>NC_136061.1:1908997043-1914125983 GCF_964261635.1 Lissotriton helveticus | reverse complement strand
GGTCCTTTGAGGTGCGTGGAATTTGAGTCGGCTGTTTAGGTATGCTGGTCCGGTGTCATGGAGTGCTTTGTGGTTGTTGGTGAGAATCTTTAAGGTGATTCTAGCCTTGATGGGGAGCCAGTGGTGTGCGCGCAGGTGCTGTGAGATGTGGCAGTGTCTTGGCAGGTTGAGGACCAGTCTTGCAGCGGCGTTCTGGATGTTTTGTAGCTTGCAGGTGAAGTTTTTGTTTATTCTGGCGTAGAGTACGTTGCCATAGTCGAGTCTGCTGGTGACAAGGGCATGAGTGACGGTCTTTCTGTGCTCAAGGGGGATACATTTGAAGGTCTTACGTAGGAGGTGGAGGGTGTGGAAGCTGGAGGATGCAACAGAGTTGATCTGGCGGTCCATTTTGAGCTTGGCATCCAGAACGATTCCAAGGTTGCGTGTGTGGTTCGTGGGGGTCGGCGGGCTTCCGCGAGGGCGGGGGGCCACCAGGTGTCATTCCAGGCATTGGGGCCCAAGATGAGTACTTCTGTTTTGTCGGAGTTGAGTTCTAGGCAGCTGTTTTTCATCCATTTGGCGACAGCTTCCATGCCTTCTTGAAAGTTGTGTCTGGCGGTGTTGGGTTTGTTGGATAAGGAGAGGATGAATTGTGTGTTGTCTGTGTATGACACAATGTTGAGTCCATAGGTTCTGACAATGGGGGCGTGCGGGGCCATGTAGATGTTGAAGAGCGTGGGGCTAAGGGAGGACCCCTAGTAGACACCGTAGGGGGTAGGTGTAGGGTCCGAGAGGAAGGTAGGGAGTCTGACCCGCTGCGTTCTGCCGGAGAGTAAGGAGTGGACCCAGTCAAGGGCCTTGTCCCAGATCCCTGTTTCATGGGGTCTGCGTATTAGGGTGCGGTAAGAGACTGTGTCAAACTCCGCAGAGAGGTCGAGTAAGATGAGAGCTACTGTTTCTCATCAGTCCAGTAGGGAGCGGATGTCGTCTGTTGCGGCGAGGAGGGTGGTTTCTGTGCTGTGCTTTTTTCAGAAGCCAGAGTGGGAGGAGTCGAGGATGTTGTGCTCTTCGATGAAGGTGGCGAGTTGGTTGTTGATGGCTTTCTCAATTACCTTTGCTGGGAACGGGAGCAGGAGATGGGTCTGTAGTTCTTGAGGTCGGTGGGGTCCGCCAAGGGATCCTTCAGGAGGGGGTTGATCTCAGCATGATTCCAG
Source organism: Lissotriton helveticus (assembly GCF_964261635.1). NCBI lineage: Eukaryota > Metazoa > Chordata > Amphibia > Caudata > Salamandridae > Lissotriton > Lissotriton helveticus. The sequence continues at coordinate 1,914,124,790 of NC_136061.1, read as the reverse complement.
TCATCGTGGAATGAGGCGTTCGTCAGGGAGCGGTTGATGGTGTGGCGGAGCATGGGTGCGATGGTGTCGGCAGCTCTGTTGAAGATGTGGTGGGGCAGGGTTCTGTGGGGGCCCAGGATTGGATTGACTTTATTGTCTTCAGTGTGTCTTCGGTGGTGAGGGCTGTCCAGTTGTCAATCATTGGCTTCAGGGTGTTGGGGTGGCTGGTGAGGGTTCAGCGTGTTGGTTGTCTTAAATGTTCTTAATTTTGAGGTGGAAGAAGGTGCTGAGTTTGTCGCAGAGGTCTTTTGACCACGATATTGTGATTCCCCCTCCCCAAGTGCACTGTTTAAAATTATTTCAACCATACTAGTGTCAAAGACATGATACACTGATTATGCACCACGCTGCAGCTAGCTGCAAGTGAGTCTTGTGGTTTGAGGATACTTTGCAAGTGTTTCAAAAACAGCAACTGATTCAATCATGGTTACAATAGAGAAACGCAAAAACAACAGTTGATGGGCAGAATGCAGAACAATGTCATACATTCACCCCAGTACAGAGATCTGGGCCTAAATCCATCGTTTATTTTCTCACCACATCAACCCAGTTCAGACATGGCCATATGCAGATCAGCCTTGACCCTGTGCCTCATGGGAACAGTACAGCCCAAACTGCCAAGCCATGTCTTCCCTGGACAGAAATCAAGCATCCTAGGACCGGTTTCTGCCGTCATCAGCCAGGATAGGTTGACTCCAGTGGTGTGGAGAGCACGGGACTCACGTCTGATCATACCTGTCCCACTCGGGGTGACAATTGCAAAAACAACAGTTGATGGACAGAATGCAGAACAATGCCATACATTCACCCCAGTACAGAGATCTGGGCCTAAATCCATTGTTTTTTTTGCTCACCACACCAACCCAGTTCAGACATGGCCATATGCAAATCAGCCTTGACCCTGTGCCTCATGGGAACAGTCCAGTTTGAACTGCCAAGCCATGTCTTCCCTGGACAGGAATCAAGCATCCTAGGACTGATTTCTGGCTATCAGCCGTCATCAGCCAGGATAGCTTGACTCCAGTGTTGTGGAGAGCACGGGACTCACGTCTGAGCATACCCATCCTACTCGGGGTGACAATTGCAAAAACAACAGTTGATGCACAGGGTCAAGACTGATTTGCATATGGTCAGTTCGGGCTGGACTGTACCCATGAGGCACAGGGTCAAGACTGATTTGCATATGGCTGTCTGAACTGGGGTGGTGTAGTGAGCAAAATAACCATGGATTAAACCCAGATCTGTGACTGGGGGTGAATGTTTTGCCATTGTGCAACTTTCCGTCCATCAATTGTTGTTTTTGCACGTACAATAGAAAAACGCCTGATAAAAAAAAGTGAAAAGGGCAACCTATGAGCAGACACTAGGGTACTAAGTGGATGTGTGCGTAAATAGAGTGAAATCAATCCTGAATATAAGACATTTTTCAACAAAATGTTTAATGTGTCTTACGGATTCCCTCCCCTTCCCACCTGCATCGCCAAACTCTCCATGTGATGCGGGTGAGGTTTACAAGATAAATCAACTGGTTTCCGTACAGTTAAGTGAGGAAGTGAGGATGGGTGTGACTGGAGGCTCATGGGGATGGTCATATGCACTCTGTTTCCAAGTGACGTCTGTACGTGTCCTGCGTCTATCTTTGGCTAAGGAGGCTTTTGGTGGCTGGTTTGCTGTACTTGTCAGGCCTGACTCTATGCATGTGCCTGGTATGTACCTACATGAGTCGGGACGAGCCTCCGAGTTGACAGGTTCCTCTATAACGCCAGTGCATATGATGCGAAACTACAATATTGCTACTACATAGTCCTTCGTGCTAGCCAGCTTGCTGAATTTAAGAGATAATTCTATTTGTTCGCTTTAATGACTTTATCTAAAACTGTAAGATCACAGTGGGTGAAATTACTCTCCTGCAACTGCATCTTAAACAAAACTTGACAGTTTTTAAAATAAGTTTATGAAAAAAGGTGCTGAATCTCTTTGTGAGCTGCTTACATTTGGGAACCCATGCATCATGTTGCAGCATTCTAGAGTTTAGCATATTTACAACAGTCAATTTCTCTCTTGAGACAAATGTTTCTGACAGAGTGATTCATCAGTCAGTGGGGGGCTGGTTCGCTATTCTCTGCCGCATTCCCCTGCAATGGCATTGACTTACTTACACGTAAGGAAGAAACCAAACAATTCTAATTATGCTGGCAAAATTCAGGTGTTCACGAGATTTCTGAATTTGGTGTTACAAAAATGTTCTAGAAATTTCAGTGTATGCTATATCATGTAACCTTTCTTAAGCAAAAGCACAACTGGTGTAACAAAAAAAGGTACTATAGGGAGATTGGATGACAGCTAAAATGTCACTGAGAGACATTTTTTACTTAGACCAGTGCCGTGTCATTTTACTAAGGTAGCATAATTTTGCATTGATTTGAGAAATTATTTCAAACAACCTTGCAATATGCGTAAACTAGCTTTCAGTTGCTCTCCTCAACCTGAAAAATCACTACTAATTAAGGGTTCATTATATGGTACTGTTAAGTGCATACTATTTAGAAAAACTGAACCGCACACACCGGGTTACGTGTACATTTACTCTTAAGTGAGCAAGACGTTGTGATATGATACATTAAGTTTCCCAGAGTAGCTTAATTTGAGGTTTTTATTTTTTTATTTATATTCAAAAAAAAATTTTCTTTTTTTCTTCCTCAGTACAAAAAAGTGTGTTGATATATTTTAAATTCGTTTTTGTATTTCAATCACACATTTATATCATAAAATATGATTATTTTTAAAAAAAGTTCCAAAAAGATATAACAACTGATATGACAATATACATCAATTAGCAGATCATAATTTCCATTTATAAATACAGCATATATTCCCTTCCAACGCGTTTCGGCTAGTCGCCTTCCTCAGGAAATCTGTATTTTCCAATTATTGCAAGAACTTCATGCTGTGTTGCGTGAATGAATTCTCAGGCTGTCTTAACCATCAAGTGGAGCAAAATTCGGATTTTAAGATATTCATTTAAGAGCTATTCCTGAATTGAGGACTTGGGTGCTGTGACGTTCCGGTTCTAATTTGATCAGATTTATGATTCTATTGCTTGATCAATCTTAAAGGTCCTCTTAATGTTCGCTGTTTCTTATGGTCCAATTTCATGTACGCCGATGGTTCCTCTTTAACTTTTGTCGAATTTACTTATTTAATGACATAGACGATGTGGAAATGGATCCTTCAATCATGCAGTGTAGCTCCGCTAAAGTTGCTTACACCGACTTCCTTTTTATAATTAAATTTTGGCGCCACTACCAGCAACTACTTGAGTAGTCCTTGATTCTGTGCACTTGCTTTGACGTGTCCGTTCTAGCCAGCTTCCTGATATATTCCTCGTTAAGTTTTGTCGAATTTACTTATTAACTGACATAGACGATGTGGAAATGGGTCCTTCAATCATGCAGTGTAGCTCCGCATAAACATGATTTTTCATTAATACCATGTGGTAATACTGCATGTCATAAAAAGTTTTTTGTGTACAAATCCTCCATGTCAAGCCGTAATTTCACCAAGGAAAAAACCCCGATAATACGAAATGACATGCAATATTCAGTGTGTTTTTTCTGACTTCATAGGGCCAATAGGGATTTTTAAATCCCTGTAGAATTTCTTTAACGCTGAATTATTGGTATCTCCAGTGTTGGTAACACCAGTGCATTATAATTGCAGCCAAGTTACCAACAACTATATTCAAGGATGCCCTAGCGTGATGAATTATTCGTACAAAGTCACATGCCTTAACCTACTCACAAGTCATAACGTATCTCCACGAACCTGCTAAGACTCCAATCTGCTACAGAAACCTCAGATTTGTTTGGAAAGTCATTCTGCACCTACCTAAAGAGTTGCAATGCCATACAAATGGGTTATTTTGAACCATACGAATGCAAGATAGGCCTGGTGGGATGGGGGAAGAAACAGTAAGACATCTGAAAAGATTCACGAAAAAACAATACCTCAGTTGACTATAGGACACAATTCCACTGTGTGAGAGAACACTTATATTTCCAGTATGTGCTTGCAGTGTTCTTACTGCAATTTAAGCACTGGCGGGTCAGTACACAATTTGCCATAAGTGATAAAAAATGTGATAATCAGGGTCCTCGTACTTGACTTCAAATGTTGTGCATCTGCTTAAGTTTATGATATTGGGTTATTGGTTGAAGGGGTACTGAGCCCTTCTCAGGCAACAACCAACAATCCTTGCCAAAGTGAAACACATACAGTCACTAAATTGACCTGTGCTTAAACCTCTGGGTGCTTAGCATGAAAGCAGTCAGGCTTAGCTTAAAGGCAATGTGTAATATATTTATGCAGCTCACAAACAGTAGTAAAGTTAGAACACAACACAAGAAAAATGGCATACCAATTTAGAAAAATAACGTAGAACTCATCAAATTCTTTGACACTAAAATGACAAAAAATCCAATCAGTTGAATTGGAGATATGCACTTCAAAGTTTTAAGGTAATTATAGTGCCTAAAAGCACTAAGCGCATCCTGTGGTTATCTCGTCACGCCGGACCAGGACAAAGTCGCAAGCTCAGACAGATCGCAATGAAGTGCTGGCCAGATACAGGGACCAATTTAGTCCCACTGAGGTTTGTACCTTATGTCCTTAATTCAGGGTGTTGAGCCGCGGTGTGTCAGTTCCCATGAGGAGCTGCTACAGCTACATTGCAAGACCCTGCGTTGAGTTGCGTTGCGCCGCATAGAGGTATGTCACGCTTTCTCAGTTCTGGGGGATGCCACAGTAGGCCTTGGAGGAGTACTCTCTGATGCCAGCCAATGGTCTAGGACGTGGGGGGCTCCTCTTGGGGATCAGGACTTACTCCACCAGAGGCCAGAAGCCAGGCACAGGCAGGTTCAATTGAGTGTGGGCAGAAGGGTCTCTAGTGCTTGTTATGTACCTTCAGCTCAGAACAGGAGGCCAGTCAGCTAGCCCCTTTGAGTCACCCTGATGGTTCTGGGTTTAAGTAGCAAGTTCAGTCTTCCTTCATCAGACAGCAGGGCAGACCTTATTTCAGCAGGACAGTCTCCAGCAGCTGGGGAGCAGAGCAGTCCTCCATTTCAGTATTCCATTGGTCCAGAAGTGATCTGAAGTGTGGGTTTGAGGGTCCTACCTTTTTACCTGGTGCTAGCTTTGAAATAGAAGAATCATCTGGAGGCCCCCCACTACCCCCACAGAGATGTTTGGAATTTCCTGCCTCCTTGCCCTGGTCCCAGTCTGTCTGCAGCCACAATAGGCTAATGTGAAGTTCTTTGTGTGTGAGCTGAGGCAGTGTCTTTGAAGTGCAAGTGTGACAGGTGACAGCTCTGCCCCGTTCATCAAAAACCCATACCCTCGATTGTGTGGCTGTCTACAAAAAGGCCAACTGCCAACTACACCTAGTCATGTGACCCAGGAAATAGGCCGCAAACACCAAATGGTTAGGACAAAAAAATGCCAATTTTCTAAAAGTCTGTTATCTGTAACAGCTGTAGTGCACTCAATTGTACTACTAATCTACTGTAACAAAATGTACAAAATTAATCTAAGTCGGTGTGCTGACTTTGAAGTGGTACTACCTCACCACTAATTTAAAAAGAAAATACAGACTAAGACACTCTGTCTTAGACAAAGTCTGCACTACCCAATTACACTCCACCTGGAGTGTGTGTGATTTCTTACTGTTCATTTCTTACAGTTCATACAATATTATAATGACTGCAATCACGCAATCAATGTAAACTAACAATAGTTAACAAATATAGATCAAATAAAGACGTGTTTTCATGCCATCCAGCTTTGCTCAATACTTCTTTTAATTCAAAGACACAATGAGTGGAAGATCAAAAATTTCGTTGTGCGTAGTTCCAAACTTAAAAATGACAATTCCCAATGCATTTCGGGGGATTCATGCACCCTTCTTCAGGGTAAATATACAACAAATATGTATGACATGAATTAACAAATGTTATTTTTAAAATTTCTCTGCCTCTGATTGCCCGGGAAGAGCTTTTATTTACTGAAACATGCAATTAAATTAAACCAAAAAGATCTATCACAGTAATCATTATATATGTCTAAATGATAAAGGAATCCTAGTGTGATATATCCGATCAAACTGAATTAGCAGTGCTTGCAAAACCTTTGATGAAGGAGAAACCAGCCTCTCTTTCCCTCTCATGAAACCAAAAGAACTATCAGAGTATTAGTGAGAATGAGGTTACCACATGCAAATTAGAAATTTATAAGTGCCTAGTGCCTCAACGAAGACCATGATGAAACAGAAACATGAGTACCTTGTCACTCACATGACTTACATGTATTAAGAATGGATTTTAGGCTTGGAAAAATGTTTATTTTGCCAAGTAATTTCAGCAGTTTTAAATTGCATACAGGCTACAATGGCATACCTGAGACATGTTTAAAAAGGATTTTAGGCTTTGCAAAATGTTTATTTTGCAAATTCGTTTCGGCAGTTTTAAATTGCATACAGGCTACAATGGCAGACCTGAGACATGTTTAGAAAGGTGTCTTAAGTGTCCCACCAGTAGCATTTCAATTACAGGCCCTGGGTACATGTAGTACCACTTTACTAGAGAGCTTTATAAGTAAATTAAACGTATCAATTGGGTATAAGCCATTTTTACCATGTTAAAAGGAGGTAGCAGAAGAATCTTAGCATTGGTTGGCAGTGGTAAAGTCCACATAGTCCTAACCATCAACAACATGGTTTGGAAAACAGGAAGGGGGAAGGCAAAAAAATGTGGGGGTGACCCTGCAGAGAGTGCCAGGTCCAACAATCAGTAATATCTTTCGATTTCTGTTCCAGATTTCAATCATATGTTTATCTTTATAATCTTAAAGCTATGAACATCACAAGGCTCTCCCTTTCCTGGTTGTCTACACCATGTTAATTCCTCACACACTATACAAACCGTTTCTCAACATGACAAACCATTGTATTCCCACTATCTGTTGTTTCTGCATTATGACGAAATACATTTAAATTAAGGGTAAGTGGCAGTATAATTTTATTAAGACCATGCTTAGGATAATATCCTAAGTGGTCTCACATTCGCTTACGTTTAAAAACCTAATAGCTTTTGGAGAGAGTTGGTTCAGCAAGCAAATGTGGGACAGCTCATTCTTTCAGTACATTAAACATGCTCATATATTAGCTTGGCACAGCAGAAGGGGACGCAGGAGCAGTGAATCCCATTAGAAAAGTGCCCTTATCTACTGTTGCTTACGTTGTGGTGAGAATAGGAAATATTACACCTTCAGAGTCCAACACTTTCCTTACTGTTGTTAAATTGGAGTGGGAATACTAAATCTAATCTCTCCAAAGTCCAAGACTTTCCTTACTGTTGCTTAGATTTTAGTGGGGATGGTAAATCAGACAATCCAAAACCAAACACTTTCCCTACTTTTGTGTAAATCGGAGTTAGAATATTAAATCTGACTCCTTTGAAGTCCAAAACTTGATAGTGTTTGCTTATTTTGTAGTTTTCTAATATTTATTTTATTTATAAAAAATAATTGTAATTTTTTACTTAAATTATATTATGTTTTTTACATTAATTTTATTTTGTAATTAAGTGTTTGTTAATTTTAGCTTGTTCATTTAACTTTTTAACTTACTGTTGAGATTTGTAATATATTGTTTGTAAATTATTTTTGTTAAAAGTGTATATTGTTTAATTTTATATATATATATTTACATATTTAGCTCACATTATTCATTCAAACTATTTTTTGTAATAATATAATTTTTAAATTAAGCTTCGTACATGTTTTTACCATGTATATGTTAATTTTTACTTTTAAGTTACTTCTAATATTTGATTTAAATGTTTTTTTAGATTGTTTTATTAGTGTTTTTATATATTTTAGAGAATGTATATATCTATATTAAAATATGCAATTTATATTACTAATTGAATGTATTTAATTGTAATAAAATAATTATGCTGCCCCGCCGCTTTCTGAGCGGATCCTGAGTGTTCGTAAGCATGGACACCGGAGGGTGCCTGAGCTACAGGCATATATTGGGAAGTGGTCAGCAGTACTATTACAGACCTTTCGCCCAACCGGGATTTACAATTTTAATTTTGATGAATGAAGCAGCACACTGGCTTTAAGGAACTGCAAAGTCTTCAGGCATACCAGGGAACTACTACAACCAGTATGCCTGTTTGAATGAGGCCCATATGGGTGGGACTTGTATTTGAATAAATCAGTCGTTCCAAACTCTCCTGCTTCTTTCGTCATTAATGCCAGTGAACAAGAGCATTTCCAGTGCTCGAAATGCGTATGGCTTGCTTGAAAGGCTGAAGGCATGCTGATGCCTTGCTACCTGTGGCGTCTTGAACCGTAACACCTACGTGTGTGGCAACTCCTCATGGGCAACCTTGGTGATGGATTTAAATGCAGCCAGTCTGGTCGCAGAGCTGCCCCGCCACTTTCTGAGCAGATCCTCAGTGTTCGTAAGCATGGACACCTGCTGGAACGGAGGGGGCCTGAGCCACAGGCATATATTGGGCCGTGGTCAGCTGTGCAATCACAGACCTTTCACACCCAACCGGGATTTACAATTTTAATTTTGATGAATGCAGCAGCGCACTTGCTTTAAGGAACTGCAAAGTCTTCAGGCATACCAGGGAACTACTACAACCAGAATGCCTGTTTGTATGAGGCCCATATGGTGGGGACTTGTATTTGAATAAATCAGTTGTTCCGAACTCACCTGCTTCTTTCGTCATTAATGCCAGTGAACAAGAGCATTTCCATTGCTCGAAACGCGCATGGCTTGCTTGAAAAGCTGGAGGCATGCTGATACCTTGCTACCTTTGGCTTCTTTAGCAGTAACCCCTATGTGTGTGGCAACTCCTCATGGGCAACCTTGGGGATGTATGTATATATATATATATTCACTGAAAAAAACATAGGTTTAACACTCGTTATAGTTAGGAATTAGCATTTAAAAAACCTTTGAAATTCACTGAAAAAAACATAGGTTTCACACCAGTTATAGTTAGCTGAACATTTTACTCATACAAAACCATTGAAATTCCCACGTTATAGTTAGTTGGATTCACTATAACTCGCGCGCCCGCAATCCACTGCTGATGAGGTCACATATTACATCATTCATGACATGGTCAGTGACATCACTGATGACATCACTGTCATCACAGAGGAGTGAGGAAGTGAGAGGACAGAGGGAGTGAGAGAAGGAGTGAGTAAAGTGGAGTAAGGTGAGTGAGGGAAGGGGAATGACTGAGGGAGCAAAGGAAGGAAAGAAGGGGAAGGGGAGTGAAGCAGAGGGACTGGGAAAAGGTGACTGCGGGAGGAGAGTGAGGGGAAGGGGAGTTAAGGATGGGGAATGAGGATAAGTGAGGGAAGTGCAGTAAGGGAACGGAGGTTAGGGAGGGTGAGAGAAGGGCAGTGAGGTTGAGGAAAAAGGAGTGATAGAGGGTGGATAAAGGCGAGTGAGCGTAAGACAAGGGGAGTGAGAGAGTGAGGACATAGAGGTAGTGAAACCCACGGTGACAGAGCGCTCTATAAGCTCACCTTAACATAACATAACATAACAGTGAAGGAAGCAGTGAGAGAAGGGGACTAAGTGAGGGAGCATCGAAAGGTAAATGAGGGAGTGTTGGTGAGTTAAAGGGAGTGAGTGTGAGGGAAGGGGGAGTGACAAAGTGAGGGGATGGAGGGAGTGAGGGTAAGAGTGAGAGAGTGAGGGAAGGGGAGTGAGGATGTGAGAGGACAGAGGGAGTGAGAGAAGGAGTGAGTGAAGTGCAGTAAGGTTCCCAACATTCCCAAAGTAGAGGGACTGAGAGCTGGAAAGTGGTGGAGGGGAGAGAGGGGAAGGGGAGTGAAGGAATGGGGAATGAGGGGTAGTGAGGGAAGTGGAGTAAGGGAACGGTGGTGAAGGAGAGTGAGAGAAGGGTAGTGAGGGTGAGTAAACAGGGAAGATAGAGGGTGGAAAAAGGTGAGTGAGCGTGAGACAAGTGGAGTATAATATATATTTCACAATACAAAATACAAAATACCTTGTACAACATGTTATATGGTTTATTTTTGCTGTTCTCAGAATATATTGAATTTCACTTAAAACAGTGAGTTCAATACTACCCATCATATGACAGCGGGCAAAAAAAAACACAATCAAAAAGATTGTGTTTAAAAAACCCAGAAAAACCAAAGGTGATGATGGACGGAGCGTTGACAATACAAACACTCACCCCCAGTCAACTGATCTGGGTTTAATCCATCACCGTTCTTTAGCTCAGCCGGGCTTGCTTGACTCCAGTGGCAAAGTGAGCAAGGGACTCACGTCTGAGCATACCCTGCCAACTTAGGGCGAACAAAGAAAAACCAAACCACTTGGTTTTTCTTTGTTCGCCCTAAGTTGGCAGGGTATGCTCCGACGTGAGTCCCTTGCTCACTTTGCCACTGGAGTCAAGCAAGCCCGGCTGAAGACGGCTGTAATGCCAGAAACCAGTCCTGGGAAGCTTGATTCCGGTCCAGGGAAGACATGGCTCGGCAGTTCGGGCTGGACTGTTCCCATGAGGCACAGGGTCAGACTGATTTGCATATGGCCATGTCTGAACTGGGGTGGCGGAGTGAGCTAAAGAACGGTGATGGATTAAACCCAGATCAGTTGACTGGGGGTGAGTGTTTGTATTGTCAGCGCTCCGTCCATCACCACCTTTGGTTTTTCTTTGTTCGCCCTAAGTTGGCAGGGTATGCTCAGACGTGAGTCCCTTGCTCACTTTGCCACTGGAGTCAAGCAAGCCCGGCTGAAGACGGCTGTAATGCCAGAAACCGGTCCTGGGAAGCTTGATTCCGGTCCAGGGAAGACATGGCTTAGCAGTTTGGGCTGGACTGTTCCCATGAGGCACAGTGTCAGACTGATTTGCATATGGCCATGTCTGAACTGGGGTGGCGGAGTGAGCTAAAGAACGGTGATGGATTAAACCCAGATCAGTTGACTGGGGGTGAGTGTTTGTATTGTCAACGCTCCGTCCATCACCACCTTTGGTTTTTCTTTGTTCGCCCTAGTTGGCAGGGTATGCTCAAACGTGAGTCCCTTGCCCACTTTGCCACTGGAGTCAAGCAAGCCCGGCTGAAGACGGCTGTAATGCCAGAAACCGGTCCTGGGAAGCTTGATTCCGATCCAGGGAAGACATGGCTTGGCTGTTCGGGCTGGACTGTTCCCATGAGGCACAGGGTCAGACTGATTTGTATATGGCCATGTCTGAACTGGGGTGGCCGAGTGAGCTAAAGAACGGTGATGGATTAAACCCAGATCAGTTGACTGGGGGTGAGTGTTTGTATTGTCAACGCTCCGTCCATCACCACCTTTGGTTTTTCTTTGTTTAAAAAACCCTTACAACGTTTCAATAAATAATGTAAAACTTAGAAAAAACATATCTTAACTCATTTTTGATCCACTTACTTTTCCACGAGGCCAAATAGTATATGGAAAGTCCTTTTCGCTGGAAATTACTCAATAGTACTCTTAAACTTCCATTTTCCCGACTTTCTGAAAGAAAAGCTCCAACATCTTATCATCATGTAACAATAGTTATATTTCCACCTCAGGCTCACTCATGATCAACATTTCCTATAATACTGATATCACTCACTATGTGATACACTTACACTACCTCTATGACAACTACAAGTTTTTTATTATCTTGATCACTCACACTCACAAAGTAATTTTGAACAGCAGACTAAGTTTTATTAACTGCTCCAATCTTCATAGGCCAATTACCTTTCCTAAAATTTCGGTTGTAAAAACACTAGGTAAGAATTTTGTAAGTCAAAAGGCAAACGTTGTTTGAAAGTCAATTGAGTATCATTACAATCAGTCCAGCCTTTTTGACATTTTAAATAAGCTGTGTAATGTCCTGATGTTGTCGAAGGACCATCATGGAAAATAATTGCTGCAGTAACAAAGGTTCTTCCTGAAATTGATAATTTAGAAGCCACAAAATTTTTAATTAAAGTTGTCAATTTAGTTCCATCAGGTCTATATCGTTGGAACATTAAAATTACATACTGTCCATATCTTTCTATAAATAATGTTGATAGCATTGCAGATTTACATTGAGTACAGACCATGTTTTGATTTGCTTCTCTAACTAGATTATTAAAAGACACTGATTTGCAGTCTGGTAAAGTCAAATATATAAATCTTTCAGTGTCTATTGTAGTAGTACTTGAAAAGGAACAATTGTCACAGTTATGCTGCCATTTATAAGAAAGGCCAAAAAGATTTTCTACATTTATACCTTCATCTTGCAATACAACAAGCATATACATTGGAAATTCCTGACAATCTTGCTGAATATTCTGTGAAAATTGATTTAGACCCAAAGATATGTCTAAAACATTTCGAATTTCAGAAACACTTTCTATTTTTGTTCTATCACGGCTACATTTCTCAAACACAGATTTCAACAAACAACAAAATCTTTGATCCCGATTTTCAACAATCTGTTCTTGTAAAGTTTGGAGAAAAAAAACAACATTAACTACTACATTAGCATTGCAGTTGACACCAGAACTGTTTTCAAACTGAAATCCAACAACATCTTTAACTGAATCCTTTTCCTTTCTGCTTACAATTACTGGTTCATCTACTTTTTTTCTTTTTGCTACAACTTCACTACAATTTTTCTCATTTCTTATTTTTCGGCCTACCACACGCTTTTCTAATAGAGGATATTGAGGTAAATTTGGAGCATACTCTCTTCTTAACCTATTATATTCTTTTACACAATTTAGATCTGCACTAATCTTTGTCTCATCAAAATCAATCAAGTACAATCCAGATAAAGTTCTGACCCGACATAAAGCAACATATGCCATACCCTCCTTGAACACAGAACTTCCAATATTCACCAAAGCACTATCTACACTTAAACCTTGAGATTTATGAATAGTCACAGCATATGCCAAAGAAACAGGAAACTGTTTTCAGCAGACATATAAATCTTTCACAAGCAAAAATCGAGCAGAACAATGACTGAATTGTTGTACTTCTTCAATTCCATCAAATTTAATTTTTTATAAATTCAATTCTATCTCTATTTCCGTAATTCACAAAATCAACAACATGACCCATTGCTCCATTTACTAAACCTTTTCCACATGTGAATTCCGTCGTAAAATTATACTACAATTTAAACATGCATACAGAGTCTTTTCCAAACCAGCAGTTTTAGATATTGTCTTCTCTAAAGAATCCAATTTTGATTTCAACTTTTCTGACAAAATAATAGTTGCTCCTTCATGCTCTATTTTATCAATAGCTTCCAGTTTCACAATCTCTTGATTTTATAACTTTAACATTTTGTTGTTGAAGATTGAACATTCTTGCAGAGTTGGCATCAAGCATATCACAGATTTGTTTTAAGCAATTTTCTAAAAAATATTCTCTGGGGGAATATTTTCGTTTGGAAACAAATTTGAAATTAATCGTGCATGTAAAGCTTCTTTGCCATGCTCACTTACTTTTCCAATTCTTACATCTTGTAGAATATTTTTATAATCTTCATCCTTTGCCTGTCGCATATTTTGAAGCAGTTCTGCATATTTGAAATGTAACCATATATTAACATTTCCAATGCTTCCTAGGCACTTCCTTGTATCTTCATGCGTAAGCATTTTAAACACTTTTTGTCCTTTCGCTGGAGTTAGCTGCAGTAGATCTCCAAAAACAATGATGTGTTTGCCTCCAAATAACACATCATACTCTGTTTTAAGAATTTCTTGCATTCTTAAATGCACAAAAGCAAGCATTACATTTGATACCATGCTTACCTCATCAATGATAAGAAGTTTCATTTTCTTCAGGACTCTGCAAACTTCACAACAATCTTCTCCAGATAGCTTGTGGTATTGTAATTTATTATCATGCTCTACTGGCAGCATCAAGAAACGATGTAAAATAATCCCTTTAATGTTATGTGCTGCCAACCCAGTTGGAGCAGTAACAACACAAGACAGCGATGACTCAGTTATTTTCTGCAGATATGTTACAATTGCTTTAATCAGAAAACCTTTTCCAGTTCCTGCTTCTCCACTCACGTACAGTCGGACAGGCATAAATGACGTACATGAGCACTCTTTTTTCTCATGACATAAACCATGCTCAATCTGTTCTGTGACTTCGTCACATATTTGTTTCTGCTCAATGTTTAGTTCTTTTTCCAAATCTTCTAAGTTAACTACATCCTCCTGAGCTTGTTCCATGGCTCTTTCCACTTCATCCATGGCATTGGTAGCTTCATTTTGGATAATTGGTCTTCCTAGTGGATCCTGACTCAATGAAGCAGAACTCTGACTGTCTTGAGAACTGTCTCTAGCAATCTCTGCTGCAATTGTAGCTTCTTGCTGTATTTCCTCGTTCAACATTTGCAGATAATTTGAAAAAACAGGACATTCTATGGTATCCTTGGTTGCATTGAAGGAATCTTCATAACTGAGAAAATCTCCAAGTAGTTCCTCTTCTGTACGCCATGGCTTAAAGAGTTGCAAAAGAGCTAAATAGTAAAATTCCCCTTTGTCAGGAGATTCGCAACTCAATTTTCGATGATTAATCAAATGGCCTTTTCTTTGTTTCACCAGACATCCTTCACATCCAATTACAGCATATACTCCTTTATTGATATCTTCTGTGATGTTCCTCTTAAAAGTATAGCTTTGCAGAACTTCATAGAGACAAACGTTCTCCAGATGACTACTTCTATTTGGATAGTATGTATCCAACATGTTTGTCTTCAAAATATCTGTACTGTTTGGTTCTTTCTCCGCCAAATACTCAATTTCATGTACAGATTTCAAAACTCGGTTTCGTGTTGCAGCAAGATCTAGACTCACCCAAATGATTGTTCTAGATTTGGCATATAGACTTGCTGATGATAACCGATCAGAACATTCATATGCTCCAATTTCTCGATGCGACAACATCTTCAGACTGTAACTGTACAATTTCTTACTTAGACTCTTTTCATGTGAAATTTCCTCCCACATTTCCTTCAGTTCCGTCTTTTCTGATTTTGTGATGTAAGACGTCACATATCGAGCCACAGCAATAGAGTTGTCAGCAACATATTGAATATCCATGTTAGCATTCCACATGGACAAAATGACTGGGTTGTAGTCATTTATGTATTTAGACTCTTCATTTCTTCTTAAGTTGTATGTATTTTTCGGTGATTTTCTTGTCACAGTATGTCGCAGAGAAGATATAAAATTGTTCACTCTTCCTTTAGATATTACTGGTTGTGGAAATCCAAAACGACATTTTGTGTAGAACTTGTCCTTGGATTTGAACTTTCGACGACGGTATTTTCCACAACGATGGGTTTGAAAGCGTAAAACTTGATGTCTTAAATTGTTTTCTTCTGTACTTTTCGGAACAGCACATGTAGAATACTGTTCAATGAAACTCATCACTGTGTCATCCGAATCTGATCCAAATTTGGGTGCATCTTTGATCCATAGCAGCATATGTATGTGAGGAGCACCTCTTGCTTGATACTCCTTTCTCCAAAAGAAATCAAAACCTCTCCAAGCGGAGGATTTTTTTTGTTTGTGGTAAAAGACATCACAGCTTTAAATCTATGATTGAAATACCTGCATACATTAACTGGATCCAAAGAGCACAGTTCTCCAGGTGTCTTGTATTATATATTTTCAATGTTTGCATTTGCCTCTTGTAGAAATTGAAGTAAGTCTTCCCAAGCATACTCAGCACAGCTAAGAGTGAGGAACCATGTAGGAGTTCCTAAGTTTCTTAGCATACATTTCAATTCCCCATGACGACGGTACCAATACTCGTTAGTACCACGCTGACATGCCATGAGATTAATTAGGTGAGATTCCAAAATACTGTCTTGCAGTTTGTCTTTATCCATAAAGTCCCTTGCCGAAACATTTTGCAGATGTACTCCACTTTTCAGTATATGGTTCACTGCATAAGAAAGTCCAGACAAGTCACTCTCAAACAGTAGATGAAACAAATATGGAATGCATTGAGGAAACCTTGGATCTTTTGCATATAATCTTAAAGTCCGGTATTCAGATGCAGGAATTTGAACAGGTCGGTCGTCATATCGTCCACCTTGACCTGTTGGAAATAACTGAGGAAAACAATGAGCTTCCAAACTTTCTTCCCATACACTAATGGGACTTCCTTTTGCTTCTTTCATTTGAAACAAGTCAATAGCATTCCCCATTACTTCTTTGGAATGCAAAGGATGAACACTATAATGTTCATAAATTTCTTCACTTCTAGAGACATCAACTTTTTCAATTTGCCCAGCTGAGAAATCACTGTCCTCTTCTATAGTTGTTTCCTCTTCTCCAACATATACATTTCTGTAGTAGTGATTGTTTTTTACCAAATACAACGTTGCCTTTTTGACTTTCCTAACATCCACTAATTCTTGCCATATTTTCTTACTCTTTGTCGGAACACCATTAACTAGAATAACCAGAGGTTCCGCTTCCACTTTTTCTACACCAATTGTATCAATAATTTTCTTAAAAGCTAGAGGCAAATAAACAACTCTTCCCTTAAATCCTCTCTGTAAATCTGAAGGAGGCAATTTCCCTGTCTTAGGCTCCATGCGAACAATAGCCTGAAAAGGATGCACACATTGAATCAGAATAGACTCGTAGGTATTTAAAACCATCAAGAAGGAATGTCTACCAACTCAAGATTATTGAATCAAAGCATGAGAAACAATATAAAAAAAAGAGTACCCTATAAGCAAAGAGATGCAAACTGTGAGGAGACACAGGTGACATTATAGAAAAAGGTGCAAATATAATTCATTATTTCACACAGACACTCCGTGTGATCCTTGTCAAAAATGTTAGTCATACATTTTTCAAAAAAACATTTAGCATAGTAATTCGTTTAAGACACAGAGCACAGCCCATATCAATGACCACTACATTACAATGCAGAAACCTGACTCATTTCCAAAATACTTTTCCAATATGCACCATTCAGTTTTTTGCCAGCATTACATACAAACATGAGACACAATGCAAAAAGAAACAGTACCCTATAAGCTAAGAGATGCAAACTGTGAGGAGACACAGGTGACATTATAGAAAAAGGTGAAAATATAATTCTTTAATTGACACAGACACTCAGTGTGATCCTTGTCAAAAAAGTTAAAGCCATACATTTTACACAAAAACATTTAGCATAATAATTCATTTAAGACACAGAGCACAGCCCATATCAATGACCACTACATTACAATGCAGAAACCTGACTCATTTCCAAAATACTTTTCCAATATGCGCCATTCATTTTTTTGCCAGCATTACATATAAACATGAGACACAATGCAAAAAGAAACAGTACCCTATAAGCTAAGAGATGCAAACTGTGAGGAGACACAGGTGGCATTATAGAAAAAGGTGAAAATATAATTCCTTAATTGACACAGACACTCAGTGTGATCCTTGTCAAAAAAGTGAAAGCCATACATTTTACCAAAAAACATTCACCATAGTAAATCGTTTTAGACACAGAGCACAGCCCATTTAAATGACCACAACATTACAAGGCAGAAACCTGACTCATTTCCAAAATACATTTTCAATATGCACCATTCATTTTTTTGCCAGCATTACATAGAAACATGAGACGCAATGCAAAAAGAAACAGTACCCTATAAGCTAAGAGATGCAAACTGTGAGGAGACACAGGTGACGTTATAGAAAAAGGTGAAAATATAATTCCTTAATTGACACAGACACTCAGTGTGATCCTTGTCAAAAATGTTAAAGCCATACATTTTACCCAAAAACATTTACCATAGTAAATCGTTTTAGACACAGAGCACAGCCCATTTAAATGACCACTACATTACACTGCACAAACTTGACTCATTTCCAAAATACATTTCCAATATGCACCATTACATTTTTCACCAGCATTACAAAAAAACATGACACACAATGCAAGAATAAAGAAGCCCAATATGCTTCTTAATCTTCCCCATAGTGCATACAACACTCTATCTATATTAAATGAATCATTACTCACCTTTAAAAATGCTTTGGAAGATTTAAAACAGTGTCAGTCACACACACCTGATTTTCTTAACCAGAATCTCTGAAATGCACCTCAGATACTGCAACCACAAATGGCCCTGATTCCCTGTAATTCTTCACACATATCCCTGGACTTAACCAATCAAAATTCTTCCCACACTATTTCAAAACCAAACTAACTTTTTAATTGGTTTTACATTTCAACACTTTCAAACTCACATAATATTCACCCATCCCCCCAGGGCTCATTCAGCTTGTTACCATGGTAACTCCCACCTAACTGAGCACACTGAAAAGTTCATAATACTATGTTGCAAATTAACCCAGCAAGGGTGTTTGACTTCTCAATATAGCAGCTTATCCTGTGCAATGTTTCTTTCAATTACTTTTTCTCAACCATTAGAATTACTTCTTTCAAAAAACAGATGCATGCACCCTAATTTTCAGTGGAGAATTTTAAGAAACCACCAATCATTTATTCTTTTTCAAGTGCACTGAATCTCAACCACTTTTTTTTCATAACTCCTACTTTCAAACTGCCATTTCATTTCCACAACTCATCTGAATACAACCACATCTACCTTCAAGATGCCTAAAGTCTGGATTGTGGGTCATAGCTTTGTTCACTGGAGTGAAAAGAGTGCAGCAAACAGAGGTATTTCCAACCTTGATTTACCAAATGTGGATATTATGTGGATTGGCCAGAGAGGATTGAGATGTCACCAATTGATACCATTGGTAAAATCCTTGCATCTACCACACCCTGACCTCATAATTGTGCACTGTGGTGGCAATGACCTGGGCACTTTGACAGGGGTAGGTCTGGAAATGCTTTTAAAGGACACCTTTGGGCAATTGATGTCACTTTTTCCAAAAACTGCCTTGGTATATTCTAATATATGCCAAAGGCAAAAATGGAACTGGCCCAACCAATTTTGTCCACAGATTGAGAAAGCAAGGAAACATGTGAATAAATCTGTTTCTGCTTTCCTCAGAGACTATGGTATGGGTTCTATATACCACAACAACTTGCGTTACAACATGCAAGGCATCTATAGGAGAGATGGTGTACATTTTACAGATGCGGGGAATAGAGTCTTCCTCTTGAATTTTAGACTCTGCATCGGTACCTACTTGTAGGTACAAAAAACACCCACATAACACAACAGCTCTTTTCAGAGCTACCCTACCTTTAAGCACTCTATATTCTTTTTTTACTCTAATTTTTTCCACTGTTTTTCCCCGTGGTGCGCTCAGGGTACGCGTACCTGTAAATGCCGTGTAAGCGCACCCTGAGCTTACCCCGCGAAAATGTCAACAAAAATAGATAGGTTTTTTGCCCTTCAGGGTCCTTCTAGGCCCCCCTCAGAAAACCTAGGGGGTCAGGGGTTGTCTACCCTGCCCCTTTTAATCATTTCCCCCTTTTTTTTTTACCTCTTGTGTCTCGATTCTACCGAGACACAAGATGGCGGACTCTCCGGACTGTTTGGAATGTTGACAGTCACCCGAGAGCCAATCAGCTTTCCGCTCGCGCACTTCCGTGGCGCACCGGGTGCGCTTACCGGTACGCGTACCCAAAGCGCTCGAAGCGCGCATATAGATATATCCATTTATTTTAAGTTAATTTTCGTAAAAACCACTGGAGCAATTTTCACCAAATATAGAAAAGGCACTTCTGCGTGCCAGTCCCTTCAATTTTGCAAAGTTTGGTGTAATTCCATTCAGCAGTTCGGGCTGTAGCCGTGTCTGAACGTCCTATGGAAATTAACATGGGGAAAACACATTTTGGGACCCCCTTTTTTCTCGGCCCCCGCATGACGAATCCCCCCGAAACTTCCAGAGAAGGAGCGGAGCGAGGCTGGCCTAAATTTTGTAAAATTACACGCAAATTCCTCAACCGGCGCCAAAGTTATTCCCAATAGATTGTTGCGAATTTCCTATGGAAACTAGGTCCTAACTATAACTACCGAACGCCAGTAGGTAATATATATATATATATATCTATATCTATATATATATTCACTGAAAAAAACATAGGTTATAGACCATATATAGTTAGGAATTAGCATTTAAAAAACCTTATTTTACTCACACAAAACCATTGAAATTCCATATATAGTTAGTTGCACTAACTATATATCGCGCACCCGCAATCCACTGCTGATGATGTCACATATTACATCATTCATGACATGGTCAGTGACATCACTGATGACATCACTGATGACATCTCAAATGACATCACTGATGACATCACTGATGACATCTCAAATGACATCACTGATGACATCACTGATGACATCATCCAGTGACTGTGTGTTTCTGTAAAGTTTAAATATGTTTGATTTATTGAAGAATGAGTGGATGTATAAGTGTCTGGATGAAGGATTTAGTAGGTGAGTGAGTGAATAAATGTGTCGTACTAAATGCATGGGTTAGTGACTAAACTGTCTGAATATGTGCATCAGTATGTCTGTTGTGATGTAAACTGCTGCATGTGTTGATCATTAGCTATACGAGAGGTTATATGTGTTATTGATTGGTTGCCCAAGTATTTGTATGGGAGATTGAGTTTGTGTGGGGGTGGCTGGGAGGTGTGTGACTCTGTGCATAGATGTGTGAGCAGTTGATTCACTAGGTGTATGAGTTCAAGAGTGCATGTGGAAACAGCTACATGGGCGGTTGACTGTGTGCATGAGTGTATTGATGAGTGAATGGATATCTCAATGCTACATGTCATAGTAAGTACATATGTAAAACACAGTACATGTGAGAGTTGGCATATATAAATAACTGTGCATGAGAGCCACTGAATGTGTGAGTGGCTGTATGGATCATTGTGAACTTGTATCAGGGATTGTATAAGAGAGTAAATATGTGTTAGTATATGTTTGAATAAGTAATGTGTATATCTGTATAGTTGAGGGAATGGAGGTGAGATTGTTTCTTTGCATGACTGACTAGGTGTGTGAGTAACTCCATGGATGAGTGACAGTGTGTGAGTGTCTGTATACACTGAGTGTATCTAAGGTTATATTAGAGTCTGAAGAGGTTTATCGTATTAGCACAAGAATGATATCAAATGAGATGTCATCAGTGATGTCATCAGTGATGTCATTTGAGATGTCATCAGTGATGTCATCAGTGATGTCACTGACCATGTCATGAATGATGTAATATGTGACATCATCAGCAGTGGATTGCGGGTGCGCGATATATAGTTAGTGCAACTAACTATACATGGAATTTCAATGGTTTTGTGTGAGTAAAATAAGGTTTTTTAAATGCTAATTCCTAACTATATATGGTCTATAACCTATGGTTTTTTAGTGAATTTTCAAGGTTTTTTAAATGCTAATTCCTAACTATATATGGTCTCTAACCTATGGTTTTTTCAGTGAATTTCAATGGTTTTTTAATAGCAAATATCATAAGCTGTCGAATGTCAAGTACATGGTAAGTAAAAACATTTTCGTGTTTATGCACACTGATCTGCTTTGAATGCTGCCCCCCCTCCCCCTCATTTCTATTAGGAGTACTCTCTCTTTGCAGATAGTGAAGGGTAGTTAACGCAGGCCTTTGCCCCCGTTGTAATCCGTCGTGCCTGCTTCTCTCTCCATTTGATTGATTGTTATCCAAGCATTTACTATTTTAGAATTAGTTCTCTTTGGTTCATTCTCTATTTACAAACAAGCACAGAGTCGCAATACTCTGTTTAGTTTTTGCAGATAGTGAACAATCGTGTAAAAAAACAAAAGGAATCGAGCAAAATCAGTAGGCCACTAATGGGATCTCTTTTTGACCTCGCTAAAATAGAAACATTAGGAACAACCCCTCATGAGAAATACGAAACTAGTGAGATGAACTGAGCTCCACACCATGATGGCTGCAAGACAGCTCGGCTCCGCCACCCACCCCGCCCAAAATAACGATAAACTCTATGCAAATATTACAAATATATACAACACACCAGCAAAGTAACAGGGTAAAACATTTTATTAAATAACTATTTACATAACTATTTTATACTTTTTGTTGCCCGATCCGGCTAGCTCAATCGATCGAGCATGAAACTCATGCACTCTGATAGTTCAAAGTTTTGAGGAGTGCTTGTAACACTGTCTGAAGCCTATTTGCACTTGCTACAGCTTCACTATTCTCAATGTAAGTGGGGGCTGTTTGAGGATGTGACTGCATTTGAAAACAATGTGATGCGGTGCCACCCTGAACCGCTTGACGGAGGCCCCCGAGGGACGGTGTGATGGCGCGGACTCGGAGGGGGCGCTTGGCTCCGGCCCCCTCCCCAAGTCGTGTTGCCCTGGTGTGGCCTGAGATCGCCCCCGACATAGGTGGCCGGCTCCCGGGGTCAAGCGGAACTTTTTGCCTTTTGGTGACTCTTCCATTCTTGACCTTGTCCCACAATCCGTTTCACTTAAAGACACGCTGTAGTGGGGCGCCCCTTTACCGTTTCAGTTGCCATTCCGCCCGCTTTTGCTACACTGTGCCTCTTCCGCTATTCAGCTGTTTACCGCCCGCTCTTTCGACCACAGCGTCTCGCTCACCATGTACTTGAGTTGCTCCCGCTCTTGCGGTGCAGCGATAGGCGGCTGCCACAGGACTCTCAAAATGGCGGCCGGCTCTTCAGATTTGGGCGTGGTCCACTAAAATGGCCCTGCGACACCTTGGAACTCGGACGCTTGTCTGCTAGAGCTTGGGCTCCATTCTCGAAAGCGTCCCCTCAGCCTTGAAGATTCTACAAAAGTCTTGGGGGCCCCCGACTCCCGCAGGCTTCTGGTGGGGAGCGGCTGCCATGATTGCTCGTGGAATGGCCACGACGGAGCTACGAGATGGTGGTGCTCTCATGCTGACGCCAGCTTCAGTCTGAAACATCCAGAAACACTGTAGACTACCAATTCGATCAGTTCCGGTAGCGCCCCAACGTGACCCGGTAGAGAAGAACTTGCCCTCCCCTCTTTGACTGATGGTTCTTGTTGCCTGTCCCTTCTGTTGTCATTTAACAGAACTATTTAGCCTGCTGAAAGGGGTTGTGTTCCAACCGCTGGTTGGTGGAGACATTTTGACTATATTCTGGACCTGCGTTGTCGCGTAATGCGTCATATGACGCGCCGCGTCAGCGCATCCGGAAGTGCTCCGGTGCGCGAAGCGCAGCTTCCCGGAAGCGATCCGGGGCGCGGCGCGCAGCGCGTAACGTAAGCATAACAGGTCATGTGACTTGTTAATAAAACTTTTCACTGGTTCATTTTACTTTTCTTATTCTAATGATGAAAGGCTTGGTCATATGACCTAAAAATTACGCTTTTTATTACTTTCGAACATTATTTTTTCTTAAACATATGTTATAATGTTCCAGGCTAATGTACTTTCCCGGAAAATTTACAACTGTCCTGCAAGTAAAATATATTCCTTTTTCTAGAAAAAGGGCGTTTCTTCGTCCCATGACGGAGCCGTTGAGCAAAAGAGGCTCGGCCTGCTGTCTTAGTCGCCGATACGCCTGAATATCAGATTCTTATCGATCACTTTATGTTGCAGGAGTAGAAAACACAACAGCCCTTGACCATTTATCTTTACTGCGTTCCTGCGTATTATACCTTTTACCCTTCATGTAATTGGACTGCTTTATTTCACTTGCCTTTTACTGATTCTAAAACAGTGACTATTATTAAAAACTTTACCAATGTAAATACTACTACCATGTTTTCTTTTAAAAACCTTTATTGTGAAAATGTCAGTATACAAATACGGGCCTATAACCACGTGGGCCGGCCACGGAGCAAACTGTAATCGTATATGATGAGTAGACATTTACACTGTAGAGGAACGTAACAGGTGGGCCATTAGGTTGCAAGAACTAAGGTGTCTAACAGTTGCGGATTCGGTGGACGTACATTTTATAATTAAAATACGACAGGGCCAGTTACAATAAAATTATCTAGATATACATTTGCGGGCAAGTACCATGGGTGACGTTAATTCGAACTTTCAATAGTACAGTAATTAATAACACATCAGAACTTAATATCAATAGGGATGTTGAAATATTCAATCAATTCTCGTCCCCGCCCGCCATGTGCTTCAAAACTGCATACGTATCTCGTGATATCAAGGTTCTGCAACCAGTACACAACAAGGAGTTACGAGTCCCATTTATTCCGGCGCCATTTTGGGCGAGGACGGGCAGGTCCAGGATATAGTAAAAATGTCTCCACCAACCATCGACTATGATGATGTTCATATGCTGTATTTATTAGAGTAACACTCATCTGTCCACATGAAATTAATTTGCCACAATCTAAACATGTCATTTTAATCTTTCCAAAGTTCTTCTAAATATTTGGGACCGTTTCCCTTGCCTCTGATGCTGTCAGTGCCACTTCTTTGGTGAATGTACTGGCAGGTCGGGGGTTCTCCTCCAAATCTCTCTTTTGTGCAGCACTATAATTAATCGGTGCCACCTCTCCATATGACGATGCATGGTATAGTTACCATAACTATATTTTTTTCCGGTTCCTCTGGAGAGTACATCGTGGCAGATGAGGCAGGTAACGTACCGGGCATTTACCTTTTTTGCATGTAGAGGAAAGGAAAAAAAATTCGCGCGTCCGAGTTCTAAGGTGTCCCAGGGCCATTTTAGTGGACCAGGCCCAAATCCAAAGAACAGGCCGCCATTTTGAGAGTCCTGTTGTAGCCGCCTGTCGCTGTAGCATCAAGAGCGGCCGAAACTCAGCTGAATGGCAACTTAAACGGTAAAGGGGCGCCCCACTACAGCAGACGAGCCTCCACCTGGGGAGGCCCGTTCACGCCGCCTCCCCCCCCCCTTCGGGCACCCCACGCCGTTATTCGGAGCAGCATTGTAGGATGGCCACACCAGTGCGGCAACTTGCTAGACACCACCTCGGTGCCAACCGAATCTCAGCGCCTTGTGGTGTCTTCCATTCCGAAAACATTGTTGTGCTGCCTTCGGCCTATTCGCCGCAAGTGCGCACGCAACTCAGCTGCATAGCGAGTGAAACACCAAGGGGCACCCCACTGCAGCCGAGGAACCTTCATCTTGGGGGCGACGCACAGCATCACATTGCTTTCCAATGCAGTCAGATCCTCAAACAACCCCCACTGACTGACGCAAACTCACAGGCCAACGGAGCGCCCCACGCCGACTTTCGGCGCAGCATTGTAGGATGGCCACACCAGTGCGGCAACTTGCTGGACCCCACCTCGGTGCCATCCGGATCTTGGCGCGTTGCGCTGCCTTTGGCCCTATTCACACATTGGTCCGCTACTGACGCCACCTCACAGGCCAACGGGGCGCCCCACGCCGACTTTCGGCGCAGCATTGTAGGATGGCCACACCAGTGCGGCAACTCGCTGGACACCACCTCGGTGCCATCCGGATCTTGGCGCGTTCTGCTGCCTTCGGCCTATTCGCACATCGGTCCGCTACTGACGCCACCTCACAGGCCAACGGGGCACCCCACGCCGACTTTCGGCGCAGCATTGTAGGATGGCCACACCAGTGCGGCAACTTGCTGGACCCCACCTCGGTGCCATCCGGATCTTGGCGCGTTGTGCTGCCTTTGGCCTATTCGCACATCGGTCCGCTACTGACGCGAACTCACAGGCCAACGGGGCGCCCCACGCCGACTTTCGGCGCAGCATTGTAGGATGGCCACACCAGTGCGGCAACTTGCTGGACACCACCTCGGTGCCATCCGGATCTTGGCGCGTTCTGCTGCCTTCGGCCTATTCGCACATCGGTCCGCTACTGACGCCGCCTCACGTGCCAATGGATTTTCTACGCTTTTTATACCCTATGCCGCATAACAGGTCATGTGACTTGTTTATAAAACTTTTTCATTGGTTCATTTTACTTTTGGTTTCCTAATGATGGAAGGCTTGATCATATGACCTAAAAATAACACTTTTCATTCCTAAACGATGAAAGCCCCACCTTGTTTCTGGATGTTTCAGACTGAAGCTGGCGTCAGCATGAAAGCACCACCATCTCGTGGCTCCGTCGTGGTCATTCCGCTAGCAATCATGGCAGCCGCTCCCCACCGGAAGCCTGCAGGAGTCGGGGGCCCGTTCACGCCGCCTCACCCCCCCCCCCGGGGCGCCCCACGCCGTGCCCAAAAAGGAAAGAGCCTGCCGCCATTTTGAGAGTCCTGTGGCAGCCGCCTATCGCTGCAACGCAAGAGTGGGCGCAACTCAGCTGAATGGCGGATTTTGGCACAGTGTACCAAAAGCGGGCGGAATGGCAACTGAAACGGTAAAGGGGCGCCCCACTACAGCAGACGAGCCTCCACCTGGGGAGGCCCGTTCACGCCGCCTCCCCCCCTCCCCCCCCGGGCGCCCCACGCCGTTATTCGGAGCAGCATTGTAGGATACCAAAACCAGTGCGGCAACTTACTTGACATCACCTGGGTGCCATCCACATCTCAGCGCGTTCTGCTGCCTTGGGACTATTCGCACAACAGACCGCTACTGACGAGCCACCCCCCGGGACGCCCCACGCCGTTATTCGGAGCAGCATTGTAGGATACCCAAAACCAGTGCGGCACCCAGGCAACATCACCTGGGTGCCATCCAGAACTCAGCACGTTGTGCTGCCTTGGAACTATTCGCACAAAACACAGCTACTGACCATTGTTGCTTCTTTTTTCCTAAAAATGTTTAAATGTTTTTACTGTTTTTGTTGCATTGTATATATTTATAAGTTATTAAAGTTTTATAATCCTACTACTTTGTTGGAGTGCTATATATTTTTAATGTGACACATAATTGTAAAAACTTTGATGTACAAAGAGGCATCCCTGGAATCTTCCGCTTCAGGCTCGGTCCCCTCCCCAATCACAATACAGGATGATTTTCAGATAGTAGGAACGCATGTGGTGTGACGGATCTCATCGGGTGGGGGCCTTGATCTACTGTAACTCTTTTGAAGAGGGGTGATTCTTTACAGCTGGGGCCATAAACTACATCTGCAGGGCTACCTGATAGCCTGGGACCGGCCTGGACAATCAGACACAGAGGAAGAGGAGTGTCAGAGGGTGCGGTAGTGAATAGGGCGAAAGGGAGGTGTCGGGCGGGCACAGGGTGTGATTCTCAGGGAAGAGCAGCACAGATGGGGGGAGGTTTATTGCCCATGCATAAGACAGAGAGCGGGGGTGACCAGTGCCTGGGGGAGATGCTTGCAAGGGCGGGGAGCCATGCTAAGGATCGACAGCGTGCAGAGAGTGGGTCTGGTCAAGGCATCTAAAATGGCTGCCGTGCACGACAAAAGTGTGGCATTTGAAAAAAGGCAAGATGGCGCAGACAATGTTTATCAACACTTCCTGATTTCCTTCGAATCGAACGTTAACAGACGTTATCTCTCCCACACTACCGGTCCCCCTGGGCTTAAACGCCGAGATGGTAGGGACTGCATCCCGTGGACATAGGCCGAGACGTCACTCAGCAGAAAAAAAAGAAAAAAAAAGTCTATAAACATACAATAAGTTAAAAGTCAATCATTCTTGTTTCCTTGTAGTACGCTCCCCAGTCCGCTTCCCGTTACGCGAACCGGGCGCACCCCACCAAAAAAAAAGGATTTATTTTTTTTTTTTTGCCCCGCGGAGCCCTTTTAAAGCCTCCACATCAAACCTAGGGGGTCAGGGAGGATCTACTATGCCCCCTTATGGTCATTTGCCCCTTCGCTTTGGCCTCCTCTTGTCTCTCGATCCTACCGAGAGACAAGATGGCGGCCGCTCCGTACTGTTTGGAATGTTTACAGACACCGGAGAGCCAATCAGCTTCGCTTCGCAAAGCTCCGTAACGCGAAAAGTACGCGAAACGGAGCGCTACCCGGGACGCTGTCACAGATATATATCTTTTTTGGAACGTTAATTTCTCAAAATCCACTGCAGCACATATATTGAGACCCAGCAAAGGCACATCGGGCTACCGGTCCCTACAATTTTGCCAAGTTTCATGCAAATCCATTCAGCCTTTCGATTTTTTTTTATTTTTATTTTTTTTGCCCCGCGGGGCCCTTTTAAAACCTCCTCATCAAACCTAGGGGGTCAGGGAGGATCTACTATGCCCCCTTATGGTCATTTGCCCCTTCGCTTTGGCCTCCTCTTGTCTCTCGATCCTACCGAGAGACAAGATGGCAGCCGCTACGGACTGTTTGGAATGTTTACAGACGCCGGAGAACCAATCAGCTTCGCTTCGCAAAGCTCCGTAACGCGAAAAGTACGCGAAGCGGAGCGCTGCCCGGAGCGCTGTTACAGATATATATCTTTTTTTGAACGTTAATTTCTCAAAATCCACTGGAGCACATATATTGAGACCTAGCAAAGGCACATCGGGCTACCAGTCCCTACAATTTTGCCAAGTTTCGTGCAAATCCATTCAGCCGTTCGGGCTAAAAGTGAGGCCAACCGCCCTATGGAAATTAACATGGGAAAAATGCGTTTTGGGACCCCCCTTTTTTCTCGGCCCCCCCTTGACGAACCCCCCACAAATTTTCAGGGGCTGCTCAGAAACAAAATGTTCCATTTTCCAGAAAATTTCAGCCAATTCCGTCCACAAACGCCAAAGTTATTAGACATAGAATTTTCAAAAATCCCATAGAGAAAAAATCCTAACTATATATACCTACTGGCGACCGCCAGTAGGTAATATATACGTGTGTGTATATATATATATAAATATATATATATACATATCAAACACACAAGTTTGCCTGTTGGAGAGAGGACCACACACAGGAGAGTTGTTGTCTTGCTTTATTGGTTGACCAGGAGGCATTTCTAAGCGACTTCTTGCACAGCAATAAAATAAAACAGTCCCTCCCGACGCGTTTCGTGCCTGGTAAAAGCGCAGCGGGATCCTCTCGTGACCCAGGCAGAGCCACATCACATCAAACACACAAGTTTGCCTGTTGGAGAGAGGACCACACACAGGAGAGTTGTTGTCTTGCTTTTGCACCAAGGATACCGCTTCGCGCAGTCCTGCAGAAGCGTCAACCTACGCTTCAGCCTTGGGACAGGAGAGCGCGGCTGATGGGAGTAAGCGGCACTCCGTGCGACGAACTTGCCACAACAAACCCACTTGGGATTAATTTTCTGATACACGCCGTGGTGCAAAGCAAAGACTCACTAGAGACAAACAAACAACACTACATGTACCATCAGGCCACGTTGGTGGCCACGCCCACTGGGGCGGGACTCTGTTTTACCTGAAAAGGAGTGTTGGAAAACTTCGCTTTCTCCACTGTTTCCAGCCCACAACCCCAGGAAGAAGTGCCTACCAGGCACGAAACGCGTCGGGAGGGACTGTTTTATTTTATTGCTGTGCAAGAAGTCGCTAAGAAATGCCTCCTGGTCAACCAATAAAGCAAGACAACAACTCTCCTGTGTGTGGTCCTCTCTCCAACAGGCAAACTTGTGTGTTTGATGTGAGGTGGCTCTGCCTGGGTCACGAGAGGATCCCGCTGCGCTTCGCGCAGTCCTGCAGAAGCGTCAACCTACGCTTCAGCCTTGGGACAGGAGAGCGCGGCTGATGGGAGTAAGCGGCACTCCGTGCGACGAACTTGCCACAACAAACCCACTTGGGATTAATTTTCTGATACACGCTGTGGTGCAAAGCAAAGACTCACTAGAGACAAACAAACAACACTACATGTACCATCAGGCCACGTTGGTGGCCACGCCCACTGGGGCGGGACTCTGTTTTACCTGAAAAGGAGTGTTGGAAATCTTCGCTTTCTCCACTGTTTCCAGCCCACAACCCCAGGAAGAAGTGCCTACCAGGCACGAAACGCGTCAGGAGGGACTGTTTTATTTTATTGCTGTGCAAGAAGTCGCTAAGAAATGCCTCCTGGTCAACCAATAAAGCAAGACAACAACTCTCCTGTGTGTGGTCCTCTCTCCAACAGGCAAACTTGTGTGTTTGATGTGATGTGGCTCTGCCTGGGTCACGAGAGGATCCCGCTGCGCTTCGCGCAGTCCTGCAGAAGCGTCAACCTACGCTTCAGCCTTGGGACAGGAGAGCGCGGCTGATGGGAGTAAGCGGCACTCCGTGCGACGAACTTGCCACAACAAACCCACTTGGGATTAATTTTCTGATACACGCCGTGGTGCAAAGCAAAGACTCACTAGAGACAAACAAACAACACTACATGTACCATCAGGCCACGTTGGTGGCCACGCCCACTGGGGCGAGACTCTGTTTTACCTGAAAAGGAGTGTTGGAAATCTTCGCTTTCTCCACTGTTTCCAGCCCACAACCCCAGGAAGAAGTGCCTACCAGGCACGAAACGCATCGGGAGGGACTGTTTTATTTTATTGCTGTGCAAGAAGTCGCTAAGAAATGCCTCCTGGTCAACCAATAAAGCAAGACAACAACTCTCCTGTGTGTGGTCCTCTCTCCAACAGGCAAACTTGTGTGTTTGATGTGAGGTGGCTCTGCCTGGGTCACGAGAGGATCCCGCTGCGCTTCGCGCAGTCCTGCAGAAGCGTCAACCTACGCTTCAGCCTTGGGACAGGAGAGCGCGGCTGATGGGAGTAAGCGGCACTCCGTGCGACGAACTTGCCACAACAAACCCACTTGGGATTAATTTTCTGATACACGCCGTGGTGCAAAGCAAAGACTCACTGGAGACAAACAAACAACACTACATGTACCATCAGGCCACGTTGGTGGCCACGCCCACTGGGGCGGGACTCTGTTTTACCTGAAAAGGAGTGTTGGAAATCTTCGCTTTCTCCACTGTTTCCAGCCCACAACCCCAGGAAGAAGTGCCTACCAGGCACGAAACGCGTCGGGATGGACTGTTTTATTTTATTGCTGTGCAAGAAGTCGCTAAGAAATGCCTCCTGGTCAACCAATAAAGCAAGACAACAACTCTCCTGTGTGTGGTCCTCTCTCCAACAGGCAAACTTGTGTGTTTGATGTGAGGTGGCTCTGCCTGGGTCACGAGAGGATCCCGCTGCGCTTCGCGCAGTCCTGCAGAAGCGTCAGCCTACGCTTCGGCCTTGGGACAGGAGAGCGCGGCTGATGGGAGTAAGCGGCACTCCGTGCGACGAACTTGCCACAACAAACCCACTTGGGATTAATTTTCTGATACACGCCGTGGTGCAAAGCAAAGACTCACTAGAGACAAACAAACATCACTACATGTACCATCAGGCCACGTTGGTGGCCACGCCCACTGGGGCGGGACTCTGTTTTACCTGAAAAGGAGTGTTGGAAATCTTCGCTTTCTCCACTGTTTCCAGCCCACAACCCCAGGAAGAAGTGCCTACCAGGCACGAAACGCGTCGGGAGGGACTGTTTTATTTTATTGCTGTGCAAGAAGTCGCTAAGAAATGCCTCCTGGTCAACCAATAAAGCAAGACAACAACTCTCCTGTGTGTGGTCCTCTCTCCAACAGGCAAACTTGTGTGTTTGATGTGAGGTGGCTCTGCCTGGGTCACGAGAGGATCCCGCTGCGCTTCGCGCAGTCCTGCAGAAGCGTCAACCTACGCTTCAGCCTTGGGACAGGAGAGCGCGGCTGATGGGAGTAAGCGGCACTCCGTGCGACGAACTTGCCACAACAAACCCACTTGGGATTAATTTTCTGATACACGCCGTGGTGCAAAGCAAAGACTCACTGGAGACAAACAAACAACACTACATGTACCATCAGGCCACGTTGGTGGCCACGCCCACTGGGGCGGGACTCTGTTTTACCTGAAAAGGAGTGTTGGAAATCTTCGCTTTCTCCACTGTTTCCAGCCCACAACCCCAGGAAGAAGTGCCTACCAGGCACGAAACGCGTCGGGATGCACTGTTTTATTTTATTGCTGTGCAAGAAGTCGCTAAGAAATGCCTCCTGGTCAACCAATAAAGCAAGACAACAACTCTCCTGTGTGTGGTCCTCTCTCCAACAGGCAAACTTGTGTGTTTGATGTGAGGTGGCTCTGCCTGGGTCACGAGAGGATCCCGCTGCGCTTCGCGCAGTCCTGCAGAAGCGTCAGCCTACGCTTCGGCATGGGACAGGAGAGCGCGGCTGATGGGAGTAAGCGGCACTCCGTGCGACGAACTTGCCACAACAAACCCACTTGGGATTAATTTTCTGATACACGCCGTGGTGCAAAGAAAAGACTCACTAGAGACAAACAAACATCACTACATATACCATCAGGCCACGTTGGTGGCCACGCCCACTGGGGCGGGACTCTGTTTTACCTGAAAAGGAGTGTTGGAAATCTTTGCTTTCTCCACTGTTTCCAGCCAACAACCCCAGGAAGAAGTGCCTACCAGGCACGAAACGCGTCGGGAGGGACTGTTTTATTTTATTGCTGTGCAAGAAGTCGCTAAGAAATGCCTCCTGGTCAACCAATAAAGCAAGACAACAACTCTCCTGTGTGTGGTCCTCTCTCCAACAGGCAAACTTGTGTGTTTGATGTGAGGTGGCTCTGCCTGGGTCACGAGAGGATCCCGCTGCGCTTCGCGCAGTCCTGCAGAAGCGTCAACCTACGCTTCAGCCTTGGGACAGGAGAGCGCGGCTGATGGGAGTAAGCGGCACTCCGTGCGACGAACTTGCCACAACAAACCCACTTGGGATTAATTTTCTGATACACGCCGTGGTGCAAAGCAAAGACTCACTAGAGACAAACAAACAACACTACATGTACCATCAGGCCACGTTGGTGGCCACGCCCACTGGGGCGGGACTCTGTTTTACCTGAAAAGGAGTGTTGGAAATCTTCGCTTTCTCCACTGTTTCCAGCCCACAACCCCAGGAAGAAGTGCCTACCAGGCACGAAACGCGTCGGGAGGGACTGTTTTATTTTATTGCTGTGCAAGAAGTCGCTAAGAAATGCCTCCTGGTCAACCAATAAAGCAAGACAACAACTCTCCTGTGTGTGGTCCTCTCTCCAACAGGCAAACTTGTGTGTTTTATGTGAGGTGGCTCTGCCTGGGTCACGAGAGGATCCCGCTGCGCTTCGCGCAGTCCTGCAGAAGCGTCAACCTACGCTTCAGCCTTGGGACAGGAGAGCGCGGCTGATGGGAGTAAGCGGCACTCTGTGCGACGAACTTGCCACAACAAACCCACTTGGGATTAATTTTCTGATACACGCCGTGGTGCAAAGCAAAGACTCACTAGAGACAAACAAACAACACTACATGTACCATCAGGCCACGTTGGTGGCCACGCCCACTGGGGCGGGACTCTGTTTTACCTGAAAAGGAGTGTTGGAAATCTTCGCTTTCTCCACTGTTTCCAGCCCACAACCCCAGGAAGAAGTGCCTACCAGGCACGAAACGCGTCGGGAGGGACTGTTTTATTTTATTGCTGTGCAAGAAGTCGCTAAGAAATGCCTCCTGGTCAACCAATAAAGCAAGACAACAACTCTCCTGTGTGTGGTCCTCTCTCCAACAGGCAAACTTGTGTGTTTGTTGTGAGGTGGCTCTGCCTGGGTCACGAGAGGATCCCGCTGTGCTTCGCGCAGTCCTGCAGAAGCGTCAACCTACGCTTCAGGCTTGGGACAGGAGAGCGCGGCTGATGGGAGTAAGCGGCACTCCGTGCGACGAACTTGCCACCACAAACCCACTTGGGATTAATTTTCTGATACACGCCGTGGTGCAAAGCAAAGACTCACTAGAGACAAACAAACAACACTACATGTACCATCAGGCCACGTTGGTGGCCACGCCCACTGGGGCGGGACTCTGTTTTACCTGAAAAGGAGTGTTGGAAATCTTCGCTTTCTCCACTGTTTCCAGCCCACAACCCCAGGAAGAAGTGCCTACCAGGCACGAAACGCGTCGGGAGGGACTGTTTTATTTTATTGCTGTGCAAGAAGTCGCTAAGATATACCTCCTGGTCAACCAATAAAGCAAGACAACAACTCTCCTGTGTGTGGTCCTCTCTCCAACAGGCAAACTTGTGTGTTTGATGTGAGGTGGCTCTGCCTGGGTCACGAGAGGATCCCGCTGTGCTTCGCGCAGTCCTGCAGAAGCGTCAACCTACGCTTCAGGCTTGGGACAGGAGAGCGCGGCTGATGGGAGTACAACAAACCCACTTGGGATTAATTTTCTGATACATATACCAGAGAACTCCAAGACGCAACCTCCAATTCCCCTTGGATCGGCGAAGCAGGAGACGGACCACCAGATCGGTTTACAGGTTCTTTATTTCAGTTTCAGTTGGTAAAGCAAGACGCGTTTCGGGCTAAGCAAGCCCTTGTTCACATGCCTTATATATATATATATATATATATATATATATATATATATATATATATATATATATATATATATATATATATAAAACCAGGTCCCCTTCTCCAGAAAGGAACAAGCCCAAACAGGTTCTGCAGAAAACTGTCTTTTGATGAACATCAGGGCATGACGTCTGAGATAGACTTTTTCAAATGCCACAAAGATTAAAATGTTCACAGGTGTCCACTTTTAAACACAGGCACCCCAATACGATTGATTGAGGCACTGTGAGTGGCGTAGAAGGGGTGTATCCTGAAAACGGCACTCCGAGATTCAGTGAGGCAGTCCATGCGTAGGTACTTCCCAAGTGTGCGGTGACTGCCTCCTTCCATCTTTCGCCATATATATATATGAGTTTTTTAATAGTAACACCTTTTTCATGATATTCTGTTGCATTATATTTTTGACTCAATATTTTGGTAGCTTTCTTACAAAGTATTTACTGTTCATAATTAATGTATACACTATTTTTGATACAATGTTTTGGTTTCACAATAATTTTGGTCATGATATTCTGTCATACAGCCATCTCTCTTTCCTACCTTACACATCTAGAAGTGCTGGGTATCTAGATGTGCTATATGTGAATTTTTTAAATCTATTATCAGCCTGCCTTTGCACACTTCTTTTTGGAATTATCCCCACCCCCTGCAAATGATTACTGAAACATCTTTTGTAAATGTTTTCTCTTTTTTTGGAGTTATATATAGCAAATTATGTTCTGCCCTTCACTGCATTGTGCCATATAGTGCACTGAAAGTATCAGGTTGGAGTATTCCACCCGATATTTCAATAGTCCTATGTGGAAGCTGACCACATGGTTTTTCGGAACACCTTTATCCTGTCTTGGCTTTTTAGCCGAGAGAATGTTGCAAGCATAGACTTTCATGCCGGCATATATAATGGTAAATCTGAAAATAGAGGCAGGTACCCACACAGCCTGTTTCTGTACTCCAATAGGCTCCACCCAAAGCCAAGCACCACAGATGGCCAAATACACTTCCCACCTCCTTAGGCACAGTGAAGGAGCTGCCCTGGCAACTTTTGTTATGCTTCCCTGTATTCCTTTAAAGTCCTGGCCTGGTTAAACTGTGTTCGCTCTTGCCTTTCTCCACCATTCCACATCACCCAGAATGCTTTTTTGCTAAAGTGCCCACTGTCAATAATTCAGTGGCCCATCACTTTCCATGGCACTTAAGTGTTACTGCCCATAAATGAGACTTGAATAGGCGGGCATGTAATGTGTCAGTGCATACAGAAAGGAGATCCAGAGTTGCATAGTCACCATTGGACATGATACATAGTAATGATATGAGAAAATGTGCTTTGTAAGTCAGAGAGGTTCAAAACATGTTAGAATGTGTTGAATGGCAGAATTGGTGGTGGAGCCTCTGCAAAGGTGAAGACAGTACTGATTGGTTAAGCCTTCAATGTTCATGCTGCCACTTTCATTATACTTAAACTGAAGTCTCTTTTGAAAATCATTAACCTAAAAAAGTGCCCAGAACATGATCCTTAGTTTCATTGTTACATGGAGCCATAGTGTAAATCTATGTAAATCTATCCATTTGGTATGGCAGTTCCCTAAAAGGGCTTTTCTGGTGTGAAATAACAAAATGTTCAGCTTATGTGTGAGTTTGTGGGGTCATGTAATCATGGTTGCTACCATGAGGACCATTGCCACCCCTCATCTGCATTGCTGTGTTTATCTATGAGGTGTAACCATCCACCTCTAAAGAGTAGAACAATAATGCCCTAATTCTGCACTTTTTAAAATCTCCTGTACTAGAAGGGATGTATAGAAGGATTACACCCCTTTGAATCATCCTGTTTAGTTTCCTGCTTATCTAAAAAGACCCTGAATATGTTAGGTAAGTGTTTGTTCATTTGCAATTTCTTTTTTTTTCTTTTTCTGTAGGCTGTCCTTCATCTAGTTTTGGTTACATGAGGACAGGAATTTGTAACTCACTTTTCTTTCGTTGTGCCTGACTTCCTGTTAGAACTAGAAGTCAGGCATCATCTTACCGGAAAGTAATTTGAAGGAAAGCCTGAGCAGTTTGAAGAGACAGGCTCAAGAATGGATGCCTTCACTTCAGCTGATAAGAGTTTGCAGAACTATTATTTTCTGCAAAATCTTCTTATATTGAGGCATTGACTTTAAATTGTAGATGATCTGTAAAAATTAGAGAGTGGTTATGAGTCAGAGGAAGTATTACTCAAAGAGTGCAAAGTCCATCCCCTGACCACCAGTTTCACAGGCATAAGAGGCACAAGCATGATGGGTCACCTTCTCCTGTGCCTTCTATTAATCATTCCTCTCACCTCAGCTTCTTAGTCTCAATCCATGTGCTTTAAAAATTATAATTGAAAAAATAGTAAAGGAAATATTTAAAAGGACATTTTCAACTTCTGCGACTGCTTGTAGGTCTACTCTCCCAGCAGCTGATCCTACTTTTAATACTCATTCCACTGCTGCAGTGGATCCTCTGGTTCCTAGTATTGACATTCCTGAGATGCCTGAGATTTGATCTGAGGATGCTCTTTTATGCATGGAGGAAAATGACTCTTCAGATAAAGACACTAAAGGATAGTATATTAAGGTATCATTTTTTGGAGTTTTATGTAGGACAAACTCGACCCAAAGGTATCAGCGCTCTTTACCTGAGCACCAGTTGCATTATAGATGGACACATTCACATTTTATAGGCACAGGGAGATTAAGTGATTTGTCCAGAATCTCAGGATGTTTGAGCCTACCACCAGACTCGTACCTGGTTTCCTCGCTTCAAAGTCTGCCAGTCTAGCTGTTAAGCCACATCCTTTTAAACAAGTTGTGGCTGATCTTTAATCTAATTTGGGATTTCTCAGATCCATCTACCTCAAATGTTGGAAATTCAAATATCTTTGATTTTTCTTTTCCTTTGGTAAGCCCGAATCGTCCGTTTCACTGGTGTATCCGACAGATATTTGAGCCCTGACATTTGCAGCTCATTGTGCCAAATCTCCTATGATGGATTTACAGGGGTGTATATCTGCTCCAGAAGATAGTTCTGACTGCTTTGGTATTATAGTAAAAACAACTCCAGCTCATTTCAAATATTGCCTTTAATGCCCTAAAGGATTGATCTCTAGAAGTTGTATCAGCAATAGCAGCAAGATACAACTTTTGGCTTTGGACTTAGAAGGGAGAATCTGCCCAGATGACTATACTTCTTAAATTCCTCTTCTTGGGGCAACACATTTTTGGACCTCATCTGGAGGAGTTAGTCAAGCAGACGGCAAAAGATTGCAAGCTGGTAATAACATTCCATCCATGTCCTCCTCCTTTGCCCTGATGCTGACCTTTCCTAAATACTCCCTCTCATTTATCGTGGACAGCAACTATGAAACAGGGGTTCTGCCTCCACTAGGATTGTGCTCTGTTCTCTGCAGCTATTCTGCACTTGAGACTATACTAGACATCTGATCAGCCAAGCTGTCACCCATTGGGAGGTTGTCTTCATTTCTTACTCAATGCATGGCTCCAAGATGCTTCAGATCAGTGTATTCTAGACATTATTTACTGTGGTAAATGCCATAACATTTACTTCAAATTCCACTCTTGCAATCTTCTATGTCACCAATTGGACGAAGGATTTTTGAAGAAAGACGTTTTCTGGTGGGTGGCCTGTCAGGACAGGTGTGGTGTTTGCTGTCCCTCATGTAAAACATAGGATGGGGCTTACTCAATTCTAATACTTGTCTTGAAACCATCTTGCATTCCCTTTATCTGCCCAGAGTATTTTCTAACATTGCTACACATGACGAATGCCTTTTTCCACACTCTATTTCATCAGTCACATCAGTAATACCTATGATTTGCTGTGCCAGAGGTCAATTTTCAATATCAATGTCAAGTCCTTCCATTTGGGCTAAACTTGAAACCCAGGTATTCATTAGAGTCATGGCTCAGTTGGTCACCATTCTTCACAAAGATGGCATTCGTATATGACTTCTGTAGACCATTGAGTGGTCCATGCTTCTTCTCTACATCTGCTTATACTCCATACAAAGAGAAGGGTAGTCCTTGAAGGGTCACCTATTCAGAAATGTCACACTTGACTGTCAGTGTTGCTAGAAAAGATCAACAGCATCATTGTGTATCTGGCGTCAGGTACATAGAGACATGACAGCATTAATTTTTGTAGTAACCTTGAAAATGTTTCAACCCCTGGTTTATCACCTGTGCCATGTAGGTCCATATTCTATTGGTCTCAAGACTCTTGGTTCAATAACTCATCACATCTACAAATCTCTGAAGCAGGGTTTAATCCCAGAACATCTGTCCAAAGGAGTGGAATGGGCACTTCATTTTCCAGTCTGACCACAGAGACCAGAGACCAGCATGACCAGTTTAGGAGCAACCTTACAACAGAAGAAAAATTTCAGGGATTTTGCAAATCAGTGGCTGCAGATTAAAGAGAACTGTCAGACATTATCCAAGCCCTCCTGTTCTACTTTGCTCCATCATACCCGGGCTGTGCACCTCCGATAAAGACAGATAACCAAGTTAACATCAGATATGTGACCCATCAAGGACTTCTGAGGTCTCACTCCCTTGCTGTAATGGCGTATCAGACTTGATGATCTCAATGTCCATGACCTACATCCCAGGAAAGAAAATATGAAAGCATAATCACTGAATAGGATAGTCCCCTTGTTCATGGCATTTTCGCTGAGGGTAGAATTATTCCAGAAGATATGCTATCACTATTGTAAGCCCCAGACAGATCTCTGCAAATTACAAGGATGCTCATCTGCCCTTGTACTTTTCAATTGCTTAGGTGCTCTGTTTTCTCCCTAGTGTACTCTTCTTCTGTTTCCCTCCTCCCACCCATCAACAAATGTCTCATCTGCTCTCTGATGATGAAGGAGGTCTGTGTTCTCTTGGTGACATCTGCACAGGAAAAGAAAACATTGCTTCTTCTCCTTTGAGATTCATATATAGGTCCACAGTGAGTTCTTCCCCGTCCTATTCCCTCTCTCAGATGGCCAGTTTATTAAGTAGGGGCGAAATGCTCAAATTCGCGTTCCACAAAATCCGCAAATTTGTGGATTTTTTTTTGCGTGTTCGCGGGGCGCTGTGCGTGTTCGCGGGCTTTTTTTCAATGACCGTGAATTTACCCATGTGGCCGTACATGGGCGCGGCCATCTTGTTTCATGTCTTTGCGTTGCGTATTTCCAGTTCCCGGGCCCCAGTTGCATACTCGCGTTGTGCAATTCCTACGTGCGGGTCTCAATTACGTGTTCGCGTCCGTTTTTGCGTATTCGCGGGAGAAATATTGCACAAACTTACCCACGCGGTCCTCAATGGTCGCGGTCATCTTGTTTTTCATTCATTTCTATGGTCCTGGGCATGCTTTTTGTATCCAGCTTGAATCTTTGCCATCCTTTCTTTGTTTGAAGTTTTTTTTAATCTTTTTTACTCATTTTATATCCCTCTCTTTTTAACTCTTTTTTCTTTTCTTTACTTTTTCCCTATTCTTTCCTTTTTTTAATTTTACTTTACTGTCCAGGACCATGGCAAAGGGAGCCGGCAAAGATCTGAAGGGGAAGGGTCCTGCTCCCTTGCGGGCGCTTAAGAGGGGAGGATGTGACGGCCAGGGAGATTTTCAGCCCAGTGGAGGTGGCTGCACTGATCTTTTATGTGCAGCACCACCTCCCCAAGACCGTGGCAGCAGGGGGCAGGCTCGCGTCAGGGTATGGCCTCCGGGAGCGTCACCAGCTGTGGGCTAAGGTGTGCCGGGCCATGCGGAGGGAGTGGAGGGTCCGGCGCACCTACCATCAAGCGACACACCCGTGGTCGGACCTCCTTGACCGCGAGCAGGACTTGCTCCACCTGCTAGGTGTGGAGATCCCTGGCCTTGGTGAGTAGCTATTTAATAACTTCTTTGTTTTCTTCTGCTCTGTGTTATATTGCTAATATATGTTTTTCCCGAAGAGCAAGAATGCTGCAGATTCGATTACAAAGCAGGTAAATTAACGTTTAAATAGCTTCTGTGATTGCAGGTGCTTGCCTGCTCAGTGGTACAAAAGGGGGTGGTGATGGACGGAGCATCTGAACCAATCAAACACTCACACCCAGTCAAAAGATCTGGGTTTGATCCATCACCGTTCTTTAGCCCACTCTGCCACCCCAGTTCAGACATGGCTATATGCAAATCAGTCTGACCCTGTGCCTCATTGGAACAGTCCAGCCCGAACTGCCAAGCCATGCCTTCCCTGGACCGGAAACAAGCTTCCGAGGACCGGTTTCTGGCATTCCAGCCGTCTTCAGCCCGGCTTGCTTGAATCCAGTGGCAAAGTGAGCAAGGGACTCATGTCTGAGCATACCCTGCCACACGTATGGCGGCCAAAGCGGTACAAAAGGGGGTGGTGATCGACGGAGCATCTGAACCAATCAAACACTCACACCCAGTCAAAAGATCTGGGTTTGATCCATCACCGTTCTTTAGCCCACTCTGCCACCCCAGTTCAGACATGGCTATATGCCAATCAGTCTGACCCTGTGCCTCATGGCAACAGTCCAGCCCGAACTGCCAAGCCATGCCTTCCCTGGACCGGAAACAAGCTTCCGAGGACCGGTTTCTGGCATTCCAGCCGTCTTCAGCCCGGCTTGCTTGAATCCAGTGGCAAAGTGAGCAAGGGACTCACGTCTGAGCATACCCTGCCACACTTATGGCGGCCAAAGTGGTACAAAAGGGGGTGGTGATGGACGGAGCATCTGAACCAATCAAACACTCACACCCAGTCAAAAGATCTGGGTTTGATCCATCACCGTTCTTTAGCCCACTCTGCCACCCCAGTTCAGACATGGCTATATGCAAATCAGTCTGACCCTGTGCCTCAGTGGCGTTGCTACTATGCTTACTTGTTTGCAACTTTGTGCTTATTTGAAAGCAGAACTGCGTAATGCTAGAGAGACTAGAGACTCAAGTCTAGTCCTTCCTTTGTACTCCTGCTGCCAGTAAGAAGAGATAGTGATGGATTGATAGGTTGAGTATATTATGACTTGTTATTTAGTAGTAGGACATTTTTTTAGTGGTCTGCAATCATGATGACGGACTGTGTCTGTCACGTCACGTGCTGTTGAGTGCTGGCAGTCATAGTAGAACCTTTTTGTTATTGGTTTAGTTAGTGATTTACATAACTTTCCAAGAAGACGGTCTGCGAATCCAGCAATACTGTACTATCTATCCTAGTTGACCAGATCAGATAGGTCAATCAATACATGTAGTGCAATTGTTGGTAATTTGTTTCCCCAAGATAATTTTAGATTGTGGTCAAAGAAATCAAATATTTAAAAAAAACAATCATCCATGTTTGTGTTTATTTCATGATCATCAGCACCTCCCAGGGGCAAGAAGACTGAAACTCCGGCGGAACAAGATGGGCAGGAACGGTCCTCTGCAGGCTCTTCTGCTGGCCCCAGTAAGTTGTCTCGTTGTTAATATTAATAATTATACTTCTCCAACTTTTACAGGTCCTATTCATTCAAAATTGTTTCCTATTTCTATTTTTTACAAAATAGTCTTTGATCTTCTTGTAGACTGTTTCTAAATTCTTATCCTGCCTCTACCATCACTCTCTGTGCTACTACTATTATTATGAGTCGGTCTGTGTAGGTAGCTAAGCTTGCCCAGTCCGCAAACGGTATTAAACAAAACTCTGATCCAGGCACTGAGTGCAGTCCTCTGGGTTGCCCTTGCTGTCTATTCCAGTCTTCTTAATGTAAGTGCTTTGACAATTTCCAACAACAAAATGTCAATGTGTCCAACAAGAATAAGCTAGTAGTTGGCTTTTTTGATTTGATAGGAGCACATACCATACCGCTAGTGTTTCAGGGACTATTCTGCACATACAGAAGTATGGACAAGAGAAATAGGACATTGTTGATGATAGGTGCTGTTCGACTTTCCACATACCTCAGTCCGAACAGAAGTTGAACCCCCAATCCCCTGACCGACTATCTAGTGCGTCTGACAAATGATTACGTTATGACTCAGAAGAACAGAAGAAAACTACTGCAGAGTCCCGACCTATCAGATTCACGGAAACATGCTTGCACAGTGCAGTAGTTCAAAGTTCAAACCCTTCCGCTCACTCACTCGTGAACAAAAACCACACAGTGTTTGTTAGTTTTAAAGTTTTATTTATCTAAGAAATAAAAAATCTATTTCTTCATTTTCAATAGCGCAGTATTGCGAGCGAGCACTAGTGATGAGATAGATGACGTTAACGTTTAAACAACATTCCCTTGAATCAATATAACTTAACACATCAAATTATTAGAATAACTGTGCGGGAGCCCCCACCTTCTTTAAAGTACTTAAAGTACTTAAAGTACTGCAGGTGATGAGGAGTAGGTGGTGAATTGTCCTGTTGGCAGAAGGGCAATGGAATCTTCTGTCTGTAATTATAAAAACGGTGCACGTTAAAAAGCAAGCCTTCATCAGTTGTGCCAAAAAGTGTAGCATTTAATGGCTAACCATATAAAAGGTTAACACCCTCCCCAAAACCGTCACTTTTTTTCATTCCCAATAATTAAAAATTGGTTATGTATTAACATTTTCTTTCATTACGAGACAACATAGGGGGTGGTGTATGGCATCTGAAAATAAGACATGTTTTTTCTAGACGTCACAAAATCGGATGCGGCGCCTAACACCAGTGCCGGGGCCAGCAGTGCGGAGGGGTCCACTCCAGGTCATGCGGCGGCGCCACAACAAGTGCCACCAGGAGGAGTTGGGGGGGAAGGCTCAGCGGCGGCGGACGGTGGTAAGTTATTATACTCCTTACTAATTTACATTTTTTAATAGGCTCGCAAGGAATGTATGATGTACTGTACAGTAGACAGTACACTAGTACAAGTACACTGTACTGTTAAGAACAGTTACTAATTTAGAACTACATTTTTGCCAATCACGGAGAAGACAGTCAACCTTGACTTAGCCATAGCATTAGCGGCGGTAGTTCTCGGGTAAGCAATGGCCCCCTCTATGACTTCAACTCAGCTGGGAAACTTTTATCGTGAAGCCAAGTCATATCAGATGAACTTGAGGGATGTGAAGAAAGAAAAGGGAAAGAAGGGCGAAAGGAAGGACGAGTGAGTCGTAACATTTATGACTGTAAAGAATGATACGTGTTTTTGAATGCAGGCAGAGGTGGCTGATAGGAAGGAATCACATGCATGGCTGCTTGAAGCAAGGATGGTTGGAGGAGAAAGAAAAGATGACTGCCTGTGTGTGTGAATCAGAGAAAATGCATGTGTGGTGTGCATTGCAATATATCATTTGGGTCAAACTCAAATGCAAGTCAAGACGGTGGTTTACCAAATAAAATGAAAAGGGTGTTAGTTGGTTGTTGAGAAAAAGTAAACTTGGTACAGTTGAGACATTAAGAAGAATTGTAGACGTTTACTTTGGGAGCCTGGATGGTATCTTCTTCTTCCTCATAGATAGCAGAGGTGTATGTAGTAGAGCAGACGCTCAGTGGATGAAGAGTGTTACTTTGAACAGCATGTCTGTGCCAGAGTAGCAAAGCTGAGGAAATCCAAATACTAGTAGTTGTGATTGTTCAGAAATATTCCCTAGACTAACAGTACAGTAGTTTACTTTGCAAGCACAGCATATATTGTCAATGTATTGTATAGTTGACATTATATCAAGTAAGGTCCCTTCCTCCGGCAATTATGGGTACCACACTCACTCCCTATGTTAATAATTTTCTTTCAGCTGTGTCATGGGTGGACTATCGCTGTTGTTCACTCAATCTATCAAAACAAAGCACCTAAAGCCTTCCATCATATAAACAAAGATCATGTGATCGGCACGATATAGGATCAAAAATGAATAATTTTCATTTTCCTTTTGTAGTAGTCAAGGCCCGGGGGGCAGTGCGAAATATAAATTACATTGAGCAGTAGCCCTTGATGTAACCGAGTATGTCCAGTGCGACCCCTATCACCACCTGCATGTACTGCTTAAAGTAATGCGAGTC
Source organism: Lissotriton helveticus (assembly GCF_964261635.1). Lineage (NCBI taxonomy): Eukaryota > Metazoa > Chordata > Amphibia > Caudata > Salamandridae > Lissotriton > Lissotriton helveticus. Next base: position 1,914,080,303 of record NC_136061.1, on the reverse strand, counting down.
TGCGTCATCATGGCTTGTGTCTGTTTTTCTTGGGTGCAAGCTGAGTGAGCTGGCATTATGCTGCCGGCTAGGCTACCACAAGTTCACGTACAAGTAATTTTTTTTGCACAACAAGAGAAAAAAGAAGAAGGCTGCTGTAGTCTCTGACTCTCTGACTATGTAGTAGTGAGTCCATAGTGCTGCTAGTAGAATTCCTGAAACTCCCACTAATGTCACAGGCCTACAAAGACGGCGGAAAGATACATGCCAAAATGTTATACTGTGCTTGCAAGTTGCTAGTGTTACTGACTGTGAGACAACTTTCTGATGAATTATTTTGAGTTAATGTTAAAGACTATTGGCTACAGTATTTTTCTTTCTTTCTTCATATAGATGCTCTGCAACAAAAGCTCACTCAGAAGGAGATGGCTGTCCGAGTCAGGGCCCGTAAGCTGGAGGCTTTTTGCGGTGAATATCGGCGGCTGTGGGCTCGGGAGCAGGACGAGGAGGCGGCAACTACTGCATCCTCCTCCAGTGCCCCCGGGTCCACCAGCCAGCAGCCTCCAGCTAAACGGCGCCGTAGCCCGTCAGCCTCCCGCCGCCGCCGCACAGCAGCAAAAACAACTGCTGCCCCCCCCCCGAGCCTGGATGACACGTGTGCGCCGCCTCAGAAAAAGAGTGGGCTTCCTGGAGCGCTTGGCTGAGAAACAACAACGCCAGATGCGGGACCTCCGCAAAGAGCTGCGGGACCTCCGCAAAGAGCTGCGGGACCACCTGTCTACAGTACACCACCAGAGGAAGTGACTGTCCCTTGCCCCTTTTTTAAAGACTTTTGGGGGGGTGGGAATCGGGAGTTGGGGATTATTTGGGACTTTTCAGAGGACTATTTGAAATGGACAATTGTTTGGGTTAGGGAGGGGTGGGACTAGTTTATTTTTGTTGAGGTAAATACAATTATTTATTTTACATACTTCAACATAGTGTACGCGTTGATGTTATTTTGCGGTGTGGTGGGCGGGGGTCACTGTATGTTTGGTTTCCTCAAACTTACCAGCATGAATTATCTAAAACGTCCAAAAAATTTCAAAAGTGCCACTAACAGAGTTAGTGAATTCAATTGGCCTACTAGTACTTTACTAGTACTACTGTCAGTCTCTCCTCCGAGTCCTAGCCCATTATTCAACCTCCCCAAAATGCTTATCTTACCTGTGATTCGTGTTTGAGAATAGAGCTAGGCACAGCGCTGGCTGCATGGCAAATGGCGATTACGCCACCCTGGACCGAAATTCCGTGGTTGTGGTGTTAGTAGGAGTGGTACCACACTAGTAGTAGCAGCATATGAAAAACAAAGTAAAAAAATTAGACATTGAGTGGCCTGAGAGGAGTATTAGAAGGAACAGTAGCCTAAGCAATGCTGAAGATAAGTATGGGGAAACAAGAACAGTGACACAGCAGCGTAACAAGTCTTCTTGACATGTAGGAGGATGATGTTGACAATGCATCCAATCGATGGTGGGCATGAAATTCAGAATTTATTTTAAAATACTCGTTTTTTTAACCAGAATTACAATATCCTAGGATTCACCTAGCTGCATTAAAATTGATTTGAGGAAGTTGCTTGCACCTTATCCTCCCCAGCAAGTGTGTGGAATTATTGTTGTAATTTACTCACACCTCAATGAAAACCACACTGCCCGGGGGAAGAGGGTTAGGGTTTGAAACCTGTATGGGAATGGGGCTTGTGGGGAACGTTTTGTGGAGAGAGGAAAAAAAAAAGCACAGCATGGACAAACAACAAATGAAGATAAACAAATCTTTGGATACGAAGCTATCCATAAATCTTTTAAGGGACATAAAGGAAGTGCATGCACTACTGCATGCATGAAGTTGTTTGCTAAATGGATAGGTTACTAAGAAGTAAGCAGTACTGTCTACAATGTACTAACTATGAAGAAACACTGTGACAGTACAGGGCTGCAGTAATTACGCAATTTCACTTGCCTATCTGCCCTCAGAGAGAAGAACTACTTAGTACATTAAATTAGTTTAAAAATAGCAAAGAAAAAAGTATACAATGGCTGGTGGGATAAATTGAAGCAGAGAGCAAACAAATGCACAGAGTCACACTCATAGAAGTTCACAGCAATAACATTACTTAAAAGATAAGTAGAAATGAAGATGGATACTGTAACTGTATGTTGTTGTAGTTGTCCTGTTGAATTTGGGAAGTTGCATGCATCCAGCCATTCCTCTTTTTTGCCGTACTCCTCCATTGCATCTGACGCTCCGTCGATCAATGTAGGGGACCATAAGACACCTTGTCCACTGCCTGCCTGGCGGATGCTGAATTACGGCTCGCTAATGGTAAACCTGAGTTCATTCTTTTTCCCATTGCACAGGGTAAAAGCCGGCCTGTAATTGTTGATGGAAAAACAGGAAGTCAAGGAGAAAAACATATAAGGTACGCTGTGTAGTGCAAAATAACACTTTCAGTTTCAGAGTCGACAGTATTACAACACATACAAGCATAATTTAGAAAGTGCGTACTCTGTGTCTCCTTTTCAAGGATAAATAAGTGTGGGCGAAATTTGCGGATCTTTCCCCTCAAGCTAGGTGTAAAGTGTAAACTGCAATTTTAGAACAAAATTAGACCTTCCCAGCAGTGCTCACAGACCCCCCAACCCACCCCCAAAAAAGTAGAACACCCCCAAACAGGCCAAAAGCAAAAATGGAAAATGCCACACTTAGAAAATCTACAGAGGCCTACCTGAAAATCGTTCCAAACGCGCTCTGCAGCTAGGCCCTAACCCCCCTTTTCCACCATTGATTTTCTTCAAACCACTTGCAATCAACATTAGACATTCCCAGCAGTGCTCCCAGACCCCCCAACCCACCCCCAAAAACCTAGAACCCCCCCAAACAGCCCCCCAAAAACACGCAAGTGAGCTAAAAAAGATAAACTTTTTCACCATGGATTTTCTCCAAACCACTTGCATCCAATATTAGACCTTCCCAGCAGTGCCCTCAGACCCCTCAACCCACCCCAAAAAAGTAGAACACCCCCAAACAGGCCAAAAGCAAAAATGGAAAATGCCACACTTAGAAAATCTCAGAGGCCTACTTGAAAATCGCTCCAAACGCGCTCTGCAGCTAGGCCCTAACCCCTCCCTTTTCCACCATGGATTTTCTTCAAACCACTTGCAATCAAAATTAGACCTTCCCAGCAGTGCTCCCAGACCCCCAACCCACCCCCAAAAACCTAGAACCCCCCAAACAGCCCCCCAAAAAAACGCAAGTGAGCTAAAAAAAGAAAAACTTTTTCATCATGGATTTTCTCCAACCCACTTGCATCCAATATTAGACCTTCCCAGCAGTTCCCCCAGACCCCTCAACCCACCACCCAAAAAGTAGAACACCCCCAAACAGGCCAAAATCAAAAATGGAAAATGCCACACCTAGAAAATCTACAGAGGCCTACCTGAAAATCGCTCCAAACGCGCTCTGCAACTAGGCCCTAACCCCCCTTTTCCACCATGGATTTTCTTCAAACCACTTGCAATCAAAATTAGACCTTCCCAGCAGTGCTACCAGACCCCCCAACCCACCCCCAAAAACCTAGAACCCCCCTAAACAGCCCCCCAAAAACACGTAAGTGAGCTAAAAAAGAAAAACGTTTTCACCATGAATTTTCTCCAAAACCACTTGCATCCAATATTAGACCTTTCAAGCAGTGCCCTCAGACCCCTCCACCCACCCCCCAAAAAGTAGAACACCCCCAAACAGGCCAAAAGCAAAAATGGAAAATGCCACACTTAGAAAATCTACAGAGGCCTACTTGAAAATTGCTCCAAATGCGCTCTGCAGCTAGGCCCTAACCCCCCTTTTCCACCATGGATTTTCTTCAAACCACTTGCAATCAAAAATAAACCTTCCCAGCAGTGCTCCCAGACCCCCCAACCCACCCCCAAAAACCTAGAACCCCCCAAACAGCCCCCCAAAAAAACGCAAGTGAGCTAAAGAAGAAAAACTTTTTCACCATGGATTTTCTCCAAACCATTTGCATCCAATATTAGACCTTCCCAGCAGTGCCCCCAGACCTCTCAACCCACCCCCAAAACAGTAGAACACCCCCAAACAGGCCAAAAGCAAAAATGGAAAAAGCCACACTTAGAAAATCTACAGAGGCCTACCTGAAAATTGCTCCAAACGCGCTCTGCAGCTAGGCCCTAACCCCCCTTTTCCACCATGGATTTTCTTCAAACCACTTGCAATCAAAATAAGACCTTCCCAGCAGTGCTCCCAGACCCCTCAACCCACCCCCAGAAATTGAGAACATCCCCAAACAGCCCCCCAAAAACACGCAGGAGTGCTATCCTCTGCGAGGCCTACCTTTAAATCGTGCCAAACGCGTTCTGCAACTAGGCCCATACACCCCTTTTCCACCATGGATTTTCTCCAAACCACTTGCAATCAAAATTAGACCTTCCCATCAGTGCTCCCAGACCTCCCAACCCACCCCCAAATACCTAGAACCCCCCCAAACAGCCCCCATAAAACACGCAAGTGAGCTAAAAAAGAAAAACTTTTTCACCATGGATTTTCTCCAAACCACTTGCATCCAATATTAGACCTTCTTAGCAGTGCCCCCAGACCCCTCAGCCCACCCCCAAAAAAGTAGAACACCCCTAAACAGGCCAAAAGCAAAAATGGAAAATGCCACACTTAGAATATCTACAGAGGCCTACCTGAAAATTGCTCCAAACGCTATCTGCAGCTAGGCCCTAACCCCCCTTTTCCACCATGGATTGTCTTCAAACCACTTGCAATCAAAATTAGACCTTCCCAGCAGTGCTTCCAGACCCCTCAACCCATCCCCAGAAATGGAGAACACCCCCAAACAGCCCCCCAAAAACCCGCAGGAGTGCTATCCTCAGCGAGGCCTACCTTTAAATCGTGCCAAACGCGTTCTGCAACTAGGCCCAAACCCCCCTTTTCCTCCATGGATTTTCTCCAAACCACTTGCAATCAAACTTAGACCTTCCCAGCAGTGCTCCCAGATCCCTTAACCCACCCCCAAACATCTAAACCCCCCAACCAGCCCCCCAAAAACATGCAATACTGCTGTCCCCAAAACATGGGAAATCTCAAATCGCGCCTTGACAAAAAAGTGCTGTTTTCAGCACTTCCACTACATCGATCCTCTTGAAACTTACCAGGACACTTGTTCCAGTGATTCCCAAGACTCCCAGCTAGGCAGAACAAAATCGATCCCCTGTAAGGTGTACAACTAGTTCAGCAAACACACGCGCCCGCAAAACACCACAAAAGGTCACAATCCGGCCAATTCTGAAAAAACGCCAAACCCCCCTAAAACCTTGCCAACATCATTATGAACGAGCCTGCAACGGGCCCTGAGCCCAAGACTCTGGGAACCCCACCAAACTATTCATTAAACCCCAAAACCCTAGTAAACCGCACTGAACCCTAAACCCTAGATATGCTTTGTCTGTGTCAAAGAGCCTAGGTATGCTACACCAGGTTGCTTCACTCAGTGGTGCCTGCCTTGACCGTCTGCATGGCCCTGCCGCCCGCATGGGCCAAAAACAAAATCCGTTCCACTCGCAAAATGTACTGTTTTTCGGCGGCAAATTCACAATCCGAGAACCGCGCAATTGCCGAAAATTCACAAACTCTTGACCGTAACAGATTTTCGGCCCATGCTTGCGGCAGGGCCATGCAGATGGTCAAGGCAGGCACCACTGAGTGAAGCAACCTGATGTAGCATACCTTGGCTCTTTGACACAGACAGACAAAGCATATCTAATTGTATGCAGCAAGCCACATAGCCACAATTTTACATGAACTGCTGTACTCTGTAATCTGCCTGGCATAACAACACTAAACTGCCTCGACCACTCCATATCACGACTAGACAGACATGTAGTTCTGCTGTAGTAGTTGTTGTAGACTGGTGTACCTGTTTGACACTCACAAATTGGCCATAGTTCTTGCCTAAACCGACGCTGATGATCCATCCATCCCAGTGAGTGACTGTAAAGAAAAAAGATATAATAGTTCATCAATCATAATGGTATATTGGCAAACAGTAAGTCCAAGGACATTTTGCATATTGGAAAATGCAACGTAGTGGCCCCTGCAGTTGAAGTACAATTTGAATTAAACAAGGTAAAAAAAAGCAGAGTAGACTTGAGTTACATTTAGTGTGTAAAAGATTAAATAATAACAGAAGACATATGATTAATTTCATGCACAACAAACAAACAGCAATTGCTTTCATCAGAGCCAGACAGCCATTGATGTCCACTGCATGCCATCTTCTTCTCATTATTCATTACCTGTTCCACTTTTTGTACGCATCTTCTTCTGAAAGTGCGGGACCACAGGGCAGCCTCTCCTGTCAATTTCAGAAGTAACTGTCAGCAATCAGCAAGCATGTAGTCAGTAATTCCAGTCCCACTTGAGGGGACTCGTCTACGAGTACGAAGACAAAGTTTCTTTTCTTTATTCTGCGTAATCCAGCCATCTGCCTTGAGGGAAATGGCTAGGGGGAGTCTGGAGGAGGAGGATAGAGGAGCATGATTGAGTTGTGAACTTGTGAACCTCAGGAATGCAGACTGCGGCACCTTCAAATCAATAAGGAAAGAAGATGAAGACAGTGCTGCTGATGGACTTGTTGTGATTAGTGTTTTATTGTGGTAAAAGTTGCAAAACAAAGACACACAGGAATAAAAGTGAATAAGGACGAAAAAAAAGGAAGTCATTTTCAGGACTCGGTGTCAGGGAAGTAGAGCTCGTCCTCAAACTCTATGAATTGAGACGGGAGTAGGTCAGCTAACAGAGAAGAACTTCTGTCACCTAAGTCGGTGTCCTCTTCTTTCTGCGTGCATTCACGTATTTTGTAATCTGGTGATATGAAGTGCTGATTCATCTTGATCAGTGTTAACCTCTCCACATTTTTGGGTGAGAGGCGGGTCCTTTTTGAAGTTACAATGGCACCAGCAGCACTGAAAACACGTTCAGAAGACACACTTGCGAGGGGGCAAGACAAATAATTTAGAGCCAGGTTGGTGATCAGTCGCCAATGAGGCCTTTTCCGATACCAATACAGCAATGGGTTCTGATTAACAAAGACCTCTGTTGTGTCATCAAGATGGGCCTGAACCATTGACTGAAGGTTCTCCAGGGTTGCTCCACTTTGCGTACCATCTGTGGCCTTTGCATAACTGGAACGAGCAAACCCTTGATGAGTTAGCCAATCCGCTTCCGACAATATTATGGCTGGGCCTGGTGCAGGTGAGGATGATGATACGGTTGCTGGTGTCGTTAACGGCTGTGAGGGAAAGTGACTCCCTTCGGCCACAGATTCAGAAGTGGAACTTGACGCCGGATGGCCTGCTGATTCAGTTGTACTTCTGCCGGCTCCTTCAATTTTCTGCCGCTCTTTTTCGAACCGAGTGGCTGACACATCTAGCCAATGTTTGTACTTTGAAACATCTGCTTCATCAAAAGGAATGAATGCTTTGCTGGTCACTGCCTTTGTGTACCGTGGGTCCAGAATAGTGGCACAAATGTAATGTTGTTCTGTATGTATGTTTTTAAGCCTTTCATTGGCAACTAGGCGGCTTAATAACCTCTCCGCCAACTGATATGTGTCTTGCTTTTCAGCATCATCTCGGAACGTTGACGACACCGCCTTCAGTTTGTTTCTGTTGTTCACTTACAGCACCACTACTTGAGGTAATGGAGGTCGAGCTGGATGGAGGTCCCTGCCGGCCCTTTTGACTATAAAATATGGAAGCTGTAGGTTGTGTTGGTGTTGTAGTTAACTGCGTTGGTGGTGGTACCAGTGCCACGCCGCCCACATCCCACTCAGCAGCCATTCGGGATAGGGTCAAAATGTCTGTCTGCTGCATGCCCGCTGGGGCTGGAGTGAATGCTGTGATGACTGGGTCGTCGTCAGACTGTTCATCAGCAGCAGAAACCACTTCTTGCTCATCGTCATCATCAGCCATAAGTGAAAGCCTTGCGGGAACCTTCCTTTTAGGCTTAGCTACCTTTGTCGGCTCATGGCGTGCCTCCCTCTCAGACTGCATTGCTGGGTTCCACTCAAGATCAAGGTCATCAGAAGGAAGGGGGCTTGAAGAAGAACTTGCAGTGGACCTGCTTGACCTTTTTCTTGCTGGACATCTGGAAGACAATGGATCATCCTCAGGAGGAGTGGCTTCCTCGGATGATACCTCCGCTTGAATCTCGATTTCCTGATGTGCCCCTACTTCTGGAGGAACAAGCATTGTGGGCAGTTGTGCCGCTCCATGCGCCTCTAGTTGCACCTCTCCTTGCGCCTTTCCTTGCGCCTCTCCTTGCACCTCTCCTTGAGCATCTCCTTGCACCCCTACTTTTGCTTCTACTTGCGCCTCTCCTTGCGCATGTACTTGCGCCTCTCCTTGGCAATGTACTTGCGCCTCTCCATGCGCATGTACTTGCGCTTGTACTAGTTGCACCTGTGGTTGTCATTGCGGCTGTGGTTGTTGAACACTCGCAAGCTGAGTTACACCCTGCTTTGATTGGGTGCTACTTTCTTGCGATGAGCCAATATCACTGGTTGATGGTGATTGAACAACCAAAGTGGCTGTCTCTGCAGCACTCATGGACTTGGACCTAACTTAGTGTGGTGGCACTGAGCCCAATGAAGCGGAGGTGCTGCTCCCAGCTTGGTCCCCGACGGACCGCGCTGCTGCAGGCGTTGTTTTTTTTTCCCGAAAAAAGTGTCTGTGGGCACACCAGTCTCCTTGGTAAGTGGCACCACTTGCTTCTTCTGCTCCTTCTTACTGGCAGTGGCAACTTTCTTTGTAGAGGAGCTACGGCCACCTTTCTTTGGGCCCAGATATCAGAACAGCAGGCCGCAGTTGCACGAGTTGCAGAGTTGTCTGTGGCCACACGTGACGTTGTGCTGCACACACCGCTGAAGGACTTCTTCCTGACACTGGTGGTTCTCTTGTGCACCTAAAAGCAAAGGAAGCCAGAGGAACATCAGGTAAACACCCCAAAAAGTCGAAAAACAGACAAAAATCAACACAATCCAATGCCATCCATGCCCTCAATGATGTTTAAATTCAAGAGGCCCCACACAAAGCGTTGGTCCATGCACCACTCACTACCCCTGGGCATAATGGGTGAAAGCAGGGCAGGCTGGGTGCAGGCCTATGGCTCAAAGCACACTGTCTGGCTTCAAAATGGCCCCTTGAGCCTTGACCCCCCACCACATGCCCAGGCCCTGCCTGGACCAGGCCTTAAAGTGGCCCCCACCCACATGGCCAGTGTGAGAAGTTGGCCTGATGTATGATGTCTCCAATTCTGGGGACACCTTATATCAGTCCAAACAATCCCTTATGGTGGTGGTTGTAAGTCAACCTTAAACACAAGCTATCCTAGGGGTAGCATGGCTAAGCAGCCTAAAGGCTTAACTCAAGAGAACATGTGAAGCCAGCTGTTTTACCATATGCAATCCTGTAATATCAAATGAAAGGACACCACACAAGTTATATATTATAAAAATATATGTATTTATTCTCAGAATAATCCCCTGTACTCTTTATGAGTATAGAAGCACAAGCGTTTAAACAAAAGCACAATGTAACATATGAAAGTTGCACGTTTATGGATGAGGCCGGTGGCCACTCAAACCATATATCAAAAAAGTGGTATAAGTATCACTATTCGATCAGTGGTAAGGCCTAGGGCCTTTGGAATTGCTGGGACTACACTGGACTAACAGCAGTTAGGACGGGAGTAGCCCGCGGGATTCGGGTGCAGCGCTAAAAGCACACGCATGCACCAATGCAAAGTCAATGGTGCGTAAAAGTTATCGAGTTACAGTTTTAAGAGTCTTCCGACTGGACTAGAAGGACAAAACTTTAGACTTAGACACTAGAGGTGTAACCCACTACAGAAGCACCGGCGTTCAAGAGTTACCTCACCCACAGGAAGCGGGTGCACAGGTGCAAAAGCGTGTCGGGTCTCGTCGTGTAGATCTATGGAGCCTGGAGATGAAGATGCTGCAGGCGGCCAGAAAAGAAGTGTCCAGTGTGATCCAAGGGTGGATCGAAGATGTAGAGTACCTGAAAGCAGAGGGGACAGAGTCTGGGTCACTAGCCAGTGACCAGGAAGGAACCAGGAAGGAACCAGGCGATGTCGGGCGCAATCAGGTGCTTGTCGTGAAGCTTGTCTCCGCTGCCACGTGGACTCTGGGGCACCGAGGATGTCCAGAAGTGGATCACGAGCTGTCCCACAAAGGTTCTCGCTGTCGGCCGTGTCGGCTTCCGGATCGGAGTTAACAAGCCTTGGCAAGGGCAACCCACGCAGGGTTCAAAGATCGCTTCTTACTCGGACCAGCAAGGTCAGAGAGGGTGCTCCTTTTCAGGGGAGCGAGGGCCAGTCCGGAGCAACTAGACTAGCAGAGCAAATTCAAAGGTTCGTCGGTACTGGGGCCACTAGCCAACGGGCAAGCGACCGGACAAACGCGTCAAGCAGGAAAATGCAAAAGGGCCCCCCGCAGCACTCGATGAGTGTGGAGGGGTGAGCTTCGGAGCAAAAGCTGCTCGGGGCTGAAGCTTCTCAAACTCCAATGCACAGCTTCAAGGGAGCCTCGGGAGCTGCACCTGCTAGGTCCCTCCTATGGGTGGGACCCAGGAAGGGGGTGGTTACACCCCTTTCCCTTTGTCCAGTTTCACGCCAGAGCTGGGGCTGGAGTGCCCCAGAACCGGTTAGACTGGATTTTGCATGGGACACTTTGTGTGCCCCAGGCAGTGTCTAGTTTCTTTCAACCCTCCCTGCTCCAATCCACTATCTCCTGTCTGGGGTGGTGTAGCACCTCCCTGTGACAGGAAACCCTTTGTCCAGGCCTCCCCTGCCAAGTTTCGGTCAGCAGCAGGAGGTCAGACTTGTGTCGGGGCAGCAGCATCCATTTTGTGATGTTGAGGCTCTGGTTAGGATTAACCGCGTTTTAAGTAAAGTAACATGTCTTCTCCCTCTAGAAGGGTGGAATGCTACCCCCGTCGCCAGAACTGGCGAGGGGGTAGTATTCCAAAGTGTATGACACCAAACACGACATGTTTTGATAAAGCCAAACCAAAGTTAGCATTAACCGCGAGGATTATAATGCACTTAAGAGTATATGGTTTGGCAGTATCACTGGAACAGTAGTAAGGAAATGGTTCCGAACACTGCAGACAGGCTCAGCTCATGCTAGAGCACCATCTCACATAAAACCAAGCACTCTGCCTCCAGGATTGTAAAGGCCTGCCATAGGAGTGACTTATAGGTGCATATGTGTCCAGATGTAGGTTTAGAAATATGTATACTATATCTAAGCAAGGGGTGAGTCCACCACCTTGCCCCAGCTGAGTGATCAGCCAGTTGTGTCGATTTAAGTACCAGCCAGGGGTGGCAAAAGATATCCTGCAGCCCCTGGTAGGCCTTGGATGCACCTATGCCCTGAGCACCTATAGTGCATGGTACAGGGGCTGACAAGGTGTCCAGTACCAAATTGGTGATGTACCTATAGTACATGTCTGTGAATTTAGAGAGAGAACAGCAGGCTGTGGGTCTAATTAGCAGGCCCACAGCCACATTAAGTCGAAAACCAGTGAAGCAAAAAGCAAAAATTGGGGTGACCATAGGATAGCAGACCCTACTCTCCTACACAACCCCCCCCCCCCAAACGCAGGGACATTAAACTTAACCTTGACCAGATAAGTCTTCATGTTCTAAGTGGAAGTACCTGGAGAGACCATCTGCATTACCATGGTCAGTCCCTGGTCTGTGCTCCACTGTAAAGTCCATCCCCTGTAGGGAAATGGACCACCTGAGTAGTTTGGGGTTTTCACCCTTCATCTGATTGAGCCACAAGAGGGGCTTATGGTCTGTCTGAATTAGGAAGTGAGTACCAAACAAGTATGGCCTCAACTTCTTCAGGGCCCAAACCACAGCAAAGGCCTCCCTCTCAATGGCTGACCAACATTTCTCCCTGGGGGTCAGCCTTCTGCTAATGAAAGCAATGGGCTGGTCTTGACCATCTACATTAAGTTGTGAAAGCACAGCTCCCACCCCCAACTCAGAAGCATCTGTCTGAACAATGAACTGTTTGGAGTAGTCAGGACTCTTAAGGATTGGTGCAGAGCACATGGCCTTCTTCAGGTCATCAAATGCCCTTTGACAGCTAACTGTCCACTGAACCTTTTTGGGCATCTTCTTGGATGTCAGATCATTCAATGGTGTCACAATGGACCCATCGTTCTTTACAAATTTCCTGTAATACCCAGTCAGGCCCAAGAAGGCTCTGACTGTGTCTGGGTAGTTGGAGGAGCCCAGTTCTGTATGGCCTGGATCTTGCTCTCCAATGGTTGAACTTGGCCTCCACCTACTAGGTGGCCCAAGTATACAACCTTGCTCTGCCCTATCTGGCACTTGGTAGCCTTGATAGTCAGGCCTGCCTTTTGCAGGGCCTCCAGAACCTTCTTCTTCAGGTGGATCAGGTGATCCTCCCAGGTAGAGCTAAAGACAGCAATATCATCAAGATATGCTCCACAAAAGTCATCCAACCCAGCAAGAACTTGATTCACTAACCTTTGGAAGGTGGCAGGGGCATTCTTTAAACCAAAGGGCATAACCACAAACTGATAATGTCCACTGGGGATAAAGAATGCTGTTTTGGCCTTAGACTCCTCAGCTAACCTGATTTGCCAATAGCCAGCTGTCAAATCAAATGTGCTCATATATTTGGCAGAAGCCAATTTATCAATGAGCTCATCTGCCCTTGAAATGGGATGAGCATCTGTCCTAGTGACAGCATTGAGACCTCTATAGTCCACACAAAATCTCATTTCTCTCTTTCCATCTTTGGTATGAGGTTTTGGCACAAGGACTACTGGGCTGGCCCAGGGGCTCTCTGATGGCTCAATCACTCCAAGTTCTAACATTTTCTGCACCTCAGCCTTTATACAATCCCTGACATGGTCAGGTTGCCTGTAGATCTTGTTCTTCACAGGCAGACTGTCACCAGTGTCCACCACATGGGTGCACCAGTTAGTTTGACTGGGTGTAAGAGAAAACATATGTCTATGGGCCTGCAACACCTGTCTGCAGTCCATCTGTTGCTGTTCAGAGAGGCTGCCTGCCAAGGCTACACCATCCACTGAACCATCATCAGGGTTTTGGGATAACAAGTCTGGGAGAGGGTCACTCTCTTCCTCCTGTTCCCCATCTGTAGCCATAAGTAAACCCATGTCTGCCCTGTCCACATATGGTTTCAATCTGTTTACATGGAGCACCCTGTGGGGGCTCTTAGGGGTGCCAAGGTCCACCAAGTAGGTGACCTCTCCCTTTTTCTCAAGTATGGTGTGGGGTCCAGACCATTTGTCTTGGAGGGCTGCTGGGGCCACGGGCTCCAACACCCACACCTTCTGTCCTGGCTGGTACTCAGTCAGAACAGCCTTTTGGTCATGCCAAGCTTTCTGTAATTCTTGGCTAGCCTCCAGGGTTTTGGATGCTCTCTCCATGTACTCAGCCATCCTGGAGCGGAGACCAAGTACATAGTCCACAACATCAAGTTTAGGCTTTTTGAGAGGTAACTCCCATCCTTCCTTCACAAGACACAATGGACCCCTCACAGGGTGGCCAAACAAAAGTTCAAAAGGGCTGTAGCCAACCCCCTTCTGTGGGACCGCCTGAGCTTTTCAGGTAATCCTTTTATCATTCCCTTTAGGGTCTTGTTGAATCTCTCCACAAGCCCATTGCACTGAGGATGATAGGGTGTGGGGAACTTATAGTTCACTCCACACTCTTTCCACATTGTTTTTAAGTATCCAGACATGAAGTTGGTACCTCTGTCTGAAAGTACCTCCTTTGGAAAGCCCACTCTGGAGAAAACTCCAAGTAGGGCCCTTGCCACAACAGGAGCTGTTGTGGTCCTCAGGGGAATTGCCTCTGGGTACCTGGTGGCATGATCCACTACCACTAGGATAAATCTGTGCCCAGATGCTGTTTGGGGATCCATTGGTCCAACAGTGTCAATCCCAACTCTCTCAAAGGGCACCCCCGCCACAGGTAGAGGTATAAGGGGGGCCTTTGTGGTGCCCCCTGATTTGCCACTGGCTTGGCAGGTGACACAGGAGCGACAAAACTCCTTGGCATCTTCTGACATGTGAGGCCAGTGAAAGTGAGGGACAAGCCTATCCTAAGTCTTGTTCTGGCCTAAGTGTCCTGCAAGGGGAATATCATGGGCCAAGGTTAGAAGGAAGCCCCTAAATTGCAGAGGTATAACCAACCTCCTGGTAGCACCAGGTTTGGGGTCTCTAGCCTCTGAATAAAGGAGCCCATCATCCCAATACACTCTGTGGGTACCTTGAGCATTCCCAGCAGCCTCAGCAGCAGCTTGCAGTCTGAGGGGTTCAAGAGAAGGGCAAGTTAACTGAGCCTGCCCCAGGTCTGGCCTTGAGGGTCCCCCTGTCCCCAGAAACTCAACCTGATCAGGTTCAAGTTCTTCAAGGACAGTCTCCTCTTGGATCACAGAATCACCCTCCTGTGAGGTGTGATCCTCAACCTGGGGCAAGTGGGAAGGCACTGCCTTAACCCTCTTGCTCTTTCTCTTGGATTGTGGTTGGTCTATTGTTTCAAGATCCACCACAGGTTCAGGTAGGCTCTTCTTAGCCTGGGACCTGGTTACAGCAAGGACATGTGCTGAAATCCCTAGCATTTCTGCATGAGTCCTGTACTCCACTTCTGACCATAAGGATTCCTCAAGATCATTGCTCAAAAGACAGTCAACTGGGAGGTCTGCACTAACAACAACTTTCTTGAGGCCAGTTACCCCTCCCCAGGAGAATTTAACAACAGCCACACTATGTGTAGTAGTGGCATTGCTAGCATTGGTCACTAGGTAGTTCTCACCTAGTATAATTTGTCCAGGGTCCACAAAGTTAGGTGTCACCATAGTGACACTGGCACAAGTGTCCCTGTATGCCTGAGCCAGTTTTTCATTGATTAAAGGCGTCTGTCTATACTTGCCCAAAGTATTGGGACTCATAGGTGTGGTCACAGATATGTCCACTTCATATAGCAGAACTGCCTGAATAGGGACTCTGACTAGGCCAGACTCCATCTCAGTACCCAGGGTTAACCCCACTATAGCCTTGGGTTGTGTACCACCACTGCTGACTGTACTAGGGGGTGCAGGTGCCTTAGGGGCTGCAGTGGTAGGGACTGGATTTTTCTTGGTGCATTCACTCCCCCAGTGGGAAGTGGACTTACAAGTATTGCACCAAGGTTTCTTTGGGCCATCATTCTTCTTTTTCTTGTTTCCATTTTGGGAACCACCCTCCTTATTAGAAATATTTTAGGGGCCTGTAGAAGACTTCTAGTCTTTATCTTTCTTATCTCCACCCTTCTGGTCTGCTTTCTTCTAATCACCTCCTTGGTTCTGGGGTTTCTGCTTAACCCTTGTTCTGACCCATTTGTCTGCCTTCTTTCCCAATTCTTGGGGAGAGGTCAGATATGAGTCAATAAGGTGTTGATGCAATTGCTGGTTCTGATAGTTATTAAGGATCTGTTCTCTCATTATTAGATTGTACAATCCTGTATAGTCTGAGACTTTACTTCCCTGCAACCAACCCTCCAGAGCCTTAGTGGCACAATCAACAAAATCAGTCCAGTCCTGAGTCTGTGCTTTTTGGGTGTCTCTGAACAACAACCTGTATTGCTCAGTGGTTAGGCCAAACCCTTCAATAAGAGCACTCTTCAGGACAGAGTAGTTTTTAGCATCCTCAGGTCTAACAGTGAGGAGCTTATCTCTCCCTTTCTCAGAAAAGGAGAGCCACAAGATTGCTGCCCACTGATCTTGAGGGACCTGCTGTACCATGCAGGCCCTCTCCAGAGCAGTTATCCATTTGTGGATATCATCCCCATCTCTGTAGGGGGGCACAATCTTACTCAGGTTTCTATGTTCATAGGACCTGTCTTTATCCTAAGGGATAACGCTGCCACCAGTGGGTGTCTCCCCACTCAATTTCTGTTCTCTTGCTAAAGCAAGCTTAGCTTGGGCCAGGGCTACTTCCTCCCTCTCTATTTGGAGTCTAACAGCTCTCATCCTGGCCTTATGCTCTTTCCTCTGGGGGGAAGTCATTCCCCTCTGAGATTCTCTTGAGGCACTAGAAATGTGAGAATCCCTGGAAGGAGATCTCTCTCTTCTATTGCCTGGGAGAATTCTGCCATTGGGTCTGGGAAAGTGATTCCCTTCTCAATTCCCATGTAGGACCAAGTTGACTTGGCTAAGCCTTCCAACTGGGACCTGGTTTTCCCTCTGATCCTGATCTGACTCTTCACCTTCTGATTCAGGGTCCACCTCCTCATCTTCTACCTCTGGGGTGGTGTTCTCAGTATCTGGGGGATTCACTCATTCTCCTACCCTGAGGGAACTATTCTAGCTTTCTCAAGATCATCCTTCTCCAGGATGCCTATCAGGATGGGAATGGTAGGGTTGTGACCCCTTTTCAGCTTCCTTGCAGTGCACAAGGCACTCAAGTCTCTATGGCTGAATTTGTCATAGCTGGGGGTTGCCTGTGGAAGGTCAACCACCACAGGTAGAGAGCTTGGAGCTTCACCTGTGCCAGACACGACTCTAGTGAGGTGTAAGTGATGCACTTACCTACACTCAGTGTTTTCCTACTGTACCTTGCTAGTGAGTTGTAGTCAGGGTGTGCTAATCCCTTTTATCTACAACTACTAAGTTCAGTAGAGATTAAATATGCTAAGCTTTGTTTATATGTACCTATGGTACTTAATGTGATCTTTCAATTTGATAAAAGATTGCAATGGTAAAACAACAGCAAGCTCAAATCCGCACCGCTGCTCACCAATGTGAGAAGTTGACCTAATGTATGAAGTCTCCAATTCTGGGGGCACCTTATATCAGTCCAAACAATCCCTTATGATGGTGGTTGTAAGTCAACCTTAAAGACAAGCTATCCTAGGGGTAGCATGGACTAAGCAGCCTAAAGGCTTAACTCAAGAGGACATGTGAAGCCAGCTGTTTTACCATATGCAATCCTGTAATATCAAATGAAATGGCACCACACAAGTTATATATTATAAAAATATATGTATTTATTCTCAGAATAATCCCCTGTACTCTTTATGAGTATAGAAGCACAAGCGTTTAAATAAAAGCACAATGTAACATATGAAAGTTGCACGTTTATGGATGAGGCCGGTGGCCACTCAAACCATATATCAAAAAAGTGGTATAAGTATCACTATTCGATCAGTGGTAAGGCCTAGGGTCTTTGGAATCGCTGGGACTACACTGGACTAACAGCAGTTAGGACGGGAGTAGCCCGCGGGATTCGGGTGCAGCGCTAAAAGCTCACGCATGCACCAATGCAAAGTCAATGGTGCGTAAAAGTTATCGAGTTACAGTTTTAAGAGTCTTCCGACTGGACTAGAAGGACAAAACTTTAGACTTAGACACTAGAGGTGTAAACCACTACAGGAGCACCGGCGTTCAAGAGTTACCTCACCCACAGGAAGCAGGTGCAGAGGTGCAAAAGCGTGTCGGGTCTCGTCGTGTAGACCTATGGAGCCTGGAGATGAAGATGCTGCAGGCGGCCAGAAGAGAAGTGTACGGTGTGATCCAAGGGTGGATCGAAGATGTAGAGTACCTGAAAGCAGAGGGGACAGAGTCTGGGTCACTAGCCAGTGACCAAGAAGGAACCAGGAAGGAACCAGGCGATGTCGGGCGCAATCAGGTGCTTGTCGCGAAGCTTGTCTCAACTGCCACGTGGACTCTGGGGCACCGAGGATGTCTAGGAGTGGATCATGAGCTGTCTAACAAAGGTTCTCACTGTTGGCGGTGTCGGCTTCCGGATCGGAGTTAACAAGCCTTGGCAAGGGCAACCCACGCAGGGTTCGAAAATTGCTTCTTACTCGGACCAGCAAGGTCAAAGCGGGTGCTCCTTTTCAGGGGAGCGAGGGCCAGTCTGGCGCAACCAGACTAGCAGAGCAAATTCAAAGGTTCGTTGGTACTGGGGCCACTAGCCAATGGGCAAGCGACCGGACCAACGCTTCAAGCAGGAAAATGCAAAAGGGCCCCACACAGCACTCAATGAGTGTGGAGGGGTGAGCTTCGGTGCAAAAGCTGCTCAGGGCTGGAGCTTCTCAAACTCCAATGCACAGCTTCGAGAGAGCCTCGGGAGCTGCACGGTTAGTGCTTTGTAGTTTTTCCAAGATGGCCAGCCCCACGCTTCAGGTTGCGTCCACGGGTCTCAGCTTTGCAGGGACTGTGGATCGGGCTGTTAGAAGGCAGGCACACTGGGTCTTGTTGATCTCTGTCGCTCGAGTTCCAGCGGGAACTGCAACAAAGCAAACAGTGAGGTGCTGGATGGTGCCTGTTTGCACAGGGTGGTCACTCCTTGACCACAAGGGAGATTCTTCAGTCTTCCACGTCGAGTAGGATGTCAAAGGGTCCAGAGTTTCATTTCATAAGTTTCAGTCAGGATAATCTGATGTGCATCTGCACAGCTCCTACCTTTATTCCAAATCAAGGGGCTGGATTACCTGCTAGGTCCCTCCTATGGGTGGGACCCAGGAAGGGGGTGGTTACACCCCTTTCCCTTTGTCCAGTTTCGCGCCAGAGCTGGGGCTGGAGTGCCCCAGAACCGGTTTGACTGGATTTTGCATGGGACACCTTGTGTGCCCAGGCAGTGTCTAGTTTCTTTCAATCCTCCCTGCTCCAATCCACTATCTCCTGTCTGGGGTGGTGTAGCACCTCCCTGTGACAGGAAACCCTTTGTCCAGGCCTCCCCTGCCAAGTTTCGGTCAGCAGCAGGAGGTCAGACTTGTGTTGGGGCAGCAGCATTCATTTTGTGATGCTGAGGCTCTGGTTAGGATTAACCGCGTTTTAAGTAAAGTAACATGTCTTCTCCCTCTAGAAGGGTGGAATGCTACCCCCGTCGCCAGAACTGGCGTGGGGGTTGTATTCCAAAGTGTATGACACCAAACACGACATGTTTTGATAAAGCCAAACCAAAGTTAGCATTAACCGCGAGGATTATAATGCACTTAAGAGTATATGGTATGGCAGTATCACTGAAACAGTAGTAAGGAAATGGTTCCGAACACTGCAGACAAGCTCAGCTCATGCTAGAGCACCATCTCACATAAAACCAAGCACTCTGCCTCCAGGATTGTAAAGGCCTGCCATAGGAGTGACTTATAGGTGCATATGTGTCCAGATATAGGTTTAGACATAGGTATACTATATCTAAGCAAGGGGTGAGTACACCACCTTGCCCCAGCTGAGTGATCAGCCAGTTGTGTCGATTTAAGTACCAGCCAGGGGTGGCAAAAGATATCCTGCAGCCCCTGGTAGGCCTTGGATGCACCTATGCCCTGAGCACCTATAGTGCATGGTACAGGGGCTGACAAGGTGTCCAGTACCAAATTGGTGATGTACCTATAGTACATGTCTGTGAATTTAGAGAGAGAACAGCAGGCTGTGGGTCTGATTAGCAGGCCCACAGCCACATTAAGTCAAAAACCAGTGAAGCAAAAAGCAAAAATTTGGGTGACCATAGGATAGCAGCCCTACTCTCCTACAGCCAGGCCCCAACAACACCCCAAAAAGTCGAAAAACACACAAAAACCACCACAATCCAATTAAATTCAAGAGGCCCCACACCAAGACTTGGTCCATGCACCACTCACTACCCCTGGGCATAATGGGTGAAAGCAGGGCAGGCTGGATGCAGGCCTATGGCTCAAAGCACACTGCCTGGCTTCAAAATGTCCCCTTGTCCCCCAGCCACATGGACAGGCCCTGCCTGGACCAGGCCTCAAATGGCCCCCACCCACTTGGCCAGGCCCCAACAACACCCCAAAAAGTCAAAAAACACACACAAAAATCAACACAATCCAATGCCATCCATGCCCTCAATGATGTTTAAATTCAAGAGACCCCACAGAAAGACTTGGTCCATGCACCACTGAGTACCCCTGGGCATAATGGATGATAGCAAGGCAACCTGGGTGCAGGCCTGAGCACACTGCCTGGCTTCAAAATGGCCCCTTGAGTCTTGACCCCCACCAGATGGCCAGGCCCTGCCTGGACCAGGCCTCAAAATGGCCCCCACCCACATGGCCAGGCCCCAACAACACCCCAAAAAGTCGAAAAACACATAAAAATCACCACAATCCAATGCCATCCATGCCCCCAATGATGTCTAAATTCAAGAGACCCCACAGAAAGACTTGGTCCATGCACCACTCACTACCCCTGGGCCTACTGGCTAGTGAGGCTTTACAGGCACCCCTAAATTTAAAAAAAAATCAACATATAACAGTGAGCTAAAATTCCATGACATAAATGAGAATTAAGTAAAAAAAAAAATCACAGAAACAGTTGTATCATGCACCCATGACTAACCCTGGGCGTACTGGACACTGTGGCTACCCACAATATATATTTTTTTAAGTTGTGAAAAAGTTTTAAAACTGTAGTGGCAGCAACTGCAATGCCCCAAACAAACAACACCAACTTACTTGTAAAATCTCAAGTCCAAAAGTGATCCAAACTCCAAAGTCCAAAAAGTCCTTAAATACAAATACCCAGCAGCAGCCACAAAAAGTAATCCTTCCAGCTCCAGATCCAAATCAAAAGTGACCTTGACATGGACAAAGCACTGGGAGGAGCCTGCTGGACAGGAACAGGAAGTTGGAGACTCTGGGGCACTTCCTTCCTCCCACCGCTCCCTCCCAAAAATGGACTCCTTGCACCAAAAAGTGCAGCCAAATGTCAATCTGAGGAGTTATTCTGATCAAAATCATCATTTTCAGAAGGTTTATGCTGCCTGCGGTGGATTTCTTGTGCAGAATTGGAATTTTTGCAATTTTGGGAAAGCGAGCTGTTCAAATCTCCCGCCGGAAGTCAGCTGCGCGCCGCATCTACGTGTTCGGCATTGTTTACTCCCGCGATGCGTGATCGCGGGCCCTTATGACGTACTCGCGTTGTCAAACTCTCGCTGTGCAGGATTACGTCATTGTGGTCGAAAAACTCTCGCGCGATCACGCAGCAAGATCCGAAATGGCGCAGCACACGCAAACCGGGAGAAAAACAACTCGGCGAACACAGAATCACGGTAAGTCAACGCCGCGCGCGCGATATTGTATTTTTCAAGCGCGACCAAGCAAAAAAATCCGCCAGCTTGCGAATTTACGGATTTTTGAGCAAATTTGCGGGATTCGCGGACCACGAAATTGTAAAAAATCCGCAAATTCCACGAAAGAAACAGATTTTACGCCCACGCTTACAGTTTATTCATCTACATTAGGTGGCCTGGATATGAAGATGACATGTTGGGGTACATCTATTCAACATGGTTAAATCAAACAACCAAGTCATGTGATTTTCTCATTAGTGCTCTTTATGTGATTTAGCTCCCCTTTCCTGTATTCCCTTGCAATTTCTGCATTTCTTACAAATTAGCTTCAAAATGAGTTGAACATTCTTCCTACATTATTAACAACATTCACTGGATGATGTCATCAGTGATGTAATTTGAGATGTCATCAGTGCTGTCATCAGTGATGTCACTGACCATGTCATGAATGATATAATATGTGACATCATCAGCAGAGCATTGCGGGCACGCGAGTTATAGTTAGCAGAACTAACTATAATGGAGGAATTTCTATGGTTTTGTATGAGTGAAATGTCTAGCTAACTATAACACCCCTGAAAACTATGGTTTTTTCAGTGAATATACCTATATATATATGGGTATGTGAGTGGCTGTATAGATCTGTAAGTGGGTGTATGAGTGGCTGTATGGGTGTGTGAGTGGGTGCGTGAGTGGTTTTGTGGGTATGTGAATGACTATGGGTCTTTGAGTAGGTATGTGAGTAGATGTGCAGGTGTTTGAATTGGTTTGTGAATGGCTGTATCGGTCTGTGAGTGTCTGTGTGAGTAGCTGAGTGACAAGCCCATTATGTAACAGAGAACTGCCCTCTGTGGAGATTAACAGCAGTCCATTTAGGATGACATTAGAGAATGATCTGAGCGAGTACAACCATTTGCATGTGAGTTTATAATCCAGTATCCGTACTTTTCTTTATTACATCTCTATGTGTGGTCAGATGTGAGTGGGCGTGTGAGTGGCTTTATGGGTCTGTAAGTGGGTGTGAGAGTGGCTGCATGGGTTTGTGAGTGGGTGTATGAACTATATTTTATGGGTGTGAGTGGTTGTGTGGGTGGCTGTATGAGTCTGTGAGTGGATGTGTAAGTGGTTATGTGTGTGTGAGTGGATCTGTGACTGACTATGGGTTTGTGAGTGAGTGTGTGAGTGAGTGTTTTTGTAGGTGTATAAGTGCATGTGTGGGTGACTGTGGGTGTGTGAATGGGTGTGTGAGTGGCTGTGCAGGTGTATGAGCGGATATGAGAGTGGCTCCATGGGTGTGTGAGTGTCTGAATGGGTCGGTGAGTTGGTGTGATACTGTCTGAGTGGACCTGTGAGTGGGCGCATGAGTATCTGAGTGGGTCTGTGAGTGAGTGTGTGACTGTGTGAGTGGATTTGTGACTGTGCATACGTGTCTGAGAGGGTCTATTAGTGGATAAACAAGTGTCTTAGTGGGCTGTAAGTGGGTGTATGAGTGTCTCAGTGGGGCTGTGAGTGGGTTTATTTGTCTGAGTGGAACATATATATATATATATATATATATATATATATATATATCGCCGCTCCAATATCCGTACCACTGGACTTCAGTCCACCCGGAAAAAAGGCACTCACGGGGGGTTGTTTGGGTTATTTATTTTCACCAGCAAACAGACACTCCATCAACAGACGCGTTTCGGTAAAAAACCTTCATCTATGTTTACCGTAGCGCCATCTTAGACACAGTTTTAAACACATGGTGTACTGAAATCAAAAAAGGACTCGAGTAATTCATCAAGGTCCTATCGATAAACGAGCGCCATCTTAGAATGTCTAAATAAACCACTAAGAAATTCATAATACTGATTAGGCCCATCGATGGGCATATGTTTGCACACATCATGTACATACTATTCGTACTATATACAGTCTATACAATATATACAGTGACAAGGATTTGTATACACACAATCTCGCCCTCGAAGGGCACGCACTCAATAATCTATTTCCCACACCTGTGTCTAACTGAAGCCATTAATTCATCATGATCTACAAGAAGAAAGAAAGAGAGGAATATCAGAACAGCCGAGGAGAAAAACCAAGGAGGTTAGGGGGGAGAACAAGAGAAGAAGGAAATTCTATATACATAAGATACATAGATTCACAAACTATACAAAGACATTATGTACAATATATACATTACAAGAGCATATGGTCCGTGGTATTCTAATCACATAGTTCTTAACTCAGTTAACCACAAGACCCATATAAGCTTACTCTACAGGATACCCCGTAGTAATCTGTCTCCCCCTCTCGGGTTACTGGGAACATGATCCAGTCCAAAGTAACTGAGTAAATCCCTGTTGCGTTGATGGACTTTGTCAAAATGACGCGCAACAGGGTATGCCTCGTCTCCCTTTGCAATGGCCCGCATGTGTTCCAATATTCTCACTTTCATGGGATTAATCGTACTCCCCACATAACGTAGCCCGCAGGGGGAGACAGATTACTACGACTTTGTAGACTGGAGTCGAGGTATATCATTGACATGCATACGAAACACCCTCTAGGGCTGAATAGTAGTGAAGAACTGGCCATTCATTTGGGGGAATAAGATTGGACTTCTGTGTGTCATTAGGGGTTTCCTCTAGAGTAAGCTTATATGGGTCTTGTGGTTAACTGAGTTAGGAACAATCAGCCTGATTCATGTATGGGCCGTTTTGCGTGTCCCTAATAGCGATTCATAGCGACTCGCTATTGAGGAAACGCAAAACGGCATTCATGTACTTTCCGGGAAAAAAATAGCGACTCGCACGCGGGCGCTAAATCCGTTAGCGACCAACTAAAATCGCAGAAAAATCGCTATTCCCGGCTACCTGCGTCGGGAATGCGACTCGCAATCTCGTGCGATCGGGAATGCGACTCGCAATCTCGTGCGATCGGGAATGCGACTCGCAATCTCGTGCGATCGGGAATGCGACTCGCAATCTCGCGCGATCGGGAAAACGGGAAGTCGCTTTCCGAGCACAGTGATGACATCACAACCAGGAAGCAGGCAGTTCCCACCCCCAAACACCACAGTGAGGCAAACCTTCGAGGGAGCAAGTCGGAAAGCAGCCGCTAAACCAGCGATAGCGACTTCACTAACGACTGCAATAGCGACCTAACTGCTGCCATGTCTGAGGAACCTGTCCCTGGCCCCAGCAACAGCGCAGGACGAAAGAGAAAGCTGAAGTTCTCAGAGCAGGAGCTCGAGAACCTGATAGAAGGGGTGGTGGCCAACCATGACAGACTCTTCGGGATCAACTCCAGGAAGGTCCCAGAGCAAGACAAACGGAGGATCTGGCTGGGAATAGCCTCCAGCGTGAACTCGGTGGGTGTGGCCGATAGGTCATTGGAGGAGCTTAAGAAGCGATGGTACGACCTCCGAGGTCGTGCCAAGGAGAGGGTGGCGGAGCGCCTTGGAGAGGCATCGGGCACTGGAGGTGGCGGACCAACAGTCCCACCCAACACACCCTTGGAGGACCAGGTCGAGAACACCCTTGAGAGGGAGGCGTGCGTTGGCGTCATCCCTCTGGACTCCTCCCGCCCCACCCAAGACACCCAAGGTAAGTGGCATGCCACTGCGACCCTGTCCCCTATGACCGTCCCTGACCAGATAGGCTCACTTATTGGCCCTTAGTCATGCCTTTGTTGCGCATCAGGGAATGCCCTGAAGCATTGTGGGAGATTTAGTATGTCCACAATGTAGTAGTACCACTATGCAGCCAGACAGGTCCCAAAGTACGCAAATCCACAGCCATCCAGGGAATGTCACCCAGCATGCATGTAACATCAGCACGTCTGGCAGTCACATGCAACTAATGAGTATCCACTTACCCTCACAGGTGGCGCAGAAAGCAGTGACAGCGAGAGGCTGCAGATAGATGAGGAGGCCCAGGAGGATGATTCACAACCGGAAACCCAGGCACCAGCCCCTGCCGCTGCAACAACACCAGCAGCCAGGCCCCCCACCGTTGTGGCCCCTGCATCTGCCATCCCACCCGCATCCAAAGCCAGCCCCCCCACCGTTGTGGCCTCTGCTTCTGCCATCCCACCCGCATCCAAAGCCAGGCCCCCCACCGTTGTGGCCTCTGCTTCTGCCATCCCACCCGCAGCCAGAGCCAGGCACCCCACAAATGTGCCTCCAGTACCTGCCGCACCAGCAACGCCTGCTGTGACACCACCTGCAGCTGCTGCTACGTCATCTGGGCCTGCGACAGCGCCAACGCAGCGGCCAGCCACTGTGACAGGCCAGCAGAGCAGGCGTGGGAGCTCTCACCGTCACACCACAGCTCCAATCAGCAGGAGGGGCAATGGACAGCGCCATGCCTGTATGAGCGTAGAGAGGCGCATGCTCAGGATCCATCAGCGCCAGTCACAGCAGCAAGGTGCCATACAGCTCCAGCTGCACAAAATTGGGCGCAATGTGGCGGGAGTGGGAGACCGCATGGACCGCATGACGGCGGCCATGGGCCGCATGACTGCAGCCATGGAGGCAAACACAGCTGCGGTGAGCAAGCAGCGCAGGGCAGCAAGCCGGCGCCACCACCAGCTCATGAGCCGGCTGGCCTCCTACAGCCGGTCAAATTATGTGGCTGCAAATGCCACCTCCCAGTTGTCACGCCGGTCACTCACACAGCAGCACCAACTAGTTCAGTGCTGTGAGGACATCACCAGGGTCCTGGATCACCTAACCACCGCGGTGACGGCACTACACCCTCCAGCTCTACCTGCCACTGTAGGGGGTGACGATGGCAGTGAGGGGGCTTCAAGCGTCAGCAGCCAATCTGCAACACTAGTCCCGCCACTTAGGCGCAGCACCAGGGCAACGCCTGGTACAGGTGCCCCGGAGGAGGATGAGCCTCAGAGGCGGCTGGGCATAACGCGCAGGAGGCGCACTTGACTCTGCCCAAAAAACACAGGCACAGGCTGACTATAAGCCTGCCATTGACTTGCACACTGCAGTATGAAGGAATACTGTTGGTTGTAAATAGTTGTACAGATTACCTTTTTCTTGTGAATGAAACAAATATATTTATTTTGCTGCACACATTAGCCTTGTGTGATCATTACATTTTGCATGCAATTGTGATATGTGGGGTGGGGGTAGAGGGTGGGCTAGAAATTGTTCGCTGTGATGTGGTTGCGACGTCTGTGGCCTTCAGCTGGGTTCTCCCCGCGTGCATGGTGCGCATGTGCTGGTGGCCGGTCGTCCCCTTCTGATTCACTGCCTGAGATCTCAACAGGTATCCGGCGCTTGGTTGCAATTTTATGAAGAATTGCACAGACAGCCACAATGCTGGGTGGAGAAGTGTGGCTCACTGGTTAGAGGAGGTAGACCCTGAAGCAGAGTCAGACCTGGGACCAGGGTTCAATTCCCGACGCGGCAGGGTCTTGAGCCCAAATATCCACGGACTCGATAATTCTCGTTTCGGTGCCTACTCAAATCACGGGTTCACACTCTGCAACTCTGGGCAATAGCTTGCTTAATCTCCACTACGGCCCCCTGCGGCGGGATGCCTGGCTTTCACCTTGGGGATGCCCAGTACGGGTATCTCACAGGGAAAAGCCAGGACGGGTTCCCAAGGCAAGCGCCGAGATGCCTACGGGTAATCGAGCGCTATATAAGAACGCATAATAATAATAATAATAATAATAATAATAATAATAATGCGGCAGCAGGCAGCAGGACTGTAATACATGGCCCCACCTGTCTTGTGCAGTATACGGAACCTGCTCTTGAGCAGGCCAAATGTCCTTTCTATACAGTTCCTTGTCCGGATGTGCGCAACATTGTAGCGCCGTTGCTGAGGTGTGGCAGGGTTGAGGTAAGGGGTCAGGAGGTATTCCCGTAGGGCGTAGCCACTGTCACCTGAATGAGAGGAGCAGATGTTGATTGCCTGTGCAGCGCAGTGCCTTCATTGCAATGTGACATTGTCGACAAAGTGTACTTACCAAGTAGGTGTCCTTCCCCAAACTCTCCCCTGAGCAGTCGTGTGTGGAGTCCGCTGTGCCTGAAGATAAAGGAGTCATGGGTACTCCCTTGGTACTGGGCGACAATGTCAGTGATGATGGTCTTGGCATTGCAGACCATCTGTATGTTGAGGGAGTGGTAGGACTTCCTGTTGCGGTACATATACTCCGTGGCAGCTGGTGGGCAGATGGCGACGTGGGTACAGTCTATGCAGCCGAGGACATGGGGAAAATGGGCTACATTGTAAAATTGAAGTTTTGTCAGGTCCAATTCCTGTTGGCTCGTGGGAAATGTGATGTGGCGGTGGAGCTGGGTAAGCATGGCGTCAACGAAAGTGTGGAGGCAGCGTGACATGGTGGGCTGGGATATCCCCCCAGCAGCTGCTACTATGCCCTGGAAACTGCCGGAGGCCAGGAGGTGCAGGCTGCACAATACCTGCACATGTGTAGGCACCGAATTGTTCCGCCTTGTTGGGTGCTGCATGAGGGGGTCAAGTTCATGTATCAGCCAGATGATCATTTCCCCATTCAGCCTGTATTTAGCATATATCTGTTCTCTGGTTTGGCCCAGCAAGGTGACCCGCTGCCGGTAAATCCTTTCCTGCCTCATGCGTCTCCTCCGTGCTGCTCGCTGTAGCCTTCGCCGCCTCACCACCATGTACATTCCTGGCATTGTGGAACGCCTAATGCTGCTGCTGAATGTCCTTATGTGTGATTGGTCAGGCCTGGACCTGTTGGTGATTGGCCAACTGTTTTTCAAATTTTTGTTCATCATGGCTTTTATGGTTACCACCTGCTTTGAGTTGTCCTTAATTTGCGCCGCGCTAAATAGCGATTTTGGGTTTTTCCGCTATTGTATATTTTTCATGAATGCCGATTGAGAATATATTGCGTTTCGCTATTCATTTCGCAGATTCCGTGGTTGGTCGCTATTTCCGTATCGCTAATGCGCGACTACCGGGACTCTGCGACTATTATAGCATAATCGCTATTATAATCGCTATTCTGTGTTTGCGAATTCGCTATTTTGTACTTGAATGCCGATTCCGTTTTTTGCACCCGCAATTGCATTTTCGCAGCCATTGCGGGCGCTATTTCGCTTCATGAATCAGGCTGTATGTGATTAGAATACCCTGGACCATATGCTCTTGTAATGTATATATTGTACATAATGTCTTTGTATAGTTTGCGAATCTATGTGTCTTATGTATATAGAATTTCCTTCTTCTCTTGTTCTCCCCCCTAACCTCCTTGGTTTTTCTCCTCCGCTGTTCTGATATTCCTCTCTTTCTTTCTTCTTGTAGATCATGATGCATTAATGGCTTCAGTTAGACACAGGTGTGGGAAATAGATTATTGAGTGCATGCCCATCAAGGGCGAGATTGTGTGTATACAAATCCTTGTCACTGTATATATTGTATAGACTGTATATAGTACGAATAGTATGTACATGATGTGTGCAAACATATGCCCATCGATGGGCTTAATCAGTATTATGAATTTCTTAGTGGTTTATTTAGACATTCTAAGATGGCGCTCGTTTATCGATAGGACCTTGATGAATTACTCGAGTCCTTTTTTTATTTCAGTACACCATGTGTTTAAAACTGTGTCTAAGATGGCGCTACGGTAAACATAGATGAAGGTTTTTTACCGAAACGCGTCTGTTGATGGAGTGTCTGTTTGCTGGTGAAAATAAATAACCCAAACAACCCCCGTGAGTGCCTTTTTTCCGGGTGGACGGAAGTCCAGTGGTACGGATATTGGAGCGGCGACTTGATTTGTGGGCGCACCCCCACATTGGAAAGCACCCGCCTGTGAGTGCATTGTCTTGGTGTTTTTGGAGCGATAATATATATATATATATATATATATATATATATATTACCTACTGGCGGTCGCCAGTAGGTATATATAGTTAGGATTTTTTCTCTATGGGACTTTTGAAAATTCTATGTCTAATAACTTTGGCGTTTGTGGACGGAATTGGCTGAAATTTTCAGGAAAATGGCACATTTTGTTTCTGAGCAGCCCCTGAAAATTTTGGGGGGGTTCGTCAAGGGGGGGCCGAGAAAAAAGGGGGGTCCCAAAACGCGTTTTTCCCATGTTAATTTCCATAGGGCGGTTGGCCTCACTTTTAGCCCGAACGGCTGAATGGATTTGCACGAAACTTGGCAAAATTGTAGGGACTGGTAGCCCGATGTGCCTTTTGTAGGTCTCAATATATGTGCTCCAGTGGATTTTGAGAAATTAACATTTAAAAAAAGATATATATCTGTAACAGCGGACTGGGCAGCGCCCCGGTTTGCGGACCTTACGCGTAACGGAGCTTTGTGAAGCGAAGCTGATTGGTTCTCCGGCGTCTGTCAACATTCCAAACAGTCCGTAGCGGCCGCCATCTTGTCTCTCGGTAGGATCAAGAGACAAGAGGAGGTCAAAACAAAGGGAGAAATAACTATAAGGGGGCATAGTAGATCCTCGCTGACCCCCTAGGTTTGATGTGGAGGTTTTAAAAGGGCCCGCGGGGCAAAAAAAAAAAATAATAATAATAATCGAACGGCTGAATGGATTTGCACGAAACTTGGCAAAATATTAGGGACTGGTAGCCCGATGTGCCTTTGCTAGGTCTCAATATATGTGCTCCAGTGGATTTTGAGAAATTAACGTTCAAAAAAAGATATATATCTGTAACAGCGCTCCGCTTCGCGTAACGGAGGTTTGCGAAGCTGATTGGTCATTCTGTCACTGGGCTATAGTTGGGCTACATCTGGCTGATATTTGGGCTACATTTGTTTTTTTGTGTGTCTGGCGGCCATCTTTGGGCTACATTGGGCTACATTGGGCTTCATTGGGCTACATTCGGCTAATTAGCAAATAGCTCATCGCAAACTAGGAATGGTAAAGAATCGCTATTTATTCCTTAAAGTTCGCTATTTAGGAAATGCAAAAAACTTTGATGATACATATGGCGGTTCATCTCTAACAAGATAAGAAGCATAGGGATACATTTATGATGACTGGCGCATCACCAGGGATGTGTTAGTCATTCTGTGCCGCTGTTCCGTCACCTATGGTGTGCTGCATTTACAATGCGGCGCATCATGGGGCAAAAACAGCACAGATGCGTGATGTATCTGTGCCGTAAAGGTGGCGCATTGCTGGAGTTGTATCGCACGTGTGATGAAGCTCCAGCAAGGGTCGGTGGTGCCCCTGTCGCAGGGTTTCTGTTCTCACACAGAACTGTGGACAGAGGATTGGAACCTCGGCGAATGCATTGCTGGAGTTGTATCGCAAGTGTGATGAAGCTCCAGCAAGGGTCGGGGGTGCCCCTGTCGCAGGGTTTCTGTTCTCACACAGAACTGTGGACAGAGGATTGGAACCTCGGCGAATTAGGGTGTCCCAAAACTCACGTTAGTAATGAAAAACTCCTTAGCAAGCTAGGTACAGTGTCACATTGGATATAACAAACTCTCAATGTTTAGACAATCCAGAATATGAACTTATAGTACCTCAGGATACGTGGAACTCATGAACAGTCGGTCGTTATAGATTTCTTAGAAACCAGAACATGGAGTTAAGAAGAACAGATGTGTATTTGAAATGTTTATTTACTAATGCCGTCTTCTCAGGCGTAGTACCTTAGATAATAAAAGTACACATATTATCAGTAGCAAAATTACCAGCATAGTTACTAGTACATAAAAAGCGAATGGTGACAGTATGTTAACATGCTGTAAATGAATAAGAGTTAGCAACACTTATAAGCAGCCGCGGGCCGTGGAGGGAGTTACGGTGAGGCAGGGAGGCGGGGAGGGGGAGAAGCAGGGTGGAGAATACAAGTACACATATTATCAGTAGCAAAATGACCAGCATAGTTACTAGTACATAAAAAGCGAATGGTGACAGTATGTTAACATGCTGTAAATGAATAAGAGTTAGCAACACTTATAAGCAGCCGCGGGCCGTGGAGGGAGTTACGGTGGGGCAGGGAGGCGGGGAGGGGGAGGGGCAAGGTAGAGAGGGCTCCACCCTGCTTCTCCCCCTCCCCGCCTCCCTGCCCCATCGTAACTCCCTCCACGGCCCGCGGCTGCTTATATCTCACCCTCCCTAATACACATATTATATTATTTGCTAAGAAGGTCTCTTTGTGTTGGTTTAGGGCGTGCCCATACTTTAGTGTCTTAGATTTGAAGGAATCACATCAGCATACACCAGCTCTCTCTTCATGTGAACCGCATCAACTGTTGTGTATGTGTGTTCGGCAAAGCAATATAAAACCCGCCTCATGCCCAGAATTGGCAGAAGTTGCACTTATGTTATGAGTATGAAGTCGTGGAGATCAGACCTCATAACAATTCTGTATCGTGTTGTTCTTGAAACTTTAGCACTCGCTGTACAGATATAGTTTAACAAGTAAAGCAGATAGTAGACCAATAACATATTATTCTCATGTAAACCACGATGAACTACTAGGTGGAAAGCTAAAGCAACAACATAAGTGTCGTGTGCAGAAGTTGCAAAAAAGGAAAAATGGCGTTTAAACCGGTAATGAGCCCATGCTAACTTAACACGGTGTAAAGATATCCAGGACCTAGATGACACCTCCCCATGATCCGGAAACGAACTGAATAAGATAATAGAAGTGCCATCTCATGAGAGCAGATTGCAAGTTTATATGTGGACGGTCCGCAAGGTAAAGCATTAAAAACTAGGAAAATTTAATGCTAAAGAAAAATAAAACAGCCAAGTACTTTATCGAGTCTTAAGCCAATAGGCAAGGTAAATAATAAAAACTTGACAAATAAGTCAATGAATTGTCAATGAAATGCTAGTACTCAGCATATCAAACATGAAAAAGGTCTATGACATAACTGTGTATGCAAAATAAGCTGCAACAGCCTCCAATAGGAAGTCACCGTCTTCATCCGAAAACAGTTCAGCCATCCAATTTAAAAGCGGAAAAGAACATACGTGCTCTCCCAGCACCGGATCCTCTATCACCATCAGAGGACAGCTCGGTGGGTTTTCAAGAAAGCTCTGTTCCAAGAAAGACTGTGCTGCCGCCAGTAAATTCCAGGGACCAAGTAGTCCATGCATCAATGCCACAGCCATAATCCTTTCGCCAGGACAAACCAACTCGTGAGTAATGATAGGAGTCATCAGCTGATTAAAGTCGACGTCAGGAGAAACCGGTCCGCAGAGACACAAATCAATGGCCCAATCGAAATCACAGGTCAGGCAGTGAAATACAGGCTGGACACAGGTGAAGTAGGAGAATCGAAAAGATAATCCATATGCCGTGCTTAATATCGCCAACGGCATTGTGCCATAATATTCTAGCATGCGATTGCGGAACAGTGTCAGCAGCTGCAGGGTGGGAGGTTGCATAGGAGGGACATCCATATTTAAAAATGTAAAAAAGCACAAGAGCGTCCGCTGGTAATGCAAGTAAAAATGCCAATCCACGAACCAGAGTGGAGAAAATAGAATGAAAGGAAGCAGGGATGACTCCAAAGATTTTCTCAAATGAAGTCACGAGACCACTGGTAACAACTTTAAAAAAGTGCGCCAGGGACTTTGTGGAGGATGCGTTAAAGATAGTCGGAAACATGTTGCTGAAATTGAAAGGCAAATCTTAATTGAAAAGGGTGTGCACCTCTGTACGGGTGTTCGCTATGTGAAGTACGAAAGTTTCACGGGCCGAACTCAAGGCCACCTCTCTCTGAGACAAAAGAGCTCTTATTCTTGCCATGCCGTTGAAACGTGTCCCAAGGTTGGTATTTGTGGCCAGATTGAAAACTCCCTATGTTCATGTGTGGGAGGAAATAGAACATTTCTGCAGCAAATAACCCGTTCACTTACTGTTACGATAAAAGGAATACTTTTAATTAACTCAGAACAATCTTCATTATTGAGCATCAAATAACTACCATTTTCCAACAACTTGAACGTGGGGATGATAGCAGGAACTGGCGTGCCTTGCAACACGCAAGCCATATTTGGTCGGTGTTTGTTGCATGAACCGTGTAACTGTATGTGCCTACACATTAGTGAATGATCTGGCGTCTCAGTGCATTCCTCTCCATTCAGATAAACTTCTTGATCATCTTTGAAACATCTGTATGTGTATGGAAGTGACCAGACCTCATGAAGAAAAGCACTACCTAAAGGTTCATAACGACCTATTGGTATATATTTCATACAATTTGAAAACTTATATAAAGCAAAAGGCAGCGTTATTAAACCGTGGATAAGGCATGTTGCCAAAAAACCCGCAGTCCTCTGCTGATGATGTCACTGAGCATGTCATGAATGATGTAATATGTGACATCATCAGCAGTGGATTACGGGTAATAGTATCTCTAGTTTACTCCCCTATAGCTGTCTTTCTTTTAACATAAGTGTCTGTTTCCTTCCCTTATACTTACTGTTTTTGGTTCGCTTCCGGTTCGCGTACCGGCGAGCGAACTGGGAAGCGAACTAAGAGAAATAGAGGTTGGCACAGTTCCAAATATTGTACCAATTTTTTAATAACGGGGAGGTAGTTCTGAAAAGAACTTTTTTTTTTATTTTTCTGAACTTTTTTTACTGTTTTTGAATTTTTCGGAACAGTTTTATATTTTTTGGGGTTTTTCTTGGAGGGGGCAATGAAAACGATTCATTGTAAAGGGCTCAACAGGAGCAACAAAACAAAAAAAAGAAGTATTTATTATTTTGGGCGTTTCGTACAAACTTGCATATGATAGTCAATAGCTCTGTTGATCAGAGTGATGCTTTTTTCTCCGTAGGAAATGAATCCATCGCAAAATACGCAGATGTGTTTTACATCACCAAATCTCATTTGTATATTTGGCACCATCTCCCTGCCCTCTGGTCCCGTTACTTCCGGTACAACAGATCTTCTGGCCATAATAGGGAGATTATCTAGGTCGTTCCGAAACTGTGCAGCACTGTAGTTGTTAGGATGCCACCTAGTCATATGGCGATGCATTGTGTAGTTTCCGAAACTGTATTTTTTGTCGGTCCCTCTGGACAGTCTATCTTGACATATAAGGCAAGTTACGTATCTTGCATTTACTTTTTTCTGACCTTTGGGAATTTTAAAAAATTGCCAAATGAAGTTTTCTTTCCGGTGAGACGTCCTGGGCTGCTCAGGCAAAAACTGCCTCTCTTCGTGCTCGTCCTCCTGTTCCTCTTCTTCTTCTTCTTGTTGAATTATAACTTGAGCGGGTGGTCCACTCTTCCTTGGATGTGGTGGAGGTGGTGGGGAAGCACCAGCTGAAGCTACTAAAGAAGCCATTGCTCAGTGATCACAAAGGGTCTTTCTCTCACAATGATGAAAGTCAGAGTGAGGAAAGAAGGAGGGATTTTCATCATTTGGGAAAAACAAGAGTTCTCAACCAATCAAAAGTGTTCATTTTAGATTATATGACCTAGTCTTACATCATTAGGAAACCAAAAGTGAAATGAACCAATGAAAAGTGTTATTACCAAGTCACATGACTTGCTGTGTTTACGTTAAGCGCTTTGCAGGGCCTCCCGGTTTGCTTCCAGAAACCTGCGCTTTGCGACTCGCTTCGCGTACCAGTTCGCTAACGTAGTACGTCATATGACGTATCACGCGACAACGTTAAACGTCATGCGGACGGGAGGCGTCACGATGTTGTTTTGTAACGCGGCATTTGCGGTAAAGAAACGTTTACCGGCTCGCGGTCTATTTCGCGGCATCAAGGTCAGCTAACGGGAAGCTTCCCGATTTGCGAAGCGGGAACGAAGAAAAAAAAATATTTATAAAAAAAATTATTCATAAACATATAAAATATATTTTGGGATTTAAAGAAGAATACATTTTACAGCTACAGATATTAGCTGTTAAAAAACCAATGAAATTCACAGAAAAAACCATAGGTTATGGACCATATATAGTTAGGAATTAGCATTTACAAAACCTTGAAAATTCACTGAAAAAACCATAGGTTATAGACCATATATAGTTAGGAATTAGCATTTACAAAACCTTGAAAATTCACTGAAAAAACCATAGGTTATAGACCATATATAGTTAGGAATTAGCATTTAAAAAACCTTATTTTACTCACACAAAACCATTGAAATTCCATATATAGTTAGTTGCACTAACTATATATCGCGCACCCGCAATCCACTGCTGATCATGTCACATATTACATCATTCATGACATGGTCAGTGACATCACTGATGACATCACTGATGACATCTCAAATGACATCACTGATGACATCACTGATGACATCTCAAATGACATCACTGATGACATCACTGATGACATCTCAAATGACATCACTGATGACATCACTGATGACATCTCATTTGACATTACTGATCACATCACTGATGACATCATTCATGTGATAATACGATAAACCTCTTCAGACTCTAATATAACCTTAGATACACTCAGTGTAAACAGACACTCATAGACTGTCACTCATCCATGGAGTTACTCAGACACTTAGTAAGTCATGCAAAGAATCAATCACACCTCCATTTCCTCAACTATACAGTTATACACACCTTACTTATTCAAACATATACTAAAACATATTTACTCACTTATACAATCCTGGATACAAGTTCACAATGATCCATACAGCCACTCACACATTCACTGGCTCTCATGCACAGTTATTTATATATGGTAACTCTCACATGTACTGTGTTTTACATATGTACTTACTTTGACATGTAGCACTGAGATATCCATTCACTCACCAATACACTCATGCACACAGTCAACCGCCCATACAGCTGTTTCCACATGCACTTTTGAACCCATACATCCAGTCAATCAACTGCTCACACATCTATGCAGAGAGTCATACACCTCCCAGCCACCCACACACACACTCAGTCTCCCATACAAATGCTTGGGCAACCAATCAATAACCCATACAGTTAATCATATAGCTAATGATCAACACATGCAGCAGTTTACAGAACAACAGACATAATGATGCACAAATTAAGACAGTTTAGTCACTAACCCATGCACTCAGTGAGACACCTTTAATCAGTCACTCATACAGTCAGCCATGCCCCTACTAAATCCTTCATCAAGACACTTATACATCCATTCATTCTTCAATATGTAAGACATATTTTAACTTTACAGAATTATACAGTCACTGGATGACGTCATCAGTGATCTCATCAGTGATGTCATTTGAGATGTCATCAGTGATGTCATCAGTGATGTCACTGACCATGTCATGAATGATGTAATATGTGACATGATCAGCAGTGGATTGCGGGTGCGCGATATATAGTTAGTGCAACTAACTATATATGGAATTTCAATGGTTTTGTGTGAGTAAAATAAGGTTTTTTAAATGCTAATTCCTAACTATATATGGTCTATAACCTATGGTTTTTTCAGTGAATATATATATATATATTTCCAACAACGCCTCCAAGGAAGACTATTAAGCCGCAACTCCTGCCTTTTTGTTCCAGAAAGTTTATTTATTCTTAAATACATTTTTTGGTCTTCGCACAGACTTAACCAACGCTTTTCGGTCGCTCTGTCTACCTTGATCACGGTTAATTAGTCAGACAGTTACTGATGGTTTAAAAACATTGCTACAGGAAACCCGTGATTCCCCCGTTTCCTGTT
This sequence comes from Lissotriton helveticus, assembly GCF_964261635.1. Taxonomy (NCBI): domain Eukaryota; kingdom Metazoa; phylum Chordata; class Amphibia; order Caudata; family Salamandridae; genus Lissotriton; species Lissotriton helveticus. Next base: position 1,914,043,435 of record NC_136061.1, on the reverse strand, counting down.
TGTCACAAAAGACGAGGAGGAAGGACTAACCGCAAGGATTGTGGGCTCTGTAGTCCTCTCACTTTTCTTTGGCAACAAATAATTATGAGTGCAACAGTTTGTCATAATGAATAACATTGTCTCATGCAAAAAATACCAACATCAGTGTTGTCTACTTATCTTTGGAATTCAAAACCCAGCACATATTGTGTTACAGTTATTTAACCAATATCAATAAAGTTTTTGCAACAATACGGTTTTTGTCCTTAGTGGATTATTGGTGTTTATATGATTTCCAAGAGTCAAGCCCTCCAGTGGGCATACGTTTAGGTGTTATCTATTAATCATTTTGCGTGAGAGGCATTCTGCCATTTCTATTCTTTTCTGATGCAATCAAGGTGAAAAAGAAAATTGAAGCTAAATTTTAAGTTCACAAATGTATATACAGTTCTTCCGACTGATTCAGTCCGAAAGGTGTCATGGTACGGAAGTTCAAGATATGACGTGACTCCTTTTGGCGTAAGATTTTTTCTCGGTGGCCACCTCTGTCAGATAAAGGCATTGTCTCTATCCCGAAAAACTTTAGAAGTTTCCAGTTCCCATTGTGATGAGTTTCCATATGTTTAGCTACTGCGTTGTTTCGATCTTCATTTACTGTAGCACGAACATGTTCAAGTATTCGTTTCTTTAGTTCGCATATGGTGCTCCCAATGTATTTTAACTTGCAGGGGCACTCTATGATGTAAATTGTATACTGACTCTTGCATGTAATTAGTTATTTTATTTGCCAGACTTTATTGTTTCCCATCGTTGTTTCCTTTGTTGGTTTGGCGATTTCACAAACTTTACAGTTATGGCACTTTATGAATCCCTTTGTTTTCAGCCAAGTAGTCTTCAAATTTTTGTTTCTGAAGTGGCTGTGGACCAGTTGATCTTTTAGGTTTCTGGCTCTCCTGTATGTTATTACCGGATGGGTCCCCATTTTTTCTCCAACCGTGGTATCCAGTTGCAGGATTTTCCAATTCTTCCTCATTATTTGTGCCATATACCTGGACTTGTTGCTGTAGTCTAGGATTAGCCTTATGGGTTCCTCTGTTTAGTTGTTTTCCTCATTTTTTAAAATAAGGCATTCCATTCTCGGTTTGTCATTGGCTCTGTTCCAGCATTTGTTTATCATTTTCTTGCCATATTTCCTCTGTTCAAAGCGCGTTATTGTTCTTGCGCTGTGTTTTTTCCATTCGTTTTCCTCACTGCAAATTCTTCGCAGGCGGGGGAATTCCCCGTAGGGGATACTTCAGATCAATGACGGTTGATGGAAGCTTGTTGCTTCTAGAGTCGCGTTGGTTGCTGTTGCTTTACGGTGTAAAGTTGTCTCCACGTGGTTGTCTTTCACATACACTTCAGTATCTTTCACATACACTTCAGTATCCAGGAACACTATCTTACTCTTGCTTTGTTTATAGGTGAATTTTAAACCTGGAGTGCTTGTGTTTAGAATTTCAAAATATTGCTGGAAATCCGTCTCACTTCCGTCCCAAACGATGAAAAGATCATCTATGAACCTTTTCCAGGTTCCTATGTGTTTGGTGAAGCGCTCATTGTTGACGTTCCAGGCCACCTCCTTTTCCCACCAGCCCATAACTATGCACGCGTAGCTTGGGCTGAAAGAGAAGCTCATTGCAGCTCCATTTCGTTGACAGTACATTTGATGTCCGAACAGAAATATGTTGTTTGTCAGACATAAGGAAATTATACCCATTAACATTTCATTATGTTCTTTGTAGTGGATGTTTCTTTCCTTTAGAAAATACTGGCAGGCACTCAAACCCATGGTGTTATCAATGTTAGTATACAGGGCAATTACGTCCATCGTTACTAACAGGTAGTTGTTTCGCCATGTGAGGTTTTGCACTGTGCCCAAAAAGTCTGTTGTGTCCTTAATGTAAGATTTCAGTTTTTCCCCATAACTGGCTGTTGGGTATGCTAGAAAAAATCGCTTATTAGTGATTATTTTATTTGCTCCATCCACATTTGGATTCCTTCTTGCAATTAATTTTCACTTTCCAGCGTCTATTATATGCAATCCCCACTCCCTAACGGAGCGGCTTCTTTGTTCGCCCTCCGTTTCTTTCTGTAACCTGATTCCCGGAAAGCAGCCTCTGCTGGTGCTGAAGCAGCACGCTCTTACTTTGGTGTTGTCCCCCGGGTGGCGTGACTCCGCTTCCGTCCTGCTTAGTGCTTCCGACGGGTTGATGTGATCTTTTTAAGCTCGGTGAGCACCAACGGGGAATGGTAAATTCGCACTGAGTGGTTCCTTTTCTCCCCGATTTTGGCACTTCTTGGTAGGTGCGTAGCTTTTGCAGTCGAACCAGGACCACTAACAATTCCAACAACGTCTCCAAGGAAGACAATTAAGCCACAACTCCAGCCATTTTGTTCCAGAAAGTTAATTTATTCTTAAATCAATTTTTTGGTCTTCGCACAGACTTAACCAAAGCGTTTCGGTGGCTTTGTTTACCTTGATCACGGTTAATTAGTCAGACAGTTACTGATGGTTTAAAAACATTGCTACAGGAAACCCGTGATTCCCCCGTTTCCTGTTTGTCACGAAAGACGAGGAGGAAGGACTAAACCCAAGGATTGTGGGCTCTGTAGTCCTCCCACTTTTCTTTGGCGACAAATAATTATGAGTGCAACAGTTTGTCATAATGAATAACATTGTTTCATGCAAAAAATACCAACATTAGTGTTGTCTACTTATCTTTGGAATTCAAAACCCAGCACATATTGTGTTTACAGTTATTTAACCAATATCAATAAAGTTTTTGCAACAATACGGTTTTTGTCCTTAGTGGATTATTGCTTGGTGTTTATGTGATTTCCAATATATATATTTCTTCGTGCTGTGGCAGGGCACGGAGACAGACATCGAACTGTTTATTAATGACCTCAATCAAAACTCTTTAAATCTAGAGTTTGTAGGTCATTACAGTAAAACCACCATAGGTTTCTTGGACATTCAGATCAGACCCCTTGATGGTAAACTGGAAACAACTGTCTTTCGCAAGGCTACTGCTGGAAATTCAGTTCTCCATGAGGAAAGTGCTCATCCAGCCGCATTAATTAGAAGTATTCTGTTTGGGGAGTACTATAGAGCTAGGAGAACTTGTAGCAGCGAGGAAGAGTTTGATAAAATTGAAAAAGAGACGACCCAAAGATTCACCCAAAGGGGATACAAGCCGGATAAATTGAAAGGGGCATCCACCAAAGCGAAAAATCGGGTGCGGCAAAAGATACTGTTTGAACCTTCTAGACCACAAAACAGCAGGAACAGAACAAACATTTGAGTAACCAGGATAATTCCAGATTTATAACCACTTTTAATATAAAACATAAGGAAGTTAGATCTATCCTGAGAAAACACTGGTATCTTGTAAGAAATGATCCGGTGTTGGGTCCTAGAGTAAAAAGAAACCCTGAGGTTACTTATAGGAAATCCAAATCGCTCAAAGACCAGAACGTTAGAAGTGAATTTATCGAGAAAAAGAAGGGTATTTCTAACTGGCTAAAAAACAAAAACCTGGTTTTAAAAAATGTTCTAATCGTACCGATTTTAGAACATTTTTTTTAAAAAACGTAACCATCAGAAGTTTTATGACCTGCAAAAGTAATTTTGTGGTGTATCTGTTACAATGCCCTTGTCCTAAAATATACATAGGTAGTACCACTCTACCTGTTCACCAACGAATCCTACAACACAGGCGAGCGATTGTCAATCAGGACAGAACGTATCCCATTGCGCGGCATTTTGAGTCCCACCATCAAAGCAACCCTGTAAGCCTGCAATATACATGCATAGCAGAGGTCCCCAAGAAAAAGAGAGGGGGAGACAGGGAAAGAGAACTCCGGAAGTTAGAGACATACTTTATTCTAGAATTCAATTGCAAGGAACCGCATGGGCTCAACGTGGATGAGGACCTTTATACTTGCCTGTCCTGATGAATACGATGAAGAGTTTATAATATGTAAACCTGCACTTAGAACCAAGAATTGATTGTGTTTTCAAGAGAACCTTTTTTTATTTTACAGTGATAGTATTTTCTGATATATGTAATAATAGGACCGGTGTCATCAAGTGGGTAAAAATAGTACTTGCAATATAGTAAGTATTATGCACTTGCACTTTTTGATATTTTTGCACTGAAATGAAACGGATTTTAGAAAAAAATGGTATCTAGTTTACATATGCATTTGCACTTTTATTTCGTAATAGAATACTGTATTGAAATTGGTTTGTAGTGGAAGGAGTGAAATGTTTACATTGAGAAATTATCATTGTTTACATATGTAGTGGTATTTAGATTACCCATGCATTTGCATTTTATTCCTTAAATAGAGTACTGTATTGAAAATTGGTTTACATTGAAAGGAGTGAGATGTTTACATTAAGAAACTATTATTGTTTACATAAGCACAAGCACTTTTTATGGGTCAAATGTAATTGCAGAATCATACATCGATTCTAGACGTTTGTAAACTTTCTTTAAATTGATATGAATTCATGATTGGTATCGTAGGAAATTGTTTTGATTTATGTTCCCGTTTCTTCATTGAACTATTTTTTAGTTAATTAGGCATGCATAATGTAGAATTATATTGTTGCACTGGCACTTTGGAAATTGCAAGAACTAAAAACAAATGGAAATAGGCACTTGTCGTTGTCTTCTTAAACAAACTGAAAATTGCCAATTTTTAACAGCACTTGCACTTTTTGAAATTCTAGAAATGTACAATCTTCTTATATAAATGCTTTAATTTGCGTTTATTTAAATTGTACATAATTGAGGAAGGGGTCTTCCCAATTTACATATTTGGTTTAAAAAAAAGCTTCAATGGATTTTAACCAAGAATTGATGAAAAAGAATAATTGGTAATCAAGCTGGTTTGTGGTAAATATATATATGTGAATGCTGGCAAAACTAACACATTTAAATATGGCCGCTGTTCTCCACTAAGCTGAGTCCCACACGCAACTCTGTGTCCATTATCGCTTTTTACTGTCACTGTGTTGTGTATTTTAATTTGGAAAAAATGGTGGTAGAACATCGTGAACAAGGGAGCTTGACTCCCGAAACGTGTTGATGTGAACTCGTCATTCTGAAAATAAAACTGAGTACGTTTTAAATCCTACCTTGGAGTGCCGGATGATTGTCTGTTGCCCGTTGGATAATCCTATATTCAATATATATATATATATATATATATATATATATCACGCTCGAGCTTTTCACGGCTCTAAAGAAAAGATGCAGCACTCAAGGAGGGGTATGAAATCACGGAAGGATTCATTAAATGGGAAAAACGCACAGACGCGTTTCGGCATGAGCCTTCGTCAGTGTGTCAATTGTGACTTACAAACAGCATGTTAATAAAGTTTCTGTATAATCAATGACAGCGACATAGGACTAAACCCTCAAGCATCACTATGAGCGCCATATTGGAGTGTTGTTATATTCAACATAATACCACATGCGAAGATTGATTTAACATATATCAATTTAACTTTGTGTTTGTGTTAAGAGGGTATATTGTATATAAACATGTCACAAGATTAAGACGTAGAATGAAGCCGTGGATCGGCTAATGTCCTATGTACAAGCTGTCTCATCATGATTGTTGTATTTACTATTTACTGAAAATGACACCACAATTCATCAAAAGCTCATCAAAAATTCATCAAAAATTAATCAAAATGTCCACCAAAGAAATGGTGACATCATAATTCATCAAAGATCCATATTAATTAGTTCAAAGTTCAAAATTTGCAGAATTTTCCAAATTTACAAGATGCAAAACTCAGATAGAACACAAGGCAAAGCAGTATAAGACTTGACCAAATTCATATAAAACAAACAAAGTTTCTATAAAGCAGTGGAAGGAAGGATTACCCAATTAAACATTGGAGATTGTAGATACTATGCTTCCAACAGTGGAATGATGATGAGGGAATGCTATTGAGAGGTCACTATTTTATCATTAGAGGACGTCATTCCCAGAAAGTGATCAGGTTGTTAAAATGTCACTTTCCTAGAAGAAATGCCATTTCCTCTCCACTGTTGAGTCCTCTTGGGTATTTGGTAGAGAGATCTATAATGTACCTTGATTCGAACCTGCGAAGTCTTCTCAAACGATCGCCTCCTCTAGCATTAGGTGGGACAATGTCCATCCCAAAGAATTGGAGTTTGTTGCGATCCTTTCCGTGCTCTTCGGCAAAATGTCGGGCAACCGGATAGGCGGTATCCACCTTGTCGATTGCCTGAAGATGTTCCAATATTCTCAGTTTTAGTTCCTTAATTGTACTGCCGATGTAGCGGAGGCCACATGGGCAGAGCAAACAGTTAACTACAAACTGGGAACAGCAGGTTATGAATTTCCTAATGGGCAATGTCTTCCCCATGTCGGATATGGTGTAAGTGAGCACTCTTCTGCTACCGACACAGGCTTTACAGCGCCCACAAGGAAAGAATCCTATCATTTGTTTCAAGGTATTACTTTTGGGTATGGGTTTCTCCAGATGGCTGGAGACCAACATATCACCCAGTGATCTTGCTCTGCTAAATGTTAATAGAGGATGAGCAGGTAAATCCTCCCTCAATATGCTGTCAGTTTGCAATATATGCCAGTTCTTATGTAGCATTGCTCTTAGGTCGTTGGCACCTGACGAGTAGGGGGTAATCAATCTGAACTTCCCTTTGTTGGCGGCAACTTTTTTCTCTCGACCGCCACCTTTATTTTTGGTAGTCAGTAATGTTGCCCTCTGTATCCTTCTTACTTTCTTCAATGTTCTATTTAGAAGTTTCTCTCCATAGCCTCTAACAGAGAAGCGTGCTAAACACTCTGAGGCAGCCGCCTCAAAGTCTGAATCCCTTAAACAATTCCTTCGGAGCCTAAGCAATTCTCCGTAAGGAATGCTCTTTATGAGCTGGAAGGATGGCTACTGCTGGCAAAGAGAGTCGAATTGCCAGCAGTTTCTTTCCTATAAAGAGTGATATGCAGGTGGTCCCCCTCCACAAACACCCTCAGATCCAAGTACTCCGCTGCCACCTGACTAATTGAACCTGAGAAATGCAGGTTTAGGTCATTGGTGTTAAGTACCTTGATGAATTCCTCTGCTGTGTTTGTTTCACCGTTCCAGACGATAAATAAATCGTCAATATAACGATGCCAGCATACAACCTCCCCTCTATCTTGTCCAACTGTGCAGCTCCTGGGCACCTGCTCCTCCCACCAGCCAACTAATAAATTTGCATAGCTGGGAGCGAAGCAGGTGCTCATCACCGTACCAGACCTTTGGATGTACAATTGGTCCTCAAAAAGAAAGATATTGTGAGTTAGACAAAATTCAGTGAATTCGACAATCATTTCATTGTGTTTAGCAAATCTCATCTGGCATTGTTCTAGAGAATATTTGACTGCCTGTAAGCCCTATCCATGTTCTATACATGTGTATAGGCTGGTAATATCCAGCACCATTAGCAGATATCTCGAGTTCCATGTTAGCTCCTGGATCTTTGTTAAGAAGTCCTTTGTGTCCTGTATATAGGATTTTAATTTTACCACCAAAGGAAACAAAGTGTTATCCACGAAGCGAGACATATTCTCTGTCAGACTGCCAATGGATGAAATGATGGGACGGCCGGGTGGACAGTCCATATCTTTGTGTAGCTTAGGGAGGTGGTAGAAGGTTTGGATCATTGGATTGTTGTTCCTCAAAAAAAGATGTTCATCTTTCTCCAGCATCTGAAGGCTGTACCACTTCTGAATTAATGTCTCATATTCTGTGATACTTTGTTGGTATAAAGCAGTCGTACATTGCATGTAATATTTTTCATCTGCTAATTGCCTCAGTGGTTCTCCTCTATATTGGTTTCTGCCCATTAAGACCACGTTCCCCCCTTTGTCGGAGGGCTTGATCACGAGGGTTTTGTCATTCATCAGGTTTGTCAACGCCAATCGCTGGCGATCAGTAATGTTGTTCCTTGCAGCTCGATGGTCCGCTTTCCTGTACTGTATGAGGTCGTTTTTCATAGCCTCTGTGAATACATCCAGGGCATCCCATGGCGATTGTGGCACGAAAGTTGAGATAGGTTTGAATGTTCTTTCATCCCTCTCCTGCACCACACCTTGTAAGATTGCCCTTTGTGCGATATTCAGATGACTAGTTTCATGTTCTTGTTCTAATCGCAGGTCTTCGAGGGCCTCAATTGTAGGTAGGTCCCAGCTACTGAGGGTGTCTGTCGCCGTCATCCTTGCGCTTTTCTTATTGCGATCTTTCAGATGGGGACGCAGTTTAAAATGTTTGTGAAGTTTCAGCTTCCTGGTAAAGCGGAACAAGTCTAGTCTTGTTTGTGTATACTCCAGATCGTTGGTGGGGCAAAATGTGAGGCCCAGACTTAATACTTCCATTTCAGCATCGGTCAATTGCTTGTTGGTTAAATTGACCACTGTCAAATTAGCCAGATGGTAGGGGCCACAGTTCTCATTTTGTGTTATTACTTCTTGTTCGTTTTTCGATTGGACCAGCGGGAGGTTCTTGCACTGCCTCTGCCTCCTCTTACCGCCGCCTGCCCTCCTCGTCCTCCTTGTCCTCCTGACCCCTCTGCATCTGCATCCGGCGGTTTGCTCTTCCCGCCGCGCAGCCAGGACTTTCTGATGACTTCGAATTCCTCCTGAAAAGGGGTTCTTTTGGGTCGAGCACCTTGTACAGTGTGGGCCATGTTTTTTCTTCCTGAGCCACCGGAATCTTGTTCATCTCCAGATTCGTTTTCGGTGACTTTGGACTCCGAGGTGACAGTCTCTGTTTCTGGTGTTGTACTAGCACCAAAGCCAGCCCGGTTCCCTTTTGAAGAGCCTTGCGCGGAGCATCATATTTCTTCGCGTATGTAAGTAAGCGGTCCGTGAGGTAATCATTGGCATCGCGCTCATATTTCTCTTGCTTGCGCGTTCGGATTTTTTGTTCATATTTAATGAGCCTAGCCTTCATCTGATCCCTCAACTGGGATATCTGTGCTCTTTGTCCCGGATCAGTTTCCTTCTCCAACTCTTCGTCTATTGATTTAATTTCGGCCAACGCCTTCTCTCTGTCACTCCAGGCGTATTTGACCAGAATCTTCAGGGTGCCCTCACAGTAAGATGCTGTGTGTTCGAACCAATCCGTTAGAAGTTGAGGATCTGGATGTTCGTAGGAGGGTACTGTGTGGACCCTTAAGCCTCTTGGAACCCTCTGTTCTCCCACATAGTTGGTGAGGCTTGTGGCTGCCCACCATTTAGGCACTTCGCGCTCATGGAGCCTTTCCAGCTTCATGAGCGTTTCTTTCAACTTGTTGCTTTGAGGTACTGGCATCAGCGTTGTTGTTGTCTCTGAGGGTGTTTCTCGCCGTTTGAACATATCTTTGGCTGCAGTGTTCCGTTCAGTATCTGAAAACATGTTGTTTGGTAAAATTGTTGCTCTACTTTCGTTTCGGCAACCTCGTGGTGCGTTCTCCCCACTTCCGTGTAAGCGTCCCCTCCTTTGTCGGTCTACCGCTCTCACCCACTATAGTTTTACATACATATGTAATTGAAGGGCTCACCGGATAAGACGTCTCCTGTCAGGGGCCCCGGAAACTCCAGCGCTCTCCTCATGGTTCGCTCCTCTCCGGATTAGTTAGATCTTTGCCCCAGCAGTTGCGGCGGTGCGCAGCGTGACTCCTATCGGAAAACGCTCGCCTCCCACGTTGAACTGCTCACTCTCAACCGGGTGCTGCTGGCGGCTCCTGGGACGCCGCGTTACATCGCGCTCGAGCTTTTCACGGCTCTAAAGAAAAGATGCAGCACTCAAGGAGGGGTATGAAATCGCGGAAGGATTTATTAAATGGGAAAAACGCACAGACGCGTTTTGGCGTGAGCCTTCGTCAGTGTGTCAATCGTGACTTACAAACAGCATGTTAATAAAGTTTCTGTATAATCAATGACAGCGACATAGGACTAAACCCTCAAGCATCACTATGAGCGCCATATTGGAGTGTTGTTATATTCAACATAATACCACATGCAAAGATTGATTTAACATATATCAATTTAACTTCGTGTTCGTGTTAAGAGGGTATATTGTATATAAACATGTCACAAGATTAAGACGTATATATATATATATATATATATATATATATATATATATATATATATATATATATATATATATATACATGTAACCTTATCAACCTCCTAACCACAACCATCACTAAACCCTAAAAACAGTCCAAATATCCTTACCCATACTAAACCCTAAAATAAAAGCCCTTCGCCTAATATATATATGTATATATATATATATTCACTGAAAAAAACATAGGTTTCAGGCCTTATATAGTTAGGAATTAGCATTTAAAAAACCTTTGCGATTCAGTCAAAAACCTGGATGATGTCATCAGTGATGTCATTTGAGATGTAATCAGTGATGTCACTCACCATGTCATGACTGATCTAATATGTGACATCATCAGCAGTGTATTGCGGGTGCGCGATATATACTTAGTACAACTAACTATATAGGAGCAATTTCAATGGTTTTGTATGAGTAAAATGTCCAGCTAACTATAACACCACTAAAACTTATAGTTTTTTGAGTGAATTTCAAAGGTTTTGTAAAAGCTAATTCCTAACTATATAACTCCTGAAACCTATGGTTTTTTCAGTGAATTTCAAAGGTTTTTTTAAATGCTAAATCCTAACTATATAAGGCCTGAAACCTATGTTTTTTTCAGTGAATTTCAAAGGTTTTTTTAAATGCTAATTCCTAACTATATAAGGCCTGAAACCTATGGTTTTTTCAGTGAATTTCAAAGGTTTTTTAAATGCTAATTCCTAACTATATAAGGCCTGAAACCTATGGTTTTTTCAGTGAATTTCAAAGGTTTTTTAAATGCTAATTGTATTAGCGGATAACGTTTAAATATATTAATATCCTAGTGGGACCACCTGAGCAGCCCTAGGGGGTCAGGGTGTTTCTACCCTGCCCCCTTTTTGTGTTCTACACGTTTGTTTTTCTGCTTTCTTGTGCCTAATTCCTAACTATATAAGGCCTGAAACCTATGTTTTTTTCAGTGAATTTGCAAGGTTTTTTAAATGCTAATTCCTAACTATATAAGGCCTGAAACCTATGGTTTTTTCATTGAATTTTAAAGGTTTTTTAAATGCTAATTCCTAACTATATAAGGCCTAAAACCTATGTTTTTTTCAGTGAATTTCAAAGTTTTTTTTAATGCTAATTCCTAACTATATAAGACCTGAAAGCCCACCAGGAATCTCCAGTATGCACCAGGGGACTGCATTGCATAGAGGTGTAATTAAGCCACGGCCCTTTTTACACCTCTCTGCAACGCAGCCCCCGTGCATGTTTGAAGAGGGGGAACTCATTCCCCCTGCATACTGGGGGCCCCTGGGGGCCAACTTGCCCACCTGGAACCTCCAGTATGCGCCAGGGGGCTGCATTGCAGAGGTGTAATGAGGCTATGCCCCTTGTTACACCTCTCTGCAACGCAGCCGCCTGGCACGTTTGCAGAGGGGGAACTAATTCCCCTTGCATAATGGGGGTCCCTGGGGGCCAACTAGCCCACCAGGAGCCTCCAGTATGCGCCAGATGGCTGCATTGCATAGAGGTGTAATGAGGCCACACCCTTTTTTACACCTCTCTGCAACGCAGCCCCCGTGCATGTTTGAAGAGGGGGAACTAATTCCCCTTGCATACTGGGTGTCCCTGGCAGCCATCTTGTGCCTTGTTAGAACCAAGGCACAAGAAAGCAGTGAAACAAAGGTGTGAAACTCGCAAAGGGGCCAGAGTAGAAACACCCTGACCCCCTAGGCCTGCTCAGGGGACCCCCACAAGGACCCCCAAGGCAAAAAAAAAAATATATATATTTTTTTAAAGTCACGGGGTACAAAAAAACAATAAAAAAAATATAAAACAACAATAAGAATAAAAAACAGTTCTTTTCAGAACTAACTCCAATTTATATAAAAATGCTACATTTTTAAAAAACTCTGTCTTTCTTTTTTTCTCCAGGGTACGCGTACCGGTACGTGTACCGATACGTGTACTGGGGCGCTCACCCCCTCAAAAAAAAAAAATAATAATAATGAGTGTGTGTATGTGTGTGGTGTGTGTGTGGTGTGTGTGTGGGGGGGTGGGTGTGGGGTGTGTGTGTGGGGGGTATGTGTGTGGGGTGTTTGTGTGTAGGATGTGTGGGTGTGTGTGTGGGGTGTGTGTGTGGGTGTGTGTGGGTGTGGGGGTGTGTGTGGGTGTGTGTGGGGGTAAGGAATGTGTGTGTGGGTGTGTGTGTGTGTGTGTGAGGTGTGACTGTGGGGTGTTTGTGTGTGTGTGTGTGGGGGGGGTGTCAGAGGTGTGTGTGTGGGGGGTGAGGTGTGTGTGGGGGATGTGTGGGGTGTGTCTGTGAGGTGTGTGTGTGTGGGGGGAGGAGTGAGGTGTGTGTGGGTGGGGGTGTGTGGGTGTAGGTAGGGGTGTGGGGGTGTATGGTGTGTGTGTGGGTGTGGGTGTGTGGGGTGTTTGGGTGTGGGTGGAGGTGTGGGTGTATGAGGTATGGTGGGTGTGTGTGTGGGGGGGGGTGTGGGGTGTGTGTGTGTGGGAGTATGTGTGTGGGGCATCCCCTCAAAAAAAAAAGAAAATGAGTGTGTGTGTGTGGGGTGGTGGAGGGTATGTGTGTGGGGTGTGTGTGTGTGTGTAGGATGTGTGGGTGTGTGTGTGGAGTGTGTGTGTGGGTGTGTGTGGGGGGAGGGGGGTGTGGGTGTGTGTGTGTGAGAGGAGTGTGTGTGTGGGTGTGTGTGTGTGTGTGAGTGAGGTGTGTGGTGTGTGTGTGTGTGTGTGTGTGTGTGTGTGTGTGTGTGGTGAGGTGTGTGTCAGAGGTGTGTGTGTGTGGGGAAGGGGTGAGGTGTGTGTGGGGGATGTGTGGGGTGTGTCTGTGAGGTGTGTGTGGGGGGAGTGAGGTGTGGGTGGGGGTGGGTGGGGTGTGTGGGTTTAGGTGGGGGTGTGGGTGTGTAAGGTGTGTGTGTGGGTGTGGGTGTGTGGGGTGTTTGGGTGTGGGTGTATAAGGTATGTGTGGGGGTGTATGTGGGGGGGTGGGGGTGTGTGTGTGGGGGTATGTGTGTGGGGCACCCCCTCAAAAAAATAATAATAATAAGTGTGTGTGTGTGTGTGTGGTGTGTGTGTGTGGGTGGGTGTGTGTGTGGGGGGGTATGTGTGTGGGGTGTGTGTGTAGGGTGAGTGGGTGTGTGTGTTGGGTGTGTGTGTGGGTGTGTGTGTAGGGGTGTGTGTGGGTGTGTGTGTGTGAGGAGTGTGTGTGTGGGTGTGTGTGTGTGAGAGGTGTGTGTGTGGCGTGTGTGTGTGTGTGGGGGGGTCTGTGTCAGAGGTGTGTGTGTGTGGGGGAGGGGAGGGGTAAGGTGTGTGTGGGGGATGTGTGGGGTGTGTCTGTGAGGTGTGTGTGGGGGGGAGTGAGGTGTGTGTGGGTAGGGGTGTGTGGGGTGTGTGGGTGTAGGTGGAGGTGTGGGTGTGTAAGGTGTGTGTGGGTGTGGGTGTGGGCGTGTGGGGTGTTTGGGTGTGGGTGGAGGTGTGGGTGTGTGAGGTATGTGTGGGGTGTGTGTGTGTGGGAAGGGTGGGTGTGGGGTGTGTGTATGTGGGGGTATGTGTGTGGGGTGTGTGTGTGTATGAGTAAAATGTTCAGCTAACTATAACTGGTGTCAAACCTATGGTTTTCTCAAAGGATTTAATAGGTTTTTTAAATGCTAATTCCTAACTATAACTGGTGTGAAACCTATGGTTTTTTCAGAGAATTTCATAGGTTTTTTAAATGCTAATTCCTAACTATAACTGGTGTGAAACCTATGGTTTTTTCAGTGAATTTCAAAGGTTTTTTAAATGCTAATTCCTAACTATATAAGGCCTGAAACCTTTGTTTTTTTCAGTGAACTCGCAAGGTTTTTTAAATGCTAATTCTATTAGCGGATAACATTTATATATGTTAATATCCATATGGGACCACCTGAACAGCCGTAGGGGGGTAAGAGTGTTTCTACAAGGCCCCCAAATCTTTTTTTTTTCTTGTAAAAAAATGAGGTACGCGCACCGTGCACGTACCGGTATGCGTACCGGTACGCGTATCGTAAGCGTACCCCGCGATTTTCCTTTTTTTTTTTTTTTTGGGGCCTTGGGGGTCCTTGTGGGACCCCCTGAGCAGGCATAGGGGGTCAGGATGCTTCTACCCTGCCCCCTTTTTGAGTTCTACACGTTTGTTTTTCTGCTTTCCTGTACCTCAGTCTACCGAGGCACAAGATGGCTGCCAACAGTTTCTGTTTTGGAGTGTTGACAGACATTGGCAGCCAATCAGAATGCAGCTCGCGCACTAGAGGTACGCGTACGGTACGTGTACGTGCGTGTACCGTAAGCGTACGGGTAAGCTCACGGGTAAGCTGCCATAGATATATACATTTTTTTTAACCTAAATTACTCAAAATCCTCTGGAGCACATATCTTGAGACATAACAAAGGCAGATCGGGCTACCAGTCCCTACAATTTTGCCAAGTTTGGTGAAAATCCATTCAGCCGTTCGAGCTAAAAGTGAGACCGACCGCCCTATGGAAATTAACATGGGGAAAACACGTTTTGGGACCCCCTTTTATCTCGGCCCCCGCTTGACGAATCCCCCCCAAACTTTCAGGGAAGGAGCGGAGCGTCGCGAGGCAAAGTTAAGGAAAACTTCAGGAAGATTCCTCAACCGGCGCCAAAGTTATTCCCAATAGAATGTTGCGATTTCCCTATGGAAAACAATCCTAACTATATATACCTACTGGCGACCGCCAGTAGGTAATTCACTGAAAAAAACGTAGATTTTACACACGTTATAGTTAGGAATTAGCATTTAAAAAACCTTTGAAATTCACTGAAAAAAACGTAGGTTTTACACACGTTATAGTTAGAAAGTAGCATTTACAAAGCCTTTGAAATTCACTGAAAAAACCGTAGGTTGGACACATGTTATAGTTAGCTGGACATTTCACTCATATAAAACCATTGAAATTCCCCCGTTATAGTTAGTTCAGCTAACTAGAGGTGTGGCGCCGCGGCCAGGGCGACTGACGCTGGAATCTGGGGTTCACGGTTCGATCCCCGGCTCCGGCGGCAGGTTAGCCCAGCACCATGTGACTCTGGGCAATAGCTCGCTTAATCTTCCCGACGGCCCCCAGCGCCTAGAGACCCTTACGGGTGATTGTGCGCTTTACAAATGTGGATTTATTTATTTATTTATTTAACTATAACTCGCGCACCCGCAATGCACTGCTGATGACGTCACATATTACATCACTCATGACATGGTCAGTGACATCTCAAATGACATCACTGATGACATCACTGATGAAATCATCCATTGAATGGGTGTTTTTCTGAAAATTAAATATGTTTTATATATGTATATCTGAAGGTTGATGGAAGAAGAAATGGGTATATAAGTGTATAAATGGCTGCTTTTTTGGTGAAAAATAGATTGTATAACTGACTGATTAAGTGTATCTTAATGAATACATGGGTTAGTGAGTAATGTTTAAATATATACATTTCTGTATACGTCTCTCACTTTCTGTATAAGTGGCTGCATGTGTTGGTGAGTAGCTATATGAGTGATACATGAGTGTCTATATAGGTTATTGTTTGTTTGATTATCAGTAGGAGTGTCTGAGTGTTTGAGTGTCTGTATGCTTTGTTGGGAGGTCTTACGTAGTGCATAGATGCATGAATGAGTGACTTACTGCTTGTATGTGTTGAAGGCAGCATAAGTGCAGGACTGTATGGGTAGATGAGTGTGTGTGGTGAGTAGCTATATAGGTAATTTTTTTTTCTCTATGGGTGGATGAGTGTATATATGGGTGTGTTAGTGAATGAATGACTGTTTTAATAGTGTATTTGTGAGTAAGTACATATGTTTTAAACTAGTACATATGAGTTATGTGTGAGTAACTCTATGGATGAGTGTCGGTGTGTAACAGGATGATCAGGATGTATCAGTGTATGAGTACATATGATGAGTGAGTACATGTATGACTGACTGTATATGTCTGTTGATGAATGAGTGGATGTGTGATCTTGGAATTGCTAAATAGGTGTGTTGTAAGTGGCATTGGTATGTCTATTGTATTGAAAATGTTATTTTCTATTTTTCAATGTGTGTAATAAAAGTTATATTAGGGTGAGAGAAGATCTGCCACTCTTCCACAAGGATGATGTCATCAGTGATGTCATCAGTGATGTCATTTGAGATGTCATCAGTGATGTCATGAGTGATGTCACTGACCATGTCATGAGTGATGTAATATGTGACATCATCAGCAGTGCATTGCGGGCGCGTGAGTCATAGTTAGCTGAACTAACTATAACGGGGGAATTTCAATGGTTTTATATGAGTGAAATGTCCAGCTAACTATAACATGTGTCCAACCTACGGTTTTTTCAGTGAATTTCAAAGGTTTTGTAAATGCTACTTCCTAACTATAACGTGTGTAAAACCTACGTTTTTTTCAGTGAATTTCAAAGGTTTTTTAAATGCTAATTCCTAACTATAACGTGTGTAAAACCTACGGTTTTTTCAGTGAATTTCAAAGGTTTTTTAAATGCTAATTCCTAACTATAACGTGGCTGTAACCTATGGTTTTTTTCAGTGAATTTCAATGGTTTTGTAAATGAAATTTCTTTAATGTAATAATTGTTATATTTTTTATACTGATTTACTATATTATACATTTTTTATTTTTAGATATATTATTTTTTAAATTACATTACATATTTTTAATATAAATTGATAAAAAAAATGTTTCTACACCTCTCTGCAACGCAGCCCCCTGACGCGTTTGCAGATGGTGAACTAATTCCTCTTGCATACTGGGGGTCCCTGGTGGCCAACTAGCCCATCAGGAACCTCCAGTATTCACCAGGGGGCTGCATTGCAGAGAGGTGTAATGAGTCCACACCCTTTTTTACACCTCTCTGCAGCGCAGCCCACGGGCACGTTTGCAGAGGGGGAACTAATTCCCCTTGCATACTAGGGGTCCCTGGGAGGCAACTATCCCACCAGGAGCCTCCAGTATGCGCCAGGGGGCTGCGTTGCTTTGCCCCGGAGGGCGGCGGTCCCCAGGGCAGTGTGGGGGAGATTGGGCACCCCCCACACTTCTTTATCACTATGCCCCCACAATTTGGTCCCCCTGGGGAGTAATTTTTAAATAAACATACCGTTTCTTTTTAAAAAAAACATGTTTGGCCTTGGGGGTCCTTGTGGGACCCCATGAGCAGGTCTAGGGGGTCAGGGTGCTTCTGCCCTGCCCCCTTTTTGTGTTCTACACATTTGTTTTTCTGCTTTCTTGTGCCTCGGTCTACCGAGCACAAGATGGCTGCCAACACTTCCTGGTTTGAAGTGTTGAAAGCCAATGAGCATGCAGCTTGTGCTCGAGAAGTTTTAGAACTCAAAAAGGGGGCAGGGTAGAAGCACCCTGACCCCCTAGGCCTGCTCAGGGGTTTCCACAAGGACCTCCAAGGCAAAAAAAAAAATTGTGGGGGGGGATTATGGGGTGCACCCCGCGATTTTTCAATTTTTTTTTTCGCCTTGGGGGTCCCTGTGGGACCCCCTGAGCAGGCCTAGGGGGTCAGGGTGCTTCTACCCTGACCCCTTTTTAAGTTCTACACTTTTTGTTTCTGCTTTCTTGTGCCTCAGTCTACTGAGGCACAAGATGGCTGCCATCCATTTCTGTTTTGGAGTGTTGACAGACAGTTGATAGCCAATCAGCATGAAGCTCGTGCACGGCAAGGTACGCGCACGGTGCGCGCACGGTGCGCGCTTATAGATATATAATTGATTTCAACTTTAATTTTCTCAGGTACTACTGGAGGGATTTACACTATTTAACCAAAAGCGTGATCTGCGTACCAGACTCTATCATTTTGCCAAGTTTGGTGTAATTCCGTTCAGCGGTTCGGGCTGTAGCCGTGTCTAAAGGTCCTATGGAAATTAACCCCCCTTTTTTCTCGGCCCCCGCTTGACGAATCTACCCGAGACTTTCAGGGAAGGAGCGGAGCGGAGCTGGCCAAAATTTTGGAAAATTACACACAAATTCCTCAACCGGCGCCAGAGTTATTCCCAATAGAATGTTGCGGATTTCCTATGGAAACTAGGTCCTAACTATACCTACCTACTGGCGACCGCCAGTAGGTAATATACACACACACATATATATATATATATATATATATATATATATATATATATATATATATATATATATATATATATATATATATATATATATATATATATATTCACTGAAAAAAAACAAAGGTTACAGGGAAGTTGTAGTTAGGCACAGGTTTCACTTGTACAAAACCAGTAAAATTCAGCAGTTATAGTTAGCTGAGTTAACTGTAACTCACACCCCCACAATGCAACACTTATGACCTCACATATTACATCATTCATGGCATGGTCACTGACACCACAGATTACATCTCAAATGACATCACTGGTGACCTGGTGACATCATTCAGTGAATATGAGTGTTTTAAAAAGTTTATCAGTTTTAAATATATATACCAATGTGTATTGGTGAATCAGTGGGTGTATGAGTATGTGTGTGGATGATTCAGTGGGTGCATGACTGACTATATAAGTGGGTGATTATGTGTCTCAGTGAATGTATGGGTGAGTGACTGGTTGTATGAATGTCTATCATTCTGTCAGTTGGTGTCTAAGTGGCTGTATTGGTGTATGAATGGGTATGTGACTGGCTGTATGGGTGAGTGATTGGTTGTCTGAGAACCTTTATGGTTTTATGAGTGTCAGTGGGGGTGGGTGAGGGGATGTGTGACTGCCTTTATGGATGAGTGAATGAATGAGTCAGTGGCTGTATGGGTTAGTAACTGCATGTGTGAGGGGCTATATGGGTGAGTGAGTGTGGGTATGGCTATGTGGTTGAGTGAGTGGATGTTTCAGTGGTATATGGGTGAGTAACTGGGTATGTAAAAGGCAGTATCAGTGAGTGACGTGATATATAAGTGACTGTGAGTGAATGTGAGAGTAGTTATATGTGTGTGCTTGTGTCAGTGGCTGTATAGGTGAGTGAGTACTTGTTAGTATCTGTATGAGTGGGTGTGCATGTCTGTATGGGTGAGTTTGTGCCTGTGCGATTGATTGTATGGGTGAGTGACTAGGTGTGTGAGTAGCTCTATGGGTTGCTGAATTAGTGTAACAGTGGCTCGATGGGCATATCAGTGGATCTGTCAGGCTGCATTAGTGAGTGGTTTTGTGAATGTCTGAATGGGGCCAAGAGTAGGTGCATGAGTGTCTGAATGGGCCTGAGAGTAGGTATGTGAGTGTCTGAGTGGGTATATAAGTGGGTGCATTAGTATCATAGCAGTTTGTAGTTGATTGTGGAAGTGTTTGAGTGTTTGAGTAGGCCTGTGAGTAGGTGAATGAGGGTCTGAATGTGTCTGTGAGTGAGTGTCTGAGTAGGTCTGTGGGTAGGTGCATAAGTGTCTGAGAGGGTCTGTGATTGAGTTCATGAGTACGTTTATGAGTGGGTGTGTGAGTGTCTGAGTGGGTACCTCAGTATCTGAGTAGGCCTGTGACTAGGTGAGTGAGTGTCTGAAGGGGCCCAATGAGTAGGTGTATGAGTGGGTCTGTGAGTGGGTGCATAAATGTCTGAGTTGGTCTATGAGTAGGTGTGTGAGTATATGTATGTCTGAATGGGTCTGGGAGTGGGTATGTGAGTATCTGAGTGGGTCTGTTGAGTGGGTGCCTGAGTGTCTGAGTGGGTCTCTGGGTGTTTAAATGAGTGTTTGTGTGGATCTGGGAGTGGGTACATGAGTGTCTGAGAGGGTCTGTGAGTGTGTATGTGAGTGTTTGAGTGAGTCAGTGAGTGGGTGCATGAGTGTCTGAGTGAGTCTGTGGTTGAGTGTGAGACTGAGTGGGTGTGTTAATGGGTTAATGTGTGTTTGGGGGGGTTTCTGAGTGGGTGCATGAGTGTCTGAGTGGGTCTGTAAGTGGGTGCCTAAGTGAATGGGTTTGTGAGTAGTTCCATGAGTGCCTGAGAAGACCTGTGACTGGGTGTGCCAGTGTGTGAGTAGATCTGTGAGTGGGTATATGCATGTCTGAATGGGTCTATGACTGGCTGTTTGAGTGTCTGAGTGGATCTGTGAGTGGGCGCATGAGTGCCTTAATGAGTTTGTGAGTAGATGTGTGAGTGTGAGGGGGTCTGTGAGTGGGTGTCTGAGTGGGTCTGTGAGTGGGTGTACAAGGGGCCCATGAGGATGGCGGGAGGATTGCTCCCGCCAGGCTGGCGGTACCCACCGCCAGCCTGGCGGGGGCAATCCGCCCGCCATCCGCACCTATATTCCCCCACCGCCATCCTAATATGGCGGGGGGAATATAGGTGCGGACGGAAAGACCGTCCGCCGCTTTTCTGCCCCGGTCGCAAGGCGACCAGGGCGGAAAAGGTTTAATTTGGTGGCGGTGTCTAATAGACACCGCCAGCCATATTATGATGGGCTGCTTTGGATGCCTTTCCGCTGCGGCGATGCCGCCACGGAAAGGCATGTGGTCTTCACTCTGGGGGCCCCCTGAGAAGAGGTGGGGGTGCACACGGGGGGTACCTGTGGTATCCCCCTGCATTTGCATAGACAAAGCGGCAGGCACCACTCAGTGCCTGCTGCTTTGTCTATGCAAATGCATTAATGCATTTTTAGCATTGTGGCGGGCGGTGCTGACAGCACCGCCCGCCACAATGCTAAAAATTTAGGATGTTCCCTCCACTGTGGCGGGCACATCCTAATACCCCCCACGGGACCCCCGCCCTTATGGTGGGCGGTCCCAATCCCCGTCAGGATGGCGGGCGGGCAAAGTCCGCCCGCCATCCTAATGAGCCCCTTAGTGTCTCAGAGTTAGTGAGTTGGGGTATGACTGTCTGAGTGAGGCTAGGTGTATGAGTGTCTGAATCGGTCTGTGAGTGGGTCCATGAGTGTCTAAGAGGGTCTGTGAGTTGATACAGGAGTGTCTGAGTGGGTCTATGAGTCGATGCTTGAGTGTCTGAGTGGGTCGGTGAGTGAGTACATGAGTGTCTGAGTAGGTCTTGGGTGCATGAGTGTCTGAACAGGTCTGGGAGTGAGTACATGAGTGTCTGAGTGGGTCTGTATATAGGTATTTGAGTGTTTGAGTAGGTTTGTGAATGGGTACATAAGTGTCTGAGTGGGTCATTGACTGGGTGCTTAAGTGTCTGAGGGGGTCTATGAGTGAGTGCATGAGTGTCTGAGTAGGTCTATGAGTAGATGTGTGAGTGTCTGAGTGGGTCTGTGAGTGGGTGCATGAGTGTCCGAGCAGGTCTATGAATAGATGCTTGAGTGTATGAGTCGGTCTGTGAGTTGGTACATGAGGTTCTGAGTGGGTCTTTGACTGGGTGTTTAAGGGTATGAGTGGGTATGTGACTAGGTGCTTGAGTGCCTGAAAGGGTCTGTGAATGGGTACATGAGTGTCTGAGAGGATCTGTGAGTTGGTACATGAGTGTCTGAATAGTTATGTGAGTGGGTGCAAGATTGTCTGAGTAGGTCTGTGAGTGGGTTGATGACTGTCAGTTGATTTGTAATTTAGTATGGGGGAGTGGCTGAGTAGATCTGTGAGTAGATTTGTGAGTATCTGAGAGGGTCTGTGAGTGGGTCCATGAGTCTCTGAGAAGGTGTGTGAGAGGGAGTGTTTAAGTAGGTCTGTGAATGGGTATGTGAGTGTCTGAATAGGTCTGTGAGTAGGGGTGTGAGTGTCGTAGTGGATCTGTGAGTGGGTGTGTGAGTGTCTGAATGGGTCTGTGAGTAGGTGTGTGAGTAGGTCTATGAATGCGTGGGTGAGTGTCTGAATGGGTCTATGAATGGGTGGGTGCATAAGTGTCTGAGTGGATCTGTGAATGGGTGCATGAGTGTCTAAATGAGCACATGAATATCTGTATGATTTTGTGAGTGGCTGTGTGAGTGTCAGATAGGGTATGTGAGTGAGTGCATGAGTGGGTCTGTGAGTGGGTACATGATTGCAGCCAATTGGACTGAATTCTGAGTGTTATGTGCAAATATGGCAGCTGTGAACTGAGCATTTTATAACTTGGATTGTAACAGCCCTTTTTCGTCCTCCATTTGTAATCCTCCAATGAGAGCACATTGTGTTGAATTTAAACTTAATTGATGTACCAGCATTTTGCTTTCACTGACAAGTATTGAGAAAGGCATTTCGCTGAAATGTGTTTGCTTGCTATCAATAATAAAGAACATGGACATTGAACTCCATGAGTGCCCGCACTCTTTGCCTGCTGTGAGTTTTGTGCATGTTACTGTGAGCCCACCTTCACAAAAGGAGCACCCGTCCTGGAGTTCGGCCGCACTGGATGGAACAGTGATAAAATATATACACTTACCTGCATTATAATTACATTTTCAATGTAAAGGCATGTGTGATAAAGGTATATGTATGGTAGAAAATTGTGTGATAAAGACATGCATGCTAATGAATGCGTGGTAAAGTTAGTGCATGGTAATGACTGTGTTGTAATTGCTGTTTCTCTTGCAGGTGTTGTAGTTACAATAATGCAGACATCATTTTTAAATCCATAATATGTTTTTGTGAGATAACGTGTGATTACTGGTGATTTGTGGAATCAGAGAAGCATATATCTTACTTTATATTTATGGATGTTAATCAAAATTGTGTATTATTGTATAACTGGAAATCTGGGCAAATGTCTGTTGGCACATTGTGGACATTTGGCAAATTAGTTCTAAACTGCAGTGCTACAGAGCCTGGACAAATATGTCAAATTGTGTGTCATGGGGAAAATAGGGCAATATTGTGCGGTTACTGAGACATTGTTGGAACCTGGCTATAATGTGCAATACTGCCTAATTTTGGATAGTGAGCATGATGGGCAGTATTGATGCTTCCTTGAAATGTAGCTAAAAGATGGATTCCTGCATTATTGTGGATAAAAGGCAAAATATGGATTAGTGCTGCCTTGTAGAAAGTGGGCAGTGTCAATTGCTGGAGCATTGTAGATGCATTGGTGAATAATTGCAGGCATAAGGCAAAAACACATGTCACTAAATTAGTATATAATTTAGGCATATGCCCATTCCACCCATTCCAGTAACATTGTATACACTGACTGGACAGCTATGTGCCTCATGATGCAGTTGTGGAGAATGTGTGTATGAGTAGGCATTGCATTGGCATTGTGAAGACTGTGAAAAGTATGCATTACAGCGGCACTGAAGTCTTAGGGAGAATGTGTGCATTCCTGCTACTGAATGATTTTGAAGGATGTATTTTTGTCACTAGTGTTACTTCTGTTGCCAGCATTGGGAGTTGGTACTTATGTGCCACGTACAAACATTCAAAATCAAGGCTGTTTTAGAACTACCTGTCAGCCCGCTCATACTGTCATTAAGGCATTAAACCAAATTTCCTTCTACATTTCTTAATTATCTATTTCCCAGTAATGTTTCTAGATATAACTGTGGAGGTGTTTTCACAGTACAGTTATATTTAAATATTATCTTGTGCTGACACACATAAATGTACATGTATGATATAAAATAGAACAGTTTAACATGGTCTTTGCTAAAAATGTCCTAGATGGATGACAAACTCACTTACCTTTCCCTTAAAAACAGTAATACTAAATTAATTACATCAGTATTACTGGTCTGAAGAGTTCTTCCAAATGTAGTAATAACTGCACCCACAAGCCAAGCATGCTGACATTTGTTGTGGGAAATGTGTAATGTGTTTAAAAATATGGGGCTTTTGGGAATCACAAACACAAAAGGGCAGCTAGATAAACATGCCAGAAAGGACAGTCAACAGGGAAATCCAAAGATTTTGGAGTAGACTCCTCACCCTCTTAATACTGACATGCTTCATCATCGGCACAGATCCCCACCCTGGTATGATGTTACAACCAGGGCGGATTCAACGAAAAAAGGGTGGGAATTCTTAGATAAATAATAGCTCGATATGTGGCATGGATCCAGAAGGTAAGTGATAACAATGTCTCAGGGTAAACACAGGGAATTCTCCTTCAATAAGTAGGTATCCTAGACAAAACTAAAAAGCAGAGTTCGGGTCTAAATATTGAGTTCCAAAGTCTCAAAAAACCCTATTAAAGCCAATATTTTTCAGCCCACCTTAAAAGCCCACAAGGGTGTTGGGCCTTTGTCAGGGCTGGAACTGTCCCTGCCTATCTAAGCAGTCATGCCATCAAAAAAATGAAGTATAAGACTCTCTTCTTGAATCTAGGAAACTTTCCTTCAAAAACCCTATATTGGAGTGGTTCTAGGCTCATGCACATCTGGCAGCAGTGGTCCGATGCAGGATGGTTCAAGTTCAATCTGCAGGCACCCTACCTTGACAAATGTGTGACTACAGGAAAGAGGAAGCACAGGTCATTGATTGAATGGCAACTATGAAGGCCCTAGGTATTTCCTTGATCTCCAAAGCTGGCTGAGACCCACTTTAATGGGCCAACGATCGCCAGATACCCCTCGTAAACGTGGATATGAAAATCATGGTGAAGTTTTGTCCAAGAGACTCAAGGTCTATATTCCTCTATTGATCCAACCCTCACAGGTTGGGTTTGTGCCTGACCACACTTCAGCTAATCATCTGAGTACATTAACCCATCTGTTGTGGCAGGCACGGCAGGATGAAGATGAGAAGGTGCTTGTCTCTCTTGATGCAGAGAATAGACCATAAAGGTCATGGGCCAAGGGGACACATACATTGCTAAAGTTCGGTGGCTCCACAGTGCTCCTACAGTCTCAGTGACCTGTGGGGGCTTTTCATCCCCCTTTTCTGCTGTCCATCAGGGCACAAGGCAGTGGTGCCCGCTCTCACCGATTTTTACTTGCACTGGAACCTCTGGCGGCTAATATATGCAGTGGGCCAGGGATACATGGGATAGTTACACTGGTGGATGACAGGAAAGCATTTTATTACACAGATATCTTGGCAGTCCTCTCCAGCCCCGGTGAATCGATCCCAGCTCTTATGTGCGCGATTGAGTCCTTTTCTGCATTCTCAGGCTACCATATAAACTGGTCGAAGTGTGAGGCTCTGCCTATGACTTTGGTGACTACGATCGCATTGTTGGGAGGAGCGCCTCAAATATATGGGCATGTGCCTGAGTTGCGTTCTATCTTGGTGGTGCTTGATAACATCACTCCATCATAGACAAGGTATGGGCGGAATTCACAGCCTGGCTGGCATTGCATCTATCTCTGTGGGATTTGGTTCCAATTATTAAAATGAACAGGATGCTAAGATTTAATTACATATTTGGAATGCTTTCTCTGAAAATCCCCAGGAGCATGCTTAGAAAGATCGATCGGATGACTGTTGTGTGGGAGGGGCACAGGCCTCACCTGAAGGAAGTTAAATTACATGCTAAAACTACATCAGGGGAGTGTGACTTCCCCACATGGAGTCTTACTGATTGGTCTCGTAGCTGTCACATGTGATGCAGATGATGAAGCCAGCTAACGAGACACCTATGTGGTTTTTACTGGAGCACCGGTAGCTATATTTAAAGGGGGAACTTACAGCTCTTTACA
Source organism: Lissotriton helveticus (assembly GCF_964261635.1). Taxonomy (NCBI): domain Eukaryota; kingdom Metazoa; phylum Chordata; class Amphibia; order Caudata; family Salamandridae; genus Lissotriton; species Lissotriton helveticus. The sequence continues at coordinate 1,914,017,729 of NC_136061.1, read as the reverse complement.
TGGGCATGGTTTATCCAGCCGCCTGGGCAACCCACATTTATACATGTCACATACTATGCATGGCACTGTGTGTGATGCAGCTTGGTTCCATTTTGGAACATCATGGGTGTGTTGAATAAGAATTCTATGTGAGTCAGTTGACGGCATTCACTGATGGATGGGGTGATAAATAAAGCCTCTTAAGCTTACCTGCGTTATCTGATTCTTACACTTAATTACACGTCACACAGGTTTGAAAACACCCCAGCATTTCTATAGGCATCCCACCATAACCTGTTGGTCTCACATCTGACCTCAGTAACTTGACTTTATCCCAAAAATTCCGCTCAAACACTTCCTTAGACATTAAGGTGAGATGAGAGCAAGAGTCACATTTCATTTTCATCTTAATGTCACCAACTTTGACCCACTCTGAAGGATGTTCCACACCACCCTCTTTTACCTGATAAATAAATAACCTCCTTAACCTCATTTTTGATTTCCCAGACTACAACAGTTTTTTTTTAAATTACCTCTCTTACCACAAAAGTTGCATACCACTTTGAGAGCTGGGCAACAATTAGCATTGGTCTTATGACCAAACTTGCCACAGAGATAACATGTTCCTTGAAACCCCCTCGCACCTTTTTTTTTCTTCCTCCCCACTCTTATTGTCATATGAAGTTGACTTCTGCTTGACTTGACATACCATCTCTTCTACCTTGTCAACAGAAGCTGTTTGTTTGCCCAGTTTTAGACTCAATTTCTTCAAGGATAAGGAGGTATGTCATTTCTGTGCAGTATTTTGATTTGTCTATGGAATATATTCCAGGTGCAACTAATGTTACGGCTGATTGTCTTTCACGTTTGGTTGACAGTGTGGACTCTGGTGTCAGCAAGGAAGATTTGGACTTTGCTGATGAGTTTGATGTGAAAGTGTTTGAGATTACCTGGGGGGCAATCACAGAGGAGGAGTTACGGAAGGATTCTGAGTTGTTGAAAGTGATGGAACTGATTCTGCAAGACAAAGTGGACAAGCTTGAGAAACCTTGGTAGTTGTTGAGTCTGCCATTAGTAATGACATGCTAACTAGGGGCATGAGGTTAGTTCCCCCGGTGAGTCTGAGGAACAACATCATTCAATTGGCTCATGAAGGGCACATGTGGATTTAAAAAACCAAACAACTCATTAGTTAGGATTATTGGTGGCCGGGTTTGGATCTCATGGTGGAACGTGTTGTGCATGAATGTCTACCTTGTTCTTTGAATGACAAGATACTCAAGCCGAGACAGTCACCTATGGCCTACAGGAAATTACACGTGTCCTTTGGAAGAGGTAGCTAAAGATATTGTGGTGCCTCTTTGCGGAGAGCATCAGACACAGTATTTTATTGTACTTTTAGATTGATACTCAAGGTAGATTGAAGTAAGTTGTGTGTGTGATATATTACTTCCCAATGTGTGATAAAGTTTCTGGATGAAGTTTTCAAACGTTAGAGTTTTCCTAGATTCTTGTTGTCGGACAATGGTCTACAGTTTTGTTCACATGAAATGGAACAATATCTAGAAGGTTGTGGAATTGAGCGCAAGAAAACTTCTCTTTATCATCCGGAGACCAATGGAGCTATTGAGAGGTTGAAAAAACTTAGAAGGAGGGAATACAGTTGGGGAGGGGTGAACAATTTGAATTGGAGAAACGAGTTGCAAAACAGGATTTCAGCCTACAGATTCACGCCTCATTTCTCCACTGGGAAGACTCCATTTGAGTTATTCAAGGGGAGATCTCTGAATATGAAAATTAGTCCTGCATGGATGATGCTCGACAAAGGGCTGTAGGGCAATAGTATTGGTGAGTGGAGGGAGAAGGAGTTGTCTTTGCAGCAGAAAAGAAAGAGGTATGTTGATTCTCGTAAATGTGCTAAGGCAGTTGAATTCCAGGGTGGAGACATAGTTAAGAATAAATCACCTGTGGGCTGTCAAGACTGGTCCAAATTCACAAATGTGAAGGTTGTGGTGAAATTGTCCAAGAATGCATTTAAAACTAATGATGGACGTACCCAGAATTACAGCCTGGTGGGTCAGGTAAAGCCAAGGAACAACAGGGCAAGTGAAACTGACTTATCATCTGGAGCTCCATCTCAGTTGGGGTCCTTGGGGTCTACCAGGAGGAGTGCGAGAATTTTCAGAAGCCCAGCATTACTGATCGACTTGGTGAGGAAATAATTGCATATTTACAGGAGTCCATTTTGATTGGTACCTCCCTACTTCTTTTCTTCTCTGTTTTTGTTTGTCTAGGCTGACTCTCTAGTTATAAGGGAAGAGAGGTGTTGTGGGGGTTTGCTTAAGCATATGTTAAATGTAAGAGGGAAGAAGTGTGATGTAGCTTTTTCCATTGTGGAACGTCAAAGGTGTGTTGAGTGAGAATTCTATGCGAGTCAGTTGACGGCACTCGGTGATGTATGGGGTGATAAAGCCTCTTAAGATTACCTGCGTTATCTGATACATACACTTCATTACACTGTGTCCATCGCCTGCTTCACTAGCCATGCACCCTTCACCTTATAGCACCACTATGGTGGAACTGAGATGTTAAGATTAAGGGTGAGGAGGCTGACTGGAGGAACACAGGGATTTGTCATTTGAATATCAGGACGGTGGATTGGTCTCCTTTGCGGGTCTCTAATGCGATCATGTGCTACCTCAATAGCAACACTGGCCGTATCGACAGCTCACACACAGTCTTACTAATGCATTGGATGCCCCGCCCATGATATAATGCCTGCCCCCTTTTGCAGTACATTCAGAACTGGAAAGGTTTTAGGGGCACTATGGTGGATCTGTACACAACCCTGACAGATGACCTCTTCACGCACCCTACTGCTCATGATTTGTGCTGTTGGCGGGAACGGAGGCCTAGCCTCTCAATTTCTGAGGATGAGTGGCACAGCCTATTAGATGTGCATGACGGCTTCCTCAGAGAAGCCAGGTTGAAATGTAGTTATTGCAAGGTCTTACACCTTTGACACATGACACCGAAACAACTGTGTAGAGGGTGACTGCTAGGGGACTCCAAGTACTGAAGGTGGTGTGACTCAGCAGGCTGTGATATTGTGCATTTTCTATGGCACTGCATAGTGCTCTCGTAGTACTGGGGTTTGGTTTGGGATACCTTGAAGGCGCACTTGGGGATGGCAACTCATCTGATGGCCCACCTACTTTTACTCTAAAACATGACTACATTCCTGGACTTGACATGTAACGGTAAACTCTAGTTGGCTATTGCTCCAGCAGTGGCGAATGTAGAAATATTGTGCGACAGGAAATCAGCTATCCCACTGTCTCCTAACACATGGCTCACTGACATGCACAACATGGCCAACGGCTTATCTGTAAGCTCAATGATCAATTCCAGAAGTTTGAGAAGGTCTGGGGCCCCTTCCTCCATGGTTAGCTGTGGGCATCACCATCACTTGGTCGGGTTTCCACTTCACACCTGCCCCATGACTGTTCCAAGGTGGGTATGGCTTCATGGGGGGGGGGTGCAGACTGGGGGTCCAACATCGTGATTTAAAATTCCCCTTCCCTTACCCTTCACTCTTGCCCTCTCCTCGACCCTCCCTCCTGGTTCCCCCGGTGGACTTCTCGGTTTGCTTCGCCTTTCTTGGGAGGGCTTGGTTGAGTTTTAGGCTGTGAATTATTTTTCATGTTCTCACTGTCTTTTCAGATGTTTTCACTCATATGATGTTTTGGAATTGGCTGATCTATCATATCTGTATCACTGGTGCATGATGTTTGTATATGAAAACTGTTTACAACTTCAAAAAAAGAATTGAGATTTTTTTTACAGGAAGCCCTGTACAAATGTGCACAATCAATCAATTCATCAATCAAGCTTTTATGGAAAACGGCATATCACCCGTGAGGGTCTCAAGGCACTGGATATTCTAGGTGCCTCATGGTAATCTGTTCATTCGAGCACAAGATTATGAAGAGGGAGCCAATGAATGTCCTAATGGAAAAAAATACTTCAGTGTATTAAAGCCAAGGGGCATTCCAGCTATGTGTTTTCTCTTGACTTGATGGACAGATATATTTATATCCTAGAATGGGATAAGCAAATGTACTCCATCATGTTAGGCAACAACCAAATTAATAGTGCAACCTGTTGAAAAGGAAACAAAAGGCTTCCCAGTGCTACATCTACTAGGGATATACTTCTAAAAGTGGACCTAGAGCTATTTCCAAACAATCGGTTGAGTTGTTAAGAGGAGCCTGTGCTTTAAAAATTCTTCCAGCTGCAGGAGAGGAGCCACAAGTACCAACATGCACCATGACGTAACTGAGGGGAATCTTTATCTCATCCTTAACCCTTCAACATCCTCGTATTTATAAACTACAGAAACCTAACAGGGAATCCTGCACTTACCGCTGCCTTCCCGAGCCCCGTGATCAAGGTAAAGAAGGGCAATGCCAGGGATACCAAAGTGCAAGCCAGAAAATGCAGCCACTAGCCTTGGCTTAGCTACTCCTTATTGACGTCCATGACTCGCATCCTCCATTACATATTCTATATGTTGGACTTGGCCCTTTTTGGCAGGTTCACCCCTGAACTTTTTTCCTTTTCTCTGACTTGATATTGGTAGTTTTTGGCCTCTGCGCTCTCTGTGTTACATTTGTAAGGATGGCCTGCCCTCCAATAGGAATGCATTGGGGATTCCCTGATCAGTGTGTGTGTCAGTGGTAATTCCTGTTGCGAGAGGAGCAGTATGGTCAAGTCTGGTATGTCTGAAATTGTGTGAATAAATGCTGTGCAATGGTGTGCGCAGATTTATTATGGTTATTTTAGAAATGCCACTTTTAGAAGTTGCACAAAAGGGGGTGGTGATGGACGGAGCATCCAAACCAATCAAACACTCACACCCAGTCAAAAGATCTGGGTTTAATCCATCACCGTTCTTTAGCCCACTCTGCCACCCCAGTTCAGAAATGGCCATATGCAAATCAGTCTGACCCTGTGCCTCATGGGAACAGTCCAGCCCGAACTGCCAAGCCATGCCTTCCCTGGACCGGAAACAAGCTTCCGAGGACCGGTTTCTGGCACCAGAGCCGTCCTCAGCCCGGCCGGCTTGAATCCAGTGGCAAACCATACCCTGCCAACTTATGGCAAACAAAGCTCACTTTGGCATTTCTGTGTGCTATGTGTCTGCCTGCCTGATGTGAATTGCATGTGTGGCTTGTGAGTGACAGGAGCTGAAGGGTGTGGGTAGCTCCAGGACACAGGGTGAGTCAGCCCAGTGATGAATAGAGAGATCTGCATGCAGATGGGTGGGAGGAGTTGTGCCTGGGACCTGATAGGGCTGTGCCTTCCTTCCACAATGCTGGCTCCGCTCCCTGTGGTGTGTCTGATCACTAAGCACCGACCTGACAAAGGGGAGAGGAGCTGGGCAAAACAAAGTGCTCAAAATCCCCCTAAACCAGTTCTGACTGGTATCCCTATGCCCTGCACTTTTTACACAAAGGGAAATATAGTATAACTATATAGGGCTGTGATCCCATGGAGATGTGCAGTCTTGGTGTGCTGTTCCTGCTGGGGCGTGCTGCTGCTGGGGCCCAGGAGGGGCTGCCATGAGGGCCTGCCTCCCTGGGCCCTGCATTGCCCCCTGGAACTTTGCCTTCATTCTGAAGAAGATTCTAAAGAAGCACTTTATTTTTCCCTGGACTTGGATTATAGCGCTGTGAGAGTGCTGTACTTTTATCCTTGTGAGCGCTTTCTGTTTATTTCTTAAAAGCCCTATATCTGTAAGCTGCTGAGAAGCGCTTTATTTTTATTACAGAGCGCTTATCTTATTTCACTGAGCGCCTCTCTTTTCAGCCTGCAGTGCGGAGCTGCGATCATTTTTGAGGGAATCCCGATGTAGGGATTCCCCCGCTTCAGCTGATTTCATAGCGGGTGCCAACCCCGCATCATGGCCGCATTTGAGTTACTTTATTATTTCCAGCGGGAGCCCACCCTGCGGTATTGCCCCATTTCTGATGTATTTTCTTTGCGGGTGCCCACCCCGCTTTTTATTGTGAATTTCGAGGGAGCCTACCCCTCATCGCCACCGAAGGAATCTTGTCCCGGCTGCAGCAGCGCTACCAGGAAGTCAGGCACGTCTGCCTGACCTGGAGCAGAGCCTGCAGCCGGAAACGGGAAGTCCGGAGCCTCGCTAGCTCAATCTCAAAGTCCCAGTCCCAAGGAGGGGGACCAGTTGAAGCATGGCGCAGGGTGAGGCGGGGCTCTCGTGAGTGGAGAGAGCCCCACAAGTGCAACAGCATGTGGTGTGCCGGCAGAGGGGGCTCGAGGCCCATTGGCGGTGCTTGCCCCCACTGCGTCCAAGGGAGAGACACTGGGGAGCCTGGCAACCGGTGACTGAGGGCTCCAGGCGGGTGGTGCCTCCTTTGAGGCACAGTGTTGGATCCGTTTCCCTGAGCAGCCCCAGCCTGATAGGGGGCTGCTCCAACGAGGGGCATAATCATTATTAAAAGGCCAAGAGGGGCCCGTGCTTGCCTGTACCTTCCTCCATTTTGGGCCATTTTCCCTCAGCTGCCCACCTGACAGTGGGCAGCTGCAACGTTGCCCCATTTGTTTTAGGAGGTCCTGTGAGGACCCAGAGGGGCTCAGCCAGCACAGTGGTGCCAGTACCCATCCTTATTTCCCCAGCTGCGCTGCACCAGCGCGGGCAGCTGCAGCGGTTACCACATTCATTTTAGGAGACCCAGTGGGGGCCCTGAGGGCACAATTGTGCCAGGACCCAGTTGCTCTGTCATCAGCTGCACCCCACCAGTGCTTGCAGATGCAACGTGGCAGCCTATTTGTACAAAGGGCACAGTGAGTGTCCAGGCCCCATTTGGTGATCCCAGCTGCGCAGCAATTAGTGCCAGCTGCAACATTTAGGCCATTCTTTCTTTGGGGACATGTCTTTTGAGTGAGATGCTCTCCTTTGCCCCATACTTTCACAGCTGATCAGCAATTAGTGCCAGCTGCAACGTTTAGCAATTGTGCACCATTGACTTCTGCTGCATTGGCAGCACGCCCTGACTTTTGGACATAGGGCATTTGAGCCGCTTAAGGATGGACAGTTGGCCAGGGGGACTGTTAGGTTAATAGGGTGCCAGGCCCTGATGTGATTTATGTAGGTGCGCAGGAAATGTAATTCATGTACTGTTTTATGCACCCTGATTTATGTTTCTAAATGTGTTTTTATGATTATGCGGTTTTGCATACTGTGTTCATGTTTGAGTTATCCTCTACTGTGGTTCAGGTATGAGGTTGGCGCAGAATACATTTCTCGCCTAATGTGATACTGTGCTTAATATGATTTATGTTCAGGGTGATGCTGAGTATAGTGTTGCCAGTAATTACTGGTTGTGTTCTACGTTTATTATATGTCTACATTTATTATCTTTACTAAGTGATGATTCTGACAGTGGTCCATGTGTCCCTGTCATGTGTAAATAATCCCCTGTAAATATTGCCCAGTGCCAGTTGGCACAGTGTATATTATGTGATTACTATCCTAATGTGTTTTATGATAATACAAAGGCTATTTTATATATAACCATGTGTGGAGTTCCTTTTTTGTGGTGTGCCTAGTATGTTGTTGCTGTGTGTGTGTTGCGCAAACACTTTACACATTGCCACCGGGATAAGCCTGAACTGCTCCAAGGGGGTGAGCAGGGGTTATCTTTGGCGTGTAACTCCCTTGCCCTGACTAGAGTGGTGGTCTCTGCCTGGTTTTGGCACAAACCTTAGCCAACCAGAGATCCCAATTCAAACACTATATTTTCTACTTACAGACAATAGCTTTTTTTAAATTTCTGCCAGAGGTGCAAAATTGCTTCCTTTTGATTGTAAGGGGCATATTCTCAATGACTTATCGCCGAGTTATCTGCATTTTATCGCAGTCAAATTGGCAATAAATGTATCGCCCTTTTCAAAAGCTAGTGCTAACAGCCCCTATCACCAGTATACCTGCGATAGCAGCCGCAAAAAACATCGCAACAGATGACCCAGGCAACTATCGCTAATGAGATGCAGAAAAGATGCAAAAAGCTGCGACGACACAACTCCGCAACATTATCAACAACCAGCCAGATCGGCGATAAGGCACGTTAGCAGCAGGGATTTAACACCTGCTCTGACCTGGTGTAAAGTCGGATGACAACCTGCACCAGAAAAGGGCGCCCAGGCCAGAGCCACACCTGAAGAACAACAGATGCCATGAAGCCACTGATCATGCAGGTCAGAACGCCAAGAGGGCGCACCCAGGCCTCACTGCTCACCTGCTGACACCGGCGTGTGTCAAAGAGGGCCCACCATGTACCGGTGCAAGCTCAACGCCCAAGGCCTGCAACCTTGGCAGCCTCCTCAGACCATCAAGGCCTCCTCGACAAAGGCCCACAGTACTCCTTTCTCGTTGGCGTTCTCCAACGCTGCCTCCGGCCTACACTACGGTCAAGTAGGTCACACATTTGTGAGTCTTGATATCCTGATGGCCGAGTTCATATGTTCATGGGACATTTGATATCACAGCACTTCCTTTGATGTGGTGCCACCAAGTCTGTGTATAGCATTCCAACCACACGTGTCTGTGGTCCCTCGCTAGCTACTGCCTTCGGCCCACACTGCGTTCTAGTAGGTCACACAATTGGAACTGAGTCTTGATTTCACAATGGCAGAGTTCATATCATTGCACGCAAGGAGAGGTGTAAGAGGAAGACGCGTTTCAGTCAGGAGGAAAAAAGGATCATCGTTACAGAGGTGATCAAACACTACCAACAACTGCTCTGGTGTCACTAACTCTGTGCATTTCGAGCCAACAACTCATGGCTGTGAGCCCCTGCTGACCGCTGCTTCTGGCCTACACTGTGGTCGAGTAGGTCACACATTTGGAACTGAGACTTCTTGATTTATTTATGGCAGAGTTTATATCATTGTACCGGCCTCATTGCAGACTGCATCCCCTTTCCGCTCCGGGGCCACTAAGTCAGTTCCCCGACATTCATGGACACTCTCTGGTTGAACTTTGGTGGTGTCTGAGTCTATGGACTGGGGGTTGTCTTCATCATCATGTAGCTGATACTGACTTGGTGATAATAACAAGGTTGTAGCATTCCACTCCTCAATTTGCCGCTTCTGGACGGCTTCTGCCCTCTGCATCATGCCATGGAGGACACCTTCCACTGTCCCCAAAAACCCTCCGCTACATTCACCTTCGACACCGACGAGGACCCGCTTAGGTCGCGTGGCCTTACCTCAGAGCACCGCAAGTCACTGTCCCGTGGCGGTGTGCCTGTGCCGGCCGCAGTGCATCCGGGGCCACTAACTCTGTGCAGCTCAAGTCAGGAAACTTGTCTGATGGAAAACTGGATGGCCTATGGGTCGATGGCCTTGGAGTCATCAACACCATGTGTCTATGGCCCTGCGCTGCCTGCTGCCTCCAGTCTCAACTGTGGTCCAACAGGGCTCACACATCAAATCAAGTCCTGACCGGCCCGGACGTCGCATCACCGCTGGAGACACATGCCACCACCACCAGGACCACCTCCAAACAACAACTGCCAGAGTCAAAACAGTCGTACTGCCAGACTATCAGAGTTGCTCACACCTGTACTGGATGCCATCATCTGCCTGATACCCTGCTCAGCTCTTCAGGTGCCACTAACTCAGTGTACGACAACTCATGGACCATTTCTGATTGAGTTTTGTTCTGTGGAGAGCTCACGCAGCAATGTCACCTCAGTCAGTGTGGGAGACCTGGTACGATGATGAGGATGATGATGCAGGTGTAACACAGCCTACTGCAGCTGCATCAGGAATATCCTGAAAGGACACAATCCTAGACAATTTAGTCACATGAGTACACTCAGCTCTAGTGCCCCAACCTCAGTGCACTGCAACTCACGGAGACTTCTGTTTGCATACTGGGTGACCTCTGTACTTGCTCCTGCTACCGCTGTGATGCTTTGCAGTTGTTTCTGTAATGCTGGAGTTTTCTGTTTCCATTTACACATACTATCTGAGTGTGTCCATGTGGTTGTAATGTATTCATGAGGGCCCCGGGCCCTACAACATTACATTGTGCTGTGTACAGCGGACGCAACCATGTCACCACAGGCAGTGGGTAAGACCTTGGACATGACCATGGACATGTAGCTTTGTCATCCCCACTCAATACGTAAGAGGAGTGGACTGGTCTGTCGTACGCAGGTCCAGTGTGGGTGTGTGAATGATTATGCCGGGGTTCAGGGCGTGGTTCAGTACAGGAAATGTGCCTCTGTCGCTGTTTCTGTCATAGTGTGGGTCTCCTTTGTGGAATATAGGTGGTCCCTGATGGGACTTAGACACCCACGTATGTGATCTAGTTTGGCTTCCAGGAGGTTGGACCCCACCTTCACCTGTTCGCCCACCTCCTTTTAGCATTCTAACACCTGGCATTGGAATGCGATGTGTGCTTCGGTGAAGTGTTGGGAGCCAGCACTGGTGGCGGGTGCTTCCTGCTGTGTGGTCTGGGCAGGGACTGGGTCTCCTCTATGTAGCTGGGCTGCCCTGCTCCTGGAGGTGGGTCGCCTAAGATATCCATGAGCTGTTGTAGGGCATCGGTGTCAAAGGTGTGGAGGTCCTCTCCAGTATCACTGATGAGCTGTCGGGTCTGGTCTGGTCTGCTCTGCTCTGCTGGAGGTGTTGTTTGTCCCTCTGCAATGTGAAGGGGAGATGCATTTTGACATTGTGTTGACATGGATGTTGGCGCATTGTTCAAGTTTACCTGCAGACTGTATGACAATGTACATTGTGAATGTTTGGCAGGAGCTGAATATTTGATGCGGGACAGTGGACATTTGGACTACATGACGGATGTGAGGTTGTACAAGTACGTTTTCATCTCACAGTTTTCTGCTATGTCAGATGAGATTGACCAGTTTTTACGCATGAGCAGCCCCAGTTGTGTCCTCTGTTCTGCAGCGTAAGTGTTGCACTTTGTACCACATTGTCATCAATGTGGATGTGCTGTTATTGCTATGTGTGTGTGCAGCATTGTGGGAGAGTCACCCCTGCAGCTGGGATTTTGCTGCCCCTTATCCCTTTGAGGCGGTGTGCCTTTGACTTTTGTGCTTTTACAGTGCTGAGATGTTGGCGACTTGGGTCATTTGTGATTTTGGACGGTTATTGAACTCTTGTGCATTGTTTGTCTGCAGATGTGTTGTTGACATCATGGGTTGTTTGTGCACGTGGATGAATCAGAGTGTGAACTGCTCCTTTCTGGATGTGGTCCACACTCAGCCATCTCATTGTCGTGGCGTACACAATGTCATGATGATTGTACTGCAGCCATGCTGATCGTCATGTAGTGTAACTTGCATTGTCAGTGTGGCTCACAAAATACGCATCTGTGCAGGGTTTTGCATGTGTGCATGTGTTGGTTGTGGGATTGTTGATGTGTGGGGTGGGACGCCTTTGGGTACATGGTGGACGGGGGCCTACTTGGTGTTCGTATGTGTGCTGTAGTGTGCCACGGGGATCAGGGACATGATACTGGGTCATTGTGGGTGTGCAGTGTGCTACACATCATTGTGCATGTGTGCCATTGTGCCCATCTCCCCCCCGTCCCCCCAGTCCTTGGTTATTACTCACCCAGCTGATGTTGTGTCAGGTCCTATCAAGCTGTGTCCTGACTCCCAACTCCTTGCACCATCTCCACACTGATGACTGTTGCCTCCATTTCCTCCAGCTCCTCCTGTGGCGCAGGACTCCCACCTCCTGTCGCCGTTGCTGCCTTCCTGTTCGCAGCGGGTTTGTGCTTGGTTTGGCTTTTCACATCATGCCAGCACCTCTTGGCCTCCTCCATTGACCTCCTCAGCACTCAAGTTCAGTTGATGGCAGTGTTCTGTCACCTCCGTGATGCTGATCCGGTTTTCCTGTGGCCTGCACTACGTCTTGCTCTTCTCCTTGGTCTTCCCCGACCCCGAGGTTCCCGAGGTTCCTTACTGGTGGTCTGTGGGGCTTGTGGGGTTTGCGTTGACCTCTTCACTTGGTCCGGGTGCATCCATGGTGCTACGCAGTTTATTTTTGTTTCCCTTTTCTTTGGTTCTGCTTTTATTGTGCCTTTTCCCGCTTGACGTGTGGGAATTGTAGGCCTGTCGCCGGTTTTCGCAGATGTTTGTATTGCGATTGGCCTCATTGCAACTTTTTTTGCGTTTGTGTTTCGTATTTTTGCGGCGTCACGTTGACTTTATCGCAGACATTTGACGCGTTATCGTGAGTCTATCGCATGGTACCGCCGGGTTGGGAATACAACGTTAACACAGCGTTATTTTCCTGCGATAGACTGAGATGTCAAGAGTTGCGTTAAGCTAGTTTTGCAGCAATTAACACACGTTCTTGAGAATATCCCCCTATGTCTTTTACCTTCCGAGCGCAAAGACCCGCTGGACAAATGCATAAGGAAATTATACAGAATTAACAATGTATGCGTAGAAAAAGAAAAAAAGACAGAAACATTCCTGTGACTTGGATTGATATTATAAAAGTGAAGGGATGACCAGGAAAAATCAAAGAACGCTGGTGATAAAGGAATGGGCATCCTGTGTATGTTTTCTGGGTGTCGTCTTTCAGCATATAATTTTTGATAAATAATCGAAAATAATACAGACACAATGTGAGTAAGATCCTAGAGGAAATGTGTTAATATGTATAAAGGAAATGGAAAAGTAGGTAAATCAAGGTAAAGATGTTATGCTAGTGTCAAAGAAACAGGGAAAATCACTTCCATCATTTATTTGCTGCTAGCCTCGAAGTAAATTGAGTACACAATATTTTCACCAGGGCAAACATGGGATAAGTGGAGTTTATACTGCTTTAACACACTAAGTGGTGGATAAAATATAACTTCACCTCTTTTCAAATGTAAAAGTTGGGACTGTGTGGTAGAATCGCGTTTCACTATATGTTATTACATAGATAGGAACAGTGTTGAACGAGTTATATCGAAAGGAAGGGTTTGGAATCTGATTTTATTACTCAGTGAAGTCTGCTAATATTACTCAAAGAACTTAGAGAATGCATGCTATCAAGAACGGAATATTGGACCAATGATCTCTTAGCTATCATATTTCTATTTATTTTTTCTTTCTGTGTCTAATGTTTGTTTTAGGTGTGTTCTTTTATCTTGATTCTGTTCGTGTTGCTTATGTGCTCTTGTCTTTTCTATATTTTTCCTGCTCACTTAATCACCATTTTAAGACTACCCTAAGGCCGCTGAATCATTGCTCTTACTGTTCTCTTAATCATAAGTGTAATGCTTAATCATAATTGTAATGCTTACAATGAAAATCAGCTGCTTGTGAAGCTCTGTAATATTTCCTACAATGACCCTAATTGCTAAGGATGAGAATGGCCACAGGACACTTAATGAAGGCGAATATTAATGCGTACGAACCTTAATCCCAATGGGCCATGAATAATATGAACAGTAACACTTGATGTGATTTCTCTTCAATGGCAAACAGGCAATTTATCATTCATTTTCTTTCACGTTTTACACTCAAATCTGTATTAATGGCATTGATCTTGTAAGGTTGCGAGAAATGTATTTGCATGATTTTAACACACCGCCCTTCTACATTACTGTTACCATCGCCTGCATACTCAATTCATAGACCACATGCCCTTCCTCTCCGAACCCACAGAGATCAGATGCAGAGTACCCCAAGGATCCTCCCTCAGCCCTACGCTCTTCAACGTCTACATGGCCCGTCGCAATCATCGTCAGAAAACACAGACTCAACATAGTCTCATATGCTGACAACACCCAGCTAATTCTCTAATCACCAAAGAACCCGACATCACCAGGCACAGCTTCCAAGAAGGGATGAAGGACGTCACATCCTGGATGTGCAGCAGCTGCCTTAAGCTCAACTCGGAGAAAACGGAAGTCCTCATACTCAGGTCCACCCCCTCCCCAAGGGACAACACATGGTGGCCCCCCCCTTTGAAACCCACCCACCCCTACGGCCCACACCTGCAACCTCGGCATCATACTGAACTCACCATGAACCTCCAGATCAACGCCTTGTCCTCCAAATGATTTAACACCCTTTGCATACTAGACAAGATTCTCAAATGGATCTCCCACACTCCAGGAAGACTGTCACCCACAAACTCATCACCAGTAGACTGGACCAAGGAACACGCTTCACGCCGGAATCAACAAAACTCTCCTCCGCAAACTCCAGACCATCCAGAACGCCGCAGCCAGATTCGCACTCAGCATCCCACGACCTGACCACATCACCCATCACCTCCGCGACCTCCACTGGCTCCCCATTGAAAAAAGAATAACCTTCAATCCGCTCACACAAGTCTACAAAGCCCTCTATAACACCAGATCTCAATACCTCAACAAAAGAATCTTCTTCCACACCCCCAAGAAAAAACTCTGCTTCACCGACCTAGCCCTAGCCACTGTCCCTCACATCCTCAGGGCCAGAATGGGCGGCAGATCCTTCCTCTACATCACGGCCAAGATCTGGAACGGACTTCCCCTCAGAAAAGATCTTAAGACCTGGCTCTATGGATGACCACGGAGCTGCCCTTACTCCTCCTACTTCCCAGCACCTTGAGGCCCATATGGATGAGTAGTGTGCTCTATAAATCCCCTGATTGATTGATTTGACCACATATGGGGCAACATGCTTATGCCCGACTTTTATTTATTTTCTCGTTTTCGAGAGGTACATATGCGCTTTACACAGTAACGAAATGTTGACAGACATCTTACCATAAAACTTGAACAAGATTGAGTAAATGGGTGCAAAAACAGAGGAAAAGGTACGGAAAAGAAAGTAAAAGGGAGGGAGAACACCACAGATACTGGAGAAAGGGAGAAAGCAGCAGGTAAGAAATGGGCATGCTTGGGGCTGGGGCAAGAGAAAAGCAGCAAGATGGTAAGGGACAAAGAAGGAAGAGACGGGGCGGTGGGATGCGTTTTAAGGGACAGCATGGGTAAAAGGGATAGGAGTAATAAAGGAGCTAGTATGGGAGAGGAAAGTAATTACAGCAGGGCCTTTTCTAGCGCTGGTGGTGCCCAGTTCAACAACGATTTTGGTGCTCCCCATGACCTTCTCCTCGGATTCTCTGACTACCCCCGGGTAAAAGTGCCCATCATCTCTCCATAGCAACTCTCTCACACACATTTAATTTGTTTTAAAGCACTATTAAATGTTGGCTTTACTAATAAGAATGTATATCTGCCCAAATTAACTATTTTTAGCAACATTAGGAGTACATAAGGAAAGACTGGCAAAAAAATTCATAACGTTCTAACCTATTTTATGCAGTTTGCAAGCTTCTCTTTGATGACAGTTCATAACAGTCACTGTTCTATATCAGGGCTGCATCTTATGGCCTGCGGTAACAGCGGTAACAAATGGATCTCTGTGACTCAGCTATCCACATAAAATACAGAACTGTGATCTGCATGGTGTGCGTTCTTTACAGCAGGCATATTAACCCTCTGCGGTAGTTTATGGTGAGTCAAAACTTCCACTAGACAAAACTCTGATGTAGGAAGCTAGCCCTCTATATAGTGTACTAAAAAGAAGTACTCTGTGCAGAGAGTCCAGAGAATCCCCCAAATGGTACACAGAGATAAAACCAAATAATTCTAATGCTCTTTTTGTGGAATTGTGGGCGAGCAATTAGGTTTATCGGAGGGTAGTGGAAAGCATTTCAAAGAGGCAGTAATGAGACACACATTCAAGAAGAAATCCGAGACTAATTTGTAAAAATAAAGTCGATTTTTATGTATTTTCTAATACCAAGAACACAGTTCTATACTAAGTACTTTCAGACTTACGATTTTTCAAAGTTCGGAAAGTATACCACTTTTGTGCGCAATTATGCACCATGCATATAAAAGGAGGCAATGCTTTCGCGAAGTTCACCTTCTCGTTTTAGGTCGATGTCCAAAGTTCTAGCAGGAGAAGTTCAGGAGCATCCCGGATTGGGCAAGAGCAGGGTGCTGAGGGTCTTGGAAACTGGTACACAAAGACAAAGACTACCACTTGAAAAAGCACTGCACAGATGGACTTAGAGGTAAATACAGTGGGTTTCCTGAGAGGTCAGAGGTCGCAAGAACCGGGGGACCATGGAAACAGAGCTGTTTCATCAGCGCTAGGGATAGTGGTGTTGAGTGCAGAGCAAAAAGGTCAACTGGGCGGAGTGCGTCTTTAGGGTCTTCGCGGACCTGAGCAGACAACTTGGTGAGGAGATCGCGGGACAGCTGGTCCACTCAGGAAGTCGGTCTTGGGTGCCTCGATGTCCCTTGATGGGTGCTTGCTTCTGGTGCTTTGGAAGTCCGGAGTCGACTCTTCTTCTTGGTTTTTACCATTGGGAGTCAAGTATCCCGGGTATTGGAACGCTGTGGCTTCAGTAGGTCCTGGTGCCTCCAAACTTATGGAGAGGCAGATATGACCTTCTAAAGCTGGTTGTACCTTTTCTGGCCTAAGTGCTGCATCAATATCTTCGGGAAGCAGCAAGTTGAGAAACCAGACTTCACGGGATTGGTGCGTGGGATGTACAGGGGACTGATACCTTCACTCCAAGGGAACTTCTTGGTAATTTCTCAAAGGTTGTAGTGGCTCTGGTGTTCTTCAGGTCCTTGCAGGTTCAGGACAACACATCAGGCAGCGATTGTCAAGTCTTTGGCGCAGTGGGCAGGGTTTGGCGACATTTTCTTCTGCAGCAGGGCTTCTGTCCCTGTGCAGCGGGTCTTCTTAGTCCAGGTCTTCTTTGGTCCGATGAATCTGAGGTTCAGGTCTTGGGGAGCAACCTAAATACTAAATTTAGGGGTGTTACAAGGGGGACAGGTAGTAGTCAATTGGCTATTTACCTTCAGGGTAGCTACACCCTCTAGTGACCACTCCCTGTGGGAAGATGCACTGCCCCACCTCTGATTAGGAGTTTTCTCACCATCTCAAGATGGTGGACTTTTAGCAGAGTGGTTCACCCCTAGGGGTGATGCAGTCTGAGGGGTATCCTCCTCCTCATCTAACTAATTTTCCCGCCTGTCATCCTGCCAAAAGTGGAGCAGGAAAGGGAGCTTTGCCTCCCCTGGAGGTTCCTGGGTAGTATTTCAAAGGTAGCATTGCCTTTGAAACTTCATGCCCAGGAAAGTCATCCTGTGTTGAAGGACCTGTGACACCCCCCCACCCAGAGCAGGTATTGTTTCTGTCCCCTGAGAGCATTGCCTCCCTCCCCATGTGGTCAGAAACTTGTCTCGTGGCCGCAGGCATCACTGGCATCAGTGATTATTTATCAAGACAAGATGTTTGGTATCAAACATCTTAGAAGTCAGTGAAGACAGTCAGAAACAGATGCAAACTCTTATTTTAAGTCTATGGACAGAAGGGCTAGCCCAGGCATTATGGAGAAAAGGTTTGAGATATATTACGGAGAGCATCGTGTATTAGGAGAGCAACCATGCACCACAGGACAACTCCTGCTGCAGGTGAAAATAATAATAGCTTATTACATTTTAAATTATTTTTTTACATTCAATGTGTTGCAAAGCCCAGGTTCTGCTTTTCATGGTCGTAAAATGTCTGCTTTTATTTATAGTTTAAAAAAAACATGTGTCAACTTGTAGTTAGTAGTTGTGAAAATGGAAGAGTGTTACAGTGTCCCCCCAAAGCAATAACATTCAGAATAAAAGCTAATGTGTACAGTTCAGCGCTGCTTACAGGGTTTTATTTCCAATATGTGGTGATGGTCTTTACCAGTCATATGTAAAAGTGTACCTGTTGGCAAGGCAGCCCTTCATAATACAGTGTAATTATTAAAATGAGTGCATAAAATCCAGGTTGTCAGTTTTTCTCGTTCGGTCTTTTTCAACTGAGACGTCAACAGTTAAAAATCACATTAGGTGCCCGGTCTGGACTGTGGGCGGCTCGGGGGACGGACTACTGCTGGTTGCTGCGGCGCTCCCGCCTGCTGGGCGTGCGGAGATACCCTGAGCTCGTGCCCCCTCCCCCTCCACCCTGTGGCCGATACAGTGTGGGGGAGACTCCCTGAACCACTCTGCGGGGGATCCGCAGCCGCCGAGGGAGAGTGGACTTCATGCACCCTGGGCCTCCCCGTGAATTGCGCTGGATAGCGCCGGCAACTGCCACCCCGCGGCCGGATCTGGCCTCCCTTCCCCCCACCTTCTTCCAGGGAGGTTGAGGCTGAGGGCTGCGTTCTGAGACCTGTAGCGACCGGGGTCACGGTGGCGCGTGCCGCATTGTCCTGGGAGTACCGAGTGGAGGCCAACGACCATCATCGCCATCCCCGCGAGGAGGGCCCTACTGTGAGTGGTCGACACGGCGAGAAAGAAGGGGCCATTTTTCTGATCCTTAGGAGGGTGTGTGCCTTTGCCCTGTTTACCTCTCCGCCTCCGCCCTAGCCTTCGCCTCTTGGGCTGTGACCTGCGTGGGGGCCCTACCACTCCGAAGGTGCCTGGACCGGGGGTCTCCCTCCATCCACCTCCTACTATAGCCGCACCAAGACACTTCCGCCCAGGGTCGATCATCGACATGGGGAAAAGAGACCCACCGCCGAGGCCGGCTAGGCAGGAAACCATCGACAGCTACGCCACAACACGGTCGCAGAGGGAGACGGCCCCGCCGACTCTAGAAGCGCGTTCAGACACGGCCAAAATCATGGAGGCGATCCAGGCCTCGAGGGTGGACATTCAAAGCTCTAGGACGGCACTCGAGACGAAAATAGGTGAGGTGGGCTCGGAGGTTCTCTTGCTGCGTCAGGATTTCCGGAATCTAACAGAAAGGGTGACGGCCACTGAAACCAGACTTGGTGAGACAGAAGACTCACTTACCACGCTCCGGAAAGATATGGCGGAGCTACAGGCGTCCCACAAACAGCTGCTATGGGGGGTCGATGATGCCGAGAATAGGGCGAGGCGCAACAACCTCCGCTTCGTGGGCTTTAGGGAAGGTATTGAGAAGAATGACGTAGCGGCCTTCCTCCGTGACTGGTTGCAATCGACGTTCCCAAGAGTCCAATTCTCGAACTGTTTTATCATAGAAAGGGCGCACAGGGCCCTACTGATGAAACCTCCAGAGGGGGCCCGGCCACGGCCAATCATCGCCCGCTTCCTTAACTTTGCGGACAGAGACCTCATCCTAAGGGAGGCGATAAAACAGGGGGAGCTCAGGCTGGAAAATACAAACATCATGATCTTCCCAGATTATAGTCAGGACGTGCAGAAGCAGCGCCGGTCCTATGACTCAGTTAAGGCAAAACTCCGAACTTTACATATATCCTACATGCTGCTCTTCCCGGCAAAACTGAAAGTGCTGTATAAGGGCAGATCGCTCTTCCTCCACCGTCCTGAGGAGGCCTGGCCGTGGTTGGAGGAAAGACCGATGCTCCGTGAAGCAGAGGAAGAGGGGCGCAGGATCCGCACCGAAATGGCGGCAGCCAACTTCCGGAGAAGCCCACCAAAAACGCAAAGGTCCCACATCCTGAGAATGCAACGACACGCACTCTCACCGGCAAATTCGGAAAGACCCGCGATAACCAGGGGAGAAGGTACCCGGGAGACGACCACGGGGGAAAACCCGGCGCCGGGATCCAGATTTGGCAGCTTGGCTCACCACACCGTCGAGGGGGTGGAGGATACCGAAAGTGACCGTATGTCGACGGCGGAGGATCTGACAGACCGCTCGCTACACCCACTGGTAGCGGCGATCCGAGAACTGGAACAGGGAGCGACGGGAGGTACTGATGACCGTGATATGGACACGCAGGACTCTCATTCATGAAGAAGTACGGCAAAGGCATCCGTGACGGCAGGGCACCGCTGCAGAGGACACGCAAGTTACAAACACTACTCTTTGAGTATATTTTGACACTACTGTTGTCTGTTTGTTTAGTTGCTGCCATTGGTGGCTTACGGGGTCGGGGATCCCTGTCCTAGCGTTGGCTTGTTACCTGAGCCCGGGACAATAACGGCTGGAACCCTAGTTTCAGTCTAAGTGGGGGGGACAGAGGGAGGGCGA
The DNA here is from genome assembly GCF_964261635.1 of Lissotriton helveticus. NCBI lineage: Eukaryota > Metazoa > Chordata > Amphibia > Caudata > Salamandridae > Lissotriton > Lissotriton helveticus. The sequence continues at coordinate 1,913,997,654 of NC_136061.1, read as the reverse complement.
CAGACCTTTACCACCTGAAAGTCCTGTGCTTCATTGGTTACAAGTATGGGAGGGACGGGAGGTGAAGGTGGGGCGGGGGTGGGAGGGGTTTGGGAAGATCAAACAGTTTGGTGTTGGGGCTGTTGGGGGGAGGGGGGGAAAAGTTGGTACTGCAGTCAAATTTCCTGGTGTTCTATGCTACACCTCCGCACCGCAAGTCATTCTCGCGAGCCCGGGGCGGCCCTTGGGTATACCTTGACATACCACATGAAGGTCTGGGACGCTTGACATGGAGGGGCCACCCGTTTACCTACTTCAAGCCAACTCCATGCTAGCTGACCACGACACACACCTGGAAGGCCGGGGCGGGCTGAGTATCTTGTCCTGGAACGTGAATGGGTTGGGCAGTAAGATTAAAGGGGGACTGGTCAGCTCGTATTTGAAACGTACAGCCCCGGATGTCACGCTCCTACAAGAGACACATCTCAAAGGCACCAAGTGTGGCTTCCTAGCTAGAGGTCGTTTCAAGCTACTAGCACATGCAGGGGGAGTCGCCATCATTCTGAAAAAGACCACTCCATTTCTCACTACACGAACGTGGACAGACCCCCAGGGAACATATGTAGCTATCAAGGGGACATGGAACAGACGTGCCTATACTATTGTCTCAGTCTATGCACCACCGAAACTCCAGGCTAACACACTTAAGAAAGTAGCGGACATTCTGCTGGAAACAGCCGACACTGTACAGATTGTAGGGGGGGACTTTAATGACGTTATGGATGTCTCTAGGGATAGATCCAGCACGGCGCAGAGGAAGGAGACGCAAACCCCCTTGTTGTCCTGGGCAAATAACCTAGGTTTTACAGAAGTATGGAGATGGCTACACCCTGAGGCACGGACTTACTCGTTCTTCTCAGGTGCCCACCAGGCCTTCTCGAGATTACACTATGTATTTATAGCCCGCCAACACGTGACGATACAAGACGCGGCAGAATACAAAGCTAGAGGAGTTTCGGATCATTCCCCACTGCTAGTCAAACTGGGGGCGAGACGCCAGGGAGATAGACGACACTTACAGTTAACGGCGTGGGATCTGCAGAACCCAAGCGTCTTAGGGGGACTCAGGGCCGACATTAAAATCTATGTTGCCGAGAACGAGGGCTCAGTGCAGTCAAAAGTGGTTTTCTGGGAAGCTCTTAAGACAGTCATGAGAGATAGGGCGAAGAATAGGTTGGCGGAGGAGCGAAGAAAGCTTCACTCTGAGCCCGAAATCATTGAACAAGACATATTGGATCGGGAAAGGGAATGCCAGAACTCGAGAGACCCAGGGGCACTAAGGAGACTCGCAGATAGACAATCTCAATACAGAGAGCTGGTGACAGGAGAGGCGAAAACCCAGGCACTGGCCACCCTGCACCGCCTGTATGATGTAGGAGACAAGTCTGGTAAGCTCATGGCGTGGCTCAGCAAAAAAGAAAGGGCGGAAAGGTGGGTGGAGGAGATTACAGACTCTCAGGGAACGACATACCAATCAGACGTACTTATAACTGAGGCATTCGCAGACCACTATGAACACTTTTATGAGTCTAGAGAGCTGGGGTCGCGGGAAGGGGCGCTACAGTATATGGCTCAAACTGACCTCCCGACCTTGTCCATCGAGGACGCAAAAGCGCTGGACTCCGAAATTGCACTTGACGACATATCTGATGCACTGGCCAAACTTAGACCGGGAAAACACCAGGCCCCAATGGCTTCCCAGCCGAATTCTTCAAAAGAACGGCTGATCTACTAGTGAAACATTTGAAGGGATTATTTGAAGATGCCCTTCGAGACGGAAGGCTTCCCCCTGATCTGACTATGGCTACTATTGTCCCTATCCACAAGGATGGTAAACCGAGGGAGCTCTGCGAGTCCTACCGTCCCATTTCATTATTGAACTCGGAAACAAAGCTGCTAGCCACTATCCTGGCGATGAGAGTGAGACGGGTGATATCACAGCTGATCCACCTTGATCAGACTGGCTTCATACCAGACAGGGCGACCAGACTGAATCTTAGGCGCACTCACAATTGGTTGCAGGAGGTTGGGGACAGGGAGGACCTGCACTGGTTCCTATCGCTAGATGCGGAAAAAGCCTTTGATGCGGTGCACTGGCCTTTTCTGGAGGGGGTCCTACAGAAATTTGGCTTCGGGCCAAACTTCCAGAGATGGGTGCAGCTGCTGTACACTGAACCGAGGGCCAGGGTGAGAGTGAATGGAGTCCTCTCACGGGAATTCAAAATCCGACGGGGGACCAGGCAGGGGTGCCCCCTCTCCCCACTCTTATTTGCTCTAACGATAGAGGTCTTGGCGGCTAAAATTCAACAGAACCCGACCATCAGGGGATTCCGGTGGACCGACGGAGATGTAAACGAGGAAAAGATCTCGCTTTATGCAGATGACGTTCTCCTATATGTAACCTCGCCGGAGACGTCGATCCCGCAGCTTTTCCATGAACTGGAACTATATGGTGAATATGCCGTATACAGAACAAACTGGCATAAGTCGGTCCTGTACGACCCCGCAGGGAGAGAGGAATGGCCGGACCTCCCAGGACGGCTGCTCACTACAACTGGGGGATTTCAGTATCTGGGGGTCTACCTTACCTTGGATAGGCATATCTCATATACCCGCAACATTGAGCGTATCATGGTTAACTCCGTCGCGGACATGGACCGCTGGAGGCAGCTCCCGCTCCCCCTCCTGGGCCGAGCGGCCATATACAAAATGATCGTCCTCCCCAAGTACCTATATGCCCTCCAGAACGAGTACTACCCCCTCCCCCCAAAAGTCTTCCCTAAGATACATGCAGACCTTCGTGCCTTTCTATGGTTGGGCAAACAACCCAGGGTGGCCCTGACCACCCTACAGAGGCACCAGTATAGTGGGGGAATCTCGCTCCCGAATCTGGAAGCATACTATTGAGCAGAACACCTGGCCCCAATAAATGAATGGTTACATGCGCAGGCAGACCACCCTTCATACGCATTAGAGCGCCACAACTTAGCACCCAGACACATACTTTCTTATTTATACGGGGGACATGGTAGGAAACGTCTACTACCGGCAACTACAATCACCATTCGGGCCTGGAGGGCGTCCACGAAACGAATGGGGTGGGACGGGAAGCCGACGAAACAAACACCAATCTGGCACTGCAAGTGGCTGGCGGAGCTCCACAAACTGACGGGTTACAATAGATGGGACGACATAGGGATTTCCACGCTGGGAGACATCCTGGCCAAAGGACAACTGAAAACATTCACGGCGCTGACCACGGAATTCGGCTTACACCCCACACAGAGATACAAATACACTAGGCTGCAACACGCATGGAAAGCTCAGAATATTGACACCACAGGTCTGGCAGACTTTGCCCCACTTGAGGGCAGGCTTCTACAGGAACATATTCAGCAGAAGGCGGTATCTCTGACCTATAGGACCCTCACAAACAACATGCTGGGAGACCTGGCCAGGCTAAGGCAACACTGGGAGGCAGACGTGGGAGGCATGGAAGACATTGACTGGGAACTGGTCTTAACACACCCTAGAGAGGTGGCAATTAAATCCCGCCTCTGCCTTATCCAATTTAATGTGCTACATAGAACCTACTTCGACAGGGTAAGACTTCAGAGGATGGGAAAGATAGATGATGCCAAATGCCTGCGATGTCATGACCCCAGGGGGGACTTCTTTCACGTCCTGTGGTCGTGCCCTAAAATACAGGGGTATTGGTCGGATGTTTTCACGGAACTGTCTGCAGTACTGGAGACCCCATTACAGATCGATCCCAAGCTGGCTTTACTGGGCATGTCGATAGATGTGGACCTCCCGCACCCTCAGTTGACCTTCCTAGTACTAGCACTAGTTGTGGCAAAGAGAGACATTGCAAAATACTGGGGGGCGCCGGATCTACCACGTCTGGAGGAGTGGAGGGGTGGCCTGGACATGTACATGGCGGCTGAGAGGGTTACATATAAGGCGAGGGGGTGTCCCAAGAAGTTCAGAAAAGTGTGGGGAAAATGGCAAAACTACCACGGACTAGATGCTGGACTGTGAGGGTTCATTCCGAGAGGTCCAACTCGGAGGGCAAAGAGACTTTCTAATAATGGTAACGCTGATGATGTTGTGGAAAACCAATTCGGAGCTTATTTCTGTATGTGAATTACATGCCTTCATATGGGTAGTGGCAGGGGAGGGGCGGCGGGACTGGGGGGAAATGCATGATGCACTATGTGTTGGAGAGGACTGCGTTGTTCTGTTGGGAGAAAATGTCAATAAAAACGGTTTAAAAAAAAAAATCACATTAGGAATCAGGCAAAAATTGAGGGCTAACTCAACTTCCTACAACTGATCTCTCTCCCCAGCAGGATCATTTATCACAAGAATTATCCTGACATTTTTATTGCTGTCTAAAAGCTGGATACACTAGGAATTCTCCAGCAGGTTTTTTTAATTCGTAAGTGTTGGAAAGTGGATTATTTGCAGTGGTAAATATATATCTACCACTGCCAGTAAGGCCACTAACACACTCTAGGGCTCAGAATAGGTCTCAGAAAATTATTCCAATGGTCAATCCTTGGTAGCTTGACTGTGAGCAGGCAAGCCTAAATACAGAGACAGGTATGTAAAGCATTTAGAAACCAATTCAGTAAATAATTAAGATACAACACACAATAAAAATCCAACACAAATATATAAAAATAGGAAACATTTGTATCTCTAAAATGGCACCAAAATTAATAAAAATCCAATTTAGGAAACCGAAGATATGAATTTTTTAAGATTTAGCAGTATATAGCACATAGAAACCTATAGCATCTATTGGGACATCTGGTTGCGCTAGACTAGGACAAAGTCAAAGTTTCAGGTCAACCACGATGGAGCCCTGCGTGACTACTACTTGCGGTAGGCTTCGGTCAAACATTTCACCATCTGACTTAGACACTTTTCTGGAGCTTTTCTTCCCTGGGTCCCTCAAAGCTCTCAGCCAGTCCAGATTCGGTGAGGGTTCGCCAGATTGCCTTGCGATGAGCTCCTGGTAAAACCTATGAAAGTCAGACCTCCGGAGCTTTCCAGCGGGATGAATCAGAACTCCAGGCCTGCTCGCAGTTGAAGGTGGGCGGCTTGACTCTCGGGATTGGTCCCAGTCACCTTTTCTGAAGTTCGGACTTAGAAACTTTTACAGAGCTTTTTCTCCTGGTGTCCCTTGATGCTCTTCACCAGGCCAGATTCAGTGAGTTTTCGCTGGCTTGGGTTTCGACCAACTCCTGTTCCAACTCTGGAAGTTGGACTTCTGGAACTTTTCAGTAGAACGATTCTGGAGGGCAGGCTGGCTCGCGGTTGAGGGTCGCCTGCTTGGCTGGCCAGGTCATGTCTGCCTACTTATGGAGCTGTTTTTCAAAGTTGCTCTAAAGTTCTCCATACTTCTGGAATTCCTTCCTGAAGTTCCTTGGAGGGTCCCAAAGTGTCCAAAACTTACACCAAGGGTGTGGAAGCTCCAAGACAGTCCTTGAGAGTTTGGGGCTTCAATTCCCACAATCCACTTGGACAAAACCCTTACAATTCCACTGGTAATACTCCAGGTTGGGTATTATCGATGGTGATGGTCCAGGTGAGCTCTGTTAACCTGTAGCTTGCAGGAAGTCCACTGTTTAGCCCTTTTGAAGCAGGTTTGATCCACGCGGCTGTCGTTCCAGATTGTGCAGCAGGCTCAGTCAGTCAAAGTGCAGGGCCTGGCTGGTGCAAATCAAACTTCTCACCATGGATCGTTCGTCTTACTTTAGTTTCAAGAAGCAGATCTGAGAGGCACTGCCCCCTCAGATACTTATTCAGTGTTCTCTTCTCTGGGGTCACAGAGGAGGGCACTCCTCTCCAATGAGGTGCAGGGTAACACTCTAGAGCATGACCATTTCCTCCAAAGTGTGACACAATGGTCTCCCAGAAAGCAGTATTTCTCCGAAATTCAATATGGCTGAAGTCGCATAGAAAGGCAAGAGCTAGCTAAACCAACCTCCAGGATGCCTTATCTCCCTACTCTACCTCCCCTGGCATCTGCACATTCCTTCGTGCAAGGAAGGTTACATCCAAGGAAGTCCAGTCCAGGTTCAGAGGAAGTCCAGTCCAGGTTTTTGACCACGTTTGGTCCAGCAACCAGCTTCAGCAGGCAACAGGAGCGGAGCAAAGCAGGAAGAGCAGCACACAGCGGCCGAAAATCGTGGCCGAAATCGCGGCCGAATCGCTGCCGGAAATCACCAAAAAACACCAGCTTGGCAGCCCGGGAATCAAGGATGCATGGAAGGAGGGGGGTCATGGAGCCCGGGTGAGTGCGTGTGGACATTGTGTGTGGTGGCAGCAGTAGCAGGCAGATTCTGACGCCCGTAGACTTCACAGCAAAACGCGATTAGCCTGCACATTGCCTGCCGCTCACCACTACCACCGCCGTCCCTTTCTCCTCCTCCTTCCTCCCACCCACCAACTCAGCCAGCTTGCTTGCTGCACCTCACCTGCTCTACCTAATGCAAATGTATTTATTTATTTATTTTTAAACAAAATTTGCTGCTAATATCTTGAAGAAGTCCAGCCAGCCCCCAGCACTGCCTGCTAAAACAGTCAGTTAAAATACCATTGCACCACTGGTCTTGGAGAGGCAAAAAGCTGGGAAAACCGTGTGCTGTGTGCACTTGACTCTTGGACTTTGGGGAAAAATCCCCTGCTGGAAAGGGAACTGGAAAATTGGAAAAATTGGGAAAAGACCAGTGTGTCTGTTGGAGGCAATCGCAGCTGCCCTTTAGTAGGCGGCGGCAGCAAGGGGCCCACAGAGCACACTCCCAGACATGTTAAGATCCTTTAAAGCCAATTCTCCCGCAGCATTGCTGCAACTGATTTGTATTAACGAGGGAGCGCTTGCTCAGCCCGGCAGGATCTGTAAGTGAGCAAGGACACAGCAGGAGGAGCTATTCCAGTGCTCCACCTAGACATGGGACCCAAAAGACAAGGACAAGCACTCATGACTCCAGAGTAAATCTCTCAATGCTAACCTCCAAAGAATTGGGTCCACGAGGACCACAAGGAGTAAATCACTTACAGATGATCGAAAGGAATCACCGCAAGACGCTGCACAAAAGGGCTCGATAAGGCACTTTCAGAGGAAAAAGGATACCTCCAACATTAACCATGACCAGGGGGGGACCCCTGGCGCTCTACCCCATGGCCTAAGTATGGCACGAGACAGCAGTGTCAAAGAGCTCGGTAGATCACCCCCAGAGCACTCTTGCGGAGAGGGACTAGTCCTGAGCAATGAACCCAGTGGACAGAAGGAAAGGGACGGTGCGGCCTGAGGCCTCCCCGACCGGACACAGCCCAAAGGTCCAACCATGTGCCCAACTCCTCTTCAAATCTCAGCCATGAAGGGAGACGTTACACCCACCATGCCGCACGAATCAGTTCCAATCAAGGACGTACCAACTTTAACAACAAAAGCGCAAATTCATAGGGCCCAGCCTGCGGTCCAGATTCCCAGAACATGGAACCTGAATCAAACCACACAAGCACATGGCCACACTCAGCCATCGAGGAACCAGACTCCCCAGTGGGAGGGGATCTAACAGTCTTATTTCGCCACAATCAGGGACAGAAAATTGAAAGAACCCTTGAATTAACCCCAAATCTGCGGATGGCTTTGACACCCTCAGGGGGCGTCAATGTAAAAACTGGCAACAAACCCTGCAACGTAAGTATGGACGCAGACTGGGAGAAAACTCTCCCATCAGGGATGAGCTATACCACTAACACAGCCCTTCTATGGCAGTCATCCAAAATGGAAGTTCAAATAGACCTCCTTCAAGCCATCGCAGCCTGGTTAGTCAACATAAATTCCAGACTGGATGAATTAGACAACAAGCTCCACCGGTACATGACTTTTAATCAGGGAGACTGCGCCTGATGTTGCTCAACCCTCATGGAGAAATGGGCCTCCCTCCCTGAGATCCTAACGAATATAGTAGAAACAGTCAAAGGATGCCGGGAGACATCTAGTGCATCCACCAAAGATCACATGGTGGTAACAAACCACAACCACCTGGAGGCAAGACAACAAGTGGGATGGCTAGCGGGCTCGGACTCAAAGACTCCAGATGATCAGGGCAGCTCCAAAAGGGCCAAAGGGACAACCAGCGTAATCAAGTGGCACAGCAGAGGGGACGAGGCTCGGGCACTAGACTCGCATGAACACATCCCCAGTACAGCGGAAGCACAAAATATAACTCTATCGAGGTGAGCATAAAAGAAGCTGAGGAAACAACAGAAAAAAACTAAGATAAGAGGGAGACAACAGCAGTTGATGAAGAGTGCAACCCCACCACCGCATGGAAATACCAATCCACCTCAGCCTTACCCAATTTTCATTGCCAAAAACTGGAGTAAAAAGGAGGCCCAGGCCTGTTATCTTCTGGTTGAAGAGCAAATACAACCGACCTCCCCGACCTCCCATTAACAAGGCCTGTCCACCCCAGCGGCCATGATCCAGTAGTCAGACTAAGCTCGGCAGCACGCGAGGCAAGCCCCCAAGCAGAGATTCCCACAATAGCGCTAGAACAGATGGATCAGTCCCCACTTCAACTAGAATCTGGACAGAAGTCTGATACCGGGGTCAACCAAGGTCATAGCAAGTGGTCCCAAGCAAGAGAGCCTAGGATCAAATTAGGAAGGCAAAGCACGGGGTCAAGGCCGGCGGAGCCCCTACTTTACATGGGCAGAGTGGCCCCAATCCACGGCCCACCAACAGTGGTCCATGAGGTACTCCTGATCCCAAGGTATCACAGCCCTGGACAGCATGACATCTTGAACAGGAGTAATATACTCCGCCTCTTTAAACACCTGGCCACCCTAGAACAAATACAAACAGGCGACATAGAATGGGTGAAATTCCTGAGTACGAAGGGGGACACACATGGCGACTCATCAGTGGTGGGATTAAACCACATAAAAATACAACAAGCCATTGTGAACAACTCCACACAACTTGCAGAGTGGGGCATCGACGTTCAGATGGTGCCACATACAAAATACCCATACGTCCTGGCACCAGACAACAGGGAAAAGGCACCTTGGTCTATCCTGCAGGGGACAAATAGTTTGGGTTGCTCGGGCATTACTCGCACCACCCTAAGGGTCCCAATGGACATCAGGATTTCGGGTCATTGGCGCAGGTCCCTTTTCTCCTATCCCATCAGGAATTCCAAATGGGGATACCAGCTAGCCAGGGGAGCGACAAAGCAAAGAGCAGCCCACAAACAGCAACTAACCATAATTTCCGGAACATAGCAGGGATAAGAAAAATCAGCGGCAATGAAATTTTGAAGCAGTTTCTCGAAACAAGTGATATACTCTGCCTCCAAGAGACGTGGGCCTCGTCCAGCACTCCACTGGTAGGGTACTACGAACACTACATTCCAGCCATAAAAAAGAATTTATTTGGCCGACCAGCCGGCGGTCTATCAGTTTTTATAAAGCACGAAAGCGCCCTGGAAGCTACGGCAATTGACTTAAACACACCTGGACTGCAAGCCCTACACATCAGAGACCTGTACCTTAATTCATATCCAATGCCTCTCTTAATATTCAACAGTTACATCAACCCGGCACAGCCTACCATGAAAGAGAAGCTGAAGGGACTTCTTGGGAAACTTGAAGACCTCCTGTGCAAATACAAAACACACCAGGTTATTCTAGCGGGGGATTTCAACCTGAGAGATCTGGACACAAACAAACCCCCTACCCTGAGATCCGGTAGGGCAGCCTCCCTGTCCAATTTCATTAGCAATCATAAACTGACCTCAACTCACGCACTGAAAAAGGCCCACTCGAACACATGGGATCCTCTCCCCACCTTCAGAGACATCTCAAGAATTGACTACATCGTGGTCAGCGAGGCACTGGCGGCCAGACTAGATGACTTTGAAGTAGAACATAGGCCGGAAAGTGACCACAGGCCATTGAGAGTGGTCTTCCAGATGACAGTTCCATCTGCTCTCTATCACCAAACCATCAGAGCATCAAGAGGGGATGAAAAATACTGCGCTCTCAGGAGGATCAAATGGTCGGACAACACAGGCAACACGTTACAAACTTGGCTCGAAGAAAAACAGGAAGGCTGTTTGTCTTTGACGCTCTCACCCATAAAGGCCTGGGAAAACATTGTGGAAGACCTACAAGTTAAGCTCGGGAAACCCCAGTCACATCACCCCAGTCCTAATGGGCAACTAAGAAGGGCAGGACAGGGCTAAACAAAGACATACAGGACAGCAAATGACTCCTGCGCAAGGCCCTCTCAAACAAGAGAAGAGCGGGTGGCTTACCGGAGGGACCATCGGTTTCCTCATTGAGGGCAGTACTAAGGAAGAAAATATGGGAACACAAAAACGCCACCAGGGAAAGGGAATGGCTCAAAGTTTTCTCCCTGCTAAAACAGAAGAATCCAGCGCAGCTGTGGAAATACATAAATTAACTCAGCAGCAGAGGAATCTCAAGAGAGAACGGAGTAGCAGAAAAGGACTGGCCTGTCTATTTTAAATAGCTTTATACAACTATCCCCGCATACAATGACAGCTCAGATGGGGCCAGCGGAGTTGATGGCCCAGACTGGCAATCAGACATCACGTCAGAAGCCACAAAAGCCAGTCATTGCAACTGGTCCGATGGGTAATAGATCGCCGGACAGTGTAGCAACAGCCCAGCTAAACCCTCAAATGGTCATTAAGACCATCACGAACATGAAGAAGGATGGGGCCCCTGGGCCAAACGGGATCCCAGCGCCGGTTTTCAAAAAGGCCCCCGACGTTTGAGCTGCAATATTAACTCCCCTATACAATTACACTTTCCAGACAGCAACAACGCCAGATGCCTGGAGGGGCTACATCTTGTTATGTTATGTTATGTTATTATTTGATAGAGCGCAAACAGCTGCCCCAGCAAAGAGGCGTCCCGGCGCTAAAGAACCACGGAGACTCAACGGAGGACCAAAGGAAAGAAAGCTGGGGGGCCTAAGGGGAAGGGAATAGGTAGGTTTTGACGGCTTTCCGGAAGGCAGACAGATTTTCCAATGAGCGAATGTTCACTGGCAGGGTGTTCCAAAGTTTGGCTCCCAGCACCCTGAAAGAGCGTCCACCAGTATGGGCTAGCTTTGTGCGGGGGACCGTCAGTAGATGTTGGCCTAGAGAGCGCAAGTTGAGGAGCGGCCGGAGAAGTTCTGGGCGTCCAGTTTTAAGGATTTTAAAGATCATGATGAGAGTTTTAAACTGGATTCGAGACTCGATGGGTAGCCAGTGCAACTTTCGGATTGTGACTGAACATCTGCGGGGAAGACCGTCCAAGGTTCTTGCCGCGGTGTTCTGCACGCATTGCAGTCGTGCTATCTCCGCTTTGTTGGCGCCCAGAAGTAAGACATTGGCGTAGTCCAAGCGGGAGAGAATTGTGGCTTGGGCAATCATTTGGCGAACCTTGGAGTCGAAGAAGCCGAGTATGGGATTGAGGCTCCTCAACAGGCCCACACAGGTGGCCGCTACTTTTTTTGTGTGGGTCTGGAAGTTAAGTGAGGAGTCCATCCAGACGCCTAGGTTTTTGACCAAGGATTTGGGGGGTGGAGTGGTGCCCAGCGACGAAGGCCACCAGTGCTGGTTCCAGTGGCTAGTATTCTTTCCGAGGAGCAGCACCTCCATCTTGCCTGCATTGAGCTGCAGGCAGTTGTCTGTCATCCACTGGGCCACAGCAGCCAGACCATCCCTGAACCTTGCGGCAGAAGTAGAGGGACCTTCGGTGAAAATGATGGCCAGCTGCGTGTCATCGGCGTATGACACCAGCGTGAGGTCCCATTCTCTAGCTACTGCGGCAAGTGGTTGCACATATAGGTTGAAAAGGGATGGGCTGAGTGCAGAGCCCTGAGGGACTCCCTGTCCGATGGAATGGGACTGGGAGAGGAATGGAGGAGCTGATAACCGGAAAGTTCTGTCTTTCAGGAAGGAGCGGATTTAGCAGAATGTTATGAGCTACCGTGTCAAAGGCAGCGCTGAGGTCCAATAGGATCAGTGCAGCACTTTGACCGGCATCAAGTATCGTCCGGAGATGTTCCGATGTGGCTAGGAGGGCAGACTCAGTGCTGTGGCCCGGCCTAAACCCGTTTTGAGATGGATCTAAGGTGTTATTTTGATCCATTTGTTTAGACAAGGTGATGTTTACATGGGCCTCTGTGAGTTTGGACAGCCATGGGAGCAATGATATGGGTCTAAAACTCTCCAGTTTAGAGGGATCGAGGGTCGGTTTTTTAATAATGGGAGAGACCCACGCTTGTTTCCAAGCGATCAGGACACTGGCCGAGGAGAAGGAGAGATTCAATATGAATGTCAGGGAGGGTAGAAAAAAGTCTAGGGATTCGATGAAGTGGGCCGGTCTCATTGGGTCTGCTGGGGAACCAGATTTGACCTTCCTACATAGTATAGTGAGGTCCTCATGAGAAATTTCAGGTATGTGCATCATCATGGTGCCATTACTGATGGGTATAGGGGAGCTGGGTGATGTAGCAGAGTGGTGTGGGAAAGATTTATAGATTTTTTGTACTTTTTCAGTGAAGAATGTGGCACGGTCCTCACATTGCTGCGCAGAAGTAATGCTGGAGGAGGGAGATCTGCTACTCTGCAGTTCTTCTACTAGTTTGAAAACAACTTTGGCGGGGTTAGGGCTGGAGTTAATTTCTTCAGCATAGAAGGCGGCGCGTGCGGAACAAATAGCTTTGTGGTATAGCTTTTGTTTGGACATATAGAAAGCTTTGTCTCTGTCATTGTATTCTCGCCTCCAGGCTCTCTCTCTTCGTCCCTATCTTTAGAAAAGGAGAACGCCTAAAGCCATCAAATTACAAGCTCATTGCCCTACTCGACCTTGAGGCCAAGGCTTACGCCCGCCTGCTACTAAAGGACCTGTAGGAGTGGGTGGAGGAGAATAGTATTATGCCTCCTTACCAAACTGGCTTCAGGTCACAGGCATCAACAATGGATAATGTATTGGCACTGACCTATCTATCTGCCCAGGCTACCCGGAAGAACCACCCCCCACTCTTCTGTTGCTTTGTAGATTACAGCACAGCATTCGACAAAGTTGTTCCCAGAAGATTATGGTGGAAGTTAGAAAACTGGGGAATTCCTCCAAAACTATTGAAGGCAATAAGATCACTCTATGAAGACACCTGGGTAAGAGTCAAAACCAGCACCAGCACAGTGTCCTCGAAAATAATTACAGAGAACGGGCTGAAGCAAGGGTGTGTGCTGGCACCCATTTTGTTTAACCTATACACAGCAGATCTGGGGGATGCCCTAAAAGGAGCCTGCCTAGTAGCACCAAGTCTAGGTAGCTTGAGGTTGCCGGTGCTTCAATACTCCAACGATACAACCATAATGGACCACACGAAGGTTGGCCTACAAAGAGCCCTAACCGCATTAAATCATTTCAACAGAATCAATAACCTGAGAGTAAACCAAGGAAAGACCAAGGTCGTCATCTTCGGGACCTACCACCAGAAAAAGAAAGTTCAATGGCAAATGGGCAACTTGCATATCAATACAGCAGAGTCATACAACTACGTGGGGGTCTGGCTGACGGAACGGGCAAACGCGAAGGCCCACTTGAAACACCAAAGTACTAAGGCCAACATGGTGATACATCTCCTCAAGCAATTAAACCACCACCTGATCAGCCCGACTGCCGGCCCAATACTGAAAGTTCTAAAAGCGAAACTTCTACCAGCAATCAGTTATGGCCACCTTGCTTTCCCCGGGTCACAGCACGCTAGCTTAAATTCAATACAATCCAAAGCTTATAAAACGGTGCTCCAAATTCCGAAGTCAGCAAGGAACGCAAGGCTAAGGCTGGGATTAGGTTTGGCAAGGCCCGATTTGATGTGCCAGGGGAACTTTATAAAACTTTATCTCAGGATTTTAAGGGCCCCAACAAATTCAATAAAACACCAACTGAGATGTATCTTTGAAGAGCCATGCACGCTCTGGCACATCGCCCTGCATAAAGCAATAAAGGCACTGAACATAGTGGAAGAGAGCATATCGAGGCCGGAAATTCCAATTATCACCTGGAAAAGAGCTATAAATAAACAAGTGGGCGAAATTTCATTCGATCTCGATTCAAAATCCCTCCGCTCAAGTCCACACCTAGGACCGCTGAATAGCTCCTACATGGTAGGCAAAGCCCAGGTTTACCTAAGTGATGCTCTCACTCTATCAACCCGAAGCAAAAAACTGCCCATGAGATTAATCACACTAGGAATTGCGGATTTCAATCCGGCATGGGCCCGAAGGGGAGATGCCACAAATTGCAGACTTTGTTCATATAAGAAGGAATCGTGGCTGCACCTCTTATGCTGCTGCCCGAATTTCAAGGACGATCGAAGAAGACTATTGCGCCCAATCTGTAACATCTATGGAATAAAATCCTGTAGCGGAGCGTCAGCAATGTGCTTTTCCAAGTCTAGCACAATGACCCTAGCAAGACAAGGGAAATTGATCTACAGCATCAGGCTCGCCTTAAAAAAGGCAAATGAACGAAACAAAACTCTGGAGCAATGTATTACAAACCCAAGGATCGACGGAGAGGTGGCCTTGTAAGTGCATTGACGCTTCTCCGTACTTCTAGTATCCCCCCAGGACAGAGCCATACAGGAATACGTATCCATGGCCAATGGACATCTGCCACAGTTGCACAATGTCATCCATCCCCATAGAACAATGTGGGCTTTTGGATTTCCATAAAGTCCTATCTCCGTATCCACAAACCCTGGGGAAGGCTGATTGTGGCGGAACTGGAGAGGGGCAGCAAACTTCTTTTATAAGATTTTTTTTTTTTTTTAAATGTGTTTCTTTTTTTTTTTACTCACGGTTTTAGCTGTAACATTGTAATATGATGACTGTTTTTACTGTAATGATTTTACTTAATTGTACAGTATACATATTCCTTCCTTAAGACTGCCATCTGGATGAGTTCAAACAGTAGGGGTGCAAATGAAAGCAGCTTCTCCAGCCTGTTTCTTCCTTCTTTTGAAGACCATGGTTTACGACCCCTTCCCTTGCTCTGGCATTCCTATGTAGCAGAACTCTCGCCTCCCAGAATGGCTCCTTCACCCCAGGGGCTACTTATCACCTCATCAAAGCAGTGGCTAATCCATTACACTCTGACCAATCAGAGCAGATCACTGGAAGGCTGAATTTTGGCTTACAGACCAGAAAGTTTTATAACTTTGTGCCTGTACATTTTAGGATAAGATCAACAATAGCATATTGTTGGATTTATCAATACCATTCTACTAAGTCCTTGAATTATATTTTTTTGTGTTCCCTGACCGGAGTTATTAATTAATAACTTTTTGCTATGTTAACCTATGTGGCTGGGATTCTCAATGGGGAAAATTAACTAGGCAATTTTTCCAACCCCAGGGCTGATAAAACATCTTTATAAGGACCTTGCATATATCTATAGTCTCCTTATCCGGGGAACAGCTAGGGAAGACTTTAGAGGTTCTGAATATGTAAAAATATTGCAGATCCTCACTCTACAGTGCTCCTAGCACAACAGTCGATTTTAAGATGCACTTTACTACAATGTGGGAAGTGAACTGTGCATTTACACTAAACTCAAACCTGTTTTATAAGGGCCCTCCTTATAAGTACCTGACCCCTACCACTGGAAGACCTAGGGGAGATCCGGGGGCTACCTAATATGCCAACATATTGTAATTTATTGATGTTTAAGTGCCTATGCACCAAAGTCGAGCTTGGGCTCACTTTGTATGTTGAAAGCAGTCCTGCAACACAGGGCTGCTTTCAAACTGACCCCAGACCTGAGCAGTGCACACTTGCAAGTGCAGAAATGGCTGCTGGCCTCTTCAGCAGGTGCCGATTCCTCTAAACAGGCATGCCCGATTATATACAAGAGAATTAAAGGTAGTTTTGATCCCCCTGCTTTATAGGGGAGGTCATGCCAATCATAGGGGTACCCTACCCCATAGTGTACCCTAGTGTATGAAAGAGTTTTCACTGCATCCTAAGTGTGTTTTAAGCGGGAAACATCCTTTACAACGCAACTTTTACCACGCAGTGCTATTACAACGCAGGTTTTACAACGAAAACTATTACAACGCATTGCGCTGGGGGCGCTCTAGGATAGGGAATAGATTTAATTTACTATCCAACACCTTCCCTAGTGTCCACGGGGACTGGAGTTGCAATAGTAAATTAAACTATTCACTATCCAGCACCCCAAAGCGCTATGCGTTGTAATGGTATGCATTGTAAAAACTGCGTTGTAAAAGCATGCGTGGTAAAAGCATGCGTTGTAACATCATACATCCGTTTTAAGCATAGCACTGGCCCTTGTTAGGCAGAGCCCAGGGCCAGTCAGGGTCAGTTACCACCAGTAATAGTCAGCAAAAAATGGGGCAGCCTACGGCACAGGATGACTTTGCAACAGTAAGATATTGTTAAACACCGAGAATCCCTTGAGGGGTGAGCGTGAATTCCTGTATAGGGCCATTGACTTTATAGCTGTAAAAATATCAAAGTTTGTGATGCTGAGGCAAAATATCTGCCGGGCCCCTAGCAATGTATTTAGCATGTGTCATATTACATATACGTATAACTTCTCTGTCGTACAATACAAAACCTTTATTTCCCAAATAATCTTCGGTCAGGAGCTCCAAAACGATAGGTAAGTTGGTCGTCGGTGATTATATTAACTCCCTCATAAAGCATTTGAACATGCTCCAGTATTCAGCCATTGAAAGTAGCCATGAATTAATACACCAGTTGACTGCGCTTCAGATAGCACATATGTATTTCAGCTATTCTTTCTTTAAGCACCACATATACCAATTTGGTAATACATATGTTTCCTGACCGTAACACAGAAGCATAATATTTTGATGCTTGTCCTAAAAGTGAGTAAGTATGTAACGTTAAATAATATAATAATGACATGATACTGGGGAACTCATCATTTTCTAAAACAGGTTTATGGGGCTAAGGAACCTACTCCACTATTTGAAAAATACATTTTACACATACATCTTTCTATATCCCTTTCTGCTATCCTTCTAACAAAATATGTACACAAACCTTGCATACAACATATTTTTGAGCTTACCACACTCGAGCTAAGGATCTATTTGATCGTGATCAACGAGACCTTAATCATATCAGGGTGGACGTTTTTTTTTTCCTCTGAGAAACCCTACACCAACCTTAACAGTTTATATACTTTGTTTGTGTCTAGCAAGCTACATATATGACAGATTGTTCTTAAACTGCATGAGTCGTATAGACACTCATGAGCATCCTGCTGTGGATCATACATTTTATGACCGTAGCATCCCTAAACAGGGTCCTGAATATATTCTGGGTGTTCGGCAGGTTTGCTGGTTACCAAATAAACTGGTCCAAGTTGGTGCTCTATGTCTCTGTGGGGCGAAGCCTCATCTTCCCTGTGGATTCCAACTAGCGGAAGCCACAGACGGCTTCAAGTACCTGGGGATCTGGGTCTCTAGGGACCCATCCAGATTCCACAAGAGTAATCTCCTGCCACATCTCAAGTCTGATGTCCGACACTGGAAATCGCTCCCTTTGTCTCTTCTGTGGCGTGCGGCCCTATTTAAGATGATGTCCCTTCTTCGATTCCTATACGCTTTGCAAAACACTCCACATCACGTTGACTGCTCGTACTTCAAGGACATTGACTGTCTTCTTCGGGACCTGCTCTGGGAGGGTAAACCTCCCCTGAATTACCACACACAAGCTCACTCTGGGGTGGTTTGATGGGGGAATAGGATTAGCAGACATTAGGAAGTACTATTGGGCATCCCATCTCGCAGCAATCAACCAGTGCATGTATAGACCACAGGGCGAACCTGTCTTCAAGATCTATAGGTGGCTTCTGCCAGGAGGGAATTTTGAGGGGGCGCTATATGTGCGCTTGTTGAAACCACCCTTGACCGGCCCCACCGTGCATGCGGTGCAAGTATGAAAAGCAGCTACGAAGGGCTTGGGGTGGGAGGGCAGGATTACACAGGTCGCACCACTCTGGCATAGCAAGCAATTGGGTAGGCTAATCCTCTCAAAGGACTTTGATCGTTGGGATCTTATTGGTATATCTTAAGTGGGAGACATGTGGAAGTCTGGCAAAATCATTCCCTTTACACAGTTGCTGCAGGAATACGAACTGGCAAGTTCCAAATCCTTTTGTTATTTACAAATTAGGCATGCTTTGCCCGCTGTGCTCCCAAGAGGAGAATCACTTCCCGAGTCCTCCCCACTATGGGATAGAGTTCTTGATAGCTACCTACTGGAGAAGGCCATATCACTCATCTACAAGAAGCTGATCAATAATATGTCTGAAACCCTCGTCCAGCTGAGGGCAAAATGGGATCATGATGTAGAAGGTTTGGATGATGAGGAATGGCTGGCTGCAGTGGCCTCTCCTCGTGAGGTGGCCATCTCCTCGAGGCTTCGCCCCATACAGCTAAGGCTCCTGCATAGGTCCTACCTGTCTGGTCCACTACTGGTTCGTATGGGGTACAGTATGGATGGTGGGTGTTCCAGGGAATGTGGGCAGGAGGGTACCTTTATAGATACACTTTGGGAATGCACGACTATTCAACGGTATTGGGCGGCAGTAGTGAGACTCATGGAGGGGGTGTTCGGGCAGAAGATAGAGTGTAATATAAAGCTTGCCATCCTAAACGCCTGGGACCCTACTGACCTAAACTCCAAAGAGCATACTTTGGTTTTAATGGTGGCAAAGCAGAACATCACAAGATTATGGAAGGCCCAGATCCCACCAAATATGGATTGGAGTAACGATATGGACTGGTGCATGGTCACAGAAAAGACCATGTATGATGCTAGGGGGTGCCCCGCCAAGAGGACGCAGATCTGGGACAGGTGGAATGCTCACAGGAGGGGGGGGGTATGTGAGCCTCCGAAGAGGAGGGAGGAAATCATCACACAGAATCTTATCATGTTATGATTGTGATTACTATATTGTTGTGTTGCCATTATAATGCTCTGTGTCTCCCCTGCAACACAACCTTGATGCTATTCTATATGGATAATGTCCTTCTTGAATGTCATACCTTGAGTTCAATAAAAAGAACTGTTAAAATAAAATTAAAATAAATGTTATGACCGTAACAGCGGTTATAATAGTAACGTTTAGCACACTCGTTCACCATATTCACAGCAAAACATTTAACAGGCCATATGGCGACGTAGGACATGCCTGGAGCTTCCCTTTCAAAATCTTTGATATTATAGGTACAAACACATCTTATGTGGCTTTTTGTTTTAGATTGTGTAACTTTCAGTCTGCTTTGAACAGCATAAGCAGTAAACATTTATGTTGTTAACCGTTGGCGGTGTCCCCTCTACAACGGCTGTTTTTACTGATGCTTTATATAGTTAAAAAAAGAAAGAAAGACAGGCTATTAGTTAAAAATAAAATAGAGCCATGTATACGGTATAAGTAAGTGTCTATAACGATTTGGACTAACTTCAACTTCAAGAATTGGGCTTGGTCTGATAAATGCACACATCCCGGAAGGTCAGCGCTCGTCGGCATGTATTAGCTCTAGAATTACCACAGTTATCCAAGTGTGGCGGCTCTAAAATTTTAAGAGTCGCTGAGGTCCATGACGCAATGAAAGCCTCCGGAGCAGATTCATCCAGAAACCCCATATCTTTACAGACCGGTGAGTTAGGAGCTGATATAGACTCCTCACCATCTTCCATGTCAATGAAACTGTTTCAAGTATTTGCTTTGTTACTCAAGGTTTCCGTGCTGCTTCAAGAGCCCTTAATAGGGGGTATGAGTTGCGGCAAAACCTTGAGGTTGAGTGTTTCCAGTCACCGGTAGACCTCCTCTTTAAAACCAGTGATGTCATCACCATCCTCTTTAAGGCAGTTCTGTTGTGCGTTCTGCTCCATTGCCGCTGGCATCAGACTATGATAATGTCTATTGATTATGTTCAACCCACCATCAGAGGGTTGAGGTGGCTTTATCTCTTCATAATGACCAAGCAATCTCTTGTAGGAGGGTGGCTCCTGGGATTTGATATACGCTGCTTAGGGTTTCCTTATATGTATTCTAAGCAACAAAGAAAGGGCATACTCCTCTATATCACATCATGGTCACCAGATCTGCAGGGGCTATGATTCATTGAGGGCTGCCGCATAGCCCAAACCACGTGGTAGAACCATGTGCACATGACTAGCACGTGAACAGGGTGATGTCACAATATGATCACTTCTGGGGAGGGCCTCCAGGGCCCCTGAAGTTCCGGTAACGAAATTGACGTCACTTCTGGGGTGGAACAGCTATACCTTTTTGTCTGATGAGAAAGGTATCCTTGTGTACTACTGACAACAAGTTCAAACTGTGGAAAAACAAATTAAAACAACCTGGATACCATGTAGTCCATCAGTCTCTATAGTCAATCAGCAGAATAGCAGTAAGTACATGGACTGAAGATGCTGGCTGTCCCAGGATATTTCAGCTCGCCTTCATAATTTAGCCTGAGTGGTTCTGGACACGAACGCTGGCTAGGATATGTCAGGGATATTCCGATGTATTATATGTACCCAAGGGAAACCCAAAGAAGCAGCACTAGTAAGGGTCGTCTGAATTATTACTATACTAGTCCCTTACATCAGTATATAAGTTATACTCACACAATTGCTTTATTTTAGAAATTGATGGTATCGTTATATGGCTGTATATTTGGATTTCTCCCAAACACGCCACACTTTTCGGATACAACAGTGCACTACCTCGTAGGTATATCTGCCCTTATATTTTTTGATTCTTCACACATGGATGGGACTGCAATCACACCCCCACCAGTCACCTTGATGCTATGGATTATTGATTGGTGCGTTACTAGTAATCATTTGCTGCCAGGGCACAACATAGCATGTTACCCTTGTCTCACGGTTCATGCATGATTGTTTTTTGGTCCTTTGCTTCCACTACTACTGTAAGAGAAATGTTCTTAGAACACATCTCTCTAGGTGCATGGCCCAAATATAATATCTTAAAAATAAAAAATATTTCTTCATTCTCATAATTCTCATTCCCATTCCTTCCTTTTCTCTCCTTGTTTATTTTAGGTGCTTCATCTTTGTATGAAACTCATGATCATGCAGTAATTGTGTTGAACATAGTTGACATACAATCTGACCCGTTGCACTATGCTTTGTAGTATTTTTGTTTTGGGTGCAGTAGTGTTTTGCATTTAATAAGAAGTGACCTAAAGGTGTTATATTAATGTTGGTCACTGTTTGCTTGCCAGTATATGTCTATATGTTTTTTGTTGTCTGTTTTTTACACCTGGTTGTCTGTGCATTAATATTGCTTTGCTCATTGTTTATTTCATTTCATTGTTTGTTTGCTCTCTTGATCTTTGATTTTTGAAATGATTCAAGCTGGGGTAATTCAAACTGTTTAGTAGTAATAAAAAACTGAATTGTAGTAATACAATTGAAAACTCTGATCATTGAATCTTTTCATGGATCTGATTTTTGTATCCAGAACAAGTGTATTTATTTTTTGCTTAAGAGGCCATTGTCACTAGAATTACTCAAGTACCCATGGTCCCTTATGATGTTTGGGTTTCCCTTGTGTACATATACTAGATTTGTGCAATCGCAAATTGCAAGGGATTTGGTGAAAATCCTAACTTTCTGACTGAGAAAGTCCCCCTCCATCACTTTCCCTCCTCTTACTTCAGATATGCCAGACCATGCACTCTTATACCCTGATGATTATATTTAAAAAATACTTGAAGGACCTTCAGTTTTTTCTTATTTTTGCCTGACACACCTTTACAGTAGAATCCAGACTCTCTGAAAAACTTGAAAATAATATGAAAAAATATACGAAATTGCAACTAATGATCTGTATGTTAATTGAATATTTAAAAGCCGACAAAATACCTGGCGGTCTTAAAGTGAGAAATATACCTGGAATTATTACTGAAGACAAAAAATACAAACAAGAATTTAGCTATAATGGAACTACTTGTTGCTGACATTGGATGGTTTTGGGCATAGACACCAACATTGAACATTTAAAAAAATTATTAGAAGAAATTATACAATAAGAAAAACGAATTTTAGAATCCAGTGTAATACCTAATGGTAAAAGTCTCTCGGACAAAAATGGGAAGACTATAACAGAATTTACCCGAATAAAACAGGAGAAACAATCCAATAAAGGTAAAAAAGACACATAGAATTGCACGATTGAGAAGAATTGCCTGTATCCCAATGAGGAATTCTAGAATAGCAGAAATTTCTACAATCCCATTTACGAACGGACCTGGGGCATATTCAATAAACAGAGCAATCTGATAAACGTTACTGCTTCCTCTGTGGAATCAACATATAGTTCAGAACCCGGAGAGGGTCAGAGTTCCTTGAAAACCAGTCATAAGCCTAATTTTCTAGGTGCTGGCCCGACAGATCCCCATGACATGGGAGGGGGAGAGGAAGGGTCCCAGTATAATGGTATTGCGACACACCAGAGGAAAGACAAACTCTTCACAAATACCACCAATGGGGGAACCAGTAACAAACATCCCCATTTCAAATTTCACTGACATAAGAAATGACCAAACTATCCCCATATTTAATCTGTCTACCCACAATTCATCCACAACTGAAATATAGTTATTTAACAAAGGACTATCCTTCGTGCCCACGCCCCCCCCCCAATTTGGGGGAATTACAAACAGACATATTCAGGTATGTTAGGAAAATCAGGCTCCATGCTTTTTTTAAGAATAATTCTTTCACTCTTTCTCAGGCATACACCAGTTTCAAACCCCCATCTACATTTTCGTCTGCATCTTCTGCCATTCCACCTGAAGTTCTCACATTTGAAAAGCTGGTATTAAAAGATATCGCTAAGTTACCCCAAAAAAAGTGTCTTTGTCTCCTTCAATATAACTCTGTCAGAAAAATAAGCCCTCAATTACCCGAAAGTGAACACAACTTTAATTGTTAAACCTGCAGACAAGGGCGGAGGGATTGTACTTCAGGATATTTCAGATTACAAAAACGAGATCGCGAGACAGATCTCAAACAATGATTACTACTTGAGACTTATCGGAAACCTCACGAAAGAACTACAGACTTACTAAAAAAGGTCTGGAAGAATGTTTGCATACTAAAAATAAATATCTTTGTCTTAACACCAGGAATCCTAGAACTTCTGTGATATACACCCTCACCAAAATACATGAAGATCAAACAGCTTTGTCGGGCAGACCAATCACTTCTGGGTGTGCCTCAGTTCTAGAACCACTTGGAAGATACATTGATTTTTTCATCAAAGAATATGCACCTTGAACAAGATGCTATGTAAAAGACATTGACATAGAATTGACTCTCAAAAGGATTTTTTACTTTTACTAAGGGAATTA
Source organism: Lissotriton helveticus (assembly GCF_964261635.1). Classification (NCBI taxonomy): domain Eukaryota; kingdom Metazoa; phylum Chordata; class Amphibia; order Caudata; family Salamandridae; genus Lissotriton; species Lissotriton helveticus. The sequence continues at coordinate 1,913,974,109 of NC_136061.1, read as the reverse complement.
TATTCAACAAATCAATGACACTTCCATGGGGGCTGTCTATGCCCCAAATTTTGCAATTCTCTTTATCGATGCAATAGAGACTCAAACCAATTTGACTGAAAGGAACCCATTCCATGACAACATATTAATGTGGAAGAGAAATATAGATGATATCTTCAGAATTTGGAAGGGTGATGAGAACACATGAACCACATTTATCACTTGGCTCAACACAAATTGTAAGGGACTTACATTCACATTCCAATCCAATAGACAACACATTTCCTTTCTAGACTTACTGATAAAAGACAATGATGGGCAGCTGTACGCTACCCTATACCGCAAACTCACTGAATTAAACACATTACTAGCATACTCGAGCCTTCATCCCAGAACACAGAGGGACACACTTCCATATTGTTTTTTCAAAGAGGATTTCTTCAAAGAAACAGAGGTGCTCAAGACTAAACTGTTGGCCAGAGGTTACCGACCCAAACTTATCACCAAATCCATTAGAAGGCCATTGTACAGTCCACCTGAGATACTACTCTCCCCTAACACTAACAGAAGCTCAGACAAAATGGTATGTGTGACCACTTTTTCACCCATTTCCTATGAACTTCATTGGCATACCCTAAATACAGATGATGAACTATCCATTGAACACCCACTTTTTGCCTTTAAAAATATCAAGAACATAAAAGAGCCCTTATTTAGGGCATGCCTTCCTCCTAGTAAGCCTAATTTAACATTGCACGACCTGTGGAGATCCAGGCCTTTGGTTGGACATTTCAAATGTGGAGAATGCAGTGTGTGCAAATGCACAATTGAAACCAAAGAGTTTGTTCACAACAATGTGAGAAATGTTTTAACAGAATTTTCTAACTGCAATACTTGGAATGTTATTTATGTGATTATGCGTCCTTGCAATGACATTTATGTAGGGCAAACGACGCAAAAAATACACATCAGAGTTTGCCAACACAGGAGTCGAATAAGATGCAAGGTGGCAAATGCACCACTGGTGGAACATTTCCAAAGGTCTGGACATGATGAGAATGACATTAAATGGCAAGTCGTGGAAGTCATTAAGGCCCCTATGCATAGATGAGATATCTCAGCCATTCTCAACAACACTGAACTAAAATGGATTCTGAAGACAAATAGTTTGCAAAAAGGACTAAACCGGATTGAGGACTGGTCTACGCCTGTGTGTTTATAAGTCATATAGCTGCATTACTGGATGAATGCACTAAATGACCTTGGCGCACAATCACATAATATGATTTAATCAGCATTATGTCCATTTCAAGAATTTTTATTACAATATGATTATTTACACACCAATGGAAATTGTTATGACAAGAGAATTACTTTTTTAACAATATATTTTATATGATTTTGGTAATATTATGCCCCCATTTCTCTTCTTTTGGTTTCTCACTATAGAATTGATTGCTTCTCAGTAAGGCCTATAGATGCTAAGGGCCCTTCCAAGATGGCCGCTGTCTTTTCAAAAACATTTAATATTCCTATTTGAACCAGACCTATTTCTACTTCCTCTGTTAGTAAACATGCTCTGCTTTCCATTTTGAGCTTGTCCTATTACTGTCGGATCAGAATGACACAAATACGTTTCGATTCACAACCAGTTCTCTATTAAGGTAAGACCCACCCTCAGCACTGATAATTTCTTTCTCTATTACCGAAAAGATGCTCTACTTAACCAGAGGAGCTATTTTTTACGCATTGCATCCATGCTAGATTTGTTTTTGTAATTTCTCTCCAGACAGGCATTGATTTCCACTTATGGTTTACTCTTGCATCGTATTGAAAACGCATGTCAATAGAAGCAGCACTAGTAAGGGGTCTTCTTAATTATTACTATACTAGTCTCTTACACCAGAATATACGTTATACTCACTAAATTCATTTATTTAAAAAATGTATCGTATCGTTATATGGGTGTATATTTGGATTTCTCCCAAATCCACTGCAATTTTTGGATACAACTGTGCACAACCTTGTAGGTATATCAGCCCTTACATTTTGCGGTTCTTCACACGTGCATGGGACTGCTATCACAATCTTACCAGTCACCTTGACACTATGGATAATTAATTGGTGCGTAACTAGTAATCATTTGTTGCCAGGGCACAACCTAGCATGTTGCCCTTGTCTCACGGTTTATGCATGATTGTTTTTTGGTCCTTTGCTTCCATTACTTCAAGAGAAATTTTCTCAGTACACATCTCTCTAGGTGCATGGCCCTAATATAATATCTGAAAAGTAAAAATATCTTCATTTTCCTAATTATCATTCCAATTCCTTCCTTATCTCTCCTTGTTTATTTTAGGTGCTTCATAATCGTATAAGACTCATGAACTGGTACTAATTTTGTTGCAAAAGTCCTTTGTTTGCTTAATTACAGATTGTTGATGAATCAGGTGCTTCATGTAATATATCAGTTGATACCATGCCAGGCAACTGATCCTCAGTCCTGATGATGATCCCATATTTTTTACGGGATCAGAACATTGTCGACATACACTCTGAGCCGTTACACTATGCTTTGTAGTATTTTTGTTTTGGGTGCAGTAGTGTTTTGCTTTTAATAAGGGACCTAAAGGTGTTATATTAATGTTGGTCACTGTTTGCTCGCCTGTATATATCTATATGTTTTTTGTTGTGAGTTTTTAACACCTGGTTTTCTGAGCATTATTGTTTTTTTGTTCATTGTTTGTTTTAGTTCATAGTTTGTTTGCTCTCTTGATCTTTGGTTTTTGAAGTTATTCCGGCTGGGGTAATTACATTTTGTTCGAATTGTAGTCATACAATTGAAAACTCTGAATATTTAATCTGCTTATGGAACTGATTTTTGTATCCAGACCAACTGTATTGAATTTTTTGTTAAGAGGCAGTTGTCTCTAGAATTACTAGGGATATTCTGGCAGTGTACCGCGTGAAATCATGTCCTTGATTTGGAGTTGGTCTACTCTGCTGATGCAAAGGAGGAATTGTGGTTAGTGTCAGTAGTTCAAAAACAGGGTGAGGCAGGAGTGTTGCTGGAGTCCATTGCAAAGTTAAACAATGGTGTTGTTTAATTCACTGAAGACCGACTTGGTGTGCTGTGACCTGTTGGAGTCTCCACTGCAGAGCGTTGCTACTTTTACTTACTCATTTGGTTGAGCCGGATCAGGGAGAGTTAAGAGCCTTGGGACACTAGTTTTGACTGGCATCTGAATAGATAGAGCATGGTTGATCATAACTCTCTGAGGTCTGTTGTGTAAGAATGAGGTGAATCGTTTTAATACAGTACTGGAGAGACACATCCTGCCTTCTAGGAGGTTCATAAGGTTCTTGTGTTTAACCGTGTCAAATGCAGCTGGAAGGTCAATACAAAAAGAACAATTGAAGGGCAGAATGCTGAATAATGTCAAACATTCACCCCAGTACAGAGATCTGGGCCTAAATCCTTCATGTTTTTGTCCCACATGCCTTTCCAGTTTCAAACCAGCCATATGCAAATCAGTCTTGATCCTGCTCTCAATGGAAACAGTCTATTCCGAACTGCCAGGCCAGGTCCTCCCTGGTTTCGGGATAACACCTCGCACCAGCCAGGCTAGCTTGATTCCAGTGGCATGGAGAGCACAGATTAATAGACAGGAATCATTCTGGTTGAGAAATCTCAGGGCATCATCGACAATATGATCCAGGGCAGTTTCAATACTGTGATCCAGCTTGAAACTAGATTGGAATTGGTCAAGAAGCTGGAGTAGCTCTATGTGACTGCACAGTTGTTGATGTGTGAACTGGCACTAATTTTGTTGCAAAAGTCCTTTGTTTGCCTAATTACAGATTGTTGATGAATCAGGTGCTTCATGTAATATATCAGTTGATACCATGCCAGGCAACTGATCCTCAGTCCTGATGATGATCCCATATTTTTTACAGGATCAAAACATTGTCGACATACACTCTGAGCCGTTACACTATGCTTTGTAGTATTTTTGTTTTGGGTGCAGTAGTGTTTTGCTTTTAATAAGTGACCTAAAGGTGTTATATTAATGTTGGTCACTGTTTGCTCGCCTGTATATATCTATATGTTTTTTGTTGTGAGTTTTTAACACCTGGTTTTCTGAGCATTATTGTTTTTTGTTCATTGTTTGTTTTAGTTCATAGTTTGTTTGCTCTCTTGATCTTTGGTTTTTGAAGTTATTCCGGCTGGGGTAATTACATTTCGTTCGAATTGTAGTCATACAATTGAAAACTCTGAATATTTAATCTGCTTATGGAACTGATTTTTGTATCCAGACCAACTGTATTGAATTTTTTGTTAAGAGGCAGTCGTCTCTAGAATTACTAGGGATATTCTGGCAGCGTACCGGGTGAAATCATGTCCTTGATCTGGAGTTGGTCTACTCTGCTGATGCAAAGGAGGAATTGTGGTTAGTGTCAGTAGTTCAAAAACAGGGTGAGGCAGGAGTGTTGCTGGAGTCCATTGCAAAGTTAAACAATGGTGTTGTTTAATTCACTGAAGACCGTCTTGGTGTGCTGTGACCTGTTGGAGTCTCCATTGCAGAGCGTTGCTACTTTTACTTACTCATTTGGTTGAGCCGGATCAGGGAGAGTTAAGAGCCTTGGGACACTAGTTTTGACTGGCATCTGAATAGATAGAGCATGGTTGATCATAACTCTCTGAGGTCTGTTATGTAAGAATGAGGTGAATCGTTTTAATACGGTACTGGAGAGACACATCCTGCCTTCTAGGAGGTTCATAAGGTTCTTGTGTTTAACCGTGTCAAATGCAGCTGGAAGGTCAATACAAAAAGAACAATTGAAGAGCAGAATGCTGAATAATGTCAAACATTCACCCCAGTACAGAGATATGGGCCTAAATCCTTCATGTTTTTGTCCCATATGCCTTTCCAGTTTCAAACCAGCCATATGCAAATCAGTCTTGATCCTGCTCTCAATGGAAACAGTCTATTCCGAACCGCCAGGCCAGGTCCTTCCTGGTTTCGGGATAACACCTCGCACCAGCCAGGCTAGCTTGATTCCAGTGGCATGGAGAGCACGGATTAATAGACAGGAATCATTCTGGTTGAGAAATCTCAGGGCATCATTGACAATATGATCCAGGGCAGTTTCAATACTGTGATCCAGCTTGAAACTAGATTGGAATTGGTCAAGAAGCTGGAGTAGCTCTATGTGACTGCACAGTTGTTGATGTGTGCATTTTTCCAGGAGCTTGGAGTTAGGATATTGGGGATGGGGCGGTAGTTGTTAGTGTCTGACTAGTCGAAGTTACATTTTTTCAATATAGGTGTAACCTGGCCACTTTCGAGGCAAACTGGTATGGAGCCTTGTGCTAGAGAAGCGTTTATAATCCTGGTCCATAAGAGCAGTTGGGAGCATATAATCTCATTGAGAAGTTTGGAGGGTAACAGGTTGTTGAAACGGTGAGAGTACTTTAGAGATGATAGTAGCTTTAAGATATCACATTCATCAATAGTCTTAAAAATGAACCAAGAGGCAATATTGTTTGGTTTAGTTGAGGTGTTTTGAGGGCTCTCTCCCTGAAGCATGGGGGAGTGATGTGGAGTGTTATTGGTAAATAAGATCTCTACAGCATTTTGGAGATCAATGCCAATTAGCTCTGTTTTCTTGATAAAGAAAGATGCAAATACCTTGTAGCTGGGTGGTGTATGATTCTCAGAAGAAAGGGGATTATATTTCCTATTAGTTAAATTTTTGACAATTTCAAACCGTTTTTGGGATGGATTGTTGATAGAGATCGCAGGCCACTCGACCAATATTTTCACCACTTATGTTTCGGGCCCATATACTTCAATTCATCATACTCATTGATCAGATGACCTTACAATCCACTACCAATAATCATGAGTCCTTCTCGATTATTTCCAGTGTACCCGACTTACCATCCACCGTTACGGGCACCTATGACCACGATGGGCCAGGGAGCTAGCTGTAAAAGGAAAGGCAGCAAAGTACAAAACCCAACCTAGAATTACTTAGATATTTTCATCAAATGACCACGGACAACTGGGAAGTTTTAAGAATTTTATCTAGAAATCAGTTTCGGAAATCATAAGTTTTACCATAAAAAGACAGTCGATAATCAGGATAACGAAAATCACATAACTATAAAGAAACAATGTAAGAGTGATCATTGAAGTTTTGTAAAATAGAGTAACAGGGAACTCACTAAGTAGACTTAAACTGAAATTCAAGAATAGACATCTATAAATGGGCAAGCTATTTGCATGTACTAAATTATACTATTGGAGCGTACTTCATAAAAATGGGTAGAAATTAGGTATCCTAGACGTCTATCAAAAGAGTGGAAAGTGAAACACGCTATAATTCTAGTAACGTTACTTCAAATCACATTTATAATTCATAGACAGTATGGAAATAATGTGCTCTAAAAGGTAGGGTAACATAGGAACATGCTATGAAAATTCAATGCAAAATAGATTTCATAGGGTAGATTTTGCAAAAAGCATGGAAAATATGACGTGTGCAAAGATATGTCTTTATTGAAGCAAAAACAGAAAAATAGAGAGGTGCAGTTTAGAGTTTTCGGCAAGATATTTACCTAGACTGGTGTGAAAACCAACCCTGGCCACGGGTCAGTTAAGGACAGGAAATACCCCAAGGAATAGCAGTCATCAATGGGACAGCAGGTGCAGTATGGACACCTCAGGACAGGACAGGAAACCCAGATTAGGATCAGGACAGGACCACCAGGATACGACCAGCACCCGCAGTTCGGAAGCAACGCCTGCGCTCCACCCTCTCTGCAGCTATCAGTCAGAACCCCGATTGGGTTAGCGAACTCCCCAGCAAAGTGCTCCGCCAGCACTTTAAGGTTTAGTAAAACCTTAGTCTATGGTCAAATTCGGACAGAGTGCTCCGCAGCGCTCTGTATATTCAGTCACCTATTGAGTGCGTTGGGTCAGTGACAGGTCAGCTATTCGGACAAGTCGGACAATTTCTCTAGCTAAACCTAGGCTAGATATACTCTTTTGGGTCAGTGTACCACCCCCCAATGTTGCAAAGTGTCAGAATCCCCAATTTCGATTGGTCCTAAGGTAGGATGGGTTAACACACCAATCAGAACAGACTTATTCAAGTCCTATTTTGCATTCTAAGGTACCGCCTAGCAAGATTGGGGTTCCCATGAGAGAATATGCAGAATACAATAGGAATAATGTCATTGTATCAAGTTAGGAACACAATTTCTCTATCCTCCTGGGTCAGAGGTGGCGTTCTCAGGAGCATCTTGTCTGTGACTGCCAGCTGGCTGAGTTCCACCGCTCAAGGCCACTGCTGCCTGGGCTGCGTGATCATGCGCAGAAAGGACTCTCAAGATGGTTCTCGACCCAGTTGGACCCCCTGTTTACCATGGTACATGAAAAGTAAGCGAAAACAAATTAAAACATAGAAATAAATGAATAAACTACATAACATGAGTGTGTACTTATGAATTATCACTATAAAATATACTATGCAATTATTTATTAGTGCAACAGACAAAATCACAAAAGCGACGGTGCAAGCTTCACCTCGTTATTAGAAAGCGCGGCCATTTTATGGCTATTACGCATGCGCACCCTTTCCCTCCAAACTGTGACTGCGTCATGTCACGTGATTATGCCTAACGCATGCGCAGAATAAAATTTCGAGCAGCGTCCATGTTTTAAAGACAAGGGTTATTCGTATTAGTGAAACACATAGGCAAGCATCACTATGATACACACGCACATTCAAAATACATAAATTTAGTAAAACGAACAATTGGAATTACGGGATTATAACAAATTTTCGAGGTTCTTGACTCGAGCAAGTCGCGATGCGAAATCTTGCTCTATCAATCCCCTCTTTGATGATATTTACTATCATCACAAAATAATGGAACCAGATGCCAACTTTCTTTCACACCTTGTACATTTCTATCTCTTCCAATAGGCGATTCAGTTTCTCTTTTTCATTTTTGGTAGGGTGAGAATTTTTCACCTTTTTATAAATCTGATTATTCATTTCTTCCAATTCAAGCTCATCCGCACTCCGTTTCACTCCTCTCGCATTCACTTGGTATTTCTTTGTGTGTTTGCGACATTTGCAACAGACGAATATGAGAAATAGGATAAGACCTATCACTCCAATTGGCATCAGTACCTTAAACAATAAGCTTTTACCTAAGCTAGCAAACCAATGACCTACATTGGAGAGACCATCAACCAGTCTCCTCCAGGCACTGTCAACCTCGAGTGTTTGAGTTCCTTTTCCAAATTAGTAATGTTTTTCACATATCTTTTAAGCTGTACACTTTTGTCCGGAATGTAAGTGCAACAATGTTGCGCCTTCAACATCCGGCAGACTCCGCCCTCTTTTGCTAATAAGGTGTCAAGAGCAAGTCTGTTCTGCAAAACCATTGATCTGATCGCAATACATCCACTATTGTGGATAATTTGCAAATTTCTTCGAGTGTTCAGAACCACTCCCACTCCAGGTATCAGTGCACTAAAAATACTACCCATTATTTCACCTACGCTTTCTCTTTTACTACGCACTAAGCCATTTGTGTTTTCATTGCGTCCAGCAATTTCATTCACGTGGTATATTTTCGGGAAAACAATGCCAAAATAGCAGCTTCCATACCAGTGATCCGGCAATTTGAAATAAGCCTTGTTTCCACATATATAATAAATTCCAGGAAACACAGGTTCTGACCCATTTTTGAAACCCCAACCTCCAATTACCTTGTAATTGTGTTCACATTGACTGGAACCAATGAAAATATTATTATAATAACTAGTCTTCTCGCGATGAAGACAGAGTTTCCCTTTCTTTTCGAAATCCAGCAACAAAGCAGGCCCTGGCCCGCCATTTGAGGTGCTTTCCATGTCCTCAGCCCATTTTGGGGTTTTCTGTCTTTTGTCATTTGCCTTTCTTTGGAAACTCTCCCTTCTCTTCTCTGCCATGTACAAAAATATTTTCTCTTGTTCATGTAATGAACAGGTCAAGTTGTCTCTGTGTGCTTCATTTAAGTCTATGGTACCTATAGTCAGAAAGTATTCTCCCATATACCGTGTAACGTCACTTTTAGTATGTACAGGATTCAAGTTTCCACGTATGGGAAGTTCAGAAAATATCACGTCTGAATTAGAATAGTAATACTGTAATGGTCCTCTTTTATAAAATAAGCTTGCTAAAATGCTACAGGAAATTCCATAGGTCAAAGGTAGGTGATGATAAGTCACGCCTTCAGCTACAGAAGTAGGTAGCTTCATGCAGACATAGCAATCTTCTATTTCCATAGTTTCTACATAATGCACTAACAAGTTTGCGAAAACATTTAAGTGTGTCTGGTTTCTAACTCCGTGGTAATGTAGTCCTTCCTCATCTGATGCTTCTAAGTCTCGTTTTGTCTGTCTGAGTGCTTTTTCACGGTTTTCTACACTTCGTGTTGTCAGTTCTTCAGGGTCGGTAGTCTGAGTAGGGTCAAGATTAGTATTTTTGCTTACCATAAAAGGAATGAAAACTGTTAGTCCTATCCAAACTAATATTACTATTACTATACTACATATACATACCTTGCAGCATGTTTTGCAACAACTGCGGCTAGGTCTACCACTCACGTTTGAATCAGACATTTTGGCTCAGAAGAAGTTTTCAACCCCTCTTTGTGGCCTTGCCCAGGTATCTTTATGCTGAGCAATTTCACAGCGGTTCGTCCTCTTCCTCTGCAGAGTAATCAGTAATCGGTTCCCCGTCGCTTTCGTCAGTAATATCAAGATCCTCTAAATTTTCCAGAATCAGGTATGTCCATTCAGGATCCTGGTATTTTTCATTCAGTCTTTTTATTCGATCACTCCTTCTTTTGGAGCTTTCTCCAGCTTGCTCTGCTATTCGTATGCTTTTTCTTCGGTCAGCAAGTTTCTCTTCTACTGTTTTTATTCTCAATCTTAGTCTCTTAATGTATCTTGGTTCGATATTTTTCTTTTTCTTGAGTCTTTTAGTTGGCACTGTCAGTTGACTTTCTTCTAATGCTCTTTTGTTTTCATTTGTTTGTGGCACTTCCTCTGTCTCTTCCCTTCCTGTCTTACTAGTCCCAGGTCTTGTATCTATTTCTTCTGCCTGGTTACTAAACTAGCCTGGTTCAGGTGAATTCTCGTTCTGGCTTTCAAATGTCTCTGTTTCTGTGTCCTGAACACGTTTTTCTAGTTCTATCTGATCCTGTTCAAGCACTTCGATCTCTTGATTTTCTTCTGCTCGAACTTTTGTACTAGTTCTAGTCTGTCCCTTTTCAATTTCAGGAGTCAGTGGAGGAGTATCGATCACTTGTTCTGTCCCTGTCTGACCTTCCTCTTCGTCCTCAGATTTGATGTGAATCTCAATGATCTGAGGGTCTTCGCCTGTGCCTATCTCGACCTCTCTATTCCACTCTCTATCTTCGTAGATTCGCTCTCTTGTTCTGATTGGGTCTTTAATGAAATCGATTATAGGTATCCAATCATCTTGGCTGGTGCTCGGTTGCTCGTCATCAGCTTCTTCTGGACCAACGTCTGCAGGACCCTCAGCTGGACTGGTGCTCGGCTGTTCGTCATCAGCTATTTCAGGACCGACATCCGCAGACCCCTCAGCTGGACAACCTTCAGCTCCAGGCTCCTTGTCTGGAATTACCTTTTGAGTATGGCTGGCATGGATCCACCTGGGAACGCCTGCACACTTCACTGCTGTCGTGGTCACCAGTATTACTTGGCGTTTTTCTCCCCACCTTGGTGCAAGGCAACTCGAACGAGTGTGCTTCTTTATTCTAACCCAGTCACCTGGAACCAATTTGTGAACTGGAGTTGTCGGGTTGGCGACGGCGTCTTCCCCAATCTGGCGAGAGATAGAACGCACTTGGTCACCCAGTTGCCTGCAGTACTCAAGTACCAAATCATCAGAAATGCTTAACAGTTTGTTTCCTGGTACCCATGCTTGTCTCATCACTCTTCCCATCAAAATTTCATGGGGGCTCAGGCCTGTTCTCTGATCTGGAATACTTCAGAGTCCCATCAGAACAAGAGGCAAGGCAGTAATCCAATTCATTCCAGTTGAGTCACACATTTTGGCCAACCTCGATTTAATAGTGCCATTTATTTGCTCTACCACTCCAGAAGCCTCTGGACGATGTGCACAGTGAAGCTTTTGTGTGATTCCAAATGCTTTACAGAGTTGGTCCATCACCTCATTCTGAAAATGTCCACCTCTATCTGATTCAATAGTGACTGGCACCCCGAACCTAGGTATCAATTCTCGTAATAACAATTTGGCTACTGTTAAGGCATCACTCTGTGGGACAGGGTAAGCTTCCACCCATTTTGAAAATAGGCAGACAATGACAAGGACATATCTTTTTCCCTCACAGCGAGGCATGGTGATGAAGTCAATTTGTATTCTCACAAAGGGACCCCCTGACTTTCCAATTTTTCCCAGTTCAACTACTGTTCTTTTGCCAGCATTGAACTGTTGACACGTCATGCACCTCTGGCACAAGGATTCTGCTACCTTTCTGAACTTCGGGTTGTACCAGGTCTGTTGAAATACCAGCACCATGGCATCCCTACCAATGTGTGATCCTTCATGTATCAGTCTGGCCATAGGGGCAAGCAGGTTCCTAGGTAACACAGGCATACCATCTGGGCCCACAATGACACCATCCTCACGTCTTGGTCGACAACCAAGTCCCTTCCATTTCTCTTTCTCTTCCCAGGGCACAGCATGCTGCCACTCTCTCACTTCATCCCAGGTAGGCACTTCTTCAAACACCATAAGTTGGCAGCTGTTTCCAGTCCCACCCAGTCTGATATTCATTGACATGCGATCCATAGCACATTGTTTTGCTACCCGATCAGCAAAATCATTTCCCAATGACACGGGGTCAAGGCCCTTTTTATGAGCAACACATTTGACCACTGCCAATTCTTTTGGTAATTGGATTGCCTCTAGAAGGTATTGGATAACTTTTCCATTTCGAATGGGGGTACCTGATGAAGTCAGGAATTCTCTTTGTAGCCATAATTGGCCAAAGTCATGCACAACCCCATAACAGTACTGGCTGTCAGTATACACTGTTATTCTTTTGTCTTTTCCCAATTTGCAAGCTCTTATCAAGGCAATTAGTTCGGCTACTTGTGCAGACTTTACTCCAAATAAACAGGATGCTTCTTTAACTCTGTCTAACGCAACCACAGCGTAGGCAGCACTTAGGCCTACAAGTTCATGTCTCATGCATGAACCATCCACAAACCATTCCTCATCATGTACAGGCAAGGGTGTTTCTTTAATGTCTGGGCGGGGTTTAGTACTGAATTCTGTCAGGTCAATGCAGTCATGCTCGTTCTCTCCCTGGTCTTCTAAAACCATTGAGTCAGGGAGTAGAGTGGCGGGGTTCAGTATATTACACCGAGTGATGGCTACATTTGCAGCACCCACGAGAATCCTCTCGTACTTAGTCAGCCGACTAGGGGTGAGATACTGATTCTTTGTTCTGGTTAGTAAAATCACAACTGCGTGTGGAAAATACACAGTCACAGGATGTCCCATGACAATAGATTCACTCTGTTCTAAACTTGTGCATGTTGCAGCCACTGCTTTCAAACATCCAGGTAATCCAGCAGCCACTGGATCCAAAGTGGCAGAAAAATATGCCACGGGGCGTCTAGTCAAGCCATGTTCCTGAGTTAGGACCGACAATGCACAATTGTCTCGTGTGTCACAGAATAGAGCAAACTCCTTGGAATAATCAGGCATTCCCAAAGCAGGGGCTGTACACAGACAATCCCGTAATTTAGTAAATGCTGTTAAGCTTTCATCATCCCATTCCACATGGTCCGGTGCTCCTTTCTTTGTCATTTTTATTAAAGGCTTTGCATGGACTGCGAATCCCACAATCCATTGCCTGCAGTAACCTACAACTCCAAGGAACATTCTGATTTCTTTCTGAGTACGGGGTAACTGCATTTTTTGAATTATTCTGACTCTCTCTGAGGTGACTTTTCTGATTCCTTTTTCTATCTGGTGCCCCAGATATTTCACTGATTTTGAACAGAACTGCAATTTTTCAGGGGCCACTTTATGTCCCTTTTCACTTAGGTGATTCAGTAGGGCAATGGTGTCAATCACGCAATCCCTATGACTTTTGGACGCCACCAAGAGGTCGTCAATGTATTGCACCAAAACAGATTTTCTAGGTAAGACTAAAGATTCAAGGCATTTTTTCAAGATCTGATTAAAGATAGAGGGGCTTTCGGTGTACCCTTGGGGGACCCTGTTCCAAACGTACATGTGACTGTTGAAAGCAAATGAGAAAAGAAATTTGCTGTCTGGATGCAATGGGATCGAAAAGAATGCGTGACATAGGTCTATCACAGTAAACCATTCAGCATCCCAGGGAATCTGATACAGAATCACAGCTGGGTTTGGGACAATAGGACAGCAAGGAACCACAATTTTGTTTACCTTTCTCAGGTGCTGCACTACTCTGTACTTGCCACTAGGTTTCTTGATTCCAATTATTGGGGAATTACACGGGCTACTCATCACTTCTTGTATGATGTTTGCTTCTAGCAATTTCTGTATTTCAATGGCAACTCCTGCTCTTACTTCGGCACTCATTCTGTAAGGCTTAGTATTGGGGTAGGCTGCATTTTCTTTTATGGCTATTTGTATTGGGTCTACATTGGCCATTAATCCTACATCCTTTCCTGTAAAGTCCCATACTTCTGGCTTCACTGTCATTCGCTTAATTTCTGAGTCCGGTCTGACTAACATTAGCTTATAAATACCATCTTCGTCTGGGGTTTGAATCTCAACGCCCTTTGGTGTGCAAAAGATAGTGCAGTTCATTTTGCACAGCAAATCACGTCCCAGTAAGTTCACTGGACTGGTATCACAGACGACAAACCTGTGCATTTCTTTGAAGTTCCCTATTGATATCTCCATGGGCTCGGTAACGGGAGTACTAATCAATTGATTAGATACACCCACTACTTGGATTGCTTCTCCCGAGAGGGGTAGGTTTGGAACGTCTGCTGTTCTCACAGTAGAACGGGTAGCACCAGTGTCCAATAGAAAGGTGACATCATTTCCATCAACCTTTCCTTCAATGTATGGCCCTGACTGGTCTACCGGCAAGGAGGCGCCAAGTACACACTCCTTGTCCTCCCCTCTCAGGCCCCGTCAGTACTCGTCGTCACAGAAAAAAGTGTCATTCAATAAATATTGCGAAGTTGCTGCATTTCTGTTCTCAGTGCCCCCCCAGATCTCTATATCATCTCCCTGCAGTGATTTTCCCTTAAAAGTTGGCTTTGGCGCTCGGGGTATTTGAATCGTTTTTACCTGCTGCTGGGTCTTTCTTGGCTTTTCATTCTGCGTCTGTGGAGTTAAATCAGGGGTTTGGGTATTATCGGACTGTAAATACGGACACTCGTCTCTCCAATGTCCAATTTCCCCGCACTGGTGGCAGGGAAATTTCTTTTTGGCTTCCTCTCTGCTCATTTTTGCTCGGGGCTTTCCTCCACCCCCAGGGCCTTGGTTCTGAGTAGTTTTATTCATCTTATTCAATTGTTTTTCCTGCTGTTCTGCAAGTTTTACTTGGGCCCACATCACTTTCTCCTTCAGGGCCTTTTTCTGTTCTGCCATTTCGTCCTCACAGTACTTTGCGTACCGTAGAACCTCGTCCATTTTCTTGGACTGCTAACAGATTTTGTTATCTTTTATCCACTGACAAATTTCGGGTCTTAAACCGTTTACAAACCTGTAAATGAAATGCGTCATGTCCTTCATTTCGATGTTATCTATACCACTGTACGTTTTGAACACCTGTAACAGCCTTTCATAAAAGGAATGCACAGTCTCGTCCCTTTCCTGCGTGGTTCTATCTATCTTGGTCCAATCTGTTTCCTTTGCGGGCACTTTTAGCTTCAGATGCTGAATTACCTGATCATATTTTTTCATCACTTCCTTAGAGGGTTCTCCTGTTGCTGAGTCACTCGGGTATTCCTCACTAGGCCAACCTATGGCGATTTTACACTCCATCCAAAGATCTACAGGGACCACTATGTCGAAGAACCCATCCAGGTCCTTCCACAAACATTTTTGCACCTTTACAAATCTTTCTACCTGCCGGTACCAATCGACGGGCTTCTCTCGTAATTTCGGGAAGTCATTGGTAAAGGACACAATATCCTGTCTGGACCATGGAACATGTACATATTTTCCTCCTGGCACTTCGCGCATAGGGCATAACTGTTCTGGTTTGTCGGTTTCTTTTAAAACGAATTCTGGGGTTACCTGCTTAGACCTGGCCTCATCTTTCTTTCGGGCCCATCTGGCTTTCCATCTTTCTACGTCTCCCCATTTCTGCTACACTGTCAATAGTTCCTTGACCTGTGCCTTTTTTCCTGATATATTCAGGTTTTCCAAATCTTTGTCTGAAAATTCTGCTCTGTATGGTTTCTGCAAGGGTTTCGATTTTGAAATATCTATTCCCATGCTAGCAGCAGTATCTGTCAATTTTTCATGAAGTACTCGGGCATTTCGGGTAAGACTTTTGCAAATAAACAACAGCTCTTCTTCAGAGTACGTATTTAATCGGTCTAATCCTACATTTCCTGCCATAAGTTCTTCTATTTCTACTCTCAGTTTGTAGAGATCTAGAGGTTTCGACTGAAGAGTTTGTTTTTCTAATTCTTGGCTCCATCTTTCGATTTCTTCAGGAGTTACCAACGTGACACTCTTAGTACCCGAAGTCGATTCCATCTGAATCTCCCTTGTGTTAAAAGGGTTATGTCTTTTCTGCATCCTTTTCCCTGTATTTCTATTGGGCAGATCCATTAGTGAGACCTCAGACTCGCACTCGCTTGTCTGTTCATCTACGATTAAGGGTTCTGGTCTGGGCTGGGCTATGACTGGGGTAATGACTGGAGGTTTTGGACTTTCGCGTTGGTCCCCATACAACGGAACCACGGGTCCGATAGTTACTGGGATTGTCAATGCTTCAGGACTGGTATTTAACTGGGAAATTTTCTGAATTATTTCAGCTCTCTGTTTTGCTAGAACTTCTCGCTCCTTTTCTTCCAATAATCTCTCTAAGGATTTGTCATGTAACACCTGCGGGGTCAGAGTGGGAGCATAACTCGGGGCAGTGGGATGTCTCTCACTTGGTCCTTCATCATAAATAGGTCCTGGGAACAAACTTCCTGTACCTAGGGACCTTGGTTCTCTTTCATATAGAGGCTGTAAGAACGGCATTCCTGAACCTGATGGTCTCGCCTCATCCTCGTAGGGAAGTCTCGGGGAAAAATCACCTTCACGGGAGTATCTTGCATCCCCACTAGCTGGCATTCTTGGATAGATATCTCTTGTATCTACGGGACCTAAACTCTCGGTATAAGGAGGTATGGGGCAACCCCCTCCTACACTGGCGGATCGGGCCTCATCCTGGAGATGAAGTCTTCGGGAATTATCCCCCTCACTGGAAGGTCTATTTCTTTCATTATAAGGAGGCGGACTTCTCATAAATAGGTCATCTAATAATTCATCATCCGACTCTCCAATAGGTACCCAATGTTTGCATTTTTCTGTTTTCTTCTCCCCCCCCAGGAGGACCACATGCTGGCATCATGGGAAACAGTCCTTCTACAATCATATTCTGTCTCCACTGTTTCATCTTTTTGGTTCGGGCTTCCTGCTTCAATTTTGGATAAAATTTAGTTAACCCTTTATCCATTCGGGGCTTATCTCTTTCAAAAGCCTCAATTTCCCATTCCTCTAGTGCTTCATACTGCGTTAATCGAGGTCTGGGATGTAAATCATTCATTCGGGTTCTCAGATTGAATAGAATCCTACTGTTAAAGGTACCCTCTAACGGAAAAACCAATACTCCGTCATCTTTCGTGTATTCCGCCCAATTTTCCAACCATACACATGTGTTGTACCCTTTATCGAACATCATGAAAGATGCGGGAGTGTTGGGTGGCGGTATGACAACACCTTCTCTAGTTTGTTATCGGCTTGTC
Source organism: Lissotriton helveticus (assembly GCF_964261635.1). Taxonomy (NCBI): domain Eukaryota; kingdom Metazoa; phylum Chordata; class Amphibia; order Caudata; family Salamandridae; genus Lissotriton; species Lissotriton helveticus. Next base: position 1,913,957,034 of record NC_136061.1, on the reverse strand, counting down.
CTTTTTGAAGTAATTCTTTACTTTGTTTACAAGAGACAATTTTCTCTTATTTCCGTACATAATGTCATTTTTAACGCCTTTCCACTGATCGTTCTCAAATCCCATATGCCGTGGATCAGGTCTGGTATGCGGTCTATACGAATGCCACATACGATTTTTACGAGTGACTTTGTTTACAAAAATCACTTTCAATCCCAGGGCGTCTATTATTTTCGTGCGACCAATGAAATGCACGAGTTCAAATAATCTCGACCAATGGGTGCGCAGCCTTTCGCGAGACCGTTCTCACGCTTTGGCACTCACCCCTCCTTTACAATTCCAGCTCCGCTACAAACCCGCTGTGACTACCAATCCCAGCGCGGCACAGAGTGACGTCAGAGCAGCTTCGCGCCTGACTCCCTCCTTTACAAGGTAACGGAAACTTTCTTTCTTTCTAAAGTGCTAGTGTTTGGTTATTTAACAACGAATACACATTCGCCACTGTGCTCAAGTGTCTAGACAGGAAAGAATTAGTTTCACTGCAAGTAAACTACTTCCATTTACTTTTCACACTCTACGGGTAGATCTCTTCTGCCTACCCTTCACACTAGCATTGGAGAACCTGCTACTTCCCTAGACTCATCCACCTTTCTGGGATATATATAAGCCTAAAGTTTCACCAACGAGCCCCTTTGCTTTCACCCAAGCTCCGATGAACCTGCTACTTTTCCGGTGTGACCCTCACTAGGTTATGCCACAATAGGAATTTTGCCACTGAACCTCGTTGCTAACATTTATTCAAACATGCATTCAGAAAACCCTAGTTAGTGCTTCCAGTTCTGCCTAACCCGCACCAACTTTCCTTGATAGCCAGTGACCTCAAAGCAAGTGGATTCTATTCACCACTCGCTATTCAATTCCCCGGGGATTTCCGACAACACATATAACGTTTTACAAACGAATGGATTAATACATATAACAGTATAATAACAAGAATAACGAATTTAAAACATTTCATAATTTTTAAAGCAAACACTTCAAGTGAGTGATCAGATCACTCGAATTGTCTACTCTCATTAGCAGCATCCAACTTAGTTAATCTTAACTAGTCCTACCTAACTTTTAGCTATTCCCTAACCATCCTCGATGCTACCAGAAAATTACTGATAGAGATCGCAGGCCACCCGACCAATATTTTCACCACTTATGTTTCGGGCCCATATACTTCAATTCATCATACTCATTGATCAGATGACCTTACAATCCACTACCAATAATCATGAGTCCTTCTCGATTATTTCCAGTGTACCCGACTTACCATCCACCGTTACGGGCACCTATGACCACGATGGGTCAGGGAGCTAGCTGTAAAAGGAAAGGCAGCAAAGTACAAAACCCAACCTAGAATTACTTAGATATTTTCATCAAATGACCACGGACAACTGGGAAGTTTTAAGAATTTTATCTAGAAATCAGTTTCGGAAATCATAAGGTTTACCATAAAAAGACAGTCGATAATCAGGATAACGAAAATCACATAACTATAAAGAAACAATGTAAGAGTGATCATTGAAGTTTTGTAAAATAGAGTAACAGGGAACTCACTAAGTAGACTTAAACTGAAATTCAAGAATAGACATCTATAAATGGGCAAGCTATTTGCATGTACTAAATTATACTATTGGAGCGTACTTCATAAAAATGGGTAGAAATTAGATATCCTAGACGTCTATCAAAAGAGTGGAAAGTGAAACACGCTATAATTCTAGTAACGTTACTCCAAATCAGAGTTCAGGAGGAAATTATAAACCACATTTATAATTCATAGACAGTATGGAAATAATGTGCTTTAAAAGGTAGGGTAACATAGGAACATGCTATGAAAATTCAATGCAAAATAGATTTCATAGGGTAGATTTTGCAAAAAGCATGGAAAATATGACGTGTGCAAAGATATGTCTTTATTGAAGCAAAGACAGAAAAATAGAGAGGTGCAGTTTAGAGTTTTCGGCAAGATATTTACCTAGACTGGTGTGAAAACCAACCCTGGCCACGGGTCAGTTAAGGACAGGAAATACCCCAAGGAATAGCAGTCATCAATGGGATAGCAGGTGCAGTATGGACACCTCAGGACAGGACAGGAAACCCAGATTTGGATCAGGACAGGACCACCAGGATACGACCAGCACCCGCAGTTCGGAAGCAACGCCTGCGCTCCACCCTCTCTGCAGCTATCAGTCAGAACCCCGATTGGGTTAGCGAACTCCCCAGCAAAGTGCTCCGCCAGCACTTTAAGGTTTAGTAAAACCTTAGTCTATGGTCAAATTCGGACAGAGTGCTCCGCAGCGCTCTGTATATTCAGTCACCTATTGAGTGCGTTGGGTCAGTGACAGGTCAGCTATTCGGACAAGTCGGACAATTTCTCTAGCTAAACCTAGGCTAGATATACTCTTTTGGGTCAGTGTACCACCCCCCAATGTTGCAAAGTGTCAGAATCCCCAATTTTGATTGGTCCTAAGGTAGGATGGGTTAACACACCAATCAGAACAGACTTATTCAAGTCCTATTTTGCATTCCAAGGTACCGCCTAGCAAGATTGGGGTTCCCATGAGAGAATATGCAGAATACAATAGGAATAATGTCATTGTATCAAGTTAGGAACACAATTTCTCTATCCTCCTGGGTCAGAGGTGGCGTGATCAGGAGCATCTTGCCTGTGACTGCCAGCTGGCTGAGTTCCACCGCTCAAGGCCACTGCTGCCTGGGCTGCGTGATCATGCGCAGAAAGGACTCTCAAGATGGTTCTCGACCCAGTTGGACCCCCCGTTTACCATGGTACATGAAAAGTAAGCAAAAACAAATTAAAACATAGAAATAAATGAATAAACTACATAACATGAGTGTGTACTTATGAATTATCACTATAAAATATACTATGCAATTATTTATTAGTGCAACAGACAAAATCACAAAAGCGACGGTGCAAGCTTCACCTCGTTATTAGAAAGCGCGGCAATTTTATGGCTATTACGCATGCGCACCCTTTCCCTCCAAACTGTGACTGCGTCATGTCACGTGATTATGCCTAACGCATGCGCAGAATAAAATTTCGAGCAGCGTCCATGTTTTAAAGACAAGGGTTATTCGTATTAGTGAAACACATAGGCAAGCATCACTATGATACACACGCACATTCAAAATACATAAATTTAGTAAAACGAACAATTGGAATTACGAGATTATAACAAATTTTCGAGGTTCTTGACTCGAGCAAGTCGCGTTGCGAAATCTTGCTCTATCATTGTGTTCTTGTCAAGTTGTTGTTAGAAGAAAGATGCTCTGAGTTTCAGATATGCCTGTTGTAGGCTCTTTTTCTTTGTCTTAGAAGATTGAGGTTAATAGGACACGGAGAGTGTCTCCATGTTCTTTCCGCTGATCTTAGTGAGCGAGGTTATACATTGAGGCTGTTATCAAACCATGGATTAGATTATTGATCTGGGCTCTTTTTAGTTGTATGAGAGCAATGGCGTCCATGATGTCAGACATGAAGTTTACATAATGGTCAGTGAGGTCTTGTGTGTCTGAGATGTTAGTTGGTGGAGGTGGAATGTTGTTACTGAGAATGGATAGCATGTGTGGGATGATGTTTCCGGTGTCTCTGACCTAGTATTTGGCTTTCACTAGTTGGCCTTTGAAGATAACGACTCTTCCTGCTATGAAGAACGTGATGCAATGGTGGGCTGTTCAGTTGTATGGTAGGATGGATTCAATTGAATGGTGTGCTTCCTTGCTATTATTAAGTCTAATAGAGCCCCTTTATTGTGCGTTGGGCTGTTGCAGGCTTGAAACAGGTTGAGGTTGTGAAGGAAGAATTTGAAGCTATTCACTAAAGGGTTGTTTGTGTCGTTGCAGTGGATATTGAAATCAGCTGGGAAAATCTGTGAACCATTGGTGGCGATGACCTCAATGATTTGTCCAATGAATGGGTGGTTATCACTGGGAGTGTGGTAGATCATGTGCAGCGTACATTATGTGTTGTCTTTTGTTGAGATATTGATCCCCAGATATTTGCATGAGGACAGAGATGGTCCAAGCGAATCATGGCTAGAATGGACTAAAATGTCCGGAATGGGGGATGAGATTCATTAAGAAATGTTTTGGTGAGTAGTAGGAGGCCCAGGTCAAGAGTAAGGATTTGGGGCCAGTTGTAGGTGGGAGATTTTGGCCATTTACCAGCCGGTAACGGTCGAATTCGGACGTTACCGACCGGTGAATGGCCATGGAGATGTAGGGGGATAAAAAACATGCATTTTCGGTAATTTTACCGAATCGGTAATTTTACTGATTCGGTAAAATTACAGAATCGGTAAAATTACCGATTCTGTATATTTTACCGAGTCTGTAAATATACCGGTCGGTAAAATTACCGAAAATGCATGTTTGGTATGTAGGTGCCAATTTTAACATTGACACAGGGCTTTGAAAATCGGTATTTTACCATGCAATAGAATTGCATGGTAAAATACCGATTCAGGTGTACATGCACATCTGTGCATGTACACCTGTGCCATGTGGCACACATACATGCCCTTAGGGCACACAAGCCTAAAACAAGGGTGCCAGAGGGTGTCAAAGTGACACCCCCTGCACCCTTGCAAAATTCGGTATTTACCGATTCGGTAAATACCGAATCAGTATTTGATATTGAATCCTATGGGCCTTGAAGCCCATAGGATTCAATATCAAATACCGATTCGGTAAAATTTACCGAATTGGTACCTACATTAGAAATACCTACTCTTAATTACCGAATCGGTAAAATTCGGTAATTAAGAGTCGGTATTTCTCATTTTGCTATATCTGGCCCTGAGTCACCAATATCAGCAGCATGTTTCACTGCAGTTGAGTAGCGCAAATTTTAGGGTAGTTTTGGTTCAATTTAGTGACGGGCCATAAAATGGTACGTGGATCCCTATGTGGGTGAGTGAGGATTGTCTGGATTTTCTCCACAGGCATAGTGTGTTTCATAGGTGCTTAGTTGTAGGAGTTGAGAAGGGAAAGGATATTATTGTTAGATATGTGACTAGCCAGTCTAATGGGACAGGAAAAAAGGTCTAAATCTTGTTTACAGCTCCATTTAGGTAGAGGGGACGTGGGGTCAGCAGGGCTGTTGGCAATAGGGCATTTGAAGGTGGGACTGTTCTGGTTCTGATACTGCTTTTTTAAATTCATACCTTTATGTTCCAGTTTCAAGTAATGTTTAGTAGGTTCTGGATGTCTGCTCTCATCAGATGTAATTCTGTTTTTAGGTCGTAGAGTCTTGACCAGAGAGTGGAATTAGTGTAGGATTGATCTGGAGGAGATGTGTGAGAGGTATTTGGGGTGAATGGGGATATTAACAGTTTGGTGTGGCCCTGGGATATGGGTCTGGACTGTTGGTCAATGACCTTGAGATTGTATATGGCTTGAGGGTTGGGAGGCAGGAGAATTTGGGAGCTGGAGGAAGAGTGGTGAGTCTGATTTAGACCTTTACTGCAGAGAGCATTGTCTCAGCGGGATCTTGCATTATCTAAAGAGGTGGGGGATTTATGATTGTTAGAGAGGGCGAACAGCTTCATAATGTTAAATAATAGATCGTGAGAGGTGTTGATGTTACTCCAGAGATCGGTGTTGATGTTTGGTATGCTTTTTGATTGGGGAGGGAAGTTGGTACGGAGATGGTGGCTTATGGAAGGATTGTCCTTCTTCAGAGAGGGAGGTAGTATTCTTTATTGTGGTGATGTGGCAACTTTGGTTCAGGACATGGCTCTCTCTGGGGGGTTGAGCAGTTTGGGTTGTAATGGAGCCATGAGTGGGAGAGAGGGTAAAAGACGCAGGAGGGTTGTGGGTAAAGGTGAGGGATGGAGTGTATGGGGTATGTGTAACGCTCTGTGGGGTAGTAGTTGGTTGTGGAGTCAAAGGGTGTGGGTTACATCATTGCTATTTTATCTTTAATATGAATAGAAGATATTGTCAAGGAGCTCCAGGTTGCTATTAGATGAATGGATTAGTACAGTGTTGTTGTTGTAAATGGTGGTTTCGACATTATACATAGATGAGAGTGCGAACGCAAGTTTGAGGCCATTCTGAAACTTCTTGGTGGAAGTGACCATGAGTATAGAGGATAAGGCTTTCCTCCATTGAGCGAGACACTTCGTGAAAAATATTAGATCGTTGATTATCAAGCACTTATTGCAGCAGAAGTAGGAATCTAGGAAGAGTGTTTCTTTATTGAAATTGCACATTTTGTATTTGAGAGTTTTTGCAGCATTTCTGGTTAAGTTTGGTGGATAAGTTATTTGAAACTAATTGTGCCCAGGGGGTTCATTATATTGATGTGGGAAGATTTAATGATTAGGTCACTGGGCAGGGAGGAGCTAAGGTGATGAGGAGGAAAGTAGGTGTTGGTCCCTAAATGCGGAGAACTTGTTGCAAGATGTTTGCTCCTTTAGAAGAGTAGGGAGTGTTGTCCTCTTTCAGTTTCTGTGGCCATGCTGGGATGGATAGTCCTATGTTACTTTCTATGTATGCTGATAAGGGAGGGGCAACATGGATTCAGGGAGCTCAGGAGAAATCCACAGATAGACAAAAACGATTGCCTGTGGTCTAATCATCAGAGTCAGGATGAGGACACGTCGAGAAAAATAGTAGTAGCGTGCCTTCAATCCAAAGTTATTACAACATAGATGCCTCACCAGGGGAATTCGCCATGGGCTGGGGACTCTTAGATCAACCTCTGCAATTCCTCCAAATGTACGATCAGCATCCTCCTGAAGTTGTGGTGAGCATGTGAGCCATAAGTGTGCTTGTGTCCGTCTGGGAGGGCTCGGTAGGGAACACTTCAGTCAATTGGTGGGGCAATGTCAAGTCCACCTCTTGTGCTTAGGGAGGCCCCTTGGTAGAATTGCCATGGGATAGCTTGTGGGCAGCGCTGGGGCCATATGTGTGCTACGTTGGGGCTGCTGCAAGACCACTGAAGAGCCACTGACTAGTCTCCTGCAACCCAGGGGTAGATGGGTCCTGGTCAAGATGCGCAATTGCCACCGGGATCAAGATGCAGGTAGGGTGAGCAGGTAGACACTGGTTCTTCAGGGTGTCACTGGTGTTTCTTGTCAGTTGGTATAGCAAAGGTGCAGAACTCCAGTCCGGTTGCTTGATGCTACATGGGTGAGAGTGATGACGTTTAGGCAGGGGCTGGCATGATGGGGCTGCCAGCATGTGGTGAACCTTTACGACAGGTTGTAATGACTTGCCTTGATGGTTGCAGGTCTTCTTTCTTGCGTTGTCGACAACTGGGAGTGCTGGTGGCCAGGTATTTCAATTCTTCCTCAGTGGAGGCATCTGCATCCTTGTGCCTAGATGCTTAGAGGTGCTAAGACGTCAGTGACTGTGTCTGGATGGATATGCTGGGAAGCGTGGGGCAGAGAATAGGTTCACACATGCCTGTGGCTTACTCTCCGTTTTCCCGCTGTGCTGTCACCAGTTCATCCTCATTTCACCTTGGTGGCTTGCTGTTTGTGTCTAGATGCACTCCATCAGCAGCTTGAGTCCTCTTGAGTGTGTCTTTCAGGCCTAGCCTCTCGATCGTTCCTTCAGGGCTTGGTTGATTATCAGGATTCCTAGTGTGGACCAACAGGTCACGCTTCCTTCTCTTCTTTGTTCTCCGTGCTTCAGCCTGCACCTTCTACTAATGCAGTTAAGACTTTTCATTACAAGTCTGTACTTCTGGGTGCAGCGGCATGCACCATCTTTTGTTCAGGCCAACGTGGCCTCTCAGTGGTTGACAGTCTCCGCACCTTGTGGGTGAGACTTCTAGTCGCTTATGTTCTTTCTTCTGTGTGCAGCGGCATGCACCTTCTCCAGGGTTGGCCAACAAGGCCTCACAGTTGTCGACTGTCTCCAGAGTCCAGCCATTGGCCTCAGGAGTTGGGCTCCAGCTTAGTGAATATCAGGACAATTGCTGATCTGGTACTCCTTTCCTATTGAGTGCAGTGTGGCGCCTTGCAATATATCTTGTGCTCCCTCTTTCTAGACCTTCTTGGAGCTCCTACACTGTGGTGTTCCCTCTTCTGGGACCTTCTTCTGTGGGCAGTCGGGAGCTGTGGTTCTGACCCACTTTGACTGGGTAGCACACACTTGGTCTTGAGATGTCGTGCTCATCAGTCAGTTTTAGTGTGGTGTGCCTTGAGGGTGCAGAGGGATATGGTTCTAGAGTCTGGACCACAGTTGCGGCATCATGTACCTCTGCCTACATTCTGGTCCAACTTTGCTTTCTCTGGGCAGGTGCAGATGGTTGCAGTGGTGGCTATTGAGTCTCCTGAGCCGCAGTAAACAAGCGGTTCTCTGCCCTGACCTAACATGCATCCACCAGTACACCAGCAGGGTAACATACATCCACTCCCTGAGCTGGGAAACAATACTATGTGGGTGTATGGCTGCCTAATTTTTACATGTTTGTTTGTCTTGATATAAAGATGTCTGTTACCGCTATTATGTTACTTGCCTGAGTGTTTAATTTCACTAGTCACAAAGGAGCTACGACTGCGGTCCTAGCACATTTGTGACACATTTTAAAGCATAAGAAACATGCCAATGAGTACCTGCCTATATATGTCAAGGAGGTAATCTGGAAGTTACTCACTCTCACATACATGTGAACTCTCTTTTCTATACCATTTTTGTCCTTCTTTTTGGGTTGGGAATCAAGATTTAATTGGGGTTTTATACGTAGGTACAAAGGACCTTAGGTATCTGTAGAGATCATCACATTTTTTATCTAGTCATATATCCTGCTCTGGTGTAGGGTAGGGATATCTTACTTAGTCAGTCCTGAAGAAATGCTATGGGTCCCTCCTCGACCACGCAGGTGTGAAACATGTCAACCTTTTAATCACACACTGTGAGATTGTCACAGCTGACAGTACCCCACTGACAACTTTCACACTCTAGTGTTTAACCCTGCCAAGGAGACCACTGATTGAAAAACCTAACAGTAGCCCTTAGGTAGTTTTAAGACACATTACACTAGACACACTACCCTAACTCCACATACCCCTACTCATCATTACGGCTGAAAGAGAAGATCTCTGCCAAAGAGCCCTCTTGCGGGGCCTGTGGGGCATTGCAGCATTTGCACCACAAGGAGCAGAGCCCTATGATGAAGCATGACATCCACTTGGGTGTGTGAGGGCTTTATCTTTAAATACGGAAGAGTTCCCCAATCACAATACTTTCCAACCACACCTCACCCTTTTCTCTACAGCAACAGCTACCCTCCTCTTGTATACATATTAATGTGGTAGGTCTATTTGCGACCCACTGGGAATCATAAAATGTGTTGAACACACATTGGTACATTGGTATTTGAGATTACCACATAGAGAATTGCACAAATTTGCTATTTGGTAATATCAGACACTTCTCTATGTACTGCTGGCCCCATATGTATAAACAATATGGAAATCAAGAATCCATTGGGGTCCAGAAATGTTTATTGTATCACAAAATTGTGTTGAATTTGTTTGACAATTAGGCTTGGATTAAATATATCTATGAATCATAAATAAGGTTACCAAATGACTCCATGTCACCTGGGACAATATTTTCCAGTCCTGTATTTTCCTGAATCTAATGCGTTTTTGGAGTTGTATTCTTGGTTGATTTAAACAGAACCAATTGGACTACCAGACCTGAAAAACAATGATTTGTGGAAGTAATGGATAAACTGGAACAAAGGTCCCTGTTGACAGGTAGACATTCGGTAATCCTTATTATAAACTTTTTTTTTCAAAATAAGACACCAAGCACAATGGGTTTTATACATATTGTTTTCGGATTTCTATTTGAATTCATTTTATGCAATTCCATTAGGTCTAAATGATTTCAACTGCTTATTTATTAGCTATATTTCTCAACTGTTTGTTAAAAAAATATTGGAGCATATTACCAAGGGCCATTATCGCCGCTTTAGCAGAACTTTTTCACGCTAATGCGGCGATAATTTTATCACCCTATTACCAAGCTGTCGCTAACACCAGTTAGCGACAGCTTGTAGGCGATAGCGGGCATTTTGGGGCCCGCTTTGCATGTCAGCGATAATTATCGCTAATGACATGCAAAGTGGGCGTGCCAAAATGTCAGCGACTGAAAACAGTCGCTGCAATCGCTATCGCCTATGATCAATACAGGCGTAGTTTTGGAAATATTCGCGCTAAGCGCAAATATCTCCAAAAGCTAACACCTGCCCTGACCAGTTCTTAGCCATGTTATCCAATGAGAGGTGGATAACATGGCTAAGAGCATTGTCACGGTAATGCCTGAATATCGCTGTATTGACAGCGATATTCACGCATTTCGCATGTTTTTTATTGCTCCTGAGATAAACCTTGCTAATAGCAAGGTATCTGAGCGATAACAACAGGTGAAGGGCGGCGATATAAATATTCCCGCTAAGCCAACACAGCAATAATTATCGCTAGTTGTTGGTAATATGCCCCATTGTTTTTTGTTTGCTTGAATTATGCTTGCTGGCGTGTTTTGTATCTCCTATTTTTGCCCTCCCAAACAATGTGAGGAGATCCCCACCCTTCCTAACAAGACCATTTAGATCCACTTTAGATCTATAGGACATCATAATTTTTTACTTATCCCTCTGTCTTCATAGAAGAGATGTCCGGCGTAGGCCCAGAAGAGATGAACCAATGGCAGATTTTCATGATAACTACTGAGTATAGAAATGAGTTTCAGTTAATATTTTGTATGTAAATGTAACATACGAGCCATCTATAAAATTTAGCATGAGTTCCGCCTTCCTTAACTGACGCTCAGCATGCATAAAAGGATATTGACTAAAAACTACTGACCTATTGAAACCCCTATTTAAAATTTTCAATAGCTCCACTGCTTTTTGGCTGGGTTTACACTATGCGAATACTGCATACAGTGTAATGGAGCTTTACGGATGCTTGGAAAACAAGTCCCTGGACAAATGTTAGTTATTTCGTTTAACTTTGTGCTTGCTGCTGTAACCAGTGCTTCATCGGAGCTATATGTTTAGAAGTGTTAAAACACAAAGGAGACTTACACATTTAAGTATGTTAAAAACTTTGAAGGTGTTTTCATGAAATTACAAACTGCTTAACAGTGTCTTGATTCCAACAGTAGAGGCTTCACATTTGTTCTACGTATTCACAACCAGAAATCTTTAAGTATTTTATAAGATAGGGGTGGTACATTATAAGGAATACAGTACACCTGATTGTACATAAAAAAAGAATATTGAATATCACCTGGGTCCTAGCCATAAAAAGGAACTCAGCCTTTGGCCTGATATCTCCAGTAGTGTCATTAGCCCCCACCCCTTTAGTAAGTTGGGGTTGCCACTAGGCCGCTAATCTGTTGGTTAGTTATTTCTGATCATTTTCTACATTCAGGTCTGCAGACAATAGCTCCTAAATAAGACTTTAACAGTGTAAGAAGTGCACTGCCAAACAAGCCAAGTGCAATGAAGGAGATGGAGATCCAGAAATTATGAAAGATAGGGAATAAGGACTGAGCAAGAGCGGCAAATAGGAAATGTGAATATGATAAAGATAAATAAGATCAAAGTAAGGGGTGAGAAGAGAAAGAAAGATAGTTGGATAGAAAGAAGGAATATTGGAAGGAATTAAAGGGAAATGCAGGAAGGAAAGGTGAAAAGATGGATGGAAGGATGAATGAATGAATAGATAGAATATTACATTTATGCGATGAATAGTTTTAAGGGTGTAAATATCAGTGGGTTTAAAGATGGATGAATGAATGGATGGGTGAGTGAGTAAATAGATGGAAATATGGACGAAAGGATGGATGGATGGGTGGAAGGATTAAAGGATGGCCATATAGATGGATGAATGAAGAAAGGGTGGATGGATGGAGTGAAAGGATTTTTCTGGATGAAAAGATGGTGAATGAAATAGTGGATGTTTGGAAATGTGAACGAATGGATAGAACAGTTGAAGGCTGGGTAGGCAGATGGAAGAATGCATAGAAGGTAACTCTTCTATTTCGCTGGCTCATTAGAATGGCGGCATCGTTGCAGTGCTTGGACCGCCCGCCAGATGTGCGGTGTGCCCACCACACATATTAGGCTGTGCCCTCTATACTGGCAGGTGCATCCCGGGTCCTTAACATTGCGGATGGTTTTGCTGGATGAAGCACCATTCACAATGTCAAATTGGCATGCACTGCATTTCCCTGCACTGCTTGGAAGGCACCAAGCGGTGCCTGCCACGCAGTTCAGGGAAATGCGGGGGGTATCATGGGTACCCCCCAACACCGGGGGGGCCCGCAACAGGCCCCCGAATCCAGCTTCCGCCTGTGTTTTCCTGGTGGGATGACCGACACGTAAAGACAGGCGGAAACGGATTTCCTAATCCCTACGACTGTGCCTGCAAGGCACCACCGCAATGCTAACCTGTATTTGGTTCTGCAAGGCGGGTGGAAAAGGACCGCCTTGCGGAACCATGGCGGACGGACTTTCCGTCCGCCAGGGACATTGTGGGATTCCCACTGCCATCCTAATTCGGCAGTGAGAATATCCTGTGTGATGGCGAAAGGACCGCCACCACTGGCCAGCACTGGCTGTCCGTCCGCCATCCTAATGACCCCCTTAGTTTGCTTGGTGCAGTTAGAAATATGAGTCAAAGTAATGGTGGGGGGTTTCATTTTCAAGCTTCTCCCTTGCATTCTACTACATCAGTCATACTGAAAGTACAGCCCGTGGGCCGCATGCAGCTCTCCTGACCTGTAAATGCGGCTCCCTGGTCATCAACAGCACTAGACTCAATTTAGTATGAACATTAAAAAATGTTAAATAAACAGACAAGTATTTATTTAAAGTTTAATTTAAGCTAAAGAAGAGAAGTAGGTAGGGTGTTTTGCACAGCTTAAATTTTGGAACACCTTTATTTTTAAAGGCATCTTGCAGCAAAAGTATAAAAATATGATAGAGTCTGTTCAAAATTCAAAAAGTTTATATCATTAACATGCAGAATCGTTTCACCTTAGTACATCAGATTATATCAGTGCATTTAGAAGTATTTATTTTAAGTGATAGTTTTCAAGCATGAATGTATAAACTTTCATTACCCCTCCCCCCAACAACAAATCAAATAGTGTAGTTAGAGACAGGTCATTATTTATATGCACTATTAGGGTAGCCTGGGCTTTTTTTATTATACATGAACAACATTCTGGTTTATTAAATCAAACACAGGACAAGGTTTTGTACAACACATATCCTGAAGTCACGTATTTTGAGATCTTCATATGTGATCCTTATAAAGGAGGGGAAATGGACAAAAACAATTGCCTAGGATCACACAATTTAGTTAAGTGGAGAAGCAGGGATTAATCCCAAGATATTGGTTTCATATTGTGCAATTCAGACAGTAGATGTATATGCTTTGCTTCCCCGATAACCACCTTACTGCCAATCCCATCCAATCCCTGACCACCACCCTGCTGGCATCAATGCAGCCCTCCCTCACATCACAGACCAAACTTTGTGGCCCCTGGGAAAATGTTTGTAAGTATCCATGCTCTGTATGCTCACAGAAGCTTTATGTGATTTTTCATTATAACGAAACGTAGTGTGAGGGTTACTTTATTCCACATACGAAACTATTGCAAAATATGGTGTTGCTCAGCAGCCTTGATAGGTTTTTGTCAGCTGCAATCTTAACTCACAAAGGATAGAATAGTGGGTCAAGAGCACCCTGCCCCGGCGCCTGTTTTATTTTATTTTTTATTTTATTTTATTCTAATGTATATAACAGTGAATAGTATTGATTCCTTTTGTTGTGCATTAATGGAAACAACACAGTTCGTTCTGCCTTTAACATTGTAACCTATTCAGCATGCAAACATTGTTAAGCGACATTCTTCAATGGCCCGGAAAAGACTGCACGGTGCTCTAAAAATGCATTATAAATTAATTGACGACTTCTCAGACACTTTTTGATCCGCAAACCACTTAAGGGTCGTCTTATTTTTTAGAGTGAACGTTTCACAGCATATTGAATCTGAAGTATTGCCCAGTCATCAAATCCTTTACAAGGTGCTGCACTGGCCAGTTTGTCCCCGTCAGCATCTTTGGCCGATTCATGTTTTATTCTGAATGAATGAATGCCAAGCTGAGATAAAGATTTATGTGAGTTTCCCCCTACCTATATAATGTAGGGAAAATGTGTATAATCTAGTTTTCTTCATTATACAGCTATGTTAGAAACATGAGAAAAATGCAGTGTCGCAAATTCACATTATCTGCATGGTCACATCAGATTTTTCCCTTTTATGAGACACATTTTTTGTTGTTATTAGGATGTTGTGCACTGTGACACTGCTGTTGAATACCATAGCACATGTGCTATGATGTTGAAATTATTAGGACGTTGTGCACTGTGACACTGCTGTTGAATGCCATAGCACATGATCTCCGGTTTTACTAATTTTACTTATTGTGTTTTCCTTAGACTCATTCATTTTTCACTCTGCTTTTGATAATAGGATTCCTATTTTATTGCGCTGTGTTCTTTACTTTGGAATAATTGGTATTGCTTGAAATTAAAGCAAGAAGGATTGCCTGCTTAATGTGCCGTATCTGCCAGAGGGTGAGCAGAGATTCTTTAAGATAAGAGTTTGGGCCTTACCTGATTATATTTATTAAGTTGATATGAGTCTCCCCCTCCTAAAAGAATAAATCAACTTGTAACACAAACCATTTTTTTGTGCAAAGTTCACCAATTCTAGCTCCCACTGAAACGCCTAATTCCCATGCCTAGAATTGCATTTAATGGTGTCCTGTTGTGTTGTATGTGGTGAACGTTCAATGGTTATTTGTAGGTCACTCTATTGTGAATGGAAAATCAGCCTGGCGATAATATATCATGGCCAAAATATCATCACGGTAAGCAGAGGCTTACTACTATTAATCCCACTGTGATTATATTTTGGAGTAAATATTATTGTCATCATATATCTGCAGGTACATATTTGATCTGAAATGTTGTGGTGCAGCTTCTCTGTAGTAATATGTTAAGTGACATATTAGGTGTATATGTATGCTGAAACCCAGAAAAGTCATGCACGTGTAACATACTGTTGAAGGTATGAGCATGTAACCATACAGTTAAGCGCTACTTTATTACTAACACAGTTTTGTTGCTGCAGTTCATTGGTTTCAGCTAAGCTGTGAAACATGGTCCACTTTCTTATTGATATCACACATTGCTTTATAGTTAATGAGGTCTTCATTTTCGTATTAATTTAACATGTGTATTTGTAAAATGTAAATTCATCCCGTGGATTTCTTAGAGCTGTTTATCAGTTGTTTATTGTTACTATTGTTACTTAACTCAGTGGCACTCATTTTTTAAACCTTGGCAGGATGGAAGGCTGAGTGCACCTACTGGGATTCAAACTTGTGGTCAATATTTCATCTGAAAATAAATGTCATACACACATTGTAAAGATGACTACATGGTGCCTGGAAGGTGTAAGTAACTTTATTCTGACAAGGATAAGACGAGTCTGATAACACTGCTGCTGTCAGTTCTTCTCTGTCACCCAAGAGAATCTTATCAGTGCAAACAACGCTAACAACCAAACAGGAAGGATCAAAGTAAATAATGGGGTTAACTGCATCTACCATTAAATTGACCGCATAAAATAGATATGTAGCCCAACACGTCTTCCCCCTTAGAAAATATAAAGAAAACATAGATGAACAATAACATCTGGAAATAAAGCTCTGCTACTAACATCTTAACAGATAATAAAGGTACAATAGTAACAACACTGTTCCAATAAGTCTTTCAGGTGTTTTCCTACTTTCTATGTGACTTACATCAATCCAAATATTTGTCTTCACATTCTGCACTCACATGCTCATCATCATTAAGCTGCCTGTGATGCTATCCCAATTTTCTATAGACATGTTTGAGTTTACTCCATGACATGACAATCACTTTCTCCTTATTCCACAACTTACTTTGGTTCAGAATCACAGCATCATCCTTTACCTTTACTACTTCTTTGCAATCTGAGAAACATGACTTGTTAAAATGATCCAGCTAAATCCTTACTACATCACCAAAACTCACTTTCAATTTACAGTCTCTAAATTAACATCCATACGTATCCTGAACTGCTCGTCTACCATCCAATGCCTAATGTAGCTTTTCTAATTCAACCTCTTATCTGTTCATCCATTGTATATTTAACTCAGGACCTGGAACCCTACCCCTCTGCAAAAAACAAAAGGAGAACATTGTGTGCTGATCCAGGGAGTGGGATGCAATGCCCACAATAATATCCTTATTCTCTTCTTTCACTATAATCCATTAACAAGGGTCAACTGAATTGTCTTTTTGACTACTCTCTTCATGTATTCCATGCAAACATTACTTTTTGGCTGATCTAATGAGGATCTCATAAGCTTTACTCCATTTATATATTTTAAACTTCTACATCTCCAATAAACAAACTGAGAACCATTGCCTGTCACAAATTCTTCAGGGAAACCTAATCTATTGAAAATGTCCATCAGAAATTCAATCGCATTCTGATTGAATCTGACTTAAGGCTTTTTTGTGGTGTGGCATGGCCACTTCCTTTTGTGCAAACTAGATAAAACAAGGTTTATAAACAGTTGTCAGTTCAAAACTAGTTTTACATAACTTTTAATGTGTTGAACACTTCACCATATAGCGAAGGGCTTCTTCTCTGTGACAAATTAGATTGCTTCTGCGCCTTGTGAGGCCCTTAAAGCAAAATACACTATTTCCATACACCTCATTCTTTCTTTTGCAATAAAATCACCCCAATATACATTCATTTACATCCATCATGATTATATTGCTATCTCTGGTGTGGATCACTGACATAATATCGAGGGACATAATATCGACTATCAAAAATATCGTTGACAAAATATCGACAGACAGAATATCGACTTTGTATCTACAAACAGGTAAGTACAAAAATATCGAGTAAAAAATATCGTTTACCAAAATATAGTTTCTAAAAATATCGACTTTATTAAAAACAATGTTAAATTAAGTTAATATTAAAAATGAATTACTAAAATATACTTAAAAATACTTATATTACCTTATAATAATTAAATAATTAATGAAAGTTATAAAAAAATAATTTTACAATCATATTTGCTAAAACATATATATATAGTAACATAATATAATTAAATAATAATCAATATTATTACCGTAGGATAGCGGAAGTGTAAAAATTACTGTTCCCACTCCAGAGAGTGCAACAGTAGGGAAAGCGTTGGATAGCGTAGGGGTAAAAATTACTATTCCCACTCCAGTGGGTGCAACAGTAGGGAAAGCATTGGATAGCGTAGGGGTAAAAATTACTATTCCCACTCCAAAGAGTGCAACAGTAGGGAAAGCGTTGGATAGCGTAGGGGTTAAAATTACTATTCCCACTCCAAAGAGTGCAACAGTAGGGAAAGCGTTGGATAGCGTAGGGGTTAAAATTACTATTCCCACTCCAAAGAGTGCAACAGTAGGGAAAGCATTGGATAGCGTAGGGGTTAAAATTACTATTCCCACTCCAGTGGGTGCAACAGTAGGGAAAGGGTTGGATAGCGTAGGGGTAAAAATTACTATTCCAACTCCAAAGAGTGCAACAGTACGGAAAGCGTTGGATAGCGTAGGGGTAAAAATTACTATTCCCACTCCAAAGAGTGCAACAGTAGGGAAAGCGTTGGATAGCGTAGGGGTAAAAATTACTATTCCCACTCCGGTGGGTGCAACAGTAGGGAAAGCATTGGATAGCGTAGGGGTTAAAATTACTATTCCCACTCCAGTGGGTGCAACAGTAGGGAAAGGGTTGGATAGCGTAGGGGTAAAAATTACTATTCCAACTCCAAAGAGTGCAACAGTACGGAAAGCGTTGGATAGCGTAGGGGTAAAAATTACTATTCCCACTCCAAAGAGTGCAACAGTAGGGAAAGCGTTGGATAGCGTAGGGGTAAAAATTACTATTCCCACTCCGGTGGGTGCAACAGTAGGGAAAGCGTTGGATAGCGTAGGGGTAAAAATTACTATTCCAACTCCAAAGAGTGCAACAGTAGGGAAAGCGTTGGATGGCGTAGGGGTAAAAATTACTATTTCTACTCCAAACAGTGCAACAGTAGGGAAAGCGTTGGATAGCATAGGGGTGAAAATTACTATTCCCACTCCAAAGAGTGCAACAGTAGGGAAAGTGTTGGATAGCGTAGGGGTAAAAATTACTATTCTCACTCCAGTGAGTGCAACAGTAGGTAAAGCGTTGGATAGCGTAGGGGTAAAAATTACTATTCCCACTCCAGTGGGTGCAACAGTAGGGAAAGCGTTGGATAGCGTAGGGGTAAAATTTACTATTCCCACTCCAAAGAGTGCAACAGTAGGGAAAGCGTTGGATAGAGTAGAGGTAAAAAATTACTATTCCCACTCCAGTGGGTGCAACAGTAGGGAAAGCGTTGGATAGCGTAGGGGTAAAAATTACTATTCCCACTCCAGTGGGTGCAACAGTAGGGAAAGCGTTGGATAGCGTAGGGGTAAAAATTATTATTCCCACTCCAATGAGTGCAACAGTAGGGAAAGTGTTGGATAGCGTAGGGGTAAAAATTACTATTCCCACTCCAGTGAGTGCAACAGTAGGGAAAGCGTTGGATAGCGTAGAGGTAACAATTACTATTCCCACTCCAGTGGGTGCAACAGTAGGGAAAGCGTTGGATAGCGTAGGGGTAAAAATTACTATTCCCACTCCAAAGAGTGCAACAGTAGGGAAAGCGTTGGATAGCGTAGGGGTTAAAATTACTATTCCCACTCCAAAGAGTGCAACAGTAGGGAAAGCATTGGATAGCGTAGGGGTAAAAATTACTATTCCCACTCCAGTGAGTGAAACAGTAGGGAAAGCGTTGGATAGCGTAGAGGTAACAATTACTATTCCCACTCCAGTGGGTGCAACAGTAGGGAAAGCATTGGATAGCGTAGGGGTAAAAATTACTATTCCCACTCCAAAGAGTGCAACAGTAGGGAAAGCGTTGGATAGCGTAGGGGTTAAAATTACTATTCCCACTCCAAAGAGTGCAACAGTAGGGAAAGCGTTGGATAGCGTAGGGGTTAAAATTACTATTCCCACTCCAAAGAGTGCAACAGTAGGGAAAGCATTGGATAGCGTAGGGGTTAAAATTACTATTCCCACTCCAGAGAGTGCAACAGTAGGGAAAGTAAATACTTCTCATATTATTTAAAAATATATAAATTAATATCTATAAAAAATTAATTAAAAGTAATTACCAATTTGATATAATATAATAATTATTCAATTAAAATTACAAATTACAATTAATTTTTACTATTAGTTACCTATTCAAATTAATTAGAAATTAACAATTAATTAATTAACAATTAAAAATTAATTAACAATTAATTCAAATTAAATAAAATTAAATACATTGAATTATCTAAATAATTATGAATAAATTACTTTCCACCCTATTCCCCTATAAACTCACAACCCACTACAGAAAATAAATTAGTAAAATTAACATAATTAGCAATTAATCAATTAAATAAAATTAATTGGCAATTAAAATGTAATTAATTACCCATAAAAAATTAATTAACAATTAATTCTAAAAAAATACCAATAAATATTTTTACATATTTAATTAATTATAAATAAATTACTTCCCACCCAATTCCCCTATAAACCCACAACCCGCTACAGAAAATAAATTAGTAAAATTAACATAATTAGCAATTAATCAATTAATTAAAATGAATTGCCAATTAAAATGTAATTAATTACGTGGGGCGCTGCAGAGATTTTGGAACGGGGTTCTTAGATGCCTGGAGGAGGTTCTGGCCTGGGAGATCCCTCGAGACCCTAAATTAGTACTGCTTCATGTGATGGCCGGGGTGGGGGGGTAATAGGCACAAGCGGCACCTACTGTTACTGGGATTAACGCTGGCAAAACGAGACATTGCGAGAGCATGGAAGGCGCCCCGGGCTCCACCGCTGGCGGACTGGAAGAACGGGCTGGACTTTTGTATGGGGCTTGAACTACCAGTCTATGTGGCTAGGGGCTGCCCTCGGAAACACTTTAAGATCTGGAAGCGATGGGCGGACTACCGCGGTCTGGAGTTGGACCCTCCACCGGAGGAGGCGTCCCTTCCAACTCTGTGAAAGATTGAACTCTACGACATCACGAACTGTAGACTGTGTGTACATAGCGTATATTGTTTATCACCTATAGGTGCTGAACCAAGCAGGCAGCAGTGCTGGGGGGGGGGAATTTGTTGATGGGGGGGTCTGTTGTGCACTTTCTTTATTCTCTTATCATTTACTGTAAATCACTGAGGTAGCTATCAGGACCATGATGATGGTATTGACTCTGGGTTACAGAGCTTTGCATACATATGTATCTTCGGTCAATAAAATTTGTTTTAAATTTTTTTTTGATTAATTACCAAATATAAATTAATTAACAATTAATTAAAAATGAATACCAATATATAAATTTACATATTTAATTAATTATAATTAAATTACTTCCCACCCTATTCCCCTATAAACCCACATCCCACTACAGAATTAAATTACGCAAAAAACATAAATAAACTAAATTCATTAATTAAAATTAATTATAACATAAATACATACTTTTCACACATATAATAACATAACAAACACTATAAAAAATTCGATATTATAAAAAATTCGATAATTTTAATAACCTATATTATAGACTTCGATATTTTAACTTTCTATATTTTTAACATTCGATATTACATTACTTACCTTCAAAACGATATATTTGATGACTATATTCTGTCCATTCGATATTTTGTCCAGTCTATATTTTGTACTCGATATTATGTCCATTCGATATTTTGTAGTCGATATTATGTCTGTTTACCCGCTGGCGTCATAAGGCTTCAATGGTTTGGGCATCACAATATCTTATTTTACATTCTTGAAAGCAGGCATAAACTCTGCAGTCCATTCATACTTTGCATTCTTCTTGCCGAGAGCAAGTAGAGGTATAATATTACTAGAAAACTTTACACAAAACATGAATAATATTCTGTGAGACCAAGAAATAATCTCAACTGGGTCTTATTTATTAGGTTGAGGAAAATCTTCAACCACTCTTATAAACATGACCTTTGGTCTCACACCTGCCCCAGACACATGATGACCTAAATGGTCCAACTCTTCGATGGCAAATTTGCACTTCTTGTTTCTTACGTACATTCTATTTTAAAAAGAAAGTATTTTAAGAACAACATCAAGGGCCCGATGTAGGTCACCAAATACCGGTCGGTAACGGCCAAATTTGGCCGTTACCGACCGGTATTTGGTGATTGAGATGTAGGGGCCATTATTTTACAGAATCGGTAAATTTACCGAATCGGTAAATTTACCGATTCTGTAAAATACCGATTCGGTAATTTCACCGATTCGGTAAATCCCAGATGTAGGTAGCACTGGTTACAGTGCTACAGGCCTTCTAAATTTGGTATTTTATCACCCAATACAATTGTGTGGTAAAATACCGAATTCAGGTGTACATGCACATCTGTGCATGCACACCTGTGCAATGTGACACACAGACATGCCCTTAGGGCATGTATGTGTGCCACATGTCACACAAGCCTGTACTTGGGGTGCTAGACGGTGTCAAAGTGACACCCCCCTGCACCCATGCAGGATTCGGTATTCCTATGGGCTTCAAGGCCCATAGGAATCAATGGGAAATAGCGATTCGGTATTTATCGATTCGGTAAATACCGAATCATACTGAATCGGTAATTTATTACCTACATCTGCCTGCTTCCGATTTACTGACTCTTAAATACCAAATCGGTATGATTCGGTATTTAACAGTCGGTAAATCGGAATTACCTACATCTGGCCCCAAATCTTTTATCATGCTCCCACTTATATTTAGTAAAAACCATAATATCATCCTGGAAGAATGTTAATCTACACTTATCCTAGACATTAATACCCATTACCCTTTGAAAGGCCACTGACACAAAAGCTAGTCAAAGAGACATTCACCTATAATAATATGCTCCTTCAAGGTTGACAAAAGATGTTAAATGTTGGGGTGCCTGATGAAGTTCTATCTGATGGTAAGCCACTAACATATCCAGAGTTGAGAATAGAACAGCATTCTTCAAAGTCACAAACAATTCTAAACTATAGGCCAGGAGTTGATAATCCATGCAAACTTCCTATAAACGTTGGCAAATCAACACATACCCTGAGCGTTTGATCATCTTTACCAACCAAAACTACAAAGGCCAAACATTCTCAGCTCTCAAACTCCCCTGTCATATCCATTTCACACAGTTGTGTTAATTCTTCCTTCAATTCAAGGGTACTTTCTAATCCTATTCACAAAAGCCTTGGCATCCAATGTGAGGACAATCTTGTCTGTAAAATTGTTAAGCTTGTCTAACTTGTCTGAGACCACCTCAGGATATTTGTTTACCCAGTAATCATTAACTTGATCTTCCATGTGTACCAATCTCATGTCTTTCTCACACACAACCTGGTCTGAATGGTTTATTGAATTGAAGGGTACTTTCCTGATCTTACTCCCTTAAGTCTGGCATCCAATTTGACGACAATCTTGTCTGTAAAATTGTAAATCTTGGCTAATGTTCCGGAGAACAACTCAGGAGATTGACTCACCCAGTGATCATTAACTTGATCTTCGATGTATACCTACCCCAGGTCTTTCTGACACACTACCTGGTCTGGATGATTGGGGTCCAGAGTAATTCGTCTGGCTCCTGCCACCTCAGCAGGACAAGCTATTATTTGCCACATACATCATACTTCTTTCCATATTGACACCACACCTGAGTACAGCTTCAAACTCCCCAATCACTTCCACTCTTTTTTCAATAAGTAAAGAGTTTTTAAATGTAACATTAGGAACATGTATTTCCAAATAAATCAGAATCAGCAATGACCTTAAACACTCTTCATTGATCTTAAGAGAACAATAAGGAAGATTGTACATGTGTTTCTGTAACTCAACCACCACTTCCTCATTGTTTTCCCCTAGGTACAAGACAAAATTATCATTTAATGGAAGATCAAATATGTGAGGTTTATTCTGAAAACTGAAATTATTCATATAATGGCTTTTTATTGGAAACCCTACCTTGCAAACGCTAGCAACATGGTTTCTGTAATCACATTTATAACATGCACGACAGGAGTTCATATGACCCAAATCTCAGCTGTTTCTACACTGGAAACAATGTACCTCCTTAAATGTATGGTCACCTGCTTTTTGTCTGATTTGATGTGACCTGCTACTTTATTTGTATAGGGTTCCTCTGAAAAACTTTGATCAGATTACATGCACAGTTTGTCTTTGAGATAGACATCTCCTTCCAAATACTCAATGCCATGGGTGATTTCTAGGGCAGCTTCCAATGTTGTATCTGCCAAGATAATAGCCCCACACTCATCAGCAGGTTCTCTTGGATTTTGGACATTCTGTAAAAATATGAGTGTTTCTAGTGCCACATATTTCCTTGTATTAAAGCTTTCGTCAAAGTCTTTAGAATGGTCTCATAAACATCTATGCACCATTATTGCTTGACCGCTTTAAAAAGTGACAGATTTCATCTTTACCTTATCTATAGGTATCCCTTTTACGTTACTACATCTTTTTGGACCCAGATTGTGCATCAGTAATGCATTTCTCTTTTTAGATATTAAAATATATCAATCAATTGCCTCTAAATATGCATTGAAAGCGTCTTTCTACTGCTTTTATTTTAAAGCAGCAGGTGTACCAGGTGCTAAAAGAAAACGGGTCTGGAGGATTCATCCCTGCCGTTGTTCGTGCAGAACTGATTTGCATGGGTTGTTGTTGTCGAGCTTAGCACAGAAACTGGTGGTTCAATTGAAAAGGGAAACAACTTGGAAAGACAAATTATGTATAAGAAATGTCACTTACTGGTTGTGGAAGGCACTGTATAGTAGATGCTATGGAGGTACATTTGTTGGAAATTATCAGTGCTAAGTGGGGCCTTGAACTGTTCTCTTTAACTCATAGTCATCGCAATTGTATCATTAGTGATTGCTGAGGCTAACAAAATGGCTGCTGTGTCAGATGCATAAGGACATATTTTACATGCTGACGTAGCCAAGTAGATGCATCTGGAGACTATGAACTGTCAGTTTCCTTGGCTTTGTGCTGTCAATTTCCTCGACTAAGCACCAGTGCCTGGCTACCACATGAACGATGTTTATGTTAGTTTCTTACTGTAGAGAACATGTAATTTCCCATGCTTCCAGGGTAATGCCATCAATTCACTCGAGTGACACTGCCTCTACTCTACAAGTTATAATTTCATATGCTTCTAGTGTTATGCAAATAAATCACTAGAGTGTCACTGCCTTTACATTTGAAATCTGTGGAGCCGGGTAACTGAAACATGATATTAGAGCATTGAGGATCCACCAGCAGCAGTGCAGCCACTCATCGCTATTGTAAAGATGACAACAAGCTGTGATAAAGCTTTGAGTACATTTATTCTGTACAAGGATAAGAAGAATCTGATAGCACTGTTGCCAGCTCTCCTCCAGGGCAACAACTGTCATTGAAGAGAATCTTAGAAGTTCAAACTACTCTTGAATCCATCTAATATTTTATTGTGTTCCCTCTTATCTTTAGCGTACTCCAGAATATCATTTTGGAAAAATTTAACACCACTCATATCTTGCAAAATAATACCTATCACCATTTGCAAAATCACTAATGCAGAAGCTAGTCTGTGAAAAATTGGCCTGTTGGTTGAATGTGGGGCGACCCCCACCTCAAGCAACAGCCACAATCCCTGTCAGGGTGAACCACAAAAGTCATGAAATTAACCTGTGCTTAGCCCTCTGGTAGCTTGGCACAAAAGCAGTCAGGCTTAACTTAGAGGAAATGTGTAAAATATTTAAACAACTCACAAATAGTAATAAAGTGAAAACACAACTCAAGAAATATCGCATACCACTTTATAAAAACAGAGTAAAGTTTAATAAATGATTTGACACCAACACTACAAAAATCTAATCGGTAGAACCAGAGTTATGAATTTTTTAAGTTTTAAGGTAAAAAAACTAGTACCTAAATGATCAAAGAGTCAATTGCGAACATCTAGTCGTGCGAGACAGGGACAAAGTAAAACAATATGGCATATCGCAATGGAGCACAATGTTCTGTACTGGAGCAGCTCCCACAGTCCTCGTGGACATGAGCTCTCCAAGCTAAGGTGTGCTTTTAACTTGAGTGTGAATGCCACTTTAGAATTGCTTGTTGTTGCATTATAATCAGTAATTGTCTTATACACCACAGTTACTTGCAATGGTAGCCCATTTATACAGCTTTTTCTGGGCCCTCTTGGTTACTATTGGTCTTCCGATTAATGTTTTAAACCCAAATGAGAGGTGATGGGGTGAGTCTTTGCATTCAATTTAAGTTCAATTATCAATGCAACCCATTTGGCTACACAATGAGAACCAGGAATCGGTAGCCATGTTCAAAAATATTTATTACAAATGAATAATCAAGTTCAAATACGCTGCTCTTAAAACCATGCTGTAAAGGTATAGTATAAAAACTGGAAGTCCCAGCCTCCTGAAGAAATTTACTTGGGATAGTATTAAACAAATAAGCAGTTCTGTGACTGCGATACCGAAAGATAGCATCAATATCTGGTGCTCAGAATATAGTCTAACGCTCTCTTGCTTATGCATCAGAAATCTATGATTTCAAAGTCATGAGTATGGTTAAGTAATAAAGAAACTCACAAATCAGAGAATTTTGCTGAAGGAAATCAGGTCCGGACGAAAGGAAATCAAGCAAGAAAACGTTAGCATCTCAGCTTGGTCAAGATTATTTTATGAGTCAGGAATAAGGAATGAACAAGAGAGATCTGCATAAAGTATGCCAAAGGAGTTAAGCAAGGCAGTCCAGCAAAAGTCAGGAATGAATCTCTGAAATCCATGGCAAACACTATATTATAAAGTACAAAAACCCATAGATAACACCCCATTGATTACACCATCAGAGGTCCATTGTCCACGTCAAGTTCCCAGATAAATCTTTATTTTAGTCAAGTGTAAGTATGACTAATAACTACAATTAAATGCATCTACTTGTAACATCAGTGCACCCATTAAATAAACGTTGTTGTTTCAAGTAGGATCACATTCTACATATATGAGGATGGTTTTAATCACAGTTTCAAATCATTATGTATTAATCATATGTAATAGCACACGTTTAGGAAAGTCTGTTTTCTTCTTCAGAGTATATACTTTTTCAATAAAATAGGGAGGTTTATATTCATTAAAACTTTATTAAAATATTCTAATTAGCATGGTTAAACACACACTTGTGAATAGATTCTCTAATTCTAAAATAAATGCACTATTTAATAGTGATGTTGAGAGACATATTCAGTAATCATTGAATCAAGTAAGAAACAGATAAAGCAACTTGGGGTTGCCTCCTTCAGTAAGTTGAACCGAGCTATTTTAATAAAGCGTGCTTTAAGAGCATAATTACTGCGAGAGACTGTAATAAAGTTAAAAATGTGTTTAATGTTAAGCAATACAATATATGTACTCACTTGTGGTGCCCCACACTTTTTTACGATACATTTTTACGATCTAATAGGTAGGCAATGGGAACAAGCTGGGCTTACCACTTATGGGGATTTGTACAAGGAGGATCAGCTACTCTAAGTCTCTGAGTTACAGCAGGATTGTGAAGTAAAGGCTAGCTCCTATTCTAAGTACTTACAGGTGAGGGGAGTATTACGTTCATACTGGTAGATTCTCCCTGGGGAAGATGCCTTTGTTAAAGGCAATAACTCAGTTTGGCTGCAAAATAAGACAAACCTATAATCTATTTACGTATATTCCGCCTGAAGTTATGGATCTGGATATGGCCATCAGGTTGGGGATGAAGGTCTTTCTTTCCTCTAATATGACAGCACCGCATTATAAAACCGTATTTAGGCTGTATTATACACTGGAGAAGCTGTTTGTATGGGGCAAAAGGGCAGACAATAAGTGCTGCAGAAGTGGAGAGGGCCATCTGACACATGCATTTTGGATGTGAGATTCTTCTGCCTCTGAAACAGGGTATTGAAACATAGAGGAGAAAGCTATTTGGGAGAGGTCCATATTAGCGCATCCATGACGCTTCTTGGATATGATAATCATAAGGGTCAAGACTCGACTTGAAGTAATTTATATTATATATATCTATGACAGTTTCCCAGTTGTTAATTGCAACAGCATGAAAAAGTGCTGAACCCCCTACGTTCAAGGCCTGGTTAGGGCAGTTAATGGGTATCTATAATGTAGAAAGTGCATTATACAACTGCAAGGTAGGGGAGCTAGGAAACGTGGGAAACAGATCTGGTCCCTAATTGTCAGGCGGCTAACTGGCCCCCTAAGGGGTGAAGATTGCCTGGTTCCAGGTCGGTAATTGGGAAGGTTACTATGTGTCACTAGTGAGGTTTGGCAATAATACTATTTATGAGATATTAGACCTCACGGATTATAGGAAGAAGATTGGGGTCTCCTCCTTTTTAGGTCTTATTGTGTTTATCGCTCCATGTGTTTTTAGTTTTTCTGTTTTTGCCAGTTCTCTGTTTGTCTTTTAGTGAATGTCCCCTTATGTATGAGACGTAATGTATCTAATGGTTTACGCTCCACTCTGGGGGGGGCAATATATGTAAAAAAAAAAAGTAAGAAGCATGTGCTAAGTGCACATTCATGTCACTTATCTGTGAAAAAGTTTTGTTGTAATTTGTGATGTGCAAAGAGTGAGCAGCTTTGTGCTGCACCAATTCCCCCTCAGATGGCAACTCAAGCCATCACATCAATGTCTTATCAGATGGACAGATTATAATCTGGCTGTTTTCATCATTTTTCTTCTGGAATCCTCCAGAAAGTTCATGTTGTCATTGTATTTACTCTGCCTATCTTCCAGTTCCATATCTCTTCTCTTTCTCTTCACTCCCTGTTTCATTTGTGCAGGTTTGTATACCTTAAACATTAAAAACAAGAATCCACAAAGTGCAAGTATCACTAAGGGTTTCAGAATGCTCCAACAATTCCACTACCTAGGACTCTAAACCATCTACCTTTAGCAAAACATCCATTCCCTATTTCTTCTCAAGCACCTGTTGCTGTTAACCTTTTCAAATCCTTCTTCGGGTCAGTAATGTTACTAATGTATTTCTTCAGGTATTTACTTGCATCTGGAATTTAAGTGCAACTTTGATGAACTATTAACATCCGGCAGACTCCCCCCTCTTTTGCGTGAAGGACATCTGAAGCAAGTTGATTCTGCAAACCATAGATCTAATGGGAATCATTTCTGTATCTATGACTAAGAATCCTCCAGCAGTACTAGTAGACAACTTGTCAACTACAATAGAAAGCTTTCCAATCATACGTGAGTAGAGTATCTCTCTGACAGATGGTGCCAAAGCTCTAAAGATATCGCCTACAGTTTCAGTTACACCTCTTTTGGGTCTCATGTGATGTTCCCTTGTTGAACCATCAATTTGTCCCACATGATAAATCTTTGGAAAAACTACCCCCATATATCCATACCATACCATTTGTTCCTTAGCATCTCTTGAGTAACCTGTAAAATACATGTTACCCACAAATGTAATAAACTCCAGGAAAAAGAGGTTCTGCTCCATCTAAGTATAACCCTCAATGTCTCTAGCTTTGAAAGTATGTTTATACTCACTAGTCCCCTACAAAATGTGTGTCCGTTGTGGATTTTCTCATGGAAATGCATAATTTCCCTTTTTGTTGCCAATCTAATGCTAATGCTGCCACGTTTCCCACTAATCCATGTTCACTCTCGTCTTAAGCCCATTGGGGCACTTTTCGAATGATTTGTTACTTTAGATAAAATGTCTCTCCTTTTGTCTTCTTGAATATCTGAATTTCTTTTCTACATTTGTCAAGAAACAGGTTAAGTTTTGTCTATGTGCATAAGAAGTGTCTAGTGTCAAGGTGAGTCTAAAGAAATGTCCCACTATTTCAGTGTTTTTGCATCAAATAGGCTGTCTAGTCAAATGCTTCAACACAGGAACTTATGAAAAGACCAGGTCATGATTCGAGTAATAGTATTGAAAATGACCTTTCCCATAAAATAGGCTTTGCAGCAAGCTACAGGTAACTCCATATGTCAAGGGGAGATGGTGATAGGTAGTCCCCTCAGCAACTGGTAATTGTATTCAAACTTAGCTATCCTTAGCATCCATAGTGTCAACATATTTATAAAGCGGCTCTGAATAAGCATTCAATGAGTACTTCTAGAAGCATCTATATGTAAATCTTTCTCGTCTACTATTGGTAACCTATTGTCTGTACAACATGGTGTTTGAGGGGCACGTGTAGACTTAAGCTCTTCTACCTGTAAACGATGTGGTAAATTCTGAATTATAAGTAAAGCACCTAGCACCATTGTCACAACGGTATATACTTCTCCACATATGCGTTTTCGTCTATTAGTGTTTGTGCTAGACTCCATGAGTTCTATAGTGACAGATGGTTTATCTTGAAGATTGCAACAAAGCTCCTTCGGTTAGTTTTCACTTGTGCAGATAGCAAAGCAAACTTCAAATGTCTTTTCCAGTGAGGTATGTACAATGATCTTTGTGAGACCTTCTTAGCCCTACTCCATGTTCTGCTAAAGGACAACCTTACGCTCCTTCACCAACTTGAGCCTTTGTACTCTTCTTTGTAGTTATAAAGTTTTGTCTCCAATAAATGTGTAGTTCAAATTCACTAATCAATTCCAAAATAAATTGACTCAGTCTGTTTAGTTGCAGTGCTATTTCAAAACTCAGTTTAGCCTCAAAGTTCAGTTCAAGGAGGCTCAATTGGATGTGAAGTGTTCTAGCAAAAGGGAAAAAATGCTCTCTTCCGATCATTGACCGTTAGGTAAGACCATTCAGGTGAAGACTACCTCAGACAGGCTACTCTAGCTCTCTTGGATCTCCTTGCTCTTCTTCATAAATTTAATTACCAAAACAAATTTTACCAAGAATATGCCTTTACCGCGCAGGTATTTGTGTTGCAATGGCATGCGTGGTCAAGGCATATGCGTGGTAAACATTTGCGTTGTAATGGCTAACCGATGTAACAACACATGCGTTGTAACAAGCACATTGTAATGCCATGCGATATAATGCCATGTGATATAATGGCATACAATGTATTGTCATATATTCTAAAATCACACACCACAAATCAGTGACAATCCTCAAAGTACCCTATCTTGACATGCACCGCTTCGGAAATGGACCAGTCATTTGTTTATTTGCAACTCCTACAACTTGTATTCTTTGTCCCGTGAGGGATAGGTTGGGAACCTCTGCTGTTCTTAAAGTAGAGCTGTTAGTACCAGTGTTAATGAGAAATGAGGCAGGATTTCCATTTTCCTCACTATCCACTTATGGACCACTCTGGTCTACCTCTAAGGTTACGCCAAGCATGGAATTGTCCTCCGCTCTCAGGTCATTGCAACAGGTCTGAGCTGAAATAATCTGCTTGGATCATGGAGTGTTGTTGGTAAATACCCTGATTTTCAAAGGTATTAGTATTTACATTGGGCACCTGATTTGCACTGTATCTCGGGACATTTGCAACATTTGCATTTTCTTGTGACATTGGGCCTGTGGGACTTGCATCATCTGAGCTTGTGGCACATTGAGATTAGGGTTCTGAATTCTTTGCCTCTGTACTTGCCTTGTCTAAACAATATTATTTCCTTGTGACTGTACAAATCCACCATTCTGAACCTGAATTATACTAACCATGTTGCGAGCATTAAAATTACATTTGCACATCCAATGCCCCATACTGCTTTAGACATGTCGTGGGTTGGTTTTCTTCAACGTTGGCACATCAACATCTGTCCTCGGATCAATCTGGGTATCTTGCCCTCTACCCTGTGGTTGAAATCCTTGCTGTTGAAATCCATTAACACCTTGCATCGTAGTAATGACCGGATGATACACTCCCTCCATGGAACTTGCATTCTCAACAAATGACTGATTCTGACCTCACTGAGCAGCCTTCATTTGTGCTATCATTCATTTCTCCTTCAATTTCTTGTGCTTCATCTCCAATTCATTGCAGGCAGCTAGGAATGTATTGGGAGGAGGTGGTCGACCTGCTCTGCGTTGTTACGGAGAGCCACATAGAACCTGACATGAGCACCTGTTTATTACAGTGGTTCCACACACTCCCAAAACGAGGTTAACAAGTATATTTTTAGATCTAGGCTTGTTGCTGGCTAAGAGAGAGATCACTGTACATTGGAATTCAAGGTGAGGGCCCTGTTCTGAAAGGTGGAAAACAGAATTGCTCAAATGGGTAAGGAGTGAAAGCACAGTTTGACTGCAACAAGCTCTATGGGCTAATAATGGGAAGGCACTAAAGGCAGCAAGGACATGGGAGGCCATGGTGGTAGTGCTGCAGGTGCACAAGGCAGACTCAGATGTAAGCTCCGCCCTGGAGGTCCTAGCGGGTTCGCCATGATTCATAAGTCCAGTAGGGGAATCCAGGGCATAACCCTGTGATGCAGTTGCTGCATTGGAAGGATTGGTGGTTAGAATGTAATGTACCCCTATTATTGTGATGAGTAGGGAAAAAGGATTAGCAGTTCTCACAGTTATGAGTGGCGAGTAGTTAGCAAAGGTTCTGCTGGCTAATAGATACACAGTTATGATAATAGGTATGCACGATGGCAGTATGTTTTGCAAAGACCCTATTAACATCAGAGGGCAGAAGGGACACTCTACACAGTTTGATCTTTGATGTTTTAATAATTACACAGTTCAATAGTATAAAACACTTTCTTAGATTCAAAAAGCACAACACTATGTGCGTTATATTCCCAAGTGAAGCATGAAACCAAAACAACTGTGACTATATACAATGTGCAATTTACAAAGGGTTTTCATGAAAACAGAAATCGACCATTCAATTTGCACATTTGTTATCAGCATTTGTGTGTAGTTACACTGGCTGTAGGATGGTCTGATCTGTAAGGTTGTCGGCAACGTTTTGACCCACTATGTATGGGGGTCTCCTCAGGGCTGTATGTTGGGGACATCTATAAAGGATAAAAATAGCATTAGGCCCATATTAACGGCACAAATGCGAGAAACTGGGAAGGGTCATATTGGAAGGCATTTACCTGATGTCTAATGGCACAGCTTAATTGTGAGTGGTGTGACCCGAAGTGGTGAAGGAAAGTTTAAAAGAACTCACGTGAGGACCCGGCCAGGTTCTTCATTGTGTAATCAGGGGAGGAAAGGACATGATTACATGGGATAATTACAAGGGGTTGTACGTGTTTCTGACAACTAGCATGTTGATGTATCTTACCTCACTGTGAGGGAAGAAAGCTGGCTATTCCAATATGAAAAACGGCCTCTTGTGATGCCCTGCTACGTCCGTATAGTGTTGTTTCTGGATGTTCACTTCGGTAGATTCCGAGTGCTGCTGGAAAAATAGGTGCAGTTTAGAGGATTTTAAAGGCACCTTAGTTAAAATGGTGGTCGTGAAGGCTACGGGACACGCTTAGATTAAGTGCCATATCTACTTACTTAGTCCTTCAAGGCGGAACAGTCTCCGTCTGTTTTTTTAGGCTTGCGAGTGAATTGACGGCCTCGGCGTTACGAAATCCGGCTCGTGGTGTGATGACACCAGGTGCTTGAACGGCACTGCTTTTTATACCTTGTTTCCGGCTTCCCGCGTTTGCACAGGGCAGGGAAGCTGGAGGAGCCCAGTTATTCTGATCGATCCGATGATCGGATACATGTTGTCATAGAAACGCGGACGCGCCTGCCACGTGCGGCATGTACGTCACTTGTTAGTTCGTTACACCCAGTTCTTGTGGTGCATACTCGCTCATAGGCATAGTGCGTGTCATAAGGGCCTTTTAGACACATTGTGCCTGCTAGTTTGAGCCGGCTGGGTGAATAACAGGGGGCAGTGTGTGTCACTAGTAACAGTCTACTATGTGTGCGCATTATCCGTGGTGATCGGATAAGGTGGCCTTCCCTCTTGCGTGTGAGCTATTGCCCTAACGCTCTGTCTATTACGACATTGGGGCATGTCGCCCTGCTCACATTTGAATATGCGTATGTGTGCGATTGCACCAATAATATTAAAATATTAACAACATCCTTACATCTTTGAAATTAATGACTTTCCACATTACTTTACATTTATGTTTGCAACAATGGCAACAAAACATTTACATTACATACGTCCTTATATTTGTATGTTGTGAACACTGTTGAGAGACCGCTTTTTCAGTTTGCGCTCCCATTCTTTGGCTGGTAAATTACACGTTACTAATAATACATGCAAGACAGGTTGTAGGAGGAAAGTACTCAGCAAGATGTCCACTGGGGTCATTGACCTGTGATAAAGAAATTCATGTAAGACAAGTTATAGTCGGAAGGTACTCGGCCGGATGTCAAGGGCCTATGTGTAGGTGGAGGGACCTGTGGAAACCTGAGTGAGATACCGGACTGATGTTCTGGTTTATTAATGTAATGTTGTCACATAACCTCTCCATTCTTCAGCTGAATGTAATCCTTCTTCAATTGAATTAGCTTTATCAATCCATCTACACTCAGTGCGTTGTAGTATGATGGCTAGGTCTCCTCCTCGTTCTGGTAGAGTGGCTATTTCTATCACTTGCCACTTCAGTTCTTCAGCGGTGTGGTTTTTTCATTATAGTGAGATACCAGCGGTGCATTGGGGTCCGACTTGCGGATCCTGCTTCGATGTTGGCTGATTCTGGCTTTGACAGTTTGTTGTGTTTGGCCTATGTATGGCAGATTGCACGGGCACCAGATGAAGTATAATATGTTGCGTGTGTTGCAATTAGAGAAGCCGTTTAGGGTATGTTTGATGTTGGCATGTTCAAAAGTGGTGGTGTTGAATGTGAATTCACAAGAAACACAGTTTCCACATTTGTGGTGACCCCTGACTCTTGGTAAACCCCATGCGCTTGTTAATGTGTTACGTGTGGGCTACTTTTTTTTAGTTGCTGACCTTACAATATGGTCCTTTATGTTTTTTCCTCTTTTATAGGCAAACAAAGGGAGTTCAAAAGTGGGGTTTATACTTTTTATAATGCCCCAAGTTTTTTGAGATCAGATTGCGTATTTGGTTGGTATGGGTACTGAAGGTTGTAACACATACACCTTTGTCTATGCTCTTTTTTTCTTTAGTTTTGAGTAGTTCGTCCCTTGGACAGTGCCAGGCCTCTTGAGTGATCTTTTCAATTAGTCTGTTCGGGTATTGTCTGGTTACTAGTTTAAGTCTCAGTATTTCTGCTTCTTTCATGAGTCCACTTTGTGTTTGCAGTTGCGGCGGATTCTAAGAAACTGCCCGAATGGGAGTCCGTCTCTTAGGGCCCGTGGGTGATGACTTCGATAGGAGAGAGGTGTATAGAGCACATGACTGATGTTAAGATCTAGGAATGCTATCGTAGATTCATGTGTGGTGGATGTGAATGTAAGATTTTGTTGTGTTGTGTTCAAATGAGTGACAAAGTCTTGAAACTCTCTATCAGTACCTCACCAAATGACGAAGATGGGGTCTATATAACGCTTCCAACATTTTATGTTGGAGCGGTACACGTTGTTGTCGGTTAGGATGAACTTGTGTTCAATGTAATCCACATATATATTAGCAAGATTTAGAGCAAAAATTGCTCCCATGCTCGTACCAGAGCACTGCTCATAGTAATTACCCCCAGAGATGAAATAGTTACATTGAAGGAAAATACAAAGCAGACTTATGATGAAATTGGTGGGTACTTGTATGGGCCTAGGTCTTGTTTCCAGGAGGGTTTCGATTACTTGTATACTCTCTTCTTGTGGAATGTTTGTATAAAGGGAGCTTATGGATAGAGTGACTAATAAATCCCTGCCTTGATCGAATGGCATGCCATCAACTAGATTGATCATGTACATAGTGTCTTTCACATACGTGTCCTGTATGGGTACAAAATCCTGTATGAAGTAATCTATGTAAGACCCTAGGGGTTCCAAGACCGACCTGCACCTGAAAGTATTGGGCGGCCTGGAGGGTTGGTAGTGCTCTTGTGTATCTTGGGTATCGGATAGAGGACCGGGGTCCTCGGGTTGCTATTGTTAAGAAATTCAAATACCTTTTGAGTGATGTATCCCTCATCTCTAGCTTTAGTGGTAATCAGTAGGATATTCTGGCAGATATGGGGAAGTGGATTCCCATTGAGCTTCCTATAGTGTTTGGTCTCATTAATCTGTTTTTTAATTTCTGTCTCATAGAGTGTACGATCTTGGACTACTTTTTCACCCCGGCTGGCTTGAGAATTATGGACTCGTCATTTTTTAGAGCCTGTTGTGCTTGGCGTTCCTGAAGTGTGATGTTGTATGGGATGTATGATCGTGTGGACTTCATATTGTCAATGCCTTGTATGATTAGTCTTTCAAAGGCTAGGACTTCTGGTGGCATCATGCCATTGGTAGGATAAAATGTTGAGGGAGGTCTCAGACCAGTACAGGAGTCTTTTTGAAGAGGTTCTTTATCCCTGAAGTAGAGTTTGAGCCTTATTTTCTTAAAAAATTGGAAGATCTCTGTTTTTAGTGCGAAAAAATTGGTTCTTTCTGTGATTACAAATGAGAGACCTTTACTGAGTAGTGAGGTTTCTGCGGATGACATTATGTGTTGTGATAGGTTAAAGATTTGTATGGTTTCTGTTTGGTTGGTGTCCTGTACTAATATGGTTGGGGACCCCATTGATAATGTTTCCTGTGGGTTTGCCGTTCCCCTGGGTGTTGATACCATGATTTGGTTTTGGCTTTGCCTCCTCGGTCTAAAAAAAAGAGGGCTGACCAGGATGGTTGTCTGTTCGGCTGGGGCCCGCCTGGGCTTCAGAATCGTCTGAGCCACCGGATGACTCCGAGAATGTGACTGGCTGGTTCCTACGGAATCTCCCCCACGTGTTTTGTCGGTTTTGATTCCCAATGGTGATGTAATACTCTTCTATGAGGTAGGGATAGGCCCTTTCCTTAGAGCAGTTCTTAATGTCTTTGCCAACCTTATCTACCTTTTTCTTATGTTAGAAAGTATTGAACTCCTCGATAGTTTTGTTAAGCTTATCAAGTAGTGCCTTGGCGTCAGTTATGGCATCACCGCCTAGTGGTTCTTTTTCAAGTTCTTCAATTTCTTTTAACACAGCCTTTGCGTGTTCTAGGGCTGTTTCAATGTCCAGCACCATCCAGTGACGCGAGCAGGTGGTGGAGATGTTACTAAATTTTCGTTTGAATTTTGGGTCTTCCCTGAAGATGCCAGGGACATTTCTAATTTGGAGCCCTTGTGGGGTGATGCCGGCATTGAAAGGAAACTAACAAGTGACGTACATGCTGCACGTGGCAGGCGCGTCCGTGTTTCTATGACAACATGATTCCGGTCGTCGGATTAATCAGAATAACTGGGCTCCTCCAACTTCCCTGCCCCATGCAAACGCGGGAAGCCGGAAACGAGGTATAAAAAGCAGTCCGGTTTAAGCTCCCGGTGTCATCACACCACGAGCCGGATTTCGTAACGCCGAGGCCGTCGATTCACTCACAAGCTTAAAAATAAGAGGGAGACTGTTCCGCCTTGAAGGACTAAGTAAGTAGATATTGCACTTAATCTAAGCGTGTCCCGTACCCTTCATCGCCAGCATTTTATCTAAGGTGCCTGTAAAATCCTCTAAACTACACCTATTTTTCCAGCAGCACTCGGAATCTTCCGACATGAACATCCAGAAACAACACGCTACGGACGTAGAAGGGCATCGCAAGAGCCCGTATTTCATATTGGAATAGCCAGCTTTCTTGCCTCACAGTGAGGTAAGATACATCAACATGCTAGTTGTCAGAAACACGTACAACCCCTTGTAATTATCCCATGTAATCATTTCCTTTCCTCCCCTGATTACACAATGAAGAACCCGGCCGGGTCCTCACGTGAGTTCTTTTAAACTTTCCTTCACCACTTCGGGTCACACCACTCACAATTAAGCTGTGCCATTAGACATCAGGTAAATGCCTTCCATTATGACCCATCCCAGTTTCTCACATTTGTGCCATTAATATGGGCCTAATGCTATGTTTATCCTTTATAGATGTCCCCAACATACAGTCCTGAGGAGACCCCCCACACATAGTGGGTCAAAACGTAGTCGACAACCTTACAGATCAGACCATCCTTCAGCCAGTGTAACTACACACTAAGGATGATAACAAATGTACAAATTGAATGGTCGATTTCTGTTTTCATGAAAACCCTTTGTAAATTGCACATTGTATATAGTTACAATTGTTTTGGTTTCATGCTTCACTTGGGGATATAACGCACCTAGTGTAGTGCTTTTTGAATCTAAGACTGTGTTTTATACAATTGAACTGTGTAATTATTAAAACATCAAAGATCAAACTGTGTAGAGTGTCCCTTCTGCCCTCTGATGCTAATAGGGTCTTTGCAAAACTTACTGCCATCGTGAATACCTATTATCATAACTGTGTATCTATTAGCCACCAGAACCTTTGTTTTCCTATATAAACCCAATACCCTGGTTCCGAGTGAGTAGGGTTCCCCTGTCCCAAGCTGTGACTGGCGAGTAGTTAGGGCACACTGGTGGGAGGGGTGGGTGGGTAGAGAGTTGGCTTATTATTTATTATAATATTCATTTGACACGGCATTAACGCTACGTGATTAATAGCAGGACCTGGGGCCCGATGTAGGTAGGACTTATTTACCGATTCTTAATTACCGAATTTTACCGATTCGGTAATTAAGAATCGGTAAATAGGAAGGGGGGACATGTAGGAGCATCCAGATGTTCCTATTACCGAATCGGTAAAAATCTGTATTTACCGAATCGGTAAATACCGACCGGTAATGCCCATTCATTCCTATGGGCTTTGAAGCCCATAGGAATGAATGGGCATTACCGATTCGGTATTTACCGAATCGGTAAATACCGATTTACACAAGGGTGCAGGGGGTGTCACTTTGACACCCTCTGGCACCCCCAAAAGAGGCTCATGTGCCATGTGGCAGGCATACCTGCCCTAAGGGCAGGTCTGCCTGTCATATGGCATAGGTGTGCATGCACACATGTGCATGCACACCGGAATCGGTATTTTAACATCAAATTGAATTTGATGCTAAAATACCGAATCGGTAAGGCTTGTGGGACTCAGAAGAGTCCCACCTACATATCAAATTTACCTAATCGGTAGAAATACCGATTCGGTATTTTACAGATTCGGTAAATTTACCGATCGGTAAATTTACCGATTCTGTAAAATATGTGGCCCTACATACCATTTCTAAAATACCGGTCGGTAACGGCCGAAAATACCGATTTTCGGCCGTTACCGACCGACCTACATCGGGCCCCTGGACTTTTATACGATTGCAATGGTCAATGTGTAAGTAGCGAGAGGGAGGTAACCTATAAGCCATTAGCATGTAAAATTGCCTGATTGCATTGATAAGGGGTCTGAGCCGATTGCACAATGATGTAACAGAGATGTTATGCACTGAATCTTAATTTTGCTGTACTATTTCCAAGATGACGTTTGGAAAATCAATAAAAAGAGATTTTTTTAAAAAACTATGTTATTCTACTTTTGTGTCTTTAGCTGCAGTTAGTTTTCATTAAAGTCAGACATCTTTGTTGGTTTGTCATTTTGTATTTATATTTAGCACATGCACGTGACAAGCCCTGTTTTACAAAATATCAGCAACCAGTATAGGGATAAAACTTTTTGTTCTCCATACAGAGCTTTTACATTGTAGCACGATATAGTATTGCCTAAATGATTATTACTTAGGGAGCCCATTAAGATAATTTTGAATATTATGAATTGTGTCAATAGCCGTTTCAGTTGACACTCTGTTCCTCCATGTACCTTCATCATGGTCTTCTTATGCTCTTTCCCCTATTTCTAGTACAGTAATGTATCTATTCTAAACTAACAATGCATGTGAATACCTGCAAGCAATGTTATGTTAGCAGAAAACGGAATACAATTTTTTTAAATGCAGCATGGTGAATACAGGCCTAAATAGTTAAGACAACTTAAACATTAATTCAATGGTGTAGATTTAATATGCAGGTGCACATTCAACTCAAGTGAATATAGGTTTCTAGTACACGTTAATAAATTCATATTATGTGTGGCATACAGTAAATCTTTATTTTAGTCAAGTGTGAGTATGACTCAGAAATACATTTAAATGCATATACGGGTAACATCAGTGAACACATTAAATAAACTTTGTTGTTCCAAGGAAGATTACATTCTACATATATGAGGATGGTTTTAACCACTGTTTCAAGTCATTATGTGTCAATCATACATTATAGCACATGTTTAGGAAAGTCGGGTTTCTGCTTCAGAGTAAACATGTTATCAATTATACGAGGATGGTTTTATATTCATTAAAACTTCATTAAAATATTTTAATTAGCATGCTAAAACACACACTTCTGAATAGATTCTCTAATTCTACAATAAATGCACTCTTTAATAGTAATGTAGAGTGAAATATTTTCATTAGTCATTGAATCAAGTAAGATACGTGCTAGGTGCACGTTCATGTCATGTATATGTGAAAAGTTTCTGTGGAAATTTGTGACGTGCAGGCAGTTGCAACTGTGCGCTGCATCACCATCCATGAGGGTAATGGAGCAGAGAGCCAAGAGAAATTGTTGGTATCTCACTTAGTGGATACAGCTGTGAGGAGCAACCTCTGGCAGTGCTGGTATACATGGTTGGACTGGACGATAAGGCAATCAGGCAATGCATGATGGGCCTGTGTGATAAATCAGTGTATGGGCTGGTTTATTGTCTGTTTGTGGGCCAGTTTTATGGTCTGGTGGGCCCCTTCTTACTGTACATTTCCCCGTTTTACCACAGACATTGGTTGCAACAAGCTGAAAATCATGCAGTCCACCATCATACCTTGCAATACCCTTATACAGTATTGATTTACAAATTCAAAAATTCCCAAATGTGCAAACATGTGCACGTATTTAGCTGTTTGTTTTTCTGCCCCAGTCCAACCCGGCTGATATACAGATGTTCTCCTTCAAACTGATAGCAGAAGCGGAGTAAAAATTGCACACTGGTATGAGTCACACAGCCCGCCACCCTGGTACAATTTCTATTTTTGGAGTTAGGGTATCCTAGGGATCTGAAAGTGAGGTGAGGCTGAAACAGCACTTATTTTTCGATAGAAGATTACTGTACTCCGACTTACCAGAGGCCAGCCAGCTAATGGCAAGGTTATAAGCAAATTGTTTGATTATGCTCTAGCCAGACCACATCGGGCCATTAGTTAAAAATCCGACAACTAATGACCAGATCAGCTCTCCCATCCCACCACCTCCTCATGCCAGACTGATACCCTCGACCACACTACTACACACCCCCTCACCTTTTTCCCACCCCATCCCCCTCTCCTTACCCCTTCCACCATTCTTTATATCCCCCTCCTTTCCTCTCACTCCCCATTCCCCTCTGCCCCATCCTCCCCCTCCCCACCCCTCATCACCCACCGTCCCCCCCATTACCCACTCAACTCCCTATCCCACTATCGGATGCAAAGGAAGGCAACTACTGCCCCCCATTCAATGCAGGCAGCCACCATCATGTAACCAAAATCTGGCACACCAACCTCCTACATGGGGATGCAACCCACATAACCTCCTCAGCAGTGCATAACATCTCCACCCACATCGACCGACAGAACCAACCCCTTCATTACACTACACATTACTATCCCCACCACTTCCGCCCAAGAGTCACAGTACCTCTCTCACCTGGATCAGACAAGGGAACATACCTCCCCTCCCTCCCTTCCCCCACCCGCAAACCCCTCTCTCATATTCCCCTCAACTCAGTGACCCTCGCTAACCCGCTACCTCCTCCCTACTTCTGTCTAGAGCACTCACCAAAGAGGCCATCGAATCGCAACCACCGAGGGGGCATACCCAAGGTACCATTTATGATGCCCACTGCCACAAGCCAAGCACCACCACATATCAAGTTATCCGAGTTGCTACACTGTTCATGTTGATGATGTACTTTTCTGCATTGTTATGTTACCTCCCCCATCCCCTTTCCCTCTCCTCCGTCTACCCCTTGCCCCCACTACACGCCCTCCCCTCCCCCATTATTATATGGATGTACCCATCACATTACAATCTTCATTCTGTATCATGATGTACTCTTCTCTCACTGCGGTGTTCTTTTTTCTTGATACCCAATAAAAAATTACAACAATAACAAATCAAATTGTTTGATTAGTAGTGTGGCTGCTGCCACATACTGATTGGCCATGTTGCAGCAACTGCACTGTCAAATACACTGTTTGTGTGCTTGAGGGCATGAGCTGCTACTTGAGTGAATGTTTTTGGATAGGCTAGGTTCAGGAGCCATTTGCAGAGGATCCCCATATTATTACACTTCAGAAAGACATAGCTTTTCAGGAGCTTGGGCCCAGATGTACAAATATTAGGAATACTAATTCCCAAATTGTGATTATCTCTGAATCGCAATTCGGAAAGCAGTATTCCTAATGTATGAATTTTTGTATTTCCAATTAGCATTTTCTAGTAGGTTGTGAATAGACCTACCTCATGAATATTGAGTAGGTTGCAATTTGCGACCCATTAGGAATCACTGCTTTCATAGGGATGGTGGCCTGCTGGGGTCAGCAGACCGCCATGTCTGTGATTGCTCTTTAATAAAGCACTTTTTTTTTAATGCATCACATTTTCCTGCTCTTGAAAAATATTTTATTAACATTCTAAAAGGAGAAGTAATACACACCATACCGATTCAGACTTTGAACGGGATGCCCTAAACATGCCACTTCCAAATACTGAATCACAAATGGAAATTGCGATTCAGTAACATCCAGCCATTTGTGACTGCAAAAAAATATATATACGTCTGGCCCTAAGTCTTCATCCACATCTTTGTTGCCCTTTCATGCCCTGTCAGCACCAGGACATCTTTCGAGGTATTTGCTGTGCTTTAGAAATCATATAACATAGCATAACATACCATAAACCTTAGCCAGAGTGTTGCAGGAGTGAAGGAGACAAGATAGTTCAAATATATTTATGGCTGGCTTCAGTTGTGGGATGTGAGTACGTATGTTTTAAAATGTGTGTGTTTGTGATTGCGTGTATCCACTTGTCTATTTGTATGCTCATGTGCATTCCCGTATGCATGTGTTGGCATCTCTACGTTTCTATAAGTAGGTCAGAGAGTCATCCACCTCTGGTCTAATGGTGACCCTGTCATATTTGTACAGTTGTTGGCTTGATGTTGGCATCCTTGGTTGAATAGTGCTCACCCCTGGAATAATGCCTAACCTGGTCACAATTTAATGACTCATGAATTTTATTAGACTGCATCTTTTTAGTACAAAAGGCATACCTATCTGTAGATGGTATAATTTTTCAGTCGTCAGCAGGGGGGTCATGCTTGCAGAGGTAAATGTTTAGAGCAACAAAAAGCTAATCTGGTGCCAGTTAGTAGTTAGAAACTAAATATTATCCAAAAAGAACACTGAAGATGTCGAATTAACAATTTGAATACTATTAAAAGGTTTAAAAAGCTGCAGATACAGCTTGAACGAATAGCTACCTCCACATTCTATCAGAGCTCTCAGATGCAATTCACAAACATATACTGAAATATGTACATACATTAGATTAGATAATCCAAGCATGGTTGGAGGGTGCTATAAGCCGTTTGATGTCTGGCAACAGACCTCAATAACTTATTGTATTTTCTTGTGTTATCAGTGCGTTAGAAAACAAATACAGAAAGAGGGTGTGTTTTATTTCAGCCCTGTCACACTTACTTTCTTTTCTTTTCATGGTTTGCCTTTACTTCAAGGTTTTTTGATAAAGCTGTGGCATTTTGAGGATGGTTAAGTTGTCCTATTGGTGTTTGTATTGGAGTGATGAGTTTATGAAGCAGTCATTTTGTTGGACTGATAATGTGACATATAACTTGAGGCCCAGTGTGTTCTCTTTGCTGTATTTAGTTTCCTGATAAAACATTTTTATTGGTGATTTATGGCTTTTTTGTTTAGGAAGTGCTTTCTGTTTAGATATTTTAACCTTTCATTAAGGCCAAGCGTTACTAACTAATTGTTCATGCATTTATTTCACTTTGGTGTCACAATAACATATTGAACCTGCAGCTTTTTTGTTCACAACTAAAGATGTACCTGCAGATAGGCTTTGTTTAAGTGGCAACAAAAATACAGCTTTTGTCAAAAAGGTCTACTATGCAGATTTGTATTGTGTATACATTTTATTTTCAACACCGACAATGCAAACTTCATTTTCACAATATTCTTCATCTTTGAGGTTTCAGCTTAACTCCGCTAATGCTGTCTATTCAGCAAAGGGGCCCTGCTCTCATGTTCCATAGTGTTGTATCTCAACATCTGACTTCATTATCAGATGAACTTTCTAGGATAACTGGGCGCTACACAAGCAGTTTATTACCAAACATTTCCCCTACCAAGAAGGGGCACAGCAGAAGAGTGTTTGGCCCATAGTCCAGAAGCCGATGGAGAAAACCATCCTCTGCTACCGAATTTTGCTGGTGTGGGAATCAGTTTAAATAAAAACTCAGTTACCCATCACATGGGCTGATCCCCGCTGACTTCTCTCTCATCTGTTGTGTGTTAAGATGTTATAGGTGCAAATATAAACCTAATCTCTTTATTTGGAGTTAAATAAAACCCTACTAATATCATTATATTTGCAAATGCCGCTACTCAAAATGTAATAACCATAATAATCTTGCATCTATTTCTAAAACAACAGAGGTTTGTCTGTAGTCAGATATTTTAAGAAAAAATATTCAGCAATAAATCTCCAGTTCAGTTAAATTTTCTCAAGTACTTTTCTTGCATTTATCTTTTAAGACGTTTCTTTAAGCAGTCTTTTTTAAACAACCTCTTTATCGACAACAATCTTCATATAGGCAAAGCTAACCCTACTCTGTGTTCTTCTCAAATGTTATCCTAACCTTCTACAGCAGCCTTGGGCCTAGGAAAAGCTTATTAAAACAAAACAAAGAATTTTGAATTAGTCTTTTGTTCTTTCTCAATCAATATTGTCTCGAAACTATCTTTTAAACTTTAATTTCTTTCCAGTAATCTTTTTCAAGCATCTTTACCCAGTTTTATTCTAGAGTGACATCATAGGGGTACAAATAGTTCAGATCTCGGGTCACTCAATTAATCCCCTAACACACTCATCACTTGGTTTACGTAGTAAGTCCACTGAGGTGCAGAATACATTTGACAGGGCACTCTCACTCTTTTTTATCCCCTCAGTTTCTGTTGATCTTCCTCTCTGTCACTTACACCACTTAACTTTGTCTCTTCAGTGACAGTAGGTGGTATGCTATCAACTGACACACTTGGTCTCAGTCTCCTTTGATCATAGTTCC
This sequence comes from Lissotriton helveticus, assembly GCF_964261635.1. Classification (NCBI taxonomy): domain Eukaryota; kingdom Metazoa; phylum Chordata; class Amphibia; order Caudata; family Salamandridae; genus Lissotriton; species Lissotriton helveticus. The sequence goes on along the minus strand of NC_136061.1, from coordinate 1,913,912,326 downwards.
ATGGCCATTCAGCACTGCAAATGACTCTTCTTGTTTCTGTGATTGATCCTTTGCCCCCGATTCTCTGTTGGTTCAAGTGCTGTCTCAACTGCTTTCTGAGATCTGATCTCTTCTTCTGTGTCAGAGACTTCAGTGCCACTTTGAGAAATCACAGGAACTTGGATGGGTGACTGTTTGCAGATCTTTGCTCCTTTCTTCTTCTCGCTGTTGTGATTCTTGTGATACTGGCCCTTGCTGAAGTTCAGCTTGTGGTGATTCAGACACCAGTGCTTTCCGTTCAGGCTCAAAGAACACTATTTCTTGGCATTGATTCTTACTCTTCTGGTGTGTGACACTTGCACCCAGTTTGGTACATCAGAACACTCAACTGAGGGCCTTAATGTGATAGCTGGTGGTCAGACCGCCGACCGCTATCATGGCAGGAAGGAGGTCGCCCGACAAGCAGATGGTGGTCCTACTGCTCAGTTATGATGCGAACGCCGGGCTGGTGGTCGCAAAGTGCTCATTTTCACGGCGGCTTCTGCTGCAACCCAGGAAAAGGGCAAAAGACACACAGATGATGGACAGAATGCAAAGCAAATCAAACATTCTCCCTCAGTCAATAGATTTGGGTTAAATGCATTGTTCTTTTGTTCACTATGCCACCCCAGTTTAGACCCAGCCATATGCAAATCAGTCTTGACCCTGTGCCTCATGGGAACAGTCCATACCGAATTGCCAAGCCTGGTCCTCTCTCGACCAGAAACAAGCATCCTGGGACCCATTTTGAGGCATCACCCCTCATTAGCCAGGCTAGCTTGAATTCAGTGGCACAGTTAGCCCAGGACCCACGCCTGGACATTCCTGGCGCACTTAGGACAAGAAAGCAACCGGGCCACAGATGATGAATGGAATGCAGAGCAAATCAAACATTCTTCCCCAGTCAATAGATCTGGACTGCAGCACAAGACGCCCTGAACAGGAGCACTACATGTGCCCCCAGGGCCTCTTTTCAGTGGCCCACGAGGGACGGGGATCCTGTTTGGGGCTCCCAAAGTCTGTTTCCGACAGCCTGTACATGGCGGTGCTCCCACCATGAACAGGCTGTTTGAAAGGGATATTGTAATCCTGATGGCAGTGCCTGGCTCGGCACTGCCCCCATTTAGGACTACGATTCTGACTGCTGCCCCGTCGGGATCTAAGATCCTGTCGGAGGCGGCAGTCTGTCTCCCGACAGAATAGGGTCCAACCACCAACATTGTAACCTAGCGGTTGGACTGAAGGGCTGTCAGTGGTGGGACTGCCACTGAGGTCCCACGCCATCGTAATGAGGCCCTTGGTGTTTGTAGCTAAAATCACCTGGGAGAGGCCTTTTCATTTTGGTTCCAGACAAGACTTCAAAACTGGCTTTGTGACTGACGTCATGGCACTGTTCTGGATGCGGCTTTAATGTGGCAGCTTCAACCTGGTGAGAGACAGAACGCATCACATCAGCCAATCCTTTGCAGTAATCAAGTATCATGTCATCTGTGATGTTTAAAAACGCATTCACAGGTACCACAGGCAGTTTCACTGCACAGCCCATCAAGATCACATTAAATGATAATTCAGCCTTCCTTTCAGGAATAATTTGAAAACTCATCAACTGCAACGGTAAAGCATCAGGCCATTTCAGTGATGTGGAAGCACAAGTCTTTGCTGATCGAGACTTTATGGTTCAGTTGAGCTGTTCAACAATGGCAGAGGTTGGGGGGCGTGGCCAACAGCATGGCCGACTAGACGTGCCTCGCCGGAGCTCCGGCCGAGTTGCCCCATAATCCGACTTAAAACCCTGACATCGAGCTAAAAAGCATACCAACTTGAAGCAAAACCACTCCGGTTACCGAAGTGCAGGCAGCCAGGGTAGAGGTGCGGTTTCTCCCTGGAATTCGGCGAGCCCGGAGACTGCATCGGGGTGAGGGCGGCCATGATGGCGGCCGCGCGGCGCGGAGGACGGCGAACACACTGACGCTGTGCCCGGCAGGCTGCCTGAAGAAACGAGCGGCGGAGCGCCCAGGGACCCCTCGCGGTCCGAGACTGTGACGCGCGGCTGGGAGAGCAAGCCGGACCCGCACTGACCACTCGGCGGGGAACAGTCCCATCCCAAGATGGCGGCCGGCGGTGAGTGCTGAGCTGTGGCGCTGCCCGGCGGGGAACGGAGGAGAGCTGGGGAACGATCCGAATTGAGATCCTGATCCAGGAGACACAGTCGCCAGCGGGGGTAGCTTCTTCCCCCCCCCCCCGTTTTCGCCCGCACAGTGGCGGGGTGAAGTGCGGCGCCCAGGTTCCGAGGACCGGGAAGAAGTAACAAGGGTGCCATACTGAGACCAGGATACGACTGGACTCCCCCCGGTGGAATCTGGCCAGCGATCCACGCCTGGCCGGCTGGAGAGCTGAGGTGGGTGTCGGGGGAGGAGGAGGTGAACGGTGCTACACGACCCCTGTGGAGCAGAAAGCCTTCACGTGGAGAGCATGGGGAAAAAGGAGACGTTCCCAAGAGTACAAGGCAAGGCCCCATGGATAATTTCGCGGCCCCGAGGACCGGGACTGACCAACCGGGCTCCCGCCCCGATATGGCCGTGTTGCTGGAGGCCATTCAAGCGTCCAGGACGGACATCCAGGCGTCGAGATCAGCTCTGGAAACGAAGATTGGGGAGGTCGGGGCGGAGGTAACGCTATTGCGCCAAGACTTTAGGAACCTGAACGAAAGGGTGACGGCCACGGAGGACAGGCTGAAGGAAGACGGAGAGGCGATTACTACACTCAGGAGAGACATGGCGGACCTCCAGGCATCACACCGTAACCTCCAATGGAAAGTGGACGATGCGGAAAACAGGTCCAGGCGCAACAACCTCCGCTTTGTGGGGTTTAGAGAAGGAATTGAGGGCAAGGACATGGCTGCCTTCCTGTTAAACTGGCTCAAGACCACCTTCCCGACGGCGCCATTTTCTCCCTGCTTCATAATCGAGCGAGCGCACAGGGCGCTCTTGGCCAAACCCCCGGAGGGTGCGAGACCCCGGCCGGTCATCGCGCGCTTTCTGAACTTCGCCGACAGGGACCTGATCCTCAGAGAAGCCAGGGCACTGGGGGAGATTCGACTGGAGAATGCAACGATAATGATTTTCCCAGATTATAGCCAGGAAGTGTCGAAACAACGCCGCTCCTATGACTCGGTGAAAGCTAAACTGCGATCCCTGCAAATCAAGTACATGCTTCTCTTTCCCGCCAAGCTGAAAGTGATCTATAGAGACAAAGCGATCCTCTTCACTCATCCTGAGGACGCTTGGCAGTGGCTCGAGGAGCGCCCCATCCTGAATAGCCGCGATGTGGCCAGCCGGGAGGCAATGGACAAAACAGCGAGGAGTAAGTCACAGTGGGAAATGCCGAAACCGCAGGGACAGAGGACGCGGAGAACCCAACACAAGACTTCAGTGACACCGTATAGGACCCGGGGGTTGGCAAGCAGGAGGGTCGGCAGATCGGAATCCCCCGACGCAGCGCCAGGCTCACGATTTAGTGGCCTCCGGAAGGGAGCCCGCTCGGAGGGTGATGAAGTGGAGGAGTCGGGGGGTCCATCGTCCGGTGAGGAGGACATGGAACTTTTGAGTGAATCACTACACCCTTTGGCGAAGGAGATCCATCACTTGGAACAGGACCTCTCTGGCCACGGCCTAACCACAGACACACAAGACTCCCATTCATGAACCTGGTGCGGTATGGCTCGATGCCGATGGCAACTCGGCGCACAGGGAGCACGCAAGTTGGCACAATCCCCCTCACATACCCTACTTCCCCTGGTGTTTGATTTAACCATTGTTTAAGTTGGGGAGGGATGTGCGGGAGGGCGACTGACCTGCTCCCATTGATGGTTTGGTCCCATGTTGGGGCGCAGCTGGAAGGGGAGGGAGGTGGGGTGGGGGTGGGGGGGGAGCGCTGGTGTTGTTACCTCATGTTGGGGTGTTGGGTTGTTGGGGAGGGTGGGGGACGGATGTTAATGAAGCAGCGAGTTCTAGAAAAGTTACCCTTGCTACTGTCCTGGCCCTGGGGTCCGGTCCTTGATGGTCCTCGTGAGGTGCAATGGCAAATACACTAGCTATACCGAATGGAGAAGGCGCCGGGATTAAGGCGCTAACATGGAATGTGAACGGCCTGGGTTCCAAAATTAAGAGGAGCCTGGTTACTGCATACATTAAGCGCGCAGCTCCGGACATTATTTTCCTCCAGGAAACACACTTGAGGGGAAACCGATGTCCTTTTCTAGCGCGCGGGCAATACATAGTCCTGGCGCACGCTGGATACACCATGGACTCAAGGGGCACTGCAATACTCATTAGAAAAACAGCACCTTTCACAGTAACACGCACATGGTTGGACCCACAGGGCTCATTTGTCGGAGTGCAGGGGACGTGGAGGAGGCGCAGGTACACATTATTGTCAGTATATGCTCCACCCAAACTGCAGACACGAACGATGCAGGAGATCACGAATATACTACTAGACACGGCCGACACGGTACAGATTGTGGGGGGGGATTTCAATGACGTAATGTGCACGACACGCGATAGATCAGGGAACCCACACACAGTGGCCACAGAGACTGCTTTGGCGCGTAGAATAGACACGATTGGTCTCACCGATGTATGGCGGTGGCTCCATCCTGCTCAGGAAGCTTACTCCTTTTACTCTGGGGCCCACAAAGTCTTCTCCAGACTAGATTACATATTCACTTCGAGGCAGGAACTCTCGGCGGAGGACTCGGCAGACTACAGGGCGAGGGGTATCTCGGACCATTCCCCACTGTTTGTACACATAGGTCGTGGAAGGGGGAGAGGACAGGCACACTGGCATATGTCGCCATGGGACATACAGACTCCTGAAATTCTAGGGGGCATAAGAGCGGATATTAGAGTCTTCGTGGCGGAAAACGAGGGATCGGTACAGTCCGGGGTTACACTATGGGAAGCCATGAAAACCGTGTTGAGGGACCGCTTCCAATCCAGGGTGGGGGAGGCCAGAAGGAAACGCACAGAAGCCATAGCGAGGGAAGAGGCAAACATTTTGACCCAAGAGGCCGAATACCACAGAACGAAGGAGGAGGTAGATCTAAGAATACTGCTTGACACTCAAAGGCTGTACAGGGAACTAATCACGGATGAGGCGCGTACTCAGGCGTTGGCTACCCTACATCGCTTGTACGACGTCGGCGACAAGTCCGGGAAACTCATGGCGTGGCTGAGCAGGCGGGAGCGGGATGCCAGGTGGGTAGACTGGGTTGAGCTCCCTGGTCAGGCGCGGGCGTCCTCGGATGACACTATAGTAGAGGCCTTTGCGACCTATTTCGAGGACTTTTACAGGGCTAGAGACCTGGGGGACCACGGGGTGGTGCAGTCGTTCCTGGGTAACATGGAGGTCCCCCAGCTGACCCCCGAAGATAGCGAGGCTTTGGAAGCCGACCTTTCCTTGGATGAAATCGCGGAGGCGATGACTGCCCTGAAACCGGGGAAAGCCCCGGGACCTAATGGTTTCCCGGCGGAATTTTTCAAGCGGACAGGGGACCTCCTTTCACGTCACTTGAAGACGTTATATGCGGATGCGTTTGACTCTGGGACTCTTCCGCCGGACTTGGCCTTGGCTACCATAATCCCGATCCACAAGGAGGGCAAGCCCAGGGGGGACTGTTCCTCCTACCGCCCAATCTCCCTTCTGAATATTGAGACTAAAATCCTGGCCACGATTCTGGCAAGGCGACTGCGACAGGTCATAACGGACCTAGTACACCCAGACCAGTCCGGGTTCCTGCCGGATAGGGCCACTAAACTCAACCTGCGGCGCACACACAACTGGCTCCAGGAAGTCTGTGACAGAAGTGAGCCACACTGGTTCCTCTCATTGGACGCAGAGAAAGCGTTCGATGCGGTCCACTGGCCCTTCCTAATGGGGACCCTTGAACGGTTTGGGTTTGGGCCCAAGTTCCAGAATTGGGTGCGACTTCTATACTCGAACCCTAGGGCCAGAGTGCGGATAAATGGGCGGTTGTCGAGAGAGTTCGCGATAGTGCGGGGGACACGCCAGGGGTGCCCGCTATCCCCACTCCTCTTTACCCTCACGATTGAGATCCTCGCGATCCGTATCCGGCTCAATAGCGATGTGGTAGGCTTCCAATGGGGAGAATCGGCCACTGACCAGGAGAAGATTTCCTTATACGCCGATGATGTGCTGTTGTACGTGACAGACCCGGCTAGGACAATACCGGCCTTATTTAGGGAACTGGGCGAATTTGGGGCAGTGGCCGGACACACTATAAACTGGCATAAGTCGATCCTCTACGACCCACAAGGCGCGCCGCGGGGGGAGGGACTGCCGGAGCAGCTCATACACACCACAGAAGGCTTCCGGTACTTGGGGGTCTTTATCACCCGAGACAAGCGGCGCTCCTACGCGGACAATGTTGATAGGGTGGTGGTGGCAGCGAGGGCGGAGATGGATAGATGGCGACCGCTCCCGCTCACCATTCTGGGTAGGGCCGCCCTGTATAAAATGATACTGCTACCAAAGTTTTTATATGCCCTCCAAAATGAGTACTATCCCTTACCGGCTATGACAGTGCGAAAAATTCATACTGATCTCCGCTCTTTCTTGTGGCTGGGGAAGCAAGCCCGGGTGGCACTCACGACCCTGCAGCGCCACCAATATAGTGGGGGACTCTCGCTGCCTAACCTGGAGGCCTATTATTGGGCAGAGCACCTTACCCCGATCAATGACTGGATTCATGCCCCGGCTGACCACCCTACCTATGCGCTAGAGAGATCTAAATGGGACAATAAAACGGTGTTACATTTCTTATATGGGGGGGGAGGGGGCCGACAGCTCCTCCCTGCGACTAAGATTACACTATTGGCGTGGCGCAGAGCGACGGTTAGAATGGGCTGGCATGAAAGGCCCACCCGCCAAACACCCCTGTGGTCATGTAGGTGGCTGGCTGAACTGTACAAACTACGGAGATTCCAAAGGTGGGACGATATTGGCATCTCCACAATTGGGGATGTCATAGCAAGGGGGGAACTTAAAACCTTCCAGGAGATGCAGCAGGACTTTGGACTACAGAGAACCCAATACTATAAATACCTACAGTTGCGACACGCATGGGGAGCACAAAACATATCTCTCACTGACATACCCCAGTTTGCACCACTTGAGGGCCGCCTACTGCAAGAGCGGATGCAGAGGGGGGCGGTATCCATGACATACAAAACGCTAACAAATAACATGTTGGGCGATCTACAGGCCCTCAGGGAGAGGTGGGAGGCGGATGTGGGCACGATGGAGAACCTGGATTGGGAACTCGTACTCATGCACCCCCGAGAAGTAGCCATAAAATCGAGGCTTCGCCTCATCCAGTTTAAGGTCCTTCATCGGGCCTACTTTGATAGAGTAAGGCTCTTTCGGATGGGGAGGGTTAATGACACCACCTGCCTACGTTGCTAGCACCAAACAGGCGATTTCTTTCACATCATTTGGGGGTGCTCTGTAATACAGGAATTTTGGGACGAGGTCTTCAATGAATTGAGTGCGATACTAGAGGTGGAGATATCTAAGGACCCCAAACTGGCGCTTCTGGGCATGTCAACGGAGGTCGACATCACACGACACCTACTCATTTTTCTGTTGCTGGCCCTGGTAGTCGCAAAAAGGGACATTGCGAGATTGTGGGGGGCGCCTGGGAAACCCAATCTGGAGGACTGGAGAAGGGGGTTAGATATGTATATGGCAGCGGAACGAGTTACCTATAAAGCTAGAGGGTGCCCACGAAAATTCCGAAAAATATGGGCTAAGTGGAGACACTACCATGGATTGGAGTAGAAGGGGGAGACTGACTGGGGAGAAGGGCGGGGGGAGGGGTGGTTCGCCGGAGTGGTACGTTTGTCGCTGATTCCAGCATTTTACCTCCGGTGGGTTTGGGCCATGGGATTGCTTATCTTCAATGTAACACAACTTAGAGAGCCGAATGAGACAAGGATGTCGGGGGGGGTGGTAGAGAAGGGGGACACGCTGCTCGGGGGGGGAAGGGGAGGGCGGGTAGGGGGGCTTCGAGAAGAGGTCTCTCAGTTGATGACTTTACTTGTAGTTATGGGGGGGGGGAGTTCGGGGTGGAAATAGGAAATAAATAAGTTCACCACGATGTCTGCCATGTAACTGTCGATTTACAAAAGTTGCGTAAGGTCGGGAAGAGCGGAATGTTGACGCTCCCCCGAGATGTCTTGTTTCTTGTTCTTATGATTTGCCTGGTGCAACAATAAAAAGAATTTATAAAAAAAAAAACAATGGCAGAGGTTTCTGGTCGGTAACTACAATGCAATCTCTGCTCAATCTGTAATGTTGCACAAAGCATCCTCAGGACCTCCTTGTTGAAATGAGTCCCACGATCTGACTCCAGAGAAAACGGTAATCCGTACCGTGGTATCAACTCTCTCAGCAGTAGTTTAGCTACAGTGAGACTGTAATTTCTCCGTCACGGGTCTTCCTTTAGCTGACATCCAAATGTTATATCATTTTTCTCACATCCTGCTCTGATCAAACCCTGTGTTTCTGCTCCTGAAACATTCTCCTACAATCTTTTGAGCCCTTCCCATGAATCAATAACTGACAACAACATCAAAAAGACAAGGTCTTCTAAATATTAATTTGTGTAACCTCCGTTAAATGTGCAGGCCCTAATTGCACAGTACCGGGCAACTTCGTCCGCATATCTGTTTCCAACTGGAATGTGACCATTGCCACTTCGGTGAGTTGAACATTTAACCACTGCGACCTCTGTTGGTAATTGGAGTGCTGTGAGCCAATTTTTTACATGCTCCCCATTTCTGATAAGAGCTCCAGAAGAGGTCATGAAACCTCTTTGTGGCCATAACAGTCCAAATTCATGAACAACGCCAAAGCCATACCGAATATCTGTAAATATAGTCACTCTAAATTGATCAATTAATTTCTCCTTAAGCTTTTTCTGCTTCATTTCTTGTTCATCACTTCAATACTTTGCATACCTTAGAATCTCATTCAACAATTGTGCATGCCAACAAATTACAATTTTGTATGTGCATACTGATCTCTGGTATTAAACAAATCTGAGACATGAAAAATCCCATGTCAATCTGTTCTGGATATTCCCTTCCATTGTATGGACCAAAACACATGAAGCAACCGCTCATAGTAATCATGCACTGATTCTTTTGCCTCTTGTGAAGTTCTTTTAATCTTTACCCAATCAATATCTTTTTGAGGAAACGTGCCTTTCAGGAATGTAATCACTGCTCCGTATTTCTCCATGATAACAGGAGATGGTGCATTAGTACAGGAATCTCTTGTTGGCTTTTCATGCGGCCATTATACAGCAACTTTACACTTGTCCCACAAATCATTTGGCACTACAATATCAAATAATGTATTCAGATCAATCCACAGCACTTTTGAAATTTTGACAAAGATGTCAACTTTTGAGTCTCACTGTCCAGGCTTACCTCTTAACTTTGGAAAATTGTTCCAAAATGCTGTCATTTTACTTCTGCTCCAAGGTACATGATCATACACTTCATCTCCTATTTCTCTCAATGTATAAGCTGAAGGTTCTCACAAGCCTGGTTTATTATTTTCTCCAACTGTTTCTGGTTGTTTGTTTTTCTTCTTATGCTGCCTTGCTCACTTGCTCTCTAATTTTTCAAAACCCATCCATTTACGAATGTATTTTAATAATTCTGTTATGTGTAATTGCATTCCTGAAGAACAGATTGTCTCAATAGCTTGATCATCCAATTGTACCCTGAAACCTTTTCTGCAATGTAAAACCTTTTGAAATGTTGACTTCATAGTTTTGGGCCAAATCAGTTAATTTATCATGTGTAAGTGCTGCGCGCCTTGAAAATGTCCTTATACAAATAAATTAGTTCCTTTTCCCGATACTGGTTCAAATGCTCAAGATCTAAACATTCTCTAATAATTTCCTCCAATTCAGCTTTTCATTTTTGAATATTTAGTGGTCCCTCCTTTTCAGGTTCTGGGCTAACTAGGTATTCTGCACTCTCTGTGGATCTATTTGCTGCAGCTTCCTCAAACCTTAGTGGAAAAATTCCATCTTCAAATTCATTTGTCTCTCCCTGTGCTATTGGTGTTGTAAAGTGAATCCTTCTCCCTTCTCTCAATGACTGAATCGTTTGCAGTGGTTTCATGAAACAATCTGGGTTTAACCCTGCCCCAGTCACTTCTGCTACAGCTCCTTGAGCTCCTAAAGATGGGGCAATGTTTATTGGGGCAGTTGCAATTGACCAGAATATTAAGTATGGACTGTAAATCTGTTCCGCTCGCGGAATTTGCGAATTTTAGGCAATTTCGCGGTCCGCGAATCGTGCAAAATTGTCAAAGAATTCGCAATTTGCGAGTTGGCGGATTTTTTTTGCTTGGTCGCGCTTCAAAAATACAATCTTGCCGCGTGGCATTGACTTACTGTGATTCTGAGTTCGCCGAGTTGTTTTCCTCCCGGTTTGCATGCGCTGCGCCATTTTCGATCTTGCTGCGTGATCGTGCGAGTCTTTTCGACCGCGAGTACGTCATTGCGTGATTGCGCTAGACTTTTCGACTGCGAGTACCTCATAGCGTCCCGCCATCTTGCACTGTGAGATGCTCAAAATGCGAATACATCAAAAGAGCCTGCGATCACGCATCGCGAGAATAAACAATTGCGAACACGTAGATGCGCCGTGCAGCTGACTTCCGCCGGGAGATTTGAACTTCTCGCTTCCCCGAAATAGCAAAAATTGCCATTCTGCACAAGAAATCTATCACTGGCAGCATAAACCTTCTGAAATTGATGATTTGGATCAGAATAACTCCTCAGATTGACATTTGGCTGCACTTTTTTGCGCAAGGAGTGCATTTTTGGGGGTTTGGGAGGAAAGAAGTACCCCATAGTCTCCAACTTCGTGTTCCTGTCCAGCAGGCTCCTCCCAGTGCTTTGACCATGTCCTGGTCACTTTTCATTTGGATCTGGAGCTGGAAGGATTACTCTTTGTGGCTGCTGCAGGATATTTGTATTTGAGGACTTTTTGTTTGGATCACTTTTGGAGTTGAGATTTTACGAGTAAGTTGGTGTTGTTTGTTTGGGGCATTGCAGTTGCTGCAACTACAATTTATAAACTTTTTCACAACTTTAAAAAAAAAATATATATATATTGTGGGTAGCCACAGTATGTAGTAGGCCCAGAGTTAGTCATGGGTGCATGATACAACTGTTTCTGTGAGTTTTGTTGAATTTAAATATCATTTACGGCATGGATGGCATGGAATTGAATAGCTCACTGTTACTATATCTATGTGGATGTTTTTGTAATTTTGGGCTGCGTATTAAAGCCACACTAGCCAGTAGGCCCAGGGGTAGTCAGTGGTGCATGGGCCTTGTCTTTCTGTGGGGTCTCTTGAATTTAAACATCATTTAGGACATGGATGCCATTGGATTGGGGTGATTTTTTGTGTGTATTTCCATTTTTTGGGTGTTGTTGGGGCCTGGTCCAGGGCCTGGCCATGTGGGTGGGGGCAATTTTGATGCCTGGTCCAGGGTCTGGCCATGTGGGTGGGGATCTAGAGGCCATTTTGAAGCCATGCAGTGTGCTTTGTGCCATAGGCCTGCAACCAGTCTGCCTTGCTTTCATCCATTATGCCCAGGGGTAGTCAGTGGTACATGGGCCAAGTCTTTCTGTGTGTTCTCTTGATTTTAAACACCATTTAGGGCAATGATGCCATTAGATTGGGGTGATTTTTTTGTGTATTTCGATTTTTTGGGTGTTGGGGCCTGGTCCAGGGCCTGGCCATGTGGGTGGGGGCCATTTTGAGACCTGGTCCGGGGCCTGGCCATGTGCGTGGGGGTGTAGGGGGCATTTGAAGCCAGGCAGTGTGCTTTGTGCCATAGGCCTGCAACCAGTCTGCCTTGCTTTCATCCATTATGCCCAGGGGTAGCCAGTGGTGCATGGGCCAAGTCTTTCTGTGTGTTCTCTTGATTTTAAACATCATTTAGGGCATGGATGCCATTGGATTGGGGTGATTTTTTGTGTGTATTTCGATTTTTTGGGATGTAGTTGGGGCCTGGTCCAGGTCCTGGCCATGTGGGTGGGGACCATTTTGAGGCCTGGTCCAGGGCCTGACCATGTGGGTGGGGGTCTAGGGGCCATTTTAAAGCCAGGCAGTGTGCTTTGTGCCATAGGCCGGCAACCAGTCTGCCTTGCTTTCAACCATTATGCACAGGGGTAGTCAGTGGTGCATGGGCCAAGTCTTTCTGTGTGTTCTCTTGATTTGAAACATCATTTAGGGCAATGATGCCATTGGATTGGGGTGATTTTTGTGTGTATTTTTTTTTAGGGTGTTGTTGGGGCCTGGTCCAGGGCCTGGCCATGTGGGTGGGGGCCATCTTTTAGGCCTGGTCCAGAGTTTGGCCATGTGGGTGGGGGTCTAGGGGCCATTTTGAAGCCAGGCAGTGTGCTTTGTGCAATAGGCCTGCAACCAGTCTGCCTTGCTTTCATCCATTATGCCCAGGGGTAGTCAGTGGTGCATGGGCCAAGTCTTTCTGCGTGTTCTCTTGATTGTAAACATCATTTAGGGCATGGATGCCATTGGATTGGGGTGATGTTTGTGTGTATTTTGATTTTTTGGGTGTTGTTGGGGCCTGGTCCAGGCCATGTGGGCGGGGGCCATTTTGAGGCCTGGTCCAGGGCCTGGCCATGTGGGTGGGGGTCTAGGGGCCATTTTGCATCCAGGCAGTGTGCTCTGTGCCATAGGCCTGCAACCAGTCCGCCTTGCTTTCATCCATTATACCCAGGGGTAGTCAGTGGTGCATGGGCCACATCTTTCTGTGTGTTCTCTTGATTTTAAACATCATTTAGGACATGGATACCATTGGATTGCGGTGATTTGTGCGTGTATTTCGATTTCATGGGTGTTGTTGGGGCCTGGTCCAGGGCCTGGCCGTGTGGGTGTGGGCCATTTTGAGGCCTGGTCCAGGGCCTGGCCATGTGGGTGGGGGTCTAGGGGCCATTTTGAAGCCAGGCAGTGTGTTTTGTATCATAGGCCTGCAACCAGTCTGCCTTGCTTTCATCCATTATGCCCAGGGGTAGTCAGTGGTGCATAGGCAAAGTCTTTTTGTGTGTTCTCTTGATTTTAATCATCATTTAGGGCATGGATGCCATTGGATTGGGGTGATTTTTTGTGTGTATTTCAATTTTCTTGGTGTTGTTGGGGCCTGGTCCAGGGCCTGGCCATGTGGGTAGGGGCCATTTTGAGGCCTGGTCCAGGGCCTGGCCATGTGGGTTGGGGTCTAGGGGCCATTTTGAAGCCAGGCAGTGTGCTTTGTGCCATAGGCCTGCAACCAGTCTGCCTTGCTTTCATCCATTATGCCCAGGGGTAGTCAGTGGTGCATGGGCCAAGTGTTTCTGTGTGTTCTCTTGATTTTAAACATCATTTAGGGTATGGATGCCATTGGATTGGGGTGATTTTCTGTGTGTATTTCAATTTGTGGGTGTTGTTGGGGCCTGGTCCAGGGCCTAGCCATGTGGGTGGGGGCCATTTTGAGGCCTGGTCCAGGGCCTGGCCATGTGGGTGGGGATCTAGGGGCCATTTTGAAGCCAGGCAGTGTGTTTTGTACCATAGGCCTGCAACCAGTCTGCCTTGCTTTCATCCATTATGCCCAGGGGTAGTCAGTGGCGCATAGGCCAAGACTTTCTGTGTGTTCTCTTGATTTTAAACATCATTTAGAGCATGGATGCCATTGGATTGGGGTTATTTTTTGTGTGTATTTCGATTTACTGGGCGTTGTTGGGGCCTGGCCCAGGGCCTGGCCTTGTGGATGGGGGTCTAGGGGCCATTTCGAAGCCAGGCAGTGTGCTTTGTGCCTTAGGCCTGCAACCAGTCTGCCTTGCTTTCATCCATTATGCCCAGGGGTAGTCAGTGGTGCATAGGCCAAGTCTTTCTGTATGTTCTCTTGATTTTAAACATCATTTAGGACATAGATGCCATTGGATTGGGGTGCTTTTTGTGTGTATTTTGATTTTTTGGGTGTTGTTGGGGCCTGGTCCAGGGCCTAGCCATGTGGGTGGGGGCCATTTTGAGGCCTGACCAGGGACTGGCCATGTGGGTGGGGGTCTAGGGGCCATTTCGAAGCCAGGCAGTGTGCTTTGTGCCTTAGGCCTGCAACCAGTCTGTCTTGCTTTCATCCATTATGCCCAGGGGTAGTCAGTGGTGCATAGGCCAAGTCTTTCTGTGTGTTCTCTTGATTTTAAACATCATTTAGGGCATGGATGCCATTGGATTGGGGTGCTTTTTGTGTGTATTTTTATTTTTGGGGTGTTGTTGGGGCCTGGTCCAGGACCTAGCCATGTGGGTGGGGGCCATTTTTGAGGCCTGATCCAGGGCCTGGCCATGTGGGTGGGGGTCTAGGGGCCGTTTTGAAGCCAGGCAGTGTGATTTGCGCCATAGGCCTGCAACCAGTCTGCCTTGCTTTCATCCATTATGCCCAGGGGTAGCCAGTGGTGCATGGGCCAAGTCTTTCTGTGTGTTCTCTTGATTTTAAACACCATTTAGGGCAATGATGCCATTAGATTGGGGTGATTTTTTTGTGTATTTCGATTTTTTGGGTGTTGGGGCCTGGTCCAGGGCCTGGCCATGTGGGTGGGGGCCATTTTGAGACCTGGTCCGGGGCCTGGCCATGTGCGTGGGGGTGTAGGGGGCATTTGAAGCCAGGCAGTGTGCTTTGTGCCATAGGCCTGCAACCAGTCTGCCTTGCTTTCATCCATTATGCCCAGGGGTAGCCAGTGGTGCATGGGCCAAGTCTTTCTGTGTGTTCTCTTGATTTTAAACATCATTTAGGGCATGGATGCCATTGGATTGGGGTGATTTTTTGTGTGTATTTCGATTTTTTGGGATGTAGTTGGGGCCTGGTCCAGGTCCTGGCCATGTGGGTGGGGACCATTTTGAGGCCTGGTCCAGGGCCTGACCATGTGGGTGGGGGTCTAGGGGCCATTTTAAAGCCAGGCAGTGTGCTTTGTGCCATAGGCCGGCAACCAGTCTGCCTTGCTTTCAACCATTATGCACAGGGGTAGTCAGTGGTGCATGGGCCAAGTCTTTCTGTGTGTTCTCTTGATTTGAAACATCATTTAGGGCAATGATGCCATTGGATTGGGGTGATTTTTGTGTGTATTTTTTTTTAGGGTGTTGTTGGGGCCTGGTCCAGGGCCTGGCCATGTGGGTGGGGGCCATCTTTTAGGCCTGGTCCAGAGTTTGGCCATGTGGGTGGGGGTCTAGGGGCCATTTTGAAGCCAGGCAGTGTGCTTTGTGCAATAGGCCTGCAACCAGTCTGCCTTGCTTTCATCCATTATGCCCAGGGGTAGTCAGTGGTGCATGGGCCAAGTCTTTCTGCGTGTTCTCTTGATTGTAAACATCATTTAGGGCATGGATGCCATTGGATTGGGGTGATGTTTGTGTGTATTTTGATTTTTTGGGTGTTGTTGGGGCCTGGTCCAGGCCATGTGGGCGGGGGCCATTTTGAGGCCTGGTCCAGGGCCTGGCCATGTGGGTGGGGGTCTAGGGGCCATTTTGCATCCAGGCAGTGTGCTCTGTGCCATAGGCCTGCAACCAGTCCGCCTTGCTTTCATCCATTATACCCAGGGGTAGTCAGTGGTGCATGGGCCACATCTTTCTGTGTGTTCTCTTGATTTTAAACATCATTTAGGACATGGATACCATTGGATTGCGGTGATTTGTGCGTGTATTTCGATTTCATGGGTGTTGTTGGGGCCTGGTCCAGGGCCTGGCCGTGTGGGTGTGGGCCATTTTGAGGCCTGGTCCAGGGCCTGGCCATGTGGGTGGGGGTCTAGGGGCCATTTTGAAGCCAGGCAGTGTGTTTTGTATCATAGGCCTGCAACCAGTCTGCCTTGCTTTCATCCATTATGCCCAGGGGTAGTCAGTGGTGCATAGGCAAAGTCTTTTTGTGTGTTCTCTTGATTTTAATCATCATTTAGGGCATGGATGCCATTGGATTGGGGTGATTTTTTGTGTGTATTTCAATTTTCTTGGTGTTGTTGGGGCCTGGTCCAGGGCCTGGCCATGTGGGTAGGGGCCATTTTGAGGCCTGGTCCAGGGCCTGGCCATGTGGGTTGGGGTCTAGGGGCCATTTTGAAGCCAGGCAGTGTGCTTTGTGCCATAGGCCTGCAACCAGTCTGCCTTGCTTTCATCCATTATGCCCAGGGGTAGTCAGTGGTGCATGGGCCAAGTGTTTCTGTGTGTTCTCTTGATTTGAAACATCATTTAGGGTATGGATGCCATTGGATTGGGGTGATTTTCTGTGTGTATTTCAATTTGTGGGTGTTGTTGGGGCCTGGTCCAGGGCCTAGCCATGTGGGTGGGGGCCATTTTGAGGCCTGGTCCAGGGCCTGGCCATGTGGGTGGGGATCTAGGGGCCATTTTGAAGCCAGGCAGTGTGTTTTGTACCATAGGCCTGCAACCAGTCTGCCTTGCTTTCATCCATTATGCCCAGGGGTAGTCAGTGGCGCATAGGCCAAGACTTTCTGTGTGTTCTCTTGATTTTAAACATCATTTAGAGCATGGATGCCATTGGATTGGGGTTATTTTTTGTGTGTATTTCGATTTACTGGGCGTTGTTGGGGCCTGGCCCAGGGCCTGGCCTTGTGGATGGGGGTCTAGGGGCCATTTCGAAGCCAGGCAGTGTGCTTTGTGCCTTAGGCCTGCAACCAGTCTGCCTTGCTTTCATCCATTATGCCCAGGGGTAGTCAGTGGTGCATAGGCCAAGTCTTTCTGTATGTTCTCTTGATTTTAAACATCATTTAGGACATAGATGCCATTGGATTGGGGTGCTTTTTGTGTGTATTTTGATTTTTTGGGTGTTGTTGGGGCCTGGTCCAGGGCCTAGCCATGTGGGTGGGGGCCATTTTGAGGCCTGACCAGGGACTGGCCATGTGGGTGGGGGTCTAGGGGCCATTTCGAAGCCAGGCAGTGTGCTTTGTGCCTTAGGCCTGCAACCAGTCTGTCTTGCTTTCATCCATTATGCCCAGGGGTAGTCAGTGGTGCATAGGCCAAGTCTTTCTGTGTGTTCTCTTGATTTTAAACATCATTTAGGGCATGGATGCCATTGGATTGGGGTGCTTTTTGTGTGTATTTTTATTTTTGGGGTGTTGTTGGGGCCTGGTCCAGGACCTAGCCATGTGGGTGGGGGCCATTTTTGAGGCCTGATCCAGGGCCTGGCCATGTGGGTGGGGGTCTAGGGGCCGTTTTGAAGCCAGGCAGTGTGATTTGCGCCATAGGCCTGCAACCAGTCTGCCTTGCTTTCATCCATTATGCCCAGGGGTAGCCAGTGGTGCATGGGCCAAGTCTTTCTGTGTGTTCTCTTGATTTTAAACATCATTTAGGGCATGGATGCCATTGGATTGGGGTGATTTTTTGTGTGTATTTCGATTTTTTGGGATGTAGTTGGGGCCTGGTCCAGGTCCTGGCCATGTGGGTGGGGACCATTTTGAGGCCTGGTCCAGGGCCTGACCATGTGGGTGGGGGTCTAGGGGCCATTTTAAAGCCAGGCAGTGTGCTTTGTGCCATAGGCCGGCAACCAGTCTGCCTTGCTTTCAACCATTATGCACAGGGGTAGTCAGTGGTGCATGGGCCAAGTCTTTCTGTGTGTTCTCTTGATTTGAAACATCATTTAGGGCAATGATGCCATTGGATTGGGGTGATTTTTGTGTGTATTTTTTTTTAGGGTGTTGTTGGGGCCTGGTCCAGGGCCTGGCCATGTGGGTGGGGGCCATCTTTTAGGCCTGGTCCAGAGTTTGGCCATGTGGGTGGGGGTCTAGGGGCCATTTTGAAGCCAGGCAGTGTGCTTTGTGCAATAGGCCTGCAACCAGTCTGCCTTGCTTTCATCCATTATGCCCAGGGGTAGTCAGTGGTGCATGGGCCAAGTCTTTCTGCGTGTTCTCTTGATTGTAAACATCATTTAGGGCATGGATGCCATTGGATTGGGGTGATGTTTGTGTGTATTTTGATTTTTTGGGTGTTGTTGGGGCCTGGTCCAGGCCATGTGGGCGGGGGCCATTTTGAGGCCTGGTCCAGGGCCTGGCCATGTGGGTGGGGGTCTAGGGGCCATTTTGCATCCAGGCAGTGTGCTCTGTGCCATAGGCCTGCAACCAGTCCGCCTTGCTTTCATCCATTATACCCAGGGGTAGTCAGTGGTGCATGGGCCACATCTTTCTGTGTGTTCTCTTGATTTTAAACATCATTTAGGACATGGATACCATTGGATTGCGGTGATTTGTGCGTGTATTTCGATTTCATGGGTGTTGTTGGGGCCTGGTCCAGGGCCTGGCCGTGTGGGTGTGGGCCATTTTGAGGCCTGGTCCAGGGCCTGGCCATGTGGGTGGGGGTCTAGGGGCCATTTTGAAGCCAGGCAGTGTGTTTTGTATCATAGGCCTGCAACCAGTCTGCCTTGCTTTCATCCATTATGCCCAGGGGTAGTCAGTGGTGCATAGGCAAAGTCTTTTTGTGTGTTCTCTTGATTTTAATCATCATTTAGGGCATGGATGCCATTGGATTGGGGTGATTTTTTGTGTGTATTTCAATTTTCTTGGTGTTGTTGGGGCCTGGTCCAGGGCCTGGCCATGTGGGTAGGGGCCATTTTGAGGCCTGGTCCAGGGCCTGGCCATGTGGGTTGGGGTCTAGGGGCCATTTTGAAGCCAGGCAGTGTGCTTTGTGCCATAGGCCTGCAACCAGTCTGCCTTGCTTTCATCCATTATGCCCAGGGGTAGTCAGTGGTGCATGGGCCAAGTGTTTCTGTGTGTTCTCTTGATTTTAAACATCATTTAGGGTATGGATGCCATTGGATTGGGGTGATTTTCTGTGTGTATTTCAATTTGTGGGTGTTGTTGGGGCCTGGTCCAGGGCCTAGCCATGTGGGTGGGGGCCATTTTGAGGCCTGGTCCAGGGCCTGGCCATGTGGGTGGGGATCTAGGGGCCATTTTGAAGCCAGGCAGTGTGTTTTGTACCATAGGCCTGCAACCAGTCTGCCTTGCTTTCATCCATTATGCCCAGGGGTAGTCAGTGGCGCATAGGCCAAGACTTTCTGTGTGTTCTCTTGATTTTAAACATCATTTAGAGCATGGATGCCATTGGATTGGGGTTATTTTTTGTGTGTATTTCGATTTACTGGGCGTTGTTGGGGCCTGGCCCAGGGCCTGGCCTTGTGGATGGGGGTCTAGGGGCCATTTCGAAGCCAGGCAGTGTGCTTTGTGCCTTAGGCCTGCAACCAGTCTGCCTTGCTTTCATCCATTATGCCCAGGGGTAGTCAGTGGTGCATAGGCCAAGTCTTTCTGTATGTTCTCTTGATTTTAAACATCATTTAGGACATAGATGCCATTGGATTGGGGTGCTTTTTGTGTGTATTTTGATTTTTTGGGTGTTGTTGGGGCCTGGTCCAGGGCCTAGCCATGTGGGTGGGGGCCATTTTGAGGCCTGACCAGGGACTGGCCATGTGGGTGGGGGTCTAGGGGCCATTTCGAAGCCAGGCAGTGTGCTTTGTGCCTTAGGCCTGCAACCAGTCTGTCTTGCTTTCATCCATTATGCCCAGGGGTAGTCAGTGGTGCATAGGCCAAGTCTTTCTGTGTGTTCTCTTGATTTTAAACATCATTTAGGGCATGGATGCCATTGGATTGGGGTGCTTTTTGTGTGTATTTTTATTTTTGGGGTGTTGTTGGGGCCTGGTCCAGGACCTAGCCATGTGGGTGGGGGCCATTTTTGAGGCCTGATCCAGGGCCTGGCCATGTGGGTGGGGGTCTAGGGGCCGTTTTGAAGCCAGACAGTGTGATTTGCGCCATAGGCCTGCAACCAGTCTGCCTTGCTTTCATCCATTATGCCCAGGGGTAGTCAGTGGTGCATGGGCCAAGTCTTTCTGTGTGTTCTCTTGATTTTAAACATCATTTAGGGCATGGATGCCATTGGATTGGGGTGATTTTTGTGTGTATTTCGATTTTTTGGGTGTTGTTGGGGCCTGGTCCAGGGCCTGGCCATGTGGGTGGGGTCCATTTTGAGGCCTGGTCCAGGGCCTGGCCATGTGGATGGGGGTCTAGGGGCCATTTTGAAGCCAGGCAGTGAGTTTTATGCCATAGGCCTGCAACCAGTCTGCCTTGCTTTCATCCATTATGCCCAGGGGTAGTCAGTGGTGCATGGGCCAAGTCTTTCTGTGTGTTCTCTTGATTTTAAACATCATTTAGGGCACGGATGCCATTGGATTGGGGTGATTTTTTGATGTGTATTTCGATTTTTGGGGTGTTGTTGGGGCCTAGTCCAGGGCCTGGCCATGTGGGTGCGGACCATTTTGAGGCCTGGTCCAGGGCCTGGCCATGTGGGTGGGGGTGTAGGGGCCATTTCGAAGCCAGGCAGTGTGCTTTGTGCCATAGGCCTGCAACCAGTCTGCTTTGCTTTCATCCATTATGCCCAGGGGTAGTCAGTGGTGCATGGGCCAAGTCTTTCTGGGTGTTCTCTTGATTTTAAACATCATTTAGGTCATGGATGCCATTGGATTGGGGTGCTTTTTGTGTGTATTTTGATTTTTTGGGTGTTGTTGGGGCCTGGTCCGGGGCCTAGCCATGTGGGTGGGGGCCAGTTTTTGAGGCCTGATCCAGGGCCTGGCCATGTGGGTGGGGGTCTAGGGGCCGTTTTGAAGCCAGGCAGTGTGCTTTGAGCCATAGGCCTGCAACCAGTCTGCCTTGCTTTCATCCATTATGCCCAGGGGTGGTCAGTGGTGCATGGGCCAAGTCTTTCTGTGTGTTCTCTTGATTTTAAACATCATTTAGGGCATGGATGCTATTGGATTGGGGTGATTTTTTGTGTGTATTTCGATTTTTTGGGTGTTGTTGGGGCCTGTTCCAGGGCCAGGCCATGTGGGTGGGGCCATTTTGAGGCCTGGTCCAGGGCCTGGCCATGTGGGTGGGGGTCTAGGGGCCATTTCGAAGCCAGGCAGTGTGCTTTGTGCCATAGGTCTGCAACCAGTCTGCCTTGCTTTCATCCATTATGCCCAAGGGTAGTCAGTGGTGCATGGGCCAAGTCTTTCTGTGTGTTCTCTTGATTTTAAACATCATTTAGGGCAT
The DNA here is from genome assembly GCF_964261635.1 of Lissotriton helveticus. Lineage (NCBI taxonomy): Eukaryota > Metazoa > Chordata > Amphibia > Caudata > Salamandridae > Lissotriton > Lissotriton helveticus. Next base: position 1,913,891,135 of record NC_136061.1, on the reverse strand, counting down.
GGATGCCATTGGATTGGGGTGATTTTTTGTGTGTATTTCAACTTTTTTGGGTGTTGTTGGGGCCTGGTCCAGGGCCTGGCCATGTGGGTGGGGGCCATTTTGAGGCCTGGTCCAGGGCCTGGCCATGTGGGTGGGGGTCTAGGGGCCATTTCGAAGCCAGGCAGTGTGCTTTGTGCCATAGGCCTGCAACCAGTCTGCCTTGCTTTCATCCATTATGCCCAAGGGTAGTCAGTGGTGCATGGGCCAAGTCTTTCTGTGTGTTCTCTTGATTTTAAACATCATTTAGGGCATGGATGCCATTGGATTGGGGTGCTTTTTGTGTGTATTTTGATTTTTTGGGTGTTGTTGGGGCCTGGTCCGGGGCCTAGCCATGTGGGTGGGGGCCAGTTTTTGAGGCCTGATCCAGAGCCTGGCCATGTGGGTGGGGGTCTAGGGGCCGTTTTGAAGCCAGGCAGTGTGCTTTGAGCCATAGGCCTGCAACCAGTCTGCCTTGCTTTCATCCATTATGCCCAGGGGTAGTCAGTGGTGCATGGGCCAAGTCTTTCTGTGTGTTCTCTTGATTTTAAACATCATTTAGGGCATGGATGCTATTGGATTGGGGTGATTTTTTGTGTGTATTTTGATTTTTTGGGTGTTGTTGGGGCCTGTTCCAGGGCCAGGCCATGTGGGTGGGGGCCATTTTGAGGCCTGGTCCAGGGCCTGGCCATGTGGGTGGTGGTCTAGGGGCCATTTCGAAGCCAGGCAGTGTGCTTTGTGCCATAGGTCTGCAACCAGTCTGCCTTGCTTTCATCCATTATGCCCAAGGGTAGTCAGTGGTGCACGGGCCAAGTCTTTCTGTGTGTTCTCTTGATTTTAAACATCGTTTTGGACATGGATGCCATTGGATTGGGGTGCTTTTTGTGTGTATTTTGATTTTTTGGGTGTTGTTGGGGCCTGGTCCAGGGCCTAGCCATGTGGGTGGGGGCCATTTTGAGGCCTGACCAGGGACTGGCCATGTGGGTGGGGGTCTAGGGGCCATTTCGAAGCCAGGCAGTGTGCTTTGTGCCTTAGGCCTGCAACCAGTCTGCCTTGCTTTCATCCATTATGCCCAGGGGTAGTCAGTGGTGCATAGGCCAAGTCTTTCTGTGTGTTCTCTTGATTTTAAACATCATTTAGGGCATGGATGCCATTGGATTGGGGTGCTTTTTGTGTGTATTTTGATTTTTGGGGTGTTGTTGGGGCCTGGTCCAGGACCTAGCCATGTGGGTGGGGGCCATTTTTGAGGCCTGATCCAGGACCTGGCCATGTGGGTGGGGGTCTAGGGGCCGTTTTGAAGCCAGGCAGTGTGATTTGCGCCATAGGCCTGCAACCAGTCTGCCTTGCTTTCATCCATTATGCCCAGGGGTAGTCAGTGGTGCATGGGCCAAGTCTTTCTGTGTGTTCTCTTGATTTTAAACATCATTTAGGGCATGGATGCCATTGGATTGGGGTGATTTTTGTGTGTATTTCGATTTTTTGGGTGTTGTTGGGGCCTGGTCCAGGGCCTGGCCATGTGGGTGGGGTCCATTTTGAGGCCTGGTCCAGGGCCTGGCCATGTGGGTGGGGGTCTAGGGGCCATTTTGAAGCCAGGCAGTGAGTTTTATGCCATAGGCCTGCAACCAGTCTGCCTTGCTTTCATCCATTATGCCCAGGGGTAGTCAGTGGTGCATGGGCCAAGTCTTTCTGTGTGTTCTCTTGATTTTAAACATCATTTAGGGCACGGATGCCATTGGATTGGGGTGATTTTTTGATGTGTATTTCGATTTTTTGGGTGTTGTTGGTGCCTAGTCCAGGGCCTGGCCATGTGGGTGCGGACCATTTTGAGGCCTGGTCCAGGGCCTGGCCATGTGGGTGGGGGTGTAGGGGCCATTTCGAAGCCAGGCAGTGTGCTTTGTGCCATAGGCCTGCAACCAGTCTGCTTTGCTTTCATCCATTATGCCCAGGGGTAGTCAGTGGTGCATGGGCCAAGTCTTTCTGTGTGTTCTCTTGATTTTAAACATCATTTGGGGCATGGATGCCATTGGATTGGGGTGATTTTTTGTGTGTATTTCAACTTTTTTGGGTGTTGTTGGGGCCTGTTCCATGGCCAGGCCATGTGGGTGGCGGCCATTTTGAGGCCTGGTCCAGGGCCTGGCCATGTGGGTGGGGGTCTAGGGGCCATTTCGAAGCCAGGCAGTGTGCTTTGTGCCATAGGCCTGCAACCAGTCTGCCTTGCTTTCATCCATTATGCCCAAGGGTAGTCAGTGGTGCATGGGCCAAGTCTTTCTGTGTGTTCTCTTGATTTTAAACATCATTTAGGTCATGGATGCCATTGGATTGGGGTGCTTTTTGTGTGTATTTTGATTTTTTGGGTGTTGTTGGGGCCTGGTCCGGGGCCTAGCCATGTGGGTGGGGGCCAGTTTTTGAGGCCTGATCCAGGGCCTGGCCATGTGGGTGGGGGTCTAGGGGCTGTTTTGAAGCCAGGCAGTGTGCTTTGAGCCATAGGCCTGCAACCAGTCTGCCTTGCTTTCATCCATTATGCCCAGGGGTAGTCAGTGGTGCATGGGCCAAGTCTTTCTGTGTGTTCTCTTGATTTTAAACATCATTTAGGGCATGGATGCTATTGGATTGGGGTGATTTTTTGTGTGTATTTCGATTTTTTGGGTGTTGTTGGGGCCTGTTCCAGGGCCAGGCCATGTGGGTGGGGGCCATTTTGAGGCCTGGTCCAGGGCCTGGCCATGTGGGTGGGGGTCTAGGGGCCATTTCGAAGCCAGGCAGTGTGCTTTGTGCCATAGGCCTGCAACCAGTCTGCCTTGCTTTCATCCATTATGCCCAAGGGTAGTCAGTGGTGCATGGGCCAAGTCTTTCTGGGTGTTCTCTTGATTTTAAACATTATTTAGGTCATGGATGCCATTGGATTGGGGTGCTTTTTGTGTGTATTTTGATTTTTTGGGTGTTGTTGGGGCCTGGTCCGGGGCCTAGCCATGTGGGTGGGGGCCAGTTTTTGAGGCCTGATCCAGGGCCTGGCCATGTGGGTGGGGGTCTAGGGGCCATTTCGAAGCCAGGCAGTGTGCTTTGAGCCATAGGCCTGCAACCAGTCTGCCTTGCTTTCATCCATTATGCCCAGGGGTAGTCAGTGGAGCATAGGCCAAGTCTTTCTTTGTGTTCTCTTGATTTTAAACATCATTTAGGGCATGGATGCCATTGGATTGGGGTGCTTTTTGTGTGTATTTTGATTTTTTGGGTGTTGTTGGGTCCTGGTCCAGGGCCTAGCCATGTGGGTGGGGGCCATTTTTGAGGCCTGATCCAGGGCCTGGCCATGTGGGTGGGGGTCTAGGGGCCGTTTTGAAGCCAGGCAGTGTGATTTGAGCCATAGGCCTGCAACCAGTCTGCCTTGCTTTCATCCATTATGCCCAGGGGTAGGCAGTGGTGCATGGGCCAAGTCTTTCTGTGTGTTCTCTTGATTTTAAACATCATTTAGGGCACGGATGCCATTGGATTGGGGTGATTTTTTTATGTGTATTTCGATTTTTTGGGTGTTGTTGGGGCTTGGTCCAGGGCCTGGCCGTGTGGGTGTGGGCCATTTTGAGGCCTGGTCCAGGGCCTGGCCATGTAGGTGGGGGTCTAGGGGCCATTTTGAAGCCAGGCAGTGTGTTTTTTATCATAGGCCTGCAACCAATCTGCCTTGCTTTCATCCATTATGCCCAGGGGTAGTCAGTGGTGCATAGGCAAAGTCTTTTTGTGTGTTCTCTTGATTTTAATCATCATTTAGGGCATGGATGCCATTGAATTGGGGTGATTTTTTGTGTGTATTTCAATTTTCTTGGTGTTGTTGGGGCCTGGTCCAGGGCCTGGCCATGTGGGTGGGGTCCATTTTGAGGCCTGGTCCAGGGCCTGGCCATGTGGGTGGGGGTCTAGGGGCCATTTTGAAGCCAGGCAGTGAGTTTTATGCCATAGGCCTGCAACCAGTCTGCCTTGCTTTTATCCATTATGCCCAGGGGTAGTCAGTGGTGCATGGGCCAAGTCTTTCTGTGTGTTCTCTTGATTTTAAACATCATTTAGGGCATGGATGCCATTGGATTGGGGTGATTTTTTGATGTGTATTTCGATTTTTTGGGTGTTGTTGGGGCCTGTTCCAGGGCCAGGCCATGTGGGTGGGGGCCATTTTGAGGCCTGGTCCAGGGCCTGGCCATGTGGGTGGGGGTCTAGGGGCCATTTCGAAGCCAGGCAGTGTGCTTTGTGCCATAGGCCTGCAACCAGTCTGCCTTGCTTTCATCCATTATGCCCAAGGGTAGTCAGTGGTGCATGGGCCAAGTCTTTCTGGGTGTTCTCTTGATTTTAAACATTATTTAGGTCATGGATGCCATTGGATTGGGGTGCTTTTTGTGTGTATTTTGATTTTTTGGGTGTTGTTGGGGCCTGGTCCGGGGCCTAGCCATGTGGGTGGGGGCCAGTTTTTGAGGCCTGATCCAGGGCCTGGCCATGTGGGTGGGGGTCTAGGGGCCATTTCGAAGCCAGGCAGTGTGCTTTGAGCCATAGGCCTGCAACCAGTCTGCCTTGCTTTCATCCATTATGCCCAGGGGTAGTCAGTGGAGCATAGGCCAAGTCTTTCTGTGTGTTCTCTTGATTTTAAACATCATTTAGGGCATGGATGCCATTGGATTGGGGTGCTTTTTGTGTGTATTTTGATTTTTTGGGTGTTGTTGGGTCCTGGTCCAGGGCCTAGCCATGTGGGTGGGGGCCATTTTTGAGGCCTGATCCAGGGCCTGGCCATGTGGGTGGGGGTCTAGGGGCCGTTTTGAAGCCAGGCAGTGTGATTTGAGCCATAGGCCTGCAACCAGTCTGCCTTGCTTTCATCCATTATGCCCAGGGGTAGGCAGTGGTGCATGGGCCAAGTCTTTCTGTGTGTTCTCTTGATTTTAAACATCATTTAGGGCACGGATGCCATTGGATTGGGGTGATTTTTTTTATGTGTATTTCGATTTTTTGGGTGTTGTTGGGGCTTGGTCCAGGGCCTGGCCGTGTGGGTGTGGGCCATTTTGAGGCCTGGTCCAGGACCTGGCCATGTAGGTGGGGGTCTAGGGGCCATTTTGAAGCCAGGCAGTGTGTTTTTTATCATAGGCCTGCAACCAATCTGCCTTGCTTTCATCCATTATGCCCAGGGGTAGTCAGTGGTGCATGGGCCAAGTCTTTCTGTGTGTTCTCTTGATTTTAAACATCATTTAGGGCATGGATGCCATTGGATTGGGGTGATTTTTTGATGTGTATTTCGATTTTTTGGGTGTTGTTGGGGTCTGGTCCAGGGCCTGACCATGTGGGTGCGGACCATTTTGAGAACTGGTCCAGGGCCTGGCCATGTGGGTGGGGGTCTAGGGGCCATTTTGAAGCCAGGCAGTGTGCTTTGTGCCATAGGCCTGCAACCAGTCTGCCTTGCTTTCATCCATTATGCCCAGGGGTAGTCAGTGGTGCATGAGCCAAGTCTTTCTGTATGTTCTCTTGATTTTAAACATCATTTAGGGCATGGATGCCATTGGATTGGGGTGATTTTTTGTGTGTATTTCAACTTTTTTGGGTGTTGTTGGGGCCTGGTCCAGGGCCTGGCCATGTGGGTGGGGGCCATTTTGAGGCCTGGTCCAGGGCCTGGCCATGTGGGTGGGGGTCTAGGGGCCATTTCGAAGCCAGGCAGTGTGCTTTGTGCCATAGGCCTGCAACCAGTCTGCCTTGCTTTCATCCATTATGCCCAAGGGTAGTCAGTGGTGCATGGGCCAAGTCTTTCTGTGTGTTCTCTTGATTTTAAACATCATTTAGGTCATGGATGCCATTGGATTGGGGTGCTTTTTGTGTGTATTTTGATTTTTTGGGTGCTGTTGGGACCTGGTCCAGGGCCTAGCCATGTGTGTGGCGGACATTTTTGAGGCCTGATCCTGGGCCTGGCCATGTGGGTGGGGGTGTAGGGGCCGTTCTGAAGCCAGGCAGTGTGCTTTGTGCCATATGCCTGCAATCAGTCTGCCTTGCTTTCATCCATTATGCCCAGGGGTAGTCAGTGGTGCATAGGCCAAGTCTTTCTGTGTGTTCTCTATATTTTAAACATCATTTAGGGCATGGATGCCATTGGATTGGGGTGCTTTTTGTGTGTATTTTGATTTTTTGAGTGTTGTTGGGGCCTGGTCCAGGCCATGTGGGTGGGGGCCATTTTGAGGCCTGGTCCAGGGCCTGGCCATGTGGGTGGGGATCTAGGGGCCATTTTGCATCCAGGCAGTGTGCTCTGTGCCATAGGCCTGCAACCAGTCTGCCTTGCTTTCATCCATTATGCCAAGGGTAGTCAGTGGTGCATGGGCCAAGTCTTTCTGTGTGTTCTCTTGATTTTAAACATCATTTAGGTCATGGATGCCATTGGATTGGGGTGCTTTTTGTGTGTATTTTGATTTTTTGGGTGCTGTTGGGACCTGGTCCAGGGCCTAGCCATGTGTGTGGCGGACATTTTTGAGGCCTGATCCTGGGCCTGGCCATGTGGGTGGGGGTGTAGGGGCCGTTCTGAAGCCAGGCAGTGTGCTTTGTGCCATATGCCTGCAATCAGTCTGCCTTGCTTTCATCCATTATGCCCAGGGGTAGTCAGTGGTGCATAGGCCAAGTCTTTCTGTGTGTTCTCTATATTTTAAACATCATTTAGGGCATGGATGCAATTGGATTGGGGTGCTTTTTGTGTGTATTTTGATTTTTTGGGTGTTGTTGGGGCCTGGTCCGGGGCCTAGCCATGTGGGTGGGGGCCAGTTTTTGAGGCCTGATCCAGGGCCTGGCCATGTGGGTGGGGGTCTAGGGGCTGTTTTGAAGCCAGGCAGTGTGCTTTGAGCCATAGGCCTGCAACCAGTCTGCCTTGCTTTCATCCATTATGCCCAGGGGTAGTCAGTGGTGCATGGGCCAAGTCTTTCTGTGTGTTCTCTTGATTTTAAACATCATTTAGGGCATGGATGCTATTGGATTGGGGTGATTTTTTGTGTGTATTTCGATTTTTTGGGTGTTGTTGGGGCCTGTTCCAGGGCCAGGCCATGTGGGTGGGGGCCATTTTGAGGCCTGGTCCAGGGCCTGGCCATGTGGGTGGGGGTCTAGGGGCCATTTCGAAGCCAGGCAGTGTGCTTTGTGCCATAGGCCTGCAACCAGTCTGCCTTGCTTTCATCCATTATGCCCAAGGGTAGTCAGTGGTGCATGGGCCAAGTCTTTCTGGGTGTTCTCTTGATTTTAAACATTATTTAGGTCATGGATGCCATTGGATTGGGGTGCTTTTTGTGTGTATTTTGATTTTTTGGGTGTTGTTGGGGCCTGGTCCGGGGCCTAGCCATGTGGGTGGGGGCCAGTTTTTGAGGCCTGATCCAGGGCCTGGCCATGTGGGTGGGGGTCTAGGGGCCATTTCGAAGCCAGGCAGTGTGCTTTGAGCCATAGGCCTGCAACCAGTCTGCCTTGCTTTCATCCATTATGCCCAGGGGTAGTCAGTGGAGCATAGGCCAAGTCTTTCTGTGTGTTCTCTTGATTTTAAACATCATTTAGGGCATGGATGCCATTGGATTGGGGTGCTTTTTGTGTGTATTTTGATTTTTTGGGTGTTGTTGGGTCCTGGTCCAGGGCCTAGCCATGTGGGTGGGGGCCATTTTTGAGGCCTGATCCAGGGCCTGGCCATGTGGGTGGGGGTCTAGGGGCCGTTTTGAAGCCAGGCAGTGTGATTTGAGCCATAGGCCTGCAACCAGTCTGCCTTGCTTTCATCCATTATGCCCAGGGGTAGGCAGTGGTGCATGGGCCAAGTCTTTCTGTGTGTTCTCTTGATTTTAAACATCATTTAGGGCACGGATGCCATTGGATTGGGGTGATTTTTTTTATGTGTATTTCGATTTTTTGGGTGTTGTTGGGGCTTGGTCCAGGGCCTGGCCGTGTGGGTGTGGGCCATTTTGAGGCCTGGTCCAGGACCTGGCCATGTAGGTGGGGGTCTAGGGGCCATTTTGAAGCCAGGCAGTGTGTTTTTTATCATAGGCCTGCAACCAATCTGCCTTGCTTTCATCCATTATGCCCAGGGGTAGTCAGTGGTGCATGGGCCAAGTCTTTCTGTGTGTTCTCTTGATTTTAAACATCATTTAGGGCATGGATGCCATTGGATTGGGGTGATTTTTTGATGTGTATTTCGATTTTTTGGGTGTTGTTGGGGTCTGGTCCAGGGCCTGACCATGTGGGTGCGGACCATTTTGAGAACTGGTCCAGGGCCTGGCCATGTGGGTGGGGGTCTAGGGGCCATTTTGAAGCCAGGCAGTGTGCTTTGTGCCATAGGCCTGCAACCAGTCTGCCTTGCTTTCATCCATTATGCCCAGGGGTAGTCAGTGGTGCATGAGCCAAGTCTTTCTGTATGTTCTCTTGATTTTAAACATCATTTAGGGCATGGATGCCATTGGATTGGGGTGATTTTTTGTGTGTATTTCAACTTTTTTGGGTGTTGTTGGGGCCTGGTCCAGGGCCTGGCCATGTGGGTGGGGGCCATTTTGAGGCCTGGTCCAGGGCCTGGCCATGTGGGTGGGGGTCTAGGGGCCATTTCGAAGCCAGGCAGTGTGCTTTGTGCCATAGGCCTGCAACCAGTCTGCCTTGCTTTCATCCATTATGCCCAAGGGTAGTCAGTGGTGCATGGGCCAAGTCTTTCTGTGTGTTCTCTTGATTTTAAACATCATTTAGGTCATGGATGCCATTGGATTGGGGTGCTTTTTGTGTGTATTTTGATTTTTTGGGTGCTGTTGGGACCTGGTCCAGGGCCTAGCCATGTGTGTGGCGGACATTTTTGAGGCCTGATCCTGGGCCTGGCCATGTGGGTGGGGGTGTAGGGGCCGTTCTGAAGCCAGGCAGTGTGCTTTGTGCCATATGCCTGCAATCAGTCTGCCTTGCTTTCATCCATTATGCCCAGGGGTAGTCAGTGGTGCATAGGCCAAGTCTTTCTGTGTGTTCTCTATATTTTAAACATCATTTAGGGCATGGATGCCATTGGATTGGGGTGCTTTTTGTGTGTATTTTGATTTTTTGAGTGTTGTTGGGGCCTGGTCCAGGCCATGTGGGTGGGGGCCATTTTGAGGCCTGGTCCAGGGCCTGGCCATGTGGGTGGGGATCTAGGGGCCATTTTGCATCCAGGCAGTGTGCTCTGTGCCATAGGCCTGCAACCAGTCTGCCTTGCTTTCATCCATTATGCCAAGGGTAGTCAGTGGTGCATGGGCCAAGTCTTTCTGTGTGTTCTCTTGATTTTAAACATCATTTAGGTCATGGATGCCATTGGATTGGGGTGCTTTTTGTGTGTATTTTGATTTTTTGGGTGCTGTTGGGACCTGGTCCAGGGCCTAGCCATGTGTGTGGCGGACATTTTTGAGGCCTGATCCTGGGCCTGGCCATGTGGGTGGGGGTGTAGGGGCCGTTCTGAAGCCAGGCAGTGTGCTTTGTGCCATATGCCTGCAATCAGTCTGCCTTGCTTTCATCCATTATGCCCAGGGGTAGTCAGTGGTGCATAGGCCAAGTCTTTCTGTGTGTTCTCTATATTTTAAACATCATTTAGGGCATGGATGCAATTGGATTGGGGTGCTTTTTGTGTGTATTTTGATTTTTTGGGTGTTGTTGGGGCCTGGTCCGGGGCCTAGCCATGTGGGTGGGGGCCAGTTTTTGAGGCCTGATCCAGGGCCTGGCCATGTGGGTGGGGGTCTAGGGGCTGTTTTGAAGCCAGGCAGTGTGCTTTGAGCCATAGGCCTGCAACCAGTCTGCCTTGCTTTCATCCATTATGCCCAGGGGTAGTCAGTGGTGCATGGGCCAAGTCTTTCTGTGTGTTCTCTTGATTTTAAACATCATTTAGGGCATGGATGCTATTGGATTGGGGTGATTTTTTGTGTGTATTTCGATTTTTTGGGTGTTGTTGGGGCCTGTTCCAGGGCCAGGCCATGTGGGTGGGGGCCATTTTGAGGCCTGGTCCAGGGCCTGGCCATGTGGGTGGGGGTCTAGGGGCCATTTCGAAGCCAGGCAGTGTGCTTTGTGCCATAGGCCTGCAACCAGTCTGCCTTGCTTTCATCCATTATGCCCAAGGGTAGTCAGTGGTGCATGGGCCAAGTCTTTCTGGGTGTTCTCTTGATTTTAAACATTATTTAGGTCATGGATGCCATTGGATTGGGGTGCTTTTTGTGTGTATTTTGATTTTTTGGGTGTTGTTGGGGCCTGGTCCGGGGCCTAGCCATGTGGGTGGGGGCCAGTTTTTGAGGCCTGATCCAGGGCCTGGCCATGTGGGTGGGGGTCTAGGGGCCATTTCGAAGCCAGGCAGTGTGCTTTGAGCCATAGGCCTGCAACCAGTCTGCCTTGCTTTCATCCATTATGCCCAGGGGTAGTCAGTGGAGCATAGGCCAAGTCTTTCTGTGTGTTCTCTTGATTTTAAACATCATTTAGGGCATGGATGCCATTGGATTGGGGTGCTTTTTGTGTGTATTTTGATTTTTTGGGTGTTGTTGGGTCCTGGTCCAGGGCCTAGCCATGTGGGTGGGGGCCATTTTTGAGGCCTGATCCAGGGCCTGGCCATGTGGGTGGGGGTCTAGGGGCCGTTTTGAAGCCAGGCAGTGTGATTTGAGCCATAGGCCTGCAACCAGTCTGCCTTGCTTTCATCCATTATGCCCAGGGGTAGGCAGTGGTGCATGGGCCAAGTCTTTCTGTGTGTTCTCTTGATTTTAAACATCATTTAGGGCACGGATGCCATTGGATTGGGGTGATTTTTTTATGTGTATTTCGATTTTTTGGGTGTTGTTGGGGCTTGGTCCAGGGCCTGGCCGTGTGGGTGTGGGCCATTTTGAGGCCTGGTCCAGGGCCTGGCCATGTAGGTGGGGGTCTAGGGGCCATTTTGAAGCCAGGCAGTGTGTTTTTTATCATAGGCCTGCAACCAATCTGCCTTGCTTTCATCCATTATGCCCAGGGGTAGTCAGTGGTGCATAGGCAAAGTCTTTTTGTGTGTTCTCTTGATTTTAATCATCATTTAGGGCATGGATGCCATTGAATTGGGGTGATTTTTTGTGTGTATTTCAATTTTCTTGGTGTTGTTGGGGCCTGGTCCAGGGCCTGGCCATGTGGGTGGGGTCCATTTTGAGGCCTGGTCCAGGGCCTGGCCATGTGGGTGGGGGTCTAGGGGCCATTTTGAAGCCAGGCAGTGAGTTTTATGCCATAGGCCTGCAACCAGTCTGCCTTGCTTTTATCCATTATGCCCAGGGGTAGTCAGTGGTGCATGGGCCAAGTCTTTCTGTGTGTTCTCTTGATTTTAAACATCATTTAGGGCATGGATGCCATTGGATTGGGGTGATTTTTTGATGTGTATTTCGATTTTTTGGGTGTTGTTGGGGCCTGTTCCAGGGCCAGGCCATGTGGGTGGGGGCCATTTTGAGGCCTGGTCCAGGGCCTGGCCATGTGGGTGGGGGTCTAGGGGCCATTTCGAAGCCAGGCAGTGTGCTTTGTGCCATAGGCCTGCAACCAGTCTGCCTTGCTTTCATCCATTATGCCCAAGGGTAGTCAGTGGTGCATGGGCCAAGTCTTTCTGGGTGTTCTCTTGATTTTAAACATTATTTAGGTCATGGATGCCATTGGATTGGGGTGCTTTTTGTGTGTATTTTGATTTTTTGGGTGTTGTTGGGGCCTGGTCCGGGGCCTAGCCATGTGGGTGGGGGCCAGTTTTTGAGGCCTGATCCAGGGCCTGGCCATGTGGGTGGGGGTCTAGGGGCCATTTCGAAGCCAGGCAGTGTGCTTTGAGCCATAGGCCTGCAACCAGTCTGCCTTGCTTTCATCCATTATGCCCAGGGGTAGTCAGTGGAGCATAGGCCAAGTCTTTCTGTGTGTTCTCTTGATTTTAAACATCATTTAGGGCATGGATGCCATTGGATTGGGGTGCTTTTTGTGTGTATTTTGATTTTTTGGGTGTTGTTGGGTCCTGGTCCAGGGCCTAGCCATGTGGGTGGGGGCCATTTTTGAGGCCTGATCCAGGGCCTGGCCATGTGGGTGGGGGTCTAGGGGCCGTTTTGAAGCCAGGCAGTGTGATTTGAGCCATAGGCCTGCAACCAGTCTGCCTTGCTTTCATCCATTATGCCCAGGGGTAGGCAGTGGTGCATGGGCCAAGTCTTTCTGTGTGTTCTCTTGATTTTAAACATCATTTAGGGCACGGATGCCATTGGATTGGGGTGATTTTTTTATGTGTATTTCGATTTTTTGGGTGTTGTTGGGGCTTGGTCCAGGGCCTGGCCGTGTGGGTGTGGGCCATTTTGAGGCCTGGTCCAGGGCCTGGCCATGTAGGTGGGGGTCTAGGGGCCATTTTGAAGCCAGGCAGTGTGTTTTTTATCATAGGCCTGCAACCAATCTGCCTTGCTTTCATCCATTATGCCCAGGGGTAGTCAGTGGTGCATAGGCAAAGTCTTTTTGTGTGTTCTCTTGATTTTAATCATCATTTAGGGCATGGATGCCATTGAATTGGGGTGATTTTTTGTGTGTATTTCAATTTTCTTGGTGTTGTTGGGGCCTGGTCCAGGGCCTGGCCATGTGGGTGGGGTCCATTTTGAGGCCTGGTCCAGGGCCTGGCCATGTGGGTGGGGGTCTAGGGGCCATTTTGAAGCCAGGCAGTGAGTTTTATGCCATAGGCCTGCAACCAGTCTGCCTTGCTTTTATCCATTATGCCCAGGGGTAGTCAGTGGTGCATGGGCCAAGTCTTTCTGTGTGTTCTCTTGATTTTAAACATCATTTAGGGCATGGATGCCATTGGATTGGGGTGATTTTTTGATGTGTATTTCGATTTTTTGGGTGTTGTTGGGGTCTGGTCCAGGGCCTGACCATGTGGGTGCGGACCATTTTGAGAACTGGTCCAGGGCCTGGCCATGTGGGTGGGGGTCTAGGGGCCATTTTGAAGCCAGGCAGTGTGCTTTGTGCCATAGGCCTGCAACCAGTCTGCCTTGCTTTCATCCATTATGCCCAGGGGTAGTCAGTGGTGCATGAGCCAAGTCTTTCTGTATGTTCTCTTGATTTTAAACATCATTTAGGGCATGGATGCCATTGGATTGGGGTGATTTTTTGTGTGTATTTCAACTTTTTTGGGTGTTGTTGGGGCCTGGTCCAGGGCCTGGCCATGTGGGTGGGGGCCATTTTGAGGCCTGGTCCAGGGCCTGGCCATGTGGGTGGGGGTCTAGGGGCCATTTCGAAGCCAGGCAGTGTGCTTTGTGCCATAGGCCTGCAACCAGTCTGCCTTGCTTTCATCCATTATGCCCAAGGGTAGTCAGTGGTGCATGGGCCAAGTCTTTCTGTGTGTTCTCTTGATTTTAAACATCATTTAGGTCATGGATGCCATTGGATTGGGGTGCTTTTTGTGTGTATTTTGATTTTTTGGGTGCTGTTGGGACCTGGTCCAGGGCCTAGCCATGTGTGTGGCGGACATTTTTGAGGCCTGATCCTGGGCCTGGCCATGTGGGTGGGGGTGTAGGGGCCGTTCTGAAGCCAGGCAGTGTGCTTTGTGCCATATGCCTGCAATCAGTCTGCCTTGCTTTCATCCATTATGCCCAGGGGTAGTCAGTGGTGCATAGGCCAAGTCTTTCTGTGTGTTCTCTATATTTTAAACATCATTTAGGGCATGGATGCAATTGGATTGGGGTGCTTTTTGTGTGTATTTTGATTTTTTGGGTGTTGTTGGGGCCTGGTCCGGGGCCTAGCCATGTGGGTGGGGGCCAGTTTTTGAGGCCTGATCCAGGGCCTGGCCATGTGGGTGGGGGTCTAGGGGCTGTTTTGAAGCCAGGCAGTGTGCTTTGAGCCATAGGCCTGCAACCAGTCTGCCTTGCTTTCATCCATTATGCCCAGGGGTAGTCAGTGGTGCATGGGCCAAGTCTTTCTGTGTGTTCTCTTGATTTTAAACATCATTTAGGGCATGGATGCTATTGGATTGGGGTGATTTTTTGTGTGTATTTCGATTTTTTGGGTGTTGTTGGGGCCTGTTCCAGGGCCAGGCCATGTGGGTGGGGGCCATTTTGAGGCCTGGTCCAGGGCCTGGCCATGTGGGTGGGGGTCTAGGGGCCATTTCGAAGCCAGGCAGTGTGCTTTGTGCCATAGGCCTGCAACCAGTCTGCCTTGCTTTCATCCATTATGCCCAAGGGTAGTCAGTGGTGCATGGGCCAAGTCTTTCTGGGTGTTCTCTTGATTTTAAACATTATTTAGGTCATGGATGCCATTGGATTGGGGTGCTTTTTGTGTGTATTTTGATTTTTTGGGTGTTGTTGGGGCCTGGTCCGGGGCCTAGCCATGTGGGTGGGGGCCAGTTTTTGAGGCCTGATCCAGGGCCTGGCCATGTGGGTGGGGGTCTAGGGGCCATTTCGAAGCCAGGCAGTGTGCTTTGAGCCATAGGCCTGCAACCAGTCTGCCTTGCTTTCATCCATTATGCCCAGGGGTAGTCAGTGGAGCATAGGCCAAGTCTTTCTGTGTGTTCTCTTGATTTTAAACATCATTTAGGGCATGGATGCCATTGGATTGGGGTGCTTTTTGTGTGTATTTTGATTTTTTGGGTGTTGTTGGGTCCTGGTCCAGGGCCTAGCCATGTGGGTGGGGGCCATTTTTGAGGCCTGATCCAGGGCCTGGCCATGTGGGTGGGGGTCTAGGGGCCGTTTTGAAGCCAGGCAGTGTGATTTGAGCCATAGGCCTGCAACCAGTCTGCCTTGCTTTCATCCATTATGCCCAGGGGTAGGCAGTGGTGCATGGGCCAAGTCTTTCTGTGTGTTCTCTTGATTTTAAACATCATTTAGGGCACGGATGCCATTGGATTGGGGTGATTTTTTTATGTGTATTTCGATTTTTTGGGTGTTGTTGGGGCTTGGTCCAGGGCCTGGCCGTGTGGGTGTGGGCCATTTTGAGGCCTGGTCCAGGGCCTGGCCATGTAGGTGGGGGTCTAGGGGCCATTTTGAAGCCAGGCAGTGTGTTTTTTATCATAGGCCTGCAACCAATCTGCCTTGCTTTCATCCATTATGCCCAGGGGTAGTCAGTGGTGCATAGGCAAAGTCTTTTTGTGTGTTCTCTTGATTTTAATCATCATTTAGGGCATGGATGCCATTGAATTGGGGTGATTTTTTGTGTGTATTTCAATTTTCTTGGTGTTGTTGGGGCCTGGTCCAGGGCCTGGCCATGTGGGTGGGGTCCATTTTGAGGCCTGGTCCAGGGCCTGGCCATGTGGGTGGGGGTCTAGGGGCCATTTTGAAGCCAGGCAGTGAGTTTTATGCCATAGGCCTGCAACCAGTCTGCCTTGCTTTTATCCATTATGCCCAGGGGTAGTCAGTGGTGCATGGGCCAAGTCTTTCTGTGTGTTCTCTTGATTTTAAACATCATTTAGGGCATGGATGCCATTGGATTGGGGTGATTTTTTGATGTGTATTTCGATTTTTTGGGTGTTGTTGGGGCCTGTTCCAGGGCCAGGCCATGTGGGTGGGGGCCATTTTGAGGCCTGGTCCAGGGCCTGGCCATGTGGGTGGGGGTCTAGGGGCCATTTCGAAGCCAGGCAGTGTGCTTTGTGCCATAGGCCTGCAACCAGTCTGCCTTGCTTTCATCCATTATGCCCAAGGGTAGTCAGTGGTGCATGGGCCAAGTCTTTCTGGGTGTTCTCTTGATTTTAAACATTATTTAGGTCATGGATGCCATTGGATTGGGGTGCTTTTTGTGTGTATTTTGATTTTTTGGGTGTTGTTGGGGCCTGGTCCGGGGCCTAGCCATGTGGGTGGGGGCCAGTTTTTGAGGCCTGATCCAGGGCCTGGCCATGTGGGTGGGGGTCTAGGGGCCATTTCGAAGCCAGGCAGTGTGCTTTGAGCCATAGGCCTGCAACCAGTCTGCCTTGCTTTCATCCATTATGCCCAGGGGTAGTCAGTGGAGCATAGGCCAAGTCTTTCTGTGTGTTCTCTTGATTTTAAACATCATTTAGGGCATGGATGCCATTGGATTGGGGTGCTTTTTGTGTGTATTTTGATTTTTTGGGTGTTGTTGGGTCCTGGTCCAGGGCCTAGCCATGTGGGTGGGGGCCATTTTTGAGGCCTGATCCAGGGCCTGGCCATGTGGGTGGGGGTCTAGGGGCCGTTTTGAAGCCAGGCAGTGTGATTTGAGCCATAGGCCTGCAACCAGTCTGCCTTGCTTTCATCCATTATGCCCAGGGGTAGGCAGTGGTGCATGGGCCAAGTCTTTCTGTGTGTTCTCTTGATTTTAAACATCATTTAGGGCACGGATGCCATTGGATTGGGGTGATTTTTTTATGTGTATTTCGATTTTTTGGGTGTTGTTGGGGCTTGGTCCAGGGCCTGGCCGTGTGGGTGTGGGCCATTTTGAGGCCTGGTCCAGGGCCTGGCCATGTAGGTGGGGGTCTAGGGGCCATTTTGAAGCCAGGCAGTGTGTTTTTTATCATAGGCCTGCAACCAATCTGCCTTGCTTTCATCCATTATGCCCAGGGGTAGTCAGTGGTGCATAGGCAAAGTCTTTTTGTGTGTTCTCTTGATTTTAATCATCATTTAGGGCATGGATGCCATTGAATTGGGGTGATTTTTTGTGTGTATTTCAATTTTCTTGGTGTTGTTGGGGCCTGGTCCAGGGCCTGGCCATGTGGGTGGGGTCCATTTTGAGGCCTGGTCCAGGGCCTGGCCATGTGGGTGGGGGTCTAGGGGCCATTTTGAAGCCAGGCAGTGAGTTTTATGCCATAGGCCTGCAACCAGTCTGCCTTGCTTTTATCCATTATGCCCAGGGGTAGTCAGTGGTGCATGGGCCAAGTCTTTCTGTGTGTTCTCTTGATTTTAAACATCATTTAGGGCATGGATGCCATTGGATTGGGGTGATTTTTTGATGTGTATTTCGATTTTTTGGGTGTTGTTGGGGTCTGGTCCAGGGCCTGACCATGTGGGTGCGGACCATTTTGAGAACTGGTCCAGGGCCTGGCCATGTGGGTGGGGGTCTAGGGGCCATTTTGAAGCCAGGCAGTGTGCTTTGTGCCATAGGCCTGCAACCAGTCTGCCTTGCTTTCATCCATTATGCCCAGGGGTAGTCAGTGGTGCATGAGCCAAGTCTTTCTGTATGTTCTCTTGATTTTAAACATCATTTAGGGCATGGATGCCATTGGATTGGGGTGATTTTTTGTGTGTATTTCAACTTTTTTGGGTGTTGTTGGGGCCTGGTCCAGGGCCTGGCCATGTGGGTGGGGGCCATTTTGAGGCCTGGTCCAGGGCCTGGCCATGTGGGTGGGGGTCTAGGGGCCATTTCGAAGCCAGGCAGTGTGCTTTGTGCCATAGGCCTGCAACCAGTCTGCCTTGCTTTCATCCATTATGCCCAAGGGTAGTCAGTGGTGCATGGGCCAAGTCTTTCTGTGTGTTCTCTTGATTTTAAACATCATTTAGGTCATGGATGCCATTGGATTGGGGTGCTTTTTGTGTGTATTTTGATTTTTTGGGTGCTGTTGGGACCTGGTCCAGGGCCTAGCCATGTGTGTGGCGGACATTTTTGAGGCCTGATCCTGGGCCTGGCCATGTGGGTGGGGGTGTAGGGGCCGTTCTGAAGCCAGGCAGTGTGCTTTGTGCCATATGCCTGCAATCAGTCTGCCTTGCTTTCATCCATTATGCCCAGGGGTAGTCAGTGGTGCATAGGCCAAGTCTTTCTGTGTGTTCTCTATATTTTAAACATCATTTAGGGCATGGATGCCATTGGATTGGGGTGCTTTTTGTGTGTATTTTGATTTTTTGAGTGTTGTTGGGGCCTGGTCCAGGCCATGTGGGTGGGGGCCATTTTGAGGCCTGGTCCAGGGCCTGGCCATGTGGGTGGGGATCTAGGGGCCATTTTGCATCCAGGCAGTGTGCTCTGTGCCATAGGCCTGCAACCAGTCTGCCTTGCTTTCATCCATTATGCCAGGGGTAGTCAGTGGTGCATGGGCCACATCTTTCTGTGTGTTCTCTTGATTTTAAACATCATTTAGGACATGGATGCCATTGGATTGCGGTGATTTGTGTGTGTATTTCGATTTTAAGGGTGTTGTTGGGGCCTGGTCCAGGGCCTGGCCGTGTGGGTGTGGGCCATTTTGAGGCCTGGCCCAGGGCCTGGCCATGTGGGTGGGGGTCTAGGGGCCATTCTCTTTTTTTAAGCTGTTTTATAGCGCGCTCAATTACTGCCGGAGTATCCTGGCGCGAGAAAAAGAAAGGAAAGTAGTTATGATAGCAGATCCCTGAACCAGCACAAAGATCTAGACAGCCAATCTAAACAAGTAAGTTTTTAACGCTTTCTTAAAAGCCATAAAATCAACAATACTGCGCAGAGAAGCCGGGAGCGCATTCCAAGCATGAGCGGCCTTCACTGCCACAGAATGGCCACCCAACCGGACGCGCCGAAAAAGCGGGACCAACAACAGATGTTGGGCTGCAGAACATAATTCTCGGTTGGGGGAGTATCGAATGAATCGCTTCATCAGGTAAGCGGGACCCAGCCCGTTGATGGCCTTATGGGCCAGAGTCAGAATTTTGAAAGTGATCCTATGCGGCACTGGCAGCCAATGCAAACTCTCCAGGTAACTCTTCACGCTGATCCGCCTGGAGATATTCCCCAATAATCTGGCGGTAGCGTTCTGAATAATCTGGAGCCGCCCTATCAGGTAGGCCGGAGATCCACTAAACAAAGCGTTGGCATAGTCCAGGCGCGAGAGGATTAAAGCTCTCGCGACTGACTCGCGTGCTGAGGCGGGCAAATAAGGAAAAAACTTTCTAAGAGACTTCAGGGTCCCGAAGCAGCCTCCAGTGAGCCTCCTAATATGCCCCTCAAATCGAAGGTCTTCCCCAAACCAGACCCCAAGGTTCTTAGCCAAGGTGTTTGAGGCACATGGTATGGGGAAGCCATCCGGCCACAGTAGGATCCTAAAATCAGGAGGGAACTGGCCATAGAGCAAGATTTCGGTCTTGTCCTCATTGCACTTCAGTTGAGATGACGCTAGCCAATTGAACACTGAGGACAGACAGTTCTGAATCTGCTCTGTCTCCAGAGCCTCCCCTGGCCAGGTGAACAACAGCTGCGTGTCGTCCGCGTATGCTATGATTTTGGCTCCCAGATGTTCGGCTAAATCAATCAAGGGGGTCAGATATATATTAAAAAGTAAAGGGCTCAAAGTCGAGCCCTGAGGGACCCCTGTCAAGAGAGGTCTAGGCGATGATGAAAAAGGGGGGAGCCATACCTGTTGAGATCTAGCAGTCAGAAAAGAGTTTAGCCAAACTAATGCAAGATCACTGACACCAATGTCGGCAAGCCTGGCCAAGAGATGTTGGTGGGGAACCCTGTCGAACGCGGCAGAGAGGTCCAATAAAATTAGAGCCGCTCTGCCGCCACCGTCCAGACACTCCCTAATTGCTTCAGAAATTTCCACCAAAGCTAACTCCGTGCTGTGAGCAGCGCGGAACCCGGATTGGGCCACGTGAAGGGCTCCGGATTTTTCCACAAACTCATTGAGCTGCTGAAATGCCAGTTTCTCACCGATTTTAGCCAGGGCGGGCAGCAATGATATAGGCCGGTAGTTAGTCAATACCGCAGGATCGGCACCGGCCTTTTTGAGCAGAGGCAGGAGCTTAGCTTGTTTCCACTCCGAAGGCAAACTGGCTGATTTAAAAGAAAGGCCGACTAAGTGTGTCACCTCGTGCACAACCACATCAGCAACAGCAGCCAACACTCTTGCTGGACATGGGTCAGACGGTGACCCCAATTTCAAAGATTTAATCATAGCCAGAGTGTCAGTAGTTGTAGGAGGGACAAACTCCGTCAGCCTGGCCAATGAGACCCTTGAAGGGAGACAGGGATCCGGCGGGGTATTAAATAGACTGATGGCAGCAAAATTAGACTGAATGGCAGCTATTTTGTCCTCAAAAAACCCGGACAGACTCTCACACCAAGCCTTTGAAGCTGGAACTATCCGCTGCTCCGCGCAGGGGGCAAGAAAGCTATTCACAATAGAGAAAATCTCTCGACTGCTATTGTTGGCTTTAGCAATTCGATTGGCGTAATAGATACCTTTGGCCTTTTTAATACTAGCATAATAATTTCTCTGTTCTTTACGTAGTATTTCCTTGGCCAAAGGGCAATAAACTTGACGCCAAGCCCGCTCTAGTTTTTTACAGGACTGCTTATGGGCGCGCAGCTCCGGGGAGAACCAAGGTTTAGAGGGGGTAGAGCGCAATCTGCCACACCTCCCTTTAGAAGAAACCGAAACCCCCATCACCAACCAATCATTGAAAGACGACACCGCGGTGGTAAGGTCACTACCTAGCGCAGGCCGACTCCCAATCAAGGTGGCGGCCAGAGTCTCATTATTGATTTTATTAGCACAGAGTGTTTTTGCCCTCGCGGTGGGGGTACCCAAAGTTGACCAAGCAAATCTGATTAGCTGGTGGTCGGACCACGTCAGAGCTTGAGGGGCCTCAACCTGGAGAGGGAAATTGGAACAGATCACATCCAGAATGTGCCCACCCGAGTGCGTGGGTAGGGAGACCCACTGAGACAAGTGCGCAAGTTCCAAGAAATCGAGCAGGTTTTTACTCTCTGGGAGATCCACCTCCTCCACGTGGATGTTAAGGTCACCCAGAAGTAAAAAGCCAGGCAGTGTGTTTTGTATCATAGGCCTGCAACCAGTCTGCCTTGCTTTCATCCATTATGCCCAGGGGTAGTCAGTGGTGCATAGGCAAAGTCTTTTTGTGTGTTCTCTTGATTTTAATCATCATTTAGGGCATGGATGCCATTGGATTGGGGTGATTTATTGTGTGTATTTCGATTTTCTTGGTGTTGTTGGGGCCTGGTCTAGGGCCTGGCCATGTGGGTGGGGGCCATTTTGAGGCCTGGTCCAGGGCCTGGCCATGTGGGTTGGGGTCTAGGGGCCATTTTGAAGCCAGGCAGTGTGCTTTGTGCCATAGGCCTGCAACCAGTCTGCCTTGCTTTCATCCGTTATGCCCAGGGGTAGTCAGTGGTGCATGGGCCAAGTCTTTTTGTGTGTTTTCTTGATTTTAAACATCATTTAGGGTATGGATGCCATTGGATTGGGGTGATTTTCTGTGTGTATTTCAATTTTTGGGTGTTGTTGGGGCCTGGTCCAGGGCCTAGCCATGTGGGTGGGGGTCATTTTTGAGGCCTGGTCCAGGGCCTGGCCATGTGGGTGTGGGTCTAGGGGGCATTTTGAAGCCAGGCAGTGTGCTTTGTGCCATAGGCCTGCAACCAGTCTGCCTTGCTTTCATCCATTATGCCCAGGGGTAGTCAGTGGTGCATAGGCCAAGACTTTCTGTGTGTTCTCTTGATTTTAAACATCATTTAGGGCATGGATGCCATTGGATTGGGGTGATTTTTTGTGTGTATTTCGATTTTCTGGGCGTTGTTGGGGCCTGGTCCAGGGCCTGGCCATGTGGATGGGGGTCTAGGGGCCATTTCGAAGCCAGGCAGTGTGCTTTGTGCCTTAGGCCTGCAACCAGTCTGCCTTGCTTTCAACCATTATGCCCAGGGGTAGTCAGTGGGGCATAGGCCAAGTCTTTCTGTGTGTTCTCTTGATTTTAAACATCATTTAGGGCATGGATGCCATTGGATTGGGGTGCTTTTTGTGAGTATTTTGATTTTTTGGGTGTTGTTGGGGCCTGGTCCAGGGCCTAGCCATGTGGGTGGGGGCCATTTTTGAGGCCTGATCCAGGGCCTGGCCATGTGGGTGAGGGTCTAGGGGCCATTTCGAAGCCAGGCTGTGTGCTTTGTGCCTTAGGCCTGCAACCAGTCTGCCTTGCTTTCATCCATTATGCCCAGGGGTAGTCAGTGGAGCATAGGCCAAGTCTTTCTGTGTGTTCTCTTGATTTTAAACATCATTTAGGGCATGGATGCCATTGGATTGGGGTGCTTTTTGTGTGTATTTTGATTTTTTGGGTGTTGTTGGGGCCTGGTCCAGGGCCTAGCCATGTGGGTGGGGGCCATTTTTGAGGCCTGATCCAGGGCCTGGCCATGTGGGTGGGGGTCTAGGGGCCGTTTTGAAGCCAGGCAGTGTGATTTGAGCCATAGGCCTGCAACCAGTCTGCCTTGCTTTCATCCATTATGCCCAGGGGTAGGCAGTGGTGCATGGGCCAAGTCTTTCTGTGTGTTCTCTTGATTTTAAACATCATTTAGGGCACGGATGCCATTGGATTGGGGTGATTTTTTGATGTGTATTTCGATTTTTTGGGTGTTGTTGGGGCTTGGTCCAGGGCCTGGCCGTGTGGGTGTGGGCCATTTTGGGGCCTGGTCCAGGGCCTGGCCATGTGGGTGGGGGTCTAGGGGCCATTTTGAAGCCAGGCAGTGTGTTTTTTATCATAGGCCTGCAACCAGTCTGCCTTGCTTTCATCCATTATGCCCAGGGGTAGTCAGTGGTGTATAGGCAAAGTCTTTTTGTGTGTTCTCTTGATTTTAATCATCATTTAGGGCATGGATGCCATTGGATTGGGGTGATTTATTGTGTGTATTTCGATTTTCTTGGTGTTGTTGGGGCCTGGTCTAGGGCCTTGCCATGTGGGTGGGGGCCATTTTGAGGCCTGGTCCAGGGCCTGGCCATGTGGGTTGGGGTCTAGGGGCCATTTTGAAGCCAGGCAGTGTGCTTTGTGCCATAGGCCTGCAACCAGTCTGCCTTGCTTTCATCCATTATGCCCAGGGGTAGTCAGTGGTGCATGGGCCAAGTCTTTTTGTGTGTTTTCTTGATTTTAAACATCATTTAGGGTATGGATGCTATTGGATTGGGGTGATTTTCTGTGTGTATTTCAATTTTTGGGTGTTGTTGGGGCCTGGTCCAGGGCCTAGCCATGTGGGTGGGGGTCATTTTTGAGGCCTGGTCCAGGGCCTGGCCATGTGGGTGGGGGTCTAGGGGGCATTTTGAAGCCAGGCAGTGTGCTTTGTGCCATAGGCCTGCAACCAGTCTGCATTGCTTTCATCCATTATGCCCAGGGGTAGTCAGTGGTGCATGGGCCAAGTCTTTCTGTGTGTTCTCTTGATTTTAAACATCATTTAGGGCATGGATGCCATTGGATTGGGGTCATTTTTGTGTGTATTTCGATTTTTTGGGTGTTGTTGGGGCCTGGTCCAGGCCATGTGGGTGGGGGCCATTTTGAGGCCTGGTCCAGGGCCTAGCCATGTGGGTGGGGATCTAGGGGCCAATTTGAAGCCAGGCAGTGTGTTTTGTACCATAAGCCTGCAACCAGTCTGCCTTGCTTTCATCTATTATGCTCAGGGGTAGTCAGTGGCGCATAGGCCAAGACTTTCTGTGTGTTCTCTTGATTTTAAACATCATTTAGGGCATGGATGCCATTGGATTGGGGTGATTTTTTGTGTGTATTTCGATTTACTGGGCGTTGTTGGGGCCTGGTCCAGGGCCTGGCCTTGTGGATCGGGGTCTAGGGGCCATTTCGAAGCCAGGCAGTGTGCTTTGTGCCTTAGGCCTGCAACCAGTCTGCCTTGCTTTCATCCATTATGCCCAGGGGTAGTCAGTGGTGCATAGGCCAAGTCTTTCTGTGTGTTCTCTTGATTTTAAACATCATTTAGGGTATGGATGCCATTGGATTGGGGTGCTTTTTGTGTGTTTTTTGATTTTTGGGGTGTTGTTGGGGCCTGGTCCAGGACCTAGCCATGTGGGTGGGGGCCATTTTGAGGCCTGGTCCAGGGCCTGGCCATGTGGGTGGGGGTCTAGGGGCCATTTCGAAGCCAGGCAGTGTGCTTTGTGCCATAGGCCTGCAACCAGTCTGCCTTGCTTTCATCCATTATGCCCAAGGGTAGTCAGTGGTGCATGGGCCAAGTATTTCTGTGTGTTCTCTTGATTTTAAACATCATTTAGGTCATGGATGCCATTGGATTGGGGTGCTTTTTGTGTGTATTTTGATTTTTTGGGTGTTGTTTGGGCCTGGTCCGGGGCCTAGCCATGTGGGTGGGGGCCAGTTTTTGAGGCCAGATCCAGGGCCTGGCCATGTGGGTGGGGGTCTAGGGGCCGTTTTGAAGCCAGGCAGTGTGCTTTGCGCCATAGGCCTGCAACCAGTCTGCCTTGCTTTCATCCATTATGCCCAGGGGTAGTCAGTGGTGCATGGGCCAAGTCTTTCTGTGTGTTCTCTTGATTTTAAACATCATTTAGGACATGGATGCCATTGGATTGGTGTGGTTTTTGTGTGTATTTCGATTTTTTGTGTGTTGTTGGGGCCTGGTCCAGGGCCTGGCCATGTGGGTGGGGTCCATTTTGAGGCCTGGTCCAGGGCCTGGCCATGTGGGTGGGGGTCTAGGGGCCATTTTGAAGCCAGGCAGTGAGTTTTATGCCATAGGCCTGCAACCAGTCTGCCTTGCTTTCATCCATTATGCCCAGGGGTAGTCAGTGGTGCATGGGCCAAGTCTTTCTGTGTGTTCTCTTGATTTTAAACATCATTTAGGGCATGGATGCCATTGGATTGGGGTGATTTTTTGATGTGTATTTCGATTTTTTGGGTGTTGTTGGGGTCTGGTCCAGGGCCTGGCCATGTGGGTGCGGACCATTTTGAGGCCTGGTCCAGGGCCTGGCTATGTGGGTGGGGGTCTAGGGGCCATTTCGAAGCCAGGCAGTGTGCTTTGTGCCATAGGCCTGCAACCAGTCTGCCTTGCTTTCATCCATTATGCCCAGGGGTAGTCAGTGGTGCATGGGCCAAGTCTTTCTGTGTGTTCTCTTGATTTTAAACATCATTTAGGACATGGATGCCATTGGATTGGTGTGGTTTTTGTGTGTATTTCGATTTTTTGTGTGTTGTTGGGGCCTGGTCCAGGGCCTGGCCATGTGGGTGGGGGCCATTTTGAGGCCTGGTCCAGGGCCTGGCCATGTGGGTGGGGGTCTAGGGGCCATTTCGAAGCCAGGCAGTGTGCTTTGTGCCATAGGCCTGCAACCAGTCTGCCTTGCTTTCATCCATTATGCCCAAGGGTAGTCAGTGGTGCATGGGCCAAGTCTTTCTGTGTGTTCTCTTGATTTTAAACATCATTTAGGTCATGGATGCCATTGGATTGGGGTGCTTTTTGTGTGTATTTAGATTTTTTGGGTGTTGTTGGGACCTGGTCCAGGGCCTAGCCATGTGTGTGGCGGACATTTTTGAGGCCTGATCCTGGGCCTGGCCATGTGGTTGGGGGTGTAGGGGCCGTTCAGAAGCCAGGCAGTGTGCTTTGTGCCATATGCCTGCAATCAGTCTGCCTTGCTTTCATCAATTATGCCCAGGGGTAGTCAGTGGTGCATAGGCCAAGTCTTTCTGTGTGTACGAGTAAGTTGGTGTTGTTTGTTTGGGGCATTGCAGTTGCTGCAACTACAATTTATAAACTTTTTCACAACTTTAAAAAAAAAATTAAAATATATTGTGGGTAGCCACAATATGTAGTAGGCCCAGAGTTAGTCATGGGTGCATGATACAACTGTTTCTGTGAGTTTTGTTGAATTTAAATATCATTTACGGCATGGATGGCATGGAATTGAATAGCTCACTGTTACTATATCTATGTGGATGTTTTTGTAATTTTGGGCTGCGTATTAAAGCCACACTAGCCAGTAGGCCCAGGGGTAGTCAGTGGTGCATGGGCCTTGTCTTTCTGTGGGGTCTCTTGAATTTAAACATCATTTAGGACATGGATGCCATTGGATTGGGGTGATTTTTTGTGTGTATTTCCATTTTTTGGGTGTTGTTGGGGCCAGGTCCAGGGCCTGGCCATGTGGGTGGGGGCAATTTTGATGCCTGGTCCAGGGTCTGGCCATGTGGGTGGGGGTCTAGGGGCCATTTCGAAGCCAGGCAGTGTGCTTTGTGCCATAGGCCTGCAACCAGTCTGCCTTGCTTTCATCCATTATGCCCAAGGGTAGTCAGTGGTGCATGGGCCAAGTCTTTCTGTGTGTTCTCTTGATTTTAAACATCATTTAGGTCATGGATGCCATTGGATTGGGGTGATTTTCTGTGTGTATTTCAATTTTTGGGTGTTGTTGGGGCCTGGTCCAGGGCCTAGCCATGTGGGTGGGGGTCATTTTTGAGGCCTGGTCCAGGGCCTGGCCATGTGGTTGGGGGTCTAGGGGGCATTTTGAAGCCAGGCAGTGTGCTTTGTGCCATAGGCCTGCAACCAGTCTGCATTGCTTTCATCCATTATGCCCAGGGGTAGTCAGTGGTGCATGGGCCAAGTCTTTCTGTGTGTTCTCTTGATTTTAAACATCATTTAGGGCATGGATGCCATTGGATTGGGGTCATTTTTGTGTGTATTTCGATTTTTTGGGTGTTGTTGGGGCCTGGTCCAGGCCATGTGGGTGGGGGCCATTTTGAGGCCTGGTCCAGGGCCTGGCCATGTGGATGGGGGTCTAGGGGCCATTTCGAAGCCAGGCAGTGTGCTTTGTGCCTTAGGCCTGCAACCAGTCTGCCTTGCTTTCAACCATTATGCCCAGGGGTAGTCAGTGGGGCATAGGCCAAGTCTTTCTGTGTGTTCTCTTGATTTTAAACATCATTTAGGGCATGGATGCCATTGGATTGGGGTGCTTTTTGTGAGTATTTTGATTTTTTGGGTGTTGTTGGGGCCTGGTCCAGGGCCTAGCCATGTGGGTGGGGGCCATTTTTGAGGCCTGATCCAGGGCCTGGCCATGTGGGTGAGGGTCTAGGGGCCATTTCGAAGCCAGGCTGTGTGCTTTGTGCCTTAGGCCTGCAACCAGTCTGCCTTGCTTTCATCCATTGTGCCCAGGGGTAGTCAGTGGAGCATAGGCCAAGTCTTTCTGTGTGTTCTCTTGATTTTAAACATCATTTAGGGCATGGATGCCATTGGATTGGGGTGCTTTTTAGGTGTATTTTGATTTTTTGGGTGTTGTTGAGGCCTGATCCAGGGCCTGGCCATGTGGGTGGGGGTCTAGGGGCCGTTTTGAAGCCAGGCAGTGTGATTTGAGCCATAGGCCTGCAACCAGTCTGCCTTGCTTTCATCCATTATGCCCAGGGGTAGGCAGTGGTGCATGGGCCAAGTCTTTCTGTGTGTTCTCTTGATTTTAAACATCATTTAGGGCACGGATGCCATTGGATTGGGGTGATTTTTTGATGTGTATTTCGATTTTTTGGGTGTTGTTGGGGCTTGGTCCAGGGCCTGGCCGTGTGGGTGTGGGCCATTTTGAGGCCTGGTCCAGGGCCTGGCCATGTGGGTGGGGGTCTAGGGGCCATTTTGAAGCCAGGCAGTGTGTTTTTTATCATAGGCCTGCAACCAGTCTGCCTTGCTTTCATCCATTATGCCCAGGGGTAGTCAGTGGTGCATAGGCAAAGTCTTTTTGTGTGTTCTCTTGATTTTAAACATCATTTAGGGTATGGATGCCATTGGATTGGGGTGATTTTCTGTGTGTATTTCAATTTGTGGGTGTTGTTGGGGCCTGGTCCAGGGCCTAGCCATGTGGGTGGGGGCCATTTTGAGGTCTGGTCCAGGGCCTAGCCATGTGGGTGGGGATCTAGGGGCCAATTTGAAGCCAGGCAGTGTGTTTTGTACCATAGGCCTGCAACCAGTCTGCCTTGCTTTCATCTATTATGCTCAGGGGTAGTCAGTGGCGCATAGGCCAAGACTTTCTGTGTGTTCTCTTGATTTTAAACATCATTTAGGGCATGGATGCCATTGGATTGGGGTGATTTTTTGTGTGTATTTCGATTTACTGGGCGTTGTTGGGGCCTGGTCCAGGGCCTGGCCTTGTGGATCGGGGTCTAGGGGCCATTTCGAAGCCAGGCAGTGTGCTTTGTGCCTTAGGCCTGCAACCAGTCTGCCTTGCTTTCATCCATTATGCCCAGGGGTAGTCAGTGGTGCATAGGCCAAGTCTTTCTGTGTGTTCTCTTGATTTTAAACATCATTTAGGGTATGGATGCCATTGGATTGGGGTGCTTTTTGTGTGTTTTTTGATTTTTGGGGTGTTGTTGGGGCCTGGTCCAGGACCTAGCCATGTGGGTGGGGGCCATTTTGAGGCCTGGTCCAGGGCCTGGCCATGTGGGTGGGGGTCTAGGGGCCTATTTCGAAGCCAGGCAGTGTGCTTTGTGCCATAGGCCTGCAACCAGTCTGCCTTGCTTTCATCCATTATGC
This sequence comes from Lissotriton helveticus, assembly GCF_964261635.1. NCBI lineage: Eukaryota > Metazoa > Chordata > Amphibia > Caudata > Salamandridae > Lissotriton > Lissotriton helveticus. Next base: position 1,913,863,043 of record NC_136061.1, on the reverse strand, counting down.
CCAAGGGTAGTCAGTGGTGCATGGGCCAAGTATTTCTGTGTGTTCTCTTGATTTTAAACATCATTTAGGTCATGGATGCCATTGGATTGGGGTGCTTTTTGTGTGTATTTTGATTTTTTAGGTGTTGTTGGGGCCTGGTCCGGGGCCTAGCCATGTGGGTGGGGGCCAGTTTTTGAGGCCAGATCCAGGGCCTGGCCATGTGGGTGGGGGTCTAGGGGCCGTTTTGAAGCCAGGCAGTGTGCTTTGCGCCATAGGCCTGCAACCAGTCTGCCTTGCTTTCATCCATTATGCCCAGGGGTAGTCAGTGGTGCATGGGCCAAGTCTTTCTGTGTGTTCTCTTGATTTTAAACATCATTTAGGACATGGATGCCATTGGATTGGTGTGGTTTTTGTGTGTATTTCGATTTTTTGTGTGTTGTTGGGGCCTGGTCCAGGGCCTGGCCATGTGGGTGGGGTCCATTTTGAGGCCTGGTCCAGGGCCTGGCCATGTGGGTGGGGGTCTAGGGGCCATTTTGAAGCCAGGCAGTGAGTTTTATGCCATAGGCCTGCAACCAGTCTGCCTTGCTTTCATCCATTATGCCCAGGGGTAGTCAGTGGTGCATGGGCCAAGTCTTTCTGTGTGTTCTCTTGATTTTAAACATCATTTAGGACATGGATGCCATTGGATTGGTGTGGTTTTTGTGTGTATTTCGATTTTTTGTGTGTTGTTGGGGCCTGGTCCAGGGCCTGGCCATGTGGGTGGGGGCCATTTTGAGGCCTGGTCCAGGGCCTGGCCATGTGGGTGGGGGTCTAGGGGCCATTTCGAAGCCAGGCAGTGTGCTTTGTGCCATAGGCCTGCAACCAGTCTGCCTTGCTTTCATCCATTATGCCCAAGGGTAGTCAGTGGTGCATGGGCCAAGTCTTTCTGTGTGTTCTCTTGATTTTAAACATCATTTAGGTCATGGATGCCATTGGATTGGGGTGCTTTTTGTGTGTATTTTGATTTTTTGGGTGTTGTTGGGACCTGGTCCAGGGCCTAGCCATGTGTGTGGCGGACATTTTTGAGGCCTGATCCTGGGCCTGGCCACGTGGTTCGGGGTGTAGGGGCCGTTCTGAAGCCAGGCAGTGTGCTTTGTGCCATATGCCTGCAATCAGTCTGCCTTGCTTTCATCAATTATGCCCAGGGGTAGTCAGTGGTGCATAGGCCAAGTCTTTCTGTGTGTACGAGTAAGTTGGTGTTGTTTGTTTGGGGCATTGCAGTTGCTGCAACTACAATTTATAAACTTTTTCACAACTTTAAAAAAAAAATTAAAATATATTGTGGGTAGCCACAATATGTAGTAGGCCCAGAGTTAGTCATGGGTGCATGATACAACTGTTTCTGTGAGTTTTGTTGAATTTAAATATCATTTACGGCATGGATGGCATGGAATTGAATAGCTCACTGTTACTATATCTATGTGGATGTTTTTGTAATTTTGGGCTTCGTATTAAAGCCACACTAGCCAGTAGGCCCAGGGGTAGTCAGTGGTGCATGGGCCTTGTCTTTCTGTGGGGTCTCTTGAATTTAAACATCATTTAGGACATGGATGCCATTGGATTGGGGTGATTTTTTGTGTGTATTTCCATTTTTTGGGTGTTGTTGGGGCCTGGTCCAGGGCCTGGCCATGTGGGTGGGGGCAATTTTGATGCCTGGTCCAGGGTCTGGCCATGTGGGTGGGGGTCTAGGGGCCATTTCGAAGCCAGGCAGTGTGCTTTGTGCCATAGGCCTGCAACCAGTCTGCCTTGCTTTCATCCATTATGCCCAAGGGTAGTCAGTGGTGCATGGGCCAAGTCTTTCTGTGTGTTCTCTTGATTTTAAACATCATTTAGGTCATGGATGCCATTGGATTGGGGTGCTTTTTGTGTGTATTTTGATTTTTTGGGTGTTGTTGGGGCCTGGTCCGGGGCCTAGCCATGTGGGTGGGGGCCAGTTTTTGAGGCCAGATCCAGGGCCTGGCCATGTGGGTGGGGGTCTAGGGGCCGTTTTGAAGCCAGGCAGTGTGCTTTGCGCCATAGGCCTGCAACCAGTCTGCCTTGCTTTCATCCATTATGCCCAGGGGTAGTCAGTGGTGCATGGGCCAAGTCTTTCTGTGTGTTCTCTTGATTTTAAACATCATTTAGGACATGGATGCCATTGGATTGGTGTGGTTTTTGTGTGTATTTCGATTTTTTGTGTGTTGTTGGGGCCTGGTCCAGGGCCTGGCCATGTGGGTGGGGTCCATTTTGAGGCCTGGTCCAGGGCCTGGCCATGTGGGTGGGGATCTAGGGGCCATTTTGAAGCCAGGCAGTGAGTTTTATGCCATAGGCCTGCAACCAGTCTGCCTTGCTTTCATCCATTATGCCCAGGGGTAGTCAGTGGTGCATGGGTCAAGTCTTTCTGTGTGTTCTCTTGATTTTAAACATCATTTAGGGCATGGATGCCATTGGATTGGGGTGATTTTTTGATGTGTATTTCGATTTTTTGGGTGTTGTTGGGGTCTGGTCCAGGGCCTGGCCATGTGGGTGCGGACCATTTTGAGGCCTGGTCCAGGGCCTGGCTATGTGGGTGGGGGTCTAGGGGCCATTTCGAAGCCAGGCAGTGTGCTTTGTGCCATAGGCCTGCAACCAGTCTGCCTTGCTTTCATCCATTATGCCCAGAGGTAGTCAGTGGTGCATGGGCCAAGTCTTTCTGTATGTTCTCTTGATTTTAAACATCATTTAGGGCATGGATGCCATTGGATTGGGGTGATTTTTTGTGTGTATTTCAACTTTTTTGGGTGTTGTTTGGGCCTGGTCCAGGGCCTGGCCATGTGGGTGGGGGCCATTTTGAGGCCTGGTCCAGGGCCTGGCCATGTGGGTGGGGGTCTAGGGGCCATTTCGAAGCCAGGCAGTGTGCTTTGTGCCATAGGCCTGCAACCAGTCTGCCTTGCTTTCATCCATTATGCCCAAGGGTAGTCAGTGGTGCATGGGCCAAGTCTTTCTGTGTGTTCTCTTGATTTTAAACATCATTTAGGTCATGGATGCCATTGGATTGGGGTGCTTTTTGTGTGTATTTTGATTTTTTGGGTGTTGTTGGGACCTGGTCCAGGGCCTAGCCATGTGTGTGGCGGACATTTTTGAGGCCTGATCCTGGGCCTGGCCATGTGGTTGGGGGTGTAGGGGCCGTTCTGAAGCCAGGCAGTGTGCTTTGTGCCATATGCCTGCAATCAGTCTGCCTTGCTTTCATCCATTATGCCCAGGGGTAGTCAGTGGTGCATAGGCCAAGTCTTTGTGTGTGTTCTCTAGATTTTAAACATCATTTAGGGCATGGATGCCATTGGATTGGGGTGCTTTTTGTGTGTATTTTGATTTTTTGAGTGTTGTTGGGGCCTGGTCCAGGCCATGTGGGTGGGGGCCATTTTGAGGCCTGGTCCAGGGCCTGGCCATGTGGGTGGGGGTCTAGGGGCCATTTTGCATCCAGGCAGTGTGCTCTGTGCCATAGGCCTGCAACCAGTCTGCCTTGCTTTCATCCATTATGCCAGGGGTAGTCAGTGGTGCATGGGCCACATCTTTCTGTGTGTTCTCTTGATTTTAAACATCATTTAGGACATGGATGCCATTGGATTGCGGTGATTTGTGTGTGTATTTCGATTTTAAGGGTGTTGTTGGGGCCTGGTCCAGGGCCTGGCCGTGTGGGTGTGGGCCATTTTGAGGCCTGGTCCAGGGCCTGGCCATGTGGGTGGGGGTCTAGGGGCCATTTTCTTTTTTTAAGCTGTTTTATAGCGCGCTCAATTACTGCCGGAGTATCCTGGCGCGAGAAAAAGAAAGGAAAGTAGTTATGATAGCAGATCCCTGAACCAGCACAAAGATCTAGACAGCCAATCTAAACAAGTAAGTTTTTAACGCTTTCTTAAAAGCCATAAAATCAACAATACTGCGCAGAGAAGCCGGGAGCGCATTCCAAGCACGAGCGGCCTTCACTGCCACAGAATGGCCACCCAACCGGACGCGCCGAAAACGCGGGACCAACAACAGATGTTGGGCTGCAGAACATAATTCTCGGTTGGGGGAGTACCGAATGAATCGCTTCATCAGGTAAGCGGGACCCAGCCCGTTGATGGCCTTATGGGCCAGAGTCAGAATTTTGAAAGTGATCCTATGCGGCACTGGCAGCCAATGCAAACTCTCCAGGTAACTCTTCACGCTGATCCGCCTGGAGATATTCCCCAATAATCTGGCGGTAGCGTTCTGAATAATCTGGAGCCGCCCTACCAGGTAGGCCGGAGATCCACTAAACAAAGCATTGGCATAGTCCAGGCGCGAGAGGATTAAAGCTCTCGCGACTGACTCGCGTGCTGAGGCGGGCAAATAAGGAAAAAACTTTCTAAGAGACTTCAGGGTCCCGAAGCAGCCTCCAGTGAGCCTCCTAATATGCCCCTCAAATCGAAGGTCTTCCCCAAACCAGACCCCAAGGTTCTTAGCCAAGGTGTTTGAGGCACATGGTATGGGGAAGCCATCCGGCCACAGTAGGATCCTAAAATCAGGAGGGAACTGGCCATAGAGCAAGATTTCGGTCTTGTCCTCATTGCACTTCAGTTGAGATGACGCTAGCCAATTGAACACTGAAGACAGACAGTTCTGAATCTGCTCTGTCTCCAGAGCCTCCCCTGGCCAGGTGAACAACAGCTGCGTGTCGTCCGCGTATGCTATGATTTTGGCTCCCAGATGTTCGGCTAAATCACTCAAGGGGGTCAGATATATATTAAAAAGTAAAGGGCTCAAAGTCGAGCCCTGAGGGACCCCTGTCAAGAGAGGTCTAGGCGATGATGAAAAAGGGGGGAGCCATACCTGTTGAGGTCTAGCAGTCAGAAAAGAGTTTAGCCAAACTAATGCAAGATCACTGACACCAATGTCGGCAAGCCTGGCCAAGAGATGTTGGTGGGGAACCGTGTCGAACGTGGCAGAGAGGTCCAATAAAATTAGAGCCGCTCTGCCGCCACCGTCCAGACACTCCCTAATTGCTTCAGAAATTTCCACCAAAGCTAACTCCGTGCTGTGAGCAGCGCGGAACCCGGATTGGGCCACGTGAAGGGCTCCGGACTTTTCCACAAACTCATTGAGCTGCTGAAATGCCAGTTTCTCACCGATTTTAGCCAGGGCGGGCAGCAATGATATAGGCCGGTAGTTAGTCAATACCGCAGGATCGGCACCGGCCTTTTTGAGCAGAGGCAGGAGCTTAGCTTGTTTCCACTCCGAAGGCAAACTGGCTGATTTAAAAGAAAGGCCGACTAAGTGTGTCACCTCGTGCACAACCACATCAGCAACAGCAGCCAACACTCTTGCTGGACATGGGTCAGACGGTGACCCCGATTTCAAAGATTTAATCACAGCCAGAGTGTCAGTAGTTGTAGGAGGGACAAACTCCGTCAGCCTGGCCAATGAGACCCTCGAAGGGAGACAGGGATCCGGCGGGGTATTAAATAGACTGATGGCAGCAAAATTAGACTGAATGGCAGCTATTTTGTCCTCAAAAAACCCGGACAGACTCTCACACCAAGCCTTTGAAGCTGGAACTATCCGCTGCTCCGCGCAGGGGGCAAGAAAGCTATTCACAATAGAGAAAATCTCTCGACTGCTATTGTTGGCTTTAGCAATTCGATTGGCGTAATAGATACCTTTGGCCTTTTTAATACTAGCATAATAATTTCTCTGTTCTTTACGTAGTATTTCCTTGGCCAAAGGGCAATAAACTTGACGCCAAGCCCGCTCTAGTTTTTTACAGGCCTGCTTATGGGCGCGCAGCTCTTGGGAGAACCAAGGTTTAGAGGGGGTAGAGCGCAATCTGCCACACCTCCCTTTAGAAGAAACCGAAACCCCCATCACCAACCAATCATTGAAAGACGACACCGCGGTGGTAAGGTCACTACCTAGCGCGGGCCGACTCCCAATCAAGGTGGCGGCCAGAGTCTCATTATTGATTTTATTAGCACAGAGTGTTTTTGCCCTCGCGGTGGGGGTACCCAAAGTTGACCAAGCAAATCTGATTAGCTGGTGGTCGGACCACGTCAGAGCTTGAGGGGCCTCAACCTGGAGAGGGAAATTGGAACAGATCACATCCAGAATGTGCCCACCCGAGTGCGTGGGTAGGGAGACCCACTGAGACAAGTGCGCAAGTTCCAAGAAATCGAGCAGGTTTTTACTCTCTGGGAGATCCACCTCCTCCACGTGGATGTTAAGGTCACCCAGCAGTAAAAAGCCAGGCAGTGTGTTTTGTATCATAGGCCTGCAACCAGTCTGCCTTGCTTTCATCCATTATGCCCAGGGGTAGTCAGTGGTGCATAGGCAAAGTCTTTTTGTGTGTTCTCTTGATTTTAATCATCATTTAGGGCATGGATGCCATTGGATTGGGGTGATTTATTGTGTGTATTTCGATTTTCTTGGTGTTGTTGGGGCCTGGTCTAGGGCCTGGCCATGTGGGTGGGGGCCATTTTGAGGCCTGGTCCAGGGCCTGGCCATGTGGGTTGGGGTCTAGGGGCCATTTTGAAGCCAGGCAGTGTGCTTTGTGCCATAGGCCTGCAACCAGTCTGCCTTGCTTTCATCCATTATGCCCAGGGGTAGTCAGTGGTGCATGGGCCAAGTCTTTTTGTGTGTTTTCTTGATTTTAAACATCATTTAGGGTATGGATGCCATTGGATTGGGGTGATTTTTTGATGTGTATTTCGATTTTTTGGGTGTTGTTGGGGCCTAGTCCAGGGCCTAGCCATGTGGGTGGGGGCCATTTTTGAGGCCTGGTCCAGGGCCGGGCCATGTGGGTGGGGGTGTAGGGGCCATTTCGAAGCCAGGCAGTGTGCTTTGTGCCATAGGCCTGCAACCAGTCTGCTTTGCTTTCATCCATTATGCCCAGGGGTAGTCAGTGGTGCATGGGCCAAGTCTTTCTGTGTGTTCTCTTGATTTTAAACATCATTTAGGGCATGGATGCTATTGGATTGGGGTGCTTTTTTGTGTGTATTTCAACTTTTTTGGGTGTTGTTGGGGCCTGTTCCAGGGCCAGGCCATGTGGGTGGGGGCCATTTTGAGGCCTGGTCCAGGGCCTGGCCATGTTGGTGGGGGTCTAGGGGCCGTTTTGAAGCCAGGCAGTGTGCTTTGCGCCATAGGCCTGCAACCAGTCTGCCTTGCTTTCATCCATTATGCCCAGGGGTAGTCAGTGGTGCATGGGCCAAGTCTTTCTGTGTGTTCTCTTGATTTTAAACATCATTTAGGACATGGATGCCATTGGATTGGTGTGATTTTTGTGTGTATTTCGAGTTTTTTGGGTGTTGTTGGGGCCTGGTCCAGGGCCTGGCCATGTGGGTGGGGTCCATTTTGAGGCCTGGTCCAGGGCCTGGCCATGTGGGTGGGGGTCAAGGGGCCATTTTGAAGCCAGGCAGTGAGTTTTATGCCATAGGCCTGCAACCAGTCTGCCTTGCTTTCATCCATTATGCCCAGGGGTAGTCAGTGGTGCATGGGCCAAGTCTTTCTGTGTGTTCTCTTGATTTTAAACATCATTTAGGGCATGGATGCCATTGGATTGGGGTGATTTTTTGATGTGTATTTCGATTTTTTGGGTGTTGTTGGGGTCTGGTCCAGGGCCTGGCCATGTGGGTGCGGACCATTTTGAGGCCTGGTCCAGGGCCTGGCCATGTGGGTGGGGGTCTAGGGGCCATTTCGAAGCCAGGCAGTGTGCTTTGTGCCATAGGCCTGCAACCAGTCTGCCTTGCTTTCATCCATTATGCCCAGGGGTAGTCAGTGGTGCATGGGCCAAGTCTTTCTGTATGTTCTCTTGATTTTAAACATCATTTAGGGCATGGATGCCATTGGATTGGGGTGATTTTTTGTGTGTATTTCAACTTTTTTGGGTGTTGTTGGGGCCTGGTCCAGGGCCTGGCAAGGTGGGTGAGGGCCATTTTGAGGCCTGGTCCAGGGCCTGGCCATGTGGGTGGGGGTCTAGGGGCCATTTCGAAGCCAGGCAGTGTGCTTTGTGCCATAGGCCTGCAACCAGTCTGCCTTGCTTTCATCCATTATGCCCAAGGGTAGTCAGTGGTGCATGGGCCAAGTCTTTCTGTGTGTTCTCTTGATTTTAAACATCATTTAGGTCATGGATGCCATTGGATTGGGGTGCTTTTTGTGTGTATTTTGATTTTTTGGGTGTTGTTGGGACCTGGTCCAGGGCCTAGCCATGTGTGTGGCGGACATTTTTGAGGCCTGATCCTGGGCCTGGCCATGTGGGAGGGGGTGTAGGGGCCATTTTGCCACCAGGCAGTGTGCTCTGTGCCATAGGCCTGCAACCAGTCTGCCTTGCTTTCATCCATTATGCCAGGGGTAGTCAGTGGTGCATGGGCCACATCTTTCTGTGTGTTCTCTTGATTTTAAACATCATTTAGGACATGGATGCCATTGGATTGCGGTGATTTGTGTGTGTATTTCGATTTTAAGGGTGTTGTTGGGGCCTGGTCCAGGGCCTGGCCGTGTGGGTGTGGGCCATTTTGAGGCCTGGTCCAGGGCCTGGCCATGTGGGTGGGGGTCTAGGGGCCATTTTGAAGCCAGGCAGTGTGTTTTGTATCATAGGCCTGCAACCAGTCTGCCTTGCTTTCATCCATTATGCCCAGGGGTAGTCAGTGGTGCATAGGCAAAGTCTTTTTGTGTGTTCTCTTGATTTTAATCATCATTTAGGGCATGGATGCCATTGGATTTGGGTGATTTATTGAGTGTATTTCGATTTTCTTGGTGTTGGGGCCTGGTCTAGGGCCTTGCCATGTGGGTGGGGGCCATTTTGAGGCCTGGTCCAGGGCCTGGCCATGTGGGTTGGGGTCTAGGGGCCATTTTGAAGCCAGGCAGTGTGCTTTGTGCCATAGGCCTGCAACCAGTCTGCCTTGCTTTCATCCATTATGCCCAGGGGTAGTCAGTGGTGCATGGGCCAAGTCTTTTTGTGTGTTTTCTTGATTTTAAACATCATTTAGGGTATGGATGCCATTGGATTGGGGTGATTTTCTGTGTGTATTTCAATTTTTGGGTGTTGTTGGGGCCTGGTCCAGGGCCTAGCCATGTGGGTGGGGGCCATTTTTGAGGCCTCGTCCAGGGCCTTGCCTTGTGGGTGGGGGTCTAGGGGGCATTTTGAAGCCAGGCAGTGTGCTTTGTGCCATAGGCCTGCAACCAGTCTGCCTTGCTTTCATCCGTTATGCCCAGGGGTAGTCAGTGGTGCATGGGCCAAGTCTTTCTGTGTGTTCTCTTGATTTTAAACATCATTTAGGGCATGGATGCCATTGGATTGGGGTCATTTTTGTGTGTATTTCGATTTTTTGGGTGTTGTTGGGGCCTGGTCCAGGCCATGTGGGTGGGGGCCATTTTGAGGCCTGGTCCAGGGCCTGGCCATGTGGGTGGTGATCTAGGGGCCATTTTGAAGCCAGGCAGTGTGTTTTGTACCATAGGCCTGCAACCAGTCTGCCTTGCTTTCATCCATTATGCCCAGGGGTAGTCAGTGGTGCATAGGCCAAGACTTTCTGTGTGTTCTCTTGATTTTAAACATCATTTAGGGCATGGATGCCATTGGATTGGGGTGATTTTTTGTGTGTATTTCGATTTTCTGGGCGTTGTTGGGGCCTGGTCCAGGGCCTGGCCATGTGGATGGGGGTCTAGGGGCCATTTCGAAGCCAGGCAGTGTGCTTTGTGCCTTAGGCCTGCAACCAGTCTGCCTTGCTTTCAACAATTATGCCCAGGGGTAGTCAGTGGGGCATAGGCCAAGTCTTTCTGTGTGTTCTCTTGATTTTAAACATCATTTAGGGCATGGATGCCATTGGATTGGGGTGCTTTTTGTGAGTATTTTGATTTTTTGGGTGTTGTTGGGGCCTGGTCCAGGGCCTAGCCATGTGGGTGGGGGCCATTTTTGAGGCCTGATCCAGGGCCTGGCCATGTGGGTGAGGGTCTAGGGGCCATTTCGAAGCCAGGCAGTGTGCTTTGTGCCTTAGGCCTGCAACCAGTCTGCCTTGCTTTCATCCATTATGCCCAGGGGTAGTCAGTGGTGCATGGGCCAAGTCTTTCTGTGTGTTCTCTTGATTTTAAACATCATTTAGGGCATGGATGCCATTGGATTGGGGTGCTTTTTGTGTGTATTTTGAATTTTTTGGGTGTTGTTGGGGCCTGGTCCAGGGCCTAGCCATGTGGGTGGGGGCCATTTTTGAGGCCTGATCCAGGGCCTGGCCATGTGGGTGGGGGTCTAGGGGCCGTTTTGAAGCCAGGCAGTGTGATTTGCGCCATAGGCCTGCAACCAGTCTGCCTTGCTTTCATCCATTATGCCCAGGGGTAGGCAGTGGTGCATGGGCCAAGTCTTTCTGTGTGTTCTCTTGATTTTAAACATCATTTAGGGCACGGATGCCATTGGATTGGGGTGATTTTTTGATGTGTATTTCAATTTTTTGGGTGTTGTTGGGGCCTGGTCCAGGGCCTGGCCATGTGGGTGCGGACCATTTTGAGCCCTGGTCCAGGGCCTGGCCATGTGGGTTGGGGTCTAGGGGGCATTTCAAAGCCAGTCAGTGTGCTTTGTGCCATAGGCCTGCAACCAGTCTGCCTTGCTTTCATCCATTATGCCCAGGGGTAGTCAGTGGTGCATAGGCCAAGTCTTTCTGTGTGTTCTCTTGATTTTAAACATCATTTAGGGCATGGATGCCATTGGATTGGGGTGATTTTTTGTGTGTATTTAAACTTTTTTGGGTGTTGTTGGGGCCTGGACCAGGGCCTGGCCATGTGAGCGGGGGCCATTTTGCGGCCTGGTCCAGGGCCTGGCCATGTGGGTGGGGGTCTAGGGGCCATTTCGAAGCCAGGCAGTGTGCTTTGTGCCATAGGCCTGCAACCAGTCTGCCTTGCTTTCATCCATTATGCCCAAGGGTAGTCAATGGTGCTTGGGCCAAGTTTTTCTGTGTGTTCTCTTGATTTTAAACATCATTTAGGTCATGGATGCCATTGGATTGGGGTGCTTTTTGTGTGTATTTTGATTTTTTGGGTGTTGTTGGGACCTGGTCCAGGGCCTAGCCATGTGTGTGGCGGACATTTTTGAGGCCTGATCCTGGGCCTGGCCATGTGGTTGGGGGTGTAGGGGCCGTTCTGAAGCCAGGCAGTGTGCTTTGTGCCATATGCCTGCAATCAGTCTGCCTTGCTTTCATCCATTATGCCCAGGGGTAGTCAGTGCTGCATAGGCCAAGTCTTTGTGTGTGTTCTCTAGATTTTAAACATCATTTAGGGCATGGATGCCATTGGATTGGGGTGCTTTTTGTGTGTATTTTGATTTTTTGAGTGTTGTTGGGGCCTGGTCCAGGCCATGTGGGTGGGGGCCATTTTGAGGCCTGGTCCAGGGCCTGGCCATGTGGGTGGGGGTCTAGGGGCCATTTTGCATCCAGGCAGTGTGCTCTGTGCCATAGGCCTGCAACCAGTCTGCCTTGCTTTCATCCATTATGCCAGGGGTAGTCAGTGGTGCATGGGCCACATCTTTCTGTGTGTTCTCTTGATTTTAAACATCATTTAGGACATGGATGCCATTGGATTGCGGTGATTTGTGTGTGTATTTCGATTTTAAGGGTGTTGTTGGGGCCTGGTCCAGGGCCTGGCCGTGTGGGTGTGGGCCATTTTGAGGCCTGGTCCAGGGCCTGGCCATGTGGGTGGGGGTCTAGGGGCCATTTTCTTTTTTTAAGCTGTTTTATAGCGCGCTCAATTACTGCCGGAGTATCCTGGCGCGAGAAAAAGAAAGGAAAGTAGTTATGATAGCAGATCCCTGAACCAGCACAAAGATCTAGACAGCCAATCTAAACAAGTACGTTTTTAACGCTTTCTTAAAAGCCATAAAATCAACAATACTGCGCAGAGAAGCCGGGAGCGCATTCCAAGCACGAGCGGCCTTCACTGCCACAGAATGGCCACCCAACCGGACGCGCCGAAAACGCGGGACCAACAACAGATGTTGGGCTGCAGAACATAATTCTCGGTTGGGGGAGTACCGAATGAATCGCTTCATCAGGTAAGCGGGACCCAGCCCGTTGATGGCCTTATGGGCCAGAGTCAGAATTTTGAAAGTGATCCTATGCGGCACTGGCAGCCAATGCAAACTCTCCAGGTAACTCTTCACGCTGATCCGCCTGGAGATATTCCCCAATAATCTGGCGGTAGCGTTCTGAATAATCTGGAGCCGCCCTACCAGGTAGGCCGGAGATCCACTAAACAAAGCGTTGGCATAGTCCAGGCGCGAGAGGATTAAAGCTCTCGCGACTGACTCGCGTGCTGAGGCGGGCAAATAAGGAAAAAACTTTCTAAGAGACTTCAGGGTCCCGAAGCAGCCTCCAGTGAGCCTCCTAATATGCCCCTCAAATCGAAGGTCTTCCCCAAACCAGACCCCAAGGTTCTTAGCCAAGGTGTTTGAGGCACATGGTATGGGGAAGCCATCCGGCCACAGTAGGATCCTAAAATCAGGAGGGAACTGGCCATAGAGCAAGATTTCGGTCTTGTCCTCATTGCACTTCAGTTGAGATGACGCTAGCCAATTGAACACTGAAGACAGACAGTTCTGAATCTGCTCTGTCTCCAGAGCCTCCCCTGGCCAGGTGAACAACAGCTGCGTGTCGTCCGCGTATGCTATGATTTTGGCTCCCAGATGTTCGGCTAAATCAATCAAGGGGGTCAGATATATATTAAAAAGTAAAGGGCTCAAAGTCGAGCCCTGAGGGACCCCTGTCAAGAGAGGTCTAGGCGATGATGAAAAAGGGGGGAGCCATACCTGTTGAGGTCTAGCAGTCAGAAAAGAGTTTAGCCAAACTAATGCAAGATCACTGACACCAATGTCGGCAAGCCTGGCCAAGAGATGTTGGTGGGGAACCGTGTCGAACGTGGCAGAGAGGTCCAATAAAATTAGAGCCGCTCTGCCGCCACCGTCCAGACACTCCCTAATTGCTTCAGAAATTTCCACCAAAGCTAACTCCGTGCTGTGAGCAGCGCGGAACCCGGATTGGGCCACGTGAAGGGCTCCGGACTTTTCCACAAACTCATTGAGCTGCTGAAATGCCAGTTTCTCACCGATTTTAGCCAGGGCGGGCAGCAATGATATAGGCCGGTAGTTAGTCAATACCGCAGGATCGGCACCGGCCTTTTTGAGCAGAGGCAGGAGCTTAGCTTGTTTCCACTCCGAAGGCAAACTGGCTGATTTAAAAGAAAGGCCGACTAAGTGTGTCACCTCGTGCACAACCACATCAGCAACAGCAGCCAACACTCTTGCTGGACATGGGTCAGACGGTGACCCCGATTTCAAAGATTTAATCACAGCCAGAGTGTCAGTAGTTGTAGGAGGGACAAACTCCGTCAGCCTGGCCAATGAGACCCTCGAAGGGAGACAGGGATCCGGCGGGGTATTAAATAGACTGATGGCAGCAAAATTAGACTGAATGGCAGCTATTTTGTCCTCAAAAAACCCGGACAGACTCTCACACCAAGCCTTTGAAGCTGGAACTATCCGCTGCTCCGCGCAGGGGGCAAGAAAGCTATTCACAATAGAGAAAATCTCTCGACTGCTATTGTTGGCTTTAGCAATTCGATTGGCGTAATAGATACCTTTGGCCTTTTTAATACTAGCATAATAATTTCTCTGTTCTTTACGTAGTATTTCCTTGGCCAAAGGGCAATAAACTTGACGCCAAGCCCGCTCTAGTTTTTTACAGGCCTGCTTATGGGCGCGCAGCTCTTGGGAGAACCAAGGTTTAGAGGGGGTAGAGCGCAATCTGCCACACCTCCCTTTAGAAGAAACCGAAACCCCCATCACCAACCAATCATTGAAAGACGACACCGCGGTGGTAAGGTCACTACCTAGCGCGGGCCGACTCCCAATCAAGGTGGCGGCCAGAGTCTCATTATTGATTTTATTAGCACAGAGTGTTTTTGCCCTCGCGGTGGGGGTACCCAAAGTTGACCAAGCAAATCTGATTAGCTGGTGGTCGGACCACGTCAGAGCTTGAGGGGCCTCAACCTGGAGAGGGAAATTGGAACAGATCACATCCAGAATGTGCCCACCCGAGTGCGTGGGTAGGGAGACCCACTGAGACAAGTGCGCAAGTTCCAAGAAATCGAGCAGGTTTTTACTCTCTGGGAGATCCACCTCCTCCACGTGGATGTTAAGGTCACCCAGCAGTAAAAAGCCAGGCAGTGTGTTTTGTATCATAGGCCTGCAACCAGTCTGCCTTGCTTTCATCCATTATGCCCAGGGGTAGTCAGTGGTGCATAGGCAAAGTCTTTTTGTGTGTTCTCTTGATTTTAATCATCATTTAGGGCATGGATGCCATTGGATTGGGGTGATTTATTGTGTGTATTTCGATTTTCTTGGTGTTGTTGGGGCCTGGTCTAGGGCCTGGCCATGTGTGTGGGGGCCATTTTGAGGCCTGGTCCAGGGCCTGGCCATGTGGGTTGGGGTCTAGGGGCCATTTTGAAGCCAGGCAGTGTGCTTTGTGCCATAGGCCTGCAACCAGTCTGCCTTGCTTTCATCCATTATGCCCAGGGGTAGTCAGTGGTGCATGGGCCAAGTCTTTTTGTGTGTTTTCTTGATTTTAAACATCATTTAGGGTATGGATGCCATTGGATTGGGGTGATTTTTTGATGTGTATTTCGATTTTTTGGGTGTTGTTGGGGCCTAGTCCAGGGCCTAGCCATGTGGGTGGGGGCCATTTTTGAGGCCTGGTCCAGGGCCTGGCCATGTGGGTGGGGGTGTAGGGGCCATTTCGAAGCCAGGCAGTGTGCTTTGTGCCATAGGCCTGCAACCAGTCTGCTTTGCTTTCATCCATTATGCCCAGGGGTAGTCAGTGGTGCATGGGCCAAGTCTTTCTGTGTGTTCTCTTGATTTTAAACATCATTTAGGGCATGGATGCTATTGGATTGGGGTGCTTTTTTGTGTGTATTTCAACTTTTTTGGGTGTTGTTGGGGCCTGTTCCAGGGCCAGGCCATGTGGGTGGGGGCCATTTTGAGGCCTGGTCCAGGGCCTGGCCATGTGGGTGGGGGTCTAGGGGCCGTTTTGAAGCCAGGCAGTGTGCTTTGCGCCATAGGCCTGCAACCAGTCTGCCTTGCTTTCATCCATTATGCCCAGGGGTAGTCAGTGGTGCATGGGCCAAGTCTTTCTGTGTGTTCTCTTGATTTTAAACATCATTTAGGACATGGATGCCATTGGATTGGTGTGATTTTTGTGTGTATTTCGAGTTTTTTGGGTGTTGTTGGGGCCTGGTCCAGGGCCTGGCCATGTGGGTGGGGTCCATTTTGAGGCCTGGTCCAGGGCCTGGCCATGTGGGTGGGGGTCAAGGGGCCATTTTGAAGCCAGGCAGTGAGTTTTATGCCATAGGCCTGCAACCAGTCTGCCTTGCTTTCATCCATTATGCCCAGGGGTAGTCAGTGGTGCATGGGCCAAGTCTTTCTGTGTGTTCTCTTGATTTTAAACATCATTTAGGGCATGGATGCCATTGGATTGGGGTGATTTTTTGATGTGTATTTCGATTTTTTGGGTGTTGTTGGGGTCTGGTCCAGGGCCTGGCCATGTGGGTGCGGACCATTTTGAGGCCTGGTCCAGGGCCTGGCCATGTGGGTGGGGGTCTAGGGGCCATTTCGAAGCCAGGCAGTGTGCTTTGTGCCATAGGCCTGCAACCAGTCTGCCTTGCTTTCATCCATTATGCCCAGGGGTAGTCAGTGGTGCATGGGCCAAGTCTTTCTGTATGTTCTCTTGATTTTAAACATCATTTAGGGCATGGATGCCATTGGATTGGGGTGATTTTTTGTGTGTATTTCAACTTTTTTGGGTGTTGTTGGGGCCTGGTCCAGGGCCTGGCAAGGTGGGTGAGGGCCATTTTGAGGCCTGGTCCAGGGCCTGGCCATGTGGGTGGGGGTCTAGGGGCCATTTCGAAGCCAGGCAGTGTGCTTTGTGCCATAGGCCTGCAACCAGTCTGCCTTGCTTTCATCCATTATGCCCAAGGGTAGTCAGTGGTGCATGGGCCAAGTCTTTCTGTGTGTTCTCTTGATTTTAAACATCATTTAGGTCATGGATGCCATTGGATTGGGGTGCTTTTTGTGTGTATTTTGATTTTTTGGGTGTTGTTGGGACCTGGTCCAGGGCCTAGCCATGTGTGTGGCGGACATTTTTGAGGCCTGATCCTGGGCCTGGCCATGTGGGAGGGGGTGTAGGGGCCATTTTGCCACCAGGCAGTGTGCTCTGTGCCATAGGCCTGCAACCAGTCTGCCTTGCTTTCATCCATTATGCCAGGGGTAGTCAGTGGTGCATGGGCCACATCTTTCTGTGTGTTCTCTTGATTTTAAACATCATTTAGGACATGGATGCCATTGGATTGCGGTGATTTGTGTGTGTATTTCGATTTTAAGGGTGTTGTTGGGGCCTGGTCCAGGGCCTGGCCGTGTGGGTGTGGGCCATTTTGAGGCCTGGTCCAGGGCCTGGCCATGTGGATGGGGGTCTAGGGGCCATTTTGAAGCCAGGCAGTGTGTTTTGTATCATAGGCCTGCAACCAGTCTGCCTTGCTTTCATCCATTATGCCCAGGGGTAGTCAGTGGTGCATAGGCAAAGTCTTTTTGTGTGTTCTCTTGATTTTAATCATCATTTAGGGCATGGATGCCATTGGATTGGGGTGATTTATTGTGTGTATTTCGATTTTCTTGGTGTTGGGGCCTGGTCTAGGGCCTTGCCATGTGGGTGGGGGCCATTTTGAGGCCTGGTCCAGGGCCTGGCCATGTGGGTTGGGGTCTAGGGGCCATTTTGAAGCCAGGCAGTGTGCTTTGTGCCATAGGCCTGCAACCAGTCTGCCTTGCTTTCATCCATTATGCCCAGGGGTAGTCAGTGGTGCATGGGTCAAGTCTTTTTGTGTGTTTTCTTGATTTTAAACATCATTTAGGGTATGGATGCCATTGGATTGGGGTGATTTTCTGTGTGTATTTCAATTTTTGGGTGTTGTTGGGGCCTGGTCCAGGGCCTAGCCATGTGGGTGGGGGCCATTTTTGAGGCCTGGTCCAGGGCCTTGCCTTGTGGGTGGGGGTCTAGGGGGCATTTTGAAGCCAGGCAGTGTGCTTTGTGCCATAGGCCTGCAACCAGTCTGCCTTGCTTTCATCCGTTATGCCCAGGGGTAGTCAGTGGTGCATGGGCCAAGTCTTTCTGTGTGTTCTCTTGATTTTAAACATCATTTAGGGCATGGATGCCATTGGATTGGGGTCATTTTTGTGTGTATTTCGATTTTTTGGGTGTTGTTGGGGCCTGGTCCAGGCCATGTGGGTGGGGGCCATTTTGAGGCCTGGTCCAGGGCCTGGCCATGTGGGTGGTGATCTAGGGGCCATTTTGAAGCCAGGCAGTGTGTTTTGTACCATAGGCCTGCAACCAGTCTGCCTTGCTTTCATCCATTATGCCCAGGGGTAGTCAGTGGTGCATAGGCCAAGACTTTCTGTGTGTTCTCTTGATTTTAAACATCATTTAGGGCATGGATGCCATTGGATTGGGGTGATTTTTTGTGTGTATTTCGATTTTCTGGGCGTTGTTGGGGCCTGGTCCAGGGCCTGGCCATGTGGATGGGGGTCTAGGGGCCATTTCGAAGCCAGGCAGTGTGCTTTGTGCCTTAGGCCTGCAACCAGTCTGCCTTGCTTTCAACAATTATGCCCAGGGGTAGTCAGTGGGGCATAGGCCAAGTCTTTCTGTGTGTTCTCTTGATTTTAAACATCATTTAGGGCATGGATGCCATTGGATTGGGGTGCTTTTTGTGAGTATTTTGATTTTTTGGGTGTTGTTGGGGCCTGGTCCAGGGCCTAGCCATGTGGGTGGGGGCCATTTTTGAGGCCTGATCCAGGGCCTGGCCATGTGGGTGAGGGTCTAGGGGCCATTTCGAAGCCAGGCAGTGTGCTTTGTGCCTTAGGCCTGCAACCAGTCTGCCTTGCTTTCATCCATTATGCCCAGGGGTAGTCAGTGGTGCATGGGCCAAGTCTTTCTGTGTGTTCTCTTGATTTTAAACATCATTTAGGGCATGGATGCCATTGGATTGGGGTGCTTTTTGTGTGTATTTTGAATTTTTTGGGTGTTGTTGGGGCCTGGTCCAGGGCCTAGCCATGTGGGTGGGGGCCATTTTTGAGGCCTGATCCAGGGCCTGGCCATGTGGGTGGGGGTCTAGGGGCCGTTTTGAAGCCAGGCAGTGTGATTTGCGCCATAGGCCTGCAACCAGTCTGCCTTGCTTTCATCCATTATGCCCAGGGGTAGGCAGTGGTGCATGGGCCAAGTCTTTCTGTGTGTTCTCTTGATTTTAAACATCATTTAGGGCACGGATGCCATTGGATTGGGGTGATTTTTTGATGTGTATTTCAATTTTTTGGGTGTTGTTGGGGCCTGGTCCAGGGCCTGGCCATGTGGGTGCGGACCATTTTGAGCCCTGGTCCAGGGCCTGGCCATGTGGGTTGGGGTCTAGGGGGCATTTCAAAGCCAGGCAGTGTGCTTTGTGCCATAGGCCTGCAACCAGTCTGCCTTGCTTTCATCCATTATGCCCAGGGGTAGTCAGTGGTGCATAGGCCAAGTCTTTCTGTGTGTTCTCTTGATTTTAAACATCATTTAGGGCATGGATGCCATTGGATTGGGGTGATTTTTTGTGTGTATTTAAACTTTTTTGGGTGTTGTTGGGGCCTGGTCCAGGGCCTGGCCATGTGAGCGGGGGCCATTTTGCGGCCTGGTCCAGGGCCTGGCCATGTGGGTGGGGGTCTAGGGGCCGTTTTGAAGCCAGGCGGTGTGCTTTGCGCCATAGGCCTGCAACCAGTCTGCCTTGCTTTCATCCATTATGCCCAGGGGTAGTCTGTGGTGCATGGGCCAAGTCTTTCTGTGTGTTCTCTTGATTTTAAACATCATTTAGGGCATGGATGCCATTGGATTGGGGTGATTTTTTGTGTGTATTTAAACTTTTTTGGGTGTTGTTGGGGCCTGGTCCAGGGCCTGGCCATGTGAGCGGGGGCCATTTTGCGGCCTGGTCCAGGGCCTGGCCGTGTGGGTGGGGGTCTAGGGGCCATTTCGAAGCCAGGCAGTGTGCTTTGTGCCATAGGCCTGCAACCAGTCTGCCTTACTTTCATCCATTATGCCCAAGGGTAGTCAATGGTGCTTGGGCCAAGTTTTTCTGTGTGTTCTCTTGATTTTAAACATCATTTAGGTCATGGATGCCATTGGATTGGGGTGCTTTTTGTGTGTATTTTGATTTTTTGGGTGTTGTTGGGGCCTGGTCCGGGGCCTAGCCATGTGGGTGGGGGCCATTTTTGAGGCCTGATCCAGGGCCTGGCCATGTGGGTGGGGGTCTAGGGGCCGTTTTGAAGCCAGGCGGTGTGCTTTGCACCATAGGCCTGCAACCAGTCTGCCTTGCTTTCATCCATTATGCCCAGGGGTAGTCTGTGGTGCATGGGCCAAGTCTTTCTATGTGTTCTCTTGATTTTAAACATCATTTAGGGCATGGATGCCATTGGATTGGGGTGATTTTTGTGTGTATTTCGATTTTTTGGGTGTTGTTGGGGCCTGGTCCAGGGCCTGGCCATGTGGGTGGGGTCCATTTTGAGGCCTGGTCCAGGGCCTGGCTATGTGGGTGGGGATCTAGGGGCCATTTCGAAGCCAGGCAGTGTGCTTTGTGCCATAGGCCTGCAACCAGTCTGCCTTGCTTTCATCCATTATGCCAGGGGTAGTCAGTGGTGCATGGGCTACATCTTTCTGTGTGTTCTCTTGATTTTAAACATAATTTAGGACATGGATGCCATTGGATTGCGGTGATTTGTGTGTGTATTTCGATTTTAAGGGTGTTGTTGGGGCCTGGTCCAGGCCATGTGGGTGGGGGCCATTTTGAGGCCTGGTCCAGGGCCTGGCCATGTGGGTGGGGGTCTAGGGGCCATTTTGCATCCAGGCAGTGTGCTCTGTGCCATAGGCCTGCAACCTGTCGGCCTTGCTTTCATCCATTATGCCAGGGGTAGTCAGTGGTGCATGGGCCACATCTTTCTGTGTGTTCTCTTGATTTTAAACATCATTTTGACATGGATGCCATTGGATTGTGGTGATTTGTGTGTGTATTTCGATTTTAAGGGTGTTGTTGGGGCCTGGTCCAGGGCCTGGCCGTGTGGGTGTGGGCCATTTTGAGGCCTGGTCCAGGGCCTGGCCATGTGGGTGGGGGTCTAGGGGCCATTTTGAAGCCAGGCAGTGTGTTTTGTATCATAGGCCTGCAACCAGTCTGCCTTGCTTTCATCCATTATGCCCAGGGGTAGTCAGTGGTGCATAGGCAAAGTCTTTTTGTGTGTTCTCTTGATTTTAATCATCATTTAGGGCATGGATGCCATTGGATTGGGGTGATTTATTGTGTGTATTTCGATTTTCTTGGTGTTGTTGGGGCCTGGTCTAGGGCCTGGCCATGTGGGTGGGGGCCATTTTGACGCCTGGTCTAGGGCCTGGCCATGTGGGTTGGGGTCTAGGGGCCATTTTGAAGCCAGGCAGTGTGCTTTGTGCCATAGGCCTGCAACCAGTCTGCTTTGCTTTCATCCATTATGCCCAGGGGTAGTCAGTGGTGCATGGGCCAAGTCTTTCTGTGTGTTCTCTTGATTTTAAACATAATTTAGGGCATGGATGCCATTGGATTGGGGTGATTTTTTGTGTGTATTTCAACTTTTTTGGGTGTTGTTGGGGCCTGTTCCAGGGCCAGGCCATGTGGGTGGGGGCCATTTTGAGGCCTGGTCCAGGGCCTGGCCATGTGGGTGGGGGTCTAGGGGCCATTTCGAAGCCAGGCAGTGTGCTTTGTGCCATAGGCCTGCAACCAGTCTGCCTTGCTTTCATCCATTATGCCCAAGGGTAGTCAGTGGTGCATGGGCCAAGTCTTTCTGTGTGTTCTCTTGATTTTAAACATCATTTAGGTCATGGATGCCATTGGATTGGGGTGCTTTTTGTGTGTATTTTGATTTTTTGGGTGTTGTTGGGGCCTGGTCCGGGGCCTAGCCATGTGGGTGGGGGCCAGTTTTTGAGGCCTGATCCAGGGCCTGGCCATGTGGGTGGGGGTCTAGGGGCCGTTTTGAAGCCAGGCAGTGTGCTTTGCGCCATAGGCCTGCAACCAGTCTGCCTTGCTTTCATCCATTATGCCCAGGGGTAGTCAGTGGTGCATGGGCCAAGTCTTTCTGTGTGTTCTCTTGCTTTTAAACATCCTTTAGGACATGGATGCCATTGGATTGGCGTGATTTTTGTGTGTATTTCGATTTTTTGGGTGTTGTTGGGGCCTGGTCCAGGGCCTGGCCATGTGGGTGGGGTCCATTTTGAGGCCTGGTCCAGGGCCTGGCCATGTGGGTGGGGGTCTAGGGGCCATTTTGAAGCCAGGCAGTGAGTTTTATGCCATAGGCCTGCAACCAGTCTGCCTTGCATTCATCCATTATGCCCAGGGGTAGTCAGTGGTGCATGGGCCAAGTCTTTCTGTGTGTTCTCTTGATTTTAAACATCATTTAGGGCATGGATGCCATTGGATTGGGGTGATTTTTTTATGTGTATTTCGATTTTTTGGGTGTTGTTGGGGCCTGGTCCAGGGCCTGGCCATGTGGGTGCGGACCATTTTGAGGCCTGGCCATGTGGGTGGGGGTCTAGGGGCCATTTCGAAGCCAGGCAGTGTGCTTTGTGCCATAGGCCTGCAACCAGTCTGCCTTGCTTTCATCCATTATGCCCAGGGGTAGTCAGTGGTGCATGGGCCAAGTCTTTCTGTTTGTTCTCTTGATTTTATACATCATTTAGGGCATGGATGCCATTGGATTGGGGTGATTTTTTGTGTGTATTTCAACTTTTTTGGGTGTTGTTGGGGCCTGGTCCAGGGCCTGGCCATGTGGGTGGGGGCCATTTTGAGGCCTGGTCCAGGGCCTGGCCATGTGGGTGGGGGTCTAGGGGCCATTTCGAAGCCAGGCAGTGTGCTCTGTGCCATAGGCCTGCAACCAGTCTGCCTTGCTTTCATCCATTATGCCCAAGGGTAGTCAGTGGTGCATGGGCCAAGTCTTTCTGTGTGTTCTCTTGATTTTAAACATCATTTAGGTCATGGATGCCATTGGATTGGGGTGCTTTTTGTGTGTATTTTGATTTTTTGGGTGTTGTTGGGACCTGGTCCAGGGCCTAGCCATGTGTGTGGCGGACATTTTTGAGGCCTGATCCTGGGCCTGGCCATGTGGGTGGGGGTGTAGGGGCCGTTCTGAAGCCAGGCAGTGTGCTTTGTGCCATATGCCTGCAATCAGTCTGCCTTGCTTTCATCCATTATGCCCAGGGGTAGTCAGTGGTGCATAGGCCAAGTCTTTCTGTGTGTTCTCTAGATTTTAAACATCATTTAGGGCATGGATGCCATTGGATTGGGGTGCTTTTTGTGTGTATTTTGATTTTTTGGGTGTTGTTGGGGCCTGGTCCAGGCCATGTGGGTGGGGGCCATTTTGAGGCCTGGTCCAGGGCCTGGCCATGTGGGTGGGGGTCTAGGGGCCATTTTGCCACCAGGCAGTGTGCTCTGTGCCATAGGCCTGCAACCAGTCTGCCTTCCTTTCATCCATTATGCCAGGGGTAGTCAGTGGTGCATGGGCCACATCTTTCTGTGTGTTCTCTTGATTTTAAACATCATTTAGAACATGGATGCCATTGGATTGCGGTGATTTGTGTGTGTATTTCGATTTTAAGGGTGTTGTTGGGGCCTGGTCCAGGGCCTGGCCGTGTGGGTGTGGGCCATTTTGAGGCCTGGTCCAGGGCCTGGCCATGTGGGTGGGGGTCTAGGGGCCATTTTGAAGCCAGGCAGTGTGTTTTGTATCATAGGCCTGCAACCAGTCTGCCTTGCTTTCATCCATTATGCCCAGGGGTAGTCAGTGGTGCATCAGCAAAGTCTTTTTGTGTGTTCTCTTGATTTTAATCATCATTTAGGGCATGGATGCCATTGGATTGGGGTGATTTATTGTGTGTATTTCGATTTTCTTGGTGTTGTTGGGGCCTGGTCTAGGGCCTGGCCATGTGGGTGGGGGCCATTTTGACGCCTGGTCTAGGGCCTGGCCATGTGGGTTGGGGTCTAGGGGCCATTTTGAAGCCAGGCAGTGTGCTTTGTGCCATAGGCCTGCAACCAGTCTGCTTTGCTTTCATCCATTATGCCCAGGGGTAGTCAGTGGTGCATGGGCCAAGTCTTTCTGTGTGTTCTCTTGATTTTAAACATCATTTAGGGCATGGATGCCATTGGATTGGGGTGATTTTTTGTGTGTATTTCAACTTTTTTGGGTGTTGTTGGGGCCTGTTCCAGGGCCAGGCCATGTGGGTGGGGGCCTTTTTGAGGCCTGGTCCAGGGCCTGGCCATGTGGGTGGGGGTCTAGGGGCCATTTCGAAGCCAGGCAGTGTGCTTTGTGCCATAGGCCTGCAACCAGTCTGCCTTGCTTTCATCCATTATGCCCAAGGGTAGTCAGTGGTGCATGGGCCAAGTCTTTCTGTGTGTTCTCTTGATTTTAAACATCATTTAGGTCATGGATGCCATTGGATTGGGGTGCTTTTTGTGTGTATTTTGATTTTTTGGGTGTTGTTGGGGCCTGGTCCGGGGCCTAGCCATGTGGGTGGGGGCCAGTTTTTGAGGCCTGATCCAGGGCCTGGCCATGTGGGTGGGGGTCTAGGGGCCGTTTTGAAGCCAGGCAGTGTGCTTTGCGCCATAGGCCTGCAACCAGTCTGCCTTGCTTTCATCCATTATGCCCAGGGGTAGTCAGTGGTGCATGGGCCAAGTCTTTCTGTGTGTTCTCTTGCTTTTAAACATCCTTTAGGACATGGATGCCATTGGATTGGCGTGATTTTTGTGTGTATTTCGATTTTTTGGGTGTTGTTGGGGCCTGGTCCAGGGCCTGGCCATGTGGGTGGGGTCCATTTTGAGGCCTGGTCCAGGGCCTGGCCATGTGGGTGGGGGTCTAGGGGCCATTTTGAAGCCAGGCAGTGAGTTTTATGCCATAGGCCTGCAACCAGTCTGCCTTGCATTCATCCATTATGCCCAGGGGTAGTCAGTGGTGCATGGGCCAAGTCTTTCTGTGTGTTCTCTTGATTTTAAACATCATTTAGGGCATGGATGCCATTGGATTGGGGTGATTTTTTTATGTGTATTTCGATTTTTTGGGTGTTGTTGGGGCCTGGTCCAGGGCCTGGCCATGTGGGTGCGGACCATTTTGAGGCCTGGCCATGTGGGTGGGGGTCTAGGGGCCATTTCGAAGCCAGGCAGTGTGCTTTGTGCCATAGGCCTGCAACCAGTCTGCCTTGCTTTCATCCATTATGCCCAGGGGTAGTCAGTGGTGCATGGGCCAAGTCTTTCTGTTTGTTCTCTTGATTTTATACATCATTTAGGGCATGGATGCCATTGGATTGGGGTGATTTTTTGTGTGTATTTCAACTTTTTTGGGTGTTGTTGGGGCCTGGTCCAGGGCCTGGCCATGTGGGTGGGGGCCATTTTGAGGCCTGGTCCAGGGCCTGGCCATGTGGGTGGGGGTCTAGGGGCCATTTCGAAGCCAGGCAGTGTGCTCTGTGCCATAGGCCTGCAACCAGTCTGCCTTGCTTTCATCCATTATGGCCAAGGGTAGTCAGTGGTGCATGGGCCAAGTCTTTCTGTGTGTTCTCTTGATTTTAAACATCATTTAGGTCATGGATGCCATTGGATTGGGGTGCTTTTTGTGTGTATTTTGATTTTTTGGGTGTTGTTGGGACCTGGTCCAGGGCCTAGCCATGTGTGTGGCGGACATTTTTGAGGCCTGATCCTGGGCCTGGCCATGTGGGTGGGGGTGTAGGGGCCGTTCTGAAGCCAGGCAGTGTGCTTTGTGCCATATGCCTGCAATCAGTCTGCCTTGCTTTCATCCATTATGCCCAGGGGTAGTCAGTGGTGCATAGGCCAAGTCTTTCTGTGTGTTCTCTAGATTTTAAACATCATTTAGGGCATGGATGCCATTGGATTGGGGTGCTTTTTGTGTGTATTTTGATTTTTTGGGTGTTGTTGGGGCCTGGTCCAGGCCATGTGGGTGGGGGCCATTTTGAGGCCTGGTCCAGGGCCTGGCCATGTGGGTGGGGGTCTAGGGGCCATTTTGCCACCAGGCAGTGTGCTCTGTGCCATAGGCCTGCAACCAGTCTGCCTTCCTTTCATCCATTATGCCAGGGGTAGTCAGTGGTGCATGGGCCACATCTTTCTGTGTGTTCTCTTGATTTTAAACATCATTTAGGACATGGATGCCATTGGATTGCGGTGATTTGTGTGTGTATTTCGATTTTAAGGGTGTTGTTGGGGCCTGGTCCAGGGCCTGGCCGTGTGGGTGTGGGCCATTTTGAGGCCTGGTCCAGGGCCTGGCCATGTGGGTGGGGGTCTAGGGGCCATTTTGAAGCCAGGCAGTGTGTTTTGTATCATAGGCCTGCAACCAGTCTGCCTTGCTTTCATCCATTATGCCCAGGGGTAGTCAGTGGTGCATCGGCAAAGTCTTTTTGTGTGTTCTCTTGATTTTAATCATCATTTAGGGCATGGATGCCATTGGATTGGGGTGATTTATTGTGTGTATTTCGATTTTCTTGGTGTTGTTGGGGCCTGGTCTAGGGCCTGGCCATGTGGGTGGGGGCCATTTTGACGCCTGGTCTAGGGCCTGGCCATGTGGGTTGGGGTCTAGGGGCCATTTTGAAGCCAGGCAGTGTGCTTTGTGCCATAGGCCTGCAACCAGTCTGCTTTGCTTTCATCCATTATGCCCAGGGGTAGTCAGTGGTGCATGGGCCAAGTCTTTCTGTGTGTTCTCTTGATTTTAAACATCATTTAGGGCATGGATGCCATTGGATTGGGGTGATTTTTTGTGTGTATTTCAACTTTTTTGGGTGTTGTTGGGGCCTGTTCCAGGGCCAGGCCATGTGGGTGGGGGCCATTTTGAGGCCTGGTCCAGGGCCTGGCCATGTGGGTGGGGGTCTAGGGGCCATTTCGAAGCCAGGCAGTGTGCTTTGTGCCATAGGCCTGCAACCAGTCTGCCTTGCTTTCATCCATTATGCCCAAGGGTAGTCAGTGGTGCATGGGCCAAGTCTTTCTGTGTGTTCTCTTGATTTTAAACATCATTTAGGTCATGGATGCCATTGGATTGGGGTGCTTTTTGTGTGTATTTTGATTTTTTGGGTGTTGTTGGGGCCTGGTCCGGGGCCTAGCCATGTGGGTGGGGGCCAGTTTTTGAGGCCTGATCCAGGGCCTGGCCATGTGGGTGGGGGTCTAGGGGCCGTTTTGAAGCCAGGCAGTGTGCTTTGCGCCATAGGCCTGCAACCAGTCTGCCTTGCTTTCATCCATTATGCCCAGGGGTAGTCAGTGGTGCATGGGCCAAGTCTTTCTGTGTGTTCTCTTGATTTTAAACATCCTTTAGGACATGGATGCCATTGGATTGGTGTGATTTTTGTGTGTATTTCGATTTTTTGGGTGTTGTTGGGGCCTGGTCCAGGGCCTGGCCATGTGGGTGGGGCCCATTTTGAGGCCTGGTCCAGGGCCTGGCCATGTGGGTGGGGGTCTAGGGGCCATTTCGAAGCCAGGCAGTGTGCTTTGTGCCATAGGCCTGCAGCCAGTCTGCCTTGCTTTCATCCATTATGCCCAAGGGTAGTCAGTGGTGCATGGGCCAAGTCTTTCTGTGTGTTCTCTTGATTTTAAACATCATTTAGGTCATGGATGCCATTGGATTGGGGTGCTTTTTGTGTGTATTTTGATTTTTTGGGTGTTGTTGGGGCCTGGTCCGGGGCCTAGCCATGTGGGTGGGGGCCAGTTTTTGAGGCCTGATCCAGGGCCTGGCCATGTGGGTGGGGGTCTAGGGGCCGTTTTGAAGCCAGGCAGTGTGCTTTGCGCCATAGGCCTGCAACCAGTCTGCCTTGCTTTCATCCGTTATGCCCAGGGGTAGTCAGTGGTGCATGGGCCAAGTCTTTCTGTGTGTTCTCTTGATTTTAAACATCATTTAGGGCACGGATGCCATTGGATTGGGGTGATTTTTGTGCTGTGTATTTCGATTTTTTGGGTGTTGTTGGGGCCTGGTCCAGGGCCTGGCCATGTGGGTGCGGACCATTTTGAGGCCTGGCCATGTGGGTGGGGGTCTAGGGGCCATTTCGAAGCCAGGCAGTGTGCTTTGTGCCATAGGCCTGCAACCAGTCTGCCTTGCTTTCATCCATTATGCCCAGGGGTAGTCAGTGGTGCATGGGCCAAGTCTTTCTGTTTGTTCTCTTGATTTTAAACATCATTTAGGGCATGGATGCCATTGGATTGGGGTGATTTTTTGTGTGTATTTCAACTTTTTTGGGTGTTGTTGGGGCCTGGTCCAGGGCCTGGCCATGTGGGTGGGGGCCATTTTGAGGCCTGGTCCAGGGCCTGGCCATGTGGGTGGGGGTCTAGGGGCCATTTCGAAGCCAGGCAGTGTGCTTTGTGCCATAGGCCTGCAACCAGTCTGCCTTGCTTTCATCCATTATGCCCAAGGGTAGTCAGTGGTGCATGGGCCAAGTCTTTCTGTGTGTTCTCTTGATTTTAAACATCATTTAGGTCATGGATGCCATTGGATTGGGGTGCTTTTTGTGTGTATTTTGATTTTTTGGGTGTGGTTGGGGCCTGGTCCGGGGCCTAGCCATGTGGGTGGGGGCCAGTTTTTGAGGCCTGATCCAGGGCCTGGCCATGTGGGTGGGGGTCTAGGGTCCGTTTTGAAGCCAGGCAGTGTGCTTTGCGCCATAGGCCTGCAACCAGTCTGCCTTGCTTTCATCCATTATGCCCAGGGGTAGTCAGTGGTGCATGGGCCAAGTCTTTCTGTGTGTTCTCTTGATTTTAAACATCCTTTAGGACATGGATGCCATTGGATTGGTGTGATTTTTGTGTGTATTTCGATTTTTTGGGTGTTGTTGGGGCCTGGTCCAGGGCCTGGCCATGTGGGTGGGGTCCATTTTGAGGCCTGGTCCAGGGCCTGGCCATGTGGGTGGGGGTCTAGGGGCCATTTTGAAGCCAGGCAGTGAGTTTTATGCCATAGGCCTGGAACCAGTCTGCCTTGCTTTCATCCATTATGCCCAGGGGTAGTCAGTGGTGCATGGGCCAAGTCTTTCTGTGTGTTCTCTTGATTTTAAACATCATTTAGGGCATGGATGCCATTGGATTGGGGTGATTTTTTGATGTGTATTTTGATTTTTGGGGTGTTGTTTGGGCCTGGTCCAGGGCCTGGCCATGTGGGTGCGGACCATTTTGAGGCCTGGCCATGTGGGTGGGGGTCTAGGGGCCATTTCGAAGCCAGGCAGTGTGCTTTGTGCCATAGGCCTGCAACCAGTCTGCCTTGCTTTCATCCATTCTGCCCAGGGGTAGTCAGTGGTGCATGGGTCAAGTCTTTCTGTTTGTTCTCTTGATTTTAAACATCATTTAGGGCATGGATGCCATTGGATTGGGGTGATTTTTTGTGTGTATTTCAACTTTTTTGGGTGTTGTTGGGGCCTGGTCCAGGGCCTGGTCATGTGGGTGGGGGCCATTTTGAGGCCTGGTCCAGGGCCTGGCCATGTGGGTGGGGGTCTAGGGGCCATTTCGAAGCCAGGCAGTGTGCTCTGTGCCATAGGCCTGCAACCAGTCTGCCTTGCTTTCATCCATTATGCCCAAGGGTAGTCAGTGGTGCATGGGCCAAGTCTTTCTGTGTGTTCTCTTGATTTTAAACATCATTTAGGTCATGGATGCCATTGGATTGGGGTGCTTTTTGTGTGTATTTTGATTTTTTGGGTGTTGTTGGGACCTGGTCCAGGGCCTAGCCATGTGTGTGGCGGACATTTTTGAGGCCTGATCCTGGGCCTGGCCATGTGGGTGGGGGTGTTGGGGCCGTTCTGAAGCCAGGCAGTGTGCTTTGTGCCATATGCCTGCAATCAGTCTGCCTTGCTTTCATCCATTATGCCCAGGGGTAGTCAGTGGTGCATAGGCCAAGTCTTTCTGTGTGTTCTCTAGATTTTAAACATCATTTAGGGCATGGATGCCATTGGATTGGGGTGCTTTTTGTGTGTATGTTGATTTTTTGGGTGTTGTTGGGGCCTGGTCCAGGCCATGTGGGTGGGGGCCATTTTGAGGCCTGGTCCAGGGCCTGGCCATGTGGGTGGGGGTCTAGGGGCCATTTTGCCACCAGGCAGTGTGCTCTGTGCCATAGGCCTGCAACCAGTCTGCCTTCCTTTCATCCATTATGCCAGGGGTAGTCAGTGGTGCATGGGCCACATCTTTCTGTGTGTTCTCTTGATTTTAAACATCATTTAGGACATGGATGCCATTGGATTGCGGTGATTTGTGTGTGTATTTCGATTTTAAGGGTGTTGTTGGGGCCTGGTCCAGGGCCTGGCCGTGTGGGTGTGGGCCATTTTGAGGCCTGGTCCAGGGCCTGGCCATGTGGGTGGGGGTCTAGGGGCCATTTTGAAGCCAGGCAGTGTGTTTTGTATCATAGGCCTGCAAGCCGTCTGCCTTGCTTTCATCCATTATGCCCAGGGGTAGTCAGTGGTGCATAGGCAAAGTCTTTTTGTGTGTTCTCTTGATTTTAATCATCATTTAGGGCATGGATGCCATTGGATTGGGGTGATTTATTGTGTGTATTTCGATTTTCTTGGTGTTATTGGGGCCTGGTCTAGGGCCTGGCCATGTGGGTGGGGGCCATTTTGAGGCCTGGTTCAGGGCCTGGCCATGTGGGTTGGGGTCTAGGGGCCATTTTGAAGCCAGGCAGTGTGCTTTGTGCCATGGGCCTGCAACCAGTCTGCCTTGCTTTCATCCATTATGCCCAGGGGTAGTCAGTGGTGCATGGGCCAAGTCTTTTTGTGTGTTTTCTTGATTTTAAACATCATTTAGGGTATGGATGCCATTGGATTGGGGTGATTTTCTGTGTGTATTTAAATTTTTGGGTGTTGTTGGGGCCTGGTCCAGGGCCTAGCCATGTGGGTGGGGGCCATTTTTTAGGCCTGGTCCAGGGCCTGGCCATGTGGGTGGGGGTCTAGGGGGCATTTTGAAGCCAGGCAGTGTGCTTTGTGCCATAGGCCTGCAACCAGTCTGCCTTGCTTTCATCCGTTATGCCCAGGGGTAGTCAGTGGTGCATGGGCCAAGTCTTTCTGTGTGTTCTCTTGATTTTAAACATCATTTAGGGCATGGATGCCATTGGATTGGGGTCATTTTTGTGTGTATTTCGATTTTTTGGGTGTTGTTGGGGCCTGGTCCAGGCCATGTGGGTGGGGGCCATTTTGAGGCCTGGTCCAGGGCCTGGCCATGTGGGTAGGGATCTAGGGGCCATTTTGAAGCCAGGCAGTGTGTTTTGTACCATAGGCCTGCAACCAGTCTGCCTTGCTTTCATCCATTATGCCCAGGGGTAGTCAGTGGTGCATAGGCCAAGACTTTCTGTGTGTTCTCTTGATTTTAAACATCATTTAGGGCATGGATGCCATTGGATTGGGGTGATTTTTTGTAAGTATTTCGTTTTTCTGGGCGTTGTTGGGGCCTGGTCCAGGGCCTGGCCATGTGGATGGGGGTCTAGGGGCCATTTCGAAGCCAGGCAGTGTGCTTTGTGCCTTAGGCCTGCAACCAGTCTGCCTTGCTTTCAACAATTATGCCCAGGGGTAGTCAGTGGGGCATAGGCCAAGTCTTTCTGTGTGTTCTCTTGATTTTAAACATCATTTAGGGCATGGATGCCATTGGATTGGGGTGCTTTTTGTGAGTATTTTGATTTTTTGGGTGTTGTTGGGGCCTGGTCCAGGGCCTAGCCATGTGGGTGGGGGCCATTTTTGAGGCCTGATCCAGGGCCTGGCCATGTGGGTGAGGGTCTAGGGGCCATTTCGAAGCCAGGCAGTGTGCTTTGTGCCTTAGGCCTGCAACCAGTCTGCCTTGCTTTCATCCATTATGCCCAGGGGTAGTCAGTGGAGCATAGGCCAAGTCTTTCTGTGTGTTCTCTTGATTTTAAACATCATTTAGGGCATGGATGCCATTGGATTGGGGTGCTTTTTGTGTGTATTTTGATTTTTTGGGTGTTGTTGGGGCCTGGTCCAGGGCCTAGCCATGTGGGTGGGGGCCATTTTTGAGGCCTGATCCAGGGCCTGGCCATGTGGGTAGGGGTCTAGGGGCCGTTTTGAAGCCATGCAGTGTGATTTGCGCCATAGGCCTGCAACCAGTCTGCCTTGCTTTCATCCATTATGCCCAGGGGTAGGCAGTGGTGCATGGGCCAAGTCTTTCTGTGTGTTCTCTTGATTTTAAACATCATTTAGGGCACGGATGCCATTGGATTGGGGTGATTTTTTGATGTGTATTTCGATTTTTTGGGTGTTGTTGGGGCCTGGTCCAGGGCCTGGCCATGTGGGTGCGGACCATTTTGAGCCCTGGTTCAGGGCCTGGCCATGTGGGTGGGGGTCTAGGGGGCATTTCAAAGCCAGGCAGTGTGCTTTGTGCCATAGCCCTGCAACCAGTCTGCCTTGCTTTCATCCATTATGCCCAGGGGTAGTCAGTGGTGCATGGGCCAAGTCTTTCTGTGTGTTCTCTTGATTTTAAACATCATTTAGGGCATGGATGCCATTGGATTGGGGTGATTTTTTGTGTGTATTTAAACTTTTTTGGGTGTTGTTGGGGCCTGGTCCAGGGCCTGGCCATGTGGGCGGGGGCCATTTTGCGGCCTGGTCCAGGGCCTGGCCATGTGGGTGGGGGTCTAGGGGCCATTTCGAAGCCAGGCAGTGTGCTTTGTGCCATAGGCCTGCAACCAGTCTGCCTTGCTTTCATCCATTATGCCCAAGGGTAGTCAATGGTGCTTGGGCCACGTTTTTCTGTGTGTTCTCTTGATTTTAAACATCATTTAGGTCATGGATGCCATTGGATTGGGGTGCTTTTTGTGTGTATTTTGATTTTTGGGGTGTTGTTGGGGCCTGGTCCGGGGCCTAGCCATGTGGGTGGGGGCCATTTTTGAGGCCTGATCCAGGGCCTGGCCATGTGGGTGGGGGTCTAGGGGCCGTTTTGAAGCCAGGCGGTGTGCTTTGCGCCATAGGCCTGCAACCAGTCTGCCTTGCTTTCATCCATTATGCCCAGGGGTAGTCTGTGGTGCATGGGCCAAGTCTTTCTGTGTGTTCTCTTGATTTTAAACATCATTTAGGGCATGGATGCCATTGGATTGGGGTGATTTGTGTGTGTATTTCGATTTTTTGGGTGTTGTTGGGGCCTGGTCCAGGGCCTGGCCATGTGGGTGGGGTCCATTTTGAGGCCTGGTCCAGGGCCTGGCTATGTGGGTGGGGGTCATGGGGCCATTTTGAAGCCAGGCAGTGAGTTTTATGCCATAGGCCTGCAACCAGTCTGCCTTGCTTTCATCCATTATGCCCAGGGGTAGTCAGTGGTGCATGGGCCAAGTCTTTCTGTGTGTTCTCTTGATTTTAAACATCATTTAGGGCATGGATGCCGTTGGATTGTGGTGATTTTTTGATGTGTATTTCGATTTTTTGGGTGTTGTTGGGGCCTGGTCCAGGGCCTGGCCATGTGGGTGCGGACCATTTTGAGGCCTGGTCCAGGGCCTGGCCATGTGGGGGGGGGATCTAGGGGCCATTTCGAAGCCAGGCAGTGTGCTTTGTGCCATAGGCCTGCAACCAGTCTGCCTTGCTTTCATCCATTATGCCAGGGGTAGTCAGTGGTGCATGGGCTACATCTTTCTGTGTGTTCTCTTGATTTTAAACATAATTTAGGACATGGATGCCATTGGATTGCGGTGATTTGTGTGTGTATTTCGATTTTAAGGGTGTTGTTGGGGCCTGGTCCAGGCCATGTGGGTGGGGGCCAATTTGGGGCCTGGTCCAGGGCCTGGCCATGTGGGTGGGGGTCTAGGGGCCATTTTGCATCCAGGCAGTGTGCTCTGTGCCATAGGCCTGCAACCAGTCTGCCTTGCTTTCATCCATTATGCCAGGGGTAGTCAGTGGTGCATGGGCCACATCTTTCTGTGTGTTCTCTTGATTTTAAACATCATTTAGGACATGGATGCCATTGGATTGCGGTGATTTGTGTGTGTATTTCGATTTTAAGGGTGTTGTTGGGGCCTGGTCCAGGGCCTGGCCGTGTGGGTGTGGGCCATTTTGAGGCCTGGTCCAGGGCCTGGCCATGTGGGTGGGGGTCTAGGGGCCATTTTGAAGCCAGGCAGTGTGTTTTGTATCATAGGCCTGCAACCAGTCTGCCTTGCTTTCATCCATTATGCCCAGGGGTAGTCAGTGGTGCATAGGCAAAGTCTTTTTGTGTGTTCTCTTGATTTTAATCATCATTTAGGGCATGGATGTAATTGGATTGGGGTGCTTTTTGTGTGTATTTAGATTTTTTGGGTGTTGTTGGGGCCTGGTCCAGGGCCTAGCCATGTGGGTGGGGGCCATTTATTAGGCCTGATCCAGGGCCTGGTCATGTGGGTGGGGGTCTAGGGGCCATTTTGAAGCCAGGCAGTGTGCTTTGTACCATAGGCCTGCAACCAGTCTGCCTTGCTTTCATCCATTATGCCCAGGGGTAGTCAGTGATGCATGGGCCAAGTCTTTCTGTATGTTCTCTTGATTGTAAACATCATTTAGGGCATGGATGCCATTGGATTGGGGTGATTTTTGTGTGTATTTCGATTTTTTGGGTGTTGTTGGGGCCTGGTCCAGGGCCTGGCCATGTGGGTGGGGTCCATTTTGAGGCCTGGTCTAGGGCCTGGCCGAGTGGGTGGGGGTCTAGGGGCCATTTTGAAGCCAGGCAGTGAGTTTTATGCCATAGGCCTGCAACCAGTCTGCCTTGCTTTCATCCATTATGCCCAGGGGTAGTCAGTGGTGCATGGGCCAAGTCTTTCTGTGTGTTCTCTTGATTTTATACATTATTTAGGGCATGGATGCCATTGGATTGGGGTGATTTTTGTGCTGTGTATTTCGATTTTTTGGGTGTTGTTGAGGCCTGTTCCAGGGCCTGGCCATGTCGGTGCGGACCATTTTGAGGCCTGGTCCAGGGCCTGGCCATGTGGGTGGGGGTCTAGGGGCCATTTCGAAGCCAGGCAGTGTGCTTTGTGCCATAGGCCTGCAACCAGTCTGCCTTGCTTTCATCCATTATACCAAGGGGTAGTCAGTGGTGCATGGGTCAAGTCTTTCTGTGTGTTCTCTTGATATGAAACATCATTTAGGGCATGGATGCCATTGGATTGGGGTGCTTTTTGTGTGTATTTTGATTTTTTGGGTGTTGTTGGGGCCTGGTCCGGGGCCTAGCCATGTGGGTGGGGGCCATTTTTGAGGCCTGATCAAGGGCCTGGCCATGTGGGTGGGGGTCTAGGGGCCGTTTTGAAGCCAGGCGGTGTGCTTTGCGCCATAGGCCTGCAACCAGTCTGCCTTGCTTTCATCCATTATGCCCAGGGGTAGTCTGTGGTGCATGGGCCAAGTCTTTCTGTGTGTTCTCTTGATTTTAAACATCATTTAGGGCATGGATGCCATTGGATTGGGGTGATTTTTGTGTGTATTTCGATTTTTTGGGTGTTGTTGGGGCCTGGTCCAGGGCCTGGCCATGTGGGTGGGGTCCATTTTGAGGCCTGGTCCAGGGCCTGGCTATGTGGGTGGGGGTCTAGGGGCCATTTTGAAGCCAGGCAGTGAGTTTTATGCCATAGGCCTGCAACCAGTCTGCCTTGCTTTCATCCATTATGCCCAGGGGTAGTCAGTGGTGCATGGGCCAAGTCTTTCTGTGTGTTCTCTTGATTTTAAACATCATTTAGGGCATGGATGCCATTGGATTGTGGTGATTTTTTGATGTGTATTTCGATTTTTTGGGTGTTGTTGGGGCCTGGTCCAGGGCCTGGCCATGTGGGTGCGGACCATTTTGAGGCCTGGTCCAGGGCCTGGCCATGTGGGTGGGGATCTAGGGGCCATTTCGAAGCCAGGCAGTGTGCTTTGTGCCATAGGCCTGCAACCAGTCTGCCTTGCTTTCATCGATTATGCCAGGGGTAGTCAGTGGTGCATGGGCTACATCTTTCTGTGTGATCTCTTGATTTTAAACATAATTTAGGACATGGATGCCATTGGATTGCGGTGATTTGTGTGTGTATTTCGATTTTAAGGGTGTTGTTGGGGCCTGGTCCAGGGCCTGGCCGTGTGGGTGTGGGCCATTTTGAGGCCTGGTCCAGGGCCTGGCCATGTGGGTGGGGGTGTTGGGGCCGTTCTGAAGCCAGGCAGTGTGCTTTGTGCCATATGCCTGCAATCAGTCTGCCTTGCTTTCATCCATTATGCCCAGGGGTAGTCAGTGGTGCATAGGCCAAGTCTTTCTGTGTGTTCTCTAGATTTTAAACATCATTTAGGGCATGGATGCCATTGGATTGGGGTGCTTTTTGTGTGTATGTTGATTTTTTGGGTGTTGTTGGGGCCTGGTCCAGGCCATGTGGGTGGGGGCCATTTTGAGGCCTGGTCCAGGGCCTGGCCATGTGGGTGGGGGTCTAGGGGCCATTTTGCCACCAGGCAGTGTGCTCTGTGCCATAGGCCTGCAACCAGTCTGCCTTCCTTTCATCCATTATGCCAGGGGTAGTCAGTGGTGCATGGGCCACATCTTTCTGTGTGTTCTCTTGATTTTAAACATCATTTAGGACATGGATGCCATTGGATTGCGGTGATTTGTGTGTGTATTTCGATTTTAAGGGTGTTGTTGGGGCCTGGTCCAGGGCCTGGCCGTGTGGGTGTGGGCCATTTTGAGGCCTGGTCCAGGGCCTGGCCATGTGGGTGGGGGTCTAGGGGCCATTTTGAAGCCAGGCAGTGTGTTTTGTATCATAGGCCTGCAAGCCGTCTGCCTTGCTTTCATCCATTATGCCCAGGGGTAGTCAGTGGTGCATAGGCAAAGTCTTTTTGTGTGTTCTCTTGATTTTAATCATCATTTAGGGCATGGATGCCATTGGATTGGGGTGATTTATTGTGTGTATTTCGATTTTCTTGGTGTTATTGGGGCCTGGTCTAGGGCCTGGCCATGTGGGTGGGGGCCATTTTGAGGCCTGGTTCAGGGCCTGGCCATGTGGGTTGGGGTCTAGGGGCCATTTTGAAGCCAGGCAGTGTGCTTTGTGCCATGGGCCTGCAACCAGTCTGCCTTGCTTTCATCCATTATGCCCAGGGGTAGTCAGTGGTGCATGGGCCAAGTCTTTTTGTGTGTTTTCTTGATTTTAAACATCATTTAGGGTATGGATGCCATTGGATTGGGGTGATTTTCTGTGTGTATTTAAATTTTTGGGTGTTGTTGGGGCCTGGTCCAGGGCCTAGCCATGTGGGTGGGGGCCATTTTTTAGGCCTGGTCCAGGGCCTGGCCATGTGGGTGGGGGTCTAGGGGGCATTTTGAAGCCAGGCAGTGTGCTTTGTGCCATAGGCCTGCAACCAGTCTGCCTTGCTTTCATCCGTTATGCCCAGGGGTAGTCAGTGGTGCATGGGCCAAGTCTTTCTGTGTGTTCTCTTGATTTTAAACATCATTTAGGGCATGGATGCCATTGGATTGGGGTCATTTTTGTGTGTATTTCGATTTTTTGGGTGTTGTTGGGGCCTGGTCCAGGCCATGTGGGTGGGGGCCATTTTGAGGCCTGGTCCAGGGCCTGGCCATGTGGGTAGGGATCTAGGGGCCATTTTGAAGCCAGGCAGTGTGTTTTGTACCATAGGCCTGCAACCAGTCTGCCTTGCTTTCATCCATTATGCCCAGGGGTAGTCAGTGGTGCATAGGCCAAGACTTTCTGTG
Organism: Lissotriton helveticus; assembly: GCF_964261635.1. Taxonomy (NCBI): domain Eukaryota; kingdom Metazoa; phylum Chordata; class Amphibia; order Caudata; family Salamandridae; genus Lissotriton; species Lissotriton helveticus. Next base: position 1,913,826,335 of record NC_136061.1, on the reverse strand, counting down.
TGTTCTCTTGATTTTAAACATCATTTAGGGCATGGATGCCATTGGATTGGGGTGATTTTTTGTAAGTATTTCGTTTTTCTGGGCGTTGTTGGGGCCTGGTCCAGGGCCTGGCCATGTGGATGGGGGTCTAGGGGCCATTTCGAAGCCAGGCAGTGTGCTTTGTGCCTTAGGCCTGCAACCAGTCTGCCTTGCTTTCAACAATTATGCCCAGGGGTAGTCAGTGGGGCATAGGCCAAGTCTTTCTGTGTGTTCTCTTGATTTTAAACATCATTTAGGGCATGGATGCCATTGGATTGGGGTGCTTTTTGTGAGTATTTTGATTTTTTGGGTGTTGTTGGGGCCTGGTCCAGGGCCTAGCCATGTGGGTGGGGGCCATTTTTGAGGCCTGATCCAGGGCCTGGCCATGTGGGTGAGGGTCTAGGGGCCATTTCGAAGCCAGGCAGTGTGCTTTGTGCCTTAGGCCTGCAACCAGTCTGCCTTGCTTTCATCCATTATGCCCAGGGGTAGTCAGTGGAGCATAGGCCAAGTCTTTCTGTGTGTTCTCTTGATTTTAAACATCATTTAGGGCATGGATGCCATTGGATTGGGGTGCTTTTTGTGTGTATTTTGATTTTTTGGGTGTTGTTGGGGCCTGGTCCAGGGCCTAGCCATGTGGGTGGGGGCCATTTTTGAGGCCTGATCCAGGGCCTGGCCATGTGGGTAGGGGTCTAGGGGCCGTTTTGAAGCCATGCAGTGTGATTTGCGCCATAGGCCTGCAACCAGTCTGCCTTGCTTTCATCCATTATGCCCAGGGGTAGGCAGTGGTGCATGGGCCAAGTCTTTCTGTGTGTTCTCTTGATTTTAAACATCATTTAGGGCACGGATGCCATTGGATTGGGGTGATTTTTTGATGTGTATTTCGATTTTTTGGGTGTTGTTGGGGCCTGGTCCAGGGCCTGGCCATGTGGGTGCGGACCATTTTGAGCCCTGGTTCAGGGCCTGGCCATGTGGGTGGGGGTCTAGGGGGCATTTCAAAGCCAGGCAGTGTGCTTTGTGCCATAGCCCTGCAACCAGTCTGCCTTGCTTTCATCCATTATGCCCAGGGGTAGTCAGTGGTGCATGGGCCAAGTCTTTCTGTGTGTTCTCTTGATTTTAAACATCATTTAGGGCATGGATGCCATTGGATTGGGGTGATTTTTTGTGTGTATTTAAACTTTTTTGGGTGTTGTTGGGGCCTGGTCCAGGGCCTGGCCATGTGGGCGGGGGCCATTTTGCGGCCTGGTCCAGGGCCTGGCCATGTGGGTGGGGGTCTAGGGGCCATTTCGAAGCCAGGCAGTGTGCTTTGTGCCATAGGCCTGCAACCAGTCTGCCTTGCTTTCATCCATTATGCCCAAGGGTAGTCAATGGTGCTTGGGCCACGTTTTTCTGTGTGTTCTCTTGATTTTAAACATCATTTAGGTCATGGATGCCATTGGATTGGGGTGCTTTTTGTGTGTATTTTGATTTTTGGGGTGTTGTTGGGGCCTGGTCCGGGGCCTAGCCATGTGGGTGGGGGCCATTTTTGAGGCCTGATCCAGGGCCTGGCCATGTGGGTGGGGGTCTAGGGGCCGTTTTGAAGCCAGGCGGTGTGCTTTGCGCCATAGGCCTGCAACCAGTCTGCCTTGCTTTCATCCATTATGCCCAGGGGTAGTCTGTGGTGCATGGGCCAAGTCTTTCTGTGTGTTCTCTTGATTTTAAACATCATTTAGGGCATGGATGCCATTGGATTGGGGTGATTTGTGTGTGTATTTCGATTTTTTGGGTGTTGTTGGGGCCTGGTCCAGGGCCTGGCCATGTGGGTGGGGTCCATTTTGAGGCCTGGTCCAGGGCCTGGCTATGTGGGTGGGGGTCATGGGGCCATTTTGAAGCCAGGCAGTGAGTTTTATGCCATAGGCCTGCAACCAGTCTGCCTTGCTTTCATCCATTATGCCCAGGGGTAGTCAGTGGTGCATGGGCCAAGTCTTTCTGTGTGTTCTCTTGATTTTAAACATCATTTAGGGCATGGATGCCGTTGGATTGTGGTGATTTTTTGATGTGTATTTCGATTTTTTGGGTGTTGTTGGGGCCTGGTCCAGGGCCTGGCCATGTGGGTGCGGACCATTTTGAGGCCTGGTCCAGGGCCTGGCCATGTGGGGGGGGGATCTAGGGGCCATTTCGAAGCCAGGCAGTGTGCTTTGTGCCATAGGCCTGCAACCAGTCTGCCTTGCTTTCATCCATTATGCCAGGGGTAGTCAGTGGTGCATGGGCTACATCTTTCTGTGTGTTCTCTTGATTTTAAACATAATTTAGGACATGGATGCCATTGGATTGCGGTGATTTGTGTGTGTATTTCGATTTTAAGGGTGTTGTTGGGGCCTGGTCCAGGCCATGTGGGTGGGGGCCAATTTGGGGCCTGGTCCAGGGCCTGGCCATGTGGGTGGGGGTCTAGGGGCCATTTTGCATCCAGGCAGTGTGCTCTGTGCCATAGGCCTGCAACCAGTCTGCCTTGCTTTCATCCATTATGCCAGGGGTAGTCAGTGGTGCATGGGCCACATCTTTCTGTGTGTTCTCTTGATTTTAAACATCATTTAGGACATGGATGCCATTGGATTGCGGTGATTTGTGTGTGTATTTCGATTTTAAGGGTGTTGTTGGGGCCTGGTCCAGGGCCTGGCCGTGTGGGTGTGGGCCATTTTGAGGCCTGGTCCAGGGCCTGGCCATGTGGGTGGGGGTCTAGGGGCCATTTTGAAGCCAGGCAGTGTGTTTTGTATCATAGGCCTGCAACCAGTCTGCCTTGCTTTCATCCATTATGCCCAGGGGTAGTCAGTGGTGCATAGGCAAAGTCTTTTTGTGTGTTCTCTTGATTTTAATCATCATTTAGGGCATGGATGTAATTGGATTGGGGTGCTTTTTGTGTGTATTTAGATTTTTTGGGTGTTGTTGGGGCCTGGTCCAGGGCCTAGCCATGTGGGTGGGGGCCATTTATTAGGCCTGATCCAGGGCCTGGTCATGTGGGTGGGGGTCTAGGGGCCATTTTGAAGCCAGGCAGTGTGCTTTGTACCATAGGCCTGCAACCAGTCTGCCTTGCTTTCATCCATTATGCCCAGGGGTAGTCAGTGATGCATGGGCCAAGTCTTTCTGTATGTTCTCTTGATTGTAAACATCATTTAGGGCATGGATGCCATTGGATTGGGGTGATTTTTGTGTGTATTTCGATTTTTTGGGTGTTGTTGGGGCCTGGTCCAGGGCCTGGCCATGTGGGTGGGGTCCATTTTGAGGCCTGGTCTAGGGCCTGGCCGAGTGGGTGGGGGTCTAGGGGCCATTTTGAAGCCAGGCAGTGAGTTTTATGCCATAGGCCTGCAACCAGTCTGCCTTGCTTTCATCCATTATGCCCAGGGGTAGTCAGTGGTGCATGGGCCAAGTCTTTCTGTGTGTTCTCTTGATTTTATACATTATTTAGGGCATGGATGCCATTGGATTGGGGTGATTTTTGTGCTGTGTATTTCGATTTTTTGGGTGTTGTTGAGGCCTGTTCCAGGGCCTGGCCATGTCGGTGCGGACCATTTTGAGGCCTGGTCCAGGGCCTGGCCATGTGGGTGGGGGTCTAGGGGCCATTTCGAAGCCAGGCAGTGTGCTTTGTGCCATAGGCCTGCAACCAGTCTGCCTTGCTTTCATCCATTATACCAAGGGGTAGTCAGTGGTGCATGGGTCAAGTCTTTCTGTGTGTTCTCTTGATATGAAACATCATTTAGGGCATGGATGCCATTGGATTGGGGTGCTTTTTGTGTGTATTTTGATTTTTTGGGTGTTGTTGGGGCCTGGTCCGGGGCCTAGCCATGTGGGTGGGGGCCATTTTTGAGGCCTGATCAAGGGCCTGGCCATGTGGGTGGGGGTCTAGGGGCCGTTTTGAAGCCAGGCGGTGTGCTTTGCGCCATAGGCCTGCAACCAGTCTGCCTTGCTTTCATCCATTATGCCCAGGGGTAGTCTGTGGTGCATGGGCCAAGTCTTTCTGTGTGTTCTCTTGATTTTAAACATCATTTAGGGCATGGATGCCATTGGATTGGGGTGATTTTTGTGTGTATTTCGATTTTTTGGGTGTTGTTGGGGCCTGGTCCAGGGCCTGGCCATGTGGGTGGGGTCCATTTTGAGGCCTGGTCCAGGGCCTGGCTATGTGGGTGGGGGTCTAGGGGCCATTTTGAAGCCAGGCAGTGAGTTTTATGCCATAGGCCTGCAACCAGTCTGCCTTGCTTTCATCCATTATGCCCAGGGGTAGTCAGTGGTGCATGGGCCAAGTCTTTCTGTGTGTTCTCTTGATTTTAAACATCATTTAGGGCATGGATGCCATTGGATTGTGGTGATTTTTTGATGTGTATTTCGATTTTTTGGGTGTTGTTGGGGCCTGGTCCAGGGCCTGGCCATGTGGGTGCGGACCATTTTGAGGCCTGGTCCAGGGCCTGGCCATGTGGGTGGGGATCTAGGGGCCATTTCGAAGCCAGGCAGTGTGCTTTGTGCCATAGGCCTGCAACCAGTCTGCCTTGCTTTCATCGATTATGCCAGGGGTAGTCAGTGGTGCATGGGCTACATCTTTCTGTGTGATCTCTTGATTTTAAACATAATTTAGGACATGGATGCCATTGGATTGCGGTGATTTGTGTGTGTATTTCGATTTTAAGGGTGTTGTTGGGGCCTGGTCCAGGGCCTGGCCGTGTGGGTGTGGGCCATTTTGAGGCCTGGTCCAGGGCCTGGCCATGTGGGTGGGGGTCTAGGGGCCATTTTGAAGCCAGGCAGTGTGTTTTGTATCATAGGCCTGCAACCAGTCTGCCTTGCTTTCATCCATTATGCCCAGGGGTAGTCAGTGGTGCATAGGCAAAGTCTTTTTGTGTGTTCTATTGATTTTAATCATCATTTATGGCATGGATGCCATTGGATTGGGGTGATTTATTGTGTGTATTTCGATTTTCTTGGTGTTGTTGGGGCCTGGTCTAGGGCCTGGCCATGTGGGTGGGGGGCATTTTGAGGCCTGGTCCAGGGCCTGGCCATGTGGGTTGGGGTCTAGGGGCCATTTTGAAGCCAGGCAGTGTGCTTTGTGCCATAGGCCTGCAACCAGTCTGCCTTGCTTTCATTCATTATGCCCAGGGGTAGTCAGTGGTGCATGGGCCAAGTCTTTTTGTGTGTTTTCTTGATTTTAAACATCATTTAGGGTATGGATGCCATTGGATTGGGGTGATTTTCTGTGTGTATTTCAATTTTTGGGTGTTGTTGGGGGCTGGTCCAGGGCCTAGCCATGTGGGTGGGGGCCATTTTTGAGGCCTGGTCCAGGGCCTGGCCATGTGGGTGGGGGTCTAGGGGACATTTTGAAGCCAGGCAGTGTGCTTTGTGCCATAGGCCTGCAACCAGTCTGCCTTGCTTTCATCCATTATGCCCAGGGGGTAGTCAGTGGTGCATGGGCCAAGTCTTTCTGTATGTTCTCTTGATTTTAAACATCATTTAGGGCATGGATGCCATTGGATTGGGGTGATTTTTTGTGTGTATTTCAACTTTTTTGGGTGTTGTTGGGGCCTGGTCCAGGGCCTGGCCATGTGGGTGGGGGCCATTTTGAGGTCTGGTCCAGGGCCTGGCCATGTGGGTGGGGGTCTAGGGGCCATTTCGAAGCCAGGCAGTGTGCTTTGTGCCATATGCCTGCAACCAGTCTGCCTTGCTTTCATCCATTATGCCCAAGGGTAGTCAGTGGTGCATGGGCAAAGTCTTTCTGTGTGTTCTCTTGATTTTAAACATCATTTAGGTCATGGATGCCATTGGAGCGGGGTGCTTTTTGTGTGTATTTTGATTTTTTGGGTGTTGTTGGGGCCTGGTCCAGGGCCTAGCCATGTGTGTGGCGGACATTTTTTAGGCCTGATCCAGGGCCTGGCCATGTGGGTGGGGGTCTAGGGGCCGTTTTGAAGCCAGGCAGTGTACTTTGTGCCATATGCCTGCAATCAGTCTGCCTTGCTTTCATCCATTATGCCCAGGGGTAGTCAGTGGTGCATAGGCCAAGTCTTCAGTGTGTTCTCTTGATTTTAAACATCATTTAGGGCATGGATGCCATTGGATTGGGGTGCTTTTTGTGTGTATTTTGATTTTTTGGGTGTTGTTTGGGCCTGGTCCAGGGCCTAGCCATGTGGGTGGGGTCCATTTTTTAGGCCTGATCCAGGGCCTGGTCATGTGGGTGGGGGTCTAGGGGCCATTTTGAAGCCAGGCAGTGTGCTTTGTGCCATAGGCCTGCAACCAGTCTGCCTTGCTTTCATCCATTATGCCCAGGGGTAGTCAGTGATGCATGGGCCAAGTCTTTCTGTGTGTTCTCTTGATTTTAAACATTATTTAGGGCATGGATGCCATTGGATTGGGGTGATTTTTGTGCTGTGTATTTTGATTTTTTGGGTGTTGTTGGGGCCTGGTCCAGGGCCTGGCCATGTCGGTGCGGACCATTTTGAGGCCTGGTCCAGGGCCTGGCCATGTGGGTGGGGGTCTAGGGGCCATTTCGAAGCCAGGCAGTGTGCTTTGTGCCATAGGCCTGCAACCAGTCTGCCTTGCTTTCATCCATTATACCAAGGGGTAGTCAGTGGTGCATGGGTCAAGTCTTTCTGTGTGTTCTCTTGATATGAAACATCATTTAGGGCATGGATGCCATTGGATTGGGGTGATTTTTTGTGTGTATTTCAATTTTTTGGGTGTTGTTGGGGTCTGGTCCAGGGCCTGGCCATGTGGGTGGGGGCCATTTTGAGGCCTGGTCCAGGGCCTGGCCATGTGGGTGGGGGTCTAGGGGCCATTTCGAAGCCAGGCAGTGTGCTTTGTGCCATAGGCCTGCAACCAGTCTGCCTTGCTTTCATCCATTATGCCCAGGGGTAGTCAGTAGTGCATGGGCCAAGTCTTTCTGTGTGTTCCTTGATTTTAAACATCATTTAGGGCATGGATGCCATTGGATTGGGGTGATTTTTGTGTGTATTTCGATTTTTTGGGTGTTGGGGCCTGGTCCAGGGCCTGGCCATGTGGATGGGGCCCATTTTGAGGCTTGGTCCAGGGCCCAGCCATGTGGGTGGGGGTCTAGGGGCCATTTCGAAGCCAGGCAGTGTGCTTTGTGCCATAGGCCTGCAACCAGTCTGCCTTGCTTTCATCCATTATGCCCAAGGGTAGTCAGTGGTGCATGGGCCAAGTCTTTCTGTGTGTTCTCTTGATTTTAAACATCATTTAGGTCATGGATGCCATTGGATTGGGGTGCTTTTTGTGTGTATTTTGATTTTTTGGGTGTTGTTGGGGCCTGGTCCAGGGCCTTGCCATGTGTGTGGCGGACATTTTTGAGGCCTGATCCAGGGCCTGGCCATGTGGGTGGGGGTCTAGGGGCCATTTTGAAGCCAGGCAGTGTGCTTTGTGCCATATGCCTGCAATCAGTCTGCCTTGCTTTCATCCATTTTGCCCAGGGGTAGTCAGTGGTGCATAGGCCAAGTCTTTCTGTGTTTTCTCTTGATTTTAAACATCATTTAGGGCATGGATGCCATTGGATTGGGGTGCTTTTTGTGTGTATTTCAATTTTTTGGGTGTTGTTGGGGCCTGGTCAGGGCCTGGCCATGTGGGTGGGGTCCATTTTGAGGCCTGGTCTAGGGCCTGGTCGAGTGGGTGGGGGTCTAGGGGCTATTTTGAAGCCAGGCAGTGAGTTTTATGCCATAGGCCTGCAACCAGTCTGCCTTGCTTTCATCCATTATGCCCAGGGGTAGTCAGTGATGCATGGGCCAAGTCTTTCTGTGTGTTCTCTTGATTTTAAACATCATTTAGGGCATGGATGCCATTGGATTGGGGTGATTTTTGTGTGTATTTCAATTTTTTGGGTGTTGTTGGGGCCTGGTCAGGGCCTGGCCATGTGGGTGGGGTCCATTTTGAGGCCTGGTCTAGGGCCTGGTCGAGTGGGTGGGGGTCTAGGGGCTATTTTGAAGCCAGGCAGTGAGTTTTATGCCATAGGCCTGCAACCAGTCTGCCTTGCTTTCATCCATTATGCCCAGGGGTAGTCAGTGGTGCATGGGCCAAGTCTTTCTGTGTGTTCTCTTGATTTTAAACATCATTTAGGGCATGGATGCCATTCGATTGGGGTGATTTTGTGCTGTGTATTTCGATTTTTTGGGTGTTGTTGGGGACTGGTCCAGGGCCTGGCCATGTCGGTGCGGACCATTTTGAGGCCTGGTCCAGGGCCTGGCCATGTGGGTGGAGGTCTAGGGGCCATTTCGAAGCCAGGCAGTGTGCTTTGTGCCATAGGCCTGCAACCAGTCTGCCTTGCTTTCATCCATTATACCCAGGGGTAGTCAGTGGTGCATGGGTCAAGTCTTTCTGTGTGTTCTCTTGATTTGAAACATCATTTAGGGCATGGATGCCATTGGATTAGGGTGATTTTTTATGTGTATTTCAATTTTTTGGGTGTTCTTGGGGCCTGGTCCAGGGCCTGGCCATGTGGGTGGGGGCCATTTTGAGGCCTGGTCCAGGGCCTGGCAATGTGGGTGGGGGTCTAGGGGCCATTTCGAAGCCAGGCAGTGTGCTTTGTGCCATAGGCCTGCAACCAGTCTGCCTTGCTTTCATCCATTATGCCCAGGGGTAGTCAGTAGTGCATGGGCCAAGTCTTTCTGTGTGTTCCTTGATTGTAAACATCATTTAGGGCATGGATGCCATTGGATTGGGGTGATTTTCTGTGTGTATTTCGATTTTTTGGGTGTTGGGGCCTGGTCCAGGGCCTGGCCATGTGGATGGGGCCCATTTTGAGGCTTGGTCCAGGGCCTGGCTAGGTGGGTGGGGGTCTAGGGGCCATTTTGAAGCCAGGCAGTGTGCTTTGTGCATAGGCCTGCAACCAGTCTGCCTTGCTTTCATCCATTATGCCCAGGGGTAGTCAGTGGCACATGGGCCAAGTCGTTCTGTGTGTTCTCCTGATTTTAAACATCATTTAGGACATGGATGCCATTGGATTGGGGTGAATTCTTGTGTGTAAATCGATTTTGTGGGTGTTGTTGGGGCCTGGTCCAGGGCCTGGCCATGTGGGTGGGGGCCATTTTGAGGCCTGGTCCAGGGCCTGGCCATGTGGGTGGGGGTCTAGGGGCCATTTCGAAGCCAGGCAGTGTGCTTTGTGCCATAGGCCTGCAACCAGTCTGCCTTGCTTTCATCCATTATGCCCAGGGGTAGTCAGTGGTGCACGGGCCAAGTCTTTCTGTGTGTTCCTTGATTTTAAACATCATTTAGGGCATGGATGCCATTGGATTGGGGTGAGTTTTGTGTGTATTTCGATTTTTTGGGTGTTGGGGCCTGGTCAAGGGCCTGGCCATGTGTATGGGGCCCATTTGGAGGCTTGGTCCAGGGCCTGGCCAGGTGGGTGGGGGTCAGGGGGCCATTTTGAAGCCAGGCAGTGTGCTTTGTGCCATAGGCCTGCAACCAGTCTGCCTTGCTTTCATCCATTATGCCCAGGGGTAGTCAGTGGCACATGGGCCAAGTCGTTCTGTGTGTTCTCCTGATTTTAAACATCATTTAGGGCATGGATGCCATTGGATTGGGGTGAATTCTTTTGTGTATTTCGATTTTGTGGGTGTTGTTGGGGCCTGGTCCAGGGCCTGGTCATGTGGGTGGGGGCCATTTTGAGGCCTGGTCCAGGGCCGGGCCATGTGGGTGGGGATCTAGGGGCCATTTTGAAGCCAGGCGGTGTGCTTTGCGCCATAGGCCTGCAACCAGTCTGCCTTGCTTTCATCCATTATGCCCAGGGGTAGTCTGTGGTGCATGGGCCAAGTCTTTCTGTGTGTTCTCTTGATTTTAAACATCATTTAGGGCATGGATGCCATTGGATTGGGGTGATTTTTGTGTGTATTTCGATTTTTTGGGTGTTGTTGGGGCCTGGTCCAGGGCCTGGCCATGTGGGTGGGGTCCATTTTGAGGCCTGGTCCAGGGCCTGGCTATGTGGGTGGGGGTCTAGGGGCCATTTTGAAGCCAGGCAGTGAGTTTTATGCCATAGGCCTGCAACCAGTCTGCCTTGCTTTCATCCATTATGCCCAGGGGTAGTCAGTGGTGCATGGGCCAAGTCTTTCTGTGTGTTCTCTTGATTTTAAACATCATTTAGGGCATGGATGCCATTGGATTGTGGTGATTTTTTGATGTGTATTTCGATTTTTTGGGTGTTGTTGGGGCCTGGTCCAGGGCCTGGCCATGTGGGTGCGGACCATTTTGAGGCCTGGTCCAGGGCCTGGCCATGTGGGTGGGGATCTAGGGGCCATTTCGAAGCCAGGCAGTGTGCTTTGTGCCATAGGCCTGCAACCAGTCTGCCTTGCTTTCATCGATTATGCCAGGGGTAGTCAGTGGTGCATGGGCTACATCTTTCTGTGTGATCTCTTGATTTTAAACATAATTTAGGACATGGATGCCATTGGATTGCGGTGATTTGTGTGTGTATTTCGATTTTAAGGGTGTTGTTGGGGCCTGGTCCAGGGCCTGGCCGTGTGGGTGTGGGCCATTTTGAGGCCTGGTCCAGGGCCTGGCCATGTGGGTGGGGGTCTAGGGGCCATTTTGAAGCCAGGCAGTGTGTTTTGTATCATAGGCCTGCAACCAGTCTGCCTTGCTTTCATCCATTATGCCCAGGGGTAGTCAGTGGTGCATAGGCAAAGTCTTTTTGTGTGTTCTATTGATTTTAATCATCATTTATGGCATGGATGCCATTGGATTGGGGTGATTTATTGTGTGTATTTCGATTTTCTTGGTGTTGTTGGGGCCTGGTCTAGGGCCTGGCCATGTGGGTGGGGGGCATTTTGAGGCCTGGTCCAGGGCCTGGCCATGTGGGTTGGGGTCTAGGGGCCATTTTGAAGCCAGGCAGTGTGCTTTGTGCCATAGGCCTGCAACCAGTCTGCCTTGCTTTCATTCATTATGCCCAGGGGTAGTCAGTGGTGCATGGGCCAAGTCTTTTTGTGTGTTTTCTTGATTTTAAACATCATTTAGGGTATGGATGCCATTGGATTGGGGTGATTTTCTGTGTGTATTTCAATTTTTGGGTGTTGTTGGGGGCTGGTCCAGGGCCTAGCCATGTGGGTGGGGGCCATTTTTGAGGCCTGGTCCAGGGCCTGGCCATGTGGGTGGGGGTCTAGGGGACATTTTGAAGCCAGGCAGTGTGCTTTGTGCCATAGGCCTGCAACCAGTCTGCCTTGCTTTCATCCATTATGCCCAGGGGGTAGTCAGTGGTGCATGGGCCAAGTCTTTCTGTATGTTCTCTTGATTTTAAACATCATTTAGGGCATGGATGCCATTGGATTGGGGTGATTTTTTGTGTGTATTTCAACTTTTTTGGGTGTTGTTGGGGCCTGGTCCAGGGCCTGGCCATGTGGGTGGGGGCCATTTTGAGGTCTGGTCCAGGGCCTGGCCATGTGGGTGGGGGTCTAGGGGCCATTTCGAAGCCAGGCAGTGTGCTTTGTGCCATATGCCTGCAACCAGTCTGCCTTGCTTTCATCCATTATGCCCAAGGGTAGTCAGTGGTGCATGGGCAAAGTCTTTCTGTGTGTTCTCTTGATTTTAAACATCATTTAGGTCATGGATGCCATTGGAGCGGGGTGCTTTTTGTGTGTATTTTGATTTTTTGGGTGTTGTTGGGGCCTGGTCCAGGGCCTAGCCATGTGTGTGGCGGACATTTTTTAGGCCTGATCCAGGGCCTGGCCATGTGGGTGGGGGTCTAGGGGCCGTTTTGAAGCCAGGCAGTGTACTTTGTGCCATATGCCTGCAATCAGTCTGCCTTGCTTTCATCCATTATGCCCAGGGGTAGTCAGTGGTGCATAGGCCAAGTCTTCAGTGTGTTCTCTTGATTTTAAACATCATTTAGGGCATGGATGCCATTGGATTGGGGTGCTTTTTGTGTGTATTTTGATTTTTTGGGTGTTGTTTGGGCCTGGTCCAGGGCCTAGCCATGTGGGTGGGGTCCATTTTTTAGGCCTGATCCAGGGCCTGGTCATGTGGGTGGGGGTCTAGGGGCCATTTTGAAGCCAGGCAGTGTGCTTTGTGCCATAGGCCTGCAACCAGTCTGCCTTGCTTTCATCCATTATGCCCAGGGGTAGTCAGTGATGCATGGGCCAAGTCTTTCTGTGTGTTCTCTTGATTTTAAACATTATTTAGGGCATGGATGCCATTGGATTGGGGTGATTTTTGTGCTGTGTATTTTGATTTTTTGGGTGTTGTTGGGGCCTGGTCCAGGGCCTGGCCATGTCGGTGCGGACCATTTTGAGGCCTGGTCCAGGGCCTGGCCATGTGGGTGGGGGTCTAGGGGCCATTTCGAAGCCAGGCAGTGTGCTTTGTGCCATAGGCCTGCAACCAGTCTGCCTTGCTTTCATCCATTATACCAAGGGGTAGTCAGTGGTGCATGGGTCAAGTCTTTCTGTGTGTTCTCTTGATATGAAACATCATTTAGGGCATGGATGCCATTGGATTGGGGTGATTTTTTGTGTGTATTTCAATTTTTTGGGTGTTGTTGGGGTCTGGTCCAGGGCCTGGCCATGTGGGTGGGGGCCATTTTGAGGCCTGGTCCAGGGCCTGGCCATGTGGGTGGGGGTCTAGGGGCCATTTCGAAGCCAGGCAGTGTGCTTTGTGCCATAGGCCTGCAACCAGTCTGCCTTGCTTTCATCCATTATGCCCAGGGGTAGTCAGTAGTGCATGGGCCAAGTCTTTCTGTGTGTTCCTTGATTTTAAACATCATTTAGGGCATGGATGCCATTGGATTGGGGTGATTTTTGTGTGTATTTCGATTTTTTGGGTGTTGGGGCCTGGTCCAGGGCCTGGCCATGTGGATGGGGCCCATTTTGAGGCTTGGTCCAGGGCCCAGCCATGTGGGTGGGGGTCTAGGGGCCATTTCGAAGCCAGGCAGTGTGCTTTGTGCCATAGGCCTGCAACCAGTCTGCCTTGCTTTCATCCATTATGCCCAAGGGTAGTCAGTGGTGCATGGGCCAAGTCTTTCTGTGTGTTCTCTTGATTTTAAACATCATTTAGGTCATGGATGCCATTGGATTGGGGTGCTTTTTGTGTGTATTTTGATTTTTTGGGTGTTGTTGGGGCCTGGTCCAGGGCCTTGCCATGTGTGTGGCGGACATTTTTGAGGCCTGATCCAGGGCCTGGCCATGTGGGTGGGGGTCTAGGGGCCATTTTGAAGCCAGGCAGTGTGCTTTGTGCCATATGCCTGCAATCAGTCTGCCTTGCTTTCATCCATTTTGCCCAGGGGTAGTCAGTGGTGCATAGGCCAAGTCTTTCTGTGTTTTCTCTTGATTTTAAACATCATTTAGGGCATGGATGCCATTGGATTGGGGTGCTTTTTGTGTGTATTTCAATTTTTTGGGTGTTGTTGGGGCCTGGTCAGGGCCTGGCCATGTGGGTGGGGTCCATTTTGAGGCCTGGTCTAGGGCCTGGTCGAGTGGGTGGGGGTCTAGGGGCTATTTTGAAGCCAGGCAGTGAGTTTTATGCCATAGGCCTGCAACCAGTCTGCCTTGCTTTCATCCATTATGCCCAGGGGTAGTCAGTGATGCATGGGCCAAGTCTTTCTGTGTGTTCTCTTGATTTTAAACATCATTTAGGGCATGGATGCCATTGGATTGGGGTGATTTTTGTGTGTATTTCAATTTTTTGGGTGTTGTTGGGGCCTGGTCAGGGCCTGGCCATGTGGGTGGGGTCCATTTTGAGGCCTGGTCTAGGGCCTGGTCGAGTGGGTGGGGGTCTAGGGGCTATTTTGAAGCCAGGCAGTGAGTTTTATGCCATAGGCCTGCAACCAGTCTGCCTTGCTTTCATCCATTATGCCCAGGGGTAGTCAGTGGTGCATGGGCCAAGTCTTTCTGTGTGTTCTCTTGATTTTAAACATCATTTAGGGCATGGATGCCATTCGATTGGGGTGATTTTGTGCTGTGTATTTCGATTTTTTGGGTGTTGTTGGGGACTGGTCCAGGGCCTGGCCATGTCGGTGCGGACCATTTTGAGGCCTGGTCCAGGGCCTGGCCATGTGGGTGGAGGTCTAGGGGCCATTTCGAAGCCAGGCAGTGTGCTTTGTGCCATAGGCCTGCAACCAGTCTGCCTTGCTTTCATCCATTATACCCAGGGGTAGTCAGTGGTGCATGGGTCAAGTCTTTCTGTGTGTTCTCTTGATTTGAAACATCATTTAGGGCATGGATGCCATTGGATTAGGGTGATTTTTTATGTGTATTTCAATTTTTTGGGTGTTCTTGGGGCCTGGTCCAGGGCCTGGCCATGTGGGTGGGGGCCATTTTGAGGCCTGGTCCAGGGCCTGGCAATGTGGGTGGGGGTCTAGGGGCCATTTCGAAGCCAGGCAGTGTGCTTTGTGCCATAGGCCTGCAACCAGTCTGCCTTGCTTTCATCCATTATGCCCAGGGGTAGTCAGTAGTGCATGGGCCAAGTCTTTCTGTGTGTTCCTTGATTGTAAACATCATTTAGGGCATGGATGCCATTGGATTGGGGTGATTTTCTGTGTGTATTTCGATTTTTTGGGTGTTGGGGCCTGGTCCAGGGCCTGGCCATGTGGATGGGGCCCATTTTGAGGCTTGGTCCAGGGCCTGGCTAGGTGGGTGGGGGTCTAGGGGCCATTTTGAAGCCAGGCAGTGTGCTTTGTGCATAGGCCTGCAACCAGTCTGCCTTGCTTTCATCCATTATGCCCAGGGGTAGTCAGTGGCACATGGGCCAAGTCGTTCTGTGTGTTCTCCTGATTTTAAACATCATTTAGGACATGGATGCCATTGGATTGGGGTGAATTCTTGTGTGTAAATCGATTTTGTGGGTGTTGTTGGGGCCTGGTCCAGGGCCTGGCCATGTGGGTGGGGGCCATTTTGAGGCCTGGTCCAGGGCCTGGCCATGTGGGTGGGGGTCTAGGGGCCATTTCGAAGCCAGGCAGTGTGCTTTGTGCCATAGGCCTGCAACCAGTCTGCCTTGCTTTCATCCATTATGCCCAGGGGTAGTCAGTGGTGCACGGGCCAAGTCTTTCTGTGTGTTCCTTGATTTTAAACATCATTTAGGGCATGGATGCCATTGGATTGGGGTGAGTTTTGTGTGTATTTCGATTTTTTGGGTGTTGGGGCCTGGTCAAGGGCCTGGCCATGTGTATGGGGCCCATTTGGAGGCTTGGTCCAGGGCCTGGCCAGGTGGGTGGGGGTCAGGGGGCCATTTTGAAGCCAGGCAGTGTGCTTTGTGCCATAGGCCTGCAACCAGTCTGCCTTGCTTTCATCCATTATGCCCAGGGGTAGTCAGTGGCACATGGGCCAAGTCGTTCTGTGTGTTCTCCTGATTTTAAACATCATTTAGGGCATGGATGCCATTGGATTGGGGTGAATTCTTTTGTGTATTTCGATTTTGTGGGTGTTGTTGGGGCCTGGTCCAGGGCCTGGTCATGTGGGTGGGGGCCATTTTGAGGCCTGGTCCAGGGCCGGGCCATGTGGGTGGGGATCTAGGGGCCATTTTGAAGCCAGGCAGTGTGGTTTGTGCATAGGCCTGCAACCAGTCTGCCTTGCTTTCATCCATTATGCCCAGGGGTAGTCAGTGCTGCATGGGCCAAGTCTTTCTTGGTGTTCTCTTGATTTTAAACATCATTTAGGACATGGATGCCATTGGATTGGGGTGATTTCTTGTGTGTATTTCGATTATTTGGATGTTGTTGGGGCCTGGTCGATTGCCTGGCCATGTGGGTGGGGGCCATTGTGAGGCCTGGTCCAGGGCCTGGCCATGTCGGTGGGGGTCTAGGCAGTGTGCTTTGTGCAATAGGCCTGCGCCCAGTCTGCCTTGCTTTCATCCATGATGCCCAGGGGTACTCAGTGGTGCATGAAACAACTCTCACTGTGTGGTCTCTCTCTCTTCTATTAATTTAAACATCCATTTTGGATTAGAACTGAAATTGTTATTTTGGGTCTTTCCATTTTTGGTTGTTGTTTTGCCAGAAAGAAGTCCTGCTGTGGTGTGTGCAAAACGTCACGTGACGTCACGTGTGGTGGCCACAGACAACTCTGCAACTCGTGCAACTGCGTACTGCTGTTCTGACATCTGAAGAAGATGGGCCCAAAGAAAGGTGGCCGTAGCTCCTCTACCAAGAAAGTTGCCAGCGCCACTGCCAGTAAGAAGGAGCAGAAGAAGCAAGTGGCACCACTTACCAAGGAGACTGGTGTGCCGACAGACACTTTTTTTGGGGGGAAAAAATACACCTGCAGCAGCGGTGTCCACCGGGGACCAAGCGGGGAGCAGCACCTCCGCTTCATTGGTCTCAGTGACGACGAACAAGAAGTAGAAGTGGTGTATTCTGCTGCTGATGAACAGTCTGACGATGACGACCCAGTTATCACAGTCGTCACTCCAGCCCCAGCGGGCATGCAGCAGACAGAAATTTTTACCCTATCTCGAAATGCTGCTGTGCAGGATGTGGGCGGCGTGGCACTGGTACCACCACCAACACAGGTAACTACTACACCAACACGACCTACAGCTTCCATATTTTCTCGTCAGAAGGGCCGACAGGGACCTCCATTCAGCTCGACCTCCATTACCTCAAGTAGTGGTGCTGTAAGTGCACAACAGAGTCAAATTCAGCCACGCCCATCCTCCATTTCATCTGACATTGAAAGTAGCACCCCCACCACCACCATAAATCTCCAGTCCCCAGTTTGGGACTTCTTTAGTATTAGCAAAAAGGTGGAAAACCTAGTCATTTGTTTGATTTGTAAACAAGTAGTTAGTCGGGGTAAGCTTGGTACCAACTATGGTACCGGAGGCCAGAGAGGTCATCTAAAAAAAACACCACATTATCCAGTGGGAGGCGCACCTAAGTAACATCCGGAAAGCCAAAAGTACAAATCCAAATGTAGACATTGATATTGCATCTAATGACGAGGAGGAGCTGATCGTGCAGGGGGTAGATGAACAACAGAGAGACATTTTTTCTGGTACACACAGTACCCCTGGCAGCAGCACTGCAGTGGTAGCGCCCACACCCTCCTCTACCCCAGCAACATCAAGGAGGCACAGTAGTCTGATAGAGACACCAATGCGAAAAAGCACATCAATGAGCCTAACTGGGTTGAAGAGGTCTGGATCCTCCGCATCACATATGAAAACGGTCCAGACCACCATTAAAAGCATGTTTTGGTCGGAGGCGCCATGTGAACGCAACCACCCAATGGCACGTCTTTATAATGCAATGCTGGCTAAAATGTTAGCGCTGGACCTTCTCCCTTTTTCTTTCGTGGAAGGGGTGCGTTTTCTATAATTTCAGGCAACAGTCTGCCCTAAATGGAAGGTTCCTAGCCGGTCCTATTTTGCCAGAGTTGCAGTTCCAGCACTACATCAAGATGTGCTGGAGGTGATTGGGGCAGCTTTGCAGAAGAGTGCTGTTCACACTATCCACCTGACAACAGACATGTGGACCAGTTGCCAAGCCGTTGATTACATGTGCATCACTGCACACTGGGTCTCTTTTGCAGGGGTTAGAGACAAGATATCTGCAGGTGTTGACAGTGCCACAATTTTTCAAGCTAGTCGGAAACATAAAACAGTAGCCATGTTTGCCATGGAGAAATCTCATACTGCAGTAAACATTTTGGAGGAGTTTAACAGTAAGGTCTTTAAATGGCTGCATCCAAATAAGCGCATGATTGGTTATGTTTCCATGGATAATGGCAGTAATATAGTTAGGGCCATGAATGATGGTGGCTATTTCAAAGTGCCGTGTTTGGCACACAGTATTAACATTGTTGTTCAAGATTTCTTGAAAAAAGAAAACAAAGTCAGCAAGTAACTGACCACCTGCCGAAGAATCTGCACACATTTCAGCCATTCTTTTAAGGCCCGGAAGCAGCTGAGGATCATTCAACGTGTCCGTAGAGTGTCAGTCAGAGGACTCATCCAGGAGGTGGCAGCACGTTGGAACTCAACATTCTACATGCTTGAGCATCTGTTTGAGCAGTGCTTGGTAATCAATGAGTATGTCTTTAACGCACGGGGTTCTTCTATGAAAGACATGAGGCTAGAGGTGGAGGAATGGGACCTAGTTAAAAGCCTGACAGACATGCTGCGTCCTTTTGAGGTCTTCACGCCAGCAGGGAGGACTGTACTTTGGGCAAAGCTATCCCATTGTTGCGCATGCTAGAGCACCAACTGAAGGCGGTGTCTTCAACGTTCAAAGATGATACTGACAAGCAAGACCCATATCAGTTATTAACCCGCCTACTTGACAATGCAAGGCTTAAAGGAATACATTGTGAACAACATTACATTTGTGCCACTATTCTGGATCCACGGTACAAAAAGACACTGGCCAGCAATACATTCATTCCTTTTAATGAAGCAGATGTTTCAAAGTACAAACATTGGCTAGCTCTGTCAGCCACTTGGTTCGAAAAAGAGCGGCAGGAAATTGAAGGAACCGGCAGAAGTACTACTAAATCAGCAGGCCATCCAGCGTCAAGGTCCACTTCTATGGCCGAAGGCAGTCACTTTCCCTCAGAGCCATTACCGACACCAGCAACCGTATCATCATCATCCTCACCTGCACCAGGCCCAGCCATAATATTGTCGGAAGCTGATTGGATAACTCATCAAGGGTTTGCTCGATCCAGTGTTGATGCAAAGGCCACAGATGGTACGCAAAGTGGAGCACCCCTGGATGACCTTGAGTGGATGGTGCAGCCTTATCTGGATGAGCCAATAGAGTTCTTCATTGATCACAACCCATTGCTGTATTGGTATGGGAAAAGGGGTCAATGGCCACTGATCACCAAGCTGGCTCTAAATTATTTGTCTTGCCCACTCGCAAGTGTCTTATGAACGTGTTTTCAGTGCCGCTGGTGCCATTGTAACTTCAAAAAGGACCCGCCTCTCGCCCAGAAATGTGGAGCGGTTAACAATGATCAAGATGCATCAGCACTTCATACCACCAGATTACAAAATACGTGAATCCACGCAGGAAGAAGAGGACACCGACTTAGGTGACGGAAGTTCTTCTCTGTAACTGACCTACTCCTGTTTCAATTCAGAGTTTGAGGACGCGCTCTACTTCCCTGACACCTAGGCCTGAAATACTGGCTTACTTTTTTTTCGTCCTTATTCACTTTTATTCCTGTGTGTCTTTCTTTGTTTTGCAACTTTTACCACAATAAAACTCTAATCACAACAAATCCATCAGCAGCACTGTCTACATCTTATTTCCTTATTAAAGGTGCCGCTGTCTGCATTCCTGAAGTTCACAAGTTCACAACTCAGTCATGCTCCTCTATCCTCCTCCTCCAGACTCCCCCTATCCATTTCCCTCAAGGCAGATGGCTGGATTATGCAGAATCAAGAAACTGTCGCTTCGTAGACGAGTCTCCTCAAAAGAAGTGGGACTGGAATTACTGACTATATGCTGATTGCTGACTGTTACTTCTGAAATTGGCACAAGAGGCTGCCCTGTGGGCCTTCACTTTAAGAACAAGAAGATGCGGATAAAAAGTGGAACAGGTAATGAATAATGAGATGGCATGCAGTGGACAACACTGGCTGTCTGGCTCTGATGAAATCAATTGCTGTTTGTTGTGCATGAAATGAATCATATGTGTTCTGTTATTATTTAATCTTTTACACACTAAATGTAACTCGTCTACTCTGTTTTTACCTTGTTTAATTCAAATTGTACTTCTACTGCAGGGGCCACCACGTTGCATTTTTTAATATGGAAAATGTCCTTGGACTCACTGTGTGTAGACTGTGACTGCATGAACAACATTGAGTTTGCCAATATACCGTGATGATGATGAGTCTTGATGATCAAAGTTACATAATACCTTTATTCTTTACAGTCACTCACTGGAATGGATGGATCATCATCGTCGGTTTACGGAAGAACTATGGCCCTTTCGTGAGTGGCAAACAGGCAAACAAGGCAACAACAACCACAGTAGAACTACATGTCTGTCTAGTCGTGGTATGGAGTGGTCGAGCCAGTGTAGTGTTGTTATGCCAGAGTGCGGACAGCAGTTCATTTAAATTAAATTGCGGCTATGTGGCTTGCTGCATAAAATTAGATATGCTTTGTCTGTCTGTGACAAAGAGGTATGCTACATCAGGTTGGTTCACTCAGTGGTGCCTGCCTTGACCGTCTGCATGGCCCTGGCCTGCTGTGTGCTAATTATTATCCTTGAAAAGGAGACTCAGAGTACGCACTTTAGAAATGATGCTTGTATGTAATACTGTCACCTCTGAAAGTGAAAGTGTTATTTTTTCACCACACCGTACCTTATATTTTTTCTCTGTGGAGTTTTAATAGCCCTTCCTGTTTTTCCATCAACAATTACAGGCCGGATTTTACCATGTGCGATGGGAAAAACATTAACTCAGGCTTACCATTAGCAATCCGCAATTCCGCCTCTGCCAGGCAGGCAGTGGACAGTGTCTCTGGTCAGCAAGATTGATCGACAGAGCGTCAGATGGAATGGAGGAGTACCGCGAAAAAGAGGAATGGCTGGAGGCATGCAACTTCCCAAATTGAACAGGACAACTAGAACATACAGTTACAGTATCCTCTTCACTCCTCCTTATCTTTTAAATAATGTTATTGTTGTGAACTTCTATGAGTGCGACTCTGTGCGTTTGCTCTCTGCTTCAAATTCATCCCTAGAGCTATTTGATAAGTTTCTTTGCTATTTTTAAAACTAATTTAATGTACTAATAAGTGTTTCTTCTCTCTGAGTGCAGATAGGCAAGTGAAATGGCGTAATTACTGCAGCCCTGTACTGTCAAATTGTTTCTTCATACTTAGTAAGCTGTAGTAAGTACTACTTTTCAGTAACCTAACCATCCATTTAGCAAACAATTTCATGCATGCAGTGCACTTCCTTTATGTCCCTTAAAAGATTTATGGATATCTTCGTATCCAAAGATTTGTTTTTCTTTATTTGTTGTTTGTCCATGCTGTGTTTTTTTCCTCTCTCCACAAAACTTTCCCAAAAATCCCCATTCCCATCCAATTTTCAAACCCTAACCCTCTTCCCCCGGGCTGTGTGGTTTTCATTGAGCTGTGACTAAATGACAACAATAATTCCACACACTTGCTGGGGAGGATAAGGTCAAAGCAACAGAAAATCAATTCCAAGGCTGGTGAAGGAATCCGATGATATATTCTTATTCTTATTCTGCTATACACACACCCATGAGTATTTGCAAATCAAATCAGAATTTCATGTGCGCCATCAATTGGATTGATCATCAACAACATCCTCTCCTACACGTGACAAATGTTTACGCTGCTGTGTCCTTCACCTTGAGTACTATTTCTTATAGTAGCCATACTCCATGCAACTAGTACTTATATTTTGAATACTTTAGCATTGCTTAGGCTCAATTTATGGCACTGCTCTTGTGTACTGTACTATCTATTGTACTGTTCTAATGCTCCGCTCAGGCCACTCAATGTTTCATTTCCTTTTTTTTCATATGCTGCTACTGCCAGTGTGTACCACTACCACTACCACCACAACGATGACATTTCATCCGTCCAGGATTCCATAGCCAACCTTAATCGCCATTTGCCATGCAGCCAGCCCTGTGCCTAGCCCTATTCTCAAACACGAATCACAGGTAAGATAAGCGTTTTGGGGGAGGAAGAATAATGGAATAGGAGGAGAGGAGAGACTGACGGTAGTACTAGTAAAGTAGTAGGAGAATTGAATTCACTTAGTCTGTCAGTGGCACTTTTGTACAAATTTGGGCGATTAGACAATTTGAATCATCCAGCCAGTTAAGTTTCAGGAAAACAAACGTACAGTTACCCCCCCCTGCCTCCCCCAAAAAACAGTAAAAAAACACGGATGCTATGTTTAAGTTGAAATAAACAATTATTTGAGCCATAACAAAAAGAAACTATCCCACAAGAAGACCCGACCCACCCCGCTCCCTACCCCCAACCATGTCCCCAGTCCAAAAACCCCGACGCCCAATCCCCCCCCAAAAGTCTTTAAAAAAGGGACAAGGGACAGTCTCTTTACTTCCGCCGGTGGTGTCCTTTATCCAGGTGGTCACGCTGCTCTCTCCAGAAGTCCTTGAGCAGGGTTTTCAGCCTCTCCACCTCCTGCTCAAGGTTGGACACTCGCAGGGTCAATCGGTACACACGAGCCTTGCACTTGCAGGTACTGTGGGGGGCAGCTGTTGTTTTTGCTGCTGGGCGGTGGCGGGTGGCTGCCGGACCATGGCTCCGTACCGCTGGAGGTTTGCGCTGACTGTATGACCCAGGGGCAGCGGAGGAGGATGCAGCTGTCGTGGATGTTGTTGACTGCGACTGCGAGTCATCCTCCTTCTCCTGGGCCACCAGCCGCCAATATTCGGCGACAATTGCCTCCAGATTTCGTTGCCGGGCCCATCTAGCCAACTTCTTCCTTGTTAGTTAGAAGGAGTATCTATATGAAGAAAGAAAAACATACTGTAACTAATGCTCTTTAAGATTAACACAAAATAATTCAGCAGAAAGTTGTGTCACAGTAGCACTAGCAACTTGCAAGTACAGGACATAACATTTGTGGCATGTATCTATCTAACCTCCCACTTCGTCGGCCTCTGCTCTAACATTAGTGGGAGTTTCAGGAGTTCTACTAGCACTATATGGACTCACTAAATTAGACTCAGACAGTACACCAGTCTTCTTCTTCTCTATTGTTTAGCGAAATTGGTACGTAAACTTGTGGAAGCCGGCATAATGCCAGCGCAGTCAACTTGCACCCGAGAAAAACAGACGCAAGCCATGATGACACAGACTTGCGTTACTGTTACCAGTCTAGTACATGCAGGTGGTGAAGCTCTTACTTTTCTATTACGGGTGGCACTGACCATACTCTGTTACAAGGGCTACTGCTTAATTCATTTAACTTTCACCCTGCCCTGCCCCTGATTACTACAAAAGGAAAATGAAGAAGATAAATAATGTGATCGTCTATCCCGTCACAGGATATTTGCTTACATATGGGATGACTTTAGGTGCTTTGTTTTTGATTGAGTGAACGCCGATAGGCCACACATTAATGACAGAGTTGTAAAAACATTATTAACAGAGGTAGTGAGTGGTCCCCGTAATCGCCGGATATATACTGTGCTTGCAAACTACTGTTACTAGTCATGGTAGTATTCAGAAAAATTACAACTTCTTTCCTCGGCTTTGCTACTCTGGCACGGACGTGCGGTGTTACATGCTCTTCAAAGTAACACTCTTCATCCAGTGACCGTCTACTCTGTCTACATACACCTATGCTATCTATGAGGAAGATACCATCCAGGCATCCATCAATTCAAAGTAAATGTCAATCATTCTTCCTAATGTCTGACTCTCAACAGGACAAACCTTACTTTTTCTTACCAAAAAACAACCTTTTTATTTTATTTTGTAAACCGCCAGCCATGCATCCGTGCTTGACTTGCATTTGAATTTGAACCAAAGGATATATTGCGCACACATACAGTTTCTGTTTCACCCACCCAGGCAATCCTCTTTTCTTTCTCCTTATACCCATCCTTTCTTCAGCCTTCAACCGGCCATGCATCAGATTCCCAGCCACCTCAGGCAGCATTCAAAAACACGTATCATTCTTTGCCAGTCATTAATTTTAACTTGCTCGTCCTTCCTTACACCCTTCTTTCCCTTTTCATTCATCCCATCCATCAAGTTCATCTCTGATCTGACTTGGCTTCTCGATAAAACTTTCACAGCTGAGTTGAAGTCAAATTTAGAGGAGGCCATTGGTTACTCGTCAACTCCCGCCGCTAATGCTATTGCTAATGAGAAGTCAAGGGTGACTGTCTTCTACCTGGTTGACAAAAACTTAGTCCTAAATTTGTAAGTCTTCTTAACAGTAAAGTGTACTTGTACTGTACAACATATACACCCCTGCAGAGAGCCCACTCTGCAATCTCAATAAGTAAGGAATATAATAGCTTACCACTGTCCGCCACTACCGTGGCATCCCCCACAGCAGTTCCTGCTGGCTGTAGCACTGCATCCGCCCCTGGAGTGACCACCTCCGCGCTGGCCCCGGCACTGGTGGTTGGCTGTGCCGATGGTGTTACGTCTAGAAAATACATTTAATATTTTTAGATGCCATATCCACCACTCCCTATTTTGTCTAGGAATTAAAAAATGTCACTAGACTCTCTAGTCTAAACTAAAAATGTCCCTTTCTTCAGGGAAGGGTGTTTTTATTTATGCTTAGCCATAACATGTGATGCTACACTTTTTGGCACAACTGATGAATGCTTGCTTTTTAACACGCACCATTTTTCTCATAACAGACAGAAGCTTCCCTTCTACGAACAAGAGCAAGATCATATGAATGTTAGTCGGAGTCGTCAACGATTCATCCCCGCCAAGACTTTAAGTTCCAACCAGGTGAGGGCTCTCCCACAATTAATGTGTGAAATCAGCCACTTTTCAGTCGTTCACCGTTTATCTTATACTATGAAGTTGATTTTAATAAATGTTTTTATATAATGCACACTTTAAATTTTTACAGAGTACACACAGAGCTAGTTGTTTTACTTTTAATAAAGCTTTAAAACTTACATAGACTCTGTGGTTTTTGGTCATGAGTGAGTGAGAGAAAGGGTTTGCAATTTGCAAGCATGAGTCCGTGACTCTGCGAGGTCGGGACTCTGACTCCGTAGTCTTATGTTCTGGGTTGTATAATCATTGGGAATCATCGCTGCATTCGGGAGCTAAATAATGACTCTGACACACTAGCAAGTCAGTAAGGAGATTGGGGGTTCAACTTCTGTTATGACTGAGGTATGTGGAAAGTCTAACTGCGCCTTTTATCACCAATGCCCTATTTCTTGTCCATAGTTCTGTATGTGCAGAATAGTCCCTGAACAGTAGTAGTATGTCCTCCTATCCAATCAAAAAGTAAACTAGTATCCTATTCTTGGTGGCCTTTGACATTTTATTGTTGGGAAATGTCAAAGCATAAACATTTAGAAGACTACAATAGAAATGATGGACAACCCAGAGGACTGCACTCAGTGCCTAGGGCTATTGCTGAATAGGAGTTTTGTTTAACACCTTTTGCCAACTGTGCAAGCTTAGCTATCTACACAGACAGACTAATAATAATCTTGTAGTAGCATAGAGAGTCATAGTAGAGGCAGAATAAGAATTTAGAAACAGTCTACAAGAAGATCAAAGACGATTTAGGAAAAAATAGAATTATGAGGAACGTTTGGAATAAATAGCTGCTGTAAAAGATAGGGAAGTATAATTAATAATATTAACAGGAAAACTTACTGGGGCCAGCAGAGGAGCCCTTGGCGGACCCATACTCGCCTTCCTGTTCCTGCTCCGCCGGCGCCGCTACCTCCTCCTCTGTCCTCTAGCCCCTGGGGGGAGCTGATGTACAACATGAAAGAAAGACACAAACATGGATGATTGTTGTCAACCAAATCAAACATTTCAAAAAAACAATAACAAATTATTTGGGGGAAATGGACAACAATTGCACTAAATTTATTGACCTATCTGATGTGGTCTACTAGGATATTAGTATTGCTGGATTCGCGGACCAGTTACTTGGAAAGTTATGTAACTCACTAAACCAACTACAAAAAGGTTCTACTAGGACTGGCAGGCAGCACTTCGCAGCACGCGAAGTGACAGACACAGTCCATCATGATTGCAGACCACTAGAAAGTTTCCTACTAAATAACCAGTCATAATATACTCAAACTATCAATCCACCACCCCTATCTTTTCTTAGTGACAGGAGTACAAAGGAAGGACTGGACTTGAGTCTCTAGTGTCTAGCATTACGCAGTTCTGTAAAGTACACTCATACATAATCACTCAGGCCAAATGAGCACAAAATTGAAAACAAGTAAGCATAGTAGCACCGCCAGTGAGCAGGCGAGCACCTGCAATCACAGAAGGTTTTGAAACATAATTTACCTGCAATGTAATCTCTAGTGTCTAGCATTACGCACTTCTGTAAAGTACACTCATACATAATCACCCTGGCCAAATTAGCACAAAATTGAAAACAAGTAAGCATAGTAGCACCGCCAGTGATCAGGCAAGCACCTGCAATCACAGAATCTTTTGAAACATAATTTACCTGTAATGTAATCGGCAGCATTCTTGCTCTTCGGAAAAAACAAATATTTGCAATATCATAACACAGAGCAGGAGAAAACAAAGTAGTGATTAAATAGCTACTACTACTCACGTAGCCCAGGGATCTCGACGCCAAGCAGGTCAAGCAGGTCTTGTTCCCGGTCCAGGATGTCGGACCACCGGTGCGTCGCCTGGTTGTAGGTGCGCCGGACCCCAGACTCCCGATACATGGCCCGGCACACCTTTCCCCATAGCTGGCGACGCTTCCGGAGCCCGTACCTGGTACCGGGCCTGCCGCCTGCAGTGTACCTTGGGGAGGTGGCGCAGGACAAAGAAAACCAGTGCGGCCACCTCCATCCCGCGGAAGATCTCCCGGGCAGTTACTGCTTCCCCCCTTAAGCCCCCACAAGGGAGCCGGCTACGGTGTGCAGGACCTTTCCCCTTCAGATTTTTGACGGCTCCCTTTGCCATGGTCCTGGACAGTTATAGGAAAATAAAATAGGAAAGAATAGGGAAAGTAAGTAAAAGAAAAGAGAGTTAAAAAAAGTAGTTTTAAAGTAACCAAAAGTAGAAAAAAACACAAAATATAGATGTACAAAAATAAAGAGATAGATAATGAGTAAAAAAGGTTAAAAAGAAGTTCAAACAAACAAAGGATTACAAAGATTAAAGGAGGATTGAAAAAGCATGCCCAGAACCATAGCAATGAATGAAAAACAAGATAGCCGTGCCCATTGCGACCACGTGGGTAAGTTTGCGCGATATTTCCCCATGAGCACGCAAAAACGGACAAGAACACGCAATTGCGCCCCGCACGTAGGAAATGCACTAGCGCCCGGAAACGGAAATACGCAATGGGAATTCGCAAATTTCGCCCATACTTACACAATATGTGCTGTCACAATTAGTGGTGCTTGTACAGGAACAGTCACAATCAAAGCAGTAACACATGGGAGCCGATTCCGATTCGGTAAAATCCCTTTCCAAATAGCCGTACGGAGCATATTTCCCGTACGATTCGTATCCGTAAACGTCCCCGTACGTACGATGAAGTACGATTCGGATCCAAAGCAGATCTCCGTACGAATCGTACTAAGAACCGTATGACTAAAAAATACGTGCGATTTGTATCCGAACATGCAGTACGAGACGTCCGTACGTATTTCAGCAGCACTTTCTGGCCCAGCAAGTACGATTCGTCTCTGCGACACTCCGTATGACTCTTTTTCTACGGGAGCTCAAAATGTCCGGAAAAGAAGAGTCTGATCCGAACCGAATCCCCGGTACGCGATGTACACACCATGAACCCCATCGCCCGTGTCATCCCAGTCCTGTATGCCTACGACCTGGTGCACAGAAACCGACGACGGCGCATACAGTGAGAACAACCAGGGGCAATTGGGGGGTGAGGGGCGGTAAACATCACTCATATCAAAGTCCAAACCCATAATCTGGATGACATACATCACCACCAATGTCCGTTTACTTGGGGGGGCGTGTCCAGCAACCCCTGTGTACTGCAACAACGGAAGTGTACTTGTACGGTGCGTTACACACGCTTGCGTAAAGCACCATTACAATAGTGATAAGAGGCGCCCAACCTCCCAGCATACCGGACGTCCATTTTTGGATCTGTGCTTCCTTTAGCATGGGACATAGCATGGCCTTGCTTTCTCATTGGGGCATACACATGTTAGTGGCATTTGCGTTGTTTTTGGCTGTAGTTCCGGGCAGTGGGAGCTTGGGGGTTGGTGTGGGCATTTTTTGTACTTGGGGTGTGGATGCCATAACCCCATGTTACATGAGTTGTTTGTGTACACACCAGGCTCTACTACTCTTTGAATTCCATGTACTCCCACCGGTGGAAGCAGGGCCATCACCTTCTCCTCCCAGGGCTGGTACTGTACTGGTCTGCGGGGACCGCAACCTCCAGTGTGCTGGCTCTGTGCGTAGTCTTCATCCATTTTGTGCTTGATCATCCTCCGCAGAACGTACCACCTGGCCTGGCACTCCTTCCTTGTGCGTCTGATGGGTGCAACAGCATTCACCCTACTGACTATCCTCTCCCACAGGCGGGTTGTTTCAGCTATGCTGGTCCGTCTGACCAATATGCCAAACAGCTGTGGCTCGACTCTGATGACTTCATTGACAAGGGTCTCCTTCTCCTCCTTTGTGAACTTTATTATTTTTTTTTTTTTAAGACCAACGGTCCCAAACTTTATTTAGTTTCACAGATGAGGTAAGCAGTAATCATACAGTGTCATACCAATGAAACATTACTACAAACGGTACTTGGCTATCAGCACAAAATGACATGTCAATTATATACAAGTGAAAATAAACAGTAGCCAGTGGAGAGGCATTAGTTCACAAGTGGCAGTGCTAGGAAATGTCTCGTGTCGCAGTGCTCGCGACTCGTAGCACTGCGCAAAGGCCAGGGTGTCCAAGAAGTCCAACAGTCATTGTATGAAGTTGCGTTCCCTGGTTATCAACAATCTCTGCGTCAACCAAAAGATATAACTGGGAAATAAGAGAAGAGGGAAAGGGAAAAATATTTCAACAACTGTTGGACTAGTATATGTGTGTGTGGTAGTGTGTATCTAGGTCCCTAGCTGTATGTGGTGCACCCTATGTGGGCTGCGCGGGGGCGGGTGTAAATGAGGATGTGGGGTCGCTGCTGCTGCAGGGCGGAGGGAGGGGGGGGAGGCGGGGGGGGGGGAAGGGCAGCGGCGGGGAGCGGCAGGGGACATCCCACGTTGTCAGGGCAGGCGGCGGGGGGGGGGGCGCGGCAGCGGGGGGGGGGGGAGGGGGTAAATTCCGTGCCCTACATGGACAGCAATGAACTGGGTCCTGTCTAGTCTGCGTCGAGGCGGCATTCCATACCGGCCTGGGCGCACGCCCGATGGTACGCGATCAGGGTAGCGTCCCAGTCTTGGGCGATCGGGTATTTCCGTAGGCCAGCGGTCTCCTCCCTGTGCAGTGACACACTCTCCGCACAGGCCCAGTTGCCAAAAGAGCGACGCCAGTCCGCAGGGTGCGGTGGAGTGGCGCTTTTCCACCGTTTCGTTATGAGGCGCTTGGCCGTGATGAGGCCTAAGTCCCAAAAACGTGCCCACAGCTTGGTCTGCTTGGATCTCTTGTAGAGTCCCAATAGGCATACTTCCCACGTCCTGGGGAGAGTTTCGCCTGTGGCCGCTGACAGCGTGTCAGTGACCGCTGACCAGTACGAGGCGAGGTGGGCACAATTCCAGAGTGCGTGTAGGAAGTCTGAGTCCAGGAGGCCGCATCGGGGACACGCCGACGAAGTGAGTCCAAAATAGCGATTCAGTTTGTCAGGAGACAAATACGCTCGGTGAACGATATAATACTGGATGGTTTGAAATCGCGCGTTGCGGGGAACATTTCTAGCGCCCGCTAGTATCGCGACCCATTGTTTGTCCGTCCAGCCGGAGCCCCGGTCGGCCGTCCACTTCTCCCTCAATCTTTGGGAGGAGAATTGGGTATGGGTGTGTAGAGCCTGTGCCAGCCAGTGCACTATGTGAGACCCATTGCCCATCACGTGTAGGTACTGGATGAGCAGATGAGTGGGCGGTTCTTGGCTCATGTCACCCCATGCCTTCGTCAGCTCATGGAGGAGTCTGGCATGCGTCAGGAATTGACCCACCGGTAGCTCGGTATCTGCGGCCAGGGTCTCGAAGGGCAGCAGCTCTCCGTCGCTATACAGGCCGCTCAGGTCGTCTAGGTCTGCCGCAGTCCAGCTGCATAGCTCAGTCGAGGACAGTATGCCCGTGCCCAAGGGAGTCCCTAGTAGAGGTAGGTTCGGGGCATAGGGTATGGTACCTTTGGTGAGTCTGAGGGCCCGCGCAAAGCACCGCCTTGCAAGCGCCACCTCCTTTGTGAACTTTATATTCTTCTGTGTGGACATGTTGTGGGGTGACGGTGTGAATGGATGTGGGTGTGTGGGTCTGAATGTGAATGGGGGTATGTGTGAAGGTGGATGTGTGCAGTTGGTGGGGTATTGGCAGTGTCTGTTGCAAATTGAGTCTGTTGCAAAGGATCATGGTTTGTGTGTGTGGGCCCTTTTTATTGGTCCATTTGTGGGTATGGCTTAGTTTGAATTTTTGGTGGGTGTGTTATAAGTGGTGGTTCTAAGTTAGCCCCTCTGTTTGCCTGTTTGGATCTGCCCAGGACATTCATTTCCATGGTTTGTACACTGGAGACGTGTTTTGTGGTGTTGTGCGAGTCGTTTTCACCCTCCTTGTGCTGTTTTACTGGGTTCGCGTGTGCGTCTTTCAGTATGGGTTTGTCTCGTATTTGATTGTGAGGCTCGCTCATACGCGACATTTTCCGTATGAATCGCATTCTGATTCCCCGGTCTGGATCGTACTTGTCGGGTCGTACAGCATGTTTACGATTCGTACGGTTTACTTTGAGGGTCCATGTCGTACGGATTTTCCCTTGCTATTCGTACAGTTCACAACAATTCGGTCATTTATTTTTCCTACGAATCGTACTACGGGATTCGGACGGTAATTGGACGAGTCGTACGGAAAGGGCTACGGATTCGATCCTGTTGTACAGATTAGTTTACCGAATCGGAATCGGACCCATGGTGTTACCACAATTGGTGCTATACCAGTAGGAGCATTCTAAAATTTCTGAAATGGTCTCTCAATTTGGATTGAAGGGGCAGTAGCCACAATAGTACTAGTAGTTGCATCACTATCAACATTCATTGTAGGACTTACATAAGGTGGTGGACGCGCAGATAACAATACAGCCAATATTTAGTCCTCTGAATTGTTAACTGGCTTCTTTTCATCTTTTTCATATTCATTGCCTAGTGCTTTATACTTTTTCTGCATTTCAGGTTTTTCAGTAGTAATAGCTGGGTATAGTCTAGTTCCCTCAACTATGGCTTTCCTCCATCTCTGTATCCATCAAGCTTCTGTATAATTATGCACTGCTCTCTTAGCTTTGCTCTGGCATTTCTCTTTCTCCCTCTTGTGCTGTTATCTCCCGAATATTTAGTGCTTCGTACTAAGTGGATCTAGGTGGTGGATTCATCTAATATATTTTCTCTCAATCATTTAATAATTCTCAGTTCAAATGCACCATATTTTGGAAACGATAAAGGACCCTCATTTTCAGTGATCATGCACCACTGATGAAGCCACAATCTGTTATGTGGTCACATTAGGCCCGGGTGAGTACATCACCATTTTACATGTTCATGTTTTAAAGTTAACACAAGGAGATGATGGACGAAGCGCTGACACTTTTCAGACACTTACCCAAAGTCACAGAATTGGGTTGAATCCATCATCGTTCTTTAGTTCACTTTGCCATCTCAGTTCAGACTCCGCCATATGCACATCAGTCTTGAACCTGTGCCTCATGGAAACAGTCTGCCCGAACTGCCAAGCCTGGTCTTCCCTAAACCGGAAATAAGCATCCTGTGACCGGTTTCGGGGTAACACCCCTTATCAGCCAGGTTAGCTTGAATCTAGTGACAAAGTGAGCAAGGGACCGACGTCTGGGCATACCCTGCCAACTTAAGGCGTACAAAGCAAACACAAGAAGATGATGGACGGAGCGCTGAAACTTTTTAGACACTCACCCCCGGTCACAGATCTGGGTTGAATCCATTATTGTTCTTTAGCTTACTTTGCCACCTCAGTTAAGTTCTTTTTGCACATGTGTTAAAGTTGACATCTTTTCTTGAATGTTGATAATTGACAGACATAAGCTTCCGTGACTGTATACATAGTATTTTCTGAAATTATGTATGCTTACATTTCTTTGTAGGCATATAATCAGAGCATTTAACATTCTGCACGAAAGCTAAAGCTCACTGCACAAAATGTTGATGTTTGTTATTGTTTGTTCAGCAACAAATTTATCAGGATAGAATCAATATTGACGGCCTGGCTGGGACTTCGTCATGGCAACATGGCTGAAGTTTATTATATAAACAACATCACTCCATTGTTTAGTTAGAGGAACATTTTGCTGACACTGTCAAGGTCGCCTCATGCCGGAATTCCAGCCCAGCTGATTCCTGTTTACCGCCTGCGAAGAATGGTGCCCAACTGTACACCAAGACAGGCTCCAACATGAAACATACCCACATGAAACTGGGGAGTTAGATAACCCTACAAGGATTCTGGTTGACTCACTAACTCTAGGCACATTAGGATAGGGAGTGCTAGGTAAGAGCACAAATATAAACATAATTATATGCAAACATATAATCTGTATAACAGCACAATGGATGAATTATTCATTTTCTTTACCATTCTTGTGATGCTGATTACTCTGCTTTGTGTCCTTCTATTGATAATCGGAGCACCATATTTTACACAAGAATCTTATTGCTTCTCTAAATATTTGAAATGCCAATTTGAGTATTTCTTGTGTTACTCTTTAGGCATGCATGAGTAAGCAAACAAAAGGGTTTTAGACCTATTTCCATGATTTCCTTAGGGAGTCAGGGTTGTCATGTTCTGAGACTGTACATAGGTGCCTGTTACCTTGCAAGGTAGGGAGTACAGATGGTGCACTGTGAGCTAGCCAGGACTAAGTCCAACATATCCCTTTGGTGTGAAGTCTTTCAGAGATGATGAAAATGACTTGGGTGAGTGCAGGAGCTGTCAGGTGCTCAAGTACAATTTGAAGTCTGCAAATTCATGTTACCTCTTGTTCCATTTGGCTGTTTTTAGCATTTTGTGGGAACCTGCATATAGGTCGACTATGCTGGTACCCAACAAAGTCAATCCATCTTCAGCTGGACTTGTCAGACAACTCTTGCTTCTGTTCCAAATTTTTGACTTTGTCCAACATTTGCCTATCACCTGGAGTGGTCGATTAATTGAGAGTTGAGAAAGCAAGTTGGAGTTCTTTGCAGGCATCTATTAAAAGTTCTCTCCAGAGATTGGGGTAAATCCTTCTGTTTTACTACTGCAGTGAAATTGAACCGAGTGATTAGAAGTGTGCATGTGTTATACACAAAATGTATACATGTGACTGATTGTGACAGTATGTTGTTACAAATGGCACTCATAGAATGAGTGTTAAAAGACACAATCAAAATTTAAAACTAGTCCACATCCATTTTTTATCAAGTGCACTTCTTATCACTTAGTTCACTTTCACTGCCGGCCCACTTTGCAGGAGCACCTTGTATAGATATCATTTTTAAAAAGTTTGAATATTGTGACGTTCGTGAAAATAAATAACCAAACAAATGCATTTATCCCAGAATTGAAATAAGTGTAAAGGAAAATTATTTACATTACTATTGATGTGGAAGTCGAAGGCAACACTTCCCCTCTAGGGACCACTTTGTTGTTATTAATTGTCAAGCACAGGTCCCTGGGTTACTGGGTTGGCCTTTTTTCCTCTAACACTTATATTGGATTCAGGCAGAGTCATATCAATCAATCAATCAATCACACACATTTCTAAAGCGTGGTACATACCCGTGAGGGTCTCAAGGCGCGTGGGGGGAGGCCGCTACTGGTCGAAGAGCCAGGACTTGAGAAGTCTTCTGAAGGCCAGCAGGTCCTGGGTCTGTCCTAGGCTGTTAGGGAGAGTGTTCCAGGTCTTGGCGGCGAGGTAGGAGAAGGATCTGCCGCCGGCGGTGGCTTTCGGGATACGAGGGACTGTGGCGAGGGCGAGGTTGGCTAAGCGGAGGCTTCGGGTGGGGGTGTGGAAGCTGAGTCGGTTGTTGAGGTATTTGGGTCCGGTGTTGTGTAGTGCTTTGTGTGCGTGGATGAGGAGTTTGGAGGTGACCCTCTTGTTGACGGGGAGCCAGTGCAGGCCTCTCAGGTGGGGTGTGATGTGGCTGCGTCGGGAGACATCGAGGATCAGTCGTGCCGAGGCGTTCTGGATTCGATGTAGTCGTCTCAGGAGCTTGGTTGTTGTTTCTGAGTAGAGGGCGTTTCCGTAGTCAAGTCTGCTGGTGACGAGGACCTGGGTGACGGTTTTTCTCATGTCGGTCGGGGATCCATTTGAAGATCCTGCGGAGCATTCTGAGGGTGTTGAAGCAGGATGCGGAGACGGCGTTGACTTGCCTGGTCATGGAGAGGTTGGAGTCAAGGATGACCCCCAGGTTGCGTGCTTGGTCTGTGGGTTCCGGGGATGCGCCTAGCGATGTGGGCCACCAAGAGTCGTCACAGGCTGATGGGGTGGGTCCAAGAATGAGGACCTCCGTCTTGTCTGAATTCAGCTTCAGTCTGCTGTTCTTCATCCAGTCGGCTACGGCCTTCATTCCTATGTGGAGGTTGGCTTTGGCGGTCTGGGGGTCTTCGGTGAGGGTTATGATCAGCTGGGTGTCGTCGGCGTAGGTGATGATGTTGAGGTTGTGTTGACGTGCGACGTGGGCGAGCGGCGCCATGTAGATATTGAACAGCGTCGGGCTGAGGGAGGATCCCTGTGGGATGCCGCAGATGATCTTGGTTGTTTTTGAGCGGAAGGGTGGGAGGAGGACGCTCTGGGTTCTGCCGGAGAGGAAGGATGTGGTCCAGGCCAGGGCCTTCTCTTGGATTCCGGCGTCGTGGAGGTGTGCTGATAGGGTGCGATGGCAGACTGTCAAAGGCTGCTGATAGGTCCAAGAGGATGAGGGCGGCTGTCTCTCCTTTGTCCATCAGGATCCTGATTTTGTCAGTGGCGGTGATGAGGGCGGTCTCGGTGCTGTGGTTGCTGCGGAAACCGGATTGGGAGGGGTCCAGGATGTTGCTGTCTTCGAGGTAGCGGGTTAGCTGTTTGTTGACATCATAAGCAAAGTTGACAAATGTGCAGTGCATCCAACCCCCAAGGGATTGTCTGATAAAGTGATCTCTCACTTGCTTTCTCACCTCTCTTTCTCTGGTTCTGCCATTTTCCATTTCTCTGCCTGTCTCTATCCTTTACTCTGTCACTCTCTACCTATCTTTACCTCACCACTCTGTAACTTTATCTAAACGTATCTTTCTCTCTCTCATCAACTATCCATTTCTCCATCATTGTGCTCTTCCTAACTGACCTTGACCCTCTTTGCCTCTCTATCCCCTGCTCTGTCTACCTCCCTCTAACGTATTCTTCATGTTACTTTCCTCTGTCTACCTTGCCTCTCTCTCTCTACCTTTCACCCTTTCCTTTCTCTACTTCACCTCTTTCTCTCTACCTCTCTAACTTGATTTATGAAGTGACTTGATACACAGTCTTGAAGTAGGAGTAGTTTATTCAGTAGAGGAAACAGCTTAAACAACCACTAAGATGGGAATGTCAGGAGATCTAAGCAACTCCTATGTACAGAATGTAGAACACGGATTAGAGCATAACAATTCCTATGATGCAATTCTATGATACATATTAAAAGGGATACTACACTATACCTCATCTCTAACTACCTCATTATTCACTTCATCCATGCACTTTTCTCTCCCTCATTTCTCTATCTAACACTCTTCCTAACTACAGTTATGTCTACTCCCTGCAGCACCCTCTACCTCTCTTTCCTGGCTACATCTATCTTTGTGTCTCATGTCTCTTCTTACTTTCCCTCTCCTCTCCTACCTCATATCTCTCTCTGCCTATCTCTACATCTTTATAGATATACCACTGTGACACTTTTTAAAAGGTAATAGGTTAATTGTATAGATTAAAATATCATATACAAATAACACTTTCAATACAAAAAACAAGTTAAAATCAACCAATGAAAATCCCCCTAAACAAATTGTTTTGCACTACAATGGTGATCAATATCACCTATATAAATTGTTAAAATCAATATTCTCCAAAAAAACGGAATCTAATTTATGTTAAAGTTCATCTTCATCATATAAGTTCTAGGCAGTTTGTTAACGGACTTTAGGCAAATATATACAGATTTTAAAATTACAATACAACCAGTGAAGTTACTGGATTTACCATCAAAGCATTGCATCACGGCTTCAGGTATAGATCTACACCGGTTACGAGCCTTCTTCGATGGGCAACCCCAATCCCCTACACTGGACTCTGGTCTCAGGAAACCGTCTTCCTTCACCCCCACGGATGGCATGGTCCCTCCAGAGGTCCTGACTTTCGAGCGAGCTGTCCTCTCGAGCCTCAAACAAAAACCACACATCAACCAATTCCACAATCTGACGAACGCGGAAAGACAAGCTTCAGTCACCTTGGGTAACGATGGTGCGATTGTGATTAAACAAGCGGATAAAGGGGGAGCCACAGTCTTACAGGATCACCATGACTATGACCTGGAATGCAGACGACAACTCTCTAATACCACTCATTATAGGCCCCTCACTGTGGATCCGACCAAACGCTTGGCTACTTCCATTATGAGCCTAGTGATTGAGGGGGAGACCAATGAATGGATCACCAAGAAAGAAGCTGACTTTCTCACAACTCCGGATCCGATCACACCATACTTCTACACTCTTCCCAAAATCCACAAAGGCATCACCCCCGTCCCCGGCAGACCGATTGTCTCCGGCATTGGCTCTCTTCTGGAACCACTGTCACAGTTTTGTGACGTTTTCTTACAACCGGTAGTGAAGAAAATCCCTTCATATCTTCAAGACACCAGAGATGTCCTTCGCTTAATCAATGAGATGGACGGCAGCACAGATGTGGACTTACTACTGACCTTAGACGTGGAAGCCCTGTACACGAACATCCCCCAACAGGCAACTTTAGAGGCAGTAGAATCCACTCTGAGACTGGATGAATGGACATCCCCCACCCCTATCTTGTTCATCATGGAATTGGCTAACATAGCTTTGACGGAAAATTTCTTCAAGTATGACACACAACTGTATCACCAGATCCGGGGGACCTCAATGGGTTCGACCTTCGCGCCGAGCGTGGCCTGTATATACATGGCCACGTTCGAGAACTATTTCATCTACTCCCCTGAACGCAACCCATTCCTCGAGAACTTAACCCTGTGGCGTCGCTACATAGACGATATCCTGATCTTTTGGAAAGGAGATCGAACGAGCTGTAATGCCTTCTGCACCTGGATTAACCAACAGGATCCCTTCCTGAAATTTACAGGGACTATCGCTGAAGACTCAACACCATTCCTTGATCTGACAATCATGTTAGGTCCAACGGGAATTACCACCACCCTCTACAAGAAAGAGACCGATAGGAACAGCCTCTTGCTCTACAATAGCCATCACACTAAGGCATTGAGGGACAATTTACCGTTTGGACAATTTCTCAGACTCCGGAGAAACTGCACCGCCACCTCCGACTACCAACGCGAGGCGCAATCTCTACAACACAAACTCCAGGAGAGGGGCTACCCGACCAGACTATTGAAACAATCCATGAAGAGAGCCCTGAATAACAACAGAGAATCCCTTCTGGAAACCCACATAAAAGAAAGAGAGGATATCATCACCTGCGTGACATCCTTCACGAAAAATTCCCCTTACATCAAGAAAACAGTGAATGCGCACTGGGGCATTTTGAACTCTGTGTCTCTGGACATCCCCCGCCCTCGGTTCGCCTTCAGAAGAACTACCAACCTGAAGGACCAACTAGTCCACACTCGACCAAAGAAGACTAGTATCTGTCCACAGAATACCCTTTGGGATCTGCCCCCTGTCACGGGACATTACCGGTGTGGCAATTGTGTGGTTTGTCCCCAAACGACACAAACTAAAACAGTCCAGCTCTCTGAAACCTTCAAGTGGTGTCTGAACCGGCACACCAACTGCAACAGCAGTAACTGTGTCTATAAGCTGACCTGTCCTTGCGGACTGAAGTACATTGGAATGACGACACGCACGGTGAAGGTACGCATCATGGAACATAACAGCAACATTCGCTGCAAAAA
The DNA here is from genome assembly GCF_964261635.1 of Lissotriton helveticus. Classification (NCBI taxonomy): domain Eukaryota; kingdom Metazoa; phylum Chordata; class Amphibia; order Caudata; family Salamandridae; genus Lissotriton; species Lissotriton helveticus. Next base: position 1,913,788,389 of record NC_136061.1, on the reverse strand, counting down.
AACACATACCCACCTATATGCACATTGCCAACAACAGGAGCATGTGGCTGAGGACATCAAATGGGTCGTGCTAGAATGGCATCCTTCATTAAATCGACAGGCCTTATTTAGGATGGAACAAAGATGGGTACACCGCTTACATTTAGATACTGAGGGACTCAATGATTCCGTCCCGTGGAACACACTATCTAGATAGAGTGCCTCCGTATGTACCCTTCTCCCCAACACTAGATATGAATGCCCAGCACGTGATAACAATCGTGTCCAGTTCCCTGCCTGGTCCATGAGCCACTCCACCGAGCACTGTTTTTGGTCTAGTGGTGTCCTGCGGCCATACCATGCCTAGGGCTTCCCTCAATCACCTCAGCCCGCATAAACACACCCAGAGGGATTCCCTGACCCCCTCCAAGATGACGTGCCAACCTCGCCACTCAGCTACTCAGACTTAGCCACCTGATACTAGTCCTCTATAATCACCCAGCAACCTGTCTGATCACACACACCCCACAACTATGATATGCTTTCAGGACATGAATCTGAACGGCCCTCTACCATGTTTGGCCCAATGTCAAAGAACCCTTTATTTAATATGGGATGGCCACCTTGCCCTTTGCCCTGAATACCGCTCTCTTAACCCCTCTCCAAGATGGCGGCGGCCTGTTACACATAGGGCGCTCTGACGTCACCCCGGCGCACCGGTGATGCCGAGGTGTTGCCCAGCAACGCGACCTCAGATACGCCTCTGATTTTGGCCCGAACGTATATCATCGAGCGCCACTGCCAGACACCCACGGCTGCTCTACGCGACACACCGCGTCGGAGCGTGGGACTAGGTGAAGAGGTCACCCGTCCGCGTCTATGAGGTAAGGTGACTGGCCCGTGAGCGGGGTGCTGCGGGCGCTTGGACTGACAGGAGCTTTGGCGCCCCGGCTGGTTCCTCGGTGCTGTCGAGCCAGCCCCCAGGGACTTCAGGTTTCGGCCCCCTCTGAGGCCGTTTGCAGGGTTGGGTGAACGGTTGTGAGCCTGAGGCCCCGACCGCCATGATGGTGGTTGAGACGTGCGTCCGCGGGCACGCGCACCCCCTGCCCCCGCCACACGACCACAACACACCGTTTTGGCGGAACCGAACTGTGAACGGGGTGACTAGTCCGTGTGGGCCGGCGAGGGGCGCGGCCAGCGGTACCTCCCTCACCGTTTGCGCGGCTGCAGCCCCACTGAGCGCTGCCGAGGCACTAGCGGGGCCCCGCAACTTACTGACTTGGCCCCTACCCAGGCTGCGACCTCCTCGGGTGGTGTGATTATCCTGGGGCTAACGGGTGTCTGGCAAGACCACCGCTGGTCGAGCTGAGGTCGTTCATTCTTCCCCGAACGTCCTACCCGGTGGCCTAAATCAGCCCACCACCCCGTTAGTCCAATTGCCTTACAATCAATTTGGACTTTCCTTGTGTATCCTCCAGATAACTGTCACATTACGCAGACCCCACGGGAGCAGCTTTGGGGCACTTACGCCCACCAGTGAGGGTAAGTTCTCTAAAACCCCGTTCTACTCCTATTAATACGCCGGCTGGCGGTAGATCCTGTCAATGAATTGTCTAAGTACACAACCATTCGGCTGAGACACCTAGTGTCTGCTGCAACATTAATACTCAGTGATGTTATAATTATATTCTATTAATTTTTATGCGTAGTCACCATTTATAGTCTTTCCTTTCTCCTCACTTTATACTCCTGTATTTTCTAATATAGAATTAAGGATGACTCCCCGCTCTGGTTAACTCGGGGAAATGAACCACCAGCTTAAGTTTTTCTCTCTCCCCACAGGGTATCCCTACGACGCAGGAACCCCCCTTGCTGGAGTCGGCAACCACACAGGTTGTATCCTTCACATGCCTCAGCCCTGTGCGGGGCACATCACTGAGTTTATGAGCACACCCTAGGTCCTGAAGAATTGCCAATAGGGCATGAAACATGTTGACCTGTTCACAGATGAGGGTTGAACGGGACTAACTTTCCTTAACTACTGTAGTCCCATTGCCCCTCTTGTTTTATACAAGGTGGTGGACTACACGAATAAAGATAAAGGAGTAGACTACACCAACCTTTTTTAACACACTTCACTCACGCTCACTACTTCACATTCTAGGGGCCCTCACACCCATTCACTCACCGGCAAGGAACAAAAGATCTCCACAAGAGTGTAGCACTCAGTGCTACCCGTCAGGCATTGCAGCGCCGGCTTGACGTTGGAGCAGGAAGCCGATGATGACACGAGACGACTAGCTGGTGATATGACAACAGCCGTTAAACCAGCCTGTTGTGTGAGGCATTCCTAGTTCCGAAAAGGGATACCTTTCCCTGTTTCACTTTGGTACATTAACATCTTTGCACCCCACGAAGAGAGGAGGACAACTCATTGCACTACGCTATTACCTTCCCCAGGGGAACTGTGTGCATCTTTTTGTTTTACAAATTGATGGGACACGCACACTGGACCCCTATAAATATTGTCCCCCCCCTGTGTCCCTCCCTGTTGTTGACACATAGATCTACACCCCTCTTCACAAACAAATGGCTGCCAAAATGTCCTCCTGAGGTCTTGCAACGTAGGGGAAAGTGAAACTATGTGTGCTACTGTTCTGTGAGCTTTGTTACATAGATGGTAACTTCTGTAAGATTTAACCATTTTATGATAATAACATTCAACCTCTCAAAATGGAATATATAGAAGTCATAGTTTTAAAAAGTTATAATTAATTTTCATCTCAAGATTAAAGTCAAAATATATCTATCTGTTATTGGTGTATGTATGATGCACACAACTTGAATTTTAGTACCTGGGTCATAATTTAATTAAGAGATTTTTTAAAGAGATATTTATGTTGAGCAGCATTCATATTAGCTAATATTTCCAAAAAAGGAAGATGAAGAGTGTGAAGAATAATAGTTAAACTTTTTAAAAGAGATGATTAAGTACTACCTGAGCAAATTGCCTTATAAACATGTATTTTAAGAAAGTCTCTTTTGCACTAGCACAGCTTATCACATAGCTAGCAAACTGGATAGCATCAAGATAAGATGTGAGATATAAGACAAATCAAAAACATATAGGTCAATGTAATGTAGAAGGTCTGAAATTTCAACAAAGTAGATCTGTGATGAAAATGATTACTAGAGTTGTCTCTACAAGATGGATTTAAATCATTTTTCATCTGCAGCATTTAATAGCAGGCCTCCCAAATTCAATATCAACACACCTTTTGGAATTACTGACAACTAGAGACCTATAAATTAATTTGAAAAAGGGCATACTTCAGCTCAATTTATTATCAAATATAACCTCTAAATACCCATATCAAGAAATACATTAGATAGGTGAAGAATCAATGACCCATTTAAAACTAGGTTTACATGAGCAACAGGCAATAATTTTAGTTATGGATGCATTGATCTGAAGACAATTGTATACATTATAGTGATGCAATATATGTAATTGTCTTCGAAAAAAACCTATCTGGGTCATTGATAGAATAATCAGATGATCAGCATGTCCCAAATGAGCACTCCCTTCCTTCCCTAGATTTGGGGTTAGAGCATCCATGTGATCCAGGCAATCTAGTAAATCAAATATGCCATGCATAAAGAAAATACCAATAGGTGCAAAATTTGGTTTTTATTCTTGGTGCGAGGCTCTTGCCATCAGAACAGTTTGACTTGAACCCAAATATCAGAATACATGTAGGTCCACCCAAAGATGATTTGATCACCTTTACTGAAAGATGTATACGATAAAGCAACCAATAGGTTTTTAGAATAATAATTGGATACTTTTCTAGCCATCATACTCAGGACCATTATTTTATCTAATGTAGAGCAGTTTTTTCTAAAGATTGTTTCAGAGAACTTTTACAGTTTCCCCTCAGATACCCAAAGTTAGAGTATTTTTAGTATCCGTTTGGCAAATATTTTACTGTCTGAGTCCAGTAAAATAATTAAGGATTAACTTTTGGCCTCTGACAAGCATCCAGGTTTGTATATGTACTATAAAATTGAGCCTTTCCAGAGTGTCTGGATAATTTCAGAACAAAACATGTTTTTAAACAACGAAATCAAGTTTAGACTCCATTCATCAGACTGGACTAAAATACAGCCAAAGTGATGTCATTAGGGTATGGAGCTTGCCATGAATGAGAGATCAATTGTTTTTATCTAATTGCATGAAAGTGTGGCAAAATTATGTGAAATTATTCAAAATGCAAATCTGTCATTTCATGCTATATTTTACAGCAGAATGCAATTTTTGGTGCAAGGACACATTTAAACAAAAGTAACATGAACAACAGCAGTCAGTGCTGTGTTATTCCTGTGTATTCATGGACATTTTTTACAATGTCGTATTTGTGGTACATTTTCACCACAAATAACACAAATTTGCACAATGTTTAATGTGAAATTCCACAAATTACCGTAATTTAAATTTAACCCAGGCCTAGTCCTAAAGTCAATATTCTCACTTTGAAATTTGGCAACATCAACGGGATCACATCTTAACTGACTAAAAGTTGCTACCTATTGTCTATGGATCCTTTATGAAAAATACCCATGCATTATATAAAATATTGTAGTTTGCTGAGTTTGTATAGTATTGGGTTCCAAACTCAATCAGATCTCAGAATCTGTGGGTGTCACCAGTCTTAATACCACAAATAAGTCTAGCCAGATTTCTTTATGTTTACAACAGAGGACGCAAATGCCTTTTGCAATCTACTTTTTGATTGATAAGACTAATAAATCACCTTCTTGTAATTTTAAAAGTTGAAATAATGGCTTTTTGCTAAAATGCCCAACATATTAGGCAAAAATATGCGTTATTATGTGAAATCATGGTGAGGCCTTTGTAAGATTTTTTACTATGAATATGCAAATGCATTCTGTTTTTAATTTTAAAAAATCGCATGTGAACAGATCTTTCAGACAAGAAAATAGGAAACAAGTCAAGTTGGCAGCATTAAGACAAAGGGCACACTTCTGAGAGAAACAGTCTAACTTCTGGGTTTAGTGCTGACATCCTCAAATTATCAGATGTGAAATAATGACCACCAGAGTTTGCATAAACCTTATCCACCAGAATTGATTTATGACTAGATGTTTGCCCATAAATCAAGTCAATGCACTACCACTTGACACTGTTGAACTGGTGGTAACATTAGCTAGGAATACCATGTTATTAACTTACCCCACTGGGTAATCCAGTTATTGATATAATAATTTAACTTCTTTCAAAGTACTGGCAGCTGACTGCAACTCTGAAGAATTGTACTCAAAAGTAACATGCTCAGTTGTTTATGACAATGCCAGAAAAGAAGTGGCAGCAACGTGATTTGTCAGAAGCCTCATCTATGCTCAGAGCCACTGACTTAGACATTAAAGTAGAGGAATCAGAAGATGTGTTGTCATTTCCTAAAATTATAGAATAAACTTTTTCTGCGACTTGTAATATTGAATTGTGTGTAGAACTAATGCTTTCTTTTGCTGAGTTTTTCTTTAACCCCTTTAGGTTTTTCAGATAACATTTACTTACATATGCCTGAAACCCTCCGCACCATCAGTTTTTCATTAAATTACTGCCACCAGGATAGCTTTAGGTGGAATATAAACCCAAATTAATGAGGAGAGGGGCTTGACGTTGCCATATAACGTTGAGGCCCCCTAACATGGAATTAATTTGTTATTTGCTGATCACAAAAAGAAACAGAAGTCTTTGCAGATTGAGTAGAATTAAGAGCATGTAATGGAATTATTGGTTCTGTTTGGAAATATGTAATATTTTGCCATTATCAAGAAACTCTGAAGATAAATTAACCTCAAGGTTTCTGCCTACACAAAAATTCGACTTGTAGGATAATATAGGAGATGGTTATGAGCCTTGGATGTTGTAAACGGGTTATCTATTTTAACTAGAAGTAGTTGAAGTAGGCCAATTAAATATTCAACTCTAAATGAAACATGAGAAGTTCCAGCTCAAGTCTCAAAGTTTTTGGACATTATTTCAAATTGTTTTGTTGCCTCATTTATGGATTTCATCCTGTCAAAATGGATTTCAGAGTCATTGACAGTTCTAACATTAAAATAAAATGATGATCTTGGGCATTAAACATTGTAATTAGCATATTCAAGATGGCACCCATAGCAGTCAAGAATGGGTAGGGGGAAAGGTCATTAGCATGCCTAGTGTGATTGACATCAGTCGGAAACTTTGGTACCTCTTTTTTGGGTTGATGCAGTTTTTTTATTTAGAGACATTCGCCTTCCAATTCATTGCCCAGGTCAGGGTTGTCTAAGTAATCATTCATGTTAGGTAGAGGAACATCACTGGGACTACTACGTAAGGCATTAAAATTTTCAAGAGCATAAATTGAGTCAAAACTGTTTAGTGAAGTCAATCCTGGCACAGCATTAACTAAATCTGAGGTTACCACGATCTTAAAATTCCTTATCTCATCAGGGGCAGATTTCCTCTTAATTATCTTGGAGGTGTTAAACACAAATAATTGTCTTCTGTCAAAGGGAATTGTCAGGCGTAGACAGTGGTGTTTCTAATGAAGCCTGGCCAGTTGAAGGAGCACTTTGAACACCAGACCTTCCATAGCAGTTAGTTACCAACAGAGTACTCCACAGTCATCTGTTCATTCATCACTTTTTGTGTATTAGTTAACATGCAGGACCTTAAATGCAGTTTATTAGATAGCAGAATAAATCAGATGAGCAATAAGCAAGTATGAAAATTCAAGATGGTTTAGTAGACCACTCCGCACTGACAATCAAGTTGCATGGCAATCAGTTGTATATTTATCAGCTGATTTTAGACTTTGCAGGCTTACTGCCTTTATTTGTCACAAGAATCATAGCCAAATTCCATGAAAGGTAGTAATATTTATACTTCTTAGATCCCAATGAATAGCATTATTGAAACAATGTTTCTCTAAAAAAGAGAACCCAAGATTACCAAACAACTGTTTTCCCAAAGGCAGTCTGTAATTTATTTTTTGCAGGATAGAACCACAACCTAAAACTCCACTAGACCATGCCCAAATAATCCTTATCAAAAATAATGTCAAAAGTATAACATAAAAGTCAGGTCTACCTGTTTGAAGAAAGAAACTCCAGCAGTGCGTATTGCCCAAATAAGACTCTTATGGGTTACTTATGGATTGACTCTAGTCAAACGCAGAAAATAGGCAGCAAACAGGTGTCACAGTAGAATGACAGCCTTTTTTCATAAGGTCCAAAAAGCCACAGACAAAATTCCACTCATCTTAACTCAACTTCTCAGCCGCAGCTTACAATTTCTGCCCTCTGTTTCTCTACTCCTGATGGTAAGAAGAAGAGCAAGAAGCCACATACAATGTGCCATGCAGCTGTTTCCCAGGCGCGGGGCCCTCCACTGCTCCCATGACCCCTTTGCCAACCAGACTGGCTTCCTGGTACCTGCTTACCTGGGTTCCAAGGGTTAGTGGGAGAACATGATGATGCTGGGCTGATAGACTTCTCAGAGAACAGTGCAGGGACACAGAGATGAACACATACACACACACACACATACCCATGTGATCCAGCTGTTCACCTACAACAGATACTCCACTACCACATACTCACCTGGGCCCATAAAACACTCAGTGGTTAAACCGCTGGTGGGGTTCAAGTTTTATAAATGTTCACAAACTGCTTAGAATTAGTTTATTCAATACCTCTTCAAATCTAACCCAATTAAATTAGGATAGAAATTTCTGCTTCAGGTTCTTCATTCAGCTCTTCATTCAGCATCTCACAGCATCTCTCCTCAGCTCGGCATTCAGCAAGTCTTCATCAGCTCTCTCCTCTGCTCTGACTAACTAACTAATGCTATCTTAATTATACCTTTCGTTCTGCATGTTCCACCCATTAATATTTCAATATCAGGAAAATACAGAATTTGATTGGTCCAGCAAAGGGGGGTCTTCATCACACCATGTGTACATGTCCCAAAATTCAGTCAAACCATTGTTCGTAAACCCAAACCCTTACTTTTTTATTCATAAATGTTATTGCCATCTACTACATGTATCCATATAGTAACATTAAAACATTACAATGAATAGAACATTTCACTGCTGAACTCTTCACCATCCATTCCCAGGCTGTTGCACTCAATCCTTGGCTCTCTTTCAACTGATGTGTCATTGGCCTTCATGACTTCCCTCAGTGGGCATGCGCAGACTTCGTGTCATTCAGCTCATTCAGTTATGCGAGAAAGGCCCAAATACAAACTAATGATAAAAGTCAAAAGACAGATGTTAATTTCTCTAAATAAGTGTTTGAACTGTATACCACCCACCTCTACTCTATCCCATTTTATTTATTAGACTTATCCCCGCGTTAGCATTAGTAAAATAGCTTGCTCTAATTTCAGATAAGCAGGTGCTATGCATGCGAGTCTTCAAGCCGCCAAGTTAATAGGTTCTGCTCATGCGCTAGAATTTCCCTCCAAGGGTTACCTCGTCATACTATGTAGATTTAGTTGACGCTTGCTCAAAACAGATTTCCCGTTTAAAGCGGTATTAGCCCTTCTTCAATGTTATCTGCGTTATTACGTCCATATGCAAGCTTTGCTAACCCAAAAGAGTTCATGTAAATGTGTAATAATTTCCACAAAACTGTATTAATAACTTGTTAGGGAGTTAAACGAGCAGATTGCTCTGAGCAAGTCTCTTGTCTCTGAGACCTCCATCACATGGAAGGGCAAGAGAGGCGCGGTGAGTGGGTGGAGCAAGTCATCTGTCAGTTGCTGAGTTGCATTGCGCTACTTACATTGACTGCCTATACATTCCGCCTAGTGTCCTTTGTCTGTTATTGATCTTTAGTGGACAATATTTGTGCAAATGTCAATACATCTGGGTCACATGACAGACAATAGCTGAGCATTTTCCGAAAGTCTCTCTATCTCAACTATGCCTTTTCTTTCTCTAATACATTTCTATCTACCACTAGCTGCATTTCTATTTTGTACCTCTCTACCCCCCTTGCTACCTCAGCTTTCTCTCTCCATTGCTCTACTCTCTGAACCTCACTGTTTATTTAATCTTTATTGTTTAGTTAATTAAAACCATAACAAGTTTCCTGTTCAGTTTACAACCAATGTTTGAAGAAAAAAATTGCATAAAAGAGAAATGTTCAAGAATTAAATTGCAACAAAATAAAATCCAAATAATCATATTCATGACGATAAAAAAAACCAGAAAAATATAAAACTTTAAATGTCAAAGAATAAGGAAACCTGAAACATAATACATTTTAAAAATATTAAATTGCTTTCAGGCGTTTTTCAAAAGCAAGCAGGAACTTTATCATCTTGCAGTTTATTTGTGGGTCCATTGAGTCCAAACAGCAAATGACCTCTGTCCTGCATGTGCGCAGTCTCTTAACCAGGAAGCAGTTCTTTAAGAAGTGCGTTCGCTCTTGATTCAGCTTCTTACAGTGACATGTAATGTGAATTAAGTCTTCCTTGATGTGACCGCAGAGCCGACAGGCAACGGATGGTAGTTGTTTCCAGGCAGGCTCGTCTGCCAACGTTGGATATTTACCAAATCTTAGGGCCATCAACCTTTTTTTAATAAAGACTGAATAAGTAGAAGCCAAGTAACACGCCGGAGTAAGTGATTTATAACTGTTGATCACGGCCCAAGTGTGTGAGCGATGGGAAAAGATTTCCTTATCAGTTATCAATGAATGAAACTTGGCAGCTTTATTTATTGCCTGTTTAAATGAGGTAAATGGCACATTTTTATCCCAAAGCTCTGCAATACATGTTAATTCCAATGCGCTGGCCACGAATTTGTTTGCTTCAGATTTTTTTTTGTGTTTCAAATTCCTGCCATAGAAATTTGTTTAGATTATTATCGATGGCATTCATCTTAATCCGGTACCATACCTTAATACATGTATACAGTCTTCCCACTGTCTCATTCATAAGACCAAATTCTAAGCGCATTTGCACTGGTGAAGCGGAGCTGGGAAGTTGAAAGACCCTCTTGTAGATTTTAGTGATTAAATTGTTTAAAAGAGCGGAATCCTTACCGTGCATTGCTACACTTGCATAAGCTAAGGTGGGAAGTGCTTTGCATGGCAATTATAGATAGTAATGGTTTAAAGGATGGGCCCTCCAATTTTTTTGACAGGGTACTAAATGCAAAAATTAAGGCTCCAGCTCTTTGTGTCAAGTAATTTTTCTGGTCTTTTAACGCTAATTTATCATCAATGAAGTATCCAAGATATTTATAATTTGATACCCTTTCCAGCTTTTTTCCTTCAAAACAGATGTTGCAATTGATTGAGCGTCGATTGGTAATTAACATTGTTTTGGTCTTGGATAAGTTCAGAGACAGCTTGTTTACGGACAGGAAAGCAGAGAGTGCAGTTAGCAACCTGGACATACCAACTTTTGTTAAGCTCATGAGCACGATGTCATCAGCATATGCAATATAAGTGAGCTGCAAATTGCCTAATTTCGGTGAGTGAGCGTTACACGTATTTAACTTGCCGGAGAGATCCAAGAGAAATAAGTTGAATAGATGTGGAGCCAAGACACAGCCTTGTTTTAAACCTGTTCTTGTGAACACTTTCCTTGATAAACGGGAACCATCCCCTAATTTTACCTGTGTCCATGTGTCTGAATAAAATAGTAGCAGGCCCCGTAATTTGCTCTCCGGTATAGCTGTCAAATGCGGCTTGCAAATCTATAAAACATAAGTTCAACTCCTGCCTGGTGCGCTGACATTTTTCAGCTATCATGGTGATGGATAAAATATTTGAAATAGTTCCAATCCCCTCGCTAAACCCTGTTTGGTTGATTGGGATCAGTTCTCTTTCTCCAGACCAGGTTACCAGATCTTTTAAGAGCAGTGATGCAAAATATTTTGCTTCCACGTCCTGCAGTGCTATTAGTCGGTAGTTAAGTGGATTAGATCTGTCACCACCTTTATATATAGGCATTATTATGGAGCCTTTCCAGCTTTCCGGCACTTGATTGTAGGTTTGTACATCTGAAAAGAGGTTCTCAAGAGGTGTGCTCCAATATTCGGGTGCGTGTTTGTAAGCAGCTCGCGGGATGCCATTTGGAGCCGGGCCCCGTTGTTTTTGCCCTTTTTAATTACTTTTATTATCTCCTCCGCAGTATAAGCCTCGAGCGTTGCAGCCGATGAGAAACCTTTGCTTAGATAGGTTATTAGCGACTGGCTACAGCACTCCGCCTCATTTATCCTTTTATTATGATGATGCGGAATAAGTTGATCCCCTAAAGGTTTTATTATATTTTCTTTGAATTTTGATGAAAGAAAAGTAGCCCATTCACTTTCCTGCACATTTGATGTTAATACATTCCGAGGTCTTGTTAGTTGATTTATAATTTTCCAGAAAGTAATTGGGTTAGGAAGTTTGGAACTGAAGAGCAATTTAGTCAAAAAACTCTCATTTATCCCTCTTTTATGCTCCCAGACCTTCTTTTTATACAATTTTCTTAGAGCAAGAAAAATGTCCAATTGACTTAAGTCTTTGGCATTCAATTGCAACTTCTTATGTGTTTTTCGCAGATCCCTTCTTAGATCTTTCAGTTCCTTTGGCAATTTGCTATTTGAACCGCGCCCATTGCCCTTCACATTAGGCGATTTCATTTTGAGCTTTAGTTTCTCTAAAAAGAGAGACCATGCTTGTATGCTATTCGTTGGCATGTCACCTAAATTATTCATCGTTTCCTCTATTATCGAGAACCACTCGATTTTAATCGAATTAGACCAGGATATACGTTTTGGTTGATAGTGCATAATTGGCCCTCAAGTATGTATGATGATTGGAATCTTTCCACACACAAGTTGAATATAGTATGTTGCATTGCATGATCACTCATAGATGTATATTCTATGTAAAAACGATCTAATAGGGGAAACAGCGAAAGACTTGCGATTGTATAATCCAATATTGATGGGCATGCGGACCATAGAAAGTTTTTTTGGGTGGTCGATCTTCATCAGTCCTTCCATTCAAGATGCGCATGCCTAAATACTCTAGTTCAATCACCAATTGAGTGCATAATCGATCCATACGGGTCCTTGACCCGCCTTGTATCTGTTTAGGAACACTCCAGTGCATGTTATCTGATGTTAATATTTCATCTTCCTCCACAGAGTATATCAGGTTGGAATTAAAGTCACCAGTTATTATTATGTTCCACAATGGCTCGGTGCTGCGTAGGTCCGTTATTACATCACGCAGTAAGGCATTTTTTTATCTTTTTCACCCGATTTTTGGGTTGCGTGTAATAATTAATCAAGATAGTTGTCATGTTATTGCTTGCAATTGGGCCTGATAGTTTGATTAATTGAATACTTGGATCGGGAGAGTTGAGTTGTTCTGACTTAATTTTTAAAGCTGATGACACGTAGACTGAAAGACCACCGATGGCTCTGCCATAGATTTTAAATTTTTCAGCGGGTACCGAATAGTGCGTGAAGCCGGCCAACGCAATTTCTTCTTGCAGCCATGTCTCTTGTAGATCGATTATATCGCAATTTGCCCATTCATCCAAAGGTAATCCATCCTCCAGCAATCTTTTAGCTCCTGCAATGTTCCATGATAGAACGTGTATACCGCTTTTGTCCTCTTGCTTAGCATTATCTCTATACGGTCAGTTCTTCTGCTTGTCATTTAACATACTGGGAAGCCATTTCCAGTGCTCCTTTGGAGATCTGGCTTCCCCCCCCTCTTTCTGCTTCCACTCCTTCCTGGGTGAGGACTGCATCAGTTCTGCCTTTGGCATTGTATAGAATCGAGTAGACAGGCTTTTGAGGAGCCAATTCAGCCGGTAACCTAATGGGTTGCAAACTACAAATTTTCTTTAACGGAAATAGATAGCGAGGGGTGACGGGCTGTGATAGGTGAATACCCCATGTTTGAAATAGGTCTGATCTTCCTAGTATTATTTGCGCAATCCCCGGGGTTTTCCAGGTGGTCAATGCCTGTTCACTTGTTAAGTCCTTTGACCCCATTAGAAATTGAACACGTTCAAGATCTATGGATTTAATAGCTCTTAACTCCTTCATTTCAGCCATTAATTTCAGGATATTGAGCCTATTCAGTATATCATGACAGCCCTGTGTCTTGTACTCAGCTGTCCAGATAATTTGATGACATTCGATACCTGGCTTAGGAGAATTTGTCCTTTGCTCTTTGCCATCCGTTTTGTTTGGTTGCGTTATTTCCTTATTAGTTATACAGAAGCTTAACTTGCCCTGAACCAAACTGCTCTGTGTTCCAAATAGCAATCTTGAATTATCGCGCCGAGGGTTATCAACCATATCTTGGTCTCCCGATTCTAGTACCGTTGTGAAGAGGAAACAGAGTTTAATTGTTCCCCTACTTAATTTCGGTGCTCCAGATGTAGTTGACTGTGGATGCTGTCTGGAACCCCAGCTTTTTCAGGTATTTGATTTGTTATTTGGGAGATTTGAGGTATTAATTCGCTTGTTATTGCTGTAGGTTTTATATGACCATCAGTGTTGTCATTTTCGCGAGGGAGAATTATATCTTGAGGAAGCATCCTACTCCGGGTAGGTTTCGACTGCATGATCACTTTAGAGTGAGGATCGCTATTTCTATTCCAGTTTGCAATTTTGCTGGGCTTATTACCGGGGGCAGTGGTAGGCGAATGATATGCTCTCAGCAGCGCGTCTTGCTGATTTATTGCTGCATTTGAATGGATTATCGCGCTTCCTGATGGTTGGGAACTCTTAGGTTCCCTTTTACCCGTAGGCTTTTCATTAACGGAGTTGGTGACTTTTTTGGTTGCATCTAACTGGATTTCCGTAATACAGTCTTCTTTTATTATTTTTGCTTTTGAGTTTAGAAAAATGGGAAATAACCCAATGCCTGGCTGAGAGTCTGCATCGCATTTCTTGTTCCTAGCCTTCCGTTCTCGTTTTCTTTGTCGCTTTGTTAGTCCTTGCTTTATTGGTTCTGGGGTAATTGCCTCGGACGTAACTATTTCATTTGAATCATTTATAATAGTGACATTGCCTGACCTGAGTTTATTATCGGCTGGTGCTCGATTTTGAGAGTGCCTGGTTGATCGAGCTTTGGGTCTGGATTAATAAAGCGCTTGTTAAGAGTGAGAATTTGTTCTAGTACAATTGGTAATGAGCTTAATTTATCGAGAACTGGTCCGCAAGGGCAGGTAGGTTGAGGTTGAAAAGAATCTGATTGTGTTTGTGCTCTGTTAATTAGATTGTTCAGATTATCTAATTTCGTATTTATCCCGGCTATGTAAGATGCAATCACATTTATCAGATCTATCTGAATGTCCAATTTGTCAGGTTGCATTATTAGGGTTGCCGTAGAGGTTTGAAGTACTTTTAGTAGGGGAGCGACAAAATACGGGGGCCCTACATCCTCGTGGAGCATTGTCTTGGCCTCATTGCTTAATGTTTTATCAAGCCTCGCATTTGCTGATGGTAACAAAAGTTCACCGTGGCCGATTGGCCTGGGCTGATTCTCCATATGGCGCGTGCAAGCTGATTGTTGTACCTCTTCATAGCTGCCCCTTTCTGCGGCTACTACTGCCTCCGCATGGGCTGAATTTGTGTCAGCCAATCGATCATTCTCTTTGCTATTATCTATTAAGTTGTTTAAGTTGGACACAGAATGCAAGAGCTCGTCAAAGTTCAAATGTAAAGATTGTATATGCTTGTCTTGTGAATTATAAATTATTTCCAAACTTTGACGTCGACTAGTTGAATTTATCAAATGCGGTTGCTGGATAGATATCGTATTTGAATCATCTAGAGCAGAATGTACAGTTGCAGTTGTAATTATGCTGCTTTTTTGTAGTCTAAATTATCCAATTGAACTGGTCCTTTGGGTGAAACACAATTTCCGCTAAGTTGGAACTTTTGGTTCCCTGAAGTAGATGCATGAGTGGCATCATCCAGCCACTGTTCGTTTACTGCCAGGTTTTTTGCGTGGGCTATGGGAGTCGATAGACCCACAACATCCCCTGTTAGGGAAAACAGTACAGACCCTGGATCCTTCAAGAATTAGATTCGCGAACTGCTTAGAATGTTTTTATTTGACACAGACTTTTCGAATAGAGAAGCAATTGGAGAAATTAGAGGATTTTTCATGTTGTTATTTGCTTTGTTTCCAGTTGTTTTATCAAGTCTTCTCCGTTTGGCCGATCCCTTAGGGGCACTTGACTTTTCACCAGGGGCCTTCCTTACTTTGCCAGACCGCATAGTTGTTCCGGGGTCTTGATTTGGTTGACTTAAGTGCTGGGTGACCAAAAGGGTATCTTGCGGACTGCACGCTACCCTCTTTGCAGCTGTGTTAGACTCCTTACAGCCCGCGGATCCCCTGCCGAAAGGAGGAGGCACCCTCTGCGACACTTTTACCTGCTCAGGATAAAATTAGCCACTTATCTGATTCTTGTATCTGCGTTGTCCCAGTGCTAGGATTTATTAAACCACTTTTAGTTTTTTGCACTGTGTAAGCAGTCTATAGGGGGCTAGGGAGCGGGGGAGCACGTTCAGGTCTGGTCACGTCTGTGTTATCGTGGCTGCTACGTGTACCAACCAGCCCCAACCAGTGCCTGGGACTCAAAGCTGCAGTGTCCGGTTTAATCACCTGTTCAGCGCCAGTAAACAGAGGCCAATGACTCCTCTCCTCTCTCCGTTGCAACTCCCTGATTCCCCCAATACTTCTGCCACGCGTAGAATAATATAGCCACTATATTATGCTGTATAATGCTGCTTACCGGGTTTTCCCCCGGGTTTTCCACACGCTGTGTGTTTGTGGCAAGAGTTTAGCGGGAGTATGGCAATACGCAGTTTTTGCCGTTATCGCCGTTTTTCCCAGTTTTCCGCTAAGTCCCGCTCTCTGCTCACGGCTTGCAGTCTCCTGGAACTCCTGAGCTTGCCCCGATCAGCCGAGCTGCCCAGGCTCTCCCTTGCTTTGCGGGAGCGGCAGCCCCCCTGCAGCCCCAGCCCCAGCAGGCTTACGCTTACACCGCTTGCACCCACCTGGACCAAAGGCCTTCAATGCCGGCTGCCGGAAAGCGGTAGGCAGGGCAGGGCGGAGCAGGACACAGGGTGCAGGGCGCCAGTTATGAGGTGCTGGGCACCCCTACAGGCTTTCCTCTTACCCCCCGCCGGACCTTCTTTGACGGCTGCCAGATAGCGGAGGCGGGCGCTGACTCCAAGGGGCTGGAACAGGCGTTCAGCTGTAGTTCGCCTACTCGCCTCCCTCTGCTCGCAACGTGGGGAATGGCGACCGGAGCGGCTCGCAGCTCTCCGTGACTCTCTGCTGCACACCGCTGCTCTCTGCTGCTCTCTGCTGGTTCTGAACCTCACTGCTTTGTTTCAATCTCATCTACCAATGTTTCTCCTTCATCTAATTCACCTCTCTCTTAACATCGTCTCTCCTAACCTCTCACTCGCTCTGTCTCTCCAACTTGTTATATCTTACTTTTCTCTGTCTTTCTCTCACAGCTACACCTACCTTTCTCTGTAACCCATTTCTCTCTCGCTACATCTCACTCATTAGCTCATCTTTCTCTACTAAACCTTTCTCTTGCTGCTGTACCTCTCAATTTACCTCACAATTCTTTGACTACCGTACGTTTCCACCTCTTTTTGTATGTATATTCCTGTTACATTACCTCTGTCACTATCTTACCCCTTTCTAACTACCTCTTTCACTAGATTTGCATCTTTTTGAAAATATCTAACATTACCTCCTCACTCTCTAGCTGCCTCTTTTTGACCTCACTCTATATACATCACTTCTCCATCTACCCCTCTAACTTTAGACATCTATCTAGCATATTTACCTGTCACTACTTAATACTCTCTTCCTGCTTCTGTGTCTACTGCACCGTGTACCTCGACTGCACCTATCTATTTTCTAAACACAACTCATCTATATATCCTTTGCCCCTCTCATTTTAAGTTCCTTTCTGCCTCACTCCTCATTTTACCTTACCTATCATTCTTTACCTCCCTTTTCATTTTGAACCTCTCTACTGCAGAACTCTCTTTTTACTCTGCATCTCTGTATACTTATCTCACAACCTCACCTGTCTACTTCTACTCTATATGTATCTAGTTTAAACTCGTCTCTCAACCATATCTTTTTAGTTAGCTCAACCCTCATTGTATTTCCCCCCTCTCACTCTTAGTTTTCCTTACCCTTTTCTCTAATTATCTGTACCTATACCTAATTCTGAAACGTTACCTATGTCTCTTTTTCTACATAACTATTACTTTTCTATCACTCTACTAGGGTCGAACTGGGACAGAAAAAAGGCAGCAAAAAAACAAATAAAAGTGCCCCCCACCCCGTTTTGCAAATTTGGTAGTAAAAACAATTAGCCCACATTTGGAGACCCATCACTGTGGCTTCTCGGGTATGGTTTATTTGCGTCCAAAGACATGAACACCCTATCCTGGCAGTTGCCCACTGGTAGTATTTCAATAAGACTTTGGCATGAATAGTAGAAGGATATAATTAGAGAGTAGGCACTTTGGGGAAGGTATGTGTGCAGCAGCTACCGCAGGTCAGGTGGCATTTGATTTTTTTTCATATTAGAGCTGCACCCCTTGCTGCAGCATCCCCAATAGGAAATCTTGTAGCTCCTTCCATACCATGTGAGACACCCCACCCTGTGCTGCTTTGTGTCCCCAGTGCAGCCTACCATCGCTTGCACAGTGCTATCTGCCTCTGCATCCCTCTTATTACATAATGATGATCTCATCAGTTACAAATCTTGCCCACCGCCACGTCAGCCCACACACACCAACAAAACAGAACCACACACTGACCTTCAAGACAGGCCCATTTGGCACTGCCAGATGGCCCTATGGGCCAGTTCGGTGCTGCTCTCTACATCTTTCTTTCTGGCTACCATTCCCTTTTAATGATTCACAAAAAAGGGGTGACCCTGTGTCCCTCAGAACCTTGGTATTCAATAGTTAAACAAAAAATGGTTCTGTCGGGTAAGACAGATTTTTTGAAGGATGCTCATAGATGCAAACAAACGAAAAAACAAAATCAGCTCTCTGATAAACAACGTACGTTTGAGAAATAAATGCTCAAAAACAAAGTCATAAGATCAAAGCTTTGTATTATGTAAATTATAACATGGTAAGACCATCATAAAAATGTGCAAATTTGTGATTTTTTGTGAAGAAGTGCTTAATGAATGTGATGATGAATACAGTTTCTGTGAAGATCCTGGTGATTCTGGACCTATGGATGCGTCGACATTTCGACCCTCATGCGCCCCTGTGGGTGGTCGCGGCGGGTCTTTCTCAAGACAAGAAAGGGAATACAGTTCAAAAATGTAGTACAGACAGGGAATCCTCAGTCTGATTCGTTGTGGCTCAATGGCCCGTCGTATCTCAAGTGGTGTTTGAGTCGAGCGTGATCGGAGGCACTCAGGGGCATATTACCAAGGGCCTTATCGCCGCTTTAGCTGGAATTTTTCCCGCTAAAGCGGCGATAATTTTATCGTCCTATTACTTAGCTGTCACTAACACCAGTTAGCGACAGCTAATAGGCGATGGCGGGCATTTAGGGGCCAACTATGCATGTCAGCGATGATTATCGCTAATGACATGCAAAGTGGGTGTGCCAAGATGTTAGCGCTTGGAAACAGTCGCTAACATCGCTATCCCCTATTACCAACTTTTGGAAATAATCGCGTAAGCGCGATTATCTCCAAAGGCTCACGCCTGCCAAGAGCAGTTCTTAGCCATGTTATCCAATGGAAGGTGGATAACATGGCTAAGAGCATTGTCATGATAATGCATGAATATCGCTGATTTTACAGCGATATTCATGCATTTTCCATGATTTTTACAGCTTTTGAGATAAACCTTGATAATATCAAGGTATCTCCGCGGTAAAAATCGTCGGAGCGCAGCGATATTATAATACACGCTAACCAAGCTTAGCGATAATTATCGCTATAGCTTGGTAATATGCCCCTCAGTTCCTCTCGTGATCCGCATCCGATTTCGGCATGAGGGTCGTAACATCAACGTATCCATAGGTCCAGAATCACCAGGATCCTCACAGAAACCTTAGGAATCCTTGGTTGAAATCAACATCTGGCCATTGAAATGAACCTTGTATAGATGTATATAGATTAAATTTCCTTACACTGTATATATCATCACATTCATTGAGCACTTCTTCACAAAAAGTCACAAATGTGCACATTTTTATGACGGTCTTACCATGTATTGAAAATCTATCCTTGAATGAAGTAATTCGGATGTATATGGAAGCAACTTTGTTATAATTTACATAATACAACGCTTTGATCTTATGACTTTGTTTTTGAGCATTTATTTCTCAAACGTACGTTGTGCATCAGAGAGCTGATTTTGCTTTTTCATTTGTTTGCATCTATGAGCTACCATTCACTTTTAACCTTAAGTGTCTCCCTTTTTAAGCTGCTGTGGGACATATTAACCAGGGCAGTATCACCGCTTTAGCTGCACTTTTTGCGCTAAAGTGGCAATATTTTCATCGCCCGATTTACAAGGTGGTGCTAACATGCATTAGCGCATGTTAGCACCTGTTTTCCTGATGCCTTGCTCTGCATCTCTAATGAGATGCAAAGTAGGCGTCACTGGGCGTACCCCTGACGGACTACCTTGTAAAATATCGATAAATGTACATCGCGATATTTACTAGGTGGCCCACGCATTTTAGCAGATGTTAATTTTTGGCGAAAAAACGCAGTTTTCGCCAAAACTAACGTCTGCTAAAATGCTGACTTACCTATACCTAACAATGGGGGTGGATTATGCTGATACGATCACAGGGTCGTATCAGCAAGGTTATCGCCGTTTTCCATGGAACATCGCTGGAAAACCAATCATGTTCCATGGAAAACACTGCTATCGCTGGAAAATTATCGCCATTGCGCTATGCGTTTTTAATACAGCGATAGCATGGTGATAATTTCCAGCAATACCCGGCGATAAATACATTCTCGCTAAGAGCCGCCAACGATAACTATCGCTGCCGCTTGATTATATGCCCCTAAGTTTGTCTAAATCTATGTCTCCCATTGCCCTCTACTTCACCTATCTCAGTAAGCCATTTTAATTGTCTCTCTATCCTTTTCTTGTCTCCAATCCCATCATAGCTGAGTTTCTCAGCGAGCCAGAGGTCACTGTCTAGTCATAAATGTGTAAGCATAGAAAGAAAAGAGGAGGTACAAGGCTGGGTAAAATAATTAAGTGATCAGATTTGCCTCTTGAATGGTGAAAATCATGAGAAGGGTACACTGGCTTTCCCTGCTGTAGCAAGAATGCCAGTTTAGAATAGAGAATCATTTGTGACTGAATATCTGGCCAGGAAAGATACAATTTCAAGCACTCTACGCATGTCTTATTATGATATGCACCAGTCCACAAAATAGCAATCACATCACCACTACTGTGTCTTTCATACATGAAAGGAGCAGGCTGGGTAGACATAGAATTCCACATAAAGTACAATTACAAAACAAAGAAGGCTAGATCCAAGCACTAAAAGAAAACGTTTTGAAAGTGCTCGGCCAATTTTTCTTTTGTTACTATTTGGCTAGTGGGCATTGGTTAGCTTGAACGTTAAGCTGTTGCGTGTACCTGTTTCTGAAAGTTTAACATATAATTCAGTAAATTTTGGAATCAAGAAGGCTAGCATTAGAAGGCAATGATTAAACAGTAGAAAGTTGTTCAGAACTTGGGAACCACAATATGTCTGGCCTGGTGCCCTTAAAATTCTTAAAATAGCATTGGCTTCAGCGTCTCTCTCCTGCACATTGATGGGATCTGTCTGCCACAGCGATTCCTGTCTGTCACTGTGATCTCTGTCAGGCTGTCACTCTGACCAGCAAAGCTTTGAAGTCTCTCACTTAAACTGTGAATTCACTTGCCTTCCTCATGTCAAGGCTTGTGCCTAGTCATGTTATCTGATTCTAAGTCCTCTACAAGGGGTGCGACTGGCACAAGGTTGGAGATTGTGCCTGTGCTAGAGTTGTCCTGGTAGCAAATGTGGAACTATACCTCAGGTCTCTGCTCAGCAGGTTCAGACCAAGTGCCTGGCATTGTGTCAGTGTCTCTATGTGCCACTACGAAGGGGTCTCTGACTAGTGCAGTCAGTAGGACTGTGAGGTTTTGTTTCGCCCTGTGCCTGGGTCACTGATTACCTGGCAGTACTGGGTGATTGCCACCGCCTGGCAAAGTGTTAAAGACTCCGACAAACTGAGATAGTGTCTCTGTCCTCCACTGTCACGGTTGCCACTCGACAATGCATCGGACTTTTGCCACTGTCACGGTTGCCACTCGACAATGCATCGGACTTTTGTGACGTTTGTATGATATTACCATGCATTCCTTTACCACACATGCCTTTACCACACATGTAATACCACACTTTGACCTTTAAAACATGTGACATTTACAACGTGTGACTCCTATCCTCCCTTGACATCTTCTCTCCCCGGAATCCTACAATTAGCCTTACAACCCTTTACTTTACCTCCCTCTAAAGCGTAAAATAACACTTAGCTCCCTTTACCCACTTTTAAACTGTAAAATCACCACAATGGCGTAAGGAAAAATGATGGGCCCCCTGCAGAATGTGATGTGAGGCCCCTGAGTCTTCCATTTCTAACTGAATGGGTGCCACAAATGGTTTCTCCACACCGCCGCCCCTGCGTTTCAGAGGCAGCAGGGGCCTGTGTTACAGCCCTTGTGGGAATCCATAAACAACTACAAGAGATATGACAAAACCTCAAGTAACCGAAGTGAAATTTAGGTCTAATGGCATCTATAACCTTGTCATGGACAATGCAGACCATTTACAAATCATGGGAGTAGAGGTAACTGCAGGTAGGTTTCCTTCCAGGGATCTCTTCAAGCAACAAAACTCAGGGCAAGATCTGCCACATTAACAGATGAAGAAGAGGCCAAACTAGAGTACCCACCCTGAAGGGTCCTATGATGTTGCCTTAGAGAGGAAGCCAGAAAAGTATTCATAAAATGGGGTAACAATGAGAATGGTGGAAGTATGATTTCGGAGAACTGCCTGTGACTCCCTGATGACCATCCACCTGAGACACCCTCTGCCTGGTTTGGTCTTGAATAGCACAGCGAGAAATAACATTATAAAAATGCTGTCAACTTCTTTTACTCTGGGAATCTAATAACCATGTCCCCTGGTGACGGAAGATATATACGATTTAACAGAAGGAGAGAGAAAGGTAGAATCAGCCCTAAATCAACTGCCTGTTCTCTCCTGGAATATTGCTGGGTTCAACACTAAAACAAGTGATTTTATGAAGCAGCTGAACGTCTGCTGCTTGGATTCAAGCTAGCCTGGCTGATGAGAGGTGATGGGCCGAAACCGGCCCCAGGATGTTTGGACCGGTCCAGAGAGGACCTGCCTTGGCGGTTCAGGATGGACTGTCCCATGTAGCACAGGGTCAAGACGTATTTGCATATGGCCAGGTCTAAACTGGGGTGGCATGGTGAGCAAAAGAATGATGGATTTTACCCAGATCTCCTGACTGGGGGTGAATGTTTGATTTGCTCTGCATTCCGTCCATCATCTGTGTGTTTTTTGCTTTCTCACCCTAAGTGCGCTGGGTATACCCAGATGTAAGTCCCGGGCTCACTATGCCTCTGGATTCGAGATAGCCTGGCTGATGAGGGGTGATGCCCCGAAACCGGTCCCAGGATGCTTGTTTCTGGTCCAGGGAGGACCTGGTTTGGCAGTTCCATCTGGACTGTTCCCATGAGGCACAGGGTCAAGACTGATTTGCATATGGCTGAGTCTAAACTGGGGTGGGATGGTGGGCAAAAGAACAATGGATTTAACCCAGATCTCTTGACTGGGGGTGAATGTTTGATTTGCTCTGCAATCCGTCCATCATCTGTGTGTCTTTTGCTTTCAGAGATGTAGCAGAAACAGAGGTGGCCTTAGATGGCTACATCTATTAGTCAATAACAGCTAGAAAATTACATAATGACAACCCATGGGAGGCCTAACACTATAGGTCTCCATGCCAAGCACAGCAGTATCCCTTACCTAGTGCTCCTTTGAACATCTTACATGTCCGGCTGACTGGAATTGAACCGTCACCAAAGATCACAGACATGTCAATGTTTATATTCCATCAGGGCGTAAGCCGATTATGATTGCACTGGAACTGTAATAACAAATAATGTTCACCTTGTGCTCTGATGCACATTGTGGCCACTGGCACCATTCCCATCTTCATCCTCATGGGCTAATGCGTGTCGTACCTCCTGTCATGCACCGTTTCCGCCTCACTTACTGGTAGATGGAAAGCTCTCTGCCACTATTTCCTCCTCATGCTATGTTCTCTGTTTCCTCCTCATGCTGTGTTCTCTGTTTCCTCCTCATTCTGTGTTCTCTGACAACATTCATCCCTCACAGTGGTGTAGTAAAGGTGCCCTGTGCCCTAATGGGAAGAAGGAAACTGAGCCCCATCATCTGGTATTTTTTTCTATTTTTTTAAAGCCACTAACTGGGGTAAAATGGGCCCCTCACATCTTTGGGCCCCGGTGTCACAGCACCTACTGTCCCAGAGATAGCTATGACCCTCATGTCATGCTGCATTACTACCACATCATGCATGTTGTGCTCTCTCATCATACTAAGATGCATGTTGTGCTTCTCGAAACCGTACCCATAACATGCCCTGATAAATGCCTGCTTTCTGACAATGTTCCCACATGATGCGGTGCATGTTGTGCTCTCTGACAGTGTTCCCACATCATCCACTGATGCATGTTGCATTCTCTGGCCAGTCGCGGCCGGCATGACTCGCGGGTTGGGGGGGAGAAAAGGGGATTGCACGGGGGTTCGTGCAGGGGGATTTAAAAATAATTTTTAAAAGTTACCTTACCAGGTCCCGCGCCAACTCCACTCCTGGCCGGGTCCCGCGTTTTGCGGCTGCTTTCCAGCTCTCCTGCTGGAACAGGAACAAGGCAGCCTCCCTCCCCTAAGCCAATCACAACACTGCAATGGCAGCATTGTGATTGGTGAAGACGGCGCTCAACCTGGCACCTATGGGGAGGCCATTTTCTCTATGTAAGCTGCATGCAGCATACATAGAGAAAATCCAGAGTGCGCATGACTGGTTTGGTCTCCAACAGAGGGCCGACCAAACAGTCAGGGCCCACAGCATTGGTCAAGCCACTCCTCCCCGAACCGCCCGCCGCCAACCAGGCATACACCTGCCTTTCCGCAGTGTGAGAAGCAGAAACATAAAATGGTATTTAAAATACTATTTTATGTTTATACCATTTTATGTTTCTGCCTCTGGCACTCCAAGAAAGCAGTGGGGCGATGCTCCTACGCCCTAATGGAGGAGCTGCCCTTGTAAAACTCTGGCACCGATCCGGCATCCGGCTCTCACCTTCCTGTGCGCACGAGGCCCTCCTGCGCCAGCAGCTCGTAGCATAGGGTGACCAGAAAGTTAAAGCCAAAAACCGGGACCTTTCACAAAAATAGAAGAAGGACTACCATTTTATTTCAAGCTATGAGAGCGCTCCTCAGCAGAGACTTACTGAACAGGCACTTAGAACATACATAACATTTAATTTTTAAACCCAGTAGCGTGCCTGTTAAATAAATTGCTTTCTTGAAACAACTGCTAACTTTCCCTGCTTTGTAAAACATAAAAAAACACCTCCCACCGTTTTCAGTTGACCCTCTCTAAAAACCGGGACATGAGTTACATTTCTTGAAATTTGCTGGGACAGCTGGTTAAAAACAGGGACCGTCCTGGCAAAACAGGGACACCTGGTCACCCTATCGTAGCACCAGAGTTACGGTAGTTCCCCTCTTGTTATGCTGATGGCCAGGGGCGGATTGGCACTGCGGGCACTCGGGCATTGGCCAAAGGGCCGGTGTCCCAGTTCCCTCTGTGGGCCGTTTTTTTTCTCCCCTTTCCCAGCTCTCTGTGGACTGGAAAAGGGGAGAAAAAAAACGGCCCACAGAGGGCACCGAGATAGACAGAAAGGAAAGCAGCTTCGCTGGTCGGCCGCAGCGATTATCATCTGGGGCCTCCTTCACCCCCTGCCCTGCACAGCAATCACGCAGAGGGTGGGCTGGGGAGGGGTGATTGTCTGCCAGAATTGGCATCCCTAGGGGCCAGGTGTTGCTTAGGCCTTTGAGCCATTTTCACATCGGCCCCCCTGGGGCCCACTCAGCCCAGAAACAGTGTTTGTTTTAACACCTCGCCCCCAGCCCTTCACATGCAGGGCATAGTGGGTGAGGAAGAGAGGAAGAATGGGTCTCACTGTGGGGGCCAGGTGATGTTTGGAATTCGCACATTTTCACCTCAGCCTCCCCCTGGCTACCATGGATGACCCAGCAGCTTTGTTGTGGTACCCTGCCAGGACATTGCCCTGAGGCAGTGGAGGGCTGGGGAAGATCGAGTAGTTTAGTAATAGCAGGGTCCTCGCTGCTTATCAGGTGCCCCTGTGCTTGAGGGCTAGAATAATTTTGCAACAGAAAGGTGCCTTGCTGTTTTATTAGTTGCTCAGCTTTTAGGCCATTGTCACCTTGGCCCTGTGTCCTTTGCAAGAACAGTATCCTCCCACTTACATTCCTTGTGTGTGCATAGGCATATATGGCCTGATGCCAGAGTTGTAGAGATGGGGAATCATGTTTGAGTCCCAGCGTCTGCTCAACACCCTGTGATTCTGGGCAGATCACTTCATCACCCAGGCCCTTAAATAAAAAATCGGATCTTGAGTACTGTAATTGGTGCTCATGAATAGAACTCAGGTCTGGTTTTCTTATGTTGTGGATTTCTGATTTATGTGATGATTAGAGTCTAGGACATAGCTGGTTGGGAAAGAGTATCTAACAACATTGTGCAGGGTGTTAAGACTGCAAGTAAGTATTTGGTTTTCAGAACTGCAGTGCTCCTAGTCTTTACCAATGTTACTGGCTCTGTAAGCTTTAAAATGCTTAATTTACTAAATATTTCTCTACAAATTAGACCTCAAAGAGTAGCCAAATGGTATTTCATGAAAGGGCACGCCCCTTGAATGTAGGGCACGCCCCTTGAATGTGGGCCACGTATCTTGAATGTTGGTCATGCCCCTTGAATGTGGGCCACACCCCTTGAATGTGGGCCACGCCCCTTGAATGTGGGCCACTTTTTTCGTCAGTGCCCGGGCCAAATTGTGATCCCAATCCGACCCTGCTGATGGCCAGTCGGGGCATGAGTTGTGGAGTTATTTCCCTGCTACAGAAAGCAGAGGGAATACTGGCCACTAGACCCCCACTCACTGCCTCTGATGTGAATCAATAAGAGGCCTGTCACCGTCAGCAACATGACCATTTTTGGCGGGCCTGTGCTTGAAGAGGCCTCCATCCGACCTGAAAGCTGTGGGTCCCCTCCGCAATACGGGGGCCTCTGTTACGCCCCTTTGACTGCTTTTACCTCTACTTACACCTTTACCCAGATTATAAAATGACATTAGAAAATCATGTTATCTAAACAATAAAAAATACTTACCTGCGCGGTAAAAGTTACTCGTTAAAGGATGTCTCCCTCTCTTGTCTAACTAACCCTGTGTATGGAACTCGCCTTGTCGAGATCGCTGTCGGACCCTCTTGCAGAGTCTGCCTGGGCCCCTTGCATGGTGTCGGGGACCGGGGGTCTTTACTTTGCCTGCCACTATGTAGCGCCTTTACCTGGACCCGTGGGCTTGCAGCCGCGGCAGCTCCTGGAACAGCTGGAATGGGCTGTCAGATGGCCCACCCTCCCCCGGCTCCTCCTCCTCGCTCAGCCCGAAGAGAAAGCATCAGGAGCTGCGCCGAGCAGGAGAGAGACGGCCAGCATTGGACACGCTAGAAGGGGCGGAGGAGGAGAGCCCCTACCGCGAGAGAGTCGAGGCTCGTTCGCCTGCCCTTTAAATCCATGCTCTAGGGCTGAGAGGGCCGTAGTCGGATACTGACATATTGCATTTACTGTCCCCACGCGATCCCCGTCTCAGCCCTAACAAAAGACGTAACTTTGGGCTATGGAGAGGCAGCGCGCCTGAGCAATGGAGCTCCGGAGAGAGGCGCTGTGGAGAGCGGGCCCTGGGGCTGAATGAACGCTGGTCCGGTGAGGGGAAAGCGCGGTTAGGGGCGGACATCACCCGGGAGCACCACTGGAGAGCTACCAGGAGCAGCTCTGGGAGAAACTGGGCAATGCGGGCCGCAGAGCCGTGACATCCAGGGAAAGCAGCAGCGGAGACGGTGACAGCATCGAGAGACCTGGGGATCCCCGCTGACAAGTACCGAACTGTGCAGCCGCAGGAGGTAAGGAGGGTCCAGCTCTTAGGACAGCTTATAGCAGAGGCCATTCCGACACATGCCCTCATGGGGGACACATCCGTCTATTGGCAGACTCGGGTATCTAGCTGTCACAGTCCGTTCATGAATTCTCTCACACACTGGCACCTAGATACTGCAGCCCGCACCTGTCTGTCTATCCCCGCTGTACGCCGCATCCGTGTGCCGTTATCTCTTAAGAATCTGTGCATCTTTCATGCATGCGGAACATCTGTCTATGACGAGCACCTACGTCACTCTGACCCCTCTAGGAGGCATCTGTTATTACCACGGCATTAAAGAACACCTGTCTACGCTCCTGCTCTGTCGGGTGATATCTTTTTACAAGCATAGCAGAAAGGATTTGTGCAGAGGAGTTTCATTTACTATAGTTTAAATGCCCCGATCAGGGGTTCAATCGACTGCCTCAGAAGCCACAACGCACTCTTGTTTGAATAAAAATGAATCAAACTTGATGTATAGTGGAATAAAAAGAGATCAGTTGATAATTATATCCATAGCTTGTTTATGCGACACGTTTGCTCAAAAACCTTGTGCCTAGGGATTTTCTCAAGTTAATTCCACATATTAATACCAGAAAGCATCCAATCTGCTCTGAACGTGGTATGTGCCCCTGGACGGACTTGATCCTGTATGCCAGTTGACCACGTAGCTTTACATGGCATGTCGTCATCAACAGTGTTTAGTCCCTCTGTCTGTATGCATTTATATTAACTGGCTGACTGATGTACCGGATTAAGTCAATAAATCCAGGTTTAATGTGCTAACCCTCGCAGCTTTAGCACATTGGAGGGAAAGAAGGAGCCGGCAGGAGTAGACCAAGAGGGTTACAGTTTAAAAAAGTCACTGATATAGTTCGATGCAAATTCTCAAGTGGTGGCAGAAGGGCACATCCAAACAGTGATTTTTTTAGATGAGAAATTAATAGTAAACTGGTCTCAGGTAAGAAGTGATTGACAAATTCTTGGTCCAATAGCTGAACGAGGCTGTTGAAGAGTTCCAGTGGTTGAAAGGGGCAGACTCAAAGTCCACTATATATATTCTTAGCAATAGATCCGGTTCACAGCTGGGCTGTCAAAACCCACATTTAGAAATGACGATTTAATCTACTATACACCAAGATTGGATTACTTTTCAATTCAATTAGAATGTCTTTTTGCTCATGCATTTTCATGGATATTTTTGTCCTAAACCCTGAAACCTGTCCTGCACTTCATGTACAAACATATCTTTATTGGGGGTGAGATGTCGTGGAGTATGTTCCCGCATGGAATGGCCATCCATAGATCGAAAGTTAATCTGGGTTTACTCTTTTATTCTCGCTGTTTTTGTGATCATCTGGTTGAAGGTTCACAGATACAAAACATCTTTTACATTGATGAGGAGAGGACTGGCATGATATACCACAGTTATTCTGTTTATTTTTTGGAAAGGTGGTGAGAGATGAACAAAAGTATACAGAAACCCTTCCCATATTCAAATAGATATTTTTTTCCGGCTGGGGGGTAGGGTAGGGACAGACTGGCAGCGGCGGCCGGCACAGGTAAATGCAATGGGGCGAGGCGTGACAGGGGGCAGGGGCAGTTGACAAGTGATGGAATAGGTAATATTTAATTATATCAGTCCCGTCTTCTGTCCCCTCCCCCCCCTTGACCTGCCCCATTCTGCCTCACCGCGCTTACCTGAGCTGGTCGCCACTATAGATGGGTAACTTTGAAAGTGGTGCAGAGTGTATATATAACGGCTACCAATTGCACTACATTAAACAAGCAATCAAGCTTCCACAGAGGAGGTTTGAGGGTTACTCTCACTTAGATTTTTAAACAAGGAGGAAGAAGGTGTACATGGCAACATCATTTTAGTATATACTGGTTAAAAAAATACATAGTATTTATAGGTACTTCCAAAGGGCACTCATGAAGTAGTTTGATACTTTTATTGAGAGTCAGGCAAACCTGACCCTCAAAATAGGTGCTAAGGGTTCATCCCCAAATATGTTTTGAAAGCATTGTTGATCATGCACTGGCAAAGCCAATAGGTCTCATGTTTTGACTGCTAATGCAGACCTTTTGGCTTTGCCAATGCTTTTTTTGGTGAAGCCTCACAACCGTGACAGAACAAAGAAAAAGTATGTGCGTATGTGTCATGAAGCTACAGCGGCCCTGCGTAATGACATATATGAAATCCATGCATTATCACATATGCATGCATCACCACTCATGCACACTTTTGTCATGACATGGTGCCATTTTCTATATTTTTTATATGCTATTATTGTTCCAAGATGGCAGATGCCAATCCTGGAGTAATAAATAAAAAAAAGATGAATTTAAACTTGTGTGAAAGTACATTTTTAAAAGGAGCAGCTTAGCAGCAAACTTTAACTGCCTAGTCCTCCAAAAAATGTAAAATAAAAACCCAAAAACTTATAGGGATGGTGGAATAATGGAGTGAGTAGAGGTGGCAGGTGGATGAAGTGGATGGAGAGAGAATTCAATGCAGGGGGAGCATCAGGAGTGGGAACCAGTGGCGGCTCGCCGAGGGAGTGGTGCGGGGAGGTGAGGCGGGGAGGTGCAGGGTGGGGGGGGGGAGAGTGGAGTCCAAGACATGACAGACAGGAGTAAGGTAAGTAATTAAATGAATAAAACAATTTGCCTTATGCACGCTGCATTGCCAGCTCGGGGATGCAGCGCATGGAAGGTAAATTGTTTTATTTATTTAATTACTTACCTTACTCCTATCCGTCGTATGTCGCACTCCACTACCCCCCACCCCACCCCGCCCCGCCACACTCCCTTGGCAAGCCGCCACTTGTGGGAACACATAGCAGGGCAACACTCACATTTTGATACACTTTAGATCCTAATTATATTGTAACATTGTATTAAAACCCTGACATATATAATGGCATTTAAAAGTGGATAGAAATACGAAGCAAAGTCACAGGAGCTTGAGGTGGAGGAGATTAAAAAATAAGAGATTGGAAGAAGCGGAGGAAACAATGGATGAGCTGAGAAAGGACAGAAGTGAGCAATGAGGAGCATGCAGGAGATGAATATTTGAGGGTGTAGCAGCATACAAAAGAGAGGGCAAGAAAAACCATTACCTCTTATAGAGTGTTGACCAAAAATGAAGAAGAATATTGTCCCCTGAATGCAAGCAGTGGTAGGACACAAATCATAATTTCAGAGCCTAGTGAAGCAGAAATGCTCCACAGGCAGTACAAAAACAGAAAAGTTTGGAAATCCATAATTTAAGAAGCTTGGAAATAAGACAGGCAAGAAAACCATCCAATCAAGAGCAAATGGCTTACCAAAGCTTACTATACATGCATATTTTAAAGATAAATAATCCGAAAGCAAGAGTAGTTCTTGCTAAAGGCACCTGCACATGTGCTAGTTTCACAAAGTAATAGTGGTCTGCACTCACCCTTTAATAGTCAAATTACTCCAAAACCATAAATACATTAAAACAGAAAACACACATAAAAGGGAATGCCTCAAGAGTCAAAAAATTGTATTGTACAGTTTGTTCTCTTTGTATCTTCTTTCCTCCTTTCATGAAGTTTCACATTGTTCAATGGTGTCTTGTCGCCCATTTAAATTACCCCCTTGCCCTTCTACACGCCATGAATCCAACGGATGTAACTTGTAATTGGTGTAACTTCTGTAACAATGTGTAACTTGTAACCTATGTAACTCTCCTCTTGTAAAGCGCTCTGATACCTCCGGGTCTAGCCAGCGCTATATAAAACTCAAGTAAAAAAAAAATATATATCAATGTACCCTTCTCCAACATCAAAATAACATGGGAGCCGTGGTATGAAGTCTCAAAAGAATTCTCTTTATTATTCTTTAATACATCATAGAAACAGACTTGCCAACGTGTTTCATCCTCGAGAGGACTTCATAAGTGTTAATGTATTTCTGTACAGCAATGCCACATCAAAGTCTAAGTGTAACATGGATCGGTTCTCCTTCTGGTCAGTAACGGTGCTGGTGTGTCATATTATCCAGTCTGAGCTTACAGAACCCACGGGGTGTGGATATTAAGCTATGGTATTATTATATGGTCACCTGGTATTTCCCTAGAACAATATAGGAGCATTACGAGTGTTCCAAGAATTTTGGGGAGAACTGATCCATTTTACACTTAAACTTCTATGTGACATTGCTGTAAAGAAATACATTAACCCTGCTGAAGTCCTCTCGGAGGACGAAACACGTTGGCCAGGCTGTTTCTTTGATCTATTGATGAATAATAAAGACACATGTTTTGAGACTTAATACCACGGCTCCCATGTTATTTTGATATTCGAGAAGAGTATATTGATATTGACACCATTGAACTATGTGTATGTCATGAAAGGAGGAGCGAAGAAACAAGGAGACTAAACTACAATATTTTGAAGATAATAGACAATACTTAAAAAAATGTTCTCTTAGCACTATTTCTGTACAAAAAACAGTACTAATGTAATTAATGTAATAGGAAGTTCAAACAATCTAGTTATTCAGGGTAACATGGCTGCCCACTTCTTTTGATTTTTCATTCATATGCCTTTCAGGTCATTATTTTCTACATGAGGTTAGCTATCTGCAGCACCAGTAGAAAATGTATGTTGCGGTATAAAAATAGCCACCTACAACAGAATATAATGCTCACAAAAGAAGGCCCTTGCAACAGCTGTGCCAGAAGTGAGTAAAATAATGCTGCAGAGAGTCACAATATGCGTGGGCTACATTTTGAGAAAGTGGCCATGAGAATGCCAACCTGGGTAACAAAATGCCAGGGAACCCATTATGCCAGTGATGCCCTGCACAGACAGACAGACCTATTTAACCACACTCAGGCAGACACACATTTATATACAAACACAAACCCACAAGTATATGAGTGTTTGATAAGGGCCTCATCGTGTCGTAGCAGTTTGGCTTAGTTACTCCCCCTCCATCAGAGTTACTGGGGTCATCGGTAATACCAGGGGAATTGGGGGAGCTCTGAGGGTTTGCCGAGAAATTACTAGGGGAATCCAGAATGTAGAATCCACTCTCCTGGCTACTCTCCCTCTCTTCCCTGTATTTCACCCGGAGATTTCGTCTGCTTCAGCATATATTTATTTATACATGATCAGTTAAACTGAGCAAGCCAGCTAAACAGTGTTCCATGTTTTAATCTTTCACATGTGTATCAAAAGAATAAAATAAACAGGTATACAGATGCTCAAACAAGGAGGCAGCAGGTGGAGAGAGAATTCAAGGCAGAGGCAGCATCAGGGGGTGGGAAGCCATAGCAGGGCAAACTCACATTTTGATACACGTAAAAAGCCTGACATATATAATGACATTGGAAAGTGGTTAGAAATAGGAATCAAAGTCCTCTCTTGAAATAAAACAAGTGAATGAGGCTAACGCGTTCCAGGCTCTCGTATGTATCTCTTTCTGATGGCCATCCTTTTCGATGACTATGTCCAGCTCAGACATCTTGCTCCAGCACTTGCAGGTTGCGCCTCCTCCTCGCCAGTCTCCGCGTTTAATAAGAGCCGCGGGAGCGGGTTGAGCTGTCGAGCAAACTCCATAATGAAAAGGAACTGTCTCCAAGCTTTCGCGCTGGCAGGTGGAGTCCAAAGCAAGCTGGCGGAGAGCTGTGAGTTGTAACAGGTTATGACACCGGCTGCCTGTTTCCCTCCTCCAGCCGCTGCTTTCATCAAGGGCAGATAATGGAACTCGCCAGAAAAAAAACACCTATCTGGCACTGCCGTTACTGATTTATCGAAGTTCACCCTTTTCGACTTTCAAGTAAAAAGGATTTTATTTATTTTTCTAGGAGCTGTTATCAATTGGCGTCTGAAATCTCAAGAGATTAACCATGTAGGTTACTTGGAAACCAGGCCTTTGTTTAGGATAAGGCAGAAATATGATTAAGCTCTCTGCATTGTTTGCCATAAAAAAGTTACAGGTATCCAGTCTTGTACAATACATTAAGGGGCATATTCACAAAGAAATGGGGCAGAGCTGTGCTGCAAGCAATTTAGCAGCTTTGCACCATTTAAAAAATGCAGGGATGCGGTGTATACACAAGAATATGGTGCACCCGTGTATTAACCCTTTCGCCTAACGCCAACACAGACACCCTTTGCCATGGTGCCACGGTACCTGAGTTGCAGGGATGGTTGTTTATGTGCAGGAAGGGGCACCTTCCGGCAAATAAATAAACATTAAAGGCAATTTGTTCCTTCTTTGTGTGCTGCTGAATGCAGCACATATAGAAAGAGCAAAAACGGGGAGAAATATAAATATTTTTCCTCGTTGCGCCACTCTAACTCCTGCTAGTGCATGGCCTTAGTTTTTTTGTGCTGCCTCAAATTTCCACCTCCTTGTAAATCTGGGGCAGCGTCTAAATGCAATGAATGTTGCAGTGGAACACCCACAGCAACACCCATTGCAGATACCTGCATGACAGAGTAGGATATTTATAAAGTGGCGTTAGGCCAAGCAAAGTGGCTTAACGCCGCTTTGTATATATGGTGCAGGGCATTGCGCCACCGGAACGTCGTAAAAAGTAACACTTCAGCGGTGCAATCCCCTTGTAAATATGCCCCTAAGTGTGAGAGGAGATAAAATACGTGGAACCAACAGAACCTTACACTGGTGGGGTAACTGCAAAGCATGCTTCGTTCACTGGTCTTCTGCATTGTATTATTTGGGGAATTATATATACATTTTGAAAGGACATTTATTTTTGCCTCTGTTATGTGAGCGTCGTGTTTTTGAAATGGCGCAGCGTAGCGCTGCTAAATCGCTTGCACCGACTCCTCTTTGTCACTTTATGTTTTCACTTTCAGATAGTATCCTTGTTATTTCCTATGATGTGGTTGTTCTCATATCTAAGGGGGCTTATCTAGATTACTTGCATATTGCAGGTCGCCTGCCAGGTCACCAGACAGATGTCATCTCCTCCCCAAGTGGAAGACCTCCTTCCATATTTAGAGATCCCCTTCAGGCAGGCAGCTTCAAGGCACTTAGGGGTCCATTAGGATGATGGGCGGACTTTGTCCGCCCGTCATCCTAGCGGGGATTGGGACCGCCCGCCATAAGGGCGGGGTCCGTGGGGGGCATTAGGATGTGCCCGCCACAGTGGCGGGCACATCCTGCATTTGTAGCATTGTGGCGGGCGGTGCTCTCAGCACCGCCCGCTACAATGCTAGAAATGCATTTCAGCATTTGCATATACAAAGCGGCAGGCACCACGCGGTGCCTGCCGCTTTGTTTATGCAAATGTGGGGAGGGTACCACAGGTACCCCCGTGTGCAGCCCCCACCCCTCCTACACTCTGGGGGCCCGCAGGGGGCCCCCAGAGTGAAGACCTCATGGAAAGGCATTGTAAAATGCCCATGCTAATATGGCTGGCGGTGTCTGATAGACACCGCCACCATATTATTCCTTTTCCGCCGGGACCGGGGCGGAAAAGGTTCCCCCGCCATACTAATATGGCGGGGGGAAAACTAGTGAGGATGGCTACCTGCCTGGCAGGGGCAATCCGCCCGACATCCTAATGGGCCCCTTAGTCTTTGCCAAATTGGTACCATGTTTATTGCGCCTACTTGTAAAATATTTATGTCTTTTATAAAACCAGCTTCCCATGCAGGACCAAAGTGAAAAACAAAAAACAAATGGCTCAGCTGTGCTGGGAGTTTTGTATCTGGCATATGGGTTATTTCTTGCTTGCGACAGTTAGGCTTTCCTTGCCAGTCCCGAACAAGAAAAATGTTTGTCCGATGGTTCGAAGTATATTGACTTGTGGGCCAATGGTAGAAAAAAATCCCACCGGCGCGATTGCAGGCATTCCACCATCGGAAACTTAACACATCGCATAACTCTAAAGCAGTAACATCTTAAGGTTTTATAGGGGCCCTATACAAGACATATATTAGGCTCCCCTGTTTGGAACAAGTTTGGATTTTTAAAAGCATTTCCTGCTAATTTAAGCCTGCATAATGCCAAGCAATACTGAATTACATGTTAAATAATCAGAAACAAGGTAAAACGAAAGCAGTTGAAATATGTGTTGCCCAGAACTCCAAAAATCTAAGGCGATACGATAAGAATAAGATGACACTGGGTAGCAGAACCAGAATCGGAGGTAAAGGCAGGCAGAGAGAGCTTTTGACAAATAGAATAGATAGAAGTCAAATAGTAAGAATGTTCCAGTTCCAAAGGGCCCCCTTGGGAAGTGGAGTTCCTGGGCAATTGCCCACTTTGTCTATTCCTTAAAATGTCTCTGACTTTAAGAAGAGCAAGCCAACTATAGGTTTGGTGACGGGACCCCCGCCGCTTTATGGAGGTTGTCCTGGATCTTCCAAACTCCAAATGATCCCTCATTCCTTTAATATTCCTTGCTTGTGCCCTACAATGTATGATGTATTCAGTATCAAAGCTTCTATTACAAGAGTCAAGAGAAGAACACATCCAGGGCTCCTTCTAGTGGAGGTAAAAAGACCATAAAAACAACCAGCATTTGGACACTGTATGCAGAGCACTCCATGACGCAAAATCTGTTCTGCTTCTGCCACTGAAAATTCCCGCACCAGTCCCATATTCAGTATGTATATTGTGGTGAGGGTTCTCTAAAAGCCTGTGGGACTGGCCGAGTAGACTAGATGGCTGCGGAGGGGCGCTAAGTCTGCTTCTGGTGGAGATTTTTTTTATGCATTCTTGAATGTTAAGCATAATAAGAAGGGATGGAGCAAGCACGTGAATAGCAGTAATCTTATAATGTAGATTATTCAAGCTGTAGTGTTACTTGTGCACACTTTCAGTTGGTTTGCAAGCCTTGTGCTATTTCCGGTGGTTTGCAGGTGCAGTTGTGTCCAACTTTGGTTTGCATGCCTTGCAACATTTCTTGTGTCTGTGGTTGCCTAAATGTCAGCATCTATTGCACCATTTTGATATGTATTCATATAGTTGTGTATCGTGACCTTTTTCCTTTTTTGGGGGGCTTCTTTGAATGTTGGACAATACACCTAAATGCAGTTTCTACTCTGGTGGCACACGTGTGGGGTGAGGCTTTAAGGTAATGTACAGTTATGTTTTGTCTTTCTGTCTTTGCTGCGCACCCTGTGCCCTGAGTCTTTGAATGCTTACCTTCTGAACATATTTTCTAGCATTCCTGCTTCTTGTGTAGGAATGTAGGAGTGTTGTTCAGTGGTCTGTTTCCTATCTCAGTGTAAGTCCTTAGATTTTCCTGTCTGGATATATGATTCAGTAAGTATTCTGTGTTGGGGATTTTGTGAAGGTCAGTGGAAATGGCCTATTGACCCAGAGGGATGAGCAGAGCTAACACAAATACCCCTGAAGGGGCTGCCTATATATGTAGTTGATAAAAAAACAAGAGGACACTGTTCCTAAGGCGCTAAGAATCGCCCAAAAAGAAAAGACTAGATAGAGTGAAAAAAGCAGGATCCCAGGTTGAGAAGAAGCCTACTGGTAAGGGAAAAGATCCATAGGGCCAGCGCTGCAATTCCCTACGGGTCCCCCGAAGGGTCACTTTGTCGAAGATTCTTTTGTCCTAACGCCAGATGGTGCATGTGGGTGTGTGGGGTATAGGTCCTAAAAGAGGGTAAAAAAGGTGTGTGCAAGGTGAATTCAAATTGCCTATGGGTTACCACGGAGGAAGTACAGGTGTGGTGGTACCCTATACAAAATAAAAACTATATGTGAAGTGTAATCCCAAAGGGCACATTGTGCCCGGGTGTAACTGGCCAACATGTTTCGCGCCTCTGTTGCCGTATAGGTCATTGGCGCTTCTTCAGGACCAAATAATCATTAAAAAGGATCTAAAAACAAACCCTCCATGTATACCAGGGCGAAATAGCAGCATATGTACCCTACCAAGTGGTTACATGTATAGGTTGAAACTGCTCCTGATATGAACCTAGGAAAGAAAAGAAAAACTGTGCATCAGACGGACTTGATGCAACACTGTGTGCCACAGCTGTGTGCACACTGTAATAGAAAGAAAGTGACACTCACAAGACACAGAGAGCACAATGCCTCTAAATACTGGGAGATAGAGTTGTAAACCATAAACATCTGGGTAGCAAGTAATAAGTTATCTGGACCACCTTCTGACACATAAGGGAACCCGGATGCCAAACAATAGGTGTAGATCATCCACAACCATTATACATTTCCCCATGTGCCATACCAACTTGTTAGTGCACAATCACCCCACAAAAGTGCATCACGACAACATACTATGGAGATATATATATATATATATATGGCAATATCCAAGGTATCCCTACCTCTCATGTAGAGGAAAGAGACTTCAAAGGCTGCAAAAGTGGAAATGCCCGTACCAAAACAGGCTAAACAGAAAAACCATTACAGAATTAGGCATGAGTTCACCAGGATAGTCCCACTCAAAATACTGAGCTTAAAAAACTTAATCTGCCACTCCCAAAACTGCAGGTAGCCATTACTCACAGAGCGTGCCGCGGGCCGGTGCAGAGACATAGGCAATTTTAATTCACCTTGCACACACCTTTTTTACCCTCATTTAGGACCTATACCCCACACACCCACATGCACCATCCAGCATTAGGACAAATGATCTCCGACAAAGTGACCCTTTGGGGGACCCGTAGGAGCAATGCCCGATGATGAAGCATGACATCCTTCGGGGTGTGTGAGGCCAACATGATACAAGATTTGGTCTTTTCCCTTACCAGTGGGCTTTTTCTCAACCTGGGATCCTGCTTTTTTCACTCTATCTAGTCTTTTCTTTGTAGGCGATTCTTTGCGCCTTAGGAACGGTGTCCTCTTCTTTTTGATCGGTTGCAATAAGGAGCATGGACACTGGACCATGAATGGCTCCTTGGTCCCCTCTCTCTTGTTTTTCATACTATGTATGTAGTTGAACATTAAGAGTAACTAGAATAAGCCTCTACTAAGGCTACCACCAGTCTCCAGCCATCACTTACACTGTGTTCTCTTCAGCATGATAACTCTGCTTCATAGAGAACCATTTCAAGTGTCATCTCTTATAGACTGAAAAGAGATACAATCCTAGTCACTCACTTTCTGAAAAACTCATGTTTGATATTAGGATGTTGGCTTTCCTGTATTTTCCATCCAGATAACTCCCAGCAAATTCACCCTGTTCCCTGAAGCCTCAGAAAGCAACCGAAAACGCCAATTCTTTCCCTGGATTCCCTCTAGACATAAGTTGATGTATTTTGGGTTATGTCTTTGCCGAGCAGCCTCCTATACTATGAGTGTTCATAATGTGAGTCCATGTCACTGCTTATTCATATGAATAAGTGCCATAGTTTATCTAAGAAGTATGTTCTTGCTGGATAACTACAAGTCTTGCTCTTTTATAATTTAGTATTGTCTAAAAATTGATCTCTGTAAAGGGTTCCGCTGTTTCTTGAAAGAAAGTTCAAGCTATCTAAAAAAACAAAAAAAATAGTACATCCAATGTTACCATCATAATGTTAACTCTCCCCATGGGGCAACATTTGCTATGTTAGTAATCTTTTATGAAAATGTGTTTCCTTTATGTTATAGTGTGGCATGCTATAGGAGGCATCTTAACATCAATTCTATTTTGGTGCATAGAAAGAGAGGAGGATAGGGGTATCTACCCCCTGTATACAACTTGCAGTGGCATAGGCGACTGGCAGCTTTCATGATTTTATAGTGATCTCTGGGACTCAGCCATTAAAAAGCTGCTAGCGGGATCTTTAAACAAAAAATATGTATTTGGTTACAATCATAACAATACAAAAACATAGCAACAAAATACGAACATATCATTCATGAAAACAACACACACACCAAATAGGACACATAATTCGGATTTCATAAACAACAAATATAACCCATTAACAAATATCGACCCAGAGATCACATAAGTAAAATCATCCAATAGCAGCAACAGAGTTCATCACGCCTAGTGTACCTCAGTCTAATTGCCACTCTTAAAAAACAGTAGACTTTAAAAAAGACTTTAAAGATGAGGTGTTCATTGGATAGAAGCTGGGGGAACCTAAGAGCAAGTCGAACTTTCCTAAAATTCAGTGATTTCAATAAAGGCCTAATAAACATTCTCCTAGGTGACCTAAAATAGCCACAAACACTTATAAAATGTGGGGTACCCTGCGGAGACACATTTTCGCAGCCAAAAGGGCCCAGGGAGCCAGAGGGCTCCAACCACTAGGAGAGGCCAGAAGAAGATGCAGAGTGTTCAATCCCAGCCTGATCAACACAAATCTATCCCTATCACTATTTACAATAAATAAATACTGTTCCATGGTCTGAGCTGTTTTTAGAAACATATGCCCCCGCACCATGGGTTTCAGCAGTTCAGCCTGTGCTCTATCTAATGACTTGAGTTCCAGGAAATGGCCGCTCACTTACCTCTGTTCTGAGATACACAAGGGCTTGGGGCTGTAAAAGAAATCCTTCCTCCACATACTGTTAAAAGTGTTCTTGACATATGCGCCGGCTTTAGCTCTGGTGGCGCCCTGGGTGACAATGTATGTTGGCACCCCCCACGGGTGCTCCACACAGACTCCCTCATTACTATTATTTAACAGTACCCCCGTAGTCTCCATAAGTACTCTCTCTCAGATTTATTAAATAGCGCCACCGATACCGGTGTAGGGTGTCAGAGAACTTTACATCACAAACACTACACAGAGACAACCAATCATAGGTGTGTAAATCAGTGGATAGGAAATGTTACATCAGACAGAAGACTACAAGGTGAGTCGCATGTCATCCACACTGGTAGACGGTATAGTTTAAGAGTGCTTGGTCTGGAGAAGCACAAACTCGGAATTTAAAACTTAATACCATGGTTGGGAGTTACATTTAATAATAAGGATTTTTTTCCCAAATGAACCCTTTTTGAAACATTAGAATAATGAAAGACGGAGCTTAACATCATAATGCTCCAGTCTATACCTTGCAGTCTGCATGCAGCTCTTTGATGACAGATATTAGCTCGCTGTTCCATGTTAGGATTTTAACATCTACCCTGCTAATAACAAAAGGATCGCTTTGACAAAAGAACTGACCTATTTGAGCTATATGCACTTTGTCATCTGCATGTTACAAATTCTTTGAAGCAGGCACATTAACCCTCTGTGCTTCCATAAAATGAGTTAAAACTTCCACTTGGCAAAACTCCTTCTCTCTCCAGAAAGATCATTAACCACCGACTTATCTTGTCATTTGTATTTTTGTATGAAAAATATGGAGGCCAGCAATGCAGCAGCTGGTGGTTTTAAAACCATAAAATGGTTCCAAACACGGCGCCCCCTCAAAGAGTCAGCACTCGGTGCGGTGGCACCGGTTGCACTGCCCTAGAGCCGGCACTGAACATGGTCAAGGTACAAACCGTCCTCAAGGATGAGCCTATTTAGCGGGGATTCCCTAGACCAAACCTTCATTCCAACTTAACAGTGGTCTGAGGGTAAACATATCTCCTATATATTTTACTCCTAGCTCCTCATGCACACCGAATGCTGGAGTACTTTGGGGAACCTGCAGCATGCGCCTTAAGAACATGTTTTTCACGGTCTGGATATTATCAATTTATATGTATCCCCATACATCACTATCATATACAATCTTGGAGCCATACTTGGTCTGATAAACCTTAGTCAAGATTCTGGAGACCTGGTCCCCAGCCTCTGGGCAAAACAAGCAACAGTAGCATTGGTGTTAATAAGCTAAACTTTCTTGTTCTCGATCATGGACTTCCAGTTTATATTGGAGTCTAACAGGACGCCAAGATATGAAAAAGCCGGAATTCTAGCAGGATCGAAGGGAACTCAGTGACTTGTATTTTATATAGAGACTTCCAGTTTTAATATGAGCTCATTTAATTGGGTAGGATTGGAGAAAAGTCAGGGAAGGAGTTAATTTAGTATGATCCATATGGATATAATAAGAAAGGTTTAATCTACCAAGAGTTTTTACTGCATCCATCAGGAGACATTCCACTATTTCATTTGTTTTTCCTTTTATCAATACAATGACGTTTCATGTACTGACATCCCATGTCTACCCTAATGAACTATGGATAGGTATCACATGAATGAAGCAGGGATACTACTGAAAGCATGGCATTCATTCATCATGACAATGCGTCTTGGCCAAAGGCATTTCTAATCCTCTATAACTGGTGGTATTTCAAAGGCTATCTCAAATCCCAGAAGTCCCTAACCTATTTTCCAGCATATCATTCACCCATGAAATCATCTACCATATGGTCCAGCTGCACTCATTACAGACTCAGCCTTTTATCTATCACCTGCCTGCTTATAAAGGAAGACTAAGAAGGTTATTTTAAAGTTATAATATGATTTTATGATAATGATTTTTATAAGTCATACCATCCATGCCAATGTCCTTTGTCCCCACTGTTTTGTAAGATTGCGACCATTTCTCCATTTATTTTATTTGCATAATTGTATCCCCCAAATAGAACTTAATGCCTTTTGTGCACTACTTGTCTCCTCCTGTATCTTTATGTCTTGTTCATCGTCTAACAACATTTATTTGGGTGACAGGTAGTAAAATTAGTGAAAATGCCTGGTCTGTCCCAAACATTTATCAGAAATGATAGTTTCTGAACATGAACTTAGAAATATTCAGGAACCATTATGACAAAGCCATTAACCAAGAGACCACTAAGTTGTCATTTGCTATCTATAATGATGCTCCGTTATACCCTATTATGCCATACAGAAACAAGGATTTTCTACAATGCACTTCCCTAATTGAATTACTTCATGTAGCTCTCACCTCATGCTACTGCCTGTTTGGTGTGTCATTCCACCTTTTTTGGACTTCTTCTCTTACAATGCTTGAGAGACTATTTTCAGTGTAAATGTTACACTCAACGACTATAATACATGTTGTCACAACGAATTCTTCATCTAATAAGTTCAATACCACATCCAGACCAGTACACCTTACACAACCACCAATATCATGAACACAAATATCACCATTACTAATACCGCCAGCAATGCCATCACCTCCACCAACAATACGACCACCACCACAAATGCCAACAATATCATTAGCAAGCAACCATACCACAGGCTAACTGCACATATAACACTTTACCAATAATAATATTCAAATCATACAACCACCAATAGCACCATCAATACACCACCATCAAAATCAGCAATATAAAATACCACCACCAGTAACATGACCACAACTACCAATATGACCACAACAAATAAAATACCCCCACAAATACTACATGTAAATGTAAATGTAGTATACTTGTAAAGCGCACAGCTGCCCCAGCAACGGGGCGTCCCGGCGCTGTATAACTCTGGGGAACCCGTCCTGGCTTTCCCTGTGGGATG
Source organism: Lissotriton helveticus (assembly GCF_964261635.1). Lineage (NCBI taxonomy): Eukaryota > Metazoa > Chordata > Amphibia > Caudata > Salamandridae > Lissotriton > Lissotriton helveticus. Next base: position 1,913,745,524 of record NC_136061.1, on the reverse strand, counting down.
GTCCCTGCTGGGAGTCCCCAAGGTGGAGCCAGGCATCCCCGGAATTGGTGGGGCCGTTGTGGAGATTAGGCAAGCTAATGCCCAGAGTTGCCGAGTGTGATCCCTGATTAGAGTAAGCACCGAAGCGAGAATTATCGAGTCCGCTGACCAAGGTCCACGACCCTGCCGCGTCGGGAATCGAACCCTGGTCCCGGGCCGACTTCTGCTCTCGGGTCTGCCGCCTCTAACCAGTGAGCCACACTACTCCTCAATCACTGCCAATACCATACTACCACCAGTACCATACCACCACACATTAAACCTCATCATCAATATCAAGCCACTACTTATGACAGAAAAGCCACCACCATTAATACCATAACAACACCACAAACACAAATACCACCACTATAAATAGACCTATTACCTTCAATATCATCACCACTAATAATACCACTAATATCACCATTCCAACACCAATACTTCCACCACCAATACCACACCACGAATAATGCCAGTACTCCCACCAGTAATGCTACGAATACAAGTGAAGTAACTTCAAACAACATATTATGTTTACATTATTTTCTGGGTAAACCCTGCATTAAGATCTTTGGCGTTTACACATTTTCCTCTGCATCTAATTCATCGTATGATAGATCTTAATGTACTTTCTTATATACATTGCGGTTTTGGTCCAGCCTTTAGCTCATACTTAGCTATCAGAGCAGTCCCTGGGGCATCTTGAAATATGAAGGCCACAATCTTCAGATTTCACCTTCTGGCAATGATCCTTGGGATAAAACTAGGTATTTGCAGCCAACGACTGACCAGCAATGAACGTGTATGCTGGAATCTTGGAACCTGAATATGTCAATGAGTTTATTTAGTCTTTCAAACCAGTTCTAAAATGATTGAAATCCTTTCACAATTCTAGCGATGGGCTTGTGACTTAACACCGCTCACAATATGATCATGCATACCCCACACACACACCAAGCATTGTGCCCAGCTAAATACACTGCAAATAAACACACTGGCGTGCACGGAGGCGTACACCTACCAATTCATCCTCACAGATTGGAGCAGCTTCACAAGTCAATGACTCTGAAAAGCCAGGAGGTCATGAGACGAGTGCTGCAAGGCAGGCTGCTGCGTGACAGGTGATTGACAAATCCCCAGTCTAATCAGCCTTTAGAGGCTCCAGGCCAAATTCAACTTGGTTTCCCTTGTAGGCCTGTGCGCCCCTGCACACGGCAGATACACCAGACGCACATATTCCACAGCCACGCTAACACATGTGCACTCAACACATATACCTGCACGCACATATGAACACATATGCATCTGTGCAATATAACTATGTACCTGGTGGCTCCGTTATATAGTCTAATGTTACCATCAGGGAACTTTGATGACATCATAAACCACGATGCAAGAGGCCTAGTGGGTTGTAAATGCCACCAGAAACCGAGATGGCACATAGGACCATATTAGAAATGGTGCCCATTACGTATTTTTTTATATTATATGTTTATTGTGGAGAAGTTATCTTGAAATAGCAGTTTTTTTCAAAGTGCAGCTAAAAATGGACACTGACTGGAAATAAAATGTTTACGTTTTGTTTACCTTTCTTGAATAAAGTGATAATTAAATAATGGGCAGTTGAATGGTCAGTGGATTTACGAGATTCTGTGGATGCAATGTTTACTGAATAATTTGATTGTGACCAAAATTTTCGGTTCTTGCTCAAAAGTATATGAAAATAATGCTGTAAGAGAATATGCATTTGAATTTTTTGTTGCACAATTTGCACTTACTTTTGTCCTCCATTGTCATATAATCCAAGTAAGGCTGACAATGTTAAAGCTCGGTATACTGATATGGGGACTCTCTTGAGGAAATTCACATTTTACAGGCAAGCGTGAACTATTTCCCATACTTCATGATTTCTTGTGAAACATAGCACTGCTTTTTGTGCAATAAGAACACCAAAAGATGCTCTCTCTCTCTCACTCGCTCTCAATAAATATACATACATATATATATTCTCAAGTGTGGGGCCCTTCTTCTCGAGGTTATTTCATGTAGAACATGCTTTAAGTTTTATGAGGTCATTGTTCTGGTGCTCAGTGGAAACGTGTATGTTGAGGTCAGATTTTGCTTATATTAAAAATGTGGTCACATGGTTTTAGACACTAGGGCCCAACTATACGTGGGTTCATCCTTAACATTCATGAATCGAGCATTCATTGAGTGCTTTTCAGCCCATTAAATATGCATAAAATGAAATTGTTTTCAGTCATGAATACCTGCCTCTTAAAATGCACCTATTCATCTTAATTTAACATTGATGTATTCATGTGATTCTTATTCATTCACAGTGAGGGAGAGAGCTGTGTGTGAGCTGCGTAGAAAGTGACTGCAGAAAGCATGAACGTTTCTGCCTGCAAACGTTTTAAGCAGATAGGTGTTGAGAGCTCACTTTTATACATCCCTATTCTTTATTAAATTGTGTTGACGTAATGCTTGTGATCACTTACTTATTGTACATTTTGTGCCTCACGTATTAGTCCTAGTTTACTAGATACGGTGCCAGGGCCACATTCTCTAGCCTAAAGCGCACGCGTGATGCTGGAGAGGTTGCTATTAGCGCTCGAGGCCCGAGTGGCAGAGATAGAGCGGCCCATTTGCATGGTAGCAGCGGGTTGCTTTGGCACGTCATTGACTCTGGGCAAAGCTGCAAAGCTGCCCAGCTCAGCGTGAGCTGGCATACAAGCCTGTGTATTTTCACGCGCTAACTGGTCCAACGTGCCTTGGGGATGGGAAGACGTGAGCCTGAAAAAACAATTAATGTCAGTCGGTTCTTTATTGATGATGAGTTAAAATAGTGCAAAGATGGACAGCAGCATTCAATCAATCAATCAATCAGGCGTTTCTTAAGCGCGACTACTCACCCGTACGAAGATGGGGAGCAATGTTGTCTGTCTGAGGTGGAGCGAAAGCGTTTCGCCGCGACGAAGGAGAAGGAGCGACCTCCCGATCTGGTCTTTCTGGTGCGGGGGACCACAGCGTAGGAGAGCTGGGCTGATCGTAGGGTCCTTTGGGATGCGTGGAATTTGAGTCTGCTGTTTAGGTATGCTGGTCCGGTGCCATGGAGGGCCTTGGGTGCATGGGTGAGTATCTTGAAGGGGATTCTCGCTTCAACGGAGAGCCAGTGGAGTTTGCGCAGGTGCTGGGAGATGTGGCAGTGTCTTGGCAGGTTGAGGATCAGTCTTGTGGCGGCGTTCCGGATGTTCTGTAGCTTGCAGGGAGCTTTTTATTTATTCCGGCGTAGAGTGCGTTGCTGTAGTCGAGTCTGCTGGTGACCAGGGTGTGAGGGGCGGTCTTTCTGTGTTTGAGGGGGATCCATTTGAAGGTGTTACGAAGGAGGCGGAGGGTGTGGAAACAGGAAGACGAGACGGAGTTGATCTAGCGGTCTACTTTGAGCTCGGAGTCCCAGGTTGCGTGCATGGTCCGCGGGGGTTGGCGGGTTTCCGAGGGAGGGGGTCCACCAGTTGTTGCTCCAGGCATCGATGTTTGGGCCCATGATAAGTACTTCTGTTTTGTTGGGGTTTAGTTGTAGGCAGCTGTTTTTCATCCATTTGGCAATGGCTTCCATGCCTTCTCAAAAGTTGTGTCTGGCGGTGTTGGGTTTGTTGGATAAGGAGAGGATGAGTTGTGTGTCGTCTGCGTATGACACAATGTTGAGTCCTAAGGTTCTGAAAATGGGGGCGAGCAGAGCCATGTAGACGTTGAAGAGCGTCGGGCTGAGGAAGGAGCCCTGGGGGACTCCACACGTGGTCGGTGTAGGGTCTGAGAGGAAAGGGGGGAGTCTGACCCACTGTATTCTACCAGAGAGGAAGGAGCGGATCCAGTCGAGGGCCTTGTCCTGGATTCCTGCGCTGTGGAGTCTGCATAATAGGGTGCAGTGAGAGATTGTGACGAATGCAGCTGAGCGGTCGAAGAGGATAAGGGCTACTGTTTCTTCTTTGTCCAGTAGGATGCGGATGTCGTCTGTTGTGGCGAGGAGGGTGGTTTCTGTACTGTGTTTTTTTTCTAAAGTCGGATTGGGAGGAGTCCAGAATGTTGAGCTCTTCGATGAACGTGGCGAGTTGGCTGTTGATTGCTTTCTCGATGACTTTCACTGGGAACGGGAGCAGGGAGATGGGTCTGTTGTTTTTGAGGTTGGTGGGGTCAGCCGAGTGTTTCTTCAGGAGGGGGTTGATCTTGACGTGTTTCCAGTCGACGGGGAACAAGGCAGTCGCTAGGGAGAGGTTGATGGTGTGGCGGAGCATGGGTACGATGGAATCGACGGCTCTGTTGAAGATGTGGTGGGGGCAGGGGTCCGTGGGGCCCCCTGAGTGGATTGACTTCATTGTCTTCAGTGTCTCTTCGTTGGTGAGGGCTGTCCAGTTGTCAATCGCTGGTTTACGGGTGTCTAGGGTGGTTGATGAGGGTTCAGTGTGTTGGTTGTCTTCGTCGTAGACGCTGTTGATTTTGCGGTGGAAAAAGGTGCTGAGTTTGTCGCAGAGGTCTTGTGAGGGAGGGATGTCCGTAGACTCGTGGTGGGTTGGGCAAACTACTTGATGATGTTGAAGAGCTCCTTGCTGCTGTGCGCGTGGGTGGAGATTCTGACTTCGATCGCTTTTTTCCTGGTTTCTCTGATGAGTTTGTGTTGAGCTTTGGTGGCGGCTCTCAAGCTGTTGTGGGCATGTGGATTTGGTGTTTCTCCAGGCTTTTTCGAGACAGTGGCAAGTGCCTCTGGACTCTCGAAGTTCAGTGGTGAACCATCGGCTTTCTTGGCGCGAGTATTAATGTTTTTCTTGAGGGAGGTTATGGTGTTGGCCCTATCCGCGATCCATCTGAGCAGGGTTTGGGTTTTGGTGTTGGGGTCGTCGTTTTCTGTGATGGTTGGGGTGGAGGTGTTGAGTGAGGAGGTGAGCTGGTCGTCGGTGATTTTGGTCCAGTTTCTTCGTTGGAGTCTGTAGATGGTGGGTGTTCTGAAGGTGAAGTGGACGCAACGATGGTTGGTCCATGGGAGTTCGATGGTGTGGCTGAAGGTGATGGAGTTTCCTGTAATGAAGAGGGGGTCCAGGGTGTGTCCTGCTGAGTGTGTGGGCTCGGTCACGATCTGGCGAAGTCCAATGTTGTGGAGGTTGTCGAGGAGGGATGCGGTGTTGGGGTCCAGTTGGTTGTTTAGGTGGAAGTTGAGGTCTCGCAGCAGGGTGTAGTTAGTGGATGCGATGGCCTGCGGGGAGATGATGTCCAAGATGGAGTTGGCGAAGGGTCGGCGGGGTCCATGGGGTCGGTAGATGAGGGTTCCTCGGAGGGTGGTAGTAGGGCTGGCCAGTATCTTGATGTGAAGGTGTTCCATCAGGTGTTCCATCAGACAGTGGTCTTGCTCGCCTGTCCCCACAGCAGCCGCCATTAAGTAAGGGTCGGGGAGGGCTGGACAGCTGGGGAGCGGTAGCGGGGAGGGGAGCTGGATTGGGCAGGTCGCGCTGGTCGTGCTTGGGGGAGGAGCCGCGGGGGCAGCAGCGGTGGGGAAAGGAAAGGAAAAGTAAAGGAGGCTAAAGGAGATAAAGTGGAATAAGGCAAGTGGCTCGGGGGAGCCTTGCTCAATGGTGGAGCTGCGAGGGTGGGAGAGCAATTTCACTGACAATTAGTCAGTGCTTAAAATGCACCCCAAGAATAAATAACCATGATAAAAATGTATAAAAAACAATCCATTTTAAAAAGGATTAAAAGAAAACATTCCATCTGTACTAAGTTCTAAACCAATTAAAACAACTGGTAAAGCTAAAACTTTGTGGTAACCCTTCTTTAAAAACAAGCATTTGCAATGCAATAGGCCTCGCATTCGTGAGAGTTTGAGCTATTGGCATTGTAAATGGCAATGCCTTTTATTTATGTGTTTTGAAAACCTGAAAGTGGTGCACACACACATACTTTGTACTTATAGTCCTTGCTTACTAGAAATAGTATTTGTCCATGTTAAATGTGTTCCATGGCTGATGGGGGTGAGGGGGTCTGTCTTGGATACAGCCTTTGGTGACCTCCAGCTTTCATCCAAGGCCTGCTTTCACCCATCCCTTATCCCAAAGCATCTACCAAAGTCTCCTTGGCATTACCTTCTGCCTTATCTACTGGTTCCAGGGTGCATGGAATGGCTTTCAAATCTGCACATTTGTAAGTACTCAACGAGAGTTTCCACCAGCTGTCATCGAAATGTACTGCCCAGTGAAATGCCACAGGATTCATGCAACCATTTTATGTTGTACATTGCCAAATATTTAAGAAACATGGTGTACATCAATGTTAGAAATGGGATTTCTGGTTGGCTAGGGCATGCACCTAACCCAGACCGAAACCACTGCTCTAGTCAGGGCAAGGGAGTTACACGCTGAAGATAACCCCTACTTCCCCCCTTGGTAGCTTGGCAGAGCAGACAGGCTTATCCCAGAGGCAATGTGTAAAGCGTTTGCGCAATACACTCACACAGGAGCGATACACTAGGCACAGCACAAAAGAAACTCCACACAAGGTTATATCAAAAATAGCCTTTGTATTACTCATAAAACCCATTAGAATGTAATCACATATATACACTGTGCCACCTGGCACTTAGTATTACTTTACAGGTGATTATATACACTACAGGGCCAATCAGGCCACTGTCATAACCATCAGAACGAATATATACCCTTACAACGGTTGCGAATACACCCCATCCCATTACAATGCGGTCTTTACAACGACCGCGTTGTTAGAACACATACCATTACATCACAAGTCATTACTACGACTCATTACTACGACTTGCTGTAGGGGGCTTGCTGGAATTAGGAATAGTATTATTTACTATACCTACTCCAGTTTGTGCTACAGCAGGGAAGGTGTTGGATTCTTAACCCAACACCAGTGCGCCCCCTACAGCAAGTTGTAGTAATGACTTGCGATATAATGGTATGCATGCTAACAACGCGGTCGTTGTAACGGTACCGTGTTGTGGAGACAGTGTTGTAAACATGTTTCCCATCAGAACTCACAATTAGTGAAAACAACCGATAATTACTGGTGACACTGCACTTAGCATAAAAAGCTTAGGCATGAACACCCTAACATCAACTAGTACAGCATATTAGGTAAAACATAATCAGCAGTAGTGCAGTGCCTCACTATCACTGTACAGATGGGTACTCAGCATAGCACGTTATGCATATTATCATTAACAATGGTGCACAAAAGTACCCATTTTCAAAGGGCACATGTTAGGCAAAAGCATTAAGTAAATTCCAGAAACACATCATTATGACTATCCTTGCATGGCCCAACAATTCCTTGAAGTCCAATTGCCCCACCACGGTCAGCATGCAGCTGCCCGCGACCAAGCGGCACCGCTGAAATGATATAGGCAAGTTTTACTCACAGCGTTTTGGATCCTCCCGCTGCTGATGAAGAATCCCCCCGGAGCTCTGAACACCAAGTACAGGGGTAGGGCGTAATCACACCTGGTCCCTGCCTCCCATGAGCAGAGGAGAATGCAGCTGCCCTTGACCATGCGGCGCAGCTGCGGAAAAGAAGTGCCCGGAATGCACAATGAGGCCGGTTAGGGGCATCCCACCCTGGCTCTTGAAATCGTGGGTGCCCACAACCATGCGGTTCAGCCGCTCAGCCAGGAAACATGACAGACGGGCAGCAGGTTACAGAGCGAAGCCTCTGTCCGCACCGCCCACCATCAGGCGGCCTTCACCTGACTTCCTCTTTCCCCTTTCTGGCCAGGGAGCAAAGTCTCCGTCAGCCTCCTAGCCATGGCCACCACCAGCGGAGAGAGGGAGAGTGCTTCCTTCCCTCCGCTCTCCCCTCCTTCTCTTGGCCCACGATCGCGGGGTAGTCTCCCGCCTGAATTTGGGATCGGCGATGTCTCTCCTACTTGCAGGATCCATGCCATCAATCAGGCTAAGACCTAGCCTTGCTCCCACCCGGTTTCAACGTCCTGCTTTCCGGCCAGAGGCTCCGCCCACAACCAGGCGACAGCCACGTGGCCTGTTCTGGGGCTTCTCTTCCCCGGCGCAACGGTACCCGGTGGACTCAAGTAGGATCCCCCTCCTCGGGCTCAAGCAATAAAATTAAAAGCGCCGGCCACGCGCTCCTGGTGTGCAGGCACAGTGCAGAGGGGCATAGTAAGGACAAAGTGCTCCTCACGTTCCAGGGTGGTGTCTCAAGCACAGCACTCACCATGTGCTGCTGCGGTACGAGCTCACGCCTGAGGCTCAACACTAAGGAATCCTGCAGTGTCTCAAGCCCGATAGGGCAGAGCTGGGCATAGGTAGGCCAGCACGCAGGGCTTCCCAGCAGAAGGCAGCAGCTGGGTCCCACGGTTGTTCCTCCTGGCAATATCTTCTGTTCCAAGTAAGCACTCAGCACTTTTCAGGGGGGTCACAGCCCAAATATTTATATTACAAGTGTCTTTGTTCTCCCCATCACAGGGCTCAGCGCCCCGTCAAAACCAAGTGCACAACAGTCCCCATTGTGTGTATAGGCTCTTCCCCAAACACACCACAGGGGGGTGGAGCCAGCATTGTGGAAGGCAGGCACATTCATATTAAGGGTCAGGGGCTTCTCCTCCCACTACTCCAAATGCTGATCAACCTATTCAGCCTAGCGCTGACTCACCCTGCCCCTCTGGAGCCACTGCACCTCCCCATCCCCTGTCATCCAGAGCCAGACATGCACTACGCAACAGGCAGGATCAAATACACGTAGCACACAGAAATGCCTACTTCTAAAAGTGGCATTTCTAAAAGAGTGATAATAAATCTGCGAAAACCACTACACAGCATTTATCACCACTATTCCAAACATACCAAACTTGATCACGCTACTCCTCTCATGTCAGGACTTACCTCTGAAACGCATATCAGGGAATCCTCAATGCATTCCTATGAGAGGGCAGCCTCACAGTAGTGAGAAACCAATTAGGCTGTTTTTCACTACTAGGACATGCCACACATTTAAGGCACATGTCCTACCTATTACCTACATTGCACCCTGCCCATAGGGCTAGCTAGTGCCTAACTTAGGGGTGATTGATATGTAGTAAAAGGGGAGTCACAGACGTGGCACCCACTTTATGTGCCTCGTCACAGCAGCAGTAAACTGCGTGCGCAGGCCCTGCATGGCAGAGGCCTGAGACAGGTTTGAAAGGCTACTTTGGCGGATGGCGCAAGCAGTGCTGCAAGCCCACTAGTAGCATTTAATTTACTGGTATATGAGATAACACTTAGCAGGGGACTGATAGGTAAATTAAATACACCAAACAGGTGTAGACCAATCTTACCATGTTTACCATAGAGAGCACATGCACTTTAGCACTGGACAACAGTGACAAAGTGCCCAGAGTCCTAAAACCACGAACACGATGTCCGTAAAATACCAAGAGTAAAGCAAAAAGTTCTGGGAAGACCCTGCAAAAAGGGCCAAGTCTAACAATCACTGCTGTTTTATGTATAATAATAAGATGCTGCATTCTCAGCTGCACACCACCCATTCACATATTGTGACCTGAACGACAGATTAACACATCTAGCCACATTTCGAGCAGCCAGTTTTGCTTGAGGACTAGATATAGCAGATAGAAAGAGCTGTGTTTTTCAAGATTTCCCTCTTTCTAATTTCCTGCCAAAATATTTTTATCTCTAAAATCAAACTGACTTTCTACATGTGTGCACACATCCTTTAGCCATCAATTGTGCTTTTGACAAAGCCAGCATAAAAGAAACGGTTTCATCAACAAGGTCTACATATACTGTACATTTTTTGTTAGACCAAAACGGTCAATGGCACCGCACCATATTCTCCTACAATATTGTCTCCTTTTCCTGGCCATTATGTTATGTGAAATCTCCTTCCATAAATCAGTAAATATGTAGTATTCGGAATCCAGTTAAAAAAATAGTAAAATAATCTAGATTGCATTAGCAGGCACTAACCCCTAGGGCTCAAATATTGAACTGCGAACACAGTCTGCCTGACCTCTCAATAATCAATGACTCTGGCGACCCTGCAACATTACCACAGAAGCCCAGCACTGAGCCTCCTCAGGGACCTCTGTGTATGTGTTTTATTGGATTAGTTCAAATGGCATGCCACATGAAAGGGCACATAAATGTTTTGTGAAATGTGAGGTTGTTTTCGTATAGCATTCACCCTTCTTTCCAGTATGCATTGCCTGGGGATTTAAGACTCATCTCACTGAGGCCCAGTAAGGGTGAAATGCATCTAGGGTAGTTTGTTTTACATGCAGAGGGGTTGGGGGCTTATCAGCTGAGGCCGGACCAGTGCTTCCAAACAATTGATACTAATCGGTACCTCACTGGTTGGTCCGTTTTGCAAAGCCACAGACAAGTGAAAACGCTGAGATGGAGTGGCAGCAACTGGAGAAGAGAAGGATCAAGCATTTCCATGCATTCATTTTGGGTTGTAGTTTTTAGTTTCAAACTGGCCTCATGAGATGCTGCTGTCTAGGACTCCGTAGTTCAGTTTTGGACCTTTAGATCCCGATAAATATACATAGAGATTACTGGCACCTTGGTATGAGTTATAAAAACTAAATATACAGGGTTACCAGCTGAGTCGTGGCATCAGGACATTGTAGCCTCATCCTGAGCTTTAATTCAGTACAATATTGCTTTGTGGTAGTTGTAATGTTGACTTGCTTCACTGATTCAAATGGACAAATACGTGATTAAAACCAGGAAAAGACCAGGATGGATACTGTGTGACAGTGACCTTCAGCGTAAAGGCAATCCTTAGCTTAGTCTCCTAAAATAATGTTTATTTAACAGGGCTCTCAAGATTAGCAGGCTCATGCATGAGTAGTGGAACCAATCCACATTTTATTTTTGCATTCTGGGGCTTGAAGGCGTGTTCCTTTCATAATAAATTCCAAAAAGTAATTCTGAGATTACAAGAAAAATCGGACTACGTGAGCCATTTCTGCATGGCCCTTGGAATATTTGGTCTAAGAAGAAAATGCCCCATCACGGTCTGTACAGGGGTCACAACAGTGCTTAATTTGTAAAAAAAAGAAGTGCAGGTGCTGAAAATTTTGCAAAGGAGGCCACAGCTCACTTCTTCCTGCGGTGAGCTCCACTTTCAACACTCTCACTGCTTCAGTCTCTATCTTCTAACCTTGATCTGTTGTCTGTCCCCTAAGTCTTTGCTCTAAGAGTCTATCCTCTCACCACTCTAATTGTTTTCCATCATCTTTGTCACACCTGGTGTGCTACCTTATTCCCTGTATTTCTGATTTGCCCTCTATTCATTCTAGCCCTGCCGTTTTTCCTCTTCACTTTTATCCATGCCCTGCTCTCTCTCCCCTTGATCTTGGCTCTTTACTATCACTCTTCTAGCAGTGATTAGCTGTGTCTCCGTTTTATCATTTGTCTGCTTTTTTTTCCTCTGTCCTGTCCTCTACATCCTTTCATTCTATCTTCTCTATTCTTAATGCTCTCTTCTTCACATCATGGATGCTTTCTCTTTGTATCTGATTTGCTCTCCTTTTCTTCTACTTAGCTCCGTCTTATCTCTCTCCTCTCCTGTTTCTTTCTCCTCTTTACTCCTGCCCTCTCTCATCTATAACACTGCTGCTGCCTGTGACCCCGGCCGTCAGCCTGTCCATGTCCCTGCTATTTTGAACTCTCTGTTTTCCTGTTGTCTTTCCTAAAGAAGAGGAAAATGACATGTGTTTTACTTTCTTACCTACACCGGGTGCAAAAACAAAAAGTAGACCAAATGAAAATGCTTTATTTGCATATAATAATCAGTGCAGTATAACTGGGTTATTTGCAGAACAGGTAGCTGCTCCAGCACAGCAGGTGATGTCACTGCTAGTGCTGCCTGTAATTAGTAGGTCCAGGGATGGCATCAGCCTCCACTGCTCAGCTTGCTGTGACCCTGACTGCTACAGCACAGGCATTGTCCCCAGCCATAATGCTGCCAATGCCTGTAAGTATGACTGTGATGCCTACTGGACTCACGCATGCTCAGCAATTACCATGATGGGGTGCAGTGCACAGATTCTACAGGTGATGCCATGGCGCACAAAAGTTGTGTTAGGCCACAGCGGCATCGAGCACGTTGAGGATAGCAGTAATGCAGGATATGCTACTCTGGCTACACAGCAAGTGGAAAGTCCACACTTACTTTTGTTTATTCTTCCTCAAGAGCCCTCACTCCCAAGTTCCAAATGTGCTCTCGCAGCTTCCTTGCCTCAACTCCGTCATGAGCCAGCCCCCAACTACAATTATCCAATGGGAGGCTTAGGCTCAGGCAGTGGCAGGGTGCAGCAGACTCTGGGAATAGAATGCAAGACATAGTTTGTCAATGACTTCTTGGAGTTGTGATCGGCATGATGACATCATCACTAACGTGGTGATACACAATCATGCCTGCCTGGGCAGGCCTATGCTGGCCTGTCTATGAACATTTACCAGCCTGTCACTATGCAATGTATGTTATTCTTTTTATTTTGAATTTGAACAATTAACATTGAGACCACCATTCTGCAGGGTCAGAAATTGTAGCCCCGGCCCTGTGAAAGAAGTGCCGGTGTTGAGCACCTGGAAGCACCTGCTCCACTGGGTCACAATGATCCTGCAAAGTTTCTTAGATCCATGAGTGATGAGCTGCTCCCTTTCTGGTGTCTTTCTTTGACTTCTGAGACTTAAAGTCCTGTTTATTCTGTTAGAAAACCAGGACTATAAGTCCCACAATTCAAAGGGAAAAACTGTACTAGAGCAGCTCATCCCCCATGGACCCAGGGCAAACGTGGCAGCTATGTACGTTGCCCCCAGCTTTTCCAATTATGGATGGCTGTAGATGTGCTGAGCGGCAAAATGACACAAGTAACATCTTTAGCCGTTCCTTGTTAGCCAACAGTACAGTGCATACTTTTATTTTTCACTCCATTTTTACAGTATTAAACGTGATACTACAAGAATGCAAAATGTTGTTGACTATATAGAACTTGCTGGCAGTGTCACACAATAACCCAGGGCCACCTGTAAGCTAAGTTGACATATTGCTAGTGCATCAGACAGTTATGATCCTATGGGGCAGAGCGGAGCACACCAAATTAGCTTAGCATGGCTTCATACATGCAGTGCTTATTCTGTCTCCTTTGTGCCTGCGTAGCCCTGACGAGCCTCTGCATTTAGCACCTCTGATTAATGCATCCCTTTGAATATGTAATTGCAACCAGATGAGCAGGCTATGTGACTGATTTGCTTTCTATTTCTTCCTCCCATCTCTGTTTGAGTCTGTTAATAAAGACAATAGTAATGGACAGAGATTACTGCTTCAAGGGGAGAGGAAGCACTGAACCAACTACTCGCCCAACAGACAGTGGGGCCAGGAACCGAGCAACAGCGTTTACACAAATGTTCGCCACGGTAAGTGCTTGCACGGAAAAGGACCCCACAGAACCTCCCGCCACTGACAGGGAAGGCTCGTTAAAAGTCAATACAGTTGTTTTCACGGATAGAAAGCAAAATTGTGTTCCTTACATACGAGCTGTTTCATAGCGCATGATACTCACAGTCTGCTCCCTGACAGCCGCAGCTGCTGACGGGACACCTGACCTCCCTTCTCCTAAGCTTGGCTCGGCTGGTAGCAGCGTCTCTGGAAAGAAAAATACCACTCCTGCTCTTGAATCCACGTTTCAACTGTGACCGGAATCCAGCCGTCACAGCCCAGAGCTACAACACACGCTGACTGGTGCGCGTGCCCCTCCCCCATGCGGGTTAAAAAATATTTACAATGCAATAGGTGGCATTGGGAAGAAGCACGCCATTGTCCCAGCTGCTTGAAAAGAAAAAGTGTGCTTGGCACGCTGAATGTTCGCAAAGCACGTCATGCCTGCAGTGAGAGAATCTCAATAAAGAAAGTAGCGCTTACAGACTTAAAAAGACGTCCCATGTCACAAGTGAAGTAAAGGGGCCAGTAGCCATGGGTGGTTACAAATTAAGAAAAGACTGTAAGTACTAAGGAGTGACTAACAAGCCAATTACTGAATCAGAAGCCAGCATTTACAGAGGACAAAGACACAAGCCAGTGAAAAATATGGGCAGAAAGTGGGCAGGGCGTCCCTTCCGTACTTCACTACAGCAAGTCTTGCAGAGCAGTGCATGTCCGCTGACTCAGGCTCGACCTAAAAATAACGGCCTGAACCATTTTCTTCAAACATTCAAATAGTTTGTGTTTCATACCAGGTATCTCATAATCGACAACATTTCATATTGTTTTCATGGAGGGGGCCCTGCCTGTATAAATTCCAGTAAAAGCATTAAAAAAATGGCAATAGGTCTGGCTTTAAATTTTGTTCTATTATAATGTGAAGCATTACACGTAGATAGCATGGGAATAGATGAGTATGTGCGTGTAAGCAAAGAACTATAGATTAATATTGGTGTAGGTTACAAGGTCAGGTGACAATTGCACTGTCAAGAAAGACTTAAAAAGCATGCCCTCATCCCATCTGTGCTGCTGCCTGAGAAAAACAATGTAAATCATCTAGTTATCTAAGACCCTGTAATAGCATTCCAATGTCATGAGTGTGTCCCTGAAACTTCAAAGTGAGGTAGCTGGATAAATTAACAAAAAGATCATAACTGTGCAGACGGTTGGCACCTATTTTCTGGAGCACACAACTTCTGCCCAATCAAAACATGACTCCTGGTTTCCAACATGTGGGTGGAGCCAAAGCCCCTCTTTGGTGATGCTCACATAATTGTCTGGGGATAGCTGCAATGTCCACCCAAACTATAAAAAAGAAAAGATAAAAAGCGGATGTGCATAATATGAAGCCAGAGTGGCAAACAGAAAGTTGGCCAATATCTGGTCAAAAAACTGCCTAAATTATAACTTGAAAATTTATTTTTATTAAATTCACCAACATAGGACAGTACTTTCACCTGGTTCATTAGCCTCAATATCAGTAATATCAATGCCTTACAGAAGTAAAGTGGCCAAGGAGATTGAGAGAGCTGTCTCTAAGAATGTGCTTCCAAAATAGCTGCTCTGATGGTTTTCTCACCAGCATGCTGCAAAATATGGCAGCAGGCCAACAATTGAGACATCAACCTAAGTGTTGGCTGATGCAAGTCAAATTCTATCCTAAGTTCCATTTGGCTGGTTGAAGTAGGTAGACTGAAAATGTGTCCAAAATGTTTGCATTGAATAAGATCTAACAAAGGACCTTTATTTACCATGAGGTGCCACAACACCATAGTCAAATAATATCAATAGTTTCGCATTTGCCGCTTCTAATAATGGTTTAATATGTGGAGCCTCCAAGTTTTATAAAGATGAGTAAAGGAGTATATCAGCATGGCAGCTTTGTTTCTTACTGAGGCAAGATGTCCACTTGTTGACCCCCTATCTGCAATGCTTACACGTAGGTGATTATTTTCCCTATTGGTCTAAACCGTAACATTGCCAATGTACCATCTTTTGACTTTACATATCTTTGTGGGGAAAAAGAAGACTGCCATTTCTTTGTGTTGACTGCCAACTTCCTAACATTTTTTTTATAATTGTGAGAAGTCCCCAAAGATTTTTGCACACTCCTCACTATGCGATCTAAAATTATAGTATTGATCGGAATATACAAATAATCAAAAAGGTCCACCTTACGTAGAGTTAGTGTGTAACCAGATGTTAACGGAATACACAAAGTGTGTTAAAATACCCCTCACACACCAAAAGGGCCCTTGGTGTCATGCTTCATCATTGGGGTCTTCCCGCCCCCCTGCGGGACGGGGCAGTGCTGCGACAAGCGACTACGCTGGAGCACCTTTTATTTTGAGGGTGCTATGTGGGTGAATAGGAGTGAGTGTCAGTAGGGTTAGGGGTGATACTAATTAAGTGATGTTAAAAAATACCTGGCCTAGTGGCAGAAAAGACTTTTTAATAAACACTGGCTGGTATTGTTAAAAAAATGTGAAGCGGAGAGGTAAAGTATATTAATGTACTTACTCTCCTGTGCGGGTCAACATGTTTCGGGGCATAAAAACCCCTTCGACAGGACCGGGGGCTGATCCCCCTGTCACTCACTAATGTATTGCCACAAAAATTATAGTGTATGTATTAAGTAATGATCAATGTGTATAATTATAAATTATAAATATACTTGTTCCTGGCTATATCAGTAATGCTGATGTAATAAGCTCAGGGTGTTTGGAGTCAGTGCCCCATGAGCCGACTTTTTGAACGAAGGGTACATTGAGGGTCCAGATTGACCCCCAGCACAGCGGTGCTTCCTCCTTCGGCAGTGGCTTCCGTGAGCTTATTACATCAGCATTACTGATATAGCCAGGAACATGTATATTTATAATTTATAATTACTTTACCTCTCCGCTTCACATTTTTTTAACAATACCAGCCAGTGTTTATTAAAAAGTTTTTTCTGCCACTAGGCCAGGTATTTTTTAACATCACTTATTTAGTATCACCCCTGACCCTACTTACACTCACTCCTATTCGCCCACATAGCACCCTCAAAATAAAAGGTGCTCCAGCGTAGTCGCTTGTCGCAGCACTGCCCCATCCCGCAGCGGGGCGGGAAGACCCCAATGATGAAGCATGACACCAAGGGCCCTTTTGGTGTGTGAGGGGTATTTTAACACACTTTGTGTATTCCGTTAACATCTGGTTACACACTAACTCTACCTAAGGTGGACCTTTTTGATTATTTGTACTTTCAGAAGAGGAGGACGCACCCACCCTGGTGCAGTTCAGCACCACCTCTTCACTCCCCCTTCTTGATAATTATTGATCGGAATATGACACAAATTGAAGAGGAGTGGGGCCAGCCAACACACACAACCTTCTTTGAGACCTATCTTTGTCATAATATTTGTTTTGATAGGTGGCCATCATCGGCCAATTAACTTGGATGATGGATCTATAGTGACTGATTGGCTCTCAGTAACGGGGCAAAAATCCCCTACCTTGTTAATTTTCACAATACCGTCAATAGTCTTTACAACAAACATGCCTCTTTTTAAAAAATTTAACAACTCGTATATTTTCATTGTCAATGCAAATATATTGTCACTTGCATTGCTGTTGGCTCCAAAAGTCTGTTTGCTTCTGCGAAATACATTTTTTAGTTTGAGTCCAGTGTTCTAGCTCTATTAAATATATTTGCTCATAGTATGTAGCCTCAGCATCTAAGAGGGTAATGATTCTATAAGTTGTTGTTTTACTGGGACCCCCTTTCTTACATATGGGATGCAGAATTAAACCCTGACCTAAGGTTGGAACAATCTGGGCTTCAGATATGCTATTACGAACAGTACTCAAATCTGGTGTTTAAAATTCAAGACTGGTCTTAGAAAGAATGTTTCTCTACCTTTGGGACCTGGAGGCCCTTTGGATTTGAGAACCTAATAATGCTGAAGCTTACACCATCACCAATATCGAGACTGGCTTTTTTTAATGTAATGAAAGATAACAGAACTTGAAACGTGAGATGTGGGGGGGGAGCTGTCCCTGCACTGGTGGAGTCTTGATATGTAGATCACAGTGGCAGTGATCCTCCTTGATCTAAGTGCGGCCTTCGACACAGTGTGTCATGACACCCTTTTAAGCCGCATGTCCTGTGTGGGGATTAAGGATAAAGCTTGGGCATGGTTTGAATCCTTTCTGGGGAATAGATCTTTCAGAGTTTTTGATGGCGACTCAGTTTCCTCCAGTAGACCTCTAAATTGTGGAGTTCCTCAGGGCTCCTCTCTGAGCCCTGCCTTATTCAACCTATACATGAGACCACTGGCCAGCATCGTCCGCCCATTTGGAGTCAAAATCATCTCATACGCGGACGACACGCAGCTGGTGGTCTCACTGGCGCAGGAGGCATCTCGAACTGCGCCAGGCGGGCTCAGAGAATGCCTTGAGGAAGTGAGGAACTGGATGGCGTCATCATCTCTAAAATTAAACGGAGATAAAACTGAGCTGATGCTCTTAGGACCTTCAGAGCCGGCACTTCCCCCCTCCCTATGGCCCCCATGCCTAGGACCGCCTCCAACCCCAAAAAATACCATCAAAAGTCTCGGGGTATGGCTGGACAGTTCACTATCCTTCAATGATCAGGCCACAAAACTATCAGCCACATGTTTTGGCATTCTGAGAGTGCTAAATAAAATCTTCCCTCTCCTCCCCCTGGAAGCCAAACAGGCTGCTATTCAAGGGCTCATCCACTCCCGTCTTGATTTTAATAACGTTCTTTATCTGGGTGCTCCAGAATACACCCTTCGGAGGCTGCAAACTGTACAGAACAGTGCAGCTCGTCTTCTACTAAAAATCCCGCACAGACACTCAGTAAGGACCGGACTGTCTAGCCTCCATTGGTTACCGATCCGGCAGAGGATTCTGTTCAAAGTGCTATGTATAGCCCATCAAGCTTTTTGGGACATGGGACCTATCATTACCCGTGATCTGATCACTCACTATATCCCAAATCGCAGCCTTCGCTCCAGCCAGACTCTCTTAGCAGTAGTCCCAAGAATAAAAAGATCTAGAACCGGTGGAAGGACGTTCATGTACAACGCAGCTAAGGCCTGGAATGCTCTACCACGTCATCTTAGAGCCATCCAGAACCTCACCTCGTTTCGCAAGCATCTGAAGACCCACCTTTTCACATCTGCCTGCTAAACCGGTGTTTTCTCCCCCCTCCCCTGTTCTCTGGAGGTTACGATTATCCTAGCGCTTGGACGCCTTCGGGCAACAATTGCGCTCTATAAATCCCCAAGTTTACAAGTTTACACCCAAATGAAATCCTTAGCCCCTAAAATAGCCTGCTGAGAAATACATCAAAGGACCACTACTCCTTCTGTCGCTCTCAGCTAAAGATCTGAACACTGAAATGATGTGCCCAATGTCACACGGTTTTCATGGCCAAATATAATAGGACTCACAGAGGTGATCAAAGTGCTGGTGAAGCACAATCAAATATAATAAATGCCACCGCTGCGAATGTTATATTTGCTATTAAAGGATAAAAAAATGGTAGAGGCTGGAAGTTCCCAAAGGGATGAACCCATTAAGCCCCTGCTATTGCCTTCCACAGAGAGAGGCCTCCCCCTCCCCCTTGAACAACAACTACCCCCCTATGTCTTTTCCTCAAAATTAGACACGAGGCATGAGCACAGAATGCCATCCTTTAACTATCCAGGGTTCCTATTCCTTGGACCCACCTAAAGAACCTTTATCACACCTTTCTAGATTAAAACGTAATGTTTATTGAGACGACCTACTTTCATTTTGTGGGAAGATACATCCAGGGCACCACTCTCATACAGTGTGTCTGAGCTGCAGTCCATGAAAAACAGAGTGCCAGCACTCAGCATAAAAACTCCTTTTCCTGGATGGCCTCTCTCAGGATCTGGTTAACCTCAGAATCACCATCACTATTGGCATTATTAGAGAGACATTATTGGAGCTCGGCCTATTCAGTAGAATCCTATAGTAATGGGGAGTAAGAGTGTGCTCTGATACCCCTCCGAAACTTAGTAAAGACCACAGCACACTCCCCATCTCATTCTACAAAGCAGTCGCAGGAACAAAAGCAGGAAACTCCTGACCTCTCATTTGGGCCCTCCATCTTAGATCATCCACAACATATCCACACTGGCATCAGGTTTCACACCCACACATTTGTTTTAATCTCACTAGTTATAGTATAGCTCTGGCTTGGAGGAGTCCACCATAGGACTGCATCACTTCAGAGCTCCAACGCACCTGCGACTTTTCAAGTGCTCATTTAAACCCCAGCATCCTCTCAGTGAGGCCTTTCAACTTGTACCTGGAGGATCAGGGTTTGGTGGTTTAGCCTACAGATTAAAATGGAGCGTACTAATTTATTTTACTAGGGATTTCTGAACCCATGTAGGAGGCTCTTTGCCTCTGTCCTGTGTATCTGTGGAGCATGACTCCTGTGGCCTTTGCAGCTTATGCAGATACTTGGTTTAAATAAATCCTGTTGTCCTGTTGAGAACATCTTATCTTCCTGACTGTCATTTCACTGCTTGTTTTGTGGTTAAAAATGATCTCCTTGTTATCTGTTTATTTCAGCACTGGAGGATACTGCCTAGAGTATTGTGCTAGCAGGTGGAGAGTGCTTCACTAGCTCTGTCATCTAATATGTGTGATGCAGGATCACAAAGCCAAGCTTCACATGCCTCCCATTTGCCTGGACTTTAACAGCAGCAAAAGAGGCCTTTCGGAAAGAGAGGAGGGAAGGAGGCTGTTTACCCTCTTATTTCTCCCCCTATCCTTACCTATACCCTGATTAGCTTTTCCCCCCACTTTGCTTGTTTCTCAGGTGTTTGGGGATCTAAAATGTCTTCTGTCCCTTCTGGCCTCTGTGGTCTCTGGTGCTCCTTGATTTTCCAAAGAGGGTAGGCTGCACATGCGGCTGTGATGGCACGTTGTGATGGCCAGAGGGTTGTTGTGAAGAGCTGCAGAACCTACTTCTCAGAGATCACATTGAACAAATAAAACCTAGAGCAGAACCAAGGGCTTTTCTCCTCACCAAAATGTACCTTCTCTCAGACCTCCGACCAGTTTGCTTCTGGCCTGCGAGCCGGTGGGAGAAGGAACCCCTTACTAGGAGCTAAACATGAATTCCACCATTCTGGTAAGTGGCGAACTCTGCCACTGCAACTCCTGAACTTATGACATCTACACCACTGCATATATAGCATGCATTACAGCCCTGACGCTCACATTAAGCCACGTAAACTGTTCATGTATTTTCTGTTGTGAATCAAGTGCATATGATCCATGCATATATTGCATATTTAAAGGGCAGAGGGTACATTTGTGTGCAAGCTGCCCTTTATTAGATTAGTCTGACTGATTTTAGATTAATTCCTGAGATGTCCTTAGGCTGCTGAGCATGTGAGTTTTCAGTTTCAAAAGAACTGGTTCAAATGGTGTGGAAGCCAAATAACCCTCACCCAGCTGCACTACCCTCCCCATCTACAGAAATTCTCCTTAACCTTGAGCATTGTGAAGAGTAGATTTAGTTCCATGACTAAATCAAACAAACAAGAAATGTAAAGCAGCATTGACCTACCCTGGGGGCTCCCCATAATCCTGGTCCAAGTCAAGAAGCACTTCTCAAGGAGCAGTAAAAGAGGGAATAGTAATTTACTGGCTAAAGTTTAATACATATCAAGTACAAATTAATGTCAGACCAATGGACTGATTTTGTTGGGATTTAGAGTAAGTCAGCTTTGGCGTTGCCCTCAAGGCATTACTGGTCAGTGGTTGACTCACCAATTATTCAGGGTACCAGCCACCACTGACTGTCCTTACGGGATCTTTATGCTTATAATCATGACGGCTGTGACTCTGGGCTTTCAGTGGCGCTGTTGCCCAAATCTGAGGGTGACCAGACATCCCATGTATGCCCGGACAGTTCTGGTTTTTGATGACTGTCCAGGCGTCCCAACACTTACTGCACAAATTAATAAATGTCCTGGTTTTGAGAGATGGTCGAGTAAGCAAGCTCATTTATCATTGTGCCGTGAAGGCTCACCTTCACACTGGCCCTCTCACTGACACCAGGGATAGAGTTTTGTATGAAAAAATGTCCTACCGTGCTGCCTGACTTAATTCAGGCAGCAGGGTTTAATGGGGGGTGGTGGGGGTGAATCAACCCCTGCAGAGCACATCACCAGGGGCCAGAATCTCAAAGCTCCCCTTGCAGCACACCCCAGCTTGGCCGAGGAAGTCTTTCATTTTTATGCTACAGAGGTGTGTGTGCATGAAAATTAAAGGCTTGCTCGGCCATGCTGTGCTGTGTTCCATATGGCTATCTTGAAGAAATAAACAAACAAACGAACACAGACACACACAAACACAAGCATACATATACACACACACACACACATATCGGAAAAGCCAGTGACATAGAAATAGGACTACACGTTGACTAGTGCCAACATTTATGTCAATGGCTGCCCCGGTTTTTGTTCTGAAAATCTGGTCACCCTACCAAGTTTAGTCCTGAGACAAAGGGGTTTATTATGCGCCATTAGAATTTAGTAACTGATACTTTTATTTCATTCTTTGTATGACATTTGTGTATATTTGTCGTGCACCACTAATGTCATAATTTTAGAAGTATTTGTGATAAAATTATATTTACGTTTCTGTAATTTTAACTCATTAAAACGTGTTAGTAAAACCCCAAGTCAATGATATGCCCCAAAGGGATATTATGTGCAAAGAGCAAACATTGTATCAAACTTTAACCAGACATTGACAGCAAAACAATAGTTGGCCAGTGGGTAGAACACTGGAAATCCCAATAGCAGAGATATTAGAGTTACCATGCTCTGCACTGAACTTACATCAATAGAACGAGTAGGAATGACTTTACGTACAAATCTAATTTTCTGATTAATTCACTGAAAGACCTGCTAGTAAGTGGCTACAGAGTGGTAATAATAATAAAAATTATGATTATAATTATGAAATATTATAACATTGGAATGTTGGGAGCTCCATTGCAGACAATGGAGTGCTCCCTGCTTCTACGGGCTGGTAAAGGCCCCCAGAGCAACATTCCAATGTTCTACAAAGGCTTCTCGAAGTTCGAGGGGATTTATATCCCCTCGAGCTTCGAGAACCCTTTGTTTAATTTGTTAGAACATTCTGCCCTCTAGTTGCAGAATGTTCTAATAGCCTTATAGCCCTTCGTAACAGGGCTATACTGCTATTAAAGTCCCGCTGTTTCGTTAAAGGCCCTCGCCTTCGGCTCGGGCCTTTAACGATTCAGCGCGCCTTTAATAGCCGGTATAGCCCGCTACGGCGGACTATAAGGCTATAGTACAGCCTAGGTGCAGCAGAGCGTTAACAGAATCCCCTATGAGCCTTGTGACATCAGAAGTCAATGGAAATATAAGACCGATTAGTTTTTCAGATTGTTATAAATATGAACATGAAGTGTGTGTGCTTGGAGGTCTCTGAAGAGTTCTGGGGAGGGCAATATGTGTTCCCTTACATAAAGAAAGCTAGTGGCCTGGGGCTAAAGCACCCACAACCTAGTGACAGTGATGGGTATATTCGTCCAGGTGGCCCTCTCTATGGTTGCACATGTACTGTGAATTTATAAGGGTCTGGCAAGAGTCTCAGCCGCTGCAGGTCCGAGAAAATGCATTGATAAATGTGACACTTTCTTCACCGAGCAAGCGGGTCGTTTTCGACAGTGAAAATGCAATAAACATTTGGAGGCTAACAACCCGGCCATCAAACACAACAGACACCAGAGTTTCTGAAGAATTGAAGGTGTCATTCAAAAACATTTCAAGTGAGCTCTTACAACTGGTCTCTAAGAAAAAGGTCACTCACTTGGACTACTTGCCCTGGGGCACTTGACCCGTTAAAAGAAACACGATAATTCAGTTCTGTGAAGAGTCTCGCCTTAGCCAGTGAAAGGATAAGGCGATGCACTTGAAAAGTATGTGAAGTTGCATGTCAATGATTATACCAGGGATGAAACCATTCCCACGCAGGGTAGTGTTATCCACAAAGGACAAATCTTTGTTGCTGATAGAGAGGAGCAAGAATAGAACTGTTCTAAAGCTTTCACCTGAGACTGGACTGGCAGAGTACAGTTCTATTTTCGGTTATGTGTAGGCGTGGGCTGAATTTCAATTATGCTGGACAAGTAGGAATAATTCTGGTAATTCAGTTACTCTTTGATACTAAACTATTGATAATAACACGATTACGCCTGCTTGTGTAATTGAGAGTAATTTAGAGTGAAAAATCCTACTCCAAGAGCACATTCAGTGAGCGACTGCTTGTGCTCACTAATAATGTTCTTTTGCATTTAGCACTATTTCTAAGCGCAGAATGCACACTCTCGTCTAAAAAAGACACAAGGATGCATTTTGGGATAAGAAAATAGCGCTAAATGCCAGCAATAAATTGGGGGTAAATCCTACCCCTAGTACACATTTAGCAGAAGTGAGCAGAGCTCTCACCAAATATTCATGCTCTGTTGCATTTAGCGGTATTTCTTGGTGCAAAGTGCATCCTTCTGTCCATTTTAGATGTGTGAGGGCATTTTTGCACTAAGAAAAGAGCACTAAATGCAGAATTACTCTCCTCTGTAATTCCAGATAATCTCATGGAATTCTTGGGTATTTCCACAGGAATACACTACACAGAATTCCGCGAGTTACACCCACCCCTAGTTATGTGCACTTTGAAGACCCCACTGCTGTTGATACTGTTTTCCTAAAGCTTAGTTGAGAATTTTCATTGGTGTTGCACGTATTTATGGATTGGGAATCCTTAAATTAAGGGAACAGGCTAGTGCCTAGTGGCATCATCGCTGGTAAAAGCTCAGTTTTAGGAAACACATAATCTATCAGGAAATTGAGAACCTAGGAGGAAGTTACCGTCAAGATAAAGGTGGGAGTGTGACAAGAGGCTTAACTTCCTTCGGCTATTATCCAGCTATTGAAAAATGCACTGGCAACGCTAGCTGGTTTGGATTTTGCGTAGTGAATGCACACAGGAACACTCAGCATAGGGGAACAAATGCACAAGCACAGCATAACCAAAAATTAGCTCACCTGCAGGCACCCACATTTGTAAGATCCCACAAAAATACAAGCATCAATGTATAAAGAGCAACCATCATACTATATATATGTGTTGCAGGTGCACATGTATTGTACATCAGTGGAACAAAGGAAGATGTGCACCAAGTGGCAAACAGTGATGTGCAGGTAGGGGAACAGAAGGGGTTTGTGCACCAGAGAAGCACTAGTGATGCATCTCATTGGGTGACTGGATGCCTTGAATTAGGGGTGCACTGGATGACTTAAATTCATGTTTTTTTTTGTTTGTTTTTTTATTTAGAAAGAAGGAAAAAAGCACCGGGTTATGTGCATGTATTTACATGGCACTGCTGAACGCTAAACATAATAAGGTCAATGTCTGGATGGATTTTTTATAAAATTATTTTTCTTTTATTTTATTTTATTTATGGACTTTTGTAGAATATTTGAAGCAATTGATAAATAACTATATATTTTTTACATGTGTATAATACAAATAAGTGCTTTACAATTCAAAACATAAAACATAAGATAAATTGTTTCAAATAATACAGAATTAATTCCCCTTCAACGCGTTTCGGCGGTTAGCCTTCCTCAGGAATTCTGTATGCGTAAGTTGATACTTTTGGCAAGGTTAGACAATGCCTTGAATAATCTCTTGGTCCTGAAATTCTCAGTCGGATTCTGACTGGTTGGTGTTTCTATAATGATTTCTTTTAGCAAGGCTAGCTGGGGCCTTAGGCTAATGTCTTTATTTACGATCTCTCCGTTGGATTCGATCTGGTTGGTTTGTCTCTGATAATTTCTCAGGCCTCCTGCAAATGTGCCGGAATGGAGGATATACAGTTATGTTGGTCCTCAATTAATGATTTACGGTGCGGAAGGGAGTTACCAAGTTACGAACAATATTTGCAGACCCTTTCTTTAAGATGGGTTGTTACACCCTTACAGAGATGCATTATATCGTGGCCTGCACCGTAAATCATTAATTGAGGACCAACATAACTGTATATCCTCCATTCCGGCACATTTGCAGGAGGCCTGAGAAATTATCAGAGACAAACCAACCAGATCGAATCCAACGGAGAGATCGTAAATAAAGACATTAGCCTAAGGCCCCAGCTAGCCTTGCTAAAAGAAATCATTATAGAAACACCAACCAGTCAGAATCCGACTGAGAATTTCAGGACCAAGAGATTATTCAAGGCATTGTCTAACCTTGCCAAAAGTATCAACTTACGCATACAGAATTCCTGAGGAAGGCTAACCGCCGAAACGCGTTGAAGGGGAATTAATTCTGTATTATTTGAAACAATTTATCTTATGTTTTATGTTTTGAATTGTAAAGCACTTATTTGTATTATACACATGTAAAAAATATATAGTTATTTATCAATTGCTTCAAATATTCTACAAAAGTCCATAAATAAAATAAAATAAAAGAAAAATAATTTTATAAAAAATCCATCCAGACATTGACCTTATTATGTTTAGCGTTCAGCAGTGCCATGTAAATACATGCACATAACCCGGTGCTTTTTTCCTTCTTTCTAAATAAGTTTAGTTTCCTTGCTAGGGTTCATCCTTTCAGGCAGGGGCCCCATTTCTTTTCACAAATATGACTTAAATTCATGGTCAGAGGGTTGTGTGTATTAAATCTTATGAATGAAAGTAAAGGAGGCCCCCTACTGGTAATGATTCGGGACCAGGGGAGAAAAAGGAACAAAAGAGCAAGGGTCCTATAGGGAGCCACAAAAAGTGGTATCCGTGAGACAACTACCCGTATTCAATCTAACCTTAGTCAGTGATACCAATCACACATAGGACAAAAACCTCAAGATGTTCAATTATCGTTTACGTTCTATTTCCGTAAGTCAGACATTTAATTAACCATGACACACAGTATTCAAAATGATACATACAGCAAAATTTATAAAGCAAAATGAATAAGTGGCAGTGAAAACGAGAGTATTTTGCTAGCAGGAGTGATTTTTAATAATAATAAAGGGTTATTTGATTTACACAAAAGTATGCACAATAAAAAATGGTCATAAACAGTACATGATATTATTAAAAACGAACAAAGTAATATAAAATACTCGGGATACACAATACAAAAAAACAAAATAATGTTAAAATGTTCAAGAGGAACAGT
Source organism: Lissotriton helveticus (assembly GCF_964261635.1). NCBI lineage: Eukaryota > Metazoa > Chordata > Amphibia > Caudata > Salamandridae > Lissotriton > Lissotriton helveticus. The sequence continues at coordinate 1,913,718,704 of NC_136061.1, read as the reverse complement.
TGTCGACGCGGCGTTTCGGTACAGTATTTAAAACCTTCATCAGGACAGTTTCTGTTAAAGAAACAACAACGTTACTGTGTGTACAGTTACACATATCATCATTTTTTAGCACATACAAGCTGTCATAACCCTAGACACAATTACTAGCTGTTTAGTTTTTATTATTTATTTTTTGTTTATTCTTTACATTTACGCACTGCAACAAGAGGCCAAAACAAATACAATGGGGCACTAATTCAAAAAGAGGTTTGGATTATTGGTATCATGAAAAAGGCAAGCTGGGGTTGAGGGTAGCAAGAGAAGTGCTTAAGCACTTTGGCTAAGGAATTAAATATATCCTTGTTCTCAATGTGGCCGGTAAGGGAATGCTTACCTCGGTCATTAAGAGGTATGATGATCTTAATGATGCACTGGGATGGCGTGCAGGATATTAGGCAGAGAATGGCCAACCAAATTCTTAGATTTTTGGCTGAACGTAAGAATAAAAACAATCTAAAAAATGATAAAGAAAGGCCATTACCAAATTGTAATTACTGGCACAATTCGTTCTGGGGAACGGACTGAACATTACTCAATAGTCAATACTCAATAGTATAAAAACAATCCCTATAGGACCCTGTATTAAATCTTACCCACAGAGAAGCGTGATTTTAGTGTGTTCTTTCTGGTTGCCAAGATCCCTCAAAGAATGTCCTGCTCTGTGTGGACAAATTACTCAATGCTCAATTCTTGCTCAGTGAGTATAAAGCATTGGCAAAGCAAATAGGCCTTGCCTTTGGAAGCTATATTCTTTACGCAGAATACACTTAGGGCCAGATGTATCAAAGGTTTTTCCCCATTCTCTGTCTATGGGAAAATCTGTTCATACATATGGCCCTTATATCGGTAGATAAAAAAAGAGATTTTAAGTATGGAAACGATCTTTTTTGTCGAAGAGCACCTGCAAACAAATGGCAACGGTTGGGCTCTCCGAACTGCAACTTTACTTTTTTTTTTTAAGTCAGAGCAAGCTGAGGGATCAACAGAGGAGAGGGTGGGGGGAGCAATAAGGAGTGGAGGGAAGAAAATTAAAATATAGCCGGATGAGGGGAAACATGGAAAAACAGAACATGAGACACGGAGTATCAGGGCTCCGGGTGGGGTTGATGAGTGGGGAAGCACAATGCCAAGCATGAGAGCGGGTATCTGACTGGGGGAGAAGAACGCTAGGGAGAAGGCTAGAAAACACATGCTCATGGAGTGCTTAACAAAAATGAAAAAAGTAATTCCTTAAAAGTGAGTAGTGGAAGGACACAAAATAGTCGAGCTAGAGGGTGTAAAGGGGACATGCTCCAGTGGAGGAAAACACAAAACAAGAAAGGAAAGCCATAGAATATGAAGAAAGCTAATGAAAGTGGCAACAAAGCCAACCAATGAAAGCAGTGAGCGAGCTCTAAGCGCACTGTAACTTTGTGGTATAGGCCACAGAAGTTCTTTTGAGGCAAATAGCTTAAATCTGCTGGTAAGACTTACTAATTGCTACTTGTGGAATAATCAAGTCACCAGTATTATTACATTTTCACCAAAATATCAAAAGTTGATCTCCGTCCATTTCTTATTTTCCTTCTGCAATGCCAGTATTGATTTTCAGGTCATTTCGGTTTCTCTTCTATTGACGGCATATATTGGCTGTATCTTCATATCCTGCTGCAATGCCACTGTCCTTTGTGTATCCATTTACGTTTTTACTGAATCCCTGTATCTATTGACTGTCACTTTCACCTTCAGTTGCAGTGTATCGTTGCTCTGGCGTCGTTCCAACATTCTAGCTCAATGCCAGTGTCTACTGGCCACGTTTGTCACATTTTAACCCATTCTGTCACACTGCAAGTGTCTATTGGCTGTCGTTTTCATTTCAGACTGACCCAGGCTGCTCCCGTAGCTCTTGTTCTGGATATAGATGTATGATGGCTGTTGCTATTTATACCTACTGTGTAAAGTTCATGGCCCTCCTCTATTACATGTTTCTCCTGACTGTCGCCGTGCAAAAGATCGGGTGATTTGTTGGTCTCATATGAATGTTGCAGGTGCTAGATCTGAGTACACTGGGAGGAATATTAGTGCATAGATATCTTTGTCCTGAGCTCCGAGAGACCTCTTGTAAGTGTTTTGCATGTACAGTTCACTCATCAACTGATAAGAGTCTGATCTGATACTTTCAGCAGAGCTGTCAGGATGAATATGATCAGAGTAAACCCCGCACCTTGCACGAGGACGGTATCGTGTTTATGCTTCTGAATGATCAAGTAGCACCACTTGTTAAACGTCATCTTAAGAGAGCTTTACCTGGAAAGGGGCTATTTCTTAGTATTAGATGGAACACAGGGATTGGTGGCAGGAGGCTGTGTTTCGATGCTCCGCTCCCAACATCTCAAAAGAGGTAGAGGAATATACTTTATGCTTTATGGGACAATGAAGACAATTTACTTCTTTGTTGGCAAGACCTATAGTTTCCAATACATAATGTACACTTACAGCCTCGTTTACAATACTTTGATGCACAGCAGCACAGAAAGCCTTCCTGCTGCGCTGTCATGCGTCAACATAAAAGGGCAGGAATGTACGTTATCTATAAGATATGGTGCATTCCTGTCCTTCTCTCTTGCACCAGTGCACAAACAGCAGTAGTGCCCCAGTGCAGACACCCTAGCGTCATGTTGCAAGGGCGCCTGCGTTGCAGGGATCATTGTTTTTGTGCAGGAAGGGACACCTTCTTCCACAAAAAAAACCATTGATGGCATTTTCATCCTTCTAAGCGAGCTGCATTCTGGAGGAAAAAAAGAGGAGAAATAAACGTATTCCTCCTCATTGCACCACTCCTACACCTCCACTGGGGAAGCGCAGGATTCTGCCGCAGTCCCAGATTTACGACACTTTGTAAATCTGGGAATGTGCCAAGCTCCATGGATTTTCCGTGGGAACACCCACAGCAACCCCTATGTAACACTGTTTTCATGCAGAGGAATGTGTAAAATGGCCCATATTTACAAGACATGAAAAGTCTGGCAGGGTGACTTTACGTGGCCTTGTAAATATGGGGAGGCACACTACGCTGCTGGTGCGTCCAAAAAAGTGACGGCGTCGCAATGGCCTTATTAAATGAGGCCCTTAGAGTGGGCTTTGGTTTAGCCCCATGCTGATGAGTGATGGTGTTGTTGCCTATATCACTTCCCTGCTCTTGAATTCCTTCTCATTCATGTGTTTGTCTCACCCGAAATAATTTGGGTCATGCAATATTCTGATTGGATGAGTTGTATCCTTCTACAGCCTACTTGTGGGAATTATTTTTTTAGCATTGGACACTTCATATCCATGGTGTACATATGTTTCCTTGTTTTATCTCCCTTTTTCTAAGCAACGTGCTCTCTTTTCACCTCCCTGCACTATTTCCCACCCTTCTCTCCATGTTATAGACTGCTTTTTTGTTTTCATTTTTACAAGGGTACAGCAGCTGCTAAGTGCTGCTGGAAAAATCAATTCCTGTTTCTTCATTTTTTGTAATTTTGACCCAGCGCACTCTTTTCTCTTCCCGCCTCCCTTCCGGATGCTCCCGCCCTGTTCTCCATTTTCCATTTTCCTTTTTTCTTACTAATTATTAATTTATTCTTTCTTGTGTTTATTTTACAAGGGCACATCAAGTGCAACTTGATACTGATCCGCTCTGTCCCTTATCATGTCTTTGAGTAATCTTCTTTTCATTTTGTTTTATATTGTAATTTACTATTGTAAAATGGCCGTCCACTGTGTTAAAATGGTAAAGTAAAATGACCGTTAACAAAAGAAGGTACGTTGTTCCTATAATGGGTCATCGAACGGAAGGGGAAAAAAGAGCTATGTACAAGGTCCACTATGAATACAGGTAATCCTGCTGATGTTACACTGCAGGGAAATTGTTCCCTTTGGAACAAGGGCCCTCACACACCCAGCCAGCAGGTGTCATGCTTCATCATTGGGCTTGCTCCTCGTCGGGTCGGCGCTGCAATACCCGACGGGCACTCAATGAGGGGCTCTTTGGCGGAGATCTTTTGTTCCATGCCGTATGGTGTCGTGGGGGTAAGGGACCTATAAGGTGTAGATGTGATGTGCTTGTGAGTGCAGAGGTTAAACCAGGTTAGGAAGTCCAGTGCAAGACCTTTAGCCGGGTTGGGCTCCCTACCTGATTAAAAAATAGAGTGTATGGCAGCTATATGATCATAGTGGATCAAAAATGTTTGAGCCCTGCTCATGCTTTCAGGGTCAACCAGTTTCATGCCTAATTGTCAGGGGGATCAGTGGCAATTCTTCAGGACCATGGTGAAAACTATCTACACACTGTGATCAGGTGGAAACACCTACCTATCACATGAAGAGACCGCGGGAAGAATTATTACCCACAGGTATAGAGGACAATCTAAAAAAAGAGAAAAATCATACTCAAACCCAAGTAGGTCAGTACCGTATACACATAGTGGCAGTAAAAGGCTCTCTCAACCCCATGAACTGTATAACTATAACCCATAGTGTGCACAGGTGTGCATTATAACATCACTCAACTGTAGTAATGTCTTCAACGCTAAACTGTAGTAATGACTTAATTAAAATGACCACCATTTGCCACTACGCATGAAAACACGTGTCATTGCGCACACATGAGCATGCATCATGACTTATGTATGAGCATCCGTTGCCTTCTTTTAATGAGTTTTAGTTCATAGAAAACCCATTCCAACATTGCATTTTGACGCATGCACTCTCATGGTAGTGCTAACAAACATTGGCAAGCCAATAGCTCAGCCTTTTAAAACTGAGACCCATTAGCTTTGCCACTACTTGTTTGTTATAAACAATCACCACAGCATCCATATCATGAACACTAAAACCTTTTATAAATTAATGTATGCTCATTCCAGAAAATATTTGTTTTTTATCGCTGTTTTGATAAGGGAAAACCCTCTTTTATTTAAAAATATAGTGCTGTTTACAGCTGCTACAAAATCCCAGTTTACCCTCTCATACATGACACCCGAGATCAAGCAAAGAACAGCAGAACAGGGGCGGCCTTAGGCATATGCAAGCTGTGCACCTGCACAAGGCTGCCAAACCCCAGGGGCCGCTACGCCAATATATATCCTTAATATAATAATCCTCTGAGGATGGATACATATTTGCGTGGCGGCCCCTGGCAGGGATTTGGCAGCCTCCGGCTCTGTTCCACCTTCATGAGCTCCGGGGGGCTCTGCCCCGCCCGGACCCCCCTTTTCTGGCCCCCTACCTACGCTCCCTGCCCAGGGCCGCCATGAGCCTAGAGCCGCCCCTGAGCAGACATACTTGCTTACGCTAACAAAGACGGACACTTCATATGTCTTGCGAAGAGATCCAGTTACTGGGTAAGAATTGCAGATTTCTTAGAATGTGAGGTACAAACATTTTATTGACACATACTATCTGTTCATATTACATGTATAAACACATATGAAGCACACTGAACTCCTGGTTTCTGACCAGACGTCACAAAGCTATTCTGGAAATCTTGTGGAGGCTGTAAAGATTTGAAGACAAAACTAAATTAAAATGATGTCACAGAATACAAATATTGATTAGACGTATCAGTAGAGGAAAACATCTAGGGAATTAACGATTCTTCAGCAGATACATCAATATACTAGTTTGATTGTCTCAACCATTAACCGTGTGTTAGAAATAGTATTAGTAAAACACATATGTGCTATTTATGCAATAAGTAGATAACCTGATCTCTCTCAGATTCCCAAAAGGATGAGCACTAGCGCTACATTTTTGCATATGGGGGAGGGCAAAGTGAGCTATAAAGAGACTAAAGAAACGAAAACTGACATTCCTAATGGCGATGACAACTGCTAGATTAGTGTTGAGTAGTTGTATTCTTTTTGTTACGTAAGAAACGCTGGACTGGCCTTCCAGAGCACAAAGAAAACACTCTATATGCCAAGGAGCAAGGGGTGGAGTTGCTGTCAGTCCTGGATGGTCACAGCACTACATCCCTTACCTTGCACTGTATTAAGGGATAAAGTACCCGCCCTCCAATAGTAGTCCATATTGGCAACCAAGATATAGGACATAAGCATTCTTGAGCTGGTATATGGACCCCAAGAGACATGCCCTGCTTTATAAATAAGTGAATATTCATAGAAAGAAATATACATGCTCTCTTCTTTCTCTGACACTACATATTTAATGCACTGTCGCTAATTAACTTTATATTGGATGTATTGCTCTCTTTATACATAAGTTTGTGTTGTATTTTGGAATTAACGGCCAGATTTATCAATGTAAAATTGGCTCGCAAAGGGCCAGATTCTGAGAATCCGGCCCTTTGCGAGCGCTATTTTTGCATTTGGGATTCATCATCCCAAATGCAAAAATCGCAATTACCGAAATCGCTTAATTGCGAAGAATCGCATTTAAGGAATATCAATTAGAGATTCCTTAAATGCTATTCATGAACCTTTTTAAAATTGCAAATTCGCAATATGGGGCCGCTATTTACCGCGAAGTGTAACTTCGTGGGAAATAGCGAAAACCTAGAAAAATGCACTTTAATGCATTTTTCTAAGTTGTATGTTACACACACACATGTCCTTTGGACATGTGTGTGCGCAACACCTGTGTACATTTGCATTTGGCCCATAGGAATGAATGGGGAGTCATTCCTTATTTGCGATTAGCAATTAGCGAATCGCAAATAAGGAAGCAGTAGAAATCGCATTTAATTGTGCGATTTCTACATGCATCCCGTTTTGCGAGTCTTTAATAGCGATTCCTTAAAAATCGCTATTAAGGACTCGCAAAACGGGACATTGATGAATCTGGGGGTAAGTCTGCTATAGCCAAATAGGGCATGTGGTTGCTTCTTTTTCTAAACTTCTCTCCCCCATGTGGTCGCAATTGCAGCCCTATCAATTGTTTAGCTTATAAAATATTCTATTATTGTAGCCGTTCTTTTTTATTAACGTGCATTCCATGTTATTTGTTTTCCCCCTAAATTCCTCTCCATTGTCCCTTGTACCGATTTGAAATAAATACCCTGGCTTCTTCTTCTCTCTCTTACATTGTATTTTTACAACATGTATTGTTATGTCTTGTTTAACAGTCCAGCAATCTGTATTATGTATTGTTACCAGTTTCTAAAATATACTTTGAATGAAATTTGGCTCCACCCAGAGAAGTATAACTTTCTCACATCATTTTATTGATTATCTGGTGTATCATTCAATCTTCCAGTCCATGGAAGACTATTTCACATCTGAAAAGTACACTCAATCATCATGTTGTTTGTCACATTCAGTTCTTTATGTCTCCTATTCTTTTTTATACAGAAAGCAATCCCTTTATGCTGCTTTTTACCCCCGCATTGCCAAACTCAAGAGAGCATTCGTTAATGGAATAAACTGCATTTGTGCATGGAATACATGTGAACAACCTTTGTGAAGGCCTGTGTTTACTAGCGTTGGCATTTTAAAACCAGACCCACCAGATTTGGCAATGCTTCTTTGCTGTGTAACTAGAAGCTGGTTCACATCTTATCTAAATCTTCTTTGTAATACATCTGTTTTGCTACCATTTCTGTTATTCTATATATTGTTTGACTGATGCACAAAAGGCAGGAAAGTCTAAAATGTGTTTTTTTGAATTGCATTGAGTTAAAGAAGCTCATATCATAAAAATAAGCAGCACACCAGCAACTGGCCCAGCTTACTGAAGGTTTGACAGCTACTGCAGAAGTTTTAAACAGCTACATTTAACATATTGATAGAGGGGCGCGCCTGGTTGAGCTGGGTTGCAGTTGTTGCTCTCAGGGCTGGATTGGAGAAGAAACCATTCATTCATTCAGAAACGAATGGCTCACACTTACCAATTCCATTGGCGCATGCATGAAATAACCAGTGGTCAGTTTTTAAAAGTTAAGTACAGAGCCTGTAGTTTTCTTAGGAGTCCGGCACTAGCGGTGCCCGTCTTGCTGCATACCACCTCATTACACTTCTTAAATCTCTCTTTCTCATTTTTGAAAGTTTTTTCATTGCTGCTTTCTTCCTTTAGCACGATTTCCCTGTCTACGTGTATTCTTCTTTCTTACTTCTCCGCCTTTCAATCTTGCCTTAGGCCAAAGTTTGATGGTGAAAAAGGAGGCCGAAAAATAAGTGTCGGTGCAACAACCTCCAAGCACTGGAAATAAAGCTGAGCACCCACTCTGACACACACTAAAGTAATAAATACTTCATTTGGTCCCATTTTTAGGTCTAGCACTAACCAAGACCTTTTGCTTTTACTAATTTGATAGGTATAATATACTTACTTTCAGCTAGCCGTCTTCATCTATTGGTCTCTTATTGTGTCAGTCACATTTTTATTCCTTCTACAACAGAATACAGCATCGAACAGTAGGACAGCATTCCGCTTTTTCAGAAAGAGCACATTCTTACACAAAGTAGGTTTTTTTCCATGCCAATAACTACTATGTCAATGCATGTGCTAACGCGGGATTACTGGTTACTAATTATCTTACCAAATCCCAAACTATGTCGACTGAATCGTTGGTACCTGTCGTTGAGTAAAGGTAATCTCGCAATAAGTCAATCAATTTAAGAACTTACACCACTCTAAATGACCACTGACCAAATTTAAGTTTTAAAGATTTAATATAAAGTCAAAGATAACTGAAGATACAAACTTCTCAAAATGAGATTCAAAAGGTAAATTGGTATCACTATAAACATGAACTTCTTGAATAATCTAAGTCTGAAGAACAAAATAATAAGAACAAGCTCAAAGACCATAAGGGTTGTCAAAATAGATATAAGTTGCAATCTCAAAGTCATTACAGAAAAGAAAATTAAGGTTAGTCTGTCCCTACACTATTTTAAATGACATCCCTACTTAGCAAGATCTTAACCCTCTAGGTGTCAGCCGTGGTGACTTCCTAAGAAGATCACGCACTTCTCTTTGTCTCTTCTCTGATAATGGGTCTCTCCTGATCAGCCTATCTGCCTACCCATCCGCTTCCTTAGGCTCCCAAAATCATCTGCTCTGCTCTCCTCCCGGGTCGCTTTCCCTAATACCAAATCACATTTCCAATAGAAACGCCCCTTGGGACGCCCCTCACGTGGTACATCTTTGCGCGGCAAACTCCATGATGGTACTCTTGAAGACCCTCGTTATAGTTGACCTTGGTTCCCAGGCTTCTTCTTCCAGTGCGCTGATACCCCCTGAAATTCCTGGAAACTCCTACAGGCCTGCGCAAGGCGCCACTGAACAAAGTCCCTTTCATTCAAGCTGATTAGGACCCTCGCACCTGCATACAGCTCGTCCTGCAGTGGGCCTCAAATTCCAGACTCCACCATATCTTTAGTCATAAAACACTCTCAAAGCTCGGTGCTGGACACCTCGCGACCTCTTCTCTAACGAGCACATGACGATTTACCCGACATGACATTATCTCCTCTGGCCTACTTGATTTACATGCAGCAGGTCCCTGCACTCTTAAAACGTTAACTTGATTTAAACAGCAAACATTCTTAACTAGCATACGTTTCTAAAATAACACATCTATAAAGCATATACTTTTAACCCTAAGTTCAATAGTACATTTGGAAGAACCATGTCAACCTTATCTCACATTAATTTAGCAGCACGTTCAGGGCCTACACATAATACTGGATTTTCAAAGTTACATTTAATTCGGACATGATTCTTTTAACATGAGAACATGAGGTTTTCACATATATTCCAACATTTCTACATTAATCTCACACCGTTACAATTATAGTTACTCTACTTAACATTCTATACATTTCACTACTGAATATAAACCACTCTGTATATTTCACTCCTGGATATAAAACACTCGTGTGCAAAACATGTTTAAACTAACTACGTGCTTGTAAATATGGCGTACTTATAAATTTTTTCAAACTTGTGCTCTCTCAGTCCCCCCTTTGATGACCTTCAGGGGTCATCATCACCAAGACACTAAAAATGTAGAACCTTTTAAAGTGAAGACAGGGCAGTTCCACCTCTTTTCATACTCTCTAATGCTTTCAGACTCTTATATTGAGTGTCCTGCATCGCTGTCAACTCTTCTTCCTGTTTCTTCATAGCTCTCTGTAACCTATTTGCTCTATAACATTGATACAAACGCACCAATCCCCACAAAGTGATTACACAAATCACAATTATGATGATGGGTTTCAATATGTACCAAACGATACCCTTTCCTAAGTTGGCAAACCAACTTCCAACTTTACCCATTCCATGACCTACTTTTTCCCACACATTTACCTTTGCTAGGTCCTCAATTTCGTAGTGTATGGCAGTGATATTTTGTATATACTTCTCTAAAGGTTTTGAATTGTCTGGAATGTAAGTACAGCATTCCTGGACCTTCAAGGCCTTACAGACTCCTCCCTCTTTTGCCAACAGAACATCTAAAGCAAGTCGGTTCTGAAGAACCATTGCCCTAATCGATTGCATCTCACCTTCTATCAGCATCAATGATCTTGCAGTACTAGCAGATAGCCTATCTACGACTGTAGCTAACCTCCTAATTTTGATGTCATTCATTATCAATCCTAAGAAAGGGAATGCAGCACCTAGGACATCTCCAACTACTTCTGCTGCACCCAGCCCTCGCTTCCATCTAGTTGATATTTCTTTCTTAGGCGTGTCTAAATTCTCAACATGATATATTTTAGGGAAGACAACAGCCAGATAGCATGATCCGTACCAATTATCTGGTAACTTCACATAGGCATTTCTTCCACATACAAAATATACATTTGGTATTGCTTGCATCCCTTTCAAAAAGTTCTTAGAGTAATACTCCAATTGAAAGGCATGTTCACAATGGACTTGACCTACATAAAAGTTTTCATAATATGAGTAACTCCTGTGAATGCACAGTTTTCCCCGTTTATCCTTATCCAAAGCAATTGGACCAATACTACCCTTTCTTTGGTGTGCCCTCTCCTCCTTGGTCCAATCTGTTTCCCATTGTCCTGATGCTTTCAAAATCTTCTGCCTCCTGTATCTAGTATCTACCTGTCCTATAAACTTTTTCTCAACTTCTGATATTTGACAAGTCAGATTGTTTCTTCGAGCATGTGAAGTATCTAACGTTTTCCATGGAATAAACCATTTGTGTAATCTGTCTTCGCTTTTGTAGTAGTCCCATTTGTTCAAATGCTTGAAATTCGGAACCTCTGGCAATGTCGAGTCGAAATTCGAGAAATAATACTCGAATCCTTCTCGTCCATAAAACATGCTCAACAATAAACTGCACGTTATTCCATATGTCAACGGAAGATGATGGTATCTGATTTTCATCCCCCTCGTGTCCCACTAGGAATGAAACAGTTACCACTAAAATTATAAGAGAAACCACTACTCCTAAAAGTGTAACAGCTATACATTTTGCCCTGCGGTTCGGGTTGCCAGCCTCCATGTTCTCAAACAGTGTAGTTTTTGACTTTCTTCCAGCATTCACTTCCTCTTCTTTTCAAACAAAGTCTTTCTCTCTTGCAATGTCTTTCTTTGAACACTTGGAAGCTTGACAATTTGTTTCCGCAAAACAGTTCAAAGTCCAGTAGAAAATAGACAACCCTAGCCCTTCTCCATCCACTAAAATGAAAGCCCTACCATTTTTTTTTTCTTCTTCCACTCGGCGCTAGGTTATCTTGCAACAAATTTACAATTTCTTTTCAAAAGTCTTATTTTCGTCTGAAGTTATGTATGACTCAAGGAGTGATACTACGTCTTCATAAATGTCCATCCGAAGTATCATTCCCTCAGGTTCTGGGCAGTTCGTGCCACACCATGGAAAGTCAACTTTTTCTAGGATTATTCTCCTTATTTCGCTCAAGACAAGTGGACGGACAAAATTGAGAGTTAGCGTTTTTTCAATTTCCACTCCTGGTACTATCAGTTCTACATCCACAATTACAAAGGGGTCCGTTCTAATCAAGATCACTTTCTTCACCTTTCCAGTTCTGCGCCCCTTTGAAGACATTCACAATATGGTATTAATCCACAACAATAAGCGCTCCTAGCATTTCTACTACTCGCTCAAGCATTTCCAAACGAAGAAGAGTTCCCTCCAATATTGGATATCGTGAACAGCAAACTGGAAACTCAACTGTCTCTAAAATCAATTTTCTTATTCCACTCAGGAGAGCAGGATGAACGATGTTGAGTGTCAGCAACCTTTCGGTCTCCGCTCCTGGCAGTAGAAACCTTATTTGCACTGTGATGATCGGGTCAGTTCTGATCAGTTCCACTTCCCTGATCCTCCCTGTTCTGTGTCTCCCAGACATCTGCAACGAGGTAGGTCCAGTCGGGAGTAGAGTATCTTCTACTAGGCACTCGCACCCTCCTTGATCTTCTAAGACCCTCCTCGGCTTGATCCTGGATATCTTCTTCTGGATCTGAGTCTTCGGATATAGGAGTAAGCGTTTCTTCCTGGGCCGACCTCAAACTTAGCCTTCTTCTCCTAGTTGGCCAAGTGGCAGCTCCAAGCCTTATTCTCCTATTCCTTGTCCTCTCACTTGATTCTTGGTCGCTCCGATACGGATCTGAGTCTGAGTCGTATTCACTTCTGCTCTCTCCTTCAGTTGCGTCTTCTGTCTCACTGCCGTCCTGCCTTTGCTCTTCTTCTGAATCCGTTGCGTTCCCAACTTCTTCTGACACCCCCTCAGCCGCCTCTATCCCTTCTTGCGACTCTTCTTCCACTTCCGGGCTTTCGTCTGGGATGGGAGCTGTTCCTTCTAGAGGTGCTGGAACTCTGCGAGTATGGGAAGCATGGATCCAATTTGGCAGCCCCCCGCACTTCACCGCGGTGTTCGTTATCAGGATTACCTGAAAGGGCCCACGCCAGCGAACATCTAGGCAGTTCTTCCGGACGTGTTTTTTAACTAAGACCCAGTCCCCTGGGTTCAGGTCATGACACAGGTTCCTCGCTGCTGGAACTTCAACTGCATGCACCTGAAGGGACACAGAATGGATGGCGTCAGACAGTCCTTTACAATAATCCAAGATCAGATCATCTGTAATATTCAATAGAGCAGTAGTTGGAACTGTAGGAAGTCTCATGGCCCTCCCCATCAGGATCTCGTGGGGAGAGAGACCTGTCCTCCTATCAGGTGTGCTGCGCATGCTCATGAGCACTAAAGGAAGAGCATCTGGCCAACTCAAGGATGTGGATGCCACTACTTTAGCCAATCTATTCTTCAAAGTGCCATTCACTTGTTCCACAATTCCTGAAGCTTCTGGTCGATAACTACAATGCAGCTTTTGATCGATATTCAGTGTGGAGCACAACATCTTCACTATTTCGCTGTTAAAATGTTTTCCTCTGTCCGATTCCAAAGAGGCAGGCACCCCGAAGCGCGGTATCAACTCCCTGAGCAACAATTTAGCCACTGTGAGTGTATCGCACCTACGTGTAGGGTACGCTTCAACCCATCTGGAAAATACGCATACAATCACCAACACATACCGAAGGCGATTGACTCTTGGCATTTCGATGAAATCTAGTTGCATTCTATTGAAAGGCCCCCCCGACCTCCCAATGTGACTCAGTGTGACTGGTGTTCGTTTGCCTACGTTCAGCTGTTGGCAAGTAACACATCGCTTACATACTGATTCTGCTGCTATTCTGAATTTCGGGCAATACCAAGTCTGCCTAAAAACTCTCATCATAGCATCCCTTCCTAGATGTACTGGACCATGTATTTCTCTCGCCATGGGATTAGCTAATTCTTCAGGTAACACAGCTCTCCCATCTGCTGAAACCCAAAAATCCATTTCACTTCGCACACAACCTGCTATTTCCCATGCCTTTTTCTCTGTTTCAGGTGCGTTCTCCTGCATTATTCTTAAATCCTCCCAAGTGTCTACAGTTTCTAACATCATACTTAATTCAGTCTTTTCTTCTGCACCTTCTATTTCCACCTTTGAGAAAGAATAACTTTGTTCCGCACAATAGCGTGCGACTTCATCAGCATATCTATTACCTTGTGACACAAAATCTGTATTCTTAGTATGAGCTACACACTTCACTACTGCGATGTCAACAGGACCTTGTAATGCTTCTATCAGCAATCGCACAAATTCTCCATTTCGAATGGGCGAACCAGAGGAGGTCATGTAACCCCTCTGAGACCACAACTGCCCGAAATCATGAACCACACCGAAACCATATTGGCTGTCCGTGTAGATGGTGACTCTCTTTCCATTTCCTGCTATGCAGGCACGAGTTAGGGCAATAATCTCTGCTACCTGTGCGGAATGTACTCCTTCCAGGCAAGCGGCTTCCACAACTCCAGTAATGGTACAAACAGCATAAGCTGCTCTCAACCGACCAGTATCGTCTCTTAAACATGAGCCATCAACAAAGTAAATTTCATCGGGGTCTGACAATGGCTCATCCACAATATCTGGTCTGGGTTTCGTGCATAGTTCAGTCACATCAAGGCAATCGTGGTCTTCACATCCTTCGCCTTCTATTACCGTAGGTAATGGCATCAAAGTAGCAGGATTCAAGACAGAGCATCTCCTGAGAGTCACGTTTTCTGCGGCAAGTATAACTTGCTCGTAACGCGTGAGCCTGCTATTGGTCAGATGCTGCGTCTTCGTCCTGGTCATTAACAATTCAACTGAATGTGGTACATACACCACTACTGGATGTCCCATCACAATACTCTCGCTCCTTTCAATGCTGACACCCGTTGCAGCAACGGATTTGAGACATCCGGGCAACGCTGCGGCTACTGGATCTAATGTAGCCGAAAAATATGCAACTGGTCTACGGGCATTACCGTGGGTCTGTGCCAAGACTGACAAAGCACATCCCTCTCTCTCACAGCAATACAGTGAAAATGACTTCTCGTAATCGGGCATTCCCAAAGCTGGGGCACGACACAAATCGTCTCTCAGCTGTAAAAACGCCACCAGACATTCTTCATCCCATGGTACCGGATCACTCACCTCCTTGTGCGTCAGTTTCTGTAAGGGCTTTGCTTTCAGTGAAAAGTTAACTATCCACTGTCGGCAGTAACCCACCATTCCTAGGAACATTCTAACCTCTCTCTGAGTTGTAGGCGCATTCATTTTCATTATCGCCTCAATCCTCTCTGGGGACACCTTACGTTTCCCTTTTTCTAACCTGTGCCCTAGATACTGTACTTCTGTCAGACAATACTGCAACTTGCTCGGAGATACCTTATGTCCATTTTCAGCTAAATGGTTCAGTAAGGCAATTGAGTCTGCTTTACAAGCTTCCTCTGTTTCTGACGCAACAAGTAGGTCATCTATGTACTGTACCAGAACCGAGTTCTGTGGCAGTACTAGATTCTCAAGATTCTTCTTCAGCAACTGATTAAAGATGGATGGGCTATCTGTGAATCCTTGTGGGATTCGACACCATGTTAAAACGCGATCTTCCATTTTAAAAGCAAAAAGATACCTGCTCTCTTCATCCAATGGGATTGAAAAGAAAGCCTGACAAAGATCTATCACTGTGAACCATTCTGCTTGACATGGTATTTGAAACAATATCACTGATGGATTCGGTACCACGGGACAACATGAAACGACTATGTTGTTAATTTTTCGTAAATCCTGAACTATCCTAAACTTCCCGCTAGGTTTCTGCAAACCCATAATCGGGGAGTTACAAGGACTACCCACGATTTCTTTCAGTATTCCCTGCTGTATCATTGACTCGATCACAGGCTTTATTCCTGCAATCGTTTCCTGTGACAATTTGTATTGAGGCGTTCTTGGAAACTCAACATTTGGTTTTACCAATATTTTTACCGGTTCTACCCCTTTAATCAATCCTATTTCTTCTCCTGTGAAATCCCATACCTCTGACGCCACCGCATCTCTTAAATCTTGGGGAAGATCTTCTATTGTCAGAGTAGGATATAGTTCTACACAAGATTTTGAATTGGCCACCTTAAAAGTAGCATCTTCGTCGGTAGTCTGTACCTCCACTCCTTGCGGGGTGCAGTATATGGTGCAGTTCAATTTGCACAACAAATCCCTTCCTAACAGACATACCGGACTTGAGTCACAAACCACAAACTGATGTTCGTTCATATGATTTCCTATTTTCACAGATACTGGTTCTGTCAAAGGACTGGTCATTCTTTTATTTGCGACTCCTACCACCTGAATTGTTTCCCCTGACATTGGCAAGTCTGGAACCACCGCTGATCTCAGAGTCGAACGAGTAGCCCCAGTGTCCACTAAGAACGTAGTGGGACACCCTGCCACTTCTGCCTCAACAAATGGCCCTCTTTGATCCACTTCTAGGACTGCCCCGAGGGTACAATCCTCTTCACTGCTCACCCGTTGTCCTGTCAATGGGTCAATGTAATAACACTTTTCTTCCTCAATAAACAGAGGCATTTGTTTAAAGACCTTTCCTCCAGCTGCTATCTTCGGTGGCTGTGGGAATTGGGCCCGTGGAGCCGAAGTCCCCCCTTTGGCCACCTTACTGCTCGGAACTGTCACCTTTTGCACTGGGTCTTCTTGGACCTGCTCTTCTACTTCTAGCTCTCCATTTTCAGGGTTAAAGGGACACTCGCGTCGCCAATGCCCCACCTGGTGACACTGATGACACTTTGTCGTTTTCTTTAGAGTGGCAAAGTCTATCCTAGGTCTCTGCCCTTCCTCATTGTCCTTATTCTGACCGTTTGACTTTCGTCCCATCCCCTGTTTCTGCTGGCCACCCTTCCCAGCGGACTGCATTTGCACCACCATCAATTTCTCCTTTAGATTCTTGGCTTTAGAATCTATCTCGTCACTGCAGTATCGTGCATAACGTAGAATTTCATCTAGTGGTTTGTTCTGCCAACAGATTAAATGTTGCTGTATCATCAAACAAATATCAGGTCTCAACCCCAAGACAAACTTTGACACAAACTGCCCTATATCTTTGGGATCCATTACATCTAGTCCACTGTATTGCTTGAATGTTTTCAATAATCTTTCATAAAACTCGTGAACTGTCTCCTTGGGTTCCTGCCTGGTTCGGTCTATTTTTACCCAATCTATGTCCTGTGGTGGTACCTTATCTTTCAGCCATGCTATTACCCTTTCATACTTTTGCATGACAATCTCGGACGGTCCATTTGTCCGAGCATCCCTCACTGGTTCAGTATTTGGCCATTCAACACTAGTCTTACAAGGGGTCCACAGATCAGATGGGACCACGATGTCAAACAACGTGTTCAAATCAATCCACAATACCTTCGAAATTTTAACAAACCTCTCTACCTGCTTATACCACTCTACTGGATTGTCCCGCAACTTCGGAAATGAGTTGGTAAATGCAGCTAAATCTCCTCTACTCCAGGGCACATGTACATAATTTCCGTTTGATATTTCTCGCAAAGGGAATGCCTCCATCTGCATTACCCTTCCCTCAGGGGTCATCACATTTGTACTTCGCCTAACTGTGCCCTTTTTCGACCACCTTTCTTCCCATTTATCCAGTTCCCTCCACACTCTTATCCCTGTTACCAGCTCTCTTATGTGTGTTTTTAATCCAGTAGTTCTCTTCTCATCTAGATCTTGGTCTGCGTACTGTAATCTGTGGTTACTCTGTAATGCCCTTGTCCTAGACAAATCCACGGCATACCTGTCTGCCAAATCAGTCAGTTTCTCATGAAACGCTCTAGCTTTCCTAGTAATATCCTTTGCCATGAACAATAACTCATCCTGTTCATACAATTCTATCCTTTCCAAAGGCAATGTTCCATCTATTATCTCATCAACATCTGATTTTAAACTGGTAACATCAAGCCTTTTTGCCTTAATTTCAGCTTTCAAGACACTCAATTTAGCTCCTCCATCCGCATCTCTCCCATCCCAGCTCCGAGATCTACGTTTAGGTATTGGTGAATTATAGGGAGTCCTCCCCTGTTCCCATCTCTCTAAGTCCCATGCCTTTCCATCTTCTCGGGGTGGGTGGTGAAACACTCCTTCATGCCTCCTAGCCTCTCTCTCCCCATCCTGGCTAGTTTCACGGGATGCAGGGTAAGATGTTCCATTACTCCCTCTTTCCTCCCTACTTCCCTGTGATTCCTGATTATTCGAGGCGTGGCGGGACCTATCGCTGTTCTCCTTTCTCCAATGTTGAACGTCTTCCCCGAGTGTATGATGAAGGCACCTAAACCTATTCTGAAAAGCCCGTACCGCCTCATCTCCTCCTTTCCCCCAGAGACGGGACATTTCCTCACATTCTACAATCCTAGTATTTTGTTCCGGCTGTTCTCTCTGATTTGTAGGACATGCATCCCCTCTATTCTCTTGACTTTGGCCTTCCCGGCCCTGACTGCTTTCGCTGGCCCCACAATGAGATACAGTCCCGTTACCCCTGCTTTCCCACTCTGGTTCTGTTCTTGTCCTGTTACTTGGAGATACTACGGACCCGTCCCATTCCCTCAAATCAGCTCTTAATTCTGAATAGGGTCTTGGCCGTGGTCCCCTTAGATCCATTGGTCCTCTCGGACCTCCCTGTTCTGAATTGGGACCGACAGTTGTGTCTAATGGGGTATTCCATGTTACTGATCCTGGCAATTGTTTCCATGCATTTGTCACATTATTCCTCCTTTCCATCTCGATCCTTTCTCTATCCAATTGCCTTTGTTGTTCCTCTCTATCTCTCTCAGGGTTATAGATCGAAACTATGGGTCCTATGGTAACAGGCACCTGAAGAGCGTCTGGCAATCCAACAGTCTCAGCCCTTTCGGTGTTTGGCGCTTTTTGCACCACAAACCTTCCCACTACACTCTGTACAGTGTTGTTTGGAGGTGTTTCTCCACTTTTGATAGGTGTCCATTCCGATATAGGGAGTGGTGTATATCCTTCTATGTCATTCCCATCTTCCCTTGCGAGCCCTCTATCTTCTATCATCCCCACTCTCAGAGGTGGTCTATCCATTAACAATCTGTTTATTAGATTGTCCTCCGACTCGCTTTCCTCGTCTTCTTCCATGAGATTTCCTCCTCCTGACACCTCCCTCATCGGATACATTTTCTCCACCTCAATAGTCTGTACCCTCCAACGCTTTTCCTCCTCATCCCATTTGGAATCTCGCACTGCCCTTACCGATCGCGTCAGTCTTTGTTGACGCCTGTTCAAATTTCGGTCGTGTGCAGCCTTAATCCATGCATTAAGAGCCTCAAACTGTGTTGGTCTGGGCGAGGGTTTCAATGAGGACATGGTTGCTTTTAGCCGATGTAACACCTCTAATTTAAACGTCCCGTACCTCGGGAACTGCATTTCCTCATTCCCTTCCGTAAGCTTATTCCAAGCCCCAATCCATAATATCGTATGCAGCCCCACATTCGTTGCCATATAATGAGCTGGCGTACCCTCTGGGGGAGCCTCTTCCCCGTAATAATGTTCACTTCGTTTACGTTTAAAAATCCCTTTCAAACACTTAAAACACTTCATGATTTCTCTTTTCTCCGCGTTTGTTTACTTCCTGATGACACTCCACCAATCTCAGCGCCGTTCTCACTAACTGGCCTATCCGTACGCGACTTTCCTCCGACGTCACTCTAGTCGCCCAACCAGAGCGCGGCTCTAGCTAACGTCACACCAACCGCTCAATCACAGCGCGGCTCTAGCCGACGTCACCCGTCCCCCTTCGCAGCAGTTCCCCTCCTTTCTCAGCTCGTCTCCTCGGTCATGCACGCGTCCCATTCATACTCTGAAAAATGATTACTTCCGTCCAAGCGATCACCTTTCTTTGACTGTACGCCCACAGTCTTTCTGTAGTTGTCACCTTAACTTGGCGAAATGTCTTTCCGTTTACTTCCAGACAATCGCCTTCTCCGATAGGTTACTCACACACAGTAACTTTCGACCAGCGTCCGTTACTCATACACTCACTCTTACACTCCCCCTATCTTGGATCCACGGCGGTCAATGGTACCTCGTGACCTCCGTACTATGGTCGACAACTACCCTGGATGTTCGATACACCCAAAACCACTTAAGCTCTGGCCTGAACTTAAGATTTCACCAGTTCACCCGTTTACCAGGTTACCAGCTTACCAGGTTGCGCGCGCTCACAACCTTCTCTCATTCACACTACAGGCATTCAACTCCGCAAGACATTACAATACAAATACAACACCGCAATCTGTTCACGCATGACCCTTTTTATACTCACTCTCCGATACTGCTGCTTTTCTCGCACCGTCTGCACCTTTCGGCACACGATTCTTCCGCTGCTCGTCTCTCGGCGTCTCGGGCCTTGGGGTAAACTAACCTCTCTAGATTACCTTCCTCAAGAAGATAACCATCCTCTGCTACCAACTGCTAACGCGGGATTACTGGTTACTAATTATTTTACCAAATCCCAAACTATGTCGACTGAATCGTTGGTACCTGTCGTTGAGTAAAGGTAATCTCGCAATAAGTCAATCAATTTAAGAACTTACACCACTCTAAATGACCACTGACCAAATTTAAGTTTTAAAGATTTAATATAAAGTCAAAGATAACTGAAGATACAAACTTCTCAAAATGAGATTCAAAAGGTAAATTGGTATCACTATAAACATGAACTTCTTGAATAATCTAAGTCTGAAGAACAAAATAATAAGAACAAGCTCAAAGACCATAAGGGTTGTCAAAATAGATATAAGTTGCAATCTCAAAGTCATTACAGAAAAGAAAATTAAGGTTAGTCTGTCCCTACACTATTTTAAATGACATCCCTACTTAGCAAGATCTTAACCCTCTAGGTGTCAGCCGTGGTGACTTCCTAAGAAGATCACGCACTTCTCTTTGTCTCTTCTCTGATAATGGGTCTCTCCTGATCAGCCTATCTGCCTACCCATCCGCTTCCTTAGGCTCCCAAAATCATCTGCTCTGCTCTCCTCCCGGGTCGCTTTCCCTAATACCAAATCACATTTCCAATAGAAACGCCCCTTGGGACGCCCCTCACGTGGTACATCTTTGCGCGGCAAACTCCATGATGGTACTCTTGAAGACCCTCGTTATAGTTGACCTTGGTTCCCAGGCTTCTTCTTCCAGTGCGCTGATACCCCCTGAAATTCCTGGAAACTCCTACAGGCCTGCGCAAGGCGCCACTGAACAAAGTCCCTTTCATTCGAGCTGATTAGGACCCTCGCACCTGCATACAGCTCGTCCTGCAGTGGGCCTCAAATTCCAGACTCCACCATATCTTTAGTCATAAAACACTCTCAAAGCTCGGTGCTGGACACCTCGCGACCTCTTCTCTAACGAGCACATGACGATTTACCCGACATGACATTATCTCCTCTGGCCTACTTGATTTACATGCAGCAGGTCCCTGCACTCTTAAAACGTTAACTTGATTTAAACAGCAAACATTCTTAACTAGCATACGTTTCTAAAATAACACATCTATAAAGCATATACTTTTAACCCTAAGTTCAATAGTACATTTGGAAGAACCATGTCAACCTTATCTCACATTAATTTAGCAGCACGTTCAGGTTTGCTGTGAATTGCCCTAAGGCCTACACATAATACTGGATTTTCAAAGTTACATTTAATTCGGACATGATTCTTTTAACATGAGAACATGAGGTTTTCACATATATTCCAACATTTCTACATTAATCTCA
Source organism: Lissotriton helveticus (assembly GCF_964261635.1). Classification (NCBI taxonomy): domain Eukaryota; kingdom Metazoa; phylum Chordata; class Amphibia; order Caudata; family Salamandridae; genus Lissotriton; species Lissotriton helveticus. The sequence continues at coordinate 1,913,697,018 of NC_136061.1, read as the reverse complement.
CACCGTTACAATTATAGTTACTCTACTTAACATTCTATACATTTCACTACTGAATATAAACCACTCTGTATATTTCACTCCTGGATATAAAACACTTGTGTGCAAAACATGTTTAAACTAACTACGTGCTTGTAAATATGGCGTACTTATACATTTTTTCAAACTTGTGCTCTCTCACATGCTTTTTGACAGCAAAACATATTTTTGGTTTTAGCATTTTTTTTTTACATTGGCGAAGGTCCTTCCGCTCTCCCAACAAAGTTTTACAAAACATGCATTAACAAAGCAGAATTCTGGTAGCCAATGTCAGATGTAATGGCTTTGGCAATGCTTGTTTCAAATAATGGTCTTGGGAGAAGATCCCCAGCATCCATCTTAAAATGAGCCCGCCTTTCTTTTTATTAGTAAGCTAGGTGGACTGTGAAGCTGGTAATTTCCAGTGATTCAGTCAGCTTCCAGTGCAGCCATGTGAGAAGTGCATAATGTTGGCGCCCTTGATTATTATGCCTGAGTAAAGTAAAGGATGTGTGCCACTGTTGGTGATTTACAGTGGAATGTATCTGCATTCTCCTGGGTTACTGAGTCAATATTGGACTATGCAAATATTGCAGTTGTACAGTTGAAAAGGTGAAGTGTTGCTTAGACATCCAGAGCCAGTCAAGATTATTGACTCCGAGGGCACCACTGAAGAATGCTAAGTGGTCTCTCCGATGAACATGCTGGCGAAAAATTGTGAAGTCATCGAATTTAATGCAGTACTCTTCAGAGTAGCAGAGGCCACATTAATAAGCAATTGAGGCTGAGGAAAAATGGGGGTCCCCACAAAAGGCTTTTCCTGACCTGTGAACACTTGTTGACAGCTCTCTAAAGACCGAGACTTGTCCGATAGCAAGCTGATAGAAACAAGTGGCAGTGACACCAGCGGTGTAGGAAGGGGGTGCGGTGGGTAGGGGCTGCCCCGGGTGTCATCTCTGTGGGAGGTGACAAAATGGCAAAAATATGTGTTTTTAAAATAAACAAATTACACTTGCAACTGTAAGTATCTTATTTATCCTACTTTCTGTTATAATTTCAATGTGGGGGGGTGACCAGAAATGTTCTGCACCGGGTACCACGTGACCTTGCTACGCCACTGAGTGACACTGCCCTGCAGGGTGTGCTTCAGACAAAGCGTCCTTCGTGCACACTGCCTCTTCCTCTATGACACCAGCACGCGCGGGGACCCCACACTGCACGCGCTCTATCTGATGTTGTTCATGTCCTTCACAAGTACCACCATCAATACTGCCCACACTAAGGCCCCGCTTCTACTCCAAAAGCAAACTACAGCCCACAAATCACAAATCCCTTATAAGACCAATCCCCAGAATATTTTCCATCTGCACTTCTGAATAATAAATACAGGCTTCCCGTACTCTGAATAGTTCCAGAAGGTCAGTGGTTTGATTTTAAAGAAGCATGCGTTGGAACGCGCAATTAAGGCAGCAAAGGGATCTTATAATCACTTTAATAATGTCATTTAGATATCTCATTAATAACCGGAGCAAAAACACCCGATTCAAATAACTTTTAGGCCCCGATTACAAGTGTCCCGGATTTGGATGTGGTGTTCCTGCTGGCCATGGACGTCAATTCACCAAAATGCCTGGGGTAGCAGAAGTGACATCATATGTTATTGTACCCCAGTGAGATCACAGGAAGTGATGTCAAATTACCATTGATATAGCTGTCTGTTTCTCATATGATGCCATTTATTATCTCTCCCCTGTTGTCACTTCCTTTTCCCTCCTATGTTATCTCAACTGTTTTCTTACTTCTCTCCTCATAATAGCCCAGATCTTTCCTTCTCTCATCTCACCGTCTCACCTGCTCCGTCTATTTTTCAGCTCTTTCACCTGTCACCCACCCAGTGCTTAATTTGTTAAATACGTTTTGGGGCCCTCGGCAAGAATCCACTGCATCTTGTACTACTCATTGCCCCTATACATGCTGCCAGTGACAGAATTAACACAACTACTCTACAAGTATAACATTTTAGACTATTCCAGACCACAAAGCCACCATAATGGCTTGGGCAGCAGATATTAGTCATTTTTAATGTTCATTGAAATACTAAACAACTGTTGCTGTGTTAATCTCTAATTTAGATAAACAGTGCAGTGGCGGTGTTGACAATTAAGTTCCAGTGCTGAGCACCGGAAACCACTGTCTCCAATTAAGCACTACTCCCACCCCATTTACTCACTTGTCTAGGTTTTTTCTTGCTGTTTTTGTCTCAATATCCCCTCCATATCTCCCTGCATCTCATTGTTTCTTTTCTAACCTCTCTGTCTTATCACCACTTTCTCTCTCGCTGGTTCACATTGCCTCTCAGTTGTCTATCACCACCTGTCTCTCCCTCTTTCTCTATCTTCTCAATCTGTTTCTCTATCTGTATCATAACCTCCATGCAGTCATCCCCTCTCATGGGTCCTCTCCTTTCTCTTGGTCACCTGTCAATGTGTCACCTATCAGTGGTCGTGGCGCCAAGATAAAATATAGAAAGCACCACGAAATAAGTAACACTGACACTGTCTCCAGCTCCAGGCGGGACCCCGTGTACCAAAGTGGTCATGGTACCAGGATAAATACTAAAAGCACCACGGACACTATTGTTATTAACCTTCAAAAAGCGTGAAAATAAAACCTAACCGTGAATCACTAAGAGATTTACACCAGACCAACCCCCTACGGTCTCAGTCTCATATCCCTTCTCTGACTGTCCCTAAGACAGATAACCGCAGACAAAAGGATCCCCTAGCTGGGCCTTTTTAGAGTGACTAATTTCAGGAAGCTTACCCTGTCCTGATGATGATCTTAAATTGCTAGAGATCGAAACGTCATCGACCCACCCAAGGAAAATACCCCTCTCCATTGTATATAGCTTTGTGGATCATACCTTGTTGTTTTTATGTGACATTTCGTATATTTTTACTTTGTTCTCTCAAGTCACGTTATGCACCCTGTCACTCATGTGAGCACCGGAACGTATCTCTACATGTGAAAATATGAAATAAATATTCTTTCACATGCTACCCTACACGCCTTGCTCCAAAGATTGACTCAATACTAAACTAAAGCTTGTTGTCCAGGACCTACTTCGGCCACCCCCGAAACAGAGTTCAATACTAGACTAAAGTTTGTTGTTCAGGACCTATTTAGGCCACCCCCGAACCATTGTTTTCTCAAAAATACACTACAACCCCAGGTTCGCTTTATGGGGTAGCCTTGTTTCTTAAACTACCTCAGTAAGCTCCACTTCATATTTAAGGAGTTGCAGTTATAATATCTGTTATATTCAACATAAATTCAGCACAAGCAGCGCCTCAACTTTGTTCCTGCTAAAATGCTTATTTTAATTATTTATGCATTTATTTATTTATTTGTACAACTCGAAGCATTTCTACAAGAAATGCTGTACATTGCAATAGTTAGTCGGTAGAAACGACCTCTGGTAGTTTTGAGATAGGTGGTCAGGATGATGATGGAAGCTGGCTGATGGGTAAACAGGAAATTCGAACATTTGCGTGTGCAGTCCTACGTGTGCCCGTTGCTTTCCATCTGCTTTCTAAATGTGGTAAATACTTTGATGATGCCCATTTCCTTGTCTGACTTTTTTAACGCCCTTTCCAAAATTGTCTGCCTTTGTTATTGTTCTCCATTTAATCTCCTGTTCTTTTCCTTCCTTATTATCACTGCTAACATGCCCAGACTGCGACTAGCCGTTATTCCTGTCATAACACATGAATGATGCTGCTGTTTTTCCAGTGCTTGTATTCGGAATTCTTGACACCGTGTTCCCAGTTGTTGGCGCAATGCCACCATGTTTGTAAACCTTAAATACTTCTCATATAAAAATTTAAAACAAAACAATAAATGATAACATTTAGCATATCATAGCTTACATGTATAAAAGAAAATGTGTATCAATATACATACTTATAGGACAATACATTGAAAACAAGACATTACAACATTAGTGCAAACACAATTCACATTTATTATCATATACATTTATCACCATATACAAATATTTACAGTTACTGTGAACGATTGTAATGATGATTCGGTTAAGAATGTCCTTGTCGGCTGAGATGTTTCTTAAGGGCAGTTTTGAATGGTGCAATGAGAGGAAATTACTGAGTTTCAGGGGTGTTTTAGGGTACTGGCTGCCTTTGGCAGAAGAGAGCAGAACCTCAAAGCTGCACATGGAGGTTTGGTGGTAGCTAGAACTTCTTTGTTGGCATATTGTACGTGGTGTGTTGGCATGAACCGACCTAGGTTTACAGAACTGGAATTTGATAACAGCACTTTAATGGTTTTGAAAACCGCAATTAATACCAAAATACTTGTTTTTCACATTATCCTGCATGCTAGTTGGGGGATTTGTGAGGTTGGAGTCTGTCTCAGTGGGATTAACTTTTTCTTGCCGTAAAATATAGAACTTTATCCAGCGCTGTAAAAGAAAATAGGGAGAGGCCTACTAGAAGGAGTTGCAGCAATTTTTGATTGCTTTGGAAATTGGGGAGATGTTGTAAACGTATTGTCTTTATTCTCTTCATGTTTCTCTATGATCTTTTCTCATCTCTATGTCATTTCTTGATTCTAGAATTAGCATGTTAGCTTGTGTGACTCGGGGTTCTGCTGTGGCACTTTGCCGACTGGTCAGCAGGCGTTGGGTCCTATTCTGCTGTGCTCCTCAATAAATCTCCTACTTTAATATCACTGGCTGGGAGAACTAATTACTACATTTTTGGCGACTCTATTGTTTTGGCTGTGTGGAAGGAAATGTTTGCGAGTCTTTTCTGTATACTCAGAAGTTGGTATCTGATTGCTGTGTGTATGTTTAATCGTGAAACATTTTATATAATTCTCATAGGGAAGATAGGAGATGCCAACGGACATTATGATACTACCACCAAATAAAATGAAACGAGCAGGAAGTACATGATTGAGCCTTAAGGATGTCCATTGGCAGGAGTGTAGGTGGCAGGGAGTGAGTAGGCCCAAGACATTGAGAAGGAACAGTCAGATATACAGAGTGCAAAGAGGTTTAGAGATGAATTAGGGACTCCTAGAAGAGTAGATAGTGGAATGGGATGATTAACAGAGTATAATGCTCCTAAGAGGATGAGGAATATGAGAATGGACAAGAGGTGGTTGTGGTGGAAAGCTGTAAAGTTGCAAATGTGAATGAGGGCTTCTCCCTATCCTGAATTCAGAGAAAAGGGGGTTAAATAAATCATTTCCAGTGATAACGGAGGTAAGAAGATTAAAACCTAACTTTCAAGAATCTTTGGGAAGAATGAAAGTAGAGAAACAGAACCATTATTGCAGGGAAGGAAGGGTCCACACCGACTGTGGAAGTATCAAAACTGACCAATTTTTCCTTTTGAAATGTAACTGCAGGCCAGCCTACAAGAACTGAGCAATGGTTCAGAGACTTAAAACATTGTTCTTACCATGTTAACCAATACTGTTCTGCATGTCTTGATGTTGTCCCTCAGGACCAAGAAATGGATAGTCTTGTTTCTCAATATACTGAGACTCTGACAATAATCTTGCATATTATGATCCCAAAAAACGAAACAGAAAAAAATAAATCTGCTCAATGGTTCTTTAAAGAACTGAATGAAAAAAGAAATTAATTTAGAGCCTGAGTAGGATGGCGGTGGGACTGCCACCATCAGCCCATCGGTGGCGGTCCCACCGCTATCGGACTGTGGAGGTCTGCCTGCCATATTACAATATGGCGGGCTGATGGTTGGTGGGTGGAAAGTTCAAGGAGCCCTTCAGTGCATCGGAGGAACACGCAATCCCTACAATGGTGGCGGTGCCTTTAGGAATTACGATGTCCCTTCCTGCTGGCTGTTTCATGGCGGTTTACCTGCCAAGAAAAGGCAGGCGGAAAGGGACATTGGAGCCCTTGAAGGCAGTGACATTGTAATTCTTATGGTGGGACTGCCGACAGCAAGTCGACCGGTCCTGTTTACGAAGGGAGGCAGTCGAACATAAGTCCGACCGCCATCCTAATCAGGCCCTCTGAGTTGCTCAGTACCAGTGGTGTAGGCATTCCCCTCTAAGGAGTTAATCTAAAACTTATGCAGTCAAGGAACAAATAAAAACACATTTTCAAAGCAGCAGCAGCTTGTTGTTAAAGATGGAGGCACTCTGCTTCTCCTCCTTTTGTCAATGCATCAAGAGTGTCTGTCAGGCTGAGCAAAGATCTACTGACATATACTCTCATTGAGCGGGTAAGGCAGCCAAGAGCTGTACAAGTGATAAATGTGCAGACGCCTGGCTGCCTGAACCAAATGCAGGTGCCTGACTGCCTGAACCAAATTTTCCAGGCTAAAGGTTTCACAGCCTCGTGAGTGTGACCTCCTCAGCCCAGTGCCGCTGATAGCCTCAGAAGGTGGCACTTCAGTGTTAAGCCCTAAAGTGTACAGGGTTGAGTGTCTATCATGACATCTTGTCAAAGAGTGAATAGCACTCTCACTGACCCCATCCTAGTCTGTGAGGAGTAAGGGGCTGCCACCTCTTCTCATTGGCTGATCCATAACTAGGTCAGCCAATGAGAGGAGATCACAGTCCCCATTCTCCTGGAACCACAACGGCTGCCCTCCCACCACCCTGATCATCTCTTTGACCAGGTACGTTTTTTTCTTTGATGTTAGGTGCATGCATGTCTATATGTATGAATGGTTGTGTATTTGTGCATGTGTGCATGCTGTGAATTGGTGTGTGCTTGCGTATGTGCTGGGCATATCTTTGTGCATGTGTGAAAGAGAGTGTGCATGTTTGCCTGCTTCACGACTGCTGCATATTACAGACTGCCACTGTTTCAAAGCCAAACTCGCCTCAGTCAGGATGAAATGGCTGAAGAAAAAAATAAACTTGAAAACATTTTGAAGTAGCCAAATAAATCACACAACCTTCCTCAACAATGATCACTGACCACACTACAGAAAACAATGAGAGCTTCTCTCCCGTTTTTTGATGATAGGGTAAGTTAGATAGAAAGGTCTCCAAAGTCCTGAGAGACTGTTCCTGATTATAACGACATGATCCAGAATTGTGTGGCATTTGATTATCCTTAGCACTGTAACGCAAGCTGAAATACTCTTGACCATTTCTTTAACTGATACCTTCATTTTTCCAGGAAGAGATCACCCCCTTTTTGACACCATATTCAACAAACCAAATTAAATCTTCTTTGTCTCAAGACACTGTCCCAGATTGCTTAGAAATCAGTCTGGGCTGTCCCTTGCTTTAGAAACTAAAGATCTGAAGAATTGTCACCCTCTTTCAGACCTACCATTTCTAGTAAACACCCTACAAACGTGCATTGAAAAACAGCATAACCTCAACTGCAAAGAGAATCATCTTCTTGATGAGCTATAATCAGCCTTCACATCAGGCTGCAATTCTGAAACAGATATTCTAAAAAATGGATGAAGCTCTGCAAATCTTAGACAATGGTGACTCTTGCCTCTTAATACTTTTTGAATTACTGGCATCATTCAACTCAAATAAACCATTCAACCCTGGTATAACTACTTAACGATAAAATGTTCCATAGTGGATTGTCTTACCTGGAAAATGTAAAGATTAAAACACTGTGCTTCACAAAGCGTGGTCCTTTTTCCAACTCTGTTCATCCTTTACTCCAGAGGGGTTAAATTCTTTATTTCTAACAGTGGTTTGAGTAGGTTATCGAAGCCTTGGTGCTACTGAGGCACAACTACAAAAAAATGAACATCTGGTTGGGATGACCAAATGTAATCAAACTTCCCTTACAGTGACACTGAATGCATTAAACTAGGTTAGCCACAGGGTCAAGAAAGTCTGACGATATAACACCAAAGTTGATCTCACTGAATTGGGTCACCAAATAATTGAAAGAATCTTCAATCTAGCCTGCAACCGGCATGGAATTCTATATATTGGATCCTCAACATACCTATCACAGAAACTAATAATCACATGTAGAACCACTGTCTTCAAAGTATGACCTTCCTTCTTCTTTAAATCCTGTCATTTAATAAAAAAGAAATCAAAAACACTGAAACAACCCTTTTCCGAAAGTACCCTGTGAGAAAACTATAACCCCAAACCATCAGGACTATTTCTATCTTAGAAATTCTTACAAAGCAATTGAAACATCTGCTCTTCGAACTTCGGCTCTTTAAATAAGAATGTTTCTGGCACTGAGCTATATGACTGTAGCCCCCAAACCTGTATGTAATTTATAACCCATGCTGGCCGATCTCTTTGTCTCGTTATATAATATTGATGGAAGTCTCCACTACTCACACTCCAATCAAATTTTAAGGAGACCTCCTTTGTTTGTTTGCTCGTTGCCGTTTTGCTGAGGACCTCGTGGGACCCTTTGAAGCCCTTCACGACTTGCGGAACCCGCTTCGCGGGTCCCGCTGCGCCCCAGAGACCAAGGGGAGTTTGTACTGCAGCTGCGTGGGAGGACCAGGGCTGCGAGCGTGCGGGGCAGGACTTCAAATCCCAGAAGCCCCTGCACACCGCGCCTCTCGCCATCTGGCCGCTCTCCCTGGCCACCACGCCCCGCCTGCAACCTTTAAAGGGCGTCTACTGACTGTCCGACGTGGGAGACCTCCTTTGTTTGTTTGCTCGTTGCCGTTTTGCTGAGGACCTCGTGGGACCCTTTGAAGCCCTTCACGACTTGTCACCCGCAACTCCCCTTGGTCTCTGGGGCGCAGCGGGACCCGCGAAGCGGGTTCCGCTGCGCCCCAGAGACCAAGGGGAGTTTGTACTGCAGCTGCGTGGGAGGACCAGGGCTGCGAGCGTGCGGGGCAGGACTTCAAATCCCAGAAGCCCCTGCACACCGCGCTTCTCGCCATCTGGCCGCTCTCCCTGGCCACCACGCCCCGCCTGCAACCTTTAAAGGGCGTCTACTGACTGTCCGACGTGGGAGACCTCCTTTGTTTGTTTGCTCGTTGCCGTTTTAGTGAGGACCTCGTGGGACCCTTTGAAGCCCTTCACGACTTGCGGAACCCGCTTCGCGGGTCCCGCTGCGCCCCAGAGACCAAGGGGAGTTTGTACTGCAGCTGCGTGGGAGGACCAGGGCTGCGAGCGTGCGGGGCAGGACTTCAAATCCCAGAAGCCCCTGCACACCGCGCCTCTCGCCATCTGGCCGCTCTCCCTGGCCACCACGCCCCGCCTGCAACCTTTAAAGGGCGTCTACTGACTGTCCGACGTGGGAGACCTCCTTTGTTTGTTTGCTCGTTGCCGTTTTGCTGAGGACCTCGTGGGACCCTTTGAAGCCCTTCACGACTTGCGGAACCCGCTTCGCGGGTCCCGCTGCGCCCCAGAGACCAAGGGGAGTTTGTACTGCAGCTGCGTGGGAGGACCAGGGCTGCGAGCATGCGGGGCAGGACTTCAAATCCCAGAAGCCCCTGCACACCGCGCCTCTCGCCATCTGGCCGCTCTCCCTGGCCACCACGCCCCGCCTGCAACCTTACGGACTTCCCATTTAAGTGAAGGTCACTACCCGCTACGCGGGAGCGTCCCGGGAGAAGCCCGGGACAAGAGCGGGACCGTCTGTGGCCGTCCGGGGCCGAAAGAGGCTGGGCTGGGCCCCCCCTCCAATATCTACAGTCCTGGTATTTGTTGTAACCTATTTGTTTTGTTTAGTTTCTATTCGGAACAGCTAGTATATTGGCAGGTAGCAGGGGGGCTTGATACATGGCTAGCTCTTCAAATACCTCCGCCTTGCTGTCTTCTATGGGAGAGGTGGAGATGGCGGTTATGGGCCCCCTAGATACATACTTCAAACGCCTGCCCCAGGACATTGATAGGGAGATTGCTTTGGCGGAAAGACGCGCCGGGCGAAGGCTGTCGATAGAGCTTATGAAAACCCCCCTTGAGAAACACATAGGCCAAAGTTTTCCCTCATTGGTTACCCCGTTATCTTCTATAGTATTGCCAGCTACACATGATACATCGCATGAAATATCTGTATCTAATGAGCCATTGGGTATCTCTCCTGTAGATATAGTGGTTACCACTTTATCCTCAGAGCATTTAAATGCTTCTAATCGAGTGCCGAAGGGGCAAAATGCTATATCAAAAGCCTGTGTTCATGCGCAGGCTATTAAATCCAAACCATGCCCAAAGAGGAAAAGGGTTGCCACTACTAAAAAATTTCAAGTCCCAAATCCCGCAAGGAAGCTCAGGAAGTTGACCACCAAAACACCCCTTACCCATGTCCCTGTAGAGAATTCTACTGGGGTTATAACGGGGGAGGGAGTTGTTGCCCCAATAGGTGTAGAAAGCCTAATGATGCCTGCATCAACAGGAATAGACCCTATTACTCTAGCAGCCCCAGGGCAACTGATATCTAATCCGGAATATCTCTCGGATTTGGAAAAACTAATACGTTCCCTCTTAAATCCCTTTGAGACTAGACTTAAAAAGCTAGCAGAGCAATTGGACCATCTTGAGCAGGCTAGCTTAGATAATTTTTTTTCGATTAATTCCTTAATTAAGTCTTGCAACAAAATGGGAGAGAATGGGACAAATCACCAGTTAGCCGAGCGGGATATAGGTGCTATGGTGGTCGATGTGGTACCCCTAATTGTGAGTGGTGCATCTACTCAGCGGAATAATGGGCAGAACAGTAAGAACATAGTTGCACCTTTATCCACTGTAAATAATACCAATTGTGGGAAAACTAAGACCAACTGTAATAGTATTGCGGCTAAAGGTAGTAAAGATGGCACAAAAAACTCTGCCTCTGCCGCTAAAAAAAAGAATCCACCCCTACCAACTACTATGGAACTTAGACAGGGCACATTGATAGACATAGATAAAAATCAAGGTAATAATGTTGTTGGATCAAATGTGCCGCTTGCCTCCCAGATAGCAAGCAGAGGCGGCCCTGTAAGGGATGGTAATACCTTAGCCGATGGAAATAATGCTATTATAGCAGTGGGAAATGTTGTTCCATCGAGCCTTGCTGTTCCAGAACGTTGTCCACTAAAACCATATGTTACTAAACCTCCGACTCGGATTCCCCCGGTCCAACTCACCCCTGATTCCTATCCATATGTGGCTATTCTCACCAATGTCCCACCCTTACTGGAAGGTCAAAGAGAAACCTATGACATGTTAAAAAATAAAGCCATGCATTGGCTACGGGTCAATAGACCCCTGCCAGGGGGTGTGGACGGTCTGATCATCGGGGTTAGAAGGGTCAACTGGATTGGGAATACCCTAAAAAAGCAGGGGGGTGAGTGTATCATAATCAACTTCCAGGACCCAAGGGTAGTAGGGTTGATTACGAGACCTGGGTGGAATATTAGCATTGGAGGGATTGGTGTTGTGGATTTGACATTTTTTTATCCTAGACCAGTGTCCACCTATTCTGGGGGGAGTAATGAGTCAATGAGAATTAGCCTACCTCCTTGGGTAGAGGCCAGCTCTTTCCCTGCCCCTATCCCACGTCTAAATGATTGTTATAAACAGGTATACAACTTTGATGGTGGGTTAGGGCATACGAGGTGGGGATGCTGACGGAATCCAGTCGAACTCTTTGATTCTGATGACCAAATGGATAGGGGACGTATCGTGGAGGTAACATTGTCACCCAATGGGGATCTAACGTGTACTTCAGCTGGAGTGGTCCATGACAGGGAATGTGGAAGTACGAGGGGGGGCAATATGGCATGTCAGGAAGATCGGGGGGGAGAATCCTGGTCACTATTAAGTTCTGGTATAAATGATGCTAAAGATGCCAACTGTGTAGATATCGTTATAGGAGAGGGCGGTGACTGTGAGACCTTGACTAATTCACCGGTCATGGTAGCCACCGAAAGGGGGACCAGCAAAGGTGATATCACGGGGAGGTTTCTTTCATGGAATATAGCAGGTTTGGCCTCTAGATTGTTGTCTCAAGATTGGATAGATTTTGTTAATGGGTTCGAAATGTGCCTATTCCAAGAGACGTGGGCTTGTGATCCAGTTTACCTGCCAGGTTACCTAAATTTTTGTATACCAGCGACTAGAGGCCCTAGGGGCAGACCTATGGGAGGTCTAACAGCCTGGATCAAGCAGAATTCTCAAGTCAAAGTAAAAGTGATTGATCTAGGCTGTAAGGATATACAATTATTGAGGTTAACATTAGGAAAGGGTGGTGTGATAGATATCTATAACATTTATGCTAGGGGTATAAGTGCTGGGAATTCTCCCACCCTAGAAGCTCTATCAACCTTCCTTGAATCCCAGTCACTTGGAAATAGAGTGGTTGTGGCAGGTGACTTGAATAGGACTTTTGAGCCTTTAGAAAATACTGAACATCCGATAGGACAAGAGGAAGATGCCTTATGGGGCGTCCCAAACCTAAACCTCATACCCGTGAAGCGGTGGACAAAAGATGTATTGTTGTTGAATGCGTTATGTCTGGAACATGGTTTGAGGGCCCTTAATGGCAGGACAAAAAGTGACCAAGGAGGAAATTGTTCATTCGACAATGGTCATAATAAAAGTAGGATTGACTATGTCATCTGTAGTCTAGAGTTATGGTGTGGCGTGGGCGACATGGAAATCAAGGGGAGAGTAGAAAGCGATCATAACCCCCTCTGTGTTACCCATTCATGGTGGAGGGCCGCACCTGCCCACCTAGTGTCAGGTAGTGAGATCGTACCTGTTATGGCTAATGACTCAAGAAGGGTGAAATGGCCAAATGTGCTGGCCAATTTGGCCACCTTGGATCACATCAACTTGGAGGTGGATAATGCTATCGCCGCCATGGAAACAGTATATCCTGTAACACCGGGTTCCTCTCTAATAGCAGACATACATGACACATTCTTTTCTTTGATAAAACCGCATTTCATCAAATCAGTCAGGGCAAATAGAAAAGCACCTATCAAATTGGCGAGGTGGTTTAACAAGCAGTGTAGGGCAACTAGACTGGAGTTGGGCAGGGCAATCAAAAGCAGGGACAAGGCTTTGATTAGCACTGCTAGGAAACAATATAATGATAACATCCGCAAGGCTAAGAGGCTGTGGGATGAGGAGTATTGGGAGGAGTTACTTGAGGCCTCTGGGCAAAAAGATTCCAGACTTTTTTGGAAAATTGTGAAATGGGGCAGAGGTGGCACCCCAAATAACCCCGATAATAATGTTAACGAGGCTTCGTGGGTCGAGTATTTCAAACCCCAATATGCGGAGAATAGGGATATAATGGCCACAGAACCAATCCCCGTGGTATTTTGCAAGGGTGATTTATTTTCAATCAAAGAAGCTGACCTTGTAATCTCATTACTTCAGGGGGGGAAAGCTCCGGGGCTAGATGGAATTCCCTCAGATATTTTCAAACATGATAAGGTTCGGTGGGCAAGATATGCGACTGTGCTGGGAAATGCCCTTGCTAAAGGGGCAAAAATACCCGATGTATGGAAGGGGGCAATAATAATACCGATCTTTAAGAAAGGCGATCGGTCACTCCCGGCAAACTATAGACCGATAAGTTTGCTGGCCACTATCCAAAAAGTGGTGGGGAAGATGGTGGTCGACAAACTTATGGCCTGGGTAGATGAGTACAATGCTTTATCCCCCTACCAGGCAGGATTTAGGCGGGCAACCAGCACGGTTGATCAAATTTTTCGCTTCACTATGCTACGGTGGGGGACTGTTCTCCTTGGCGAAGGCAGCCTTTATGTAGCATTTGTAGATCTGAGGGCTGCCTTCGATCTGGTGCCTAGGAGCAAGTTGTGGGTGGTTTTGAGTAAGATAGGGGTCCCACTCGAGCTGCTTACATTAATAATGCGTCTCCACGAAAGCAATTTCGCTAAAGTCCAGTGGGGGAGGAACGGGGAATCTAACACCAACTTCCCAGTTGAGCGGGGGGTACGGCAGGGATGTGCCATGGCACCCCTGCTGTTCTCCTTGTTCATTAATGGTATAGTGGATAGGATGCTGGATGCGAGGGTTGACGCACCTTCGCTAGCGGGCATCAGGGTTCCGATCCTGATGTTCGCTGACGATACCTTGATCGTGTCCAAAACCCCGGCAGGACTCCAGCGAGCCTTGAACATATTTGATATGTTCTGTAAGGAACGAGGTCTCGAAGTTAATGTAAATAAAACCAAGCTGATGGTCTTTGGGCAAAAGCGCCAATCCCAACCTAGGGTATCTCTGAACAGCATTAGACTAGAGGTAGTAAATGTTTTTACATACCTAGGGGTAGAGATATCAAGCAAATTTGGTTGGTCGAGACATATTGAGAAGGCGGTGCTGAAACACCAGCAGATTTCAGGAGCTCTTCAGGTAGAACAAGCAAAATCCAAAACTAGGCCTATTAAACCAGTTCTCATGGTATACGACGCAAAAGCCTTGGGCGCAGCCCTTTACGGGGCTGAAGTCTGGGGCTTTGAGAGGTTTAATACCCTCCAAAGATCTGAGAACAGGTTCCTGAGAGGGATAACTAGTCTTCCCCAAAGTACCCCATTAGTACCGCTTGGCCTGGATTTAGGAAGAAGATCGCTTAGTGATCGTGCCCGACTAAGGCCTATCCTTTATTGGAGACGGTTATGGACGACCCCAGAAATTAGACACTATGCTGAGGGGTTCTCAGCCTTAGTTAAATCAGATGTCTTCCACAAAATTACATGGCTAAAAATGCTTAGGGACGCCCTTACTGAGCTCGGTCTCTCCAAACTCTGGGAAAATCCCCTTGGGGAAGTGTTCCCTAGTAAAACCACTATAAAAGCTATATATTGGGATTACATTGATCAGAAGCTTTGGAGGAGTGTGACCTCTGAATCCATGGGGGGTAGGTTCATGGAAATTAAAGCAAGACCTGCCCTAGAACAGTACTGGGACACTATAACTGTTCCGTTAGACAGGAAATTATTTTTCCAGTTAAGGGCAGGTTCCCTCCCCCTGAGGTCATTGACGTCCAGCTGGGGAACCAGTAGTAGTTCGTGTTGCCCGACATGTGGCGCCCCAAACGAAAGCATAGCACATTTTCTATTCCTGTGTGAGGCCTATGTAAATCCGAGAAAATCCTGGTTGGCACCTGTTTGTAGAAACCTTGGTGTTTTAAGTGGTGTTGAGGGGCTGAGAATTATTTGTTCCTCCACTGAATTGTCCATTGTAGTAGGAACGGCAAAATACCTGGGGTGGGCTTGGTCCATAAGGCGGAGGGCTCTATCTCCTAACATGCTTTGAATCTCACCTTTTTGATTGTATGAATTAGTATTGCTAGTACCCTGCGGGAGAGAATCATGAATTTTAATTGTAAAATGCTGCTAATATGTACGTTAAGAGCTTTTGACTGTATAAATTTGGTTATGGTCCATAAAGCGGGTGATTTTGCACTTTAACTTGCATTTAGTTCCAGCACTTCAAGAAAAAGCTTATATTAATTATTATTGGCAAATATTTTATGTGTGTGTATTGTGTATTTTTACCTGTAATTTATTGCCAACGTATGTCTAGAGTTTTAAATGTGTAAATTTACATGTGTGTGCTTTTATGAGTGTATAACTCGAATAAAGCTTTTTCATCGTAAACCTCTTTAGCTTTTTCTGTTGCTGTGAAATCTTTGATTGTGAAGTGCTCTGTCACCCTCTAGATCTATCTGCCCTATAAAAAAACAGAGAACAACATTGTACAAAGTGGTCAGAGCCCTGGGGGCATTTCCAGTTCTATATTTGTTCTCTGTAAATGTTTGCGTGCCTGAGCCACGGGTTGTAGGTCAGTGGTTCTGCTAGTTCATCTCTAACTTGCAATGCACATATTAACCCTGCTAGAATCCTTTGTTAAGTAGTCCAGCTCCATCCAAAGCAAACTTCATTTACAGCCCACTCCATCCAGGTTGTATCCAATGCTGGTTCTACCTATCTCAAACAAATGTTGTCAGTAGCTGGTTAATCTAAGATTCCACTTCAACTGGGCCCTGGTCATCATTTTAAGTATAGCTTCAGCTTCTTGGTACATTCCTCCCTCAAGGAATGAATGGTGGTTGACCAGCTGTCCCACTTCACATGATGTTAAAATGTTTATGGAGTGGGGTCATGACTCACATTCTGTTCCGCAAGCAATGGCTCCCTCATACTCACTTGCATACCACTTTTGAGTATGTGCAGCCAGCTGTCTTAGTACACTTGCATATTGCCAGATATGGATTTAAATGTGATGATCCATTTCTATATGGGCATATTCGATCCAATATGATACAACAGTGGTTTTCTTTTTTCTCTGATCACTATGTATATGCTGAGAGTGCTAGGCCATGCGCGAACTTGCTGTTGTAATCTGGAAATATAGGTAAACATAGACTGGTAAATACATAGACACACAAAGTAATCCATGTGTGGGCACACACTTCACAACTTTCAGACCCATAACATGAGCTGTAATTTGAGTGAAGTTCCCTGAAGATTGATCACACATTACTGGCTCCCACACATGTTCAGATCAGTTTCAGTTCTTGAACAAAATGAGTTGCCTACTCAGCTGTCCAATAGAAATCAAAGACTCAGGTTGCAGAATTACAGTTATGTCATATCAAATTGGGAAAAAAGGCAATATTAATTAAAGGAAAATGAAGAACACTTTATTATACAGTAATATTACACATTTTAATAATCAGAATCACTCATTTAACAATATACAATGTATCAAAAACTGATAACCGCGATTGACTTTCAGAACAACTAATCAAATACTCAGAATGAGGAAATTAATGCACTGATGCTGTTCACAATATTTAAAAAACTATTATTATTAGTATTATTTCCACTTGTAGAATTCTTCTGTTACCTGAAGGTATCCTGATACTTAGACAGGGAAGTATAAAGCAGATTAACCCAGTGGGAAAACTCTGATTAAAGTCTATTAAGCAAGGTTTTAATGGATTTCCTAAATGCCAGGAGGTCATCAATTTGGTGTAAGTGTATAGGAAGAGAGCTCCACAACTCTGCAGCCTGCACCAAAAAAGAGCAACCGCCAAGTCTGCATCTCTTCATTTGAGGTACAATAAGTAAGCTAGCATTGGCAGAGAATAGTGGACAGAAAGGTCTATAATGACGGAATCAGGATTGCACAAAATGAGGGCTGGACCGACTTAAAGCCCTGTGCACTATACATAAATCTGAAATGTAATCCTCTTGAAGACAGGAAGCTCATGCAATTTATACAGTGCAGATGAAGGCAACCAAAGTAGAGTTGGCAGTTAGATGCCAAAAAAGGCCAAAAATTGGCCAGGGAAGGAAGAGGAGGATTGCCAATGGAGAAGTGGAGAATTTCTATGTTGTCCCCATTGAATTTAAGTGAATTCATTCCTAGCCAGCAGGAGAAGTCCCTAAGACAGTTTTGGGAGGCTAAGGACGAGATTGATCCACAGACAAAATATTGTATGTGTTATCGGCGGAGTTAATTAAATTAATTCTGCTGTGTAGCCACATATTAATTTTGCCAGAAGTTTCAGATTTCTGTTTTCATATAGATGGTAAAGAAAGTATCAATCACTAAGGGAAGAACCTTGAGGGACTCCCTGCCTTACTTCTCTGAATCTGAATACAAAAGGAGGTATTGCTTGTGTTCTGCCAGCCAAATATGTTGAAAACCACTTGACAGCCACATCTCGAATACCGACTTCCCTTAACCTAGAATTCAGGATCTATTGATTTACTTACGGTATCAAAGGCAGCTGACAAGTCTAGTAGCATCAGGGCTACAAATTTACCCTTATCTATTGCCATATTAAGATCATGTAACCAGCCGCGGTCGGTAGGGGAGTACCTGCCGGGGCAGTGACGTGGGGAGGGGGAGGGGCAGGGTGGGGATTAGTAATGTATGATTAATGGAGGTTTGCAGGTAAGTAAACATTTAAATAAATCAAACGAATTTCATTGCCCGCACTGCATTGCATTTGGGGATGCAGAGCACGCAACGAAATTCGTTTGATTTATTGAAATGTTTATTTATTTATTTATTTATTTAATTTATATAGCGCGTAATCACCCCGGGGTCTCTAAGCCTTTACTTACCTGCAAACCTCCATAATCCATACATTACTAACCCTCACCCTGCCCCTCCCCCTGCCCACGTCACCACCCCGGCAGGTACTCCCCTACCGACCGCGGCTGCATGTAACATGGCTACCAAAGCCGATTTCATGTTATGAGCCGGCCAAAAGCGAGAATGTGCCGGATCAAGTATATCACAATCTTCAAGAAATTTGGAAAGAAGCTTTTTAAAGTGCTTTTCCAAACTTTTCACTGGAAAAACAGAGCAAGAAAATATGTCTAAAATTACTAGAGACCAAGGGGTCAGCTGAAGGTTTTTTCAAAAGATGAGCTACCATGGCATTTTTCCAGTTAGATGGCAATACACCAGTTGATAGTGAAAGATTACAAACAGATTGGAGAGGAGGTGATTGGTGATTTGATGCTAGTTTTCAAAACCTGTGTGGCAGAGTAACCAAGGGTGAACCTGAGGATAAAGAATTGGCTTGGCCACAAAACTTGTTGGCAATAAGAGAAACAAGACTTGTAATCGTGTGGAATGAACTGTTCTGTCTCAACTCTCTGTTGAAATGATGTCAGGTTGTAAACCAAAATTAACTGGATTAACTGGAGTGAGACTCATAACTATATTTACAACGTTTTCCTCACAATAAAGTAGCAGGGAGGCACACAGCTGATGGAAGAGTTTAATTGTATTGCAGGTGGAAGATGGTTTGGCTAGAGACTAATCTACAGACAAAAATTGTTTATAAGTGTTTGACGCATTGAGTATTATACCAGTATAATACTCCGCTGTAGCAGCATATATGCGTGTATTATAATTTGTTGAGCTCTTCTTAATTCAGACTTAATTTCTAGGGAGTAATTCACTTGCCACCATTTTTGGGGCGGTGCCTCTGTGAGGGCGTTGGGGCATTGACCCACTCATATTACGGGCCCACTATTGTATTGGTCAATATTAGTAACACTAATTTTCCTATCTCAGGAGGCAATTCAGTGCCTGGCCTGCTGGGCGCTTAGCGTATCGTAAATTTTTATATGAAGTAGCACATTGTTGCTATCAGCCTGGTGTGCTTTATAGGCTTTGCATTTCTACCCCTTGCTAATATTTTGGCCTGAAAACACAACGGGTGCTTGGAGTCTGGTGTTACGTCATGATGTACCACTGGGTAAGCACGGCATTATATCCTGCTATAAATATTTGGGCCCATGGTCGTGTTGTTGGGCTCAGTGCACCTCACACCTTGCAGGTATGTAAATGTAAATGTGGGTGTACTTGTAAAGCGCACTGCGACTCCAAGGAGTATCCTGGCGCTGAAGACCGCTGGGGAACCCGTCCTGGTTTTCCCTGTGAGATGGTCCCTTTCTGGGTATCTCCAAGGTGAAACCAGGCATCCCCGGCGTCTGTAGGGGGCCGTTGTTGAGATGAGGCAAGCTTAATGCCCAGAGTTGGCGAGTGTGTTCCCTGGTTAGAGTAGGCACCGAGGCGAGAATTATCGAGTCCGTTTTTTACGCTGGTCCACGACCCTGCTGCGTCGGGAATTGAACCCTGGTCCCGGGCCGTTCTCTGCTTACGGGTCTGCCGCCTCTAACCAGTGAGCCACACCACATCTGTAGTGCAGTAACATCACGGGCTGAGGGAGTGTGCAGGGGGAGTGCAGGCAACAAAACACAACTTCTACAGTGTAGTGAGTGAGTGTGGTGTGTCTGTCCACAACAGAGCAGAAGGGACTTTTAAATTATCAGGTTTTAGTTGCAGCATTGAAGCAATGCATCTGGAGTTCTAATTCCTTTGTACTTGAACGAAAGGAATGAAGGTTGTATAGCAAAGGGTTCTGGAATTATGTGGCAGACGAGGATCAAAGTATGTAGTAGGGTTGACTAAATTCAGCAAGAAATGGCAAAATATAAAGCGGCACATTTTGTATTGGTATTACTTCAATATTTTGGCATTTGCACTAGTGGGGCAGAAGAGGAATGTGGGGCGAGGATGTTGTTCCCTCCCCTGTGCTAGTGAGTGGCAGTGCCACACGGTGTGAAGTGAGCAGGAAGGAGGCAGCACCTTTCATCTTCTCTTTGAAACGTCCACTGTGCCACGCCTTTAATCCTACTTTATATTATGCGTCCCCTGTGCTCTGCCTTTAATCCTCCCTCCTACCGCCACAATGTCTGTACTTTCATCTTTCAATGGTTTATCCCTTTTTCATACCTCCCATGCTCTGCCTCTTATCCTGCCATTCTCACCTCTGCAGCGCCACACATTTCAGCCTCTTATTCTTCATTATGCGGTGCCTGCCTACTTTAATTCCTTTGCCTTCTCCTGGTGGGGATACTTACCCTTCCCTTTCATATCAGATAATGCCTCTAAAGCTGAGAAGCACCCCCGGGATGAGCAGCTGGTCCCTCCAAGCACCCTCCATGCACCCCCGTCTGGCTCTTCACATATAGCAGGGTTACTCCTGGCTCTGCTCTCTCATAGATGTGAGTGTAACCTGCAGAATACCGTGCCTCAGCTCCAGCAAGGCCCGGAGCTACAGAGATCAATATCTAGCGTACATCTGATCTGTACGAATCCCAGTAGGACTGCTCAACGGGATAATGCAACTGCTCCAAAGAAGTTTAGGTGAGATGCATTTCACATCTTCAAATCACACCAAGATTAGTGAATGGGGTAATGTGCACTGGGCACATCTGTGTAAAGCTTGCATTTCGAATTTCCCTGCCAGGTAGCTCAGCACGTTAATGTTCACGCTGTAACTTATTGGTTGGATGTGCTTAGCTCGGGGTCATTTTGCAAGCAGACCTGTTTGAGGATTGAGTTGTTTCTAATGTTTTCTTCACACTCCTGCTTCAAAATGCTTTCTCGGTATCCCATTTTTTCAACAAATAGCAGCAAACAAGTGGTGTAAAATCCACCATTTGTATCCATTTTTTCAAAGTGTTCTTGCAGGAGCCCCCCACCCCCTTTCAGACTCCCCCTCAGAATCCCCAATAGCACCACCACGCAGCCTCTTTTTGCACTTCAGCCTTGCGTGCTCATCATATTGGGGTATAACATTTCCGTTTCCCACTTTGAAAATCCACCAGCCGCCACCAACTTTTTCAGTAGCTTTGCACGTAAATTTAGCTACACCGTATTTCTGCTTACAGTTGTTCTATACTACAGTCAAAGGTTGGCATTTCAATTAGCTAGATCAGTTGGTTCACCAGGTCCTCTGAAATAATCCACTTTAATGCAGTTCTGGGCCATACGTTTATGGTAAAAAAAATACTTTAGTTCTACATGCCAGGAATGTTCCACTAGAAGTGCAGAGAAATCTGCAGCAGTAATCCACAGGGAAGGGACATTGGGGCCACAAAGTGTAACTTGCCTTGTAAATTTGTGTACGCCCACGAACATGTATGTTTGTGAGTGTTCACAATCTGGAATCTGACCCTTTCCATCCTGGAAATGGTTGGAAATGTACT
This sequence comes from Lissotriton helveticus, assembly GCF_964261635.1. Classification (NCBI taxonomy): domain Eukaryota; kingdom Metazoa; phylum Chordata; class Amphibia; order Caudata; family Salamandridae; genus Lissotriton; species Lissotriton helveticus. Next base: position 1,913,675,497 of record NC_136061.1, on the reverse strand, counting down.
CCCACCAAGCACTGACATCATTTACATGTTTGCAAAAACAAAGGAGGAGTAACCCCTCGTAGGCAGAGAGAGGTGCCTCTCTGACAATGAGCTTAAGTGCTCTGGTCAGCACATTTTGCCCCAACCTGTTACTGGATAATGAATATCCTTGTAGAAGACCCCTCACTCACCAACCTAGTTGGTGACATGCTTCATCATCGGGGTCCCACCCCATAGGCCGAGTGCCTATAGGGTGTGCTGCGACACCTGATTACAGTGGAGCTGGTTTTATTTCTTTTATGTGTTCAAGACTATCAACAAAACTGTATTAAAAAGGGCCAACACTACTCACTGCAAGTATTTTATTCTTGAGTGCTTGAACCCTCATTAAAATTAAAGTGTGGCACCTTTGCCTAATTAGGTAGGCTTTGGTGTCATAAGTAGTATTAAAATATATAAAAATAGCTAAAGTGTGCTATGTGAATGTGAATCTATACAAACTATTGTTTAAGGAGGTCTACATGTTTCAACCCATACATAAATTCAAGGGTTTTCGTCAGGACCGTGGTGATTTGAACTGGGTGGTCCGCCCACGCTAAGGAGCGTCCTGCCCTAGTTCAAGTAGGAGACCGCAAATTGCGATCTCGTGAAAAAAGGTGCGTTTTTCTTTTTTGAAAAAACCTGTGGAAAGACAGGAAGACAAAGAACAGGAAGGGGTCACATACTGGGGTAGACAAAATGACTATACCACATTTAACACAAGCGTTAGTGGTCAACACCACAATCGTGACATCCAGGTGTTGAGTCATGCCAGCATATCAATATTGAGTGTAGATTTTCTCTATTGCGTACTTACAATGGTACTACAGTGATAAGTTGCCGAGTTGTGCCTTTTCACTCAAAGGACCGGCGCCAAAATGAGAGGTGTCGGGATGGTTTTGGCGTCATGGATATGTGAAAAAAACCAGGGATCGGTAAATGGGAGGGTGACCTTATAGCGTGTTGCGGTGTGAACGGCTGCCAGACGTTGTGAGCAGTCGTGTAATAACTGTCATGATTTGTGGAGTCGACTAGTTAATGGTAGATGCTTACGCTTGGAAGCGGAACTATCGCTTCATGGGCACCAGCGTTTACCAAGATGACAAGATTCCGTCTCCTGTAGGTAGAGAAAGCATATATCGAGTGTCAGCTCTGTAGTCGCTGAGTACTGACAAACGAATGTTGCCTTTAGGAAAAATGCGGTCCAACGTTACCGCATTTCGATCCGACCAAGTGTACTTACTTGTGCCTTCTGATCGTCAGACCGAAAACCTACTTGGTTCTTGTCCGGCGTGCCCCGTGGAGTGTCTCGGGTGCCTGAGCGCTGCCGGTAAAGTAAACCTGCTCGCACTTCCTGGTTGGGCGTGGCCGGGTCACGTGTGCTCAACGCGTGGTCCGGTGGTGGCCACTCACGTTGAATCGTTTGACATAGTAGAAGGACTACTCTGTCAGTATGATTCATTGTTTACATCGCTATGGTGATGGTATATCTTATTCAGGAAACATACGGGCTTATTACATCCAGCGGTTTCGTGAGCATATAAAACAAATAAAATAAAATAGAGGGAAAATTTCAGAGAATTATTCAGGACAGAAAAACTATTCAGGACCAAAAAACGGGCTTGATCACCACCATTCGCAGATAAATCGGGCACATAGTTTGTCAGTATATTTTAATGTAGGGAGAATCGGGAATGTGATGGACCCCCTTATGTCATTACGTTATTCCACGGTATATTGTCGTTCAAACCGGTTTTATGCGTGGAAAGTCTGTAGACCCACCTCTGTTCCTTTTCGAATAGACGTTTGGTCAGGTTTGTACCTGGTTGAACTTGTTCAATGATTGTCCATTTGAGGTCATCTGCAGTGTGACCTATGGACAGAAAATGTTCAGTGAGCTTTGTATTCGTCTTCTTGCACCTGATGGTGCTCCTGTGCTCTCCGATACGTAGTTTTATCTTCCTACTGGTCATTCCTACGTAATGTAGGTCGCAAGGGCATGTCAATCGATAGATGACATTCTCGCTATTGCAGTTGGTCTGCCCTCTAATTGTCCATACTTTATTTGGTTCCAAAAGTAAGGTTTTTGTGTTCGTAGTGAAAGGGCAAACGCTGCAACTTCCGCATTTGTAATGGCCTGTTACCTTTGGTAGGCCCCATAGGTTTGTTTGTGTTTCTTTTCTAGAACATACCATTAGGGGTCTTGTATTGACAACTGCATCTTTTATGCTTCATGCCCTTTTGAAGGAAAACAGGGGTTTATTCCATCTGAGGTTGCCTGTGTTTAGAATGTTCCAGTGCTTTTTTATTATTCTTGACACATCATTGGATATTGTGTTATATGTGGTAACACACGTCAAAGGAATTTCTTCCGGGGTCCTTTCTTTTGGTTCCAATAGAGCTGCACGTGGTTGATTCCGCGCTCGCTTTTGGCTTTTCTGGAGAATTCTGTTTGGGTAACCTCGGTTTTGAAGTTTTTGGGAGAGATCATTGGCTTGTCTCTTGTAGTCTTCCAATTCACTACAATTCCTACGGATTCTAAGATATTGTCCATACGGTAAATTCTCACGTAGGGGTCTGGGATGGAAACTTTCAAAGCGAAGAAGGTTATTTTTTGCAGTTGGTTTATAATGGGTAATAGTAGTCAGTTTCCCTTCTTTTTTTGTAATTTTTACGTCTAGGAAGACCAGAGTGTCAATGTTTTTTTCATATGTGAACCTCAAGTGTTTGTCACGGGTATTCATCCAATTGAAGAAGGAGGTCAGGGATTCCTCTGAACCTTTCCATATGGTTAGCACATCGTCGATGTACCTGCGCCATAGTAGGATATTGGAGCTATAGGGGTTCGTGTCACTGAGAATGTATTTTTCTTCAAAATCGTACACATACAAACCCGCTATGCTTGGAGCAAAAGAACTGCCCATGGATGTCCCTCCCGTCTGTAGGAATATTTGGCCTTCAAACTCAAAATAATTCCTTTTTAGTGCTAGCCTCGCACATTCCAGGACAAAATTCTTTGGTGTTCTTGATGTCCACGTTTCTTTCTCTAGAGCTCGTTCAAGTACTTCCAGTGTGGCATCCTGGGGGATGCTAGTGTACAAACTCTCAATGTCGAAACTCACCAGGATGGTGTCACTATCCACGGTGAGTTGATCTAGAATTTGTAAAAGACTTTTTGTGTCTTGCAGGTATGTGCTAGTTCTTTGCACCATAGATTTGAAAAACACGTCGCAAAATTGCGAGAGTGGTTCGAGGACTGATCCCAGACCAGAGACAATTGGCCTACCTGGCGGCGGTGTCCTGTTTTTGTGTATTTTGGGGAGGGTATAGAAGTAGGGGATTTTCCCTTCGCTGTTGCAAAGGAAATTTGCCTCCTGCTTGGATATGAAACCCTCAGCTTCCCCGTGTTCCACTAGTGATGTTATCTCACTTTTCAGGTCATCAGTTGGGTCCGCCGGTAGTCTGCGATAACTGTTGTCATCTGCTAAAAGTCGGAGACATTCGTTTTGATAAGCTGTGCGATCTTGCACGACAATTCCTCCGCCTTTATCCGCAGGCTTGATCACAATGGTTTCACAATTCCGCAGAACGTCAAGGGCGTCTCTTTCTTGATTAGTCAGGTTCATGAATGGTTTTTTCGGTTTCGTGTTCTCAATTTCATTGAACACTGCTTGCTCAAATGCGGAGATTTCCACAGGAATCAGATGTGGTGGTGGAGTGAAAGTGGCTTTGTTCCTCAGTCCTGTTTCATTAGGGTCTGTGTTCTCTTCTGTGTTTGGTCTTTTTTCGAAGAAAGCTTTTAATCTCAGTTTTCTAAAGAAAGAAGAGAGTTCGCAGTGAAGTCTGAATTTATCCAGATTCGCTGTGGGTACAAATCCTAAACCTTTGTTCAGGACCGATTCTTCGTCAGCGCTCAGTGGTCTGGTTGCGAGGTTAGTTATCAGGTTCTCCGGTTGCTCGGTCCTGCTTGTTGGGGTCTGGGCTTGTTCTGGTTCGCACTCGGATCTTCCGGTGCCCAGTGTACATTTCCTCCCTGATTTTGTTTTTTTCTCTTTCCCCTTCCCCTTCCGCCCCGATATAAAAAAGGCGGTGTACAGGGGTTTGGTTGAAAAAATGGTTGCTGGAAAGGTGGTTGCCAGCCATACATTGGCATATTTTGTGGGTGGTAGTATGGGTCAGGTGGTCCTTGCATTGGTACAGGTGCGAAGTGTGGCCAATTACCCTGGCCTCTACCACGTCCTCTCCCTCTCGGTTTGGTATTACTTCCACTTGAATTCACACTCGAGTTAGAAGTGTTACTTGATGCGTTGCTGGAGGCATCTGAGTTGTCTTCTCCTTTCGATGGAGGGGTGAACTCTGGGTCAGAGTATGGGTATGCCTTAGTATAGGAGAATTTCTTTAGGTCTTTCTGGAACTTTTGTACTTTCTGCTGGGTCAAATTGTCTTTGTAATCTGTCATTTCTTTGTTTAGCTCATCTAGCTTTTTCTTGAAGCCTGTGATGGTAGCTCTCATGTTGCCTTCTGTCACCTGGATCTCTACTTGGATTTTTTCTGACAGTCTTAAAGCTGTTTTTAGTATCAGTACTATCCAGTCGTGCGTGCAGTGCCATGCTATAGCTGCCCAGTCTTTTCGAAAAGCTTCGTCTTCAAGGAAGATGCGGGGTGCATTTGAAACCAGTAGCCCTTTTGGTGCCATGCTGTTGCTCAAATATTCTTTTAGAATTGTCCCGTGAAGGATAGTCCTGATTCTGTTTCTCTTCATTTCTGTAAGATTTTCCCAATCTTTTGTTGTTGAGATACTCTGTGCTATATTCGCATCCGCGAACACAGATAGGTCACTCATAATCTCATCTACCTCAGCAGAGGTATAGGATAAGCCCTGGTTTTCGGCCATGTTGTCACAGAGTTTGGCCGATGTTATGTAGTGTCTGATGTGTTTTTTACAACTCTCGCAGCTGACAGAGTAGTCCTTCTACTATGTCAAACGATTCAACGTGAGTGGCCACCACCGGACCACGCGTTGAGCACACGTTACCCGGCCACGCCCAACCAGGAAGTGCGAGCAGGTTTACTTTACCGGCAGCGCTCAGGCACCCGAGACACTCCACGGGGCACGCCGGACAAGAACCAAGTAGGTTTTCGGTCTGACGATCAGAAGGCACAAGTAAGTACACTTGGTCGGATCGAAATGCGGTAACGTTGGACCGCATTTTTCCTAAAGGCAACATTCGTTTGTCAGTACTCAGCGACTACAGAGCTGACACTCGATATATGCTTTCTCTACCTACAGGAGACGGAATCTTGTCATCTTGGTAAACGCTGGTGCCCATGAAGCGATAGTTCCGCTTCCAAGCGTAAGCATCTACCATTAACTAGTCGACTCCACAAATCATGACAGTTATTACACGACTGCTCACAACGTCTGGCAGCCGTTCACACCGCAACACGCTATAAGGTCACCCTCCCATTTACCGATCCCTGGTTTTTTTCACATATCCATGACGCCAAAACCATCCCGACACCTCTCATTTTGGCGCCGGTCCTTTGAGTGAAAAGGCACAACTCGGCAACTTATCACTGTAGTACCATTGTAAGTACGCAATAGAGAAAATCTACACTCATTATTGATATGCTGGCATGACTCAACACCTGGATGTCACGATTGTGGTGTTGACCACTAACGCTTGTGTTAAATGTGGTATAGTCATTTTGTCTACCCCAGTATGTGACCCCTTCCTGTTCTTTGTCTTCCTGTCTTTCCACAGGTTTTTTCAAAAAAGAAAAACGCACCTTTTTTCACGAGATCGCAATTTGCGGTCTCCTACTTGAACTAGGGCAGGACGCTCCTTAGCGTGGGCGGACCACCCAGTTCAAATCACCACGGTCCTGACGAAAACCCTTGAATTTATGTATGGGTTGAAACATGTAGACCTCCTTAAACAATAGTTTGTATAGATTCACATTCACATAGCACACTTTAGCTATTTTTATATATTTTAATACTACTTATGACACCAAAGCCTACCTAATTAGGCAAAGGTGCCACACTTTAATTTTAATGAGGGTTCAAGCACTCAAGAATAAAATACTTGCAGTGAGTAGTGTTGGCCCTTTTTAATACAGATTTGTTGATAGTCTTGAACACATAAAAGAAATAAAACCAGCTCCACTGTAATCAGGTGTCGCAGCACACCCTATAGGCACTCGGCCTATGGGGTGGGACCCCGATGATGAAGCATGTCACCAACTAGGTTGGTGAGTGAGGGGTCTTCTACAAGGATATTCATTATCCAGTAACCGGTTGGGGCAAAATGTGCTGACCAGAGCACTTAAGCTCATTGTCAGAGAGGTACCTCTCTCTGCCTACGAGGGGTTACTCCTCCTTTGTTTTTGCAAATTAGTTGGGGGACCAGGAGTTCCCACCTCACATAGTGCCTGTAATTATTTTCCCTCTCTCTCTCTTTTGTTATGAATCATTTACATGTTGCCAGAGAGCACAGCTGCTTTCCTTAGTAGTACTTGAGCTTGTTTTGAGTTCCTATTCATGGAGCGTTGCATTTATTTTGAGCTTCTTATTTTTAGCTTCTTTGGGCTTTTTCTGGTAGGTATTTGGCTTGTTTTTTTTTCTTTTGCAGCTAAATGCTATTTTACACCAATGCTGCTTGCACGAAAGGGTGGTTTTGCACAGAAATGAGTTGGTGCATCTAAATTTCATTTTAGCTCTTACACAGCCCAGTCGGGCAGCAATCCCACCAGATTCACCAAAACCTGATAATGACTTATTAGTGCACCATCTGTGTGCAGTGGTGTAACAAAACTTTCTCTTAAGTGTGTTTTTTAACCTAATGGCGTCTTCACACTCCTGATGATGTTATTCCTGGGATAATTTTGCACCTAGATGTGATTTTGTGCATAAATGTCATCTGTGCTGCTAAATGTGCTCTATGCTCATGCTGATGTTCCACCAAGGTTCGTTAACCAAATGTGGAATCATACTGAGGAAACACCTTTCAGACCTAACATACTCTGCTTTTTATTCCTCACGCCTGCAGTGCAATTGATTTGTACTCTCCAAGTTTGCAGTTCCATTGTCATGTGGAACTCCAAACTTTGGGTGTGCAAAATAGGGCACAGTCAAAGGAGACAGGCTGCACAATACACAGCACAAAAACTATGGGTATTTGTGCTTGCACTCGTTTGCATGCATCATCACAGTAAAGTCAGACTTGCTGACTTTGCATACTGCCCTACTGAGTTTGCTCAGCTTAATGAACTGGAAACTAAACTGGAAAGTTGTGTATACAGATTATTCATTATTTTAAATACGTGCATGGAGTAGTTTAAGAGATTTACGTGAAGACCGTGAGACTACTGGTTGATTAGTTTAAACAATTCTCAGCTTTGGCAAAATTCGATTCGAAAACAGAAACCTAGGGAGAATCCCTTAGAGCTATTAGCACATATATGTGTGCTGTTAAGAAAGATTAGAAAGCGTAACGCAATTTATATCATTATCTAAGTCAAACACAGACTTGCTTACAAAGTTGTTTAACTGTGCCACTGAGCTATAGGAGCTAGAATGGTGAAGCGGGGTCATTCTGTACCCCGATCAGCCTCCCCTTGGACGTTGGCTTTTAAGCACTGGCTACATATGCAAGGCATACCTAGTATCAGGAGCAGACAATTAGTCCACAGCGTCACTGAGTATACCGGTGAACGCATGAGAAATGAGGAGTAACCTTAGGAGTTTCTATAACGGAGCCATAAATCTATTAACGGATTAAACATGAATCAAAAATGACTTTTGTCATACAGTATATCGTATTGTCTAAAGTCATTTTAGCAAATACTTCAACAATTGAATGTGTTAACTACTGAATACATTTTTCGATACGTCATATAAATATTTGATTAGATTTGATTTAATTACATATTTTATAAAGCGCAAACAATTGCCCTGAGGCGTCTTGGCGCTACCCAAAAGCCAGAAACATTTACAGCCAGATTCATCATTCTCCTGTTTTGCGAGCCCCTAATAGCGAATCAAAAGGAATCGCTATTAAGGACTTGCAAAACGGGATTCATGTAGGAATTGCAAAAAATATTGCGATTCCTACATGTTCCTTATTTGCGATTAGCAAATTGCTAATCGCAAATAAGGAATAACTCCCCATGCATTCCTATGGGCCTACAGGCTCATAGGAATGCATGGGGAGTTATTCCTTATTTGCGATTAGCAATTTGCTAATCGCAAATAAGGATGCGATTTCAAGGGTGCAGGGGTGTCCAAAGGACACCCTGTAGCACCCCTGAAATGTAATCTACATTGGTGTTGCGCACACACATGTCCAAAGGACATGTGTGTGTGTAACATGCAACTTAGAAAAATGCATTTAAATGCATTTTTCTAAGTTTTTGCTATTTACCACGAGGTCTGACCTCTCGGTAAATAGCGGCCCAAAATTGCAATTTCGCAATTTTAAAATGATTCATGAATTGCATTTAAGGAATCTCAAATAGAGATTCCTTAAATGCAATTCTTCGCAAATGTGCGAATTCTTTAATAGCGAATTTTGCATTTGGGATGATGCATCCCAAATGCAAAAATTGCACTCGCAAAAGGCAAGATTCTGAGAATCTTGCCCTTTGCAAGTGCAATTTAGCTTGATGAATCAGGCTGTTAGGGCCTTATTTATGAAGGCCTTGCGCCGCCGGTGTGTCACTTTTAAAATGGGAAAAGGTGACGCACCGGCGGCGCAAGGTCTTCATAAATAAGGCCCTTGCAGCCTGATTCATCATTCACCCGTTTTGCGAGCCCCTAATAGCGATTCATAAGGGATCGCTATTAAGGACTTGCACGGGATTCATGTAGAAATTGCATGAAGAAATGCGATGCCTACACATTCCTTATTTGCGATTAGCAAATTGCTAATAGCAAATAAGGAATAACTCCCCATTCATTCCTATGGGCCAAAAGGCCCATAGGAATGAATGGGGAGTATTCCTTATTTGCGATTAGCAATTAGCTAATCGCAAATAAGATAGCGATTTAAAGGGTGCCAGGGGTGTCCAAAGGACACCCTGTAGCACCCCTTAAATGCAAATTGAAACAGGTGTTGCGCACACACATGTCCAAAGGACATGTGTGTGTGCAACATGCAACTTCGCACATATCTTCGCAATATCGCACCAACAGCGTCAACATAGCCTTCACCACCTGGCGCAAGCTCATCCCCACCGAGCCGGCTGACCGCAAGCTCTCCAAGATGGCGACGCGCCTGCGGCTGGCCTCCAGCTTCATCTTCCACCTGGACTCCCACCTTCTCTCCTGGACTTCTTGACTTCTTGTTCTGTCCTGGCCGACACCTTGCTGCTGTTTTCGGACAGTTTTTTTCTGGACTCTAGCCCTCCTTCCATTCCGTCGCCCTTCAACCCCTTATCCCCGTGGATGATCCTCAAATGTTTTCTCCCTTTTCTGCTTTCCCTTCTCTCCTTACCCTTGCATCCCTTCCACCCTCCCTTTGTGCTGTGACTGCATCCACACTTTTGGAACTCTGCTCTGTGATTTATTGAAATAACTCTAATCACTAGTAAATGCAGTAGACTCTTAGAGTATATCCATTCTTTTCCCCTCCCTATGTATATAGGGATAACTCCAATCACTAGTATATGCGTAGACCTTTGTACTCTCTACCATTCCTACGTGACCCTTAGAGTATATCCAGTCATATCCCTCCCTATGTATATAGAGATAACTCTAACGACTAGTCTCCTATGTGACTTTTAGAGTATATCCATGTGTATCCCCTCCCTATGTATATAGAGATAACTCTAACGACTAGTCGCCTATGTGTCTGTTAGAATATATCCATGTGTATCCCTTCCCTATGTATATAGAGATAGCTCTGATCACTAGAATATGTAGTAGTCCGCGTTGCTCTCTGCCCTTCCTATGTGACTTTTAGAGTATATCCAGTCTTACCCCTTCCCTATGTATACAGAGATAACTCTAATCACTAGTTTATGCAGGAGTCCGCTGTGCTTTCTACCATTCCTATGTGACTCTTAGAATATATCCATGTGTATCCCCTCCCTAAGTAGATAGAGATATCACTAGTATATGCCTAGATTTTATCCATTTGTACCTCCTCCCTGTGTGATTCTATCTCTTGTACATTTGCAATTTTTTCTGTTTGTACCTCTTTATAACGTATGTAATCCTAAATCTTTCTATAACGCATGTAATCCTCAATCCGTATGTTTTCAACTGGTTCTTATGTAAGTCAACAATTTGCAAATTCTTTTTGTACCGTCAGTCCTTATGTTTGAAACTGGGTCCTATGTAAAGCGCTCTGACACCTTCGGGTAAAGTTCGCGCTATATAAAATCGCATAAATAAAACTTAGAAAAATGCTTTTAAAAGCATTTTTCTAAGTTTTCGCTACTTACCACGAGGTTTGACCTCGCCGTAAATAGCGGGCCGAAATTGCAAATTCGCAATTTTTAAATGGATGATGAATTGCATTTAAGGAATCTCAAATAGAGATTCCTTAAATGTAATTCCTCGCAAAATAGCGAAATCGCTATTACCGATTTTTGCATTTGGGATGATGAATCCCAAATGGAAAAATAGCGCTCGCAAAGGGCCAGATTCTCAGAATCTGGCCCTTTGCTAGCCGATTTCGGCTTGATGAATCAGGCTGTTACTGTCTTAACCAGATCAACAGAAGCCGATGATGAAATCTCAGCTTGGCTCACATGTTTAGGGTCCTGTACTGAGCACGTGAAAACGGAAGCCACTCTTGTCTCCTGGTCAAACTTCAGGATTATTAACAGCACGCTATCTTTGAGAAGCCAGCGTGCGTAGGCATTGGTGTGTGTTGCATGATATTTTTCAGCGTTCATGTGCCCTCTTCTTTGGGATCAGGACATGACTCGAGTCGACGGGGGCATTGCCACATTTCTAAGTGTTATAATTTCCAGAGCTGCGCATTCCTGAGGAGAGTCGTCGCGAAACCACTGCAAGCGCACCCAAGCAGAAGGCGTTTCTGTCTTTTTTTTTGTTTTTACGATGAATTACTGCCTAATGGAATCAGCATTGTTTTCAAATTACTTACCTGCAGCAGTCTATATAAAATGATACTGAGGTATCAAAATTAATGATCGATCCATTTTCTTCCAAACCACCTTCATTTGATTATCTCTTTGAGCATAGTCTGGGTTGTTTTAAGAGAAGCTTTCTAACAGGCCAGTGCGCTCCTTTAATCAATTGACTAATTGCAACCGTGAAAGGCTTCACCCAGTCTCGTTCTCACATCAGTGCTGCGTAGTTAATGGGCTTCGCCTTATTGCTGCGCAGTGTCGTTGAAGCAAGCGCAGTGTTTGCGTGAATAAGTGGCCTGACAGAAAAAAAGCGTTCTCGATTAGGAAGCAGATAACGACTCCTTCCGCTATTTAATCAGCAAGTGACACTTCTTTACTTCGGCGTGGGCTTTTTATTTATTTGTAAAGTGCGGGATACGCCTTAACAGGAACACCGAGCTGTTGTCACAGACGTGTTCATATAAACAAGGTTAATTGAAGGCCACAATTCCTTGCCTACATGTGCACGTCAATTGAGTTGCTACCCACATACTACTTTCACAGGATTAAACTGTCTATTCTTAGGGATATGTGTGGGAACAGACCCAATTAAGGATGGATCAAACTGGCAAATACATCTCAAACATGTCATATAACCCCCTACCCCCTCCCCCCACTCCCCGAAGTGACAGCTAGACACTAGAAAACAGAAGAGTTGCAAGTTTCTTAAGGTCTGATTGGAAATGGTACATACCGAAGAATCTTTCTGCAAAGACTCTCGAAAGTATCAACTAAATCCACCCTGGTTAATGCCTGCCATTGGTTGATGGTGGACTTTTAGTGTGACCTGTGTGGGAAGCAGTGGGTAGTTATACGTGAGGTTGGGAGGAATGCTTCACTCATGTCACAGTGACGCTGTAGCTGAGTGGGTTGTTGCGGAAATGGGTGAGATAGATTTTATGGCATTTGTTTCCAAATAAACGTAGCAATCCGGCAAAAGTTGTTTGTTTTTATTTTAGTGTGTGAAGAGTTGTACAAAAATGTGGCACAGGCTTCTTGTCTTGACAACACTGTAATGGTGAAAGAACTTCTTAGGGATTCAAGTTTTCCAACACCATCAAGACTTTCATTGTTTTTAATTTATATTAGGGTTTGCCTGCACAGCACTTGAGCTGTGCTTGTAAAATCTATTGTGTTCAATATAAATCTTAAAAGGGTTTTACTTTCCGCTCTTACTTTTTATTGGTTCGTGTGTTTGCCACTTACTTTTCCTATGTTTCTATTGGCTGTTTCACACTATTTCCTGTTGTTTCTTGTGCTTGTGCTTATCAGTGTCCCAAGGCCTAAGTACTCCATTTCATCCACGGTACTTCTTTGGGAGGCTGCTCTCTTTTTGTCGACAAAGGTCAACATTCTAGCGTTCAACTTTCCAGTGTGCACCGAGGCTGCACAGCACTTCCTCTTTGTAATCTCCCTGTGGCTGTACTAGAGTAAAAGCCTCTGTGAAGCCCGGAGCTGCATGATCCGATCACAATGGCACTGAACTGTCTGCCTGGGACAGTAGGCACTCACCAGTCCCCCCAGGGCCGAAGCAGGGACCCACTCTAGTGCTAAAGCCGCATCAGAGGCTGAAGCTTGTTTTAAAATTAAAACATCAGCCTGTGCGGCTGTGATCCTTAAGCCATTAGTGGTAAGTGTCTCATTTGTATATGTTAGTTGTGTATTTGCCAATGCATGGCTTGTGACAGCCTGTCTGCACACATTTCAAATGTCCTTTTTTGTTGATGTTTGTCTTGTCCAGTCTGCACGCATTTCTAATATGCTTTTGCTGTTTGTCTCATTCTGTTGGGAAGTTCTTCAGACTTTTATTTTGTTTGTAAGTGACTACCCAGTGTCCGCATCCTCTTTGTTGTGCCGCTGCAGCGGATACCCAAATGCCACAAAGTGAGTGGGAGAGCGTCTAACGAGGGCTGCCTGGGTGCCATGCTGAAGTCTCTAAAGGGCACTGGGTGCGGCATTTTGTTTGTAAGCAGCTACCCAGGGTTCACATCCTCTTTGTTGTGCCACTGCAGTGGCTGCCCGAATGCTATGTAGTGATTGGGAGAGCAGCCTACTCTTAGAGGGCTGCCTGGGCGCCATGCTGCAGGCTCTTTACGGCTTTGTTTTGCGGCTGCTTGTGAGCCACTGACTATACTGGTGGTTACTGGTGGTGCTGCATTTTCCTGTTTAGCGCTCCTAACACTCCGACAGCAGCAGCACGAATGTTGATGAGAAAAGAAATATGAGGGAGCGGCAGACATTTCCCTCGCATGGCACTGTGAGTTGTAACATCAAAAATATTCACTGATAAAGCCATGACAAATTGAGTAACTGATATATACCCATCAACGCGGGAAGCTGATATAATGGAGTATTGCAAAACATGGCTTCTACCAAACCGTGCAGCTGCATTGATTTTCTTTAGTGCTTTACTCCTTGCGAGTTTGTGCAGGGCCTCGTTTGAATAGTACATTTTCTGCCCTACATATGCACTTTATTGCTCTCTCTCATTTTCTGTGTGTCAATCAATCTCTGTCTCCCACTCAACCAAAACCACACCAGGGAAGCGCAGGCAAGATAAGCGAATAGTTTTGAATTTTACGCTTTTTTGGTTTGTGTGATTTTTCAGTTTGTGTAAAGGGTTTTTTCATTAAAAGTCTTAGATACTGGTAAAGGCCTGCACACTTTAGGAGAGAACTGGCCTTTTATTGGTCTGCAGCAAAAAATTATGAAACTCCTCTACGTGTGGGTTTGGCCAAAGGATCTAAAAACGAAATGGGGTACAAATTACAGTGGCAATGTGAAATGACATCACGTGGAGTGACGACACAGAAATTGATGTCACAGGGAGCTACGTCATAGCCCTGTCATATCCCTCAATTTCATAGGGATGGTTATGGTTTGTCTCTCAACATTAGATGCTTGTTTGGAAAATGTCCCTTCTATTGTTTACGTTGGCCCCACTCCATACATTTCTCCGATCCCAGACTTTTTATGTCGTTTCTTACAAACTCTCTTTTTTCACTGTTCCTTCTGAAGCTGGCCTTTATAGCACATGAGGGTTCCAATGACAATAAAATAAGTGAAAGTATGCTTAGGTAATTAAAGAGACCATGCCTTAGCATGAAAAAAATCCTGAAATCTAGCTTCTCTAGTTAGAAATGAATTGTCAATTTGAGCTCAAAACATTGGCTCTAAGTTTAGTTGTGGACCGTTTGCTCGGTGAGGTCATAATACATTTGACATTACTACACTGAGGTAATATTGCATGCTGAACGATTTTGCGTTATTCAAAATGTTCTCCATCCATCCAGCTATTTCAATGATTCTGTAATATGATAACGTCAGGGTTGGATTGGGATAAAAAATCGGCCCGGGCACACTAAAAAAAGTGGCCCACATTTGCAGATTGCCTTTCTGCAAAACATTGCTTCGGCAAAGTTTTATGAACAAAAGGGGGCGGGGTCTCTGACAGAGGAATATTTTCTTAGCTTCACTTAGATTTAAAACAAGCATTGGCATAGCCAATAAGTCTCTCTTTCAGGACCTTATAAGTATTTAGTTATGCAGCACAATATTGTTGGTGCAACAATATCAACCGTTGCATGGCTAAACACTTATAAGGTCCCACAGGCGAGACCTATTGGCTATGCTAGAAGAGCGCATGTGTCTGCTGTCTGTCTCCCTCCGCTGCGTTGCTTGTTACTTTTGCTGTGTATTCAAAACAAGAGGTCAACTATCAGGCCATGTCTTCAGACAAATTCCTGTTACTCTTTGGACACGGAGATTGCTGTTTATATTTCATTTTCTGGCTACAAAGTGAGCGGTTTTTGTAAAGTGAACTATTTGATAATCGTGCATGAGTACAAGAAGTGTGAAAGCAAAGGCTGTAAGATGATATTTTTTTAGCAAACAATTTAAGTAAATGTATTGTACATATATTTGAAAATATACCAGCAGTTGAGAAAGACAATTTAAGTGGTGTTTATGCAATTCTGAAGTGTGATGGGAGCTAAGATTTAAAATTTGTGATCTTACACTTTCCTGCTCAGCACTCTTGGGATGCTTAAACAAATATAACTATATTAAAAAGCTCCTTATTTTTAGGTAACATTAAAAGTATCAAAGGCGTCCTCAAATTAGTGACTCTCAATTCAAACCATCTCTTTTTTTTAAATGGTGTTTTCGTTTTTAAACAATGTATAGTATTGATACACATAAATGGGTTTTATTTACGGGAGCTCCACAGCCCCACTTTCACTTTTATCCCACAGTGTCACTTTCACTGTGTGTGGACTGTGCTTTAAGAAAAAAGATGAGGCTGGGCATAGTTCTCTCTGACACTGAATGCCCCACAGCATAATATCTGATTTGCAAGTTTCCAACAGTGAAATACTTGGTCTGTTTTTTCCTTTTATAGGTTTTGGCTGCAAATCAATTGCACTGTGCCTATTAGGCTTCGCCTGCAAGCAAGACACTTGCACTGCGCTTGTTAGGTTTCGCCTGAACAGCGCTTGCGCTGTGCTTGTGAAATTTATTGTATTTAAAATCAACCTTAAAAGGGGCTTCAGTAGCTCATATTGTATAACTGCTTGCCAAGCTACAACTTACAACAAACTGATTAATATTAATCACATATGAAACCTATTGCATTTACCAATGTTTGTTATTTTTGCTCCTCTCTTGCCGTCTTCCACTTTCATGCTCTCTGTGAATTTATTTCCTTCTGTGCACAATTGAGTAAAATGTGGTGCCTGAAGGTATATCAGATGTTACAAAGTGTTTAGATGCTGCTTGGTTTCTTGTATATGATGGTACACCTGCTAAGCAGGAGACACAAATGCCACAAAGCTCCTTTTGTCCTCCGTCTATCTCTCAATGGCCTCCCTCTCTGGTACTGAATTCTTAAAGCTACAGTTCTTAACTCACAACTCTGGTACATCTTAATAGTCATTGTGTCACATTGAAAAGTTACTAGGCCACGACTCCTGGTTGTATATTACGCCCTTTTCTCAGAAAGAGTTGTGGGTAATCAAGAATGTGACCTGCATAATATTATTGTAACACATTTTCCAATACCTCTCAAACAAACAGAAAACCCATTGATGCAATTACAATGAAACACCAATGATCGATAGAAAACGCTGGACCTGTAATACTTTCAAACATGATGACCTTCTAGGCATAGATCCATTTACTCCCATGTAGAATGACCCCATGGTAGCTTAATATTATTCTCGAGTAAATTGTATGCCTGGAGTGGGGAGTGGGCAAATTAAGGTTTGGGTGCCTTGTACGTTTATGAACTGCCGCAAATATGACACCGTTTGAGGAATCCCCAAATCCTCTCCGACGCTTTCTCACTTTGAAAATGGCTATAAGATTAGGCCAGTCGGTGGTTGGAGGTAATGACTTTCCTGGATGGGAAGGGAAAAAGGAATTGTAAATGGAAAAAATATTTTCACCTGAGTGGAAAAAAATTGAAAAAAGTATCCTAAGTCACATGATTTTCCAAGGAGTAGCCCCTAATGCCTGACAAAACTTATAAGTCCAAAAAATGGGATGGGCAATGCACTGCTGTTGTCAATTGGGAAAGTTGAACTCTTCGTCTTATTTTTAATTGAGTATAAAGGTGCTCCAACTGGAGGCGTAACCGTCCGTTTACGCCGGAGTGTAAACTAAAGATATGTGTGAGCAAATCAATGCGCACATCCCAGTATAGTGGGCACTCCCTCTGGTTCACAAAAAGGACTCCTCTGTTTTTGTTCAAACATTTATTGGTTTGAATTGAAATTCATATTTTCATTAATGGATTGTTTTTCATCCAGGTTTATCCTTTACACAAAAACAACATTGCTCCAATGCATTTCGAGTTGAAAACTCTTTCTCAAGGAGCTCTGTGAAGGAATGAGAACGATCTAAGTTTGTACCAGCATAGCATTAACAGGTAAATCAAGTGAAAACGACATTCTCAACGGTGAATGACAGCAAAATTAAATGAATGTAAACAATCTGTGCATAAAAAGCCAGTGTGACTTTTGAACCAAAAGTGACTTATCACATTGTTTCACATGCGTGATCAAATTATGTAAGAGGATGGTCAGTGCACCCAAAAAGGAAACCAAGATATAAAAGCAGATAGTAGGAGAAAGCGGTAGGCAAATGAAAATTTGCTCACGTGTGTGCCGGGCAGAAACTGCCGTGCTGGATGGGACGGAAAGAAAAAGCAGGTTAGGAGAACGCTCTGTGGGCGGGTACTAGCGCGTTTGAGACACACTCGAAAGTGTTGTCAAAGCTTACCAAAGCTGGATTCTTCAAGGGACTACAAGGGTCTCCGGGTTGGTTAGTAGCGACGTGAAGTCGCTGGCTTGCAATGCGGGGTCTCATGCGAGGCTGACTCTGTTATGAACGCGCGGCGGGCTGACTGATCATGAAGATCAAGGAAGGACTAACTCGGAGCGACTTTGGGCGCCATATTGGAACGGATGTTTGCCGCAAGGGAAAGGATAGTGAAAAGCTAAGAAAAGAGTCGTCGAACAGTGTAAAAAAATGGTAGAGGACACAACAAAGAGTAAGACAAAAGGGTTGGTGCAACAAACCATGAATTAATAATCAAAAATAAGTAGTCAAAAAAATGCAACAATAGATTCATGTGTACACAAATATGTAAACATATATGTAAACTCGCACAATTATTAATGTGTCCTTGTATACCCAGCCGGGTATTTATAGGAAGCAACTCAGTTCAATGCGGTCATTGAGACCGAACGGTTTATAAGATTGCAAACGGTAAATCCATGAAGTCTCTCTTTGGAGAAGGAACTTGCTGTTATCTCTTCCTTCTTTTTTATCCACAATTTCAAGAATCATGAATTTCAACTGTGCCACTGTATGATGGTTTTCCATGAAGTGTACAGCTACACTTGATTTTGCTTGCTTTGTCCTGATATTAGATTTATGTTCATTCAATCTGACTTTCATTTTTCGCTCAGTTTTCCCTATGTAGATTTTCCCACAAGGACACTTGAGAAGATAAATTAGGTTAGACGAGTCGCATGTTGCATTGACTTTTACCTTGATTTCTGTGCCTCTCATTGGGTGGTTGATTTTGTTACCACTGATAATGTTGTTACAATTGTTGCAGTTAAGGCACGGTTTTGTGCCTTTGTAGATGGGTTGAACAGGTGTTGCTTTCGATAGGATTTCCTTGAGGTTGTTGGCACGAGTGTATGCAAAAATTGGAGGATCTTTAAACATATCTTTGAAATCTGGTTCCAAAGCCAAAATTCTCCAATGCTGTAAAATAATCTTCTTGTATCTACCACTTAGTGTGGAATATTTCGAAACAACTACCATCCGGTTTGTTTCTTTTTTCGTTGTCTTTTTAAGAGCTGTTTCACGTGTGATTGCAGATGCTTTTCTTCTTGCTTCCACTGTGGTGTTTGCCGGATAACCTCTGGCTGTGAATCTTAGACTCATTTCGTCAATCCTTTGAATGTATGTATCCGGATTGGATACTATGCGTTTTAATCGTAACATTTGACTGTATGGGAGATGGCGCTTCAATGATTGTTGATGAAAACTTGTGAAATGCAACGTATTATTGCGATCGGTTGGTTTCCTGTAAAGGTCTGTGATTAAACCAGTTTCAGATCTCTTGATCAGTACATCCAAGAAGTTGATTTGTGTATCATCCAGATTCCATGTGATTTGAATTCGATCATCTTTAGTGTTTAGATTGTTGAGTTCATTTTCCAGCAAGTTATGAAAACCCAACTTGGACCAACAACCTACTGATGTACGTTCGGTACATCGATGATTTATTTTTTGTGTGGAAAGGCACTAGAACCATGCTGGAAAATGAACTCAACAATCTAAACACTAAAGATGATCGAATTCAAATCACATGGAATCTGGATGATACACAAATCAACTTCTTGGATGTACTGATCAAGAGATCTGAAACTGGTTTAATCACAGACCTTTACAGGAAACCAACCGATCGCAATAATACGTTGCATTTCACAAGTTTTCATCAACAATCATTGAAGCGCCATCTCCCATACAGTCAAATGTTACGATTAAAACGCATAGTATCCAATCCGGATACATACATTCAAAGGATTGACGAAATGAGTCTAAGATTCACAGCCAGAGGTTATCCGGCAAACACCACAGTGGAAGCAAGAAGAAAAGCATCTGCAATCACACGTGAAACAGCTCTTAAAAAGACAACGAAAAAAGAAACAAACCGGATGGTAGTTGTTTCGAAATATTCCACACTAAGTGGTAGATACAAGAAGATTATTTTACAGCATTGGAGAATTTTGGCTTTGGAACCAGATTTCAAAGATATGTTTAAAGATCCTCCAATTTTTGCATACACTCGTGCCAACAACCTCAAGGAAATCCTATCGAAAGCAACACCTGTTCAACCCATCTACAAAGGCACAAAACCGTGCCTTAACTGCAACAATTGTAACAACATTATCAGTGGTAACAAAATCAACCACCCAATGAGAGGCACAGAAATCAAGGTAAAAGTCAATGCAACATGCGACTCGTCTAACCTAATTTATCTTCTCAAGTGTCCTTGTGGGAAAATCTACATAGGGAAAACTGAGCGAAAAATGAAAGTCAGATTGAATGAACATAAATCTAATATCAGGACAAAGCAAGCAAAATCAAGTGTAGCTGTACACTTCATGGAAAACCATCATACAGTGGCACAGTTGAAATTCATGATTCTTGAAATTGTGGATAAAAAAGAAGGAAGAGATAACAGCAAGTTCCTTCTCCAAAGAGAGACTTCATGGATTTACCGTTTGCAATCTTATAAACCGTTCGGTCTCAATGACCGCATTGAACTGAGTTGCTTCCTATAAATACCCGGCTGGGTATACAAGGACACATTAATAATTGTGCGAGTTTACATATATGTTTACATATTTGTGTACACATGAATCTATTGTTGCATTTTTTTGACTACTTATTTTTGATTATTAATTCATGGTTTGTTGCACCAACCCTTTTGTCTTACTCTTTGTTGTGTCCTCTACCATTTTTTTACACTGTTCGACGACTCTTTTCTTAGCTTTTCACTATCCTTTCCCTTGCGGCAAACATCCGTTCCAATATGGCGCCCAAAGTCGCTCCGAGTTAGTCCTTCCTTGATCTTCATGATCAGTCAGCCCGCCGCGCGTTCATAACAGAGTCAGCCTCGCATGAGACCCCGCATTGCAAGCCAGCGACTTCACGTCGCTACTAACCAACCCGGAGACCCTTGTAGTCCCTTGAAGAATCCAGCTTTGGTAAGCTTTGACAACACTTTCGAGTGTGTCTCAAACGCGCTAGTACCCGCCCACAGAGCGTTCTCCTAACCTGCTTTTTCTTTCCGTCCCATCCAGCACGGCAGTTTCTGCCCGGCACACACGTGAGCAAATTTTCATTTGCCTACCGCTTTCTCCTACTATCTGCTTTTATATCTTGGTTTCCTTTTTGGGTGCACTGACCATCCTCTTACATAATTTGATCACGCATGTGAAACAATGTGATAAGTCACTTTTGGTTCAAAAGTCACACTGGCTTTTTATGCACAGATTGTTTACATTCATTTAATTTTGCTGTCATTCACCGTTGAGAATGTCGTTTTCACTTGATTTACCTGTTAATGCTATGCTGGTACAAACTTAGATCGTTCTCATTCCTTCACAGAGCTCCTTGAGAAAGAGTTTTCAACTCGAAATGCATTGGAGCAATGTTGTTTTTGTGTAAAGGATAAACCTGGATGAAAAACAATCCATTAATGAAAATATGAATTTCAAAACTTATAAGTCAACACCCATTTGTAAGAGTACATGTATGGGTGTAGATGAACAAGTTTTGTATGTGAATTGGACCGTAGTAGTGGGCTAATGCACAATGACGGTCCCTCCTGTAGAATGTGCTGAGACTCCCCTCAGCCTCCCATATCTCACTGAATGGGGGCCCTGAATGGGTTGCCAATCTGCCTGCATTTCAGGGGATGCTGGGGCCTTCATTACGCCCCTCGTGGGAACCCATTAACAATTAAGAGGGATATGACAAAACCTCAAATAACCAAAGTAGACTTTAGGTCTAGTAGCATCCGTAACCTTGTCATGTACAACAGAGACTATTTACACATCAAGAAGTAGACTTTAACTGCCAGCAAGTCTTCTTCCAGGGATCTCTTCAGCAATAAAACTCTATGATACACCACCCTGAAAGGTCCTTTAATTTTGCTGGGAACCCTGGAAAAGGAGCAAGAAAATTGTTTATAAAAAACGAAACATAAGAATGGTGGAAGGATGATCTGAGAACTACTGGCTGACTCCTTGATGACCATCCACCTGAGACACCCTGGGCTGGGTTTGATCTTGGATAGTACAGTGGGAAGTAAAATTACAAAAATGCTGCCTCCTGCTTATGCAATATTTAAACCCCACATGGCCATCAATACAAATCTATTTAAAAAACACAACATCCACTTGAATCCAGTATGTTCGAGTACTTATCTTGTTCCTTGTGTAATATTCTTATTTGTCTAAAAAAATGTGCTCATTTTATGTCAATCTCTCCGTCTGCAGTACAGAAAAACGATACAGACCTATACAACATGTAATACAAATGGCAAAAATATCATCACAAGTACCAACACTACATTGACGTAAAACAATATTGAAACGTTTTTGTTACAATTCAAACAAGTTTTTCGCAAGGGACCCATGTTGGGCATACCCTGCCGAATAAGGGTGAACAAAGCGAACACAAAGAGATAATGGATGAAGCGCTGAAACTTTTCAAACACTCACCCCAAGTCACAGATCGCCCTTAGTTGGTATGGTATGCTCAGACGTTGGTATCTTGCTCACTTTGCCACTGGATTCAAGCTAGCCTGGCTGATGAGGGGTGTTACCCTGAAACCGGTCCTAGGATGCTTATATGCGGTCTGGTGAAGACCTGGCTTGGCAGTTCGGGCTGGACTGTTCCCATGAGGCGCAGGGTCAAGACTGATCTGCGTATGGCTCGGTCTGAACTGAGGTGGCAAAGTGAGCTAAAGAACGATGATGGATTCAACCCAGATCTGTGACTGGGGGTGAGTGTCTGAAAAATGTAAATGCTTCTTCCATCATCTCCTTGTGTAAGCTTTTTACCCAGCCAGAAGCCCAGATTTTTGACCACCTGGTTAGATTAGGGAAGGGCCCAAGTTCTTCCGGCCACCAATGTGGGCCCCAAAAATTAGGCTGATTGCCAACCAGTAGAATCTACAGTTTTTCTCCATCAATCTTGCTGCAGCTACCAAATAAGAGCTACTGTTGGACAACTTGGTGTCATCCTTTGTATATAGCAACACAATAATCTGCATGGTGTGAACATACGAAAACAAATCCGATCATAAGCCTCCAGTACATCATCTAGAGGGTGGACATAAACGTTAAACAATGTGGGGCTCAAAGAGGAGCCATGTGAGACCCCGTATGGAAGCTTTCGCACAGTATTATAAGGTTTTGAGAAAACGTGAAACTCGATCTTGCAAGAAAGAGTGAAACAATAGCAAAACTGTGTTCTGGGTGCTGCTTTCTGCTATCATCTGAAGGAGCGCTGGATGGGGGACAGTGCCAAACGCTGCACTCAAGTTGAAAAGGATTAGGGTTTCATTCACCCTGTGTCCAGAATTGATCTGATGTCCTCGGTCACCCCTAGAAGCGCGGATCCCACACTCGGACCAGGGCGGAAACCTTTTTGAGCTGTGTGGAGCTGTTTATGAGGTTCTAAATATTTTGATAGTTTGCGATTGATATATTTCTCGAGGATCTTCACACAGATAGTCAAAGGCAAAATCGGACGTTAGTTCATCAACTCAGATCCCACCAAGTCAGAGCTTATATTTGAGCCGGTGGTTTCCGGTGCTCGGCAATAGCACTTGTTTGTCAGCACAGGCACTTGTGACAGTCTGCCACATGGTGGCGCTGTTTGACTGATTTAGAGTGAGCACGACAACAATTGTTTACTAACTCAATACACATTAAAAAATACTAATACCTGCCACCCAAGCTGTTCTGTTAGCTTTTGGGGCCTGGAATACTCTGAATTGTCTCTTGTAGGAGTGTGATGGTTAGTAGTTGGTTTGGTACTGTCATTGGTGGTGCTAGCAGGGGCAAGCAGAGGTGCTGGCTGCTGTGGCCTCCTGATGAGGGCCCTGGCACTCCAAGTTAGACTCTTTTAGCAGGGGAACTCCATGAAATGTTTCAAAGCTAGGCGGACCACACCATTTGACATGAAGGCGTTCAGCAAATTAACCAGGACTGGGAATAAGGTAGAACTAATCCTTTTCAAACTTCCTGGCAGTAGAGGGTCCAGCAGAGATTCAGATTTAATGGCGCATTGGAGATCCAGGAAATTGGCATCATCCATGGAATTAAAGGATGCCAAGGAGAATTAAAATATGGGGACAGAAACAGTAGGCCATTCCACCTCTGCGGAAACACTGAAAGATGCATGTATGTCAGCGACCTATCTAAAGAAAAAGACAGCAAGTGCATTACATTTTGCTTGCGAGATATAAGGACGTAGCAACACATAAGTGGGTTCCATAATCAACTTCAATTTTTTTAAAGAGTTATTTGGATGAATTATGGGCAGTAGAAATGTTATCAACGGTCTGCCATGCTAGCCCTGTAACGGATTGAACCATCGCCAAAGATCATAGGGCCTGATTTCAATCAATCAATCAATCGATAACTTTATTTCGGCCACCAAGGGCCATAAAAGCACATGATAAAATGCATACAGACATTACAATACATGAATAAATAGGTTTAAACTATCGAACAACAAACTCATTGATACTTACTATTAGTTTACATTTTTCTAAAACATTTCCTGTATAAAAAATGTTTTAAACCATGCGAAGTAGTTATCGCGAAGGTACATATAGCATTTAATTGTGGCAATTGAATCAACTGATCATTTCATAAGGAAGTTTTGTCGCTTATGTCACATTGCATTTAAAAAATGGGAGACTGCGAAGACAATAGGGGCAACGGTGTAGCTAGAGCTTGTGGCGCCCGGGGCTACCCTTCAGATTGCCGCCCCCCCCCCTTTGGGGGGTGCTGGGGAAAAAGGACGGCAAGCACCTGAACGAGGTCCGAGAGACACGTAGTATCGCCGCTAATAGTTACCTCGATCATGCAGGCCTGCTGGGGGATCAAATATTCGTAATACAGCACACTGTCACAGTTTTGTGCACAGACTGGAGTGTGTGCTGCGGCACAGACTGGGACAGTACTCCGAATCCATAATATAATCCTATGGGTTTTGCATGTTTCAGTTACATTCTTTAGGTAACTGGCACCTCCATTCCATGGAAAACAAGGGTGGATTCTGTGGTATGTTGCGGTAGATGCACTCGAAAAACAAGCATTGAAAATGCAACAGGTCTCGCCTTTGATTAAGTTAAAAAGCCATTTGCTTGGCTAATGGTATTGTATAATAAAAGCAAATGGCTTTAACTTGTGGCTGTTCCACTCCAAGGCTGACCTGGTCTGTATGTTTCGCGTGAAATCTGATGCCATTTGTTGTCTGGAGGTGCATGTTGCAGCATCTCTATGTGATTGTCACCATATTTGTGCCTGTGATCTTTAACTTAATGAAAGGCGAGAGCTATCGCATTTTTCCACTCTGCAGCCTATCCCAGTCTTCGGCCTCTTCCACTCCCCAGACTCTCCCTACCCAGAATCTTCACTTGCAGTCTCTTCCAGTTCCCGAACACTCCCCCCACCCTCTTCCATGTTCCACTCCTCAGATTCTCCCAGTCCCCAGTCTCTTCTACTCCACAGACTCGTCCTACAAACTCCTCACACAGACGTCTACATTCAGTGGGCTCTTCTATTCCCCAGACACCTCGACTTTCAGTACTCTCCTCCCCTTCTCCTCTCTCCAGAATCTAAATCCCAATCCTCTTCCATCCTCGCGCTCTTTTAAGGAGGCGGCCCTCTTGCAAGGGAAGCAGACAAAGTCTCCAGTGCCCCCATATTCACATCAGACCGCTTAGTGGCCTTCTCATGAGTATGAAGCACTACTTAACATACAATACTACCTTCCACGTTTTGCGCTGTATGAGGGCAGACGCTTACAAAAAAATGCTTATCCTCGGTTAGCTATCTCTCAAGAGGCAGCAGGACCTCGCTCAGCCATCACAAACACGCGAAGAGTAAGTTCAGGAGCTCTCTCCTCGATCACTTTGCCCCTCAGTGCACTCTGAATAGGTGGAGCTGTTGCGCTTCGAGGAGCCGATCCCCCAGCTCAGCAGCGTGTGCCTTGAAGACGTATAGTGCTTCCTATCTAGTCTAGTCTCTTCTGGTTGTAGGAGTAATTATGAAGTTTATTAAGAGAAATGTCCATAAAACATGAAAAGCAGCATCATTAAAAACATGTAACAATCACATAAACCATCATCCTGACATGCACCATCATAAAAAAAAAAACCCTGGTTACTAATAAACATTAAAAAAGTGCTTCTCTGCCCTGTCTGGCCTGGCTCTGCCCTGTCCAGTTGGGCTTCCAGGACTGGTACCCGAGCTATTTAAAGCTAACAGGAGAAAGCAACAGTATAGGGTTTTATGGCAGTGAATGATAGAAAGCGAACAATAACAAAGTGAAAATTATGGGTGGGTATAATAGACCAACAAGGAAGTATTAAAAATAAAGATGGACCAGATGGAAGGAAAAAGCATGGGTAGAGAAATACAATTGTGAATTAAAAAGAGGACAATGGAGACGTTAGGAGAGCAGAGCAGCAAAAGAAACTGAAATGAGAATGCAATAAAGGAAAAAAGAGAAGGCGCTGCCACAGTAGCATAGCAAGGATGCCCTGGTGCAAGCAAAGAAAATGGCCCCTTTGAGTGCTGCTGGTGAAGTAAAATACAGCTATTGTCAGGGTTCAATGGCCTCCTTAGGGCTCTGGGCCCCGGTGCCACTGCACTTGCTTCACCTATGATAGCTATGCCCCTGGATACTGGGTACGAGGCTGAGGGTACAGCCAATAATAAAAAGTCTGCACACATCAGTGGTGACTGCAGGAGTCACCTTGGCTGCCTGCCGAGGCCCTTTTGGTTCCTGCACAAGGCCCAGCGGGTGCTTGCATGAGTTCTGTTGGGAGCTTGCCTTGTTGCATACCTGTAGGGGACAGTTGTTTGCCTGCAGTGATTTGGTTGGTTGTCTGCAGGAGCTAAGCTGAGTACTTACAGGAGTTCAGTTTTGTACCTGTAGCTCAGTTAGCTAAGGGCAGGACCTCAGGGGCAGAAGATATGGATTGCACATTTATAAAAAAAGATGATCTGTATTCATATTGAATGATCCATTATCACTATTGACACTTTATTTCACGTCAATGCTTTAAAATGTTGGAGTAAATGAGTTGCTTGACAAAGACAGTGGAAGTCAATAGTGAGCTGAGGCACCCTGTCTTCCATTTATTTAATTTGAAAGTGAAAAGAAGGCAGAGCAGCCAATGAGAATTTGATAAGCATCAATATGTGCATAGGTAAATGACGGGGACGCTCATGGATAATTGAATAGAAAACAAGAACTAACAAAGTCAATAGCCTATTTTTTAATCTGTATTTGAAGACATGCATATACAGGCATTAATGAAGACGGGTGAGTGAAGCATTGTGGCATTGTTGGAATATAACACACCATGGGAAATATTTCCAAGGAACATCACGGGAACATCACTTTTTACCACACTCCTGTGCTGCTAAAAGACACAGAAAGCACTTCTATTCCGTGCGCTGTCCTCCATTCCCTAACCTTACCCCCGGAATGACCTGCATTTTATCTTTTCAGTCGTGCCCCCTCAAAAAACTGTGCATAAACTAGGGAAAACGTACCTGCTGCTGCTTGAATCTTCCAACGACACTCAAGGAGAGTTGAAAGTAAAAGTTTACTCTCACACGACCTGCCCCTCGTTTATGTACTGAGACTGGGAGAGAGCCGGTTCGTGTGAACAGCTTGTGGTGGCCTGTTGAGGTGTAGGTCACTGGATGCATTCATGCACGTCACCACGTACGTTGGTGCGCACATTACGTTAAAAACAGGACAGTTTACAAGTCTGCCATAGATAGGCTGGCTCTGCTGCATGATAAACGCTTGCAGGGCCGTCATTGGTAGCGCTTTCGCGCGCTACCAGATTGACGGCCCGGGACCCAAACATGAAGGTGCACTTTGAAAATAAGCTGCTGGTGGTGCGTGCAATGCAGTAGCATTCACACACATTGGCCCACCACCAAGGCTTAATTATGCTGCGCAACGCACTTTGTTTGGCTGCCAATAATAATTACTCTTGTGTACATTCTGATACTGCTGAGGCGCCGCCCGGCCACCCCCAAAATAGTGCCGCCTGGGGCGGACCGCCCCCCCCCCGCACCCCCCTAGCTACGCCGGTGAATAGGGGTGTGCATCAAATTTTAATACTTTGAGGGCCATGGAACATTCCCTGAATCCAAGGTTCCTACAAATTGGTTTCACCCAACATCTACGTGCAGCTTGGTATTTGGTGCAAAAGAAAAGGACATGGATTTCGTCTTCTAGATGGTGATTGCATGCTGGGCACTCAGTATTTTTATTTGTGTCCCATTTGCTGGTAAATGATTTAAGTGGCAAACTACCCATCCTCAATTGCATGTACAATTTCCTTGACATGGCTGGGTAGATCAAATCAAGAAACTCTTCCAATTTATAATCCACTTTGACTTGGAGGAACTAGGATGTCAACTTACCCACTGTAGAACTCATATGCAGGAGGGTTAAGTTGTGGTGCCTATAGTGGTGCACTAGGTTGGCCCTAGATAATGCAGGGCAAGCTACTTCTGGTGTTACCCACAGCTCGGGTAGGCCAATCCTACTACTATGTTTCTTGATATGGGTTAGCCAGGGAATTTTTTTTGTTCTAATTTCGGCCCACACATCTCTAAACTCGTTCTCATAGGTAGTTAATTCTGGGGCCATCCACAGTCTTCTCCAGAATGTGAGCGGCCTTAGCGCTGCTTCCTCCTCAATGGGGAGCAGCCCTAGGTCCAGTCTAAGAGGTACTAGAGGAGTACTGACAGGCAACCCCAACAAATTCCTCATGAAGGTGTGTTCTATCTTTGTCAGGATGGTAAGCTTATGATGTCCCCATAACTCTGCCCCATACATAGAGGCCGCTCTAACCTGAACTTTATAAATTTCTACAACAGGGGCAGCAGGCTTGTACTCCGAACGTCTATGCATTTTAGACATCCCTCCTGCTTTTTATGTCATTTTAAGGGCTGCCTTTGATTCCTGAATACCCCATCCCAGATGTTCTTCAAGGGTAATACCCAGGTACTCAAAGGTTTTTACCCGCTCCAGGGGAATACCATCCAATACTGGATTTTGGCGGGTCTTGCTAGGTGGGTTGAGAATCATAAATTTGGTTTTTGCCAAATTTATTTCTGATCCTCTCAGTGCAAAGAAGGTTGCAAATCCATCCAAAATGCGCTGGATCCCCATTGATGTCTTGGACAACAACAGCGTGTCGTCCGCGAACATCAATGCGGGTACCCATCCTGAGACTAGCCTTGGGGCATCAATGTCCTTTAGGCTGAATAGATGGTCTATGAGGCCATTTATATATATGCTAAAAAGGGTGGGGGCCAGAACGCACCCCTGGCGCACACCCTTTCTTACCGGGAATCGATTGGACAAATCTCCTTGCTTCCCGCACCTCACCTGGGCATAAGTTTCTGTATGGAGCATAATTAGCACATCCAGAAGGTAGGATGGGATACCTAGGTCCAAAAGCACTTGCCACAGTTTACCCCTGGGCACAGGTCAAATGCAGACCTCAGGTCAACGAAGATGAGGTAGAGGCTGCCACCCTCTACACTCACTGCTCTCCAGTACAGGACCAGAAGTCTGAATAACTGGTCAGTAGTTGACGTACCTGACCTAAAACCGGCCTGGAGAGGACTCACGATCTCATTTTCCTCAATCCAGGCCTGTACGCTTTCCAGGATAATCCGACCCATCTGCTTCTGAGTGTTGTCTATTAGGCTAATGGGCCTATAGTTTGATGGTAGAAGGACCAGCCTTTTTTGTAAATGGGAACTATTTCTGCACCACGCCATGTATCCGGCGGGTCCATTCCCCTCAAGATGGAATTATAGAGGGCACAGAGATAGGGGGCCCATATTTTTGGTTGTGACCTAAATAGGTCCCCTGGGAGCCTATCCAGGCCGGGCGCCTTGTTTGGCACTAGCTTAGCAATAGCAGATTCAACTTCGACAAGAGTGATTTCCTGTTCCCCACCCAGTCGATACTCGTGGTTGGGGCAAGAAGATAAAAATGCCGCTGCATCCTCGCCTGAACAAGCATACAATGATCCAAAGTGAGCCTCCCATACCATTGGCGCTATATTTGGTTCAATTGCTGCTTTACACTCCCTCCCACCGCCACTAACTATTGCCCAGAAGGATTTCAGATCCTTATTCTGAAGAGCAATTCTCAGTTCCTCCCAGTTCTTGGCATCCCAATCCTTCTTTGCAGATAGAATAGCCCGCTTATATTGGAGCCTGAGTTCCTTTGTACCTATCCTATCCCTGGCCTTAATGGCTTTCAATAGCTCACTTTTGCTCTCACGACAAGATGAGTTATACCAGGGATGTGATGGGAGAGGTTTTACCTTGGTGCTGGCTTCCGGATAAAATGCATCCAGGAGCTTGATAGTCAATTGACTATGGATTTCTAGCGGCCTGGTGTCCTGCCCTACTTGTTGACCCATTAGCCCCACCTCAGCTATTTCCATAATGTGTGGCACAACCTGCTGGTATATACGTGCCACCTTTTCTGGGGAATCTTGTATGTGGGGCCATTTTACCCTCCGCCTTTTGTTATGCAGCAGGAGAGGTTGGTGTACTAGTGAGGGCACTCCCATGTGGTTCAACAGGCCCCAGCTCCCTGGCTTGAGTGTCATAACTAGGGCATTATGATCACTATCTCTCTGCCTGACAATCTTGAAATCAAGGACCATGTCCCAGGACCTAGATTCGACCATAATATAGTCTATGATCGAAGTGTGCCTTTCTCTATTAAAAGTGGGTAAGCCAGGTCTATCTGATTTTTGTCTCCCATTGCAGGCCCTCAAAGAAAAAAAAATGTGAAGGAATTGATTTGGAGAACCAACGGTGTCCACGCTCTAACAGGTGGAATTTGTGGTTCCAAAATATTCCAGTGCTGGTTCTCACTATCCTCTTCACCTTCTGAGCTCAGATTGTGGAGGGGTTCGTACTGGCAGTTGAAGTCACCCCCAATTATTAAAATGATCTCGGGGTCAAGAGTTGATATATAGTCGCTCAGTTTATCAACAATTTTAGACTCTTGTTCGCTCTGTGTCGGCCTTGAATAGATGTTAATTAGGGCGATTTGTTTATTAGAGGGCAAAGTTAAAAGGACGCATTGTATGTCCATTCAATCTGTGGGCAGATGCTCTGCTGTTGCGCTCAGGTGCGTGCCCACCCAAATACTAAGGCCTCCCATTGGTCTACCCCTGCCCTTCTTCGTGGCCAATATGTCAAATGTTGCATAGCCAGTTCGTTTGTTATTTTCTAGAGCCCAAGTTTCCTGCATTAAACAGATGTCATGTTTTCCTACGAACATATCCCAAGCAGGACACAATAATTTATTTTTAATCCCCGCCAGGTTCCATGAGAGGATTTGGATATTGCCCTTTGCCACTCGCAGTCCACCCCCATGGACCTTCCAAAGCCTACCCAAGCCACACGTCTGGCAAAGAGAATTTCACCCGAGACCTGGTTTGGAAGTGGCCTATTTTGTCTCAGCCAGTGAATATATTTATTTTTAAGGTCACTGTAGGCCTCCTTTTTTTCCTTATTCAATTCTGGGACTCCTACTAAAACAACCACATATGGTGTGGACTCTGGGGGGAGGTCTAAACATGGGAGCACATTTGATTTATCAGGGATATTTGCCGTGTTTACAGGGTTGTAATTTCTTCCTGCACCTCTATCCCCCCCTGCTCCGCTCTTTTAGATATTTCCACACCATTACACGTATCATTACTCCCTGATCGATTTTGGTGTAGGGGTTGTGGTACATTTATAGCAGGTAATTCCGTTATAGCATTACAAGCCTGCGGTGTTACAGGGTTGCAGACTACATTAGTTGTCCTAGTGTGCCCCTCCGTATTTTCCGACCCACAATCAACCCGTGTGCCACCCTCAAACTGTACAGAAGTAAACAATGTTTCAAGGTGGGTGAGTCTGTTTTCAATGGAGTTCAATCTGTTGTATATGAGCAGACATATAGTGGAGAAGTGTGGCTCAATGGTTAGAGCGGCAGACCCTGATGCCGAGGTCTAGCCCGGGACCAGGGTTCAATTCCCCGCCTCGGCTGGTCTTGGGCTCAAAATTCCACGGACCTGATAATTCTCGCCTCGGTACCTATTCCAATCATGGAGTCCCACTCTGCAACTCTGGGCAATAGCTTGCTTAATCTCCACAACGGCCCCCACAACGCTAAGGATGCCTGGCCTCCACCTTGGGGGTGCCCAGGAGTGGACACCTCACAGGGAAAGCCAGGATGGGTTCCACAGCGGTATTCGTGCAAGCGCCTTGAGACCCTTGCGGGTGAGTAGTGCGCTATACAAGTATCAATTTAGACAGGTCTCAGTGAAGATAAGTTCTAGTTTAACCCAAAAGTCTTCTCCTAAATCAGTAGGAACCATTTCTCCAGTAGCTGGGGTTGTCATAAGTCTAGGTGCAGGTAACTGGGATGTCTCCGGGCTGGATACAACCCTTGGTGGTTGGTCTGACTCCCGGTTCTCGTACAATTGGATTTTTGCCTTCTTGTTCTTGGTTGCTGCCCCACCGCGCTTTCTCTTAACTGCAGGGTTGGGTACCAAGTGGGTAGCCCCAGTTTAGCACTGGAAGCAGACCGGGTTGTCAGTCTCAGTTTTGCTGCTCCCGGGATCTCATGAATAGTTGAAGGGATGGGTAGACCATTTGCGACAGTGTTCAAAATCACTGGGACACTGGACAAATTGTCAGGTGCTATCAGTGGGTATGTGCCCTCCCCTTCGTGTCCAGGACCTGTGGACACAATGTCTGTCGTTTGCGAGGTTTGAGGTTCCGTGGTTTTCGGGACCGGACTCCATTTTGTTTGCGTTGTTCATAACGCCATTTTGTGTTGCCCTCACGTAGGCCGTGGAGGTAACCGAACAAACAAAGTTGCATGGGCCTCATTGTTCATGTATGCATTAAACAGGCCCTTTTCTGACTCGTGAGTGAACTGCAGGACGCTGACCTCTTCACCTGAAACTGACCCTTCACGAAGCCAATTTCTCTGGCTGATCGTTGTCTGAGATTGCCAATCAATGTTCAGGACCTCGTTAACCTTTAGTTTCCTTGCACATATCTTATCCTAATCAGCATCTGAATTGTTTCTTTCCTTACGACTTTTCATTACATGGGTAGTGCTTTCAATTATAAATTTGTCCGGCTTGAAAAAATTGAATTTGGGACAGTCCTAATAATTAACTTGGGTTTTTGTTAATGTGATACTCAGTTAGAAAATGTGTCCTATTGGTCAGAATTTTGCACAGTGGGTGTACATTTATAATGAGAATATTCTGTATAAAAGGTGATGTCTTGCTCTATGAAAATTGAACAGTTTCTTGAGTTGTACACCGTGTTGTATTGCTGAGATTACTGTTACTAGCTGCAGCTAAAAAATTTGATCTCTGACGCCACCTAGAAGTATTCCATGTCTCTGTTTGCCAAGACAGGAGAACCCGAAGACTTTGGGCGTGTCCCTGGCGCCGCTGGGTTCTAAAACCCGGTTCTTCAGTTGGCGCCCAATGGTGGGGCGACTTCAGCGGTACCGGTCCAAGCCCGAGGATCGTGAGGAACCACGTGAGGAAATTCTGGAGGAACTTCATTGACCCCTGCATGTCGACGTGGACCGAAGGTCTTTTCTGCGAGGCTTCCCGCTTTCCAACGGCTACGAAGGACTGCTGCCCTGACTGTCGCCCTGTCTTGGACCCTTGATTGATCCTTTGTAAAGCGAGACGATAGAAGGTCTTCTGGTGGCGTGACAGATATTTGGTTAAGTATAAGTGGGTCGCTCCCACGACTTTGTTTTGGTTCTTGGTTTTGATTTGATTTTTGCAAAAATCGAAGCCGAGGGGCTCGTATATTTACGAGTGTATCGATAGTTGATAACCCCTTGAAGTTTGAAGCTAGATTAGTGAGCTATAAGATGCCTGGTCTTC
Organism: Lissotriton helveticus; assembly: GCF_964261635.1. Taxonomy (NCBI): domain Eukaryota; kingdom Metazoa; phylum Chordata; class Amphibia; order Caudata; family Salamandridae; genus Lissotriton; species Lissotriton helveticus. Next base: position 1,913,642,025 of record NC_136061.1, on the reverse strand, counting down.
GCAAATTTGGGAAATGGTTTAGTTGTGGTTGCAACAGGGATTCCCGATTGGAGGATTCGTGTCGATACCTCCGGTTAGAACTCCGACTTATGAGCTCTATTCAAAACACGGAGTGGGTCCTATCACTTATAATGAAGTGTAGGTCCGCTATACAAAAAAGATGGTGTTTTACGATGGCCCCAACATGGTAGTTTTGAATTTAATATTTTAGATAATCTGGAAGTTGCGCTATTTAAGAAGAAAGCCCGACCGGCAATGTTTGACTCTTTCCGCCTTTGGCGAAAGGAAGCCAAACAGCAAGAAATTAAGCAAGCAAAGAGAGATCGGAAAGATAAGAATATGTCAGTACTACAAGCTGCAAGGCAGTTTAAGTCAGATGAGGAAGATCGAGTGTGTGAAGTTTTAGATAGACAGCGTTGCATGGCCATAGATAAATGTTATCCGGCCTTGCCGTCTTCTCCTCCGAAAGTGACTGAAGACCTTGAAAAAGATCCTTTGATGTCTCATTTACTGAGATTGCCACCCCCTTATGTGCAGGGTGCTACTGCGCCTCCATTACCCCCGGTTGTTCTACCCTTTGTTGCTCAACCTACTGCTGTTGTTCAGCCACCCGGTGCTCCACAGATGGTTTTGCCTCCTACTGCGCAACCCACTCTAGGGTCGCAAGCTTTGCTTCCAGCTTTGCCTCAAACTCCTTTGCCTTCTGCTTCTGCATCTCAGACTCCTACTGCTCTTGTTCCTACTTTGTCTCAAGATTTTAACTTTCCCGTTTTTACGCCTACTTCTTCTCCTTCTACTCGAAAACGAATGACAGAAACTGTTGTTAATCTGTTGTCGCCATTGTTTGGGCCACTGAGTATGACCCCTGTTTCGGAACGTAAGCAGAGTCGTAGTCAGCTTCCTAGTTCCGAAGAGCGAGCAGTGTTGGATCTGTTGGCTCGTAGATGGATTTTAAATGCTTCCAGGTATAATTTGCCAGCAGTTATGGATGTTTTCTTTCAGTGGGAGCCGCCTAATCAAAGGTTTGTTTTTGATGTGATGTGTGCTTTTCTGCAGCAGGAATGGGAAGATAATGAGTTGGGTCCGATTCCGCAGGAAGTGCTTGATGTTCAGTCAGAGTTTGCTAAAGGGACGATAGTGGAATCTGATGTTACTGATGCTGTAGAGACGATACTTGCCTTCAGAACTAGACTCCCGTCTCAGCCATTGTACGAACCTGATCCTTCTGTTAGGAGGAAAGTGAAGCAGTACCCTATGAGAGAAGTTCCCCCTATATGGAGAGAGGCAGTTGCTGCTAATGTTAATCAGGGTATTCAGGCTGTAGAGGCCCATTTTCAGTGAGTGTGGGTACATGTCCCTTGGAAGAGAGCAGAGGTCTTGGCTCTTAAGCAGACCTTACCTGACCCTCGTAAGAATCCTGCTGGTTATTACAAGGAGTTGTCCCAGACAGTTGAAACGTGTATTATGAATTTAGCTGACATAGATATGTTAATGGGTAATGTAGTTCCTCAACCTTTGTGGGCGAAGATTCGTCATGAGAATCAAGCGGCAGAATTAGGAGATACGTGGGCTAATATTGTTGCTGCAGATGGTCGACAGGTTGGAGGTGCCAAACCTGAGCCTTTACTTGCAGAATTACCTGGTAGGATTATTAATCTAATGAAAACTATGATGCCTGCTTTACGAGTGAATTGGGACAAGTTAGCAGCATGCAAACAAAAGAAAGACGAGAGTGTGTCTGATTTCTTCACGAGGTTTGAAGAAACGTTTATCGATCATAGTGGTTAGGACATGAGTACGGAAGGTGGTCAAAGGTTGTTTGTGGACAAATTTGTCTTTAATTTGCTTCCCGAACTTTCCAATAAGTTAAAGGACTCTTAGAGTTCATGGGCTGTTTCTTCGTCGGCCCAGATATTGGCTACTGCACAATAATATGAGAATAGGGATAAAGATGAGAAGGATAAAGCAGAGAAGAAAACTAAAGATTTAAAGACGAAGGTTCTTTTGCAGCAAGCTTATCCGCCTCGTCAGAATCAGCCTCAGTTTCAGCAACCTCCACAGTTTCAGAGATTGTTACAGAAACCTGAGCCTTATGCTCCGCGATTCTTTCCTGGTCCTAATCAGTGTGCTTATTGCAGAGAGGAAAGTCATTTTAAGAATAGTTGCCCGGCTTTGTTACAGCGTGCGAATGGCGTATCTGGTCAGAGAGGTCGTGGTGGTATCCAGCAAGCTCCTAGGGGTAGGGGACGTGGTGTGTTACCCCAGAATGAGCGTTCCTCTTCCCTTCAGAATTCTGCGAATTATTTTGACAGACAGAATGTTCCGAGTGGTCAGTCTGCACAGTACCATGTTGATGATTATTTTGTCGAGCGTGAGAGTGCTGGTTATAATGATAGTTAGGACAGCAATGGGCAAAGAGAGGGAGTAGTGTCAGTTCCAGTAGACCAGAGTGGACCTTATGTTGAAGTGACTACATCAGGTGTGACAGAACCTTTTCTTTTGGATACTGGTGCGACAAAGAGTTCTATTATGCACTCTAAACTTCCTGGCGCACCTTTGTCTGGCTTGACCAATGTTTCTGTAGGATTTTCAGGTGCCCCAGTTTGTAACCCGATTTCTAATCCTTTGGCCCTTGTGAATTGGAAGCTCCTCTTATTTTGACGACTGGTTGTAATGAGAATCTGTTGGGTTTGGACTTGCTGAAAAGATTTTATGCGACATTACATTGTTCTCCTTCGGGAGTACATCTTACCCTAGGTAAGAAAGTGATTTCTCCGATGTATTTGTCTAAAGATTGTCTTCCACTGGAATTGCGTTCTCTTCCTGATACGCTTTGGGCTACAGGTCCAAATGATGTTGGTCTTTTGCAGATTCCACCGTATGTTGTTACCCTCAAATCGAATGCTAGGCTACCTCGTATCCCACAGCATAAAATATCTAGTGATGGCGAGAGAGCTCTATTAGCGAATGTCTATGATCTGGTTGAGAAGGGTGTAGTTGAGGAAACGAGAGGCAATGTGTGTAACAGTCCGGTTTTGCCTGTCCTTAAGCGTACTGATGCTTCTCAGCCACCTGTGTACCGGTTTGTGATTGACCTTCGAGAGGTAAACAAGATTGTGGTGCCACAGTTTCCTGTTGTCCCTGATATCACTGCTTTGTTGACTCTGATTCCTGCTTCGGCAGCCTGGTTTTCTGTTATTGACCTGAAGAATGCTTTCTTTAGCATTCCGATTGCTGAAGAGAGTAGGGATATTTTTGGCTTCTCTTTAGGAGGACGAAGCTTCCGGTTTAAGAGAGCTCCCCAAGGTTATTGTGAAAGTCCCTCCATCTGAAAACTCAGCTTGATAGCTTTGTGTTGCCTACTGGTGCTACTCTTATCCAGTACGTTGATGATTTGTTGGTTGCCGCTGATGACGAAGAGGTTTGTAAAGAGGCTACTCTTTTTTTGTTACGACATTTGTCTGACCTTCATCATAAAGTGTCACCTTCCAAGTTACAGTATTGCCGATAAGAAGTAACCAACTTAGGTCATCTCTTGTCGAAGGAGGGAAGAAGGTTGACCCCAGAACGAATTCAAACGATTGCGCAAATGAGTGTACCATCCACACAGAGAGAAGTGCGTGCTTTCTTAGGTATCACCTCGTATTGTAGACAATGGATCCCTAATTTTTCCCTGCTAGCGAAACCTATGTTGACGCTGACTCTTAAAGATACTCCGCATCCTCTCCCTTGGTCTGATGAGTGTCAGAAAAGTTTTTCTGAATTACGTGATGCATTGTGTTCAGCTCCGGTATTGGGTACTCCTGACTACAGTAAACCTTTCACGTTGTATGTTCACGAGAGAGAAGGTTGTGCATTGTCAGTGTTGACTCAACAGTTTGGAGACAAGCAACGCCCATGTGCGTATTTTTCAGCGACGTTAGATCCGGTAGCTAAAGCGTTGCCGAGTTGTTTGAGAGCTGCAGCCGCTGTTTCCATCCGACAGTCTGCTGGTTTGGTATTGGATAATACGTTGATTGTGATGGTCCCACATGCAGTGGATACCTTATTGAACAGGACCAAGACACAGCATCTTACTAGTGCACGTCTGTCAGGTTATGAGTTGACTCTTTTAGCTAGCCATGTTCACATTAAAAGATGTAATGTATTGAATCCAGCTACGTTGTTGCCGATTTCTGTAGAGTCAGATGCTCAAGAACAGCATGATTGTTTTCTTTGTACAGAGGAAGAAACAAAAGCTAGAGTTGACCTAAAAGATACTCCTCTTGAGAATGTTGATGGTACGCTAGGGGTAGATGCTTCGTGTTTTAAGCTTCCGAATGGTGAGACGACTGCAGCATATGCCGTCACAACTTTACATACAGTTGTTGAGACAGCACGCATAGCACAGAATTCTGCGCAAGCAGCAGAGTTGATTGCATTGACACGAGCGTGTGTATTGTCAAAGGGAAAGCGAGTGAATGTTTATACTGATAGCCAGTACGCATTTGGTGTTGCCCATAGTTTTGGACGTTTGTGGAGAGAAAGAGGATTCCTTACTTCCCATGGCACAAAAATTCAGCATGGGCAGTTAGTGAATGAACTTTTGGAATCTCTTGCTCTCCCAAAGCAGATTGCAATTGTGAAGTGTAGTGTGCATAAGAAAGTTGTGGACGATGTAGTTTGAGGGAATGCGTTTGCGGATGAAGTTGCGAAGGAAACGGCGAGAGACATGATGAGCCGTATGTATGTGGCAGGTCCTGCAAGATGGGTTGTGGAAAGTGGAATGTGTGAAGACACAATAGAAAGTGTGAAGATGATTCAGGCTGAAGCTACGGTAAAAGAAGTGAGTACGTGGAGAGAGAGTATGGGTATGTTGGATTCGACAGGTTGTTGGGTTGAGTTGTCAAAACATCAGCGATGGTTGTTGCCTGATGCGTACGTGCTCCCAGTGGTTACTATGGCGCATGGAATGGCTCACATCAGTTCGAAAGGGATATGTAAGTTGTTGGCTCCAGTATGGCAGAATGCTGGAATTCCGAAATGTGCTGAGAATGTTGTGAACCATTGCATGATTTGTCTGAAGTATATTCCTGGCAAGGGAACTCCAACTCCAGCTGGTCATTTTGCTCCTCCAACGTATCCATTTGAAGTGATACAGCTAGATTACATTCACATGGAGAGATGCAACAATCTGAAGTATGTCCTTGTGGTTGTTTGCTGGTTATGATGAGGTAGATCTCATCTAGTTGCGCACAGTTCACCTGGTGTTTTCCTACACCTTAAACATTTAACAATTTCAACACAAAAATAATGCAATCAGTTATTTTAATTTCATATACTGATCTCTTTGTAATCAAGAAATGAAACATTACATACTCAGATGTAAACTCAATCCAATTTGACACATTTTCTTACAATACAGTATTTTCAATAATCAACATTTTGAAAATCATGTTATGGCCACTCATAATTCATATGCTATGCTTGTTATGTGTACTCATGCCCAATGCATTTCGGCACCAGATAGTGCCTTCATCAGGGGCTGATCTGCAATAAAAACGAAACAACAGGATCTGTAAGTGTGCTGTTTTAAATATTGTTCATGGGGGTGTGTAATAAAGTGAACTTTCTTTCATACCTCTTGTGGTTGTTAATGTGTTGAGTCAGCTAAAGGATGAAACATAAAAAACCAGTGATAAATCATGCTATAAAAACGTATACTTTAGAGATTTACCACTGATGGCAAAAAAGAGAAAGATACTAGGTGGCTTACCCTATGTTTTCAGGAACTTGATTACCTACAGATAAAAAGTTGTGGCAATCTAAACGTCAATATCATCGTGTCATGCACGTGTGATCTCAAGTAAAAAATAGTGAGTAAATAATCCTACCTTAGTTGTGTGGATTATACCGATCTATAAACATATAATCAGGCGTTAGATGTTGTAGTGAAATTTCAAACGTTACGGTGTTATAACCAATTCCAGAACCACATACCTTAAGAGTGGTTTAATCGTCTCCTAAACTAGAAAAGAACGAAATATTTACTACTGTGAACGGACTCGAAAGAAATGACAGAGTGTCCATTATCATATTACGGGTATCGCTATGTAAAATACCTGATTGAAGCTTCGCCAGTGTTCCAAACAATATACTCCGACCGCGTCCTCCGTGTAAGTGCAAAATAAATGCACCATTACTTATGTTGGACGTTACCGAAAACGCGTGTTGGTCTGACACTAAAAAAGGACTGGGTGAAAGGGGTTTGTTATTCACGGCGATCATGTCCGCCATCTTTAAAAGTGGACTATTCATTGTAAAACGATGTAAAGTTATCGTTCGTAAAAACCATATTGCTTGAGATATCAAGATGGGTATTAAAACAAACAGGTATATGATTACTCATGCGCGATGTTGAGGTTTCAAATGCACTATATAGTCAGCCCGCTCTCTACCGCTAAAAGGTTTCAAACCGGGATTGAAATAATGGGATGAACTGATAAATTAGATGCACTAAATGATCATGGATTATGGTGATGTATGAATGAAAACTGGATAGGTTGATGTATGTAAAAAATAAGTGAACCGAACAAAGACATCAAAGGGTGTAATCACATAAAAACACCATGGTCCCAACCAACTTATGCATTAATTTTCACTCTATTCTTATTTCCACATTAAGTACAAAACCTAAAGAAACATATATAGTATTGTATATGGAAAATACCAGTCATTAATAATTGTCTATACATGTTAGATAGATCCCTCAGCACAATGCATATTATTTCTTGGGTTGGATATTCGTATTTCAACATTGAATGCTAAATGTAATATGTGACGATACCTAGAGAAACATATATATAGTGTAATGGGACATACCCGTCATCAATCATTATCTATGCACGTTAAATTGATCACTCAGCATAAAGCCTATTATTTCTGATGTTGACTATACATATTGATATCTCAGATGAATAGTTAAAAAATCCAATCAATATTGCTTTTATAACCTCCTACAGATAACACGATAAGTCATATCTGTCATTTAATCCCTTTGGCTGCATTGTTTGCAAAAGTTTAATCCAATACAACTCCCGTTGAAGGAGTCGCTGTCTGTTATCAACCCCTGATTGACTTGACACTTTTTCTATGATGAAGCAACGTAATTGGGAAATAGTGTGACCCAATTCTTTCCAGTGAGTACCAAGCGGCGATGACAAATATTGGTTGCGTATTCCACTCTTGTGCTCATTTAGTCTTGTCTTAAACTTCCGCTCAGTCTTGCCAATGTACAGTTTGCCGCATGGACATTTAATCCCATAGATTATATTTTGAGCATTACAATCGCTGCTATGCTTTAGTCTAATAGTTTTCCCCGTTGTTGGATGAGAAAAGGTATTGCCAGTGATAATGTTATTACAGTTTACACAGTTCAGACATCGAATAGTTCCCTTCCAATCATGATTTTGTTCTGCATTTACTGTGCGTTTCAATATCTGTCTGATATTGGGTCCTCTTTTGTAAGCATGCATCGGTTGTTGAGCAAATATCCCATTGAAATCTTGTTCTGTAGACAGAAGTTCCCATCTCTGGTTGATGATCTGCTTAACTTTTGGTGATACTGTGGTAAACTTTGTCACGAACAACATCCTATTCTGTTTAATTCTTGTTCTTGGTTGTAACAATGTTTGTCTGCTTGTGGTTGTTTGCGCCATTTCCAGATGGATAGAGGCCTACCCCCTAAAGGATAATACTGCCTTGTCTACAGCTAAGGTTTTGCTCAAAGAGTATTTCCCTAGATTTGGTTTGCCGAGAATTGTATGGTCGGACAATGGGAGTGAATTTGTGGGTTGAGTCATGAAGAAAGTGTGTATTGGATTAGGGATAAATCAGAAGTTCCACGCTGCGAATCACCCCCAGTCAGCAAGTCTTGTCGAATGCTATAACGGCACATTAAAGCTGAAACTCGCTAAGATTCAAGCGAGCACTGGTCTTACATGGCCGGATGCCTTGCCGTTGGCTCTTTTGTCAACAAGGACGACAGTGCATTCTCGTGTGGGACTTAGCCCATACGAAATAGTTTTTGGTCGTCCAGCGAATGTTTAGGGTGTGCCTCGTCCTAAAAAATACAGTGACCTTGAGTACCCTATGTTGGTGGATTACTTACATGGCTTGACTGCTAAATTACGTGTTCTCCACCAACAGGTCTATGACAGTTTGCCGACAGCTACTGTAGATCCAGGGCACACGATCCAACCTGGTGATTTTATCTTGACGAAGAATTTTCAGCGATCCAAGAATTTGGAGCCGAGATGGACTGGTCCCTATTTGGTATTGCTGGTCACTAGAACTGCTGTTAGAGTAGCTGGTAAAAAGAACTGGGTGCATGCCACCCATACTAAAAAAGTTCCTTTGCCCTTACCGTATGACAAGTGGGTGAGGGATGAAATAGCTGACTCAGAGTGCGAGAGAGTTCCTAGATTTGTGCCTTTTAGTGATGCTCATTTGACATGGACACAATCAGAGGAGGATGATGATGTTCTGCAAGCTGCTGCGCCTCCTCATCTGAAGATCGACACCACTAATCCGGAACTTTTATTTAAGGATCAGACTGTACCTGGCAAAGAACACTACGATTTGAGGCCAAGAAAGCCTATTGCTATGGACAAATAAAGATTGGAATTTTTTTATGTAGTGAATTACACCTTGTCAGATCTTTTTTTCTTTTTTGAGTCACCATCCGGACGCAGTTGCAGGGTCACGGTATAAGTTCTTAAGGGGTGAGCCGCGTATTGACACAAGGTCTGTGGTTTAGGGTCGTTAGTACGATCTTGACGAACACTTAAGTGAAGAAGGAAAATTGCAGTGAGCAGCACGTTAGAGGATGGAGTCTTTGGAGTCCGACAAGGGTGTTAAAAGAGTTGATTTCAGAGTGCAAATGTGTATATTGGTTCGTAGCAAATGTTTTTTAATAATGTGTTTTCTTATGCTTTTGAACATTACGTTGGTTTGTGTGGGTTGGGTTTTCTATGCATCACAACAGACACTTGCATCTACCTCCCAACCTACTCTTTCTTTTCCTACTGTTTCCCCACATGAGTTTCATACGTTGCCTGAACATGAACAGACACGAAGATTAGAATTTGTGAACAATTCGTTTATACAGATGTTACATCAGCATCAGCTAGTTGTAAATACCACGAATTGTTGGGTGTGTGGTCTTATGCCACATACGACTGATAAGGGAATGCCATATTTGGTTTTGACTTTTTTGCCTAATGTGTCAGTATGGGCACTCCAATCAATGTTTATCTATGCGAATGAAGCATCTCCTGGACGTTCTGTCAAAGATAATGCGAATAATAATGCCTTGATACAGGGAATAGTAGATATGGTCAGAGATATTGATGCATGTAATGCTATCCCTAAGGATGAGGTACGAGCATATGTTGGTTGGAACAAGACGAGATATAGCATTAGTCTGACAGAAAAGGAGAGACAGAAAAGGTCTCCTCCTATTTGGATTGTACCCCACCGAGGTCATTTTTGTCTGCAAGGTAATGGTCAGAATCCGAGAGCTCAGCTTGGTAAGAGTGTGTGTGTTCACACCTATGACTATACGTCCCAGAAATCTCCACCGTTCGTGCCAGCTAAAGGCACATATTTTGTTTGTTATGATAGAGCATATACATGGTTGCCTTCTGACTTTTCAGGCACATGTTATGTGGCATTTTTGCGTCCCCCTACATACACAGCTGCTTTCAATTACCATAAGACAAGATATGGTAGAGGTGTTATTGATGCGAAAGACACTACCGCACAAGAAGCTGGAGACTTCTTTAAGGGTTTCCTGCCCTTTTGGGGTCCTATGGCTAACGGTAGGACAATTCGTCAGCTTACGAGAGTGGTCGAGGCCACTATCAATGAGACTGCAGGTGCTCTAAGCAATATTACAGCTGAGCTTCAAGCGGATCGCCTTATGACATTACAGAACTGCTTTGCTTTAGATATTATACTTGCAGATAGAGGTGGAGTATGTAAATTGATCGGGTCTAGTTGCTGTGTTTTCATACCAGATAACGCCCTGACAGTGTACCAAGCCATCTTGAGGTTACATAAGTCTGCTGAGTCTATACATGTAGACGAAGGGAACTGGTCATTGATGGGATGGTTTTGGGAACTGCAGTCCAAATGGGGATGGAAGATTCTGATGTTCCTTGGTATGACTTTAGCGATCCTTTTCTCGTGTTGCTTATGCATTCAGTGTGGTCCCGCCATTTGTAGTCTTTGTGCTACGATCTGTGTGAGAAGACCAGTCCTGAGAGAAGCGAAGGATAATAAGATGATGTTACAGCAACACCTTGATGATCTGATGAGAATAGATATAGACCTGGATTCAGATTGACTTGAGTTTAGGTCATTGACTACGTAATGGCAAAAGGAGGGTTTGAGGTTCCGTGGTTTTCGGGACCGGACTCCATTTTGTTTGCGTTGTTCATAACGCCATTTGCCCTCACGTAGGCCGTGGAGGTAACCGAACGAACAAAGTTGCATGGGCCTCATTGTTCATGTATGCATTAAACAGGCCCTTTTCTGACTTGTGAGTGAACTGCAGGACGCTGACCTCTTCACCTGAAACTGACCCTTCACGAAGCCAATTTCTCTGGCTGATCGTTGTCTGAGATTGCCAATGAATGTTCAGGACCTCGTTAACCTTTAGTTTCCTTGCACATATCTTATCCTAATCAGCATCTGAATTGTTTCTTTCCTTATGACTTTACATTACATGGGTAGTGCTTTCAATTATAAATTTGACCGGCTTGCAAAAATTGAATTTGGGACAGTCCTAATAATTACCTTTTGGGTTGGGTTACTGTAAATTGGATTTTTGTTAATGTGATACTCAGTTAGAAAATGTGTCCTATTGGTCAGAATTTTGCGCAGTGGGTGTACATTTATAATGAGAATATTGTGTATAAAAGGTGATGTCTTGCTCTATGAAAATTGAACAGTTTCTTGAGTTGTACACCGTGTTGTATTGCTGAGATTACTGTTACTAGCTGCAGCTAAAAAATGTGATCTCTGACGCCACCTAGAAGTATTCCGTGTCTCTGTTTGCCAAGACAGGAGAACTCGAAGACTTTGGGCGTGTCCCTGGCGCCGCTGGGTTCTAAAACCCGGTTCTTCAGGTCACCGGTGACAGTGCCAGGGCTATCCCACCCATTGATGACCGTTTATGAAAAACTGGTTCTAAGGATAACCTTTTTTCTGTCAATTCAATTTCATGTGAAAGCAATTTGGATGCCCTAGTTAAAAATTGGTCCAGTGTACCCCCGATTGTTCCTCCAGATAGGGATTTCCTCCCCTTTCCCGCCTTAGCTGTATCCATATCTGCCTTTGAGGAGGTGCCTCAGTACAAATACTCGCAAGAACAGGAATGGAGACAGGAATCTCAAAAGTCAAACGTCAAGCAAAAATTCACTGACCTTCTTTGGTGCGGTAATGGCGGATTGAAAGGGGGTGGCCCCGTCGCGTCCTCAATCATTCTCGGACGGGCTCAGACGGGCCCGCCCTTGGCCCGGGCTTCGCCCGCGCGCGTCCCGCGAGGCGGGAGGAGGGATTCAAAGAAGTACACCCAGTTGCAGATGGGAGGGGCGGGTGGTGCGAGGCAGACCCCTGTGCCTCCTGGGTCCTGTGGTCCTCGCCTTCAGCCCCCAGCAGTCTTGGCTCGTGAAACTCTTGTGTTGCGCAGCATCTCCTGCAGAGCGGGAGACGCAAAAGGTATTTAAACCCACCGGTTGTGGGTGGTGCGCAGCTGACCCCTGTGCCTCCTGGGTCTTGTGGTCCTCGCCTTCAGCCCCCAGCAGTCTTGGCTTGTGAAACTCTTGTGTTGCGCAGCATCTTCCGCGGAGCGGGAGACGCAAGAGATATTTAAACCCACCGGTTGCGGGTGGTGCGCGGCTGACCCCTGTGCCTCCTGGGTCTTGTGGTCCTCGCCTTCAGCCCCCAGCTGTCTTGGCTCGTGAAACTCTCATGTTGGGCAGCGTCTCCCTTGGAGCGGGAGACGCAAGAGGTATTTAAACCCACCGGTTGTGGATGGGAGGGGCGGGTGGTGCGCGGCTGACCCCTGTGCCTCCTGGGTCTTGTGTTCCTCGCCTTCAGCCCCCAGCAGTCTTGGCTCGTGAAACTCTTGTGTTGCGCAGCATCTCCCGCGGAGCGGGAGACGCAAGAGGTATTTAAACCCACCGGTTGAGGGTGGTGCGCGGCTGACCCCTGTGCCTCCTGGGTCTTGTGGTCCTAGCCTTCAGCCCCCAGCAGTCTTGGCTCGTGAAACTCTCATGTTGCGCAGCGTCTCCCGCGGAGCGGGGGACGCAAGAGGTATTTAAACCGACCAGTTGCGGATGGGAGGGGCGGGTGGTGCGCGGCTGACCCCTGTGCCTCCTGGGTCTTGTGGTCTTCGCCTTCAGCCCCCAGCAGTCTTGGCTCGTAATACTCTTGTGTTGTGCTGCGTCTCAAGTCTGGTGGTCGTCCAACAGCCAGACTCTCGGTGGCGGCCCACTGTCCGCTGCATTACAACTTTGAAAGTCCTTGCGGCAGAGGACCACCGACTGCGCCAGGGAATATTCGTTGCCTAGTGGTGGCACAGCTGCGCCACAATGTAAGATGCTCAGCGGGACAGTGCTCTGATGCATTACGGGCCCGCTCTCATGATTTCCTAATAATTCTTCAATGCACGTTCTGGGATTTGCATTGCTCATCCTGCCAGGATGCATGGTGTGCTCTCTCATCATGCTGTGATGCATGTTGTCCTTCGCAACACACCCCCACATCGTGCTCCGATGAATGCCTGTTCTCTGACAATGTTCCCACATGCTGTGATGAGTGTTGAGCTCTCTGGCACAAATCCCACCTCATGCCTGATCCGTGTTGTGCTGTCTGCCACCGTTTCCACATCATTCACTGATGCACGTTGTGCACTCTGGCATCGTTTGACTCCCGCTGTGCCTTCTTGTGCCCTCCTGAGCCAGCACCTCGTGTCCCCAGAAGATGTGACTCTTGTTATGCTGGTGGCCAGTCGAGGCGTGAGTGGTGGAGTTTTTCTTTCCCTGCTGCGAGAAGCAGAGGCCATAGGACCCCAGGGCGGCCCAAAGTATCCTCAGTGCATGAGAGGCGCGAGGATACGCACTGAGTGCGCGTGATCATTAGCCCAGTGCAACACTACAGGCACCTTTGGCTTCTTGTAGGGCTGGGTGGGGAGTAAATTCAAATTCAAATTCAAATTTAGCTTTATTCGATTTGTTTGATAAAATCATAAAAGCATACAAGTACATTTTATACAGCAAGTCTAAAAACTTGTCCCCAACGAAATTTTTATGAGACTCTATAAAACAGTTTTCCAGATGATAAGAGTCAATGATGAAATTACAGCCGTTGACCTCATGTAAAAACATATGCAAAAGTTAAAACATGTAAGGGTTACATCATGGAATTTCTATATTTCATCACTGACATTAAAAAACGTGAAACGACAAAGATGACATACACCTCATCTAACAAAAGTAATTTGTAGTAAGCGTCTTTGCATGTTCTTATGCCCCAGTGTTTTAGAAGAGGTAGTAGGTACAATTTCCTTGGGGCAGAATACAGATTGCAAAAGAACATAATATGAATATTACTTTGTGATGAGTGATCATCGCATGGGCAAATTAGGATCGAGGCAGTCCAGTCATTTTGTTTAGGGAAAGTGACCATACGGAAAAAGGTGCCTAGGCGCAGCCTGGTGAGAAGCATACGAGGATAAGGTGCAGTTTCGGTCCTAAGGTACAATTGCAAACCTTCGGTGGGAGTAATTCTTTGGTAGCTCAAGGTGGTATTTTTGAGTTTCTCTGCATCCCATCTAACACCTTCCAGGTGGATAATTAAAAGTTTTTTGAGAGACGACCTAGACAAATTTTCAAGGGACTCTGGGTCATCATAGTATTCGGGACGACCAATCTTGGCGAACATCAACCGGACATGTCGCAACCATTTAATTTTGGGTGCGGCATCCAAGCTCATGCAATCCCTGATTAGATCTCTGTTAAATTGGCATTCCCTGGTAGTCCAAATTTTGTGCCAAAGCAAACATGGTGACAGCTTTATGAAGTCACTAAGGTATTTGAGGCCAGTCTCAATGTGAGTAATAAAAGTTGAAGTAGATTTGCTCACCCCCAATAAGTAACGAATAAAAAGATTCTCGCAAATCTGGAGTGAGGACACGTCTTCAAAGCCCCATAAACCTGCTCCATAAGTGACTGTCGCTATACACTTTGCTTGGTAAATCTGTATCATCTCAGCAATCGGCTTGCCCCCAATTTTCGCTGCAAAAGTTCTCAGGGCACCAATAGCACGGGTAAAGGCGAGCCTCCTAGCCGATACTGCATGTTTCCAGGCTCCTTTTCTCTCAAAGACAACGCCTAGATAACAAAAAGTGTCTGTGGTCTCAATTCTTTGCTCGTCAAGGTATATCGAACATTGTGGCCTTTTACTCTTTTGGGTGCACGGCATGGAGAAAGTTTTTGAGATGTTCACTTTCAAATTTCTATTCCCCATGTAGGACGAAAATTCTCTTACCGCTCTCTGCAACCCTACCCTAGTCCTGGACATAATAGCCGCATCATCGGCGTATAATAGGATGGGTACAGGCCTACCATTGACAGCTGGGTAGTCATTCTGGAGATTTGTTAGATGTTCTACAACAGAATTAATATAAAAACTAAATAGAAGGGGCGCGAGTATTCAACCTTGCCTAACCCCTCTATTTATGGGGAATTTCTGGGTACATTGCCCCTGGGTCCCGAACCTCACCCTGGCACCAGCATCTCTATAAAGCTCTTTGATAAAAACCACTATGGTGGGATCCACCCCAATGAGCTCCAATGTTGACCAGAGCTGCAGATGATCCACACAATCAAATGCTGAGCTAAGGTCAACGAATGTAACAAACAGATCCCCTTTTTTAGCCTCAGTATATTTGGACATTAATAACGACAGATTTAGGCATTGCTCCTGGGTGCCCAGTCCCTTTCGGAATCCATATTGGAATTCCGAAGTAACCTTATTTTCTGTCTCCCAGTGCTGGATCCTCTTTAGGACTATCCTTCCTGCAATTTTCATAAGGCCGTCTAGTAAGGATATGGGACGGTAGCAAGCCGGGTCGTCCCTGTTTCCCTTTTTAAAAATGGGGACTACAATGGCATCTGACCAGGTCTTGATTAAACCGCATTTGTTTCCCATATTCAAAACGTTCGTTAAGAGAGGAGCCCAAAATTCCAAGTTTGTTTTATAGGCATCCACTGGTGTGTAATCCGGACCCGGAGCTTTCCCTGAAGGACTTTCCCTGATTGCATTTTCGACTTCTAGGGTGGTAAAGACCAAATCAATTGGATACGGCGAAACTAGGGGATCGCTTTGTTGATGATCTCACATGAAGTTGTTCGAGGATGAAAGTACCTTTTGTTGGTTCATGCTGTTCCCCTGTCTGTTGGTGTAGAGTTTCCCGTAATGTTCAACCCAGAGCTCTGCTGTAATTGCTACATCTATGCAATTATCAGTATGTATTGGGTTGTATACTGATCTTATCACTTTCCAGAAAAGGTTGGTGTCCTTATTCCTGGCAGCTTCTCCCAGTGCCTCCCAGGCCTCCTTTTTCATGGTTGCTTTTCGGAGGTTAATTTCTCTCTTGTACTCTCGTCTAGCCTCAGAGATTTGGGCCCTATTTTTCGGGATTGCGTTTAAAACTTTCTTCAAGTTCTTTAAGGCGGCTGTGCACCTAGAATCAAACCACCTGGATGCACGTCTCCCCTTCTTTTTGTGACTCTTAGTTAAAACGCCTTTTATGTACTCCTGTATATTGGCAAAAGCTGCCATAATCGCCTTAGGTTCCGCATCTTCTTCTAAGCAGACAAATATGTCTTCAAGGCAGGATAATATTAATTTGTGGAAGAAGATGGTGGGGTTCAATTTCTCCCACTTTAACACATAGCCGTTTATCTTTGCTAAGGTGACCTCCAATGGATACAGTGGGCCGCTAGGTTCCTTTAGTTTCTCTACTGGGAGCCTAACCCCAAAGGTAATAGGGTAATGGTCACTCATTGGATCTTCCCCTATCTCCCAAGAGGTTATAAAGTTGGGCGAGGTGGGGGATATCAGTGCAAAGTCAATTGTGGATTCACAACCTCTTCCATTATATGTTGGGGCAAAGGGAACTGGGGGAGAGCATGCCTGATTAACGAAGGTGAGGTCAAAAGCAAACATAATACTGTTAAGGAGAGACCCCAGTTTGGTGTGTGAGAAGTGAAAAGGGCCGTCCTCCTCACGATCTGCAAGGCCGCACAAACCTAACTCAGAAAGTGGGCAGATAGCACAGTTAAAATCTCCCACCCAAATAACTGTATGGTCTCCCGCGTTTTGGTCCCTCACTTTATGGATACGGTTTAACATTTTATTTAAGATGGATTCCATCTCATTTGGTGGCATATTGTTATAGAAATTCACCAGTATGACCTTTTGTGTGGTGCCCCATTTAAAAGAAAGGATTTGAAAATATTGGTCAGAGTGAAAATTATACACTTTTATATCCCCCACATTCGAAACGTATATACACAGACCCCCTTTATTGCGGCCCTGAATGGCGGGAGCAGCGGGTGTATGGAACGTTCGATACCCCATGATGTGCCTTTCTTCTACCAGCCAGGTTTCTTGCAGGCAAAGTATGCCATGCTTGTGGACCGTCTCCAACCAGGGTATGTGCTTGATCTTGTTGCCCAGTCCTGCTACATTCCAGGACAGTAATGAGTGTTTCAGTTCACTGTCTACCTGAGATATGTGGCCCTCACTCTCTATTAACTGTATGTGACCCTCACTCTCTATTAACTCTACCTGATCTTGAAAATGTGGCCTGCCTAGGTGTTGTATGGCTCGCACAGGGGGAGGGTGCTGGGCGGAAGTGGTTGTAACCACCATCAAATGGGTCAAGTTCTTAACAATGGGTGGCGATATATTGCTATTAGTGTCAATCATTGTGTGGTCTTGCTCACTTGATCGGGGTGTTTGATCGAGTATTCCCAGTCAATCCACCTGATCTAAGCATCCAAACCTATTCATGGTGTGTACACCTTCCCACCAATTATTGGTGGGTTGCCATCCCTGCACCTGACCCTTCCATCTGTGGTTGTGGATTGTGGTCCAAGCCCCAGGATGCTCTACTAGCTGTTTTGGAGGGTAGAAAAAGGTTAGGGGTTTGGTGACAATGATTTGTTCGGTCACGTATTGGTCCCATGTGGTAATGAGATGGGCTGTATGAGGGTCTGCAAAAGACATAACGATACAGTCTCCTGGTATCGATTTGTGGGTACGGCCCACCCAAGGGACTCTCCTGACCATTAGTACCCTACTCTTATTGGTGTGATGGATCTGCCTATTGGTATTTAACCAGTGGATCACTTTATTTTTTAAGGACCACTGGGTTTCAACAATATCGGGGGCAAGCGGAGGTACCCCTGCCAAGATAACCACATAGGGCCCAGCCTCAGGGGGAAGATCAATATAGCCTCCGCGAAAGTTCTGGTGATTTGGGTGTAAATTTGGTGTGCGCTCTAAGAGAGGAGTGATGGGATTATTCGCCTTCTGGTCGGCTCTAGGAGGGGGTTTGGGCTGAAGATGTTTTTTAGGGGGTTTTTCCTCTATTTTTGGGAGGTTGGCAGCGACATTTGCAAGTGTCCTAGGTTTGGGGATTGGAGTAGGCTTGGATAACGGGGGGGGTAAGGGTGCAAAAAGAATCGAGGGGGCAGGAGGAACCTCCTTAGGCGCTGTAGCTGCTTTAGTGCCAATGTTAGAGGCTGGAGCAGGTTGGGTACCAGCATTTCTAGCCAGAGGTGGACTCTCATTAATATGGGGATGTATTGCTTCCAGCTGTTTTAGGCTAAGCGTGGCCAGGGATACTAACGTTTTATCCATCTCGAGTAAGTGATTCTCAATACGTGACAGTCTGAGTTCGAAGGGTGTCAATAGTTGTTTTAAAGTGACCCAGACTGTCTGGAGAAAATCTTCATCATCACCCACTTTATCCTTGTCCCTCTCTGTCTTGTTTAGCCCTCCCAGTGTTGAATTATCTGCAAGGATAATGGGATTCTCTACCGCAGGAACCGTGGTGAGGTTACTATCACCCCCTATTTGGTGGATAGCTGGGGGTGGTGTTTGTTTAGGATCCCCTGCGTTGGGTAATGGTCTTCTATGGTTGAAAAACTGCTGCCTTGCAGCTTTGGCTTTAGCTTTCTTACGAGCGGGGAGTAGAGATGAGAGGCAGGGGAGTGATGTACAAGAAGGTAGTGGAGTTAATCGGTCGTGTGAGAGGAAGAAGATGGCAGGTGTGGAGACCAAACTATCCACTCACTTCGATTTAGGTTCGACATAATTCAGCAGAAGTGTGCCAATTGTACAGCCTTGAGCTGCTTCCTCTTCGAGGAAAGAGGGGAGGTGCGAGGTAAGAGATGGTTTATTTCGACTAGAGAAGATACTTCGGAAAGAGATTTAGCCTTCTAGAAGCACAGGGCGGTAGAGGAACAAGACGCGCATCTTGAAGGCATATAACTGCGCAGGTTGGAAGGAGGATGCGCAATGGGCCCGACAGCAGCACTGATGACATCACCAGGAGAAGGGTCAGCTGCATCGAGCCTGCCGGAAGTGTTAGATACTGAAAGAAGAGGGAAGGACAAGGAACGTGGTCGTTCCCTCATGCCCTAATAGTTCTGCTTCCTGCATGCATGCCCTAGTTTGCAACTCATCTTCTAAGTGCACAGCAAAGGTACACTTGTCAGTAACATTATGTTATATTACTGGTAACTGCGTGGTATATAATCTGCAGCTGGTATGGGGTTGAAATGCTGTTGGAATTCCAGGTGTGACTTTTTAAATGGCTATGATGTTTCCATCACAGCCCGAAGTCATGGCTAGTGAAGACTGTGTTACCCATAGCCAGTGCCACTGGAATTATGTGATTCTGCGGCTGCGACATTTCCGCATAATTTTAGATTTGCTGCATTTGGCTAATAATCTAGCATCTCCTGCATAATTTACGGGCTTTAACAAATCTGTTTCTAACTCAAACTGTTCAAAAGTTCCAAAAACGCAGCATTGTGTCTTGACCAGCAATGTAAGGCCTCTCAGTTGTTTATTGCTGTATTTTGACGTTAAAGTTGGGGAGAGGGGTTGGCCTAACGGCTAAGGCGTTCGAGTCTCGGTAACGACGCCAAAAACCTCCTGTGATTCTGGGCAAATCACTTAATCTCCCCGTGCCTATAATGAAAGTGTGTCCTCATGTAACGTAACTGGTGCTATGTAAAGCGCTCTGATACCTGATTCGGTGCGGCTCTAGTTCGCGCTATATAAAACTCTGCAAAAAAAAAAAAATTTGTACTAATAAGAGAATCATTGATCCAGACAGTGCTAGCATTTGTAAAATTGGTAAAATAATGAATTTATACTATTACAAAATGTGCCCCAATATACAGGGGCGACTCCTCCGTTATGGCGGAAGAGCATCGCTCCACTGCTGGAACCAGCAGACGCAAGTAAAATAAAATGATAATAAAGCAATTAATAAAACTGCTTTATTATCATTTTATTTTGGCGCCGCAGCTGAGTATTAAGGGTGGGGCCATCAGCAACAGGAGGAGTGGTAGGCACAGGGCACAGTAAGTGTGCATGTCGGTTTGGCCGGCCGTCTTAGAACGGCCCAACCGACATAACCACTTGGATATCTCCAGGCTGTTGCTTGAAGGTACCAGCAGGGCTCAGGAGCACAGGTTCCCAGTCCCTGCTGGAAGGTGGAACCAGCCCGCTCCGCCCAATCCCTATGCTTCTCTCATGCTGGGTAAAGCCAGCATAAGAGTTGCATCTGGATTGGCGCAGGGGAGTCTGGGAGCCTGTGTGAGCATCGCCGTATCTGAAGAGGCAGCTAGGCAGCGGACGTGAGTTCTGTTTTTCTGTTTTTTATGTCCCCCACGCTGTCTCGCCGATTTCCTCTACTAGCAGACACCACTGCCATTATACTGCATACTTTGCATTTTCTTGCTGCACAATTTAGTTAACCCTGCCACAAAATGTGTTTTTCCCCAGCCTCATAATTCCAGTGGCCCTGCATGTTATTTAGCCTTCTCCTGCCACATAATTCCAGTGGCCCTGCATGCAATTTAGCCTTCTCCTGCCACATAATTCCAGTGGCCCATGGTGGCCCATGGTGTGAATGGATATCATCCTATGTTAATGTGTTAACATCTGTGACCTACAGGTGAACATTCTTGGTGTTTGATGCATGATACAGGACAGCCATACCAATTTTTTTGACCATCCTATGGAATACCTGTGCTACCCATAGCCTGGGAATCACAGAAGTATACACATGTGTGAGTGAATTAATAATGAGTGTTGTCAAATGCCTTAAGAGCCAATTACTGGCATGTTATCATGTACACTGGAAGACTTCCTCTCTGAAAAGGTAAACCCGTGAAGTTGTCAAGTGGTCTCTATAGAGCCAGGGGGCAGATGGATGAAAGCTTTGTTTACCCTCCTGAGCCCTTCTTGCATGTCTGTGCCAGCGCCTAGCAGGCCTCCGCCGCTAACAACCCCGATGAGGCGCTGACAGTCTCCCCATCCACCGTCCGATGCCCTGTACAAGTTTTGGGTCTTCCGGCCCCATAAACCAGGGCGCTGCCTGCCTGTGCCTGGGTACCGTGGGCAGGTCGTGCAGCTGCCCAAGACCTGGAAGTGTTTAGTTTCACAGGCATCCGTAGTCTATGACTGTTCGGTTACAAAAGTATTCTTCCAGTGATACTACAACCTTAATTAATGATTCCATTACATCTTCGTTCCAATCACCACACACAGCATTTGTTCACAGTTTTTGGTGATTCAAAATATTTTTTAAAACGGGTCGTTTGACTGCTGGCTAGAAAGCCAATTTTCACTTTCTGATTTTTATTTCAATGAGGATCGACAGTCGCAGCCTTGTCTTCACTTGACATAGGACAGCAGTCAAATAGCTCACGCCAGTGGGATCTGGGTGTTACCTGGAGGTCAGGGGTTTTCATTCCCTTGTGACTGGCTCAGCCTTTCATGCTTCTTGTGTTGCTAAAATGAGTACCAACAATGCTGGGCTATAGTAAATCGGTTACAAGGTGTCCAGTGGAGTGAGTCTGCACTAATAGTAGAAATGAGGAACCCGCACATACAGGATGATGAATCGGTCACTCGCCACAAAAATTCATTTTTTTGCTTATTCTGGAAAAATCATTAGAAAATCAACGAACGGTATATGTGGCGTGTAAAGGCAGTACTTTTTTTTTACCAATTTACCCTGTGGTCATTCTTCCTGTTTATCTCTACTCAGAAACCCCACTTTACGTTTTTTTCTTCTTTTTCTGAAGCCACGAACCCAGGTCTCTGCACTAAGATAAAGGCGCTATAATGATGTTGCTAATGCTGGCCACCACAGGAGAGCCTACGTCATTTCCCTTTACAGCACGCTTGTTGACAGTGATCCATATACGTAGCTTATTTCCTGAGGAATAAACGATGCGAGATATGCAGATGTGTTCCCCCTCAGGACCGCGTCTGTAGACAGCCCCCTCCCCCTTTTGAATCAGTGGCCTGTTCACCTCTGACCCGACTCCCTTCAGCACGCGCTGCTGCTGTGCTGCTGCTATGAATAGTGCCTGCGGGTGCTGTTTAGGTCCAGTCAGAGGGTTGTGTACATTACGGACTGCTCCGCTCGTACTATGTTCTATCTTCGGTTTCTATTTTTAGCCTACTAATGGGGATCTGTCATGGTCGGTACAATAAAAATGCTGATGCTGGAGGAGATGTGGGTCATGCAAGCGGCTAATAAGGCAGACAATACAGGCACCGCACCGAAAGGGCGATTAATGGGAGCTCCTGTGCGATTAATGGGAGCTCCAGAGCGATTAATGGGAGCTCCTGTGCGATTAATGGGAGCTCTAGGGCGATTAATGGGAGCTCTAGGGCGATTAATGGGAGCTCTAGAACGATTAATGGGAGCTCCTGTGCTATTAATGTGAGCTCTAGAACGATTAATGTGATCTCTAGGGCGATTAATGGGAGCTCTAGGGCGATTAATGGGAGCTCTAGAACGATTAATGGGAGCTCCAGAGCGATTAATGGGAGCTCTAGGGCGAAAAATGGGAGCTCTAGAACGATTAATGGGAGCTCCAGAGCGATTAATGGGAGCTCTAGAACGATTAATGGGAGCGCCAGAGCGATTAATGGGAGCTCCAGGGCGATTAATGGGAGCTCTAGGGTGATTAATGGGAGCTCTAGGGCGATTAATGGGAGCTCCAGTTTAGGGCATACAATTGCTGTAGTTTGACGGGGTGGCAAAAACTGCAGCTCCTGCATCATATTTTCACTGCCCACGATGTCGCTCTGTCTAAATGTAAGCAAATTAACAACTTATTTCCTGTCAAACTATTTGAAGGAAAACAAGCATTGGCAAAGCCAACGCTAGCATTTTAAGTCATAAGCTCTGTCTAATAACTTAGAATGTAATAGAGACTTGTTCGTTTTGCCAGTGTGGAGACCGAAGAATGCACGGTATCCCCCAAGAGGTTTCATTACAAAAGCACTTTTTCTTCCACCAGCTATTTGATAAACGTTACAGATTTAAGTACTGCGTAAATGTAAAAACAGCGGCAGTAGGAAAAGAAATAAATGGATTGTGAGGTAACTTATGTACACCAGCTGCATAGGGTAATTTTTATTTTAATATGTTCAATTTACAGGAACATAATACATGCTTTATAATGGCTACCCGTTTCCTATTTGAAGTATCCGTTCTTTCCTGCCTCGCGATACTGCGTTTCCTCCACTTGCCCACTCATAAGACATTAATCTCGGTATGGGACGTGCCAAAAGGCATGAGGGTGGTTTTGTTGACAAAACGTTCTGTACAGCTGCTCCACTTTGTCAGTGCGTAGAAAAGAACAATATCAATGAGGTCCGTGCCAAGCAAATGCGCGGTGGCACAAAGGTACATGTTTATCCTGAAAATATGCCACTGGTTTAAGCCCTCTTCTGTGGGCTGCTGTTCGGGGCCTGCAGCACAGGGTTCGAAACCTGCAACGTCTAAATCGTTTAGCAATTTTTATCCTGTTAAATTGACAGTTGTTTCTTCATACTTTCATGTCCGGGAAAAAACACGCAGTGCTCTTCGGGAGAATGCTCTATTCGAGAAGTCGCAATGGTGCCCTCAACCCCCCTTTTAACTAGGGACCCAACATGGCATGGGACCACTTTAGCGGTGCAATGGTGTGCATTGATGCATTCCAGCAGCGGCAGTCCGACCACAGGAGTGAGCATAGAGGCTGATGGGATGCTGAATATTGAATAAGTAGGGCAGGAAGCAGTTTGGTTCATTGAACATTCAATGTCCCAGCAGGCCTGTTTCTTCTCTCGGATCCCACTGATTCGGGTCGGTGGAAAGAGCATGTACTGCTGGGATATTGGGGAGCTAGACAGAAAGCAGGCACGGTCCGGCGGCTCATCTCAACATTGAATGCGCCCTGAAGCCTTCTGTGTGCGGGCCTTTGTAAGCAGGGCACAAGTCCAAAAAAAAGAAGTGGGGGGGACTAACGTAGTTAATCAGAATGCAAGTGGCATCACTGCATGTGACATCACGGCGCGTGACATCGTGGCGCGTGACATCAAGGTGTGTGACATCACAGGAAGTGGCATCATAAGAAGTGACATCAGATTTTAAACTTCACTTTCATGAGTACATTGGAGCACATTTCGAGTATACAGGGAAACCCTCCTGATCAAGGCAGAAGATTCACACTTTTGTAAGCTACACATAAAATATTGCTTTTTGTCAGCATAAATTAAATTACTACAAAGCCTCCTCAGGGGTAATAAGCACTATATACATGGTATTTATTTTGTGTGAATACAGGGAAAGTCCAAATCATCTGACATTCTTACAGTTCATACATATCTCCTAAACAGGGACTGAACAAAGTGAAAAGCTGCCTCTCTATGTGTGAAGTGCTAACAAGGTGTATGCCTTTGTTTCCCCTCTGCTACATTTGCATCTAGGTGTGAGGCTTCTGACTGCTACCAGCCAAGAGACTGGAACAAAAAGGACCTCTCAAATTGGGCCCAGCAGGAGTCTGCACGTTGTTGCAATCGAAAGCAGACAACAACATGCAGGCACTGCTGAAATTTGTCCCGGTGTTTGCAAATTACACCAGGACGAATTCAGCATATTTTTCAGTGGGGTCCAACTTCTTGGCAGTGTTGACGGTGTCCACCCTGTGAAAATAGTGTACCCCCGACTCGTGCCCTGCTTGTAAGACACATAAAAACCCAGCTATGCGCAGCGGTGGTAGTGAGAAGCAACAGTGGCGTCACTGGGGTTGGGTTCACCCGGTGCAGGTAACTCATGGTGTCACCCCATCACAACTTACCGGATGGACCAACTCACCTTCTGCCTGCACCATGTCCCCTCTGCCTGCACCATCTCTCCCTCTGTCCACACCATCTCCCCTCGGCCTGCACCATCTCTCCCTTTGCCTGCACCATCTCTCCCTCTGCCTGCACCATCTCTCCTCTGCCTGCACCATCTCCCCTCTGCCTGCACCAACTCCCCTCTGCCTGCACCATCTCCCCTCCGCCTGCACCATCTCTCCCTCTGCCTGCACCATCTCTCCCTCTGCCTGCACCATCTCCCCTCCGCCTGCACCATCTCCCCTCCGCCTGCACCATCTCTCCCTCTGCCTGCACCATCTCCCCTCTGCCTGCATCATCTCTCCCTTTGTTCGCACCATCTCCCCTCCGCCTACACCATCTCTCCCTCTTCCTGCACCATCTCCCCTCCACATGCACCATCTTTCCCTCTACCTGCACCATCTCCCCTCCGCCTGCACCATCTCACCCCCTGCCTGAACCATCTTTCCCTCAGCCTGTACCATCTCACCCATTGCCTGCATCATCTCCCCTCTGCCTGCGCCATCTCCCCTCTGCCTGCGCCATCTCTCCCTTTGTCCACACCATCTCCCCTCCACCTGCACCATCTCTCCCTCTGCCTGCACCATCTCTCCTCTGCCTGCACCATCTCCCCTCTGCCTGCACCATCTCCCCTCTGCCTGCACCATCTCCCCTCCGCGTGCACCATCTCTCCCTCTGCCTGCACCATCTCTCCCTCTGCCTGCACCATCTCCCCTCCGCCTGCACCATCTCTCCCTCTGCCTGCACCATCTACTCTCTGCCTGCATCATCTCTCCCTTTGTTCGCACCATCTCCCCTCCGCCTACACCATCTCTCCCTCTGCCTGCACCATCTCCCCTCCACCTGCACCATCTTTCCCTCTACTTGCACCATCTCCCCTCCGCCTGCACCATCTCACCCTCTGCCTGCACCATCTCCCCTCTGCCTGCACCATCTCCCCTCTGCCTGCACCATCTCCCCTCCGCGTGCACCATCTCTCCCTCTGCCTGCACCATCTCTCCCTCTGCCTGCACCATCTCCCCTCCGCCTGCACCATCTCTCCCTCTGCCTGCACCATCTCCTCTCTGCCTGCATCATCTCTCCCTTTGTTCGCACCATCTCCCCTCCGCCTACACCATCTCTCCCTCTGCCTGCACCATCTCCCCTCCACCTGCACCATCTTTCCCTCTACTTGCACCATCTCCCCTCCGCCTGCACCATCTCACCCCCTGCCTGCACCATCTCCCCTCCGACTGCACCATCTCCCCCTCTGCCTGCACCATCTCACCTTCTGCCTGCACCATCTCCCTCTCTGCCTGCACCCCCTCCCCCGCCTGCTGCTCTTTTAACCATTTCCTCGTCACCTTCTCCCCCCTCAACCCCCATGGTTTCTCCCTCTCAGTTCTCGGCTTTTCTCAAAGTGACTGAAATAAACTCATGAAATGTGCTTTGAATTTGTGCGTGCGACACTGAGGATAAATTTAAATAGACACAGAAGACACTCTCGCCCTCACCTCCGAGCGCAGCAGGGACGTGGGGGGGGGGGAGCCTGGGAGAGCAGCCTCTGCGCTTGTCAGAGAGGCACAACGTTTCATTAGGCTCAGGGTTCCTTCTGATGATAAAGCAAAGCAGAGCAGAGGTGAGGCTGCAGAGCTGTGTTACATACACAGCATAACCAGATGGTGTCACCCCATGTGAGGGTGTCACCCGGCGCGGTCTGCACCCCCCCGCACCCACCTAGTGACGCCACTGAGTAACAACAACGAGGACACTGGCACGCGCTATGCCCATCTCAGTGTTGGGGCTCTGGAACGTCTCTTAAGCAGACTGTCCCACTTTGTAGCAATAGGCAAAAATAAGCATTGGTAATGTCAATAGGTCTTGCATTTGTGAGAGTTAGAGATATTGGCATTGTAAATGTTTTTTACCCTTTCAGTGGCGGCTCCCAGTGGGAGTGCTGCGAGGTGGAAAAGTAAGTAAATAAATAAATAGTACTATTTACCTTGGGCTCCCGGCATCGCCAACTCGGCGATGCAGCGAGCGTAAGGTAACTCGTTTTATTTATTTATTTACATACTTTACTCGTGGACGTCATATGTCTGCCTCTACTACCCCCCCTACCCTGCCCCTCACCTGCCCCACCGCCCGCAGCACTCGCACTGCAAGCTGCCACTGGTTTTGGTTTGTAGTGCAGTGGATGTATGTGGTGTGTAATGGAATTATGTGGGTTGTATTGAATTTTTTGTTGTGGTGTGTGGTGAAATTGTGTGGTGTGGAGTGGGTTTTTGTAGTGGAATTATGTGATGTGGTGGATAGACAGTGTTGAGAGCTATACATAATATATATTAGGATGTGTTGATACTAATATATATTGTTGTGCAGGTATGGTGAGGTGAAGATACATCAATGTAAATGTATGCCTAAGTGAAGATAGGTTGATGTGAAAATATGCTGATGTTAAGATATGTTATGTTATGTTATGTTATGTTAAAAACACTTTTATAGCGCACAGCTGCCCCAGCCAAGGGGCGTCCCGGCGCTTCATAGAAAGTACCCAAACACAACACAGCAATACAAGGGCAAAAGCGCAGAGATCAGAGTACTAAAATGTATGAGGGAACAGATGCATTTTAATAGCTCTCCTAAACTTCAGAAGCTCATCCATTTCACGAATGTGGGGCGGAAGCGAATTCCACAGTTTTGCAGCCAAAACCCAGAAGGACCGACCTCCAGCCCTGCACAGCCTGAACCGTGGGACAACCACCAAGTTTTGCCCCAAAGATCTCAAGGAGCGCTAGGGCACGTAAGGCAGCAAAAGATTATCAAGGATCTGGGGAAAGGCCAACTTGAGGATCTTAAAGGAGAGGCACAGGGTCTTAAAATGGATCCTCTGTGCCATTGGCAACCAGTGCAGCGAACGGATGGTACTTTCCGCAGAGCAGAACCTCGGTAAACCCACCAAGGCTCTAGCTGCGGCGTTCTGGACACGTTGCATCCGGGCGATTTCAGCCTGGTTGGCTCCCAACAGGAGCGAACTGGCGTAGTCATGCCGAGATAGAATGGATGCCTGTATGACCAACTGCCTGGTGGAAGCATCAAAGAACCTCAAAATAGGTCTCAACCCTCGTAAGATGCCAAAACAGGTGGCCGCCACTTTTTTAGTGTGGCCGCAAAAGCACAGGGCAGGATCTAACCAAACCCCCAAGTTTTTTACCTCTGAGACTGGAATAGGAGTTACACCCAGCTCAGGGGGCCACCATGTATCACCCCAGAGATCAGCCCGCTTGCCCACAATCATGACCTCAGTTTTTTTAGCATTAAGCTGGAGACAGTTGGCGTTCATCCAGCTAGCTACCGCCAAAAGTCCATCCCGGAATCTGGGGACGTCAAGGTCGGAGTCCCCACTCAGGACGACCGCCAGCTGCGTGTCGTCAGCATAAGAGACCATAGTCATGCCCCAATGCTTGATGACAGCCGCCAGCGGTCTCACATAAAGATTGAATAATGTGGGACTCAACGACGAACCCTGAGGCACACCCAGCTCCAGCGGATAGTACTTGGACTCAAAAGGCGGGGTGGCTACTTTGAAGGTCCGATCAGCAAGGAAGGAACTGAACCAGTCGAGTGCAGTGCCCGTAACGCCCGCCTCTCCAAGACGTTGGAGTAAGATCCTGTGCGAGACCGTATCAAACGCGGCACTAAGATCCAATAGTACTAGTGCCGCAGTCTGACCAGAGTCAAGCACAGAACGAAGATTTTCCGTCATTGAGAGCAAGGCTGTTTCAGTGCTGTGACCAGCACGAAAACCATTCTGGGAGGGATCCAGAATGCCTGCCCTCACAAGATGTTCAGACAACACCCCATTCACAAAGGCCTCAGCAATTTTAGCGGCCCAGGGAAGGAGAGAAATCGGGCGATAGCTCTCGAGTTTAAGGGGGTCCATTGTAGCCTTTTTCAGTATGGGTGTCACAACAGCCTGTTTCCATTTAATTGGAAGGACACCCGAGGCGAGAGAAAGATTTATAAGCTGGCGCACTGGGGGAAGACAAATAGCCTCAGAGTCTCCGAACTGGGCTGGTCTCAGGGGATCCGCTGGCGAGCCAGATTTTATCTTATAGGCCAGCTTATGAAATGTCTCCTTCGGCAGGCTAGGGAATGAGGCTAAGCCCTCACATATGGTCGGTGTAGGGCTGGTGGGCTCAGCTACTGGCTCAGTAATGGAAAAGGCGCAATAAATAGCTTGGACCTTTTCAATGAAAAAGCGGCCAGATCTTCGCAATGAGCCACTGAACAGATTTCAGCCGCAGGAGCTCTTTTAGCCGTCAGGTCCTTAAGGACCTTAAAAATTAACTTGGACGGATTGAGACTATTTCTAAATTCCTGGGAGTAATAGGCTGCACGGGCTCTACACACTGCTATGATATGTTTTAATTTTAGCAAAATACAGAGTTTTTTTCCCAGTCTCATAGGATTTCCGCCAGTCCCTTTCTGCCTGTTTACAAGCTTGTTTTAACGGCACTGTTAAGATATGTCAACTTCAGGATAAAGTAATATAAGAATATGCTGATATTAAAGTTTGACAATGTTGCAGCACTCGTTCCAGAATGTATTAAACAGAAGTGGATGTTTGCGCATGTTTAAAATTGTATGACGTGAAATTGTGTGGTGTTGAGTGGAGTTATGTGTAGTGTAATTATGTGGCATGGTGTGCAGTGAAATTATGTGGATAGTAATTATGTGGTATTGAGTGTACTAAAATTATGTAGTGTGATTGTGTATTATGGAGCGTAATTATGTGTAGTATTGTATGTTAATGTTAGAAATAAAAGTGTAGGAACAAATGAGATTGCTAGACTAGTGGGGTGCACGCTGTTGCCCCCTCGATAGTAATCTTTTCATTAATGTTAGAGGGAAGAAAGGCAAAGAGGAACCACCGGGATTAGAATCAGTGACAGGCTGAGCAGCCACAGTAAGTGCATTAACCCATTGAGACACTGGGCCCGGTACATACTGGACCAGTGATATTTAAAAGGGTTGAGATTCTTCACATTCCTCCTTCACACTGTGTCTAGACTGTTGGAACCGGTTTACGTAAGGAAGAAAGCCGACCATGAAGGAAACCTTCATATGAACCGAGCAAGTATTTCCCAGGATGGTTAGAGGTGTATGCTCGCTCCCTCCCACAATGAAATTGCTTTTCTGCTAAAGATGGCTCTGAAGGTCATGTCACACACACAAAGTGCTATGAGTAACTTTCACATCCATAGGTATATTCAGAGATACCGAAACCATCAGAGGACAAACTAGGTCTTAGTATCTAATTACAGAACAACATTTCACATTAAATGGATGTAGAAAGTCTTAGATTTATTTTCAATGTAACATCAGAAACAAACCCTGGTAAAACCAACATCCTAGCTTTAATGTGTTCAAGCAAATACTCATTTGTGAGTTCCTAACACAACACACCTCAATTCCCTTCTGCGCCCGAACATCACTTAATAAGTCCCTGAAACGCCGTACTAAAAACCTTTCCCCCACTTTTAATGTCCCCAACTCTCTGACAATGTGTTATTGAGGTCAGGGCGTGGCCTCATTCCAAAGCCGGAAGCGGTTTGTACATGCCCCACCCCCACACGACCACCCCTGCACTGAGGCAAACACCACGATTATAGAAGCGAAATATTGTACATTGGAATGCAAGGGGGTTTCATCATTATATTTGTATTTTAGAAACGAATGCTACTTACTACCTAAGATAAAATAAAAACGAATACATCTTCAGTTTATAAAGAAATGCAATTTGCGAACACAAATAAACCTAGAAAATGCTGAAACAAACCACTTCTGGTTATTGAGAGGCAGACGTTGTACGAGAAATTCCATGTACAAAACATGTTAACATTTATTTAATGATGTGTTTTCTGATGGCAAAACACCCTCTTTGTTATGAAAGGGATCAATTGTAGAAAAGACCAGTTATTTAGACCTAATCATCCAAATGAAAACGTGCACTTTCCACTTCATGACATTTTTATTTCGATATTGAATAAGACCAACAGACCCACTTTCACAAGGCGCTATTTAACGACAAGTTTTCTGGGCGCTAGTAGACAAAAGCATCGGACAGATATTTTGTTTGTGGTGCAACGCTTGGATTTGGGATGTAATTATAATTTAACTATGGTATAATGTAAGATATCTACCTCGGTAAGGCGCTGTTAACAGCCATATTTGTAGACTATTGTAAAACACAACCATCAGACGCACAGATGGGGCCAGAGATGAAATGCTCCAGTTCTGGTGTATTGAATTTGCATTTATATAGCGCTTACTACCTCCATAGGCGCTATTAAAACTATAATTCGGCTTTTATATACACCAGCCTCAAACAGATACACAAGGGCTGAGGTCTAATGTGTCAGGTGGGGAATTTAGTTATAATTTAACTTTTCAACAATATAAATATGCTGACGACCACAAGGTTCTATTAAAACATATTTTTGGTTCCTTTTTCAAAGCAAGGCTGGGACATACATAAGGGGGCAGAGGTGTGACGCTGCAGTTCTGAAATTAAATTACATTATATATATTGAATAATATCAGAACATCAACCTCATTCAGGCGCTGCAACCTAATATTTTCTACGCACTTATAAAGGTAAGACTCGGACATACGTAGGGCTGGGGCCTGACGCTGTGGTTCTGGGCTTCAAGTGTAATTTAAATGTTCTAGAATATAAGCACACCAACGTCTATATAGCACATTAATATATATAATATATATACTGGGCTCTTGTAAACACAAGCCTTGGACATGCATACGGGGTGACGGGTCTAGCGCTCCAGTGCTGGAATATAATTGCAATTTAAATATTCAGTAATATAAGCAGGCCAGCCTCGACCAGGTGCTATAAAAAACATTTTTGTTGGTGCCTTGTAAACGCAGTCCTCAGACATGCATACGCAACTGGTGTTCCTCGCTGCAGTTCTGCTATGAAATTAGTATGTAAATATTCAGTAATTTATCCACACCAATCGCCTTAAGGTGCTAAAAAAACTTAAACATAAACCTAGAACACATACACAAAGCTGTCTCCACATTCAAACACATCGAGCAGCCGGTGGTGCGCAAATCTTGGAACTGGAATCCTGTGAAACTGAGCCATGGTGACACAGATTGTTGACCGCAGCCTGCTGCAGCACTCTAGTCTACACTCCCTCCCCAAACAAAGAGTGCCTCCCACAATGCTGTTCAAGGGGAGTGTCGCAGCGCTGGCGCCCATTGCAATTATACACCGACACTGAGGTAAGGATTGCACGTCTTACTTTATTCCCTGCCAGCCTCACACTGGCTTACAGACTAAGCTTTCCTGTGTCCTCACTTCCTCTTCCTCTTCCTGCTGCCTGTCCTGTCTCACACAGGAAGTCAGGCAGGACGACGCTACATCTCCCCTGTTTTGCAAAGTCTCACTTCTTCTATATCTCTTCAACCAGACGTCGAGGTTTCCTGATCAGACGTTGCGGTCGTTCTCTGTGTCTCGGCAGGGGACTGTGGTGATTTGTAGTTTCCACCATTCGCGTGGGGCTGTGACGGCTTGGGTCACTGTTGTCACTCTGATTGGAAGAGTCGCTTGAGGGTAGATTAGACACGGTCTCGTGGCAGCCGCGTCGGTTGCATTTTCTGAAGTGTGAGATGTTTCTTGTTACTTGTTTGTGGTCAGCTTTGGCTGTGACCATGGTTCCTTTCTTCTTGGTGACTTGCATGGGAATATCAAGGTATCGACTGTCTGCTTTGGATCGCCGATCACTTCGCACTATCACCCAGTCTCCTTCTTGTATGTTGGAGTCTTTGGCATGTCTGCGTTGGTCAGCATATGTCTTCATTCTATGCTTCTTGGTGTGATCAATGTCCACGAGGGTGTTGTGATCAACCGTGACTTTCCGTTGTTGCGGATTTTCATCTAGCATGGGCAGTCTTGTCCTAGGTGTCCTTCCTAGCATTACAGTTGCTGGGCACTGAGCTGTGGTGTTGTGCGGCGTATTCCGATACGCTCTGAGTACTTCATTTAACGTCTGCTGGACGTCTCGGTGAGTCAGTTCTGCCTGCTGGATTGCTCTTTTTAGTGTCCCCATAAATCGCTCCACCATGCCATTTGCCTGTGGCCATAGCGGAGTGATTTTCTGGTGCTTGAAGTTTAAATGGGTTGCAAAGTTTGTGAATTCATGACCGTTGAAGGGAGGTCCATTGTCTGTTTTTACTCGCAGTGGGATGCCCCAGGCTGCAAATATCTCATCAAGCACTGGGATCACTGTCGTTGCTCGAGTTGACGATATCAGTTGTGCGAATGGGAAGCGGGAGTATTCATCCATGGCAACAATGATATACTGTCCTGATTGTAGTGGGCCGAAGAAGTCGACCGCAATCTGTTGCCATACTCCGTCCGGTAGTTCTGACATTTGTAACGGTGCCGGTGGTTCTTCCCGGCTGACTACTTGGCATGTGACGCAGTCCTTCAGGGTTGTCTCGACCATATAGTCAAGGGTAGGGAACCAGACTCGTTCTCTCAGAGCTTTCTTGGTTGCATTGATGCCTCTGTGTCCTTCATGTGCCAGGTTGATGACCCCTTGGCGCAGTTTGAGAGGAATCACAATTCTCCCCCCTCTTAAAAGGAGACCATTGTCACTGATGGAAAGTTCTTCACGCACTCGCTGGAATGCGGCTAGGTCTTGTCGGAGTTGAACTGACTCGGAGGAGGACTGCTTCACGTCCCTCCATGAGTTGGAGCGAATGCGGGTCATCACTGCTTGGACGAGGGGGTCAAGTGCGGACGCCTCCTGGATGGCCTCGACAGGAACAGTGGGAGGACACGCAGCGTCGACAACAAAGTGAAGATATTCGTCAGCCACAGAAAGTGCAGAACGGGCACCCGCCAGCGGGTGTCGTGACATGAAATCAGCTGGGTTTTCAGCTTTCCCAGGTTTGTGGATGATGGAGAAGACGTAGTCTTGGAGGCGCAAACCCCACCGCTCAATGCGTGGTGGCATTTTCGCATTGGGGTTACCAAAAATTGTAATGAGCGCCTGATGATCTGTAATGATCGTAAAATGTTTGCCATAGACAAAAAGGTGAAAGTGTTCGCACGCCCACACCACAGCTAGGCTTTCCTTCTCCGGCTGGGAGTATGCTTTTTCTGTATCCATCAGACTGCGGCTTGCGTAAGCGATGATGTGTCGTTGGTCTGAGTCTTCGCGGTATTGGGCCAGAATGGCACCCAGGCCCACTGGACTGGCATCCACTGTGATTTCAGTTTTCTTCTTCGTGTCGAAGTACGCCAAATTGATAGCTGACCCCACAGCATGTTTGATGACGGAGAACGCATGTTGACACGCTTCCGTCCATTCGAATGGCTGACCTTGGCGAGTAAGTTCCCGCAGTGGGTAGCTGATTGTGGCGTAGTCGCGGATGTACCTCGCGCAATAGCTTGCCATGCCAAGGAAGGAACGTAGGTCAGTGACATCTCGGGGTTTCTGAGTGTCGGCCAGGGCTGCTACCTTCTCAGGGTCCGGTCTCATGCCCTCCTTCGAGAAGATGTGTCCATAAAATTTTAAGGTGTCTTTATGGAATTCACATTTGCTGGCATTAAGTGTTAGGTTTGCCGTCATCAGTGCATGACAGACCCTGTCCAGGGCTGTGTCGTGTTCTGTTCGGTCCTTCCCAAATACCAGCAGATCGTCACTGTAGTTGAAGGCATTTGGGATGCCTTGGATGACTCGCCTGATGGCCTCCTGGAAGATCTCGGCGGCCGAGGATATGCCAAAGTTCAGGCGTTTGTAGCGGAATAGGCCTTGGTGCGTGGTAAAAGTCGTGATATATCTCGACTTGTCGTGGAGCTCCAGCTGGTGGTAACCTTTATTAAGGTCGAGCTTGGAGAATACTGTGGCGCCATTTAACTTGGTGATCATGTCACTGATATGCGGCCCAGGATGGCGTTCCCGCTCGATGGCGGTGTTGGGTGCGCGCATGTCAACACACAGCCTGACCTTGTTGTCTTCTCCTCGTTTCGGAACTACTACGACTGGCGATACCCACGGGGTGGGACCCGTCGTGCGTTCTATGATGTCTGTTCGAAGGAGGTCTTGGAGCTCGTCATCAACGGCCTTTTGTAGATGGAATGGCACCTTCCTGTGATGTTGGGCAACCGGTGTTACATTTTCGTTGATGTGAAGCTTTACTTTGAAGTGGTTGAGCTTCCCGAGTCCTTTGAATAAGTTGGGAAACTTCGCAACAATATCAGGAGTGTCCTCCGTCATGTAGAGGAGTTCTATGAGTTTAAGTCTTTCTGCTGTGGGGAGACTGAGGAGACAGTCTGCCAGATCTGGTCCCTCCACTACATGAATGTAGGCATCAATTGTCCGGTCCTTGAACGTGAGAGTGGTGCGGAAGCGGCCTAAACAAGGCAGTGGCTTGCGTGACATCCACGTGAACACACGGACAGCAGCTGGTTCCAGTTTGGGCTTGTGTTTCATGTTTTGATGTTCTAAAGCACAGATATAGTTTAAGGATGCTCCAGAGTCCAAGACAAATTTAGCTGGGTGGTCGCCTATCAAGATGTCAAGTTTTGGATATCGCTTCAGTCGATCCGGGTCAGCAACCATGCATATGTACTCATCACGATCCGGGGTTGTTACCATGCATATGTATTCATCACTGTCTTGTGATGTGGGGGTGCGCGATGGTGACTCACTGGATGTGTCTCTGCGTGACCTATAGGAGTCCGTCACATGACGCCTTGAGCGATGGCCACTTCCGGAACGACCTCTTGACTGATGCGAGTATGCTGACTCAACGCTGGAGTTGGACGAGCTGGAGGACCTGCTTCCCTTGTCTTTTATGGCTCGGGCATGGTGGCGTGACTCGTGCCCTTTGGTCGATGATCTGTGACTTGGTTGCTTGGCTTGGCATGCAATCTCAAAGTGATTGTCTCTTCCACAGCGGTGGCATCGTTGCCCGATGGCTGGGCACTGTCCTGAGTGTGGGTAGTCCTGCCCGCATCTATAACAGGTAGGCGAGGCTTTTGCGGACTTCGTGTGTCGCGAGCTTCGACGTGATGGTTGAGACCTGTGGGATTTGGAGGTAGGCTTGGTAGTCTTGGAGGACCTGTGTGCCTGAATGCGCAAAGCATGGTCTTTGTGATCTGATGATTTCTGTGCCCCCATCCGCTTCGCGTAGTCTTCCGCCTGGTCATTAATTCTTGTCAGTTCCTCAATTTCGTCTAGTGTGTATGGTTTTTTTTAGAAGTCTCCGGCGCAAGGTTTCAGATGAGCAGCCGTCGATAATGCGGAGCCTCAGGGCGTCTTCCGTTTTGAAGTTGTCGAAATCGCAGTATCGTGCGAGTCTACGTATGCGCATGATGAAGTCACTCATACATTCATCTTTCTCCTGCGTGGCAAGGTTGAACGTATGGCGCTCATAATCTACATTGCGTTTATGGAGAAAGCGTCTGTCAAGTGCGGCTTTGGTTTCATCATAGGTGGCTGTTGCAGCGTTAGGTAGTTCTTTGATGATTTGTGCAATGTCTGGACCAATCAGATTTCTCAAAGCCACAAGTTTTTGCTTGTTATCTTGTACTAGGGATCCGACCATGTAGTCCTCGAAATCTTCACTCCATGTTTTCCACGATGGGCCCATGCTGTTGCCTGGCGTCAGTGGTAAAGGCTGAGGTTGGCGCATGAAGGAGGCTCCAACTGGGTTGTTCGCCATTGCAGGTACGGTGGCTGGAAGAGCAGGGCCTCTTGTGCTGGGAGCTGGGCTTCCTGTACTAGGAGCTGGGCTGCCTGAACTCGCTGTGCTTGATGCACTTGACGCTGTGGTGGCAGTGGTGGCAGTGCCTGAGCAGCTGTCAGGGCCCGGATTGGACATCTGCACTTAGCTGGCTCTGAAAGCTGTGTGGAGCGTTATCTGGTGCTTATTTGCGTAGTATTGGCAGTATGCAGTGTTTATTTGTCACCATTCAGCTCCTCGAGCCTTCATGTATCTTGGTTGACTTTTTATATTGGCAATGTCCTCATTTAACGAGGGGCGCCTGACTTTAAGATGGCCGCCATGGAGAGAGCGCAGGTTTGTTTGAGGGCGGGCGCCTGACTTCAAAATGGCCGCCGCGCGGGACAGTAGGCCTCGTGTCTCTGTCTCTGAGACTGGCAGACAGCGCGTGAGGGAAGCGGCAGGGTTTGGACTCACCCTCGCTCCTCGCGCTGCATTCTGTACCGGCCCTTCTCTCCTTGCCTGCGTCTGGGGTCGGGCGCTGTTTTCCGGCGCTGCACACTCGGCTGCTTCTTCTGGACACGTGGGGGCCGCGCTCTGGCATACGCTCCTACCTCCTGTGTAGCAGTCGGGTGCTTGGGGTGTCGTTCGCGCACCCGCGCTCTGGTTCTTTCGCGCCTCTCTTCCCCGGGCAGTAGCGGCGAGCGTCTCTCGCCAGCAGCAAACAGGTGGCGCCTCTCGCCGGCAGCGGTCAGGTGTTCTTGGCTTCGGCGGTTTTCTCCGCTGCAGGGTTCGGTGGTTGGCCACGTCGGGTGGCTGGGCAATACTGCGTGTGGGCTTTACAAGCATCCCACCCTCGTCGCCATTGTCGCAGCGCTGGCGCCCATTGCAATTATACACCGACACTGAGGTAAGGATTGCACGTCTTACTTTATTCCCTGCCAGCCTCACACTGGCTTACAGACTAAGCTTTCCTGTGTCCTCACTTCCTCTTCCTCTTACTGCTGCCTGTCCTGTCTCACACAGGAAGTCAGGCAGGACGACGCTACAGGGAGCTCCATAGGCATTTTGTAAATCCTGAAACTGTGTAAAGCTAGTGCAAGACTTATTTTAACATAACTTTGGGTAACACTTGTACAAAGAGACTTTTAATGTGCCTGAGAGTAACACTTGTACAAGGAGATTTTGAAGTTGCCTTTGGGTAACTCTTGTACAAGGAGATTTTTAACATACCTTAGGGTAACGCTTGTACAAGATTTTCTTTTCTTTATATTTTGTACAGGATCTGATGAAAAAACTGCGCTGGAAATGGCAATTGATACTATGGCAATGGTTGAACTCCCTTTGTATAGGATTGGGTGAACAAACAGCGTGGGACCAGTTCAAAGAAAACAAACGAGGCAGGACAGTTCAAAGAAAAAAACCATGTGCTAACCAAACCATATATAAACAAAAGAGTAAGTAGACATGTAACAGGGCCAGTAGCCATGAAAATGAAAAACAAGCCCAAAGGAGGGACAAGGCGGGACAAGCGGTAATATTTCACCAACACAAAGAAAGGAATTTTAAAAGGCACACAAGTGAACCAATTAAAAGCGATGAGTGTGATGAAAGCTGATACAGTGAATACCGCATGTCTCGAAGACAGCACATGCGCTGCCTTGGCTCGACCTAAATAGGAGCAGGGCTCAGTGTATTGCCATCATCTCAGGTATAAAGAGGAATCACAACACCCGGGCAATGTGCACCTAGTGAGAGATGCTACATGAGCGTTTGTAGGAGGAAAGGCTTTGGCAGAGGCGTCGGCTCCAAGCAGCATCACTGTTTCAGAGACAGTGCTGTGGGACTGTGGGAGTGTGGTTCCAGTTCATCCTTTTCCTGTCTCCCATCTCTTGCTCCTCCTCCTCTATTCAAAGGCAGTGTCCCAGTACAGTGTAGGCACAATAAGCAGGTTACTTGCTATGCTGCTTCACTAACAAGTGCCCCTAAAAGGCCGGACTCTTACACAGCTTTCTAATTCATCTAATGCTGGTCTCTAGCAAACGATTCAATGGTGAAAATGGGTTAAATATCTGGTTAACCAACAAGGACACCATTTGTCAGGAAACTAAACAGTTTTAGGATATGACAACAATATGTCAGTTTGTTGCACTTTTCTAAAGCACTTGTAATGCATTCAGGAAGGTTTTCAAAAGCTTCCTGTTCGTAGAAGCTAAAAGCTATTGCCTAGCCGGCAATACGTCCAGAAACCCCTTGCAATGCCCTCCTCCTACCTGATTTGCAGTGCTTCACAAGACAGGGGCTGGTGTCTGAAAATCCCAGGTCACCATCTATGCTCTGGCTTGCAACGATTAGCCACCCCATCAACCAGCATGGGCAAATCCGCACAGTTTGTTCAAACAAGCTGTGTTAAGATTGCATTGTAGTGCCACAAAAACCTCTGTAACTAATTAACAAATAACTACCACATATTAGCACAAAGCATAGTCTCATGAAATTAAAAAAGCTTTACTCAGAGATGGGCAGAGTCAGTGGTGCTGGAACAGTTTTCTAAGTGGGGGGGGGGCTGGTCTTTGGAGACACGACATAAATGTCACACAAATATCATAGCTGTCAGCAATGCCAGTGTCAGCGAGCAAGTGAGTAAAGAGGGGCACTTAAGGCTTTCCAGGGCGCTTAGGTGCAGAAAACCTTGAAAAAGTGGGGTCAAATGTCCTGGTCCTAGAACATGCTTCCAAATATGTTGTTTAAAATGCGATAGGTTCTGAAGGGTACCGCATCTTTGCATCCAAAACATCAGCATTTTTGGTGACCCTAAAGTGACAGTGTCCTGGATCTTCAAAAAACAGGAATATGGACTTTAGACCTAGTCTGTGACATGTTGAAAGTTTACATAGTCTTACAAACATCAAAAACAGAGCTCAGAACCTCAAAGAAATATCTTCTTAATGGTTCACTCTTTGTTACAAACATCAGGAACAGAGCTCAGTACCTTAAAGGAATATCTTCTTAATGTTTCACTCTTTGTTACAAACATCAGGAACAGAACTCAGTACCTTAAAGGAATATCTTCTTAAGGTTTCACTCTTGGTTGATTCAGAAATATTATTACGTATTCACACAAAGTCATGTGTTCTTGTGTCTTGGCAAGAATTCCTCCCAAATAACTTCTTCAATCATAATCTTGAAGTTATTTCTATGTTCCTTTCGGTTTTGCACAGCTGACAGACACGAAATATGAATGGAATGTTCTATTGTATGACAAAAATGAATTGAGCTTTTGTATGCTGAAATGCCATTATTTGCTGTGTAACTTAGTGACTAACTTGTTTTGTGCAATATGCTTTTAAAGATTTCATGTGATTTTGCCAAACTCTTTAATCTATTTTCTCATAAGCAAGAATGACAAAAAAAGAAATCAGATGGTTCTCATGAGGTTGTTTACAGTGTGCATGTTGGGCATGCCTGCATTCACCCTGTGCATCCAGATCAGTACCTTCTGGTTTGGTGCCACCTGTGTGGAACTTTAGCAACATGGCCTGTATATATATATATATATATATGTCATGACCTGTAAATACAATAGGGAAAATCAGCAAAAGCTGGTATTTTACCCTCCTTAATATTAAAGCTTTAAAACATTTTCACCTGATTTATTGTGTTATTTAGGCTGTCTAAACTATTTAAATTAATCCTAAACTTTTATTAAAGCAAACACATACACACCAGAGTTAAAGCCTACAGTGTATTTTACACAGACGTTTACTCCAGTACCAGCTACAGACCATTTCATATTTCAAAACATTAATGAATGGCCAGTCCTTTCCCAAGAAAAATGTGTCAGCCCCACCCATGACCTTGATACACAGGAACATGTTGGTTTAACCAATTGTGCTGTATTAACCCATACATTTCCATGTACCACACTTATAGTTTACAGGAGCTCTGAAAATTAATCAAACAAAAACAAACTTCTACTTGTGCCATGCACTGATGTTGTTTAATTATATAACTTCATACTAGACTGAATGAATTCTGCTGGTAAAATAATTGTTCAATTCGTGGCCACATCAGATCAGATTAAATTGTAGGCTCCCAGCTTTATTCTCGGTTCACAGCTGCAGAAAAATACACTGGATGGCTGCACTAGTTTGATTGGGAGATAAGTAGCTATTTTCGTTAAAAATAATGTGTAACAAAATCGAGGTGGTGATGCAGCCCCCTACTTCCAGCACCCATGGGCAGAGTGTGGTGTCACCAGCACCCTGCCCTGAGTGAAGCTGCAGATAATTTTTGAAATGCACGAGCTTGAGTGCATCAAATATAGAAGATTTTGATATGGAAATGAGGGACTGTTGGTGTTCGCATGCAGGGACACCAATCTGTAAAGCTTTGAATGATCTGGGACACCAGGCATAGGAGCTACGAGGTTAGTTCCTAGTCGTTCCCTATAAAGAGGAAAGTTACCATCTTCGGTTAAGAGGAGTAAATCCTTCCTGTGGGTAACAAAGTGGTACAGGGATCAACAACATGAATCCATTGTTCCTAATCGTCTCATTTGAGAAATAACAAGCACTTTCAATGCAATAGGTCTCGCATTTGCAAGTGTTTAAGCTATTGGCATTGTAAATGACAATGCCTTTTATTTATGTGTTTTTAAAAACAACACATATATATATAAAAGGCATTGTTATTTTAATGCTAAGAGCTCAAACTCTCGCAAATGTGAGAGCACTTTAATGGTGGCCGCAACCCCCTTTTTTTAGACGCTGCTCGAATATTCAAGTTACAGTGAACAGCGTCTAAACAAAGGGGTGCGGCCAACATTAAAGTGAAAGTGTGTATGGCACTTTCACACAAAGTGAAACATTTTTTTTTTCAAAAGCTTCTGTAGCATGGCCGCTAAAGTGAAAGCGGCCCGCACAGGTAATTAAAAAAGCGTGGCAGCCAAAGTGAAAGTGGACCGCGCCGTATATTAGAGAATTAAATAAGCGCGGCCACTAAAGTGAAAGCAGACTGCTCCGTATATTAGGAAATTAAATAAGCGCGGCCTCTATAGCTAAAGTGGATCGCATTGTAATTAAATATATTGTTATTAAAATAAAAGCGGGTGGGTGGTGCAATGTCGTGGGTGGAATAGGGGAAGAGTATAAAGAAAATAGTGCTCAATGACTTATAAAGAAGACCATGTACCAACACCAGCAAAAGGTCCAGTCATTATGGGAGGTAACAAATGCAGACAAGGCGGTACAATGGCGGGACCAATAAGCCTAATAACGACTCAGAAGCCAGCGTTTACGAAGGGCAATGACACAAGCCAATTAAAATTCAAAAGATATTCGCTGGAAAACTTTGAGGCAGAGCAGAGTTCACACATATTTCTAAGGTGAATTCTATTCTGTCTTGCATAGTGTCATGACCATCATCAGCTTCGGAGGACGCATTACTGGTCGAGCCTGGGGATAAAAAAGTAGAATGTGCCTTAAAAAAGTGTAAATGGCTACACATTTTTCCACACAAAACCAATGCATATGCAACCTATGCCTCAATCAATCAATCAATCATGCCATTTGTATAGCGCACTACTCACCCGGGAGGGTCTCAAGGCGCTTGGGGGGAGGGGTATGCTACTGCTCGAACAGCCAGGTCTTGAGTTGTTTCCTTAAGGCGAGATGGTCCTGGGTCAGCCGAAGGTGGATGGGGAGGGAGTTCCAAGTCTTGGCAGCCAGGTAAGAGAAGGATCTTCCTCCGGCGGTTGCTCTTCGGTGCGTGGTACGGCTGCGAGGGCGAGGCTGGTGGACCGTAGCTGGCGGGTGGGCGTGTAGAAGGTCAGGCGGTCGTTGAGGTACTTGGGGCCCAGGTCGTGGAGAGACTTGTGTGCGTGGGTGAGGAGCCGGAACGTGATCCTCTTGTCGACGGGGA
This sequence comes from Lissotriton helveticus, assembly GCF_964261635.1. Taxonomy (NCBI): domain Eukaryota; kingdom Metazoa; phylum Chordata; class Amphibia; order Caudata; family Salamandridae; genus Lissotriton; species Lissotriton helveticus. The sequence continues at coordinate 1,913,599,821 of NC_136061.1, read as the reverse complement.
GCCAGTGCAGGTTCCTCAGGTGGCTGGAGATGTGGCTGCGTCGGGGGACATCCAGGATGAGTCGGGCGGAGGCGTTCTGGATGCGCTGGAGTCTTTTCTGTAGCTTGGCTGTGGTTCCGGCGTAGAGGGCGTTTCCGTAGTCCAGTCGGCTGGTGACGAGTGCCTGGGTGACAGTCTTCCTGGTCTCGGTCGGGATCCAGCGGAAGATCTTGCGAAGCATACGCAGGGTGTTGAAGCACGATGAGGAGACGGCGTTGACTTGTCTGGTCATCGAGAGGGAGGGGTCCAGGATGAAGCCCAGGTTGCGTGCGTGGTCGGTTGGCTTGGGTACGGTGCCCAGGGCTGGGGGCCACCAGGAGTTGTCCCAGGCGGAGGGCGAAGATCCCAGGATGAGGACTTCCGTCTTGTCTGAGTTCAGTTTCAGGCGGCTGTCCTTCATCCACTCGGCGACGTCTTTCATCCCTTCGTGTAGGCAGGTTCTGTGGAGGTCCTCACAAACCATGTTGGAAGACTTCCAACCCCTGTTTGAATGTTTGGAAACGGGAAGATTGCATAACAATACTGGGAACATGGAGTTTTTGGCACAGTTGTTATCCTAGACCACTGTCAATAGCTTGTGGTCTGCCCCAACAGTTGTAGGGCCACAATAGGTGCAAGACTATCACTGTGGTTAAAACTTTGAAAATTAAAAGTGGGCAAGAAAACTTCGATTCAGAAACTCCCCTTTTCTGGCCAGATATTATTTGGAGAAAGACTCAACGATTTACTTAAAGAATACACAGATGAAAACCTGATTCTCCAAAAAGTTAAGCGGTTTTTAACAAAAAAGTAGTTTTTTTCTAAGAAAATTGGCACAAGCAAAACAGAACACACGTCTCTTTCGGGGTCTGGCCTAAGGTGGGGCAGATTTATGGCGGAATAAAACCTGACCACAAGTACAATGCTCTCTAGAAGGTTTGGTAAGAGAAAGTGACTATAATCTTGGTTGTTCCAATTTGCTGACTGCTCTGATTATTTACCCCCAGTCACCTCTTGAAAACCTATGAGCCCTGAGCCTTTTAGCTTGGAAGTTGAGGGAGGGGATTGCAACATTAGGCCGTTTGAGAGAGGTGGCATTTTCCATTCAGCAGTCAAGGAGAGCATCTACCTTAATTCACTATGTCAAGCATTGGAGTAATTTTGAGAAATGGTGCAGAGATAAGGATTTTACTGCAGAAACAGGGGATCCATTCAAAATATTATAGGTTCTTCAAGCAGGCATGCTAAAAGGATTAGCTCCCTCAAAAATTGTCTTCCCAATGGGCAGTATTAAAGGTAATTTCTAGATTTTTCAAAAATGGCTCCCTTAGTTAAAAGATTACTAAGGAGATTCAGGATTAGAAAATGTATTAGAGTCCCAATTGTACCACAGTGGTTTACGGTTCTACATGGTTTTCTGAAATTGCTGTTTGAACCATTAGAATCTACTTCTCTTCAATGGATTATGATCGAAGTGTTTTTAGTGGTGAAGACGTTTAGGGGTATTGGAAGCACTATTCAGCATCCTATCCGTATATCAGATTTTTCTCTTTCAGGGTGATGTTTAGATTAAATCCGACATCCCATCTCAAAATTCAATCTCAGTTCCACAAACAGCAGAAGTTGTTGGTATTACCAGTTTTTTAGTCTGAGGATGAGGGTTTATACCCCTGTTGGTTGTATATTAGAAGATATTCGACAATTCACTTGGAGAAGGCAAAATAAATAAGAAAAACAAATTCTTTATTCGTTGCATTTGGGCCTGCAACTAGGGGTAAGAAGCCGTTACTATGACTATCAATATGTGGTAATATCAGGCTCTCATCGAAGCATATTCTTGTAAGGATTGTCAGGTACCTGGCTCAGTTCAAGGGAAGCCATTGGGGTTCCTGTAATGGACATCTGTATGGCCACCCCCTAGTCTTCAGAGAACACTTTTGTAAAGCACTACAAATTAGACCTGAATTATTCCAATAATTGTGGTCTAGGTGTACTGAAGTCTGCTCTGGAGTAATAGCAATTTTGTGTGTATCATTGCTAACATTAAAAAGATGTTCTAATATTGTTTTCCTTTGTTTTCTTCGGTTGCGAATATTGAGGAATTAGAACTTAACTTGTGTATTTCCTCACAAGTATGGACTGAGATAGGGGCATGCTGTTGTTGGAGGTATGAAAAAATGATTTACGGTAATCTTCATTACTCAAAACCTTAGTCCACTTCAACCCAGTCCAGGATCCCTGCCTCACACCCTGGGAGTCCCTATTCCTCAATGCTGCTTGTAAAAAAAAGGCAGCATGAGGAGGGACTTTTTCTGGACAGGGGCGGGTCCGTAACTAGTCAAAGAAAGAGGACTTTCAAATCTATGTCTGCAAGGAGGCACTCTTCACATGGTATGGACTGGGATTTTGAGGACTCCGTTTCAGGTAATGTAAATCACCAATTAGTAATTTCTTCATTTCCTACTTCCCGCTAGAGATTTGGACCATCCATTGCATTTATTCGAAAAAAGCACATTTACTTGCCAATTTTAAATGTAGTGAATGGAAAATTAGTGCATCCTTCCTCAAAGCATATTATGATCCTGTGACACAATAATGATAAAAACAAAATTGTGATTTAAAAGGGAAGAAGATGTAACATTTCTGAAAACCTCACCCTTAGGATAGAAGAGGAAGGTGGGTAGAAGTGTGGCAGGGGAGGAGAGAGTGTAGAAAGGGGTGAACCAATGACTTGTAAGGGGAAAGGAAAAAAGGGCAAGTTAGGAGAGAAGAGGGTGGCCTGCAGAGGGGTAGAAATCAAATACAGAAAGAGCAAGGCTGGTAAAAAGGAGATGAGATGGAGGTAGGTGGGAGTAGAGGGGGTGATGGGTGTGAAAGAGTAGACTAGGGACAGGGGGAAGGGAGGTAAGGGTAGAAGCATGGAAAGAATGGTAGAAAAGAGTGCTTGAAGGTTGCTTAATGAGTATGGTGAAGACTGGGAGGGGGAGAGAGTTGGAAAGCATATGGAGGGCAAAGATAAAGAAAGAGTTACAGGGTGGGGAATTGAATGGTGATGAATGCGCGTTTCGGAGAGACATCATTAAAAGCGGTGGCATACTGGATGTCCTGTAGCTCTTTAAAACTGATCTGCACCAAAACAGAGATACTGGCTCTAGTGAGTCCTTCCTATCCCTGGTCCTATGAACGCTGGCCAGAGTCTGTGGGGCTACCACCTACTACATTCAATGTTGTAAGAATCCTCGGGTTAGTGTTTGGCTCCATCTTCTCGTTTGAAACTCAGATTAATCAACTTACATCTTTTTGCTTTTTAGATTTGAAATTGATAAGAAAAAGTGTCTCTGATCTTCTCCAGTCTTCTCACTTCCCAATTATACAAGCTATAATCGGTGCACGTATCATTGTAGTGCACCATATGCGGGCCTTCCAACTAGCTCTAAATTATTCAGAATTGCGCTGCTCGACTTCTCATCAGTTGCCCAAATTGCATTGCCTTTCTGTGGGAGAAGCGAATAATTTTGAATTTGTTTTAAGTCTTTCAGTCATTTTTGCCCTTCTTTTGTCCATCAACTTTCATTTTTACTATCCATTGAGACTATTATGCTCCGTTTCAGCCTACCTTCTTCAAGTTCCAGAAATCACAATATGTGGCAGGGAGGTCACGTGTTTGCCTACCGGACATCTAAAGTTTGGAAGAAGCTCCAAACCAACTTGTTACATTTCAGGAAACGGTGGAAAACTTGGTTATTTAGTCAGTAATTTATCTAGCTCTGCACCTTCTTTGCTTATAAATGAGCCTTAGTATTTGGTCTGTTTCAACGCCAGGACGCTTGTATAAAACCAATGAATAATAATAAATCTTCCAAATAATAACATGTTCAACATACTTTAATAAAGGTTTTAAAAGATTTTCTAAACAATCAAGGTTCGCAGTGCAACAGCCAAAAATGCTTCGCTGCGTTGTGTGTCAGGGAGGGAGCACGAGAGGGCAATATCTACAGAGCTATGGTTCTCTCTACACCTTCCCCTAGCACCGATGCAGATTTTAGCTGCCAGGCACACACCTTCGCCCCATAGTGCTAGGGTGTGTGCAAGTCTACCATACGTTTTGTACTCTTACAGTACAAAATACTATGATTAGACACACTTTAAAACTTTTTCTACTTTGCATGTGTGCTGCACAGTGCAGAACACATGCAAAGTTGGAAAACAAAGGAAAAATAAAAACATTCCTCCTTTTAATGCCTCCTTTCAAACAGCTTTAACTTTTAGCGCTAAACCCTGTCTACTATTGTTTGTAGATAGGGTTTTGTGTTAAAAGGCATGGGTGGTTGCATGAGAAGATCCACGTACCACCTATGTAACTCCCCCATTGCTCTAAGTAACACAAAGCAGTGCTTCGCGCTGCTTTGTTATTTTTAATGTCCTTTCCTGCACAAAACAAGTTTTGCACTGGAAAGTAAATTAGGAAAAACATTTTGTGCTGGTTAGCATCACTTTTGTGATACTAAGCAGCACAAAATGTTAGTAATCTATTCCCTAGTGTTCAATTTTAATCACCACTGTATCCCTAAGAACCAGTTCATCATCATCATCATCATCATCATATGTTTATATTGCGCACAATACAGCAGAAAACTTACAAATATAAAATACAGTCAAACTATAGAATTCATCATGCAATTATCAAATAATTTATAAAAAATGCAATAGAATTATGTATACCATTAACATTTTAAAATATCCCCAAATCCCATTTTGCTGCTAATAACATAGTCACAACATTGAGCATCGCCATCATGACAAGACATATACGAATCTCCAATAATTGACAAACAGTACCAACATTAATTTAGCAAACGGTTGCTGAAATATGTAATGGTAATAAAATCAATTATCCTATATCGGCTAACCTAGACGTTTTCCATATACCTTTAAGCTAATTGGATAGTTACTCTTAAATGAAAAAGATAATTTGTAACTGTTTTCTTTCTTTACATATCAATATTTCCAGTCCCATTATTGTTCATAATCCATTAGTCTGGGAAGTGAAGTTTTTTAGGAATATTGTACACTTTAAATATGAGATTAATTTCAGTTTATTGATTACGTAAATTAAATCATGCCAGAAAGAGTGCTAATCCATCTTCTTCCCCCTGCAAAAGGGAACATATATTAGTAATGAAGCATGAGCAGCACTTTAGGAATTCTATCTAGGTTTCTCGGGTAATACATGTTAGAGATATACACTACAATATCACACTTCCTCAATTATGGGAAAATTACTCACAACATTAACATGGTGGGCGGGCTCCCCACATGCACTCTTCCTGGGTGCAGAATGAGCCATCTTTGATCCAGCCTGGCAGGAGCAGGTTTTTTTCTCTGCTTCCACCAGGCAGGAGCAATCTCTGTTTCCCTGCCCCAAGAGTGTGGACAGGGAAAAAAGTGTGCTCCAACCCGGTAGGGGTGGGAGCATTTTTGCAGCTCCAGCTGGTTGAGGGCACACATTTATTCCCCTACCTGGGCTCTTGTGGGCAGGGAAACTGTGTCCCATGGGTGGGCTAACGGGACTCAACAATGAAGCCGACCTTGGCAGATGGGGTCCCCAGGGCATTCAAGACCCAGGTGGTGGACCAAGAGCCCTCTCCCCTTTATACACTCCCAAACTTACAACAGCAAGCCAAGACAAGTATACCACTGTGTACTTGTGACGCACCTCCTGACAAAACAACCACCCAAAAGAGTCCAAAATTGTGACCTTTCTGCTCAAACCGTGTAAGGTGTAATATAAGGAATTGTACATTTTTGTCACATAACACTAATTTAAAATTCTACAAAAGTCTTCTCACCTTGTCACTCTAAAGCCAAGTACAGATAGGAGCTTCTCTAGTGTAGTGAAACATTCCAGTGTGAATTCACAAAGACATTTGGGGTTGCGGAAAACCCTACCCTTTTCATACTTATAAATGCCTTTTTGAATTGACCCCGTATTTCAAAAAAATAGACATGATGGAATAGCGGGTTTCACGTGTGCCCAAAGAGTGATGGTTAAAATCTAAAAACCAATTTAGGGTTAATCTCAATTTAGGGTTAGTTTATTTATTTATTTATTTATTTATAATTACACTTGGTTAAGCGCACAGCTACCCGAAGGTTTCCAGGCGCTAGTTTAAAGATCATGGGGCTAATTCACAAATGCATTTATAAGTAAGCGAAGCAGTACTAAAGGACAAGAAATGAACATCAAGCCTTTTAGACTGTGGACCGCTCATATTTCATAAAAACAAAAGAGAGATTCTGGGACATCCCCTAGAGGAGGGAAGCCAACTACTCTTCTCCGTCTGTTCAGAACGGCAATAATTAACAAAAAAACAGAGCGGACTTTAAATTTGTTCTGCCATTGTTTACCACCCTGCTAATGAAGGCTTTGAAGATATGGTTATTTTTTTTTTCAACTGGGGCGTTCAACATTGAACAAGCAGGACATGTTCTGTTTCTGAGGGAGATAACAGCTCCGGCGAGTTCCATGCTCTACATCCTAATTCCGCAACGTGGAGGAGTCTTTCTAAGCCACTTTCATTACCAGTCACTCCCCGATGCATATAATCAGTGAAGGGCAGAGGACTGTGTCCTAATTAAACAGTTCTCCTTTGAAGGAGGCTTCTAAAATTAGCATACACAGAAGACATTATTTTGCAGTTAGGAGCACAATGGTGCTAAAATGCTCTCCCAGGGTCGTGTGCATTAACTTTCTGAGAGAGGAAGCAGCACAGCTAGCAGCCGGAAAGAATGAAAACAGAAAAAATAGGGGTGGGGGGCGGAAGGCCTATCTTTCTTACTTGAATGCCATGGCATTATTCAAAATGGTAAAAATGTAAGATGCAGGTAATATGATTGTCCTTGCAGTTTACAGTACATAAAGACATGGTGCACTTCCTGCACTGGTAGGTGTTGCATCGAGTAGCATGTCGAATATTATCTTTGAAAGCATTGTTACCTTGCCTCCACACTTTGTAGTTAGCACAGAAAAACCAGTGTCATTCTAATTGTGTCCCCTTAGAGTGGATTCAAAGACATCTGTTCCACGAAGTAGATACAGTAACAGCGCCTTTCCATTTTGCAGACATATAGCTGGTCTTTATTCCAGATATTTTTAGTTGTTTTAGGAGTTGCCCCTTTCATAACCACATTACATTGTCTAGGCTTCTTGTTTTTTTTACTAGAAATTGGTTATGATCATATTTAATGGAAACAACAGAACAGTCTAGTTACTTCAGACCAAGGTCACTCATTATGTTATACTCATCTTCCGGCAAAGCTTATTTTAGTGGCCATCCGTCTCGCAAGAAAGGGTCATTTGCTTCCAGAAAGAAACAGAAATACAGATGAATCATTTAGAGGAGAGCCTCTTAAGAAGCTGGAAGAGTCCAACGATGCAGGACCACAAGAGGCTGATTAGCCATTAAAGTGAGAACATCCTGCAGGGCAACAGAGACAGAATCCTGTGTCTTTATTAGTAGTTTTGTACATCAGTGGTTTCATTATTTACTCAGAGGACTTGCGGCTCCTAGCTGCCATGTTTCTCCTCCTACACTAAAATAGAAACTGATGAGTCGGGTTACAGGGAAACAGCAGATATGGGGTAAGAGAGGTAAGGAGAATACAGAGTAGTAGGTCAATGGAACACACAAAGACATGCAAAATATAGTAATACCATTTTCAAAAACATAAGCCGCAGCACAATAAGCAACAGAGTTGTAGAATGAATGACTTGCCACTTCAGAGCATTAGGATGCCTAACCCTAAGGAGGAAGGAATTTCCCTTCAATGCAGGGCCCATGATAGTACATCTCACAACGTGTAGAGCACACAGAATTTTAAAAAAAGTGATAGGTGTGACCTCCCCCAACCGGGTGTCATGCATCCTTATCGGCCACTCCTCTTCACCAATGAACATTCCCATGGTGAATGGGCTCCTCACAAAGACGAGGAGTACATTTGAGAAGGATTGTTAATGTGTCTAGACTTTAGGAAAATCTTTGTATCTAATCCCAAGGATTGTCCTTTAATGTGGGTATATCTAGGGGATAATTAAAAACTATATTGACACACAGGGTTAGCTTTAATCCCTGCATCTGTAGACGTCGACATGTTTCAGCCTAAAAACCAGCCTTTAGCAAATCCTAGTCTTTTTTCAGGACACCAGATCCACATTTTCCTGACTCCTATCTGAAAACATATATTAGCAAGCATACATCACCAGGCACACAATACCTACTATTATGGTCCTGTGAACCAGCATGTGCTGGAACTGCTCGTTTTATGGGTCCCTTGCAACTATATAGAGGGCCTCATAGAGTGTTTTGTGGGGGAATCCTTGTAGTCACACATTCTGCAAAAGTATTGCCTCTTTGTTGCATCTGCAAAAATATGGTGCACTCTCTGAATGTCTGAATTCGTGTTGTTTGCCAGATGAGGTTTGATTGCTAATAACAATATGATCTAGGTAGCCATAAATACACAATAGACAGCGAGCAGCTCTACAAGTACCCATAACTCTAGCCATAGATCTGCTCTTTTCTCATTGTTAAATTAGATCTTGCTTGTGAGAGGGATGCCCCCAACACGATAAACTCCAAGTATCCCCATTCCATAGAGGGTGGGTTACAAGATAATAATGCTCATCCAGCAGTTTGCTCTTTGGGACACATAGAGGTACCATCAGTGTGTCACAGATTTGGTGACTTACTTGTCCTTTAGAATTATTTACTGTTTTGGTGGTGGGTGTTTTCCTTCATATTGTCTTCCCCTGACCACTCCATTCACACTCCTTAGGCACTCCCATCTCTGTAGGTAACGTCCCTCATCTTCATGGCACCCATATGATCTAAAACCTTTTTGGGTGTAATATCTGTTTATTGAATACAAACAATACACATGTCACAGAAAATTGGAGGGCCAAGGTGGGAGAGCAACAAAAAAGTGTTAAAGTTTTTTAATGAACATGGCAGTACTTTTACTGAAACAATGCAGCACAAAAGAGTAATAGAGGAATTTGGCCTAGGAGTTTGTTGATTTTGTTATTCTTTAAACTCTAGCTAGCTTTATAAGCGGTTACTTTTCAAAGTCATTATAAAATAGTACAAAATCCACATCTTCACACTAAAAAGGTAGGATCTACGTTCTCACAAACCTCATGTCCCTCTTTCCTCTGTAACTATCATCACTTGGAATTTACATACTCCAAGGTTCCAGCTACCCTCAATCTTCTATTACATACCTAAGACATCACCATTCCACCTTTCTAAAACATTTTTGAACATAATAAATAAAAAATAAATACACCAAAGATAGCTCTTAACACCTATAAAATGAAGCTACTACTATAATGATTGAACCAATCTACAGATAATGAAAACTAAGCAATAAGAATATTCTCATTTTAACATCATAGAACAAGTAATGATCACTTAACTCTACATGCACAACATATAGCCTGTTATAAAAAGGCTTTAGCTTAGGTAGTTTAACTTTGAAATTAAATCTTTCAAATAAGAAAGACTTCTTGTTTTTCTATTATGTCTTCCTTTATCAGAACTCTCCAAATGGGTCCCATGGCGTGACTCCTCAGCACTCAACAAAGTGGTACTACCCGCACCACTATTCCGTCGACTCACACATTGTTCTAAACACTTAGATATCCTATTAAAATTCCATATTCTGTTGTCATTTGTCTTTACTGCATTCTTAAATAACTTCACGACTTGCATTGGTTTAGAGAATTTGGACCATGACACATGGCCTAATGGTTTCTTCACTTTGACCAAATTTCCTATCTTCACACTTGGCACACTAGTAGCCTTTTCCATGTCATATCTCTCTTTTCTTTATTCCTGACATTTTTTTTCTTTTTCCGTCCAAAATCCCTCATTTAGGTTTTCCACATATCATTTACGCCACACCTTCCACCCTGGTAAAACAAATGTATTTGGTTGCTCCCTCTAAACAATTCAAAAGGAGAACACCCTGTTGAAGCATGAGGGTATGGTACGCAAAACTTATTTTTTTATCTCCTTTTTCCATGACATCTTATTCACACGTGCAATTTGAATACCCTCCTTCAAGGTCTTGTTGAAATGTTCAGCTACACCATTTGCCTTTGGATGATAAAGCGCACATATCTTATGGAACAAAACCAGATAGCCAAAAATGCCTCCATGCCCTTTGAACAAAATTATACCTTGTCAGATAGTAAAGATTTGGAATACCCTGCGTTCAGGAACTATTCTTCCAAGAATTGTATGATACTCTTTGAAGAAATATTTATCACACATATGACCTCAGGCCATTTTGAAAACAAGTCAGTTAGTACAATTACAGATGGAGTAGCTTGTCCCTCTTTGTTTATATCTATTGGGATTTCTGTCCAAGAAGCCCCCAGCATCTGTATTCTGCATTAGTGGTCTTTTAAGATTCAGAAACATATCGCTATTTTAACATTCCATGCTATCTCGCACGACTCTCTCCACAAAAATATCCAAACCAGGCCACCAAAAATCCTCCCTTATCAACTCCCATGTCTTAACAATTCCCAAATATCCGGGTGGGCCAATTCAATAATCCTGTGGCTAAGATTTTCAGGTGGAATACGTTGTGAACCACTGAACAATAAACCATTCCTCCCAGGAATTCCAGAATGGTTTTAAAGTTTCATGTTTCTCCTTCCAAACTGTACTCCAATAATTTTTTAATTTCATCATCACACTTGTCAATTCACCGTCCTTACATATTCCTTCCTTCCATTCACCTTCTGAAATTACTCCATCAGTAACAATTTACACATGAAACCATCTGCATCACAACGATCTTCCATTTTATTGCTGACTAATCTTGACAAATAATCTGCTGCATAGTTACATATACCAGGAATATATTGGCTTCAAATGAGAACTTATGTAGGCCAATCACTCATCAATAAATCCTAGAAAACACTGCATCAGACCTTTTTTCATAAAAATCTTTTGTAAATGGCTTATGATCAGTCTTCACAACAAACAACTCGCCCCATATGAAATTCCTAAATTTCTTTAAGGCCCAATGCACCGCAAGTGCCTATCTTTCAATGACTGAATAACTTACTTCAGTATCCTTTAAAGACTGACTTACAAAGTAAATTGTTACATCATCACCCAGCGTTTTCTGCATCAGAACCGCACCAATACCTTTCATGCTGGCATCTGTAACAACATACGTGTCCTTCCCAGGAACAAAAGCCTGCAAATTTGATGCCTTTCGCAAACATTTCTTAGTTTCCAAAAGTTCTGGCTCACATTCATGTAACCATTCAAACAGAACTCAGTTCTTAAGTAGCTTCCTCATACTTTGTGTCCTTTCAGATAATCCTGGAATAAAACGATTACAAAACTCTAACATCCTAAAATAGGACACCAACTCTTCTTTATTCCTGGGCGAGGGCATCTTGCTAATTGTCGAAATGCCACCATTCCTTTCTTTGGGGAGATTCACTCTACTGACAATATAAGAGACAGATAACAAATTTCACTTACACCAAGCTTCCATTTTTCAGCTCTGAGCATCAAGCCTTTCTCCTGGAACAAGGACAACACTTGCCTCAACCTTTCATTATGTTCTTTCCATGTATTACAACACACCAGTATATATTCTTGATAGCATGTCACTCCACTAATACCACTCAATAAACCTTCCAGTATCCTTTGGATTACTGATGGGGCCATAACCAAACCAAAAGGCATACGTATACATTTATACGTACCAAATGGAGTGAAAATGCTGTTAGATATGCCAGATCCAAAGTTGAATATACCTTGGCTCCAACCCATCAAAGTTAGCAACTCAGACATGTATGGCATAGGATGACGATTCACAACCACCGCCTTGTTTAAGGCCCTCAAATCAATGAACAGGCAAATCTCACCACTTGCTTTCTTTGCCACCAAAATAAAAGCCAACCATTCGCTGACTTCCACTGGCATAATCACACCCTGTTCTACTAGTTTATCCAACTCTACTTTCACCATAGTATCTATACCTATGGGTAATCTTCTTACCGTCTATACAACCAGTTCAACACTACCCTTTAGTTTAATTTTGTGCACATATGATTTCAAACACCCAATCTCATCTCAGAACACTTTAGGAAAACTACCAACAGCATTCAAACAACCATCTTCCACCATTCATACTTGCAATTGAGGTTGCATGTTTGGATCAAGATACACACCAAGGTCTTTTTGTACAGGCCAACCCAATATATCATAACCTCTTTCAGAGACATAAACCTTTCCTTTTGATGTTCTGTTTTAAAATACTAGGTCGGCATAAAAATAAACACACAAAATAATTTCCTGTCCATCATAGCCGCTAGGTTTGATATCCAAAGTATTTAGATCCCCATCATTTTCATTAAGGTGTTTATATGTTTCTTTAGATATTAATGCTACCATGGAACAAGAAGCAAAAAAATGTTCATACTCTTCCCTTTTTAATTTCACCATCTTGCATGGATTTCTACATGGCGTACTACACAATTGCATAACTATCTCATCATCACAGTCATTTATATCTGAAGTTTTTCTATTCTGCATGAATGACATACAACTCTTCAGAAAATGCCCCTTTTTTCCACATTTGTTGCATGTAGTTCTTTGAGAAGGACAGTCATTATTAGCCATGTGTCCTAGTTGATCACACCTAAAACACATAGCTTTAAACTGCCAATCTTTCTTCATTATTCTTGCCTTGTTTCTCCTTTGCTCCTCCCACCACACTTACAAGTGATTGTGTTTTTATACCTGAATTCTCACATATGTCGGACACACGCACTAACATATGCTAAACCCATTTTGCTATGATTAACACTTCAGCCAATAGTCATTGATCTTTTAACCACAGCTCTTCCCTAAACCTGTCATCCTTGCAATTCAATAAGAACTGGTCTCAAATACGCTCCTCACACAATGCTCCAAATTTACAGGTAGATGTCAGTTTCCTTAGATCAGTCACATATTCTTCTACACTCTCACTTTCCCCTTGGACTTCTTTCCCAAAATGGAAATGTTACAAAATAGTGCTTATTTTTGGTAAATAGTGTAAATCAAGCTTCTTGATACAAATTTCCAAGTCATATAGACTCCTCGCATTTTCTGTGCATATTTTTGGTAACCCTTGATATACCTCTTGTCCTTCCACCCTCAAAAGCACAGCTTTCTTGTCCATAGTCAAACTATTAGGACACACTTGAATATAAATGATAACCACAGGTTGTAGTGGTTTTGTCGACCACACATCTTGTGTTAAGTGCAAAAATTATTAGAAAATTGCAAATTGTATCTGCTTGGTACTGTATTGGTACAATAGCCCAATCTAATCTAATGAATTTTGTGTTTATGTAATCAATAAAACTATGTGCATGTTTTACCTTTTTTAGTGGTTTTCCCGTTATGGTGCAATCTTTAGGTGTGAAAAGAGAGAAAGCGGAAAGAGTGTAGTTGATGAGGATGCAAAGTGATGTATGAAATGAAACTAAATGAATTCGTACTTGTATAGCGCACTTATACCCTGAGGTGTCTTGGCGCTGTACGCCTACAGCTGTGGAACCCTTCCTGACTTTTCCCTGTGAAATGCTCACTCCTGGGCACCCCCAAGGTGAAGCCAGGAATCCCAGCGCTGTTGGGGCCATTGTGGAGATTAAGCAAGCTATTGCCCAGAGTTGCAGAGTAGGACCCATGATTAAAATAGGCACCGAGGCGAGAATTATCAGGTCCGAGGAAATTGAGCCCAAGACCCGCCGAGGCGGGAATTGAACCCTGGTCCCGGGCCAGACCTCTGCATCAGGGTCTGCCGCTCTAACCATTGAGCCACACTTCTCCACTATGGTATCCAATATTTAATAGAAAACTACCCAGAGGGATTTTTCTCATTTCACTTGGTACAATATCACCTTACTACCATGGATGCTTGAAACACATTGGTACAAGTACTTTTGTGTGAACATGAACTTCCGGCACGCTAATACTTCATAAACAGAAGCACACTCTTAACAGAAAACTTATCAGGGTTACTCCACTTGGACTAGTTCGGAGTGGTCAACTGTATAGAAGGTATATCTAACTTTCTTAGAACTTTTATGGCCTGTTACAGGAAGGGAGGTCATCAATCTAAAATTGAAGTATGACTAGTTTGGACATATTCAACTCAATTGAACATTAAGAACGTGGAACACTTTGCAATTTAACGACTCTTTGGCTATACATTTCTTAAGCCATTTTTCGCAACCTTGAACCAATCAACCGTGAATTTAGCCTTGAAAAAGTCACCTTGTAACGAAAACGTGGCAGCTGTTTTTTCCTGGTTCAATACACATTTATGGTCGACAACCATCTGGCTTTTGTCTTTAATTTAGAATCAACAGTAATATGTATAAAAATTATCTGGAAGGTTTAAGACTGTTCTTTTGGACTGCTTCTTGAGTGTTTCAGTACTAAGGCTTTACATCTGAATATAATTGAGAAATACTTTTTTTCACTTATACATTCCACCCATGCCTCTCAAAGTTTTAACAAAAAAATGGAGGTGCTGTGATAAGTGGCATTTTCTAAGTAGCCACATTTCCACTCCACCACGTAATCACTCTTTGTTAATGGATATTATATCCAAATGAGGACCCTGTTTATGACAAATCAAGTTATTGTCTTTTACTGACAGCCTCATTTCACTTGCCCCAAAAGCAGTATGTACCACCTCTTCTCAAAGGTGTGCCCATCACCGATAAACCCAACAACAGTATCACAAGTAAGGAGGTAATTCGGCCAAAGGTGTGCCTATCACCGATGTTAGGCTTTCTTCTGATTAATTATCCCTTCTTTCACTTCACTTTTGATAATTAGAGTATATCTTCTCTCATCCAATTTACTTGTTTTCCAAAGTATCAAAATGGCTACTACACATACGAAACTGCATGATTTCTATAGTCGATCTGGCCTGTTTTCAAGATGACCACTAGTTTTATTTTTGTTTCTATAGGAGGTCGGGCTTGTGTGTCAAATCAATTAAATCCTCCTAAAAAGGCCACCAAATGAGGCACCTGTTTTTTCAATCGGTGAAGCTTGTCACTCTCCCCAGTGCATTGTGACTGTATGCGTTTTCTTTACATCCAATGGAGCTTGTCACGCTCCACAGTGCGTCGCAGCTGCCTTTCTTTATATATATATATATATATATATATATATATATGGTGTACAGTCTTAATATCGAGTCATTTATTTCGACTGGACATAATATCGACTAGAGAATATCGAGATGGCATTAATATCGAGGTAAGTAATATCGATTTTTTTTTATCGATTGTTATGTATGTAAAAAATATCGACATAAAAAATATCGAGTAAGTAATATCGTCAGTAAAAAATATCGATATGTTTATTAGTTTAAAAATATCGAAAGTTGTGTTATCGACTGTCACAATATCGACTCTCATGATATCGAATTTTAATATGTATATATATAATATGTAATAGTTCAATGTACATTGTTTTAATGTTTTATAATAGCATTTTGTGTTAAAATGTATTAATTTTATTTATTTATTTATATAGAATTAATGTTAAAAATAATTAATAAATTAAAAAAAATTTATATTACTATAATAATTTCTAGGAGCGGGTAGTGGGTTTTTAGGGGAATAGGGTGGGAAGTATTTTAAATATAATTAATTAATTATGTAAATATATTAATTGGTATTAATTAATTAATTATGTAAATATATTAATTGGTATTAATTAATTAATTATGTAAATATATTAATTGGTATTAATTAATTAAATATGTAAATATATTAATTGGTATTAATTAATTAAATATGTAAATATAATTATTGGTATTAATATGTAATTAATTGTTAAATTACTATTTAATTAAATATATAATATGTAATTGGTAAATATGTTATTTTAATAGCTTATTTGAGAATTATGCTTATTTAAATCATTTTTTTCATGTAGCCGGTTGTGGGATTATAGGGGATTAGGGTGGGAAGTAATTTAATAGTAAGTAATTAAATTTGTTAATTAATTAATTGGTAAGAATAAGTAAATACTTGTTATTTATCTAAAATATGTTAATTATATATAATTTAATTGTTAATTTATTTAAATAAATGGAATTATTGTTGAATATGTAAAATCAAACTTTTTTAGGATATGTAGTGGGTTGTGGGATTATAGGGGAATAGGGTGGGAAGTAATTTAATTGTAAGTAATTAATTATGTTAATTAGTTAATTGTTATGAATAATTAAATATTTGTAAAATAAATTAAATATGTTAATTATATTTTATGTAATTGTAAATTTATTAACATTAATGCTATTATAGTAAATTATGTTACATCTCACATTTTTATGTTATGTAGTGGGTTGTGTGTTAATAGGGGTATAGGGTGGGAAGTTAATTAATTATAAGTAATGACATATGTTAATTAATTAATTGGTATTCATAATGAAATAATTGTTAAAGACTTAAAATATGTTAATTATATAGATATAAATAGATATAACTAATATTATAATAATTAAATATAAAATATATATATATGAAATATAATTGTCTAATTACATTTAATTACATATATATAATATATTTATAATTAGATATATAAAGATATATATAACATATATATATATAATTATAGATATTCTCATATATATATTATTTTGTATTTGGGGAAAGAGGTTGGTTTAGTCTTCTGGGTTACTTTTCTGTTTGGTTATTAAGGGGTATATGTTGTGTGCAGAGTCAGTTGTCAGTTTTTTGGTAAAGGTGTATTTGTAGGGGTCAGGGTCAGTTTTCATTTAGTGGGTAAAGGGGTATTTTTAGGGGTCAGGGTCAGTTTTCAGTTAGTGGGTAAAGGGGTATTTGTAGGGTTCAGGGTCAGTTTTCAGTATTTGGGTAAAGGGTAATTTTTTTCTTTCAGAGTCAGTTTTCAGTTTGTGGATAAAGGTGTTTTTAGGGGTCAGGGTCAGTTTTCAGTTTTTGGGTAAAGGGGTATTTGTAGGGGTGAGGGTCAGTTTTCAGTTAGTGGGTAAAGGGGTATTTGTAGGGGTCAGGGTCAGTTTTCAGTTAGTGGGTAAAGGGGTATTTTTAGGGGTCAGGGTCAGTTTTCAGTTAGTGGGTAAAGGGGTATTTTTAGGGTTAAGGGTCAGTTTTCAGTATTTGGGTAAAGGGTATTTTTTTGGTTGCAGGGTCAGTTTTCAGTTTGTGGGTAAAGGGGTATTTTTAGAGGTCAGGGTCAGTTTTCAGTTTTTGGGTAAAGGGGTATTTTTAGGGGTTAGGGTCAGTTTTCAGTTAGTGGGTAAAGGGGTATTAGTAGGGGTCAGTGTCAGTTTTCAGTTAGTGGGTAAAGGGGTATTTTTAGGGGTTAGGGTCAGTTTTCAGTTAGTGGGTAAAGGGTTATTTTTAGGGTTAAGGGTCAGTTTTCAGTATTTGGGTAAAGGGTCTTTCTTTGGTTGCAGGGTTAGTTTTCAGTTTGTGGGTAAAGGGGTATTTTTAGAGGTCAGGGTCAGTTTTCAGTTTTTGGGTAAAGGGGTATTTTTAGGGGTCAGGGTCAGTTTTTAGTTAGTGGGTAAAGGGGTATTTGTAGGGGTCAGGGTCAGTTTTCAGTTAGTGGGTAAAGGGGTATTTTTAGGGGTCAGGGTCAGTTTTCAGTTAGTGGGTAAAGGGCTATTTTTAGGGTTAAGAGTCAGTTTTCAGTATTTGGGTAAAGGGTATTTTTTTGGTTGCAGGGTTAGTTTTCAGTTTGTGGGAAAAGGGGTATTTTTAGAGGTCAGGGTCAGTTTTCAGTTTTTGGGTAAAGGGGTATTTTTAGGGGTCAGGGTCAGTTTTCAGTTAGTGGGTAAAGGGGTATTTTTAGGGGTCAGGGTCAGTTTTCAGTTAGTGGGTAAAGGGGTATTTTGTGGGTTCTGGGTCAGTTTTTAGTTTGTGGGTAAAGGGGTGTTTTTAGGGCTTTGGGTCAGTTTAGGGTTTTAGGTTAGAGGGATACAGGGTAAAAATATGGTCAATTTAAATGTCTATTAAATTAGTTACTTTTTCATATATTTTATATAAAATATTTCAATTAATATACATTAAAACAATTATTGGTATTGTAGGACTTTAAATATTAATACATTTTTAAACATATTTAAATGTATAAGGTATTTTTTAATAGATTATTTAATATGCAAATAATATTTATATACAATAATAAAGAAGGAAACATAGACAGGGTTAAATGCCATAAATGAAAAATTGTTTATTCACATATAAAAATTTATTTGTAAGTAGAGAATCATTTTTTATTGATAATCAAAAATTTTCATTCAATGTTTTTATTAACATAACAAAAATATGAAGTACATGTATATGTTTTTAACACATAAATTATATTAACATAATTTTTTTATCTTTTACATATATTAACATTTAAATAGTTTCTGAAACAAATTGGTAATATGTACTTTTTATTTAATAACAAAATATTTATTCAGATACACATTGAATTTATTGTGATTGCAAATTATGTACATTTTTTTGTAATTGTAACATTTTTGTTTATTACCAAGTCATGTTATATTTTTGGAAATAATTATTATGAATATTGAACATATTTATAATATTCATTTTTAAATACATAAACACCAAAAACATTTATTATATACATACATAATGTTTTACATAATATTTGCAAATTTAAAAAAAACATTTCTTGTAACAAACTTATATATGCAATTTATTTTTACATTAACATTATTTACTAAATGTATTTATAAATCAAAAATTAATTTTTTAACTATAACATAACAGTTGAATAATTATTTCAAACTTATGAATATTTATGAAATAATTTTATACACTTTAAATAAATATTTACACTTAATATAATACTCTGTGTATTTTTTAAAGTGTTGGAATATAGAAATTAAATAGCATTTAGCTGTATACAGGGACTACTTTTTAACCGCGTAATGTTACTTAGGCGTATTTGGTGCTTCAACAGATCGCGGTTGGGTGCTGCTTCGCGTTAGAGAGGGTAAGTTTGTTTTAATTGTGTTTTATAAGTTTCTGAACTTATTGCTAGTGTATGTGTGCTGTGTTTATGTTTATGTAGGTAGAGTTAATTAGAGAAGCGTGTGTGTTCGGTGTTAGGTAGAGTGTACGATATTGGATTTTTACCGCGTTTTTGTTGTAGGTGTGTGAGGTGAGGTAATATGTTTAAATGTTACTAAGATAATATGTTTGATGTATAAATATGTGTTTTTATATATGTATGGGTGTTTTTATGTGGGTGGGTATGTTATTTATTTTTTCTAGGTTATCGTCGCGTTTCGCTGTTTTGGAGGACTCCCTTCTTTTTTGATCACAGCTGTGTAACGAGTATTATATACTCTTATTTTTGCACACTATTTTTTGGGTTTTTACATTTTCTTGGAGCGTTTATTTTTCGCCATTACGGATTTTTGGGTTTTCTATGGTATCTGGTGTCTACTGAAGTGGAAAGGAGTCGCTATGCATTTGCTTGTATTTTTGCATTTTTTTGGGGCTTTCATGGATTATATGGGTTTTTGGAATGGTGTCCTATGGATTGCTTGGAATTGGATTACGTTTGAAGCTGCATCAGAAATATAAGTATTTTCTGGATTTTTAATGGGTGGGAAAACTGTTTTTAATTTTGCTTTACTTACGTTGTATGTAACATTTTGTAAATACATTATCTAAATACATTTTATATATGTTAATATTATGTATTTGATAATTTAATTGCAATTTGTTACATATTATAATGAAGAATTTTAGGAAAAATATGTTTAGTTTTACGTGTATAGTTATGTAATGTTTTAAAGAATAGTTTTGGCAATCATTGATAGATATTCTAGTCCTTTGCTAGTTGGATAGAGGGTAACTTGACTTTGGAGTGTGTTATACATTTTTTTTGTTTCTTTGGTGAGTTTAGGTCCAATCAAAGTTACTGATTGCTCCATTCGGAGCTCCTGGTAACTTTGTTCTTTTTGTAAGGATTGTATTAATTTGTGAAGGGTAGGCGTTCCTCGGCCTGTAGTTGCTTGGAAGGCATTGTGCCATCCTTCAACTGCATTGTTTGTTTTTGCTTCCTTATTTAGTGTGCTAAGGTAGACATTCCACCAAGCTATTTGGTATTTGGGTTGTCTTCTATGGCCTGATCTGTGTAGCCTTCCTACCCATGTGTCTTCGAAGTAGTCAAGCATAGGGCTTAGTTTATCTTCGTTTCTTTTATAGTAGGGGCTGTCTATTAATAAGTTATAGTGCTCAGTTACATCTGTTAGTGGAACATAGGCTAGGGCGATGAGTTTTTTGATTTGATAAGCAAATGTGCTATCAGTGGCGTATTGGATACTCAAGGTTGATTTTTGTAGATGTCGCCAGATACATTGATTAAAGTGGTAATAGCAACCTTGTATTGCTGTGTGTGGGTATGTTTTAAGGATTCTGTTTATCATAGCTTTTTCAAAGTCAATGATAATTTTTTGTGGAAAATAGTTGTTAGTATGTTGCTTGACTTCAGTTAGTATTTCTTGATAGGTAGTTTGCTGTTTGTTTGGTAGAAGGGCATAAAGGAATGGAATATTTGCATTTTGGAAATGACCATGGATGGTGTATAATTGATAAAAAGGTTTGGGGCATACAGAAAAAGTACCGTCCATCATCCAAGTTTGGCATTGGGTAAGTTTTGTCATGTTGTTTGCTGTGGCAAACAGTATAATTCTTTTATCTTTAGATTTGTTGTCATAGAGTATAAAATTTTCTTTATTGTGAGTTACAGAGAGTTCAGGTGGAATTTGGACTTCTTCTAAAGTTTTTGGTGTGGGAGGAGTAGTGCATGTTGCTCTTTTTTGTCTAGCTACTGTTCTTTTAAGGGATTCTATAGATGGTAATTGGCTAGAAGCATGTTGGGGAAGTACACTTAAATGGTGTTTCAGAATAGCAGTTGTTGGTTGATCAGTGCTAGTACTAGCTTCTTTAAGGGAATCTAGCATTTGTCTAATCTCTATTTCTGTTACATTGGGTGGGTGATTATGTTCTTTAGTATAAGTAACAGTAGTTTCCTGAGTTATAGCTCTACCATAACATTTGTTGGCATAATATTTCGTACACTTCCAAAACACTTTCAAATCTTTTTGTTTCTCTTGAGTGTAGACATATCCCATGTAACAAAGAAGCATTTTCCCTTTTTGTGAATAAATGAATTTAGCTCCTTCAGTCATGATAGTATTGTAGTGCTAGGAGGTAATTAAAAGAGAATGTAAATATTTTTTAAGGAAAAAAAATGTTCTAATCACATTATACAGTTTCACACATTTGTATTTTACCTGTAAATGTTTTGATGCTTTCAAGTCGTTATTTTCAGCTGTTGATGTTCTTCAAACTGTTATTTTCTGTGTATATCTTTTTGTACCTGTGGAAGTTGAGAAAATGTGTAGAAATATTTTATTACTATTTATGATAATTTGTTCGACGTTTTTTGCTAGTTTAGATTTAGTTACCTATCTATTAATTCTCGATTTTACATTTCTAATGTATACTTACTTTTTTATATGTAACTTTTGATGTCCAGGTGTTGTGTAGGTCTTCTGTTTTTTTTTTTCATCTGTAGGATGAGTGCTAAAAAAAAAAGATATATTTGATGTATTTTGCTTTAAAATATAGGTGTGAGCTTTGAGAGTTACATTTTCGCTGACTAATAATGTAGTAGTACTTACTTTAGATATGTGTAGGTCTCTTTCTGTTGAAGTCCATCAGTTTTCTTCCAGAAATACAGCAGAGTTTCGTCTTCCTTTACTTAGGAGATGTATACTGCGTTTTTAGTTACTTATTATTTCATTTATATAGTATTAGGTTAATTGTTTCAGAAATAGGATTGGTTGTTTAAATGGATAGTCTGTTTTTATTTGTTGATTTGAATTTTTTTTTCTGTTATGCTAATTGCTTTCCTTATATGGGTGACGCCAATTAACGTTTATTGAATGTGTAAGGATTTATTTTGTATAGGTAATGTTCTAGGTAATGTTATTTTGATATTTGTAAAGTGGAGGAATATATATAATTAGTTGTAAAAAATGTGTAGAAGGTCGAAACATTGTTTATGTATTATAAAATGTATGTTA
The DNA here is from genome assembly GCF_964261635.1 of Lissotriton helveticus. Lineage (NCBI taxonomy): Eukaryota > Metazoa > Chordata > Amphibia > Caudata > Salamandridae > Lissotriton > Lissotriton helveticus. The sequence continues at coordinate 1,913,577,591 of NC_136061.1, read as the reverse complement.
GTATTTATTGTGTGTTGTAAATGTTATGAAAATAAATAATATATGTCATCTATTTATATTAACTAAATCTGGTTTTTTATGATCAGTATGACTTAATTATTAAATAATAAAGTCATTTATTTTAGGATCTATTAATGGCGATTTTTTTACAATCGATAAATTTGCTATCTATGTTTGTGTAATCGATATTTTGACTGTTGTTATATAAATATTTAATAATCGGTGTTTTAGAAATCGATAATGTTGTGAGTCGATATTGTTGTAGTCGTTGTTTTTAGTAGTCGATATTGTGTAGTCGATATTTTTGATGTTTGTTGTGTAAGTATAGTAAATCGATAATTTTGTTGTCGATAATTAGTCATCGATATTTTGTCCAGTCGATATTCGGTCTGTCGAGGTTATGTCAGTGATCCATATATATATATATATATACACCTATATATATACATATATAAACAAAAACTCCAGCAATTCCTTCACTGCACTGCACATGCACACAATTACATAACAGGCTCCTCAAAATAATTGGCCGCCTCGTCTCCAACACGATCCTAAACTTCGAGAAGCCCTTCAAATTACCACATTGTCTGCCTCCTTCATGTCTGACTCGCATCATCACTCTTGGCTGGTGTTGAGATCTGCAGTATTCCCTCAGGCCATCGCCAGTATGAAACAGTACAAAATCCACACGTCTTCGCCGGTAAAAAGGTAGGATATTTATTCCAACAGATCTCATCCACTGCTTCCCTCTGTCACTATCATCGCTTGAAATCTATATCCTCCACGGTTCCAGCTACCCTCAATCCATTTTATAACATACCTAAGACATCTGTGCCATGTTTGTATTATACCTATGACTGTGAGATTAGGTTGTACCTGTGTGAAAGTGACCGCACCTAAAAGCATTCATTTTAAATGAAATATGATACGTCAGGAATGAAGTACTGAGTACTGAGTTTTTGTTGGGTTTGGATTCCAGCAGTGGAATCAGACTGTGTAGAGTGAATGTTTATTTAGAATGGACCTGCAGTTGTAACTTCCTGCTGCTTGGTTGGTCGTTGGAAGTGCACTGGAAGAATAAAGCTTTTAAAAAATGTAGGCGCTTTAGAAATAGTGGTGTCCTCTTGTGAATATGGGCTGTTCGAGGAGGAAATGATTAGAGATCAGTTTGTGGAGAAGACCAACAGCAAAAAGATACAAGAGAAATTGCTGACCACTGAAAAGTTGGCTTTGGAGAGAGCAGTTGAAATTGCAAGCAGTATTGAAGCAACTACTTTGTACATGGAGCAAATGTCTGCAAGTTCACACGTGCATGTTGTGCATGGGGTGGATGCAGTAAAACATAAAGAGAGGAAATTTGAGTGAATAAGTAAGGTCATGGAGTGATACAGTTATGGGAACAGAAATCATATTGGTAACTCCTCATTGTGTCTGGCTGTGGATAAAAAGTGTAGCAAAGTATAGAAAAAAGGATATTTTGCCAAAGTATGTAAATCTTCTAATGACAAATTGGTTTCTAAACATGTTAATATGATTGAATGGGTTTCCAGAACATTGTGTTCTGCCTGCAAGAGGCAGATGTGGAGGGCATGGAGAATGAGAGTGTTGTAGTGGTTGATGTTTTGTGATTGGGGTTGATAAGGCTAAAAGACCATATTGTCTTATTAATGTGTCAGATGTCCCCATTATCATGATGGTGGATTCTGGAGCCTTGTGTACCCTTATTAAGAAGGAGGAATAGAAACAATTTAAAGATGTGAATCCAAGGAAGTTATATGTACGACCTGTTGCATATGGAGGAAAGAAAATACGACAGAGGTTGCAGGGGAATTCGATACTGTTCTTCTCTCAAGGGTGCTAAGGTGTTCACAACATTGGATATGACAGCAGCCTATCATCTGATCATTTTGAAAAATGAGTTGCAGCATTTGACATAATTTATCACACCTGAGGGAGCATTCAAATGTAAATGCATGCCATTTGGTTTGGCCTTGCCTCCTCTGCATTTCAACGGGTGGTGGAGGCATTGTGTAACATCACAGCAAATCTCAGATGCTTCCAGAACAACATTCTAGTATTTGGTCAGGACCTCTCATGCCATGTGTTGAAGGAGAAAGGTATGACACTGAGAGCTGACAAATGCAAATTTGCGTCATAGAGTGTTGATTATTTGGGCTATAAGATTTCTGCATGTGGTGTGGAATCGAAGGAGACTTTAGTAAGGGCAATTGCAGACTTTCCCACTCACATTAATAGACATCAAGTACAATCATTTTTTGGTATGTTTTATTACAGATTTTTTCGCAAGTGTGCAGAGAGAACATACGATCTAAGGTCTTTGCTCAAAAAGAATGAGAAATGTGTGTGGGCTGAGGGAGGAGGAAGTGACTAATATTGTTCCTTTAAAACCATACGACATGCGTGATTCATCCATCATTGTTACGGATTGTTACGGATGCTAGCCAGTATGGATTGGGGGCTGTTTTATTGCACACTCGAGGTGTAAAGGATGAAGTAGTTCCATTCTGTTATAGAACGTGTGGTTTTTGGCCTTTTGGTGGTGGTATGACCATTTTAGAAACTATTTATGGAGTGTGGAATTCACCATTAGAGTGGACCATGAACCTCTGGTTAATCTGCTCACAACATAAAGATCCTGCAGCGTGGCACCACACATAGCCTTGTAGCAATTTAGGCTACAGGAATTTCAGTATTGGCAGGGATATATTCCGAGTGCTAGTAAAGTATTGCTTGATGTTCGTCCCGTTTGCCTTTGAGTGACGTTGATAGCAGAGTGGAGGTAGAGGCAGAGGATTTTAGTATGGTGGGTACAATTTGCAGTCTCACCAATGGTTGCATTTCAGAGAGTGAGTGGAGATCTGCTCTTGATGGTGACAAATGTTTATAGGATGTTCGGAGCCTAATCAGCAAGGAGTGTCTCATGGACAAGTCTTTCATGCATACTTATGCTTTTAAGCATGATCTTTTCTCAAATGAATGTATCCAATTGAATTCTGAGCAGAAGTGATGCATTGGCTGTACCTAGAGGAATTAGTTGCACGGTGTTGGAGCTGGCGCATGGGGGCCATGTGGGAATGAGAGCTATGAAAAGAAGGATTAAGTAAAAGTTTTGGTAGCCAGGTTTGGACAAGGATGTGGAGCATTTTGTAAAGGAATGTTTAGCATGTGCCATTAGCGACAAATCCCAAGTTGCCATACCCAGTCCTGTGGAAGCTGTGCCCATTCCTGATGGGCGCTTGGGCCAAACTGGGGATAGATATCATAGGACCCATCAACGTGGTTAAGGAGTGTTGTAAATATGTAATTTTACTTGTGGATTACTTTTTACGGTGGCCAGGGGTAGAGTTCATAAAGTCATCTAATACCTCAGAAGTCATTAGGTTTTTGCAACCACTGTTCATGAGAGAAGGAGTACCAGAGGAAATAATAACGTATAATGGGGTACACTTTACGTCTGGGGAGTTTGAGGAATTTCTAACCCATTGGGGTGTTAAACATACCAACACGTCTTTATACCACCCTCGTAGCAATGGCTTTGTGGAAAGGTGTAATAGAGTTATCAAGGACAACATTCAGTTATCCATTGCTAGTTGGTTGGATTGGGGCAAGAAAATGGAGGATTTATCATGGGCAATTCGTAACACTCCCAATGTGGTAACCGGGATGTCACTATTTACCCTTCTCAAAGGTAGTGAGCATGCTACAAAGTTGTTGTGTCCGTGGATGGGAAATTCTGAGGGTGAAATAAATTGGTAATCAATAAAGTTGAAATGGGAAACAGCACAAAAGAAGTATGCATGCAGTATTAAAACAGAAAGGACACACTTTACTAATTATTTCGGTGATGTGGTCAGAGTTCGGTTACCAGGTATTTTGACCAATGGACTGTCTAAATATTCACAACCTAAGAAAGGTATGTTGGTCACGGATCGAGTGACCAATTTAGAGGATAACAAGTGGGGGAATAAAGAGAGGTTGTCTTTGCAGTGAAGGGGTGGAGCATTTTGGGGTGTTTGTGTGGGAAATTAGGTCAGGCCTGAACAAGTGTCTAATGGCACGAGAACCTTGAGGACACTATGTGAGAGGAGACCACCTGTAAATTATAAAATTTCTGTGTGAACCAACTTTGTTGTCTCCACATAATACTAGGAGCTTATAGTATGTTTTGCTATGTTTATTTATCAATGTCTAATTTTATTTTCCTGTTATTCTTTATTGTAGATTTTGTGTGTGTGTTTTGTTCAGGGGTATTTTTGTGTATGGAGGTATAATTGTGAGGATGGGAGATGTTGTTGGGTTTTGATTCCAGCAGTGGAATCAGAATGTGTAGAGAGAATGTTTTGTTTGGAATGGACCAGCAGTTGTAATTTGCTGCTGCTCGATCAGTCGCTGGAAGTGCACTGGAAGACTAAAGCTTTTGGAGAATGTACCTCTGTGGTCCTCATCGTACTTCTTCATAGTTGTCTCCACAAGACACTCCAAAATTAGAACCTTGAGCCCTTTGAGTGCCCTTATATTTTATATCTTCTTGCTCCAAAATGCCATTTTCTTCACTACAAATCGCTAGTTCATAGGCAAACGTTTAGTACCCTGGTGGCGTCACAAGGGTAGGGCCATCTAGGACCTGTGTAGCAGTTGCATTGCTCCTGGCCCCCATTGTGCCCATCCCCATGTCTATTAGGAAGAGCAAAAACATGCGCCCATTATGAATGCCCCCACCCCAAAATCATTCCAATACCTACCACTGCCCACGTGGACCATAAGAAGTAGTTCCCTGAGCTGCATAACTGCTCGCTCTTGCTAACATCATCTATAGTTGGTGTGCATGCAATGAACCTTCTTTGCACCTCTGGATCTTTATATTTCATGTTTCTAGGTAGGGAGTCTATCCTGGCGGCATGAGTTCTTCTTCTCCCACTCTGTACAGCACAGATCAAAGTGCCTAGGAGGGCCGTTGAGACAGTTTGGAAGGAAAAATATCCGTGTATCAATGTGAAATATTTAACAGATGAACGCACTGAACATGCAAAAAAATAGAAAAGGAAAAAACATAAATGCGTCATATTCAGTGCAAATTAACTCCAAAGGAGGCGTGAAAACGCATTGGTTGTACTCTAGGGACAGTATACCTAAAGAAGATGCACAAAAGAAGGTCAAACACATTAAGTAGAGACTGTCCGCCTCTGCCAGAGAGCAGAATTGCTTGAGAGTTACCTGTTATTCACACAGACATGTCTGCTGTTTTTCTAGAGCCAGGCAGTATCTTTTACCTTTTAATTGACCTGCCCGTCTTGATCACCATGGACGTAATTGTCTCTCATTCCCTAGTTGTGTGAAAAAAGGCAGGATAGGTGCTTGTGTTCTCGTCCTTCACTGTGATATTTGCTATTCCACTGAAGGAGACATATGGCTGGCACTTAAGAAGGATTCACCCTTCATAACTCACACCACTGATTCTGTCTAATGTATGATTCTTTCCAGGCCCACAAACATTGGGATCGCCCAAGTTCACAATAAGAAACACAACTTGTTAGGGTTTTTGGGAGTTGATTTCATATTGGAGAATATTTTAGCCTAAGGTATTCCAAATCAAAACTATTTAAACGTTATTTAAAGCTTTGTTCATATCCATTCTCTCAAGCATCTCCTCATGTGTCTGTAGATAAAAATTATATCTGGAGTCTCATCACCTGTCTTCTGAGTAAACAAAGCACCACATTAAATTATCTGCACTTCCCTTATCTCAACAATATAGCATACGTTTTTGGCATCCCTAGCTCTCCCTCCAAAAGTGAATGTATAGCCCCTCCTGAAGCCCCCTATTCCAGACAACTAACCTTATGTGTACCATGCCCTTACCTACAGCCTACATCCAATAATAGCTAGTAGTATCTGGTATTTGCCTCCTCCTCCCTCTCGACCCATGACACCTCAAAAAATGATTGCCTGTTCCCTCATGCTTATCTCCCCTCACCATAGCTATGTAATATAGGGTCGCTCCAACACTTAAATAGAAACAGTATTTTTTTTATTTATTTTTATTAAGTCCTCATACGCCAATAAAGATATTTTCAGTATAGATTATACCGAGAATCTTTATGGAAGCTCTTTTTGCAGACCCCCAGTATGAATCTCACGTTGCCACCATGTGAACAGTCAGCTCAGTCTCCCAGTTTACCAGACCCTTAGACTGATCTTAGGGTGGACCATTCCGCAAAAAGGCCTAATCATTGGACAAAGTTGTTCATAATCCATCGAGCCAAATAATACAGGGAGTCCAGAAAGGCTTCCTTCTCTTCCATGCTATTCTATCCACACTAAGAGTATGCCTGATTGCCCTAATCCAATCTAGAATTGTCGGAACAATAGTGCTCACCCACAGTTTACATATTTCCCTACGGGCTAGGACAATTAAATAAAGAAATAACTTGTTACTGTCTCGAGATACATTCTCATAATTAAAAAGGATTCCAAAAACAACTTGTTGCGTACTAACCTGTATTTCAAACCCAAAAAGGGCTTTCATACCTTCTTGTATTTCAAGCCAAAATTATCTAAGTGCGGGACAGGTCATAAACATATGGAGGTCATCTGCTTTTTCCAGATTAGACTTTGGACAACAAGGAGTGGGCCCCTTCGCAAATTTGGCGAGCCTAGCCGGAGACCAGTATACTCTATGGAGAGAAAACAAGTGATTCCGCTTTAAATTGGCAGGTGAGACCGTGAGATGTAGTAAGTCAAAAGATACTTGCCAAAGTGCGATTAAAGGTCCTTAGAGACATAGCATATGTGTGGGCCAGAGTTAGGAGAGCGCTGAACATCCCATATTACTCCGCTATCGCCCCAATTTGGGACTCTCCTGGCTCTCCTGAATGGACTAAAGATTTACTATCTATAGCTTTGCAGAGCGCAAACATCAGAACATGGGGCCAGTTATTCCCTGAAGGAAACCTTTTGAGCTGGGAAGACATTTCTGTTCTTACAGATAAAAAGTTATCTAAATTCAAGTATTTACAAATTAAAAGCTGGTCCCAGGCTCTTTTAGGGGATAAAGGTGTTAAGACTGTTTTGGATGAGCTCTTAATGAAGAAACCGAGAACCCTCAAAACATCAGTGCTTTATTGGATAATACTCGAGGGAGAAGATGGAGAGTTCACCCTTCCGGAACATCTATGGAGGGACCACGTATCGGACGCCAACTTGCAGAACAAATAGAAACAGTATTATACTTAGTTTTACCTTACCTGCCTTTCATAGCTACAAATAGCTTGTCTCTCACTTTTTCAGAGCTATACAAATGTCATCTCTGGTCACAGTTTCACCAACTGATGACAACCACGAAATAGTACTTCTCATTTCTGATCCATTCTGTGAATGCTCAATCTCTCCTACACATTATTCTACCCTTTCTAACATAGAGAAGAGAACGAATCACTATGAAAAGTGAGCAATACTGCTATATAAATATGCCTCTAAAATAATCATTCACAACACACACACTAAATAGTCCAAAATTATCTAGAGTGTGATCCAGCAATATAGATATTGCCTGCAACATATGTAAAAGAATACATCTTAAAAGAAACAAAAAGTGGTGGGATGTATTCTTGCAATAAGTCTACCACTTGCAATCTTTCGGTGTAGCATTCCATCTCATTGCTATTTTGCCTACCATGCCTCTTCACATTAGACCAAACCATATGCAAATCAGTCTTTGTCCTGCTCCAAAAGGAGCTGTCCAGTAGGAACTACCAAGCCAGGTCTTCTCTCAACTGGAACACAAGCAACCAAAAAACAGTTTTGGCGTGATGGGCCTCATCAATCGTGTGCAGCTTGGTGGACGGTCAAGACTGATTTGCATATGGCTGGTTCCAAACTGAGGTGGCAAGGTGGACAAAAGAATGATGGGTTAGAATGCTACCCGAGGGATTGCCATTGACTAGACTTACTGCAAACATTTCCATCACATTTGTGTGTTTGATGCAACTCAAATCAAATCAAAATAAGCATTATTTGATTTGATTTGTTAAATCATTAAAGCACAATACATTAAAAACTATATGCATCATATCATGTGTGTGCATCGGCAAACCAATTAAAATAACTTCAATTAAAATAAAGCTGCAGCATCGTTTCATACACATCCATTAACACACAAGGGTTTATAAATAGAATAATTTTGCAATAAAGAAGGAAGAGACATTCCATTGTTGTTCCCCATCTAACCATCCCTTACTTATATTTAGCTAAATAATCAATAAAAATTTCATCATCCAAAAGTTGTCTCAAACCTAACTCTTTCAAGATAGGCAAGACCCATCATTTCCGTAATAGTGTATAAAATTTACAGAAAAACATAATATGAATGGTATTCTGGATTGATATATCGTCACATGGGCTTAAAGAGCGTGACCAATTATTCATATTTGGGAATGTGACCAGTCTAAAAACGTTGCCTGGACGAAGGTGCATCAATAATATCCTGTCATAACTCCCCTTCACATTTAGCACATATGGTTGCATCCCCGGTTGTAACAATAACATTTGATTCTCTCTAACAGACGGTTTGCTGATGTTATGGGAAGGTCTGCTAGTCTCCAGGAAGTTCATACAAGCAATCTTTAAGACTTTCCATGGGATTGTTGTGATGCTAGCTGGGTTGGAGAAATATTCAGGACACCCCAAGTCGGCCAAGATGTTTTTAACGTAGTTGAGCCATGGGATACAAGATACCGGCTGCAGTTTAAGGCAGTCATTTATCACATCCCGATTAAGGCCAGTGGCTGTGCTCACCCATATCTTGTGCCTTCGTAGGACCGTCTGTATTTTAATGAAGTCGGATAGGTATGGTATTCCCAGTTCAGCGTGGCAAACGTATGTAGCCGTACTTTTCGGGGCAGCTAAAAGATATCTTATAAACTCGTTCTCAACTACCTGCAGCGATTCTGCATTTGCACGTCCCTAAATTCCGGCTCCATACATTGCTGTTGAAATGCATTTAACTTTGTAAATTGTTAACAATTCCCCAATAGATCACTTTCCTAGTTTTCTTGCAAAGTTTACCAGAGCTCCTGTGGTTTTAGCAAATAACAATTTACTCAATGTGATAGCATTTACCCATCAGCCCCTTTTTTCATAAACAATTCCCAGGTATAAAAAATAATTGGCAAATTCAAGTTTTTTGTTGTTGATGAAAGTATCCCGACACTTTACACAAGACTTGCCACATTTCATGACAAATGTTTTTGTAATGTTTACATTAAGATCTAGATTTGACATATAAGTTACAAAACACGATACAACTTTTTGCAGACCGCATCGTCCGCATATAGTAATGCTCCAATTGGCTGATTGCCAATGCAGGTTAGGTCCTGGCATTCCCTTGATAGTGTTGCCCCTAGACTGTTTATGTACAACGTGAAAAGGAAGGGGGATAGCACACAATCCTGTCTTACCCCCTTCCTAACAGGGAAATTTGAGCTACGCTCGCCTGCATTTCCATAGCGGACGCTTGCCTGTGCATCTTGGTACAGCTGCAGTAGAAAATTGATAAGTGGAATTTCCACACCCAAGGACTCTAAAATGCTCCAAAGTTTCTGGTGACTCACACAGTCAAAAGCCAAGCTCAAGTCGACAAAACATAAAAAGAGATTTCCACATTTGGCTTGTATATAATTTCCCCATATCAGGCTTAGATTTAGGCCTTGTTCCACAGTACCCAGTCCTTGACGGAATCCATACTGTAGTTACATAATTACTCCCATATCCTCGGCCCACAGCTGCAATGTATTTAAAATAACTCGCCCGGCCACTTTCACGAAGGAATCCAGAAGTGAAATTGGTCAATAGCAAGCCGGGTCGTTGCGATCTCCTTTTTAAAAATAGGAATAAGTATGGATTCTGGCCAGGCTGAAATAAAGCCTTGTTTGCAGCAAACCTTTAAAACAGATGTTAGTAGTGGGCCCCACAGCAGGGTATTAGATTTATATAAATCCACGGGTATGCTGTCAGGGCCAGGGGCTTTGCCTCCTGTGCTTGAATTAATAGCAAGTATCACTTCATCCACAGTAAAAAGAATATCGATTGGGAGGTAGTTCACTGGACATGCTCTAAGGTCCGAACATTGGTTTTTGTCAACACTATCACAATATAACTTGGAAAAGTGAGTCACCCATTGGTCCTCTCCGATGGTAATCTCGTTAGTGGGTTTATTTTTTGGGGCCAGAAACCTCCAAAAACCTTTAGTATCCTTTAGTTCGGTCGCTTGTTGGAGGGCCCACCATGCTTCAGTTCTTATGGCCCCCTTGCGGTCCGTAAGCGAAATTCTATACGCTGTTCTTGCCATTTTTATTACAGCCTGATCTCTAACTGGCTTATGTAAGGCAGTTTTTGGGCTGCATTGGCTTTGCTGCAGTTGGTATCAAACCAGCCTGTTTTGATAATAGTTTTTTTATGTACTATTAATAAGTTCTTCTTTATTGTCAGTGATATTTTATGAAAAGAATTAAAAATGTCAGAATCTGCAGCTGTATGGTCGAGACAGACTTCAAAATCATATTCGCAGCAGCTTAAAATTGACTTAGCTAGCGCTAGAGGATCCACTTCTGACCATTTAATTGTTTATCCATTAGATCTATTTACAGCGATATCCTGTACAGGGTGTTTGGCCTGGTGTTTTATGTTTAACACTTTAGCTGGCATATTTAAGATAACTCTAATGGGGAAGTGATCGCTGTAGGCAACCGTGTGAGTTGTAAAGTTGTGTATTCTACTGGCATATCTATTAGATACTAGCACATAGTCTATGGTAGAACGCATCCCTCGTCTGTTGAATGTACTACTAAAAGGTATAGGGGTGAACATAATTCATAAGCAAAACCCATGTCCGCAGAATACTTGTTATTATTTAGTCTGTCCCCAAGAAGCAACTCAATAAGTTGCCAAGGGTTGCCCAGACCTGAGTTCTGTGCTCACTGTGATACTGTAATCAAGCTACATCCTACTAAAGAGCCCCAATCAGGGTGAAACCAGTCTTGGTTTGCTTGTTTTCTGGTTCAGGTAGGACCTGGACTGGCAGTTTGGGTTGGACTGTTCCTATTGGGACAAGGTCAAGACTGACTTGCATATGGCTCAGTCGAAATTCAGGTAGCTTGATGTATATAGACAATGCATTGGGAAGATACACCAAGTGATTGCCAGCGGTTAGACGTCTTGCAAGCATCTTCCTAGCAGATTTGTTGTGTGTTTTAAGAGTACACCTTCACCTGAGTAAACATTGGGCACACCGCAATAATTTTTGGAGTTACCAGCACTTGCAGATCTCCAAGCGCCCCACAGAGTATTGTAAAAAACTAATTGTGGCCTAAATAGCAGATGACTGTAATATTGTGTTCTTAGTACAATTTACAATAGTAACGACCCTCTGAAGTTAATAATGCAAAATCTACAACGGATGAAGCAATATGTTTGTGAACAAAATATAGGTAACAAGATTTATTTCAAAAGATATTCTTGTTAACGAATATTCGGATATACAGCCCCCCACAAACAGCTGATACATTTCACAAAACAAGAAACCGCAGTGAGCGCGACACCCCGAGAGTGAGAGGAGCACAGAACTCCACAGTTGGAAGGAAAGTGACTGGAGCAAGGGAATGGTGCCCACACAGTGAGTGTGCTGCAGTGTTGGAAGGCCGGGAGAGGGACAGGGCCCAATAAGAGCGCAGATATCATGCTAGCAAGCAGATGAGGACACAGTTGTCAAAACAATTTAAATGTTCTAATATAATCTGCTTTCTTTTGGACAAAATTGTGTGCAGCTTGAACAGATATTCCAAATTATTTAAAACAGGAACCAGCTGCAGAGAATGAACAAAGCGAGGCTGAAGCCTAAAACGAAGACAGTGTTGGCACCGGTAACTGATGAGCATTTAATACGTCAGTGCGTTCCTTTTTCTTGCAAGCACTGTGGAACCATGTCATACCACTGACTCTTTAACAAATGATACAGTCTGAAAGCCATGTTTATCAGCCAGGTTGGACATCATCAGTTCCCTTCCTGACTCTGATCTAAATACATAGGCATCGGCAGAGAATTCATGCTGTGGCTACGTTAATGTCTGCGTATACGGCAGACGTCCCCACCAGAAATGCCGTATTTTCCAAGTGCCCTGGTGTTAATAATGAGGATTCGCAACATTTGCCCCGCACTACAATCCCTGCGGAACAAATATTTAAGAAGCAAATGTTTTGGCTCCATGCTTTGTTAGTTTCTGCTGCCTGAACTGTTCACACAAGCATCTCGAGTTGGATGCAGCATCTTGGGTTCTTGAACTGTCATGACTACCACCCACACAGCTGTAAATACAGGGTTTGTGTCTCCAAAAAGACTTCTACGTTAAAAGCGTTGCAGGAAAGTTTTCCATGAGGTCCATTGAACCTTGCTGTAGTTATCTATTTACAGAGCACTAAGAACAGCTCACAATTAAGGAATGTGTTTCCAATTCCTGACCTAACTTAAGCTTTGAGAGACCTATATTTTACTATTTTAGTCTTTTTGACATGATGCATGGTCCCGGAACAAACGAACGATACACTGTAAATCACATGAAGATTACAGAAGGCGTGTGAGTAAATTAGAAAAAATGTCTTTGTCTACTATTAGCTTCTTTTAACAGTTGATAAGGCACTGCATTGGATAGTTGCTTGGTAGTGAGACCCTTCTGGCTACTAGTATTCGGAACAAGGAAATGCAATGTCTACTGGGTGACCGGCAACCAGCTAGTGTATAGTGTAATATGGGGTAAAGGCAGCACTTTGTCTTATATTTGTATTATAGGGTAACTGTTTCATTTATCATATATTTTGAGAGCTTTATATTTCCCTGTATATCCTCCACCCTCCTTGCTTAGTACCCTCACCTTGCCAGGTAGGGTTGTAGCTTTAGGGCAAAGAGATGTGCCAGAGGGGTAGTAAACTGCAGAATCACGGACAGCAGTTTCGCTGTTCAGTGTTGACGACATGGCTGTGATGGTATTGATCGCACTGATCGCACTAAACATTTCCAGAACACTATATCTGACACATTTACTAATTTAGACACAAAAAGCTGAATGTGCACATTGAACGAAATTAATGAAGTGAAACAGCAATAGAGACAAGTGAAGTAACAGCACCATAAAAGCATGTTTGAAAGGGTTAGAAAAGGAAGATATTACATTGCTAAATATTTAGAATTTAGAACACTTATTTATATATTTTCATAACAAGATTGCTCATGAAAGGATGTTTTACGATTCTCTTACTGATAAAAATAAATTATTCTAATGACGAAGCCTTTAACTGTTAAATTGTCTTTCATTGTATTTGTATTATGAATAGATTGTGGTGCATTTATGCAATGAAGGTAGTTAGGAAATTGAAACTTATAGATGTGATAGTGGAGACCCTAATAATTATAAAAACATGGAACAGCATTTGTTTGGCCTGAGGGGGGGTCAGAGAGAGCCAGCTGTAGGTACCAAGAGGGCTAAGCCATTGAAGTTCACTGCGAAAGATACAGATCCTAGTCAAGGGCCTAGTGCGGAAAGAAAACGAGTGATACCTGGAAACTATTGCCCCAGAAGAGGTGAGATTCTGAGAAGTTGTCTGACAAAAGGATGAGTACTACGAACTGTTACCGAATGTTAAGAGTCGTCTGCACAATATGAATCTGATGATGAATAAACAGCTGTGAGGTGATTGAAAAGAGCAACAGTACCCAGTCAAAAGTTCTCATCTCCTGAATGGACTTATCTGGCAGCAAATGAATGGGAACGTGGGTTTAGCCATGCCTTCCCTGGGCCGGAAACAAGCATCCTGGGACCGGTTTCTGGCTAATCAGCCATCATCAGCTAGGCTGGCTTGAATCCAGTGGCAAAGTGAGCAAGGGACCCACGTCTGGGCATACCCTGCCAACCTACTGTAACCGAATGAGATGCCGGAGACCTTGGCGGGGATTTGGTTTGCCAGAATTACTTCTCCACGTGTGCTCTGGTGAGGTGTCTGACCTTCTATTTGTGGCTGAAAAAGCTTGGCGCTGTTCCGCGACGTACTGCCTGACCTTAAATTGGCAGAATGATGCACTCGGAAATCTGACTCCTTTGATCCTAAAAGCAGGTAACTGATTTAAACGAAGGATTAACGAGCTCGGAGGGGGAGAAATCTTTATCAGAGGACATATTACACGCGCCTCTGGCCCGATCCCTGGCTAATGAGGTACTAGTGGGAGATCGTTTTCCCCGCCATTAAACTCAACTGTATCAACTATTGAATTATAGCCATGCCATGCTGGGCCACATACTGCTGTCCTGAAAAGGGGGCGCCGACCCGGGAATTGCACCTGGTAGCAATAATCCAACATGTGCAGCGCCCAAGAGATTCTATCAGTATGATATACCCAGGGACATTTGCACTGTCTCCCGTCCTCCAATTGAAAGACACGGAACTGCTGTGAGCTGTGCCTGGGCAATTGTATGTTCTGCGGTATGAGGTGTGTTGAATCTTGAAACACCCGCAATCTATCCCTCGCAGGCGGAAGTTGCACTTAAGCTTACCCTGGTGGTACACACATCATATTATGAGCCCATTGGACTTGCCAACACGAGACATTGCAGAACCTGATCAAAGCTCCTTCCTGGGTGTTGTGTCATCGCCTACACATGGATTTCAGCAGCAACATCATCCAGTAGGGATGTTCCCTGAGTGTGGAGTCCCAGCAGGGTGGCCTCTCCTCTATCCTCTATTGGGGACTTGGTATTCTATGTTTGACTATGCAACTGTAGGTAAAATACCTACTCTAAATTGATTATTCTTGTTTTTCCCGACTGCTGAGTCCTGAGCAACATGGCTAATGCCTGATGGAGTTGCTAGAGAACTAATGAGGAGATTGGCCCTGGTTTTCCCCTCGACCGTCACCTACCCAGCTGGACATTGGACACAGTTCTTCCTCGTCTCCCTTCTATGGCTCCTTGCTCCCCTCCTTTCCTATAAATTCTCTCAACCTCGTTGTTTGTTTACTGTACATTATTACGTTAGTGCAACTGATGTAATTTGTAACGCAATGTTCCTCTGTTATAGTGCTCTGATAACTACGGGTCTAGCCAGCGCTTTATAATCATTTTGATTTACCTTCATCGTTCCCCTGGTTAAGCGCTCTGATACCTCTGGGTCTAGATAGCGCCATATAACCGTCACAAATCAAATAAACTAAAAACAGTTTTTTCCTGAACTCAGAGACCTGAGCAACATGGCTGATAACCGGTGGAGCTGCTTGACCGCTAATGAGGAGATTGGCCCTGGTTTCCCCCTTGACCGTCACCTACCCAGCCGGACATTGGGCATAGTTCCTCCTCGTCTCCCCGCTATTACTCCTTCCTCCCCTCCCTCTTACGAATTATTGAAACATTGTTTATGTGCACTGTACCGTACTATGCTCTTGTATATGATGTAATTTGTAATGCAACGATCCTAAATGTAAAGCGCTCTGATACCCTCTTGTGTCATGTTCGCGCTATATAAAACTTAATAAATAAAATAAATAAACAAAGCAAAACCAAAGGGGATGATGGACGGAGTGTTGAACATTGCAAGCACTCACCCCCAGTCAACTGATCATGATTTAATCCATCATCATTCTTTAGCTCACTCTGCCACCTCAGTAAGAGGCAGTGGCCGTCTAATATCCAGATGAACTGCACTGAACCCAAGTATGAAGTCAAGTCAGGGGGAGGGGAGGGTTGGGAAGTGGATTGTATATTGGTATAAAAATCAACCATGGTGTGTTGCACAGCTTTGTGTCCATTCTGTAGGTTTTGGTGGTCTTCTATCAGGTCCTTATCATAGTTACTCACCCAGGGTTTATGCAGCAGCCCTGCCAAGGTCTTTCAGGTAGTGGGTCTCCCTGAGCTCGTCCTCATTATACTCAACAAGTCTGTTATGAATGGACTCAAGAAGGTCCGTCATGCCAGAGTTAAAGTTTTGACGGGCTAAGTCGCGAATATCTGCCTCCCGATGGGACGAAGACACCTAAATTGTCCTTAACACCCCAGACTGTGTAGCAATGCAGACTCTGCAAATAACCACTGTGGAGGCTTCCCTGAGGGTGGACGGGGAATCCACAGATTGTGCATTGAAGGTGAAATATTCCACGATAGCGTCTTGAACTTCATGACCAAACATCTGGTCTTGCAGTGCACCTGGAGGGACCCGGTGTCTCCCAACCAATGTGCTCTCATGCGTGTTAAGATCGAATTTGTCAGGTGGAGCTCCTGCAGGCACACATCTATTTTATGGTGCTGCAAGTAGGAGAAAACCTATTGTGCCTTCCAACTGTCATTCATGCATCTAATATTCCAAGTCAAGTACTTAAGTGATGCTATCAGATGACATAAAGTGTACAGTAAGTGTTCCTACAGCTTTGAATGCTAGCAAGATGGAGTGGAGAAAAGCACAATTGAGTGGCAAAAAGGAAATAAATCAAATGAACACATAACAGGGTCGTAACAGTGACCCAAAGGCACCTACCCACTTTGACCCGCCAATTGGGCTAAATAGTGCCAGCCCACCCACCCGATAATGTCCCATATGCAATCTGAAACAACCAACCGGTATGCATCTCGAAAAGAGTGAGGAAGCAGCCAACACTCTCCCAGCCCAGAAGCACCTGGTGGCCGGAACGTTGGATGGGATCGGCCAGGAGATAGTGCAGTATGCCATGGTATCCAGCTTAGGTTTATGCCCATGAGGATGCAATTTTGGGATTCATCTAACTCATTACAGGCTAACTTCATGAGGAATCCGTCCATCCACCGTCATCGCCAAGAATCTTAGCTGTCAGTGTCAAGATGACACAAAGCAGTGAATCATGTTCATCTAGCCGGCTCTGCTTGAATTCACAAGCGAGGACAAAGGGGGAGTGCCAGTCTCCGGAAATCCCCTGGCGAATGTTGAAGCAGCCTTCAGGGCAGTGAAGATATGAATTTTGCACTGATGTTGTTTATGGAGTTTGGCAGGGTAAATCAGGGAGTACTTAGCATTTGCCTTCTGGAGGGCTCATTTCACTGGGAGAAAGTCTTGTCTGGCACCCTGGAGGGCTATAGTGAAGCCCGCAGCCCTGATACTGAATTGGACGGCATTCCCCGGCAAGACAAAGCACAGTGTCCCTATCCCGGTAGGAGAACCCAACACAGGCGACCTCTCAACAATTAGCGTGGGAGACAGGGTTTCTTCAAATAGTGAGTGTAGCATGTTTTCTACTTAATCCTCCATAGGGCCCATGTCGGTCAATTCCAGGACGCCTAAAATATGTAGATTGTTGTGTAGGGAATGCACCTGTATACTGGGCCGGACTGGGAACCAAAACCGGCCCTGGCAAAGTGCTCGGCCGGCCCCCCCACCGGTGCGGCGCACTGGGGGAATTGCCTGGTGCCAGTTACGGCCAGTCCGGCCCTGCCTGTATATCTTCATTCTTATTCCAAATGACCTCAAGAACTTTGGATTAGGGGTTCCCTGGCCGAGGAGTGCGAATCTTCAACCTCAGAGGTATGATGTTCGAGTTGGTCCAGCCGCACCTCATGTCGGTCACTTTTTCTTTTAGACAGTCAAAACAATCTGCCAGCATGTCGATCTTGGAATCTATAGTATGCAAGCTTTGCTTAAAGTCCTTGAACATGGAACAGATATCTGGCTCCATAATAGTGTCCCCTCACCCTGAGAGCACTGTGCTGGCTCTTCTTGCGGGAGCTTCAGGGTGCCTGTCGTCCTCCGCAGTTTGAAGGGGAGCCTAGTCTGCTTGTTGTCGGCCTTCCCCATATCAGCCAACTCTGTCGCCGTGTCTCCCAAGGTGGGGGGAGGGATAGACAGGCAAGACACAGGAAGGACAAAGCAGATTGGCCATTATTCACCAAGGGAGGGCCACAGCCACAGACGTTACCCACCGCCAGTCCTAACAGGGTCCACCAGGTAGGATATGTAGGAGGTGAGTACAGATTTAGCATACTCATCTGCAGATAACTTAATTTAGGTGATCTGAGAGAGTCAGAGCCAACTGTCTGAATCTATGAGGTAGTGTCTCTTTACAACCACAGGGCCACCATGGAGAGTCTAACCTCACCCCAGGAGGGTGGGAGGGGGTCCGCAGGGGCAAGAGCAGACAAACAGCAACAAAAAAAGTGTTGATACCCAGGTAGGTTAGTAGTGCACTCAGGACTCCACCTCAATGTAAGTGCCTATTCCACATGCAATTCAGCACCGCAGTAAAGTTGACAGGGGCCCTCGAAGGCTGCGATGCTCTCAATTACAATAGGCTCTCTTATAGTCAAAAAGTAGTATTCAGGATGAACTGGGCATCAGGGGCCCAAAGTCGGGATTGGATCCTGAACATTTTAGTGGACCCCAACTGAACCATTACTGGAAGCAGAGGAGCACAAACTCTGCAACTACTCTGAGTTGAACTTCAACACAATGCACAAAATTAAAGAAATAAGTATACTACAAACAAATACACTAATTAGGAAACATATGATTTAATTGTCAAAAAATACAAAGATTGACATTTAAATTTGATTGGGAGGGTTGGATTTATTTCTAATAGATTTAGCAAAATGCTAGCCTCTAGCATGGCATCGTGTCTTTTTTGCTTAGTGATTAGTCTCTTTTTTTCGCGCATAACAGTTCTTCAATAGAGGCCATAAACTGTCCATACTGGATTCTGTTTGCTGTACTTGCACTGCTCCCACAAATCAAGCTAAGGATGCCAACTTCATTTTTTAGCCCCCTCCAATCTGAAATTCCTTCTCCTTTATAGCAATTATACATTTTAAGTATATATATATATATATATATATATATATATATATATATATATACACACACATGTGATTATATATATTGCCGACTTGTGGGGCACCAAGTCACCGATTATTAAATTAAGACAAGACATTAGAGCTTGACTATTATAGGTTTATTATAGTCAAGTTCTGACATCACAATGCCTGCTGCCAAAACTAGCAGCTGAGGTGAAAGGAGGTCATGTCATTCAGCATAATTAAAGCATCTGTTTAAAGCAACAAACAGAACTTTGCTTTTCTTTCTTCAGCTCTATTTTAATGGTTTACAATGACAAGCAAAGAGGATATGTTTATTTTTTGCACTCCTTAGAGAAATGATAGAATCTTTCTAGATGTTTCTATTCATTCCGAGTTACCTTAGCTTTTTTATTTTAAAGAAACAACAATGACTTGTATTGAATTGTTTCTAATATGTGTTTGCAACAAACATAATGTGTTTAGTTTATCACTAGAGGTTTTATTTTTATTCTTCATGTTTGCACGCATATTCCCTCTTTCATATGAAAGAGCTACGCAACAAGATTTTAACTGGGAAAGGTGATGGTGTGACCATGTATTATATGGGATAAAGTGCCCCCTGGTGTACATGACATGGATATTGCAAGTCATCTTGCAGATCCACAGCATCACAGACAACCGACTAAGAACTGCTTGCCTAATTGTTTGCGGAGTTGGAACAAATTTCCATGCTGTAATTTATTTGCATTTTTAGAAAGACAAAGCTATGATGGCCAATTGACTTGGTAGAAAGAAAATTCATAATGACAGCGTCTCACATGGCTGGTCTACTGTGGGTGTATAGTGGGTCTGCTTGCATGGTTAATCAATAAGCAATTGCATTTAATGAATTAATGTTTGCCCCTTGGCGGCATTACTGACTGAAGATGAACAGTAACTGTAATTTCCCAGTCAAGTGCAAAATAGCCACCCAAGGCCTTCTTTTCTTTCGCAGGCACTTTACTTTCTGCTGTGCTTTCATGATAGTAACGTGAGCATTGCTGATTTTAAGCAAACTATTTTTTCATTATGCATCCATCCACTGAAAGGCTGAGTATAGAAACTAGAAATTGCTTACACTTTGTATTTTATGGCAAGGTACTAAGGTTAAAAATATGCAATTTATTTTATTGCTACAAATCACAGCAGCAATAAAAAAATAGAGTTTGCAAATGTCAGTACATTTTAAAAAGTAATAAACACCACAATGTACAGATCTCATCTTTCTTTTCTTGCTCGTACTCCATTTTCAATGTAGTTGCTATTCATTTTCTTGTGATAAGTAAAGTGAATAAGGCTTTTATTGATGTATTAAATTTGCTAAATTGTCTTTTTGACATGAATGAAAGGTTATTTGTGTTTTAGACGGCTGATTTTATTTATGAGTTTAAATTACCTGTAACGATCTGTTTTTTAATAAAAAAAAAGAGTTAAACTTTACATTAATCTAGTCCTAAATGAAGTTTAGGTTCTCTTTTCAATCTCTTAGATTTTTTTAAAAAAATTGACACAAGCAGGCTTCATGGGCTGGCAGCGTGAGAGAAAGGTTTAGCAGGATTATTACTATCACAATGTTAGATGAATTATGAAGGACATATGAGGGGGAGGTGACAAAGGCAACTCGAGGTTCCATTTAAGGAAAGTCTGTTAAGAGCCATGGGAGTGCCACATCATGTTGTCTGTTGTGAACGACAACCATCTGGAGCGTGAGAAAACAAAATGGCTCATAATGGAGAAACCATTTTGATAAATTGGGCTTGTATTTGTTTATGCAACAGTTGTTGAGCTGACAGTTAATCTTGAGGGCGTTGTGGTATATATAAGGAAAACGGCAGAAGATAATATAGTTTTGCTTTTGCAGGACATAATAGAAACGTATATTATGAGAACTGCATGAACGTTTGTGGGGCCAATCGCTGATTGTATAGGAAAGGCCTCGAACATCTTAACATGAAGGCCGTTTTAGGGTTGATATATTTGATCTTTCATGATCAAGCATGCCTCCACATGTGGCTCTATCTGTGGGTTATTGGTTAAAAAGATGGATTTCAAAGCAGGAGAGATCATGACTATGGTCTTAATGCCCAGATAAAGTGTCATTAACCCTAGAATTAGATGTTAAGGTCTTGGCGTTCATAAGTACAGGGGGGAGGGACCCCGTAAGGGCCAGGATGCAGGTTTGAGGTCTTGTCATGACTGACTGCTGGATGCGAACAGGCCACTAAGAAAAGATTTCGTTTCAGCAGAGGATGACATTGTTAATGAGAAGTCTGTGGATGCAGTGGAATCATGCCGGCGGTCAAAATGTTTCTTGGGCAATGCTTATACTGCTCTTTGAAATGAAAGAAAAGAATCCATGTTTTTTAAAAGTGATCCAAAGTTAGTTGATCTGGCAAGTTAAAAGGGAGCCCCTTGTCTCAGAGTTGCTTTTTTATGCGATCATTTATTAAAGAAATGGCAACATTTGCTGGAACATTTAGCTCCATTAGGAAATCCCAGAAAGACATAAAATGTGTTTTCATTGATAGCGTTTTTGCTTGGGCTGGGAGAACATGGTGCATGTCTAGAGTATATATGACCCATGGATCAAGAACCCACTTTGGTTTCACCCATTTTGGATTTGGATCCACATAAGGTTTCTTCTGTCAGAGACAAAGGCGAGTGTTGATTTAGAACAATCACATACCCTGTAAAGCTGGGTGGCAGACTAGCCCAAATTTACGGAAAATGACCTGAGATAATGCACAACACGTGGGTTTTGCAAACAGTCAAATGATACAGAATTTCTAGGTCATCCGTATCAACAATATTTCCAAGATAGGTTATTTTCACACACAAGGAGAATATCTTGGACAAGGAGGTAGAAGATTGATTTACTGGTTAAAAGAGAAATTGTGAAGTGGTGGATGGCACAGTAGGTTCTGTAAACAACATTTGTTGGTAGAAAATAAAGTCAAGGCAATGTGCCCTGTGATAAATCTCAAAGATCCAAACAATTGGGTGGTTTACCACTGTGAGAAAGTGGATTATAAGTTGAAGTGGAAGATTGTACACCACAAGTAATAATGTTACTATTACTGTTCTGTCCAGCAAAGGTTTCAGTAATTTAAACCTGACCTCTGGTAGCTATGGCACAGATCAGACAGGCTTAATTTAAGAAAATGTGTAAAGCATTTAGAAGTACCAAAACAGTTAAAAAGTCCAAAACAACACACCATAAAAATACCATTCCAATTGATAAAAAACAGGAACATTTTAATGATCTACTTGAGATCACAGCAAAAAAAATCCAAAAGGTGAACCAGAGATCTGAATTGTAAAGTTGAATAAAATTTTAGCATAAAAAAGCACAAAGCGATAATCACGGGTAACTGGTCGGTCTAGTTAAGGCAACTACTGTTGATCACTGGTTAGAAGACTGGGTCTTCCTGGTCAGGAGTTACCTTCTTAGGAATAGTTTCGCCAATGGGTTGTTGACAGTTTTGTAAGTGTCAAAAGCAGCAGGCGGAGGCCAAAGTAAGGCTCAACAGTGAAGGGATGCAGGAGGATGAGATCCTCATGAGGTTGTTGACAAAGACAGCAAATGTTTGGGGTTTCTGTGCCCCAGAGGTCTATGTCGTCAATTGAGTTCTTTTCAATGGTGGAATAGAGGAAGCTGCAAAATGGAGTCAAAGTGGCTCTTGATTGACGGACTCTGATTTTGAGCAAAGAACGTGGCGGGAGCTACAGCAAAGTCAGGCCCACCAGCGATAGACCCTCTGTGGATCAACTTAGGAGGTTGGCCATAGTCCCAGTTCTCTAGGCAAAAAAGTCTTGAAAAAGTTTCCAAGTCACAACCTTTAGGGCTAGGCAGGAGAAGTACACTCAGACACTTATCTAAGGGCTCCAGGATCTTAGGAACACCACATAGAGGGTCAGAACTCACTCCAGAAATGTCCACCAGCAATGTTCAGTGCAGTAGACTTCTTGTAGCTTCTGTCCCTGTAGTTTAACTGGCAGTCAGCAAACTGACCCTTGGACTTCAATCCTTAGTCCCGGGCACAAGTGGGAGCAGCTCCAACCTTTGAGGGTCTCCTCACAGGTCACAACAGTCCTTCTTCTGTCTTCCTTAGGTCCAAAGGTGTTCCGAAGAGAGTACTGAGAGTTCCACATTTATGCACAGTGCCAGTTTGTGGGTGGGGGAAACTCTTGACCAATGGAGTAAAGATTCCCAGGGGCAACTCTACCCACTTTTGCAAAACGTCCTCTGTGTTTTACTTTAAACTGACCCACAGTGCACCGCTCTCCAGCATGGCAGAACCTTTCTTGCCCTGTTCAGAGCTTTTTGTACCCACTCAGATGTGTGGCTGTGATAATGTGCAACCCCCCTTGTGGTCTCACTCAAAATTTGTTCTCAGGGCAGCCCCTCTTACATTGGGATTGGTGACAATCTGTCTATCAGGAGAATAGAGCAGGTGGGCCCACGGGTTAGCCACATCTGTCTGTGACAGGGTAGGCACCGTTTGAAGTTAATTAAGTTCCTGGACACAGCCCAGATGGCCATCACGTCAAAGAGAAAACCATCTCCCCACACCTAAGCCCCTAGTTCACTATCTGAGAGCAATATACATTTCACCACAGAAGACCCATCAACAGTCATGTAACACTGAGCACTGTCAGAAAGGCACATTTGGCTCAGGCAGAAAATAACAACTTTCAAAAAGTGTAATTTCCAAAATAGCGATCTAAAGTCCAACCTGGCCATTAAGTTAGATTATAAATTATTAAAACTGATCTTAAATCAAAGTTAGATTTTAAATTACCATTAACATGAGTACTTGAACAGTTTTTCTAGTTTTTCCCAATCTAAAGTGTAACATTATAAGGTGTTAAATTGTAACCTAGGATGTTCCTACGAGAGAGAGAGAGAGAGCTTTAACACTGTGAAAAACGACTTTGGAAATGTTTCACTCCCTGGACATGTAAAACATATGTACATATGCCTTACATTTTAAATACCATACCCCCTGCCCTATGGGCATTTAGGGCCTGCCTTAGGGGTGATGTATAAATATTATGGAGGAATGTTTATTTTGCTAGGTCAAATTTGCAGTTTTAAACTGCCTACCCAGACTGCAGGGGCAGACCTGAGAAATGCTTTGCATTGTCACTTCAGTGGGGGCACAATATGTGCTGTAGTCCACTAGTCTAGTGATGTTTAACTTACGGGCCCTAGATACACTTTTGGACCATGTATTATGGACTGATATGGCAATCAGGAGTACAGCCAATTTCAACATGTTTTAGGAGTCAGAACACTTGCACAGGGCTTGGTTAACAGTGTCCCAGTCCGCAGAGTCAAAACATGAGCATAATACAAAGAAGATATGGCTGGGTGACACGTGTTGGCGGCTAGGACTGTTCTTGGAGAAGGTTTAAAGAAATAAAAGAAGACTGAGAAGACTATTGGTGTTGCTTGATTAAGAAATTTAACTGTTGACTGTGGAACATGCTCAGGATATATCCTCTTTTTTTGTCAAAAAATGAGCAGCCTCAGGCCTGAAAAAATGCGGGTGACCATACTAAAATAGGAAGGATGTAATCATCTTTATTGCTCAGTTAATTAAAACCATTGCAATTATTAGCAAATAAAACCATTAGTTAAATACAGTTAGTGTGTAAAAATATAAAATAGGAATGACTACATATAAAAGTAATAATTAGTACAGGAATTTGAGTTTGTTTCGGGCTAAGCGTAGAAGAAAAAGGTGAGGCACTTATGTACCGCCTTGCTATTTAGCCTTCAGGAGGCGGTTCAATACTCATAACGAGTGATTGATCCCTTGTCAATGTCCGTTTGGGTTTCAGTTCGTAAGTTGGCGTCAGCTTGTTTCTGCCCTCTGTCATTTTTGTTTCTTTTCTGCTTTCTCCAAGAATTTGACAACGTGACTTGCTAGCTGGGTGTTTGTCCCATCAAAGCAGGCCTTCACCGCCTGCCGGCGTGTTCTTATTCCCAGCCTGTTGAGGTGCTGTTTTAGATGGTATCTACGTTCTATGTCCAGTCCTTTGCATGTACATAGTAGATGCATGATGTCTTCTTTTTCCTTCCCACAGACTCGGCAGTTGATTGTTTCTTGGGGCCTTTTCCATGGAGGGAGATGGTTTTGTACGGGAAGTTGGCCCAGCCGTAGGCGTAGGAACTTCTCCTTTGTGCGCCTGGTGAAGCCAACTCCTAAGTAGCTTTGGCAGAGGCTGCTTGTGTAGCTTTGAATAACTGTCCAACCGTGGGCCCGGGTTGCTAGACTTGCTTTGTCCTCAATTAATGACATAGATCTAACTGATTTGTTAACTAACTGTTTAAAGGTATTATGAGATCCACCGATCTTCCAGGCTTCTTGTAGGCACAAGGAGTTTATGGAGTGATTAAGATATATCGCAGCCGCACTGTTGCTCTTTCTTTCCATCTCTTTCCATAGATGGTGATTTAGGCTTGTGGCATCTCCTCTCTGGATCTTGTGCCATCTTATGGCGTAGGCACCCATTCGCTCAAATGTTTGATTTCTCAGGCCAAATTCCAGCCTAATTTGCGCCTGAGAGGTGTAATTGGGCAGGCTGAAAATTATTCTCATGGCCTTCGCAATGGTGCAGTTCAGTTGCTGAGCGTCCCTTCCTCGGAGGCATTCGCTACCGTAGGTTAGGGCCGGTGTTAGTTTTGCCTGAAGTACTTGAAGCAGGGGGGTGAAGCTTCGGCCAACTGCCTTTGTTTTAAGGCTCCTTAGCGCGATCCCTACGCTGATTCCCCTCCGTTTTATTGCTTCCTTTTGCTGGTGGAATGAGCCCTTTCTGTCGAGGATTACCCCCAGGTACCTGTACTCCTCCACTGTTTCCAGTGTGGTCCCTCCCATGTGCCAGTGAAATCCAGCTGACGATGTTTTTGCATTGATCCTCATTGTTTTGGTTTTTGATAGGTTGATGCTTAAGCTATTATCTGATGAGTACTTATACGTAGCGGTAATCAGATGTTGTAACCCTATCGGTGTTCTACTAATTAGGACAATGTCGTCAGCGTACATTAAGTTAGAAAGAGTGAGACCGCCTATACTAGGAGCATGAGAGTTAGTTTTGTCCAGCTGCTGGGCAAGGTCGGACATAAAGATGTTAAATAATGTTGGCGCTAGGACGCAGCCTTGTTTTAGCCCTTTCGTGGTCTTTATTTTTCTTGAGAGGAGGTCACCTGGCCCTAGCTTGACTTGGACCCATGTGTCCGTGTGTAGTAAGATCAGCTGGGTGAGCAGGCCTGATGGAATGTTCCTTTTTTCCAGCTTTGACCATAGTAAGTTTCTGTTAACGGTGTCAAACGCTGAGGTGAAATCGATAAAGCATACATACAGGGGTAGATTTGCTGCTTTTGTGGCGTCGATAAGGAGTGAAAGAGCTAACATGTTTGATGTTGTACCCATTTGTTTACGGAATCCAGTCTGGGTGATAGGAATTACTGCATTTTCTTCCGTCCAATCTAGGAGATTCTCTAATAGGAGGCCAGCGTAGTATTTAGCTTCGTTATCGATTAGTGCTATTAATCTGTAGTTGTTTGGGTCCTTAACATTGCCCTTCTTGTGTATTGGTGCTAATATAGAGCCTTTCCATGACGCTGGAATTGTTGCAGTGTCAGATATCTGTTTGAAGAGTGGCACTAGGGCCGCTGCCCAGTAGTCCGGGTTTTGCTTATAAAGTATTGGGGGAATCCCATTGGGACCTGGCGCCCCCTCCGCTTTCCCTTTCGCAATCCTGCTTATTATTTGTTTTTTAGTTGGGTCAAATGAATTTCTGGGCAATTGTGATGGCCGGGCTGGGCATTTTTTTTCCTTATCTGGTCGACTGGTTGTAGTAAGTTGTTGCCCTTTATTGAAGTGTACCTGAAGGTGGTTGACCCAGGCTTCCTCGGTTACATAGGAGTCGATGGTAGGATTCCTGGAATTCTCAAGTGAATTGACTGTTTTCCAGAATCTTCCGCTTGTATTGGGTCCTTTGGCGTCGTGTAAAAGTCTCGCCTATAGCTCATCCTCTGCTTTTCTTTTTTCCTGCCAGATTGTTCTCTTTTTGCTCTGTTTTAAGTTTTGTAATTCCAATTGGGTTGCAGTGCCCGGTCCGTCGCGGTGTAGTTTCCGCAGTAGTTTGTTGATTTTACTTTTAAGGGCCTTTATCTCGATGTTTTCGTTTGGTTCCTTGTCGCGGTTATCAGTTGAATGGGTTCTTTTTCCTTGGTTTTTGCCGCTTTGTTGGTCGGTCTTAGGTTTCCTTGTATGTGCCTGTCCCAGGCTCCTCGTGAATTGTTCCCAAGCATTTAGGTACTCAGACTTATTTGTGATGCACCTTTCCCACCGACTTTTTGCATCAGTTGTAAAGCGTTCCAGATTTGACGTGATGCATTTAATTCTTTTCTGTGCCACCAGCAGTGAACATCCCAAATTTGTCGCCGGCCTAGATTGTACCACCCCCTGGAGATTAAGGCTGAATTCTTGGGGCTGATGGTCGCTGTCTGACATTGTACCTATTCGGAAGTCCGTGACTTTCGCGAAGAGTTGCAGGGATACAAATGTAAAATCTAAGGTGGAACTGACTGTTAGATTGTGAAAGGTAGCAGACGGTGGGCTGTCGTTTGTAAAGCGGCCATTTAATTCTGCCAGATTAAGGTGTTCTAGGTCCTTAGTGCTTGCCATTGCCAGCCGGTTTTGGTTGCCCCAAATGCTTATAGCTTGTTGTGGAATGTCCCATGCGAGGAACAGTTCTTCTAGCGGAGTGTCCCTTGTTTGAGGCCCTCCCAGGAACATGTTAAAGTCCCCTGTTACTATGAGGCTGGGACTTTCTGTCTCTTTCAATGTTTTTGCGATCTCTTCCACCAGGAGCTTCATTCCTGTTTTTTTCTCCCGAGGATGTAGATATACATTCATCAGCATTAGTTTTTGTTTTGGGTCTATTCCCCTCACTTCTAATTCTATTGTGAGGGTGCAGTTATTGCCTGTCTGTTTCGCGTGTATGTACTTCGATTCGTTGAAGCTCTTTATAGCAGTGTATATTGTTAGACCCCCCTTTGAATGGCCGTATTTAGCATTTCTTATTGCTGGGAGATGGTATGTCTTATAGCCTTGAATGTGGTGTTCTTGTTCTAGCCAGGTCTCCTGTAGGGCTATTATGTCAAATGTTTGGAGGTAGGAGAGTAGCTGAGCGTTGTCTCTTTTGTTTCCTAAGCCGTTTATGTTCCAAGAACATATTCTTAGGTGTTGCTGTGTTGCTGTATTTTGTTGGGAATTTTGTCAGGGCTTTGAGGCCCTTGTGTTAATTGTCCGTGCTATCCAATTCCAGTCGGAGTGATCCATTAGGTCTTGCTCTTGCCTGTTGGGCTGTGGGGTCATCCTGGACACTGAGAGGCTCCTGGCCCCCTTTAAGACACTTTCTGTTTTTACCGGCGGAGGCTTACTTGTTGGGTCTTGAGCATGTCTTCCTTTTTGTGCCTGACGTAGTGGTTCCGGATACCCGGTTTTTCCCATTCTTTTTAGTCGTATCCCCCAGGATAGAAAATGTGACTCGGATTCCATAATTCTCTTCACTGTCTCGTTCCTTGCCCATGTAGTTTTTGTGACCTCAAGATTTGACTGGTGCATACTTTGGATAAATTCCACTGCCATTAGGTCTTTGGTGCTGATATCGGTCAGACTACTGATAGTTGATAGTAGGAGTAAGATATTGCCTCTATTGAGGGTGTCTCCTCTCCCTCTTGAGATATAGTCTGGAATGAACAGTATTGTGCTACTATCAGCTTCCGCCTGGCCGATCTCCCATATTTCATCGACTTTTGTGCCCGTTTCCCTTTGTGGGGTTTCGTGTCTTTTGATTGGTTTTGGGTCCTCCCCCTGCCCTGCCCGGTTTGTCTTGTTGGCTGTGGCTTTAGAATCTTGTTTCGAGGGGGGGTCTTACTTCTGTCTGCTGATGGTTCTCCCCTTGATGTGGAGAAGTGTGGCTCACTGGTTAGAGGAGGTAGACCCTGAAGCAGAGGTCAGACCCAGGACCAGGGTTCAATTCCCGACGCGGCAGGGTCTTGAGCCCAAAATATCCACGGACTCGATAATTCTCGTTTCGGTGCCTACTCGAATCACGGGTTCACACTCTGCAGCTCTGGGCATTAGCTTGCTTAATCTCCACTACGGCCCCCCGCGGCGGGATGCCTGGCTTTCACCTTGGGGATGCCCAGTATGGGTATCTCACAGGGAAAAACCAGGATGGGTTCCCAAGGCAAGCGCCGAGATGCCTACGGGTAATCGAGCGCTATATAAGAACGCATAATAATAATAATAATAATAATGTTGAGTCAATGGGCTTTTCACTTTGTGTTAGCTTATCCGTCTTCCTGGCCGGTGACGTTTTTAGGGTCAATGGCAGACTTTCTGTTTCTTCTGCTGCTGTTTCTTCTGGAGCTTCTGCTGCTACTACTACTTGGGACATGATTGCCTTGTGGAAGAATGAATTTATGCTGGCCGTCTTTTTTCTTCCTTTCCTTTTTTGTTTTCGCAGTCTTTTGTTTACTACCTTTGATTCATCCTTACTTGCCTCACCGATAGAGTCATTATGAGGAGTTATAGCTGCATCAGGTTCTGTCCCTTGCATATGTCCGGGTTGTGTGTGTCTTTGTGCCGGGGCTTCACTCCTTTGGTAGGCGAGAGGCTGCCTTAGGGATTTCCCCATGGCCTCTGCGTAGGTGTCATTAATCGGTTTTTTAACTTCTGAGCCAGACGGACTGTTTTGCTTGAGTTTTCCTCTTTGGTTATTTGGAGAAGTTGATGGGTTCTGTTCTGTTCATTTGCAGTAACTTGGTGTTCTCTAAAATAGGCATTTTCCTACAACCACCATTTCAATATGGAGGAAAATCATCTTTTAAGGGATGTTTTACAGAAGGATGGGCAATCATTCAGCATTCGGAAAGTTGAACGAAATTGGGGGTCTGCCCTCGAAGGTACTGGCGGAAGAAGACAATATCTTTTGAGAGTACTGTTTGATCTAAAGAATAACATTGATATCATAGCACATCCCATGCTTGAAGAATTGATAGAGTGAATGGGTTCTCCAGGAATTCTTATGATTTAAGCAATTGGAGACTGGATTAGGGATTGTTTCTAAGGATTCAGGAAGTGTGGAGACCTTTTCAGGTAAATCTGTTTGCAACAGATTGAATACCCAGCTTCTGAGGTTTTTCAGTTGGAAACCAGACCCAGCCCTTAGGAGTCTATGCATTCCTGCAAGATTGGAGGAGTAGTACCTTATGCCTTTTCATCTTTTGCAATGCTTTAAAGATTGAAGCTGCACGTCCATCTTTGACAGGAAACAGTGGTTGTGGGGACCCCAGACTGGAGGTATCAGGCTTGGTTCCTGGTGATGGGAGGGATGTTTGTGGGCTTCCTACTATGTCTTCCTTTGTTCAAGATTATGTTCATAGATCCTCAAGAAGAGTTTTACTTTTTAGTGATGCAAGGACTGTGACTGTGATGGCTTGGGGAATTTCAGGAAACAATGGGAGATGCCAGGCGTTTTGGCAATAGCTTTTGGGCTTATATTATACTTATACTGCTGGGCTCTGGGAACCAAAACAAAATATAGATTAGCATGGAAAGTGATTGTGTTCATGTTTCAACTTATATAATTAGTGTTAAAAATTAATTTATGGAACTATTTGGACAGGTTTATCATACAGAATAGTAAATCTGTAATGATCAGCAATACCTGCGGGCCATGTTAGTGAATCAGTAGGTCATGGTTGGGCTGTAAATTAAGTAATGTATATAATGAGAGTATTGAAACCTCCTTATGCAAAATAATTATCAATCTGTGATGTTAGTATGATATTGAACATTATGGAAGTTGGGGCAACAACAATTGTTCGGATTTGAAGAGATAATGGACTGTGGGTGGTTAGTTTCTTTTCAGAGGATGACAAATGTGAAAGCTTCAGATGTAACAAACAGAGCATTCCAAACTGTGTGTGTGTGTGTGTGTGTGTGTGTGTGTGTGTTTATGCGAGAAAGAAGAACTAAGACACATTCTGGATTTTTTTTATCCTTACTTTCAGAGTAAGTTTAGGCTGTGTGTTGTTTAAATGAGCAAAGAGTACGAGAAAAGAATATTAGAATTGAGAGTGATTAGTGTTATTTCAATTATTAATCTCATATAAGAATACACACAAACCATTGTCTGCCCTGACTCTTGTGAGCTGGGTAAAAGAGGTTGTAAAAGAGGCTGGCATTAGTGAGAGTAGTTTAGGTGTACATTCTGTGAGGGAAGCCTCTACTTCCATTGCTTTTGCCCTTGGTGATGGTTTTTGCAAGATAAAATGCTGTAAGCAGATTGGGTGTATGAATCTATGTTTAGGAGTTGTTATTTTAAACCCGTGGTGATTGCTATAGATAAAGTATTAGCAAGGCTTCAACCTTACATAATCTTAGCCTCTGCTTTTTGCCATAAATGTAGAGTTTTCACAGCCAGGTGGGTAGAAAATCTGGATTTTATTAAAGAAATGGAGGCTAGGATTAGCCCACTCTTATAACCCGCTATGATTGTAAATGTGTTTCTAATTTTCAGATTAGGAAAAATTGAGTCTTCAGAAGTGGATGCAGATGTTGTTGGATCAAGTATTTGAGTTTTGGATTGTTGCTTGTAACAAAAGTGTTGTTTAAAAAAAGAAGAGAGCTGTATGTCCTGCTGTTTTATTACTTCCTAGAATTTTACTGAGAGTTCCAAATTCTTTCTTTGCCAGCTGTTGTGAGTGAGAGCAATGAAGGAGATTGCATAATCTTAGTCTATGTATAATGAAATCCAGATTTTATGCCCATCAGACTGTGGAACATCTACATTTGGATCAGTATGATTGAAGCACTCTGCTTGCATTCAAAAAATTTTTGGTAAAGGCACCCAACATACAAGCAAAACTAGAGCAAACATACATGACCACCAAACCAGAATTCCTGTAATCATCCATTCACATATCCTAGAAAATGCATAAATTCCCATGCACACAGACCAATACATGTGCAGACATCCATGCACACAGACACTAAGGCACCCTTGCCGACAAGTCACTAGTCACTGAGCGCATCTCGAGCATCAGGCATAGGGTGATGTGAATGTAAATGTAAATGTACAGGAATTTATATAGCGCAAATCACCGAGCGGTTTCTAAGCGCTTGCTTAGGGAACCCGTCCTGGTATTCCCCTGTGAGATAACCCCGGCAGGGTATCCGCAAGGTGAAAGCCAGGCATCCCGCCGCGAGGGGCCGTTGTGGAGATTAAGCAAGCTATTGCCCAGAGTCGCAGAGTGTGAACCCGTGAATCGAGTAGGCACCGGAGTGAGATTTGTCGAGTCCATGGACATTTTAGGGCTCAAGACCCCGCCGAGCCGGGAATTGAACCCTGGTCCCGGGCTGACCTCTGCTTCCAGGTCTACCTCCTCTAACCAGTGAGCCACACTTCTCCACCATGGGAGCTCACTATAATGTTCAGCAGCATTAAAAAATGATTTGCATCAATAATGTTCAGGGTCATGTGCTTCTGGGGAGCAGAGGGTAATGTTCCACAGGGTGCATAAAGTGATGTGCATCAAGGGAGTATTGAGCTATATTCTTCGTGTTGGCCAAGAGTAGCACACTGTACTATGCATGGAGGAAGCACATGTTGATGGGCCTCCTGGAGCATGAGAATGATGGGTCTGATAGGAGCACTGGGTGGCGTGTCTCAGGAGAGCCACAGATGTGGCAAGTAGTAGGCAAGTCCTGGCTGTTCAGCATCACTAGAACACTTGTTGATGTGTGGTTATGAGGGTGATGATAGAGGGGTACATTAAAATGTGCAATAGAATACACGTTCTATAAAGGAAACCACAGCCCATGTTGTGATTATTTTGTTGTTGCATGTATTTATAGCGCACCTGGCCTGAAGGCATTGGAACGCTGTACAACAGAACTAGACAATGTTGCTGTTTTTACATTTTGTGTACACAGAGAATAGATGATTTGTCCAGAATCATAATGTGTTGCATCCAGGCCTAGATTTGAACTTGGTTCCCCACGTCCTATATTCAGCAGCTCTAGTCACCAGGCCACACCACCTCCCTTTATAAAAATGTGTAGAGCATAATATTCACCAAAGGAGATATCTAGGTTCTGGTCCAGAAAGAGCCGGATTAAACTCAATAAAGGACAGGTTTTAGCTGCTTGCTATAGTTAAGGGAAATGCGTGGTTGCTCTCAATAAAAGCAGAGGCGTGTTCGATTGAGTTCCTTATATTTCCTGTTTCCATTTCTCAGTTATGTAAATGAAAAACGGCAAACTAACTACATGAAACTTATATTGTTCTCAGCTCGCAAACCTTTTCATCATTGTGTGCCTACATTCACGCACGCACAGTGGGTCCCTTTAAATATAATGTTCAAATAACACATGCTGAACCACATAGAAACTGATGTCATGCTACTCTCAGCTTGTACAGTCAAACTGATACACACAAAAGATTTTTACAGCAAATGACTGTTTCAAAATGACTTTCTATGAAGTCAAGATCCATTTTTAAAAGCACCATCAACAAAAACAGCAGATGCCACATTAGCACAGTTGCAAGAGCTCGACTTTATTCCAAAAGCCTTTCTGTCTAAGACAATTGCAAGCCAGCAATTACACAAAACAAAATCTAGTCTTATTTTTTATTTATGGATAAGGTTGGTTTAAATAAATCCTGCAAGAGGAATTCATTAGGCCAAGACTAAAAAACGTTATTCTAACTTCATATGCAATTACAAATTCATTGCTTAACTGTTTGAAATAGCTCAGTGATGCACTAACTACATACCATCCATCACATGCAAAAATACTCACATGCAAAGACAACTCACTGTAAATAATCCTTGCACAAAGCCCTCACGTTTGGAATCCCAATAAAGAAAACCTGCTTAGGCTCAGGTAAAGAGATAATGGACCAAGGGCCACATGTACAAAGCATTTTTGCTGTGGCAAACGGTCCACTTGCCAAATTGGGCCATTTGACTTGACAAAAATGCTTTTCCAAGTGTACAAACACGCAAACTGAGAATCTCCAGAATCGCAGTTTGGGTGTAGAAATTGCTATTTGTGAGGGCGTGTTTAGGGCGCTTCTACCAAATAGTGATTTTCAGTGTTGTTTCAAGGTTTTGTAACCGAACAGCAGTCACAAAACCTTGGTGTTTTGCCACCAATTCAAAATTGGAGGTAATGCATTTTCAAATTGATGGGTTCTCCATGGGACTCCTTTCCCTTTGTGAATTTTGGGAAAACATTTTTTAAGAGCAGGCAGAGGTCCCACGACAGCTGAATGCTCTTAAAAAATTAAAAGAATATGTTTCAATTTTTTTATTATTGAAACCCATTACATTTTCCTTTAAGGAAAACGGGTTGCATTTCAACAAAAAAAAAAAAATCTTTATGCAAAGGCAATCACAGACATGGGGGTCTGCTGACCTTAGCAGTCCACCATCCCTCTGATGGCAGGCATTCCTAATGGGTCGCAAATATTCATGAGGTAGTAGGTCGATTTGTGACCCACTAGAAATCACAAGTATGAAACAAAAAGTTTCATACATAAGGAATAGCAATTTCCAACTAGCTATTCGGATAAAGTTAATATTTGGAAATGACAATTCCTACTCTATGTACATGATCTGGCCCCAAATGTGTAAAATGAATTATCAGTCAACAACCTGACACAAGAGTTTGACCGGTATGATTCATTGTTTTAGCTTGGTAAAGTGCAGAACAGGCCGGTCCTGCAACCAGAGTGGACCTGTATGTGGGATCCAATGCAAGGCTAGAACACATAGACATTTGCATCCACTCTCCAGAAAAATGTGAGACTATAAATGTATTTTTTAGCACTGAAACCTGGTCAGGGATCACATGTATCCTGGCCAGCCAACTGGCAAACCCAGTTTACTGGAACACAAGTGTGGCTATATTTAAGTGAAAAAGAATATTATTCTGTTATGAAATTGCAGGTACTTCTCCAATCTCAAACCATCGGGAAGGTCACTGCAATTTCTGTCAATGTTCTTCGCCACTAAGTCTTATGGTCCTTGGTAGTACAAGATTTATTTTCGATGCATATTTCCATGCCCTTAAAGGCAGTCAATACTCAAATACCTGTTTCATATGTGTGAGTTCGACTTTATAAAACTAGTACCGCATTCTTAAACTGAATACCTATAATATTACTTATCCCTATGAATAGTTTCTCTGCTTGAGTCATTTCTTCATGCACATGTTGTGCATTTTTCTGCTACCTCTTATTTGGACTTGGAACAGCATATAACTACATTTTTGGGGACGTTGACCATATCTGGAGTCTGTATGACTCATGATGATGTTGAACGTACGATCATGGTGCAACGTAATGCAATCACCACCATCCTTTGAGTCGCTGATAGTCATCAATGGTGTGAAAGTGTATATGATTGAATATTAACAGATTTTATACTTTAATATTACCACTGATTCTTTACACTGGAAATAAGGGACGGTGTCATGTTAATCTAAAATAGCTTCAAAACAATTTTTACAAGTAAGCAACGTGTTCCTTTAGCAGCATAATCCTATTCTAGATTCACATGCTGCGCATCAATTGTAAATCATTTGTCGACCGAGGGTTGAGTAATAGCAATCAAATGTGTCAAAATTGTATGCTCTAAAATAGACTTTTGGAATGCCTGAACATCCACACAGTAATGTTTTGGAAACGTGTGAATGGAAGACCACTTTGCCGCCTTACATATACTTTTTGAAAACACATTTTGGATTAATTCAAGGGAGGCAGTTTTTGCATAGATGAGAGCGCTCTTGTATTGATGTAAATGATTATTTGTCTTAAGTAAATAAATGCAACAATGCACTTAGCAACTTTTCCATTTGTCATTTGTTTCTGCAATATCTGTTGTAAATGAACCACAAATAGTTGCTGTGTTTTAATTAAAATGAATTGCATATTTATACATCGCTAAAGAATCCAAAAGAATATCTGAGCACTAGCTTAGAGTCAAACCTGAAGTTTTTAGTAAACAAAGTACGTTACAGGTAAGCAATTGGACAAATAGCTTCCAAGGTCAGAAAGGACTTTCCATCTGCCTATATCCTGATGGTAAACATTTGCCAGGAGACCTTAATATCATACTAGGAGAGTGTAAAATAAAATCTTGTTTCACACAATTACTGACTGTGACAGATAGGATTTGGTTCATGCAAATTGGTATCTTTAACTTGGTCCAGGCTGCTACCGATAGCTAGTGAAGGTTGTGCTGGGCATCTGAAATATGAACAATCATATGTATGTTAAGAGCCACTCTCCAGGCCATATTTTGTAGAGTCTTTAGTTTGTTTACATTGGCTTTAGATGTACATACTAATAATGCATTTCCCTAATCAATTTGTGAACCAAAAATCGCTCCTGCTATAGTTGTATGGTGTTTCTTAAGTAGTAGACGTTGCATTTGCAGAGAAGTTTCAAGACGTTTGACAGCTCATCAAGAGCCGTCCTTCAAGTACACTCCCAAGGTCACCACCCTGCACATCACTTTCACCTCTTTTAACCAACCTAGAATGTGTGTGATAATTATTACACAACTTAGTCAGTGATTGTGACCGACTACTAAGAATTCTTTCTTGGAATCATTTAGATGTAGCTTGTTCCAATTCAATCACTCATTAATAGCTTCAAATAATTCCTCATCCGTGTCCGAGGATCCTTGGTTAACCCAAATAGCAATTGGCTATCTGAAAATTGACTCTCAAGATACACACCAGCTGATGTAGCGATTGAAAATAGATGTTAAAAAATGAGAAGATAAGTAGAAGCTGTATGAGACCCCACAGTAGACTGTCATGGATTCAGCTAGTTTTTAACTTACTCTAACTTGGGATTTGCTCTTTGGGAGGAAGGAACTCTGGCATTTACAAAATATCAAACTCTCTATCACTTTAGAGTCCATGCTATTGAAAGCTGCTGGGAGTTACTAAACCTTCCAAAGCGATGTACCATCTGAATCCACAATCTTAAGGATGACAGTCTGAGTGCCCACAAATGCTGATTCTCTACCTTGGTCTGGACGGAAGCCAAGAAAGTTATTTGCTTTCAATCCACCTGTTTCTGGAGGTGGAGGGTAGCT
This sequence comes from Lissotriton helveticus, assembly GCF_964261635.1. Taxonomy (NCBI): domain Eukaryota; kingdom Metazoa; phylum Chordata; class Amphibia; order Caudata; family Salamandridae; genus Lissotriton; species Lissotriton helveticus. Next base: position 1,913,540,484 of record NC_136061.1, on the reverse strand, counting down.
GCTTTCTCCAAGATGTTGAGAAGCCACTTAATATTAGAAATTGGGCAGGAATTGGTGGTTAAAAACTTCAAACAATTTTTGTAGAAGTCATGTTATCCAAGCTTCTTTCAGTGTGTCTGGAATGATGTAATTTACAAAAAAATCTATTGCCCATAAATTTCAAAACTGTACTAAATGTTGATGAAAATTTTTTTACAAATATTTTTATGCATAGGATTACTTTAAATCAACTTGATTTTTTTTAATGAAAGTTACATTTATTTTTAGATCATAAAATGAAATGTATCTTTTATTTTAACCTTCAATAAATATATATGTACATATATTTTATAAAAATCTAAATTAATTAATTTATTTTGACATTTATTTCCTATAAAGTTCTCATTGTGAATAGAAATGTGCTTACTCTTTTCCTCTGTCCCTCCCAAAACATTTCCTTACCCTCAATAAACCCCTCTCATTTAGTTGAAAGTATTCCCCATTTTCTATCCACACTCTCTAGCCTCTCCCACATTTACACCTAAGTAGTCAACTTACCTGTGTGAGGATTTATCTATGGGAAAGATTAGGGAGGTGTAGGGTGATATATCCACTTGTAGTTTTGTGAATTGCATTTTGTAAGTAAGTAGTACTACTGTGGTACTTGTTTACGTACTTTACGTACTACAAAATTCAGTTTGTGAATCGGGCCCAATATGGCTAAGTGAATCCTAATGGATATGTAAATCAAGTGAACATCAACTTAATGTATACATATTTTATTTAATACAGTCTGCACAGAGGTGAGAAAACCTGTGGATGGTATAGATGATTTCATGTAGTCACTCCGTGCACTCAGTAGTATCCACAAACCTCTATCCCCACCACATCTTCAACCACGGGAGCAAGACTATTGCAGACGAGCTCAAGAAACCCCTCCATCATCGTGGCTTCCTTCCCTAAGGACTAGAACCATGCTAAAGTGAGGCACCTCCTGAAGAAACCATCCGCCCACCTAGCAGAACCAAAGAACTACCAGCCCTGCTGTCCATCACCACCCCCTTTTATGAATCGTTTTGGCCACCACAAGTGTGGAAGGGTATACTCAGATGTGAGTCCCTTGCTCACTGCACCATCAGGATTCAAGCAAGCCGGGCCGAAGACGGCTGTAATGCCAGAAACCGGTCCCCGGAAGCTTGTTTCCTTTCCAGTAAAGAATTGGCTTGGTAGTTTGGTCTGCCCTGTTCCCATGATGCACTGGGCCAGGGTCAGACTAATTTGCATGTAGCCAGGTTCTGAACTGGGATGGTGCAGTGAGCTAAAAAACGGTGATGGATCAAGCCCTGATCTTATGACTGGGTAGGAGTGTTCTGCTTAATTCAGATACTCTGTCCATCACCACCCCCTTTTATGAATCCTGCTGCCTTTTCCAGCAAAGGTTCTCGAGAAGACAATCAACCAGCAACACACCGGACACCTGGAACACAACAAACCTCCTGGACCGCTCTAAATCTGGACTCCAAGCCAACTACAGCACAGAGACAGCCCTGATTGCAGCCACAACAACATCGGGGCCCTCCTGGACTGCGGCAAAATGGCAGCCCTCATCCTCCTGGAACTGTCAGCCACCTTCGACACCATCTCCTGTCACATCTTGATCAACTGACTCCACCAAATCGGAATCCAGGGTGACGCCCTCAAATGGATCTCCTTGTACATCACTGAATGAACCCACAGAATCTGTCTCCTGTCGTTCACCTCGAAACACAAGAAGATCATCTGCGGCATCCCCCAAGGATTGTCCCTGAGCCCCACCCTCTGAAACACGTACATGACCCTCTGGCCCACACCGTCAGGTCACATGAACTCAACATAATTTCTTACGCTGACGACTCCCAGCTCATCCTCTTGCTGTCAAACGACCCTTCCACCACCAGAGCCAACATCCAGAGATGTATGATGAACATCGCTGACTTTATGAAGGGCAACTGTCTCAAGCTCAACACAGATAAGACAGTCCTCATCTTTGGGAGCAACATCTCGCTATGGAATGACACATGGGTACCCTCAGAACTTGCCGATGCCGACAGACCAAGCCCGCATCCTCTGCATCATCTTGGACAGCAGGCTATTTATAAAGAAACAGGTAAACACAGTCTCATCCGCCTGCTTCCACACCCTATTGAAGCTACACCTGATATTCAGGTGGCTCCCAGTCAACATCAGAAGGACCATCACACAGGCCTTTATCACCAGCAGGCTGAACTTTGGGAACACACTCTATGTAGGAATCACCGCACCCCTCCTGAAGCGACTACAGACAACACAAAACTTAGTGGCAAAAGTCATCCTCGACCTCCCCAGATGGTCTCACATCAAATTGCACCTCAAGAAGCTACCCTGGCTTCTGATCCAGAAGAGATGCCAGTTCAAGATATTGACCCACGCATACAAAACCCTGCACAATGAAGGACCAGCATACATTAACATACAAATGACCTTTTACCAACTGACCGGACACCTATGATCCACCACCTTCTTCCTCGCAGACACCCAGATCTGCAGAGGCAACAGCGGAGGACACTCCTTCTCACACCTGGCAGCCAAAGCTTGGCACCTCAGGACCATCTCATTCCTCCGGGAATACAGCAAAGGACTCAAGACCTGGCTGTTCAAATGAACAGGATAACCACATAGCAGTTAGCAACTCCAGCGCTTTGAAACCAGGCCCGGACTGGCCGTTGCGGGCACCGGGCAATTCCCCGGTGGGCTGCAAGGGTGGGGGCTGGTTTTGGGCCCCTGGGGGCCGTTTTTGTTAGAAGGGCCGTTTTTGCAGCATAGCTGCAAAATCGGCCCTGTAACAAAATCAGCCGAAAACCGGCCCCGGCAAAGAGCTCGGCGGCACCTCCAACGCCCCCGAGTGGGGAGGGGGCATCCGAGCACTTTGCCAGGGCCGGTTTTGGCTCCCAGTCCGGCCCTGTTTGAAACCCTCACCTGTGTTTTCCTCACTTTATAAATTCTTGATTAATTGATTACTACATTTTACTCTAGGTATAAAGGCCATCATCGTGTGGTTTCAGAAAAGGAGAAAATAAGTAATAAGGCAGTTCCACCCCTTTCGATGGCTGTGGGGCTGCTTATGACACCTACTGTCGCCGTAGGATGCCAATATTCCTTTTTACGGTTGAGCTCATTAGATAAATGCTTAAAACTTTGCATTTCATGCACCAAAGTTACACTCTAGGCCATAATATATTGTAATTGTATTGTATTGAATTGTAATTGCATTAATATAGCGCTTACTACCCCTGACGAGGCGTCAAAGCGCTTTTTCGGCGGGCTGCACGCTACTCCGGGACCCATAGAGGATTAGTGTAGAATTAGTATAGTGAAACATGCAAGTACATTTTAAGTGGTGGATAGGTTAGTCAGTTATTTGGATTTGGAATGATAGCAGAAGGATAGAGGAGGACAAAGGTTTGTATTTATTTATCGCTCGCTTGTTGACGCACGCTATTCAGGAAGCCTATAAAGGATTAGTGGTGAATTAATATGGTGAAATATGAGGTAATTTCAGTGGTGGATATTAGTCTGTTACTTGGAGTGAGAAGAATAGCGGTGGAATAAAAGGGGAAGAAAGATTTGCATTCATATAGCACTTGTTACCCCTGATGGGTGTTGAAGCGCTTTTCTGGCGAGTAGCACGCCACTCCGGAACCCATAAAGGATTAGTGTTGAAAATTAGTATAGTATAAATATGAAGTAATTTGAGTAGTAGATATGTTATTCAGTTATTTTTGGCAGTATATTAGTAGAGTTGAATATGGAATTTCATAAGTGAACATGTTAGTCTGTTAATTTTGATTGAAAGGGATAGTGGAGGGATAAAAGAGTGAAGGTTTTTATTTTTGTGTTTGTTTTTTAGGTCTTAGCAGTAGGAAGAGGCTTTTGGATGAGTAAAAAGGAGTTTTGGAGGGAAGGAGTCAGAGGGGAGAGTTTAGAAAGGTTTGTTTAAGGAGATCGGTGTAGTAAAAAGAGGTGTCAGATGATGCAAGGAGGGTTAGAGCAGGAGAGAGTCTAGAAAGGGTTATTTTGGCGATCATAGTAGTGGTCTGGGGTTTGGGATAAATGAGAGAGTGGATGTAGAGGATATATTGATAGATGTATAGGATGAAAGATAGGGCAGTGCATTAGAAGGAGTAGTAGAAAGAAGTTTGAGATGAGTCAAATGGTTGGGGTAGAAATAAGCCCCCATCATTGTCCCCTGTTCTTACAGGTAAAACGCTCCTTTGAATAGGAGGCAATTGTTCATCAGGCAGAACTCAAGCATTTTGATGATCATTTCGTTTCTTTCTAAGTAGTGCACAGATCTAGTGGATTGGCATTTCCTTACTAACGCCACGCCATCCTGGTATTTGATAGATGTAAACAAGCTAACTACGTCTATGGTGGCAAGTACGTAGTTAGGCTGCCACTGAAAATATTATTAGTTTTCTGAGGATGTCTTTTGTATCTCATAAATAGGTGGGTAGGTCTTTCATGAATGGTTGGAGAATCGATTCCAGCATTAATAGGTCTGTCTTTTTGTGGATTTTATTAAGTATATTGTTAGGGGTTCGGTGGGTGGAGGGGCGGAAGGGACCGAGTCAGACACCTGAAATAGGGATTTCAAGGATGGTTTTATTTTAAGGTATGCTTTGCGCCGTCTGCTGGATACACGCAGCTTGGTGAAATCGTCCGGTTCCGTTTTGACGCCTCTTGGGAACACCGGATGGTCCAGGGTGTTTCGGTCCCGCCAGCTGTGGGAGCCCGCCAGTCCTCTAGCTCTCTGGTTCTCGTAGAGGTCGGGGTTTCTCTCTCCCACTCTCGGTGCCGGGTGTAGGGTGGATGCTCCCAGAAAAAGAAAACAACAAGAGAGAGGGGGTTTACTCCGTTGTTCGTCCCACTGTTGTATCGGGGCCAGGGGAGTGAAGGACACCTAGTGCTTTCAGTGCTGTCTTAACACACCCGTTCCTGTGCTGTAAGTGCTCGTGAGGGAATGAGGGAGTGCTGGTTACTGTACACTATGTACACGGGTCTATTCACACATTCGAGCTGCCACTCCGAGAGACCCAGCCCGCCACTTTGCCCCGTACCTTTGTGAGCCACGCTCCTCCCGTGGGCCCGTGGCGGGGCGATTCACAGATCCGGTGGCCTCCTGGCTTGTCGTCAGCTGCTGGGCTCGTCCGACCTGCTTCGCCGTCTTCCTCCGTCTCCGTCTCCACACTCGGGTCTCTCACGCCTTCACCTCAGGAAACGCCGTCCGTCGACTTCCGGGTCGCGTCTCCTTTTGGTTCCGTGGCGAACCAGGGGGGCGGTGCTTCGGCTTCCGCGCTGTCCACCTTAAAGGGGCCGCATGTTGATCGTCCTTCGTCCCAAGTTCTCCACTGGGCGTCGGCGTCACTCAGGGACCACGCCTCCGGCCATGATGTAGACTGTAGTACGGAAACAGAAAGGGGAGTAAGGGGGGGAACAGCCGACCACCAGTCCATGCCCGTCTCGGGGTCCAGGTCGGAGTCAACACCCCGGAGACGCGCCCCGTGACATATATATAGTGTAGGAATTACTCGATGTTTGTTTTGTAGGTAGTGTTTTCCTTAATGGGTGAGAAGGTCTTTGCTGTACCACTTATTAAGGTGGTCTCCCAGTTTTTTCTGAATCCCCTTGGTCAGATTTTGTTTGAGTTTTGCGTAGCAGGTGGGATCTCCAAGTTGTCGGTATATTTTCATAAGGTAGTCATCCGTTTTTAGAATGACTATGTTGCCACCTTTATCGGCCTCATTGGTACGTATGTTTTTATCTTTGTAGAGTTTCTTCCAAGGCTTTTTATATCTAGGGAGTATTTGATAGGAGATATGTGCTCTTGCACTAATATTTTTGGTATTCTTTGTTAAGATCACGTTCCATTGCTGTAAAAAATATAGGTCAATTGATTTACCTTGTGGAAGTGTCTGTCTGACGTTAGATTTTATTGAAAGTTTGCTTATTTTGGGAAGTGAGATATCAATTGCTAGTTCTGATGCTGTTTCGGAAAGTGAGCTGATTTGGTCTTCCCTGTCGTCCTCTGACAATTTAGAAAGCAGGTGGATGGTTTCAAATTATTGGGCAGTGAGGTTACTAGTCTTGAGGTGCATTATGTTCTATGCTGTGGTCACTTCCTTGTCTGCAAAGAAATATTGCAATTTCAATCTCCTTATGAACTTTAACAGATCCATTTTGGTTTGAGTCAAATCCCATTGAGCTGTGGGACAAAACGAAAGACCTTTGTTCACTATTTGGTTAAGTGTGATGTTTAGGTCTTTTGTTGATAGATTGACAACTAGTTGGCGTTCTATAATTTCATCCTGGCTTGTTCCTTACTTCTGGCTCTTGTCTGAACCCCTGAAATGGATGGTTATTGGGTTTCTGTACTTGGTGGTCGGGTGCAGTTGTTTTGTGCATTCCCTAAACGTTGTCTGCGTACCTCCTCGTACAAATGCACTCCTAGATGTTTGGTTCTCACACTGTCTGCTTCTTCAGTGGACTCTACGTCTGAGGATTGAGCGATTTCTGAAGAGCTTGCTTGATCTGTGGGAGCATTAGTTATTTTGACATACTTTTTTTCAAAAGTGTATATACCCTTCCAAGGTGATAATCGCTTTCATTGCATCTAAACTTTCTGTTTTTCCTCTGTACAATATCTTCTTCAGACTCATCTATTATTTTGTTGAGAATTTCATAAGACTTTTTAGCAATGTCTTCCCACTTTGCCTCATCAATCCTTTTAGTTAGAATGTCTACTTCTTCCTTGTATTTGTCAAATTCTTCTTGAGCAATGTCTATTAGCTGCCTCAGCATGTTATCTGATGCTGTGCGTAGGTTGTCTACCCATTGCATCAATTTTTCAGGGGCTCTTGTCTCTGTCGGTGGGAATATTAGGATTCTTAGACCTATTCTGTGATATTGTACAGCCTGGGAGGCCAGCACATCAAACGCTAACACCCTTCATAAGGCAGACCAGTCTGACTTTGCATGCGGTGGTGTTGGCTTGTGGGTAATAAGGCTAGATTGCTGCATATGTGATTTATATTGATTTCTCTGGCCCGAAACACCAACTATGGAAATCAAATATTACGTGAATAAGTATTAACATTTCTTATTTTTTTAAACAAGCCAATTGTGAATATACTATACTTGTGCATGAAAAAAGCTGAGATGGGGTGTGGTAAGCAAGGGCTGAGATTGGGATTGGGATGGATTGGTGTCACTACAACGCATGCTTTTACCACGCATGCCTTTACAACGCGGTTTTTACCACGCAGTCCATTACAACGCATAATGCTTTTAGGCGCTGGATAGTGAATTATTTAATTTACTATTCCAACTCCAGTCCCCGTGGATAGCAGGGAAGGTGTTGGATAGTATATTAAATACATTCCCTATCCTAGAGCGCCCCCCAGCGCATTGCGTTGTAATGGTTTGCGTGGTAAAAGTTGCGATGTAATGGTAGTGCGTTGTAAAAAATTCGTTGTAACCGTACTACACCGATTGGGATAGCTACACAGAGAGTGTGGGACATTTGAAATGGAAAGGAGGGAGTAGAATGCAAAAGAGAGGAGAAGACAGTAGGAAAACACATGCAGCGTGGGTGTAAGCACTTGCATTATACAAGCCATTCAGTCAACGGAGTGGAAAAAAGGCAATCTCCAGGGAAGAGACATACAGAAGGAGTAGGGAACTGATACATACAAAAAAAAACATATAATTATAAGCAAGGGGCTGACCCAAAGCTCACTCTGTATATTGTATGTCTGTGTATTGTACTGTAAACAAAAGATCTGCTCCAACAGCCAGCAAAAGCGGTGACAACAGACAGCTTAAGCTGTCTATAAGTCAGGGAGAGGCTTTGGTGCAGCTCCTTTGTTGATTTCCATCTTTTGCAGTATTTGATATGCCACAAGTAGGCTAGTCTTCCAATAAAGTAGTTTTACTGCTCCTAACTGTTTAGAAACATTGTTAACACAGATCTGTGTCAAATTCAGTAGGAAGGAGCTTGGCATATTGTAAATCAGAGACAACGCTTTTACATATCCAATAGGAAGGGGGTACACTTTGTGAACTCTGTCACAAGGAAGGGATTTCACAATGTAAACATTACGACAAAAAACTATACGGAGGGTCCTTACATTCTTTAATGCAGAGAAAATCCCTTACAACGATTCCAGGGGTGCCTGATATCTTGTTTTCTTTGTGCACGTTTGTAATTTTATGATTATTGTGAATTACTATGCATGAATTAAAGAATGTGTTTTTTTTTTAAGTAAAAACACTGACTGGGCTTTTATTTAAGCATGAACGTGTGCTTTGCAGAGTTCTTTATTTCTACCCTATCACCTCACCGAGTAAGCCTTCGACTGTGCTGCCACATTACCCTGGGAGTCAAGCAGCTGGTGCTTGTAGTAGGCACTTCGTGTGTGTTAGTACCGGCCCACGCCCTTTCTTAATGCACTTAAATAATACGATCAGCACTTAGACTCAGGACTGTGCCTGGCATGACATTTAGCCAGCATCTTACTACCCCTTTACATGCAAGCCTCGTTTTTACCACCTTTCCTTTTTACTTACTGCTGATTTTAATTTGCGCCAGTGCTTTATTTTTAGCATCGAACACGCCTGCAGGGTGACTATGTGTTCGATCAACAGTCGTTCCAAATCTCTCCTCTATCACATTTATTCTAACCCTGTAACTAGTGCAGATTTACAGCAACGGAATTGTTTGGCCCCATTAGTGTTAGCTCGCACCTCACCATCTTCTAATACGCAAGCTTGGTTACTGCAATTTTTCTGCTTTACAATAATCCATTTTTATTGGTATTTGCACTTTACCACAGCATGGGTAGTATCCGAGGATGTAGTGTATATGTATGTCATGGTTTACTATTGTTCTTAAATATTTTTTAGCTGTTTAATATATTTGCATTCAATGGAACTAGGTTTTTTAATTGTTATGGCATATATGCTAATTCAATAAAGCTACTTTGACTTAGTTTGTGTTAAAAGGTAAGATTGAGAGAGGACTTTAGCTCTGGTACTTTTGTTATCATCTTTTAATGGACATGTAATACTTAGAGAACTTGTGAGACAGATATTGAGTTGAAAAGGGCCCAAACAGGTCTGTGTTTTGCTGTGTACATTTGTAATCATTTAGTAAGGCTTGTACGGCTCTACCTCACTGCCCTGGAGGTCAAGGGCTCATGGGGGTGTACTGGTGCTCAGCTTGGGTCGTCCAGGACACCAGGGATAAAAGACTCCAGTTGTCACAAGTGGAGCTTTGTAACCCCTGATTACCATGTTCCCTCCACTGCCCCATGAAGCAGTTTCCTCATTCCTGAACTGCAATGTGGGTACTCCAGCATTCTGTGTGCCGGCCACAACTGAAAAGAGGAACAGCACCTCAAGCTACACGTTCTGCAGTAGCCTAGTGTCGAACCAACTGCTCCATACGAGCTTATGGTACTGCTCATGCATGTTGTGCTGAACATGTGCACTCTATATGCATGCTAGCAGGAGAGCTAGGGTTGCTTCAGAATTGGTGCTCTGGAATTGGCTTCAGTCAGGAAGAGCAGCTGCTACAAGCTGCTAGGCAGCTGTTCATGTGATGCAAGAAGAGTCCCAGAGTAGAGGGTGAGTGTCTCCAAGTGTGACGCGATTTCGGATAGGTGTCTGCAACTCTGTCCAGTGGTGTAACTGTTGCCTAAAGAAACCAGTAAATGCTACTGGTTGTGAACTTGACAGGGGAGTTAGTATCTGTGTGGGAGGTTAGTGGATGGGAGCAGCCTGTCCGTGGTCACTAGGCAAGGGTACTTGGAAGTAAATAAATGGACAGCTTGGATCTTTTATGGCCCCTCCCACCAATTATTGGCTGGCCTCCTTAGGGAAAGAAGACGTAACAGCCAGAACTGCCGACTTTGGAACTGAGGAATTAGATTTAAGTCTTGGCATTGGATCAACATCCTGTGATAATGGGCAAATCACTTAGGGCCGGATGTACGACCATTTTATTTCAACTAGCAAAATGCAATTTTTACTGACTCGTAATTAACGAGTTTCTAAATGAAATGTACTAATGTGTCTCAGACACATTTAGGGATTCCCAATTGGGTTGTAAATGACCTACCTCATTAATATTCATGGGGTAGATTGCAATTTGTGACCCATTGGGAATGACCTGTAATCACAGGGATGGTGGCCTGCTGGGCTCAGCAGACCACCATATCTGTGAATGTTCTTTAAATAAAGCAATTTTATTTCTGAAATTCATCTAATTTTTCTAAAAGGAAAACAGGATGCATTTAAGAAAGAAAGACCCCCTTCCCATTTGCGCCTGTCTTACCACCTACTTGAAGTAGGCGGTATACTGTGATGGTTTTGTAACCACATTCTGGTTGCAACTCACTATTAGGAAGGGACGCCCTTGGCATGCCCCTTCCTAATACCGACTTGCAAACCCTATTTTGTGTGTCGGTAATATTTTACCAATAAGCAAAATAGGGTGAGTACATGCTAAAAAGCATTTCAGCAGTCACAAACAGTGTGGCGGCTGGCAGAGAATGGTGGCAGGGGGACTTAGGGGATAGAAAATAAAACAATTAAGAAAACGTACCTGCTGGTAGCGTCGCCAGCTGACGCCTCTCCTTTTCGCAGGAAGCACCCGGTCTCTCAGGCTTCCTAGGCCAATGACAATGTTAACGCTGCAATGTGATTTGTTCCCCTAAGTTCCCCAAGCCAATGAAGTGTTGTGATTGGTCTGAGCGCAGTGGGGGGATGCACTTCTTTCTTAGAAAGGACTCCAACACCTCTGGGTCGACTTTGTGCCAAATAATACAGCAAAAAAAGAAGAAGCTCATTAAGGGAGGGTACTCTGCTTAGGAATGATTGTTGCAGAATTGTTTCAGGAGTAAAATGCATCCATCCATAGTTAAATGCCTGTGCAGTGTGTCTTAAACCATGGCCTCTACAAATACTTAAGGGGAACTGTTAAAGCGTTTATAGTGTAATCACCCATATTAACAACAGCACTCTGGGATACCTCACAGAATATGAGTCAGACATTACCTGAAGCAATGTCACACCCCTAGCAGATATATTGCAACACAATACAGACCGGATTCAAAACCCAAACACAAGACCGGACTGGCCATATCGGGCATCGGGTGTGTCCCCGGAAGGCTGGAAGAGCGAGAGGTACTTTTTCTGCTGGGGCCGTTTTGTAGCAGTGCAGCAGTTTTAAAAGCACTGCATAGTTCCTTGTATATCCAACAGTTTTCAGACAACAACATTAGTGTACCTGCTGGAGAGAGATCAGAGTTTTGTTTAGTGGCAGTTTTGACTCATCTAAGTTAGTGCAGAGTGTTAATATGCCAGCTGCTAAGACTGTGTACTATGCAGATGACTGAACAGTATTTTATGTACATAGCTCAGTGGGTTACTGCTTTTGTCACAGTGATCCTTTTGTTACTGTGCAGTTCAGAAATCACAACCGTAATCTAGGTTAGAAAGAAATGTTTCTTTCCCAGTCTCTCATTACCCTAATTTTACAAAGAAGGGCTTGTTTGCGTAGAAATTAATTATTTTTTAGTAAAGTTAACCCTTACTACTTTGTTATTTTCTGAATCCTGAGTGTGTGCTTCCCCAGACCAAGCCCTCTTTAAAAATGCCTACCGGTATGGATGACATGTGAATCTTACACCTTGTAGTTCCCTTTGTCTTGTGTAAAATGTTCTATTCACTGTCTCTGTATGTGTGTGTGAGATGTAACAAATAAAATACATGTAAGAGAGGGGCTATGGAGAGATGAGAAGCTTTGTTGGAGGCTGATTGTGATGGAATTATTGAAGAGCCTCAATAAAGATTGCCTTATTCTGGTGCATTGTACAGTCATGCTCCAAAAAGTAAAACAATTTAATACATGATGTAAAATGTATTGTAGAATGCACCATTTCTTGCAATTTTTTCCCAGATTTCCACGCCTTCCACCCAAAAGCCACCTTGTAGTGGTCAGGCTTGCTTGCTCACTATGCACAATATGGGGGGTCATCTGACAAAAATTCCAAGGTTTCCTGTCAAGCCCTGCCCACACAAAGTGACAATGTCCCACTTTTGACAGTCTTACATCCAACACACCTCAATAGTCTCACAATCAAGACAGAACTCTCACTTCCTTCACAGCCTAGCAGTCACACGTTGTCAACCACACTCGCACAGCCATCAGAGAAACAATATCATTGCACTGACAGCATTCACACCTGTCACAGTTATCGGACACTAACAGAACACACTCACTTAACTCGCAATCTAGCAGCACAGCCAGTAGACCTTTCTGGTTATTGAAAGTGATTCTTTATTAAATGGTGAGCTTGTGTGTATGACTGGTATTCTTAATGAGAAAATGGATGAATACAAGAATAAGTACATTTGGTGGATAAATAGATACTTGAGTGCAAGAATGACTAACAGAGCACATAATGATGATTTATTAATCATATAGATGAATGGATGGGTTACTGCATGAATGGAATCACCCAGATACTTTCAATTATAAGCCAGACCATTTATCCTTGCCAATGTTTACCTATCTTGTAGTATTACAAGGAGCAATGGTCTGAGCAGCCTATATATGGTGCAACATGGTCAGAAAAAAAGAATGTTATTTACCAAAACACCAATCAAGCAATCTCTTTTGAGAACTCTGTCCATCATATGTTGTTAAAAGCCTACTTCTCTTGGTCTGCTACTAGTAATTAATTGTACCATAAAATGCTATAATCTTCTTCCTAAATATTTAAATCTGTGTTCCGAAATATAAAGTTCTAACAGATTAGGCAAAACATTGTCTCTATTATTCAGTACTGGGGCAAATACATAACAGATACATACATTGATGTGTTCTAATTTTACATACTTCAGGTTCATATTAGATAAATGCTACTGAACAGACATGGGTATTACCTGGTATATTGTATGTAGGTTGGTGCATGTTCTTCCCAGCTACCTATTCTCTATTTACTTTTATGAAGACATATTTAGGGCAGCAGTATTAAAATATCTGGCTAAGATAGTTTTTCAGTTGAGTGTCAGCGATTGCTAATTTATCTATGGCTTGCACATATTTAATTGAAAAATAGATGACTCACAAAGATTTCAGTTCCAATGATTCATTGAGAACTGACAACATTCATTTACTTCTTAAAATAATAAGAGAAGGAATCCGATACAAGGAATGATTAGGGTAAAGAAAAAGGAAGTGAATGAAAAATTAAACAGGACAACCTATAATCTTATTCTATGGCCATGTAGGTGCAATCATTTTTAGGTAAATCCCTATAAATGTCAACATCTCCTGAAAGCGGCCTCCTTCTATTATAAAATACATGAATAGGGCATTCATCTGTAATTTAAAATATATTAAGATGGAGCTTTTGTCCAATAGTGTTAAAATAGTTGTCTAGAAGTGCAAGGATTTTTCAATCAGCATTTAAGAGTGAAAGTGGGCATGATAAACTTGCATTGTCTTTAATTGCATTAGGAAAAGCGCGTATTTTGACATAATTTCAGCATTCTGGAATCATTCTCATGGAGAAAAAGAGCAGAAATTGAGCCTAAAGGTAGTAAAAGAGGTCAGCCGGCAAATCAGCTGCTCCACCAGCTTTATTGCTCGGTAGTTCTGCAATAACCATTATACCATCTTAATACATGAATAGCTGAGAAATGGGGTATTACCTTAATGCTTAAATGCCACACTGTTCGCCCTGATACCATTTTTAAGGAAAATACCCACAAATTTCAAGACATAAATCATACATGCTGATGTTCAAGGTTTAATACAGTATTTATGACCATTCTTGCTGGAGGAGAGGGGAATTATACACCTCTTGTGAGCCATGTACCCTCCCCTAACATAACAATTGTAATAAATGATATAGCAAATAAAGATTAATGACCATGATACATAAGACAGAATGTGGAATCGCAAAAATAAAAAATGGAAGAATTACTCTAAGGTAGCAACCCAAAAAGAAGCCAAATTGACTATATAAACAGAATATATATATGGCACCCAAAGCACCAGCGTCAATAGTATCGCCGGACATCCAGACCATTGGGGATACGGATATCTACCGCCCCCTGCGCCTAATGCCACGGAGCCCAGGGTTTGACGAAGGGGCTCCTCAATCAGGGTCATCAATAACGAGTGAGCGACCTGGGAGTCCATGACAGCGACGAAGGGAGGTACACAATTTACGAACTGTGCAGTGTGGGAAGGCCAATTTCGGCACAATATGTAAGATCTTTATTGAGTATCAGGACTTTAAAATTCATCATACATTCCCGTTGCACTTATTGAAAATTCCCCGTATGAACAATGAGGGGCAGAAAGACATTGGTATGAGACTGACCAATCCTCTCCCCCCGCTGATTTGCTGTATCCAATGGGAAGTGATCTAGTGTTTCAAAACTGTACCATCACTGACACATTGGATGAATTGCATATGCGTGCAGAAGAAGGCAAAACGCCGAAACACGTCCTTGCCCGCAAATAAATTATTGAAGCAACCCCGCGAGTGCAGTGTGTTTCTGACACAAGAGCCTTTATATATATATGTATATATATTTTTTATATATATATATATATATATGTGTGTGTGTGTGTGTGTGTGTGTGTCACTTAAACTGTGTTTTTTGTAGTGACTTAATATAAAATATGTGTATATATAAATATATATACACACATACACACACACACATTTTATAGAAAGTCAATGAAAAAAACGGAGATTAAGTGAAATTATGGTGAGGATTAATTGTAAGATATTGATACAATTTGCTTAGTTGTGGGCAGTTAGGGGTACACCTTCGGTCATCTCCTGCGCCCAACCTCAGAAGACAGCAGTTGACCAGCGCTTATGGATGAACTGTTACACACGCGTGGTTGGAATTTCAGATTCTCATCAATATATTCTACAAGGAGCATCATTATTTTGTGTTGTCACTCCACCTTCATAGTTCTACTACTGGCAATACCACTTCATTTTTTTCATATCCATTCCCTTTCATTCGAGGTTCAAAAATTCCAATTATTTAACTTTGATTATGAAAATACTCGTGAGGTTTCACCACAAGCCTATCCTGAATTTTCAGTGCACACACAAAATAAGATCATCGAAATGTCCCCAAGTGTGTCACCTGTTTTTCTCGGGGCAAATAATTAAGTACATGCCCTTATTCTCTTTACTTTTCTAAGGCTATTTGGGTTTTTATTTTCAGCCAGCAAAATACCTTACAATTAAGTGCCCTATTAGAACAGAGATTCGATTTCACGGCTGATGCAGGTAAGTGCCATCACACATCTTCGTTTCTCCACAATTACTTTTCAATTGTTTTTCTAAATGTTTTCCAATTATATCTTTATTCATTTCCTTGTAGACTGTGATCTTCCATTCATTAGTGAGAAGGTGTTATACAGCGAATGTAGTCTAGACTCCAAAACTAATGATAAAAGATATATATATATAAAATGTGATAATTCTCAGTGTTTTAAGTCCAGACCGATGAGCATCCTTTAGAACTAGCAACATATTTATTTTTTCCTGCCCTTAAGAGTAGTTTCTTTAGGGTACAAAATTGAGCTGTGAAAATGATAAAGATTCATCGTGCCAAAGATAAAGTGATAGGAGAACATTATTGAATCCTTGACACAGACATCAAAAGCAGGGTAATGCTCTGCATTCACACTGAGATACTGAGTCTTTGTAGAAGCATCTCCTAGTGCTGTCAGCTGTGACACCCTGCAGCTGTTAGGTCTCACCTAGGCAGCGATTGCACTGTCTCTTCGAGACATGCTGTATTGAGGATTTGTGAATAAAGCTCCGCCCACTTTCCATCCATCTTTTTAATTGGCTCCTGTCCTTTGTAAATTATGGCTCTTCATTGGGCAATAGGCCTAGTAGTCCCTCCTTAGTAACCACCTTGTCTCTTCTTGTAACCTCCCTTGAGAACACCCCTCATGGGAATTCACAAGAATACTATTCTTTGAAGGCTTCAAGCAGGACACACACTTTGTCCTAAGCTAGGTTTGCAGTGCTTACTTCACTCACAAGAACATCTCACATTTATATGAGAGCTTCTACTAATTTCCCTTCATCAACTCCACACAGAATAGAACCTAATCTGGAATCAATTCTTTTGTCATATTTCAAAGCTACGAATTTTATATATGGACATAGCTAGTTGAATGTAATTGTGGTACTGTCTCGCGTGCAATGCATTATTGGTAGGGTGGATTTACCATATCTTCTCCAGAGTACAGTACCATAGGAGGCCAAAAGAGGTTCCTTGGGACCTCTTTTGGCCACTGCAACATGTCTAGACAAAAATAAAATTGGCATTTATAATGCCAGTAACTCTATCTCCAACACATGCAAGACCAATTGCATTTCCAATGCAATAGGTCTCAAACTTGTTAAAGTTATAGCTGTTGGTGTTGAAAATGACAATGATTTTTACTTTTGCTTTTGTGTACCATTGGCAATAGTGCAAAGCAAATATAATTCCACTGCAAACAGAAACAAAACGTTCTGCCCCATTTTTTAAATTGGCTCCAATACCAGTCCTTAGTAAATGGCAGCTCTTTATTGGTCGATAGACTTAGTATAGACAGAACACAAGCTATGTCCTCTGTAAGGCTGGCAGTGGTTACTTTACTCACTAGCACATCTCACATGTATCTGAGACCTTCTATTAATTTCCCTTCATCAGCTCCACACAGAGTACAACCTAATCTGGAATTATTATAATAATTATTTTGCCACATTTCAAAGCTACCAATTGTTTACATGGACATGAGTAGTTGAATGTCCTTGTGGTACTGTCTTGCATGCAATGCAGTATTGGTAGGGTAGATTTAGCATATCTTCAAAGTTTATGATGCTCACTAGGGACCTCCAGGCACAGCTTGTGCTACTGCACCTAGACAAGCAGTGCTGGTGCTTTGCTTGCTAGGGACATCTAGGCGCAGCTTGCTGTACTGCACCTACCACATCCTATTTATAGTAGACCTTCTATAAATGCCCCTTCACCAGCTCCACATAGAGTACAACCTAATCTGGAATTAATATAATAATTATTTTGTCACTTTTCAAAGCTTCTAATTGTAGACATGGACATAGCTATTTGAATGCCCGGTGGTACTGTCTTGCATGCAGTGCATTATGGATAGGGTAGATTTACCATATCTTCATAGTTTATGATGCTCACTAGGGACCTCTAGACACAGCTGGTGCGACTGCACCTAGACAAGCAGTGCTGGTGCCTTGTTCGCTTGAGTCATCTCGGTGCTGCTTGCTGTACTGCACCCACCACATCTCATTTATATTAGACCTTATATAAATGTCACTTCATCACCGCCATATAGCGTACAACCTAATCTGGAATTATTATAATAATTGTTTTGTCATATTTGAAAGCTGCTAATTGTACACATGGACATAGCTATTTGAATGTGCTTGTGGTACTGTCTTGCATGCAATGCATTATGGGTAGGGTAGATTACCATATCTTCAAAGTTCATGATGCTCTCTAGGGACCTCTAGGCACAGTTTGTGCTACTGCACCTAGGCAAGCAGTGCTGGTGCCTTGCTCGCTGGGGACATCTAGGCGCAGCTTGCTGTACTGCACCTACCACATCTCATTTATATTAGACCTTCTATAAATTTCCCTTCATCAGCTCCACATAGAGTACAACCTAATGTGGAATTAATATAATAATTATTTTGTCACATTTCAAAGCGACTAATTGTATTTTGTACTTTGTACTTATAGTTGCTGCTTATGAGAAGCAAGACTGGCAGGAACTGCGCCACTTTTACTGCCAGCCTTGTTGTTTATAAGCAAGGACTATAAGCACAAAGTGTGTGTTTAGGCACCGCTTGCAGGTTTTCAAAACACATAAATAAAAGACATTTAAATTCTCGAAATGCAACACCTATTGCATTGCAAATGCTTGTTTGGTCTAAGCATCAGTTCACATGTAAGTTCAGGACCGGCTTCAATGCTGGTGGCGTCCAGTGTGATGATGTTTGTTTGTGCACCCAGTGACTTCCTTCTTCAAGGATTCCCTCACTGCCATCCTTTAACGGTGCCCCTCCAGTCTCCAAAACCATGCTCTCACATGCATTTCGGAAAGCAGATCTTTGATGACAGGTAATAGCTCACTGTTCTATATTAGGCATTTAACTAACAAAATGCAAGTAACAAAAGGATCTCGCAGACAAAAGCAGTAACCCACTGAAATATTTACATTGTATGCACTTCTGTGATCTGCACTTCCGTGACACTTCTTTGAGCTGGCTAATTTACCTACTGCACCATTTATGATGAGTCAAAATTTCCACTAGACAAAACTCCATCTCTCTCCAGCTTTTCCATTAATCACCAGAGTTATCTTGACATGTTTAATGTTGCTGGGAGAAAAGAACACAGCAGCAGGTGCTTTTGATTCCATAATATTTGAAAAAACACCCCTCGAAGTCAGTGCCCGGTGCGGTTGCACTAGTCACACCGCCCTAGAGCAGATCCTGTGTAAGTTAGTCTCCTCACCTCACCCTGGTTTGCTTATCATTGAGCTTCAAACAAAATAGTGCTTAGGGTCACGGTGGATCAGTATTTCAACTTCATTCAGATGCTCTCTATTTATAGTTATTTTTGATTAGCATAAAAAAAATGCATGTGCATAGTGAATTATTGTAATACCCAAAGCAAACCGGAGACAGAAAGATTATACTTTTGCCCACTAACTGATAAAGTGCTTTTAAGAGAAGAAGAATTAGTGTTGCAAATTATGTATCACATCTTTTACATGGCTGGGGCTCCTATTTTGAGGTGTGAGCTGGGTAGTGCCTTAGTACTAGAAACTTACCTCAATCTATTTCAGATTTAAACACCAAATAACACAACAGAGTTTTACGTAAACTGTGCCATCATTTCCATTTTTTTTAAGTTTCACAAGTTGTTTACTGTGTGTAGTGATCTGTGGTTGTCAGAAACCATTTGAGAGAGCCACATGGCCGACAGGAACAATTGACCCCAACCATGGTGGTAGGCACAGCTTACCACTAGTGTTCTAATATCCGGCCTATTATGGCATTACAAACTGGGACAAGTACACTCTTTCCTCTTGACTCTCATGTAAGCAAAGATAGACAGTAAACGACTTCGCAGGGAGGGGGAGGGGGTAGGGGGCAAATAAGAAGAGCTAAACAATCAATCAACAGATTAAATAAATCACTCTCTACCCCAGTGATTATCTGTTGGCACAATTAGTACACAATTAGCTAGGCACCAGCT
Organism: Lissotriton helveticus; assembly: GCF_964261635.1. Classification (NCBI taxonomy): domain Eukaryota; kingdom Metazoa; phylum Chordata; class Amphibia; order Caudata; family Salamandridae; genus Lissotriton; species Lissotriton helveticus. The sequence continues at coordinate 1,913,521,086 of NC_136061.1, read as the reverse complement.
TTTAGGTTAAATGATACCATCCCCAGGCTTATACTGAACCACCATGGTGTCCTTATCTCCGCCCAATTCCAGCCATATGGTATCCGCCTGGGGGTGCCGCTCGCAGCGGTTGTTGTGCTCTACTGGACTTTTCCTGGCTTTACTGGTCACCGAGGGTGTGAGGAAACAGCAGGACTACCGAGACCAAGTGCCCCGCAACCACCACCACCTGTGCTCCTCCCCTGCCGCCGCCTTGATAACTGCTCGCAGACCCCGCTTAGCGGGAGCCGCTCGCAGCGGTTGTTGTGCTCTGCTGGACTTTTCCTGGCTTTACTGGTCGCCGAGGGTGTGAGGAAACAGCGGGACTACCGAGACCAAGTGCCCCGCAACCACCACCACCTGTGCTACTCCCCTACCGCCGTCTTGATAACTGCTCGCGGCCCCAGCTTCGCGGGAGCCGCTCGCAGTGGTTGTTGTGCTCTACTGGACTTTTCCTGGCTTTACTGGTCACCGAGGGTGTGAGGAAACAGCGGGACTACCGAGACCAAGTGCCCCGCAACCACCACCACCTGTGCTCCTCCCCTGCCGCCGCCTTGATAACTGCTCGCGGCCCTCGCTTCCCGGAAGCCGCTCGCAGCGGTTGTTGTGTTCTACTGGACTTTTCCTGGCTTTACTGGTCGCCGAGGGTGTGAGGAAACAGCGGGACTACCGAGACCAAGTGCCCCGCAACAACCACCACCTGTGCTCCTCCCCTGCCGGCCACAGCCTATATTTTTTATCACGCCCCCGCTACGCGGGACACGTGCCGGGCGAAGCCCGGGCCAAGGGTGGGCCCGTTTGAGCCCGTTCGAGGCTGGCTGGAGAAGGCTGGGCTGGGCTCCCCCTCTAACGCTGAAAAACCTGAAAGACAGAGTAAGTTTATTCATCTGTGTATGTTTTTCACATTACTGTACTGGCACCGTTGTAGTACTTCAATAAACCTGAAATGGCCGGACGTGTAGGGAGGGGGAGGAAGGCCGCACCGGGAGGTTCTGTGACCGGGACACTCGACCAATTTATCTCAAGGGTATCGCCGATACTAGCGCACATAATTGAACTTACGGAGCGCCGCCTTTCTTTAGACCTGGCTTTCTCCAAGCGGTCTTCTCTGGGAAACTTTGTGTTGTCTGTCACCCCGGAGCGACATATAAATGCTACCACAGAACCAGTGACCACAAGCCACAATAGTGGCGTAATAACTGTGGATATGGTGAACACCAGGCTTAATGGGGCCCAAAGTAACATCAACACACCGATAACTGTGCCAGGCGGGGTATCTACTCGTGCATCCACGATGCCTGCTTCTGGGGTTGCGCCACTGCCAATAGGACATATATCGGGAGCAATCCCAAAGAAGAAGCGAGGGGGGGCTTTTCAAAGGGAAAATACCCAAAGGTGGCAAAAGCTAAGAATATGGGTAATTCGGCATCTGCTGTACCAACTACTGCACCAACTACTCCTGAACACCAGACAGTGGTATCAAGTACTCCACCTAACATCCCGCCTGTTGGTATCTCGGCTACATTGGACGAGGATTTCTGGCTAAAAGTTGGCGGAACCCTTACGTCTTCTATGCAGCCCATCCTGGCCAGATTGTCACAAATTGAAGACAGATTAAAGAATCTTGAGCAATTGAGTATATCTAATTATGAGTGTAATAAGAACAAACAGCCAACAGCCAATCAACATAAGAACCTGCCGATAAGCGGCACAAGGGATACTTCGGTTCTCAACCCAATTTCCCATATATCGGAATTTGATACCACGAAAGGCACCTTGCGGGCCTGCGTTGGAACCGGACTGAGCACAAACGATGATGCAGTTTCCCAGGGAATCATGGACAACGTTAAGGGAAATACTGCAGTCCATCATGTGTTGGGAGGGGGTATAATTAAAACCATGCAGGGGGATGGAAGGGACCCACTGATATTGATCAGCATGAGAATTCGTTACCACAAATCGACTTACCACCAGAATCTATCCCCTATGTTGTCGTCTTGGCAGGGGTTCCAGAACTAGGGAAAGGCAGCGTGGAATCGTATGTCGAACTGAAGAATAAAATCATCCACTGGCTAGTTGGGTGGGCAGAAGTAGGAAAGACATATTGGGTGACTGTATTGTCATAAACTTTAGAGACACACGAGTAGTGCAATACATTTGTGAGCCGCGGACCCATATCACAATCACCAGAATTCAGCCACTTGACCTTACTCACTTTTATAGCCCCCACACACGACGAGTTAATCATGTTTTCAATGGAAATGTTCTTGAAAGGGAGTATTGGAGTAAATAATGCCAGAAATAGGATTGGAATTGATGGCTATGGTTTGGTATCTAGTATCCCCCTCAGTAACAGGTACAGCGTACTTGATTTGGTGGACTGACTTAACCCAAATAGTGCTAACTTCCAGAAGGTCTTCTCAATGGAAAGGGGAGTAGAGGTCATGAGGCAACAGCTTGACAACAACCCAATCAATGAGGCTCTTGGGGGGGCTTGCAAATTGTACCAAATATAGTTTAGCTTTTGCCAGCAAAGAAAGGGGATATGCCAATATTGCTATTGAAACTAACCAACTTATATCTAGTGTGGGTGAACTCCTCCCTGAGCCAAATATAACTTTGAAAATAATAGAAAGGGAAGAGATAGTAGAAAGGGAAGAGATTCTGGAAAAAAATCATCAGGCCAGACAATATAGAGTGAATACATCTGTACGGTATAGTAAATTAAGGAGCACATTAGGAGATGTTAGCACCCAAATAGTTGCCAGCCCAAATATTAATAAACCAGAGATGGGTAATACTCTCAACCTGATGTCGTGGAACATCGCTGGGCTATCTTCCAGAATAAGGGACCCCAATTGTTTAACTTTCATACAGGATTTTTCTATCATCTGTTTGCAGGGATCCTGGGCAATCGAGGCAATACATATAATTGGCTATCGCACCTTCCACACTCCTGCCAGCCCGAGCTTAAGGGGAAGGAATAAAGGGGGATTATGTATCTATGTGTCTAACCTTCTAAACGATCTTGTAGTGAAATTTGGAAATGGATCTGAATATTATCAGATTCTGCTAGTAAGCGACGAGGGAAAAAAGAAAACAGTTCTAATAAACTTCTATAATAACATCCCAAAAATGGAAATTAAAAAGGTATTAGAAGAGGTATGCCAAAACCTGAAGCACATTGAAGAACATCAGTCTGGGGATATATGTGTAATATGGGTTGGCGCCTTCTACTGTTTTCTATGCCCATATAGTCATCTGGGTATTTGTGGATTGGGCACAGATAAGACGACCCCCTAACACACTTTTCCCATACTACTCTAGGTAATTTGCTAAATGAATTGACCTTTCAATTTGACTTGGGCTTTGCAAATGAATTATGTACTCCTCCAGTCCCTTTTGAGCAAACTTTTATTGGGAGGGGGTGTAAATCAGTAATTGATTTCGTTCTTATATCAAATCGGTATTCTTGTCATGTTTCTATTTGTAAAACATGTGATGTAGTATCGTGCGACCACCTTCCAAACAGGCTACTTTTTTCTCTTGCATGGAGCAAAAAAACAACTAAAACAACTGAAAATTTATATAACTATAAATTAAGCCTTGTAAAGACTAATAGATATTCAATAAAGTGGAACAAAGTAGAACCCACGGCCTTTTTTGAAACCCATATAAAAAATAAATATAAGGAATTTGAAACGTGTATAATGCAGACAGGTGAAAATGTCCTAGTCACTGAGGCTTTCCTCAGAATAACTGAGGAAATACGTAAACTCCTCACAGGGACACAGAAAAAGGGTAAGATTAAGGCGCAGGGATGGTTTGATAGGGACTGTAGCAAGGCCCATGCTCATTTATTGAAGGTGTTAAAAAGCGACCCGAGAAGTAAGGATGAAGTGAGGTTGGCTAGAACTGACTATCAACGAGTAGTTAAAAAGCGTAAGAGTCAGTTGAAACAGGAAGCCTGGCAGGCGCTACATCAAGCCTGCCTAAATATGGGCAACATGGGCTTCTGGAAGGCTGTAAATGCCCCTTTCTTTGTAGACAAGGTAACTAATTCAATGGAAGTGGCAATTACGGAAGACAGATGGGTTAACTACTTTAAGGACCTTTATCAGGCAGATGACCCAACCGAATGTGAGGTACCTGGCATAACTGAAGTGGATGTAAATGTGAATCAGGCATCTTTTCCCATGAACATCGAATTCTCACTCATAGAAGTTCTAACTGCCATCAATGAGAGTGCTACAAGGAAAGACCCAGGACCCGACGGTGTGCTAGTGGATATATATAATTCTAACACTGAGCTATGGGCCCCACTTCTAACTAATGTCCTGAATAGCTGCAATAAATATAGGTTCTTTTCCACTTGGCTAGAGGCCATTGTGATCCCCATCTTTAAAAAGGGCGACCGTAATGAACCAAAGTGCTATCGTCCAATATCATTACTGGGCTCACTCATGAAAGTTCCTGGGAGGGTCATATTAAGTAAACTAAAACTTTGGGTTGAAGAAAAGGGCATACTTTCAAAATTTCAATATGGGTTTAGGGCAGGACTCGGTACGACAGAACAAGGATTGAATTTAGCGTTGATTATAGCTAAGTATGTAACAGCCAAAAAGGAAAAGTTGTTCTTGACATTTGTCGACCTGAGTTCAGCCTTTGACTGTTTAAATCACGACAAACTCTGGAGCACATTGTCACAAATGGGCGTGGACTCTAATTTACTTATATTTATCAAGGAGCTATATCGGGGGCGGGGGCGAGGGTGCGGTTTGGGAAGCAGGGCGAGTGTACATCCAAGTTCAGCATAAACAAAGGAGTTAGACAAGGTTGTATACTCGCACCTGGTCCAGGATAAGCAGGTCTACCCTCAGATTAGGAACGCCCCAGTCCCTATATTAATATATGCAGATGATGCAGTAATTATGGCACGGACTCAAGTAGGCCTCCAAAGAGCAATCACTAAATTCGCAAATTATATGAATGATAGAGGTCTAAAAATAAATATAAGCAGCACGTTCACTATGTGCTGTACTACAAATAAAACCACTACATGTAAAACTTTTATCTCAAAAACGAAAATAGATACGATTGATAAATTCTCGTATCTGGGTATTAACTTTGAGAAAATGGGCACTTGGTCATCTGCGGCACATGCGAGAAAATTGGCTTTTTCGAGAGCCATAGGTGCCGTTCGCAACTTTGCTAATAAGTTGGGTGGACGACCAGTTCCAGAGCTTGTGGACATACATAAATCTAAATGCGTATCCACAGCGATATACGGGATAGGGATCTGGGGAATAGCAGAAACTCACAACATACAACTCTGTGAGAATGCTTTCTTGCGCTATCTTCTAGCCGTCCCGGGGTCCACCTCTACTTATGTATGTCATAAGGAATTAGGTTTGTCATATATATCGGACCTTATTAAAGTTAATCCCCTTCTTCTATGGCATAAGGTATGGTCCACTGACGAGACCGGTTTTAATCGTGATATAATTAAGAATTGCCTTAATCTCCCGGGGGGTTACAAGGATCTCATGGATCATGTATGTAAAGAAATTATTTTATGACATTGGTTACCCAGAATATTTTTATTCCCCAAGTTGCCTGGAAACTGTATCAAGGAAGAAGCTGAAAGAAATTTGTTTACATTTTCTAGAAAATAAGCGCTGGCTGACAGAGAAATGTAAAATTTCAGTTATGGAGAACCGTTTGATGATCCTAGGCCAGGGAATTCAGCCATATCTGATACAGACGCAAAGTTGTTATTCACGTTTGCTACTTACACGCTTTCGTGGGGGGACTTTTTTTAGACTGGTTACATTCCCAAAGGTAAACTCTTGGTCTAGAAATTTGTCGTTATGTCCATGTGACTATATTTCTGCCCAATCAATGCTACACTTCATGCTTTTTTGTAAATGTTATGATTTGCCAAGGAGAAGATTCTTAATTTACATCTTGAGAAAGTGGGGACTTAGACAATGTAGAACAACACTCTTGAGGCTACAAATGCTGGAGGATGAATTGATCATGTTCCTTATGTCGTCTTTTTTAAAAGCTATAATCAGATACAGGATTATAATTAATTGACTTATAATAATCCGTCTGAGTTAGTGTAACATTTTTATGTATCCAATATGAGCTGCTTTTTTTTGACTGTATTATCATGATTTATAGTAATGTTTATGTACTTTTTTAATGGTAAGCTTTTTATAATATGACTTGCTTTTACTGTGCTTTTATGGTTTTTCTAATCAAAATCGAATAAAGCAGTTTTTGACTTTGACTTTGACTTTGGTATCCGCCTGAGGTCTAGGATGTTCCCTTCTTGTAAGTCGTTTTTAATCAAAATTAGGCAAAGGTACAAGTTTCACTATTTGGTTGCCCTGGGAAACTAGTGCATCAGTTCATGTAGTACGTTAGCCTAAAGGAGTATTGCTGCTCAGGATAAATCCATTTCACGGATTGGCTTGGCTCGTGTTTACAGCCTCTTATCCTTTGCAGAGCAGTCCAGTCCTTAGACTATGTCCTCGAATGTGCTAGCTGCTGTATGCAGCAAGGCACACTGGTCAGTTTCTTTGGTGGGTTTTCTTCGTCCACAGCAGCAGTACCACGCCACGGTCCCTTTCGCTTTTTTTTCTCTCTCTCTCTCTCTCTCTCTCTCTCTCTCTCTCTCTCTCTCTCTCTCTCTCTCTCTCTCTCTCTCTTCCTCCCTCTCTCTCTCTCTCCCTCTCCTCTCTCCTCTCTCCTCTCTCTCTCTCTCTCTCTCCCTCTCCTGTTTCAGGTGTTGGCCTGGCAGGTGTGGCCTTAGGGCTGGACATCCGTGGTTAGTGCTGCCTCCATACTGGGCATCCATGTCAAGTTTGGCCTCCAAGGCAGAGCAGACTTCCTGCTTCAGGTGTCCCTCTTGGTTGCTCCTCATGCTGCAGTGGCAGAAGCACCAGTTCTCTGACTGTAGAAGGCCTGGTTGGCATGGGGCTATGTAATTAGGCTTCTTTAAGCAGTTCACCTCCAGAATCATACTCTGAGAGACCAGATGGCCTCTGGCAGCACAGGTCAATCCCAGTGATATTCACAGTGGATATTTGACTTCTACTGGAAGTCCCACACTGAGGGCATGCTGGACCTCTCCTCCTGGACAGTCTCTCCTCTTGCAGGGCAGATACTCTCCTTCCCTCTCTGGCAGACAGGCTTCTGTGTCCTATACGGACCCACAATTTCTCCAGCAAGCTGCAGACTTCAGATGATATCCCTCATCTCCTGGAGACTGGTTGTCACGCAGCCACCTTCCCTCACAGAAGCTCTTCGTATACTCTGTGAAGCTCTCCAGGTCTTGGTCAAGAATAAAGCTTATTTTCCAGACAGGGGGTGTGGATCCACTATCTAAGGTACTGGGATCAGTTTGAAAAGGCTCACTTTCAAATGTAAATCTTTTTTCTGCAGTGCAGATACATCATTTGTGCAAGGTGATAGCTGTCACAGCAGGTAGTGAGGGTGGCTTGAAGCAGCAGTATCCAAAACATGGATATAATGAAGTGTGAAGACTCTGTACCAGACTGTCAACAGCCTTCCTGAAGTAGCTATCAGAAGTAGACAAAAATACACATCCTGCTAAGAAAATTCCCCTTTTTATCAACAAAATCTCCTGACTCGCCATTTCTTCCCCACCAGCTACCAAATTCTCAGGAAAATCTAATCAGCAATCACTGACTAAAAGGTCCTCATACAATTTCTAAGGATAACCCTGCCTCCATCCTACCTCACTTCAGTGTCTGGATTTTCAGCCTCTGGCTTCAGGAATGCATGCAGTCCACTTCCATTGTCGGGGGGGGGGGGGGGGCACTATAAGTTCCCCATCTTGTACCATGCTAAACTAGGTCCATCCAAAATGGATCCCAGTGGTACCAGTAAGCATATCCACGTTGCACACTCTCTCACTGTCAGTATGTTCCACACATACGCAAACACTGGTTGACAGCGCAAGGGTCTAAACACTAAGTTGAAGCACAACCTTTATTCAAGTGTAGTCAGTAGGCCACAATCCTTTCTGACACTGAAGAAAACGTCTGGATATAACTGTTAATTCACAGCAATCAGTATGTTGAAACTGCTACTACATGTCAACAACCCTAGACATGTTCAGAAATCCCATGTCATTAAAAAGACGGGGCCTTGGTGCGACCTTTCAGGTCACAGAACATTTTCTGGACTGTGGCATTACCATGGACAGGTCTAGGCCTCAGCAAACTCATGAAATTAGCATGGAAACTGGGAAGGTAAAATCCAGAGTATGAGATTTACAGGCTGGATCATTGAGGACTGTGGTACAGGGCGGTTTACAATGCAGGAGTAAGTCCCACCCCAACCGTGGTCTTTAAAGTGTAATCAGATCAGAGCCATCTTAGAATCATCATCGAAGCAGGACATTGACTAGTGCATAATTAATGATTGGGATTGCAACTTTCGACGGCAACTTTTATTTTTTACAATTTAAGCACTGCCTTTGATATCATGGTCTACGTAGGATCGATAGCATGCCCGAGCTGCATTGTGAAAAAAGCTGTGTTCCATAAATAAACAAAGGTAGTCAGGACTATGTTAAATAACATCATGACTTTAGGTGTAATAACAATGTGTGCGAAATATGGCATACTCAGAAAATACATGTTTATTGTGGTTTTTCAGAAGTTACAATTGAGGTGAAATAGACGTTTTGCCGCTAGAAGCAGGGTGATTGCTCATCATCGATGTTATAGAAGTGGATAGTTGTGTCTGTTCGTCTCTGTCGTGGGTGTTTACAAGTGATTCCTATTCAAGCGCGTTCACTCAGGTGTTAAAATGAAGCTTCAAATATGTCACAAAAGGCCCATGGACGTAGCTACCATTGGTTCAGTTGGCTCAATGCTCGGGGCTCAGAAGTGGGAGAGGGCCCAGTTTGCCCTGCACCATCTAATGTAATTGCAGAGGCTACCTCTTCTTCTTCTTTTATTTTAAATGTCTTTTTTTTTTACGGCACAGTGCATGCCAGGGGCTTGAAGTGTTTATTTTTCAGTGGGAGGGATACAGGGGAAGAAGAGGATAAGGGAACAATAAAGAAGACAGAGGAAAGGGACGAAAGAAAAAGTGAGAGTGAAAGAAGCGGTAGGTGCTCATCAAAACGTAACAGAATGGGAGAAGAAAACTCAGTTGCGCGAGATAGCGAAAGGAGATAAGAATGAGGTTAAGTGAGGGACAGAAGAGGGGGAAGAGAGAGACTGACGAAGGTGATGGAGAGGAGAGCCTTATCTGGACGAAGGGGATGAGAGGAGAGCGGGGTGCAGATAGGGAGGCGAGAGGAAAAGACTAGTAGAATGAGGAACTTGGAGAAACATAAATTACAGTGTGCAGTGACACCGGGGCCCACTCTGCACCTCATTTATAGCAGTATTTTAATATCAGCTGGGGGCCTAGTTTAATTGATTGCACTAGAGCCCATGACCCCAAAGGCTACACAGCTGAAAAGGAGGCACATTTTACGACGATGCAGAGGTAAATCAAAACGTTGCTTTAAAAAGTAACACGTTGTTGTTTTTTTTTTGTTGTTTTTTTTTCAGAGTTTTATATAGCGCGTACTTGACCCGAACCGAATCAGGTATCAGAGCGCTTTACATAGCACAAATTACGTTTTTTTTTTTACATGAGGACACACACTTTCATTTTTATTAGGCACGGAGAGATTAAGTGATTTGCCCAGAATCACAGGAGGTTTTGGCGTCGTTCCCGATCCCCAGGTCCGAGGTCGAGCGCCTTAGCCGTTAGGCCAACTCCTCACCCCTGTTGTTGTCTGATATAAATCACATTCAGTTTATAGGAAGGCTTTAAATGTCCCAATGCCCATTGATATAAAAAAGCAATTTCTTGACTGAAACCAAAATAGTTATTTTAGTAATGAACTGTTGGTTAAATGACTTATGGGTCTTGTCAACTTTCAGTGCATTGTACAATATAAAAATACATCCTATATCTGCGCTGCTTTCCCAACAGCTTTACATTGATGCATGTTCACATATAGCGGTGAATTCTAGTATATATATCAGTGGGAGGTATTACTAGTTCCCAGGGCTCTTTTCAGGCAGAATGCAAGGCTACAGACTATAACTTATTGCCATCCGCAAACTATTGGTCCTTAACAAAGGAATGCTAATTAGCAAGATGAATACAATGTCAGCCAAATGGGTTATTCATGTTATATACAACTTCTCATGGTTAAAGAATAAGGGGCAGATTTACAATAACTGGCGCATCCCCGGGGATACGTCAGTTATTGTGCGCTGCAGCTCCGTCACTCATGGTGCGCCGCATTTACAATGCGGCGCACCATGGGGCAAAAACAGCACAGATGCGTGATGCATCTGTGCCGTAAAGGCGGCGCATTGCTGGAGTTGCGTCGCAAGCACGACGCAGCTCCAGCAATGCTCTGGGGGGCCCTATCTGTCTAATGCTGCGTCAAGCCTTACGCCTGCTTCAAGCAGGCACAGGGTTTCGACGCAGCATTGGCCTAAAAGTGCCTGCGTGAAATCTTGTAGATTTCACGCAGGCACTTTTGCGAGGCGCACCTGCCCCGGAGCGCCCACCCTGCGCCGGAACGCCCACAGGTGGCTCAGGGCTTTACAATGTGACGCATCTGCCTAGATGCGTCACGTTGTAAATGGGTCGCAGGAATGCACCACGTTTACACCGCTGTTGCGTGACGCAACAGCGGCGTAAACGTGGCGCAAGTCCGACATAAATCTGCCCCAAAGAATTATGTTGAGATTAGGAGTTTCCTAAAAAGAGAAACGAAACCCCTGGCATATCAACGAAATTAGGCAGAAATTGTTTAATTGTAATGAGCTTAACAGTGCTCTGATTTAAATTTAAAAGGTGAGCATCTTTCTAAAATGTTCTGTTAAGGCCCTTCCAAAGTGATAATTGAGTTTTAGTGCCACACCTTACATTTTATGGAAACACATCTTAGGCATCTCTTGTATGTCTTTGCAACGACCCTTAGGCTTCACATTTACACAAGGAATAGATAGGTTCGTCAGCATTAATAATATCCTAGCATTAAACAACGATAGCCTCGTCAAGCTGTGAATCTGGAGGCTGGAAGAATTCTATTTATATAATTGCAGAGTTGTTACTGAAAGATTAAGAACCTATCAAAAACGTGTTATTCGAAAAATGTAGTGTTATGAAGACAGATTTATTCTTACCACAGCAGTAGAAAGTAACATACAATGATAATAACTTTGATTTTTATGCTTCGTCCTGCTTTGCGGGTGGGCAGGGCTGCTCTACTCTCAGAGAATGGCAGGGCAGGAGTGGTTTGCCCACTCCTAAGTGCACATGACTGTTTGGCAGGCCAAACAGTCAGGCGCACTTGCCCTGTTCTCCATGCAGGCTGCATTACAGCCTACGCCTACGTGGAGAACATGCCCAGGCCCCCATTCCCTGGTTGAGCGTCCAATCAGGATGCTAAAACCAATCACAATGCTGCAGTGCAGCGTTGTGTTTGGTCAGGAAAGCTTGGGTGCTTACCAGTCACAACGCTGCATTGAAGCATTGTGTGGCCAAACAGTCATGCGCACTTGCCCTGTTCTCCATGCAGGCTGCATTACAGCCTACGCCTACGTGGAGAACATGCCCAGGCCCCCATTCCCTGGTTGAGCATCCAACCAGGATGCTAAGACCAATCACAATGCTGCATTGCAGTGCTGTGATTGGTCAGGGGAGCCTGGGTGCTTACCAGTCACAACGCTGCATTGAAGCATTGTGATTTGTCAGTGGGGCCCGGCTGTGCTTCCTGTTCCTCGAGTTTGACGAGGAGAGCAGGAGCAGAGACATGGGACCCGTTGGCAAGGTAAGTTAATTCTTTTTTTTTTTTTAAATGAATATTGCCTCCCTCCGTTATCCCTCCTCCCATACAACCACCGCCCGCCCCGCCACCCATGCCAGACACCATTGCCGGTAATGCTCCTGATGGAAGTACAGCCAGTAGCTCTTTCTGCTGCAAGAAACAGTCATCCTTATACCTTTCATGTTGGCTTGAGAGAGAACAGTCAATTATCGACCCTCTGATTCCAATTATCCTCGCTAACCAGAGAGCCCCACATACAACTAAATTATTTAATTTAGAAAGCAACCGATGCTAAAGCTCCCAAATATTTATCGGGCCTTTTCCCCACACTCCAGCATTGATCGCAGACTGATTACCAAGAGGTTGCATGTCTCATCTGTGACTGGTTACAAGATGCAACTTCTGTGGCTTAGCTAGGCCTTAGGCGACCCATGGCGGCCCAAGCTTTTTCTGCCCGCGGCAGCCTGATCGAAGAGCGGGGTGCTGCCAATTTTGGCAGCCACGATGGCCGCAGATAAGAGCGGGGGAAGGGGAGTGCCAGCCACCGCCCCTAAAACGTGTGCCTCCTGGGGCTGTCTGCCCCCACTGCCCCCCCTTGCTACGCCACTGTGCAACTCGGCCATCATGGCAGCCTTGCCCTCTATCCTTCTTTCTGACTTTGGAGGGTCAGCTGATGGTGATTTAGAGTCACATCACTTAAGTAGCAGGAACATATTGATGGACCAAACTACCCAGAAACTCAGAATGATCAGCAGTCTCACCCGTTTAAGTGAAATCTAAAACAATTCCTGCATTACCTGCAATTCTTATCATCCCCTGGACTATTGTACTGATCTCCGCAGAATATTTATGAACTCATCTGTCCTCCCTCCTACCCTTTCTGCACATTTCCCTACAACCCACTCACCTTTAAATTCTGTTCAATGATTCTTATTGCCATGATGTTCCCCGTCTCCGCTCCCCTATTCCTTTTACCTCCTCAACTATTAACTGAAAGCCCATGGAAACATCTCACTGTTATATGTCTCTCTGCATGCTTATTGTGTGCTCAGCCTAAAAGCTTGGCTTGATGTGCATTAAAAATAATAAACGATTACACTTACAAAGAAACAGCGTTGGACCAGCATCTCAATTTTGACTGTTTGCACCACCAACATTCCTTTCTGGTGGTACCACTCCTTGCAAGGCTGCCATGAATTCAATGGCAGTCTGGCACCGAATTCCCTTAAAGTGCTAGTGATGTGCTGGAAGAAAACTCCCAAGGCATCATGGACATCTTTAATGTGGTTAATAGAAATATAATGCTACTGTGAGATTGTTTTCCTTGTGGAGGATGCCACCATGCAAGTGGCTAATGCTTTGTCGGAGGTAGGGTGAAGGACTGGACTCCATCGTCCATATTAGAAATTCCATAGATGGGCAGAGCAGCACAGGTGATGATTCCAACCCATCAATGGAATGGCTGTCTGTGCAACAATTGCTCATCAGGCCTGTAGGAAATAATGCAGAAGACAGCTCCTGATTCCTAAAATGATCTGATGTGATGCTGTAGACATAAAGAAAAGCATTTTAGGTGGTCAAAGGCAAACTATGTTTACATATATATAGGAGGTCAAAGGCAATCTATATTTACATATATATATATATATATATATATATATATATATATATATATATATATATATATATATGTATATATATATATGTATATATATATATATATTTATATATTAAACCAACAAGTTGCCTCCAAAGATGAAGCCACTCCCAGCGTGTAAACTCCGTTTATTTCAAGGATTGCACAAGCCTGGCAAATGAACACAAATGTCAGCCAAACGCGTTTCGGGCGTGAAGCGCCCTTGATCACTGGCAAGATAACAACAGCAGAGCAGTCTTGTAAGCACAATTAAATATCCCGCCCATGTGGGCGTGTGCCTGAGAGAATTATGGTTCATGAAGTCCGCTCTTTGAATAAAACCATAAATGGGCGCCGTTGTTCACCCAAAATGTTAATCTTCCCCAAGTGGGTATGTGCACTGCAGCCCAGCTTGCATAAAATATCACCCTCCTTGAAGTGGACACGCTGTCACTCACGTGATTCTTGGTATCCTGCACGGAGGTCCTGCCTGTTTACGCAGTGGGGCTTCATCGCGGCCGGGCAGACCGCTAAACATTAAACCAACAAGTTGCCTCCAAAGATGAAGCCACTCCCAGCGTGTAAACTCCGTTTATTTCAAGGATTGCACAAGCCTGGCAAATGAACACAAATGTCAGCCAAACGCGTTTCGGGCGTGAAGCGCCCTTGATCACTGGCAAGGTAACAACAGCAGAGCAGTCTTGTAAGCACAATTATTTATATATATATATATATATATATATATATATATATATATATATATATATATATATATATATATATATAAACATATATATATATATATATATATATATATATATATATATATATTAAACTCAGTGGGGTGTCCCGCAGTTAAGCAGCACATGAACACACACTGCTCTTCCCCAAAAGCATTTATTGGTATGTGCAGCTACGCTCTTGGTCCTTTTAAAGGCATGCAACATCAGTCTGCCTTACGCGTTTCATGGGCTTCACTTCCTCAGAGGCATAGGCGGTTGAAGAAAGCATGGCGGACCGCAACTTCCCTTTACACCACATCGTACGCTGACATTCAGCTGCTCTTAATGAGACAGTGCGTGAAGGTTACTGCGAGATGCAGTCCGTTAATGTTTCCTCAGATGGATACCTCCTTTATTCTTGTTGGACCCCCAATTAAACAAATGATGCTAGAAGTATGGCTATTGATAAAACAAACATAACAGTAATTTCTCAGGAACTAATAATCGTCTCTGTATTTGGATGTAAGAATAACATTCCAGATCATATAGAAGTTTCAGAAAGCGTTTGAGTCACAATGGTATGGAGCATTCTGCCCAATTGGTGGAAAGCAGATTAACAATAATACTCAATTGCCAAGAAACTTCTTTTTAGCAAAATTATCAGTGATTTCGATTTCACCCAGATATTCATAGGACAAACAATATTGGTGCTGTGAATCATGGATGGAGCATTTTGAGTGGCGTGGAAGTAGTGCAAAAATTATTTAACTCAGTTAAATGCTGTTGAATGGCCTTTGCCATTGAGATACAGATGCCAACATCCACACACAAAACATGGAAAATGAATGGCATTTCACTTCAACAAAACAAATGTATTTTATAGGACATAGAACCAATTGTCTAAGGGTTCACAAGAGTAACATACATCAAACATAACATATAAATCCACCCTTGCAGACGCTCAATTGAAGCATACTCAAGCACATTGCATTACAATCCAAAGCTCGTGTTAGCCAATAAAGGCTCTTTCAGCACAGTACTCCAAAGGCCCACTCAATCCATGCCAGAGTTTCGTGATATCTAATTGAGAAATCTGCAAACGCTCAGTCTGAATGGAACCCATTTGCATTCCTCAGTGGTAATCCTGAAATTGTGGCATTATTGTATTCAACACTTTGGGGTCAAAGTTGCCATTATAAGGTATGCAGCATTCACAGCCCTTTGGGGATATCAAGCACGGACAGAGTTAGGCTCATACCAACATAGTGAACAAGCATTTGCAATGCAATAGGTCTCGCATTAGGAAAGTTTGAGCTATTGGTATTGTAAATGACGATTTTTTTATTTATGGGTTGGTTTTGAAAATAGCGAAATTAATAGCTTTGTCATTTACAATGCCAATACTTCTAATTTTCGCAAATGTGACACCTATAGCATTTGTAATGCAATATGTGTTGTATTTACGTGACTTAGATGTATTGATATTACAAATAACAATGGCTTCTAATTTATTTTAATAATTAATACTTAAAGAAAAGTTATTGTAATTTATAATCGCAATAGCTTAAACTTTTCCAAAGAACTTTTGTGAAGATTATGTTCGGTTTATTTTATTGTGACGAAAAACCAAGTACAGAAGTGAAATATTAACATCTTTTTTTGTGACATTTGTAATAAAGTTTGAAACATTGACAGAACATTTTTGAACCAGTTGTTGTTGAATGGTTGCACAGATTGATGCTGTGGCGCTGAGTGATGTTGAAGGTTGAATGTTTAAGACTCAATAAAGCAGCCAAAATTGCACCTTGAATACATATTAATCTTTATGAGCGCGTTCACAAGTTAACCACAGTGTTTGTAAGAAGAGAACGCACTAATACCTAAACATTAAGAATGCCTGCGGCAACATAATATAGAGCTTTTATGTTATTGTTTGATAGGAGGCCTGATAGAATAATGCGAAGGGCAGAGTGGTGTAGTTCTAATAAGAGTGGTGTTAAAAGTAAAACTGCAGCTACGGGGTTGTAGCCTGATAGGAGGTATACTAACAATAGAGCAGACAGAAAAGGATTGTAGTTTGATAGTAGATTAGAGGTGACTAGAGCGGAGAGGCACGGGGTGCTACCTTAATAGGAATGATGCAAAGAGTAGAACTGTGAGGCTTAGCATTGCAGTTTGATGGCAGAGTTGACGGGGGATAGAGCACACGGAGCTGTATTTTAATAAGGAGCATGGCGGAGTAAAGTACAAGGTGCGGAGGTGTACTTTGATGGAGATATAGCGAGGATAGAGCAGAGGAGCACAGAGTTGTAGTTTCATAGGGGGCCTGACGAGGGTAGAAGTGTGAGGCTTGGCATTGCACTTTGATAAGAGGCATGGCAGAGGTAAAGCGGAGGGGCACGGAGTTGTAGTTTGCCTGGGGGCACTGGTGGTGGGGGGGACGACAGCTGAAGGTTTTGTAGTGTTTGTTAATAGAAATAAAAAAAAGCAAAATGAACTGGTAAGGTAGCTAAGGGGATTCTGTAATTCATTGTACAAACTTTCACCAAACAGTCTCCTTTTGGAGTAGTGTTTACATTAGCATAATTTGCCAACCAACATCTTACAGTCCTTGTATACATAATTCAAGGGGGCTACAATGAATTCTAGTGTTCAACTTAACACCTGGAGATAGTTTACATAGGAGGCTCGGTATTACTCCGACAACCCTTTGTCCTTAACAACTCAGGAGAGTCCTTTAATGACATCAATCATTGTTTGACTACTCCCAAAAAGTAGGACTTACATTTCCCAATATTGACAAAGGCATTATTGTTAGTGTATTTAGGTATGTATTTATCACTTTGGGAATTTAACTAGTCTGTGTGTCACCATTCCCTGCCCTACAAGGGCCTAACATGAAACAAATACCGTACCTCCTACTTTAAGGGCTCCAGACTGCCCTCCAACTACAAAAAGATCTCCCGTTTCACGTAGTTGTTATCTACCAGGTTCCATAGGGGTCAGTCAGGCTATACCAGGTATACTTTGATTAATTCATAGTATATATAACATGCAGAGCACCGTTAGCATGTAATCCCTCTGTTAATTAAATAAGACATACTGAGTACCATTATTTTTTTATGCCAAGAAGGAATATAGTTTTTTTGTATGCTACATATACCACTGAGTATATTAATGTTAGTGATGAGAGAGTAAATCAGTTAGTAACACATGGACCAAACAGGTCTTTGTTGATGTCTTTAATAACTGTATACCTTCTGGTGTTGGTGATATACAATTATAGTCTTTACATAATATATATACCACACCAGTTGATTAAGTAGTTAAGGGCCTGGTGTAGAGTTTGGATGATGTGTGACATCTACCAAAAAGCGGTGCATGTCCCATTTGCCATATTTAGCTTGCATTGACACCAATACCCTAAATAGGATGGATTTGACGTCTGTCAACTGTAAATCTAACCCTAGGAGGTAGGTCATGTTTGGCATCAGGCAAAAACAGTAACCAAATGCCAGCTGTGGAACTCCTTGAACCTTTAAGGCAACGACCAATGTCGCAAACTAGCAGCTTGGACTGCATTCATACGTACAACATAGCAGTAAAATGAATTAGCACCACTCTATAGAAATAACATAAATAATGTACAAACACAGATAAAAATTGCACCTCAAAATACAATAAAAAACATAAATATGCTATAAAGCAGCACGCACACATTGTTTCTTCCTGCTATAATATTTTAAAGCACTCTTAGGATTTATAATTTCGGAGACAATGCATGTGTTTGCTTGTGTTTCTATCCAGCAACTTGTCAAATCGATGATTAGTGGTGACAGAAACATTTTTCCCATCTTGGGGCGTTTACGTTCTGAAAGGTCATAGCAAAAAAGGGTATATGTTAAGCTAGAGGGGAGTGTGATATGAAGATTATGGTATTGTTGTAAGATTGAGAATTTTTACTTCCACGTATGCCCTGGGGAACACTAATTTAATTTTCCTTCAGGTGTTACTAAATCTCATAACATAGGGGAAACTGTCAGTTGTCCCCAGAGGCATTCGTTGTTTTACAGTTTCCAACCTGTCAGCTGTAAACCAGTTGGCAATTATGAAATACGAACTTCGAGCAATACGGGTGTGTTTGTTGCATCATCGTCCTACTATTGTGACATGAATACACACTCTCATTGCGTCACCGTCGGGCAACTGTGACACGATCTCGCCTATTTCTTAAGACGTCCTTTTTCAAAGCTGCTTCCCTTTTTTAAGTCGAATGTGGCCATTTTGCTGCTATTTTCACCAGCGTGTCTGCCATAGAGAAAGAACATTTCTTAATGCTTATTACACGCCTCGTTTAAAAGTTTCGGTGAGCATGAGTGTCCATATTTTGCCCACAACGTCATGTGTATGTATATGTTCACACATAAAATGCAACAGAAAAATAAGAGTCAAGCAAAAAGGTGATTAAAAAAATTCTGTACAGCGTTGCCTGTCCCTTCCATTTTATTTTACGTCCTTGCATTTCTTTTATTTTATCCTTTTTCAGCAAATAATGCGATCGATTTATTTTATTTTATTCTTTTCAGCAAACAATGCGCTGTTTTTGAGCCTTTAGAGACGTTTTCATTGAGATCAATTGCTTTTCATTTGTTATTGTTTACATTCAGATCACTTTTTTGTGTTAAAGAGAAGCTCAGCGAACAAGTCCTTACATGTCTGAAAAGAAGCAAATGAAACAAGGGGTGCAGAAACCGCGACTTCAAACACTGTGTTGATGAGCGGCGCATTCACATCTGCCTGCTATTTGAGTTCCTATACCCTGTCTACGCATGGAAACACGATCTTGTGACTGGAGGTCGGGTGTCATATTCTTCCCACGGCCCTCGGGCACACAAAGAGCGAGCTGTAGGGCGAGCTAAAAGGTGTGAGAGCGCGACCCTTTGTGAAACACCCTCTGTCATTCATCCGCCACCCTGTGGTGATGTGATGTGCGGGCGCCCTGCTGACTGACTGACTGTTGATGTGTCGGTGTTGAACGGTGTCTGCGGGTAACACCCTCATTCTGGTGCTAATCTGTCCACCTGTTCGCCAATACAGACGAACACTTACTGGAAAAAATGCGTGTTCCTCATAGCTTAGCCACTACACTAGCTAATGAATCACTGAGTGAAAGCAGCAAGCACATGTATACAATTCCATGTAAAAGAAAAGGAGCACTCGAGAACAGACGCTGCTGACGCCGCCGTACACGCTCACAGCTCATGCCAGCAGCAAACGCGCGCTCACGAGACCAAATCCGAGACGGAAAATGCGCGCGTCTGACTCTGTCCACATATTCAGTATACTAAAGTATACTAAAGTATACACGAGGTCCCTTCGCTACGCTCGACCTAAAAAGGCTCTGTAGATGGTCAACCCCTCATGTGCGAACAGTGTCCTTTTGCAGTCCATCATGCCTGGGACATTGTGCCCACTGAATCTTAGTCCGTTTTGGACTGTAACCCTTGCCAATAGACTATAGTGATGTTTTACATGTAATGGCCTGTAATTCATTGCTAAGGATTCATGCTCCCACAGGAGACAGACCGCTTGGAATTATACTCAGGATCACTGCACCAAGCAATTTATAATCCAGAGGGATTATCTACAATGTCCAGATTCTGTTTTAGGTCTCTGAATCTCACCACACACACAGCCAATCTAATCGTTGTGCTGTGCAATTCCAGTTAGAACGGTGGGTAAACAAGTCGCCATCTCTCAACACCAGATGTGGTCGAAGGTTTCTAAGACATTTTTGAAGGGCAAGGAGATCTGGGAGGAAATTAGGAATGTACTGCTTTGCTTTTTACCCACAAAAGAAATTGCATTATTGCATACATTCGTGGTTTCAAGTAGGAAGGATTTTCTATGGATCAGTGCACCAGACAGAAGACAACAGAAACAGAGGTCTCTTTACAAGTGCCCCGGTGTGAGGTCAGTGCCGGCTTTAGGATAGTGCTACTGGTGTGGCTGCACTGGGCGCTGACCTGGAGGGGGGCACTGACCTCAGGCGGTGGGGCGCTGTTAGCAATCATTTAAGATTTAAAACACCTGCTGCAAAGTTCCTTTGTCCAGCTTTCATGCAGTAATAAAAAAGTCAAGCTAACTCTTGTGATTAAGAGAGAGAGATCGGAGTTCTGTCTAGTGAGTTTTCACTCTTCATAAAGTAGCACAGAAGATGAGTATACCTGTTGCACAGAACAGATCTGTATTTTATGTGGATATCTGGGTGGATCAGTAAAGCCAGCCTTTACCAGGGCTTTAAAACAAATGAAATGTATGTGAGAGAAAGGCTGTGGAGAGAGGAGTGGCACTTTTGCCTGGTGGCAGTCAGGGCCGGACTGGGAACTACAACCAGCCCTGGCAAAGTGCTCGGCCATCCCCCCTCCCCACTCGGGAGGGGGGAGCGGGGGGTTGGAGGTGCCACCGAGCTCTTTGCTGGGGCCGGTTTTCGGCTGATTTTGGTACAGGGCCGATTTTTGCAGCTATGCTGCAAAAACGGCCCTGTAACAAAAACGGGCCCAAAACCGGCCCCCACCCGTGCGGCGCACCAGGGAATTTCCGGTTGCCTGCTATGGCCAGTCCGGGCCTGGTGGCAGTAAGGGAATCAGATGAGGAGGTCATGGGGTGGGTGTCGCCAAAAAAGATTGTTGCACCAGGCGCCACAAGCGCTAAAGTCAGCTTTATGTGGACTTGTTAATTCTGTGCCATCAGCGTTCACAATATCGTGGGTCCCATTAACTCTGCAGGTGTGGAATTCTGAGTTAAACCCTGTGATTCCGCTGAGTAACGAGAGGACCCTGTGATTCAAAGTATAATTCCCCTAGTCATTCTTCAATTCTTTTTTTTTACTGAGCTGTATATAGCGCAAACTTGACCCGAAGGTATCGGGTATCAGTGCACTTTACACGAGCACCAGTTGCAATACATAAAGACACATTCATTTTTTAAATATTTTTTTTGTTGGGCACAGGTAGAATAAGTGAGTTGCCTAGAATCAGAGGATGTTGCGCGTCCTTGCCGAGACTGTAACCCGGTTCCCCAGATTTGAGGTCGACCACCCTAGCCGTTAGGCCAACTCCTCTCCCAATCTCCTCAGTAGCCAAAATCTCCTAAGTAAAAATGAGTGGTCTGCAGTCTAACCCTGTAACCGATCTCATCAGGAACCAGAGGTAACGTGCAACGGGACCCTAAGTGTTAATACTCAATCTTTCCTCACATGATGCCGTCTGTCGCTAAAAAGATTATGGTAAAGTATCACGAACCTGTCAGTATCAGCCCATTAAAACGACTACTTTAGCAAGTTTACAGTGGTATTTATGCAGCTGTGTGCCCTACTATGTGTAATGAGACCAAGCCTGTGCACTCCCATGCTATAAAAAAATACAGCAATGGTGGAAAAACATTGCTTTGAAATAGATGTGGAAATATTGATTTTTGTGAATTGTTTTCACCAGAATTGTCTCATCCGTAGTCCCTACACAGCCTCCTGTGAACTAGGAGAAGAGACATGAAGTTTCTTTGCGCCCTTTTTGTAGTTTTGCTGAGGACATTTACATTGCTTGACTGCACACCCCTTACCACTTTTCAATGCTACTTTTTTTCATTAACTGTCCAGTGCTCAACGTCTGTATAAGAGACTTCACTGTGCTTGGATTTAAACGCATATTGTCGATTGTCACCCATTTTTTGAAATATTGTCGATTGTCACCCATTTTTTGAACTGAAGGATCCTCTAGAAGGACCCTAGTAATATAAGGTGGGCAGGGTTCCTTGATTCTTTTTGTACTGGATTTAAACGCATGCCCGCTCCATTACTGCTTGCATCCTTGCAGTTTTCAATTGTCGCATTTCTATTATCCTAATTATTTGACTGACTTTCCTATGCTGCGCTTCTCTGATTGCTTGTACATCACTCATACACACAATCCAGGCCTATGGCCTTTGGAGCTTACATTCTTTTTTTCTATATTGTTGGTACAGGTCTTATTTTACAGGCTTTCATCTCCTGTTATTATCAGTTCATTTTCTTTTCGTGTACCATTGCCTTCTTTATCTCAGGATTTGGATTACATGATAATAAAGCAATATGAAAGCAAAATAATGTACTGGAAAATCCTGAAAGCGATCGTGTAACTGTATTAATATGTTTATTCTTTATTTTGTGAATGAGGGTCGTTTTACAAGTTCTTATACTAACTGGGGGGGCATATATTGTCTTGCAACTGTAGCTGCCAACTTTAGGGATGGGGAACCAGGGTGAAATCTGGGCTTCGGCTCAACTTCCTGTGATGATGGGTAAATTACTTAATCACTGCATCCCCAAAAATGTGTAGTCTAGTTTTAAAAAAAAATCGCTAACATCCCAGAGCTAAATATAATATATGCAAACTTTCTAGAGCATGGTTGCTGTATGTTCAGTTATATCGCTAGCTTACATCCCTGGCTGGTTTCCCATGTGATGACGTGATTTTCGCTGGATTTCTGAATTGTCACTACATTTGCTTGCTAAGGCTTCTCTGTATAACAGCACTTGGATGCATACTCCTGACGGCCGGCTGCTGTGTTTGCATTCTTCATTAGTGTTCGTCCCCACTCCTCCACTTAGTCCCATTTATATCTCATTCTTCCAATTTTTTTACACTTCATATTTTTTACATTGCTTATTATACCGATTTTTCTGGACTGTGTTTTTTGTTTTAACTTCCCTCACTTCACGTTCTTGCACCTTGTTATTTTATCATTTGCATGACAACAAGTGTTCAAGGAGTAACTTTTGGATAGCACCCAGCTATCTACCTCCAAATGTTATTTCTTTGCAATGTAAACATTGGCAGTTTGTTAATTGCGTGTGTTGGTCATTTCTAACTGGTGCTTAATGCAAAATTATATATGCAAAAATAGGTATTTTCCCAGTATACACAATTGGCTTTGCCAGTGCTTGTTGCTTTCTGTTCCTACTCCTGCTTTTATGTCTTCTGAAACCAGAGGGAGAAGAGCAGGGCCAAGGATACTAGGGGGCAAGCTAGAGGATTTAGGCTGTTACCCCAGACTACCCCAACTGACGTCTGTGTGCCTAACCCTATAAAAATAACGTGCAAGTGTTATATTCAACACAAAGCTCGAGACAGAGTTCTCCTCTGTGTTACAAGTCTATGCAGATGTGAACGGCATCAACCAGCATCAACCTGCACTAGCCACTAATCAAGGAATTTCCTCCCTCTCCTCGAAATCAACCATGGGTAAAGCGGACCTTGGTGGTGGCTCATTGAAATGTGTACAGTAGGGGTGGGTGGAACTTGTGGATTTTCAGTCCACGGAATTCCACAGAGTTACCTAAAAACTCAGCGAGATTTCACGTAGTTCCCCGAGCGGCAGAGTTTGGTACGTCGCATTGGTAGCGCTGATGTTTTGCGCCAGGAGCTTGTCCCGTGCTGTGAAATCAGTGCACCCAGCACCGTGCAGGGCACTAACAGACGCTGCTTCTCTTTGCTGCTCAAGTAGATTTTCTACCCAAGCCACAGCTTCTCAACGCGAGTGACTGCTTTCTCAATGCAAGCAACTGCTTTCTCATCGCGAGCTCTAGGGACCTGCTGCAACCACCCACATTGATAAATCTCACCAGGACGTGGTTTAGCGCAGGATTTTCTCGCTTGACAACTTAATGTTGGCGAGCTGTATGTGAGAAAAAACTTCAATTTTTCGAATCTCTGCAGTCCAAGCTTGGAGTGTGGGGTAACACAACTCTGCGAACTCTGCCAGAGGAGCAGAGTTTACCTCCCACAGCTAGTCCACACTCAGCTCTCACTGACGCTTAGCCATCAGGTTGCCAGATTGTACTTGAACCATGACCACATAAAGTCAGACCCAAAAACATTACACTGACTTTCTTTGAACGTGTAGTTGATGTTTCAAGTCTACTTTTCCATTTATATGGAATACATGGTCTATAGAAAAGCAAACCCCTGTTACACACCAAAGAGGATCGAAAGCCCATTGGTAGCACCTTTGATCACTCACTTTTGATCAAATTAGATATGGATGTAGGACCTTGAGCTTCAGGGCCCTAGACTGCTGAATGCTCTGAAAAAATCAAGAAGTTGCTCTAGTTATAATAATAATAATAATAACAACATTTATAAAGCGCAAACAGCTATCTCACACAGAGGTGTCCCGGCGCTGTAGCAATTGGCGGCAGACAGAGAAAGGTCTAAACAGAGAAAAACACCCTGGTCATACTAACCACAGCTGATGAGCCATGTTTTCACTGCTTTCCTGAATAATGGCTGTGAAACAATATGCCGGATAAAAGGCAAGGAGTTCCAGAGTTTAGAAGCCTTAACCGTGAAAGATCTGCTCCCCCCATCCGAGCTCTTCTAAATCGAGGAGTGCAGAGGAGATTTTCTGTATTAGATCTCAGCAGTCGGGTCTGCTTATAGCTATACAGGTGTTGTTTTAAGTAATTAGGGCAGTAACCGTGGATTGACTGGAATGCTAGTTGCTCTCCTCTCACGAATTTTAAAGTCCGGAAAGGAGAGTATCAACTTGATTTTTAGGTCTCATCTCATCAGTACATGTGCTCTCTCTTGCAAGACATATTGTTTTGTAACAGTAGGCTTAGACACAGCTTATTGCTTACTATTGGTTGGCTTCATCGTCACTCTCATTTAGTTGCTTTTTTTGGTCAGCTGCAGTAGACTTCCTTCTTCTTTTGGTACTTGTCCCTGCCCTGAGCACGAACCCGCTACTTGTGTCCTTCCACTGCTCATTGTTTTAGGTCCAACTTTTTTCCTAATTTTTTCTTTGCGTTAAAGCATTCTACCAAAGTACATCTTTTTCAGCATCTTCCTTCTATACTTCTCCCTACTCTGTGTTCCGTCTGCCTGCCGATCCCCCTACTGTCTGTCGTGTTGCACCTCCACTCACCTTCTCTCTATTATCCATGTTGCCCACCCATCCATAGTAACCAAAAAAAGGGTCTTTGACACTCTCAGCACGTTTGCCCCACACCTTTTGTTGTCCACTTTTAACTTTCAGCCATGGTACACAGTAGCCATACTACTTTACATCATAGCTTAAAAAAAACATTGACAAAGTCAATATCTTGTGTAAATAAGACCTATTGGCTTTGCCTGCTTGTTAGGAGATGTTACCTAGAGGCTACAGCTTCCCGTTGTGGAACTGGGAACTAGGTTCAAATCACTTTATCTCCTTGGGCCTAAAAACAAATTATAACACCCGGTTTTCTCGTAAAGCGCTCTAATGGCTTTGGCTGTAAAACTTTGCTGCATATAACCTTCTCAAGCCTCACCACATATAGGCATGTTTGCTACCCTGTAAAGTAACTAAAAGGTGGTGTGCAGTGCTGTTTACGAATCTGTGGTAAATAAACAACTTTGAGATTAAGGAGTAACATATTGCAGTACGAAATGTTGTACTGTATTTTTACCATGATTCACGATTATCTGTTTATGGCTGTAGGGGAAAAATCTATGTTTTCATATTCATATTGTACGCACTTTCTAATTTGAATAGTAAATAATGCTTCTACGTAAAGGACAGACAAAGCTCTTTCCAGGAGTACGTGTGACGATGTATTAGTTAATATTTGACAGTTGTCAGTGTATCTAGCTTATATCCAAGTTGCTCAGGTTAAAGTGGTGCAGGAAATGTTGGAAAGTGCAAACATATGTGCAGGTTACACCTGAAGAATGTGGGAAGAAGGGCAGGGGCAGCAGAGTCGGACAGGTCAGAAATCCCACGGTAGACTACTGATCCCGGAGGCCGGTTTTTGCAGAGGCTGCTCCCGAAGGGGGCCCGAGAGCCGGCGCCATAACCAGCGCCGTATCCCTCGCTCTCCCGGGACAAACTAGTGGGGGGCGGCTTTTGGCGCAAAAAGAGACAAAAGATGCCCAAGAAGCCGACCCCTCCTCTTGCAGCGGCCGCCTGAGTGGCGCCGACACCCCCGGCCAATGGGGGCCAGGGCAGGGTACGAACCCCTCAATGGAAAGAGGGCCTACCTGGAGTTGCAGGCAAGCTGGGGAGGCATATAAGTAATGTTCCCCCAGGCAAGCTCCTATCTTCACAGACCAGGGAGCAGCAGAGGCGGCGGAACACAATATATGCTGATATCGGTTGGTACGGAGGTACACCGGTGGGTGGTGTGCCAGAATAGGTCCACTCACCTTCAGATGCTTCATGGCTGGGTGAGTTGACCTAAGGACAGGTGTGTAGGACCACCCAGTCTGGGATGCCTCACGGCTGGGTAACTTGGCCTACCAAATGGGGGAGGTAGCAAATGGAGATGGCGCTCGCAGCCCAGCAAGTCGGACAAGTTAGCGAGATGGTCTAACTCCGGGGCAGAAGCTACTCCCTCCCCGCGCAAACGGGGCGCAAAAAATCCAACCTACCAGAGAAAACGACCCAGAAGGGCCAAGAGACAATACCTAGGAAGTTTGTTATGACATAGTATGCAAAGATGCAAAGTATATACATGTTTCCTTGTATTCCTAATAAACTGTGGCCAACAAATGACCACCACAAGACAAACGTGTACGTTGGCTTTTCTTGTCGTGATAAGGGATACAGTATGGAGGTGTATACGGCATACAGGAGGGAGTGGGGCATAGTGTGGGGGTTATGGCCTTCCAGAGGCCAGAGACCAGTACTGGTATTGTCAGAAACTGCTCCTGGCGGATAAATCCGGCCCGGTTCTGTGCCTCGGCTAAGATCAGAAAGACAAGCCCTGCCTTTTCAGCCTTGCTCCTGCTCCGTGATCACTGGCTCTGCCTTTCCTTTCACTTTGCTATGGCTGGGGCTGACATCAGGCATACTGTGCGATTGACAGCGCATGACCCAATTAGGCCCTGCGCTTGTCAATCACTCGTACATGTGATACCAGCCCTAGTTATAGGGTGCGGCAATCAAACGTCGTGAGACCAAGGAATAGGGGTCATTGATTGGAGCCGGAGAAAGCTCAGAGAGAAATATGACCAGTTTGATGTCATTTAATTAAGTTATCACTTGTTTTCCAACGCAAACACTGGAGCAAAATCTCTGATTTTTACGTTACATCTGAAGTTGGCATTTTATTTCAATGAGCGGGCATTACACTAATCCGCATTTAGCCTGTAATAATCAGGCTCCGTATTATATCAAAAAGAGCCTGATTATTTTCTGTTGGTATCCTTCGATTTTCATTCTTTCCCCTTGCCTTCCTTAGTCTCTCTCTCTCTCTCTGTTAAAGCTCGGACCTCTTTTGTATGCAGTCTATTCTTCCAGCTCCTCATAATAAAATACAATACATACATGTATATATATATACAGCAGCCTTAGCTCTGCTTTCCTTATCCATTCATCTGTACATGCTACACTTCAAACCATCATAGTTGACTTAATGCATTGGCAGTCCTACACTGTGAGTGATGACATTTCACATAATCACATGTGCACATCTGCTTAAAAAAAGTGCACTTTAATGCTAGGCTGGTGTGCCTGGGCAGCTGGTTCGCGCTTTTATTTTATATTTTTTATAACATTGCCAATCTTTTGCTTACTGCATGTTTGCACAAAAATTAAATAAATAATAATAATTTTAAAAAATGTACATGGGCACAAACAAAAGCCAAATCCTCACCTTTAATCACCAATGTTACAAATTGGGCTACTGGTTGAGCGGGGTGTGAGCCCTGATCAAGCAGCAACCACAATCCTAGGTATAAGTAAACCCCAAAAATAACTGGTGGTAAGCCACCTCGGTAGCTCGGAACAAAGCAGTCAGGCTTAATTTAGAGGCAATGTTTAAAGTGTTTGTGCAACACTTCAAACT
Source organism: Lissotriton helveticus (assembly GCF_964261635.1). NCBI lineage: Eukaryota > Metazoa > Chordata > Amphibia > Caudata > Salamandridae > Lissotriton > Lissotriton helveticus. The sequence continues at coordinate 1,913,492,956 of NC_136061.1, read as the reverse complement.
GTAAAACAGTAAAAACACCACACAAAAAGATTCCACACCATGTTAGGAAAATAAAGTTTAATTTAATATCAATCAATCAGGGGTTTGTAAGGCTCAGCTACTCACCTGATAGCGTCTCAAGCTGCTGGGGGTGGGGGTGGGGGGGGCCTGCAGATCCGTCTAAGCACTGGGTTAATTCGAAAAGCCAGGTCTCGAGGCCCTTCCTCAATTGGGACAGCGATGGGGATTGTCTAAGGCAGGGGGCATGGTGTTCCAGGTATTGGCAGCGAGTTAGAAGAAAGATCTTCCTCCCGTTCTAGTCTTATGGATCCGTGTAACGGTGGCCAGTGACAGTTGAGCGGAGGAATATGTTGGGTGCCTGGAATGAGAGGCAGTGGTTCAGAGATGCTGGTCCGACGTTGTGGAGGGCCTTGAATGCATGGGTGAGAAGCTTGAAGGTTATTCTCCTGTTGACTGGGAGCCAGTAGAGTTCACGTAGGTGTTGTGTGATGTGGCTGTGATGGGAGATGTTTAAGACCAGTCAGGCTGCAGCATTTTGGACTTTCTGGAGCTTCCGGAGGAGTTTCTGGGTGACACCGGCATTAAGTGCATTGCTGTAGTCGAGTCTGCTGCTGATGAGGGCATGGGTGATCGTCTTCCTGGATTTGGTGGGGATCCATCTGAAGGTCTTTCAGAGCAGGTGGAGCGTGTAGAAGCATGAAGAGGAGACAGCGTTGATCTGGTGGTCCATGGTGAGCGAGGAGTCCGGTATGATGCCGAGGTTGTAGCCTGGTCCGTGGTGTTCCCAGTGCAGTGGGTCACCAGGAGTAGTTCCAAGTGGAGGGGGTGCATCCCAGGATGAGGACTTTTGTCTTGTTTGAGTTGAGCTTGAGGCAACTGTCTCTCATTCAGGTGGCGACGGCTCTCATCCCTTCGTGGAAGTTGTTTTCGTGACTGTGGGTTCGTTGATGAGGGAGAGGATAAACTAGGTGTCTTCATCATTGTGGAGTCTGTTGTTCCTGACTTTGGCTGAGAGTGGGGCAATGTAGCTGTTGAAGAGGTGAAGAGGGTGGGGTACAGGGAGGAGCCCTGGGGCACTCTGCAGCTGATCTCTGTAGGTTCTGAGAGGTACAGCGGTAGTCTGACCTGCTGGGTTCGGCCAGTGAGGATGGAGTGGATCCTGTCCAGGGCTTTGTCACGGATGCTGGCATCATGGAGTGTTGTGCTTAAGGTATGGTGGGAGGCAGTGTTGAAGTCTTCCGACTGGTCCAGAGGATGAGGGCCACGGTTTTGTCCTGGTCAAGGAGGGAGCGGATGTTGTTGGTGTTGATGAGGAGAGCGTTCTCAGTGCTGATTGGTTGCTTCCAAAACCAGATTGGGAGATGTCCAGGACATGGTTGGCTTTCAAGAAATTGGCAAGCTGGGCATGGATGGCATTTTTGATGACCTTAGCTGGTAAGGGGAGCAGGGCGATAGGCCTGAATTTCTTGAGGTTCGTCGGGTCAGCTGGAAGCTTCTTCAGCAGGGGGTTGATCTTGGTGTGTTTCCAGTCATTGGGGAAGGTGGCAGTCTCAATGGAGCAGTTGATGATGCGATGTAGGTCGGGTGTTATGGCATGGCCAGCAATAGCACCATCATAGTTTTTTTCCTTCTTATTTTAATTGTTGCCGAAGGGAGGGCTTTAGCCATGTTGTACAGTTGAACGGCTGCTGTGCAGCATAGCTGAAAGAAAAAAAAAGCTCTATGATAGTCATTGATCAGTCATAGAGTTTTATTTTACTGCTGGAGGGAGTGTGGGAGGGAGGAAACACAGAGGAAGGAAAGGAGGGTATGTGTTTGACATTCCGTTTACTTGAAAAAGAGGCATTGCATATAGTAACCTGGATTTGAGCCTTGAGAAAGCCCAGGAGAGCGAAACGTGCGTCGGCTGCTGCTGCTCTTTAATTTGCAATGAAATGGAATAAAATTAATCCAAGTGACCTGATTCAATAATTGTTGTGAAAATTCTTCTAAAAATCATTTTGACTGACTGAACAACAGATCCTTGACTGTGGATGGGAGTTACAATCAGTTGGTGTGCTTTAGTGTTTGTGTTGGACAATGTTCTAGGCTTTTGGCAGTCCTAGGGGTTTTATACCCTGGTGGGTGAGTATTGTGACACTATGAGAGCACCCACATACAGTGTGGCCTGAAGTATATTGGTGAGACATATTGAACATTGGTGCTGATAGATGTGCTGTTCATTAAATATACCCAAAATCTTTGGAAAGATAGGTAGCTATAGTTAGGTCTGCTTTTCCATAGAAAGAGCATTTTTGATTTACTAATAACTTTGGCCCTGTTTGACGATTCTTCACAAAACTTTCCCAAAAAGAAGTTTATTCACCCCAGCTCCTTCCTGGAAAGTTTGATCCGTGAGGGAGGAAGGCGCAAAATAAGGGGGACCCGAAGACGGGAATTCCTCATGCATTTTCCATAGACCTCTTTAGACAAGGTTACAGCACAAACTGCTGAATGGAATTACACCAAACTCGGCAGGAAGCTAGGTCTTTGTCCACATATTGTGCTTTTTCGTGATTTGGTGAAAATCGGTTCAGTAGTTTTTAAGAAATGTAGGGTAAAAAATACTTGTATCTTAAGGTACTTGGGTCCGTGAGAGTCTTGAAAGCTGACAAAGGACTACCAGATGAACCCTTCTACAGAAAATCCAGACTTCACTAAAAAATATTCCTTTTTCTGATGAAATCATAATCTACTATGTGCTTAGCTTCCTTATTCTGTTTACTGTCATTCTCATTAGCATCCCTCCCCACATTTGGATTCAAATACAGCAACTGGTTTCAGTCGTTAATGGTGCTTCTGAAGGAGCTGGGTTCCACATTCTAGATTTACTCTGGAACCCCAGGCAGATGTCTCTTTTTCTCTGCATGAAAGTTTGGAGGGGAGGAAAATCATTAGCCAACGAATGCTTACCATTCCAATGAACTATGCCTCTGAAGAATCACAGACTCCAAATTAAGTTTAGTAAATTTATTACAAAGCCACAAATAGTTGAACATACAAGCATCTCAAGATGAGGGTATAGAAATACATTGGAACCAATACAAAGCCAAACCTACAGGTGAAATTAAGGCTGTGTAACATGCACAAGATAACCAGTTCCAGAATAAGAAAACAGAAAATGATGGCTCCAACATCCAAATGACCCTTCATTTGAGGTTTGTAAGTGAAAAGCATCTAGTCAATCCCTACACTACCACTAACATAACATCCCTACTTAGCATTTTCCCAAGGCAAGTTCTGTAAAGGTGTCAGCACGTGAAGGTTTCCTAAGAAGTCCACATACATTGAATGGGTCAACTAGCATAAAGCTACAGTGCTTTCTCCCCCAAGGCAAGGCAGAAAATCCCCTGACTATTTCTAACTTCAATATATGAACTTGCAGGTGGCATCTCAGAATGCAATGCGGCATCATCCATGGCAAGCCACCTCCTTGTAGTTAACTTTGCATGCAGCAGCAATGCTCCCAGACCTTGGCTAGATGAACTGGTTCCCAGGCTCTCTCCGATGAGAAAGTACAGCAGTTCTGTATTATCAGCATCGCCATTCAATATATCTTCTCCTCCCTAAGCCTAACTCCTAAAACAAATAAATGATTCTAACTAACAAGGATGAATTTCTCCACCTGCAACAGAAACATGAGAAAGAACAAATTCCACATACACCCAAAATTTACTACTGAGTCTAATGCGAGAGCTTCCAGGGGAAAAAACACAGTTCCGGCCTACAGAAATCTCTCAACATAAGAAATAGCACATAACTTCATGAAAGCACAATTATAAAATGAACATTATTTCAAAGCACACCCAAATTAACAGCATAAAAGCATATCAATTGTGTAAATGCTCATCAGCTACACGTACGAATTTATACATTAATGTTTTGTCTAATCACACATAGTGCAACATTAATTTCTGCACTTTTTTATTGAGTTATTCCTAACACTTCACTTTTCATGTTATTAGAGTACACTTTCTAGAGATTCAATATTAGCACCACAAAGGATTATGTGGGGGCGCGAAAAACTCATAAGCATAATGCACCCCTACAAATGGCAGAGTAAAAGCTGCACTCTATCAGTTCCCCCTGTGAGTGTCATCCCACCTATTTTACAACTCCCTGTAGAAAGAACTGACCTAAACAGAAGTCGTAGCCAGTCTTCCCTGTCAAAACTAATCTAAGTTCTTGAGATTCTCATAGTGACTGTCCTGCTTTCTCTCCCGTCTCCTCTCTCACTGTCTAAGAGAATTCTCAACTTGTCTAGACCTATTCCACTTGTAATTTCTCACTGTTCCCATCAACAGGATGACACAAACCACAACTATTGCCATTGATTTCAAGATATAACCAAGAATTCCCTTCCTAAGGCTTGCAAACCAACTTCCAGCCCTTCCAAATCCTTTGCCAACTTCGCTCCAAACTTCCTCTGTTGCCAAGTCATATATCTCATGATGTATCTCAGTGATGTTACTTATATACTTCCTCAGATCTTTACTATGGTCTGGGATATAAGTACAGCACTGTTGAACCCTCAACATTTGACAGATTCTGCACTTTTTTTCTAAAAGCATGTCTAAAGCAAGACGGTTCTGCATCACCATAGCTCTTATCGAAACCATCTCTCCATCTACGAGCAACAACGACTGGGCTGTATTGACTGACAAAGTGACGTCTATAGTTGACAACCTTCTAATCTTGATATTATTCAAGACCAATCCCAAATTCATTGCTCCAAACACGTCTCCTACAATCTCTCGTGCACTGGTACCACGCCTCTCTCTATGTTGTGATTTCTCTTCCAAATTCTTCAAATCCGCCACGTGATATATCTTAGGGAATAAAGCAGCCACATAACATGTGCCATACCATTTCAGTGGCAACCGAACATATGAATTATTCCCACACACAAAATACAGATTTTTAGTATTTGTACTGCCTCTTGTAAGAACGTGTTTGCAGAGGCCTCAGTTGTGAGGATATGATCACACATGCTCTGTCCCACAAATATCTTTTCATAACATGTCTGTACTTGTCTGATGCAAAGCTTCCCTCGCTGTTCCTAATTCAAAGATATTGGACCATGAATTCCCTTAGCCTTGTGAGCTAACTCTCCCTTGGTCCTTTCAAAATGTCCTTTTCTATTGTTAAGCTTAACTACTAATGACCTATGTCTATCTTCTACTTGATCTACAAATTTCTTTTCAAAGTCAGTTAGCATGCATGTCAAATTATGTCTATGTGCATAAGTTGTGTCCAATGTAACAGTTGGTATGAAATACTATCCTATTCTCTCTTCTTGCTTGTAATAATCATACTTGTTCAGGTGCTTATAAGCTGAAACCTCTGAAAGCACAACAGCATAATTTGAGAAATAGTACTCGTAATGACTCCTACCATAGAACATGCTAAGCAATAAGCTACAAGTAATACCATACGTCAAAGGCAGGTGGTGGTATCTGATACCCTCCTCAACAGACACAGGTAACTGCATACACACATAACAATCTCTTACATTCATTGTATTTACGTACTCAAACAATAGCTTTGCATAAGCATTCAACTTATAATCACCTTCAGACAAATCTACCTGCAACAAGCGTCTAGCCTGTTCTATTAAAGCACTGTCAGCTCTTAATGTACCCTCTTGTGCACTTGAAGTGGTGGGTGTAGATGTCCCATGTACTCCCACTCCATTAATTTCAGCTCCATGTGAAACTATAACAGACATAATAATTACTACTGCTTTAACCTTTTCTATGCGTCACGGTGGGCGTGTGCGGCAATTTGCGCACGTGTCATTTTTTTTCAAGCCGCGGCGAAGCAGATAACTATGCTCACTCCTAAAATAAGTTTACCTATTATACATCGTTGCCTATGGTGCGAATTTCCAGACTCCATTTTCAACTGAGTTCGGATTGGGCTTGTAAGAGGATAAATGCACGCCTCTTTCTCTACCCCTCACTGATGCACAACAAAGTTCATACACAGTTGCTCGAAGTCATGGAAAAAGTTCTCACTCAGTTTGTGGCACAATTGGTTACACAACTGAAGGACTTCCCTAGCCCCTTTCTTCTTCTACGGAAAGTCTCTAATTTAATTTTTCTTCCACTATGGCCTAGGTGATCTTCTTTTTGAGCAAAAAATGTTTTTACAGTTCACAGTTCAATTTACATCCCTTATGAGATCAGAGCAAAAGTTCAACTCCAAATGCTGCAATCTCTTGAGCTGGTGGCTGATATCCAAAAGTTGTAAACATGAGATCTTCCAGAATCAAGCTCGGTAAGCCACTCAGACTCGGATGATCTGGTACAGTCAGTGTCAAAATTCCATTAGCTTCTACTCCAGGGGCTAACAGTTCAATTTAAATTTTCAACACTGAAGTTCCACATCTCACTCGTCCAGACCTCACTCTCTTGGACCTCAGTGTTCCCAGCACCTGTAACCAGATAAATCCACTCTGGGGATGCGTATCTTTGGCATAGTACTCTCAATCTCCTCAATCTCCTCAGACTCCCCAATGCTCATTTGGTGTCACTTTGATCCAACTCAGATGATTCAGAGATACGAGCAAGACGGCTTTCTGGTGATAGTCTGAGGTTTTGTGTTTTCTGTCTCGCAGGCCACAATTCTCTTGCGACCTCAGTTTTCTTCCGCAGCACCCGACCACTTTTCACACCAGGCTCTTCAGCTGAGTCTGACTCTCAACCACTTGCAACGTTACTATCTCCCTCAGGGTCTGTACCTGGGCCTTGTCTAGCGTGACCCCCCTCAGCTCGAACTGGTGGGTATCAGCCTCTTCAGGAAACCCCACAGCTTGGCTTGCCCTCTCCAGTGGTTCTGCAACCATGGGTGGATTCACTTCAGGGAGTGGAGCTGTTTCTTCAGAGGGTCCTGAAACTCTGTGGATGTGGGAGGTGTGAATCCAGTTTGGCTAACCTCTCCACTTAACAGCAGTATTTTTCACCAAGAACACCTGGTAAGGATCTCGCCAAGGTGAATCCAGACAGCTTTTCCTCACATGTTTCTGGACCAGTACCCAGTCCCTTGGACACAGGTCATGACAGAGGTCTTTCGAGGTTGGTGCAGTCGCAGCGTCAACCTAGTGAGACACAGGTAAACCTCATCAGCCAATCCTTTGCAATAGTCAAGAACTAAATCATCAGTGATGTTTATCTATGCTGTGGATGGCACTGCAGGCAAGCGCATCACCCTCCCCATGAGGATCTTATGCGGGGATAATCCAGTTCTCCTATCCGGAACACTGCGCAAACTCATCAGCACCAGAGGCAACGCATCAGGCCAATTCAGAGACATTGAAGAGCACACCTTTTCTCATCTTTAAAGTCCCATTTTTTTGCTCCACCAGGCCAGACACAGTGTAACCTTTGATTGACATTTAAGGCAGTGCGCAACAGCTTCATGATCTCACTGTGAAAGTGAGTTCCTCTATCTGATTTAATTGAAGGTGGAAATCTGAATCGTGGAATCAACTCTCTCAACAATAACTTGGCTACTGTGAGGCTATCAAACCTTCTAGTCAGATATGCTTCCACCCACCATAAAAAGATGCACATTACAACTAGAACGTACCTCAAACCATGGCACCTAGGTATCTCAATGAAATCCAGTTGAATTTGACTAAAAGGACCCCCGACCTTCCAATGTGACTCATTGCAACCACAGTTTTCTTTCCAGCATTCATCTGTTGACAGATGACGCATCAATGGCACACTGCATCAGCAAACACACGAAACCTAGGGTTAAAACATCTTTGTCTGAAAACTCGCACCATTGCATCCCTCCCAATGTGAACTGCTCCATGAATCTGTCTCGCCATAGGATTCAGTAAACAGTCTGGTAACAGGGTTCTGCCATCAGTCAAGACCCAAATGCCATTGTCCCTCTTTTCACAACCTGCTTTGATCCAACCAACTTGTTATTGGTCTGACATTACACCCTGGTGGCGCCTGACCTCATCTCAGGTATCTGCTATGGCCAACAATCCCCATTAAAGATACATGCATGAATTGCACAAAAACAGGTGAATTCATCAGCATACCGATTACATACTGTCACAAAATCCTTCCCCTTCCCATGGGCAGCACATTTCACAACTGCCACTTCCTTCGGTCACTGTAAGGCTTCTAACAATTGTCTCACATATTCTCCATTCCTGATGGGAGATTATGATGATGTTAAGAACCCCCGGTGTGACCATAGCTGTCTGAAGTCATGAACCACATAGAAACCGTACTGGTTATCGGTATGGATGGTGACTCAGATTTCATCAGAAACAAGATGTGCTCAGGTCAAAGCAATGATTTAAGCTACTTGTGCGGAGTACACAAGCAGCTTCCACAACTCTAGAAATGGTACACACAGCAAAAGCTGCATTCATGTGACCCTCATTGCCCCTTAAGCATAAACCATCACAAAAATGACTTGATCAGATTCAGGTAGAGGTTCATCAACAAAGTCAAGTCTCGGTTTGTAACAAAGTTCAGTCACATCAAGACGGTCATGGTCCTCACAATCTTCCCCTTTAACATGTGGAACAACATCAAAGTAGCATGATTTAACACAGAACATCAGTGGCATCCTTCACCACAAACTACAATTCATCCACTTCATAACGTTCTATCCTTTTCAAAGGCAAATGCCCACAGATCATTACATCTAACAACTTCGCCTTAACCGCAGCCTTGATTGTGCCCTGACTCGACATGCCCTTCTCTATCACTACTCTGACTTCTATGTAAATTCTCAGAAGTTGGGAGCTGCAAGACATGCTGATTTCCAGAAGTTCCCTGATCTGTACCTACTTCTGGTATCCTTCCCATGGGTCCCCTAACTGGAGTTTCCCACATTCTCAAATCTGAATTTGAATTCACGAATGACACAAATTGTATAGTAGCAGACCTAACACATACTCTTGATCTGCAGTTGTTGGCAATGGGGGCTAGCTTCTACAGGCACCACAAATGGGTTGTTTCCATTAATTGTCACATTTCCCTCTGAGCTGACCCTTTCTCCCAACCCTGGCTGTTGTTGACTAGTGTTTTCCACTAAACTCGGGTTATACACAGAGACTACAGGTCCAATGTTGACCGGTACCGTAAGGGCTTCTGGTACCCCTACAGCAACGTTGACTCCACTTGACCCTGTACCTCTTAGTACTGTTATTCCTGTTCCTTCTGCTCCTGTTAAAATCTTCCCCACTACCCCTGCACTGGGGTCTGTCTGTGCTGTTACCAGCCTTTCTGTGCTCGCTGCATTTGCCAGTTCTCACCTTCCTTCCTCTGAATGTGCATTGTAAGGTGGAGGATGCTCTGCTAGTGGTCTGTCTAACATGCTGTCATCAGTATCACTCCCATCATCTTTTTTTTTTTTTTTAAAGAACCTTCATTTCCGCTAGCATGAAGTTACAAACACGGGCCTACAACCAGTGTGGCCGGCCGCTAATCAAATCGAGCAGAAATTAGGTAGGAAATATCACATCAATCCGGCGCTTAAAAACAAAGCCAAATCCAGGATACAGCAGAGAATCAAGATAATACGTGATACCAAGGATTTGAAACGGTTCATTTTTAAATAACCAAAAATTAAATCGAAAATCGACATCGCATTGTCATTCCCACTCCCAACACAGTCAGCTAAAACACAGTATCACTCCGATGATGAACATAGATTGAATGGGAAAGGAGAAGAGTACTAAAGTCAGGATAAATGCAATAGTCACGTACCAAGCACGGTATGCGAGCCCCACCCCTGAAAGGGAACATACTATGGGAGACATGAAGACGACGACATCGAAGAAGGAAAAGGGCAAAGGGCCATAGAAACAAAAAAGGAGCAGAAAACAAACCCATCCCCCAACCCCCCACCCTGCACCCCTGCAAAAGGCTACGGCCTACCCCCCAGCAGCGTGCCTGTCGCCCTAAATGAGAGACCCGAAATATAGAAAAGAAAGAGTAAAGAAGAAAAAAATTGAGGAGAAGAGCCGGCGATTCGGATACCCATTCCCTCCCACCCCCGCATACTAGCATCGTATAGACAGAAGCAGTATAAAAGTTTAAGTATCAGCAAGCACATAAAACGCAATCAATTACAGCCCCACTAGACGTGCCCTCGAATCACCATTAAACAGCAAGAAGTCCCTCCAAATCCCAAACGAGGTCACCCCTGGCCACTTCTGTCAATAGTATCAATGATGAACAGTCCTGCAGACGGGATAAAATTCGGTACAAAAGGTCCAATCGTTCCAATCAGACCAGGTAGCGCAGCTGCCCAACATGGTCGCAGCCACCGAGAGACAACTGACGATGCATGGCGGATGTCAGAATGCAACAATACCCAGACCACCAACAGTCTCAAGTCCAAAAACAGGTCCGCCAAGCACGGAACTGAAAGCACAGGATGTGGGAAACACCGCAGCACAGTCCGGGCCTCATGTACCATGGATCGATGTAGCTTTTCCACTCGCTGGACAGAAAAAGGGGGCCCCGGTGAGACAACCACTTGCGGAACAGGTAGAACAACAGGAAGCTCAGAAACCAAATCTATTCGCGCCTCCAAGTCTGTAAACTCATCCGGGGAATATGACACTGTAGCAGAGGGAGACGCATCGGCACCATCTCGAAAGCAACCCAGTCCGCTACAAAATGGTGGGTCAGCAATGGCGGCGATCCTTCCTTCCAAGTCCCGGGCTCCCTGGAGCAGTGCAGTCCGCAGGGTTGTCAGTGCAGCCAATACGTGGCGACGCGTAAGCGTTTCCCCACATTGCCAAACTCCGGGGGTCTCAAGTTCAGCAGTTTCTCTGTCCCTGGGAGGGGCGCACCCCGAGACGTCATCCACCATTTCAGCCATCTCGTTCTCCTCCTCTTCCCCTCCACTTCAGAGTCTCGTCCGACCACTGGAGTCAGCAGGCCCCACGGCTGGATCTCGACAGTCGGTGCGTGCTGCAGAAAGGAGAGTCACCAAAAGGCCAGACGTGCTCTCCGCAGCTCGCCGAGAGCCACCCGCTGGATCCCGGACGGGACTATCAACATGGCCGGGCGTCTCACCCAAGGGGAACCGGGCAACATGGGCTCTCTCCGGCTCGGCAGTATCTCGGGTTCACAGGGCAACCCACTATTGGGAGTGGGTTGATACCAACTCTTCCGGTTCGCGGCTCTCAGGCTCCCACTGACCGGCTTCTCATCCCGACCAGGGCCGCCAACGCTACGATCACTGCAGGGCACCCTCTGCACTCGAGGCCCCGGCTTCAGCGCCACGAAGGCCGGCAAGCAGACGGGGACGGTTCTTCGGATCTACTGCACGGTGGAGCCCCAGAAACAGACGGTAAGTGATTGCTTCCCTTCAGCAGCTTAGATCAGCAAACCTTGCCCAGGATTATCTTCAGGATAGACGTGCGGGGAGGAAGGACCCACGGAGCCAAGCGTTTATGCAACCGTTCCGATCGCCATCTTGGCTCCTCCCCACTCCCATCATCTTTGACGTCTCCGCCATTCTTATTCTGCATAGCTCCCCTATTTACCGGTAATAGGTATAATTTCTCTCCCTCAATGTTGTCTACTCTCCATCTCTTTAGTTGTGCATCTGATCGCACATCCTGATATGCATTCATTGTCTTCTTCATCTTCCCTTGACATCTTTCCCTGTTCTTTGCCTGAGCTGCTTGCAACCACACATCTAATGCCTCAAAATGTGTTGGCCTAGGTGGAGGCCGTAATGACGACATCACTTCCCTCAACTGATATAACACCTCCAATTGAAATTAACCATAAGGTGAAAAAGCCAAATGTCCCTCTTTTTCAGGGCTTTTATACCGATTTTGTAGCCAAACTATGGTTTGGTGTCCTACATTAGTTGCCATGTAATGTGATAGGGTATCCTCAGGTGGTGCTTCCTTACCCACTCGAGTTACCTCTCCCCTATCTCCCCTGCAGAGATCCCGTAACACCTTAAAGCATTACATAATTAAACCAAATTTTCCTTCTACCGACAAGATTTCCTCACTTTAACTTCTCGATGATCACCAACCAATCCCAGCGTGGCTTTACACCAACCAACCTATCATAGCGCAGTAAACTCTTACATCACCCTTTCCTCCTCGCAGCATTTCAGTCTTCTTCACAGTTTCTCTGTACCCATTCACTCACACAGTTATCAAAACAAGTAATTGTCTGCCTTGCTAAAAGATTGATAGAATTCAACTACTCAGGAACGTTCACACACAGCAACTCCCCACCTGCACTGGTTACCCAAATTAATATGATCCACCCCTGTACACAAGGTTTCCCACATGATCCTATTTGTCCCGCTCACACAAAGTTCCCTGTCTCAGGTGGGTTGCGGATGACCCCTCTCGACATCCATTTAAATTAATAGTCTGACAATCAGAACAAATCAATGTTTTTCACACCACAAAATATATCCCGGGATCTTGGCCCACTCTGGAGCCTAAAACTCAAAACAAAACTCTTGGACTACGTCCTGCCGAAACCACATTCGCTTGACTTTCACACAAACTCCACCAGACATCATACAACCAACTCAATCCCGCAATCAAACACATGACACATCCCTATTGATACTCACTCCTCCGTTCACAGCTGTTCTAGCCGCACCGTCAATCTTCATTGGTCTCCGCCAAAGTCTGTCATTCTCCACTCTCGATCAATGAGCTCGATTTTTGGGGTTCTAGGGATCTAGATCTTTTCTAGAGTTTTCTAGATTCTCCCCCTCACTTCATGAGAGAACCATCCTACACTGCTACCAACTGAAGGAGCCAGGTTCCATGTTCTAGATTTACTCTGGAACCCTAATGCCGATGTCTCTTTTTCTCTGCATGAAAGTGTGGAGGGGAAGAAAATCATTAGCCAACCAATTTTTATTGTTTCAATGAACTATGACTTTGAAGAATCACAGACTCCAAATTAAGTTCATTAAAATTATCACAAAGCATAAAATGGTTGGACATACAAGTATCTCAAGGCAAGGGTATAGAAATACATTGGAACTAATACAAATCCAAACCTACGAGTGAAATTAAGGCGGTGCAACATGCACAAAATAACCAGTTCTAGAATAAGAATACAGAAAATGATGGCTCAAGCATCCAAATTTCCCTTTATTGGAGGTTTGTAGGTGAAAAGCATCTAGTCTGTTCCTACACTACCACTAACATGACATCCCTACTTATCATTTCCCCAAGGCACGTTCTGTAAAGGTGTCGGCATGTAAAGGATTCCTAAGAAGTCCTCTCACATTGAAGGGGTGAAGTGGCATAAAGCTACTTTCAACACAAGGCAGAAAATCCCTGTCTCTATCCCTACTTCAACACATAAACTTGCAGGTAGCATTCCAGAATGCAATGCAGCATCACACCATCCAGGCAAACTACCTCCTTGTAGGTAGCTTTCCATGTGGCAGTGATGCTCCCAGACCTTGGCTAGATGACCTTGATTCCCAGGCTCTCTCTGATGAGAAAGTCCAGCAGTACTGTATTATCAGCATCGCCATTCAATTTATCTTCTAAACAAAGACATTATTCAAACTAACAAGGATGAATTTCTCCACCTGCAACAGAAACGTGAGAAAGAACAAATTCCACATACACATGAAATTTACTTCGCAGTCTAGTGCGAGAGCTGCCATGGGAAAAATACAATTCAGGCCTACAGAAATCCGTCAATATACGAAATAGCACATAACTTCATAAAAGCACAATTATAAAATTAACATTATTACAAAGCACACCCAAATTAACACATTATAAAAGCATTTCAGTTGTGTAAATGCTCATCAGCTATATGTACGTATTCTACACGTTAATGTTTTCATCTAATCACACGTAGTGCAACAATAATTTCTTCACGTTTACATTGAAACATCCCTAACACTTTTTCACATTATTACAGTACACGTTCTAACGACCCAATGTTGGCACCACAAAGGATTATATGCGGGCACGAACAACTACCCATAAATATAATGTACCCCTTCAAATGACAGACTAAAAGCTGAGCTCTATCACTTCCATCTCTGCTTATCCTACCAGCCTGCAAACCCTGAACATTTTCCTATTTCCTTTTTTGGCTCTCTTTGTATCTCACTAGCTTTGCCATACATTTTAGGAATAATCATTCTTTTTTGGTGGCTTTCTTGGTTTCTTACCTTTCTCTCTCTCTCCACTTGGGTTTCAACCTCAGTTCCTGGAGGAGGAGGAGGAGGAGGATGAGAGAGGGAATATGTAAAAGATGTATAAATGGGAGCGGACAATTAAATATGTGGTATTGGGAGATGCCGAAAGTGTGGTGGGGTAAGTGGCATGACACCACATACATACTATTTTGTAGTACAGTTAGGGACAGTGATGTCCATGGTTCCATGGCTGAGCATGAGGATAGAAATTGGTTCAGAGCTGGTATAGACAGAATTAAAGTGTATATGGATAGTCGCCAATAACATAGATTTTTCCACCACGGTATTCAAAGTGACATCAGAGACAACTCGAGCTTCTCCCTTGTTGTTTATCTCATATCACTCTGAGCCCCTTGGTGGAAAACAACCTCATTATTGGCAGCTATCCGTCTATAATTATATATGAAGACTTGATCTTGCCACATAATATTTTAAAACTAAATAATCTTGTTTCCTGAGGGGGCATTACACAGTAGCAACACGAGCTATTATTTTTTACAGTACTTTTAATGGCAGTACTTATAGTTGGCACATTATTCCTTATGAATATCATTCTGAAAGAAATTGTTTCTAATCACATTGTTTTTGGGATGGGTTTTATGTTTGCTACCGATGTTTTACAATTAAATTAAAGTATATTTTCCTGTATTACATTTCGGGTTCCAAACGAGCACAAAATGTTTCTTATGAGAAAATAAATGGGATCATACAGTCAGTGCACTGTGGAATACTGTGGAAAATTGATGAATTATTAAGTCCCTGGGACTTTAAACAGCACAGTTAAAATTGCAAAAGCTCTGAGGCAGCAATCTTGTGATTGTTTTTGGTGATTTATTAGCACCAAGACACCCTTTCAATGGGTAAGATGTTCATTATAAACAACTATCCTACACCATATTACATGTATGTCAAATTTATTAACCTATATAATGAGAAAAAGGGGCTTCAGATTGTACCATTAGACCCCAGTGACTGGGAAGTGACATACCTCTTTCCACACTCTGCTGAAAAAGTTTAGGTCATTAGTTGCACTTGGTAATTTGGTGACACTGGAATTTACAAATCTTTGTGAGCTTAGTGAGCTCACACCACTAGTTTGCACCCACAAACTGGAAAACGTCTCATTGCACACTGAGAATTGTTCAATTATCATTGATTCCTTCCACTAATTAATTTAGCTGGAGTGGGTATTAGTCAAACTTTGCGGGAACACATTTTATTGCACTTCTGCCAAAATATATAGCAATTAGGATCACAGCTTTTTATGATAAACTTAAAGTTGTTAATATAAATCATTTAATATTTGTACTAATTGAGAAATATGTCCTCGAGGCTGTAGTCTGCGGGAGTAATTGTGTAGGGGATGCGCAAAGTTGTTTGTCACCCAACTCTCCTGAACAGTTGCCTGTTTGAAGAAGACACGGCTCTATGGTGGGCGCCAAGTATCACCAATGTATGTGCCTCATCCTGGCCGACCCCCTGTTTAACATATCCGCATATAGGGTGGGACCTTTGGGAATCATCATTTGGCAGCTGGGGCGCTGAGCAGCACAAACTCACAGCAGGAGTTCATGCAACAAGGCAGCAGCAAAACTCACCTGTGGTAAACAAGAATGCCCAGAAATGAAGGATAACTCACTTTTAGTTTGGATTGTTTGAATTGTTAAACAGCATTACCTATGCCATTGTTTCCATCTCTATCAGCTTTGCTAGCATCTTTTCCACTGTGGTATCATGTTTTGGGGCAATCCAGTCCTTTCGAGAGATTGCTGATATACTTTGGCATATGTAGGCTAATAGTTCAGAGCAATGATTTGGGAATTAAAGAAGTATGCTAGGAAGGAAAAGAACCATGTGTAGAAGGCCTTACGCACTAGACCACCAGAACTGTGCCTAATATTGCACCCCTGGGAGGCCTCGTGCTCAGGAGGCAGCCCAAAGTGCACTAGCATCCAATATGGAAAAGCAATAGGTCCTGATTATAAATCAACTAACAGGCCTGGGGGTGGCCCCAAGGACCCACCATCCACTATCACAGCACTAGAGCACCCGGGTTCTGATGTCAGAAGGTGGTGTAGTAG
Organism: Lissotriton helveticus; assembly: GCF_964261635.1. NCBI lineage: Eukaryota > Metazoa > Chordata > Amphibia > Caudata > Salamandridae > Lissotriton > Lissotriton helveticus. The sequence continues at coordinate 1,913,476,631 of NC_136061.1, read as the reverse complement.
AATGCCGCCTAATCAATGCTCCTCAGGGCCAGAAGCACACCTTGGGAGCGGCAAGGGTAGCGCTAAGAAGGGCTCTAACTCCCCTGGCCTAGAGGGCGATAAAGATGGAATATTATTAACTGTTCGGTTACCAGGCCCTTCTGTGGCATTTTTGGACAGGAAAGAGGGAAAGATGCCTTCGTGTTGCCTCGTACATTACTCGTGTTGTCACTGTGTGATAGCGGCCAGATTCAGGCGCCAGCAACAAGGGTGTCCCAGTGAATCCTCCCTTTGTGTCCCACCAGTGTGCCGGCTCTGGGGCACATGGCCGGTCCCTGTGTACACTGGCAGTGTGTGCCAGAGCAGCAGTCTGCGGAGCATGACACGTGGGAAGGTCTTCCGCCTTCGCAGCGTGACCGAGCAGCCAATCACGGACTTCACAGCGCATCAGTTATTATCTTGATATGAAATGGGTGTGTCACAATACCGTCGGCACAATATATGTACTTTCGGTGTTGATATTTTGGTCCTCAATATTTTGCCCACAATATTATGGCATGACGGTATTTTGCAAACAATATTCTGGCGGATACTGTCTGAAAAGTGTCCCGGCTGAGAGGAGCTAGAGGTCAAATTGAGCACAGTTCAAAACCCCCATTGAGCCTCTTAGTGGGGGGGAAGATATATTCAGCATGTCATTTCACATGTTACCAGGAGAGAAACTCAGATTTTCAACAGTTTCTGATTCCTCAAGCCCTGTATCGTTTTAAGAACTGCAGGTATATATGCGTTTTTTTAGGAATATCAGCTGTCAGTCTTTTATATAAATCGTATCTGCAATTAACACTATTACTAATCAATATGCTCAGTGATAACACCTTTTACATATGATTGAGTCAAAAACGTGCAGATTCCACCATCTTCTTGCTGTGGGCGCACAACTCACTTGTTTGTAACTTGTGACGTAAAGGTTCCAGAATGATCTCTTTAACAAAACCATTACCCCAATGAGCTGTCTCACAGGGACTAGAAGTCTGTGACGTACACTTACGTGCAGTGCTTTGCAGCTGATACATTACCGCTGAGGTTTTTTAGATATCTCCAGTAAGTGCTTTAACCGCCTGTCATCCTTCCAATACCACTCCTTGAAGTTTGCTGGATACACATAGATCTCTGTCACTGCTAAATATGTACATATGTATTGTATGTATATTATATACGGTAAATATTTTGTGTGCATGCACCCATTTGCTACTGGTGTAGGAAAAAAGGCAATCTCGTAAAAGTAATGCATGGCGGGTGATGTTACTTACGGTGTGTGTCGTGTGCCAGAACTATAACCATCTCTCTCTCTCTCTCTCTCTCTCTCTCTCTCTCTCTCTCTCTCTGTCTCTCTCTCTCAATGTGGGGAGGGGGTGGGAGAGAGAGAGAGAGCGAGAAAGAATGATAGCTATAGTTCTACCATCATCCGCGTTGTTTAACTTTTGCTAGATTGCCTTTTTTCCTGCGCCTTAAGCAATGGGTGTTTTGAGCATGTTGGGTTACATTAGTTATGGTCTGTGATTGGGACCCCCAAGAACCATTAATGTCAGTTTTACACGTTTGAGCCAGAACCATAATTGAGTTCTTATTTGTGGCTTTTGTAGTGAATCTAAAGGGTTTGGCATAATACACGTTTATTCCCAGCCCACTGCGAGCAGCCAACAATTAATACACACAGCCTTTGGCTGTTTGTAGTGTGAGTTAACTTGGGTGCCACCAGGTACTTACAACATAGGCTGCAGATTGTTCACAATACAGCAGCGAGATTACTTTTTTATCTGCTTAAAATCAGCGCTGTTTCTAAGGTGTTTTGTAAACTTCATTGGCTGCTGATACAGAAACTTATTCAGTTTAAGGCTTTGTGGGTAGTTCATCAGATTATGAACAAACAGGGGGCACCCAGCTTGTAGTCCCTGGTGCAGCCATTCATTTATACCTACTGGAGGCCTCCAATCAGCTGATTTCAATTTGGCGCTGATGCCGCGTACTAATAGGGTCAGGCTGGGAGGTCGCTCTTTTTGAGCGATGGCTCCGGTTTTATGGAACAACCTACCTTTACATTAACGTAATACTCAGAAACATCTTTGCTTTAGAGAACTGGTGAAAAACTGACTGTTTACAGCATAGGTCCTTTTTTTGTGTCTGTTCTATGAATTATTGCATTGGGTAAAAGGCAAGTGCTTGGAAACCCCTTTCCAGGGCAACTATGCACTTTATATGTCAGTATAACATAACATAACATCACATACAATCTATTTCTCCTCTTTCAGCTAGAATAGGGGTGTGCGGTAAACTCCGCTCACAGTGTTTGCAGAGTTTTGCCACTCCGCGCTCTGCTTGGAGCATGAATTTTGGCAAAAACTCCTCCAACCGCTGGCAGAGCAAAGTTTAGCAGCATGCTCAGTCGCTCACTATGAACTAATAATAAGCACACATGGGAAGACTACATTTCCCAGACTGCTGGAGGTGGCGTCACAGATGAGAGAGAGAGAGAGAAGCTGGCAATGCCAGCATACCCATAGGCAGGGCAGATGCTGTTGGAGGAGGAGATCCTTGGCTGCAAGTGGGTGCGCCACTCATTGAGGGAGTGATACCTGTGCACCCCGTTCTCCACGTCCTTCTCTGCCGCCACCTCCCAGGATCCACTTACCGTGGGCATGTCCAGCTCCGGCAGCGGTGATGATGTTGCCTCTGCCACAGGGAGGTCCCCAACACCCCCTGGAGCATCGCGTATACCTATTCAAGGTGCTAGTGATCGGGGAGCTGGACGTGTGCAAGAATGCCATCGGTGCTGACTTCACCCAGAAGGTGATCAACCAGCTGGTACAGCAGGACCATGGGACATCACAGGGGCGGCCCTGACAGTTTTTAGTTAGTAGTAGTAGTACCTGTTTAAAGGCCAGTGTTGTGTAGCGTATCAGAGGCCTGCATAACGTTACACCTAATATATCTGAATGTGGGCACCTCTGTCATTTTTGTCATGGATGACAAATATCCAGAGCCTGCACTTCCTGGTGTTATCTCAGCTCTGCAGAATTTCACTGAGTTTTTTGGTGACTCTGCAGAATTCCGCAGAGTAAAACTCTGCACGCTCCTCCCATGCCTACTAATTACCCAGTTGCCTGATTTGTCCTGTTGATGTATAGTAGCTGAAATGTTTGATGTTTTCAAAGTCGTTGTTACAACTCCGTTTATCTTGTGTTGTACAGGTGAGTTAAAACACTCATTTATCCATTGATATCTAAGTTTTAAGTAAGGGTGGTCTATAAATTCCACCCCACCCACGGAGTTCGCAGAGTTTTGGCCGCGTGGTGCCTTCATGCTGATTTTGCCATGCGGAACAAGCTCCTGGCTCAAAAAATCAGCGTAAAATAACTCCTGCTATGACCATTATCCTTCTGAACAGAAATGTATCTAAAATAATTGCTAGGGGCTCCCTTAGGTTTCCTCATTATGCCACCACATATTAAACCTTGAAATCAAAGTATTAACTAAAGTCCTCACCAATCGATTGGTAAAAGCAATATGTAGCTTGGTACACTATAAGCAAAATTGTCTCATACCTGGACGCAGTACACAGCACTCTCAGGCACCTTCCTATTGCCCTTGCTTCAAAGACAAAAATTACTGTTGAGTTGTTATCACTCAATTTCGAAAAAGACTTTTGACTTAGTCCTTTGCCATTTAAGAAGCTACGGGTTGGTGGCAGCACCCTGCTTTGCTTGCGGAGTCCATCTGTATAGCTATTAAGAGCCTGACACGAGCGGAGAGCTCGTTATAATTTAGCATTGATTTTACACCAATGTAATACGTTTTTAAAAAAATTATATGTGCGCATTTTAAATTTGTTACTCTCTGTGACTAACGTTTTTGTTGTGCAGGTTCGCTTCTTGCCTCTCGTGGCCCACTCTCCCCGACCATCAGGGTCTGGAGAGGGGAGTGCGAGCCGCCATCTTGGGTGGGTGTCTCCCGGGAGCCTGGACGCAGTCAGCGTTCTAGTGCTTCCCGAGGGAGAACATAAGAGGGCCAAGACGACGGGGCTCGCGGTGAAGCTAAGGGTTGGTGGCAGCACCCTGCTTTGCTTGCGGAGTCCGTCTGTATAGCTATTAAGAGCCTGACACGAGCGGAGAGCTCGTTATAATTTAGCATTGATTTTACACCAATGTAATACGTTTTTAAAAAAATTATATGTGCGCATTTTAAATTTGTTACTCTCTGTGACTAACGTTTTTGTTGTGCAGGTTCGCTTCTTGCCTCTCGTGGCCCACTCTCCCCGACCATCAGGGTCTGGAGAGGGGAGTGCGAGGCGCCATCTTGGGTGGGTGTCTCCCGGGAGCCTGGACGCAGTCAGCGTTCTAGTGCTTCCCGAGGGAGAACATAAGAGGCAATGTGCCTCCGGGAGCGCAGCGGACGGGCGCAGCGGGCGCGACGGTGGCGCGCCGAAGGTGCGCCTAAGGTAAGCCCGTCTGTGCCCGTCCGTGACCGCACGGGACCAGGGCTATGCCACTCTGCCCGCTCTCCTATCCACACATACACTACCCACGAACTCCTATGCCTTAGACCTCCAGCGTCCCTTTGCCCCTCACTCCCCTGTTACACGCTTAAACGCCTGAGCGATCTAGGTATTTCTCAGGTCATCTTACCACCTGGACCGAATTATAAACGCAGTATGGTATCCATTAAATCCCCTATTAGCTCCAATCTACCTCTGCTCAATTTGGATTGTATTTACCTTAATACTAGATCTTTGGTGAAGCATCAATTGGATATATTTCTGCTACTTACTTCGCAGAAACCCGACCTTTTACTACTCACCGAGACTTGGCTTACTGAGAATTCGCAGCCCGACATACTGGCCTCACTCCCATCAGACTACTATATATTGGCAGTGAATCGCGCCCCAGGTAAAGCTGGAGGGGGAGTGGCGGCCATTATTAATAAAAAACATAACTTTATCAGTCGCCCGTCCCTGCTACTACCTGGCACTGAAAATCTAGTCATAAAAACTGATACTGAGAAAGGCGCCATAGCTCTGGTTTTACTTTACCGTCCCCCACAATCTATGCCTGCCTTTCCCTCAGGACTTGCCGAACAAATAGCGTCAATCACTATGAAATACCCTCATACCATCCTTATTGGAGATTTTAATCTGTGGTTTGACAGTCTGGACACTGATATCCAAGCTAGAGAATTGTTTGATTTACTCACTGACATCAATATGACCCAATTCATACAGTCTTCCACTCATGAGAAAGGCCATCATCTTGACCAATTATGGTCGCATACTCTCCCTCTATTATCTATCTTGATTCAGCCCTGTATTTGGTCAGATCACCATTTGGTTTATTTTTCCCTTCAAGTAAGGAGACAACATCAGACTCCTTTTCAGCCTGGAGGGGAAACTCGCAAATGGGGGGCGATAGATCTTTCTGCTTTTCTGGACACTTTGGTTTCTACTCTGCCACCATTTGACGACATGGGGGACGTAGATGATATCTATGAGGCGCTATTCTTGTGGATCCAAAGTGCTGCCAATACTCATGCCCCTAATGTAAAATTCTCCCGCTCACGCGACAAAGAGGCTCACAAATGGTTCTCTGCGGACCTCAAACAACTCAAACTAGAGGTCAGGCAAAAAGAGAGAATCTGGCGCAGAAATTATCTTCCACAAGATAAAGAGGTCTACTGCCTGAGCCGTCGTCTTTACCAAAAAACCATCCTTAAGAGGAAGACCGATTATTTTTCAGGCATAATTCTGAAATCCCAGAATCAAACTAAAGACATCTTTAGAATAGTGAACGACCTCTGTAACGATGAGCGTACGTCACTACCTATTGCACAATCTCAAGCTTTATGTGATGATTTGAATAACTATTTTATTAACAAAATCATTACAATCAAACAAAGTATACCACCTCACCCTGCCAGCAACACCACTGAGGACACATACATGAATTCAGAGATTTTAGACCACATCCCTCCGATTGATTCCAAACAATTGTCGGAACTTCTTCAAAGGATCAAATCAGGGTCACCTAATGATATTTGTCCCCCTGCTATCTTTAGAGAAGTAGGCCTATCCCTTCCACATGCACTCCTGCCTATTCTCAATGAATCCCTCAGACAAGGCAGAGTGCCCACATATTTTAAAAAAGCTCTCCTTATACCTTTGGTAAAAAAACAAGGGAAGGATCCTTCGGATCTTACAAATTACAGACCTATCTCCCTGCTGCCCTACCTCTCAAAGGTGCTGGAGGCTCATGTCTCTAAGAGTGTCTCTAATTTCATCGAGACCACCAACTACTTGGAGCCTAATCAAGCGGGGTTCCGCCCGGGTCACTCAACAGAGGCGGTGATCCTGGCGGTTCAGGACAACCTTAGAGCCAATGCGGTTGTCGATACACACCAAGCCTTGGTGCTGCTTGACCTCTCGGCTGCGTTTGACACGGTTGACTATGACATCTTGCTCAACCGTGTCGAACAGGCCGGCCTGAGAGGACCAGCGTTGAGCTGGATTACATCCTTTATCGAGGGCCGGACTCAGGCAATTCAACTAGGCAGCTTTATAGGCACTAGGCATACGTCCACCTGTGGAGTTCCGCAGGGGTCGTCATTATCCCCCTTATTATTTAATCTTTATCTTCGCCCTCTACTTTATTCCCTTAAGAAGTTTAAAGATACGGTGTTCAACTACGTGGACGACTTACAGCTAATATTTCTTCTGAACATCCCTGATGCTGTGTCCGAATTTCAGAACACCATGAAACACATCCAATGCTGGATGAACGAAAGCCATCTAAAACTCAACCCGGGCAAAACAGAACTACTTTTGCCCGGGAACAGTTTATCCAGCTGGAGTGTTAACTTCTGGCCAGCAGACCTGGGCATCCCCCCTGTAAGGTCCACTGCTGTAAAGAGCCTAGGCATCACGCTCCACTCGGACCTATCCTTAAAAACCCAGGTGGGCGCCGTGGTCTCAGCTAGCTTTTTCCAAATGAGGAAAATAAAAAAAATTGCTCACCTCCTCACCCAGTCTGCCTTAATCCAGGTTACTATTGCCTTGGTCATGTCCCGCCTGGACTATTCCAACAGCGTCTATTTGGGACTTCCAGTGGGCCTGTCGAAGAGACTTCAACTTGTCCAGAATCAGGCGGCGAGACTCATTCTACAACAGCCAAAATGGTCTTCTATTAAACCAGGACTAGAAAAGCTACACTGGCTTCCGATTTCCCAGCGCATAGCCTTTAAAGCAGGTTGTATCACCTTCAAGGCCACACAAGATAAAGGCCCTGCCTTTATTCGTAGTCTGATTTCTAAATATATACCCACTAGAAGCCTGCGCTCTGCGCAAAAATCCCTACTGGAGGTGTCTCGCTTTAAAAGGAAGCGACAGGGAGGCTGCTGCTTTCACCATCTAGCAGCCTCACTCTGGAACTCCATCCCCTTACCGATTAGGCAGAGTAAGGATCTACTCACCTTTCGTAAGGGATTAAAAACGTGGTTGTTCTCTCAAGCTTACCATTAGCCATTGCTAGCTCAGTGTTATGTTGGACGGATTCTTCACTTTTCCTATAGCGCCATGAAGCCCACGGGCGTACGAGCGCTTTATAAATTGATTTTAACATAACATAACATAAGATGCGCCTCTTGGACCATATGATTTTCGGCCACCTTTTCCACAGATATGTCCAGGTGCTGTATACAGAGCCTTGGGTGTGTGTCAGGGTGACAGCATACTCTCTCTCCATTTTACGATTAGCCGGGGCACCCACCAAAGCTGCACCCTATCACCTCTTCTATTTGCCCCTAATATCGAACCACTAGCTGAGTGGATATGCAGGGATGAACAGGTTCAAGGGCTTTCAATCGGAAATGCTTAAAGAAAATAGAATATCTCTTTGCCAAGAACATCTTGGTGTATGTGGGCAGTGCTGACCTGTCTGTTCCCATGCACATGCAAATGTTGCGAATATATGGGGAGGCTTACAGCCTCATAGTCAACTGGTCCAAGTACACATACATTGCAGTGTCTGGATGCCACCATGCCTTTGCTTTGGACACTATTTTACAATGGACCCATGACCACTGTAAGTATTTCAGCACTCACATTACAACCACCTGCCAACATGCATGGGACATATATATTGTCCCACTTCTTTTTAGGACGCAATATGATATGGAGGTGTGGAGTCCCCTTCCTCTCAATATTGCAGGTAGAAGTGTACTTTTTAAAATGATCTCTCTCCCCACCTCCTATATGTCCTCCAAAACTTCCCTCTTCAGATTCCCAACTCCTTTTTTCAATCGCTCAGCATGGCAATTACTAGATTTCTTTGGCAAGTAAAAATTCTTGTGTTGTGTATCATAAATGTCTTTTATCGCCATATTAGGGTGCACTAGGAGTGGCGAATGTCAAAATGCATTATTGGGCCTCTCAGATTAAGGCTATCAATTACTGGCTTCATGCACACAGAGACAACCTGTGTGCCTGGAGAGTCTAGATGGATACAACATATTGGACTTGTGATATGGCTCAATCCGAAACTGCATACTTCCCCCTTCTACCTTGACCTTACTAAAATGTTGGCAACAATCACTCCAGTGGATAAGGTAGGAGGGAGCGCTGGTTGCTGAAACACCTTTTTGGAGGTGTGCCTGAGTGATGAGACAGCAGATCTTCATGTGTTTTCAACATTAGGATCATATTGCTAGCTTTAAATTGGGCGACAATTGACAGGGGACCATATCTGTTACTACTTTCAATTGACTGAGACTTATGGTATACATAGGTCGCATTTTGCCAATACTCACAACTTCATTATGCGTTATATGTACATATTAAGGGTATCACTTTGCTCCCCAAACACAACCCTTTAGAGACTAAAGTGACATTGTTGGTCTTGAAGGGAAGAGCATTTCACAGATATATCATGGTCTGGTAAGTAACTCCCCAGACTCTATGCTCGTCATTTGAGATAGATAGGCCAGGATCTTGGTCCACTAGACAATGCTGGCTGGGTTGAAGCAAAAATGGCCCCTAGAGTTCTTGCTGTTTCCATGAGAATATGATTGATCTAACGCTAATATCTGCGTCATGTTTGCTATAACTTATGCAGATTGAATAACATTCAATGTGGCATTCATCCACAATGTTTGTGATTTAGATCTGCAACAAGAACTTTGTACCACACTATATGGAGGTGTTATATTATATAACAACACCGGGTATCCATTCACACCATTCTATCAAGAATTGTGGTCAGTCGGGGGGCGCTAGGTGGCGCACGAGCGGAATGGTGGCGATGTTTTGAGGCTCCTGCTGTTTGGCTTTTAATCCTTCATTTATCCTGGTCTACATACCCCCCTATGCGGGCAACAAATGCTGTCCTAAGCTGCTGAAGACAAGGTGGCACACTTGGGCTGCTTTCCTGGGCTGCAGAGAGGCGAGCGGAGTGGCATTCATTACGTGGAAGCGTGGTGCGGGGCAAGCCTGAAGTGGCCGTGGAGCGTGAACCGAGTGGCGGTGGCTAATTGAGAGGCGTGGCTTCACAGTGGTGCCCAGGCTGCACAGAGGCGATAGAGTGTAAGGCTGTGGACTTCGGCCGGCGATCGGCCGGATATATCGGAAGGTGCACAGGCGGACTCCGGTGGACCCCCCCTGCGGAATCCCTGCCCGGAATGTCGGGCAGCAGCCCAGAAGTAAGGTGGTGGATCGGGGCCTATTACAGGGGAGTCCGCTGTGACAAAATGGTGGTGGTGACCGCGATAGACCTGGCATAATCAGGCTGTTGATGCTTGCCCTGCTTGGGATGCTGGAAGGGCTGCATCCCTTCATATGCTGACTGTCTGCTGTGGCTGGCGTGCCCCTATAGCGTTGGAGTGGTGGGCGCCATAGATTACTACTGTGCTGGAAGCGCGCTGTTGCCATTACGAGATTGGCACCTCCCTTGCCGCTCGATGTCCTCTGCACTTACCTGCTAGCTGTTGGATGACTCTGTGTGGCGGCTGCTGCTGACGGAGGGTACCCATCCGGTGCTGTAAATCCTGTGCTCATACACTGCGCGGCTGCTTCTATCCACTGGAATACAGGCGTCAGCCATAGCTTCCTAGGGCTATCGCAAAATGGCGGCACGCATTGAGACGGACTAAACGAAGCGGGATCTTGGCCGCCCCGAGGATATTGGGCGATTGCTGGGTGCTGTTCCCGTCCTGTCTGTCGTGTGATGCCTGGGTGGCGGACCGACCTTCCTGGCTGAGTAGGAGGGAAAGCGGACTCTGCACATTATTGCGGCCACTCTACATTGACATGCTCTGGCGGTTGCGACTTTCTGATGAAGAGATCACCAGTTTCAGGGGCATAGTGTCAATTGAGTGGAACTTCAGGATGGCGACCGGAGTGCTCCTGGCCCTTTAGACTGCACTCTTCACACGATACTGGTGGTGGTGACCTGGATGGTACAGTGCTGTTGCGCCTCTGTGCTTTAAGGTGCAGTGTGGAAGCTGCTGTGGGGGCCTCTCCATGATGGCATTTGTAGTACCTTCAGATTGCTGGGGAACTCCATCATTTTTTACCCTCCGGTCTCTTTGGCTGCAAGTCCCGCTGCTGCGCTGGTGAGCGGCATTCATGCATAGATTCAGCCTTAGGAGGAGCTGCCTGGGCTGGAGAGGCATGGGCAGACAGGACTCCAGACAACCCCGCCTCACTTTTGAGACCAAAAAGCCTTCCAAAAACCGCCGGAGGTGGACGAGGTGAGGACGGCGGAGATGGCGGGTGCTGCGTCTTCTAGCTCGGACAACGAACTGCATACTATACTCACCGAAATGAGACAGGGCTTTGCTACGATAGCGGACAAAGTTGATACGCTTAAGACCCGTATGGACAACATCGCGCATAAACTGGACACTCATGATGCCCGGCTCAAGGAGGCGGAACAGCGCATTTCCGACTCCGAAGACGTCACGGAACAACTAAAGAAGGCAGTGACGCAAATGGACAAATTAATGCGAGTCATAGACGCTAAAAACGAAGATATTGAAGCACGCAGTCGGCGTAACAACGTTCGTATTTTAGGCATTCCTGAAAGCACCAACACGGGGCGCCTGGAACAATACGTTGAAAAGTTGCTGACGGCAATTACTGCTGAGGGGCCCTTTCAGCTCAATTCCTAGTAGAGCGGGCGCATAGATCGCTATGTCCGTGACCACCCCCGGGAGCCGCTCCACGTCCCATTATAGCACGTCTTCTTAATTATCGTGATCGCGATGTTGTTCTTTGGGTGGCAAGGGAAAAAAAGCAGCTTAATTATGAAGGCGTCCCTTTCACCATCTTCCCGGATTTCACAGCCCGAGTGCAGGAGGAGCGACCTAAGTTCAACGTTGTGAAGCAGAAGTTGCGCCAAGAGCAGGTGGACGATGCTTCACTATACCCAGCACGCCTACGTATCACTCACTAAGGGACACAAACTATTCATACTACACCAAAGTCGGTGGAGAAGTTTTTGAAGATGTTGAGAAAACGTAAAAATGTCCCGACTGACAGAGACGAGCTGGAGGAGGCGTTGCTATCCGAAGTTGAATAGAAAATTGCGGCACGGCAATACAGTGACTTGCTTCATGTGCTTGCACGCACGTTGATGGGATGGTAGCTGCGAGACTGCTTGACAATCCCAGACTGTAATGTATACACACCTCGTTGCCTTACAATCTATACTGCCTGTTATTGATAAGTCAGATGTTCAGTTTGGTGTGGGGAAAGTAGTTAACTATATATCTGTTCTGCCGGACACCCTTGCTAGTACTGGGGACTAATACGAGCTGTGGGTTAACTGACTAGAAGCAAGGTTTACGTGCGCCATCTGGATGGGTACCCCAATGAGAGTACCCCTTTTGAAATATGGTTTGATTCTGTTCGGGGGAGGTGGAGGGGGTTAGTGCTGGCATGTTTGGGATGCTTCAGTGGGTGGGGGGTGGTGAAGCTGGGATGGGTTTTTTTCTTGCAGGGGGGGTGGGTCCGAAATGTGGTCCAGTTGAGAATCTTGTATTGGAGGGGCAGACACATATTTGCTTATCATGCAGAACACAGTTACACACTGCAAATCACTGAAAGGCAGGGGCAGGGAATGATTCTTTCTTAAGACTTATGTCTTGGAATATCCAAGGGCTTAACGATGCTCGAAAAGGTAGGAACGTCATAGCATACCTGGAGCAACATCAGGTTCATATTGCACTGCTTCAGGAGACGCACCTGGCTCTGAATTCTCACTCTCACTTTGCCAGTAGATGGGCAGATGTCTGTCTCTTCTCCTCCTACTCCTCCTATGCGAGAGGTACGGCTATACTGATTAAGAGATCAGCATAATTTGTTGTTCTGGGGGAGGCCCTCGATCCTGAAGGCCGCTATGTCATTGTGTGGGGACGCCTGGGGACAGATACAGTTACCCTTGTGAATTGTTACGCCCCCAATGTTGACACACCTGAATTTTTAACTGCACTGTGGGGCAAGATTGTGGAAGTTGGTTCTATGCACACTATTTGGGGGGAGACTTCAATGTTGCTATGCTACCCGCACAGGATAGGGCGGATGGGGTTGCACCGTACAAATGCCGATCTGGGGAAGCCTTGCTGGGTATAGCGGAGGAAGGTGGTTTGACTGATGGCTGGCGCTTCCTCTACCCAACTCGAAAGGAGGGCACACATTTCACATCCTCGACGGGCACATAGGCATGCCTGGATTATTTTCTACTGACCAGGGGATTGATTACGGGTCTCATGAGGGCTGAACATCTGGCCAGACCCTATTCTGATCATAGCCCGGTTCTGATACAGTTGCACGTGCCGGGATGGGATAAACCTAGGCCACAATGGCGCTTGCAACCTACAGCTCTGCTGGATGAGGTATTTAAGGTGGAGTTGGGGGAGGAAATAGCGGCATTCTTTCCTCGCAACAAGGGTTCGGTGGACAGTGTAGAAGCTGTGTGGGAAGCTTTCAAAGTCACGGTTCGGGGCTATTGTATCTCTAAGAGCTTCGGTGTCTTACGGGATATACAAAGGAAATTACGTGCCCTAGACTGTGAACTGAAGGGATTAGAGGCTCTCATGGTACGGGGTACGAGTAAGAGGCCGCGAGAGAAGCTAAGTTTCGGGGGCGACAATGGAAGGCGCGCAAGTTTTGCGAAGTGGACAGACCTGGTAACGCTTTGGCAGCTATTACTCGTAACCCGCGCTTTAGTAACACTGTCTTAGAAATCACTGCGCCAGAGGGAGGGACATGTCAGGACACTGCGGGAATCCTAAATATCTTTGCGTCACATTATAGCGAATTATACACCACAAATCGTTCGGGAGACACAAGGTTTGATGACATCCTGGGGGATGTCGCGCTATGCTGGCTGAGTGATGTGCATAGGGCATTCCTGAGTGCACCGTTTGAATTGGACGAGATCAGAGAGGCAATAATGTCACTAAAAAGTGGTAAAGCCCCGGGGCTGGATGGGCTTCCTGCCGAATTTTACAAATGTTACATAGATATAATGGCTCCGGGGCTTCGGGAGGTGTTTGAGGAGTCGTTGGAGGTGGGGGTCCTACCCTGCTCGATGCGAGAAGTAGTGATCACATCCCTTTTAAAACCTGGGAAGGATCCCAAGACCTGCGACTCATATTGTCCGTTATCCCTGATAAATTGCAACGCGAAGATCTTAGCCAGGGTGCTGGCCACTCGCCTGTCCCTCTTGATACCCAAAATTATACTCCCGGATCAAGCAAGGTTCGTCCCTGGTAGATCTACTACCCATAACTTGCGGACGTTGTTCTCCCTGATTCAAATGGTGGTGTCTGATTTTCCGGTGGCTGCGATTTTTTTGGATGCCTCAAAGGCATTCGATTCGGTCGAATGGAATTATCTATTCCCAGTTTTGCAGAGCATGGGATTCCCTAAACTGTTTATGGCCTGGGTAAAGCTATTATACACACAACCCACTGCAAGTGTCCTAATTAATGGCCACCTGTCCCCCTCGCTTACTATCACGCGAGGCGCCAGGCAGGGGTGTCCGTTGTCCCCCCTTCTTTTTGCTATAGCAATAGAACCGCTTGCGTGTCGGCTTCGTCAGCTTCACCCAACTGGTGCGTTCTGGTGTTTTCAGCGCCAAATTGCAGTTTCTCTATACGCTGACGATATGACGCTTTTTGTCACAGACCCGCAACACAATTTAAATCCTCTGTTACGTGAATTCGTTGTAATCTGCAGATTGTCTGGGGGTGCAAATTAATTGGGGTAAATCGCAATTCTTCCCTACGGATGCAGTGACGGAATTCTCCCTTGACTTTCCTCTGGAATGGTGCCATTCTGATCTCCGCTACTTGGGCATACAGGTGTCTAGAGACAGGGATGAGACACATCGGCTTAACTATGGCACTGCCATCACTAAATTGACCTCTACAGTAACTCGATGGCTCTCACTTCCCTTGTCAATGGCGGGGAGGGCCTTGCTCATTAAAATGGTGATATTGCCCCGTTTTTTATATCTTTTTTTAAATGTCCCCTACTACCCGGGAGCCTTCTTTTTCAAAACCTTATGAACGGAATTGATTAGACTTTTCTGGGGTGGTAAACAACTGAGGCTTAAATGGTCGATACTGGCGCAACCTTACGACAAAGGCGGCTTTGACCTCCCAGACTTTGAAGTTTATTATATGAGTGCACAGGCACACTATGCCTATCATTGGATGGTACACAAGCCTTATGTGCCTCAACTGGCGGTGGAGGATTGGGTGGCACATCCTCATCCCCTGAATGGTCTCATACATGGCCCAGTTACGGCCATAGAGACTCCACCCACGACTGTCACATGCACGATAGACGCATGGCGACGGATAGCTAAAATGTTATGCTTCACATTACTTTATTCGGCGAGATTGCCTTTGACCTATCATCCTAGACTGGTGCTGCTACAGGAAAAGGGTTCCAACTTTTATGCCAGCGCCTCAAGATGGCCACCTTGGGGGACCTGTTCTTGGATGGGCAATTCCGAGCCATGGATCTGTTTTTTAAAGATAACCATCCTCCTCCGCTAGATATTTTTTTATTATGTTCGGCTGCGCCAAGGGATGAGGGAACTATTGCCAGATTTTCCCCGCGAGCCTGAGAGTTTGACCCCACTACACTTTATGCTAGGTTCACAGGATGGATCACATCTGGTTTCTGGTATCTATAGCAGTATAAGGGCACAGCGACATGGGTTTGGGGGGTCTGCCCGCTCACGCTGGGGAGCAGATTTGGGCATGGAGGTCACTGATGAGCAATGGAGCTATTGTTGTGGCATCACAGCCAATATGTCTGCTAGCTGCAGATTTAAGATTATTCATTATAGAGTTCTGCAGAGATTGTACTATACGCCGGCCAAGAAATTTAGATTCCAACTCTCTGATAATGACAGATGTGAACGCTGTAATGGAGCAGGTGCTGGATTTCTCCACTTGGCGTGGGAATGTCCTTCTGTGAGGGAATATTGGATGTAGGTCCATGGCACCTTGGAGGCCAGGGTGGGGGTAATTTGGACAACGACCCCTTGATCATGTTATTGGGCGACACTATGCAAGCGCCTAAACCATACAGAAAGTTCCTTGATCTTACCCTCTTGTTGGCGAAGAGGAGAGTGGCATGTCGATGGGGTCGGGGGAGAGCCCCAAAATTTAAGGACTGGCTCAATGATGTAATCTATTGTCAGGAGCAGCATGCCATTTATGCTGAAACACAGCCAATGTCCAGTAGACCTAAGGACATATGGGGACCATTAAGCACCTATCTTATATCCAATGGGGAGACAGATGCGGAGGGATCGCTGTATGATGCGGTCCTTGAGGCAAGTGATGAGGTTTGAAGGATCAGGGGGTTCTTGCCTGAGATATCTGCTATCCGTTACCGAAACTTGTGGATGCTGTATGGGGGGTCGTGATAAGTGTGGTGTCCCTCCTCATACACGATGCATGTACCTGAATATTTCCTTTAATGCTTTATGTTCTTCTGTGAGATGTTGCCCTTCTTTATTTTTTTGGGACTGTATATACATATTATGTACTACGAACTCTGCTCCCTTGTTATGCTCTTGTTTGATGTGCTCCACTGCACCTGTACAACCACCTTGCCGACATTTACTTACATGATTTCTCACTATTGATTCACTCCAAGTGTTGATTACTGATGTTTCCGATGGACCACATGACAAAATACCCCTTTATGTCTATCACTGTTTGCAAAATGACATAAATAAAGTAAAAAAAAAAAAAGAATTGTTGTCAGACAATCCTTGAATGGCAATCCTAGGTTTTATGGCTGAGTGGGTAGGCTCCAGAGCAAGAAGATTGCTAGTGGTGATAGGATTCTTAGTTGTCAAAAGCAATATCATTCGGAATTGGTTCTCAGAAAAGGCCCCACCAATAGAAGAATTGACCTGTGTGATGAACTGGTGTGCCACTGCAGAAAATACTCTTTTATAAATCCAGAGGATGCATGCAGAAATATAATAAAATATGGTGGGTTTAGTTGCAAAATTCTTAAAACAGAGGATATAGTATGTATCACAATGTTCCTTCTGTAATTCAGTATTATTTTCGCAATGTATGACATTATTGCAGTGCGCATTAGGAATTTTAGAAAAACCTACCATGTGTGATCTTTTCACAAGCATTCTCAATACATTTCACACAATAAATGCATGAGTGAAATTACTCAGAAGAAAGAGTGGTATACATGTACATTTGAGGCATTTAGGACAATATTTTGCATACTGCCCTATTGGGCAAGGGAAGCATGGAAGGATTTTCTTTATTGAGAAAAATATTTTCCATGTGGAGAAAAAAATGTAACAAATGATCAGCTCATATAAATTTCACTTCACCCTAAACCATTGGACTATCCCTTGTGGACAAATCAGCAGTAGGGTCAGAGGAAACAAGCAATGGCCTGAAAATATGCAATTTTTATAAAATTTGGAGCATAAACCCTGGGGTCTTATGAATCTAATCAAACTGAATAATAATGAAAGAATATAGGCCTAGGTATATGATCTTGTAGATTGACAGATTTTTTATTTGGTTTTGGGTGTCACTGGTTGTCAAATATGTTGCATGGTGGCCACATGAAATCAGGAAGAAGCAACAACAAAGTACTTTCTAATGATAAAATTAAATCCTTGGAAACCAACTTGAAGTACTTATCTGACTGTTCCTTGTGTATAGACACCTATTAACTTATTATGTATGTTCACTTTCAACCACCAGTACATCATAAAATGTTCATGGAGACGAGTTGCAACCTCTTTCTAAGATAAGAGCTCAAAAGTGGGTGGCTAAAGATCCCCATGTCAGGAATCAATCTAATTATTGTAGTATTCATGTAGTCTTTAACTCATATTGTGTGCTATTGTGAAAGCTTAAACGTTTTCCATAGGACACATTTAAAACTAGGCCTTCCTGTTTTTCATGGTCCCAAGGCATCAATGTAATTGTAAGTCTATTGGTATATATCTTTATAATTTTGAAAAAATATATGTATGAATAATGTTTTTGGATAACCGTTTATATGGATTTTTTAAACTTGAGTATAGTTGAAGAAAATAGAAACCTTCCAGGGGTCTCACTGATACTTTGTACTTTTAAACCAACAAAGAAGAACTTGGCACAGAAGCTGTAATATAAAAGTAACATCTTTAATAACCTCAAATGAGGGAGACTACGTCACACAGAAGTCTTAGCAACTGAATGAGGCAGTCTAAGGAGTACAGAAAACAGGGGCTTTTTATATATGCTTAGGGTTACATAGTCAGCATAAGACCAAGGGGAGGTCCTGGCTCATGTAAGCATGCAAAATGCCTAATACGGGCATGCAAGATCTGCTTACTCAACAAAGTGGGAGGAGAGTTACTTCTCCATACAGCAGCAAAAATAGCCTGACAGTTCCATACTAGGAGCAGGTGTATTCTACTAGCTAGGCCCTTCTGAGCATGTGCAAGGCTCTGAAGAGGGAAACAGCACATGGCGAGCACATGGCTACCTAAAATGGCTGCCAAATACAAAATGGCTTTCAGCTCATGCTAACAAATCCCTGCAATCTTTAGCAGATAGTCCTTTTAGCATGAGCTAAAGACATTCCTATGATCCAGTAGGAACAAAGAAAATATTTGAACATTAATTTTCATAAATTTGTCAATATCCTAATTCATTGCTAGGTGGTAATTTTCCATTCTAAATATTTCATTAAGCGGATATATATGAGGTATAAGCACAAATACAAAGGGAACAAAGCATCGGGTCATAATTAACATACAGCTAGCAGGAGAGAGTAATGACCATTATCACAAACAGAATTATCATTTTTCTAGTCTTAAGCAAATCCTAAAACCGTCTAGTAAAAACATTTACAGGGCTACTTGTCCATTTTCCTTTTATGAGGGCTAGAACATCAATTTAATACAGTCAAGAAAAGGGCAAAGTCACATTTTTCAATTGCTCAGAAAAATGTTTTTCGTGCATAATACATATAACTAATGCAAATATTAAAGCAACTATACAACTATTACAAAAACAATCCTGGCTCCAAGGGACCAGGAGGACAACACAGGGCCATAAGAATTAGGACGAAGAGCTGCAAAGGGCTGCTCCTCCTTAAAAACGGGACATCCAAAGGGGTACATTATTGACAAAAAGAAGAAGTCTTGGGGAAATTGAAGCCGCTGTACAACCAACCAGAAGGGAGTCTTCTCCCTGTGTCCATTTGAGCCTCACAGGCAGGCTCTTGTTGTTTCCACGGTGGAGCTGCACAACTCGCAACTCAAGAATTACAGCCCAGTTTCAAGGAAAAAGTCTCTTCTTTCAGGATAGGGCAGTCACCCACCAATACAAATGCTCTTAGCAATCCTGTCCAGTGTCTCAAGCAGTGCACCAGTTTCTTTCACTTCAATCTAACAGGCACCAGAGACACAGCACCTGTACCCTAAACTCAAGTACTTCCCTAACTCCTGCATTGCTCTGCTGGCGCACTGCTCATTAGTTGGGGCCACACAATTGCATCCAGTGTACCCAGGTATCTCTTGACCAACCATCAAAGGAGCAAACTTGCATTCACTTTGGGACCAGGATTCAGAGGCCTGATGCTAGGTTCTCTGAAGCAACCCTTGTTTCAAAAAGGGTCACCTCAAGCAAAGCCTCCTCGCCATTCTGGTCGGTCTGTGACTCTCAGCTGGGCATCAAAAACTTGATCCAAGATTTCTCCTTTCTGGTTTGTGACCCCGTCTTTCGCCCAAGACAGTGGCAGGGGTACACACTTTATCACAGGGCTTCCATCTTCACTGAAGTCCTAGTTGCCAGCAATGCCTGTGCTGGTTACCTTCAGTTTGGCTTCAAGCTGGACTGGTGCTGACGCTGACTCCCCAAGCTAATTTTATGTCCAGGCCCCTCTGGCAATGGTTGTAAAGCATCAAATATCTATTGGTGAACAGAACAAAAGGTCTTTATACAAGGCACAGAAACAGTCTATCAACAGAGAGGATAGTCTCAGAATACTTCCTAGTCTTGGGTCACCCCATATATCAGCAAGGCACCCAAGAACCACTTCCATCTATGTGAGAGTAAAAAAAAACCTGGACCTATTGGCAAGTATAAAAGGAACTCTTTGGTGAACTGACAAGAGTAATACAACACCCAATCCCAAGCAGCCAAGGAAGTGTGTGTTCATTTACTAAATTGTGAGGAAAAGAGAAAAACAACACAGACATACCCTAAATCCTTACATTGGTGTATTCCTGTGTACTAATCTGAAAACCCTCAAAAAAGGAAATTCTACACTTTTACTTATAGATTTTAAACCATGTGTACAGGACTGCAGACACTTCTAAAATGATTTCTCTTAATAAAAGCACCTACATTATATGCTTAGGACCATGCTCTCATGTTATAGGAGCAAAAGGAAAAATCTAAAACTGCTAATTTAACAGGAGTTCTTATCTATAAAACAATATTATCTTAATTTGTTTTTGCTAAAGATCACATAGGCATCTTCCCTGCATTCTACTTTTCATGATCCAAACTATGCAACATCAGCTCTAATAAGGACTGTCAGTTTATTTACACAGACTAGCTAATAAAAAACTAGCAATGCTCTTGCAAAACTATGTAGCATTAGAATAACATACAATAATGGTGTTATCACCTAAGACTTGCAGAACAGAAACTACCCACATCTAGTTCCCCTTAAAGATCAAAATAAGGGAACAACAATCTAGACTACTCATCCTGTCATAATTTCATCAAACAGGATGGCCAGTAACATAACATATATACTTATTCATTTTATTAATGCTAACAATGTTTAAAACAGTATTACTGAATAGCCAATTAAAGGTCTCATTGCTATTTCACAGAAAACTTAGACAAGCTAAACAAAAATTGAGAAAAAGAGAGAGCAACATGCATTTTACCTAGCCTTAATTTGTAGAGGAGCCAGCCTCCTTCCCCCATTTTGACAGTAGGAAACCTGAAACAGGTTTCACTTCTGTCAACACTATCAACCCCTATTTGTAGCAACTGGGCATAAACAAAGTTATAGGAGGTACATAGCACTTTTGAGAGGGCTAAAAAAAAAACATGAATACCCAAACCCCAAATCTTTTAGCAAATGTACAAGTGTAACATCAGGGCACATAAAGTCAAACTAAATTTCATTGCCTCAGCTTTTTTTTACAGTAATCCTCAGACTAAAAGCATTAGTGCTGTATATAAATATGGCAAAGCTTATCTGTTAATCAAAGTTCACATATACCATTATATAGTTTTCTATCACATGAGTACATAAAGTGATTGCTTTTGCCAAAAAAAAAGTAAAACTTCTCCTTTTCTCCCCTGTTGTCTTTCAAAAAGTTTCAGAGGTCAAAATGTCAAAGCAAACTTTGTTCTGGGAGCCATGCTAGGCTTCTAAATATAGAACTGACTTTTAACTCTTCCCAGCTGTCCTATTCTGTGTGTAAATTTTCCAAGTTGTTTTTCCTATTCAAGGTCACCCTGAAGACAGAAAGCTAGAATGCAGCCCCATTCCCCTGTTTGTCAGTTTAGAGTTAAAACATCTGCTGGTTTTATACATATTTCCAATTATAAGCAGTGTGAAGTACACTTGTCTAAAAATATAGAAGTCAGCTATTTCTATTATACCTAAATGTATGCATTTACTAAAGCCTAGGGCAGTTTAAAAGCTGCTCTGAATGCAGAATTTGTTTTTAAATTAGTGAATTTTGTCCAATTTCTCTTTGATATTTGGGGCACTTAAAAATGAATATCCTATAAATATTTTGCATAATAGTCATCCTCAGAAGGTTCTCTACAAAGTCCGGAGATTGGGCATCAGAAATATATCATTTATACCCTTATAAAAATGAGTTTTTTACGCCTGTGCAGAGTGATTTGATATGCAAATGTCCTCATTATACGGTACAACACAACTTAAATTTAATTTTAATGCTAGGAGGTCACAGTATAATCATTACACTTTATAAATATTAAAAAACGAATTTAGAAGCACTTATTTTTTAATAATGTTTTTAAATATATATATATATATATATATATATATTTTTTTTTTTTTATAAAACCAATCATTTTGATAATTCCACATAGGAAAAGCAATCTTCATTCCTTGCCTATCATATTTAGACACATTCATTCATCAGCCTAAGCACAGAAGCCTAACTTCAAAAGTAAAAAATTTGCGCCACTTTTTTAAAAGAACAATCATTATTGAACATCAGAACCACAAATGTGCTTATGTAAAAAGGGTTTAAGAAAGGGAATCCTTACTTTAAATGTGTTCCTGTTATCCAAAATAATGAACCTGATTTTTGTAACTTGCAGGATTTTACACCATGTTTGCACTGAAAAAATCCTAGCCGAGTCAACATTCATGTCTCTCCGTGGCCTACAAAAACAACAGCTGTTTTCTCAGCAGCAGTAAAACACAGCTGTTGGGAAGCGTTTTTTAGTGTTTAAATGTAAGCATGGTGACAGTCTATTTAAAACTGAGGCATTTCATGTTCTAAAATGTGTTTTTAGTTCAGCAACATCCAATTTACTCAGATGATGTGTTTGCCTGTTTATATCTAATACAATGTATCTAAGGAAAATGTTGTAACATTTTATAATTGTTTATTTATTGCAAAACACACAATTACGTTTTTGGGGCCTATTTTATTCCTATTGAATGTGAATTCTAATATCATCTTTTAAGCATTAGCAGTTTGTACATGTGCATAATTGCTTACTCTATCAATTTAATAGTAATATTCAGTTATTTAGCATATCATATGGTTCATTCCTGTATTTTTATTTAATTTTTATTTAATATTAATTAAATTACATTTTGCATAACAGACTGATGACAGCAAAAAACACAAACAAACACATTGAGCTCATTCCAGACATATACAGAAGAGGGTCAAACACTCAGAACACACAATACAGCGCGCTTAAGGCTAGCCATTCTTTCACAAAGAGCGCAATTGCTATTTACTCACAGAAGTATCACTAATGTGAAACCACGAACCACATAGACATTTAAACACACATTTAACCCACAGATCAACACTTAGGACAGAAACAAAGGACAGCCCACAGACTGTACTTAAACCAAACCATTTGTAAATACTAGTTGTAAGTCATATTTACAAGAAGAGCTTCTCAATAGTATTCCAAAAGACTGCAAAAAACAGCCCAACAGACTTTCATTTTCAAGTAGCCAAAATACACTCAATTCACTAGCTTTGTCTGGCAGAACACCAAAAAATCGCTCTGCATATCTCCATTTATAAAAGTGCGCAGAAAAGGATCCTTGTTTGTATTATTGTCATATTTTAATTCCATTGGGGTACAAAGTCACCAAGGAAGAAATATGTTTTTTATTCCTAAACCTGTTTAGGCATTCCCTCTAGGGGAGCCGGCTAATTTAATTAACATCTCACTATGGTACCTCAAAAAGCAACACATTCTTCAATGCGTGCTTGAAACAGTCATGCCAAAAATATTGCAACATATGCAAATATTATAACCAAACAAACACTTAAAGTACTCTTGTACTGTGTGCCGTTCAAATCAATTCAAAACAGAGAAATGTCTCCTCATTACCTGTCTACATAAATTGCAATTTATATATTACAAATTCCAAATACAAATATTGGCCAATCATACAAATCCAAAGCCACAGTAAGCATGACTAAACTACCTTACCAATCCCAGGCATCAGTTCAAAGATGCTTTATTCGGTGTATAAAAATACAACCATATAGCAACAAACATAAAATAAATGACTCAATACAACATACATATGTATCAATTAGGGTTCCAGATACATAGGTTGCTTAGATACATTGTACATTTAACGAGACATATCCAACAGTCTTAAAATGCTTTAAAGTGCATTTATCTACAAATGTATGTGCAAAATTTGGCAATATCGAGATGCAAAAAATCTATTGTTTCATCCTTGCCGGTGCTTGGCAAATTTCTACCAATTCCAAATACATTTAATTATTTAATGCTGTGCAAAACATGGCAAAAATAAAGTGCAAGGCAACTATACCATTTTTCTAAGTGCAAAGTACAATAGCAGCATTTGTTCGTCATTAGTAGATGTGCAAATTAGCATAATAAAGTGCGGAGTGACAAGGGCCATCCTTCCTAAGGTGAGAAGTGCATTTAGCAACACAAATCCGACTACTTTATGGATCTGTCTCACTATGTTCTGCTAACTATGGTAGTATTAATTGTAAAATATTCAGTTTCAACATAGTAAAATATACAAAGAATGCATCATTAATTAAAATCATACGACAATTGATTTTCGAACAGACTAAACTACCTTACCAATCCCAGGCATCAAAAACCAACAGCAAGTGTTGCATAAAAACAAACCTTACCTATCACTTGGTGTCCAAATTCTAACTGCCAAGTTCTGAATGACCTAACGGTCGTTTTTGTTTTAAAATACTCACGCCAAAAAGGTTCTCAGTCAGGAGTGGTAAAACATCATGTGGAGGATCAAAACAGGAAAACCAGAAATATACTGGGCTGCAGAGACAGAGAATCCCCAGAATCTCTGTACACAGAGTACCTCCTTAGTAGAATCCTGTCCTGACCTCCTCAGTAGATTTCTGTCTCCTGACAAGATCACTCCCTTAGATAGCCATTTCTCTGATGAGGTCCACGTTGGAGCGCCATTTAAAGAAAATAGAAACCTTCTCAGGGGTCTCTCACTGATACTTGGTCCTTTTAAACCAACAAAGAAGAAATTGGCACAGAAGCTGTAATATAAAAGTAACACCTTTAATAACCTCAAATAAGGGAGACTACGTCACACAGAAGTCTTAGCAACTGAAAGAGGCCGTCTAAGGAGTACAGAAAACAGGGGCCTTATATATGCTCAGGGTTACATAGTCAGCATAAGACCAAGGGGAGGTCCTGGCTCATGTAAGCATGCAAAATGCCTAATATGGCCATGCAACATCTACTTACTCAACAAAGTGGGAGGAGAGTTACTTCTCCATACAGCAGCAAAAATAGCCTGACAGTTCCAGACTAGGAGCAGGTGCATTCTACTAGTGAGGCCCTTCTGAGCTTGTGCAAGGCTCTGAAGAGGGAAACAGCACATGGCGAGCACATGCCTACCTAAAATGGCTGCCAAATACAAAATGGCTTTCAGCTCATGCTAACAAATCCCTGCAATCTTTAACATAGTTATAATAAATAGTGGAGGCTGTGATGATCAGTCCTAAACCAGACACTAGATATGATTGCATATGTTTCAGGAAGTGCTGATACTTGCCATTAAACAGTGATTATAGTCCTTATGTTAGAAAGTAGTGATGACTGCTTTCATAACAGGAATTAGTGACAACTGGTTTTGCATCAAGATGTGTGTATGTGTGTCCTTGTATTAGGCAGCAGTAATGATTGTTCTTGCATGAGAAAGCAGTTAAATTATGATTTTCCTTGTGCAAGGAAGAATTGAGGATTGTTCTTTCATGAGGAAGCAATTATGAGTGTCCTTGCATCAGGAAATAGTGATAACTGTTGTTGTGTGAAGAAGTGGTGAAGAAAAAATGATGATTGTCCTTGTATGAGAAACAGTGGTGATGGTACTTTTATGAGGATGTAATGATGGTTGTTATTCCCTGAGGAAGCAGTAATGATTGTCCTTGCATGTGGAAGCAGTGATGATTATCATTGTATGAGGATGCAACAAAGTTTGCCCCTTATGAGGAAGTACTGATGATTGTTCTTCCTTGAGGAAGCAGTGATGATTCACTTCACATCAGGAGGCAATGATGGCTGTTGTTGTGTGAGGAAGTGGCAATGATTATCCTGGTACGCTGAAGCAGTCATGATTGTTATTGTATGAGGGAGCAGGGATTATTATCCTTGTGTGAGAAAGCAGTGAGGAAGCAGTGAATTGTTCATGCATCAGGAACCAGTAGTGACTGTACTCTTATAAGGAAATAATGATGATTGTTGTTCCTACATGAAGCAATAATAATTGTCCTTGCCCGAGGAATCAGTGGTGATATTACTTTTATGAGGAAGTAATGATAATTGTTCTGTGTTCTTCCATGTGGAAGCAGTGATGATAGTCCTTACATGAAATAACAGTGATGGTTATCATTATATGAGGATGCAGTAATCAGTGTCTTTGCATGAGGAAGCAGTGATGATTGTCCTTTTATGAGGAAGTGGTGATGATCATCCTAGCATGAAGAAGCAATGCTGATTGTTAATTAAAATAATGAAGTGGTGATGATTGTCCTTGTATGAGGAAGTAGTGAGGGCATAATGAAGCAGTGATGATTGTTCTTCCATGAGGAAGTGGTCATTATTGTCTTTGTGTGAGGAAGCTGTGCTGACTGTCCTTTTAAGAGGAAGCAGCGGTGATTGTCCTTGCATCAGGAAGCAGTGATGACAGTCTGTGTGTGAGAAAGCAGATAGGAAGCTGTGATGATTTTCCTTGTATAAGGAATCAGTGGGAATTGTACTTTTATGAGGAAGTAATGATGATTGTTCTTCCATGAAGAAGCAGTGATGATTTTCCATGCATGAGGTAGCATTGATGATTATCGTTGTATGAGAATGCAACGATGATTGTCCTTGTTTCAGGTAGCAGTGATGATTATCGTGCTATGGAAATGCAGTAATTATTGTCCCAGTATGAGGAAGCAGTGATGAGTGTTCTTGTATAAAGGTACAGTGATCATCGTTCCTGCATGATGAAGTGGTGTTGATTGTCCTTGCATGAGACAGTAGTGATGGCTTGAGGAATCAGTTAAGATTGTTTTTGGTGCTACAAGACCCAGCCTTCAGTGACTGCGACAGTATGTTCCAAAATCAAGCATGAATGATGGTGTTGTAATCGTATTTCTGAAATAGAGGTGTTTTGGACAAGTTTTCAATGGTAGCTCTTTGCTCAACAAACAAGTCTTCTGCCTACATGTTTTTGTTTCCGTAATGCCTTTACCAACAATCCTTCTTTCAGTTCTTCTCAGGATTTTCCTATTTGTGATAAATGAACTTGTGAGGTATATAGTACCTTTGTAAATGACAATAATTCTTTGGAACTGTTCACTGCTTCTGGACATCTTAATGGAACTGGTACTCATTTTGCAGCAATTTATTCCAGACCTAATGTTCCTCTTTAATTAATACTTGCAAGTAATCATCCTGCCTGTTCTGTTAATGTTGCAAACTGTCAGAGAACCCAGTAGTGCATCAATTTCCTTCTTGCAACATATATGATTTTGATCTGAACAACTTATTGGCAATCAAATGAATTGTTTGCATTTACAACCAGAGATATAAAATAAGAATCGTTATATTTGCCAACAGCATTTGATAAATGCTTTTTTCAATATTTATATCGTAATATTTATATAGCACATACTGTCACACGGCCTACCTGTAGAAGTGGTGTGAATAACAGGTCAGGACGCAGAGGCTAACATTATGCAAGACTCCTCTTATTGCCCGCTAACAGATGCAACAATATAGAGAGCTTAGAACTTTAAAACATTCTAAAAACGTATAAAGTCCAGCAACGCACAGCCATCTTCCTTCTTTTATTGCTGCTGCTCACAAGATAAGTACGCTCTGCTTTTTTACTTAATTAATTGTGGAGCTTTGACTGTATGGCTGTGTTGAGTGCATCCCCCTGTGGGAGGGGCACATGTAGATTTGTAAACTGTTTGCTCCCATTACAACTTTCATATTTGCTCACATTTATGGCAGTTTAATTGTTTATCTCTATATATTTCCTTATACATTTTTTCATGGCTTACTAGCATTTGTTTGGTGTCCATGTACTTATGATTGGGCTGCAATGCCTCTTGTTGCCCATTCTTAGTTTGTGTGCCCCTCATTGCTTGCAGGGAGAGAGGCGTTTGATAACCACATTTCAAACAATGCGGCTGGGTCGGGCTCTGCTCGTGCCACTGGGCACCTCCCGCCATTATTCCATGGATTCCTGGCATCAGGGTGTACAACGGCTCCCGTTGGCAACCGCACGTCTCCTCACAGGTAGGGGGTCTTCTCTATGGATCCCGGGCTTTGGTGCAATGTGCATTCTTGTATGCGACTGCACTGAGGGCCTCTGCATCATCTGGCTATCTTCAGAGTGGTGCACTTCTCTGCATGCATCCGTACCAATTCCCCATAGTGTTGTTTGACCTCTCTTCAGTGTGGCACTCTCCCCTACGCGTCTGCATCATACAGCAATTACCTTTCCTGTAAGAAGAAAGGCATAAAGAATAGTACCCTAGCAGCCGATGACCTACCTGGAGTGCACGTTGGCCACAATTGCATGAGATTGGGACACTGATATCTCACACAGAGCAGCCATTTTTGTAAGGTTTGGCATTAATAAAATAACGGTCACTGAGAACCTAGGCAGTTGTATTAGGTTTCACGCATTTCAACTGTTTTTTGCTGGACGGCTGCCTCTTGATTCAACATTTAGCACAGCCCTAACTAAACTGTCTTAGTGTTAATCCTATAATTATTATTACTTTATATATTTTAGTGTGGCAAAATGAGCCTGAAGAGCAATTAAAAGAGACATTAGAAGAGAAATTGGAGGATATGGTTAATAGAGCACTTAGGAAATAGATGGGGTCGCTAGATGACACAATTAATAGGAAATTGGAAACTTTTTCTAAGAAAGAAAAGGTTTTTATAACTACTAAACAACCTGAATGCTCTGAGAGGGTAGGTAACACCGAAAGAAAAGGGGCTTCAGCAGACAATTTTGCTAAGAAAGCAGAGTAAACGGGTAACAGTGAAAGATTTGACACTAGAGAGTGTCTGTGACAGTTTCAGTGCTTCTGGTAATGTGGATGGGCAGGAAAAAGGTCTGGATGTTCCTATATGTATTGAGAGCGATGAGGCTTCTGAGCCTGAAAACGATATCTCCTATTTCTCTGATTTTGACTCCAACCACGAAGACATCAAGGTCAGCAGAAACGGAACACCAAAAGAGGCCCCAATAGTTTGACCCACAACCCTTTATCCCCTAAGTGGGCATTGTCACAGCATGTCGCTGATTACATTTCTTTCTGGTTGAGAAGTGAGATTCCCAAGGAGGTGAGATCCCGGCTGAGATCCGAGTGCCCGGGCCCTTCCCTCCCTGATAACGTCACGATGACCCCAGCATTGGAAACCAAACTAGTGGCATTCATTATTAAAAGTGAGAAAGACCTGAGTGAGGGACCTGTCCAAGACTTGAAGTTGTGCCAACATCGTCTGCTGGACTGATTGATCCCCTGACCAAAATGTTTGAGATGACCAAGGTTGCCTACGTCAATGAAACACCAGTTGGTCCCAAAGAATTGCGACAGTGGCCCAAAGGGCAGTCTGCCTACTGGGGAATGCCAACACTGCTCTCTTTAATGAGAGAAATAAAAGTATTCTCCTCAAGATCAACGAGAAGTTGATTGAGCTGGTGACCAAGGAATAGGGACTTTGTCCTCTCAGGGACATCTCTTCTAAGATGAGTTCATCAACGATATGGCTAGATATGTCGGAGTTTTTAGTTCCAAATAAAAATCTCAAAAAGATATCAAAAACTTTTTTCAGGATAGGGTTTTTGGTAGGGCCGGGAGAACGAGGGGTCGGTTCCTCTGCCAAGGTCAACCTTCATTCAGACCCTTCAATGGACATTGGCACTAGGTTCACCACATAAGGCTATGAGCCGCACAGGTACTTTTATCACCAAAGACAAAGGTTCTGTGGCAGGTCCTCCAAAGGAGATTCAAGGCAAAGAGGATTTTCTGTAGGTAAGAGTTTTGATAGATTTTTCAGATGTCCCTATAGAGGTGGAAGACAGGATGGCCTAATTTTATGGGAACTGGAGGCTGGTGAGGTAGGATCCCTGGGTTCTAGAGACTGTCTGGGGATACAAACTGGAAAAGATGAAGACACCTCAGGAAGTAAAATTCTCAGAGGAAGATTCAAAGTTAGAGACTCAAGAAGGAGACGATTTACTAGCAAAATGGGCAATTCAGGAGGTCTCAGGCACTGGTCCAGGTTTCATCAGCAAAATTCCTGGTTAAAAAGAAAGACAAAGGTATGAGTCCTGTGATAAACCTAAGGAACTCAACAGGTAGGTGTTCTATCACTACTTCAAAATGAAAGGAATTTACCTGTTACCTCTTTGAGGAAGGGAGATTGCCTAGCATGGCTGGATCTCAGAGATGCATATCTGACTATACCGATTTGTCCGCCTTACCAGAAATATCTCCAGTTCAGCAGGAAAGGCAAGCAGCGTTCAGCCTCTCATTAGCATCCTGGTGCTTTACCAAAGTACTTTGCCCGATAGCAGCTTGGCTTCAGGCGAGGGGAGTAAGGCTAATAGCTTCCCTTGACGACATACTAATTATGGGACAGTGTAAGGAAGTAGTATTGAAACATACAAAAATGACTGGGTTTTGTGATACACCAAAAGAAGTTTTGTTTGGCCCCAAGTCAGGAAACTCAATTTCTGTGCTTTGTTGTGGACACTGTTCAGGCAGAGCTGAAGTTACCAATAGAAAAACTATATATGTTACGCAGGGAGTTGAGGAAAGTATTAGGGACGAAGGAGATACAGCTGAGGGTTTTAGCAAGGATTCTGGGCCTTTTATCCTCAACGATTCAGGCAATATTCCCATGCTCATTGTACTATCGCGCCTTCCAGAGACTCAACACAAAATGCTTACGGACCAATTGGTCATACTCCCAGATGATATCTCTAGATCAGGAGTCAAAAAAAGAGCTACTGTGGTGGCTCGGGAATACA
This sequence comes from Lissotriton helveticus, assembly GCF_964261635.1. Taxonomy (NCBI): domain Eukaryota; kingdom Metazoa; phylum Chordata; class Amphibia; order Caudata; family Salamandridae; genus Lissotriton; species Lissotriton helveticus. Next base: position 1,913,446,264 of record NC_136061.1, on the reverse strand, counting down.
GGAGGCATTGAAAGGCAGGACCACTTTCAGAGAGGAGCAGGAAATAATGACAGAATCAGATACGAGTTTAGAAGGATGGGGAGCAAGATGTGTGAACTCATCCACTGGTGGGAATTGGCAGTTCAGGAAATGAGGTTACACATCAACTGTTTAGAATTGTTGGCAGGTTCATTTGCAATATGCTGCTTTACCCAAGAAATGATGACATGTGTGATGATCTGTATGGACAATGCGTCAGCTGTGAGGTATGTCAGCCAGATGGGTGGACCACATTTGAAGGTTCTAGCAGATTTGGCAAAGGACTTTTGGGAGTATTGTTTGAGCAAGGGAATTTTTGTTGTGGCTAAACACATTCCTGGTTTAAGCAATGGTGTAGCAGACTGATTTTCACAGAATATCACAGAATATCAAAGATTCCAGCAACTGGAGGTTGAACGGGAAGGTGTTTTTGAGTATTTGGGAGAGATAAGGTCTCTTTAGTGTGGACCTCTTGGCGGACAAACTGAACACACAACATAACTGACAAGGTTCTTCAGTTGGAGACCAGACACCCCAGGCTTGGGGAATAGATGCTTTTCTGCAGGACTGAAGGGGTTTAACACCTTATGCTCTTTCTCAGTTTGTTATGTTGCCAAGACTACTTCTGCAAGTATGCAGATGCGGGGAAATTGTAGTGGTAGTAACCCCATTTTGTAGGTCGCAGGATTCGTTTCCAGTCATGCTGGAAGTGGCAATAGGCTTTCTATCCTGATGCCGACATTCAGAGACGTAATTCTAGGACAAGGGTGAGAATTTCATACTCTAGTAGAACAGAGTTTCCACGTTTTGATGGTTTGGAGAATTTCAAGAGACAGTGGGAAATCACAGGGCTTTTTGGCATCAGAATTGAGGAAAGCATATAGAAGTGCTTGGAAGAAATGGGTTTGTTGGTGTATTCGACTGACTTATGATCCTGTTTCAACTGATTTAGTCCATGTGGTTAATTACTTAACAGAATTGCTTGGCACTGGTCCATCATACAAAACCGTGAATGTCTACAGATCAACCATAACGGCTGGGCATTGCGTAGTAGATGGCATATCTGTTGGTCCGAATTTACTGACTAAAAATATTATGCGGTAAACAACAACATGGACGGACCCAATAGGGGATCAAATGTTAGGATGGCACTATGTCATACACAGGAATGAGTAAAAAACCATTAGGATTTTAGAAGAACCCTCACCCACCAACCTAGTTGGTGGCATGCTTCATCATCGGGTTCCCAGCTGAGCCGCCGAGTGCAGCCCGGCTGTGCTACGATGCCTGAATTACAGCGGAGTGGGTTTTTATGTGAGTGGGGGAGGAGTGCTCGAGGTGTGATTAAAAGTACCTCTAGGATACTCACTAGATTCTTTTATTGTTGAGTTCTAGGGCACAGTTAAAATCAGGTTAGGGATACTGTGAAGCTATAATTGGACTTCTGTATCCCTATTTAAAAGGTTGACATGTTTCAGCCATGACAGGAGGTGCAGAGGCTTTCTTCAGGACAAAAATAGAGTGAGTTTGTGAGAATATATCAGCACACACGCTAAGGTGTGCTGTGGTGCAGTGATGTTACCGTACTTACGGTTCCCACCGTCAGGAATAGTATGAGAGCTACAGGGGATATGTAGCCATTAATGACGCAGAAGGGGGTGGACTCCTGCTGTCACACATTTGTCAAGAAGTCCGTCCGCCTACGATACCTAGTGTGATCTTGTTCGGGATCGTGACGGTTAAGAATATTATGCGTAACATGTGAGTATTGAATGCCCTGACAGCGAAGTACACTTCGTTGTGGGATGTTAGCCATGTCTTATAATTTTGCGAATTGGGTTGATAACTCTACCCTGTATCTAAAACATATCTGTTATAAACTGACTGTTTTACTTTGTTTGGTGTCATTTAGCCGAACTACAGACCTAAGGGCCCTATGTCGCTAGTAGTGCCTATCAGCCAGAGTGAGTTTGTTTTTATTTAAAAGAAAGATGGAAACTTTCTCTACCACAATTTTCTACCCTTATTTTAAAACAACTGAAAGACTTTTTGTGGTTAAATGCTTGAAAGAGTATGAGAGAAGAATTAAAAGTTCGAGAAACAATATTGCACAGTTGGTGGTTTCATACAGATGGCGTCGTAGGGCTGTTTCACCCTCCACTTTGGCAAGATGGGTGAAAAAAGTTATGAGAGAGGCTGGCATGGATGCAGTAAGTTTGGAGCTCATTCCCTTAGGGGTGTGTCAGCAACAAAAGCTTTAGTCCTGGGCAGTGGCTTGCAAGACAAGACATCCTTAGAGCTGCAGATTGATCAAATGAAAATATGTTTTAAACTTGCTATTCAAGACCTGTTGTAAATGCAATTGATGATGTGTTAACATCACTTTAAACTTGCATAATGTTAGCCTCCATGTCCTGACATAAAATGTAGATTTTTCACAGCCTGTTGGGAAGAAAATCTGGATTTTATTAATGACACAGAGGCTAAGATTATCCCACCACAAAATACCCACCCTGATGGAATAAATACATGTTGTTTCATACATTTTTTCCAGACTAAGAAGAAGTCAGAAAATAAGATTTGGAATGATGTATTGGGAGCATTTGCATTTTGACTTTAGTACACTATGACTGTGTGTTGCTGGGCTTTATACTTTATAAGACTGTTTGAGAATTCTAAATTATCTCTATTGTTGCTGCTGTGAGTGGACAATAAAAGGAGATTTGCATTATCCAAACCTCTGTGTCTATAATGAAATCCAGATTTTTCTGCGCGCCTTAATGTTTTTATTGTATCAAGCCCAGAAGTATGAAAGGGAAAGACACAGGACTCTGATGCTCGTAGTTGACAAATTGATATATTGTGCTGGCTTCAAGCATAGGACAGATTATCTATGTTTACTCATTAAGAAAATCTTCTTTACACAAATGGTATTTTAATAGCTGACCTAATTCTTAGTCCACTGTACTGCTATAATCTCAATGGCAAAGCATGCTATTCCTAAATGAGCTAGAAAATGGTTCATATATGTCATTTACAGTCAACTATACTGAGCAAAGTAAAAAAAAAAATCTATTTGATATACTTAAGAATAGATTAATCAGAAGCTGTGCATTTCATTATCAAAGTAAGCCCTTTTGCTATTCTATCGCTTTAATAATATACTCTAACTTAAATTTAGCAATTCACAGCATAATCCCACCATTTAGTTTTGGTTCTCTTAAATAAAATTAACTCACATTTATAACAGAAACTCTGTTAATAGATGCCATAGCTTAACTATATTGTAAGAGTTTATATGAATGAATAAACAGAACGCATCTCTTCTCAGTAAATAAGTAAATAATGTTTTTAAATTGAAAACCTTATTAGCATTAGGGTTTTTTCCCCTCGTGATTTTTGCAAATGCAAACAGGCGCTAATCAAACTGCCAAATAGCGCAGATGCACTGTAAGTTATCAGAATGTTGGAAAACATATGATATTAGTGCAGCATTCCCCAGTCTGATGCACATAAATCAGAATGCATCGCAAACTGTGAATACCAGATTGTGCGCAATCGGTATTTACAGGGGGCGCAGTATGCACCCTAGACGCAGAGCTATTAGCGCAGTAGTCAGAATCGGGGTGTAAGTAGGGCAGCTATTATAACACAGTATAAGCATAAGGGCGCTTCATAAACAGATAAACCAGGCACAAACTCTGAATTAAAAGCACTTTACTTATTGTTTGGGCTAAACAAAAACAAGGGGAGACGAATGTGCGATCATTAGCGCTTGCAAATGGAGAGCACTCTCAGCCGAGGCCCGTGGAGGGAGTTGCGGTGGGGCAGAGAGGCGGGGAGGGGCAGGGTGGGGGGTGCTAAAAACCGGCATATGGATAATTGGAGGTAAGTAAACAATTTAATTAATAAAACAAATTTCGTAGCGCGCGCTGCATCACAGTTTGCGATGCAGGGCACACTACGAAATTCGCTTTATTAATTACATTGTTTACTTACCTCCAATTATCCATATGCCGGTTTTTAGCACCCCCCAACGCTGCCCCTCCCCCACCCCGCCTCTCTGGCCCACCGCAACTCCCTCCACGGGTCGTGGCTGTTATTTAGCGGTTCTAGAAATGGTATTTAGTGGATTTAGAAATGAGCGTGAAAGATCAGCTTTTCATTGCTTTTAGTTTTTGCTAAGGAAGATTCTTTGTGATCAGGGTTCGAAAACAAAGTCCCAAACGGCAATTCATGTTTTATAATATTTTTAGGTATTTTAGGTGCAGCATTGCCGCTTGTTTTTGTTTTTCAGTTCGTGTGTGAGTGTTGTCAGCTCAGGTTAGAGTGAGCAGCAGAGAATGCTGCAGGCAATACTGAATGTATGCGAAGCAGCGAGGCAACGCGCGCGAGAGAGAGAGAGAGCAGGAGGGGACGAGAAAGAGAGAGAGAGAGAGAGAGAGAAAGAGAGAGAAAGAGAGAGGTGAATCGGGCAGTAAGCAACAGAGAGAAAGAGTGGAACAGAGCTAGAGGAAGAGTTGTGACAGTTAGAGGGTGAAAGAAGAATATAGCAAAAATAATTAAATTAATATGTCAGCCCTGGTCAGTAAGAGCAGGGTATGGTGCTGCAAGCAATATTCAATCCTTGTCAGACAGCAAGGGAACGCAAGAAAAATGGAGGGAAAGTGAATGGGAGAGTGGGCATGGTGTGAGAGATAGGGAGAGAGGCAAAGGTGGGAAAGAAAAAGAGCAAGCGAAAAATAGAATGCGGCAGTCAAAATGTTAAGGGCATGATTTAATTTGTCCTAAAATTTAGCACCATATCTATCACTTTTCATGCAACGCAGCGCAACAAGACACCTTAGTGCACAAAAACAATCCTTTGAGGCCTTTTCTTCCTCCTACGTATTCTGCAGAATGCAGCACACGTACAAAGACAAAATGAGGAGAAATAAAGATATTTCTCTTTGTTACACCTCCCCTGGGAAGGCGTAGCATTTTTACCAGTCATGGTAAATCTAGGAATGTGCCAAAATCCAGGGGTGGATGCGTGGCAACACCCACACTCCACCCATGGAATGCCTCCCTGGGGCACAGTAACGCTAGGCAGTGACTTGTGCTGCCTTGCATTACCCCACATTTACCAAGTACCACAGGGCCACACAGTGTGGCCTTGCATGCAGTGGCGTAGCTAGAGTCTTTGCCACTCATGGCGGCCCCTGATTATGCTGCCCGGCGGCCACGGGTTAAGATCGGGGGGCAGAGGTGCTGGCGATTCCTGCATCCATTTGCCGCACCGCAATGGCCACAGGTACAGTGGGGAGGGGGCAGACACCCCCAAAACGTATGCTGCCCGGGGGCGGACAGCCCTCCCCTTGCTACTCCACTGCTTGCATGACTTGGTAAATCTCAGCTAGGTTTTGCATCAACCTTGCATTACCTTGCGTGGCACGAGGCCCATGTGAAACTTTAATAACTATTCCTGTTAATGTACAACAGGAAGTGTTTTAAACTTACATTAATGGAACATTTGTTAGTCGATGTGCAATACATAGATAATCCATGTTAATCTAAAAAATTTAAGTGTCTGTTAAAAGGCACTAAATCCAAGCTTGCTTGGGGTGCCATTGGTAAGTCGCCTATCAGGATAGAGAACAAAACTTGCTGTACACATTTTTTTTCTACTGCTGGAAGTTTTAAAGAAATGCAAGAAAATGGTCTGGTTCACAAAGGTAAATATAGATTTGTACATTTACTCATATATATTTACTGCAGCATTTATGTGTTATTCACCTCTTTTTTTGTTATTCGCCATTTTCGAGTTGAGGTTTACACTAGGGGCAGACTAACATGGCTTCACCCATTCCAATGAAGGGGCGCAGCCTTCTACAATTGCATGTACGGCTGTAAAGTTACTACAAGTAACTTTATGGCTGTGATTTACATTCTACTTAGTTGAGGCCTGGTACTTCAGATCTTGGCAGAGGCCCTGACGCTACCTCTTCTCTAGTTTATCAGTTGAGGATATGCACCTGGTGAAAGCAGGTCTGGTGTTTGCTGGGCCTTGACTTACTGAGTCTAAAGTTTATGCACTCCGCATTTTCGGGTCAGGAACACTAGATATCTTGTAGTGGAGGATCTGGCTCTGTAATTTTCCGAATTGAGGCCTATGTCTACTGAGACCCACAAGTCAGGCTGTAAAAAATTGCTTTTTTACAGCAATAGAACTGCTTAATACACATATTTACTGCATCAGGTAACAAGCAGAGAGGTAGCCACCCATGCCATGCAAGTAGCAAGAAATGACATTTCATTTTATTTTTGAGCTTCTGGATGGAGGAGCATGTACAAACATCAGGTTGAAGGGAGTTCCAGTATAGAGGAGCAAGAACGTGAAAGGTCCAGAACTTGAAACGCCTACTTAGGTGGACTAAGAGAATCCATTATCATTGATGGCCGACCAAGACCCCTTGGTTCTAGCAGAGGTGGTGAATGTGAGGGTGGCAGATCAAAATCGAAGTCAATTCGAGACAGAGGTGCTGATGAAGAGCGTTAATGCAGCACCTCAGCTTTGGAAGAATTTAGCATGAATGACCATATTGACATCCACTAACTGATGGCTGGGAGGCAGTTGGCTAAACATCACCGAAAGGGGGGATAGAAAGTTGCAAACGGGTAAAACGTGTGTGTTGTCAGCAATTGAATTGGGGAACAATTGTTCCCTTGAGGTTAGGGAAGTGGTAAAGTGAGAAAAGAAAAGGGTCAAGGACAGAGCCTTGAAGGATGCAGATTGGTTGTGAGATAAATGTAATTAGCTTGAAGTCCCAAGAGACAGTGAAAGAGCTGCCAGAGAGGTTACAATAGGATACGCATTTATCTGTTCATTCATTTCCTACATGCATCACACTGGTGTGTTCATTGTTTTATTCAATTCAGACAAGTTCATATTCAACTCAATGCAGAATAACCAACATTTTCAAACGGTGATGTGAGATTTACATATATAAGCATTGTTGGTTTGCACCCAATTTCTTCTCATTCTAATGTCTTAATTTCACTCATAAATGGCAATTGTGTTTTGCATCTTGGCAACATGCACAACTTAATGGCGTTGCTTCACTCCTCTTTGTAAATGTAATCATGGATTCTACAGGCACTAAGGTCTCCGTCACCATAGTGACTTATAAAAGTGGGTAATGTTGAGTAGCTTTACGCATTTTGGGTTCTCGATATGACTCTTCTCTTTTTTCTTGGTAGCATGCCCTTGTTTTTATGGATTTTTCTTATTTCCATTTATTAGACTTAGTATCTAAGCAGTAAGTGTCAGAATTCTCTTTCTGACTATCTCAAGGTTGAAGAAGAGTCAGAGGGAACAATTTCTAGAATCAGCCACTGAAAATGTGGGTCTCTTAAAAATAGAATCCTGAAAACTACACTGAGGGACATTTTATCAATGCAGAAAAGAAATAATTAACCAGTTACTCAAATAACCCAAGTTAAGATCTGAAAAATATTATACAGAAGGCTAAAAACGTCATCTGTAATTTCCTCTTTAGCAATAAACTTTGCAGCGCAAGACAAAAAGAAGGCAAAGATGCACATTTTCACTGGACATACTGTGCCTTCTGGATCGAAAGGTAAACTCTGGAAAGACAAAAAGCAAACCCTAAAGATGAACTTAGAAGGACGATTGAATTAGACAGGGTAACTACAAGCGTTTGACTAATAAAATAAAAAAAAACTCGTACATCTCATACTGAGATAAAAAATCTTCTATAGCATTCAGTACCAAAAGGATAAAGAAACGCATCAAAGTAGATGATGTTCAGCCTTTCACCCCAAGAATGAAATATTTTGATGAGGATTTACGTTCCTACAAAATGACAGAAACTGGCAAAAATGAGACAGAGTGATTAAACAGAATCTGGCTCAGTGGAAAGAAAATGTGTTCAGTCTTCTCCTTTAGTACACACAAGGAGGAATATTCAGTTCATGACAGTGAAGATGTGGATATCTGAAAATACAGAGGCAGATTTTCTACAGGCTAAAATCAATACCTACCCGTATACACCATTATAACCCGATGATCTCTCAAATAAACATGAGCTCAGCAAGAGGCCAACTGAGATGTGTGGTGTTTAGTTTGACAAGAACAGAAATATTCAAGTTTTTGTTATAAACGCTAAGCCCTAATGAATGGAAAATATAAAATTCACAAGTTTTTAAAAGTTCTGCAATAGCCAAATTATTCACTCCTACGATTGACCAAAAATATAGAGCATCACCACTGAATCGTATATATATCAAAACCAATGCAGAAATGCCAGGAAGACGTCTGAAAACCTGCTCTCAACTACCTGAGGTCAGAAAGAAAATGGTGCATCATAGCCAGTTCCACAGTCCTACTATCAAGCAAGGAAACTAGTAATGGGAAGGAATACAGAAAATCTTACAACAACTTGCATGACAGCAAAAATCAAGAGTAAATGCTATTGTTTGAAAGGGTAAACCCACAAAGAACAAATTACTACAAGTGTGGGTGCCCGCCAGGCAATGGAGTCCAGTAGACTGTAAGTAGTATCAAAAAATCCTTTATTTTGTTATTTCATATGGATAAGCAATGCTCAGCCAACCCGTTTCATTCCCTCAAGGGGAACTTCATCAGGGCTTATAGGGTCATTAAGTAATATCCAAAAGTGAACTGTCCCATTAAGAATTTTCTCCAGTGTATTGCGCTGGAAGCCCTTGGAGTTCTTACAGGTATAATAAGGCCTGCATGTTGCAAACCCCTTCGGTTCCCGGTCCTCCATAAAGAATAAATGTTTGAAATAATCTTTGTATATAGCTGATACCACAAATAGATAACTGAGAACAGAAACTGTATTATGAAGACATGCCTAAGTTTTCTTTACTTTTTTCGCACCATACCCATCCCTCTCACCAATGCTTTTTTTGCTCGATTACACGGCCTCCTTATCAGGTTGATATGGGTTGGCCGCAGGACCCGGGTCGCCTGGGACACTCTCACACTTCCATATGCATGGGGAGGGTTTGCAGTTCCGGACTCTCAACTATACTTCCTGGTGGCGCAGGCCCAATTTGCATACCATTGGTTCCACTCAGATGATCGCGTACCATACGCGAAACCGGAAAAGGAACTGGATGCCCCAACTCCTCTTGCGTCGCTGCTCCCTAGGGGAATCCCAATTGACACACAGGATAGTCAGCCCTTGTCTACTACGAGTTGGGCTTGGCGTAAGCTCAACCTGTTACTTGGGTCCGGCACTCTTTACTCACACGCTCTCCCACTCTTCCACAAATCGTTTCTACCCCTTACCACTGAAAAGGGGGTCCTAGCCACTCTTTCCAAATTGGGGTTAGATACTTTTGGCTCCTTATTCTCACACGGCCAGGCACATAAATTGTCTGATTTGACACAGCTTCCAGGGCTGACTGGCGTGGACTCTCTTAATGTGGCTCGACTTCAGGGGACACTACGAGCAAATGTTTCCACCTTTCCCTCCCCGTATACAAAATTCACCCCGCTCACCCTACTCATCGCTGATGATACCGGGTCGCACCTGGTCACAAAACTATATAAAGCATGCTTGGCACTTAGGGTGGGACGGGACGGGGGACCCGACAGTGGTGGGAAGACGACTTAGGACAACTACTGACCGACAAAGAATTAACCTATTGCCTCTGCCAAACTCACAAAGTATACCCCAAGCACAGACATAAATTGCTTCATTTCAAATTTGTCCATAGAGTCTACATAAGCCCTCGACAATTGGCCAAGTTTGACCCTTCCAAACCCACCAACTGCCCCAAATGTAATTCATTAGATTCCGATTTCGTGCATGTGGCTTGGACCTGTCCCCACATTTTGGCATATTGACAGGAAGTTTTTTCAACACTTGCACAAATAATAGATACTCCGCTTTTACCCTCCCTGAAACTAGCTCTGTTGGGACTGGTTACAGGCATCAAACTTTGCTATAGGCGCTTTGCAGCAATAGCGTTACTCTTGGCCAAACGTGAGATCACTGTCCTGTGGGGGGCAAGGTCTCATCCTACCAAATCTGCTTGGCTTTGGAGCTTAGCCAACTGCAACTTACAATCCAAGATATACGCTACACTTCAACCCCCAACCTCCAAGCCCCGGGACGGATATATGACGTTAAAACGCATACTTTTACAACGCATACCGTTACAACGGGACTTTTACAACGCAAATACTATTACAACGCATGTATTTACAACGCATTTTTTTACAACGCAGGTACCTTTACAACGCATACCATTACAACGTAAGTATTGGTAAGTATATATATTTTTTTTAATTGTATATTATTTAAAATTAATATAATTTAATGTAATTGTATTTAATTTAATTTAATTTAATTTAATTTCATTTAATTAATTTAATTTAAATTTAATTTTATTTTATTTTTACCCTGTACCCCTTTACCCAAAAACCCAAAACTGACCCTGAACCCTAAAAATACCCCTTTACCCAAAAACTGAAAACTGACCCTGAACCCTAAAAATACCCCTTTACCCAAAAACCCAAAACTGACCCTGAACCCTAAAAATACCCCTTTACCCAAAAACCCAAAACTGACCCTGAACCCTAAAAATACCCTTTTACCCAAAAACCCAAAACTGACCCTGAACCCAAAAAATACCCCTTTACCCAAAAACTGAAAACTGACCCTAAACCCTAAAAATACCCCTTTACCCAAAAACTAAAAACTGACCCTGAACCCTAAAAATACCCCTTTACCCAAAAACTGAAAACTGACCCTGAACCCTAAAAATACCCCTTTACCCAAAAACTGAAAACTGACCCTAAACCCTAAAAATACCCCTTTACCCAAAAACTGAAAACTGACCCTAAACCCTAAAAATACCCCTTTACCCAAAAACTGAAAACTGACCCTGAACCCTAAAAATACCCCTTTACCCAAAAACTGAAAACTGACCCTGAACCCTAAAAATACCCCTTTACCCAAAAACCCAAAACTGACCCTGAACCCTAAAAATACCCCTTTACCCAAAAACCCAAAACTGACCCTGAACCCTAAAAATACCCCTTTACCCAAAAACCCAAAACTGACCCTGAACCCTAAAAATACCCCTTTACCCAAAAACCCAAAACTGACCCTGAACCCTAAAAATACCCCTTTACCCAAAAACCCAAAACTGACCCTGAACCCTAAAAATACCCCTTTAAAAAAAACCTAACATATAACATTTTAAATATAATTATATACTTACCAATACTTACGTTGTAATGGTATGCGTTGTAAAAGTACCTGCGTTGTAAAAACATGCGTTGTAAATAAATGCGTTGTAATAGTATTTGCGTTGTAAAAGTTCCGTTGTAATGGTAGTGCGTTGTAAAAAATGCGTTGTAATGGGTGTATACCCCCGGGACATCTGGTGCATTTATCATACACACTTGCAGCAAACGTTCCTCGCTTCGCATGGTTCTTCTATTCAAACAGGTCCCCCGAATGGGTGAGCACCCCTATGGACGACAGGAAACAAATACCCCATGGGTACAATACAATCAAAACAAGTGTGCTCAGACATTCATTTTAAGGTGAAGGAAGAGACATAGGGTACAATCCAATAACACCTCTGAGTACACTGAGGTCCAAAAAGAAACACCCACCCATCAACCACAAAAATCAGCGGGAAGATGTCTGAGGGATTATTCAAAAGAATGGAAAAAAGACCTGCTAGAACTACTGCAAATGTCACCAAACATACTACCAAAAAGACTGCAATAAAGAAATGTTACATCCCTCTATTCTTAAAGAAGGTACAGGCACAACGCTTGAAGAAAACAATAGAAAACTAACTACCCTGACAGGTAAGAGACTTGTTTCTTCTTCCTCGGAATGAAGCTTCTACAATGTAACAAGTGTTTGTCTCTTTTAAATATTGCCTTCTGCCTATACCTTGTAGTTTTAAGGTAGATTGGCTAGCTCATCTTTAATCACTGACTGCACTAATACTCTTTTAATTAACCTACCATTGAACTACCAGGCCTTTTGCTTAGATATACAACTATAATCTAGAGGTTTCTATAGCTCCCTCTTGGAGGCACATGTTCCCTGTGAAATATTTTACCAGCAGCTAAATGAAAGAAGGAGGGCAGTTAATCACCTTTGTGAGAGTAATATAGGCAAAATAACATAATATACAAGTCTGTCAAGGACTGGATGCTAAGAAGGTCTGTTGAGTCTCCTTCTTGACTGCCCGAGGAATGGGTGACTCTTCCTAGTAGCCACAGTGGCACCCTGCAAAGAATAGTAGATGTGAAAGTTGTCAGCTCAAGAAAAGAGTGTCTCAGTTAGGAGGAACAACCCACCAAAGGAAGAAAGCCTCCTTGGAAATGGTGTAGCTTCTGATTGAAGATGATGAATAACACAGAAGAAATCAGGAAGGCACCAAGCACATCCCAACATCTAGAAGGAGAAAAAAGCTAAGCAAAAATCCCAAGCATAGAATACAAATGAAGTTCTAGTTACTACACCCAAAATCTGGTACAAAAGGTGCAGCAAGGGAGCGAAGAATGTGACAAACAATAAATTAACAAATGAGTTGTGACACATCTTTCTCTTATGATTGCTTCCCTTAAACAAATTATTAAAATAGGAACTCTCATCACAGGAAAACTCTCATCATCTTGGATTGAGAACCTTGAATAAAATCCTATGGATAGAACGGGATTTAGGGAAAGGCTAATTAGAAGGGTTGCCCAGGCCCCTTTCCAGAAAGTCATGCAGTCTGTTTGCTACATGAAGAAGCCCAGGTTTGACATTCTTCGCTCATTTCTTGAATTACTGCCACCCACTGCCACCCTTTAGGCCTGGTGATCTGGTGGCTAGCAACACTCCACATGGGGACCCCGCCTCTAAGAAGCCAGTGCATTCAAGGCGGTGTGTATGCTCGGTCATGCGCTGATCACAGTGTCTTGGAATGCACTAACCTGCCCTGGAGCGTTTCTTCCCTACTTGAAGGCGCGTTGTCTTAAGTAAGTTCTTGACCTTGATCTTTTGGCAGGAATGTAGCGAAGTCAAATGTTTGCACTATTTGAATATATGATTATGCTTCTGATCCATGACATTTTGTGAATGATTAATACATTAACCATGCATGACAATTCCATTTTTGATACATCATTTTTCTCTTTTCCATAGTGTGTTGAATTGGCCATTGTGTAAATATGTGAAATAGTTAAGGGCATTCTTTGAATTCTTGCTTGGAGGTTGATTTGGAGGACTTTAGTTGTACAATCGCTGCCAAGACTTGGTACAACCTTCCCCCCAGCTCCGTACAGCCCCTCGCCCGGCAGGCTTCAGAAAGAGGCTCAAGGCCTGGCTCATCGAGGGAGACCCAGCACCCAGATACCCCTATGGGTGACAGTGTTGCGCTTTACAAATGCTGTTCGATTGATTGATTGGCAATGGGTGGGGGGAAAATGGATGGATATAGTTCGGAGCTCGGTGCAATCAGGCAGCTTTAATCATGAAATTGAGTTTTATTACAACATCCACTGTACCTTAAATCTTTCCCTTGCATGCGACCCTGCAGACATGCCAGAGCTGATCGCAAAATACTGCAAGCTATAACCTCTTCTGCAGTGTATGTCTGCCAAGCCATCCTATGTGCTGCCGAGCTACTCCAATTAACAGGGCAGATTTAAATCGTTTTAAGTGTGAATAAATTAAACAACTAGCATTCGTTTTACATTTCGCTCTTGAGTCATCATTTCGTGAGCGCATCCAGTAAATTGAGCTTGTAAAATGGTGCAGAGGAAAACAGCAAGGCAAGGTTTCCTGTTGAGTGCGCGACCTCTGAATAATACATGCCAACTTCAGCTCATTACTGAAAATCCATCTGACCCTGGAGATGAAAGTGGGCCCGGGCTAGTGTATTTTGTATATATGTCTCTCCGTAAGTAAATGGACAATTGTGGAAGGTGCTGTGTCTGCTCTTGCACTGGTCCCTCCCCTCCCTTTCGTTCCCTTGGGTCCTTGCCTCTCCGGACATGAAATGTTCCCATCACCAGCTGTATTTTAGGGGGAAATATGACTCTTGCAGGAGTTAGACTTGTCTGGAACGGGTCTGGAAAACAAACGTGGGCCATGGAGGCCTTGCTTCTTCTAGTGAGTCCTATGCTGGCAGGTGTCTGCTCGCACCTCTGAATCATAAAAACAATTATGCATGCGGTGTTCTGTGTTGTCATCATATTTTATTCTTGGCGAGGTACTGGGTAGTTTCAATCAGTTTATGAAGGACCACATGGTGTGCTATCCCAGATTTTAGAGAAAGCCAAAAGAAATAACAAAAACAATTACCGTTTATGTTTGATTCCTGGCAGTGCTGGTCGTCCCTGGAAGAGTTAGTTGTGTTTTCAGAGTGCTTTGTTTCTTGTGAGGTACGCTGCCAATACAAACCGAAACGTGTCTTTAGTCAGTAGCATCCCTATGGGAGACGCGGCACATTGAAGCCTGATAAAATCAAGGATAGCAGCACCGCCTATAGAGAATGTTCTTAGTCATGTATCAGCAGCGTCTTTGTCCTTAGCAATACTGCGTCTGCTGAGAGTTCAGGAGAAGGACGACAGTCCCCGCTAGCAGCAGAACATTACAATATCTGACAGGCTCTGACCTCTGCTTCCCAAATTCTAGGTCATGCTGCATATAAAAGCTCTCTGCTGCACTAAAGGGTGGTGGAAGTAACAGCTCAAGCTCATCTGCAATATCTCGGTTTTGGTTCCATTGGGCACCTGTGTGCTGTGGCTCAACCAGCTGAATAGGTTTGTAAGGTTTTTATGAAGAGCATCCCCAGGACACTGGCCGTCCCGTGGGCAATGGAAAGTGAAGCACAGTGGTGCTTGTTTCTGGCGGGTTCCCTGCCATGGAACTGGCCCTTCCAAGGGGTACATGGATTTGGGAGGTGGGGGGCATCACACGCACTCCTTTGATTGGTTCCTCTCAGAGTACATGGTACTCTCCCGGGAGAGAATTTAGTGACAATACCTGATGAGGTCCAACTTTTCCTCGACCTGACATCACTGGGGAACGAACCTAATAGTAAATCTGCTACAGTGGGATGGAGGGGGTTAATACAAGCAATTGTCACAGGGCCAACTGGGCCTTTTGGATGCAGTTTGCAGCCTTTTACTCCTGCTGGTGATCTCCAGCAACAAGGAGCTTTGTTGAAACCGATCTCCCTCTGATGAGTGAGAGTTCAGAAACCTGCACCTTTAGCTCCTAGCAGCCTCTGTGACCTGGAGTCTTTACCAAGCAGCATCTCATGATGCAGGAACACTGCCTTCCTACACTCTCCTGATTCTGCAGCCTCCTGTGCACTTGTAGGGAACCTGTGTGTCTTGCACCAGTCTGAGGACCCCTTTTTAGGGCTCTTTAGGGCTCGTGGCGTTAACCGCGCGAAGCGCGGTCTCGCCAGAGACCCTATTGTCAGCGAGTCTGCTTTCCAGGAGAGGGGACAGGAGCTGGCCGCGCGCTCGGAATTGAGCGAGCCACGCGCACGCGAACGCACTCGCTGTGGCCAGCTCCTGTCTCCTCTCCTGGAAAGCTCCAACACGACACACGCATGCGCAGAGACACACACACACGAGCGCCTATGCACGCACGCACACATACATACAGAGACACCCCCCCCCCCCCGTCGGACACATACACACATACACCAGTGCGCCGAGCCCCCCCCACCGCCATCGCACACATACACACATGCGCGTGCACACACACACACAGACACACGAGTGCACCGACCCCCCCCGCCGTCGCACACATACACACACGCGCGCACACACGAGTGCACCAAGACCCCCTCCCCCATTCCCCTTCCTACCTCCTACCACCAAGACCCACTTACCGCCACTCCGGACTTCAGCTGCAACCGCGGGGCTCTCCCTCGGGCATGGGAGCCCCACGTCACCACTGCTCGTCTCCTGGCTAGTCACTCCGTGGGCGCGAGCTTCCAGCACGAAACCACGGTACTTTTGGTCACGCGCACGTCTTCGTTTTTAAACTTTACCAATTCTGTCGGCCGTAGAGTCGCTTCGTGATAAAATAACTTAACATGATTATAACTGAGTGTAAGATATCTGCTAATGGGGCAAAGGTGAGTTTTAGTAGGCACAGAACTCCAAGGGCTATCTGAAGATAGTAAAATGCATGCCTTTTGTCAGTGCTCGAGTTTTTCCAAATAACAGTAATTTTATTCATCGATCAGGTAGACGTTTTTAATACAAAAATGTTTGATTTTTGGAGTTTTATAAAGTACTGCGTGTCACCTGGCGGATCCTTCAGAGCGCTGTGTATATACAGGGTGCATTAGATACAAATACGTTTACATTGCTAGTCAGTTCACCAGCATTCTAGCGAGGCCCGGGGGGGCGTTGAAAGGTTAGTAAACTTGCAGTTTCACTCGAGCACACGCAGCGACCCGAGCTCGGGCAGCCCTGCCGGGCGAAGAGCACCATAACCCACCAAGGGACATGGAGTTTTTGGGCTTTTTTCAAGGTTCAAGCGAATAAAACCCAGCCGAGGAGCCCCCGTTGCATTGTCTCGCAGCTGGGTAACGGGGCTGCGGCGCGAGCTGCAGTCCACCCCGGGCCCGACAGCGGAGAACAGGCGCCTCCGCTAAGCCGGCTCCGTAGGCTGCAGCGCAAACAGAACGTGGGGCGGCGTGTTTGGAAAACAACTATTTAACTATTTAAGAAGTAAAGAGCCCCTAATCGGCAGCCCCCAGGGCCGGCGGCTCTGAGAAAGTAAACTGCTGCTGACCCCGTAGGTTAGTAGTGTCGTCTGGGAGGTCTGTGCGGCCGGGCTCCCCGTGCCCCTTCCTCTCGGGCCGCCGGTATCACTTGCACCGCCCCGGTGCTGTCCTTCAGCACGCACCCTGCAAATTACAGGAGGCCCCCTGCTTCAGAGGCGCAGAGACACGGAAGTTGGTAAGGTGCATGTGTTTTCAAAATCTTTTTTCAGCACTGTCTTTCCTTGAGCAAATACACGGATGTCGTTATCTTTATTACTGTTGAAGTTGTTGAAAATATTAGATTTCAGATATTATTGTAACTTTAAATATTAGGGTAATGTTTTATTATTGCTTCCCATTACTTCGATATTAAATATTCTCTGTAAATCTGATTAGTGCTTAAACTACATGGAAAACGCTATTTAAACAGCTATTGAGACGGTGGTTTAAAAGTGGCGCCGAGCTCTGAAGGTAATCCAGCCTGCCAGGCAGGCGTCTGCGCCACAAAACAGCTGTAGCGGAAGGCATGGAAAGGGGCGAGGCTTCCATGGGTGCAGAAGCTCGAAGCGCCCCTGATTATTGTTGTATTTCACAGTTCAATAGAGGTAGGGAGACACGCTCACTTTCTGCCACTGTGACCAGGCGCGCAACACCCATTGGGCTCACCGGGCTTCAGCCCCCCCCGTCGTAGTCTCCAGCCCGGGCTAATTTGACGCGCACTGAAAGGATAAAAGAAGGCTGCGCATCGGAGCCGAGAATCTGATTTTTATGATGCTTTCTGAGGCCCAGCAGCCCGAGCCAGCCAGCCTCTGAACAGTTTCAGTTAACCTCTTGTTTTCCTTTACTGGCCCCGAGGTGATATCATTGCCTGAAGGCAGGGATTTCACCTAAGCACTTGATGTGTTCAGCATGGGGTGGGGTGGGAGTGGGAAGATGCACACAGCAGGGGGAAAGGGCTGGCCAGTGCAGGTGACGCTTTTCCTTTGTATAGGAATTCCTGCTGGCGTCAAACCCCAGGGTTTGCTGTCTGTGCACTTGCATGGATGTGTATTCCATACAAGTGCACAGACAGCAAACCCTGGGCTATGACGCCAGCAGGAATTAATTTACAAAGTAAAAGGATCACCTGCACTGCCATCCCTTTGCCCCTGCTGTCTGTGCACTTGTATGGAATTCACATCCAAGGCCCTGCTCACCAGTTAAATGGTGAACAGGGCCATGGATCTTTCTCTTTTTGCACCCGAGGGCACCAACGACACAGAAGCAGAGGAGACCCTGGCAAGGAGAAAGCAGGAAACATTTGACCCACACCTATCTACACTGTGAGATCTTCGGGAGGGGCTGGATGCCAGGACGCAGTCCTGCTGATCAGCCCAACTCAATTGAATAGTATCAGAAGAGCAGGCAGCCGTTTTTTATGTAAGTTTCAGTAACTTTAATGGATTCTTCAGCACAGCATTACCTACTGCCTGCATATCTAGGTTACTCTAAGGGAATGTTGTTTTTGACTTACATACATGGAAACGCCAGAGGAGAGTCCCCTCCGAATATGCACATGTAGTGTAAGTTTGTAGTGTTCATTTTTTGGGATGCTATGTGGGTAACTTTAGGGTTCAGGGTGGGTTTGGGTTTTAGGGTGCCAGCGAGTAATTTTAGGGTTCAGGGTGGGTTACGGATTGGGGTGCCAGGGGGTAATTTTAGAGTTCTGAGTGGGTATGGGTTTTAGGGTGCCAGGGGTAATTTTAGGGTTCAGGGTAGTAATGGGATTTGGTGTGCCAGGTGGTAATTTTAGGTTTCAGGACGGGTATGGGCTTTGGGGGCCAGAAGGGTAATTCAGGGGTTCAGGGTGGGTGTGGGTTTTGGGGTGCCAGGGGTAGTTTTAGGCTTCAGGGTGGGTATGGGTTTTGGGGAGCCAGGGGTAATTTTAGGGTTCAGGGTGGGTATGGGTTTTGGGGTGCCAGGGGGGAATTTAATGTTCAGTATGGGTATGAGTTTTGGGGTACCTGGGGTAATTTTAAGGTTCAGGGTGGGTATGGGTTTTGGGGGGCAAGGGTGTAATTTTAGGGATCAGTGCAGGTATGAGTTTTGGGGCTCCAGGGGGGTGATTTTAGGGGTCAGGGTGGGCGTGGGTTTTGGGGTGCAAGGGGGGTAATTTTGTGGTTCAGGGTGGTAATGGATTTGAGGGGGCAAGGGTGTAATTTTAGGGATCAGTACGGGTATGGGTTTTGGGGTGCCAGGGGTCATTTTAGGGTTCAGGGTGGGTATGGTTTTGGGGGGCAAGGGTGTAATTTTAGGGATCAGCGCGGGTATGGGGGTTGGGGTTCTAGGGGGATGATTTCAGGGTTCAGGGTGGTAATGGGTTTTGGGGTGCGAGGCGGTAGTTTTAGGGTTCGTGGTTATGGGTTTTGGGGTGCCAGGGGTGTAATTTGGAGGTTCGGGTGGTAATGGATTTTGGGGGGCAAGGGGTAATATGCGGGTTTAGCGTGAGTATGGATTTTGGGGTGCCAGGGGTAATTTTAGCGTTCAGGGTGGGTATGGGTTTTGGGGTACCTGGGGTAATTTTAGGGTTCAGGGCGGGTATGGGTTTTGGTGTGCCAGGGGGTAACTTTGGGGTTCAGGGTGGGTATGGGTGTTGGGGTACCAGGGGTAATTTTAGGGTTCAGGGTGGGTATGGGTTTTGGACTTGCGATGATAAACATTTCACGAGCACATTGTCCTCCTATAGAAGCAATTGTTGACGAACTGGCGAAAAAGGGTCGTCGCCTTGAAATGGCATTGTGAAAATTGGTTATATTGTGTTCCTAAAGTGCTTTGTAGTAAAATATATTAAATTGGCCTTTTAATTCAGTACATTCTGTTCCTTTTTCATAAGACAATAGGACATAAATGCATCAAATTAACAAAAATGTGTGCTCTAATTGTCCAGTTTCAAATGCAGAATTCATCACGTTTTCTCCGCTTGACCTGAGCATTAATCGATCCCGATTATCTGCCATTTTAGCCCCGCCCCATTTATTAACATTAGGCACGCCCCTTCATTTGCCATGTTAGCCCCCCCCCAAAATTAAGACCTAGTTGCGCCCCTGACTGTGACCCCATAACAGCCTTTTACATGCAGTAAAAGGATGTAGTCAGTACTACGGTCACTGCATGTAAAAGGCTGGAAACTAACACAACCGGTAATACAAATCACGAATCCTCTTTAAGTGGGCGTGTGCCTCTTGGAGTGCGTGTATTTACATATTTTGTAAATATGGACAAAAATGATTTACAAAAAATATATATTTTGTAGTTGAAACTGCTTCACAACTTTTCGAGAGCGGTAGACAGAGTCCTGTGACTTAAAGTGTGCCCTGGGTTACTGAGGTGACCGTGGCAGTTTGAGGCGTATTTTAACGAGGGGTGTTCGGTGGATTACTTCATAAGCAAGCAATACACAACTGGTTTCCTCTGTTGACCTTGACGAGGTTCCCCCTCCCGGACGTTTGTAGAGATTGAAAGGCAGAGCATGTTTCAGCTGTCAGGTCAGCCTAAACTAACAATTGCCTCTGTCCCTTACAGCTGGCGCCGGGGGGGGACCTACGGCTCGGACCCCTCGGGGCGGATGTTGCAATAAAGAGAATAAAAGCACCAAACGTTTGTATTGTCCGCTCATAAACTTGGCCAACTCTGCTTAACATTATATACACATACCAGTCTCGGAAGTATGAAAGTCTGAGTCAGTCCTCCCGAGAATCAAACTTACGGCTTGCATGGTACCACTCCACACCCGCACACCGTCTCTGCTGAGCGATTGTGTTTTCTGGTTCACTGCGGAAGTGCCACGCAACAATAAACCATATTGCACGTGGAGACATTTGGGCTTTAATTTTTCTCATTGAAAATCTCAAAACGGTCTGCACGTGAATGCTTTGAAAACATTGATATTTTTACCTCAATGGTATGTATGTAGTACTTTCTCACGAAAACACCCATTAATTCAAAAGCAAGCATATGGCATTGTAACGAAACACACCTTAGCATTGTACACAAACGTCCAGGACAATTGGCTTCCTTCCATCAGTCCACTGCAACAGTGGGGGGAGGGGGTGCGTAGCAGAGACGTTAATTCACCAAAATGTGAGGGGTAGAGGAAGTGACAGCACACGCCATTTGACCTTTACTTTCACTCGAAATATCAATTGAGGAGAGGGCTTGGGCTTGAGAAAAAAACTATTTTTGTAAATGGAGCGCATTAGTAATAGCCAGGCCCAATGAAAAGATACGATTGTGTGTCTACTGCAATTTTCGCATAATCATAGACTTGCTGCATTTGCCACATAATCGGCCATCTGCTGAATAATCTGCAATTTTAACAAAATGAAAGAATTTTCTAGCGTAAATTGTTCAAAAATTACTAAAAGTGCAGTGCTATTTCCAAACACATACACTGCCTGCACACACACTTACTATGTGCACGCTGCACAATGCTTCACTCTTCACCCTCACACCTCCTCACCCTCAAACACCCTCACCCTCAAACCCCCTCACCCTCACACCCCCTCACACCCTCTCAAACTTACACACCCTCACTCACCCTTACACCCTCACACGCCCTCACCCTCACACCCTCACCCTCACACACCCCCTCACACACCCCCTCACCCTCACACCCCCTCACCCTCACACCCCCTCACCTTCGCACCCCCTCACCACCCCCTACACCCTCACCCCCCCACACCCTCACACACCCTCACACACCCTCACCCCTCACCCCTCACCCTCACACCCCCATGCCCCCACACCCTCTCTCACCCTCACTCACCCTCACTCACCCTCACACACCCTCACACACCCTCACCAGCATAGCATAACAAAACATAGCATAACAACACACAGCATAGCATAACAAAACACAGCACAGCATAATAAAAAAGCACAGGATAGCAAAAGATAGCATAGCATAATTATTCCCAACTCTCCTTATTATTGAGCAACATATGACAGTTTGCAAATCATCTTTATACACCAATTCAGAGTTTTCGGAAAATTTATGCAACGCATTGTCATACACAATGCTAATAACTCAAACTGTAATGCTGCGAGCCCTATTGCATTGTAAATGCTTGTTTTTAGTGCACTAAGAGCCAGAACTCCTCCACAGATGTTCTGTGGGAACACCCACCTCCAAGGTCACCAGAAATCCGCCCTGTACTGTCCTCCAGAGGGTGTTAGGAGACCAGTGCCACAGAGTCCCAGGACGCACAAACCTGCAGTCTTCTCCAGACAGGATGGCATCAGCAAATTGGCTCAGCATCCTTCCTCTGCAGTTTCTCTCCTTGACAGAGTTTTTGCCTTTTTTGGGCGCTTAAAAGCGGAGGTGGTGAGTGCGAGAATATGAGCGTCACACGTGTGCTTGTGTCATGTGTGACCAGCACAGAGCCCCTTAACCAAGGTGTTCAGCAGCAGGCCTTATTTTAAAAGGTGGGCATAGCAAGTTATCCCTTAATGCTATTCAGCCAGAAGCTTCCAGTGAGTGAGATTCAATTAGCGAGACTCACTCATGGCAGAGTTCCAAATTCCAGAGAATCAAGATCTCTAAAGGAGTCACAACCAACTTCTCACAGAAATCATTTCTATAACTGGTTTGCCTTGTAATTAAACAGATGCACGTGTGTAGTGGGTTTCCTTTCACATTAGTTAATTGTGTGGAGATGTATTCACTGAAAACAACGTTTCTAATTCCTTGGGGCTTACAAAGTGTTTATTTTATTTTTTCAACTCAGGTACTTAGCGCTCTTTTCCTTATCCTGACTCTCCTTACCTTTTATAGGAACATCCTCAGTTATCAGCAGCATTCCATGATGTAAATGAAAATGTTGAGCAATTATTGCTTAATACGTGTGTTCTCAGCGCTTTTCATGATTTAAATAATAGATCCTACACGCCCCTAAACCGGAGAAACATGATTGTGTACATTATCTGTTAAGCAAATATTAAATAAGCTGTTGCATCATGGCCACCTTTCCTTCACACATTTATATTTAAATGTAATATTTATGAGGTCGCATATTTTCATCCAACTAATCAATTTTGGTGGTTCTAGGTGAATCCATTATGGTGAACTTCCACTCTTTAATGTACCACAAGTGAATTTTATTAGACTTCCTTAGAATATTAGGGTAAATAGCTCTTAACTTCCTTTGCTTACAGTTTGTTTTCTTTGGACTTAGTTTATGGCACCTGTACTCTGCCGTGGTCACTATAAACCCATCCTATCCTCCCCTGACTCCCAGTGAGGCTGCTCTGTCCTTGTAGGTGAACCCCAATTCCCTTCTCCTTTTGGCTGCACGAGGCTGGGCACACAGCTCCCCTTCTTCTACATGAACTTCCACATTGCCCCGGGTGGGGTAATCCAGGGCCTCGCACAGTGACTAGGGACATCACTCAGGAGCACCCCTGTTATCTCCAGGCCTGTCACTGCCCACTGGCACAGTTCTTACTGATATTGGGAGTGGCAGATCAACCAGGGCTAGGATTGTTGCCAGGCAGGATGTCCGCTGGCGAGTTCCATGTAGTGACCCAACTGAGGACAGACCCAAACAATTAAAATGTCACAACTTTATGGTATCATTTTAGTCTGTATCCATTTGTTTAGTTTGCCTGTCATTTCTATTCAACTACTGCAGATGTCCCATTTATGTCATTTCGTGACTGCTCACATCATCCCCTGGGGGTCTAATGCTTAGTAGCTGTACATTCCACTGAAATATTGCCTATTTTGGTTCAACGGTGAGTAGATTTTCTGCTTCATAATGCATGCCAAGCTATACCTTTGACCTGATTTCAGTTTTTTACAGTTTATATCGAAGGCTTTGGAGCGCTTTACACCAGTTACATTACACAAGAAAACGCATTCATGTTAGGTTTTTTTAGGTACGGGGAGATAAAGTGATTTGCCCAGAATCACAGGAATTTGAGCAGATGCTGAGACTCGAACCTTGTTCCCCTGTCCAAATTACCACATCCACTGTTTCAACACAATTTACTTTAGTAATTACTCCATAACTTTAATTAAATTCAACATTCCATGTATTAACTGCCTATTTACTCCAAAACTTTTATTAAATTCAACGTTCCATGTGTTAACTGCCCAAGAGACCACCTCTCAGAAAAACCAAATGATCACTAAATTCGACGAAATATAGTATGCACTAAGAAGCAATAACACGATGGGTCAACTGTCATGTAAACCTCATCGCTCCTCTAATCTTCGTGAAATTGAAATACAAATAATAACAACTCTCCAAACGTAATCAGCCTTTAAAAATTGAACAAATATTCCACAAACGAGCATTGCTTGAAAACGTTATAAATCCGTCCCAGAATAACTTCTTTTTTCCCCATATGATATAATTCTTTCAAAACAGCTAATTCAATAATACCATGCCAACGTTTTGTATTTTTGATTGGAAATGCCAACAACAGTGTTTTGAAATATCCAAATAAATATCTTGTTCCAATATCCAAGAAATAAATTCTGTATTACAGATGACGATGTTTTGTACTTCGTCATTCTACTTTACGTGATGTGAGGGAACCCCTCTGTGCAGCTTTTGGCCCCAATTGTAATGCCAACCACAGGGCAAATTGGCCCGAACCATGATTACACCTATGGTCGAAAAAGCCAGGCACACGTGTAGAATTTGACATGGTTAACAGTGGATGCTGGTCATATACCTTTATTCGAAGATTAGATAATCTATTAGAATTTGGGCAGAAGATGTCAATTTTTATGGATGAAATGTGTTTGGCTGTCTTTGCTGTAACATTTGATTCCTGTAAGAAAGAAAATAAAGTGAATAATTGAAAATATTCTGGCATTTGAATGGGACATTTTTCGTATGAAAATATTGATTGTGGTGCACTCCCATTTGTGTTGTTATATGTCTTTGACCAAAAGGTTGCACCTTGGCAGCAGGTGCTTGTAGTGTGTGCATGCAAAAAATGAATTGAATTGTTTTTGTTTTTTTGTTTTTAGAGTTTTATATAGCGCGAACTGGACCTGAAAATATCGGGTATCAGAGCGCTTTACATGAGCACCAGTTTCGTTACACAAGGACACGTTCATTTTTCATAGGCACGGGCAGATTACGTGATTTGCCCAAAATCACAGGATGTTGAGCGTCGTTGCCGAGCCTCGAACCCGGTTCCCTAGTTTCCAGGTCGAATTGTTGACACCTGTTTCTATTGGAACATGGACAGGTGCGGCCATCTATGCTCCGCTGTCTTGCTTCATTGGAAGGAAAGTGTTCAATGAAGACCCATTAGCAATTGTAAATGTCATTGCAATTAATTGATGTAGTTAGCAAATTAATGTAAACAAAGTACGATAATGTGTTGCAACTGGAATAGCCGTTAAATGAAGTCATTTTTCCCGCTGTGTTTGGTGATTTGACATGACTACGCCGGAGTGGTCGAATCGCACCAGCAGTTTTACTTTTATGGATTTTAAATTACTGTGCTCTATCGAGCAGTGAATGCATTTTTGACAACGTTTGAGAGGCCTGTAGGAATTATCGCTCAAAATTACCAATGATTTGTGTTCTAGGCAGCGCACAAGACTCCCAGAAAAAGGACTGAATAATATACAGATGGCTTAAATACCCAAAGGCAGAACACTACTGAAACTTGCTAAATCAAACGTGTCCTATTACCCTAAAACCTGCTGCAGCTCTAAGCTATCAATCAAACACTGTGCCAGTTCAGTCGCTAGCAGTTACTCCAAACTACCTGCCACCCATCTACACTTCAGGTGGATCACACCTGGCCACTCAAGAAATCCCTTGTAAAAGAAAGTAACTCTCACTTTTAACCTGAGCCTGCTTTTTTCACTCCTTCCTGAACTTTTCCTCTCTCATCCCCCTGTACCGTTTGACTACTATTTTCTCTATCCCTTAGCGCTCAGAATCTGATTGACTTCAGCTTACCATGTAAGCAATATACACATGCGTAGATGACAGTACACAGTAAATCGGCTAAGCTGTGGACTTCGCTTGGCTTGGTTCATCAACAGATTGGTTAATGAGTCTGACTAGCATCACTATTTTGTATGCTTTGGTGGGCAGAAATTCAGTGTGAATGACACTTAAACAGACTAATGGATGAAGAATGCTCAGAGTGCCTGCACTGGAATATTCAGAGTGCCTGCACTGGAATGTTCTAGGTGGTTGTATGACAGAGGTATGAATAGCTAAACCACGCGCGCAAAAGCAGCCCGAACCACGAATGCGTCTGAACCACGCATTCCTTCACCACGCATGCGTATACCATGCAATTTCATGGTAAAGGCATGAATGGTAAATAGGTATGCGTGGCTAAGGCCGCCACTACTCCGACCCCTCTCCCCCCACCCTAAGCTACATACTGTTACAAAGTATAATGGTACTCCCGAGATAAATCCAAGTAGAGGTTTATTTATAAAGTTACAGGATCATAGTTGTTGGTTACAAGCAGAATGATGGTTGGTTCAAGATGAATTGAAATTAGTTCATGGCTAATTCAAAGTCCTACCAGGAGCTGCATCTTCACAGCTCAGCCCACTCACTCCAACAGTCACTCTTCCAGTCCACCAGGCATGCCAACATTCCACACTGTCATCAGGCATTCTAAGGTTCCATACATACACACATGCAAACTGGCTGAGCTGCTGTAAATGTAAGCACAACACATACCCTCTACCTTCCCCATCCTGAGGCCTAGAACCTTTGCTGACCCCCTCCCACTCCCACGCTGTCCCTAAAACCACCCCAACTCCTTCCATTGCCCTTAGGCCTAAAAACTACCCGCCCGCCACTAAGCCCTAAAAACCACCCCTACCACCTATTCCCCTCCCCTGAGGTCTAAAACCCTGCCCCTTTACATACACCACCCTGACACCTCCATTGCCTCTAAAACGACCCCAACCTACCCCCACTGCCCTTAGACCTAACACCCTAACCCCTAATTTTAAAAAACCGACCCCAACCGCCCCATACCTTAAAAACTACCCTGGCCCCCCTAGCCATAAAAACTACCCTGACCCCCCAGCTCTGATAATTACCCAGACCGCCCGCCCAAAAACTACTACCCCGACTGTCCAGCCCTGATAACTACCACCCAAGCCCGAAAAATTACCCTGACCCCCAACCCTGAAAACTACTTTATAACCCATGCAAACTATCCCCCACGCCCCAAATGCCCGGCCCCAGCCCCACTTACCTCACCATGTCCCCTCTTCCTTGTCCAACGTCTTCCTGCTTGAGTTCCACCGAGCAGCAGCTAGCCTTTAGACGACGCACTGCCTTAACCACGCATACGCGTAGTTAAGCCATATGTGTAGTTAAGGCAAGCATGGTAGCGCTTCCATAGTCGGAACATGTGTGCCTGAGGCTGCGGTGTTCCGACTGTTACCCGCTCCAGGCACTGAATACTGGCATTTCAAGGCAGCTGCAGAGAACACCCTCTGTCTGGAGTTTAATTGTTTGTCCCAGGCCCTGTGAATTGGTAATGCGCTAAGGTGGAGGTGCGTCGCCCCACAAAAAAAAAAAAAAGATAGTTACGCAATTTTATTATCATTTTATTTTTCACTAGCGGCTCTGTAGGTGCTGGATGGGGCTGCACACAGATCAGGAGCGGAGTGGTGCCACTCTCCAAGTGCTCATGATGGTTTGGCCAGCCGTCTTAAGCCGGCCAAACAGTCATGCGCACTTTGCATGATCTCCACCAGCTGTAATGTACAGCCTCGGTGGAGAACATGCACAGGCCCCCAGTCCCTGTCTGAGTGGCTCACCACTACTGCCCTGTCACAGATGCTACTGGGTAACATCTTCCTAACATTGATGTAAGGTGACGTAGCCTATATTTGACTTAAAATAGACTGAGTCTTCTAAAATAAGGACACAATGACCTTCTGGGTTGTTTAGATACTTGGCACAATATATGTCTACCACAGATTGAAGCACTCCACTTATCACAGTTCAAATAGCATAATATTTTAAAATATTATGCTATTTGAACTGTGATAAGTGGAGTGCTTCAATCTGTGGTAGACATTTAACTGTGCCTAATCTTTTGATTACGCAGGGAGGAGTGGGGTGTTTTCCTCCCCTTTTGTAAGCACCCGCATGTATAACAATATTTAGAAAAGAGATACTACAGTGCACTACTTCTTGAGCGCTTCTAAAACTCCTTTAGCACCCAAGGTTGAAATTGTACTTGGCACAATATGTATGTTCTGTTTAGCACGTGCCATTGTAGAGAAGGATGTATCATTATTCTTGCTTTGGTTTTCAAGTTTGTTCCACCTCATGCCTCTTTAATCGACTAGCAGACATTCCCTGCCTCTTAATCTCACCCTCGCAGGTTCCTGCTTTCTCCATTTGTGATGGTGTTCCCATCTTTCTCTTCCTCCTTCTTTACCCTTTTCTGTTTTTCCCTTTTGCTCTCAGGAAATGTTTGATGAGGAAAGTGTTGGTGCCCAAAAAAGAGCCCCTGTGGGCCACACAGCCGACTGACATTTAACACTACTGTCTGCTGATCTGAAAGTGTTCCTATT
Source organism: Lissotriton helveticus (assembly GCF_964261635.1). NCBI lineage: Eukaryota > Metazoa > Chordata > Amphibia > Caudata > Salamandridae > Lissotriton > Lissotriton helveticus. The sequence continues at coordinate 1,913,417,883 of NC_136061.1, read as the reverse complement.
GGGAGAAAAAGGGAAGACCAGCACTCATTCTTTTACAAACCAAGCACTGCCAGCAGAACCATTTTACGATCAATGTTCAAACCCTTGGAGCTCAGCGGAAGGCTAACTATCTGTACTGCAAGGGAATAATGGTGTGTTTGAACTGGGTGGTTACTTTCCACTTCATGAAGCAGAAAAAAACAACTCTGATAGAACTTATATTTGTCACATTAGTACTACAAACTTAAGTTAGAACCATGTCCCTAGACCACAATACACAAATATGCAGTTTGAAACACAACACCAGCTTTTTCAATGAAAAACTGCCATCAACCTATGCAGTTAAGCACATTTAGCACATTTAGCCCTCTTACTACTAGAACAAGCATATTTCAAGGAACTGAGATGATTTACTGAACATTATCCACCTGGGCCATGTGGCCGTCAAACTACCTTTTCCAGGTGATATATCTAATGTAAGCAAAACATTTTAGCCTTCCAAAACAGGTTTGTCTTGACGTGGACGCACTCCAGCTTGGATTGCAGGGCTACAGTGCTGCCTGTTATACATTTTCGAAATCGCACTTGGGGGTTTATAAATAAAGCAGTCAGGAGACATGTAAGATATATCACAAACTATTTAAACAGGGGGTCCTGGGGAAACTGTTTAAAGACCAAACAGTATTCTGTCCCAAAACTAATCCTTACATAACAAACAAGAACTGTTGGTCTATAAGAAATAAACTTGGACAACAACAGACTAAACTAATTAGGTCAAAGGAGTCCCTTTAAAGAGGACGGAATCCCATCACCCACCAAGGTGGCATGCTTCATCATTTGAGATCTCCTCTTAGCTGCAAATCCTAGTGCAACCAAGGGCTACAACCTTCTCAACAGTGGAAGGGAGCTCACGGATGTTTTAATCAGTGGCCTGAGATGGAATCCACTATGATCTCAATGTGATGAGCCGAAATTCTAATTTAGAGGGGTGATGATGATTGCAGTGCATGTAAATAGATGTGTGTGAAAAAAGTGCAATTTAAAATTGACTACCAGGACACTAAACCATTTTAATAAACACTATCCTGGTGTCAAAACTAAAACAGTGAGTGTACAGTTTAAAAGAATAACTGTAAGAAGTCAACAAGGATGACAGGTCTACATGTTTCAGCCTATGGATCCTCTGATCCAGGCTTTCATCAGGACCTAAGAAATGAAATTGCTACTGCAATATGGTGTGCTTAGTGTGCAAAAATGAATACAAACTCTCAAAAGAAAGAGGTTGATTCAATACAACCTACAATCACCTGTGAATCCTGAATATGGTTGAATATCACAGGAGTATTGGATCCATTCCTAAAAAGACAAAAATATATATATGTTTTACTACATAGTCCAAAAACCAAACAGAAGTGTGTTGTTGTCAAAGAAAACATCATCTTGGCATTACTATTATGATAATATAGATACTCTGGGGATGTATCATATACCCATAGGTGTATATACTGCAGAAATATATTTGAAAAAAGTTGTCGTACTTACCCGTCCTTGAACCAACCTCTTTCTTTTGAGACTTTGTATTCATTTTTTTACACTAAGTGTGCCATAATGCTGTAGCATATGACAAGAAGCTTGCATCTCTGTCCCATCTCTGACACAGATCAGAGAGTAATGATAAATCTTCTACAATTTAGCTGGTAAATTAATGATAGTGGTTAAATGTTTTGAACAGGGTCAATCAATTGTGGTCGCACCAGAAATTGTTCTTAATAATTTATTATTCTAAAAATAATCTGGTAGTTGTTTCAAATTTCCAACTGCCACTTCTCCTTTAATACACCAGCTCTATACATTCAGAGTAATTTAACTTTTGTAGGTAGATGCTAATATCACTTAAAAAATATTGTTTTCTGATCAAAAAAGCGATGTAAATAATACTAGTATACACCCTCCAGCCTGTAATGAGACCATACTGGCTCCATGGATTAGAGTTGGAATGTATGTTAGCATTCTAGATGCAATCAATTTTGGTATATTGTTATCATCTTTGTATAATAGCACAATAGAGCCTTATGAACTGAGGAATGATTCATATTTGCCTTCTTCACACATAACACTGTTATATCATGTTGACTGATATTTGTGCAGTGCACATTTTGCCTATTAATTAGCCACTTATCATTTTGTGTAGACTTTTCTCTATGTTCGTAATATTTTCCAATAGAGGTTCTCTATTGGGGGTGTTGTGTGTCTGTGTTTTGGATGGTGTGGCTTATACCCACAAAAGGACATTCGAACCTATCCATGTTCTAGATCCTGGAGTGTCATATCTCCAATATTCCCCACTATATGTAGCATGATGAACTTCCTAGATACCAGGCTAAAGAATCTTAATCTCTGTGATCCTATTGTAGTTGTATGTAAGGTTTACATTTCGCATGGAGTCGAGTCTTCATGTCAATGGGTGCTGTCCAGTATGCGATTGCATGATGTTTTCCACCATGAATCATGTTCTAATTTGTGGAGTAGTGTTTGGTTGGTTCCCATCCATGTCAATACCATTCTCTTTTAGGGTCGGTTAGGATGTTTTATAGATGGGCATGATGATTCAACATTTGAAATTGGTGACAAAAATGTAAACTTGTGAGAAATTGGGTTGTTGGCTGTGGTGTGGGCCCAGGTCAAGCAACAAATACAATCCTTGACAGGGTGAGGCACAAGTCAACCGTAAATTAACCTGTGCTCAAATGCCTGGCAACTTGGCACAGGGCAGTCAGGTTTAACTTAGAGGCATAGGATAATTTCTGTGTAAATAGGTACTAGAAATTAACCGTGGGCAGAGAACTCCGGTCCGCCCCGGAGTGTGCGAAGATTTGCTGACTCTGCGTTCCACGGAGAACATGGAGTAGGCAAATCTCTGGAGCAGAGTTGGCCAGCCCCTGCTTCCGACCGCCAATTGATTTAAAATGAAATAAAAGCACTTTCAAGTAAATTAAAAGCACTTGCCTGAGCTGCAGCATCCCTGGGCTGCCCTCCTCCTCTTCATCGCCGTCCAGGGGAAAACTGTGCATGCGCGTGCGACCTCACATTTCGAAATGCGCATTTCACACAAGCCCATTTTGACTGCAGACAGCCTGGTACCAGGGCAAGGTGGCAGGAAATTCCAGAAGATTCTTCCACTTCAAAGCTGGCACCAGGCATAAAAATAGGACCCTCAGACTCACTCTGCAGTTTACTTCTGGACCTGCAGGAGGACTGTCAGTAGACGTTCCTGCTGCCTCTGGCCTGGTATGAACTTCAGAGGACTGGCCTGCAGCTTGAGATCTGCTTTCCTTCTTGTACCCAAGCCTTCCAGAGTGATTTCAAGGGCTAGTTTGCTGGCCTTCTTATTAGAGCCTCAGGGACAGAAAATGTTATAGCTTCCTTGAACTTGCACCTCCATCCAGCCTAGGCCGGCTCCAAATAGTGCCCCTTTAGTCCTGGACCATTGAAAGTGGTGCTAAAGGTGCCCAGATGGCCAAACCCAAAACTTAAGATTCAAACAATTTTCAGCCAAAAAGTGCCCTGAGAAAGAGGAGGAGACCGGGACTTACCTGCTCGCCGATCCGCCCAAAGTGCATTGCTGGTTAGTCCGAATTCATGGTAGCTCCCGCTCCATTCTTCTATGCAGCAGCAAATCCTGTTCAATGGTTCCTTGCAGAAGGGATATCCTGCCTTGTGGAGCCCTGGTTTGCTACAGCCTGAATCTTCGTCCTGCTGGAGTTTTCCGACTTCCATAAACAGACTCAGTATAAACATAGAAACCTTCACTGTAATTTCGTTCAGTGGCTTCCAGACGACGACACTTCTTCCTCAGACACCGTCAACTGCCTTGCCCCTCTGAATTTTCCCTTCTCTGACATTTTTCTTCAAACATTCTTCTAAGTGTGACAGTAAGCGAAGACTGGGCCAAATCTACTTTGTACATCCATACCGCGCTTCATCGTGGTGGGCCATAACTTTGTAATTTGCCCTAGTCTCACACGACTAAATGTTGACAGTTGGTGCTTTGATCTTTTAGGCGCTATTTTTCACTTTAAACCTTAAAAATGAATAGCTCCTATTCTACTGATTAGAGTTTTGCTGTTTTGGTGTCAAATAATCCATTTAAACTTACCCTAATTTGTGTTATGTTTTCACTTTATTAATGTTTAAGTACTTTACATATTGTCTCTAAGTTAAGCATGACTGTTTTTGTGCCAATCTACCTAAGGTTTAACCACATTATATATAGCATACTCCTCTGTATATAAGCATTTATTTGTACTATGGATATGTACCAATATATGTGTATTGCCTTGTATAAATGTGTTGAATAATTATGTTTTTAATAAATATAGATATTCATTAGTTATGCTTAACAAATGTACATATTACTGATAGCTACATTATTCTATGTTTTTAACATGTATGTAAGTGACTGCATAAATAGGTAAATCTTTTATCATAACTATTTATCTACAATTGCTTCACTATTGAATTACAAATATATATATATATATATATGTATAAATAAATACAATTATTTTCAAGTACAACACTTAAAAGCCAAAGTTTATTTAATGCATCTTTAATATACATATACCACCTTCCTTTATGCATCTATATACCTTCCATATACTTATGTATCATCTACCTCAATTGTGAGAAGTTGGCCTGATGTATGATGTCTCCAATTCTGGGGGCACCTTGTATCAGTCCAAACAATCCCTTATGGTGGTGGTTGTAAGTCAACCTTAAAAGACAAGCTATCCTAATAGTAGCATGGACTAAGCAGTCTTAGGCAAAACTCAAGAGGGCATGTGAAGCCAGCTGTTTTACCATATGCAATCCTTTAATATCAAATGAAAGGACACCACACAAGTTATATATTATAAAAATATATGTATTTATTACTAGAATAATCCCCTGTACTCTTTATGAGTATAGAAGCACAAGCGTTTAAACACAAGTACAGTTTAACATATGAAAGTTGCACAATTATGGATGAGGCCGGTGGCCACTCGAACCATATATCAAAGAAGTGGTATAAGTATCACCTTATGAACAGTGGTAAGGCCTGGGGCCTTGGGAATCGCTGGGACTACACTGGACTAACAGCAGTTAGGACGGGAGTAGCCCGCGGGAATCGGGTGCAGCGCTAAAAGCACACGCATGCACCAATGCAAAGTCAATGGTGCGTAAAAGTTACAAAGTTACTGTTTTAGAAGTCTTCCGACTGGACTAGACCCTAGCCACTTAAAACTTAGACACTAGAGGTGTAAACCACTACAGGAGCACCGGCGTTCATGAGTTACCTCACCCACAGGAAGCGGGTGCATCGGTGCCAAAGCGTGTCGGTTTCGTCGTGGAGTTCTATGGAGCCTGGAGATGAAGATGCTGCAGGCGGCCAGGAGAGAAGAGTCCGGTTGGATCCAAGGGTAGATCGAAGATGTAGAGTACCTGAAAACAGAGGGGACAGAGTCTGGGTCACTAGCCAGTGACCAGGAAGGAACCAGGCAATGTCGGGCGCAATCAGGTGCTTGTCGCGAAGCTTGTCTCCGCTGCCACGTAGACTCTGGGGCACCGACGGTGACCTGAAGTGAATCACGAGCTGTCCCACAAAGGCTCTCGCTGTCGGCGGTGTCGGCTTCCGGATCGGAGTTAACAAGCCTTGGCAAGTGCAACCCACGCGGATTGGAAGATCGCTTCTTGTTCGGACCAGCAAGGTCAGATAGATTGCTCCTTTTTAGGGGAGCGAGAGCCAGTCTGGAGCAACCAGACTAGCAGTGTAAATTCAAGGTTTCATTGGTACTGGGGCCACTAGCCAACGGGCAAGTGACCGGACCAACGCGTCGAGCAGAAAATGCAAAAGGTCCCCACACAGCACTCGGTGAGTGTGGAGGGGAGATCTTCAGTGCAAAAGCTGCTCGGGGCTGGGGCTTCTCAAACCCCAATGCACAGCTTCGAGGGAGCATCGGGAGCTGCACGGTCAGCACTTTGTAGTTTTTCCAAGATGGCCGGCTCCACGCTTCACGTCGCCTCCACGGGTCTCAGATTCGCTGGGACTGTGGATCGGGCTGTTAGAAATTGAGGGAAGCTGGTCTTGTTGATCTCTGTGGCTCGAGTTCCGGCGGGAACTGCAACAAAGCAAAACATTGGGTGCTGGATGGTGCCTGTTTGCACAGGGTGGTCACTCCTTGACCACAAGGGAGATTCTTCAGTCTTCCACGTCGAGTGGGATGTCGAAGGGTCCAGAGTTCCGTATCAAAGTTTCAGTCAGGATAAATCTACTGCTCATGGGCACAGTTCCTACTTTTATTCCAAATCAAGGGGCTGGATTACCTGCTAGGTCCCTCCTATGGGTGGGGCCCAGGAAGGGGGTGGTTACACCCCTTTCCCTTTGTCCAGTTTCGCGCCAGAGCTGGGGCTGGAGTGCCCCCAGAACCGGTTTGACTGGATTTTGCATGGGACACCTTGTGTGCCCCAGGCAGTGTCTAGTTTCTTTCAACCCTCCCTGCTCCAATCCACTATCTCCTGTCTGGGGTGGTGTGACACCTCCCTGTGACAGGAACCTCTTTGTCCAAGCCTCCCCTGCCAGGTTTCGGTCAGCAGCAGGAGGCCAGACTTGTGTCGGGGCAGCAGCATCCATTTTGTCATGCTGAGGCTCTGGTTAGGATTAACCGCGTTTTAAGTAAAGTAGCATGTCTTTTCCCTCTAGAAGGGTGGAATGCCACCCCCATCGCCAGAACTTGCGAGGGGATAGTATTCCAAAGTGTATGACACCTTACACGACATGTTTTGATAAAGCCAAACCAAAGTTAGCAATAACCGCGAGGATTATAATGCACTTAAGAGTATATGGTATGGCAATACCCTGGAACAGCTGTAAGGAAATGGTTCTGAACGCTGCAGACAGGCTCAGCTCATGCTAGAGCACCATCTCACATAAAACCAAGCACTCTGCCTCCAGTATTGTTAAGGCCTGCCATTCGAGTGACTTATAGGTGCATATGTGTCCAGATATAGGTTTAGACATAGGTATACTATATCTAAGCAAGGGGTGATTGCACGACCTTGCCCCAGCTGAGTGATCAGCCAGTTGTGTCTGTTTGACTGGCCAGCCAGGGGTGGCAAAAGATATGCTGCAGCCCCTGGTAGGCCTTGGATGCACCTATGCCCTGGGCACCTATAGTGCACTGTACAGGGGCTGATAAGGTGTCCAGTACCAAATTGGTGATGTACCTAATGTACATGGTTATTAATTTAGAGAGAGAACAGCAGGCTGTGGGTCTGATTAGCAGGCCCACAGCCACATTAAGTCAAAAATCAGTGAAGCAAAAAGCAAAAATTGGGGTGACCATAGGAAAGCAGACCCTACTCTCCTACATCAATTCTCTGACTCATCTCAAACCTCTTTCTACTACTCTTTCCAATGCACTACCATATTTCTCACCCTATACCTCTATCAATGTATCTTCTACCTCCACTCTCTCATTCATCCCAAACCCCATGTCACTACTATGACCCCCCAAACAACCCTCTCTAGACACTTCCCTACTCTACCCCTCCTTGCAACATCTCATACCTCTTTTACTATTCTGATCCCCAAAGCAATCCTTTCTAAACCCTTCCCTCTGACTCTCCCCCCTCCACCATCCTTTTACTTATCCCAAGCCTCCTCCTACTGCTATGAGCTCAAAAACAAAACAAAAAAGATTTCTAAATCCTTCCCTCTTCTATCCCTCCACTATTCCTTTCACTCCGATTAACAGACATGTCCACCACTCAAATTAATTTCATATTTTACTATACTAATTCCCCACTAATCGTTTATGGGTTCCAGAGTAGCGTGTTACTCGCCGAAAAAGCGCTACAACATCTCATCAGGGGTAGCAAGTGCTATATGAATGCAAAACCTTTTCCCTCTTCTATCCCTCCACTAACCTTCTCAATCCAAATAACTGACTAACATATCCACCATTCAAATTACTTTCATATTTCACTATACTAATTCACTACTAATCCTTTATGGGTTCCGGAATAGCCTGCTACTCGCCGAAAAAGCACTTCGACACCTCGTCAGGAGTACTACGTGCTATATCAATGCAATTTCAATACAATACAGATTAATTTAGAGACTTTTTGTGGTTCACCCTTACTAGGATTGTGGCTGTTCCTTGAGAAGGGCTAACAACCCCTTCAACGAACAACCCAATTTCCCACATCTTCTATTCTGTTTTTTACTTTTAAGAATTTGTAATGATAGGAGGTCCAGATGAAAGTTGCCATTAAAGCGCTGCCCAAAAGAAATAAAATCCTTAAAAATATAAGAAATCCAATGTGAGCTCCTTTGGTAGAGTATAATCATGATATACTAAAATCTTTATCCTTTTTAACAGCCCCGCTTCAAGTTTTTTTAAATGTATGCCAATAAAATGTTAATTGTCAATCACACAAAAAATTTTCACGACCCCAAACCAGGGAGGAAGACATACTGTGACTTCCCTGTGTTTTTATTTTGTTGATCCATACATTACATATGGTCAATTATTGAACCTGATTAAAATATCAGTCTTTGCCATCAGGAACTTTTTTATGCTAATGATGAGAGGGTTTGGTGCTTCATCAGGAAGTCTGAGGCCCACGGGGGAAGGAATCCTGCTTATCTTTATTGAGGAGCTTTTGGAGCTCTTGAATATGGACAATGGATTTGTCATCAAGTGTATCAGAGGCTGCAAGGGTCAGTATGTATTGGTAGCACTTTGCCAATTGGCTCATTGATTATGCCTGGATTGGCAGATTGCAGTGGCATTGGTTCATATATTTGCTTTTTATATATTGTTAAACATTTTCGAGTTAGAAAGCAAACCCCTTTTGATAGATGGCTTAGATAAATAGGCTTTCAAGAAATAAGATGTACTTTCTTCATAAGCTTGTCACCATGCACTTTTATTATGTTTGTCCCATCATGATCTTGGAGTCCTACCTGGATCTGATGTCATTGACAAGTGTTCTATCTGTTCCAGAGCAGTGGGGAAAAATCAAACAGTCAACTACTGCACATAACATTGAATACTCCTCCAATGTCCCCATACCTTGATTTTATGCTAAAACGTTATTGGTGTTCTGCTAGAAGCTATACTGTGCTTCTTGCTTTTGAAGGATGGTTTATTGTCAAATTAACCAAAATAAACGTTTTCGATTGATTGATTTGATAGATACTTGCATATTAGTTCGGGTATTTCAATTCCATGTTAAAAATGCAAACCAGCATTATGGCTTTTAAGGTCTGGTGTTGACAAAGACCTTCTGATTTTACTAAAATGATATCTATAATATAGTTGCTTAGTTGCTTAAATGAGCTTTCAGACACTTCTCATCTTCCATTGGACTGTGTCATTCACATTTCACCTTCACTTTGTCTACATTTTGCTCTTTCACAATGAGCACATCCACACACAATAGTACCTTTCAGTGCCAGTGGTTTTGCTTTTACTTCAGAATTACTTGGTACCCTTGTGGTTTGAGCCTCAGGTGATAGCAAGATGTTTTCTACTAGAGGAGAGCACAGACCACATTACAGCTTCATCAGTTCCTGTCTCCTGCCAATGCTGTTGTAAATTCCCTTTGAAGTGTCCAATTTCACAGCATAACAGACTGCATCCATTTGGAACTGTTCTGTATTAAGTTATTCTCTTTTCACTATGCATCCAGCACATAAGCTGTACACAAAGAATTCATAAGTGGATAATTCTTCAGAACATGTTTATTCTGATGCAATTTCACCAATGGTTCTTTAATAAACGTCCTCAGGAAGAAAATCAGCCTTCATCATGGTTAATTTGTAGGAATTGTAACACTTTCTTTCTTTCCTTCTTCCTTTGGTTTCTTTCCTTCTTCATTCTATCTTTGTTTCGTTCCTTCTTTCTGGCTTTCATTCTTTTTTACCTTCTTTTCTTCCTTCCTTTTCATTTTCTTCTTGCTTGCTTTTTTCCTCTTTTTTCCTTCTTTCTTGCATTATTTCCTACGTTCTTGCTTTTTGTCCTCCTTTCCCTTTTCTCTCTTTATTTCCCGTTCCATCTGTATACCTTTCCATCTTTTGCTTCCTTCTTTCCTTCATTCTTTTTTTGTTTACTTCCTTCTTTCTTTTCACCTTTCCTTACTTCTTTTTTTCTGTCTTTCCTGCCTTCATTGTCCCTTTTTTCTTCCTTTCTCAGCTTCTTTATTGTTAACCTTCTTACTCGTCTTTCTTCCTTTCCTTCTTTCTTTCTTGCTTTCTTCTTTCTCAAAGGCAAGAGGCTGGCTGCCAATGGCAGAATGATTGGCTTTTTAGGTGTGTGTTAGCCAAGACCTTTTGGTTTTTAATAAAATTAAGTTTTTGACATAGGTACTCATAGGGGTTTTTTCAGCCAAACTTAATAAATATGTCTGTGGTGATGTCGTTCACAATTTTTCCAACCCACTCAAGCATGGTAGTTCCCTTCAGTGCCCGTGTTTTTTCTATACAGTAACGAACATCTAACAGCTTCCTGAACAATAAGGTTTTGCAAAAGCTGTGACAAAACAAGAGTTGCCAAAAGGTTGTTGGCCAGACCTGGTAGCTTCGCTAATGCTGAATATTAATGTCTGAATAGGGACTTACTCTGTATGACATTTAACTGTTAAAAATAACGACTGTGTTTAAAAGCAATATGTGGAGTTAATGTTATTCCATTTTTAGGGCTCGGCCTACGTCCCACGAAGTGGGCGTGGCCTAAGAGTCCTTTTCTGAGGGCTTCGAAAATCGTACCTACCGAATTCCAGAAAGCTCAAAGCTCGTGATTTTTGCTGGGTTTTTTTGCCAGCTGCATGGCAATTGGCCCTCGCATGCGTGTGTTTTTACAAGAGAGCACGCAATAGGCCATAGGCGTTAGAGTTGCTCCGCCTAGTGCATATTCCGTGCGGACACGCACAGCAGAAGGGCATATTTCTTCAATTACCAGCTGTCAGGGCCCGCGGTAATTGAAGACAGATGCTGGGCTATCTGGCTGCAGCCTTGTGCGGCTCGCCCAGCTCTAAAAAGGGAACCTCCCTCCCTCCCCGAACAGGGAAGTTGGCCTGTATGATTGCGTATTTCAAGAAAGACCTTAACGGCTTTCTTGTTTGTAACCTCGCCTGGCACGTTTTGAAACGAGCAGTTTATTTGTTATCTTTATGCAGTCAAGTTGGACTTGGTAAAATGCACCAGCCATGCGGTGGAAGAAGCTTATGCTTCAAGCTTAAAAGCGTTGCTTTTTCTCTTCACTACATAAATTGCCTTTTGGACAAGAATATTTTTATCCGTGATTAACGCTATTTATACGAGTCGGAGCACTGTCATTCCCGAGTGACGAAACGAAACCGCCAAAGTCCCGGCCACACAACGCTCATGTGTCCCTTCCGAAGTGCCAGCCTGTCACACACGTGCAGATAACCATCACTCGCATTAACCTGAGACTGGACGCCGTACTGTTGCCCATCACCTCCCTAATCTTTCCATCCTTTCCGAAATAGCAGACGGTAGTCATCTTGCCATCACGTCCCGAATATTTAAGCCTGTCCCCGTCTATTCCGTAACTAAGTCGTTTCTTGTTTTACAATTGGATCGCTTTTGCGATCTGTTGAAGTGCCGCTTGTTTTCTCATTGACGACCAAACACCCTTCCTTTTTTTTAGTAATTAAAATGTTGCTTATTCTGAAAAATGCCTATCCAGATATTCGTCATCTTTTTATGATTCCTCACGTGAGCCTTCCTAAGTGTTAGCATATGAGCACATGTCACCCTGTCTGTAAACTGCACTTTTAGCAGCATTTCGTGCATTTGAACACAGTACTTTTCACGAGGGTCTACTCTGTGTACACAAGGAGCTTACACTTATGTTAGATAGCTCAGTTGCTTCGTGTGCTTGCTGCAGATGGCTGCTGCCTGTACGCCACTAGTTTTCTTCCATGAGAACCTGACTCAGTCTCCCCCCCCACCCCCTCCCCCTGATCAATAAAATAATACTTCAGAGTGGTACTGCGCCGTGAAGCCCCAGTACTGCCAGTGAGTGCTGTGTTTTTGTTGTTCTCAAATTGCACCTACCACGTCTTCGGAGAACCAGGGAAACTTCGATTAACCTGTTTGCGTGTAGCAGTTGCCCAGCTCTGCGAAAAGGGCCAGGATACGTTTGTGTTCGCCTGGCTCCACTGGGTACCTGGGCATGGAACACCCCCGGCATTGTTACCACCACCTCCTCTGTGTGATAAGGGGGCGCGGCCGGGTGGGTCTGTGTTAGTTCTCAATGCGTGCATGCGTGTAGAGTGCAGAGTGAGCGCACAGTGAGCGCAGATTCAGTGCAGAGTGAGAGCAGAATGAGTGCAGAGTGAGAGTATGTGCAGAGTGAGAGCAGAATGAGTGCAGAGTGAGAGTGTGTGCAGAGTGAGAGCAGAATGAGTGCAGAGTGAGTGCAGAGTTTGAGTGAGTGCAGAGTGAGAGTGAGTGCTGCAGAGTGTGAGTGAGTGCAGAGTGTGAGTGAGTTCTGCAGAGTGTGAGTGAGTGCTGCAGAGTGTGAGTGCAGAGTGTGTGCAGAGTGTGAGTGAGTGCTGCAGAGTGTGAGTGAGTGCTGCAGAGTGTGAGTGAGTGTTGCAGAGTGTGAGTGAGTGCAGAGTGAGTGGAGAGTGAGAGTGAGTGCTGCAGAGTGTGAGTGAGTGCAGAGGGAGTGCAAAGTGAGAGTGAGTGCTGCAGAGTGAGAGTGAGTGCAGAGTGCAGAATGAGTGCAGAATGAGTGCAGAATGAGTGCAGCATAAATGCAGAATAAGTGCAGAGTGAGAGTGAGTGCAGAATGAGTACAGAATAAGTGCAGAGTGAGAGTGAGTGCAGAATAACTGCAGAGTAAGTGCAGACTGAGTGCAGAATGACTGCAGAGTAAGAGTGAGTGCGCAGGAAAATACCACACACATAAGACCACACACATAAGACGGCACACATAAGACCGCACACATAAAACCACATACATAAAACTACACACATAAAACCACACTCATAAGACCACACACATAAGACCACACACATAAGATCACACACATAAGATCACACACATAAGACCAAACACATAAGACCACACACACATACACCACTCTCACCACCACACACACCACCACACACTCACCACCACACACGCAACCACACACACACACCACCAGCCGTCACTGCACACTTTCACCGGGCACAAACACCACCAGCCATCAGTGCACGCTTTCACCAGGCACACACACCTCCAGCCACCTGTGCACGCTTTTACCAGGCACACACACCACCAGCCATCAGTGCACGCTTCCACCAAGCACACACACCACCAGCCATCAGTGCACAATTTCTACATGCACACACACCAGCAGCCATCAGTGCACACATCAATTGTTAACGCATCCACAATTAACTATTGTAGCAATCGCAGTATGGTGCACTTTACTTTTAAACATATCCATCTAAAGCGCAGTATGCCACAATTCCAATCCAACCCACATAATTCTACTACACACCACATGCATACACTCCATAACACATGGCCCATTTACAATGCCATTAGCTCTAACTCAAATAAATCCGAGACCTATTGCATTTCTAATGCTTATTCAGCTAGTGTTTGTGAGATTTTTCATTTTTTTGGCCTGGTTCTGTCACTCTCAGGTTACTGTGTATTCTTACATTGTACGCCCGCTAATTTACATTAGTCAGTGTGCAATATGCCCCCTATTCTGTGTTTGACTGCAGAATTGTTAACAGTGTGTGTTAGTCTCCACTTTGAGGTGCGCAAAGAGTCTGTCTATCCCTGCTCCAGCCATTTATTTACAGCACGTTGACTGTTCCCAAATAAATTATCAGTGTCAAAGTGTTACACTAAAACCCTACTCGATCAACCAATAAGCCACAGGTTACATTTGCCAGATGCCATGTATGGTAGCAGCAATAAACTTCGGAATAAGGGCTCCATTCAGTACTTCTTTTCTCTGTGTTGGTAGTACCCCTGGAATATTTCCCCTTTCTCAGTTGTACTACCTTCTCTGCATTAAATGGGGAGAGGATGTCTCCTTACGTCGAATCAGGGGAACCGGGTTTGAGTCTCGGGTACGACGCTCAACATCCTGTGATTCTGATCAAATCACTTAATCTCCTGTGCTCAACAAAAATGAATGTGTCCTCATGCAACGAAACTGGTGCTATGTAAAGCGCTCTGACGCCCAATATCTTCGGGTTTAGTTTGCGCTAAATAAAACTCTAAAAAATAAATAAATGCAGAAGTGCTTTTTTGGCTTTTGTGTATTCTAGGTGGAGAAGTGTGGCTCACTGGTTAGAAGCAGCAGACCCTGATGCAGAGGTCTGACCCGGGACCAGGGTTCAATTCCCGACGTGGCAGGGTCTTGGGCTCAATGTCCACGGACTCGATAATTCTTGCCTCGGTGTCTACTCTAATCATGGGTCCCACTCTGCAACTCTGGGCAATAGCTTGCTTAATCTCCACAACGGCCCCGAAAGCGCTGGGATGCCTGGCTTCACCTTGGGGGTGCCCAGTAAGGGGCATCTCACAGGGAAAGCCAGGAAGGGTTCCACAGCGGTATACAGCGCCAGGATGCCTGAAAGGTGATAGTGCGCTTTACAAGTATACATACATTTACATAGATGCTGCTTCTCAGGGGCACTTCTGATGGCTTCAGCATTAAACTCTGTGAGCCTGTAACAGAACAGGCCTCGATCAACAATATTTATACCCTCCCATGTCACACAGGGTGGGCTTCAACTGAGCCTTCTGTTGCCACGTTAGTCAAGCACTCTGATGGGGGGAGTTTCGGCCTGTACCGCAGATAGATATCGGACGCCATTAATGAGAGTGCTTATAATCTCGGTAAAATGCATCTCTATCTCCGAGAACTTGCTTTCTCATCTGAAGGCACAGAGCGTTAACTGCACATGCGAGCGCATAAGCTGTATCCCTGCCAGATTGCATTGCTTGTTAATACCCGCAGGCTATTAATAATTCTCCGATAGGCTGCGCACGTGCCCACAGGCAGATTGCAGCTTGTGCTGCGGCTGCGATGGTGGCAAGCAAACACTTTGAGAGGGTGAGAGGTGGGCTGCCCGGCGAGCGTTTCACGACGGCAGTCGGCAGAGCTGCCTGTGCTGGGTTCCCTGTGCCGGACCTGCACTACTATGGGAAAGATTCTTCCACCTGGTGGTGATGGGGTCCTGGACATCGCTCAAATTAAAAGTTTTACAAGGTTGAAACAAACATCGGCAACGCCAATAGGTCTTTCCCGGGTACTTTTTAATAAGCAGATGGGTAAGAGAAGGTGGAGAGAGCAGGGAGAAAAAATAGTCCCTAATATTCGCTGCAATTCAAAGTCTTGAGTCAGGAGCGGAAGGATGCATGCCAAGCCAGTTACCTCATTGAGAGACCAAAATGCGTTTAGGAAGGACGAACTCAAGAAATGTGAGGAAAGCCATTGATTCAGGATCAGGGAAGCTAGGCACACAAGAAAGTCATCCACTGACGAATATGGGCTGATCCAAAACCCATTAGGAGAACTGTAAGTGAACAAACCGCCCATGGATTATACAAATTGAAGTCATGTGAGCAAAACCAAGCATGGCAGACTGCTTTGATGGGCACATGGACTATTCTGTTGGACTTGCCTGAGATTACAAAAACTCGGCTATTTGTAACAGTTTGAACTGCTTAGCTGACGCATCGTCATACATCTTGAAAGTGCAGTGGCGAATTATTGCTTAGTTTTTCTCGTATCTGGATAGTGTTAAAACAAGCATTGGCATAGCCTATAGGTCACACCTTTGGAACCTTATAAGTGTTTAGCCATGCGACAGTTAATGTTGTTGCACAAAGGATATTGTGCTGGATGGCTAAAAGCGTATAAGGTCCCAAAGCGACCTATTGGCTATGCCGAAGCTTGTCTATAATGGCTGGTTGAGAACATGTTTACTTTATGACATTAAACGTAGTACAAGTGAAAAACGTGGTTTAGTTACAAAGTGTGTGCTTTTTTTTCATGTCCTCATTTTCCTGTATTATTGAGGTGAAGATTATAAAAATGCGAGTATAAATGAAAATGATGCGAACTTCAAAAGCTGGTGACTATAGTCATGCCTTCTTGTGCCCCAGAATTTCCTGCAAGTACTTGGTATCCACATTGGCTTTGGCACCCGCAGCCGTGTGACTAGATGGCGTCCATACCTTATGTTTTGCAGAAAGATACTAAGAAATGCACAATACCTACATTATTGTCCACTTGCCTTTGCGTTTGTGTTTTTTTAACTCCCCATTGTGGTTTTGAAAGCATCAAGCTGGCCGCTGCGAGATGTTTTTTTAATGTCACTAAATTATCATGCGTTCTAGACTTTGACATTCAATTGCAGCAGGTAGTAAATAAAATGACTACATTCCGTAGGCCACAGGTTCTTAGTAAGGTTGTCTCAACCATTCACCTTTCCAAGGTCGATTAAATCAGTATCATTGAGTTCGGTAATGGTAAAACCTAAATGAAATTGTGTTTTTATTTGGATGGTTGCACAGTGCTGACCCACATATGAAAATACATTTGGGTGCTTTTATCTGCTTCTGGGAGTGTGACTACTAAACCAAAATAAGCACCAATATTGCCGAAATACTTGTATAATGGATCTAGCTTGATCGCTCGAATTACTGACCTAAACAGTAACTCTCAGGAGATATATTTATCCGGAATCAATCCAACAATTTTTATTAATTATGCATCAGTAATCTCATGTAAATGAACAATTTTTTCTTTTTGGAGACGAACAACACAAATATCAGCTCCACATCATGTAATAAAGTACAATTATTTACAATTCAAAAAGACGATTTGGAACAAGCTACAAACTTTCAATCTAACACTCATACATCACAAGACATTGATAAACATACAAATACTAGTTTACAATTATACAATAATATTTACAAATTCCTGAATTGTAGAGAAAAGCATTGGAAGCAACAGATAAACAATTATTGAGCTTTTTGTTAAATCAACACGATCTTCCTAATGCTGGGTAGAGGGGTCTACGCGTTTCGATAACCCCTTATTGTGGGGAAATCTCGTCAGGACCAAATGCCTTTTAAGTGCACGGGTATTCTCTTGCTTGGAGAAAAAAATGCAAGCCGCGTATCCAGGCGGGATCCAAGTTAATTCGGAAGTGGTGGAGGTGGTGATTTGTTGTCAGCGTGTGCGTCGGTCAGTTTCTGCTTCTCGGGACTGTCTTCTTTTAATATTGTTCTGAATGTTTGGAATGAAGCGAATTCATCCGGGGGTTCACGCTGTTCGGTCTCTGGACTGGATGGGACCGGCCCTTGCATTTGTTGCCAGAGACCGAACAGCGTGAACCCCCGGATGAATTCGCTTCATTCCAAACATTCAGAACAATATTAAAAGAAGACAGTCCCGAGAAGCAGAAACTGACCGACGCACACGCTGACAACAAATCACCACCTCCACCACTTCCGAATTAACTTGGATCCCGCCTGGATACGCGGCTTGCATTTTTTTCTCCAAGCAAGAGAATACCCGTGCACTTAAAAGGCATTTGGTCCTGACGAGATTTCCCCACAATAAGGGGTTATCGAAACGCGTAGACCCCTCTACCCAGCATTAGGAAGATCGTGTTGATTTAACAAAAAGCTCAATAATTGTTTATCTGTTGCTTCCAATGCTTTTCTCTACAATTCAGGAATTTGTAAATATTATTGTATAATTGTAAACTAGTATTTGTATGTTTATCAATGTCTTGTGATGTATGAGTGTTAGATTGAAAGTTTGTAGCTTGTTCCAAATCGTCTTTTTGAATTGTAAATAATTGTACTTTATTACATGATGTGGAGCTGATATTTGTGTTGTTCGTCTCCAAAAAGAAAAAATTGTTCATTTACATGAGATTACTGATGCATAATTAATAAAAATTGTTGGATTGATTCCGGATAAATATATCTCCTGAGAGTTACTGTTTAGGTCAGTAATTCGAGCGATCAAGCTAGATCCATTATACAAGTATTTCGGCAATATTGGTGCTTATTTTGGTTTAGTGATTATATTTGAGGCTTGTCCTTATTGCCAGTGAGCCCAGACCCTGTCTTGGGTCTGGGAGTGTGACGGCATGCTTGCCCAGTGGTCATTAGAAAGGCCTGTTTTGAGCCGTTTGTGTGACTGCAGGTAACTGTTGCATTGTGTGTGTTTGTTTTCCCAGTGACCTAGATTTTCGGCATCCCGTCCTAGCCAAACTGCATACAACCTTACTCCTCTGTGTGCTTCTAGAGGCGACTGTATTCTGGAAGCCTCAGCTGGTTTAATATTTCTGTATCTAAATGTTTTTAAACGCAATAAGTTTCGCTACTTTTGAGAATTAAAAAGGTTGCTTTGAAAAAAAAAAGGTGAAGTCAAAATTGCTGTGCCCCGAAGGATCTGTTTAGTTGACTATACACACTCTATTATACTTTATTTTCTCATACAACTGCGGCGGAACTCAAGTGTAGATTGCATGCAGAATTTACCTTTTTGTTTTTTCTGTTTATTTTTTTCAGGTTTTATGAAGCTGACAAAAGATCAGAGTCTTGTGACTAGGTTTGAACTAACATTTTCTCACCCGAGTGCCCGCCTTCCGTTTCACAGTGTGTACAGACATGTTTTTGTGCTACAGTCCGTTTTTGAGGGGAATGGCCGGAAATGAGATACCTGTAAAGAGCGTAGTCTTTTGTTTTTCAGGCATAAATACAAGTTTGAAGTGGTTAGGTATTAAGAAAGGACAGCTTTGTCTGAACATCTCCTTCAAAGGGACAGCACAGAGGATCTCTGAATCCCTCTACAAATAAACATCTAAACAGCAGAGCGGCACTTGTGTCATTTAACTATAATCATTATGGTGGCAGAAATTACATCATAAACCCCTTGCCCTAGGCACCATGTCATCACAGGAAGTACCGTCATATGACTTTTGAAGCTGATAGCACCCCTATTGTCTGTCTTGTTTAACAATCTTATTTGAAACCCAAAGCTGCAGTATGGCAACAATGACTGCTGCACTGACAGCTAGCGACAAAAACTGAAGTGGTGTTCTTTTGAAAGATCAAAAGCGAGATGGGTTATATCACACTGGAAGCAAAGCAGTCGTCAGTGCTCCAACGAGCAATGTAATGGGAATTATGTCAACCATCAGCAATAGAGAATTGATGCCCCTGGGAAGCAGATTCTATGACTAAACGTCTTATTGTACACGTGTGTAAGATGGAGTAGGTAGTAGGTATGCTGTATGCATCACAATGGCCAGATAGACATGTGGCATATCTAAACAAGCAATGGTCGCGCGGCTGTGAAAGTGACACAGCCGCGCGGCCGCGAAAGTGAAAGTAATGGCCAGCGGAGGAAGAGATAACAAAAGGCAGATGGCGGCTGCGCGTGTGCACGCAAAGCTTTAGGCCAGGAAAAGCTTGTAGCTTTGAAAAAACCCTTACTAAAGTCGAGCAAGCAGCGCATGCGCTGCTCTAGGCTGGACCTAAAAAAGAGGAAAAACTGTAGACAACAGATGTCGTACTGGCTTAGATGCAGTCCTTGCCTGCACCCATCCTCATGAGGACCTCCACACCTTCCTTCAAGGACCGAGACGGGGTGAATGGCACAGAGTCAGGTCGTGTGCCACTGAAGCAGGCTGTCTGTCTTTGTAATGGGTGCCCACATCCCAGCACTGGAAGGATACGAGGGGGCACTTTGTAGCAGACACCCGTGGGTGCTTCCCAGAGCATACTTTTAGACCTTCTTTGCCTCCTCCAAAACTGCCCTTTTTTGGGGGTTCAAAATTTAGACAACTACCTTGTGGGTCCAAACATTCCTCATCCCTCAAGTGGTGTTTTTATCTGGTCCAATTTCTATATTGGTGTCATCCACTGAGCCAGCAGGAATATACTACATCGCATGAGGCATGCTGCCATGCAAAGCATGTTCTTTTCTTCGAGAATGGGTTGGTTGCTTTAATGGCAGCTGCACTTTCAGTTCTTTCAGTTCTTTAGAAGCCACCACAACGTCCCTCTTGTGTAATGTGCATCATAAATAGACATGTTTGCATGCTCTGCTGTTTGTTGGAATGATACCCATGTAAAATAATTGTAATGCACTTAGGGATGGCTTATTAGTAAGGGTTAGCCGTACTCATATCATTGTTGCTGAACTGGAAGTATCAAATCGTTACAGCTATTCATATAGCAATGCCTATCAGCATTCGAAACTATATGCAAAGTAGAAGTGTTAGAAGGTGGACCTCTTCCACTTTGTCTGCAGCTGGGACAAGCTTTAGAGTAGAAAAAAGGGGTCCATGGTGACTGAGATCTCCATCCTAATAAGCCTCTCTTTAAGGGAACTACTAGTACAAAAGGTAAATATGGAAGCAACAGTGCGAGGTGTCTCATACATTCCTTTGTTGTCACTCAATCAGTATTTGTTAAGCGTGACTACTCAACCACGTTGGTCTCAAGGCGCAGCGAGGGTTGGCGGGATGGGGCGTCAGCAGGTCCTACTGGGCGCTCAGCTTCAGTCAAAGAGCCAGGTCTTGAGATCCTTCCTGAATTGGGTCAGCAACACGGATAGCCTGAGGTGGAGAGGCAGGGTGTTTTTAGGTTTTGGCGGCAAGGTAGTAATAGGATCTTCCTCTGGTCCTGGTCTAGCAGATCCGAGGGACGGTGGCAAGGGCCAATGCGGAAGAACGTAGGTGTCTTTTGGGTACGTGGAATGAGAAGCGGTGGTTCAGGTATGCTGGTCTGGTGTCATGGAGGGCTTTATAGGCATGTGTAAGGAGCTTTAATGTGACTCTTCTGTTGACTGGGAGCCAATGGAGTTCACACAGGTGTTCAGAGATGTGGCTGCAGCGGGGATGTTGAGGACCAGTTTCTGGGTGACGATTACGTACAGTGATTTGCTGTAGACGAGTCTGTTGCCGATGAGTGAGTGAGTGACCGCCTTTCTGGCCTCAGTGGGGATCCATCTGAAGAGATTTTGAAGGTGAAGAGTGTGGAAGCATGATGAGGAGACGATGTTGATCTGACGGTTCATCGTGAGCGAGGAGTCCAGTATGATGCTGATGTTTTGTGCGTGGTCCATGGGTGTGGGGTTCCTAATGCGTGGGCCAACAGGAGTTTTCCCAAGCGGCGGTGTTGGATCCCAGGAGAGGACCTTGGTCTTGTCTGAGCTGTGCTTGAGGCAGCTGTCTCTCATCCAGGTAACGAAGGCCATCACCCCATCGTAGAAGTTGTTTATAGCAATTGTGGTTTCATTGGTGAGGGAGAGGATCAGCTGGGTGTCGGCAGCCTAGGAGAAGATGTTGAGTTCAAGGTTCCTGGCTATGGCTGCGAGTGGGGCCATGTAGATGTTGAAGAGGGTGGGGCTCCTGGAGGAGCCCTGGGATACTCCACAGCGATCTTCGTGGGTTCTGAGAGGAACAATGGTAGTCTGAATCTCTGTGTTCTACCCGCGAGGAAGGAACAGATCTAGTCCAGGATTTTGGCATGGATGCCGGAACTGTGGAGTCTTGTGCTTAGTGTGCAGTGGGAGACGGTGTCAAAGGCAGCTGAGAGGTCCAGGAGGATGTGGACCTCTGTCTCTCCCCAGTTGAGGGGGGAGCGGATGTCATTGATGGTGCGAGGAGGGTGGTGGTTGCTTGGGATACCAGGTTGAGAGTCGTCCAGGACGTGGTTGGCTTCGATGAACTCAGAGAATTGGGCTTTTATGGCCTTCTCCATGAGCTTGGCTGGGAAGGGGAGCAGTGAGATGGGTTTGAAATTCTTGAGGTCTGTCCGGTCTATAGATGATTTCTTCAGCAGGGGGTTGATCTCAGCGTGTTTCAAGTCATCGGGAAGTTGGCGGTCTTGTTGGAGCACTTGATGGTGCCGCGTAATTTTGGGGCAATAGCGGGGGTGGATCTGTAGAAGATGTGGTGCGGGCAGGGGTCCGAGGGTGCTCTGGATTGAATGCTCTTCATGGTCTTGAGAGTATCGTCCATGGTGACCGGGGTCGAGTTGAGCAGTATCTGTTGGTGGGCGGTGTCATCGTGTGTGGTGGTGGTGGGAGAGATGAGTGGGTCTTGGGTGTTGTGATATCCTTGATTTTGTGGTGCAAGTAGGTGCAGAGTTTGTTACAGAGGTCTTGGGAGAGTGGGACTTCTGTGGTCGCACTGTTGAGTTTGGTGAACTCCTTGATGATGGCTTAAGAGTTCTTTTCTGTTGTGTGCGTTGGCATTGATTCTGTTTTGGGGGACCGTTTCTTTGTAGTTTTGAGGAGGTGGTGGTGTGCGGTGACGGTGGCTTTGAAGGTTGCATGGGCTTCTGGGGTTATGTCGCCACTCCATCTCTTCTTGAGCCGTCCACAAGTGCGTATGGTCTTGTGGAGGGCGGCAGTGAACCAATTGGCTTTCTTGGAGTGTTGCTGGCCGAGTGCTTTTCTTGAGGGGGACCAGCTCGCTGGAACAGTTGGAGATCCAACAGTGGAGGTTGCATGCTGCGGTATTGGCGTCTATGGATGTTAGTAGTGTGTTTGTGCTGAGGGAGGCCGTGAGATGTTCTTCTGTGACCTTTTTCCAGTTACGGCGGTGGGGGCGTGGTGTACAGTGGGTTTGGTGAAGGCGAAGTGAACTCAGTGGGGGTCAGTCCAGAGGTGTTCGGAGGCGTGGCTGTAGGGGATTTTTTCACTCAGGCGCCATATAGTAAGGCTTCCTAGTTTTGGCTCCACCTCATGTCTATCTTCCACCACCCTAGACTTTCCATCTCTTTATGTCTATTGTGTGGGTTCTTGTATGCCCTTTCTTACTTTTATCCTATATTTTCCTCATTCTTTCTCCTTTTTATGCCTCTCTCGAATTGCTCTGGGTCAAAGGCTGATGGTGAGAAAAAAGTTCTGGTCCCCCAAAATGAGCTCCGGATCCCACCACCTGCAAGCACTGAATATCTTCCATGCTGCAAGGAAATGTTACCTGCTACGAGCAGGCAGTGAAAGTGTGTAACTTGACAAGAGAACTGTATCATTAGATGTTACAGTCACACTTTTACACCAGGGCTTCTGCAACTCTTGCTCTAACATTAATAATATAAAGGACTGGCTTGTACTGGGATATATTGTTGCCTATTTCTTACATTTTACTCTTTTAAAAACTGTTTAAGTTGTTACTAGTCAATCTCATAAACCAGTCAAGATCCAAAAGCTGTTTTAGAATAAGGCTAGAACTCTTAATATTACTAGAAGAGTTCCTTTTTAGCAGGCCATGATATCTCTCACAAAAACACAGTGTTTAGTAACTATGGGGCCGCTTGCGATAGCGGATTTCCCGCATCCACCGGGCCGGCAGAAGCCACCGCCGGCCCGGAGGATGCGGGAAATCCGCTGGGGAGCCTTGCAAGACCCACCGCCATATTAGGATGGCTGGTGGGTCTTACTATCTGTCCGCCGCTTTTCCGCCGCGGGCGGATTCCGCCCGCGGCGGAAAAGCATTAACATGGCTGGCGGTGTCTATCAGACACCGCCAGCCATATTAGGATTAGTGCGGAAAGATGCCTTTACACGGCGGCATTTCCGCCGTGTAAAGGCATACGGATTTGTGTTTGGGGGCCCGTTGCGGGCCCCCAGGGGTGAAGGGGGGGTGGGGGGTGCACATGGGGGGTACCTATGGTACCCCCCTGCATTTGCCTGCACAAAGCGGTAGGCACCGCGAGGTGCCTGCCGCTTTGTGCATGCAAATGCACAACTTACTTTTTTATCATTGCGGCGGGTGCTGCTTCAAGCAGCACCCGCCGCAATGATAAAAATACAGGATGTGACCGCCAGGGTGGTGGTCACATCCTAATTTGCACGGAGGGACCGCCGCTGCCCCTGCGGACGGTCCCTCCTTCTCTATGGTGGCGGACGGACTCAGGTCCGTCCGCCATCATAATCGGCCCCTTAGTGCGTAAACGTGAGAGGGTATTTGTATTCATGAGTCTCTGTTGTCTGGAGTAGCGGCTCGTAGAGGGAGTGCTGCAGAGCGGTGTGGCGGGGGAGGGGCAGGGTGGGAGGTAGTAAACTCCGGCTTATGGCAGACCGGAGTAATGTAAATAAATAAATAAATAAATAAATAAAACAAATTTCATTGCACGCTCTGAAACGCCAAATGCGTTTCAGTGCGGGCAATGAAATTGTCTTGTCTTCAAGCCCTGATGCCCACAACCCTGTCATCTCCTGCCCCATGGGATGAGAGGGGAATGCCCTCTTCCAGCTTTATTTGCATCTTCTAAATACCCTTCACTACACAAGTTAGCATGTGGGCTCGTAAAGTCGTCATCTTTTTGCTTATTATCTTTACAGAATTTCTAGAAAAATATTTCAGCTCGATGTTCATGTTTTCAGCATCTGACGCTGTCCATGTAGTGCCAAGGCTCCAACAACTAATTATTAGTCCAATTAATGATTCGATATTTGCCCATCTTGTTTAGGTAGTCAGGACTGAACAAATCTCCATATTAAGTTAAGAAAGGTAGTGCCATATAGAATATGAATTTAGAGGTCTCAGCGCTCATTAATGCATTTAAGTTATTTACAATACAATACAAAGAACTTTGGGCTAGATGTAGGTAATTCTAATTTACAGATTCATAAATACCAAATTTTACCGATTCGGTATTTATGAATCGGTAAATTAGAAGGATGCAGATGTAGGTAATTTTTAAATAACAATTACCGAATCTGTAAGATTCGGTATTTACTGATTCAGTAAATACCGAATCGGTATTGCCCATTGATTCCTATGGGCCTTGCAGCCCATAGGAATCAATGGGCAATACCGATTCGGTATTTACCGAATCGGTAAATACCGAATCCTGCAGGGGTGCAGGGGGTGTCACTTTGACACCCTCTAGCACCCCAAGTACAGGCTTGTGTGACATGTGGCACACATGCATGCCCTAAGGGCATGTCTGTGTGTCACATGGCACAGGTGTGCATGCACGGATGTGCATGCACACCTGAATTCGGTATTTTACCACACAATAGGATTGTGTGGTAAAATACCGACTCTTAAGGGCCTGTGGCACTCATCGAAGTGCTAGCTACATCTAGAATTACAGAATCGGTATATTTTCCGATTCGGTACTTTACCGAATCGGTAATTTTACCGAATCGGTAAATATACCGATTCTGTAATTTTAAGCCCCCTACATTGCAAAACCCAGGCCGAAATCGGCTGTTACCGACCGGTATTTGGGCTCCTACATCTGGCCCTTTATTTCCATCACTATAGGTCATAAAAGTACACCATAAAACAAGACACATAATACAATATGGCATTATAAATAAATATTCACAGTCCATTTACAATAGCAGCATAATAACTTTATCAGAGTGCATACTTGTATTTCATTGGAAAGGCATAATTATCTTCAAGAGATGTAGATGTTGAATTATGAATAGTAAGTCAGTAATTCTACTTATTCCTATTTTTGTGCTATTATGGTAGCTGATATTTTGGTCAAAATATTCTGGCAGGGCAATATTTTGTCACTCATTATTGTGGCAAACAACCCTCCTGTCTCAGGAGTTCAAGCGCGAAATTGACTTTTCGATGCCAGCAACTGTTTGACAGTATCAGAATCATCCTAGTCAGTATTGATGTAAACCTGTCTTCTGTTTTCACACTGTGCCTTCAACATCTGTGCAGTTTTGCATCTTTCCAAGTCTTCTGTATCATTTAAAAAATAATTCCAAGTTTCCATTATGTCAAAATTATATAACGGGGCTAAAGCAGAGTCCGCCTCCATCCTCAAAAGATTAAATTCACTTGCAATTTTCCATCTCAAACCTTTTCAGAGGAAGTAGAACAATATACAGCAGTGACATATGTCCCAAAAAGATATGATGAGGGGGCTGTTTTCGTCATTTGATATCCTGTTTTGGGATAATTTAAGCCAGAGGCGCATCCTGTTTCAAGGATTTCTCGCACAGAAAGATCACACATCCATCATTGTCCATTCAGCAGCTTCATTCTTGGCCAGGCAAGAGATTCAACATCTCGAAATGATAGAATAACAACCTGCTCCATTTTTTCTCAATAAAAAAAGCAGTGGGGACTATTAGCAACGAGGTAACCTTTTAGTGATTTGGGATTCCTTTGGAGAGGCAGTCCTCCATAAAAATTGCTAATGAATAACAGATTAATTTAAATATTATACTCAGATTCAGACAAAGACAAAGCAGAAGCAGACCCCAAGATCAATGTTGCCTATACAGCTCCCAAACAATGGCTACAATGAAGCCATTCAGGTGCTTGTCCCCAGACCCCACATCCATTTGAGAGTTTGCTTCATTTTAACACATTCTGTCTCCCGTGAGTGAAGCAGTGCCCTGGGTGGTGATATACATCTCCACCACCAACTGGCCAACACGAGCATTGCCAAGACTCACGTGTTTTCAAATGTCACTGATATTATGCACAGCACACCCAAATTACAGTCTATATCAAGGTGAGTCAAGTGAGATTTATTTTGAACTCTTCATTGTACTGCACCGAACAAATCTCTTCTGTTGGTAAAATCTGTTTTCCAAATTTTCCCAATAGTTATGCATTTTATTTATCCACTTTGATTTCCTCTCTGAACCGTATTCTTCAAGCTCTATGTTTTTACTCGTTGCAGAAATCAATAACTACCCAAATGCAGGCCATTTAAAACAAGTTATTGCTCATCTGCGTTCTTGACATAGTCCCCATATCTACTGTATTGGTTACTTATTCTCCTTGGCTATATTTTTCCTTTTCCTAATATGTAAACACATTTAATCTCGCACGTATAACGTTTTGGTTTGCAGGATCGAATTACTCAGATTTATTTATTCTACCGGTTTGTAAAATGTGATTAATCTTGATTTCTTCAGCCTCAATTCGATTGCAGGGGTTAAGTGATTTCTTTTACCGTTAATGGACTAGAAAAGTAGATTGCTTTGCTTCACCCTGCCTTACCTATAGAACCAGATTGCAGAAGAAACAGATACATTATTATTTCACCTTCCTTTAACAGGAGATTAATCTGATCACTGCATTCTGCAACAAACCACACAAAAGATTGCTCTGGTTATTGTACCTTGCATTAGATTAGTGAAGTAGGTCGCAGGATGATACTTGAATTGCTTTAATTTGCATTTAACCACAGAAGTAGATTGCACTTCCTTTTGTACCGTGCTTCAGATGAAATAAGAAAGGGTGTCAAGTTATTTTGCTCTTCATTAGATTTCAGGGTATTTATCGAAAATTACTCTGAACACTTTCTGTGCATTCACGTCTAAGAAATGATGCTGAATGTTTGACCTTTTAATGAAAGAAGAATATGCGGCGGCCACCGCCATAAACAAAGGGTGGTGGGGCGGGCGGGTGGGTTTACGCGGGGGGAATGTTACAAATACATTTTTTTTAACGTACCTTTTGCCGCCGGCCACTTCCAGCATCATGTTTGCTGCCTCTCCTCTTCCTGGGTCCCAGCAGCCCCTGGTACCCAGACTCCCAACCAATCCTCGTGCTGCAGAGCAGCATGGGGATTGGTATGACCAGGCCGGAAATATGCCCTGCTCGGACCAGGGAGTCTTGGGGCAGTGGCGGCTTCTTCGCAATGGAGGAGGAGCTTCGCACCACTGCCTGGCTCAGAGCCGGTGATAGAAATGGGATTTCTGGTTGTCTAGGGCTTGCGCTAGGCTAGGCAGAAACCACCACTCTAGTCAGGGCAAGGGAGTTACATGCTGAAGATAACCCCTGCTCACCTCCTTGGCACGAGCAGTCAGGCTTATCCCAGAGGCAATGTGTAAAGCGTTTGTGCAACACACACACACAGCAGTAACACACTAGGCCCACCACAAAAGAATCTCCACACAAGGTCATATCAAAATTAGCCTTTGTATTGTCATAAACACATTAGATCATAACCACACATATACACTGTGCAAACTGGCACTAGGCAATATTCACAGGGGATTATATACAGGACCAGGCCAATCGGGCAATGGTCAGAACCATCAGAATGCGGGTAGTAGAAATAAAACACAACCAGTACCATAATGACCTCTGCTGGTACCATAATGACCTCAGCATTATCACATTTGCATTAGACACCATCCTAAAATATCATAGCATGACATTAAGCATAAACACATTAGGCCCAAACCTCATTAGCATAAACACATTACGCATTAGGCCTCACCAGCATAAACACATTATGCAATAACCTCATAAGCATAAACACATTACGCAATAGGTATCACCTTGAGGCAATAACAGTAGGTATAAATCACATCATGTAGTAGACATCACATTAGGGTTTTGCGCCCTACCAACATAAACCTGACCCCCAGGCCAACTGGTGTTTTATTGGGGCTCAAATGCTCTATGTCCTGATAGTCAGGGCTGTAAGCTGTGGGCCTTCCATTGACCCCTTGGCTGCCTATGCAGCAGAAAACACAGTGTGCAGATGCGCTTGGGGCGTGGGGTGCAACTGTTCTCTTCCTTAGGAAAAAACAAATACGCCCATGGTGCAGCTGCCTGCGCTCCTGCAGTGCAGCTGGGGAAATGCGGCCTGGCACAACTGTGCCTCCTGGGTCCCACTGGGACTCTATAACAATATGGCCACAAAGATAAATGGAACTGGCACCACTGTGCCTGGTGAGCCCCACTCTGGATACTCTGTGAACCAATGACCCCCTTGTTGCAGCTGCTCGTGCTTTCGCGTTGCAGCTGTGAAGATGCAGCAGAAAAAGTGCTGGCACTAACCATGCCTTTTAAGTCCCCCTCCAGGACGTCCCCACAAAATTGCACCAATGTTGCAGCTGCCCGCAACCGACGGTGCATCTGGGAAGAAAAGCACGCACTGGCACAAACCGTGCCTTGGGAGCACACAAAAGCGCTCCAGACTCAGCCCCCACTCACCGGGGCTCCTTCGGGGATTCCGCTCCTCTCCAGTGCTCTTCTAGAAATTCGCTCTAAGCTTCCTTCGGCAAACATGGGGCTCCCACCAACTCACAGGAGCTCCGCTCAGGCCTGTGCCGACTTCCGGACTCCGGCCCCGCCCACAGTCAGGCACGGCCGCCTGGCTTTCGGGTCAGGATGAGTCCTTAACCGCGGAGTCTCCCTTCTCTTGGTGGTGCAATGCAGGGTGGGCACCTGCTTTAAAATGAAGCTCAAATGCGGGGTGGGCTCCCGCTTTTCATTAAATATGTATGAAAGCGGGGTGGGCTCCCGCTCCGATCCGCAAAACACGGGGTGGGCTCCCGCTTGGCCAAATAAACGCTATCCTCAGCAATGGGAGTGTGGGGTGGGCTTCCGCTCTGCGGCGGATGCACCCACCATGCGGGGTAGGCTCCCGATTCCTCCAGCAACTCAGGGCAATCCCACGTTGGGGTTCCTTCAGAATGCAGCGCACCGCTGCAGAGCACCAGGAATCCATCCTGGAATTAAAGATATAGCGCTGCCGAGGCGCTATACCACAAAAACGTCCAGGGCAAAGTCTGGGCCAGCACACAGGGCCCTCCAGCAGGAGGCAGTCCCGCATGGCAGTTCCTCCTGGAGCCCAGCAGCAGCAGGTCACCTGGAAGCACAAAAGCACAACACTTTCATGGGGTCACAGCCCCAGTACTTATACTCCATTTCCCTTTGTCTGCGCTGGCACAGGGCTTGGGGGAACCAGTTCCAACTGGTTCTGGGGGGTGTTGAAGCACTTTGTGTACAGTGCTCACACCCTCCTTTGTCAGGTAGGGGCTCGTCATCCGCACACCACAGGGGGGCAGAGCCAGCATTCACATAGGCAGGCACAGACCTAATCAGGGTCAGGGGACTACTCCTTCCACTACTCCAAATGCAGATGCCCTATTCAGCCTAGCGCTGACTCACCCTGCCCCTTCTGGAGCCACACACACCTCACCATCCCCTGCCACTCCAAAGCCAGACATAGAATCAACATCAGGCAGGCAGACACATAGCACACAGAAATGCCAACTTCTAAAAGTGGCATTTCTAAAATAGTTATAATAAATCTGCGCACACCATTGCGCAGCATTTATTATCACTATTCCAAATATGCCAAACTTGACCATGCTGCTCCTCTCATATCAGGAATTACCACAGAAACACTTCAGGGAATCCCCAATGCATTCCTCTGGGAGGGCAGCCTCACAGTAGTGAGAAACCAAAATGGCTGTTTGTCACTACCAGGACATGTCACACACTTAAGGTACATGACCTACCTTTTACCTACAATACACCCTTCCATAGGGTTAGCTAGGGCCTACCTTAGGGGTGACTGACATGTAGTAAAAGGGGAGTCACAGACATGGCACACACTTTAGGTGTCACGTCACAGCGGCAGTAACACTGTGTGCACAGGCCCTGCAATGGCAGAGGCCTGGCATGGGTTTGAAAGGCTACTTTGGTGTGTGGCGCAATCAGCGCTGCAAGCCCACCAGTAGCATTTCATTTACCAGCACTGGGTATATGAGATACCACTTTACAAGGGACTGACAGGTAAATTAAATAGGCCAAACAGGTGTAGACCAATCTTACCATGTTTATCACAGAGAGCACATGCACTTTACTTGACAGCAGTGCTAAAGTGCCCAGAAAAAAGGCTAGGAGAAAGGCAAAAAGTTTAGGGATGACATGCAAAAAGGGCCAAGTCCAAGAGCCGGCAAATGTAGAATACAGCGATGTTCTTGCATTGTTTTATTTTGCATTTGCCGGCTCTTAGCCAGCATGTTGGGAGAGGTGGGGCCTAGGCATGGGAGGAGGGATGAGGAGTGCCACGTGCACTCCACTCCCTAAGTGCGCATATATGTTTTGGCCGGCCGTCTCAGGCCAACCAGAACACACATGCACACTTAGTTGTTCTCCAGCCCAGCTGTATTGAGCAACCGGGCGGGAGAAACTCTACAGCAGTGGCAGCTGGCAAAGCTTGCGGGAGATGGTGTGGGAGGGGGCAGCGGGGAGGGCGGGGGGTAAGCGACCAGGCTCCCCTGACCAATCACAATGCTGCAATGCCGCATTGTGATTGGGCTGAGTGCCATGGTTCAGCGCTCACCCAGGGACTCCGGGCCTGGCATGTTCTCTATTCCTCGCTGGGCATCATGGGGCTCACCTTAAAGGAGAAGTGAGTAATAAATGAACACCTCCTTGTGCTCATTTATTATTCACTTATCTATCAAGAGCCACAATGCTGAACGAGTTCTTTTTGCAGCGATGGGTTCATCGACTCCGGACAGACACAGGTGGACTGAATGACAATATTCCCTGGCATGCACTGGCATGATGTCTGAATGAGAATTAAAGAAGGAATTCATAACTAAAGACCCTCTTAGCTATGGATTATCTCCATACTCCACAGAAACCCTACATTGAATCATTCTGAAATCAGACTGGGAATCAAGAACGAGAAGCCATTGTGTAACGACCTATGAATAAAAACGTCTGAATGTCTCAGAATGCCTCAGAGGGCCCAATACGGACAATCATGTTGAGGACCTTGTCCTCAAATAAATGAACGAGAGGGGCCAAGAGTCAGTGTCACATGACGTAAACCATCAAACATTACTCTTTTGTAGACACCAACATACGATTTTCAAGCCACATAAATCTATTGATTTACAAGCTCCTAATTCACATAAACTCTTTTAGGATTAACTAGAAAATACGACAATCAGCCACCCAAATTAAACAAATTTAATTTATCATTTAAACTCTGTTGTTGGTTGCTGCTGTTTCGTTGGGAGCAGGCTGCCACTTGTTCTTTTGCACTGCTGAACCCCTGGACTATCCACTGCTCGCTGGACCCGCTTCGCGGGTCCTGCTTCGCAGTTTGGGGTGGGAGCTTGCTTGTGACTGGAGCGGAGCGTGAGGGGCATTAAAGCACCTACGGCAGGGCTGCGAGCAGAGCAGGAGGGACTCCGTTTCCCAGGAGCCCCTGCTCAGACCATTGCCCACACCTGGTCCGCTCTCCCTGCTGGCCACGCCCACCACCCCTTCATAGCACAATCAGGATACCGCTGCGCGGGAGCGTCCTGGGGGAATCCCGGGCAAAGAACGGGCCCTCTGAGGCCCTCGTAGGCCAGAGGAGGCTGGGCTGGGCCTACCCTCTTACCTCCGCTAGCGTTTTCCACGTGTGGTCCCTGAACAATTGATGGACATGGCCCTGATCCCCGAGGTTGCCACCACTGACAAGTCGGGGGGGTCTAGAAACGGGACACTGGGCAATTACTTCTCCAGGGTATTGACCGATGGTGAAAGGGAAAACCTGTTGGCAGAGCGTAGGGCTGAGCGCCGACGCTCGGTTGAAGGCTTGAAAAATAGGTTGTTTGTAGACCCCACACCCTACTTCGCTGCCCAGGAGGGAGGAAGCCCAAGTAGTAGTAATGAAGATTTATTATCAATGGATAGTGTCCCACTGCTGCTGCGGGACTCCACCCCCATTCTTGGTGTTCCTACTGACCAGATTGTAAGTACTTCCCCCCCTTTAATTCCAAGCTGTATGGCTGTAGACTTAACTACCCAGACCCCCACTCGTGTTAAGCTGTTAAGGATGAAGCCGAAGCATCCAGCTTTGGCGAAAACCCATGGCCCACCCCCTAGTAAAAGAAGACGGAAGATGGGGGATGGGCTGTCTAAAACTAAAACTAGCCACTCTGATTTTGGCAAATCTTCAAAGCCCGCTAATAAACCTGTCTCGGCGACAGTGGAGGCGCCAGAAAGTCCCTTAATCCTGCCATTGCCCCTAGTACTTCCACCACCTGTCACGGATATTAATATCACGGAGCCTGACCCAGCCCCTGTGGAGACACAATTGAATGTAGTACCCCTCACAATTCCACCGGGAAATTTGGAATATTTAATCAGATCTCTCCTTCAGCCCATTTTAGAGAGTTTAAAAAGGGTGGAGATTAGACTCACGATCTTAGAGACCGCCATAAGTAGTAAGGTTATTTCCCCTAAGGCCCAGGTAGGTGTGGCTGCTCTGCCCGCAACCTTGGTTATGTTACCTTCTACTAATGTCGCTAAAGCTCCATCCCAAATCATCAAAGCCACTCCACAGCCTTCTAGTAGGGGCGACTCTACCCAGCAAAAGCTACAGCCTCAAAAGCCGGTAGGAGCTCCGGTTAGTGAATTGCCAAGGGGTTTGGCAATGGCTCCCACAGGGAACACTCGGGAGGAACGGGGAAGTGCCAGATACACTAGAGGCACAGTGAATAAAGGGCCACAAGTGGAACTACCTCCACAAGCTGTGCCTTTTGTAGTTGTTCTAACGGGGGTTCCACCACTATTAGACAATAAGAAAGAAGGGTTTGCCCAGCTGAAGAACAAAATCATGCATTGGCTGGGTACATATAGACCCATCTCACACAATATTGATGGTGAGATAGTGCACGTTAGGCGACTCACCTGGCTGGGCAGTAGATGTAAAGACATTGAGGGCAATTTGGTGGTAGTTAATTTTAGAGACCCGCGTGCAGTGGATCACATATTAAATTGGCCCATGGGAAGTGGTGACAACTGTATTACCCCACGGGCCCTGACATACTTTTACCCTAGATCCTTGGTGTTCCCCCCATCTTTTTCAAATGGGCTGATCCCCACCCATTTAAACCCCCTGCCATTATATAATACTAGGTATGCACGTCATGGTCATTACCCTGCACAAGTGGCCGACCCCTTCGGGTGGAATACTGTACCCCCGAGATATAATAGGAACATCAGCAGGAGAATGGACCATTTGAGACACTTCACACCTTTGGAGTCAGGGAATAGGTTTTCTGTGCTATCAGGCATGGAAGACTGCGATTGAAGATCACAGTTGGGGGTATATATGGGTGGTCGATCATCTGATACCAGCTTAGGGGGTTTAGTTCAAGTGGCTTCAAGTGAAGCCAGTTCTCTTGATACGGGGAAACTGGATCCTATATTAGCCAATCTCACAGTTAGCAGCGAAACCACAGCTACCACAGAGGTATTGTGTCCGAGCTCCAAGGTTGGCAAAAATGTAACCCTAAATTTAACCAAACATGTGGAGGCCAGCCCAAAGCCCATTGCTTTGGGAAGGAGTGGGAACAAGGGGGCCCCTGATGGGTCTGCTACAGGTTGCAGGGTTGTTCATTTGTTATCTTGGAATGTGGCGGGGCTAAAAAGGAAGATGGCCTTACCGGAATGGCACACTTTTATTGGGAAGTTCGATGTGTGTCTGTTCCAAGAGACTTGGAGCCTGTCCCCATTATATAAATCAGGGTATTCAACCTTCTTCTCCCCCGCCTCAAGCTGTGGGAAGGGCAGGCCAGCGGGAGGCTTGTTGGCCTGGATTAAAACTGATCTGAACTGGGAAGTTGTTAGTCACAATTCAGCATGTACGGATATCCTACATCTCTCAATTAGGGGACAAAATGAGGTGAGCAGGTTTGATTTATTCAATGTCTACTCTAGAGGGACACCGGGGGACACAGCCTCACCCACACTATCGTGTTTAGATCTGGCATTAGCCAATTGCCCTCCATCATCTAAAATTATAGTGGGTGGGGATTTTAACTGTACATTCGAGCCCCTTAGCGGGGATGATCCCCTGGGCACTGAGGAGGAAGATTTTAGATGGTCCATCCCAACCCTGTCTTTAGCCCCAATTAGAAAATTGTCAGCAAGGGCAATACAAATTAATGCCCTTACCAGGGAACATAACCTAAGAACATTGAACGGTAGGACTATGTCCGACCGTGCTGGCGCGATGACTTTTAACAGGCTTACTGGTCCGTCAAGAATCGACTATATCTTACTGGACGTTAAAATATGGAGAGATCTGGTAGACATGGAGGTGGTACCCAAGCAGGACAGTGATCATAATCCCCTCTGCACCAAGCTAAGGTGGGGTACCTTAAATGGATGTGTGAAGAGCGTTCCCTTGAGGACAACCAATGAGGTTGTCCCATACAATGGTAACCGAAGGCTGAAATGGGACAAGGCCCAACTGCAGGAAGACCAACTTGTGAGTATTAAGTCACATGTGGCAGATCTGACCGCTGAATTGGGGGCCCTGGAACTGGGAATGGGAAATGCCTTTAGTTTTTGCTACTGCATACAAAAATACAATAGAAGAAGTAGGCCAACATTTTCTAGCCAAGGGGAAAAGAGGAAGACTAAATAACTCATCTTCCTTATCCAGCAACCCTTGGTACACGGCTCAGTGCAGGGGAAAAAGGAAAGAGCTAACAGTCGCCCTGCTAAAAAAAGATCCCTCACTAGTTAGAGCGGCTAGGAAGGATTATGCAAGGGTAATGGTATTGGCCAAACGAGATTGGGAAGAACAACACTGGAAGGATCTTAACTCCGCAGTTAGTAAGAGGAATTCAATGTTGTTTTGGGAGCTTATTAATAAAACTAGGCAGAAGAGCTCTCAACCACTAGCCACCCATATAACAAGCCAACAATGGTTCTCCCATTTTTCAGCACTGTACGGTGGAGCTGAAGAACACTCTTGTACCCCTTTGGACCCGGTGAGAAGGGACCAACTCCCACTAGTGCTTGAGGATCCATTTTCACCCTCGGAGTTAGTAGTGGCATTAGGCATTTGACCCCGGGGAAGGCGGCGGGCCCGGATGGGATCCCAGGGGACCTCCTGTTAGAAGATCCTATTCCTTGGGCCAAACTCATTGCCCTTATAATGAACTTGATTGCCAAGGGACAACCTGTGCCAGACTCTTGGAAGGGGGCAGAGGTTGTCACCGTGTTTAAAAAGGGGGCTAGAGATGACCCTGCCAACTACAGACCAATCAGTCTGATAGATGTGATTCAGAAGGTGGTTGGCAGGGTCATCATCTCTAGGGTGGGAACCTGGATGGAAGAAGAACATGTCCTCTCCCACTTTCAAGCTGGATTCCGCCAAAAGGTAGGCACGATGGACCAGGTCTTTCGTTTTTTCGCCATCTATTGGAAATCTGTAACCATCAATCAGGGTAGCCTCTACCTTGCCTTTATAGATCTCAGGATGGCATTTGACCTGGTCCCTCGAGCAAGGCTGTGGGACACGCTAGAGAAGATGGGCTTTCCTGGGCCTCTTTTGGGTTTGATTGTAAAGCTCCACGAGGGGAATTATGCGAGGATTAGATGGGGCACCCAGGGACAATTGACAGATAGGGTGCCCGTGAGGAGTGGAGTCCGCCAGGGCTGTGTTATGGCGCCGACCCTCTTTTCTCTCTTTGTGAACGGTGTGGTGGACCATCTGAGAGAGGAAGATGCAGACGCGCCAACCCTGGCGGGGGAAAAAACACATACCCTACTCTTCGCGGATGACACCATACTGATCTCCAAATCCCCCGTGGGACTTCAAAAACATTTGCACCGTTTTAGTACCTTTTGTACGGATAGAGGTCTTACCATCAACACCTCCAAAACTAAGCTTATGGCCCTCTCTCCCTCCAGATTTAGGAACAACTTCACGCTCAATGGGACACCTCTGGAGCTGGTAGATTCCTTTGACTATTTGGGGGTTCGGGTTAATAGTCGGATGAACTGGAAGGACCATCTGGCCAAAATGTTATTGAGCCATAAACGAGTATCAGGGGTGATCTTGAGAGAATACCGGGAATCGTCGAGTAAACCTCTGGCAATCTATGAGGGACAGATTTTACCGGCCGCCCAATATGGCTCTGAGCTGTGGGGGTTTGAGAATGTGTCGGAGTTAGCTTCAGCTGAAAATAAATTCTTGAGGGACCTGGTGGCTCTCCCAGTCTCAACTCCGCTAATCCCTCTACGGCTAGATTTAGGCAGGCGCTCCTTTAAAGACTTAGTGCGACTGCGCCCACTATTATTTTGGGTACGGTTGAGAAGGACCAGGGAGCTTACAAACTATGCTGCTGTTTTAGATGAACTCATTTTGCTCAATACCAGTGATAAGATTAGATGGTTGACCAACCTGAGACAGCTGGTTGTGCATTTGGGCTTGAGCGACGCATGGACTAGTCAAACGCCACCCCCCAAATTAGTGATGAAGAAACTCTACTGGGATTGGGTTCAGGCAGAGGCAATGCGTAGTGGCGCAGGGGGCTTGCTCACGGAGCGGTTCTTAGAGTTTAAAGGGTCAAGAAAACTGGAATCCTTCTTAGACCTTATATCAAAGCCTCTGGATAGAGCACTTTATTTAAAACTTAGGTATGGGACCCTCCCGGTGCATGACTTCACCTCGGGGTGGACTAACGTCGGTGGTTCGTTGAACTCTTGTCCTTGTTGTGCTGCCCCGAATGAGTCTGTGGCGCATTTCCTCTTTGCTTGCCCCGCATATAAAGTTGCCAGGAAGGTTTGGCTAAAACCCTTATGTAGGGGGTTGGGTCTTAGATGCCACAAAATGGCCCTACGAGTACTTTGCACAGATACGTCCTCCACCCTTATGGTATGCGGGGTAGCTAAATATCTGGGTAGTGCATGGCTGAAACGTATGAGGAGGATGAAGCCCCGCCCCACCCCGCTTAAGACCTAGCCGGCCTCTGGTAGGACACTTGATGGTATCTTTGCATTAGTTAAAATGTACCCCACCAATATGTACGGGGATAGTTATGTGAGACCGCAGGCATTTTTGGTTGTTGGGTCTTAAACATATTATGTGTACTGTACATTATGCACACTATTGATTGGAATTTTATTGAATGAAGTATCTATTATGTATTTTTAAATGTATGGCATATATTTGTATACTTTTATGGTGAAATTTTTACCGAATAAAGTTATTTCACAAATAAAAGTGCAGTGTAATGTAAAAGTTAAATGGTTAACAACCTCGTAATAACCTCCCGATAGTCTTTCTACCATTTCTATTGAATTCTGACGAATAAACGGTATGCGGAGCCGCGTCACCGGGGGCACCGCAGACAGGGCAAGCACAAGTTGCTATCAAGCACGGAGCAGTGAGCACGAAATAGGAGATCACGAAGTTGAAGAAATAATACAAATAAGGCATGACTAATCCTTATTTTAAACCAACAGAAGCAGGTAGCACGAGCTCACCATGACCCCGACGATGTCTGGATTATAGAACGTTAAGGTACTTACAAGTAATGAAAGTTGACTATCGCCGCTAGATAGCGACTATGCCGGTCTGTACAGCAACCATGATATAGTAACATTGTTTACTCTCTATACACTTATTTAACAATTCATAGTGACCGGTACGCTTGTAATTACATGCCTGTAACATGCTATAATGATCTTTGCCCAGCGCTACGTGTTTAGAAACACCAAAACAGATATTATTGATGACGAGTAATGTCAAGCACACTTGTAATTTCAAGCCTGTGGAAATCTTTTCTTAATCGCTTTTGATTAAAAAGCAGATATCACCATTATTTATTTATGTAATATGCCTCCTCACTTTGCGAATTACCAACGGTTTTCTGATACCTCTAACATATTTACACAAGAGCCAGTGCCCTATTTAGAATAGAATGTGACATTCAATAAGTACGCCATCACCATTCAGTATTTTTAAGCTCAAACCTAGCATTTTTAACCCTGTTCCCTCCTCTGAGTCTAGACCATCAGTGAGCCATTTCTCAAGACAAAATGAAATGTACGATAGATATTCTCTTTTTTCAGTTACAGGTACGTCAGACCTGACTTGGCAATTAAAGAGTAGTAAGTTAACCACTGAGTAGCTGCTACAATTTGCCGCTACGCAACATTTGGTCCTGAAGAAAGCTTCAAGATTTCAAGAGGCTGAAACATGTCAACCAACTATGACCACTAACAGTGCGGTAGATTAGTAACTAAATCTACGCACGCACCACCTTGTTTTTAATTTTCCACACCTCCATTTCCTTTACTAAAGCTCAATATGGTAGTGTAGGTATATTTACTTTTTTTACTCAGAGCACCAACTACTTATCTATTGATCTCTGGACTCTCCTGTAACACCAGTTGGTCTAATCTTCGGTTGGTGGTCAGCATAACTAACTTAACCCTAAAATGATGCTGTCACTGTACTGAAAGGTGGAGAATTAAGATATACCGCCTCATGCCTGTGTAAAGATATGAGTTTTTTTTAAGAAGGATCCACTACAGAATAAACCCTGGTTACAAAGGAAAAGTGGTCGATTCTCCCCCCTTTGATTTTTTTGGTCCTAACTTTATACCAGGTGCCAGCTTTGAAGAGCAATAAACTTCTAGAGTTTTCC
Organism: Lissotriton helveticus; assembly: GCF_964261635.1. Lineage (NCBI taxonomy): Eukaryota > Metazoa > Chordata > Amphibia > Caudata > Salamandridae > Lissotriton > Lissotriton helveticus. The sequence continues at coordinate 1,913,378,637 of NC_136061.1, read as the reverse complement.
CACCACAAATAGTGTTGACATTTCGTTCCTCCCTGCCCTGGTCCCAGGATGGCTGTTGGCACAAAAGACTAGTGTTAAGCTCTTGGCGTGTAGGCCGAGGCAGCTGCTTTGAAGTGCAAGTGGAGCTCGACACTTCTCTGCACCGCAAGAATCCTGCAAGGAAGGCCCATCTTGCCGACTTTCAGCCCCCTATTGTGTGGCTTTCTGGGAGGAATACACAAAGGTCAACTGCCAACTACACCTAGCCATGTGATCCAGGAAACTGGCTGCAGGCACCAAATTACCAGGCAAAGAAAATGCCAATTTTCTACAAGTGGTGTTTCCAGAATTGTGACTTAAAATCTGACTTTCCCATTAAAGAGGATTTTAATTTGCAATCCTTAGAGACCAAACATGATATTTCTGCCTGCTCCCAAATAAAACATATCACATGTTTAATGTAATAGAGTAAACCAATGTTATCCTATTGTAGAAGAAGACTTCACAGCAGTGAAAACACAATTTGTGAGTTCTTCACTACCAGGGCATGTAAAGGTCAAAAGTACATGTCCAACTTTTTTTTTTAATTCAATGCATCCTGTCCTATGGACTGTATAGGACCTACCCAAGGGGTAACTTATATTTGTTAAAAAGGGAGTTTTATGCTTTGTTTATGTTGCCAAGTTGAATTGGCAGTTTAAAACTACCTAGACTGCAAGGGCACGCCTTCAACATGTTTTCAGGATCTACCTAAGTGGGTGGCACAATAAGTGACTGGGGTGAATGTTTAATTTCTTTAGCATTCCATCCAACATCTGTTCTTTTTGCATTTGTTGACCTAAATGGGAAGGCTATGCCCAGACGTGGATCCCGTGCTCGCTATGCCACCAGATTCAAGCAAGCCTGGCTGATTAGGGGTGATACCCCAAAACTGGTCCCAGGATGATTGTTTCTGATCCAGGGAGGACCTGGCCTGGCTGTTTGGGCTGGACTGTTCCCATGGAGAGCAGGGTCAAGAATGAGCTGCATGTGTCTGGGTCTAAACTGGAATGGTATGGCGTGCACAACAAAAAAAGATAGATTTAACCCAGATCTGTGACTGGGGTAAATGTTTGATTTGTTCAGTATTCCATCCAACGTCTGTTCGTTTTGCATTTGTAGGTCCATTAGTAGCATTTAAGTTAATGTGCCACTCAGATGTAGGCCAATTTTACCATGTTTGAAGGCGAGAGCACAGGCACTTTAGCACTGGTTAGTGTAGCTGCCTGTCCCGGGTGTATGCAAATGATCACCCAAAACACAGAGAATGGTGTTGCGCGTCTTTATTTCTCAGCATGTAACCCTTCACTGAACATTCTACATCAAGAATTCTATCACTCAAGGGCAAGCAGCCAGCATTTATGTCACTTAAGTCTATCAGGAACCAGAAGGATCCCATCATCTCTAAAAGCCTACAAAAATCGATTCAGAAAACAGGAGTGGTAAATGACTATAAAAAAATCTGGGGATGACCACGCAGAGGGGGTCAGGTCCCACAGAGGTGATGTGTCATTACGGTCAGAGCTGCCGACTTTGGAAATGGGCAGCAAGCACTGAGTCCAGGTGTCGGCTCAACATCCTGAGATTCTGGGAAAATCACATTTCCCTGTGCCTAAACATTTTTTATTGGACCTTGTATTTAAAACTACCAATAAATAAAGAAGCTAAGGGTGGTCAGTCACAATGCTGTTTACATTTCCAGAAACAAATGTACTGTTTTGTTAAGAGCCTGTCTTCAACATGGCTGGACTAGGGCCAAGTAGGAGTGTGAAAGCAACCCCAATGCAGACAACTAATTCCATACAGGACCTCTTGAGCATTGTCAAACCTGTTTCCAGTAACTTGAAAATTGTTTACATATGATATCCTTTGAGTGTTATTTTAATAGATAGTGAATGATTAAGACATGTTTGGTTGTTTTTAAAAAAGGGGCATGAAGCTGTTTGTGGAAGAGTTGATGTGTCATATCATATAGAAAAAGTAGGTTACCTTTTTTCAAGCTAATATGTGAAAACTGTAATCGTTATCTCACATCTGAAGGCTAAAAGAAATGTTACAGATTGTCTTCTATGTGTTTTAGTTGTTATGTGCCGCCACCTTTCAGGCAACGCCTATTTAGAGGAATATACTGTGCCAATGTTTCATTTAGCCACTTTCAAATCTACCCATTGACAAACTATCAGCCTTTGCTGGGTTGCATGAAAAATAGACAAGTCTTTAGAAATAATTTGATCATTAGGTTTCAAGTGTATTTTGAGTCTGTTTTAGTACACTACATATTTAAAAAATAGAAATCTATTGAGTGACTTCCAGATACATGTCCAACATCCCCATTCAAGAACTGTGTCCTCTGGAAATCCATTTTAGCTTCACCTTTTATTAAATTGGTCTTGTCTTTTAAATGGTAGTACGCTACTTGCAGCGAAAAAGTATGTAAAATTAGGGTCATTGTTTGACATGTGCTTAGGCTCATCTCAAAGACTAATTGGGGTATAGATGAGAAAAACGCCTCTCATAGTGGTACCAACATGTTTGAGTTCTTGTCAAGTACACTATTTTTGCACAGGTACATGCATGTTAGACGCTCTGTGTAGAAACAATGCTACTTGGTACTGTGGCAAACCCCTATGTGACGGAATATTTCAATTGATGCCTGTTGGAAATGGGGGTCTCTAGTTGGCAGAGGTAGGTACCTTTGTCAAAATAGGGGCCCTTGCTTCTAGTCAGGGTAAGGGGGATACACTTCTAAAATAACCCCTATTCACCCCCTTGTTAGCTTGGCACGAGCAGACAGTCTTATCTCAGAGGCGGTGTGTAAAGCAATTGCGAACACATACAGTAATACAATAAAAACACTATAAATGGACACTACTCCAGTTTAGAAAAATAAGTAATCTTTATCTAGACCAAACAACAAAAATCCACAATACAGTAATAAAAATGACTTTCCGATGGTAGAAATAGTTCAGTTCAAGCACATTGCAGATGTAACACTTTTCTCACAAAGTACCTGGATTGCGTCACGCAAACAAACCAAACGGGCCACAGGGAAGGTGATGCGCCGGTTCCGTACACTCAGGGAAGGTGATATGTCGTTTCTTGCTTCAGGGGAGGTGATGCATCGGTTCCTGACTGCAGCTTCCTGACTGGAGGTGATGTGTTGATTCCTTACCAAAGAGGAGGTGATGTGTTGGTTTCTTACTATGTGGGGAGGTGATGCATTGGCTTCTTACTGAGTCCCCAACGAGGCAACAGACTTGGTGCCGCGATACGATGATCCAGTGACAATGCTTGAACTCGTGCAGCTGCACAGCAGGCCTTGCGTCGAAGTCAGTGTGATGATCTCGGACTTCGGGGATCGAGGCACTCGATGCTGCATACTGCGATTTCTCGGGCCGCGGCAGGCGCTGCGACGGTTTCTTCGGCGATGCGTCGGAAACAGGTACGGATGTGTCTCGCTTCTTCGAAGTTGCGTCGATTTTCCAGCTCCCAGCAGAAAACAGTCTCTAGAGGTCCAGAACAGCAGCAGGTACCTCTTTGCAGATTAGAATTTCCAGCAAGGAAATTCAGGGGAGCTGGTGGTGAAGTCTTTGTGTCCCTGAGACTTCAGAACAGGAGGCAAGCTAAGTTTAAAGCCCTTGGAGATCTTCGTTCAAGAAGGTGATAAAGCAAAACAGCAAATACCTTTTCTCCTTTCCTTGGCAGCAAGTAGCCACTGCAAGCCAACCCAAGACAGCAGACAGCACAGGGGCAGTATCCGCCCTCAGCTTCTCCGGCTCTTCTCCTTGGCAAAGGTTCCTCTTGATTCCCAGAAGTGATCTAAAAGCCTGTGGTCTGGGCCCCTCTTTTTATACACAAAAATCCTTTGTTCTCTGAAGGCAGAGTGTCTGTACCCAGCCAAAACCAGTTCTGTCCACACTGGTGCAGCTTTCTGGCAGGAGGTGGAGACAGCTTCGTTGAAGGCAGACCAGGCCCATTCAAGCGAAAGGAAATGTCCTCCCCCTACTCTAAATGCAGCCCAGGTCTATTCAGCTCAGCCCTGGCTCATAAGACTTCTGGAGCCACTGCCCCTCTCCAGCCCCTGTCATCCAAAACCCAGACATGAAATACACAAACCTAGCACAGGCACACTGGATGGTTAGGCAAGAAAATACCTACTTTCTAAAAGTGGTATTTTACAACACAGAATGTAAAAATCACCCTTACCAAAAGATGCACTTTTACAGTCTGAGTTTTGGCGCACTAAACTTAATTTTCCTACCTTGTTCCCAGGGCCAGTTATGTTTATAAGATATTATAAACAAACTCCCCATTATGTGATATGAGAACAGGTAGCCTTGCAACAGTGAAAAACAAAATTGGCAGTCATTCACTATCAAGACATGCCACACACATCAGGCATGTCCTACCTTTCACATACGCTGCACCCTCCCCACAGGGGTACCTTGGGCCTACCTTAGGGGTGTCTGATATGTAAGAAAAGGGAAGGGTAGGGCCTGGAAAGTGGGAGCACTTGCCAAGTCGACATGGCAGTACCAGACTGCACACAGGCTCTGCAATGGCAGGCCCGAGTTACATTTACAGACTGCTTCTGTGGGTGGCACAATCAGTGCAGCAAGCCCACCAGCAGCATTTGATTTAGAGGCCCCGGGCACACAGAGTGCACTGTACTAGGGACTGACTAGTAAATCAAATAGCCAATCATGGAAACACCAATCCATAACAGTAATTTACAAAGGGACACTTGCACTTTGGCACCGAACAGCAGTGGCAAAGTGCCCATAGCATCTACACCAGCAAACACAGAGTCCAACACACAGCAATAACACATGAGGTAAAGGCAAAAAATGCAGGGGAGCCCCACGCCAACGGTGCAAGGTCTAACAATGCCTTTTGGAACAGTCAATAAATCTAGCAAAAAAAGCTGAAAATTGCACTGTAAATAGGCACCATTCTGATTCACTTTTCTAAAATTTCCTAGGGAAAATCCAACTTTGCTTTAAGTTCCCAGTCTTGCCCTGTCATTTAATGTTCTGTAAAACCTATGCCAGTAAGTGAATGTTCAGAACTCTGAGCAGCCCATCACATCAGGCAGTCTCACAAACTAAGCTTGCATCAACCTATCTAGGTTTAATTTAGGCATCATTTTGGTGAGGTGCCTGTCCACCTCGAACAGGTGCTAATTTCTTCTATGCCGAAAGCACCTTATAGCACTTAAGGGATTCTGAATTAATTTATACTCCTAATCAATAAATATGGGCCAGAGTTAAAAAACTATTCTGAAATGCATTTTGATCTGGACGCCCTCAAAGCAAAAGAAGCCGAGTGGATTGCTGCCATTTCCAATGGTATATCCTTTAACAGGGGAGTGGCATACAGCTCTTAGTGAAATTATGAATCACTCAAAGCCATGGTCAGCACTTTCTGCAAACCCCTCAAAAGCGAGTCAAAACATTGCTAATATAGGTATTCTGAGCTTACCTGCAAACTATGGCGTTTTATTTAAATGCCATTAGAGAAGTACGAACTCGCAGTAATAATACATGAGCAGGGAAACCTGCTCCTACCAGTGCCTACTACTTTTTGCTGCTCTAAACGAAAAATGATCTATTTATAAATATGGCCTATAAAGGAAAGGAAGGCGGGGTCTTTTTTTTAAATAACAGTTTCAGAGGTTTTCTGCTCCATTTTTATTTATACATCTTTGAAAAGCTCAGTGAAGTACTTGAAGCGGTGCCATGGCAGGAAATTCCCAGGAGGTTGTTTTCGTCTGCTGCGGCTTCTGTCTTGAGGCAGAAGTTCATATTTCCTACTCTAGAAGAATTACGACATAAAGTATACAGCTCCCTTTATAGCTCGAGGATTGTTTATATAACATTTATTTTTACCACTTTCGACAAAAGTAAATATGCATTTGGGATGGAGCACTACATAGTCTGCCGTATTTGCAGATGTTTTTTTAAAGAAGCTTTTCATTCTTCGTTTCAAAAATAATCCTCTGGAGTCTGATATTTCCATTGCTTCTTTTCTCTTAAAAGAGAGGACGACAGGCAAACTATTTTTGGAAAAATAATGTATGTTGGAAAAGATATCCAAATACGGAAATGTCAGCCATGCTGCTGTCAAGACTCTGCACCTAATCATGCTACTTGGACTGTTACATTCTCATGCATTGGTTGCTGCTCTCTGTCTAGAGTAGCATAGAGAGCAAACAAGGATGGACAGGAATATGACCCGAATAATTAATAGTGCCTCTGATTCAGCCAAGTATGCCACCCATTATTACCTTTTTATTTTCTTAAATGCTCAAGTACCAGACCATGTTGCTCCACTCCACCAGGAACCTTTTGCCTGGAAGCAGGATTAATTAATTAGTTTTTTAATTTAATTAATTAATTAATTAATCCCTGTCCGAGCAGGGTCTGCTTATGCGAGGCAGCCGCTGTATTATGGAGAAGAACTTTGTATGCGGATGGACAATTTTAAGATCAATCTCATAACCGTCACAGCTCTACTCCATGTTTTGTATTACAGGTGGACTTCATTTGGGTTGCAGCAATCGACTCTTCTGCCATCGAATCACCATTAACATGAAGGGTTCTGCTTTGCCGCAATGCTCATGCACTGTCTGCATTGTACAGGCAGCAAACTCCAGGATTCTCTGTTTCCTTGTTTGCAATACCACAGAAGGTCACACACTTCAAGAACATTACAGAATCCTTCTTCCAAGTTGTCATTTGGGTTGCACGCACCTCACTAAACCATCCTCTAATTAAATCTGATAGTCACAGCAGAAACAATAAGCTCTATACAATCCCCCGTGGTTTACAGCTGCATTCCATTGCAACAGAGGATGACTGGCCTCCTGGTAACATAAGTAGAGTTTCTTCACTATTATGACCAATGCTAACCTACTCCCGTCATTAAACAGATGGCCAACTACTTAAGGTATAATTCGGTGCAATTGTCTGAGTGTAGATGCAGTCTCTCTTCGGGTGCTGCACCTGTGGACATCAGCTCCTCTGGAAGCCTTCCCCTGGTGGACAAGAGAGTAAACATCCTGAGTAATTTTTCCACCTTCCTGGTGGTAAATACATCCTAATTCTTCAGTGTCCTACTTATTTTAAATGGAAAGCAACACCAAATACAATGCAAAACCAACCATCCCATGGTACACAGTGACTGGCCAGATCATTTATTTCATAAATCCTTCGGTCGTCTGGTTTACATTAGGAAATGCAAATTCAGCTCACCGCAGTCCTTTTCAGGCAGATAACAACAGTCGCTCATTTGCACATTTCTGAGATTCTGGCCTCGATTACAAGTTTGCTGGTAAATAACACCACCACCAAAGTTGCACATAAGGTAAATAGTGGTTCCACAGTGTGGGTAAATAACATGAGTTTATGAGTTTGGTGGTATACACCACCAAAGTTGCACATAGAGTAAATAGCGGTTCCACTGGGTTCGGTAAATAACACATGTTGAATAGCACTGATTATGAGTTTTTACTGTCTAACATGAAATCCTTATTTTGCACCTATGTTAAGTAGCTCACTGGATGAACAGCAAATAAAGCATCAGGTAGTGCCCATTTTCAGGTATTGGAAACTTTTGTAGTGTGAACATTAATCCATAGAAAACAGAAAAAGCCAGAGTAACACACAAAAAGACCTTAGATCACCCCGAAAGTACACCAAAAGTTCCTTCCTGTGCGGGAGATTGCAGGCATTCGTTCAGTGTGAACAAAGCACTTTGAAACAGGACAAACAGAATCCACTGCCATCCTCTGATATCGCTCGGTCATCGCTCATGTGAAACCTGCCATATTCTTCTACATAGACCCAGACAGTACAAGGAAGTACAAGTTTATTGATCCTGAGCTGGAGGTTCTGCCCAAAAAGGTGTGAAGATACCATGGCTGTCTAATGTGCCCTATCCTCTGAAGATGTCACCAAAAACAAACAAAAACATGCTTGGAGGTTATAATGGCCAAATCAATATTGAATCAACAGATCCACATGATGTTGAGAACATTAAAATAGTTTCTATGCATTGAAATTCTAGGAACTTAAGTAAGTTACCAAGCACAAATACTAAATCATGACATGGCGGTATTTCTCAACCTCAACTCACCTCAACTGAACGATCCGAGAGGACAGGAGATCATGGCATTGCCCGTACAGGCGAGGTGGGAGGTCCTGACGGGGAACCCCATTGCCGAGAAAGACTGGGTTAAAATACATGAAGGGGTGTAGCAGGTAAGCACGAATGTGAGGTTCATATTAATTCAATATAAGTACATACACCAGGTATATTTGACACCCAAGATGCTACATAAGATTTACCCGGAGCGTTCGGGGGAATGCCCTAGATGCGGAGAAGCAGACGCAGAATTCATCCAACTGGTCTGGTCTTGCCCAGAATTACAAGGCTTCTTGACGGATGTCCTGACTGCGCTACGAGGAGTGACGGGATGGGAGATAGCAGGACATATTCAGGTGGTGCTGTAAGGCCTGCTGCCCAGACCCAAGAATATAGGTTTGAGTAGGAGATTTGTCCTCCTGGGATTAGTGCTGGCAAAAAGACGGATTTCCATATCATGGCTGAGCTGTCGACCGCCCATAATGATCCAATGTAAACAAGACATGACGGAATGGGCGCCTGCCAAGATGCTCAGAATGCAACAGAATCGGAGGGATAAAAAGGTGGAGGATGACGTACGGGCATGGAGGATGATGTTGGGTAAACTAGCGAACAACAGAGAGTACAGTGAAATAAACGAGGAAGAGGATGGGAATGTGCAGGAAGGAAGCGGATCAGAGGGTATGCAGGAGACGGGGGAAACGGCCTAGTCAGGACCTCATATGTGTTCGTGAGAACATACACATTTATTTTGTAATGGTAATGCAAATGTTAATAAAAGATATTTTTTTTAAAAACTCAAATCATGCTGTGTGAAGAAAAAATTATGACCATCCTCAACATGTCTGGAGTGGAAGACATGAAAGAAGGTCTAGAGGTCGGAGGAATCCAAAGTAATGAGAGTTGTAATGGAATTACTATGTTTATTAAAAGTTGACTTCGCTGATAATTATCATCATGGTGCGAGAGTGGCAGATGTTATTTGTTGCACATATTCACTTTGATCAATGAATATGTCAGAGGGGCTAACAACTCTCCAATGGTACTGCTGGCATGTATTGAGAGTACGACAATCTTAATGCACTGTAATCTTGATAACGAAGGTTGAATTGTCCGCCAAGTACCTGAAAGGTGATGTGTTACCACAGTATGACTTATGTTGCTACTCGTCAGTATTATAGCATTGTGCATTCGTCCAGAGCTCCTACCACACCTGTTCAGTATATACAGATCAACATTACACAGCATTTGCACATAATTAGTGTTTTTCATTTTATGATTTCAGCACACTTGTTCCTGTTTACCTGAGGTCATCACATGTACATGAGTACAGCTGGTTTACCCTGGCATATCAGGAAATCTTGCTGTAGCACAGATGTTTGCTTTGCTGGCATTAGCTGTGTCAGTGTCCAATGGGAACTGTATATGCTGCTCACTCATTCTCTGCAAAGCATCCACCACTTGTATTTTGCAAAAGGTTGACGGAGAAGTGCCTGTTGAAAAGAATTATTGCACTATTAGAATTTTCAGTAATGAGGGATGGCAGTGGGTCCCTATATTAGGCTCCTGGTTATCAGTAATAATGAAAATATGTTTTCTATGGTGTCATATTGAGCCTGTGTATCCCCTGGCTCTCAAGCTGACTCATGTTTATTAGTTCCAGCCTTACTCTAACAATCCAGGCTCTTACCCTGTGCTGCTTCCCCATCTGGTGTCATTGATTGTTGGCCTGGTTTCCACCCTCATTCTGCATAGTTTGCTGTAGAAGAACATGGCTCTGGGATAGCATCATATAGTGGCCTAACTCTGCTGCATCCTTGGTGGCGCATTGTAGAATATAAGTCTGAGCTGCTGCAATTAACCTGTGAGAGTGATGCCTTTACCTGGCTCTAATGTAGGTCTGGCCCTGTGTGCAGCTTTGTGAGATTGTATTATTTTCAGTTCAAACAGTGCATGCACTGTATTTTGGTTTTTGCATTATTGTGTTCATCTTTGAATTTGTCTTTTGTTATACAGCTTTTGTTTCATTCCCTACACCTTTATGAATTTTTACCACCTGATTTTGACCGGTGGTATTTTAAGGTGGAATTTTCCATTGGTATTTAATGACCTCTCATACTAGTAATTAGGTGTTGTTTACCACCTGCGTTATTATTCACATGTGGTAAATAGCATGTGTTAAATATTGCATGTGTTAAATAGTACACGTGGACTACAGACATGCGGTAATTACCATGTGCTAATAACATATGCAGTTTTTAACACATGATCAGACGGTTCAATTAACTCATGCGCTTTTTACCCCTGTATGCAGTAATTACCACTATGCCTAACTCATAATTAGGGCCTAAGTGTGTTAGGCTTCTGGGAGCACATGTTCTAACTCTCCATTTTAACAGACAGCCCCTTAGGAATAATATAGCCTGATCTCCCTTCATACAGGTACCACTAATCCCTTTCATACATATTCAAACATAGTGAGAGGCCAACTCTTGCTCGAGCATGTGTATGTGCAAACACACACAGACACTCAAACACCCCCCACCCCGCACAAACACGCACACTTCCTTCTCCTGATTTTGAGCACAGACCTATGTGCCAAGCATGTAGGAGGCAAAGATTGTTTTAGCTACCAAAGACATGACGCTTCCAACGCAGTTTCCTCAGGAATTTCTTTACAAAATAGCATGAGTTTTTGAAAAGCATTAGTTCGTTAATAGACCGAGTTCATTATGAAATACTGTGAAAATTATCTTTGCAAATTCTATGAAGTATGTCCAAAAAATACTATAGGAATTATTTATTTGACACTTTTTTTCACGGTGTAATTTCCTTTACCATTTACCCTTTACTGTTTACCATACTTTGCAAATTATATGATAACTGTTTAAACACTGGATTTTGAACATTTATTGTAGGCAATTGGTCTTTTCATGGGGTCTCCCCAACTTTTGTATTTATATTTAGCTTTTAGGACACTGCACTTACTTGTATATTTTGTTTCTGGGTGCTGGGAAACATCTAAACAGTTTCTATTGTATTGCTTCGTCCTCTAAACATGGAAACAAATTGGCTAACCACAATTCACTTGTCTAACTTTTAGGTAATGCAACAAAACAGGCATTTGCAATGCAATAGGTCTCGCATTCACGCGAGTTTGAGCTAATGGCATTGTAAATGACAATGCCTTTTATTTAAGTTTTGGGTTTTAAAACATAAATAAAAGACATTGTCATTTACAATACTGATAGCTTAAACTTTTGCAAATGCGAGACCTATTGCATTGCAATAAAGGGCCTTCCCGACCTCTTGTTAGATTGTAAGAATCAGCGGAAGAGCCCTCCTGCGACATCTTCAAAGTAGTGATAAATAGTGCAGTGAAGAAGATGTGTAAGTGTTGTATATTACACAGACACAAAGTGTGAAGTGAGAGCTACATATGATCCGAGCTATAAACACTAACACAGCGCTTCAACACCTTTCGCTCTGTGATTACACTGTCTTGGCTCAGGAGGAAGAGCGGGATGGGGCTAGTTCCTGCCCTCGCCGTGAATTGAGTGTGCAGTGTGGCATTGCGTAATGTCATTGCTATCTTTGGCCTAATAAAAAAACACTCCAGCTGTAATACGGCCCAGGCTTCACCTCCTGGTGCAGTGCGGACTGTGCTTTTTTTGCAGGCATGGAGGAAGGGATGGTCTCGGCTGCAGCTCCGGCTTCGTAGAATGCCCCTGCTATTAGTAGTGAGCAAGAGGTGCTGAGGTGGTGGTATTGGTGGTGGTGGTATTGGTATTGGTGGTATAGGTATTGGTGTGTAGGCTTCAGCCCAGGGGAGGGTGTGAGCACCAGTCACCCATCCCCTTTGATACCAGTGTAAAACAAGTGAGATTGTCACGTGAAGGAAGGGCTGAACTTGGATCATGTGCCCTGGGCCCTGGCCTCGGTTCTACAGAACCTAAAATGGCTGCTGCCTTCTACCAAGCAGCGAGGACAGTGCTCTGCGGCTTAGAGGCTGCGCTGCCCGGGCAGTGAAGGTTTGGCATCAGGGCAGTGGTTGTAGCATAGAGAGGAGCGCAGGGCAGTCCTTTCGTTTCTCATTCTCACCCCAATTAGTAGGGTATCCAGTTGTCAATGTTCATGTTTTATGAATTCCAGTGGGTTTTTCCCAGTATTTCTCCAACTTCTGAAAAAACGTGATTTTCATTGTAGGAGGAGCTGCGGTAGCATGAGATTACATGCACACAAGTATTCACTTCAACTATTAAGTAAGATGCTTGGAGGCTCATGAAAATGTCTACACATCTCTGCTGTTGGCGGAGAGCATTGGGGCGATTATAAACCATTGAATTCACCATAGAGGCCTGGTCCCAGATTTGCATTTTATGTAAAATAATTCGATGGGCTGCATCTTTTGTTGCAAAGATCATTGTGTAACCTGCAGGCCACATATTTAAATCCTTTCCAATAGTTTTTCCTTCATGTATGTTGCAGTTGGAAGGCTAGGAGCAATGGCAGCTCATAAAATCTCCCATTTCATGATGAGCCCTCTGGAACTCAATCAACATCAACTAAGTTGGCTTCCTACGAAGTTAGGCCGCAGTGCAAGGATCTAGATATTTGGATAAATTGGGGTAGAGGGTGGGGCAGGGCACAAGTCCTATAAAAAGAAGTGGGGGGACTGACCAAGTAAGACAATATACAAATGACCTCATGACGTCACGAGGTAGCGCTATAAAAGACATAAAATAGTGCTATTTAAATTATTTGTGTAAATACTTGGGCAGACTAACCCATCTGACAGTCTTAGAGTGTCTGCATTTATATACAGGGACAGAACAAAGGCAAAAGCATGCCTCTCCTAAGTACCTGTGAAGAGAAGGTAAGCTGTGTGCCTTTGTTTCCCTCTCTGGCATTTACATTTAAATGTAAGGTTCCGGCACAGCTAGAGGTGAAAAAAGGCTCCATTGCTACCTGCAGTTTGATGCTGGGAATGGAAAGCAGGCAAAGGGCAGGTGCTGCTGAACGTGTCCCGGTGACTGAAAATTACACCGGGACATGTCAGCATATTTCTATGGGGCCCAACTTCTTGGCATGGGGGACGGCATCCACCCTGTGAAAAGAGTGGAGGGATGCCGTGTACCTGTGTGTACCCCCGACTCGAGCCCTGTGGAGGGGCTTAGGTCCAAAGCAGGCTCCGACCTTAGTTCTGCCTGGGATGCTGCTGAATGACTCCCAGAGGGCTCTGTACCTGTGCAGTGCAGTCACCTCTATCTGCAGCAGCGGCGTAGCTAGGGGGGGCGGTCCGCCCCAGGCGGCACTACTTTGAGGGCGGCGGCTGCGCGGCACTGGCCTGTTGCGGAGGCCTTTATAATCTATTTGGCGACACTCACCGACTCTACTGTCAGTCAGTGTACCCAAATAAATTATAATGGCAGCTGCAACGGGCCAGTGCCGCACGGCCGCCGTATGAAGTGCAAGTGCTGCGCACGTGACCTGCTTTCAAAACGCTTCAGTGCGTGACGTCTGAGCAGCAGGCCACTACTACTGGTGCAGCCAGGGAGAGAGAGTGCAGGTCACACCAGTGGTTAATTTGGATTTTGGTCAAAAATAAGTGCTGGGGCCTTCATTAAGAGGCAGCTTGCACCACCCTATTTCGCCTGTTAGCACCGCCGACAACGGAACAAACTACTACATGAAAAGAGGGGAGAGGATGAGGCGTAATGACCAAAGCTGCCGACTTGGGTGCTGGGGAACCTGGTTCGAGCCTCTGGGTCAGGCCAACATCCTGTGATTCTGAACAAAGCAAGTAATCTCCTGGTAAATTAATGTATCCTTAACTGATCCTCATTAAAAACCCTAGGGTTGATGATTAAGTTCCTCCGAATTTGATCCATATGTTTTGCTCATGCCCTCAGTTGGATGTACTGAGATCCAGGGTCACTAAAAAACTTTGGGCTGGGTGGTGGGGGGAGAGAATTCTCGACACCAATATTGTTCTGACCTCTCAAACTAAGCTCCTCGGGATACAGGAGGCAGGAAGGGCTAGAGGGGGTGATTCCTTCATGTATGTGGCCATGGCTGTTTTCGTATGTGCATTGCTTCAACGATCCACAGCCTCACAAGTTACAGCAATGGCAGGGGGCTGGTTTTGTCTATCCTGAATTTAGAAATTGCATTGTATGAGCACAAAGGAAGAAGGTCCAGACAGAAGGGAAAAAGAATATGGGGGCCCCTGTTGGATTGGGTTTATGCTCTCTGGCTGGCCCTGGATCCTTGGGTAGTATGACCTGCTTTTGAGCCTAAATGCAGGCACGGTTTTTGCACTGTCTGGATTTTTCTGCTTACGTATGTACGAGTACAGCAGTGTATGATCAGATTAATTTTGATATTGGTTATATTATACGGGCAGGCTGTTCGAATCCTTTGCAGAGGTATATATTACACTCTATTGGGGATTGTACTGATCGTTTTTTTTGCATATTTTATTCATGTATGTAGTCTCAAAAGTCCATGCTTTGATATATGAGTTCTAATGGCCCCTACAGTTTTTTTAATACAGTGTCAATTTCGCTCAGATGCTTTTTGTAGTTCTATTTTTGTGTGCTGTTTGATAATTGATTACTTACTGATTATGATTCGATTCTTGCTGAATGTGCACTCTCTCTCCCTGTTTACTTATTGTATTGATAAAGTAAATGTTAAAAAGCTTTACTAAAAATTATTGGGAAAAGAAGTGAAAGGGGTATTTAATTGAAAAAACAAGAGACCTACAAAGTCAAGAGAAAACAACTCAGGTTAGAGATGGTTCGAATTAAAAGTGGTAATAGAATGGATAATTAAAGGAGTGCGTAGGTAAATCTGACAAGGAATAAATTAAAGATTTAAGGGA
Organism: Lissotriton helveticus; assembly: GCF_964261635.1. Lineage (NCBI taxonomy): Eukaryota > Metazoa > Chordata > Amphibia > Caudata > Salamandridae > Lissotriton > Lissotriton helveticus. The sequence continues at coordinate 1,913,363,588 of NC_136061.1, read as the reverse complement.
TACTCTACCAGCCACACATTTTACTTCAGTTTGTTCAAAGATTTTAAACTGTTGAGGTCTGCATGGTGTGACTTGCTTGATGAAAGGTTGACCATTGGATCGATATGTAAAGGATTGTGAGTGGGCCAGCTGGACAATTTGGTGCGGATTTGAATGAATTGAACTCTGGGTGTTAGTATGCTGGTGAAAATATGGTTGAGTGCCTATGACTGATTGCATGGTCTTAAATATGTCCTTGACCCTACATTTCGCAGTGACCTGAGCATGGTGAAATTATCTAGATGGCATGATGGCATTGTCAGTAGTGATAGTATATGGCACATCTCAGTTCTCTTGGATGCATGCCAGCAACGCTACTGTATGATTTGGGATGTTTTATGTAACATGCTTTGGTTCATACTGATTTAGTCACCCCTCATAGCCAACTACACAGTGTATCTTTATGAGGGATGCTCTCTGTAATGTACTTTATGTGTTGTCTTTTGTTGACAAGTATGACGTGATGTGATAGCCAGCTGGTAGGTATGTAATCATGTGTCTGTCTCTGCACGCACTTGGTTGGCATGCTGCAGAATGTGATGAAAATGCATGGATTGTTGGCACCCCTACCACCACCATTCCCCGATGACGGTGAGTGAATCAGCTATGGTGCCTGACACCCCCGGATAGGACCCGTTTCCTTGAAGTATTCTACTGTGCCGTAGGCGATGTGGTGGGTAGTGGGATGGCTTCTACCGAGCTCTCATGGGGGGCTTGGGTGGAGTGAGAAGGCTTCCACTGCAGGGCTGGTACTGCCCCAACTGCAGAACTCAAGTTAGTCTAGTGATCAGGTGCATTGGACTCACCTGTAGTATCCTGAAGTTGCTGCCAGGGGAATCGTGGTCAAACCCAGTGTGGTGGACCGGTCTGCAGACATTGCTGAGGTCATGGACGGGACAGATAGGGGACAAGGGACAAGAGTCCTGCGCAAGCTGTGATGTTATGACTGAGATGTCACAAACAGGGTAGGTAGAACTGATGTAAGTTTTGGATTTCCTTCTGCTTTTCCTTCAGTGGCGGAGCTAGGTGGGGGCAGTCCTCCCCAGGCGGCACTATTTGGGGGATGGGGCTGTCTAGCCCTGGACCATGTCCGGTATGTGCATGTAATTTGCATGATCGAAGTAACTATTAACAGCGATACTACATGTCTCTGTGACCTGCAGGAAAGCCCTGGGCGCCGCAAGATCTAGCTACACCTCTGCTCTGCAGAAGCATGGACTGAGTACTGATACTGTAACTGCAATGGGAGAGAGGGACTGACAGCTCTCAGCAAGACTGATGCACAGACCCGAGCAGTAGAAATGCCTCACAATGAACCTCAGCAGCACAGAACCTCCTGTGATTGGGCAGATTCGTCTCAGTGGTGATACAGTGATGTAGGCCTCAAGTACTTGCATTTGTTTTCTACTTCAAGATGAACCTTAAAATGGAAAGTGTCTCTGGCAGGTGGTTTTTTGCCCATCAGCCACTTACAGTGCTACGCTGTCCTGCTTGGAGCCCTGTTTCCTAACAGTAAGAGAAGGTGTGTCTACGCCTCTGTTGTGTGTTTCATAGATGCTGCACTGTTACACTTCTTTCTTTTACAAAATAGGCGTCACTTCGTTGCAGACCCGGGAATCCTGTTTTGCTGTATACAATTATAAACGATGTTCACTTTCTATAGCGCCAATGTTCCCATCCGGCCACTTCCAGACACAAACCTGCAGAAGTGTGCATAGAATTGTAAGGGGAGAGCGGACAGCCAAACGCCGCAAGAATTGTGTGCGCCAAACGTGTCAGCAGGACTGTCAGCACAAGACACCCAGCTGCAACACGAGGCCACTGCAGCACGCAGCGCCTGGATGTGGAGACTCTCAGCCTGATTCATCAAGCTAAATTGCACTTGCAAAGGGCAAGATTCTCAGAATCTTGCCTTTTGCGAGTGCAATTTTTGCATTTGGGATTCATCATCCCAAATGCAAAAATCGCTATTAAAGAATTCGCACATTTGCGAAGAATTGCATTTAAGGAATCTCTATTTGAGATTCCTTAAATGCAATTCATGAATCATTTTAAAATTGCGAAATTGCAATTTTGGGCCGCTATTTACCGAGAGGTCAGACCTCGTGGTAAATAGCAAAAACTTAGAAAAATGCATTTAAATGCATTTTTCTAAGTTGCATGTTACACACACACATGTCCTTTGGACATGTGTGTGCGCAACACCAATGTAGATTACATTTCAGGGGTGCTACAGGGTGTCATTAGCAATTTGCTAATCGCAAATAAGGAACATGTAGGAATCGCAATATTTTTTGCAATTCCTACATGAATCCCGTTTTGCAAGTCCTTAATAGCGATTCCTTATGAATCGCTATTAGGGGCTCGCAAAACGGGAGAATGATGAATCTGGCTGCCTGTTTCTTAGCGCTGTACAGCCCCTGAAGGCCTGCAGCCGTTAGCAAAATGCACCCAGTCCTTTCCTGTCCTACCAGCACATAAATCAGAGGTGGTGGTGTGAGAGGGGCTGGATGGCAGGGGGCTCACAGCACATCTCCAGTCCGTAATAAGCAATAAACGCTCTTCTACAAGTTATAGGACCGCACACCGTGTGCATATACTTGGTGAGAAGATTTTGGAGGGAAAACTTCAACCAGGGGTAGACAGGCAATGATGTAGCCAGACCCCTCTGGCGCCCTCTGCAGTTCCATTGTGATGCTGGGAGGGCTAGACAGTCTGTACATTCCGCAGAGCACATTAAACTGCTGCAACAGTGAACTTTCCTTACTGTGTGTTTGTTTCTCTGTGATAACTGAGGGACCTTAAACAACGTTTCAATCACGTATTTTTCTGAAGTGCTGTTTTATCAGTTTAAACAATCTGAGGCTACAGCCCCGCCACAGCTTCAAATGTAAGTGAGTTATGTCATATATCCGGCCTATCACGTCATCATCTTCCTTTAGGGTGACCAACTGGCATGGGTGCAAATTCAAGACAGTGAGTGTAAAAATTCAGGACAAACGGTCAAAATTCAGGACGTAAATTCAGGAGAGAAGGTCAGAATTCAGGACAAAGATTCGAGACAAAAGGTACATTTTACAGACACATCAGAGGAGGTTGTGCAACATTACTTAAGTAAATAGACAACCAACACAAGCACAAGTCAAAATAAGTTTATATTAGGTTGAGAGAAACTTGCACTGCATCTGTTGTGTGCCTGAGTGAAGCTTAAATACCTGTGTTTGCATATTGGATGCACCTGGGTAAAATGTGCCAAAATGAAACCTCCACCCACCCCAGAGCTTGGCCCCTGGTGAGGTGACTGGAGCCCCTAAACTAGTGGTCTTCAATCTCTGGGGCACGACAATCCTTCAAGTAAGTCTTCATCCCAGGGGTGCCTGCTTGGCTGAATGACATGTAAATGTGTGCTAGGAGTTAATCTGAAAATGTAAAGGGTGCTTGGGAGTGGTTCTGGCTTTAATTGCTTGAATCACTCCAAGCATTGCGATGGCAAAAATGTGTTTTTTTGCATGCTGGTGCAAAGAATTAACAACTGGGCTGTGAAGTGCATGCTTTTAACCGTAACTGTATTTACACTGTGCTTAGTTCCCCTGGTGATGCGTTGAAGGGACAGGTATGCAAAAAAAAAAACATTACTTATGGTCTTATATTACTCAAATCTACATTTTGGAAGCTCCATTTCATCCTACAGCTATTTGCACAGTTTTTAGCAGTCTATATTATTATGTGTGTAATGCAAGTATAAAATAACGACTCATAGCACTAAAAATACACAAGTTACTGTTCTCCACTGCGCCAACCAATTTGATGCTGTGCCTATCTGGTTACACACAGCCCTCTGCAGTGCATTAAATAACAGAGGTTTCATAATGTACTACCGTGCATTTCCCATTGAGTAAATATATTTTTCATTTAAGCTACCCATTATTTTATATGTAACTACCTGATGGTGAAAGACCTAAAAAGGGTACAAATAATTTGGTGTTGATTTATGAGAGGCTTGTGCTGTCGGAGCGTCACTTTTTTTGAAGCTTTGGTGGCACAAGCGTCTCAATCATACCTATGAGGTGACGCAAAGTCCCCCTGCGTGGCTTTGCATGGTCTCATAAATATGGAGTAAGACAAGTGGCTGAGTTACCTTACACTATGCCAAGTAGGCATTCCATAGGCATTGCAGTGGGTGTTATCACGCAACACCCATGGATTTTGACGCTGCCCCGGATTTGTAAAAACCATGTAAACCTGGGGTAGCACCAAAACCTTACGCCTCCTCCCCACAGCAGGTGTAACGAGGACAAATGTTTTCATTTCCCCTCTTTCTATGTGTGTTCCACTTTCTTTGTGTGCTGCATTCTGCACACAGAGAAAGAGGAAAACCCCTCTCAGGATTCTTTTTGTGCAGGAAGGTGCCCCTTCCCGCACAAAAGCAATCCTGCCTATGTTGGCGTTACGCAGAAATGTGTGCGCCAATGCAGGGGGAAAGGATAGGAATGCACCATATTTCATAAATAATGTGCATTCCTGCCCTTTCACATTGGCATAGGGCAGCGCAGCAAGAAGACTTGTGGCGCTGCCCTACGTCAATGCCTCATAAATTAGGCCATTTGTTCTAGTCACATATGAGGCCCTTTGTTTTAGCCACACCTTTGACCACGCCCCTGCGTTCACTGACCTTTGCTTTGCTAAACACTGTTTAATTTATTTCCCCAATGTAAAAATTATTTTCTGTGGCAATTGGGGCGTTTATTGTTAGTCGATAGTTGGCAGTGATGAGGAGGACCAAATTCTGGAATTTTTTGTCAGTTGGGGGTCCTTATGCTTAAAGTTTTTTGACAGGGGGGGTCTCGGTATCAAAATGTTTGAGGAACTCTGTCCTGAACAAAAGCAGTTTCCATTCCATGGGCTCTGGCAGGAGGAGGCCCAGCAAATGCTGTCACTGGCCCATTATCATTCTGTGTGTGATAATTAGGCCGACATACAGAATGATAATGGGCTGATAGGTTGGGGAGGGGCTGCGGCAGGCCATTGATCACAGCAGGAGCGCGAGCTGGCCTCTGCAGTGAGAGTACAGGACTCTAAGGCTGCTTGCAGGGGGCAACTCGCTCTAAAGTCTGAATTTCCACACTAAAAGTGTCCGTGAAAGAATACTTCACGGCCAAAAGGCCCAAATTACGGGCAGTCTGTGAAATTTACGGACCGTTGGTCACCCTATCTTCCTCCTCTGGCTGCTCACCTCCACTCTTCCACGATTCTCTCTCTGCACCTCCATCATGTTTCTCCTCCATGCCACAACCAATATCCTGCCTTATTCTCGAGCGCACTCGCCCATTTGCTCTCTTTCCTCTCTCTCGCTTCCTCACATCTTCTCGCCTCATCTTTCTCTCTACACTCGCCCTTCATTTTGCTTCTCAAACTGTGTCTCAGTTCGGTGTATCAGAGAGAGGACAGAAGGCGGCCCTCAATAGATGGGGATAAAAACTTAGGAAACTCTAGTCTGGATTACTTACAATACAGAATCTAACTAACACTTGGGCACATTTTGCGCCCAATCTCTCTAGTCAAACCAGCACTTAAAGGTAGCAAAGCAACTAGAATATATTTAGGATGTGGCTGTTCGGGTTAAGCTGAGCAAAAAAGGTTGGGTGGGCGCCACCTAAAATACTTGTGCGCCCTCAAGTGTTAAGAATGTGTAAGTGCAGGCAAGTGGGGGGAAAAAAGAACAAGCATTTGCAATGCAATAGGACTCGCATTTACGCAAGACCTATTGCATTGGAAACAGGAGTGCAGGCAGGCGGGGTTGGGGGGAAGGGGGTCCACGAAGGCACGGGCAGTGGGAGTGCGGGTGGGGAGGGTGGCGGGGTGCGAAGAAGCACGGACAACGGGAGTGCAGACGGGGAGGGGGAAAAATAGTGCTCTAAATAGCACATTCCGTACAGTGTAACACTCAATGTTAAGGGGCCAATAGCCATGGGAGGGTGCAAATGACAAATGGCCATAATAAGGCGGGCCAACAAGCCTCATAATCATTCAGAAGACAGAATTTACAAAGGATAAAGACAGAAGCCAATAAAAAATATGGGCGGAGAGTGAATACTACAAGTCCAGGCTACTTTCAAGAAGATTTATTTAAGTTGGTTACAGATAAGTAGTACAGTAGTCTTCAGCCCAACCAGGAGCATCCAGCCAGGCGCTCAACCCATCTCCAACTGTAAGTTCCCACTCCCAACATTCCATCTTGCAGCATTCCACTGGCATATCATGAACCATAACAAACCAGGATACTACATAGTGCTCATCTCCACCTCTCCCCCTTTCAATATTTGTGGAACCAGCAGATCCCACATGGGTTAAGGAATTATTAAATCATGCCTTTAGCTTTCATGGTGATAAACGTATTAACTTTCATGGTGATAAACGTATTTTCTATCTTTCACGTGACAGCCTTGCTTCACATCACCTTGGCCTTGCTTCTAACCTCATGAGATTAGCCATCTTTGGTGAAGAAGAATGTTTTCTCCTACTAATAAAGAACTGGTTAAATACCTGATTGTAACCAACAAATACATAAACAAGCCCTTTGTTCCCCCCCATGGAAATAAATACCTGGATGAACAGTTTGCTCACATGGAAATTCTGGTCAATCCATCCTATGGCTTAGCGAAATCGTGCAATGGAATTTACTATTATTCAATAATGAAACTTCTGTGTTGGAACTCAGGTCACACTGTTTTGGTGAACGTCTCTAATACAATTTAGAAAGTGTACTCAATTGAGTCTTCATATTGAACAGTTAAGTTAAAAGTTTTTTTGCGTGTTATATCTGTTCTTATGTTAAACGCTGTGATACTCACTGGGCCGTGTTTGTGCTATACATAGTGTTCAAATAGATTAATAAAACAGCCCCTGTGTGGAAATTCTGAGATCCCACTTTCAACCCAAAAGAAACCGTACCAATTAAGTGTGTTGGCACATACTTGTGATTGATTCATAAATGTAAGTGTGTCTTCGTTGTGAAAAGAAATTTACACCATATGTTAAACTCTGTTGGAATACAGACTTAGTTAATGGAGTTTCGCTACGTTGAACTCCGCGAAGTGGCAAACAAACTCTGCGAAGTCCTGCAAGTGGCGGAGTGCACCATGCAGAGCAGAGTTTTCTGCACTTCGTGAGCTCCGTGGAGCGTGGACTGCAGAAAACTCAACAAACTCCGCAAATATTCATTTTATTGACCTCGCCTATTTCATTCCACACCCTTTGCCTGCTCTTTCGCCTATACATATGGTCCCTCTTCTAGTCTCCCCCTGCTCTTCTGTTCCTTTATTTGGTCCAAAATATTTTCGTGTTCTCAGTCACTGTGTGAATATATTATGGGTAATTCCATACAATACACTCAGCTTAAAAAACATCCTTAATCATGGATTTTATTCTCTTTGATTGCTGTGTCATTTATTTTACTAAAATTCTATAAAACTATAACGCAGTGCTAAATTTGAAGTATCTTCTTGTGATGTTTAATAGCCATGATATGAGGAGGAGAGAGTCCTAAGACAATAATGTAAAACATGTAAATAATAAAAGTATTCCCCTACGCACCATATAAGAGGATTACACGTGCATTTCTCAAACGCTGACACAGAATAATTGAAAAGCAGATCCAAGCCTGGGCCCATAGCTGGGAGTCGATGTTTTGGGGCCCAGGCCTAGAAAGATAACTATAGTACAAAAGGGGTGTGGGGGTGGACAGGGATGTGGCTTCCCCCTAAGTACCTTTCAAAACAAGCACTGGCAAAGTCAATATCTTCCAATACTTTTTGTTCATGCTGTAGAGCAGCTGTTCTTAAACTTTTGGCTTCTGTGGACCCCCATGGAATCATTATTGGAATCCGGGGACCCCACTGAGTGATTATTGGACCCAGGGACTCCCCACCTAAGCAATGTCTATGATTTGAAACTTAAAACAATACATAAAATCTACTAAAACAAGCATACACCAAAAAATGCTCAAATATTTAAATATTTTGTGTAATTCACAGCCAAACACAGAAAAAGTTCTAAAATGTACTATTATGCTTCTTTAACTGTACATACATTATTAATTTAATTTTGTATATACGTTATTAATTAAATTTTTATTTAATTTTGTAAAACAGTCTCAGAGCCCCTCAGTAGGTCTCACGGATTCCCAGGGATTCTCAGACCACAGGTTAAGAACCACTGCTGCAAACATCGCCAAAAATGCCACTACTGTACAGCATGAACAAAAGAGGGGAAAAGACGCAGTGACACAACCACGTATTTTTATAGGCATACGCATGGATCATGACTTAGGCTCCTTGTTTTCCGCTTTTATGGATTTTTACAGATGAATATAGACGGAAAACAATGTGTTTTCTGTTTGCATTTATTTTTAAAAGTGGATAAATACATAACATTGTGCTTCTTTTAAGTGACTCTCCGTGCTGCCTTTCATGAATTATAGGCCAGCAGCTGAGCAGATGGACAGCATGAGAAATTAAAAAACAGGATGAAATTTCTTTAAATAACGGTATATGTCAGCATACATTTATAGTATAATGCTAGTATTTACCACTGGATGTATAGTTATGTAATATTTAGCAGCTTAAATAGCTAAAACACGACAGACATCAAAGTATGAGTGCGCGTCTATCAGTTAAATAGATATGGAAATGTACAGTTTTACAACTTCCTTTACATGCGAAACACAAAATTATTATGGATAAATACAGATAAAATGGCCAAAAATTAAATATGGATAAATACAGTAGGAAATGGCCATAAAAAAATACCATAAAACCGGGAGCCCTAATCATGATGCATTCATGTGATGTCAGTGCCTTCTTTTTTTCCAATCGGGTTAAATCGGTACATTTTTAAAAAGTTAACAAAATTTAAATAGTGCAAAAGCACTTTCATTTAAAAAGTGGAAGGGCTGGCAGCACTTTGCAAACAAATTCTAAAATTGAAAATAAAAATTAGGCCCATTGGGAGAGAGAGGGGGAAAAGGAGGATCTGGTTAGAGTAGCAGGTGAGGAGGAGGAAAAAAAGAAGCACAAGAGGGAGAAAGCAACAAAGGGCAAAGAGAGAAGCACGTAGGTAAGAGAAACATGGAGTAAGGGGGTAAAGAAACACACAGGATAGGCAGAGCAGCTTAGGGGAGAGAAGCAGATGGGCAAGAGAGAGCAATACAGAGTGAAGATGGGAGAAGCACATAAGGAAGACACCTGGAAAACAGTGCACATGCAATCTCCTGCAGTTCTTCAGCAAAAAGAAAAAGTAGATCCCTAAAAGTGAGTAGTGGAAGCAAACAAGTAAAAAGGGTATGTTTTGGGAAAGGTACAATCACAAGATAGACAAGGCAGCCCATTAAGTAATAAGCAAGCAAATTAGAGTGAAAATAAAGCTAACCAATGCTAAGCAATGGGCAGGCATAAGCCCACTAAAAGTTCTTGGCAAGCTGACAATAGGTATTTTTCAACCAGACAGCGATGCGCTGTCTGGTAGGCTCCACTTAAAAGGGAAGAAGATAGTGAGAGTTTACCCCTCCCACACTCATGAGCCACGGTTCTCGTGTGCTCCTGACGAGCTGAGCTTGTCATGACCGTTGCTCGTCATGACCGTTAAAAAGCTGGCACGCTGGGGAAATTCCCCTGCTGTGCGAACGTTCTACACAAACGGGTGTGGTCATGACGAGCTCAGCTCGTCATGAGCACACGAGAACCGTGGCTCATGAAGAGCTGAGCTCGTCTTGAGCACCGGGGCGCTGTGCACGCCCCCCTCCCCCCAGCACGGCAGGGGAATGACCCTAGCAGCCAAGGGGTTAAAGGACACAACACATTTGGCAGTATTTTGTTAAAGTCTTCTACCTTCAAAGTTTTTTCTGATTAGTCGTATTAACTTGTGCCATTAACTGCAGAGTGAGAAAGGAGAATTGGTAATCTTTCAGAAAATGTGCCAAATGGTTGTTTTGAAAGCACTTATGGACAATAAAATTACACAGAGGAACTGGAACAACATCCCTATATTCACCAAGATCGCCCCAATGCTGCTCCAATTTAGGAAAGAGTTGAAGACGCATCTCTTTAAAGCATACTACATCACAATACATTAACACTTCACAAACCAGCTCGCACTCCTGTCACTTGTTGACTGTATGTTTGTCTTTGTCCCTGCACAATGCTCTGCTGCCTTTGGCTAGATTTGCGCACATATATAATAGATATATAAATGGGAGTATCCCATATAACTTTTACAGTCCCATTGTCAATGTATTACAGGATCAGGGGTTTTGTGCCAGTGGCAGCAATGGACTTCTCAGTACATATGCTTATGTTCTACTGTCAATATTGATAACGCTGTGTTTCTGTGTCAATGTATCCATTTCAGCGCTCCTGTGGCAGTGCCCCAGTGTCAGTATCACTGTTCAGTGCCGCCTTATCGGTATTCATGTGCAAGTGTTGGTGTCTCAATTGGAATTGGAATTGGAATTGGAAGGTTCTTATATAGCGCATGGCTACTCGGGAGCATCCCAGCGCTTAAAAAAGATGGAAGTTGATGCAAAGACTAGGAAAAAGAGAAGGGTGGTTTATGGCCTGGGAAACAATGAAGTTTTTAGTTGTTTTCGGAACATCAGAAGGCTGGGTTCTAGACGGAGTGATAATGGTAGGGCGTTCCATAGTTTTGCTGCATTTCGGGAGAAAAGGCGGTCCCCAGACCGGGCTTTATTGGTCCTGGGCGTTATGAGGAGGTTTTGATGGTTGGACCGAAGGTGCCTGGTTGGAATGTATGGTTTGATCATATCCTTCAAAATGGGGGGGCCGTTCCCCTGAAGTGTTTTGTGGACCAGACAGAGGGTCTTGAAATGGATTCGCTCCTTTATGGGGAGCCAATGTAAGGCCCTTAATGCAGGGGCTGCGGTGATACGACGGCTGGTTCCGGTGAGTAGCCTTGCTGCAGAGTTTTGAGCTATCTGCAGTTGGCGGATCACTGAGGCGGGGGCTCCTAGGTAGAGAGCATTCCCATAGTCCAGCCTAGAAAGAATGAGGGACTGGACTATGGTTTTCTTCGCAGTTTCCGGCAACTGGGGGAGAATTTTCCGGATTGTTTTTATTAGACCGAAGCACGTAGCCACTGTCTTTTTCGCCTGAGTTTTAAAGGAGAGCTCTGTATCAAGCCAGATCCCTAGGCTTTTTATCTCCGCTTTGGGGGTGGGTCCGGGTCCCATACAGGGAGGCCACATGGAGGGGGTGTCAAAGGAGGCCTTTCTTCCGAGCAACATCAGCTCGGTCTTTCCTCCATTCAGTTTTAATTGGGAGGCATCCATCCATCCTGCAACTTCAACCAGGCAGCTACAGAGATTGTTTTGAGGGGGGTCTGCCTGGGTGAGTGAGACTACCAGCTGGGTATCGTCAGCGTAGCTCACCAATTCCTCTGTGTCTCTCTAGTGTATCTGTGTCATTTCACTGTCCTGGAGTTGTGTTCAAGTGTCAGTATTTTAGTGTGAGCATACTGGTCTCCCTTTTTAGGTCTCGCCCTGGAATTCGCATCCGAAGGATGCGTCCAGGGTCGGAGACTTATAGCGAGCTGACACGGGGGAATGACGGACAAAAAACTGTCACGCGCTTCTCCCCGGCTGGATTCAGCTGCTTGCACGCGCACCAACATTCACACATGCGCACATCACAGGCACACGCATACACAGCACTCACGCATGCGCACATACACACGCGCTGCTTACTTTCACTTTGCAACCCCCCCACCAGTCATCGGATTTTTTTACACACGCACGCATGCATGCATACATACACACACACAGACACACGCGCACGCACAGGCACACACGCACACACAGGCACACACACAGACACACACGCGCGCGCGCACATGTCCCCTCCCCCCCTCACACCCCACTCACCGAGTTCTTTTCGTGTGTCCCTCTCTCCTTCCCTCTCTCCTTCGGCAGGCAGCGGCAGGCAGCGGGTCATCCTCAGCAGCAGGCGGGGCTCTCCACGAGCACAGGAGCCCCGCTAGCTGACACGCAAATCTTCCGGCAATCTTCCGGCTGACGGGCACAGGAGCGCGGGGTAGGCTCCCGTCTGCTTCCTGTCTTTTTGCGGCCCCGTCCCAACACAGGTTGCCTGGCTTCCTGTTCGAGCCGGGCTGCGGCGGTGAGTTTTTGCACAGGGCACACGCTAACCCATATACCCGGCTGTAGCTACGCCCTCTATGCACACCTCATCAATCAATGAAAATGTACTTAGTTGGATATGGTTGTTGAAAAGATTATGCAGAACGGTGCAGTAAAGTGTTCGGTAGAATGTCGCCTTCAGTAAATTGAATGGAAACGAGTGACGAATCTCTGTGGGTAAGTGCGCATTATTTTGTGCCAACGTTTTTTTGTCTTCAAATAGCCTTTTTAAAAATGCGCTCATCTGCAAGATTGGGAATTTTAAAAAGCTGCTCTTTGTAATGTTTATCTATTAGTCGACAACTGCTTTTATTGGTGGACTTTGGAATGTCGCTAGAATTATGTAATATCAATCAAATATCCAAGAAACAAATCAAGGGTTTAAAGTGAAAGTAACCGCAAGTAAAACATTGCGCCTAGAATCCTGAATGTCTAATCTATGAGCATCGAGGTTTCGGTTTGCATAGATCGGGTTATAGCCATGTGTGTTCCATCACTTGGCTTAACATAGAATGAATATTCTTATGCTGCGCATTCGCCTTTTTATGCAAAGAAAATTAAAATAGCGCATAAATAAAAATAAAAACATTGCCATTTACAGTACTAGTAGCTTAAACTTAAATAATGCGCGACCTATTGCATTGCAAATGCTTGTTCAATCTCTCAGGGCCTCTGCCCTCTGTCATTGTCCCAGCATTGGTGTTTGTGCTCCCCGTCAGTATTGCATTGTACTTTTTAAAAGCCAATATCCTCATGTTAGAGTTGGTGCTCCCATGTCTGTGGCCCAGTGACTGTGTCCCTGTAACATGTTGCCAGGTGATTGCTGCTTCCAATGTTTCAGTGTCCATTGTTAATGTGTGTGCTCCTTTGTCAGCATCCTAATGTCAATGTTTATGACCCATGTCAATGTTCCAATGTCACCGTCCTGTTGCCAAAATCCCTATTTTGGCGGCCAATGTTAGGGTTCTGCTGTCCATTTCCCAGTAACAGTATCCCGTATGAGCATCTTCTTATTCAATGTCTTTCTGTTAGAGCCCTTGTGAGTATCCATGTGTCAGTATATTAATATCTCACCCCCCCCAGTCAGTGTTCCTATGTCTTGGTACTGTACTAGTTTTGTGTCATAGTGTCAATATCCTTGTGTCCTAGAGTCCTTATGTCAGTGTCCCAGTGAAGCCCACCCATGCCTGTGTCTCAGCATTAGCGATTATGCTCCATGTCAGTGCTCCAGTATCACTGTTCTCTGGCTATATTAGTAGATGGGGCTCGCATTTAAAAACATGGTTACTGTAATGCCCGAGTACCACCCATTTAACTCCCCATGGACGAAAACAAGTGCAAAGTATTGCAAAGTGCAATTGGCACCAAGAAAAGGCAACATTTACAGTCAACATACAGGGCTGGCTGTATGGCGGTGCACCCGGTGCCACTGCTTTGAGTGCTAACTTCAGGGGGCAGGGTGTTTGCAAGTTTATTTTGGTTTTAAAAGCTCCTACTGCCGCGGTACTTGCCTCCAGCAATTTCCATGCAACAATAACATAACTCCAGTGATTAATGTTCTTCCTGGAGAGAGATTGGAGTTTTGTCTAGTTGAGGTTTTGACTGATCATAAAATAGCAGAGAGGGTGAATATGCCTGCTGCAAAGAGCATGTACCAGGCAAATCACAAAGTGCATATAATGTAAATAGGTCAGTGGGTTCTTGCTTTTCTAAGAGTCATCCTCTTGTTACTTGCAGTTTATAAGTTATAATCCTAATATAGAACAGTGAATTATTAACTGTCATCCTATCACCCCCCTGATGTCTTTGCTTGGTGTACTCGAGACAGTGCCACCGAAATCGCCTAATTACCCGCAATGCTGCTTCTGATGGCCAAACGGCAGAGAGCACTACACTGGGGGACAGCAAGACCACCGCTGTCTAGGGACTGGATCACACAAGTTGCTTACTGCAGTACACAGCTCACCACGTACTGGAATCTGCAACCAGCCAAATCTAGACCCAAAAATATCTGGGAACCGTTTGTAACCTGGTGGAGTGCCAGGGATGTCGAGGGGTAGAGAATAGCTTATTTGTTCCTGTGTTCTTGTGGGGGCGCTTTTATGAAAGGTTATTGTGTTGTTGGAAATTTGACAGGTGGGGTCAACACGTATCTTGTGGGACTTATGTACTATAATTTTACATACTATCGATTGCATATTGTGGACTCTAACTTCATATGTGTGCTGGATGTGTCACGGACATGTAATACCTGTCAATAATCAAGCACTGCAATGTCTGTTCTTCCTTTTTTGTATTGATGTTTTGTTATGAAAATGACAATAAAAAGCAATGAAAAAATTTATTAACTGTCATTAAAGAACTGCATGCACACTGCAAAGTATAGATTAGAGCATAGATTGATATTAAAAAAATGGGTTCATTTGGGTAGAAATCTATTCTTCTTATTAAAGAGAACTCCCAAGAATGATGTTCTGCTTTCAATTCTGATTTTGTGCTTCTCCAGATCAAGCACTCTTAAACTACACTGCCTACAGGTATGGATGTCATGTCACTCCTACACCTTACAGTCCTCTGGCTTATGTAACATTTCCTATAAACTGATTTACACATGTGTGATTGATTGTCTCTGTGTACTGTGTGTGTGATGCAAAGTGCTCTAACACCCTACACTGGTATGAGTGGCATGTCGAATGCATCTGAAAGAGAGTGGTTATGGAGACTTGATGGGGAACTATGAAAAGGTAGTGGTGAGGGAATCTAACATGTCAACCATGGATGGGGCGGCCTCACCAAACATTGTCGCACCGGCTGCCACCAGCGCTAAAGCCGGCCCTGGCAAGCTATCATCTGCACTGGAATGTAAATTCCTTTCCCAGACTTTGCAGTGGAGCATTCTTAGTAAATCAGCCCCAATGTTTTTCCTCGAGACAGAGAACGAGAGAAAGGCCCACTAAACAAGCATATGCAATGCATTTGGTCTCGCCTTTGGGACCTTATATATATTTAGGGCTCCCGGTTTTCCGTTTTTACGGATTTATACATGTAAATACAGACGGAAAACTATATTTCCTTTGACTGTATTTACATTTAAAAACGGCAAAATACTAGCAAATTTTGCCGCGCTGAAGTGCACAAGACATTGTACATCACGTGTGATGCCATACTGAAAATGAGCCCAATGCTTCAATGCCGTCTTTCACAGAGCGCCGCCCAGCAGCGCACCAGATCTCACACCAGCCTGTCAGAGAGCTACAGGCTCTGCGAACTTAGTGACGCCGCAGCTGAGTGCTCTGCGCTGAAAGTATTATTAAAAGTAGAAGTTGGACTGGCACTACTGCTGCTCATCTGACTGGACCCAAAATGAGTTGATGCAGACTAATGCGCTTGTCACTGAACACTCCAGTGAGGTCAGCACAGACCGACTCTGACTGCAATGTGAGACTGCAGTATTCAACTGTTAAACAGGGCACGCACAGGCAGCTGAAGATGTATAATCATCATGACCCGAGGGCACTGAAAAAGCTATTTCTTTGAAAAGCTGTGAATACCTCACTCCACCAGGCACTTACTCTTTTGCGAGGCAAGTGGCGATTCGGTAAGGCTGCCTCGTGGCCTCAATGACTGAATCACCTGCGGCAACGCCTGGAGTGATTCTGAGGGCGGCTCAGCTGCAGAGTGGACGACGGTGTGTTGTGGGCTGCTGAGTGTGGAGGAGCCACTTTGGCGGTCTGTGCACTCTGCTGGCCCACAGTGGGGTGATGTGTCAGGTCCGGTCACAGGATCATTTAAAATGATTACTAACCCACGGTGCGAGCAGGGCTAAGCTGCGTTGCAACTGCCAGCAGCCAAAAGTAAAACTAACTTTATTGAACTGCCGCCCGCTCGGCTAGTGCCGTGGGCGGCAGGACGTCCCACCAATTAAAGTGTGTATCACAAAAGGCAGCTCATTTCGTTTCAGTGATTAGGCCACAGAGCACAGGGAGTCCTGTAGACACTGCCCGCAGTCTGATAAGAAGAGGTGAAAAAAACGAACAAAGACTCGTTAACTAGTGAATGGCCTTTTTTAAAGACCTGTTAAGTACTCGTCAGGTGCGGCTGGCAGCCCAAAAACTGTGTTTGTACCCAGGAAGATGGCCCTGCCCGGGCTGACACACAGGACGGGGAGGGAGGGTGGGGGAATGGGTTTCGCCCACTGGGTGGGAGAGATGGCCCCACTGTGCAACCGAGGAACCTGTACAATCCAAGTTATGACGTCTGATCACTTGGAAACTAGCCAACCTAATTTGAGAGCTTGGCATGGATGTTTTGACTGGTTTGTGAAACAATGCAGGGGAGACAACTACCTACAGAATCAAGCAATCAATTGAAATTCCTCAAAATGGATTCCCTCATACTTGCAAGCAGTGCCCTCACATAACCAAGCGCATATGTGCATTGTCAATTAATATAATAAATGTGGAAAAATACTAGCTGTAGCTTCGTCTTTGGCTTGTGGCAAAAATAAAAGTGGATAAATACAGAAAAAATGCCCACAAAATAAATATGGATAAATACAGACGGAAATGGCAAAAAAATAAATACCATAAAACCGGGAGCCCTATATATATTTAGCTATGCACACATTAGCCTGGGCGCTGAAACATCTACTGTTCATTACCATGGAGGGAAAGTAAGCACCAAACTGTGTGACATGCCAGGTATGGGAACACATGGATAGAAATATTGCCTTTCAGCGGTAAATGGTATAGTCCAAAGATCTGTTTTTAATATAAAAGCAGGGCCTTTGGTAATCATATCACTGAAAATTCAAGAATTATTGTCTCCGGTTGCTTGTGGAAGAATATTTCCATGGACTGGAATCTAGAGAAGGCTAAAGTGATTCTGGTACTATACTAACCTCTGTTGGTCGTTTTCTATCAAGAAAGTTAAATAGAGGCAGTTGCCAGAAAAATTAAAAAAATAAAGTCCCACAGCAGAAAGCAATTCTGGTATTTTACTGACCTCTAATGGTCATTTTCTATCAAGATAGTTAAATAGAGGCAGTTGAACAGAAAAAAAGTCCCTAAGCAGATGAAGACAAGTCCTAGGGCGGATCTCCAGAGCCCACAAAGTACATGCACATATAAGTATATACTTAAGTATACACACTACAGTATATACTAAAGTATATACAAGAGGTTTTGAATGCTCGACCTAAATAGGAGATGACAAGTAAAACATGCATTTTTCTAATGCTTACATTAAAGTGGCTCGTGCAGCATTATGGCTATTCTGTATATCACATTAATTTTTGTAGATAACCATGTAGGAACAGTATCACTTAGCATGTGAAATTTAAGGAAAGAGACTGAAGCTTCCTTCACAATGAAATGCAGGTCTTTTATTTTGAAGGGCATGCTAAACATATTCATAGGTGAAAGAAGGGTTAATGCATGCAAATCTTATCTCTTCAACAGTCTCCTGAATTGTACCTGTGAGCACTGCATATTGCCAACCGCATTATGATGACGCACGCCTTATTTTGGGACCCCTGGCCGCTCCGGGTTCACCCTCCCCATGTGGTAGAGGCTCTGTTGAAGTTGCTTGTCTTTACTTAAGCGAGTCACAAATGCTAAAAAAAGACCTAAGGATAGGCCTTTTAGTCGTGTGTCCACATTAAAACCGCAAAAGACTGGTACTGGGCTCAAGAAATGTGGTTTGTGGATGTTTTAGCCTGCCCACAGCTGTGTAATTTTAAGGACTTTTGGGGCATAGGGCAAGACACATTTGGGATACACTGTTTTCAAGAACTCTGACTGTTACCACCCATTGTTTTGCAAATGGAAGCCTTGATGGTGCCAATTAATCTTGAATTAGACAAAAATCTTTAACATGGCACTGAGTAAGACGAGACAGAGCGAGAAGTTGAGGTAGACGGAGAGATGTTGAGATATAGACATATAGACGAGACAGAGAAAGAGAAAGTTCACTTATGGGGGGGGGGGTCACTTAGAATGTGTTGGTCTTGGGCAAATGCGCTTGGTCAATGCTTTGAATCGTCTTTGGTCCACACTGCAACCTACAACGTACTCAGAAGTCATAATATAGAAAATGTTTTAGGACTTCAACCTAAAACATTGGTGACAGTGGAGACTCTAGAAATGTGTTTTAGATGGGGCTCACATTTGGCTACAGATCAAACTGATCGGGCCAACTACAAAGGTCAGTCGTAAAGTGCATTTGTGTGTGTGTGTGTGTGTGTGTGTGTGTGTGTGTGTGTGTGGGTGTGTGTGTGTGTGTGTGTGTGCGTGTGTGTGTGTGTGTGTGTGTGTGAATGTTCCCTTAAAATGTTAAAACGGACTCTGTATGTATCTATCTATATCTATATCTAAATACATACATTGTCTGATTTAAACATTTTAATAAAACAATGCTGCTTTGCAAATTAATGTATGTTGAAAGGCACGATGTCTGCTTGTTTTATGACATCTCCGAACACTTCAACCCGCTGTGGTAATGGGGCCCAAAAGGGAGGGGGGGGGGTGTTCAGACAAATAGCGCTGGGGTGCAAGCCCCAGCTGGCCCTACTCTAGCGACACCAGTGTATTTCACCCTAATTGTACCCTGGCTCAAGACCCATGAGGGTGCTAGCGAGCTTTTTGGGGTCTCTCTTCTCTCTCCTTAAGATGTTTCAAGGATCAGCAGTGTGGACACACCAAGGTTGTGTTATCAACGATGTTTTCTCGCACTGCTTGTTCCACTCCCTCCCGAGAAGCCTCGATTCTTCACACAACTCCTCTTTCCTAAATTTGTATTTTACGTTAAATATATTTTTTTCAAAGAACAACAAATCACATTCTCTGTATGTAACTCGTTCAACTACCTCTCGCCGACTAGAGCATTATAATTTTACAATCTCCCCCTTCCTGTGCAGTCCCGCTCCCGCCATAAAGGTGACCGCCAGCACCATGCGGGTGATAATTAGAAGCACACGTGGTGTCCATGTATAGATCTTCCCAGAGACACATCCGATTTCACAAGCTGACCTTTAGTTCTTCCGCAGGGTTTCTGCTTTCTCTGCCACTGCATGAGCATTTCTTTGGGAATGTATAGGCTCTCCGTTAACCTTCTATGAAATGGCTTGGGGAGGGGGGCATTGATGTACCAGAATAAATCATGAACTCTCATTTCTTTTCCTCTGTTTCAGAAAACCCCCACAGCTCACACAATGAAGGAGGAGAATCTTCTTCGCCGCAGGTTCTCGCTATGTCCGACAGCGTCCACTCCTCAGAAGACTGTCCCTCGTAAGCTGACGCGGAATTTATCCTTTGGAACCGACCATGATATTTATCCACTCAGTCCAGGTCAGTGGAAATGGTTTTTGAAGCATCCATGGTTGCTAGTCGATTTCCAGCTTGAGGCCCATCCATGGCACTGCAGGTCAGAGCTTGGTACAGTAAGAGCTAGAAATATTTCCCACCTTTTCAGGGAGTTGTAAGAAAACATGTAGTATATTTTTATGTTATCGAGTGCTGTTTAGTGCAGTTCACCAAATATGTATATTCTCTTGATTCTATTGGGCATCTCACCTGTAGCAAGTCCTGCAAGTCATGCTGCAAGGACTGTAGAGCTGGTGTGGCGAGTATACCGCATACCTTGTTCATTCACCTCAGTTGCGAGTACACTCCTTGCTCTGCTTGTTATATAGTGAGTGATGTCAGCCCACAAACAGTGTGTGGCAACAGTGGATAGAAAGCACCACTATATTGTTAGGAGAACATCCAGGGCAGCAAGCACCTGCGAAGAGGTAGCAGTCGATGTGCACAGATCTCAAGATGGTCTCTAGGAGAGAGGGCAGGTGGCACTCAAGGGCTAGACTAGGGTCTATGTGCCTTTATGAAGAGGCAGATCTTCCTCAGCGAAAGATCTGTCATATATTTGATGCAAAGGTGCGCTAGGCAGTACCGGAGAAGACAACATGGTGTTAGTTGACCGCAAATAACAATGAGTTCCGTTGCTTGGTGAGTGTTTGTGTGTGGTTCACAATGTTCTTTGGCTTTCTTTCCAATGAACATATGGCACAACTGAAGCTGAGAGCCATTAAAGTTGGTGTTTCATGAGCGTGATGCACTCCTAGAATCTGATCTAGAATATTGGTCTTTCTGATGTCTCTTGGAGTCAGGCATAAACATCATGTTCTCCTAGTACTGTGTAAGTGTTTTAATCATGTGCCCTGGCAATCCAAGCAAATTGTTTAGAATGGCTTCATGGTGTCCCAAGCAAATTGTTTAGAATGGCTTTATGGTGTCACTTTTTATTTTATAATGAAAGGGAATTGGAGCCCCATGAACTGCAGAGATTTGTAAGCAAGTAATGAAGTGGGACCTAACAAGTCAGATAGAATTTTTTTTACAAGCCTCTGAGGGCTTACTTTCTATAATGGGTATGTATTGAGTATTTTTTCACCTTGCATTTCTTCTCATGTCCCTAAAGGGGTTCCCTCTTTAATTTTAGATTCCTTCTGTCAGCTTTTAAAGACTCCCTACAACTTGGAGACCTTGGAGCACTGTGCAGCCGCTCCACTGATAACTTTCAGAAACACCACTGCTCTATGGGGGCTTAACATTCACACAACAGGGTTTTAAAATAAGGGACTTATGGTTAGGTTCTGGTGGGTTACCATTTACTACCAAATTTCCACAAAAGCTTGAAACAATTGTAGGGGGCTGAAGTGTTGCAAGAGATAAAACCATATTAACATTTGCCTGAGCATACCTGCACGGCCCTGAAAGTGTTTAACTGTGCATCATTCTGGTGTTCCTTTTAACTTCCGAAGCCTACAGTTCCTTGATAAGACATCTCCCAGACATTTTACATGGTCACAATAAGTCAGGACTGCCATATGTAATATACTAAGTATTTTTCCCACAGAATCTTCACAATGGACGACCCTTTCAGGTCCTTTTTACTGGGTAGGTTTGTGAATGGGATGTATAATCGTCTCTATCAGTACAATTGCAATACCTCTTTTGTCTTCTACAGAATGCAAGACTCTAGGGCACTGTTGAGGCTGAATATCATCAGCAGAGAGAGCATCCTGCTGCCAGAGGGATCCAAGTTGTTGGTTTTAAATATATAAGTGAACATGGTGCATTCTAGTGAATTATTTTCCAAACAGTGGTAACACTATTTTTTGATGGTATACTAGAGAGCTAGACATTCTATTTTGCAGCCGGAGAATTACTTTTAAGAAACTCATAGGGATTCCCTGTTGAAAACAGCTGGTTGTGCTGTCCTCACTCCTTCATGATACAACACATCTCCTGGTCCTCTGAAGATTGCATCTACATGCATGTGGCTAGCTTGACTCGCAGCAAGGGCTAGAAATGGTGTAATAAGTGGCCCCTTGTCAATGATGTTTTGAAATGTTGACCACAGGCAATGGAGTGACGGTTGCCGAGTTTTCAAGTGATTTTATGGTATGATGGATTGTGAAAAGCTTGTTTTGTCGGGGGGAGAATGCTTGTTAAAGCAAACCACTATGTCTGTGTCTCTTCCACGGGACATGGTTCTTACTACCCAGATTGATATTTATTGATATTTAACTGTGTTAACAACATTAATAATGGCTTGATCACACCCAAGTATAACATTTTTTCACTCTGACGCTTATGATGGAGCCAGATTCTATGTTCTAGATCTACTCTGGAAAGTGGAAACCCAAGCCGATGTCTCTTTTTGTCAGCATGTAAGCGTGGAGGGAAGGTAATCGTTAGTCAATCAATCATCACAGTTCCAATGAACTATGACTCCAAAGAATCACAGACTCCCAATTAAGTTTAGTTAGTTTATTACAAGCCAACAACAGTGGACATACAAGCACCTCAAGATGAGGGTGTAGAAATATATTGGAACTAATACAAATCCAAACTGGTGGGGGAGCGACCCTTGACCCTCGGGTAGGTCGCTCCCCCACCGCTGCAGCTCCGCCTGACCTGACGCTGCTCCTGCCTGCTTCTCCATCCAGATCGGTGCCCCGACGCCTGGAGACTTACCTGTGCCTCTTGTTCCTGTGCCCACGTGTGCCTGCCCGCCCCCCTTCGTTTTTGTACCCCGAGTGAGTGCCCCCACGTGTGCATGCCCGCCCCCCTTCTTTTTGTACCCCGAGTGAGTGAGTGCCTGCCATCTCCCTTCGGGCTCCTCAGCCCCGTTTTTCCCGCCGCTGCCTCCCGTGCGGCCCCGCCCCCCTGCATCCAGTGGCTCCCTACCCTCCCGCCTCCCAGCTGACCCCTCCTCCCCTCCTGCCCTCTTGCCCTCTTAAAGGCGACCACTGCGCAGCGGAGACAGCGACCCTTGACCCTCGGGTAGGTCGCTCTCCCACCGCTGCAGCTCCGCCTGACCTGACGCTGCTCCTGCCTGCTTCTCCCTCCAGATCGGCGCCCCGACGCCTGGAGACTTGCCTGTGCCTCTTGTTCCTGTGCCTACGTGTGCCTGCCCGCCCCCCTTCTTTTTTGTACCCCGAGTGAGTGAGTGCCCCCACGTGTGCCTGCCCGCCCCCCTTCTTTTTTTTACCCCGAGTGAGTGAGTGCCCCCACGTGTGCCTGCCCGCCCCCCTTCTTTTTTGTACCCCGAGTGAGTGAGTGCCTGTCATCTCCCTCTGGGCTCCTCAGCCCCGTTTTTCCCGCCGCTGCCTCCTGTGCGGCCCCGCCCCCCCTGCAACCAATGACTCCCTACCCTCCCGCCTCCCAGCTGACCCCTCCTCCCCTCTTATGGCAACCACTGCGCGACCGCGCAGCGGACGCGCGCAGCAGGCACGCCGATTGTGCGCCGAAGGTGCGCCAAAGCCAAGCCCGTCTGCGCCCGTCCACGCCTGGACCGCGACAGCGCCAGGACCCCTGGCCCTCCACGATGCCAGCCCCCCCCCGACAGACTTACGAAGCCGCCACCCTCTACGCACTCAACGCCAGCCGGAACCCTGCCTGCTACCGAGCCACCCCGAAACGCGCCCAAGGTCCCTTCATCTGCCAAGCCTGCAAATTCACCTGCCTCCGAACCTGCACCACACCCGCCAAGCCAGGCACCAGCAACAACCACCTCAAGTGCATCCTGCTCAACACCCGCTCCGTCCACAGACACGCCGTCGAACTCTGAACCTCTTCGACACATCATCACCAGACGTCGCCTTCCTCACAGAAACTTGGATGAACCCCTCCTCAGCCCCCGACATCGCCATAGCCATCCCGGATGGCTACAAGATCACCCAGAAGGACCGCGCCAACCAAACCGGAGGAGGTATCGCCATCGTCCACAGAAACACCATCTGCATCACGCCCAACTCCGATGACACCCTCACCACCGCCGAGCACCTACACTTCCAGATACACACCGACCCCAAGACCACCCTCAGAGGCACCCTCATCCACAGACCCCCGGGACCCCGCACACAATTCAGCGAGGCCATCGCAGACTTCGTCAGCCCGCACGCCCTAACCTCCTCAGACTACATCCTCCTAGGAGACCTCAACTTCCACCTGGAGAACAACAATGACAGCAACACCTCCGCCCTGCTGGACAACCTCGCCAACCTCGGACTCAAGCAACTGGTGACCACCCCCACCCACCACGCCGGCCACACGCTTGACCCCATCTTCTCCTCCAGCAAGAACATCTCCTTCAGCCACTCCACCGGACTACACTGGACAGATCACAGCTGCGTCAACTTCAACTTCAGGAGAACCGCGACCCACCACATCCCACAACAGGTCCCCCGCAGAAGCTGGAGTAAGATCACCGCCGACCAGCTCATCACGTCCCTCGCCAGAACCCTCCCACCAACACGACGGACCCCAACGAAGCAGCCCGCAACCTCACACAGTGGCTCACCAACTGCACCGATGACCTCGCACCACTGAAGAACCCTCCCAGCAAACCCGGCAGCAAGAAAGCCTCCTGGTTCACCAACGACCTCAAGAACTCCAAAAAACCTGCAGCACCCTCGAGAAAGCCTGGCGCCATGACCAGACAACAGAGAACATGACAGCCCTCAAGAACGCCACCCGCACCGATGACCTCGCACCACTGAAGAACCCTCCCAGCAAACCCGGCAGCAAGAAAGCCTCCTGGTTCACCAACGACCTCAAGAACTCCAAAAAACCTGCAGCACCCTCGAGAAAGCCTGGCGCCATGACCAGACAACAGAGAACATGACAGCCCTCAAGAACGCCACCCGCAAACACCACCAGCTGATCCGCACCACCAAAAGGACCACATTCAAAGAACGACTGGACTAAAACTCCCACAACAGCAAGGAACTCTTCAACATCGTTAAAGAGCACTCCATCCCCAGCGCCGGCACCAACGACATCATACCCTCGCAAGACCTCTGCGACTCACTCGCCTCTTTCTTTCACCGCAAGATCGCCGACATACACAACAGCTTCGGCGCACAGACCACGCACCCAACCACAGAACCAGCGACCCCCACCACCACCCTCCGCACCTGGACCTCGGTCAGCACCGAAGACACCACCAGCTCGATGAACACCATCCACTCCGTTTTCCCAACCCGCTCGGACCCACACCACATCTTCAACAAAGCCGACTCCATCATCGCACCCCAACTCCGTCACATCATTAACAGCTCCGTCACATCCGCCACCTTCCCGGAGAGCTGGAAACACGCCGAGCTCAGCGCCCTCCTGAAGAAACCCACCGCGGACCCCACGGACCTCAAGAACTTCCGCCCCATCTCGCTCCTCCCTTTTCCGGCCAAAGTCATCGAGAAGACCGTCAACAAACAACTCGCAGCCTTCCTCGAGACAAACGGATCCCTTGACCCCTCGCAGTTCGGCTTCCGAGCAAACCACAGCACCGAGACCGCCCTCATCGCAGCTACCGATTACATCAGGTCCCTGCTCGACAACGGGGAAACAGCTGCCCTCATCCTCCTGGACCTCTCAGCAGCCTTCGACACCGGAATCCAAGGAAAGGTCTTGGAGTGGATCACCTTGTTCCTCGCCTGTAGAACCCAGAGAGTCCGCCTCCCTCCGTTCCGGTCCGCGGCCACCAAAGTCATCTGCGGCGTCCTGCAAGGATCCTCTCTCAGCCCCACCCTCTTCAACGTCTACATGAGCCCCCTCACAGCCATCGCACGCCAACACAACCTAAACATCATCTCCTACGCAGACGACACCCAGCTGATCCTTTCCCTCACCAACGACCCCACCACCGCGAGAGCCAGCCTCCAGGAAGGAATGAAAGACGTCACGGAATGGATGAAGCACAGCCGTCTGAAACTGAACTCAGACAAGACGGAAGTCCTCATCCTGGGAACATCCTCCTCTGCCTGGGACGACTCATGGAGGCCCCCTGCCCTGGGCACCGCCCCCAAACCAACGGATCATGCACACAACCTGGGCTTCATCCAGGACTCCTCCCTCACGATGGCCAAGCAAGTCAACGATGTCTCGTCATCCTGTTTCAACACCCTGCGCATGTTCCAGAAGATCTTCCGGTGGATCCCCACCGACACCAGGAAGACGGTCACCCAAGCCCTCGTCACCAGCCGACTGGACTACGGGAACACCCTCTACGCTGGAACCACAGCCAAACTCCAGAAAAGACTCCAGCGCATACAGAACGCTTCTGCACGATTCATCCTGGACATCCCCCACCGCAGCCACATCTCTCCCCTGCTGAGAGACCTGCACTGGCTCCCCGTCAGCAAGAGGATCACGTTCAGACTCCTCACCCACGCACACAAGGCTCTCCACGACATGGGCCCCAAATACCTCAACAACCGCCTCACATTCTACACACCCACCCGCCAACTCCGGTCCGCCAACCTCGCCCTCGCCACCGTCCCACGCATTCGCAGATCCACCACCGGAGGATGATCCTTCTCCTACCTGGCGGCCAAGACATGGAACTCCCTCCCTACCCACCTACGTCTGACCCAGGACCACCTCTCCTTCAGGAAACAATTAAAGACTTGGCTCTTCGAGCAGGAGCGGCTCCCCCTTCCCCCCTCCCCCTCCCCTGTCCCAGCGCCTTGAGACCCTAACGGGTGAGCAGCGCGCTATACAAATCTGCCTGATTGATTGATTGATTAGGGGTGAAATTAAGGCATTGCAGCATGCACAGAATAATCAGTTCGATAATCAGGATACAGAAAATAATTGCACCAATGTCGAGATTCCCCTTCATTGGAAGTTTGTAGGAGTGAGGCATTATTCTCTCCCTACACTACCACTAGCATGATATCTCTACTTAACATTTCCCAAGGCAAGATCCATAAAGGTGTCAGCGCGTGAAGCCTTCCTAAAAAGTTTTTTCACGTTTAGATGGGTTAAGTAGCATAAAGCTACAGCGCTTGTTCTGAGATGCTCTCTCTCTCTCAAGGCAAGGTAATAGTACCCCGGGCACTGTCCCTAACTTGGATACTTCACTTTGCATGAGTAACCCAAAATGCGTTGCGACATCACACCATCCAAGCAAGCCACTTCCTTGTAGGTAACTTTCCACACGGCAGCGATGCTCCCAGGCTTCAGTGAGATAACCTTGATTCCCAGGCTTACTCTCATGAGAAAATACAACAGTTCTTTATTATCAATATCGCTGTTCAATGTATCCTCTCCTCCCTAAGCCTAACTTCTAAAATAAAGGCATTATTCTAGCTAACAGGGATGAATTCTCTGACTGCAACAGAAATGTGAGAAATAACAAATTCAACATGTACATGAAATTCACTAGTAAATCTAATGCAAGAGCTTTCAGGGGAAAAATACAATTCAGGCCTATCGCAATCGCCCAAAATAAGTAATAGCACAAGGCCTCATGAAGTTACACATATAAAATGAACATTATTACTAAGCACATCTAAATTAACATGTTACTTAAGCACATAAATTGTTTGAATACTTGTCAGCGACATATACAATTCTGCAGGTTAATATTTTCGACTAACCGCACGTAGTTGCAACATTAATTTCTTCATGTTTACATTGAAAATATCCCTAGCACATCACCTTTCCTGTTATTACAGTTCACGTTCTAATGGCCTAAATTAATACTGTAAAGGATTATATGTAGGTGCGGACTACCCATGATTATGATGCACCCCTACAAATAAAAGAGCAACATTTGCGCTCTAACTTTTGGAACTTTAACCTTTGGGGATTGGTGTTGCCAGATTTTGAGTGTTATTATGTGGCTTCCCTGATGCAACCTGGTGAAGTGGTTTGATGATTTGCCTAAATGGGATGGCTAGAGGGGTATAATTGAGATACCCTTTTAAAGTTTGATGAAGCTGAAATCCAATTTGGAGCCTGAGCATGATAACTTTTGATGTATGCCAGGTTGGCTTGAGTGTCCCGTCTTAACAGGGAGAGACCACTAAATTCTACTATGATTGACTTCACTCATTGACAAAAGTCTCAGAGGAAACTCAACACTTAATAAATTGCTCTGAGTGGATCGGCATACGCTCTACTCTAGATTAGAAGAAAATGGGAGAGAAATTGGGAAGTGGATAACGGACACACATCTGTACAAGATGCTCATCTATAAAAAGAGGGTGCCCACTAAAACTTGATTCTAGTATAAGCACTATAACTTTCCCAGATGTTATGTCATCCCTATAATCATGCATAGGATCTACCCATATTGTACGGATGAATGCCCTCTTGCCATGGTGGTAGGTGTAGCCTTTGTACATATTATAAGGGCTTGTTCAATACTGAAGACATTTTGTCAATGTGTGATAGTACAAATCCATTGTTTGATAGACCTCAACATGAAACTCGGCCTACACCCAATACCAAAACATGGAAAGAATACATTATAAATGGGTTGGTCTGTCTCTCCTAATTGCGAAAAGACATATTACTATACATTGGGGGCAGAGGTCTGGCCTTTTCTTCGATGGCTGTTGCAGGAGTAGATACCTATGACTCAGGTTGTGGTGGATGATAGATAAATAGATGATTTGCATGGCTGAAGAGTAATAATTGACACTTTGGATTATTATAGAGAAGCAATGTGTCCCTCACAGTAGGAGTCCCTCACAGTAGCAGGACTATAAAGGTTGCACCCCATTCCCACCGCCAGCTGATACCAGTATGAGGGATACCTATATATGATACTCCACTCATTGGCTATGTTGAAAGGCACCGCAGACTCAAACATGGACACTCACTAGTATATAGATAATGTTCTTGATCTTGAAATGCCTCTGACTGCCACAGGATGGTTTTTGCTTCTCTGTTTGTCATAAATAAATGACATTGTTTTAAAAAAAGAAGGGGCAGAACTGGAAAGTTGACAAAGAAAATAATAAATTAAGAGAAAAAGAATGGCTAGATGAGCTGAATGGAAAGCTTAGTAAGAAGAACGGAGGTGAGTTAAAAGAAAAGTACACAAAAATAAACACAATGACCAGAAACGTAGCCAGACTCTGAATGTTGCAGTTAAGAACGTGAGAAATTACATGCAGATGATATTGCTGCATCCAATATGTAAGCCATACCTCACTAGTTCCAATGCTTCTGATATTGTACAGAGGGTTAATATGCCACTCACTAAGATCCGTGTTGCCTACAGGTCAGAAAACTATGAGTACATGCACTTACTGAGATCTATGATATTCTTGGACGTCACAGAGTGTAAGCCACTTAGGAAAGCTCAGTGACTTTAAGCCACTGCAGAAACAGAAATTTATGAATAAACCTATGAGTTATGAGTTCTAATGATAGTGAATTAGATTGGTCAGCTAATGCACTTACTGCAAGGATTTGTGTTTAACTTGTATATTTACAGATTTCAGTTCAATTCGAATACTTGCACACTTAAACCAATATAGTTTCTTATTTGCCAACATATGCCCTTATGTATGATGGGAGTGTACGCCTTCAAGTTCTGTACTAACAGTGTATGCTGAATACCAAATGTCTTTTCGTAAAGAGTGAACATTCTAAGAAATGGAACGATTTACTCCTAAAATTCAACTTTATTTCATCAATAGCTCAGTCAAATGGTGACCACGCAGACCTGTTTGTACTACAGGGTCCTGCTCAAAACCCAGGGCCTCCCTTAATTCTGTATTGAGGGGTAAGTGCAAAGCAAGTTTGACTCTACCATGCTTCTCAATAGAAAGAAGTCCCACAGAGCACACAAGTCACAGTTCACAGATCTGTGGTCAGTGGGGGTGTTTCTTGATACTGGCCTGAGTATAGTGCTTTACATAGAGGGCAACATTATAGACATTAGCCTGTAGAAAGTATGAAAAGTGTTTTACAAATTGAACATTGCAGATACTTCTAACTAAGATTTTTTATTTTTTTATTTTTATAAGCTTGTATGGCGCAACAGCTACCCAAAAAGGGTTTCCCGGCGCCTGAAGAACACAGCATCAAAGATGGACGAGTATAGCTGGCACATTCAGGTTACTGATCGAACAACCAGGTTTTTATCGCTTTACGGAACTTGGAGAGGCTTCCCTCCTTTCGTATGTGAAATGGAAGTGAATTCCATATAGTGGGGCCCAAGTGGGAAAAGGATCTTCCTCCCATCCTGAAGAGCTTGAATCTTGGCACGCAGAACTTTTCAGCTGATAGGGACCGTAAGTTTTTTGTAGGGACATAGGGAAGTGCAAGTGCTGAAGATATTTCGGGGCGGTACCTGATTTAATTTTAAACATATAGTTTAAGGCCTTAAATCCGATGCGATTTTCTACCTTCAACCAATGTAGTTCCCGTAAGTAAGGAGACACGCTAGTATTTTTGGGGATGTGGCAGAGAAGTCGGGCAGCCGTGTTTTGAACAAGTTGTAGTCTTTTTATGACTGCTTTATTTGCCCCCAAATACAATATGTTCCCGTAGTCAAGCCGGGATGTAATTAGGGCATTGACTACTGTTTTTTGCATGGGGACTGGCAGCATCCACAGAATCTTCCTGAGCCATTTGATAATGGTGAAGCAGAGACCCACTACCTTGCTTGCCTGTTGTTTCATGGACAGGGTGTTGTCTAGAATTACTCCCAAGTTTCTTGCATGGGTCACTGGTGTTGGAAGATCACCCATCTGTGTAGGCCAGTGTGTTATGTTCCAGAGCTCTGGCTGTTTGCCCAGAAGGAGGATCTCCGTCTTGTCTCCATTTAATTTTAACTGGTTAGTTGACATCCAATTAAAGATGTTCAAAAGACCATTTTTGAGAGAAGACGGCGATGAAGATTGGGGTTTGGATAGTGAAAAGACAATTTGTGAGTCGTCTGCATACATCATAAAAGTGAGCCCAGCTTTCTCCACTAAATCTGCCAGGGGTCTCAAATATAGATTGAATAAGAGCGGACTAAGAATGGAGCCCTGTGGAACCCCATGAGGGGAGTTGAAGTTTCCCGAGCTTGCGGTGGCAGATGCAATTTGATATGTACGTTGGCTCAGGAAAGATCTGATCCACTGCAGTGCCATTCCACCAATTCCATTCTTTTCCAGTGTGGTAAGTAGCCTATTGTGCGACACAGTGTCAAAGGCTGCGCTTAAGTCAAGTAAAATAAGCGCAACCGTTTGACCGTCATCAAGGAGTTTTTTGATGGTTTCAGAAATTCCTAACAGAGCGGTTTCTATGGAGAAACCTGCTCGAAAACCAGATTGTGTGGGGTGAAGGAGGGTATTTTCGTCAGAAAAACGGGTAAGGGCTGTGTGTACATGTCTTTCCAGACATTTGGAGAGCGCAGGAAGGAGTGATATGGGTCTGTAATTGGCTAATTGTTCCGGGTCAGCTGTAGGTTTTTTCAACAGTGGGGTCACTATGGCGTGCTTCCATAGGGGAGGCACTGTGGCTAGCTCTAGAGAAGAATTTAAGGTATCTGCAATAATATTAAGTGCAGGAGTTTCAAGAAGTTTTATTATATTCACAGGGATAGGGTCACGTGGAGAACCAGATTTGATTGAATTCAGGAGAGAGGTGAGGGTATCGGTTGTAATGGGCGGCCAATTTTGTAGAGTTTGATTTATAATGGGGTTGTATTCCCAATTTTCCGTAGAGGTGGTGTCGCAGTTGTTCTTGTCAATCTCAACGATTAGTTTGTCAATTTTGTCTGAGAAAAATTGGGCTAAATCTTGACATTGCTTCTCACTAATAGGGCGTGATGGGGCAGTAATCTGCCCACCCGCCAGGTCTTTGACTGTGTTAAACAAAGTTTTGGCTTTGTTTGCAGCTCCTGTTATGGTTTCAGCAACGTATGTAGCACGTGCTTTCCTACATGCAGTGTGGTAGAGGTTCCTCGCATTTTTATACCTAGTTTTTTTGTCAGGGTCAAAATCCTTACGCCACGCTCTTTCAAGAGCTTTACATTTAGTTTTTTTCCCTTTCAGTGAGTCATTGAACCATGGGGCAGGGGGGCGATGTACTTTGCCCTTGTGTTTAGGAGTGGGTATACAGGATTCTACTGCATTGGTAAGCCATAATTGGGTAGCATTAGCAATGCTCTCCATAGTGGTGTTCTTTTTAGGTGGATTTAAGACAAGTGCAGAGTTAAGTTTTCAAATATCTAAGGATTTCCAATTTATTTTGGGCTGAGTCGGTACAATCTTATGGTCAATGGAGGAAGTAGGTGGTATAAGAGTGAACTTAATTAAAAAATGGTCAGACCAACATACCGGAGTGGAGTCTTTCCAAGTAAGTTGTGAGAAGTTTGTGAGGATTGGATCTAATAAATGTCCTGCCTTGTGCGTAGGTCCTGAGTTTTGGAGATGGATGTTTAGTGCACTAAGATCTTCTAACAGATTTGCACTAGTTGTATTAGATTTATCCTCTAAGTGGATATTTAGATCTCCAATAATGGAGAAATTCTTGGTTGCCAAGAGAAAAGGAGTGATGTAGTTGGCCAACTCGGCGGCCCATTTAGTGCAGCTTCCAGGTGGCTGGTACATAAGGATGCCTGAAAAAGTGAAGTTGGGATTCAAGCAGAGTTTGAAAAGAGCAGCTTCGCATTCAGGGATTATTAATGGCTCGAGAGTGCATGTATGTTTTTTCTGGTAAACAATGGCGATTCCACCCCCTAATTTTCGGGGTCGATCCATCCTCAAGATCGCATAGTTGGGAGGAAGGGCCGTCGCTATGTCGGGGTCAGAGCCTGCATGCACCCATGTCTCCGTAAGAAATAGCGCATTAGGTTTTTCATCTACTAAGAGGTCAAAAATATCCAATCTATGCCTGGGCAGGGAACGACAGTTAATACTGTAAAATAAACAATTGTCATTAGTGGGGGCAATTGTTTGTGTATATTGCTCCGTCTGATCCTGCGAGGGGGATATGGTTGGAATGATGTGATGGTATAACTACAGTGAGGACAAGCAGCTGTTCCCAAATGTGGAATGGCAAGTAAAGCACAGTTAGAGTCAGATACAGGGCGCAGAGCAAGTATCTGGGCTGGAGACAGTACCTGTATAGGGGTGACTTTAGGAGCATGGTCCTCTGCCCCGTGCCCCGTCCTGGCCCGGACGAGCACAGATGGGCTAGTCTTTGGCGTGTCTTTGGCGCGGATTCGGCGCGGATTCGGCGCGGATGCTGCGCGTCATCGCTGCGCGTCTTAGGCTTTGTCATTGTTTTGAAGGCTCCGTGCTAGTGATCAGCACCGCCTCCCATACACACTCCACCAATCAATGGCCGGCCCCGGGAAGAACCCGGAAGAAGGTAGCGCCCTGCACCCTCCACAGCAAACAAGCCTAAGGCTTGCGGTGGACCGGGGTAGCAGGGGCGACAAGAAGCGCCAGAGAAAGGTTTGTGGACTGTGAACAAATTAAAAGGCAACAAGGAATTTAAAAATTAAATCAAGTGCAATAATTAAAATACTAAGCTCGCGCTACATGAGTTCTTCAGTCAATTTCACATAGCGCTATTCTGCTTACAAGCGTTTCATTCGTGCTCTCAGCGTCAAATACAGCGTGTGTTAAGATGCTAAGGATACAAGCCTGAGTATTCTGCTTTTGAAGACTTGAGTCTGTGGATAATGACCTGGCTTTGTTACTTGAGATGTTGTGATATAATGACTGCTTCCTATGGATAGTTCATTACATGAAGTAACATTGGAGAAGGCGGCCTGAGGATGGGACATTTTGGATACAGAATAAAGGATGATGATGTAAGAACTGTGTCTACCTGCTGAGAATACTACTTTACATAATGGTGCTTTGTAGAAACTGACTTTACTGCTCTACTTTACTTCATGGGTCAACTTTCACATCTCATCAGTTCTCCTTCAGACATGCCTATAACATTAATTGCTGTCTAGCCAATACGTTTGATACATTTTGAAGTAAAATGCATAGGTTGGGCCCATTTTCTAAGTTTTTCTTGTGGGTGAATGCAACATCCATCTTGATACACTCACTTCCAAGAGTAGATTATCATAAGCCCTATTGACTATTGAGAAGCACTAAGCCACGCCCATTGAGCAATAGTTTGGGAATATTTCCCCAGCATATTGTTAGGGACCCCAGTATGTTCAGGAACCCTATTCAATTTTTAAGCAGCATCCCAATATTGACCACTGAAGTTATTAATTGTACCATGAGATATTGGTGTGGGTACAGTTTGTATATTTGCACCATTCTAGTATATGATGGCAACAATTCTGATTGCACTGTACTGTCAAGCATAGGATGTTTCTATTTATATATAAAGTCAAGGAACACTGCTGGCCAGCGTCCATGATGATGGCATTCCACATGGGATCTGAGCTGGAGAGCCTGTTCTTGAATGCCCTTTGACTGCAGGCAGTGTAAATGACCATGGCGGGGACAAGCAATAAAAAGAGAAGGCGTAGTGTACTCATCAGCACAAAAGGGTTATTTGGGCTCCTATGACACACTGAAAAAAACCTCATGTCTCTTCGCTCTGGCTATTTGCTGAGAGTAATAATGCCGGAGGCAGCAGTGCCAGCATCATGTGCGGACATTTATTGTGGGGACCCGCTGGAGAGTGATATTACCTGCATGAGCCAGACAGGGCCGAGAAAGGTGGGGAGCTAAGGAGATTCTAGCAGTAAACCAGTGCCAGAGGAGGAAATGGTGATGGGTGTGCCTGTAAGCAGAGGAGGGAAAGTTGGGAGAACATTACATTTCTTGCAAACTTAGGCTTTCTGTTATGCTGATCTAATCTCATATTTCCTCATGAATGAGTGGATTAAGAGCCTTGATCCCATGAGGCCAGCATTTCTTGTGGGTTTTAACCAGATTGATGTTAATGCAGTAGCCGTCGCTGACAGGGTATTATATGGGAGCCAAGGCAGAGAAAAGAAAAGAAATCCTAACAAAGAGTTCTTCAGGTCAAAGAAGTCACCCTCTTGCAATAGACAGAAAAATCCTACTCATGATCGCCTTCACATTAGGAAAATTGTGGAGCTAAGGGGGAGAGGACTCTGCCGCATCAATGAACATCCTGAATAATGATTGGGCAACTAAAACAGGGGTTGTCCCCATAGCACTACACCCAGAAGATACAGCTAGCGAGGTTCACTGAGAGTATGTTGGGTTTTGACTAAACGCTGCAGTTGTTTTTTGGAGACCCCATATTACCAGTACAATTGTACATACATGCAACATACAAATACAGTATATAGAGTGGATTTTTGGTCAACTCCTTCAGTCATTGACTATTGGCATATTGCAACTCTTGCCATTGATTCGATGGGCTTTCTTTAAAGCCATAATATTACATGGAAAATGACATGGCTTTGTCATTATTTTTTGTATTAGCTTTCATTATAGGGCCGGGCTTCAAGATGTTTTCTTCTTTTAATCTCTCATCTATTCCCCAGATCATTCTATTCCCTCTCACTGTATTTTTGCCCCTCTGATCAAGATGTGGCCCGCTGTTGTCTGCTGTCACCCACTGCCGCCCGCCACTGCGCATGCCTATGTCATTACCAAAGCTTGTTGAATTGAGTCGCAGGCATTGGCAAAGCCAATAGTGTCATCCAGACCTATTGCATAAAAAAATTAAATTCAAGATGTAATTAAGCATGCATATGCATGTGCAGTTGGAGTCTTATAATGGCTTTTGTATTCTTTATGAAAACGCATGGCAATATGGCCACTATTGATGTGCGTTTATGTACTGCAGCCATCTTGTAATGCTTTGTAATAAAGCATTAGAAACGCCATTACAAGATGAGCACTGTGTCTGTACACGCATGCTTGGTGGCCATCTGGAAAAAAGTAAAATATCAGCAAAGCCAATAAGTTGAAGCCTGGCATCAGAGGTGAGAACAACTGACTTTACTTATACATGTTCCTTTGCCTCAGCATATTAAAATGCACATACATATAACAACAGTTAGTACGTTCTTTTTTTAAATTTTTGACAAATCGACTCAGTCTCTCACCTTCCAATGGTGCCTTATTCTAGATCATCAAATAATCTTCATTCAAAAATTGATTAAAGGCTGTGTGTCAATATTAATTACTCATGACGGTTTGTTTTACAGTGGTTACTTAATTATTTACTTTATTCAAGTCGGTCAATTAATTAACCCCCAGATGCATCAAGCATCCATTTTGCGATTCCTTATTAGCGAAAAATAAGGATTCCTAATAAGGAATAGCAAAATGCTATGCATGAAGAAATCGCAAAAAAAATTGCGATTTCTTAATATTCCTTAATTGCGACTCGCAAATTGCGACTCGCAAATAAGGAATACCTCCACATTCATTCCCATGGGCCTAGAGACCATAGAAATGAATGGGAAGACATTCTCAATTTGCGATTTGCAATTAGCGAATCGCAAATTGAGAATGCAATTTCAAGGCACATATGATGCGCACACACATGCCCTAAGGGCATGTGTGTGCGCAACATGAAACTTTGAAAAATGCACAAAAGTGCATTTTTCAAAGTTTTTGCAAACTACCATGAAGTTCAACTTCATGGTAATTTGCTCCCCCTATTAGCGAAATCGCTAATTTTTTTACTTTGTTGCATTGCATTTAAGGAATCTCAATTTGGGATTCCTTAAATGCAATCACAATTTAAGGAATCTCAATTTAGAGATTCCTTAAATTGCGATTTTTGCATTTGGGATGATGCATCCCAAATGCAAAAATACTGGTCGCAAAGGGGCAGATTCTGAGAATCTGCCCCTTTGTGACCAGATTTTCCTTTCATGCATCTGGGCAATATTCTCTTATTGTGGTAACAGCCACTAATATAAATTATCTAAATATCTTTTGAATACAACCAAGTTTTAAGTATTTCCACCCAGTTACTACAAAAATTATTGCAAGGTGTCACAAATTCTGTAATATCAAAGAAGTGGGTCAGTTATGAACAGCTTTACACAGTGGGAAATTGCATGAATGTTATAGTCAAACATTTTTAGGATCCGTAAGATTCTGCTAGATTTTAAATCAAGAAAGAATTGAACAGGTTAATAAAGCTATGTATGACTACTGCCAAAGATAAGTTTCCTGATTGTAAATATTTAACAGATCAGCTGTTTACTGAACCAAAGACCACACAGATTTCAGCTGTAAAATCCACCAATGGATGAACAATGTAGGTATTTCTCAATTAGACAGAGCTATACTCTGCTTAATTGAGAACTACATACATCAATCTTTAAAGAGGTGAGTCTTCAACTTTTTCCAAAACTGGCGCAGCTTTGGGGCTGTCTTGCTGGATACGGGGATATTGTTCCAGGTCCTGCGTGCATAGATGGAAACGGCTTGTGTGTTGTTTTTTTTTTTTTTACACTTCTTAGTCTGACTTTAATGGTTTCCTGGCTGTGGATGTACCACCAACCTCCATAGATGGTGAGCTTCCCTGCAAGATAAGCATGGAGCTGGTTCTGTGGGCTCTTTATTTGATGCAGCTGGTGTGGGCTAGCAGGGAAGTCAATGGGGTACTATCAGGATGGGGGTGCTATGATCATATTTATTCAGCCCTGGATGAGACATCCTGCAGTGTGTAGGATGCCCCTGGTAGATGAGTTTTGAGTTTCTGAGCCCATGGACTAGGGCATTACGACCATTCAGATGTGAAGTACAAGTGATTGAACAGCAGTTCTGAAGTTGCTTTCAGTAAAAAAAAAAGGTGTCGATTTTCTTCAGAAGAGAGAGTTACTACCGGGCCATCTTTGTTGTTGTACAAAATGTTTCTTGAGGGTCAGGTTGGTGTCCAGGTTGAATCCAAGTGACGTGGCATTTGATTAAAGTTGTCAAGTTTTACAACATTGAGCCGTTTGTACTGAATCTCTGTTGTTGAAGAAAATAGAAGGTGCACCAGAAAGAAGTCCAGTTTCAATATGAGTTTTAAATTATCTCCCCTATTCTTTTCTCCAAAATAGAAAATGTTAAAATCCAGCCAACGCGTTTTGCTCCAATGCTTGGAACTTCATTAGGGCTTTGAGCCGTGTAAGGCAATGTGTTTATGGTAATGATAAACATCAATATTGCATCTGTATTATTTCATTAAGATTCCTCCATTATTGGTCATCAGATAATATATTAAATTATTGTAAGTACCGGAGAAGTTATTCGAATCCTAAGTTTATTTCCTTAATAAGTCTTCTTACCACATATTGACTGCGGACTGATTTGCAAACACCGTTGGCTGGATTTTAACATTTTCAACTTTGTAGAAAAGATTAAAGGAGATAATTTAAAACTCATATTGGTATTGGACTTGTTTCTGTTGCACCATCTATTTTTGTCATACATCTTTGGACCTGCTGGACAGTAGTACCCAACAGTTGCAGGTGCTGGAAGATTCGTGCACAGGACATTCTACTTATTTGGATAGGTCACTTAGATGCAGACTATATAGTCCGTCCCTAGTTCTTTTTGCTTCATGAATCTCTTTTGTTGTTCTTGGCAAAAAATAGGAATTCTGCATTGGTTGGGTTGAGCTTCAGATAGACACTGGGTATTCAGACCTGGATGCTGTGCAAGCAGTGTTAAATGCATTGGATATCTGAAGAAGAGTAGCAAGTACAGTTGTTTCTCATCTGCATATTGGTGAATCTTGATTCAGTAGAGCACCAAGAAGATGACAGGAGACAGTATGGAACGCTGGGAGACGCCACAGGTGTTAGGGGCCTTTTGTGACCTGGATGTCACTGCGAAATGTAATTGGAGTAAAGACAAGCATCTGCAAAATATTGTGAGCTGATCCCAAAATCTGAATAACAACCTAGCGAGCCGGTCCCCGAAGTGAGCTTGCTCAAACAAGGCAGCGGTTGAAGTGGGATGACTTAAAGCGCCTTTCTGTATGTGTACGTTTTGTTTTGTGTGGGTTGTGGCGTGTGGTCAAATTGGAGCTGTCTGGCACCTAAAGCTGACTGTAGTCAGGCCTAAAAGGGATGGAAAGTCCACAACAAAGCTAGCTGTGCCGGAACTGATGCAGTTGCCGAATAAACTTATTGGAAGAAGACAATGGATCACAAGTGAAATGATACATTGATTAGAAAAGGGTGCATAAGCAAAGGACTGCTTATGCAAAGGAGAATTATACCCCCTTGGTGATTTCTCAGCCATTATTCATTGAGATGGATCCATGACATAAGCAAACAATGCAAACTATACATGCAGCCAGGAAGTTGGGTCCAGAATTACAAAATGAAGGTACAAATGTGAAGCTCATGCACACCATATGAAATGAAGAACAAGGCATTTATCAAGTGACTGCTAAGGGGCATACAGACTGGTTTTGTTGATGTTTTAAAAGGTGACCATTTCAATCTGTTTCTGGTACAGCGGACACTGTTTAATTCAGTTTAGAAATGTTTTGTTTAAACAAAGCAGAGAGAAATGGGCAGGCGTGGCGCCGTGCGTAAGAACAATGACAGGAATTGAATAACTTGTTGCCAAGTGAGATCCATTAAGTCTACAGAGAAGTGAATTGGCCCAACAGTACAATACACCAGATTAAACAAAGAGATCCAACATAGACAGTGCCTTAAAGGTCTCATTCATCATTAAATAAACAAAGAAACCAGCAAAGGAAGTCAATGCTTGCTATTAATGGTGTTTTTGTTGCAGTGAAAGCAATGCACCAAAATAACTAAAACACAAAGATTAAACTAATGTAGTAGTTAGGTGAAGTGTTCAGTAACAACGTAACATTTTAAACTCTAAAAACCACAGAAATTCACCAGTTACAGTTATCCCAAGTAACTATGAATCGTGCCCTAAAGTAACTATAACTCACACCCCCACCACGCACAGGTTTCTCATCAACAATTTCATTGCAAATGTTGCATTGATATTAATGATGTCATAGAGGAAGTAATGAGTGATGTAATGTGTGAGGTAATTAGCAGTGCATGACGAGGATGCGAGTTATAGTTACCTTAGGGCATGCTTGAGAGAGGAAGGGGGCACATTGTCCCCCTCTCAAACCTTATTAGGCTCTGGGGACCCCATCCTCTAGGGCCTTTTTTTAAAGGGGAGGGGAGCCACGTGGCCCACATCCCCAAACCTCATTAGGCCCTGGGGACTCTATTTCCAATGGCAATCTCTATATGATTGCCATGGAAGATAGAGTCGAGGTTGTATGGAAGAGGGACAAGGGACACGTGACACCCCTCCCCAAACCTCTTTAGGCCATGGAGACCCCATCCCCCAGGGCCTTTTTTTTATTTTAAAAGAGAGCAGGGCCATGTTCTCCCCCTCGCCAAGCCTAATATGGCCCTAGTGACCCCATCCCCCAGGGGTGAATATATTAATTAAATAGGGAGGGGGGCATGCAGCCCCCCACCCGAGCCTTATTAGGCCCTGGAGTCCCCACCCCCAGGGCCTTTGGTTATTAAAGGGAATGTGGGTCATGTGACCACACGCCCAAGCCTTATTTGGCCCTAGGGCGCCCAGGGTACCCACCATGCACGCTCGGAGCAGACTTGGTGTATGTTCTAGTTGGTGGGAGTTATAAAACTGCTCTCGCCAAGCGAGAGCAAACACAAGTTTCCCAGCCCATGAAGATGCGATCAGGGAAAAATGCTGTGTCCCGGGAAGGGGCTCCCCAGAAGATAGCATGCGAGCCAGCTCCAAGGGGTGGGACCTGCGGGGCATTAATGGCTCAGGGAGAGGGGCTGCATAGCACCCCTCCCTTATAAGATGATTAGCAGCCCCGGAGAACAGATTTACAGGGTCATTTAGCGTCTTGGGAAGGAGGCCCATGCGCCCCTCCCCTTAAAAATACAGCCGCACCTGGGTGATGGATTCCCTGGGGCCTAAAGCATCCTGGGGATGGGGGATCGCATGCGCCACCCCATAAAAATAACTGCAGGCCCTGGGGATGGGAGCGCCAGGCCATAAATGGCCTGGGGAAGGAGGCTGTGTGCCCCATTCCCTTATAAAATACTTCAGGCCCCACAGAATGGGTCCCCAGGGCCGTAACTGCCCAGGGAGAGGGGCCACGTGCTCCCTATTAAAAATAATATTTTTGTCATCCCTCTGGGCCCGGCATCCCCAAAAAGAAGCGCAGAAGCCCATGCTGGGACCCCACCACCATGCTTAAGCGATCAGCGTATCATTACCATGCCACCTTTTGTTTTTTTTAGTGTTTCTCAGGACTGAGTCCAGAGTCCAATGATGGCTGCCACCACTTCCTTGTTGATGTGGTGGCAGCCAATCAGATCTCAGCAAGAGATCTGTCGGATGTGCGGAGGCTCACCGTCCCTAGATATAAAAAAACTTTGAGCATTAATTGCTCAAAAACTGTGAAAATGATTTACACCAAATTGCAAAAAGCACTCTTTCTGGACAAAGATCTAGCTTCGTGCCACAATTGGTGTAAATCCGTTCAGTTGTTTGGGCTGTAGCAGTGTTTAAGTTCCTATAGAAAAATGAATGGGGAAAATGCGTTTTGGGACCCCCCCCTTTTTATCTGACCCCACTTGGCAGATCACCCTTAAACTTTCCATGTACAAATTAGTCAAAAAGTAGCAGTTTCCTGGAAGGTTTAGTGGAGAGTTATCAAACAGAGCCAACGTTATTAGCAACACAAAAATGCATTTCATATGGAAACACGATCCTAATTATTATAACTATACAGCGGCGACTGATATAAATATATTTAATAAAGCGAAGGGTAATGTAACATTTTAGTTAGGTGAATATGTTAGTGACAACATTAACATTTTGAACAAAAATAAATCACAGGATATCACTAGTTAAGGTTAGCAGAGCTAATTATAACTTGCGCTCCCACAATGCACTGCTTATAACCATACATATTACATCACTCATGATGTGTTCTATAACATCATTTATAACATCACTGATGACATCTCAAATGACATCATGACAAAAATCGTTTTTCTTATGGAACAACTGATCTAACTGTCGCAGTCAAAGTGTTTTTTGTGTTACTAATAACTTATGGTCTGCTTAACAACTCTCCACAAAGCGTTTTAAAAAGCTGCTACTTTTTGACTAGTTTGTTCATGGAATGTTTTAGGGTTATCCATCAGGTGGGGGCCGAGAAAAAAGAGGTGTTCCAAACACAAAATCCTATTGCATTTTCCATTGACTTCTTTAAGAAGCACTACCGAAAAAACTGATGAATAGAATTACACCAAATTTGTCAGTAAGCTAGATCTTGGTCCACAGATTGTGCGTTTTGTGATTTGCTGAAAATTCCATACAGTATTTTTTTCTAAATTAAGGTTGACAAAATAATTGGAGATTTCGATGGTTGGGTCAGCGAGAGGCTCAAGAGACTCCTGTGAGAGCACCAGTTGAAAAGCAGAGCGTTCTGATTGGCCCATGGAGCTTTATTTCCCTTGGGCCAATTCGCTCCACAGTGAGTCCCGTGGGAGTGAGCGCTCTGAGTAGCTGTCAGCATAAATGTCGCTGGTAGCCATTTGAGGCATCCGGTACTTAGTCCCCTGGTTTGAAATATGAAAAAGAAAAAAATATAAGGGGGCAGGGTAGGGATACCCTGTGCCCCTCAGTCCAATGGAGGGACCCAGAGGCACCCTCCCCACCCGGCCAAACTTAGAAAAAATAACTGACATTTTTGCCACAATTCCACAGGTTTCTCGTGGAATTGTAAAAGAAAAAAAATGCCAGCACAGGGCTGCACCATTTAATTAAGGGGAGAGAGGTGCATGGCCCTCCTACCCAAGCCATTATAAGCCCCAGGAAGCCCACCTCCATGGCCGAAATGAGCACAAAAGGGGAGGAGGGCTAGTCTGTCCCCATCCCCAAGCCTTTAAAAGGGCCCGTGGACCCCAACCCCTAGACGATAAACTTTTCCAAGGGGAGGTGGGCTGTGTGGCCCCCCTCCCTCAGCCAATAAAGGCCGGGGCCACATCCCTTGGGACCGGCTCATATACTGTGTCCCAGGAAGTCCACTCCCGGGGCATAGTAGTTTCCCTGCCCGCACTACCTGGTGGGAGCATTTTTAAACTTCACGTAAAACGGTAGCAAACATGGAAATGTGCTAATGGCTGGCAGTAGCTTTGAAAATGCTCCCTTCAGTGGCATGGCCAGGGAGGAGGCCAGACAAGAAGTGTCTCTTCTGAGCTCTGAATGTCGGGCCCCTGAAATCCTGCTCAATGCACAACCTGCTGCCTTAAATTACCTCCCGGCGGTCACACCAATCCCAAGAATTTGGGGCAGTGAGAGGAGGCTGGCTAAGGCCCACTGGGGCAAAGAAAATTCGGTAGACCCAGCAAGTGGATTGATGTGTCGTAGTCGGGGTGGCCATCTTGCGACAGCATCTGCTGCACTTCACCATCCGGAAAGTCCTCCTGGTGGGGTGAGTTAACTGGCCAGTGGTGTCAGCCCTTGTGAGCTGAGCCTTGAGCCCCCTAAGGGTGGCGGCTTCTTCCTGTCGCCTGCCTGACTTACCGTGAATGGCTGTCTGTTCCCCGCCCGAGGGCCTACAGATCAAGCAGGGGCGTGGAGATTTGAGAGGGCCGGTTGGCGAAGGCATTGCTTTCCCTGCCCTGAGCTGGCACCTCGCTTTGATAGCCCCCCACTGTGATGCTAAAGCTTTCCTCAAGCAGACGCCTTTCCCCACCCATCACTTCTTGGGATCAAGTGCTTTGCTGTCCCTGATGAATTCCAGTATTGCCACCAGGAGCAAGCCCCATCCCCTATTGGGCATTAGAAGTGGTTGCCCTTTCCTTTGTGCTCCTTTTTATGCACCAGGTTCATCATGGTAGCATCCAAGCCTAAATCCCAGTGCTCATCGTTGCTCCGTGATATGGTTCAGAAGTCAGACCATCACAACTAGTAGACAGTGATCATTCCACTCACACCTCGGGACAGCAGAGGGGCTCTAGCTCTAACGCCCCTGCGACTAAGGAGAATATTAAATTCCGCAAGGACCTTTCGTCGCTTCCCAGGATCTCATAAGACCCATAACTGGTCTTGACCATTCATTGCAATGGACGGATGCATGCCTGACCAGAGCAGAGGCAATGGTGGCAGGGTCCGCTCTGGATAAAGTGGACAGGACGGCCCGTATTAAAAAGCTGGAACAGGGACACTTGGCTTTACAGGATAAGCTTGATGATTTTGAAAACCGTTCTAGACACAATAATATTTGCATTCAGGGCCTTGCCGCCTCTATTTCTCCTGCTGATCTTGAGTCCATGTCCAGGCTCTCTTTGTCCATCTCCTACAGCTTTCGGATGAGTCTCCAGTTCTTCTCAACCGCACCCACAGGGTGTACTCCGCCTTTCAGCAACAAAAGTATCTTGCTCGTGATACCCTGACCCATGTTCACTATTTCCATCAAAAGGAACAGATCATGTGGGCGGCCCAGCAGCAGGAGCCAATGGTCTTCCATGGTGATTCTATCTCTCTGTACCAAGATGTACCAGCCCATACATTGGCCCACTGCAAAGACTTTAAGGATGTTACTCACCACTTACAAACCAATAAGATTCCGTACTAATGGGGCTCCCCCCTCCACCATCATTTCACATTCCAAGAGAAGAGATTGGCTGTCCATCTGCTTTTCCACCTCACCTGATGTAGACCAGACTTCTGGGTCTCGTGCCCTCGTTGCCTTGGTGGATGGGGGTGTCGGGTGGCACTTCCAATCCTCGCACCAGGCCAAGCAGAAGGTGCGGAAGCAAAGGTGCATAGCCAACAAGAAATACCATTCACATTCTTCAGATGAAGATACACCAACTTGATAACTCTGATAGCCTTGTTGGGACTGTGGTAAGTCTTTTCTGGAACGGACTTGGAGGGGGGAATGGTCTACTTCTTTTTCACATGATGATAGATTCATTTCTTTTTCTTTCTCTGGCTTCCAAACGAAATGGAGCGGGTGGACCCATCTGCACATAATTACGAGCTTGCTCCTTCTCCACTGCCTTTCTTGTGCTCTTGCTTATTTTTGTTTTATATTTCTTCATGTTTTATCATTTTTTTGATTATTTGTTTAATGACTAATGGCCCAACAACACTTTTGCCAGTGCGACCTCTACTCGCTTTAATATTAGTAGAATGTTTGGTTAATTGTTCATTGTTGTTGACACATCTGTGCATAATTCTTCTTGTAGAAAGACAGCGCCATGCCCATATTGCCTACCTTTAATTACAGTTTGAATTCCACTACAGGCTCCTCCATGATGACACTCCATATTGTTTCCTAAAATGTACTGGGCCT
Organism: Lissotriton helveticus; assembly: GCF_964261635.1. Taxonomy (NCBI): domain Eukaryota; kingdom Metazoa; phylum Chordata; class Amphibia; order Caudata; family Salamandridae; genus Lissotriton; species Lissotriton helveticus. The sequence continues at coordinate 1,913,318,735 of NC_136061.1, read as the reverse complement.
CAATACCCTCCTTAAATGTAGGGTGTTAATAAACTGACTGCGTCGCCAGGAGATAGATGGGTTGTTCCTACAGGAACTGACACTAAACAATTGAACTCATACTGGTATCCTCCTTAATTTCACTCCTGCCTTACACACAAGGGACCAGGGAGTTGCAAACTTGCTTCATTGAGATCTCTCCTTCACACTAGACAGCACCTATAGGGACTGCGAGTAGCATCAAATAGGCTTATGGGGCATGTTCGGCACTACACAACTATCTATAGCCTTGATCTGTGGTCCCAACAGCAATAGGATGATTTTTTTCACTGATCTCTTCCCGAGGCTATCACATTTCCATAGGTGTGCCATAATACTTGGAGGTGACTTTTAATGTCCCCATAGACCCTAGCTGTGACCACTCTCCCGCAAGGTGAACCTCAACCACCTTCAGCCTTCACCCAGGGCATTCTGGACATGACACTGACAGATGTTTAGTGTCATCATCACCCTCAGGATGGGGATTTTATGTTTTATTCTAAAGTGCAAAGAACACACTCCCACATTGACTATTTTTTGACTTCTCAGTTGTTATTTCCTAGCCTTATTGACTCCGGCATTGATGTGAGATTTATTTCTGATCACGCTCCAGTATGGTTGACACTTAGTTTAGTGACTCCACAATGCATGTTTCCTCGCCCATGGAGCTTGAATCAAGTTGCCCTTTGAGATCCAGTTCTCTGTGACCGCATTAAAGACACTATTGAACATTGCTTTCTTGAAAATGACACAGGGATGTTTCCCCTACGACTCTATTGGATGCCGCGGAATTGGTTTTCTGCTGAGAACTTATTTCCCACACAGTGGCCTTCTGAAAGAGCGAATAAGCATTGCCAACAGGAATTAGAAGCTCAGATACAACAGGCTGATGTACGCCTTAGAGAGTGAGGCTCCAATAGAAGTCTGAGGGACTTGAGACAGTCATGAGGTGAGCTTGCACATCTCATAATGAAATCGGCTGCTAAAAAGCTGCTGTACGTCAATCAAATGTATTACAAGAGAGGTTACAAGGCTCATAAACTCCTCACGCATAAATTGTGTATCCATTCCACCCGTATTCATATTCAGAAGTTAATGGATCGATGAGGGTCTTCTTCAACATGAGACGGAGGAGTTTCTGGAGATTTTTGCTAATTACTACCTTACCCTATACAAGGGTCACCAGCTTGATGCCCTGCGCCAAGACGACTACTTGGTGTCCTATACCCACCTGATCGATCGTAGGAGCTGCACCTCCTGGAAGAGGATATTACTCCAGAGGAGGTGCTGACTGCAATAGAAGGCCTTCCTACCCGTAGGGAGCATAGCCCTGAAGGTTATACTGCCACCTTTTATAAAGCCTGCCCCCTTTTTTGACAGAGGCTTTTCGCAAAAGTATTCAACTCCTTTTTGACAACTGGGGTAGTCACAGATTCCATGTTGGAGTCACACATCACTCTCCTCCTTCAGCAAGGTAAACCCGCCTCACACTGCTCTTCCTACCAGCCTATAGCCCTTCTCAACTGTGATGTAAAACTGCTCGCTTCAATTTTGATTGCCCGCCTAAAGCACATATGGCTCCCTTTTATTGCCCCAATGCAATCGAGCTTCATCCGCAACAGGCAGGCTAACAACAATGCCTAGTTGGCAGTGGCCCTCATTGATGTCGCTGAATGACAACATCAACCTATGGCCCTTCTCTCTGTCGATGCCGAGAAGACGCCCAATAGGGTAGACTGGAGTTTTCTCACTAAAATGCTTGAAAAGATCCTCTTGGGACCCAAGATGAAGGCCTTCATCTTAGCTAACTTTCAAGGCCCTCTGCCAAACTCAAAGTCAACCGCTCCTTTTCCCTATCTATCTGCCTCCATCAAGGATGTCCTCTATCTCCTTCTATATTTGCACTGATGATAGAGCTGTTTGTGGCTAGAGTTCAAGCTAACCCCTGCATTTCTGGCATGGTAGTCGTTGGCATGGAACGTAAGCTTACCTTATTTGCCAATGACATTCTCTGCTTCTAGACAACTCCAATAAGTCTCGGGGCATGGATGTTGCTGATTCTCAAACCATCTGGTGGGCCTTATCAGGGGGGCTAGCTTCCAATGGGAAATGAACGTCATTACATACTTAGGGATCCAATTGCCACATAAGTCGAAAGATCTATACTATTCTGACATACCCCCCTTCGGTCAACTCTCTTTAAGGATTTATATTGGTGGGGGAAACTAGAGATTTCATAGTTAGGCAGACTTAATAGTTAGAAAATGAACTTTCTGCCTCGCTTGCTATATGTTCTTCAGACTCTTCCCTTAGCCCTGCCTTCTCCGCTGTGTAGACATATTTGCGCAAAGATGTTGGATTTTGTCTGTGGAGGATATTACCCCTGAGTGGTGCATGCAACTGGTGGCAGAGGGTGGCTTGGGCTTCCCCAAAATTTCCTCATATGTCTTGGTGGCACAACTCCGCCTTTCCCTAGACTGGAACTACGATCCTGATGGGAAGCCCTGGGTTCAGTTGGAAAAGGCCTTCTGTCCATCCCACCTTCAGAGGTTGCTGTGGCGTCCAACACCCTTTGCTGCAAAATCTCCCCAATTGCTCCCATTTACCTCCTTACTCTTAAAGTACTGGAGGAAAGTGCAACATCATAGAGCTTTCCTGACGTATCCCTTTCGCCTCACCCCGTTGGCATGCAATTCAGATTTCCCTCCGGGTGTGACCCATTCTATTTCCTTTCATTGGACACAGGGCCGATCCCCTTCCTTATGCGACTTTTATCAAGTAAAGGACTTACAGTCCTGAGACGATTTGGTGACCAAATGTGCCCTAGCCTGGGTTGAGATTCAGAACACATTACAAACAATCACTACATCCACCTGCCGCACTCCCAATTCTGCTGGGAGACCCGGGGACTGATAGGACTTTCCCATGATGACCCCGCAGGGTCTTCTCATTTCTCATCTCCTTCTCACTGCCTACTTGTGCTTGGTGCAGATGTGGAAGCAGCCATTGCCTCCTTTGCTAAACCTATGATGGGAGAAGGACGGGTACATATATGTAACGGAGAAACTGACCGCTATTCTCAGAGCCCGAGCGGCCAAAATTGATGCTATATTGCGCCCTTTCATAACATATATTAAACATCTACAGAGGGCAGGGTGGTCTGCATATGATGATGTCCAAAACATTGTGCGCATCGCTATTCATGTTCTATCCTCATCCGCTTCTGAGGAACACTCTGTTGAAATGTGATTAATGTGTGATTGCCAAGGGGGCGATGTGCTGTTTAGAATTGTCTATTGGATGGGGGTATGTGTACGTGGAAGACCTGTCGTTTTTGTCTGTGATCTTCTCTTTCTTGCGGAATTGTATGATGTGTCATATTGCTTTGTTCTTTGAAAATGAAAAATAAAATAGTTTAAAAAAAGAAAATGCTCCCGTCGGCTAGGGGCTGACTTTTTATCTGTTTCCCTGGCTGCACTGATGTGGGTCGGGAAGCAAAATAAGTTATTACTCCCACTCGGAGGGAGCTGCATAAGTAGCTGCTCCCTCCGAGCACGAGTAATGCCAGCTCCCGCAGCATGTGGGGAGCCGGCTGGGGCCGTGGGGCTCAGGGGCTTCGCATGCAGCCTCTAACGTTTGTGCATGGTGGGTGCCTCGGCAAAGGCTGTGCCCAGTGTGGTGTTGGCTGCCTGCTGGAGGTGTGGTACAGCCCCTGCGGCCAGCCCACCTCCACACACAGCCAAAGCCCGTGTGCAGCGGTGGGTTGGCTCTACGTATGGAAATAAACTACTGCAAAAAATTAGTGTGCTAGGTTATTTTATAGTTTACATAGTAGTGTGTAACTACCCTATTACTTCTCTACCTAATTTTGTATAGCCTGTGTTCAGCTAATGGGTGTAAGTGTTTGCAAAACACATGTGTTCCTAATGCATTGTGTTTATTAATGTAAATCTTTGTACTGAAGAGTAAGTCTGTGTGCTGATGACAATTAACAAGAAACAAGTTACTTACCTGTAACTTTAGTTCTCCAGTATTGGTAACTTTCATAGATTCCCATTGCTTGTATCATTCCCCGTCGTCGGACTGGGAGCCTCGGTAATAATAAATATATATATATATAAATATATACTTAGGTAAATACACCCTAATAGGTGTAAAAAGTAAAAAATTAGGCCTAGGCCTCATTATATTTTGTAGCCCATAGGTGTCCTTATGTAAAAGGACCCAAACTCACATTAGCAACCAATCAGATTAGCCTCACCCTGTGGAACCTTCCTGAGAAAGCTCAGAGCCTCAGATTTTCGTAGCCGTTGCTTTGCCACATAATCACCTAGCCCAGAAGTGAGCTTTCCCAGGGGAGGCGGGTGGGCGCATGGGAATCTATGAAAGTTACCAATACTGGAGAACTAAAGTTACAGGTAAGTAACTTGTTTCTTACTCCAGTATTGGAACTTTCATAGATTCCCATTGCTTGTATCAGAGTAGATAGCAGTTAGCATACCTCAAACATTTCGTGCATAGTCATAGAACCATTATAAACCAATGATATTATACATCATAACAACAATAAATCAGTAACCATATCATAATAAACGAAATGTTTGAAAAAACAGGAGGAGGGAAGAGAGGAAAGCTCACCTCTTACTGGAAGAGATTTCTCAGGACTGCTTGTCCAACAGCCGAATCCCCCTTTGCAGCCGCCTCCAGGCAGTAGTGCCTCGTGAATGAGTGAGTACTGCTCCAGGTGGCCTCTCTGCAAATATCCTTTATCGATACTCCAGCAAACAGCGCTGTTGACGATGAGATCGATCTTGTGGAGTGCACCTTCACCTGTCCTTCCAACGGCTTGCCTGCCGCCTGGTGGCAGAAACGGATCGCACTCGATATCCATCTGGAAATTCCCTGCTTTGACAAAGGAAATCCTTTTCTTGGGGCCCCGAAAGCCACAAACAGCTGGGGCGTCTTCCGAAATCCAGCTGTGCGTTGCAGATAAAATTTCAGACATCTCTGAACGTCCAGAGAATGAAGTGTCCTCTCAGCCTGAGTGGAAGGCCGAGGAAAAAAAGAATTCAGAACCACCGGTTCATTAAGATGAAAGTCTGTCGGTACCTTCGGAATGAACTTGGGGTTCATTCGTAGGATCAATGTATCATTCTTGAACTGCAAGAAAGGTTCTTTGATAGTTAAAGCCTGAAGTTCTCCTACTCTCCTTGCAGATGTGAGTGCCAGAAGAAGCGCCACTTTCCATGATAGGAACTTCAGGTCCGCCCTATGTATTGGCTCAAATGGCGATCTCATCAGTTGAGCCAGGACCACATTCAAGTGCCAAACCGGAGGTGGGGGCCTAACTGGCGGAAAAACTCTAAACAGCCCTTTCAGGAATTGCTTTATTATCCTTGTTGATAGTAGAGAAGGGCCCGATCTTGTCCTTCTGTACCTGGAAATAGCTGCCAAGTGGACCTTGATGGAAGCATGAGCCAGACCTGCCTGTGCCAAAGATAGAATGTATGGCAAGAGCTGATGCGGAGCTGATGAGAATGGATGCACTCCATCTCTCTGGCACCATAAATAGAACCTTTTCCATTTCGCTCTATATGTCTTATTAGTGCTAGGAGCTCGTGCCTGTGACAAAATGTTCCTGCATTCTTCTGAAATGTCTAAATCCTTAAACTCTCTGTGTTCAGGAGCCAAGCTGTCAACTGAAGCGAGCTCGGGTTCGGGTGGAGAACCTGGCCGTTGTACATTGATAGAAGGGTCTGGTTGGGGTGCAGATGAATGGGCCGCTTTTCCGATAGAAGAAGCAACTCCGTGTACCAGAACTGGCGAGCCCAGGCAGGCGCTATTAGTATCATCCTGCACTTGTCCAGCTTGAGCTTCTTGAGGACACGAGGAATCAGGGGAAATGGCGGAAAGGCGTAAACAAATGCGCCGGACCAAGACATCAAAAGGGCATTCCCCAGTGACCCTCGATGGTGTTCCCTGCTTGCATAACACCGGCATTTCTTGTTCCTCGGTGTTGCAAACAGGTCGATCGCTGGGGTTCCCCAACGGGAGAAGATGTCCTTGACCACTGTGTTGTCCAGTTCCCACTCGTGTGAGACTGCCCTCAAGCGGCTTAGCGTATCTGCCTTTGTGTTGCATACTCCTGGAAAGTGTTCCACCACGAGCGTGATGTTCTGTGAGATCACCCACTCCCACAGCAGCTGGGCTTCCTGAGAAAGCAGTTGCGATCTTGTGCCGCCCTGCTTGTTGACGTAATGCATTGCGGTGGTGTTGTCCGTACGCACCAGGATGGCCGAATTTGAAATCCTTGGAAGGAACGCCAACATCGCCAACCGAATAGCCCTTAGCTCCAGAACGTTGATATGCAAGCGACGTTCTACTGGTGTCCAGTGGCCACTGACCTGGAGATCTTGCATGACCGCTCCCCAACCCTGAAGGGAGGCGTCTGTGGTAATGACGCGAGGAGCCGGTGCCGCTCTGAAACTGAGACCCACTGCGAGGTGAGATTTCTTCATCCACCATGAAACCGTCCGTTTCATCTGCTGGGTGACCGTTACTTTGTCGTCGAACGACCCTTCCACTTGTCTCCACTGAAGGTCCAGTTCCTCCTGCAAGGGGCGCATTCGCAGCCTGCAGTGCGGAATCAATTGAATACAGGATGAAATCGACCCTAGAAGAGATTTGTACATCCTGACTGTCATCCAAGTTTTCCTCTGCAGCCGAGCGGCTGAAGACATGAGTTTCATCTGTCTCTCTTCCGATGGGAAGGCTTTGCACAACTGAGTATCGAGTATCGCTCCCAAGAACTTCACCATACCTGACGGTTGAAGAACCGATTTCTCTCTGTTGAGTTGCAAACCCAGATGAATGAAGAGGCTCAAGCATGTGTCCACTGCTTCTGTTGCCTCTTGGAAGCTTGGTGCCTTCAGCAGCCAGTCGTCTAAGTACGGGAATACTTCCAGCGACTGTCTTCTCAGAAAAGCTGCTACCGGGGCCAGCACCTTTGTGAATATCCGAGGAGCGGATTTTAATCCAAATGGGAGCACCATGAACTGGAAGTGACTCTTGCCCACTGTGAAGCGAAGAAAACGTCTGTGAGCCGGATGGATCGGGATATGAAAATAGGCATCTTCCAGGTCTAGTGTAGCCATGAAATCGCCTGGATTCAAGAGGCGCAATATGTCCTGGAGTGAAATCATCCGAAACGACAGCTTTACGAGATAGGTATTGAGCTCCCTTAAGTCCAGGATCGGACGCCACTTTAGTTTCGTTTTTCGGATCAGAAAAAATCTTGAATAGAAACCTTCTCCTCTTTGTGATAGGGGAACACGTTGGATCGCCCCCTTCTGAAGCATTTGTTGAACTTCCAATTGCAGAAGGTTTAGATGTTTTGAAGTAGTGGCGTGGGGAGCTCTTGTAGGTGGAAACTCCTGGAATTCTAGCGTATGCCCATGTCGGATGATGTTCAATACCCACTGATCCGATGTTATTTCTTCCCAGCTGCTCAGATGTTGAGATATCCTGCCGCCCACTGGAGATACCAGAGGCGGAGGAACAGTTGGCAGAGTCAGGAGGCCGCTATTGACGCTTGCCAGCGTCTTTGCCCTGACGCCCTTGACGTCCACGAGCGTTCTGACGAGAGAACGATTGAGACTGTGACTGTCGCTGATAATATTGATTGCCGTACTGCGGTCTGTACGACTGCGACTGCTGCGAGTATCGCTGTTGCTGATAACCACCTCTTGGCGAAGTGAAGCCTCTTCCTCTCGCTCCACGGAATGGTGTCTTTCTATATTGTAGGTTCCCCAGAGCCCTTGCTGTCTCTGTGTCCTTCTTTATTCCCTGTAGGGTGTCATCGACATGTTTCCCAAATAACATGTCCCCATCAAAGGGCAAGTCCAGAATCTTATTTTGGACCTCTGGTCGAAAGTAAGTCGCTCGTAGCCACCCCTGCCGTCGAAGAACAGCCGCGCTGCCCAGAGCACGGAAAGAAATGGTGGCGATGTCCATCGCACAATCAATCATTTCCGAAGAAGACCGTTGTCCTTCTTCCAGAAGTTTCTGTGCTTCGGCTCTAGGGTCATCCGCCAGCAATTCCACATAGTGTGCCACATCACTCCACATCTGGCGGTCGTATCTTGCTAGAATCGCCAAAGCATTGGCCGCCCTGACCAGCAAGCTAGCCATAGACGAAAATCGCTTTCCAGCGTTGTCTAACCTTCTACCCTCCTTGTCCGGTGGAGTTGTGAGGGTGGCCGAAGGATTCCGTGATTTCTTCTGCGCCGCCTGCGATATGACTGAGTCTGGTCTAGGTTGTCCAATCAAGCAGGCGGGACTGTCATCCGGAGCTTTATACTTTTTCTCCAAGCGTGGAAGTGTTGGAATGACTGTCGCTGGAGACTGCATCACCTTCTTTCCTTCATCCCAAATGTGCTCTACAATAGGAATCTAACGCACTGTCTTACGGTATGCCTCTTTAAAATCATACAAAAAACAATCCGTAGATGTTGCCGGCATGGTTAGCTTAAAGCGTGCCGTGGCTCTTTCCATCAAGCTGAAGAAACCTCCCACATCCGCCGGAGGTGAATCTACCGGGTCCGGCACCGGAGAAGCCGGATCCTGTGCTATATACTGGTTCCATTCGTTATCAGGATTCTGATCCTGGTTGTGTTCATCCTCATCCGAGGTATCATCTTGGACTTGTGTCTGCCGAGGATATTCCCTCTCTTCTTCCCCCTGTGAAGGGGCCACAGACTGAACTGCCATCACCTGTGGCTGAACATGCGCCTGACCTTCCACTGGTCGCGACCCTTGCCTGCTTCTATACTCCTCCAGCATTGCTCTCAAGTCCGTCAAAAGACTCATAGGCATTGTAACCGTGCCCTGTTGTGCCTGAGTTTCCTGGTATGCGACCTGTTTTTGTTGTCGCTGCTCCTGCCCATAATAGTACTCATCATCCTGGTCAGAATCGTGGTATTTCAGATGCAACTGAGATGGGCTATATGCATCCCCATACATCTCATTCTCCGAGTACTCATCCTCGTCCAACAACAGGGCTGGGGGTAATGATGACACCTTTCTAGGTGAAGTCATATCCGGAGTTATTCTCCTCTTCCTGGCGCCTCTATCACCTGCCGTCGACGGCATCTCCATAGTCTGAACCGTCGTCGACGGGACTGTCGACGAGATAAACTTCACCGTCGACGGGATCGCCATCGTCGACGGGCTCGTCATCGTCGACGGGTTCGTCGACGGAACTGCCATCGTCGACGGGCTCACCCTCGTCGACGAGATCGTCGTCGTCGACGAGATTGCCACCGTCGACGGGATAGTCATCGTCGACGGAATTGTCTTCGTCGACGAGGTGGTAACCGTCGACGTAGTCATCGTCGTCGACGCTGTCGTCGACCCAGTCTTCGTCGACGGCATCGTCGTCGAGGTCCTCGTCGACGCCGTCGTCGTCGACATCCTCGTCGTCGATAGATGGCTCGTCGACGTATGAGGAGACAAAGTCACCACAGAGGCTTTAGAGCCTTTTTTGACAACTGTTGAAGCCTCTACAGTTGGTTTCTTGAAGGACTTAGAAACTTTCTCCTGATGTGAAGGCCCAGCCGAGCCCTCATCCAGTTTTGCCTTCTGCACCTGAGGTGCTAGCCTTTCCCTCTCCTTTACACTCTCGTGAGGAGATTCGCTAGGCCCGGGCTTGCCAGACCTATCAGAGGTCCCACGCATAGCCTTTGAGGGGGGTTCAGATGAAACTTCCTCAGATGGTACACCCCTCTTCAAAGATGTCTTGGAAGATGATGATCTGGCATCTTCATCATCACTAGAAACCACTTCTTCCTTCTTTTCCAACTTTCTAAGCCAAAGAAGTAACCTTCCTTCACGATCACGAAGGGTCTTAACAGACATCATTCTGCATATCTTACAACCCTCTGGCTTGTGGTCAGGGTATAAACAGTATATACAATCCTTGTGTTTATCCTCAGTATAAAGTCGTTTTTTGCCACAAGTGGCACAAGGCCTGAAAAGGCTCTTCTTTTCCTTATCAGCCATAGTAAGAATTCAAAGGAATCCTGTCAAAAAACAGCTTAAATAGTACCTCAAAGTAGAAGTTAGAGCAGAGCTCTAAGGAGACTCCCTGTCATCAACGATGCGGTAGAAAATCTGAGGCTCTGAGCTTTCTCAGGAAGGTTCCACAGGGTGAGGCTAATCTGATTGGTTGCTAATGTGAGTTTGGGTCCTTTTATATAAGGACACCTATAGGCTACAAAATATAATGAGGCCTAGGCCTAATTTTTTACTTTTTACACCTATTAGGGTGTATTTACCTAAGTATATATTTATATATATATATATTTATTATTACCGAGGCTCCCAGTCCGACGACGGGGAATGATACAAGCAATGGGAATCTATGAAAGTTCCAATACTGGAGTAACTTGCATATTCCTCATAACTTTTTTGGTTCTGTAGAAAACGTATTCAACAGGGAATTGATTTTAGGCTGTTGACAATAAGCATCGTAAGCAGCCTTAAGCTATTAGACAGAATCATCTCAGAATGACAATTTCTACATAACATACTAACCTATGCACATGTGCTTGTTTTGCTTCAGAAGATGGGATATCTGTGAAGTTTTTATCACAGTATGAAGGCTGCTGGAAGTATAATATTTAGCACTTTCAGACCTTGGTTATTGTAAGCGAATAGTGTCTTTTTTGGCAAGTGCTGCATTGAGAATAAATACACTCTTCATAGTAGAATCTTTTTACTACTCTGTGACTGTTCTGTGTAAAGCTCAGCCTTATACTATGGTCCAAAGGAGTGCCAGCAGTGTGCACCTAAGGAATTGTATTGGAGGTATACCGTATGCATAGAAAGCACACAGGGGTCAGACATGAAAAATGTGTGTTTCATGCAAGTACATGTTGCGCGTAGCGGGTTCGGGCTACATACCACTTGGCCTCTTGCTGGTACCTGGATGCACTTGACATTAGCATTAGGTGCAAAGCAAGATCTAGCTACTGTAGTTGATCTGACTTTATGCACTACATGAGGGGCAGCTTTCAAGACAAAAAATCTTTTGCACCAGAAAGCAGAGCATCACTTCCATTTGTGCTACTTTGCTCCATTTTTGTTTCGTGAAAATCCTTAGTAAATCTGGACTTTGGTCCTCAGAGATCAGTTTCTGTTGCTGCTCATTTCAGTAGGAAGAGGCGGGATATGACGGAGGAGGATTGTCTGTCCGAGTGGAGTTTATTGGCCAGCACAGAAGATGACGCTGGGCGATGCATGCTCTTAACATCTTATGGATAGATGTCATTTCTCAATGTTTTATTTCCATTATTCACAGCTGAGGGCACCGGGGCTCCCAGGAGGATTGCAGATTCTCATTTCGTTTGAGTTAGGACAGCAGGGGAGCACATACGTAGCATGGGATGTGGAATCATCTTTATTCTGTATTGCAGACAGCAAGAGGGCAGCTCCATGGGAAAGTGTGTTTGCTGAGACTCATCACAGGCCACTGAGGTAGACTGGGTTCTTTTATCAATCACAAAGGACAGAAGAGAGGTGGGTGTCTATTTTGTTTCTGATTGTGGTTGGCAGGACGCTGAGTGAGAGGTTTCAGAAGGGAATTACTCTTGAAAAAGTTATGTCCAGCAGAGAATTCTACAGTGGAAAAGCAGTTGGGTGCATTGTTTGCTCCTGGACCCCAGGGGTACCACGACAATGCAATGGAACGAATTCTTCTGTTTTGGAGTCTGGCCAGCTGGGGGAAATAGTGTCGCTGTGTAAGGGGACACATTCTTCTTTTTGTCTAATTGTGGATGGCAAGGTTCAACAGAAGTGGGTCTAGGTTAATTGTGAGCAGAGCATTTGGATGACAGCATGGGAAGCAGAAAGGGTATTCTGTCCTTGTCAAGTGTAGGTAGATGTAGGTCGAGACACTGAGAGTATGGTGGGGTGCTAGCTATTACAGGCAGCACCAAGGAACCTGAGCAAGTGGTCAGGTGGGTGTAGAAGATTTTCCTGACCTACAGACGATAGAATCTCTTAAATCTTAAGTCTGGGCTGGGATTGGTAACAAGTAATGGAATAGCTTCCATTGTTCTTTTATTATACATGCATAGCTGCCAAGGTTTCAGATTGCTATGTGTGACATTTTCATACATAATTCCAGTGTAATTATGAGTGTTATTTCAATGACTATGAGTGACACTGTCTCGCGAGCAAAATCAAGCAATGAAGACAATTGAAACATATATAAATATTAGGAGTTAAACCCATCTGAGCAACAAGAAATTCCAAATAGATCTTAAAACTGCTGCTATAAACCAGAAATGGGAGGACACTAACCAACATGACACATAGAGAGTCCTTCCCCCAAACAGGCCACTTGTTTCTGGTAGGAAGTATCAGCTAACTTGCACCACAACAGGGCCCTCTGCAGCCAGCAGCCAGCAGCACTTGCCTGTACCTCCTGTAACACTACACAACATTCGGAATGACATAATATTGCAGATGTAAAACAAAATAGAATACAAAAGATAATGCTAATTTTCTTTGAACTCTTCTATGTAGTATGGTGGATGTGATGAAAACATTTCGTCATTGAAAAGGTCAGGAGTTCGTAATGTAAAAAAATTAATTTCCTGATTATTTTAAATTTCACTTGTCTTTCATTTTAAAGTGTGTGCGCAATAATTTTAAATGCAGTTTAAAGTGAACTGTGCCTGTACCTTACACTTGGGCACTGCGAACACCGATGCTGACCAAAAAGAGTGTTGTTAAAGACTTTATTTTTTAAGATGCGGAGCACCAAGTGAACAGTGCATGATCAGGTGAGCTAAAACCCACCATAACCATTGACCAGACATGACAGCCAGGACGGGTGGAACCAGGCGACAGCTGTAATATTCTTCAAACTGGGGCCATGCTGGGGGATGACAGGCCAGGGTGCAGACTGAGGAAGGTCTGCTCTTAAGCTTGGACGGGCGGTGTTCAGACACATGGCTTTGCCCAGGAGCAGGACCACCTACAGGCCCCAAAGACCACAAAGCATACGTTTGCTCTGTGTCACCTTCTCTGGGTGTGGCATTGATAGGCACGTCAGCAGTACACAGCAGAACATGTCCCAACCCTACCTAGGATCTGATGAGGACCCCCCTGTAAATGGGGATATTTGAGGGCATCGAATGTGTCTTACAATGGGAGTCTGTAATCCCAGTAAAAAAGCCGTTCTCTAATGTCTTTATTACTGCTGAGTTATGACGTCTCTAATCACCTGTCATAAGGAAACAATGGAGATCCTCAAATGTAATCATTTTTATAATTGACTTGTGACATCATAATGTAACGCATGCTGCAAGCAGTAAAAAATAATGCAAATCACAGAGGATAATTACATTTGTACTTTAAACAAGGGAATCGAGAACTGACCTTTCATTCTCTGGTCTGTTTTTCTAAAATGGACAGTTATCGGCACAAAGGAGATATTTATGGCAGCATGTTTGTTTTCTTCCAAGCTACAGATCATTACAGAAAATGTCTCTGTATATTTCTACACATGCTGAGCTACAGCATTATTTTATCTGAGTTACATGGAACGGAATCTAACATCATTCTGCAAGAGGCTTCTAAATGTCTTCTGATGTGTTTGATTTTAAGCAGCAGATTCAGCTTATATTCTTCATGTTGCAGCCGTACTATCTTTTTATATGAAAGGTAATGAAATGAAATGAAATGAAAAAATATTTCTAGAGCGCACTGCGGCCAAGCGGCTTCCTGGCGCTAAGGAGCACAACCGTGTCTGCCAAGGGGTCCGGGGGAATTTAGCCAGGAAAAGCCTGAAGAAAGAAGAAAGTTTTAAGAGCTTTACGAAAGTGTGAGAAGATAGGAATGGAGCGGATAGAGAGAGGGAGAGTATTCCAGACAAGGTCCAGGCACCAAGGTTTTAAGTGGGTTTTGGGAAGAGGAATGGTGTGATCTTGCTTTAAAAGCAATACAATAACCCTTGCTGCATGCTTTAAAGTCAGAGATCCATTACCTTACAAAGGAACTCAGCCTTTGGCCTCATTCCTGATATGGTCATGGAACTCCTCATTGGCTTGCAATAAACGTATAATGAACGTCACAGGGCACTATAGCCCATATATCACCCACTTGTGGGAGAGACATGGGCAGTGTGGTTTAGAACTTTGCTAGGGTTTTGTTGTTTTGGGATTCAGGGTGAAGGGCGGAGAACTACTCGTGTGTGTACAAGGTCTGCTTTGGGGGTCATTTAATGCAACTGCTCACTACGGTAATGGCCATGCTGAAAGCTAGGTGGTGGATTGTTCTTTACAATAAACTGCTAATCCTTCCCTTCCTGCCCTTAGAAGTCTCTCATATGGCCTTCCATCTCCGTAACTAAACATAACAGTGAATGTGCTTCCTAGTAGACTCTTGGAACAGAAGAATGACTGCAGCTTTCCCATCTATTGATTTTAGGAAAGGAAAGCCTGCAGTTGCAAGATTTCAGGAGAACCAATTTTCCTAAATGATATCACTATATCCCCACTTATAAGCAAGGGATATTTCACCATGCATATATTATTACAATAAAAGTTCTTATTTGGCAAAAAAAGAAACATTTCTTGTAATGCCACTGCAGAAAATTAAAATATCCGCCTCCAGATTTTCGAGTTTGAAATATAGAATTTGTAGATTTCCTCTTTTCACTTGAAATTCCTAAGTGTCCTTCTATGGGGGCAAGCCGAGATTTGGTTATTCCACCCAAAATATCTTTGAAAACTATTGACTTGTGTTTGACAGAGCCGTCATGAAAATGTACCTATACACTATGATATGGTCCATTATTTGGCCTTTTCGGGACCATAAAGGGTCAGTCACCATGTTCTGAATAAGACTGGTCCTGTGTTCCTGCATGAAGACTCTGGCATTATACCACACAACTGATCAATCTGCCTCCTAATGGGTACATACCCAAAAATGTGCCTGTGCATTCTGCCTGGATTAGAATCCTAACTATCCAGATGTTCAAAAGAAACATATTATACTTCCCTATTTCCCAATCTGCATCCTACATAAGTTGTCAAAGTTATTCTAATTATAAATGTATGTGAATCATCAAACTCTACATTCACTTTAAAGGATATCTAAATGTAACCATCTCTCTCACCACACTGCATCTCCATGGAGATGTGTACCTCTCTCTGTCCTTTACATACCGAGAGATGTCACTAGCTACCATTAGGCATCATTTCATCACATCATTCACACCCTATCACAGACTATGAACAGCCTCCATGACACATTTTAACAGCTACCACCAGTAATCGTGCCTACATATTCAGCCTCATAACCAAAACATCCTTCACCACTGACTTTTTTGACTATCTCAACTCTCCATTCTTGGGCATCTTTAAAAACTCTGCTACATCATCAACTCTTCTGGACAGACCGCACCACTTTCACCCAACCTGAAACAACCACAAAGCAGAGAAAGTAGATATGCTAATAAACAAGATGCTGAAAGCCACTCCCACATCTGCATAAGTCACATCCTTTTTCTTTAATGCACCCTGTATGATTCTTTGGTGCCTTCAGAGCACGCATCATAACTCTTGATCACTTCTTTGATGAACTAAACACTATCACTAACTCAGTTGCACCCTCCATTTCCTGTACCTGGCCAGAGAAGCTCCCTGGATTGCATACTTGTGTCAGAACACTACCTAACTCCAAACCTACCATCATCTATCCCCATTTGATCATGCTTAATTTGCATGCTAGTCAGTATACAACCAGTGCGCCATCTTTCAACTAACACTCCCATCTCAAACAAGCATTGGCATAGCCAATAGGTCTCACCTTTTGGACCTTTTAAGTGTTTAGCCATGCAACACTTGATGTTGTTGCACCAAGGATATTGTGCTAGATAACTAAATACTTATAAGGTCCCAAAGGCGAGACCTCTTGGCTATGCTAAATGCTTGTTTTTTAATCTTCGATGGCGTCACAGCACAGGGTCCTTTGCTTTCAGTTGAGCCCCCCTTCTCCTCTCCCCTCCCCCACGCACCCCAGCAGTAGAAAAGTGAGTGTTTCTGCTGTGAGTTGGGCATACGAAAGGGTGTGAAAATCTTTGGTCCGTGGGTTAAACACTGACCATCATCAAAGCGCCTTGGTTCAGCCGCCGGTCCGTTCTTCCACAAGCGACATCACCAGCACCATGGACGCCAAACCGCAACACACCACTGACCTCGGAAGAGATGTTTGAACAAACTGATGTCCGGCAGTATCCGAGGCCCCTCACACAGTGTCCGACAGATCTACAGGTCCGCCAAATTCTGAGGCACACACAGGCTAAATAAGTGTCAATGAAGCTGGCAGCACGTTGACATCACACTGGGTTTTATTCGTAGCATCCATGAGATCTGTAACAGCTCTGTCCCTCCCGTCAGCCTTACACTTCACATAAAATATATCAGCTTTGAAAACATTCCCCTTGGGCGCAAAGACCTTGCCCAAGATGTGGTGGAGCACACATCCCACAGCCCGATGGGCAAGGTCGCTCCAAGTGGACTACTGTCCAAACCGCTTACTTTATGTCCAACCCACCATTGTTCTAACCTCGGGCTCCTTGTTTGGACACCTTGTGTGGTCTTGGGCAACTTTGTCTCTCAGGGCCAGGCCTGTTACATGCTAAATTTTGTGAAACACTTAGAATATATCCGAGCAGCAAGAAGCGCGACATGATCAGCAAGATGAGACTCGTTCGCGTGAATCGATGTGGAGCACACAAACGCGACTGGCACCAAACCGGTGGCTCTTTGCAAGTGAGTGTGAACCACACTCAGTGGGACAGTCATTAAACACGGCTCCTGTGCTAGACAGAGCACAGCTGTTAGCATCTTCCGGCTGGACAGAGTGGTATCTACGCACTTCTCAAGACAGCAGCCCGTCGGATGAATGCTTTACTCGAGGCGAAAGCGTCTGGTCACAGTTTGGCGCCACAGTCGTTTGGAAATATTTCCATCGCCAGTCAACTCGTGGGCTATCACGCGATGCGCTGTTGGCATACGAGTGACCTTGGTCTTCCCTCATCCTACCTTCGGAACCCGAGAAATCCTGTGGTGCTGAGGTGGCACCAGGAGACCAGAGGAGGTAGGATCAGCCTGGGCAGGACGCCCATTCCGCAGCCCTGCACACGGTGAAGATGAGTTTTGCTTAAGTGCATGTGAATGAATAGCAACTGCTTAGAAGACAAGGCCAAGACGAACATGCAGCACAGACAGTGCCACACGCAACGCAGCTTCACGCATGTGTATTGATAGAAATGCTAAACAGAAGCTAAGGGAACGCTGCAGCGAAGTGGCCCTAAAGCGGCTGGGGCATCTTTGAAACAGAAGGTGACTGGTCCTGACCTGCATTAGCCAGATGGAGTTAAAGGTCAGTCCGACCCCTCAGGGGTCGAGACGGGGCAGCGCAGTAATAGGTTTAACAATCCTCTCCCCGCTCTTTGAATCTGAGGGCTGCAGCTCTTCGAAGACAGCACCTGGAGGCGTCATTGCGCAGAAGAAGGGGGTCTGCATTCTGCCTTAACACAACGCCTCACACAACTTCACACTGTGCACTGATTTATGACATCTGTCAGTGAGACTTCTCTTTCGTGCATCATCACACTTACACACAAAAATGGCACATCATTAAGTCAGCATAACAAAGAGTCTTTATTACAGCGTGACAGACAATAAAATACTTCAAGTTAACGCATGTATTCGGACCTCCAAGCCGGGCATTATACAAATAGAAGTTGATACAAACAACCCAATGGTTCGCTCTTCCCTGAGTGTGAACTCTGGCCGCTGACAGGGGGCAGCAGGGGGAGGGGAGAGAAGAGGGGGCCTGCGCCTGTTTCCCTTGCTGGAATGAGCAGGGGCACCATTTGCAAGTTAATTACAAACATATGGTGTCTAAGCTCGCTCCCGTAAGAGAATCGCCAAACGTGCATGCGTTGCCATTCAAAGCAATGCAACAGGTGCATGTTTTTGCCTGCAAAGCTGAAGCCATTACTAAAGTTCTTTTTCTTATGCAGCTCATGAGCTGCATAGGTGAGACCTAAAAAGGAAAAATTTCCCAGATCCCTTCCCACATTCCTGAACCAAATTCTTAACGACCTCACACTATTCCAACACAACACATCATTCAATCACTTCGATACCATTGTGAAACAGATGTTGAACACAAATGATCCTCAACTACCTCATGCCCAAAGACTCAGATATCAACTAAAATCCCCAACTTCAAATTCAAAATGAGAGCTGAAACAAAACTACTGGGAACCTCAAGGAATACTAACAACCTTTGAGTACACCAGTGATACTCAAAGTACGACACGGGGGTCGCCTACGGCCCTCCTGGCCTTCAGATGCGGCCTCGGGTTAAAAGCTGCACCGAGTTTTTGTTAACTACAGAAAGCGCTAACATTCAAAAAGATGTTAAATAAGTGAGGAATCTTTTAAATACAAGTCAACTGAAGGAAAGGAAAATAATCTAATATAGTATCCTGCAACAATTAACTACCCACAAAGCCCCACTCCCATCCTGCCAGCATCAACGCGACCCTCTGGCTCACCACAGCCCATACTTTGTGGCCCCTCGGAAAATGTTTGTGAGTATCTATGGTGTACACTATCCAATACAGTGATAATTCCCAGTTATCATACTTTCAAAACCTTATCATCTCATTTCAGTGTCTTCAGCACTGTTTCTCATGCATAATCAACAACTTACTCTTTTCCTCCATACAATCTTATCAACA
Source organism: Lissotriton helveticus (assembly GCF_964261635.1). NCBI lineage: Eukaryota > Metazoa > Chordata > Amphibia > Caudata > Salamandridae > Lissotriton > Lissotriton helveticus. The sequence continues at coordinate 1,913,299,888 of NC_136061.1, read as the reverse complement.
ACCTATCCTTATCAACGAATGACCTTGCTACCTATTTCTCAAAGAAAATCACCAGCACAGGAAACCATTGGCTACACTATTGGTTGTTCCACTATCCTCCTCTTACACCCCATCCTACTCCAACACTCCTCAGCCATACCTTTACACATTGTTTCTACATGCCGCACTTGGACTCATTCCTATCATTAAACCTTCCATTCCCTCTGGTGCACCATAAAACTGTTTCAATCCTGAGACTATCAAACCTCTTGCAACCACATCCCATGTCCTTATCCATTTGGTCCCTCTTTTCGGCTACTCTAGCACATCTGCACAAACCCTACCTGCTTCAGATCTCCAGTAGGTATACTTCAGCTAAAGGCACCTTTGTAATACTTATACTGCATATCCCTCATATTACTGGGGTTGGGCAGGCCTATTGGGCAATCATGCAGTGCCCAGCGGACTGGGCTGGCATGTCATTGAGTAGTAAGGTTATTTGCCTAGTTGTGGGCCTGTTTTATGGTCTGCTGGGCCAGTTTTTACCATCGATTTCCTTTGTATAAAAACATACACTGCCTGCAGAAATTTCAAATCTATGCAAACTTCCATACCTTACAAGACACTTATGCAGCGTGTCTTTACTTGATCAAAACTTCTCCAATTTGCAACCATGGTCCTCTTTTTTAGTTTTTTAATTCACTAAGGGGAGCAACTTTTATTTTGGTCCCCGGCCTATTTACAGTCCCACTTCGACCCTACATATCACTGTTGTGTATCGCATCTTCCCTTTCTTTCTAATATACTTGAGAAATCGATTATGAATTGCTTGATGTACTATTTTACTTCTAACTACTCTGTACTTTACATTGTTGACCATGCTACTGTACCCATCTCACTTCATTCAGTTGTCATCATTGGCCTAAGACACAAATGGATTACTTCCATAGCTCATTGGATCGCACATTCTTAGTCAGAACTCGAAGACCACAACATCCACCCATCACCATTTGCACCACAAAGCTCAGTCCTAGGACTTTTTCTTTGGCATATCTCCTCATTTTTGTTCGCTTATCAGCATAATGTCAATTACACCCAATCTACTTCTTTACACTGCACCTCTAGTCATACATAACACATGCAAATCTTGACTTTCGTAAACAGCACCCACTTCTTGTTCAAGTACCATTAACTTTCCCCTAGACACACTGAAGTTCACATACTCAGCAAGAAACCTCGGATTTATTACATGCTAATAAACCATACAGTCACTGGAAGTGGTAACACCGTGCCTTCACTGAGCCGTGTTTATGTTCAAATTGTTATGCTCCCCTATTTGGGCCAAACTGGGGAACCAAAAGCAGCTCTGGTAAAAATGTGCCAACCAGTCCCTTTCCCTTCCCTTCCCTTCGTCTTCCTCAAACTATCCCTCTCTTTCCACCAATTTTCTCACTCTTCTTCTCTCATCTCTCTATTCTCCCTCTCTAATCGTTCTCTTTCTACCTCTCCTCTCTCTCCTTCTCTCTCTCTTGAGCCTGCACCAGTTAACTTTGGGTAGCCTGTGAAAGTGACATAGGCTCTAGGAGCAGCCCCAGGCTTCCAGAGCCGGCCTCCAAGGGATCCAGCCCACAAGGGAAACGCCCATGGAATAAAATGCCTGTCCAGCCCTGTTCTACTCATGAATAAAATAAACAGTCTTTTGACCTTCAATTAGAGAAATTACACAAACCAAGCCTAAGGTCTCATTCGTGCTTAGAAAACAAAACAGGTTGTACAAGCACGAAAAAAACATTCAGACTTTGCAAAACTATTTCATTACAACCCGGTGTTCCATAACTAATTTATCTTTTTGACTCTTTTCAAGAGAACAATGTATTAATCAATTAATTTCATCAGTGACATCATGGTAGAAATATTTTCATACAGTAAGGTTCATTATTTATAAACGCGCCCCACTCAATGTTACCATTTCATGTTGCATTTGCTCATTTTTCTTAATCGCACGAGTGGACACGAAGACAACTGAAGTGATAGCTATTGGATAATATTTCGCGGTGCATTGAAATGGATGGGTGGTTTTCTTTGTATTGGAGCGCCCTAAGCTAACTTGAAAGATGGCCTTGCAGATTTGAGTGCCTCTTGCAGAAATGCTTCCTTTATGTCTTAAATAAACAACTAGCTTGTCTACCTTTCGCTTTTTCTTACAAGAATCTATTGAGTGCCTATATTGTCCAGTTTTCCTCAAGCGGGTTCACCCATTTGTATTCTTTTTTCAGATTTGCTCCTTTTGATGTTTGTGACTCATTCTGAATTGCACGATGAATCCTGACATATGTTATTTTCCTCATATGTCCCTAAGACCTAAATTTCAACTTACAAATAACATATTACAAGAAACCACCAAACCACACTCCCTAAACAATGAACAGGGCCAGTCCCATGTTCCGAGTTACAGCCGCACCCTTAAGTGCCGACCCAAACCTGTGCTAGGATCCCACTGCCTCCTATGCTCTCTGCTTTCCATGGCCCTGCAGAGGTGCTACGTCACACCGCTCGCTCATTCAGTCTTATTATGAATGAGTACATTTATAAATGGCTCTGCGCATCTCTGCACGAAAGAACCGTAAATCAACCGGCTGTACTTATTTAGAGACATTTTGTAACATTTTAGGGAGAATTTTTTTTATTTCTGAATGCACTGTTATATACCACATTATATATACTTTATTTTACATGTAAAACATCTACATGGTTCAGTCCAAAGTTCATTAAGTTACAAGTAACAAGTTATGAATCAAAATTTGAACTGTATTTCGATTAAAAGAAAACTATACTTAGCCTGTGAAATTCCATCTGTGTGACGAACTATGTAGGTGTGCATACAGTGAGGCCTGAAAATATATATGTGCACGCCAATAAGTACTTCTTCCACTAGCTATAAAAAAAAGAAATATATTAGATATTTTAGCCCTTTTACTGTTAATGTTTTGCTTGACCGCATGTCCGGTCAGTTCTAAAATAGATGCATTAACAAAGTTGAAGGAAATTGCATTTTTTGCAGTCATACTGTTGCTAAGGCCTGTTCAGCAGCCCCCAGCCCACGCAAGGGGTCAACAACTGTGGCTCCAGAAAGCTAAAATAGAGTCGGAATGCACCACAGCAGATAGGACGACGTGCAACACTATTTACGGGGTAAAAACGTTATGAGTTATACATAGGGTACCTTTGATAAAGTGACCTCATAGGTTGATGATGGGGTTTGTTAAATATCACCAGAATGACATTCTACAGCTGAACAAGCAAGGCATTGCTTTTACCAGTGACCCACAAAGCATGTACACTTGAATATTTAAACGAGGCTTTTACTCACACATTCCCTTTCATAATGTATTTCACAAACATGTTGTCAGATATTGATTCTGGCCAGAAAGAGCGTGCTTTAGAATGTTGGAGCCAGACCCTCATAGGGGGGTGTTCTTGTAACATCACAAATGCACGTCTGGCCATGTTCAATGGCACTAAACATGCCTTAAATCATATTCAATAGCTCAGAAATACTGTTGGCTGGCTCACGAAGAATACTGTCATTGACTGTAATTCACCTGTAAACTGCACAATTTTGTCTAGCAGCTACTTTTCATTTAATCCATTAAACTGGCTATAAGGATTGGGCTAACACTCTCACCATGAATCAAGTCCTACAATACTCATTCACCCATAGTAACTGCAACAATAAGGAAGACGGAAGTCTGTTCAACCAACAATAAACACACAAAAGTTGATGGGAGAATGTTTGCAATAAGTCTAACGAATGGTGATCAGGGTTATCAGAGCGGAGTCCTAGGTTGCTTGTGTTCTGGTTTGGTGAAGGCCTGGCCCAGACATTTCCCATGAGGAGCAGGGTCAAGGATCATATGTATTTGGCTAACTAAGGTGGCAAGGCGAGCAAAAGAAGGATGGGTTCAGATGTTACCGCGAGTGATTGGCAGCAGGGCCGGACTGGCCATAGCGGGCATTTCCCCGGTGGGCCACCAGGGTGGGGGCTGGTTTTGGGCCCCTGGGTGCCAATTTTGTTACAGGGCCGCTTTTGCAGCATAGCTGCAACATCAGCTGCTGTAACGAAATCGTCAGAAACCGGCCCTGGTAAACAGCTTGGCCGCACCCCCAAACCCCTGGGGGGCTGGCCAAGCCCTTTGCAAGGGCCGTTTTGTGTCCCAGTCCGGCCCTGACTGGTGGTGATTAGACAAACTGCAAGCATTCCTCCCATCCCCTGTTGTGTGTTTGATATCCTGCCCTGAATGGCAAGCGTATGCCCAGGCGTGGGTCCCATACAGTACCTCTGCAACCAAGCTAAACCTGGCTGATGAGCTCTTATCAGGGTGAACCTGGTCCTAGGTTGCTTATGCAACGTTTCAGTGAGGACCTGGCCTAGTAGTTCAGGCTGGACTGTTCCTATCAGGAGAAGGGTCAAGACTGATTTGATACAGCTAGGTCCAAATCATTGTTGTACAGTGAGCAAAATAATTATGGGTTGGGATGCTACTCAGAGCAATTGCCAGTGGTTAAACAAATTGCAAGCATTCCAGCCTTCAGTTATTGTGTCTTTGATGTACCTCCCCAAGTGGCAAGGGTATGCCCAGACGAGGGTCCCATGCACATTGTGTGACTGGAACAAAACTATACCTGGCTGATGAGCCCTTATCAAGATGAAACCGGTCCTTGGTTGCTCCTTTTGAGGTTCAATGAGGACCTGACCTGTCAGCTCAGGCTGTATGTTCCCATGAGATTCAGGGTCAGGCCCTGGCTGGTTCCAAATGGGGATGCCACGGTGAACAAAATGCTTAAACAAGAGGAGTAGACATCATAGCTATGTGGTTTAGATGGCTTGTTGCCCTCTCCTTGTTGCCCTCTCCCTTTCTCCTTCTTGGTGTATTGTCTTTGTGCATACCCGAAGTCTCAGAGAAAATATCTTATGTTCCCTGCTGTAAAGCCTATGAGTCTGCATACTGGTTCAAACCTATGACAACCTGGGCAAAACCCTGCGGCCATTGTTTTGATTTCACCGAGAACTTTAGTAAAAGAATGTGCTAACGAGCAAATCGTATGACATCTTTATTGACCTATCTATGTCCATCCTTACGTCAATCTCGGCACCTTAAAGGTATAAATATTACCGATCTTGCCATATGCAAACACACGCGTGGTGACGAGACGGAGCAGCCATACTTGCCGAAGCCAAGAGCAGAGCAGACCCCGCTGGCAGCAGCCCCGCCTTCCTGACGCGCTGAGACGCGCTGCTTTCTCCTGCCGAGAATCCAGCACCGGCGTTTCTGGGTAGCCCTCGCAGGCAGCCTGGAATATCGAGACCAGAGAGAGAGATACCATTCCTCATTCATCCTAACTTCCAGGTACAGAACTGAATAACCTTGCAAGCTGCCTGCATTACAGAAGAGACATAGAGGGTTTCTAGGTTACTGAAATCCTCAACAGGATGCTGAAATGGGATATGAAGTCTCTCAGTAGCTTTTTGACCACCATAACAGCATGTGTATGAGAGAACGGGTATGCTAATTCCCACCATGGACACAATCACAATTATGTAGGGGTAGGATCAACATTTGTGTATCAGAACTAACTCCATCTGCAAATGGACAAAGATCCCCAAGTCGGTGGATGGAAGGCAGAAGTGACTGTAATTCATTTCCAATATTATGGGCTAAACATATTGCACAGGGAAGGCATATTTGCAGTGCAACAAAAGGAAAGAAGGGTGGAAATCTGATGTTTGCTGCAACATTAATCATGTGTCACTTCTGAAATGCACGTAGCCTTGGTATAATTGGGCAAGGTTAGAGAGCAAGAAGTTTGGGGGGCACCAGTCTCCCTAATCCCTCCCTCTGTACCGCATCAGGGTCCCTTTTATAATTCTGCTTGATGCATGACTGTTTTTCTTCATAATCAGAAGTCTGATCCTGCAATGGAGACTGTTCTTTCAGTGTAGTTACAGGAAATCCATAGGTGTATACAGTGTATATTGCATTTTATGGTTTGGACACAACACAGAGCTTTTACAGTTTCATCAGCAAAAGCCTTTCCCCTGGACACCTTGTATTGAGAATATTGATGGACTGCACATTTGGTAATAGCAATCTTGGGGGTGGGGGAGCACATGAGGGCATGTAAGACATTGTTTGCATAGAACCAACTTTCAATAAGTATCCCAGAAGAAGCAAGAAAACCCATTTGCTTTTAGAGCTTCCCCAAATCGTGGGCCACTCCAAAGGCAAACTTGAAACCAGTAAATGTTAAAATACACACCCAGGTGAAGGTGAGAAGCTCAGCTACATCAGCAGAGCAGACCTTAGGTAAATGTTGGCTCTTCACTACTTCATACAATGTGCAGATCCCCCAACAACATTTGCAACACAGTTTTTTAAACAAGATCCATACACTTAATATAAAAGTTCACTGTTGGGTAACGGGCATTAGACAAATCAATCGTGGACTTTTTCAAATGGTCAATAATAAGGAGAAAGTCAAGGAGCTCCGACTACAATACAGTGGGCAGAGTGAGTCTTTCCTGGGTGGTGGGTTAAAGCGATGTGGGAAGCAGAAAGTAGCAAAACTTAAATTGGACAATCATGTGGTGGATAGAATTTGAGTTTTCATTGTGCATAATAAAGCAGCTACAGAATGAGGAATAGCAGCTATCAAAGTTGAACCCAGTACAACCTTTTGTTTACATTCTCTTTGTGAATGGGTTACCACCACATGTTTGTAGGATTCACTGACAAAATATTGCCTCTGGAAATATTGCCGTACAAAAATATCATCATGCTATATTGTTAATGTGAAATATCGATCTCAATAATATTGTTGTACAAAATAGTGTTTTTTATAAATATAAATATTAAACATGAAATATATTAAAAAGTAACAGTAATATAATACAAATTAAATATATTTCATTAATTCTGAAATAAATATAACTATTATACATATTCAAAAAATTAAAACACACATATATAGTAATATATATTTAAAATATGATTAAACTAATATTTTCTATTTATATTTAAAATATACCAACTTAATTACAATTATAAAAGTAAACCTACAAAACTATCAATTTACATATAATGTATTAAATATTATTATTATACTTATTCTATTTTTCACTTAAAAACATAAACATTTAATTTTAAATAAAGTAAACTATAAAATTCTATAAATAATACATATACTATTCCCACTATAATTTAAAATAACAGTAGGAAAATGTTTGACTCATGAGGGTTAAAATGTACTACTCCCTCTTCACTCACTTCAACAGTATGGAAAATGTTTAATTCTGGAGGGGTAATATTTTCTATTCCCACTCTAGTCAGTGCACAGTAGGGAAATAGTTGGACTCATGAGGGGTACATTTATCTATTTGCACTTCATGCAGTGCAATGGTAGTGAAAGTGTTGGATTGCGAAGGGGTAACGGTTATTATTCCCCTTCCAGTCTATGCGACAGTAGAGAAAGTGTTGGATTGTGGAGGGGTAATATTTACTATTCTCACAACAGTCAATGCAACCCCTATACCTCTACAAAACCAAACATCTGCACCTAAAGCTTAAAATGTAAAAACATTAATAACCCAATTAGGATAATTAATTATCAATTGGATAATTAATATTAATTTTAAAACAAATATTAATGAATTACAATGTATTTACTTCCATTCTGTACCCCTACAAAACCCACAACCCACACCTGAACACAACTTTAATAAACATGAATTGCACAATTAGCATACATATTTATAAATTAAGTAATTAAAATATTAATTAAAATTAATTACTAATTAATTACAATCAATGTACTACCCACCCTATACCCCTACAAAAACCCACAACACACACCTAAAATTTAACGTAAAAAAGTAATTACATAATTAATATTTTTATCAATTCAATAATTAGTATTAATTAAACATTAATTAATAATTAATTACAATTGATTTACTTCCTACCCTGTGCCCCTATAAGCCTCTATAAGCCCCACAACCTGCTACAGTACTAAATATCACAAACATTTATTGAACTAAATGTAATAGCTACTAAAAATGTAACAACAATATTAAAAAACATAAACAATAATAAACAATAATTATACAACACATTTATTACATATACATTTAAAATATATACGAAACTACATAACAATAATTAAAAAACAATATTATAAACAACTATATTTTTGTAAACAATATTAATGATTTCTGTATTTTCAAAATCGAATTTACTTACCTTAAAATCGTTATTCTTGTCAACTATATTCTTGCAGACGATATTTCTATATCACAATATTTTAAACATGATATTTTGATATGACGATAGTTTGGTTTCTATATATTGTCTGCATAACGTTTGTAGTTAGTATATTATTAATGTTTCGTGGACTGAAAAGGTATTTGGTTGTAAATCCAAACTGCGATTCAGTAACTTGTTTCCGAATCATAGTTTGGGTGTAATACATACCAAATTGATTTTTTACGCTCACAACTAGCCAATTCTGAGTGTATTGGTTTGGTACTGATTTGGTAGTGACCGAGGTTCAGTACATACTTATGCTTATACTTGAATTACACAGAGGTTCTCCCTTCCTCACCAGGCTCCAGACACACTACATAGGGGTAATTAATCTTTTGTGTTGGATCAGGTGTAAGTGTTAGCTCCCCCTCCCATTCAGCTCAGGATGTCCCATCTACATGCAGATGAGCACTCAGGCTCACCTACCCTTCCTTTTTGTGTGACCGTCTAGACGGAATGCAGGAAGCAAGCTGTCATTCACCCCAGACGTGTATCCCCGATACAAGCAGAATGCACCAAATGGTTAAACTAAGTAAATGGCAACTTTCTAAATGTGGCAGTCGCTAAACTGGAATTTAAAATCCAACTTTACCAAAATTTGTGATATTAAATTGTGAGTTCAGTAACCCCAAACTTGAAAAGCCTATTCCTTCACAATTGGGAATTACACTTAAAAGATGTGATAAGGTAATCCCAATGCTATCCTATGGGATAAATAGGCCGAGCAGCAGTTTAAAACGAAATTGGGAGTTTTTCACTACCAGGACATGCAAAACCTGAACGTGCATGTCATGCCTTTTAAATACAATGCACCCCGCCTTGTGGGCCTAATTTCAGGGTGACATGTGTGAAAAGGGAAGGTTTTGTCCTGAAAAGAGGGTTACCTTGACAGGTCGAAAGGGGCGTTTAAATTGCACATATAGGCTCTGTAATGGTAGGCCTGAGCCATGGTTAGAGGGATATTTAAGCGGGTGGCACAATGAGTGCTTCAGACCCACTAGTAGCATTTGATGTACAGGTCCTGGGCACATGTAGTGCACCTTACTAGGAACTTATAAATAAAGTAAATATGCCAACCGGGGTTAAGCCAATGTTTACCATGTTTAAAGGGAGAGAGCACAACCACTTTGGCACTGGTCAGCAGTGGTAAAGTGTACAGAGTCCTAAAACCAGCAAAAATGAGTTCAGAAAAATGGAAGTAGTCAGCCAAAAGGGTAGGGGACGGCCAACCTACAGCTGTCAGGTCTCAATCAATCAATCAAGCATTTGTAGAGCACACTACATACCTGTGAGGGTCTCAAGGCGCTTTGGGGAGGGGGCCGCTACTGATCGAACAGCCAGGTCTTGAGTAGCCTCCTGAAGGTCAGCAGGTCTTGGGTCTGTTGTAGGCTCAGTGGGAGGGTGTTCCAGGTCTTGGCGGTGAGGTGGGAGAAGGTCCTCCCACCGGTGGTTGTTCTTCAGATGCGCGGGACGGTGGCGAGTGTGAGGTCAGCGGAACTGGGCTGGCGGTTGGAGATGTAGAAGGAAAGTCGTTTGTTAAGGTAGGCTGGGCCGGTCTTGTGGAGTGCCTTGTGTGCGTGGATGAGGAGCTTGAAGGATATCCTCTTGTTGACGGGCAGCCAGTGCAGGTTTCTCAGTTGGGGGGTGATGTGGGCGTGGCATGGTACGTCGAGGATCAGTCGTGCCGAGGCGTTTTGGATGTGTTGCAGTCGTTTGATGAGCTTGGTCGGGGCTCCCGCATAGAGGGCGCTTCCGTAGTCGAGTCTGCTGCTGACGAGGGCCTGGGTGACTGTTCTTCTTGTATCTGTTGGGATCCACCTGTAGATCTTGCAGAGCATGCAGAGGGTGTTGAAGCAGGAGGAGGAGACGGCGCTGACTCGCTTGGTCATGGAGAGCGTTGAGTCAAGGATGATTCCCAGGTTGGGCGTGTGGTCGGTGGGTGTTGGGGCTGCCCCCAGTGCCTTCGGCCACTAGGAGTCATGCCTGGCTGAGTGGTTGGAGCCGAGAATGACGACCTCCATTTTGTCCGTGTTCAGCTTCAGTCGGCTGGTCTTCATTCACTCGGTGACGGCCTTCATTCCTTCGTGGAGGTTGGCTTTGGCGGTGATGGGGTCCTTGGTGAGGGAGAGGATCAGTTGACTGTCGTCGGTGTAGGAGATTATGTTGAGGTCGTGGGCGACGTGTGTTCGCGGGGCTATGTAGATGTTGAACAGTGTCAGACTGGAGGTGTGCGCATAGTGTGCGGTGGCAGACGTGTCGAACACGGCGGAGAGGTCCAGGAGGATGAGGACTGCGGTCTCACCGTTGTCCAGCAGTGTCCTGATTTCGTCGGTGGCGGCAATGAGGGCGGTCTCAGTGCTGTGGTTCCTGCAGAACCCTGACTGGGAAGGGTCCAGGTTTCTGTTTTCTTCAAGGCATCGGGTTAGCTGTCTGTTGACGATCTTCTCAATGACCTTTGCCGGGAACGGGAACAGCGAGATGGGCTGGAAGTTTTTGCGGTCTCTAGGGTCTGCTTTGGGTTTTTTGAGTAGGGCGTTGATCTCGGCGTGTTTCCAGCTCTCTGGGAAGGTCACTGTCTCGAGGGAGAGATTGATGACGTTGCACAGGTGGGGTGCGATGGAGCTGCTAGCTTTGTTGAAGATGTGGTGCGGGAATGGGTCTGACGGGGAGCCTGAATGGATTGTGCTCATGGTCTTGATGGTGTCATCGATGCTCATGCTGGTCCAGGCTAGCAGGAGGTCGTGGTCGATGGTGTGCGGGGAGTCAGTTGTGTTGCTGTCTGTTGGGGCTGTCTGGGTGTTGAAACTGTCGTGGATGTCTGCTATCTTGCGATGGAAGAAGGTTGTGAGGGAGTAGCACAGGGCTTGCGACGGCGGGATGTCGGTGTTGAAGCTAGGGTTGGAGAGTTCCTTCCCGATGTTAAAGAGCTCCTTGCTGTTGTGCGCGTTGTTGTCGAGGTGGTCTTTGAAGGAGGTCCTCTTGGCAGTCCGGATGAGGTGATAGTGGTTGAGGGTGGCGTCCTTGTGGGCTGCGTGGCTGTCCGGAGTCTTCCATAGTTTCAGGCAGGCTCGCTTGGAAACTAATTGGTTTTCAGTGATTTTTCTCCAGCAGCAGCGAGGGATCTGTTGGGCGTGGTGGTGTGTGGTGGGTTTCTGGAAGGAGAAGTGGATGCAGCTGTGGTCGGTCCAGAGGAGTTCGGTGGTGTGGCTGAAGGCGACGAGGGGGCTTGCGGAGAAGATGGGGTCAAGCGTGTGGCCTGCGGAGTAGGTAGGCGTTGTGACAAGTTGCCTCAGTCCGAGGTTGGCGAGGTTATCAATCAGGGTTGTCGAGTTGCTGTTTTTGTTTTTCTCCAGGTGTTCTCCAGGTGAAAGTTCAGGTCTCTGAAGAGGATGTTGTCGGTGGAGTTCAGGGCGTGCATGCTGATGAAGTCAGCGATGGAGTCGCTGAACTGGGCTCGGGGTCCGGGGGGTCTGTAGATGAGGGTGCCTCTGAGGGTGGAGTTGGGGTCTATGTGGATCGGGAAATGCATGTGTTCGGTGGTGCTGAGCGTGTCGTCGGTGCTGGTCGAGACCCTGATGCTGTTCTTGTGAACGATGGCAATTCCTCCTCTGACTCCGTTGGTGTGGTCTCTGCAGGTGATCTTGTAGCCGTCTGGGATGGCTATGGCGATGTCGGGTGCGGAGGAGTCGTTCATCAAGGTCTCTGTCAGGAAGGTGATGTCCGGGCATGATATGTTAATCAGGTTCCAGAGCTCGACGGCGTGTTTGCGTGCGGAGCGGGTGTTCAGTAGGATGCGGCGGTGGTCATCGTGGCGGGTGCGGGGACCAGGGGTTCTGGTGCTGGGCGTGATCCAGGCGCAGACGGGAGCGCAGATGGGCTTTCCTTAGGCGTGCCTCCGGCGCACCAGCGGTGCAGCCACCATATATGGGGATGTGGGAGGGAGGAGCAGCTGGGAGGCGGTAGGCAGGGGCAGTAAATGGGCGGTGAGGGGGCAGGGCCGCAGAGGACGCAGCGGTGGGAATGGGAGCGGTGAGGGCACCTGAGGGCAACCGGGCACAATCAGGGGCAGCGAGGGGGAAACAGAAGGCAAAAACGGGCACAAATCAGGGGCAGCGAGGGGGACACAGAAGGCAAAACGGGCACAAATCAGGGGCGGCGAGGGGGACACAGAAGGTTAAAACGGGCACAAATCAGGGGCAGTGAGGTGGACACAAGGCAAAACGGGCACAAATCAAGGGCAGCGAGGGGGAAACAAAAGGCAAAAACGGGCACAATCAGGGGCAGCGAGGGGGAAACAGAAGGCAAAACGGGCACAAATCAGGGGCAGCGAGGGGGAAACAGAAGGCAAGCAACACAGGCACAGACAAAATTGCAGGCAATACAGGGAACAGACAGCGACAGAGATACAAACCTAAGGCCTACCACTGCCCACCAGGGATGAGGCGCAGGTGGTAACCTGCGGGTGGAGGAGGACCTCCACTTCTACAGCAGCGTCAGGGCACACAAGGCGGAGCTCTGTGGTGGGGGAGTGACCTACCAGCAAGGTCTAACACCTTTGTCATAACTTTTGATAATAAAAGATCAGACTTATGGCATCTGATATATGGAATGTTACCATAGCCATCTGACAAATTGTTTGGCACCATAACCAATTCAGGCCTGTTGTATTGAGCATAAGCTTTCCATCAATACATAAGATGTAATTCAAGTACTCTTTTGCAGTGTAAGCACACAATTATTCCTCAATCAAATGTTGTAGTTAAGACAATCAACATGTAAGAGGAGACGTAGACCCAGCTAGTGCTTCTATAAGCTCTATTTCGGTTGATCACTTAAGGTATGAAGACAGCTTTGCTGCCAAGTTAGACTTAAAAAGAGGCTGTGAGGTGCTAAATGTAGGACAACGGGTCAACTTTGTGATGCAGTTTAGTGTCAAAGCATGTGTTATTTCACTTCCTCTACCCCTCACTACACTAGTACTGTCCTATGACTGAGATCTGTTTTGTTATTACTTTATTGTTTGTAATATGAATTTGTTTTTCTAGATTCCTAATTAATGAGTGTCTTTTTTTGTTTTTGTGATTTGCAGGGCAAGATGCTGAAAATAAAAATATGTCAACTGCGAAGGATGAGGAACCTTTGACACCAATCTCCATTAGCCAGGTAGTGCATAAATTATACAACTTCAAGAGCATCTCACCTCTATCAACCCATGCATTTTATCAGATATATTTGCTAATAGCCTCAGGAATCAGCATTGTTGTAACTCGTGGACATAAGAAAGGCTCTGGGGCCCCGGATCAATGATTCATTGTCTGGCAATAACCGGGAACATGAGCCTGGTGATTTCAGTGACTTCTAGGTTGTGATAGCCTTTACGTGAACTATAAAGCAATAACACAGTCAAGAAACCCTACAGAGCTAGTCAACATCTATGCAGTCATTTTGGAAGGTGACTGTCAGTCTTAAGTAATTCTAAAGTTTCCTTCATTTTAGACACTCATTAAAGACATGGGTATTTCAACAACCAAACTTTCTTTCCTGTTACTTTTTGCAGCATTCAACTATAACATCTTATTAATTCCATCTTGATATTAAATATTTTAAATTATTTATTTATATTTTACATTAAAACATACTGACATTTTGAAATTAAATGATAACAATGTATTAAATATCCCTAGACTTTCCCTTAGGGAGGTCCCTAGCCTAGTGGCGGAGATATCCAATGACATGTGACAAGTTACTTGGAATAGCTTTGCATTCATCAATTTATTTAAAAGGGGCCTCACCACCTCAGCTGAGGGGATGAATATTGTTAAAACGGCACTTTGGTGAAATGTTTCCACTCATAAATGGTTAATAGCAAAAAATGTGGAGTTACTCCTAGGTATCGGAGTACATCTATATGTGAGTAGATCTACACATATAGGGCCCTATAAGGAGTTGTGGAGGTGCGGAAGCAGGCAGTGCGCCACCACCACTCCCCCACACTGCCAGGACTCGCCGTTGCCCACCCACCAGATTACAATTTAAAAGTGGACTGGCGGGCGGGCGCAAGGGGGTCCTGAGGCAGTGACTCTTTCAAAGGCGATGGTGCCTTTAAAAAAGGCACCACAATGGGACCGCACAGCAAAGTTCCTGTTTAGCAAGGACTCAAAAGTCGGTGGAGGGGAAACACGTAATATGCATGGCGGGACGCATATTGCAGCATCTGACCACCACGCCACCTCCAGGGAATGGTAGTTCCCTGGCGGCGGCGACAGTTCCAGGGCGGTCCGACCGCCCAAATCTTTATGGGGTGGTCAGTCCGCCAGTGCAGCAGTGGCTGGCCCATCACCGCTGTGCCCCGTGAGTCTGGCAGTCCTCCGACCGCCAGGCTCATAATCGTGCCTGTAAAGTTAGCCGTTTAAAGGCACTATAGACTTTTAGAGTACGTGCAGCATTACAGAAATAATAACAAAATTCAAACCAAATTAGTAGTGAAAATTGATTAATATGTATGTGCTGTTTTGGTTGACGCCTTCAATTGCCAAGGATTTAAATTGTCTTGTTGAAAGCACAATGCACTGTAAACTATCAAGATTTGTTGGGGCATGGGGTGCTATAATAAATAGACAACATGGTGCCACAAGGTGTTTAATAATCTAATTACATTGGGCCACTCATAATGAGGACCTTAGTCATTCAAGTCACAAAGGTACAAGGGCATGAGTAACTGTGTTAAATGATAAGAGGAGCTAGTAGAACACTAGTAGATATTAGGAACCTACTTCTCAAAGGCCACAGAGGAAAATATGGTAATTTGTTACCATAGTCCATAGTTACCATTTTGTCTGTACCACACTCCTGAGGCGGAAAGCCGGGAGGCAGCTCATTTTTAAAACTGTTGTTTTGTTATTATTGTGTTTTAAAGATTCACTTACCCCCTCACTCGACGCTTCTCACCAGCGGTTTCTGCGCTGTTGTAACTAGGCGGGGAACACTTTCACAGCGCCTCGCTCAGCCCGCAGGCCACGCCCCCTTGGAGGCCACGCCCACCGCCCACCAATACAAAAGGGACGCTGACTACGAGCGCCACCATTTGTCTGTACCACACTCCTAAAGCGGAAAGCCGGGAGGCAGCTCATTTTTAAAACTGTTGTTTTGTTATTATTGTGTTTTAAAGACTCACTTACCCCCTCACTCGACGCTTCTGACCAGCGGTTTCTGAGCTGGTGTAACTAGGCGGGGAACGCTTTCACAGCGCCTCGCTCAGCCCGCAGGCCACGCCCCCTTGGAGGCCACGCCCACCGCCCATCTGTCCTCCCCTCTATAAATCATGTGCTTTCATCGGAAGCGCAGCGGACGAGCGCAGCGGGCGCGAAGATTGCGCGCCGAAGGCGCGCCTAAGGAAAGCCCGTCTGCGCCCTTCCGCGGCCGACCGAGGCTAGGGGCTAGTCATTCTGCTCCTTTTATTCAATACTCATCTGCACAACTGACCGATCATCAAGGCCTGTGGCCTCTAGAGGACACTATTTCAGCCCGACTCATCAGGCTAGGCCTCCATAAACCCAATGTCCCCCTCCACTGTTGTTCTCTACCCTTGCCTTCGACCGGCTGCTCCGTTATCCCTTCACCCACTGGCTCTTCCCTTACGGCTGTTTCCGCGATGTATCTTAACACCAGATCGGCAGTCAAGCACCAGCTGGACCTTTTTACGTTATTGGAGTCACATAAACCCGATCTTTTATTCCTCACCGAGACTTGGTTCTCCGACAGTTCCCTTCCCTCCCTACTGGCAATTCTTCCCCCATCTTATTATGCTCTCCGAGCCGATCGCCCTGCTGGCAAGCCAGGCGGAGGAGTTGCTCTGATCGCCCGTAAAGAAATTATTTTTCAACCTGTAGTTTGTTCCCCTTTGGGATCATCAGAGTGCTTGGTGGCCCGTTCACTTTCCTTTACTCCCCCACTCACGTGTGTCCTTATTTATCGACCCCCTTCTTCCCCGCAATCATTTCTTCCAAACTTTCAAGACCTGATGGCTACTCTGGCAGTTAATCACTCGGCCATTATGGTTCTTGGGGATTTTAACTTCTGGCCCTCCGATCCTGCTGAGTGTACAGTGTCCAAGGAGTTCTCAGAGTCACTCTGTTCCTTTAACTTCGCTTCTGCTGTTCACGCCCCCACCCATAGTCTCGGTCACATCCTCGACCAAATTTGGTACCGAGATTGCCCGGTTACATCACTTTCCATCACTCCCTGCTCCTGGTCTGATCACTCTCTTATTCGTTTTTCCTTTTCCCTCCGGTCAGCCCCTAAGCCCCCCCTTGCTAAAAACATCTGGGAACGATCTTGGAACCGCGTAGACGTAGCTGCCTTGTCGGCCACACTTTCCGCGTCCAGCCCAGATCTTTCAGGGCTGTCTTCTTTTAGACAAGTGGAATCCATCAATGGCTGGCTGCGGGCAGGCTGTGATGCAGTCGCCCCTTTTAAGCGCATATCGTCTAAGCGGCCCAAAGATGCAAACCGTTGGTTTTCAGAGGATTTGAAGATTCAAAAACTTGAGCTTCGACAAGCGGAGCGCCTCTGGCGGCGGGACTACTGCCCCACTTCAAGAAATCTTTACATCACCCTCTTGGCCCTATATAAGAAATCCATTCTGGAATCTAAGAAGGCCTTTTTTTCATCTAAAATCCAGCTTGCCGAGAATCGGCCAAGAGAAATTTTTGATATTATCCATGACCTAGCCTATTCTGACAGGGCCTCTTTGAAACCCTCTCCCTTACAATCCCTTTGTGATTCTCTTAATTCTTTTTTTCTTGACAACATCAGTACGATCAGAGCTAATATTCCCCCTCCGCCCCCTTCCTTCACTAATCCCTCCTGTCCCCCAGCTACAGCACGCCTAGACTCTATTCCTCTGCTCACGGCTGATTCCTTTTTGTCCCTTCTCCCTCTGGTTAAGTTCGGTTCCCCCCTGGACCCTTGTCCTACCTACATCCTGAAACAGATTTATTCCTCTTGTCCCTCACCTCCCCTTTTGTTTCTGAACAGCTCACTGTCCCAGGGTATTGTCACTCCATCACTCAAATCGGCGGTAATTGTACCTATCTTAAAAAAAACCTGGTGCTGATCCTTCTGTCTCAGCCAACTACCGCCCGATCTCCCTCCTGCCTTATTTGGCCAAGGTACTGGAACGCCACGTAGTGAGAACCTTGAGTGCCTTTGTGGAAAGGAACAGTGTCTTGGCCCCTAGGCAGGCTGGCTTCCGCCCTGCTCATTCGACAGAAGCTGTGGCTATATCTGTCCTGGATAATCTCCGGGAGGGCATGGACACTAATCAGCCCCAGGCCCTGGTCCTTCTCGATCTTTCCGCCGCGTTCGACACGGTGGACCATGCCATCTTACTTTCACGTGTCGAGGCGGCGGGAATCGGGGGGTCGGCCTTGGTCTGGTTATCCTCCTTTCTGAGTGGCCGCACTCAGGCAGTTCGCTTGGGCGACTACGCAGCTGACTTCCGGTCTGTGCAGTGTGGGGTCCCTCAGGGATCCTCACTGTCTCCATTGTTATTTAATCTATACATTGCCCCTCTTATTTTTGCTTTACAGCAGCTGGAGGTCTCTGTATACAATTATGCTGATGATCTCCAGCTTATCTTTTCCTTATCCCCCTCCTCTGCGTCGTCATCCAATTTTCATTCTGTTATGACCTTCATTCAGGACTGGATGAACCACAACCACCTGAAACTCAATCCCGATAAAACGGAATTGGTGTTGACGGGTGGTTGCTCCAGTCCTTGGTCTTCTCTTTTCTGGCCCCCTTCTTTAGGTCCCCCACCCATTCCTGTTTCCTCCGTAAAAACTCTTGGCTTCAAATTTAATGATCAACTCTCCCTTCACTCCCAAATTAGTGCGGTTGTATCTTCAGCTTTTCTTTCCCTCCGGACAATCCGCAAAGTCTCCAGGTTTTTCACCCCATCTGCCCTCAAACTTATACTTCTGGCCATGGTGACGTCCCGCTTGGACTACGGCAATGCCCTTTATTGTGGCATGCCGGCGTACCTCGTGAGGCGTCTGCAGTTGGTCCAGAACCAGGCAGCTCGCCTGGTATTTAGCCTTCCCAAGTCACATCATGTCACTCCCCTTCTGTCACTCCCCTTCTCAAATCTCTACACTGGCTCCCTGTTCAGCAACGTGCTCTATTCAAACTGGGCTGTATCATTTTTAATGCCCGGTCCGGCTCTGCCCCTATTTTTATCACCTCTGCAATCCACAATTACACCCCGATCAGAGAATTGCGCTCAGCCTCCCAACAATCTCTTATTGTTCCCCGCTTCAAGCGGAAAAAATGGGGAGGCTCCAAATTCTCTACTGTGTCCCCTGTATTTTGGAACTCGCTCCCGTCCCACTTGAGATCCTGCCCCCAGTACTCCCTTTTCCGCAAAGCCCTTAAAACTTTTCTTTTTACCCAGGCGTTCCCCTCTTAAATCGTCCCCTGGCTCTTTTTGTTCTTTGGGTGTGTAGTACTACAATAGCGCCATGAAACCGCTTGGTGTACGCGCGCTCTAAAAATATTTTTTAACTCAAACTCATAGTATTCCTCCTATGTTTCAAGTACATTTTGGACTTTTCAGACATGAAGTAAAGGTTCCTAGAGTACACCTATAAATATGTACATGTTGTACTTTTCCAGTAGTGTTCACAAGTAAAATATTTATAAACCAAGAATTTATATCTGGTGAAATGTTCCACATATGAAAATGTGACTTGAATATGCATTTGCACATATAAAAAAAAATCCATCACAGGGATACATTTTCTCTTTGCTCTACACCCCCAAAAAATATGGAGACGAGGGGTTCTCATCTGGCTGCAACTCAGGAAACACACCTCTCTTGACAAGAGTAAATTTGGAATGTTATCCAGGGTGGAAAACTACCTGCAAAGGGTAGGTCAATAAGCACAAAGTTACAGGTTCATGGGCTTTCACATACTTACCTTTGCTTATAGGCCCCCTCAACCTCAATTTTGTGAATGCTGAAATACCCCTATACTGGCAAAATGTCTATATGCATAAATCTCATTTGCCACAAAGAAGCTAATAGGTCCGCTAATTAGTGGGGTGGAACTCTCTAGAGCTACACACTGGGTGGGAGATCACTGTACAGTGGTGTTGGTTGCCTGAGAACTCATTAAAAAAAGAATGCATAACTTGGCATAATCAAAAGTAACATATAACACATACTAAACCTGTTAGTGAAAACAAGTTATCTTGAAATGATGATGCCTTTGGGGGAGTCTAAGTCAGTAGCTGTCCCCAAAAGCATACAACTTCGAGCTGAACTCAAACACCACTTCCTAATCAAGATGATAAAGGCAAGGATCATCTACGAACTTCAAGAATTCATCCTACTTTCTGCAAGGCAATGCAGATTCAAATCGGTAGAAGAACGGAATTGGTTCTCTCAGTAATCAGTTAACACCCACTCACTGCCCTCACTGAAAACGAACTAGTACAATGCCCAGCCTCGGTCCGTGAAGGTAACAGAGGTGGGGTGGTGGGGCTGTCTAAGGGGGAATTCCGAGGGATGATGCAGAGGGAAAATTAAATAAATAACTAATTTTCCCTCTAAATCTCCCCTTACACTGCCTCATCGCCCCACCGCGGCTGAGAATGCCCATGGCATTAGCATAACCACATCATCAATCACAGATCACACTTCCATAAGCAGTGCCAGCAACAACTACTCCAGAGTGAAAAAGAAACTGAAGTACATCTGCTCTCCTGGAAGCAAGCAGTCAGCTATGAACTCATAGCTCACAACTTGTGCACCTCTTATATTGGCTACAAACTTTTGTATCACAATCACCGTAATGACCAGCAAGCCCATGGCAATCAGTAATGCACTAGCACCACTACCTTTGGCATATCCACTGATAGCAGCTGAGCTTCCTATAGAACCAGTCACAGCCTCATTCAGGCCAGACTCAGAGAACCTATGTCATAACATGAGGAGCAGAACCATGGGTATTGATTTACCAAAATGACTAGAATAGCGGAAGTGACATCACATATCATTTGTCCTTAATGTCATCACAGGAAATGACATCATATCACCTTTGACCCTGATTTTCTCCAGGAAGGCACATCGCTGATGTTCCATAATAACTGCATGATTACAATTAATACAGAAAAATGTTTTAAACAGCACATGTACTATAATAAATATGTATGTTTTTTTTAAATACATTTTTTTAAAGCCTGCAGCAGCTTCCAAGGAAGCATCTCAGCACTGGCAGCAGAGTGTCAGAAAGACCCTAACTCGAGAATCAAAGCCCTAGAGCGGATCGGCAAAGAGGAAAGTATTTAGCTGTTTACGACAGATTGATTCAGAGAAGACTGTTCGTAGTGCAGTAGGAAGAGTGTTCCAGTGTTCAGTAGTCAAGAAAATAAAAGATGTTCCTCCCCTTCTTCCCCCGCGCCCTTGGAAATTGTACTAGCTTCAGAACATTGGAACGCAAGGCTCTGCTTTGAGAGTACACATCAGTCTTCTCCTCAGAAACATAGGACCTTTCAAATAAAAGACTCTGTATGTATAAATTAGTGCTTCAATTTTGATGCAGCAGCTGATGGGCAGTAAGTGCAATTGGCAAAGCGAGTCAGAAACGGATAAGCACCGACACCTTCAGAATGATGCTGCAGCATTTTGAGTGATCTGCATGTGATGCAGCAGGGCTTGAAGGCATATGGAGCCTCTACCTCATTATTCTGGCAGGTTAGTATCAACTCGGTGTCAACAGCATGGGAAATTACACGTATACTCCAAGCCTACACCAGGCTGGCAAGAGGTGTCAGATAGACATTAAAAAGGGTAGGTCTCAAAGCCGAGCCCTGGGGCACCCCATAGTCAAGAGGTTTGAAGGTTGATGGAAATGAGGCAAGGAAAACCACATTGCCTTCCAATTGGGATTGAAGCCAAGCCCACACCTTGCCTTGGACAAAGGCACAATTAGCTGGGACGCTATAACTGTAATGACACAGAAGTGTTTTAGCCACTTACGCTACGACCCTAATGAGGGAGCCCGAACATTTTAAACATGGTTTTATTTTTTGTATGTACTGCAACCCGATTGTGTATCACGGAGGAGGTGGTTAGATTCCAGATACAGGGAGAGTTGACGATTAACCACCTTCTCTAAAATATTGGCTACAGCAGGAAGATCAAAATAGGCCTAAAGTTGTTCAGTCCCTTAGAAACCGCATTAGGCTTCTTCAGGAGATAAAGCAATAGAGCTTTCTTTCAACTCTCCGGTACAACTGCAGACTCAAGGGAGTAGTTTATCAGCTTGTGCAACAAGGAAATCACAAGAGGGTTGGCAAATTTCAGAATGTCAGGGGGACATTGATAAAGTGGATAGCCGGACTTAGAGTTGACTAGTATGAAAAAAGATTCCTCCAGGGAGATAGATTCCAACTTAGACAGTAGAATGCTTGAGGATGGCGTATTCTCCCGAATCTGTCAGCTGTGCCTGGGCAAGGAACTGTTCATAAATCAATTTAGTTTTGTTGAAGAAGAAGTTAGCAAACCCCTCACATAGATTAGCTGATGGAGTCGGGCCACTGTGGCATGCTATGGGAGACATGAAAGGATTAACCGCTTAAAAAAAAAAAATCTTAAGTTCCATAGGAGCAGGCGCGGCCCGTGCAGGTAAGAGCGGTGAAAAAACAAAAAAAATCATGGTTTTATTTTTTTTAAAGTGTGTTTCCCTTGTCTTTGTATGTCGAATCCCTGTCCAGCCACCCTTCCCCACCACTCCACCGCTCTTACCTGCATGGGCAGGACCTGCCCAGGAGTTGACTTCTATAAGGTGCTATGAGTGCTTCAAAATTTCAAAAATGTCCTCTATTGTGCCGGGGCCAGGATTTTCTCATGGGTGCCCCATACGCCATGGATGCCTCCTCATATAGAAAAATTATGTAAAAATACTGCTACTTGAATTTTCCAGTTTATGCAATCCATATACCATAGGTGACCCATAAGTTTAAAATGCCCTCAGTTTGTCATGACCCTCCTAAATATCAGGTTATCCAACTTTATGATGATAATTACCTCCAACGTGCCAAGAATTAGAATTTTACCATTCTGATTTTATGCCAGGAATTATAGCTTGTGTGCCTGTGCAATATTTTGTCACAGGTGTTTGTCATGCTAAGAATTGTCTCAAGTGTATGCCAGTGCCAGTATTATGCCCCGGGTGTCTCTATAAAAGAATAATTACATTCAGTATGCCAGGGACAACAGCAAACTTGCAAGCATTACATTATCACCCACCCAGCCATTCTTTCATTCATATGGACTCGCATTCATTCTCACTCACAATATCTCACCCACCCTATTTTACACTACCATACATTATTCTTATTCATTCTCACTCATTCACAGTCACTCTTAATCTCACTCACTCATTTTCATTCATTAATACTTACTGACACTGCATCTCACACAATCTTGCTCACTGTCTGACACTGACTCGCACTCACTTTCACTCTATGTTCCCAAGATCTGGAACAACATCTCCCTATCCATCAGGATCACTCCAACTTTGCTCCTATCAGGGGTAGCAAGGGCTACATAAATGCAAACCTTTTTTCCCTCTTCTATCCCTCTACTATCGTTCTCAGTTCAACTAACAGACTAACATATCCACCACTCAAAGCACTTACATATTTCACTATACTAATTCACCACTAATCCTTTATTGGTTCAGAAGTAGCATGCTACTCGCCGAAAAAGCACTTCAACACCCGGTCAAGGGTCGCAAGCGCTATATAAATGCAACCCTTTTTTCCCTCTTCTATCCCTCCCCATTGCTTCTCAATCCAAATAACTGACTAACATATCCACCACTCAAATCACTTTCATATTTCACTATACTAATTCACCACTAATCTTTTAAGGGTTCCGGAGTAGCGTGCTAATCGCAGAAAACGCGCTTCGACCCCTCTTCAGGGGAGTAAGCGCTATATAAATGCAATTACAATACAATACAATACAATTTAGGGAAGAGCAGAAGATACCCCACTTTAAAGAACACTACATCACTATGCAGCCACAGTCCTCTTCTACTCCCGGAACCCAGTCTCCTTCCAATCACTCATGGCCCCTGTACAGGCTCTGGTGCCAGTCGGCTAGGCTTTCGCTACGCGGTTAGCACATAAATACATATATCCACATGCATATATGGTTGCTAGAACTGGAGAGAGACTGTTCCATGCTATATAACATTTCCCACTTGTATACCCAGTCCAGCGTTAGTAGTTAGACGTTTATCCATAGGGGGCTATGGGCATTATGCTGCAGCTAGTGCTCTGTCAATGAACACTCCCCGTGCCAATACGTGACATGAGGCATAGTTATTCTTCCACTTATTCAACTGTTATTTAATGGAAACTAAATTAAATGAGACCGGGTCATTATTTCGTGCCTATCGTTGCATTTTTCCTCATTCTGTCACATCCATTGTAAATTCTAGTGAGCGAGATTCCTGGACATTCTTCAAAAATGAAAATGTTCTGGTGTTTGTATGCTGGACCAGCTCTGCAGTTGTAATGGTCTCTCCTCCGATGCCATGTGAAGACCGCAGTGAGAACATGTAACCAACAGAGGTCATTTCCATAAATTGCAGTGAATGCATGAGTGTAGGCACCGGTCGGTCTCCTTGGACTTGAGATGCAACAACAACCCCTCATTTCTCATCATTTACATGCAAACTGCCTGATTAGGAAGTAGAGTCGCCTCAATTAACCTACTTTCGGTGGAATTATCACTTCCGTTAAACGCACGCAGACTCCTTCAGCCAAGTTCCCTTCACATCCGCCGGCTAATTAGAGGCATATGTGCACACAGTACCGGAGCACGCGCCACGTGACGCTGACGCCGGGCAGAACTCGACGACGAGCTGCCCAACGAACCATGAAATCAGGACCAGCTGGAAGGTTTGATAATGAGACAGAATCCAATTATGTATGGATCCAAAACACGATGTTCCATGTGTTTATACAGCTTTTAAATAGCTCGAGTGAGTACTCTTGGCACCGCAGAGGCGAGCTCCGTTCGCTTTCACTTATTGTGCAGCAGTGTAGATGGCAGACGTGTGTTTGAGTGATTGCAGCTCTAGCAAACATGACGAAGCAGGGTTCTGTGGAGTTTTCCTAGTATATAAGGTTACTGTCACTCTAGGCATCTATGAGACCCATCTTGCCTCTGAGTGCTGCTGCCCACAACCCCATTCGCTTCATGTGTCATTGTTCACTCAACATATACTCACAGTACCATTTGTTTTGGTCACTAATTGATTCAGTAGTAGCAGGGTGATGGCACTTAGATCTTTCAGTCTTTGGCACCATTATTATTTGAGTTTGGGTAACAAAGTTAATTATCAGTATGTGTCATAAACAAGTTGTTGATTGATGTAGTCTGTTTATTCTACTAAGTGTAAACATACAGATGATATTTCAATGCACAAGGACATTGCACTCCATTTCCTTATTGATTGACAGTAAATTTTCCTTTTAACCATTCAGCAGTAGCGACATGCAGGGATCAGAGTCCACAATATTTCCACCGGCTAGCGCCTTGTCATGAATTAAGGCAAACAGAAAAGAGACAAATAAAAGAAAGTAATTTGCTTCGTGAAAAATAAACCACAACCGGTATGATACCGCAGGTGGACAAAGCGGATGTCTGGATCACTTCTCGGGGCTCTTCATGACTCCTGGTCCTACTCTTCTCTGTCCCAGCATGACAATGTGACGTGAGTCTCACCTCAAGATAGGGTGGAAGCTGAGAATGGAAGTTTCTGCTAAAACTACAGAAGAGGGACAAGTACCAGGTTCATCAGTTGGGAGACCCATTCATTCATTTCATAAACTTTTATTCGATTGCCACATATTATTGCAACCATAAAAAGTACAAAGAAAACATTAGAATTATACAATGTTAAAAGACGTATAAGGAGTGAGTCAATCATGTTAAAAGGAAAATAAAAAAAACGTAAGGTAAAATATAGATTACTCATAGTTACGTCGGTATTTGATGCAGGCTTTTAAAAAATTAGCTACATACTTCGCTATAATAGGAGAGTTCAGACATTGCAAGGTTAAATATGCTGGGCGACAAGTTCTTAAGCCGATTGTTCTTAGTAAGGGCAAAATCCAGACCTTTCTCGGGAAGACATAAATTTTACAGAAAAAAAGAATGTGTATTGTTGATTGGGGGGAAACATCACAGGGACAGGGAGTAATGACAGGGGACCAGTTTTGGACATTTGGAAAAGTTACAAGCCGGAAAAAAGAATTAAAACGAAACCTTGTGAGAAGGTACTTTTCATGATTGTTCAAAGGGAAGGTCAGATACGGTTGAATACCCATATGAGTCTGTACGGCAATAACTTGTGAGTTTGTAGGTTTTACCAGTTCTGCTGCACTGCGAAGCGCTCTTAAATGGGACAAACGTAGCTTTTTGAGATCTTTTCTTGAAATGTCACTCATACTCAATGGATCGTTGAAGAAGTTGGTACGGTCCATGTCCCGGCAAAGGTTCCTGATATATACTAGCCAAGGTATTTTTTCCCAGTTGACAAGGGCTGTACAGTCTAAAATTATGGAACGCGTTAGATGGCACTCCTCTTTAGTCCAAATACGGTGCCACAAAAGCATAGGTTGGCAACGGATGGTGTCTGTGATGAAATCCATGCCTAATTCAGCTAGCGAGGCATAGGTTGGGGCACTTTGTGGTAGGGCCAACATATTTCAGCAAATTGTGGTCTGTATAGAATGAAGAGCCTCCTTCCCGATGTGTGTGCCCTGTTTATAAAAACCGTCTCCCACAATCATATTTAGCTGTACAATTATTTTCATATTTTTAAAATCAGACAATCTGAATCATGGTATCCATCAGCTGTACCAGTACAATCCAGGTCTGGAGGTTCTGAAACATCCTTAGAGGCTTTATCAAGAGGAAAACCTGTGTGTTTATCCTCTTTCACGGCTCAGCGGGCAGAGAAGTAGAGCGGGCAGAACTGGAGGAAGAATCTGCATGCTATCCTTTTCTAGAATGCTTGCCATGATCATAGCCACCACAAAAGAGCAAAACATATGTATTTCATTGGACTGCACAGCTAAGTACAGCATTCCAGAAATTATAGTTCTTGTACGTGAAGTGTCAGAGCCTAAGTCATTTCAAGACCACAGCAGAGCATGCACGTCTCATTTGCCACAACTGCTAAAATGAACAGAGCTCTGTCCTGTTCTATATGGCTCTGGTACTTACTTAGTATAAAAACCTGTATAGTGAAGACTCTACAGCAGGCATCGGCTTATCCTCTCTCTTGCCTCCAGTCCGACTAGCCTTGCCTGTCCTCAAGCTAGGTAGGAGACTTACAGCACCAGTAAAAGCAGAGATCTGCAGTCCAGTAGCAACCTCTGACTCCAGACGGATACCGCTCGTAGATAGGAGGAAAACCTGGAGGATGCTGGAAATATCATCTTCTATTTTGCTACCCAGTGGTGAGGCAGGTTAAAACTGTCTTTCCCACAATTACTAATTTTGAATGCAAACATGTAATTTAATATAAAAAAATCTATCATTGGCAAACCTCTCTATTGAGCTCAAATTTAGATTACGGGTCTGTGCATTTTTCATGTCTGCAAATCTTTGTAGATCTTCAATTGCCTTGTTTTGTGGAATTTGCAAGGCTTGTGTTTTCAACTTTGCCCACGCATTTTTTTCTTGCACTACTATTAATTTTGATTGTAAATCGTTGCACAAACAGACTAGCTGGAGCTGGCACAAAGATTTTGCAACTGAAACCATATGTGTGCAAACGTTTTCTTGCAACATTACTATAGCAGAATCAATTTACCCTGAAAATGGATGTGTGAATGCTTTCCTTATGAATTTGCCTCAGGAAAGACATTTACTCTGAAACTGGCAGTGTGCTGCAACATTTTCCCTTTGGTTTATTATAGTAGAAATAGTCTTTCACTGGAACTGGATTCGAGGCTATTTTCCCCACACCTTTACTTACAAATATGGTTGTACAAAATATTTTTCTTGCAAATATTCATGTTTTGGAAAAGCTACTTTTGCAGATTTTTTTAAGCTTCGTTTTAACAGAATTTCACAAAGGTGCGGCTCTGCAGTCACATTTTAAGAATAGTTGTTACAGAATATGACAATAAAGACAAATAAATGTGATGGGCAAACACAACTGTGAGCTAGATACCTGACCTTGTGGTGAAACCCCAGCCCTGCTCCTTAATCCGACTCCTGTCGGCTACCGTGTGCTTGGTGTTCACTTGCAGGTCGGGGCCTTCTGGCTACTCTCCTGCTTGTTACCGCCTGGGTGCATAGTGGAGAAGAACACTGGCATTTGTTTCGGCGCAGCGAACAAGACTTGTCTGGTGACAGGCAAATGTAAAACACTCAATTCTAGAGTACATTCATTGAATGCCTACAGAAAAGCCCTGAGCGTGTTTTCGTTTCTTTAAAACAAACCCGATCCCCTCTTCATTCACTGGGCTTCTGGATTCTTCCTTCTGCTTGACTCCATGTTGGTAATTCCTCTCTCTGCATGGGTCAATTGACTGGGGCATGATGCCCCTTTCCATTGAGATTTGCTAATACTAATCAATCCATCATGGCTAGCTTTCCTCCTCTTTGGTCACTTGATGGTCCTCTGTCTACGTTTTGTGTTTGTTCACTATGTAAACTATTTACCTGTGTTCTTGCTGCAGTTCCTGGAATCTTGCTGTATCTGTTAGTTTCTTGTTCCATCTCCTGAATCCTGCTCCTGTAACCTTGACGCATCTGTTGAAATCCAACTCCTGTAATCTTGCACCATCTTCTGGAAGCCTGCTTCACCTGGAGCCAGTCCTCATCAACTCTGGGATTAGTGAGGGCCAGGTTCCTCTAACATCATTGTCTTTATTTCTCTTTCCTATTTGAAGTTTTTTATGACAATTACTTTTTCCTCTGAACTATAAGCATTCTTGAAGGCAACAGTCATCCTTGCAAGATATCAACCTCAAAGTGACACAGTGGCTATAAGAAGTAGTCGCCACTACCTCTGGTAACATAGAAGCTTTAAGAAGACACAAGAAATGCATCCATCTATTGACAATAGGTGCCGTCCCGTTTCTGTTCAATGTGATAGCTCAAGTTTCTTGAGAGGGGTGAGTTATCTCATTTACATATCAGCGAACCATATTGATTACAACTATGATCTTTGACATGGAAGAGATTCTTAAGCCTTTCCCAATTTAAGCAAAAAAAAAAGGTCCAATAAAATAGAAATCAGTAAGTTAAGAATATAAGCTTTACAATCACAAACATGAAGTTACACTAGAGGTGGGTCACCTATTTATGTGTAATCTAACAGTGGTTTTCAGATATCAAAATGCAGCTGTTCCCCTTTTACATTGGCGATGAGGCATTCTATAGCTAAACAAATATACAATCTGGCAATATTGTGTAATAGAAGGGCTTTTTCCATTTTCACAACTGTAAGCTTTGCCATGCTAAGACATTGTGATATTAAAGACAAACCTGAACTTTTGAAACACATATAGCTTGATGGCCTAAAACGTTGCATTATCCTCTGGTAAGGGATATCCTACTACGTCTTTGATAGCAGTGTGCAGTTCCTTGCAGGAAGGACCAACTGATGGGGAATTCCATACTGTGCATCGTGCAATAACTCCGACCCGTTGGGTCGAAATTCTAATTTGCACTATTTAAAAGATTTAACAATCCCCTTTTTGAAAATATCTAAGATATGTTCACAATCACTGTTTCTCCATCTACTATGTTGATCATTTACCTTGCTAAGTTCTGAGAAGTCGAAGTAGTATTATCATAACCAGTAAACATTTTTCTGGATATGTAGTGTAGTTCCTATATTCCCAATAGGCTCTGCGCATTGGAATAACATAAACGATAGTTTAGACGTAGGACTGAGGTCGACTAGGTCTCTATTGAATATGTTAGACTTAATTATGAATGCCAGCTAGCTCAGAGGTCACTAGAAACTTTCTCGAATTCACAAGAAGGGATTCGTTTTTGACAACCGCATAAACATGACAACTTTGCTCCCTCTAGATTAAGGAGTATATCTCCAGAGTCGCGGAAACAATAGATAGCTATTTCACTCAGTCAATCGTGCATGCTGAGTTTCACCAGAAGTACAGAGAAACAGAGAGACGGGCGTTTTCAATAAAAGAGGTTATTTATTGAACAGTCTTTTTTCTCATGCAAGAGAAGTGAATTGCTACAATCGCAATACTTTTCATAAAGTAAAGTGCGTACAGTAAAAGGAGTATTACAAAATAATACTGTAAAAGCATGGTATGGTTTCTAAGCCATACGGTGTTTAAAACAGATCAAATATATACAATGATAAAATCATGACTAAACGTACTCAACTGGTGCTTCTAAGATACGCCTACCCCGGTGTACCTAACCTAAGCCTAGTACGGGGAAGGAGTAAGTGAGCTGTAGTTTGAGTTAAGATAGCTTCTGCCAAGAATCTAAATCAAGAATTCTCTAAGGGTCTAATCAGCGCCGTACCTTGGTTATAGAATGAAGGAGGTCTTGTATCTCTCTCTCAGGACTCGATCTCCCAGTAACCCGCAAGGGTGACAGGGAAACACTGGAGCTGGATTTCTCGGCAGGAGAAAAGACAGCATCTCTCTCAGTGCGTCAACGGGAGGGTCGGCTTCCTTCGGCACTTGCTACAGCAGGGCGTCTGGCAAGTAGATAGTCGATCTGCTCCAAACCACTTTGTGTTTTGCTAGGGCAGATGCTGGTATATTTATACCTGGAAGGTGCCGAGTTTGACGTAAGGTTGGACATAAGACGTCACTAAGAACTCGCAGTTCTTTCAGGACTCCGGGAGTTCTAGGACAAATCAATACAGAAGCAGGGGGAATTCCCGGGCTGCTGGAGGCTTGGTTTGTTTAAGAACACGTTGTGCTTTCTAGGAGTCTATGGGAGTAGCCTTGCCGTATTTGGACTGCATTGGCTATGTCTTAATATGGGTATGATTCTTATGCCTATATAAGGATATGATTTGATATAACCACATAAGGGCATAAATCGGGAATATTTACTACAGTCCTAGAATCGTCTACAACACCCACTCCACGTATAATGTCCATCATTACTAAATACTAAGCAATTTTAAACATATCTATGCATGTGTTTTTCATCCCACCCCAAAATTCATAAAATGCATTTGAAATGGTATACACACGAAAAATGAGTATTATACTGTATGTTTTCAAGCTGTGGTTTCATTCAGATAATGCATATATTTGTACATTGGAATGTTGACTGAATGAATCATGAAAATTACATTTATGAAATGGCTCTTAATACAGAGGAGAAGGTCTAGACCATCTCATCACATATTTATATAAGACTGTACATGTGCTAGAGGCTAAGTCAAAATATTGTCTCCAGAGTTTTCAAAAATATAAATCTTGTTCTCTAAGAATAGTTCTACTTTAAGCCGAGTATCATGTGCCAAAAGGGTAAATATTTTGGGAACTGGGAAAAAAATTTTTTTGCTGTCAGGGAAAAAATAGTTCCAATAGTTTTTTAGAAGTTCTGTTTATCAAAACTGAAGGTCGAATTCAGAGTTCAGGGAACGCTGTGTGTTCGTGTTTTCAAAAGCTATTCTCGTTGTTAGGAGAGAACATTAATTCAGATAGGCTGGCAAAGAATTTGTCTACAAAAGTAGGTGAAAGTTGGACCATGTCCGAAAAAGTAGAAATAGTGCATATGTGAGATGCATTGCCGTCATCGGATTCTAGATCAGCAATGGTCACAGAAGGTTGTACCTGTGTGCCGCTTTCATCTCGTACCCCACCGCCACCTAATCGTAATGGTGAGGTCTCAATGAATGCCGTCATCAGAATAGGTAGCCGCTGGGGACAACACGTTGCATGAACCGTTACCGAACCAAGCAAAGTATCGATATCCATAGGTACTGCTGATGGGAGTGTGAGACAGACGTCTAACACGCATTCTTCTCCACAGAGCAGGCATCGTAGAACAGGTAGGATGCAATCTTGCCAGATTGGTCTGAACGAAAGAAACCAGGTAGTATTCAGATCTCTTAGCCGAGCCAAGCTGAGGACTTTAGTAATCCGATCTCGGTATCTCCTTGCTAGGAGCGTTTCTTCCTTTGTAGCCTGAGTTTTGTCTGTGGCTGGACTTGCCATATTGGAGCAGAAGGAACAAAAATAAGATTCCTGCTACGAGTCCCAAGATGAGAGGCAGGCCGCCGAACACAGAGTGCGCGAAATTCGGGGAGATGCTCAGGGCTGCTTCAAAGGGTGCCAATAGTCCCGAAAAAATTGTCTTAAATACATGTGCAATGTCACTGGTATAAGACATGTTTAAGATTTGACTTAACATTTCTACGAAATGTACGGGGCAATTTGTTGATAATAATGCATGTATCTCTGCTGCTGTCCTTGCGACTTGCAGATCATACGTTTCTCTAGACGAGGTTAAAGGCACAGTTGTTTGTAAAAGAATAGACTTCATTCTGCTTAAAGTATCAATTCGATTGGAGGAGAGATATGCAGAGAAGGCCATATTGTTGCCTCCTTGTCTGGTTTGCTGTTTGGATACAATACTTGCATACAGCAAGTGACCCTGGATGTAACACTGACGAGATAGGCCGTTCCTGGCACCATGGCACAACAGCTGCGGTAACTTAACATAAGGTAATTGCCGTTGGAAAGTTGTCTGAAAAAAGGCTTTATTTGTGTAGCAGGGGTGCCGTGCAGGTGGCATGAAAGGTTATTTGATGAACCTTCGCAGGCTCCATGCAAGTTAATTCCGTTACACAGAAGTGTACCGCTCAGGGAGTTTTTACAGTTGTTACCACTAAGAAATACCTCCTTTTCCCCCCACTCCAACATCTATGTGTGTAAGGTAAATTCCAGGTTGACTTGATGTATCCTTTACCCAACCTTTCATACAGGCCCGCTGGTATGTGCTTTTGGCAATATTGAAACTGAAAAGTCGTTATCGGAATTGTAATGGTGCCATGTATTATCCATTCAATGACAGGTCTTTCGGAGATTGTCAATGGTAATCTTTCTAGTTTTTCAATGCTCAGCACCGTATAGTCTGCTCCTCTTTGTGCCAAAGAGATTTGTTTATCTGTAAGGTTAAAGACAGAAAACAATGATGTTGTGTTGATTAGACGCCATGGCACGTAGCCTGAACGGAGATTTTGTAACGTCCAGCCTAACTGTACAATAGAACGTAATTGGGACTGGCCATGTTGTAACATTAGCATATCCTGTTCTATTATATCAATAGCAGATGATACAATGATGTCCAGTATATACATTCTGGAGGAAAAAGTCATTAACCCATTGTCCACTACAGACAGTGATTTTTCCAAATGAATACGATGAATTTCTCGTATTTTTTCAGCAGTTTCAATTTGCGTTATTTTCCAAGCTTCGTTGTAAGCAGCATAGATACCGGCATATATGAAACGTTTTTGGCGCTGTTTGCGAGGTCCTAATAAGAAATCTCGCAAGTCACCACCGTCTTTAAGTAAGGTCAAGTGTTGCTTAATTTCAGGTAGTGTGGATTTCTGTAGCCATTCGAGGCATAGTTTTCCTACACTGTATGTTGTTATTATCCCTGGATGTTGTCTATGGGAATATCTTGGGTCTGGCCTGTTCTGTTTGAACCCCTGTGTTTTGTTCAGGAATCTATCTTGACAGTTATGAGTGTCTGTCGGCCAGATCAACCATTTACTCCAATCAAGATTAGTTCTCTTTTGGTGTAAAAGATGGGATACGTCTAGCTCCACATCTGTAGTGCTATTACTATCAGGTATGGGCTTTGGTATAGACGGTTTGTTTAAGTCCTTTATCCTGGCTAGGCCAAGACAGGTTGTTTGTTGAATGGTGTCATTCAGGAATATTATCTGTTCTGGGATCATGCAGGCTCTGAATAATGATTCCAAACCTTGTACCTGCCTGTCTTTTGTATCCCAGACAGTTTTTGTCTCAATGTTGTTTTTCCAAAATTCAAAACCAAATGCAGACAATTTTTCAAAACATTTTGCAGAATAAATTAGTTTAGTATTTGTCAACATGTTTTTCATTCCTTTCGTATTCATAATTTTAAAATAAAACGTTTCTGGATCAGTGTTATTAAACCCTGAGAAGTATGGGAATTTCTCATAAAATGTTTTCGAGCTGCCTTTTGGCGGTGTTGGAAAATGTTCCCATTGATTATAAGTGAAAACATTTCTAGGATTAGCAGATTTATGCAAATAGTGGTGCCCATAATGATTAAAGCAATACATTTCTTCATAATCTGATGAACCTTCTAAATAATCATGTTCTGCAAATTGTGCTGACATTTCTAAATCTGACATCATATTATTAATATTTTCAAAGTCCCAATCATCAGAGAAAGTGCTAGGTGATACCAAGTCACTTAAAGAAACCTTGAACTGATGTAGATATTTCAAGAGTTCAACCGGGCCATAGATGTCGTAATCAGTAGCGTCCCATGATACACCACCAGGTATCGGAATGGCTGTGATGTTTACTGATGATAGTTCTCTTTCTTCAATGTGAGAAGATCTGTGAGGCTTTAGAAGCAAGTTGATGTTCTGACTTGCTGTGTCCATTGTACTGTATTTTCCATCAATCATTCTTCCCAAGCTTAAAACCAAAATGAGCCAGAGTAGGAGGAAAAGTACACCTAACACAATCCACAGTTCAATCCATGGTGAAATCAGATATGTTTCTCCAAGTTGATGAAAGAGTTCAGTTATTTTTTCTTTGAAAGTTTTATTTGCTGGCTTTTCTTCATGTTCACTTGGATCTTCAGAAAAGTCATCGAAATTGATGCAGTAGCCAGATGCAGTTCTATCAATTGTTGGAATTGCTTCCGGATTCTTATTAATCTTTGTAGTTGCTTCTTCTTTTGTCATATTAGTATAGTCAGAGGCTACATCATTGTAGACAGGTGTTTCATGATGAACTGTTGCAATTTGGGTTTCAAGAGGCACAAGTTCCATGGCTTTGTTGCATAGTCCTTCTTTATTCACTGCAGGTTTATCAAATGTGATTAGTCTCTCAGTTTGAACCTCTTGAATTATAGCAAGGTTAGGAGTCCACTGGGCCTACTACTTATTATTGGCCACATGATTGTGGTTTTACCAGGTCGATTGATACAACTCTGTTCTCCTTTTTACCAGCAAGGGGCGGTAGTACTACTGATCTTGTTCTGCTGATAGCTAAGACAGGTACTGCTTTTCTGTAAGAAGGCCCAAATTCCTTCTTCACCGCGATCTTTTCTCTGACCAGATCCCCAATCTTTGGAATCCAGACAGGTCTTGCTGGGACAGGTGGTTTTTCTTCAGTGGCCGTTGGCTTTAGCTTTGTGTTACTTAGACTTCTTCTTGTTTCATTTAAGTCCTGTAAAACAGCCAAACGATCTTTGATAGCAAAGGTTTTTTGTTCCAAAACTGAAGTCTGACTATCGAGGTCTTCGATTTTCATTCTAGTACCAAACAAAAGTTCATACGGAGTGATTCCACCCAGAGAATGTCTTGGCAGATTATTAAGACTACGTTGGACACTTATTAGATGTTTGACCCACCCATCACCCGAACCTAATACCCTCGCTGTTATAGATTGCTTTATGTCATGGTTTTTTCTCTCCACTACCGCATTTCCCTCATGATGGAATGGACTAGAGTACCGCAATGCAATGCCCATGCTGGCCATGGCCTCCTTGTAAGCTCGAGAGCTAAACGCAGGACCCTGGTCAGAATGTAGCATGCCAATTGCGTATGTGCCGATAAAGACTCGCAAATCTTTTATAACAGTTCTGGCGTCAGCCGAGCGCTGGGGCCACATCCAAATGAATCTCGTGCAGGAATTCACTGCGACCATTATATATGTATAGGTGCCATCCCTTTGTAAGGGACCACAGTGGTCCAGGTAAACACATGCTAATGGTTTATCTGAGATTAGAAGGGGCGTCTGTGCAGACCGTTTCACTGTTGATACCTTCATTTTTTGGCATATTTCACATTCTAAAACATAGTTTCTAGTCTGTTTTCTCATGCGTGGCCACCAATATCTGTTTTAATAACGTGGCGGAAACAACAGCATGTGCAGAAGCGAGCCCTTCATGTGCCGCTAAAATTAGTCCTAACCTATGTTCCATGTTTGGAATTGCCCTATCCCCCACTCCAGGCATTACAGCAAAAGGAACATTATTTGCATCAGTTTGGTATGAGTACTTTACTGGAAAGCCTTTCGGGAGTGTCTTACCACTGTTTTTACTGAAGCACTGACAGCTTGTATTATCTCGCTGTCTATTTTTGTTTTTGACCGAGTACTCGCAGCTACTGAAGCTGTTGCACAGCTGCCTTCGTGGCCTCATCAGCCAATGAATTCGCTGCAACGTGAACGCCATCACGTTGATGACTCAGTGTATGTATCACCTGAGTCTTTTGTAGTTCTTTCTGTAAAAGAACTACTTGTTCCCAAAGCATTTTATGCTTGATTGTGCCACCTTTTGCATCTTTGAAACCGTTTTGAACCCTGTTCTGCAAGTATTCATTGTAAGACTGGACGCAATAATACGAATCGCACACTATTAGTGTGGGGAATTCGCGATCGGTATTTTCAAGCGCCATCTTAAAAGCCTGTAGTTCAGCTCGCTGAGCTGTACAGTCTCCAAGTGATTGAGTTTTAGTGACCAGGGGTCTAAATTTTCCTTTGTGCCAATGACCTTTAACAATCGCGCACGCAGCACTATATGCTTGTTTACCCATAACTGTGGGTTGTGCTGAACCATCTGTATATATTATACAGCCGTAATGTTCCAGAGGCATGATCTCAGTCGGCAGAGGACATTCATATTCGTATTGGAGAAATTCTTGCGTTTTTAAGTTAGGATCAAATTTGTATACTACGTCTGATGCAGCAAGAGAATTAAACCCATTGTATCCATCTTGGATGTAAAGCTTTAGCATTCGGAATGGTGGCTCTTGTTACTGCCTCTAGGGCAGGTACCGGTGTAACGATTATTATACGTTTACCTTGTGCGAGGGCTCTTTCTTTTGATACAGCAGTTTGGACCGCAGTCATACTTTTTTCAGTAGAACTGAATTTCATTTCAGCTTGTGTGTACAAATGTGATTTATAAGCTATTGGTACCGTTTCTCCCTCATTAGAGGTCAGGTACGTAAATCCGCATCTTCCTGGGATGACTCGGATTACAAGGTTGCATTCGTGTGTGCGTGTTTGCAGTTTTGTTTTAGTTAACATGTCTGTTTGTATTGATCGTAAAATTTTTGTGTGATTTTGTGTCCAATTAATTGGTTTGAAATCAGGTTTTATTAATTCGTAGAGGGGTTTAACCCTTTCTGCGTAGTTTAGAATGTAAGTTCTTCTGAAATTCAGGAAACCTAGAATTGATTGTAAGTTTTTCAGCGTTTTTGGAGCTTGGAGTACTGCACACTTCTCTAAGAAGTTGTCTGCTAGGCTTTTGCCTTCACTTGATAACTCATATCCTAAGAATAGGACAGTGAGGTGGGCAATTTGTGACTTTTTAAAGTTGAATTTGTACCCTTCAGATGCGAACCCAAGTATAATGGTGTTCACTCTTTTCAAGTGTCTCCAGGTCATCGTCTGTAAGATAGATGTCATTGACATAAGATAATGCCTCATCATCATACATTTGTAGTAATTCTGTTACCCTGCCTGAAAATAATCCTGGGCTGTTCTTGAATCCCTGGGGGAGACGACAAAATTGACCTTGGGCCCCCATACTGGAGAAAGCGTTCAAATACCTGCTTTCTGGTGCAATGTTTTGACAGAAGAAACCATTTGAAATATCTAATGTCGTTTTATATTTTTTGCGCACGATGTCATTCATTAGTGCTGCACTGTGTGAGTTTTGTACTGCAAATGTTTTGCAACAAGAGTTTAGGTGTCTGTAATCCAAAACTAGACGATATGAATCGTCTGGTTTGGA
Source organism: Lissotriton helveticus (assembly GCF_964261635.1). Lineage (NCBI taxonomy): Eukaryota > Metazoa > Chordata > Amphibia > Caudata > Salamandridae > Lissotriton > Lissotriton helveticus. The sequence continues at coordinate 1,913,262,463 of NC_136061.1, read as the reverse complement.
GACAGGAAACAAAGGGTTGTTCATTTGTGAGGTGCATGTTTCAATCACCCCCTGGTATTCAAGTTGATCTAAGATCTCCCTGACTTGTTTTTTAGCTTCTTGCTTAACTGGGTACTGCCTTTGTGCAGTGGGTTGATTTTGTAACTGAATTTTGTGGTGAGGAGTATCCTTATCCCATCCTACATGATTTTTATATAATGCAGGGGCTTGGGCCACTGCCCATTTTCTAGCATATGTGTATTTTTTATGAATTGGAATGTGATTTGAGAAGGCAGGCATAATCATTTCTTCGCCATGTGGGCACTCCCTGACAAACTCTGGTGGCCAGTCTTTCTCTGCTAGAAGGATATCATAGCCTTAAGATAGATTCTCCCAAAAGACACCTCTTATTTTCCTAGTTTTGTCCCCTTCTATACGTAATGTTATTTCATATAATTTATGGGGTATACTAACTCTGGTGGCTGCAGTTTCCACCTGAATGTATTCATTCGTGTCCACTGTCTGCAGAAGATTCATCAGGATCTTGCGAGCTATGGTCACTTCTGCTGCGCTGTCTAGCATTGTCTGGGCCCATTCTTGAGTTGTGTCCTCAGAATCCTCGGCATGTTTTATTTTAATACTAGCTACCTTCTTTTTGGGAAATTGTAATTTTTTACTTTGATGAGCAGGTTCCTTGTCTTTGGACTTGACGCGCTTTTCTTTATGTTCTGACCGTCCTCTTCTTTCCGATTTCTGTGAGGAAGTCTGAAAAAATCGAGAGGGACGTGTATCATTATCTTGATATCTGTCAGGTTTTCTTAAATTGTCCCTATTTCTAAGGTTGTATCTTTTTCAGAGGGCTCCCGTTGTGGACACCTGTTCCCTCATCCTGGAGATCTATTTCTCGGTTGGGGAGACCTTCCTCTGGACTGAAACTGTTTTTCTCTGGAAGTGGTTTGTTTATTACCCTCCCACTTCTTTTTTGGAGTAATGAGATTATTCTTAATAAAGGTTTTTTCAGGATTTTCAGTTAGTTGTGGTTTTAGTGGTTTCCCACCCAAACTATCTCTACCTCATTCTTCATAGCACTTTTCAATTATTCTGGCAAGTTCAAAAGGTTGTTCTGTGATTTCTGTTTCTTTCAATTTTTGGCGGATCGCCACAGATGCTGCTTCTCCTTTTATGTTGGCTAGTAGTATAGCCGAGACTTGCTTAAAGTCTTTCAGTAATTTCATACCTAGATTTAAAGCAGGCTCTGGACTGTATTCATTTAGAATCTGTCTTAGTACGTCTGGTATAACCGCCATAGATGGAACACCATGTGTTTTTGTGTATATTGAAGCAAAGACTGTTCCCAAAGTGTCACAGTCCTCCATATGTGGTGCGAACCCCATTGGTAGACAGATTGTCAGAATTCTGTGTTTTTCATGAGGTGTAGTATCAGGAGATACTGCCTCTATTTGAGTTATTTTTTGAGCTAACCAGAACGGAATTTGTTCCCGTTTTGCGGGTAATTTGCCAATGACTGATTGTATAGTCTGTGGTGTTATTTTATTTGTGTTCCCCTGGTGAGGGGTGTGCTGTGGAATTTTTATTGGTGGTTGGACTGTTAAAGTCCGCATGACATATTGGACCAATTGTCTATGTATTTTAATTAATTGTTTTAGCTGAACTAAAAGTTCTCGGTCTGACATTCCTTCAATGTCAGGATGTGGTGTGTAGCTGGCTAGAACCGGCCATGTGGCTCCTGGTCTACCTAGTGGCCTGAGCATGGTAATGTGATTTTGATGTTTTAGGGCGCCATTAAACCAGAGCTGATGCTCTTGGTAAGTTAGTGGAATTTCAACGTCCCCGAAGGGGACGTATTCCTCTGGAGGTTCCTCTATTTTGTAGTAGTGGAACTCGTGTGTCACAGCATTTGCTGCTGGTAATGTTATCCATGAATAGAATACCTCTGTCTGCCGATATTCAGGGGCCTCTACCACAAATATAACTGTTCCACCTCTCGATGATACTCCATTTTCTATAAGTTTTATAGTTATGGTTTTACTTATATTTACCGGGATGAATATAGCATCCGGGTCATTTTGTTGGAGAGCTGTGTCATCTAAGACTACTTGAGCTGCTATTCTAGCTCTTTCTCTTTCGTCGTCACTATCCGTCATTTTTGCTGACAGAAAGTTTGCAGAGCAAGTTTCAAGGAAACAAAGATTAGGTGCACAATATTTTGGAACACTGTATCCTTCAACGTTGACTAAACCAAAAACTAATTCATAGGATTCTCATCCTACTAAGTTTTGGCGGATATTAACCTTTCACCCACTCCAGACGTCTATTGGAGTTTTTACGGGAGAAAGGGGTCTGTGTGAAAAGCACGACTGAGTTACTCTACTATCTAGCGTTAATTATCGCCTTACCAAACGTTGGGCGCCATGTAGTGTAGTTCCTATATTCCCAATAGGCTCTGCGCCTTGGAATAACATAAACAATAGTTTGACGTAGGACTGAGGTCGACTGTAAATGTAAATGTAGTGCTTATATAGCGCACGTATCACCCCCAAAGGGGTCTCAAGGCGCTGTACACATACCGCTTTGGAACCCTTCCTGGCCTTTCCCTGTGAAGTGCCCACTCCTGGGCACCCACAAGGTGAAGCCAGGCATCCTAGCGCTGTTGGGGCTATTGCCCAGAGTTGCAGAGTGGGACCCATGATTAGAATAGGCACCGAGGCGAGAATTATCAGGTCCGGGGAAATTGAGCCCAAGACCTGCCGAGGCGGGAATTGAACCCTGATCCGGGCCAGACCTCTGCATCAGGGTCTGCCGCTCTAACCATTGAGCCACACTTCTCCACAACTAGGTCTCTATTGAATATGTTAGACTTAATTATGAATGCCAGCTAGCTCAGAGGTCACTAGAAACTTTCTCGAATTCACAAGAAGGGATTCGTTTCTGACAACCGCCTAAACATGACAACTTTGCTCCCTCTAGAATAAGGAGTATATCCCCAGAGTCACGGACACAATAGATAGCTATTTCACTCAGTCAATCGTGCATGCTTAGTTTCACCAGAAGTGCAGAGAAACAGAGAGACGGGCGTTTTCAATAAAAGAGGTTATTTATTGAACAGTCTTTTTTCTCATGCAAGAGAAGTGAATTGCTACAATCACAATACTTGTCATAAAGTAAAGTGCGTACAGTAAAAGGAGTATTACAAAATAATACTGTAAAAGCATGGTATGGGTTCTAAGCCATACGATGTTTAAAATAGATCAAATATATATAATGATAAAATCATGACTAAACGTACTCAACTGGTGCTTCTAAGATACGCCTTCCCCGGTGTCCCTAACATAAGCCTAGTACAGGGAATGAGTAAGTAAGCTGTAGTTTGAGTTAAGATAGTTTCTGCCAAGAATCTAAATCAAGAATTCTCTAAGGGTCTAATCAGCTCCGTACGTTGGTTATAGAATGAAGGAGGTCTTGTATCTCTCTCTCAGGACTCGATCTCCCAGTAACCCGCAAGGGTGACAGGGAAACACTGGAGCTGGATTTCTCGGCAGGAGAAAAGACAGCGTCTCTCTCAGTGCGTCAACGGGAGGGTCGGCTTCCTTCGGCACTTGCTACAGCAGGGCGTCGGGCAAGTAGATAGTCGATCTGCTCCAAACCACTGTGTGTTTTGCTAGGGCAGATGCTGGTATATTTATACTTGGAAGGTGCCGAGTTTGACGTAAGGTTGGACATAAGACGTCACTAAGAACTCGCAGTTCTTTCAGGACTCCGGGAATTCTAGGACAAATTAATACAGAAGCAGGGGGAATTCCCGGGCTGCTGAAGGCTTGGTTTGTTTAAGAACACGTTGTCCTTTCCATGAGTCTATGGGAATAGCCGTGCCGTATTTGCACTGCATTGGCTATGTCTTAATATGGGTATGATTCTTATGCCTATAAAAGGATATGATTTGATATAACCCCATAAGGGCATACATCGGGAATATTTACTAGAGTCCTAGAATCGTCTACAACAGATACCTCAGGGTCAAGAGAGCATTGTTGGCAAATAAAGTTAGTTTATGAACGTCTGACACAAAAGCTTTGAACCATCCATCTGACCCTAAACACTTTGTGCTTGGCATATGTGACAAGTCAAAAAGTATTGAAAACATGGGATATCCCAGCCTTATCCCTCTTAATGAATGTAGTATACTAATCAATTAATCTTTTAAGATTATCCTGGTTATAGGGTCATGGTAACTACCCATTATCAATTTAAATGAATGTTATTCCTAGCCCAAACACCAGCCATGCAAAACAAAACACAAGAAAGATCAGTCCACTTGCTTAAAGGCTTTCTCAGCATAAAATGACACTAGCTGGAATCTTTTTATTTTTTAGCATTTTTGACAAAGTATCCTTCTCTCCTGATGTTGTCATGGATCTGCTGTCCCCAACAAAGCCAGATTCATCTGGATGTATAATATCTGATATTTAATGTTCCAACATTTGTGCAAAAGAGCAGGTGGCCTGTATGCTAAACAAAGCAACTGGAATGTATCTGGTTAAATATGACAAATATGACAGCAACATCCTCTTCACTCATAGAGGGTAACAATATCCCCACCTCAGCTAAATGCGAGTGCTGAACTGTTAAATTGGGTGCAAAATTGCAAAGGATTTATAGAAATTGACAATATATCCAGCCAGACTCAGGACTTTATTTGAGATGAGGGTGAGGAAAGCCTACAGCTCCTCAATTGATGATGGGAGCCTCTATTATTTCCGCATTTAACCGTGGGGATTTAGGGAGATTTGTCTGCTCAATATATGCTTTTTGATCTGATGTGGAATATGTTTCATAGAGTACAACCCCACATAGAATGATTTAATTGTTCTACATTATGTCTTTCATCATCAATTTTACCCTTGAGAGAATTTTTCTGACACATGTCTGTTCCACTTTAACCCATAGCTTTAGGTCAAGTCTTGTTCCCATTTTGTTACTTGGTTCATAAGATTGCCTTTGAGATGGATAGGGCCAAACTCTGCTTTATTGGTATGAATAGCTTTCAGTTTGTTTTGAGGAGTGACATTTTTTGAAGGAGTCTAAGCAAAGGTGACACCCAATTGATATGTTTGATACTTTGACTCTGCGTTCCTACTCTGGCATAGCCCCACTGTCATAATAATAAGTATCAACCTCAGGGTGGCCTTAACAGCATCCCATATTCTCTGCGGTGAAACCTCTGCATTTACAGTACATTAAAAATATTATTAAATTTTCATTTCAGCTTCCTTCCTGAAGCAAAGTGGGGTGAAGGTGCTTCATCCCCCACCTAAATCGTTTATGTCTTTTATCCACATGCAGTAACATTGTTGGTTCCTCATATTGAACCTACCTCTGCTCATTGAATCAGAGGAGTCAATGTATTACATACAAAGATGTAGTCTATTTTGGAAATGGATCTGTCAACGTTGGAGAAGAAGTAGTAATTCTTGCAGTTGTCCCGGTGGTGTCTTCGGCTTTGATTACTCCAAGAAAAAATATTTTCAAATGTGATTTCAGCTTTTCGGAAGGACTGTTTGATATCTTTGAATGTTTTTTAGTTTCCTAAATGAATCACATTAAGGAGTGGATCGCCTCAGTTGAATAATTGTTTGCAAAACCACTGTAATTCCAACTGCAGCAGTATAAACTGGTTGCTGCAACATTTCCAACCAATGTGACTAACTCTTATGTTTGCAGTGGGTTTTCTAGTTTAATATCCAAAGGATTAACCTCTCTGATTAACAAGGTCGTGGCATGAAACAGTACTGAGGACAATTCTGCATCCTCTAAGGCTATTCTTTAAATGGGGACTGCTTCTCAGTGGTATTTCTAAAGGTTCCATATTAGTAAATCCTCAACCACACATTAGTCCTATGATTCAAATTCCACCTTAATCAGCCCCACATGTTATAGTCCGAAAAACGTCCCGGTTTTAACTGGCACATACATAGATTGAAAGCCTTACCCAAGTTAAGATTAAGACTATGTACTGGGTGTACACTGATTTTAGGATGCTTTATATTCCGTTCCACAATGTTATTGTGATTCTGTTGAGGATTGCAAGGCGAACTGTAGAATAGTGAATATTAAGAATAGGTCTCTGCTTGCTGATTTTTTCTCAGCCTTGAACATAAGGTTCCCCCTTGACTTTGGCATATGTTTGGCTCCTCTCAGCTACTTTTATACATTTGAAACATTACAAGTACTTAATAACCCCTTTTCAAGCCAGTCTGTTGTCAGAACTACAAAAAACAGATCTGACATATTTTCACTGGAGTGAATGACTGACTGGTGACAAAGGGTTCTTCTAACAACACTGCTTCCAGGGCTCTTACTACTAGTCAGCCACGCTACTGTGTGTTGCTATGGTTTTAGATCGAGGCACGTGACCTCAGGATGTGTGTGAGCCTGAGGTGCCATGTTTAGGGGAATTGCAAATTGTTTCATAGAACATGGCTGGGCTTGCTTCCAAATTGGATAATCCAGATTGGTTACAATTAGGCTATCCTCTTTTAGGTTTAAACCTATAATAACAGATAAAACCCCGCCAAACGGGATATAGGCCTCACCCGTGTAAACACAAACAATAAAAAACACCTGCATAAACTAAATACCATTCAAAGAAAGGAAAAGGAGAGTGAAAGTCATTTTTATTTCTTCCTGAAGGGGCCAATACAATGTAACTTTTTAATACAAGGTAGCAGCTAGACAGACTGGGCTAACATTATTCTGCTTGAGTTTTGTTGTTTAGGGATGTCACAAAAAAAATCTTCTTCCTTTTGCTTTTTTCAGTTTTGTGGTCTTTGATTCAAAGATTCAGGGCTTAGAAGCATGTTTTAGGTCTTAGTTAATTATTTTCCAAACTGTAGAGAAGCAGGAAATTTCAAAATCATATTTGATATTTTGGCTACGTTTAATTCTTTTACTTATAGGCAAAATATCTGGATACATAAGAATATTTCCCAATATGTATCATCACATTTACCCACAGAGAATGGGTGAAACCCTTTGATATATCAGCTCCCTTTTCTAGTGGGTCTGTATTGATAGTAGGTGAGTTGCCAAACACCCCAGCCTTTAAACATTCAATGCTAGTTGTAGTGACCGGTATATGTGAAAATAGTGCTGTCAACAAGCATCTGGGATAGTGGTGAAAACATGATACCAGATTTTTGAAAAACATGGAGTGCAGTATCACTTGGAATGCTTCTGCTAATCGTTCATACCAAGTTCAGCAAAGATTGGAGTGATGTTGTTATTTGCAGTGATTCATCTACGTATATGAAAAAGTTGTGTAATGAAATGTCAAAAAGCGATACCTGAGCTGAAGTGCCTTCCTGTAAGAGATCCTTGCTAGATGGTATGCTGAAAGCATCTTTACAATCTTCAGAGTTGTTTGATGAAGAATGCTATTGACTTTGTTGTCCATTCTGGTCATCCCAACTGTGTCATTTAGCCAGTGATTCTCAGTCCTGGAGGCAGTGAGTGCTATATTATCCATGTGGTGACCGTTTATAGACTTTTTGCTTAGTAATGATGTTAAAGGCAAGAAATGTGAGGCTCTTCTGTCGCATTCTTAAATATTTACTGGAAACATGACTGCTGATGTGAAAAGAATAGTGTTCACCGTTAAGGGAAAGGTGTGGAGCAGCAGCCAGAGGCCAGAGCAGCTGACTTCAGGGCGCAGGGATTACAGTTTGATCCCCAGCACCGGAGGCAGATCACCTCAGCATCATGTGACTCTGGCCAATAGCTCACTTGATCTCCCCCAGCGCCTTGAGACCCAGATGAGTGATTAGTTTGCGCTTTACAAATACCGAGTTATTATTATAATTGTTGTAGATGTGAAATACTTCCTTGAGAGTTCACTGAGCAACACTTTAAGTGACTTTGGCACTGCAACATGTTCCATTTTAGAAGGCTTGCCACTCGGTAAGCAAAGAAATGTTGAGGAGCAAATCAGGCAATTTTGTTTTACAATGCATGAGAAATGGCATGCAATGATGCATAGAAATGCCTTGGCATATCTGATAATCAAAGGTTTAAATATGCCCAGGTGTCCCAAACGTTAAAGGCCATGAGACCTCATATCTCTCTTGGAAACAGAAGCAATCTATTGGATTATCTGTTAAATGGAGGCAGAAGGGTTAGAGAATTTTAATGAGTGGTATGCAGGATGACATTGAGAAATATGAGGTCTCCTGGGCCCTGAAATTGGGCAATCCAGATATGGATCTGGATAAAGCTCTGCACTTAGATAAAAAAGTATTTCGCTCCTCGAATTTAAGAGCGCAACACTTCAAGACGTTATATAACCTATATTATTCGCCAGCTAAATTGTTTGAGTGGGGCAAAAGGGAAGATAATAAATGCCCCAGGTGTATGAAAGGGCCAGCTAACCTATTACACATGTTCCACGATAGTGAAAAACTAAATCCAGTTATCGGGGAAATCGAGACATTCCTGGAGGGATTACAAGTCCTGAAGATTAATCTATACCCTACTTTAATGATATTAGGTAGCGATAGTAAGCTGAGGCTTCAGAAGGAGATCAAAGCCTTTATGTTTATTTGTGTTGCAGTTCCACGTATCCTTATATCCTCAGGCTGGAAGGATACATCTGCACCTTCTTTTCAGGTATGGTTGACCAGACTCTTGGGGATACATATTATCGAATCATCCCTGTATGAGTCCAAGGGCTGGAAAACACGTGAGATGGGTCTTAAGATCTGGGCTCCATTCAAGAATTGAAGGGACTCACAAATATGAATTTAAAAACAGATATTAATTATTGTTTGTATATAGGCATAACTACTGCACTTTAGAATGGTTTTATCACTATAATGAATGTTTATGCTATATGAATATATGAAGACATGATATATTTGAGCAATGGTGGATATGATAGTATGGAAATATGTAAAATCTGAATTATCTAATGTATTTCTTTTTGTTTGTACCAGAATAGTCTCAAATAAAAAAGAAAAAAAAAAGAAATGCCGCTTAACCAACCATGGTCAATTAAGCCTCACTGTGGTACTCTGCTCAAGTTCTAGATCCCTTCCGTAAAGGAGAATTTTCTCCTGACTTTGAAAAGTACTGCTTCATTTTTGACTACTCAATACCTCTGAGAGCATATGCTCCCAGTTCAACGCATATGTTGCTGAACCTGTCCCAGAGAATCTCAATCTTCAGGTGCACCAAAATTGACAAGGAAAGTTATGTCAGTGGTCAGAGATAGCAAATTGTGTACTGGCTGTTTTGGCATTGCCAGTCACAAGTGCCAATGCTGAGAGGGCCTTTTCACAGACAAAAGTTTACATGGGAAGGAAAGAGGGAGCGTGCATGACCCAAGACTCACAGAAGAAGTATTTTATGGTATACTACAATAAGTTTGATTTGTAAAAATGTTGGACCCATATACACTGTACGTACACTGTCAATGTACCATGCACTACCAGTGCAGAAAGCAAGCAATAATAACAACTAAATGTTCCATAAACACCAGACAAATACTGTATTTGTTGTTTTTAATTGTGCGAAAATGTATAACCACTGACAACCACAGCTTTTTTAAGGTATTGAAAACACTGAAAAAAAAACACCATAATTTACAAAAGATAGAAACTGAAATTAGGTAAACCTAGTTACAATTTATAACATTGTTTGACATTATGATTGTACAGAAAGCTTACTCTATGGACACTGTGTTTTAATGGATTTTCCTCTTATGTTATTCCTGCAATATCCTCCCCTTCAAGTAGAGCAAAGGGGAGTTGTTTATTGGTGTTTCTCCTACTCTTCATTTTATGATACAAGAGCTCCATACTGGCTGGGTAAACTGCAAGCTCTTATTTTGACTTTTAGTATGCATGGAGATTTTCTGTTGGTTATTTTTTCTAATAATGATTTCACCAACACAGGATGCACTCAGATATTCAACCTTGAACATGCATCAACCAGTCTAACCCAACAAATCTCAGATTTCTCAAAGCAGTCTCAGAAATAGTGAAATCATTATTGCATGACTTACACATAACATGACTCTGCATGCCAGTCACAAATGAGCTCTTGCCAGCATTACAAAACACATAAAAATATACATAACAGTGTCTACCTATGTATTTATTTATTCATTCATTTTTATGAATAATGAATAATTTTATTTGCATTCATTAATTAAAACCATCCCAATTAATACTGATTTTATAAGTACCATCACACACACATTTTAAAGAATACAAATATAAAGATAAATTGCATAGTTCAATTAAAACAGAAACAGGCAAGAACATTTTGATCATACTGTACCTAGATATGAATTTAACAGCTGCTCAACCTTACTACAGCTTTTCTCCAAAAGTAATCGAAACATAGTGAGAAATTTAACAAATTGGCAGTTAAACACAATATCCTGCGGTTTTAAACAATTTTCTGTGTACATGTTTTTATGCATCTGGAGTTAAAGTGGATTTTCAACAGTTCTCGTCTTGCTTGTTTTAAGTGTAGGCAGATGCAAACCAGATGGATTAGATCTTCCTTTTCCACCTCACAAAGCCGACAGGCTGTTCCCTAATTTGTGAGGTAGGGTGGTTTCTCTTCGAGTTACAGGAGTACTCCAAACCTTAGATTCATACATTTCTGTTTCATGATGTTTGAAATTGGATTTCTGTTTGGCAGATGTATGCACCCTGTCCAAGCAGGAACCACAAACCTAGTCAGTGTAAGTCAGATACACACTATGAATTAACCTGTGATCACCCTCCGGTAGCTTGGCACAGAACAGGCAGGCTTATCTTGAGAGGCAATGTGTAAGGTTTTTGTGAACACATCAAACAGTAACACAGTGAAAACACCACAAAAAGATGCCACACCCATTTAGAAAAAAAAACTTTATTAATAAATTATGACCAAAACAAAAAAAATCCAATAAGTAGAACTTGAGATATTAATTTTTAGAGATTAAATGGAAAAATAGCGCTTACAAGTGAAAAGCGCTTATTGCGATAGCTGGTGGCGCTGGACCGGGACAAAGGAAAAAGTTCAGGCCAACCACCATGGAGGGCGGGCCAGATACAGGACCTGCTGATCAAAAGTACCTTAATCCTAGTCACAACACGAGATACGTCGATTTTCCTCATCAACAATGGTGAACCTTTGGTTCGAAAGACAAAGCCCTGGTTCTGAGATGCATCGGTTCCGAAGTCGATGAGTTGGATTGCGCCACGCCAATGAAGATATGTGTCGATCATCCTTCAGCAGTGGCGGCGATTCTGCGTTTTCGATGCTGTGGTTCCAATGGTGATGCAGCGGTTCAAAGTTCGAAGTTCTGTCCTCATAACAGAGGCGATGCCATTCTGCTCTTGCAGCAGAGAATGCATTGGTTCTGCTGAGCAAGCACCTGGCTTCACTTCCAATGAATCAGGTGCAGTGTAAAATACTTTGCTGTCCCTGAATCTTTGAAGAACAGGAGGCTAGTCAGCTGGCCCTTTGGGGTCACTCTGGGTCAAGTGAAGAAGGTTCAGTAACAGAGAGCAGCATTCAGCAGAGAGCACAGCAAGGCAGCAGTCTTCCAGAGCAGCAGTCTAGCAAAGTAGCAGCCCTTAGCACAGCAGTTCTTCTTCTTCTCAAGTTGGTTTCAGGTCCCGAAATGTACTGAGTTTGTAGGGTCAGAGGTCAAGTACTTATACCTAGTTGTGCCTTTGAAGTGGGGGGTGACTTCAAAGAAGGCTCTTTGAAGTGCACAGAAGTTCCTTCTTCCTGCCTTGGCTCCAGAATCACTCCAAGGGTGTATTCAGGTGTAAGTGTGAGGCTGTGCTCATCTTCTCTTTCCCTCCCTGTCAGTAAGATGCATGAAGTCCCACCCAGCCTTCGTTTGTATGGGACTGTCTAGCCAGTGATCAGTGCCAGGCAGACACCAAATGGTTAGGAGCAGGAAAAATTCTAACTTTCTAAAAGAGGCATTTTCAGAATGGTAACTACAAATCCAACTTTACCATTAAAGAGAATTTGTCATTACAATTTCAGAGGTATTAACCATGACACTTCTACCTTCTCGCAATTATGAATTACAGCTTATTAAATATAATAAGGAATCCCCAATATTAACCTATGAGAGGGGTAGTACATGTCCTACCTTTCAGTTACTTAGCACCCAGCCCTAAGGGCTACCTAGGGCCTACCTTAGGAGTGATGTATATGTAATAATAAAGGGGTTTAAGGTTTGACAAAGGGTTTTAAAGTTAGCATGGCAGTGTAAACTGCACACACAGGCTCTGCAATGGCAGGCCTGAGGCATGTTTACAGTGCTTCTTGTGTGGGTGGCATAATTAGTGCTGCAGTCCCACTCGTAGCATTTAATCTCAGGCACTGGCACATGTAGTGTGCTATACTAGTTATATAAAGGTAAATTACTTGTGCCAATTGTGGATATATCAAACCATGTTTTAGAGGATAAGTACATGCAGTTTAGCACTGGTTGGCAGTGGTAAAATATTTAGAGTCCCAAAGCCAACAAAAAGAATCCGCAAAAATATGAGGCAAGCAGGCAAAAAGTTTAGGGAAAACCACCCTAAGGCAGTCAGGTCTAACACATGAACACTGACTATGTGGATACAAAGTTAAGGTACAGGTTTCAGAAAGTCATAAGTGTAGATCAACATCCAGGCATGAGATCGCTTTGCAAATTTTAGTTAGTCCTCCAGCAATTACTTTTTCCTTATACATTTATTAAGTATTTTTTAAAGCGATGTATGGTAATGACAGGTCCCATAAGAATTATACTTCGTAGTAGCTAAAGATTTTTCCAAAAAGGATTCAAAAAGCATCACCGGAGACCTAACAATTATTGACCATCAGTGTTTTCTTAATAGAATTTTCATTAGAGAGTTGGTGTCTGTAGCAACACCTAATAAAAGCACAATGTCTGGCAGTTGTTTGTTTTGTAATGCTGAATTCCAAAACGGATCTGCTTCGGTGATGCAGTTCTTTTTATCTTGAATACTTGCCTATATGTTTTCATTATTATTCCTTCAAGCAAGGCTGCATCTCAACCTCACAGTGCCTCACTGCCATAGATAAGGGTTGGAAGAGGTTTTGCTGCCATAACGGTCAGCATTGGCGTGAGTGTGAGTCCTTTTAAGTTGTTATATAGGGTAAGGAATACAGCTATCGAAGTGTCTCCATTTCATATAAGTTCTCGTTTTTGTGGTGAAAAAGTTCCTTTGATGTCAATTAAGACCCCCATTCATTTTTGTGCTTCACAGACATAATAACAAACAGGAAAGCAAGACTAAAGCAAAAACAAAATTGACTAAATTCCTGAACCCTAGCACAGTGGACTTCGTTTTAATAGCCTCTGGCTAGGGGTTACATACTTGAGAGCCAATTACTGCAAATAATGCGCTCTCCTTTCTAATTAAGTTTTGTTCTTGAAATCTTTAGAAGAATCTGACTGCCAGACCTAAGTAACTGTGTCAGTCGGCACCAAATGAGTTTCTCCTGCAGATACATTGAAAAGCATCTGACTGCCTGACCTAAGTAATTGTGTCAGTCGGCACCACATGAGTTTCTCCTGCAGATACAATGAAAAGCATCCGACTGCCTGACCTATGTTCATTTAAGCAATCTATTAAGGGCACTTAAAAACTTGCCATGCCTGTTATAAATAAAACACTTTGGACTACAGGTAACCAATAGAGTATCAAATAGGCTGTGATGCGTTCAGTTTAAGCTAATCCTAAAATTCATCTGGTTGCTACGTTTGGACAAATTGTAACTTTCCAATCTGTTCTTTAAGTAGTCCATCCAATATACAATTGGCCACAATTAGTCCACAATTGATTTATGATGCTTTGTGTCAAAGTAAGGTCAAGTTTGGCTAAGGTGTCTAAAGCAAAGAGTGTTGAACAACTACTAAAACCCGCACATCAAGATTCTTTGCTGTGTTTTGTGAAGGTTTTTTTTTTGTCCTCCTCTTGTCATCTTTCTTGCTGGAATAGCTCTCATCTCCATTGTGTGAGAGGATAAGCCTGTCCATGCAAGGACAATGCTGTTTCCACATTTATCTCCCTCATATAGAAAAGAGGAGGAGAAAGCCGGGACCTCCAGCATATATGACTTAATCATTGGACCCACTTGTTTGTTGGCAATTTACGTAAAGCGCCCAGACCGTCTCCAGACTTTTCGAATCACTGACATTATTCACCTGGCTCGTGTACTTAATGCTTTTCAGACAATATGCTATAAGTGGGGGATTTTCAGACTTTCAAAGCCTACATATCTCTCGTCTCGCCAACAAATTCACATAAAAGACTCATTTGTTATGGGAGAGCTTACCCGTAAACTTGCTTCTGGATGTATCCCAAAAACTATAAGTTGAGGGCTTACCTCTATCTGATGTCCAATCACCTCCCTGATAAAGTTACATACTGATATCCAAAAGGGGGCAATCCTCAGACACTGCATAAACATGTGTACATCATCAGCTGGTGGAAACTTACACTTCGGGCATCCAAATGCTTTCCCAATGACTCTGTAAATCATTTTTAGTTGACCCGTAAAAATCATCTAACCTCTGAGTTATTAAGATGCCAAGATATGTCATCTGGGATTTTGCCCCCTGGCTGATTTTTCCAATCAATAACTTCAGTTTTCTGCACATTTACCTTATATCCTGATATCTTGCCAAAGCTTTCCACCATCTCCATCAGACTGGGTATTGCTGTCTGTGGATTGGTTGTATATACCACCATATCGTCTGCATACAAAGCTAGTTTAACCTCCAACCCAGCTGACTTAAAGGGGGTTATGGTGGTATATGCTCTAATCTGATGTGCTAGAGGCTCAATATACAGGTTGAAAAGTAGAGGAGAAAGGGGACACCCCTTTCTCGTACCCCTAGTAATGTGGAACCAGCCTGAGAACTCCCCATTAGACAACACCCTTGTTATGGGCATCCTATACAGGTTTTTCACTGTGGTTACTACATTCTGAAGGAATCCAAAGCTTTTAAGGGTTTCTGAAAGATAATCCCAGTATACTTGACCAAAGGCTTTAGCTGGGTCTACAGCCACTACCGTTAGAGGAGAGTTCTGAACTTGCGCCATTTCTATGACACCCAAAATCAAATATGTGAGCTCATTTAGCTGCCTCCCCGGAATAAAACATTTCTGATCTGAGTGGATAATACCCTTGATAACCTGCGCAACCCTTTAAGTTAATATCCCAGAAAAGATCTTATAAGCTGTATTCAATAGAGATATTGGTCTATATGATTCTGCTCTTACAGGATCTTTATTAGGTTTCAACACGAGGACCACAGTTGCCTTTGACCAAGATGCAAAGCTTCTTCAGCCTCCATATAAATCGTATTAAAAACTCCATTTAGAAAGGGGTTTAGCTTCTCAGTAATTCCTATATAGAGCTCTACTGGAAGGCCATCATGGCCAGCCACCTTCCAACCACTCATTTTCCTACATTGTGCCCTGATCTCCTCTCCAACTCTAGTATATCCACTTGCTCCCTTGTTAATATTTGAAGATCTAACTCCCTTAACCATGCCCTATACTTTCCTTTCCTGGATGTAGATCTTCCCTAATAAACTACTCATAAACCTCCAGGCCTCCCCTCTGATGCCCGCATTTGTTTTTAAGAGCACCCCAGTCTCCAGAGTCGTCAGATTTGGTATCGAGTGCCTGGCTCTATCTACCTTAACCTTCCAGGCCAGAAGCGAACTACACCTCTCGCCATAGGAGAAATGCTGTATCTAGCTGACTTTCCATCTGTCCTGAATCCTTTTAACCAGCTGGGTCTCATACCCTACCTGCAGGTCTTCGAGTTACCTTCAGAGCGCTGGTATCCTAGATGCTCCCTCAAATGAGGCTTTCTGTAGTTCGGATTCTTTCAGCTTAATTTCTGCTATAGCCACCTCATCACTCAAGCGTGTAGCTCGTCTCTTACCAAACATGATGGCACTTATTATAGCCCTTAAATATGGTTTGAGTGAATCCTGCACTACTTGTGGAGTTGCAGAATATCTATTAAAATAAAAGAAATCAGCTGTCTTATCCACCAGACTTACTACCAC
This sequence comes from Lissotriton helveticus, assembly GCF_964261635.1. Lineage (NCBI taxonomy): Eukaryota > Metazoa > Chordata > Amphibia > Caudata > Salamandridae > Lissotriton > Lissotriton helveticus. The sequence continues at coordinate 1,913,246,355 of NC_136061.1, read as the reverse complement.
CCCCTCATCCAACAGCATAGTTCTATCCAGGGTCCACCTTCTCTGCCCCGTTTGTTTATGATTCTCTAAGAATAGGACCACAGGGGAATGATCAGAAAGCACTGTGTGGCCATGGATCACAGACTCAACCTTGTTGTTCAGAGCCTAGTCCACCAAGAAGTAATCTATGCGCAAGTGATGGCCATGCTTTTTACTATAAAATGTAAAACCTCTAATGGCCTCCATCCTCCTTCGCCAGATCTCTAATAAATTTGGTTCAATCATCTTATTTTTTAATCTGGAAAATGTCTTGGGGGAGCTTACATATTTTACCTTTGATGTTCTATCGAGGTCTATATTTAGGACTATATTAAAATACCCTCCAAGTACAATGGGAGCCGTAGCCTCCAAGAGACAGGATTGCAACTTCTCTAGCACATCTGGAGTATCGTTATTTGAACTGCAATAAGTTGCACACGATACCAGCCTATCCTGAATCCCTATATTAGCCACCAACCATCTACCAGAGATATGCAGATCATACTTCAATAGCTTTATTCCTAATTTATTTCTTATTACTAAGGCCACTCCTCTGGTACTACCTCTTTGATCTTTGCACACTACATCCTGTACCCAACGTAATTTACTAAAACAGGACCTACACTACTCCTGCTCTAAATGAGTCTCCTGAAACATTATGATATGGGCCCCACTGTTCTTGAGATATTCTGCCACCAATGCAAACTTCCTCCAGGATCGCAAATAATTTATATTCCAGGTTATGAATTGAATATTTCCAACTTTATTTATTGCCCTTATCTTGTACCCACTTAAACTCTCCCTGCAAGTAATCCTGTTTAAGCTTATTTATCAGAAACATCCCTGGGAGAGTCTTATTTTGACTGTAATTTTGCAAGAAGAGGACATATTTTATCTTTTTTTCCCTATGCTCCCGCCACCCTGTGCACCCCCTACCCACACCCTCTGGGGAACCCGCCCTTCTATTCTTAAGCAATGATGTCCGCCATTCGGAAATCCCACCTCATGGAGAAAAATACAATCTAACAAACATAAATTTAAATCAAGCTGGCCTTATATATAATGCCTCCATCTAGTATTACTTATCCATAGAACCCGAAAGTGGGCTTCTGGGAGCTAGATGTGGTAGCCGTGCTTCCCTCCATCTGAGCTAAGAAAGTATCTACCTCCTCAGGGAAACTTATGTTATACATGTTCCTCCACATGATTTTTAACATTGCTGGGAATTTCTTCTGGACTTGAGCACCTTTACCACGTAAGTCATTCATCCTGAAACCTAACTCCCATTGTCTCTGTGCCATTCTCTTTTCTATATCAGAGCTCACGTGATAATTAAAGTACTCAAACTTCAAGGTTTTCTCCTTCAATGCGCGGCCCACCATCAGCTCTTTGACCTCACAGGTAAGAAAGTTGATCAGAATTTTCATAGGAGACTTTCTGTTGGGGTTTACTTTGAATTGATCTCTGTGCACTCTTTGGATTTCATTTTCGAGGTTGAAATCCAGCCTGTTTAGTAAAATCGCCTCTCGTACTAGTTTACACAAGAGGCCCTTCATATCTCCCTTTTCTGCACCTTCCGGGATGTCGAGTATCCTCAGGTTGTTCCGCCTACATTGAGTTTCCAGTTGTTCCAGATCTTCTTGCAATGTTATATATTGCATTTTCAGTACCTCAATGTCCCGAGAATTCTGGCTCATTCCTGCTGATAGAACTTTCACATCTTCCTCAAGGGTTGCAGTACGCTCTGCGACATTATCCAGGTTTACCTCCAACACCACAAATATCTCCTGTATACCTTTCTGATTAACCTCTGATATCTCAAATTTCTTAAAGATGTCTGACCTTAGGCTCAATATTATATTTTCCATCTGGTTTTCAGCTCTCTCCTCAACATGGGAGCCAGCCTCTGACTGACACGGGCTTGCCTCAGTGGATATCTCTGTAGGGACTTGACCCTCCCTTTGGCCTACTGGTACCTGTCTTCCTTCAGCTAAGTTTTCCATTGGGGAGAAACGGTTACTGAAATAGATCGCCGGTAGCTTTTAACAAGATGGCATGTTCTTGACCCTCTACTCCACCCCTGAACTGATACTGCAGTTTTTTGTCTGCTCCATGATTTTAAAATAGGAGTTAAGTGAAGGTGTGGGTTTGAGAAAGGCGCAACCTTATTTCAACACACAACATTTGGGTCTCCCGGAGCTTTTCACAGATTCTTTAATGGGAAGCATGGTAATCGCCTCATTAGCAGTCTGCTCCCCTACCCTATGTATTTTTTAGTTTCGGTAACTGATGTGTATCAGCGGTAAAGACCCTTTCCACCATGCTTTCTACAATGTGCTGCCCAGAACCTTCCACACTGGCACCTTCCCCTTCAACCCCCTCCAAGTGGTCCTTAGATACTAATAGTACCTGAGGAAGGTAGGTCCTTTCCATTGATGACTGCTGTAGCTGCACGCTGCCAGTGCCCTTTTCCTTCAGTCTCTTATGACTCCATGCCCTAAGATTGGCGACATCCAGGAGGCCTTTGCTTCCTCTCTGCTCCCCATCTTCCGGGGACTGCTGACTTTCTACAGAGCCCTGATCTGTGCTGACTCTGCCGGAGCCCACCCGAAAGCCAGCTCAAGCCGTAGCAACCTGGGATCGCTGCAGGAGTGCCGACGCCCAACTCCACCTAGACTCCAGAGGCTGCTTTGCTTCGGATCTCATCAGCATCCCTACCCAAAAAAACATACACAACAGAACCACTGTAGAAAAAAGAAAATCTAATGTAGTAAGTACATCCTCATTTTAAAAGTTTTTTTAGAGGGTGATATTGTATTGTTGTCAAACGAAGACCAACCAGCCGCCATATTCCCCCCTGGGACATCTGTTTTTCGAAGGTTGTAGGAAGGCCAAAGAGTTGAAAAGGCCAGGGTAGATTTTTGTGGATCCACATCTTGTGACTGGATCCCAATAGTAATACCTCAGTTTTTGCCTGATAAAGCGTTAGCTCACTATTTTTCATCCAGCAGGCTAAATCCTCCAGTCCTCGAATCAGAATTTCAAAGTTATCCTCATGCATTTTGATGAATCTGGTTTCATCAGCATAGGAGTGATATTGCAACCCCCATGTCTTGAGAACAGAAATTTGGTGAATTACTAAAAAAATTGGAGATAGTGGGGAAACCTGAGGTATCCCACCCTCCATGTTAGCATCTGATGATAGTTTGACCCTTTGGGGCTGATTCCCAAAAGCATTAATGAATATGGAAGTAGTGCTACAGACCACTTTTTCACATACTCTTACATGCCTTTATGAATCAGCCCTGACGTCTAACACCCCATTAATAAAAAAGGCTATGAGGGCACAGTTCGTTCTATTTGTACTACTTATATATTCCAATGTTAGATGTTTTGGGGCAATTCAAGAAGATGTGTAAGAATATGTAAATGAGTACTACAGGGGCACTTCTATACGTACCCCAAAATATCCTTATGAATAGGCACCACTGTGTTGGCTACGGCTTGATGTCTAAACAACATATTTTTTAAACTCTTTCTATCCCCCAAATAACCTTGTGAAAACAGTGCAAGAATGGTATGACAAAGGTGTTATTATCCATATGCATGACACATAGAGCATGATAATCCATTGCATAGGAATTCATATCCATGGCTATCTTACTAATAGCATGAAGTATCCTTTTAACTCAAGTACGTGCAAATAACTTCACATTTGGAACGCACAAAAGCTATCTAATCTGCTTGAGAATATTTGAATTGCATGACATTGAATGGAAACTGCATGACTGAATGGAAACTGCATGACTAAATGTAACCCTTATACTTGACTGATCATCAACAATGGCTTTCGCGGACTTACTGTGCAGGCGAATCGAATTGCTGCAGAACATAATAAGCCCATACCATAGGTAAGCAGACAGATGGGAGGGAAGGCGGGCGGGCCACCCAACCTATTTCAAGGACCAGGGAGAGTTATTCATAAGTGGGTGTGCTTACCTGCCTAATTATGAGTACCGGTGCAGCAACTCTCCCGTCTTGCTGCTTTTTTCATGTTCTCTTTTATCTTTCTCCCTTTGTTTGAGACCTTTGGGAGAAAACATCCGTGAGAGCATACACTCTGGGGGTCTGAATATGCCCGGTCAATTATTTGCAAGCTTTTTCATAAATATACATACCTTAACACACAGACTGGACACTTACGTTGTGCACTATATCTCCAAAACGGCTTACTGGATTTCAACCAAACCACTAAAAGGAACATCATGTCTGATAGTTCACATGCACTAAACCAGGGGTCTCCAACATTTCTCTAGTAAGAGCTGCTTTTTTCTCAAAGAAAGCCCGCCAGAGCTGCTAGTACATTCTATCACTGTAAAATAGTGACCATATATGTTAATATTAAATTATGACCATCCAAGAAATGCAAGCTTATCAATATTAAATGTCTCCACCTGGCTAATGAAATATTGTCCAAAGCACCATGTACCCCTTGACATATAGAGCATAATCAAGGCAATACGTCGATCCAATTCAGCTTGCATTATCATTTAACTCTCAACTTTACATGTGTTCTGAAACTGTAACCATTTTGTCCTTTAGCATATCTGTTTCTGAAAATACTCATCTTTTTCAATCAAATACCACTTTCCATTTTAGGCAAATAAACTCATTTCCCAGAAGAAAACCTTTTTTTTTGGACAAAAGCATAATCCTGCCTACAAAATGATACTCTTCATATGTTCGAAATACAGAGTACCCTAACATCAGCTTGTCATGTCCATCAGTTATTCAAATGTATAAATGCCTCACATGGACAGATTCTGCATCAATTGTCACAGTATTGCAATCATATACCAATGAGTCTCCCCATAACATCAAGGATGCCTATATTATGCTACTGAAGCCAACTATTATATCAGGTCCACTATTGTGCCAAGGCTGGACACCATATGGCCATGATGCCCGCCCACCAGTTATCAGTCACAGTTATTATTATGTGAAGGCCCACCACCAGCAATGGCTAAAAGTAGGCTTGTCACAGAATTGAAGATTGTTGGAAGGTGCATGTAACTAAGTCAAACCCAAATTGCTTCAGCACACCGCTGTACTTATAAGCTATATGGGTTTGAGAAGACATGATTGATTTGGTTTATATGCAGCCAGTGCTTCATGGCTATTCACAGCTTATGACGAATGCCCTAACCACAAACATCCCCACTAACAATTAATAAATGATGTGTCCCCATGGATCAATTTTCCTATAATTCATAAACGAAACCCCTCTGCAACTAAATGAACTTATATTTACATAAGATTTCATGATTTGTTGTCTGTATCCTATTCATCTTTAATCTTTTCCCATTTTTAATCAGTAAACCCAAGCTCCATTGATAGATATGGAAATAACTCTGTGTTATGTTCCATCCGGGGCCCAATGGGAGTCAACCTTGATTTCCATTGTGGATGAAGGCACTTGTTGAATCACGACAGGTTGGATCTACATTAGTGATGGGGGGAATTTCTCCTTTTGAATACAGTGCCCTCACACACCCTTGCGAGTGTCATGCTTCATCATCGGGCGTTGCTCCTCATGGGGGTGGCGCTGCAGTCCCTCACGGGTCCCGCTAGAGGGCTCTTTGACGGAGATCTTTTAAGGAGACGCCACAGTTGTGCATGTGTTTATGTGGGCCTCTAAAAAGGGTGAGTGAGTGTTAAAATTACTGAATGGTACCCAGAACCTGTGTTTATTCAGGGATCCATATGGTAAATTAAAAGGATGTGGATCCTGGAGCTCATCTTTAGAATAAATATAGAGGGCAGATGTGTGTCTAACCGCTGCTTTCAGGATGTGTGCTATAGTGAAAAAGTCCTACATAAAATAAGGTCAACATGTTCCGCGCTCTCAAGTGGTCCCTAAAGGATCCCGTGGGGCTTCGTCAGGACTGGGGTGTGAAGTGAAAAACAAAAAACATGAAACAGGTTCCAGGAGGAAGGAGTATTAGCGTTCTTGCGATGATAGGGACTCTTACTGTAGATACCTATCCCCAATCTGGTGAGACAAAAAATGAAATGTAAAATTACGAACCTGTAATTCCAGGAGGAGAGGACTTATCTGGGTATTAGACTCTACTGCAAAGGTTGGTGCATACTCAGGATGAATTATGTAACTCTTCTCAGAAAGCGCACATTAAAGTTTTGCAATTGGCATTGACTACCAATATCTTTTGTTGGACTATGCAATAATGTTTTTAGAAATAATATTCTCCTCAAATTCTTCTATTTAGTCCAGTAAATCGCTTGCCAGATGTTTAATCACTGGACTCAGATTTGTGGCTATTCATCCGTTTGACGCATTTGTTATTATGTTATGCCTAAGAAATGGGCACAACTGGGTTGAAAGGTTGTTGGTCAACTTGGAAAAGATGGGTTTTTTACCCTGGTCTACAAAAGGGGCAGGCAAACTACATAGTCACAAACTGCATTTTGTAGTATGAGAAGTAGTAGTACAAAGTTGCAGTACCAAGATACTACTAAATGCTATTCAGTCATCTATTTATTTATTTATTTATTTTATTCGACTTATATAGCGCATATAACCCAGGGGTCCCTAAGCGCTTGACAGGTAAGCACAGCAGAGTTCCTAAGAAACCGTTCTATGTGCACAGACCTCCACCGCTCCTATAGTTTCTGTGTTGAGGTCCTCACCATGTTCTGAAATCTCCACACACATAGGTATATGTTTTAGTAGTAAATATGGGAGAGGCACAAGGAAGAGGTTTGGAAATTAGGAATACTTACACCTAAATGGGAGAGGTTTATGTAGGTGTAAGGAGGGACAACATTTTGGCTTGGTGTATGGTCTGGCCTACCGTCTTCAAAAATATCTTTAACCAACCGAGGTGCAAGACCAGCTACCCTCATTAAGTCAGAAATTCTCAATACACTCTGTTCCGTCACTGAGATCTACTCATAATTATTACTGAAAAGTGGGAAATCTGAAACCTAACTCTCCTTTAGCTGTTGTTTTATTTAAATAAAGTCCACATTTGTAAAGCGCACAATCACCCGTAAGGGTCTCTAGGCGCTGGGGGCCGTCGGGAAGATTAAGCGAGCTATTGCCCAGAGTCACATGGTGCTGGGCTAACCTGCCGCCGGAGCCGGGGATCGAACCGTGGTCCCCAGATTCCAGCGTCAGTCGCCCTGGCCGCGGCGCCACACCTCTCCCTCAATGGCTTGAACTATCCTCCTAACCTGTCTCAATCTATCCAGCTTATACTCTTTCATGAAGCTATAGCACCGAGACTCTTTCTCTGGGTGATTGTGAACTTAACAAAAAAGATATGTGTCAAAAGAGGGTATATCTCATATTCCATATCATAAAAATGCATTCTGTATATGCTATTAACGAAAACTTCCTCTAAATGGCTGTATTTGCCAGAAATGGGTGGGACACATGACCATTAAGCAAGTAGAACTGAAGACCAGTGTGTGTGTGTGTGTGTGTGTGTGTGTGTGTGGGAAGGTGTATGTAATTAAGCACATTGTAAAGGTGTGATCTGTTTCTTTTCAGCCTGAGAACAAGCTCTGCAACGGATCTGATAAAGAGTGTGTGTCACCAACCTCTAAAGACGCTAAGAAAGAAACACTTAAGGTACTTGGCCCTTTAATATATTCTTGATATGATTATGGCCCTAAGTTTAAGTTATGCAGAAAGCCGTGGGATATTTACAACAAGTGGAAATTATGTAAAACATGCAGAGTCAAATTTTAGCGCACCAATGTCAAGATATTTTGCCTTGCGAATGCTATGCCTAAAGACTTCACTGTAAAAGTGTCACAAGGCTTTGTCACTTCCGTTACTTAGTCTGGATGGCACCCTGCTTATCCTATGCTTAAAATCATGCTAGAAAAACAGACAGTTAAGGTGAGCAGATTCAGAGTGTCAGTGGTGTCATAGGGTGCTCCCTATGAAGGAGCTGCTCTCCACCTAAAGCTTGAGTACTCTCCAGAGTTCCTTGCTTTCTTTTCGTGCATAATTCATGCATCACTCTAAGGCTGAAATGGTATTGTCTTGACTTATACTGGGTGCTCCCTTGTGTCTGGACAAAGCTATACTTCTCCGAAGAGCTCTAACAAGAGAGAAACACATGTCTGGGGTTGCTATTAGTCACTTCAGGTTGGCTTGGATGGTATTTTACAAATCCAAAACTGCAAAACTGTGCCTCGGATGGTAAAAGGCTTTTGTCATTTTTACCTCGGCATGGATGGCACAAGCAAATCCTATGCTCAAAGACTTTGCTGTAAAAATGGCAAAAGGTTTTGCAATGTCTAGCATGGTGTGAATGGTACTGTGCTAATTCTGTGCTTAAAAACTGCTGAGGTGAGCAGATTCGGAGTGTCAGTGGTGTTGCAGGGTGCTCATAAGAAGGAGCTGCTCTCCACCTAAACATGGGATCTGCCCAGAGCTTCTTGCCTACTTTTTTGCATATGTTATGCAGCATATATATACATATATAACATGTCAAATGTCAAATCATGTTCGACTGTATCTCTTATGGAGTTTAGGACTGTCAAAATCTACACAATAACGACAAAAGAGCTTTTATGGACTAAGTGGGTTATTGTTTATATATAAATTAGAATATATATATTTATATATTTATGTATTTATTTATTAATGTAAATAGATATACTGTGAGCACTGTTTTGCACAATTGATTGTAAACCAAACACGTTATCTATGGTTTGAAGCATGTAGTGCGATAACAAGATAGGCTCAGGTATTTATACCGGTACAAAAGGGGTTGGTGATGGACGGAGCATCTGAACCAATCAAACACTCACACCCAGTCAAAGGATCTGGGTTTAATCCATCACCGTTCTTTAGCCCACTCTGCCACCCCAGTTCAGACATGGCCATATGCAAATCAGTCTGACCCTGTGCCTCATGGGAACAGTCCAGCCCGAACTGCCAAGCCATGACTTCCCTGGACCGGAAACAAGCTTCCGAGGACCGGTTTCTGGCATTACAGCCTTCTTCAGCCCGGCTTGCTTGAATCCAGTGGCAAAGTGAGCAAGGGACTCACGTCTGAGTATACCCTGCCACACTTATGGCGGCCAAAGCGGTACAAAAGGGGTTGGTGATGGATGGAGCATCTGAACCAATCAAACACTCACACCCAGTCAAAGGATCTGGGTTTAATCCATCATTGTTCTTTAGCCCACTCTGCCACCCCAGTTCAGACATGGACATATGCAAATCAGTCTGACCCTGTGCCTCATGGGAACAGTCCAGCCCGAACTGCCAAGCCATGCCTTCCCTGGACCGGAAACAAGCTTCCGAGGACCGGTTTCTGGCATTACAGCCTTCTTCAGCCCGGCTTGCTTGAATCCAGTGGCAAAGTGAGCAAGGGACTCACGTCTGAGTATACCCTGCCACACTTATGCCCTTTTGTACCGCAGGTATTTATACCAACACATAAATAATTGCATACTGACCAAAGCATCTGTGTATATACACGCAACAGAAGAGTAATGAGCACTGTCACTTTAACCTATTCACGGTGTAAAAAATGAAAAAAAGTGAAAAAAATACACAAAATGGTATTTAAACAGTCATGTGATCTCTAAGCACAACATGTGATCAAGGCTCTACGGAGTTGAAACGCGTAATGGCTGACTTACCCTAACGAAAAGTGCAGCATTGTGGTCCGTGCTCCTTCTTTCTCGAGTTTGAAATGCCGAAAACAGCAGCAGCGGGGGTGGAGTATTCATATATATATATATATTACCTACTGGCGATAGCCAGTAGGTATATATAGTTAGGATTGTTTTCCATAAGGAAATCGCAACATTCTATTGGGAATAACTTTGGCGCCGGTTGAGGAATCTTCCTGAAATTTCCCTTAACTTTGCCTCGCGGCGCTCCGGTCCTTCCCTGAAAGTTTGGGGTGGGATTCGTCAAGCGGGGGCCGAGATAAAAGGGGGGTCCCAAAACGTGTTTTCCCCATGTTAATTTCCATAGGGCGGTTGGACTCAATTTTAGCCCTAACGGCTGAATGGTTTTCCACCAAACTTGGCAAAATTGTAGGTACTGGTAGCCCGATGTGCCTTTGCTATGTCTCAAGATATGTGCTCCAGTGGTTTTTACGAAAATTAACTTTGAAAAAATATATATTGGGCTACATTGGGCTATATATATCTTTGAGCCCAAATGTAGCCCAATGTAGCCCAAAGATGGCCACCAGAGACAAAAAAAAGCAAATGTAGCCCAAATATCAGCCTGATGTAGCCCAACTATAGACCAATGACAGAATGTCCCAGAGTGTTCTAAAGAACAACTAGAGCGCTAACAGTCTTACTTATGACAAAAGTATGGCACACCTGAAGTAATCTTGATTGGAATAAAGTGTTAACACTTAAAACATTTAATTTGCAAAGCAACAAAATGAGGGGGTTCATTTTGCCATAGAAATTATGTTTAGTGCTGAAGAAAGAAAAATTAGGGCACATTTTGAGTGACTTCTCAAATCCTCTTATATTTCATTAAAAAAATTCTGATATGCAGTCTCCCAAGATGGCCACCAGAGACAAAAGAGCCTGTGCTTAAAAACTATGTTAGCAAAGGAGGCATTTGAGATTTAAAAAACGTTTTAATATATAAAAACGTTATCCGCTGGGGGGAGGAGCCAAGCTCGCGTCCGAGATGGCCGCGTTTTAGCTCGGCTCCGATCACTCTCCTGTCTGCAACAAATATCCTGTACTTTATCCTGCCCCGGGAAGTATTCCACGATGTGCAGTGGAACGACGATAACTCACAGGCACTTACCGTTTGCTCCGGTGATTCCTGGGTGCCACGGATCCTGAGTTACGCCCCTGTCTGCTTCGGGGCCTCCGGAGCGGCCGGACCTGGCACTCCTTGAAGGCGCCCGGGCTGGACGGGACGCGGTGGCCGGCCCTTGGTGGTGGTGTGGAGTCGGTCGGAGGGGCCTATGTGCTAATAGACCGATTGCGGCCTCCCGGGCCCGGTCCGGCGGTCCTGCGGCCTGGTGTTGGGGAGCTGTCTTCCTTGGACGGGGTTAACCGTACATCTGGCTCGTCTCCCCTTGGTTCTCTGGCCCGGCCATTTTGAGTTCCTCCGCCCGGACTCGGAGAACGTTGCCGGCGGCGTGTGAGGTGCCGGCGCATCGCCTTCTTCTGGTGGCTCCCCTTCCTGCCCTGGTGGCACCTCCGCTGGTAGTTGCCGGTGTCCTGTTTTGCCCCGCTGATATGCGGGCGTGGGTCGGCGTTCGCAGCAGCCCCGCCGGGCTTCTAAGATGGCGGCCGGCCCCATGACTCTCGGCCTTGCAGGGACCGGCGATGCGAGTCCGCCGCGCGGCACGTTTGCTGAATACTGTAAAGGTGAGCCTACGCTCCGCGACATCCTCGCCGCCCTGCGCTCCTGGGGGGCGCCCATGCCCGCACCGACCGCTATCCTGGAGGGGGGTCCCTTTGTTGGGCCTGCCGGACCCCCCTCGGTTTGTGCGGCTTCATCTCTGTTGTGTGCTGCTGGAACTTTCCTTGGGGCCGTGGACCTGGAGGCTGCTGTTGGTGTGGATGTGCGGGGGTCCGCTGCCCTTCTTCATCCTGTGCCTCCTTCTGCTCCGGAGGTTCCCCGGCTGGATCCCGTCTGGACCGACCTCGATGGGTCTCCTTTTCCTCTTTTGCCTCACATGGCCGTACGAAGATCCTGTGACGGTGCCGCTGGACCGGCTTTCTCCGTATTCTCATCGGAACTTTGCCTGCTTTGCCTGAAGTGGTTACTGTACTTTCTGGATCATCCGGGTCACGATCGCTACAACTTGAGTGTATTTTTGATTCGACTCCCTGTTATTCACCTCCTGTTTGATGTGATCTGGTTCCAGGTGCCCTGGACGATTACAGTTTGCGAAAAACGAGGACAGGGTTGAGCTGATCTTGCCTCTGTGGACTGCTATTTTGTGGTATGGTTGGGTGATCCGTTCATAATGGTATGATTATGTTTGATACGTCTTTACGTTCCTGGAGCTTGTCCGTGTGTTTATTATCTTCCCGTGGGCTCTGAGTATCTTCGGGCGGGGGAGTGGAAGCTGAAGGGGTTTTGATTCTGTGGCTCCTCTCCCGCTGTTTTTCCCTGTTTTCCCTTCCCCCCCCATTTTAATCTACGTGATTCTCTCTTTCTTATATTCTCTACATTTCGGGTTCTAATTAGGGCGACAGGCACGCTGCTGGGGGGTAGGCCATAGCCTTCTGCAGGGGTGTAGGGTGGGCTGTGCGGGGTGGTGGGGGGGTCTGTTTCTTGTATCTTTCCTTATTCTTCTTTTTGGTTCTATGGCTCTTATGTATCCCCTGTTTTCGTGGCGCGGTGTCGGCACGTAGCCCCCCGGGGTGTTTGTGCTGGCATGGCCCTTTTGGTATGTCTGCTGTTACGGTTTACTACGCATTCATTTCTCCTGTTGCCACTAGTTCCATGTGCCGAATTAGTATTGGGTGCTTTGTTAGCCGTGGGGGGCGTGCACTGATGCTGCGCCCTCACTTTTCCCCTCCCCTTTTTTGATGTCCTCTTCCTCCCCTGTTTTCCCTTTCCCCACCCCATTTTCTTTTTTTTCCCTTGGGTTGTTGTAACGGAGGGCTTTTAGTTTTGTGAGCGTATTTTTCGCTGTTCTATTATTATGTGCCCTGGTAGTGGTGGGTGGGTGCTGAGCAGCGATTGTGATTGTTCTTGATGTGGGACTCACGTTCGGCCTTTGTCAAAATGTACTGTTTTGTTGGTCTTTTCCTGTATTCGAGATTTCGGCTTGCTCACGGCCCACCGCGGCCCTCTGGACTTTACAGATTGTCATTATCCTGTTGCACCCTTTTCTATTATAAAATTAACCTACTTTTATCCTGTCCGTGATGGCGACTCGAAGACTTGTTGCCTTTGCCTTTCATATGAGCGATTTAGAAATCCTGTTGTCTCTCCTGTATTGCCTTGTATGTTTCTTTATTGTGGTGACCGGCCCGGTGGGTTGTAGGCCCGTATTTGTGCGCGCCTTCTGTACAATAAAGGTTTAAAAAAAAAAAAAAAAAAAAAAAAAAAACGTTATCCGCTAATAGAATTAGCATTTAAAAAACCTTGCGAATTCAATGAAAAAACCATAGGTTTCAGGCCTTATATAGTTGGGAATTAGCATTTAAAAAACCTTGCGAATTCACTGAAAAAACCATAGGTTTCAGGCCTTATATAGTTAGGAATTAGCATTTAAAAAACCTTTGAAATTCACTGAAAAAAACATAGGTTTCAGGCCTTATATAGTTAGGAATTAGCATTTTAAAAAACCTTGCAAATTCACTGAAAAAACCATAGGTTTCAGGCCTTATATAGTTAGGAATTAGCATTTAAAAAACCTTTGAAATTCACTGAAAAAACCATAGGTTTCAGGCCTTATATAGTTAGGAATTAGCATTTAAAAAACCTTGCAAATTCACTGAAAAAACTATAGGTTTCAGGCCTTATATAGTTAGGAATTAGCATTTAAAAAACCTTTGAAATTCACTGAAAAACCATAGGTTTCAGGAGTTATATAGTTAGGAATTAGCTTTTAAAAAACCTTTGAAATTCACTCAAAAAACTATAAGTTTTAGTGGTGTTATAGTTAGCTGGACATTTTACTCATACAAAACCATTGAAATTGCTCCTATATAGTTAGTTGTACTAACTATATTTCGCGCACCCGCAATCCACTGCTGATGATGTCACATATTAGATCATTCATGACATGGTCAGTGACATCACTGATGACATCTCAAATGAGATCACTGATGACATCACTGATTACATCATCCACGTGACAATCACATACACCTTTTCATACACTATTACAATTTTTCATCACTCTTTGTAAAATACAGAGTATCATATTTAAATCCATTATCACAGCAATACAAGTATCTAAAAATCCACTCAGTGATTCATAGATGTATACACACATCTAATCACTTACCTATGGATTCACTCATACATGCTGTCAATGAACAATAGAACACTATCAAAAACACTTATACATCTATATCGACATTAAACAACAGCACGCATCCTATTCACATATGAAGTCATCCTACTCACTTATGCAAACAATGGATCATACTTACATATTTACTTAGCAAAACACGTATACAAACACCACTTCTTCTATTCGTTTAGATAGTAAGTCATACTTAGTAAATTATAAAATCATTATTACAAGTATACAGTTATCCATACAGTCACTCACACAATCATTGTGTCTTATGTATACTTATTTATATACAACAACTGACACATACACTGCCTTTTATTTTTCTAGTTTGTTGGACCTGTACCATTGAGAAATATATTTGCTCATCACCACACCCATAAAGATATTCACTCACCCAAACAACTGTTAGAACATGTCGTTTTAACTTCATATATCTACTGAATCAACTATTCACACATCTTTGGACAGTCATACACCCCCCACCGAACCACACACACTTTCACACTCCCATACAAATACTCAGTTGACAAAGTGATACAGATATTCACACAGTTTAGTCACTAACCACTATATTTAGTGAGACATTATAAATTGGTCAAGTAAACAGTCAATTACACTGCTACTAAATCCTCCATCCAAATATTTATTTATATATATCCACTTATTCTTCAATGCAAATTGCTATATATATAATGCATATTTAAATAACGAAGCAAACCACATTCACTGGATGATGTCATCAGTGATGTCATTTGAGATGTCATCAGTGATGTCACTGACCATGTCATGAATGATCTAATATGTGACATCATCAGCAGTGGATTGCGGGTGCGCGAAATATAGTTAGTACAACTAACTATATAGGAGCAATTTCAATGGTTTTGTACGAGTGAAATGTCCAGCTAACTATAACACCACTAAAACTTATAGTTTTTTAAGTGAATATATATATTATATTTTATATATATATATATATATATATATGTACTGATACAAAACCAATGAAATTCGGCAGTTACAGTTGCCTGAGCTAACTATAATTTACACCATTTACACCCTGCAATGCACTGCTTATGACCTCACATTATGTATCACTGATGACATGGTCAGTGACATCACTCACTCATGACATCATTCATGACCTAGCTCACGGCATCCCAGAGATTATGCGCCACCTCCCAGAGATTATGCCTACCGTGAATATTCCAGTCGTGATGAATATGGATCAAGGGGATATAGGTAAGTGCTCTGTTCTAAGAGTTGGTGTAATGCTTGCTTTAGTTGTCTAAATCTGGCCTTCTGCATAGTGAGTATAGCAACTGGTAATGCGAGGTGACTGGTTCTTTGTCGGGTGAAAAATGTGCCTCCTGATTTGGATGAGATGATGGCTACTTAAGAAAAAGCGGGTGGGGGGAATAAGTCTCCTGTCTCAGTATGTCGAGGACAGTCCAAGCTAATAAAATACGCCTCTGACTGCCATAATTCATTAACCTTCGAAAATGACATAATTTGTAAAGATGCAACTTTTATTGAAACGTCGGCATACGATCTTTGAAAGGCGCATTTTCGTCCTGCTTTTCGATGCTTGGGGTACAAATAGTCAAACTAAGTGTCTAATTTCACTATACTAATTCATCACTAATCCTTTATGGGTTGCGTGGTACTCGCCAAAAAAGCGCTTCAGCACCCAATCGGCGATAACAAGCGCTATACAATGTAAACCTTTTTCGCTCTCCTACCCCATCGCTATCCTTTTCAATCCAATAATCCTTTATGGGCTCCTGTGTAGCGTGGTACTGCCTGAAAACGCGCTTTGACGCCTCATCAGGGATAGTAAGTGCTATATGAAAGCACTTGCGATACGATTTAATGTGAGCTCTACGCAGGGAAGATCTTACTTGGGCAACTACCAGTATCCTGGGCTGCTCGTTGGAGAAGCATGCATTTTAACAATTGAGCTTATTCCTAGGTAGCATCCTTTCAAAGTAACCGCTTCATTATTTGGACAGACACGAGGTTCTGGCACTTTATGACTCAATTATAATTTTCTTTTTAGCCTAAACTTGTATTCAAGGAGCAAGTAGCTTAGATAGACAATTGGATTTTTTTCTTAGGAAAACTGTTACTAGGCGTTTAGTGGGATAGTTAAACAGTTTGTTTTAATACGTGCAATTTTAAGGTATCAGTGAGATGAAGGGCTACTCAAGCTGTCACTGGAGTAAGTTCCCTTTTATTCTATACATCTGCGTTGGGGCTGTTCTCCGTTTCTTGAGTTTATCTAAAACGTACTTTCATCCTCTCTTCACCGTCTGGTCACTGTTCCTACATCAAGAAATTGTATTAAATTAGAAAACCGATTAAGTCCGCTTTGCTCATCTAGTGTGGCAGGTTCGTGCACAGGTACTCAATAGAGCAGTGATTAGCTGTAGTAGCAGGCTGTGGGGTAGAGCCAGGGCACATGGGATAGCTGCATTGGGTTGTGCAGCTCTTGTATCTACGCTGCATTGGGTTGTGCAGGGCTTGTATCTACGCTGCATTGCGTTGTGCAGGGCTTGTATCTATGCTGCATTGGTTTTGTGCAGGGCTTGTTTCTATGCTGCATTTGGTTGTGCAGTGCTTGTATCTTTGCATTGGGATGTGCAGGGCCTGTATCTGTGCTGCATTGGTTTTGTGCAGGGCTTGTATCTTTGCATTGGGGTGTGCAGGGCATGTATCTGTGCTGCATTGGGTTGTGCAGGGCTTGTATCCTTGCTGCATTAGGTTTTGCAGGGCTCGTGTCTACGCTGTGTTGTGTTGTGCAGGGCTTTTATCTATGCATTGGGATGTGCAGGGCCTGTATCTGTGCTGCATTGAGTTGTGCAGGGCCCGTGTCTGTGCTACAATGGATTGAACAGGATCTGTCTGTTCTGCATTGGGTTGAGCAGGGCTTGTCTATGCTGCATTGGGTTGAGCAGGACCTATCTGTGCTGTATTAGTTGTGCAGAGCTTGATGTCTGGTACATTTTGGGGTGTGCCAGGGGGACATTTTGGATTCATAGGTGATGGTACTTTTTAAAGCTGGCTTTAAAGATGTGGTTGGTTTTGAGGTTGGTGTGGATTGTGTGTTGGATGCCTGAGAGTTATTCTTGATTGGTGATATGGACTTGGAAGACAGCGTAGGTTTAAAATGTGGGGGTGACGTATGTGTTAGTGTGGGGTTTGGCACCTTGTGAGTTGAAATCAGAGGGCGCTTCTGTGAGCTGTTTAAACTGTATTTACTAAGGACTGTGGACTTCGTTTTTTGGCCAGTAGAGGGAGTAAAGTTTTATTCAAACAGTATTGTTAGATTTCAAGTTAGTGAGGCCTTTACCTGCAGAAGTCCAAAGTGTGGATTGAGCGGGTCTGTCTCCTAGGAGATTCTGAAAAGGAGAAGCAGCTTCCAACTTCCTGGCCAGCAAACCTTGTCTGAGGTCGCTGGGACTTATATGGTCTGATATTGTTTGGTACATGTGTACACTGATTGGTGGTTGTATCTAATGTTTCTATTAGATTAGGGTTAGTGTCCTCATTGGTTGGGTATTTAAGTGTTCTGATTGGTTTCTGGGTTTGTGGTTCAATCGATGTAGGGTTGGGACTAGGGCTAGGGTTAGGATTTCTATTGGAAGTAGGGACTAGGGTTTCCTGTGTTGTTGGTTGTTGGGACTAGGGTGGGACTAGGGCTAGGGTTGGACTTTTAATTGGAAGTAGCGATTAGGGCTTCTGGTGTGATTGGTTGCTGGACTGATTGTGGGACTAATAGTAGGGTTAGGCTTTCTATTGGAAGTAGGGGCAAGGGCCACCTGTGTCATTGGTTGCTTGGACTTGGGGTGGGACTACTGGTAGGGCTAGGGCCTCTATTGTACATAGAGATTAGGGTTTTTGAACTGATTGGGTGCTTGGACTAGGGCTAAAATTGGCTGTAAAGTCCTGGTCTCCTACTAGTTGTAGATGTTTAGGGCTAGTGTTGTGATTGGATAGTGTTAGGACTAGGGTTCCCATTGGCTGACAGGATCACCTGATTACTAGGGCTATAAAAGGCCAGGCTTAAGGCGTCTCAGCCCGGGCGTTGAGGCTAAGGGCGGAGAGGACAAGGGTGAGTGCCTGTTTGAGCCTGTTAAGGGCGGAGAGGACAAGGGTGAGTGCCTGTTTAAGCCTGTTAAGGGCGGAGAGGACAAGGGTAAGTGCTTGTTCGAGCCTGTTCGAGACTGGCCTGGACCAGAAATGCTGCCCAATATACATCCTCCATTATGCATCTATATACTTTCAATGTACCTATGGATCTATATATTCATCACTTTCTTCTAATTTAGCATTTCCAATGCACTACCCTATTTCTCATCCTGTGCCTCTATCAATATCTTTAATCTACATATACTTACCTCCTTTATGTATCTATATACTTTCAATGTACTATGGATCTATATATTTATCACTTTCGTCTAATTTAGCATTTCCAATGCACTTCCCTATTTCTCAGCCTATACTTGGCTCAATATATCCTCTACATCCTCTCTCTCATTTAATCCCAAACCCCATACCACTACTATGATCCCCAAAATAACCCTTTCTAGACTCTCTCCTACTCTACCCTTGCATCATCTTACACCTTTTACTATACCGATCCCCCAAAACAAACCTTTCTAAACTCTTCCCTCTTTTCTACCCCTCCCCAACCCTTCTCAATCCAAATAACTAACTGATATATCCACCACTAAAATTACTTTCATGTTTCACCATACTAATTCAACACTAATCCTGATGGGTTCCGGAGTAGCGTGCTACTTGCGCTTCAAAACCCCATCGCAGGTAGCAAGCACTATATAAATACAAACCTCCTTCCCTTCACTATCCCGCCACCTACCGTTCTCTTCCCAACTAACAGAATAACATATCCACTACTCAAATTACTTCATATTGTACTATACTAATTTTCAACACTAATCCTTTGAGTTCCGAAGTGGCGTGCTACTCGCCAGAAAAGCGCTTCAACATCCATCAGGGGTAACAAGTGCTATATGAATGCAAACCTTTCTTCCCCTTTTATCCCTCCGCTATCATTCTCACACCAAATAACTGACTAATATCCACCACTAAAATTACATTCATATTTCACCATATTAATTCACCTCTAATCCTTTATGGGCTTCCTGAATAGCATGTTTCAACACCCCATCAGGGGTAACAAGCGCTATATAAATACAAACCTTTTTTTCCTCCTCTATCCTTCTGCTATCATTCCGAATCCAAATAACTGACTAACCTATCCACCACTTGAAATGTACTGTCATGTTTCCCTATACTAATTCAACACTAATCCTCTATGGGTCCCGGAGTAGCGTGCTACCCACCGAAAAAGCACTTAGATGCCTCGTCAGAGGTAGTAAGCGCTATATAAATGCAATTACAATACAATACATACACATTCACAGACCCATACAAGGACTCACACACCCACTCATTCCTCCATAGAGCCACTCACATACCCACTCACTCGTACAGCCACTCACACAACCATACACTCACCCAGACAGCCACTCATACAACCAGCCACTCACCTGTACAGCCAGTCACATAGCCACACACTCACCTTTACAGATACTCACACACCCACATATTTACCTACACAGTCACTGACATACCCACTACTCACCCAAACAGCCTCTGAACACAGCAACTCACTCACCCATTCAGGCAGTCACACACTCACTCAAACACCCACACAACCACTTACATACCCATTCACACATCCATACAAGCACTCACACATCCACTCACTCACCTATACAGCAGTAACACAGATACTTACTCTCCTATACAGCCACTCACACACAAACTCACTTAACCAAACACCCACTCACTTACCCATACAACCACTTACATACCCAGTCACTCGCTCATACAGTCATTCAGACACCCACTTACTCACCCATACGGTTACTACACACCCACTTACCCACCCATAGAGCCACTCACACTACCACACACTCATCCATACAGCCACTGCCACACCCACTCAATCAACAATACAGCTGCCCATATGGCATCTCACTCACCCACACAACTACTCACACACCCACTTAAACACTCGTACAGCCACTTACACACCCATACACACAAAGATATATACAGTCACACAGCCACTCATAGTATATGTTGGAAGTAGTATCACTCAGTAGTAATGCACATAATAAACTAATGTAACTTTTGTAGTAGGTTAGTATATATGTTTAACACTCATAAACTCTTAAAAACACTTACACTCACTTGATGATGTCATCAGTGATGTCATTTGAGATGTCATCAGTGATGTCATTAGTGATGTCACTGACCATGTCATCAGTGGTGAAATATGCAAGGTCATAAGCAGTGCATTGCGGGGGCATAAGTTATAGCTAGCTCAGGTAACTATAACTGTAGGTAACTATTACAATGGTTTTGTATGAGTGAAATCTGAGCCTAACTATAACGTCCCTGTAACCTTTGTTTTTTTCTAGTAAATTTCTATGTTTTTTATTCTATTTCCTAACTAAATCATCCCTGTAACCTTTGTTTTTTTTCAGTGTTTATATATATATGTATTTATATATATATATATATATATATATATATAAAAATTCACTGAACAAAGTGAGGTTTCAGGGAGGTTATAGTTAGTTGGACATTTCACTAGTACAAAACCTGTGAAATTCGGCTAATATAAGTTCAGCTAACTATAACTTGCACCCCTCAATACACTGCTGATGACGTCACCTATTACATCATTAAGGACATGGTCAGTGACATCACTGATGACATCACTGATGACATCTCAAATGACATCAATGATGACATCACCCAGTGACTGTGTGTTTCTATAAAGTTTTAATATGTTTTATAAATATGCCAAGGTGTATTTAGGAATGAGTGGGAATATAAGTATCTGGGTGGAGGATTTAGTAGGTGCGTGACTGTATAAGTGAGTGATTAAATGTGTCTTACTGAATACATGGGTTAGTGACTAAACTGTGTGAATGTCTGTACCAGTGTGTCTGTTGTTGTGTAAGCTGCTGCATGGGTTGGTGAGTAGCTACATGAGTATCTATATGGGTAATTGATTGGTTGCCTGAGTATCTGTATGGGTGCCTGAGTGTTTGGGGGTGGGGGGGTGACTTTGTGCATAGATGTGTGAGTGGGTGAGTCACTGGGTGGATGGGTTCAAGAGTGTGTCTGCAAAGGGCTGTATGGATGAGTGAGTGTGTATAGCTGTGTTGGTGAGTGTATGGATGTCTCAGTGGTATATGTGTGAGTAACTACATATGTGAAAGGCAGTATATGTGAGTGTTGGAATATGGATGAGTGTGTGCTTGTGTCAGTGATTGTAGAAGAGAGTAAGTATGTATTAGTATCTGTATGAATAGGTGAGGTGGTGTGTATATAATTGTATAGGTGAGTAAATGGAAGTGTGATTGATTCTTTGTATGGGTGAGTGGTGGTGTGTGAGTATCTGTAGAGGTGTATGAGTGCATATGATAGTGCTGTATTGATGAGTGACTGCATGTATGAGTGACTGTATGGGTAAATGAGTGGATGTGTGTGTAGACCTAGGAATCCGTGAATGAGCATGTAGTAACTGGTGTTGGTGTGTCTATGGTTTCGAAAAATGGTACTCTGTATTTTAGAGTGGGTGTTTCAAAGGTTATATTCGGGTGTGAGGAGGTGCATCAGATTATCACGTGGATGATGTCATCAGTGATGTCATCAGTGATGTCACCGACCATGTACTGAATATTGTAATATGTGATGTCATCAGCAGTGCATTGTGGGGGCGTGAGTTATAATTAGCTGAACTAACTATAACAGCGAATTTCTCAGGTTTTGCATGAGTAAAATGTCCAACTAACTATAATGTCCCTGAAACCTCAGTTTTTTTCAGTGAATTTCTATGGTTTTTAAAATGCTAATTTCTAACTATAACGTGCCTGAATCCTATGTTTTTTTCAGTGAATTTTAAAGGTTTTTTAACTGCTAACAGGAAGTCCACCTGTGCACCCAACTTTTTGCTGACGGGTAACTGACTCTGACTAACCATGCCTAGAGCCAGTGCTATACTAAAAGACACTTAGAATACAGTGAAAACACCTACATACACAAAAAAAAACTAAGGGACCCATTAGGATGTCGGGCGGATCGCCACTGCCATGCGGGCAGTGGCGATCCGCCCAACATCCTTTCCCGCCCACTACCCATTTCCCCCCCGCCATATTACTATGGCAGGGGGACCGCGGTGGACAGAAAGACCGTCCACCGCTTTTCCACCCGGTCAAGGAGTTGACCGTGCGGAAAAGGGTTTCATATGGTGCCGGTGTCTGTTAGACACCGCCATCCATATTAGGGTATGTGCAGGGACATCCGCCACAGAAAGGCATGCATGAATGACTTGTGAGGGCCCGTTGCGAGCCCCCAGGGACTGCGCACTTCACTGTACAACGTGACAGGCACCACACGGTGTAATTCTGTTCAGCAGTCCGGGTTGTAGCCTGTTCCAATTTTTCCAACAGGAATTAATATAGGGAAAACTTGTTTTGGGATCCCCCTTTTTTTCGGCCCCATTTCACAAATCATCCCAAGATAGGAGCTGATCGGAGCGCCCCATTAGTTTTGAAAATTTTGCGAAGATTCGTCAAACGGCACCAGAGATATTGGCAAAAGAAAAAACTCTATTTGAATAGAAGCGAGGTCCTAACTATAACTACGTACTGGCGACCGCCAGTATGTAATTATATATATATATATATATATAAATATTAATGATCTTACGGCTCAGGAATTGGTAAGGACAATTAGAGTTCTTAAGTGTTATGTGTGAGGTCCATTTTTATGTTAATTTTGTTTGGTGTTTGTTTGATGATTATTTAAATGACAATTATTACTTTTGAAAGTACTGATGAATTTTGATCAACTGTAACCCTATTCTACCTTTTATGCTAATATGACATGTTGAAACTAAAATCATTATAATTATGACATACCATGATCTCATATAATTATAAAAGTAATATTGATTCTGCCCACACAAGAGCAACTCATTGCATTATACTGAGATATTTTCTCTATGTCGATGATGACGTATGACTATGATCACATTGAATATATAATCTATGTTGAGTATCGGCACAGTTACAATGAAATGTTTATTGTGGTAAATTTCGATGTTCAATACTAAAGTGACCAATTTGCACACATTATGCTTTATTTGGCAGGAAATTATAATATTTTTCGTTTTTTTAAATTTAAAATAGAATTGTCCATGCAATATTGCATTGAATGAGAAGGATTTCTTTTATGTCCATTATGAAGTCATTTGTATATCACGGCTCCTTTGGCTTTGGTTGGCAAACTTGACAAAGGCCGTCTTGGCTCAGTTTTGCACTAATAAATTACCTGTGGATGGAATTGGTGTGCCGCCTCCTCTCTTTTTGGATTGAATTCTTTGGACAGTTGTGGTTTCTGCCGCCACTGCTGCCACCGAAACTGATATGCAGGAGAAAAGCGTTGTGGCAGTTATGTGCAACCAGAGTGGAATACACACCGTCCCAGCCCCACCAGTTCTGAACTTTCCATGAAAACGTCTCTTGGAAGAAAATCAGATTGTGCGGGGTGAGTGGGAGCGGCTGGACTTGGGAAGGTATCGGGTTTACATGGGTCGGAGGGCTCTGTGTGCTTGATTATCTCCTCTTGTTCCTTCATGCTCTCATTGCCGCTTCGCTTTATATTGTTTCCAACCAGTCTGGAGCTGTGTCACGTTGCAGTACAGATCTTATTGCCATGTCTTTTCAAACCACAAGTGTTTAATTCAGTATTGGACATGAGTGCATGGGAAACGGAGAGACAGGCAGTTGCACTTTCTCTTTTTAACAAAAACGTTGATATAAACCAATTACCAACAGCTACTGGAACCTCGCATGGAATCTTAGAGCCGACCCTGAAAGAAATCTGAATTTATTGGAGAAACTCGCAAAACACGAACTCAACAAATGGTGGGAAGTGACCTCACTGACTAATTATGTTGAAGTTGTTCTTGTCCCAAGAGGGTTACGAATCTCAATTATACCAACCTTTGAAAATCCTAACCCGGAACTTCTGGAGGACTGGGCCTTGTATATGTCCAAAACATGCAAAGGAATGCTGGAAATTTTAAAAAATATGCCAAGATTGATCTAGAAAAAAACTAGACAAGATTTGTCATCATTGCGATCGGAGTTGGACAAACACAAGGAAGATAAGCTGGTAATCGAATTCTTAAAAACTCTGGATGGCCTTCTTAAGACCTATGAGGATGCAATAAAAGCTAAAAAACAGCGTAAATTCCTAGGTGATAAGAGAGATTACATGAAACAACAAATGCCCAAATACAAGGAATATCCAGTAGTGGTTCCTGGAGGGAGTACTGCGGAGCGGGGCAGGGCGGTGGAGGAGCAGGGTTGGGGGTAGTAAACTCCGTCATGCAGCCGATCGGAGTTAGGTAAAGAAATAAAAACAAATTAAATTGCGATCACTGCATTGCCCTCCAGAAGCCGCTACTGTGAATATCGGAAACATACTACTACTAAACACCAGGTCACAAAGACTACAACAAACTTCACTCTAGAGGACATACCTTCCATTCTGTAGATTCATGAACTGGGTAGCAATAGTGACGTCACGAACAATGTGAATGTGGGGGCCACATTGAAAACCTTGGGCTTTCCAGCAGGCACAACATGCAGAAGTGGCCTAAAAATGAAGTCAAGAAAAAAGGAATAATCACAACTATCGAATCAAGGATAATCTCGCAGGCGGTCAGAGGGATGCATTAACCAACTTATTGCAGGACTCAAAGATAGTGATAAAACCCTCAGACAAAGGGGGGAACATTGTCTTGATGGTCATGAATGATTAAAAAACGGAAGCTATCAGACATCTCAGTGACTTAAACTGTTACGAAATCATCAATTGGGAAACATATGATAATACGGTCACCAGATACTATGAGATGCTGAATGATTGGTGGAAGGCTGGTCTCATAGATAATAATGAACATACGTTTCTGAAAAACAACAGCACACGAGTTCTGTGCCTGTATTTCTGTCCGAAGGTTCATAAGCATCCCTCCTAGCCATCAGGAAGACCGATTGTCTCCTCAAATGAAGGTCTCCTTGAGAACGCTTCAATCTTTTTGGATCACTTTCTAGCACCTTTCGTGACTGATCTAAGATCATACTGTAAGGACAGCACAGATTTTCTTAAAAGAATCTATGATATCAAGTGGGAGAGGGGTTTCTTGAAGATTTCTTTGGATGTGTGTTCCCTTTACACATGTATAGATCAAGAAAAAGGTGTAGAGGCTTGTATGTACTATCTTCAGAGGCAAACAATTGATTTGTTTGTTCACACATTATTGTTGAGACACATGATGCTATATTGCCTGCAAGAAAACATCTTTCTGTTTGGCAAAACATCATATCGATAGACGTCCAGTACTGCCATAGGCACCTGATTCGCCCCGAGCCTAGCGAACTTGTTCTTGGGCTGGTGAGAGGAGCCGGTCGTATGGACAGATACCAATGAAAAGTAGACGGGACATACACTTTTATGGTTAAGGTATATCGATGACCTTTTCATCATCTGGGATGGTGGAAAGGATCTAGCCTTGGAGTTTATTGAGTCTGTGTCCCAGAACAACTTGAATTTGAGCTTCACACATACAAGAGTGATATTTCATGTGAATTTTTGGATATCAAAGTTACGGTACAAAACAAAAAGTTGATAAACAATCTTTTAGGGAAGGAAACTGCAGGCAACAGTACCCTGCTTGCACGCAGTCACCAATCCCACTTCCCTTCTGAACAGTATCCAATACAGAGAACTATTACGTGCTCGCAGAAACTGCAGCACAGATGATGACTACAGGAAAGAACATAACACCATGATACAAAGATTCAAAAGGAGAGGTTATTCTGATAAAATCTTGTCCCAGGCTAGTAGTAAACTATAGAATATCAAACAGACAGATGTCCTTTTTAGAAATAGAAAGATGCCCCTGGATAATCAATTGACCAACATCCCTTGAATGATTACCACGTATTAGGCAAGATCTAGTAGTTTTAAAACTATCATGAAGAGACATTGGGGTCTCATTCAAGCAGACCCCGTAATTGGCAAAAGTGTAGGTGACTTCCCTGTAGTAACCTATAAAAGACCGAGATACCTTAAGAACAAATTAGTCCAAAGATTCCAGCTATCTGAACCATCTGTCAATTGGCTACAAACAAAGGAAGGGTTTCGTAGGTTCAATTCATGCAAAGTGTGTAAATTCAGTCAGAGCTGTAAGACTTTCAAAACGCATGATGGCAGGAACAGATCTATTTCAAAATTCATCACTTGTACCACAGAGCTTGTGATTTACGTTATGGAATGTCCAT
Organism: Lissotriton helveticus; assembly: GCF_964261635.1. Classification (NCBI taxonomy): domain Eukaryota; kingdom Metazoa; phylum Chordata; class Amphibia; order Caudata; family Salamandridae; genus Lissotriton; species Lissotriton helveticus. Next base: position 1,913,219,858 of record NC_136061.1, on the reverse strand, counting down.
GTGATGTTAGATACATATGAAGCACCAAATTACAATTGAAAAAACATATCCTAGAACACCAAAGAGCAATAACAGACATAGACTTCAGTTACTCTCTAGCCAGACATTTCTACAGTACCTACAACAGTAATAACAAACTACTCAAGTTCTGTGGGATTGATAGAGTAATGAAACACATACGAGGAGGTGACAGGGAGAAACAGCTACGCATCCTCGAATCCCGGTACATTTTTTATCTCAATACCTGGATGCCATTTGGGTGAACACTGCGGAGAAACTGTCGACACACATAGGAATCAACCGTCCCATTTATCTCTCAGTTTTTCCCATGCATTCCCGTAAACAAGGACATCTGATCCTTCTTTTAGCACTTTCCCCTTTATTATGACCCTTCTTTATCGTTCTTTCAGATAAGGGTTCCCTTATCTTCAATTTTATTTTGGGTGCACGTAGGAAACACCACGTGTAGCTATGATCCGAAATCTAGGATCTGCACTGTATTAATCTTTATTAGGACCTACATATATACACACTTAGGGCACGTGCCCGGTGTTGGCTTTTGATCCCAATGGAATTCCATTATAGGATCTCAATACTGCGATTGTCGAAGGACCTTTCACCTCAATTTTATTTGTGAAATGGCCGACACTACATTTATGTCATAATTAAAGACATCTCACCCTGTATATGGTTTGTCTACTCGGGTTATATGTAATTCTCACCCACATAACACTTCAGAACTCTAACTGTCCTTACCAATTCCTGAGCCGGAAGACCATATCTATCAAACGTCAAGGACATTAATCGGACAGTCTTGATGTGAGGTCCAATTTTTATGTTAATTTTATTTGGTTTTGGTTTGATGGTTATTTAAATGAAATGATTACATACGAAAGTAACAATGAATTTTGATCAACTGTAACCCTTTTCTATCTTTTTTGCTAATATGACATGTTGAAACTAAAATCATGATAATTATGACATACCATATCTCATATAATTATGAAGTAATATTGATTCCGCCCATTTGAGAGCAACTCATTTCATTATATTGAGATATTTTCTCTATTAATTCAACAAAAGGAGGTGCACCAAACAAAGTAAATTTCAGTCCATTTGCATTTTCTTTGTTTTCCTCCTTTATTTTAATATCCGCATGTGATTATAAAAGCAGATAACGTGTTTCGTTCTTATTAGGCACAAACCAATTAGACCTTTTTCAGGGCTCAAAAAGCAGAATATAAAAACTCTCATTAGTCGAATTGATAATCCTGTTTTCAGTGGCTAACTGTAATAATCATTTCATGATGTAGCCAAAATTCAAAGGGCCAGTCTCCCACCTCGTGGCAAAGGCGAGTGACTAAAACATTGCGGATAAGTAAAGTTGAGCGTTCACTCCTGGTAGTCACGAGAAACTCCGAATAGCAGAGTGGTCCACTGTGATAAGCGGTCTCCAGCCTTCTGTTCGTCCTGTGTGAAAAGATATCAATTCGACTAAAGAGAGTTTTTATATTCTGCTTTTTGAGGACAGAATCAACGCTACCTCCCAATCTGGAGTGCCAGGAGAAAGTAGCAGGAGGAGGGCCTGTTCCGGGGCAAGAGTCAATTCTTCCCGTCAACGTGGACAACCTAATGATATCAGCATAGAGTAAACCTCTTGAAAACTATCTCACACCATCACATTGGAGAAGAATAGCTCAAATTACTGAGGCCTCTGGTGCCCAGTAATGATAAGTAAAAACATCAATAAAACAACACTTCAGTATTGTGAGAAAATGGATTATCAGTTGGGTTGGATGGTAGTCCACCACAAGTAATAATCAAACTTTTCTTGTTAGGTCCAGGAAAGGTTTTAGTAATATAAACGTGAGTTAAACCCCTGGTTGCAATGGCACATGTTGGGAGGTACTATGCATTGAAGAAACGTATAGCAGCACGTTTCAGAGCTCTTAATAATCTGGATAATAGATACCCTATTGGAGCCCCTGCGAAGGAATGTGTAATACAAGGTAAACAGCTCTGTTTCAAATTTCATGGTATAGGATCTGTGATGCCTGAAGTTAGGCGAGGTAACCGGGATCTTAAGCTTAGACAATGTGAAGCCCGCTCGATCATGAAATTACATGCTGTTGACGGGGGTCTCAACATGGATAATGAACTCCAATATTTTCTGGGTACCAACTACTACCATAGGTATCTTGCAGAAAATAGGATATGAAATTTGTGTTCGTGAACAAGGTGTAACTAGTAGTGTATGACTTTAGACACATATTTCCTATTGTGAGAAAGATTCTGATGAAGATAGGCAATACCTAGCACACTGAAGATCTCATATAATGTCATGCATAAAATGCAATATGAATAATCTCAGAATGTAACTTTAGATAGGAGTTGAGTTTCTAAGATGGCGCCTGGGTATATAATCTTTATGATCTCTCCCATTTAGTTTGTCCACGAATACTAATGTTTTTGCACTATGAATACCCGGGGATGCCTATTAATGGCATATGGGAGACAGGACGGCCTAAATTTGATTGGGATAGAGTATGTTTCAAGTTTTAAGTGTAAACTTGTGTGGGCTAATTACTGCTAGTTCGGAATTTTAAGATGGCGCCTACTTAGGGAATTCTGTTAGTCTGGTCTCAATTGAATACGGTCACAATTCCGGTATATATGGATGAACACACTTGGCGTGTTTGTGACAAACACGGTGTTGTAGCCAGGAGCACTCTCTTTTGAATATGAGGTAGGCTGCTTTCATCTCAGATATTATTGGCATATGTGAGACGGGATGGTCTAAATTTTATACGGATTGAATATGTCTTTAACCTAAATTGCAAGCTTGTGCGGGATAATGACATCAGGTAAGCTGCTTTCATCTTGGATATATCCCTTTGGAATTGGCCCTGCCAGTCATGAACGCGATGACCTGGAGAGCCATAGTGTAACATGGTTGATTTTAATCTTTAATCGTTTGTACTTTGGTTAACTTTCAATGCCGAGTATACAATATATAGTTTATGCACTTTCTGATGCTGTTCTGTGATTTCAAAATTACGTTAACTATGTGCTCATGTTCAGATTAACTCATGCTATCTTTTTGCTTAGATGAAGTTGGTCTCCATTAGCTGTAGATATAATGACTGGGAGAGTTACATGTGACAGCACTGCCTTATAACTAAGACTTTTGGGTCACCTTTAATGCTGAACATATGTGATCTTGAATGTGCAATACAATTATGCACTGAGTCTTGCTGTCTTGTGATGCTAGAATCATGTGAACTATATACCTGTATGTAGATTAATTGTGTTACAATTTGTAGACGTAGCTGTTTGGTAATATGGTGCTTATTTTTACAGATCGCATTTTAAAATTGACTACCAGTGATGACCAAATTTGAAATATAGGTATGATTTGTTAATACTTGTAAGGGTTTGGTATTCTGTTTATTAGTTACTCTTTTACTAGATTTTGATTAATGATATAATCCGATCATTAGGTATTGGAGAAAGTGTACTTTTTCCGCTGGTGACGTCAATACTGACGTTACCCTGATTTATTTTTGGTGAGTTGACTTATGTTTATATAATGCTTTGGTGGCAAATTTGGTCTCACACTGTTTTTGGTTTTACTTTACTCCCTTTTGGGTTTCACTTGTGGTATGATGAAGAGGCACAATTGCAAAGGTGGCACAATGGATAGGCTTTGGATTGGAGTTACTACTCCTATACACTATACCCTCATTCTATTTAGTCTTTTTTCTCCTTCCTTTTTCCCGTAGCACTTAGGATCACAGTGTACTTCTTCCTTTTTCATTTCCCTGACCCTATGATCTACTTTATTTTCTGAGAACTTACACCATACTAACTATGGGGGAGATTAGTGGTATAAATAGTTATGGTTTCCTTTTTATTTAGTTTTTTTGTATTCCTGAGGAAGTCGTGGGAGATTAACACCAAGACGAAACACGTGTTGGCTACATAGGCTACATCTGTCTTTTGGATAGACCGCAATGCTTATGAGGCTTTGAATACAACATTTGAAGTATAACGAAGCAGAACTGGCTGTAACATTGCTGAATTTGAAATTGAACACTTGGAATAAAAAGAAGTCTCTACGACTACATATTTGTGGATTTTGAAATTCATTGGACATTTGCTGAGGGTAAAGACTTTTGAGTAAATGACATTTGGGGCTTTTTAGGCTCCAAATCTTGAAACGTGCGGTGACCGTTTTTTCTTTATCCTTTGAACATTGTGTAAACTAATACTATGTTAACCTGTTAATGATCTTGTTCAGAATTTGACCTTGCCACGCTCACCTTTATTAGCTACAAGTGTGAGTGGGTCCTGCCTTTCAGGTTTCCTCCGAGGTCTGAAAAGTAGGAGCAACCCCTTTTGGTCTTCCACAGGTCCAGTAGTATTCTCAGTAGTGTTCTGAAGAGGGTGTCCAGGGGTGCCACATTTATGACTGGCATTAGCCTGTGGGTGAAGTGACTACTGGACCCTCCCTAACCACGAGGGAAAAAGCCCACACTTTTGCAGCATTTTCTGTGTGCCCTCTGCAAACAATCCCGCAGTGCCCCTTTCTGCCTATATCCAAGATGTTGAAACACTTATTACCTTGTGAAAAGCCTGTTTGCCCACTCCAGAGGTTTGGCCGGGTAAATGATCTACCCCTCCTTTATGGTCACTTTGTACTAGTACTGAAGACAGCTTCTTTTCCACTGGGATCGGTGCCTGCCACAAATAAAGGAACAAATATGGATCCTACCCAGGTGTCAACTAACATTTCTCAGTGAGAGGATATGCCTCTTTAAAGTTGAACACGTTTCTGGGCACAATCCAGATTGTCATCCTGCCAGTATAACAGAAAATGTAACCACATACAAGGTGTTGGAAATTGGGCCAGTGGTTAAAAGGGGGCTGAGTAAAACCCTACTCAAGCAGGAACCACAATTTCTGTTAGGGTGAAATCACAAGCAAACTCCAAATTAGCGTTTTCTTGCCAGTATGGTAACTTGGCACAAAGCAGCCAGTCTTAACTTAGAGGAAATGGGTAAAGTATTATACAGCACTTCAAACAGTTATAAAGTGAAAAAACAATGAAAATCCTACACATTTAGACAAATAGACTGAAATGTAATAAATTCTTTAAGACCTAAATGACAAAAATCCAATCAGTAGAACTGGAGATAAACAAAGTTAAAGTGAAAATAGTGTCTAGAAGCACAAAGTACTAACAGTGGTTATCTGGTCACATCAAACCAGGACAAAGTCACAAGTTCAGGCCTACCACGATGGAGTGCAGGCCAGCTACAGGGGCTAAGTTAGGCATGCTAGACAAAGCATCTTAAATCCTGGTTTGCGAAGAGTTGCAAGATCCCGTGTTGAAGATGCATTTCACAGTGGTGTGTCTGAGAGGTTTGTGGGGCTTGCAATGGGAAGTCCTGTGTTGAAGATGCGTCATGCACCAGAAGTTCCGAAGAAGCTGCTGGGTTGGGATGCATAGTCCTGAGTAGTAATCGAGGATACCTTTAACAAGGAGCTTGAGATGTGAAGGCCTGTGTTGAGGATGTTGCGGGCTGCGATGCGAAGTCTGGATGCGCTGCGCTGTGGCGGATCCAAAGCGGAGCTGCACTGAGAAGTATCACACTGCATTGGTTCTGTCCACAAGACCACCGCTGGGCTGGCATAGCACCGTCAGGCCCGCTCACAAGAATCCAGGACAGGGGTGCCCCCACTTGGGAGGTTGGGGGATAGGACTCACAGCGGACTGAGTCCAGGTCCTGGGTTCAAGGCGGTTGGAGCATTTTCTTGCTCTGAGGCTCTGATCAGGAGGCCAGCCAACTAGCCCTTGGTGTCACTCTGGGTAGCTTAGGTCCAAGATGCAGGTCTATACCTTTTTACTCAGGCAGCATGGCAGCAGGCAGAAGGGCAACCGAGTAGCAGTCCTTCTTGCACAGCAGCACAGCAGTCCTTCTGAGTCTTCCAAAGGTCCAGTTTGTACTGAAGAGTTGGGTCTCCGGGTCCATTATTTTTACCTGGTGTCAACTTCGAAGAAGGAAATGTTTCTAGAGGCTTCCTCCCCCAGAAGTGCTTGCTACTTCGTGCCACCCTGTCCTGGCCTCTGCTTGCCTAGGGTCACAAAATACTTGTGTCAAACCCTGTGTTCAGATAGAATCTTTGTGATGTGCACGCATTGTAGGTGACAGCCCCTCCCCCTCAAGTCAGAGATAGCCCATTCTGCCAGCACTTATTCCCTCTTTGTCTCACTGTCTGGATGCTAGACACAAAGACCAACTACGAGCTACACCTAGTCATCTGACCTAGGATACAGGCTGCCGGTAGCAAATGGTTAGGACAAGAAAATGTAAACTTTCTAAAAGTAAAACAATAAGGCACTTAACGTACACACCAGGCCGGCGCACTGCGGTAAATGGGACCTTTTCCCTTTCAATCCATCACTTACGCCATCTTTTCTCAAAACTTGACTTTTGATTCAATATTTAATTCCATCTTTTCAATGTCAATACCACGGAGACAGCGACATTCCATGAAGATGTTTATTATTCATTTTCAAATGCGGCTGCTTTCCATTCCAGGTTTTTAAACAGCAACACGTGATTTCATGAACACCAGCGTAGGCCATATAGTATTACCCAATGCATTTCGAGCCGAAGGCTCTTCGTCAGGGGTTTCTGGAAAATACATCAAGAACAGCTATACCAATTGCGTAGGATTTAAAAGTGCTCTATAAACACAAACAAAATAACTGCAGAATCAATTAAATCTTTCTGACCTCCCACCCCCTTTTCTAAAAGTGGCAATTCCCATAATTGTAACATAAAATCCAATTTTACCATTAAATTACAGTTCTTTAGACACTGATCTCGACATTCTGATCTGCTCCCAGTTGAAAGTTATCCATTATTAAATATAATAAGTTAACCCAATGTTATCCTATGCGAGAGGTAAGCTTCACAGTAGTAAAAAAATAGTTATGGGGTTTTTCACTTTCTGGACATGTAAAACTTAAAAGTACATGCCCAACGTTTTCAGTTTCAGTGTTTATTTATTTGATTTAGTTGTCTACTGAGAACAATACATTTTCTGATAAAACATTTAAAATGTGTCAGTATACAATACATTTTTCAATACAAATTTAAAAATGATTTAAGAATTTAAACAGATTGTGACAGACTAATTCATCTGGTGGAGACTTAAACAACAAAATCAAACTCTGCACTGATGTACTATTATATCTGAATTGAATTTAATTAATCTTAAATAGCGATTTGTGGCCTCTATTACTATCGGTTTCGGACAAACTTTTTAAATACACTGCACCCTGTCCTCTGGGCTGTTTAAGGCCTACTCTAGGAGTGACTGATATGTATTAAAAAAGGGAGGGTTGGGCCTGTCAAGAGGTTTATCCTGCCAGTCCGAAATGGCAGTTTAAAACTGCACACACAAGCTGCAATGGCAAGCCTGAGGCCTGTGGCATGTTTAATGTGCTACCTAAGTGTGTTTTACCTAAGTGTGTGGCAAAGTGAGTGCCGTAGACCCACTAGTAGCATTTAATTTATAGGACTCTGTGGCACAATGAGTGCTGTAGACCCACTAGTAGCATTTAATTTACAGGCCTTGGGCACATGTAGTACATGTTTCAAGGGATATGCAACTAATTAAATATACTAATTGGATGTGAGCCAATGTTACCATGTTTAAAGGGAAGCGCACAAGCACTTTAGAACTGGTTAGCAGTGGTAAAGTGTGCAGAGTCCTAAAGTCAGCAAACCTAGTGAGAAAAACCAGGAGACTAGAAGACAAAAAGGTGGTGGAAAACTACGCCAAGGATGTTATGTCCAACAGAAGGGCTATGTCTCAGCTCTGAAAGTAAGTTGACCCCTCATCAACTTTATAATTGAATTGGGAGTCCAAGAATAACATTTGTAGGCGTTTCCTAGCTGGAGATAACATTATTAAATGTAATATTTTATAATATTGTTACATTTAATATTTTATCTGAACGATTCCTATGGAACACGGCTACCGTGAAAATAGCTTTTGGGGCCTTTTCACTACAAGGATATGTGTAATATTAAACTTTTACATGTCCTACTTTTAATTATCATGCATTCTAGCTTATGGGCAGTAAGGCCTTATTAATTTTTAGAAAGATATTAGAAAGGAAGGTTTAGGCCTGTCAAAGGGGATTATTTTGTAGAATTATAAGAAATCTATATTCAGACAAAATACAGTACTCATATTAACAAGGCATGTCAGAACTCTAGACCTCATTTTGAGGGCTGCAATGAATCGAGGGGTGGTACCCAGACCCTGTAATAAAAGTACCACAGTGAGAAGCTATAGGTTCACCCTTGTATTTCAGATGTTGTACTCATATATGCTAACTAACCAGAGGTAATTTTACCTTATCAAAAGTTCAACGTCATGCATGAATTCAAATACTACTACCTTTTTGCTGATTGTATCCTGCCATGGATTTTTCATGCTGAAATACAGCAGCACTAACACAAAGGTACTATTTCAATTTTCAATTCAAATTGACTTTATTTCGGATATATTGCAATCCATAAAAGTACAATACATTATACATTACATTTAAAAACATTACAAAGATGACAAATCAATATAAAATAATACATAAGACATAAGAATTTCTTAAAAGAGTGAGTGGACGAGAGCAGTACAGAAAAAGTGCAGGTTAAGCCCATGTACAAAATAGTGCAAAATAGTGCGTCTAGCTGAGAATCACAGTTATTCATCTAGGCATTTTCTTATTCTCACTGATAATTTTAAATATTCTAGCACCTGAAGGACACAATCAGAATGCAATAGCTGTAGATATACAAGGGCAGGTCTGATTTGTTTAAAATTTAATTTTCTTAAAAGAGTCACAAGATACCGCCTCCGGGGGTACTCATAAAATGAGCATAAAAATATAAAATGCAGCATATCCTGTGGAGACTTCCCGTCGCAGCCACAGGGTGCTGCAGGTTTTTTAAAAGTGTCCAGCTTTGGTCTAATTAAAATATGATGAAAGATGTTGAACCTGAATCGTGTCAGCAAAAATTTATCATGAGAGGAAAAGGAGCATGTTAGGTACATTTCCATGGTGTCACAGGTTCTTAACATAATGTACTTTCTAACATTTGGTTTCAGAAGCTCAACTTCATCTCTTGTGGCACTACAATTCATAAAAAAGGCCCTCTTAAGGTACTAATTAGAAGCTGGGGTTTGAAATCTGAGCCCTCTGCAAGTTGGAGTTAAGCAGGGATTTCAATTCTGAGTTGTGCAATAATTATCGGACCCCTGCTGTTTTCGGGTGTATGATTTCGACAAATTAAACCTGATGAAATTTGAGGAAAAGCCACAGGAAAAGTTAAAACATGCAGAATTTGGTTTATTAGATACTAATTTGTCATTGTATTTCTCATTACCAACTGAAAAACTTGAAATTAGAGGTAATTAATGCGTGCAGTAAATACCTCACCCTGAGGTAATAGTAGTTATTCAGTTCAGTAAGTACTCTCCCTTTTACGACCATGTCTGAATCAGGGCCAAAATGATGAGATTCCTTTTCGCCATACACCAGAATTTAAAAGATGCCGTTCAGAAAATCTTGTCCACATTACTAATATTTCATTTCCTTCTTTTAACAGGTACAGAAGAAGAATTACCGGCAGGAGAAAAAGAGGGCCAGCAAGCAGCTTTTCAGCGCTTTGAAAGATCCCAGTGCGGTGATTATGGCGGACTGGCTCAAGGTACCTGCTGTAAAACATCATTATTTATGTTTTTCTCGTTTCCACAAGCTTATCATTTACCACATTGAGTTCAAATCCCTGCGTTGTTTAATTTTAACACTGACTTTAGGAGGCCTCAGCAACTAAGAGACGTGCACTCGTGTGTTCCTGTCGACACGTTCTGTTTTTTTCAAATATTTCCTTTGTAAATATCTGCAAACTTAAATAAGTGCATCTTGCCATCACTTCCTACCTCACTTCTACTGTTTCCAAGCACTTTAAAAAACTGCTGTTTCTCTTATTCTACATAATGGTGCTCAAATTACCAAGCTCTGAAGGATTAAAGTCTCAGTCTGTTATTTGCAAGACCAACACCGCCTTCTTTCCTTGTAAGGTCAGTAAATTGAGCTGCATTAAGTAGGCTAAAAGTAATGATGTTGCTTAAAACAGGTAGAAACTGCAAACGTGCTAAAAAAGTTGCAAAATAAAAAAGTATTGTTGTTTAATACATTTCTAATTGAATACATTCTTCGTATACAGGGATTATCTGTAATCTTCAAAGCAACACGTTATTGCTTTATTATACACCTGTATTTAGGGTCATAAGTAACTATACTTTTGCCATACTTCAAGCAAACCTTTTTTCAGCAGACAGGACAAAAACTCGTTTAGGGTCCCCAGCCAGCCAGCCTCACCACCATCACTGTACTAGGTCAGAGAAGCATGTTTATCTCATCATCCCACTCTCTTCCACTTCTTGCAGGTATCACTTCCTGCCAGTTAGCACTCAGCCATTCAGTATTTGAATGAGTGACCTCTCCCCAGACACGAAGGGTCACATGTATCATGCATTTTCGGTATGATTCGCAGAATCGTGCCGATTGCAAACTGTGAAATATATTTTGGTATGTATGAATTCCAATTTGTGATTTGGTAACATGTTACTAAATCACTATTTGGAATTCTGAATACATACCGATTTGGTATTAGTAAGGGCGTGTTTAGAGCATCCCTTTCTAATACCAAATCGCAGCAGTATGTAAGAATGTTTTGCGACCAAAATGTGGTCGCAAATCATTCACATTTTACCACCTACGTCTTGTAGGTGGCAACCGATTCGCAAATGGGAAGGGGACCGAAAGGGGCCCCTTCCCCTCTGGGAATGGTAGCGAAAACATTTTTTTCAGAGCAGCCAGTGGTACCACGGACCACTGCCTACTCTTAAACAAGCATTTTCAATACAATAGGTCTCTCATTTGCGGGAGTTTAAACTAATGGCATTATAAAGAACAATGCCTTTTATTTATGTGTTTTAAACACAAAACATATATAAAAGGCATTGTCATTTCTATTGCTAATAGCTCAAACTCTCGCAAATGCGAGACCACTTTAATGGTGGCAGAGCCCATGTCTTTACACGCTGCTTGCCGTATTCAGGTTACAGCGAGCAGCGGCTAAAGAAAGGGGTGGGACCAACATTAAAGTGAAAACGCAGGTGGAATAGGGGAAGATCATTAAAGAAAATAGTGCTCAGCGACTACATAAAGCAGAGTCCAGTCCTTATGGGAGGTTACAAATGCAGACAAGGTGCTACCAAGGTGGGACTATTAAGCCTTTTCACAAGTTAAAAGACACAATTTTGAAAGGACAGTAACAGGAGCCAATTGAAAAGATGGGCTGGAAATGGCCAGAGCTTCTATTCCATACCTCAATAAAGCATGCCTCGCAGAGCAGCACATGCGCTGCCAAGGCTCGACCAAAAAATCAAAAGAAATCTTTCCATTTTTCTTTTTTAAACGCAAAAAAATATTGCTTTATTTAAAAGCAATCACAGACATGGTGGTCTGCTGAACCCAGCAGACCACCTTCCCTGTGATTTTAGTGATTTCTAATTGGTCACAAATTGCTACGTACCTCATTAATACTCATGAGGTAGGTTGATTTGTGATCCACTAGGAATCACTAATTTAAACTCATGGAGTTTCATACATTAGGAATAGTGATTACCTAATTGAGATTTGGAGAAAATCGCAATTAGATAATCGCTATTTCCAAAAATGATACATGTGGCCCTAAAATACTGGTCCTATATAAAGTGTCTGTTGAAGTGCATTGGAATGCTTTGAGCAAGCTGGTCACAGAAGGATAATGGTCATTTTAGTTCTGGGCTAGAGACAACCCTAGCTAACTCTCCAAACCCTGTGTAATGAAAATGTATTGTATATTATGGACAGCAGAACATCGAGAGAGCCATTAAAGACTATGCAGTGGCTCTTGGGCAATAATGGCTGCTATAGACCATACAATCCAACATTCCTATGTTTGCTTTCTGTTTCTTCATGTTTATTTTAGAACATTCTACACTCAGGATATGTTATGTTAAAATAGTATTATAGCCATTCTTCATCAGGTTAAACCGATTGCTAAAAGTACTTTTCCTTCTTATAGGACCTCGCCTGCAGATCAGAACTGTAACTTGGGAAGAGGACCTTAAACAATTGTTATAGTCCTCAGCCGCAGGTTATAATCTTACGTGTATTCAGGGGGGCTTTTGGTCAGCTCCCTTGAGTGAGTGGTTGTTAGGCTTTTCATTCACTTTCTTTTGTTTCAGCCCATAAAACAGCATAGAGTAAGGAATGGGTCTCCCCTGTTCACCTACAGTTGTATTCCCAGTGTCTTTCACATTTTGTTTCAGGCCACTGAACAACCGTTGGGTGGTTGCTGTCTGAGTGATGGTATTTTGCCCTTTTACTTTCTGCTTCCCATCACCACCCCTTGTTGTTAAATATCCCATCAATGAAGAGCATATACCTGGATACTTTTTAGTCCATTCCCAGCCATTACCAGCACAGTACTGCCCCTGAAGCCAAACTTCTCATATAAACTCATTTTCTAACAGTGCCTCACTACTATGGTGAAGCCTTATCACATAACTGTATCGAGGCCCTTTGCCTTAAGTTGCTGCATGACATCTGTGTCAGGCTCTTCCTCTGCTGCTCAGCATATTACTATTGGAATGGTTCAAGGCCGGATTGCCCGTAGCGGGTATCGGACGTTTTCCTTGTGGGCTGCAGTGCTTAATTTGAGCTGGTGATTTCCGGTGCTCAGCACCGGCAATCATCAACACCGGCACTTTAGCACCAGTTAAGGACACATTCATTTTTGAAAGGCACAGGGAGTTTAATTGATTCGCCCAGAATCACAGGATGTTGAGCCGATGCCAAGACTCAAACTTGGTTCCCCAGCTCCAGAGTTGGCAACTCTGATCACTAGGCCACATCCTCCCCCACTTGTAAGGTCTGTTGGTGCTGAGTTAGACAGTGCTAACAGGAGATATGGGCTGGTCGAAGCTCTCTCCTGACGAGAGCCCTGGCACTATTGTTTTTCACAAATTACCCACTGGTGGGCTGGAGGGGTGGGGGCCGTTTTAAGGTTGAGCCTTTAGCAGCAGCGCGCATGCGCTGCTCGCTCTGCGAGGCATGCAGTAATGGAGTGTGCAGTGGAAGCTCCGCCCACTCTCCGCCCATGTTTTTAATTGGCTTGTGTCATTGTCTTTCGTAAATGCTGCTTTCTGATTGATTATGAGGCTTCTTTGTTCCTCCTTATTATGGCCAGTCGTCATTTGTACTCTCTTATGGCTACTGGCCCTTTTACTTCGAGTGTTACACAGTAGGCTACATGTTATTTAGCCTGTGAGCACTACTTTGTCCGTGTCTTCTCGCCCCCTTCTCTTCCCTGCCTCCGCCCGCACTCCCGTTGTCCGTGCTTCCCTCCCTCACGTTGTCCGTGATGCAATGCTTAAATGCGAGTCCTATTGCATTTCAAATGCTTGTTTACCAATAGGATCTGAAGCTAAAAAATAGTCAGGTGTGAGATTTTCTATTGGATCGCTACGTTCTGCAGCAAAAGAAAGAGGAAGCCATGGTGGTGGTTAGAGACAAAGTAATGGACAAATGAGACATTGATTTTTTGTTAGATGTCACATTTCAATTTGTTGCTCCTGATTTTCTTGGGAATTATAGTTCTTTTTGGCATGCATTTACTTGCTACTTAATGTTTGAAGGCACTGGAAAGAGGAGGCATAATCATTGCCTCCGGTACTGTCATAGGTTTACCTTGGAGAGTCTGTTGTGCTTGGAATTGTAATTGAAAAACTATTACTTCTGTAAATGGAGATCGTCTATGCGAAACATCGGGTGGGTTCCTTGAAAAAACTCTTGTTGTGAGATTAGCATGAGAATGTGTTTTATGATTGAATGGATAAATATTAGTCAGTTACTTGTTGAACTGTCTACTTGCTTTATTTGCGAGCAGGTTGTGGCTGGGTTTCGGTTCTGGCCCATAGCATATTTTGTGGTGCGCTCGATTGTCGAGAACCAACTGGACTGTAACTGAATCATGGGTGCGTCACCTTCTGCATGTTAACGTCACTGGTCGCTGTTTCCTGGGCCTCGCTTTGCCACCAGTGCTGCAGTTTCCCATGTGTTCGTAGTGCTTTGTTTCCGGAGTTCCATTTTGCGGGGCGCCAACCGCTCTTGCGTTCTTCACAGCGTGGCCGCTAAGAGTGCGGTGAGTGCACTCAGTTGCAGAGAAGGGCATCCAGGTGGTTGAGTTAAGTTTCTGTGGAAATAGCTAGGCCCAGAAAGTATCGACCAAACAAAATTTTTTAGCAAGTTTACTTGTTCGTAGATTTCGTTCATTGTATGAAATCTACGTCTTCTTAAACTAGCAAATGTTTAAGACTACTTTTATATTTTTCCTTTCAACATCACAATCAGTTAATTTTTTTGGGGGTGGGAAAAAGTGCTGAAGACGGAAATGTTTACTAAAGCTGGGCAAGCCAGCAAGTTAACGTAGAGAACAGAGCGAAGAGTCTGACTTGGGTGAGAGCCCAAGCCAGACCATACCCTGAAAATAGGTTGCATGTAGATTATGCAGCTAACATCATATGGAAATTCTTTTAAAGAAAAATGTATTTCTTTGACATGCGGAAGTGTTACTCCTAGTACAGCAGGCTCTATCACTGCATTGAAAGATAATTATTAAAAGTAATAGTTTTTAAACATGAGCCTAGAAACTTTCTGACCCCCCTCTGCCATTAGTGGACCAAGAGGCAAGTCAGTTGTCATCTTTGCCCTATATGTTGCTAGTGCTTCCTAAACTTATTAATACCATGACCCAGTTTTTAGACTTAGAAACGTTTGAGACCCACCTAGCTTTAACTCACATGAGGCGGGGCAATTTTTTTAAATGTAGTACTAGACATGCTTTTTAAAATGCTGTACATTCCTGTAGCAAACAAGTATTAGAACAGACAGTAAGAATTTTACAGCATTGCAAGAACCAAAAAACTAGAAGACATTTCCTCTGTTAATTCTTTTTTTAATAGGGTCGTTCAGTTCTACATAATATCTTCTTGGTTTTATGTAAAATAGCAAAAATACAATGCTATTTTATTATAACTTTTCAACATGCTGCACAGCAGCCACACTGCTCTACACCATATCTTAAAGACATTGGCTAAGCCAATATCTCTAGCTAAACACTTATAAGGTCTCAAAGGCGAGACCTATTGGCTATGCCAATGCTTGTTGTTACTGGGGGCCGGTTTTGCAGCAGTGCTGCAATATCGGACCATATAACAAAAGCAGCAGCAGTGCTTCACACTAGCACTAACTACATGTCGTTGGCCTAATACGGAATAATGATATGGCATTGTATTTCTGCATGCCGGCACCGCAAGTTCTTCAACTATTAAAGAGGAACACGGTCCTGTTTTAACTGTGGCTGTAAATTTTAAATCTCACACTACTATCAAAAATGTCTGAAGGACAAAGTGTGCTGCACGTTCGACTGTTGATAGTGAGAGAAAACCGAGTCCCTCTCTTGAAATCCGCGGCCACAGCTGTGAAGAGGAACGTATTCCCACGGCTGGGCATGAATGGGCCTTCTAATTTGGGGTCAATAGGGAAAAATAAAAATGATGCCTTGCAGCGTGTTATACAAAGCAATGTCAATATTCTGGCGATCAAAATAAATGGGAAAAAAACATTGACTGCACTGTAGAACAGAAAAGCATCAGCCTTCCCCATCACCTGAACATCTCGCTGCCTCTAACAGGTAGCTGAAAAACACAAGAAAAGGTTATGGGTATGCAACTTTGCTCTGAGAACACCCTGCACTGGACACAAATGGACTATTCGAAAATAACTAAAAAGGTGATTCTGCTCTGTCTTTCGTTCCACTATTTTGGCTAGGGGATGAAGGCACCGCAGTAGTGCATCTACCTTAAAAAGCTGAGAGCACTTAGGGGCAGGCTCTCAGTCTTAAGGCCTATATAGAGACCAGACAATTGCATCCTTGGAGTAAGAAAAAAGATGCAATGCCAGACCACCCAAGGCCTGCAGTGCTGCATTTCCTCTGTAGAGAAAGATTGATGGGAGAACCTCCTCCTCCCCACTCAACTGTCATTCCCCAAAACACCAATGAAGATCCTGGTTCTGGAGAAAACGTTGCTGGTTGGGACCAGGGACAATCTCGAATGAAACTAGGCATTAGTCTGTGAGTATCCTGGGTTTAACTCATTGTAGTTCCTGCCTTCTGTGAAAGGAAGGTAGCATGCCAAAAGTAGATATCTCTCACAATGTATAGTCACTAAACAGTAGGCATTTCTCCTCCAAATTTGAGCTTCCACAATGCATTTGATGTATTTTTTAAAGGTCTTGGCCCGCATGCTCCAGTTGATTAGGTTGTACATCAGCTAGACTTGTTAAAAGAGTTGAGTGTTTGGGGATGGTGGTTGGAGAATGCCAGTATACAAGAAAATACAATGGTCCCCCTTCTTTTGATCGATTACAAGAAAATATAGTCATATTAAAATCTAACAGGTTCATGAGGAACTCACTGGAAAACTCTTGTGTCTATGTTTGATTTTTATTTGTATGGAATTTATGAAGGGTCAGCTTTTTAGGTCTGTCTACAGACAGCTTTAGCTGTCTGGCAGTATTTGTGTCACCACACATATCACATCACACACAAGATACAGAAAGGGGCTTTGTTCAGCCAGTGTAGATATTGTTTATTGTGCGGTTAGTTAAAACCATTACAATTGTTTAAAGCGCATACATATGCACGCCATCTTGAATAATGGAAAGAGAGCTCAAACATATTAAAAACATTGTAATGAACTCAAACGGTCTTACTGAAGTTGTTCCACGCTGGCATGGTAAGACTGAGTGCTAGTGCAAAAGAGCTTGGATAATCAACAACGACACATAAAAAGACATTGTAATAACAAAAGTGGTCATACTGATGTTGTTCCATGTTAACATACTGAAAGAAGTGCAGAAGAACACAGGCAAATCTTCAGGATTTTCCTAGCTCCTGGGCCGTTTAACACATTTTTTTAAAAACGCATTAGAATTAAGTAATAGAAATGTATCTTCAGATGATGAGACTATCTGACAATATGCAAGTGCAATAAATACGAGCAGCAAATTATTTGCTAAAAATTGCTATCTAGCGTGCATGCGTAAGAGTAAAATCCCGGGCAAAGCCACCAGCATGCATGTGATCGTGAATATACATTTGTCTCTGCGGTCCACAAATCCTTTTCGCGCCTGGACTACCTATTCGTCCCGCAACCCTGGTTGGGCAGAATTGACTCCACCTCCATACTTCCGAGGGGCCTGTCGGATCACTCCCCGGTCGCCCTGATGTTGAGCCTCGGTGTGCGGCGACAACCGTTTCGCTGGCGCCTCTCTGTGTGGCACTTGCAGCGCCACGACTATCAATCGCACATGAGGGAGGCTATCTCGCACTACTGGTCAGAGAATGAGGACCCGAGCATAGATGCCATGACCCTGTGGGAGGCCCTCAAGCCCGTCCTTCGGGGCGTGGACATTGCGTGGTGCGCCGCGAATCGTAGGGCCCGCAGGCAAGAAGTGGAGGAGGCGGCTGACCGGGTGCGGAACCAGGAGACCAGATGTCTCACGGGGGAGGATGGAGTAGCCGTGGACCAGCTCCTGCACCTCCAGCGGTCATACACCTCGCTATTGTTAGATGAAGCCCGACAGGCTTGGCTCGCTACGCAGAGCAGAATCTATCAATGGGGGGACAAGTCTAGCACAATGCTATATAGGCTATGTCAAAGCACTTATCAAGCCCAGCCCCTGCCGGGTCTCCGAGATGCTGCGGGCGGCCCTATTTCGGCCCCTGAGGTCCTGGCCCAGATGTTTGCCCAATATTACGAGACTCAGTATGCCCCCCGGGAATCTCTCCCAGCGGAGGAGATTGACAGATTTCTCGCAGACCTTCCACCCCGGGCGCTCTCGGATGAGGCACGGGCCCGCCTAGATCTCCCACTGTCGGCAGAGGAGCTTGGGGAAGCTCTGGGTGGCCTGAACACGGGCAAGGCCCCTGGGCCCAATGGGTTCCCCTGCGAATTTATGAAGTTGTTTCATCTCCAATTGGGGATGCGCTATAGGAAGGCACTGGAGGCGGCTCGGGAGCTTGGCAGATTGCCAGCGGACTGGCGACACGCCGAGATTGTGGTCTTCTGCAAACCGGGAAGGCCCCAAGACAGCCCGGACTCTTATCGTCCGATCTCTTTGCTGAACTTTGAAGCGAAAATATTGGCTAAGGCGTTGGTGAACCGTCTTCTCCCCTACATCACGGACCTGATCCATGCCGACCAGGCAGGCTTCATGCCTCACAGGGCTACAAGACACAACATACGTCGCGCTCACCTGGTGGTGGAGGCGGCACGTGCGGCGGGCATCCCCGCGGCCCTCCTGCTGGCGGACATGGACCGGGCCTTCGACTCCCTGAGTTGGTCATGCCTCCGAGCCCTCCTCCTCCGGCTCAATTTGGGCCCACGTTTCCTGTCGTACATTCATCTGTTATATACGGACCTGACGGCAACGGTCAGAATAGCGGGAGCCACCTCTGACACATTCCTCATCGGTCGTGGCACCCGACAGGGATGCCCTCTCTCACCCTACCTGTTCGCCCTGGCAATGGAACCGCTTGCGGCCTGGGTGAGGATGGATGCCCAGTTGCGTGGTGTGGAGTGGGTGGGGGGCCCGTCTGACAGGATTGCGCTATATGCGGACGACGTCCTATTCTTCCTTACGGACCTCAATAAATCGGGGCCGAGGGTCCTTGAAATAATGCGCGTTTTCGGTGAAGTGTCGGGCCTCCGACTCAATCCGCAGAAGTCGAAATTGTGGGTCCTGGGCGACAGGGGGACTTTGGGTCCCTGGGCCTCGGTCCTTCAGGAGGCGGCGGGAGGCCTTAAATATCTTGGTGTCTTTCTAACTGATGTGCAGGGAGTGTCATGGTCCCGTAATGTAGTGCCTGTTTGGGACAGGATCCGCTCAGATATGCTGATGTGGTCCAGGATGCCTCTAAATGTCTATGGTCATTTTTAAGATGGTGGCCCTACCCCGAATTTTGTACCAATTGCAGAACTACCCGTACCCAGTTCCGCAGCAGTGGTTTCGTCAGGTGAACTCGGCTCTAGGTCGGTTCCTATGGGCCGGTGGAGCGATAAGAGTGGCGCTCCGCACCTGCTTCCTGTCGACCTACTGTGGGGGGCTGGCCACATCTGATGTTCAGTCCTACTATCAGGCATCACACCTACTTGTTCTTAACGAATGGTGGTACGGGGATCGCAATGACCCGACCTATGCCCTAGAGAGGTATATGATGGACCCACACACGCTCCATACTATTTTATACTCGGCGACTATCCGGAAGAGACTTCCGAGGGCCACACAAGTAATCTTCAAAGTGTGGCGCGATGCGCTCCGCCGCATGGGATGGTGGAACACGCTCACGGGCGAGACTCCTTTATGGCATAATGGGAGGCTGCCCGGCCTGGCTGCGCTCCGGGGCTTTGAGGGCTGGGATGCCATAGGCATTTCGGCGCTGGGTCACGTCCTGAAGGGCACAGTCCTCAAATCGTTCCAGATGTTGCAGGATGAATTCGATATGCACCGGTCCCAATTCTTCAGGTACCTACAGCTCCGCCACGCCCTGACCCCCACACTAGCGGACTTGTCGTCCTTGCCGGAGTTTAGTCCCCTAGAAGCAAAAGTCTTTATGGGGGAATTGGAATCGAAAAAAATCTCAACCATATATCAAACATTAGTTACGCATTGTTCCCCCTCTCTTGATAAGTTGCGGGCGGTCTGGGAGAGCGATCTGGGAGACTTGGAGGAGGAGGACTGGAGAGAAGCCCTGGAGGCCCCTAGGGAAGCAGCGATAGCGGTGCACCTGCGCTTTATTCAATTGAAATACCTGCACAGGGCATACTTCACGAGGGAACGGTTGTGGAAGGCGGGGCTGATAGCCTCCCCGGATTGTTTGAGGTGTGGCAGTGAGGTAGGCTCCTTCTTACATACAGTATGGGGATGTGCACGGCTGCAGAGGTTTTGGACCGGTGTGTGGGAATGCTTGGAGGAAGTGTTGGCATGGGAGCTCCCTCGCACGCCGCAGCTGGGCCTGCTCCACGTTATGGAACAAGTGGGGGGTAATCTGTATAAACGGCACTTGCTCCTTCTGGGTCTTACAATAGCCAAACGGGATATAGCCCAAGCCTGGAAAGCCCCCAAGGCTCCGTTAGTGGGGGTGTGGAAGCGGGGCATGGACTTTAGCATGGGATTGGAACGCCCGATCTTTGAGGCCAGAGGCTGCCCCAAGAAACATTATAGGATTTGGAAGAAATGGGCTGATTATAGGGGCCTATTGCTGGACCCCCCGGCGCCACAAGCTTCTGATATGGATCACGTCTGTACTACCCCCATGTGAACTGACCACCTGTCGCTACCATGCTGCTTTGGCTCCTGTTTCTGGACAGTATGAACACCGTGCAGGGAGGGGGGTGGGAACCGGGTGGGGATGCGGGGAGGGGGGTGTTGGATAATGTTGACTGAATTTCTTGAACACTGTTGCTCTTCTATGCTCACTGTCTTTCTGCAATCTTGGAAGCAGTGTTTCTTTTGTATTCTGTCAACTGCCATAACACTAATAAAATCTGTTCTGAAAAAAAAAATCCCGGGCAAAAGAGCTTGGATAATCAGCGACGACACATAAAAAGAAGTCATAATAGCTACATTGGCCACACTGATGTTGTTTCGAGTTCACATTAAAGCATTGGGTTTAGGTTTGATTAAGTAATAGAAGCCTATCTCCGAATGGTAAAACTATCTCACAAAGTGCAAGTGCAGTAAATCGTAGCAGTAGATTATTTGTTAAAAAAGAACGAACATGCATAATAGTAAACTCCTGGACACTTGTGAAGCTCAGTAAATAATAGCAGCAAATTATAAGTTGATAAATGTCAACTTCCCAGCATGCATAACAGTAAACTCCATACACCTGTAAAGAACGCATAGTTTAAAAAATATATATTTTTATTTCAGAGGGTTCAATGATCACATAATCCACATCATAAATATTAAATATAAGAATTAAAATGTGCCTAAAATATAACCTACATGATAACTGCATATTCCATCTGACACATTACATATTAAACGCATCTCATATTCTGTATAAACAAGTGGAAAATAGATTCTGGTAGAGGATTTTAATATTGTGATATAATACATATACCGTGCATAACATAGAACGGTATATTGCACATTTTCTCTATTACTCCTGCCCTAATAGCCATATACTAAGTATCCCAATTAGAAACTTTTATTTTTTAAAAGAAAGATCCCCATATCAATTTGTACTTAGAATTTGATTCCGACCTTAAGGCATTCCTTTTTTCCATTCTCCCAACCCAGCGCATTTTATATAACCACTGTTGAAGCATTGAAGTTACTACCGTACGGCAGTTCTGTAATATCAATGATCTGGCTACTAGTGCAATAATGAATAACCGTTTCACCTGCAATGGGCAAATGTGCATATTTGATGAGTATCCTAAAACAACAGTCTGGGAATCAATGAGCATCCCTGATTCCAAATTGTGAGAGCAATATCTCTCAATTTCTTCCAAAAAGTTTTTTTATTTTCGGGCAATTCCAAATAATATGGGTACAGCGGCCCTCCTCTTGTAGTGAGCATCTAAAACATGACTCGGTATTTGAGGATATAGTTTCTGCAAAACAAAACAGGAGTTTTTTATAATACCATTCAGTAATGTAGCGTTATAGTTATTGATCTTATCCCAGGCTGCTACTGGAAGTTGAATCGTTACCTTAGCTCGCCACTTATCTCGTGTTTTCGGATATAGTTGCCTAGCGTTATTCTTTCATAAGAGAGTTATCCAGCAGCTGATAGATCTACAAGTATTAGACTCTATCCATAAAATCCAATCTTGACACAAGCAGCGCCAAGTCGATATCTTTTAAGAAGTGTCTATCCTGCACATGCAACCATTTTAATAAATCCTTATAGTATCTAATGCCAGGCTCGATAGGCCCCCAGTCCATCCAGGCATCCTTATTAATAAAATGGAAATTCGCACTTTAACCATTACTTTCCCATTTTTGTACAATGCTTTTTTCTATCAAGAGCCGGTCTTCTACAACTATGTCGGTTAAGCGTGAAGACCCATTAATAAATGGAATATTATAAAACTTAAATAACTGTGTTTTCTGATTTATTAGCCATTGTAGGGTCTTATATCTCATTTTCTTTGGATTTTTTGTAAGTCTTAAAAAGTCTAGAATTGTATTATCTTAGAATATCCTTTCTATAAAAAAGTTATCTCTATGAGGCATCTCGGTGGATCTAAAAAATCAAAAAGTATTATGTGCAAAATTTGTGTTGTAATATTCCCTAATATTTTGGAGCGCCAAGCCTCCTTCTAGAGTTGGTCTATTTAAAGTGCCTAGTGCTAGTCTTGGTATTTTATTTGCTCAAATAAATGTTGCGAATAAACTCTCTAGCTCTTTTAAAAATGTAATCTGTAAAGCACATGGTACAGCAGAGAACAGAAAGTTACATAAAGGCAGTAAAGACATACGAATTAAGGCCACACATCCCATTAATGAAATTGGTAGATATAACCATTTTGCCAACAGTGCCTTAATCTTACGAATTAATGGAACATAATTTAATGCATACAACTCATTAACATTTTCAAAATCCCAAATTCCTAAGTCTCGTTTTGGCCGTGCATTCATTAGGTGTCGAAATTCTGGCACAAGGTATCTTGTGTGCAATTACATAATAGGATTTCAGTTTTTCACTTATTTATCTTGTATCCACCTGGTTCTTGAAATTCTTTAAAAATCCCAAATACATGTTCCTGACTGCTATTCTTGTGCTTAAGGAATAGGTTAATATCATCAGCGTATAATATTATGTTTGACATCCCATTAATAGGCACCTCCACATATTCGTTAGTTCTAATGGCTATTACTAGTGGTTCTATAAACAGTGCAAATAATATTGGAGATAGAAGACAGCCCTGCTGTGTACCCCTATTCACCTTACAGGTACCAGCATTCCTTGAGTTAATGATTACTTGTGCGGTAGCTCCCTTATACAAACACAATATTATATGAATCAAATTATCTGGAAGTCCAAATTCCCTAAAAATCATAACAAGACTCTCCCAGCATACTAAATCAAATGTATTTTCAGCATCTAAAAACATCACTTGGGTGGGCACTTGATTTTGTGTTATAAAATCTAGGGCTCCAATAAGAAAAGTTGTGTTTGAACATAGCTGCCTTCCTGCAACAAACCCACATTGATCGGGATGAACAACAGTAACTATGACTACATAATCAGTTAGCCAAGAGTTTAGTAAAAATCTTATAATCGACATTAAGTAGACTGATCGGTCTATTGGAGTTAATGTTTTTCTTTCGAGTCTCAACCTTAAAGGATAAGGTAGCAAGCATGCAGAAGGATGTTATCCATGGTGAGAAGAGTAAAATCTTAATTGAAAGTAAGCTGCAAGATTTAGAAAATTATAACAGATGCTCTAACCGCAGTCTGGTGGGCTCCCCAGAAGGATGCAAGGACACCCAAGTTCTGAAATGGTCTAAGACACTTCTGAAAAAAGCAATACCAGAGTACGATGGTGATCTGACCATCACTAGAGCTCATAGGGCACCAGCTCAGAAATATGCAAATGCAAAATATCCACATTAACTTTGCAGATTATAGGGTGAAGGAGCACATTTTAAACCAGGCTATTGTGAGAAGGACTCTCTCGATGTCAGAAGTGCCTCAATTTAAAATTTCCTCAGACATATCAGCAATTACTGCACTGAGACGTAGAGAATTTGTTGAGAAATTATTGACTCGTTTAAGGCTAAGGGGGGCCAAGCGTCCATTGTTCAACAAGCAAAACTTAAGATGTTGGTGAAAGGTTAATTCTTTCTATTTAATGATGTCAAGGGAGCACAAGTACTTCTTATGAAACTGTCTAACTAAAATCTAAATGAATTAAGTGCCAACTGAGCATTCTGAACGCAGGGGGGCAATGCAATATATAATTATGGGATGTGATGGGGGTGCTGGATGGGTGGCCCTTTCCTGGAAGTAGATTCTAGTGGAAGGAAGGGATGAGCACCCAAGCATACAATGGCACCCAAATCAAGGGGGAGGGGAGGGAAGGAGGTTTGGGCAATTTTTCCATAGGGGGTTCATGGGAGGGTGTTGCAGGGTGGGTTGGGGCAAAGCAAGAGAAAACAAAGGAGAGTTTAGAGGCACCAAGATCGATAGTCCAATTGAGGATAGCGGAAAGTGGAGATAGCCAGATTAGAATTATGAAAAAAAAGATTTATGAGAGGAAAAAAAGTCATGAAAAATTGGCTCTGGTTAAAGAAGCACAATGGAGAAAAGGTAGGAAAAGGAAACGGAATGAGTGTAGTAACATTTTCAAGCAATGAATAGGATTACATCCTTAATAGATACAGAAACCAAGGTACATTTAACAGATCTCCGAGAAATACAGAACGCCTTTCTTGAACATTATAAAAAAAGATATAACCTGCATCACCAGGTTGATATAAGACGGTTGAAGCAATTTTTAAGTAAGCTCCCAATTCCACAGCTGAAGAGCGCCCAAGTAAAGGAGCTGATGGCTGAATTTTCTCTTGTTGAGGTTGAGAAAATGGTAAAATCTTTGGCTAACAGTAAATCAGCAGGGGGGGATGAAATCCCTTCAGAATTGCATAAAACGTTTGCACCAACTTTGAATATAGAGGTTTTAAAGCTTGCTAATTACATACTAAAGGTACGGGAGCCCCGCCTTCTTTTAGAATAGAGGTGGTAGTAAGTGTTCTAAAGAAGGATGAAAAAAAAACAACAATGCACAGAGTTTGATAGAAATCAGCCGGGCTGCATGTGGAAACAACCCTCTGGCAACAGTAGACGATAGGAGCAAATTATCCATTGGGAGTACTGTCAGACTGAATTGCATGACAGTTAGAGCCTCTGACTCAATTGTATGACAGAACCACTCATGCGATTACATCGTATGCCTTAACAATGCGGTCTTTACCATGACCACGTCTTTCTACGCATGCCTTTACAATTAATTTTGTTGTAAAGGCATGATTGGTAAAGGCATATGCGTGATAAAATTTAGACCCCAGCCCCCGGCCCTGAGCCCTAAAACCCGAGCCCTGAAAACTACCCTATTCCCAGCCCTAAAAACTTCCTCCACGCCCAGAGCCCTAAAACCAGCCCCATGCCATAATTTTTTCAACCCCAGCCCTAAAAAAACCACAGCCCCCACTCCCTGCCCTGAGCCATAAAATAACCCCAGCCCTCTGCCCTGAGCCTTAAAACCGGTCCAGCCCTAAAAACTACCCTGCCCCCAGCCCCAAGCCCTAAAACCGGCCTCCCTGCCCTAAAAACACCCCAGCCCCTGCCCTGAGCCCCAAATCCGGCCTTCCACCCTAAAAACTACCCCGACAACCCGCTCTGAGTCCTAAAACCCAGCCCTAAAAACTACCACTACCCCAACCCTGCCCAGAAAACTACTCACCAAGCCGCGTCCTGATCCTTCCCGTTCCTCACAATCTCGTCCGGGCAGGAAGTCCCTTCAAGTCCCCTACACCTTCCACCCCCCGCCCATTCGCTCTCAGTCAAGAGCCCTGACTGCCGTTGTCACGCATATGCCTTTCTTTACTGCCTTTACAACGAAAATTGTTGTAAAGGCATGCATGGTAAATACAAATGCATGGTAAAGTGAAGCACGATAGCGCACGCGGTGTAACGGCACACGT
Organism: Lissotriton helveticus; assembly: GCF_964261635.1. NCBI lineage: Eukaryota > Metazoa > Chordata > Amphibia > Caudata > Salamandridae > Lissotriton > Lissotriton helveticus. The sequence goes on along the minus strand of NC_136061.1, from coordinate 1,913,193,877 downwards.
GGTTCAGACCGCTTGGTGAATGTTGTTTCCCACTGACAAACCGGAGGTCCCACCCAGCTTTGCTGAGCCAGCCGAGAGTGTGGCGGATGTGGGAGCTGGGTTCTTCAGCAACACTCCAGGGCAACTGAGCCTGTAAAGTACAGGGCGATAACTTTGGTCAGAAGGCTGTTTAGAGAGGTATTGTCTGGGTTAAGAGAAGCAATGATGGCCTGCCGACACAAACAGATTCCAAGGTGGTTCCACTTTCACTTTAGCTTGGATTTACACACTTCCAGCAGAGCAGGGCAGAGGCGCACAACGTGTTCAATGGATTCCTCGCACTGGCCACAGCCCCCACATGTAGTTCCTTTCTGGGGTAGATGCCAGCTGGCAAGGGGTTCTAAAAGCAGCAACTTCCATTGCATTAGGGCCATAAATCTGGTCTTCAGGCGGTTAGAATATGTGCAAGCAAGATAAGTTGCAGGGGATGCCAGCTGTTAGGTGTTACTGACTGCCCATGCATGCTTACATTGGACTGTCAGAACCCTGTCAGAGTTTATATGACTAGAAGTGGACTCTTGTTTTAATTCCCAGTTTAAAGGTGTTTTGGCTGAAGTTGGAGTCCCAGAGTTCCTTCTCTGCCAGAAGGTGTTGTCAGTCCGCAAGATGCTGGTAGTGCACTTGACCCGGTCCACAGGTGTTGATTCGGCCCACAGCAATTCCTCTTAGCAGCCACCCCTGGCTGCCCGTAGTTTGTGGCACAGGTTGAGGTAGGCACCAGCACTGACTGCCCTCTGGTAGGGGAGACCCAATTCCAGCCTTATCAGGGTACCGGAAGAAGACCTTGGCAGGCGAAGAACACTTTTGTATATCCTTGTGGTAAGTTTGTTTATTGCTGCTGTTTCTGCCCAGTAAGATTTCGCTGCCAAAGGACAGTGTAGGTGAGAGTGCAGCATAATTATAGATTCCAAAAGTATGGAACGAATTCCCCATTTTGAGAGTTTACAATCAACAAAACAGCAGTGCAACAGGGAATGTGAGGAGGTTGTTTTGTCCACCAAAATTGATATTTCTAACAGGTTGGACAAAGTACCAGATTTGGCCGTGAAACCAGTTTGATCTTTTTGAATAAAACCCTTTGACTTCACCCATAGCTGAAGGTCCTCCATGAGGAACTAGTGTGGAATTTGGCTTAATTTTCGAAGAGTGCAATGAATCTATAATTGATTGGATTGGATGTGGAGCCTCCTTTGTGAATGTAATGTATTATGGCCCCATGCCATTATTCAGGTATTGTTTTTTTTTTTTGTTTTTTTTTTTTGGTTAAAAACTTTTATTGAGCAATCACATAAAATTACATAGACGGGCCCACAACCACACGGGCTGGCCGCTAAGTCGCATAGTACGACACATGAAATAAACAATCATTTCCTAGGTCAGGCCAAATCGTAGAACGAAATTGCTACAGACATAGAACAGGATACAACAATTTTCTATATAAAACATGAAAATAACCAACACGAACATAAGGCGAGTGCAATAATCAAGTCAGCCCAAATAGCAGAGGGGGAGGTCAGGTAACAGGAGAACAAAAATACATCAACGAGAGTCGGGAAGGCCGTGAGGGGGGGGGGAGCAGGGAGGACAGGAAAATCCTAGAACAGAGCGAAAAATTTCGGGAACGTCAGCCTAAGGAGACAGGGTAACATCGGAGGTGGCCACCAAGGGAGGGGTACAAATGTCTCCACGGTATGCATTCCATTGACCCCAAATTTTCGTCCACGCCCCCGGTCTGCCCCTAGCCACGTAGACTGTCTTCTCACGGAACATGGACCAGTCCATGTTGTCCTCCCACACGGAAACATCAGGAGGTCGGGATGCGCCCCAGAGTTGCGCAATGTCACGCTTCGCGACCATGTAACCCAGGGTCGCCCATCTAGTCTGGGCCACAGAGTAATCGGAGGGTTCCCACACATTCAACAGACACCGACGGGCCTCAGGCCGCAGGTCAACACCAGTCACCACAGTCATCAACGCAAGCACATCCATCCAATAAGCTGCCACCACAGGACACTCCCAAATTATGTGCATAAAGGTAGCGCTCATCCCACAGCCACGCTTACACAAGCCATCCGGGGAAAAACCCATCACGACCAGACGCGGACCAGTCACATACACCCGGTGGAGGATCTTAGGTTGTACCAAACGAAGACGGGCGGGAATGGCGACCTCCTTCGGGGAGGAGAGTGCCGACTGCCAGTCCTCGTCATCTAGTTCCAATCCATCACCTACCCACATTTCTCGGAGTCGGACCAACAAATCAGCGCGATTATGAATCAGCTTCTTGTAGATGAGAGAGATGGTGCTGTCGGGCAAGTGTCCATCTAGTATACGATCTTCAAGGGGGGAAGACTCGGGCAGGGCCACATCAGGAGTCAGAACCGAGGCCAAGGCATGTCGGACTTGCAGATACCGGAAAAACTCTCTATCACTCAAGTCGTATTCTGCCTTAAGGGCCTGAAATGATTTCACGCGACCATTCACACAAACGTCACCCACTTTACAAATCCCAATCAAATCCCAGCGATCAAAGCCCTTAGAAGACCAGAGCCATCCCAAACGTTCAGAAGCATAAAGCGGAGTCGCCAGCGTCAGCCGATTCTCCCATCCCAAACTCACATTCGCTGCGCGCCACACGTTGACCGCTGCCCTGGTCGGGCCCACAAGATGGCGCCCGGCCGATCTGGAGTATAGCGCTCTATTAAAGTCCCCTCCCGGCAACTGGAGCTTATCCATCTCAAACGCCGGATCGCGACCCGGCGAGTACATCGCATGGTTAATGGCCGATAGCTGGGCCGCCCAGTAGTACCTCTTGATATCGGGGAGTGCCATGCCCCCGTCGTACCAAGGGATAGTAAGTTTCGCAAGGGCTATACGTGGACGCCCATCCCAAATCAATTGTCTTTGCAGACTCTCGATTTCTCTGAAATAAGTAGCAGGAACATCGTCGAAAGAGTTCTGAAGGGCGTAGAGGAACCGCGGCAAAGACATCATTTTAAAGAGAGCAGCCCTACCCAGAGGAGACAGGGGCAGCTTACGCCAACGGGCCACATCCAGTCGCAATCTAAGAAGCGGGGGGAGGAGATTACGCTCAAACCGGAGGGAGGAATCCCGGGTAATAAAAATCCCTAAATACTTGAAGCCAGACTGGACCACCTGGATAGGGAATCTGGCCGGCAAAGAGGGCAAAACACCCGAGAGAACATACACACAGGACTTAGCCCAATTAATAACAAGGCCCGAGTTAGCACCGAACGAAGTAAGAACATCAAATAAGACGTTCAAAGATTTACACGGGGATGTCAGATAAAGAAGAATGTCGTCCGCGTAAAGAGAGACGCGGTCTTCAAAGTCCGGTGACCAACGGATCCCTTTGAGGGAGGGTTCCCATCGAAGCCACGCAGCTAACGGTTCCAAGGCCAGCGCGAAAAGCAATGGAGACAGGGGGCAACCCTGACGGGTCCCTCTACCAAGGCTAAAGGGGACAGAAACTCTACCGTTCACCACCACTTGCGCTAAGGGTTCCACATACAACAATTTCACCCATCCAATAAATTCAGGTCCAAAACCAAATTTCTCGAGAGCTGCCCAAAGATAGGGCCACTCAACCGTGTCAAAAGCCATCGAGGCGTCTAACGAGGCCAAAATGGCCGGCTCCGACAGAAGCCCCGCCCTCGCCACAGCGCCATGAAGACGACGTAGGTTAAGAGCCGTGTTGCGATGCGGGATAAATCCGGACTGATCCGGATGAACCAAGTCGCCAATGACCGTCAGCAGGCGGGTTGCCAGGAGCTTAGCCAGGACCTTAGGCTCAACATTTAACAGGGAAATGGGCCTATAAGACGAACAAAGGTCCCGCGGTTTCCCGTCCTTGGGAATTACGACTATCGTGGCAAGACGCTGGTCATACGGGAGAATACCCCGTTCCCGGGACTCCAAAAACATGTCACGAAGATAGGGCGCTACCTTGTCAGGGCGTAGCTTGTACAGCTCAATTGGCAACCCATTCGGGCCCAATGCCTTGCCCGAACGGAGCGAGCAAATGGCAGTCGCTATTTCATCCGTAGTAAAAGGGGACTCCAACGAGACACGGTCCAGATCGGAAACACTGGGCAAAGCTATATCGCGCAACAAAAGGCGAGAGTCAGCCACATCTCGTCCAGACACAGGGGTATACACCACACGAAAATACTCAGCAAAACATTCAACTATTCCAACCGGGTCAGTCACTCCGACACCACTCTACGACTGAATCACAGGCACCACACGACTCGCTCTCTCTTTCTTATCCAACCATGCCAACAATTTACCCGCTTTGTCCCCCACATCATACAGACGACCCTGTTGTTCCCGGAACATCAGTTTAGCAGCATCTGTGACCAAGGATTTATAAGCAAATTGTTTCAGACCCAGGGCGTGGAGTTTATCAGAGGTGATCTCAGACTCTAAGTCGGCCTCCCTCTCAGCAATCTCCATCTCAAGGGCCACCACCTCCCGATTCCTAGCCTTCTTGGATTCAGCAATTAAAGAAAGGGCCTGCCCACGAATCACTGTTTTAAAGGCCTCCCACAGGGATACCGCCGAGGAAACCGACCCCTTGTTGTCCAAAAAGTAGGCATCTAAAGACTTAGTCAAAAGGGTCCGGGTCTCAGGGGAGGCAATATACCAGGGGTTAATTGGAGCCACTCGGCCCACCGCCTCCACCCCTAACTCAAAACAAAGCCAGAGCGGAGAATGATCGGAGATGCCCCGGGGGAGGTGTTGGATCTCACGCACCGCCGGCGTCTGCGCCGCGGGCATCAGGAAATAATCCAGTCTAGATAGACTCCCGTGGGCCCCCGAATGGAAGGTGTATTGAATTTGGGTAGGATGCAGGAGCCTCCAGCAATCCACCAAACCAAACGTATCCAAAAACCCACCTAACCACTGTTGGGCTAAAGGAGTATCCCTAGGGGGGTAGCGATCTTGTAGACCGGAGATCACAGAATTAAAATCGCCTGCAAGAAAAAGAGTACTATCAGGAAGGTCCAACAACACACGGCCCAAATCGGCAAAGGTAGAAGTCTGTAGGCCGGGGGGCACATAAACAGTAAACAAGGAGAGGGTACGACCTTCGTAGCGACCCACGAGGACAGCATAACGCCCCCGATCATCAAGGATCACATTATCAATAGCTAGGGGGAGGGAAGCCCGAACAAGGATACCCACCCCCCTGGAACCCGTGGTAAACCCCGAATGTGCAGCAAGGCGATACCCCCATCTATTCATCGCACGACAAGTATTGCCCACCAAATGAGTTTCCTGCAAGAAAACAATATCGGGAGATAAACGAGGATACCCACCCCCCTGGAACCCGTGGTAAACCCCGAATGTGCAGCAAGGCGATACCCCCATCTATTCATCGCACGACAAGTATTGCCCACCAAATGAGTTTCCTGCAAGAAAACAATATCGGGAGATAAACGGCGTAGACATTTTAACACCACACTCCGCTTAATGCGATCTCCCAGACCATTAACATTCCACGAAACAAGCCTCAACCCGCTACCCCCCATCCCACACAGCAACCCCGAAACCCCCCCGCAATGAGCACGACTTATAAAGGAGCAGAAGCCAGATTGATTCGCCTTGAAAACATAACACAAAAACATCGAACATCCCAACCACCCACCCCCCAACAATCAAGAAAACACCCCCCACCCTGCACCCCTGCAAAATGCTAAATAGCCACCCCAACATGCAGTGTGCCTGTCGCCCAAGAACCCCCATTCTACAAAAAGAACCCCGGAGGAGGAAAGGCTCCGGCCCACCCGCCACCCCGAGTAAGACAGATCATGAGGAGAATACACAAACAGCAGAGGCACTGAGGCATCAAATCCCTGAAAAATTTACTCCATTCGAGGGCCCAGGCGTAGGCGGATTGTTCAGCTCTCCACACCACCCTCAGCACCACCCGGGTGGGCGGCGGACTCAGTCTCAGGAGATCGATCAAGCAGAGAGTCCATCCAGTCATTTACAGAATCAGGCCGATCAAAGAAAAAGGTTCGGTCGTTGTACTCAACGCGCAGCCTGGTCGGAAAAAGCATGGCATAGCGAAGCCCCATGTCTCGGAGACGTTTCTTGACATCACGGAAGCCCATACGCTGTCTCTGGACCTGTTGAGAAAAGTCCGGATAAAAGTTCACTGTGGCGTTCTCAAAGGCCACCGGGCCCTTCACACGCGATGCTTGCAGGATAGCGTCCCGATCCCTATAATGGAAAAGTTTCGCAACAATAGGCCTCGGCGGGGCACCTGGTTTACCCTTGCCCCCCGGAACACGATGGGCACGTTCCACCGCGAAAAACTTTGTCAGACCAGACGGAGAGAGGTGGTTCTGGATCAAGTCCTCAACAAGGAGATCAACAGAATGAGGTTCTGGATTCTCCGGAACTCCGACCACGCGTACATTACAGCGACGTGCCCTGTTCTCAAAGTCCTCCAAGCGCCGGGTCATGAAGTCGTTCACCCTGCGAAGGTTGCCGACCTCCGTCTGTATCTCCGAAACGTCCTCCGTGAGACTGGATGACTTAAGATCCAGTGACTTCACCTTCTCATTGGTTTTCGACAGGTCAGCACGAATCAAGTTGACATCAATGGCCACGGTGTCGATTTTGAGGGCCAAAGCTTCATATTGTTGGCCCATCGTCTCCTTCATAGCAGTAATGGCGCCCATGATGTCCTGCAAAGAAGGCTCCGTTGACGCGTCCACAGTGAGATCAGCATTACTGGCTCCGGGCAGGGCGGCTCCGGGGGACCCCTTGGCATGGGTGTAGCGGTCCATCACGTTAGACTGGACCGGGCCCCCACGTAGGGGCGTCTTGGTCTTCCGAGTCTCTCGGTCCCCTCTGCCCGCCATATCAGAACTGCGTCACCAGGTGATTAACCAGGCTGGATGGAATGGCCACAGGAAAGTAGGGCCTCGGGACCAAAGAACCGCAGCTAGGGCACCACTAGTAGAAGGGGCAACAGATAGGAGAACAAGCTAGCCAAAGGCCCGACAACCGTTCCGTGCCCCGACTGCAGCCCAGGCCAGGCTCCTCTGCCAGATGTCTCAGTCTGAGGCAGAAACGAAACCGAAACTTAAGAGGGGGACCCACAGGTCGAATCCCCCTGCCGTTGTTGTTCAACTTCAAGACGGCCACTGAGCCTCACCCAGTCCCGGGCGTACCTCGAGAGTGGAGCCCAAAAGTTCGAACAGACGTAACTCCGGAACCCCGGGTCCAAATCGAATTCCAAAAAGTCCAGGGCAATCAGCCCAGTGTCCTCTATACAAATCCTCGTAAAAAGTCAGGATAAGTTCAGGATATCATGCCGGGAGTGGCGGGGGTCCGGGGAGCGCTGTGCTCACGCGGCCATCTCGGATGCCCGCCAAGCTCCTCCTCCCTATTCAGGTATTGTTGAGCATCTCAGGCAGTAGTCCAAGAGTAAGGAACGCCTTCCTGCCCAGAACATAATGTTGTGTTTGAAAAAAGCCGGGTGGAGACCGTTGGACCCAGGGGCCCATCTTTCTTTGCTTTAGATATTACATGGTGCAGCTGGTTTATCTGGAGAGGCATATCTGTAGGAGAGCAGGGCGTAAAATCCTGGATTTGGGGAGTGGCGGGGCTCACTTTTACACTTGAACATTGGAGGTCCCCAACTAGTATTTGGTCTGCAACCTCATTTGCTAAGAAGTGCCTGGAAAGAAAGGATGCCCTTTTCAGTACTGCAATGTCTGCACAACCGGACCTACTGGCTCCCTTCATTTGCTTGTTCACCATGGCCCAAAAGTTATTGAAAATGGATTTCTTACTCTCACATAGGAGAGTAGCCCAGAGCTGGTGTGATCGGCTTTGTTTATCTGCATGGATTGCCAGCCTGAGGTTTTTCTGTGCCATCTTGAAAATGTCAATTTGCTTTTCGATCCGTGGTTGTTTCAAATGCCCCTCAGGGCCTTGTTGTGGGCTTTGTTTAATTGCTTGATCGTTGTTGGGATGATAGATGGCTTAGCAAGACCTTGCAGTCAGGCTGTTCTTGAAAATTTAGCAAGGAGCCGGGTGATATTGACTGTCAATTCAGTGACGTGTGACACCATACCTGGACCCACCTCCATGTGTTTTATACATTCAGCTTAAAGTTGCTGCTGACGGTATCGCTTGATTTGAAATTCTTCAGGTTCTCGTGTAAATACCTTTAAACTTGGTACTGACTGCATCATGATAAGACAGGTTGAAGTTTGGTTTGGTAATCTGAGGTTGATGATCATTTTTAACATGCGTAACAATTCAATAGCTTTCTACTAAAAGTAGCATTTCCATGTTGCAATTGGTGTACTCGAGATAGGAGCAGGTTTTTCCATTGGTTCTTGACCAATTCATGGTATATCTTGTGGAATCCGACCGCTAAATACTTTGAATCCCACACTATTGATTTGCAAGACCAGAAGTTCTCCCAGTGGACTATGAAGGCAGCCCCTTAGCCTGGATTGTTCCGCGATGTTCTCTGGATTTTCTAGGGGGATTTCATCAGAGTTCTTGTGGAAATCATGAAAGATATTCGAATTGCAGTCCCCAGTTATCATACAGTCTGTTTGAGAATGATCCCTGATTAAGTCACAACGAATCAGTATGAAGCAGTTGAGTTCTATCCTCTTCTCCCTAGCATTTCGGTTAGTGTAAACGTTGATCAAAAGGAGGGGGCACTGTGATCTCCAGTTGGTGATTTTGATACCTTGCAGCCAGCTCTCTTGGAACGTTAATAAATCGATGTTCCCTTGCAATTTTACTGAGATAAATATGGAAAAGCTATACTTTGATGTGCTGTACTTATGATCTCTGATGGGCGGCTTCCTATACTCAATTACGCCCATCATTGGACAACTCCTTCAGCCCATGTTTCTTGTAGGACTCTAATATCATGGCTGTTTAGGAAAGCTATTAGGTCGGTGGACTGCAATTTCTGCTGGAGTCCATTGATATTCCAGGAGCAGACAGACAGCTGAAACGGCTTGAGGCACAAGGCACCGAGTGATCGATTCAGTCAGAGTGCCTACTGGATAGGGCTGAGGCCAGCCATTTCCAGTCGGTTCTTAAGGGAGCAATAGGGGCCACTTTTACTTTGCTACTAGTTGAAATTGTACGATACAGTGCATTTTTTAGAATTTAATAGTGCTCCTTCTTGGACGTTTCTGTAGCTGCCTGGGTTTTAGCCAGAACGGCTGGGTAACCTGTCACTTTGGGGGGTCTGATTTTGATGCCCCATGCTTCTGAACTAAACTGAATTGACTGGGCAAAAGTAGATGAGGTAAAGGTTCAAGAGTGTCTTCTGAGGTTTGTGAACCCCTTGGGAGAGAAATTCAATTTACTCAATGCCCTATGACTCTAGATTGCTCAGCTCAGGGACGGCTTTCAGTAACCTTTGGATATTACCTCCATTTATGATGTCATGGGGACCTTGCGAGTGGTATTCCAGAACAGCAATTTGGATTTTGAGGGTTGCAAGGGTACTTCTTGTTGTGGGCCGTATGTCCTGGGCCCGTCCTGGGCCACCTGGGTTTGTGCCAGGAGGGTTGTATGGAAGTCCCCCTCCAGTGAGCCTGGGAGAAAGTCCAGGAGTATGTATTGGTTCGGACTGGTAGGTCGATGGTCAGATGGTCCTTGTGATTGTCACCCAATGGGTGTTATCTCTGACCTAGACATGGTCGCTATTAGCCAGGCCTGATGACCTTGGTGGATCAGTTGAGGGGCCTTGGTTGATCAGCTGAGAAGCCTTGGATTGTCGACGGCTGTTGGACACTTGTTCCCACGTCAGGGTTTCTTGATCCAGCTTCAGGGCATGAGACATATTGTGTAAGCGCTTGACTGTGCCCATTGCAAATGGGGGCTGAAGGTCTATTAAAATCTGCTGGCAATTCATCTTCAGTATGGGGTGGGAGCGGGGCATCGCACAGCGACTGATTGAGGTCACTTTCTTCACCATTGTTCTTCTACTTGTAAACAACGAGAATACGCTTTGAGTGGCAGAGGGAGTGTTGCCACTCATTTAATTTTGCTGTTTTCGAAGTCTGTCAAGGGTATGGGTTTGTAGTCATTTGTTGATAATCAGGGCCTTCACAGGCCCAGGTACTGATGGCATTGGTGGACTGAGGGGGACTGTTCACCAGCGGAGATGCTTCAGGTTCCTGACTAGAGCTGATGGACATGATATACTTGTCTGTAGTTTGGATTTTGGGGTCTGCAAAAGCTTGCCGAGGGGTTGTGCATGCGGCTTGTTGGCATTGTGCTACTCCACCAGTGAGCCCCTTGATTTCAGACAAAACGTTTTTGAGAAAGGGTGAAAGACTATCTATTATGGGGGGCAGCAGTAAACGGTCTGCGTGAGCTTTGCAGTGGCTTGTGCTCAGGAGATTAATTTACTTAAATTGTCGAGTTTGCATTCAATCCTTGCCGCAAAAACAGCTACAGAGTTTAAAAGATCAACTTTAATGTCTTATTTGTCAGAATGATAGTTAAGGGCAAAACATTAGATTGAAGTATCTGCAGGAGCTCTGGCCAGATTGTATTGGAAGGGGCCATGGTGGATTCTAGGGCAGATCTTCCCTACAGGCCAGGACTGGCGGTAGGGCTCTGCAAGAAAAAGAGGCAGCTCGAGAAGAGATTGATCATTTAATTCCAAGCCATCAGGTCTATGATCCATGTTTCCTGTGCCTTCTGAATGGGGTGATTTCGTTGAGGAGAGTAATATTATGTTATCAGTTGGGTCCTGAATCCACTGGACCACCGGTGGGCTAAAGGGACAGTCCCCGCATGTCTCCGGTGTTGATTTAAGCCAGGGGCGGGTAGCCAGGTGTGGACGAACTCTGATTTATGAGTCATGTACATCCCGGTGAGACGATTAGTTTATGTGGTGGCTCGTCCATGCATCAGAGAGTTCAGGGGGTAGTAATTTGGTGTAACAATAGGTGTGAGGTTATATGAGGAATTAGCCATCCAATGGGGAGATTCGTTGTCAGACAGCTGGATTGGAGCCATTGGTAATGCTAGATCTGGCTTCTTGGACTCTGCCTTAGTAAACTTTTGCCCGCCCACCACTGTGCTTCTGGGGGTTCCACTACGATCTAGGGTGGGCCGTGAGGGTGGGGGTGAATGCACTATGGCCTGAAATTTGAGTTGCAGAGGTCCTTCCCAAGTTTGCGCTGGAAGAAGTCAATGGGGGGCCCAGTACTACTTCCTGCGGGAGCACCTGCACAGACTGCCTTTGATAAAAAAAAATTAAAAGTCTAAAAAGGTTGACACACGGACATCTGAAGTGCCAGCCATTCTTCAAGTGCCCAGGGAGGCAGCTGAGTTGTGAGCTGGAGCGGAGTTTGATTTGAGACACTTACAACTCTTTAAGCCTGAATCTGATGCAGGAGCCGGGGCAGTGTGGGAGGTGGTGAGAGTTGTTGGATGTCTCCAGGACTAGGGGGAAGTTCCCCTTTCTCTGGGGGCTCCCCACACATCCTGACTTTATCTTCCTGCACTTAGGGGCAGCAGAGGGCTCCTTCCTTGTCCTGCCCGACCTCATAGCTGTTCCTAAGGGGATCTCCACCAAGTTCTCCTCCAGGAGGTCCGTGGTTCCTCTACAGCGCTGCCTCACCTCCCCTGAATGATAAGCTTCAACTTGGAACAGGGTAGGGGCCCAAGCACGCTATATTTTGAAGAACAGTCCTCAGATGAGGGACAGTGCACTTTCTCCCAAAGGCTTCTTGATTTAGAACTGATGTTCAAGTGATCGTAGATAAAGGACTATCCTGGGTTCAATTGATTGCAGTGGCCTTTTGAACAGGCTGGTATTTTAGTCAAGCCACCACAGAATGCTTGAGTGGGCGCTGAGCTGATGTCGAGTGGCATTGGCCACCTGCTTCATTCAAGCTGCACCACCCTAATGCTGGCTGCTTCTACCCTGAGGGAGGTAGTGCCTGCGGCCTACAGCATTGAGTACCAATCTCCACTTGCCACAGCTCAGGGTGGACTACTATCAGCTACTGCCAGATTGGGGTGGGCAAAGGGGGGAAAGAGCATTTTCACTCACCAACCACGATGAGTTCTTGTCTTGAAACTTATATCCTTATTTAGATTCTGTCCTAGTTTTGTCCTGGTCTGCTTCACTAGCCTGAACGTAATGTCTGAATGAGGGGTTGAGAGCAGGTAGTGACCAGGATGAGAAAGCCAGCCGGCATCAGACTGGCAGCAGGAACAGCAGGAACTACAAGACTAGTGAGGAGAAATGATGGAGAAATGATGAGAGCGGGGGCAGATCTGACGCAGATGGGTTCCCCGGCTCTGGGGACAAATGATGGGAGTACCTTGGATGGGACTTCTTGGCACATCTCAGTATGTAGACCAGCATGCTGGTGCATGTGCTGATACACCGATACGTGCTGGGTGGCCCCACTCACTGCCACTGCAGATTGCCGCTCCGTTCAGCTCCTCTTCTCTTGGCTCCCTGCAGTCCGCTTACCCTCTCAACTACCTGCAGCCAGCCAACCCCCAAACTGGTCAAAGGGCCGGGGACCTAGGCTCGTGGACGCGAGATGCAGAGCTGGTGTCGCACTCCTCTGTCCTCCTCCCCGACCTGCACAGCGATTGACATTTGCGCGTCAATCCGGTACTTCTGCTTCCTCAGATCCCAATCAACAAATTTTTGTTCAGCACCGCTGATCAATTGGCCTGTTTGGTTGAGGTATGAGCTTAATGGGCTCTACATCTGCAAGACTACTAGATGAGCTGGTTCACTGGAGGTACTCAGGACCAATTGCACATGGCAGTCCTGCTCAGGTGAAGAGGCTGCAGGCCACACATTAGTCTTTGGAAGGCAGGGGTGGCAGCTTCTGATGGTGGCCCTCTTGTAGGCTCCTGCACACTTTCTGCAGAGACGGACCTCACATGCTTAGAGGGCCTGAATCCGCTGGTGAGTTCACTATCAGGCACGTTGAACCTCCCTTGGTGGAGGCAGGTTGGTAGTGCTCTTCTCCAGACATGGAACTCTAGCAATGATAGAATACTTTTAGGCACTTAAGAAGTACACCCGCAACAGTCTACTCAAGCACAGAGATCATCGGCATATAGTGCCTCAACATGACAGGTTTAGTCTTCAGAGCAGTGCAGTCCACTCAGCACCCTTGTGAGTTAGTTCCAGCCTAGCCACCCACTGGTGGATACACTAAGGAGGCACTAAAGGTGTCCAACTTTCTGGGCAGCTGGGACCACACAGCAATGAGTTGGCAATGCTACGGTCACACTGTCTGCAGTACAAGTACACACTGGGAGCCATGGAACAAATGTTAATGCCGGCTTCAGTGTTAACAACCATTCGGACACACTTCCACATGTGCCATGGCAACGATGACTGGGGTGACACGGAAGGTGCTCAGGCATGCTTCGGAAGTGCCACAATTCCACCAAGGATGTTTGAAACTGACTTCATACATGCCAGTCATGTGAGTCTCTGGAAGACTGGTCTATACACCAGGGTCAACTGCTCTAGCCCCTTCCAATAGTCAGCTCCTCCTGCAGGATTGACTCATCCTCTCACTCAGGCAGGGTTCCTTGAGTTCCCACAGCAAGTCGGGCAGTTCTTTCTCCAGATCGGACTCCAGGTAATGTTCCATCAACCCTCGGAAGATAACTGGCAAGCAGATACCAGTCCTGGTCATACTGTAGTACTCTGGGTACTATGTGAAGCACCCCTTAATGGCCAGAGAAAACTTGGAAATGGAACAGTGAGTGAGTCAGCAACTCCTACTTGTATACAGAGCTGGGAGGGGATGTGCGTTTTCTCTCTGATCGTGCAGAACTGGTTTGGACCAGTGCCCTACTCGTGTCCTTTTCTGACTGTCTTCCAGCCTGATCGTTTGTCTTGAGTGATACTCTTTTAAACAGTGTGGTATTCAGTTTGAAGCACCCACAACAGAGGCACAAAGAGGTGTGGGCAGTCTCTTCCTGACCATCAACAGCCCCATTTGATAGTGATCAGCAGGGGAGACAATGGACTGCTCCCCTTCTAAAGAATCCTTCTAAAGCTGACAACAGAAAATTTAGCCCCGCCCCTCAATCCCAACATCCACCAAAAGGCAGTATCAAGAAGTCTAATCAACAGCCATCTGTATAAAAAAAAGTGTGCTCTAAATTCTATCTTATTCATCTCCACTTTACTGTTAGGTTTCTTCCCTCCAATCTAAGGAATATCAGCAATGCACTTCCACTGTCTGAGAATGCATCCTCATCTCCATCTTGTGCACATGAACAGGCTAGGGGCTTCTAAAGTGGAACCAGGCCAGTGTCACTTTGGTTTAAACAGGCGCTCATGCAATGCATACATATTTTGCCTAGCATACATTGTAATTGTAGTTGTAATGGTATTTATATTTAAAATGTCTTTATTTGGCACAGAAAATGGCCATAAACGATTGACACATAAAAACATCACAAAATTCATATATATGAATACAGATCCGCAGGACATCAAAACAGAAAGAAGTTTCCTCAGGTACACTTAAACAGAATTTTTCTCCAGCCCTTAAACCCTCAAAATGAACATACATATCATATTGCACCTAGACATCCATCGACTTTCTGCACCTTACCGCTGCTTTAGAAAATGCACAACCACTCTAACAGACATCATGGCCATTTAAAAGTTGAAGGAAGAACACAGCATACCGCCACTTGCGAATCCCTAGTGATTCTAAAATAGGCTTAATAAATAAGATAAAATACATTTCATAAATTGACAAAATGCATAAAGTGCATTATGGACTGGTCCGATAATCAATCACAGAGACAAGCTGAAGCTGGTGACCCCGAGGATCCTCCAGTACCTGGGAAGTTTATAAGCCGCACCACAGTAAAATGAAATAATAATCTCCCACCGAGAAAGTGGCTTTGAAAAGTAGGATGCTGGTTCTCCAGATATCTAAAAACTGAGGTACTCCCTGATAGTGCTTTACTGTACTTATTTTGTAGTCTTTGGGAATTACAATGTTCTAAAAAGTGGCGCTTCACCAAAAGCTTTTCCAAAGTAAGGTGCATCAAATAAATCCGGTACATCTTGTTATTTAAAACGATTTTTAACATAAGCCATCCAGGGGATTGTTAACCCCTTATCTATGTTGAGGCAGTCTAAAAAAATAATGTCTCTATTTAATCTAACCTCGATGTTGGCTCACCCACTGACCCAGAGAAAGAGAGATGCTAACTTTATTTTATCAATAATATAAGAAAGATTGAGCTCTGAATGCATGATAAAATGTGAGCTTGTCGGAGGCAAACAAAGAAGCTGTCTTCAGACGCAATTTTCCTCCCTCTGCAAACTAAAGACATCCTGATATCTCCATATCCCTGATCCATAAAGCGCTGCTGATGCACACTGGGAATTATAAATGTTCAAGAAGGCTGAAACTGTCTTCCTGCCGGCTGCCTGTGGGAGGTTAAATAAGGCACCTGCTGCTCTACTGATCTTCAGTCCTGAATGATTGATCTGTTGTTGCCCAGAACTAGAGCGACTAAAAAGAACCCCCAGATAATTACAATCATTCACACAACTCAAGGTTTGTCCCTTTGCCCTTAAGTAAGTTATATTTTTCTTTCCTGGTCCACATGACATTATATGCATTTTCCCAAAGTTTGTATACAAATCCAGGTCACTCATAAAATATATAAAATATTCCACCAGCAGACGAAGAGGCCATGAAGTTTGTGTCTTAAGCACTGTCTCAACTGCATAAAGTATCTTTGGGACAAATACTTTGGAAATCCTTGGGATATTACAAGAGGCTTTAACCAAGGCAGGATACAAATTGTTAATATGAAAAATGAAGAGCAGAGGGGCAAATATGCAACCTTGTTGCACCCCGTCGGCTAGGGTAAAATAATCTAATTGTATTTATGTAGAACTTACTGCCCCTAACAAGGCTTTGAAGTTCTTTTTGGCGAGTAGCATACTAGTCCAGAACCCCAAAAAGATTAGTGGTGAATTACTATAAGGAAATATAAATTGTTCATTTGAGCAGTGGACATGTGAGTCAGTTAGTTTGATTGAATAGGATAATGGAGGGATAGAGGCGGGAAGAGTCTAGCAAGTGTCATTTGGGAGATCTTAGTAGTGGGATGAAGGATAGGGTGAGTCAAGGAGGGATAGAGAAGGAACGTTTCTAGAAAGGGTTATTTGAAATATCATAGTCAAATGAGGTTTGAGATGAGTCAAAAAGTGGAAGTAGAAGATATATTGATAGAGGTATAGGATGAGATATAGAGTAGTGCACTGAAGAGAGTAGTAGGTTTTTTGGGTTTTTTCTTCTACAGTAGGAGTAAAGTAATAAATATGTAGATACATAACTACATCGAAAGGGAATATATGTATAAGAAAGTAATATGTTGAGATATAAAGTTAGTTATTTTATTTGAAGAGTTTTATATAGCTTGAACAAGACCTGCTAGAGTATCAGAGCGCTGTACATTGAATCATAGACATTAAGCAGGTACAAAAGAAAATGATGCACCAAAAAATAGGTTACACATGCAACAAATGCTTAGTAGTGCGGTAGGCCAGAGTTGTACACAAGGAGTTAGAGTTACTTTGGGAGGCTATTGGTTTATTGTCACATTTGGCTATTCAATTGTATTGTATAAAGTCCCATATGTGCATGTGTCGATAGATAGATAGGAACTCAGACTTTCAAGTGTTGCTGTACATGAAGCTAATTTATTTGTGGATTTTTCTGAAGATTTTTTATTGTGTGTTGATTTTATATTTATATTTTTCTCAATATTTCAATGGTAAAGCACTTGTAGATAAAATTGTTATGATCCTATTTACATATTGTGATAGGCAAAAAATTGTACATATATATATATATATATGTATACACATATGTTATCACATTCACTCATTAATTTGTTTTTTCACTTCGACCCAAAAAACAGTTTGGACACTTGTGTGGTGCCCTTTTTTTTTTTTTTTTGGCATGTTAGTCTCGGCTTACTTGTCGGGCTGGAGTTGCAAATCACGTATTCGTGGTTTGGTATTTATACAATAATTGTGTTATTTATTGGGTTCATTAACAACTGTAACAGATGGAAGGGGTCTTGCACCTGCTCTCTAGGTTATATAAAGAGGATTTATCCTTTATATTGAAAAATGTCATAGAGATGCTTTGTGATGAGACTGTCATGAATTTTCCTTGCAATTGGTTTTAATAACACACACTTTGCCATGCCAAATGTTAATGCACTATGTCACTTTAATTGTACAAATGTAATGACGAATTTGGATTATCCAGCGATTCTATATGTACTTTAAGTCTGTTTTCTATGTTATCTTTCAAGACTTGGTGGTGTCCAATCACTAGTGGCCGAATTTTTGCACTTGCACTTTAAATTTTGATCGCCCTCTCGGTGTGTCATGTGACCAAGGCCTTTCGGAGGCCGAAACGTTATGTTGGACGAAGGTGCCGATTAAAATCTTCTCACCTGAACTCTTGGGTCTCGTGTTCCTTGTTGCAGCGGCGCCTGGCAATTTTCAGCGGTGTCCTCCAGCTTAGAGCGTGTGCAAGATATATATATATATAACCACACAAACTGTCAAGTAGCAGTGGGAGCGCTATTCAGCGGGTGCCTGCATCGAGACCGGGACTGTGTCTCGCAAATATTCCATACAAGAAAAAGATGTAGCGGCACACTTCTTGGATATTCAACAGTTATTTATTTATCAAACGTGACAAAAAGCTCCTACGCGTTTCGAACCGTAGTTCCTGTTCACGGTAGTGTCTGTCATTAGTCCCTCTTTAGTTTTCTTATTTATACCATTACACTCGATGATTCATTGTGTTGCATGCTGGATCTTGTAGTCTTTCCAGTTTTGATTCTGTTTGGTGAGCATTTGTACGCTCTCACATGGAGATTGTTGTAGGACAACGGGGTGTGCATATGTTACTACACTTCGGGCGTTTTTCCAAGGTTGAAAAAAGGTGCTTTTACATTAATGAAACTCATTAATGTGTTAGACCAACAATGTGATTACTTATCATTGATCGTGTATGTAACTTTAGACTGAGTGTCTGTTAGGCTGTATGGGGCTGAGTGCCCTGAGTCCCCGATGTCTCTTACTGCGCCCTCCATGTGCACTAAATTTAAATTTGTTGTAATCCAATTTCCTAGCCGTTAGACATATCGTACAAAGTTTTTTGAAGTTTTTAAAAAGTTTTTTTCAAAGTTTTTAAAAGTTTTTTGAAGGCACTCAGACAATTATGCTGCATTTAGCCGAGTCCAAATCGATGTTTCATCAGTCTTAGTGGACCAAGGTGCCTATATTTTTTGTTCTGTTTCTTTTGTTGTTTTTTATCTTATTTTCTTATTTGTTTGTCTTGTCATCAAAATTGTGAAGGCATATCTGGATGTTCTGTTTTTGTCGTCGTTTTGTTCCTACAAATGAACGTAAATTTCCTCGTCTCCATTAAGACCCAGTGGCTGTTTGGTTTTAAATCTTATAATCAACTTTGACTCTAGTCTTCTGAGTTTTTGTGTCCGATTTCCTCCTCTTTCATGTTGTGGAATGGTTGTCATTCCAAAGTATTTCACATCCAGCCAAGTTTTTCCTTGGTGAGTAGCCATATGTTTGGCTAAAGCATACGTGTGGTCACAATTCTGGATGGCACGGATGTGCTCTAATAGCCACTTTTTAAGAGGACACGTGCTGCCAATGTACGCTTTTCCACAGCAACATTGTAACATGTAGACAACAAAGGACCTTTCACAGGTTATGTTTGTTCTGATTTCAAAGTTCTTGCCTGTTGGATCTTGGAGGTTTTTGATGTTCCGGTCTATTTTGCAAGCTTTGCACGTTAAACATTTTGTGAATCCCTTGCTTCTGATGTCGAGCCAAGATTCAGGTTTCTTCATTTCAAAGTGGCTATGTACCAGATGATCTGCGAGGTTGGGTGCTCGTCCATATGAGACCATTGGACGATCTGCAATGGTTGTTCCTATGTCAGGATCTTTTTGAACTATGTGCCAGTATTTCATTAGGATCTTTTGTATTTTATAACTCTCCTTGCTGAATGTCATTATCATCCGTGGTTGTTCCTCCTTGTTCTTTCTTGTGGGCAATTGGGTCTCTCCTTGAGTTCTTGTGAGTTAATTTTTTTCTTTTTCTTCTCTACTTAGGAGAGTATTTGCCCTGGTTTTCATTCTTGCCTTGGTCTCCCTTTGATTAAGGTCAGTTGTTTTGTATCCTCGTTGTTTAAAACATATCTTTGTTTCTGCGAAGTTCTTTTCCATTTCCTTGTCTTTCGAGCAATTCCTTTTCATACGTAACAGTTCCCCGTATGGTATGCTCTTTTTTAGTTTCTGAGGATGAAAACTGAGTCCATGGAGACTATTGGTGGCCGTTTTCTTCCTATGGATAGTGGCTTGGATTTTGTTGTCTGCAATGTAGACCCTCGTATCCAGGAATTCTATCTCCTTACTGCTGACTGTGCATGTAAAGCGTAGGCCAACTTCATTGGTATTCAGAATGGCAAAAAAGGTGTAAAATTCTGACTCTGTGCCTTTCCATAAGAGGAGCAAGTCTTCGATAAAACGTAGCCAAAGTGCTACCTTTGCCATGTGATGTTCGTTTTCCTCTCTCCAAGCTATGCTCCTCTCCCACCATCCCATCATGAGGTTCGCATAGCTTGGAGAGAAAGACACTCCCATCGCTGTCCCGCAGCATTGTTGGTAGGTCTTTTTGTTGAAGAGAAATACATTATTATATAGGCACATAGATATCATTTGAATTAGCATTTTGGAATGTTCTCTTTCATTTATAGGTCGTTGATGGAGAAAATACTGAATTGCTTGTAGCCCTATTTCGTGGCCGATGGAGGTGTACAGAGACACCACATCGATTGTCACCAACAAGTAGTTGGGTTGCCATTCTGTGTTCATCAGTATCCGTAGAAAATCACCCGTATCTTTTATATACGAACTCAAAGTGGGAACTATTGGAGCTATGAAATGGTCCACATAGCTCGAGACGTTCTCATACAAACTTCCGCAGCTGGAAATGATCGGCCGTCCTGGCGGCTTATTCAGTGTCTTATGGATTTTCGGTAGAAAGTAGATGGTCGGAGTGATTGGATTTTCGACCATTAAAAATTATTTTCCACTTTCGTTATAAGTCCTTTTGATTGCCAATGAATCAATTTCATGTTCAAATCCATCCTCAGTTTTTCTGTTGGATTATTGGTCATTATTGTATAGTTCTTCGTTTCACTCAATTGCCGTATGGCCTCCTCTATGTAGTGTTGTTCCTCCATTACGACTATATTTCCACCTTTATCGGTGGGTTTGATTTCAATGTCAAACATTCTGAATACCAATGAAGTTGGCCTACACTTTACATGCACAGTCAGCATTAAGGAGATAGAATTCCTGGATACGAGGGTCTGCATTGCAGACAACAAAATCCAAGCCACTATCCATAGGAAGAAAACGGCCACCAATAGTCTCCTACACGGACTCAGTTTTCATCCTCAGAAACTAAAAAAGAGCATACCATACGGGGAACTGTTACGTATGAAAAGAAATTGCTCTGAAGACAAGGAAATGGAAAAGAACTTCGCAGAAATAAAGATACGTTTTAAACAACGAGGATACAAAACAACTGACCTTAATCGAAGTGAGACCAAGGCAAGAATGAAAACCAGGGCAGATACTCTCCTACGTAGAGAAGAAAAAGAAAAAATGTACTCACAAGAACTCAAGGAGATCCCCAATTGCCCACAAGAAAGAACAAGGAGGAACAACCACGGATGATAATGACATTCAGCAAGGAGAGTTATAAAATACAAAAGATCCTAAGGAAATACTGGCACATAGTTCAAAAAGATCCTGACATAGGAACAACCATTGGAGATCGTCCAATGGTCTCATATAGACGAGCACCCAACCTCGCAGATCATCTGGTACATAGCCACTTTGAAATGAAGAAACCTGAATCTTGGCTCGACATCAGAAGCAAGGGATTCACAAAATGTTTAACGTGCAAAGCTTGCAAAATAGGCCGGAACATCAAAAACCTCCAAGATCCAACAGGCAAGAACTTTGAAATCAGAACAAACATAACCTGTGAAATGTCCTTTGTTGTCTACATGTTACAATGTTGCTGTGGAAAAGCGTACATTGCCATCCAGAATTGTGACCACACGTATGCTTTAGCCAAACATATGGCTACTCACCAAGGAAAAACTTGGCTGGATGTGAAATACTTTGGAATGGCAACCATTCCACAACATGAAAGAGGAGGAAATCGGACACAAAAACTCAGAAGACTAGAGTCAAAGTTGATTATAATATTTAAAACCAAACAGCCACTGGGTCTTAATGGAGACGAGGAAATGTACATTCATTTGTAGGAAAAACCCGACGACAAAAACAGAACATCCAGATATGCCTTCACAATTTTGATGACAAGACAAACAAATAAGAAAATAAGATAAAAACAACAGAAGAAACAGAACAAAAAATATAGGCACCTTGGTCCACTAAGACTGATGAAACATCGATCTGGACTTGGCTAAATGCAGCATAATTGGCTGAGTGCCTTAAAAAAACTTTAAAAAACTTTGAAAAAAACTTTTAAACAACTTCAAAAAACTTTGTACGATATGTCTAACTGCTAGAAAATTTGATTACAACAAATTTAAATTTAGTGCACATGGAGGGCGCAGTAAGAGACATTGGGGACTCAGGACACTCAGCCCCATACAGCCTAACAAACACTCAGTTTAAAGTTACATACACGATCAATGATGAGTAATCACATTGTTGGTCTAACACATTAATGAGTTTCATTAATGAAAAAGCAACTTTTTTCAACTTTGGGAAAACGCGCGAAGTGTAGTAACATATGCATACCCCGTTGTCCTACAACAATCTCCATGTGAGAGCGTACAAATGCTCACCAAACAGAATCAACACTGGAAAGACTACAAGATTCAGCATGCAACACAATGAATCATCGAGTGTAATGGTATAAATAAGAAAACTAAAGAGGGACTAATGACAGACACTACCGTGAACAGGAACTACGGCTCGAAACGTGTAGGAGCTTTTTGTCACGTTTGATAAATAAATAACTGTTGAATATCCAAGAAGTGTGCCGCTACATCTTTTTCTTGTATGGAATATATATATATATATATGTATTACCTACTGGCAGACCTTGTTTCTATTCAAAAAGCGTTTTTTCTTTTGCCAATATATTTGGCGCCATTTGACGAATCGTCGCAAAATTTTCAAAACTAATGGCCCACTCACTTCAGCTGGTGTGTTGAAAATTATGGGGCGATTCGTGAAGTGGGGGCTGAGAAAAAGGGGGGTCCCAAAATACATTTTCTCTTTGTTCATTTCCATAGGAAACTTTAGACACAGCTAAAGCCCGAACAGCTGAACGGAATTACACCAAATTAGTCAACAAAAAGGTAGCTCTTGGTTCGGAAAGCACTAGCTTTGTTAAATGTTGTAAGTCCGTTCAGTATCCTCCTGAGAAATTTTAGCATTTTGCAGATAAACAAATATGGCAGCGGAGGATCTGCAAACCCTCCCGATCTAGAGCCTACAATCTGATTGGCTGCCAATACTTCAAACCAGGAAGTGAGGCAGCCATCTTGTGACTCGGTTGAATTGAGTTAGAAAGAATAAATGTAAAATACACATTAAAAAACAAGAAAAAGGGGCAGGGTAGAAACACCCTGACAGCATTTATTTCAAACAAATTTGGCGGGATTGGCGTTTTTTAAAAACAAAGCAAGGCCTCAGGCGCTTCGTTTTCTTTAGACCCCCGGGGGCAATGATCACAATAGATGCGGGGGCCCGTGTGGGGCCCCACAGACCCGGGAACCCCCACCTTCTAGGGGCTATGTATATTTAATGTAGGGGGCATGCGGGCCCCCCGCCGCCCTGGGGACTGTCACC
Organism: Lissotriton helveticus; assembly: GCF_964261635.1. NCBI lineage: Eukaryota > Metazoa > Chordata > Amphibia > Caudata > Salamandridae > Lissotriton > Lissotriton helveticus. The sequence continues at coordinate 1,913,170,825 of NC_136061.1, read as the reverse complement.
ACCCTGAGGCTAAATTCAAAAGATGTGTGTGGGTGCTCCATCCCCCCCCATGGAGCCCCAGGGACTGCCACCTCCCGGGGCTAATTTATTGTAATGCGGGGGGCCACGCAGCATCCTGCAGCCCCGGGGACCGCCACCTCACCAGGGCTAAACTCAAAAGATGTGTGGGGGCTCCAGCCCCCCCCACGGGGCCCTGGGGACCGCCACCTCCGTGGGGCTAATTTAATGTAATGCGGGTGGCCACGCGGCCCCCTGCAGCCTTTGGAACCGCCACCTCTCTGAGGCTACAATGTAGATGGGAGGGGGGGCCGCGTCACCCCCTCAGTCCTCCATGGCCCTGGGGACCACCATCCCCCAGCGCCGGCACCAGAAATGTCCCGGGGTGCTCACCCCCAGGATATTGCTGTTTGCTATGGCATTGCGGGAGCATTTCTCCCACCATGCCATGGCAAACTCTGCTTAACTTCATGGAAGCAAGTGCATTGAAAATGCAGAATTGCTTTTGAGCAGAGGGAGCTGCATGTTTGGCTAACTGGGTAGGTCTAGAGGAAGGGGTTCAATAGCATTGTTGAAGTATTGTGAATGGACACTTGTTTTTTTCTAAAACGTGAGCTTGATCTGAAAGGGAAAAAGGGAAAACCATTTGAACTTAATCTAAATGGGGAAATGGAATACCAAGAAAAAGTAAACAATAGAGATTAAAGGATATTTTAATTAGGCCCCCGTCATGAAAGGGTTCATTTAAAGGCATAAGAGTATTCTGGGAGAGCACCTAGTTCAGCACATGGGATAGCACCAGAAGCACTGAGAAACAAGTATCCATGAGAAAGATAAAATGATCTGTGGCTACCTCTAAGAAAAGGAATGGCAGTTTTAGGAAGGGAATAGGGATAGGGATAGGAAAGAGTATTGTCATTTCTAATTGAGTGGGGTACTCAGCAGAGGGGTCCCTTTCACTGCTCCTCTTTTCCCTGGTTATTGATCCATTGGCGGAGTGGGCCAGAGTGGATGCTCAATTGAGGGGATTTGAGCGAGGGCATGGAGCAGAGGAAAGGATTGCATTGCATGCTGATAACGTGCTCCTGTTCCTGATAGACCTCCAGCATTCGGGGTCCCATGTATTGCAGATGTTGAAGGTTTATGGGGACTCCTTAGGACTTTGGATGAACTTCTGAACATCCTCGGTTTACATAGTGGGAGAATGTGCCCCAAAATTGTCGCGGGTGACAGATCTCGCAGTTTTACACCAGGGTTTCTGCTACCTGGGGGTTTAAACCACTTCAGCTGTGACTCGGGCATGGGAGCAAAACATCCACCCCCAGTTACGCATATTGATGGTGGACTTGATTTTCTGAGCATCTCTCCCTCTTTCCCTTTTGGAGAGATTGACTATCTGCAAAAGTAGTGGTTCTCCTCTGCTTGCTCTATCAACTTCCAAACTTCCCATTCCCTATCACCACATCCCTCTTCACATGCATTAACTCACTTTTGCGGGGTTGCCTATGGAAACAAGGCTTACCTGGAATTGCGGTGTCCAAATGTCATAAGTCGACCTACGATGGTGGCATCGCCACACCGGATGTGTGGTTCTATTATAGGGCCAACCAGTTGGCCATCCTTAATGACTGGCATTTTGGAGTGTTCAGAAATTCGGCCTATTCGTCATCGTTATGGGCATTTGGTGAGAACCCTCTCCAATATTTATTTACTGGGGGGCTCCTCAGCAGCTCCCTCCAGCCACATGCGTAGTCCTTAAAGTCTGGAAGGAGGTGACAGTGTCCATGGGTTGGATGGGATGACTTACACTGGAGACTTCTCTGTGGGTGGGCTCTGTTATGTGCCAGACAGCTGAGCTGCAGGGGTTTCACTCAAGAACTTCACTGATCTCCAGGAGGAGCTTGGTCTCCACCCGAGCCAGTTCTTCAAATATGTACAGCTCTGCCATTCCCTTACACCCTACATCACGCATTAGGTCGCTGTCCAAGAGTTCAGTCCCTTGGAGGGCAAGCTACTTCTGACGTCACCTACCAATATTGCCTGATACAGTTGCACTATTTACAGAAGGTCTATTTTATGATGGAGAAACTGTGGAGGAGGGGACTGATTGAGTCTGCCAGCTGCCTACACTGCCGGGCCAAAACAGGAGATTTCCGGCATACTGTTTAGAGCTGAGACGTTTTTGCTTTTTGCTAGAGGGTAATTAGCTGCTTGGAAGGTGTGTTGGGACTGCACCTCGCAAGGGGGTAGACGGCAATAAATACAAACGAGACTTGCTTTGCCTGGGCCTTCCCATTGCCCAGATAAGAGGGACATTGCAAAGGCATAGAATGATGCCCAGGCCCTCTCCCTTGAGCTTTGGAAGGGGGCTTGGATCGCAGTATGGAGTTGGCTCCCCCATTTTATATAGCCTGGGAATCTCCCGAGAAATATGACAAAATATGGGAAGGGTGGGCAGCCTTTCGGCGATGCACTTTTAATCATGCCCCCCACAGGGATGGTCCCTGGAGGCCAAAATTAGGGTGTTTGGTTCATGAGCATGTCATATATGGGGAGGGGTAGGTGGGACGGGTGGCGCGGAGCAAGCCATATTCTGATCAGGGCCGGAATGGCCGTAGCGGGCACCGGGCTTTTCCCCAGTGGGCCGCCATAGCGGGGGCTGGTTTTGGGCCACTGGGGGGAGTTTTTTTTACCAGGGGCCAGCAATATCAGCCCCCTGTAACAAAATCGGCTGAAACTAGCACTAACAAAAAGCTGGGCTGCACCTCCTCATCCCCCCAGGGGGGCCGGTGGAGCAGTTTGCCAGGGCCGGTTTTGGTACGCTGTCCGGCCCTGATTTTGATCAGTGTGGAGGGTGTGTTGTTTATCTTTTGTTTAGTTTTATTGTATTCTATATTATTATTGGGTTTGTACAGCAGAGTTTGGGGGCCCCATTGGTCCGATTGTTAGTCAGCTTGTGTGGTAACGGTGCCTACCTGCTGTTTGCTTTGATTGTCATGTACTGCTGTCCAAAATTCTGTGAAAAATGTTCAAATAAAAAAGGTTTCCTATATCCACAAGAATGATTTCAAGGTTAGTTAGAGCAATACTAATGAGTTTGAAACAACCTTATTCATTACAATCATTAAAAAACTGTCTTAAATGTTCACTTGCTGTCAATCTAGGGAAATGAGGTTGCATTTGTGATCTACCAAGTGCAAACAATAACGTCCCTCATTTCTGTGCTTAAAATATGCTCTAAACGGTGTGTCCTAGCCTTTAATCCTGTCTCAGCACTGACATTGGTTGCTTCTTTAATAGCTTGTGATTGGAAATAAGGCATGCTCATTACCACATTCAGTTGTCTGTTGTTCATGTTAATTGATAACTTACTTCAGAATTTTCTCCCTTTCAAGTGTACTAAAATCTCTCAAAGGGAATTTTTGTCTAGAGTTGGCAAGCACTAGTACGTTTTGCCTGTGAAGTCATTGGCATGGAGCACAAAAGCTAGTAAAACTCATACTTTCATTACACCAGACTAAAATAACAAACGCACTAGGAAATTCATACGACAAGGGGGGACCCAGGGAGAGCCAGGCGCGAGCCGGTCTCTCCCTGGGTAGGTTCGCGCGAGAAGCAGGAAAAGCAGGTGTGGGCTGATTAGGGAAAGTGATATAAGGGGGTTAGGCTGGCAGTGGCGTAACTGCGTAGCGGGAGGCTAGTAGGGAGGTTTGTTTTGCGGCGCTCGTGTCTTACCTTGTGTCCTGGGGCATGGAGGAAGCGGCGGAGGTCCGTAGGGCTGTGAGGATCCTTTGTGAGGCGGGGCGCGAAGACCTGCTACGGCCGGGTGTTCCGGCGGAGGCGTGGGTCGGGTTGTCCCGCCCCCCTCGCAGGGCGTCTGAGGGCGTCTCCAGGGCGGTTGAGGCCTGCCTCTCGCAGGGCCTGGAGGAGGAGCAGGACGGAGACGCGGCTATGCCGGAGGACGGGCCTGGGCCGGTGTCGCCCGCCGTCGATGTGGAGCCCCCACTGGATGCCCCGGGTGCCCCGCTGCAGGTATGTGCGCTGCCATTTATTCTTGCTGACACGCGCGGGGCGCCCGGGGGGAGGAGGGGTCGCTCGGTGGGCCGGCAGGCACTGAGCCCCAGAGGGCTGGTGCGGGGGAAGTCGGGGAAGCCTCCGGCGGGCCCAAAGCCCAAGCGTGGGAGGAGCCTGGAGGTGCCTGAGCGTGCGCAACCCCCCCCCACTTGCAGCGGGGCCCCCTGCCCCCTCCCCTGCGGTTCCTCTAATGCCGGCCGGGGCCTCGCCTTACCTGTGGCTGAACGGGCAATGTTTCCTGCTCTCCCCCGCTGTGCCGGGGCCTGGTACGGCCCCTCACCTCTCTTTTGGTTCCCCACCCCAAGGTGGGGCTGATGTACGGCCCTTGCCAGACGCGTTACCTGTCTGCCCCCCCCCTGAAGCCCCGCCACCTGCTGCTGTTCTTCCCCCTGCGGGTGCTGCACCCAGTGGGCTGCCACCTCCGCCTGCACAGTCTACGGACGCTGGTGTGCCTGGCCTGGGAATTGCCACCCCCCCTCATTTGGCCACGGGTGGGAGGGGTTTGCTCCATGGGGGGGCGCACGCGGGCCCTGGTCCTTCCCTGTTCCCGGTCCCCAGGGGTCGGCCGGGTGGCCGTTTTGGGTGTCCTGAGCCTGGGGCGGTGGGTGGCCATGGTTTGGCGTCGGCGACCAGTTCCTTGGGGGGTGATGGCGTTTTCGTTTCCAGGGAGCCGGTTATGGGGTCCTCTTCCTTTTCTGGCTCGAGCGGCCGCAGTTTTCGTCCGGCGCCTTCGCCTGGGCGGCTGCCGGCTGTTTCTACGGGCCCGGGAACTGTCCACACGGCTGTTTCCAGTGGTGGGCTTCACGGGGGGCTATCTGGAGCGGATAGCTCGTCTACAGCTTTCAATGTACACAGTTTTCAGCCTATTGATTGGCAGTTTTATGATGGGGGTATTGGTGATGGGGCTATGCCCAGTGGCAGTGACCAAGTTTTATTTTCTGATGAAGCTTTCTGTGGTAATTTTCGTGATGAGGATTTGGAGGAAGGGGAATTGAGAGACACCACTGTTGGGCTTTTGGCAGCACGGGCCCAGGGGGGTGGGTTGGGGCAACCCCCTGTCTCTCGTGTTTCGCAGGAGTCTCGAGCGGACCAGGCCGGTGTACGAGGGGCAGTGAGTTCTGGACCTTCGCAGAAGGAGCGTGGGGCTGTCACACTGCAGTCGGAGCAGTTGCCCAGAGGTAAGGATGGGTGGTGGTCTGTGTGGCAACCTAGGGAGAGTCTCCCTGTGAAGAGTACAAGGTCTATTGGTACGGGTGATGGGGTTGTGGTTGAGCGAGTCGCTCTGGCACCAAGGCTTGAGCGGCCTGTATTTTCGAATGTTTCTACGGGGGATGGGGTTGTGGTTGAGCGAGTCGCTCTGGCACCGAGGCTTGAGCGGCCTGTACTTTCGCATGTTTCTACGAGGGATGGGGTTGTGGTTGAGCGAGTCGCTCTGGGACCGAGGCTTGAGCGGCCGGTCTGTTCGAACGTTTCTACGGGGCAAGTTGCCAAAGAGCTTTCTACTGCTGGGAATGGTGGAATGGTTGCCCCACAGGTGGCGGAGGATAGTATCCTGCCGAAAAAGTTGCCTTATTCTGGGGTGGGAATGCCTTTGGGGTCTCATTTGTCCGAGAAAACGAAGAATCTGATATGGTCTGGGGCATTTGTGGATGTTTTTCGACTTCTTCATAGAGATATTCAGGCAAAGGAGGGGTCGAAGGAGGAGGAACTAGAACTGGCGAGGCGGCCCCGTGTTCCGAAGTCTATAGAGAATTGGACTTCGGCCTTTCTGATTTATGCCAGTGTTTATTGTCAACGTCATCCTGAGAAGGCAATTGCTATGTTTAAATATGCAGATATCGTCCGCAAGGCTCACAGTTCTTTTGGTGGCTTTGCATGGTTGTCCTATGATGACGAATTTCGGGCTCGCATGAGCGCTTTCCCCGAGCGTTCGTGGGGTGAGGTTGACTCCGAATTATGGTTACAGTGGATGGCATCGGCAAATCCGCCTGCTACGACCCACACGGCTAGTGGTCAGCCGGTGCATTATCGGCCCTTTTCAGCTCGCCCCGCTCAGTCTGGGGCGGGGGTTTGGGGCAGAGGTCAAGCAGCCGCCACTGGCACTTGCTGGCACTTTAACCGGGGTTCCTGTAACAGGCCAGCTTGTAGGTACAAGCATGAGTGTTCCCAGTGTGGGGGAAAGCACTCCCTCACCCACTGTTTTCCTGGACAACGTTTGGGCGATCAGGGACGAGGTTCCGGGGGTAGGGGACAGCACCAACAGCCTGTTTACAAGGGCTCCTACTCCTATTAGGCAGACGGTTCTCGATCTCTGGCTTGTGGATTATCCAGATTTTGATGCCGCTAAGATTTTGTCTTGGGGTTTCAAAATTGGTTTTCGGATTGGATATCAGGGACCCAGGGTGGGCAGGTGGTCGGACAATTTGAAGTCGGCGAAGGAGAGTCCCCATGTGGTGCGGAAAAAACTGGATGCCGAGCTGGCGGCTGGTAGGATTGCTGGTCCTTTTGTATCTTGTCCTCTGCCTGACTTGATTGTTTCTCCCCTGGGCGTGGTGCCCAAGAAGGCGGCAGGAGAGTTTCGTCTTATCCATCACCTGTCCTGGCCTGAGGGTACCTCCATTAATGACTTCATCGATCCGGCCGACTCGAGTGTTGCTTATGCCTCGGTGGACGATGCCTTACGGCTCGTGCGCATGGCAGGTGTTGGGGCATTGCTGGCGAAGAGCGATATTCAGTCGGCTTTCCGGCTTTTGCCCATCCATCCTTGGGATTTCAGTCTGTTAGGAATGCAGTTTGATGGTTGTTTCTATGTGGATCGTGTGTTGCCTATGGGCTGTTCAGTGTCCTGCTCCCTGTTTGAAACTTTCAGTACCTTCCTGCAGTGGAGATTCACTTTTGTTACTGGCCACGTCCTGGTCTGTCATTACCTTGATGATTTTCTTTTCATTGGGGAGGGTCGCTCCGGACAGTGTCAGTCGGCTTTGACCAGCTTTCAGGCCCTGGCGGAGGAATTGGGTGTTCCTTTAGCGCCGGACAAGACTGAGGGCCCATGTACGTCCCTGATTTTCTTGGGGATTGAAATTGACACGCTGTCTATGGTGGCGCGATTGCCTGCAGCTAAAGTGACGGAAATGTCTGACTTCATCCAACTGGTTTTGAGGGAGCGGAAAGTAGTTTTGAGAACTGTCCAGAAGCTGTTGGGGTACCTCAATTTTGCTTGTCGGGTTGTTCGGGCGGGCAGGACGTTCTGTAGACGTCTGGGTCTGTCCATGTCCGGTGCGAGCCTTCCCCATCATCGGGTACGCATTACCACCGCTGTCCGTGCTGATCTGACAGTCTGGCTTCGTTTTCTGCAGGAGTTCAATGGCGTGTCCTTGTTTTTTGCGGATGAGGACATGGTGTGGCAAGTACAGTTGTTCACTGATGCTTCTGGGGCTCATGGCTTCGGAATTTTTTGGGACGGTCGGTGGTGCGCGGCCGGCTGGCCGGCGCTCTGGCGGGACCAAGGTCGTAGCATAGCATTTCTGGAGCTCTTCCCACTGCTGGTTGCTTTGTATCTGTGGGGGGATGAGTTTCGGAATCGATCAATTTTGTTTCATGTGGACAATTTGGCAGTTGTACATCTTGTCAATCACCAGAAGGCTCGTGATTTGCGGGTGTTGCGACTCCTGCGCGCATTCATGCTGCGGTGTCTGCAATTAAATATTGTCTTTAAAGCACGGCATGTTCCTGGCACTTCTAACTGCATCGCTGACTCTTTGTCTCGATTTCAGTGGGCCGAGTTCCGCAAGTTAGCTCCTGGGGCGGACCTGGAACCAACAGCGATCCCACAGTACGTATGGGCCATGGGGGATTGAGGGTTCACCAATTAGTCGAGCATTCGGTGGCCGCCTCAACGAGGCGGGGGTATGTGAAGGCTTGGAGCGAGTTTCTGCAGTTCGGTAAGGAGTTGGTGGGCCCGGCTGGGGCTGGTTGGTCTGATGAACGTGTTGTCTTACAGTTTGTGTTGCATTTGGCAGACAAAGGTCTATCGCCCACTACCATTTCGGGCAAGTTGGCTGGGATTTCTTTTTATGGGCTACTTTGGTGGGGGAGGGATCCGGTTGGGGGGGTGTTGGTTCGTAAAATGTTGAAAGGTTTGGCTAGGCTTCGGGCTGGTGGTCCGCAGCTACGGCAGCCAGTGACTTTTGAGTTGCTTCAGTTGTTGTTACCAGAGTTGGAGTTGTGTTGTCATGATGCTTTTGAGTGTGCCAAGTTTCGTTTGTGTTTCATTTGGTTGTTCTTTGGGGCATTTCGGGCTTCGGAATTGTTGGGGTTACGGGGTAGGGTAGGCATGACTAGCAGTGAGGTAGTGTTGGAGAGTGACAGGGTGCGGCTGTGGCTGCGGGCATCCAAAACCGACCAGTTGGGGAGGGGAAAGTGGGTGTTCCTTGGCAGGAGTGGTGTTTCTGCTTGTTGTCCGGTTGGGGAATGGGAAGTGTTTGTATCATCTCCACATTTTCTCCAGGGGTCTATATTTTGTCATGTGGATGGTAGTCCCATTGTGGCTTCCCAATTGCTGGCTGTCTTGCGCAAAGTTTTGTTGCGCTTGGGGAAGGATCCGGTTCAGTTTGGTACCCATTCCTTCAGAATTGGTGCGGCGACGGAGGCCGCTCGTTTGGGGTGGGACTGGTCCCAGATCAGACGCATTGGTCGTTGGCGTTCCAAGTGCTGTGAGAAATATGTGAGGAAATAGTGAATTGTTTGGATTGTCTAACATTTCTTTCTCTCCTAGGTCCTTGGCCGTCGGCCCCCGGAGGCAAACGGAGGGTTTGGATACTAGGGCACTCTTTTATTAAACGTGCAGCTTGCGCCGCTGCCACTCAGCTCTGTGGGAGATCGCTGGGTCTCAACAGCGCGGAACATGAAGTCTCCTGGCATGGAACAGGGGGCATGCGGTGGGGTGGGCTTTTTCCCGCCTTAGCTGCTTTGGTTTCCCAGTGTTTGGGGGGCCCTCCGGATCTCTTGGTGCTCCATCTTGGCGAGAATGACTTGGTTTCTCTCTCTGGGTTAACTTTGTTGAAACTCATGAAGCAAGATCTGGAAATTATCAAAACCACATGGGTGAGCACCATGCTGATATGGACTGAGTTTGTGCCTCGTCTGCAGTGGCGTGGAGCAAGGAACCATTCCGCCCTTGAAAGGGCCAGGAGAAAAGTGAACAGGACAATGCGACCTTTTTGTCATAATTTGGGTATCTACTGTTTGAATCATTATCATTTACAGGTCTCGGAACATCATTTATTTTGTGAGGACGGTGTGCATCTCTCGGCTTTGGGTATTTCTTTTTACCTTTTAGAACTCAGGGATTTGATTAGTAAGGTTCTTCAGGTACAGTTATGGTGTGCTCCTTCCTGTCCTTTTGGTGGGGCAGGAAAACACTAAAGGTTTTCCTGGGTGGCGGGTTTTTGGTAGTGGGGGTGGGCAGCCTGGAGCGGGTTGGCCATCCTGAAGGGTAGCGTGGGTAGGTTAGGGGTAGTAGATAGGAGTTTCGTTCTGGGTTTTGGGTTTCAGGTTTTCTAAGATCATTGTAGAGTTGGTTTTTGTAAATAAATAAATAATGAAATGTGTTTCGTGAAAATTATGATGCACCTGTCCTAAAATAAAGTGGCCTTTTTTGCTCCTAAAAGAGAGATGTGGACAATGATTTCTTGCGCGAGGGGGGACCCAGGGAGAGCCAGGCGCGAGCCGGTCTCTCCCTGGGTAGGTTCGCGCGAGAAGCAGGAAAAGCAGGTGTGGGCTGATTAGGGAAAGTGATATAAGGGGGTTAGGCTGGCAGTGGCGTAACTGCGTAGCGGGAGGCTAGTAGGGAGGTTTGTTTTGCCCCACCCACCCTCCCTCTTTTTCTTTTCCATTTGGGTGGGGGGGGTGTTTTTTCTTCTGTGGTACCCTAGGTGCTGCTCCTTTCTTGGCCTGCCACGGTTAGGATGGGTGCCTTTGTTCTACCTATGGGCGGGTTTTTGGTAGTGGGGGTGGGCAGCCTGGAGCGGGTTGGCCATCCTGAAGGGTAGCGTGGGTAGGTTAGGGGTAGTAGATAGGAGTTTCGTTCTGGGTTTTGGGTTTCAGGTTTTCTAAGATCATTGTAGAGTTGGTTTTTGTAAATAAATAAATAATGAAATGTGTTTCGTGAAAATTATGATGCACCTGTCCTAAAATAAAGTGGCCTTTTTTGCTCCTAAAAGAGAGATGTGGACAATGATTTCTTGCGCGAGCTACTGATTCTTTGTAGTCTATTCTTTTGCTCTATGTGTTTCTTCAGCTGTATTAAACAGCTAGAAATTAGAATCCTGATGCTTTTAGTTGCGTTATGGAACATTTTCTTTACGGTACTTTGGTACAGAAGCCCATCTGCTGCACATGGGTACGGTGGAAACAATTACACTTAGTTGACTTTTCAAAAGGTAAAAGCCCCTCTTACGGTTTTGTTTTGCAGACGGAGCCTCGTCTTCAATATTGAATTTGTATCCAATGAGAGTCCCCTCCTTTGCTGCTGAGTATGCACTCATGAAAAGGCAATCAGCGTTGCTTTGGTACATGCACCCATTACGGAGGATGCATAATATCAACAAGATTATACAGCGCCCATGATGGAGCTATGGTCAACAGTGCTGGACTGGCCTATCGCGTACTCTGGCACAGCCAAATGACCAGTGCCTGGGCCTCTTATGGTCCTAGAGGTCATGCCAGGCCCAGCAAAAGGCCACCACACCGACCTTTAAAAGCCAGCCCATCTGGCAGTGCAGAGTTACCGATAGGCCAGTCTGACACTGATAGATAGGCCAAAGCGAGGTGGGCTTCCGTGGTGTTCCGGGGCCATGCTGAAAGGATTGGCGCACCCCAGCATTTGAGAAGAAGCACGAGGGCTCCACATAGAGTGAAACATTCATGCTCTCCTTCTTTACTTACCAAAGCAACTACAACCATACCCTGAAAGAGTAGGAGTAAGCCCATGCACACAGGGGGCATGAGCAGGAGATCACACTGTACTTACAGAAATGGAAACTTACGCTTAGTGGCACGTGCAACCAAATAGGGGTCTAGTCACTTCGAAATATTTTCTGGAATTTCTGCTTTACTATTTGAAAGAATTCAAAGTGCAGCGCATACTAAACAATGCAGCCATATTTTTAACAAATAATGTTGTTGTTTCTTTCCTGCAGATCCGTGGGACCCTGAAAAGCTGGACCCGTCTGTGGTGTGTCCTAAAACCAGGAGTGCTTCTCATTTATAAAACGCCAAAGGTTGGCCAGTGGGTGGGGACCATCCTCCTTCATTCATGTGAGCTGATTGAGAGACCCTCCAAAAAGGATGGCTTCTGCTTCAAGCTCTTCCACCCTCTGGACCAGTCTATCTGGGCAATGAAGGTAATTATATCTGTGACCCTCACATTGTAACTATTTACGCAGCGGGTGGCTACACAGGCCTTGCAACTTATGTCATCCAAACTGAGTTTTTAGCTACTTCACTTACTGCATAAATCTATTTTACGACTCCACGCTGTCTTTGCAGTATGTTCGTTTTCACTCTCACTGCTAGAGACTGTATAAAGTGCTGGATCACCAGGTAAGACTTTATTCAAGTTACAGCATACAGTAAACAGCAGGATTTCTCAATACATGCGACCACTGTCTCTCAGATTAACTGCCTTTTTAAAGTTTCTATATTCCCTTTCTTCCCTCAATATTCCTTAACCATGGCAACACATAACACTCCATGGTAAAGTCCCAACACATCCTTGTCCTTATAATTGTGAACAAAAGATACAGTTTATGTAAAACAGAACATTACAACATGTATAACACAACAATTAGAAGTTATGTACAATCTTAATTATGCAGACAGACAAAATGGAACTACGTACAGAAAAGAAAAGAAACGTAAAAGTAAAGAAATATCATGTTCCCTAAAAATAGTCATCTTAAAAAGTAAACTAATGTATTGTTCTCTCACGATAAAATAGACATCCCAAAGAGTCAACACAAATGCACTTTTACAGACACAACAGTGCTTTAGTTGCACCCTCAAACTGTAGCATGAATAAAGAATATAATTGTGAAATGTGTTTGCCATTTTTTTCCTTCTCAATGACAATTTATATTCTTGGTCATTCGTATCATTTCTACCTTCAGCTTCCTTTAACAAAACTTTACATTGTCTGTCACCATCAGTATCATTCATATAATTGTTCATCATAACCTCCTCCTTTTTCTCCTGCTGTTGTACAGGAAATCTCCTCTAACCTGATGATGTGTTATTGCTATCTTGTCTTTATTCCACCACTTACCATTCTCTAACTTCACCACACTTTCCTTTACATCTACCACCTTCTTAGGTGTTGAGAATCGGGATGCACCCTTCGATATTATTCTAGAGATGATGATCCTCACACAATCTCCCACTACCACTTTTACCCTTCTTATGCACTTGTCCACATATTTGTTCTGCACTTGTATCGTTTTCCTTTCCACTTCTTTTACCTTATATTTGGACACTGAAAATTTCCCCATCCATTGTCTTATCATTTTGTATGCCTGCACTCTTCCTTTCAGTGAAACGAAGGGTGACACCTGAGTACCGGCATTAAGCGTGGTGTATACAGCCCATAGCATCTTCCTCAACTCTACTATACAGTTCAATCCATTAATCTTAGCCAGTTACACATTTTCCTTTATAAATCTATTGAATCTCGCAATGATACCATTACTCTTGGGATGATACCCAGAAGCCTTAGTGTGCTTGATTGCTAAAAACTTCAAAGGTTCTGTAAATTGTCCCGAAGTGAATTGACACCCATTATGCAAAGATGGATTCTAAGAATTCTTTGACTTTTTGACTAATGGGTACTTTCACAAATTTCACTTCTGGCCAATGACTATAATAATCTAAGATTACTATGCCATACTATGGAATGCTTCCAGATAATATCGTTGGACCAATTATGTCAATTGCTAATTTGCTCCATGCCTTATTGGATACCTCTACAGCCTCAATTGGACTGGGAAACGTAAGTTGCGATTTATCACTAATCGCACAATTAATGCAATCTCTCAAGTATTGTTCAAAGTTCCTATCCAATCCTGGCAACCAAAAATTCTAATGTGTTTTCCTACCTTTATGCCCTTCGTGAGCTAAAGCAAGTAATTTATTCCTCATTCCCTCAGGCATCACTAAAAGATTCAACCTGAGTAAAAGAACATTCACAATAGATAATTCCTCAAAAAGTTGTTTGTACCCCTCACAAGATTTATCTTTACGTTTCCATCCAGTCGCGGCCGGCATGCTTTACGAGTGGGAGGGTAGGGCGTCATGCAGGGAGGTGGTCGCACGGGGGTTGGTGAAGGTTTAATTTAAAATTAAAATAAATTAAAAGTTAACTTACGTTCGTCCGCCCGGTCCTGTGTCGTTGGTCCTGCGTTATCTTCTCTGGAACAGGAAGCAGGCATCCTCCCTCCCCTCCCCTAAGCCAATCACAACGCTGCAATGGCAGCATTGTGATTGGTCGGGACGGCGCCCAGCCAGGCTTCAATGGGGATGCCATTTTCTCCATTTAGGCTGCATGCAGCCTACATGGAGAAAAGGCAGAGTGCGCATGACTGATTTGGTCTGCCCCAGAGGACTGACCAAACAGCGCTCTCATCAGTGAGAAAACCTCTCATCAGTGAGCAAACCACTCCTCCCCTGCCCTAGATCAGGATCGTCCACCCACCCGCCCCCAACCAAACATTTCTGCTTTCTCGCAGTGCGAGAAGCAGAAACATAAAATGGTACCTATAATACCATTTTATGTTTCTGCTTCTCGCACTGTGAGAAAGTAGTGAGGCGACACTCCTCCGCCCACATGTAGGAGCCACCCCTGTTTCCACCTTGACCACCCTTGAAGGATTCCATTTATTACCTCACTCAACTCCTTGTCCGATTCACATTATTATACATTCTTCATGCGACATGGCACCCTCAGAATGATTTTCAACTGTACATTCTAAATCCACTTCATCCAACCACAATTCTTCTTCCTTCATGTCTTGCTCGCGTACTGGCAGACGAGAAAGACAATCGCAATCGGCCAATACATTTGTGACTCCTGGTACATATTCAATTCTATAATTGTATTCATGCAGCCTAAACAGCCATTTGGCAAGTCTTGGAATAGCTTGTTCCCCTCCTTTAGTAGTAAATAACTGTACCAGTGGTTTATGATCGGCACATATAGTCAAGTGTGTTTTTCCATAGGTAAGGTTTGAGGTGGATGACACTCCACCAGCATGCAAGAGCTTCTCTTTCTATTACAGAGTATGCTGTCTCAGCACCTCTAAAATTTATTAATGCAAATGTAGCAACATCCTCCCTTCCTTCCCTGTGCTGCATGACAACTGCTCCTAATCCCCTCCTTGCATCAGTCATGATTATACTTTTATCTCAAGTAATGAAAGATTTTAATGGCATAGCATGCACTACCTCGATTTTAACCAGTTTGAACTCCTGATCACACTCTCCACTCCATACAAATGTAGTGTTCTTTTTCCAAAGATTTTTCATATTATATGTTTTTTCTGCACATTTGGGAATTAATCTAGTATAAAATTCAACTAATCACGTGAAAGATCGTAATTGATTTTTTTTTCTGGTGGATTGAAATATTGAAGGGCTTTAACCAGGCTTGCTTTTGGTTTGACCCCCTCGGTTGACAATTGATAGCCTAAATAATCAATTATGGGAATGCTGAATTTACATTTTTCTACACTGAGCATCACTCCTCTACCTTTTAAAATGGAAGGCATGGGGGCACGTCCAAGATGGCGCTCGAGGGAGAGCAATCTCTCGCAGTTGAAGAACTGTAATCTTCATTCTCAGGGGTCTCACAATACAAGGAACTTGGCACAGAAGCTGAAATATGAACAGACATCTTTATTAAACTTAATTAAGTGAGACTACGTCACACAGAAGCCTTTAGCAACTGAATGAGGCAGTCTAAAGAATACAGAACACAGAGGTCTTTTATATGCTTAGGGTTACAAACTCAGCATAAAAGAAAGGGGCAGTCCTAGCTTCTACAAGCATGCAAAATACCTAATATGGACATACAAGATCTGCAAAATATTAGCCAATAGAAAAACATCATGTAACCAAAATGTCCCCCTTATGTCGTGTTTCTGCCAACCCATAAGTCAATCAATTACAGCACTTATAGGTCAATCAGTAATGGCAGAACATGTCTGTATGCAGTTAGGCTAGCTGGTGTCTGAGATTGATTTCAAAGCAAGGACAGAGGGGGGTTTTCAACACGTTGCAGTCCAAAGGGCAGAAACACTTCATGAATAGAGCAGCCTGTGTAAAGGCAACGCAAATTGATGACAAATGTTTGATGGAGTCAAAATTAAAGAACCTCACAGTTCCACTGCCTGCTCGTCGTTTAGGGGCACATGCCGGCCTTTCTCCGGACCGCTCACTGACTGTGATTTGCAGTATTGGTGGCTATTAGCGTCGCAGAGCCTCCTGCTGTCAGTATCGGCCCAGGAGTAGTGCTGGGGCAGAGATATCAAGATGGCAGGTGCCTCAGTGCCTGACAGCCTAGGACTGCTGTGTCTAATGATAGGCCACACCTCGTAGCCAGTGGTCCGGTAGCCGCTGGGACTCCTTCATTGAGACCTGGGAACCCTTCTGGTGCCCGCTTGATCACTTGTGGTACACACACCACAGTGGACGCCTGCTGGCGCCGGCCTGCATATACTACCCGGGCTGGGGGATCTTCACGGCGAGAGCTAGTACATCCTGAGACGAGGGTGCGTCCTTAGGGTACCTTTTGTGGCCGATTCGGACTGCTGGAATGGCCCGTTCCACCACCCTGATCCCTCCCGCATTCTCTGAGCCTTCGATGTCTGGACCGGGGGCATGAGCTACAATACATGGTCGCTGCCGCTGACAGAGGCCATGTGAGGTACATGGCGGGCCTGGTGAGCCCCATTTGCACCTGGGACCTGCCAATGTGTAGATCTCATGCAGGGAACCCTTGTGGACCCAACTTCTCCCCCTATGCCTACAGTGCACTGTAATAGTGTCTCTATGGGCGGGTTCGGTGGGGGCTGGATAGGCTCTTGACTGGCCTGACGGGCTTACTGAGGCGAAGTAGTGTTAGGCTGCCCTGAAAAGTCCTGACTTTGAGTAGGGGCGTATTTTCCCATGGGGCATTCTGCACCGCCGTTGGGCTCTCTACAGCTGTGGCATATTGCACACCCCTTAGGACTCTGTAGAGCCCACAGCACTACTGTTGGTTCTGGCATCATTTGCGTGTGTTTACACTGTATTTTTGCCTTTGCCTCCTGTTATTTTGCTGTATGTTGGATTTCGTTTTTACTGGTCTAGATACTTTTGGCACTTTGCCACTACTGTTCAGTGCCAAAGTGCAAGTGCTCCCTATGTAAATTGTTGTTATGGATTGGTGATGCTATGATTGGCATATTTGATTTAGTAGTCAGTCCCTAGTACAGTGCACTGTGTGTGCCCAGGGCCTGTACATTAAATGCTGCTAGTGGGCTTGCAATGGCATCAATCACAGAGCCACCCAATAATCCCCTGGGGACTGGGTATATTCAATAACAGCAAAACACACAAGATGATGGATGGAATGTTGCACAATGGCAAAACATTCACCCCCAGTCACAGATTTGGGTTTAATCCATCGTTATTTTGCTCACCAAGCCAACCCAGTTCAGACATGGCCATATGCAAATCAGTCTTGACCCTGTGCCTCATGGGAACAGTCCAGCCCGAACTGCCATGCCATGTTTTCCCTGGACCAGAATCAAGCATCCTAGGACCGGTTTCTGGCTATCAGCCGTCTTCAGCCAGGATAGCTTGACTCCAATGGCCTAGTGAGCACGGGACCCACGTCTGGGCATACCCTTCCCACATAGGTTGAATAGCAAAACACACAAGATGATGGACGGAATGTTGCACAATGGCAAAGAATTCACCCCCAGTCACAGATCTGGGTTTGATCCATTGTTATTTTGCTCACCAAGTCCTCACCAGTCCTAGGATGCTTGATTCCAGTCCAGGGAAGACATGGCTTGGCAATTCGGGCTGGACTGTTCCCATGAGGCATAGGGTCAAGACTGATTTGCATATGGCCATGTCTGAACTGGGGTGGCTTGGTGAGCAAAATAACGATGGATTAAACCCAGATCTGTGACTGGGGGTGAATGTTTTGCCATTGTGCAACATTCCGTCTATCATCTTTTTTTTTTTTTTTTTATTCAATAACAGAAACACAATGTCCCTAGAGGAAACATTTATAGAGTATTGCTAATTTGTAATAATGTCACATACATGAACATTTAATCAATAGAGTCACAGGGAATATATGCACATATACCTTGATGTATCAAAATGGAATATATTTAGTCCACTTGGAATTTCATAAATTAGTATTTGGCAACATACATACTACTGAAAGTCATACATCAGTTAACAGTACTATTCACAACACCTTTCGCATAAATTATGGGTAATCAAAAACACCATATACATGGAATTTTAAACACAGCATGTAAACATGTTTGGAATCTGAATAATCAACAGATATGTGAAACGGTGCTGGGCGTCGACGTTTCGGTCCCCCGTTGGTCTAATAGATCCATGGGACCATCTTCAGGACGAAACAGTTGCACATACACATCTAGTATAGTAAAACAGTAACAATGCATGTCAACCCAGTGACTAAAAAGGCATAAAGTCTGTTCAACACAAAAGGAAAACAAAAGTGAGGAACGCCAATGGTGTCAACCCAACAACCACAATATCATGTTATCCAAAAGATATCCCCACGTGTGCAACAATCCGGGTGCCACCAAAGGGGAGCCTTGACATAACAACTATACTAAAAAATACACAAAAACACTCAGAAAACTCACTCATTAGGCGCTTTGGAAGAAACCAATCTTAATGTCAATGTTCGAGCAGTAAGTCTAAATGCAATAATAAGTACAAAATATATTGGAGTCTATTAAAGTACTGGATTAGACTGCTTGACACTCCTCCATATATGACTGTTCACATGTTGATATACTGATTCATATGTTGTCTCTTTGGCATATGCTGTTGCCATTATGATAACCATTGAGTCAAATGCCGTTATAGACTTGTTGTATTGCACCTCTCCCCTGCATCTCCACCTATAATAAATATCAGGGGTCCCCTTGTTTTACTGGGTCCTGAAGGCCTATGTTGTACCTCTGGGCAACGTGTTTGTTGTTGTTTGTGAACTCTACCATCAGGGCTGGTGAGTACTTTCTCGGCGGTCTTCTACTATAAACGTTGTGACCCTTTGGATTACGAAAGAGGAAACGAGCATGTAATCCATCACTGACTCCACAGTCATGGTCTTACATGTCGCGGCCATTGGGCAGTCTGTAGCAAACCTACCGTTTAGTGCTCTTAGTCCCATGGCTTTAAACTTGAACAACAGCTGATGGTCAAAACTATCGAACGTTGCATATTTTGAAGCCTGCTCAGGTATGCCACAGCTTCCTTCCACAGCGCGTGCTTTTGGTGGATTGCCAAATGTATGTTAAAGTCGCCAGTCACTATCCATTCAGCGTACGAATGACAACTGTTTAGTTCGAGCAGTGGATGTTCCAGAGATGCAATCACGTTTGGCTACAGGCCTCCTTTGGGTTCAAATAAACATTCACTACTAAAACTAATGTTTCTACGAGTCTCAGATTTTCAGTCATTAATCTGAACTGCTTGCATAAACAGAGAATCTATTTTTAACTCATCTATATTTAACACTTTGTTACATAGATGCTCAACCCGCCTTTAGTGTTCCTTTTTACAATAGATTTATAGAATTGTGAATAGCCTTTAAGAGGTTGTTCTCCCAGGCGCTGTGTCTAATTTAGATGTATTATATTAAATGAGCGTAAATGGGTTTCTAATTCAGGATCTAGTGCAATCTTGCCTGCTCGGGTGATGTTCCATGGTATTAAGGTGTACAATGGGTCCTCTTGTTGACATGAGGGTGCTAGAAACATTTGTGAAGAGCTTCCGTAAGCCTGTCAGAGTTCAGTCTGCTTGGCGATGTCCATCCAGTAAATCTAGCTCCGTGTGTTGTTGATATGGTGACTTTCAGATTGTGCCTGGTTTGTTATGATTCATCTGAGGCGCTTTTCACACTTCTTAACACTGATTGTCTGATTCTCAAGGGTCTATGTTCATCCCTGATGTGTGCTGTTGGCTGTGAACTCAGAAAATTAAGATATTTCTATGTAGACGAACAACCCAGGATGATTCCCCATTCTTCCAGCAGGGTGCTGTGGCTAAGTATAAGACCCATGATTTTTGCATCATGAAAGCGTATGTCGTAGATTCCATTTTCTTGCCTTGGTCTGGCGCCAAGCACACTGTATAGTCCAAGTCCTTAGTATTATTTTGTCCATCTGGAAGGACGGAACAGATTTTGAGTATGTTTGACCTAATTAAAATGCCCTAAGGCCCTCGAGAGTGACCTCTAGGGCAGAAAGCTAGGGTGACCAGCTATGAAGGTGGGGCAATAGTCTCAATTTTTGAATTTGTTTGTCAGTGGTTGGTGCTGGGAGCAGTGGAGTTGACAGCATAGGACAAATGTGGCTTTTGCACTTGTATAGGGTGCCTCTTGTCTTCTTTTATAAAGTTAGTGCATACTTACGATAAATGAGTGTTTGTTTTTGTCCGTTTGACTGAGCTGGCCCAATCTCTTGAGTAGCTCGTGTGTTTAAATCTTGAGTGTTTTTATTTTGGTCTTCATATTGGCTCTCTGCATTGGGTGCTTGTGTATTGTGCTTGCTTTCCCTAGTTCCCCAGTGTATCACTGTGTTGCTTTCCAGTCCTGTGTCCGGGTCTTGTGATGTTGTAGTCTAGATAACTGTTCCCCTTTCCTATTCTCTCACTCCCCACTCGGGTACTGTGCTTCCAAGTGGGCCACTGCCTGGGGCAGGTGAGACTGGCTGAGCGTTATTTTGCCTGCCCGTGCTTTTGCTTTGGTTTTGTTTGTGCTCTTTTGTTTGTCATAGTGGGTGACTCTTTCCTGTGATGTTTTAGGGTGCTTAGGGCCAGATTCATCAAACCAAAATCCGCTCGCAAAGTGCCAGATTCTGAGAATCTGGCCCTTTTCGAGCGGTATTCCCAAATGCAAAAATCGCAATTTTAGAAATCGCTACATTGCGATTATTTGCATTTAAGGAATCTCATTTTGAGATTCCTTAAATGCAATGCATGAACTATTTCAAAATTGCGAATTCGCAATCTGGGGGCGCTATTTACCGCGAAGTCTAACTACGTGGTAAATAGCAAAAACTTAGAAAAATGCACTTCAGTGCATTTTTCTAAGTTGTATGTTACACACACACATGTTCTTGGGACATGTGTGTGTGCAACACCAGTGTACATTACCATTTCAGGGGTGCAACAGGGTGTCCTTTGGACACCCTGGCACCCTTGAAATTGCTTCCTTATTTGCGATTCGCTGATTGCTAATCGCAAATAAGGAACGACTCCCCATTCATTCCCATGGGCCTTTACGCCCAGATTCATCAAAGTCATGTTTTGCGAGTCCTTCATAGTGAATTTTAAGGATTCGCTATGAAAGACTCGCAAAACGGGATGCATGTAGAAATCGCAATATTATTAGCGATTTCTACTGCTTCCTTATTTGCTATTTGCTAATTGCTAATCGCAAATAAGGAATGGCTTTCCCATTCATTCCTATGGGCCAAAAGGCCAAAAGGCCCATAGGAATGAATGGGAAGTCATTCCTTATTTGCGATTAGCAATTAGCGAATCGCAAATAAGGAAGCAATTTCAAGGGTGCCAGGGTGTCCTTTGGACACCCTGTTGCACCCCTGAAATGGTAATGTACACTGGTGTTGCGCACACACATGTCCCAAGAACATGTGTGTGTGTAACATACAACTTAGAAAAATGCACTAAAGTGCAATTTCCTAAGTTTTTGCTATTTACCACGTAGTTAGACTTCGCGGTAAATAGCGGCCCCAGATTGCGAATTCGCAATTTTGAAATAGTTCATGCATTGCATTCAAGGAATCTCAAAATGAGATTCCTTAAATGCAAATAATCGCAATGTAGCGATTTCTAAAATTGCGATTTTTGCATTTAGGATGATGCATCCCAAATGCAAAAATACCGTTCGCAAAGGGCCAGATTCTCAGAATCTGGCCCTTTGCGAGCGGATTTTGGTTTGATGAATCTGGCCCTAAGGCCCATAGGAATGAATGGGAAAGCCATTCCTTATTTGCGATTAGCAATTAGCGAATCGCAAATAAGGAAGGAGTAGAAATCGCTAAAAATATTGCGATTTCTATATGCATCCCGTTTTCCGAGTCTTTAATAGCGAATCCTTAAAATTCGCTATTAAGGACTCGCAAAACATGACTTTGATGAATCTGGGGGTTAGTTTATTAATTGCTTGCGAATTCCGATGTAAGTTAAAGGCGCCCTGCGAGTCCATGAGCTGCTGTGATACATTGCTAGAGGGCCCTTGTATTAAGGCCGCACTATTATTATTGACTGCATCACTCGTGTTGTGTGGGTATTTTTATTTGCTCCAGGGATTGTCCGACAGTTTTAATATTTTGAGGGTGTCTGAAGAGTGGATAGATTTGCGGGCCTTTTAGCGCCTCAGATTTTCTGGTGTGTAGCCTCCTAGTTCGGTAATTTTATAAAGTTTTCTCAGCCTTTTTAATTTTTCCTTGAAAGCATGGTTTGAAACTTGTCCTCCGAAGTGACATTCTCACAGGACGGTTTAGTGCCTCCCGAGACGGTTTTTATTAAGTTTCGAGTTGGGTTATTTTGAATTGGTTTGTTTACCTGTTGAGTTGACAGTTGGTCCTGGCCAAAAAAAATTCAGTTTCTCCTGCCTGTGACTGCAATAGTGACTCCTGGAGCGGAGGGGGAGCCAGCTCTGGTTGACTAGGCGATTGTATTGTGTTTTTATCATTGTGTTCCTTCAATTGTGAGTGCCAGACGTTTGATATTGATTCTTATTTTTTGTGAAGTAAAACTGCTTTTTTTATTTCCACTATACTGTTTTTCATGATGTCTGCCAATTCAGATTTCCTCTACAGAACTGCAGACGAGGGACTCTACTCTCTCTATCGCTGAGTTTTGAGCTCTTATCATCGAGAAGTTCAATCTTTCTAGTTTAGGGTCAAATGGCATTGTATATGGTGCCAATGTTTTTAAGACTGATATCTATATGCCCAGTGTGTCAGTGTTCATTGCGGACGCAGTTATTATTGCTGTCAGTGTTCTGTAGAACCTGCTCCAGTCGAATACACTGTCAATCACTTTTCCATTCCAGCTGTGTTCTTAACTAACTTTGCCCATCAGAGACCAGTCTTTTATGTGCATGCCTACTGTGAGTTCAGGCGTTGCTAGGATTCGTAATTGTGTTGACTGGTGTGCCTCAGGTCTACATTTTGGACTCGCTTCTAACTTTTCATGGCAAAACTTAACCATTTCCTACAATATGCCCTTTCACAACTAATGACAAGCGGTTGCCCTGCTGAAGTAAATATCATCAGCAGATCCTCAAATAACAAACCCCACAATAATCCCCAATCCTTGCTCTCATTTCCTACTTAGATGAAGTAGAATCTCTGATGCAAGGTAGAGATAAACACCTGATACTCCAAAGACAAACTTTTATCAAGGTAGGAGGCGAAGAGAATATGGTCATGGACTCCTATCTTTTCACACCTGCATTGACCAAATCTTCACTTGGACAGGGAGACATCTTGTCTGATCCATCCATCAATTCAGCAAGGCGGCACTCTATTGTAGCATCTAAGAACTCAATGTATTCACTCTTTCTTGCATTTGAATCATCACATATTTCAATAGACTTTGTCTGAGTTACTTTTTTCAATTAAACACACTCTATTTTTGAATGTCTGTTCTGCTGACCCAGCATTATGTGTATTGGTGTAGGACCTCCAACAGTTGTGCGTGCAACCTATAAGAGTGAGTTCTTAATTTATGAAAGAGTTTGCGAGTGGTAGGCACAGGTACTCATTTTTGTGGACCAGAACTTAATTTTCATCACCAGTATTTGACTTAGATTGACAGAAAGAATGGCAGAAGAGGAAGAAAGAAGTGTGAAGAGAACAATTTGAATACAATAACAGTAGGGAGAGGCAGAAGTTAAATAGAACCTGTATTAGTGCGATAAAGGAAGGGAGAGTGGTGTAAGAAGATACACAACGTGGAATCAAGACCAGAATTCCTTCATATTCGGTAATCCTGGCATTCAGCAGTGCCATCTCCATGTTAATTCTCTGCTGGGAGTGAAATGAGTCTCAGCTTATATTTCTTTAGAAGTTTGTATGTAGTTACTCCTCAACCACCCACCAGGATTCCTGTGTGATAGGAGTGCTTCAAATCACAGATTAAAGCTCTATTATCTTGCTGAGTTTGCCGTGCCCCAGTCTATCCCTTCATATGCAGACCTTCCAAAATTAGCACCAACCCAATAAAGGAAAGCTCATGTTGCCTCTTCCTGGGTCAGTAGCATAGTTGGGGGGGGGGCACTGTTTTCGGTGGCGGCAGAGATGACCAGGGCGTTTCTGTTGACTACCACCACCCTCCGCCCCCAAAAACAAGTTATCCATCGGCCGCCAGACCACATCATAAATCCCCCACCCCCGAACAAGTTATGTCGGCTACCCCCCACCGCCGCACTCCTACCTGCACCAGGCGGCAAACTTAAGGTCCGCCCCGTGTGGCAGTAGATCTAGCTGCGCCACTGCTTCAGGGCCCCAACAGACTTTGTTGCTCTGGATGGATTTAAATAGCTGTTCTGTTCATGCCAGGCTTGAGCTGCATAATTTGTTTTTCTGAGCCCCGGAGCTACCTTTACAGAATACTTGGAACTTGCAGACTAACAACTACTTCTGTTAATTTCTCCAGCTTCAGTGGGTTAATTTCCTTTCCACGCTGGTTTCAACAATCGTGTCACGCAACTCCTACGTGACACAAGCTAGCCTGCTATTAGTTAAGAAACATTTACAACATTTATTGAATTTATTGCTCAAAGACACTACCTTGGAAGGAAGTTTAGAGATTTTGCTTCCAAGATGGCATATAAAAAAACATTATTAACTGCAATAGTTTCCTGACGATTTATCATTAAGTTATTGCTCAAATAGTCATTGAGACATTGCAACCAAATTCCATAAAGAAGGTAGTTGTTTTGATGAACTACATATTTTTGGATTGAAAATGTATTTTCCTTGTAACATCATGCTGAAATGTAGATGCATCTTACCAGGATACTCTTTTTCAAGCAGAGACATAGGAACAATTTACTTTATAAAAATAGAATTCATTTACATTTTCAAAACCATTTTATTGATTAATATGGTCATGCTGATACTTTTAATATAGCCTATTCCAAAGTGTAAATGATTTGCTAAGTCACAGAGGCAACAATATTTCATAACAAATCTTAATGCTGAGAGCCATGCCTCCTTTTGAAGTTGTTTTAATATTTATTTTGTTTTCCCAAAGCAGTAATTTGAGTATGTTTTCCACTTCAGCAAATTTGTCTCAGCATAGGAATTTAATCTCCAAGCAAGTAGTTGAACTTTAATACAATCACAGTATACATTTTTATTATGTTTGCCCAAGGGTAGCTTATTCTTATTTCCGCATTCCAGTGCACATCCTTGTATTTACCAGGCAGACAAAATAAGAACTACCAAAATAAACGCCCTATGTTTATTGGTAGGAAGAAGAAACCCACCTACAGCTCCACATCCAATACAGGTAACATCCTTTAACATTTCAAAACACTACATTCTGTCACCCGGGAGACCAAGTGTCATAACAGAACACTTGGTGACAGCAAACTATGACATATCAAATGGAGCATGTTGCAGCATGCCACACACCTTCCCCTTTTAACAGAAAAGAAAAACAAACAAAATACATGAGATGGAAGAAAAGAAACAACTGAATGATTCATACATAAGGATACAAAGTCTCTTAAATAACTTTGCCTTTTAACATTCCTAAAAGAAATGCGTGGGGAAATAGAAGCATCACCAGCATCCTTCGCAGCTACATGTTGATCACAGAACACACCCCCTTTGTACACAGAAACTCTGTTCAAATTTCAAACCCTGTGATCCTGAGTTCTGACAGCATTTTTGAAAACTTTTATAACACGTATGGGCTTGGAAAACTTGACCTTAATACCAGGTTGCCTCATGACAACTAAATGACCAACAGAGACCTTGGTTTCTTTAGCAGCTTTCTTAGGATCAAAGTAAGTTTTCCTGGATAAACATCTAGCCACTTCCCTATTACACCATTCAGGATAAATTTCCTCAGATGGAGAGACAGAGGTGGACTCTTCAAGATGCCTTACCCACGAGGGCTCAACCAACATACAGGGAGATCTGCTTCTAAATAGACCAAAATGTGTCTTTCCAGTAGTACTGTGTGGTGTCACCCTATAACTTTAACCTTTCTTAAGAATATACTCCTTCCAATTGAGACCAGCACTCTTTGACCAAGAGATGGTTTCCTTCAAAACTCTGTTAAACCGCTCCACCATACCATTTGTCTCTGGGTGGTAAAGAGAACACTTCTTATGCCTGATGCCACAATTTTTGAGGAATGTCTCCATCTCACCTGAGACCAACTGAACACCATTATCAGTGAGGATCTTTGGACATAAGAGATTCTAAAAATTTGATAACATGAACAGTTTCAATGGTAGTAGTAAAATGTACTTCAGGCCCTCTAGAGAACAGATCAGTTAGCACCAAAACAAAAACTTGTTGACCATTTGAGTAAACTGGACCAAGTATGTCCAAGGCTACATGTTTCCAAGGCCCAGACAGAAGATCCCTAACAACCATAGGCTGAACCCTTGCAGATTTTGACTTTTCACTCCTGGAACACACAATACAATCCCTCACCACTCTTTCAACGTGTAAGTCCATACCTGGCCACCAGTAGGAGGAACAACGCCTCTCTTTAGTTTTCGACATTCCAGAGTGTGACTTGTATGCTAGCCCTATTAAGGTTTGCCAAAGTTTTAAAGGAGGAATAAGTCTAGTACCTGTAGAAGCAAACCATCACAAACAGCCAACTCATCTCTCAGGCCCCAAAACTTCCCAGCCTATTCTGATGCCTGTTTTCTTGAGTGGCAACCTTTATGAATAAGACATAACAGTTCTGAAAGAACAGAATCAGTAAAAAGTTCTAAGCGCCATTGTTGCTCATCAATAATCTCATCCTCAACAACACAGACATGAATATCATCCTCATCACTATCCTCATCTTGGACACAATTTTCACCCTTTCTCACAAGTCTCGAAAGTGTATCAGTTATGCCATTCTCTACGCCCAGAATGTATCTTATGTCAAAATCATACTCCTGAAGCGCTATGACCCATCTGGTTATTCAGCTAGATACCAAGTCTAATCCTTTCTTCCTGAAGGTTTCACAGAGTGGCTTATGATCCGTCTTTACAACAAACTTGGTACCCCACAAAAACTTTTTAAGTTTCTTAACAGCCTAGAAAACAGCCAAAGCTTCCCATTCAATAACGGAATAGCGAGATTCAGCATCCTTCAGACAACGTGAGAGAAAAATCCTGCTGAAGAGCTGCCCCCAGAACTTTGACACTTGTGTCTGTAGTAATAAAAGAGGTCTTGGAAGGATCAAAACTTTTGAGTTTAACAGCATTACTAAGGTTTTCTTTATGAGAATCAAACTCAAGATCACACTCTTTAGACCATTTGAAATCTGCCCCTTTTTTCAAGAGAGACATCATACAACTACTTTTCTCAGCAAAATTCTCAATAAATGTATTATAATATTCTATTATTCTCAAAAACTTCATGAGCTCCTCACCTGACACAGTGTGTCCTAAATAGTGAATGGAAAATGTTCCAAACTGACATTTTTCAGCTTTAATTGTGAGATTAGCTTCACTCTCAATCTACGTAAATCACTGTACAGAAGATCCTCATGTTCTTTGTGATCCTTAACAAACACTAGGATATCGTCTTGATAGATGCAGACCCCCTTGCAATCCTTGAGAAGTTTTTCCATCACACGTTGGAAGACAGACGCCGCAGACACGAGGCCAAACAGCATCCTTACAAATCTGAATGTCCCAAAGGGTGTTATGAAGGCTGTATAATCTCTTGATTATTCAGTAAGTTCAATTTGGTGATATGCCAAAGCTAGGTCGACAGTGCTGAATACCTTAGCATCCCCTAACAACACCAGGAGCTCTGAAATGTTTGGAAGAGGATATCGATCTACTACTACACATTTATCAAGCTGTCTCAAGTCCATACATAAGCGGAGAGATCCATTGGCCTTGCGGGCTGCTACCACCGGGGCCAACCAATCGGTCCCTTCCACTTCCTCAAGTATACCACCCTGTTTGATTTATCTACTCACTTTTCATTTCTTCCCTTACTGACAAGGGAACATTTCTGACTTTACAACTAGACAGTTGGGAGATGTAACGGAGATTAATATTGAGTTTAAATCCTTTGAGGCACCCAAGTTCATCCCTAAAATCTGTGGGAAAATTTTGTTTAAACTTGCTTGCAATATCAAAATCATTTTGTTTATGAATTGAATTCACATGCTCCTTCAACTTAATAGGACAATCACTACCAGGATCAAGCATGAATGACTCCTAAATCCTCCTGGTGGGACAAGCTGTTAATGCTATCCCCTTTTTCTGATATATATATATATATATATATTTTCCCAGAGGTATAGCGGTCTTTATATTCAATGAGTCCTATGAAGTACCCTTGCTGTGAAATAGGCTCCCGTCCATATGCCAGAGGACGAATATCAGGTTTTAGAAGTGAAGTCTTGTGAGCCGAACTGTTTTGAAAGAAAATTCTTGAAACAATCTTGATTTTAGCACCAGAATCGAACAGAAATCTGGTGGCTTCCCCTTCTACCTTGATCTCGCCCAACGGGCAAGATTTATGTTGTATACCAGAGTCTACTTGATCAACAATGTGACCACAAAAAATCTTCATCTGAAATCTCCGTTTCCACGCATTTACCATTAGAAGAGGAACTCTTGGTTTTACAGACAACGGAGAGATGACCCTTTTTTTTACATTTGGCACAAATAACATATAAAGCAGGGCATTTCTTATCGTTAGCTAAATGTCCTAATTTATTACAACGAAAACATTTAAATGTCACAGGTTTCTTTTCAGTTTTAAAATCACCCTCAGGTTTTGACATAGCCTTCTCATCATCTTTTACCACTTGAACAATAGTTTGCTTATCTTGTTTAACTTGTTTTATAGTGTCTACACACTTGATAGAGTGTTCTACTCTTTTTGATACTTGAACTACTACTTCTAGTGAGGGTTCATCCCTCAACCAGAGCTCTTCACGGATCTTTTCAATGTTGCATCCAAACATGAATTGATCTCTGATCCTCTCCTCTAACAATTCTGCAAACTTGCAAGATGAAGCCAGCTTCCTGAGTTGAGTGATGTAGACCTCAACGCTTTCCCCTTCATTTTGCAACCTTTTTGCGAATTGGTATCTCTCTACAATTGTGCTAACTTTCAGTAGATAGTGTTTGTCAAGTTTTTTCATGCAAACTTCGAACTCATTTAAATATCTCCCTTCTGCGTCACTGAGTTCAAGAAGATGATCGAAGACATCTTACCCTCCCGATCCTAAACAGTGAAGCAGAAGAAAAGATCTATGTTCAGCACTTAGGCTGACACCACACACCTTGGCGTAGCACTCAAATACCTTTTTCCACTTCTGCCACTTAATAGGCGGCTCCCCAGGAGCAAAGAATGCCTTGGTTTCTCAAAAGAATCACGATCGTGTACAAGAAGAGACAGTGAAAAATCATCAGTGTATGCTTATATGTGGGAACTCTTTAGCCAGTGCCAGCCAGAGGATAGGTCTGGAAACACGGCTCACAAATAACTTCCATATTTTAATCTTACCGGTCACAAGAATATCAATGTTTCAATTTACACACATGCCTTAAGAGCATATAACATAGGGGTATTCGTAGGTAGTGGGGTTCAGTTAGTACCAGTGGTTACTTTGTATATGAATGAATGCCGATGCCAATGCTCTGCTCAGAAGCCTGCGTCCGGCACTATTAAATGTTGGTGCACCGAATACTACCAGGGCTGCATGCTGTTTAATCCACCTCATGCCACTTTAATCCACTACCAGACACTGTCTGCCAATGTATCTCCCGTGCAGGATCCTGCTTTCTCCCGTGGTGGTTCCTCCTTCTTTTCCCTTTGTGTGTTTTTCTCACTCTTGCTAGTGGGCAATATCCGATTGTGAGAAATGAGCGTCAGTCCCCAAAAATGAGCACCGCTGGGCCCCACCAGCAACCAGCTCAGATTAAGCACAGGTTCGGACTGTAGTCCTCAGTGCCTTAAATGTGAAAAAAATAAGTGCAGACACTCATCAATTTAAGCAGTGAATGAGGGAGGGGCAATTTTGGGCAGGGATAGAGGCGGAGCTTGGAGTCAGGCATTTAATGGGAACTACATTTTCTTGGTGCCAATTGTGCTTGATAATATAGAAATATTTCTGCTATCTGTAGAGTATTTGTTTTTTCCCCCCATGTGCAAAAGGACACATTTATTATTTTGGTGATTTGATATCAATGCAGATAGTCTCTGAGCCTATGCACATCTGAAACATAAAAGTCATGAATTTTTGCATTGTGCACAACAATAGCTATTGTAGGCAGTTTAACTAAGAAATTTGGTTTACGATAGGCCTATTCCTTTTGTCCTCCATTCTTTAGGGTACACCTTCCACCTTGCATCTTTACATCCTTTTCCTCTCTGTTGCCTCCTCCACCTTTCACACAGTAAACATCAAAACTGAAGTGTCAGAACCAACCCAAACAAAAGGGATCATTTTCAATCTGGCCTTCAACACAATGCAGACTACAATACTGCCTCAATCATCATCTATCATACAGCAGGCACCCACTATGGTCAATAACAATCATCCACAGCTCCTTCAATACTCAGCAGCGGCTCCATTCAGAGGTGTACACTGGCCCCGCCCTCAATTCTGCCTTTTCTGTTTTTGTAGCATTTGAGCAGAGCACTTTCTTCACAATGCCATCGAGTCTGCTCTACCTTTCACCAACGAGTAACGATACTCTCTTTGGCCAAGGAAAAGTTCCGGTACTCCAAGGGAGAAAAGTAAAAGGTGGTGGTACTCAGTACCAGTGAGTGCCAGCCCATTTAAAGCACTGGTAGTCCTGATGAGTGCCTACGACCAATAAGGGATGTTCAGAAGACTGAAAAATGTTGTTATTCTAAAGAATCTATAAACAATCCCTTGTTATAGGTTCTTTTCAACCTTTGGTGAAAAAGGTAGTATTTCACACAATTTTCAGTCTTCCTCCCATGCAAAGAAGCAGCATATGTGGCTCTGATGAAAATATTGGAATTTCTTAGTGGAATTTCTAAATATTCTACGTCCACAGATTGTTCTGCATTTACAAGTAGTTCCTGATGGACGTTCATAGGAGAAAATCAGAAGGAGGTCAGTGAAATGCAACCCAAATGAGGTGTTCATCAACAGAGTCGTAAATTCAATATTTTTTTAGAGCATATGAAGGAAAGTGATGACTTCACTTAGAAGACTTTTATTTGGATAAAGTAAGACAGAAAATCTTCACATCTAGATTTAGGTCATTTAAAGGGCTATTTAGCATTTGGTGGACAGGGTACCCCGCCAAACGTGCTGGAGTGGTTATGTGTTGGTATGTTATATTTGTAAGGATTTGTAGAGAGCACTTATCACCTGAGAGGTATGCAGGTGCTGGAGTGGATGAGGAGCCTGTCTGCCAAGCTGACCGTCATCTTGCTCTATTTAGAGTCGGTGAACGGTCATGCTTCTGCTGGCTGAGCTTTTTTGGCTCCACAGGCAGAAACTTTAGACCGATAGCCCAACAAATATTAGACCATCGCTCTGAGTACCTTAGACTGTGTGTCCTATTTAGAGGGGAATGGGGGCTAACCCGTGACAGTGAGCAGAGCAGTAGCCTATCCGGGACAGGTGAGAGGCAGCATGTGACTGGAAGTGAAGTCAAATCATAGCGGAGCCATTGTGTAAATGCCACAGTGCCAGAGCAGAGTGACATAAGATAATGTACACTTGTGACAAGAAGAATGATAATACCCGAAGAAAACATTTGAAACCCCACTCTGAGCGCCACTGATGCTGCCCAAAGAAACAGAGAAGCCCAACAAACAACTCTGTGCCCGACCTTCACAAGAAACACTGAAACAAACTAATAAAGGGTCTGTGGATGGGGGCATAAAGCCCCAATAAACAGCCTCCATTTCCTTAATCTTGGGGTCACAAGACAGCCTAGGACTTCACCACTACGGGGATCAATGAATAACGATTACAGAAGAACCTCAGCTTTACGTATGGAATAATTCCATTAAGGTGATATCGATAGAATGGGCAAAACAACTGCAAAAAAACGTAAACCGCACTCAACGCAAGAAGATCCTGCTGCTCTTCAGAAAAAGGAGCAACCCATGCAGGATACCAAATTGACCTTCCCTCAAAATCTGAACTTTATCACAGAATGTGAAGCGAAGTTTGTAAACAACGGGTGAGAAAAAAGACCCACCACAGGGATCAAATGTCTGAAAGAATAGACATGCTTCTTCACAGACATGGCCGAGCGGCATATATCCAACGTGGAAGATGATGCAGCAGCTTGCAGTGATACAGTTGCAAAGGCAGATACTTCTCTAAAACCCTTGAAAGTGAAATGCAGAGACCTGGAGGCACACTCATTACACAACAACATTTGAATCATGAGTATAGCAAAATCCTATAGTATTCATAAAATGGAAACCTTTATTGAAACACTTCTGATTGACTTGTTTGACAAAGAACAATTCTCAACCACATTAATCACTCAGAGAGCACATAGATCCGTAGCAGCCAGGGCAGTCTCAGGCACACCCCCACAGCCAATCCTCTCAATAATAATAATCTATAGGGATAGTGACACAGAAATAAGTCTGGCTCGAGAAAAAAGGAACTAAAGCAATAATGGTAATTGATTGCACTCTTCCTGGGCTTTTACTTCACAGGCACAAATGGCTGTACAAGTTTTTCTGGAATTACGAAAAAAGTACAGGAGATCAATGTTCAGTCCAGCTTGCTTTAAAATCACGATAGAAGGCAAGTCACAGATTTTCAAGACCTCCAGACTGCCAATCTATTAATCTGAGACCAGTACTGGGCAATACATAAATCACATAGGAATGGCACCCAGGTCAATAACACTGACACTGAACATATGAATGTCTAAATTCTAACATATTGATATGAGAGGGCATAGAATGCCAGGCAACGCCTTGGGTCCTCTGCTTTGACTGTGGGGTGCATGAGAGTGATCTGCCATTGCCAGCTAAACACCCGATGTGGGCTCACCAAAACCGCAATCCTGCCTGAGGAAAGTTATTACAATTTCAATTTTTAAAAGTTTTGGAACTCCAATGAGGTCCACTTAAAATTTACACACCAATTATTACATAAAGTGCAATAAAACCATGTGGTAATGCAGCGGAAACAAGATAATAAAATTTTTAAAGATACAACAGTTCCAATGGATAAAAGTTTGGGATTTAGCGGCCAGCAATGAGGAAACCGGGCATATCCAGATTTGCGCAAATTGCAAATAGAAAGCAACCGAGACAGCGTAAAGCACTTTCGAGAAACAAGGTTTAGAATTAGCAGCAAACAGTGAAAGAGCAGAGCATTTCCTGAACTGGGCAAATAACAAGTAAAAACAGCCTAATCATGTGCAAGTTTAACATTTGGGATAAAAAATTAAATAAGCACAGCCTACAATATAAGGACCAAATAGTGCAAAATACATTTC
The DNA here is from genome assembly GCF_964261635.1 of Lissotriton helveticus. NCBI lineage: Eukaryota > Metazoa > Chordata > Amphibia > Caudata > Salamandridae > Lissotriton > Lissotriton helveticus. The sequence continues at coordinate 1,913,137,742 of NC_136061.1, read as the reverse complement.
AAGATACAACGGTTTCAAGGGATAAAAAGTTTGGGATCCAGCAGCCAGCAATGAGGAAACAGGGCATTTCCAGAATTGTGCAAAAAGCAATTAGAAAGCAACCGAGACAACGTAAAGCAGTTTCGAGGAGCAAAGTTTAGAGATTGCAGCAGAAAATGAGAGAACAGAGCATTTCCTGAACTGTGCAAATAACAAGTAAAAGCAGCCTAATCATGTGCAAGTTTACAATTTGGAATAATAAATTAAATAAGCACAGCCTATAAAATAAGGACCAAATAGTGCAAGATACATTCATAATCAAGAAAGGATAATATGACTAAGAAAAAGATCAGCTGTTTAAGAATTAAATCTCACTTGAAAAATAATTAGTTAAAATATGCACATAAATTCCTTAAAGAATTTAAACAATTTTGCACACACAGCTTCATTTTTGGGATTAAAAAGAAAGTTGCGAGCTGAGGCTACGTCTTTAATACCATTTTCTAAAAACATCGGCCTAAGCCAAAGACGACGGTGAAAGTCCAGTGCCGGGCAAACAAACAAAACATGATCGAGGTTCTGGATACTCAGCTCACAGAGATTGCAATTTTTTTCGTTTTTTGTATTCTGGGACCAATGTGCTGTTAGATCATTTAGAGGTAGGAGATTAAATCTAAATAGGGCAAACCAACATCTTATTCCATGATCTAGGTTCCAGGTTAAATATTTCTGGGGCAGTTTCGGGGAAGTAGACCTTGTTATTATTTTTAATCTCTCCTTAGTATTACATAGCACAATATCTCTATTGAAGCTGATCCTTCCACTTGATTTTTTAAAAAAGAATTTAAATTCTGTTAGCTGGAGGGAAATCCTAGATACTTCCTCAACACAAAAAATGTTTAAGGCCATAGAGAAATCTCGGCCTAAAGAGTACTTCTCCCCTATACCACCAAAAATTTCCTTACACATAAAACCTCTAAGGGAATAAAATTCACTGTTTTTTAACTGGTATCCCCAGCGTAAAACTCTGGAAATACCTTGAATATAAGTGCTTATTAGTCCAAATTCCAATCTAATAGCAGCTGAAGGAACTAACGTATTAAAATTACACAGTTTACGTAATATCTGGCCTTCTATCTTCTCTAAAAAAAACTCTACTCCTTATTGATTCAATAGCATATAATAAGGTTGATGGAATTTTTGCTTTCAGCACCGTCAAAAGATGTAAAAAATGCCTTCTTCCCATTGTGCGATAAAACATGCGCAGACCATTGGCGTGAGACATAGCTTTACTGGTGCTGTGATCGATATGGGATTTATTCTTCGTATTGCTCGTAATTATTTTCCCTAAATATACATAAGAATCAACCATCACTTTTCAAGATTAGAATTGTACTTTTGGAGACATTGATCTTTAAAAAATGAGCCACCGTATAAATCTGCAATGATGACAGCTTTTTGTTTAGCCCTATAGGAGTAAGATCCATCACGAATATATTGTCTGCATAAAGGAGACATGCGAAAGGCCGGCTACCTATCTTTGGAGCATCGCACTCTCGCTGAGAGAAACAGTCGGGTAGATCTGCTAAATATAATGAGAATAATAAGGGAGCTAATAAACAACCTTGTTTCAGGCCGTTTTCTGTTGGAATTAGAGATGTTAATCCTTAGTTTCCTCCCTTTAAAACCCAACACCAGGTTTGTGTATGTAAAGCAATGATTAAGGACAACAGGGGAGCAGGCAATCCCATCTTTTGTAGTTTCCTCCAAAGGAGCGGCCGATCTACCTTATCAAAGGCCGTAGAGAAGTCTATGAAGGCCATATAAACATTTGATCTGCGAGATAGCGTATATTTCTCCTCTATTAATTTCAGCATGGTGATATTATCCAATGTCGAATGATTTTTTCTAAAACCTGCTTGTTCTATGGGTAGGACCTTATTCTCCGTGACCCATTCCGTGAGATGATCACGAATACTTCGTGCAAATACTTTTCCCACTGCATCTAGTAAAGCTATTTGTCTATAGTTGCCTGGATAAGATCTAAGGCCCTTTTTATGTAACGGGATTAAAACACTACCAGACCATGACGGCAATATCTTCCCCTGCGAATAGCAAAAGTTGAACAGGGGGACTAGAAACGTAGCCCACAGAAGGGGTTCCTTTTTGATTACCGTCATTGGTATTTCGTCTGGACCCATTGCTCCTGAGAATCTAACATTTTTAATAAATCCAACTATGTCACTCACTGAGTGTACATAGTTGGATACGTGTGTTTCTAAAGGGTCAAAGGCAGCAGGGATAAACTAGGGGAGTTAATATTTTCTGCGTATAGTCCTACCAAGTGGATTTTCCAATCCAATTCTTTAACAGGAATGGGAAGAGATTTTACTCTTGTACCGCAGCAGTCTACAATTACTTCCCAAAATTTTTTAGAGTTGTTTTTGGAGGCTGCCTCTTTTAACTGCACCCATCCACCACCTTCCTTTAATTGCTTCAAAGAGCGTTTTTTCCTCTGCCTTTTCCTCTTCAATAAGCTGATTAAATTACTACGTTCATTAGAAAAGTTCAGGAACTGGGCCCCCACCAATTTATTAATTTCCCTATTTAAGGTGAGCATTGGATTAAAATAAGATTTCTGTTTAGTTGGGGGTTGCGAGGAAAGTTATTAGTAATAGAACTATATAATGTAATTACATACTCTCTTGGTAATAGGAAGATGGTAATAGGAGGATGGGGAGGGGTAAAGGAAAACTCTTTGCAGTGACAATGCAATAAGGGTTTAAGGGTACTGAAATAGGCAAGCATATTAGGGACAGTCACCACCTCATTACTGAGGTGGGCAACAGTTGTAAGTCTTCTCCACCCCCACATGCACTGCACAATGTTGTGTTTTTTAAAGGTTATGTGGAAGGATATATTTGAGTCACATAATGTTGGTAAATTCAGTGTGTGTGTGTGGAGCCCTGGCAGAAATATGGTAAAACTAAACTATTAGTGATCAGAGTGGACCTCATGAACACTCCATCACAGCCTACCGACTTAAGTCAAACATACTAACTAAAAGTCAATTAAAAGTCCATCGTAATATTCACAAATAGTGACCGACAGGGTTACCAATCAGGTTGATCATTTGACAAATTCAATAGCATAAAGCTGCATTCAAAATTATAAAGATAAATGCATACCTTAATAGGGAGAACATCAACACAGCATACCTACAAGAAATACATTCATGTAAATACAACAGACAAGCATGGGCAACCAAAATGTGGAGGGGCAGCGTTTTTTCTATCATATAGCAAACATGTAAGAGGAGTCATGATCTAGATCTATAGGTGATTTCCATTACGAGTGACCAACCGTTACAAAGACTCACATGGTAGTCTCCATATAGTGGAGGATACCATTAAGGAGATACGCATAACCCTAATAAACGTCTTTAGACCAAATGTAGAGTAAGCACAATTCTACATTAATTAGAAAATGACATACACCATGCTCGACCTCAACACAATACTCCTAGGCAAAGGCCTATATACAATGCTAGAAATAAATGTAGATATTTACCAAAAACACAGAAGAGTCTAGCCAGTGTCAAAACAACTTCCTAAAAGAATGAACCAAGATAATTTAATTGCTATCTAAAGAATGACTAATCCAGATACATCAGAATATTCTATTCTTCAGTGTATGACAGTCACTCTGATAATGATAACTGGACTACTACGAGAGACGTGGCGTACTGTATGACAGTGCCTCGTAAGAACTCTTTCTGCCACGCCCCATGTTGCTGGAACTAGTATTTTCAGTCTGGACTGAACATGTCTTTATGTGACATTTCCATATCTTAAACTTGGTGTTTATGTGAGAAATTCATCAAGAGATTCTAGAATATTTCAATATGAACCAGGGATCAATCTCAAAGGCCGGTACTCTATGAGAAGTTTTCAAGTGAAGTATGTATCGGTAAACCATCAGAAGCCCTTAATGCGCATAGAGGTAGCCGTGGCAAATTAGAAGCCAAAATTTGTGAACTGGAAAAAACACATGACCTACAGGGACTAGGATTGAATTGGATGGCTGATGAAATTACCCACAGAGAATTATAAACTCCCTGGAATCCCCAGGCATTTTTAACTGATCTAGAGAATTCTATCAACAGCTGTGCTCATCACAAACTCCCCATTCACAGCCAGATGTGATAACTTATTGGGATAGAATTATGATGCCATGGTTGGAAGAAGGTGACTGGGAACCTCAAACATTGCCTATAAGTAGGATGTGAAAAGTGAAGTGAAAATATAGTGAGCGGATGAGCATTGGGCTCTAATGGGTTAATGATTGACTACTACAATTCATACATTGACAACGTAGACTCTCACTTACTAGCAATTTCTACAGGAGAATGTAGACCTTGGTGTTTTCCCTCCAACACTGTGTGAGGCTGTTATAATCAAAATTCTTAAAGTGGAAACTCTTAGTGAAATGGTGTCTCTCATAGGCCAATCCAATATCAGTACAAAACCCCTCACCAAGATTCTGGCAAATAAACTGCAGGTTTTGTTCATGGGTGCTCCAGAATACATAACCCGAGGACCTTCTTAGCATCCTTAGACCAGCTTTACCAAGAACTTGATGTTACAACTGTGTTCCTGGATGTAGTGAAGGCTTTTGACTACCTCCAGTGAGGATTCATTAAAGATGTTCTCAGAAGAGTAGGAGTAGAATTTTAATATCACTGATACATTCTGCTCCCATGGTAAGAATTAGCCTAAATTGAACAATCCAGCACCCAAAACATATGGAACAGGGTAGAAGACAGGGATACCCCATCCTGCCCCTCTATATGCAATATCAATGGAACCTCAGGCATGTGCACTGTGGGAATACCACTCACATCGATGCATTTGATGTACAAACAAGAGATATCTCTAAATGCTGACAACTTACCTCTGCCTGTTTGAAATCCCACTAACAACCTTCCACCTACAATACGCAAGATGCTATGATAAGGTAGCCTCTCAGACTTACGAATACACTTTTGTAAATCACTCATCATGCCCATGACACAATCCATGCAGGAAAGGAAACATGATTACCTTCTGACAGGTGAATGAATCAATAAGATATTTGGACATCAAAGCTCATAGATCCATCAGTTGTTTCTAGAGACAACTATAGCACTGTAATAGATTGGTTAACCGACCACATCAATGAATGGAACAAGCAGCCAGTAACATTTGCCATATTGTTATCCTTCCCAAACTACTGTACCTATTAGTTAATAAACCTGTCTCAACCACTAAAATACTCTGTAAAATTAATACAGCCATTTGGCGAGGGGGGTATCAGCATCCGATCCGGATTAATACTACTCAGGCACAGTTTAAAATTTTGGGGAAAATTGAGGCAAGAGGCACAGCGCACATGGCAGCGGAGGAGCAGGCTTTGTGCCCTCACCCATTACACACAGTAGTTCTAAGACACCAGCATAGATTCCAAACTGATTTTGATAGCATGCAATGCACCATCGAATCCTAGCAGTGGCTGACCTGAAAGATAATTCTAGACAAGATATTCTCCCTACGATTTTCATTTGACAACATCCCATGGCTACGATGGAACTCAAGGTACTTTAACAACTTCCTTATCTAGTTATTAATTGCTGGGAAGGTTAAATACATCTCTAGTTTTCTTTATTAACGTCTGACAAGTACTTTTAGAGCCATGATCTCTCAATTCCCGGTGGAGCTGTCTGCCCTCACACTGGCATTGCAAACACTCAACCGAAGTAACTCAGTGACACAATTATACAAACAGATTACGACCACCTAGCCATCGCTCAGGTATGAAGAAAAGCAAAATAGGAGAAAGATTTAGGTCAAGAAATAGTGTTTTATCAATAGAGCTTCTGCTATGCATAAACTTTAGATTACTAAACACAAAACATAGTCTATCACGCTTTAAATACATACATGGAAAGATTCACCTGCACGACGCATAGGTTGTACAAATACAGTTTAGTGGACACAGTTGAATGCTTCAGGTGCCTCACCGACAAAGAAAATGTATATCACTTGTCCTGGGAATGCCCAAAAATAGCAGATTATGTCCACAGAGTTTTCAGGTCATAGGTCAAATGATGCAGTGGGACATTCCCCTTTTCATAATGATGGCACTACTGGGATATGTATGAGATATCTCTTTTACAGTTAGACTCTATACACAGTGGTTCCCAAACTATAGGCTACAACCCGCTGGTGTGTGGCCAGCCGATTTTTGGTGGGTCACGAAAGCGCAAACACTACATTATGACGCCTTTAAATTCTGTATTTCTCTTCTCACATTTCCTGCACTTCAAAAAACAGAGGTCAAATGTCAGTCTATGCCTTGTGATGAATTGCTGCCTATGTTTTCTAACATGGGGATTGGTGTTTACAAACTCCTCTCACATTGTGGTCACAGAAAGTAAAGTGAATTATATGACAATGTTGCTGGGGTACAGGAAGTTTGAAAGGAAAGGCTGTAGGATGTCATTTTTTTCTAACACACAACAAAATGTAAATACCTATAAATGAACTGTACACATTCAGCAATTAGGAAAGCAAAAATGAAGCACATGGTGATTCTAAAATGTGAAGTGAACAAAGATTTTAATAGTAACAAAACAAATCGAGACAACATACTTGACGATGCACATGATAAATATTCAAAGTCGATTTTCACACTTTATCATTTGTGTGCAATATAGTTTTATTAGTCAATCTGTATTTCTGCAAATGTAGTGACCATTTCAATGAATGTTACGTTGTCTGGAAATGATAGTGTGCCATCACACAATACCTTAATTACATTTAAAAACCTATGTGGGTCATGAACGTTTACCATTCTTAAAATTGGGTTGTGGTTCTAAAAACGTCGGAAGCACTGCTGTACAGCATTGGCATTACTATTTGCAAAGCACAGAGTGGCTATGGCCAGTGGCTGAGACCCTCCTCTTGTACTCACAGATCGGGTCAAAGATTTGATATACTGCAGTGACAATCTGGAATTACTCTCCACCCTCTCAACTCATGACCCAAAGATATTTGGTCCCCACTGAGAAATTGCTTAGTGTAACAATCATCAAACAATTGAAGCTGAGCCCATTCCAATACCTATGCATCTGGGAATGTCTAGTATGAATTACCTGTGACATAACTGGTGACAAATTGAGAACACACAATTGATGTAATATGATATTTGGTTGTACCAATCTGACTGTGACTGATGTATCAGAGCATAACCACTCCCTTAATACAGGATATGATGTACTCCTTGTTGATATTGTTTAGTGTCCAAATTTGAAAATGAATTAAATAATAAAAAAGAGAGGTCATAGCTATATGTTCAGTTCGTAAGCAGGGAGTTAGGCATAAACCTTCTCAATATGTAACCATCCTAATAAGCATACAGAGATTGAAAGCCTTTTTAAGAAAAAAACAAGGTTTTCTGACAAATCTGATTATCTATGACATTCAACTTTACAATTCACAATGTTACCAGTACTAAGATACATAGCAAACATTTATATACACAAAAAGGAGAAGTTGTTGTATTTGGAAATTAGGCAGATGCTTCTTACTAAGTTTAGTGCATGATCTCATTATTTGAATCCATTCTTGTTAATTAATTGTCAGGCATATTTTGGGTCAATATTCTTAGGATATTTGTTGGAATGAGTTTTAGTAAATCCTGTGGTTTACATGATCACACGATTTGTGAACACAAAAGTGTTATGTGCAGTGTACTAAACCTATTTTGAGAGTCTTTATGACTCACAAAAATGAGTGTTATTGTCCATTCCAAATCGTTATTAGGAGGGCGTATGAAAAGGACATGCCCTTTTAATTGCTGGTTGCAGTGGTATGTATAAATGGTTTGCGAAAACAATTGAAGTCACCAGGGGCGGCTGATAACTGTTGTGGGGGAGTGAAGTGCCCCACTGCTTCCCGAAAGCCAAAAATAAAACAACAAGCACCATGCAGCATAAACATAAACTAAATGATTACACTGACATACATTACACCAAGATTTGAAATAAAATTAAATGTTACTTACCGACGGGCTGCGCTTCCTCCTTGGTGTTCTTCTGCAGTCTGTGGCTCCAAGCACGAGTCAAAGAGCTATCTCTGCTAACCAATCCAGACACTGCTATCATGCTATTAATCAGTATGAGAAGCACCAGGATTGGATGGCTGCATGCTTCTACAAGCCCTGTAGGCCCTTGCTTGCTCTCCACCCAGCTGTCTAACACAGCTCGGATTGGAGAGCTTCAAAGTGTGCATGTCAGGCTGGCTGTCACAAGACAGCTGGCCAAACTGAGATGCTCACATTGGAGTGTCTGGCCACTACTCCAGTCCTCCTTGCTGTCAATCAGCTGCCGAGGACATACCCTGGCTTCACTCTGCCCGGGTATGTCGTGGCTGCACATCAGTTAAAAATCAAATGGGGGGGGGCGTGGTCTCGCTGCTGATGGAGTGAGATGCATGCTTTGTGAGCTCCGCTCGGCCGCTGCCTTATACAGCCAGAAAAGCAATGCTGGGGACCTCAGCGATGACCCTACCTTGACCGCTTGGCTGGCGGAGTGGACGGGGCATCTTCTGATGAGGGGGCACCTCTCTGGCCCTGTTTGTCGCGGCGCTAGAGTCAGCCTTTGCTTGCCGCGTCGCCCAGACTTTGGCGGCCTCCATCTTGCCTGCACCAGTAGGCGGATGCGGCCGGGGCCTCTGCACATCACCCTTGGCTGAGGAGCGGCATCTTTGGAGCTCCGGCCTGAGTTACAGCTGGCCGGAACGCCCGGGGACACATCGCTTGGAGAAAACCCCTGCCGGACGCTGGGGCCTTCGCGGCGCTGCCCGGAGGTGCGGAGCGATAGGCCTGCTCGGCACTGAATCATTCCATGTGAGACGAGGGAGCCCCTGTAAACTGGAGGAGGTCCCACAGGGCAAGAGGCGAATCCTGGTGGCGGATTGGGGAGCCCTGCATACAGAGGGCCCGAACCTCGCTCGACTGCACCGGCGGCCCACCAGACCCAGTGAGTTCATCGCCCCCCTCACCCCTGTCTGTCTTGCTCGAGCGGTTCCTGTGCTTTCTTGGACTGGATAAGCTCGCTGAAGGCCTGGGTTCCTGCGCTCTACAATCCCGGTGGTAGCATCCTGCCCTTAGAGGTGCGGTGTGCCTGTGACGGCTGTTCCCGCCTGTGAAGGGGCATGCCGAATCTGCCTTTTGCTCACCAGCATCATCACCTGTGAACCTTGTAACCTGCCTCTCCTTCCACTAGACACACTTCTTTGTGCGCTGGTGTTCCAATGCCCCTGAACCCTGCAGGAGAACAAAGCCGCTCGCTGACACCCACATCCTTAATCTCTGGCGGCAGTGCGAGGCGGAAGTAGCGTCTGACCCATACTCCTGCATTCCCTGTCACTGGAGCGTCTTGTGCCTCACCTGGGCCTTCGGATTTCCACCTGACTGCTGCGACGATGGACCCGGCCCTCCTCGGCCTCCTGGTTTGGCCTTTTACAGTGGCCATTTTGGGTGTGCCGCCTCCCACGGCTTTCCACCGGTGAAGGCTGCCTCCCTGCGCCTCTGTTCTGAGGCTGGTGGACCCCTACGGGAGAGAACCACCTTGCCCTGTGGGGAGATGCCATCCTTGGTCCTGTGGCCTTTTGGTGCCGTCGCCCGAGGGGGTTGCTGCCCGGAAGTGACGGCCTGTGGTACCTGCAGTGCTTAGTGAGGAGGCCTACAAAGGCTATCATCTGTGCTCCTCCACCCCCTCTCGCCTCCTTCCCTCTCTCTGGATCCTGGATATCCTCCTTTGCGAGCCTGCACCACAACGCCTCTGCCTCATACAGGAGACCCGCAAAGCTTCTTGACACTCTCTGCTCACCTCCTTGCTTGCCTGCCCTGTGTCTGAGGTGTGGGGCACTGCAAAGCCATGACTCGCACCAAATCAATAAAAGACACAGCTGTTCCTCCGAAGGACAACCCTGTTGCTGCACTTTGGAACAAGACTGCCTCCACTGGTTCTGGCGACATGTCATCATCGGCCGGGGGGACCTCTGAACCCATCACTCAATCCTTCATGGACGGTTTCATGCAGGAACTAAAGTCTGAAATTAGTTCGCTCCGCTCTGAAGTCCACTCTTGTGTCAGGGAACTCAGGAAGTAGGTTAAAGTGATTGATAAAAGTTTGGACGATCTTGTGAAAACTATGGATGCCTGCACAGAAGAGCAGCTATCAATCAATAAATCAATCAAGGAATTTGTAAAGCGCGCTACTTACCCGCTAGGGTCTCAAGGCGCTGGGTGGGGAGGGAGGGGGAGCTGCAGCCAGTGTTCGAAGAGCCAGGACTTGAGCAGTCTTTTGAATGCCGGGAGGTCTGTTGTCTGTCGTAGGAGGAGGGGAAGTGCGTTCCAGGTCTGGCAAGGCTTGGCCACCCTAGAGGAGCAACATATTGATCTCCAACTCAAACAAGAGGACTTGGGAAATTGGGGGCATTGCAACAACTTACGCCTCCGCGGGGTCCCCATTGGAGCCGAAGGAACGGACATCATGACCTTCGTATCTGACCTGCTCCAGCACATACGAGGTGATGAAGATCTCTGACCATGCTCACCGTGTCTCATACCCCCCTTGGCCACCCTGGCCTTATCCCTGACATACTGAACCGGGTCCATTTCTTTACTGAAAAAGAGGCAATCCTTAAACCAGCACACTCCAAATCAGAGTTTAAATGCAACAATGCCACAATCCAGCTCTTTCAGGACCTTGCACCCACCACGCTGCGGCGATGCAGAGACTTCAAGGCCATCACGGACAAGTTGTGAAGTCTGGGTATCCAGTACCAGTGGGGCCATCCGTTGCTCTTATTTTTCACTGGGAGTCCAAACGCCGGGTGCTGAGATCCTTCCAGGAGGCAGCACAATTGCTACGTCTTTCCCTCACGCCACCGCCTAGCCCTACCAGATTGCCTCCCCTGAAATGGGAGACAGCGAAATCACAATGGACACAGGTATGTCGCCCCCGCCGTTTGTCTCGCCCCGACGACCAAGCCTCCTCGCAGGCCCGACATGATATCATACAGCACATCCGCTCGATGGAGGAGGAGTGCTTCACTTCAAGTTCTCGCCCCGCAATGCCTTATCGTGCAGCCATCTGTCTTTGGGCGCAATAATTCTTCCCGACATCTCCAATGGACTCTCACAATGGATGAGTGGGCCTCATGTCCTCTCTACTGAGCCTTCCCTGCCTTGTAAGCACCATGGTGGCGGCCTCGGAGCACTCCCCAGGAGATGAATCCTTGTCTAGAGAGGGCCTTGCCTGCTCCTCGAAGAGTGATTTCTCTGGGATGGCTTGTGCCGGTGAGCCTAGCCTATCCCCTGTCTGGAACCGGATTCAACGGCCCTGTTGGCTGAGACAGGTTAGTTCTTTTGTATTTCTGTGCTCTACTATTATGATCTTTCCTTCCTTTCTCTTCTTTCTTACTATGGGGGGGGTGGCACTTTTTAACACAGGACTACTCCTCCATGCATTAGGAAGGACTCCCCCTACACTCCATCCCCCACCTCACGATGTCATCCCCGCTGCTGTCTGCGCTTGGCCTCACCCATGGCTAGTCATGACCAACACTCTCTGCTTGAAATTCCTGTCCCTTATTGTGAAGGGGCTTAACTCCCCTAATACGTGGTGGTAGATATGGTGCTATCTCCTGCACCTGAACCCTGATGTCATTTTCATTCAGGAGACTCACCTGGTCAAGGCAGATGTAGCCCGCATGGCTCACCCTGGATACCTGCTCCAAATCTGGGCGTCGGCTCCTTCCAAAGTCGCGGGAGTGGCTATTCTCTGTAGGGCTGGCATTCAGCAGGGGGACTCCAAAGTAATTCGCAGTCCTGATGGCAGATTCCTTAAAGTGGCGGTCAGAATTGGTCATAGGACCATCACTCTCCGTAACATTTACGCTCCTAATCAGGCACAGGACCTCTACCTCCGGGAGACATTACGGGAACGAGTGTCGTGCACAGATTCCTCCCTCATCATAGGGGGTGATTTTAACTTGGTGTGGGACGCTAGCATGGACCGTAGTGACGGCTCATTTAATTCCATTTCTACCACCAGGTTGTACATCTCTACCCTGCTGTAGCTGATGCTACTGGCGCTCATATTGGAGTGGAACTGGGGTCATCTAAACTAACTCATAATAATAATGAGAGAGGCTAGTGACACCATCCAAAAGGCTTCTCGTTCTCGGCACGCAGCAGCTCCAGTCCGGGGCTGCTGACCGCTTCTTCCTGCCACGTCAGGCGGCCGATCTCCTCGGTCAGCAGGCGGATCAACTGCTCCTGAGCGGCCAGACGGGAGGCGGCAGTGAGGATTCTAGCTAACGGGACACGACGAGCGAGCTATTCATTACCGGCTTCCGGGAATCGCAGTTTACACCGGCATAGACACAGAAGCCACCCCGTTGAAGCCTCCGAGAGGATTCAAAGAGGGATAAGAGAGATCAAGATGGCGACCATTAGCTGTGATCATGGCTGCGGCGTCTGAAGTCCCTGGTTCACTCAGGCACTATGCGGAAGACAACAAGGTCAGTGCTGGAGCCATCCGCTGCATCCCCCCCCCAGCAGACCCCCGCATTACTCCCGGTGAGGGCAGAAGAGGAGAGCCGCCCCTCTTAACACCGGGAAGGTGAAACCAAAACTGAAGCAGAGCAGTGGGGGCTGCAATTTTAAGGAAAATAAATAAATAAATAAATAAATAATAAAAATTAAAACCCGGCGCAAACTCCGGCACTAAGGAGGTTAAAAGGGGCACAAGGTGGATTGAGCAGTACAGTCTGGTGCCCGACTGCGCAAAAACACAAAAGAAGGGGCACAAGGCGGGAAGATCCGATAATAAGTCCTGAATATCCGATTCCAAGCCCTAGAGATCCGAACCCGAGCCCCGCAGTAGGAGGAGAGTCAGTTCCCTCTCAATGACCCAGGGATGCCGGGAGTCGGATTCCAAAAGAGCCGTTTTCTCAGGACGGCTGTCTTGGGCTGCCCTCCACTGGGCTGCTGTCCACCCCGCCGGGCTCCCAGCGCCTCTGGCCTGCTGGCCAAGGAGCAGTCGGAGCCGGGCGCCCCGCAGCTGCTGCGCATCAAGGACAGCAAGACGGAGAATGGTGCCCTGTCGCCCCCACAGGCCGCCTCCCCGGCGCTGCACCCCGTGCCCAAGATCAAGAGCCCGGACAGTAGCAGCAGCATGTCAAGCGGCAGCCCCTCAGGCCGCTCCCTCAGCCTGGAGGGCCCCGACCCCCACCTGCAGCAGCAGCACCCGCAGCACCACGGCCAGGGCTTCATCGTGGATAACATCATGACCTCGTTGTGGGGCTCCCCGCAAGGGGCGGGGAGCGATCTCCTCACCGCACCCAGGACTGGCATCCCTCCCTCCCTGTCCCTCAACTACTCGCCCGGAAAGGGCTCCCTCTACAGCTGGCCCTGCAGCCAGAACAGCAGCTCCAGCGCAGGGAGCTACCACTGCAACATGCAGGCCATGAGCCTGTACTCGGGAGAGCGCTTCCTGACTTTGATTTCTGAACTATGTACCCCCCGGACTTCTCCTGGCACTCTAATCCATACTCACTAGGTCACCCTCATGGACTTCTTTACGTTTTTTCTTTTGTCCTGGCTGCCATTTTGTTGCTGTTCATGGCCGCTTTTCTCTGGACTCTGAACCGCCATCTTGTCCCTTCCCTCGTCTTTTCCCCTTTTCCCTCGTTTCCCCCTTGACGATCCTTAAATGTTTCTTCCTTTTTCTGATTTGCCTTTTCTCCATACCCTTGTATCCCTCCCACCCTCCCTTGGTGTTGTGACTGCGTCCCCTCTCCGACCCCACTTAATGGAACTCTGCTCTCCTGATTTTTTGGGTCTTGACCTGAGAAAATCTACTATTTGTATATATTTGTATATAGAGATAACTCTAATCACTAGTATATGTAGTAGACCTTTGTACTCTCTACCATTCCTATGTGACTCTTAGAGTATATGCATTCGTATCCCTTCCCTATGTATATAGAGATAACTCTAATCACTAGTATATGCAGTAGACCTGTGTACTATCTACCATTCCTATGTGACTCTTAGAATATATCCATTCGTATCCCTTTCCTATGTATATAGAGATAACCCTAATCACTAGTATATTCAGTAGACCTTTGTACTATCTGCCATTCCTATGTGACTCTTAGAGTATATCCATTCGTATCCCTTCCTTGAGTGCTCCGCCTTGTGTGACTATAACTTGTACATTTGCAATTTTTCTGTTTGTATCTTTTATGCAACGCACGTAATCCTGAGTCCTTATGTATCGCAACTGGTTCTTATGTAAAGTGCTCTGACACCTTCGGGTAAAGTTCGCAACAATATAAAAGCGCATTAAATAAAATGACTAAATAAATAAAAAATTGGTCAGGGGCCATGTCCTCCACTTTGAAAAAACAATTGACGGACTTAGGCTTAATAGATGCTTGGCGCTACCACTCCCCAGAAGTACGCAATTATTCATATTATTCACATGGCCATTGTTCTTACTCGCGCATCGACAATTTTTTTGTCTCGCACTCCCTGATTGGTGAAACGCTCTCAGCCTCTATGTCAGACATCTCGGTGCCTGACCATGCACATGTAGAACTTCTTTTGCAAGACCTGTTCACTCATGCAAGCAGTCCACCGCGCTGGCGGCTCCCTCCTCATTTCCTCCGGGATCCGGTCGATGTTGCGGAACTTCAAGCCACCATTGGCTCTTACTTTGATGAGAACTACTTACCTGAGACTACAATATTTGCAACTTCGGCACACCGCGTCTTTGTCACAGGCGGCCACACCACTTTCACTCCTTTTGAGTGGCTGGTTCGCTCTTTTGATAACTCCAAGGGCCTCATATCTCGTACGTATTATGTTCTTCAGGACCCCCCACGGATTGTCCTACACCCCTACCAGACCAGATGGCAGTCTGACTTGTCCGTAGACATTCCACCTGCGCAATAGGACCACCTCTGGCACGACATCCCAAAAGTCTACTGATGCGCCTCCCAGCGGGAAACCGCATACAAGGTTATGACCCAATGGTACTACACCCCTTGCAGGCTACATAAAATGTTCCCTGCATCCTCTCCTCTTTGTTGGTGATTCTCTAACTCCCCCGGAGATTTTCTTCACGTTTGGTGGACCTGCCCACTTCTGGCCACATACTGGAAAGATATCCTTAGCCACATGAAATCCGTTCTAGGTTTCCCCCTGCCTGAAACTCCAGCCACGGTTCTATTGAGTATCAAGCCAGACAATTTGCGCGCACTGACACGTAGCGATTGGCATATTTGCCTTCATATGCTGGGGACGGCTAAACAACTCATAGCCCTATACTGCAAAAAAGCTGAGACCCCCCCTAGTCACTATCTGGTTCACTCGCCTATGGCATACCATGGCAATGGAACTGCTCACGGCGTGCTTACAGTCCTGAGATTCCTATTTCACCAAACTCTGGCAACTGCTAATTACTCATTTTTGTAACCTTCTTCAACCCCCGAAACTCCGGGCCTTACGCCTTTTTGAAGACGCCATATACCCTCCCAACTCCAACACATCCCTCCGGCATCAACATTAATACTCTATACATTGCCATCTGATTACCCATTCGAATGGACCTACCATTACACAGTCTTCACCCTCCTCCTCCTAGTCACGCTCTTTGAAGAACTTGTATACCGTACTCTACCCTCCCTTCCTCTCCTCAACTTCTTACTTGCTCCTCCTTCTTGATTATTCTGTCTCTCCACTTTCTTCTTCTACGAATATGGGGGGGCTCTCCCCCCCATATTTTTTCTCTTTTCTTTTTTCTTGTTCACCTTTCCACGTTTGAGTTCACTTGATCTATATTGACCTTATCATTTGAAGGAGCTCTAAATTTGCACCCACCACGTATGATTGTCTTTTTATTTATTATTTTTTTTTTTTATTGAAGTCTTGGACACAGACAAACATAGCGTAATTTTAACCAAATGTACACATATCAGCAAAAATCAGTAAGCATACATATCACCATAACAATAGATTGGAACAATAAAGGTAAATACGGAAAGAAGAAAACAAGAAATAAAAAAAACAAAATAAAGAAATAAAAAATAAAAAAACTGAACCATATATACACTTAGGCTCAGTTACCATTAAAAGAAAAAGAGCCCCAGATTTTCTCAAACTTTGGAATCGCCCCCACTCTTTGAGCATACACTTGTTCACTGTTTCTAACTTTTTGCATTTTAAAACGCCATTCATGTACGTTGGGGCAATATTACGAACGCCAATTTTGAAGAATTAATGACCTCGCCACGGCCATAGCGATATATGTGAATTTAACTAATTGCCCTTCTAGCATCAATTCCGGGTCAAATCCATACAAAATCATTTTATAATTAACAGAAATAGAGATTTCACACTGGTTTTGCAAGAACGTAAATATATCTTCCCAGAAAGGAACAATTTTAGAACATTTAACAACCACATGGGACCAATTAGCTGAGTCATGCTGCAAACATCTATAACAATTCGAAGAGCACTCAGGATACATCTTGTTAATTTTGACCGGGGTAAAATACAGAAGCCATTTACTAAAAAACAGCATTCTGCGCCAATTGGCTCCTCTTAATGCAGAAAAGTTCAGCACATTAATTTTCTTCCATACGGCGGGCGTTAATACCATATTTTCCTGGTCTAGCCATTTATTACTTGCTTTGCCATATAGATTCGGATCCCTGTTCATGGTTAACCGACGTTTCCACTCCCCAGGCTTCCTTTCTTGTATTAACAGAAAAAGTTCATTAAATAGTGAATCAGGGGGGGAAAGATGTGTCCGATCTAATTGAAGCAAAACACCATGAATCAGCTTATATGAACCCAATAATATAAAATTACCCTGAATCTGGGCTATCAAATCAGGCATCATAATCCAGGTATCATTTTGCAAAAAATCATTCAGTTTCCTGAACCCTATTTTCTGCCATTTTTCTAAAAGCTCCAAATTGATATCTACCCCATAAAAAGAGAAGACGGAGCTAATGGGAGAGAATAGATTAAGAAATGGAAGAGAGTGCCTTTTTAACAGTGCTGTGCGTCTTTTAAGGAACCAGTGCAAAACCTTATACCTAACTGTTTTTGGTGATTTGAAAATTTGGAGCGGTGAGGGAATCTGAGCTTCTATACAAATCAAATCAAAGAAAAAATTAATAAAAAGTTGTTGGGTATTGTCCTTAAATCTAGTCATTAATTGAGCCAAATAGGCATCATAATAGTCTTTCAGATTAGGAAGAGCAAGTCCTCCTTGTTCCTTATCCTCAAATAAAGTGTGCAAGGCAATGCGTGGCGTCTTTTTAGCCCATATAAAAGAAGAAAACAAAGATTCAGCCTTAGTGAAAAATGAGCCAGGCAGGGCGCAAGAGATAGTTGAGAATAGAAAATTAAATAACGGAAGAACCGACATCTTAATTAGAGCAATGCGTCCCAAAATAGTCAAAGGTAGGGAATTCCATCTTTCAAACAATACTCGAATTTTCTGCAAAATTGGTAGAAAATTTAAACTATAGAGACCAGCAACTGAGGATGAAAACCAGACCCCCAAATATCTTTTCGGTTTGTTATTAATGCATGACTTTAAATCAGGATGTATTAACCGCATGCGTGCGGGCGGAATTCCGCCCGTACGCTGGGTTTTTCAAAATCACACTTTACGTGACGAGCTGGGCTCGTCATGAGCGTGCGAGGAGGCTACCTCATGACGAGCCCAGCTCGTCATCAGCGTCGAAGGGGTTAAGGGGATGATACCACCACAAACTAGAATTTCGTTTTTTTTTTATTTATCCGATATCCCCCCAACTCCTCAAACTCTTCAAATATTTGTAGAGCCCGGGCTTGGCATTGCATTTCTGGCCTGATTAACAGAATTATATCGTCTGCATACAGTTTAATTTTAGGCATCGAGTTAATAGGGGGGAGTAACATTGGAGCTTTCCTAATTGCAGTGGCTAATGGTTCTATAAAAAAAGCAAATAATATCGGGGAGAGTGGGCAGCCTTGTCTAGTTCCACGTTTCACCGAGACAAATCCCACTGATTCTGTGTTAATAATGATATTGGCACGGGCCCCAGAATAGAGATTCCGTATCAGATCTATTATTGCCTCTGGAATGCCGAAGTGCTGTAAAATAACAAAAAGTGTCTCCCACACCACCAAATCAAAAGCTTTTTCAGCATCAAATAATAAAATTAATGCTGGGATCTTTCGTGCATCAAAGAAATCAAGAGCCTCTGTTAGAAAATGAGTATTGGTCAGCAATTGCCTGCCGGCAACGAAACCATTTTGATCTTCATGAATCAAATCTGCGGAAAAAGAATTAAAGCGAGTGGATAAAAGTTTAGTGATGATTTTATAATCTGTGTTCAGAAGCGTGATAGGTCTATACGAATTTGCGTCTGTCGGGGGTTTACCCTTTTTAAGAAAACTTACTACTGTCCCTTCGCGAAATGAATCCGGAACATGTCCGCCCTTCAACATGAAGTTTAATAATTGTATAAAAAAATCTGAAAAGGCACTAAAGAAAACTTTGGAAAATTCTGCGGGAAACCCATCAGGGCCAGCAGCTTTCCCAAGTGGGAGCTGTTGAACTACTTTCTCTACTTCCTCTCGCGAGAAGGAGATAGCCATACTCGCTTGATCTATAGGAGAAAGAGTAGGAAGAGATTGTTTTTCCAGATACTTCAATAACTTTTGATGGTCTATCATCGCTTGTGTACCATAGATTTTCTTATAATGTGCGACCATAATATCTCCAATTTCAGTTGGAACCGAAGTGTCTCTGTGAGTCTCAGGAGAGATCAAAGAATGAATTAAATTCGACGAGGCTTGTTCTCTGGCCTGCCACGCCAGGAATTTGCCAGTAAAATTACTCTCCTCATAGATTTTTTGAGAGCTCTTACGAAAAATCTCCTCACTCTGAGTATAGATCTCCTGGGAGAACTCTCTTTTGGCCGCAATTAGTTGGCTATAGACCGATCTATCTGAGCTATGTTGCATGCGTAGAGTCAGATCCTGTATTTTCTGTTGAAGCACTTTATTCCTGATCCTAGCGGCCGATGAATCGACCGCGTCTCTCCCAATAACCAACCCTCGAATATATACCTTCAGAGAATCCCAAACATAGTTAAGGGGGGCTGATCCCGCATTCCGGGCGAGAAAATCTGAAATTTCTGTTTTAATGACCTCCACCCAGGCCTCATCAGTCAAATATTTTCTATTAAAGACCCAGCGCTTCGGAATTCTTACCCTGTCTCCCGATCCTACTTCCAAAATAATCATTGCATGATCCGAGAATCCATTATGTAGCAACATCTGTTTAGAAAAAATAATTTGATGTGAGATTAAAAAGAAATCAATCCGGGAGGAGGATTTGTGCCTGCCAGACCAACAGGATTATTCCCTCTTATCTGGGTTTTGGTTGCGCCAAGGGTCCCGTAAATTAAAAATCGCCATATTATTCCTAATCGATCTAAGGGATTTGGGCTTATATTGAACCATCGACTTACTGGATGAATCCAGCACTTTATTCATCATAATATTGAAATCCCCGCCTATAATGATTTCCCCCTTGACCATTAACAAAGAATGAAAAAGCTCGTCATATATCGCTGGTCTATCCTCCGTTGGAGCGTAAAAACTTACAAATGTCACTGGGTTATTTCTGTTAGGAATAACACAGGTGGCCCAACACCATCGGCCCATCCCATCATGCTCCACCTGACCTACCTGAGCTTCTAGTTTTTTGCTCACAAATAACGCAACTCCCTTCTGTGATTCTGAACATGCAGATAATACTCTACAGGATGCCCAACTTTTAAACATAGAAAATTCCTCATTTTTCGACTTGGGTATGTGGGTTTCCTGTAACAGAATCACATCCGGCTGTTGCGTTTTAACCCATAGTTCAATTGCTCTCATTTTTTTCCTATTATTTAACCCATTTACGTTAAAGGAAATAATTTTCACCCCCATACTAGAGAATCAAAGCAAAGAAAAAAATCGGCACATATCTGATTTCCAAATCTGAAAATAGACCATATTTTGACCCCACGTTGCCAGGAATACCACACTTCAGAATTAACGACATTCTTAAACTTCCGGCTGTGTGCCAGTAAATATATAGAATCATCCACGACTTCTTTTTTTGATTTTTTTACCCCCTACCGCCCTCCCCCCCCGCCTCTCGGCCCCCCTTCCATTATGGCCCTCCCCCCACGCCAGCCATTCAGTCCCATCCCCACCCATAAGGTGCCTTGAATTAGCACCCCTTGACCTTCCTCGGAGTCCAGTCCTGTTCTCCTCCCTCCCCCCTCGCAAAAAAAGAAAGTTAAGAATAATTAGCGAGATAAGTAGTTACCTCTGCCAACCGGCAGATTTCCATAATTCGAAAGAGCACCAAGAATCAAAATTCAAAAAAAAAAAAAAAAAAACTTCTATACCAAAGTTTAAAGGGCAGTCTTACGGCCTTATGGCCTAAATTCATTGGTCCTTAGAGATCATGCTTAACAGCCCCTGTGCTTCGTCAATGTCCGTAAATAAATGAAATTTGCCCTTAACCAGAACTTTCAGTTTTGATTGCTGGGCAATCGTAGCTTGCGCTCCCCTGTCCTTAAACAATTGTAACATTTTTACAAATTCCTTCCTCCTTCTAGCAGCCGCTGCAGACATATCCGAGAAGATCCGACATTTAGTAGAGGGGTTAGCTGAGAATTGCCTCTGTTTAAAGGCCTTAGACAGAATAGATTCTTTCACTCGGATATCTGCAAAATTCACAACAATAGTTCGGGGTAGAGAGGAGTTTGGAAAAGGTTGAGCAGGGACACGGTGTGCTCTTGTGATCGTCAAGTCCCCTTTAAATTCTGGGATAACCTCATGGAGGAAGAAGGAGGTAAGCCACTGCGTCATATCAGAACCTTCAATTTTCTCGGGGACTCCCACAATTCTGAGGTTCGATCTCCTATTATAATTTTCCATTTCGTCTAACTTTATTTCTAAAGACTTAGAGGTCTTAGAGAGGGATGACACCTCTTTTTTAACTTCAGACACATTATCCTCCAGGTCCGAAATCCTTGTCTCGGCTTCCTGGAGTCGAACGGGAAAAGAAGAGATCACTTCTTCGATTTTATCCAGCCTTTGATTAATAAGGGCCAAATCAGACCTTTGCGAGTTTTTTATTTCCCTCACCTCGCCCAATATCATGTTGAGCATATCTTTAACTGAGATCTGGAATTCTCCTGTAGTTACAGTCTCCATTTCTAGAATTGGACTTTGCACTTCAAGAAGAGAACATTCTATTGGCTCCGCATAGGGTGACACTCCATCTACCGTAAAATTGCTTTCTTGCGGGACCAATACAACCGGTGAGGGGATGTCTTTAACTCCTGTTGTCGAGGGGATTAAAGTTGGACTTCCCACCGCTGGAGAGGGTAGAAGCACAGGCATCAAATTGTCATTCCCGAATAGGGGGAAATTTTTAGAGATTTTCTGAGCCTGACCTAGCCCCCCCATCCTTGGAGGTTCCTAGTTTAATCGACTCGCCCCCATTCACCTTATGTACAAAGTCCTCTTGCCCTAGGGGTAAGTTCTCTGGCAAGATAGATTGAGCAGAGATGGGCAAAACAGACTCTGTGCGCTCTTCCTCCTCGTCCCCCGAGGTTCCAGAAATATCGACTAATAAGTCCTCTTTCTCAACACTTGTGTCAGCACTCTTAGTGGCAGCGGCCTCATCCTTCATCTGCTGGCGTCTAGCTCGCGCTTTAGCGCGTGCGTTCAACTGTTTGCCCATGCCGGTAAAAAATTCTGAATGGCAATCAGAAAAAATCAGTGTCCTTCAACCGCTGCGTAGTAACCTGAAACAAGGGAGATTGAGAAAGTCTTTTTCCCTTGCAGGTAGGGGGCAGGCGGCGGATCGGATAGAATCGATGCCAATAAATCAGGGCTAAACGGGCGGTAAGCGCCAGGTAGCAAAGGATTATGCCAGTGCAAGGTCACAAGTTACGATCAAGACTCCACAGTAGCCGCTTGTACCTTTAAAGTTGTAGCTGTAGCCCAGTCGTCCCTTCACGTCTGCCACACAAAATACAGTCTCAGCAGTCTCAGCAGGCTCAAAAAACCAAATACCAAATACCAAGTCCGTGGTATCTTGCCTGCATTAGCACATTGCCGCTTGTACCTTTAAGGTTATAACTGTGGCTGTAGCCCAGACGTTACTTCACATCTGCCACACAAAATGAAATCTCAGCAGGCTCCAAAAACCGAATCCATCGTAGAAATCTGGCCCGAAACTCCAGCCGCTTGCGTGTTCACCTGAAGCCTCAGCCTGTAACCTTGATAGCAAAGATAGCGCTTGCAACTTTGTAGCGCCTTGCAAGTTAATAGCGCCGACCGCAGACAGCGTCTCGACGCACACCAAACCTTGAACACCGAGTACGTGGCTGCTCTGTCAGCTGAATCCCCAGCTTAGGACATCGTTATCAGTCAGCGATTTCCTCATGCAAGTCCCGGCAGAAAAACGGCAATTCCGCCGTCCACAGCTTCACGGAGAGACGGCAGAGACGGCAGACCAGCGTTCTCGCTGCTTCGCCATTGACCACGAGGTGTGGGAGGAGTCAGGGACGGGAACTCCGGCTACGCGGAGGCGTGGGACTCCAGCGTACCTCCTCGAGCACCACCACGTATGATTGTCATGCTACGCGGCCGGCCCTGTATGGGTTGTAGGCGACTTGCTGTGTAACCTAATGTATATGCATAGTTTCATATTGTTCCATCCTTGCATTCTGATTCTTAGTTCCATCGCGCGGCCGGCCCATCAAAGGGTTGTAGGCGACTTGCTGTGTACATGATGAGTCTTCGTCCCCTCTACAATAAAAAAGATTTCAACCAAAAAATAAAATGGCAATGAAATCAGTCCATTGCTATTTTATTTTTCACATTTGCTACGCACGGCTCACAGTGGGCGGGGTTGGTGCTTCTCCGCCTTAATGAAGAAACCGCTATTGGCAGTCCCAAACCATTGGACAGCAAACACCACCTCAAAGTATGTGATAACTGATTTGCAAAGGAGAAGGTGAAGTCTGTGGGCAACCTCATAGGGGTAATCCTCTCTAATGCATTACCAAATGATTTTTTATTTTTTTAAAAGGAGCACTAATTTCTTAATTTCTTTAAGGAACCGTGTGGGAATGCTAATAACGGTTTGGTGATCTGCTGTTCCATGCAGGCCACTTTCCCTGTATGTAGCTAATCACACAGGGTCACCTGCCTGTCTAATTAACATTAATTAAGTTGGTTGTTCTGTGACCTGCTGCAATTGCAACCTAATTTTAAATAGGTTCTATCGCAAACTCGAGGCCGACCAGAAAAGATAATTGATCAATTGGCCTTCACTTTTTGCAGCCTTTCTTTTCTTATAGTACATAGTGCAACATATCGGAATATGCTGATAGTGATTTTGGTTAAATTTGATTTACAATGCATATGTGCATAGTTACCTAGGCCCTCATTATGAGTCGCCTGGTGGTGGAGGGCTGACCTACTTATTAGCCCTATAAAAACTGATACCTCAGAGATCGGTATTTATCGGTGGATAAATAACTGCTATCTTGATGTTCGCCATTTAAATGGGGATTCACAAGAGGGTTTTGCACTTTCTTAATTTGATAGTTTTGAAGAATGAGTCTGTGTTTTAATACCATTTTAAACCACTCCTCAAATTCATACCCAACAATTATTTTTTTGTTCTTGACTGAATTACTCTGCTTTTGAAAACAGTACAACAATGTTCTACCATGTGGGACAGATGGGAACAACACTGGTCTTGTGTGATATAAAATAGATTTTCTTTTAACAGTTTTATCATGAATCAAAAGCAATTATAATCAGCAGGCTAATATTGTTTTCCAATGAATCATAAGGCATACAATATATTTTGGTAGGTTCTTCTGCTTGTGTTATGTCAGGAAAAGGGGCACTCGTTTAATATTTGTGTTGCATTAGTGCCAGGTACAATCACATTGCATTTGTAATTTTCTACCAAGCATGCAATACCACGATGCGGTGGGTAGTCACATCCACTGGTATTTCTTTAATGATTCCCCCATGGCCTTTCAAGATTCTTGGATCAATGTTTAATTAGAAAGGTGTAAGATCTCCTGAATGTTCCAAAGATTCTGCAGCACCATTTTGTGCAGGGAGCAATTTAGTGCAATTTAATATAATGACAGGAATTATCAAAGACTATAATTCACTGACAGATCGATGATTGAGACACACCTCTGGGAAAAGTAAAAGAGCTACAAATGCAACACTCATGGTACAGCTTCACCATTCGGATCAAACTTCATTCTGCAGTGAATTCTCAAAGCGAAGGTTGGAAGATAACAGGCCTCTTGTTACAGCTGCTAGATTTTATTAATGCCAAAGTGTGCGCTATACCAATGACTCTAACAACATAATAATACAAAAATAGCAATTTGCATCTGAATTTCTGTTGTATTTGTAGCACGAAAGCAACCCAATATATCTTTTTTTTCAAGAAACACGATACATTTAAACATATAGAACCCTATTAAAAATAGAATATTTGTGTGAGGACCGTTATGTAGGTTTACACTCTTGCATTCTGACAAAAGTGTCCTATCCTAAATATTGTTTAGAAGACGATGGTCCTTTTGGATCTAGATGTTCTAGTATTATCTTCAATAATGAAACATTTTGTAAATGATTTTATAATAGTAACGCCAATTGAGTGATATTCTTGTAAATGATATTTAGGATACAATATTTCTGGCAATCATTATTTGTTTTTGATGTTCTAGTACAATACACCCCAGGTATTTGCGATTTTTTCTGGCTGATTATTACATGTACTCAAAATGGGGAATAACACATCCAGATAGTATTTGTACACTGGTTTTTAGAGAGGTAATTTCCTACTGGTAGTAAGTGCCTATGCAAACACAAGCATAGATACCAGAGAACTACGAAATTTTTCTTTATTCCAAGGGGACTGAAGATTCTGAATCAGCTTCTCCGTTCTGTTTTTCTTTTCCATTCAGCAGCGACATCTGAGCACCACTGAACAATTTATAGTCCAGAAGGTTACGCTTTATTGGTTTGGCACCGGGACGTTCAACCTAGTGTATTTTTTATGGAGAGACTTCCTCCCTATGTAGTGTTCTTTTATATTCCTTTACAGTGGCCCCTGAAGAAGGGCTAGAGAGCCCCAATTGCATATGGGCAACTGAGACACGCCTGGGAATGTATTCTCATTTGTTAAATAGGCCAATCTATTATTATTTTTTCAAATTGTTATGATCACATTCACCATACAGACAAATTATTGCATTTTTTGACATGTATGTTTGTCAATAAGTGACACTGTCCACAGATTAATTGTTATATTGAAAGTGTAAATTGTTGTTAATGTGTCAATAAATTCGAAGCGGCACAGCGTTTTTTGTGGTAAGATTTATCTTGATATATTCATAAGCCGTGCAATCAGGTGATAAGGGACCTTTGTCACTTACTATAAAAAACATTCGATTTCTGTGCTAGGCAGTCACACTCTCCTGATCAGCACACCAAGCAGGCAAATTGTGACCTCACTTTGTGTAATTAGTGGATTCTCATTTACATAAACAACAGAAAATAAACCATTTTGCCAGGCCTAAACCTTCCTTTTCAATACATATAAATCACCCCTACGGTAGGCCCTAAATACCCATGGGGCAGGGTGCATGGTATTTCAAAAGTAGGGCATGTTTATTTAAGTTCACTGAAAACCTCCAAAGTCGTTTTTCACTGCTACAAGAGTGGCTCTTCTATAAAGAAGCACTGGTTTACATTCTAATTCCTTATAATGCACAAATTCAGTTTGGGACTAGCTAGGAAAATGATTCAACGACTCATTGTAAAAGGGAATTTAGAATTGAACTCGATGTCCCCAGAACCTAAAATTAGAATCTGTGACGATCAAAAGAAGGGCTGACCTGTTGCCTGAAAATCCTGAAGGAATACTGGACCTACTTACTTTGAATCCAGGACCGCAAAGATTACTGCAAGGGTCAGTTGGTTGCCCTAGCTACAGAGACACAAAAAGCTTCTAGAGGCCTTTTCTACTTTCCATTTAACCAGACGAAACTGGACATGAACTGGTCTCATCTGCTGGCCTCTGTGGAAGTATTCTCTTTAAGGTCCTCGGCTCATGGGTGGAGTCTTAGTGCACTGCTCCCTGCCTAACTGAAGGTTTCACCAGATTTGACGCACATGATGGCGAGCCTCGCAGAGCCATGCAGCTTCTCAACGAAGGCTTTAACATATTCAAGGCAGAGCAGCGAAAGTCCCACAGCTCCCAACTAAAAGCCTCACCACATCTAATGCATCATGATGTCAGGTGACACAGAGCGCCTCAGTCGCACAGCTCCTTAGTGAAGACTTCATGATATCGTTTGGCAATAGGCGCAGAGTCACACAGAGCAATGCAGCTTCTGAATGAAAGCCGGATCCAACGCAGATCAATGCTGATGCGGCGCATAGCTGTGCCGAGCCCTGCAGAGCCATACTGCACTGTCCTAATATCAAAGTCAGAGGGCAAAACCTCTATCTGGATGAACCTGGTGCAGTGTCTGGCCAGTGCTCCATTGCTGTCTGCCTGAACTTGTGACTTTGCCCACTTTGGCACAACCAGATTGCCACAGTTGGCACTATGTTTACCTAAGACTTTAAAAACTCATCGCTCGAGTTCTGCTGATTGGATTTTTGTCATTTATATTTATTAACATTTACTCTTTTTTTCGAAAATGGGTTTGGGAATTTTTCTTGTTTTGTGTTTTCACTTTATTACTGTTTTGGTGTGTATAAATACTTTACATATTGCCTCTAAGTTAAGCCTGACTGCTTGTATTCCAGATGGTTTTTCAGGTTTATGCAGTGATTTTTTGTGGTTCACCCTGACAAGTATTGTGATTATTATTTGAAGTGGGTTCTCATCCCTTCAACCAGTAATCCAGTTTCTTACAACTATAATGCCATAGCAATGTGCAATGTAAGCTGATGGCTAATTCCATTTATCCTGGATTATTATGATTATTATGTATGGCCAGAGATGTGTGTACAATAGAAATTGTCAGATTGGGGGTGAGAAGATCAAACTTTTTTACGTATATTTATTTTTGAGTTTAGACACAGGAAAGCGTTCTGTCAAGTCATCATCAATTAAAGCTAAAGCATAAGACCAATAGCTTAAATTTTACAATAAAATGGATTACAAGCAAATCGGGAGCCCATCACTACAATGTTTCTTCAAAATTATGTGGGCTAATTGTATTCCCTGTCTATCCATGAAATAATTGTTGAACCCCCTAGCCAAATTACTCAACATAACCAAGTATTTTTATTCACATCGGTATTATTGTCACAACAACATAAGGCTGGAATTTGGCCTGTTAAATTAATTGTTTGTAATGGTCAGAAACAGAGTAAATGTACTCATGTTTGCAAATTGAACACAATTAACCATAAAGTGCAAATGTATATGCATAATGCATTTGTAGTAGTTAATACCACTTAGACATTAAAAGCAGACCAAATAATTAACATATTGTTTTGATTTAAGTTAGCCTAACTACTGAGGCCATGTTAAAAGTCAACATAGTTAGATTTAAGAGGCCTGTTTTCGCATTAAACTGTTGTGTTGCACAAGATGTTTTCCTCTTCCCCTGCAGATGCTGTAATTTTCCAGAAGTTAGCTAGTGAATAGACATTTGTTATGTATTAGACAATAGTGAGGTTCTCACCAGGAGGGGAGGAGGTGGCAGGAAACGCAGCTCATGAGAAGAACTGTTTGTACGACAAGATGTGATCAGTGTAACAATTCAAGGCCTCGATTCTGTTCTCCAATGGGAAGACATGAGAAACTGGGAAGTTTACCTGCACTCAAAGTTTGCTGCGGATTATTAGGTTGGTGGGAATGAGGAGTGCAATATTTGTTGCTAGTAACATTGGCGGAATTATAGTAGTGTTATTAGTGTGTGTTCCTTAGTTTAATGAGGACTAGAAAGGTGAGAACCCATCTTAGCCCTTCCCATTCTCACTCACTCAGAAACTAGGTATGCCTGCTGATTTATAGCTGAGAATACTTTCCAGCTTTTTCAAATTTCCACAGCTTAAGTTCTAAGCCTTTGTGCCTATGCATTTTCATTCTGTCATCAAAACCCTTCATTTGGGTTTCTGAAACTGACACCTTACCTTGCTTATTGAGGAAATTTCCTTTTAATACCAAAAATACTATTAATTTAGATTAGGGTATTCTTTTATGAAATACACTTGCTGTATTTTCTCTATTATATTTGTAATTCCTACTAATGTGGTATTTTACCTTGTTTTGATGTTTTGAAATACCAATTTATGGATTATTTGAATCTATAATGACAATGACTGTAATTTAAGATTTACTAATTAAATACATCAGTTTAAATGTATTTGTTAATAAAATTATTTTAACTCACACCAACTTTTTTTATTGATTCGTGTTCAGCCCCAAACTGTTCATGGTGTTTGACGTAAATGATTGCTCCTTATCTCTCCTTCAACGAACAAAGGTCTAATACGACTAATGGCAGTGTTCTTTTAATTATTCTATTCCATGATTAAGATAAAAGAATTCCCCACTCTGGCACAAGTTTTGTCAAATATAGTTTTAGGACATGTATCAATTAAGGGCTCGGTTTGGGCTAGAATTTCCATGTCCATCAGTGAACAATGCCAAAGTAACCCTTGAGGTATTTATATACAAGCCTCACTAACTAAGTTGAATCTGATGGTCTTACACAATTCTAATTATTAATAGTTTAGGTAATGAGTCAAATATAACTTGTGCACATGCATTTGATTTAGTACAGTATAAGGAAAGTACATTTTAATCCTATCTAGTTGACTCTTATGAAAAAGTACAATCTCAGGGATATCTCTCCATGCCAAAACCTCAATATATATAACAAAATGTGTTTGTACGTGCTTTATGCTTTTTCGCCCTTGAGACACAGCCAGAACCTATATGACAACATGTCTAGGCAGTGATGTCTTTGCAGTGCTCATTCAGAGACCTTATAAACTGAGTTCCATGAGTAAGGCATGAGTAGTCGTTGCTTATTCCTAAAAATTGTATGAATACGTGTATGGCACACTCAAACACCAATCTTTGTGAATCAGCCTAGTATTTGCATCCCTCCACATCTTTTACAAGAACCTCTGCATCTGCTAAAATCCATGTTTATAGTTGCAAAGCTTAGGAAAACGAAATATGTTTTAGCATATTTTTTGAACACTCCTAAGAACAGACGGTCTCAGGGGTTACCATGTTAAATACAATTATTGCATAATACATAGATGTTTTAGCCTGTAATAATTTGTATGTTAATTACTTGTATTAATGGCAATAACATTAGTTACATGTCTGTATTCTAGGGGCTAGCTTTGTTTTGATTTCATTTTTATTTTGTGTTGTAATGATTGTAATTCATCAGAAAATTAATGGATTATTTTGGTTGCATCAAATATCTAAAGTAATATACACAGCAGGTGAGAATCCAGACACATATAAGCAGTCCCTACTTTATACCACAGCCCGTTCAGTATTTTTTCATTTTTCTCATTTAGTTAAAAAACTGATATTGTCTCCTAAAACATATACTGTATGTACAGTATAAAGGGTAGTAAATGCCATTCTAGCTGAAAAACAATATGTTAAGTGTAGTATTCTTACTGAACAAGCGTTTCTACCAGGAATTGCTAAAGTCATCATATTTTATTTTTAATCTCATTTGAATATGTCAGTAAAATGCTATGTTAGATTAATGTTGTACAGAACCAGGGCATTCTGATTGATTATGATTCATAATTCCATAAGAGAGAGAAAGATATATCATTACAAAACATATTATTTTCTAGAAAGATATGAAGAAGCGAGAACACTGCCTCATATTGCATTTGAATCATATTTTTGTCTCATAAAAATCAGATTTTTCATACGGTTGTGAGGAGACTACACAAAATGTATACACAGAATTTCGTTACACTGAGGCTGTTTTCATGTTACTCACTTACCCTAGTTTACCAACATATTAATGTATCTGTGGAGACAGTAGCTCTGTACCAGGGCTATTCTTCAGCAAATTGCAGAACATGAAGTTAGTGTGTTTCCTGTAGATAGAATCCAAAACATTATTTTGAAGAATTAAATTCCTTTATTTGTTACAACCTATTTTTTTCCAGGTTTTGATTCTCTTTAGTGGGCATAGGTTTCATTATTCCAAAGAGGAAAAATATGGTGAAATTTAAAGGATCATTTCCAAATGTTCAGGACAATTGATAAAAAATGAAGTATTTGAAAAAAGCATTAGTGTACTAACACTTGTCAACACATGCTAGAACATGAAGAGCAAATATATTTTTAGAAACAAAAAAAGCACATCTGTTGGACCTGACAGTCTTAGGGTGGTCTTACCCCAAACATTTGGACTTACTCTTCCACTTTTCTGGCCTGTTTTTGCTAGTATTAGAACTCTACGCAACTGGCATATTTAATTTACTTATAAGTACCTAGTAAAGTGTTAATACATGTATCCAGGGCCTATAAATAAAATGCTAACAGTGTGCCTGTAGCATTGATTGTGCCACCCACTTAAGTAGCCCTTTAACCATGTCTCAGGCCTGCCATTGACCTGGCAACATAAACCTTTTTCCAGGCCCAAACCTTCCATTTTTATACATATCAGTCACCCCTAAGGTAGTCCTTGGGCAACCCCGAGGGCAGAGTGCAATGTATTTAAAAGGCAGGTCATGCGCTTTTACGTTTTACATGACCTGGTAGTGAAACACTCTCAAATTCAATTTTCACTATTGCAAGGACTATCTCTTCGATAGGATAACATTGGGATTACCTTTTATAAGTGTAATTTCCAATTGGGAAGAGATAAACCCTTCAAAGCTGATGTCTCTGGACTCACAATTTAAAATCCATACTTATGTTGAAGGCAGATTTGAAACTACAATTCTGAAAATACCACTTTTAGAAAGGTGGCATTTTCTTGCTTTAGCCATATGGTGCCTGTAGCCTGTCTTTGATCACATGACTGGATGTAGTTGGTAGCTGGGCATTGTGTATTCCTACTAGACAGCCGCACACAATGGGAGCTTAGGTGTGTCTCCATAGGCCATCTCTGGCAGGTTGGAAGGGAGGACCTGGGCACAGCCTGACTTACACGGAATAGGCTTTGTCCTGTCCACACACAAAGGGCTGCATAACCCCCTGTAGTGACTCTGTAGCCAGGGCAGGAAGAGAGGACATCTGTGCACTTCAAAGGCATATCTTTGAATTCTCACCCACTTAAAAGTCCATCAGACACCACCACTTTAGTACACTTCTGGACCTGTGGATACTCTGGCAGGAAGAAGGATTACTGTGCTGTTGAAGGACTACTGTGCTGTTGAAGGACTGCCACTCTGCTGGACTGATCTCTGCTGGAGTTCTGTTTTGCTGTGCTGATATGCTGCCTGCTGCCCTCTTGCCTGAGCAAGAAGGACTGGACCTGTATCTCTTGCCCCCAGAAACCAGAGTGTCTCCAAGAGCTAGTTGGCGGGCCTCCTGATCTGAAACCTCAGGGACATAACAGGCTTCCAACCACTGCACCTGGACTCTGCCATATGTGAGTCTACCCTCCCAAGTGGTGCAACACCAGTCCGAGACCCTTGGAATGGGCCTAAGGTGCTTGCCAGCAGAACTTAAGCATCTTCTCTGCTGAGCGACGCATTTCCTCAGCTGAGCATCCCGGAGCAGAATCGCTGCTACTGTGTGGATTGCACCTGTCGCAAGAGACTTGCATCACCGCTGCCTCTCACATCTTGGGACCGACGCATTGCCTTTGGAACCACCGCTGCGTGACGCTTTTCCCGGCGCAAGCCCCTCGCATCCACTGTTGACTAATTGGATTTTTGTCGTTTTGGTCTTGTTTTATTTATTAAAAGTCAGATATATCTTACTAACTTGGTGTGGAATCCTTTTGTGAGGTGTTTTCACTGCCTCTAAGTTAAGCCTGACTGCTCTGTGCCAAGCAACCAGAGGGTAAACACAGGTTAATTTTGGGTTTGCCTGCTCCTTGCCCTGCCTAGGATTGTGGTTATTGCTTGATGAAGGCTCATACTTCAGTCAGCCAATAACCCAATTTCTAACAAAATCCAATTCAGTACCATAGTCTAAGCCGCTTTGTAGTCATGCAAGGAACATATTTTTATTCTTGCCTGAAGTGTAATTTTCCCAGACCGAACAAACATGTTTTACTAAGGCGAAAAATAGATTTTCCAAGGCTGAAATATTACACATTGATGATCATACATTCTTAAAGAGGCCAAACAACGCATGCTGGGTTTTTTATTTGTTTTTTTTAAATGTATTTTACTGAGTTTTATATAACACGAACTGGACCTGTAGGTATAGGGTAGCAGAACGCTTTCCATAGCACCAGTTGCGTTACATGAGGACATATTTATCTTTTTGTTAGGCACGGGGCGATTAAGTGATTTGCCCAGAATCACAGGCTATTCAGCGTCAATGTCGAGATTCGAAACCAGTTCCCCAGATTCAAGGTCGAACGCCCTAGCCGTTTGACCAACTCCTCTACTCTGCTGTAAAATGTTTAATGAAAATGCTTTATCAGGCTCTTCTACCAAACCATTCAAAACTAACAGACCATATGTGCATATAAATGTGGTTGATTTAAACCACTGAGATGAAATGCCTCTGTAGCTCAGTCTATTATATGCATTGTTCCAACATGCTTCCTGTTTGAAGTAAATGGTAGTAATTATGTGATTTAATTTCCCCCTGATAGCGAGATAGAGCCTTAGTGTAGTTCTCATAGGAAATGTGTTCCATATCTGGAGTCCTTGGACTGGGAAGGCTCTCTCTCCTTTGGAGCTGCAGAGTGTATGAAGGATCAATATTTGTTCGATAAGTATAGGAAGCAGTAAAGGAAATACCACTGTATTTTGCAGAAGAGGCAGTCAGGTCCTTTCAGTTTGTGGGTGAAGCAGACTGCCTCATAGGCGACCAAACCACTGACAGAGATTTCATGATGAAGATAGAGTTATGGGTTTCTATCCAGCTGCAAGTGAAACTGCTGTGTTCTGAATCAGCTGAAGACAGTAGAGTTAGGGGGTGCTTCATAACTAAAGAGTACATCATTAATGCCAACCCACGAGGACTGAGCTCTCTCACACAGAAAAGGCTCTGTAATTAAAATGGTAGATGTTGTGGCAAGGCCGATGTAGGATACGTTGTTATTGTAATGGGAGTTTGCCATTGTTATCAATGCTATGGGGCAGACCTCTGCCAGAAAGAAAAGGAATGGGCAAGGCTTGTGGCGAAGTGTGATGATCTGAAGAGGGCATCATAAACGATTTTGTCAACTAATCTATGGCGGTGCAAGTTATGCTTGGGTCATTTATGCATCACTGGTGAATTTCAGTTTTTTTTTTTTAAGCTGTGTTTTTACTATTAGAATACCTATGTATAACTCCACTTTAAACGTTGTTATTTTCAGTGAACAGTATATATGTATACGTGTATCAGACTGTAGTGACTGAGCTATTTTTATGGATAAGTGGCTCGATTATGACCATTGCCCACTACCATCTCAGTATATTTTAGCCTAATATAGTGATATGTACGCCTGTTTCTGACTTTACCTTGTCTTATGGTAGTGCTGACTATAGTTCAAGGCTTTTAGCCACAGAGCGGGGAGTGATTGATTTAATCTAGGTTGTGTGGTGTTTCGTGATTAAGGAGTTGGTGGTGCATGATCCATCGAGGACCAGGTGTTTATATTTTTCTTTACACCAATATCCAGAACTCTTTCCTTTACATTATTTGACAGGCAGGTTTCTAGGAATGCACAAAGTTTTTCTTGGTGAGACATGATTTGATGTGGGGATGTATTTTAAAGGACATTGGGTCAGTAACGGTGGTTGAAACTGTTAAGACTCTAAGAGCACTTTACAGAGGGCACCGGAGTTATACGAAAGGAATATTTGTGAAACTTAAGGCCTGTTTATAAGTGAGCCTGAAATTGTATTTCCTGAGCAAACAGCTGTTTGTGGACGGATCACAGTTGTAAGCGGTGTGATGTTTATCACACTCAGTAACTACCAGGTCCAATAAAGTTTGCATACCCCATTTAATTTCAGTAGGTCAAACTTACCAGAATTTAAAGAATGGAAAAGACCTAGAAATACTGGCACATGCAGATTTTGGCATCAAACTCCACATGTAATGCTCCATGTTTAGGGCAAAACTTAGGATAGGTGATAATCAATCCTTCCAATAAATACTTACTACATTAATATCTGATTTTGTCAGATGTAATGATTATCCCATCCAATCACGTGTCACTAATATTACGCCTGTTTGTATCATTTGGTAATTTTAGATATGTCAAAATCACATGCATACAGATATACTAGTCCACATGTATTCAAATGTACAGCATATATTACTGTATCGAAAATATAGGTCTGGAACTCAAAAAGCGGAAATGCTATCAACTCTAAAAGAAGCCCTACGTTCCAATCATAAGGCTGTTAAGTGTACATAGTAGAAAATTGTCATAGCACACCTATTTAGCTTGTCTCATGCTTTGGAAATTAAGTAAATTATCAGAGATACATAGGGATCATGGTTTATTACAGATAGGAAAAATGTTACATTAATATGGAGAATCTCAATCCCAACCCACATTTGTCAGTAAAGCCAATATTGAAGTTAGAGTTCATACCTCCACCACCTTGGCAGAGGACCTGCATGTCATTTTAAATATAATCAATGATGTCATCAACAATGTTAACATTTCATAAGTGATATTTATATAATGCCGTAAACAATGTATGATGGGTCAAAGGTTATTGTTTGTTTGCCTAACCATAGCTGGTGAATTTCTGTGAGTTCTAAGTTTTGTTTTGCAACCATACCTGCACATTAGCTGACTTTTCACTAACTTTCTGGTTTTTATTTTTAAATATACCAAATGTAGCCATAACTTCACTTTAAACTTTATTTTTTTTCAACTACATTTATCAAACAGTAAACAAATACAAATCAATGGTAAGCATAAGAAGAGCAAATGAATTAGAAAAATTAGCAAGTTTTCACTGTTTTTCTAAAAGTCATGTGTGAGTGTCAGATGAGAGCCCAAAAAACTGTAGGGAATGCCCTAACGTCTGTGATTTCTTACAATTAGGTATGGGCAGCAGGAGGTTGGCGATAGAGTGCAGGTTTATACCAGAAATGTAGCATTTAAACTGGTCACGTAGACCTGATTTCTCTATGTCATATTCGATCTTGTGCATAAGGCAGAGGGCTGTAAAGGAGACCTTCCACATGACCAGGAGCCATTGGAGTTGAGTACTGGCTTGTGATGCTTGGTCATATATTTTGAGGAGTGCACCTGTCTGCAGTGCAAACATCTAGATTGTCTGCAGTTTGGCT
Source organism: Lissotriton helveticus (assembly GCF_964261635.1). Taxonomy (NCBI): domain Eukaryota; kingdom Metazoa; phylum Chordata; class Amphibia; order Caudata; family Salamandridae; genus Lissotriton; species Lissotriton helveticus. The sequence continues at coordinate 1,913,102,077 of NC_136061.1, read as the reverse complement.
ACACTGCTGTAGAGTAGTCCAAGATGTTACAATAATCTATTCTGGACAGGATACACACGGTGACTGTTTGTGCATGCAGTTCAGATGGCAAGAATGGAAAAACCTTGCCAAGACTCCTTAATCTGCTTGGTGGGGAGACTTCATTCATCTGTGATTTAAGCAGGAGGTTAATAACGACTGTAGTTCCTAACTCTGTGATTTTTCTGTGGGAGAAGTGGTTTCACCCCAGGAACACAGCCAGAGGCAGTGTTTTCTGCCTGGCTGAATCATTGGCAAGCAACATGATTTCAGTTGTGTTGGCATTCAATAAACATTTAGGTGTTGATTCCTTGTAGACTCCCTAAGAAGACTGTACTCCTACGTGTTCAGCTTGATGGTCAAACAAGGCTATGACAGGTGTTGTCAGTGTAGGACACAGCAGCTAGACAGCCACGGGATCTAATTAGCTCGATACTAGCTTTACATATGCATTAAAGATCATAGGTAATGGCATAGATCCTTGATGGACTCCACATTTGACATGGTGTGGCGTAAGGCTGCAGTCTTGATCCTCAATAATGCATGCAAACTGTTTGACAACTGTTCTTAAGATCCCTTAATTGTCTAGCTGCAACTAACAATGGAATAGTCAACTGTGTCAAACACCTGGGAGGGGTCCAGAAGTGTCAAGACAGCAGAACCCCCTGGGCAGTAAAGTTCCCTTGAACCACCATTGATCTAAGTTCGTCTAGGGTGAATGCTACAGTTATCTCTGTTCTAACCTGCTCTGAATCCAAGCTGACAAAGATCTAGATTGCATGTATAGGTTGAGCAAGCTCGTTTTCATGTTGCTGATTTTCGTAGAGCAAGATTAATGCAAAATAAAAACAACTACACCATTTCTCTTGGAAAGTGTAGTGATAATTTTGCAGTGTTAGGTTTGAGGCACTGAGTTAACGACACCAGTAGTTATCCAATGAACAATACGGTACTATTGATGATAAAATATTGCTACCAGTACTACAGCAATCACTGCCTAATTGGGCCATGGCTACAAAGAGTTAAACGTTCTTCCAATTGTCAGATCCTGGTCAGTATCCTAGTCTCGACCAAAATAAATGGGAAACACTTCTAGAAATATAGCCAATTTGCTTTGAAGAAAGGAAAATGTCTTTGTTAGCAGACATTTGCTCCATAACACTTATTAGGTGGCAGTTCTTCACTGACAAAAAATGGCACAGTTGTTACCGCAGGTGGTTCGGTCCCATCCACAATGTGTGCGGAGGGGGAGCACACCACTAATTTCCCCCACTGGTTGTTCTTATCTCAATAGAGAAATTTGTGGAAAGATCATCAGAAGTTTTAAGTGACTTCCTTACAACTGCTTACAGTTTATACTCGATTTCAGGATTTTTCTGGGAATTGCTGATTTATTTTGTGACAGAACTATTTTGATGATATTTGGCCTGTAATGATAAAATATGTGATAATGTGCTGTGCACACTGAAGTGTCACATCATGTAATACAAGGGCCAGCAAATACCTCAAATGAATGTTTATTTTTTAAATGCAGGGTCCCAAAGGTGAAAATGTAGGATCCATCACCCAGCCCCTTCCCAGCAGCCACCTCATCTTCCGAGCATCTTCAGACTCAGACGGTAAGTTTCTTAATGCCTTTTAAGAAAATAATTAAACCTAGCTGGTAATGGCAGGGATTACGTAAAAAGTGATCAGGATCTGTCTATCAACTAGGATAGCGAGGTTCCAACACAAGCAGGTGAAAATAAAATGTATTGATACTAGAATGTAACAATATTTCTCCACGTTTTAAAAACATATTCTTACTATTCTGATCTCCATCTGTGAATATAATAGAGATGTTAATATCCGAACTCGTGGTTCAGAGTAGAGGCCCAAGGCAAAAGCCTTTTATGTTAGAACTCGATTATAATAGATCTGTGATGTCACTGACCATGTCATGATTGATGTGATATGTGAGGTCCTACGCAGTGGATTACAGGGGCGCGAGTTATAGTTAGCTCAGCTGAATTTTACTGTTTTTTTTCAAGTGAAACCTGAGACTAACTACGTCTCTATAACCCTTGTTTTTTCAATATATTTTTTTAAATTCCATTTCCAAACTATAAAATACCTGTAACCTTTGGTGAGAAAGGGGGCAGGGCCTACGGCGATTTGCTGGCATTTTTTTTCTTTTTTTACTGGAGGGGGGCCTCGTGGCTAATCTTCCCTGGGATGATTTTGGCAACAGGGACTCCATCCCCTAGGTTCATGCCTTTATTTATTCGCGGAGGGGGTGGGTGCATGGCCCCCCCTCCCCGGGCCAATATCAGCCCCTGAGATCCTATCTCCTGGGGCCCAGCCTTTTCTTTTTATTTATTTAGTAAAAGAAAGGAGTGTAGGCCGAGTGTGTGATTTCTGCCCCTGGGACCCATCCCCTGGGGCCCAGCCTGTTGTGTAGGTGCCCTGGTCCCACCCAGGGCACCCACTTTTGTACAGTTGGGGACCGCTGGGGAGCCTCGAGACCCCCGCGGTCCCTCCCACCTCCCCGCTTCCTGGACAGAGGGAGCAGCTAAACATGCAGCTCTGTCTGTGCAAATGCAATTCTGCTCAGCTTTCAGCAGGCGAGGGCATTTTCAATGCTCTTACTTGCTTCTAGCAGAGTTTGTGGTGGCTTTGCGGGAACTATAATGCTCCTGCCAAGCCATAGCAAACTGCAATGTCCCAGGGGTGGGCACCCCGGAATATTGCAGGAGCCAGCCCTGGGGGGTGGTGGTTTCCAGGACCATTTATGGCTCCAGCTCCCCCTCCATTGCTGGACACTGCCCCGGGGAGGTTGTAGTCCACAGGGTGGTGGGGGGCCGCACAGCTCCCCATCTTTAGTTGTTTACATTTGCCCTGGAGAGTTGGCAGTCTCTTTTAAATGTAAAGCCCCAGGAAGATGGCGGTGGCCCCCCTGCTTTCAATAATGCTTAAAACCCTGGGGAGGTGGTGGTCCCAGGGGCTGCAGAGGAGGCAATACGGGCTTCCTCACACTAATTTTTTACATAGCGCAGGGGAGATGGCAGGCGCTGGGATGCAGCATGGGCATCCCCTGAATCATTATAAATTGCCCCCGGGATTTGGCCTTCCTGGGGGGTTCATAAAGAAGCCGCACAGGAGATCATGGGTCTTTTTTTTTTTTATTGAAGCAGGTCCACTCATGAATTTGCAGCAAAATTGAATTGAAAAAATGCTTAACTCCCGGCAGGGTCCCTGTGGAACCCTCTCCCCTACTATATATGGGCGTCAGGGATTCCTACCCTACCCCTTTTTCTTATTTTTTACGTTTTATGTGGGACTCGGTTTCAAGCTTAGTCCCAAGATGGCTGCTGTCACTTCCTGGTTGAAGTGTTGGCAGCCAATCAAACTTTAGCATGGGGACTGTGCGTCCCCCAATATCTATATTTTTTAAACTTAAATATCTCTAAAACTACTGAACAGATTTACACCAAATCACAGAAAGCATTCTTTTTGGACCAACTTGTAGCTTTCTGCCGAATTTGGTGTAATTCTGTTCAGCGGTTCAGGCTACAGCCGTGTTCAAAATCCCTACGGGAAAACGCATGGGGAAAACATGTTTTGGGGTTCCTCTTTTTTCTCGGCCCCCGTTTGTAAGTTCGCCCCAAAACGTTCAACACAGCAGCTGAACCAACTGTAGCAAAAGTTTAGAAAATCTCATGAGAATTTGTCAAGCGGCCCCCTATTAAACAATGCTTTTCCTATGGAAACATGGTCCTAACTATAACTATCTACTGGCGACTGCCAGTAGGTGTGGTATATACATATATATAAATTCAGCCATACCCAGGCAACAGTAATATGCGCACACCAATGCATACAACCAAATTGCATTATGCACCGAGAAACACCATGCACGTTGATTCATTGCACATACTAGAATATTTCTTGTAAACACACTCAGATTACATTTTAAGGTATGCATAACATCTATTTCCATGTAAACTGCAACTGTAGGTTATCATTGGTTCCACTTTCATCTTTTATTCTACGGTAACACATGGAAAGGGCCATGTGGCGACTGTGCCATATTGCATGATTAACTTCTGGCTTGTGAGTTCTAGCTATGATGCTAAGTTAGAGGAATTAGGGGGCATGGATGGTCCCACTGTGACTGTACGAAATATAACTGAGGTCAATTTGATTAGTTTGTCTCTCTAGAATTGATCTCCCTAATCTTTAACAATTGAGTGTAGTCTTATGCTCTTCAACCTTTAGGTGGCAAGTATTGCTCTTTGCACTCAAGCAAACCTTATTCATGGCATTGGACATGCCGTGGGTATGTGTGGGCATGCTATCAATTGAGCAGCGTAGCACTACCTGCTCAAAGATTGCTTGCTGATGGGCCCCTGTATTTGTTTTCCTATCTTGCTCCAGACTTGGTCAATGTGCTGCATATCCAGAATTTGGACACCTGAATTGTTCACCAATACATTATGCCATTTTAGGAATCCTTGCACATGTCTTCAAGGGGTTTTCAGACACATAAGATGAATGTTTACTCTGTCCAGCAGCTGTTGATCTGCATTCATAGGTGATCTTTGCTATTGCCGTCACATGTGGTGAGCTACATTGCCTGGTATTGCCTTTCCCATGTGATTGAGGCTCATTCTTTGTTGCATGTAGTATCTCAAATTTACTACCAAGCAGTATTTGCTGATGAACAGGTTGTGGCAACAGTGGTCGCAGGGACATTGCCGGAGGCATAATTTGCCAGTGATCTTTGCACACCGGCCTTGTGTAACCTTTTCTGATGCTGATGCAGCTCATTTAGATGCATTTATTTGAGTCAGTCTTCTGAGCACCATTGCCTTGGTTGATGTTAATGCTGCTGACGTACATGCATTTGATTGTGTATAGGCTTTTGAGCACCCCCAATATCCTTTGTCCCACCAGTAGCAGTAAGAGGATCATTATTAGGTTGCTATTTGAAGTTACCAGAGAAACATGTTGATCCACATTACCAGAATACAAATTCCATGTCCACACATGTATGAAGTTCCCTCTGCAGTGCAAAATATGATGTACAGGTAGTGAAGTTTGTGTACAGCCCCTTATAGGGCATGCCAAATTGGTGTTGCAATGTTGTGTTTGGGTCACAATATATGCATTGTTTAGTTGATGTAACATGAAATGTAAAGAGGTTAAGGGAAGCTCACAGACACCTTCATCACCACTTGCGTAGGGCTCAGGACCAGCACCATCTTCCTCAATTCCAGCATCAAGTGTCTTGTGTCCTTTTTTTGCTGCTACTGCATCCACTTTGTCCTAGACTAGCTCCAGATCCTCCTCTCCTGCTCCTGGTTCTGAGTTGGCGCTTTCAAACTAATTATATCCTCCATAAATACCTCCAGCTCCCTGTCAGAGAGTTATATTTCTATAATTTACCCACGCTGCAGTCCCACTGAAGTACATTTTCGCAGATGTGTTGTTTCATAAAGGTCCTGCTATTTGTTTACCTTTTTCTCTCACAACTGTGAGCACATCGTCGCTTCTTCAAACACTACTTGAGCTGATGCAAAATCTTTGTCTCAGATTTTTTTTTTCTAGTTTAGAAAGCTTTATTGAATTAAATATACCATGTAAAACAGCAGTACAATATCACCAAGCAGTAAAAATAAGGCAATGAAGATACAGAATATAAAGGTGAAATCAAGAAGAAATCCCAAAAAGGGAGTAATAAAAATTTATACTAAGAGAAAATGCATTTTTAAAGATTTTTGTGAAAGATGATAAGGGGGAAGAAAAGAAAGGAGGGGGAGAGAGAGAAGGAGAGGGGAAAGAAAATAAAACGGCAAACAATTCATAAACTATAAATACAAATTAAGGCAAATGTCTGGAAAGAAAATCAGTTAAAGGTAACCATAACAAATAGTAGTAGCATAGGCACGATCAAGTCTATGATGGTGACATATCAAATTCCACCAAGCATTGTAAGAGATTTTTGAGGTATCCTTCCAGTTCATAGTAATTATCTGCAAAGAAATAGCTATAAACAAATCTATAAATTTACGAACATTGCATGAAACATTCCAAATGGGGGAAGAACCACCTAGAAAAATATGAACAATATCAAAAGTGTGATTTGAGCCTATAATATCATTCAACTTGGACCATATTTGATACCAGAGGGATTTGATCAATGGACAGTGAAAAAACATGTGAAAAAGATTACTGTCAGCGTGAGAGCAGGACCAACATTGACTAGATTCTGAAGATTTGAATTTAAATAAATCCGAGGAGGTAAGGAAAAGACGATTATAAAAATAAATATAAAGTCTGTGTGGTACTAGCTGAGCGAGATACAGTGTGAATTTTAGACCATATGGAATCCCAGACAGGGAAGGAAAATTCCTGCGACAAATCTCTTTCCAATGCAAGCTCAGGTTTAGATTTGGGACGGTCTGGGGCAGAACGGGAAAGAATCTTGTAAATAACAGCAGCTTTAAGAGGAATAGTGAAATCTGGTGGAGAGGAGTCTGATGGATCAGTATCAGGTAGGGAATTGTGATGAGATATGAAGGTGGTTAGAGCTAATTTAAGCGCGGGTTATTGGGAAGAGTATGTGTTAGATAAATTATAGGATGTATGAATATCAGAAAAATCCATCAAGGAATCATCAGCGAAAAGCTTATCCGCAAAGATGGCAATCCATTCCTTCCAAAAGAGTGCTTTATTATTGATCATTAGGGATTGATTGTACCATAACGGGGTGAGAGAATGGAGACGTGCTTGAGAGAAGGAAGAGCGAAATATTGATAGTGCGAGCGCCCTTGAATGTTTAGGGGGTTGAGACAAACGAGTAGCAGTGAGAAAAGAGAAAGGCAAAAACTGAGCCAGTTCTATTGCACTCCGGCTGTGATAGGAAGAGGGAATGAATCTGCTAAAAGGGGCCATATTTGTTTTAAAGTAAAGGAGGAGTGAAAACGGATAAGGTTAGGAAAGTTGACATTCCCAAATTCTTTGGTTGCTGAAGGCGAGATTGAGGGATCCTAGACTTGCGATTATTCCATAAGAACCGAATGAGAATGCGATTGATGAGCGTAAAAAAGTAAACGGGAAGGGAAATGGGAAGCATTGAGAGATAGAAATTAACAATGGGGAGAAGCATCATTTTAATGGTTGCTAATCTCCCCCACCAAGATAAGAATAATGGAGACAAACGGTCTATAAGTGATGAAAGCTTAGAGAGAATATCTTTGTGATTAGATCTAATAGTTTCTTTAACATTATTAGCATAAAGGATGCCTAAACATTTAATATTCTTAGGGTTCCATTCAAAACCAGAACCTTGAAACATATGAGGGAGACAACATTTATTGAGGGGTAACACTTCAGATTTATCAATATTCAACTTATATCTGGAGACTAAGGAGTATTCGTGTAATAAGGTGAAAAGAGCAGGCAGAGATGTATTAGGTTTAGAGATATAAAGTAAAATATCGTCGGCATAAGCAGTGAATTTAATATCAATATTCTTATGTACAAAACCAGAATAAGATGTGGAGCATCGTATTTTTTCAAGAAAGGGTTCTAAAGCCAAAATAAAAAGAAGAGGGGATAGGGGACAGCCTTGTCTAGTGCCTCTATGCAGAGGAAAATAAGAAGATTGAACACCATTAACCCAGATGGAGGTAGAGGGAGCTGAGTATAATAAATGAATACATTTAATAATGTGAGGACTAAAACCATGCCAACGAAGAGCGCCGAACATAAAATCCCAGCTGACCCTATCAAATGCTTTTTCAGCATCAAGGGTGATAGCGGCAAGTGGAGAATTCATTTTAGAAGCAAGGTGGATAATATTAAGGAGAGTTCTAGAATTATCCGTGATGGATCTGCCCTTGACAAAACCAGATTGGTAAATGTTGATGAGGTCAGGAATAAAAACATTTAATCGGGAAGCTAAAATCTTTGCGTATATTTTGCAATCTGTATTAATTAATGAAATGGGCCGGTAATTTTTACAAAGAGAAGGATCTTTATCTTTCTTTGGGAGTAAACATAACATAGCTTGCGCAAAAAAAACTTTGGATTCCCCCATAGAAAGAAAATTTGTAATCAATGAGAATAGATGTGGTAATAAGATATTCTTGAAGTGAAAATAGAAATGAACAGTAAAAGCCATCAGGGCCAGGTGATTTATCTTTAGGTAAGAGAGTAATAGCATGAAAAATCTCTTTTTCAGAAATGGGTGCATCAAGGGAGGAGAAATCAACAACAGCATTTGGAGATTTGGGAATAGTTTGGAAAAAAGAGTGAATTTGAGCAGAGGATGGTGTCGATTCAGGTGTATATCAAGAGGAATAATACTGAACAAAGCATTCAAGGTTCTTATCATCAGTGGAATGACGGTTCCCATGAACATCAGTAATGACAGCTATTTTAGATTTCTGTTTCTTAATTTTGAGATAATTCGCAAGTGATTTACCGGCTTTGTTATGCCCACCGTACTTTTTTTAATTGAATTTAAGAAGATTATTACAGGCCGCAACCCAAGAATGTTTATTATTTTGAATTTTAGCTTTGACAAGGGAAGAAAGAGCATCTGCAGAATTGGAGGTATAAAAAAGATGCTCTAATTCCTTTATTTGTTTGAGGATAAGGGAAGAGTTAGAAAGGGCTTGTTTCTTCTTACGAGACACAAAGTCGATAATATAACCTCTAGACGCTGTTTTAAAAGCATCCCAAATGAAATGAAATTGAGTGGCCGAATTGAGGTTATTTTGGAAAATTTCCTCCATGAAAAGAGTGAATTATTCATTAAATTGGGAAACTAGAAGAAGGGAATTGTTGAAGCGCTAACGCCGGGAACTGCGGGTAGGAGGAGGGAGGTCAATATCAAGGATAACGGGGGCATGATCTGAAATAAGGATAGAGCCAATTTCAGAGTTAGTCATAAATTGGAAGGTGTGCTGAGTGAGAAAAATGTAATCTATGCGGGAGTGCGATGCATGTACGGGATAAAAAAAGGAAAATTACAAAGTATCAGGGTGGGATATCCTTCAGGAGTCAATTAGGCCTCTGGAGGATATAGCTTTGTAAAAGGACTTTTGCATCTTGTTGGGAATAAATCTAGTTTGAGACTTGCGATCCAGAAAAGGATCCATTAGTTGATTGCAGTCGCCACCAACAATTAAATCAGCAGAAGCATGCGAGGAGAGAAGCATAGAGAAATCATTCCAGAAAGTTAAATCTACACCAGTAGGACCATAAACATTACAGAAGGATAAGTTCGTATTATTAACCACTACATCCAAAAACAACCATCTACCATTTGTATCTGAAAACTCATTTTTTAACTGAATAGATAACAATTTATGAAACAAAATTATAACACCATTTTTGTTGTTTACTGAAGAGGAACAGAACCTTTCGCCCACCCATTGTTTGCGTAGAGAAGACAAATCTTTAAGGGAGAGGTGGGTTTCTTGCAACAGAGCAACTTGACATTTCAGTCTTGCTAAATGAGATAAGACCCGCTGTTTCTTGACAGGGTTGCAGAGTCCTTTAACATTCCAGGAAATGACACGAAGACCGTTCATCTCTGGAAGTCACAGAAAAATAGGCAAGAAAATAGGAAAGAAGAAGTGTAGAATAATAGGAATAGGCAAGAGATAAAAAGTAGAGATGAAAGAAGAAAGGCTACTGGAAAGAAAGTAACAAATGAGACACTGGAACCCAAAACCGCCCTAGAGAACAAGAAAGGAGTGAGTAATTTGTAGATAAGTTGAGAAGACAGAGGAGAATCAGGATATGAATAGCAAATGGAAAAGGATATGAAAGGAGCAGGATCAGATGAAAATTGCCTTAGAAAAAGAGGAGAGCATTATCAGAAGAGGGAAATCCAGAAAAGAGGAAGAAAAGGAATAGAGAGAGAAGGATTAGAGGTAATGAGCAGAAGAGGGGAGATAAAGAAAGGAGTGGGAGACCAAAACTCCCAAGAGATAAAGTGAAAAAAAAGTTGACAACAAGCCGAGTAGCTTTAGCCATTGAAGACAAATAAACGAAGGACAATGAAGTGGGAAGGGAAGCAGCGAAGAACAAGACGACCGCACGAGCAGAAAAGAAAATCAAATATATGGTCACTTAAACAGCAATTACAGAGAGAAAAGAGAAAAATAAAGAGGTCGAAAGACCAAACGTAACCAAGTAAGACAAGTGAAGGGAACTTACCAAACAATTGGGAGGGAGGGGCAGCATAACGAAATGCACAGTACAGACATTGGAGCAGCACAGAAAATGGAATGAACAACAAGAACTACGAAGAGGGAACCTGTAAAACAAGACGAGAAGAACAGGAACAGCATTACCACAGGGGACAAGATACAGAACAATATAAGACAACGAACATGAAAACAGAAAAGTTAAGGTTTGCTGAGTTCCATGGATTCCTCCTTATGGGTGTGGATGAACTTCCGAAGGTCCGCCGGATCGTTGAATCTAAAAGTTCTTTCTTTGTAGGTCACTTTGTAAAAACAAGGATGGATAAGCCCATAACGGGCATTCATTGAGCTAAGAGCAGGTCTCAATGTCCAGAAACTCCTTTTGCCGCGCAGCAGTTGGTTTAGAAACGTCTTGAGTGAGGAAAACTTTATGTCTAGACCAAAGTAACTGCTTGTGTTGTTTAGCAGAGTGAAGCATAGACATAAAGTCTGAATAGAGAAGGAAATAAGCAATGATACCTCTGGATTTTGAGGTGGAGGAAGAGTTCCTTGGTCCAAGACGATGAGCCCTTTGAATATTAACATCCAAGTGCTTAGGGATGCCAGTAATAGGAAGGACTTGAGTCTTCAAAAATTGGATGATGTCAGACCCCTCCGAGCCCTCCGGAATACCATAACTGCGTAAATTATTACGCCGATTGCGATTTTCCGAATCCTCAGAGGTTTTTTAAGCTGGTCAACTTCCTTGGTAACGCTGGCAACCCTAGCTACAACATCTTGAGCATCACTGACTTTTTGCTCTGCATCAGATAGTCTTGTATCCAAACTAGACCATTTATCATCAAGTCTCTGAAGAGTAGTAGTGGTGTCAGTCATGAAAGGGCGTATAAGACATAATTCCTCCATAATATCCTCCAGCATAACAAGAAGTGGAGACTTTGACGGATATGGAGGGTCTTTTTTAAGGCGTTTAACAGTAGCAGCAGAGTCTTTACGTGTAGAGGCAGCGCCATGAGCCTTAGAAGTATGTGAGGGTTCCATTGTGATACAAAAGCACAAAACACCAGCAGGACCAAATTGTTATGACAAACAGGAGCTATGAAAAGACCGCCGGCACGCGGGTCAATATAGGACTAGCAAAGGAGGCAGCAACCGTTGAGGTGAGGAGCCAATAGAAGCGAATTAAAATGGAAGCATGAACTCAACAAAATGTAAGGCCCAGCTGGAGAGATAGAGCAATACCTCTATTTGGTCATGAGAGTATGTAACAGTACCTGGTAAACAAGTCATAAGGGAGTAGGAACCATGACGCAGCTGTGAACCTGAGGTAATTGAAAAATCCCGACACAGGAGCGAATGAAGCTTCACATAAGAAGTAGTAATCCCAGCAAACAGAAGGGAAAAGTTCCAGCAGAAATAGCGTCAATAAGGCAAGCCATGGAATAAAACAGCAGCAAGGAGAGAAAAGAAGAAAAAAAACGCTGCGTGAGGAAAACAAAATGGCGGCCGTTATCGAGTGAGGAGCAATTCAGCCAAAAATTAGATGAAAAACGGCATGCTGTGCCCTAAAAGCATACCCATATGTGGAGGGGTGTCTCCGAATGCAAAATCAGCCGTTTTGGTGATGAAACGCTGACGTAAAACAAGCCCTTCTTTAACAAGCGCTGCTCGACAGCGCGGAGCTCGTCAGGGTGCGGCCATCTCGTTTTGCCGCGTCGCGCGCTCCCTGTCTCAGATTTTTTGACAGCTAAATTTGAGATGTGTTGGGGATGAAATAAATCCTGTTGAATTTATGATGCCTTCCCAGGTGTTCTCACAAAGTTTATGAATATAATTGTCATGGGTGGTGTAAACCTCTCGATTTAGCAGCTACAGTGGGGTGGAGTTCTTTATGGGCCTCTTTAATCTGCAACTGGACAGATAAAAGCTCATAATTAACACCTAAAGGAAGAAAGAAAGATGGGTCGATGAAAAGGGAAAGTAAGGTGTACACATGGATTAATGAGTGGGTGAAATGATGAGTGTATGAGTGGGTGAGAGGATGGGTGGATGACTGGGTGAAAGGATGGGTATGTGAAAGGATGAGTGGGTGATGGGATAAATGGATTTGTTAAATGATGGATAGGTGGGTGAAAGTATTGATGGGTGAAAGAATGGATATAGGAGTGGGGAAAGTATGAGTAGAATGTTAGGGAAATGGTTCAGTAGATGAGTAGGTGAACGGATGGGTGGGTGCATGGATTGCAGAGTAAATGGAAATCTGACCTGAGAGGATGGATGAATGAAGGGATGGATGAGTGAGTGAAAGGATATCAGAGTAAATGGAAATCTGAGAAGATGGACAGATGGGGGGATGGGTGGGTGGGTGGAACGGATGGTAGAGTAAATAGAAATCTATGGCTGTATGGATGAAAGGATTACGGAGTACATGGAATTCTGATAATGGATGATTTGATGGGTGAAAGGATGGCAGAGTAAATGGAAATTTGGGAGAATGGATGGATGACTGGATGAAAGGATGTCACAGTAAATTGAAATCTGGCAAGAAACCGAAATTTGAGAGAATGGGTAGATGGCAAAGTAAATAAAAAGCTGAGAGCATGGGTGGATAATGAATGAATGGGTAAATGAACAAAAGGATCAATTGATAGTTGAAAGGCTTAATTGATGTTTGTGTAAGTCAAATGATAGATGTATGTAAGGATGGATGGAATAATGCATGCATAGAGGGATGAATGACCATATGGATTGATGGATGGATGCATGGAGTTGCCAAGGGATGGAGGAAATCGTGAAATAAGAAATAAAGGAAAAAAAATTATTCGAAGACAGAATTTAAAGGTGAAATGGTGGATATCAGAGGGTGGACAGATGGGTGAAAGAATGAATTAATAGATGCTGCTTGCTTGGAAGAGACAAGGGAACTCTCCTCTGGAGGTGTGTGGTCACTTGCTTTGCTAGCTTGGTGCCATTAGAGCTTTGGTTCAAAGTTGAGGGTTTTTTAATGTTCTGGCTACTCCCTCGATAATGGTAATATCGTTACTTCAACCAGACGTACTTGGGAATTCACATTTTGAAGCATCTATTTCCTTCTTATTGTACGAGTCATAGTTAAATTAAATATATGTATCGTAAAACATGTTTTGCAAGGATATGTAAATGTTTTCGTTCAGATGAAAGTAAGCAATAATTAGATAAATAGTACCAAAATCTTATTTTATCGAGCAACGGATTTCTCAAGTGAGTGGGTCATTGCTAATACCAGTAGTTATCTTCGGATTATTCCATTAACGTTGATAGTTTGGCGATTACTTTGTCTTCAATCAGAGGTTCCAGTAATAACACGACTGCATGCGTAGTAAAGCAAAAATAGATATCTGTCAGAAATAACAGGCTATGCTGTCTGCTAATCACCTACCATTAATTTAGGCTTATTGTCAGTCAGTTTTCAAATATTATTTTGCCGTTTTACAGGTGCAGTCTATTTTTATATGTTTTGCTTTTTTGTATTGAGTAGAGGTGTTCGTTTTCCTCGTTGCATTACTGTCTGCACTTCATCTCAGTAAATTGAATGTTTACGTGTATGTATGCTTCGTTAACTCTAATCAGGCTGCATGGGGCTGACTTTGGGGCTTTCTTGTATATATTAATTTTGTTAAATTTTTTCTTCTGGGTTTGTTGTGTTGAAATAAGTTCTGGCACTACTAAAGCTGCCTGTAGAGGGTGTAAAACGATACAGTCCTTATAAAACATAATGTGTCAGCTGGGCATAATTTATTTTCTTCAGAAATGCCAATGTATTAAAAAGAAGTAGGATACTTTGACAAAGAAGTGGATTTGGTGATAACCCTTCCATGATACTTATAATACAGGTTAACAGTTTATTCCCTACATATCCTTAGATTTCTCTGAGCTCCTTCCTCATCGCCTGGCAATCTTGTAACCCCTGATGCCAGTCAATGAGTCCACCTTCCGCAGGACCCTTGATTGCCAAAATCCTGCTTAAGTTGGGACTTTCACCTAACAAGTTCCTTGGGATCCCATCAATGGCTTCTGTGTTGCAAAGCAACTCCCCTCGCTTTTCACAGAGGTGGGACCTCAGGAGTCTACCGAAAGCTTCCAGGTACCAGACACATCTATCTCAGTCCAGAGAATCTGTCTATTATGGCCCCCTTACGACCACCATGTGGTTGAAAATCATCCATCTTACAATTTTCACAGTTGTGATTCTGCCTCAGATGTGGGTCCCACCAAATTAGTAAGGGCCCTGAAACAGAAGAGAAGAGCTAGAAGCTGTCCACGTTATTGGTTATTAATCTGGGCACTAGCTTTAGCCCATTGCTAAGTAAATGGAGGTGTCCAAGTCACTGTCCGTATCGTCTGGGTCTTTTATTTGTCCTAAGACTGAATGTTATGGGCAAATCCTTCAAGTCCAGGTAGTTGCTCGTCACCATAGTTGCACAGTAAATCCATGAAACTCCTGGACATGGCTAGATCTAGTATATTCCATTGATATATTATACTTTCGACAACCCATTTTCTGACCCTGTACAGCTCTTAACTGCCTTTTGTTTAGGTTTGCACTATACAAATACCACATACATACAGACAAACAAACATGAATACTCACATACATACAAGAAAAAGCCATAACAGAAGGTATAAGTATGCTGGTGTGGCATAGCATGGTGTCTTACTGAAATGGGTTTAGAATAATACCTACTGTTTTATTATGGCTCCAGCCTACTGAAACTATTCAAACTCTGCCCTGTACGTTCGGCTGAAAACAAATCAATATTAACACATTTCCCAAGCAATACTTAATTTTGACTGCAAGAACTATTGATTACTTATATTTCTAAGGATTCCATTTACTTCTACCTGTTCACAAGCATGCTTCTCGAATGTATTGTGTTTTTTTAAATACCTCTATATTTTTCTTTTCTGTATAAAATAAAAAAATGTGTGGAATGCTTTGTTCCGTACATCAGGATTATTACACCTAAACAGCATAATTAGATGCAATTGTTGTACCACTTGAAAATCGAAAAGAGCGAAGCCACGTCAAACAAACCATCACATAAACACATCAGGGTTTGAGTATACAGGGTTAGTGAATGGCATACAAGTTTGAGTCAAAACTTACAAGATAAATATAGAGCCATATTTGTAAAGTTTGTGGCACGGTCGGGTGCAGCAAGTGACCTTGCTGGGGTGCCCTGCGTCACAGGTAACGACAGGAATGTGCCAGTATTATTCAAATCCTGTGCATTCCCATCCTTTTCCCTTGCCATTTTGACAACCTAGCACCAACGCAGGCACGCTTGCATATGGTACATGGATGCCTGTTTTGTAGGCAGGATTGTTTTTGTGCAGGAAGGGGCACCTTACTGCATAAAAACAATCCTGAGAGGCTTTTTCCTCTTTCTATGTGTGCTGCAGAATGCATAGAAAGAGGACATGATGAGGAGAAAGAAAGATATTTCTCCTCGTTATGCCTCTCCTGGGAGGCGTATCTTTGTGGCGCATTCCCAGGTTTACAAGGTCTTGTAAAGCTGGTAATGTGTCAAAAACCATGGGAGTTGCTTGAGAACACCCACGCAAAGCCAAAGGAACACCTATCCAGGGCATAATAAATCAACGCAGCAATTTGTGATGCATTGCATTACTCCAGAGTTTTGGAGCCACTCAAAGCCACGTAAAAAGGCTTTGCATGGCTTAAAAAATCTGACTTACGGTTTGTGTTGCACTTGCACCACATTGCGTGGTGCAAGTGTGGTGCAAACCGGGTCATAAATATGCCCCAATGTGAGCTCCTGAGAGATTAGAAGAGCCAATTGGCGTACAGAACTTATTTGTGAGACCCTTACCCAATGAGTGGAGTCATTTAATTAGTTCAGCCCCACTGAAGAAATGCCACATAAACATTTCCTCTGGTTTAATATCATCAGGATGGTGTCTTTCTTCGACGGAAGACTCACAGGATCGTATCCCATTCTCCTATAGCAGTTCCCACCCTTAACTGGCGATATAGGTGCGTCAGAATATTAACCCCCGGAGGCGTAGCCCACTTCACCAACGCCTTCAGCCAGACATCCACCTCGGATACCCTCAATGCCTTCCAGTTCCTTACAATATGGCATTTACCTATCAATATGGCCAGATCTATAAACTTAGAGGTGGCCTTCGTGTTCAACAGTCTACTAAATAGGCCCAAGAAGCAGGTCGCCATAGTGAGCGGTAATCTTCTACCTGTTATGTCAATTATATTCTGTACCAGAAATGACCACTGTGTTTGGATAGGAGAACATTACCACAATATGTGAAAAATGTGCGCTTATTGCTCTGCATCTAGGGCACCTATCCGGAGTCCCCGGGACATTTTGGACAAATGTGCGGGAGCAAGGTACGAGTAATGCAGGTAATTCTCGTATTGGTGGTATGGTAATCACAATCAGCAGCCCAAATGAAAACCCTCAGTTATATGGAGGGATTTACCCTCTAAACTCTGGAAAGGGTTACAAGCTAATTGATGTTAAAAAAGGGGCAATTTTGAGTTGCAGTAAGTTTATTGTATAGTTAGTTAAAACCATTACATGGTATTTGTAAATCATGTCTACTTAACTTTCAATTCTAAATATGAAAAATCTCCTTACAAATAAAATGCATAAAAACAACAATACATAGTAAAGATTACCACATAGATAAAGGTACTGGATGTCAGCTGCCCTAGCCTGACATTAAAGAAACTAAAAGCAGTACGTTATAGGGACCACTCATACGGTGCCATTAGTTTTTATCAGTACACGCTAAAAGAGCCATGCCATCATCCATGAACTATATAAAACGTGCTACCAGCACTGGTGGGTCCTCTTTTAGGCTAAAATGACGGCTTGCAAATGGCTGTGAATGTGATACTGTAGGAGTAATGGTTCAACCATTTCCTCTGCTGAGGGAGTAGTGCAGAACATGTGCCCAATTCATGTGCCAGAGATTCTACTTTATAGTTGGATAACCTGCCTTCTACAAGACCCACGGCTAAAAATTAGCAATTTCTATTTAATATACACGGAAGTGGAGCATAGGTACAGCTATGTGAAAAAACATTCCTAGCTGTTAATAACGAGCTATGCATGGTATATTTCTCTTGCTAAAAGGTGTTTCTGATATTCCGTGAAGGAAATCGCTTTATATTGTCTGTTAACAAGGGCTTTAAAGAATGCTTTCGTGGTAGATGGATCCCAGCCCTAGACTACTGATGGTCTACGGAGCATTAGATCTAAAAGAATTATCTTTCTTTGGTGTGCCAAAGTCTAGCAAATGTTGCCTTTCATAATAAAGCTTTGAAAGTACTCCTTTTGAGCAGGCCTTAGGGAACGGCAGCATATGAAAGCTGCTTTCAATCCTCTGGATTGCTTCAGTAGTTTGGATTTTAATGTGGTTTGTGCCAGTGAGACATTGTCCCTGAAACAAAATGGTTTAGCAGTCCCAAACCCTGCATCCCAGAGTTTGCGACAGCTACATCTCCTTTTCTGCTGTGCTCACCTTATTTTGCGATTTGGAAAATGGGTTTAGAAATTCATATCGAATTGCACCTTGGAAACGGCTGGTTAATGGTATTTGGTTCAATTTGCCAGTCGGTAATATATGTGTGAAAGGTGTGCTGCAAGCAGCCCCATGCAATACTTCAAGGCTTTATTCAAATGATCAAGCTCAGGCCACATGGAGTATTACCAGGAGCAGCTTGTGCAGGTAAGAGTGGTGAGGCCGTGGCGGGTGGTGGGGGGATTGGATTCGACAAACGATGCTGAGGGGAAATTAAATATATAATTCATTTTCCCTCGACGTCTGTCAAAATCTCCCCACCTGGCCCGCTCTTACCTGCATGGGCCGTGGCTGAGTATGACACTTGTCGCAAACAACGGTTGCAATTTGTGACCAGTATTTTTGCAACCGATGTGGAAATTCGTGGACTGACCTATGAACTATTATGACAGTTCATAGAATTGTGAATTGCAGTAGACTGCAATCCCACCTTCTTCATTCATAGTGGAAACAATCGCCCTGATGGTGGCCTCCAAGGTTCAGCAGATCACCATGTCTGTGATTGTGTTTAAATAAAGAAAACATTTTTTGTAATACAACCCGTTTTCCTCATAGGAAACAGGACTGTGTTTGAAAAAAAGTTTTCGGAGAGAGTTACTAGTGGTCCCTTAGACTACCTCCTACTCTAGTTGAAACAATTATCAACATTCACGTAGGGAAAGGGTACAAACTGGACCCCTTCACTTTTGCGAATGGGTTACCACCCCAGCTTGGTTTGTGATCAGAATACCAGTCACACACCCTTGACATACATTACTGTTGTAATCTATTGGTCTCTTCCTCCTTTAAGTCCCCCCCTTCCTTCCTGCCTCCTTGGTATTGTCCTCCGATTGTCCCAACATTCTATCTCTGCCTCCAGTGGGGTTGTGGAGAGTGTTCTGAGGGTCTGGGAAGCAGTTCTGTTACTGCCTTGGTGGTGCACTCAATAAAACTTGAAGTAATCTTACCTGCCTTTGACTTTGTAACACTGGCGACGAGCACTGCGTGGGGGCAGCTACACCACCATTCCCAGCTGTTCACAGCGGTGTCCAGTTCCCAAACAGAAGTGGAGAGGATTTCATGACAGTCGCTGGCATATAGTCATGGTGAAGTCGTTGCGGTGGACTCTCACCATTCTATGCTCCGTGTCCTGTCGCAGCGGTATCCAGTTTCCATGAAGAAGTAAAGAGGAGTTCATGACGTGTGCGCTGGCTGAGTGGGTACATCGTGGTGATGAAGTCAATGCTGTGGACTCTCACCATTCTGTGTTCCGTGCCCTGGGTGCCAACGTTTGCAAGCAGCCTGTGTCGGTTCCTGAGGATTACTGTGAAACAGCCTATGCGTATATTATCAGAGTGAGTGCTCTACTGGGTGCGTGGTGCCTCTATATGACTGGTTGTTCAGCACTCACTATTCCCTGAGGTGAGCGATCTCCTTTTCGAGTGTTGGCGCGTCCATCTGGAGGATTTCAGTTATTGTCAACACGGCGGTTCTGTGGGCGGTGATTCCTGTTGGCGGAGCTCGTTCTGGGCGCTGTTGTCATCTGGTGAGGAGAGGTGCTGGCCGTTGACGAGTGGAGATTCCTGTGCATTCAGGCGGAGATTCCTTGTGACGAGGAGTTTGTCGACTCACATTGCTGGGAATCCTATTACCTCCTCTAGTTTGCCTGAAGCGCTTTGTGGAATTTTTATGTGGTCGGATCGGCATTCCCTGCCGTCACCCTGTAACTCTCTCTCAGCATCTGATGAGCGCCTCGTGTGGCTTAGTATTCCAGTCAGCATTTTCTTTCAGCTTGACTGAAATAGCTGTGTTTCTCATCCACACTTTCGTCATAAACTCACTGAAGTAATTTCTTTGACAAGAGCTGTGTTTCTGTCGTGGTGCACGCGGGTGGGCACAGCTTATACAATACTACCTGTTAACTCCATTGAAATTGTTTAAATTCTGCACGCTGATAGGCACAGCCAATCTATTTTGCCCAAATGTTGTCATATTCTCTGAAGGATTTTCAGGACAAGGATTTGTTCTATTCCAGTCCCTATGCACTCTGATGGGCACAGCTTATCTTATACTGCCTGTCAACACCAGTGAAGTTGTTGGTATTGCTGCACGCTGATAGGCACAGCTAATATTATTTCCTAAAATTACACGCTGATGGGCACAGCTTAATTTACAATGCCTGTCAACGTCACTGATGTTCTCTATGCTACGGCACGCTGATAGGCACAGCTAACGCTATTCAGCCTATTTTGCTCTAAAAGTGTTTCAAGGTGACACGCTGATAGGCACTGCTATTCTTAATATTCGGAGTGTTTTATCCATAAGAAAAATATTCAGTGGAGACCACCTTATATTAATACACCATGGCTGCGCTAAACATGGCATTGCCTCCGCCCTTTCTAAATGAAGAAAGAGATCCTACTATATCATGGGAGGACTGGAGAGTAATATTTGAATCATACTTGATAGCGATAGGGGGAGAAACATTTTCGAATTTCAGGAAGCAGCACATCTTACTGCATAATCTATTATTATTATTATTATTATTATTATTATTAAAATTATTTATAACGCGCACTATCACCATCGGTTTCTTGGCGCTCATTGACAAGTAGCGTGGGCCAGAGGCAGGAGGTTTAGTCATATGCGGCTTGGAAGAGCAGGGTTTTTAAAAGTCTGCGAAAGCAGTCATACTTTGGACAGAGACGGAGAGAAGGTGGAAGGGAGTTCCAAGTGGAGGGAGCCAGGACGGAGAAACTCAGGCCACCGTGCTTCTTCCTTTTAAATCTGGGGACCTCAAGGAAGTTTAATGAGGCTGAGCGAAGAGCTCTAGTAGGGATGTGACGGGACAAGGCCGAAGTAATGAAAGCGGGGGCTGCATCCGAAAGGGCCTTAAAGGTAGTGCATGCCAATTTAAAAGTGCAGCGTTTCGAAACAGGAAGCCAATGTAGACTGTGGAGGAGGGGCGTGACGTGCTGGTGTTTGGGCTGGTGGAAAATCAGGCGGGCGGCCTGATTCTGCACCAGCTGCAGTCGTTGGAGGTGGCATGCAGGAATTCCTGCATAAAGAATGTTGGCATAATCGAGCCTGGAGGTGATGAACGCAATGACAACTTGGGTCAGGGCCTCTTTGCTGAGAAACCTGCTGATCTTACGGATCCGCCTGAGGTGGAAGAAGCAGGCAGAAGTGACCGCGTTGATATGCGGTCTCATTGAAAGATCTTCAGAGATGATCACCCCCAGGCTTTTGACTGAGCTCACAGGGGAGGGTGCTGGCCCCAAGGATGTTGGCCAGAAAGTAGAATTCCAAGGTTGATTGGGGCCTCCTACCAAGACGAGCTCAGTCTAGGAGTTAAAGGCCGAAAGTCTTATAATAACTTAGAAGGTCCTGTCACAGAGGTTGAAGAAGGAAGTGAAGGAGATTTCAACGTTTACCTAGCTACAATGTACAAACTGGAGAAACATTTTGGAAAAGCTGGAAATGTGGTGCTGGAAAGGCACTACTTCTTTACCAGAGTTCAAGGTAAAAGTGAGAAAATTAAACCTTATATTGCAGGTTTAAAAGGGTTATTCAACACATGCGAGTTTGAAGGGTTAACTCAATCCCTCACCTGAGACCAATTGGTCAGATGCACAAACAACCACAAAATTCAAGAAAAATTATTAACGGGCAACCCTGATCTAAAACAAGCTATAGAAATCGCTTTAAGCATTGAACACACAGCAGTGTATAAAATAAATAAACGTAAGCGCTGAGTCCAAATGTCATGAAGTAAATACCATTAACAAACAAGAATTGTCAAAGGAAAAAGAATTGAAACAGAAAAACCCAATGAGTACTAATTCTAAAATTAAATGTTATAAGTGCGGTAACACAGTGCATTTAGCAAATAATCCTTCGTGTCCAGCGAGAAATGTAACGTGCCACAAATGTGGAAGGAGAGGACACCTAGCCAGAGTATGCCATGACAACAATTCAAGGAAGGTCTCTTTGATAGAAGCAGAACCCATACCTGAAGAGACCAAGTTGGTGTTCCAAGTAGAAAACAATGATAACATGGTCAACTTTCCGGAATGCACTGTCACACTGGACAATAAATTGGTCAGAGTCTTCGCCGACTCATGCTCTCCTTATACCTTTCTAGACAGTAAGATGTTTGAAGCGTTGTTTCCCAACAAATTAAGCACTTTCGCAGAAGCAGACATTAAACCCAGAGGATATGGAGGAGATCCCATTTCCCTGTTAGGTATGACCACTATGAGAATTGAATATAAGGGTAGAAGCACAGAAGGCAAAATCTATGTATCTGAAAAAGGATCCAATTTGCTTCGGTGGAAGCATCAAAAAGACCTAGGTATGAAACTTGATCCCAATAGTTATGATCAAGTTCTCTTAGTAGATAGATCAGTTTGTGGCCAAGCTATCTGCGAAGAATTTCCTGAAGTATTTACCAATAAATTAGGTCTACCCAAAGATTTCCAGCATTGCATAAAACTTAAAGACAAAGCCAAAGCCATTACCCAGAAGGTGAGGCCTATCCCACATTTAATACATGAACCCCTACAGAAAGAGATAAAGAGACTGCTAGAGTTGGGGGTCATAGAACCTATAGAAAGTTCCCAATGGTTATCTCCCATTGTATTTATGTCCAAAGCTGCCAGCAAGGAAGTCAGACTTTGCATTGATCTTAGGGACCTGAATAAAAATATTTGGGTAAATAGGCACCCGCTACCCAGAATACATGAAAGTCCTCACTCTCATTAAAGATGCCAGTCATTTCAGTGTCCTCGATTTATTGGCCACATATCACCAAGTAGAGTTACATCCTGATTGCCGACACCTTACCTCATTCATTACACCCTTATGAGCATTCCAATATCTCCGAATGCCCTTTGGATTAGCATCAGCTGCGGCTGCTTTTCAAGGAATCGTGCAGCATGTGTTCAAAAACATTCCGGGAACACTGTTTTCAGGATGAAATCTTAATTTTTGGCAGAGACACTCAGGAGCACAATGACAGGTTAAGGAACACATTACAAAAGTTGAGCCAAGTGGGTCTGACCTTAAAAAAGGATAAATGCCAAATAGGAGTAAACTCAGTAGAATACCTAGGGCATAGTATTTCCAGTGAAGGAATAAAATCCAAAATGAATCTGGTTGCAGCTATCCTCAAATCAGCTGCTCCCACCAATGTAGAGGAATTGAAATCCTTTTTAGGACTAACAGAATATTATTCAAAATTCATTCAGAACTATGCGAGCAAGGTGGAGCCGTTGTGTAACCTTCTCAAGGCCAAACAACCATTTTAATGGAATGAAAACTGCCAAACAGCATTTTTGGAAATTAAAACATGCATTACCAAAGCTCCTTTTCTAAGTAGGTTTGATCCCACCAAAAATACCTATCTGTCCACAGATGCCAGCAATAAAGGGTTGGGGGCCAGTCTTACTCAAAAGATGGGGAACACAGAACAAGTAATAGCCTTTGCCTCCAGATCATTAAAAGGTTCCGAACAACGCTACTCAGTAATTGAGAAAGAGGCTTTGGCTTGTTTTTGGGCTGTTAACCATTTAAAACATTTTTTGTGGGGGATACCTTTTACTATTAAAGCTGATCACATACCTCTCACCTATGTATTTACAACCAAAGGTTCCACCAGATTGACACCCAGAATAGCTAAATGGATGATAGGACTGGAAGGATTCAATTTCATAGTTGAATATGTACTGGGAAGAAACAATGTGATAGCTGATTTTCTGTCTCGTGCTCCCCTTAATATTGACTGCAGCACAAAAGAAGAAGAAAATGATGTAGTAGTACTAGAAGTAACTGGGTTGGAAAAAAAAGAATAGGAAAACCATGAAAGACTTTACAGTACGGCTGTAGCCCTAAAAGAACTTATCAGAAAGGTGTAGCCAGACCAAAGGAACACGTTATCAGAACCTGTTAATACATTTTGGGAAGTGAGATTCGAACTAAGTGTAATCAACGATACTATCTATCAAGGAGAAAAAAATGTATCCCTGAAGGAATGAGCGAAAAATTATTAGGCTAGTGCACATAGGACACCTAGGACGGAGTTTGACAAAAAGCAAAGCAAGGGAAGAATACTGGTGGCTGGGTATGGACAGTATGGTGGAAAATGTTGTCCAGAATTGTATAGACTGTGCCAAAAGTGACAAAACACTGTCAGTAAGAAAACCTCAGTTGCCGCCTGTTCAAGTTCCGAACCGTCCATGGTCCAAACTGGCGTTAGACATTATTGGACCTTTAAATCTCAGACAAGCAAGTGAACGTTTCATCCTGGTTCTTATAGATTATCACTCGAGGTGGGTGGTAACCAAATGGGTAAACCTCATTGGTACCAAAAATCTTATCCAATTTTTGAAAGACACCTTCTATGAAGAGGGTATACCGGATTCCATTGTAACAGACAATGGGGTCCAATTGCCTTCAGACTTAATGAAAAACTTTCTTGCTGATCTACGAATTACCCATCTTAAGACTGTATTGTATTGTCCCAGAGCAAATGGGTTAGTAGAACGAATGAATAGGGTCATTAAAGAATGTCTACAAAGAGCAGAAGCCACCATGTAGCTGTGAAACAAGCCTTGCAAGAAATGATATGGGCCTACAGAACAGCACCCAACACTGTCACACGTATTTCACCTTTTATATCCCTAAAAGGAAAAAAACACAAAACCAACCTCACAGCAGGGTGGCTGTATAAGGCATACAAGTGCAAGATAGACAGGTCAGACAACACAAAAAATATTGAAACCCAACAAGAGAAATGCAAAATGAGATATGACTATAGCAAAAATGTCAAGGCGCTCTCATTCAAACCAGGAGAATGGGTTCGCATAGACTTGCCACTGGGTAGAAATAAAAGTAATTCCCGGTTTTCCGAACCCGTCAAAATTACAGGAGTAGGAAGAAATGTTGTCCACCTGGAAAATGGACAAACGTGGGGAATGGACAGAGTGGTCAAAAGCAACCATCCTCAAATGGGGGGAGGAGTAGTTAAAGCATCGCCTACTAACTTTGACCCAGTTCGTAGATCATCAAGGAACACCAGTTGCCCTTCATGGCACAAAGACTATAATATTGGTTACATTTTTTTCTATATCTGTTTTGGTACTAGTACCTTATTACCTTTAGCCTTGATTTTTCCTCCTACCTATCTCCTTGTCTTTCTGTGTTTGTTTTTAGCTCCTTCCCAGGGAAATGTGTTGTAATCTATTGGTCTCTTCCTCCTTTATTTCCCTCTTCCTTCCTGCCTCCTTGGTATTGTCCTCCGATTGTCCCAACATTCTATCTCTACCTCCAGTGGGGATGGAGAGTGTTCTGAGGGACTGGGAAGCCGTTCTGTTACTGCCTTAGTGGTGTACTCATTAAAACTTGAAGTAATCTTACCTGCCTTTGACTTCGTAACAATTACCTATTACCCAGTGCTAGAGTGCTTGCTCTTTAAAACCTGGTAGAATATATCTACATCTGTTAAATGAATCACTTCAAACTGGAAATATGCAAGTTTATCATCTGTTAATGTTTGGTGGGCCCTTATATTTTTTCTTCAACGTGGCCACTATTCACTATTATGTACCCATAAGGATTCTTCCATGCTTGTCTCTACCATTTGGTATACTCCAGACTCTTACATTAATAACTCTTTTATTTAATTTTTTAAATAATTTTTATTGGATTTTTTATCCCATTTTATGCACGGAAGGTAAAATAGAAAACAAAGGATATTACATGAAGCATGTTGAGCTGCAAGGAAACAAAAAGCAGAAACAAAGAATACAAACAATTTCCCTTATATCCAGTCTGTGACTGGGGCCATATCTTAATGCCAGTAGGCCTCTTTTTCCGACACTTGGTCCTATATAAAGCCAATTCCAGATTGTACATTGATCAGAGGCGAGCACGCCATGAGGAAAAAGAAGGGGGAACAAGACTAATCCAGTCATTCGTGACACATGCGCGCACTAGCGCCATACAAATGAATGCAAAGCATTTCCTAAACTCAGAAAATGTATTAAAGCATACATCTGAAGTAACACCTATCAAAACCAGTTCCCCGGTTATAGTTACCGGTGTACCTAACAATAATCCTCAAAATTTTCCAATAGACAGAAGTAAGTCGGCTAATATTGGGCAAGGAAAAAACATGTGGACAGCGTCAGCAGCAACTTCACCACATCTGCTACAAGTAATCCCAACCGTTGTTCCCCATTTAGATATCTTTCCGGGCGTATAATACAGATCATATAAAGCCATGTAATGTTGGGTGCGCATCCTTCCTGTCATCAGAACCCTGTTTGCTAAGCTTATTGATTCCTCCATATGGACTATGTTGATACCCAATTTTGTTGCCCATTTATTTTGGTAGTGCTCTAGATCATCAGGAAGTGATAGAATAAGTATGCATAGTATTGACCTATCGGTGTTTTTCTAGACATGCTCTTAATAAGAGGGATTCTCCTCAATTGGAATTCCACCTGGGGGCCTAAAGTATTAAGATAGCTACAGATCTGTAAAAACTTAAACAAATCGTGTTTTGGCAATCCAAATTTATTTTGTAGCTCAGCAAAAGAGGCGAAGTGTCCATCTTGCAATAGACCACCCAGGCACTGAATTCCATTGAAGCGCCACCTATTAGTGATTGAATCACGAAATATTAAAGGCAGAATATCTGGTGCTGCAAACGGTGTATTTGCACTGATCTATGAAAGGCCAAGCTGGCGCTTAACACATCTCCATACAGCATATGCTGATTTCAGGGTCTTGAATTTAGTTTTTTTGAAGTAGCTGGGTTCTATAATTTTGACTAAACAATCCCTGCATGCCTCCCTCAGTCCAAATTCGTAAATTGAGGGAGAATGACACAGCAAGATACGGGCCCTGTCACCTATCACCAGTGGGTTAATAAACTGCGAGACGGACGCCAAATAATAAAACATAAAGTGCGGTATACCCCAGCCACCCCGATCTTTCGGCAGAATCATGTTTTTATATGCCCGTCTTTGTAGCATGTAGCCCCACAGAAATCTTACTGACATACTTTCTAACGGTTTAAAACAGCTAAGAGGGAACTCAAGCGTATAGTTCGGAACATATTAAGAAGCTTGGGTAATACCGTCATTTTTAAAACATTGGCTCGCCCATAAAGAGATAAATGAAGATGATCTATTCCCTCCAATATTGAATTGGCTTTTTTCAGAACCGTATTTATATTTAGATCAGGGATATTAGAGAGAGGAAGTGAGATTTTAATACCTAAATAGGTAACTTCTGTAACAGTTCTAATATTCAACGGGGGGTCCTGACCAACAATGAAAATTTGAGTCTTAGAGATATTCAGCTTGTACCCTGAAAAGGATCCGAACTGGGCTGCTAGATCCTCTATCGCTGGCACCGCCCTATTGATATCCGTAGTTACCTCGACAATATCATCCGCGTAAGCGAGAGCACAATTTCCATACCTAGATCTTTAAGCCAATGCCTATTATTCCAGGGTATGTGTGTCTCCTGTAAACACAATAAATCCACCTTCATAGAATACAGAATTTGGGCCGCTATCCCTCTTTTCTTTTTGTCATTCAGCCCACAGATATTCCAGAAGCAAACCCTTAATTTAGCCATTATCATCAACCAGATAGCTTCCTAAAACTAATATGTGATACATGTGATAAATGAGAGCTTCTCTTGGCACAATTATTAACACAGCTATATCAACATATGCATTGAAAAACATTTAATTGACACATTATAACCTTTCCTTGCCCTTGAAAAAACTACGCTGCTCTTTCTTGCCCCTACCCCCCTAACATCCCCCACAAGCCACCCTCACCCACCCAGACACCCACCTAAAAGTGGCAGAGGGACTGGATAGTCCCATTAGGTGATGGAAAGAGCCCGTCGCACCTGACCCTTTGACAGCAAAAAGAAAAAAACAGAAGAAACCCAAAGTGAAAACGCACAAAACAGAAAAACAAAAGGAGATCTATAAATATATGATAGAATTATCGCTACCCTACATAGTAGCCAAAAACTCCTTGGCACTGATCTCTGACATCAAAAAATGTGTTTTCTCTTTGTGTATAATCTTGAGTTTAGAGGGATTAAGTAGATATGCCTGTGCGCCTTTGGCTTGGAACAATGGTATAAGTTGACGAAGTTGCCATCTCTGCTGCACTGTAGCCTGACAATAATCAGGTCAAACAAAAAGTTCAACCCCCTTCCCCTTTCTCTTGTGATCAGGCCTAGCTAGGTCATACAGGGCTTCGCGTGACAGAAAGTTATTTAGACAAATTAGTATTGCTCTAGGCTTAACAACTGTAGTCCCTTTAACGTTCTTCTGCCGAAAAGGGAATCGGTGAGCCCTCTGCAGTTCTATTTCCCATTGCCACTGGGTCAGCTCTGGGAAAGCTTCTGTAAATAGTCCGGTGATGAACTGGGGAATATCACTTCCTTCGCTCCCTTCCGGAATGCCCAAAACGTGCAGATTATTTCTCCTGGATCTGTTCTCTAAATCAATTAGTTTCCAATTGATATCCTCACGCAATGAGGCTAGGGGAGAGATATCAGTTTGATGCTGCACCATTTCATCTTCAATTGCAGAGATTCTTCCTCCTGCCTCCCCTACCCTGGAAGGCACTTCATTACAAGTCTTAACAACACGATGGACCATATTTTGGCGTTTGCGAACCGCCCCTTGCGTTCGCAAGTTCTCCGCCTTCGTCTCCACCCTATGCTGTAAAATTGCTTGATAGATAGTAATTAACGTGACTTCGGGCTCTTTAAATCCTTCCGAAAAATCCCTGGCCCTGATAGATTCATCAAAGGGTATGCCAGAGTGGCCCAGTATAGGGATCCTTCATTCTCAGGTCCATTCTCGGAGGTGAATTGGGCTTATCTCTAGACTCAATAATTTTACGTACAGTATTCTCTTCTTTGCCCCATTCTTCCCTCCTTAACGGAGTGATATCATCATCCTCTGGTAGCGCCGAGCTCGTATGGCTAGTCAAACTTCTGTCATCCGGCCAATCCCCCTCCAGGCTTTTGGTCTCCAAGGCATTGGAGAGATCTGATATGGAGTCAAATTTGCAGGCAGAGTCAATGGAATCCGCATCGCCAATTAATTCAGTTAATTCATTTGATCCTGCATTCACTCCTTTCTTAGTTACTATACTTGAATCTCCAGGGCCCCCAGCGCCTTCAGAACATTTATCTAGTTTGCCTGGGTTTGCCGACAAAGCAATAATTGGTTTTGAGCTAGCAGACTGGTGGGCTGTGACCCCTCCTGGTAAGGCACTTGTATTAGTGTCCTCAGCAATGCAGCTTATATTATTTAACGCCGGTGCGACAGGGGTCTCTAATTCCTTTGCCGGAACCAGGGCTATAGACGTCTCAACTTCAGTCCGTAAAGGGGGTGCAATATAACCCAATTGCGTTGCATTTTCCATAACAGCAGTAGAACCAACAGTAGGACTCGCACTAGCGCTCTGAAAATGTTTATACCAGCCAAAGGTTGATTCCTACCTTTAGGTTGAGTCCTTTTTTTAAAGATTCCTGGAAGTTTGGGGATCCCTCCAGCTTCGTCCAGCTTTCCGATAGTGGACAAGGGAATAGATGGTGACCCCTGCAAATGCGTTAAAGGATGACAAGCGCTACTGCTACCACTAGCGCTATCAGTAGCGCCAACGGCAGGACCCCCGCCATGCGTGTCAAGTACACCAGGTGCACCTCCTGTGGCGGCGGCGGCCGCCCGAGTCTTTGGTCCTTTCGCCGAGCTATTAGCGTTCTTGGACGCCATCGAAGCAAGATGTGTCTGGCCCCCGGGCCAGTCCAGGCTTTTGGAGTAACCCGTTGGTCGCTCACGAGCCGCTGATGCCGTATCCGTGAGGTGAGAGGCGGCAGCAAACCTCCACCGTCTGCCGCCCATAAGTGGGATACGCTCTCGCAGAGAATATGGGAGACGCCAGCCACAGCGATGTAACCGGCGGTATAACCGGACACCATCAAATAACATAGCCAAGCATCGCTGTAACGAAAGAATGCCAGTAATCCATCTGTTCTCGACACAAGCTGTCAGGTAAGGCAGGCATGGTTATCAGCGAGAGGCATTCAGTGCCTACTCACTCGGACACACCAGCATCTGCCATCTTGCCCCTCGTAAAGCAAAAGAGCAGTTCTACAAAATATTATAGGCATTATAATACATTAGGGTTATTACTTTAATAACTCTAATGTATTATAATGCCTATAATATTTTGTGTTTCTATTTATTATAGTAGCCCTTCTATGTTCTATGTTTTTATTTAGGTTATTAGTCATCATAATATATGACTTTGTAAATGATAGTTCTTATTCTTATGAAGTATTTACCGGGATTTTACTCCTTACAGCTGTGGCACTATTTTTTGTATGTTATCTATTATTTGGAATGATAAAAAAATCAATAAAACTTTTTTGAACTGATGATTGTTGGGTAACTAGATGTGCACGTCATCACCTCACAAACAATTCTTCTAAGATGTGCTTGAAAGCTATAATTACTGAAGTGCCTATACTGCAGTGTGGACTGGTAGCTTTGGCATGAATGCATCCTTACTTGGCAATCAATTTTCTAGCTTGAGTTAATATTTCTACTTCTGACTTTTGCACCGGCTGTTCATCAGGACCTCCAGTAGAGTAGCCACTGTATGAGGAGGCTTAGACTCTATTCTGTAACACACATCTGTGTTTCAGAGGTTTCAACTTGGCAACCAAGATATGCATTCCACACTTGTTCAATAGTGTAAATTGCAAGGGCTGAGATGTAGAGGTGAGCCTATCACCTCTTTCATAGAGGCTCTACAGGTAATCTCTTTAAAAGCAGACACTTCCTGCCCTAGGTTTACCATAGGTTTCAGAGAAACTGCATTCTGGGAAGTGGTGCATGCAACACCATGAAAAATGCCAAAGACATGATAAACCTTCAGCTCTTGAAAGGCTGACGTTTTGGATATATGTATATACATGGGTGTGTTTATACATGCACGTACATGCAAGCACACTGCTGCTGCTGCTGAACATATTTTACCAGTTTGCCTTTTAACAACTTTATTAACATGTTATCAAAGCTAAGACGAGGTTAAAAGGTTTTATTACATCCATGCAAAACATTAGAAGATAAGTGTGTAATGACTTTTAAGTCATTACATTGCAAAAATCACATTAAAATGGTTCCAGAAATATTAGAG
Organism: Lissotriton helveticus; assembly: GCF_964261635.1. Taxonomy (NCBI): domain Eukaryota; kingdom Metazoa; phylum Chordata; class Amphibia; order Caudata; family Salamandridae; genus Lissotriton; species Lissotriton helveticus. The sequence continues at coordinate 1,913,071,020 of NC_136061.1, read as the reverse complement.
TGCGATATAAACATTGGGTGATCTACAGAATTTCATCAGCATCATTAGTGCCATTGGAAGAGGATGATATATCACACATTGTAGAACTGCATAAAACAACTGGCACACTGGGAATACCCCTGGCACCTGGGGGTCTTCTATCCAGACATATCTGTCTGGAGCACAGGACCTATACTTGGGCTTCAACTGCAACAACAGCAAGGTGATGGATTGGAGCAGGGTCAAGGCTGATTTCCATATGGTTGGATCAAAACTGAGGTGGCAGGGTGGATGAAAAATGATGGATTGGGATGCGGTCCCGAGCGATCGCCAGTGCCTGAGTTAAAATACAGCATTCCAACCATTGGTTTGTTTTTTTATGCCCTATGTGTGACAGGTATGCCCAGATATGGGTCCCTTGCTCACTGGTCCACTGGAATCAACCTCGCTGATGAGCTCATAATAAGGGCAAACATGGTCCTAGGTTGCTTGTGTTCTGGTTCAGGGAGGATCTGGCCTAACAGTGGGGGTAGGACTTTTCAACAGTAGCAGACTTAAGGCTGATTTGCATATTGCTGGGCCCAAACTGAGGTGGCATGGTGGGCCAAAATTGATGATTGGGGTGCGGCCCAAATAATCGCAAGTGGCTAAGAATAATTCAAGCATGCCATCGTTCGCTTTGTTTTTTGATGCCCTAGGTGTGACGGGTATGCCCAGACGTGGGACCCCTGCACACTGTGCCACTGGAATAAAGCTATACTTCGCTGATGAGCCCTTTCTAAGAGGAAAACTGGTCCTGGGCTGCTTGTGTTCTGGTTTAGGGAGGATCTGGCGTGGCAGTACAGGCTGGACTGTTCAACCGGAGCAGGGAGAGGGATGATTTGCATATGACTTGGTCCAAACTGAGGTGGCATGTTGAGCAAAAAACAATTCATTGGGACTCGTCCTGCGCAATCGCCAGTGGCTGAGATTAATTCAAACATTTCATCCATTATTTTGTTTTTTGATGCCCTAGGTGTGACAGGTAATTCCAGACATGGGTCCCATGCTCACTGTGCCACTAGAATCAAGCTATATCAGGCTGATGCGCCCATAATAAGGACAAAACCAATCCTGGGTTGCTTGGGTTCCAGTTCAGGTAGGACCTCGCCTGGCAGTTTGGGCTCGACTGTTCCCATTGGAGCAGGGTCAAAGTTAATTTTTAAATGGCTGTAGCCAAACTGAGGTGGCATGTTGGTTGAAAAACGATGGATTGGAATGTAGGCCGATTAATCACCAGTGGTTGAGATTAATCCAAGCATTCCATTCCCCTGATCTAGCACAACCAGATGTCCATGAGTGAAATTTTGTGCTTTTAATTGAATTTCTCTGGTTCTTATGATTGGAGTTTTATTGCTCTGGTATCGTTTTATTTATTGAAATTTAGTTTGATTTTCTACGTTGTTTTTTAATATTTCTGTTGTTGTGTGTTCACTTTATTACTGTTTGTGTGATGCATAAATACTTTACACAGTGCCTCTAAGTTAAGCCTGACTGTTGTGTACCAAGATACCGAAGGTTGAACAACTGGTTAATTTAATGACTTTTGAGGTTCACCCTGACAAGGATTGTGGTTCTTGCTTGAGTAGGGTTTCCACCCCTCCCTCAATGAATTACCCAAATTCTTACAACTTTTATCACTCTTTCACATTATGAACCAAAGTCTGATGACATAATTGAACATGCCCCTCACTGCCATTGTTTCCTGTTTCAAATTACTGCGAGATTAACAAAGATCTTGAGTTTCTGCATATTGCTGCTCACTGGATTTGAAGATCTTCTAACCTGAGTAATGTCTATAACACCAATTTTTTGCATAGGTCGATGTTGGATGGATGCACTAGAAATTGCCCTGCGTTGCTCCAGTCTCTTCAGGCTCAGTTCATCTAAACAAGCTAAGGATGTAGATCTGAACTACGTGCCAGATGCTTCTCATGCTGGCTGGTATAACCTTCTGCATGAGCAGGACCTCTTCCAGTAAGTTTCTCTTTTTCTCTTGTTTTAATTATATCCATCTCACTGTGAAATTTAGAGTACTCGAGATTCTTTATGGCACACAAATAATAAACAAATTATAGACCTGTGCTAAAGAACCAATTTACCACATTTTGTAAGTCAACTTTCGGAGTGCAGAACAACGACATGACAGTTTTCAATGACTGTGGCAAATATCTCCTCCCTTGTGCATACCTGGCAGGGGAAAGCTACTTCCAGTATAGAAGCCATCTCTTACTTTTTATGTTAAACACATTAGTGACAGGACAGTTAAATCTGATACACAACCTACCAATTACTGAACCTGGGTTCTGATGTGCTATTTACTCCTCACGAAATGCTTGTCACAATTTGTGGCCAGTATTTTTGTGACCACTAACTAATTTTCTGAACTAACCTATGTATTAATAGATCAGTTCAGAAAACTTTAAATTGTAGTTGGCTGCAGTCTGACCTCCCTGATAAATATTTATGATGTAGGTCACCAATTGCGACTCTCCATGATCAAAGAGATGATGGCATGCTGGGGCCAGAAGACCACCATGATCGCTTAAAATAATGCACGTTTTTTTATTTTTTTATTTTGAGAGTTGCCACTGGTCCCATGGACCACTGCCTATTCCCAAACTCACTCTTTTATAATTCACAAGGGCAAAGGGTCTCAAGGGGACCCCTTCCCTTTTACAAGCAGGGTTCAAACTTCTTTGAGGCCCTGGTAATTTTTCAATGTTTGGCAACCGGATTTTGGTAGCATAAAAATTAATACATAGTATACAGATTTGTTATTTGGAAGGGAGTCTACAACACACCCCTTACAGATATCAAATCACTATCCATTTGTGATCCCATTTGAGGAGTAGGAAATCATCTAGCTAAATCTTTTTGCCTGGGCTATCAATGTGAGCATGCTACTGGTATGATTGCAGACAGATCGCAAATAATTTGATGGTACTTGTCTACTGAATAAAGTATATTACTACTACTACTTTGCGTCCTTCGCTACGCTTGGTTCCTTGAGTTTCTGCCAACGGGATTCATCCCATGCCATTTTTGCTGAACGCAAAGTAGCCATATAGCGCTACCTGGAAGCTTTGACTAAAGGGCAGTTCTTAGCTTTGATTGCTGAGTCTAAGAGGAGTCGCTTGTGTCTTCAATCCTTTGTGTACCACAAGTAAGCTAAGTCGGTCAAAAGTTCAGCAATGAGCCTTGGCTACATCGGCCATTCCGTGATTGCTAGCAACATAGAACTGGAGCTCGTTGGTGCCTACCAGCAGGTCTTGCTGTAAGCCTTTGATCTTGTTTTCTTGCAAGGCCATCTTTAGCCATTTTAAGGATCTACTGTTATTGGAAGGGAAAATCTCTTTGGTATTAGTCGTGGGTGAATTGCTCCTGGAGTAGTAAGATGCTTTCCACAAGTGGCTCATACTTAAACAGAGAGGATTGTGGTCATTCTCTGTTGTTACACTCATGCTCTTATCGATCATATCTCTCCAGAGCCTCACATAAGGATGATGTAATTGATTCGAGACGGACAACTAACTCTATGTTGTACCTTGGGTTATCTCCTTGTTAGCTGCTCAGCCAGTATGAATGTGATGTCTGCGTGGAATGTTGAATGCTGGATGACAGAGTGAGTAGAATGTTAGTGTGCCTGGTGTGTGTGGGGAATGACAGTTGAAGAGAGAGGGCTGAGCAGCTACCATCCTGCTCCTGGTGGGGTTTCCTCCTGTTTATCTTACTTGAATAAAGGAGCTTCAAGAAACTACCTGACTACCCATCATTTATTCACAACATTTTGGCGACGTTTGAAGAAGCGTGCAAGATACTACTTTCAAGTGAACTAAGGTACCTACAAGCAATGAAAATAGAAGGAAATGAAATGACTAACCATCATTTATTCACAACACTCTGTTATACATGTTTGCACCCTGCCTGTCCGACGGGGTTCTACCATTTACTGCCCTTAATCCAAACTCTTAGAGCATTAAGGTGGAGCGCCGTCTGGGTCCATCTTTTAACTGGGGGTAGATTTAGGCTTGGGACAGACCATTTGAGTTTATCGTCCTCAGAGCCTAATAGATCTTCTTTATCAAGAGGCTCAAAAGTGCTATTAAGGTCACCTGCTACTATTACTCTTGTGTGAGGTGAACATCTGAGCTTTCTTCCAATAACATAAGAGTAGGTGAAGATCTGCGCCCTTTGGTCCCCCTCACATAAACATTGAACAAATCTATGAACTGGCATGGAGGGTAATCTGACATTCCAATGCAATGCCCAACTAAATGATCAGCCCCCCTGCCGTGTGCCCTCTTCCTATTATTGTTGCTGATCCACAGTAGCATACGCAGCCTGATTTGAATAGGGGAACCAAACTCCAGGTCTCCTGGAAAATGCAGATTTCATATGCCTCAATTAGATCGTTCCAGTGAGGGAGTGACATTTTTCTATTTGGCCCAGCCACATTCCAAGCTATTACGCTAAGCTGTCAATGAGAATCTAAGCTAGGGGACAATACAGCATTTGGATTAAAGGGGTAATAGCGGGTAGGGGCCTGGGTTGGTACTTGGGAATTATGGTTCTTACAGGGGCCCGCACCCTCCGGCCCGCTAGAGTTGGTAAACGCATACTTCTAGCAGGAGTCTCTCCTCCATTAGATAAGATGCCTTCTGTGGAGCCTCAATGCTTGGGCGGTTATTTACGTGGGAGGAGGGAGGAGGGGGTGGTCTAGGGTACTAGGGGGTCTTCCTTCAGGAGTCAATCATTAAGTTCTAAGTTGGAACCACTAGGTGTTCCGCCCAGGGACAGAGATGGAATTAGCTTACTCTGGGCATGGAGTATCGTACGCTTGAACTGGATTGAAGAAGCGTCAGGGGAACAGGTACGATAATCTAGGGTGAAGAGATTTTTGGCCAAGTCTATCCCTTTTAGTGTAAGTTTGATGCAATCAAATGATTGAGCTGGTAATGTGTATCTAGGAGCCCTAATGATGTCATCACGAATCACTGAACGGCATCCCCTAACAAAGCGGATCCAATGGATCGCTTTATTAATGAAGGAGTCTTCCCCCTCATATTCCTTTCTTTTACCAAGTTTAGGGACATTAACCCTAAACATTTTTGGTGGGGAGGGGGAGGGCAGGCGTGAAGTAGCTGGTTGCGTTAATTGATTGAAATGAGGCGGATTGGCTGGAATAGCAGGTGGAAGACTGGGGTTATTGATTCTGAGAGAGGGTTGGTCAGTAGTGGTGGGTGAAGAATCGGCTGGTTCAGTGTCTAAAATGCCTTCACACTCACTTGACAGGTTATCAATGCGATCCAAGATGCAGTTGCTGGCAGGGTGTTTAAGAGATTTCCTGACCTTTGTCCCTTTCCAGGCATGCCTACCACCCATACCCTTCATAATGTTTCTCTTCCCCATCACACAGCCCAAGGTGAATAAAAGCCAGCTAAAGTCTAGACTTTTTCCAGCACAAAATAAAGGGGTATTAAAGCAGGGTGGCGATGGTAATGACACCCAACCTAACAAGTTACCTACACAAGCAAAGGACTTCAACCCATCCCGTAGAGTGATTAGTAGTTAAAACAAGACAAGGGGAGGTACTCTCCAGGCAGCACAGAACAAAGAATACCTAGATGGCTCTGCCTGCTACAAAAACAGCAGATACAAGTACAGGGTCCCAAGGAAAGCTGCCACAAAAAATATAGCTAAATTGACCAAAGCAAGGCCCAAAGTCTTAACAAACACAGACAACCAGTGTCAATAGTCCATAAAAATGTCACAGGATAAGTCAATAGACAGTCCCAGCTTGCTTGTTATAAAATATATCCAAACCCCAACTTTAACCAGGGCCAGCAAGTAGAATAAGTCAAAGAGACCCATGCCGCAGATGGCAGGGGTCAACCTGCACAGATCTGCGGTTGGCCAAACGTAAGAGGGGTGGCCCTGCCCTGCCTCTTCCTGGCAAGGATGGGTCTGCCCTTGGCCCAGGCTTCGCCTGGGCACATCCTGCGCACATCCCAGTCACGCTTAAAAGCGCATCACCAGCCCCTCCCTCCTGGGAGTGTAGACTTCTGGGACCAGTAGTACCCAGCGATGAAGCAGGAGTTGCAGTAGTGGCGGAAAGAGCGTCCAAGATTGGCAAATAGCTTGTGGAGTGCATGGGCTATCCTTCCAACAGCCAGGGCATGCTTACCACCTTTCCCAATTTTGACTGCAACCACTAGTCTAGCACAATATTTAGTTAGAATGGATGGAGGTTATTCTTTAGCTGCCAGATGACCTTCAATGCTTTCAATGCTTTGGTTTGATTATACTTATGCATGTATGTATTGCGGTATTTCGCAAACCAAGCTAAACGCAGTGGAGCGCTGTACAGAGGTAAAGACCAGTACACAGTCAGCGAGTGGTAGAAGAGGTGGCTGGGTTGTCGACTAATGATGCAGTGTGCTGTAGTGTTCTTTAAAGAGGATGTGTTGGATCAGACATCCTTGATGAGGTTTCCCTAAACCTTTTGTCTTCCATCATTCTGTTTTTGCTGACTTTCTTTTTTGCTGCCTTTAGAAGTCTGTGCACTTTACCACTGCTAACCAGTGCTAAAGTGTTTGCGCTCTCTCTTTTAAACACGGTAACAAAAACGGTTTACATTCATTTTGCATATTTAAATTACTTGTAATTCCCAGAATTTAATTTTTGTATTTCTGGTCTCAAATAATTTATTACATTTTACTTTATTTTTCTAAATTGGTGTGAGATCTTTCTTGTATTGTGTTTCCACTTTATTATTCTTTGGAGTGCTGTATAAAAACTCTACGCATTGCCTTTAAGTGAAGCCTGACTACTTTCATGTCAAGGTACCAGAGGGTTAAGCACAGGTTAATTTGGAGTTTGCTTGTATTTCACCTTGACAGATATTGTGGTTACTGCTTAAGTAGGTTTTCCCCCCTTCAATCAGCAATTCAATTTCCCACAGGATGCTTCTTTAGCTCTTTAATATGTTGGTGCAGAATTGGGGCAGTTGTGAAGGATATGGGGGTGTTGTTCTAGATCGTGGGTGCACAGAATATAAATGGCATGCTGTCTGATTCTCGCTGCAGCTGTGCTGAGAGCCATCAGAGATAGTGAGTTTAGTTCCAAGATAAGTGCGTGATTGCTTGTCATGATGCATTTGTAAATGATGCAACTGGTTTTGAAGATGGTGTGGATCCTCAAGGGAGCCAATGGAGTTCCATCAGGAAGGATGTGATGTGGCTATATTTCTTCAGGCCCTGGTTAAAACATGTTGTAGTATGTAGGATCCTCTTTAGGGGTGCCAGTGTGGAGTCTGGGAGGCCTTGGAGTAGTGCATTACTACCATCCAACACAAGAGAAAAAGGGCTTGAACCGGAGTTCTGAAGTTGCTTTCTGGAGAAAACAGTTTAATTTTCTTTGGGAGATAGAGAGTTGGTACCAGGCCATCTTTATGTGTTTTGCAGTGTGTTCCTTTAAGGTGAGGTTGGTGTCCAGGATAATTACAAGTGACGTGCCATTCTGTGAAAGTTGGTGTTCAAAGCCAGCAAAGTTCATGTCATTGAGACAGATTTGTTGTTTGTTGTTCTTGGCTTGGCGAATAACAGAAATTCTGTTTTGGCTGGATGGAACTTCAGATAGGCACTGAACATCCATATCTGGATGCAATGCAGGCAGTGTTTGAAGCATTGGACTGAGGCGTAAAGTTGTGCATTATCAGCACAATGGTGAATCTTGATGCTGTTAATCTGTGAGAAGAGCACAGAGTGACTTCATGTAAAGACAAAAGATGATATGGGACAGTGTGAAACCCTCAGGACTCTACAAGTGATCGGGATCTTTAGCAACCTGGAGTTCTGCATGTGAACAAAGTGGTGTTGGCTGGAAGGGAAGGAAAGTACCCAGTGTTGGACTTGGCCCTTTTTGCAGGGTTATCCCTAAACTTTTTGCCTTTCTCCTTGCCTTTTTTCTGACATGGTGTTGGTGGTTTTAGGACTCTGGGCACTTTAGCACTGCTGTTCAGTGTAAAGTGTGTGGGCTCTCTTGATAAATATGGTAAGATTGGTCTACGCCTGTTTCGCCTATTTCATTTACCTGTCAGTCCCTTGTAAGCTGGTATCTCACATACCCGGGGCTGGTAAATTAAATGCTACTGGTGGGCTTGCAGCGCTGGTTGCGCCACCCACCAAAGTAGCTTTGCAAACCTGTCTCAGGCCTCTGCCATTGTGTGTGTGCCATGTCTGTAACCCCCCCCCCTTTTACTACATGTCAGTCACACCTAAGGTAGGCCCTAGCTAGCCCTATGGACAGGGTGCATTGTAGGTGAAAGGTAGGGCATGTACCTTAAGTGTGTGACATGTCCTGGTTGTAAAAAACAGCCATTTTGGTTTTTCATTGCTGTGAGGCTGCCCTCCCATAGGAATGCATTGGGGATTCCCTGATAAGTGTTTCAATGGTAATCTCTGATATGAGAGGAGCGGCATGGTCAAATTTGGTATGGTTGGAATAGTGATAATGAACGCCATGCAATGGTGTGCGCAGCTTTATTATAACTATTTTAGAAATGCCACTTTTAGAACTGGGCATTTCTGTGTGCTATGTGTCTTTGTGCCTGCCTGATGTGTATTGCATGTCTGGCTCTGGAGTGACAGGGGCTGGGTGAGTCAGCACTAGGCTGACTAGGCCAATCTGCATTGGGAATGGTGGGAGGAGTAGCACCTGGGCCTGAATAGGATAGAGCCTGCCTTCTACAATGCTGGCTCCACTCCCCTGCGGGGGGTCTGGGGCTAGAGCCTACACTGACAAAGAGGAAGGTGTGAGTGCACCCAGAACTGGTTTGAACTGGTTTCACAGCCCTGTGCAGGGGGAGAACAAAGACCCTTACAGTATAAGTATTCGGGTTGTGACCCCATGAAAATGGTGTGCTTGTGCTTACTGGGACAGGAGGGGAGGCCCTGCCAGGAGGAACCACCGTGGGACCCAGCTGATGACTCTTGGTGGTCTCTACGTGCTGGCCTGCCTGGCTGCGCCCTGCTGGGGTTTCCCCAGCACCCAGGACGTTTGATTTCTGCCTGCTTCCCAGCTTGTCCTTGAGCTTGGGGTTTAGCATCTCATGAGCTCTACATTCATATTCCAGGAGGCGAAGAGGAGAGTGCATGCCTTGCAGCACGCTGCTGCACTATCTACAGGGGGAATCCCGGTGTGGGGACTCCCCCGTGCTGTGTGGAGAGCGGGAACCTACCCCGCTGATGTATGCTTAAAAACTGAGTGGGAGCCCACCCCGCATCAGTGCCTTTAGAGCGGGTGCCCACGTTGCATTGCTGCTGACTTGGCGGGAGCCCACCCCGCCTTGTTGTTCATTTGGCGGAAGCCCACCTGCATCTGCTGAGATCTAGGAAAGATCACCGCCGCGGCCCGAGCCGAACGTCACGCAGAGGTTGCCTGGTTGTGGGCATGGCCTTGCCCGAGGAAGCGGGAAGGAGCGTTGCGAAAGCAGAAGCCAGGCAAGTTGCCTGCTTGTGGGTGGGGCCGGAGTCCAGAAGTCAGCGCAGGGCCGAGCAGGGCTCCCGTGACCTGGTGGGAGCCCCGCGTTTGCTGGAGAACGAGGAGCCTGGGTCGAGGCGGGAGCCTACTCCGCCTTGGTATGACCCAACAGAGAAGCCGTCGTTGAAAGGACCGAGGAATGCAGGCCCCCGTCTGCCGGTGGGAGCCTCGCTGGTGGCAGAGGAAGTCTGAGTCTTGCGGGCTCCATTGTCGCCTTCCGTGTTTCCGTGGAGGGAGCCGCCGGAGACTTGCTCCGTGCCCTGCCCGTCTGGTTCCCATGAGGAGGCAGTGACTGTGCTGCACGACGGCATCCTTCCGAAATGAGGAGAGGCCACAGAGCCTACGTCTGCTGACAGCCCTGGTGAGTTGGGCTAAGATGTGAGCTTGTTGGGGGGTTGGTCGAGGCACATTGTCCAGTGGTGGTGCGCAGAGTACCAGTGGGGCTCAGGAGGCACGGTGGTGCCAGTGCCTGTTCCCTTGCATCAGCTGCACCACAGTTGCGGGCAGCTGCGATTGAGGAACATATTTGGTTTTGAGAGTCTCAGTGGGGGTCACGGGGCACTAGTAGGTCTGGCGCCTGTTCATTCCACACAGCTGCACCGCAAAAGCGCGGGCAGCTGCAACTTTGGGGGCCATTTGTTTTGTTGAGTCTCAGTGGGGACCCCAGAGGCTCGCTTGTGCCAGTGCTTGTTTTCTCTTTTGGGCAATCTTATGTTAGAGTCCCAGTGGGGGCTTAGGAGGCACGACAGTGCCAGGGCTCATTTTCACAGCTGACCCGCCGGACAGTGGGCAGCTGCAACGTTTGGGGGCATTTTGTTGATGAGGAGACAGGGGTGAGTTGCACCCCACGCCCCAGCGCATTTGCGCAGTAGTTTCGCTGCATTGCCAGCTACGCCCTGACTTTCTGGACAGCGGGCATTGGGGCCCCCCCTTTACAGGCCAGTTGGCCTCGGGTCCTACTCTAGGCTAATGTGATTTATGCCTACTGTTATTGCCTCGAGGTGATACCTATTGTGTAATGTGTTTATCCTTATGAGGTTATTGCATAATGTGTTTATGCTGGTGAGGCCTAATGCATAATGTGTTTATGCTAATGAGGTTTGGGCCTAACGAGTTTATGCCTAATGTCATGCTATGACATTTTATGATGGTGTCTAATTATAATGTGATAATGCTGAGGTAATTATGGTAGAAGTAGTTACTGGTAGTGTCTTATTTTTACTACTTGTGCTTTGCGATGGTTCTGACAGTGGCCCGATTGGCCATGTCTTGTATATAATCCCCTGTGAATATTGCCTAGTGCCAGTTGGCACAGTGTAAATGTGTGATTATGTTCCTTGAGGGATGGGGGCAGGGACAATAATGACTAGAAGTGAGAGAGTGCCCCCAAAGAGAGCTATGATAAAGAGGAAGGGAAGACATCATTTTCATAAGCAATGATTTGATGGAGTTGATCATGTCAGTGAGATCAGCAAGAGATAGGACTATGAAAGATAACCATTACAGGATTCTATTGAACGTAATTATAAGAGATGAAGCAAGATTGGCGTTGTCAGTGTGCCGTCATATCTTCTGTATTTGTTTGCTAAACAAGAGGTTGATTATGTTGCACATTTCTGTGTAGTGAGGTATAGATGGGTCTGATAGAGGGCTGAAGCAGTGCGTGAATCACTTCAAAAGTGTTCTGCTTCAGTTGGTGGCTTTGTTTTGGTCTTGGTATATTACTTTGCCTTGGTCACTGTCATGAGCTTACTGTGTCTTGCTCTGAGGGATTTCAGTATCAATAGGGTCAGAGGAAGTTCTGTTTTTCTTTCATTTTCTTTGCTGTGTGTGCATGGTTGCTTTGTTGTCAGCAATGTCTCTAGAGTATGAGGGTCCTGAAACCTTAGACTTGCACTTGTAGGTTTTAATTGGGGTGTGGATGCTCACATACTTTTCCTAAAAAGTGTTTAAGTTGTTTACATGGACGTTAGCATCAGATGTGAGTTTGATTGTGTGAGAACTTAGTTCAAGGATTAGGTTGTCTATGAAGGATTCTTTCCAAGATCCGAAAGATAGGTCTAGTCTTTTGAGTTGACCTTTGTTTGTTAGTAATGTGCTGAGCAGAGAGATAGGGAGGCAAAGTGGTAGATCTTATTCCGAGTTACTGGGGTTTGTATTAAATTGTTGGTGGTGGTGAAAACACAAAGTCAAGGATGTGGTATTTGAAGTGCACTGGTTGTGTGACAATATGTACCACATTAAGTGTGTCAATGAAGTTGAGGATGGTGTCTCTTGTATATTTGGAACTTGTGTTGTCTTGGAGGTTGAAGTCTCCAGAGAGGGTGGTGTGGACATGTCAGATAGATGGTTTGGCAAAGAGATCTGAGAATTCAACAATGAAGCCCTTGTTCTGCCGAGGAGGCACTGTAAATGAAATGAAAGGTAGTGATCTTCTTTGAAGAGAGTGTAAAATAGCATGTCAGCAGCTCCATGAAGTTGAGTGTTACTTACTTGCATAGAATGCAAGACCAGGAGGAAATATGGATGATAGGGAGGCCTCCTCCCTTGTTAATGGAATGCTCCACATTATGGATGCTATAGACAGTGAAAAGAAGGGCATTTAGCATGTGTGACGATGTGGGGTGAACCATGTTTCTGTGATGAGGAAGGTGTCAACATGATGAGGTCTGAGATGTCTGGTGCAGGGAGTATTGCAGAGAGAGCCTTAATGAGCATGTGGTGAACTGTGTGTTCTGTACTTTGAGGGTGTGTGGTGGACAGTGGGTTGTGTATGAGTTTGGGTCTGTGTGTTGTACGATTGTTTTATGAGTGTTGGATTGTCAAGTCTAGGTGTGATTGTGGGGGTTGGCAGTACGGAATGATTAGTGAAATGTGAATATATCTCTCACCTTGTAATTTTCAGTGGAACAGGGGTTCTACCCAATGCTGTCGTAGGCCCTAACATGCAGTGCCCTTGTCTGTGTCTGCCTTTTGCTGGGGGCTCCACGCTCCAGAGGCTAATGATAGGAAATAACTCTTTCTCCCAGTATCACTATTGGATGCTTCTTTCCCCTACGTTTGATGACAGCAAACCTCTAGCTACTTAAGGTAATATGCAGATTGCTGGGATGGACTCTAGAAAAGCGGATGCCATCAAGTGATGGCAGCATGTATTCAAGAGGTCCTGCAGCCTTGGTCTCTCACAACTGTCAATGGAGCAATCATCCCTCTTTATGTATGTTGTGCTGCAGTCTCTTCATGGTGATGATTTGAATTTCATATGTAAAGGTCTTCTGCTGGCCATATGTCCATTGAGGGCCAAGTTGGAAGTTATCTGGGAAGATTGGATATAATACAGAAGACAAATACAGTATTAAGGAAAATTACTTTTAAAAGGTTTAAGCAACTGAGTCCATAGAAAACTATGGATGCATGATTTCCTACAAAGTACCTGTTGTTGCGACAAAATTCACCAAGCCAAACAGCCGCAGCGATGGGAAGCATTGAAAAACAAAGAGATGCCTCGATTTCTGAGACCTCCGTGGATGCGATCCGACAGTTCCGCTGGACACAGGGGAGCAGTGCCTTTGGTCCGGGCTGTAGGGGCAAGCGATGCTTCGATTCTGAGACAACTCCGATCCACAGGTGATGCATCAGGGAAAACTTGCCACACAAGTGGGATGCGTGGAAATCTGATACGCAGCGGCAAACGATGCGGCGGCGTCGAGCATCGCTGTGTCGGTTTCTTCAGCTGCGATCCCTCAATGCCTCAACAGTTTCAGCAGCAGTGCGGGAAATTTTCTTCTCTCACCACGGCTTTGCTTCGGGAAAACTGTTACAAGAAGAGTGATGCATCGATTTCCTTGTTGTGGTGTTGCTTTCCATCTCCCAGTAGCAGAAACAACCTCCAGAGGCCACACACAGTCATAGGCACTCCTGGCAGGTCAAAACTCCCAGCAAGGAAGTTCAGGGGAGTTGGGGTGAAGTATTTGTGTTCCTGAGACTTCAAAACAGGAGGCAAGCTCTACTCAAGCCCTTGGTGACTTTCCTCAAGCAAGGGTCACAGCACACAGCAAAGTCCTTCTCCTTTCCTTGGAGGAAACAGCAACCGCAGGCCAACCCCAGACACACAGCATGGGCAGTACTTCTCCTCAGTTTATCCAGCTCTTTTCCTTGGCAAAGCTTTCTCTTTGATTACAGGAGTAGTCTAAATGTCAGGGGTTTTAGGTCTAATACTTATATCCCAAAATGTTTTTGTTATCTTTGTGTAAGAGTCTCTGAGCCCAGTCCAAACCAGTTCTGTCCCCTCTTGTACAGCTGCCAGGCAGAAGGTAGAGACAGCATTGTGTAAGGCAGACAGGCCCTATTCAGGTGCAAGGGAAATCTCCTCCCACCACTCTAAATGCAGACCGGACCTATTCGGTTACTAGTGAGAACTCCTCCCCTACTCTGAATGCAGCCCAGGCCTAATCAGCCCCAGCCCTGACTAATTCAGGAAAGGCAGGACACACATCAATCCCCCCGTGACTATCTGAGAGAATGTACCGCCCCAGCCCCTGTCACTTCAAAACCAGACAGTCAATACTCAAACAGGCAGAGGCACACAGAATGGTTAAACAAGAAATGCCTACTTTCTAGAAGTAGTATTTTCGAACACACAATTTAAACACCATCTTTACTAAAATATGTGTTATTAAATTCTGAATTCAGAGAGCCTAAACTTTATTTTTCCATGTTATCCCTGTGGGAAGATATGCTTGTAAAATGTTACAAAGTATTCCCCATTCTGTCATATGGGGCAAGATAGCCTTTCAATATTGAAAAACAAAATTGACAGTATTTCACTATCAGGACATGTTACACACATCAGTACATGTACTACCTTTCCCATACACTGCACCCTGCCCAGGGGGGTACCTTGGGCCTACCATAGGGGTGTCCTATATGTAAGAAAAGGGAAGGTTAGGGCCTGGCAAGTGGGTGCACTTTCCAAGTCGACATGGCAGTTAATAACTGCGCACAGACACAGTAGTGGCAGGTCTGAGTTACCTTTTCAGAGCTACTCGTGTGGGTGGCACAATCAGTGCCGCAGGCCCACTAGTAGCATTTGATTTACCATCCCTGGCACACTTAGTGCACTTTACTAGGGACTGACCAGTAAGTCAATTATGCCAATCATGGATAACCAATCATGTTCACAATTTACACAGAGAGGATATGCACTTTAGCACTGATTAGCAGTGGTAAAGTGTCCAGAGTCCTAAAACCAACAACGACAGGCCAGGAAAAAATAGGAGGAAGAAGCAAATGGCTTGGGGATAACACTGCAAAAAGGGCCAAGTCCAACACAACCTCCTACCAGCCTAAAGCCAGGGTAGACCAATCCATACCTCGATGGGCGTCCCTGCTTGGGGCAATAGAACATGGAACCTGGCAACACCAGCAGGGGTCTATTCCCATTCTACACCTTCCTGAACCCAGTTGGATCCCACTATCCATACTCTCAGGACCCACTAAGCTGACCCATGGGGAACCCTTCTACTCACCTGTGGACCCCATCTGTGCAGCGCCTAAACTTACCTTGCTCACAGATGTGTCCTAACAGGCAGACAGTACCCACATAGCCAAAACAGTGAGAAGTCTTACCAGGGAAGGGAGGACAACTTCGCTAACATGAGGAAACGAAATTGGTACAGAGGGGATAGTGTTATTCCCTGAGTAGAACACCCAGGATGTAGCAGCTGAACCTTGCACAGAAGCAGGCGTGATGTTTAGTTTTGTTGAGGGTGGGATCATGGGAAAGTGACCGATAAGGAAGGAGGGAGTCAAAGAAGCTGCATCGTAAACTCCCCTATACAAAAGAAGGGGCAGAACTGGAAAGGGAAAAAATGCAGGGCTATTGCCGACAAAAGCCAGTGTTTATACCGTAGAGATGGCGATTGACTGGGAGGCAAAACTTTCCCTGAAGTTCATCTATGTTCCTTGTAGAAAGAAATATGCCCCAGCAAGTGTTGAGAGCAAAGAAAGAGGATTTATCCTACAAGGGAAAATAAACTTTAACTGAACTAACCTTGAGTGAGCAAAAGCCGTGGTAAAGGGGTTAGGACATGGTTGAGATCTGCGGAGAGCAGAACATACCCCAAATTAAGGATTGAGGGGCTTATTTACAAGCCCATTGCACAGCAGGTGCGTCACTTTTTTGGACGCACCAGTGGTGCAGTGTGCCTGCCGATATGTACAAGGCCATGTAAATCCACCATGTGTGGCTTTTCATGGCTTTGTAAATATGCCCCCCTTTCACACATTACTCTGCATGAAAGGGCCATTCCATGGATGTTGCTGTGGGTGTTTCCACACTACACCCATGGAACCTGAAGCATTCCCAGATTTACAAGGTTTGGTAAACCTGGGAATTCGTCACATTCCTATGCATCCCCAAGGAGGGCGTAAGGGAGGTGCAATGAGGAGAAATACTTTTATTTCTCCTCGTTTCTGCTTTTTCTTTGTGTGCTGCATTCTGCAGCACACGTAGAAAGAGGAATAGTGATAGTTTTGAGCAGGAAGGGACAGGAAAGGTGTCCCTTCCTGCACAAAAACAATTACCCCTACAGCGCAGTCACCCTTACACCATGGCGCAAGTGTGACTGCTTGGCGCATGGCAGTCTATTGTGCGCCAGTGCAAGGGAAAAGGGCAGGGATGCTATGTTTCTGATAGATATGGCGAATTCCTGCCCTTTTTTTTACGCATGGCAGCACAGAAGGAAGGCTTGCTAAGCTGCCATGCATCAAAATATTGTAAATGAGGCCCTGAGACTTTAATGCTGTGGCTATTAACAGCATCAAATGATAAGACTGATCACTGGGGAAGCCCGAGTCAAACTACGCATATGTTAATCTAAATAAATTGATAATAAGAACCCCTTCAAAATAATCTGCTGTTATTCGTGATCTAGCACCTCAATATGTCCTTGCGACAAATTGTGGTTTGTGTTTTAAAATTGCTTTCACGTGCCTGGAGGTGTTTATCACGGGTAATTTTGCACGTATATGTCATTTTACATCCAAATATGATTTTTGTACCTAATTGGTTTTTTTTTTCTTGCAAGTGTTTTCCTACACCTTTTGATGCTGCACCAAGGTCAATGTTGCATCTTAAGGTGCTTTTTAACTTGCATGTGAATTTATCCCAAAGTGTGATTTCACCATCTTGCTTACTTTGCACCAGTGGTAAAGGAGTAGCCTTTATGAAATAGTGAGAAAAGGATTCTGGGGCCTAAGCCATTATATCTGAAACATGTGCATGAGAACATTCAAGACTGTAAGAAAATGTCTGGCCTATCTGAGGGAGAGAGGTGTTGTTACAAACAACCATGACTCTTGGTAACTCAACCACACATTATGGCTCCTTCTATGAGACAGCCAAACTGACCCCCAACGAGAAAATGATAATGACCCACATGGGTGCAATGAGTTTTGTGTCATGGCTGTGTAGTCTTGTTTGTGCCCCCCTGAGGGTGAGAAGTGAAAATATATATGAAGATGTGGGACAGAACTCTGGAGAAGGTGATACCTCCGGATATCACGGAAGTACTTTTTTTTGGGGGGGGAGGGGGCATGATGAAACACAGCCTGGCACCTGAACATCCTGTTAAGATTTTAATAGATGATTCTCTTCATGTCTTAAAATCTTAACAGGATGGTATTTGGAGACAGTGGTAGGTGAAGTAGAGGGAGGGAGTTTTTCCACTTAAATGTCAGTCTACTTGTGTAGGGCCCTGTAACCATATTCATTCTGCATAACTGGAAATCAGCTTTTACTTTGTACGGTCAATGTGGAAATGTCAATTAAAAGTTTTTTTAAAAAGTAGCTGTAAGATAGAGTTGTCAAGGACTAGTTCATTAATGACCTTGTCATCTTCACACAGATCTGTAAACTTCAGTGCTTTTATTCCTGGCGTTGGACAGAGCAAAACTGTAAATGCTTCTTCAACAGCCATTAGCGTATTTATGATGAGAAATACAATCTTTAGTCCATCATACTTTGTGCACAAGACACTTCTCCTTGAGCGGCATAACAAACCACCGTTCATCGGATATGTTAATAAAGTTTTCTATACAGCATGAGTGTCTTGGCATTACATTCAGTCTTCACAAAACGTGGCTGTCGTGCCCTTGGAGGTCCTCATCAGTAGATGAGTGGTAGGCATGCATGTGCAAATTCTCGAGAACAAATGAAGAAGTAGTGAGGTGTCCTTATCCTACTCCCACACACTCCTAGAAGAGATGAATCACCACAGTCTTACCCTCCTTCAGTTTTTTCTTCCTGCTCCCCAGTGCATAGTTCCTCTGTATGAATGTAGCATTTACATTTTCTTTCAAAATCCATGTGTGAGCGTCGATTTATAGTATGCTCACTGTACGTTGTAGTCATAATGGAAAGTGACACATTAGTTTGCTTAATTAACATTCTATTTGCTTCAAGACTTAATGAATCTGCGCTGGAACATGATGCATTTTCTGATAAATCTGAGAAAGACAACATTGAAGAGTCTGAGAATGAAACGCATGAAAACAGCCGAAAGACCAGTGACAGCGACCAATCAGAGCTGCAGGATCTTTCACCCGATAGAGAGGGAACGACGTACATAGAACAAATCTATGAGGAATTTGGGGAGGTAAGCGAATTGAAAGAAATGGAGTAATTTTGTTATTGCATGGGTGGGATGCCGGATGTGTTTTACCTAAAAAATATTTGTCTTTCTGTGCCAATGGTGTCAAGTGGTAAAAACTGTCATGCAGACTCTTAGTATGTTAGTCATCATTTCTTGCTTTCATTTTTGATCATTTCCTAAAAGCATCACAGATCTCACTTCATAGATTTAAATACTTGTCAAAAACAGGAATGAAACGGCTTGCATTCTTTTTTTTATTTAATTTTTATGTCCTCATATGCCATAAGGATATTCTCAGAGTCAGTGATTCCTACCACCCTCTGCAGAAATGCAGAGGGGCCCCTTCTTAAACTCTGACGATCTTTATGGATGCGCTTTCTGCAGATACCCAAGTGCGTCCAAAACAGAACTGCACAGTATCCATTCAATTCAGTTCTTCCGAGTATCCAGGCCCATGAACTGATCTTAGGGTAACTCCCTTTGCAAAAAGGCATAATCATTGGACGAGGTTGTTCACATCCTATCCAACCAATTAATACATGGGTTCCAGAAATGCTTTCTTCTCTTCCAAACAACCTTATCTAAATTAAGTGTATGTCTGATTGCTCTAATCCAATCAATATACAAAGGTGATTTATCACTCACCCAAAGTTTACATATTTCTCTGCGAGCAAGAATTATTAAATAAAGAGACAGTTTATTAGTATCTTGAGAGAGTTCCTCATAATTATCAAACAATCCAAAGAAAACTAATGATATACTAACCTGTATATCAAAATTGAAGAGTGTTTTCATACCTTCTTCAATCTCGGCCCAAAAAATCTTTAAATTAGAAACGACTTGCATTCTTGAAATGCCCAACTCATCGTGTGTCTATTGATGATGTCATCATATATTCAACATAGACAATATTCAGAATATGGGTCCTGAAAAAGGGCAGTTTAAAGTGAGTGAGTGAGTGATCCCGCTTATACATCACATCATCTCGAGATGTTCATGAACCGTGTTGGGACAGTCAGTTGAAACTCATCAACCAACATTTCTGCCCCTTCAAGCACTTTCCCACCTACACTGTCTCTGAGATATGATTCTGTTGACAGATTGTTCTTAACATGAAACCAGTATCGCCTCTCTCCCCACTGTACTCACCATCACTCTAAGGCCAATACTGACACACATACCCTAATGGAAATCAAATATTCTAAACAGAATTGTTTCACTCCTTTGTACTGTACACACAAAATCTTACTAATAGCAAAAAACCATGTGCTAGCAAGATTAAAGTGCCACAAAGCCACACCGAACAAATTCGTACATCACATTAGATGGACGATGCGGAGAAAGCATTGACCTCAAAGGATAAACCTTTATTAAAGGGGCCTTTTGCAAATTCGGTTTTTGGGCCTAATTTTGCCAGGTTCATTTGGTCACTTACAAGTCCCTTAAAATAAATATTTGGTTAAACAGCTCCTTAGCAGTCATGATAGCGTTGGTTAGGGAAAACCATCAAGAAGGCTGACTGCTGCCTTGGTATTCTCAATGGCTATGAATTCCCTTGTATAAATGGACAAGTTAGACAAAATGGGAACATGCAAAGTTTTTTCAGAAAATAAAGATCACCTCATTGTGGAACACGCCGTTTTAGTAGTATTAAAAGCCATAGCCCCATTCCTTGAGACAATGTTGGAGGTTGTGACGGTTGGAAAGTTATCTGGTTTTGAGAATACTACTCCCAAAATTAGCACACGTGAACATTAGAGAGGCAGATATAATCCATACAATTCTTTTTTCCAACGGGTCTCTTATTCCATAAAATATATATAGGTTAAACATTTCCATACAATCTTTTAATCTAAATTAAGATAACTATTCAAAACGAATTTATAACCGAATGAAGTGGTAGAATTATGAAAAATCATGGATTGACCACATTGTCTTCATAAATCTGACTTTGATACAGAGACTTCTCTATGTCTTTATATATCCGTTGTATTTCAGGTTCAAAGCAATGGGAACCATTTAAACAATGGCAGACAAACCACCGGTCTGCCAGACCCTGGGATGAACCATCCACCCTTGTGGGGTTCTCTCTGCTGTGAGAGGAGCCGCTGCTGTGGCAGGTTTACTCACAGGTCTGCAGGTTTGAAAGGTGAAGCCATCTTTAAAGCTTGGCAAACTTTGTTTTTGTTTAGAGAAAAGAAACTCCTTTTAGGGGAATTCAACTTCTTAAAAAAAACAAATGGACTTGACACACAAGGAGAATATTTCCTGCACATCAGGACCATTCTACCTTTTCTTTTGCCTATGTAACTTCATATTGCCACACAGTATAAGAACCAGAGTTGCTGCTTTGTATACATTATTCTGAGCGTAGAATTCATATCTAGGATCATATGGAACCTTGATGAATTCCTCACTGTAATTTGTTGTAGCATATTTCTCTAAACAAGCTCTTAATGAAATCTCCATAGAGCTACCTCGCTGAGTGTGCCCCCCACCCTACCCAGCAGATCAAAGGCCCCAGTGAACAGTAGGTCCATTCCAGAGAGATTACGATTTTCTTGCTGGTGGAAGGTGGGAGATTGGTATATCCATAGCTAAACACCAGCAACAGCATGTTAATTAAGTTAGCGGAGGTGCCCAGTTCTGACAGTGGGGAGATAGCACACTAGTGTATTTGCTGCTGGGCGCAACACGTTTTGGAGAAATGAAGCCAGACCTGCTTAGGCCAAGACAGGACCAGAAAAATGTTGTGCTCTGATTTTGGTGAGAATGCCATTTTGGAATTTTACCAGGGGTGATACAGGCAGTGGCGTGAATCATTGAGAGTTGGTAAGAGATCGGGGGATGATGTGGTAACACTAGATTGGTTAGGAATGAAAGAACTTTCCTTCTTCATTCAGAAAACCACATAAAGGCTGGATGAGCTGAGAACAAGCCTGAAATGGAATGAAGAAAGACCAGCACTGCCCTTGTTATGAGCGTTGAGGGTTCACTCACTCCCGGATTGTACTCCAGAACTCTTTGTACTCTTTCCACAGTGTACCGAGTAATGAGAGGACGGAAACTGGAAGTCGTGGAACGAGCTTAATGCTTCCCCCAATCCTGGTGGGGAGTGGGCTTGCTGTGGTGCCTGTGGAGTTTGGGAATGCAGGCATTCAGTATAGTCTCTCATGGAAGACTAGTAAGGCGCTGCTGAGGAACTGAATGGCCCAGGTCAAGAGATCATCAGGACTTGGTAGGACGGAAGGCCCAGAATCCTCCTGTAATCACATGAAAGAATCCGTGTTTCCAGAAGATGTGAAGGGCTATAAAAAAGGAATTTTGCCCTGACCCACCTGTGCCTGTAGTGGGTGGTGGTGACTGGAAGAAAAGTGTCCAAATGCTTCAAACCCTACTTCAGCTGGGGCCATGAAATCTCAAATTGAAGTTGCTACTGATGCATGCCATTTGCAGATGCCATGAAGCTGAGGTCATCGGCCGACACTGTAACATCCTAACAAAAAACACCCATGGTGAAGTTAATGCCCTGTGCAGTGGGGCTGGAGGAATATCAATAGTTTGATCATGTGCTGGTTTATTCTGCTCCCTTTCGGCATCAGTTCATAAGCATAGCCCTTTTGACTCGTGAAAAATAGGGTCAGTAAAAAGTGGGACCTGCCTATCTGATGGTCCAGTCTTCACCACGTAACCCTGACCCTCAGGGTCACCCTGTGACATTAGAACACTATTTTCCTGCCACCTTGGTCTTTTAATCCATGCATAAGAATAGCAGGCAGGTAGAAGAGAGGGACCAGCCTGCTCCCTCACTGAGCTAAGGAAAAAAAGGTCAGGTGGGAAGAAGTGCTAGCAGAACTGTGCAGAGAAGAAGCTTCTGACCATGTACCAAGGGTGGAGTGGCCACAGGGTCTTGTCCCAAGTGAAGTGTCTTATGGGAAGGCAGGTGCACCCAGATAATGTTGGAAGCCCATAAGAAAGCTGTCTTTGGATGCAGTTTTTTATAGGTAAACAAAGTAAAAGGAAACCACAGACACAACAGAGGGCAGTGGAACAGACTCTGTGATGGAAGGCTCCACAGTACAGAAAGCTCCCCACTGGTAATCTCTGACCCCAGTAACTGTTGTTTGCTCTGGCACCTAAAGAACAGAGTGTCGCACAAATTTGATTTGAAAGCTTACAGTAAAATTTTTACAGAAACATTGGATATCTCCCACAGTACCAAGTTGTCCCAGTCGATGAAGGACGAGTGGACTGGGCCGAGGATGTGGGGAATGTAAACTGAAGTATGCAAAAGATAGATATTTAGGTAGTGTTTGCATGTTATTTCTTGCAAAGGACAATCTTGCATAGAAAATTTAGGCTTTTCCAGGATCATCAGTACACATATGGTCACCACACAGGAAAAGTCCAGAACTGCTACCTAGTTATCATGGTTCACTTCATTCCTTGATGGACACGCACACCATGTAATACTCCCCTCAATCTTCTCTAATGCCACTAGAATCCCTCGTGGAGTGCCTGAAAGGTAATCCCTGTCACTAATCCTGGCCTATGTGTAATTAGTCCTCTTAGTCTATATCCTAGAGGCCTTGTTTCCAC
Organism: Lissotriton helveticus; assembly: GCF_964261635.1. Classification (NCBI taxonomy): domain Eukaryota; kingdom Metazoa; phylum Chordata; class Amphibia; order Caudata; family Salamandridae; genus Lissotriton; species Lissotriton helveticus. Next base: position 1,913,048,206 of record NC_136061.1, on the reverse strand, counting down.
AAGTGTGTGTATGGGATCTAGATCCACCTAAAGATCTCGGAGTGTTATTGCTCTTGAGTTTGACAACACATTACTAACCACTTGCTTCATGTCTGTACACCGATAAACCAATGCAAACTTTGCCACAATATGTCAAAAATAGAACAAGCATTGGAAATGCAATAGGTCTCGCAATAACGCGAGTCTGAACTATTAGCATTGTAAATGATAATGCCCTTTATTTTTGCGTTCTGGTTTTTGGAACATAAATAAAAGGCTTTGTCATGTACAAGGCCTATAGCTTAAATTTGCGTTAAAACAAGACCTATTGCATTGCAATGGTGGTGGTGCTGCTGGGTTTTCTCTGAATCTGCACTCTGAATCTGCACTCTGAATCTGCACTCTGAATCTGCACTCTGAATCTGCACCCACAATCTGCACTCTGAATCTGCACTCTGAATCTGCACCCACAATCTGCACCCACAATCTGCACTCTGAATCTGCACCCACAATCTGCACCCACAATCTGCACTCCCAATCTGCACTCCCAATCTGCACCCCCAATCTGCACCCACAATCTGCACCCCCAATCTGCACCTACAATCTGCACCCCCAATCTGCACCCACAATCTGCACCCACAATCTGCACCCACAATCTGCACTCTGAATCTACACTCTGAATCTGCACTCTGAATCTGCACTCTGAATCTGCACTCTGAATCTGCACTCTGAATCTGCACCCACAATCTGCACCCACAATAATAATAATAATAATAAAACCATTTTTAAAGCGCCTGGTTACACCTATGACGGTGTGTCCCCGCGCTGAAATGCTACTACTCCCTGAAGAAGCTGAAACCAGGTCCAACTCAAATCCTAGAATGTACCACGATACCTAATTACTTGGGAAAAAGATACGTTTTTAAATGTTGTCTGAATCTTATTTCGGAGGGCTCCATCCGAAGATTCAAGGGGAGGCTATTCCAGTGTTTACTAGCCAAGAAGCGGAAGGAGCTACCTCCCATTCTGGTCTTGCGAACACGGGGGAGTTGGAATAACATCACTCCGGCAGATCTAAGGTTTCGAATGGGGCGATGGATAGTGAGGAGTCTTTGCAGATAGTTTGGGCCTTTTCCCTGGGCAATACGATGAACAATACATAGTGCCTTAAACTTGATGCGCTCCACAATAGGGAGCCAATGAAGTTTATGCAATGCCGTCTTACCAGATGCCCTGCGTGGAAGATTAAGTACCAGGCAGGCAGCGGCATTTTGGACACACTGTAATTGTTGAATGCCTTTTTTGCTCAGGCCCAGGAGAAGGGCATTGCCATAGTCTAGATGTGGCGTGACTAGGGCATGAATAAGTTTCTTCCTGGCACCAAAGGGGAGCAGGTCGAGAACTTTGCGGAGAGTTTTCAATATTCCAAAGCATTTTCCAGTGATTTTGCTAATCTGTTGCTTAAAGGAAAGCTCCGCATCAATCATAATTCCCAAATTTCTAACAACTTCTGCTGAGCCGGGGATAGGCCCTAATTGCGTCGGCCACCAGTCCTGCGACCAGGTGGAGGGGGACTTACCGACCACCAACAGCTCGGTTTTATCGCCATTTAGGCGAAGGCAATTGCTGTTCATCCACCCCGCCACAGCCCGCATACAGTTGGAAAAGTTGATGGCTTCCTCTGGCTGGTTGTTGGCAAGTTGAATTATTAATTGGGTATCGTCAGCGTATGTGACGATATCCACACCATAGGCTTCCACGATATGTGCCAAAGGCTCCATATAAATATTGAACAGCGTGGGGCTCAGACTTGAGCCTTGTGGAACCCCATGTCTCAACTTGCGAGGAGATGATTTATAGGGAGGGCAATGCACCTGAAAACTCCTGTTTTCCAAAAAAGATTTTATCCACTCCAGGGCTGGACCCTCTATTCCCATGTCGGAGAGGCGGGACAGCAGCGTTGAGTGCAGCACGGTGTCAAATGCTGCACTAAGGTCTAATAACACCAACGCTGCTGTCTGCCCTCCATCAACAAGTTGTCTCAAGCGTTCTGTGGAAAAGAGGGCCGCGGATTCGGTTGAATATCCTGCTCTGAACCCTGACTGAGTTGAGTGGAGACAAGAGTTCTCTTCAATAAATTTCATAAGTTGCTTGTTCACGACCTTCTCCACAACTTTCCCACAAAAGGGGAGAAGAGAGATAGGACGGAGGTTTTGCAGTTGGGAGATATGAATATTCGCTTTCTTTTTCAGGGGTATAACCTGTGCGGTTTTCCAAGCATCCAGCACATGGCACTCCTGAAAAGAGAGAGCGATAAGCTGTTCAATCTGCTCAATCATGCCATCAAAAGCTCCCATACAGCGATTAGGGGAGATTACATCAAGAGGGGATCCAGAGTGGATTCCTCTCATAATGGGAAGCAGATCTGACCTCTTAGGGACTGAGAAGCTTGTTATCTGGGGCTTGGTAGCGGAAACATTTCTCACTATTGAGTGATGATCATGTGTACTGTCTGTGAAAGTGGCATGTATTAAGTCTACTTTTTTCACAAAAAAGTCCGCAATCTCATCACATAACTCGTTAGAGTATGTGTCTCGAGCCTCGAGTCTGGTGGAGACCGTGAGCTCTTTATATATTGAAAAAAGTTCCTTAGTGGGGTTTTTTGCGGATTCAATGCGTTCTTTGAAATGCACACCTTTAGCTGCTCTTATAAGTTTATGGTAAATTTTTAATTCCTTTTTATATTTTAGCTTGTCCTCTGGATCATAATTTTTTCTCCAGCCCCGTTCAGTGTTTTTGCATTTGGCTTTAGCTTCTTTAAGTTCTTTGGAGAACCATGGAGCCGTTTGAGTCTTTCTGACAGGGGGTTTAAGTGTCCATGGTGCTACTGTGTCCAGAGCCCTGGACATCCATTTTTCATAGCCATCCCATGCCTTGAGCAGAGTGTCGTTGGGGGGAGGAGGTTCTCTACATAGGGCAGATTTAAACTTTTCCTCTGTAAAGTTCTTCCAGTCTCTGCGTTTCAAGGATCTAGAATTGGGCATATTAGAATTAGTCGCACTGCATTCCTGTAGAACATTTTCCACCTCAAAGGGAATGACAAAATGATCGGACCATGTAATTTGCAGCGGAGTGGTGACTTTAATACCCTCCCAGTTGGCAAAAACAGGGTCAAGAAGATGGCCCAGTTGGTGAGAAGGAGATATAGATTGCAGTGTTAGTGATAATGATTTCAAAGCATCTACCACGGCCTGTGCCTCCCTACATTTGAGATCTTCAAAATGAAAATTGAGGTCTCCCAGAATAAGAAATTTCTTATGTCGGAGCGCATGTTGCGTTATTATTTCTGTCAGCTGAGTGGCAAATTGTGAGGACTTACCAGGGGGCCTATACACCAGAAGTCCATTGATATTACTTTTGGGACTAGTTTTTATCGCAAAAAACCCACCCTCACTGTTAGGCAGTGTAGCCTTGTCAAAGGTACAGTGTAGGTCGCTCTTGTGAATTATAGCCAATCCTCCTCCCTTCTGCTTTTCTCTATCAATTCTAAGCAGGCTATATCCTACCGGGACCGCCTCCAAGGTTTCTGGAGTTGAGGCTGTATCAAGCCACGTTTCTGTTAAAAAGAGTACATCGAGATCACCATCTAACACAAGATCATGTATCTCTAATCTGTGTTTTTTGAGGGATCTTCAATTAACTAATGTCATTTTCAAAATCGTCCCTTTTAACTCACCATTCTTTCCCCCCCTAATAGTGAAATGGCAGGTCGCACAGTACAACGTGGGAGAGTCTACTGACATAGTATGGCGGCAACTCTCTTTAACATTGGGGCGTATGGCAAGCATATCCTTGGTAGAGTACCTAATATGTGTCGTACTGTTTATGGCATTCTGGGTGAAATGGGCAGGGGTTCTGGCCCTGTGCCCCAGTCTGCCGCGGACGGGCACAGACGGGCTTGCCTTTGGCGCGCCTTTGGCGCGCCACCGGCGCGCCCGCTGCGCGGACGGGAAGACGTCATCCTTATATCCAGTCGGAGGAGGTGAGGAGCGTCCTAACAACTGGACCGCTACCCTCTTCCTTCCTTCCTCCCCAAGATGGCGACCTTTCTAACCTGCCGGCGTCAGCCCCAAAATCGGCTGCACCGGTCAGGCAATGTCCTCGAGGGGCCTCGGAGCAACGCTAGTCTTGCCACGAGGAATTAATCTTTGTCAGCAGGTAAAAACGAGCTATTTAAAATATTTTACAAGGATTTAAAATATTTCTGCAAACAATTCTATTCTGTTCAGTAAATGTCAGAAATGAAAGGGATAGCAAGGAGAGCCCCCGGCTTTTCGCCTCAGGGGTGAGTAATAGTAAATCTGTGGTTTGGCGGGAGGGCGAGATTTAAATACCTTTTCACTCGGGGAGCGTCCAACAACTGGACCGCTACCCTCTTCCTTCCTTCCTCCCCAAGATGGCGACCTTTCTAACCTGCCGGCGTCAGCCCCAAAATCGGCTGCACCGGTCAGGCAATGTCCTCGAGGGGCCTCGGAGCAACGCTAGTCTTGCCACGAGGAATTAATCTTTGTCAGCAGGTAAAAACGAGCTATTTAAAATATTTTACAAGGATTTAAAATATTTCTGCAAACAATTCTATTCTGTTCAGTAAATGTCAGAAATGAAAGGGATAGCCAGGAGAGCCCCCGGCTTTTCGCCTCAGGGGTGAGTAATAGTAAATCAGTCTGCACCCACAATCTGCACCCACAATCTGCACCCACAATCTGCACCCTGAATCTGCACCCTGAATCGGCACCCTGAATCTGCACCCTGAATCTACACCCTGAATCTGCACTCTGAATCTGCACTCTGAATCTGCACTCTGAATCTGCACCCACAATGTGCACCCACAATCTGCACCCACAATCTGCACCCACAATCTGCACCCACAATCTGCACCCACAATCTGCACTCTGAATCTGCACTCTGAATCTGCACCCACAATCTGCACCCACAATCTGCACCCACAATGTGTGAGTGGCGTTGCGTGTGTGAGTGGCGTTGCGTGGATGAGTGGGGTTGCGTGGATGAGTGGGGTTGCGTGTGTGAGTGGCGTTGCGTGTGTGAGTGGCGTTGCGTGTGTGATTGGCGTTGCGTGTGTGAGTGGCGTTGCGTGTGTGAGTGGCGTTGCGTGTGTGAGTGGCGTTGGGTGTGTGAGTGGCATTGGGTGTGTGAGTGGCATTGCGTGTGTGAGTGGCGTTGCGTGTGTGAGTGGCGTTGCGTGTGTGAGTGGCGTTGCGTGTGTGAGTGGCGTTGCGTGTGTGAGTTGTGTTGCGTGTGTGAGTGGCGTTGCGTGTGTGAGTGGCGTTGCGTGTGTGAGTGGCGTTGCGTGGGTGAGTGGTGTTGCGTGTGTGAGTGGTGTTGCTTGGGTGAGTGGCGTTGCGTGGATGAGTGGCGTTGCGTGGATGAGTGGGGTTGCGTGGATGAGTGGGGTTGCGTGGATGAGTTGCGTTGCGTGTGTGAGTGGTGTTGCTTGGGTGAGTGGCATTGCGTGGGTGAGTGTGGTGTTGCGTGGATGATAGTGGGCTTGCGTGGGTGTGAGTGGCGTTGCGTGTCTGTAAGTGTTGCTGTGTGGGTGAAAGTGGCACAGAGCCTTTGATGTGGCCTGGCGCAGGAGAAATGCTGCTGCTGCTAATTAAATACAAGAGTGGCCGGGAAGCGGCCGGGAAACACAAGTACGGCCGGCCACATAATTAGGGGAGGAGAAGCCGCACAGCACACGCTGGGAGAAGCCCTTTGATGTGCTGTGCGGCCGCGATGCGCGCTCTGTGCTGGGGGAGGGCAATTAGCCTGAACTCGCGGCAAGATCAAACGAAGGGTGGGAGGGACATTGAGGAACAGATGGCCATGAAAGTGTATGGGCCAAAAGCGCATGCCTGTGGCCACGTGCACTCGAAGAAAACGCCACGAAAAAAAGCGGTGGTTTCACAATCAGTTCGAGCACTTGAATTCTCGCCATTTCCCATTCCTTCGGAATGGTAAAGGCGAGACCTAAAAAGGAATACTAGACAGGGAACATCCTTAAGACTTACCATTTAATTGTCAATTCTGGACAAACCCCCTATCCACCACTGACACATAAGCTGTCTGTTTGATCTTCGATTTTCATCTGACCTCTACACAATAAATCACCTAATGCACCTGAACTGATAGACTTATGAAGCGTCCCCCTGTTACTGATGCACCAACACCAGGATTAGCACTATCTAAACAGGCATGCCTGCAAGTCCTTGAGTAAACTCCAAAACGTTCTGAACCAAGAAGTCTCCACCATCCTCATTTAATATGCATGGTCTCGTATTTGTTCATCAAGATATAATGCAGGTCAAGATACTGTGCTCTCGGATTGTGTAAAGATTTGCCAACAAAGAGAGATGAAATTGAGAAAAACGTTGCCCTACACCAAGGTCCATGCAATTTCCTCACTTCAGCGAGATGTCTCACCCAAGGAGAGCCACATGCCAACCTACAAGGAATTGGTCCTGGCTATGAAGGGCAGTGGGAAATAGCCACGCACTAAACATTTCCCACTTGCCAGATGTCCCACCTCTTAAAAAGTAACATCGCACGACTGAGAAGTTTAACTGCACACCCACTATTCCCTTCTCACATGATGTCCTGTCCTAGGGAATACGACTTCCCCATCCCACCGGTGAGGAATTGATTGTGAGCATTGCTGAACAGCTGCAGGGCTTTGGTGCCAGCCAATACGTCTTTGTTGCACAAGGAACAACTCCCACTGTTTAAACATCAGCAGCCTCATGCTTTGTAAAGATGACAACGTCTTAAAAAAAGTTATGCAACTTTGCACACTAGAAGTTTCATAGGCTTGACTACCTCAGGGAAAACTCCTCCCCCTACCTAACAATGTAATACACTCGTCATTTCTAAAATACAGGCTCAAATGTCGCTGTTGTTCGGATCTTTTTGTGTTCTTATACATAAAACAATATGATTCCATAAAACGCTTTGATTGGCTCGTTCTATTGTTGGCTCACAAGTGTTTGCTAATTTTCTGGAAGTACGTAATGGAGGAGAATCATACCACTTACCTATTGTTTTTATGTATTTTCTCTTTTGCGCTCTGCTGTGGTGGTGGCCCTGCTAGATCGGTGAAAGATCGCAAACTGAGATCGTCTCTGAAGAAAACAAGGGTCTAATGTGGACTCTACTCAAGCAGCTTCGTCCAGGCATGGATCTGTCCCGAGTGGTTCTTCCCACTTTCATCCTGGAGCCAAGGTCCTTTCTCAACAAGTTGTCTGATTACTATTACCACGCTGACCTCCTTTCCCAGTAAGTAACTCTCCAGGGAAATGACCCTGTATTGTTGCCAGGCCTCTATGCCTATTACGCATGTCTCTGTATGCGTTGTTTGTGTTCTCGGACAGCAGCAACTTGGTTTAGCAGTTGAAGTCTGTACTTTTTCTTGGGTGGGGCTAGTGACCGAAAGACAAAGTGACCGAAAGACAAAGTGACCGAAATGTGACCTACAAAGCTCAGCAAAAGTACTTTGGCCCTCTAGCGTACTGTCGAAGAGGATCTAATAATTGATGGAATGGAATGCTAGCCAGAGGAATCTCAAGAGGCTAACAGTTGTTAACTGACTTCCATGCATCATTGTGCCATTGACTCCCTGTGTAATATTGTGCAGTTGGTTTTCTAGGAGATTAAAGATAATCATTTTTTGTTTACCTGCACTTCATTTATCGTTTCTATCGATTCCGACTTCACCGAAGCTGATTTTGATATTGGTATTTTCAGTGGTGTAGTGTACATCATTTCCCACTGTGTCAGCTGAGAGGGCATTGCAAGTCTTTAGCCTGTGATGAGGAAGGGAAACACATTTCATCCATGTATTTTAGGTTAGGGCACTAGACAGGCGCTGTGACACTGTTCCCAATTCAGATATGTTTACCGCTCTTAAACCCTTGATACATTAATAGTAATGCATGTAAAAATAGAAAGGACGTATCGGGTGGTGAAAAATATGCACATCCATTAGGGAACATGAAAAATTCCATTGCAGCAGATCTATGAACGCACTTAGACCTGTCAATTCATACAGTGCCAGCGTGTGCCATGCAATATCTGCTCCTCAGGATGTTTTTCAGGTCTGGCCTTTGCCATACTGTTTTTTTTTAACAATTCATAGCTACAAAATACACAAGTATATACATACATCAAGAGACTTTCACTTAGCAGCGTACCTCATGGAACAGTGGGTCAACCACCCACTTTAGCCTTAGGGTTGTCTCATAGTGAATGATAGCATTTTAACTTTGCACATGTGAATATTCACCTGCTAAATAATACACTTCAGTGGCAATGCTAGTGAGTTAATGACTCATTTCATTTAGTTTAATTAGTTTGGTTTACTACTTTTAGGTCTTGTCTAGGCAACACATGTACTGTCTCTTCAAGACCTTTTGTTTTCTTACAGTGGGCTTAGAGCTCTCCCTTTGCTTATCATTGGCTGGCTTCTTTGTCACTCTTATTTGCTTGCTTCTTATTGAGCAGCTGACATTGACTTCCTTCCTCTTCCTTTGTTTGTTCCTCTCCTGGAGCATTAACACATTTCCTGTGTCATTCAACTGCTGGTTTTTTTAGGCACTACTTTTTTCTTTGTGTTTAAGCACTGTTCCAGAGTCTGTGTTTTTCTGCTGTCTTTCATCGTGTACTTCTCCACCCTCTGTCAGCTGCCCCTAAACCTGCCTTCTGCCGTTTCCCTTCTGGTTGCTCCCAGCTCCTCCCTCCTCTACTTACCGCTAACCTCGGTTGTCCATCTGCCTACACCTGTTCTTTCCCTACTACCCTCCGTTATCCATCTGCTGCCATCACGCTCTCCCTCTCACTCTACGTTGGTCTGCTTGCCCCCAGCAGCTCCCTCCAACCCTCCGTTGTCCATGTGCTCGTTCTCAGCCCCTCTCTTCATTCCTCCGTTGTCCATCTGCTTCTGCTTGCTCCCAGTGCCTCCCTCCCTGCTCTATCCATGTTGCCCCCTCACATCATGTTGCCCCCCTTGTACCCCTATAAAAAAAAACACAAGGACGTGGTCAACGATAGCCACATCACTTTTTTCACCACACCCTTTTTTGTCAACATTGCTCCCACCATATGCCCTCTCCCCTTCTCGCTAACTATTTAAAACAAGCATTTGCAATGCAATAGGTCTTGCATTCACGCAAGTTTGAGCTATTGGCATTGTAAATGACTATGCCTTTTATTTATATTTTGGGTTTTAAAACATAAATAAAAGGCATTGTCATTTACAATACTAATAGCTTAAACTCACAAATGCAAGACCTATTGCATTGCAATAAAGTGCCTTCTCGACCGAATGTTAGATTGTAAATATCAGAGGAAGAGACTGGCCTGCGACATCTTCAAAGCAGTGATAAATAGTGCAGTGAAGATGTGTAAGTATTGTAAATAACACAGACACAAAGTATGAAGTGAGAGTTACTTATGATCTGAGCTATAAACACTAAAATAGTGCTCCAACACCTTTCACTCTGTGATTACACTGTCGTGGCTCAGGAGGAAGAGCGGGAGGGGGGCTCTTTCCTGCACTCTCCGTGATTTGAGTGTGCAGTGTGGCATTGTGTAATGTCATTGCTATCCTTGGCCTAATAAAAAACACTCCAGCTGTAGTAGGGCCCTGGCTTCACCTCCTGGTGCAGGGCGGGCTGTGCTTTATGGCAGGTGTGGAGGGAGGGATAGTCTCGGCTGCAGCTCCGGCCTCCTACAGTGCCCCTGCTATTACTAGTGAGCGAGAGGCACTGTAGTGGTGGTATTGGTTTTGGTGGTGGTGTTGGTATTGGTGGTGGTGGTGGTATTGGTGGTGGTGGTATTGGTGGTAATATTGGTGGTGGTGGCATTCATGGTATTGGTGGTGGTGGTATTAGTAGTGGAGGTGGTATTGGTGGTGGTGGTATTAGTGGCAGTATTGGTATTGGTGGTGGTGGTGGTGGTATTGGAATTGGTATTGGCGGTGGTATTGGTGGGACTGGTATTGGTGATGGTTGTATTGGTATTGGTGGTGGGGTGGTGTTATTGGTGATATTGGTGGTGGTATTGGTGATATTGGTGGTGGTTTTGGTGGTGGTGGTAGTATTGAGGGTGGTGGTATTGGTGGTGGTGGCATTGGTGGTGGTGGTATTGGTGGTGGGGGTATTGGTGGTGGTGGTATTAGTGGTGGTGGTATTGGTTTTGGTGGTGGTTGTATTGGTGTTGGTATTGGTGGTATTGGTAGTGGTGGTGGTATTGGTGGTGGTGGGGACATTGGTGGTGGTAATGGTATTGGTGGTGTTATTGGCATTGGTGGTGGTAGTATTGGTATTAGTGGTGGTATTTGTATTGGTATTGGTGGTGGTAGTGTTGGTATTTGTGGTGGTATTGGTATCGGTGGTGGTGGTATTGGTGGTGGTGGTATTGGTGGTGGTGGTGGTGGTGGTATTGGTGGAGGTATTAGTTGTATTGGTGGGGGTATTGGTGGTGGTGGTGGTATTAGTGGTGGTGATATTGGTGGTGGTGATATTGGTGGTGGTGGTGTTGGTGGTGGTGATGTTGGTGGTGGTATTGGTGGTGGTATTGATGGTGGTATTGGCGGTATTGGTGGTGATATTGATGGTATTGCTATTGGTGGTATTGGTGGTGGTGGTATTGGCAGTGGTAGTATTGGCGGTGGTGTTATTGGCGGTGGTGGTGGTATTGGTGGAATTAGTGGTGGTGTTGGTGGTGGTATTTGTGTGGTATTGGTGGTGGTGGTGGTATTGGAGGTGGTTGTATTGTTGGTGGTGGTATTGGTGGTGGTAGTGGTTGTATTGGTGGTGGTGATGGTATTGGGGTGGTGGTATTGGTGGTGGTGGTATTGTGGTGGTGGTATTGGTATTGGTGGTATTGGTGGTATTGGTGGTGGTGGTATTGGTGTTGGTGGTAGTATTGGTAGTGGTGGTATTGGTGGTGGTGGTGGTATTGATGGTGGTGGCATTATTGGTGGTGGTATTAGTGGGGTATTGGTGGTGGTAGTGTTGGTATTTGTGGTGGTATTGGTATTGGTGGTGGTGGTATTGGTGGTGGTGGCGGTGGTATTAGTTGTATTGGTGGTGATATTGGTGGTGGTGGTGGTATTAGTGGTGGTGATATTGATGGTGTTGGTGGTGGTGATATTGATGGTTGTGGTGGTGGTGTTGGTGGTGGTATTGGTGATATTGGTGGTGGTGGTATTGGTGGTATTGGTGGTGGTATTGGTGGTATTGCTATTGGTGGTATTGGTGTTGGTGGTATTGGCAGTGGTAGTATTGGTGGTGGTGTTATTGGTGGTGGTGGTGGTATTGGTAGTGGTAGTGGTGGAATTGGTGGTGGTGTTGGTGGGGGTATTTGTGGTGGTATTGGTGGTGGTGGTATTGGAGGTGGTTGTATTAGTGGTGGTATTGGTGGTGGTAGTGGTTGTATTGGTGGTGGTGATGGTATTGGGGTGGTGGTATTGGTGGCGGTGGTGGTATTGTGGTGGTGGTATTGGTGGGAGTGGTATTGGTGGTGGTGGTGGTAGTATTGGTAGTGGTGGTATTGGTGGTGGTGGTATTGATGGTGGTGGCATTATTGGTGGTGGTATTAGTGGGGGTATTTGTGGTATTGGTGGTGGTGGTATTGGTGGTGGTGGTATTGGTGGTGGTGGTGGTATTGGTGGTGGTGGTGGTGGTATTGGTGGCGGTATTAGTTGTATTGGTGGTGGTATTGGTGGCGGTGTTGGTGGTGGTGGCATTCGTGGTGGTGGTGATATTGGTGGTGGTGGTGGTGTTGGTGGTGGTGATATTGGTGGTTGTGGTGGTGGTATTGGTATTGGTGATATTGGTGGTGGTGGTATTGGTGGTATTGCTATTGGTGGTATTGGTGGTGGTGGTGGTATTGGCAGTGGTAGTATTGGCGGTGGTGTTATTGGTGGTGGTGGTAGTATTGGTAGTGGTGGAATTGGTGGTGGTGTTGGTGGTGGTATTTGTGTGGTATTGGTGGTGGTGGTGGTATTGAAGGTGGTTGTATTGTTGGTGGTGGTAGTGGTTGTATTGGTGGTGGTGATGGTATTGGGGTGGTGGTATTGGTGGCGGTGGTGGTATTGTGGTGGTGGTATTGGTATTGGTGGTGGTATTGGTGGTGGTGGTATTGGTGGTGGTGGTAGTATTGGTAGTGGTGGTATTGGTGGTGGTGGTGGTATTGATGGTTGTGGCAATATTGGTGGTTGTATTAGTGGGGTATTGGTGGTGGTAGTGTTGGTATTTGTGGTGGTATTGGTATTGGTGGTGGTGGTATTGGTGGTGGTGGTGGTATTGGTGGTGGTGGTGGTATTGGTGGCGGTATTAGTTGTATTGGTGGTGGTATTGGTGGTGGTGCTGGTGGTTGTGGTGGTATTGGCGGTATTGGTATTGCTATTGGTGGTGGTGTTATTGGCGGTGGTGGTGGTATTGGTAGTGGTGGAATTGGTGGTGGTGTTGGTGGTGGTATTTGTGTGGTATTGGTGGTGGTGGTGGTATTGGAGGTGGTTGTATTGTTGGTGGTGGTATTGGTGGTGGTAGTGGTTGTATTGGTGGTGGTGATGGTATTGGGGTGGTGGTATTGGTGGTGGTAGTATTGTGGTGGTGGTATTGGTATTGGTGGTATTGGTGGTATTGGTGGTGGTGGTATTGGTGTTGGTGGTAGTATTGGTAGTGGTGGTATTGGTGGTGGTGGTGGTATTGATGGTGGTGGCATTATTGGTGGTGGTATTAGTGGGGTATTGGTGGTGGTAGTGTTGGTATTTGTGGTGGTATTGGTATTGGTGGTGGTGGTATTGGTGGTGGTGGCGGTGGTATTAGTTGTATTGGTGGTGATATTGGTGGTGGTGGTGTTGGTGGTGGTGATATTGATGGTTGTGGTGGTGGTGTTGGTGGTGGTATTGGTGATATTGGTGGTGGTGGTATTGGTGGTATTGGTGGTGGTATTGGTGGTATTGCTATTGGTGGTATTGGTGTTGGTGGTATTGGCAGTGGTAGTATTGGTGGTGGTGTTATTGGTGGTGGTGGTGGTATTGGTAGTGGTAGTGGTGGAATTGGTGGTGGTGTTGGTGGGGGTATTTGTGGTGGTATTGGTGGTGGTGGTATTGGAGGTGGTTGTATTAGTGGTGGTATTGGTGGTGGTAGTGGTTGTATTGGTGGTGGTGATGGTATTGGGGTGGTGGTATTGGTGGCGGTGGTGGTATTGTGGTGGTGGTATTGGTGGGAGTGGTATTGGTGGTGGTGGTGGTAGTATTGGTAGTGGTGGTATTGGTGGTGGTGGTATTGATGGTGGTGGCATTATTGGTGGTGGTATTAGTGGGGGTATTTGTGGTATTGGTGGTGGTGGTATTGGTGGTGGTGGTATTGGTGGTGGTGGTGGTATTGGTGGTGGTGGTGGTGGTATTGGTGGCGGTATTAGTTGTATTGGTGGTGGTATTGGTGGCGGTGTTGGTGGTGGTGGCATTCGTGGTGGTGGTGATATTGGTGGTGGTGGTGGTGTTGGTGGTGGTGATATTGGTGGTTGTGGTGGTGGTATTGGTATTGGTGATATTGGTGGTGGTGGTATTGGTGGTATTGCTATTGGTGGTGGTGGTGGTATTGGCAGTGGTAGTATTGGCGGTGGTGTTATTGGTGGTGGTGGTAGTATTGGTAGTGGTGGAATTGGTGGTGGTGTTGGTGGTGGTATTTGTGTGGTATTGGTGGTGGTGGTGATATTGATGGTGGTGGTGTTGGTGGTGGTGATATTGATGGTTGTGGTGGTGGTGTTGGTGGTGGTATTGGTGATATTGGTGGTGGTGGTATTGGTGGTATTGGTGGTGGTATTGGTGGTATTGCTATTGGTGGTATTGGTGTTGGTGGTATTGGCAGTGGTAGTATTGGTGGTGGTGTTATTGGTGGTGGTGGTGGTATTGGTAGTGGTAGTGGTGGAATTGGTGGTGGTGTTGGTGGGGGTATTTGTGGTGGTATTGGTGGTGGTGGTATTGGAGGTGGTTGTATTAGTGGTGGTATTGGTGGTGGTAGTGGTTGTATTGGTGGTGGTGATGGTATTGGGGTGGTGGTATTGGTGGCGGTGGTGGTATTGTGGTGGTGGTATTGGTGGGAGTGGTATTGCTGGTGGTGGTGGTAGTATTGGTAGTGGTGGTATTGGTGGTGGTGGTATTGATGGTGGTGGCATTATTGGTGGTGGTATTAGTGGGGGTATTTGTGGTATTGGTGGTGGTGGTATTGGTGGTGGTGGTATTGGTGGTGGTGGTGGTATTGGTGGTGGTGGTGGTGGTATTGGTGGCGGTATTAGTTGTATTGGTGGTGGTATTGGTGGCGGTGTTGGTGGTGGTGGCATTCGTGGTGGTGGTGATATTGGTGGTGGTGGTGGTGTTGGTGGTGGTGATATTGGTGGTTGTGGTGGTGGTATTGGTATTGGTGATATTGGTGGTGGTGGTATTGGTGGTATTGCTATTGGTGGTGGTGGTGGTATTGGCAGTGGTAGTATTGGCGGTGGTGTTATTGGTGGTGGTGGTAGTATTGGTAGTGGTGGAATTGGTGGTGGTGTTGGTGGTGGTATTTGTGTGGTATTGGTGGTGGTGGTGGTATTGAAGGTGGTTGTATTGTTGGTGGTGGTAGTGGTTGTATTGGTGGTGGTGATGGTATTGGGGTGGTGGTATTGGTGGCGGTGGTGGTATTGTGGTGGTGGTATTGGTATTGGTGGTGGTATTGGTGGTGGTGGTATTGGTGGTGGTGGTAGTATTGGTAGTGGTGGTATTGGTGGTGGTGGTGGTATTGATGGTTGAGGCAATATTGGTGGTTGTATTAGTGGGGTATTGGTGGTGGTAGTGTTGGTATTTGTGGTGGTATTGGTATTGGTGGTGGTGGTATTGGTGGTGGTGGTGGTATTGGTGGTGGTGGTATTGGTGGCGGTATTAGTTGTATTGGTGGTGGTATTGGTGGTGGTGCTGGTGGTTGTGGTGGTATTGGCGGTATTGGTATTGCTATTGGTGGTATTGGTGGTGGTGGTATTGGCAGCGGTAGTATTGGCGGTGGTGTTATTGGTGGTAGTGGTGATATTGGTATTGGTAGTGGTGGAATTGGTGGTGGCGTTGGTGGTGGTATTTGTGGTGGTATTGGTTGTGGTGGTACTGGAGGTGGTTGTATTGGTGCTGGTGGTATTGGTGGTGGTGGTTGTATTGGTAGTGGTGATGGTATTGGGGTGGTGGTATTGGTGGCGGTGGTGGTATTGTGGTTGTGGTATTGTGGTGGTGGTATTGGTGGTGGTGGTGGTATTGGTGTTGGTGGTAGTATTGGTAGTGGTGGTATTGGTGGTGGTGGTGGTGGTGGTGGTATTGATGGTGGTGGCATTATTGGTGGTGGTATTAGTGGGGGTAATGTTGGTAGTGGTAGTATTGGTGGTGGTGGTGGTATTGGTGGTGGTAGAGGTCCTGGTATTGGTGGTGGTGGTGTTAAATAAAACAGACTTTTGAAAACAACTCGCAGGTGGCTTTGGTGCAGATGACACAGATGTGCTGTTGTCAGCTTCAGCCCATTAGCACGCTAATCATTTCTGAATCCATTTTACTTGTGGGATTGAAACACCCATGAGATAATGCCGGGTTAAAGTGTATGAAAGCGGGCGCCCGTGTTACTGGAGCGGCCATGCTGCTTAAAAAAACATAAGCAGTTTCAGCTGAAGCAGTGCATTTCTGGCCTGCAGTAAGAGAAACTCAATAAAGTAAATAGTGCTTACAGACTAAGTAACAGGTCCCGTGTAACAACCAAAGTAAAGGGGCCAGTAGCCATGGGAGATTGCAAATGAAGACAAGGCTGTACTAAGGAGAGACTAACAAGCCTATTAACGAATCCAAAGGCAGCATTTACGAAAGACAATGACACAAGCCAATGAAAAATATGGGCAGAGAGGGTGGGGGGGGGCGGGTTCTCTCCCATACTGTACTACAGCAGTCTCCACTGCGTAGAGCGAGCAGCGCATGTGCGCTGTCGCTAGGCTCGACCTAAAAAGTGCTATGACACAGCCAGCACTGGCCATGTCAAAGTATTTTTTATTTATTTTTCTTGAAGCAATGCTGCATACCTGGCATACTGCTAACTTGGCTAGTTATTGGCTGTGCCAGTGCTAAAGTGGGGGAGAGGGGTTGGCCTAACGGCTAAGGCGCTCGACCTCGGACCTGGGGATCTGGGTTCGAGTCTCGGTAACGACACCAAAAACCCCCTGTGATTCTGGGCAAATCACTTAATCTCCCCGTGCCTAAAATGAAAGTGTTACAGTAAAGGGGGTGGTGATGGACAGAGTATTCCGAATTAATGCAGAACACTCCTACCCAGTCAAGAGATCAGGGCTTGATCCATCACCGTTTTTTAGCTCACTGCACCATCCCAGTTCAGAACCTGGCTATATGCAAATTAGTCTGTCCCTGGCCCAGTGCATCATGGGAACAGGGCAGACCAAACTACCAAGCCAATTCTTTCACTGGAAAGGAAACAAGCTTCCGGGGACCGGTTTCTGGCATTACAGCCGTCTTCGGCCCGGCTTGCTTGAATCCTGATGGTGCAGTGAGCAAGGGACTCGCATCCGAGTATACCCTTCCACGCTTATGGTGGCCAAAACGATACAGTAAAGGGGGTGGTGATGGACAGAGTATTCCGAATTAATGCAGAACACTCCTACCCAGTCAAGAGATCAGGGCTTGATCCATCACCGTTTTTTAGCTCACTGCACCATCCCAGTTCAGAACCTGGCTATATGCAAATTAGTCTGTCCCTGGCCCAGTGCATCATGGGAACAGGGCAGACCAAACTACCAAGCCAATTCTTTCACTGGAAAGGAAACAAGCTTCCGGGGACCGGTTTCTGGCATTACAGCCGTCTTCGGCCCGGCTTGCTTGAATCCTGATGGTGCAGTGAGCAAGGGACTCGCATCCGAGTATACCCTTCCACGCTTATGGTGGCCAAAACGATACAGTAAAGGGGGTGGTGATGGACAGAGTATTCCGAATTAATGCAGAACACTCCTACCCAGTCAAGAGATCAGGGCTTGATCCATCACCGTTTTTTAGCTCACTGCACCATCCCAGTTCAGAACCTGGCTATATGCAAATTAGTCTGTCCCTGGCCCAGTGCATCATGGGAACAGGGCAGACCAAACTACCAAGCCAATTCTTTCACTGGAAAGGAAACAAGCTTCCGGGGACCGGTTTCTGGCATTACAGCCGTCTTCGGCCCGGCTTGCTTGAATCCTGATGGTGCAGTGAGCAAGGGACTCGCATCCGAGTATACCCTTCCACGCTTATGGTGGCCAAAACGATACAGTAAAGGGGGTGGTGATGGACAGAGTATTCCGAATTAATGCAGAACACTCCTACCCAGTCAAGAGATCAGGGCTTGATCCATCACCGTTTTTTAGCTCACTGCACCATCCCAGTTCAGAACCTGGCTATATGCAAATTAGTCTGTCCCTGGCCCAGTGCATCATGGGAACAGGGCAGACCAAACTACCAAGCCAATTCTTTCACTGGAAAGGAAACAAGCTTCCGGGGACCGGTTTCTGGCATTACAGCCGTCTTCGGCCCGGCTTGCTTGAATCCTGATGGTGCAGTGAGCAAGGGACTCGCATCCGAGTATACCCTTCCACGCTTATGGTGGCCAAAACGATACAGTAAAGGGGGTGGTGATGGACAGAGTATTCCGAATTAATGCAGAACACTCCTACCCAGTCAAGAGATCAGGGCTTGATCCATCACCGTTTTTTAGCTCACTGCACCATCCCAGTTCAGAACCTGGCTATATGCAAATTAGTCTGTCCCTGGCCCAGTGCATCATGGGAACAGGGCAGACCAAACTACCAAGCCAATTCTTTCACTGGAAAGGAAACAAGCTTCCGGGGACCGGTTTCTGGCATTACAGCCGTCTTCGGCCCGGCTTGCTTGAATCCTGATGGTGCAGTGAGCAAGGGACTCGCATCCGAGTATACCCTTCCACGCTTATGGTGGCCAAAACGATACAGTAAAGGGGGTGGTGATGGACAGAGTATTCCGAATTAAAGCAGAACACTCCTACCCAGTCAAGAGATCAGGGCTTGATCCATCACCGTTTTTGAGCTCACTGCACCATCCCAGTTCAGAACCTGGCTATATGCAAATTAGTCTGTCCCTGGCCCAGTGCATCATGGGAACAGGGCAGACCAAACTACCAAGCCAATTCTTTCACTGGAAAGGAAACAAGCTTCCGGGGACCGGTTTCTGGCATTACAGCCGTCTTCGGCCCGGCTTGCTTGAATCCTGATGGTGCAGTGAGCAAGGGACTCGCATCCGAGTATACCCTTCCACGCTTATGGTGGCCAAAACGATACAGTAAAGGGGGTGGTGATGGACAGAGTATTCCGAATTAATGCAGAACACTCCTACCCAGTCAAGAGATCAGGGCTTGATCCATCACCGTTTTTTAGCTCACTGCATCATCCCAGTTCAGAACCTGGCTATATGCAAATTAGTCTGTCCCTGGCCCAGTGCATCATGGGAACAGGGCAGACCAAACTACCAAGCCAATTCTTTCACTGGAAAGGAAACAAGCTTCCGGGGACCGGTTTCTGGCATTACAGCCGTCTTCGGCCCGGCTTGCTTGAATCCTGATGGTGCAGTGAGCAAGGGACTCGCATCCGAGTATACCCTTCCACGCTTATGGTGGCCAAAACGATACAGTAAAGGGGGTGGTGATGGACAGAGTATTCCGAATTAATGCAGAACACTCCTACCCAGTCAAGAGATCAGGGCTTGATCCATCACCGTTTTTTAGCTCACTGCACCATCCCAGTTCAGAACCTGGCTATATGCAAATTAGTCTGTCCCTGGCCCAGTGCATCATGGGAACAGGGCAGACCAAACTACCAAGCCAATTCTTTCACTGGAAAGGAAACAAGCTTCCGGGGACCGGTTTCTGGCATTACAGCCGTCTTCGGCCCGGCTTGCTTGAATCCTGATGGTGCAGTGAGCAAGGGACTCGCATCCGAGTATACCCTTCCACGCTTATGGTGGCCAAAACGATACAGTAAAGGGGGTGGTGATGGACAGAGTATTCCGAATTAATGCAGAACACTCCTACCCAGTCAAGAGATCAGGGCTTGATCCATCACCGTTTTTTAGCTCACTGCACCATCCCAGTTCAGAACCTGGCTATATGCAAATTAGTCTGTCCCTGGCCCAGTGCATCATGGGAACAGGGCAGACCAAACTACCAAGCCAATTCTTTCACTGGAAAGGAAACAAGCTTCCGGGGACCGGTTTCTGGCATTACAGCCGTCTTCGGCCCGGCTTGCTTGAATCCTGATGGTGCAGTGAGCAAGGGACTCGCATCCGAGTATACCCTTCCACGCTTATGGTGGCCAAAACGATACAGTAAAGGGGGTGGTGATGGACAGAGTATTCCGAATTAATGCAGAACACTCCTACCCAGTCAAGAGATCAGGGCTTGATCCATCACCGTTTTTTAGCTCACTGCACCATCCCAGTTCAGAACCTGGCTATATGCAAATTAGTCTGTCCCTGGCCCAGTGCATCATGGGAACAGGGCAGACCAAACTACCAAGCCAATTCTTTCACTGGAAAGGAAACAAGCTTCCGGGGACCGGTTTCTGGCATTACAGCCGTCTTCGGCCCGGCTTGCTTGAATCCTGATGGTGCAGTGAGCAAGGGACTCGCATCCGAGTATACCCTTCCACGCTTATGGTGGCCAAAACGATACAGTAAAGGGGGTGGTGATGGACAGAGTATTCCGAATTAATGCAGAACACTCCTACCCAGTCAAGAGATCAGGGCTTGATCCATCACCGTTTTTTAGCTCACTGCACCATCCCAGTTCAGAACCTGGCTATATGCAAATTAGTCTGTCCCTGGCCCAGTGCATCATGGGAACAGGGCAGACCAAACTACCAAGCCAATTCTTTCACTGGAAAGGAAACAAGCTTCCGGGGACCGGTTTCTGGCATTACAGCCGTCTTCGGCCCGGCTTGCTTGAATCCTGATGGTGCAGTGAGCAAGGGACTCGCATCCGAGTATACCCTTCCACGCTTATGGTGGCCAAAACGATACAGTAAAGGGGGTGGTGATGGACAGAGTATTCCGAATTAATGCAGAACACTCCAACCCAGTCAAGAGATCAGGGCTTGATCCATCACCGTTTTTTAGCTCACTGCACCATCCCAGTTCAGAACCTGGCTATATGCAAATTAGTCTGTCCCTGGCCCAGTGCATCATGGGAACAGGGCAGACCAAACTACCAAGCCAATTCTTTCACTGGAAAGGAAACAAGCTTCCGGGGACCGGTTTCTGGCATTACAGCCGTCTTCGGCCCGGCTTGCTTGAATCCTGATGGTGCAGTGAGCAAGGGACTCGCATCCGAGTATACCCTTCCACGCTTATGGTGGCCAAAACGATACAGTAAAGGGGGTGGTGATGGACAGAGTATTCCGAATTAATGCAGAACACTCCTACCCAGTCAAGAGATCAGGGCTTGATCCATCACCGTTTTTTAGCTCACTGCACCATCCCAGTTCAGAACCTGGCTATATGCAAATTAGTCTGTCCCTGGCCCAGTGCATCATGGGAACAGGGCAGACCAAACTACCAAGCCAATTCTTTCACTGGAAAGGAAACAAGCTTCCGGGGACCGGTTTCTGGCATTACAGCCGTCTTCGGCCCGGCTTGCTTGAATCCTGATGGTGCTCCATCAGGATTCAAGCAAGCCGGGCCGAAGAGGCTGAAATGCCAGAAACCGGTCCCCGGTAGCTTGTCTCCTTTCTGGTGAAGAATTGGCTTGGTAGTTTGGTCTGCCCTGTTCCCATGATGCACTGGGCCAGGGACAGACTAATTTGCATATAGCCAGGTTCTGAGCTGGGATGGGGCAGTGAGATAAATAACGGTGATGGATCAAGCCCTGATCTTTGGACTGGGTAAGAGTGGTCTGCTTAATTCAGACACTCTGTTCATCACCACCCCCTTTTCTGTATCGTTTTTGGCCACTATAGGTGTGGCAGGGTATACTCAGACATGAGTCCCTTTCTCACTGCTCCATCAGGATTCAAGCAAGCCGGGCCGAAGAGGCTGAAATGCCAGAAACCGGTCCCCGGTAGCTTGTCTCCTTTCTGGTGAAGAATTGGCTTGGTAGTTTGGTCTGCCCTGTTCCCATGATGCACTGGGCCAGGGACAGACTAATTTGCATATAGCCAGGTTCTGAGCTGGGATGGGGCAGTGAGATAAATAACGGTGATGGATCAAGCCCTGATCTTTGGACTGGGTAAGAGTGGTCTGCTTAATTCAGACACTCTGTTCATCACCACCCCCTTTTCTGTATCGTTTTTGGCCACTATAGGTGTGGCAGGGTATACTCAGACATGAGTCCCTTTCTCACTGCTCCATCAGGATTCAAGCAAGCCGGGCCGAAGAGGCTGAAATGCCAGAAACCGGTCCCCGGTAGCTTGTCTCCTTTCTGGTGAAGAATTGGCTTGGTAGTTTGGTCTGCCCTGTTCCCATGATGCACTGGGCCAGGGACAGACTAATTTGCATATAGCCAGGTTCTGAGCTGGGATGGGGCAGTGAGATAAATAACGGTGATGGATCAAGCCCTGATCTTTGGACTGGGTAAGAGTGGTCTGCTTAATTCAGACACTCTGTTCATCACCACCCCCTTTTCTGTATCGTTTTTGGCCACTATAGGTGTGGCAGGGTATACTCAGACATGAGTCCCTTTCTCACTGCTCCATCAGGATTCAAGCAAGCCGGGCCGAAGAGGCTGAAATGCCAGAAACCGGTCCCCGGTAGCTTGTCTCCTTTCTGGTGAAGAATTGGCTTGGTAGTTTGGTCTGCCCTGTTCCCATGATGCACTGGGCCAGGGACAGACTAATTTGCATATAGCCAGGTTCTGAGCTGGGATGGGGCAGTGAGATAAATAACGGTGATGGATCAAGCCCTGATCTTTGGACTGGGTAAGAGTGGTCTGCTTAATTCAGACACTCTGTTCATCACCACCCCCTTTTCTGTATCGTTTTTGGCCACTATAGGTGTGGCAGGGTATACTCAGACATGAGTCCCTTTCTCACTGCTCCATCAGGATTCAAGCAAGCCGGGCCGAAGAGGCTGAAATGCCAGAAACCGGTCCCTGGTAGCTTGTCTCCTTTCTGGTGAAGAATTGGCTTGGTAGTTTGGTCTGCCCTGTTCCCATGATGCACTGGGCCAGGGACAGACTAATTTGCATATAGCCAGGTTCTGAGCTGGGATGGGGCAGTGAGATAAATAACGGTGATGGATCAAGCCCTGATCTTTGGACTGGGTAAGAGTGGTCTGCTTAATTCAGACACTCTGTTCATCACCACCCCCTTTTCTGTATCGTTTTTGGCCACTATAGGTGTGGCAGGGTATACTCAGACATGAGTCCCTTTCTCACTGCTCCATCAGGATTCAAGCAAGCCGGGCCGAAGAGGCTGAAATGCCAGAAACCGGTCCCCGGTAGCTTGTCTCCTTTCTGGTGAAGAATTGGCTTGGTAGTTTGGTCTGCCCTGTTCCCATGATGCACTGGGCCAGGGACAGACTAATTTGCATATAGCCAGGTTCTGAGCTGGGATGGGGCAGTGAGATAAATAACGGTGATGGATCAAGCCCTGATCTTTGGACTGGGTAAGAGTGGTCTGCTTAATTCAGACACTCTGTTCATCACCACCCCCTTTTCTGTATCGTTTTTGGCCACTATAGGTGTGGCAGGGTATACTCAGACATGAGTCCCTTTCTCACTGCTCCATCAGGATTCAAGCAAGCCGGGCCGAAGAGGCTGAAATGCCAGAAACCGGTCCCCGGTAGCTTGTCTCCTTTCTGGTGAAGAATTGGCTTGGTAGTTTGGTCTGCCCTGTTCCCATGATGCACTGGGCCAGGGACAGACTAATTTGCATATAGCCAGGTTCTGAGCTGGGATGGGGCAGTGAGATAAATAACGGTGATGGATCAAGCCCTGATCTTTGGACTGGGTAAGAGTGGTCTGCTTAATTCAGACACTCTGTTCATCACCACCCCCTTTTCTGTATCGTTTTTGGCCACTATAGGTGTGGCAGGGTATACTCAGACATGAGTCCCTTTCTCACTGCTCCATCAGGATTCAAGCAAGCCGGGCCGAAGAGGCTGAAATGCCAGAAACCGGTCCCCGGTAGCTTGTCTCCTTTCTGGTGAAGAATTGGCTTGGTAGTTTGGTCTGCCCTGTTCCCATGATGCACTGGGCCAGGGACAGACTAATTTGCATATAGCCAGGTTCTGAGCTGGGATGGGGCAGTGAGATAAATAACGGTGATGGATCAAGCCCTGATCTTTGGACTGGGTAAGAGTGGTCTGCTTAATTCAGACACTCTGTTCATCACCACCCCCTTTTCTGTATCGTTTTTGGCCACTATAGGTGTGGCAGGGTATACTCAGACATGAGTCCCTTTCTCACTGCTCCATCAGGATTCAAGCAAGCCGGGCCGAAGAGGCTGAAATGCCAGAAACCGGTCCCCGGTAGCTTGTCTCCTTTCTGGTGAAGAATTGGCTTGGTAGTTTGGTCTGCCCTGTTCCCATGATGCACTGGGCCAGGGACAGACTAATTTGCATATAGCCAGGTTCTGAGCTGGGATGGGGCAGTGAGATAAATAACGGTGATGGATCAAGCCCTGATCTTTGGACTGGGTAAGAGTGGTCTGCTTAATTCAGACACTCTGTTCATCACCACCCCCTTTTCTGTATCGTTTTTGGCCACTATAGGTGTGGCAGGGTATACTCAGACATGAGTCCCTTTCTCACTGCTCCATCAGGATTCAAGCAAGCCGGGCCGAAGAGGCTGAAATGCCAGAAACCGGTCCCCGGTAGCTTGTCTCCTTTCTGGTGAAGAATTGGCTTGGTAGTTTGGTCTGCCCTGTTCCCATGATGCACTGGGCCAGGGACAGACTAATTTGCATATAGCCAGGTTCTGAGCTGGGATGGGGCAGTGAGATAAATAACGGTGATGGATCAAGCCCTGATCTTTGGACTGGGTAAGAGTGGTCTGCTTAATTCAGACACTCTGTTCATCACCACCCCCTTTTCTGTATCGTTTTTGGCCACTATAGGTGTGGCAGGGTATACTCAGACATGAGTCCCTTTCTCACTGCTCCATCAGGATTCAAGCAAGCCGGGCCGAAGAGGCTGAAATGCCAGAAACCGGTCCCCGGTAGCTTGTCTCCTTTCTGGTGAAGAATTGGCTTGGTAGTTTGGTCTGCCCTGTTCCCATGATGCACTGGGCCAGGGACAGACTAATTTGCATATAGCCAGGTTCTGAGCTGGGATGGGGCAGTGAGATAAATAACGGTGATGGATCAAGCCCTGATCTTTGGACTGGGTAAGAGTGGTCTGCTTAATTCAGACACTCTGTTCATCACCACCCCCTTTTCTGTATCGTTTTTGGCCACTATAGGTGTGGCAGGGTATACTCAGACATGAGTCCCTTTCTCACTGCTCCATCAGGATTCAAGCAAGCCGGGCCGAAGAGGCTGAAATGCCAGAAACCGGTCCCCGGTAGCTTGTCTCCTTTCTGGTGAAGAATTGGCTTGGTAGTTTGGTCTGCCCTGTTCCCATGATGCACTGGGCCAGGGACAGACTAATTTGCATATAGCCAGGTTCTGAGCTGGGATGGGGCAGTGAGATAAATAACGGTGATGGATCAAGCCCTGATCTTTGGACTGGGTAAGAGTGGTCTGCTTAATTCAGACACTCTGTTCATCACCACCCCCTTTTCTGTATCGTTTTTGGCCACTATAGGTGTGGCAGGGTATACTCAGACATGAGTCCCTTTCTCACTGCTCCATCAGGATTCAAGCAAGCCGGGCCGAAGAGGCTGAAATGCCAGAAACCGGTCCCCGGTAGCTTGTCTCCTTTCTGGTGAAGAATTGGCTTGGTAGTTTGGTCTGCCCTGTTCCCATGATGCACTGGGCCAGGGACAGACTAATTTGCATATAGCCAGGTTCTGAGCTGGGATGGGGCAGTGAGATAAATAACGGTGATGGATCAAGCCCTGATCTTTGGACTGGGTAAGAGTGGTCTGCTTAATTCAGACACTCTGTTCATCACCACCCCCTTTTCTGTATCGTTTTTGGCCACTATAGGTGTGGCAGGGTATACTCAGACATGAGTCCCTTTCTCACTGCTCCATCAGGATTCAAGCAAGCCGGGCCGAAGAGGCTGAAATGCCAGAAACCGGTCCCCGGTAGCTTGTCTCCTTTCTGGTGAAGAATTGGCTTGGTAGTTTGGTCTGCCCTGTTCCCATGATGCACTGGGCCAGGGACAGACTAATTTGCATATAGCCAGGTTCTGAGCTGGGATGGGGCAGTGAGATAAATAACGGTGATGGATCAAGCCCTGATCTTTGGACTGGGTAAGAGTGGTCTGCTTAATTCAGACACTCTGTTCATCACCACCCCCTTTTCTGTATCGTTTTTGGCCACTATAGGTGTGGCAGGGTATACTCAGACATGAGTCCCTTTCTCACTGCTCCATCAGGATTCAAGCAAGCCGGGCCGAAGAGGCTGAAATGCCAGAAACCGGTCCCCGGTAGCTTGTCTCCTTTCTGGTGAAGAATTGGCTTGGTAGTTTGGTCTGCCCTGTTCCCATGATGCACTGGGCCAGGGACAGACTAATTTGCATATAGCCAGGTTCTGAGCTGGGATGGGGCAGTGAGATAAATAACGGTGATGGATCAAGCCCTGATCTTTGGACTGGGTAAGAGTGGTCTGCTTAATTCAGACACTCTGTTCATCACCACCCCCTTTTCTGTATCGTTTTTGGCCACTATAGGTGTGGCAGGGTATACTCAGACATGAGTCCCTTTCTCACTGCTCCATCAGGATTCAAGCAAGCCGGGCCGAAGAGGCTGAAATGCCAGAAACCGGTCCCCGGTAGCTTGTCTCCTTTCTGGTGAAGAATTGGCTTGGTAGTTTGGTCTGCCCTGTTCCCATGATGCACTGGGCCAGGGACAGACTAATTTGCATATAGCCAGGTTCTGAGCTGGGATGGGGCAGTGAGATAAATAACGGTGATGGATCAAGCCCTGATCTTTGGACTGGGTAAGAGTGGTCTGCTTAATTCAGACACTCTGTTCATCACCACCCCCTTTTCTGTATCGTTTTTGGCCACTATAGGTGTGGCAGGGTATACTCAGACATGAGTCCCTTTCTCACTGCTCCATCAGGATTCAAGCAAGCCGGGCCGAAGAGGCTGAAATGCCAGAAACCGGTCCCCGGTAGCTTGTCTCCTTTCTGGTGAAGAATTGGCTTGGTAGTTTGGTCTGCCCTGTTCCCATGATGCACTGGGCCAGGGACAGACTAATTTGCATATAGCCAGGTTCTGAGCTGGGATGGGGCAGTGAGATAAATAACGGTGATGGATCAAGCCCTGATCTTTGGACTGGGTAAGAGTGGTCTGCTTAATTCAGACACTCTGTTCATCACCACCCCCTTTTCTGTATCGTTTTTGGCCACTATAGGTGTGGCAGGGTATACTCAGACATGAGTCCCTTTCTCACTGCTCCATCAGGATTCAAGCAAGCCGGGCCGAAGAGGCTGAAATGCCAGAAACCGGTCCCCGGTAGCTTGTCTCCTTTCTGGTGAAGAATTGGCTTGGTAGTTTGGTCTGCCCTGTTCCCATGATGCACTGGGCCAGGGACAGACTAATTTGCATATAGCCAGGTTCTGAGCTGGGATGGGGCAGTGAGATAAATAACGGTGATGGATCAAGCCCTGATCTTTGGACTGGGTAAGAGTGGTCTGCTTAATTCAGACACTCTGTTCATCACCACCCCCTTTTCTGTATCGTTTTTGGCCACTATAGGTGTGGCAGGGTATACTCAGACATGAGTCCCTTTCTCACTGCTCCATCAGGATTCAAGCAAGCCGGGCCGAAGAGGCTGAAATGCCAGAAACCGGTCCCCGGTAGCTTGTCTCCTTTCTGGTGAAGAATTGGCTTGGTAGTTTGGTCTGCCCTGTTCCCATGATGCACTGGGCCAGGGACAGACTAATTTGCATATAGCCAGGTTCTGAGCTGGGATGGGGCAGTGAGATAAATAACGGTGATGGATCAAGCCCTGATCTTTGGACTGGGTAAGAGTGGTCTGCTTAATTCAGACACTCTGTTCATCACCACCCCCTTTTCTGTATCGTTTTTGGCCACTATAGGTGTGGCAGGGTATACTCAGACATGAGTCCCTTTCTCACTGCTCCATCAGGATTCAAGCAAGCCGGGCCGAAGAGGCTGAAATGCCAGAAACCGGTCCCCGGTAGCTTGTCTCCTTTCTGGTGAAGAATTGGCTTGGTAGTTTGGTCTGCCCTGTTCCCATGATGCACTGGGCCAGGGACAGACTAATTTGCATATAGCCAGGTTCTGAGCTGGGATGGGGCAGTGAGATAAATAACGGTGATGGATCAAGCCCTGATCTTTGGACTGGGTAAGAGTGGTCTGCTTAATTCAGACACTCTGTTCATCACCACCCCCTTTTCTGTATCGTTTTTGGCCACTATAGGTGTGGCAGGGTATACTCAGACATGAGTCCCTTTCTCACTGCTCCATCAGGATTCAAGCAAGCCGGGCCGAAGAGGCTGAAATGCCAGAAACCGGTCCCCGGTAGCTTGTCTCCTTTCTGGTGAAGAATTGGCTTGGTAGTTTGGTCTGCCCTGTTCCCATGATGCACTGGGCCAGGGACAGACTAATTTGCATATAGCCAGGTTCTGAGCTGGGATGGGGCAGTGAGATAAATAACGGTGATGGATCAAGCCCTGATCTTTGGACTGGGTAAGAGTGGTCTGCTTAATTCAGACACTCTGTTCATCACCACCCCCTTTTCTGTATCGTTTTTGGCCACTATAGGTGTGGCAGGGTATACTCAGACATGAGTCCCTTTCTCACTGCTCCATCAGGATTCAAGCAAGCCGGGCCGAAGAGGCTGAAATGCCAGAAACCGGTCCCCGGTAGCTTGTCTCCTTTCTGGTGAAGAATTGGCTTGGTAGTTTGGTCTGCCCTGTTCCCATGATGCACTGGGCCAGGGACAGACTAATTTGCATATAGCCAGGTTCTGAGCTGGGATGGGGCAGTGAGATAAATAACGGTGATGGATCAAGCCCTGATCTTTGGACTGGGTAAGAGTGGTCTGCTTAATTCAGACACTCTGTTCATCACCACCCCCTTTTCTGTATCGTTTTTGGCCACTATAGGTGTGGCAGGGTATACTCAGACATGAGTCCCTTTCTCACTGCTCCATCAGGATTCAAGCAAGCCGGGCCGAAGAGGCTGAAATGCCAGAAACCGGTCCCCGGTAGCTTGTCTCCTTTCTGGTGAAGAATTGGCTTGGTAGTTTGGTCTGCCCTGTTCCCATGATGCACTGGGCCAGGGACAGACTAATTTGCATATAGCCAGGTTCTGAGCTGGGATGGGGCAGTGAGATAAATAACGGTGATGGATCAAGCCCTGATCTTTGGACTGGGTAAGAGTGGTCTGCTTAATTCAGACACTCTGTTCATCACCACCCCCTTTTCTGTATCGTTTTTGGCCACTATAGGTGTGGCAGGGTATACTCAGACATGAGTCCCTTTCTCACTGCTCCATCAGGATTCAAGCAAGCCGGGCCGAAGAGGCTGAAATGCCAGAAACCGGTCCCCGGTAGCTTGTCTCCTTTCTGGTGAAGAATTGGCTTGGTAGTTTGGTCTGCCCTGTTCCCATGATGCACTGGGCCAGGGACAGACTAATTTGCATATAGCCAGGTTCTGAGCTGGGATGGGGCAGTGAGATAAATAACGGTGATGGATCAAGCCCTGATCTTTGGACTGGGTAAGAGTGGTCTGCTTAATTCAGACACTCTGTTCATCACCACCCCCTTTTCTGTATCGTTTTTGGCCACTATAGGTGTGGCAGGGTATACTCAGACATGAGTCCCTTTCTCACTGCTCCATCAGGATTCAAGCAAGCCGGGCCGAAGAGGCTGAAATGCCAGAAACCGGTCCCCGGTAGCTTGTCTCCTTTCTGGTGAAGAATTGGCTTGGTAGTTTGGTCTGCCCTGTTCCCATGATGCACTGGGCCAGGGACAGACTAATTTGCATATAGCCAGGTTCTGAGCTGGGATGGGGCAGTGAGATAAATAACGGTGATGGATCAAGCCCTGATCTTTGGACTGGGTAAGAGTGGTCTGCTTAATTCAGACACTCTGTTCATCACCACCCCCTTTTCTGTATCGTTTTTGGCCACTATAGGTGTGGCAGGGTATACTCAGACATGAGTCCCTTTCTCACTGCTCCATCAGGATTCAAGCAAGCCGGGCCGAAGAGGCTGAAATGCCAGAAACCGGTCCCCGGTAGCTTGTCTCCTTTCTGGTGAAGAATTGGCTTGGTAGTTTGGTCTGCCCTGTTCCCATGATGCACTGGGCCAGGGACAGACTAATTTGCATATAGCCAGGTTCTGAGCTGGGATGGGGCAGTGAGATAAATAACGGTGATGGATCAAGCCCTGATCTTTGGACTGGGTAAGAGTGGTCTGCTTAATTCAGACACTCTGTTCATCACCACCCCCTTTTCTGTATCGTTTTTGGCCACTATAGGTGTGGCAGGGTATACTCAGACATGAGTCCCTTTCTCACTGCTCCATCAGGATTCAAGCAAGCCGGGCCGAAGAGGCTGAAATGCCAGAAACCGGTCCCCGGTAGCTTGTCTCCTTTCTGGTGAAGAATTGGCTTGGTAGTTTGGTCTGCCCTGTTCCCATGATGCACTGGGCCAGGGACAGACTAATTTGCATATAGCCAGGTTCTGAGCTGGGATGGGGCAGTGAGATAAATAACGGTGATGGATCAAGCCCTGATCTTTGGACTGGGTAAGAGTGGTCTGCTTAATTCAGACACTCTGTTCATCACCACCCCCTTTTCTGTATCGTTTTTGGCCACTATAGGTGTGGCAGGGTATACTCAGACATGAGTCCCTTTCTCACTGCTCCATCAGGATTCAAGCAAGCCGGGCCGAAGAGGCTGAAATGCCAGAAACCGGTCCCCGGTAGCTTGTCTCCTTTCTGGTGAAGAATTGGCTTGGTAGTTTGGTCTGCCCTGTTCCCATGATGCACTGGGCCAGGGACAGACTAATTTGCATATAGCCAGGTTCTGAGCTGGGATGGGGCAGTGAGATAAATAACGGTGATGGATCAAGCCCTGATCTGTGGACTGGGTAAGAGTGGTCTGCTTAATTCAGACACTCTGTTCATCACCACCCCCTTTTCTGTATCGTTTTTGGCCACTATAGGTGTGGCAGGGTATACTCAGACATGAGTCCCTTTCTCACTGCTCCATCAGGATTCAAGCAAGCCGGGCCGAAGAGGCTGAAATGCCAGAAACCGGTCCCCGGTAGCTTGTCTCCTTTCTGGTGAAGAATTGGCTTGGTAGTTTGGTCTGCCCTGTTCCCATGATGCACTGGGCCAGGGACAGACTAATTTGCATATAGCCAGGTTCTGAGCTGGGATGGGGCAGTGAGATAAATAACGGTGATGGATCAAGCCCTGATCTTTGGACTGGGTAAGAGTGGTCTGCTTAATTCAGACACTCTGTTCATCACCACCCCCTTTTCTGTATCGTTTTTGGCCACTATAGGTGTGGCAGGGTATACTCAGACATGAGTCCCTTTCTCACTGCTCCATCAGGATTCAAGCAAGCCGGGCCGAAGAGGCTGAAATGCCAGAAACCGGTCCCCGGTAGCTTGTCTCCTTTCTGGTGAAGAATTGGCTTGGTAGTTTGGTCTGCCCTGTTCCCATGATGCACTGGGCCAGGGACAGACTAATTTGCATATAGCCAGGTTCTGAGCTGGGATGGGGCAGTGAGATAAATAACGGTGATGGATCAAGCCCTGATCTTTGGACTGGGTAAGAGTGGTCTGCTTAATTCAGACACTCTGTTCATCACCACCCCCTTTTCTGTATCGTTTTTGGCCACTATAGGTGTGGCAGGGTATACTCAGACATGAGTCCCTTTCTCACTGCTCCATCAGGATTCAAGCAAGCCGGGCCGAAGAGGCTGAAATGCCAGAAACCGGTCCCCGGTAGCTTGTCTCCTTTCTGGTGAAGAATTGGCTTGGTAGTTTGGTCTGCCCTGTTCCCATGATGCACTGGGCCAGGGACAGACTAATTTGCATATAGCCAGGTTCTGAGCTGGGATGGGGCAGTGAGATAAATAACGGTGATGGATCAAGCCCTGATCTTTGGACTGGGTAAGAGTGGTCTGCTTAATTCAGACACTCTGTTCATCACCACCCCCTTTTCTGTATCGTAAAATGAAAGTGTGTCCTCATGTAACGTAACTGGTGCTATGTAAAGCGCTCTGATACCTGATTCGGTTCGGTTCTAGTTCGCGCTATATAAAACTCTGCAAAAAAAAAAAAAAAAACCTGCAGATGCACCCGTTACAGTGGAAATTAAAGCAATGGCTTTTCCAACCTTGAAAAAACACGGAATTCTGAATAAAGCAATACAGCATTCTGCTGGGGCTCCAATGGTCTGAAAGGGAGCCGTTTTCACCCACATGCAGAGCTTTGGCATACAGAGATTTAAGATGTTGATGTGCATTTTGGGAACATATTCACTGATACATGAAGATGTCTAGATCAAAGGTTCGCACATGCTGGAAGTGCCCTATTTTTTTTTTACATATTATGGATTATGTACATTGCAGTAAAGATGGGGGAATAGGAGGGCTCATTTATTTCCTACACTGCTTGCCATTGGCTTCTTGGATTCTGTATGCACTGATCCTGCCCAGTTTGTAATGTAGCACACAGTAAAAGCGCAGTGAGGAACCCTAGAGGGGATTGGGATGAAGTAAAACCTGAACAACAGCTGTAATAAAAACACGACCTCCAGAGATTTGTCTTATTACTGTAAAAAAAAATTGGTGTACAAAGCCTTTTACTGATTTACGCCAAACCTACCTTTCTTCAAGAACGTCATGTTTTTTCCGCATTTTTGGACTTTACCCTCCCCCCAAAAAACTAAAATCTTGATTCTGTAGCGCCTAAAACTTCCCCAGCATCAGGGAGCTTTTTTGAACATTAGAGATGTGTAGATAATATTAGGCACAAGTGGATGAAACCGAAGCATAACTAACCGTGATTTCACACGCTAGGCAGATGTAGAGCAAAGCAAGCTATGAGGTCATTCTATATTATTGATTATTTTGCAGAATG
Organism: Lissotriton helveticus; assembly: GCF_964261635.1. Classification (NCBI taxonomy): domain Eukaryota; kingdom Metazoa; phylum Chordata; class Amphibia; order Caudata; family Salamandridae; genus Lissotriton; species Lissotriton helveticus. Next base: position 1,913,015,917 of record NC_136061.1, on the reverse strand, counting down.
CTCAGAACGATGCTTCTTCGTGCTATTTAGTTCTTTCATGCTCACACGAGGCTTCTGAATAGGACACAATTTTTTGTTGACCTCAGCACCGGTTTTCTAGCCCCATCATATGCGAGGCTTTTACTTTGTGGGCTACTTCAGGCAGATTTATATTTGCCTCCTGCGCTGCCATATTTTTGTTCAAACGTGAAAAAGGCTACGATTTTCTGTTTCCTGGATAAACAGCATTGACCTGAGTTGTGTGGGATTAACTATAATCATTTCTTTCCCGCATGACTCCCCCCAGTTTTTTCATTATTAGTCTTCTTAAACCTTGCAGTGTCATCATCAGCAACCTTTATTTCATCTCAAAGAGTCATAAAAATGCATCATAACGCATCAGGTTAAAAACAATACAGTGTACCGACATAAAAAAGTAAATATGTGCAAAGTAAAAAATATTAATTTCTTAACAGTTTAAGTAAGGCAAAATATAATAGCAATTAAAAATGTCACGTTAAGATAAGCCTAAATAAAGTGTGGTGAGATGCCCCCAGGTTTTGAGAAATCCAAAACTCCCAGTTGGCCGACAGTCCCAAACAAAAGTCAAAAGTCATTTTTTTTTAAAGATTAAGATCACAAACTTTGCACTTAGTTAAAAAAAAGAAAAGAAAAAGATAAACACATAGATACACTCTCAACAGGCTGATGTCACAGATGAACAAACACCTCTAGCAATAGCCTAAAATAAGCTCTTGCGGGCCCTCTATGGCATCCTAAGGTTATATTCTGGGTTGGAGGTTCCTTCGAAGCACTAGATTTCCTTAGTGTGATAAAGTGCGCATTGTATAGAAGGAATTAGAATTAAAGCTTGAGCCAATGTGGGTTTTAGCCATGCTGACCTCTAATGGGAGTTTGCCCCAACAGCTTTTTGCCTGATATGCCATATTGAACGTAAAAAGTTGGAGACTGAATATACAACACTAGGCCTAGTGTTAGTCTTGCAGATCCTCAAGGCTAAATGTCGATTATCTAAATGGAGGAAAAGACAAAGAGGGGCTATCCCCAACGTGAACGCTATTTTGAGTAAGCAGTGCAGAAAAATAATACATGTTCATCATTTTAAACACTTTGGAAACCCATAGGGCATAATTTAGTGGGTATACACGGATCTCACTCCATGTAGCAGTAAAGGCGGCCATTGGGAGTATTCCAAGCCTAAACTTAAAGAATAAGGATCTCTCCAGAAGTGCTCTCCCATAGTCCATGTAATCCTCAAAGCGGGACTCACACTTGAAAAACAGATAAAGGTCAGACAGACTGCCCAAGGGAACGGCCGAAAACCTATTGCAAAAAACAACATTCCAATAACTTATTCTAACAATTTCCCTGGCATTTTTGGCCATAGAAGCTAGATTCTGCCATTATTCAGATAGATCAGGCTCCAGCAGCCACATTTTATATGGGAGACCCAGGGTGTTGAAAGTGTCAGGCGATTATCAATAATCTCCTAGACATAATTGCTAAATGGGGCAACTTTGTTCAGTTTAGAATAGGTTTCAAACAAGCTACATCAGAGAGATATCTGAGGTTTAGGTTGCACCTCAGGAGAAGTGATGGAGTACTTTTAGGTAATCTCAAAAGGGATTTGAAAAAAGAGGTTACAGTAACCTCACTGTCCAGCTCCATGTAGCACTGCCCCACAAGCTTGAACCGTATACATTTCTACCCCGGGGGGAAACAGGATATGAAGCAGCCTTGTTGACAACTCTTAGTATTAGTCCGGCTCTAAGATTTAGGGTTAATACACTTTTTCCAATCTGGGTCGGCCTTTTATGGGAATAACTTAATCTAACACCAGGTAATAATATGTGGCTACTCTATCTATGTTTTCATCCTCGAGAGCCAGGGTCACTCTGATTTCTTTCCTATGACTAAATATCTTAAACTTGTTTTTTTTGCAGTTAAGTTCCAGGCCATGATCCCTACAGAATGAATTAAACATCCCCCAAAGAGTATTTAGTCCATACAGGGTTTTAGAAAGGATGATAATGTCCACTGCAAAAAGCAGACACTGCACCTTGGTCCCTGCCATTTCGGGTGAATCGTTTTGACAATTTGCTAGGTAAGGGATGCACCCATCGATTAAAAGTGAAAATAGAGTCGGAGCCAGTACACACCCCTGGCAGACCCCATGCTGTATAGGGATCTCAGTGGTTATTTTACCGCCTGGACCTCATCTAACCTTAGCACAATTCCTAGCATAAAGTTGTTTTATCAACGGCAATAAACCACTTGAAATCCTTATTTTTCCAAGGACCTCCGACATTATGCTCCTGGGGACTGGATCAAATGCCGCCCACAGGTCGACAAAGGCGACAAATGGTGACGCACTGGTCAAAATCTACTGTTTCCACTTTACTGACGGAAAGGGGAGAACCTGTTCCATTGTCCTTATACCAGCTTCAAACCCGGCCTGAAAGTGCAACAGGGCGTTGTTTGAACATATCCAGTCCCAAAGTTTTACCAATATTTGTTAGCTGTCATTTTTTTTACATTGTCTTTATGGCTTGTGGGATAGTAGTTCCTAGAGTCTTGCCTGGCTTCCTAATTAAAAGTAGGTATAATTTCCTCCCCTCTCCAAGAGGCTGGTATGGGAGCACCTGCTGCAATTGCGTTAGACAGACCGTTTATATAGGGACCCCAAATTAAGCTTGCAGTGTTATTTAACTTTAGGTTTTTTTCTCCACAACTTGGTTATCCCCCTTCTGATTCAACATCTAATCTGAACAGAGGGAGGCTCCCGTGAATACCTCACGTTGCCCATTCACTGTCTCTAGTTCCATCCTTGTTTCTTCTTTTGACTCGCTCCAAACCATATCTTCCTTGGGGTGCCTCTGGTGATTAATCTAGGGCAAAGCTTAAGTGATACTTCAGGTCTGGACTGCAGATTCTATGCTACACTGCACGCAGCAAGCTGAGTGGAAGAATGCAGATCCTGAAAATACCAGTGTGGGAATCCTGGAGGTAAGTCCACTGGTGGTGCAACTACTTTTGTGAGATGGGACTGTACCAGTTTGCTGAGAAACATGCCAACCTGCGCTAGTGAATTCCTGCAGTGTCTAAGATTACTCTGTATGGTCTCATCTAGACAACCCACGCACTGACTCTTCAAAACCATATGTTTTCATTCAATGGGCTTAAAGATAGCCCATTACTTACTATTGGTTAGCTTCAATGTCACTTTGATTTGCTTGCTTTTTATATTGGTCAGCGGCTGTAGGCTTCCTTCCAGTTTGTGTGTTTGTCCCTCCCCTGGAGCATGGCCACACTACTTGTGCCCTTCCACTGCTCATTTTTGTCAGTGCTTTTATTTTCTGTGTTTAAAGACTCTGAGACTGTTTTTTTCCACTGGCTTCCTTGTGTATTTCTCCCTTCTCCTCTGTAGGTGTTTGTGCATTCAACCTCACCTCCCTCCCTATATTGATATCGGTGCTGCTTTCCCCACCTGCCCTCCCTCCCTTCGTTGATCTCCCTGCTGTTTCCTCCCCGACCTGTCTGTCCTCACACTATTGTCCATGCTGCTCTCAGACTCTTGCATAACAAAAAAAGCAATATGACATGACGCCACTGATCGCCTCATTGTGCTTTTTCCCCCCACCTACCCTCTGTATTGCCAGCCCTTCCTTCGTGTTGCCTTCTGCCTCACCCTTCCTCCTGCCAGCCATGGTTCCCATGTTGCTTCCACCTTTCCGCCCACCTTCAGTTGTTGCCTATGTTGTTTTCTCCCAACCCCCCTCTCTCCGTCCATTGTTGCCCCTGTTGCTTGTGCCTCTCTCCCACTAGCCCATGATCCCTCTTTTATCGGTGCTGCACCCCACCCGGCATAACAAGCATTGACAAAGCTAATATGTCTCAGCAATCCAAGAGCTATAGGCATTGCCAATGTTAATGCATTTGTGTACAGAATTAGGGCTGGTTTTATTGATATACGAGTTCTCAGTCGAAGAGAATCGGTAGCTGGGGTTGGCCATTATGTCACCACTGTGCCTCACATAGTGTTAGTCAGTGTTATTGGAATAAAGCCAGCACTCCAGTTTTTTTCTCACAATCCTGCCTTGTAGTCTTTCTTCCATGTGCATGATCCTGCTAATTTTACGGTAGACATGGAGCAATTCACTTTTTTGTTGTAGGAATCATTCTAGTGCACCTGCTGCAGGAACATTCCTAGAACTGAAAGAGTTTGTTGTAAAGCATGCATAGCAAATGTTACACGAGTCGCACGTTAGTGACTGTGTGCTAATCCTGCGTGCATCCTGCCATCTGATATCCATTAGCTTTCTCTTTGTTTACAATTTTACATAATTCAAAAGGCATGGCAAAGAGATCAGTCCACACTTTCTTGAATGTCAGTCATTTCGATGCACAGCTTTCTGTATGTTGCGCGCTTCCTTCACAGATGCCATTTCTGCGAAGTACATAAAGGTGCATGTGGGGAGCATGTCAGCCATCGAGATTTGGGCACCACTTTCATTAAACCATTTGTTAAATAATAAAAACAAAGCACCAGACAGTAGATCCCTTCTGGCTGTCAGCACCTAAGTTGCTATCCCTCCATATTTCTGACCTCTTATATCCTCATGAAGAAATGTGTGCACACTGTATCACCCCCACTGTCAAAAGGTTGTTCAAAAGCCCAGGTGCACCACCACTCAATACATAGGGAGATAATGTATTAAATCTATTCCCAAACAGCCAAGGTATTCCAAAATTTCATTTATTCAATATCAAAAAGATTTGTAAAAACAAGATCATAAACATCAGTTGTTGACAGTGGCACAGCCGACGCGTTTCGTCCTTGAAAAGGACTTCTTCAGGGCGAAAATTCCACGTATCACAAGGGGTAGCATGGTTAGCAGGTAAGTGGTTCAAATATCAAGAACTCAGTACACAGAGATTTGAGGAACTGCTTCTGTTCTCCGGTCACCACACCAGGCGCTCTGATGGATCCTGTTCGGCTCTTGGATAACTTGTTATCGGCTTCAAGCCCCTAACTGACAGCGCTTGACCTCAATTATCTCATATATAAGAGGCACTAGGTCTGATATTACCCACAGTTTCTCTATGATATTCAAATAAGCTGTGATTTACAGGGAACACATTTATATTGTTGAGTGCCATTTAATATATAAAATTGATATTTCGGGAAAGAAACACATCTAAACTGGCCTTTTCCGTTACTGTGAATATGCAGTTTAGGAATTGGATTAATTGAAATGATGGAGTTTTACCAGTTGGAAACTTAAAATTGAATCTCGGTGTACGGATTTCTTGATATTTATGATCTTGCTTTTACAAATCTTTTTGATATTGAATAAATGAAATTTTGGAATACCTTGGTTGTTTAGGAATTGATTGAATACGTTATCTCCCTATGTATTGAGTGGTGGTGCACCTGGGCTCTTTTATACATTTGTTAAATAATTTATTCCGATTGACTAGCTTTTCCATCGCCCATTATGTGTTCTAGCAAATGAAAGCTGGGAAACCTTTGTCACTAGCTCTAATGCACAAAGCAAGGCGCGATGAGGAAGGGGGTTGGGGGACAGGCCAAGCTGTGAATTGGGAGGGGATTGGACAACGGACAAGCAACACCGGAATGCCCAGCAGTGTGATGAGAATCGCTCATAGTAAATGTAAACACAAGTGCTTGTAAAAAGTGCTGTTAACCGAAGAGTAAAGTAGTCCTGAAAACATTTCCTAAAATGGCCTCTGTGTATGTCTATTAGTAATTAGTCCCTGCTCTCCAGGAGGGCTAAACACAGGAAGACAAATGGGGATAAATAATAGAAGCTTCCTATCTCGAATCCCTGAGGATTCGACCTCTACGCACAATAGCTTTCAATGGTTCAACCCAAATAAACACATTTAAACATATATTGAATTTTAAGTGAACATAATCTTTTGTTTTAATTCAACACCAAAAATGCTATCATTTTATCGAACTTTCCATCAAAAGTCCACCAACATACATCGTGTATTTGTAAATAATGAAAATAAATGAAAACAATTTTCACAATGTATGAACGTAGAAACAATTTTTAACAACTTCATCTGTGTTTCTTCTTTGGCTCAATGCATTTCGGGCCATAACCGGCCCTTCATCAGGAGCATATTTATCTATGAACAACAATATACACACAGTCACAAGTAACTTCTCTCAGCCTGAAGGAAAACAATAGAATTATACTGATGCAAATTTTCAAATCAATTATTCAATATGCATCCTAATTTACGTTTAAAACGTGTCAGAAAATATGTATACCACCATCACCACACCCATGTTTGCATCGTGAAAAACAAAATAAAAACATGCTTACATGTTCGAACTTCAAGTAAGTCAATGAACTCCTGAAAAATATGGTGCACATCGATTACTCTAGTGCCACAAATACTGATACGTGCTCAAAACCCACTAATCTTAAACCCATTCTTACCAAGAAATCAGAAAGGATCCTGTACTTGTTGGGAAAGGACTCCTCAAATCTCAAATGCTGTCAATAAACGGAATGGCATAAATACGAAGCTCTCAAATCGCCGATCTAGAACTACCAAATTAAAAAATCCTCACCAACTAAAGCCTAAATAAACACGTTCTCTTCTAAGTCAAAAATTGCATGCCAAACACATTGATACAGTATCACAGAGCAAAAAGGATTCCCCGTGGCCGAAGGATGTCTATCAAGCCCATGCTTTATAGATTTCACCTTAACAAAGACTTTATGGAAAGATGGTTCGCCATTCTAAACAAGTGTTCTTTAGATTTAATCTTATTACTTGTTGAAGAATTAGCAAGAGTCATACAAGAACTTTAGGCAGAAATAGAGGAAATCAAATTCAACTTGGAAGCGAGAATGGAAAAAAATGATTTGGAAAGAGAGTTGGAAGAAATCAATAATCGTCTAGAGAAATACACTAAAGAACTCCAAGAAGGAAAACTACGAAAATACAAAAGAGACACGCTAGATTATAAACTTAACGAGGTATATACGTGGGCAGAAGTATATGCCCAGAGGCGTTCATTTTCTAAAAAGAAAACTACAACGACAACATCAGATGAAAGCAGCGTGTCAGATTCGGATATCAGCATGAGTAGACCTCCAGCACAAGGGCAATTGGGAGATAAAACTTTATCCAAAGAAACGTCTTCAAAGAGTGGAGAAAAATCTACTGGTTCTAAGGATTTTTTATCACAAGCCACGGATGCCAGCCAAACACCTGGCACGTCAAAAGAAGCAGAAAAACCAGGAGAAGTCACCGTAAAAGGAAGACTAAGGAGCCAGAGATAGATTTAGTAGTAAACATTTCAAAGACAACCTTAATGATTGATCAGAGGAGAATCCTCAATAGAGGTTTGAGTTTTGTGCCTACATATGACACAAATATTCTTGAAACAGAAGTTGCGTTCTATAAATTTATGCGCATCTTGCGTCTGAAGAATTTTTTCAACAATGTCATTCAAGATTCTACTCAGAAAGAACAACCGGAATTTCTTGAATTCAAACCAAAATCGAAGTTTCAAACCCCTATATCTCATAAAGTACTGGATGCCTTTGAGAATTCTGTGTTAAGAGATATCCAAAGTTTAAACCTGCAAAAGTCTTCAAAGAAAAACCTATCATTTCAAGACAGGCAAATCCTCAAATCACTTCAAAACAACGATCAATTGATGATCCAAAAAGCAGATTGTAGTTATGGAGGCATCCTTCTATAAGAGTAAAGTAACTGAACATGTTTCAGATGAATCAACATATTTCCGACTAGATAAAGATCCCATCACAGAACTTAAAAGCACTCTTCATCAGATCTTGGAGGACGCATATGAAAAAGGATACATCTCTACTTCAACTCGATAATTCCTCACTATTCACTTTCCCAGACAACCAAAGTTGTATATGCTACCCAAAATTCACAAGCATTTACAGAATCCACCCATGCGGCCGATAGTCACAGGATGTGGAACCATCTTTGAACCATTGGGTCAGTATATCGACACCTTTCTTCAATTATTTGTTCAGAAGTGACCATCATATGTAAAAGACACTACAGATTTTCTTAATAAAATCAAAGAAATCACCCCCACCAAAAACATGTTGCTCTGTACAGTGGACGTTAAGTAGTTGTACACGTCTATATCACACCAAGCTGGTATCGAAGCAGTAGAATGGGCACTCTTGCAACAATCTGGAATCAAGGCTGAAAATTGTTTTATTTTGGAGATCCTGCACTTTTGCCTTTATCATAGTTATTTTACATGGGACGGACAATTTTTCCTTCAACAGAAGGGTACATCTATGGGCTTCGCTGGGGCGCCAGCGTATGCCAACACATTCATGGCCAAGTTTGTGTCAGACCATATTTTCAATGATCAAGAGTTGAGTAACAACGTGAGTCTTTTTTCCAGATTCATAGATGACATTTTTATCTTATGGACAGCAAATAAAAGAACAATGGAAGATAAACTACTTCAACTAAACAACCATGATGAAAACATCCAATTCACATACACTATAAGTGATTTCCAGATATCATTCTTGGATGTCCACATTCAACTTAAAGAATCACAAATTGTAACATCTGTTTTCAGGAAGGAAACTGATGTGAACAATGCGCTACAGTTTCAAAGCTTTCATCCACCAAGTCTGAAGAAAAATCTACCTTTCTCACAATTTAGGAGATTAAAAAGGATTTGCTCAGATCCATTGGATTTAGAAGTACAATTGTCCATCCAGGAACGGAAATTTAAGGAGAGGGGTTACCCCCAAGAAATACTTGAACAAACTAAGAGTCGGATCCAGGCTCTGGATCGGAACAACTTGCTTAAACAAAGACCCAAAGGAAAAAAAGAAAGACATGTGTTTGTTTCTAAGTTCAGCACAAGCACTCAGAAGATTAAAAATATCATCACTCGTCACTGGGCGCTTTTGGAGAGTGAACCAGATTTCAAAGGGATTTTTCGCATTAAACCATTATTTGCCTTCACTAGGTCTAAAAACCTGAAAGAAATTTTGAAGTTTTCATCTAAGCAAAAACAGCAGACATCGTTCAAAGGGATGAAAAAATGTACCAACTGTGTACACTGTAATAATGTGATTGTAGGAGCTAGTTTACACCATCCTGAGGACAGGAAAAGAGATCGAGCTGTACCATATTCAGATTGCAATTCAACGAATTTGATTTACTACATTAAATGTCCCTGCGGGAAATTATATGTAGGCAAAACTGAGAGGAAATTAAAAGTAAGGATCTCAGAACATAAAAGTACAATAAGAAACAAAAACGTGAAAAGTAGTCTAGCAATGCACTGGACTGAAGAGAGACACAGCATAGCACAAAAGCAATTCTCAGTGCTTGAACAAGTCTTGATCTCTGAAGGTACGGATCGGACCCAATCCCTCATTCAGAGAGAGAGTTTTTGGATACGTAATACGTACAACGAATCTCTACAAATTTAAATTAATCTTTGTATAAGGTGTGCATCTCCGCTAAATTTCAGATAAATAATAGAAGACCAACGATAGAGCCAGGAGATGGAAAGGTAATGGGCGGGCGGAAGCCCACAAATTCGATACAACATGTCATTTTCGAGACAGCGCATGCACTGTCAAGAGCCGAGACCTAAAAATGCAAAGGGGTATGACTCAGACATTGCTGGATGTATCATAGCAGTCTGTTTCCCACTTGAAACCTGTTTTGTCTCCCACCCTATCCTACCTCCACTAGCAATAAAAACAATGTGCTATGAGGCGTCCTGCGCTGGTGGTATCGAGGCACATTTATTTAAACTCCAGTCATGCTGTATCGCAGTTATGCTGTGGTACAACGTAGCTAAAACACAGACGAAACCAATACCTCGCATAGGCGAACCTATTGGCTTTGCCTTTGCCTATGTATTTGTATGTTGGTTTGAGGCCCAGCAACACCTAACACACATGCTACTGTATGCTCGCTTCAGATCACATTCCTTTAGCACCTAGATAGCAAGCGGCAGCTGTGTCTTCACAGAGATGGTATTGCTGCAAACACTTTCAAGCAGGTAGACGAAATAGATCGGCGCTTATTCTCTTGCCCTGGAAATACTAGCTGTTGTCAGTACATGTTCCAGCTGTCTCTTCACATAGATGGTATTGTTGTGAACATTCATTAGCAATCACCAGATACAGTGAAGTGGTTATTGTTCTGCCATGGAGGTGTTGGCTTGTTGTTGGGTTTTGGAATTCCAGGAGAGGAGTTTCATATTACTGAGCTGTTGTTTTTTATTACTTAAAAACATTTTTCATTTTGAAATCATTTTCGTTTCTTAGGGTTAGTGTGCTCTGCTTTTGGAGGCGGATAGTAAACAAAATAAAAAACACAATTTCACACCCAAAACTGTATAGCCCACTCCCCCCTTATTCTGTTCGCGAACAGAAACTCACTTGCCCCTGTGTTGATTGATCTGTAGTTGCTGCAGAAGCTTACAGCTCTCATTTAATAGAGACAACAAGAGGCCTATGTGCACGTATGAATAAGTTTGAAATGCAAATGCTGGTGCCTAGGTCCTGAGAGGCTGACGTGTGACATGTGTATATATAAATAATATATATATCTATATGGGTTCAGATCTAGCATGATATGTAGGACCCTATCATGAATTCTTGTTCTAACTCAAGGCACAGCTGTCCCTCTTATTTTTTTTATGCCATAGCACTTTATAAAGTGAAATAATGCCTCTGAATTAGGTCTTGTGCTACAGATAGCGTAGCTCGGAGAAAGTAAGCAGTGGTTTCCTCAGTTTCCGAGCTGTGCTCTCTGCAACACTAACTCCATTCAAGTGTATGCACTTAAGTGTTTCGCATAAAAACGGGCACATAGCTATGCCAAGTGTAAGCGCAGGTTCAATATGTGTCCCCTGGTAGTGGAGTCTGTGAAGAAGCTAAATAAAACAAGCATTAAAAAGGCAATAGGTCTCGCCTTTTATTAAGTTAAAGCCATTTGTTTTGCTATACAATGTCATTAGCAAAGCAAATGGCTTTAACCTAAAGTGGCTTCTAGGTTACGTTTCCGTTCCAATATGATTCCAAAGAATTTGGCAGAGTAAACAGTTTGATGCTAAAAAAAACAGCAGACTTGCTTATTTTTATTCAATTTTTATTCAGAAGCCTGTCAGGTTTTGGGGATAAGAGAAACAAATTCTGTTTTTCTGTTTGCTCAGTTTTAGATATTTACTTTTTTAGTCATTTTCTTTTGGATAGACAGTGCAGCACTGGGTGGGCAGAGAGACGCTCAAGGAATAACTGGGTTTTATGTTCACAGAGGTAACAGAGACGTTCTTACTCTGCTAAGGGTGACCCCAAGGGTTCCGAATACATATTGACATGTGAAGGTGTACCACTACTGGGCCCTGGGGTGCACCACAAGAAACGGGGGTTGGACGCATAAATAAAAGAAGAAGATTACTGGATTGTGCAGGAGTTATTACTACTTGCTTCCTAACAGCATTTGCGTTTATTGTTTGTTTATATGTGGTGCACCCCTGGTCTTTATGTTTTGTATATTCTCAATGTGAGTGAGGTTTGCACTGCTGCTGCCAGTGCACTGCAAAAGTGATTGAACATCTGCTTCATTTTCTGGGTGCAAGGAAAGCTTGCATTGCTTATGCTTGTGTGGCAGAACCTTGCAACATTGATCTATTTGACAAAATCACAGCAAAAAAAGAAGCTTACCTATCACACAAGTGCAAGTAGTAAAAGAACCACCTACAAAAGGAGGCAGCAGGGAAACTATGTTTAGGTGTCCCGAGCTGCACAGATCATTACTGACTGGACAGCTGGTATTAATCACAAATACTGGAGTTAGTACTCAAAATCTGCAGCTCACACCAGATTTTAACAAGCACCGGCAATGACAACAGGCATTTCCTTGGTCACAGAGATTTTGACTTTGCCAGTACCCATTCCTTTTCATGTATTTCCTTTGCCATAAAGCATAAAGCATAACAAAAAATCAATATAAAATTACTACCCATGTGCCTACACTCATTTGGATGCATGTGCATACCATAGCAGCCATCTTATAATGCCTTTTATTTTTCATGATTAGTTTACCATTCCAAGATAACTAACATGGAGGTTTCTTGGAATGCAAAATGAACGATAAACCATAGCAAATGAAACAAGTATTAGTAATGCTAGAACTGTTGACTTTGCCAATGCTTGTTTTTATGGGAGGGAAGGAAGGGAGAGATGGCAAAGTGTCTCTCAGGCTATCCTCGGCACAAAGCCCCATTGGAACCCTAAGATATATATATATATATATATATATATATATATATATATATATATATATATATATATATATATATATATATATATATATTCACTGAAAAACCATAGGTTATAGACCATATATAGTTAGGGATTAGCATTTAAAAAACCTTATTTTACTCACACAAAACCATTGAAATTCCATATATAGTTAGTTGCACTAACTATATATCGCGCACCCGCAATCCACTGCTGATGATGTCACATATTACATCATTCATGACATAGTCAGTGACATCACTGATGACATCACTGATGACATCTCAAATGACATCACTGATGACAACATCCAGTGACTGTATGTTTCTGTAAAGTTAAAATATGTCTTACATATTGAAGAATGAGTGGAAGTATAAGTGTCTGGACGAAGGATTTAGTAGGTGCATGACTGAATGTATGAGTGAGTGATTAAATGTGTCTCACTGAGTGCATGGGTTAGTGACTAAACTGTCTTAATTTGTGCATCATTATGTCTGTTGTTCTGTAAACTGCTGCATGTGTTGATCAGTAGCTATATGATTAACTATATGGGTTATTGATTGATTGTCCAAGTATTTGTATGGGAGACTGAGTGTGTGTGTGGCTGGCTGGGAGGTTGTGACTCTGTGCAGATCAATGTGTACTTGTATCAATGATTGTATAAGAGAGTAAGTATGTGTTAGTATATGTTTGAAAATGTAAGGTGCTCTATGTTTAACTGTATAGACAAGAAAATGGAAGTGTGATTGATTCTTTACAGGACTGACTAGGTGTGTGAGTAACTACATGGATGAGTGGCAGAGTGTGAGTGTCTGTATAGGTGTATGAGTGCATATGATAGTGTTGTAAAGATGAGTGATTGTATGTATGAATGATTGTATGGGTGAATGAGTGAATGTGTGTGTAGACGTAGGAATCAGTGAGTGCGTATGTAGTAACTAGTATTGGTGTGTCAATGGTTTCAAAAATTATACTCTGTATTTAACACTGGGTGTAACAGAGGTTATATTAAAGTGTGAGGAGATGCATTGTATTGTCACATGAATGATATCATCAGTGATGTGGTCATTGATGTCAAATGAGATGTCATCAGTGATGTCATCAGTGATGTCATTTGAGATGTCATCAGTGATGTCATTTGAGATGTTATCAGTGATGTCATTTGAGATGTCATCAGTGATGTCATCAGTGATGTCATTTGAGATGTCATCAGTGATGTCATCAGTGATGTCACTGACCATGTCATGAATGATGTAATATGTGACATCATCAGCAGTGGATTGCGGGTGCGCGATATATAGTTAGTGCAACTAACTATATATGGAATTTCAATGGTTTTGTGTGAGTAAAATAAGGTTTTTTAAATGCTAATCCCTAACTATATATGGTCTATAACCTATGGTTTTTTCAGTGAATTTTCAAGGTTTTTTAAATGCTAATTCCTAACTATATATGGTCTCTAACCTATGGTTTTTTCAGTGAATTTCAATGGTTTTTTAATAGCAAATATCATAAGCTGTCGAATGTCAAGTACGTGGTAAGTAAAAACATTTTCGTGTTTATGCACACTGATCTGCTTTGAATGCTGCCCCCCCCTCCCCCTCATTTCTATTAGGAGTACTCTCTCTTTGCAGATAGTGAAGGGTAGTTAACGCAGGCCTTTGCCCCCGTTGTAATCCGTCGTGCCTGCTTCTCTCTCCATTTGATTGATTGTTATCCAAGCATTTACTGTTTTAGAATTGGTTCTCTTTGGTTCATTCTCTATTTACAAACAAGCACAGAGTCGCAATACTCTGTTTAGTCTTTGCAGATAGCGAAAAATCGTGTAAAAAAACAAAAGGAATCGAGCAAAATCAGTAGGCCACTAATGGGATCTCTTTTTGACCTCGCTAAAATAGAAACATTAGGAACAACCCCTCATGACAAACACGAAACTATCGAGATGAACTGAACTCCACACCATGATGGCTGCAATACAGCTCGGCTCCGCCACCCACCCCGCCCAAAATAACGATAAACTCTATGCAAATATTACAAATATATACAACACACCAGCAAAGTAACAGGGTAAAACATTTTATTAAAGAACTATTTACATAACTATTTTATACTTTTTGTTGCCCGATCCGGCTAGCTCAATCGATCGAGCATGAAACTCATGCACTCTGATGGTTCAAAGTTTTGAGGAGTGCTTGTAACACTGTCTGAAGCCTATTTCCACTTGCTTCAGCTTCACTATTCTCAAAGTAAAGTGGGGGCTGTTTGAGGACGTGACTGCATTTGTGAACAATGTAATGCGGTGCCACCCTGAACCGCTTGACGGAGGCCCCCGAGGAACGGTGTGATGGCGCGGACTCGGAGGGGGTTCTTGGCTCCGGCTCCCTCCCCAAGTCGTGTTCTCCTGGTGTAGCCTGAGATCGCCCCCGACATAGGTGGCCGGCTCCCGGGATCAAGCGGAACTTTTTGCCTTTTGGTAACTCTTCCATTCTTGACCTTGTCCCACAATCCGTTTCACCTAAAGACACGCTGTAGTGGGGCGCCCCTTTACCATTTCAGTTGCCATTCCGCCCGCTTTTGCTACACTGTGCCTCTTCCGCTATTCAGCTGTTTACCGCCCGCTCTTTCGACTACAGCGTCTCGCTCACCATGTAGTTGAGTTGCTCCCGCTCTTGCGGTGCAGCGATAGCCGGCTGCCACAGTACTCTCAAAATGGCGGCCGGCTCTTCAGATTTGGGCGTGGTCCACTAAAATTGCCCTGCGACACCTTGGAACTCGGACGCTTGTCTGCTAGAGATTGGGCTCCATTCTCGAAAGCGTCCCCTCAGCCTTGAAGATTCTACAAAAGTCTTGGGGGCCCCCGACTCCCGCAGGCTTCTGGTGGGGAGCAGCTAGCATTATTGCTCGTGGAATGGCCACGACGGAGCTACGAAATGGTGGTGCTCTCATGCTAACGCCAGCTTCAGTCTGAAACATCCAGAAACACTGTAGACTACCAATTCGATCAGTTCCGGTAGCGCCCCAACGTGACCCGGTAGAGAAGAACTAGCCCTCCCCTCTTTGACTGATGGTTCTTGTTGCCTGTCCCTTCTGTTGTCATTTAACAGAACTATTTAGCCTGCTGAAAGGGGTTGTGTTCCGACCGCTGGTTGGTGGAGACATTTTGACTATATTCTGGACCTGCGTTGTCGCGTAATGCGTCATATGACGCGCCGCGTTAGCGCATCCGGAAGTGATCCGGGGCGCGACGCGCAGCGCGTAACGTAAGCATAACAGGTCATGTGACTTGTTAATAAAACTTTTCATTGGTTCATTTTACTTTTCTTATTCTAATGATGAAAGGCTTGGTCATATGACCTAAAAATTACGCTTTTTATTACTTTCGAACATTATTTTTTCTTAAATATATGTTATAATGTTCCAGGCTAATGTACTTTCCCGGAAAATTTACAACTGTCCTGCAAGTAAAATATATTCCTTTTTCGAGAAAAAGGGCGTTTCTTCGTCCCATGACGGAGCCGTTGAGCAAAAGAGGGTCGGCCTGCTGTCTTAGTCGCCGATACGCCTGAATATGAGATTCTTATCGATCACTTTATGTTGCAGGAGTAGAAAACACAACAGCCCTTGACCATTTATCTTTACTGCGTTCCTGCGTATTATACCTTTTACCCTTCATGTAATTGGTCTGCTTTATTTCACTTGCCTTTTACTGATTCTAAAACAGTGACTATTATTAAAAACTTTACCAATGTATATACTACTACCATGTTTTCTTTTAAAAACCTTTATTGTGAAAATGTCATTATACAAATACGGGCCTATAACCACGTGGGCCGGCCACGGAGCAAACTGTAATCGTATATGATGAGTAGACATTTACACTGTAGAGGAACGTAACGGGCGGGCCATTAGGGTGCAAGAACTAAAGTGTCTAACAGTTACGGAATCGGTGGACGTACATTTTATAATTAAAATACGACAGGGCCAGTTACAATAAAATTATCTAGATATACATTTGCGGGCAAGTACCATGGGTGACGTTAATTCGAACTTTCAATAGTACAGTAATCAATAACACATCAGAACTTAATATCAATAGGGATATCGAAATATTCAATCTATTCTCGTCCCCGCCCGCCATGTGCTTCAAAACTGCATACGTATCTCGTGATATCAAGGTTGTGCAACCAGTACACAACAAGGAGTTACGAGTCCCATTTATTCCGGCGCCATTTTGGGCGAGGACGGGCAGGTCCAGGATATAGTCAAAATGTCTCTACCAACCATCGACTATGATGATGTTCATATGCTGTATTTATTAGAGTAACACTCATCTGTCCACATGAAATTAATTTGCCACAATCTAAACATGTCATTTTAATCTTTCCAAAGTTCTTCTAAATATTTGGGACCGTTTCCCTTGCCTCTGATGCTGTCAGTGCCACTTCTTTGATGAATGTACTGGCAGGTCGGGGGTTCTCCTCCAAATCTCTCTTTTATGCAGCACTATAATTAATCGGTGCCACCTCTCCATATGACGATATTTCGGTTCCTCTGGAGAGTACATCGTGGCAGATAAAGCGTGTAACGTACCGGGCATTTACCTTTTTTTGCATGTAGAGGAAAGGAAAAAAAATTCGAGCGTCCGAGTTCTAAGGTGTCCCAGGGCCATTTTAGTGGACCAGGCCCAAATCCAAAGAACAGGCCGCCATTTTGAGAGTCCTGTTGCAGCCGCCTGTCGCTGTAGCATCAAGAGCGGCCGAAACTCAGCTGAATGGCAACTGAAACGGTAAAGGGGCGCCCCACTACAGCAGACGAGCCTCCACCTAGGAAGGCCCGTTCACGCCGCCCCCCTCCCCCTTCAGGCACCCCACGCCGTTATTCGGAGCAGGATTGTAGGATGGCCACACCAGTACGGCAACTTGCTAGACACCACCTCGGTGCCTACCGAATCTTAGCGCCTTGTGGTGTCTTCTATTCAGAAAACATTGTTGTGCTGCCTTTGACCTATTCGCCGCAAGTGCGCACGCAACTCAGCTGCATAGCTTGCTAGACACCACCTCGGTGCTAACCGAATCTCAGCGCCTTGTGGTGTCTTCTATTCCGAAAATATTGTTGCGCTGCCTTTGGCCCCATTCGCACATCGGTCCGCTACTGACGCCATCTCACAGGCCAACGGGGCGCCCCACGCCGACTTTCAGCATTGTAGGATGGCCACACCAGTGCGATAACTTGCTGGACACCACCTCGGTGCCATCCGGATCTTGGCGCGTTGTGCTGCCTTCGGCCTATTCGCACATCGGTCCGCTACTGACGCAATATTGTTGCGCTGCCTTTGGCCCCATTCGCACATCGGTCCGCTACTGCCGCCATCTCACAGGCCAACGGGGCGCCCCACGCCGACTTTCAGCATTGTAGGATGGCCACACCAGTGCGACAACTTGCTGGACACCACCTCGGTGCCATCCGGATCTTGGCGCGTTGTGCTGCCTTCGGCCTATTCGCACATCGGTCCGCTGCTGACGCCGCCTCACGTGCCAACGGATTTTCTACGCTTTTTATACCCTATGCCGCATAACAGGTCATGTGACTTGTTTATAAAACTTTTCATTGGTTCATTTTACTTTTGGTTTCCTAATGATGGAAGGCTTGATCATATGACCTAAAAATAACACTTTTCATTGGATGAAAACTTTTTTTTTTCCCCAAACGATGAACGCCCCACCTTGTTTCTGGATGTTTCAGACTGAAGCTGGCGTCAGCATGAAAGCACCACCATCTCGTGGCTCCGTCGTGGTCATTCCGCGAGCAATCATGGCAGCCGCTCCCCACCGGAAGCATGCAGGAGTCGGGGGCCCCCAAGACTTTTGTAGAATCCTCAAGGCGGAGGGGACGCTTTCGAGAATGGGGTCCAAGACCTAGCAGACAAGCGTCCGATTTCCAAGGTGTCCCAGGGCCATTTCAGTGGACCAGGCCCAAAAAGGAAAGAGCCTGCCGCCATTTTGAGAGTCCTGTGACAGCCGCCTATCGCTGCACCGCAAGAGTGGGCGCAACTCAGCTGAATTGCGGATTTTGACACAGTGGACCAAAAGCGGACGGAATGGCAACTGAAACGGTAAAGGGGCGCCCCACTACAGCAGACGAGGCTCCACCTGGGGAGGCCCGTTCACGCCGCCTCCCCCCCCCCCCCCGGGGCGCCCCACGCCGTTATTTGGAGGGCGGCAACTTATTGGACATCACCTTGGTGCCATCCACATTTCAGCGCGTTCTGCTGCCTTGGAACTATTCGCACAACAGACCGCTACTGACGACCCACCCCCCGGGACGCCCCACGCCGGATACCCAAATCAGTGCGGCACCCAGGCAACATCACCTGGGTGCCGTCCAGAAATCTGGACGTTGTGCTGCCTTGGGACTATTCGCACAACCGACCGCTACTGACCATTGTTCCTTCTTTTTCCCTAAAAATGTTTAAATGTTTTTACTGTTTTTGTTTTGTTGTATATATTTATAAGTTATTAAAGTTTTATAATCCTACTACTTTGTTGGAGTGCTATATATTTTTAATGTGACACATAATTGTAAAAACTTTGATGTACAAAGAGTCATCCCTGGAATCTTCCGCTTCAGGCTCGGTCCCCTCCCCAATCACAATACAGGATGGTTTTCAGATAGTAGGAACGCGTGTGGTGTGACGGATCTCATCGGGTGTGGGCCTTGATCTACTATAACTCCTTTGAAGAGGGGTGATTCTTTACAGCTGGGGCCATAAACTACATCTGCAAGGCTAGCTGATAGCCTGGGACCGGCCTGGACAATCGGACACAGAGGAAGAGGAGTGTCAGAGGGTGCGGTAGTGAATAGGGCGAAAGGGAGGTGTCGGACGGGCACAGGGTGTGAATCTCAGGGAAGAGCAGCGCAGATGGGGGGAGGTTTATTGCCCATGCATAAGACAGAGAGCGGGGGTGACCAGTGCCTGGGGGAGATGCTTGCGAGGGTGGGGAGCCATGCTAAGGATCGGCAGCGTGCAGAGAGTGGGTCTGGTCAAGTCATCTAAAATGGCTGCCGTGCACGACAAAAGTGTGGCATTTGAAAAAAGGCAAGATGGCGCAGACAATGTTTTTCAACACTTCCTGATTTCCTTCGAATCGAACGTTAACAGACGTTGGGGCATATTACCAAAGTTAAGCGATATTTATCCCTAACGATGCTTAGCAACGAATTTTTTACCACTAAGCATCGTCAGAAATTATTGCAGATAAACCTTGCTATTATCAAGGTTTATCGCAAATGCGATAAAAAACGGCCGCAATGCATTAATATCGCTGAAAAGTCAGCGATATTCATGCATTACCGAGCTAATGCTCTTAGCCATGTTATCCACCTCTCATTGGATAACATGGCTAAGAACTGCTCAGGGCAGGTGTTACTTTTTGGAGATATTCGCGCTTAGCGCGAATATCTCCAAAAGTTGGTAATAGGAGATAGCGATGTTAGCGACTGTTTCCAGTCGCTAACATCTTGGCATGCCCACTTTGCATGTCATTAGTGATAAATATCACTGACATGCAAAGTGGGGCCCAAGATGGTCGCTATCTCCTACTAGCGGTCGCTAACTGGTGTTAGCGACAGCTAGGTAATACGGAGATAATTTTATCTCCGCTTTCTTGGCTTTTAAAGCCAAAAAAGCGGAGATAAACCCCCTTGATAATATGCCCCGTTATCTCTCCCACACTACCGGTCCCCCTGGGCTTAAACGCCGAGATGGTAGGGACTGCATCCCGTGAAGATAGGCCGAGACGTCACTCAGCAGAAAAAAAAGTTTAAAAAAAGTCTATAAACATACAATAAGTTAAAAGTCAATCATTCTTCATTCCTTGTAGTACGCTCCCCAGTCCGCTTCCCGTTACGCTAACCGGGCGCACCCCACCAAAAAAACGATATTTTTTTATTTTTTTTTGCCCCGCGGAGCCCTTTTAAAGCCTCCACATCAAACCTATGGGGTCAGGGAGGATCTACTATGCCCCCTTATGGTCATTTGCTCCTTCGATTTGGCCTCCTCTTGTCTCTCGATCCTACCGAGAGACAAGATGGCGGCCGCTACGGACTGTTTGGAATGTTTACAGACGCCGGAGAACCAATCAGCTTCGCTTCACAAAGCTCCGTAACGCGAAAAGTACGCGAAGTGGAGCGCTGCCCGGAGCGCTGTTACAGATATATATCTTTTTTTGAACGTTAATTTCTCAAAATCCACTGGAGCACATATATTGAGACCTAGCAAAGGCACATCGGGCTACCAGTCCCTACAATTTTGCCAAGTTTCGTGCAAATCCATTCAGCCGTTCGATTATTATTATTTTATTTTTTTTTGCCCCGCGGGGCCCTTTTAAAACCTCCACATCAAACCTAGGGGGTCAGGGAGGATCTACTATGCCCCCTTATGGTCATTTTCCCCTTCGCTTTGGCCTCCTCTTGTCTCTCGATCCTACCGAGAGACAAGATGGCGGCCGCTACGGACTGTTTGGAATGTTTACAGACGCCGGAGAACCAATCAGCTTCGCTTCACAAAGCTCCGTAACGCGAAAAGTACGCGAACTGGAGCGCTGCCCGGTCCGCTGTTACAGATATATATCTTTTTTTGAACGTTAATTTCTCAAAATCCACTGGAGCACATATATTGAGACCTAGCAAAGGCACATCGGGCTACCAGTCCCTACAATTTTACCAAGTTTCGTGCAAATCCATTCAGCCGTTGGGCTAAAAGTGAGGCCAACCGCCCTATGGAAAACTCAATGTTAAAAACACGTTTTGGGACCCCCCTTTTTTCTCGGCCCCCCCCTTGACGAAACCCCCCCAAATTTTCAGGGGCTGCTCAGAAACAAAATGTTCAATTTTCCTGAAAATTTCAGCCAATTCCGTCCACAAACGTCAAAGTTATTAGACATAGAATTTTCAAAAATCCCATAGAGAAAAAATCCTAACTATATATACCTACTGGCGACCGCCAGTAGGTAATATATATATATATATTTTGGATTTTATGGATTATCTCTATGCTGGAGACGTCAATCCCAATAAAAGCACATAAACTTCCCCACGTCAGAGCTAGTGGTAAATAATTTTCACCAGAGAAAAGTGAGCAAAGGAAAGAGTGCAAAAGAGATAAAAGAAAATGGAGACATCAGTATGATGAGGGAGGTAAGGAAATGTACAAGAAAGCCTTAAAGCATCAGTACAAGATCCACAGAGCCAGGTTAAAAGATTTTGCTGGCAGGATCAATCAGTCTTTACAGCATTCTAAAGAAATCTATGCTAGTGTGAATTAATTCTTAAAACCTAATCTTGCAGGGGTGCTCCCCCTTCCAAGGAACATTGTGAGTAGCTGGCCAACTATTTTCTTGGAAAGGTCAGACTTATTTATGACTGACTGTCAGAGATTTCAGACCCCTTCATTGAAGCCAAAGAGAGTGCTACAGCCAAGATGTCTGTGGCAGAACTCGCAACATTCCCACAATTGAGTAACAACGACATCCTGACAGTGGCGAACACAGTTAAGTTCGGCTCTCCTCTGGACCCAGTTGCTATTGATATCCTGTTGAAAAGGGGATAGTTTATTATATCAGCCCTAATGGTCACCTATCCTTGAAAAGTTGATGTGTTCCTGATGCATGGAAACATGCGATTGTTCACCTGTTGTTGAAAAAAAATCTTCTTTAGACCCTGACCGGGCGGAAAACGATAAACTCATATTGCCAATTGCGGGGGTAACTAAAATTTTGGAAAAACTGATAAATGGCTATCTTACTGATTTTTGGATACCAACAATTTACTGCACCAGACGCAAACTGGTTTTTAATCTGTTTGCAGCACAGAGATGGCTCTCTTGTTGGCCACAGAAGACCTTAAAAAGACACTGGATCGAGGTGGGTCTGCTGCGCTCAATTTTCTTGATTTGAGCATAGCCTTTGACACAGTCTCCCACCCAATCTTACTACATAGATTAGAAGAGACTGGTATTACTGGCAAGGTGCTAAAATGGTTTACTTTATTTCCAGCTAATAGGAGCTTTCAAGTGAGTAAACGACCTTTCTTTTCGGAGACACATCAGCTTAATTGTGGAGTGCTGCAAGGCTCTTCTTTGACCCCTATGCTCTTTAATATGTACGTCCACCCTCTGTTAGGGTTTAGAAGCCTTGACGTGTGTGATTACTAATAGTCCGATTATTTCTCCCCTACCCCTACACTTGTGTGCAGGAACATTTGTGGACGCTCCCTAAGGAGAATAAGGAGGAGCGGCAGACAGCAGCCGTTGCTTGGCTTACTTCCCCGTGACCACGCCCCCCTCTCCACTTCCTGGTTCCTGCTCGCGTCTTGCTGGCGCCTTACGGACCCTCTGGTTGTTTTTGGAGAATTCCTCAGTCTAAACTTTAAGCTGCCTCCTCTCTAAGCTTACCTCAGCCCCGTGTATGCTCTGTGTGAGTGGCTGCCGGTCTTCGGCAATTCTCTGGGTATGCGCGAGCGAGCGCTTGCGACTGCCCTACCAAAGCTCACGCATTTTGCGGGCGTCTGCTGCTCGTTGCATTCCTTTTTCCTCCCGCTTAGAGGCTGGATTCATTCCTTTGTTTTCTCTATTATTTAGTGACCTTTTGAGAGTGAGCGCTCCGCCCTGTTGCTCCCTAGGGGCCGGGTGTCTCACCTCCTGAGTGTGTACTGCTCTGCTGCACTTGCCCCCTTGCAGCCGGTCGGTGCACCTCACTCTTTGTATTCATTTTGTTTGTGTCTGGTGTGTGGTAAGTCCTTCGTGAGTTCTGCTAATCCTGGCCTGTTGATGGGCCTCCTGCCTTCCCCTGCTTCCTGAACTCATCGTTGAGGCACGCCCGACCTACAGTTGGGGTAAGATTAATTGGATTAATCACACATGTCAATGTTTACTTATTTATGGTCAGTGTAACGGTGGGATTATTACAGTGTATGACTTGGTTTTGTTTCCTAGCCTGGACTATCACCTGAGACGTCTTCTGTTATCCGTTGACCCCTCGTATGAGGAGAGTGGTGGACACTCCTTGGGTAAATTCCCTCATACTTTTAGGGGACAGTAGACAGGAGTGTGTTATATTTTCGCATTCTTGCTTTTGTGTCCTGGAGGTGGAGGGATTCTTCTTCGCTCCCGTGGAAGCTGGTCCTTCTATCAGATATCATTTGTACTTTAGGTTTTACCATGGTGTCATACGCAGACAACACTCAGATAGTTGTCCCCTTGTTATCAAACACCGACTCAACTTTCAAAAGCCTTACTACTTAGTGACCAGTTAGATGGCAACAAGCTACCTCAAGCTAAATGGGGATAAAACAGAGGTCATGGTGATTGGAAACAACCCCTTGTTATGGGATCAATATCTCTGGCCCCTGTGCTTAGGGGAGCGCCCCCCAAACTAGAAGTGAAGAGCCTTTGGATCATATTGGATAAGGATTTAACCATGGCATTCCAGGTAAAGAAAGTTGTGGGTACCATCGCCTTCCAGGCAAAAAAGTTGCAAGTACCTGCTTTAACCTTTTAAGAGCTCTTAGAAATATGCTCAAGTGACTCCCTATGGAAAGGTCGGAGGACAGTGGTCCAAGGTCTCGTACTACTCCCATTTAGACTGTGACAACTCGTTTCATCTATGCAGCTCTTTATATGTCAAAAAGCTGCAAGTCACGTAAAATGTCGCAGTTTGAGCACTGTTGGGTTTACCTAAAATACAAGCAGCACGCTCGGCCCCGTGAAACTCCATTGGTTACCCATAAACAAAAGGATAGAATTCAAAGCTTTATGCATCGCTCACAGGATAAAACACACACCTGGCCCAAATATTCTTTACCGTCTCATTCCCCTGTATAGCGCCCCTAGAGAGTTGAGATTGAAATACCTAGAATTAAGAGAGCAAGAGGTGGGGGTCGCTCATTTACTTAGTGGTGTCCAAACGTTGGAATTCCCTTCCGATTCCGCTTAGAATAACTGGAAACCTGCTAATCTTCATGAAGCAATTAAAAACGTATCTTTTGACTTAAAACAGTATCTTTTCCCACTAGTTCTTTCAGCGCTGGTTAGCCCGATTTTGGGTAGCTATGCCCTCTATAAAAATTCATTATTAATAATAATAATAATTAATAATAATAATAATCATTATATATATATATATATATATTTCATTATCATTATTATTATTAATGAAAGTTTATATATTTATGTGTGTGTGTATGTGTATATATATATATATATATATATATATATATATATATATATATATACATACATACATACATGTAGATGTAGGCTTACAATACAGAGGAGTTGTAAATGATACAGACATGACTACTTTGCCGTCAGTTGCTCCCGGTAAAAGGGTATCACAGCCCCACTACATGGTGCATCAGATGTTAGTAGTAGTCAGGAACGGCACACCGGCAGAATTGGGCACAGACATGTCAGCCTGTGTATAAGAAACAGCATCATGAAGAGGACTCTGTCTTTAACTTGCAGCTAGTGTAAATAAATAAGGTTTTAATATTAATATTCTGGTGCCATGTTTGTTTTGAAAATGGATACTTTTCAGAGTCTCAGTGTAAACGCAATGTTTCAAATAATGAATCATAAAATATAAATTCATTACTGTAAATGAGTTGTGAAGCAATATTTTGTGTTGTTTCTTATTGACAACTTCAAGATTTATAACGTCAAGGGTAATGCACAGGAGAGGGTGTCAGCCTGCGTGGAGAGGTGATGTACAACTGTTGAAGCCGCAGGTTAGGCTCAGGTAACTGAAGAGTGTTTTGTTGTGTTGGTTTATGTAAGAGGACATGTGCCCCTTGAGGTTCTGTGCTCTCCAGCTGGCCACAGCCAAGGGCACGCGCTCCCTCAGAGCACGCGGGAGTGTGAATTCCGCTGGGGAGTCTTTCTTCAGCTTGTTTCTGAGCTGAACTCCTACGGGGACAATAATGGAACAAGAAGATTATTATGTTTCAACCACCGGCTCCCCTTGACGTTTAGTTTCTTGGTACGAAAACGAGCTCTTTGGTTTCTACTATTGAATGTTGTCTATTTCAGTGTTTCGACGCTCAGTTGATTAACTCTCCCGCCCTCTGTCTTCCTGCAGAGCAGCCTTTGAGAATGATGCCTACTGCCGAATGAAGCAAGTTTTGAGATGGTACCTATCAGGCTTTTATAAAAAACCAAAGGTAAGGGGCAGGAACAATTGTGTAGCGAAGCACTGAATATATATATACTTTTGTCACTATTGAAATGAAAAAGAAATACACTTTTGAAAACACCTTTCGAAATACAGGGCCCCTCACGGTGTCTTTGGTTTACAATTTCATAACCCTTTTCTTCTCAGTAGGAGTCTCATCCAGCTGCCACCGTTGTATGATGAAAACACAATTATCTCATTAAGTAACTTTAATTAAGACACTCTTGAAAATACTATTTTCAGATTTCAGGTCCCAAGATGAGCCTCTTCTCGTGAGTTCTTTCCCTCTGAAAGTAATTGTTCCCTGCATCTGTTAGGCAGTAAACAGTTTTTTATAATGCCATTTTTGTTGTACTGCGGTAATAAACTTGAAAGTGACCTTTGCATTGCAGTAATAAACATTTGAATGTGCTGTTAGTACAGTTGCTCTAAAGAGGATGTTTTATTGGGCTGCGTTTATTTCACTGCCATTGCATTAACAGATGTGTGCGTGTGATAGAGAAATGTGTTGCACTGCACCGGATTAACTGGGTGTAAACTGCTGCCTTGAACGCAGTCTCTTTATTTAATTAGTCGGATATATATAAAGGTGTATCACAGCCATCCACTGACTTCGACATCTGCGAGATTTGTCTGCGCACCAGTGTAAATATATATATATATATATATATATATATATATATATATATATATATATATATATATATATATATATATATATTAATACACACACACACATACCAGAACTATGTCAAAAGAACACAAGATTCAGTAACACTTCTTAATGAGCACATGACCTACTCAGAGTTCATGACATTGGTCAATACAATCAATTGTGATCTCTGGCTGTACCTGTGCTACGTAAACATAGTAGACAAGCCTGTTTATGGCGTGGGAATGTGGTTGGTCTAGGAACATAAAATCCATAGGTTTGATTATGACGTGTGGTTTAAAAAGCAACGTTTTGCTGCGTTGCACGCGTCCGCCATCCTCTGAGATGCTTTAAGGGAAAAAACAATAGCAATACAGCACTGCCTTGAAGGGCCTGTACTCCAACACAAGGTTATTAAATACGCATTTGCCAACCCCCAGGTCTAGCTTTGGTGTGCTAATATATGCAAATAACATAAACGCATGTTCATCTTTGCATGTGATAGCACATTATAGCAGACTTGTCAGTTCTTGTTTCATATAATGCATGCATGACTCAGACACTATTACCCTGCCTAATCCGTCTCCTTGGTCCAATGTAAGAAGAATTTACAGCTCCCATTCACTACATGTCAAGAATGTGACTGATCTACAAGGCAGCTGGGAATATTCGTGAAAATGTCTGTATATTACCCGTGGTGCTTTACAACAGCATCCTGCACATTAGTAAATGAAATAAACTCATTATTAACCCAGCGCTTTAGAGTAAACCATTCTGTACTCTTTGATATGAGGTTTGTCTGGGGTCACTCGCAAAATATATTTTGAACTTTGCCCAAGAAGCGAGGCTGCTCTCAGGGACTGCTAACAATAATGGACAGCAAGTGCTAGGAGGTGGGCTGTCGCTTGGGGCATGGGAGCTCAGGTCCTCGGCTAGCTATGCCTGCTGAAGAATGTCACCAACATGTCAGGCGCCTTGGAAGCAGCATCACAGCCCCTTTGACACCTACAATGACATCACAGAACATGACATCTTAGATGGTAACAAAAAAGTACAATCAATGAATAATATGATAAAATGTTGCTTATTCAGATGCAATCCTCATATATTAACTCGCAACCCGCATACCTACACTAGAGTACATCTATGAACACCCAGTGAAATAGACACACTCGACTCAGTCAATCGGGCATCAAATGTTTCTACAAGTTCACTGTGAGTCTAGCAGGTTTGTATTAACAGCTAGTACAGTTTATGTGGAAGAAGAATGAAGTTATTTATTAGAAGACTGTGTGCACCTATCACTGGTGCCAACTCGCTCTCCCTAATCCATTGTCTTTTTCTCTCTCTGACTTGTCACATTAAAAAAAAGTGACCACGCGCTCTTGCCCCATCACCCTCAGCACTCAATAGAAGACACCTATGGGGAGAGGAGAGAGGCAAGAAGCAACGGGAGGGCTTTTTCCCTTACTCCCCAACCCCCCCTCCATATCCTCCTATCAGCAACACGCCTGCCTGTCCTGCCATCTCCGAGGCCAGAGCTGTGGTGTTCACGATGTTAAAGACAAGGATTGGAACAGGTTTCCAAGGTAGCCCGTAAATGACGTACATTTGGGACCTGCTGGACTAGGCAATTTCTCACCTCTCATGTGGCCTAGTAGGCTCTGATGCATTGGATCACTCAGTGCTGGTGCCTGTCCCTGCTTGGCTGCTCTCTGTTGCTGAGGCTGGATGCTCCCATAGTTGACTAGCTGAGTTGGGTGCAGAAGGTGGCACTTGGCCTTCATTTTTGGTACCCCAGGGCTCTGAGGTGAAGTTGTTGTAGGATGGAAAAGTGGATCCAGTGAGTTGAGGTCCGCTGAGCTCGAACAGTATAGGGTGGAGTCTGCCAGATAGTTTTCTCTGAACTGCTCCAGCAGGTAGGTAGCTTCAGTTATGCACCTGACAGCTTCATTAACTACAGTTTTCTTTTTTAGGTGCATTACATTGAGAGAGGTGTGCTCTGAGCTTGTTCCATTTCTTTGGTTTGCTTTCAAGCACTAGTGGATGCTTGCACTGGGCATTTTGGTGCAGCCCATATCAGGATATCATTAGTGGAATCAGTGACTCCCTCTTTACCACTCTGAACCTTTTGTGAACCTTTTAAAGTTCATTGTTAAGACACCTTTGGAAATGGTCCTCAGCTCGTTCCTCAGTGGGTCCTCTGGTGGCTCTGGACAAGTGCACTAAGTGCAGGCAGTGGAGACACACCTGGGGGCTGATATGCTTCAAATATAGATGTCATAGGGCCTGATTCACAAAGGTAACTTAGACCAAAAGTCTAACTTTACTACTTTTTGGTAGTCACAAAAGTAAGTTACTACTAGTAACTTTACTACTAGTAATTTTAGTAGTAGTAACTTTACTAGTAGTAACTTTTACTTGTAGTAAAGTTACTAGTAGTAACTTACATTTGTAAATACCAACCAGTAGTTAACTTAGACTTAAGTACTAAACTTAGACTTAAGTCTGTCTACTACTTTTTAATGTTCATAAAGGTAGGTTACTACACATAACTTTAATACTAGTAATTTTGCTAGCAGTAACTTTACTATTAGAAAGTTTGCTAGTAGCAAAGTTACTAGTAGTAACTTACCTTTTTGAATACAGAAAAGTAGTAAAGTTAGACTTTTGTGAATAGGGCCCTCTGTCTCTACAGAAAACAGAAGCCGTGGAATTGATGACAATAGCAAGACAAGGGCAATATTTTCAATCATCTCTGCAAAATGATTGACACTTCCAACAAGCCACTTCCTCCAGGGGCGGGTTAAAGAGGGAGTGTTTACCAGATGATGCTTACACTTTATATCTGAAGTGGGTAGGATATATGTGTGTAGTATTTTCTGATTATGCTGCAGAATATTGCAACTTTACTAGAGGAAGGATTAAATACAATGCTTAGCATAAATGTTAAGTCAATTATCTCTATCAAAAATCTCTCAGTATCTCAGGCATTCCTAGTAACCTCTGAACTGAATATTCTTAATGTGCAGATCGTTATGTTATGGAATTTGATTCTATAAAAACCAAACTTTAATTAACAAAATATATATTTTTCTTCAGGGGCTGAAAAAGCCATACAATCCCATTCTCGGAGAGACATTTCGCTGCTGCTGGTTTCACCCTCAGACTCACAGTCACACATTTTATATTGCAGAACAGGTAATAACATAAATATTAAAGGTTGTGGATTTCTAAATCAATTGTATGACTTATTGAAGCACACTTTGGGATGGTTGATAATGTATTGGAAACTGAAATCATACATGTTATGTTATGTTATGTTATAAATGTTTATATAGCGCACGGCTGCCCCAGCCAAGGGGCGTCCCGGCGCTAGCTGTCTGTGTCCAAAAGGAGGCTGCTGAAAAAGTAGACTAGCAGTGGCATAACATAACTAACAGAAGAGGTGAGTTTTAATAGCTTTCCTGAAGGATAGAAGATCCTTCATCCCACGAATTTGAGCTGGGAGTTCATTCCAAAGCTTTGCTGCTAGGTATCTGAATGATCGACCACCCATCCGACTCAATTTAATGCAGGGTATTGTGGCCAGATTCTGTCCCTCCGACCGTAAAGAACATCGAGGAACATAGAATGAGAGAAGCGGGCATAACATGGGGGGGGGAGGCAAGTTTCAGAATTTTAAAAGCAAGGCACGGGGTTTTAAAGTAAATCCTCTTTTCCACAGGAAGCCAGTGTAGACTCCTGAGGGTAGTAGTGACCGATTTGTGGCAGGGATGGCCCGTCAGGGCTCTTGCGGCGGCATTTTGTACTCGCTGTAATCTAGCTTTCTCAGCTACGTTGGTTCCTAGCAGCAGGGAGCTAGCGTAGTCCAACCGCCATAGAATAGCTGATTGTACCACCAATTGGCGAGTATGGTGGTCAAAGTATTTTAAGATGGGTCGGAGATTTCGTAAAATGCCAAAACAAGTGCCCGCCACTTTTTTAGGTTTTGCCTGGCGAAAAGATGCGCTCTGCGCATCTTTTTCGCGCAGGCGAAAACCTGATGAGAACTGTAGTGTGGCTTTGGGTCGGCCCTCGTCATTCATTGGCTGGCTCCATAAATGGAGCCTAGCCATTGGACGAGGGGCCTGTCCGTCAATGCCGGACCAGATTCGGGGGCGTTCCCGAGATTCTTTGGCTTTTGCCGACGTCACGCGACGTCAGCCGAAAGCCGGGAACGCCCCCGAATCTGGTCCGGCATTGACCGGCACCCGCCTTCCTGCTTGCGTGAGTGCTTTGTTTTTTTTGCCGTGTGTGTCTGTTCCCGCTCCCCCACCCCCCCTCCGCTGTCAGTGTGTCCGTGTGTGTCTGTTCGCACCCCCCCCTCCCTCCCCCTCCGCTGTCAGTGTGTGGCCGTTCCCGCCCCCCTCCCGCTCTCCGTTGTATCCTGCGAATAGAACTGAGGCACACTTGGCTAAAGCTAGCGTCCGAGGATCACACAGTCTGTCTGGCCAAGTGGGGCAGCCAGGAGGATTAACAATGGGGCTCCATAATGTATCAAGTAGCAATCTAGCCACTGCCCTAAAAAAGCGATTAACCTCCCTTGCTGGTGCCGAGAAGCTTCCTGGTGACAGGAGGCTGACACATATTTAATTACAAGTCTGGTGGGGGCGTGGCTCTGGTGCCTGGCACTGGGAGCGCCATGTTACACTGGGCACCGCGGGCCTCGCGCAGCTCGGCACGTGGAAGTGTCTGCTGCAGTCTCCTCTGCGTCATAGGGTACCTGTGACAGCACCGTCTGTGCGCGTGTGAATGTGGCACGGTAGGTGCTCTCCCGAGTGTCTCTCTCTTCTCGAGAGCTCGTGAGAGCTTAGGGAGAGAAGGAAGATGGGGGAAAGGAAGCGGGAATTTACTGTGCTCTCCCCTTACTCACAAGATGTCCATCCCCACCTTAGACCATAAAACACTTGTCACCCGTTATGTATTTTTTATATTTCATGATTGTTTTGCCACACTAGGTATGGAATACTTGGCCTCTTTTTCTTAAAACGGATCATGTTTTTGAAAACAGAAATGCAAATACTGCACCTGTTGTTCGGCTGTCCGTTCTCTGTGGTACAAGAACAGGGCATGTTCGAGTGTGCTCTTGAGAAGAGGGAGATTTTATGAACGCACACATTGCACAATGAGCACAATTGTATGCAGAAGTGAAGGGTTGCCTCGCAGATTCCTGCAGTGTTCGGCTTGCAGTGGTCCGTGGTTTCAATGGAAATGTCCCCGTTTTGTGTACATTTCTTGCAGGGGAGGCTGATTGCATCAATACTAGTGGTGAATCCGGGTATCATGTTTGGATGTGTTCGTTGTATTCGGATATTTTCTGTCAACTCGAGTAATCAGCTTGTGACCAGGAAAAAGGAAATCAATGAGATACATAAATTATTCCTCGGGAGCGGGAGTTGTGTGTGTGTGTGTATGTGTGTGTGTGTGTGTGTAAACACACACATATATATATAATAAACACGCAGGTATATAATTTGTCTTTTATTTCCATTGTAAAACAGGCCATGACCCCCCTCCCTAAACTCAACTGTGGTACTAAATCTCATGTTATATATTGTGCACCTGCATATATGGTTTGTGCCGGAGAATTTTATTGTGTTTCTTTTCTTTATTTATTTTTGTAACCATATTTCACTGAAATCAGGATGCAGAGGCTATTGCAATTTGTTCAGCACTGTACAACCACACCGAAGGGATATCTGTGACTATTAGGGGAGTTGTTTCCCTGTGTAGAGTAATAGTTGAATGCAATCTGTGAAGCAACATAGGTGTTTTTCTCCTGCTTCTTTTGCTGAATTGTGATAATAACATCTAATTTGATCTTTGCACCGAAGTAGTAACGTGTGAATGTGTGCTTATTAGTACGGTTAATCTAAATAACATGTTATGTGTTAATGGGCCACATTTATTTTCAAAGCCAAGGCATAAACATGGGTGTAACTATGTAAATGATTAACCAAGGGAGCAACTAAACTGGCACTGGCAGCAACTTGAGAGCAGCAATGCATCAGCAAAGCTTTAACCAATAGTGTAGCAAACTGTGAAGGGTGTTAGCAAGCAGAGGAGGGAAGCCTGGCCTCGAGGCGCTTGACTTGTAAATTGTAATCTAAACTGGATGTGGTGAGAAGTGGACGAAAAAGAGGGGCTTCCGGTGGCTGTAGGCAACAGATGTGGTGAGGAGGGCAGGTGCAAAGAGTCGCGTCATCACTAGAGCTGCTTCCTCTGCTCTGACGCGGAAACGGGCAGTCAGGTAAGTTTTCTTATTTTAAAAAAATTTACTTTTTAACCCCCGCGCGAGTCCCCCTCCCCCCCCCACCCCCCGCCCGCACCCCCAAGTCCCGTCGTCCCCCGCACCCCCAAGTCCCCCCCCCTCACCCCGCGCGAGCCCCCCCCCCCCACGAGTCATAAGGATCGGAATGACTTAGGATGTATTCGTCTTCCAAAATGGTTTGCGAGACTAAAATAGTGGCTGAAGATCACAATTCCATACCGGGGAGCACACAGAAAGATGCCCAGATCGTGTCCTCCTCCCAGATGTGGCCCTTGATGCCAGCAGCTGCCCCGGTCTCCTCGTCCTTTGTCGCCGCTGAAGAGGAGGATGCCAGGACCAAGGACCGGGTTTACATTCGGGAATTTCAGCCCTCGGACCAGGAGGTGGCACGGCGCATCTACGAGGGGATTCTGGAACGGATCCCCAGTACTGCCTTTAGGGGGCTGAAACACGAGCCCCTCATTCAGATCCTATATGCCCTGCTCATAGGTAAACGCACACCCATCTGAGAACGTCAGTACTTTCGTTGCATGGACGAGACACAAGGACAAGAACTGGTGATACCCAATATATCAGATGCCAGGCTGTCTCCCTCGGCCTTAGTATGCATGGTTGTGTCTACGTTTTATGTGTCCATGTTTTCAAATGAAGGTCCGTAAAATGCATAATGTGCTCCTGTAAATGTGATCATATCTCATATATGTTAAATTGGAGTGCGTTGAATAAAATTAATTAAGCACATTACTTCAGCCCTTGTGTGCGTTTCCAGTATCGGTTTCTCCGATACTTTAGGTGCAAATGTCCCTTTTTGACCCGCTAGTTTATTAGCAAGGAGCGTAGCTTGACAACCATCGCCTTCTGTTAAAAAGAGGCCAGTGAAGGGGTGTGAAGTGTCACAAAGGTGTGAAGCGCCTGCCCCGGAGGAGGGCTGGCACCATGTGAGCTTGGGGCTCGGAGCCAAACCATGGTGGACCTGGTCGGCTGCCCCAGGAGACACCTCTGCGAGCCCCTACCGCCCCCCGCCCTGCTCTGCTGGGCCCTGCTGCTGCTCTGCGCCCCGGAGAGCTCCGCACTGGCAGACTTCTCAGTTAAGACCCTCTCTGCTTCCCAGCCTGTCGTCACCCAGCCTGCCCTCTCCCAGCCTGCCCTCTCCCAGCCTGCCCTCTCCCAGCCTGCCCTCTCCCAGCCTGTCCTCTCCCAGCCTGCCCTCTCCCAGCCTGTCCTCTCCCAGCCTGTCCTCTCCCAGCCTGTCCTCTCCCAGCCTGCCCTCTCGCAGCCTGCCTTCTCCCAGCCTGCCCTCTCCCAGCCTGCCCTCTCCCAGCCTGCCCTCTCCCAGCCTGCCCTCTCCCAGCCTGCCCTCTCCCAGCCTGCCCTCTCGCAGCCTGCCCTCTCGCAGCCTGCCCTCTCGCAGCCTGCCCTCTCGCAGCCTGTCCTCTCGCAGCCTGCCCACTCCCAGCCTGCCCACTCCCAGCCTGCCCACTCCCAGCCTGCCCTCTCCCAGCCTGCCCACTCCCAGCCTGCCCTCTCCCAGCCTGTCCCCTCCCTGCCCTTTCCCAGCCTGTCCTCTTCCAGCCTGTCCACTTCCAGCCTGCCCTCTCCCAGCCTGTCCCCTCCATGACCTTTCCCAGCCTGTCCTCTCCCAGCTTGTCCACTTCCAGCCTGCCCTCTCCCAACCTGTCCCCTCCCTGCCCTCTCCCAGCCGGCCCTCTCCCAGCCTGTCCTCTCCCAGCCTGCCCACTCCCAGCCTGCCCACTCCCAGCCTGCCCACTCCCAGCCTGCCCACTCCCAGCCTGCCCACTCCCAGCCTGCCCACTCCCAGCCTGCCCACTCCCGGCCTGTCCTCTCGCGGCCTGTCCTCTCCCGGCCTGCCCACTCCCAGCCTGTCCCCTCCCTGCCCTTTCCCAGTCTGTCCTCTTCCAGCCTGTCCACTTCCAGCCTGCCCTATCCCAGCCTGTCCCCTCCATGACCTTTCCCAGCCTGTCCTCTCCCAGCTTGTCCACTTCCAGCCTGCCCTCTCCCAACCTGCCCTCTCCCAGCCTGTCCCCTCCCTGCCCTCTCCCAGCCTGTCCCCTCCCTGCCCTCTCCCAGCCTGTCCTCTCCCTGCCTGTTGTCGTGTCCCGGCGGCAGCAGGCAGCAGGCAAGAGCGTGCACTGCGTCCCCGAAGTAACAGCCCTAAAGAAAGCAAGAAGTACACCCCCCTCCCACCAATCCCTGTTAGGTAGTGGAAACTGTCCAAACTGGGGTGCAGACAGCCCCTCTCACCTTTCAGCCTGGTACCACTGCACCAGCCGCACTACTTCCCTACTGACCGTTCTCCACTTCAGCCCCGTCTAAATTACAATTCCTGCTTGTGACCCTTTTGCCTGCTTGTGCTTGTTTTCGTGACCCTGTTGCCTGCTTGTGCCTCCGTGTGCCCCATATTGCCTGCTTGTGCCTCCGTGTGCCCCTGTTGCCTGCTTGTGCCTCCGTTTTCGTGCCCCTGTTGCCTGCTTGTGCTGTGTGGGTGTGTGTGGAAGGCTCTGTGTGGGTGTGTGGAGGGCTCTGTGTGGGGAGCTTTGTGTGGCTGTGTGTGTGGGGGGCTCTGTGTGGCTGTGTGTGTGGGGGGCTCTGTGTGGGTGTGTGTGGGGGGGCTCTGTGTGTGTTTGTGTGTGTCATTTGCGAGAGATAAAGCTAGTGGCATTGTAAATGACAATGCCATTTATTTATGTTAAAAAAAAACATAAATAAAAATAATGTCAAGAGCAATGCCAATAGCTCTAACTTTAACAAAGGCAAAACCATTGCATTGTAAATGCTTGTTAGTATGGTGGACAAAATTCAGAGCAGAGTCTACCCATACTCCTAAATTTTTCACCACACTTTTAGGCACAGGTGGTTGGTCCAGAATCTCAGGCCACCAATTATTCCCCCACGCTGTTGTGTCTTTGCCTAACAGCAGGACTCTGTGTTGCCGGCGTTAAGTTGGAGGTACTTTGAGGACATCCAGCTGGTGATATCTGCGAGAGACTGTTTAAAATTCTGCGCACTCAGGCCGCTCTCGTCTTTTAGTGCTACCACCAGCTGGGTATCGTCGGCATAGGACACAAGTGAGAGCCCGCGCTTCCTGGCTACCTCTGCCAATGGGGGGACGTAGACATTGAACAGGGAGGGGCTGAGAGCAGACCCCTGAGGTACTCCCGTTTCAATGGGACATTCCTTGGAGAGATGCGGTGGAATGGAGACCCTGAAGGATCTGTCTGACAGGAAAGCCTTGAACCATCTAAGGGCCTGATCAGATACCCCTACTTCCTCTAGCCTGGACAACAGCACCTTGTGGGAAACAGTATCGAAGGCAGCACTGAGATCTAAAAGAATCAGTGCTGCCACTCCTCCTGAGTCTAGAATGGTCCGTAGATGTTCAGTAACACTCAGGAGGGCTGTTTCGGTGCTGTGTCCAGCCCGGAAGCCATGTTGAGATCTGTCTAGAATGGAGTTAGACACCAAAAAGTTGGTCAAGGTGGAGTTAACATGGGCTTCCGCCACTTTGGCTGGCCAAGGAAGTAGAGAGATGGGCCTGAAGTTTTCGGGTAAGTTAGGGTCAATTGTGGGCTTTTTTATAATAGGAGAAACCCATGCCTGCTTCCAGCTGGTGGGAATATTGGCCGTGAGAAAGGACAGGTTGATAATGTCTCTAAGAGGGCCTAATATTATCTCGCCTGCTTCTCTAAATTGTTCCGGTTTCAGGGGGTCTATAGGTGAACCAGTTTTGATTTTGTTACATAATATCAGGAGGTTTTCATGACTGAGTGCCGGAATAATGGAAAGTTTAGGCCTGTTAGGATCTACAGTGGGAGTGGGTTGGAATGGTAGTCGGAAAGGTGTTGTAAATTTTCTTAATTTTGTCCATAAAAAAGGTGGCCAAATTATCACATAATACGGGTGAGGTGTTGGGATTATTTACAGTTTTTTTAGCACTGAGCTCTTTCAAGATTCTAAAGATGGTTTTGGAGGCGTTCTGGCTGTTGTGGATTTCACTGGCATAGTATGCAGCCCTTATCCTACATATATTGCGATGATAACTTTTTTGAAGCTGGACATACAAGATCTTGGACGTAGGATCATAGTCCCTTCTCCATCTACGTTCTGCTATTTTTAACTCCTTTCTTTGTAGAGTGAGCTCGTCATTAAACCATGGGCTGGATTGATGTAGTCGCGCCTTAATCCACTTTGCTGAAATTAGTGTATCCAAGGCTCTGTTGATCCAGTCGCAAAGACTGTCGTACCCTGAGTTAGGGTCCTCACTAAAAATAGGGGGGTTCGTAGTGAGGAGAGCGTGGAATTCCTCAAGATGGAGCTTTTTCCATGGCCTTTTCCTAACCCGCTGAGCAGGATTGGTGTGTGAATCGCCTCCAACGGACAGTACCATAATCACTAAGTAGTGGTCAGTCCACGTCATAGGGATAGGCAATTCTACATTCATGTCGGTAAGGTTGGAGAAGATCGGATCTAGAAGGTGCCTGCCACTGTGCGTGGGACAACTCACCAATTGGCTAAGCTGTAAGCCAGCCAGGTCAGCTATTAAGGTATTGATCTTATTATCGGTGGTATTATCGAAATGGATATTCAGGTCCCCGATGATAGAAAGATTGGCGGTACCAGTAACCATGGAGCATACATTCTCAAGAAGAGACCGTATGAAGTTTGTATTAGCCATAGGAGGTCTATAGATCAAAAGACCCACAAAAGTGAATTGGGGGTTGATTTTGATATTGTAGCGGGCACATTCACAATCTTCAATTTCCAATCTGGTGAAGGTGCAAATAAAATGGGATTTAGCTATCATCGCTATTCCGCCACCCCTGGTGTGTCTGTTTAGGGTATGCATTGTGTAACCCTTAGGGTTAGCTAGGTTGACCACTGAATCCCTTTCATCCTTCAGCCATGTTTCTGTTAGGAATAAAATGTCTATGGTGTGATTGGACAATAGGTCATGAATTTCCAGGTGGTGTTTTTGCATGGACCTGACATTCAGTTGGCCCATCCTGATATGTTCCATTGGGGCTCAAGTGCAGGACGATTGTAGTAGGGGCGTTGGTAGTGTAAAACCGCAGGGACAGGCAAAAGGGGGTTTATTCCGTGAAAGGTTAAGTGTAGGGCATCTCCTTGCCAGACAATTAAAAGCTTGTAAATCATGTCTAGAGTACATACGTTCACCTTTCTTGGATTCTCCAGGGGCCTGGGTGAGGGGCGACGAACAGGTGCGGAGGGGCGCAGACGGGCAGGACTCTGGCGCGACTCCGGTGCTGGTCCGGTGCATCCGCTGGTCGAGTCCACTGCGCGGAGGCATGCCCTTCCTTTTTTATAGTGGCCAATCGAGTGCCTGCGAAGGCTTCCCCAATCAAAAATGGCCGTGAAAATTATTCCGCCCGCCCTGGACACCGCTAACTCAGCGCCAGAGTCAGCTGAGGTAGAACAGGGTCGTTGGGGACGGCGGTAACACTTTTTACATCAAGCGAGGGGCGAAGGGGAAATAACCACTGCTTCTAAATCAAGCGTGGGGGATCACATGAAAATACAATTATAAGCTTCGTAATCAAGCAAAAATAGAAGTGAAGTTAAAAGCTGAATGAATACAGCAGATAAAAACGTGCAAAGTAACAAAAGATTAAAGCAAAATAGTATAGCAACCTCCCGGCTTCCGCCTCAGGAG
This sequence comes from Lissotriton helveticus, assembly GCF_964261635.1. Lineage (NCBI taxonomy): Eukaryota > Metazoa > Chordata > Amphibia > Caudata > Salamandridae > Lissotriton > Lissotriton helveticus. Next base: position 1,912,977,714 of record NC_136061.1, on the reverse strand, counting down.
GGGGTATAACACACAGCGAATTAGAGGGCCTGTCCTAAAGAGTCCTTTTATAGTGGCCAATCGTGTGCCTGCGCAGGCTTCCCCAATCAAAAATGGCCGCGAAAATTATTCCGCCCGCCCTGGACACTGCTAACTCAGCGCCATAGTCAGCTGAGGTAGAACAGGGTCGTTGGGGACGGCGGTAACACTTTTTACATCAAGCGAGGGGCGAAGGGGAAATAACCACTGCTTCTAAATCAAGCGTGGGGGATCACATGAAAATACAATTATAAGCTTCGTAATCAAGCAAAAATAGAAGTGAAGTTAAAAGCTGAATGAATACAGCAGATAAAAACGTTCAAAGTAACAAAATATTAAAGCAAAATAGTATAGCAACCTCCCGGCTTCCGCTCAGGAGGGGGTATAACACACAGCGAATGCGAACACATGTGCTCAGTAGTTCTTGTGTATGGCCATGGCTGTTAGTGCTGTATTTGGGCTGAGCTACCATAAAGATATGTCATTGATTAAGAAAGAGTATCTGCTTTGGTTTGCTAAGAGGACAAGCATTCAAAGTTGATTCATATATATATATATATATATATATATATATATATATATATATATGGAGAGTCTCCTCTCTAACCACTGAGTGACCTAATGGATTGCAATGATTCTATCAGGTGAGTTGCTGAACGTAGGTTTTGGGTTACTGATTACTCTTTTATGCCCTGGAGGTGGCACACATGCAATGCTTCAAACACACTAGCACGGTTGCCATGGCTTGAAGCCTTAAACCATCTGAGCAGGCTTACTATCAGCAGAATATCTCCAACAGAAACTGTATTACTTTACCTAGATGATTCTACCTTACTCATTTCCCCGGCATCGACGAGGAAGCCACTCTCAAGCTGCTCAAATCCATCAAATCAGTCTCTCCTCTGGACTCTGCATCCCCACATGCCATCCTCAAGGTGACGGAGGTGGTCTTCCCTACCCTAGTGAAAATCCTCAATAAATCACTTTAATTTGGGTCGGTCCCCCAGGCCTGGAAACACGCTATAGTAAAACCCATCCTAGAAAAAACCCGTCTGGACCCAGACACTCTGAGCAATCTTTGTCCCATCTCCCTTTTTCCTCTCCTGGGTAAACTCCTGGAAAGACATGTCAACAAAACTCTGGTCAAATTCCCGGAGGAGAACGAACTTCTCCACCCCACGCAGATGGCTTCCGTGCCCTCCATAATACCGAAGCAGCACTTCTGGCTGTCACAGAGGAACTTAAATCCTTACTTGACAGCGGAGAGTCGGTCGCAATTATACTACTTGACCTTAGTACGGCGTTTGACACCGTCAATCACGCCCTGCTAAAAAACAGACTGAAGGAAATTGGTATCCAGGGCAGAGTGGTTATTCTCTTTTCTAGATGATCGGTCGATACAAGTTATGGATGAGGAATGCCTCTCTGACTGCCTGCCCTTAAAGTCTGGAGTGCCACAGTGCTCCTTCTTAGGCCTGACCCTATTCAATATTTATGTAAGGAAGCTTGCCAACATTATACAGGAATTTGGCATCCTAGGCATCTCGTATACAGACAACACCAAGCTGATCGTCCTTCGGCCCCATGAACACCATCAGGGAGACTACTTGGCCCTGGGCCCTGCCTGGAAAAACTGTTCAACTGGATGTCAGATAGCTTCTTAAAATTGAACGGTGACAAGACCGAATTTATGATCTTGGGTAACAGGGCCATCTCGAGACCTCTAAATCACTGGCTTCCTTGCATGGGGGAGCCTCCAGTTCCTAAACTGGTTGTAAAAAATGTAGGTAAGTTGCTCGATAGCACACTCTCAATGTGCGAACAGGCAAACAAATTGTCGGGCATCTGTTTTGGACTCCTGAGGACGCTTAGAAAGATGTTAGAACTTATCCCGGAGCAACTAAGCAAAACCGTCATGCAGTCTTTTATAGTCTCCCGACTGGACTATGGGAACTCCCTATACCTGGGTTCTCCCAAGTAGGTGATCAAGCGGCTTCAGAAGGTGCAGAATGCAGCGGCCAGGCTCCTGCTTAAACTCCATAGACAAGCGGAAGTTAGAGAATCCTTGAAACTAATCTATTGGCTTCCAATAGCATCAAGAATAAAATGTAAAGCCCTCCTATTTCTCACAGGGCAAAAAATAACAAAGGCCCACCGAAAATGAAATCCCAGATCTCATGCCTTATCCCCTCGAGATCTCCAAGGTCCTCCCACGCAACCTCCTCAGCACCACGAGAATTAAAAAATCCAGATGGGGAGGCTGATCTTTCTCCCACTTGGTCCCAAAACTGTGGAATGCTCTTCCGTCTGACCTCAGAGGGCTGCAAAATGAACTAATATTCAGGAAAAATCTGAAGACCTGGCTGTTGCCATTAAGCCACTAAGTGGCCTTTGTCTCTCACTACAGGTCTTATCATCGGCGCAGGGAAGCCTCTGGGTAGCCATGCGCTATATAAATCATATAAATAAATAAATAGTGTAAAATAAAATCACAATAATTGACCAAGTATTCAATTTTTGGGAATTGGACAAATGACATCCAACTGAATCTAACAGATTAATAACTTCTCTTTGTCTAGCAGGCTCCAGAAACCATATGGTGACCACACTTTTAAAACTCCACAAAAGTTAGAAGCAAACAACCAGGCCTTGATCAGTCCTTTTGTTCCATCAAGAGAAATAAGACAGCCACATCTTGGATTACATGCAAAAAGGGCATGATCATGAAAGGGGCAAACGTAACAGTTACTCAAGCTTTGTAAGACCCTATGCATGTGCACGTACCGAATAAAATCTAATCTAAATTTTACAGTGAGTATTTCAATCCCAGTTGCAAGAATTTTTGGATGAAGTTCAAGAAAAAATGGTTCTCATCGTGTTTGTTTTGCTGAAAATATTTAATTGTTCTTAAAACTTCCTAACTCGTGATTTTGAATTCCAAGTAGGTCCAGATTTACTAATATTTGACGCGAGGCAGCACAGCGACACAAGCTGCTGTGCTGCCTTGCTTCAAAGGGAGAGAAAAAAATGTGCCATATCTACTAAAATATGGTGCAGTATTTCTTTAACCCAGCTCTGGTGCACTTTTGACTGTGATGCCCCAAAGCACACACCCTTGCATCATGGTGCTAGGGTGTGTTTTCTTTGAAGCGTAGGTTTTGTACTGGAAGGGAACAACCCCGGAAAAACGTCAGAACGGCCCTAATCTCCAGCAAACCTGAAAGGATCTGAAGACTCACCTTTTCAGAGAAGACTACATAAGGCAAAGCAGGAACTACCACATACATTTCTAACAATTTGTAAATAATCCTAAAGTGGATCAGTGGGCTTTTGCAAGTGTACAGCACTGTGTTGCGCTGTAGCTGGGTTCACCCTGCCCAGTTACCTATACAGGCAGACATGCCAGTATTCAAGAGAGATGCATTTCATTGTGATTTACACAGAGGGAAAGACAACCCTTTCGCCCAACCACATTCCTTGCAAATTGGAAGAAGTCTGAGTGTACATTGCCAGGAAGAATTAGATGCATGACTTGTAATGTACCTTTAGTACAATCCAACTTTTTTGTAGGCACAAAGCCCGAATGTTGAACACCCCAGTCTTTGGGATCTCAAATACATTTTCTACATCAAGGCCCTAGAACCTTGTAAACAATAATTGCATAGCTCCTTAGTTACCACCAGACAACATGACCAGAAAGCCCAACTCTAGTCATAGGAAGAGAAATTTAACATACTCTTCCAGCAAGTGAATGTGGCTGTGAGACAGAGCATGATTTACGTCCAAATTTCGATGAACTAGTGTTAAGGTCCCATAGAGGTCTCCTTATATGTTAGTGCCTTATTATTTTATTTTTTTAAACAGATTTTATTAAGCTTTTCTTACATCTCTCTGTACTTTTCAGAATATACAATGAAGCCGTTCAAGTTTATCAGAATTACAGTACATGGAGGAGGTTGTTACCTCTAGTCAATTGTATTTTCTCACAAAGCAGGATTTTGAATTCTCTCTATTGTGCTACCTTCACATGCCTTCTGAGATAGCTGCTATAGAAGTTCTGTATGTGTCTCTGGTACAACCAGTAATGGAGCTAGCTCCTTTCTTTTGAGGCATATCCTCTTATGCTTATAAATATGGTTAACTACCCAACTCCTTCTCCTCCCCCTCCCTCCTCTTAGGTGTGCCTGGGCATTACAGGTTGCTATTAATGTGTCCCTATCTAGGCTCACGCTGCATGTATTTTAGTCATTCGTCTCCTGCCAGCTATGGTGAGAAAGTATAATCCTGATCACTCTTGGCCTCCCTCCTCAGTGGTCACGCCCCAGGCTCCTTCATCCTCTTCAGAAGATGGGCATTTTAGTAGCGTCACTAACACTTTCCAAGCTCTAGCTGTTTCCAGGGATCCCGTGCCTCGTCTGGCCTCGCCCACTCTTACTTCTCCCTCGTATGGTGTCCACCTTATGAATTCCTTTTTCCATCGCGCTACCCCAGGTCCCCCCTGGGATTTCCAGTTTCTAGTGAGCTCTCTTTTGGCCATCAGGAACGCCAAATCCTGGAACCTACTCGTAACTTTAAGCTTGGATGTGTGTGGGAACCAATGTAATAGACAGCATCCTCGAGTTACTTGTATCTCTTTCTCCGTTACTTCTTCTACTGTAGTTGACACCTCTCTCCAGAAATTTCCTCATTTGGGCACTCCCAGAACATGTGTAGAAATGCTGCATCTGCCGCCCGCATCGTCGGCATTGGCCTGTGCGTATCCCGAATCGTTTGTTAATGTGTGCAGGTGTGAGGTAAACTCTATGTAGCACATAAATGTGTCACATGCTTTCTCTTCAATAGTTTTTCCCAAATCCCCCTCCCAGCTTTCCCTTAAATCAGGTGAGGGCAGGCAGCATTTCACTTTGGAGGCTTTAAAAGTCCTGAAGGCTGACACTACATATTGACACCCTTCTGATATCGGGGGCTCCTATAATCCCTCTCCCAGTGTTTTTGAATTGCTTTCGTAATGTCAGTATAGATAAAAAGAATTCCTCTGGGTATGTCATAGCGTTCTCTAAATATGTTAAATAGGAGTAGGGTTCTGTCCTCTTAGAACATGCCTATGGTGGTTACTCCTGCTTCTGCTCAGTTCTCCACATCCCGCCAGTTCCCTCCATGGGGAAGTGCCATGCAGATGGTAAGTGGAATTTCCGGGGCATATGGTTTTTTGGTTTTGGATCTCTGGTGTGCCCTGACCCAGCATTTGCGGATTACTTTAACTTTGTTGTTTTCATCTCTGCTGTGGACGGGCAAACGGAGCACTATGTTAGACAGTACAGCCAAACTAGGGACTGCATCATGTTGCTGGTTCATACCTCTCATTCTCCCAGCCACCCATTTCATGAGCCACTGCATCTGCGCTGCGAGATAGTAATATTCAAAATCTGGTAGTGCCAGGCCTCCTGCATTCTTTGGCCTCATTAGTGTGGCCCATCCCACTCGTTGCCTCCCCCCATATAAAGGATATCATTAGGGATTTCAGGTATCGAAACATTCTCCCTAGGATCCAAATAGGCAGAACCCCAAACATATATAGTAAGGATATTCTTCCCATAACCGACAAGGGCAACGTTTCCCTGAAGGCGAAAGTCGCCTTAACTCCACTGATTGCTTTCCCTACATTCCCCTCCAATAGGTCGGCACTTTCATGGTAGATGGTAATTCCCACGAAGGGGAGGCACCTGTTCTCCCAAGTCACTTCCACTTCCATTTGTGGTTTCTCACGCCCTGATTTAGTGGGGAAAAGGCTCGTCTTCCTCCAATTAATTGAAGGCCCAATACCCTCGTCAATGATGTAAGCAGTTCCCTTGCTCCCTCTAGCTCTTCTCTTGTATCCCGAAGGAATAGTAATAAGTTGTCAGTATATAACGCTATATGGCTGTATTCGACCCATCGCCTCCAACCCCCTGTAATGAAGACCTGTCCTGGCCCTGGCTGCAAAGGGCTCCATGGCCAGAGCAAATAACAGTGAGGAGAGCGGGCATCTCTGCCGTGTTCCCCTCTCCACATGATAGGACTCGGAGATCAATCACCCAGGCTTGACTCGAGCTCTAGAGTCTGTGTATAATAGGGACATCCATTTTATGAATTCTGTCCCTAGGCCAAATAGAACAGAGTTTTACCTCTCTTCTGGAAATCATGATTTTTTAAATTACCCTGACAAGCAATATCTCATGGAAGGGCGCATTAACATATCGCCCACCGGGACAGAATCCAGATTTTGCTTTGTCTCTTCTGGAATTACTGGCCCCTAATGTCAGAGCTAAGGAGGACTTTCTTCTCCTTGGGGATTTTAACATACATATGGATAACCCCGAAGATCATGAATCTATTCAATTAACTGCAGATCTGTCCAATCTTGGATTGGAGATAAGAAATAGCGGAGCTACTCATACAGCTGGTCATACCCTTGACTCTATTTTCACTAATTCTACAAAAATAAGATGCCTTCCTGCAACAGAAATCCATTGGACCGATCACTTCTTGATTGAGTTCTATCTGGCAGGACCCACCAAACAATCGTCCAGAGCGCCATCTCCTCCTATTTTCCATCGTCAATGGCACAAAATATCAGTTGAGAATCTGAGTGAACACTGGCAACAACCTCAATTCACCGAAGGAGACTCAGCTGAAGAGGCACTGGAAAAATACAATAAATCTCTTAAATCAGCTATTGACTCTCTTGCCCCGTTAAAACTTCATAAACAGTACCCTCCTACTAAACAAGAGAAGTGGTACACTCTGGATCTCAGGAAGGAAAAACAGAAATGCAGGAGATTAGAAAAAGCATGGAGGAAATCAAAAATTGAGCAAGAAAGGAAAATGTTTTTAGAAGCTCAGGCAAAATATTATAAAAACATAAAACTTGCAAGGAAAAATGATTTATCTCTACAATTAGAAGAGGCCGGAAACTGCCCGAGGGAATTATTCAAAATCCTGCTAAGCTTTGTCAAGCCATCAGCTAGTGAGAGCCCTGACGATGCCTCACAGACATTGTGTGACGAAATCTCCATGTTCTTTGAGGACAAAATAAATCTGATTTATAATAAAATCTTGGCCTCACAAGGCACCGCAACTGGGCCCCCCCTCCATGTGCACTTCCTGCACAGATCAAAAACACCTTTTCTATTATTCCACCAGTTAGTGAGTTAGATCTCCCACTCCTCATTAACCATATAAAAACTGGCTCCCCGAACGATCACCTTCCTGCAAAAATGGTGGCCCCGTTAATTTCCATCTTGGGGCCCGCCATCCAGTCAGTTATGAACATCTCACTGACGCAGGGACAAGTCCAGAGAGAATGGAAGATAGCGGCGGTAAACCCTATCAGGAAGAAGGCGGCTCTCCCCTGGACAGATTTGTCCAACCTTCGGCCCATTTCCCTCCTACCCTACATCGGTAAGATGACGGAGAAGCACGTTAACACCCACCTATCGAATCACCTTGAAGCAGCAGAAGGCCTGGACCCTTCTCAATCTGGGTTCAGGCCAAACCACAGCACCGAATCGGCCCTACTGGAAGTGACCAATAACATCAGGTTGACACTTGATAGTGAGGGGTCTATGATTCTGGTGCTCTTGGATTTGTCTGCTGCTTTCGATACGGTGTCTCATGAAGTGCTTCTCGACCGTCTGAGGGGTGTTGGGCTGGGAGGAACGGCCCTGTCTTGGATAGAGAGCTTCCTTTCCTGTCGCTCACAAGAAGTCAGGCTGGGCTCCCATAAATCCATCTCTAGGGAGCTCACTAGGGGTGTGCCACAGGGCTCATGCCTTAGCCCCACATTATTTAATATGTATGTGGCCCCCCTAGCCGACTTAGTGAGGCCATTTGGGTTTACCCCGATATCCTACGCTGATGACACCCAGCTGTTGTTCCCCTTTAAAACTTTCTCACCTGCTCTGCAGAAATCTTTTGCAGAAGGCATGAGGGCTGTGTCATGTTGGATGGCTAAGAATTGCCTACAATGCAATGTGGGCAAAACAGAGGTTTTATTGTTCGGTGAGGCAGCAAAACTATGGTCTGGGGAGTGGTGGCCCACAGAATTAGGACCAGTTCCTGTCTCAAAGCAGACTGTCAAAAACTTGGGGGTGCTATTCGACCAAGCCCTGACTTTTAAACAACATGTCAACCAAGTTGCGGGCACCTGCTTTAGAGCCATCGGACTACTGAAAAGGGTGTTTCCCTATATACCTGATGGTCACAGGAAAACCTTAGTTCAGGCGCTAGTGATCAGTAGATTGGACTACTGTAATGGCCTTCTTTTGTCAACTAATGAAGGCCAATTAAACAAACTACAAGTAGTCCAAAACACGGCGGCGAGGCTAGTTGTCAATGTACCATCTAGAACACCCTCCCGCCCCCTACTAGTCAAACTTCACTGGCTGCCAGTGCGAGAACGCACAAAGTTTAAAATTCTGTGTACCATTCATAGGTGTTTGATAGGAAAGGGCCCCAAATATTTGACTAAAGCCTTTCTACCCTATGTACCAGGCCGATCACTTCGATCGAGCAATCTTCACCTATTACAGGTCCCAAAAATAAAAAAATCTCGTCAGGGAGGTCGTGCGTTGGCACATACAGGACCTGTCCTTTGGAACTCCCTCCCCATTCATCTGAAACTTACTACCAACCACTTATCCTTCCGTAAAAACCTAAAGACTTACCTTTTTCCCTCTAACTAATCTGCACATGTTTCATTATTTCTGTTGATGTTCAGGCATGGGTCAAATGTCCTTGTTTTCCATCATAAGCGCAGAGATATCCTTCCGGGGATCTAATCAGGCGCTATAGAAGCACATAAATAAATAAATAAATAAATAAATCTCTCCATTACTTTGAATAAGTAAGACCACTCCAAGCTGTCAAAGGCCTTTTCGATATCGACCGCAAATATGACTGCGTCTTCTTTATCATATGATTCCGCCTCTAGGACATGCATCAACCGTCGGACATTCATTGCCGTGTTGCGTGTTGGGATAAACCCAGCCTGGTCTAGGTGAATTAGGTCTGCCATATGTGGATGAAGCCTCGTGGCCAGGATTTTACTTAAAATCTTATAATCTAAATTCAGCATGGAGAGTTGTCTGTATGCTGCCTTATCCGTGGCTGGTTTGCCAGGTTTTAGCAACCGGACGATCAGTGCTTCCCTCGTAGAACCCGGAAACATACTCCCCTGCTGCGCTTGATTATTCACTTTCACAAGTCTCGGTCCCAAGATGTCTACATACATCGAGTAGAACCCAACTGGAAGGCCGTCTGTGCCTGGTGTCTTATTCCTGGCCATGGCCTTAATAGGTGCCCTGACCTCTTGCAGCTCTATATCTTATGGTCAAGACGGATTTGCATATGGCTGGGTCCAAACTGAAATGGCATGGTGAGCAACACACTATGGATTTAGGCCCAGATCTCTGTACTGGGGTGAATGTATGACATTGTTCTGCATTATGTCCATCAATTGTTGTTTTTGCAGTTGTCATCCCGAGTGGGACGGGTATGCCCAGACGTGGGTCCTGTGCTCTCTATGCCACTGGAGTTAAGCTATCCTGGCTGATAAGGGCTGAAAGCCCGAAACCGGTCCTATGATGCTTGATTCAAGTCCAGGGAGGACCTGGCCTGGCAGTTCGGGCTGGACTGTCCCCATTGGGCGCAGGGTCAAGATTGATTTGCATATGGCTGGGTCCAAACTGAAATGACATGGTGAGCAAAAAACTGATGGGTTTAGGCCCATATCTTTGTACTGGGGTGAATGTATGACATTGTTCTGCATTCTGTCCATCAATTGTTGTTTTTACTTTTAGAAAGTTGACATTTTCTGCTCTTAAGCCCTGTGTGCCTACTGTCTGTCTCCAATACATGTCTGGGGTGGGTGACAGCTGGGCTTTGTACATTCTCTCTAGACAGTCACACACAAAGGGAGCTTAAGTATGCCTGATGGGCCAGTAATATCCTGATGGGTCATCCTGGGACAGGCTGGGAGGGAGGAGCTAAATGGGCTGTGTCCTGCTCACACACAAAGGGCTGCTTACCCCCTGGAAGGTGTCTGAAGTCAGAGCAGGAGGGAGGACCTCTGTGCACTTCAAAACCCCTCTTTGAAGTCACCCCCACTTCAAAGGCACCACTGGGTATAAGAACTGGACTTCTGACCCTAACTATTCAGTACGCCTCTGGAGCTGTGAAGATTCTGCCAGGAAGGACTGCTGTGCTGCTATAGGACTGCCACTCTGCTGGACTACTGCTTTTCTTCTGTACAGGCCTGCCTGCTGCACTCCTTGCCTGGGTGAGTAGGATGTAATCTGCATCACTGAACTCAGAGTTGCTCAAAGGGCTTGCCTCCTTGCCTCCAGTTGGAAGTCTCAGGGATATCAAAGACTTCAATCCATCTCACTAAACAGCACCTGAACTAAGCCATCTGTGAGTCCTACCCTGGCAAGTGGTGGCAGTCCAGCACTGGCCCTTGGAAGTGGGTTTTCTGTATTACAGTATCAAAATCCACGCATCACTGTCTTTGCGCTGGTCTGAACTGATGTATCTCCTTCGGCGCCGACGCATTGCCGCTTTGAGAACATCATAGCACCAGATGTGTTGCTCCATGATTATGCATCTCCTTCATCACAAGGGATCAACGCATCCTCAGGGAAAGTACAGTTTACAGCGGGCTCTGCATGGCTTCTGTATCTCACCAATGCTCCATCACCGTCAGCCTGGCTTTTCAGATGTAACCTGATCCAGCTCAAACCGATAGCCCCAGTTTGCGTTTACGGCTATGTTGCGTTAATCCTTAAAAATTAATATCTCTAGTTCTATTTATTGGATTTTTGTCATTTTGGTATTGTTTTGTTTAATATATTTAAACTTAATTTGCCTAACCTAGTATGGATTATTTGGTGTGATGATCTCACTGTTTTACTGTTTTAAGTATTGCACAAATGCTTTACAAATTGCGTCTTTAGTTAAGCCTGACTGTTCTGTGCCAAGCTACGATAGGTTGAGCACAGGTTAATTTAGGATATGTATCTGACAAACCCTGACTAGGGTTGTGATCCCTACTTGGACAGGGTGCAGACTTCTGCCAACTAGAAACCCAACTTCTAAAAATACCTCTGGATTAAACTGTGCCTACATAGAGTGCCCCTTCTGACCTGACCATGATGTCCTAACCGTTTTAAGTTAGGGTCACTATTAAAGGTGGTGTGGAGCAAGGACATTCCTTGTCCCATGTAAGTGTGCTAAAAGATTATTGTAGAGCAGGGATCCCTTGAGCCCAGATGCATGCCCTTGATTATTGTTGCCACTAGTATGGGTAGAAACATGTTGGCTTGATCTGGATGAAAGGACCATTGTACCTATAGATATCCAATCATTTACTTTTAACAATACCTGAGGTACCTTTAAATAAAGGAAATTCCATAAGGTTTACCTCAAGGTATTCTTCAATTTATCAGGATTCCACCTTGATCCCGTTGTTTCTTTGTTAAGAACTCCCTCTCACAGAGGTTGAGTCGACCCTGGCAGTATTTTCTTACCAGGATGGGGTGAGGAAGTCAATGATGAAACATGCCACATAATGTGACTGAGTCTTCCTCATTCAATATGATGAATATTCCAGCCTATAGAGGCTAGGTAGGCATTTGAGTGAGACACTATTTGCACCAACACTGCATCTTTTTGTGTTTTGTCTGTCTTTTTTCCATGATTGTAGGCAGAACACAAGTCATTTAAACAGCTCTGTCCTAGAAAGAACATATTGTATGGCAACATGCACACAGTCAAATATATTTACTTACACCATTAAGATGTAGTTGGTATGAATAATTAAAAAAACACTGTACTATGCAGCAGACCATATGTCTTTTCATGTAAGGTATGATATAAAGTGTGTTGTCAGCAATAAGCTTGAGGAATATCTTCTTGAGGCTACTCAAACAAGGTGGTGATAGCCAAAAGGTCAGGTTGATCTGAGAAAATATAATAAACAAAGCATAATCTTTAGTTCAAAGACATTGGGCATTGCAGACTGCCCAGAATACCTTTGTGTCTCTGCTGCTGAATTGGAGCTTTTCTGGTGAAAGTGCTTCCACCGACACAGTGGGAACACTGTAGTCAGAAATGAATGTCTGGCAGCTTGCCAAATGTTTACCAGAAATACTCCCCAAAGAGGGAGTTTATTTCTGCTAAACAAAATGTGTTTCGCCGTTATGCATTAAAAGTTTTCTCACAGGGTCTGTGAGTCATTTTGTACTTTTTCTTGCTTTTTTCTGGCCGTCAGAAACAAAATACACAAGCGTTGAAAAGTCCACCTTATACAGGTTATGTCTCCAAAGCGTAGATCCAGAGGCCATTCAGCAGATGAGAGCAGACAGTGATTGTAAATGACTGCAGGGAATTTTGTGTTTCTGTTGGACAGAAGCTATGCTGAATTGCGATGGGATTCCCACTCCTCATAACCTTGAATTTCCAAATCTGTGTTTAAACATAACGGCAACTTGACAGTGGCGGCTCCTCCGCTATGGCGGAGGAGCGTCACCTCTCTGTTTTTAAGCAGTGCGAAGTAGAAGCTTCCTGCTGCTTTATGGGTGGGCAGGGCTGCTCTGCTCTTGAAGCAGGGCAAGGGATGAGTGGTTTGCCCACTCCTAAGTGCGCTTAGTAAGTTGACTGTTTGGTCGGCACTATCAGGCTGCTTAAACCAGGCATGCACACATTCCCCGCTCTCCATGCAGGCTGCACTACAGCCTGCATGGAGAACAAGCCCAGGCTCCCATTCCCTGGTTGAGCGTCCAACCAGGATGCTCAAAAGCAATCACAATGCTGCTTTGCAGCGTTGTGATTGGTCAGGAGAGCCTGGGTGCCTACTAATCACAACACTGCATTGCAGCGTTGTGATTGGTCAGTGGGATCTGGCTGTGCTTCCGTCTGAGATGGAGAAGAGCAGGAACGGAGAAGCAGGACCGGGCGCAAAAGTAAGTTCATTAAAAATATATATATATGCGTGACGATCCCACGCGACCCCTCCCTGCGAGACCTACCTGCCCTGCCACCCGCAAACCATGCCAGCCGCCACTACAACTTGAAGATATCAATCAGGTGCCATCAAGAATTGTAACAATTGAAGTATTTTTGAATTAGTAGTTGAATCCAACCGTCAAGTCAATGACGGTTGGAGAAAGAAGTTACTGGCTCTTCCTTCAGAATAGTAATAGATCGATAGTCGTGGAGGCATTTTCTTTATGATAAAGTATGATTGGATCCCAGCCACTTTAGCCCTCAACTGGATCACTCTCCATTGATGATACACATTAAGTACTGGAAGATACGAGCCGAAATGTGCTCCACAAATAACATTTATTTTTCTATATAATAATTATTCATAGAATAAGCGATGATTTTAAAAATCAACATTGTATCAAGCTACCCCACCAGCTGCACTTGAAATGTTACTTTACTATCAGGTTTGTGCCGCTTGTAAGAGCAAATTTAAGACATTCCCTGACCCGCACACATTGCCAGCACTTGAAAACATATTGTCATTGGAGTCAGGCCGTAACTTCACCTCCCGGATCTACAACATAACACAACGTGACTCTCCGGTTGTTGTCCCACCATCCCACGGGACCTGGGAGTAGGACCTTGGGGAGAGCATCACGGATGAACAATGGAGCTTTGGTTGCAGGCAGTTAGAGCAACTGTCCCCCAATTATCGCCTCAGGCTCATCCACTTCAAATATCTCCATCAGTTATACCACACCCCCACACAAATGAATAGAATGGGTTTGCGCTCGGATTCCAACTGCTGGCGTTGCGGATCCTCCCACGCCACCTTTCTCCATGTAGCCTGGCAGTGTAGGCCCATTGCAAATTATTGGCTGTCAGTATTGCATCATATAAAGACTATAACTGAGCAGGAGCTCCCTTGCACTCTGATGGTGGCACTGCCAGGTGTCATTTTAAGTGTGGCGCCAAAGTCTAGGAAGCTGCCAGCAATGTTGTTACTGTTAGCAAAAAGACAGGTGGCCTTGCATTGGGAGCTGTCTCCCCACCCCTCCTCCACCCAACTGTAAAGGAGTGGGTCCGGGATGTGACATACTGCAGGGAGCAGCGGGAGTGTTACTGCGAACTCATGCATACTAGGTCCCGTCCGCGGGACATCTGGGACCCAGTGGCGGAATGGCTGTGCTCTGATGCCGCTGAGGTTCTGTGATGTAATTGTATTGTTAAATTGGCATGCTGTCACTGAGAAACTGACTATGTGATATATTGTTGCAAACTCTATATGGACAACATAGTGATTTAGGGACTTGTGTGTACAGAGTTATTGTGTTTATGACATTCTCCACATGATGTTATACATGCCTGTCCCAGCACGCTGGACCACATTATCTCGATGTCTGTTATCCTGTATTGTACTGCACTTTGTGTTGTTGTTTGTAATCATATTAAAATCAATAAAAAAAAGTATTAAAGAAAACATTATGGGCCAGATGTAGGTAGCCAAATACCGGTCGGTAACGGCCGATTCCGGCCGTTACCGACCGGTATTTGGCTTTTGAGATGTAGGTGGGTCGTTATTTACAGAATCGGTATATTTACCGATTCGGTAAATTTACCACTTCGGTATTTTACCGAATCGGTAAATATACCGATTCTGTAAATCCATATGTAGCTGACACTCCTAAGAGTGCCACAGGCCCTAAGAGTCGGTATTTTACCACCCAATTCTATTGGGTGGTAAAATACCGAATTCAGGTGTGCATGCACATCTGTGCATGCATACCTGTGCAATATGACACACAGACATGCCCTTAGGGCATGTATGTGTGCCACATGTCACACAAGCCTGTACTTGGGGTGCTAGAGGGTGTCAAAGTGACACCCCCTGCACCCTTGCAAGACTCGGTATTTACCGATTCTGTAAATACCGAATCTGTATTTCCCATTGATTCCTATGGGCTTCAAGGCCCATAGGAATCAATGTGAAATACCGATTCGGTATTTACAGAATCGGTAAATACCGAATCTTACCGATTTGGTAATTAGGAAATAAGGATTACCTACATATGCCTCCTTCCTATTTACCTACTCTTAAATACCGAATCGGTATGATTCGGTATTTAGGTGTCGGTAAATAGGAATTACCTACATCTGGCCCTTTATGAAGCTGTTTTGGGCAGTGCTTAGCTCTTAAAAGAATTACGTGCATGGGTTCAAAGTTTTTCTTTGGAGTCCTCTGCCAGACCTATATGCTAGGATTGCCAAATAGCAAAACTGTCTAGTGTTGATCCTGCTTTTTCGTTTTGTGGCAGTATTTCTAGTTTTCTCTTCCTCGTTCTTTCTTTTTTTTCTGCCTTTTGTCCCATGCTCTTGTTCAAAGTATTGTGTTGAAAAACAAGCTCTTGTGCTGGTTCCCACCACCAGCACAAATTAAGCATTGGCTACTGGCATGTATTTAGCACTTCTTCTCCAAGATTACAAGCCAGGATATTTTTTATATTTTATATGCATGACTAGCAGTTTGACAGACATTAGAAATAAGTTGCCATGTTATTTTTTGTAACCATTTCTGTTTATTGGTTGTCAATGCTATATAATCAAATACACTTTGCTCAGCAGTGTAACCACATTATTAATGTTCCAGTGTGATTTCCAAATAAACCCCAAAGCGTGTTCCTAAGACCAATTTATTTTTCTTCACAGGTATCGCATCATCCACCAGTATCGGCCTTCCACGTCAGCAACAGGAAGGATGGTTTTTGCATAAGTGGAAGCATTCTAGCTAAATCCAAGTTTTATGGTACTATGTAATTTTGACTTTAGTTTGAAAAAAATCATGGCTTTTATGCCTTTCTGAACACTTGTGTTTTGGTTTCCTCAATATGTATGTGTAAAAGCTAATTCTGGAAAATTCTGTGTCTAGTAGAAAATTGTAATATTGAACTGTGCAAAATATAACATTGTAGATTTTCGAAATGGTAACTGATATGGGTTTGCTTATTGAACTAGTAGAATGCTATGCCCGGGTTCAAAAAGGAGATGGAGGGCCTCATTACAATGTTGGCAGATGAGATGCTCCGTTCTAAATGTGACGGATTTCACGTCCGCTGTATTACAAGTTCCGTAGGGTATAATGGAATTGTATTTGGTGGACAGGATAGCAGTCATGTTCGTGACGGAGTACCCTGTCCGCCAAGATCGTAATCAGGCCCAGAGTCTGCCTACTCTATCAGAATGCAAGTGCTGTATGTGATGCGTTTGAGGGGTAGATCTTGTTAACACCTCACTGTAGACAATTTGTAAAATGAATTCCTCACTTGTCATCTTCCATTTTGAGAACGTACTGTGGGAGCAAAACTGAGTTTCTTCTGTCAACATGTTCTGTGGTAGGTATTGTAGGGCCTGTTCCACAAACATAGTAAGAAAAAAGAGGGGCAACCCATTACGCCTCACAGGAACCTAGGTCAACATGTCTATAATAAATAGTGGCTCACTGGGGACTCAGTACCATGTTACTCTTGTGGGTGATAGTGCACTTTACAAATACACATAACATAACATTGATATATGGTAAGCATTATACATTAGTAGTAAATGAATTACTACTGAAATTAATTCAAGAAGAAGTAAATAGTCTGCTAACAAAAAGTTCATTAGAAAAGATATACAAGAAAATTTCAAGGAATGTCACATTTAGTTCCCAGTGTCCTCGGTGATCACACAGCGAAGAAACCTTTGACATTGAGTATAAAAGTGTATGTACTAAAGCTGATAACGTGGATCAGAATAAGTAAAGATAGCCACACAATTGCTATAGTTAAGAGAGTCTTCATTATAATACTGTGTGTGCCTGCTCAGATGTCAATGAAGTTCAACTCTACAGGTCATCATTAGGACAATTGCAATTAGAGGGTGGAAAATCATTAGTGCCACCATGGCAAATGGGTACCAAAAATTTGATGAGACAAGAATTCATTCTTTGAAATCCTGTAACAAGTATTCCTCCTGAAAGCGGCCTCTGCATATGGGTGGGCTCCCACAGAATCAGCACCTGGCCAAATTGATTACTATGCACAAAATAGGTAAGCCCAAAAATAAGTGTTCTTCCTAAAGGCCAATCTCGCTCTTAAATGCGGGCCCCAAAATACTGACCAAGTTATAGGCCACCCGTCTGGGTCGGGTTATCAGCAAGTTGGTACACCCAGACCAGTCGGGATTTATGCCCAACAGAAACACAGCACTCAATCTGAGGAGGCTTAATGGGGTGTTGGGATGTAAGGAAACTGTCATGGAAGATGCAGTAGTGGTGTCCTTGGATGCCACTATGGCCTTTGACACTGTAGAATGGCCATACCGCTTTGCAGTGCCAGGTAAGATGGGATTTGGACCAAATGTTATCAACTGGGTAAAACTGTTATACTCGGAACCTCAAGCGCAAGTGGTCGTAAATAATAAAAACTCTGCTGTCCACTGTCCCCCTTGCTCTTTGCGCTAACTCTGGAGCTCCTTGCGGCATGGATCCATAAAGACCCCGTTATTCAGGGCCTTAAATGTGCAGAAAACTGGGAAGACCGCATCTCCCTCTATGTGGACGATATCCTATTGTATTCGTCCTCACCCAGGGCATTGTTACATAGAGTTCTCAACATATTTACAAGCTTTGGCAAATACCCGGGTTATACGATTAATGGAAGAAAGTCTTTGATTTATGCCCTAAGTGGAAGACTCCCTCCCCTACCCGAGAGTGCCAATTGCAGGAGGCAAAAGACTGATTCCAATACCTAGGAATGTATATAACTGACCCAAGGGCTGGCTACGAGAGTAATCTCCTACCCCGTTGCAACGCTTGAAACAAGATGTGGGAAACTGGAAGACTCTCCCACTGTCGTTTTTGGGTAGAGCCGCCCTATTTAAAATGATGTTGTTACAGCGATTCCTATATGCCCTGCAGAATTTCCCTAACCTAAGGGCACAGAGAGAGCTACTATGGAAGGGGGCCTGTATTTCACATACAAATCTGGTGAGGGGATGGTACAATGGGGGAATAGGGCATACGGATATTAAAAAATACTACTGGGTGGCCCACCTGTCTGCAATCAACCAATGCACTTATCGGCACTGGGATGACCTGGGCTACAGGATGAAGGAATGGCTCCTGCCTGGGGTAAATTATAATATGGCACTCTACTCCATACCTTCAAAATTCCAACTGACAGGACCCAACAGACATTCAGTGCAGGTGTGGCATGTGGCCACTAGAAGCATGAGATGGGGGCATAAGATAACTCAGGCCACCCGCTTGTGGGATTCAGAACGGTTGGGTACCTTGCAAAAGATGAAGGGATTTGATAAATTGGACATAATAGGGATCTCCAGGGTGGGCGACTTGTGGAGGGTGGGAGAGGTTGTTTAATACTCTACCCTGCAACAAGAATATGAGATGGCAGACGCGGAACGTTTTCGATACCTGCAGGTGCGGCATGCTTTGACTCCACAGATATCGAGGGGAGAGACCACCCCCAGAGGGCTCGCCACTAGAAGACCGATTCCTAGACGGTTATATGCAAACAAAGGCAATATCCTTAACCTATAAAAAAAACTGATAAATAATACCCCAGACCCATTGGAAAGCCTCCGTGGGTGTTGGCAAAGGGACAACTCGGACTTGGACGAAGACAAGTGGCAGTAAGCAATAGCCTCTCCCAGGGAGGTTGCGATCTCAGCTAGACTTAGACTGGTCCAGATACACAGGATATGCGTCATGGAACCCATACTATTCAAAATGGGTGCAGGCGGAAATGCGGCCATAAGGGTACATTTATACATATATTGTGGGAGTGCATTCATGTCGAAACATACTGGATAGGAATACATTGTAGCTTGGGGGAAGTGCTCGGAACACAAATGGATCTCAATGTCAAGAGATGTTTCTTGAACATATGGGAACCCACTGACCTGAATACCAAAGAAAAAACATGGGTATCGCTGGGCCTGAGGGTCGCAAAACATAATGTGGCTAGAATGTGGGGCGCCAGTGTGGAACCTTCCGTAGAAGCATGGGAAACCGATATGGACTGGAATATGATGAGGGAAAAGACCGTTTATATTGCAAGGGGCTGTCCGAAAAAATGGTCACAAATATAGAGTAAATGAAACAAGTATAGAGGTAATACTTGTGTTCCACCTACTATCCCCTCCCTCGTCTCTCCCACAATATAACTATAATGTACCAATATGTCAATTATTGTAATATGTATCTGTATACCCAATGTACATACAAGATATAGAAGGCCAGAGCCTCTCCTTGATTGTTTGTGGTATAAATGTTGCACTACTGTCTTTATAAAAAGATTTATAAAAAAAAAAAAGGGAAAGCAGGCATTTATATATGGTGTAACAATTGATTCAGATATTGGACTGAAAAGTTAATCTTTTAGAATATCTTTTTCAGTGAACATATGAAAAGTTATAAACTGCAACATTTGTAATATGTTTCTTTATTAACCACAGGTAATTCACTTTCTGCAATACTGGACGGCAAAGCTCGACTTACATTCCTAAGTAGAGGAGAGGACTACATCATTACAATGCCGTACGCACACTGTAAAGGTGAGAGGTGTACATGTTAAACCTAAATGTAAGAGAAAACCATACTGTGCTGCACGTTCAGATCATGATGACAGTGGCGGCTGCCTCTGTATTGGGGTCGTAGGCCGGGGAGGCATGGCTCTCCTCTGTCCTTGCTCTCTGCCACCGGAAGCATCCAGGCTCCCGGACTCTCCCAGCCAATTACAACGCTTCAGGAGCAGCGTCATGATTGGTCTGACTGGCCACTCAGGCAGTACGTGGGAGCCTGGACATGTTCTCCACTGAGTTGTGCAACACATCCCAGTAGAGAACACCTCATTTTTCCTCCTGATCTTCTTGGACCTAGACGCTCCTTGGTCTCCGCTAGATTTGTTAGGCCTCCCTGAGCTGAAAGAGGCTCCCTTCTGGCATATGTGTTGTGCTTTCTCCTAGGGCGTGACCTTTGTAACCCATATTTCGGCAATATATTCCTGTGTTTGACTGTTCTAGCTAGGTCTCTCTTTGTTTTGTGGCCATATGCTCACCTACTCCCTCTTCTCCCCCTCCACGTCTCTATTCTGGCCGTCTACCACTTAACATCATGGATCCTTATTCACAGTTCAAGCTAATTCAACTGGGCATCAATGCCTTTACTATTGAATTCCCTCCCAGCCTATCTAAAATGCATTCAAATGCATCCAAATGCCTCAAACATAGAATTCTCAAAGCTTACCCTGAAATGCTAATTTCTGACCCTTACCGGGATTTAAGACTTGCGATCTCATCTTCGACTCAAAAAGAAGAGCCAAATGGAAGAATGCTATCTGTTCTCTTAGCCTGATCACCTCTTCCAAAAATTCGCTCATGAAACTAGGTTAGTGGTAACCCCTTCAACCACTTTCAAAGCAAATTCTACTATCTCCAGCTATAATAATGGGATAATCCTCATCCAAACTGCAGACTGCCATCTAGGGTCTTTAGAGGTAATTTTTCACATTATCAAAAACTCCATCTCTAACCAGGTTCCTGACACTCCTACATATGGGCTCTGCAACCGTCCCTCGTCTTTGTCCCACCAAACGACCCCCGCTGGTAACTTCACTCCCCCTGTCACTATCCCCCTATCCTCCTCTAATGCTTCCAGACCCCCTCTTTTGCCCATCTTGCCTTCATGTTGGTGGGATACAGGTTCTCGAGGGAAACATCGTTTACAACGCGGTGTTTACACCGCACTACCTTTACCACGCTGCCATTACAAGCCAAGTCATTACTACGACTTGCGCTGGATGGCGCTGTTGTTTAAGGAATATTGTAATTTTATATTCCAACACCTTCCCTACTGTTACGTGGGCTGGTGTTGGAATATAAAATTATATTAATCCTCAATCCACGCCCTCCAACGCAAGTCGTTGTAACGACTTGCGTTGTAGAAACCGCATTGTAAAGTACCGCGATCTAAAAGATCGAATTGTACTGACATACATACGGTTCTCAACGGGTGAGTGGTATCACCCGGAATAAGGTCATACAGAACACTGCTCCCCTCCACACCACACCGTACCTCCACTCACCCTGTGTTTGCCCTGGCCTATCTGACCTGCGGTCTATCCTTCCTGCCTCTTAGCTAGAGAGATGTCTTTCCTGAAGCCATATTTCCCATCTGTGATCTACCCCAACACCATGTCGTCCCTAGAGAATCTAGATGATCAGCTTAATAGTTCTCCTCTGCCCCCCTGCCATCTTAAAAACCTTTCCTTGCTAACCAACCCCTACCTGGAGCTCTCTGGACATCAACCCACAACCGCTGCCATCAGTATTCCAGCTCAGCCTACGAGTTCCCTGACACACTCCTCGAGTCTCATCTACTCTTTGTACCCTCTTCCACTTTGGACACTATCTCGCTTGATATCCAACAACTCAAGTGCTGACTTACAAAAGCTCATACTCATCACCACTAAACTGGCTAACGATAGATTGACAGACAGGTCTACAGGGATCTACAGACACAATCTTACTCCTGACACTTCCCCCTACTCTAAGCTACCATTCCCCCCTCTACCATTGATTGTTCTCAATCGTATGCATCCACTCGTTGGAGAACCATACTATTCTCAAACGCTCCCTCTAGTCCCTCTAGATCCATGAATTCCTTCACAGGGAATGATATCGATACTCTCCTGCACTCCTATAATGCCTCTCTCATGGACAAGTCAGATAATCAGGAACACCTTCTAGCGGAACTGGGGTGGCAGAGTGGGCTAAAGAATGGTGATGGATTAAACCGAGATCTGTTGACTGGGTGTAAGTGTTTGATTGGTTCAGATACTCCGTCCATCACCACCCCCTTTTGTACCGCTTTTTTGCCATAAGTTGGCAGGATATGCTCAGACGTGAGTCCCTTGCTCACTTTGCCACTGGATTCAAGCAAGCCTGGCTGAAGACGGCTGTAATGCCAGAAACCGGTCCTAGGAAGCTTGTTTCCTGTCCAGGGAAGGCATGGCTTGGCAGTTCGGGCTGGACTGTTCCTATGAGGCACAGGGTCAGACTGATTTGCATATGGCCATGTCTGAACTGGGGTGGCAGAGTGGGCTAAAGAATGGTGATGGATCAAACCCATATCTGTTGACTGGGTGTGAGTGTTTGATTGGATCAGATGCTCCGTCCATCACCACCCCCTTTTGTATCGCTTTGCTCGCCATAAGTTGCCAGGGTATGCTCAGACGTGAGTCCCTTGCTCACTTTGCCACTGGATTCAAGCAAGCCTGGCTGAAGACGGCTGTAATACCAGAAACCGGTCCTAGGAAGCTTGTTTCCGGTCCAGAGAAGGCATGGCTTGGCAGTTCGGGCTGGACTGTTCCCATGAGGCACAGGGTCAGACTGATTTGCATATGGCCATGTCTGAACTGGGGTGGCAGAGTGGGCTAAAGAATGGTGATGGATTAAACCCAGATCTGTTGACTGGGTGTGAGTGTTTGATTGGTTCAGATGCTCTGTCCATCACCAGCCCCTTTTGTACTGCTTTGTTCGCCATAGGATGGCAGAGTATGCTCAGACGTGAGTCCCTTGCTCACTTTGCCACTGGATTCAAGCAAGCCTGGCTGAAGACGGCTGTAATGCCAGAAACCGGTCCTAGGAAGCTTGTTTCCAGTCCAGGTAAGGCTTTAGCTTGGCAGTTCGGGCTGGACTGTTCGCATGAGGCACATGGTCAGACTGATTTGCATATGGCCATGCCTGAACTCGGGTGGCAGAGCGGGATAAGGAATGGTGATGGATTAAACCCAGATCTGTTGACCGGGTGTGAGTGTTTGATTGGTTCAGATGCTCCGTCCATCACCACCCCCTTTTGTATCGCTTTGTTCGCCATAAGTTGTACTAGGATATGCTCAGACGTGAGTCCTTGCTCACTTTGCCACTGGTTACAAGCAAGCCTGGCTGAAGACGGCTGTAATGCCAGAAACTGGTCCTAGGAAGCTTGTTTCCGGTCCAGGGAAGGCATGGCTTGGCAGTTCGGGCTGGACTGTTCCCATGAGGCACAGGGTCAGACTGATTTCCATATGGCCATGTCTGAACTGGGGTGGCAGAGTGGGCTAAAGAATGGTGATGGATTAAAGCCAGATCTGTTGACTGGGTGTGAGTGTTTGATTGGTTCAGATGCTCCTTCCATCACCACCCCCTTTTTTACCGTTTTGTTTGCCATAAGTTGGCAGGGTATGCTGAGACGTGAGTCCCTTGCTCACTTTGCGACTGGATTCAAGCATGCCTGGCTGAAGACGGCTGTAATGCCATAAACCGGTCCTAGGAAGCTTGCTTCCGGTCCATGGAAGGCATGGCTTGGCAGTTCGGGCTGGACTGTTCCCATGAGGCACAGGGGCAGACTGATTTGCATATGACCATGTCTGAACTGGGGTGGCAGAGTGGGCTAAAGAATGGTGAAGGATTAAACCCAGATTTGTTGACTGGGTGTGAGTGTTTGATTGGTTCAGATGTTCCGTCCATCACCACCCACTTTTGTACTGCTTTGTTCGCCATAAGTTGGCAGGGTATGCTCAGACGTGAGTCCCTTGCTCACTTTGCCACTGGATTCAAGCAAGCCTAGTTGAAGACGGCTGTAATGCCAGAAACCGGTCCCAGGAAGCTTGTTTCCGGTCCAGGGAAGGCATGGCTTGGCAGTTCGGGCTTGACTGTTCCCATGAGACACAGGGTCAGACTGATTTGCATATGGCTATAATGTCTGAACTGGGGTGGCAGAGTGGGCTAAAGAATGGTGATGATTTAAACCCAGATCTGTTGACTGGGTGTGAGTGTTTGATTGGTTCAGATGCTCAGTCCATCACCACCCCCTTTTGTACCGCTTTGTTTACCATAAATTGGCAGGGTATGCTAAGACGTGAGTCCCTTGCTCACTTTGCCACTGGATTCAAGCAAGCCTGGCTGAAGACGGCTGTAATGCCAGAAACCGGTACTAGGAAGCTTGTTTCCGGTCCAGGGAAGGCATGGCTTGGCAGTTCGGGCTGGATTGTTACCATGAGGCACAGGGTCAGACTGATTTGCATATGGCAATGTCTGAACTGGGGTGGCAGAGTGGGCTAAAGAATGGTGATTGATTAAACCCAGATCTGTTGACTGGGTGTGAGTGTTTGATTGGTTCAGATGCTCTGTCCATCACCACCCCCTTTTGTACCGCTTTGTTCGCCATAGTTGGCAGGGTATGCTCAGACGTGAGTCCCTTGCTCACTTTGCCACTGGATTCAAGCAAGCCTGGCTGAAGATGGCTGTAATGCCAGAAACTGGTCCTAGGAAGCTTGTTTCCGGTCCAGGGAAGGCATGGCTTGGCAGTTCGGGCTGGACTGTTCCCATGAGGCACAGGGTCAGACTGATTTGCATATGGCCATGTCTGAACTGGGGTTGCAGAGTGGGCTAAAGAATGGTGATGGATTAAACCCTGATCTGTTGACTGGGTGTGAGTGTTTGATTGGTTCAGATAATCCGTCCATCACCGCCCCCTTTTGTACCGCTTTGTAAGGTCTCTAAGAGCAACCTCGCAAACTCCCCATTTCGGATGGGTGATCCAGACGATGTCATGTAACATCTCTGAGACCAGAGCTGTCCGAAGTCATGAACCACACCAAACCCGTACTGGCTGTCAGTGTAGATGGTAATTCGAATTTGATCTGCTGCTAAGCTGGCATGAGTCAAAGCAATGAGGCACGAGTCAAAGCAATGATCTCAGCTATCTGAGCAGAGTATACTCCTTCAAGGCATGCAGCTTTGACTACTCCTGTAATAGTACATACAGCAAAGGCTGCTCTCAAACGACCAACACTGTCTCTTAAACCTGAACCATCAACACAGAAAATCTCATCAGGGTCAAGCAATGGTTCATCAAGAATGTCAGGTCTTGGTTTGGTGCAAAGTTCAGTCACATCAAGACAATCATGGTCCACACAATCTTCATCAAGTGTGTTCGGCAACGGCATCAATGTAGCAGGATTCAAAATAGAACACCTCTTGAGGGTCACATTCTCCACAGCAAGTATAACCTGCTTGTAGCGTGTGAGCCTATTATTGGTCAAGTGCTGTGTCTTGGTCCTGGTCATTAACAATTCAACAGAATGTGGAAAAACACTGTTAGCTGATGACCCATGACAATACTCTCACACCTTACAATGCTGACACCCGTTGCAGCAACGGATTTGAGACATCTGGGCAACGCCGAAGCTACTGAATCTAAAATAGCTGAAAAGTAGGCAACTGGTCTACGGACACCTCCATGATCCTGGACTAAAACTGCTAATGCACAACCTTCTTGCCCACAGCAAAACAATGAAAACGTTTGTTGTAGTCAGGCATCCCCAATGCCAGAGCATGACAAAGGTCCTCTCGCAACTCTAAGAATGCCTTCATATAGTCATCGTTCCATGATACCGGATCACTTACATCCTTGTGCGTCAGTCTCTGTAAGGGCTTTGCTTTCAATGAGAAGTTGGCAATCCACTGACGACAGTAGCCAACCATCCCTAAGAACATCCTAACTTATCTCTGAGTAGAAGGCACCATCATTCCCATGATTGCCTCTATCCTGTCTGGTGACACCTTCCTCTTGCTTTTTTCTATCCGGTGACCCAAATACTGCACCTCGCTCAAGCAGTACTGTAGCTTATTTGGTGGCACCTTGTGTCCATTCCCTGCCAAATGATTCAGTAAGGCAATGGTATCAACCCTGCACGCATCTTCAGTCTCTGACACCACAAGGAGAACGTCAATGTACTGTACGAGAACAGAGTTCTGCGGCAGTACAAGACTCTCAAGATTCTTCTTCAAGATCTGATTAAAGATTGATGGACTCTCTGTATACCCCTGTGGGATACGACACCATGTTAAAACACGGTTTTCCAGCTTAAATGCGAAAAGAAATTGGCTTTCCTCATGCAATGGAATCGAGAAGAAAGCCTGACAAAGGTTAATCACAGTGAACCATTCCACTTGACATGGAATCTGGAACAATATCACAGATGGATTCGGTACCACTGGACAACAGGGAACAACTATGTTGTTCACCCGGCGCAAATCCTGAACAATTCTAAATTTCCCACTCGGCTTCTGCAACCCCATAATAGGCGAGTTACAT
Source organism: Lissotriton helveticus (assembly GCF_964261635.1). Taxonomy (NCBI): domain Eukaryota; kingdom Metazoa; phylum Chordata; class Amphibia; order Caudata; family Salamandridae; genus Lissotriton; species Lissotriton helveticus. Next base: position 1,912,951,475 of record NC_136061.1, on the reverse strand, counting down.
GGACTGCCCATTATCTCCTTAAGGATCCCTTGCTTGATCATGTACTCGATCACAGGTCTTATCACGGCAATCGTCTCTGGGGTCAAATTGTACTGGGGTGTTCTTGGAAAATCAACATTCGGCTTAACCTGAATCTTGACAGGCTTAACTCCTTTGATCAAGCCTATGTCCTCACCAGTGAAGTGCCACACTTCCTGTGAGACCGAGTCCCTCAAATTTAGTGGAAGCTCTTCCACTGTCACAACAGGGTACATTTCAATACACAAATGTTGATTTGAGACCTTAAAAGCAGCATCATCATCACTAGTTTGCAGTTCCACTCCTTTAGGGGTACAATAGATGGTGCAATTGACTTTACACAGGAGATCCCTCCCTAATAAACACACAGGGCTCGAATCGCACACCACAAACTGGTGTCGTTCACGAAACGTTCCTATTTTCACAGGTATCGGCTCTGTCAAAGGGCTTGTTATTTTCTTATTTGCAACACCTACAACTTGGATACTCTGTCCTGAGAGGGTTAGGTTAGGGACTACTGCAGATCTTACAGTAGAACGGGTAGCACCAGTATCAACCAACAAGGTGGTAGAGTGACCATCAACATCAGCTTCCACAAAGGGTCCCCTTTGGTCTACCTCCAAGACTGCCCCAAGAGTGCAGTCTTCCTCCCCCCTCAGGCACCGTCATGCCAACGGGTCTAGGTAACAGTCATCACTGTCATCAAAAAGGGGCATCTGTTGGTAAGTCTGAGTCCCTGTCGAGATCCACGGAGGCAGGGGAACTTGTACTCGTGGAGCCGAATCCCCCCTTTTGTCGACTTGACTTTGCTACCGCCTTTGTCACCTCTGGCTCTGGCACCTGCACTACTTCTTCCTCCTGCTGTACCTGATTTGCAGGATTCCAGGGACACTCGCGTCTCCATTGTCCAATCTGGTGACACTGATGACACTCCATGGTCTTTTTCAGTGTTGCCAAATCCACCTTTGGGCTAGAATCGTCTGTACTTCCCTTTGGCTTGCCCTGACCATTCTGTTTCCTTCCCAGAGTGCCTCCCTTATCAGCCGCTAGCATCTGGACAGCATCAGCTTATCCTTGAGTTTCTTATGTTTCAAATCAATCTCATCACTGTAATATCTGGCATACCTCGATATCTCATCCAGCGGCTTGTTCTGCCAGCAAATTAAATGCTGCTGGATCATAAGGCAAATCTCAGGTCTCAATCCAGGACAAACTTTGACACAAACTGTCCCATATCTCTAGGATCCATTACATCCAACCCACTGTACTGTTTGAAAACTTGCAACAACCTTTCGTAGTACTCATGCACTGTACCTTAGCTTTCAACCACGTAATTTCCTGTTCATATTTCTTCATAACAAAAGGTGACAGGCCATTCGTGAGAACCTCCCTGTCCGGTTCAGATGTGGGCCATTCAACGGCAACCTTGCAGGCTACCCACAAGTCAGTCGGAACTAAAATGTCAAACAGTGTATTCAAATCATTCCACAACACTTTCGAAATCTTGACGAACCTCTCAATCTGCTTGTACCATTCAACTGGACTCTCTCTCAGTTTTGGGAATTCATTTGTGAATGCCGCCAAATCTCCTCTACTCCAAGGCACATGCACATACCCTCCACTAGCCACTTCTCATAAAGGGTAGTTCCCAATTCCTGATAGCCCCCCTCCCGGAGGAGGTGGTTCTGCTGCATTTCTCTTAACACTCTTTTTCTTGGACCATCTTTCTTCCCACTTGTAAAGCCTACTCCATGCTCGTATCCCTATAAGTAATTCTCTAATGTGGGTCTTTAGTCCAATTATCCTCTTTTCGTCCAAATCCTGATCAATATACTGTAACCGATGACCACCCTGCAAACATTTTCGTTTTAGACAAATCCACATCGTATCTGTTTGCCAATTCAGTTAGTTTCTCATGTGCAGTTCTTGCTTCATAAGTCACATCCTTTGCTACAAACAACAACTCCTCTGGCTCATAGAGTTCCCCTCTCTCTATAGGCAAGTTCCCTTCAACAATCTCATCTACTTCTGCTTTCAACCGCATCACATCTAACATTTTTCCTCCTCTTATTGCTGTCCTAAGGATACCTCGACTAGATGCACCACTTGACTCCCTGCAGTCACTGTCCTGTTCTCTGCACCTATTTACTTCAAAGGTGTCCCTTAAAGCCACTCTATTCTCGCCATTCCCATGATCCAAGTCCTCTCTTGACTGATCACCTTGAGTCCCTTCAACTGACTCCCATGTTCTCAGGTCTGACCTCAATTCTCCCAGGGATTTTGGTCTTGGTCCCCTCAGATCCATCGGCCCTCTTGACAAATCTGCTGTAGCCAGCAACGGTTTGCTTGACTCTACAGGCCTCGGTGATGGAACCAGATCATTCACTACTCTGCTCCCTCCAAAGCCAGCACTTCCTTCCATTCCTGTCTGTCGTGGGCTTCCATTCCTCTCCTGCTCTGGATTGTACACTGACACTATGGGACCAATGGTAACCGGCACTCTAAGAGCATCCGGTAACCTCTGAGAACTCACACTTTCCGCATTCTGCATTTCCCCCATTGAGAGTTGTCCAACTACTTCAGAACACAATGGGGCTTGGGGTTTCTTAGTTCCTTCTAACGGGGCTGATATGTCCCCCTCTGACTCCGGATTGTACGGAGGCGGTCTCTCAGATAACATCCTTTCTAACAAGCTTTCATCAGTATCACTGTCCTCATCCTTGACCTTCTTTTTCTGTGCGTCCCCTGACTTGACCAACAATGGATACAACTTATCCCCTTCAATCGTCTGCACCCTCCATCTCTATTCCAATGCATCCCATCTCGCATCCTGAAATGCCCTGACTGACATCTTCACTCATTCCTGTCTCCTGTCCCTGTTTCTTTCGTGTGCCGCCCTAATCCATGCATTCAGTGCCTCAACCTGAATCGGTCTAGGCAAAGGTCGCGAAGAAGCCATAATCGATATCAATTGGTATAACACTTCTAATCTAAAAGTTCCATATCTGGGAAAAGTCAATTCCTCATTTCCGTCCTTCATTTTGCACCAGTTCTCGAGCCACAGTATGATATGCAAACCCACATTCGTAGCCATGTAATGAGATGGGGTGTCCTCGGGCGGAGCCTCTCCCCCCCGATCTCATTTCTTTTCTCCTTTTTTGAACAGATCTCGTAAAACCTTAAAACATTTCATGATGAAACCAACGTTTCTCTGTTCGCAGCGCTTGTTTACTTCCTGACAACAATCCACCAATCCCAACGCGGCTTCACACCAACCGCCCTATCACAGCGCAGCACCTTCTGACGTCACTTTTCCTCCGCCCGCATACGTCCCATGCACACACTGAACTAATCGCCTGTACCTCCAAGCAAGTACTTCTCTGACGGTACGTCCACAGTCTGACTGTACGTCCACAGTCATGTAATTGTCTACCGAAACTGGCAACTGTCTGTCCATGAAACGACCGGACAATCACCTCACTGATAGGTTACAACCGCTCAGCAACTCACAACCAGCGTCAGTTACTCATGCACTCACACATTCATTCCCCCTATCTCGGTCCTGCGGGCAATCGATGGTACCTCACGATCCCCTTAACAATGGTTGACAACTACTTTGGGTTTACGGTTCACCCGACCCACTTAAGCTACTCCTTGAGCCTAAGATTTTTCCCGGGCTGCGCTCGCTCACAGCCTGATCTCCTTTCATACAACAGGCATTCCCACTCCGCAAGACATCGCAATACAAACACCGCAATCTAACAACATATAGCCCTATTCATACTCACTCTCCCACGAACTGCTGCTTTTGCCGTATTGTCACTCTCTTTCAGTTTCCATAAAACGCCGTCATCCGCTGGTAATGCACTGGACGGTCATCACCTGAATTCTATGGGCCTTGGGAAAACTCTTATCCTAACTTAGAACTCCCTTACTTCCAGAAACTAACCTTCCTCTGGCTACCAACTGATGACGCTGGGATTCTCGTATAGATTTTCACCTTACCAATCCAAAAAATCCCTGGCCGACTAGACCTTTTAATGTGCATGGAAGTGTGAAGGAAGTTCGTTAAATTTCATATTCTTTTGACAAATTCCTAATTCAACACGTTTTAATTTGAAGGAACATTGACTCAGAAGAAAAGTTTAAAAATGTATTACAAAGCCAAAAATAACTGGACATAAAAGCACCTCAACAAGAGGTTCAAAAAATAAACTGGCACTAATACAAACATAATCCTACGCAAGAGTCTGAAGACTCAAAATAAAAAGCAAAGTTAATTCAAGAAGCATTAGGTATGCAATAGCTGTGCCCACTGGAAAACTCGACTGCATCTGTTCCAATGGGAACTAAAAAATATTAGTCTGTCCCTACACTAACTCTAAAGTGACATCCCTACTTAACATCCCTCCCAGGCAAGAGAAAAGGTGTCAGCTGTGAAGGCTCCTTAAGAAGCACATTCACTTTCCAGGTAAGTATCCTCAATTTCTGAGCTCATTCTAAGATGCTCCTTAGTTTCTCCTGCCTATTCCAAACTAAGACCCATGTCTAATTGCAAATCTAATTGGACTGCCTTAGACAGGACCCAGTCTAAACCCAACTGACCTAACCCTAGCTTCACTAAGACCGAACTAACTCTCCACCCTCAGGGCACTTTCCCTAATACAAAATCACAAAAACAATGGATACACCCATGACACTCCTCCTTCAGCAGGTACAGCCTCTCATACTTTTCAAGCGTCAAACCTTCTTCTTCCAAAAACCGTTGCTGTGTCCTTGGGTCCCAGGCACCTTCTCCGCCAAATGTTGCAAGTGCACATACCAGTGCACCCCCTTCATCTCTTCTCCTACTAATCTAACTTCTAAACAATGGTTCATTCTACCTAACGAGCTACATGGACTTGCACCTGCAAAAGAAATGCATCAGACACAATCCCTCTGCACGCTCTAAGTTATAATTCAAAATTCAACTGCAACCGTGAGCTTCTTTCCCAAAATATATGTCCAACTCGACATTTCTAGTCATGCTAAGAAAACCACAGTTAGGCCTCTGCCAGCGTTTCCATGTCTCAGGCCTTTACTCTTTTAAATGCATTTCTAATATAACAACATAAACATTTCATCAATCAATCCTAACATTACATTTCACATTAGCAACCTTTATTCTCATGTTAAAACATCACGTTTCTTATCAGGCAGCCTACATGTGCAACTTTAATATGGCACGTTTAATCTCAATGCACGTTTACACACAGAGCAGTTATTTCTGAGTTAAGTAAAGCATGATTCTCTCAACTAAAACCCTACATCAATCTATAAATGATATAAACACAGTTCTGCATATTGGACAGATCCCCAGCCTAATGCTACATTATAAAATCACACAATAATATGGCCCTCTAAATATGCGGGTGCTCACTACTTGGGTCTATGGTGCACCCCTACAATTTCTCAAACAACATGGCGCTCTATCACAAGTATTGTTGAATTACGTCAACCTTTGTTTAAAAATTACAAAATAACTTGAATGTGCTATAGAACAATGCGTGACCTGTTATTAAATACCATGCATTTATTATTATTATGATATTTTTAAAGTGTGGACCTAGCTTCAAAAAGCAATGAAGCACAATACATAAATGGGGAACGTATACAAGAACATTACAGACATACATAACTTGTCAGCCTTATTCTATAACTCTTAGTGCCAGATGTATCAAAGGGGTTTACCTATTCTGTGTCTATGGGAAAATGCTGTAGTGTAGCCTTAGTGTCTGCACCTCATTTTCTGGGCATTGTGTCTGTATGTACAGGTTTTTACACTCACAGTTATAGATAAATTGTTGAAAAAGTGTAAACCAATAAAATCTATTGAGGAAGGGTGCGAATATCACTAATCTTTATAACAGACAATGGGCACCATTTTACTAAAAGATACAATACCAACCTGGGTTTCTGGACGGTGATGTACTATATTGTTAAGTAGTGCCTCCGCTCTGCTTTTATCAGGGTAGAAATATAACAAGGGCAAAGCTGAGACCTACCAATATATCCACAAAGAAGCAAAGCTGTAAGGGGAAATATTGCTTTGATATATACACTTCTGAACCACTAGGAAGGCAAAATTATGTATTCAATAAACATGTGTTAATATTGCAATTTTAACACCTAAAGCTATATAGAAATAGAATTCCCTAGATCAATGGTGGGACTGCAGTCTCATATACCATTGTCAACAGAATGGAAATCAATCTAAAGAAGTCCAAAATAATGATTCTGGGAAAACCAGCGTGCAGCCCCACCAGTGACCTCTGGGCTCGGACAGTGTAGAGTAGGTAATAGAGTACGAGTACCTGGGCATGCTTCTCGACAGACGCAGCTTCTTTAAACAGTGTCTGGAGCTTATGTGCTGGAAATAAATAGCTGTAACTGTAGCCTTCAAGCAACTTCCACATATCTCCCTCTTCTGAAAAGAATCCAGGCTAAACTGGTTCCAACCACCGTCTACGTAGTGAAGACTTGAGGGGAAGAGCAGCAGTTTACTTGGATTACGCAGTTACCAAACTCTTAAAGTCAGTCTTCTCCCTGCCGCGACACTCGTCGCCGGCCCAGTTAAGCATTCAATAGCATGGCAAGGAGCCTTCATCAGACTCTGCTACAAGCAAAAACAGGCTAATAATGGACCCTGAACCACAATCTCTGGGCGGATATGACTGGCATAGACCACTAACCCGGCTATAGCCTACCTCACCAATTCCTTAGCAGCTCTTGGCTTACTAGACGAATGGGAGATGATCTTCACTTTCTCCCAATTTAAAGTCTTGGCAAACAAGACAGTCAAAACATGCTCATTGCTTGCAGACAAAGATGCATTTGCACTGAGGGGCACGTTCGGTTCAAAATGGCGTCTTACACCAAGGAAGTACCACAACCATACTTTGTCAACTTTGCAAAAAAGCTCCCAAGACTGTGATTCACCAAATCTGCCTATGAGAGGCAAACATTTTAAGACCAGTTTGGATCCAGAGGAGATAACACCAATGTAGGCATGCAACCATAACTTGCTTTAATTCAACGGACACTCAGAGCTGGTGAATGCTCACAAAATACTTGACCACAAAATTAACCGACTAACCGATGCTACAATCTCGGCGGCTAAACTAGATGCTCCCTGATCAAGTTCTGCACAGGTTTTTCTTTTAACATGTGTTGCACTGCCACTTTACAACTTACTGGCAGCCTAAGCTTGATTGCTGCGTTTTATCTCAAGGACAATTTATCACGATAAGCACTCTATATGTGTAATATCCTGCACTTTGTCTTCATTTAGTTGAACAGCTGTTTAATATCTTGCGCAACTGCTTTAGTCTTTTTCCTGAAATGATTGTACTTAAATGGTTTTGTGTATGCACTTAGTCAATGGTTTTAATTAATTGAGCTCTTTAATAAATAAACTGAAACAGTGCTAACATGGATAATTAATAGTACATCAATGTATTTTAGAATTCTAGCTAAGTAACAGTGTGACAGATGTTGGTTCCATCTTGTTTGCTGCTGAGGGTATAGGGTTCAAGTATGTCCAGTAAGGCTCGAGTACATTTTTCAGCCTGGTCATCAATTTATTGCTTTATTCTCATTAGTTGTAACATTGGTGTGACCAATTTGAATTCACAGTCTAACCCTCTACCCAAACAGAAGTTGACATTGAATAGGGATTTGAAAACCTTTTCCCTGGAACTCGGCAACTGTTACAGATTTATGATCCTTGCTGTGAGTAGTACAGCATATCTGATTCAACCAAGCAGTAAACACTACAATATTTTGAATCTCATTATGTCCATTCCCAGAGAAATAACCATAGTTCAGATCTCATCTAAACTTATTTTGCTGTATGGATGTGCTGTGTAGACAGACAGACAGTCTAAGAGGTGCCCTCTCCCATCCCAAAGTATGTACATTGTTTACAATGCATGTTAACATTTCATTCAAGGTCGGGCCACTGCCATTTTCTCTTTACCACTTCAAGTGTTTTTCCCAACACGTAAGTGTGCCTTTTGGACATTTAGGGCCTGATCCAGAAAAAGCATTTTTAAGTATGTAAAGTAGTTCTCACATAGTACCTCTTTACTTACTACAAAATGCAATTCACAAACCTCCACATAGAGATCTCCAGCTTCACCTCTTCTACCTTTTCTGGGTGGAGAGATCTGCCCTGGTGGCATATATCTCTGCACAACTAGGTATATGATTTATTAGTAACTGTGGGAGGGACAAGAGGGAGTGGTGTGAAAATGGGAAATAGTTACTACTAAATGGGAGGGGTTTAAGGAAATTTAGGAAGGGTTTCATGGAGGAGCTTGGTTGGTAATACAAAACACACATCGCTTAAGAGTAAGACAATTGCAATTCACAAAATACACTTTTAATTCTAATATGGCCCTAATAGTAAAAAATCTGGCAAAAAAATACTCCAGCACAGCATTAGAGTAAGTCAGGCACCACACATGGCCAACCACTGATACTACCATACACCTCCATAAAACATAATAAAAGTAGGCTATATCACTAATACCCCCTAGGAAATAATGCAAAAACTAATTATTTTAATTCTAAATTTATAGTATATATTTTTTTTAAGTTAACATATTTAAATGTAATTGATACTAAATGTTATTGAATTTGAATTTAATATACGAACATTTAAAATAAATTAAATGAAATGTTTACCTTAGTTTAAAAAGTCTAAAAATGATTACAAATGAAACATAACATAACCAGTTTGTTACAAATCCATACTATTATTATAAAGAGAGAGCTGAAACCTTTGAGGCGGGTAAACTCAAGAAGTACAGCACCAATCACAACACCCAATACAGCATTGGAAAGGGGAGTTGCAGCAGATGGACATAGGCTATACAGGTGGCCACCATATACATTAGAAACGTCAAAGAACCTTAGCGGTAAAGTAGTCCCTTGTGGGCGTGGGCGTGTCGGGGCGTGTTCGTGGGCATGTCAAACTACACACATTTTACTTTGTGGCCGTAACTGTTGTCAGAGGGGCGTGGGTGTGGGCGTGTCAAACTACACACTCAGAGGGCCATTGGCGTGTCGGGGGCGTGGTCGTAGCCGTGTCAAAGTACACACATTATACTTTGTGAGAGGGGCGTACCACAACAGCGTTCTCAGAGGGGCGTGCCACAAATTTTATAACAAAAAAATGCCTGCGTCATTCAGTAGCGCGCCTTTCCATTCACGAGTTATAATCACTTCTCACACGTCCGTATAGAAGACACAAGGTGCGCCGCATTCACGCACATTAACATTCAGGCGGCGTTAATAACATATGTTGCGAAGCAACCTTTGTGGGCATAAGCGTTACCGATCTCAACCGGGGATAAACGCAGGCGTCTCAGAATGCACACGCCCACACGTCTCAGAATGCACATGCCCACACACAACAACGCTGAAGAGCGCGCACACCTCACGACGTGCACAAATGCTAATCTCACTGTGATGAGATTAGCGTTCGTGCACGTCGTGAGGTGTGCGTGCCCTTCAGCGTTGTTGTGTGTGGGCGTGTGGATTCTAAGACGACTGCTGCATTGGAAAGCGGTGGGGTAGTGTTCGGTAAAGTTTACCGTCCTTCAGGTAAATCTTTTTTATACCCGGACAACGTCGGGACGGGCAGCTAGTTAAATATAAATGTAATTGAGAGTGAGCAATTTTAATTTAAAGTATTGTTCAAAAACTAGTATTAAAGAAGTTAGAGCGTCCTATGTTCATTTTATTTGTTTAACATTATTTTCCTTTCTTATTTTACATTTAATTCATTTTACTTTTTTTTAAAATAATAAATAACATTTATAAATATTCCTAGAAATTCCTGCAGGGAGACCTTTGCCCCATGGTGGCAGAGATTTCCACAAATAGGTGCAAAGCTGATAGTATGAACGTTACACTAATAAACTCAGTCATCGGGCATTAAAACTACATCTCCATGTAAATCTCCACTCAGAAATTGTGAACAGCAAAAAGTGGAGAGTTACTCTAGGTGCAGATGTAAATCTACACATGAGTAGATCGACATGTGCAAACTTACGTTCGTGAATCAGACCCTAAGACGCTACAGTATAGTGTCCATGTGTTGCTTTAGCAACACTAACCTTTTGAACTGTTCAGATAGTGGTTTACTTCCTCCAGTCTTAAGTAGATATTATGTCGGAGTCTTCACATTTGATTTCAGTTTTTGGCTTTCCGTTCAAATAAAACTTTATGTGTGCCCTATTCTATTGCTAACATAATTTCTTCTTTTGTTAGTTGGCAATTCACAAATCTTAAGTAAGTTGAGTTGGAGTAGCAATCTGGATCACCTTCAGAAGTGATTCCTAGATGGTCTATGGCCCGGAAATTATTATGAACTCCACTGTCAGGATCCAGACTGATGGTTTTGCTTTCCGATTTCACGTCAGTTGAGCATACCTCAAGTCATTAAAAATCAAAACCATTTAAGTCTGTCATACCTTATTTTTGCTTAAATCCTACAAAAGATGAATAGCTCTGCACTAATACACTTTTTAACAGTTAATTTTAAAAACAGAGAGGCCGCAAGATAATAGGGTGACCCCTACATAAAGGAGGAAGATACATGAACATTTTGACAGGATGAAGGTTGCATGCACAGACATGGATAGGGGGGGTGGTATGGGAAGGGGGGGGATAGTTGAGCTTAAATAAAAGATGTTTGTTATAAAAGTGACATCTATTAAAACAGTATGGTATATTGAAGAAGGAGATAAAGAGAAGCAATAATATGCTAGGTCTTGCTATTATGAGGTATATAGCACTGTATGAATACATTTGTTGTGCCATTGGCGCTGTTTTTCTTGTCTCTCCTTCCTTTTGTTCTTTCGATTCATTGACCTTCCTTTGATGTATAGCTTCATAATATGCCGAAGAGGATGTATCTTATATTCTTGTCGCATATGTCAATAAAGATTTTTTTTAAAACAGGTAATTAAGAGACATATCCCAGTTAATCGCCAGATTCCTTGCTGTACGTGATACAACAGGTTAAAAATGTTTTAATGTCAGGCCATTGCAGTTTAGTGCCATTACAGTTTGGTGCTAATCATCCTAACAAAATACACAGCCCTCATCATAAGATGTGCCATGGCTCTTGTTTTTTATGAAAGTCATTTTAGTCACGATGTAATTAAAGAATTAGACCTTATTGATTGTCCCCCCATAATGCTCGACTGAAGGCTTGTTTTGACTTCTGGGCAATGAATCAACATCAAAAGTAGCTCTGCTTGTTATTTTTGAAGTTGAAACTCATTGAGACAATGCACTTAAGCTTTTGTGCCTAGGAACATCCATTTTGGCTGATTGCACACATTGGTTCAAGTGTTGTTGTCTTTTCTGGCAGTAGTGTTGGCTCGTTAATCATAACTGCAGAATGACTTTAACTCAATAATGCTACTAATTATAACTTGCTATGTGCTAGAAAGGTATTCTTTTATATGGCAATCCAGTGCTGAGTAAGCTACTGTTGAGCACTTTTCCCTTCACTCTGGTACAACACAGCCTCCATGCCTAACCTACTTGCATATACATGAAAAAGTAACACAAATGGATTAGAGAATGCCTGTACTGGTGCTCTGGGCAATCTTCAAATAAGCTAATTGAATGCATTGTGGCAGTTAAAAGTTATGTTAAAAGTCTCTTATGTGTTGTAGTATGGTTAATGAACCCTTAGCAAATTGTTCATTAACATTCTTTATTGACCTAAATTCACCAAAATCCCAGGGGTAGCGGAACTGACATCCCATGTCCTTTGTCTTTCACTCACACACACACTTACACTCACATTCATACTTTCATACACTCTCTCTCTCTCACACATAAACACTCTCTCATCCACACGCAAGCACCCAACAAACATTTAAAAGCATAATTTTCTTTTTTACTTACTTCAGCTGCAAAGAAATGTTACACCACAGCTAATTGTTCTCCATTTTGAATACACTAATAATGAATAATGCAATAATAATTATTATTAGTGTAACAAACAAAGTGACAGAAAACAAGGTGACTGAAGCCCCAACCGACGTCCAGAAGTACGAGCTGCCCCTGAGTTTCTGGTATTGATCTTGCCACCTCTGAACCAAGGGTCGCAAGGAGCAAGCCAGGAGTCACCACTGCAACCTCTGGCGACCCTTAAATGACGTCCATGAAATTCTGGTACTTGCGCAGTTCAGAGGTTTTTTTACTTTGCAAAGCGGGGAACACTGCAAATGCACGATCCCAGCAAGCCTTGAAGTCTCACCAAGGTGCTGCCTGTTTATCACTTTGGAAGGGTCCGTAGCAACTGATTAAGCTGAGACAATGTGCATGATGAATTTCACATTGTAACAAGGACATTTGCTCTTGAAATGTGATAGTTGAGCAATTTAACTTTCAGGGTTAAACATAACCTTCATCAAAATATAATTTTAGTCTGCAAAGAACTCTAATGCAATTGGACATTGCACACCATGTCCATGAAGAGAATCATATCCCAACTGTCTTTTCCAGGAGGTGTTGTATTTGATTGAATTCATAACATAGCAATATCCACTATTTAGCTCTACAAATATGTATTGATAAACCTTCTGCTTTTTGTCCGTGGCATTGTAATAAAAACCCAAAGCACAGGTAGACATATATTACTATCTATGAATGGGACTGTCCTACAAAAGGATGCATTTTGAAAGCAATGCCTTATGACAATCAAAAATTGTTGACTTTTCGGATTTTCAGAATCTTGCTCTATACAATGAAACATTACCTAATTGCACTGTGTTCTTTTTACTCCTGATCAGATCTGTATTTTAATTAGTTAAGCAGTCAATGTTGGTATGATTGTTATACATAATTTATAACGATGGAAGAATGGTTAAAACTAGCTATGAATGTTGTACTAGTATATATAAAACGTTATTTGTGAATGATTTAATAAAAACATAACATTTTGACAACTCTCAATCAGCATTGTCTCCTGGAAGAGGGGTAGAGGCTCCTCAGAATAGCAGGGGCTTCACTAGGAGAAGAGGATCATAACATTTTAGCTGAGTAACTGTGGCTTACACTTGTTCTGCGGTCCACACGTCAAAACAAAACTCAACATCCATAGACCCATGCATAAAGGCAGAAAAGCGAAGGCAGTGGTACATTTTGGTGTGTGCACCTGAAACTATTTTTGATTAATATTTGAATACACGTTTTGGTGTTTTGGTGTTTTTGGGCTACTCTGTTGACCACCATGCAATGTGTTTGCCACCGATAACATACAATTGCAGTGACCGGCCAATGTGTGGCAATTGATTTATTTGTTGCACAAAAAGTTGGTGGAATTACATGTATGAATGTTAATCAAGTTGCTTGTCTTGGCACCAGGGACATGATGATAAAGAGTACATACTCTGCAGGAGAATCATGGCTAGAAAGCAGTCTTGCTCTATATTTGGAGCCCGACAGACTTCAATTTCGACAGACCGTTTGTATTTTGCTGACTCACTAAAAATTCCACGCTCTCTCTGTACTATAATTATCAAATAACTTTTAGGTAATACTTCCCAAAAACTAACAATTGTATCCTTTTTGAAATTGTAGGAATTGTGCAGAGTACGTGCCACGTGATAACCTTTTTAAACAAAGTATTAGTCCATTTCATTCTACTAGATTTATTTGGCATTTGTGCTTCTTTAGGAATTTTATATGGCACAATGACGATGGAGCTTGGAGGGAAAGTCACCATTGAGTGCGAAAAAAGCAGTTATGTGGCAGAACTGGACTTCAAACTGAAGGTAATTTTATTGGCCCTTTCGTTCACATGGTTCCCGTTTGTGAAGACAGCCACTTGCACAACCTCCACAGCATCCCATGGCTGCTTGACTTTAGAAAAGATTTCTGTGCGCCTCTGTTTAACCAGCTCATGAATGTGAGAAAAGAGCGATGTCTAATATTTCATCATAAATAAGCTGTACTTTCTCTTCATTAGTTAATTTTTCTGTCCTTGGATTGTTTTGTGTGCCATTTTGTTACATTTAAGATTTAGAATCAGTCAAAAGGACACATTCTGCCATCACTACTAACTCTTTTTGGCAGGATTCTGCCATCCTGCCACTAGATGTCACTCATGAGAGCTCTTTACAAACCTGCTTTTATATCAGTATAGGTCAATAAACACATCAACACTTACCATACTCACCTGCCCCACTCCCTCTCAATCGGCCAGAAATCTCGGTGTGGTGTTTGATACTTCACTCTCAATGTCTCTTCAGGTTAATCGGACTGTGGCAACCTGCTGGGGCGTTGTCAGGATACTCAACAGAATTCGCAGCTATCTGTCTCTGCATGCACGTAAGCAGATTGCAGTCGCCCTTGTTGGCTCCAGGTTGGATTATTGCAATTCTCTATACATGGAGTCCAACAAGGGCCTCATACATCGGCTGCAAATCGTGCAGAATGCTGCTGCACGTTTTGTCCTAGACCTTCCTAAGACATCATCTGCCACCATCGCGAGGAGAGACCTCCATTGGTTGCCTGTCCAGCACAGAATCTATTTTAAAATCCTGTGCTTGACGTAAAGAGCTCTCGAGGATGGATCTAAAGGCGCTCTCAGCTCCCTACTTACCCGCTACCATCCCACAAGGTGCCTTCGCTCTGCGGGACTACTCCAGCTTGCTGTCCCTTGCTTCAGGCTTACCAGATGGGGAGCCAGGGCCTTTTCCGTCGTTTCTCCTCAGCTCTGGAACACCGTGCCTATGGAGATTAAAACTCTACCCTCTCTAGACTTGTTTAAAAAGGCCTTAAAAACGTGGTGCTTTTCAAGAGCCTATTCAGGATGAACTGCTTGGTCTGCGTCATGAGCTGGTTTTTTGAATTAGGCGCCTTGACGCCCACTGGGCTAAGTTTGCGCACGATAAGACTCCTATCATTTCATTTCATCATTTCATTTTAGTTCATTTGTCTGTTCCACTTCCCAGATGCATTATGGTCCTTGTAGTTCCCTCTCTCCCCAGAACCTTCGTAGATCACATCCTGGTAGTGGTTTCCTGTTCACTAGCTTGGTCCTTGATCCTTCTCTATGTTTGCACCAATCCATACTCTGTTTCCCTTTCTTGTGTCTCCTGGTTTCCTTGGTCTTTACCCTGCTCCAGGTCCCAGTTCAGCATTCCCTTAATTGGTGGTTCCCGGATTCCCTGCACCTGGTTAAGTCCTTGCACCTGGGTTTCTCCCTGCACCTGTGCCCCTACCCTAAGCCTCCAGCTGTTTTCATCTCTGTGAGCACAGAGTGCAGTGCTTTGTTACTGACTTCTGTTGAGTCTCCTTGTGCTCCTGATGCTGTTATTACAGGTCTGTCCTTTGATTCTGTATCCCTTATTCTCTGTATCCATTGTCATGTTTTTGGCTATTTGTAGTATCCATTTCTTTCCCTTGTTTTCATGCATTTCTATTCCTGGGTTAGCAGTGGATCATAGTATCTTGTCTGCACGCCTCTTGATCTGCACAGATATATGTTATATACACACTCCTTGCCTTGTGTTCTGTGTTCCTGTTTGTCTGCATATTTTTGACTTGCCTTGTTTGAGTGTAGATCTTGTTTAGCCTTGTATTTAGTATTTCAGCTCTGTGTATTCCAGTCCTGTTCCTGACACTGAATTCAGTCCAGTTTTTCCCTGAGCCCAGTTCCTGTGTTTGTAATTCATTCTGATTCTTTTAGCTTCCAAGGGTGCCAGTTAGACTTCTAGGCGTGTGTCTTTGGCACAGAGGAACATCCTGCACTCCTCTTCCATGGGAGCTACAAGGTGTCTCTCAGAACTATGTGATTTTAATCTGCTCCTTATTTTCATGTAAGATCTCATCATTTCACAGAGAGATCATGTCTATGGAGCAGACAAACTGTCATGTATGATATTCTATACTCTTGTTTATATTACACTCCAGTTTGTGGTATCCAGGTTAGCTGACAACCAAGGGCATGTGTTCTAGAATTTAGGAGGAGGGCAGACAGTTGTGGATTGTACCAGAGACTGATGCCAGCCTCCTGCTTGCTCTCATTAAAGGATGATCTACAGCAGTTTGACTACGTTTGATCCCTTACAGTCATCCAGTCTTGTCCCATTCTCACACTGCTTTTTCCCTGACCCATTTATCTTTTGGATGGAGAGCTTGGTTAACAAGCACCAGCAGCACCAACAGGTCTGACTTTGGCAAGCAGGTGCAATAGTTATTTTATTTTATTTTATTTTATCAAATGCTACAAAACCTAAACATGTCTGTCACATGCTATCAATAATAATTTGAAATAAAAAAAAAATACTTGATGTGTTCATTTTACTACTGATGTTTTTTAAACAACAAGCCTTTCAGCTGTGCCATGCATTTTTGGTATTATTACAGGGAAGGAAACAAGATTAGATGAAGGAACAACCAAGCATTAAAACTGTAGGTAGCTACCATCTTGTAATGTCACTTGCCTACTTTATAAAAGCAACTTCAAAATGTGATGGAAAATCAACTGAAGTGCAGGCACCCTACGTTTAGGCAAAATAAACAACAGTTATTTAAAGGTAAAAAGAAATGAAAAGCACACTTTGAAGCAGCTTGTCACCAAAGGAAAAGAAAGGATTTTAGGTGGATGAGAACAATGTGCACAGGCTTTGCTCAAGAAAACTCAAATTGAAGGTAGCAAATAAGTAAAGGGGACTGACCCATTATCTCATACTGTGTGCTGTGGTAGGCGGAAGCAAAATGTGAAGGACTATTTAAAAGACCAATAAATTATGTTTGCTGACCTTAAGTCCTCCAATGCACAATTATGTAAGAATTGTTTGGAAAAACAATAGTTGGCGAGACAGCTAAAGCATTTTACTCGGAAAGACGTAAAAGAGTTGACAGCAGATTATGGCTGTCGGGCTAATATAAATGCCTGTTTCCTGCCATTAGTCTGTGAATGTGCAGTTCTGACTTTGGTTTCCAGCTGTTCTCTTCTTTGAACATGATATGTATTACTTGTATAACTATCTCTCCTTGGGCATTTTCAAAGACAGAAGTATATGGCTCAGACTAAATCTGACTCCACGATGTTTGGAGGTCACCAGGTGTAATAAATAACCCCAACCATGCTTACCTGTTAAAATGGAATATAACATGCAAATGTATGCACCAAAATATGAATGTTTTGGTATTTTCTGGTCCTTTTCCCCGTGTATGATTTTGGCAGGTGTCACCAGCTTAAATGTAAGGCCTTGATCCTAAGGTTGCAGATTAGGGTAGGATATTTACCACATCCAGTAAATACAATTATCCCGGGTGAGGTATTTAACAGGTGTGATAAATACCTCCTTTTCTAATTTTTCAACTTGAAAATGAGGCAAAACAGGCAGAATCATTATTCAATCATTATTTAGGACACTGACTTCCACATTTCTTGCCTTTTTCCAGGACTTTTCCCCGGGTTCAACCTGCGGCACTGTATCCGAGGAACACTGTGAGAGTGTGATAATTATCAGTTCATAAGTCTGACCCTTGTGGAAGCTTTTGTCTGCATCAGGTTTGAAATTTAGTCCTAAACTTAGGCTTGAGAGGAAAAAAACAATGGTGCAAACTTGATACCAGCTGGTAATTATCTGGATGTGATGAACATCACACCACTTGTAATTGCAACCCCTGATCAATTGTGTTGGAGCAGTGTAGGAAAGTGGGTTTCTTTTGCAGTAACCCCCACCCATACCTTTTGCCAGATTTCCGATGCACTTTGACTTGATGTGCCCTGGGTCCCTGCCAGTCAGGTTCCCAGAGCCTGTGTCCGTGTCCAAAACTGTACCGTTGTACCCACAATTGGCCCCTCTCTAGCCACAGGTAAGCCCCTTGTAAAAGGTACCATGGGTACTAAGGGCACTGTGACCAGGGAAGGCCTCTAAGGGCTGCGGCACCTCTTGTGCCACCCTTAGAGGCCCTGCACCTGAACACCCACACACTGCAATTGCAGGTTGCGTGTTTTGGTGCAGAGGAAAGTGAAGAGTCGACATGGCACCCATCCCTGTGTGTCATGCCTGCAATCCACTGCCTGTGGCCTAGGTAAGTCACCCCTCTAGCAGGGTGCACTAGACCACAGGTGAAAGTACAGTTGCAAGAGCAGTGTACCCCTACAGTGTCTAAGTTCCTTCTTAGACATTGTAACTGCAGTAAACCCATAAAGAGTATATGGTCTGGGAGTTGGTCATTACGAACTCCACAGCTCCATAATGGCTTTAAAAAACCTGGGAAGTTTGGCAGCAAACTTCTCAGCACATTAAACTCACACTGATGCCAGTGTGGGGTTAAATGTAAAAATGCACTCAAAGGGCATCTTGGAGTTGCACCCTGAAAAACAACCAGCTCTAGTGTAGTTTCTGAATGACTACCTGCCATTGGCCACCACCAGACAGCTTTCTGGTCCCCTTGGTAGACAGCCTCCACTCTCTGGGTCCAGAAACAAAGCCCATCCTGGAACGAGTTGTCAGGCATCCTCCGCCATGATGGGCTGGATCCACAAAGGGGAAGCTTCAAAGGCCTGCCACCTTTGTGAACTGTTCCTGATTTAGCTTCCACTGGTTCTTCCCCCCCACTTTGAGCGGGAGATTCAGTGGGAAAACCAAGTGAGGAAGAGAGGTGTGCCCACCTTTGCCAACCCCATCCCTCAGGTGGGAGAAGCGAGATGAAGCACACATCTCAGTCCCCTCCATCTTGAAGATCAGGGGACACAGCTAATTAGAGAGAGGCTCATGCCCCCTCCCACTGGAGGGTGGCATAATAGGTGGTGTACACACCCATTGGTCCCAACCTGCACATTCCTGTAACTCCCCTAAATTTAGTATTTAGGGGCAACCCTGAACCTTGCCTCCTCAGATTCCAGGAAGAAAGAAGAAGGACCGAATAGCCGTACTTACCCAGGAAGAAGAGAACACCAACTGCTTTGGCCTCAGCCCTACTGGCATGTCCCGACTATGACCTGCTCATAGCGAGACCACAGCATCTCCAGCTGCCACCAGCCATCCAGAACCTGGAGGACCTGCCATGCATTCTCCGGTAAGAATCTGTCTCCCTTGATCACCGGATTTGCTCAACAAAGACTCCATCACAGAACCCGGATCCAGACAGCTCTGGGGTTCTGCACCACTCTACACGCGGCGCCCATTGCCCAAATAACCCAACACCATGAGGTGGTCTCCCGGGCAATCCTGAGCTGGGATCTGGTGCACGAGCTTCGGTCCGACATCTGCAGCCTCAACCTGACGGGTCCCCCGACCGAGACTGGAGCTAGTAAGAAGATCTGACACCTAAAGACACCCCTGCACCCGATGGTTCATGGCCTTGGGTGGCCAAACCGATGAAGTCCAGGCATCCCCAAGAACCCAACTTACCTCTCCAGGTATTGGTCGCCGTTAGGTAGCCTCCGTGCCTGAGCCTGCAGACATTTTCTCAAAGAGGGGACCGCCATAGCAAACCACATGGGTTCCAACGTCTTCTTGGCACTCTGCATCCAGCCGCCCCCATGTTGCTGATGGTGCAGCTCCTGTGTTGATTGTTGGCCCCTACTGTGCTGATCCTAACCCCAGGAGCTTTGCTCCCACATCCGAGTGGCCTGCTCGTAAGCAGTCCCTGACCGAAGGCCCCCCTTAGCCCATTTGGCTAACATTGGGCCCCTGCACTCTCCACGCGGCCGTCCTAGTGCTGTTGGTGGTGCAAGTGGAGTGCCTAAATGAACCTTGGTTCTAACCCCCAAAAGCTACTCTTGCAGGTCATTTACTTACCTGCAAACCGATAACCTTCTTTTCTCCCATAGGTTCTGAGTTTTGTTGTGTTGAACTGTTTTTGTATGAAAACAAAGTAACTTTGTTTTAAACCCAAAATTGTCGTACTTACCTGTATGTTGTAAGATCCGGTATGTGATATCTCAGTATTGCACCGCAAATACTCAAAGTAACTGAAAAGTAATCCTAAAGTAATCTAAAGTAATTTCTATGTATTCTAAACTGTTTTAAAAACAAATACAAACCTGTAACTAAGCCAATTCCATTTACAATGGCCTTTCCTTGTAAGGTTTTGCATTTGAATGTATATTTACTTGTTTGTGCCTAGTCCTGCTTGGTTCTAGAAATAAGGCATAAGTATTCCTTTTTGATACTTAGGTAATTGGTCTGGATTAAGTCTCTGAGATGGTGTAATCATTTCTTGATTGAGTGAATTCAATAAATGCTTAACACACTCTCATGATAAGCCTAACTGCTCGGCCACACTACCACAAAGAGAGCTGTTGTTACTTAGCTAATTTAGTCTCTGCTATACCTCTGGGGATCCCCTGGACTCTGTGCACGCTATATCTTACTTTGGTATAGTATATACAGAGCCAGCTTCCTACAAACAGGGATCGTAAATTACAGAGGCACTCTTCACCAAGGCATATATAAGTAACTTTCATATAGATTGAGAAGATAATGGCAAGACTATCCTTTTTGCAAAGTATATTAATAT
This sequence comes from Lissotriton helveticus, assembly GCF_964261635.1. NCBI lineage: Eukaryota > Metazoa > Chordata > Amphibia > Caudata > Salamandridae > Lissotriton > Lissotriton helveticus. Next base: position 1,912,930,898 of record NC_136061.1, on the reverse strand, counting down.
TTTCTTTCAGGCACCACTGGCATGATAAATACATGTTAGACATTGATACCCCATTGTCTTAGCAAGAACCCCACTTCTCATTTGTTCTAACGTGTTCATCACTGAGCACTAAAATAAAGGCACCAATAAACACTAGGATGATGAGTGCATATCATTTATAACTTTTGCTATATAAATACTATCAGAAATCGTGTCTATAGTTGGCAGAGGTATGGACGCAGTCCAGCAGAGTTCACAGAGTGACAGTCCTTTTCAGCAGCACAGCAGTCCTTCCTGGCGGAATGTCCTGAGGTCCAGAAGGGTACTGAGTTAGTGGTGTCAAGAGTCCAGTACTTATTTTTTTGTTTGATCTGTTTATTAGGAATTGTTAATAATACTGTTACAGCATGTAAATGGACAATATAGTAATACAGATGTATCAACAAATGATTGTACAATAGAAACATTTGAGTGTGCACAACCTTTCTAGTCTAGGTTACTGTCCCGCAATCTAGAATCTAGTAAGCGTGTGTGGCTCAAAGTAAGAGTAAGAGTTGCTTCATAAAATGACCAGCAAAGAAAAAGGAAAAATATAACTGGATTGTCTGCTACATTCCATGATAATAATATCAAACATATATATGAACTGTGTAACTGTGAGCAACTATTTAGCTCAAGAAAAAACAGAAATAAGCAATACAAGAGCAAAGCAAGAATAACATTAAGGACGGGGAGAAAGGAGTAAACAAATAGGTTCGCTAACGTTCAATGAAGTACCAGTACCCAAGGAGTTAAGTACCAACATTGCATTAAAATTCAGTTTCACTTCATCTATACATCGCAGTATGTACACACATAAACATTACAGACAATGAAATCATGACCTACACATATGTTCTTGGTCATGTAGTGGTTACGTATCCGTAGTATAATCTGCTACCCCTTCAGGGCACAATGCAATTTGGAGGGCCTCTACGATCCAATTTGATGAAATAGGGAGTTTACGTAGGCTCAGGGTGTCTTCTCTACGCAGAGAGATACTTCTTCTACTTTAGCCCAGTTAAGTACCAGGTGACCAGACCTGCAATGACGGTGGTTCACTAGATTTCCTGCATCTCATAATGAGGCGCTTGGCTACTATAATACCGAGATCCAAGAAGAGAGTAGTAGCCTATGTTTCTTGTCTCTTGTAAATATGCCCAATATGCACACCTCCCATGTGTTTGTGTGGTGCCAGTCAGTACATTCAAATAAATGATGCCTTACTCCCTTCCAATAATCTCATAATTTTGGGCATGACCACAACATATGCAAGATGTCAACATCATAATGACTGCATCGGGGGCAGCTTGCATCATGCCTGTGAAAGTAACAATTATTTTTTTACAGAGGGAGATATGCCCTGTGTATTATGTGGTACTGGATTAATCACAATCTAGCATAGTGTGGGACATATGTAGGGCTCGATAGGATCATATTCCATTCCCCAGGTGTGCATTGGGGAGCCAGCTCTGTCTCCAAGTGGTTTTGCAGGGAGGTCAAGTCTGTGGAAGTCTGCTGAAGAAGCGCATCCGCGAAACACTGAGTAAGATGACGCCCCTCTCCCATGATGTGTAGGTACTGGAGTGTGAGGTGCCTTTGTGGTTCTTGCTCAATGTTTCCCCAGTGGCATTGCAATGTACCAGTCCAAGTCGCATGACTGATGAAATGTCCGGGTGGTATTCCCTCTTCCTGTGTTAGGATATCGTAGGACATGAGTGGCAGTCCCGATAGAGGTCTCCCAATCTGTGTATACCATCAAGGGTCCAGTACTTACACCGAGTTGTGCCTCTGAAGTGGGGGAGACTTCAAAGAGGGACCTGTTGCCTAAGTGTCAGGAACACAAAAGACTTAGAACTCTCCTGTTCGAACTCTTGGGCTCATCTGCTTGTCGGTCTGTTATGCCAAGTGATGCCATCCCAGTCCTGCACTCTTAGAAGTGGACCTAGCATTCTCTGCTGCTAGAGCAGAATCGCCGCATTAGAGCTGTTGTGGGAACCGTAGTGGCACATTGCACTCGGAACAGCTGCATCGCACTCAGAACTAACGCATCGCCGCCACTGCATGTAGAAGATCAACGCATTGCCCCTCCAGCATGGATTAACACCTTCGGAACAACCCCATTTGGGACCAACGCTTCACTGGAGGACTCCAGCCCAACAAACCCAACTGCGTGGAGATCAGAAACGCATCTCATGTTGCGACAAGAATCAAGGTACTGATCACTCACTAGGCCCTGCGTGGTCCTGCATCCGAACTGTGGTCCATAGGGTTGGCCTAAACCCTCTACTTTGTCCCGGTACAGCGTGACCAATTCATTCTTTGAGCTCTATTTGCTTCTAAGCTCTGTTTTGCATTTAATCTTCAAAAATTCATATCTCATTTTCTACGCATTGGATGTTTGTCATTTATTTCTTGTTTTATTTATAGAATCATAATCTATTTTTATAATTTGGTGTGGAGTCTTTTTGTGGTATTTTCACTGTGTTACTGTTCACATAAATACTTTACAAATTGCCACTTAAGTTAAAACTGAATGCTCTGTGTCAAGCTACCTGAGGGGGAGCACAGGAGAATTTAGGTTGTGTTGTGAACTACCCTGACTAGGATTGTGGTTCCTGCTTGGACAGGGTGCATACCTCTGCCAATTAAAAACTTTGGGACATATTATCAAGAAACAGCGTTAACATTATCGTAGCTTTAGCGGCAGAAAACTGCCGCTAAAGCAGCGATAATGGGCTTGACAATATGCTCTTGTGAATTCCCATAGAAGCCCATGTTCTGGTGTGAACATGGGATTCTATGGGAATTCTCTACGGCGTATTATCAAGCCCATTATCGCCGTTTTAGCAGCAGTTTTCTGCCGCTAAAGCAGCGATAATGTTAACGCTGTGCTTGATAATATGCCCCCCAATTTCTCACATTCATGATATACCTCTGTTCTTAACCACTGTGATTAAAAGCCACATTTTGTGAAAAATCTTCACAAAATAAAAGATTGTTTGTTACTAGCAGTATTTTGTCAGGTTATGCCAAATAGCACTGTGCTCTGAGGAAGACAATTTTAGAATATTTGTAGTTAGTAGTTGAATTGAGATTGTTGGACCTGGCCCTTTCTGCAGGATCACCCCTAACATTTAGCCGTAATCTACTATTTTATGCTGAATTTGTTTTTGTTGTCCACCACCAACTAGTGCTAACGTGCCTGTGCCCACTCTCCTAAACAAGGTTTGATTGCCATCTACCCCATTGGAATATTTAATTTACATATAAATACCTTGTAGAGTGGTATACCATATACTCAGGGCCTCCAAATTAAATACTACCAGTGGGCCTGCAGTAACTCAGTAGCCCTCTAAAACATCCAGGCCGGCCATTGCAGACTGAATGCAGTGTTGCATTGCCATGATGACTTGACATTTAAATCCCCTGGCCAAGCCTTAAACTCCCATTGTACTACTACATATAGGTCACCTCTAAGGTAGGCCCTCGGTATTCCAAAGGCAGAGTGCTGTGTAATTAAAAGGTTGGACATGTACTTTTAAGGTTTACATGTCCTGGTAGTAAAATACCTCCTATTTTTTTTTTTTTTTACAACTGTGAGGGCTACCCCTCCCATAGGATAACACTGGGGATTCCTTATTACATTTAAAAAGCTGTAAATTCTAATTGGGAGCATATGGATATATCATGTTTGGTACCTATGAAAATGCAATGATAAACCCTCTTTCATGGTATAGTTGGATTTTTCATTGCAATTTTGAATACGCCACTTAAAAAAAATTATATAGAACCCTAGCTGTAATTATTTAAAGAAAACTTTATATTCTTGGTCAAGTTAATGAATTTTATTGCCCTGTGTATTTATTCACAACTTATTTCATGATTTTCCATGCATTTGTTTTTTATACTTATACTTAAATATATCCATTAAACCACATTCAGATAATCAAAAAGTCTAATTTTTACACTATATAACACTGTACAAAACTATGACATTATGTATGTATGTATGTATTTTAATGCTTATTAAGCGCAGCTGTCACCCAGCGGAGTTATACCATAGTGACGAATATTAACACACGCTCATATGACCAGTCTGATAATGAACAAATGCAGAGTTTTTGCTATGATCATTTATGCAAACCCTCCTGCCACGGGTGTCCCTTGGGGGTTCTAAGCCAGATCTCTTACAGTAGACCTTATCAGTTCTTAAGTCTTTTTTTGAATGTCTACTGTTCAACTTAAATACAACTAAGACACTCCCCAAGTTTGTCTGTCGATGCGTTTCGAACCTCTTATTCCTTATGGGTTCTCCTCAGATCTTCAATTATCTCTATCATACTTCCAGCACTTTGTATTGATAATTTAGCTCGTTCTGTTTAAATTAGAGCACATTCATTGTGCATTTGCCAGGATTCCTTTATCAAATTCAAACAGCTTCCTTCTGTCCTCCTTTTGGGTTCTCATTCTGCAAAAAGGATTTTATTGTTAATGAAACGGAGCAGCTGGGGCTGAACTCTCACTGAGCTTATGTCACCAGAGATTTAATTAGCTTTGTGAATACTTTCAGACTGAAGCAGAAATTTGGCTATGTAAAAAAGGCTTTTTTTATTTAAAAATGTGTACTGTTTTCTCACCTGTGTTCTTTAGATGACTTGTTACACACTTGTAAACACTGGACTACCATTGTGAGATAGCCAGAATTTAAATATCTTTATACAAGCAAATTTTAGTTGTCTTCCAAACTGTTTTTTCAATAGGTGCTTTGTATCCTTCGACAAAAATATATTTTTTTTACTTAGCACGTCACCGGCACTTGCGCTTCAGTTCACGTACACATGATCTCTCCTTCAGCTTCAAAGATACAAGCCCATTACATGATATCGTGAAATAATAATTAAATTAAAAGCATGAGGTCTTATCTTGCAAGAAAACCCTTAAACATCTTTCAGTGTCAGCACGGGTGAATAATTGTCATGCAAACTCTCCTATTTTGTATGTGTGTCTGTTGGTCCCTGTGTTACATGGGACCAACCTAAATGTTTCCAAACGTACTTCTTTTGGAATTGCATCAAGGCTTAGTGACTCTCCAATTCCTGCTCTCATCAGTCTCCCACTTTTCTAATTGCAGTCTTCCAAAACCTGTATTCGGACTTGAGTAATAGATTACTCATCGGATTACACTAGTGCATGCTGTTAATTGCAGTGCGCATATCTCCACTTAAAATTGAAGGCATATTAGGTCAGTTTTTAGTTGATGTATATTCGTACTACGATGGACTCTTTTTTCAGACCTGAGTAATTAATTAGTCACCGGGCTTCACTGTTGCATTCTGGTAATTGTGCATGTATCTCTGCTGAAGATTTACAGTCAATTATCTTATATTCATGCTACACATTGCTCAACAAAGCTTCCAGAGGACCGCGGACTGTCCTTTCATCAAGTTTGAAATATTTTTCAGGCACTCCTTGAATTTATGGAAGGCATCAACGGGTTTTTCTTTACAAGAAAACACCAACTGAGTGTCATCCTCATAGGAAAACACCTTCACCCCCCAAGAAACAATCAGTCATCCTAGGGGGTTCATTTCATCTTTGTGAATTTTTGATAAAACATAGGTCATTGGGATCCTTGGATTTAGTTTTTTTTAGAAATTCTCAAATTCTTTGAGGCCAAGTATGTCATTATTAAAGACTTTTCTTCTTCCTTCTTGTAGATACTGTTATTTAACTCATAGGACTACTGCTCCGCCCTTGTCAGCTTGCTTAATCACTACTGAGCTATTATTATTTAGTTCTTGTATGGCCCTAATTTGATTTTTAGTTATATTGTTTTCGCAGAAATCTTTTTTTTTCAAGTTGGCACAAGGCTGAAAAAACTACTTGCTTGAATGCAATAACTTCCTTTGGAACAGAATGAGGAGGTGGACCAAAGTTAGCTTCTTTATAAGCAAAGTTGGCTTTTAATCTGATCTTCCTAAAAAATTCCAATAATTCTGTTTTTAATCTTGCAAAATCTGTGTTTTGTACAGACAAATTCCAAACTTAATTCAAGTGTAGATTCTTCATCTCTGGTAAAACTTTAGATGACAGGTTTACAATTAATGTTCTCTTTAATTCTTGTAGAATTGGTGTTTTGTGCACACTTCCCATGGTTGGTTTTTGTATCGGCTTCTGTTTTTTTTTGGCATCTGGCTAAAAAAGAACTATATCTTTGTATACTCTGGTTTGAAGGTCCTTTGCCTTGGTCTGATTCCCCAATTGATTCAGATGCTAAAGTTTCAGAGAATGTAAGGAACCTATTTTGTTTATCTTCCATGATACTTAGGAAGTACTCGCTGTGATTCTGGTCCAGTGTAAAACTCTTCCTTTAAATATGGGTACACTGCCTCCAAATTAAACTCTTTTTTAAAATCTTTAAAATGTATTATTTCTGAGATATACAGTGTAATCCTTGAATGTACTGTATTCCGTCTCAACTTTTTCAAGTAGAGCTTTTGCTTCAGTTATTGTTTGGTTATCTATGATTGCTTGTTCTAAAGTTGAAATATCTTCTACTTGTTTCTTGCAAATCCTTTGGGCTGTTTCTCTCAAGTGAACCATCAAATCTCTGCTGCACTTTGTGTTAATGTAGCTGAAGTTGTCCTTATATTCGGGGTCTTCAATAAATATAACTGGTGTATTTTTAACTTGTAGACCCAATTCATATATGTTTTTTCTTTAGTCTTGTTAATTTATCTGTTTCATTCTGCCGTTTTGCAGTTGTACTCAAAGTGATGGAAGGAAAAAGTGAAGGAGTAGTAATCAGTCTCTAAATATGATCTTCCAAGAATGAAAGTGTCTCTTGTTCAGAAATCTTTTGGTGGTTGACCTGTTCAGGTTAGCCATGTTGATTTTAGTTTAACTATTCCTTTGTATCACCTTATTTGTGGTGAGGATAACCCTCGCGGGTGTGCACCCACTCTAAACGTTACATATTTGGGGGTTGGGCATTTTCCTGCCCTTAGCCCTTTGTGCCTGAAGGCTGCGGCTCGGGCCTCCTGAGTGGGTGTAGCTGGCAGATAGACTTTGTGAATTCCTCCCAGACAGTCAAACAATAAAAGGATTAGGTGCGCATCAATGGGCCATCTGCTTTCAGGATGTGAGAGGGGTTGCACTGAGCACAACCCCACTTACACCTGAATAGCCTGTGCTCTGCCTTCAAGCAAATATACTAATGACCTTGTATTGTTACTGCAGCCAGCTTGGAGTCATGGCAGGACAGTCAGGAGCTTTTCCCACCTTCCAGAACAATGGTACCAGGATTACAAATAGGACCTCAGGACCACTCTTCAGTTCACTACTGGACCTTTGGAAGCACTCTCAGAGGACTACCTGCTGCTGTGACCCACTGCACACTTTGTCAGACTGCTGCTGTACCTGGAAAGACTGCTTTGCTGCCTGGAGCCTGCCTTGAACCCTCAGAGGCCAGCTCTGCTGTTGAGCCCGGCATCTTAATCTCTCAGGATTGCCAGAAGTAACTCCATGGGCTAATTTGCTGATCTCCTGTTAAGAAACACAAAGACATACAAAAGGCTCCCACTATCTTGAGCCTGCACCTGGAACAGCCTTTGTTAGTCTTGAACCCCCAAGAGGTGTCACCACAGTACTGGACCCTTGGTTGTGGAGCTAAAGGTCATTGAGAGAGTCTAAACAAATATCAAGGGCACCCTTCACTGAAAAAACAAACCAACAACACAGCTTGGTATTTGTCACACAAAATAAATATCTCTCTAAGGGTACCACCCTAGAGCCACAGTCTTTTTTGGGGGGATGTCAGGCTCTGATGTCAGTTCAGAGTCAGACACTGTACCCAAGTGTGATACTTTTTTTTATAAATCCCAGTGTCAAGGGACATATAAGCTAAAAAAAATGTGAATATATAGGGAGTTCCTCATACAAGCGACCACCATGTGCCAGTTAACTGTTACTCACCAATTGACTTGCTTTATCATCAGCCACTTTCCCACATTAACAGGAGGAACCAACACCTTGACTGAAGCTAATAGTGTTTCTTGTTCACACTTTCTCTTTGCACCAAAAAAAAACACGCATCAACCTCCTGTCGTTCCTCATTCAGGAAGAAATGGCTATTCTATCTTCCTAACCAAAGTATACTAAAATGAGTCAAGTATGGCATATTAGAGAAGTCTTTATTCTATGCCTATGCTCATGATTGAAAATAAAATTGCAAGTTTAGACCATTTTATTGTGAACAGCAGAAATGTTTCATTGCCATACAAAAAACTTACTGGCAAGTTCATTAGGGTAAAAGAACCAGTGTTGACCCAATTGTGCACCGAACCTGTATTAAAAAAACAAGTGGGCCGACAACAGGAAAGTGAAATGCATACAAAGTACATTAATGGTGGTATAAAAACACCTCAATCCCCAATCTGTACCTCTGTAACATGGACATGTTATATTTACCATATGACCACCAGGTATACGCCTACCAGTCGGTCAAATGAAAAGGTTTGTGGCCATCTAAAAGGAGGAGACATAGTCAATATGCTTTAAAAGATGTACATTTGGAAAATAGATGAAGCCAGTGAGCAATTCCCTTTAGTGGATACGTGGCTGTGCCATTTTATATATATATGTACTTCCGTACAGTATTGCTTCAAGTCACCTATACGGTATGAAATACCCATAGCACCTCCGTATCTAGGTATAATCCACCACGCACAAACCATGACATCGACACGAGCATTGATAACATCTATGACTGCTCCCTTCATTGTTGGGTCGAGCATTCAAGACCTCTTGTATATATTTTAGTATATACTTATTATATACTTATATGTGTATGTACTTTGTGGGCTCTAGAGATCAGCCCTACTAAGACTTGCCTGCTTCCGCTTCAGGACTTTTCTTTTTCTGTTCAACTGCCTCTGTTTACCTGTCTTGATAGAAAATGGCCAGCAGAGTTCAGTAAAAACCCAGAATTGCTTTCTGCTGAGGTACTTTCTAACTGTCTTTATTAAACTTTCTTGCTAGAAAATGACCAGCAGATGTCATTAAAATACCAGAATCACTTTAGCATTCTCTAGATTCCAGTCCATAGAAATTGTCTTCCATGAGCACCGGTAGACAATAATATGTTTTTCAAATCATGTATTTTCAGTGATATGAACACCGAAGGCCCTGATTTTATATTAGAAACAGAGCTTTGGACTATGCCATTTCCAGCTAAAAGGCAATGTTTCTCTCCATGTATTCCCATACCTGGCATGTCACACAGTTTGGTGCTTACTTTCCCTCCATGTTAAAGAACAGTAGATGTTTTAGCACCCAGGCTAATGTGTTGTATAGCTAAATACATATAAACTCCCAAAGGCGAGACCGATTGCATTGCAAATGCTTGTTTACATAAGGGCCGCATAGCGGGAAAGCAACATCCCTGATAAAAAACTTGTCACCTACTACCATATCGGAGTTATGCATTAGAAGTATCAAGAATACCACAATGTAGCACACCCCCAGTACCGCACTCACACGATCCCTGCATCAAAAACCAGACCCCTGTTTTCAGGCTCCAGGGTCAAGTGTCAGGAGCGAAAACTCCCCTTCAATTAGAATATCACATCCTTAAAATCACCGCCAGTGCTGGCAGACCACATTTGAGACCACAAGACCAGCATCGGCACCGCAAGTCTACTTAACTGTGACGCTCTGGCGTGTTGCTTCATTGAGACGCGTCCACTAGAATGTAAACAACAATGGGTTTCCTTATTGAGTGAGGTACGGACGTCCACGAGTGCCAATGTGGTCTAAATACATTCATCCAAACAAAACTATATCTTGAGATGGACAATTTAAAAAAATTGCAATGACTAAATTGGACAATTGAGGAAAAAGGGCAATACATTTTTTTTAGGGGGCAATGAACAGGGCAGCACGGTGAGGCAATTTAATGGTGGCGCACCGAGTCACTTTATTATAAGGCATCCATTTGGTTGTAATCCCCAATGAGTGCCAAAAAGGAGGTGCATTGGATTTTTCCGAACAAACAAGGCGGGCCCGATTGAATTGGTTGAATGGCTTACGCTTTGGGGATAATTCTCCTGTGAGGTCATTTATTTATTTATAAAGTTTTATATAGTGCGAACATGATCCCGAGGGATATCAGAGCGCATCTCAATTACAGTTGGTCAAGGTTAGGCAGGCGTCAAATACATAACACAGAAAACAAAGGGTGCAAACACATCATCACAGTAAGTACAATGAATGAGGGAGTAAGTCCAGTATCTTCAAGTAAATGATCGGAGCTCAATTAAGGTAAGAACTTGCACATAAGGAATCGTTTTACTTCAATTTTGAAGGCAACCGTGGAGGTGAGACTACGAATTTCAGGAGGGAGAGAGTTCCAGATCTGTGGAGCGAAGCCGGAGAAAGCTCTTTGACAAGTTCTCTTTTTTAGAAATATCTGTGGTTTCAGAAGGAAGGTGTTAACGCTTCTTGAAGGTCTACTACCTCCAGATAGTTCTAGCTTTTGGCATAGGTACTTGGGGGTTTTGAGATGGAGAGCTTTGTGAGTCAGTCAGGTGATCCTTAACTGTATTCTTGCTTCAGTAGGCAGCCAATTTAGAGATTTTAGGACTGGGGAGATGTGCGCTGATCTTTTAGTGCCCGTGGTCAGTCTAGCTGCCACATTCAATTCAGCTTTAAGTGGGGCTAAGGTATATTTCGGGAGGCCACATAGTGTAGCACTGCCATAATCTAGCCACGACAGAACCAGCGCTTGAACAACCTGCTTGAAGTCAGCTTGTGGGAGGAAAGGTTTGAGATTCCTGATTAGTTTCATCTGGTGATGTGTTCCCTTGCAAATCTTACTAATGTGGTTCTTCAAATTTAAGTGTTTATCCAGGGTGATTCCAAGCGATTTGGCTGAATCAATGATGACGGTGGGGGTTGAAAGCAGTCAGATGGTTCAACCAGAGGTCAGACTTGGGGGTATAATTCGGAGGAGAAATGAGCAAGAATTCGGTTTCGGAAGTGTTGAGTAGGAGGTGGTTCTCCCTTAGCCAATCATGTTTGATCTATTGGGTGTGGCAGGCTTTCAATCACACTCCTGATGTAGAGGTGTATTTGTCAATCCTTTGTTACACTACTATTGAAAAGATAGCTCTCTTTGAATGTTTGGCCATATGTAATGTGGAATTGGGCACAAAACTGGGTGTGCTGTATAAAGATAAGCTGGTAAGTGTTTAGCGCCCCATGTTTATGATGGCGTTCGCTAATTAAATTGATTCAAGTTTAACTGCCACTTGGTAATTTTTATTTTGCCAGTCATGTTGGGCTCCTTACTAACATCCTTTCCCCCTTTTTTCTTCCCTCTGTTTCCAATGGTCTGTCTGTGTGATGCACCTGTGAAAAATTGGTCCATCATATGACACACTTTGGTTGGCTGTACATAGTCGAACTACATAGTATGTTGTCAGTAGTCAGCTTGTACCTCATCAATCAGTTAATCAATCAGAGGTTTATAAAGCGCGCTACTCACCTGTGAGGGTCCCACGGTGCTGGGGGGGGGGGGGGGAAGAGCGGCAGCTCCAGCTCTGGGTCATTCGAAGCGCCAGGTCTTGATGTTCTTCTGAAACGTGTGCAGAGTCGGGGAGCGTCTGATGGTCACAGGGAGCTCGTTCCAGGTTTCCGCATGATGTAGGAGAAAGCCCTCCCCCGGTTCTATTTTTGCAGATGCGGGGGACCTCTGCCAGGGCGAGGTTGGCAGAACGGAGGTTCCTCCTGGGTACATGGAAGGATAGTCTATCGTTGAGGTATTTGCGTCCGATGTTGTTGAGGGATTTGTAGGCATGGGTAAGGAGTTTGAAGGTGACCCTCTGTTCAATGGGGAGCCAGTGGAGGCCTCATAGGTGCTGGGTCATGTGCTCGTGGCGCGGTGCCCAGAGGACGAGTCTGGCTGCAGCGTTCTAGATGGTTTGGAGTTTGTGTAGAAGAGTTTTGGTGATTCCGGCATAGAGGGCGTTGATGTAGTCCAGTCTGCTGGCGATGAGTGTGTGGGTGACGGTCTTTCTGCAGTCGGGGGGGTGTATCCATTGAAAGTCCTACGGAGAATGTGAAGGCAGTTGAAACTGGTGGAGGTGACGGCGTTGATCTGGTGGTTCATGGAGAGGGAGGAGTCCAGGATGATGCTGAGGTTCTGAGCGTGGTCTGAAGGGGTGGGTGGGCTCCCGAGTGCGGAGGGCCACCAGGTGTTGTCCCAGGCGGTGGTGCAGGGTCTGAGGATGAGGACCTCGGTTTTCTCTGAGTTGAGCTTTAGGCAACTGTCCTTCATCCAGGCTGCCACTTTTTTCATTCCTTCCTGGAAGCAGAGTCTGGCGTCATCGGGATTCTTCGTGAGCGAGAGGATGAGCTGAGTGTGGTCGGCGTAGGATACGATGTTTAGCCCATGCTGTCTGACGATGGCAGCGAGAGGGGCCATGTAGAGCATGGGGCTGAGTGAGGATCCCTGGGGTACTCAGCAGCTGATCTCCATTGGTTTGGAGAGGAAGGGAGGGAGTCGAAACCTCTGGTTTCTGTCAGAGAGGAAGGATCGGATCCAGTCGAGGGCGGCTCCTTGTATTCCCGCATCGTGTAGTCTGGGCGAGCGTGCGATGTTAGACGGTGTCAAAAGCTGCAGAGAGGTCTAGAAGGATGAGGGCTGCTGTGTGTCCTTGATCCAGTAGCATGTGAATGTCGTCGGTGGCGGCGAGGAGGGTAGTTTTGGTGCTGTGGTTGCAGCGGAATCCAGATTGGGAGGCGTCCAGGATGGAGTTCTCGTCTATGAAGGTGGTCAGCTAGGTGTTTACGATTCTCTCACTGACTTTGGCCGCGAAGGGGAGGAGAGAGATGGGCCAGTAGTTTTTTAGGTCCATGGGGTCGGCTGTAGGTTTCTTAAGGAGGGGCTTTACCTCTGCCCATTTCCAGTCATCTGGACAGAATCCTGTTCTGAGGGAGGCGTTGATGGTTCTTCCTAGTTCGGGTGCGATGAAGGTGGTGGCCCTGTGGAATATGTGTGGTGGGCAGGGGTTCGTAGGGGCACCTGAGGGGGTTTTCTTCATGGTCGTGGAGACAAGTTGGATGGTAGCGGGATCCCAGGACATGATGGTAGGCTTATCGGCGGTGGTCGGTAGGGGGGTGGTGGTGTTTGTCGTTGGTTTGTTGAAGTTGTCGTAGAGGGCTTTGATCTTCATATGGAAGTAGGAGCTGAGCCTGTCTCAGAGTTTCTGAGAGGGTGTGATGTCCGTGGCTTCGCAGGTGGGTTTGGCGAACTGCTGTATGACGTTGAACAGTTCCTTGGCGTTGGTCATGTTGGTCTGGATTTTGTCTCTTATGAAGGTCTGTTAGGTGTCTCTTATGCGTTGGTGGTATTCCTTCAGGGAGCTTTGGTGGTTGTTCTGAGTTTCCGTGGTTTTCAGGTTCCACCAGGCTTTTTCTAGGCATCTGCAAGAGCGTCTGGCTTCTTGAAGTTCTGTGGTGAACCAGGCAGCTTTTTGTTTGGCTGGGGGGCGGAGGGGTGCGCGTATGTCGGTGCAGCTGGAGATCCAGCGGTGAAATTCTCTGGCTGCGGAGTTAGTGTCCTCATCCAATATTGTGCCCATTGTGGATTACAACCAAATGGATGTGTTTTATTTAAGTGACTCGCTGTAGCGCTGCCATCTGATTGCCTCGTGTTGCTGCCCTGTACAATGCATGCTTTTTGTTTTTATTGCCCCTTTCTTTAATGGTCTGATTAAGTCGATGTAATGTTTTTGGTTGGGTGAATGTATTTAGACCACATTGGCGCTTAGGGAGATCTGTACCTCACTCAATTGTCATGTGAAATGTTGTCGTGTCTCGGGCGTTTTTAATGAGGAAGTATTAACTGCCCGAGACGGATCGAGCATTGACTCGCCCGCCGCATTTGACTCCCACTCCGGAGTCTATCTGATGATCGTTTGGGACCCATCCAACTCCCTCGACCGGCACCCTAGTGCGCTGGTGGTGGTTTCTTATCTTTGACGGTTCCCTGTTACTTTGCGGATCGTGTTAGCGGTTACCCTATGCATAGGCTAATCTGCCATGCATTAATAGATGACTCCGCCCCTTTTCATATTTCATATTGAGTAAAGGCATGAATCAATATGTCCTGATGATGATCCCATATTAAATAGGGATCGAAACGTCGTCGACAGCTTACACTTGATGATTTAAATGTTTTATTGGAAAATCACACTAAGTGTACTCCAATATTAACTGTCTGTTTTAATTCTGAATAATTTGCAGACTGCCCTTCCTTGCCTCGCACGTGTATGTATGTCATTTTGTCCTCACATATGTGGTAGTTGGACACAGGTTGTGTCCTACTTGGAAATTGTCTAACAACTTGGCTACACTTGACTATACCTACTATTAAATCTGTCCGGCTGGACAGTTAATATAGATTTCAATCTTGGTCTATATTCATTTTTGTCTTAATTATTTGTGTAGATGTTTGGTACTTCTCAACCTGTCAGCAGATTTCGATACTGTGTCACACCCAATCCTGCTTGACAGACTTAAGCATATTGGCATCCAGGGGACGGCATTAGAGTGGATCGCCTCCTACCTCCACGGCTGAGAACAATAAGTCTTTCTCCGCCCCTAATCCTCCTCTGAAAAACCACTCAGATGTGGAGTGCCTCAGGGCTTGGCATTGAGTCCACTACTTTCCAACGTCAATCTGACGACACTGACTGCTCTCATTGCTAAGAATGGGTCAAAGTGATATCTTACGTGGATGACACCCCGCTGATGTTTTCCTTTAGAGATCTATTGGTGTCAGCTTTTGATTCATTCAGAGATTGACTCAAAAACATAGCTACCTGGATGAACGGCAACTTCTTAAAGCTTAACACCAATAAAACTGGGGTTCTATTTTTTAACCAAGCCTCCCCCTCCTGCAGAACTCTGGTGACCTGTAGAACTTGGCTCTCCACCAGTGCCTAGGGATTCGGTTAAGAACCTTGGTGTCAGATTTCTGGCGGACGAAAGCCGAAGAACCATGGTGCATGCCCTGGTGACATCTCACCTCGACTATGCCAATGGCCATTACCCAGGTTTGCCTAAATGTCTGATCAAAAGGCTGCAAATAGTACTGAACACAGCCACGAGGCTGGTCCGTAAGGTTCCACTGCGCCGTCATATCTCTCCACTTCTCAAACAACTCCATTGGCTCCTAGTCTCCAAGAGAATCGAATTTAAGGCCCTTACCATTGCATTCAGGGCCTACCAAGGAAGGGGTCCTAGCTACCCGAGGAAGAGACTCCTCCCTTACCAGCAGAAGAGTTCTTTGAGATCCAACCACAGACGCTACCTCACTGTCCCTTGCTTTTCCAAAGCCAGGCTTGGGGGTAGATCATTCGTGGTGGGAACCACCAAACTGTGGAATCTCCACCTATGCATGCTGAACTAGGAGCAGGAGTTCAGAAAGTCACTGAAAACCAGGCTTTTCAAGCATAGTGTTTAGCAGCTTGGTCTCTTTGCTCTGATGTCTTCCGCTTTAGCACCGGGACACCTCTTCTGAGGTAGCTGAGTGCTTTATAAATGCCCTTTATTATTATTATTATAATTTTTTGGTTTAAAAAGAAAGTGTAAACATGAATCACTATTAACTTCAGTCATGGGGTTGGTTCCTCTTGTTAATGAAAGAAAGAGGCCAATGATGATAAAGCGAGCCAGTTAGTGAGTAACAGCTAACTGGCATATGGTGGTCGCTTATGTGAGGCACCTCCTATATGTTCTATATTTTTTATGGATTCTTTTTTGTTTATATGTCCCTTGACACTGGGCTTTAGGAAAAAAAAGTATCACACTGAGGTGCATCACCAATTAGATTGACTTTGCGTCTCCCGCTTCTTTCTTCTCAGCATAATTTCAAAAAGGGGGTGGTGATGGACAGAGTATCTGAGTTAATCAGAACACTCCTACCCAGTCAACAGATCAGGACTTGATCCATCACCGTTTTTTAGCTCACTGCACCATCCCAGTTCAGAACCTGGCTATATGCAAATTAGTCTGTCCCTGGCCCAGTGCATCATGGGAACAGGGAAGACCAAACTACCAAGCCAATTCTTCACTGGAAAGGAAACAAGCTTCCGGGGACCAGTTTCTGGCATTACAGCCGTCCTCGGCCCGGCTTGCTTGAATCCTGATGGTACAGTGAGCAAGGGACTCATGTCTGAGCATACCCTTCCACACTCATGGTGGCCAAAATAATTTCAAAAAGGGGGTGGTGATGGACAGAGTATCTGAGTTAATCAGAACACTCCTACCCAGTCAACAGATCAGGGCTTGATCCATCACCGTTTTTTAGCTCACTGCACCATCCCAGTTCAGAACCTGGCTATATGCAAATTAGTCTGTCCCTGGCCCAGTGCATCATGGGAACAGGGCAGACCAAACTACCAAGCCAATTCTTCACTGGAAAGGAAACAAGCTTCCAGGGACCGGTTTCTGGCATTACAGCCGTCTTCGGCCCGGCTTGCTTGAATCCTGATGGTACAGTGAGCAAGGGACTCATGTCTGAGCATACCCTTCCACACTCATGGTGGCCAAAATAATTTCAAAAAGGGGGTGGTGATGGA
Source organism: Lissotriton helveticus (assembly GCF_964261635.1). NCBI lineage: Eukaryota > Metazoa > Chordata > Amphibia > Caudata > Salamandridae > Lissotriton > Lissotriton helveticus. The sequence goes on along the minus strand of NC_136061.1, from coordinate 1,912,914,231 downwards.
CAGAGTATCTGAGTTAATCAGAACACTCCTACCCAGTCAACAGATCAGGGCTTGATCCATCACCGTTTTTTAGCTCACTGCACCATCCCAGTTCAGAACCTGGCTATATGCAAATTAGTCTGTCCCTGGCCCAGTGCATCATGGGAACAGGGCAGACTAAACTACCAAGCCAATTCTTCACTGGAAAGGAAACAAGCTTCCGGGGACCGGTTTCTGGCATTACAGCCGTCTTCGGCCCGGCTTGCTTGAATCCTGATGGTACAGTGAGCAAGGGACTCATGTCTGAGCATACCCTTCCACACTCATGGTGGCCAAAATAATTTCAAAAAGGGGGTGGTGATGGACAGAGTATCTGAGTTAATCAGAACACTCCTACCCAGTCAACAGATCAGGGCTTGATCCATCACCGTTTTTTAGCTCACTGCACCATCCCAGTTCAGAACCTGGCTATATGCAAATTAGTCTGTCCCTGGCCCAGTGCATCATGGGAACAGGGCAGACCAAACTACCAAGCCAATTCTTCACTGGAAAGGAAACAAGCTTCCGGGGACCGGTTTCTGGCATTACAGCCGTCTTCGGCCCGGCTTGCTTGAATCCTGATGGTACAGTGAGCAAGGGACTCATGTCTGAGCATACCCTTCCACACTCATGGTGGCCAAAATAATTTCAAAAAGGGGGTGGTGATGGACAGAGTATCTGAGTTAATCAGAACACTTCTACCCAGTCAACAGATCAGGGCTTGATCCATCACCGTTTTTTAGCTCACTGCACCATCCCAGTTCAGAACCTGGCTATATGCAAATTAGTCTGTCCCTGGCCCAGTGCATCATGGGAACAGGGCAGACCAAACTACCAAGCCAATTCTTCACTGGAAAGGAAACAAGCTTCCAGGGACCGGTTTCTGGCATTACAGCCGTCTTCGGCCCAGCTTGCTTGAATCCTGATGGTACAGTGAGCAAGGGACTCATGTCTGAGCATACCCTTCCACACTCATGGTGGCCAAAATAATTTCAAAAAGGGGGTGGTGATGGACAGAGTATCTGAGTTAATCAGAACACTCCTACCCAGTCAACAGATCAGGGCTTGATCCATCACCGTTTTTTAGCTCACTGCACCATCCCAGTTCAGAACCTGGCTATATGCAAATTAGTCTGTCCCTGGCCCAGTGCATCATGGGAACAGGGCAGACTAAACTACCAAGCCAATTCTTCACTGGAAAGGAAACAAGCTTCCGGGGACCGGTTTCTGGCATTACAGCCGTCTTCGGCCCGGCTTGCTTGAATCCTGATGGTACAGTGAGCAAGGGACTCATGTCTGAGCATACCCTTCCACACTCATGGTGGCCAAAATAATTTCAAAAAGGGGGTGGTGATGGACAGAGTATCTGAGTTAATCAGAACACTCCTACCCAGTCAACAGATCAGGGCTTGATCCATCACCGTTTTTTTGCTCACTGCACCATCCCAGTTCAGAACCTGGCTATATGCAAATTAGTCTGTCCCTGGCCCAGTGCATCATGGGAACAGGGCAGACCAAACTACCAAGCCAATTCTTCACTGGAAAGGAAACAAGCTTCCGGGGACCGGTTTTTGGCATTACAGCCGTCTTCGGCCCGGCTTGCTTGAATCCTGATGGTACAGTGAGCAAGGGACTCATGTCTGAGCATACCCTTCCACACTCATGGTGGCCAAAATAATTTCAAAAAGGGGGTGGTGATGGACAGAGTATCTGAGTTAATCAGAACACTTCTACCCAGTCAACAGATCAGGGCTTGATCCATCACCGTTTTTTAGCTCACTGCACCATCCCAGTTCAGAACCTGGCTATATGCAAATTAGTCTGTCCCTGGCCCAGTGCATCATGGGAACAGGGCAGACCAAACTACCAAGCCAATTCTTCACTGGAAAGGAAACAAGCTTCCAGGGACCGGTTTCTGGCATTACAGCCGTCTTCGGCCCAGCTTGCTTGAATCCTGATGGTACAGTGAGCAAGGGACTCATGTCTGAGCATACCCTTCCACACTCATGGTGACCAAAATAATTTCAAAAAGGGGGTGGTGATGGACAGAGTATCTGAGTTAATCAGAACACTCCTACCCAGTCAAAAGATCAGGGCTTGATCCATCACCGTTTTGAAGTTTGAAATTATTTTGGCCACAACAAGTGTGGAAGGGTATGCTCAGATGTGAGTCCCTTGCTCACTGCACCATCAGGATTCAAGCAAGCCGGGCCGAAGACGGCTGTAATGCCAGAAACCGGTCCCCGGAAGCTTGTTTCCTTTCCAGTAAAGAATTGGCTTGGTAGTTTGGTCTGCCCTGTTCCCATGATGCACTGGGCCAGGGTCAGACTAATTTTCATGTAGCCAGGTTCTGAACTGGGATGGTGCAGTGAGCTAAAAAACGGTGATGGATCAAGCCCTGATCTTTTGACTGGGTAGGAGTGTTCTGCTTAATTCAGATACTCTGTCCATCACCACCCCCTTTTGAATCGTTTTGGCCACCACAAGTGTGGAAGGGTATGCTCAGATGTGAGTTCCTTGCTCACTGCACCATCAGGATTCAAGCAAGCCGGGCCGAAGACGGCTGTAATGCCAGAAACCGGTCCCCGGAAGCTCGTTTCCTTTCCAGTAAAGAATTGGCTTGGTAGTTTGGTCTGCCCTGTTCCCATGATGCACTGGGCCAGGGTCAGACTAATTTGCATGTAGCCAGGTTCTGAACTGGGATGGTGCAGTGAGCTAAAAAACGGTGATGGATCAAGCCCTGATCTTTTGACTGGGTAGGAGTGTTCTGCTTAATTCAGATACTCTGTCCATCACCACCCCCTTTTGAATCGTTTTGGCCACCACAAGTGTGGAAGGGTATGCTCAGATGTGAGTCCCTTGCTCACTGCACCATCAGGATTCAAGCAAGCCGGGCCGAAGACGGCTGTAATGCCAGAAACCGGTCCCCGGAAGCTTGTTTCCTTTCCAGTAAAGAATTGGCTTGGTAGTTTGGTCTGCCCTGTTCCCATGATGCACTGGGCCAGGGTCAGACTAATTTGCATGTAGCCAGGTTCTGAACTGGGATGGTGCAGTGAGCTAAAAAACGGTGATGGATCAAGCCCTGATCTTTTGACTGGGTAGGAGTGTTCTGCTTAATTCAGATACTCTGTCCATCACCACCCCCTTTTGAATCTTTCTTCTCAGCAGTAAATCAGTTTCAGTGGTCCTTCGCCAAAGGGGTATCTAATCTCAAGGAGCTGTCTTCAGCTACAGCCCTCTGTTTCATCCTGCTGGAGTTTTTCAGCTTCCATTTCAGTGACTAAGTCCAAACTTAGAAACCTTCACCACAACTTTGATCCATGGTCATCAGACGACGAAGACCCCATCTCGGACACCTACTGCCGCCTTGACCTGCTAAACTTTACCTGCTCCGACAATTTTCTTCAAGAATTTTTCTAAGTGCAGAGGGAAGCGCTGGCCAGGCCCAATCCACTTGTATCCAAAACTCACTCCATTGAAGTTGACGTTAACTTTCGACTTGGACCCGGTCTCACACAACTAGATGTCCGCAGTTGTCACTTTGTTCTTTTAGGCACTAGTTTTCACTTAAGAATTCTAAAATTCATAACGCTGGTTCTACTGATTGGAAGTTTGTCATTTTGGTATGGATTTTTGTCATTTTGGTGTCAAAATAATAATTGTATTTATTTGTATAATATATACAAATTTGCTCTATTTTTCTAAATTAATTTAGGATTTTTCTTGTGTTGTGTTTCTACTTTGTTACTGTTTGTGTGCTGCATAATTACTTTGCACATTGCCTCTATGTTAAGCTGGACTGCTTTTTGTGCCACGCTACCCAAGGTTAAGCACAGGTTAATTTAGTGACTTTTTGTGGTCAACCTGCCAGGGACTGTGGCTGTTGCTTGACCAGGGCTCACACCCTAGTCAACCAACAGCCCGATTTCTCATAGAGATAAAAACTAATGTTTAAAAAATGAAACCCCTGAAATCTGCCCATTATAGTTTAGTGAACTATGACTTGCACCCTATCATGCACTATTTATGCCCTCACATATTACATCACTCAAATGACATCATTGATGACATCCCTGATGACATCTCAAATGACATGACTGATGACATCTCACATGACAACATCCTTGACTATGTTATTCACATTACTCCTTAAGCATTTACATAATTTAGAAATAAAAAAGTTGTTCGTAAAAGGCTATAGTTATATACAACATAGAATTTCTGTGTGTACATGTGTGGGTGCATAGAATGGAAATAGTGCAAGTCCAGGAGGTAAGTGTGTTTGCGCAGGTTGAAAGTTATATGGTGCACCATTTATAAACTAGTAGGTTGTGGATTAAAGCCAAAGCTTGTTGCAAAACATCTGTGAGAAAATCCAATGCTGCTGTTGACAATAGATTAACCACTAGTGGCTGTCTGGGCACATGCCCATGTTAAATAGTTGTAATACAGTGCTATGGACACATCAAATACAAGGTAATTTATAAAGTCTGGATGTATTTTCCAGAACTTCACTGAAGATTTTGATGCATTGAAAGCTGTTGAATAATGTTAATGTAGGGGTGTCCCATTTAGAGGTGGTTTAACTCACACTGGGGTTGTAACCATATCTATAATGTGTCCCATCTCAGGAATGTGCATCATATATTTTACCAAACTATAGTGTTGCCCGTAGGGTTTTGCAGAAGGTGTCTTGTCATTGGCAAATGCATACGTGTCCTGTCAGCGGCAAATGCATACGTGTTACCCTCTTGACTTAAAAATGCGGGTCAAATAAAATCTTTAAGAGAATGATCCCAAAAAGGTGAATAGATCACAAGCTTTGGAGGATTCGGGTCCCTAGATATACAAATTTGTATTTCTTTAATAACTCAAAAACTACCTTGGATAGCAACCTGAATATGCATGAACATATCAACTCGATGACCAAAACTGCCAGATTCCAGCTGAGCTACTTAAGAAAACTAAAACCTTTCCTTGATACAGCCGACCTAAAAACCGCAGTTCAAGCGTCTCCAGAATTGAATACGGCTGCTCTACCCTATCTGGCCTACCAAAGACTTTGACGGCCCGCTAAAAGCTTGCCTCAATGCAGCAGCTAGACTCTTATCTGGCTCAAAAAATTGGACCACATTTCACCACATCTGAAGGCCTTGAATTGGCTTCCTCTTGAAGGCAGAATCCAGCTCAAGCTGGCCTGCATCACTCATAAAGCCTTGTACACGAACAACCCAAAGTATCTCACCCAGAAAATTGTGATATCTGGGAGAACCAGACACTCCTAGCCCACCAGAGACCGTGTGCTCCAGCTACCCCAAGAATCTGGACCGCACCAAGAATCTGGAACTCGCTACCTCCCTTCATCTGAAAAATTCATACTTTGTCGCTCTTCAAAAAGGAAGCGAAAACCTTCCTAATAAGCCAATTCCTCCAATAACTCTCCTGTTCGAGGCATATGAGCTGCAGATTGTACACTATGCATAGATCACCATCTGGTGTTGGGCTCAGATGCTTGCACTTTGTTGCTGTTGTGGAAGAGTCTTTTGTACTCACAAGATAGGTGACTCCTTCCTTGGATGATAGTGCACATGGGCATGGACTCCATGCTTAGATTGTTTTTCTCCGCCATTGGGTTCAGATGTAACTTTTGTGCTCTGGTTCGGCACCGTATTTTCCAAACCTTTTCGACGCGCTGACTATCTACAACTTGATGGTTTTGTTTTTCGATTGTGTGATCTTCGACGCGAATCTCAACTACTCGATTCCAGTTGTCGACGCGGGCCGCTGGGTCTATCGACGCCGTTTGGGCCTACAGCTTATGGAAAGGACCCATTCAAAAAATGCCCCCAGAGTGGAGCGAAATTCCCACACAGTGACCATCATAAGGTCTGTAACCTGTGTCTCTCGCCCTAGCACGACGAGAACAATTGCCAGGTCTGCACCTCTTTTCGATCCAAGAAAACCATCCGTGATCGCTGGGCCTGACAAAACATCATGGCGCAGCAAGCAGCTCCGGCACCAGTGGACATCTTCGACGAAGATCCCGATGTCCCAGAGGAGGATTGTGAGGACCTGGAAATTGTGTCCGAAGCAGACGACTCAGACTACCACATCACTCCTGGTCAACGAGTGAGTACAACTACCTCAACCCCACCCGTCAAAAAAAAGACCCTGGTCAACACTTCGAATGCTGGCCCCAGTCGCGACCGAAAACAAGCTTCAGAAACCCCGCCCCTGGGCCCGGCTCCGAAGATAAAGGACAAGCCTTCCGGTAGCTCGGGACCGAGCAAACCGCATATCAGAGTCCCGTAGGCGCCATCGGCACCGAAGACGGGAGAGCAACCTACTCCTAAAAAGAATTTGGCACCGACCACCTCGATGCTGAAACAAAAACCATCAGATCCGAAGAAAAGATTCCGGTCTCCATAGCCAAGCCAAAGGATCCTAAACCACCTATTAAGGCCTCGGAGCACAAATCCAAACCCCGCTCGGACCCAAAATAGTCGGCACCGAAAGCGATTACCAAAGAGGAAAAACTTTTTTTACCAGATCCTGTTGATCCCAAGCCGAAAAAACTCCATATAGATCAAACAGTACATGTGGCTACTGTTCCACACAACAAGAGAAAGCTGGACACACCAGATACTCCTGCAGTGCCTGTAAAGAAAAAAGACTGTACCACTTCACCTATAAGACCCTCTTCTCCTGTTGTTCCTTCAGAGCCTGTTCTTCCTCCTAAGCCTGTCTCTCCTCCACAGCCTCCAAAACTCCCACCTCATTCACCACCACCAAAGGATGATGATGATGATGATAATTTAGGGGGTGGGGGAGGCAACAATGACCCATTCACTGACCCTGATGATGACATGGACACACCACAGGATGATTGGAACGATTATAATGACCCAATAGATCCCCCAGACCTCCCTGATCCCCAGCCATATCCAACAAAACCATCTCCCCCAGATGACAATATTGGCTTTGGTCAGCTTGTAAATAGAGCTGCTGTCTACCATTGTGTTAATCTGCATTCAGACCCTGCAGATGAGGACACATTGGAACAGTCACAGAAAACTGTCCAAATCCTGCCAATGCTAAAATGGGTCATTAAATATGCCCCCGACATATTCAAAGACCCAGTGAGAGTTAGAATACTCAATCCCAAGATTGACAAAAAATATAAACCTGCCCCAGATGATCCCACCTACATCAAAGGGCAGCTACCCTTAGACTCACTAGTGGTAACTAACGCACCACCTCCGGATAAGGAATCTAAGTTGTTAGATGCCTCTGGCAAGACAGTTGCTGGCCAAGCAGCTAATCACTGGCGCATAGCCAACACCAAAGCATTACTTGCTAGGTAGGATAGGGCTCACTATGACCGACTAGAAACTCTATTACAACATTTACCTGATCAATACGAAACCCAGTCAAATGATTTGATTCAAGAGGGCAAATTAATAACCAACGCATCAATGAAATGTGCCCTTGATGCACCAGACACACCCTCTAGGTCCATTAACACTAGTGTGCTACTCAGACGACATGCCAGGTTACGCATTTCAGGCTTTAAACAGGAGGTGCAAACAACAATCCTCAACCAGCCGTCCAATCAGGAACAACTTTTTGGACCAGCTGTAGACACCACTCTAGAGAAGATAAAAAAGGACACGCAGACTGCTAAATCCATGGGAGCATTACAGTCTCCATTCAGTAGTGGGTCCCTTTGTCGCTCCTTCTATATAGGAGCATCCAAAAACATTGGAACAGAGACCGCCTCCTCTTCCTACAAAAACACCACTCATCCCCCAAAAGAGGATATTTTAGAGGCGGATACAGGGGCAATAACAACAAAGGGAGAGGCTGAGGTAACCACAACACCTGCGCCCCACCCCCAATAATAAACAGTGACTTCCCTCCACTCCCACCAGACCATTCGGATGTATGACGTTACAACGCATACTTTTACAACGTCTACTTTTACAACGTCTACTTTTACAACGCAAAAACCATTACAACGCATACATTTACAACGCATGTTTTTACAACGCAGATACCTTTACAACGCATACCATTACAACGTAAGTATTGGTAAGTATATAATAATTTTTTTAATGTAAATTAATTTAATTTAATTTAATTTAATTAATTTAATTTAAATTTAATTTTACTTTATTTTTACCCTGTACCCCTGTACCCCAAAACCCAACCTAGCCCTGAACCCTAAAAATACCCTTTTACCCAAAAACCCAAACCTAGCCCTGAACCCTAAAAATACCCCTTTACCCAAAAACCCAAACCTGGCCCTGAACCCTAAAAATACCCCTTTACCCAAAAACCCAAACCTGGCTCTGAACCCTAAAAATACCCATTTACCCAAAAACCCAAACCTGGCCCTGAACCCTAAAATTACCCCTTTACCCAAAAACCCAAACCTGGCCCTGAACCCTAAAAATAGCCCTTTACCCAAAAACCCAAACCTGGCCCTGAACCCTAAAAATACCCCTTTACCCAAAAACCCAAACCTGGCCCTGAACCCTAAAAATACCCTTTTACCCAAAAACCCAAACCTGGCCCTGAACCCTAAAAATACCCCTTTACCCAAAAACCCAAACCTAGCCCTGAACCCTAAAAATACCCCTTTACCCAAAAACCCAAACCTAGCCCTGAACCCTAAAATTACCCCTTTACCCAAAAACCCAAACCTGGCCCTGAACCCTAAAAATACCCCTTTACCCAAAAACCCAAACCTGGCCCTGAACCCTAAAAATACCCCTTTACCCAAAAACCCAAACCTGGCCCTGAACCCTAAAAATACCCCTTTACCCAAAAACCCAAACCTAGCCCTGAACCCTAAAAATACCCCTTTACCCAAAAACCCAAACCTATAATATTTTAAATATAATTATATACTTACCAATACTTACGTTGTAATGTTATGCGTTGTAAAAGTATCTGCGTTGTAAAAACATGCGTTGTAAATGTATGCGTTGTAATGGACTTTGTGTTGTAAAAGTTTCGTTGTAATGGTAGTGCGTTATAAAAGTTGCGTTATAAACGTTGTATACCGACCATTCCACTCAGGTTGGGGGGAGACTCACAGTTCCTACCTGTCTGGGATTCCATCACAACAGACAGGTGGGTAAGACAAATTATCCAGTATGGTTACTGCCTGGAACTTACAGCAACCCCGTCCACCATACCACCCAAACAGCATCCAATGTTCAAGGAACACCTCACGCTCTTAAAACAAGAGGTTCTCTCACTGTTGCAAAAGCACGCAATAGAACCAGTTCGCTTACAGCATCAAGGAACAGGGGTTTACTCACTATATTTCCTAATCCCCAAAAAGGACGAGACCCTAAGGCCAATACTCGACCTCAGACCCCTCAATCTCTATATATAGTCAGATCATTTTCATATGATCACTCTCCAACAGGACCTCCCACAACAGGGCGACTTCCTTGCCACACTAGATCTCAAGGACGCCTACTTCCACATTCTCATACACCCTGCTCACAGGAAGTATCTAAGGTTCATGGTGGACGGACAACATTATTAGTTCAAAGTCCTTCCATTTGGGGTAACCACCGCACCCAGAGTGTTCACAAAGTGCCTTGCGGTGGTAGCAGTACACTCAAGAAGACAAAAAATACATGTCTTTCCATATCTCGACTACTGGCTAATAAAAGCCAAGTCATTCAACCAGTGTGTTCATCACACTCATCAAACCATCCAGCTGCTACACGACTTGGGATTCACTTGGGATTCACAGTAAACTACCCCAAGTCAAATTTACAGCTCTCCCCTCAGTATCTAGGGGCCACAGTAGACACCTCCAGAGCTCTGGCATATCCCAATCCAGTCAGGATAGCCAGTATGCAAGCTCTAATCACCAAATGTCAACCACAGCACTCCCTCCCAGCTAGGGTATTCATGCAACTCATAGGAATGATGGCCTCTTGCATCTTTATCGTACCTCATGGAAGACTCCAGATGCGCACCTTACAGGAATGGCCAGCACGTCAGTGAAACCAGGCTCAAGGATAACTTACAGATCTGGTGTTGGTGGACAGCCGCACTCATTGCTCTCTGCAGTGGTAGAACGCACAAACCTATCCAAAGGGAGGCTGTTCCTCAAGCCAGTTCCACAGATAGTGCTAACAGCAGACGCATCACTCACCGGTTGGGGAGCCCATCTCCTTAACCATACAATTCAAGGCAAATGGACCACTCAACAAAAAGTGCTCCATATCAATCACCTAGAATTACTGGCAATATTTCTAGCATTAAATTCATTCCAAGTACATCTACAGCACAAAACTGTCCACGTCCAGATGGACAACATGACAGCCATGTATTACATACAAAAACAAGGAGGCACATATTCTTTGCAGCAGTCCCAGTTTCGCACAAAACATTTGGAGATGGGCCATTCCACAAAACATGTACCTGATGGCCCAACCTCTTCCAGGAGTTCACAATCAGATTGCGGATCTCCTAAGTCGGCAGGCACAGCAGATACATGAATGGGAACTTCATCTTCAAGTTCTTCAACCATTTTTCCAAATGTGGGGTCCACCAGACATAGATCTGTTTGCCACACACGCAAATGCAAAATGCCCAACCTTCGCCGCCAGGTTTCCACACCCGTTGTCCAAAGGCAATGCAATATGGATGAACTGATCAGGCAGATTTGAGTACGCTTCTCCGCCACTCCCATTGATTCCCCTAGTAGTATGCAAGCTCAGACAACAGTCTCTCAAGATGATCCTGGTGGCTCCCACATGGGCACGCCAACCATGGTTCACAACACTACTGGAACTCTCAGTAGTTCCACACCAAAAACGACGCCTCTCCCCAACATTGCTAACGTAGAACAATGGAGAGATAAGGCACCCCAATCCAGGTCAACTGAATCTAGCGATCTGGCTCCTGAAGTCCTAGAGTTCAGTTATCTTAACCTTCCACCGGACTGTATGAACATCATTAAAGAAGCCAGACGCCCTGCACACTTGCAGAGATGTAATCTAGCATTTTCATCCATACGATTAAATCTAGCAGCACTTGTAGCTTATTCACAAAACAGACAACACCTGTCACTATTTAGAGTACCTGCAATTAAATCCTTTATCGAGGGCCTTAAAAGAATAATTCATCCCAGACTGCCACCCTCTCCGGTGTGGAATTTAAACATTGTTCTTACCAGGCTCATGGGTCCCCCATTTGAACCTTTACATCAATGTGAACTTCAGTTCCTCACATGGAAAGAAGCTTTCCTTGTCCAGTTACCTCTCTCAGAAGGGTAAGTGAGATCCAGGCTTTATCCATACAAGAACCATTCCTACAAATACATCGTAACAAAGTGGTTCTCAGAACAAATCCAAAATTCCTTCCCAAAGTCATCTCTGTTTTTCATGTTAACCAATCAGTTGAATTACCAGTGTTTTTCCAAAACCCAGACTCTGTGGCAGAAAGAGCTCTTCACACACTACACGTCAAAAGAGCATTACTTTATTACATTGACATGACTAAACCCTTTCGAAAAACAAAACAACTGTTTGTGCATTCTCCCCACCTCATAAAGGTAACCCCATATCCAACGCTGGGATCGCGAGGTGGATAGTAAAATGCATTCAAATATGCTACCAAAAGGCTAAGCGCACATTAACAATTCCGCCTAGAGTGCATTCAACACGCAAACTAGGGACTTCCATGGCATTCTTGGGGAACATTCCCTTAGATGACATATGTAAAGCAGCAACATGGTCTACACCACACACCTTCATCAAATACTATTGTGTTGACAATGCAGGCTAAGCAACAAGCTTCTGTAGGCCAGGCTGTTCTTAAAACACTGTTTCAAACCACTGCAACAGATACAGGTGACCACCACTAGAGGAGACACTGCTGTACAGTCTATGCATAGTGTACAATCTGCAGCTCATATGCCTTGAACGGAAAATGCTACTTACCAGTATGCATCTGTTCTTGGCATGTAGAGCTGCAGAGTTGTAAACACCCAGCCGCCTCACCGGAACCTGTATCTGTTCCAGTATTATCTTAATTAGATACATTCACATGGACATCTCTTACTTCTTACTGACTCCATCATTTCCCATCATGGCGAAAAACAATCTAAGGATGGAGTCCATGCCCAAACGCACTATTGTCCAAGGGAGGAGTCACCTATCTCGTGACCACAAAAGACTCTTCCAAGACAACAACAAAGGGCAAGCATCCGAGCGCAACACCACATGGCGATCTATGCGTAGTGTACAACTCTGCAGCTCTACATGCCAAGAACAGATGCATACTGGTAGGTAGCATTTTCCTTATTGCGCATTCCGTCTTTTCATGGCCTATGTTTCTGTGAATAATCTTCTGTATTGCTTGGCCCTCTCCATGTATCAATTGTTCGCCTTGTTTTAATGCTGACATGTTGCTTGCTGATGTTGGTACTGAACTGTTTATTGTTTATAGCTCTGACTTTTATCCTACTGTAGTCAATTCCCTAACCCCATCCTTGTATTTTGCCTATGCCTATACTGTACGCAACGTGTTTATCCCTGTAAAGCGCTCTGATACCCTAATGGGTCATGTTCGCGCTATATAAAACCTTAAATAAATAAAAACAAATACTGAATGGATTTGCACCAAATTAGAAAAGGGTCTCCTTCTGGAGCTAGAGCTAGCTTTTCCTCAAATTTGGTGTAAATTCGTTCAGCAGTAAGGGCTGCAGTCATGTCTAAAAAATGCAAAATCCCCATAGACATTGCATGGGGAAAAAACGTTTTTGAACCCCCCAATTTTTCTAAGCCTGTGTTTGACAAATCATCCCAAAACTTTCCACACAGCTGCTCAAGTAGGTGGTAAACTACTTTTGAAAATGTTGTGAACATTCCTCAATTGGGACCAAAGTTATTGGTAAAACAATACATGCTTCTTCTATGGCAATAGTGGGATCTAACTATAACTACCTACTGGCTAATACCAGTAGGTCTCTCTCTCTCTCACACACACACACACACACACCCACACACATGCATGCATGCGCGCACACACATACACACACACCAGCTTGCCATAAATTATAAGGTTATTGCAAGTCCCTGAGTCAGGTTTTAGAACTCGGTGCAGCAGGGGGTACTCTATCCCATGTAATACATGTTCACACCTTACTCACAAACCATGTAAAATCTTGGCGCGTAGATCTTTCAGAAAGAGCACATTTTCAAACATGAAGAATAAAAATAGAACATCTCGTCAATAACCTATTAGATATTAGTTGCTATAAAACATTAGAAACAGTTCAATACAAGTTAGTTTTGTTTTTGTTTTTATAAAAGCTGTAGTAACACAGAATGTGTTGAAACTTACAGAAAGATTCTAACTTTTCTATAATTACCTAAGGAACGCAACAACAAAAATTTTTGCTAGTCTCTGTAAACTAGAAAAATAGAGCAGAAGAAAGGCACACAACCTTTAATTTTCGTTACTTTGAGCAGCTGCTAAATTATAGACATGTATTTATACAGGGATTACAGAATCCCATGTATTACATATATATCGATCGTTTCATTACTTGGTGCTGGCAGGACAGTTAAAGCTGTCTCTGGCCCAGACCTAAAAATTATAAATTATCTATACGTGTCCAATGGTTTCCTATTGATCACTCTTTCATGTGCTGACATTTGCCCTTTAAAATCCAAATCAAAAGTCTAAACCGGTTAAACTTGTGTTTTGTTTTCCTTTTATAGCGGGCCTTAAAGAATTGTTCCTGCAGACAGTGACCGATGAAGAATGTTTGCTTGCTCCAGTTATAACGAGTTGTTTTCTTTTAATAGCCCTTCTTCGGTGGCAGCACAGCCATTAATCAAATCGCTGGGAAGATTACATCTGGAGAAGAAGTCTTAGCAAACCTCCATGGACACTGGGTACAGTGCTTTATGGATTTATTTATTTTAAAATGTTACTGCGCACAACATGGCCCTTCAGGTCTGGCGATGATGGATGCTACCCATATTTTTCCTCAAATTAAATGAAATTGCATTATGCATTTAAAATAAACAGTGGCTTTGAGGGCAGGCGTATATTTCGGCCCCACATTGAAGCACACCATTCTACATTCTCGTGTTTTTTCCTTGATAGTATGAATTTGCTTTTAATGCATGGATGGAAAAAATGTTTTCTCTTGGTTGTGAGCCGATCCTGAAGCATCACAGTGTTGCTTTCATCGTGATTTATTGTCAACAGACCGCATTCAGGCATCACGCTTACCATGGGACATGCAGGGTTAGTGCGCGCTAAAAATCGATGTATTTTTATTTTATTGTTTGAATGATTTTTATTGTGTTATGGTCTTAAAACATCGCAATCAATGTAAATTTCACAAATTTAACAAAAAACATTTGCCAGCCAGCATTGCCCTGGCTTATAACTGAAAGTGCCTCTTTACTCAGGGATGCATTTAGGCAGTCCATAATTCATTATACAAGCTCTCTGTCACCCATCCTTGTACTTATACATCCATTCATCCATCCACTGACGCATGTTTACACTCACCCACTTACCCAGCCACAGTAAACAGATACACAAGCTCAACAAGTAGATAGAAGATAAATTAAATAATAAAAGTAGAAAAAAGACAGCAACGCCACCTAAACTGCCATTTTGCCCTTGACCTTTAGACCTATGCAATGGCATTGTACGTCTTGTATCATGTATCATTTGTTTAAAGTTCCAACAGAGTTTCTATTTAGAAGTAGTGTGTTGACCATTTAGGAAAAGTAAAAACAATGATACACTATACATATCATATTACCATTCCAGGGTGGCGCTCAGTAAATATTGCACTGGGCAGCCATCCAAAGAGTATAGTCTATCACTCTCGTACTCATTGGAGGTGGCCAACATAATGCTTCTAAACATGGTGGTCATCTTAGACCAGTAAAAAAAAAATAAGACTCTATGGAGAAAAACATTCAGGGATGGCCACCCAGTTTAGAAATAGTGACAGCACAAAATGCAGCACACTGCAAATGAAATGAGTGACAAGTGAGAAGCCTAGTTAGACTGTCTGGGAGAGGCAGGATGCCCTAAAAGAAGGAAGGACGGAAAGAAAGAAACGAAAAAGGAAATACATTAAGGGAACCTTTGAAAGAAAAAAAAGAAAAACTAAAGGAGTGGTCCCGATCTCAGACACCGAATCACACTGATGTTGGGGAAAATGTGTAAACACAGGGAAATAGAGCCAATGACAGAAATGGGCTAACCCATTGCCCCATGTTTTGTACTTTCATAGAGAGAATGTGAAATGGGCTAACCCATTGCCCCATGTTTTGTACTTTCATAGAGAGAATGTGAAATGGGCTAACCCATTGCCCCATGTTTTGTACTTTCATAGGGAGAATGTGAAAGACACTCAGACAAAGGAGGGCTGACACAAAAACCCTCTAAGCACATGTATTTAGAGTATTTCAATATTTTCTTTTTTATTATAGTGCCTGGAAACTACACCTGCTAATTATTCCTAAAAGGGTCTACCAAGAGTTATCACAATGCAAATATTTTTCCACCCAGTGTTTATCAAAGGAACCAACTAACACCAACTCCCTTGGTTACTAGAATAATATATAATAATCTATCTTTTTACAGGCCATAACACAGTGCAATAACTTTCCACCCTGTCTATAACATGTGGTTTTTACAATGAATGGCACCTGACATACTTTCTTCTAATAAATCATTCAGGCATACAGCCTTTATCCCTGGCATGTCACCATAAAAAACTGAAATCTATTGTGTTCAGCATGAGCTTTTGCCGCAAAGCAACTACTTTTAGTCATAAATGACAAATATGCACAATATTACTGCTGATAAAACAATATACAACCCCTATTAAAATGGCATAACAAGGATTCTCAATTTGAAAATCTTGTTTGTCGAAAGTTGTTACCAACACCAAAGGCCTGACCTACTATGGTAATCTCTGAGATCGTGTGAAACTAAATACCTGTCTGACAATCCATCCTAAAGGCCTGCTGGCTTTGCCTTTTACAATAATTAAGTTAGACCTGTTGTCCTTGTCAGAATTTTTCATAATAAACAGATCAGTCCTATGGTATCTGACACAGCTGTTCAAATAAACCAATTACGCCTAACCTATAGCATTGGCTTAACACCTTCACCAACACATGCCAGCTATATGAAGCATAGGCTTTCTCACAATGCATCTAGCAGGCAAACTGTGCACAAAATATGCAACTATGAATCAAATTACAGTCAGAAAAATAATTTACTACCCCTCTATAAAGCATGTAACAGGGATTATCATACTGTAATCATCTTTCATCTGAAAGAATAGCCAACACAAATCCCTTCTTTAGTAAATGAATCTGTGAGATTCTAAGTAACAAAATACTAGTCACCAGCCTTCAATACATGAACTGAGCAGGCAGAAAGTGTCTGTAGGGCTGCATGTGGGTCAGAGTTAAAGGGCACACATTATCTGTTTTCTCGAACTGCTACAGGGGGCAGGCAGGGGCTGGGCAATACTACTGCCTCTAGCCCTTGCCTTGCATTAGGTTCTGCAGGCCCGGTATTTCTGGCTTGGAATTATCAAATCTGGAATTCAAACCTGATAACCCCACTCCCGGAAACACTTGTAATAGGGACTTGCATTATTTCACCCAAGTTTATTGCTTCTGGTGAACTAACCCAACCCGTAAGGAGGGCCTAAGCACTGAACTATATATTTGAGTTGAATAGAATGATATTTCAAGGAGGGCGATTGGCGGTACACCCCAACCTACGTCTGCACATTGTAGGCCAGATGGAGGTAGACTGTAGCACATGCATGTAGGCTTTGTCCATTTTGGAGACATTCGCAGCACCCTAGCAGAGCACTGAATTTAGGTTCACAGGTCAGTGCACACAGACTGCAAATCAAGGAGGCTGTTTTAATGGTCTCCTTGATTGGTTCCCCTGAAGCACCTCCAACCTAAGGTCTGCAAGACGTACAACTATTGAGGAAGTCTAACTCACTGATTGTTGGATTCAATTCCTGAGCAGCATTCACTTCAGAAAACCATCTCAGATCATTCAACCACCAGCTCTGGAAGAGTTCTGCACAACATGGGCAAAAAATATTTGATGGAAATGTTAGAGCCAACGTTTCAAAACCATAATATTTTAGGTCAGCCATGTGCCTCTTCATCTCAGGAGAGTGGTGAATTGGGCGGTGTAAATTTTTCTAGAAGGTTGATCAGCACTTGACAGAGACCTACCCATAATAACAAATACGACCTAGCGATTCCCTCCACATAAGGTGCGGTATAAGGCTGCTTGCTCGTAAGGCCAGATTTCAGAGCCATGAGAAAACAATGACATCCTTTATGAACAGAAATGCAGTAACTGACTCAAAGGACAGTGTAGGTCAACTCAGCATGGAAGTAGCAAGTTTAAGACTGGCATAGAGACCATGATATGGCGAAAGACTGTTTTAATGGTGTCTGCACTCCTATACATCAATTAGTTCCCAATTACAAATTCCCTGTTAACTCAGTGGAGAGGTACCAGAGCTGTAACTAATGATTCAAGCAGGTATTTCCGAATAAATAAACTGGGATCACAAGTTAAAGTCCTCAGAAACTGCAGTTATCGGACCATTAATTGCTGGGTAATTTTGCCCACGTTTCGTTGATTTCTTGGAGTTTCACACTCCCATTTACCACTTGTTTTAAGTGAGTTGTAAATGTAAGGGGGTGCATAATAGGTTGCCATGTATATTTTTTGAGGTGTAAAGGGCAGGAAGGGGCAGGGCAAACGCTGGGGTTGTTAGGAAGAATAATCCTTGTTCCCCTTGATGCTTAATGGGGCTTGATCAGAGGAGAGCACAGAGCCTCTACTCACCGCTTGCCCCAAAGCTCTAGTAATTCTGCCAGGCGGAGATCCGCACCCAACAAACTGTGCCTGGTGTTCTCCCACCTGATAATCTTAGCATTTCCAATTGGTGCTAGCGATATCCCGCCATGTTGGAATAGGGTCCTTAATGAGAAACTCTGAAGTACCTGTAGCTGACCCTTTAGTCCAAGGCCGAACTGGGCTCTGATTTCAGGCTGTGCATGTTTTTCACCACTGTCTAGAGATAGTGGTAAAATGTTGAGCCTACCTAATTTAGTTCTAAAGGGTACATACTCCTCCTACATTATTTAGGAAGTACAATACCTTCAAATTCAATAGGTGGTGGGACCTAAAATACACAGGGACATCCTGGACATTAGAAAAAGAGGTGCAGCTTTAGCTTACTGTGCACTTAAAATGTTCTGCACACATTTGTACTGTTTCAGGTAGGTGAAAAAAGCAGCATTTTAGACATTTTGTTAGATGGTTCAAGGCCCAGGCACCTGCTTTGCATAACGTGCGCACTAGTATTCTTTCTGATAATTTCTTTTTATTTCACATTGAGCTCAGAACGTTTCTGCAGTACCCTCCATCTATCCCTGTGACCCTAAATAATGGCATGAGTTGGACATTTTAAATTGAAAGACTGAAGAGGCTGAATTTAACGGTGCACTGCGCTTTTACCTTTTTTAGAGTGACCAGGCAGTATCCAGTATGTTTGTTGACCCTTCTGAAGTCAACAAGCTACTAGTAAAGCCGAGTTTAGGGTATATGTTTTATTCCCCTTTTTCGTCCCAACTCCACCCTACTTACAAATTTGTGCGCACTTATTATGACTTTTCTCATCTAAACAGAGGGAAGGGATATGTGTTTCATTTAATTAGAATGTATTCCTTTTCAAGTCTATTTTTTGTCTCTCTTGCAGGATGGAGAGGTGTATATAAATGATATGAGAAATGGAGTGAGAGATGTATTTTGGAACCCAACCAGTGAAATCCGGAAGCAGAGACTGAAGCGCCACATTGTTCTGTTTGAGGAGCAAACTGAGTTTGAGTCGGAGAGGTAAGGTTCCACTCGAAACCAGCATTTGTTGACATTTATTTGAGACATGGTGTGTTCAACTAGGACTGACAAAGTGCCCTGTTGAAAAGAAAGCGTGCTCCACTTTCCTAGCAACTTTCACTTTCTCGTAGCACCTACCCACAGATAGCACATCCGAGGTAGGTCACCATGTTTATGATCACATTTAAATAAAGTAAACTTTTTAAATGCAGTTCATTATCCTAAAACAAAATAAAGCGTTATTTAAATCAATGGTTACTTAAAAAAAAAGTTTGTATGAGAGTTGGCAGTGGTCCCTGAAGCCCAATGGGACCACTCCCCTAATGTAAATGGCTTACTAGACCAACTAAAGTGTCTGTACATTTTCAATGTTTTGGTTTGCAAAACATTCACACATACCACTGCGAGTCGCTATTAGGAAGGGACGTCCTGAACATCCCCTTTCCTAATACCGAACCGCAAATCCATTTTACAGTTCGGAAACAGGTTACCAAATCGCAAAATAGGGTTCTCGACATTCAAAAAGGCTTTTTTCCAGTTGCAAGCGCCACCTAAAAAAATCCATGTACATCTGAGCCCTGATCCCGGCTATATGCACACATACCATCCTTTTCTGCATACTGTATTTTTTCATTACTTTTTTAATTTAAACCTTTTTATTAGTAGTTTCATGGTATATTCAATTATTGTAATCCTGGAAAGATCTCTCACTAGCAGTCACGGGCAAGATAGCGATCGCCATATCAAAAACAAGCGAGGGTCCCTGAATACAGCAATACTGGGAGGGGGAGGCAGGGAGCAAATTCAAACTAGAACAAAAAACCTCTCCTGAAAACACGCTTAATCTATAGGTAATATATCCATAAATTCATATATATTAACATTGTCCCACACACAAATGTTTATTTGAAAAACATATTTCCTATTTATTTTTTATGTACAAAGACCAATACTGTTTCATGAAAATATATGAAACAAGTTACCAATTTATATGTACACCACAACCCCCAATCAACCTGAAGCAACCAGACATCCTCACAAACAACCAATCAACCATACACAATTCCACAACAATACACAAATGTACAATATGGACAAAACAATACAACAAAAGAAAAAAAAGAACAATACAACAATAATCAAATAATACAAAAAAGCAAGCAAAAAGCACTGACGCGCGTTTCGGAAAGGACAACTATCCACAGTTCCTTTGTCAGGGCGCAGAAAAATATATACACAGTTTCTTCTGAAGCGTTGCTTTCTTCAATTTTCATATGGTAGATCAACAATTCAGGTAATGACCAGACAAGGGGGCTCAATCCATTCAATTTGTATTATTTCAGATGTCCATAATGGGCAACAAGTCCAAGCAAGGCTCATAGTTCCTTGAGAACGTGGCCCGCCACACTTCCCGCGGCTCAAGAGCCCTCGGGGGATAAGTCCCGCAGACAAGATGAACTATCAGGAAAGTAACTCCACTCAAAGGAAATACTGGAAAACCAAAACTAAAGTAATCTTGATAACATCAGAGGCAGCAGATTTCAAAGTTAATGGTTCCGGAGATGCCACGGAATACAGACTCCCTCACAAAAAACGGGGACTTAGGCCAGAAGAACACGTCCTCGACCGAAACGATATCTCCAAAGAAGTGCTTTTTTCCGGTTGCAATCGCCAACTAAAAAAATTCATGTACATCTGAGCCCTGATACCTGCTATATGCACACATACCATCCTTTTCTGCATACTGTATTTTTTCATTACTTTTTTAATTTAAACCTTTTTATTAGTAGTTTCATGGTCTGTTCAATTATTGTAATCCTGGAAAGATCTCTCACTAGCAGTCACGTGCAAGATAGCGATCGCCAAAATGATCCTAGTCCCAAGACTCCTATATCTCTTTGCCAACCTCCGAGTGGTTCCCCCCTGCTCATTTTTCAGCGAGCTAGATGCTCTGCTAGGGACCCTTATCTGGGGCTCTGGTCGCAGGTGTATCGCCCTGGCAAAACTGCAGTTACTTCTCGCCCAAGGAGGGCTGGCTGCGCCATCCTTCGAGGCTTACTTCCTGGCTGCCCAATTACAATGGGTGTCCCGCTCGACAGTGGGCCGGGCGTAAAGAACTGATCACCACGGCTGGACAACTTCAAACCCCCGCCATCCATCGCATGCTGCTACCAAGAGCTGCACCCCCCTGACCAAGCCACTCCAACTGATGATGGCACGCGCCTGTCTCGCACGCATCTACAGAATGAATCGTGCGGCGCCCCCGTACTCCTCTCTCCTGCCTTTGGTAGGGCTTCCCAACGGTCGCACACACTACACGGAGAGAATGGAGAATGCTCTACACATGGACTGAACACGCCCTGACGGAAGTTGGGGCGCTCTATTTTGACGGACAAATGCAGACGTTTGAGGCACTCGTGAATGACTTTGAGCTCCCTAGGGGACAGTTTTTGCTGCATAGTCGTAAATATTGGCACACAATTGACGAAGAACCCTCTACGCACCAGGTCCTCCACGCAATCCTACAGATGAGCCCAGGGCAACACCTAGTTACCTGGATATATAAAGCCATACGATCCCTTAAGCAGCCCACACTTGCATCCCTCAGGGAACAATGGGAAGCTGACTTTTGCAGGCTGTTACATGATAGGGAATGGGTCAAAGCACTAGCATACACCAAGAAGGTATCCCACAACTACCGCTTCAAAAACATACAACTGCATATCCTGCATCGGACATATCTCACTCCTGCAAAGCTCTAGAAGTATTTCCCTGATGGTACCTTCACCTGCCCTAGATATCAGGAGCCCGCTGCCTCATTTTTTCACATGCTGTGGGACTGTCCGTCCCTCCGCAGCTACTGGTGGACCATCCATAATACCCTTGGAATGTTCACGGGACTTCGGGACATCTACACGTGGGAAGCTAGCGCCCTTGGCATTGGTAAGCGGCACAAGCATATGAAAGTCGAAATGCGCTTTGCCTCCTTAGTGCTCCTCTTGGCCAAACGGTGCATAACTATGCATTGGAAGGCACCTGAACTTCCCCCCCTGGCGGCCTGGGTGGGTGCAGTCAAGAAGTGGGGTGCAGCGGAAGAGGGAATATTGTAAGGGGAGGTAGTTCAGGGAATTTGCAAGCATCCAATCTCCATGCCCTGGGCCATGCTACTTCACTCCTTTACACACGAAACAGTGGCGGAAACGTGGGGCTGGTTCCCCTAGGCCACCTATAGCCCCTGAGGATGCTCGGGAGGGTATGCAACGGGCCCAAACATCCAACGGGTCAGACCTAATGGCTGCCACGACCCATCGCCGCACTCCCACGCAGACAGCTCCTAGCGTTGTCCCCTCCCCGTCCCCCAATCTGCTTCAGTGCAATTACACAATGATATCCCACAATAGTGCAGCTCTCAGGCGTACACATAACCACAACATAAGACACAGTGCATCCCAGTTTTCTACCCCAAGTTTGTTCACGGTTAGGAATAAGGCTGATATTTCAAAACTCCTACGAGCCCTTGTGCGGGGAGACAATGCACCTCACATCCCCAGCGTGACGCGGCGAGTAACATACGTGAAGGTTACCTGTATAAGGACACAGACTTGTGAGGGTCATCGCCAATTTATAGACTGAGTGACAGGGCTCAAAAATCTTCAACTCATATGCTAATATATCGCAGTATTAAGGTCCCGTGCGGGATCACTTGTACGCCAAAAACCATTGGCAATGAAAGATGTGATGTATGTAATAATATAAAATGCCAATAAACATGTTTTACAAAAAAAAAAAGGTCAAATATTGTAATACTACCTGCATCACAGGACAAACGTTGTGCTATCTTTAATTTCCCCTACCTTTATTGTAAATCTGTCCTTTGTGTGACAAAGTCTGTTCTGATGGGGTAATCTCTGTCAGGTAGATATCTTTCAGTTCTACTGTGGCCAACCAATGTCTGACAAAATGATGTTTCTGAGCAGAAGAACCCCTTCAGTTGTGAAGTATCTGTGATGGGTCAATAAATTCAGCTGCTTTAAATGTAAAATTGGACAAGCCCCACATTTTTCAGAATAGAAAAATATTGGTTATGAAGCTTCAGTATTGATGTGAGCCTACAAGGTTAATAAAAAAATAAAAAACCCAAACAATATATTTAACCACGTTTAAACGCTTTGGTAACACTGCAATAGCACCTTAATAGTGGCAGATAAAACACAATTAGGCGCTGCTGGTCTTAATGATAAGATGAGGAAGAACATTTGCCAGTGACACTGTCAGAGGTGATGGCATGGGCCACTACATCCATCTATTCTGAGATAGCTGTTTCTTTGGGACCCGCTCTTTTTTTTTTTAATTAATATTTTTATTTACATTTTCCAAAAATAAACAAAGGAAAGGCATAAGCAAAACAACAACCGACACAGGCAATATGAAAGTTACATATTCATCGACAAAGTGCAGATTCTTTTTTACATTCGAACATCAGCCGTCGCTTAATTAGCTTTCCGTCCGTCACACATATTCTCTGGCGTTCTTCTCCGAATTATATACAGACATGTCCACCCACAGCAGTCGCTTGTGTGTGTATCCCCTCCATGTGACCTTTCGTATACTTCCATGTGCATTCGACCGTCCTCAATCCCTATCGTCTGATAGTGCGTCTAGGGCAGTCGCCTCCTCAGCTGTTACACTCTCGGTTTCTGCCATTTGCGTGCCCACCCCTTCGTCCCCTGAGTCACTCTGCGTCTGTCTACGGTCTATAAAACAAGACCAAAAATTTTTGGGTCTATTTCTGGGGGTAACAGTTCACTATAGAGTTCCGTTTGTGTACAACAATAGGTCATTTCCCTGGTCCAGTGAGACAGTCTAGGGGTAGGGCCTCTCATCCACCTCATTGACACAAACCTCTTCGCCAGCAAAAAGGCCATGTCGACCAACCGTCTATGTGTCGGGCTCAGGGGCTTAGAGTACCCTAGTATCGCTACTAAAGGGTCTGGTGTCAGTGTCAGCCCGTAGTACTGTTGACCTCCCCATAAACCTCCTGCCAAAAAACCTGTATCTCCGGACAGTGCCACGCCACATGAAGGAAGTCTGCTACCATTGACCCACATCTCTCACAGGCAGGGCTGTCTCGTTGCTTGTATCTGTGGAGCCTGTCCGGTGTGTAATATGTTCTATTCAGGTATTTGAAATGGACTAATCGGTGCCTGCCATTTAGGGATATACGTTTAGTGCTGGTACATCAATATCGCTAGACTTCCTCATCCAGGTCTCTGTGTAGATCCACTTGCCACGCCAGTCTCAGCTTGGCATAGTCTGTCGTTCTTTCCGCTAACGTTATAGAATACAGTCTAGCTATTAGTCTGGCAGGGGACTTGGCTGTGACCACATACTCGAAGGCAGCCACCATTTGTGGCTCCTCCATTGCTTCCCCCAAGTGCGCCCTCAGCGCATGTCGTACTCTGTGGTACTGGAACCTCCCCAGCATCTGTCCACCATCCTCGTCTGCCTCAACCTGATCTCATGAACGTGCTACGCCATTCACAAACATGTCTCCCATCATATTTATATTGAGGGCTTTCAGCGCTAGCCTCACCGCCCTTTCCTTACATTTGGGCAGCCAGTAAGCCCATTCTATCGCTGCAGCCGGAGCGTACAGTAGACTGCACGCCTGCGCCACCATCATATAGTGCCAAGCGTGTGCAACCGCATTCAGAGAGTCGAAGAAGCCAGTTCTCCTGTCTCGTGGGAGTGTCAACAACGCCGGGAGAGGAGTAGGATCAGCAACTGTTGCCTCAATGCGTACGTGAGGTATCTCCCTTGGGCCATGTATCCAATGATATGCGGGTGCAGCCTGTGCCGCTCTGTAATATAATCCAAGTCCGGAGCGTTCAGCCCTCCTGCCGCATAGGGCCGTATAAGTATAGACCAGGCCACTCGAGGTTGCGTACCAGCCCAAGCAAGGCGCACCATTATAGCTCGGAGCGGTACGACGAAATTCGTGGATAATACCATAGGTATATTACAGAATAAAAACAGAAGGCGTGGCAATACTACCATCTTCATGAGGGCCACCCTCCCCAGAAGTGACAATGGCAATGTTATCCATCTTTCAAGATCATCTTCTAATTTAGAGATTGCCGTACCGTAATTTCCCCTCAATATTACTTCCGGGTCCGTGTGTAACCGGATCCCCAAATATCGCACGCAGTCCATAGTTCATTGTATAGGATATTCTGGGTCCAATTGCTTGGTAGCTGGGGTAAGCGGGAACATAAGCGACTTATTCCAGTTGACCCCTATGCTAGATAGCGAACCGAACAGCACCACCTCTCGTAAAACCGCTGGTAGATGTGTTTCAGGGTCTCTTACATATAACAGCGTGTCGTCTGCGTATGTCGAAACTATCAACCTATATGTGGGACACCATATGTCACTGTGGCCATGGTATTCTCGCAAGGCACAGGCCAATGGTTCCGCCACCAGGGCATATAATAGGGGGGATAGGGGGCAACCTCGTGCCTCTCTCTATGAGAATAGTGCCAGTGACCAGCGATCAGATGTGCACATGAGCTGTGGGAGCAGTATATAATGTGGCCAGGAGTTGTAGGAATAGTTGCCCACCCCCATGCGGGTCAGCACATGTTGCAGAAAAGGCCACTCGACCGAGTCGAAGGCCTTCTCCATGGCTAGAAAAACTGCCACCGCCGGGATCTCTGGGCACTTGTGCTGAAAGGCTGCAAAGATCGTTCTCAAATTGTGGATGAGGTTCCGCTCAGGTACAAAGCCGGCCTGTTCTGGGGCCATTAACATGGTAACCATGGGTCGGAGTCGATTAGCAATCAATTTAGCGAATATCTTCGCATCGACGTTCAGTAACGAGAGCGGTCTATATGATGCACACTCGCTTGGGTCCTTGCCGGGTTTGAGAATGGCCACTAATATCGCCTCCTGCGTCGTAGGAGGCATAGTTCCCGCCATGTCCTCAAAGAGGGCTAGCAGCCTGGGAAGTAAGAGATCCAGGAAAGCCTTATAAAAGGCCACCGTGATGCTGTCGCTTCGTGGCGCTTTTCCAGACTGCATGGTTGACAGTGCTAGTACTATCTCTTCTCGTTAAATGGGTTGTACTAGGAATCTCCTATCCACATCCGTAAGCCCAGGTATCTTGATAGGAGACAGGTAGTCAAGAGTTCGCTCTACCGACGCGGGACCTCTGGATGCATATAAAGCAGCATAATACTCTCGGAATCTATCTGCTACTTGGGCATTTGTGAGTAGCTCTTCCGAGTCTTCACACCTCATCTCTGGCGCTCTACCTCTGTCCCTTCCCCGTTTTGCTAACCGCGCCAACACCGCGCCTGGCCTTTTGCTTTCCCCATAAGCCCTGGCAGTCGCTTATTTCCCCAATTGCTTAACTTCTAGATCTGCCTCCTCATTATATTCTCGCAGCGTGTCTGCTAGTTCTCTACCAAGGTCTTCAGTGGGATCTTGCAATTGGCTCCCCTTCAGGTCCCTGAGTTTGGCTTCCAGTGTCTGTAGCCTGCCCCTGATTGATTTGAGAACCCCCGAGTGCTTAGATATGGTGACACCTCTTACATAAAGTTTAAACGCCACCCAGACATTTTGCACTGACAAAACTGACCCCTCGTTAGCCTCGAAGAATGTTTAGATGTCCGTAGCCAGTTCCTCCTTAAAGGATGCGTCTAATAAGGAATAGGGGAGGAAACGCCATGTGAACGGTGGAATCCGCCTCTCCGGCGTCGCTATTGATATCAACACCGGAGTATGTACGAGGCAACACCTTGCATCGTTGCACGGCCGATGTCAGAGACTGCGTGGCCAGCCAGTAGTCTATTCTTGTGTGTATGTTAAAGTGTGCTCAGGGATGTGTATATCCTCCCTTTGTGGGGTATCTATATCTCCAGATGTCTCTCAGGCCCATGTTCCATATGTTCCATGTGTACCTCCAGCGCTCTAGCGGATGCAACGGGGATTCTATCAGGGCCATCTGATCTATCTATGTGTGGGTGCCTGGTCATGTTGAAGTCCCCACCCCCCCAGAGTATCTCCCCCCCTGAGCACGCCTGAATCTTAGCTGTGAGTTCAGAATAAAAAATAAAAACCTGGGTTGTCATAGTTGGGTCCATACATGTTAACTATGCAGAACTCTAACCCCTTACCACAACATCTAGTAATAATGTACCTGCCGTCCCTGTCTGTCACCAATGGCACCCATGTCATGCGTGATTTCGGGTTAACCCATGTGAGGACACCTCGTGCATGCGATGTGAACCCTGCAGCATGTGCATTTCCGGAGAGTTCCCTATATTGGAGTATGCGACTGTCTGTGGGCAGATGAGTTTCCTGTAAAAGAGCTATGTCCACCTCATATCTAGCCAAGTATTGTAGGACTTTTCTGACTTTCCTGTGGTCATTAAGGCCTCTTATGTTCCACGTAATCAAAGTCAGCTTATCTAGACCAGTCTCTGATCCAGTTGATTCAGGTGTCATCCCCCATCTATCTCATGCAATAATGGAATCTGCACATACTGCGGTCCTGAGCAATCTGTAACTGGCCTGTGTGACAAAATGCAAACTGTAACCCCATAAACAGAACATTCAATAAGCCATATTCCCCAACTGCATTCAGCTCCATTCCCCTCCCACCCCGTCCCTCCCACGCCTGCCCATCCCCAACTAGGCCGCGAACCCTCTACTGCCCCAACCCCCTCACCGCGTCCTCCCCCCATACAAACAAAATTCCCCCTCTCCCCCCCCCCCCCCCTTCCCCCAAGGGTAGCACCCTCGTTGACCAAAGTTTGTGGTGTTCACTCGTGGGCAGAGGTAGCAAGCAAAAGTCCAGTTCTGTATGAAAATGTTTTAACAAAAAACCCTCTTATACTTATTGCCGCCTCTCTGCCTCCCCCGCCTCCTTCTGCCAATCTCTTGTGCGCAACCTTAGCCTGTAAACAACAATGCATGTCCTACCATGTTCTGTGGGCGGTCCCCAAGCTCTTCAGCAGGTCCTACAAGACTGTTCATTCCCTGTAGCTCCTTTGGTGCCCATTTCAGCACAATAGTATCGATTGAGCTAGACAAGGAGAAAAAATAGTGACCACAAGAAACTCCCCATCCTGCCAACTCCCTGTGTAGTCATCCCCTTGCCCGTCTGCCACGCAGCGTGTCATTCTTGCTCCTCGAGCGAGCTCCCCGCTTCCTCCGATTCTCTGTGAGGGGAACGTTTCGACTCCTTCTTCCACTCCTTCAGCGCCCGTTGTAGTTCTTTGGGGTCAGTGAAAATGAAAGATTTCCCCTGTCGGTTGATTCTTATCTTCGCAGGGTACAGCATTGCATAGTCGGTTCCCATGTCGCGCAGCTACCTCTTCATTGGGAGAAATTGTCGCCTTGCCTCCTGGACTTTTGCAGTAAAGTCTGGGAATAGTGAGCGGGTGGAACCCTCATATTGTAGTGGTTGCTTTTCCCTTGCCAATCTGAGCGCGATATCTCGGTCTCTATAATTTAACAATTTGGCGATTATGGGTCTCGGCGGGGCCCCGGCTTGGGTCGCGGTCCCAAAGAGCGATGCGCCTTCTCCACGATGAACATATCGGAGAAGGCCGAGTCCCCAAGCAGCGTCTTAAGCAGCTGCCCCACGAACACCTCCATAATGCCTGTCTGCGTGGTCTCCGGAAGGCCTGTGATGAGTATGTTACAGCGTCTAGAACGAGCTTCTAGGTCCTCCGTCTTATCCATAAGCGCCTGCATGGCTCTTGCCATCTGTTTGTTCTCCGAATCCATTGTGGTCTGTGCCTCTTCCACCTCCGTAATGTGCCGCTCCGCCATATCCACCAGCTCTGCTTGTTTGTCCAGCCTTTCCGCCATCCTGTCCATACAGTAGGATAGTGTATCCATCTTGGTGCCTAATGACGCTATACCTCCCTGTAGGCCTTTTTCCATGGCGATCAGTAGGCCTCTAATGTCTAGCGACGCAGCGTCTTCCGGCAAGTCGCGTTCTCCAGCGTTCTCTGTTCGCCGAGGTGTCGGTAGCCCTGGTGCCTTTAGGATCAAAGGAAAGTTTTGGCTGGGATCTGTCCGTGCGTCCCATGTTAGCTCTGCCAGTCGCGGTCCTGTATCAGAGGAAACCAGAAGCAGTCCTAAGGTCCTGCTGCAGACTGATTTGTATCTGGTCTGGTGATCCGGGATAGCTCGGGTAGTGTAGGGTGCCTGTAATTCTCACTGGGAATAGCGGTGCCACTTTCGGCGTTCTACGTAATGCCCGTGGTCTCCTCCAGCTGATTCTCCGCCCTTCTGAGGCTAACATCCACACGGCGGCTTGCCTAGGGGTGTGAGGGGGCAGGCGCGAAACACACCTTCGGTACCAACACTGTCCGTCCTTAGCTGTTATCGGGCAATCCGGTCCCGTCCCCGGGGTTTCCCACACTATCGAGGCCTGTGGCAAATGTCACCTTCCTACTTGTCCAAAATGGCAGCCGCCGCCCAGCTTCGTGGCGTGTGCTCTGGTGGGTTGTTACTCTGGCTGTACCCGGGTAGGGGCTGTCTCCCCAAACTTCAGTATGTCTCGGTTTTGTGGGATTTTGCCAGTGGATGTGCAAGTGTTCCAGCGATGTCTGCTCGTAGGCCCCTGCGTCCCTCGTGGAAGCGTGGATCCTCGGGGCTCTTGCCTGCCCAATGCGTGTGTGGGGAGGGGGGCTCATGCACCCCAAAGGCACCAGTCGCAGCCAGAAGTCCCCGTCCGGTCCACCAGCGTCCTTCACTCACGCATCCGCTCTCCCGTATGGTACCGCATATCTCCCCCCAAGGGTTCCTCTGGAGCACATATTCTGGACCATCGGGGAGGCGCGCCCCCGTCCGTGCGCCCCCGCCGTCTCCGATCTGCCCGCCGTCAGGTCCCTCTCACCTCCGGATTATCGTTTCGTTCTACTGCTCGGTATCTCGCAGAGCACCACCTCCGACTACTGTGAGGCCACCGCCGCGCTCGATGAGTCAGGCCCGGCCGGGCCCCGGGGCTCCTCCCACTCAAGTGCGCGGCTTGCTCTTGCTCACTACCGTCCCTAGCCGCAGCAGTAATTGCGGCTCGCCGGCACCGATTTTTTGGGACAAAGTCGCCACCACCCTCAGAATCTGCCAAAATTCTCGGCTTTCGGTCCGCTCTGTGTCAGGATATTTAGCAGGATAGGTCTCGAGACGGGGGAGCTCTCGGCTTATGCGGCCATCTTGTCTGCGAGCTAGCTCCGCCCCCCCGACCTGCTCTTTATATACAATCGAAAACATATCCAAAAGCTATCTATATTTTCTCAGGGGATACAATTTTCTCAGCACAGCAAGCAAATACATTTCTGTTGCTTGTCGTGCACGAAGACTGCTGGACAAACTCACTTTCATCATAGCATTGAGGTGTCACTTGCATCATTTGCATAGTGAAATGAAATGAAATGAAGAAGGTTCTTAATAAAGCGCACTGCGACCAAGCGGCTTCCTGGAGCTGAGGGTAGAGAGCTAAAGAGAATGGAATTGCCGAAAGGAGATCAGCCGGAGTACGCTATGGAGAACAGATGGGTCTTTAGAGCTTTACGAAATTGTGGGTAAACTGAAATAGACCTGATTGACAGAGGGAGGCTGTTCCAGAAACGGGGAGCTAGTACCGCGAATCTGGTGCCTCCAGTTTTGGATCTGCGAAATCGCGGGACATTGAGGAGGGATTGGTTGGAGGAAAGAAGGGCACGGGTGGGGGTGTAGGGGGTGATGAGTGAATTGATGAATGCTGGGGCAGTACGAATGCGGGCCATGAAGGCCAGGCAGCCCAATTTAAAGAGAGATCTCTGACAGATGGGGAGCCAATGAAGGGATTTCAGAACAGGCGTGATGTGAGAGGATTTGGGCAAGTGGTGGATAATTCGAGCAGCCTGGTTCTGAATGGCCTGCAATCGGCGAAGTTCGTAGGCCGGAATGCCCACGTAGAGGCTGTTCCCATAATCAAGACGGGAGAGAATCATTGCCAACATAATCAGTTTAAGAGCGTCGGAGGAAAAGAAACGAGACACTTTCCGAATAATACGGAGTGAAAGAAAGCAAGAAGAGACAACAGAGCTAATCTGGGCATGCATGGAGAGGTCCCGACTGACTTTAATACCCAAGGTCTTTGCCGAGGCCGCTGGTATGGGCGGGGGGCCGAAGGTGGAAGGCCAAAAGGCGGCCGACCAAGAGGAGATGGTATGGCCAGTCAGGACCAACTCCGTCTTGTCCGGGTTAAGCTTAAGTTGGTTACAGTTCATCCACTCCGAGATGAAGACAAGAGTGGAGTGGAATTTAGGTGGGGAGTGCAAGGGGGACGAAAGGTCAAAGACTAACTGGAGGTCATCCGCATAGTTATATACGGAGACCCCCATGTCAAGAAGAGAAAGAATAAGGGGACGAATGTAAAGATTAAAAAGAAGAGGGGAAAGGGAGGAACCTTGGGGGACCCTTCAGGGGACCAAGCAGGTTGGGGCAGTGTGGCCAGAGAGATGGACAGCCTGAGTCCGTCCTTTAAGAAAGGAGGCGAGCCAAGAGAGGGCGGTACCCCGAACGCCCGCTGCGCAGACACGGCCGAGAAGGATGGAATGGTCGACCGTGTCAAACGCAGCAGACAGATCGAGGAGCACCAAAGCTTGAGGTAAGTTGGAATCAGCCTTACTCTTGAGCTCGTCTAGGACGGACAGGACCACTGACTCAGTAGAGTGAACTGGACGAAATCCCGCTTGGTGGGAGGCCAAGAGATGGTTGTCCTCAATGAAGGAGGAGAGACAAGAGGTAATGTAGCTCTCCAATATCTTCCCAAGGTAAGGGAGCAGGGAAATGGGTCTGAAATTGGAGGGAAGGGAAGGGTCAGCACCAGGTTTTTTTAGGATGGGGCGAACTATTGCAGATTTGAAAAATTGCGGGACTAGGCCTGAGGAAATTGAAGCATTGAGGAGGGAAAGAGGGGGGTCAGGACAGTAAGTGAAAAGCTCTTTCAGTATGCGTGCTGGGGCACAGTCAGCCGGGGAACCAGACTTCACTTTCTGAAGTAGAGCCAGAAAGGAATTTAGAGAGATGGGTGGAAACTGGTCCAGAAGCACAGAGGACAGGGGGAGTGGAAGAGCGGGAGAGGGAAGAGGGAGTGAATTAGTTGGAGGAATATTGGATTTGATCTTCGCGATCTTCTCTAAAAAGAAGTCGTTAAGAGACAGACAAAGAGCTTGAGAGGGGACAAGGTTGGGATTGGCTCTATCCGAAGCAACTAGGTTACAAACTATGGAGAAGAATTCCTTAGGTTTGTTGGCTGATAAGGATATTCTCTCTGAAAAGTACCTAGTTTTGGCTAAGAGAATAGCCTTCTTATAATTGTCCAAAAGAAGCTTATATTTGGCTCGCAGGGAGGGACAGTAATTGCGTCTCCAGTGCGTTCGGAGCACCTAAGGTCCAATTTTAGGGTTTTCAGCTCATCTGTGAACCATTTTTGGGCGTCATGTGGGCGGCAGGTCTTAACTTTTTTAAGGGGGGCAACCCGATCACAAGTGGAGGACAGCCAATGGTTCACAGCGTCTGCTTGAAAATCAAGAGAAAGAGTACCTAAGTCGGGAGGAGAAGCAGCAAGAGAGGTACAGAGAGAGTTAAGATCAACTCGATTCGAATTACGAGCTGTGACGTTTTTGGACACAGGAGGTTTCTCTTGGGCTCCAAGCTCAATGAGAAATGAAATCAGAAAGTGGTCGGACCAAGTGCAGGGGAGGACTGTAGGGGAAAGAATAGTGCAACTGGCTGACCATATCTGATCTAGGGTATGGCCATGGACATGGGTAGGGGAGTAACCAGGGGGAGGGCAGCATGGGTTCAGAGGAGGGAATGGAAGGGACAGAGATGCCCAATGTGGTAATATCCCGAGACAGGGAAGGGGCAATAGACTGAGCTGTGTTTAATAGGAGAAGTTGAGATGGGGTATAGGTAGGGGCTAGGGCAGGGTGTGTGGCCCCTGGTCCCTGTTGGTCGCGGACGGGCGCAGATGGGCTTGCCTTTGGCGTGCCTTTGGCGCGCTGACGGTGCGCCCGCTGCTCCCGTCCGCTGCGCGTACGGGGAAAACACAGTGTTTATAGGGAGGGAAACGGAAGGGGCGTGGCGTGTTGGTGGTGGGCGTAGCCAGTGGCCTCTGGAGAATGGCGGCGAAGATGTTTGCGGCCCGCTGCAGCTATGCAATCTGCTGCGCCGGGATGCCCAGGGCAAAGAAGAGCGAAAGTGCAAGTGCCCAGGAGGGGGAGGTGAGGAGATAAAAACACAGTAAATACACAAGCTTTAAAATAAAATCAATCCTAGCGTTCTCCCGGCTTCCGCCTCAGGAGTTAGATTAGCCTCTGACTCACGCTCGCATTCAGCGCGTTTAAATGCCTTCGGTGGGGGGGGGCCTGTTGGTGGTGGGCGTGGCCAGTGACCTCTGGGGAATGGCGGCGAAGATGTTTGTGGCCCGCTGCAGCTATGCAATCTGCTGCACGGGAATGCCCAGAGCAAAGAAGAGCGAAGGTGCAAGTGCGCAGGAGGGGGAGGTGAGGAGATAAAAACACAGTAAATACACAAGTTTTAAAATAAAATCAATCCTAGCGTTCTCCCGGCTTCCGCCTCAGGAGTTAGATTAACCTCTGTATGAGTGGGATTTAATGATCCAGTTGGTGATATTCATACAGGATGACCGGTTGCAGTAACAGGTTTTGGTAACTGCTTCCTGTGCAAAATTCTGTGTTGCTTGAGTATATTGAATTAATTCCTTCTGGTGCTGTAGTTAGGACAGTAGTGACATTCACAAGTAGTTGGACTTATTATCAGAATGTAAAAAGGAGATTTCAATTTTGCCCTAAATATAAACAAATATTCACATTGACATTAATGAGCATGAGTAATAGTACTTGTAGTTCCACTTCACATATGGATAAATGCAATTATAATGGGTTTGGTTGTAGATCTACCCATGTGCCAGTTCCCTCCTGTATGTGAGGAGTTCTCAGTATAGAAATCTGCACACATAGCTCTATATTTTAGGTGTGATGTGGGAGAGGCAAGGGTGAGAGGTCGGAAAATTGAGAATGTATAATATAATGTGGGAGAGAGAAACAGAGAATTAGGTAGAGGTACAGAAAGTGACATGAAATACAGAGATGCACCCATAAAATAGTAAGTCAATTGTAATTCACAAACGTTACACCTACATCTATAAGAACTGAGGGAATCACATCTCAACCAAGGGAGGCATAGAAAAATGCTATCAGCTCAAACACCTAAAAAAGATACAGATAAATGGAAATAATGTCAAATAGCCCAACACGTTGCAGACACCAAGTAGACATCAAATTGTAAAAATATAAAAACATAAAAAATAAAACGAATGTTCAAAAAATGGCAAAATAGGTTTACCCATTACCAACACACACAGAAAGCAAACTGTAAACATATTTTTTAAATCAATTAAATATAAAATAAATAAAATCAATTATAAAAAATGGCCATGTAATTTTAGGATTTGCAGGCAACCATAGAAATCACAAATGGGGAAATGTAAAAAAAACTGATGCATGTACTTAGAAAATGATAAATATGTACATTGTCATTGAATACAAAAAACACCTGACCTGACATAATCTGAATTAGCACTGCTCTATACACATTCAAAATCACATCATAACATATTTCATGGCCCAAAAAAGACACAAATACACAGACGTGTATAAACACTATCTCTAACGCTCACACACACTTACACATAGAACACACAATTAGTTGAAGTTTACCTCCACGACTTCTCACAGCACAAGGAGTGTGGACTGTATTTATATGCTTCCATTTGTGATGATTCTCGAATGTTTATTGTTTTCTTTGCTATGTACAACTGCATTTGGCGCGTTTACACCCCAAATAGCAGGCCATAAAACGGTAGTAGTAACGTTTCAGCCACATTTTGAGTTGTAAGTGTAAGTGTGACCCCTCCCTCTCATGTAAAAAGGTGGGGGCACACACTCTTGCTACAATGAGTAAATATGCTCAACTGCATGTGGGTGGAAATGTATTCCCAGACATAAGACTAAATATACATTATACAGACCTCTGCTGTAAATTTACCTTTGTGAAATAGGCCTATATTTGAGTCATCATCAAAGTCTCCACCAGTAGAACTAGAAAGTGTGCAAAATGTAATTGGAGTAAAAGTCACTGAGACGTTCTACTGTTCTATACCATATGATGTTTCTCTCCCTATTGCTTGCTTGATCTCCAAGTCTCAGACTCAGTGGGCTAATCGCCCACCAGACATTTAATCAAACCAAAATGGTGGAAACAGTGATTCCACCAGGAAATGATACAAATATTAGGACTTCATTTGATGGCAGACATCCTTTCAGTGTTTCTTCCCCAGCAATGAGGCAGCAGCACTTTTGCCAGAAATAGTGAAGGAGCAGCGGTTCAATTGAATGTGAATGGTTCACGATCATGTCTGATAGAGTTGTGTCTATCAAGGACGACCATGGAATGTGTGTCAGACATTTATTGTAAGATAAGCGTTGTGTCCCTAACGTATTGGGTAAACCCTCCACAGCATATTAGGGAGATTAGACATGTGGGTGCTGACAATGTATTCTCGCTTTTCTGGTACATGCCCAATTCCAAAAGTTGATGGCAAAATCTAACCTTCCAGTGTGATTGGGGACTCACATCCACCACACTTACCAGTAGAATATCAGGCTGACACAACTCCGGTATGTACCCCTGTAGGTTTCAACACAGACGAAAGGAGATTAGGACAAATGCCAGGTGAGCATTGAACTGACTTCAGCATAGTTTTATGCACATCTTGCTCCAGTGATATTCAGTGTCGTAACCCCACCACGCTGTGCTTCGCTGTTTTGCTACTCCTCTGGCAGTGGCCATTAAGTTTGTAGTTGTGGATAGCACAGTGCCATGCATGATTCTGCTAATAACATGGCAATTCAGGTGTTCGTATAGATTACAGAGGCGACTATGCAAGAATTAAGCAGGCCACCAGTTCCACACATTTCTCTGTCTTGTCTTTTTATTATGTATAGATACTTTGCCTCAAATCACACTAGTGTGCCTTTCAATCAACCCCACTCTTTTTCGTGTTCTAGATAAAATTGCTACTTCAGCTTTTTCACTCAAATATGTGTAAATCATATAGAACTATGAGCTTCTTGTCCAGTAATGTTTTTGGTAAAATAAATACAATCTCGGTTGCATATATCTAGAGTTGTGTTGCCTCAAATAACTTGCATTTACATCTCTTTCAGAAAAAAAGTTTAAAAAACTCACTCTCTGAAATTGTGTTCTCTCCCACGCCCCTGGCCCTACCTTTATACAAAATGGCAGTTTTTTTCATTAAACTACATTATGTGGTACATTTCTTTGTGTGGAATACATTCACTGTATTCTTTCTGTGGATTGCCTAGCTTTAGCACCCATTCTGTTTTTTTCTAAATAACAAGTAGCCTAAATCACTCACTACGAAAATGTTCTTGAGACTTTTGAGAAGCCTGGCAGTGCAGGCATTTTATACAGTGCCCTTACAAATCTCTTGGCAAATTCATGAATGTTCATGAACATCTGTAACCCCAAATCTTGGGTGAGGATCTGGTCTAACGACTAGGGCGGTCAACCTCAAATGTGGGGATCCGGGTTGGAGTCTCGGCAATGACGCTTAAAATCCTGTGATTCTGGACAAATCACTTAATCTCCCCGTGCTGAACAAAAATAAATGTGTCTTTGTGTAACGTAAGTGGTGCTAATGTAAAGCGCTCTGATACACGATAGCTTCGGGTCAAGTTTGCGACTAGGAATTGTAGCACTTTACAAGTGATTTAATTCTCAACCATCCAATTCTCTGTCGGTGAGGCTGCATTTGTTAGGGTAACTCCAACAGGTAAGAATTTAGGAGGAGCCATTTATTTACCTATTTTATGCTTAAGGACGTTAAAGATACTGTTTCTTTTCTAGCATTTGAGAACACACTGCTTTTTCTTAAGGCAGGATGATGCATGTTAAATAACATTCGTAGTGGAATGCACTTTAATCTTATCCAATGGATGATTATTGCAATAAGTGTAGAGGAGGGATTTGTTGCTAGCTGAGTGGTATGGTATTACATCTTAACTGCAGTGTTCACTCAAAGTCCTAACCTGGCTCTTGTGAAACGACAGAAGGACATCATGTCATGTTCTTGTACAGGCTCTATCAAATGTTAAGGAGACATACAGTATTGCCGTGAAGTGGCAAAATGAAGATTTTGCAAACCTGATATAGAAGTATGCTAGATACGTTTTTTAATGACTATTTTTTAACTACCACTTTGTAAATTTCATGGACAATACTGCCACCCAAATTTAGAATTATGTTTATCATTATATACAGCAACATCAGTATTCTTCTTCAAAACTCAGGAATCCCAGGGCACTCAGCGGTGTGTTTGGCTCAAATTATAACAATTAAAACATTTTACCTTTGATGCCCTGGGATGGACCCTACTGCTGGACTCAAACTAAACACCAAGTACACCTCTTTAGCCCTTGATCCCCAGGGTAGTGAGGCAGAGCGATCAAAGGCTGACTCAGAGAAAGTTAGCCGTGGAAGTTCAAAGAATGGCAAATAATTATAAGCAACTACCAACCACAATGCCACTCCTAGAAAGGCTATTCGTATCTTACTTTGAGGTGGGGGGTTGAGATTTGGGTCTAAGTCATGCATATAATACCAGTTAGTAAAGTATTGTTCAGCCAGTGCTTTTAATTAGCAAGATAACTTTAATCACAAGATACAATTAAATACTACACAGGGAAATCCAATGGGCAGAAAGCACATAGTTATGTCAGGCGAAGATATAGTGGTACAGAGCCAGCTAGTACCAGCTTCTGCTTACAGCTAGTATTACCATATTAATAGGCTAAGCTGCAGGAGGGTTTTGTAGGCTTCATTCTGTTTCGCTATAAAAGCGCACTACTCATTCACATTTACGGGAGCGCTACTATACCGTCCGCTAGGAAAACATACAGATTTCCTGGAGAGCATTGGGCCAGCCGTCAGTAACCTAGCTCTCAAATCTGCAAACTTTACACTCCTAGGAGATGTTAATGTACATTTAGACTCCTCCATAGATCCAGCAGCAATATGTTTTAGGGACACAATGAATTTCCTTGGTTTAACTCAGGCTATAACAAACTCCACACATAAGGCGGGGCATATCCTCGACTGCATTTGTTCGAACCTAGAGACACTCAGTGTCAAGACACCCCAAGCACTAACGTGGACAGACCATAGCCTCATCCTTTTCCACCTCTAGGTGACGACTGGCAAGACGTTAAACATCTCAAACAAGACATCGAACCCTCCCAGAGAGAACCCTGCTGGAAAATTTTGATAGGGCAGGAGGAGTTCTTAACTACAGCTGCAGAAAGCAGACCCACCCCCACAGGAGACCCAACTAAGGACAGCCAAACCCTTAGGGAGTGTATTAATACATTAAGTTCAGGAAATATCCATGCCGCTCCTAGGCTAGGTGCCAGAAAGAAGCAGAAACCAGATGCCCCGTGGTTCTCTTTGGTTCTAAAAGAAGAACAAAGAAAGGTTAGGGCCTTAGAGCGCAAATGGCGTATGAACTATGAAGAAATGGATCATAACTACTATAAAGCCGCACGCCGCCGATATCATGGGATGATAAAAACTGCTAAAAAGGACTACTATACTGAGGCTATAACCAAAAGTAACAACAGAAGGACATTTTTAAAATAGTCAATACCTTTATGAACCCAAAAACCGTGCAGAAAAAAATTCCCCCCTCCCAGAACTTATGTAACACAATAGCAGATTTCTTCGAGGAAAATTTTCAAAAGATTATAAAAGATTTCTCCTATCCACTAACGTATAAAGAGCCAACAAACAGAGTCGCCACAACAACTACCCCCCCTCCCCACATGGCCATCTTTCATTCGGTTAGCCTAGAGGAATCCCGGGCAGACATTTTAAAGATTAGATCAGGCTGCCCTTTTGATCCCTGCCCTCCTTTTATGCTTCACTCAATGGTGGACATTGTCAACCCCATCATAAATAGCATTATTAAATCCTCACTCAACCTTGGCTTAGTCCCTGAAGAATGGAAACTTGCAGCAGTGAAGCCCCTGCAGAAAAAACAATTATCAGACCCAACAACTCTGACAAATCTGCGACCCATCTCCCTGCTCCCAGCTCTCTGCAAATTAACAGAGAAATCCGTGAATAGGCAGCTTACCACCTTTTTGGAGGCCAATTATAAATGGCACCCTAACCAAGCCGGATTTAGGTCCCAACATTCAACGGAATCAGCCCTGATTTTCACTTCTGAAACTCTAAGGGCTGCAATGGATCAGGGAAAGAAGGCGGTCCTGGTGCTGCTGGACCTGTCCGCGGTGTTTGATACGGTCTCACATGTCATCTTGGTGGACCGTCTAGCCGCGGCAGGGATAGCTGGAAATGTGCTGGGCTGGCTAAAAAGTTTCTTATCTAACAGATGACAAGTGGTCACCTTAGGCCAGTTTAGGTCTGAAGAAAAACGGCTCACCTCGGGAGTGCCTCGGGGCTCCTGTCTGAGCCCAACACTTTTTAATGTATATATGGCCCCCCTGATCGCACTCTTATCATCCTTTAACATACACACCATTTCATATGCGGATGATACGCAGCTCATCCTGGTGATGGAAGATGACACCGATGAGTCTGAAATGAAGCTCAAAAACTGCTTAAAAGCCACATTCCGATGGATGAGCGCGAACCATCTTAAATGCAACTCAGGGAAAACAGAGATCGTCCCATATGGTTAGGGGAATCTGTTTAACCCCTCATTATGGTGGCCGGAAGATGCTACCCTCCCCCCTTACACCATCTTGTCAGCCCGAAATCTAGGGATCAGATTCGATTCCTCTCTGACTTTTAAACATCAAGCAGTCACGGTGGCAGGAACATGTTTCGGCTTCATAAAAGGGCTCAGAAAATTCTTTGACCTAATACCACTCCCTGCACGTAAAATGGCTGCAGTAGCACTGATAACATCACGTCTTGACTACTGCAACAGTCTATATGCAGGGACAAACAGGATAGTCTGCCATAAACTGCAAATGGTACAACATGCAGCGGCAAGACTGGTGCTAGGATGGAACAGAAGAACTTCGGCCACAGCAGCAATGGACATACTACACTGTCTGCCGATCCATAAACGGGTTCTTTTCAAAATCCTTCTAATCACCTACAGGGCCTTCTATGGGAAAGTACCCAGTTACATTCGGAGCATGTTCAGACACTACATCCCTTTGCGCAACCTGAGGTCCCAAAAAGCCAACCTCCTCATCATCCCCAAATTCAAACTGAAAACGAGAGGAGGAAAGGCTCTGTCAGTCTTGGGTTCCAAGGCTTGGAACCTTCTTCCGCCATCCCTTCGCCAAATCGGATCAGAAACAGATTTCAGAAAGACCTTAAAAACGTGGATATACAATCTATCCGACACCATGTGTAAAAGTCTAATCTGAATACGCAGTTTCCTACTACCTTCAGCGAGACTCCCCACTTTCTGCCTATCCTGTCTAAAGCGCCAAGATGCTCCTTGGAGTGAAGGCCGCGCTATACAAGAACCTCTTACATTTAGATTTACATTTACATTCTCCATTCACGCTCACAAGGCTGAAGTTACAAAAGAACTGGTCAAAAGCAAGGCTGTCGTTTTTAGCTGCCCCCGAGTACTATACAGTTTTTGTGGTCCTCTTCAGCTTGGTTGCACAGTGTACCTATGAGTCTTGAAATGGGGGTGCTCCTGCTGCTTGATTGCTGGATGACAGCGTCTATCCTGACCACATGGGATAGATTTCACTTGGCCCTAATGAAGTGCAAGTACCTAACTTACCATTCAGGATGAGCAGAACTGACAGGTTTTGTCCCGCAAAACTCCAGTGGGTTTACCAGGCTGCAACTTTCATTAGGAAGGTTATTTTATCTTCAGAAGACGCAGGTAGTTAACGGGGTGCATTTGCACCCTTTTCTCAATAGAACATACACAGGAAATCTGAGCTAGCATTTTTTTATGGTTTTACTAGGCACAGTGAAATTGCAGAGTACATACACAAATATTACTACATATATTAAAAGAAGTGTTATGTTATGTTATGTTACGTTGTTTTTGTATAGCG
Organism: Lissotriton helveticus; assembly: GCF_964261635.1. NCBI lineage: Eukaryota > Metazoa > Chordata > Amphibia > Caudata > Salamandridae > Lissotriton > Lissotriton helveticus. The sequence continues at coordinate 1,912,873,018 of NC_136061.1, read as the reverse complement.
TACGGCTACTCGAAAGGAGTGTCCCGACGCTTTTCCACCCGTGGCTCATAAAAGTAACACAACACAGCTAAAACACAAAACCCTAAAAGGAGAAAAAAAAAGAAACAGTTTAATAAAAAACAGACTAGGAATTAAAAAGCCAAGTCTTCAGGCTCCTCCTAAACTGAAGCAGATTGGCAGTACTGCGCAGCGCAAGCGGAAGCGAATTCCACACCTGAGGCGCTCGGCAGCTGAAGGATCGCCCTCCTGCGCGCACCTTCCTCACCCGTGGAACCACCGCTTTAAAAAGGGTTTCCGAACGGAGAGAGCGAACTGGATGATAGAAGTTCAGTCTCCGCTGTAAGTATCCCGCCCCTGATCCAAGTGTGATGATTATAAACGAACAAAGAGTGAACAACATAAAAGCAGACAGCATATTATAATACATTAACTCCCTTCTTACCGAGTCCTGGCTATAGGGTCAGACAGGAGCAACAAATTGGCCAGTGCACCAAAATAAAAGTGCCCCCGTCAGCGAACCAGATAGCTAACAAAGTGGGCACATTTGAAAATCCGGCCAGTTTTGAACTTGTAAAGACACGCTGTGTCAGTATTTTGGAAGGTATCGGGGACTGCATGCATTTGTGTTTGAGCAGGTAATGTTTGTGGTGTATCGTGGAAATCAACAGTAAAAACCGGGCCCAACAGACTATAAGACAGGCCCACAAACTGTTGAAAAACGGACCCACACGGCACACGCTGATGTGTGAGACCATCCCATTGGGCACTGTCTACCATCATGAATGGCATATCAAGTTTGTTGCATAACTGAAAGCTGAAGGCAGACAGCCAGGCGCAAGGACAAGCTCTGTTTATATGAATCAAGCCTGTAGTCAGTGAGCAGCCTTGATAAAGAGACAACAAGTTCCCTGGAAATTGAAATGCTCCTGTCGCCACATGAGAGCTAAAGGCACTCTTTTTATTATAATTCTCCAAGTCATCATGAGAAACTGTCCTCGTGGTTTGTGAGGTGATGTGAGGGAAATTCCATGAAAATTCTCCCACGCATACAAGTCAATTATTCATATATTATAACACCAGGCATTATAGATATGTATTGGTACTTATATAGCACAAAGCTAGCTAAGAAGCAACGGAGACCTACACATTATGTGAGGTGTTCGAAAACAATATATGAGAACACGTACATCAAGGGAAGTTACACAAATACAAATCACACATAAGTGGCGGCCGGCAGAGATCGGGCGGAGATGTGGGAGGAAAGGAGGTAAAAAAATGCCTGATTTTCACAATATCAGAACTTTGAATGCATACACACATATTGTCATACAATAAGAATCACAAATTCAGTAAGTAATCAACAGTTGCAAATTCAAAACCATGAAAGAACCATATATAAATAGAGGGCTGGTACACGATATACAGCACATGACAAAATGCCAGCCGAGGCCAGACCGCCAATCCCACTTATTTACATTCTCACACATTCTCCTTGGACATATAGTTCATGAAGGGGAAGGGATAGGAATCACAATCACAAATTGACCCATGGAAAGGAAATTCAAAATTTCATTGCTACCTGGTATTAGAATTGTGGGCTCAATTCACAAAGAATTTGCGGTCACTTACCCTTTTAGAGCTCCTGCCTCACTCATGAAATCTAGAAGTAAGAAAGGCCTACTACAAGAGTAACTCAAACCTACTCACAGCCAGCTGCTGTATGTCCATATAGGCTGTGGTGGCTCCTCCTCTATGGCAGAGGACCATCGCCCCACTGGTCCGCAGCAGGAAACATAAAATGATAATAACGCACGTTATTATCATTTTAAGTTACATTATGCTGCTGCTGCTTTCTGGCCGGGCGATGCTGCTCCAAGGACAGAGGAGCTGGGAAGGAGTGGTTTGCCCACTCCTAAGTGCACAAGACTGTTTGGTCAGCCCTCTCGGGTCACCCAAAACAGTCATGCGCACTTCCCATATTCTCCATGCAGGCTACATTAGAGGCTGTATGGACAACATGCCCAGGCCCCCATTCCCTGGCTGAGCTCAGAGCAAAAGCTCTTAGACCAATTACAACGTTGCATTACAGCATTGTGATTGGCTAGCGGAAGCCTGGGAGCTGGGTGCTTCCTACTACTTCATGTATCCTGCTGCAGAAAGGAGCAGGAAGAAGAGGACTGTGGAGAGGCGGCAGCCAGCCGTCACAGGAAAGTGATTTAAAAAAAAAAAAAGTTTGGTACATAGTATGTATGAATTAATGAATTTGTTGTGAGTGAGTGTTGTGAATGGGTGTGTGTGCACGTTTGTGAATGTATCAGTGTGAGTGAGTTTATATGTGTGCTTGTGTGACCCACCCACCCTGCTCCTTCCTAAAATGACCGTCCACTACACCATATAGCAAAATCTTTTGCAATCGGGCACTATGTTTTATTATAGAATATCTTTACAGGCATAATATATGATGGTTTGTGTAGAAAACATACATATGGATGGGTTGTATGTCGTTACAACGAATTCCGTTGCAATGCTTGCCTTTACCACGCATGCTTTACAACGGAATTCGGTTTCCACTCATAACCTTTACCACGAATATCCTTTTCACGCATAGATTTACAACGATTTTCGTTGTAAATTTATGCATGGTGAGGACATACTCTTGTTAAAGGTTATTCCTCTCCCCTTACATGACCCCCAGGCCCCACTCCTTATAAATACCCCTGCCCTTAACCCTTAATCTTTTTTTTTAACTAAAATTCCCCTTAACTTTTTAATTTGTCTCCTCTCCATCTTCGTTGGGTACCTCGGTCGTACGTCGTGAAGAGGAAGCAGAAGTTTCTTTCCGTTTCCTCTCTAATGACGCCGATTGCTTCAGCACTTCAGATTCTTTTTTTTGGGGGGGGGAGATGCCCCCCCTCATCCCCCCTTTTTAATCCCACGCTTTATTTTTTATTTTTTGGGGAGAGACCCCCCGAAGCCCCCTTTTTTTTTTTTTGCTTTTACCACACATGCCTTTGCTACGTATCTCATAGTAAAGGTATGCGTGGTAAAGGCTGTCGTTGTAACCACGCATGCGTTGTAAAGCATGCGTGGTAAAGGTTTTCGTGGAAACGGCCGCGTTGTAGTGGCCGTTTCCCATATGGAAGGATTCTAAATGGGCTGCTCTCGTTGAAAATAGTAAAGCAGACGTACACGTGTGGGGTTGGTGCATAACAAGGGTGTATACTTCAGCAACTTCTGAGACTGCGGGCCCTAAGTCCGACTTTGTCAGACGAGATACCCTTACATGTGGTCTGCTAAATGTTAGATCTTTGTCAAAACATTACTTGGAGACCGAATTGGTATTGAAAACCCATGGCTTGGATGCATTATTCATGACCGAGACATGGACACACCCTGGCTCAGATTTAGAGCCAGGGCTGGCATGCCCGCCGGGATATAAAGTGTTTCATTATCCCCGAACCAGTGGTAGGGGAGGTGGAGTAGGGATTATTTTTAAAGAGATATGGGACTTTGCCCCAATGGACATCGATGCGACAGAGAGCATTGAACTATTAGGTTTTTCACTAAAGGACCCTAAGGGACATGTGCTGACTGGCATAGTTTGCTATAGGCCTCCTTGGGCTGTTAGTTTCCAACAACAGCAGGCGCTGATTGAGGTCCTTAGCAATATGGCGATTGCACACTCCAGACTGCTTATTGTGGGAGATTTTAACTTGTGGTTAAACTGAACCTTGGATTCGGGGTATAATAATCTCCTCCAATCCTGTGAAGGCCTACATTTACAACAATGGGTCACTGAGCCAACACACCAGGTAGGATATATTTTAGATCTAATTTTCTCCAAAAAGCAGGTCATAGGAACATTGGATATTCTGCCAGTGGGTTGGTCCGATCACCCCCTGATTAAATTCCGGGTACGCAACCCGAGGATGTGCATCCCAGTCACTAGTGAGGTGAGGAATTTTGTAAGCAGGGACTTAAAGATGCTCCTGAAAAAGGCAACAATATCCTCTGTAGTCCCCCTTAATGGGTGCTCTGATGTAGAACAGCAGGTGGAAGAAAACTATGCGGCTTTCTGTGCACAGATAACTTCTAGGCTGGACCAGATTGCCCCTTTAAAAAATCATTAAAAAGTAGGTAGACCCTCGGCCCCATGGTTTAATAAGAAATTAAAAAAATTGAAACAGGGATGTAAGCAGGCAGAGAGGAAATGGAGAAAGGGTTACACAGATGAGGATAAAACCATCTGGAAGGTAGCAATTATTAACTACAAAAAATAAATCTTTATAGCGAAGACAGAGAACTTCGCTGATACTATTTTGAAAGCTCCCAATAGCACAAGAAGTATTGTTAAAATAATGAATGATATAGTTAATCCGGACTGCCCTAAAAATAAGATTTACGCCACTCAGGACCTCTGATAGTCTAGCGACTTTTTTTCAGGACAAAATCAGAAAGATCACTGATGGACTCAAAATGGGCAATTTCCCTGTGGGGGAATAAGATCACAGAGGTAATACTAGAGGTTCACTAGATACAAAAAAGCTGAGAAGGGCAGGGATGATGAACCTGAGTTCTTTAGACCACCTTGGGATATTTTCGGTGAAGGATTTCAACAGAGTGGCTTTATGTGTCTCCTCAGGATCACCTATGGACCCATTACCACACAAAATTTGGAAGGAACTGGGAACAGAACTGTTCCCGATACATCTGCAGATTTGTAATCAATCCTTATCCAGCGGGTCAGTACCGACTTGCTGGAAGCAAGCATTGGTGACACCACTTCTGAAAAAAACAAGACTTGATCCAATTTGCCCAAAAAATTATAGACCTATTTCTCTGCTGCCCTACCCAGTAAAGATCGTATAGCAACTGGTCAGTAGGATACTCTCTAAGTACCTAGAAACCAATAACATTCTGGAGGACGTGCAATTTGGCTTCCGTCCTGGACATGGAACGGAGACCGCTCTGGTGACCGTGTTAGGCGATCTTCGAATGCGAGCAAACAGGGGACAATCAGGCATACTGATTGTGCTTGTCTGCCGCATTTGACACGGTCAACCATGAGGTCCTTCTGTCCAGACTCAAAGAGGTTAGGGTAGTGGGCACAGCGTTGAAGCTATTTCAACCTGCGATCTGCGATCAGTCCAATATTGTTCAACATCTATGTGAGCCCTCTGATTGCTGTCATAAGGGCTCATGATGTCAATATTGTAAACTAAGCAGATGATACCCAACTTATTCTATCATTAGAGGGGGACCAGTCTATATCTTTGGAAAACTTCCACGACTGTATGCAGGATATGGCACACTGGCTAAGACAGAACTTGTTACAATTTAATGCTGATAAGACCGAGGTCCTTTACTGCGCAGCAGTTTCCCCCGCCCTTTCCCATCAATTTTTGGCCCCTAACCACAACCACTCCACGAGCACCCTCTGAGACAGTGCGTAACTTTGGAGTTATGTTTAATGACAGACTGAGCTTAGAAACACAAGTAAATAAAACAGTGGGGAGCTGCTTTTCCAATATTAGAGCCCTTCGAAAGATTCTCCAATTACTACCAGCCCAGGTCCGAGCGTTGATAGTAAGAAGCACCATCTTGAGCAGGGTAGATTATTGTAATGCCTTGCTGCTGGAGTCTCCAAGATATTTGATCAAGAGACTCCAGAGGATCAAAACAATGGCGGCTAAGCTAGCTTTGAGAAGGCCACGATGCTCATCTGCTTCCCAGACTCGGTCAGAGCTGCATTGGCATCCTGTATTGCAAAGAGTACAATTTAAGTCGCTTTGCATAGTGTTCAAGGCTCTGCATGGGGCTGGGCCTAAACCAATGCAGAACAAATTTGCTTGATATGCTCCTGCCTAGAGCCTCCGCTCTTCCTCGGACAAGTTGGTGAAAGTGCCAAGATTTAAAAGAACAAAATGCGGAAGTAGGGCCTTTAGCACCACAGCTGCGCTACTCTGGAACAATCTTCCACCTTAGATGAGACAGCTGGAAGATCTTCTTCAATTTGGGAAAAGGCTGAAGACATGGCTCTATCCTAGAGCATGATTCCACTCACCCGGTTAGATACCACACGTACCATGAGCTCAGTTGGGCACACGTATGATAGTGCCAGGATACCCGTAGGGTGATAGTGCGCTTTATAAGTGACTATACCAATAACACAACAATCAGCTGGCCTATGCTGATACTAGTTTATGGATTATACTTGGTCAGGGCTGCAGCATGCCCAGGAGGCTCCGACTATTGCGATAAGAATGCTACTGGGATTAAGCAAACACAGCCACCAATAATATTTGGTAACGTCCAAGGGAAACAAGTTCACAAAAACAATAGTTGAAAGAAACTGTGTTTCACTAGCTCCCCAGTGGCCAAGACAACTGCAGATACACTAGAATTATTTAGTTACGTTTTTTGAGGGTCAGTACCCCCTCCTTCAAAATAGTTTATATGTAAAATAATGACAGATGAAATTTTAAGGAGCATTTTGTTAATTGCTGCATGAGTTATTTATTACTTCATTTCTCTTCAATGATTGTGTGACACATAAATTCAAGGGGATTTGCTCATTGGTTTATGGATTTCGCATTAAATGGCAAGGGAATTTTTTTTAGTTTTGATGAACATTACAGGATATGTTTGTTTTTTACTGGCTCAAAGAAAAGGTACTATGGGCTTTGATTTACTATAACGATAATGGTTGAAGCTAACCAATGTCCCATGCTCTATGCTCTGATGGAACAAATCTGCTGCACTTCTGAGAGCCTTAGGTCAGTTTAAAAGCTGCCTTGTGTAGCAGGACTGCTTTTAAAAAGTAAATTGTTCCCAAACTCGACTTTGGTGTTTGGGGAACTTAAAATTGATAAACTACAATATTCTGGCACATTAGGTGCCCCCAGAGTCTCCTCTAGATGCCCTAGGGGCAAGGGGAATTCAGGTACATATAAAGAGGACCCTTATAAACAAGGTTTTATGTGCTCTGTGTATAGAGAAATTTTACATTTTACTTCCTTCATTGTATTAAGATGGTTCCCAAAATCGACTTTTGTGCTAGGAGCACTGTGGAGTGAGGATCTATAATATTTTTTACATATTCAGCCCCATAAAGTCTCTGCTAGGGGTTCCACGGGTGGGGGTCCTCTAGATATAGGCAGGGTCCTTATAGAAGATGTTTAATAAGCCCTGGTGTTGGATCAATTGCCCACATCATTCCCCCACTGTAGATCCCCAGCCTAATAGGTTAACAAGATAAGAAGTTAATAGTTAATAACTAACACTAGGAATTGCCAAAAAATATAATTCAAGGATTTAGGAGAATAGAACAATATGTTATTGCTGAATTTATCCTAAAATGTACAGAACATAAGTTAAAAAGACTTTCTAGTCTGTAAGCCAAAATTCAGATTTCTGGTGGTCTTCCCTAATTGGTCAGAGTTAAGTGGATTATCCAGGCTGCTTTGATAAATGTCAAGTGACACCGGGGATGAGGAGCCATTTGGGAGGAGAGGGTTCTCCTATACAGGAATGCCAGACCAAGAGGGAGAGGTCATAAACCATAAGCTTCAAAGGAAGAAGGGGACAGGCAGAAAAATCCAGGTCCATCTACACCTATCCCCTCTGAACCCAGCCAGATGGCAGGCTTAAGAAAGGAATGTGCAGGGGCCAGGGGAAGGGATACTATGGAGATGAGCCTTCCTGGAGGTTGGTTTAGCTAGTTCTTGCCTTTCTGCTGACGCTTCAGCCGTGTTGAATTTTGGAAGAATAGTGCTTTCTGGGAGACCATTGCACCACACATGCTCTAGAGTGTTGCCTTGCACCTCATTGGACTGGAGTGTCCTCCTGCTTGACCCCAGAGAACACTTAATAAGTATCTGAGTGGGGCAGATCCTCTCAGATCTGCCGCTTGAAACAAGAGAATAAGAAGTGCCAATGCTGGAAGTTTGATTTGCACCAACCAGGCACTGCACTCTGACTGACTTGCGCCTTCTGCACAATCTGGAACTACAGCCCTATAGACCTAACTGTCTTCAAGAGGAATACAAAGTGGACTCCCTGCAAGCTACAGGTTAACAGAGCTTACATTGACTTTCACCACCAAGAATCCCCAGCCTGGAGTGTGTCCAGTGGAATTGTAAGGGTTTTTTCCAAGTGGATTGTGGGAACAGAAGACCTAAAGTTTCAAGAACCATCTTGGAGCTTCCAGACTCTTGGAGTAAGGTTTGGACACTTCGGGGCATCAGAGGAACTTCAGGAAAAAGATCCAGAAGTTTAGAGAAGTTTGGAACAGCTTTGGAAAAAAGCTCCATAAGTGGACCGACTCGACCTGGCTAGCCAAGCTAGTAATTCTCAACCCTGAGTCGGCCTGCCCTCTAGGTTCGTCCTGTTGAAAAACTCCGGAGGTCCGACTTCCAGAGTTTGACCGGGAGCTGGTCAAAAGCCAAGCCGGTTAACCCTCACCGAGCCCAGACTGGTGAAGAGTATTGAGGGACCCTGGGAAAAAAGGCTCCGTAAAAGTTTCTAATTCCGAAGGTAAAAGACTTGACCGACTCCAACTACGAGAGTCAAGCCGCGCACCTCAAACCGATAGCCGGCCTGGATCCCTGGTTCGTCCCACTCGCAAGCTTTGGATATCTGACATCCATAGTTGACTAGGAGGTTGTCGAAAGGCAACCCTGTGAATCTTCACCCAATTGGACTGGTGGAGAGCATTGAGGGACCCCGGCAGAAAAAGCTCCATAAACGTTTCTATGTCAGAAAGTAAAAAGTTTGACCGAGGCCAACTGCGATGGGTAGCTGGGCAGGGCCCCATTGAGGTTGGCCTGAAAGTATGACTTTTCCCAGTCTAGCGCAAACACATGCCCCAATTGGCGCAATAGGTTTCTAAGTGCTATATAGTAATAAATCTTTAAAAAATCATATCTCCTGTTCCCTACATTAGTTATTTTTCCTTTTTGGTGTAATTTTAAAGATCGAAATATTTCCTATTTTTATAAATTGGTGTTGGATTTTTTATTGTGTGATTTGTCTTAATTATTCACTGAATAGGTGTTTTTAAATGCTTTACATACCTGTCTTTGAAGTTAAGCCTGCCTGCTCGCAACCAAGCTACCTAATAATCCACTTTCCAACAGTATTATTTTATGAGTTTTTGTTGTTACATGATGCTGACTACTAACGTGAACATCGAAGGGCTGTTCAAACATTGACAGTAGCTATGAACTCTGAGTTTCTGAGACTTTCTTTGAAATCTTCTTTATCTGATTACATTTCTTATCACAGGGAAATTCTTTCTCAATTATGTAGGTATTTTCAAGGCGATCTTTTAGCCTGACTGCCTTTAGAAAAGGCTGGGTGGGGAGGGAGCTTGCCAAGGCATTCCTCACGCAGAGGTGCTCTTAATCTATTTTTTTCACATTTAATATTTTTTATTTTTGAATAGTTCATCATTACCTTAAAACGTACCTGAAAAATGTCATCGCCCCAATAGAGCTACTCCATCTGCTCAATGGTATACAGAGGAACTGCGCCTCCAGCGCCAGTACTGTAGAAATTTTGAAAGACGATGGAGGAAACACTACAGTTCCTCTGCTAAGCAAGAGTATAAGAGCGCTCTAGCAATTTATAAAAAAGTGATTAACATGCAAAAGAATCTTTTTTATACTGCCCAAATTGAGCAAGCACACACCTCAGCTAGGATGCTCTTTCAAGTGGTCAATTCTCTTTCTAACCCAAGTGGACCGGTGATCGAGAACTCGCAGGAATTATGTGACTCATTAGCCACTTTTTTTAAAACTAAGGTGGTGGACATTTATTCTACTTTTTCTAGTGAACAGGTAGGAAAAACTGATGCTCTACCCATCATTTCTCCAGTACTCAACCATCCCTCCTTTGATCAGTTTCAACCAGCTACTGAAGATCAGATTAGTACACTGATTTGTAAGATCAAATCAGGCTCCCCCCTTGATTCCTGCCCCCCTACTATAATGAATAAATTACAAAATGTCATCACACAACCACTAATGGAAATATGTAATTCCATATTTAAATCAGGTGTCTACCCAGCAAGCTGGAAAAAGGCCATTGTTAAACCTTTAATTAAAAAGCCTTCTTTAGATCCCACTATTTCGTCCAACTACAGGCCTATTGCCTGTCTTCCCTTCACGTCCAAAGTCATAGAGGCAATCATGAATAAACAGCTCGCAGAGTTTATTGAACATCATAAACTCTTAGATGACACTCAGTTCGGGTTCCGGAGGGAACACGGAACTGAGACAGCATTAATAAAAGCATCGGACGAAATTAGAGAGATTATGGACTCAGGAGGAGCCGCAGTGCTTATATTATTGGACCTGTCGGCGGCCTTTGACACGGTCGACCACACCATCTTGGTCGACCGTGTCGCGACCCTTGGAATCAATCATCGGGCCAAAGACCTTATAGCTTCTTTTTTAGCCAACCGTAGACAGGCAGTAAAGCTGGGCAATTATTACTCGCCCACCACAGAATTGCCTTGTGGGGTTCCTCAAGGATCCTCGCTAAGTCCCACACTTTTTAACATTTATGTTTCGGACTTGGCGAGGGTCATTAAATCTCATGGGATGCGTGTAACCACCTACGCCGATGATACCCAGCTTGTATTGGCAGTGCACAAGAATGGCCCTGTGGTAGCAGCCAAGTTTCAGGAGGGACTACTGGATGTACAATCATGGATGCACAGTAACTGCCTGAAATTTAACGCGGAGAAGACCGAGGTTATGACTTTTGGCACAATCTCCCCAGAATGGTCAAGCACATGGTGGCCCAGTCAGATGGGCCCCCCTCCGGTGCCAGTCACCAAGGTCAGAAATCTTGGAGTAATTTTTGATAACAGGTTATCTTTTGGATGCCATGTTAACAAGGTGGTTTCAGCTGCTTTTTTTGTACTGAAGAAAATAAAAAAACTCCTGCCGTACCTACCAGCATCTGCAGGAAAAACGCTAGTTACCACTCTAGTATTTTCAAAATTAGATTATGGAAATGCTCTCTTTCTTGGCACACATAAATATATCTTAAATAAACTTCAGTCCATCCAAAATATGGCAGCACGGATCCTGCTCAACATCCCTAGGCGACAGTCCACTTCTGCAGCCATTCGCCATCTCCATTGGTTAAGGGTCGAAAGCAGGATCAAATTTAAAGCTCTTTGTATAGCCTATAAGGCCATTCACCAGATTGGACCGAAGTTTTTAAAAGAGGCTTTCCAGGTATACATCCCTAAAAAGAATTTAAGATCAGCGGCCAGCCATCTTTTGACTGTCCCCCGAACAAGAACGGCTACTTGGGGTGACAGACGATTTTTGGTAACAGTTCCCGTGCTTTGGAACTCTCTTCCTTTGGACATTAAAATTGCTCCCACCCTTATTAATTTCCGCAAATCACTGAAGACTTGGCTTTTCAATCAATGAGAACGTGCTTTGACTGGTGCTGTAATCCTGAGTATTTTCTGCGCCTAGACACCTTAGGGTATTAGTTGCGCACTAAAAATCCCAAAAATAAATAAATAAATAAATTACTGCAAAATCCCATTGAATCATTGAAACATCAAATAAAAAATAGTCACATATTTAAACATTAAACAGTCCAAATCTTCTAACATGTGTAAAATTTAAAAGCCATGAATATTATACCTGATCCACAAGTACATCTTAAATACCTAGAGTGTGAAAGATAAATAAAGATAAAAACCCCTATTTAATTACATACAAATTTCAACACTATAATTACATACAATTGTCAACACTCTTTAAAACAGAGCAATAAAACTGCCTATTAATCCAAAAATTCCCATAGTTTCACAAACTTCCTATACGACCCGGATCTTAATGCATATTTTTTTATGACTCCTTAATCCTATTTAGTTTACATTGTAAATCCTTAAAGGTCAGGATTTCATCTGCCTGCCACCTTTGGAGTATTAATGTTCTAGCTAGTAAGACCACTGTGTATATTTGTTTTTGCAATAAATCAGCTGTTACATCAGGTTAATATGCAAAAAAAAGCAGTCTGGTTATCTAGCGTCTGCTGTACTTTCAATTTATTAGCGCAGTACCAATTAATTTCTCCCCAAAATATACTTAACCTTGGGCAGCTCCATCTAATATGTGTCCAGTTCCCTCCTCCTTCTAAATTGCAAAAAAAACAATTCGTAGAAATCTTCAGATTTATTTTATGGAGAAAGTCTGGGGTTCTATATAGGAGCCATTTAGAATAATATTGCATCCGTCGTAAATTGGCCGCTTTCACTATAGAGAAGTAAAACTTATTGATCTGATCCCGAGCTGAAAACAATATCTTGAGGCCTTCTTTTAATTGCTATTTTTTTTTGCGCTTTCGCATGAGGCTTATCTACTCTACGAGCACGCCCCCGCCGCAGGCTCCAGTCCGGGGCACAGCAGATCGCCTGTTACAGCAGTGGTCCTTTTCTCAGCAGCGCACCATCCTGCGCTCATGTATCTGGCATCTCCCGACTCTACATCGTTGCGGACGCATAGGAGGATCGTCCTGTGCCCCCTTTCATGTCTACTGTTCAGTAACTTGCTAAATTGTTGCTCATTTACTTACGGCGGCTTCCTTGATCTTCGGACTGGCGGGGTGACGGCTTGGTGACGCCTGGAAGCTGGGCAAACTCCGCCGTGGCTCAAACTGATCAGGAGAAGTTCAGGGAGCTCGGTACTCGGCACTTCTGGGACCCGGGTTGAGAGAGTAGAGTTCGGCGCCCGGCGCCCGGCGCTTGTCAGCTGACGGATAGATTCCAACAGTCGTCAGTGGATTGGTCTTGCCTGCAGCCGTCTCTCGAGGCATGTATGAGGAGGTACGAGAGAGAACGAGCATCTGGGAGAATCGGTGGACGGCGTTTGGGACACATTGGTTCATCGGCGCTGCTGGCATCTTGTGTTACCCCCGTAGCAGGGAGATTAGCCGCTCTCACACAAACGTCGACAACATGGAGAGAAGATAATAAAGATGCGGAGAGAACTGTGCCGTGCTGACCTGCAGACAGTTTGAGGGGGCAGTATTTGGAAGGAAACCACGTTCCCCTGCAGTTTGTGCGGACCTCTACGCCACATCTCGCGTTTCGCGGGAAACGCTCGCAGCTGGGGGGCAAAGGAGCCACAGGGTGAGGCAAACTACAGCGCCCACAAACCTCCTGGCCTATTGAGAGGCGTGCTACCGCCAGGTCATCGACATCGCCAGGACACGCCCCACAGGTGATCAAAATCGGATCCAGCCTCCCTCATCGCGGGACGCGCGCGGGCGGCGCCGGGCTAAGCCCGGGCAAAGGGCGGGCAGTCTGTGGCAGTCAAGGGCTGTCTAGGGCTGGGCTGGGCTACCCCTCTGACATTGTTATTCGATACTCCGGACCCGGGGGATAATTTAACGCTATTAATTTTTTTTATTTTTTTTTTAAAGGTATCTGCTCTTGCTTAACAGTCTGTGACAATGTCTACCCACTCTGGGAAGAGCTTGAGAGGAGGGGGCGATGTGGGATCTAGTAATGTTATAGGTACTATGGACAAATTTATCACACGGGTTATTGCCGTCATAGAGAAGGAGATTGTAATGACGGAGCGGCGTCTTTCGCAGGAACATCTCCCGTCTAAAAGATCATCCCCGAGCCCCTTAGCCCAGGCAGTGTCACCTGTATGTAACCCTGCTCCCCTTTTAGCCACTCCTCATGTGTCTGACGAACTGCGGGTTGCATCTCTGAGGGCTAGTATCGACAGATTGGAGAGCCTGGCTGCATCATCCATACCTCCTTCTGAGGATGGTGGCAATCCGACCTTGTCTTCCACTGCATCCCCTGTATCCATAGCAGGTCCTGTCTGCCCCCTCCCCCCCCCGCCACAGTGGATAATCATAAGACACTGGGCACCCCGCTGTTGGCTCCTAAGATCCCTGTAATTACTAAAAGGAAAAGGATTGCTAGCCCACGTAAAGGAAGTTCCCTGAAACTGTTCAAGAAACCAAGGAAACAAGGGACCAAGGGCATAGGTACCAAAACGGGTGAGGGCTTGGGCACGATACATTCTTCTTCTTCTACCAAGGGGAGTGGTTCTATTCTAGAAATAGCAGGTGCAGCTCCCTTTCCCAGCCACCAGCCACCAGCTCTCTGTGTCCCTGTTACTATTGCACAAATCGAGGAGTTGATGAAAACATTGTTGTCCCCGATTGTTGACAGAGTAACAGGGCTGGGTGATAGGCTAGATAGGTTTGAACAATCAACCCTAGATAGCTTTTTCTCGTTGAAAGCACTTATTAAACTGCACTCTAGGTTAAGGGAGGAGGGTCAAGGAGGGCCCACGGAAAATAGGAAAACTACGGAGCCCCAGCAGGCTTTGCCTGTTGTACCCACTGCGGCTATTTTGGTATCTTCTCAGTTGACTGACAATGTTCCCTTAGTGCCGCTTGTGGCTACTTCTGGGAGCACTGGTCAAAAAGCGCAAGTCCTTTCAAGTATCCCCAAGCCCCCCAAAGCCCCGGGAACGAAGCCGGGCCGGGTCGAGTTGCCGGGGGGGAGTGGTCCTGCTAAATTAAAGGGAACATCTAAGGGGACGGGTAAAGGTAAAGTTACTAGTCAGGCTTGTTTAGCCAAAACCTCGATTAATAATCCTGCTCCTATCCAACCACAAACACTACTAACAAAAGCTGTCCCAAAAGTTTCATCATCCAAAGTTGCTCCAATATCCCCTCCTGTGAACCTGCCTCCAGACTGTCAACCGTATGTTGCTGTCCTTATCAATGTACCCACCCTGAAGGCTGATCAAAATGAATCCCCTCAAGTCTTAAAAAATAAAACGTTGCACTGGCTAGAGTCCAACAGACCCCTCCCACGGGGCCTTGATAGATCAATTATAGGAGTCAGATGGGTGGGATGGGTGGGTTATGGTCACAAGCACTTGGAAGGAGACTGCGTGGTGGTCAATTTCAGGGACAGTAGAGTAGCACAAACCATCTGCAATTCTAAACCAAATCCCGGGGGGCCGAGAATTGGTATAGTGGACCTAACCTTTTTTTATCCAAGATCAATCACTACCCCGATTGGCCGAGAATCCGGAGTGGTTTGGAGCAAGACCACAGGGATATTGAACCGACGGTATCGTAGGGGAGGTCCTCGGAGTCGGTAACTCAGGTGATGCCACTGAGCTGAGTGGGCTGACCATTGATTATGGCACTCTCCCCCCAAGTATAGTAGTTCCCACCCCTATACCAGAGAGTAATCAGCTTCCCGGGAGGCATGGTGGGGTTGGCAGCCTAACGACCCAGGACCCGTTGGAGGGTGGAGGAGGCCTCGACTCTGGCGGTGACCCAGCTGTGGCGGATCCAGTTCTCAGGATTTTCAGCTGGAACATCGCAGGAATCGATAGGAAGTTGGGGCTGCCTGACTGGAACGTTCTAGGGGATATTCTATTTGTATATTCCAGGAGACGTGGGGTAGGGATCCCTGTCATAAGGTGGGATATTCATCCCACTTTTTTCCAGCTGTCCCACCTTTGTCAGGGAGGGGTCGCCCTTCGGGTGGTCTCCTCATTTGGGTTGCCGTCTCTTTAGATTGCAGGGTGGAGGAGCACCCCACAAATTCACCTGATATCCGTAACATCACGTTAAAGGATTCTCTGGGATGTCTACTCCTAGACATCTTCAATATCTATGCTAGAGGCACTAGGGGAGGCGTACAATTGCCCACCATTGCTCTTTTGGAAGATCTCCTCAGGCAGCGGCCAAATAAATTGTGCATTTTGGTGGCGGGGGATCTAAATTGTACGTTCGAGCCCCTAGCCCTCGATGACATGCTGGGCATAGAAGAGGAGGATTCGAGAAAGGGGATTCCGGCCCTGACTCTGCCCCCTATTAAAAGGTGGTCACAAGTGGCGTTGCAGATCAACGCACTCAATATGGAATTTGATCTGAGGGCGGTCAATGGGAGGTCCAAATCTGATTTGATTGGTGCACACACTTACAACAGGCCCAATCATACGTCTAGAATAGATTATATTCTTCTCGACGTATGTTTATGGAGCACCCTGAGTGACATGGAGATTATTCAGACTATTGAGAGTGATCATAATCTTCTCTCTCTTGTCTTATCTCCTGAGTGGCTCAAGGGCAAGGCTGGGTTACAACCACTGTCGGCATCCAACTCTCAGATGGCCAGTGTATCTAACTGTGGGAGGCGACTGAAGTGGGCCAAGCTCGTCTTATCTGTTGAGAAAGTCACAGCCATAGGGGCACTGCTGGCCTTAGCCCAGAGAAATCTAGGCTCATTGTCCCATGCGCCTAAGGAGGCCACGCAGATTTTTTGTGACCTAACTAGGGCCCTAAGTAAGCTTTTCATCTCACCTAGTAGTTCCTTTGGTGCGACTAACAGGACTAAACCCATGAATAGACAGGGATGGTTTACGACAAAATGCAGGACCATGAAAAAAGCCTTAATAGGGGCAGTTAAATTCAAGTCCCAACTTGCAATTAGGACAGCTAGGAAGGATTACTCCCACACCCTAAGGGCAGCGAAAAAGGAGTGGGAGGAGAAGTTTTGGGAAGACCTTTTGATAGCAAGCAAGGGAAAGGATGCAAGGGGCTTTTGGAGCTTGGTTAGAACAAGGAATAGGCCAGATGTATCGCTGGTTACGTGTAACATCCCCACCCAGATCTGGTATAACCACTTCGAGGCCCTGTATTCCCAACCTGAAGGGGACCTTAGTGAGCCTTTTTCCCTGGAGGATGATGTTATTGTTAGTGGCATTGATGGCTTTACCGCGAGGGAGGTGGAGGCCGTAATTAAGTCCCAGGTCCCATTAAAAGCAGCTGGGCCGGATGGGATACCAGGTGACTTGCTATGAGCCGATCCCAAGGAATGGGGACAACTCGTCGCTACACTACTAAATGCAATTGTGAGGGGCGCATTAGTACCTGATTCCTGGAAGGGGGCGGAGGTTGTCCGATATTCAAAAAGGGGTGTTGGGACAACCCCGCTAATTACAGGCCCATTAGTCTCATCGACTCTTCCCAAAAGGTGGTCGGGAAGGTGATTTTGGGGAGGGTCCTTCAATGGGCTGATGACTACAAGATACTGTCTGACTTTCAGGCGGGATTCCGTTCAGGTACTGGGACGATCGAACAGGCCTTCAGGCTGATGCTCCTGTATTGGAAGGTGGTGGTGCTGGGCAAGGGCAGTCTTTATCTGGCCTTCATTGACCTGAAGACTGCCTTTGACCTAGTACACAGGGAGGAGCTATGGAGGGTTCTGCAGGGGCTGGGGCTGTCCCCCTATATCCTGTCGCTTTTGATTAAACTTCATACAGACAATTATGCACAGGTGCGGTGGGGCACGAATGGGGAGAAAACAAATAGGATCCCGGTGTGTAGGGGTGTCCGCCAGGGATGCGTGTTAGCTCCCACACTATTCTCATTGTATGTGAATGGCGTGGTAGAGCACCTGCTTAAAGAACCAGCAGATGCTCCGTCCCTGGCGGGCACTCGGATCCCCACGCTGCTCTTTGACGACGATACCCTTCTCATCACAAAGACACCCCGGGGTCTCCAAAAGCTCCTCAACCGCTTCCAGGAGTTCTGCTCTCTCAGGGGCTTGACGATCAATGTAGACAAGACCAAATTCCTGACCTTGAACCCTCCTAAAAAGCTAGGGCCCCCTCCGGTTCTAAATACTGTTCCCCTGGAGAGGGCCTTAGCAATTCCATGGGCTGGACCCCACATATTCAAAAGATGCTGCTCAGCCACAAAAGGGTGACTGGCGTCCTACTCAGGGAACATCGCTCATCCTCTAAACATTGCATTTCCTCGGTTATAGACATCTACAAAGCTAGAGGGGTTACTGCCGCCCTGTATGGGGCGGAGTTGTGGGGCACCTCAAACCTTGAGGTACTAGCTAAAGCGGAAAGTAGGTTTCTGAAGGATATTATGGCCCTTCCACTGAGCACACCCACAGTCCCAGTGCTTCTCGACTTGGGCTGCAGACCAATTGCGGACCAGGCGCGACTCCGGTCTTTGCTCTTGTGGGCTCGCTTGTGGAGGGTTCCCGAGCTAGCCTCATATGCAGCAGGCCTGTCTAAGGTGATCGAAATGGAGGGATGGCACCAAATAAAATGGTTAAGGGATGTTAAGAGTCTATTGAGGGAGCTGGGTCTGGATGACTGTTGGGCTACTCGTTCTGCTCCTCCTTAAGCCACCTTGAAGAAATTGTACTGGGAGTGGGTATCTTCCAAACTCATTGGCAATCCTCGACACTGCAATTCGACCGCAGCATAAGGATCAAAGATGTGGTTGCATATGAGCCTTATCTGGACCTTATCTCTATCCCACTGGATAGGGCTCTCTACTTTAAGCTTAGAGTGGGTACCTTACCTCTAGGTAACCTGGTGTCCAGGTGGAAATCTTCTTCCCAGTCCTCGCCCTTCTGTGCTTTGTGTTCGACACGGGTGGAGACGGTGGCACACATTCTTTTTGAATGCCCGGACTTTTGTGCTCCAAGGAGGCGCTGCCTCATACCATTGTGTAGACTTTTAGGTACACGCCAGCATTTGGTGGCCCTCCGTATTTTACTGACTGATACATCCTCCCCCATTGTCTGTGGTATTACAAAATTTTTAAAATGGGCATGGGTGATCCGCTCAAAAAGGCTTTCCATTTCAATTTAATTCTTTTTTAGATATTTATTGTAATAGTTCCCGATTGTTTTATTCTTTTTAAATTACACTGTATTTTATTCTTGGCCTTGTGAATGTATTTCTTAATGTATGTATTGCTTTTAAGATATTTACGTATCGAAATAAAGCATATATCACTCACTCACTCACATCTACTCTATGACTGCGTAGAAGAGAAGCCCAGCTGCTGATTGTTTTGCGGGTTTTGAAATAACAGCTGCTCCGCGAGCTCCGTGGTTTCATTTATACATATGGGTTTCAACTCATGCAGAAAATATTTGATCTTGATAAAGGACAATTGCATGTTTTTTTTTCAATGTTTGATACTAGACTCTTTCATTCCAATTTTTCTACTTCACATCCCAAAAATTCCCTATTTTACCATAGCCCGGACGCGTCAATTTGAGCATTACAGCCTTATCTATTAAAGGCTCTGCCCTATATAAATTGATCATAATAATGTTGCTCCATCAATGTTAGAGATCGCACAATGGCGAAACATTTGTTGTTTACGCTTAATATTCCATTGTAGTGTTTTATATCTAAACATTTTGGGGGTTTGCGTTAAACACATAAAATCAATAATTTAATATTCTTGAGAAATTAAATCTAAAAAAAATCATACCTATTAATATTTAAAGGCTTGGTCGATCTATATGTAATATGTGCAAAATTCACAAAAGGATATAATTTCAAATCAAGAAGGGCTAAACATGCTTCCTAACCTGGTCTAGCCAGAATATCTATAGTTAGTCTTGATACCTTATTTGCCCAGAGAAAAGTAGAAAAAAACTTGCATTTCTTTAAAAAATGTCACTTGTATTGCATTAGGAATATCTAAAAATAAGAAAATACATAAGGGTAAAAGCAAGATATGAATAAGAGCAGCCCGGCCTAATATTGAAATGGGAAATTCATTCCATTTTGCAAACAGCCCCTTTATCTTATTCATTAGAGACATAGTTTAAAACATACAGGTCATCGACATTTTCAGAAACATATATACCAAGCAGTGCTTAATTTGTAAAATATGAAGTCCAGGTGCTCAAACATTTGTCTCATGCCACACCCACTTTCCCTGGGCTCGCCCACTTCCTCCACTGGCTCCACCCACTTCCTTTTTTGGCTCCACCTTCATCCTCAACTGGCAGGCTGAAAGCCAGATGTAATATACATTCTGAATTTCAGCAAGGAAGCCTTCCTCAAATAAGGTTTTGATAGAGGTTCCCCCGGCCTGTGAAAACTTTGAAAAAGATGAAATCAAAAGTGCATGTAAATCACAATTTTAGAATGAAATAGCTAAAATGATTAATGTTTTGAAAAGAGACACCAAGATACCTCTTGGGTCTAGCATTAACCAGTGGGCCGAATTCAGTTAACAGTGTTACAGAGTAGAATCTCTTTCTTTGATTTATTTATTTTATACCCTCCTATTTGCTGATGATAGTCCTGAAAAATATCAAATATTTGTTTTTGAATGTCTAAGCTGGGTTTTAAAAACGAAACGATATCATCAGCGTACAACTTAAAATCAGACAATCCTGGTATTGGAGATGTCGAACCACTAATTGAGCGGATGGCTGTAGCCACAGGCTCTATAAAAGAGGCAAAAAGTGACGCACAGCCACTCTGTATATTACATGATAAAAACAAACCTTTTAATGAAATGTACCTGTAGTTTCTTTGCCAAGAACTCATAATATTCAGTAAAAGCTTCTATTACCTTTACCAGAGGGTGTGATGTGAGTAATATGAAGGAAGTCCTAATAATGTACAATCATTCAAAGTAGCAAGAATTGCTTCTGGATTATTCAATGTTTTAATGTATTCCAAAGGAAATATAAATGAATACATGTGTGATAATTCCTTTAATGTTTTACAAGTATGTGTTTACTTAATTTGTGATAACAGAAGACTAACAATGAAATTAACCTCTTAGGTTTACGTTCTTATCGTCGTGCGTTTTCATAGCACCATAGTGCTAGTACACTGCTTGAATGGTCTGTTTAGTGTTATTTCTTCCTTAGGTGTGGGGAGGGTTTGCTCTACTTGTTTTTGGAATTGATTCGTTTTTGTGGTAAAAAATCGTGATAATACATGTGGAATTGCTACTCTTTTCCTAATAGCCAGTAGACATTTTTATTAGTTGCCAGGGTTCAGCAAATGAATGTTTTTGTCGTGCTTTTCTAGGCTCTGGCAGCACGTGACAAGTGCTATAAATGAAGAGGACCAACACAAAGCGACAGAGGAGAAATTTGTGTTAGAAGAGGCTCAGAGAACAGCAACGCGGGAGCGGAAAGAAAAAGGCGTAGACTGGAAACCGCTGCTGTTCACATATGATGTGGCTATGAATGAGTGGCGGTACAAGTATGAAGAGTAAGTGACCCGCGCGTTCTCTTGGCGCTGTGCCATGCAATAAATGAAGTGATAACCCTTACACACTAAAATTATCAGAAGTTGTGCCACGTTAAATACATTGCACCTGAGAAGCATAGCATGACAGGCATGATCAGCCTTTAGGTTCACGTGATGCTATAAGGTAACAGTTTATGGATATCCAGCTTAATGGTGCTAATTGTATCTACCTCAGAAGGCTGTAAGACTGAGGTTAAAGACTGAGGTTAGCAACCAAGATTCAAACTTGTGACTTAATAGTGCCTAATTTGTAAGGGGCCAATGTTTTGTTCAGAAGACCACAGTCAACACTCTTGAATGCAAGCGTGCCAAATACCAAGGCTGCCTAGACTTGTGTCCACCTCCTGCCTCTTTAATCCACCATCCGAAACTCCTTGTCCCTTTATCTCACTCTTGCAGATTGCGGCTTACTGCCTTTGTCACAGTTTTACCACCTTTCTCTTCCTCCTTATTGCTCTGGGTAATAGTTTGATGAGAAAAAATAAGTGCTGATCCCCATAATTGAGAGCTATTGGGCCCCACCTGCACCACCCTACTCAAATTAAGCACTGGACTAGGAGATACTGACCATTTGTTTGCAATGGTTGCAATATTGCACTGAGCTATGTCATACCACATAACTTTTTGGCATGCTCTTAATGAAACCTTAAACTAAAGGTAATTCATCTTTCTACACAGACTTTTTATCAGTGGAAATGCCATATTTAATAGGGACAATATCACAAAACTCTGAATGCACTTCTAGTTTTATTTTCACAGTTGCCACCATATAAATAGCTGTTGTTAGCAAAATTGCTAAATCAGATTGCTTAGCTGGTCACCCAGAGGTTTTCAGACTTCGTCTAAATCTCTCACATGAAGCTACGGTTCTCAACCTGTCTCTCACACTTGTAAATTTAAAAAAAAGGTTTTTTCGCTTGGTAAATTCGTACCATCCATCAGAATATTGTAGCTAAGCCCATATCTAGCCTACAGGTTTAGCTCATGAGCGATGCCTAGTACGCATCCTTGGTCCACATTCTCTCTTCCCTCTCTCTCCTGATGATATATTGTCATTATTTAATACTATGGACATACATATGTAGCTGATCCTCATGAATGCTACGTTGTTAAAGCCATCATAACTTTCAATACTCTGACACATTTTCAACTGATCCAGGATAATTCTTAATGAACAGTGTTGGACCTGGCCCTTTTGGCAGGGTCACACCCAGATGTTTGCCTTCTGTTGCTGGACCTGTTTTTGCTGCATTAGGATTCTGTGCAACTATTCTATCCTAACCAGTAGTAAAGTGCTTGGGCTTTCTCTCTAACACATGGTGCAATTGGCATCTACTTCATTGGTACACTTGAATTACTTGTACGTCCATAGTAAATGGTACCCAGATCCTGTAAATTAAATTTAGAGTTGACAAACTAAACCTTTTGCCAGGCCTAAATATGACTTGTTAATACTTGTAAGCCACCCATAAGGTAGGCCCTAAAGGTTCGTAGGGCTGGGTGTATTGAATTTGAAAAGTAGGACATGTGTACTTAACTTTTACATGTCCTGGCAATGGAAAACTCCTAACGTTGTTTTTTACTGTTGTAAAACCTATCTCTCCCACTGACTAACACTGGGTTTCCTTATTACATTTAACAATGCTAACTTTAGATGGGTAGCAGATAGAGATATGTGGTTTACACTCAAACAAATTGTTCTTTAGAATACTCTTTAAAGGTGAAGCCGTCACTTTTAGAAAGTTGGCATCTTTTTGTACCTTCTGCTAATGTCCTGTGAATGGCTTTTCCGTTGGGGCTTGTGTGTTTCTTCCAGATAGTAACACAAAGAGTGCTCAGTTGACAGGATGGGCCATTCTGGTAGGATGACTGGGGAGGGGTATACACAGCCCCACTCATACTTCAAACTGCTTTGTCTCCTGTACACACAATGGCACTAGATATCATGCCTGCCCTTCTTTTTGTCACCCTAGATAATTTGGAGCCTGGACTGGGTAAGGGGAAGAACTTTCCAGACCCAGTTGTCGGGCTAGGACAGGGAGTCTGTGTACCAGGTATAAATATTGGACCTCCAGAGCGACTTATCAGAACACTCTTGGATCTGTGGCGGTTACAGAAGAAAGACTGCCCTGCTGCCAGTGGACCACCCTGCTGCTTGAAGGACTGTGTTGCTGTCTAAGAAGGAAGATTTGACCTGTTTGCTCTTATCCTAGGCTACCCAGAGTGACTCTAATGATCAGTTGGTTGACCTCCTGTTTGAACTACAGGGACACAACAAACTTCAGAGGCCTCTCTGAAAAAAAGCCCAGCTGACCTGCTGCAACTGGACATTCAACTGGACCTGTCTGAACCCTGCTGCTGGCCTCTGCTGGAGTGAATCTTAATACCCAAGAGACACCCCATCAGGTCCTGGAACCTTGTCTGGCATCAGTGAGCTATCCGCCTTAATGAAAAACATTTTTAAAAATTGAATTGTGGGCTCCTCCTGAAAGCAAACAAGCACATTTGTACCAATACTCTGCCACATGCGAAGACCGCCAACGTGAAGTTTCAGTGAAACCTGCTCATCGTGCCAACAGGGACCTCTATTGATGACTAGCAAAGCAAGACCTGCATCGTGAAGACGTTGTACTGCAGCGGTTCCAATGAATGCTGCGGGGCCAATGCAGAGTCCATGCACTGGGAGAATTCTCGCTGTAGAGTCTATGCATCAGTCCTCATTTGGGTTGCCCCGCGCAGCAGAGGAGATGGGTCTGTTCTTCTGGATCCACAGATGGGCTAGCAGAGCACCTTCAGGCCCACTTCCTATGGTCCAGGACTGGGGTAGCACCACTTGGCAAGGTAGGCCTGACAGGCGGCAGAGTCCAGGTGCTTGGTTCAAGGTAGTTAGAGCCTTCTGTTCTTGAGGCTCTAGTCAGTAGTCCAGCCATCTAGCCCTCAGAGTCGCCCTGGGTTCCTGAGTTCAACAGATGCAGGCCCAGTCCTTCTTATCCAGGCAGGAGGGCAGCAGGTCAGCACAGCAGGCAGCTGGCCTTCGGGGCAGCAGTCCAACAGAGTGGCAGTCCCTTTAGCAGCACAGACGTCCTTCTTCCTGACAGGGTCCACAGGTCCAGAAGTGTACTGAAGAGTTGATAACTGAGGGCCAATATTTCACATCCTTTGAAGTGGGAGAAGGTACTGGAAGTTTGCCTTTGAAGTGCACAGGTATTCTGACTACCCTGCCCTAGCTCCAGAGTAACTACAGGGGGTATGAGGCCCTATTATGTAGAGGCAGGACACAGCCCCTTCCAGTGTAAGTGGGGGTGCCCCATTCCACCCTCCCATCCTGACAGTGATGGCCCATCCAAGACCACCTAACCTCTCTATTGTGTGTGGCTATCCAGTAGGAATACACAAAGCCCAACTGTCAGCAACATCCAGTTATGTGACCCAGAGACAGTCTGCAGGCACTAAATGGCTAGGCCAGGAAAATTAAAACTTTCTGTAAGTGGCATTTTCAAAATTCTAATTTAAAATCCGACTCCACCATAAGGTAGGATTTTCCATTATAATTCCAAAGACACCAAACATGAATTGGGTGCCTGCTCCTATCTGGAAGTTACATCTAATTCAATGTATAAGGTAACCTCAATGTTATCCTATGGGAGAGGTAGGCCTTGCAGTAGTGAAAAACGAATGTAAGAGTTTTTTTCTAACAGGACATGTGAATCTTAAAGTACATGTCCACCTTTTTAAATACACTGCACCCTGCCCTCTGGCTGTCCAGGACCTATCCTACGGCTGACGTATAAGTATTAAAAAGGACGATTTGGGCCTGGAAAGAGGTTTTTCCCAGCCAGGTTGACATGGCAGTTTAAAAGCTGCACACACAGGCTGCAGAAGCAGACCTGAAACATGTTTAAAGGTCTACTTAAGTGGGTGGCACAATCAGTGCTGCAGGCCCACTTTTTGCATTCAATTTACAGGCTCCGAGCACTGGTAGATCCACTTTACTAGGGACTTACACGTATATTAAATATGCCATTTGGGTATAAGCCAATTCTACTATGTTTTAAGGAGGGGGACAAGCACTTTAGCACTGGTTAGCAGTGGTAATTTGTGCAGAGTCCTATGGCCAGCAAAACAAAGTCAACAAAACAGGAGGGTTGAAAACAAAATATTAAGGGGAAAACCACTCTAAGGATGCCCGATGCTGTGTGTTTCCCCCAGAAACTGCTGGGGAAAAGGTTAAACACAATGGGAATCCTGCAGCATTTTACCATTTGTTCAGAGGACCATCAGGGTTCCACTCGTATTGAGAAGTTACCCTCCGGCATTTACTGATGCTGCCGGGGACGAATAATGGCTATGTGAGTGATAAACTCATTCCCGTCCAAGGTAATTAACGACACTTCAACTGTTACTCTGTAATGAAGCTTCATAAATACTTTGTGAAATAATGCAATTAAATTATTTCAAATTTTAACTGCATTTTGAGATTTAAGACACAACTTGCTATAATTAACTGGAATAAGTATTCTGATGAAAGCCTGCTTTGAATCACATCACTCTGTGTGTGTTTCACCACATGATAATGATGGGTCTGCAAGGAAGTTTAAATGATTCATAACACTTCTATTGTAGTGGAACTGGATGTATAGAAGTGGCATTGACCGATGACTTACAAATTTCTACATAATGTGTGTGTATATTAATTTGCGTATTTATTGCATTGCATTTCGTTGTATCTTTCTAACAATGAGCAGATGGTGGGCAATTGATGTGACCTCTTTCCTGGGCATTCCTGTCCACCCTGCTATCATTCTTCATAATAGCTCAATGTAAGGCTTAATATTCAATATTATTCTTCCCATCATGCTTTGCAGCTTGCGCCCCTGGAGCCTGCTGAATGACATTGCACAATTTGAGAAGGATGGGATTCTTCAAACCGTGGAGCGACACCTACCTTCCAGGCTTCCCTCTCACAAAGCTTTGTGCATCAAAAGGCTTGTAACACATCACGAGGTAATTGAAAACCTGATACATTTAGCCTCAGTCCAAATCAGCATGGTTTTACTCTTTTATATAGCACTCTGTTTGCTAAACGTTTATTGTGGTGAAAACACAAATTTACAACTCTGCCTCGGCCTGATTTGTGATACGATGGCAAAATTAGTGCAATTTTGTGTTACTTTTGTTATATGAAATTCTCGATTCTATGATATGACCACTCATTGCGCCATCACACGCCGTTTGCAGTAAAGGTTTTGTGGAAATGTACCATTTGCGGTTACATTTTCATTGAAAGCACTGGAGCATCATGAACAGAATGTGAGCACTTGTTAGCCATGCTTTGGTTTTTTGTCCCGTTAACCGCGAAATGCATCCACGACTTTAGCATTTTGAGCTAAGTACTTACCCAAACTCCAGTTTTTGCAGACCCCTACTGTTTTTTGTATTTCATAATCATTTTTATTGAGATTTTAGAAGTCAAATAGTAGAGAAGCAGTACAGAAAGAAGAGGAATACTTGCATATTGGGATATGAGGAATGGGAGAAGGTACAAAATGATTTGCTATATAGTCATAGTGTCACGATATTCTAGTATCATGACAAAAATAATATTATCAAAGTATGATAGTACCATAGGGGCCAGGGACGAATGAAGTGCTAGGAGTGTGTTGCCAGAGTATTATGCAGTGGAATACCCGAGAGTAGTATCAGGATATGGAGATAGAGAGAGACAAGATAGAGAGGACAGAAAGTAAGGAAACAGAAAGAAGAAAAAGCTATGGTGGAGGGGTAGATATGGAGAAGGTTGGGGGAAAGGGGAGGTAAGCTAGGGAGGGGGAGTTAGGCAGAGGGTGGCAGAAGGGATGAGTTAGCATCTATGGTAACCTGGAGTTAGAGATGGATGACTGTAGTTTTGACCAGATTTTTTGTTTTTTCTTCGATGGATATTTTGGGTAAGTGTTTAGAGAGTTATCATTCCCACTGGTACATTGGACCCATTCCTACCAGGTGTGGACTGAGAGTTTAGAGAGGTCCTTCCATTCAGACAGAATAGCTTTTGGACCGATTGAAACTAGTATTTCCCATAAAATACTTCCTTCATTGTCCAGACGATGAGCTGTTTCTGGAGGGAGGGAACCTAATACAGTAGAGGCAAGATCAGGGGTTCAGCATGTCCTTAGGATCCGCAATATGGTAGCCCCAAGTTTGGACAAGACTTTTCTTAGAAAAATGCAATCAAGGAACATGTGCTGTAAGTCTCCTGTCACTTTTCCGCAGCTCTAGCATTAGTGCACACCCCTACTTTTAACCACAGTGTGTGGACACAAGTTATCAATAGAATATTATTTTCATCTTACAATAAAAAGAAAAGCCTCTCCTCTTTATACACAAATATCAGATCTTAAACTTAAAATACATTATTTTGGAAAAAAGTTAAGATATTTTTTTAAAATGCATACAAAATTCACAATCTTTACCTCAACACAATACACAAGGAATTCAAAAGCTAACTGTTTTATAGTCTGAAAATAAACACAGTGTGTGTGGCAGGTTAAACTTCAACTAGTGACAGATTTCTATTCTGCTGAGGTCAATATTTCACATGACAAGTGAAGCTTTTTGAAGAAACACTTAGGTCATATTCATAATTTCAATTTATAATCAGAGGTGGGAAGTGGATTTTGCAAAGCCCTAGAAAGCTTGCAAACTTAAAACTAGAGCGTGTGTGGGTATTCAAATACGTTTGCATGACCTGTTCCCAACCTGGAAACAATCGTCTCATCAAAGGTAGACGTAAATTCATTTCCCAGGGGAGGAGAGCACTGCAGAAATTGATGGTGGTTGTAAGAAAATCGGATTCTCCATCAGGATATTATTGTTACAATAGAGGAAAAAAAACAGCAGTTACATAATGTGAAAGAATTATTATGCACATTTGTACTTTGTGCACAGCTGTTAATGTGGGAAAAGTACCATATTGAAGTGGCATTCGAAAAACGTTTTGCATAAGTGCTCCTGGAACCCTGTCACGTCTGCAGGTTTCCAAGACTGCTCTTGAAAACCTTGGTGACGTATTAAAATGTGTAAATCTGCACCTTTCCGAGATAAATGTAGGGTGTAGATTTCTAAATCATTTGAATTTGGCCCCTTATGTTCTACGTTTAGAATTTCCACTTATGAATAGGGGATTCAAGTGCTCTTGACCCACTCAATGGGGACAGCACCCCCTTGTAGCATCGTGCTATAAAGAACCACAGACACAGGTTCTACTTTTAAGGAGCTTTATTCTCTGTTACCTGTCTTTACCCTGTCCCTACTCTAACTGCCTCTTCCCTTGTCCGTCCCCTCCTCTTCCTGTCCACCCCCTAAGCTCCACCCACAACCACTAGTCTGCTAACTTCACAACATCTCCCCCTTTTGTAACAAACAAAACAAACATATTGGCTTCTCAGTCCATTTCTTCAATGAGTCTTTTGGGTGGACGTGTGTCGCGATGAGGTCGTGGTGACCTAGCTCTCGGACCAGCATTGTTCATTATCTCATGGACAGGACCCGTGGTATCACGATCATCTGAACGTGGTTCTTCTGAACTGGGAGTGTCCATTTCACTCACCACGGTTCCAGTGGTGTCTCGTGATAACTTCTTGAAATGCGAAATGTTTCTCGTGACTCGCCGATGCTCTGATTCCGCAGTCAGCATTGTTCCTTTCTTTTTCGTGATTAGCAAAGGTTCATCCTTGAATAGGCAGTCGGTCTTCCTTTGCTGTTCTTGATTGACGAGAACACGGTCCCCTTCATGGAAGGACAGTGACCTCGCTCTTCTCCGGCGGTCGGCATATGACTTCATTCTGTCCTTATTGCGTCTGTCCGTTATCACCATCTCTTGATGGTCTTGTGCGGGCGATGACGTATGCAAGGCCCCTTCCCACGTTGGAATGCGATTCCTCATGGGGCGTCCTAGCATGAGTGTCGCCGGGGACTGCCCAGTCGTTGCGTGAGGGGTTGTTCTGTAGGCTCGGAGAACCTCGTTGAGAGCCACTTGCAGATCTTTGCCCTCCGTAGTAGCATGTTGAAAAGTCTTCTTGAGTGTGGCCATGAATCTCTCGATTGTTCCATTAGCTTGAGGCCAGAGAGGTGTTATCCTGCGATGATGAAAATCCAGGTGTCTCGCAAAAGCTGCAAAGTCTTGCCCGTTAAAAGGGGGTCCATTGTCCGTTTTCACCTTCGTGGGAACACCCCATGTGGCAAAGACTTCATCAAGGACTTTGATGGTACTAAAGGCATTTGTGGATGGTACAAAGTATGCCATGGGATAGCGAGAATGCTCATCAATGATGGCCAACACATATTTGCCAGATGCCAGGGGTCCTTAGAAGTCAATGGCGATCTCCTGCCATACTCCCGGGGGCAACGTGGTCATGTGCAGTGGTGCTGGAGGATCACTCTTGCTGGTGAGCTGACAGACGTGACAGTCTTTCAAGGTCTCTTCTACCAGTTGATCCAGATAGGGAAACCATACTCGTTCCCGTAGCGCACGTTTAGTCGACACGATCCCCCGATGCCCTTCATGTGCAAGGGCAACCACTCCTTGCCTTAGTTGAGTGGGGATCACGATACGCTGGTCTCGCAGTAGTATACCATCAGTGGTGGCTGATAGTTCACCACAGACATGCCGGAAGGCTTGCATTTCTCGTTTGATAATGGGATCAGTCTCTTCATCCTGAGGGTCATGTCTCCACCTGTTGTTTCGAACCCTGCGAAGGACTTTCTGCAGGACGATGTCTTGAGCCGTACTTTCCCGGATGGTATCCATGGGGATAGCTGGGGGTAGGGCTTGGTCAGTCACAAAATGTATGTATTCTTCCGCGATGGATGACTTGGAGACTGACGATGCAAGTGGGTGCCGGGACATATAATCAGCCGGGTTTTCCGATTTGCCAGGTTTGTGGATAATGGTGAATGTGTACTCCTGTAGTCTTAAGCCCCATCTTTCAATCCTTGGGGGCATCTTTGATCGTGGGTTTCCGTAAATGGTGACAAGGGCTTGATGGTCTGTGATTAAAGTGAAATGTTTGCCGTATATGAAAACATGAAAATGTTCACATGCCCACACAACGGCAAGGCTTTCCTTCTCGGGCTGCGAGTAAGCCCTCTCCGGGTCTGTCAGGCTGCGGCTCGCATAAGCAATGATACGACGTTGATCTGAGTCTTTATTATACTGGGCCAGGATGACACCGAGTCCGACGGGACTGGCATCCATAGTTATCTCAGTCTTTCTTTGTGGGTTGAAGTAAGACAAGTGATCCGCAGACTCCACCGCCTTCTTGATTTCCTTGAAGGATTGCTCACATTGAGGAGTCCACTCAAACGGTTGACCTTGTTTGGTCAAGATGCGGAGAGGATGACTGATCGTCGCATAGTCCCTGATGTAGCGAGCACAGTAACTAGCCATGCCTAAGAACGACCTGAGTTCACTGACATCCTGGGGACTCTTGGTGTTGTTCAGGGTCATGATCTTGTCAGGATCAGGTTTCATGCCAGCGCTTGAGAAAATGTGGCCAAAGAATTTTAGTGTGTTCTGATGAAATTCACATTTCTCTTTGTTTAGAGTCAGGTTGGCCTCCAATAACGCATGACAGACACGATTGAGTGCAATATAGCGTTCTCGTAGATCAGAACCATATACAAGTATGTCATCGCTATAATTAAGCGTGTTGGGAATGTTTTGGATAACTTGCCGAATGGCTTCCTGAAATATTTCGGCTGCGGAGGAAACTCCAAAACTCAGTCTCTTATATCTGAACAACCCCAGATGGGTTGCGAATGTGGTGATGTATCTTGACTTTACATCTAGTTCTAGCTGGTGGTAACCTTTATTTAAATCCAACTTGGAAAACACTGTTGCACCATTGAGGGCGGAGATCATATCGCTCAGATGGGGTCCCGGATGTCGTTCTCTTTTGATTGCAGTATTGGGCAGGCGCATGTCCACACAGAGTCTGACTTTGTTGGCCGTGCCCTTCTTGGGTACTATAACTACTGGGGACATCCACGGTGTGGGACCATCCGTGCGCTCGATGATGTCAGCAGCTAACAGATCCTGGAGTTCTTCCTCAACAGCAGCCTGAAGATGGAACGGTACCCTTCGCGGATGTTGAGCGATGGGCCTGACTTGTTCATTAATGTGTAATCGCACTTGGCAGTCTTTCAATTTGCCTAGTCCTTGAAATAGTCTGGGAAATTGGCGGGTCACATCTTGGTTACCGCTAACCTTGAAGAGGATTTCCACTAGGTGAAGACGTTCAGCTGTCGGAAGGCTCAGCAGACAGTCTGCTACTGGGCCCTTGATGACATGGATGACCGCAGAAATGGTTGTGTCCTCGTGCTTGAGGGTCGTCGAGAACTTCCCAAGGCAGGGAAGTGGCTTTTTTGCCATCCACGTGAAAACCCTCACTGGTGCAAATGTCAGAGGAGGACGTGGACTCATTCTTTCATATTCGGTGATCGGAATATAGTTCAAGGATGCACCGGAGTCTAGTACGAACTTTGTGTCATGATTGCCAACTGTGATGTCCAAACGAGGATACGTTTTCAGTTGGTCCGGATCTGCAGCTAAGTTCAGGTATTCGATGGTGTATGCTGAGTCTCGGGATGAAGGTCTCGAGTCCTTGGACGGTGACCTCCGTTCCCACCTGGACTGCCGTGACTCTCTGCTGGAGTGTGACGACCCAGAGGACGGCTCAGTCAGTTCTTGGACAGCTCGCGCATCATTTCTTCGAGTGTCGGACCGGGATGTCCTCGAAGTGCTGTTTCGTGTGTCAGACTGAGATGTCCTGGTTGCACTATTTCGTCTCTCCTTGTTGTATTCCCCACACATCGCTTTGAAATGATTAGTTCGACCGCACTTCCGACACCTCCGGCCCATGGCAGGGCAGCTATCCACATGAGGGTAATCATACCCACATCTGTAACATTTCCTCACTCTCTCTGGTTTTCTCTCTTTCTTCCATGGCTCTCGCCGCTGGTATCTTGACTGATCTTGACGGGAGGGCGGGCGTGACCGCCATTGTCTGTCCCTCGAACTCCTTCGATTGTCGCTTTTGGCGTGGACTCGTCGCACTTGTTCGTGACTCCCTTTGTGTCCCGTTTCAATATCAGCGGCATACTCCTCCGCCTGGTCATAGACTCGTGTCATCTCCTCTATGTCGTCTAGGCTATGTTCTTTCCTCAATAGTCGCCTCCTCAGTTGATCGGAGTGGCATCCATCTATTATTTGTGACTTAATTGCAGCATCTGTTGAGAAATTATCAAATTCACAATGCTTGGCTAGTCTCCGCAGGCGCATCATGAAAGTACTCATGGGTTCTTCCTTCCCTTGACGAGCCGAGTGGAACGTATGGCATTCGTAGTCCACATTTTTCTTGTGAAGAAATCTTTTGTTGAGTGCGTCACGCACTTTGTCATAGGTGTCCGCCTCAGCAGCAGGAAGGTCTTTGATTATTTTGACTATTTCCCGCCCCGCCAGGTTGCGCAGGGCAATCAACTTCTTCTTGTCCGCAGTCACTTCCGACCCTTCGATGTAGTCTTCAAATTCTTCCAGCCATTCTTGCCAACTGGGACCCATGCTTCCCCCAGTGGTCACTTTGAGAGGCTCGGGCGCTCGTAGGTGCGATCCACCTGCAACCTTGGGCTTGACGTCGCCTTGTTGCGGTGGAGTGGCTTCATCGTCAGACACCATGTTGTCCGAGGGGCGTCCCGCTTGCCTCACTGATGTGTTTGTTTCCTGCTATTTACTTAGTCGTCGACGCTTGTCTTGTCACTGCTTGTTTTCAGTTTCGGGTATCAATGCTTGTTTAACTTTAGGTGCCAATGCTTGTTTGTTTGCCAATGCTTGTTTAACTTTAGGTGCCAATGCTTGTTTATTTTGCTCAATGCCTGACTTCAAAATGGCCGCCTACAGTTTGCACAGGGAAGGTGTCCCGAAAGTTGCCTGACTCAAAGATGGCCGCCGTGATCATCCACAGGCACTACTTTCTCTCTCTTCATTCAGCTCTTTTCTTCACCCAGGACTCACCGGCAGTCGTTTTCAGGAGCAGTACCCTCCGGATTCAGCTCCCTCAGGTCACCGCTACCGTCAGGTGAGGTTGGGGTGGGCTCCCACCTTACTTTGCAGGGTCCTCGGCGGTGGCTTGCCAAGTCTCACGCATCGGGCGTGAGATTCTCCGACGTCGGAGCCACTCAAGCTCCGATTATTTCGCGCTCAGAAGCAGGCCTTCGTGGGGCGATCTACCCCAATATTCACTCTCCCCCGACCACAGCAGACATCAGGTTGGGTTGGGGTAGGCTCCCAGCTCACTTTCGGAGTTCCCGCTTCTTCGGTGCCAATAGCGTGCCAAAGCTCACGCATCAGGCGGAGCTCGCGCTTTCGGCGCAAAAACTTCTTCTTTGCTCGAGCGTTTCAGCGCTCGTGGTAGTGGCTCCCTCGGGCTCCCACACTCACAGGAGGGGCAGGGTCATCCACTATTGCTCTCTTCTTCGGCTGGCAGCATCACACAGCAGCGGACCTTTCTCTCCGACGCTGCAGGCGACAGGGTGCTTCCATTCAATTCTGTGGGCTGCAGTCCTGCTTATCCCACCCTCGTCGCCAGTTGTAGCATCGTGCTACAAAGAACCCCAGACACAGGTTCTACTTTTAAGGAGCTTTATTCTCTGTTACCTGTCTTTACCCTGTCCCTACTCTAACTGCCTCTTCCCTTGTCCGTCCCCTCCTCTTCCTGTCCACCCCCTAAGCTCCACCCACAACCACTAGTCTGCTAACTTCACAACACCCCTTGTGGTCGAAAATATGCCCTGCGGCTTAAGCTTTTCCCATTCTACACTTCTTCCTGAAAAGATTCGACCATATGCAACTGGATGTCAGTCACAGCCCTCAATGTGCAATTACTTTAGATATCATCACATACAACATGCCTGTGCATTAAAATCAGACTCCCATTAACATAATTTTGTGAGGCCAGTCAACACTTTCAAGACAACATCTTGGTGAGTCAGTCTGTCAGTCTCCACTGCAACTAGACATCTTGGGAAGAAGAGGAAAATCGATGTTGTAAGTTTCATTTGGCTTCCCACTGCTTTTTAGAAGTTCACATATTCATACTAGCAGCACAAAACTAGCAAACAGACCACTGGTTACATGCCTAATAGCTTGTTTTTATTTGCTAATAAATGTTAGTTTGAACTCTAACGGTAAATGTACACATCAAATGTTATGAGATATAAAACATTTACATATCAAATGTTATTTATTTAAATGTAAAATCCCCTGTTCTTGTAACTGGTGAGCTATTGCAGGTGTCCTGCTATCAGAAACAGTTGAATATTAATGAATAGGTCTCTTCACACGTCTCATATATCCAAACATGGCTAATGCATTTCACATTACATTATATCTAGTAGTGATAAGTGCATTTTGTCTCCCAATTTCTATTGGTCAGAGTGCAGACTTTTTCTGTATGCGAAAATATTTTCTCAAATTCTGTCAATATTCTGTAAAGCAGCACTACGCACCGGAATTTAATAAACTGGTTGGCTTATATGACATAGAACTGAATAACGAATTCTGCTGTGAGAGTTCAGTATGTGTTTTCTTGCCTGGTATCCCTTCTAGAGGCCAATGATCGAGTGCAGACACCGGAAAACAAGTGACCAGCCATCCAACTGCAGCCAAACCACCGAGAGCAGCGGTTCCACACCTGAGCCAGCGCGGGATCTCTCCGATGATGATGGCATGTATTCTATAGCCAGCGATTTCTCTATACCTTTGCGGTTTTCTTTTTAGTAACTAAAACAAGGCACTTGAGATTAACTACCTTACCAGAAATAACATTTAGATTGAAATGTTAGTATTTTGTCTGTTGACTATTGATTGTACATATTGTTTTCACTATGGACCAGTGATTTCAACTTTTCTACAAACTTATTATCTTGCTGATATGCACTTTTCAGCATGAACTTTCAACACCAAGATTTGCATAATGAAAGTGGGTTTCCTTTTTATTCTACCAACCTTCGTTGAAAAAGGAAATTGTAATATCAATGTACCATCACACCTCCCCCCGAGTACCTTTTTTTGACCATGTTCGCTATTAAGACCAATTTTCTGCTATTGCAGTTTTATGCTTGGTTCCTGTGCCATAACATGACATATGAAAACTATAAGACAATTGAAAAGACATTCTTCACAATGAGAGATAAGAAACCATATTGTTGAACCTTGACAGTAACTACATTTATCCAAGAAAGGGATTATTTTGCTCCTAGTTTTTTAAAATTATGACTTTCTGCTAAGTACCACTCAGATAATCTACAGTAGAAGACGTTCATGGATAATTGAATATTTAAAGGTAAATAAGTTGCAGCCCAAACTTGAATTACTTACAACAGAAATCATTTTTAAAAAAAGTCAATGTGAGGCACAAGAACCATTGGCCCAATGTAAAACCTGCTTTAGTTTCATTCTGCAGCTAACTGGTGAGGCTACTGTCAGTGCCTACCACAAAGTGAGCAAAAACAAAACTGTAGAAAACAGTAGGAGGTAGTTGTCAGCCTTCCGTGATCTAATAAGTGAGAATAGTCTCTTCCACCAGCTAGTTTCCTCTCTGGGGTTGATAGGCTCACACCAGAGGTCATTTTGAGTATGGCAGATTTTGGAGAGCTGGAGGCGCTTCCTCCACCAGCCCACTAGTGAACTTTTGGGATTTTTGTTTTTGCTTTAAATGCTCCTTTGAAGCGGGGTTGGAGGGTGGGCTGAGCTGGGATGGCTAAGATGGTGGTCGCTCTTTTTTGAGCTCCTGCATGGCTCCCAGTCCTTAACTCCGGGCATTGGTGCTGGTGCACTGCCTGCCCTTCATCAGGCGGCTTTGGAAGACTCTGGGGCCTGGGAGAGTACAGACGAGCTGTGGCAGCCCAGCATAGCTGCTGTCGAAGGTGCAGCAGACGAGCGGCCCGGAGGTGAGGCAATCGCCATCATCAGTGATCAGCACATGACCCCACTGCCTTTCCGAGTCCATGCTACATCCCTTGGATGTCGTACATGAGCGCTGGCAGTCTGGCCCCATCCTCAAGATCATGGCCCCACCCAGGGCAGCTGTGAAGGGAATGGCATGAGAGGCATGGCTCCATTTTGTTCCATTCTGGGCACCTCATCGACCCACAGAGGGGAAGAAAATCCACTGACTAGCATCCCGCTGTTGCCCCTGCGATGGAACAGTCAACCACATTCCCAAACCCAGTCCCCCACCCCCTGAAATGCAACTGGGGCCTTTTAGGCAACAGCTATGAGGGGAATGGCCACAGGAGTTTACAGGGCCCAGGAAGTAGGCTGGGCCGGTTGAAGCTGTGGAGGCAGTGGAGAACCACACTGATGTGTGCCAGGAGCCTGAGAGCCACCTATCACTGCCCTGTAATGCCCAACAAGACCAGAAAGCCCTAGCCTATACTGTACAGGACCGTCCTCTGGTGAGCATCATCTGCCTGTACCGCCCGCACCTGTGATGCTGCAGGGCAGGAGGGCCGGAAGTCGCAGGAATTGCATGCAGAGGGGCTACTGGAGAGCTGGTGGACATTGCGCAGTTCCCATCTTTGTTATGGGGCATGACAAACCTGCGGTGACGCCAGAAAAATCCAGGATCCACAAGTTCACAGTCCCTATGGGCTGAAACAATAGGGAGCCATGGCAGAGACCCTCAGGCGACCCAGACACGGGGTGGGTGAACTACTACCATTCTTCAAGTGATCCAAGTCTCACACTCGGCCCTCGAGACCAATACATGGGAGGTGCGATCGATATGGCCCTCTAGCATCAGGATCTCCTCAATAATACAGCTAGGGTCTTTGAGGATGAAGGGCGTAAATATCCGAAATGGACAACGCAGTGTGTGACCTCAAAACTGATCTGTCTTGTCTGACTTCGTCTTCCATGATCCTCACTGCCACAGCTGAAGACACCGAAAATCATACCCGCAGAAGCAATATCGGCTATGTCATGTTTTCTGCAGTAGCGGAGGGATCGTCAACTGCAGTGTTTTTGGAACAATGGATTTGATCCTGGATTGACCCCCTATGGCTGTCTACTTATTTTTTAATTGAACGGGCATACAGGTCTCTGGCCCAAGAAGTGTGTCAGTTATATTACACCTTGCCCGCCAGTACCACCTTATTCGTGTAGGTTTGTTAGGGATCGGGGGGCCTGAATTGGGGTCTTGATGACCAGATTCTGCCCACTATTATGGTGGTACCAAAGGGGATGATGGACGGAGTGCTTGAGCAAATCAAACACTCACCCCCCAGTCAACTGATCTGGGTTTAATCCATCATCATTCTTTAGCTCACTCCACAACCCCAGTTCAGACATGGTCATATGCAAATTAGTCTGACCCTGTGCCTCATGCGAACAGTCCAGCCCGAACTGCCTAGCCATGTCTTCCCTGGACCGGAAACAAGCATCCTAGGACCAGTTTCGGATTCATAATCCTCATCAGACAGGCTATCTTGAATCCATGGTAGAGTGAGCAAGGCACCCACGTCTGAGCATACCCTGCTAACTTAAGGCGAACAAAGCCATACCAAAGGGGATGATGGACGGAGTGCTTTAAATTTAATATTACAAAGGTTGCAAAGAAGACCTGGACATAAGTAAAAAGCGGGTCAGGAGAGACATAAAGAACACTTTCTTGCAAGTTGGTGGTTTGAAAATCTGGCCTGGATTTATTATGGAACTGCATCTCTGAACGCAATCACCTCCAACGGATTCAAGGAGATGAGGGCCGTCGGGGAGATTAAGCGAGCTATTACTCAGTCACATGGCTTCGTTTTTTATTTATTTTCTCGGCCCGATTCACGGACCCAGTGTGAATTCGGCCGATTTTTATATATATATATTTTTTTTGTCATGCTTTTTTGGGGCTGGGGGTCTGTGTGGGACCCCCTGAGCAGGCCTAGGGGGTCAGGGTGTTTCTACCCTGCCCCCTTTTCTTGTTTTTCATCTTCTTTTTTCTGTTTTCTTGTGACTCGGCAGCCAGAGTGAAGCTCGTGCCCGGGAGAAGTCGCGGCTCCTCCTCGGTGCTCAGATGTATACATTTTTATTTTTTGAATTTCTCAGCAACTACTGAACGGATGTACACCATTTTAAAAAAAGGAGTGCTTTATGAACCAAGAGCTAGCTTTGTGCCAAATTTGGTGTAATTCTGTTCTGCAGTTCGGGCTGTAGCTGTGTCTAAAGTTCCTATGGAAATTAACATAGGGAAAACACATTTAGGGACCCCCATTTTTTCTCTGCCCCCGCTTGACGAACCACCCCAAAACTTTCAAGACAGGAGCTGACTAGAGCGCCCCATTTGAAAAATTTCGCAAAGATTCGTCAAACGGCGCCAAAGGCATTGGCAAAAGAAGAAATGCTTCTTGAATAGAAATGAGGCTTTAACTATAACTACCAACTGGCGACTTGGTAGGGTGGCACACTGTTATTGACACGTTGTGAAGTGTATTTAAAAATGGTGGTTTGCATTGGTTTACGAGCGTGAGCAAGCCGTAATGGCGAAACGCGCTGTTTATGCACTTGCTGAATAAAGTGACTGCATGAAGCCTGGGTGTCCGAGTGTTTCCTTTGACTTGAGGAACTTATGGCAACTTATGGCAAATATATATATATATATATGCCTCATTATATATATATATGCCTCAAAAGCGTAATTAGACCCTGTTCAACGTTAGCGCTCTCCCAGGGTAGCGCGGTGCATCTTCATTCGGCAGGACCCAGCCGATATATATTCACACAGTTTAGTCACTAGGACTAATAAAGAAGGCACTCGCTCGTATTTTGGTAAAAAGTTTACAGCGCCTTAATTCTTGCCAGACCCAACGCGTGTCACCTCTTCCAAAGGCTTGATCACGGGATGAGGTCACCTGACAGGCTTGTACTTTTATATTAAGCACGCATTCACTTTCTATGTTTTTTTTACAAGTGTATTGTGGTTAGTGAAGTTTATAGTATATTTAGAGTGATATATATATATATTTATATATATATATATATATATATGCTCCCTTTCCTTTTGCTTAACCAAGGAATAAGCACTCACAGAGAGTATGTAATCGTTATTTATTCATAATGCATGCAAACACACAGCAGACGCGTTTCGGCTAACGCCTTCGTCAATGTTGTTAGATGCGCCGGAAGCGACAGTTTTTCAAATCTCAC
The DNA here is from genome assembly GCF_964261635.1 of Lissotriton helveticus. Classification (NCBI taxonomy): domain Eukaryota; kingdom Metazoa; phylum Chordata; class Amphibia; order Caudata; family Salamandridae; genus Lissotriton; species Lissotriton helveticus. The sequence goes on along the minus strand of NC_136061.1, from coordinate 1,912,833,646 downwards.
AATTTGCTCGACATCGAAAATGGAAATGGTGATATGCTACTACAAGGGTTCCGCCATCTTAACATGTAGTTGTAGTTATTCTTTTTTTTTTTACAATTCTTTTTATTAAAACAAGGCATCAAGAAAAGACACAGTACAGAGGAGTCATGTTATGGCAAATATAACACCCGCGGGGGTATAGGAAACCAAAATACAGACATGTCAGAAATCTTACGGGGATGGGGTACATCAAAAATATATTTATTCCAGGGTCCCCATATAGAGGCCCACTTTCGAGGGCGGCCTCTTGCCATGAAAACAGTCTTTTCCCGGAACATACTCCAGTCTAAGTCATTTTTCCAGCTCTCAAGGGTGGGGGCTGTTTGGATCCCCAGTGCTGGGCAATATTCCTTTTCGCTATCATAAAACTTAATGTGACCCACTGTGTTTGTGCAGAGTTAAGTGCAGTGGGTTCCCATATGTTGAGGAGGCATCTTCTCGCCTCTGGTAGCAAAGAGACCCCCGAAACCTCGTGTATATTGTTGTGAACCTTACGCCAGTACTCCGTGATATATCAACACTCCCAGATGATATGGATGAACGTCCCCACAAGACCACACTTCCGTCTACACAATTCGGTATTAAACAACCCCATCTGTACAAGGTGGGGCCCGTGACATAGACCGTGTAATATTTAACTGAATGAGCCACAACCGTGCAGGAATGGCAACCATTTTTGGAGAGGACACAGCCGATTGCCAGTCTTCATCATCCAGTTCTATTCCGTCTCGCACCCACTTATTTATTTATTTATTTATTTAAGAAGCTTATAGAGCGCACAGCTACCCCCAACGGGGGTGTCCCGGCGCTATAGACTGCAAGCTAGAAAGGAAAGATGCTACTAGGAAATAGTGAACAACTAAGTTTTCAATTTGCTACGGAACAAAGGTTCGGAGGAGACAAACCTAAGATCCAGTGGGAGGCTGTTCCAGAGTTTAGCTGTAACTACGCCGAACGCTCTGCCACCACTTCTAGCCCGACGAAATCTGGGCACCACCAGGAGGCGTAGGCTGTTTGATCTCAAAGACCTGACAGACTGGGACAGTTTGAGCCTCTTTCTTAAATATCTTGGGCCTAACCCATTAAGGGCCCGGAAAGCAAAAATCAGAGCCTTGAACTGAATGCGGCGGGCAATAGGAAGCCAATGCAGCTTCCTCCGATATGATGCCACCGAGTGGCGAAAAGGGATATTGCCAATCAGTCTGGCCGCAGCATTTTGAACTATTTGTAAGCGTTCAATTTGGTACAAGGGGGCACCCGCATAGAGACTATTGGCATAATCTAGATGCGATGTAATCAGGGAATGAATAATGGTTTTACAGGAATCCAGTGGGAGGTATGGAAAGATCTTCCTGATCATACGCAGTTTGACGAAGCAAGCTGCTGTGACCTTGTTGATTTGTGATTTGCAGGAAAGTGCGTTATCAATTTGGAAGCCCAAGTTTCGAGCTGTCCGAACTGGGACCGGAGGAGGATTGAGTACAGTTGGCCACCACTGAATGGCAGGCAGCGCGGTTTTCTGATTAAAAAATAGCACCTCCGTTTTGTCGGTATTAAGTCTAAGATGATTGGAGGTCATCCAGGAGAAGATATTAGTGAGGCTGTGGCGAAAATTAATGAAATTGGTGTCAGAGTGATCTCTAAATGAAAACACAAGCTGAATATCATCAGCGTAGGAGATCACTCTGACCCCCCAAGATTCCACCACCTCTGCCAGTGGGGCGAGATAGACATTAAAAAACAGGGGGCTCAAGGCCGAACCCTGAGGCACTCCGCAAAATAGAGGTTTACCCTCAGATTCAAATGGTCGAAGAAAAACCTTCTGGGTCCGACCTGAAAGGAAAGATCTAATCCAAGTCAACACGGTACCTCCAATTCCGATCTGACCTAGCCGATCCAACAGTATCTCATGAGATACTGTGTCGAAAGCGGCGGAGAGGTCGAGGAGGACCAACATGGCCTCCTCGCCCCTATCCACACACTCACGCATTGTCTCTGATACCTCCAAAAGAGCAGTCTCGGTACTGAAGCCTGTTCTAAATCCAGACTGCGAGTCATGTAACAATTGGTTGGCTTCTAAATAGTCCGTCAATTGCTTCTGGGCAGCCTTTTCCAGTATTTTTGCCGGTTTAGGGAGGAGAGAGATAGGCCGGTAATTATAAAATTGCGAGGGATCCGCCTCTGCTTTCTTCAAAATTGGAACTAACATTGCCTGTTTCCAGGCCCTCGGAAATTGACCCGTGCATAGCGAGGAATTCCAAATAGAGAGGAGTGGGCTGATCAGTAAAGGGGCAAGATTGCCCATCACTTTGGCAGGGACCGGATCTAAAGGAGACCCTGATTTGCATTGGACAAGAAGACTTAAGGCGGCCTCAGTAGTGAGCTCTTTAAAAGACTTAAGCGAAACTTTCTGACAGTCAGGGTCACTGACCGAAGGGGGGGCCGGAACAGGATTGAATGAGGAAGTTAGATTAATGATTTTGTCCTGAAAGTAATCCGATAGCCCGTTACAGAGTACCTGGCTAGGGGAGCACTGAACCATCATCGCGGGGGGGTTAACAAAGTCCTTGACAATATTAAAAAGTGTTTTAGTGGAGTTTTCTGCATTCTTAATTTGTTGGGTGAAAAAATCTCTCGTAGTGGATCGTTTTAATTTTTTTAAATTTTTTAGGGCATTCTTGTAAGTCACTTTAGACTCAGCATCATATGTCTGCCGCCATTTGCGTTCCAGCTGTTTACAGCGGCTCTTTTCCTCTCGCAAGGCGGGGGAGAACCAAGGGGCAGAGGGCCTCGATCTAGAGGAGGTGATAGGTTTTAATGGAGTAATGGCATCAATGGCAAGTAAAAGAGAGGAGTTGTATTTCGCCACTTCTTCGTTAAGGTCCTTTGAGAGAGGATCAAACTGATAAGAAAAGAGAGGATCAACGGCAGCACGTGTAACTTTAAGCCATTTTCTCCCTATTACCCTATCAAGAGTAGAGGGGATGGGTAGTAAGGGAGGAGTAAAATCAAAAGGAAGGAGATAATGATCCGACCAGGTAATGGGAAGTGAGGGGAGAATAGTGATCCCCGGATGGTTAGTGAATATTAAGTCAAGAGTGTGACCTGCTATATGTGTCGGGCCCTGAACTAATTGGGACAAGGTGAGTCCCTGCAAGGTCTCAAGTAAGTGAGAAGCTAGTGAACAGGAGGGATTATCAATATGAAGATTAAAATCTCCTTGCACTATAAAGTGCGAATGTCTAAGGGAGAGATCCGCTATCATGTGTAAAAGGGTAGTTAGAGATGAAGCTAAAGCATTGGGGGGGTTATATACTAAGATGCCAGCCATAATGGCCGTAGCCGAATCAAGGATAGTAAAATACATGGCTTCAATAAGCCCAATATTAGATAGTTTCTTAAAAGTCAAATTGAGATGTGACCTTAGGATGATAGCAAGACCGCCACCAGTTTTGGCGTTATCTCGATTAATCCCTACCAATCGATAACCTGAAGGAATAGCTAAGTGAATATCAGGTTTCGAGGTGTCTTTGATCCAGGTCTCCGTGAGAAATAGGATATCCCAAGCATGGGTATCGAGTGACATACAGATCTCAGTAGCGTGTCGAGGAAGGGAGCGACAATTGATCAAAGCAGCCTTCAGCATGAAAGGGTGGCTGGGGCATTGTGTTGGATTAGAGTGCTGAGGGGGCCTCTTCGACCAGGGGGTAAGCATGAACTCACAAAGTGAGCATTTAAAAGGGTGGCTTTCAAGGCTGAGTGGGCAGCAGAGGGCAGCTGGCGAGCAAATACCTAGTCTCAACTTAAAAAGTTGAGTTCTAGTCCAGCTGATCTGTCTAGTGTTGGTACAACTGACAGGGGGACCGGCGCTGGTCGCGGGCCAGGCGCGGACGGGCGCAGACGGGCTTGCCTTAGGCGCGCCCGCTGCGCCCGTCCGCTGCGCGGACGGGGAGTCCCTTTGTTTTTATACATGCTGGAGGAGGGTGGGAGGCGTCCAAGAGCTGGACCGCTACCCTGCCTCCCCCTAAGATGGCGGCTAGCCCTCTGACACCCGGCGTCAGCGCCTCAATCGGCTGCGCCGGGAGGGAAATCCAACCCCGAGAGCCTTGGTGCGATGCGAGTCTCGGACCCAAGGATCGGCAGAGTAGGTAGATAAAACTGCACCGTTAAAATATATACAAGTTTAAAACATCAAATGAATAACCAGCAAAGTGTATAATTAAGAGGGATAGAAGAGAAGCGCCCCCGCGTTCCGCCTCAGGGGAAAGTAGCAAGTAATCTGCGAGTACGCGGGGTTTAGCGTCTTAAATAACCAGGGAGGGCGGGAGGCGTCCAAGAGCTGGACCGCTACCCTGCCTCCCCCTAAGATGGCGGCTAGCCCTCTGACACCCGGCGTCAGCGCCTCAATCGGCTGCGCCGGGAGGGAAATCCCTCAACTCCCCAAGTTGATCCGTCCTGTGGTTAATTAGCTTCTTATAGATCAGGGAGATTGTTTTTTCGGGGAGGTGACCATCTAAAATTCTATCCTCGAGAGGCGAAGCCTCCGGTAGGTCCGTGTCCACAGGCAGGGCCGCCTGTAATGAGTGTTGAATTTGCGCATAGCTAAAGTACTCAGAACTCGCCAGCACAATTTCAGCCTGCATTTCCTCAAATGACTTAATCCTCCCCTTGCCCCAATGTCTTTAATGGTGGAGATCCCTATCAGATCCCACTTGTCAAACCCTCTTGTCTTCCAAAGCTTACCCAGCCGCTCCGAATCAAAAAGTGGGGTAGCTAGCGTCAGTTTGTCCCTCCATCCCAAAGAGCTTGTGGCATCGTGCCAGATCCGCACCGCATGCTTAGTTGGCCCTGTCAAGTCCAACTTCGTTGGCTTGGAATACAGTGCCCTATTGTAATTACCTCCAGGGAGGAGCCATTTATCCATAGCGTATCCGGGATTGGCAACGGGGCAATATGTTCCATGATTGATCGCGGCCAGCTGGGTAGACCAATAGTACCGTTTAATAACCGGGAGGGCAACGGCTCCATCATACCAGGGGAGCGTCAGCTTAGCTAAAGCAATACGGTATCTGCCCTCCCATAAAAGACTACGCTGCAACCCTTCCACCTCACAGAAATAACTGTCCGGCACTACATCTAAGGTATTCTGAAGGGCATAGAGAAAACGGGGCAGAGACATCATTTTAAATAGCGCCGCACGCCCCAACAATGAGAGTGGAAGTTTCCTCTAGTTAGCAATATCACTCTTAAGCCTCTGCAAAGGGGGAAGGAGATTCTTGGCATATCTGACTGCTGGATCAAGAGAAATTAAAATCCCCAGATACTTAAACCCGCCCGTATTAATTTGAATGAGACAGTTCCGCGGAGGGACCGGGGGCTCCCCTTTAAGTACAAACAGGGATTTCCCCCAGTTAATGGAGAGCCCAGAGTTCTTACCAAAAGAGGCCAAGACATCACACACGACAATGAGGGACTTCCGAGGAGATGTTAAATAAAGCAGAATATCGTCCGCGTACAAGGAGACCCGGTCCTCTCAATCAGGGGACAACCGAATTCCCCGGATAGATGGATCCCAGCGCACCCAAGTCGCTTGGGGCTCCAGGGCCAGCGAGAAAAGGTGGGGAGAGAGAGGACAGCCCTGCCGAGTGCCCCGACCAAGACAAAAGGACACCGAAACCCTATTATTAACGACTATTTAGGCAAGTGGCTCAGTGTATAGTAAGCGCACCCAGCCAATAAAATCAGGGCCAAATTCAAATTTAGTCAGGACTGCCCACAAATAGGACCATTCCACGGTATCAAAAGCCATAGTTGCATCAAGTGAAGCAATTACGGCTGGTTGCTGCAGAGTGTGGGCCCTGGCTATCACGCCATGCAACCTGCGTAAATTCAGGGCCGTATTTCTGTGGGGAATAAAGCCCGATTGATCTGGGTCGATCAGTCCGCTGACCACTTTCACCAGTCTATTAGAGAGAAGCTTGGACAGGATTTTGGGTTCAGCATTCAATAAAGAAATAGGCCTATAAGAGGCACAGTCAGTCCTGGGTTTACCCTCCTTATGAATCACCACCACCGATGCAACTCTCCGATCACTGGGCAAGATCCCTTTCTCCCGGGCCTCGACATACCTTTAAGGTAAGGAGCAAGCTTATCGGGTCTAAGCTTATAGAGTTCAATTGGGAGCCCATTGAGTCCCAGCGCCTTACCCGAGTTCAAGGAGCGAATAGCTTGGGCTATTTCATCAGCAGTTAAGGCACTATCCATAAAATCACGGTCCTCACTGGACAGAGAGGGGAGCTGTATATCACGGAGCAGCAAATGGGAGTCCTCCTCCGGTCGATCAGAGACAGATGTATAAACAGTTTGAAAGTATGCCGCAATAGTTGTAGTTATTCAGTACCAATTCAAATCAAGCTGCAATGCAATTCATGATAAAGCCCTCAATGGGCATGGGAAAATTTCGAAATGTAACAATAGCTTTACATTGTATTTCTTATGTTAGAAACTGAATAATCATCCTCTCATTTATGTGGCACCACCTATGAGAGCTAAAATTCACTCTTTCACAAATTGTGATTCTTTTAAAATGCTATCATTCTTAATTAAATAGCTCATACCCATTATATAGCCCTGTATCGGCAAACTTTCCATGTAACCAATGGTCAGCCACTATTTACAACTCATATATTCGAGCTCATCAAAAATACATTCATTTAGTGTGTATGAAATATAAAGCTTTATAGCTGATTTCTATTATGTAGCCGCATATTGGCTGCTTCTATTGACAGCTCCTACATTCAAATTCATCAAACATGCATGCATTTAATACTTTATGTTGTGTAAACCTATGTGGCTATTTACTCCTAGCCAGATAAACTTGTGGACATTTACTCATACCCTGTCAGTATACTCAATTTCCATGGTGAACTGCTAATTCCTCCCCACTGTTCATGCCTAGTGGGGCCTTTGTTTGGAGATCGATTATATATTTTGATTCCAGTCTGCGAAGTCTAAAAATCCGGTCACCCCCTCTTATGTTCGCTGGTGCGTGATTAATACCATAGTCATTACTGAGACTCTCTGCCTTTTCTTGGTTTCTCTCCTGTCAGTTAGCTTGTTCATGATAAGGGCTTTAATTACATTTTTTCCATACTTTATAATAAATAATAACCCAGTATTTGTAAAGCGTGAACTAATCACCCCTAAGGGTCTCAAGGAGTTGAGGGCCATCGGGGAGATTAAGCAAGCTATTGCCAAAAGTCACATGGTGCTGGGCTGAGCTGCATCCGGGGATTTACACGTGAATCACATGCTCCAGAGTCAGCCGCCCTGATCACTGCGCCACACCTCTCCCAATTTATGGCTGGCTGTTTAATTTTAAAATCCGCAACTATTTCCTGCATTAGTCTATCAACCTGAGCCAACCTGAGCCTAAGACAATTAGTAATGACTGCTCTGTAAAATGTTGTACCCACTATACTTCAGAAGTTATACCAACCAGTAATCACACTCAGGTCAATTATATCTTCCATAAACTGTATATCTAGTTCCCTATGGGTAATTATAGTCAGTGTTGTACGCGGTACAGCAAGCAGCCTAGCCAAAAATAGATTTTTCAGAGTTTTTGGCGTAGTGTTTTTCCTTGCCCCCCCACAGTATCGATCCGTAGATAGCTACTGGAAAGCAGTTGCTCTTATAAAGTTGGAGCATTTCCTGGATGGGCTTATTTCCTGCTTTCCTTGCAAACCTAAACAGGGGTTCAATAGTTCTTACAAATTTCAATTTAGCTAATTCCAAATGCGGTTAAATTAGCCTCTATTTAAAAATAGAATGCCAAATAGCAGACTGTATTGAGTAGTTTGTGGCCCCTTACAGAATGTATTTTATTTTTAGGCCTACCCCTACCACATACCATAGTGTAAGTCTTCAATAGATTTAGTTTTTTAACGCTAAACCTCTTAATGCATTCTCCCCCTGCCCAAACCTGACATATGAGGTTATTGGGATAGGTGGACCACTATATCTATTGGTGCACCCATGTCAGCCAAAGTTTTCCGTAAGATTGTGTGATTCACAAAGTCAAAAGCACTGGAGAGGTCGGCAAAGCAGAGATAAATAAATCTATGCTTTGCTAATGTGTATTTACTAATAATGAGATGCAGAAATACACATTGCTCAGCGGTCCCAATACCTTTCCTGAAACCAAATTGTAAGTCGGTTAAAATACAGTTTTTAGTCATCGACTCATCAAGTCTGTTCAAAATTACCCTCCCTAAAATTATAGCAGAAAAGTTCAAAAGAGATATCAGGCGATAGCACCTTGGGTCCCCACTGTCTTCCCCTTTTAAAAATTGGAACAATAATGTAATCAGTCCAAGTTTCTGGAATAAACCCCCTTCCCACAGCATTAAAAACATCTGTTAAAATCGGTGCCCATAATTCAATTAAATCCTTGAACACATCTCTTGGGACCCCATCAGGGACCGCGGCTTTCAAGGCAATGGCTTTTCCAATGGCTGCAATGACCTTGTTCACAGAGATGGTTTGTTAGGGAGTTGATATTGTGAAAGTTGTTTTGCTCTGTGATACTGCCGGGTAGTTGAAACAGGAAAAGAAGCCTTCAAAATGTTCTACCCAAGTGAGCGGGGCAACTAGGACATCAACTTTTGGTTCAGCTCCATCTGATAAGAAAGGGGAATTTATAATTTTCTAGAAGAGCTTAATGTCTTTGGTATTAGCTGCTTGTTCTAAGTTTTCCCACGTGTTCCCTCAATTCTTTTTTGCGTTGGGCTGTGGCATGTTTGTCTTCCACTTTTAAAGACCTAACTTCCTCTCTATTTCTTGGTGCTTTTTGCAGGGCTCTATTTAATTTGTTATTTGCCTGGGTGAAAAATTGATCGAACCACCCAGTACTGCACTATTGCTTGCTGGGATTTGCCTTCGTTAAGTTTCCAGCTATGGTTGTGGTGATACTACTAAAGGATAACATCTATTTATATGGTTCAGGTTCTATTTAATTGCAGACATTAAATTCATCTAGATTACTTTTAACCAACTTCTCCATAAATGCTGGAACATTAACTCCTGACCATTTCAAGCTAATACTATTCTTTTTTGCTATTGCAACTGCCAGGAATCTGATACACCTCCCGGTACTGAGTTGGAAAAAACATTTTAAGAATTAGTAGGAGGTGGTGACTATAGTAAACTGTGCCAATAGCTAATGTACTAAAAAGTCTCTCATTATTGCAAGACATAAGAATATGATCAATATTTGAAAAGCCTTAGGTCCCGCAAAACGTTGGTAGCAAAGTGTCCCTGTTCTGATTCATTAGCTTCATGTTGTATTTATATATCATCATATTTAAACTATCCCCATATTTATTAGAAGGAAAGTGTTCCAAACTATTGCTATTTGGGTCTACATGCCCTCAAATATCACTAGGTGAATGTATACAAAGGTCAGTATTAAAATCACCTACCCAGATAAGGGTCCCCTCTCCATCGATATTCTTTATTAATTAATCTAATTCTTTTTCAAGTGACATTATCACATCATAGCTCTTATTATTAAACACATCATTGTAAAAGTTGATTAAAACAATGGAATATCTTAAATTTGCCTTATGTAAAACCAATTGAAATAAATGAGAATTAACAAAGGTTTTTTTTAACAGATACTGGAGCCACAGTTGAGACCAGGACAGACAAGCCGCTTTAGCGCGTCCATATATAGTTAGAATGGCTGGACTGTTTAAGGGGATATTCCCATTAATTGTATAATCCTCGGTGTGCCAAGTCTCTTGGAAGCATAATAAATCTGTTGTACATATGTAATTACACCAGTCGATATTTGCTAACTTGCTTCTTACACCACTATATTTCATGATTTAAGAGAAAAGTTCTTCTTAGCAGAGTTTTCCTGAAGGCACATCTTCCTATTTACTTCAGCGTCGCAGGGGGTGCCTCCCGTTCCATTTTGTAATGTTTAATGCATAATAGTCCTTCTATTTAGATCATCTGCATCCAAAGATACAGCACCTTTTTGTCCTGCATCAAGCAGGGTAATTCTTCTATTCAATGTATCTGTCTCCAGGGTTACACAACCAACCCCTTCATCAATGTTACTCTGGTGCATGTTGTGGCATCAGTCCTGATCATCGAGAGACAGTAAAGGTGCAAATCTATTTGGAGATGTAATCGGAACAGTTGGTCTGAGGCTGCATTGGACGACCACAGGTTTCTGTACCTGTGACCTCTATCAGGTTGCTTGTGGCTTGTAGAAATAAGCAAGGAGAAAATCTGTCATTGTTTCACCATGGTGGCTAAGAGTCTTCTGTCGTTGCTGCAAGTGAAATAGGAGTGATTGTTTCGGAAATTAATTATGACACAGTCGCCCCCTTCTTGTTTCCGGCGAGGGCCACCCCAGTTTATTCTCCTTACCATGATGATCTCAGCCTGTAATAATTTTATATTAAATTTGTAGGACGACAGCCAGTGCACCGCTTTGTTTTTTAAGCTATCCCAGCTTTATTTAGATCTTGGTTCAAACTTAGGGACATTTTATAGCACTATAACATAGGGTGCTGCATCAGGAGGTAAGTGAAGCATTACTTGATTATCCTGGACTGTTTGTGGTTGTAGGCTTCTACCCTCCGCATTTTTCTGCATAATTCCCTGGTCCATGGAATCCTTACTTGTACCCCTACTATCACCAGAGTTCAATTGTTGTGTTGAGTTACTTAAACAAGTTATGGGGTTAGATGTAGGGGTCAATGCGGAAAGAACTGTAGGGGTAAGCAATTTCAATGTATTTGTTCTATGTTGTAAAAGGTTTAACATTTCCCCTTCTGTTTTTCTTATTGGTACCATGTCATCCATACACTCCCTGCAACATGTTTCAAGAACAGCTACTCTATCTTTAATAACCTTAATGTCCTGCAGAACTTTATGTTCAATATGGTCCAATTTTAAGAATAATTTTCCACCAAGGTTTTGAGACTGGAATCTAGAGTTTTTCCCTGAGGGTTATAATTTTCTTTAGTTTTAAGCAAATTTGAGTTAATAGTTTTGCGGTTGTTTTTCGGTCATTTTTCATTTGTGGAAACATTGCCAGGGGATTTACTTTTTTTTTTTTTAAACTCTTTATTTGCGATTGCAAGGCATCTCATTTTACATCAGTATCCATTTTCAGTAAGGTACAGTCTTTTTTGTTTTCTCCCCAATAAACTGCGACAGGTTGAGAGGTTAACAATTACACGCAACTTCTATAGTATGTCATCTATCGGACCGTAAACAAAATCAGTACAGATAATAATCTACTATATTTTGGCCCGACCAAATATTAGCAAGCATTTCCTCCACAGTCTGCAACATTAGTCTCGTACTAATTAAACCTTTGAACATTCCCTGTCTCGCCCAACTCCCCGCCCACCCCGTACGTCTCCTGGTCCCTCCATCTATAGTGTCAGCCGTCTGCGTTACGAAGATAAGGTAAAACAATCTCACCTAATGAAGCATGTCTGGGTTCGTCTGGTCAACCTGTATGTACACTGGGCAATTCCTCTTGGACATCCATACTAACTCCCTCCCACTATTCCTGAGAATACAGTGCCTGCTTGTGAGGGCACCAAATCTAGTTCCTCCGCCTCTATCTGCATTCGTTCCCATTCCTGTGCAATTGGATATTTTCGTTGTCCCCTCCCCTCCTCCCTGCGCAAAACTGCACCTTCTGCTCTGCCCCATTTTAACAGGTCCGAGCGCCACATCTCTACCCCTGGAGGTCTGGCGGACTTCCACCTCATAGTTAAAACTCTGGTTGCTAACAATGACAAGTCCAAAAACTTCAACTGGGCTCTGTGTGTCTTGGGACGTTTCCTATGTCCTATCAGACAGTGTGTCGCCTCCCCTGGGACCTGCAGGGCTGTGACTGTGTGCAATATATGACAGATTGTCCCCCAGTAGCTGCGCAGGCTGGGACATGACCACATCATATGGAGAAGGCCGTCTGTCTGATAACGGGGACAACAATGCGAAGAATCAGGGAACATCCTATGTAACCTCTTGGGGCTGAGGTATGCCCTATGTAATACCATTGCCTGTATAAATTTGAACTTGACATTCCTGGACACCCTTCTGGGATGCTCCAGGATAATTTTCCAGGCCCCGTCCGTCAGTTCCTCTCTCGTATCCTGGGTCCAGGTGTCCTCGAGTGCAGTGAGTGACATGGCTGCGTGTCCCCTGATCCCAGCGTAGAGCCACCGCACTAAGTGTCCTCCTGTCCCCATGTAATAGAGGAGATGTACAAGTTCATGTTGTGCCGGCTTAATACGCTGTGGGGCCCATGTATTTCGTACATAATGCGATACTGTAGCATGTAGGATGTATAATCGTGGAGGAGCTCCTGCGGACTGTGTAAAAGGGATGTATGATGTTACAACGCATACTTTTACAACGCCTACCTTTACAACGCGATTTTTACAACGCATACCATTACAACGCATAGCGCTTTGGGGTGCTGGATAGTGAATAGTTTAATTTACTATTCCAACTCCAGTCCCCGTGGATAGTAGGGAAGGTTATTGGATAGTAAATTAACCTATTCCCTATCCTAGAGCGCCCCCCCAGAGCAATGCGTTGTAATAGTTTGCGTTGTAAAAGTTGCGTTGTAATGGTAGTTCGTTGTAAAAGTTTCGTTGTAAAGGTTGTATACCGTGTAAAAGAACCATGATCTAACAGTATATCGTTTCCAAATAAATCCCCCACTTTTTCGACCTCCGCCTCCGTCCAAGGTAGTAATCTACGTTGCGTCAGTCGCCCCTGCGGTGTTGGAAACCCTAACAGAGGAATATTATCTGCGTAGGGTTTGACCCCCGACGTGTACGCGAATGCCTTTCGCCAGCACATCAGGGCGGTGTATAGAAGGGGATGGCAGTCTCGGGGGATCCTAGCCCCAGCTAGCAGGAGGGAGTGTAATTCTCCGCGCATCAATCGGACTGTCGGGAAGTCAATTTCGTGTAGGTCCCTGCCCGCTACCCAGCGTGACAACCACTGGAGTTGACTTGCATAATAATAACCCCGTAGGTCTGTAGTGTAGTTCCTATTATCACAATAGGCTCTGCGCATTGGAATAATACCTCCAATAGTATAGACCTAGACCAGACGTTAACTAGGTCTTCTACTGTCGATATTAGACTTAAAGTTTTGGGTTTGCCAGCTAGCTCAGAGTTCACTAGAAACTTTCTCGAATAGGCAAGGAGGAGTTGAACCTCCCTGGATAGACAAGAAAGGATTTAGTTTCTGACAACCATAGAACATGACAACTTTGCTCTCCCCTAATCAAGAGTGTATCTCTAGAGTCGTGTGAAAACAAAAGACAACTTATTTTACTCAGTCAGTACGTGCATTCTTAGTTTCACCAGATTGTAGAGAAAAGGAAGAGACGGGCGTGTTCAATAAAAGATGTTATTTATTGATCAGTCTCTTTTCTCGTACAAGAGAAATGGATCGATATTATCGCAATACTTATGGTTAAGTAAAGTGCATACAATAAAAGCAGAATTATAAAATAATACTGTAAAAACATTGATATGGTTTCTAAGCCATACGTTATTTAAAATGGACAGAATATATACATACACATATACATTTAACTAATAGTACTCAACTGGTGCTTCTAACTACGCCTACCCCAGTGTACCTGATCTAAGCCTAATACGTGGGCGGGGATAGAAAGTAGCAGTTTAAGTTAAGTTTGTTTTGCCAAGTGACTAACTCAAGAATTCTCTGTAAGGGGTTATTCAGCTCTGTACCTGAGATCTAGGATGGTTGAGGGATAGTATCTCTCGTCTAAGGTCTCGATATTCCAAGCTGCCTGCGAGGGCTGCTCGGAAGCGCCGGAGCTGGATTTCTCGGCAGGAGAAAGCAGCGTCTCGTTCTCAGCGCGTCAGGAAGGCGGGGCAGCGCCCGCGGCTTCGCTCTCTGCTGGGCTTCGGCAAGTCTCGCTGCTCCGATCTCGTCACCACCGCGTGTGTTTGCTTAAGGCAATATCGGTAATATTTATACCTGTAAGGTGCCGAGATTGACGTAAGGATGGACATAGATACGTCAATAAGGATGTCATACGAGCTGGTAGTTAGCACATTCTTTTACTGAAGTTCTTTGAGAAATCAAAACAATGGCCGCAGGGATTTTCCCAGGTTGTCATAGGTTTGATTTGTTTTGAGAACTCCGTATGCCTTATCAGGGGCTGGAGGAATATTGCTTGCCTAATTAGATGGCAAGCGTTATGACCTAATCAGATAACGCGCTCCTGTGCCGTGGTCTGGCGTAATCAGATAACGGTTTCTGCATCATGGGATGGCTACTAGTTAATTTGTTAACCAGAATAGGGTCAGGAATAGGGGGATCGATACAGAACCTATAGGAATACATCACACCCACTCCACGCTAACTATGGCCATATTTACAAATCTAGGCATAGTAAAACATACTGTAGAGTATTGTGTATACCATACCACCCCAAAATACACATAATGCATTTTGAAATTATGTAACATACGGGAAAAAAAATAGTCATATGTACTATATGCACTCAAGCAGTAGAATAATGCTAAAATAATCACGCATATGTATACATTATTAGTAATAGAATATTAGAAATACACATGAAATGGCTCTTAATACAGAAGAAAAGTTCGAGACCACTTCATCACAGTTCAAGATAAAAAATATATATGAACATACCAGCGGGCAGCTAATGTCTATGAAGTTTCTAAAAACAGAAATTAGTTCTCTAAGAATAGTTCTTACTTTAAGCAGAAGAAAAAGTGTCCCGTAAAATGTAAAAAAATATTTTGGGGCTGCTAAAAAAATTGCTGTCCGTGGACTGGAGGAAAAGTTGATCTTGCTACTTTATTATTAAAGTTGAAGGCCAAATTCAAGGTGTCGGGAACGCCGTGTGCTAGCTTGTTCAAGAGTCATTATTTCTGCTCTGGTGAGAACATCATATCATTGAGACTGCTGAAAAAGCTGTCAACAGCTTCCTGTGAGAGTTCCACTAACTCGGAAAAGGATGTAACCATGCATTCATGTGCATGATTGTCTCCATTGACGTTTTGAGTAGTATTGCTGACAGAAGGTTGTACCTGATCGATGCTGCTTTCATCTTGATCTTCACTACCCCTTAATCGTAGTGGTGAAGTTTCCACGAATGCCGTCATCAGGATTGGCAGCCGTTGAGGGCAGCACAATGCATGAGCCTTTACCGGACCCAACAATGTTTCTGCATCCATTGGCGCATCCGATTGTAGCGTCAGACAGGTGTCCAACACGCATTCTTCTCCGCACAGCATGCACCTTAATACAGATAAAACACATCTTTGCCATATCGGCCGAAATGAAAGAAACCAAGTCATGTTCAGGTCTCTAAGCCGGGTTAGTCCCAGAATTTTTGATATCCGGTCCCGGTATCCAATGGCTCGGATTGTTTCTTCCCTTGTCGCGGGTGTTTTGTCTGTGACATGGTTTGCCATAACGAAATATAAGGACTAAGAATAGGATTCCTGCAATTAGTCCCAAAATGAGGGGAACTCCTCCAAAAATCGAATGGACGAAGTCTGGAAAAATACCCAGTATGGCTTTGAATGGTGTTAATGCCATCGAAAATACTGTCTTAAATACATTTGAGACTCCACTGGTATCAGAAATATTTAAGATTTCATTCAGGATTTCTGCGAAATGTATGGGGGAATTAGTTGATAGCAATGAGTGAATCTCTGCAGTCGTCCTTGCGACTAGGAGATCATACGTTTCTTTTGATGACGTGAGCCTGGTCGGCGTCTGAAGAAGCACTGTTTTCATTCTGCTTAAAGTATCAACTCGAATAGAAGTAATTTTCAAGTTAGGCCATGCCCTTGCCTCCCTGTCTGGAAAGGAGCTGGGGAACAATAAGCGTCCACAGCACATGACCTTCGCAGTCGTACTAACGAGATAAGGAACCCCGGGCAGTAGACTACAACATCTGCGATCCACAATTAGAATGTAACTCCCGTTATAGAGTCTTTTAAAGAATGGTTCTATCTCTGTTGCAGGTGTGCCTAGCTGGTGACATGAAAGGTTATTTGAATTCCCTTCACAGGCTCCATGCAAACTAATTCCATTACACAGAAGTGTACCGCTTAGTGACCTCGCACAATTATTGCCACTAAGAAACACTTTCTGTCCTTTATTACTGACACATGCATGTGAATAGGGCAAGTTCCATGTTGTCTTAATGTACCCTTTACCCAATTTTTCGTACATGCCAGCCTGTATATATTTTTTGGCAGTATTGAAACCTGAAAGTAGATATCGGAATATTAATTATCCCATGTATTATCCATTCAATGACAGGTCGTTCTGACATTGTCAATGGTAATCTCTCGAGTTTCTCAATGCTCAGGATTGTATAATCAGCACCCTTTTGTGCCATACTGATTTGTTTATCAGTAAGGTTAAAGATATTGAATAGTGACGTTGTGTTGATTAAACGCCAAGGCACATAGCCTGAACGCAGATTTTGTAACGTCCAGCCAAGCTGTACAATAGAACGCAATTGAGACTGACCGTGTTGTAACAACAGTAAGTCTTGCGATATTATGTCGATTGCTGATGACACAATGCTGTCCAATGAAAAGATTCTGGAGGACAGAGTCATTAACCCATTGTCCACTACAGAAAGCGATTTTTCCAAATTAATACGGTCAATTTCCCGTATACTTTCTGCTGTCTCAATTTGAGTTATCTTCCAGGCCTCGTTGTAAGCTGCATATATAGAGGCTGCTATGAAGCGTTTTTGACGCTGTTTGCGCGGTCCCATAATGAAATCACGCAAGTCAGCACCATCAGTAAGTAAAGTTAGGTGTTGCTTAATCTCTGTCAGTGTGGAAGTTTGTAGCCATTGAAGGCAGAGTTTGCCCACACTGTAGGTGGTGATTATCCCTGGGTGTTGTCTTTGGGAATATCTAGGGTCTGGCCTGGTCAATGTGAACCCCTGTGTTTTGTTCAGGAATCTGTCTTGACAGTTATTAGTATCTGTGGGCCAGATCAACCATTGTTTCCAATCAGGATTTGTTCTGTTTTGGTTTAATACAAAGTTTACGTCTATCTCTTCATCTGCAGAGTTATTGCTGTTCATTGTTGGTTTTGGAATAGACGGTTTATTTAAGTCTTTGATTTTGGCTAATCCAAGACAGGTAGTTTGTTGAATAGTTTGTAGAAAGTAGCAGTTTAAGTTAAGTTTGTTTTGCCAAGTGACTAACTCAAGAATTCTCTGTAAGGGGTTATTCAGCTCTGTACCTGAGATCTAGGATGGTTGAGGGATAGTATCTCTCGTCTAAGGTCTCGATATTCCAAGCTGCCTGCGAGGGCTGCTCGGAAGCGCCGGAGCTGGATTTCTCGGCAGGAGAAAGCAGCGTCTCGTTCTCAGCGCGTCAGGAAGGCGGGGCAGCGCCCGCGGCTTCGCTCTCTGCTGGGCTTCGGCAAGTCTCGCTGCTCCGATCTCGTCACCACCGCGTGTGTTTGCTTAAGGCAATATCGGTAATATTTATACCTGTAAGGTGCCGAGATTGACGTAAGGATGGACATAGATACGTCAATAAGGATGTCATACGAGCTGGTAGTTAGCACATTCTTTTACTGAAGTTCTTTGAGAAATCAAAACAATGGCCGCAGGGATTTTCCCAGGTTGTCATAGGTTTGATTTGTTTTGAGAACTCCGTATGCCTTATCAGGGGCTGGAGGAATATTGCTTGCCTAATTAGATGGCAAGCGTTATGACCTAATCAGATAACGCGCTCCTGTGCCGTGGTCTGGCGTAATCAGATAACGGTTTCTGCATCATGGGATGGCTACTAGTTAATTTGTTAACCAGAATAGGGTCAGGAATAGGGGGATCGATACAGAACCTATAGGAATACATCACACCCACTCCACGCTAACTATGGCCATATTTACAAATCTAGGCATAGTAAAACATACTGTAGAGTATTGTGTATACCTTACCACCCCAAAATACACATAATGCATTTTGAAATTATGTAACATACGGGAAAAAAAATAGTCATATGTACTATATGCACTCAAGCAGTAGAATAATGCTAAAATAATCACGCATATGTATACATTATTAGTAATAGAATATTAGAAATACACATGAAATGGCTCTTAATACAGAAGAAAAGTTCGAGACCACTTCATCACAGTTCAAGATAAAAAATATATATGAACATACCAGCGGGCAGCTAATGTCTATGAAGTTTCTAAAAACAGAAATTAGTTCTCTAAGAATAGTTCTTACTTTAAGCAGAAGAAAAAGTGTCCCGTAAAATGTAAAAAAATATTTTGGGGCTGCTAAAAAAATTGCTGTCCGTGGACTGGAGGAAAAGTTGATCTTGCTACTTTATTATTAAAGTTGAAGGCCAAATTCAAGGTGTCGGGAACGCCGTGTGCTAGCTTGTTCAAGAGTCATTATTTCTGCTCTGGTGAGAACATCATATCATTGAGACTGCTGAAAAAGCTGTCAACAGCTTCCTGTGAGAGTTCCACTAACTCGGAAAAGGATGTAACCATGCATTCATGTGCATGATTGTCTCCATTGACGTTTTGAGTAGTATTGCTGACAGAAGGTTGTACCTGATCGATGCTGCTTTCATCTTGATCTTCACTACCCCTTAATCGTAGTGGTGAAGTTTCCACGAATGCCGTCATCAGGATTGGCAGCCGTTGAGGGCAGCACAATGCATGAGCCTTTACCGGACCCAACAATGTTTCTGCATCCATTGGCGCATCCGATTGTAGCGTCAGACAGGTGTCCAACACGCATTCTTCTCCGCACAGCATGCACCTTAATACAGATAAAACACATCTTTGCCATATCGGCCGAAATGAAAGAAACCAAGTCATGTTCAGGTCTCTAAGCCGGGTTAGTCCCAGGATTTTTGATATCCGGTCCCGGTATCCAATGGCTCGGATTGTTTCTTCCCTTGTCGCGGGTGTTTTGTCTGTGACATGGTTTGCCATAACGAAATATAAGGACTAAGAATAGGATTCCTGCAATTAGTCCCAAAATGAGGGGAACTCCTCCAAAAATCGAATGGACGAAGTCTGGAAAAATACCCAGTATGGCTTTGAATGGTGTTAATGCCATCGAAAATACTGTCTTAAATACATTTGAGACTCCACTGGTATCAGAAATATTTAAGATTTCATTCAGGATTTCTGCGAAATGTATGGGGGAATTAGTTGATAGCAATGAGTGAATCTCTGCAGTCGTCCTTGCGACTAGGAGATCATACGTTTCTTTTGATGACGTGAGCCTGGTCGGCGTCTGAAGAAGCACTGTTTTCATTCTGCTTAAAGTATCAACTCGAATAGAAGTAATTTTCAAGTTAGGCCATGCCCTTGCCTCCCTGTCTGGAAAGGAGCTGGGGAACAATAAGCGTCCACAGCACATGACCTTCGCAGTCGTACTAACGAGATAAGGAACCCCGGGCAGTAGACTACAACATCTGCGATCCACAATTAGAATGTAACTCCCGTTATAGAGTCTTTTAAAGAATGGTTCTATCTCTGTTGCAGGTGTGCCTAGCTGGTGACATGAAAGGTTATTTGAATTCCCTTCACAGGCTCCATGCAAACTAATTCCATTACACAGAAGTGTACCGCTTAGTGACCTCGCACAATTATTGCCACTAAGAAACACTTTCTGTCCTTTATTACTGACACATGCATGTGAATAGGGCAAGTTCCATGTTGTCTTAATGTACCCTTTACCCAATTTTTCGTACATGCCAGCCTGTATATATTTTTTGGCAGTATTGAAACCTGAAAGTAGATATCGGAATATTAATTATCCCATGTATTATCCATTCAATGACAGGTCGTTCTGACATTGTCAATGGTAATCTCTCGAGTTTCTCAATGCTCAGGATTGTATAATCAGCACCCTTTTGTGCCATACTGATTTGTTTATCAGTAAGGTTAAAGATATTGAATAGTGACGTTGTGTTGATTAAACGCCAAGGCACATAGCCTGAACGCAGATTTTGTAACGTCCAGCCAAGCTGTACAATAGAACGCAATTGAGACTGACCGTGTTGTAACAACAGTAAGTCTTGCGATATTATGTCGATTGCTGATGACACAATGCTGTCCAATGAAAAGATTCTGGAGGACAGAGTCATTAACCCATTGTCCACTACAGAAAGCGATTTTTCCAAATTAATACGGTCAATTTCCCGTATACTTTCTGCTGTCTCAATTTGAGTTATCTTCCAGGCCTCGTTGTAAGCTGCATATATAGAGGCTGCTATGAAGCGTTTTTGACGCTGTTTGCGCGGTCCCATAATGAAATCACGCAAGTCAGCACCATCAGTAAGTAAAGTTAGGTGTTGCTTAATCTCTGTCAGTGTGGAAGTTTGTAGCCATTGAAGGCAGAGTTTGCCCACACTGTAGGTGGTGATTATCCCTGGGTGTTGTCTTTGGGAATATCTAGGGTCTGGCCTGGTCAATGTGAACCCCTGTGTTTTGTTCAGGAATCTGTCTTGACAGTTATTAGTATCTGTGGGCCAGATCAACCATTGTTTCCAATCAGGATTTGTTCTGTTTTGGTTTAATACAAAGTTTACGTCTATCTCTTCATCTGCAGAGTTATTGCTGTTCATTGTTGGTTTTGGAATAGACGGTTTATTTAAGTCTTTGATTTTGGCTAATCCAAGACAGGTAATTTGTTGAATAGTTTCATTCAAGAATATAGTTTGTTCTGGGATCATGCAGGCTCTAAACAATGATTCTATACCTTGTACTTGCCATTCTTTTGTACCCCAAACACTTTTTACTTCAACATTTTTGTCCCAATAATCAAAACCAAATGTATTCATTTGTTCAAAAAATGAGTCCGAATATATCAATTTTGTGTTTGTAAGCATGGTTTTTGTTCCTGTCCTATTTGACAATTTAAAATAAAATGTTTCAGCATCACTTGTGTTGAACCCTGAAAAGTATGAATATTTGTCATAAAAGGTTCTTGAGCTTCCTTTTGGAGGGGTTGCACAATGTTCCCATTGATTATAATTTAAAACATTTCTAGGTTGTGCAGATTTATGTAGAAAATGGTTACCATAGTGGTTGTAGCAGTACATACTATCATAATTAGATGAACCCTGCAAATAATCATGTTTGGTAAATTTAGCAGACATCACTAGGTCAGACATCATGTCATTAATACTTTCAAAGTCCCAATCATCAGCAAATGAGTTTGGTTTTGCAAAGTCACTCAACGAGATCTTGATTTGGTGTGGATATTTGAGGATTTCAACCGGACCATAGATTTCATAGTCAGTATTGTCCCATGCTACCCCACCCGGTATAGGATTGGCTGTGAAGTTGACTGAAGAAAGTTCTCTTTTCTCGACGTGTGAAGACGTGTGTGGCTTGAGGATCAAGTTGATTTTCTGGCTTGCTGTGTCCATTTTTGCATATTTTCCCTCAATGAAGCGTCCCAAACATAGTATCATGATGAGCCAAAGTATCAGGATAAATACACCAAAGGACACCCAAAATTCAATCCATGGAGAAATCAGATAGGTTTCTTTCAGCTGTTTCAAAAGTTCCTTAGCTTTGTCTTTAAAAGTTTTTGTTGATGGCTGTGTCTTTGATTCACTTAGATCTTCAGAAGAATCTTCAAAGTTGATAAAGTAGCCGGATGCCGTTCTGTCTATTGTTCCAATTGCTTCAGGATTACTGTTTCTTGCAGCTTCAGCATATTCATTTGTTACTTCATTGTAGGTTGGTGTGTCTCTACTAAATGTTTTTATTTGGGTTTTCAGAGGTGTGAGTTCCATTGCATTGTTGCATAGTCCTTGTTGTTGTTCTGTAGGCGTTTCGAATGTGATTAGCCTTTTAGTTAGCACCTCTGTACTTGTAGCAAACCTCGGTGTTCTACTACTTATCGGGAGTCCACTTGGCCTACTGTTTGTTATCGGCCACATGATTGTGGTTTTACCAGGTCGATGGATACAACTCGGTTCTCCTTTTTACCAGCAAGCGGCGGTAGTAAAACTGATCTTGTCCCGTTGATGGACAAGACAGGAACTGCTTTTCTGTAAGAAGGCCCAAATTCCTTCTTTACCGCGATCTTTTCTCTGACTAGATCCCCGACTTTTGGAATCCAGACAGGTCTTGCTGGGACAGGTGGTGGTTCTTCAGTGGTTGTTGGCTGCTGTTTCAACTTTATGTTGCTCAGGTCTTTTCTTGTTTCGTTTAAGTCCTGTAAAATAGCCAAACGATCTTTGATATCAAAGCTTTTTTCTTTCACCACTGAAGTCTGACTGTCAAGATCTAAGACTAGCATCCTAGTCCCAAACAGTAATTCGTACGGACTGAATCCCCTCAGAGAATTTCTTGGCAAGTTATTTAGACTACGTTGGACACTTATTAGATGTTTGACCCACCCAGCTCCCGAACCTAATACCTTTGCTGTTATAGATTGCTTTATGCCTTGGTTTTTTCTTTACACCATCCCGTATCCCTCAGGAAGGAAGTGAGAAGAATCCCGCTTCGCTATGCTCATTTGGCCGTGCTTTCCCACAAGCTTGAGGGCTAAAGTGAAAACATTGGTCAAACGTAGCATGCTCCTAGCGTATATGCCATTTAGACTCGCAAATCTTTGTATAACAGTCCCGACGTCAGCCGAGTGCTGGGGTCTACATTTATAAGTGGAAACTAGTCTTTATTTGTTAATGGGACGCATTATTTACACTTGTTTCACTGATTATTGTTTAGCCCTTATTGAGTGAAACGCCATGGTATTACCCCGTTCCTCTCGCCGCTGCGATCTCTGTTGCAGCCCGGGCATTTTTTTACAAAAATGTGATGATGCAGGCTCATGCCTGGCCACCAGTACACTGATTGTAGTTCTTCCAGAGAATCTTTTAGTTTGAGGTGTCTGAGACCCTCGCCCATATGCGCGTCTGCTATTAACAAAGTTCTCCTGTCCTTGTTTGGAATTACTCTATCCCCCACTCCAGGGATTCGAGCAAAAGGAACGGAGTTCGCATCGATTATGTATGTATATTCGAGTGGGTAACTGATCGGTAACGCTGAGCAGTCGCCTTTTGATGACGTTTTCACCGCCAGCATTGTTTCACCGTCAATGTATTTTACTGCACGCTTTTTCCTAGCTACGGAAGCCGATTTAGTTGCTACCGCTGTGGCTTTCTCAGCCAATGAATTCCCTGCAACGTGAACGCCATCACGCTGATGACTCAGTGAGTGTATCACGTGAGTCTTTGGTAGTTCTTTTTTTAACAGAACTATTTGTTCCCAAAGCAGTTTTTGCTTTATTGTTGCACCTGTGTCATCTTTGTAACCGTTTTGAATCCATTTCTGTAAATCGCTGTTATATGATTTGACGCAGTAATACGAATCGGACACTATGAGTGTCGGGAATTCGCGATTTGCATTATCTAGCGCCATTTTCAATGCTATTATTTCAGTCTGTTGTTCTGAATTAGTTTCTACTGAGTGTGTTTTTGTTAATAGAGGTCTTAGTATACCTCCGCGCCACACTTCTTTTGTAATCTCACATGTGGGGTTGTATGCTTGTTCTCCCCAAACGGATGGTTGAGCATGTCCGTCTGTATAGATTACACAAGCGTACTGTCGTAATGGCAGAATGTCGTTTGGCAGAGGGAATATTCTTTCATATTCTAGATATTTTAGTTCCTCTAGTTCTGGATCAAAGTAGTATTTTACTTTGTCCATTGTAATGGAATTCACCCATTGTATCCATTCCGGATTCAATGCTGTTGTTGGTAAATTACACGGGGTTGTTAATGGCTCAAAGGCTGATTCTGCTGTTCTGACTGTGATGTGTCTACCGTCAGCTTTATCTTTTTCTCTAGCTATTGCGGTTTGAACTGCATGAACAAGGTTTTCTTTAATGCTGAATTTCTTTTCCGCTTCTGTGTACAAGTGTGATTTGAATGCAATTGGTACCTTTTCTCCCTCATTAGAGGTCAGGTATGTGAATCCGCATCTTCCTGGGATGACTCGAATCACAAGGTTGCGTGTGTTATCACGTGTTTCTAATTTTGTTTTAATTAACATATCTGTTTGTAAGGATCTCAGAATTTCTGTGTGTATTTGAGTCCAATTGGTTTTTTTAAAATCTGGTTTTATTAGATCATAAAGGGGTTTGACCCTTTCTGCGTAATGTATGTTCTTCCGAAATTTAGGAAGCCTAGAATTGACTGTAGGTTTTTTAGTGTTCTAGGTGCTTGGAGTACGGCACATTTCTCTAGGAAATTGTCAGCCAGGCTTTTGCCTTCACTTGATAATTCATATCCTAAGAACAGGACTGTTAGATGGGCAATTCTAGATTTTTTAAAGTTGAATTTGTAACCCTCTGCCGCGAACCCAAGTATTATGGTGTTCACTCTCTTCAAGTGAGTATCCAAGTCATCGTCTGTTAGGTATATGTCGTCGACATACGATAATGCTTCGTCATCATATGTTTGTAGTAACTCTGTTACTCTCGCTGAGAATAATCCTGGGCTGTTCTTGTACCCCTGGGGTAACCGACAGAATTCTTTTTGAGCGCCATTTATTGAGAACGCTGACAAGTATCTGCTCTCTGGTGCTATATTTTGACAAAAGAATCCATTAGAGATGTCTAAAGTTGTTTTATATTTTTTGCGCACTATGTTATTCATTAGTGCAGCACTATGCGAGTTTTGTACTGCAAAAGTTTTGCAACATGAGTTAAGGTGTCTGTAATCCAAAACTAGACGATATGAATTGTCTGGTTTGGAGACAGGAAACAAAGGGTTGTTCATTTGTGAGGTGCAAGTTTCAATCACCCCCTGGTATTCTAGTTGATCTAGAATTTCTTTTACCTGTTTTTTAGCTTCTTGCTTGATTGGATACTGCCTTTGTGCAGTAGGTTGTGATTTTAACTGGATTTTGTGAGGAGGAGACTCCTCATCCCATCCTACATGATTTTTATATAAAGCAGGAGCTTGAGCTACTGCCCACTTTCTTGCAAGTGTATATTTTTTATGAATTGGAATATGATTTGAGAAGGCAGGCATAATTATTTCTTCGCCTTGTGGGCACTCCCTGACGAACTCTGGTGGCCAATCTTTTTCAGCTAGAAGGATGTCATAGCCCTTGGAGAGATTATCCCAAAAAAGGCCCCTTATTTTCCTAGTCTTATCCCCTTCTATACGTAAAGTTATTTCATATATTTTGTGAGGTTTGCTAACTCTGGTGTCTGCAGTTTCCACCTGAATGTATTCATTTGTGTCCACTGTCTCCAGATGATTCATAAGGACTTTGCGTGCTATGCTCACTTCTGCTGCGCTGTCTAGCATTGTCTGAGCCCACTCTCCGTTTTTCAGCTGTGTCCTCAGTATTCTCGGCATTGTTGAATACTTTAATACTGGCTACCTTCTTTTTTGGAAACTGTAATTTTTTATTTGGATGAGCAGGTTCTTTGTCTTTGGACTTGACGTGCCCTTCCCTGGGTTCCGATCGTCCTCTTCTTTCCGATTTCTGCGAGGAAGTCTGAAAAGATTGAGAGGGACGTGTATCAAAATCTTGATATCTATCCGGTTTCTTTATGTTATCCCTATTTCTAAGGTTGTATTTTTTCACAGAGGGCTCCCTTTGGGGAGACTTGGGTCCTTGGTCCGGAGATCTTTCTCTCCGCCGAGGAGACCTTCCTCTGGACTGGAATCTCTTTTTTTTTGGATTGGATTGTTTGTTTCCATCCCAGTTCTTCTTTTGACTGTTTAGATTATTTTTAATAAATATTTTTTCAGGACTTTCAATTAGTTGGGGCTTTACTGGTATTCCACCCAAACTATCTCTACCTAGTTCTTCATAGGATTTTTCTATAATTCTGGCAATTTCAGCTGGTTGGTCAGCTATATCTGTCTCTTTTAACCTCTGGCGGATCGCCACATTCGCTGCTTCTCCTTTTATGTTGGCTAGTAATATTGCCGAGACCTGCTTGAAGTCTTTTAGTAATTTCATACCGAGAGTTAAAGCGGGTTCTGGACCGTATTCGTCTTGAATTTGTTTTAGCACATCTGGTATTACCGACATGGATGGTACACCATGTGTTTTTGTGTAAATGGAAGCAAAGACTGTACCCCAAGTGTCACAGTCCTCCACGTGTGGTGCGATTCCCATTGGAAGACAGATAGTCAGAATCCTGTGTTTATCCACAGGGGTGGTGTCTGGAAACACCGCCTCTATTTGGGTGATTTTTTGTGCTAACCAGAATGGTATTTGTTCCCGTTTAGCTGGTACTTTACCTAGGCAGGACTGTATGTTCTGTGGTGTAATTTTATTTGTGTTCCCCTGATGTGGGGTCAGCTGTGGAATTTTAACTACAGGTTGGATGGTTGAAGTCCGCATTACATATTGGACTAGTTGTCTATATATTTTAATTAGTTGTTTTAGTTGTACTAAAACATCTGCTACAGACATTCTTTCGTTGTCTGGATGTGGTGTGTATCCGGCTAGGACCGGCCATGTTGCTCCTGGTCTACCTAGTGGACCGAGCCTGGTGATGTGATTATTATGTTTTAAGGCGCCATTAAACAAGAGCAGGTGCTCTTGGAATTTGAGTGGTACTTCCACTTCCTCGAAAGGAGTGTAGGTATCCGGAGGTTCCTCTATTTTATAATAGTGGAACTCCTTTGTTACAGCATTTGCTGCTGGAAAGTTTATCCATGAATAGAATACCTCTGTCTGCCGATATTCGTGTGCCTCAATTACGAATATGACTGTACCACCTCTTGGTGTCAGTCCATTTTCTATACGTTTTAACGTTATAGATCTTCTTATGTTGACCGGGATGAGTTTTACATCCGGGTCCGCTTCTTGCATAGTATTATCAGCTTCTATTAGTTCAGCTGCTACTCTAGCTCTCTCTCTTTCATCATCACTTTCTGGCATTTTACTGTCAGGAAGGTTATTCTGTTTGTTTGCAGATCAGGTTTCTTATGGAAACAAAGATTAGATGCACAATATTTTGGAACAGTGTATCCTTCAACGTTGATTGAACCAAGAACCATACATAGGAGTTCCCTCCTGCGAGGTTTGGCGGATTTTACCTCTCACCCACTCCAGACGTCTTTGGAGTATTATGGGAAAAAGGGGTCTGAGTGAAAGAGCACGACTGAGTTACTCTAAAGTCTTGCGTTAGTTTTATCGCCTATCCAAACACGTTGGGCGCCATGTAGTGTAGATCCTATTATCCCAATAGGCTCTGCGCATTGGAATAATACCTCCAATAGTATAGACCTAGACCAGACGTTAACTAGGTCTTCTACTGTCGATATTAGACTTAAAGTTTTGGGTTTGCCAGCTAGCTCGGAGTTCACTAGAAACTTTCTCGAATAGGCAAGGAGGAGTTGAACCTCCCTGGATAGACAAGAAGGGATTTAGTTTCTGACAACCATAGAACATGACAACTTTGCTCTCCCCTAATCAAGAGTGTATCTCTAGAGTCGTGTGAAAACAAAAGACAACTTATTTTACTCAGTCAGTACGTGCATTCTTAGTTTCACCAGATTGTAGAGAAAAGGAAGAGACGGGCGTGTTCAATAAAAGATGTTATTTATTGATCAGTCTCTTTTCTCGTACAAGAGAAATGGATCGATATTATCGCAATACTTATGGTTAAGTAAAGTGCATACAATAAAAGCAGAATTATAAAATAATACTGTAAAAACATTGATATGGTTTCTAAGCCATACGTTATTTAAAATGGACAGAATATATACATACACATATACATTTAACTAATAGTACTCAACTGGTGCTTCTAACTACGCCTACCCCAGTGTACCTGATCTAAGCCTAATACGTGGGCGGGGATAGAAAGTAGCAGTTTAAGTTAAGTTTGTTTTGCCAAGTGACTAACTCAAGAATTCTCTGTAAGGGGTTATTCAGCTCTGTACCTGAGATCTAGGATGGTTGAGGGATAGTATCTCTCGTCTGCGGTCTCGATATTCCAAGCTGCCTGCGAGGGCTGCTCGGAAGCGCCGGAGCTGGATTTCTCGGCAGGAGAAAGCAGCGTCTCGTTCTCAGCGCGTCAGGAAGGCGGGGCAGCGCCGGTGGCTTCGCTCTCTGCTGGGCTTCGGCAAGTCTCGCTGCTCCGATCTAGTCACCACCGCGTGTGTTTGCTTAAGGCAATATCGGTAATATTTATACCTGTAAGGTGCCGAGATTGACGTAAGGATGGACATAGATACGTCAATAAGGATGTCATACGAGCTGGTCGTTAGCACTTTCTTTTACTGAAGTTCTTTGAGAAATCAAAACAATGGCCGCAGGGATTTTCCCAGGTTGTCATAGGTTTGATTTGTTTTGAGAACTCCGTATGCCTTATCAGGGGCTGGAGGAATATTGCTTGCCTAATTAGATGGCAAGCGTTATGACCTAATCAGATAACGCGCTCCTGTGCCGTGGTCTGGCGTAATCAGATAACGGTTTCTGCATCATGGGATGGCTGCTAGTTAATTTGTTAACCAGAATAGGGTCAGGAATAGGGGGATCGATACAGAACCTATAGGAATACATCACAGGTCCGGCACTCCAAGGCCTCCCTGCCTGGTGCTGAGCTGTAGTTTCCTGAGGCTTATTCTCCGCCGCCCAGAGCCCAGATGAGGTTAATCAGGATTGTATTCAGGGTAGTAAAGATATGCTGTGGGAGAAGCACTGGCAGGTTCACAAAATAATATAGCATACGGGGAAGCATGACCATTTTCGAGACCGCTATCCTACCCATAATGGACAGGGGTGGGACGTCCAGAAGGTCACACTACTACGGAGATTGTTAATGGCCTTTCGGACATTGCCTTCAATCTGATCTTCCGGCAACCTATAAACGTTGATGCCTAAATACTTGAATGTGGTCTGTGCTATCAGGATCTGGTATCCGCCAAATTGCATATGGGAGGGTCGTTGTGCCTCCCAGAAATAAAAACCTACAGATACCAGGGGATTTACTTTTTTTGTCAATGAGTTGGGGAAGAAAATGTTTTCCCTACAATTCACTCTCTTAGATTCTAATATTGTACCAAATAGTATCACTCCTGGATCATTTTATTTACTAGCCCTACAAAAGAAGAGTAAAAGGTTGTAAACACAGGGTAGTCAGAATGCCAGGGAAGAAAACTCATAAATGAATAATTCAGTGGCTAACGTGGAGATAGGGAGATGGAACTAACATGGTGAATGACCTGCTATATTGGCACTGGCTACCTGGAAGAAGCAGAATTAAAAAGAGAGGTGCCTGCTTTATTATTGTTCTTGCCTATTATTGCATGATTCATTAAAATCATTGGAAAATAAGAACACCCAATAATAAAAAGCAAGCACCCAGCCTGGCCTTAATCACATAAATTAATAAAAAATTGTAATCTCTGGCCTGCCGTCCTAATAGTACAAAACATTAAGAAACACTGTGTAACCTAATTAAAACTTTTGAATTCCTTTTGCATATATCTGATAAATCTCCCAAACAGCTGTGTGTCCTTTCTATTGAGACGGAGCACCATACCATTAGGACAGGTGCGACCTAGACCCCATTGTTAATAAGCATCTGTCTCAGCAGTGGTGGCTGAAAACATTAAAACATGGTGGGGAACGAGGCCCAAAAAACTCACCATATTTGTTGCACGTAGCCCCGTCTGGTGTCTCTGTCCTCAGTGGTGACTCCAGCAGGCAGCAGGTAAGGGAAGGACTTTCTCCCTTGTGCAACATGATTCCAACCAAGATTTGTTGGAGCAGGCTAACCCAATGCTCATTTTGCGGCTGGGGGCCTGTGGCTGCAATCCCTCGTATGTTTCGCAGCCCTGGGATTGTGTAGGCTGAAGTGCGCATGTCAGATTGGTCAGCTGTAGGCAGTTGGCCAATCTGACATGCACACGGACAGGGGCTGCAGAAATAGTTCAATTACATGAATCAGCCCCACCCCCGCCATTGTGCTGTAACAGCACGAGCCTGCAAACAAAATACAATGGTATTTATTACCATTTTATTAATGTGTGTACCTACAGCACGTCATAACGAGGGAGCCACCGCTGGTCTCAGAAAACATCTCCGTTCATGCATAAAGGCTGGGCATCAACACAGTATATATTGAAGGGTCTACTTCAAAGCATTGCTTTTCCTGAACTTTGAAGTAGAATCAATATTCTTTTTCTTTAAATGATACTTAGGCTATAGGAAGATACACATTGGGTACCCTATATTATAAGGAAAGTCCAAATACAATTATGATCGAATAAGTTATTAACACTAAATATGCATATTTTTCAGCTATATAATCTTCGTGAAAATAACTCAATTTCAGCTGTCAATGATCGCTGCTTTAAGTGGGCTGGGGCGGAGCAAAATCCAACTAAGTCCCCACCATGTGTGAGATTATTGCCTATGATATATATTCTTCAAGGGGTGTTGATGTTAGCTGTATATGACATGCATATCAGCAACCCCTGCTACAACCCTCTATTGGTGTAAATTATGAGGAGTGGAGAGCCCTTTTAACCGAGCTATATTTGCATCCATGGTTTGGAAAAGACTCTGGATAGCTCAAAGCAGCAAAAGTGGTATCCCCCAGTTTTTAAGATTTTCCCTGACATTTCCCCAAGCCACTCAATCAAATGAGAATTGAAAATCAATAAAGCATACATACAATAGTTGACTTAGTAATCTATAACAGTATGTACTAACATAGATAATGCTGTCCAAGATGAAATCTTGTCTAATATTGTGGCTTATCCTGAGCCCAATGAGTCAGTTTTTTCAGTAGTCCCTTAGCATAGCATTTAGACTCAATATCCAATAATGTAATTAAATGATAATGTGATGAACTAAAGGGATAGCCTTTTACAAATTAGTAATGCTGTATGGACCCTTGCTAAGAAGGCTGTTTTGCAGCAGAGATATTGTGAATATTAGACAACAGAGTAAAATATCTCATCCAATTATAAGGATCCTCTCTAAGTAGGGCTTCAAGCATCACAAGTGGTCCTAGTGCACCACTTAATCTGCTTTCTTTTGTTTGATTTATTAGCAGATTATTATTGAACAGTTGTACACAATCCCTGTAATCAGTATTTAGAGAGTTGATAAATTGAATTTACCTGAAGACATAGCGCTGAATATATGCTTTTCCCAACTATCGGACAACATGTCGTTCTCTACTTAGTCGAGGTTACCGTTAGTATGATCTAAACTGTTAACATTATCTCAAAATCTGTGGGAAGCATTAGAACTGTAGTGTGTATACTGATTACACCGTTGTGATTCAAAGTGCCTTCTTTTTTTTGCCTGTTAAATTATGTTTTTATATTTTTTTCTTTAACATGATTTTTTTACAATACGATGTAGATAACTGACTAGTTTCTGAATTTCTAATCAAGTTATTCAGTTTTCTTTTTTGGGGTGTCATCATGGGCAAATACTTTGAGTTGGTAGGCTTTAGACAAGCTGATTGTTCTCCTCTGCAATGACCTCCTATGAGTTCTAACACTTGGTGCAGCGAAGGGTTTAATGAGGGGCTAATCACTGGGCATTTTATGAGATAACAAACTTGCTAACCTGCTGCAGTGTTTTGGAGGGGTAGCAAATTAGTCTCTGTTCAATCTGTGCAGGCACCCTGACATTTATTGTGTGCGTCATATTCACCAATGTGCTGCCCGAAGCATTTTAGAAGATGGATACCATGATTTTTTCAACATTTTGAGATTAAGTGGTAACTTCTCCTGAATGCTAGATTGACTGAATAAATAAGGCTTTACGGTGAGGCACCTTCCAGATGATGTAAATGGTGTAACTTAATTTGCTATTTGATGAGCCGCCATTTTAATTAAAAAGATAGGGGGATACGTGTTCATGATTTTTCAGACAAACGCTGATACCTATGGCTGTGTTGTTTTATTGGGGCACTGAGTAAGATACAAGAGCAGTAGATAAGTGCTTAGGACGCAAGCTTGGATAAGGAGCATCCATTGCAGTTTTCCGAACAATTATCAGATTTTTAAATGCTGTGAGGTAGAGATGATGTGTATTCTTAGAGAGTGCTTTGGTCAATGGTTGTTTATGGTTTCAATCTCCACATACTGTTCAACTTGTACTTGAACATGCACGTTAGGGAACTAGAGGCTGCAGCCAAATATTTCTACCTATTTATTGTACAAAGTACTCGTTTGGTTTCTACTGTGGACTTTGACTGTGAACTGTGAATACAAAAGCAGTCTCATTATATTGTCGAATGTGATATATTACGTTTTTTAAATTTGTTTTCCTCTTTTGTAGATTTTGATAGATCATGCACTCGTTGTGGGAAAGAAGCAAATGAACTAAAGGAAATCCAAGCAGCTATTCTAGCTTTGCAGAAGACTCAGCAGGATATTCATAGGTGAAATACAACACAAATACCATACCTTGACAATATTTTTATGTGCATGGATGATCTGAAATAACTTACTTAATATCCGTTCTGAATGTGCATTAGTTCTACTTGGGATCGATGACCAGCATTGAGATTAGCTCTCTTATTTCTCGAGTCAGATGCCTAGACTTTAAAGGGAGGCTGTGACGTATGTTCCAGTTTATTAATGTTGTTGTAAATCAGTATCGTGCCTGAATTTAAAGGTATCCAATAACAAATATAGTGACACCCCTGTTGTATATTTCAGAAGGGATAAGAATGAATTCAGTGAGTAGGAAGTTCAAGAACTTGGGCGCTCTGGAGTTTACTAGCCAGTTACAAGAGGCAAGAGTGCCAACTAGATGCAGGGACAACATTGTCTTATCTTTCCCATGCGTGATAGATAGGAAAATGATGCATTAGGTCTGGAAAGCCACCAGATCTCCAGAATGAAGCTGAAATGTGCATGTCTAATGGGTACAATCAAATACTTTCTGGATGATCGGGGCCTGAGATCATGGTGAGCATCATTGCCTGCTGTCGTACAGGAAATAGAAATGAATGGACAAGTAGCCAAAGCCAAAAATAGGTCCTTTTAGTTTTCACAAATATCGGAAAATAGTGATTGCTGGATAAGGCCCAATAAATATGCCCTAAGATGAATTAATACATCTAATTCCAGAGGGTATCATTTTGAGCCCAGGAGAATTACTATGAGTAAGAATTTATTGTTTGTGAGGTGGCAAAATGCATGGATTACCTTCGAGCTTGACTACAGATTTGTAATTTGATGGCTTTCAGTGCTTAATGAGTCGTAAATAGCATTGTTAACCATTACTTCACAGGCAGAAACATTGATAATGACAGTGGTAACACACTGGGCAGATAAGAATGTACTCTAGAGTAGAGTAACCAAAAGTGTGCATAATACTTATCTTTGTCAATGTGTACATCAAGGGTTATACAGGTTACTTCTACCCCGTATGTGACAATGTTCCAAAGGGCTCTGCAATCATTACTTCAAATGTTGTTTCCAGGCTTGTAGGAATCAATAATTTTTCGTGTTCTTTAGAAGTTCCTTATAACTTCTCCTCCGTGTGATAATGTCATCCATTGATTACTTTTCAAAGCCTTGAAGAGAGTGTCTTTCCCTCTTCTACATTGTGCATTGTACCAATCATGGGCACATTGAAGTGGTTTATTATTAGTCGATTGAGTAAGCATAGATACAAAAGGTCTCACTGTACCAACTATCTGTTTATTTGCATTATTCATTAATAAATGGGGCCCGATTTACAGAACTAACTTGGGACAAAATCGTAAACTTACTACCATTTACTCATTTTGGTATTCTCAGAAGGCACTTACTCATTTTGGTATTCACAGAAGGCGCTTACTAATTGATGAGTAAGTGCCTTCTGTGAATACCAAAATGAACTTACTATCATTTTGGTATTCACAGAAGGCACTTACTCATTTTGGTGTGCCATAGAGTAGAGTTGTGTAGCGTAGAGTCTAATGAAGTGGCATGTTGTACAGTGGCATAGAGTGGAGGGGCATACAGTGGAATAGTGTGTTGTAGAGTGGCGTGGAGTGGATCGTGGTAGAGCAGAGTGGAGTGGCATATAGTTGACTAGAGTGTTGTGGAGCTGAGTGTCTTAAAGGGGAGGGCCGTAGAGTGGAGCAGAGAGTTGCAAAGTCTTGTGTGCAAATCAGTCTGACCCTGTGCCTCATCGGAACAGTCCAGCCCTAACTGCCAAGCATCCTGGGACCGGTTTCGGGTTCATAACCCTCATCAGCCAGGCTACCTAGAATCCAGTGGCAGAGTGAGCAATGGACCCACGTCTGGGCACACCCTGCCAACTCAGGGCGAACAAAGCGATACCAAAGGGGATGATGGAAGGAGCGTTTAAACAAATCAAACACTCACCACCAGTGGAGTGAGGTGGAATGGAGTGGTGTAGAGGGAGTGGCGTAGAGTGTCACAGAGTGGAGTACAGTGTTGCAGGGCATCATAGAGTGGAGTAGAGTGCCACAGAGTGTTGGTAGAGTGGAGTTGCATAGAGTGGAATACAGTTTCGTAGAGTAGAGGAGCGTATGGTGAAGTAGAGTGTCATATAGTACAGTGGAGTGGCATACAGTGTTGTGGAGTCTCCTTGTGTAGAATGTCATGGCATAGTGTTGTGGCAAAGCATGTTGTGGCATAGAGTCTCATGGTATGGAGGGGAGTGACATAGTGTGGAGTGACGTAGAGTACAGTGGTGTGTCATAGAGTAGACTGGAGTGGCAGAGATATGAGTGTCGTAGAGTGGAGTGGCTTGTAGTGTAGTAGAGTGCAGTGGAGTGTCGTAGAGTGGAGCGGTGTGTCAGAGTAGAGTGGCATATTATAAAGTGGAATGGCTTGTCGTAAATTGGCATAGAGTGGAGAGGCATACAGTGAAATAGAATGTTGTAGAGTAGAGTGATGTAGAGTGGAGTGGCATGTTGTAGAGTAGAGTGGAGTGGCACAGAGTAGATTGTTGTAGAAGTGAGTTGCATAGAGTGGAAGAAAGTTTTGAACAGTGAAGGGGCACAGAATGTAGTAGAGTGCAGTAGAGTGTCGTATAGTGGTGTAGAGTGCGGCTTCGTAGAGTGTCATGGCATAAAGCGTTGTGGCATAGAGTGAATTGTGTACAGTGTTGTGGCATAGCCTAGTGGTGTACAGTGTAGTGGTCTACAGTGGATTGGCGCACAGTGCAGTGGCAAACAGTGAAGTGGCATACTGTGGAGTGGCGTATCACAGAGTACACTATAGTGGCATAAATGGAGTTACGTGTCATATAGTGGAGTGTTGTAAAGTGGAATTGCATGTCATAGAGGAGTAGGTTGGAGTAGTGTGTTCTAGAGGAGTAAATTGAAATAGAGTGACAGAGCACAGTGGCGTGGCATAGAGGGAGCTGTGTAGAGTGTCAGAGTGGAGTGGAGTGTCGTAGAGAGCCATAGAGCGGAGGAGAGTGCTGTACAGTGGCATAGAGTGTTGTAGAGTAGAGTCGCATAGAGTGAAGGGGGGTAGATTCGAGTAGAGTGTCGCACAGTGGTTTGGAGTGTTGTGGTGTAGAGTGGAGTGTTGTAGAGTGTTGTGGCATAGTGTGTCATGGTGTATAGTGTCATGGCATACTGTATCGTGGTGTATGTGTAGTGGCGTAGACTCTTGTGGCATAGAGTGTCATAGAGTACAGTGGAGTAAAGTGGCAGAGAGGGAGTTGAGTAGAGTGTCATAGAGTGCCGTACAGTGTCAGGAGTGCCAGAGAGTGGAGTGTACAGTGTTGTACAGTGGCATGGAGAGAAGTACAGTGTTGTAGAGTGGACTGGCACAGAGTGGAGTTTAATGTCATAGAGTGGAGGGGTGTAGAGTGGAGTAGCATGTGATTCAGTGGAGTAGAGTGGAGTGGCATACAATGTTGTGGCGTAGAGGGGCGTGTTATAAAGTGTTGTGTTGTAGAGTGCCATAGCATAGTGTGTCGTAGTGTAGAGTGTCATGACATACTGTGTCATGGCATAGAGTGTCATGGCTTAGAGTCTTGTGGCATAGTTTGTCATTGAGTACAGTGGAGTAAGGTGAAAGCTGCATGGAGTGTCATAGAGGGAGTTGCATAGAGTGGAGTAGAGTTTCATGCATAGAGTGAAGAACAGTGTAGTGGAGTGACAAAGTGTGGAGTTCAGTGTTGCAGACTGGAGTGGCATGGTGTGGCGTAGAGTGTCCTACAGTAGAGTCGAGTGAATTGTCATGGATTGTCATGGTGTAGAGTGACATGGAATACTGTGTCATGGCACAGGGTGTCCTGGCATAGAGTATCACAGCATAGAATGAAATGGTGAAGAATGGAGTGGCGTGTCATAGAGTATACTGGAGTTGCATAGAGTGGAGTGGCATGTCGTACAATAGCATAATAAATTACCACGCTGTACAGCGGCACAATATATCACTAAGTTTTTGTCCCTTATTACTAACAACTACTGAACCACTTTTTATCAAATAGGAAAAAGGACTCTTTCCACACCATAATCTATATCCCTGTTAAATGTCATAAAAATCTGTTTAGCCATTTTGCCACTATGTCTGTCTAAATTGTCTCTGAAAACTGCATTGGTGGAAAAAAAAAATTGGGACCCCGCCCCCCTTTTTTTTTTTACTTTGCACCCCTTAACTAATCACCATGAAACTTTGCATCATCAGCCAATGTAGAAAAAGTAATAGGTCTGCAATGTTTAATGGAGATTCGTCAAAAGGTGGCAAAGTTATTACCAATCCAAAAAATATATATATATATATATATATATATATATATATATATATACACACACACATATACATATACATATATATGTGTGTGTGTATGTATATATATATATATATATATATATAATTCACACTTTGAATAAGTGTCAGTATGTAACATTTTGTAAGTGTGTAAGCAACATATGTGTGTCTACCTGCATATACATGTCTGTGTGTGTGTGTGTGTATATATATATATATATATATATATATATATATATATGATTGCTCCACTTACTCCAAATTCTCCCAGCTGGGATTGAAGACAAAGTAAGGCACTCACGGGGTTTCTTTTAGCTCAGCAGCAGTATTTATTTTTCAGACGCGTTTCGGGAGAACGCTCCCTTTGTCAGTGTTTTACAAAAAACGCGCGCAGTGGCAGCATATTATATCATTTCCGGTTTACAGGCATTGACATAAACATAGGACAAGCTTCGAGTCTAATCATGCGCTCCATCTTGTAGTGTCTAATGCCATCTATTTGTCGTAATGGGTGTACGATTACATCAAACCAAATTGCCTAAATGAAAGTTATTCATATTATTCAATGTGTATGGCCATGATGCTTACTGGTAATCCACAAGTCAAAACTGTGGACACTATAAGGACGCCAAGATGCGTGTTGTGTGACCATCTAATTTAATAAATGATCAAAATGTAGCCGTGGATCGGCTATAGCAGCATTAAAGCTGCCAGTATTTAAAAGCACCAAAATAGTGCAATGCGACTGAAGACCAAACGGTCTACCTGTCGTGATCTCGCCGTGGATCGGCATTGCAGCCACTAAGGCCTATACATCCCATCTTACCAACGTTTTACCACCTTCCCAAGGTCCACAAAAGCATAAGTAATCCACCGGGTAGACCCATCATTTCGTCTATTGGTGGCTTAACTGAAAATCTGTCCAAATACCTTGATCATTACCTGTTCGAATTTGTGATTTCACTAAAGTCATACATAAGAGACACGTCTGACTTTATTGAAAAAATTGAGAAGATCCATTGGCACCCAACCTATACACTCGTGACTCTTGACATCACGAGTCTCTACACGAGCATTGAACATGAGAAAGGTCTGCTTGATGTGAAATACTTTCTGGATAAGAAACCATTGAAATTTGCTATGCACAACAAAATGTTGTTGGAACTTATCCAATTTTGTTTTTATTTTAACATCTTTATATTTCAGGATCAGATATACAAACAATTGTCTGGCACAGCAATGGGTTCCTGCTTCGCCCCCAGTTACGCGAACTTGTTCGTGGGCTGGTGGGAGGAGCAGGTAGCCTGGGCCCCACAACATGAGACATCTAACAGGAAGGTGATTGCCTGGTACAGGTATATCGATGACCTGTTTCTTATTTGGGATGGGTCCATAGAAGAGGCTAAACAGTTCGTCCAATCATTAAATACCAATGATTGTAATCTGATATTCACGGGGGAGATCAGTAAAGGGCAGGTCAGCTATCTAGACCTACTAGTCACTATAAGGGATGATAAAATCTGTACTTCATTGTACCGCAAGCCAACAGCGGGTAATAGCATTTTGCACGCTACAAGTAGCCACCCTAATAAATTAGTGAAGAGTATCCCTTACGGAGAATTACTCAGATTAAGACGTAACTGCACTTTAGATAGTGATTTTGAACAGGCTGCTCGAGAGAGTATTGACAGATTTTCTGAAAGAGGGTATAAACACAACCTCTTAAATAATGCACTCAACCGAGTTAGAGGACTTTCCAGACACTCTCTTTTTGAACAAAAGACTAAACCACGTCCAAATCCAGAAAATCAATTTCGGATGATTACCCCCTATTCAGCAAACTCCTGGCAATTGAGAGCAATCATGCAAAAACACTGGCACATTCTAAAAACTGATCAGATCATTGGATCGGATTTGCCAGCTGTCCCTTTGATCACCTTTGGTAAGGCCAGAAGTGTACGAGACCATTTGGTCCAAAGTCATCTGAGTTCCACCAGAAAAAGCCCCGGGACCCTGAATGAAACTAAGGGCTTCTTTCCGTGTGGAAAATGCAAGGCTTGCGCCTACAGCAGGCGTACATTGTCATATGAGGTGAAAGGTTGTAAAGGGGGAAAGAGGATACAGAAGTTTATGTCCTGTCACACAGATCACGCAGTTTACTGTTTGATATGTCCCTGCCAACTTAGATATGTTGGTAGCACTATTAATTCGGTAAAACTTCGAATACTTGAGCATATGCGAGCGATCGCGAATAAGGATTTTTCCTATCCGGTCGCTCGTCACTTTGCTATCAAGCACAACAGCAACAGGGATCTGTTGAGGTTCTTCTGTGTGGATTATGTAGTGGACAATCCTAGAGGAGGAAACAGGTTACAGATGCTCAGAAGGTTGGAATCCCGCTATATAATAGACATGGAAACGAAGGCCCCGGGGGGGCTTAATATGGGGGAAGAATTGGCAACTCATCTGGGCTAAAGCACAAATTCTTACCTGTTGTTATGTGCTCTTGATTACAGTTCTGTAGAACATGTTGACATTAATTGGATCTAATTGCTGTACAGACGAGCTTTCTGAATTATGTAACATGTGTTTTTTACGTTTGGACATTTGGAAATTTATTTGGTCCTGTTCTGATGATTGAAGCTTTGGATGGAAAATCATTTGTTTGGGTGTGATAGAATAACCAGCCTTAGAATTTACGATGTGGAATGAGTAATTCTCCGTGTGGAAAATAAACCCCGTGAGTGCCTTACTTTGTCTTCAATCCCGGCTGGGAGAATTTGGAGTAAGTGGAGCAATCATTTTGGATCGCGGTAGCACCACCGCGAAAAACGGCACCCGCTGCTGGAGTGACTCGTAACTGGTGTGTAGGAGCGTGGATATATATATATATATATATATATATATATATATATATATAGATATAGAGAGAGAGAGAGAGAGAGAGAGAGAGAGAGAGAGAGAGAGAGATTTAAAAAATTGAATATAAAAAAAGTAATTAAAAATTAAGTTACAGTACATCGAAATGTATAAAAAGGGCTTGATTAAAATAAGAAAACCACATAAGAAACCAAATATTTTTGGGGAAATTATTTTAACGAACGAAACCAAGGAATTCTTCTGGCCTATGAGGTTCATTTTCTTTCCTGTGGAACTGCTTGCTGAACTGCTTGCTGAAAGTCTTGATGGACAACA
Organism: Lissotriton helveticus; assembly: GCF_964261635.1. Lineage (NCBI taxonomy): Eukaryota > Metazoa > Chordata > Amphibia > Caudata > Salamandridae > Lissotriton > Lissotriton helveticus. The sequence goes on along the minus strand of NC_136061.1, from coordinate 1,912,793,618 downwards.
TGAGAGCAATGCACCATGTCAACAAGATAGTACTAGTATAATCTTTCCAGTGCTGCAGCAAAGCAATAACCTTTAGCACTTTTCTGTCACTCAGTATTTTTGCTTCGGCTTCTCATATAGAAGGCTTTGAAAATTGTCAGGTTGATGTCTAAAGGTGGCTAAATTCTAGGTCCCAACAATAGTAGTTGCTCTAACAATAGGTGAGTCGAGTAACTGCTTGACGTGTACCTGCAGTAAACTTTTTGCCACTTAGAAATACCACTAATGCAGACTGTTTTCCTTGAAGAGTTTTCCCTTCAGACATTTCTCCGAAGTGCATTCCTGATCTATAATTATTTTCATCTTCATCATGTGTCCCTGCTGATACATGTACTTTATCCAATGATCATAGAGAGGAGGAAGCATTGGGTGTATGTCTTTGCTCCGTGACTGGGTAAGAATCAAACACCACCTAAAACTCAGCAGTCTACTCAATGATTTGTGACCCAAGTTGGATTCACAAAGCATTGAAACCTGCCATTTTATCCTGTCATCCCTCTGCCTATTTGCGATTCGTAATGAGTCGTAGAATACCGTTTGTAAATCGAAAATACCTTTTAAAATTGCAAAAGGAGTTTTGCTAGCATTCCTGGTTGCAAACTCTATGATTTTGGGAATTGTGGGTTTTGCGACTGCTAGAGTGTTTTGTACATTAGGTCCTCAATCACTTGTTTGGTACCATTATTTCTCGTGGACACTCACTCTTCTCCTACCGTTCTTCTGAGGATTGTGAATTATTTAGTATGGAAGTTTCTAAACTAAGTACTCATGCTAGCTTCATATGTTCCATTTTGTCTTACAAACTGTACTGAGGAGAAATCCGATGCAATTGATGTCAAGGTTGTGGGGCGGCATCTTTGATAGCCAAAACAATTCTTCTACTAGAGACGCATATGAGACTCCCTGAGGGAAGGTACCACTTGGAGCCTATTTGAGTACATTGAAGTTTACACATTATGTCTGATATCTGGATATTTTAACAAATGATGAATTAGCACCTAGACAGATTTTCCCCCAGAAAGAAGAATAATTTGGTAATGTGTTTGATGCCAGATTGATTCATATTTTTGCTCCGCTAATAATGTCTTTGTAATGTAAATTGATATTTGTTTAATTGAGCAGGCAGAAAAAATGTTGACACGCCTCTCCATGTTTCATATCGCTTATTTTCAGGGACTTAACAGCACTGAACAGGAAATCCTTCACCAGACACACTGCTTCTGAAAACGTTCTCCGGAACTCTCGTTACTGGTTCCTCCTCTGCATCTTTCTTTCCTGTCAGCTCCTGATCCATCTTGTCTTTAAATAAGGATGCCGGCTGGAGAACACTAACCACAAAGGACCCATGAACCATGGGGGTGCCAAGCACTTTACGCCAATGAACAAGGGGTAGAAAGCAACAAAATGGACCCCGAGAGGTGGCAATGGAATTCTTAACAAGCGCACCCTGGCCTCTTCCACGCACTCCGTCAAGGACCATTGCTCTTGTACGGGCCTTAATGCTAGAGCCAAATGTAGCTTCGTTTGTGCAAATTATTTTCTTTGTCCCTCTGTTATTTTCAGGAACAAACTATTTTCGAGCAGTATTTTTATATTCTATGTCCACTAGTACCGGCTGACTAACTTGTTACTTTGTTCGCCTCATGCTGGGGTCACTGTTTATATTTGGACATGCAGTACAAACAGTTCAGAGATTTTAATTTCAGGAGAACGCTGATGGACTTGAAAATACTAGTGCATTTCGATACATCTGCGTTTTTTTGGACCAGTGTTTAGGAAGTACTGCACCGGGACTTAAATCACTATTTATTGTTGGTAGGACTGAGCATAGCAACTTGAGCAGAACGACTGACTGGCAAGGTTCCACCACAGCTGATTATAAATTATAATTACTTTCCCACAAAAGTTATTTTTGCATTATTGTATATAGGCACCCTAAGATGCAATGTGTGCATGCAAATATTAGGTAGTGACAGAAATGGGATGTTTTAGAAAACATTTAAGGACAAAGTGTGAAAAGGTAAATGCGCGACTCTGCATCATTCGAAATGATTTAGTCTTCCTGGTCTGTACCCTTTGGTAAATATGATCAGTGCCGTACCTCTGCTCCTCAGAAAGAGGTTCCAGGTAATGCTGTGTGTGCTGCTGTGCAGTGACCATCATCACCACCTGAAATGTCATAACACAGACCATAAGGTATAAAAACATGATTCGACCTTCTGGGCCTTTTAGAATCTCTGTCCGTCCCAGTACGCTAAAATGGCGCCTGTTATTGACAGGCGGAGAGGTGGGTCTGAACATCTAACGGTGGTGCCTACATTTGTACATACAGCCTTAAAGGTCCAGTGGAAGTCTACGTCTCTTTTACAGATTGTTCACACCAGCGCTCTGTCCATGTAAACAGTTTATGCTTGAGATAATGAAATAAACCACACAGAACCTTTCAACAGTTTCTTTGTGCCATCACTCGAATCATTTTGCATTTGCTGCTCTTTTACTATGGCATTGATTTGTCAACGTGGGTTCTCTAACTATTCAAAGATCCTTTATCCACAAACCCAACTTTGCCACCAGGCTGTTGAAATGCAAAGTCTAAAATATAGAAAATCACATCACCATATGAGTTGACGGAGTTCGCAGTGTGTTAAGCGAAGCGAACTATTTGACTGAAAGCCTGGGAGCATTATTTACTCTTTTAGAGTTCACTTTTACCAGATTCATCTAGGTGCTCAATAATCTCTAACTCAGTGTGTCTGACATTCCCTCACTGCTGTGCTATACTGCTAGACTAACCTATGATTTGCAAGCAGAGTTACTTTATCCCATTGTTCAATCAAAATTCAGGTTCGTATCCTGCTTCACTGAGAACTTCAATGCAATCTTGCATATATAATCAAACCTTCACTGTAGCCCACATACAACCTTAAATCGACTTGATAAGGTCTAACGTATAAAATAACACCGATTTGACATTTGTAGCCAGTCTAACTCATAAAATAAATAAAGGTTACTCTTTACAGGCACCCCAATAGTTCCTCTATATGGCCTTGGCCCTGCAGCCTTCAAACTAAGCCAAGTAAAAAGCAGATTCATCAGAACCTCACTAAAATGATCGCAAATAAGGCAGGTCACAACGATTAATAACAACAGTCCTGTTACAGTGCTAAACCCATAAATACGTGGTTTTTGCATAACTGTGCAGCCTGGATAGCATCCTCATCAGAGATGAAAGTGGAGAAAAATTGAATTCTTTTTAGTTTCTACCGTGTCCAAGTCGTATCACCTTGCAGCCACTAAGCACAGTACATTTGGGAGCATATTTAGTAGAAAATGACAGAGGGCCTCATTTACGAGGCTCTTGCAGCACTTTTGCACCGCCAGAGTGTCACTTTTTTGACACTCTAGTGGCACAATGTGCCACAGAATATTTACAAGGCCACACAAGGCTACTTTACGTGGCTTTTCATGGCCTTGTGAATATGTGCTCCTTTCACGCAGAACACTGCATGAAAGAGGGGGTCCCAGGGGTGTTGCTCTTGGTATTCCCACGCAACACCCATGGAATCTGAAGCATTCCCAGGTTTACGAGGAATCGCAAACCTGGAAATGAGTCAGATTTTAACGCTACCCCAGGGGTGGCGTTAGGGAGGCGGAACGAGAGAAATAGTTTCCTTTCTCCTCGTTTTTCCTCCTCTTATTTGTGCTGCATTGTGCACTACACATAGAAAGAGAAAATCGCCTCAATTGATTGATTTTGCGCAGAAAGGTGTCCCTTTCCACACAAAATCAATCAGTCCTGCAACGCAGGCACCCTTGCACCATGCCCCAAAGGTGCCTGCTTTGGCGCATGGTAGCCCATTGTGTACCAGCGCAGGGGAAAAGGACAAGAATGCGCCCTATCTTATAGTTACGGCGCATACCTGCACTTTTGTTTTGACGCTTGGCAGTGCAGCAAGATTAATTGCAGTGCTGCCCTGCACCCAAACATATTAAATGAGGCCTACAGTTCAGTGCTGCAAGCCATCTTGCTGTGTCGTGCTGTGTCATTAGGAAAGTGCAGGGACATGTCGTAATGACAGCATCACTGTGCTTTCCTCTGTGCTGACACACAATTTGCTGCCTACTACTAACGCAGGCACTCTTGCACCATGGTGCAAAGGTGCCTGCGTTGCAGGGATGATTGTTTTTGTGCAGGGAAGTATGCCTTCCTGCACAAAAACAATTGTTGATGGCAGAATGCAGCACATAAAAAGAGCAAAAAACAAGGAGAAATAAAGGTATTTCTCCTTGTTCTTCGACCCTGTAAATCTAGCACTGTGTCCGAATGCGTGGGAACACCTACAGCAACACCAATGGAATACCCCTTTCACGCAGAGTAATGTGTAAAAGGGGACCATATTACAAGGCCATGGAAAACCACGTAGAGTGGGTTTGCGTGGCCTTGGGGGGACCAGATGGCTGGATTATTGCTGAACTGAATGTCCTCTGTTTTGTAGGAGTTAAGCTTCAGGCAATTGTTGGTCATCCAGCTACTTACTACACTCATACATTTGTTGAACGCGTCGCCAGCCCCATTTTCATTTTGAGCTATTGATACTATGATTTGTGTATCATCGGCATATGACACCAAGGATAGCCCAAACGATCTAATCAGCGTGGCAAGCGGTGTGACGAAAAGATTAAATAGAGTTGGGGACAGAGAAGATCCCTGAGGTACCCCTACAAGGCATACAGAAAGTTCCTGGGTTAAAAATCCCAAGAGACACCACTTGTTGGCGTCGTGAGAGACAGGATTTAAGCAGCACCAGTGCTGAATCGCTAATCCTGAGATCAAGCAGATGGCCGACTAGAAATTCATGATTGACTGTATCGAAAGCCGCTGAAAGATTCAACAGGATCAACACTGCATTACCCCCCTCATCGAGGGCTGATCTAATTTCCTCAGTGGCTGTAAGGAGAGCAGATTCAGTGCTGTGATTTCCTCTGAAGCCGAACTGCGTATCATCCAGGTTCTAGAAATGATTGACCTCCCAAAAGGAGGAGAGTTGGATGTTCATAATTTTTTCTCCTAATTTAGCCAGAAAGGGAAGTCTTGCAATCGGTCGATAGTTATTAGGATCAAGCGAATCGAGAGTGGGTTTCTTTAAGAGAGGAACCACTGACGCAGCTTTCCAAATGATGGGAAAAATGCCAGTTCTGAACATGGTGGAAAAGATAACTGCAAGGTGTCATGCTATGACTTCAGGAACCATGTGAAAACTCCTGGGGGTCACGGGTCATCAGGGTATCCTGCTTTGATTTTAAGGATAATGTCTGCACTCTGTGCTGCAGAAGGAATAGTAAAATTACTAAAGCTAGCTGGCTTAGAGCTTGATTTTGTAGATATCGTTGACGAGCCACCATTGTTAAATTGTTGAAAATACTAAGAACGTCCACCTTAAAAGTGCTGGCTAGAGAATTGCAGAAATCTAGATTAGCAGTTGCAGTATCTGCTCCCCTCGGGGTGGTTAATTTTTTTATTGTTTGAAAAAGGGTTTTAGGGACATTATTAGCTAAGTTTATTTGTGCTGTATAGTATTTCTCTGGCTCCTCACTGCTGTATTTTTACTGCCATTTGCACTCTTGTCTCCGGCATCCTTGTTAACCACTTCCATGCTAATGACAAAGTCAGCTCGTCATGCAGTTTACATTCATTTCAATGGAAATTCAATGGAAATCCCTGAGGTGCCTTAGCACTAAAGGGGTTTATAACTTTGAGCGAATCAGTAAACCATGTCTGCGAAAGCTTTCTATGATTAGTTTTCGAGCTTTTAGCAGGAGCAACAACATTCAGGACTGGTTTCCTTAATAATAAGTGAGTGATAAAGTAAAGAGTCAAGATAGGTGGCTTGGATTCTGTTCCACGCCCGAGACGTCTGGTGGAGTTTCTGTAGCCTGGGGGAGAGTTGTGGTGATATTTTAGGTCCCACATTACCGCAAAATGATCTGTCCAGGTAAGTTGCAAGATGTGAGTAAAATTAATGTTGGAATTGTTAGTAAACAATTCTGTCCAACAAATGGCCGGCAGTATGAGTAGGTCGGTCCACAATCTGGACTAGACACAAACCTGACAGTGTATCTGTCAGATGTTCTGTTTCGGTGTTGAACTGATTTTCCAGATGGAACTTGAAGTCCCCCTAGACTGTAAAATAATTTTTCAGTAAATATTATTCCAGTACTTGGCTGATTTCATCTACAACTTACGATTTGGTGGTCCCCGGTGGACAATAGATAAGAAGGCAGTTAAAGGATTGGGTTTATGAGACTTTGATATTGAAAATAATAGCCTCTATGCCTTCAGTGATGACTAGTGTGAACACTGCATGCAACTGTTCACAGTAGAATATAGCAAGCCCTCCACCCCTCCTGGCAGGTCTATCGAGGTGGAATACAATGTAGCCAGTTGGAGTTGCAGCGATAAATTCAGGGCACGCAAGGTCATCCACCCAAGTTTCTGTTACAAATAGCAAATCGAAGTGCTGATTGGAGATCAATTCTGAAATCTCCATATGATGTTTGACTAGTGATATAGAATTAATAAAGGCACCACGCAGTGCTGAGCCCTTAGTTGGTGAAGCAGCGCTAATGGCAGAGGTCATGCAAGCAATGCCCTCTACAATTGAGCACACCTTTTGAAAGGTTTTGTTGCAAGTGGGGCAGACAATCGATACTGATTGTAACAAGTCTAATGAGCTCAGTGGGGGACATATGATTGATTTATTCACAGTGTTTAACCGCATGCGTGCGGGCGGAATTCCGCCCGTACGCTGAGTTTTTAAAAAACGCATGTTACGTGACGAGCTGGGCTCGTCATGAGCGTGCGAGGAGGCTACCTCATGACGAGCCCAGCTCGTCATCAGCGTCGAAGGGGTTAAGGTTTAATAAAACTTCTCGAGAATATTTCAACTGCTGAAAAAGATCTGGGCAAACACGACCAGGGGGACCGGCCCAGGCACGGTCCAGGAGCGGATGAGCGCAGATGGGCTTGCCTTTGCGCGCCTGCGGCGCTCCTGCTGTGCACCTCGCACCCTCCTGCATTTTTATCCTGAAAGGAGGTGATGAAAATACAACTACACCAGCACCCTCCTAAGATGGCGTCTTCAACTGGGAGGCCAGAGAAGAGCCGAAACCGTCAACCTTCCCTCCACTCAAACAGCACACAAAATACCCGTAGCCCAAAAAACAATGTAAAATTTAGCAGCAATTAATAAAATATTTAAAAGAGGTCTTGAGACGAGAGAAGGGAATGGCACGTTTTATGCAGCTTCTATCCATCAAATGCGCAGAGAAAAATGCACAGCAGTTATGGACCTTGAAGGTCATCAAAGGTTATGTAATGGAGGACCTCAATTCCATCAGCTACCTTTAAAGAATGCTGGTATCTTCTCATTCAGTATACAAAGGTAGACAGGCTGGAGACAAGCTGTTACTCACAGGAGTTTAATGGAGATAGACATTGGTGCAATCTAGGCTAGAGTACTGCTAGTTGATGTCAGCAGAATAGGCAGAACATAACACATCCATTGAAAAATAATGTTAGACATACACACATTAAATCAACAAGTGGTGCCAAACATATATAAACACATGAAAGGAAACTTATGATACAACCTTACAACACAGTGGTACAGATTTGATGTGAAAGCAATAAGAACCTGAATACAAAACAATCTAATAATCCACTAACATCAAAGTATCCTAGGGTAGGAAATTTCCCAATACACTTAAATGACCATGAAAAGATTTCTGCATTTACCATACCACACAACCCTTTCACCTTTCTTGAGCAATTACCTTATGGGCTGCAATACGCTTGCAAAATTCAGAATGAACATATTTCAATATTCAGCCAGACCCAAAAATGAGCGTTCTTCATCTTTGACGGCTCTGGTGCATCCACTATTGATTTAGCCAAATCTGCTTTCTCACTAATCCCTTCACTAGAGATCATATATCTGTTTTCCTTTTTCAGAGATAGTCCACTCTCCTGTATCTTTTTCAAAACTATAAACAGAATCCTTTCAATGATACTCCTTGTTCATACCATACGCAAGAATATTGGCCTGAAAAACCTTGACTTCCTCATTGAGTTTCCTATGTGCTCCCCTGAAGTGCCATCCTTGCACCAGAAATACTCTTCCATTGTAAAATCCAAAAAACAAATGAAAAAGTGGTCGTCCAAATGTTTTCAAATATATGCATTTGCAAAACATATGCAGTAAACCGAGTTTTTACCCCCAATATACACCTCATTTGGGACACCTCAGATTTTCTAATCATTCTTCTACTATAACATACTATATCAAATAAACATATTTGATGCATTTTAAAGCCCTCTGGTATCTCATGTTTTGAGTCCTCTCATGAATTGTCAAGTCACCATTGCTTGTGAAACCTATGTTCATAAAATAAACATGTTTGGAAATAAAAATACCCTCTGAATAATACAAACCTGGCATTCCATTGACCAAATTCAAGGGTGCTGGTTCCTTCATTCTATGTCAATGTTTAAAAAATCGTGTGAATTTCTAAATGCCTCATGAAGCTCTATAAAACATTTGAGCTTTAAGTCTCACAGCTGTTACCAAACGTCTGACACCACTGGATTATCCCACACAGGAATCTATGAGATTATCAGAGGAATTTAAATATAACTTGAAATCTTCTTCCATATAACCTTAGGTCAGATTTGGTTAAAATCTTTAGAGGCTTAAACATTGTTAGATAGCTATATGTTGGACGTAGCTCTTTATGCAGGGTGTCCCAAAAACCTTTGCTACCCTACCCCGGCCACTCCAATCTACCCCAGTCTACACCACTCCACTCAAAGCAAACCCACTCTAATCCACCCCATTCTAACGCACTCCATTCCAATCTTCCCCACTCTCCCCAATTTACCCCAGTTCACCCGAAGCTAATCCACCCCAGTCTACTCACTCCACTTCAATCTACCCCAAACTATCCCACTATACTCCAGTCTACCCGAATCTACCCCAATCCACTCCAAGCTACCCCAATCTATGCCACTTCACTTCAATTTACTTGATTCCACTTCAATCTACTTGACTCCACTCCACCCAAACCTACCCCCACTTCACTCTAATCTACAACACACCTATCCACCCCAACTCCACTTTAATGTACCCTAATCTACCCCACTCCACTGCAATCTACCCCCTCCACTTAATCTACCCCAGTGTACTCCACTCCAATCTATACTGTTCCTCTCCAATCCACCCTGCCCTGCACCACTCCAGTCTACCCCAATCTACCCTACTCCCCTCCAATCTACCCCAATATACCACACTCCACACCACCCACATCTACCCCAATCTACCCCACTCCCCCACTCCCCCACTCCTCCACTTCAATCTACTCCACTCCAATCTACCCCACACCACTCCACCCCAATCCACTATGCTCCACCTCACACCTCTCCACTCCTAACTACCCCAATCTACCACACTCTATGCCAATCTACCTCACTCAATTCTAATCTACCCCACTCCACTCTAATCAACCCCACTCTACCCAACTCCAATCTATCCCACTCTACTCCACTACAATCTGTCCCTCTCCAATATGGCCTACTCTATCCCAATCTACCCCACAATATTCTACCCCAATCTATCCCAACCCACTTCGCTCCAATCTACCAAATCTACACAACTCCACTCTACTCCACTTCAATCTATCCCACCCCAGATCACCCCAATCTACCCTAATCAATCTACCCCAATCTTCACCACTCTAACCTACCACAATCTACCCACCTCCACTACACTCCAATCTACCACACCACTGCAACCTACCACAATCCATTCTACCCCACTTAGCCCTACTCCAAACTACCCCACTCTTCCCCACTCTACCCCAGTCCACCCCACTTTCATCTTCCCCAATCTACTCATCTACCCCAATCTACACCACTCCACTCTATCCCAAACGACCCCACTCCACTCAAACCCAATCTACCCCACCCCAGGCTACCCCACCCCACTCCATTACACACACCCCACTAACTTTCAGCCAGCTTGAACAGCAGCTACACTGATGCTCTTGCATAGACGCGACCTATTTGCTTTGCCAGTGCTTTGTTCATGTGCTACAGTGCAGGCAAAGAAATTTCAGCAGCAATTAGACCAAATACCACTGGTGCAGCAACTCATTTTCCCCCAAAATATTTAGGACCAGCGATCTTTATTCTACTGTTGTATTTAAATTAAATTAAGCTTTAGCAAATGTTACTGTCCACATTTATGGCACAACTTGGGGACACCAAGCCCTTCTCCAACATTGGGATGCGGTCTTGTTACTTGAGGGAAGGTATGACAGCATGAGTACTGTCAGGCTCCTGCTCAGAGCCCCGCTCTTTGCTCTTGGCTCTGGTTGCCCCACCTCAGAGCTGCACGATTGGGCAAAGCTCGAGACTTGGGCATAGCCCAGTCAAGACTTCTACCTGGCTATGCCCATTGAATGTATGCCCAGCTCTCTCACAATATGCATATGCCAGACGCAGGCCGCTGCAGTCCCTGCTGTGCAGGGTGGCCCTCAACCCTTCAGGGTCACTCCACAGTGCTTCATGGGGTCCATTTCAGCCAAGGTTAATGAATACCTGTAAGACTGAGGGAGACCTCATCAAATTTTGCAGGGGAACCTCATCATTTAGCGTTACGTCACTGATACACGACAAGCAGGGGGTTAGCTCCAGGGTCTCAGATTAGCAGCCCTCATAATAAAAGACACACCTCTCTAAACAGAGCTTCTTGCACCCATCCCTCCTCTTACCTCTCACACAAAGCAGGCCAAGAATAAACAAAAGACTGAATGGTTCTTATGTGGTGCAGAGAAGCCTTTTAGATTTAAGACTATTTTTATCCATTTTGATATTTCAATAGCCATCATGGTTGGGAAATCTCTGTTCCACACAACTCGAATCCAACTAACTAAGTTACGCCCCTGACAACAAGGCAATCTGCATATTGTGAAGCATGAGCTAACATCTGCGCAGTTTTATTCTGTGCATTTTACACTCAGGTGACTGTAAATCGAAGTTATGACTCATTTTTTCTAACTTCTATTTAAGTATCTACAGAGGTTAAAAAAAAAAGTAAAACACATCAATGTCTGTGTATGATGTACGTAAAGCACAGCGAGTGGGCTCAACGAATTATACATTGCGTTTCTGCCACTATGAGTTATGTCTACCCTTGGAATATGCATAGGACATACAGTTTGAGCTAGTTCTGTCAGCCTACATTTTACTATTCTCCTGCTGTTTAAAATGGAAATGAAAATGAGGGTCTAATTAACTCACTGCCTTTTTCATACTCCCACCATATGACTTTCTTTTGCATAAAATATCGCCTTAAATATATGCAAACAAAGAAAAGGAAAAATGCAGTCTTCCATTCAGATATAGTTTAAAAGATCACATGTTTCTAAATCAAAATGAATAGCTCAACATTACGCTTATTATTCTTACGCTGAATAAATCTTCCTGAAGCACGTAAATGAATCAAAGTGAGAAATATTGTTCAATTCTATGTCAGGACCCAGAGACGAGGATTAGGCTTTACGTCCCCATCTCATTGTACCATCAGCCATTAACTTCAATTTTATGTGAACCAACATTAACTACATTTCTTATAGTCCTTTGGGAATAGAAACAAATAACAGTCTATCCAATCTGGAAGCTCCAGAGCCTCGATATATCCTTTGGAGACTTTCTATCCCCCTTTTTCTACACTGCTCCAGCAGCCTCAGATAAGTGATTTTGCTCTCCTTATAATTATAGCTTTTGTAGTTTTAATTTTTAATTTTGGGGCTATTACGAGCATTGAATGTGAGATTCCCGCTTCGAAGTGTGCCGCTACACGTTGAAATGCATGGTTTTCAGATATACTGTTGAAATCTTTCCAGCGCAGCCACGGGAACATTCCCGCTTCGCGGCCGCCTCAGCGGTGCCCGGCTGTGCTACACGGTGCAGTCAGCCGACCGCTAGGGGGCCTGCACACTGGTGACTCACACTCAGGGTGCTCTACCTCCCGGTGGCTAGCGCATACATTTCACTTATTCCCTGCACAGAGTAAAGCGTGCCCGTCCGGATTTTTTGAAGGGGGTTGTTTTCGGGATAAATACCAGCACAATTTAATTAGCAGATCCACCACCTCGATAAAAACACCCAAGAGGCGGGTAAGAGAGAATTTATATGTGAAAGAGTTTTTGAAACATGTCCCAGGTGGCACGGTGTATGATATTGACCCTACATATACACAGGATTATGGCCAGGGACTGCCAGAGGACCCACACCCTTCCGTTAACCAACATTTTTAACCAGGACATGAGAGGGATTTCTTTGGAGGCGAGGGGGTCTTACAACCCCCCGGCCGTATTTATTAAAACATACAAATAAATAAAAAATTGGAAATAAACAATATTTACACAATTACGCAGAAAACGTTCCATGACATTCTATTACAATTGAATATATACAGATATCAGATCGCTAACCTTAACATACTTCTAGTACAAGGTATTTCCTATCCGAATCTAACGTAACAGTCATATTATACAATATTGTTTTCTGCGTATCCTATTTGGGCCTACGGCAAGGTCACTAACTGTTGTCAGATCCTCATCACTTAAACAACGCCCTCCTGTCGGAGTGCACATGCGCAGAGGGCTCGTTTACCATGAGGGTACACCCCCTCCCCGGTTACCCCCATATGCCCTATTAACCACGCCCACCTGTTGGAGTACGCATGCGCAGAGGGCCCGTTTACCGTGGGGGTACACCCCCTCCCCGGTTACCCAGTATGTCCTATTAAGCACGCCCTTCCGCCGAAGTGCTCATGCGCAGAGGGCCCGCTTACCGTGAGGGTACTTCCGTCCCCCGGTTACCCCCGTATGCTATATTAACTCCATTAAAGGGGGCCTTTGCATCTCTGCGCCATTTACTGGCGTCATTGTGCACGTGCGGGGTGGCCAACCAGCCTAGAGAAAGTGTGACTCTCCCCTCCCCCGCACCCATGTAGCCAACGGGCTGTAACTGCCCCTGGAGTTCTAGGAGAGACCACTTGTCCCTGCCTTTGGGCGACCCCATTCGAGAATGGTGCCGCCCCCTAAGGACCTTAAATTAACTGTTCACCAATCATGACCTTACCGCCTGACCAAGGAATAGCATGGATACGACGATTGATGACCTGTAAACGGGAGAAAGTTCTAAGGAACAAAACGTATTACTCAGACACTCGTCATCCATAAACATTTGTAACAAAAATGTGAAAACCTTCATAACACACAATAACAATCATCTGCTTCAGGGGATGGTGGGTGGGGAAAAGAATTACAGCCTCCTAGAGGCTGGAAGGGCAGGCCGTGGTCTGCAGGAGTCAAAGAGGCAGACTCTCGCGCTCCACGGCCTTTTAACCCCTCGCCAGGCCAATCTAACCGGCCTGGCCTTTGTTCCCTAGTGACCCGGAAGTGACTCAATCACTTCCGGGTCACCATGGAACCCGGGGTCCAACGAATAGCGGGTGGGGGACGGTGCGCCCTGACATAAATGCGGCGGGGGCCGATGTAGTCCCCGTCTTTCCATATGGCATGGGACTGCCGAGGACCCCCACCCTTCCGTTAACTAACATTATTAACCAGGACATGAGAGGGATTTCTTTGGGGGCGAGGGGTCTTACAACCCTCCGGCCGTATTTATTAAAACATACAAATAAATCAAAAATTGGAAATAAACAATATTTACACAATTACGCAGAAAACGTTCCATGACATTCTATTACAATTGAATAAATACGGATATCAGATGGCTAACCTTAACATACTTCTAGTACAAGGTATTCCCTATCCAAATCTAACTTAAGTCATATTATACAATATTGTTTTCTGCGTATCCTATCTGGGCCTACAGCAAGGTCACTAACTGGTGTCAGATCCTTATCACTTAAACCACGCCCTCCTGTCGGAGTGCGCATGCGCAGAGGGCCCGTTTACCGTGGGGGTACACCCCCTCCCAGTTACCCCCATACGCCCTATTAACCACGCCCTCCTGTCGGAATGCGCATGCGCAGAGGGCCCGTTTACCGTGGGGGTACACCCCTTCCCCGGTTACCCCGTACGCCCTATTAACCACGCCCTTCCGTCGCAGTGCGCATGCGCAGAGGGCCCGGTTACCGTGAGGGTACTTCCGCCCCTCCGGTTACCCCCGTACGCTCTATTAACTCCATTAAAGGGGGCCCTTGCATCTCTGCGCAGTTTACTGGCGTCATTGTGTACGTGCAGGGTGGCCAACCAGCCTAGAGAAAGCGTGACTCTCCCCATGTAGCCAACAGGCTGTAGCTGCCCCTGGAGTTCTAGGAGAGACTACTTGTCCCTCCCTTTGGGCGATCCCATTCGAGAATGGCGCCGCCCCCTAAGGACCTTAAATTAACTGCTCACCAATCATGACCATAGCGCCACAGGCCAGCGTAGTTGACCGACTATCTACCCACCCCCCTACCCTCCTACACTGAAAGGTCATGCCCTGTCCTTAAAATTCACTAACCTAGCCCACTCGCTGCAAGATCCTGCCCTGTCCCTATACACCACTAACTAGGCAAGAAGATTCTCTGAGACGATTCCATCCCCAGATGCACGCCTGAGCTGTATTCTGTAATTGTCAAGCCCTAGCTAGTCTCAGTAGTTTGTTTACCAGGTAGATGTTCCCATTGGCCTCACAGACTCACTCCCCTTTGGAAGCTCTGGATCAGTCCTTTCCCCACCCCTCCCAAGTGCGGGATAGAGATGCTAGGGCTGCTAGACTCCGGGAGAGTGGGCATACCGCCATGTGACCACTAATACCGTCATGGTGCCACTAAATGGGCTCCATTGATGGCATCACGCTGTAAGACACGTCACCCCAGACACTGACACTTATTGTCGGTGTAATTGGAAGGCTACCCAGGGCACCACAGGCCCCAGGATCTCCTATAAGCATACCATGAGTCCGTGAAACACCTACACCTGCCCACTATGCTCAGGGAAATGTTCTACGTATGCCTACCTCCTTACTATGGAATATCCTATTGCGTCTGCTTACTATGGAATATCCTATTGTGTCTGCTACGATGGCACCCACGAGCACAGGCGCCGTTGCGGCAAAATACTGAAGCATGTGAAGCAGCGTACTGCTATATTACTGTGGTTGTCACCACCAATGGTTAACACACCAATATACAACCAATACAGTGCTGGCACCTCCTGATCCCTTGCTTGATCACCCATCACCTTGATGCCGTTGCTTGCCACTCACGTTCCGGATCTACCAGTCCCTTTGGCTTGTTGCCTCTTGCCGATGTTGCGATGTGGAGCATTTCCCGGGTGTCCGCCATAGATCCAGACATACATAAATGAAAAAACAAACACGACTGATTAGTGTTTTTTGGGCTTACAGACGACAGATACAGCTCACATGCCAGCCCTACTTCATGAGATAGCACCCCCTCTCACCCACGCCCTCAGCCTAGGGTGCATAGGTACCGATGGGCCGCAACCCAGGTATTGTCTGACAACCTAGGTATCCGAATGTACCAATGTGCATAAGGCCCCCCGAGCAATAGGCACCAGGTGACAACACAGAAGTAGGGTGCTTAGTTGTACAGTGCCCAGAATGTCAATAGTGTACCACATCTGTACCTATAATTGGTGCCTAGATGCTTCTGACACGGGCCCCTAATCCATATGTGTGTACTGAGGTGGACTTGCCCTGCACTGAAACACATCTACCCCTATAAGTGGTGCCTAGATGTTTCCGACATGCCCGCACCTGCGTGCTCGAGCAGGTGTGCTAAGAAGGCCTGGGATATACAGCAAATAATTTGACATTATACGTGTTGATAATGTACTTGAGTGACCTCTCAGAGGCCAGTGCCTCGCGGGACTGTCCTCAAAACCTTGCAGTCAATTGCTGTAACAGGCTGAACGTAACTCCCCCAGTAGGTACCATGCTGAATATATGGTTTGTGCTTCCGGTGCACCGGTCCAAACTCAAATTTACAGTGAATGGTCCGTGCCCTGAAATTTTATCGTGGGAGGCAATTGTATTATATAACAACCTTTAACATGCGACATTAAATGAGGGTGTCCCGCCTAGCACTAGTTGCATTACCATTCTGACTACCCACTGAGAGCGCTTAGCACAGCATCAGTTGTATTACCTGGGGAAGAAATGATCAATGCACTTAACGTATTTAAGCATCGCACTACTATAATGCGTTACCTAGCTTACTGAAGATTAACATGAGAACAGAGGACCGTGACCTAGATGCTAGCAGTCTGTACCTCTTGACGTGGCGTGGGAGATCCCTGCGCTAGCTGGGGAAAGAAGTGCTCCCAGCTCACTTGCAATATGGCAGGTTTGTACCATCCCGTCACTTCACCCACTGCGTGGACTGACACCCCCGTGATAGGTCTGCAATACATTACGGTACCACCCCTGCAGGGCAAATGTATATGCTGTATCTACAAAGGCGCCTTACAAGTCTAATCCTTCTGTGTACCCCTATTTCTCTTCCCCACATCGCCCCTGAGATTAGAAATCAGAGTATCACATTGCAGGATCTAACCCTATCATTGCGTCTGCAATTGCATGGGATACAGATAAGGTTTTGCCAGTGGTTAAACTAAAGGTAGGAAGTGTGACCCGCCGGCTAAATGTGGCTATTAAAACCAGGTTGCGTAGCCCTGTCCTCTGTTTAGAAGTTGAATAACCTAGTGGCCATAAGTACTAGAGTCATTACCCCTTAGAGCTTGACAACGTTTGCAAGCGGCAACCGCTTAGCTGATTGAAATTAGGCCTGCAATGAGAGTGCCCTTGCATAGCCCCAGTTGTATACCTGGGCACCTCTTCCTAAATTACAAGTGATTACATGCAGTCCCTCGCGTCAACTGAGTTCTGGAAGCATATAAACTCCTTTTTGATTAATGCCTTAGTTGCATTTACCCTCTGGCTAGCTACTGAGAGCGCTTTGCCCAGCCTCGTACCATAGCTGCCAACACCGGGACAGCTCTGAAACTGGCCCCCTTTAGCGACCAGACTAACAGTTCTATTCCCAAGAACAGACCTCATGATGCAAAGTACCCCCAACAAAGCAACTTGACATCGTTTGCGAGTAGAAATTGTTTAAGGGTTTGGAGTCCCTGGTACTAACAAGCATCCTACTACAGTGCCCTGTGCGGTTATCGCTGAATAATTTGGAGTCGTCCCAATATGTAATCTATTGCAGGTGAATGTATCACCTATATTCCTTGAGCCACAAAATACCAGTCGGGCGCCACACTATGCTAGGCATACATTTTTAGCTTATGTTCATCCCACTGCAAAACCTGGATGTGCTTTGTGTCATTGTGCTTCGGCTGTGCTGCTTCCTTTTATTGATACTCACTCAGCGTTGCTTATTTGCCCCCTCCCTGGTCCTGCGTTTTGGAAACCCGACTCTGTCACTGAGTGGTAGCACGGTGACGCTCCTCCTGTTTAATGAGCCACAGGGAGAGGAGTGCTGCGCAGCTACTGCTGTGGGAGATTTAAAATGACACAACGTGTTCGCTGTGGCATGCCAAGCCCGCCGCGGGGACCCTTTAAAATGCCTTGCACAGGCAGTAAGAAAACTGTTGAACCCAGGCTTGAAGAATGAGAGAGAACTCTGCAGTGGAAAAATTGCCCCAAGTCGTGCGTAAGATGCACTATTATTAACTCGTTTTTGCGAATACCTCAAATCTTATGAACATATTCAAATTTCATAGCGTATGCATCTGCTTTACCTTAATTGTATAAATCCTTATCCTACAAAATAACATACAACATCACGAAACGCCAGATTGCGACCTGCCCAGAGCTCAAAACCTTTAGCTATTTTTAAGAACAGATACCATTAGGCCATAGGCACTCTCTTATTACCCCAAGTGAACAAAATGGCCACCCTGCCTTTATCGGCTTCAATCAATAGAGTGGCTCCTAGCTCCACTGTCAAACTTAAACCATGAAACCTAAGCAGGAGCTCTGAAAAGGCATGCAATTATAATATTATTCCCAAAAATGTTTACATGACCACTAGATGGCAGCACAGGCAGCCCAATCTAGTCTCCTGTATGCCAAAAGTAGCTCCCCGATCTCAAAAGCCTGCTACCCCGATTCCTTCAGTACGCTTTCTTTACATTATATCAGTCTGAGCTGGGTTTCATATTAGATGTATGAGGCCACTGTGCAAATAAGCACTCTAAAAGAAAAGCCTGTCGTCGTGATTTTTTCTTTAGACTTCATTATTTTTCTTAAAACACAAATTGGGTTCCCAGCTCACAATATAGCGTCTGCAGAGCGCAAAGGGGCAGAAGCCTGGAGCCTGGAGCTACCCCAAGAAGTGCCTGGTTGAGGGCAGTGGCGAACCGCTACAAGGCAGCCAAAGGAGGTGTGCACGGCAGTCACAGACCCGCAGCCTACAGCTATCAAGGCACAAACGGACCACGGCGTCAACCTTGAGGGCGGAGGCCCCACACGAGCAAGGAAGGCGTAGAAAGAGATACGACAGCCTGCAACAAGCTCGTAACAGCACCCACGGCCACCCAGCGCAAACGCGGCAACTCAGGACGGCCACCAAAACATACTGAAGCGAAGGAGGCGGAAGCGACTACGCGGAAGCAGCCCTGGCGGAAGGGCGAACTAGAACGAGGACAATAAAGTGGCCTAGCAGATTCTCCTTCGGAAACACAGCAAAGACAGAGGAAGCCAGGCCGCACGGCAAACCCAGCCCCAAACAGAAGACCCAACAAACAGACCAGCACAAAAAGGGGTGGACGCACGCACATCAAAGGGTAAAAGGCCTGGGCGGAATGACCGCCAACGAAATCAAAAAGATCAAAACAAATCAAGAGTCACCAATCAAGCTGAAGACACTACAGAGCACGGAGACAGCAATGGATCTGCTCCTAAAGAAAATAACGGAAGCCAACGACTTAGCAAAGGCCACAAAAATCTCCATGGACAATGTACAACTAGAGCTTACAGCAATACGTGCTGACCAGAGCAAGATAGCTGGTAGAGTAGGAGAGACAGAGAGAAGGATTAGCGACATGGAGGACAAGTCGGTGACCATGGAAAAGGATGTTCGGTACATCTCAAAGGTATCCAGTGACCTACAAAGAACGCTAGCAGAACAAGAAGACAAAAACAGGAAAGGGAACATCAGACTCCTGGGCATACCGGAAGGAGAAGAGGAAGAAGCAGGCTCGTGCGCAGCGCTACCTGAAGTATTAATACCAAAGCTGACCGGGCTTAACTTCGAAAGAACATTCGAAATAGACAAAGCCTACAGAGTGCCTGCCATAAAACATCCAAACATGAAGGGGCCGAGAACAATAATCTGCAAACCACTGAGAGCCAGCCACACCGAAACCATTTTTGCCCTCGCACGTAAAGGCCAACCCCTCAACTGGAAGGGGAAAAAGATTGTCATCACACAGGATTTCTCCAAGAGCACAGTAGAGACAAGGAAGGCATTCCTAGCCCTGAGGGAAGCCATGAAAAGAGCCAGGATAACCTGCAGCTTCGTAGGACCAGCAAGAATGAGGATAACTGACAGCAAAGGTACACGAACTTTTGAGGACCCGACAGAGCTACGCGAATACCTACGGATGCCAGATCAAGAGGAAATGGATCTGAGAAGTCCGGGGACGGCAAAGAGAAGAGCGTCCTCAGACGGTTCGGAGGCAGGCGACAATGGCACAGCAGGGCACGGCTAGAATCACCGCCAAGCAACAGGGCTGATAAGACACTGACCAAATCAACATGGCTACCTCAGCAAATAAACACACCTACCTCAAGATAAAAGACTACAGTACTAAGCTAAGACAAAGGAGAGCGAGTCCAGAACTGGGCATGAGATCTAACTTGGAACAATAACACACCCAGTACTTTTGGAACTTTGTGCCAGACTGAGAACACGAAGGCCAAGATATCCTTTACCAGAGCTTGATAATGAAGGTGCGGGAGGGATCCAACGTCCGGGGAGGCGGAGGGCGGAGAACCGCTGCTGTCGCACGTTTACAGTACTTTGACAGGGGGGAGGGGGGTGGGGGGGTGGGGGGCGAGGGGTCGGAGGGGGGCGAAACAGGCAGCGTGGACAATCCTTGATTGGTGGGGCTATGTACTCTTTTCTTTTTTCCTACTTTCCCGTCACCTATTGACACACACTTCCCTATCCCAACACAGATCCCTGGGGGGGCACGAAGACAGGAGGTGGAAGTGGAGACCATACCAGAAGCAGAGATCGCACACAGGGCATAACCACGGGAGCGGCAAGTCCATAGAGTCACCATGAATACCCATAACACCCAGGGCCTAGCTCAGATCACATCTGACATCAAGATTGTGTCTCTGAACGTCAAAGGCCTCAACCACCCCATCAAGAGACGGAAAACACTAGATTACCTGAACAGACTCAAAGCAGACGTGTACGTGCTCCAAGAAACCAGGGTAACGACAGATGACGCTAACAAACTTAAGGCAAACTGGATAAGCGAAATAGCCTGCTCACCAGCTATCAACAAGAAAGGAGGGGTGATAACCATCATAAGCAAGAAGGGGAAATTCAAGGCTATGGGCAGTACAGCAGACACGGAGGGCAGGAGACTAGTCACAAGCATCAAGAGAGGGGAGGAAGTAATACACATAGCAAACATCTATGGGCCAAACGCCTCAAAGAAGAAGTTTTGGGAGGAAGTAGAGAACGAGCTAAGCAGGCTACCACTGGGAGAACTGGTGATAATGGCAGGTGACATGAATGAGGCTATGGACAATGCGACAGATAGACATCCACAGAGAACTAGCCACGCCACACAAGAACAGAGCATACTCAAAAACCTCTGCACCAAGCTTGGGCTAGCGGACCCATGGAGACTACAGCACCCCAGCTCCAGGGAGTACACATTCTACTCAACACCACACAATTCATACAGCAGAATAGACTACATCCTTATGTCAAGCTCACACACACACTTGATAGACAGCACTGAAATAGGCTCGATAACAGTCTCAGACCATGCCCACATCTCTCTCTCCATTAGCGGGAAACACAACGAGCTACCATGCAGGGGCTGGCGTCTCAATAGCGACATACTTGAAGACCCCACCAACATCAGTGAGATTGAGGAAGCGATTAGAGAATACCTCCTATTCAATGACACAAAAGACACAGAGGAAGGGACGCTGTGGGACGCACTCAAAGCCACAATAAGGGGGAAGCTCATAAGCATCAAAGCAAGAATGAACAAGAAAAGAAGCAAACACATAAAGGAACTGGAAGAGCAGATAAAGGAGCTGGAAAACAACCACATCGCAAACATACTAGACAGGAACACACTCACGGCGCTAACGAAGAAGAAGTATGAACTCAACAATCTGTTAAGCGAAAGAGCATCAACATGGATAAACAAATACAAATCCATAAACTTATGCTCGGCCAACAAAGCGGGGAAGGCGCTAGCAGGCTACCTAAAAGCCAAACAGAGGCAACACTCAGTCGCAGCGATCACAGACACGGACAAAATAACACACACAGGGAACAAACAAATCCTCGAAACATTCAGGAGGTTTTACAAGGACCTCTACACAGCTGACACAGCATTAAAGGCAGACGGAGGGGTGAACCTTCTCCAGAAGCTAGACCTACCCAAACTAAGCCACGAACAAAGTGAGGCGCTAGACCAGAGCATAACAAAAGAAGAGGTGGGGAGGGCCATAGATACACTTAAACCCAACAAAGCCCCCGGCCCGGACGGATTTACAGTGGCCTTCTACAAAAAGTTCCAAAAGCAGCTTAGTGATATACTAGTGAGAGTTTTCCGTGGGTGCGCCGAAAAAGGAAGGATGACAGACTCAATGGCAGAGGCAAACATCATTGTCATCCCCAAAGAAGGGAAGGACCCACAATTCCCGCAAAACTACAGGCCGATATCCCTAATTAACGTTGACTGTAAAATATATGCGAAAGTCATGGCAGCCAGAATAAATGCATACCTACCCACCCTCATAGACAAAACACAAGTGGGACACCTGAGGAATAGGCTCTCGCAGGACAACACTAGACTGCTCTGCCACCTAATAAACCGCACGGCAAATAGTACAGAGAAGGCAGTGATGATTGCACTAGACGCAGAAAAAGCCTTCGACAGAGTCTCATGGCCATTCCTAAATGAATGCATGCGCAAATTCGGGTTTGGAGACAAATACAGGGCAATGATAATGTCCTTATACAAAAATCCCCGTGCCCGCGTGGTAGTGAACGCAGCTGCATCGGAATCATTCACCCTAAGCAGAGGGACAAGGCAAGGCTGCCCCCTGTCGCCAGGACTATTCCTTCTGGCAATCGAACCCCTTCTCCACATGATCAGGACGAACACGAAGATCACAGGAGTGGAAGTGGAGGGTCAGGCATTCAAACTCGCAGCCTATGCGGATGACATACTCATAACCACAAACAACCCACGGGAATCAATCGGGGCACTGGTACAGACAATAGAGGAATATGCAAGCGTCTCAGGGTATAAACTCAACAAGGACAAGTCAGAGTGCAAACCCATGAATTGCCACACCACCAGAGCAGTACTAGGCAATTCAGGCCTGGCGTGGCAAACTAAGCCCCTAAAATATCTGGGGCTCCTCTTTGGGAAAGACCTCAGATCGACACTAGAGCATAATGAGGAAGCAATGCTGAAAAAGATCAAATCGAAACTAGACACTTGGGGACCCAAATTCGTAAGCTGGTGGGGGAGAGTAGAGACGGTTAAGATGATGATCACCCCGATGCTCAACTACCCCCTGTCCATGCTACCGCTATTACTAACGACAGACTTCCACAAACAAATTGACAAAGCCATTAACCTGTTCCTATGGGGGGGAAAAAAACCTAGAATAAGTCTAGCAAAACTCAGGCTGAAAAAAGAACAAGGGGGGCTGAACCTCACAAACTACAAGGTCTTCCAGTCAGCATGTCTGGCCAAACAAGGGCTACACTGGGTAGCGCCAACACCAGATTATGTGCCAGTATGGCTCGAGCTAGAGAGGAGAATTCTAGGTGGAGCTGACCCAATAATGGCCCTCACGGCAAACAAACATCCAGAAGCAAAAAACTCAATAATACGGAACACGAAAATAGCCCTACTGAGATTAGATAAAGAACTAGAAGTAAGCATCAGGAACTCCAAATGGGAGTCATTATGGTACAACTCCAGGATCACATACAAAGGGAAAACGCTAGGCAGCAAAGAATGGCTAAGCAGAGGCATAACCACACCGGCGCAACTAGAGACAGGGAACAACCCACTCACCTACAAGATGATCCAACACACAACGGGCCTGCCAGACAAGGAATTCTACGAGTTCCTAAGAATCAAAGCAGCCATCACCAAGGCAAACCTCTCCAAACACAAACCAACCATCATACAGTACGCACAGAACCTCAACGCAACAGGCCACCAAACGGCGCAGATCTACAAAATAACCACACCACGCACCACCACCCTCAATGACAAAACAATAGCGTTCTGGGAGGGAACCATCCGCAGACCACTGAGTGAAGAAGAGAAGGCCAAATTATGGACATCGGCGTCCAAAAACAAGATCACACCACAGCTAGCACAAACAAAGTTCTGGGTACTACACAGACTACACTGGACACCGGCGAAACTAGAGAGAGTAGGGGCCACCGACAACAGCGAGTGCTGGAACTGCCACACAGCAAGGGGAGACCTGGCCCACATGCTATACGAATGTCCTAAAATCAAAGCGTTCTGGGGAAAAGTATACGACCTAATAGACTCGATCACTGGCTGCCAGATGCAAAGGGGGCTTGCAGGAATAGTCACCGGCTTCCTAGAGCCACAACTCGAATCCAAAGAAATGCGAGATTTGGTTGACATGCTCCTAACGGCAGCGGTCAAAAATATTCTGCAGTACTGGAAGTCCGCCAGCAAAGCCACCTTCAAGCGCTGGTTCAACTGGGTAACATTCCTCCGAGCAGCAGACAATATCACTGCCAAACACAAGGCAGCGAACCATACAGCCAAAGAGAACATGTGGGCAGCTCTAGACGAATACCTAAAACGATAGCGCCCCCCCCCCCCTCCTCTCTCTTTTTCTCTCTCTTCTTTCTCTCTCTCGTGCTCTGGCCACCACCGGGCACTAATGTATACCATGTATATGCAAAACTTACCTTATTCATTTCAATAAAAAATTTTTTGAAATAAAAAAAAAAAAAAAAAAAAGGCACAATATAGCGTCTCCCAGGGATGAGATAACTCCCTCGCGCTAGCTAGCTGGTGTGACTGGACGGAGCCGTAGCAAGAAAAGCAGCCAAAAACATAGATTACCACAACTGCTCTTTGCATCGCGATCACTTTTGAAATACTCTAACCTCCTGGACTTGTGCACGAGCTGCCATTCTGTGTACCATTTTTAGATCGATCGTATTTCAGAGCAGTCTCCCCTTCATTGTGCCTCTTTTTATCGCCCACATACGCCCGCTGCAGTCTACTTACATAGGCTAACAGGACTTTCCTTCTGTTTTTTTTTAAAAAGGGGGCTGATATGTGCAGCCTATCCCAACCCTGGGGGGGGGGGGGGGGGGGGGGGGGGTCAGGGGCAGAAATACTTAACTCAGAGCGGCATCACGTGCAGCCAGAGAAACGGCTTCCTGTAGGGTCACACAGGGACACAAGCTGTAAAAAAACGGCTGCCGGTGGACTAACTCCGCTCCGATGTTGCTCTCCTCTGACCCACACAGGAAAGCGCGCTCAACGATATCCCGCCTGCCTTCCAATTCCAAATAGCGCTCCGTCGTGCCTCACAAGAGCCCTCCTGCCATGCCGATCTCCGCGCGAAGTCGCCACTTCCAGGACCTCCTCCTGCCATGCCGATCTCCGCGCGAGGTCGCCACTTCCAGGACCTCCGTGGCTTACACCGACCTGCTACCTGAAAGAAACAAGCATTTACAATGCAATGGTTTCGCCTTTAGAAAAGTTAGAGCTATTGGCATTGTAAATTACAAAATTTGTATTTGTGTTGGTTTTGAAAACAGATAAATAAATGGCATTGTCATTTACATTGCCATTAGCTTAATCTCTTGCAAATGTGAGACCTATTGTACCCTACGGACGAGCTCAGCAGACAGCAATTACTACCACACACACACACACACACACCCAGAGCCAGCCACACACACCCAGAGCCAGCCACACACACCCAGAGCCAGCCACACACACCCAGAGCCAGCCACACACACACCCAGAGCTACTTGGATAGGCCCCACCCCTTTAAGAGGTTTGCCCAGCCCCTTTTAGAGCACCCCCAGTTTTTTCCTCCCACTTAAAGCCCTGGATAGAGAGATGGGAACGCTGTCAGACAGACCATGGATGAACGACTGAGAGACAAACAAGCAAACATACTGGTTAGCAGGCAGAATGATATGCAGAATTACACAGACGGACAGAAAGACAGGCAGGCAAGATGACAGACAGAAATTCAGACTATTACCAGATTGGCATGTTGGAAGACGCTGACAGGCTAGAATCCAGAGGTACAGGCTGACACGTGCGATGACAGGTTGATTGACAGGTGGATGGATTTACCTACCAGTAGAAAAGCAGACTTATAGAGAGACAGAGTGACGAGTAGACTGACATGTCGTGTGACAGAGAGACCAATAAGCAAACAGTCCTGCAAGCAGCGAAACAGGCCGCCCATGAGAAGGATGACCGAGTGACTGGCAGACAGGCGATTTGACAAATTGGCGGACAGCGAGACAAGCATTCACGGGGGTGAGGGGACAGTCTGGCCGACATATAGAGAGAGGCCAGTGAACTGACAGACCGGCACGCAGACAGACAAATAGCCAAGTAAAAATGTAGGTACATTTAGTTACTTACAGGGGGACAACTAGAGCCAAATTTCGGGGGGGGTATAGGGGCTGAAAAAGTTTTCGGGGGGGGGAGATGGTAGTGGGGTGCGCGTGATTAGCTGCACTGCTAGAGAGAGGGATGGATATTGGTAGCGTGAGCTGGGCAGGAGGCGCGGCAGGGTTCTGGGACAGGTTATCTAAGAGAGGACAGGAGTCTGGAATGCTGAACCTAAATACCCCATTTGTCAGTTGGCCCGACAGACAGGGGAATGCAGGCCGACAATGGGCAGATTTCCTGGCCCGCTCCCGCCAGGTTAAGGGGAAGGAGGCCGCCCGGGGAGTGCAACTAACGGCCCGCTATTGCCAAAACAAACAGTGCTCTTTGGAGGAGAGAAAACAGCATGCCGGCCATACCTTTGCCGTTTACACAACACACGCGGGCCGAGCCATCTAGAACACGCGGTGACGGTTGACTGGGGCGCGTGTGCTCTGCTGGGACTCTTTTAGTGTGGAAATCCGTGCTGCTTTAAATAAGCATTCATCCTTAGGGAAAAAACTTCAAACAAATGACACTGTGGGACCAGGAATGTTGGTGTGGCAGTGAAAGAATCGCGTGGGCCCACATGCAAGCAAAGAACATTAGTCATATTGCATGGATTTGTAGTAAAAAATAAACAAGCGGCACTTCAAACGATCGGGAAAGCGATCACATTGTAAAACAACAAACACGGACAGCTGGGGGGGGCGGGAACAGACAGCGGGAGGGGGGGCGGGAAGGCAAAGAAAAACAAGCACTCACCTGGACTTCCTCCGGCGGCGGGCAGCCGCGGAATGGCCAAAACAAACTTGGACGCCCAAAAAAAATAAACCCCGCCCACCGCCGCACTGACGTCCTAAAATGGGCGGGATGAGTAAAAATCGTGGGAACGCCCACGAATCTGCTCGGGGAATGAGTGACGCATCTCTGTTCCAATGGCTAGCCTCCATTTATGGAGCTAGCCAATGGGACAGAGAGGCTGAACGAAGCCCCATACTTGTAAACAAAACTTTTTCGCTTGCGCAGCCTTTCGGCGAGGCGAAACCTAAAAACAGAAAAAGAATTACAGCCTCCTAGAGTCTGGAAGGGCAGGCCATGGCGTGCAGGAGTCAAAGAGGCAGACTCTCGCGCTCCACGGCCTTTTAACCCCTCGCCAGGCCCCCTCGCCAGGCCGGATCTAACCGGCCTGGCCTTTGTTCCCTAGTGACCCGGAAGTGACTCAATCACTTCCGGGTCACCAAGGAACCCGGGGTCCAACGAATAGCAGGTGGGGGCAGGTGCGCCCCGCCATAATTGCGGCGGGGGCCGATGTCGGCCAGTCGCAAGGTCTTTGAAGCCAACAATTCTTGATTCCTTTAACCCCTTCCACGCTCATGACGAGCTCAGCTCGTCATGAGTTACGCCTGTCGTACGCTCATGACGAGCTGAGCTCGTCATGAACCGCGGCTTTTCGCAAAAGTCAGAGCACAGCGGGAAAACCCGCAGCGCGCATGGGGTTAAGGAGTTCTGAATCAGTTACAGGGCTTGCCCTAGAATACCTACTCCCACTGTGTAGAGTATATCATCACTCTTCTGGATATCATGGAGGATTTTGAGGAATATATGGTGGAGGAAGACATTCCCTAACTCCCTATTAATGACCAATTCTGTGAGGCCATGGATGCTTCTATATTTAAAGTGGTCTCCCAGGTTGTGGCTTCCTTGGAGAAGAAAATCGTGCAGCTCCAGGTTCAATACCAATGACCCCTCAAGCAGAGAGCATATATCTCTGGGCCCATGGCCCCCATATCTCCAAAGCAGCCATGAACACTAACCCTAGACACAAAGTGCAAAGGCACAGATGGCCCTAAAATCGATCTCAATGCCATCGCGAGCCTTAAAAAGGCTTTCAAGGATTTTCAATCTCTCCATACAGATAATCAGTTCCTGAGTACCTCGGAGGACTTCTCCTTTCCCTCACCCGGGTGATCAGGAAGATGGAGAGGACTCTCCCAACATCTCTAATGGGGACTAAGACCATGGCAGTCCATCCTGTAATCCTTTTTTTCTCTCTGAGAGCTGCCCTAAAGGCATACTGCTCCTCAAACCCCAATATCGCATATGCTCGACCCTAACGATCTTTTGCATCTGTGTTCTGCAGAATGGTTCCCAGCACCCAAGGTGGCCTCCTATATCGCAGGCAGGATGTGGAAGCCTCTGGACAAGGAGGTAAACAGTTGCCTATGGGCAGAGTGTCCTAGACCTTTCTTGGAGTGTACGGTGGCCATCACCCCTGAGATAGATGCTACGATAACCACTTTCCTTGCGAAGTTTGTCCGCAACCACTAAAAGGGGATAGATCTGTCCTGGCGTTCATGCCAGGACAAACTATTGGAAGTGGCAGGATCGCTATCTAAAATAATAGATATGACAGAGGATGCAAGGCATCCGGTTCCTCAAACTCCCCGGAGGCCCTATCTAGCTGTGCCCAAAGGGCCATAATTTTCCTGGGAAACGCCAACTGCATAATTTCGACACAACGGTGTAGATTCCTGTTGATTAAAATTGACCCGAAGCTGGGAGAGCGATCTACTTCAGCGGTGGGTCCCATAGCCCGGGGAAGCCTTTTTGGGGACACATTAATTCGGGAACTTGTCAAATTCATAAACACGTTCAATTTTCTAGATAAAGCCTAAACCTCTATCAAGCGAATTAACACACCATGTGTTTTTGCCAGTCATTGAAGGGTGGTGCTCTACCGGCTGTGCTTTTCACCAAGCCTCCATCAGGGGTTCTGATTCCTGCTGGAGACGATGCAAGACTCGTCCAAATTTTGCAATTTCTACCCAACAAGGAGCTATCCCCATTGTCAAGGGGCCAGAGGTGGTTCCAGAGGAAATGGCGCCTACAGCAATTCCAAAAGTGAGAGTACAGAATTCAGAAGGGTTAAAACTCGGGGGATGGTTGGGGACTTTTTGCACAATTAGGAAACTCTTCCCTGAGATGCCTGGGTTCTTCAGACCATCAACGAATTTCATATGGATCTCTATGGGATGCCCTTTCAATCACAAAGACCAAGACCCCTGTTTTTTTCTCAGGAACAATCAAAATTGGTGGAACTCGAGATTATGCAACTCCTAGAGAAGGGCGCAATCCTACCAACATTGTTGCATCCCAATTGTTTCCTCAGCAATCTTTCTCTGTTAGAAAAGAGGTATGGAGGTCAACACCCAGTTATCAATCTCAAGGAATTCAACGAGTGGCTCGTTTACCGCCACTTCAGGATGGAGGGATCCATCTGCTCAGAAACTTATGGCAGGTTGAGGACTGGGTGGTCTGCCTGGACTTGAAAGATGCCTACCTCACAATATACATCTTTCCCCCTCACAGACATTTCTTGCAGTTCTAATGGAATTTGCAAATATTTGAATCACTTCCCTTCCATTTGGCCTATCGTCCGCTCCATGGTGTTTTACCAAGATGCTGAAACCAGTGGTCGAGCATTTGAGAGCTTGGGGTGCGAGACTGACCATGTACTTGAACTATATTCTTATTATGAACCAGTGGCAGGTACGTCTGTACAATAACCTAGAGATAACCATAAGCCTGCTGGAGTCTCTCAGATTTGTGGTCAATGAGAAGAAGTCCTCACTTACCCCAACCCAAACTATGCAATTCCTGGGGCTTGTGGTCAAGGCCATGCCAAGTCATCCGTCTTGCAAACCCACCTATATAAAGGAAGAGCTCAGGAAAGTGCTGACCAAACCTTGGATTTCACTGCGCCAGCTAGCCCACCGTGGTTGTCTTCTCTCCTCATCCATACCAGCCAATTTTCCAGGCCCTCTTCATTATCGGGCGTTACAAAGCCTGAAAATTTCCCATCTTCAACAGGGCCTTTCCTATTCGCAGCACATTCCCCTATCACCAGAGGCAAAGGAGGAAATACAATTGTGGATCTCTCATATGCAGGCCTGGAATGGCTGAGCAATCTTCAGTTACCAACCCGCGATAGAGTCCAATGTCAGCAGCGCAGGTTAAGGGGCTCGTTGTGGGAAATACACCACAGGAGCAAAATGGTCTTCTGCAGGACAAGCCATGTACATAAAGTGCATGGAACTAATTGCAGTCTCCTTTAAAGTCAAGTGCTGGACCAAAGACAGGGTCAAATGCTGTGTCCTTCTCAAGATGGACAAGGGGGTGGTAGTCCCTTACACCAACCATCTGGGGTTAACAAGGTATAAGACCCTTTCAGATTTAGCCCAAACCCTTGGAACCATTGCCTGGCCAACCAAATTTCAGTGTCAGCATAACATCTTCCAGGGAAATCCAATCTAGTGGCAGATTGGCATCCCATCATTAGAAGGATGCCAGTCTCTGTAAACGACAAACTCCGGTGTTCAAACAGATTCAGGACTGGTAGGGTCCTTTCACAATAGACCTATTTTCCCTTCAGTTGGACTTTCAACTGGACAGGTACTGCAGTTGGCGTCCGGATCTTTACTCGCTATAGCCTAGTCAGACAGCACAAATAAAAGATACGGTATGTCTGCTCTTGATGGTTGGGTTGATGTCTCGAACTCCAATTGGATCCCTTTCCTAAAATTCATGGCAGACTTAGAAATGGAAGGCTTAGCTTATAGGTCGATTAATACATTTCGTTCAGCTATTTCAGCTGGTTATTTGTCGATAGATGGAAATCCAGTGGGGGACCATTCTTTGGTGTGCCAACTCCTACAGGGTATTAGGTTATCCGTTACACCCGAACCCAGATACTCTACGACGTTATGGAATGTCAATAAAGTTTGCAATCTATTCTAATCCTGGCCTTCAAATAAGTATCTGTAAAGAAAACAGATGTCAGCAAAATTGGACACCTTGTTGTGATGGATCTCCTGCAGCAGAGTCTCAGATGTGAGAGCACGGGATGTAACATGTAGGGTATTAACCCTGAAGGGGGTAACTTTTCCTATCTCTAGATGTACAAAAAGCAATAAAAAAATGGTGTCATAACCTGTATTTCCAGATATTCCGAAGCTGTGTGTTGTTAGAGTGATAAAAGCTTATGAGTGTGACAGACAAACTTCTCCTTCAGGGTGAAAGGCAGTTATTGATTGCCCTCACTAAACCTCACAAAGCAGTTTTTCCCACTCTCATTGCCAGATGGGTCAGACTGGCTATGCAAGAGGTATCTCCCTGTTCAAGGTTCATTCTATGAGAGGTGCCATAGCATCTAAGGCTTTCGCTTTGGAGGCTAGATTAGAGGACTTCCTCAATGCAGCAGATTGTTCTTCAGACTCTACTTACTTTTAATAAGGTTTTACTTTAAACCAGTCCACAATCTTGCAACCTTAGTAGTGAAAAAGCATTAAACTAGTCCAATCTTCGCCTCCAGGTCCTGATATCAAATGAAAAATTTCCTAGCTATAGTAATGGAAAGTTTAAATTCTAATAATGACACGGCGGCGAGTATTAGCCCACCCTTTCCTCTTTGTTAGAAAACCCACCCAATGACTTAAGATGTTCCAGTGTGACTTAATTTGATTTAAAGTATATAATTTACTAAATTGATGAAGAGTTGATGACTCCTTATTGGTAAATCTCATTTAAGAAAATGTTTCCCAGATTAATTCTCATATATTGCAATATAGAAATCATGAGATAGGAGGTATATGTTATGATTTTATCTCCTCAGGGACAGATTCGAAAAAACAGGAGTGATCTTTGAGGAAGATAGCGGTGTTCTCAGAGGGGGATATCCAAAAAATATAACAAGGTTCTGCAGTGTCTGGATTAGATAGACTGTTTTTTGTTTCTGTTCCAAAGGACTATGGAAAATGTAGTTGATGTTGGTCCACATAAAGTTAAAGTTAATGGCTGCTGGTACAATAAAGTGGAGAAAGTAAAGCCTAATCCTTGCCTCTATGTCCTTAATAGAAGAAACAAGTTACTTACCTGTAACTTTAGTTCTCCAGTATTGGTAATTTTCATAGATTCCCATAGCTTGTATCATTCCCCGTCGTCGGAATGGGAGCCTCGGTAATAATATATATATATATATATATATATATATATATATATATATATATATATATACACACATATATATACAGGTAGTAAACCAAAAAGAGGTACAAAAGAGGAAAAATTAGGCCTAGGCCTTATACTATTTTGTAGCCTATCGGTGTCCTTTTGTAAGAAAAGACCCAAATGTAGAGCACCAACCAATCAGAACAGCCTCACCCTGTGGAACCTTCCTGAGAAAGCTCAGAGCCGCAGATTTTCGTAGCCGTTGTATAGCCCTAATGACATATGCCAAAAAGGGTGAGCTTTCCCAGGGGAGGTGGGTGGGCGCATGGGAATCTATGAAAGTTACCAATACTGGAGAACTAAAGTTACAGGTAAGTAACTTGTTTCTTACTCCAGTATTGGTATTTTCATAGATTCCAATAGCTTGTATCAGAATAGATAGCAGTAGCATGCTTAGCACATTTCGTGTATAAAGTCTTAATAACCTCATATATGTTATGAATTCACCATAATATCACAATACAGTTAACCAACAGCATAAATAACGAAATGTGAAAGAAAGGAAGGAGGGTAGAGAGGAAAGCTCACCGCTCACAGGAAGAGATTTCTCAGGACCGCTTGACCAACGGCCGCATCCCCTTTAGCAGATGAGTCCAAGCAGTAGTGCCTTGTGAAGGAATGAGTACTGCTCCAGGTGGCCGCTCTGCAGATGTCCTTAATCGATACTCCTGCAAACAGCGCCGTTGAAGATGAGATAGACCTCGTGGAGTGCGCTTTAACCTGTCCTTCCAGGGGCTTCCCCGCCGCCTGGTGGCAGAAACGGATTGCACTGGATATCCATCTGGAGATCCCTTGTTTTGATAACGGGAACCCCTTACGAGGGGCTCCAAAAGCCACAAACAGCTGAGGTGATTTCCTAAACCCAGCCGTGCATTGAAGATAGAATTTTAGACATCTCTGGACGTCTAGAGAATGAAGTGCCCTTTCAGCCGGAGTAGAAGGCCGAGGGAAAAAGGAATTCAGAACAACCGGTTCATTCAGGTGAAAGTCCGTAGGAACCTTAGGAATAAACTTTGGGTTCATTCTAAGGATCAAGGTGTCATTTTTGAACTGCAAGAATTTACTTTAATTTAATTGCGGGTTTATATAGCGCTAGGAATCGACTCCCGGAGGAGTATCTCCACGCTTCGACCGCTGGGGAACCCGTCCTGGCTCACCCTGAGAGATGGTCCCAGATGGGTATCTCTAAGGTGCGACCAAGCATCCCCGGCGATCTGGGGGGGCCGTTGTGAAGATGAGGCAAGCTAATGCCCAGAGTTGCCGCGTGTGGTCTCTGACTAGAGTAGGCACCGAGGTGAGAATTATCGAGTCCGCTGACCCTGGTCCACGACCCTGCCGCGTCGGGAATCGAACCCTGGTCCCGGGCCGTTCTCTGCTTACGGGTCTGCCGCCTCTAACCAGTGAGCCACACTCCTCCACACTCCTCCATTAAAGAAGGGCTCTTTAATGGTCAGAGCCTGTAGCTCTCCCACCCTCCTCGCAGAGGAGAGAGCGAGGAGAAGAGCCACCTTCCATGACAAGAATTTCAAGTCAGACTTATGAATTGGTTCAAACGGGGGCCTCATTAGTTGGGCCAGGACCACATTTAGATGCCATACAGGAGGTGGCGGCCGAATTGGTGGAAACACCCTAAACAGTCCTTTTAAGAATTGCTTTATGACTCTTGCTGATAAAAGAGAAGGACCTGATCTTGTTCTTCTGTATCTGGAGATTGCCGCCAAGTGGACCTTGATGGAAGAATGGGCAAGACCTGCATGAGCTAATGACAGGATATATGGCAAGAGTTGATGTGGAGCAGATGAAAAAGGGTGCACTCCTTCTCGCTGGCACCATATGTAGAAACGCTTCCACTTTGCTCTATACGTCCTATTCGTGCTAGGCGCCCGCGCCTGAGCCAAGATATTTCTGCATTCGTCAGAAATGTCTAGATCTCTGAACTCTCTGGGCTCAGGAGCCATGCTGCGAATTGAAGCGAGTTTGGGTTCGGGTGGAGAACTTGCCCGTTGGAAATTGACAGAAGAGACTGGCTGGGTCGTAGATGTATGGGATTGTCTTGAGACAGAAGGAGAAGCTCCGTGAACCAAAACTGGCGAGCCCAGGCGGGAGCAATCAGAATCATCTTGCATCGGTCCATCTTGAGTTTCCTGAGGACTCGAGGAATTAGGGGAAACGGAGGAAAGGCGTAAACAAATGCGCCGGACCCGGACATCAAAAGCGCATTCCCCAGCGATCCCCGATGGTGTTCCCTGCTTGCATAATACCGGCATTTCTTGTTTGCCGGCGTGGCGAACAGGTCGATCGCTGGTGTCCCCCATTGAGCGAAGATCTCCTTGATCACTGAATCGTCCAATTCCCACTCGTGAGAAATCGCTCTTAGGCGACTTAGAGTATCCGCCTTTGTGTTGTCTACGCCTGGCAGATGCTCTGCCACCAGCGAGATGTCCTGCGAAATCGCCCATTCCCACAGTAGTTGAGCTTCCTTGGACAGTTGTGCATGGCCGTGGTGTTGTCCGTACGCACTAGGATGGATGAGTTCCTTATCCTTGGGAGGAAAGCTAACCGAGCCAACCGAATGGCTCTCAGCTCCAGAATATTTATATGCAGACGACCTTCCACCGCCGTCCAATGCCCACTGACTTGGAGGTCTTGCATGACCGCTCCCCATCCCTGAAGGAAGGCATCTGTTGTAATGATGTGTGGGGCCGGAGGCATTCTGAAACGGAGACCCACCGAAAGGTGAGAACCTTCTATCCACTAGGCCGCCGCCTGCTTCATCTGTAGGGTGACCTTGACTTTGTCGTTGAAAGAACCGTCCACTTGCCTCCACTGAAGGTCTAGTTGCTCTTGCAAGGGACGCATCCGCAGCCTGCAGTGCGGAATCAATTGAATACAGGAGGAAATCGACCCTAGAAGAGACTTGTACATCCTGACTGACACTGACTGCCTCTTTCGCAGTCGACTGGCCGAAGAAATTAGTTTTGCTTTTCTTTCTTCCGATGGGTAAGCTTTGCAAGCCTGCGCATCGATAAGAGCGCCCAGGAATTTCACCGAATTGGCCGGCCGAAGGACAGATTTCTCTCGGTTGAGCTGAAAGCCTAGTTGATCGAAGAGACGCAAACATGTCCCTACTGCTCCTGCAGCCGCTTGATAACTAGGTGCCTTTAGCAGCCAGTCGTCCAAGTACGGGAAAACCTCTAGCGACTGCCTTCTCAGAAAAGCTGCCACCAGGGCCAGCACCTTTGTGAATATCCGCGGCACTGATCTCAACCCGAATGGGAGCACCATGAACTGGAAGTGACTCTTGCCCACTGTGAAGCGAAGGAAACGTCTGTGAGCTGGGTGGATCGGGACATGGAAATAGGCATCTTCCAGGTCTAACGTAGCCATAAAGTCGCCTGAATTCAGGAGGCGCAAAATATCCTGAAGTGAGATCATCCGAAATGAGAGTTTCACGAGATAGGTGTTGAGCTCCCTTAAGTCCAGGATCGGACGCCACTTGTCTTTGGTCTTCTGAATCAGGAAAAACCTGGAATAGAAGCCTTCGCCTCTTTGCGATAGAGGGACACGCTGGATCGCCCCTTTCTGAAGCATTTGTTGAACTTCTAATTGCAGAAGGCGTAGGTGTTTCATATTTGTGGCGTGGGGAGCTCTGTATGGTGGAAAATCCTGGAACTCCAATGTGTGTCCCTGACGGATGATGTTCAATACTAGAGCAGAGCTCTATGGAGACTCCCTATCACCAACGTGCGGTAGAAAATATGAGGCTCTGAGCTTTCTCAGGAAGGTTCCACAGGGTGAGGCTGTTCTGATTGGTTGGTGCTCTACATTTGGGTCTTTTTTTACAAAAGGACACCTATAGGCTACAAAATAGTATAAGGCCTAGGCCTAATTTTTCCTCTTTTGTACCTCTTTTTTAGTTTACTACCTGTATATATATATATATATATATTTATATATATATATTATTACCGAGGCTCCCATTCCGACGACGGGGAATGATACAAGCTATGGGAATCTATGAAAGTTCCAATACTGGAGTAATTGAAAGTTTCCGTTACGATAGCTAGGAACTTTTTCATTGTAAGTGCGCTAGAAAACTGATCAATGTCATACCGGGCCATACTTAGGACCTGATTTAAGGAAAGCCATAGCAGAGAATCTTCAACAAACAAATCCTTGTTCCACACCATCGGAGATGTTACCAACCTATTTAGAAATTCCTAGATGGAGGACATGCTTTCATTTATGCCAAAGTTACTTTAAAAGGTAAATGTAATATCCATAGAATGTTAAGAAACAACCCCTCACCCCGTATGTCAGGATGAGACACTGACATACCCCCACTGTGGGTTACACTTCCAATCCACACAGTGATGGAAAATCCATCACCCGACAGTGACAATGGAAGATTTTCTGCCAGAATTCACCCCCACACCCTCTTTCAGAAGTGTCACTGCTGTTGACAAAGACAGACACATTGGTTGAGAAACCTCCACTGGAATGGCGGAGAACTCTAAAGGCACCAGACATTCAACCTCCACTGTGGAGTAGTAGCTATGTCCATCACAATGGTAGGCAAAAATCATCCAGCTATACTATAAAGGAGCACTGTAAATCTTGCGACGCTCCAATCTGAAACAAGTATTGATAAAGCAAATTGGTATACTTGGTATGTGATAAGGAAGCTTGGGTTATTTGTAACACAGTTTAGAGAGGCAAGAAAAGTAAACATCTTCTTCTGAATGCACGAATGAGTTGACATTGTTATTAACTTCCACCAAGCCAGAACATGGTGATTTGTGTGCCCAATTTTCCCCACTACAGAAGTCACCGTAAGCAGAAGGACCATATGTTTATTGCACAGTTCTGTGCTTGCAAGTGGTTTTTGGTTTAATCTGTCCAGCTCTGTGCCAATGAGGGTTTTGGCAAGAAGAGACAGTGCACTCACCTCACTTAAATATTGGTGGGGCAGGATTTGTTCATCTCTTTTCAAAAGCTAAAATAGCGATAGATTCCTACAAGGAAAAGCAGTTGCCATTCTATTTGCAAGTGACTCATTTCTAATAAATGAAAAGGGGTCAGGGTTGCTGTGGGAACACGCATCAATCCATGAGACCATTACCTTTATCTCCCAGCCGTTGGCCGCTGGCCCTCGTGCTGTAGTATCGGTGGGAAACTGGCAGCTTTCTCTTGATAAACTGTTAACTCCCGAACTGGGCAGTAGGTAAACATTCAGGGCCCTATTTACAAGAAACAAACACAGTGAGGTGCTGCAAGTAATTTTGCTGCAACACACCATGTTCGTTTCGTAGCACAGGTATGCAACATGTTTACAGCAATATATTGCATCTCTGTGCTTTTCCCTGCGCTGACGTACAAACTGCTGCCATGCGTCGGGGCAGGCACCCTTGCACTATGGTGCAAGAATGCCTTTGTCATGGGGAGACAGTGTTTGTGCAGAAAGGGGCACCTTCCTGCATAACAACAATGAACTGAGGGGATTTCCTATTCCAATACGTGCTGTAGAATGAAGCACGCTTTGAAAGAGGAAAAAAGCTACGCCACCCATGGGGTGGCATAGCATTCGGACGCATTTCCAGGTCTACGATTGCTCGTAAATATGAAAAATGCATCAGTGGACATGGGTGTTGCGTGGGAACACCCGCAGCAACACCCTTGTCACGCCCCTAACACACAAAGTGTTGCGTGAAAAGGGGCGATATTTACAAGCACACGTAAAGCAACGTAGGATGGCTTTAATTGTGCTAGTAAATATCATGCAATTACCAAGGAACAGTGGTCATTTGCAGCACAGATAAGTAGAACAAATCAACACAGCAATATAATAAAGATTGTGTAATGTAATTCTTAGGAGAGAATAAACAATGTTATTTTATATCATAAAAAAACAGAGAAAACACAAAAGAAAGTGGGGTAGTGTCAAGATTTAAGAGAACTCAGTCATAAGCAAACAATGAAGGCCAGGACATAATGATTAGTTAGTTAAAAAAACATACTAAGAGCATGGTAGCACCAATATACAGTAGTTATATTGAACAATTTTGTGTCAAGGTGCTAAAGTCGTCTGCGTTTCGAACCCTTAGAGAGTAGTGGGATCATCATCAAGACAAAAGGGTGTGTTTCCCGAGAACAAGGTCTGCTGAACTGGTCAAGCAGAATATGCGCTGGGTAAAGCCACAATAGTACTGGGTGGGTCAGTGATCGTCTGTATTTAAAGGGAGGGCCAACACCCTTGTAGGCCCCATAAAACATGTCCCAAGAATGCCAATTGGCCTCTGTGTATTCCTCACAAACAGTGAGACAAAGGAGGACTGGGTGTTGGCCATCCTGCCATGAGGTGTGGGGCTCAGCTGTTCCCTGCCTCACTTACATTTCATAGGAGCTGTCTCGGGCCCTCACAAAGAACTTCACACTAGCCTTTTGTCACCCCAGACCTTTGGAGCCTGGGCAGGGAGGAAGGAAAATCTAGAGCCATCTTCGTGGGAGGGAAACTCTAGACTTTTCTCCCACCTCAAAGCTAGTACCAGGTATAAAAATAGGACCCTCAGACGCACTCTTCAGTTCACTCCTACACCTGCAGAGAACTCTCAGAAGGATTGACTTATATTTCAGTGGACTGCCTTGCTGCCTGAGGCCTGCTTTTTACCTCAGAGACTGTCCTGCTGCTACCAGAGGATTGCCTTACTGCTGGAAGCTTGCCTGGTACCCTCAGAAGACTGCCCTGCTGCTTGAGGCCTGCTTGGATGCATGATTACACAACTACCAGAGTGACTCCAGAGGTCAGGTGGCTGACTTCCTGTTCTGAACTTAAGAGATGCAACAAGCTCCACAGCCCTCTGTATCCGGCCCACACTTCATCATGATCAGCCTGAACTTGTGACTTTGTCCCTGTCTAGTGCAACCAAATAACCACAATAAGTACTTTCTGTGTCTTAACAATCGCAATGGACCGCACACCGCTAGCCCCTCCTCCGGATCACCCCTAGGGACTCTGGTAAATAGAGTTCTTGAGTGGTTCACCCCAGTGGGTGCAAGTAGGTACTTGTTTAACTGATGATCTCTAGACCCGATACATGTCCCGGATTTTTGGATGTCGCCCGAGACATGGCTCGGGTTTCGGGATAACTTGCCTCATCAGTAGAGAAAATAGTTAGGGGTGGAAGAGAAGGCCGCCAAGCAACCGTCAATGGCCTCGATGCCCGAACTGGCACGCAGGTGCGTCGTCCAGGAGCCTGTCGACTCAAAGCTCTAGGGAGCCAATTTGTAGAAACAATCGCAATGGACCGCACACCGCTGGCCCCTCCTCCGGATCGCCCCTAGGGACTCTGGTACATAGAGTTCTTGAGTGGTTCACCCCAGTGGGTGCAAGTAGGTACTTGTTGAACTGATGATCTCTAGACCCGATACATGTCCCGGGTTTTTGGGTGTCGCCCGAGACATGGCTCGGGTTTCGGGATAACTTCCCTCATCAGTAGACAAAATAGTTAGGGGTGGAAGAGAAGGCCACCAAGCAACCGTCAATGGCCTCGATGCCCGAACCGGCACGCAGGTGCGTCGTCCAGGAGCCCGTCGACTCAAAGCTCAAGGGAGCCAATTTGTAGAAACAATCGCAATGGACCGCACATCGCTAGCCCCTCCTCCGGATCGCCCCTAGGGACTCTGGTACATAGAGTTCTAGAGTGGTTCACCCCAGTGGGTGCAAGTAGGTACTTGTTGAACTGATGATCTCTAGACCCGAGACATGTCCCGGGTTTTTGGATGTCGCCCGAGACACTTTCTGTGTCTTAAAGCAATATTAAGATTACTATCTGGATTTTTTTCACTTTGGTCTAATTAGATTTGTTAAATCTAACTCTATTTTTCTAAATTGGTTCAGGATTTTTCTTGTGTTGTGTTTGCACTTTATTACTGTTTGTGTGCAGCATAAATAGTTAACATAGTGCTTCTAAGTTAAGCCTGACTGCTTGTGTGCCAAGCTACCAGAGAGTTAAGCACAGGTTAATTTAGTGAGGTTTGTGGTTAACCCTGATGGGTTTGTGGTTTCTGCCTGAGATGGGTTCTCAAACCACTCAACCAAAATCCCAATATCTCACATTGGTGCTCTGGCAAGGACTGTGATTGTTGCTTCACCCCTCTCAATCAAAAAACCCAAATTCTTACACAATCACTCTCTCCCTTCTTTGCGCTAGAGAGAACCCAGAAGATACTGATCAGATATGCCCTCGCCATACCACTCCAAACGCCGTAGGCACTGCGCAAAGGTTGACTGTAGCACATATTTCGAAATTCAGAGATTGCAATGCAATTATCCATGGTGCCAGAGACAGGGTAGAGTTGACCATCGACACTGCCAAATTAAAAATTCTGAATTATTATTTTTAGTAATTATTAATATTCCCAGATTATGCAGCTGCCAACCAGCAACACTTAGAATCCTCATTAGAGGTGAAACTCAAACTCAGGGATATGAATGTGAAATCTGCACTACAATTTCTTGCGAGCTAAAGATGGTATGGAAGGAATAATTCTACTTCTTCAAAGACCCTCAGGCGGTCTGGGAGTGGATTGTTTCCCAGGACAGATGAGCGACAGATCCCAAATAAAAGGAGGCAACAGCTGCAAACCGTCCAACTTACAAATCCAACAGGATAGAGAGAGCGCAAAGTCAGCTGCAACCATACTTGGAGGGCCCTTCCAGCAAGTGGAGACTTCGGGGACCTCCCAAGCAGGCTTTGAACCTGACTCGAATGCAGCTCAGTAGTCAACCTTAGAACAGTGAGTAACACGCATAACGCAGCAGACTGGAGACAAACTGATCTAAAAACTCTGAAGAGTGCATAATTTGAAGAATCACGTGTCAAGGTGGTAAAAAGAACAGAGAGAGGATAAGAGGGTAACCAATATTTTTCAGGACTTATAATCATTAAAGTTTCTGAGAAGATGGGAGAG
Organism: Lissotriton helveticus; assembly: GCF_964261635.1. Taxonomy (NCBI): domain Eukaryota; kingdom Metazoa; phylum Chordata; class Amphibia; order Caudata; family Salamandridae; genus Lissotriton; species Lissotriton helveticus. Next base: position 1,912,752,530 of record NC_136061.1, on the reverse strand, counting down.
TCCACAGCAGGCAGGGCTGGCTTTTTGGATGTCTCAGAACAAGAGAGTGTGGTTCTGAAAAAAATCTGGATTCATATAATAGTACCGGACTCGAGAATAAAAACTTCGTCGAAATAGGACGAATTTGGTATCAAAAGACCGAGAATGACGAGTACATCAAGTACATGTATTTTTCGGCATATTCGAGTGACGATTTCACCTCGAAATCGTCATTTACCTTCTAAACCCTTAGCTGCATGTTGCCCTCTACATAGGCCTTAATCCAGTTGAATTTGATTCCACAAGGACACATACTCCTTAATCGACTTCTCTCTGACCCCAGTACAAGTTAGAACCATTGCCCCAGGCCGAGCTCGTTAGGTCAGTTCCCTCCCAGTGGCCGAGCAAGATAGCATCTAAGCCCAACCAGCCATAAAACCATTTCAGCACGCACACCTGCCATATCTCGCTCACATCTTTCTCCACTCCTTCCTTCACTTGCTTTATGATGGGGAGGTGACCGTTTTTATTAGGGGTCCAGCGATATCTGATGAAATGTTGAGCCTTGCCGGATGATTTGTTATGAGCAGCACGACGTGAAATATGTACATGTCATCATGACTCTGCTTTTCTTTTGTAAACAGTAACCATAAATGAAATACCACGAATCCAAGGAATGTATTGCTCAAGGCTGAATATTAGGTATAAGAAGAGAAGCCTGACTTTGTGAAAGTGTGCAGTCTCCTGAATATACTTGTATCGTACTTCTAGGACCCTGTCACCTTGGTTGCAGCCAATAAACGAATCTTTGACTTCACCTGGAAGACTCTGAAGTTTCTGTAGGTCTGACTCAGGAGAACCCGAGGTCTCTGGTGTGTTGATCCCCTGGCACCGCTGGGTTACCGGTTCTGTACCGGTTCTTAAAAACCCAGTACCTCATTTGGCGCCCAGCGTTTGGGGCGATTCCAGTGGTACCAATCAGCCTGAAGATCGTGAGGAGCTTCGTGTGAAAATTCCGGAGGAGGGCCCACCACCTCATCGACCCCTGCATGTCGACGTGGTCCGAAGGTCTTTACTGCGAGGTTCCCCGCTTCTCGACGGCTACAAGGACTGCTGCCCTGGCTATCGCCCTGATGTTGGACCCTTGAAATTTTCGGTAGAGCGAAACGCTGAGACGAGTCTTCTGGTGAAGCCATCGATATTTTTCAGTTAAGTATAAGTGGAGCGTCTCCAAGTCCTTAGTTGGACTTACTTTGTGGTATCTTGGAGATACATAAAGGTTTTTATTGGTTCTTGCAAGCACCATAACCGAAGGACTCGTGTTTTCACGAGCAATATCGTAATCGATAACTCCTTTGAAGTTTTGGAACTAGACTAGAGAGAAAGGATGCCTAGTCTTAGACTCGGGAATTGGTTTTGTCTTGGTAGTAATAATAGGGACTCCCGATTGGAGGACTCATGTCCGGTTCCTCCAGTTGGAACTCCGACTTACGAGCTGTACGTTAAACATGGGGTAGGCCCCATCGTTTACAACGAGGTATGGATTAAATACACTAGGAAAGATGGTGTTTTAAAATGGCCCCAATATGGTAGCTTTGATTCTGAAATCTTAGACAACCTTGAAGTTAAACTCTTCAAAAAGAAAGCCCGGCCGGCGATGTTTGACTCTTTCCGCATATGGCGCAAAGAAGCCAAACAAAAAGAAATTAAATTAGCTAAGAAAAATAAGAGAGAAGGGGGACTTTCAGAAATGCAAGCTGCCGTGCAGTTTAAAGATAATGAGGAAGAGCAGATAAATGAGCAATTGCACAGGCAACGTAAAATGGCAATAGATAAGTGCTATCCAGTTTTGCCGTCTCTTCAGCAAGGGACAGCAAAAGAGCGTGAAAAAGACCAATTAATGTCGCAATTATTAACTTCGCCACCCCCCTATGCGCAGAATGCTACAGCACCCCCGCAACCTTTAGTTGCACAGACTGCGCCTCTGGCTCTTCCACAGCACTCACCAGCTGTTCTTCAGCTGGCTCCTACTTCTTCGGTGCAGCCTCCTCCAGGCCCACCGACCACTTCTGCTTCATCTATGTCTTCTACGATTTTGCCTACTGTACTTTCTACATCTCCTAATGCCCCTTCTATGATTTTGCCTAGTACCACATCTATTATTCCTCATACCTCTTCTGCCATCTCTGCACCCGCCTTATCTCACCCCGTTTTTTCATCTGTTTGTTCTTCCGTTTCACCTTCCCTTCGGCAGAAAATGGCCAGCACTGTTACTAATCTTCTTTTACCCCTTTTCGGGTCGCCTGCTACGACCCCTAACATAGGAAGAAGACAGTTGCGAAGTCAACTGCCCGATTATCAAGAGAGAGATTCCCTGAATAGTTTAGCTCGGAAATGGGTCATGGACACTGCAAAATATGATTTACAGTCTGTCATGGAAGTTTTCCATCAATGGGAAACAGCGACACAGAGATATGTGTTCGAACAGATGTGTGTTTTTCTTTGCGAGGATTTAGAAGACAATGATCAGGATTGCCTCCCACAAGAGATGTGTCGTATAAGGTTTAAGTTTAGTCTGGGTATGATTGTAGGTCCCGATGTGGAAGAAGCAGTTGAAATGCTATTATCATATCGAAGTAAGGGAAGTAGTTCTGGGTCACCATCGGAATCTAGTGCATCTAGTAGGAAAAAGGCACGACAATACCCTATGAGAGAAGTTCCCCTACAGTGGAGAGAGGGTGACGCGACAGCTGTCCCACCTGTCCTGCCCCACTTTCACCGCGTATGGGTACATGTTCCATGGAAGCGAGCTGAAGTTTTAGCACTCAAACAAACACTACCAGATCCGCGTAAAAATCCTGCAGGGTACTATAAAGAATTGTCGCAAACTGCTGGATCATGTATAATGAATTTGGCCGATATCGATATGTTATTCGGGAACGTTGTTCCACAGCCTTTATGGGGAAAAATTCGTCATGTAGATCATGACCAGGAATTAGGTGACACGTGGGCTAATATTACTGCTGCAGATGCACGACAAGTTGGTGGTGCCAAGCCTGAGCCTCTGATAGCGGAACTACCTGGTAGAATAGTAGATTACATGAAAACGATAATGCCTTCAATACGCGTAAATTGGGATAAGTTATCTGCATGCAAGCAAGAGAAAGAAGAAACTGTTTCAGATTTCTTCACCAGATTTGAAGAAACATTCATTGACCACAGCGGTCAAGATATGACCACAGAAGGTGGCCAGAGATTGTGTGTCGATAAATTTGTCCACAATCTGCTTCCAGATTTGTGTAGGAAATTAAAAGATTCGGAAAGTTCTTGGGCAGTCTCATCTTCAGCCCAGATATTAGCTACCGCACAGTACTACGAGAATAGAGACAAAGATGAGAAAGATAAAGTAGAGAAGAAAACTAGAGAACTCAAAACGAAGGTTTTGCTACAGCAAGCCTATCCGCCACGTGGTGGTGGTAATAAAAATAATAATGGTCCGAATCACTACCAGAACACTTTTCAGCAGCCTCAGAGAAACTTGCAGAGATTCGATTACAATCAAAACCGCATAGGTCCCAACCAGTGTTTATACTGCAAACAAGAGGGTCATTACAAATATGACTGTCCTGCCCTGCCGCAACGTACAAATGAATTTTCTGGCGTAAGAGGTCGTGGTAGTCAGCAAGCGCCTAGAGGTAGAGGGCGTGGAAACACCCCTCAGGACGCACGTCCCCTTCCACCACAAAACTCTATGAACAGGTTTGACCAGCAAAATAACGTATCTGACAGGACAGCTCAATACTACGTTGATGAGTATTACACAGAAAATGAGCAGTGGGAGAATAATGATTGCTAGGACAGCCTTAGACAAGGAGAGGGAGTTGTTTCAGTTCCAGTAGATCAGAGTGGACCTTACGTTGAGGTGATTACATCGGGTGTGTCAGAACCTTTTCTGTTGGATACTGGTGCTACAAAGAGTTCTATTATGCACTCCAAACTCCCTGGCGCACCTTTGTCTGGCGAAATGAACGTTTCCGTAGGTTTTTCTGGCGCCCCGGTTAGAAATCCGATTTCTGACCCTTTATCTCTTTCTGTTGGTCCTTGTGAATTCGAAGCACCCCTTATTTTGACAACAGGTTGTGGTGAAAATTTGCTAGGATTAGATTTGCTAAAAAGATTGTATGCGACTTTGTACTGTTCTCCCTCAGGAGTACAACTGACTTTAGGTAAGAAAGTGGTTTCTCCCATGTATTTGTCGAGAAATACGCTTCCAGCAGAATTGGCACTCCTTCCGGATATTCTTTGGGCAACTGGTCCGAATGATGTAGGTCTTTTAGAAATTCCACCATATGTTGTAACATTGAAGTCGAATGTCAAAATGCCACGGATTCCCCAATACAGAATATCCAATGAGGGCGAAAAAGCTTTGCTAGCGATTGTTTACGAGTTGATTGAGAAAGACGTGATTGAAGAAACACGAGGAAATGTTTGCAATAGTCCTGTTCTGCTTGTTTTAAAACGAACTGACCCTTCTCAGCCACCTGTGTATAGATTCGTGATTGATCTTAGGGAAGTAAATAAGATAGTGGTGCCACAATTCCCAGTTGTCCCCGACATTACAACATTATTGACTATGATTCCAGCCTCTGCATCCTGGTTTTCGGTGATTGACCTGAAGAATGCTTTCTTCAGTATCCCGATTGCTGAGGAAAGCAGGGATATTTTTTCCTTTAGTTTAGGTGGTCGCAGTTTCCGCTTTAAACGCGCTCCTCAAGGCTACTGTGAAAGCCCCTCAATATACAGTCAAGCTCTGAAAAGTCAGCTCGACGCAATGGTTATGCCCAAAGGTTCCACTCTCGTACAGTACGTGGACGATTTGCTCATAGCTGCGGATACTGAGAAAATATGTAAAATGGCCACGTTGGCACTACTGCGTCATCTATGTGATCTACATCACAAGGTGTCACTTTCCAAGCTCCAATATTGACGACAAGAAGTGACCTACTTAGGTCATCTCTTATCGAAGGAGGGAAGGAAACTGACCCCAGAAAGAATTCAGGCAATAGCAAAATTAAATGTGCCAAGAACGCAGAGAGAAGTACGCGCTTTCTTGGGCATTACATCGTACTGTAGACAGTGGATTCCAAATTTTTCCTTATTAGCCAAACCCTTATTGGCACTAACGTGTACAAATACACCCAATCCCATTCCTTGGTCTGATGAGTGTCAGAAAAGTTTTCTCGAATTACGCACAGCATTATGTTCGGCCCCTGTGTTAGGTAACCCCAACTACAGTAAACCTTTCACATTATATGTCCACGAGAAGGAGGGTTGTGCATTGTCCGTGCTGACTCAGTTATACGGAGATAGACAGCGGCCATGCGCCTATTTTTCGTCAACTTTGGATCCGGTAGCACGAGCATTGCCAAGTTGTTTAAGGGCCACAGCAGCAGCAGCTGTTTCTATTCGACAGTCTGCAGGTCTAGTAATGAATAATACACTAATCGTGATGGTCCCGCATGCAGTAGACACATTGTTAAATAGGACCAAGACACAGCACTTAACTAGTGCTCGACTGTCCAGTTATGAATTGACGCTACTAGCGAGCCATGTGCACATCAAAAGGTGCAGTACCCTGAACATAGCCACATTGTTACCAATTGCTGAGGAATCGGATGCTTCAGAACAGCACGATTGTTTCCTCAGAATGGAGGAAGAGACAAAAGGAAGAGTTGATTTATTCGACACTCCTCTTGCTGAATGTGATGGTACATTATGGGTGGATGGTTCATGCTTTAAACTCCCAAATGGTAACGTGACTACAGCATATGCTGTCACAACTTTGCACACCATCGTTGAAACCGCGCGAATACCACATGGTTCAGCTCAAGCCGCTGAACTCGTGGCACTGACGAGAGCATGTGTGTTATCTAAAGGAATGAAAGAGACTGTCTATACCGACAGCCAGTATGCTTTTGGAGTGGCTCACAGTTTTGGACGATTGTGGAGAGAACGTGGGTTCTTGACTTCGCATGGAGCTAAGATTCAGCATGGTCAGTTGGTGAATGAGCTTCTTGAATCACTGACGTTGCCCCTGAAAGTAGCGATCGTAAAATGTAGTGCACACAAGAAAGTGATTGATGATGTTGGTCATGGAAATGCATTTGCTGATGAAACTGCTAAGGATACGGCAAAGAATATGATGAGCCGAATGTATGTTGCGAGCCCAGAAAGATGGACTGGTGATGTTGGAATATGTGAAGAGACGATAGAAAGTGTGAAGTCCATCCAAGCTGAGGCCACGGAGAAAGAGTTAAGCATGTGGAGAGAAAGTACAGGGAGAATGGATGCAAATGGTTGTTGGATTGAATCGACAGAGCAACAGAGATGGTTGTTACCCGATGCATATGTGCCTGCAGTGGTTACAATGGCTCATGGGATGGCCCATATCAGCGCGAAAGGGATTTGTGAGTTGTTGGCCCCAGTGTGGAAGAATTCAGGGATTCCCAAGTGTGCAGTGAATGTTGTCAAGAATTGCATGGTATGTCTGAAGCACAATCCTGGTAGGGGAACCCCAACTCCAGCTGGTCATTTTGCACCTCCTACGTATCCGTTCGAGGTTTTGCAGCTAGATTTCATACACATGGAGAGGTGCAACAACTTAAAATATGTGCTCGTGGTTGTTTGTGCCTTCTCAAGGTGGGTAGAAGCCTATCCCCTAAGGGACAATACTGCCTTGTCCACAGCGAAAGCCCTTGTGAAAGAGTTCTTCCCCAGGTTCGGAATGCCTAGAATGGTCTGGTCGGACAACGGAAGTGAATTTGTGGGTTGTGTGATGAAAAGAGTGTGTGAAGGGCTAGGCATTAGGCAGAAGTTCCACGCTGCAAATCACCCCCAATCAGCTGGATTAGTGGAATGTTACAATGGCACGCTCAAACTTAAATTGGCCAAAATCCAAGCGAGCACAGGTCTTAAATGGCCTGACGCTCTACCCTTAGCACTCCTATCCACCAGAATGACTGTGCATTCGCGAATGAAACTCAGCCCCTATGAAATAATCTTTGGTCGGCCAGCCAACATATGGGGAGTACCTAGGCCTACGAAGTTTAGCGAGCTGCAACACCCCATTTTGCTTGACTATTTGTATGAATTGACGGCTAAATTGCGTGTTTTATATCAACAGGTCCACAACACCTTGCCTCCGGTCTCTGAGACACCGGGTCACTCCATTGACCCCGGTTCCTGGGTGCTGGTCAGGAATTTCCAGAGGACAAGAAACGACCAGCCCAGATGGACTGGGCCACACCTCGTCCTCCTGTCTACAAGGTCGACTGTTAGAGTGGAGGGGAAGGCCAATTGGGTCCACGGGATCCATTGTAAGAAAATACCTTTCCCTCTGCCACATGACCAATGGGTCCGAACAGGAGGCACTGACTCAAAGCGCACAACTGATGAACGCGTAAAAGAAGCTAAACGTGATTGTGAAAGTGGGAACATTTTTCAAGAAACTACGCCGCCATCAGAACAATTGAACTCTGTGGAACCTGAGCTACTATTTCCGGACCAGACAGTACCCGGGAAAAGACGCTACAATTTACGACCGAGAAAAACAGACTAAAGTAAAAATGATTTATTTTATGATCCGAGAGAAAAACCTGTGGACTAATAAAAAATAAGTTTTTTCCCAAAATCCTATTTTTGAAAGTGCAGATTCTCCCATCTAGGTAACTTGCTTATTTTTGTTTTTTTCGAACCGCCATCCGGGTTCCGCTGCTAGGGTCGCGGTTGATTAAAGACTTTTGGGTGCAGCTGACGACGATAGGTCGCTGGTTCCAGTTGGTCCAAGGGAGCCACCCTAGACTGACGGAAGCATCCTTTAGCAGAAACAACCTACCGCCGCGGGCAGCACCTTAGAGAGGATGGAGTTTCCTGATGTGGAGAGAACTGCCAAACAAATGAACTTTAAGCAGAGACTTTTGGAAACAATGAGGAAGAGAATTTTTATAATGATGTGTATTTTTATGCTATTTAGCGTAATGGTCTTTTTTATAAGCTATGTTTATTCTCTTTTCATGTGACATTCACGCCCACTACATCACCCATACCTCCCCCTACTGTTTCCTCTCATTCTTTCCACTCTTTGCCTGACCACGAATCAAATAGGAGATTAGAGTTCATTAATAACTCCTTCGTTCAGCTATTACACCAACACCAACTTGTGATGAACACAACCAACTGTTGGGTGTGTGGTCTCATGCCCCACACCACGGATAGAGGTATCCCCTATTTGGTCCTACCATTTAGTCGCAATGGGTCAGTATGGGCATATAGGACAATGTTCATATATGCACGAGAAATCCAACCCCTACGTTCGGTAAAAGACAACCTCAAGACTAGCGCCCTAGTCAAGGGTATAGTTGACATGATCAAGGTAGTAACTTCTTACGAAGATACCCCGGATGATGAGATACTTGCATATGTAGGTTGGAATGTGACCGGATATGGCACTACAGTAAGTGAGAAACAGCAAGCCAAGAGATCGTCCCCAATCTGGATCGTACCCCATCAAGGTCACCTGTGTCTGCAAGGTATTGGTAAGAATCCCAGAGCTCAGCTAGGGAAGAGTGTCTGTACAGAAACGTATGTTTTTGGATCTCAGACTTCCCCTGCCTTTTTAGCCGCAAAGGGTACTTATTTTATCTGCCATGATAGAGCCTATACATGGTTGCCCCCTGACTTCTCGGGCTCATGTTTTGTTTCATTCCTGTTACCTCCCACCTACACAGCAGCGGCGGATTACCATCGGACAAGGGTAGTTCGAGGTGTTTTGAGTAAAGAAGACACTGCGGGTCAAGAATTTGGTGACTTTGCAATGGGTGTTCTGCCGTTCTGGGGAGCCATGGTTAGCAGCAGAAACATAAGGCAATTGACAAGGGTAGTTGAATCCACCGTGATTGAAACTGCTGGTGCCCTTAGTAACCTGACTGCTGAGCTCCAGTCGGATCGACTGATGACCCTTCAGAACCGGGTCGCTTTGGATGTAATACTTGCGGACCGGGGTGGAGTATGCAAATTGATCCAGTCCAGTTGTTGCATTTTTATTCCAGATAATGCTCCAACAGTGTACGGGGCCATCTCCAAACTACATAAGATTTCCGAATATATTCATGTGGATAAAGGAGATTGGTCATTAATGGGATGGTTCTGGGGACTGATATCTGCCTGGGGATGGAAAATTCTGATGGTCATTGGGATGGTCTTAGCCATTCTTTTCCTGTTCTGTCTATGCATACAGTGTGCTCCTGCAATATGTGGCCTCTGTGCTACATCATGTGTAAGGAAGCCTGTGTCAAGACATGAGCTCAGCACTAGAATGATGTTGCAGCAACATCTCAATGACTTTAGGAATATAGATCTGGACTCAGATTAACATGAGGATAGATTAATTGCCTATGTAAGGGCAAAAGGAGGGTCTGTGGTTCTGAAAAAAATCTGGATTCATATAATAGTACCGGACTCGAGAATAAAAACTTCGTCGAAATAGGACGAATTTGGTATCAAAAGACCGAGAATGACGAGTACATCAAGTACATGTATTTTTCGGCATATTCGAGTGACGATTTCACCTCGAAATCGTCATTTACCTTCTAAACCCTTAGCTGCATGTTGCCCTCTACATAGGCCTTAATCCAGTTGAATTTGATTCCACAAGGACACATACTCCTTAATCGACTTCTCTCTGACCCCAGTACAAGTTAGAACCATTGCCCCAGGCCGAGCTCGTTAGGTCAGTTCCCTCCCAGTGGCCGAGCAAGATAGCATCTAAGCCCAACCAGCCATAAAACCATTTCAGCACGCACACCTGCCATATCTCGCTCACATCTTTCTCCACTCCTTCCTTCACTTGCTTTATGATGGGGAGGTGACCGTTTTTATTAGGGGTCCAGCGATATCTGATGAAATGTTGAGCCTTGCCGGATGATTTGTTATGAGCAGCACGACGTGAAATATGTACATGTCATCATGACTCTGCTTTTCTTTTGTAAACAGTAACCATAAATGGAATACCACGAATCCAAGGAATGTATTGCTCAAGGCTGAATATTAGGTATAAGAAGAGAAGCCTGACTTTGTGAAAGTGTGCAGTCTCCTGAATATACTTGTATCGTACTTCTAGGACCCTGTCACCTTGGTTGCAGCCAATAAACGAATCTTTGACTTCACCTGGAAGACTCTGAAGTTTCTGTAGGTCTGACTCAGGAGAACCCGAGGTCTCTGGTGTGTTGATCCCCTGGCACCGCTGGGTTACCGGTTCTGTACCGGTTCTTAAAAACCCAGTACCTCAAGAGGCAACGTAATATCACTATTATTGAGAGTTTATTTTGTGCATGTTTCACCAATATTGATTATTCATGATATTAATGTAGGTTCTGCAATGGGAGACACAATCTCTTAGTCCTGGGGTAAGAGAGTTTGTGATGCTCAACAATTGAACAATGCCCAGTGTGTATGCACAAAGAAGGATGCTGCCGTGACTGGGGTGGGAAGGTCGATGGGCGTAGGGTTTGAGGAGTGCCAATCATCACCTCAGAGGCCAAGGATGGTCTAGACCTCATTACAGAACACAATAATGGGGGGCGGAGGGGCTGGGACTTCGTCTAGGTCCAACATACAAAACTCCCTAATGTACATGTATACAAGTAGAGTATGCAGTTCCTAAAATAATCAGAAAATAGGTTGGGAGGGGTCTGAGCAAGCAGATTTGGAGATCTGATTGCTTAGAATAAAGAGTCCTCACACACCTGGTTCATCATCAGGCAGCTCTTCGTTAAGCTGATGCTGCAATGCCCAACGGGCCCCTCAAGGGGGCTCTTTGCCAAAGATCTTTTAAAAGTAGTACACCGTTATTAAGTGTAAGTGGAGGTGCTGTGTGTGTAGATTGGTGTAAGTGTGGTATAAAAATAATTAGGAGAGACCATGAAAATGTTAATATGTTGGACCTCTTGTTAAAAATAAAAACAGGGGGTGGCTGTGTTGGAGATAATGATCTGGTACAGCTCACAGGAAAAAAAGAATGTCAGTTAACATGTTTGTGCCACATAATGCCCCTGTAGATCTGGACACTTCGTCAGGACCATGTAACCTCTAAGGTCTAATAAATGATAGTATAAGTCAACGTTACCCCTCTCAGTGGCTGGGAGAGTGGCCATTTCCAAAATGGTACTTCTATCAAGACTTTCCAATTATTTTAGAATTCTACCCATCAAAATTCCAAGAGACATTTTGTGCAAGCCTGATAAGATATTGCTCGACTTAAATGGGGGGTATAGGTGATGAAGTAGCCTTAACAAAACTTAAACTCCCCACAGCAGAAGGTGGTCTTACTGGCCCAGACTATGAATTATACTATATTACAGCACAGCTAACACGGGCTGCCATTGATATGCCACCCCTGGCTGACTTGATGAGTGCCCTCCTAAGGATCAAAGGGAAGAAACGAGATGAATCTTGGGATGTAAGAGCGATTGACTATAGATGAGGTAGATGTTTAGAGAGGACTAATACCGATACCCTATATGCCCCATGCCTTCCCATTCAGGAACTTCATCGTTTGAAGATTTGAGGACACTTGGAGGACTGGACACTTGTATAGAAGAGGCAATTACAATAATGGGAGACCTCTTTGAGGAGGATAACCCTCATGACTTTCAAACCGTGTACGACTTACATAATCTTTCTGGGAAAAACTCCTTACTTTTCACTGTGCTAATACACCAGATATGGAATGTTACAAACAGAGATCTACCTCCTCATCCTACATTGAAGATATGTACTATATCGGGTAAATTTAAAAGCTGTAACAGATACAGAAGAAACATGTTACAACAGTAGAAGAATAACCTATGACTCCTAAGGCTCGTGTAGGAGGCAGACATAGGAAAAGAAATCAATTAAAGCAGGTGGTAAAGGCTCTTGTCAACAACGCTTAGGACATCTTGTAATGCTAGATTCAAATTAATACAGTTTAATTATTTTGACAGAACCTACCTCACCCTTGAGCAAGTTAACACAGAATTTCCACATGCTTGGGCCGAATTCCCTTTGTGTGGACTGCTAGATGCCAACTTCCTCCACATGGCATGGAGCTGTCCATAAATTACAAATTACTGGGCGCAGATCCACAACTAGTTAAATCACAAATAGGACTGTTATCTGCATTAGAGAGGCATGTCTCTTGATCGGCTTCCCACAACCTAAAGAAAAAAAGGCTACAAGTCAATTCACTGATTAGTGTTTATCTTGGCAGAGCGACTAACTGCTATGAATTAGAAAGGAAGGAAGAGCAACTCGGTCCTCAAATAAATGGCACAGAGAGGTTGCGACATGGGCTGGACATGAAAGCACTCTGTTACACGTGGAAATAAAACTGGGCCTGAGAAAACCCGACTTTGGTCCCTGAGGTCGGAGGCTTTCCGAGACACATCTCGGGTTTCATTTCCGACCGCCTAATTACAATCTAGGTGTTGAAAGTGAAACCGGACAGGCATTCCGGCTGGATCCAGACAGGCTCCAAGAGTCCATTGGGCAGTCAGAGACCGCAGCCTAATCCCATACAACTGCATTTCCGCCATCGGGATTACGGTGTCGGTTTCCGACAGGCTTTCCATGCAGGGCTCTCCGACCAGGAAAGTCTGTCGGAATGTGGAGGCCATTTTGGAGGGCCATTAGCAGGGCCTCACTTCTCACTGCAGCCTCTGGTTGGGGGCAGTGTCGAGAGCGCAGACCGGAGGTCAGTCGGTCCAGAGTCCGCTGCAGAATCAGTCGGAGGCAACTCCGACTGACATCAAGGTGAGAGCGCTGCTCTTTAGAAACTTTGGTTGTTAAAGCAAATAACGATTTTTAAACAATGTAAACTCCTGAATAACAAATTTTAAACAATTTTAAAAACCACAGGTTTTATTTTGCAGTCTGCTGCAATTGTTGGGTGAAGCGTGTTGTTTAGGGCTGTAACAAAGCGCAACCATCGAGAGGTATTTTTGATCATCCCTATCATAGAGTGCGGGAGAGCTGCCGGAAAGTCGACGCTCTAGTTGTTAGCCGTCAATTTCTTTATATGGTGGCTGGGGTGCGGGCGCGCAGGTGAGAGTGCTGCTCTAGGAAAACCTTTGGTTGTTAACCCAAATTGATTTTTGGGCAATTTAAATTACTTTTAAACAATTAAAACTGCTTAATAATGCTTTTTAAACAATTGAAACGGCTGAATAAGGAATTTTGAACAATTTTGAAACACCACTTATTTTATTTTGCAATTTTCTGTTATTGTTGTGGGAAGCGTATTATTTAGGGCAGTAACAAACCGTAACCATAGAGAGTTATTTTGGGGGAATTTTTTTTATTAAACTTTCGTCAATTGCAGTATACAGTGTCGCAAATGCATGTACATTGATGGAGCATAGAGAACTTTAACAGTATGAACTTGTTATTTATCAATACAACATTTATTCTGAAACATGTCCCAATTTGACCTCATTATGGTATATATCAGGCTTATTTCACCTAGTGGTGTCACAACCATCAAACATTTTCCCTTCCCTTCCCATTGTTCTTAAATTTCCCTGTATTCCACCAATCTGGATCATATTTTCCCCCATTTTCGAGGGCAACCTATACTTACATATACCACTTTTTCGGCTGCACTGCACCAGTCCAGATCAATCTTCCATCGATCCACTCTCGGGGGGAGACTCGCCCCCCCCAGGCCTTGGCAATATTTCTTTTGGCTACCTTTGCGGCCATCATTAACCATGCTTTCTGGTAATTTTTCTATGTCTGCTTGCCCTTCACGTCATTCCCAGATAATATAGAAACATTTACCCCTTTCGCTGCAACCTCTTACACATATATCTGAGGGTCTGTGTCCCAACTTATGCATCAACATTCCTGTAGCATAGGACCTATGAGGATCCTGTAGCATGTATTGCTTCACTCCAGTCATCGTCTTCCAATAATCCAATATCCGCCTCCCATGCTTCCAGCAGAGCCCTCAGCAGATCAGGCGAATTATTGTATTCAGGTAGTTGTTCCCCTTCTCTGATGTGTCTACGTAGTGCATGTCCTAACTGCATATATCTATATTTTTCTTTCTCTGCTAACTGGTACTCCCTCTGTAGATCTTCAAATGATATTATGGCATGGCCTCTCCAAACATCTCCAAGATGCGATATGTCTAGCAATGTCCATTTACTAAACCCCTGTAGCATACCCACTTCCGTTAACATATTGCTATCCCAAAGAGGGGTTCGTTCTGTCAAACTCTTTGCCCACCCTAGGAATTTGGTGGCCTTTTCCCATGCGCTTATCACTGCTTGCGTTTGTGGGGGCAGTTGATGTTCGCTATCCTTCCGGTACGGCGCACCTAGATAGCCCCTTTGCCCCATCGCTAGTTGGTCTCCCCTGTATGCCAGCTCTCCTCTGTCCACAAATAGCCAGGCATCGATTGCCACCATCTGTGATGCCAAATAATATTTTTTGATGTCTGGAATTGCCAGAACGCCATCATAAATAAGTTTGGGAGGCAAACTCCGCTTGCGGAGTTTGCAGAGCTTTCCGCACTCCACGTTACGTGGAGCTTGCGGAGTTCCGAAAAACAGCGAAGCAACGTTTTTTTGACCACTCGCGTTCATCAACTTCAAGTTGGCGAACGCGAGCGAGGAAAATCCACCTCCCAGGGAGATTTTTCCTCATTCGCAATCGTCAACATCAAGTTCGCGAGAGTGGAAAATCAACCTCCTAGCGATATTTCTCAGCGCAGGCAGTCAGATTTCTTATTGCGAGTGGTCGCATATGCTCGTGGCCGCTCGAGTTGAGAAACTGTCCGTTCGCGTTGAGAAAGCTGCAGCTCAAGTAAAAATCTACGAGTGGCAGAAAGGAAACAGCACCCGCTTATGCAGTGCATGGTGCAGTTTGCAATGATATCACAGTGCAGACAAGCACCTGGCACTGAACATCACTGCAAACAGCATTTATCCAACGCACTCCGCCACTTGCGGAGCTGCGCGTAGCATGGCTGAGTTTTTATTGCACTTCGCGGAGTTCCGCGTAGCAGAACTCCGCGAACTCCACCCAGGCTTAATCATAAACCCCCTCTTTGAAGTTTAATCAGCGCTATCCTCGAGCCGTCCCCATATTTCACTATCTATTTCTCCAAAGAACCTATCCGAAATCCTGTAGGGCGTATTTTGTAGGACATATAACAAGTGCAGCAATCCCATCATTTTGAAGAGCACACCTCTCCCCATCAATGAGATCGGAAGGGTCCTCCACTGCGACACTTCTCTCTATAGACGTTCCAACTGGTGCAACAAATTTGTTTCCATAAATTCAGTTTCTGTCTTCGTAATCCTGATACCTAAGTATTTAAATGCATCTTTGGTTTGGAGTTTAACCTCTCTAATCAGAGGGGGTAGGGCTCCGTCTGTAAGCCCGAAAAGGAGAAATTTGTCCCAATTAATTTGGGAGCCAGAGTAGGTGCCAAATAACCAGAATATCTGCAGCAGTCTGTCAATCGTAAATTGGGGCCTAGTGGCTTAGAGAGAACAATATCTGCATAAAGGGATATGCAATTCTCCCAGTCTCCTACCCCCTTAATCCCTGTCTCCAAAGAATCTGCTCATACCCAGGCCGCCAGTTGCTCCAACGCCAGCGCAAATTACATGGGGGACAGAGTACACCCCTGCCTCGTCCCCCTTTGCAGGGCGAAGGAGTGGGAGACAGCACTGTTCACTCGTACTCTAGCCAATGGATTGGTGTAGAGTAGCTTGACTCTTGACTGATATTGGGGACCGAATCATAGAGCGGTATTTTTGATCTTCCTATTACAGAGTGCCGGAGAGCTGCTGGAAGGTTGCAGCTCTAGTTGTTAATCAACAACAAAACGATTCAGAGAGGGTCCAAGGGATAGATAGTTTAAAGACCCATACCTGGTTATTCTCCCCAGCTACTTCTATGTGTATAACACAAAAAACACAAAGGGTCTGCCAACTTGATTATATGGCTGCACTGTCAATCCGAGTTGTCAAAATCTCGGGGTGTATGAATCACCTGAGGACAGCGTTTTTCAAAAAAAGGGGGGTGAACAAATGTGTATAGGAGGAAAACAACACAATAAAGATCAATCATACATGGTTAACAAATCCATAACATATAACAATGGGTTACCATCAAATTGACTCAATGATCAGTCCTATCATCTGGCCAAATCCAGGTGTAAGTCAGGCTAGTCCCCTGATCATTGGGACATCCAGCGCCACACCATTCGTTGCTGGTACAGGATTTGAACCACCAACACCGACAAAGCGTTAAAGATGGCTGATCTTTGATGGTCAAGTAAATAACAGTGCAACAGAAAATATAGTGACATTAAAATAGGATGGGGTGTCCTCCTATCACTAACTTTATTCTACGGCCGAACCACACCTCCTAATTAAAAACTTAGAACAGTGCAAGAGAGACAGTCAACAAATATCTGTCTTATAACGGGCCAACATGTTTCTGCCTACCGGGTATTAAATCCCATGACATTCGTCAGGGCCTCTGTTCTTTCAATAGTTGCACTAAATCGTAGTGAATGTCAAAAGAAACACCACCACCACCAGAGTGAAAATTTTTAGAAAATGGTTGAGTACCGTACAACCTGTAACAACCGAAGACATTAGCCCTCCATGTCAGTTGGGAAATACGAATTCTATGGAGGAAAATGTATAGTCATTGATTTAAAACAGTATTGTGTCATTCACCTATACACTGTGTTTCACCAAAAACAATTAAAGCAAAAATAATATGTTCATGCTCACCCTTCATGGTAGGGGAATGGACCTCACCTCACCTGGACCTTGCTCAGGTTCTACGAGGCCCCGCACTACACAAATATAAGAGGTAGAACAAGAAAACAAGCACCATAAAGCGTAGTTACACAGCCTTTAAAAATGCCTAAAAAACATTCCTGTACATCAAATCCCCTTACATCTGGAGACTAACATATGTGGAAACAAAAGTACCTAAACTGTGTGTACCCAGTCTCAACATCTCCCAAGAGTATCACCCAACACACACTCAAAAGAAGTTAAATTAATATTTGAAGCAGGACTAGTAAAGGGCTACAAAATCTCTCAAAATCCTTCATTGCAGCTCTACTAGCCATACTAACTCTTGATCAGTTCAGCAGATAAGGACTCACCTAACCGTCGGTACCTCAAGCTCCCATCTGAGTCTTGGGGGAGGCCCCGACTAATAGATGGTCTGTTCTTTAGTACTTTCTTTGGGGGCTGTTGGTGTAGTAACCCTCCGCCTACGTTTATTAGATATCAGAAAGCCAGAGTAATTTAATGATTCCCTAGTGCTTTCCGTACTATCTTTGTTACATCAAACTACAAAAACTTTATCACCAGCACCTGTTTTGTTAACAAGTATAAAGCGCACTACTTTGCGCTCGAATTCTCGCGAGAAGTGGCACTCGGGACTACTACATTACATCATCACCTCCAATATTGAAGTTCATTTAATGTGATTGTCATAGTTGTAGAAACAAAAGCGCTATTGGTATTAAAACTATGTTAACAAACTGTGTGCTTCTTTTTCAAGAGGACCGCGATTATCATAAGTTAGAAGCCGAAAACGCTATAGGTATTAAAAGTGTTAACAAGCTGAGTGCTTCTTTTGTGATGTGATCGCGATCTTATCTGGACAACCAAATAAGCCGTTATGCTTTACTCATGCAGTACCGCAAAAGTCCCAATCGATAGAGACTCACCGTGCTGAAAAGCCAGTCGCTCTCTCTCGCCCTCAAAGTATCGCGCAGTCACCTCCAATTGTGAACTACACATTGACGACATGTCAGCCATGACAGTAGTTTCCTTATTCTGACGATGTGAATGACAATCATGTGTAAATCGGATTAGCTATCTTTGTCTCAAACTGAAAGAAAATGGTATTCCAAGTTCAAGTTGCCTTGATGTTCAAAACTGGACCAGTTTCTCCAAAGAACCTATCCGAAATCCTGTAGGGCGTATTTTGTAGGACATATAACAAGTGCAGCAATCCCATCATTTTGAAGAGCATACCTCTCCCCATCAATGAGATCGGAAGGGTCCTCCACTGCGATACTTCTCTCTATAGACGTTCCAACTGGTGCAACAAATTTGTTTCCATAAATTCAGTTTCTGTCTTCGTAATCCTGATACCTAAGTATTTAAATGCATCTTTGGTTTGGAGTTTAACCTCTCTAATCAGAGGGGGTAGGGCTCCGTCTGTAAGCACGAAAAGGAGAAATTTGTCCCAATTAATTTGGTAGCCAGAGTAGGTGCCAAATAACCAGAATATCTGCAGCAGTCTGTCTATCGTAAATTGGGGCCTAGTGGCTTAGAGAGGACAATAGCTGCATAAAGGGACATGCAATTCTCCCAGTCTCCTCCCCCCATAATCCCTGTCTCCAAAGGATCTGCTCGTACCCAGGCCGCCAGTTGCTCCAACGCCAGCGCAAATTACATGAGGGACAGAGTACACCCCTGCCTCGTCCCCCTTTGCAGGGCGAAGGAGTGGGAGACAGCACTGTTCACTCGTACTCTAGCCAATGGATTGGTGTAGAGTAGCTTGATTCTATTTCAGGACCGGAGGCTTCAGATTATGCTTCTCCATCTTTATTGAAGCTCACAGCAGCCAATGAAAATGCTTGCTTTTCATAGTAAACACGTTAAACAACTACACATCCCATCATGACTAGCCCAAAGGCACGCCCCCTCAGTCCATAAGAGGCCTCTGCCTGCCGCCATCTTCCTCTTTCTTTGCTGCTCACAGCAAGAGCTAAGTGCACTTTGTTACCTCCCTCTGCTGTTGGCATATATTGTCATGTTTATGTAGGCTAAGATATGCTACAGTAATGAACGAGTGGTTATAATTGCCCGCTATAACATACAATTGTTAATGTGTATGTGGTATATCGAGTTTACCTGCTTGTGGGGTGACTGGGACTTCAGGGAGTGTGTTGTGCTTGTTCGCTAGCGTCGCGGCGCCTAGCGACTCTAGAATCATTCCTCAGTGGCGTCAATATCGCCTAGTGGCGTGCGGTAGCGACGGTCGTTGACCGGGGGCAGACGGGCACCGAAATTACACTTGGAGCCTTCTCCCGGCTGATTTCCCCGTAGGCGCGTCTCGCGCATGCGCATTGGCGTCCCTCATAGGCCAATGACGCGAGTAGGGTCCGGGTGGCTCTCGGCCGCGACGTGCTTCCAAACGCGCTGAATTTGGGCTCCTTTTTAGTAGGATTTCAGTCGCGTTTGGGCTGCATGTCGCGGCGCGAACCCCAAACTGACAGTCTTAGCGTTTTTCTGCACGGCGAGTTAACGGTGGCCCCTCTGCTCTATCAAAACGCCTGTGAAGGCTGTAAAATATTAAGGCCAGTGATTTGAGTGTGCACACGCTCAGTGGACAGTGTTTTGGCCTGGGTCTTTGGCCCCTGTGACTACAGCTTTGCTGAGGGGGTTCTGAACTGGTGACATTCAGTGTGCTTGCAGGGCTAACCCCCCCCTTGACCCTCCCAGTGGCTGATCAGTGTTTTGGCAATTCTTCATTGACGTGCAGACCAACCAATCCGGAAATGTCGAACTGGGGTCAGTACAATGAAGAGTATGCGGAGGAGGAGGTGTATGATGGACAGCAAGAGGCTGTCCTTGAAGACAATATAGTCATTGCATTGGACGCGTCTGTGCAGTCGTCCGTCAACAGGGCTATGGAGACTACGGTCCCACAAACAGTGCAGCAAGCCCTAGCCACAGCCCTTCGCCCAATAAGAAAGCAATTGGAGGGCTTTGCCAAGAGGCATGGCTTTAACAAACCGCAAAAGAAGAAGGCGGAAGCATCCACTTCCAGTCAACCTGCTGTTGACACTGCCACATGGCCTCATGCACAGGCCCTTGCTACCCTACCTGATACGGCGGATCATTCCTATTCTGGCGCTAAGGCCACATCCAAGCGCAGGGTACATGCAGATACTGACACTGACACGGACACTACTTCAGGTACAGATACGGATACCTCGGAGGAACAGCCTCCTCCGAAGAAGGCGCAGGTAGCCACTGCTCAGGTGAATACGCCTTTCACCTTCGATCCTTCGGAAATAATGCACCCCAGATCCCAGGACTGGGTGCCGCCTCAGGCGGTGACGGCTTACATTCACGACAATCTACGCAAGAGCTTCCCCAGGGAAGTCAGGAACCGTCTTAAATCGGAATGCCCTCGTCCGGACATCCCAGACAAAGTTGCGGAGACTCCTGAGATCGACGCAAGCCTCTTGACCTTCCTTAGGAAGTTCTCAAAAGACCCCAAACGAGGTTTGGACAGGGCCTGGTCAGGATGCCAGGACAAGATGTTGGACGCAATCGGTCCATTGGCGAAGATTTTAGAGATGGCTCTAGCGGCCAAGGAGAGTTCCACTCCTGTGGACCCGGACGTACTGGCTGGTTGGACCCAGCGAGCCATCTGCTTGCTGGGCAACGCGAATTGTGCCATTTCGTCAGAAAGAAGGAAATCGCTGCTCATGAAGATGGACACTAATTTGACCGAGCTAGCCGACGCTGAGCCGGGACCCCTAGCAGCGGGTCAATTATTTGGAGACAAATTTGTCAAGGATGTTTCCAAATATGTGGGGACCTTTACGGCGCTGGACAAGGCGCAGTCAGGCATCAAAAGAGCTCTCAGCCAGAGAGTTTTTAACAGGGCCGGACGAGGCGGGGGCCGCTCGTCGGGCCGTGGAGGTCAACAAGGTTCCCAAAGAGGCGACTTCGGCAGGGGCAGAAATGAGTATGACTCCACCCGCGGTGGAACCTTCTACCCCTCCCGCAGGAGGTTCGACAAGAGCCGTTATCAGACGAATACCAACAGGGGGACCTTCAAGCACCAGCAGAACTCAGGTGAGAGTCTCAGAGGTTTCTCTTCTTCCTTTGGGGGGAAGGACACGACACTGCCTAGCGCAGTGGCGGGAGCTTACACAGGACGCATGGGTGCTACAGACTGTGCAAGGTTTCCGCTTGGAGTTCTATTCTCGTCCCGTTCAGTCGGGGCTCCCGGCAGATCTCCATTTTTCCCAACAAGATCTCAGTTTTATAGACGAAGAGATCTCCGAATTGCTGCAGAAACACGCGATAGCACCGGTCTGTCAAGGTCCTCGCGGTTTCTGCAGCAATATCTTTGTTATACAGAAGAAGGGAGGCGGAAACAGATTGGTCTTGAACCTCAGGGATTTCAACCAGTTTATAACGTACAATCATTTCAAGATGGAGGGCATCCATCTGTTGACAGATCTACTACAAGTGGGAGACTGGATGGTCCGGCTGGACTTGAAAGACGCTTATCTGTCTGTGCCGGTATTTCCCCCGCATCGCAGATATCTCCAATTTCGGTGGAAAGGCCGGTGGTACGAATATTTGGTTCTGCCTTTCGGGCTCTCCTCGGCACCTTGGTGCTTCACCAAGGTGATGAAACCTGTGGTGGCATACCTCAGAGAACGTGGTATTCGCCTCATAATCTACCTGGACGACATCCTGATAGTAGATCAGTGTCGGCAGACTCTCCTGCGACACCTCACTCTTGCGACAACGTTGCTTCAAAACTTGGGCTTTGTAGTCAACTCCAAGAAATCAGTAATGGTACCCACTCAGGTGATCGACTTTCTGGGTTTCACGGTCAATTCTATGATAGCGCAGCTAAGCCTCCCGAAGGACAAGCTGAAGGACCTGAAGAAAGAGATCAGGAGACTGCTGAACAGTCACATGGTGTCACTCAGAGCAATTGCGAGAGTGGTAGGAGTTTTGGCATCATCGGTGCAAGCGATATTCCCGGGCCCTCTGCATTACAGGGCTCTGCAACAGTTGAAGATCAGACATCTGCGGAAGGGTCTGTCGTATTCGGACAGCATTCCTCTCACAGAAGAGGTGAGAACCGAAATGCAATGGTGGTTAGGTCATGTCGACGCTTGGAACGGTCGAGCGATCTTCGGCTCTCTTCCAGAAATAACAATAGAGTCGGACGCCAGCCGTTGGGGCTGGGGAGCTCGTTGCGGAGACATCTCTACAGGTGGCAGGTGGTCTCCGGAAGAGCTTTCGCTTCACATAAATTGTCTCGAACTGCTCGCGGGTTCGTTCGCGGTGCGGACGTTGTCCCCGAAGCGGACGTCTTGTTGTATCCTCCTGCGTTTGGACAATGTGTCAGCGGTGAGATACATCAACAAGTTGGGCGGCACGAGGTCGTCCATGCTTGTACAAATAGCCAAGGATTTTTGGCACTACTGCCTAAGGAATCAGATATCGATAATAGCAGAATATCTACCGGGTCAGTCCAATCAGGTGGCGGACTGGAACTCGAGATACCTCAGGGACTACAGCGACTGGAAGTTGCTTCCGAAGGTGTTCCGATGGCTGCAGAACATTTGGGGTCCGTTCAGCACGGACTTGTTTGCATCCAGGCTAACGTATCAGGTACCCAGATTCTTCAGCTGGAGACCGGATCCCGTGGCGCTGGCAACGGATGCATTTCTCCAGAACTGGTCGGAGGGGACGCAGTATGCTTTCCCACCCTTCCTGCTGATCCCGAGGGCAATGTCTCAGGTGATCAAGCAACAAGCGGAAGTAGTCATGGTGACCCCTTGGTGGACGTCACAATCATGGTTCCCCAAACTGATGCAGTGGAGTTGCGACCGCCCCAGACTCCTCCCGGAATCGGAGACGCTATTGCTGGGCCCTCATCAGGAGCAGCATCCCTTGATAATGGAAGGCAGGCTCCGGCTGATGGCTTGGAGGCTTTCAGGGAACAGTGGCAGCTGCCAGGCGTTTCGAGCAGGGCTTGTGATTTCATCAAGCAGGCCTGGGCACCATCCACGCGGAAGCGATACTCCTCGGCCTGGAAGAACTGGATGGATTGGTGCATGGAACGACACCTGGATCCCGTGGGGGCAGACTTATCCCACGTGCTGAATTTCTTAACGGATAAGGCTTCCGAGGGTTTGGCCTACAGGTCGGTCAATAATTTTAGGTCAGCCATCTCAGCAGGCCATGCTCAGCTGGATGGAAAACCAATAGGTATGCATCCAGTGGTGTGCAAATTGCTTAAAGGAAAATGGGTGGCTAACCCACCGAAACCCAAATACACGGGGTTGTGGGACGTGTCTTTGGTTTTAGAACTTTTTAACAAATGGCCGATTAACTCACTTTTATCCAGAAAGCAGTTGTCAGCTAAGTTGGCCATGTTACTCTGCTTATCGGCGTGCAGGAGGTCATCGGACGTGCGAGCGCTGGAGCTTACAGGTAGAGTATTTACTCCAGAAGGAGTTTCTTTTTCCATTTCAGGACGCACAAAGACATTATCTCGTCATATTTCTTATAATGCTTTTCAGGAGAACGATAAATTATGTGTTGTAAAATGTTTGAAAACCTATGAGGAATGTACAGCGGCTAATAGACCGCAGGGCTGTTCTCAGTTATTGATTGCCATACAAAAGCCTTTTAAAGCGGTGGCGGCTGCTACCATTGCCAGATGGCTTCGTTATGTTATGAAGGAAGCCGGTGTGGATATCACCATTTTTGGTGCACATTCAGTCAGAGGAGCCATGGCATCTAAGTCATTTATGTTGGGGTCCAGCATACAAGATATCATGCGTAGTGCAGATTGGTCTTCAGAATCGACCTTCAAGACGTACTATTATAAGCCGGTGGGGGATATTACCTCTGTTGTTTTTAGTAAGCGTTAAACAAGCATAATCTGAAGCCTCCGGTCCTGAAATAGAATCACAAATTTGCTAGCATTCGCGACAAGAATTTGCAATTCTATTAAGGACACGGAGGCGAGGATTATCCCACCCGGCATGTTATGTATAAATGCTTGCCCACCCAATGGTTATGGTGGTTACGGTCTCATATCCTTTATTGCAGGGTCAGATAAGAAGAGTGACTGAAAGTCGACGACTGCAAGGATAATACGCCCGGAAAAGTTGTTTTCTTCCACGTTGGAGGAGTTACCAAGTTATCCAAGTGTTGTTGGAGCTGTTCGCCTTAAAGAAAGAGGAAGATGGCGGCAGGCAGAGGCCTCTTATGGACTGAGGGGGCGTGCCTTTGGGCTAGTCATGATGGGATGTGTAGTTGTTTAACGTGTTTACTATGAAAAGCAAGCATTTTCATTGGCTGCTGTGAGCTTCAATAAAGATGGAGAAGCATAATCCTAGCCTCCGTGTCCTTAATAGAATTGCAAATTCTTGTCGCGAATGCTAGCAAATTTGTGACTCTTGACTGATATTGGGGACCGAATCATAGAGCGGTATTTTTGATCTTCCTACTACAGAGTGCCGGAGAGCTGCTGGAAGGTTGCAGCTCTAGTTGTTAGCCATCAACGTCTTTATATGGCAGCTGGGGTGTGGCGCGCAGGTGAGAGCACTGCTCTGAGGAAAATTTGGTTGTTAACGCAAATTGATTCTTAGACCATTTAAACTGCTGAATAACGATTGTAAACAATTTAAACTGCTGAATAACGAAGTTTAAACAATTTTGTAAACCCACTGATTTTATTTCACAATCTACTGCTATTGCTGGGGAGAGCGTATTGTTTAGGGCTGTAACAAACTGCAACCATAGAGAGGTATTTTTGATACTCCCTATCATAAAGTGCGGGAGAGCTGCCGGAAGGTCGGCGCTCTAGTTGTTAGCCGTCAAGGACTTTATATGGCAGCTGGGGTGCAGGCACGCAGTGGATGTTGGCACCAAAGGCATGCTAGATGCAAGCTCATCTGTGCCCAAATGGGACCAGGAACCCTGCCCAAACCACCCCAAACCAACTGAAATACACAGCAGAGCAGCTGCTGTCACTCAAGCTACCCAACTGAGTCACGGTGCGCCCCTCCGCTCTGAGTGGATAACCTGGACAAGAGAGACTAGGGGCCTCATTTATGAGAAGTGACGCATCGCTGCGTGAAAGCAGCGATGCGTCACTTCTCAGTGCGCACTCCTTGCGACATGATTGATGCGTCATATTTATAATATGACGCATCATGTCGCAAGGAGTTACAGATACGTCAGTATTTCTGACGTATCTGTAGGCGCAAAAGTGACGCATTGCTGGAGTGTGTCACAAAAGTGACGCAACTCCAGCAATGTATCCTTTCACATGGGGAAAGCCCCATGTGAAAGGGCCTGCGTCAATCTTACGCCTGCTGTGAGGCAGGCGCAAGATTTTGACGCAACAGCGTCCTAAAAGTGACGCAGTGAAATCTGATAGATTTCACTGCGTCACTATTACGAGGCTTTTTGCGGGGGAACGCCCAACCTGCATACATTATACCAGGCGCAGGTTAAATGTAGCGCAGGTGTTTACAAAGTGACGCATCTGCTTAGATGCGTCACTTTGTAAATAGTGCGCAACAGGAGGCATGTTTTACCCTGTCGATGCGTCACAAAATGTGATGCATCGGAAGCGCAAAACTGACGCAAGGCCTCATAAATGAGGCCCTAGGTATGTGCATAATGCAACCGCACTAAAAAGGCAGACAAGACAGAATATAACAAAACAACTGTCACAAGCGAAAAAGGAACTCTGGAAGTTGGGTTTAATCAACAGCCGATCCCTTCCAAGACATAAAACATAGATAAGGATCTTCTTAGAAGAGGAAGAGTTGGATGTCCTGTTTATCATACAAGTCTGGCTTAATGATAGCTCCATCCCGGATATTTTAATTGCCTTCCTTTCAGGGTTCCAAATATATAGACAGGTTCGTGTAGGAAAAATAGGGGGGTGCCATCATACTAAAAGATGGTACAAAATGTGGAGTGTGACCACAAAATTCAACACAGGAAAGAACATTCTTGATCTTTTCCTTTATTCCTGGGATCTTCAAACAGCCGACATGTGTTTCGACGCAGGGCTGTACAGAAACAAATGGGATGAGCGATGTATTACCTGATACACTATTATGTGTACATAATGTTTCTACAATCTCACCCAGTGATAGGTGAATAAAAGAAAATATTGGTAAATCTGTTCTGACATGCACAAGGTGTTTGAACCAAGATATTTTTATGAAATGTACCGTTTGTAGCAAAGGATACAAATTTATATCCAACTTACCAAAAGCAAAGATGGAGTGAGAAACGTATGAGACAAATGTGATGAAAAAAACATGTGGAAGCTTATCCGAAAGTAAGTGAAAAACAGGCAAGGCTGGGAAATGTGAATACCGATTCTTTGGTGAGGATGTAAGTGGTGGCTGAGGGGTAGTGATAGAGTTCAACCCTATATAGCCCAATTGGTGGTTACGGGAGAGCTAGATAAATACCTATGTTCTCTTGATGTATATCCCTGTAAAAAGCACGAAAAAGGGCCCACACGTGAGTACAAAGTTTCGCCAGTCACTCGATGACGACTGTCAGAAAATGTAAATAATTCTCATCACCTACTTATATTGTGGCGATAATTCCAACCCACAGAGGGGTTCTGTTTCTTGGGACTTCCACTATAGTAGTGCATATATCCAAACGGTCCAAGTGTGTCACACAGTCTCAGATTCTAAAACAAAATGATGCCAGAAATGTCTCAAACATGTTCTAAAAGGGTGAATTATATTTGCAACATAACCTCTAGCTTCTCAAACTACCCCGTTTATTGAAACATACTCAAAATTACGCAAATGTTACATTGCTTGCCATTCATCGTAAAACTAAAGTATCAAACTACAAATTGAGCGCACCGACCTCTGAAACTCCCAAAATCTCAAAGTGCGTTTATAATTAATTGCGGGATTCTATTAGCGTGTATCTAATAGCCTAGACACCAATCAGCCTAAGCTCACTCAGAAGCTCAAGCACCATGATATTATCATAGGCCCGCAAACACCACTTATTGTCATAAAGGCATAAGTCAACAAATATCCTATAGCAGGTGGTTTTTGAAAAGTATTTAAAGAGTCCTGATTCACAAATCCCCACACCGAATTGAAACATTCTCTAAGCCTGCAAACGGTCAAATACACCACATCGTTCCTGAGCGCCATTTGCGAGTAACAAATGCCATAAAACCGTCTGCGCCTTACCGTGATGCGTGGGGTGACCGGTCAGGGTATGTCGCTCCCCGTGTAAGCCCGAGTACGGAACACGAGCGAGATCTTGCTGCGCAAACCTTAATATGCCGGCTTCAAAGTCTGGTCCAGTAGCATAAAGAAAGGACTAAGCCTATTCAGACCTCAATAGTGGTGAAAACAAATGAGAGCCGTACACTGAGGTGTACACTCATTAGGAAAACGGGATCACTCAATCATTAGATGAAGGGTATCTCAAAAGTTGGGACAAAGCCTAAACCGAACACTAAAAGAACCCTTGGTTTAACACCCATCTAGCCTCCCTAAGGAAAGACTGTAAGAAACTGGAGAGAAAATGGAGGAAGGATTACGATTCATCTTCAAAAGTCAGATATAAAACTATCATCGGACTGTATCACAATGAAATAAAAAAAGACCAGGCCAAATTTTCTGAGGAAAAGTTAAACCAAAAAGAACAGATGATGGACGGAATGCTGAATCAATCAAACATTCACCCCCAGACACAGATCAGTGTTAAATTGTTTTTTTTTTAACGCCAAGCCATTCCAGTTTAGACCCAGCCGTATGCAAATCAAAGTATGCAAATCAGTTTTGACCCTGTTCCCACCCTAGGACTGGTTTTGGGGTTTCACCCCTTATCAGCCAGGATAGCTTGAATCTGGTGACGTAGCAAGCACAGGACCCACGGTAGCCCCAATCAGCTCCCTAGACCCCAGGGACTATTTTTTTTTTATAGTTCAGGCGTGGAGACTGCCCAGAAGGGGCATACCAATGCCCCCCCCCCAAAAAAAGCCAACGTCTTTCTGTCCCTCCCCCAAGAGGCAAATGGGGGCAATACCCGCTTATCTGCCCTCCGGGGGTGAAAGCCCACTAAGCACCAGGGATTATGTTTTTTAATTATACGTATGGGTGGGGATCCCCAGAATGGGTAAGCCAATACCTCCAACCCCCAGAAACATTAGCTACGATCTTTCTGCCTCCCCTGGGAGGCATATAGGGCCAATAGCCCCTGAACTACCCCCGGGGGAGGCAGAAAGCCTAGTAGCTGCCAGGGATTATGCTTTTCTATATATATGGGAGGGGCTTGCAAAGAATGGACATGCCAATGCCTCCATTCCCCAAAACATTGGCCACAGTCTTACTTCTCCCATTTTGGGAATGGGCCTAGCTGTGGATTTTGGACCCTAGCACA
Source organism: Lissotriton helveticus (assembly GCF_964261635.1). Lineage (NCBI taxonomy): Eukaryota > Metazoa > Chordata > Amphibia > Caudata > Salamandridae > Lissotriton > Lissotriton helveticus. The sequence goes on along the minus strand of NC_136061.1, from coordinate 1,912,724,235 downwards.
GCTGACACCTAAGGAAATCTAGCAAACTACATTTTTTAGAACTAGACACCCAGGGGAATCTAGGATGGGGTGACTTGTGTGCCTCGCACCATGTTCTGTTACCCAGAATCCCTTGCAAACCTCAAACTTTGGCAAAACAAAAAAACACATTTTCCTGACATGCCTGTGATGGAAAGTTCTGGAATCTGTGGGGAGCCACAAACTTCCACCCACCCAGCATCCCCCCAAATCTCACAATAAAAATGGTACTTCACTTGTTTGGGTAGGCCTAGTGAGGGCCGGACTGGTCATTCCGGGCACCGGGCAGTCCCCCGGTAGACGGGGTGGGGGCCGGTTTTGAGACAGAGGGACGGTTCTGTTGTTGGGGCAGATTTCGGTCCAAATCGACCCTGTTAGAACTGGGGGTCTCTAGTTGGCAGAGGTAGGTACCACTGTCCAAATAGGGACCCTTGCTTCTAGTCAGGGCAAGGAGGAAACCCTCTGAGATAACCCCTGCTCACCCTCTAGGTAGCTTGGCACGAGCTGTCAAGGCTAATCGGAAGGCAATGTGTAAAGTATTTGTACCAACACTCACAGGAACACAGTGATAACACCACAAACTGACTCCACAACAATTTAGAAAAATAAAGGTATTTAATCTAAACTACACAAGACCAAAACGACAAAAATCCAACATACACAGTTCAAGAATATGGTTTCAAAAGAGTTCTTAAGGTTGCGATAAAGTTCTTTAGGTTGCGATAAAATTCTTTAGGTTGCGATAAAAATAATCCACAGTTGCGTGAAAAGTTCACAGTTGCGTCACGTTTAGCTCACAGTACCTTTAGTTACGACAAAGTTCCAAAAGCAGAAGCTGGTGCGGTGGAAAACAAGCGATGCGTTGCTCCTGAGACCCTGGGGAGGCGTTTGCGACAACCCCGCTGCAGCAGCGGGCGTGTTGCGACGAGTCCGGTCTGTATGGGGAGGAAGGCCACTTGTCTGGATTCCGGTGCGTAGGTTCCGTAGGAAGTTTGTTCTCGCAAAGGTACGATGCGACGATCTTTGGAGTTGCGACGATCTCCGGGGCGACGATGTGCGGACCAGCGGTGATCTTCTCTCTCGCAGCTCCTCGATGCAATGGCTTCGGCGATGACTCTCGCAGCGACGTGATGCGGTCTGCAAGCAAACGGTGCGGCGATCTCACCCAGCGACGACAGGTTCAGCGACGACACTCGCAGCGATGTTAGATTTCCCGCACCGATCGGGTGCATCCCGCAAACGAAGGATGCGACGGCTCTGACAGCGGCAATAGGCGCTGCGACGATCTCGACCTTCGTAGCGGCAGGAATTTCCTCGCACTGTCGGGGATGCGCTCCGCAGCGAGCGATGCGATAACATTTCTGTAGCAAAGTCTCTCAAGCTTAGTTTCCAGCTTCTCAACACAGGTACAACTTCCAGAGGCACCACACATGGGCCAATCACTCCAGGAAGGACAGAACTCTCTCAGTAGAGCTCAGGGTAAGCTGGGGGTGAAGTCCTTTTGTTCCTGGGACTTCAGAACAGGGAGCCAGCTCTTCTCAGGCCCTTGGAGATTCCTTCAAGCAAGGGGACACAGCACAAAGCAAAGTCCTTCCCCTCTCCTTGGCAGCAAAGCAACAGCAGGGCAATCCAGCAGAGCAACAGCTGGACAATCTTCCTTCTTCAGTTTCAGCTTTCTCCTTGGCAGAGGTTCCTGCTTGATTCCAGGATGATCTAATTTTCTGTTGTCAGGGGTCCTTTACTTATACCCCTAAAAGTCTTTGTTCTCTTTGTGCAAGTGGGCCCTGAGCCCGGTCTGAACCAGTTCTGGGTGTTTCTTGAGCACTTTGTTTTCCTGGCTTCTCCTTTCCTTTCAGAGTGAGGGGCAGAGTCGTCAGCCGTCCAGCAGGAGGTGGAGCCAGCATTGTGGAAGGCAGGCACAGCCCTATTCAGGCCCAGGTGCTATCTCCTCCTACCACTCAAGTTGCAAATGCAGTCATTCAGCTTAGGGCTGACTCAGCCAGCCTCCTGGGGAATCCCCAGCCCCTGTCACTCTCAAACCAGACAGTCAATACACAAACAGCCAAGGCACACAGGAAGGTCGGACAAGAGAACAGCAACTTTCTAAAAGTGCTGTTCTCAAACACAGGACTTAAAAACAACCTTTCCTAAAAGATGTGATATTAAATTCTGAGTTCAGGGATACTAGACTCTTATGACCTATCTTGTTCCTATGGGGAGAAATGCTGGTAGCAACTGTAGCCAGCATCCCCCATGTTAACCTATGGAGCAAGATAGCCTTCCTGGGTGGAAGTGTGGTCAGAGTCAGTTTTGAGAGCTAATGAACCCAGGGCTCCCGGGGCCCACAATAAAAGGACTGTCTTAACATTAAACCTAAGGTTTTGTTTTTGTGTTCACTGATGCCACTGAAAGCTATATACAACCAAAAAGCATGTGAGATTGGTGTTTTCTCTGCTGTAGTCGCTTTTTTGTACACATACTTGCACATTTTTATTTGCTGTTGTTTCCAATTTAAATTTTCTGCACGTGTGCATCGTAGTTACAACTTGAGCACACTTCTGGCATGCACAGCATAGTATTTCACAATCTCTGACATGCAGTCCTCGTAATATTTTTATTTCAATATTAGCGAATCATACATGTCAATCGCAACTGCACAGCAGCTTTGCATTGTTTCTATCTGCGTGCACCAACATGCAGAGGCCTTCAAAAATTGCACACATTTTCAGGCATGCTAGAAGTTTTTGTGAGTCCAAGGACCACAACGTTTGTGGGGCACTTCTGATTCAAGGAGTAGCTTGTAATAAAGATGACACGTAGTGTTTTATTACTCGCAAACTAGTTTCTTCATGAAAGTGAGGCCTCAAAAAGTGCAAGGAACTGTGCATGAAGTCCCAGCTTCCATTCCTTTATAATGGTCCTGTACATTCTCCTGCCAATGAAAGGCACAGAGCACTGACAAGGGCTCTTGATCTAATGTCCTACTCCCTATATTTAATTACTCACTCGGAGTGAGAAATATATACCCGTCCCTTGCCCCTCACCCCTGTGGAGTTGCTGCCTCTTCGACTCAAGAGGTGTAGGATTTTTTTATATAAAGGTATTTTGCTACAATGAAAACACAAGCAGAACAATTCAGGCAGATGCAGAACGTGTTAGTGGTGGAGGTCAAATGGTAGAGAGTACATTTCTCTTAACCAGAGGTGTAAGTGTACTGACCATATGGGATATATGTGGGGACGCATCTGAATTCTTAGTTAAATGGGAGAAAACAATGTATATGCTGATAGCAGGTGACCATATAGACGTAGAGGAAATGTCTACCCTTCTAAGAGCAAATGATCATTTTAAATACCTTGGCAATGTGACAATCATCATAATTAAAAGAATTTGTGCACAGGCATTGTCCGCCCTAACAAGAAGTGGAGATGGCTACTACACTTTTATTTGGCTTTGTACAAATGTCTATGGGTACATATGACTTGGTGGGTAACCTGGTGCTCTTTAAGGTCATCATCTACTATTTAGTGTGCTTTGAAAGTTGATACAATTGAATATGTAATGAAAAATGTTCTGTAAAATTCACCATTTTGGTCTGTTGTTTTCCAAAATGTCCTTGGAGGGAGAATCCCCCCCAAACCCCCCCCTCAAACTCCCCTATTAGCAGTCAGGCTCGCTGCGCTCGCTCACGACGTGACGGACGGGGGCTGGTTTGGCAAAATTTGCCAGGGCAGCTTTCAGTTCCCAGTCCGGCCCTGGGCCTAGTGCCCGCAACAGGAAACGGCTCAAAACGCAAGGTGAACACATCACATTTTTCCACTGAAAACTGGCCCTTTTTTCTTAAAACTAAGGAGGCAGGAATCACAATACATCATAGATCTCCAGACTAAAATAACCCTAAGCCTCAAAAGTGACAAGGAGCTGGCCTCACATCTGGGGGGAATATTATACCCGGTAACAATAATGCTTGTGGATTCATTTTGGTTGCATTCATTTTACTCTCATTATGATACACTTTGATTTTGACGGAATCATGTGACTACCATCTATTAAGGCACAAATCATATCTGTAATTATGTGTGCGAGTCAATTAAGGGTGAAATAAGTTGTGAGGCATTCAGGCATGATTAGACAGTTATTTAGTGAACGTTGAGCAACTTGGATAATACGTAAGCTGACACACTACATATAAGCCCATCCAGGGCTATATGTTATGTGAATGTACATTTGATTTCAAAATATGCTAGTGTATCATTATCATGTATACTGAGAAAGCCCATCCAGGGCAGAATTAATTTCTAATGGATTATTCACACTGATCCTATTGCGGACGCTTTGAAAATATCGATATTTTGTTGACTAATAGCCATGATTGAACAGCATTAAACAAATAATGCAGTTTAAGTCACTACATGTATTGTTATAAAATCATGGTCTATTTCTATGATGAATTAGAGCCACATGCAAAAATAATTTTAATATAATACATAAAGCCTGTATATATTTGGAGCGGCAGAAAATGTGGTAAATTGAAGCCATGATTACTACACTACACTATGGAGATTGAATAATGTTAAGATGATCGCCACTTTGACCATGAATAGTATAGGGAATCAATTTAAGTCTGTCTTTAATTCTTGTTGTTTTGAACTAACAGTAAATGAAATTAGATATGTATGTTTCATAGGAAAGTTCTCTGGGCTGAACAAGCCCATATTGACAAAGGTGCACAGCTGAAACATATCTGTTTTCTTTTGTTAAACTTGCAGAATGAATAAACAAGAGCTGCCTCAAACTCAATGCCAAAACTGAAGTGGCTGCCGCCGAACAAAGAAAATCCTTTAAAGCCATTTGCCTCTGCCATAAAATTTTAAATGGCAAAGGTACCCATTTTCTCTTCCTCTGGTGAGACCTTATCAGTCCAGCCAAAGACTCAGTTTGACTGGTGCTGCACCCCATAACCCATCACGAAAATAACATGCATGGGTGGCTGTTCTTTTAGTTTTTGAGCCTCTAAGATGTGGAACACCCTGCTTCTTCATCTGTGATAAGAACTCTCAGAAACAACCTTCTGAGAGAATCTCAAAACGTGGTTGTTTAGACTGACCTAAAACTTCATTGCTCAAGGATGCTGCACTTTCCTGGCCCATCTGATATGTTTTAACTTAGTCTCTTAGTTATGCGTTTTTTCCTTTCAGATAGGGATTTTCTACTCTCCATTTGGCTCTTGGAGGGTAATTCTAGTGTGGGGACGCTCCATTTGTCCATTTGGAGTAACAAAGAGCGCTATAAAAATGCATTATTATTATTTTGTTCTTCAAAATTAAAAGAACAGCTTCTTACCAGGTGAGTGCCAGTCACTTCTTTTGGATTATATATATATATATATATATATATATATATATATATATATTACCTACTGGCGGTCGCCAGTAGGTAGTTATAGTTAGGACCTTGTTTCTATTCAAAAAGCGTTTTTTCTTTTGCCAATACCTTTTGGCGCCGTTTGACGAATCTTCGCGAAATTTTCAAACCTAATGGGACGCTCGGGTCAACTCCTGTGGGAAAGTTTCGGGGTGATTCGTCAAGCATGGGCCGAGACAAAAGGGGGGTCCCAAAACGTGTTTTCTCCATGTTAATTTCCATAGGAAATTTTGTCGCGGCTACAGCCCAAACTGCTGAACATAATTACACCAAATTTGAAAAAAAGGTAGCACTTGGTACAGAGTGCACTCTTTACTTTAAATTGTGTAAATCCGTTCAGTAGTTTTTCAAATATTAAAGGAAAATGAAATATATATATCTGGGCCGAGCCTAACCACACATCTCATCGTGAGGTCTGATTGGCTGTCAGCAATTCATCCAAGAAGTGTTGGCAGCCATCTTGGGACCAATATTCATGATAGCACCCCATTAAAATGCATTGTAGTGAATGGAAGGTTTTGAGGGTCACCAAAAGGAGAACGTATATAACAGACTTTAGTTACATTAAAATCATTTGTTGATGGTACCATACTCATTTTAGGAATTGTGGTGTGTTCTAAGGAGATTTTACCCTGTGAAAAAGCCTTCTGCTGGGATATCATGAATCATATTTGAGAGAAAACTATTTTCTCATGCTTTTCCCATAAAGGTTTGGAAGGTGCTCCAGAAGCTCAAATGACAGCATATTTTCTGTAAATTCATATTATCTTTCTCAGTCATGTGAGAATAAAGTCTGCCATTCTCAGTAAAACATGTGCATCCAACAAGGGCAGAGACTGTCAGTTGATACCTTTGTGTTCTACTGCAGCTTCCCAGAGTGTTCTAAAGAACAACTAGAGTGCTAAATGTCTTACTTATGAAAAATGTATGGCACACCTGAAGCCATCTTGATTTGAATAAACTGGTAATACTTAAAACATTTAATTTAAAAAGGAACAAAACTAGGGGGTTCATTTTGCCATAGAAATTATGTTTAGTGCTGCAGAAAGAAAAATTAGGGCACATTTTGACTTCGCAAATCCTCTTCTATTTCATTAAAAAATTCTGACATGCAGACTGAAACATGCACTTTCAATTCCAGCAGCAGACTTCCAGTTAACTCCCTGGTGAGCAGTAGCTTTACTACAGTGATCTAATGAGCAACTACAGTGCTAAAATTCAAAATTTATGGCAAATGTGTGACACATCTGAATGCCTTCTTGATGGAATCAAAGTAAAAAACTGAAAGCATTTCCTACTGAGGAGACTGCAGTAAATGAGGAAATTAGGAAACTTCATAACAAATAAGTCTCTGAAGATGGCCACCAGAGAAAAAAAGCCCATATATAGCACAAATATCACCCAGATGTAGCCCACGTATAGCCCAATGACAGAAGTGTGCAAAACACTTGTTATTTTGGTTTTTTTTTGCAGTTTTTAATAGTGCAGACTCGTCAGGTATTGGAGCGTTGCAACTCACTTAGACCACTTATTGCGTATTTTGCACGAAGTACTTGAGATTGATCTTGCGAAACATTGAACTTTACTATTCTGTTAAACAGAAGTTGCTCTGAGCCAGGCTTTGTAACACCCGTTTTCACCTACTGGTTCTAATTCATTCTCATTGTATTGTATTAAGAAAGAGGATTTACGGTTTTAATGTACACTGATATGATCTATGTTTCCAAATCAGATTAATAAAGTTTATTGAATTGAGTTGAAGTCTCCCAAGATGGCCACGAGAGAAAAAGGAGCCCAAATGTAGCACAAATATCACCCAGATGTAGCCCATGTATAGCCCAATGACAGAAGTGTGGAAAACACTTTTTATTTTTTGTAGTTTTATATAGTGCAGACTGGTCAGGTATTGGTGTGCTTCATATGAGGATTGTATACATCACACAAGCACAAATTTATTTTGCTTGTAGGCATGGGGAGATTAAGTGATTTGACCAGAATCACAGAATGTTGAGCTGAAGCAGAAACTCCACACTGGTTCCCCAGTTGCAAAGTCTGCAGCTCTGGAAGTAACACCACATCCTCTCCCCTAAGTGCAACATTTAATCAAGTGGTCAACTGGATAAAAAAACATAAAGATAACAAATAATTTTAAAGTGCTTTGTCGCTATTTGAGAACTCAGAAAATATGTCTTCATGTTAGTTTTTTAGAGCACTAACCATAATTCCGATGCAAAGAAGACCCTCTCATTTCTATAATTTCTAAAGGAAATGCTTTAGGTATTACAGTTTTGATTACATTAATATGACGTCAGGCGTGCCACATTTTTGTAATAAATATAGAACGTTAGCAATCTAGTTGTTCATTAGGATACTATTGAGAGGCAGAGGTCAGGGGCACGTACTCGGAAAATTGAAGGCAGGTAGGAGGGTGCAGAGGCAATAATTTGACCACAGTGGGCAGGCAGGAAGGGCAGTGGCAGCACAACAGACTATGGAGGGCAATGGAAAGGGGGTAGGAACAACAAACCAACAATGCAGGACAGGCAAGAGAGGCTGTGGCAATATAATAGACCATTGTGGGCAGAAGCAAGAGGCAGTGGTAGTACAACCATACATGCCAACAGACCCGATTAAGTCAGGAAACGCCCAATGTTTTTAAGCCCAAATGGGCTTTATTTTAATCATCTCCGTCTATAATCTCCTCTTTTTCAATGTAAGTCAATGGGGAAAATCAATTCCCCAGGTTTTTTTTCAAAACCACCCTCTTATTAAGTTCAAAATGTTAGCAAGTATGGTACATTGGATCATGGAAGGCAGGAGGATTTGGGGTAGGGACGTGGATTTATAACAGAGGATAGGAGGGACATGGACAGGTGCACCAAACTGACCTTACAGGGCAGGCAATAGGCTTTGCAACAGCACAATACACCACACAGGGCATGCAGGACAGCAGTGTAGCACAACAATCCATGGACAGCAATAGCGAGGGGACAGGACCATGCACATGGACAGCAGAGAACAGAGGGAAAAGAGGCAATGGCAGCTAACTGACCATAATGGACAAACAGGAGAGAAAGCTGCAGCATAACGGACCATAAAGGGCAGGAGGGAGGGATCAGGGGCATTACAATGGAACAGACAAGCAAGGACGGAGGGAATAGGGGTCCACACATGGAAAACAGAGGGAAGAGGGCAAGGGGGCAGGGCAGGAGCAGCAAGCTGACCATGGAGGTCAGGCAGGATGGGCACTAGAAGCACAACACACCTTGGAGGGCAACAGTGAGACTATAATGGCATACACACAGACCAAGGAGGGAAGGTGGGAGAGGTCAGGGGCAGCTAGCTGACCATATAGGGAAGGAAGGAGGGGCCGTGGCAGAACAGAATGGCAAGCGGGAGGGTTAGTGGCAGCACAATGGCCATGATGGGCAAGAAGGAGGGGGCAGAGGCATGCATAAATGACCATGGGGGATAGAAGGGAGGAGCTTGACACAGACAAGAGAGTTCAGGGGAAGGGGCCTCACAACAGACCGCGCGGAGCAGGCAGGAGGAGCAGTTGCAGCATAACAGACCAGGGAGGGCAGAAGGGTGTGGCAGTAAAATGGACCATGGAGGACAGGAGGAAGGGAATAGGGGCATGGAACGTGGACAGGTAGGGTGAATCTGGCAGGGACAGGTTACAGTCATCTGACAATGCTAGGCAGGTGGGAGGGGAGTGGCAGCTCAACAGAACACTCAGAGTAGATAGGAGAGGAAGGGCCATGGAACATGGTGGGCAAAAAGGATGGAGCAGGGGCATGCACACAGACATCGGAGGGTAGGGGGAAGGAGAGGAAGGTCAGCAAGTTAAGCACAGAGGCTAAGCAGGAGGTCAATGATGGGGCATAGAATTGGGCAATGGGGCAGGAGGAGTGGACTGGGACATCATGCTAAATGGATGGCAGGGGCGGCACATCAGACCATGCATGGTAGGGAGGGAGGAGGCTAGTGCATGGATTCAGACAACAGAGGATAGGGAGGAAGTGGATGGGGCAGCAAGCTAACTGTTCAGAGAAGGCAGTGGCAGAACCACGGCCACACAGGGCTGTAATGAGGGAGCAGAGGAATGGACTTGGACAATGGATGGCAAGGAGGAGGGGAGGCAGGAGCAGCAAGGTTGGGTGGGAGAAGCACAATTCCAGGCCAGGCCCTGCTTCCAACACCCCACCATCCATTGTGATAGGCATCTTACTTAACCTTAAAAAAAAAACTAGAAATTTGCTGGGAAAAAACAAACATAACAGGGACGTTATAGTTAGACTCAGATTTTACTCGCACAAAACCAGTGAAATTGAGAAGTTATAGTTACCTGAGCTAACTATAACGTATGCCCCTGAAATGCACTGTGTATGACCTCAGGCATAACATCCTTCATGAAATGGTCAGTGACATCACTCATGACATTTCAAATCAGCTGTGAATGGAATGGAACTATAATCGCTAGAACTTTATTTAGGGATAGTATGTGTATATCAACACCCCTTTTTTCTTTTCTTTCGTGTAAGAACCATTATAATACACAAGGTGCCCAGATCAATATGGCTGATTGCCTTTCACTTTACAGTAATGTGTAGTCCATTGTTTACGTTGATGTTTGCAATCGTAAGTATGTTTATTATGAACAAATCACGTTGACGAACATACAGGTATGGCGGTCACGGGGCAAGATATGCTGAAATGACATTGTGTGCCCATCAACACTTCTTTAGTTTATTGTATGAATTCCTGAATTTTCGCATCGTGACCAGGCCAATATGGCCACCAGCTTTTTGGATTAATGTAATTTGTAGTACGTTGTTAATGTTGGCAACTGGAGGCATTTGTACATTTAAATAAGGAAGCTACAATGACGTCTTGTATCGTTATCAAGGTTCGAACGAACCAAAACGCGTGGATCGTATCCTTTGCAGATTAAATATTTCCAAACTACAACCTGAGTGCTGACTCCTTCCTTGTAAGAGTGAGAGGAGATTGAATACATCTATATAAAAGTCACTGAAAAAAAACACAGGTTTTAGGGACATTATAGTTAGAAATTAGCATTTAAAAAAACTTAGATATTCACTGAAAAAAACACTAGTTTCAGGGACGTTATAGTTAGTCTGACATTTCACTTGTACAAAACCAGAGAAATTTAGTCGTTATAGTTAGCTGGGCTAACAATAATTCACGCCCCTGCAATGCACTGCTGATAACGGCACATATTACATCACCCATGACAGCTCAAATGACATCACTGATTACATCATCCAGTGACTGTGTGTCTAAAAAGTTTTAAAATGTGATGTATATATGATGTTTCAGTCATTGTGTGACTGACTGTATAAGTGAGTGATTATATGTATCTGGGTGAATGACTAATCTGTGCAAATGTCTGTATCAGTCTGTCAGTTGGTGTGTAAGTGGCTGCATGGAATGGTGAATAGGTACATGAGTGTCTATATGGGTTATTGACTGATTGTCTGAGTACCTGTGTGGGTGCCTGAGTGTCTGTGAGTTGTGTGACTACCTGCATGGATGTGTGAGTGGGTGATTCACTGGTTGTATGGGTTCATAAGTGAGTCTGCGAGGGGCTGTATGGGTGAGTGAGTGTGCATATGGCTGTGTTGGTGAGTGAATGGATGTCTCAGTGGTATATGTCTGAGTAACTGCATATGTGAATGGCAGTATATGAGAGTGTTGGAGTATCAAAGTGACTGTATGTGAGAGTGACTGATTGTGAGAGTGAATGTACGGATGAGTGTGTGCTTGTGGCAGTGATTGTATAAGAGAGTAAGTATGTGTTAGTATATGTATGAATAAGTGAGGTGGTGTGTGTAGAACTATATAGGTGAGTAAATAGTAGTGTGATTGACTCTTTGGGTGACTGACTAGGTGTGTGAGTAACTCTATGGGTGACTGGCGGTGTGTGTGTCTGTATGGGTGTATGAGTGCATATAATAGTGGCTGTATTGATGAATGACTGCATGCATGAGTGACTGTATGGGTAAGTGAGTGGATGTGTGTGTAGACCTAAGAATCAGTTAGTGGATATGTACTAACTGGTATTGGTGTCTATATGGTTTCGAGAATGGTAGTCTGCATTCTCGAGAGGTTGTATAAAAGTTTATTTTAGGGTGTGAGTAGGGGCATCAGAGATGTCATCAGTGATGTCATCAGTGATATTACTGACCATGTCATGAGTGATGTAATATGTGACATCATCAGCAGTGCATTGCAGGGGCGTAAGTTATAGTTAGCTCAGCTAACTAGAACGGCTGAATTTCTCTGGTTTTGTACAAGTGAAATGGCAGGCTATATCCTCCCTGAAACCTGTGGTTTTTTCGGTGAATATATATATATATATCAACACATTCAAAGGTTGAAACTAGAACTATTAGCACATTAATATAATCTTCCACATACTCCTCACCAGACACCTTACACTTAAAGAAAGTGTGTCACTCCAGAAGAACACTAGAGTATTCAGAAACTATCTAAGTATCATCTCTTTAGCCTCTAAATGCTCATCCCACGCCGCACCTTCTTGATGTGGTGAAGGAACAGTAGGCAAATTGTCAAATACTCTTTGACCTGCAATGCCCAAATGATTAAAAAGAGCTGCCATTTTTCTGGATGGCTCATATTCAATGGCATCAATTGCTGTGAGGTAATTTTCAAAAATACACAACCACTCCTTGCACTTTAAATCTGGTTTACTTGCTTTCTGATGGAAAGATGGTGGCTGAACAGTTCCATGATTGGCTGCCATAAGTCAAGAAAACCAACTGCCAAATCCCACCTGGTCTGTGGAACAGGTTGCTCTATTCCCGTAGCTAATATCACAAAACAGACAGTAAATGCACGTTTCCCACACAGTAATGTACCAAAATATTAGTACAAGCCCAATCCAAGATGACCACCAAAGATTCACTAAGTGGAAACACAGTTAACGGGTTACAGAGGCTAAAACTGAAATGCCAGCTCACAGTGAATGCAAACCAAGGATGATGATAACGGCCAGCGTCTATCACCAGATGTGTTTGACCCAAACTCTTCTGGGGCAATCTCCTATCACGCACGCTTCCCACCGCACATTCCGTCACCACGTGCCTTGGGGGAAAATGAAGGAATGTTGCGAGGAGCATGCACAAGGAGTTGCTGCACCTGCGCGCCTGCCTTTACCGTTGCCTCTTGCTGGTGATAGAAGCACAACCTCCTTTAAGCCAAAAATGTACACTGATCAAACACATGGTCCAGCCAGCCAGCCGGCCGGGTAGACAGGGATCCAAGTGGTGCAAGAACAGTCACATGGAGCAGAGGGTTTGAGTTCGCAGAAATCTTCCTGGTCGGTGGGTTTGCTCGCAAGAGGGATTTCCACCCAACTCTTGGTATTAAAATTTAGGGTGCAGAAGGCGGAGTAAAATCCAAAAGAGTTCAGCACAAGTAGAGATGGAAGGAAAGGTCTTTTATAGATGTACATACCCTCAACAGATGAACCGTCTCGCACATCCAGCAATCCCCAGGCAACTGCCGTAGCCAGGGCCTGTACAAGGACTTGTGGAGCCCAGGGCAAAATGGAAGACGTGAGGCTCCTGCAATTTGCATGTGACATCACAAGAAGTGACATCATAGAAAGCAGCCATCACAGGACTATTGATCGTCTTTGTCATTGCCGAAGAGACCTAGTGTTGATATCACTAACATGGATTAAAAGATAAATATACAAATGAAATACGTCCATCTATTTTAATTCTATATTAAGTGGATTACATTAGTCACATTAAATGGAAAAGCTAGTGCAGGTCTCACATAGTTGGCTATCCTTACTCCAATTTAACTGATTGTTACTAGATTAGTGCATAATAAAAATATTGAGAGCATTGCGGAAAATAAATTGAATGGCATCACTGGTAAAAAATATGCAACAGGGAATAGCAAGATGAAATTGAGTTCAGACACATATACCGGTTTCATTTATTTTTATTTGAGAGCTTCATAAATCACAGACCAGAACAAAAAAAGGGCAGCAGAGTTCTGTAGAAACAAAGCTTTCTGATTTAGGATACAGAATGACTATATTCTCGTCACAGGGGATGGAAAGAAGGTGAGGAAATATATATTGCTTATAAAAAGCAGATAAAAGGAAACATTGCAATCAGACAATGAGGAGATACGGAAATGTATAGGTACATAAAAATATATTTTTCAGTGAAACATGAATAGAGTAACTCCAAGGCTCTAGATTATGCGCGATGAGTTGCCCCCTGGACCGGATTTATCAGGTTTAGCATCTGAGTGTTTAAGGTGAAGGTATGCTGTAGATTTAAGATGTTTTGATACCAAGGTGTTTCATTTGGTGTCAGAAGTGTAGAAAGTGGTAGTGGCAGAACAGCAGGATTATGATGAAAATCCCTCAACCGCCCCCAAAAGACAGCACTATTGTATATATTTCCAACTTTATGTGGTCATCTAATTTGGGAACAATGAAGAAGGGCAGAAATATGAAAAAAATTAAGAAATTGCCATCTTCGTATCATGTTCTATGTGCATCTGAAAGTTATTGGTAAAATATGCCCTGTTTCGCCTACATCCTATTATAAACATATACTTATGACAGGTTATCAGGAAGGTCGTTCACAACAAACTGGGAAAAAATACAAGGCAACAAAAATGAGTGTTAAACTTACCGGCTCCTTCAAAGAATAGGTAGTGTTGATCCTCTGATACTCTCCAATACACTGAGGAGAAAATAAATATATAACTACAGGGAGTTGTAGAGCGCAGCTAATCACCCATGAGACTTTTCAAACACTGTCCACAGGCATGGGGAGATTAAGTGATTTGCCAAGAATCACAGGATGATGAGCCGATGTCGAGACTCGAACCTGGATCCCCGCTCCAAAGTTGGCAGGTCTGGCTGAAGAAATTCGGTTCCGACTCCATTTTGTGCTTCACCGCCATTTTGTGTTGCCCTCACTCAGGCAGCGCGGCGAACAGAAAGCTCTTGCCCTTCGTACTGCCACGTATCAAATGACCCCTCTATCCTTGAAGTGAAGTCGATTCCAGGAACCAGTCCGACTCACTAATCCTTATCCAAACTGCCTGTTGGCCTTCAGTATTCTTGTCTCGACTCACTAATCCTTGTCTCAAACCATCTGTTGGTTTTCATTGTCCTTCTTCCCACCTTATCCTACCTTGCAAATTAGCCTTTTCGCAATACACAAACACGTCTACCACTGTTGATTAACTCAGGAAACACCATTATTGTATCACCTGTGAGGTTAGTCAAAACATGACCTAGGGGGTGGGTAATTTAATCATGTAACGTCTTGTTTTTCCCAAAAAACATATCTTTTCATTGGTTTAAATTTTGCGCATTGGGAGTGTTCTTGTGCAAATGTAAAAAGATATAAAAGACTGTGAGCCCCGGAGTAAAGGGGCAGTCTCCTGAGAACATACAATTGGTGTACTTCTAGGATCACTGTGCATAGCTGCAGCTAATAAATCCTGTTGTCTACGCCGAACAGAGTGTCCCGTGTCTCTGTACAACAAAGCAGGTGAACTCGGAGATTTAGGCGTGCCCTGCGCCGCTAGGCCCATACAGGCCTAGTTCTTCAATTGGCGCCCATTTGGGGCGGTGTCAAAGGTCGTGGTTAAGCCCGAGGGTCGTGAGGAGCTACGTGAGGAAATTCCGGAGGAAGCGCACCACATAAGTGACCCCTGTATGTCAAAAGTGGACCGAAGGTCTTTGAAACGCGGCTTCTCCTTTCCGACGGCTGCTGATGACTGCTGCCCGACCGCCGCCCTGCTTTGGTTCGAGTTAGTAATGACTGGCATCTCGAGACGATAGACAGGCCTCTGTTGGCGTGAGAGAATACTTAGTTAAGTAATTGTGGGTAGCTCCCACATCTTTGTTTTTGATTGTACTTTGATTCGATTGTTGCAATAACCGAAGCCGAGGGGTGAGTACATTTGTACTGTGATTAGTTGATTAACCCCTTGATGTTAGTAAGAGGCCAGTGAAATAACGATGCCTGGTTTCAGTAAGTTCAAGAAATGGTGTTGTTGTTGTTGCCTAATAGATTCCCGACTAGAAGACACTTCTCCAGTGCCTTCAGCAGGGACTCCAAAATATGAAGTTTATTCCAAACATGGAACTGGTCCTATCATCTTTGTTGACTTTTGGGGAAAATACACTAAGAATGACGGTATTTTACAATGGCCAAAGGATGGTAGTTTTGAACCATGTGTGTTGGATAATTTAGAGGAAAGACTATTTAAGAGAAAAGCCCGGCTGGCAATGTTTGACTCATTTCGCATTTGGCGAAAGGAATCTAAACAGAAAGAAATTAAACAAGCAAAAAGAGACAGAAAGGAAAAAGAAATGTCTGTCATACAGGCTGCTCAGCAATTTAAGAACAATGAAACTGATCGTGTGATTGAGGTTTCAGATAGACAACATTGTATGGTAGTAGATAAATGTTATCCAGTTTTGCCTACTTCTCCATCATTAGATGAGGAGAATGAAAAAGATCCCTTAATGTCCCTTATGTTGTCTGCTCCACCGCCTTATGTACCAGCCTTGGTTCCTCCACCAGTACCTGCTATATTACCTGTTATACCTCCACCTCCACCTGTGCCTCAACATATGATCCCAGTTACTACTGCGGGTTCTGTTGTAATACCTCCTGTAACAACGATAGTTTCTACCTCTGCAACTGTAACACAAGCTTCTACTCCACAATCAGTTAAAAGAAAAGATAGTGGGTTCTTTTCAGCTTTAACTCCTTTCATGAATAAAGTACGCAATTCCCCTATCATGAAGAGAACTCTTAAAAGTCAAAGTCATCTCGATCTTCATGAAGCAACGATATTCCAATCTCAGGCTCAAAAATGGATGACGAATGGTAATATGTATGGGTCTTCCGATATTCAAGATCTAGCTATGCAATGGCCTACATCTACTCAGCGTTATGTGTTTGATCTCATGTGTGAGATATTGATTCAAATGTGGGAGAGTGAAATACAAGATGGCCCACCTAGGGGATTGATAGAATTAAGGAGGGAAGTAGCTTCTGGAGCAGCAATTGGACAGGATTATGAAGATGCGATATCGAATTTAGTAGCATATAGAGATCTTCTATCTTGTAAAAATTCAGGGACAGAAGGAATTGTTACAACAGGCAAATTATATCCCATGCGAGAGGTACAACCAATATGGCGTGATGCTGTGCCAGGGGCTAATCCCCCTGTGCTTGCTCATTTCCAGCAAGTTTGGGTACATGTACCGTGGAAAAGATCAGAAGTTATTGCGTTAAAGCAAGCATTACCTGATCCACGTAAAATTCCGGCAGGATATTATAAAGAATTAGTGCAAACATTGTCCTCTTGCACACTAACATTATCAGATATAGATATATTGATGGGTCAAGTAGTTCCATCCGAAATATGGAATAGAATTCGTAGAGAGGATCACGCTGTTGAATTAGGTGGTGATTGGGCTGCTATCCTACAAGCAGATCAAAGACAAGTGGGTGGAGCTAAACCAGAACCAATGATTGCAAATTTGCCCAATAGAATAATTAATTACATTAATGAAGACTCTGATGCCAGCACAAGCAGTTAATTGGGATAATTTGTCTGCCTTTAAGCAAAAAAAGCATGAGTCAGTGTCTGATTTCTTTACGCGTTTCGAGGAATCATTTGTTGATGACAGCGGGCAAGATATGGCTACGCCAGGTGGCCAAAGATTGTTTGTGGATAAGTTAGTTTCCAATTTATTGCCGGAATTATCTACAAGTCTGAAAATGTCCGAAAGCGCGTGGCCTGTGGCAACACCTTCGGGAATTTAGACGATGGTTCAATACTATGAGAATAGGGATTTAGAGAAGAAAGAGAAGTCAGAAAAGAAAAACAAAGACCTCAAAACGAAAGTTCTTTTACAGCAAGCCTATCCTCCTCGTTCTGCTCAGCGTCCGTATCAGCTACTTCCACAATTTCAGAGACTGTTACAGAAACCTGAACCTTTTGTTCCAAGGTCTCCATTGGGTCTTAATCAATGTACTTATTGTAAGGAGGAAGGTCACGTCAAGAATAGTTGCCCGGTTTTGTTACATCGTACTGGTGATATGTCTGGGTCACGTAGCCGAGGTGGCTATCAGTCAACTAGTAAAAAGAAGAGGTAGGGGGGTCTGTGGGTTGGTTTAACGACCTAGATATCTCATAACCCAATTTATAGCGAGAAAAATACAGGAGATACAAAGTCAGGATGTGTGCTGTACTAAAACTACAAACTAGACGGAGTCATGGAACACCCAGAAATTACATGTGGCTGAAAAACTCCCATCAGACCACCATTATGGCGGAGTATCGTCACGTGGGATACGGATGGTAAATCCAAGTCTCACCCAACCCATCAAGTGATGGTGTAGAGATGGATTCCAAGGTGAACCTCTAGCCACAATGTATTTCAGTACGGTGGTGATGGTGTGCAATGTGAGTGAAAAGAGTAAAATTAACTAATGCAACAGAAAATATGTTTAATAGGCACTGTTACAGTGTTAAGACTAAAATGACGCCACATAGTGTGAAAATATGACTATGTGAAGGCGCAGTGCAGAGTGGTCGACATGTTTCAGCTATGCGGATAGATTGTATCCAAGCTTTCTTCAGGACCGTGATCTAATAACAACTGCAAATGTCAGTGAAAAACAATCTTATTGTGAATTGTGAAGCAAGCCCATATCAAATCAAAATAGTCCTACCAGGAACTTGGGTCCCCAATGTTGACTGGTGGAAAAATGGGTAAATTATCCTTCGCTATAGGAAAAATCGTACACAAAATATGTGATATCAAACTGTGTTTCCATTAATCCTTCAGTTACAAAGAAAAAAGTACACACAACACATGTTTCAAAACGAGCAAAAAGTCTCATTCTCTAACAAGAGGCAGCCGTCCTACTGATTTACATGACGGTAGTCACAGTGGTATTTTAATTTTATACTCACCCAGCTTTATGTGGGAAGTTGCCTCACCTCACCCGGCACCCGCTCGGGGAAAATGAGGCCCCGCTCTGTTAAAAAAGATGGAAGAGATTATAAAATATGTTCCATCGCAATATTTGTATAATTGCGATATATTTATTAAGCCTTTGCTGACTACCAACTAAATTTTTTACTAAAACCAGTTGCTCTCATAGTAGACACCCCCCTGTCAGACTGCATGCCTAAACCCATGCTTGTCCAGTAAAAAAGTAAGGCAAAGACCCAGTTATTTAGATGAATATAACACAGGGTTAGCTGTCAGACTCTGACAAGAGTTAGAAAGAAGAAACCACTCTGCAAGGAATAGCAACTAGGCAGTAGTAGTTCAGAGAATTATTTGTACGAGCTCACGCGTCCGTCTGTACCTCTCGCATGCTTCCAAGTGGGAGTGGAGGTACCGAACGGACGGAAAGCGCGCCTTTATCTGTCTAGGGTGATTGCTTAATTGATTACACCCTTTGGTAGTATACGTCATTAGAAAGTCCTGGCCGATCTTGAAAGCGGAGTACCATAACTGCACCCACTTATTACCGCCGCGCATGCGCAAACGATGTAAACAAAAGACGCTAACAGTAGCGCATGCGCGGTAACAATAGTTATGTGCGCATGCGCGGTAGCGCGACAGAGGCCGCTGTCATTGCAAGCGTCTCGATAATGACAATACTACTTGTCAAGGATCAGTCTTAAAGCTCAGAAAAATCTCGTGAGGAGATCGTGTATCCCCTAACCAATTGAGATCTAATTTGTGCTCAAAACTCACCCAATAGTCAATATGCACAACTATATATACACAAAAACACGTGTATTAAAAAACGGTAAATGTCGGATGGGGGCACAATCAGTGTCATAAGAATACTGAGCCCCATCTATTGACAAGAAAAGGTCTGTGGCCATCACAAGATATGTAGTATTTAGAGTGCAACAAATTAAGCCACTATATTTTCAGGTAGTAAAGTCACGTTTCTGGGTTCAGACATCCTGGACTCTATTTTAATAGAAAGAGAGGTATGTAGCTCTGGAAAATATTTAACGTGCTCAGAGTACAGTAAGTTAAATCACTACATGTATAGGTGATAAAGTCATATACATAGGTACTGATGTTATGGGGGCCTAATGGATGCACCATAATTTCTCCTGTATGCATGAAACGTAATGGACATGTAGGAAGGTCAAGAGAAGAGCAATCAACACGCCTGACCGATCACTTTTTGACTCACAAGCACACTGCAGAAGATATGATATGGGTGATTTTAGAACAGCCGTTTATCCCACCCCACATCAGTGACATTTCCAGATTCTTATTCATCAAAGAACACAAATGGATCTTTTCCCCTAAAAGTGATAGTAGGGGACTCAATGATGATATAGCGTGGACTTTACTTTAGTTGCTCTTCTCTTGACCTTCCTACATGTCCATTATGTTTCATGCATACAGGAGAAATTATGGTGCATCCATTAGGCCCCCATAACATCAGTACCTATGTATATGACTTTATCACCTATACATGTAGTGATTTAACTTACTGTACTCTGAGCACGTTAAATATTTTCCAGAGCTACATACCTCTCTTTCTATTTAAAATAGAGTCCAGGATGTCTGAACCCAGAAACGTGACTTTACTACCTGAAAATATAGTGGCTTAATTTGTTGCACTCTAAATACTACATATCTTGTGATGGCCACAGACCTTTTCTTGTCAATAGATGGGGCTCAGTATTCTTATGACACTGACTGTGCCCCCATCCGACATTTACCGTTTTTTAATACACGTGTTTTTGTGTATATATAGTTGTGCATATTGACTATTGGGTGAGTTTTGAGCACAAATTAGATCTCAATTGATTAGGGGATACACTATCTCCTCACGAGATTTTTCTGAGCTTTAAGTCTGATCCTTGACAAGTAGTATTGTCATTATCGAGACGCTCGCAATGACAGCGGCCTCTGTCGCGCTACCGCGCATGCGCTACTGTTAGCGTCTTTTGTTTACATCGTTTGCGCATGCGCGGCGGCAATAAGTGGGTGCAGTTATGGTACTCCGCTTTCAAGATCGGCCAGGACTTTCTAATGACGTATACTACCAAAGGGTGTAATCAATTAACCAATCACCCTAGACAGATAAAGGCGCGCTTTCCGTCCGTTCGGTACCTCCACTCCCACTTGGAAGCAGGCGAGAGGTACTGACGGACAGGTGAGCTCGTACAAATAATTCTCTGAACTACTACTGCCTAGTTGCTATTCCTTGCAGAGTGGTTTCTTCTTTCTCTCTCTTGTCAGAGTCTGACAGCTAACCCTGTGTTATATTCATCTAAATAACTGGGTCTTTGCCTTACTTTTTTACTGGACACGCATGGGTTTAGGCATGCAGTCTGACAGGGGGGTGTCTACTATGAGAGCAACTGGTTTTAGTTAAAAATTTTGTTGGTAGTCAGCATAAGCTTAATAAATATATCGCAATTATACAAATATTGCGATGGAACATATTTTATTATCTCTTCCATCTTTTTTAACAGAGCGGGGCCTCATTTTTCCCGAGCGGGTGCCGGGTGAGGTGAGGCAACTTCCCACATAAAGCTGGTAGAGTATAAAATTAAAATACCACTGTGACTACCGTCATGTAAATCAGTAGGACGGCTGCCTCTTGTTAGAGAATGAGACTTTTTGCTCTTTTTGAAACATGTGTTGTGTGTACTTTTTTCTTTGTAACTGAAGGATTAATGGAAACACAGTTTGATATCACATATTTTGTGTACGATTTTTCCTATAGGGAAGGATAATTTACCCATTTTTCCACCAGTCAACATTGGGGACCCAAGTTCCTGGTAGGACTATTTTGATTTGATATGGGCTTGCTTCACAATTCACAATAAGATTGTTTTTCACTGACATTTGCAGTTGTTATTAGATCACGGTCCTGAAGAAAGGTTGGATACAATCTATCCGCATAGCTGAAACATGTCGACCACTCTGCACTGCGCCTTCACATAGTCATATTTTCACACTATGTGGCGTCATTTTAGTCTTAACACTGTAACAGTGCCTATTAAACATATTTTCTGTTGCAGTAGTTAATTTTACTCTTTTCACTCACATTGCACACCATCACCACCGTACTGAAATACATTGTGGCTAGAGGTTCACCTTGGAATCCATCTCGACACCATCACTTGATGGGTTGGGTGAGACTTGGATTTACCATCCATATCCCACGTGACGATACTCCGCCATAATGGTGGTCTGATGGGAGTTTTTCAGCCACATGTAATTTCTGGGTGTTCCATGACTCCGTCTAGTTCGTAGTTTTAGTACAGCACACATCACGGCTATCAGTCAACACCAAGGGGTAGGGGACAAGGTAGATCATCTTATGATCAACATCAGCGTTCTTTTTCCCCTCAAACTTCCACAAATTTTTTTGATCAACAAAATACTCAGTCTGCTCAATACTACAATGATAATTATTATAACGTGAATGAGAGTCAAGATTTTCATACTAGCTAGGACAGCCATAGACAAAGTGAGGGAGTCATATCAGTTCCAGTGGATCAGAATGGGCCTTATGTTGAGGTAGTTACATTAGGCGTCTCAGAGCCATTTCTATTGGACACTGGTGCAACAAAAAGTTCTATCATTCACTCTAAACTCCCTGGGGCACCTTTGTCTGGCTTAACGAATATTTCCGTTGGATTTTCTGGCGCCCCAGTTAAAAACCCAATTTCTCAACCTTTGCCCATCTCAATAGGTTCTTATGATCTAGAGGCTCCACTTATTTTAACAACTGGTTGTGGTGAAAATGTTGTTGGGTCTGGACTTAAAAAAGACTGTATGCAACCCTACATTGTTCTCCTTCTGGTGTATACCTCACTTTGGGTAGGGAATTGATTTCCCCAGTGTATCTGTCTAAAGACAAACTTCCCCCTGAATTGCACTCTCTTCCTACTACTCTTTGGGCTACAGGTCCTAATGATGTTGGCCTTCTGCAAATCCCGCCTTACGTTGTCACCCTCAAACCCAATATTAAGTTACCACGCATTCCCCAGTACAAAGTTTCCAGCGATGGTGAAAAAGCTCTTTTGGCTATTATTTATGATTTAATTCAGAAAGGTGTGATTGAAGAGACAAGAGGGAATATATGCAATAGTCCTGTTATACCTATTCTTAAACGTACTGATTCTTCCCAACCCCCCGTTTATCGCTTTGTGTTCGATCTTCGGGAAGACAACAAGATTGTGATACCCCAATTTCCTGTTGTCCCAGATACCACTGCCCTATTAACAACAGTGCCTGCTTCTGCTACTTGGTTTTCTGTAATCGATTTGAAAAATGCATTCTTCAGTATTCCATTGCCGAAGAAAGTAGAGATATTTTTGGCTTCTCTTTAGGAGGACGAAGCTTCAGATTCACACGTGCTCCTCAAGGTTATTGTGAGAGTCCCTCCATTTATAGTCAAGCATTAAAAACAGAGCTTGAGGGGGCGTGGCTACCGGCCGTGGAAAATGGCCGCTTAGTCTGAGGGCTCCAGAGTCGTAGCAGCCCTTCAATAAAATCTGCATACTTATCCGTTGAATTGGAGCTTCCGGAGGGGTTCCCCAGCTGTCGGAACTCGAGCGGCGCACATCGGTGCCTCCGTGCTTCTAAACCGAAGCCGCTAGCTAAAGATATCTCCGCCTGACTGTGCGAGGCCTGGTGGGGCCTGGGAGACCGGGGAGTAAAGTAATTACAACGGCCGGAGGTGGACACCCAGACACCAGTACACGCTGCCCGGCGCTCCTGCCGCCTTTGTTCCCCCATGTGGTTCTTTCCCCTGCCGGCGGGACCGTGCTGCGAGTGGCGGACTCCCCCCCTCCTGGCACCGTGAATGTGATCAGCGTGACCCTCCGGCTTCGGCACCAGCTCCGAGACGGCAATGGAGGCGGACCTGGGCGTGGTGCAGTGGTGGGCCTGAACTGGCAATCTTCCCTGCTTTCCACCATACGACCGGTGGTGGCGGACTGGCTCCCCGCGAAAAGAACCCCCTCGATGCCCTGGGCTGCATTGTTGCTTGATCGCAGGGATATGCCTGATTTGTGAGTAGCCTGCTGGAATTGGGGTATTCCTGGTGCGGTGGGCCCTCCGACCCAGTTGCTAAACGCGAGTGACCCTGGGGTTGGCCCGGAGGGCTCTTCAAGATCTGGGGGTGCGCCTTCCACTTGCTGCGGTTTCCGCCCGGAGCTGCTCTGTTCCTCTCAGCCTTGAGACTATAAGCGGACCCTTGGGGTGACGGCCAACGGTACTCATTGATCACACAGTCCTACGGGAGGCGTCAGTCCGGCCTCCTCCATCGCCCACGGACCTCCAGCTCATGCTGCTGCGAACCTTCTCGCCTCTGCCCAACTGCGAACTTTGGGGACCGTGACGCTGGGAACGGCACAGTTCGAGACCGTGATACCGAACTAACTAGTAGCTCTGCCGCGTTCACATCTGCTGCACGCCCTATAACCCAAGGTGAAATGGCAGGCAGAGGGCCCAGAAATCAGACTGTCCTGGCCAAATTGGACACATATGCATATGAGAAAGGATCCCATACAACGCCACCTCATGGCAAAGCACAGGAAGGCGGTGGAGGGAAGAAGGTAACACTGACATTATGAAGGCGCTTGCAAATGTCCAAACGACGGTCGGTACGGATGTTTCCCTACTGCGGGCTGAACCTCCACAAAATGGCGGATAGGGTGAAGGACGTGGAGATAGTGGGAAAATCCCTGGTTCAGGACACGTCAGACCTCCAAGTGTCGGTGGCCCGCCTGGAAAAGGACAATAAATTACTCATGGACAAACTAGACGACCAGGAAGGGCGCGCAAGACGGAACAACATCAGAATTATAGGTATTCCGGAAACGGAAGGGACCCAGGCGATGGACCTGTACATTGAAGAGTTGATAAAAACTAGGCTGCAGCCTAAGGGACTCTCAAACTTCTTCTCAGTCGAGCGCGCTCATAGAGTACCTGGTGGAAAGATGAAACCGGGGGCGCCCCCAAGACCAATACTGGCACGCCTCTTCAACTTTAGAGACCTTGACGCAATTCTACAAGCGGCAAAGATCTCCCCCCCCTATCCAGATACTAAACTCAACCCTCTCC
Source organism: Lissotriton helveticus (assembly GCF_964261635.1). Classification (NCBI taxonomy): domain Eukaryota; kingdom Metazoa; phylum Chordata; class Amphibia; order Caudata; family Salamandridae; genus Lissotriton; species Lissotriton helveticus. The sequence continues at coordinate 1,912,699,607 of NC_136061.1, read as the reverse complement.
TTCTTTCCGGATTACACTGCAGCCATCTCACGGAGACGTCGTAGCTTCTTCGAAGTTAAAAAACTGCTACGGGCACAAGAGTTGCCATATTCCATGCTCTTTCCTGCAAAGCTAAGGGTGGTGGCTGAAGGGAAGACATGGTTCTTCGACTCGCCGGAGGCGACACTAGAATGGCTGGAGGGCTGGCGTCCAGTGAACAGACAGGAACGGAGACCAAGACCACACCGCCGCCGAGAGGGGGAGGATTCCCCAGAGGATATGGGCTCCGGGGACCAGGAGCTCCACCGTGACTTACATCCTGAAGATGAATAGAGCTGGCCAAGTTGCGGACAATCCTTTGTACTACAAGAGGTGGCACTAAGAACATTAACACTTGAGCTGACGTGAGGTTCTGGACTGGGGGGAGCCTGAGGGACTCCAAAAGGCTGCTGCCTCATGGGGCTCTACCCGACACGCAAGTATTGCAGTTTTGGGAGGGAAAATAAAGCACTCTGCAAAGTTGGGGTGGCGGCAGTTGTAGGTTCGCCTTGCAGGGAGGCAGGGAGGGTGGGTGGGACACGGGATGGGAAGGTAACTGATGCTGCAGCTTTTGCTACATATGCGACTGTTTCTTGTTGGTTTGTTAAACTCAATCTGGTTCTGAGGGCACTATGGGACGATACTTTAGCTCTACAGGTCACACGCAACTCTAGACTCTTGATACACTTCACTGTACACAATGCCCGGCGGGCCATACACAATTTTAGACACTTGATACACCTCACTATAGATAATGGCGGACACTGGCTCGCATGGGCCGCAGGCTCAAAGGACAACCCTCACTCTACTTACCTGGAATGTTAGAGGTTTGGGAGATAAAGTGAAGAGAGGCCTAGTACTGCAATACCTGAAACGTTGTGGCCCTGCGGTGGTCTTTTTACAAGAGACGCATCTGGTTGGGTCGGCGGTTCGAGCTATGGATATATGGGGATACCAGATGTTGGCCCACGCAGACTTTTCCTCGGGCTCCAAAGGTACGGGGATTCTTATTCGGAAAAACTTCCCACTGGTGGTGCAGCAAACACGAGTTGACGAACATGGCCGCTTCGCGGCGCTGACCTGTCAGTGGGAAGGAAGGTTATTCAATTTGGTCTCTGTCTATATACCACCTGCACTACATGCACAATCCCATTCAGCCCTTACGGCGTTTCTACTAACACTAACGGAAGCGACACTCCTAATGGGGGGCGACTTTAACGACATAGTTGATGGCTCACAGGACAGCTTCCCTACTAGGTTGGAAACACAGGGTGGGCGACGTCTTCTTGGCTTAATAGACGCCCTGGGGCTTACAGACAGCTGGAGATTCAAGCACCCGAATGAAACACGATACACCTTCTACTCAGCAGTTCATAAATGTCTCACAAGTATTGATTATTTCCTGGTGTCCGCAGACGCCCTACAGGGTATAGAGGAGGTCACTATCCGCCCCAGAGGCATCTCGGATCATTCCCCGATACTGTTTAAATACACCCATCACCAGGTCTGCCGAAGACGCATGTTCCCGGTGCACGCTGGCTTCCTCCAGATCGCACCCATTCAGTCGGCCCTTGCACGTACCACTAAACAATTCTTTCAAGGAAACCAGGGCTCGGGGAACTCACCCAGTACGCTCTGGGAGGCGTATAAAGTGGTCCTCCAGGGACAAGCGATGGCGTCCATCCTAGGTCACAAACGGGAGCGTCAGGCGGAATTGGACAGCCTTGAGGCTGAACTGGCCGTAGCTATCGAAGAGCAGGAGGCCCACCCTTCTCCAGGAACTGCCTGTACGGTTCGCTTAAAACAAGCAGACGTCTTGGCCCACCGGAGAGAAATGGCACTCAACAAGATACAAGCCACTAGGCACAGGGTGTATGAGTTGGGAGATAAGGCAGGGAAAATGTTAGCCTGGCTGGATAGGAAAGAAAGAGCGCATAAAGTCATTGCACAACTAACTTCTCCTGCCGGCTCCCCTATTTCCGATCCTGATGGCATAGTCAATCTCCTAGCCGACCACTATGAACAAATTTATGCTCCCCGGGCAGCCTACACGATTGCAGAGGCATATGACTATATTAAGAATTTATCAATACCTAAGCTCTCCCCGGAGGCAGCGCTTCTGTTGGAGGCCGACATCACCACCGACAAAGTGCAGGCAGCTACTTATGCGTTAGCGTCCGGCAAGGCGCTGGGGCCAAATGGGCTCCCAGTTGAACTACACAATAGACTGATACAATCGACAGCCCCCTTCTTCCTAAACATGCTATCCGACAGTCTTGAATTAGGTGAGCTGCCACGAGATCAGCGACTAGCCACGATTGTCGCGATCCACAAGCCTAGTAGGCCTCAGATAGACTGTACCTCATACCGTCCAATCTCACTAATTGTACGGGATCGGGGACAGGAGAGGTAGAAGGGAGCGAGTCTGACACCTGAAGTAGAGATTTTAAAGAAGGCTTTATTTTCAAGTATGCTTTTCGTCGTCTACTCGAGAGTCTCAATCGGGCAAACTCGTCCGGCTCCGTCCTTACGCCTCTGGGGAATGCTGGTAGGTCCAGGGTGCTTCTACCACGCAGGGGGTGGGAGCCCGCCAGACCGGTACTTCAGCGGTGGTCGTCGGGGCCGGGGTGCTCCTCACAGGTCAGGAAGGCAAAAGAAAGGAGAAAAAGAGGAGTCACTCTGATGTTCCTCGTAGGACGCTTTGGGGGCCGGGGAAGTGAGGGACACCAAGTACTGAAGTGTATTTACAAACGATCCGGTGCCTTTCGTGCTCATGAGGGAAAGGGTTGAGGAGACTGTACACTATTTACACTAGCTGTTTACTCGTTCGAATTGCCACTACGTGCAACCCAGCCCGCCACTCTGCCCCGGACCTTTGTAAGCCACGCTCCTCCCGCGGGAATGTGGCGGGGCGAATCGCCGGTACGTTGGCCTCCTGGCTTGAAGTCCACAGCTGGGCTCGTCAGGATCTCTTCCCCGCCGTACTCCGGTTCCGTGTTCGCTCTCCAAACTCTCACGCCTTCTTCTCCTCGGGAAACGCCGTCCGCAGTCTTCCGGGTCCTGCCTCCTTTTGGCTCTGTGACGACCCAGGGGGGTGGAGTCTCGTCTCCCTCGACATCGGATTTAAAGGGTCCGTGTTCCTTCTTGTCTTCATCTCCCCACCGGTACTCAGTGTCCGCCCAAGGCCACTCCTCCAGCCAGGGGGAGGTAGGCTGTTTGTCGGAAATAGAAAGGGGCGTAAAGGGAACAGCCGACCACCAGTCTATTGCAACATCAAGGTCATCACTGTGGACATCACTGTGGCGCCCCGCCCCGTCACACTAATCAACGTGGAGCCTAAGATCCTCGCCAAACTGCTAGTGTTGCGACTTACTCCTCACCTTGAGACGTTGGTGCACCCGGACCAATCTGGCTTCATGCCACATCGGAGCACGGCACTCAACCTCCGTCAGCCTAATGCGGTCTTGGCTCGCGCCCCCTCTCTTAAAGACCCTGCCGTTGATTCTTTCGCTTGACGCCACTATGGCGTTCGATACAGTCGAATGGCCTTATTTATTCGCAGTGCTCCAACATATGGGATTTGGTCCCAAATTTTGCGCTTGGGTTAGTTTGGTTTACACTAAACCACTAGCGCATGTTGTTGCGAACGGTCACATCTCACGTGACTTCCCACTTGGCCGAGGCACGAGACAGGGATGCCCATTGTCTCCGTTGCTATTCCCGCTGATCCTGGAACCACTTGCGATCTGGATCAGGTGGGAACCTTCCATTAAGGGGCTCCGATGGACTAAAGTATGGGAAGACCGTATATCCCTATACGCAGACGATATCCTCCTGTACCTCACCTCCCCCAGAAAATCTATTCTCGAATTATTAAATGTGTGCGAAAAGTTCGGTAGAGTATCAGGTTATAATATTAACTGGACTAAGTCCATCTTGTTTATCCTTGCTGGTCCGCCGCCTGTTCTGCCATCGACCTGCCCCCTAAGGGCTACAACAGTAGCATTTAAATACCTAGGGATCTTTGTAACGCCAGACCCCGACGAATTCTATAGTCTAAATCTCGGCCCCCTTCTGGAGCGGTTCAAGCGTGCCATAAAGGTGTGGCAGCCTCTCACGCTTTTAGGTAAGGCAGCGCTATATAAAATGATGGCGCTCCCCCGCTTCCTTTACGTGCTTAAAAATATCCCCTCATTGGTCCCTGCACGATACTTCAAAACTGTTGCTGCAACAGTATCCCACCTACTGTGGGGTGGGAGTCCGCCCCGAATCGCGCAAGATAAATTAATTAGAAGTTGGTACGATGGGGGAATTGCACTTCCAAATATAGAACTATACTATTGGGCGGCACATCTAAAGCAGATTAATTTCTGGTTACAAGCCCCGCAAACTGAGCCTGCATACCTTGCGGATAGAAGCTCTTTGGAAGGCAGGGGACTGCTGGGTAATCTTTACAGCCCCCGTCCACCTTCAGACTTGATGGGCCCGACGCAGCACTCTGTACAGCTATGGTACCGGGCCAACAGGCGTCTCAAATGCTTGGGAACTATCACCCAAATTACACCACTGTGGGACTCAAGCAAGTTGGGCTTTCTCCGAAATAGTAAGGGATTCCAGGCCTGGGATAACATTGGTATTTCGGTGGTAGGGGATTTATGGAAGAAGGCTAAGGTGGTTGACTTCGCTCTTCTACAAACACAATATGAGATGTCACCGACGGAGATGTTTAGATACCTGCAAGTCAAACATGCGTTGCAATCGGTTATACCGTTGGGGACTCTCCTTAAGGAATCATCTCCTCTTGAAGATAGGCTTCTGACCGAACACATGCAGGACATGGCCACTTCCCTCACATACAGGAAGCTCGTTAATAACCTCCCGGACGTGACAGTCACATTGAAACAAAATTGGTCGGAGGAGGTGGGCCCCCTTGATGACTCTGAATGGCAGGAGGCTCTCGCCTCGCCCCGCGAAGCAGCGATCCCCTCATGATTAAAACTGGTCCAACTCAAAATACTGCACCGTACGTACTACACCAGACCATTCCTACACAAGATAGGGAGAGCTATGCACAAAATCTGCCTACGTGGCTGCAGGGAGGAGGGGACATTTTTCCACACCATCTGGGAATGTAGGTCCATATCGACATACTGGACGGCAGTAATGCGCACGATTTCTCAAACAATAGACATCTCCCTGCTGCCGGAGCCCCGCCGCTGCTTGCTGAACGTGTGGGAACCTAATGACCTTGACCTCCGGCAGCAAGACTGGGTGATGTTGGGCATGCTAATGGCAAAACGTAACATCGCCAGGCTGTGGGGTTCTGCAGTACCCCCGACACTGCATGATTGGTGTAAAGATATGGATGGGGCGATGGTAGCGGAGAAGGCTGTCTACATCCACCGTGGCTGCCCAAGAAAATGGGGTAGGATATGGGGTGCGTGGAACACGTTCAGGGGTAACATCTGAGAACCACCGAGCACCGCTGGGGACGATGAAGAACCAGACTAGTGGTGCTTGTTAGGATGTACAGTTGAAGTAGTGATAAATTCACAATGTCATGTCCTACATTTGTGATTCCAAATTGAATGGAATGTCAAAAGGCCCGCTAAAGTATTCATGTATCTGTTGTAAAATCCTGTGCAGATCAGTCCCATTTGCTTTGTTGTTACAAAATAAAAAGAAAAAAAAAAAAAAAAAACACAGCTTAATACTCTCACTTTACCTCCAGGTGCCACTCTCATTCAGTATGTAGATGATCTATTGATTTCTGCTGATTCTGAGGACATTTGTAAACAGGCTACTATTACCCTGTTACAACACTTGGCTGATCTTGATCACAAGGTTTCACCCTCTAAGATGCAATATTGCCGCCCAAAAAAGTCACCTACCTAGGTCATCTCTTGTCAAAAGAGGGAAGACAATTAACTCCAGAGCGTATCCAAGCAATTGCTCAAATGTCTGTTCCAAGTACACAAAAAGAGGCACGTGCCTTCCTGGGCATTACCTCTTATTGTAGACAATGGATTCCGAACTTTTCTCTGTTAGCAAAACCTTTATTAGCACTCACTCTTAAAGATACACCCCAACCTCTCCCTTGGACTGCAGAATGTCAGAAACGTTTTAATAATTTACGTACTGCCCTGTGATCTGCACCTGTATTAGGTACTCCTGGTTACAGTAAGCCCTTTACACTTTATGTCCATGAGAGAGAAGGATGCGCATTGTCAGTTTTAACACAACAATTTGGGGATAAGCAACGCCCATGTGCTTATTTTTCAGCCACACTAGACCCAGTGGCCAAAGCATTACCTAGTTGTTTGAGAGCCACAGCAGCAATGGCAGTTTCCATTCGACAATCTGCTGGATTGGTGTTAGATAATGCTCTTATTGTCATGGTGCCACATGCAGTAGATATACTCCTAAATAGGACAAAGACACAGCATCTTACTAGTGCTCGTTTGTCAGGATACAAACTAACACTTTTGGCTAGTCATGTGCATATTAAACGATGCAATACCCTAAATCCAGCCACATTGATACCGATCCCAGAAGAGGGCAAATACTCAAGAACCACATGATTGTTTCTTCCGTACAGAGGAAGAGACAAAGGGTAAAGTTGATTTAAAAGATACTCCACTCTTAAATCCAGATGGAATCCTATGGGTTGATGGCTCTTGTTTTAAACTCCCAAATGGTGAGACAACCTCAGCTTATGCAGTTACGACTTTGTATACAATTGTAGAAACTGCACGTATTAGACAGAATTCAGCTCAGGCAGATGAATTGATAGCTCTTACTGAGCTTGTATATTGGCTAAAGGAAAAAGAGTGAATGTATTCACAGATAGTCAATATGCGTTTGGAGTGGCCCATAGTTTTGGCCGCTTATGGAGAGAGAGAGGATTCCTTACCTCCCATGGTGCTAAAATACAATATGGCGAGTTGGTGAATGACCTTCTTGAAGCACTTACTTTGCCTATTCAGATAGCAATTGTCAAGTGTAGTGCGCATAAAAAGATTACTGATGATATAGATCAAGGGAATGCGTTTGCAGATCAGACAGCGAAAGAAACAGCCAGAGACGTTACAAGCCGCATGTATGTTGCAGGCCCTGCTAGATGGGTCAGACAAGGAGGAATGTGTGAAGACACAATAGAAAGTGTGAAAATGATTCAGGAAGAAGCTACAGAGAAAGAATTAAATGAGTGGAGAGGGACTAAAGGAATGCTAGACGCAACAGGGTGTTGGACAGAATTGTCTGAACATTAGCGCTGGTTATTACCAGATGCCTATGTGCTTCCGGTTGTTACCATGGCACATGGTCCAGCTCACATCAGTGCTAGAGGAATATGCAAACTTCTGGCTCCTGTATGGCAGAATGAAGGTATTCCAAAATGTGCAGACAATCTAGTTAAACATTGTATTGTTTGTTTAATGCATAACCCAGGAAAAGGTACACCAACCCCAGCAGGTCATTTTGCTCCCCCAACATATCCTTTTGAAGTGTTGCAAATAGACTATATTCACATGGAGCGATGCAACAACCTCAAGTACGTCCTTGTGGTGGTATGTGCCTTTTCTATGTGGATAGAGGCCTACCCCCTAAAGCATAATACTGCTCTATCTACAGCCAAAGTTCTTTTGAAGGAGTTTTTCCCAAGGTTCGGCTTGCCCCGAATCCTCTGGAGCGATAACGGAAGTGAATTTGTAGGTCAGATAATGCAGAAAGTATGCGCAGGTCTTGGAATAAGACAGACATTTCATGCAGCAAATCACCCTCAGTCATCAGGCCTAGTGGAATGCTATAATGGTACTCTAAAACTCAAACTAGCAAAATTACAGGCCAGCACGGGTCATACATGACCCGATGCTTTACCCTTAGCACTATTGTCCACTCAAACAACTGTTCATTCCCGTATGGGACTCAGTCCCTACGAGGTTGTGTTTGGACGCCCAGCAAATGTTTGGGGAGTCCCAAGGCCAAAGAAATATTCTGACATAGAGTACCCATTGTTAATTGTTAATGACCTCACCACTAAATTGCGTGTCCTTCACCAACAGGTACAAGACGCCTTGCCACAGGCTTCAACTGATCCTGGACATGGCAAACACCCAGGGGACTGGGTGTGTGTGAAAAATGTTCAGCGATCAAAGAATTTGGAACCTCGCTGGAGAAGGCCTTGTCAGGTCTTACTGACGACGCGAACAGCTGTAAAGGCGTTCGGCAAAAATAACTGGATCCATGGTGTACATTGCAAAAAGGTACCCTTGTCTTTGCCATATGACCAGTGGGTCCGCGAAGGTATTGGTGATTTTGAAAGTGAAAGGATTCCTCGATTTGTACCTTTTAGCGATGCACACCTGAATTGGACTCGGTCTGAAAAAGAAGATGATGACGTTTTGCAGGAAGCTGTCCCACAACATCTGAGGTTGAACACAACTAATCCAGAGACACGTTTTCAGAATCACTGTGCCGAACAAAACTAGATACAATTTGAGATCTAGAGTTACTAAGAACAATTGAAAAACTTTTATTGTGTTTCTTTTTGTGATATTGACCATCTAATTAGGTTGCAGGGTCGTGGTAAGAGCCTTAGTTAGTGACCCGAGTCGTGGCAATAGGTCTGCGGGACTTGCAGTGTCTTAGGACGGCTGATAATCACGGCTAAGTGAAGAAGGAAGACTGCCACGAGCAACACCTAGAAGATGGATTCTGCTATGTTAGAAAAAAATAATGACAAAATATTGTAAATTATTATATACCAAATGTAGTATAACATTGTGTATTTTCATCTCTTTATGTATTATATTAGCGTGTGTGGGTTGGATTGTTAACATTGTACAGCGCAAACGTATATCTACCTCCCAGCCCCTACCTTTTCGCACTACTGTATCCCCACACCAATTTCGTACACTACCAGAGCATGAGCAAATTAGGAGAATGGAGTATCTCAACAATTTCTTCATTCAATTGTTACACCAGCATCAATTGGTAATCAATACCACCGACTGTTGGGTTTGTGGACTTTTACCCCATAACACAGATAAGGGAATGCCATACTTAGTTCTACCCTTCTCTTTAAAAGGATCTGCTTGGGCTTACACCTCCATGTTTGCTAATGCCTATGAGAACTAGCATCGACATCCTGTTAGTCCATATAGGGATGAGGTTGACATTAGTCATGACGCACTAATATAAGGAATAGTGCTATGTCAAAACATTACAACAAATTTAATGAATTCCCTACTGACGAACGACAAGCATACGTTGATTGGAATGTGACATATTATGTCACTAGTCTTACAGACAGAGCCAAAAGGAAAAGATCCCCACCTATATATACTGTACCCCACCAAGGTCACTTATGTCTCCAAGGAAATGGTCAAAGTCTTAAGGCCCAATTGGGAAAGAGCACTTGTAACATCACATATACCTATGCATCCCAACCCTCTCCACCACTGGTAGCATCTCAAGGAACATATTTCATTTGCCATGATAGAGCTTATACATGGCTACCAGCTGATTTCTCAGGAACTTGTTATATGGCTTTTCTCCTCCCTCCAACATTTACCGCTCCTTCAGGACATCAAAGAAATAAGTACAAGAGAGATGTCTTTGATCAAAAAGACACAGCAGGACAAGAAGGAGGTGACTTCCTTAAAGGATTCCTCCCATTTTGGGGCCCCATGGCCAATAGTAGAAACATCAGGCATCTCATTCGAGTGGTTGAAGCAACAATTAATGAAACTGTCGGAGCACTGGGTAATATAACCGCCGAGCTTCAGCCGGATCGCCTTATGACATTACAAAACAGAATGGTGTTAGACATCATTCTCGCAGACCGTGGTGGAGTCTGTAAATTGATCGGATCCAGCTGTTGCGTTTACATACCTAATAAGGCACCTACAGTATACCAGGCCATCTCTAAGTTACACCACATTGCTGAGTCCATCCACCAGGACGAAGGAAGCTGGTCTCTGATGGGATGGTTTTGGGGAATACTGTCCACATGGGGATGGAAAATACTAACTTTCATTGGAATGATTTTAGCCATTGTTTTTTCATGTTGCCTCTGCCTACAATGTGGTCCCGCCATCTGTGGCATTTGTGCCACCATATGTGTTCCAAAACCCATTTCGCAGCAAACAGAAAACATACAAATGATGTTGCAACAACAGCTTAAAGACATTATGGCTATTGAAATAGACTCAGAATAACGTGAGTTTATGTATTGCCTGCGTAATGGCAAAAGGAGGGTCTGGGAGGGTCGGAGGAAATTCGGTTCCGACTCCATTTTGTGTTTCACCGCCATTTTGTGTTGCCCTCACTCAGGCAGCGCGGCGAACAGAAAACTCTTGCCCTTCGTACTGCCACGTATCAAATGACCCCTCTATCCTTGAAGTGAAGTCGATTCCAGGAACCAGTCCGACTCCCTAATCCTTATCCAAACTGCCTGTTGGCCTTCAGTATTCTTGTCTCGACTCACTAATCCTTGTCTCAAACCATCTGTTGGTTTTCATTGTTCTTCTTCCCGCCTTATCCTACCTTGCAAATTAGCCTTTTCGCAATACACAAACACGTCTACCAATGTTGATTAACTCAGGGACACCTTTATTGTATCACCTGTGAGGTTAGTCAAAACATGACCTAGGGGGTGGATAATTTAATCATGTGACGTCTTGTTTTTCCCAAAAAACATATCTTTTCATTGGTTTAAATTTTGCGCATTGGGAGTGTTCTTGTGCAAATGTAAAAAGATATAAAAGACTGTGAGCCCCAGAGTAAAGGGGCAGTCTCCTGAGAACATACAATTGGTGTACTTCTAGGATCACTGTGCATAGCTGCAGCTAATAAATCCTGTTGTCTACGCCGAACAGAGTGTCCCGTGTCTCTGTACAACAAAGCAGGTGAACTCGGAGATTTAGGCGTGCCCTGCGCCGCTAGGCCCATACAGGCCAAGTTCTTCATGGCCGGCAGCTATGGCCAGTACGCCACAACCTCTCTTCAGATCAGAGAGAAAGATAACTTGTAGAGACACATAAAAAGTGTTTTTCACAAGGCTCTGGGGTTAGAGAAGAGCAGTACCAAGATTGAAAAAATTGGCAACTACAAATCAGTGCCATGATGCTCTCCTAGCTAAAACAAAATGGAAGCAGGGTACGTCTAATTTCTTCAAATTGTATCTCTTTTACTCTGAAATGTAATTCACTGCTAATAATGAAGGTAGACATTTCTGTAAGGAAATTCTTGAAGGTCATGAGTGTTTCCTTATGTTAGCTAGATTGAACAAGGGTCCCTGGGATCCAAGTAAAATATTGGGCCTGCACGGAGAACTGAGGCCAGCAAGGCAACACAAGGCAGCCCAATGTGTTTGTTTGCCCTCAGGGCAGAAACCTATCAAGCGCTTTGTTATTCACCCTTCCATGTGCAAGGTGCCAGTTTGTCTGGGGACTGAGTCACAATCTGAATAAGGCCCATCCGACTGATGATTGTCTGCTTTTAATAGTCTTCTGCAACTTGAGAGGCTTGTGGTGTGAACTCCTGCTCAAACGTTTGGCTTCCTTCGGCCCAGTATAAGTAGGTGGAATTTAATACTTTAAAGTTTCGGCTGTTTCTGCTGAGGTTGCCAATCTTGATTTCTCTTCAGGTTCCTGCCTCTGGTGTATTTTCTTTTAGCATTAGACAGTATCTTTGCCTTTAAATAAATCAATTAATTTAATGAAATGGTGTATGGCTTCTGCTTATGTCACCAATTCCTATTCTAGTGCTTTCGAGAAGTTTTTATTAATTGAAAGCCATTGCTGTCTGGTACATGTTGCCATAAGGATTACTGGGCCTTCTGTGACTACCACCCTCTTTGGTGTACAGGCACACAGCATTACGCTGTTGCGGTGGCTAAGCTGGGAACTCCCTATTATAAGTACAGTTTGTGAGTCTAGCTCTCATAGACCCTCACCCATCACTCCCCCTGGTGCAGCATCCCATAACATAAGCCGTTCCTCATTGGTCATCACCCAAGACAAACACACATCACACAAAAGCTTAAAATAACACTCTTCCAGCCACACACCCTGTATGTTGTAGCTTGATATCCATGTTGGTAAGTGCCTCAGCGCCTCACATATGGGTAGTAAGCACCATATAAATGCTAAACCATACAATATTTACATTGGACATATCGAAGTAAGACATACATGAAAAGTTAAAGTACCATTACATTTATTAGAAATACTTCCACATTGCCGCTGTTGATCACACAACACTGAATATTAATCTCAAGGCTGCTTAGTGGGGGTAACAGAACTTCTGTTGTGATCAGTGTGCAAACTTGAGCAGGCTAGCTGACATAAGGGTGGCATGGAAGTCCAGACCTCTTAACTTTCAAGTTAAATTTCATAAGTGTATCTATTTAATTTCTCACATAACAGTTTGTCCAGCCTACAATTAAAATATCCTTAAACTGGGTAATAGTAATGTTTGCTTCTCACAACACTATAAATCAAGTTTATCCGGGATAAACCCTAGCAAAAGGAAAGCTCCTAATGGCTGCCATCTTGCCAATGTACCAAAACCAATGTCTGAAGATGGGGATTTAGGGATGAGTTTGTGAGCCTCATTGCCACTCTATGGCTACACCTTTACATACGATGCCAATAGGAACCTCTTGCAAAATGTCCACCTTCCTTCTGATATCTTCGTAAAGTGGGTTTGTGCTCAGTAGATGCAACAAACAAGGCTAAATACATGCAGGGCCTGGATCCGGGAGTGTGGCCACAAATAATTGGAGCCCAGGTTGGATATTAAATCTGTTGACAAAGCCTGGAGAGGAGGAAAGCAAAGACCTCGTTTTGTTCACAGTTGATAGCAGAATAGTTCTGTGAGTTGCACCCTGGCTGGATAACTGCAGATTAAGGGGTTGAATCTATGCGAGGCACAAACGTCCTTCCAGGGTCCATTATCTGGGCATCATTAAATAGTATAATAGTAACTCCTAAGAAAAAGTGGAAACCTTTATGTGTAAGCAATAAGTCAAATGACAGCTAAAAAAATACTTTTGACACACCACCGCATTGACATTGTGCGTCGTTTCACCACTGTGTTAATACCCAATGCTCAGAATAACATCATCATTAAAAAGGCTCAGAATAGCACTGAAAAAACTTTCACAATCATGTGTGCATCCACATTTTGATCTCTTCAGAGATCAACAGAAAGAGTGAAAAAGGCAGGATGTTTGAGGACTCTTGCAGATTTTTCTAAGGAATTGATTGGTGGTGTGGCCTATGGATAAAGGGTGTCCATGATGGGAGTAGCTCATTGTATTATATTTATTCCTTTGCAAATTACCCTGGATAGGTTTTTCAACATCTTTCCATTTGTCATATCAATGAAGTTGCTTGCCATTTCTACAGTTGAAAAAGTAGATGACAAGTTTTGTGACTTCTGGCCAACAGCATGTCGCGCTCTTTCACAACGAGAAACCTTGCCTAGCTACAGTACTTCCCTTTTGTCTGCCCCTGCACTCACTGCCCTAATAAACAATACCCAGGGGCAGCACTCACCAGGGGCTGTCAGAACTGTATCTATGAAATAACCTACAAATAATTAGATGGGCAAGAAAGGACAAATTCACAGCCCCAGGGATGCAAGTGGGGGACTGAAAGTGTATAACGGAGTAATTAATCTGCTACAATCATAAAAAGAGAGGTCACAGAGCTCCCTGCTAGCAAAATTGGATGGTTATCAGATTTTCCACCCTTAGCTACATTTGCTAGATCGCCCTCTAAATTAAGGACTGGTGGCCTGGGCTGGGAAGCAAACATGCTAGTCCCACTGTGGAATAAAATGTAGTGCAATAACAGTAGAACACTGTGAGGCCAAGGACAGGAGCCCCCTGCACAGGGCCTTGCAGCACTACATAATGGCTAAAGGCCCTGGGAAAGGGGCCCAACACCTGGACCTTGCAGTCTGATGGAGCGCTGCAAGGCACACCTGCCCTGGACCTCGCAGCACTGGATAAAGGCGGCAAGTCCCAGGGAAAGGGATGCCACACATAAATGTGCAACCTGATACAGTGCTTCGAGGCCCATGGGATGGGGACCACCTACCCTGTGCCTTCAAAGCTGGTGGAGCATGGGATCTTAATAAATAATTGGTTTACAATTCAGAATTTGTGTCTCAGCATACCTGAAATATAGTCCCTGCTCTTACTGGGCCCTTGGGCACTGGACCTTGAACGTAGGTAAGAATTAATCAGAAGCTGCAAATCAACATTCAAATTATGCATCACAAATATCAATTATTGGGAGTCAATGAGATTATTGGTATGAGTTTAAAGAGTTTTATTAAAGTCTTTTAGTAACTATTTTCTTTGTCATCAATAAGTCATCAATTCTTCAGTAATATCAAACAGAACAATTGCATAAAGCACTTTCCATATAAGTAAATCTCTATTCTAAGTCAATAAAATAAGAGGAAGGTATCTTTTAGAAATCATAAAGAGTTCTAAATCGGGAGGTGAAAGCGCAAAGCTTAATGTAATTTAGATAGTATATCTCATGAAGAGAAGTTCAGAAATTAAGTGAAGTCTTGAAAATATAGCTACGATTCTGGCAAGGGAAATTAATGGGTCTCAGCTTCTACCTCAGTAAAAAGGTTAGGAAAGTCTGCTAGGAGCACAGAGCTTCAGAGTGTCTGGGTGGCAGTATCAAGGAAAAAGCTGTACCCGTGGTCTAGGAATATGCGATAATACAATATTTTGATATCAACAACAATGCCATCTTGGAACAAAGACTTGCAAACATTAATTGTTACATGTAGCATTATTAACAACATTGTACAAGTCGTGGTTTGGTTCTCACTGTCTTCTCTTTTACAAGACAAAACAGTTGACGGTTAAGTCTGTAATTCCTCAAGTTAAATCATCTTTTTCTCACATAGTCCAACTTACAAGTCGTGTTCATAAAGCAACATTTAAGTGAAATGCAACTATATTATTTAATACACTATTGTCTTCTATAAAAACTATCTCTATGGGAAGATGATCGAAAATAACTTTTATCTATTAAATTATGTTGGTTCAGCACATTTTATCATTGAACTCTTTACTTCTTCACATTACTAAGAATGTTCACCTATGGTCAGTAAGAATGAAAAAAGAAACTGCGTTCATAAGCATTTATAACTTAATATGAACATATATGAAGCCTAGTACTTCCATCTGCCTTTTAAAAATATGACTTCGCGTTTCAGGCATACACTTTATTTCTACATGTTAGTTGTATTAATTTGCGTTCATTTAAAATGCTTTATCAAAGCAGTAGCGAGACACTTTGAAAAACACTACCTTACCATGCAAGTCTGATCTGGCTGCACCCTCCTCTCATCCACCTCTCCTTACCTGTTACTGTTCGGCTGGTCCTGGAAACAGAAGGGCCTTTTGTTGCCTGGAAACATAATACAGAAAGGGCACGCCAGACGTACGTTATCACAGGTTTTTAGGTCTTGTCTAGGCAGCGAGTGATCTGTCTCTTTGAGACATGCTGTATCTAAGATGGGCTTGATAAAACACTCATCTTTTTCATTGGTTCGTGTTGCTGTCCTTTAGAAATGTTGGCTTTTCATTGGTGAATACATTTAGTAGTACCTCCTTTTGGAACTTTGTATCCTCCCATGAGGACTGGCCCTCTTACATGTTCAGGTTATTTATACTTAGATAGAACTCTTTTTTTTTGTTGGCCTGCCTCTTTGCTCGTTAACTGTTCGTTTTACTTGTGCAATGAAACTGGTCATTTAATTTGCTTGCTGTGTGCCTCCCCCTCATCCCTCCCACAACACTGCTACAGGCCCCACCACCCATTCAAGGCCACTGCTGTTTTACTTACAACAGTGCTTAACCATTCCCAAACATTGAATTATTATGCTATTTTACATTTCTAGCTTTTATTCATATAGTACACCTATCCATGTGCTCAGGGAAAATTAAAAAATTAGGCTGACACCAGACTTGAACACAGACCCTCAACTCCCCAGTCGGCAGCTCTCACCACTGCGCCATATTCTTTATTTAGCCATATTGCATGGTGCAGTACCATATGTGGCCAAAAGAGGTCTCACTTTACAGCTAGTGACAACCTGTGGTACTGCACCCTCACAACACTGCTTGTTGTTTACTGCTGGTTCTTTAGATGTTTTGATGTACTGGAAGCCTTGTTGTTTTTGTAAAAACATTTAAATATTGTTAGTGTATATTACTTATTGTATTGTTTTATTCACAATAGCATTTGATTTTAGTGAATTAAACCATTAAGCAACTATTATCCCATTTTGAGTTGGTTTTTCACAGACCCGCTTAACCTTTGTTGTGTACATAATTCATTATTTAGAACATGTAGGTGATTACCATTCAAGGATGCCCAGCACATATTTGCCTGTGGTTCACCAAGATTTGACCTTCATCAACTTCTCTGGCTACGTATGCTTAGGATGCGGACGTGCTCCTAGCCATAGAAACAGCTTCACAATTCTGCTTGTGACTCTCATGCGGGATGTCATTAGTGCGACGTGATGCAGCAGAGAAGGCATGGTTGCCCAGCAAACAGTATAACTGGAAAGAGCTGGAAGGCTTTCTGTACGTGGATACTACGTTTGTGGGAGCTATCACTCAGCAAGGGCGGATGGATAAATACTGCTGGCGTAACAGTTTCAGACAGTGCATGCTCAAAAGAAGAACAAAGAATTTCAGCATCCAAAGGAAAGCAATTTCCAGGAGTCCCATGCTGGAGACATTGATCACAATCTCACTGTGGACAGGTAGACTTTCAAGAACATGCAGATCAGAAGACTCCTAAGGCAGCCGGACCATCACACAGCTGTTTTTGGAGGAAATAAAAAGCAGAGGTGAGCTTCTTTATAGGGTTTGTTTATTTGGACGTTTTCGAGGTGAGCTTTTTGCACGTTTTTTTTTACTATTCCTTTTCTTTCTGCTGTGTTTTCGCCACTTTTTGAATAAGAAAATTAATGTAGCAGGACAACAGCATGTATTTTTTTTAATCCACTCCATATTAGCATGCACGGTGGATGGATAAATACTGCACGCATGACAGTTAGGGCAGAGCATGCTCAATAGAACTAAGTCTTTCAGCACCCAAAGAAAAGCGGTTTCCAGATGAACAAGGCTAAAGACATTGATCAAAACCTCACTATGGACAGGTAGACTTTCAAGAACGTGCAGGTCAGAAGACTCATGAGGCAGTCGGACCATCACACAGAAATTTTTTGATGGAATAATAGTCAGTGGTGAGCTTCTTTATAGAGTTTGTTTATTTGTACTGTTTTTATTATCCCTTTTCTGTCTGCCATGTTTCTATGCATTGCCAATAGTTGTAAATAACATGGATTTCATCAAATTGTTTAGGTCTTGCTTATGCACATACATTTAAATGTGCTAATTGTAGCGGTCTAGTTGCCGCTTGTTGGACCTGGGGTTACCAGTCCACATGGGGTAGCCTGGCACAGAGTGGAAAGACCTATCCCGAAGGCAATCGTGTTATGCTTGCATCACACCTCTGACAGTAATCTAGCGCCCATCCACCAAAAAGGAAACACCACACCGTTTTTAGAAAAGTAGAACATCTTTATATTTTCTGTTGCTTAGTTTCTTGTATTTCTCTCAGTTGCAAACACATTACCATATTTCCATTTCTTACATTGTATTTGAGTTACCTGCTCTGGTTAACATTTCCCATGACATAGTAATTTGGTTCTCTGGTAAATCTCACTTAGTCACAACATTTTTAAACAGGATAGCAGTGTAGTTAAACTCAATTTACATCCCCCCTCCTTCATCTGAAAGATAATGAAGCGAGAGGCAGTTCTGATGTACTCTGTTATCACAACTAGGCCTCTGATATTAGTATCCATACATTTTACATCCACAGGAGTGGCTCAGTTTGAGATACCAGGCAAATAAATATCTAAATTGCTCTAGAATTAGTTCATCCTGAGGCAGTAATTTCAGGCAGACAGTTATTTTTAGTTATTCATCAAAGCCCTGGTGGATTCGGCAGTTCTCACTCAGCTTGCACCTCCTGCCGTTTGACTCTCCCCTTCCGTAGTGCTTGTGGGACAATAGTACTGTTTCAAATACCCCTTCCCTCCGTTACTCCTCCGTGTCCTTCGGCAATTCCCACCAACTTTGGAGGAAGCAGTGAGGCCCTCTCAGTACCTGGGGCTCCCCACAACACTTTAAAGGTCTTACCAGGTCATTGCCGATTTAATTTCAGACCACTCACTCAGCCACATTCAGCCCAACTTGCGTGTCTGTAGCTTCGATCTGTTTCCTGCCCCGACGCTGCAGGCTTCTAGCAGCTGTCGAGGCCGGGACTGCACAGCGACTTCCGCGGCGTATCTTTCGGCCGTGTGTCCCGCCCTCTCCTCACTCGTCAAAGAGGGAGGGTACTGAACACGGGCCGGCCTCCTCGGATTCCCGCCCCCTTCTTCCTGCGCTCGCTTGACAGCGCACACGGACTTCCACAATGCCGCCACAGGGGGAAACTGATCCTCCGCTGACTAAAACCGGGCCCCCTCGCTTATCTCTCAATCTCCTCAGCGGGGGCCCGTGGACGCCATCAGCCCGCACCGGAGACAACAGCCTAGCGGCGAAGACCTCAGCGGGCCAGCCGCACTAAGGTAGGGTTTTTCTTTCGATCTGAAGGCCAAAGTTCTGGGGCAGTGGCGGTGATCTACCTGGCCCTCTCCCCGTTCTATGGCAGCAGTTTAATTAGGTTTGCGTGGGGTAAGGGAGAAACCTGACAGTCACTGGGCACTCTAACTCCAGGCAGCAGCAAAGGTAAAGTGAGCTCCAGCAGGGGTTATAAGTCTCTAACCAACGATAACTCGGCTTCTTTTCTCCCTCATGTACTCCCGGGTCAGATGTCCCTCACCTGTCAGACTCAATTCAGGGTTTCTCACTAGAGTTCAAGAGGAAAGGTGATCCCAGGTAGGTTGTGAGGTTCAGGGCTCAATCAACCAGTAGGGGGGAGCGTCAGTTGAGAGGGCTAGAGAGTCCAGTACTAGACAATCCCCCCCCCCCTCCTCAGTGCACCTTCCTCCCCACAGGTAGCCTCCACTCCCGACCTCTCTTCCTCTCCCTCACAAGAACACAAGACCCAAAACGGCCGACCCTGTCCACCTTTTATAGCCCAGGCCAGGTGAGTCCCGAGGGGTCCAGAAGGTTCTGGAACTCCTCATACAAACCTATAGCCACAGACCCTGAGGTGAAAATTGCCAGTTGGCAGGCCACCATTTTATGTTTCCCTACTCTCCATTTTGAAAGGACACCTGTGCCTCAGGTTTAAGTGGACATGATGAGGCACCCAAAGCCCTAAGACAACACCAAAACTTTTAGTGGACACAAAAATAAAAGAAGGTTAGGAGGTGAGAAGGGAACAAAATAGATAAATAAATAGGAGGGACCACCCAAAGGGCTGACAGGTCTAACACCGCTCATATAGTATTCAGAGACCCTTAGCCTGGAACGGCATATACACATTGTATCACTCTCTGGCCAGGCGTGGCCAGAGAGTATAAATAAACGAGCGGAGGTCGCTTGTGACTTCTCGCCCAGACCAGTTAATTGTGTGTATTGGTTAGTGCCATAGGGCTAGTTCCAGTCGCTCCTGCCGAGCAACATTACACTGGCGAAGAGGGTGATCGTTCCATCGCCCACATACAGCGACCCACACCCCACTAGCCACCTGACGCCTACTCTCGGCCCATCGGCCCGGTAGAGTAAAGATCGATGGCTTCGCGTGGAAGCCACATGCCTTGTGTCACTGCTGCTAGCACCGAACAATGAGAAGCTGCGTAGCATCACCGCCGCGCTGAGGACGCCTGCGACATCAAGACCGCCTGCCCGAACATCGGGACCCCGCAGCAACAAAAAGTACGCACGTGCCTGTTCCCCTACCTGGGCCTGTTCGCCTATAATATGACCGGGTAAACGGTGTTCTCCTGGAAAAGGCCTGTGGAAGCCCGCATTGTGGAGCAGAGACGCACGCATGTGTAGACCGGCCAGCCAGTCTCCGAGATCCCGGCAGCTGCTGCGTCATCAGAGGCAGTGCGCACATTGCCCAAGGCCCACCGCCGCCCCGTAAACGCTTTCTGCCCAGGATCGAGCCATGTGGTGGTAATATTAGTTTCCGCCTGAATGAAAGTAGCTGCCCCATGATCAAATACCAGCCAGAGATGGGGTGTCAAAGCTACGGCCCAGAGACACTAGGGCATGGCGGTGTATGTAAAGAGGAAAAAAAAAGTAAGAAAGAAGAAAAGAATCAGGCAAACCCAGAGCAACACTCCAATGCCGCATTAGAGAGGCACAGCGCAAGGCACACGACGCAGGTGTGAAAATGATAGACCAGGAGGTACAAGCAGCACCGCAGTTCTTGCCACCCACCCAACAAGCTGGGCCTCCAGCTGTGCAACCGTTGCAACACGTCCAGATCAACGCGTTGCACCTTTTTAGCGAGCTCATAGACCCAGCCACAGCGTCCCCCAGATGGACAATCTGGATCAGCAGGCTGGACAATTATTTTACAGTGACGCGGGAAATAGATGGTGCAGTAAAGAGGTCTCACCTATTGCACTTCGCAGGCGAAGAAATTTACAAGCTATTCTCTCATCTACCCAACACCGGGGTGTCCAACGACTACAACACAGCGGTCAGGGCCCTAAACGCGCATTTCGATCCCCAAATAAACCAGGATTACGAAACGTTTAAACTACGCCAAAGGGAAGGGGGAAATGGATGGATGCGCGACTGCTGGAGTTGGCGAGCACATGTACAGATGACCAGAACAAAGAGGGGAGGATCAAAGTGATCCAAGGTTGCGGGAACAAAAACCTCCGGACTCTCATCTGCGCCAACCAGGTATTGCCTTAGACAAACCTACCAGGATATAGCGGCATAAAAGTGCAAATTTAGCGGCACAAATTTGTAAATTTAGCGGCATTATTGCGGCACTTTATTTTACTCGTAATCATTCTTTTTCAGCCCTAAATCATTGGAACCTGTTTTAGCATAGTATTTCTCTTTGAAATAGGCATGTTTAAAGTTTCTGCAGCTCTTCAGAAGCACAACTACAATCTACTAACCTGCTAACCTTGTGGGAGGGGGTGTATTTCTCCCTGGGATTTTGTAGTGCCCATGAGTGCACCCCTGCCGGGGCACCACTTTCACCGCTACCTGGGTGCAGTTGCAGAGCTCCCCTTTGCTCCATGGGTGCAGTCACACAGCCCCCATTTGCTCCCCGGGTGAAGTCATACAGACCCCCATCGCTCCCTGGGTGCAGAGGTACAGCTCCCTCTTGTGTTGGGTGCACTGACTCCCTTTTATAGGTAGTGCTGACAGGGCAGACATCTCGCAATAATCATCCTTAAGAACCAGGTTCCCCAGTTCCAAATTCAGTAGCTCTGACCATGGTGTGTCATCCTCTCCCCCACTAAACACCGTAACGCCCATTGAGAGAAACTCGCACTGCCTCAACTATAACCAAATTGTGCCCACTATAAACACCTGCATGTGACTCAATTTAAATTATCCACTACCTAAGAGCAATATGCTGCCTACAAAAAAAAAAAATAACATCTTCCTGGAAAAAGCAAATACTCATAGGGAATACAAAATTAAGTTAAGCATGTGAAATGTAAGCAGGAAAATACATGGTTACTTTAACGCTTTTACACTCACTATTCAGAAATCAGTGAGTGTATTTGCCTGAAAAGTTAAGGACATGACTACAGGGCACGGAATGGACCCGTTTCAATGTCCATTGCTTATATTATTACAGAATGTAAGCAGTATAGTAAAAAGACCAATTCCCTAAACACCGAGACGCAGTACACATTTTGTTTTCCAATCCACGTGTTGCAGTGCCTCCAGCACTGGTGCACTAGTTCCCCGCAAAAGTAGAGCTTCACTGGCAAACTCTGATTTTATTAATACCCAAACGCATTTGCGCCACTCTACGATCTGCCCACTTTGCTATTACTCTGTTTGGCTTTATTCAGTTATTTTTCACGTTTTGAACCTTTTATTCCCGCAGCTACATTTTGGAACATTGCTTTCATTGGGCCGGTACTGTCCAGTACGAAGTACCCGGCACTTTTTGATATTGAGAGAGAGAGTACCGGCACTTCTCGGAAACAAGCAGGTACTCTGTTACAGAGTACCTGCACTTCTATTTATCTCTTTCAAGCACTGCTTTGGAATTGTAAAATATCACAAAAAGACGCAATTACAATGTTTTTCTTTTTTGGATCCATTTCACAAAGAAACAAATCAACGAACGAAAAAAAGACAGGGGGAGAACAGTTTCTGAAGTCAGGGATTTCAGTAAGAGAAGCTGCTAGACAAAGAGAGGGAAGAAAATGGAGGAAGAAAGAAAGGGAGGAGGGCAGTTGAAGCGGCAGAGAAGACACAGTCAGTGTATTCTGTGCGCAAGAAGGAAAAGACAGTAATTTTCCTTATCTGCGCACCCCTCCCGTCCTGGCGCTGGAATCCTAATTATTTCAAGTCGAGCCTGCAAGCTGGAGAGAAGAGAAGCAATATTTTGCTTTTCTCGCTCCTCTTTTATAACTATTGAAAATAATCGAGGAAGCAAGCAGCTAATACGGCTGTAAAGCGCCGTTTCACGGGGTAACGTATGGGCGCACAGCCAATAAAATGGCATCATTTTTTCATGCCTACCGGGAGAGTTTTTTTCGCGGGCAGTTTGGCAAATATCGCGACTGTAGCGCTTGCCACTTGATTTCGCGATTTTTTCGTGAATCACGAAATCGCGAAATGCTGGAGGGTCTGATTAGAAGACATCCTCCTCATGGCCAGATTACATGACCTGACTGATGCCAGGGCAACGGCAAAGGACATCGCCATAACCCAACAGGCGGAGAAATCAGTCACAATCAAGACAGAAAGAGCGGATGCAGTTTGCACCCAGAATAGAGGCGCCCGTGGACGGTGGCCTCGAAGAAACACACAAGCATCGCGCTGCGGATACTGTGGAGGGGAAGAGCAGCCACAGGAAGAGTGCTCGGCGCAAGGGCGGACATGTTCGAAGTGTGGCACCCCCAACCACTTCGCAGTAGTATGCAGAGGAGGCCAGCGAAACCGAGGAGCCAGAGGACGACAACCACCGTCAAAAGCAGTCAGACCCCTGTCGCTCGAAGAGCCCGAAAATCCAAAGTCAGCCCGGAAACTCACACGACAAAGACACTACCTAGAGGACTCATCAACTGACAAAGAGGGCGAGTGCTACCTCATCTCGTTCGCGAGTGACCTCAAACGGAAGAGGCAGCCACAACCCACGTGCGTCCTATAAATTGCCGGATCTCAAGACACTGCGCTGATCGACACAGGGGCACCCGTCAATGTGATGGTGTGTAAACAATACAAGCGACTCAACCCAAGACCTGCATTATCCCCGTCGCATGTCAGGATCATTACATATGGCAGCCAAACGCCGTTACCGCTGAAAGGGAAAATGACCGTCCAAGTGAAGGTAGAAGGACAAGAAATTACTACCATGTTCCATGTGGTCGACAGAGAAGCTGACATTTCGGTGGGAAGCCATACAGGCGAAGAACTTGGCCTGGTCATGTTCGCCAAAACAGTCAAGACCCTGCAAACTGAAGATATCCTAGAATTATTCCCGCAACTATTCAAAGGACCCGATGCCTAAAGAAAGCCCCGATCAAATTACACATAGACAAAGCTGTAAAGCCAGGTGCCTCGAGACACAGGCGGATACCATTTTACCACAGACCACTTGTTGAAAAAGAGCTCCAAGGCCTTGAACAGCAGGGAGTTATTGAGAAGGTAACCAGACCGACACCATGGGTATCTCCCATGGTGATCGCAGAGAAACCAAAACAGCCCAGCAAGATACGGCTATGCGTAAATATCCGCCTACCCAACCAAGTGATCAAATGTGAAAGACACCTAACCCCCACCGTAGAAGACATCCTGCAGATCTAAACGGGTCCCATTGTTTCTCAAAGCTTGACCTCAACGCCGGGTACCACCAGTTGAGGCTAGCCGAGGAGAGCGGGTATATCACAACATTCTTGACCCACCTAGCCCTACGCTGCTACAAAAGACTGAATTTTGGCATCTCGTCAGCGGCAGAAATTTTCCAGAACTCAGTCTGGAAAGTGCTATTAGGACTCCAAGGGGTACTGTATGTCAGCAACGACATCCTGATACACTCTGCAACCATGGAAGAACACCATCACAGAGTCACCCTTCACTGAGACAAGTGTTCATTCTTCCAGAGGTCCATTGAGTTCTTTGGCTACGTGTTCAGCCAGAACGGAGCCAGAGTAGACCCAAGGAAGTCGCAGGCCATCAAGCAAGCTCCGACCCCGACAAAAGCGTCAGAAACTTCCTTGGGATGGCCACCTACTGCGGGCGGTTCATACCGAACCGAACCACTGCGTGCCCCGACAAAAAAAGATGTTGCCTGGAAGTGGGCCATGGAGAAGATGACGCCTTCCTGAAAATTAAAAAGGCGCTGTTGGGAAAAACCACCATGGCATACTTCGATACCACACAAATGACGGAACTATTAGTGGATGCCAGCCCCGTCGGGCTAGGAGCTCTCCTGACCCAGTAGACTGAACCAGGAAAATGGACTCCGCTCACATTCGTGAGCAAGGCCCTCACTCCAGTAGAATCCCGATATTCTCAGATTGAGAGAGAGGTGTTGGCCATCAAGTAGGTCTGCAACCACTTCCATCTATAAGTCCGTGGACATCCATTTCGAGTGGTGACCGACCACCAGCCACGGATCCCGCTATTCAGAAGCACGGCCCCACACCCGCCACCAAGAATCGAACTCTGGGCAATACAGTTGCAGCATTACCAAATGGAACTAGTGTATCGACCCGGGCGAATAATCCAGCAGATTTCTTGTCACGAAACCCGCCAGAAGCAGCTGGAAACGGAGGCGATTAAAAGTCCAAGACTAAGGAGTGCGTAGACATGTTGTCTCAGAGGGCCTGTCCGTGACCTATCACCCTGGGCGAAATCAAAACTGAAACCAGCACAGACACTGCACTGATGCGGGTGCTGCAATCACTCCAAAGAGGATACTGGGAAGATTTTCTGCATGGAGCCAACAGGTGGAACGAGGCCGATAAGGACCGGCTAGGCAAGCTCTTAAAAGTGCAAGACGAGCTGAGCGCCGCAGCAGGTGGGGTGATACTGAGGGGATCTTGAATAATCATTCCTGCAAATCCACAAAAACGAGCCACCGCCCTAGCCCACGAAGGGCACCAAGGGACAATGCAGCTGAAATCCCGCATGAGGGAGAAAGTGTGGTTCCCAGGACTCGAAGCTGCTCTGGATACCCTGGTAAGGAACTTCAGACCCTGTCAGCTCACGACTTTAAACTCTGGTAGAAGCGCACCCGCTGATACCGACTACATCGACCATCATGCTCCGGGATCACACGCTGATGGGACGAGCAGTGTGCGACCTCATTCGGACTTACTATTTATACAGGTTCCCTTGAGCCGGTGGAGGAGACGACCTCGAGACAACGCACCTGCGCGCCTTAAGAGGTATCTGGACCTAATAATATTTTCGGCAGCCCACGCAGCAACCCCGTGCACACGCCTAATCCCTGCTGATGAGCGTTAATGAACGCGAAACACGTGTCCAGGGATGGCAAGCACACCAGTGAACACCCTCAAGACTTTAAACTCGGGTAGAAGCGCACCTGCTGATACAGACTACATCGACCATCATGCTCCGGGGTCACACACTGATGGAACGAGCAGTGTGCGACCTCATTCGGACTTACTATTTATACAGGTTCCCTTGAGCCGGTGGAGGCGACGACCTCGAGACAACGCACCTGCGCGCCTTAAGAGGTATCTGGACCTAAGAATATTTTGGCAGCCCACGCAGCAACCCCGTGCACACGCCTAATCCCTGCTGATGAGCGTTAATGAACGCGAAACACGTGTCCAGGGATGGCAAGCACACCAGTGAACACCCTCAAGACTTTAAACTCGGGTAGAAGCGCACCCGCTGATACCGACTACATCGACCATCATGCTCCGGGGTCACACGCTGATGGGACGAGCAGTGTGCGACCTCATTCGGACTTCCTGTCAGCTCACGAGTAGCCAAGAACACCCCGCGCCAGTAATAACAGAAGACCCAGTGACAGCACCATGGGCGAGGATAAGTCTGGGCTTCAAGAGTTTTCCGGACGGCCGAGTAACTGCAGTCCTAATCGACAGCTAAACAAATTACCCCATAGTTGAGGTTATTCCATCCACAGCGTTTGCCCACCTGCAACCAGTCTTGAAGAAGACGTTTTTACTATTCGGACTACCTCAAAAAGTCAAGACTGACAATGGACCCCCTTTTCAGGGAGCAGAGTTCAAAATAGCGTTGCTGGGAGTCCACCACCACCGAATCACTACCCAATGGCCACAAGCTAACGGGGAAGCAGAACGCGTTATGCAGACCCTCAACAAAGTCCTGAGGATTGCAGTCTCCGAGCAGGCCGACCAAGAGGTGGCGCTGCACAGATTCCTACGAGAATACTGCAGTACTCCCCACCGCATAACACAAAGGTCACCCTGGTCCCTGAAGCTGGCCGGGCTCCGGCAGGACACCATCCCCGCCGCTGACGGGTGGGCCCCAGGGCTGTATGACCCCGCCAACACCCAGGCACGGAGAAAAACAACTAACAAGTGGGCCAGCAAGAAGAGGAGAGCCAAGACCAGGATCATTATGCCCGGATGCACAGTCCTAGTAAGGAACCGCCGCAGCGGAGGAAAGTTCCGCATCGCGAATGAACCTGGAGTGTGGACCGTGCTAATGACCAACATCGGACCGCCCTCACAGCTCAAAGAGGGGACGAGATCATCACTCGAAACATTTCCTGGTTCAAGCAAGTTCAGGACCCTAGTACAAGCCGGGCTCCTCCTGGCTATGTAGCGGGTGGAGAAGCCGTAGTGGAAGGCCTGTTGCCAAGTCCAAATGAAGTACACGCCGCAATGAGCCCGCCATCACTTATGGCCATAGAGACCGGGACCAATACGACCACCAGCCCCACCTGACAATCTTCAGGCGCGTCGAGGCGGCCACCACCAGTGGTACGAACTGAGACCCAAACGAAGACCAAGTCAAAGGCTCACAGACTTTATGTGTTAACTTTCTTGATTGGTTTTGAACACTGATTTGGGATGGGATGTAGCGGTCTCGTTGACGCTTATACAGTATTCTGAGACCCTTAGCCCGGAAGGGCATATACACTTTGTATCACTCTCTGGCCTTTGTATCACTCTCTGGCCAGGCTTGGCCAGAGAGTATAAATAAACGGGCGGAGGTCGCTTGTGACTTCCCACCCAGACCAGCTAACTGTGTATCTGTGTGTATTGGTGTGCGCCATAGGGCTAGGCCCAGTCGCTCCTGCCGAGCAACATTACACTAATGAACACTTGTGACCCGTGCTGCAAACACACCATATACATACAATCCACACAAAATAATTATACATCACAGGACAAAATTAAACAGCACATCACATTATTAAACTCCATTACATAACACTCCACAACACAAGATACAATACTACAGATTTTCTCTCCAGAACACAGTCCCACTCCACATGATTCCTATACACTAAATACCACATAATTTCTAGCCACATAATTACACTGCACACCATACAACAGAATACCACTACACACCACATACATCCCACTCCAAAACACATCAATAAAAAACATTTACAACTCCAATCGCTCTAACTCTCACAAATGCCAGACCTATTGCATTGAAAATGAGCGTTAAGAGGTTCTTCATCGCCCCTGTCCTGTTGCCATAATTGCTGGCCCTGCTGCTGTCACGTCTCCAACCCATTATTCCAATCCTCCCTCCCCCACCACCACTGCACCCCAAGATCGCACTTAAAAATATATTAGCAATGTGATCGGGTTGAGGAAGGGGCCCCAGGGCACAGGCCTGACTGTGAAAGTGCAGTGCACGGAAGTGGGGTCCCATGTTCTTGAGCCGAGGGCGAGGCTCTGTATTATGTTTTACCCCAGGCCGCCCATGCCTACCGCTGGCCCTAGTCGTACCCTCGGGATTCCACAACCCCCGTTCCAAAACAATACGGGGCGTAACACAGGCCCACGCATCCCCCGCAGTGCGGGGGGGCCTCAAGCTCAAGGGGGCCCCCTCAGCGCTGCACTTCGGCCTGGGAGCTCTGAATAGAGTCCGGAGGGGGCCCCTCCACGTACCTGGCAGGGGGCCCCCTCAATTATCGTTACGCCACTGATACTAATACATTCACAAGCTCATCAGAAACTCAGATACATGGCTGATACGATATAACAAGATAAAACAATAAAAGGCAAACATCAATACTACATATCAGTGCCTACAAATACCACTAGCGCCACCAAACCTCTCCATCATGGCCACCGTTTTGTTAAATTAGTGCAATTCAGTCACGTCTGCTGTTTACAAGGCGATTCCACTCCTGCCCAATATTTCTTTGTTTCAGTGCAAGTAATGCATATATGCCAACAGACTTGATTCCGGCGGGAGTTTTGCATTTCCTTCAATATACGTCCTCTATTGTTGTTGTTTTTTATCGCCCTCTTTCTAATTTCAAAATATTAGTATGTACCGTCTTCAGCGGCCGCCGTAGTGTTATACTGCAGGCAGAGCGCCTTCTCGGTCTTCGGAGCGTCCAAACCGAGAAGCTGTTCTGAAAACTGCCAGATTGCCTCTCGGAGCTGTGGGCACGAGAGCAGGGGAGGAGCGAGCCTAACTCTGTTTTAATGTGCGTCCCATGGTTGCTTGGATACCGTCCGTGACCTGGAAACTGCAGGGTCTACTTCCGGACACGTTTTGTTGATGTTGCATCAGAATTGGAGAACAAGGAACCGGGATGGAATCTGCTGGACAGCAAAGTGAGTGTCGTGCGCGTTTGAAAATGGGGATGGGGTTTTGGAGTGCTTGAATAGTGTGAATTCATTGTCACTGGCTGCGAATACCGGGTCTTTGACGCCTCTTGCACACATAGTATGTAGTGCCACCTGGAATTTACAGGACATCAGGGCACTCTCCTGGTCCTCCGGCCCCCCACCACCTCTTAATGGGGCATAGCGGGGTAGCTGATCTAGACCGTGGAGGAGAAATTAAGGTTGTCAAACATGTCTGCTTTCCTACGCAAGCACCCCCTCTATTTTAAATCCAGACGTTGCCCTAGCCTGCTTGTCTATAATCCTACTTCCATGTCTTTGCTTCCATCTCTCTTCGGTATGGGGGGGGTAAGCCAGTCTAACCTGTTTCGGATCAACCCTCAAGAGAGGACAAGTGATAGGCGTGTAAAGGTCCCGGCTCAAACAAAACTGTTGGATGAAACCCTCTCTTCTGTAGGGCATAATATTTACGCCTGCCTCCTTGTCCTTCGGTTTTTTTATTTATTTATTTATGCAATTTTATATAGCGCGGACTTTACCCGAAGGTGTCAGAGCGCTTCACAGAAGGATCAATAATGATATACAGGAACAAAATACAAATGCAAACAATAAGTTACATGGATCAAAAGTGACACTAGTGAGCAACCAAAATACATCATGGTCTTGGACTGCCGGCCACCTCCCCCCTTGAACACCGACTGAATTACCCAATTCAACCAGTCAACACATGGGGGTCTTTGGAAGTCAAGGGGGGGGTACGGGGCCCCCCCCCCCTGGCCGTATTTATTAAAATATAAAAACAAATCAAAAATTTTAATCAAATAAACATTTCTGACAATTATTAAAATGCACACTTTTCAGAATATTAGATTGACATCCGTTTCGACATGGTATGATGGGCTAACCTTAACAAATAGCTAATACAGCGTGTCTCCTAACGTAATCTAATCATCCTGAAAATTAAACTGCATTCTAATATTTCCATTACTTTTTAATAACTTTTTAATAACTTTAATAAAGGCCTACGGCAAGGTCGCCAACCGGTGTCAGATCCTTTTACAGCTGCGCTCTCGCGTTGAAGATGCGCATGCGCAACCCAGGGCACGTTACACCCACGTGCGCTCCCCGAACTCCATTTAACCATAACAGGAGGGCCCAGACACTCGCGCACCTTAGTGACGTCATAGTGTTGTGAGGGGTGGCTACCAGCCTGAGGAAAGCGTAGACTCCCTCCCCCGCACCCTTTAAATTAATGGAGACCATCTCCTGCCCCTGAAGTTCTGAGAGAGACCAAATGGCCCCTCCCGCGGGCGGCCCCTTTCGTGAATGGGTCCGCCCCCCCCGTAAGGACCTTAAAATGCTGCTCACCGATTAATTACCTTACCGCCAGACACACATAATAAATACGACAATGCTATTCTAAAAGGAAAAAGGCCTAAGGATAAAATTGTTAACACACAGCAAAGCATAAACATCTACATATATAGTTACTCCTGTAAGCGGGAAAAAGGGGCCTAAGGAAAAAACTGGTTAAAATCACGGCACTGCACCCACGTTTAACTTCTGTACTTCCTTCCAGTAAACAGGAAATTCAAGGCCTACTGGATCAAGTCCCCCTTATATCTATGTTCCGGCACATTGACAAAACCTGATACTCACCATTTGCCAAGCCCCAAGGTCTGCTAATAAGGGATGGAGGGTGGGGAAAATTAAACGGCCCCACGGTGGGGCGAGGAGCGAGCCTGGGGAGCGCGGGCACAAAGAGGCCGCTTCCCGCGCTCCCCAGGCTCTTAACCACTTCGCTGCCGCGACCCCGCCCCCTCGCCCCGGAAGCACACCAGTACTTCCGGGGCGAGGGGGGCGGGGAACGCGGCCCCGAAGGGGACGGGTTATGGGAGGGACCGGGCCCCGCCATGCTTGCGTGGGGGCCTATTGGCCCCCCCTTGTATCATGGTCTTGGACTGCCGGCCACCTCCCCCCTTGAACACCGACTGAATTACCCAATTCAACCAGTCAACACATGGGGGTCTTTGGAAGTCAAGGGGGGGGTACGGGGCCCCCCCCCCTGGCCGTATTTATTAAAATATAAAAACAAATCAAAAATTTTAATCAAATAAACATTTCTGACAATTATTAAAATGCACACTTTTCAGAATATTAGATTGACATCCGTTTCGACATGGTATGATGGGCTAACCTTAACAAATAGCTAATACAGCGTGTCTCCTAACGTAATCTAATCATCCTGAAAATTAAACTGCATTCTAATATTTCCATTACTTTTTAATAACTTTTTAATAACTTTAATAAAGGCCTACGGCAAGGTCGCCAACCGGTGTCAGATCCTTTTACAGCTGCGCTCTCGCGTTGAAGATGCGCATGCGCAACCCAGGGCACGTTACACCCACGTGCGCTCCCCGAACTCCATTTAACCATAACAGGAGGGCCCAGACACTCGCGCACCTTAGTGACGTCATAGTGTTGTGAGGGGTGGCTACCAGCCTGAGGAAAGCGTAGACTCCCTCCCCCGCACCCTTTAAATTAATGGAGACCATCTCCTGCCCCTGAAGTTCTGAGAGAGACCAAATGGCCCCTCCCGCGGGCGGCCCCTTTCGTGAATGGGTCCGCCCCCCCCGTAAGGACCTTAAAATGCTGCTCACCGATTAATGACCTTACCGCCACAGGCCAGGTAGTTAACCGACTATCTGGCCCCCCCCCAGAACTCCCCCCTTCTAGAAAGGTCATACTCCCCCTGCAAAAATTTCCACCCATGCCAGGATGTTTCTTATAAAAAGGGCATTCCCTTCCTCTGTTAAGTGCACCCCATCCCGCAAGTAGAAGTGTTCCCCCCAAATGCAACCGTGAGGGATGGTCTGTAAGACCGGAGTCCTAAATAACCTGTCCAGCTTGTTGTTGACCCTCTTTAACGAGCTGTTCAACGCGCTGACTGAGTTTCCCCCCCTCCATTGCATCCTTGGTATCAGTTGTGACCATACTACAACACTACCTGGTAACCGCTTTGCTAGCCAACCCGCTGCAGATATAATTTCTTCCAGGAGGACCCTTCTGCCCAGACCTGCCAGATCATTCCCCCCTAAGTGAAGTATTACCGCCGAGGGTGGTGTAGTATGTCGCGCTAGTAAGTCCGACATATAGTCCCTGAACTGATTGAGGCGGAGCCCCCCCCCTGCCATGGAAGGAGACCCTGCACCCCCTACTTTCCACCCTTTGTTTGCCTGAACCTGCAAGAAAAATTTTGTTAGCACGTTTGACATATGAATGCCCCACTACCCAAATGACTACGGTCTTCTGTCTGTCCTCCTGGTCCCTCCATGCTGTAGTAGAGTTGCCTTGATGCTCCATGGGTAGTTTCCGTCCTGCGTCACAGGCCCGTGAAACTGTAAATAACCAGAAAAACGGCAGGTATTAGCAATACTCCACATGGCGGCAGCTCTCACAACATGTGCAACCGCACGTAGCGTTTATAAGCGCTTGAGGACCATCTCCCAATTCTTTGCACACTCTTTGTGGTCAAGCCCCTAGCCGTTGCTTCTGTGGCTGCCCCTATCCGGAAGGAGTGTGTCCCAAACTCTTTGTGATTATAACCCGCTTTTGCCATGCTCATGGCTAGTACCCTCTGGAACTGAAACCTGGTAAGAGGAGTCCCATCCCCATGCATCAGCAGTGACCCCACACACTCCTGTGCCCGCTGTCTTATTAGTTCCTCCACATGTGTCACCGGGCAGCAGGGATTGTTCCTTGCCCGATGTAACGCCAAACTTTGGCCCCTAGCGTCCTGATCAGTTTTAGATTTCCTGATGCTGATCCACATAGTGTCGCCCCTTATGCTGATATCCTGCAGCTGAAGGCCGCCTATCTTATCGCCTTTGTTGGCTGCCACGAGTTCACCTACCCTGAATGCCCCATAGAAGGCTAAAGAGAAAGCCGCTTTAAATAGGCCCACCTCAGATGTAGAGCTACATGTGTCCGGCAGCGCGAGGAGAACAGCTGACAGACGTTCAAAACCTATGGGTTTCCTGGAATCTATGGAGGGTGGCTGCATGCGCCGCCATCCTTTTAATGCCCTGTGGGCCTGGAAGCTGTGTGTAGGGTCCCTGCCCCCCCGTGCCCGTGCGAAAAAGGAGATAGCGGCCTTGTGCCTGTTGGCTGTTGCCACCGTGCGCCCTTCCTTGTGTAGGCTGCCTAAATACTCATTGAAGCTAGCCTCCATAGTCCAACTACTCTCCCAGCCCTGTCCCAGAAAGTGACAGTAAGACCTGAACGCCCCTTCGTATGCCGTCCTGGTCTTGGGTGCTAGGCTGGCTGCCACGAGGTCATGTAGTTGGGGGCACCAATTTGCCAAAGAATCGCCGGGAAATGGGCTGGCGCTGTCTCTGCCTCCGGCAAGTGATCCCTGAACACCTGCATCTTAAAGCGAGAAAGGGCATCAGCTGCATTGTTTAACACCCCTGGGACATGTTTTGCTCTGAAAAGTACATTCCTTGTCATGCAACACAATACAATCTCTTTTATCAAGCGTAAAATGAGTGGACACCTTGCAGCTTGTTGGTTGATGCATTCAACCACTGACATATTGTCTGACCAGAATATTACCGATCTGTTGGCCAGTTCCTCGGGCCAGACTTTCAGTGCCACCCAGATTGGGAAGAGCTCGAGGAAACCAATGTTCACCGTCAGCCCGCTCTTCTCCCACCAGGCGGGCCACTTCTGCGCCACCCATTTCTTGCCAAGGATGGCACCAAACCCCACACTGCCCGCCGCATCGGTCCATAAACCAATGTCCGCCGAAGACACCGTAGGTGCACCCCACAGCACTCTTCCATTGAAATCCGCCAGGAATGCCATCCATATCCGCATGTCCTGGCGCACCTCAGCAGACAGCCGTGTCCGGTGATGTTTTTCACGAAGACCCCTCATGGCCTGTGCAATTGAGCGTGAAAATGGGCGAGCCATAGGAATTACTCTCAACGCAAAATTCAACTGTCCCACTGTCTGCTGCAACAGCCCTAAATTCACCTTCTTCGCTTGTAAGCACAGTCCTAGAGTCTGTTTGAATTTTTGGATCTTTTCTGCTGGTAATCTAAAACACCCCTCCACAGAATCCAGTTCGATGCCTAAAAATTCCAGGCATGTCACTGGTCCAACTGTCTTTCCCTGCGCCAACGGGACCCCGAAAGAGCGCATGAGCACGCAAAATTCCTGCAATGCCAACGCACACTCCCGTGAACCCGCCGGGCCCAGAAAAAGAAAGTCATCCAGGTAGTGCATCACCCATTGGTGACCCGTATGTTGCCTTAATGCCCATTCCAAAAAGGAGCTAAACTGTTCAAAATAAGCACATGAAATTGAGCAACCCATGGGCATACACTTATCCACGTAGTACTTTCCCTGAAAGGAGAAACCCAGCAGGTGCTGGTCCTCTGGATGAACCGGGAGTAGTCTAAAGGCTGACTCAATGTCTGACTTAGCCATCATTGTACCTGCGCCCAAACTCCTCAGCATGCCCGCTGCCTGATCGAAGGACGCATACTTCACAGAGCAAATTGTGTCATCAATAGCATCATTCAATGATGCCCCCCTTGGTGCGGATAAGTTGTGGATGAGCCTAAATTCCCCTAGTTCTTTCTTAGGCACCACCCCCAGAGGAGAGCACACAAAATTCTGCGTGGGAATGACGTGAAATGGTCCTGCTACCCTCCCCAAACGCACTTCTTTAGCTATTTTTGTTGACACCACTGTTGGATTGGCAAGGACTGATAGCTGATTCCTACACTGTGGTCTCCCGACATACCCCCCAGCAGGAATTCGAAAACCATGTGTGAAACCCTCTTGTAATAGTCTAGCAGATGTGTGATTCGGGTACCTGTTCAACCAGGGGATCAATGCTGACAGCTGGATGGGTGAATGTGCTATTAGCGGGTGGATCCTACTATTCAGGTTTCCTCCTACCCCTGCTTCCTGCACCACCATTTTTATTTCGGCATGTTGTTTCGGGGTGGGACGTGTGGCCACATACGCTACATGCGTGCCTGAACTTACAGGTACCTGGTGCCCTGTTGCATGTCCGCCTATTGAAGTCCCAACATACCCCCTTTGCCCCTCCATTTGCTCTCTGCTTTTGGGCCGCCTCCCCTCCCGGTGCTGATCGAAAGGGCTGTTGAAACGCCTGCTGCGGCCTGGGGAAATAACCTCTACCCGCATTTGTGCTTGTGCTTGCCCCCTGACCCTTCTCGAATTGATTGTGCCATGAGATAGAGTCTACCTTGTCCCATGATAAAGTTTTATCAAATTCTTTGGACTTTCTGAACGCGACATCATATTCCTTCCACACATCCCCCGCATGATTCTCATGGAACATTGTTATCCTACTTTGGTAGCAGTTCATGGCTGGTTGCATCCCCTTAAAACGTTCACCCATTACTGCGCCGAACACTGCAAAACCCCTCAGCCAGTTGATGAGATTTTCTTCCACCCTAAACTTGTACAGCTTCGCTCTCCATTCACTGGGCAACAACATTTCCTTCTGCGATTTTGCATATTCCCATTCCCTGTTATCTATCAGCAATGAAAACATGTTCACATACTTGTCGGCCCATATCAATTCCTTTACACTCTGTGACACATGCTGTGCTAAGCACTCACCCCTAGAGGGCAATGTCCCTTCGCCCAGCAAAGGCAGGGCAATCTCCTTACCATTCCCATTGTCGTTGGGTAACATTGCTTCCGCAGTCTTGGCACTGCCTCCATCATTCGCTGGACCTGTTTGGGGAGAAACCGGTGCAGGCGGCGTTGCGCCCCTACCACTAGCCAACAATATCTGCGTCACCAATGTTTGTTGCTCCGTTGTCAGAGCAGTATTGACCGGCAACGCACCCCCCCCTAACCAAGGTAGAATAGCCGCCACCTGAGCTGCCAGGTCTACTGGCACGGGCCCTGGCGCGGGAGTGGGAGTAGGGCCCGCACCTAGGGGCACCGGAGCCTGTGGTGGCGCGACGGGTGGCACTGGTGCCGCCGCCGGTATTACTGGCACATTTGGTACTGCCACTGGCAACTGGGGCACCGGGCCTGGAACGGGCACCGGGACCTGAAGTGGCTGGAGTGGGGCAGCTGGGGGTACCTGTGGTGGTACAATTGGTCCAGCAGGAGGTAGGATGGGAGTAATATTCTGTGGCTGCCCCCCCACTCTCTTATTTCTTGCTCGCCTGGGTGGTGACACAAAAACGCCCCTTGGCTTGGGCGGTACTATCGTCCGCTTGGGTCTACCAGATGGACCGGCCTGGGCATCTACTTTGGCCCCTAGAACCGCTAAAGCCTTATCCATTTTATCAACCTTCCCCAGTCTCTTATCCATTGCAGACATTCTGCGCATCATTTTTTGTAACATTACACCCACATTTGGATTGACACGCCCCCTTCTTTGAGACATATTTATGAGCACACCGTGCTCCGTACCTGACCCAGCTGATGGTGCACGACCTGTAATACCTGACCCGATCACAAGCGCCTGTGCTGGTGTATGGTGACCACAACCTAGTCTCGCAGTCCTGCAAAACAAAGAGCGTTACCTTTCCCACTAGTGACCATGAACTAGAGAAACACCCTATCCTTGATATTATCACATAAAACCCAACATTAATTGGCCGGGCACCTTCAGCGTTTTAAATCGTTAAAATGAAAAACAAAACAACTCTTGCACCGTATTAGCAATACTTACAACATGCACTTTAGATAAAATTAGAACTGTGTTGCAATTGATTTCTATTAAACATCGATTTCAGTCAATAAAGCACAACCTAGACAGTCCTGGCTCCTTTTAGCATGCAAATTCAGGTAAATTATCAAACCACGTGATATGAGGCAGTAAATCCCAACAGCAACCAGCAGGGCACCCTATCGTGCTAACACAATTAAAATACACAAAACTAAACAATTCTAGCACTTTGCTGCCCTTGGTTGCGCTAATACAGTGATTTCTGGTCTCCCATCCGGCTTCTGCCCTAGCTGCCCCTGCTTCGCTTTGTTTCAGAGCTTGCGCATCTAATACACAACTGCCGGCAACCATAAATTAAGTAACAGTTAGCTGGGACACTCGCGTTTCAGCTTTACCCTTGTCAATTTTACAAAATCATTCCGCTGTGCTTGCTCGTTAAAAAACGGCTTTTCCCCCGACGTGCACAAAGCCTTCCTGCTGCTGCCCCCGCCCCGCAAAATACCTCGTGTTCCGCCTCTCCCTGCACGTCTCCACCGCACGGCTGTGTGGCGCCCTTCCTTCTTTGTCCCGGCCGCGTCCTCCCGCCTTCCGGCTCTAATTCACAAGGCGCTCAGGTTCACAAGGCGCCGGTCCGCGCTCGCCGACACCGTGTCCTCCGCTGCGACCCGCTCGCCACGCTCCTATCCCAAGGCGATCTGCTGGGCTCCTGGGAAGATACCGAGTCCTCAGACGACACAGGAACCTGCAAAACCTGCAACAAAGAAAGAGAAAATTAAACGGCCCCACGGTGGGGCGAGGAGCGAGCCTGGGGAGCGCGGGCACAAAGAGGCCGCTTCCCGCGCTCCCCAGGCTCTTAACCCCTTCGCTGCCGCGACCCCGCCCCCTCGCCCCGGAAGCACACCAGTACTTCCGGGGCGAGGGGGGCGGGGAACGCGGCCCCGAAGGGGACGGGTTATGGGAGGGACCGGGCCCCGCCATGCTTGCGTGGGGGCCTATTGGCCCCCCCTTGTATGAGGTAGCAATCGGTGCATTACAGGAGAAACAAGTGAAAAGGGTGCAGGTTACAAAAATGTACAAAATACAAGTAGAAGTATAATACTGCAATAAAAGGCAGACACTCCATCACAAGAACTAACGTTACGTAGGCAATGGAGGCACTTGTGCAAGTATCTAAAACAAAAAAATGTGTGAGGTAGCAAACAGTGTGTTACAAAACAAAAGTGATGTGTGCAAGTTCCAAAAGGGTACCATACACAGGTATTGGGATATTACTAAACATTTAAACTACCAGAACACACTGGGGAGGAAGACCATAATCCTGTCCAAAGGACTTTCCAGTAATGGGAGGTCTTCCTTCAAACGAAGGCAAGGGTGTGAGTTAGACTTGGAGGTGTCTTTGTAGGAGGAGAACTTTAAGGTCCCGTTTGAAGGCCTGAGAGGAGGAGGTAGTCCGGAGCTGAGGCGGGAGTGAGTTCCAGATTCTCACTGCGTTGCCTGAAAAGGATTGGGCCATCGATCTTTCCTTCTTGAAAGTGGGGGGTTCAAGCAGAAGATTTTCCGCATTCCGAGATGGTCTGGAGCCTCCAGAGAGTTTCAGTTTATTCGACAGGTAGTGAGGAGAGGAGGAGTGCAAGGCATTGTGGGTGATACAGGCAGTCTTGTAGATAGCTCTAGCCTCGATGGGAAGCCAGCGCAGGGCCGATAGCAGAGGTGTGATGTGGTCGCTTCTTTTAGCCCCATGGATGAAACGGGCTGCTGAGTGTAGGACCGATTTCAAGGGGGACAAGTGGGATTTGGGGAGGCCAGTAAGAAGAGAATTGCAGTAGTCCAGTTTGGAGAGGACCAGCGATTGCACCAGTGTTTTAAGGT
This sequence comes from Lissotriton helveticus, assembly GCF_964261635.1. NCBI lineage: Eukaryota > Metazoa > Chordata > Amphibia > Caudata > Salamandridae > Lissotriton > Lissotriton helveticus. The sequence continues at coordinate 1,912,660,975 of NC_136061.1, read as the reverse complement.
CATGCTCAGGAAAAAAGTGACAAATTCCCCAAAGAAGTCGCAGTTGGTATCGTGCAGAATTTGCAATGGAATTGATGTGAGGGATTAGATTGAGATTCTTGTCGAGTAAGACACCAAGGGATTTTGCGCTTTCAACAATGATATGCTTATTGTTGAGTAGATTCGTCTGATCCATCCAAGATTGAACCGGGGGAGGGGAAAGTGAGGAGGAGAGGAGGAGGAATTCAGTTTTGGAGGGATTCAGAATCAGTTGATGAGTTGACATTCAGTTTTGAATGGAATCGAGAGTTGAGCTAAGGATAGTGAGATCGTGGGTGGAGGCAACTTTGAGGTAGATTTGAGTGTCATCTGCGTAGAGGTGATAGTTGATCCCAGATTTACTTAGGAGATTTCCCAGGGGTTCTAGGTAGAGGTTGAACAAAGTCGGTGCAAGTATAGAGCCTTGAGGAACACCTTGACCTACCGCCAGAGGAGATGAAAGGCTGTTCGCTATTTTGATAATTTGGGATCTATCTGAGAGGAAGGAAGCAAACCATTTAAGCACATTACCCTCCATGCCCATTCTCTGTTGCAGAGTGTTGAGGAGAGTGTTGTGGTTGACAGTGTCAAAGGCTGCAGAGAGGTCAAGGAGAATAAGGAGACAGGACCCCCCCGAGTCGAGTATCCTCAGCGCGTCATCAATCACTTGCAGTAGGGCTGTTTCAGTGCTGCAGTTTTGGATGAAGCCGGACTGACATTTGTCAAGAAGATCATTGTCCCTGATATAACGAGAGAGTTGTTTTGCTACACATCTTTCTGTGATCTTCGCAAGAAAGGGAAGGTTAGTGATGGGGCGGTAGTTATTGAGGTCATTCGCATCAGCAGAGGGTTTTTTAAGCAGAGGGGTGACCTGCCCGGTTTTGAAGGAGACAGGAAGGGAGCCTTGGCAGAGGGAGAGGTTGAACAGAGTGGTCCAATAGGACAGTGAATGGGAATAGAAGTCGATAGCAATGGCACTAGAGATGGGGTCAAGAGAGTGGTTGGAGGGCTTTGTTTCGAGGATGCATTTGAGGAGGGCATCTTCGGAGATGGGGTCAAAATTCTGCCATACGGCTAAGGATTTGCTCTCCTCAGGAGGGGTAGGGTGAGCTACCTGAGCCACGAGGGATTTCACTTTTTCGTCAAAGAATACAGCAAAGTCCGTTGCTTTCTTGGTAGAGTCCTCCAGCTTGGAGGTTGGGGGAGAGTGGTTAGGAATCTTGATGAGATCGAATAGTTTTTTCAGTGTATTTTTGGCAGAGTCAAGGAGGGTTCTGAAGTGCGACGCTTTCCCAAGGAAGATGTTCTTATGGTATTTGGATCTTGCAGAACGAAGCGTGACTAAGTTATCGGTGGAGGGCTCTTGCCTCCATTGTTTCTCCAGGTGTCTTAGCTGCTTCCTTTCTTCATAGAGGGATTTGTTGTACCAAGGTGCTGAAGGAGTGGGCCTAACCTTTTTGCTTTGGAGAGGAGAGACCGTATTGATTTCGACTGCAAGGACTGGGAGGCATTGGGAGGTGAGTACGTCAACATCTAGGTTCGGGTCTAGCTTTGGAAGTGATAACAAGGATGATTCACAGAAGGAACCAATGTCAATATTTTTAACATCACGGAACCAAGAGGTAGCCCTCTTAGGTTGGCCAATAGTTATAGAGTGTGAAAGGTGAAGAGAGAATGGGATGAGGAGGTGGTCAGACCAGTCAACATGAATAGGGGTAGTGATAGAAAGCCTGTCTGCTTTGGAAATAACAAGGTCCAGGATTGAGCCCTTAGAGTGTGTTGACTGTGTGCAGTGTTGTATAAGATCGTTTGTAGAGAGGAAGGTGGCAAGCGAGCTCGCAGAGGAGTCTTGCGGTGAGCCCCAATGGAGATTGAAGTCCCCCACAAAGGTCTGATTGTCACTTTCCGAGTATTGGTCGCTGATGAAGTCAGTGAGTTCTTCCAAAAACGAAGGGTCGCTACCCGGTGGACGGTAAATGACATGGAATCTGAGGGGTGAGAGATGGTGCAATTGGAGCTCAAGAGAAAGGCCTTCGAAAGTGCGGAAAGAGCTGATAGGAAGAGCCTTCAGTTGAAGGGAGTTTCTAAAGATGACTGCAGCGCCACCCCCAACGCCGTCGGTTCTGTCTTTCTTGAGTATAGAATAGCCTGTGGGTAGTAGGAGATCAAATATAGCGTGTGAGGTGTCGTTGAACCAGGTCTCTGTGAGGAAGAGCATGTCAACCTTGTGAAGGGTGATGGTATCCGAGATTTGAAGTTTATGCCTTACTGCTGATCTGCAATTGTGGAGCAGACAGCGCAGCTCTGTCAAGACTGTTTTGGTGATGGGGGTACTTGGGCTCTGCAGGGTGATTGGGATGTTGTACTTATACAGGGGTGCTCGGGAGGGTTTAGATGGAAACTTTGTTCTGACAGAGGAGTTGGTCGGAATAGAGTAGACAATAGGGTAATCGGGAGGTGCAGGTTGAATAAGGGTGGCATTCGAAGGCTTGTGTGAGATAACCAAGTTTGCCGATGAGGGGTTCGGCTTAGTTATAGTGGGGTGAGGGGGCGAGGTGCAGCTCGTGGGATGGTGCGGGTTATCCATAGGAATGGGGGTGCATGGAAAGGAGGGAAACATGGAGCTTAAAAGTGAGATGGCACTTACAAGCTGGGAAATCATGGTGATCAGAGAGTCTAGCTTATTTTCTAGGGAGAGTAGGGTAAAGCACAGGTTGTTGGGTGGTTTTAGGGAGACAGGAGGGGGTGGCATTGGAGGGGGAGGGCAGGGAGGGCAGGGAGGGGTTGCGGTGGAGGAGGGGAGTAGGGGTGTAGGGTTCAAAAGTGGGGAAAGGTGGAGGTTGAGAGTTGGAGTGGGGTTCAAAAGTGGGGGAAGGTGGGGGTTGAGAGTAGGAGTAGGTGCGTCAGAGGCGGAGGGGGAGTTGTCTATGTTGGAGTTGCAGGAAGGAAAGGAATTAAGGACCGATTTAGGAGAAGATTGGTATGGATCCGGGCGGTATGGTAGAAGGAGAGGGGGGGATTGAGTGGAGTTATGGGAATGTGGGAGGTTAGGGAGGAAAAGAGGGGAGGTGGTCAAAGGGGTCCTGTTATCGATTGGAGGTGGCTGTAGGGGAACGGGCATCTGGCCTAGAGAGGGGGGTTGGGAGAAAGGGAAATTGAGGAAGGGGAGTGGTTCTGCTGTGCCCAAGGGAGGGAAGTGGAGAGGAATACCAAAGGGGGAAAGGGTGTAGCACAGCATAGCTGGAGGAGAGGGTGTGAGGAGAGAGATGCAATGGGTAAGAGGGGAAATCGGGGCGAAAACCGTGGGGAGGAGGGGGAAGAGGAGAGGGGGGATGTAGGAATAAGCTGAGCGTAGGGAGGGTTAGCCTGGGTAGAGGGTTGGAGAAGAGGTGGACTCACAAGGGGGGTGACGGGTAGGAATATGGGTGAGGTGAGGAGATTGGGGAATCGTGAAGGTGTAGCTTGGGCAAGGAGCGTATTAGTTAAAGGTAAGGCTGAAGTGAAGAATGAGGGGGCAAACTGTGAAGGGAAGGAATAGGAGGGGGGGTGGAGGGAAGGGGGCATACCTGTGATTCTCGAGGGTGCATCCTAATGGTGTGTAGGGGAGTCAGGGGAGGAGAGAGTGAGTAGTGGGTGTAGCTAGGTGAGGAGTTAGGAGAAAACCCAGTCACAGAGGAGGGGAGTAGGGAGGGGAAGAGGTGGTCAAAGAGCGAGAGACAGGAGTCTTTGCCTTGTATCAAGATAGTACCGTTGTTATAGAGTGAGATAGTGAGGTGGCCATCGAAACGCGCAGAGGGGGAAATTTTTTAGTTGTTTGCCATGAGGGATGGAGGAGGAGGAGGAGGAGGAGGTGACGTTAAGGGAATGATAAAAGCTTGTGGACCAAGAGGGGGTGTCGCGAGTGAAGAAGATGAAGTCGTTATAGAGCCTCCCAAGATGACCATTGTAAAATTGATCAACAAAAAGGGAATCAGGGAAACGTTCAATAGTGTTATGTTTCAATCGTTTTTCTGAGGCTTTAGTCTGGCCGGGAGGAAAAATGATTTTATAGCAGTTAATCCCAGCCTTAACTCGAGTGGTGGCCATGTTGGGAAAATGGGCTGGAGGAGGGTGGGGGGGTGAGAAGAGACAGGTATTACTAGGAAGGCTGAGGAGATGATAGGTAAGAGGGCAAGAAGGAGGCACATAATCCAGAAGTTGGGTGAAGAAGTCAGAACTTATGTGTCGTCCGGGAAGTGGGGTGGGTATTTGTTGGGCCCTGCATCAAAGTATGGCCTAGCGTCCTAAATGCCTCGGAGACTCCCAGGCCACCTCAGCAGGGGGGCACAGATGACCTGAATGCATAGTCCATAATGTCCAGGCTGCTGGCAACGTAGCGTGAGTCATATCGCAATCAAACAAAACTGTCTACACTGATAAAATTGTCCTAAGAGAAGCAGCTGGCACTACTTGCTGCACAGCAGTTAAGGCTTAAGTGGAGCAGCTGGCACTTACTTGCTGAGCAGCTGTAAAAAGGCCTAAACGGAGCAGCTGGCACTACTTGCTGCGCAGCTGAAAAAGGCCTAAACGCTTCAACTGGCACTAATTGCTGCACAGTTGTAAAAGGCCTAAACGGTGCAGCTGGCACTACTTGCTGCACAGCTGAAGGTGAGGCACCAGCATCCTCCTGATGGTCATGCGGCTTCCTTCACGGCCATCCCGACTGTTCGCGCAGTGCGTCAAGGTTGAAAAGATGAACCCAGTTATACAGGGTTGCTTGAGCCAGAGACTACACATAGCAGCCACACGCTTTACTCTGCCACTAGCCCAATGTATTGCAGCTATTTGATACAGCGTTCAGGCCCCGGTCGTAGCCACCACTCACAGGCTACTCGCTTAAATCAGTGCCCAGGATCATTGAACAATGCTGGAACTGGGCATTGGCGCTGATTTGCATTGGCACAGAGCCTCATTGGCATTGGTCTCCAATGTTGATCACTGTGGGGCTTGGGTTACAGTCCCAAGCATGACCGAGCATGATGGTTTGTATTACAGTGTCCCAAATTACGCCATCTTGAGGTCAGGTGTCATGGGCCGGTCATTTTTGTTCAGCCAGGCTGCAGGCAACATTTTATCAGGCCGCATAAGAGAGTCTAAATGAGGATGGGCTTAGAGAGTGGTAAGATTGCTGCACTGGAACGCAGAGGGCAAGATCGGAACAAATGGGGCTGTGCTTTTTCGCCGCAACGCCATTTTGGGGTCAGGTGCCTTGATATCAGGATATCCCTCTCAACACATAAAAGGTCAGGGAATCAAAGGTAGGCGCCGCTTGTCTATGTGATGCAATGGGCTCTGTGGGAGCTCAGTGGGAGCTAACGGGCCTCACCGGCATCGTGCTTTGCACATGAATTGGGGACTCTGGACATGATTGGGGTTACCACTGACCCCGAAGTTGATGGGCGCCGCTATCTCAGGGTGCTACTCTCAGGCAGAGGGGCACCTCACCTCTTGTGCACTCGTCTCGCCTCTCGCGGCAGCCTCTGCGGGGTCCGGCGGGTCTCCCAGGCACCAGCGCCGTACGGGGCAGATCGTTCCGACAGCCGTCGCTTTAGTTGCAGGCATCGGCACTGGGCGCCGCCATCTTGTGTGAGGCAAGGGGTGCCCGGCCAGGAATCGTCAGGCAATGCGGGCTCAGACGTGGATGTAGGGAAGTTTACTCTGACTGTCCGCCCGAAATCACCGGTGTTTTCTCGCCGGCAGGGTCCCGCCTCCTGTGTAGGGGGTCATCGTGGCAGGATCGGAGATTGGGACGGGACATCGCCATCTTGTCTGCGGGTAGAGGCTCCCGGCCCGGATCCGTCCCGTGGCGATTCCCCACCGATTAACTTCAATCGAGGGTCCGCCGACAGCCAGCAAGAACTCACAACTGGCAGGGCTCCATTTGCAGATGGATCACCGGCTGTAGGCACCGTTAACACATCTTTTGCTGGGCAGTGGTACGGAGCACTACGGAGGTGCGTCCACCATCTTGGAACGCCACACCCCCACCTCTTACTCTCCTACAGTGGACGAAATGCATGACAAGTATTGTAACTAACGCCGGTGTGCCGTGGCCCGTGGGTTAGATCAATGTGGGTCGGGGTTAGAGATGGCGCAAAAAAAAAAAATATTCTGCAACTGTTTTGTTGGCCTTTTACCTACAAATGTCTGTATATAAAATGTAACGCACATACATTAAATAATAACAAAAAAGTTAAACACATCTGTGGGAGATGCATTGTACTTGTAAGAAAATTCAAGTGGTTTATGCAATCACTTCATATGTTTCGATGTGTAACTAAAGGGTCACCGATTTGAATTCTGATTGGGGAAGTGGGGAATGATGACGTGTTTTTTTTATTTTTTATAATGTTATGAGGGCTCAGCCTGTAACAACAAGCATTGTCAAAGCCAATAGGTTTCACTATGCGAGATCTTTTGTCTTTCTTTTTATTTTTGCAATTTTACGACCACCAGCCCCACCTCGTCACCTGACAACCTTCAGGCTCGTCGAGGCGACCACCACCAGAGGTACGAACGGAGTTCCAACCTGAGACCAAGTCAAAGGCTCACAGACTTTATGTGTTAACTTTCTTGATTGGTTTTGAACACTGATTTGGGATGGGATGTAGCGGTCTCGTTGACGCTCATCAGGGCACAAGTCCTAAATAAAGAAGTGGGGGGACGCTCCGAGACGGAAGTGACGTCACGACAGGAAGTGACGTCACGGAAGGTAAAAAACCTAGAAGTGGGGGGGCGCACAAATACGTGAAGTGACGGCACGACCAGAAGTGACGTCACAAAAGGTAAAAAAAAATAGAAGTGGGGGGACGCTCATGCTTGGAGGGGGCTATCTTTTGTGTAAACGGGGCTTGCGGCCTCGCTGGCGTGTCGCATTCCGCCTGTGCAAACCCAACCAGTTCAAAATTCAGTTAAAAAATAAATAATAATAATTTACAAAACGGCAACGAGTACCTAATATTGCAGAAACCTTTCATATATCATTCTACAGAGCTCATCTGAAAGTGACGTAATGACCTACTAAGAATGTCCGTAATCGAGAATAGTCTTACTTAGTAGACAAAGTTTGCAACAGCCCAACTTTTGCCCAGTGCACTCGGGTAAAACTAGATGGCGGAAAAGTGAGAAAAAAAACATGAGCCTTGCAAGGCATACACTGATGTCTAATGCAGTTGCTTTTACCCACTGAGCTAGCTAACCAGACAGTTTACCCCGAAGAGGAGGAGCGCGAGAGAGGCGGGGCGAGGCTCGGAATCGCACTCGAGGAGCTCTTGGAGGGGCTGTTTGTGCTTTTGTAACCTGACTCCAGCCATGACGTATCACTGAATGGGCTTGCCGGGGGGTGCCTGTGTCGGTAATGGCTCACTTGCTGGAGTGGAGGCGCCCTGCCTGGGGCCTTAAATATACTGTCTTTGGGAACTGTCGGCTCAGCACATGACCCGGAGCCGTAGACCGCGTTCGCGCCAGCTCAGCACAGCTTTTGCACAGGGGGGACGGCGTCCACCCGGTAAGACCCCTTAAAATAAGTGGGGGGACGCCGTCCACCCGCGTGGTACCCCGACTCGAGCCCTGACGCTCATACAGTATTCAGAGACCCTTAGCCCGGAAGGGCATATACACTTTGTATCACTCTCTGGCCTTTGTATCACTCGCTGGCCAGGCGTGGCCAGAGAGTCTAAATAAATGGGCGGAGGTCGCTTGTGACTTCCCACCCAGACCAGCTAACTGTGTATCTGTGTGTATTGGTGTGCGCCATAGGGCTAGGTCCAGTCGCTCCTGCCGAGCAACATTACACTAATGAACACTTGTGACCCATGCTCCAAACACACCATATACATACAATCCACACAAAATAATTAAACATCACAGGACAAAATTAAACAGCACACCACATTATTAAACTCCACTATCATAACACTCCACAACACAAGATACAATACCACAGATTTTCTCTCCAGAACACAGTCCCACTCCACATGATTCCTATACACTAAATACCACATCATTTCTAGCCACATAATTACACTGCACACCGTACAACAGAATACCACTACACACCACATACATCCATTCCACTCCAAAACACATCAATAAAAAACATTTAGAACTCCAATCGCTCTAACTCTCACAAATGCCAGACCTATTGCATTGAAAATGCGTTTTAACAGAGGTGCTGCATCGCCCCTGTCCATGTGAGTTGCCATAATTGCTGGCCCTGCTGCTGTCACGTCTCCAACCCATTATTCCAATCCTCCCTCCCCCTCCACTGCACCTCAAGACATCGCACTTAAAAATATATTCGCAATGTGATCGGGTTGGGGAAGGGGCCCCGGAGGAACAGGTGGCCTGACTGTGAAAGTGCTGTGCACGGAAGTGGGGTCCCTTGTTCTTGAGCCGAGGACTCAAGGGGTATTATGTTTTACCCCAGGCCGCCCATGCCTACCGCCGGCCCTAGTCGTAGCCTCAGGATTCCACAACCCCAGATACATGGCTAATAAGATATAACATGATAAAACAATAAAAGGCAGTGCCTAAAAATACCACTAGCCCCACCAAACCTCTCCATCATGGCCACCGTTTTGTTAAATGAGTGCAATTCATTCACATCTGCTGTTTACGAGGCGATTCCGCTCCTGCCGATTCTTTCTTTGTTCCAGTGCAAGTAAAGCACATATGCCAACAGACTTGATTCAGGCGTGAAATTTGAATTTCCTTCAATATACGTCCTCCATTATTTTTTGTATTTTTAATCGCCTTCTTTCTAGTTTCAAAATATTGGCATGTACTGTCTTCAGCTCCCAATGGCGTACGTCCGACGTAGCGTTATACTGCAGAGCGCCTTCTCGTTATTCTGAGCGTCCACACCGAGAAGCTGTTGTGAAAACTGCCATATTTCCGCTGTCGGCACGAGAGCAGAGCACTGACAGGAGGAGCGAGCCTAACTCTGTTTTAATGTGCGTCCCATGGTTGCTTGGATACCGTCCATGACCTGGAAACTGCAGGGTCTACTTCCGGACACGTTTTGTTGATGTTTCATTAGAATCAAAAATCTGCTGTGAGTTTTCAGTAAAAGAATGAGAAGCATAATCTGAAGCCTCCGGTCATGTAATAGAATTGGTGAACAAGGAACCGGGATGGAATCTGCTGGACAGCAAAGTGGGTGTCGGGCAAGTTTGAAAATGGGGATGGGGGCTTTGGAGTGCTTAAATGGTGTGAATTCAGTGTCACTGGCTTCGAATACCGGGGTCTTTGACGCCTCTTGCGCACACAGTATGTAGTGCCACCTGGAATTTACAGGACATCAGGGCACTCTCCTGGTCCCCGAGCCACCGGACCACCTCTTAATGGGGCATAGTGGGATAGCTGATCTAGACCGTGGAGGATAAATGAAGGTTGTCAGACATGTCTGCTTTCCTATGCAATCACCCCCTCTATTTTAAATCCAGACTTTGCCCTAGCCTGCTTGTCTATAATCCAACTTCCATGTTTGTCTTCCATTTCTCTTCGGTATGGGGGGTATGCCAGTCTAACCTGTTTCGGATCAACACTCAAGAGAAGACAAGTGATAGGCGTGTAAAGGTCTTGGCTCAAACAAAACTGTTGGATGAAACCCTCTCTTCTGTTGGCATAATATTTCCGCCTGCCTCCTTGTCCTTCGGTTTACTCTCCTACAGTGGACGAAATGCATGACAAGTATGGCAACTACTGCCGGTGTGCCGTGGCCCGTGGGTCAGATCAATGTGGGTCAGGGTCAGAGATGGCACTGAAAAGAAAAAAATATTCTGCAACTATTTTGTTGGCCTTTTACCTACAAATACCTGTATATAAAATGTAACGCACATACATTAAATAATAACAAAAAAAGTTAAACAAATCTGTGGGGGATGCATTGTGCTTATAAGAAAGCTCAGTTGGTTTATGCTATCATTTCATATGTTTCGACGTAACTAAACGGTCACCGATTTGAATGTTGATTGGGGCAGTGGGGAATGATGACGTGTTTTTATAATGTCAGCCTGTAACAACAAGCATTCGCAAAGCCAATAGGTTTCGCTATGCAAGATCTTTTGGCTTTAATTTTATTTTTGCATTTTTACGTAGCGTGGATATGACCGAAGGCATCAGAGCGCTTTACAACCGGAGCAGGATATATGGGTTACAGTGAGTTACAGTAATTAAACCCGGACGTTTATATCGGTAGATGTTGAAGGAGTTAGCCCATGAGACAATTGCAAGAGTTGAGCAAAGGTTGTGCACAGTTAAAGCATTGATTTTAGATGCTGGGGTCACATAACAAAGTTAGTTCAGATCCTGGTAGAGAGAGTACTTAAGTATGGTCGAGGGTGATTAACAAGGTGTCAAATAGGAGGAGATTGAGGTCCTCCTTTTTGAAGGTGACTAGGCAAGTGGTTAAGTGGAGGGAGGAGGCAGAGAGTTTCAGATTCTTGTGGTACTACCAGAGAATAACTGGTTCAGTTATCGTTCTCGACTAAAGGTGTTGGGGGGAGGGGGGAGACCAAGAAGCAGGGATTGGGCATTTCTATAATCCCAATTTGCTCCAGAGATTTTCAGTTTCTCGTTTAGATAGGAGGGTGAGGAGGACTGCAGTACTGTGTGGGTAATGCAGGCGGGTTCGAATTGGGTCCGCCCATCATTGGGAAGCCATTGGAGAGTTAGCAGGGCAGGGGCAATGTGGTAAAATCTATTGAGACCTCAAATAAAGTGCGCAGTTTCATGTAGTGGTGTTCTCAGTGGACGTAGGGGAACTTTGAGAATGCCTGAGAGAAAAGCAATTCCATAATCTAGTCTGGCAAAAATGAGAGACTGATCCACTGTTTTGAGGTCTTGTTCCGGATTAAAAGTCTGATGCCCCAAAGCTGCCTAAGTTGATGTTGTGTGCTTTCTGCCTTGGCTGCGATATGGCTGTAAAGATTGAGCTGATTGACAAGGGTAACAACAAGTGATCTGGTACTCTGGGCTCTGGCAGGTAGCCATTCAGGATGGGACAGTTAGCCATCCATTCTTGTACTGGAGTTTTTGCTTTCAGAAGCGAAATCAAGAGGAATTCAGTTTTAGTTGGGTTGAGTTTTAAATGGTGGTTAGCCATCAAGTTTTGAATCTTTAAGAGCGTGTTTCAAAGCAGGGCACCTTCTTCTGGGGATGAGATTCAGCATTTTTTTAAACATGGTACAAGTTACAGAGCAGCATGAACTGCTATGCAACATGGCCTTAAGTAAAAAGAAAACAAGCGTTGACATAGCCAACAGGTCTCGCCTTTGGGACCTTATAACTGTTTAGCCATGCAACAGTTAATGTTGTTGCACCGAGGATATTGTGCTGCATAAGTAAATACTTATGAGGTCCTAAAGGCGAGGCCTATTGGCTATGCCAATGCTTGTTTTAATCCTAGTGTCCCTTTACCGCTTCCATCACCTGAAGTCTAAAATTACCCTTGCCTCCCTTAACCTCTATGCACTCCATAACCGTAAAATTGGCCTTCCCTCCCATTACTATTACTAACCCCTAAAGTCAGCCTTACCTCGTCTATCAATCCCGGACAAATAAAAAGAAAAAAAGCACCCATGTCATTTAGAAGGCGTGCACTTGCATGGGGCACACACCTACAAAATGATCCAGGCAGCTCCATTAGGTCGCTCCCCCTCCACACAACACCTTCTGTGTCTCTCTGCCCCAGCTGCCGCTGCCGCTGCTGAGGAAGTTTGAGGCCCTCCACCACCGCAGGCTACCTTCTGCGCCTCATCCCTGGTGGCCAGTGGTAGGCTGTAGGTAGGTGTGTTCATCCTCTGCTTTATTGCTTTTCGTGTCTGTGACTGCTGTTATCTGTCTTCCCCCACTGCCTGTACGTGGCCCGTGCCCCTTTTTCTTCCCTCTGTTCCCCTCGCTGTCCCCATGCTCTCTCTGCCTGGTCTTTCCTTCTGTACCCCTCGCTGCCCCCGTGTCCTTGCCCGGTTTTCCCTTCTGTTCCCCTCGCTGCCCCTGTGCCTCTCTGCCCGTTCTGCCTTCTGTTCTTAGCTGCCCCTGTATTTCTGTATTCTGTGTTTTGCCTCTGTGCCACTATTTCTGTGCCCTTTTTGCCTTCTGTGCCACTCGTTTTCCCCATGTTTTGTGCCCCTTTTGCCTTCTGTTCCACTCGTTTTTTGTGCCCGTCTGCCTTCTGTGCCACTCGTTTTTCCCTCTTTTGCCACCTGTTCCACTCGTTTTTTGTGCCCTTTTGTTTCACTCATTTTTGTGCCCTTGTGCCCTCTGTTCCACTCCGTTTTGCCTCTTTTGCCTTCTGTTCCACTTGTTTTTTGTGCCCTTCTGTTCCACTTGTTTTTTGTGCCCTTCTGCCCTCTGTGCCACTTGTTTTTCCCTTGTTTTTGTGCCCTTCTGCCCTCTGTTCCACTCGTTATTTTATGCCCATCTGCTTTATGTTCCACTTGTTTTTTGTGCCCTTCTGCCCTCTGTTCCACTCGTATTTTTGTGCCCTTCTGCCCTCTGTGACACACGTTTTCCCCTCGTTTTTGTGCCCCTTTTGCCTTCAGTGCCACTGGTTTTTGTGCCCTTCTGCCCTCTGTTCCACTCGTTTTTTTGTGCCCTTCTGCCTTCTGTTCCACTTGTTTTTTGTGCCCTTCTGCCCTCTGTTCCACTCGTATTTTTGTGCCCTTCTGCCCTCTGTGACGCACGTTTTTCCCTCATTTTTGTGCCCCTTTTGCCTTCAGTGACACTCGTTTTTTGTGCCCTTCTGCCCTCTGTTTCACTCGTTTTTTGTGCCCTTCTGCCCTCTGTGCCACTAATTTTTCCCTCGTTTTTGTGTCCCTTTTTCCTTCTATTACCTTCGTTGTCCCCCCTGACTGCCCATTGCTGTCCCCGCCTCCCAACTGCTCCTCCCTCCCACCTCCCCATATATGCCAGCCGCTGTGCGGTCATGCCGCTGGCGCGCCTAAGGCAAGCCGGTCTGCGCCCGTCCGCGCTTGGACCGTGCCCAGCACCAGAACCCCTGGGCCCCGCACCCGCAACGACGATTGCCGCCACTATGACGCCAGCACTCTGCACGCTCTCAACTCCGGACGTAGCCACACCTGCTTCAAGGCTGCCCTGTAACATACACGGCTCCCTTCACCTGCCGGAACTGCAGCTACACCAGCCTCAGAGCCGACAAACCACCCGCCAAGAAAGACTCCAACCACCTCGATGCATACTACTGAACACCCACTCCGCACGCAAGCATGTCGTCGAGCTCTGGGACCTGCTCGACACAACATCCCCGGATGTCGCCTTCATGACAGAGACCTGGTTTAACAACTCCTCCGCACCCGACATCGCCAAAGCCATCCCAGACGGCTACAAGATTACCCACAGAGACCGCACCATCGGAGTCGGAGGAGGAATCGCCATCGTCCACAAGAACAGCATCAGGGTCTTGACTAGCACCAACGATGCGCTCAGCACCATCAAACACATGCATTTCCAGATCCACACAGACCTAACTCCACCCTCGTCTACTGTCCCCCCGGACCCCGCCCCCAGTTCAGCGACTCCATCGCCGACTTGATCAGCACGCCCGCCCTGACCTTCACCGACTACATCCTCCTCGGAGACCTGAACTTTCACCTTGAGAACAACAACGACAACAACTCCACACCCTGATCGGCAACCTCGGACTGAAGCAACTTGTCACAATGCCCGCCCACCCCACCGGCCACACGCTCAACCCAGTCTTCTCAAGCCTGCACGTCTTTGTCAGCCACACCACCGAACTCCTCTGGACCGACCACGGCTGCATCCACTTCGCCTTCCAGAAACCGACCACACACCACCGCACCCAACAGATCCCCGCCGCTGCTGGAGCAAAACCACCAAAGACCGCTGCTGGAGCAAAATCACCGAAGACCAACTACACGCAAACCTCGCTCCTAGCCCACCCACCGAACCCTCCAGCACTGACGACGCTGCCCACAGCCTGAGACGCTGGATCGAGGACTGCGCCAACAGCCTCGCCCCTCTGAAGAAACCCCCCCACAGAGACACCAGCAAGAGGGCCAGCTAGTTCACCCCCGAACTCCTAGCCTCCAAGCAAGCCTGCCAAAAACTAGAGAAGAAAGGGCACAGTGAACAAACTCCGGACAGCCACGCAGCACACAAGGACGCCATCCGCAACCACCACCACCTCATCAGGGCGGCCAAGAGGACCTCCTTCAAAGACCGCCACCACAACAACACACACAATAGCAAGGAGCTCTTCAACATCGTGAAGGAACTCTCCAAACCTCAGCTCCAACACCAACGACATCCCGCCGTCGCAAGCCCTGTGCGACTCCCTCGCCACCTTCTTCCACCGCAAGATAGCAGACATCCACGGCAGCTTCAACACCCAGACAGCCCCAACAGACAGCAACACAACAGACCCATCGCACACCATAGACCACAAACCCCTGCTAGCCTGGGACAATCAATCAATCAAGAAATTTGTATAGCGCGCTACTCACCCGGAGGGTCTCAAGGCGCTTGGGGGAGAGGGGTCCGCTACTGCTCGAATAGCCAGGTCTTGAGTTGCTTCCTGAAGGAGAGGTGGTCTTGGGTACGGCGGAGGTGGATGGGGAGGGAGTTCGAAGTCTTGGCTGCCAGGTAGGAGAAGGATCTTCCTCCCATGGTGGCTCTTCGAATGCGTGGAACGGCGGCGAGGGCGTAGCTGGTCGATCGTAGCTGGCGGGTGGGAGTGTAGAAGGTCAGGCGGTTGTTGAGGTACTTGGGGCCCAGGTCGTGGAGGGCCTTGTGTGCGTGGGTGAGGAGTCGGAACGTGAGTCCCCAAACGTAGCGCACACGTTTGCCTGTTTGTGGAAACGATATGCGCAATAATGAATATATCGCAGTATTCAAAGCAAAGTGCAAAATTCCCACTCATCTACCCTCGTTTTCAGCGTGTAAATACAAGCTGTATGGGGACCACTAGCAGATGGTTTTGGTTGCACCAAGCCTTGCTACACAAAGTGTTAGTGCACGTGCAAGTTTTTTTTGCTGCCACTTTCAATTTAAATCTCCTGTTTAAAACATACTTATAAATATTTTGTAAATGGCTGCGGGGACGTTACCCTAGTGATAACGACTTAGGAGTCAGACAACTGAGAAATAACTGGTGGTAACATTGCTGCTGTCAGTGGTCATTTCAGCATGTGCCAGAATTACTGTCGCATGACTCCGAAATTGTGGGCGAAGATGTAATGCAGCAGAGTGCATAAAAATATTCTGGTAACTGGGTCTCTCGAAATCTCCCCCTCCAACGTCATTACAGAATGTTCCAGCTGATGTGCTAACGCTGGCAAGAAAGAAGCTTGTCAAGTTTATTATAATGCTTCTATGATTACAAACATATAGCCAGTCACCGCTTCTTATCACAAGATTGTCTTTACTAGCGTGACTCTGTAAAGGCTGCTGTCAAGACTGAGGAAAAGACACAGTTCAGGGACAGCAGTGCCCATGCCCTGGTATGACTAAACAAATACAAACTGTGAAAATTACATCCAACATGAATAACAAAATAAATCCTGCTGAAAATAGTTTTGTTTACCTTTTTTGGGACAGCGAAACCCAGCGAAAGCCAAACACAACGTGAAGGCACACAAACAAGCACAATGAAAATTCTTTTCTCATCTTGAAACAGTAATCCTATTTTTCTGAGCAATAGAAGTCCTTATTGCAGCAGATGTCGTCAGTTTCCTCAATAGGACAAAACAAAAAAGATTTTTGGGCATGTTTAGACTCGAGCAGCTAAGCGTGAGGAGAGCCTTCCCACGCCACTGTATAAGCAGAAAAGCGCAGGCATGCTAATCAAATCCATATGGCCCTGCGCGCTGCTGCTGGCTCGCGAGAGCAAAACGCTCTGGGAGTAAAAAAAATTCTAGAAGCTGGGACATCACACGCTTTTGGCCAATTGCGTACTAAAGCCAGACGCAAAGGCCAATAGCTTGTGAGCTGAAGCTGAAGAAAGCTGAACTGATTCCAAGAGGTCGATTTCCTTTAGCAGCACTTGTGCTGCTCTATGCTCTACCTAAAAAAAAGCTCTTTGACATGGGGAATCCTGGTGGGGAATCCTGGCCACGTCATAGCGTTTTTTGTTGTGTTTTTTTTACTTTTAGCCATTGTGGCTCTAAACATGTTTAAAAAACGCTATCTAGTAATGTGTCCTTCGGGTACAGTAGGCTATTGCTTGTCACAGCCGTGCACCGAGTATTAAATCGGATATGGGCCGGCTCCCCCGCCCCTCCTTCATCAGACTTCACAGGAATGCGCTCACGCGCCACAGCAATGCCGAGAGCTTGTTGGTTTTTTTGCATCCTTTTCGTGGGGAAACCGTGTTTTGTTCGGCGTTCTCTGCACCTTTCTCGGTTTTTTTTCTGGACAAAAGTGAAATCCTAGCCTTGCTTCTCAAATGCTGTTGCTGTGTTGCCATCTCTCTAGGGACACTCAGCTTGAAAACACTCGACTTGCTAGCTGCAATGCTACATCCGCTATGCTTTGCCTCTAGACACGTTGATCCCTCGCAGACTGTGCTGACTCTGCCCCTCCTGATTCTGAAACTGACCAACGCAGTCACCACACAGTCTCTCCAGAGTGATACAGCCGCCCAACACCAATTCCCAGTAGGGCTGAGCCAGTTGCCGTTTCAGTGCCCATATACCTCACCGAGGCGGAACAAGTTGCAGAGTTTTGTCACACTCCACTCCAATGCTCACTACCGCATTTTTATTCATCCCATGCTTGTTTATTTAAATTATTTCTTTGCGGCCCGGCCGCGCGCCCAATGCTTGTTTGTAAAGTCTGCACTGTATTGTAAGACTGATTAGTTGGTGGTTTACTTAATATAGATATATTTCTAGCAGTTTGACTCCATCATAACTCATGCCAGCACAACTCTCGGCAACAAGCACTTGCACGCACATTAGGTTTAGGTTTACTTTTACCTGTCCCTCTCTCCATAACACGCATTAACAAAGGAATACCTGTCCTGGCATTTTGAAAGAGAGTTGGCTGAACATGTACAATGGTGTGCATGTTACCTGTGTTCATTAGCATGTTTCTGGCCTCCTGGAGTATGCTTACTATTAAGTGTATTCAAAATTATTTACACAAGTGCCACGCTACCTCAAATCTATTGACTGCAACATTATGCCCAGTGTTACCAGAGGAAAGGATTATTTCAGAATGGGCCATGGATTACCACCCATTGCCCACAGTACATCCAGAACTACCACCATTCTAGCTGAAGTTGAAAAGACTTGCCACTATTCTGCTACAGACAACATTGTACCAGGGGTAGGCATCATGTCATGGATGCCCACAGGTTGCAAAGAATTGCCATCTTTGTGCCAAGGCCATCATTACAGTGGGAGTAGGTAGAGGACATCATGCCGTGGATGGCCACAAGTTTGCTAAGAATTACTATCCAAGGGAAAGCATTTGATCTAAGTGGGCACACTGACATACCCACTCCCATGCACTCATGGACACCTATGAGGGCACACACAAACATGTATGTAGCGTTGATTCATTTTGTTTATGCTAATCTTCAACTGTTATCCTGGCTCCTGCTACTGTCCTGACCACACACCCTCACACCCCCTCACTCACCCTCACACCCCCTCACTCACCCTCACACCCCCTCACCCTCACACCCCCTCACCCTCACAACCCCACACCCTCACACCCCCTCACCCTCTCACCCTCTCACTCACCCTCACTCACCCTCACTCACCCTCACACCTTCACACACCCTCACCCTCACACCCCCTCACCCTCACACCCTCACCCTCATACCCCCTCACCCACCCTCTCACCATCACCCTCACACCCCCTCACCCTCACACCCTCTCACCCTCACAACCCTCTCACCCTCACACACCCTCTCCCTCACACGCCCTCACCCACCCTCACACACACACACACCCCCTCACCAGCATAGAATAACAAAACATAGCATAGCATAACAAAACACAGCATAGCATAGCATAACAAAACATAGCATAAAAAACCAAAACATAGCACAGCAAAACACAACAAAGCATAGCATAACAAAACATAGCATAGCATAACAAAACATAGCATAACAAAACCAAGCATAGCATAACAAAGCATAGCAAAACAAAATATAGCATAACAAAACACAACAAAAAATATAGCAGAACAAAACATAGCATAACATAACAAAACATAGCAAAGCATAGCAAAACATAGCAACGCAGAACAAAACATAGCATAACATAACAAAACATAGCAAAGCATAGCAAAATATAGCATAGCATAACAAAACATAGCAGAACAAAACATAGCATAACATAACAAAACAAAGCATAGCATAACAAAACATAGCAAAACACAACAAAACATAGCATAGCATAACAAAACATAGCATACACAACAACACATAGAAAAGCATAGCAAAACATAGCAAGGCATAACAAAACACAACAAAACATAGCATAGCATAACAAAACAACATAGCATAACAAAACAAAGCATAGCATAGCATAACAAAACACAGCATAACATAACAAAACATAGCATAACAAAACACAACACATAGCATAACAAAACATAGCAAAACACAACACAACAAAACATAGCATAGCAAAATAAAACATAATAGCATAGCAAAACATAGCATACCAAACACAACACAACACAACATAGCATAGCATAACAAAACATAGCATAGCAAAACAAAGCATAGCATAACAAAGCATAGCATAACAAAGCATAGCATAACAAAACATAGCATATCAAAACATAGCATATCAAAACAAAGCATAGCATAATAAAACACAACAAAACAGCATAGCATAACAACGCATAGCATAGCAAAACACAACAAAACATAGCATAGCATAACAAAACACAACAGATCATAGCACAGCAAAAAAAACAAAGCATAGGATGGCAAAACTAAACAAAACATAGCATAGCATAACAAAACATAGCATAGCATAACAAAACATAGCATAGCATAACAAAATATAGCATAACAAAACACAACACCTAGCATAACAAAACATAGCAAAACACAACACAACAAAACATAGCATAGCAAAATAAAACATAATAGCATAGCAAAACATAGCATACCAAACACAACACAACACAACATAGCATAGCATAACAAAACATAGCATAGCAAAACAAAGCATAGCATAATAAAACACAACAAAACATAGCATAGCATAACAAAGCATAGAATAACAAAGCATAGCATAGCAAAACATAGCATAGCATAACAAAACATAGCATAGCATAACAAAACATAGCCTAGGATAGTATAACAAATCAAAGCATAGAATAAGAAAACATAGCAAAGCATAATAACCCCTTCGATGCTTGTGACGGAACGGTTCCGTCATGAGCGCCGGTTGGGCTGTGCTTATGACGGAACCGTTCCGTCACGGCCACGCCCGTTTTTTAGAACCTTCAGCACAGCGCGAAAATTCACGCCGCGCTGAAGGTGATAAAACAAAACCTAGGATAGCAAAACAAAACCTAGCATAGCATACAGCATCACTCAGCATCACTCAGGGGCACCACAACATCACTATGCGCGACCACAGCATCACTGAACGCCACAGCATCACTCATTTGCCATCACAACATCACTCAGCGTCACCACAGCATCAATCTGTGCAACGATTCAACAACACCTGGTTCAAATATGTTCTCTCAAAGTTTCAAGCTTTATTACAAATGTAACAAAAATATGTTAATATTTCACTTCTGTTCTTGGATTTTCGTCACAATAAAATACACTGAACATAATCTTCACAAAAGTTATTTACAAAAAACTTTAAGCTATTGCCATTATAAATTACAATAACGTTTATTTAAGTATTAATTATTGAAAAAAATTAAAAGCCATTGTTATTTGTAATATCAATACATGTAAGTCACGTAAATACAACACATATTGCTTTACAAATGCTATAGGTGTCACATTATAACTATTGGCACTGTAAATGACAAAGTTATTAATTTCGCTATTTTCAAAAACAAAACATAAATAAAATATTTGTCATTTACAGTACCAATAGTTCAAACTTTCCTAATGCGAGACCTATTGCATTGCAAATGCTTGTTTTGTTGATATGGTGTGTTTTTTTTATTTTGTGTCCTTGATATTGCTTTGTTTTGCAGTCAATTTGTTTAATTGAAAAGGCACTGGTGACTTCCAAGGATTAGAGAAGAAGCCTCTGTGCACCAGTTCACACTTGGCTTTGCAGTTTTGCTTTTTGTTGAGGATTTGATTACCTTGGCTCATATTTTTAGTGTGGCAAGCAGCGGCTTCAGGGGAAGGGGCCATGCTAGAAGTGGAAACACAGCTCCATGTGCTGGTTCTTTTAGTGAAAAATGAATGAATGCAGGTCACCGGTCTGAATTTTCCCTCTTGGCCGCTCAGCACATACTACATTGCCCCAGCGTGTGGTGGCAAGGCTGGAATAGTTGAATTGGGAGTTGCAAAGCACTGCTGTGCATCTGGACCTTGTGGGTGGCATCAAGTGCACACATTGTGTTTTTGTGAAAATAAAGCGTCTAACACCGGGGGCGGGGGTGGTGGTAAATTCCTTCACGAATGTTGCGTCTGTCACATTCTCTGTTCAGAATGTAGATTCTCTTAGTTTTGTGATCAGAGAGTCTAAATTTCATTAAAGACACAGAGGCTAGCACTATGTATTAATCTTCTTTTTTTTGCAACTTTTAACCACACTTAAAAATCCAGAGTTAAAACCAACTAAGACAGTGTATATAAACTCAAGCCCAGTAGCCATCTTCCTCTTTATAGCTGCTCAGAGGCGAAATCATCATCCTGTAACTTTAACTGAACTTAAAAATCCCATAACATCCAAAACTTCCACTCTTGGAATGTATACCGAAATTTTCCATCTTCATTGAGTCTCTGTAAAAATATAATCTTGAAATAAATGTAAACTGAAATTTGAACATTTTCTTTACCAAGGAAAATTTATTTTCCGTACATTATAAATCATGTGAAATTTCATGGCCACTCCCCTCCCACGATTACCTTTACTTGGGAAGGGAGAGTGGGATAATGCTAGCCTCTGTGTCTTTAATGAAATCCAGCATTTTTAGGGTTTAGGGTGGGTATGTTTTTTTTTTTGGATATAGATATAGATATAGATATAGATTTGTATGGATATGGTTTGGACTTACCTGTCAAATGTTTACTAAGCACATGCGTTTTCCATGCACGACTTTACCACGACAATTTAAGTATTGTACAGATAATTATAAACCCTCAATATATACATAAAAAAGGGTTTATTCATCAATCGAGGATGTCCTCGAAAATGGAGTAGAATATGGGGGGCATGGAATAAATTCAGGGGTTTCATTTGTGAGCCACCCAGTCTGCAGACCGACGAGGTTTCTGATGAGAAGGGTGGAGGGGAGATACGAGATTAACATGAGGAATAACGATTTACCCTATGTGCTGTGGACAATAATGATGTGCAAAATGTCAAAGGAATGTTTAACAATGGACTGCAATGCATGTATGTCTTATGTGATTAGAATTTGCCCTGAATCTAATAAAAAAGAGTTAAAAAAAAAACCAATGTCTGCACCTCCAATGAATCATGACTGGACACAGTAAATATAGAAATCTCCCTGGTCCAAGCAGATGTTCATAACATGGACACTAGGGTCAAGGAAGTGGAGGAAACCACTACAAAGCTAGCTACCGATACAGCTAGCCTCAATTAATAAGTGCAGTTGTTTCAAACCAAGCAAGACAGGATGGAGTCACAGCTAGATGACAAAGAAGGAAGGGCGCGATAGATCTATTGTTTGAGGAACTCATTACTAAGCACCTGCAACCAAAAGGTCTGTCAAACAATTTTTCGATTGAAAGAGCCCATTGAGTCCCAGGCTGAAGGCTAAGGTCGGGGGCCCCTTCAAGGTGAATAGTTACAAGGGCCTTCAACTTTCGAGATAGAGACGCCTATTTTGCAAACTGCGTGTATCGACCCACCCAAGAAATTTGAGAACAGTAAAATCGCTTTCTGCCCAGATTTCACGATCAAAGTGCAACAACAACGCCGCAGTTTCCTGGATGTCAAAATAGCGCTCAGGGATAAAGGCATCAAATATGCAATGTTCTTTCCGGCGAAACTGCGAATTGAAGCAGATGGGAAAGCATGCTTCCTCTCCGCGCCGGAGGAGGCATGGGACTGGCTCGATGGCTGGTTACAAGTTGGGAACTCAGGCAAGGGCGGATGCTCAAGAGAGAAATGGAACCATACCAGGCAATCCCAGTATGTTCGCAAAGACACAGAGCAAGACGCCACATAATCAACAGGGAAATAATGAGAATTGTCTATCCGTGAAACAATCAAGCACCAACTAATCAAATAACAAGACTACCCCAGCGCACCAGTCAATGTTGACCGGACTTTGTATTGTTGGGGGTGGAGGGTTCTGTTTCTGCTTTTTTTCGGGGCCCCTCATCGCAAGGTGATGACTCGGGCTGGCTGGAGCTGGCCAAGGAACAATCGCTGAGAAGCTCATACACGGAACTAACCGGTAATATGGTATTGAGAAGGGTTTGAGTGGGATTAGAGAGGGCACGGCCTGTCCAAATACCTCATTTCCTTTTTCTGGGAGGGCGACAGGCACTCTGCTAAGTTGGGGTTGGCGGGTAGTTCAAAGCCCTTCAGCAGAGCAGCAGGGAGGGGGGGTGTTATTGGGAGGGTGGGGGGACTTGTCTTCACCGGGTTGTTTACGTTTAATGTTGTGATGTTGCTGCTTGTACACGTTGAAATATGGGCTACAGAAAGCTCTGGGATGAACATTCTGGGCGGGGGGAGGAGGTGGGTTTCATTATCCCTGGCAAGGATATGGCTAATCCGGTAACATCAGCCCTTAGGGTCCTGACATGGAATGTTAATGGGCTAAATTATAGAATTAAACTGACTATGGTACTGCAATACCTGCGTAGACACTCTCCTGATCTGGCCCTACTGCAAGAGACACATTTGAAGGACAATTGCTACCTGGCACTCAGCAGGTTTGGATACACCCTCCTGGCACATGCGGGGTCCACCTCTGGCTCTAGAGGGGTAGCTACACTAGTGAGGAAGGCAGTGCCCTTTATACCAGGATGTACATGGCATGATTCTCTGGTTAGATATGTGGCACTGATGGGGACTTGGGGAGGACGCACTCTTAACTTATGCTGCTTCTATGTACCCCCGAAGCTTCACGTGGAGACACTGCCACTGCTAAGCAAACTAATACTGGACCTTCCCCCCGGGATTCTCCTGCTGGGGGAGATATGAATGGTACGATGTCCCAGGACCTAGATAGAGCCAAGCCATCCTCCCGGGCGGGGGGCCCGAGCCATTGCAGACATTTATGGAAGCAATGGGACTCCTAGCTCTATGGAGAGAACATAATCTACCCACTAGGCAATACACGCATATATCAGCAGCACATGGCAATGGATCAAGATTACACTACATTTTCATGCAGTGTGTGCACGTCGAACAGTTTAGGGACACGCAGCATTTATTTATTTATTATTTATTATTTGCAATTATAATGCGCTGCAGCTACCCCAAAAAGGGTTTCCCGACGCAGTTTACGGATTTGCATAGAGAGAGTCAAGCAAAGATGAGTATCTAGCTGTTAAATAGCCATGTTTTTAAAGCTTTGCGAAATTTGATGTAATCTATCTCGTTTCGTAATGAAAAAGGCAAAGAATTCCACAACGAGGGCCCTAAGTAAGAAAAAGATCTTCCGCCCATCCGAGAAAGCTTGATTTTAGGAATGACAAACTTCTCTAACGTGGAGGAGCGGAGAAGACGAGAGGGGAAGTAAGGGCAAACAAGAGATTGAAGATACTTCGGAGCACTGCCAACTTTAATTTTATGCATGAAACAGAGTGCTTTGAATTTGACTCGGTTTTCAACCTTGAGCCAATGAAGATCCTGAAGATGTTGGGAAGTGGAAGTGGTTCTAGGGATCTTACATAACAATCTAGCTGCTGAATTTTGTACCACCTGCAATTTACGTGTAGTGGTTTTATTTGAACTCAGATAGAGCACATTTCCATAGACAATCCTAGAGGTTATCAAGGCATTGACTACGGTTTTCATAGTGGAGTCAGGCAACATCCAGCAGATCTTTTTTAGCCATTTATGGATGGTAAAACACGTGGCAGAGGTTTTTACTGCTTGCAGGTGCATATTGAGGGATTCATCGATTATAATGCCGAAGTTGCGCACCTTAGAAACAGGAGAGGGAAGAGAGCCCGTTTCTACCACTTTGGCTAAAGGACTCGTATAAAGATTAAACAATAAAGGACTGAGTATAGAGCCCTGTGGTGCACCATGAGCAAAGACATGCGTATCTGAGCAGGCCGTTTGAGAGAAAACTTGAAACATACGCTCGGTCAGAAAAGAGATGAGCCAATTAAGTGCTGAGCCGCAGATACCCAGGGAGCAAAGAGTGTTTATTAATACAGTGTGAGATACCGTATCAAAAGCGGCACTTAAGTCCATTAGGATGAGTGCCACTG
This sequence comes from Lissotriton helveticus, assembly GCF_964261635.1. NCBI lineage: Eukaryota > Metazoa > Chordata > Amphibia > Caudata > Salamandridae > Lissotriton > Lissotriton helveticus. The sequence goes on along the minus strand of NC_136061.1, from coordinate 1,912,636,341 downwards.
TCTCTCCCCTATCCAATTGGCAGCGTATGTTTTCTGTGACTCCTAATAGAGTGGTTTCTGTCGAAAAGCCAGCTCTAAAGCCCGATTGACAGGGAGGCAATAGATTTCGAGTAGTTACAAATTCAGCTAGATTTTGGTGAACATGTTTTTCAATAACTTTTGAAAACACGGGTATTAAAGAGATAGGCCGATAGCTTGAAGGTTGATCAGGATCGGCCCCAACCTTTTTCACGAGTGGGTGTATCATTGCGTGCTTCCAGTCAGCGGGAACGGTTTCTTCCTGTAGGGAAGTGTTAAGAAGATCAGTAATAACATCCAGTGTCGAGCTGCTTAAGTATAGTGCCAGGCAAAGGGTCTTTTTGGGATCCAGATTTAATATCATTAAGACATTTTATTAAGGTGTCTGAATTCAACCTAGGCCAGCTATCCAGAATACCCTTGGAGGTCTTAAGGAGCCCAATACCGTTATGGCATTTATTATTGGCGGTGAGAGATTTCAATGGTACTGCTGGAACAGAGAGACATTTATCATGGGCCGATGTAATTCCTTGGTAGATGTTATTCACTTTTTGTATAAAGAAAGTAGCCAATGTTTCACATTGCTGCTCATTTAAATCCGGTGGCATAGCTAAAGTTTTAGAGCCCGTGAGTTCCTTCACCATGTTAAATAATGTTTAGGAACAATTTAGATCTTCTGAGATAGTGGAGGACACATGATTAGCTCGAGCCTTTCTACAAAGAGAATGGTAATTTGTTCTCTTATTTTTATAGGCATTTTTGGCTTCAGATGTGTAGTTTTTTCTCCATCTACGCTCAGATGCTCAGATGCTTTGCATTCAGATTTTTCTTTTTTCAACAGTTCCGTGAACCAGGGAGCTGGGGGTCGATGACCATTAACTTTTTTGTTAGTAAGTGGTAAACATATGTCTATTGCAGTAGAGAGCCATTTCTGCACTGATGTAGATAGTGTGTGCACAGATTATTTTGAACAAGGAATATGAGTATTTAAAAAATTGTTCAAAGTTTCAATGTCTAATTTTTTCCAATTTCTGGTTTGCGTGATTTGATCAATAAGGAATTTTGTCTCATATGTTGAGTGAGAATCTAATTAAATAGTGATCAGACCAACACATTGGCAGCGCAGGTAAACAGCTAATTACATTAAGATTAGAAAAAATTGGATCAAGTAAATGACCCGCTTCATGTGTGGATCCAGAGTTAAGCAAATTTATATTTAAGGCGGCCAGATCAGAGATCAACTCAGAACTTGTTTTACAAGTTTGATTTTCTAAGTGCATATTTAAGTCCCGTAGAAGGGAAAAATTGGCTGCCTTCATCACCAAGGGACTTATAAGTTCAGGAAAAGCAGATGCCCATGAGGAAGCAGAGCCAGGTGAACGGTAAACAAGTATTCCAGAGAAGTAAGTAAGGAGTAAGAGACAACTTAAACGTCGCAGCTTCACAGTTGAGGATTGGTAGGTGAGTAAAATCGCAGTTGTATTCCTTTTTTAAAAAGAATAGCAATACTACCCCCTGTTTTATTTGTGCGGTCAATCCTTACTATTGCGTAATGGTCAGGAACAGCTACCGCAATGTCAGAACCTGAGCTCTCATGGAACCAGGTTTCAGTAAGGAAGATTGCATCGGGCTTGTCGTTAATTAGTAGATTAAAAATCTCATTTATGTTTCGGTAAAGACCTACAATTTAAAATAAAAAAAGAAAAAGTTTTATGTTGAGATTGACTTTGATTGATTTTATAAGTTTTCTTTTCCATAATTAAATTATGAGCTAGGGGCATATCCGAACACTCCCCAGTGGAGGTGTCCCTGTGAGGTCCGTCCCGAAACCAAGTTCTTGCACCTCATATGGATCCCTGGCTCTTTAGAGATTATCAATTCCAGGAAAAGTTTAGAGAATGCACAAAACAATATTCTATGGAGAACACTGGTTCGGTTACTTCACAGAGTGTGTTGTAGGAGGCTTACAAAGTGGTCGCAAGGGGCTATGTCCAGGCGGAGATGGGTGGCAGGAGAAAGTAGCGCAGCGCTCGGTGTGTAAAATAGAACAGGAGATCACAGCACCTGAGGAGCACTTGGGACAGCAGGGGGAGACTGACTCGACACTCAGACATATACTAGGCCTCAAATAGAAGGAGCTTAGGGAACTGGAAGAACATGCTGCCTGCTCTCACGCAGTAGCAACGCAAAGGAAGATATATGACGTGGGCAGTAAAGCCAATATGCTAATTGCCTGGTTGTAGAAGAGGGACTGAAACTGGGTGGCTGAAATCCGGAATTTAGAGGGTACGCGATGTAGGGCAGGAACCGAAATCGCGGAGGCTTTTGCGCAATATTATGAAAGGGTATACCGATCGGCCTCAGCCACAACTGAAGAGGAATGCATTGAATTAAAGATATGGCACTGCTGATATTCCGAGTGGAAGATAGCGAGGCAATTGATCAAAACTTGACAATGGAGGAGGTTGCAAGTGGCATAAGAGAGCTGCAATCAGGGAAAGCAGCACACCCAAATGGGCTGCCCGCAGAAATGTTCAAATGCCTAGCAGACACAGTGGCGCAGCGCATGCTTGACATGTTTTGTGCGGAGCAGTTGGAAGGAAGTCTACCAGAGGACATTAGTCTAGCCACAATAGTGGTTATTCCCAAACCGGGTAAACCACTGGAGTTATGTGGCTCATATAGACCCATCTCTTTTCTCATCTTTGAAGCCAAGGTGCTGGTAAAGGTGTTGGCTAATAGGGGGGGCGTGGCTAGCCAGCCCCGATGGCGGTCGGTTGCCACTAGAGCTCTGGGTCTGCTTGGGGGCCTGATCCTGACCCAGGGACCCTGCACAAGCCCTGGCTGCGATGAAAGGAGGAAGAACACTGGCGGAGCCCGTGGGGATCCTACGATCTTCGACGGTGGGGATCGCGAGCTTGGAATTGAGTGCGGAGGAAGCCTGGGCCTGCCTCGGCATCGGCAGATAGAAGCCGGGAGGTGAAGTAGACGCAGAGCCCGGGACGGCTGCGGTGCACGCAACCGGAAGTGCCCGGCCGGCGCCCCTCTGGAGGGCAGGAGGGGGGTGTCCCCCGAGACGGAGGCCCACCGGTGGATGCCACTTAGCTGCCGGGGAGGGGGGGGTCGAGGACCCAGTTGGAAGCCCCGATGACGGAATTGAGCCGGTCCCGGTCTGCCGAGACCCGGGGATGGGGGAGGGCCCGATTGCTGCTCAAGAAAATCCAGAGGTAGGCTGCTGCACCGCTGAAGGAGCGTGGAGCCTCTAACGGACCCCTGCTAAAGTACCTGGGACTGCTTTACCTTCTGCCCCCGGGGGGCCTCGCACTGGGGGAGAGCGAGAGATTCCTGCAGGTCTGGGGGCATGGTGAGGCAGCGGTGGTGACATGTGGAAGGAGTGCCTGTTGAATTGAGAGCTGAGACCCTGAGACCTGAAACCCGCAGCCCCACCGGCGAACGTAACAACGAGCTGGAACCTTAGGGGGCCGCCCGGTTGGGGTCAACGAGGAGAGGTTCGGAGGGATTGAGCACGCTCATCGCTAAAAGGGTCCTGGACCTGGTGAATTCCTTAGTCTTGGCTGGTCGGACTGCTGCGGCCCGCTCCTCGTCCCGGTTGGCTCGGCACTGTGGATGTCTGCCCAGCGGCGTGGGCTACACGAAGGTGATAGTGACTGCGCCCCACGGGCGGCATTGCATTCCCCCCGTGTTGGACCTCCCCTGCAGAGTGAAGCCTTGCCAAAATAGAAGACCACCATGGTGCGCAAGGGTGTGAAAGGGACGGAGGGGCTGGGAGATCCTACGACTACGCGCACAACGGAGAATGCCGGGGGGGGGACGGATCCCGCCTGGTGCCTCTGAACCGGACGGCACTGGGGGACAACAAACAGACAAGCTGGACTTAATCCTGCCAGAAATAAGGGAATCCAGATCAGCAGATGGGGCCCTCTCCGCGAACCTATCACTGTTGAAAGCGGACCATAGCAAATTGGCGGATAAGGTTAAAGATCAGGGACTCGCTATTGCTGAACTCATGCCGACGGTGTCCGACTACTCCACCTCTATCCAACAATTGCAGCAGCAGGTCACCTCCCTCATGGATCGTGTGGAGGACGTGGAAGGCCGTAATCGCCGCAACAACATCCGCGTCATAGGCCTTCCGGAGCGCTGCGAGGGGGCCCGTGCCGCGGACTTTATGGAGCAGTGGTTCCGGGAACATGTTGCTGCGGAAGGGTTATCCCCGTACTTCTGTGTAGAGAGAGCGCATCGGATCCCGACCGGTAGGCCCAGACCGGGCCGCCCACCCCGCCCTCTGATAGTACGGATACTCAACAATCGGCACAGGGACAGCCTATTGCAGAAGGCCCGTGAGAACTCCCCCCATCCAGTATGAGAACCACAGAATATCCCTTTACCCGGATTACACCAACGTGGTCCAAAAACAACGCTCCTCCTATGTGGCGGTGAAGAAAAGGCTACAAAAGGCCAAGCTGAAATATGCGTTACTCTTCCCTGCCCGACTGAAGATCGTCCACGGCAGAAAAACACACTTTTTTGAGAGCCCTGCGGATGTAGAAGAATGGCTAGAGGTAATGGGCATAGATGGGAGTCAAGATGTCACCCAAGAGTCTGTCGGCGGATCACGAGGAGGCTCGGAACATGAAGAGGGAGGATCGCCGAGATCGGAGGACCGTGACGCCCAGAGCGGCAGATGACATGCTGGACAACTGGAGAAGCGGATGGCTCTGCTCGGAGCAGACCGGCTGAACTACACCAATTAATATCCTTTATAATGTATATATTGATTGTTGTTCCAACTGCCCTCTCCTGCTAGGAAGACTTGATGGGCGGCGGGGAGGCATGATTTCTGTCCGCTTATACGGTGGGTGCGAGTTGCTCTTCCTGCCCGGGTGGGGAGGGGGCAGGGAAGCGCGATTTAGACTTAGGTGGGTTAACAGATGCATAATGTGGTAGGGCCTGCAGTAAATGACTACATGTACAATTCTAAAATAGTGCCCCCGAGGCGGTATGCCATAGAGCCAGTGGCACCCGGGGCGACCGATTAGATGACCGAAATAGTGCTCAGCCACCCCCCCAAATGGCGTATGCACTGGAGCTAGGATCTTATTGTTATTTGTTATCATGTTGGGCTCAGCAAGGTTGTATTGTTGCGCCAAGTTCGTTCAGTTCTTGAAGGGGAGTTTAGGGTATGCAGGCTCCTGGTCACATCGAAAAACAAAAATAGGATGCCAATACTGATAAACACAATTTCGGCCAACAATGTGCTAACCTGACCCTGAAAAAACAATTCAAGGACGGGAATTGCTAGTTAATAGCTTTTTATTTGCAATATTTTTTAGAAAGATCAGTTTTTTATTTTTTCAAATAATATAAGAAAAACTATTTACAAAAAAGGGACAATTTGAGGAAGAGCAAAACATTTATCTTCAATCATTCAATATTCCAACCATATCACACACATACAACACACTTTCATACCATTCAGGGGAAAAAAAGCTGTAAAGACTTAGAAAATATTTTGTTTAAAAAAATATATATATACATTTACACATTAGCTTCACAAAAAGAACAAAACGCCACAGCCTGCGGACAAAATACTATGTTAATAAACAGAACGTTTTTCTAAACGCAAGTACATTCGTCTCAAATGATTATGTAGATCAACTTGTAGAGTTTCTTTGTAATGTACAGACGGATTGGGAAAATTAAATAGCCAAGCCGTTCTTCGCAGGTAAGGTGTGGCCAGGAGCCTACGCGTTTCGAATCCCGATTGTTTTCATAGGATTCTCTTCAGGGCCTTAAGCAGTATCGCTTGGTGGAATGTTCCAGGGCGGAGGGAAGCCAGGGGTTCGTGTCTTAACTCCGTTCTGGTGGTGTTAGAGCGGCGCGGAGGGTGCATTCGGAGTGCAGCTCTCCGGGGGCGGATTAGCCGCGGCTGGCAGTTGCGCGGGAGCCGGATCACTCGCGCTTGTAACCCGTTCTCTCACGGCAAAATGAATTAAATATAGGGGCCGAATGTGAGTCACCTTGTTAATCCATAGTCTAAGTAGGTTTCCAACCGGCTGGCTCAATGGAGACCTTCGGGCGGCTCTTCGGCGGTTATTTGCTCTTAAGTCACACGACGTCAATCAGCTCGCGTTCCAGTCGGCACTGACTTCAAAGACATGCGCATAAGGGATTGTGCTACTGGTATGCTAATTCACTTACACTCACTCACAGATGATCATGGCTAATACTATAGGAACATATCATTTTACTACATGGAATGTACGCGTATTGGGGGCAATACAGAAACTACTTCGGATCCACGCTTTTATGCTCAGACACCATACTCAGATTGCGTTCCTCCAAGAATCCCACCTCATAGCATCGGAGGCCCAGAAGCTACGGAAAAAGTGGAGAGGTACTATTTATTCCAAGACTTACTCTGCATTCTCTAGGGGGGGCGACCATCTGGATTAGACATGGGACGCCATCTGAAGAAATAGAGAGGTGGATGATCAAGGCCGGTATGTCCTGGTGAAGGGCACCTTAGACGGTGAATTGATGGTGCTTGGCAGTATTTATGCACCAAATTTCGATCAGGATAAGTTTCTACATACCGTAGGTCTGGCACTTTCGGATTGGACATGTATCCGCTGGGTGCCTGGTGGGGACTGGAATATGGTACTGGACCTGGGTCTGGATAGATCGCATCCTCCCCTTCAAATGGCCGGAGCTTCCCGCTTGTCTGAGGTGTTCATGACATGGGCGGAAGGCTGGGGACTGGCAGATGCATGGCGGGTATCGAACCCTGACCATAAGGAATACTCATACTATTCCCCCATACAAAACCTACACACTAGACTTGACCGGTTTATGTGTTCGCGAACATTGGCGTCTACGGTGGTAAATCCAGAGTATTTGGCCAAGACTTTCTCCGATCACAGACCCCTCACGCTCAGCCTCCTATGGGGTAGGGTGCCGACCTCAGTACCTACCTGGAGGCTCAATCCTCTCCTCTTGGAGGATGGCCCCTTTCGAGCAATGCTATCAGATACTCTGACTAAGTATTTCATAGAAAACTGGGATGCTGTTTCTTCTAATTTAGTGGTATGGGATGCCGTGAAAGTCGTAGTGAGGGGAGCAGCCATAGATAAACTGGTGGGAGCAAGACAGGAAGTCCACAAAAAACTGTGTGAGGTGGAAGACCGTTTAAAGAGACTTGAGAGGGAGGCGAGTGTGGACCCAGGGAAGAAAGGGGAGTTGCAGTTGGGTAACATTGAACACGCAGAAACACTGGACACACTGAGGAACATTGATCATTAGGAATATCTACGCTGTCAACATACCGAGGCGGACAGATCGGGCACTCTTCTGGTCCGCCTGATACGAGACCAGCCTGACCCCCCGGTGATAACGCGGATAATTGACAGAGATGGTAACTTGGTCCGCTCGCAATCCGAGATTAATACAGCGTTCCACGACCACCTGAGAGCGCTATATCCTCCCTTTGATCATGAGGACCCGGATAGGGTGTTTGAGTTTCTACAGGATCTCCCCTTCCCGGCACTGTCTGATGATGTGCGAAAGGAACTGGAGGGGCCCATCACGCAGCAGGAAATACGTGCGGCCATCAGGTCTCTCAACCGCAATAAGCCACCGGGCTTAGATGGGCTCCCGGTGGAGTTCTACTCTGTTTATGCAGATACTCTAGTACCGGTCCTGGAAAAGGTATACAGGGCCGCGTGCGAAGAAGGACGTTTGCCTACGTCGACGATGCAAGCTCTGGTCATGTCGATACCAAAGCCCGGGAGGGATGTTGAGGACTTGGGAAATTATAGGCCTTTGTCTATGCTCTCATCAGAGTATAAGATTCTCAGCAAGATTATAGCCTTACGTATACAATCACACCTCCCTACCCTAGCGCATCGAGACCAATGCGGGTTTCTCCCAGGACGGAGCACGTCCTTGAACACGCGGCGGTTACATGCACTTATGACAACTACGCCATGAGATTACCCCCAGGCGGGCTGTATAGCTCTTGACCTAAAACAGGCATTTGACTCCCTGTCATGAACACTCATGTTTGCAGCTTTGGAACGATTTGGCTTCCCAGATACCTTGTTAAAGTGGATCAGGTTGTTATACACAGGTCCCTCGGCCAGGGCGCGAACGGGTAGATATGTATCGGACAGTTACCCAGTGTATAGGGGCACCAGACAGGGTTGCCCCCTTTCCCCGCTCCTATTTGTACTCGCTCTGGAGCCCCTGGCCATAGCTCTCCGGGCTCATGGCAATCAAATGGGCATCCCGATCAGAGGCGTTCATAATTTAATATCTATATACGCGGATGATATTTTATTATACCTCAAAGACTTAGAAGTGGATCACTCTGTACTTTATGATATCTTTAGCCGTTTCGAAGAGCTATCTGGCTTGGCCATTAACCCGTGAAGTCGAACGGCTTCTATTTTCAAGACACACAGCACCCTGCCTCCATTCGTTTTGGGAGGTATCCCATACCAGTGGCCCAGACTACGTTTAAGTACCTAGGAATACATGTCTACAGAACACCGGAGGACATACTGGATGGTAATCTTAAGCGAGCCATTACACGTCTCCGGAACAGTGGGGATTCTGGACGTCCTTGCCTTTGTCTGTCATGGGCAGAGTTGCAATCTCTAAGATGGTCATGCTCCCTCGTTTATTATATTATTTCGTAAACCTGCCCGTGATCGTCCCCCAACAGGTGTTTAATACGCTCAACACCACCTTGATTAGCCTTATATGGGGTGCTGGTCAAAGTCGTATCAGTCTCCGGAAACTGCAATTGGGGACCAGACTGGGAGGCATGGGGGTCCCCGACTTTTGAGGGTACTACTATGCCAGTCAGCTCCAATGGCTTTCCTACTGGGTAGCTGGCAGAAATCTCTACGAGATTGACTTCACACCGGAGCGACTGGCTCGAGGAGAGTTACACTCCCTGCTGTTGCCAAAAAGTGGGATCCCCCCGGATTGTCACCCACTCATACACACGGCCTTGATTTGCTGGAAAAGAGCACTGGCATACACCTCATCGACAAAGCCATATGCGGCGAACATCCCCTTACTGTGTATCCCGACACCGCAGGGTAGGACTACAAAGCGTATTCTGCGCCCCTGGGTAGAGAATGGAATAGAGGAGGTGGGTGCATTCTTTGGAGATGGAACTCTGCTGGACCATGAGTCCTTCCTACAGATCACAGGCGCCCCCCCCCCCACCCCAGGTTGTATCTATTACATGCCACAATATCTCACTATATCCGGAACACCTGGGTACCACAGCGGCTCCAACCCACACAACACGAGTTGGTTCACCTATAAGATTATATGAGGGCAGGGGGACATTTGGTACGATGGCTGTATACAGGGATCAGGGAACACGCAGCTATTCCACTCACTACACTTAGAGATACTTGGGCCCAGACTACAGACGCAGCACTGACGGATAAGGCCTGGCCGACTATCGTCGAGCACCCCAGGCGAGTGTCGAGGAATGTTAAATTCAGATTCATACAAGTAATGGTGCTGCATAGGGCGTATCTAACTCAAAAAAGATTACACAAGATGTTCCCGGACTCCCCCCACAATTGTCCGCGTTGCGGGGAAGATGAGGCTGGTTTCCTCCACATGCTCTGGGCGTGTGTACGCCTGCGGGGATACTGGACGGAGATATGTTAGGTACTGAGGACCGTTACTCATTTGCCGGTACCTGAGGAAGCTTTATACTGCTTAGTAGGGTCTTGTAAAAGATCCAAACAGCTGAAGGCCAAATTGAAATTCCTAGACCTGGCCCTCTTATTAGCGGTCAGGGAATTGACGATGAGTTGGAAATCCTCCAGGTCACCCCAAACGTTCGTGTGGCAGACGGACCTTGTGAAATGGGGCCGAGTGGAGGGGTCAGCCCTTAGAAGAGAAGAAGAGAAAGGCCAACGGAAGTATCCCATAGCACAGGAATGGGAGGTAATGTTGATGGATCTGGAGGGGTTAGACCTTATACCGTCACAAGGAAATAGGGTATGATGCCTACACGGGGTATTGCACTAGAGAGACAGGATGTTATGAGGCCCGGGGCAGCTGTATACTTATGCTATGGTCTGCACGATTAAGATCTGAATCAGGAGGCATTATATCACAGATATTTCACTATGACCAGGAGTCGAAGGAGTCGAAGGAGGGACTGGGCGGGACTGTTGGGGAGGGAGGGAGGGGAAAGGGTTGTTTTATTCTTGTTATGTATGAAGGAGCAGGATGACAATTGCAGGCTCTACCTATGGGGGAGCTGGAAGGATATGTCACTATTGGGCACACATATGAGAATGTTGGACTGCAGCCGTAGTAGTATATATCCCTAGACTGTCTCTCCTGTTGCAGGATTGATTATAGGCAATGTGACGACTGGTAAGGTGTATTGTTTCCTTTAGTTATTGGTTGGGGAGAAAAGAAGACAAAGGGACTGATGAACATTACATGTATTGATTTGTAAACACTGATACATACTTTAATCAGTTTTGATTAAAGAGTTAAAAAAAAAAAAAAAGGTGTTGGCCACAGACCCATCGTTTCCACAAAAATTCACCCGGACCAATCCGGGTTTATGCCACAGAGAAGCATGAAGCTGAACCTCCGTCGCCTATACGGGGTAACGCATGAGGTGACATCACCCCCGATGGAGGACTCAGCAGTTCTGTCACTAGATGCCCATATGGCATTTGACAGCATCAAGTGACCGTAATTATTCATAGTCCTGTGCAAGCTGGGTGTTGGGCCAGCCTTTTGTGCCCGGGTCCGTCTTCTATACTCCGACCCACTGGGTAGAGTTATGGTTAGGCTGTCCGGAATTCGGTTAAAACCGAATCTGACCGAGAATACCCTACCGGTGTGAAAATCAGCTCACCCGGTTTAAACCGAGTGTCACTGATTTTCTTTGCTATTGCACGACTTGGCCACTTGATGGAGCTAAAGCATTAGAAGCAAAGCTCCAATTTAGGCCCGAGAACAACGCAGTTTGCAATGTGTTTAGTGCTGATGAAAATTACGGCGCTTCTGCAGACCTCACCTCCTCGTTTTTTAAATGTGTATTTTATGGGTTCAGCAGGGCCCTGCCGCCCCTCTCACCACGCGCTGATGCAGCAGCCACCAGCGCCACACCAGCGAATCCGCAACAGTTTGATTTGCCCCAGGTAGGCCTCCGAGCACCAGGCATAGCCCTGCTGCCCCCGCGAGTCCCCACTGCCAGCTCACCTTCCAAAGCATTGCTGAGCAGGACCCCCTCATGCCGCATGCCGCCTTAGATCCAGTAGTTTAGATCAGTGCCATGTGTAGTCCGTTGTGCCAGTCCGGGATCTCTTCGCTGCCCAAGTCAGGACGAGCAGTCCGCCAGCACCCAGTAGGTGAAAAACGCAGATGTAAATTACAGCGCCACTGCAGACTCACCTCTTCGTTTTTAAATTGTTTTATTTTATGAGTTCAGCAGAGCCCTTCTGCCCCCGCGAGTCCCCACTGCCAGCTCACCTTCCACAAGCATTGGTGATCAGGACCCCCCCCCATGCCGCATGCTGCCTTAGATCCAGTAGTGTAGATCAGTATCGTGTGAAGTCCGTTGTGCCAGTCCGGAATCTCTTCGCTGCCCAGCACACCTGCCCAAGTCAGGACGAGCAGTCCGCCAGCACCCAGTAGGTGAAAAATGCTGCATTTCTGACAGCGAGTGCCACACTTGGGTAGTTTGAAGTATCCCCATACACAACTACACGGGCCTCATATGACGCATTCTGGGGTGCATTTATAGCGATTCTGTGATTGCTTGCATGTGGAGACTGGTGTGCATTTATTAAAGGGACGGTATGATTGCTGGCTGCAAGGACGCTCTAAAGAGGTTTGATTTACTGCTGAACGCTTTCGGTGTCTAACAAATCAGTGGCAGATTATTATACATCTTTAGGGGGGAGGGTTTTATATAGCGTACACAATACCCGGAGGTATCAGTGCACTTTACATGAGCGCCAGGGTGCAGGGGGAGAAGACAGACAAGAGAATGGGGTGCCGAGGTGTGACAGGCCAAAGGGCCAGAGCAACACCACGTGGGGGTGTTCTGGCGTCAGAGATACAACTCACGAGTGCTTCCTCTGTCCGAATCTGCCCTACAGTGGAATGTCGTTTCTGAAGCCTCTCTTAGACCTGTTTCTTCCTGATATTGTTATTGTATTATCTTGTCTGTGAATGGTCTTTGCTGTAGGAAGAGAAGGTCTATGTGGAATCTAAAACGTACATCAGTTTCTGTCTTGCTTTTTAATATTTCTGAGGCAGTGTGTGGTCATCTTCTTGTTGAGTTCTCGGTACATGGCAAGGTGTTTACCTTCAGTGGGAGTTCTCACTGCATGGCTAGGTGTTGCCCTTCTGTCTATCCACATGTATTACAGAGATGGATAGAACAACAGATAGAGGGAGAGCGAGGGAGGGAAAGGGAGGCAGACCGAGGGAGGGAGGGATAGGGAGGGAGAGCGAGGGAGGGAAAGGGAGGCATACAGAGGGAAAGCGAGGTAGGGAGGTGGAGGGAGGGAGACAGGGAGGGAGGGGGAGGCAGAGGGAGGGAGAGAAAGGGAGGCAGACAGAGGAAGAGCGAGGAAGGGAGGGAAAGAGAGGGAGAGGGAGGGAGAGGGAGGGAAAGGGAGGCAGACCGAGGGAGGGAGACAGGGAGGGGGAAGGTGACAGAGTGAGGAGGGAGACAGAGTGAGAGAGACGGAGAGGGAAGGAGAGAGAGGGAGACGGATAGGGAAGGAGAGAGAGGGAGACAGAGAGAGGGAGTGAGACAGAGGGAGTCAGGGAGAGAGAGAGTGCGATAGAGGGAGAGAGAGGGAGTGAGACAGAGGGAGAAATAGCTGGTGGTTGCCGGTGGTGACACTTACTCTTGGGGAACCCACACTTATTTTTCCACATCATTTATGTACCTATTACACATAGCAGAAAGACGGTGGAAGACGGCAAAACCGTCACAAAATGAAAATTCAGGAACCTCAAGGAGTGAGATAAAGGGGAGGGGAGTGTCTGGTAGTGGATTAAAGAGGTATGAGGTGGCATTAAAACTACCAGCCTTGGTATTTCTCGCGCCCATGTTTCACTGCACCGGCCGCGGGCTTCTGAGCAGAGTTTCAGGCCCTGACACTCTCTTTCACAAATGAAGCACTGGTCTACACACTTATATATTGCTTGCTCTTATGCTTCTTAGAAGGTGCTACTAACTCACAGGTGTTTTGTTTGCAATTGCATGCCTTGCGTAGCGTTTTATCGTGAGTACTGTGAAACTGTTGCACCAGTATTACTTGTGAGTAGGTTGAACTTTTGCAGTACCATCCTTAGATTTTTCTAAGGAGTACTCTAACAGCGCCAGCAATATACCTGTACTTCATACTCTTGTGTACATCCCTTGCTTAGCTTTTCCTCATGAGTGGCTCATGAAAACTTACACTACCATATGCTGAAGAAAAATTGAAAAAGCAAACATAAAAGCAAAGCGTTCCATAAACACCGGCAAAACACTGTTTCAGTTGTTTTTATGACGCGAAAATGAGTAAACACTGAAAAGCACTGTTTTTTTGAGGTATGGAAATCACTGGAAAGCACTGAAAAAACACCACCAGAATTTACCAAAAATAGAAACTGAAAACAGGAAAGCCTAGTTATGGTCAATGGGGCAGTATCTAGACCATTCGCGCTCCATGGAGGCACACGCCATGTATGTCTGCTCTCCCCGATGGTCTTCGCAATGGCTATTGAACTGCTGGTGGCATAGGTGCGTAGGGATCCTTTGGTGCGAGGGACAGATGTTGGGAGTGGCAGGGAGGAATGTATCTCCCTATAAGCGGATGATATTCTGCTTTACTCGCATAGGCCACGCCTCACAATCCACAGACTTATACATATCTTTACAACCTTTGGTAATTATTCCGGCTATCAAATAGATTGGGATAAATCATTAGTCTTTCCCTTAGCGGGCTATAATCTGCACGCTACGTTTGATAGGCTTCAGTAGGTGGAGCCTCCTCTGGATCGACAAGCTCTGGGGCGTCTAGCTTAATGGGACAATGATTTCTTTCAGTCAGCAGGCACCCTGGAGAGGTGCCTTGTTTCTTTTTTAGCTGCTCTCCCTTCACTCCCTTCACAGCGCAGAACCCCCTTCCTTCCTTTTCAGCCTGAGGCCAGTTGGTGTTGGTATTAGCTGGTCAGAATAGGTTGTTTTTTTAACAAAAAGTATGAAAATTAGTTTGGTCAAAATAAAAAAAGCTTGGTAACGCCATTCTCAATATAGCCCAACCACTTTGACCTTTAAGCTACTGTGACATTGCTCTTATGTAAGTGCAATGGGGTCATAGAACTGGCGGTCAACTGTGTGGTAGTGTTACAGGTACAAGAACAAAGGTTCATCAGAGACCAGCATTCAACATGATCATGCCCATCCAGTGCTACATGTGGCATGGAGTCACGGCAGGCATAGCCAGGATGGCACCTGAGCCCACTCGGTCAGTAGCTATCACCGCCTGGCACAATATAGGTTATGCAGTCTCCACATTGTGGCACGGAGTGTGGAATTTTGGCTGGTTGACTCACCCAATGACTTTGAGTCACACACCCCTGGGTTGCTGTGATATCATGTTCAGAACTGCCTGTTTGGGTATCATGTAGCTAACACATTAAATTTAGAAGCACATTTAATTTGCACCTGTGGGACACAGGACAGGACCAGGACATTACTCATATCAAGGGACTGGCTTACAACTCTGCAAACCCAATGGGTTAGTGTGAGGCTACGGCCAACATCAGAGACCTGGTTACCAGAAGCATGCAGTCAGGCACTATGGGCAGGATGTCATGTACTCACCTGGTCACAACCACGGAGACAACACTGGAGCCGATGCTGGACCTCCTATACCTCCCAGAGCTGAGCAAGATCAGGGGACCAAACTTCTTAGATCACGCATGGCCTCTGAGGGGAAAGAGGTTTGGGATATAATAAGAAAAGAGAGACTTGAGGTATTGGATCTGCTCAGCCGCTATGCAACACTGCGTAACAGGATTTGTCACCTCTGAAACATTCTGCGTTTGCGAGATAGATGTGCACTGGACCAGAACTTCTGGTTTTGCGATGACGCAATGCACTGGAAATAACATCAATAAGTAGTTACCATCAGTACACTAATAGGTCTCTACATACAATAACGTTGCATTAACTTGAGTAACATACACTTACGGGTTTCATCAGCAGCACGGCATGAGAGCAGAATAACCAAAATCACAGATTGGAGTGTGTTACTCCCAGGGACAAACTCGGAACATAGACATGGGAGTTACTTGCACACCCATTGATAAACTCTGAATGCAGGTTGGGGTTCAAGGTTCATGCATATATCAAACGCTCAGAAGTGCTTTCTCTTAGTTCTGTTCATCAGAGAAACACAGAACTATAGTCTTTAGTCCTTTCTCAATCACAGTTCTAGTGCCAAGGTTGCAAGAAGGGTCCGGAGTATAAACACACAAGAATCGTTGGAGTAGATCACAGAGAGGAAAAGGGTATAGTCTTTGATGATGTTGATACTCAGTCCTGCTTTCTACTGTAGAAGGATTAGTGTGCCCTTTCAAGTACTTAGCCTAGTTCTTCCACTTGACTAAAGTTCGAAGAAGATCGCAAGGCTTTGACTTGGGGAGTCGCGGGGGGTCTTGAGTAGCTGTGCAGGAGGGCGAGTGAGGGAAGACGTCAAGGTAGCTGGAGGCACAAGAACCACCAGTTCACTTGTACTTGAAAGAGACTGGAGCGCTTCTTGGTTCCTGCTGCATTCTTCAGGTCAGTGGGAAGGATGAAGCTTGTTCTTTTGGGAGCAAAGACAAGCTACGACTGGGTAGGGTGGGGTTTATATTCCCTCTTGAAGGCTCAACGGATGTAGCTAGATCAGGTGCGGCACATGACTGACTTGAAGGTTCTCAAACCCTTGAAGAAAACAGTGTTAGTACACTTGCTTTGACCTCACAGAATGGATAGGTGCAACTTGATGATCGGAACCAAATATCAGGAAACGAATGTATCGGTTTTGCTTGAACTTGCATAATAGGAAACAACACCAAGACTTTAGAAACAGCGGAAGCGAGACTTGCCATTGGCTCACAGGCAAATGGGGGTAGCTTGCAGAAATTCAATGGAGAACCACACCAAGGCCATAATAACAGTGGGCGCAAGATAATCTATTAGTTCACTGGATCTGGGGTACACTTGCAGGGATTCAAGCACAATGAAATTTGGGGTCTTGAGGAACATCAGTCATGGTTTTATAGCATGCAATAAAGCATCACAGGGATAATACAACAAGAGCCCTGCATGCTAGGCCCACTAGGCGCATGCGATGGTTGTGACACAGGTGCACACAATTGTACACTTTGCAGGATACAGTCCTGTTCTAACAGTGGGGGAATAGTATTCATTAGTCCTCATTCTGAGTCCCACTGTAATCCTAATTTGGGCACCAATGGCATCGACCTGGGTATCACATCAGATGTCCACAGCAAGGATGTGGAATTCCTATAGCCCGACCCGACGCCCAGGACATATTGTTTGGGGTCAAGGGAAACAAGTTTTAATGTGTATTTTGTCCTTGGGACAAGTAGGCCCAACCCCCTGCAGCACAAACCCTTTGGCTGCCAGTTTGCAGTACCACATTAAAGATCAGGAAAGGGTACTGCCTGTAGTTTAGTTAATATTTGTGTGCATGTGTTAATGCTGTTCAAACTAGTATTTATGGTTCATTAATTGAAAGCCTTTATTATTAGGGAGAGTGCTCTAAGTAAATGTACGTTCTGACTGCACTACTGACAGTGGTTCTAGTATGAAAATGTGTACACACGGTTTTAACGCTTAGCAACATGAGGCTATGCATGATGCTCACAGAATGCTCTCTGATTAGATGCAAATATTTGCAGAAGCTTGAAAGCAAGATTGATGTTTCTTTGCTTTCAATATAAAATGTTCCTAAAAAATGAAAGTAGGGAAATAACATTTTGCTAAACTACTGTAAAATTTTAGGTACTATTTCTTTGCAGCATCATTTAGTAAAATGTGTTGATGAATGCTAGTATTTCCGAAAAATATTCATATTGGAAAATTTGTGTAAGATTATGGGAAACAAAAATCAACAAGCCTTGGCAAAGCCAGTAGGTCTGACATTGGTGGTCAGCTTTTTAGTTTTGGCAATGCGTGACTTGTTTTGGCATGGCTTTTTTAAAACCTTATTGATGCGAGAGCTGCCGGTCCCTCACCATTATAACAAACATTGGCAAAAGCAAAAATAGTTTTTGGTCTCAAAAAAAGCACACAATGCCACATTAGTTACTGGCACTGAACAAAACTACTTTGTGTACCGATATGCTTCTTGTGAAAGAGCAGAATGCTGGTACTTACAGTGAAGCCAGCTGATTCAGAGAGAGCGAATTTTAATAAACACAAAGGGTCATGGTTAACGCCAGACCAAATTAGGGGTCCAATTATTAAAGAAAGTCTCAAAAGTGCACTTTTGGTATATGGCTTTCGTGAATTCACAAGAATTTACATTAGTAGGGCAAGAAATTGTACTTCTACAAAAAATTTATGAACTGCATTTTAGCATGAGCAAATATGCATGTGTAGATTTGCTCATGTGAAAACCTGGATGTTTGAAAGTTCATTTTCCCTCCAACTACTTTTTTCCCAACTCTGAAAGAAGGTTTACGTATGCCACTCTCAGGGGTAAATTTACAACATTTCTCAGTATGGGAAAGATTAGAGAAGATTGGTTGAAAACCCTAAAACATGTAAGTTAGTAGATTTGCACAGACGCAATAGGGCATTCTTAGCCTGGAACTACTGCTTACCACCATCTTCAGTCCCAGTATGTGGAGCTGCGGAAACGTGGCAACATAAAATGATTACTAGTATTCAAACACTACTATGGGATATGCCCTGGCATAATCCAAAAAGCTTTATAAGAGCTCTTATATAATGAGATTCCTGCTATAATTTGTGGCAGCACTACATGGCACCAAAGGGACAAGTGGATTTTGTTACAGGACAAGTAGATTTATGAAGCAACCTGCCCCATGGACAAGTAGATATTTTAATAAATTCCACACCCCTCCCACAGCAACCAGAGATTTTATTATTGTAGTTTCAGATCGAGGAGTATTAAAATGTGATGTGTTTAAAATGCAGGGCAAGGTTGACAGCTTCCTCTATTTAATGTGCCTCATAGACAGCAACAAATACAAATTGAAACCAAAAACCTTTGACTTTTGTATAGAGCAAACCTTTGTTTAGTTACAACTTAACTATACTTAAGTGAACCCCAATTACATTTTATTGACCAATTATTAAGACAAAACCAAAAACAGTATCCGCCGAAAGCATTGAAATTAAAATACTGACAAAAAAGCCAATCAAATATTTACAATTCATTTAACCCCTTCGATGCTGATGACGGAACCGTTCCGTCATCAGTCACGGCTGAGCTGTGCTGATGACGGAACGGTTCCGTCACGACCGCGCCCTGTTCTGGAATGTCCAGCACAGGGCGCGGCTACGGCGCCACGGTCAAGGTGTTAAAGGGTGATGGTGGTGTGTTAATGTCCCAAAGAAGTTCTTGTACCATACAGCTTTGTCGCAGTATCTGTGATCAGAAGACAAAGGCAGAGTGTAGTCGAATACAAGTAACCCTTCCACAGTTTCCAGGGGCCAAGCATTCCATAGGGGGCTGTGAAACAGGATTCTATTAGAGGTGGTGGACCGGCAGATGTTCCAGAAAGGACTGTGAATGAATGAATGAATGGTTGTCTTTTGTATAGAAATATTAAATTACCCATTAAAATAAAGAACACATCAAAAAATATGAGTTATAAAAACAACCTACAATATGATAGATTCATAACATGTTTCACTAATTTGCATTTCCTTAGGCGACGCTAAGTGAAGTCTAAAAATGTGGTACATTTCCCAATGAATTGTCAGTCTTTTGCAGAAAAATAGTAAAGGATAGCTTCCCTGATGGTTCCGCAGTTTGAAATAAAACATTCAGACTTTAAGTATTTTTCTTTAGGTCGAGTAAAGCAGGACCCGGATAGATGATATGTTAAATAGATTCTTGCATATAGTCCCACAAACGACAGGTCTTTGAGGGTAAACAGTTTGAATTCCCAAAAACTTCAAATCGACATAATAGTATAAGCATAAAATGGAATCTTGACCTGAATTTGACAAATCGTAGGTCGATGAGATCAGCGCTAACATGCTGCCTTTCAATTACCCTTTGACTTCCACGATATTCGAAATAAGCATAAAATTCACCACACCATGCTCCTATTTTAGTACATTTAACATTAATTATCAATTAGTTCGAGGTGATTTTTCTTTTTTTGAATGTCCTTTCTGCTTGTCTGTTTGCAGCTTTCGACATCAGTATTTTTGTGGGCCTCAGTGAAGAAGAGGCTAGGGTGAACAGCCTCAACCAGTACCTCAGCACTCGTAGTTATATCCATGGCTTCACCTTTTCTCAGGCCGATGTGGAAGTGTTCAGGCTGCTCCAAAGGCCACCTCCTGCTCAATGCTATCATGCACTTCGATGGTACCGACATATAGAAGCCATTTATGATGACAGCAGTCAGAAATGTGACTCTTTTAAACTCCAAACAAGTGAGTAATACCTTGGAGTTGGTAACCGTGCAGCTTGTTTTTGTAGTTATCATTACATTTAATTTTCAAAGGTCTTATTTCTGAAAGATTGGATAAGAACATAAGAGGGATTATGTGAAACTGTTGAAGCATATGTAGCATTATTTGCAGATGAGGGAAGTTATTTAGAGTTTGGAGGAACAGATTATCTGCTGTAAATTGGCAAAGTTTCCATCCTCTGGTAGAAATACTTGATCTAGTTGTCTGCACACCAAAAGACTTCTGAGACCCACTGTTGGTTGGCACTCACTACTTAGTGTGGGACAGCTGTTGCTAGTTTTCTACAAATGGGTCTACCATTCAAGTCCTCAACAACACTCCTCTTCCCACAGCTTTGAAAAATAATTAGCAAATTTATATGCAATTAAGCTGAAATAAACATTGAGTCCGCTTGGCATTCAACTACGTTTGCGTGACACCCACCCAAATGGTATATGCACTGTAGGAGCAGAGATCCCCACTAGTAGATCTTGATTTCCCGAGAATCATACTCTTGGTCAACTTCCCCTTTTTGTTTTGGCTGTCTGCATCCTCTCATGTCTACAACCCATCCTGCTCTGTTTTCAACATCTCTGCCATCCCACTGCTGCCTCCTGCATTCTCCTCCTCCGCTATTTTGCATCCCGTAACACCACCCTTTTCCCTTCGCAGTACCTGCCCCCCGCCAACATGACTGCAAGCCTGCTTCTGAATGCATCACAGCTGAAGAGGGTACACAATCCAGCTGAATGATCAAATGTCTAGTTCTTATCATTTTGATTTTGATCTGCTCCATGAAATATAACAAATGGAGAATTTTTAAAACATATTTTCCAGAGAAAAATGTTTCAATTTAAAATGCAATATATAAAACCAAGTATTTAATTAAACTCTGCAGTCAGTCCTGATGATACTTTGGCCCGAACCATAATAAGTCAGATAGGCCCCACTTTGAAAGCAGTTTTGGATTTTTGTACAGTTGAATTTATTTGTGTAAATTTGTTGGATGGCAGAGGCGGAGTACAGCTCAGCATGATAGCTGTGCTCTCCAAATAACAGCAGTTATTGCAGATCAGAGCTAGGTAGCATTTGTCAGCGCTTTGTGTGTCCCCCTTCCTGGGAGGGGCACTGCTCTATATCAAGAGTGAGGACCAATGGTGGTGCGGTCTGTGGCACCAAGTCATTCCCATGTGAATAGTGTCAGGACTGGGGACCATTGGCAGAGCAGTCTCTTGGTTACATTTTCTGGGGTGCAAAAGGGTGCTGCAAATCAGGAATGTGAATCATTGGCAGAATTTTCTATAATACCAAGAAGTGGCAGAGCTGTGGTTCTTAGTAACAGGAGACTAAGGAGAGTTGTAATTCAGGATGATGAAGTATTCTCAGACACATGTGAGCCCAAGTGCTGAGAGGGCCCTAGATGTCAGGTCTGTGGCCTTTTGCAGAAGAGTATGCGGCTTCAGTTTCTGGAAGGCTGATTGGTGCTGAAGATCAGGACTGAAGAGTATTCAAAGAACAGTGTGTGAGTCTTAGTTCTACGAAATCAAGGGTGTTGTGTATCTGGACCATAAAGTATGAGGAGAGCACTCTGTTGCGTACAGTGCCTAATGGTGTAGGAAAGTGCTCCTTTTTAGGTCTCTCCTATATCCACAATATGGGTTTCGAGCACTGCCCATCTTTTTCATTGGTTTCTCTTACTGTCCTTCGTAAATGCCTGCTTTTGTTTTATACTTTTGTAACCTCCCATGAGGATTGCTCCTGTTGCATGTGCTCTTACTGTTCATGTTATTTATGATACTTTGTGAGCACTGTTTTTTTGGGTGACTTTGTGTGGCTCGAACAATAACGCAAGTCCCCACGCACAATGGACTTATCTTGTTTTGTGATTTTAAGCTGCTTGTTTTCATCTCATTACAAGAATGTGCTCATCTTGTGCTATTTCAACTTTAAAAAGCTGTGGTATGTTTTGTTTGTTTTGTTGCCTCGGCTCGTGTATACTCTATCTTTTATAAACCCACATTATGTTGCTTTCGTTTTCAGTCCTCAGATTGTGTTTGACGACTGGTTTTATTAGTTACGGTTTTCAAAATACAACATGCTTATCTCGGTTTGTGTAGACTGGTTTTATCTTTATAAACACCTATTATGTTGCTTTTGTTTTTTACTCTTCCCATCCTCTTTGAAAACGAATTTAATTAGTTTCGGGTTTCAAAATACAATGAGCTTATCTGTGCAATTTGCACTTTATAAACACATGGTCTGTTTCTTCTGTATGCGTTCTTCCGTAAGTGTGTACTGTATTTACTTTGGACTTTTGGGGTTCCGTATTGGCATTTGTACTTCTGAAACAGCTGGTATGTTTCTTTCGTTTTCGTTCCCCCAATTGTGTTGTAGAAGTTTAATTCATTTTAGTTTCCTGAGAACAACGCGCTTCTTAGATTATTTACAGATTTCTAATTAAAACACACTTCTGGTGGTATTTGCACTTTATAAACACACAGTATGATTCATTGATTTGCGTTCCTCAGCTCGTTTACAATGCATTTTCTTTGGACTTTGGTGCTTACGTGGTGGCTATTGTGTTTAAGAACAGATGGTATCTTTCCTTTTTTTTTATTGTTTCATGGATTGTATTTTGGTGGCATTGCACTTTATAAACAGATGGTGTGTTTCTGTAGGTTTGCATTCCTCGGCTCGTGCACATTGTATTTATTTTGGACTTTTGCACTAGTGTGGAGGCATTGATAGTTTAGAAACAGATGGTATGTTTCATTTATTTTCTTAGCCTGTCTCATGTTTTAAGACTTTATTTGATTTATGCTTTCGGACAACAACTCACTTATTTTGTGGTATTTGTACTTCGTAATCACACTGTATGTTTCTTTCGTTTTGGGGATTCGGGTTGTATACACTGTATTAATCTTTCTAAACAGACATTCGTTTGCATTCCTTGGCAAATGTTTTGGGACTGTTTTTAAAATGTAATATAATTTCCTGCTTTACAACTACAACCTGCTTATATTGTGGCATTTGCACTTTACAAACACGCAGATGTTTCTATTGTTTTCGTCCTTGGCTTATGTACATTGTATTTGCTTTTTTGGGGCGCTGTCTCGCTTATGTAGTGACATTTATATTTTATGAACACATGCTATGTTTTCTTTGTTATAGTTTCACCGATCGTGCTCTAGGACTTTAATCATTTTTGGCTTATCAACAACAACGTGCTTATCTTGTGGGATTTGTGTTTTGCAAACACACGCAATATTTCTTGGTTTTGGTTTGTTTACGTTTTGGTGCCACATCACGTGTACACTGTATTTATTCTGTGCTTTCAAACGACACATTGCTTATGTATGGGCATTTCTAGTTTATAAGTATACAATATGTTTCTATCGCTAATGTTCCTCCGGTTGTGTGAGGGGCAAAAAAAAAGTCATGTTAAAAAACCCCCATCGTATTTTACATGGCAGTAAAAGTTAATGGGCTTTTCATCCCCTGCTGGTACAGTTTACACTTGTTTGAAAATCACTGCACATGCGTCAGCTTGCTGTTGACGCAAACATTTAAGTGTGGTAAATGGCTCTTTGTTCGTTTTAAGATTAAACCAAAACACAAACCATATGTTTTGTTTGAAAATGTTTTCACTTTGCCTATTTTTGAAAAATATTATGTAAACTCTTAGACTTGTTAAAATGTACTTTTCTAGTGTATGGAAAAAGCACAGGCTTCATAGCGCTTATGTGTTGCTTACTTTTTTCAGATTAAAGATTGTAGTTTTTTAGTAAATGCCAAGTACAATGAGCATACCTGGTGGCATTTCTACTTTATAAAAACAGGTTTTGTTTACAAATGTAGTTACATGCGTTGCTTTTCTAACCGGCATGAAAACATTGGCAGTTTTATAATAACAAAAAAAGAAAAAAAAATTGTTAAGCCTTTTTTAATAGGATTTTTCAGTTGAACGCTGCTCTAACACATAGCTTGAACACATTAGCAAAGCCAAAAACTCCGGCCAAAGACTGATAAGGCCCCAAAGGCAAGACCTATTAGCTATGCCAGTGCTTGTTGTCATGGTCACCCTCACTTTTTGCCACTGATACTAATGTTTTTCGATTGATGTGCACTGGGTCCCTGCTAGCCAGGCCCCAGTGCCAGTGCTCTTTCCCTAAAAACAAGGTAATATGGCCTAATTGTGTTACAAATGGCACACACTTCAGCACCCCCTTAAGTCCCTAGTAAATGGCCGAGGGCATGGGTCCTGAAGAGGACACTAGTGGCTGCAGCATGTATTCTGCCATCCTAAGGGACCCCCATACAAATTGCATCCAGACGGCCATTGCAGGCTGCGTGACAAAGTGCAAACCATGTGTTAAAACTTGACATGACACACTCACTGTGTGCCATGCCAAAGTCACTGCATATAATATATGCAAGTCACCCCTACAGCAGGCCTTAAGAACCTTAAGGCAGTGTGCATAGTATTTTTTATATGAGTACATATCTCCATGAGCTGATATGCCCCTGTGATAACTAATTCTATATATTGCAAGTGAACAGGGAAGCCATGTTAAGGTATGTACTAGGCACTGGTCAGTTACGATTTACCCAGCTACATATTGGCTTCACTGAAACCTATGGTGTTTGGTATCAAACACCTTGTCCTAATAAATCCATACGGATTCCAGTATTAGATTTCTTATGACAGGCACCCAGAGGACACCTTCGAGGTGCCCCCTGAAAACTACTAGTCTTCTAGTGTGCTGGCTGACTGGTATTGTCCAGCCTCCCACCACAGATGAGTTTCTGACCCCCTGTAGGAGAGGGTCAGCAGTCTCCGAGGCCAGGCAACTTACCACCTCCTCTAGCAGGATGGCTAGTGAATCTGCATACCAAAGCCAGAGGATTCAAAGCCTCTGCTGCCTTTGTTATGCAACCCAACTTCCCCCAGGCCTGGGGAATGCTACCTCTTGCCCTGAGGCACATTTGGCACCCGGACAGGCAGGATTAGCTATGCAGTAGGCATGTTGCGCTTCCAGACTAGTCATACCCCTAAGGTGGACTACCCGATGTGCACCATGAAAGAAGGGTTCAACCATCTTGTTTGTGGCGGAATTAGGAACTCTGGGACAGGGTTATGCCCACTCCCCACAGAAAGCACCGAAAGCAAGAATGCACAGAGAACATGAGAGCCTCTAACTCACCGACCTGCTCACAAAACACCTCTGCACCAGTCATATAAGGGATGTAGAGACCCCAGGAGTAAGCAGCCCATTTACTACTACCCTTTAATCCCCTTAACCACATGAGCGCTAGCGAAATTCTGCCCCTGTGCTCGTTTTTTAAAAAACCCATTATTCATGACGAGCTGGGCTCGTCATGAGCGTGCGAGGAGGCTACCTCATGACGAGCCCAGCTCGTCATGAGCGTCGAAGGGGTTAATGCCCCTATATTTAATATTTAGGTGACCCACAGACACCAGCAACTCTGATTGATCTGTCTGAAAGAGGAAGGACAAAGCGGAGCCAAAAAGCGTAAGGACTGGGGGACCAGCTCCGGATTTGGCTCCAAACCCTGCCTGCTTGCTGCTGTCTCGACAATTGCAAATACCCAACTTGTCCTGCAGCTGTGCATCCTCCAAAAGCCCTGGAGGGCTGCCAGCACTTCGTCAACCAGCCAGCATCTCTCTTGAAGTGGAAGAGACACTTCCTACTGTCCCCAACTGCATCTGCCCAGTCCACCATTTTGCTGACCATTAGGTCCACTGAGGGAGCAACTCGCCAGCAGGAGGTCACTGAGGTCCAGGAGGTCAGCCCTGTCGATGCATCCATTCTTTGGGGCCTTCCCGGAGCCACCCTGCATCAATACCTCAGGTACTGGTGCCAGTTGCAAGCACCTAGGATTGTTTGTTTTCAGTCGAAGCACCAACACCACGAAAACCTACCAGTACGTCAAGGGACTTCGAGAGATGCCAGCGCCACACCGAGAGTGGCCTTACTGTGTTTCTTTCCCTTTTCTGCAGGTGCACCGAGAACATGAGAGCCTCTAACTCACGACCTGCTCACAAAACACCTCTGCACCAGAGCTTCCAAGCCCGTACTCACGTTGTCTCTGTGGTTCTGTGACCCTCAAGAGCCACACCCCAACTTGGGTTCTACCGGACTGGTCCGCCAGCCCCCACTTGCAGCTTTTGTCTTACAAGTACTTTTCCGCATTGACTTAAGCGTGTAGCTTTCAAGGCTTCCACTGCGTAAAGCACCTCTGCACCCGGACACCCCAGGGCAGGTAAACTTGAACTGTTGGTGCTGTCTTGGACCTTGGCTCCTACTTACCTTAATTACACAACAACAGCCCTCTAAGTCGTCTGTAAGTGCAGTGAATGTTTCTCCCATTGGATAACATAACAGCGTTCGAGGCTCATGCCTCAAATCTGACAGCTGTCATTTGTTTTTCTGTTACTACGGTGAAAATTGATAATGTTTAAAGTACTTACCTGATTCTGATGATCTTAATTTCTAAAGTTATATAAAAATCTGTGTTATTTTTCTAAATTGGTTTCGAGTTTCTTGAGTGTGTGTCTCATTTATTGATTCTGTATGTACAAGTGATTAACACTACCCACTGATGAGCCTAAACGCTTTCCTACACTATCAAAAAAAGAGCATTGGGGATTTTTAATCTAAACCCTATAAGCCAGTAAGGGTCGCCTGGACTTTCTACATAGTGTACCTCATTTTGGTGCACTACATAAAAAGCATGTTTACTACAATTGGGAAAGTGGCTCTAAATCGGGTCAGCAGAACGTTGTCAGAGCTGTCTGCAGCTGCCAGTGATGTGGCATGAGCAAGTGGTAATGCAGACCAGGAACAAGTGTCATTGATAGACCAAACAGAGGTTTTCAATGCCAGGAAACCAATCCTGGTTGAGGCATATTAGACAAGCTATCTGGAGATTCTAGTACATTGATAATATGGCATGTTGCAAATAATAACTGAAAAGTGTATGCAGAATTAGTGTAGTAGACCATATAAAGATGTGTTGTACATCAGTATTAAGATTCATTGAAGAAATACTTGTGGGTCTCTGTGCCAGGAGACCAAGAGGTTCTGCACATCAGAACTGGGCGCATTAGTAGAGCTTTCTGTCACTCTGGAGCTGAAATCCCTAAGACTGCTTCACATTAGGAGCAAGGAGCACTGGCAAGGCTGTCTGTGTGTGTATAACCCAGTACATTGTACGGGCTCGGAAATTGCTGCTAATTAAGACTCAGAAGCATTAACGTATTGGTCTAGTAGTCCCAGTACTTGGAAACCAGACCAACATCCTTGGTGGTGGTTCCCCGGACACAAAGAGTTTGTGCTGGTGGCCGCTCCTTTCGTAGTAGAGCGGCCATCCTTTGGAACTCTCTCCCGGCGGAAAATCGTGGCCTTAGTAACTATTTAGAATTCAGGAAGGCTATCAAGACGCTCCTTTTCCCTGCACCATAGTTTGAGTCCGCCCCATCTGCTTCTGTCAGTCTTTTTGTTGGTTTTAGCGCCGGGTCGACCCTTTGCTGGGGCAGCTGTAGCGCTCTACAAGTCACAGTAACATAACATAACATCCACTATAGGTCCCAATGCGGTGAAGCCAAATACCTCTGCAAATAAGGACTGCAATAAATTGACTGAGCACTATTTGGGACCTGGTGCCACGAGAACCAGGGTAGTTGTAAATGAGGGCAGAGGCTCGTTGGCTTTGCTGTTTGTGCGTCCATTGCTCAGTGCATGCTTTCCACCAGGACTGAGAATCTTTTGAAGCCCGTTAAGACGTTTAATGAAGAGTTGACTAGGACAGGAACAGTTCCAATCTTATTCATTTATTTCAACTTTGTAAGTGGGAGGTCAGACACATCACATGTAGATCCTTCCAGGAGCTGTGATTTTGCAGATCTGACCAACTGGGAACTAATGGCACAGGAGAGCTGTTGAACAAGGGTTTTTAAACTGTGGTTTGTGGACCCCTGGGGGTCTACTACATTTTAATATATTAAATATAATAATATTTAAAACGTTCTGTGAATATAAAGTAATTTGAAATTGAAAGTTAAAATTACATTTATATGTTTAACTTGATCCGTGGGAACAGCGCAAGTACAGCAAACCGAATAGGGTATGGAGGATGGGTGGCCTCAATTGAAGCACTGCCAAAAGAAAGCATTTGGAGCTAAAAAGGCAAAGTTATATGTTAGAGCTTAGGAATTCACTTCACCTTTTAGAATTAAAAGCTCTAACCTTCTCATTGAAATTTAAACTTTTGAATATTCTGTATTTGTTTGTGAATTAATTAACATATTTCGTCAATGGTGGAAGAGGTGTGGCGCAGCTGCCAGGCTGACTGACTCCGGACCAGGGGGTTCAAGGTTCGATCCCAGGTGCCGGCGGCAGGTTAGTCCAGCACGATGTGACTCTGGGCAATAGCTCGCATAATCTTCCCGAGGGCCCTCAGTGCCGGGACACCTCTCCGGAGGTGCGCTTTACAAATGCTGGTGTTTGTTTGATTTAGAAATTGCTTAACCTGGGCTTTGAGTACTAACTCCGTGGGGGTCCCCGGATTCCAAGAATAATTAATTGCGGGTTCACAGAGCTCAAAGGGTGAAGGACCGCTGCTGTAATCACATTTCCACAGAAAGCAACAGGCATGGTGTAGTAGACCCTGCACAGAAAAGACATAACTCTCAGTGCAGGATGCAACTGAAGCATTAGTTGCGTGTGGGGCCGTTTATCACAGACCCAGGCGTGATGTAGCTCTGGATTGTGAAGCGTTGGCACGGCTGCCTTTGGTTGCCACTGCTCAGAATCTAAGATGTGCTGGATGGTTGCCGTCTGGAATATTGAGTGGTAGATCTCTTTGGACCACAATATAGAGACCTAAACAACAAAGACAAAAATATCAAGGGGGTAAGTATAGCCGTTAAAACGCTGCTAAATAATCACTCTGGGGCCAGTTGGGAGTGTGAAATATGTGCTTTATTCCGGAGCGCCGGAGAAACGCTCAGCCGCCCTGAACTCCGGCCTCACACTGTCATGGCCGCCCTTCCGGTCTTACTGTTCCCCGCAAACACTAGACCGTCTCCACATATCTCCCCCCTTTAACACAATGAACACAACAACAGAACAGTCTTACTTGGTGCTCATGATAAAGTCTTCAAACTTCTTGGGGACTCTCACGACTGTGCCTGCTCTCGTTCTTTCCATCCCCTTCACGTACTGTCCATCTCCCACCCCGTGGGACGTCTCCTGCCGACTCTCCTCGGAGGTACACCTTTGTTCTTGTTCCGTGTGCCTCCTGTCTACATCCTTACTAACGCCTCCTCGGGGTGTCTCTGCTCCCTTTCCTTTGTCTTTGTCTTTCTCTTCTCCTGTGTTGAAAGTCGGGCTCTCCTTCACTTCATCCTCTCCTGCGCTTTCTCCTCCTTGTCCTTCTGTACCTGCTTCCTGATGCGGTTCATCATCCTTTGTCTCTTCCCAGTTAAGAATTGTATTGCATCTTGCCATCCTGTCTTGCGACCACACTTTGCCATCGCTGAGAAGTGCTGATCGGGCGTATGGCTCAATGACCTTGAGGGGGGGTGTGAACTTGCTTTCTCCTTTCCTTTTCATGATCGCCAGTTTCACCCTCACCCATTCTCCCTTTTCCAATGTCCTTCCTTGCACACTGCGCCGTTTATTGTACTGTTCTGTATATGTTGCCTGTGCTTCCTCTATGTTCCTCTTTACCACTGCCGAAGACCACTTACTCTGCACCACCATGTGCCTCCA
Source organism: Lissotriton helveticus (assembly GCF_964261635.1). Classification (NCBI taxonomy): domain Eukaryota; kingdom Metazoa; phylum Chordata; class Amphibia; order Caudata; family Salamandridae; genus Lissotriton; species Lissotriton helveticus. Next base: position 1,912,606,773 of record NC_136061.1, on the reverse strand, counting down.
TGCTAGATTGTTCTTTGTGAACGGTTCCCTTCCTCTCAACACCTTGAACGGACTGTACCCAGTGCTTCCCGGGGTAATGCGGTACGCCCATAGCATTTTGGGCAGCTCCTTCTCCCGGTCCTGTCCGGCACTGATCGCTGCTTGGATCGTCCCCATGATCACTCTGTTGAACCGTTCTGCCAGACCGTTCCCAGCCGGGTGGTGTATGGGTGTGTGTTTTACCTCGATCCTATTCCTGGCCATAAATGCTCCCCATTTGGATGACACAAATTGTGGTCCATTATCGCATGTTATCACCTTGGGGATCCCTTCCTTTACGAATATTGCGTTCAGAAAGGATAGCACTGCTTCAGTGCCCACTGTTTCTTTTACTTCCACCTCCTGTTGAGGATGGGCCCGATGATGTTGATGGACGCCATTTCCCACGGACCGCTGGGCGTTGGAAATTTTCCCAACGGGGGTCTCATCAAGGTTTGTGACTTGTCCGCACGGGAGCACGACTCGCAATTCCTCACGTGCTTCTCGACTTGGGCATCTATCGCGGGCCACCAGTACATTTGTTTAGCCAATGCCTTTGTCTTTGTTATCCCTTGATGGCCTTCATGTAGGAGTGCTAGCAGGTGTTCCAATAAAGCCTGGGGAGGGATTACTTTGTCCCCTCTCAAGAGGAACGTGGGATTTTCCCCCAAGGACAGTTCTTCCCTGACCTCCCAGTATTTCCTCATCTAGCTGTCCAGGTGTCTTTTGTCCGGCCACCCATGCATTACATATCCTTTGACCGCTTCCAGGGTCACATCCTGTTCGTACGCCTCAGCCCACTCCTGCGCGCTGATGCTCTGTTCCATGTCCTCCATGGTGGCCACCATGTATCCCTCCCATCCGGGGGGTTCTTGTTCATCCACTCCTTCCTTCGCTGCCGCTCTGCTCAAGAAGTCTGCAACTCTGTTCTTTGGGCCAGGTATGTACTCCACCTCGTACACATAATCCAACAATCTTAGTGTCATTTTCGCTATTCTAGGCGTTGCGTGTGCGTGTCCATTGGAGGTAAGCACCTTAATCAAAGGCTTGTGGTCTGTGCGTACCAGGAACTTGGCTCCCCATAGGAATTGTCTAAAACGTTCCATGGCCCATACCACCGCCAACATTTCTTTTTCTATCACACAAAATTTCTCCTCATTTGGCGCCAGGGATCTTGATGCGAAGCAGTCAGTGGATATCTCTCCCGTTCTCATCCTCTGCATCAGCACTGCGCTAAGGCCTTTGTCGCTGGCGTCCGTGGTTAGTATTGACGCAGCTGTTTGATCGAATCCTTTGAGCGGTATCACCTCGCGCATTTCTTTCTTCAACGCCTCAAATTCCTCTTGTTCTTCTTTGTCCCACTTGAACCCGTTTTTTTCTTTCAGCAGTTGTCTGATGTGGTGGGTCTTTGTGGCAAAGTGGGGGATGAATTTAGTATAAAATTCGGCCATCCCCAAGAATGACCTGACATCTTCTTTCTTTGCGGGGGCCGGCGCGTCTCTTATTGCTGCCATGTTGGCTCTCTTTGGTTCGATCCCTTTCTCGCTAATCTCATGTCCTAGGTAGGTCACTGATTGCTCTCCGAATTTGCACTTCCCCCCATTCGGCCGTGAGTCCATTGTTCTTCAGTATTTCCAGGACTTTGTGCAATTTCTCGTTGTGCTCCATTTTTGACTTTCCCATCACTAGGATATCATCCTGGAAGTACTGTACGCCTTCCACCTTCTGGAACATCTTGTGCATTAACTTTTGGAAGACTGCAGCGGCTGATGCCAGTCCGAACGGCATCCTCACAAATTTGTAACACCCGAACGGTGTAATGAAAGATGTGAGGTGGCTGCACGTGGGGTGCAACGCTACCTGATGGTATGCTGATGATAGGTCCACCGTGGAAAACCACTTTATGCCTTTGGTTTTCGTGAGCATTTCGTTGATGCGTGGGAGGGGAAACTTGTCCACAATAATGTTTTTGGTAAGTTCCCGAAGGTCGACACACAACCTCACCTTCCCGTTGGGTTTTTGCGCTACGACCAAGGGTGATAACCATTCCGCGCTTTCAATCGCTTTTATGATCCCGTTCCTCTCCAACCTTTCTAGTTCTTCTTGTACCGCTTCGCGGCACCGGAACGGGATGTTTCTGGCCTTGTGGCTCACCGGAATCGCTCCTTCCTTCAGGTGTATCATGTGCGTGTACTTGGTCAATCGTCCTATCTCCCCGCTGAACACCTCCGGGTATTCTCTTTTCCACGACTCTCCTTCGTAGACTTCTTCCGTGTCTGTTGACATCACTTTTTCTACTCCTCCTGGATTCAGTTTGATGCCTAAATCGCCTTGGTCCCTCCATCCTAGCACCGAAGGCCCCTTTTCTGACACGTATAGCTTGCATTCTGCTCGGCGACCTCTGAACTCGAACAGCAAAGGACAATATCCGACCATTGGAATCCTTTGTCCTGTGTAGGTGACTGGCCTCACGTCTACGGGCTGCAGCTCCTTCTGTATTGCCCCCAGGAATTCTTCTTCTTCCCATACCTTTCTCTGGACAATCGTGATGGGAGATCCTGAGTCCGCCACTATGTCAATCATTACTCCCCCAATGTTCATCTTCAACACCGGTTTGCTGGATGCTTTGCAGTTTACGTCTAGTACTTGCACATCTATGTAGAGTATTTCTTCACCTTCCTCGTCTTCTCCTTGCTCTTCCTCTTCCTCTACATCGCCCTGGTCAATGTACTTTACTGCCCCCCCCCCCTGGGCTTCCACCTGCAGACTCTTTCGTAGTGTCCAAATGTCCCGCAGTATGCGCATTTAGCCTTGAACGCTGGGCACATTTTGTCGTTTCCTACATGCGAGGAGCTGCCGCACCGATAGCAGCTTGTTTTCCTTTCCCAGTTCGCTTTCTGTGCCGTTCCAGTACTTTGCTGCTTTTTCCTCGTAAACTGACTTCTGGGCGGTCCCATTTGTTTTGGTTTTTCTCCTTTATTGCTCACCATCACTCTGCGTACTGTTTGTTTGCTGCTCGTGTCTTTTCTGGCTGCTTCCGCGCATCTCTTGGACAATTCCGCCTTCTTCACCAATGCCCATACTTCCTTGAGCAGCGCGTCTCCATTAACCCACAGCTTCTCTTGCACTGCGGTGTTTGAGGTATGCATTATGATTTGATCCCTCACCAACTCATCGTGTAGGGTTCCGAACCTGCATGTCAATGCTAGTTTCTGGAGCGCTGCTACATATTCATCGATGGTCTCGCCACTCTCTTGCTTTCTCTGGAAGAAATTGCATCGGTCTATGGCCACGCTCACCACTGGCCGATAGTGAGCATCTATGTCCTCAATGGCGTGCTGAAACACATCGGTATCCGTAGCCTTTCTGGTCGCCTTTACCATGTTGTCGTACATTCATAAATTATGCAGCAGCATCTTTTTCTTTCTTTCACTGGAGTATGTCGCTTCACTTTCCTCCTCTAGTGCCGACAGATAATTTTGGAAGTACCTCTTCCAATCCTCCCACGGCATTGTGGGGTCACCTCTCTTTGGCAAGAATGGCACCAGCGCGCTCAGTGAGGTGGAGGGTGTCGCCATTCTTTCTCTGTCCCTCTGGGGCTCGTGGGCTTGTCTGCTGTTGCCAGGCGGGCTACCTGGGGCTGGTCTCTCCTCACCTGCTCTGCTAGGGCTCGAGCTGTCTCCCTCACTTCCTGACGCCCCTCGGGAGTCCAGGATTGCCTCCTGTTCTTCTCTCTGCCTTCCCCTGTGCTTTCCGCTGTCACCGTGGCGCCTTGACCTTCGCCTCTTTGTTTCCTCCCTTTGTGGGCTCCTTGTGGTGGCTCACTCGCCCTGTGTGTTGTTCAGGTTTCAGCGCTGCTCCTAGGCCGCGTATGGTCCCTTGTAAGCACCCTATCTGCGTGCGCCTGGAGCTGTGCATCACCTCGCTGTCTGGGGCCACCTGGGTCTTCGCTTCTGCGTGCTTGCTATTTTCACTTTGTCCTTTAGGCGTTGCCTTTGCGATATGCGGCCCTTTTTGCCTGCAGGGTTCGCCTTTGCACTTGCCCCCTTAGTGCCTCACCTTCAGTCCGTGGCCGGTTTTTTCTTCGTTTGTTCTTCCCGCCACTCGGCTCTTGTCGGCTCTTCCTGTAGCGCACAGCCTGCTCCGCCCCTCTCCCAGGCTGCAGGTATTGGTGCGCTCACCGGCGGTGTCTCCGCGTGTCCTCGCTGCCGCGCTCCGGTGATGGCGTGACCTTACACTACTCCCAGTACACGTGTGGTTCGTCGTGTTTATTATTTTTTTTTTCTTGGATCAGCTATGTAGTTAGGGATCCCACCCTCGTCGCCATTATAGCAGTTCAAACGCTGCTAAATAATCACTCTGGGGCCAGTTGGGAGTGTGAAATATGTGCTTTATTCCGGAGCGCCGGAGAAACGCTCAGCCGCCCTGAACTCTGGCCTCACACTGTCATGGCCGCCCTTCCGGTTCCGGTCTTACTGTTCCCCGCAAACACTAGACCGTCACCACAGTAAGTGTATATAGCTAAGTACAGATTTACTATTCTTCATTCCACATTCGCGTACCTTGAAGATCAACATGTTGTCAAGACACATTTGGAGTTAAAGTTCAGTAAATCCATACTTACCTGTAGATATTTTTTGTTCGATACTTAATCCTCGAAATTGTGGTAAAATTATATTTACCACTTGGTGTTCTGGCCCCAGCCCGAAGACTGTTGGTTAAATGGAAGTACATAGTGCCTGCATCTCGCTGTACAGGACCTGCAGTGAGTCCTCTAGCATTGACTTCAAATGCAGAACCATTGTGTCTGTGTGTGCATCTCTGTAGCTAACAGGAGCGAAAGGTTTGCGCTGTGGTGCAATGATTTGTCAACGCAAGAAAGAGGTTTTTGTGTGTTGAAAACATGCCACATGCTGCATGAAGACAGCTTGACAATCCGTGAACACTCAAAGTTGTACATTAAGCCACAGTTAGAACAAAATGCATAAAATATGAACGAGCAGCATTGGACATTATCCTGAGTGTGTCGCTGTCAACTGAACACCTTGCTCTGTGAAAGATGTTGTCATATCACAATATGGTTCTTGCCGTTTACGTAGCACACACCATAAACTGGATCAACCTCGGAAGCATGAAGTGCTATATTGACTCTGCTATATTTGTAATTGTTGTGAGAAGTTAGCCTGGCATATGATGTCCACTATTCTAGTGGGTACCTTGCACCAGTCTAAACAACCCTTATTGATGGTGGTTGTAAAGTCAACCTTATAAACAAGCTATCCTAGTGGTAGCATGGACCAGCAGTCTTAGGCTAAAACTTCAGAGAGCATGTGAAGCCAGCTGTTTTACCATATATAATTCCTTGAATACCAAATGAAAGGACACCACACAAGGTATATAACACATATATATGTATTTATTTCGAACACAACCCCTCTGAACTCTTTATGAGGTCAGAGATCGAAATACATCACAAGTTACTCATTAAGCATACTTTAAGTTGTACAAATACAATTCTGCCCTAGGGGCCTCACAAATCATATACTAAGTAAGTGGTATAAGAACCACTTCAGGAATAGTGAATAGGCCTAGGGCCTAGGGAATCGCTGGGGCTACACTACAGAACCAAAGGTTAGGAAGTAGGAGACCCACGGGAGACGCGTGCAGTGTGGAAACACAGTCGCGAGTTACCATAGAGTTATAATGGGAACGTAAAAGTTACAAAGTAGTAGATTAAGGACACTTCCGGATGGACTACGGTAAAACCCTTTTAAACTAGGACACTTCAAGAGTCAACACCCACGGTAGCACCGGAGTACTCGAGTTAACTCACCCAGGGAAGCCGGGTGCATAGGGGTCTTTTCGTGACTGGTTTCGTCGCTGTTTCCTATGGAGAGCTGCAAAGAAGTGCTGCAGGCGACCAGGAGAAAAGTGTCCGGGTGGATCCAAGGGTGTATTGAAGATGTGAAGAACCTGAAAGCAGAGGGGACAGAGTCTGTATCCCTAGCCAGTGACCAGGAAGGAACCAGGCGATGTCGAGATGCAATCAGGTGAAGAGGTGAAGCTTGTCTCTGCAGCCACGTGGACCAGGAGGTGTCGACGCCGACCAGGAGCTGGATACAAGCTGTCACACGACGGATCTAGTTGACTGCGGCGTCGGTATCCGGATTGGACCCTGCAAGCCTTGGCAAACTCAATCCACGCAGGAAGGGAAGATGGGCTTCAGTTCAGACCAGAAAGGTCTGGGGAGCTTCTACTCAGCAGGGAAGCTGGAGCAAGCCTGGAGCAACCAGGCAAGCAGTGTAGTTTAAAAAAAAAGTCTTCGGAGGGCTTACTAGCCAACGGGCTGGCATCCGGGAAGACGCGTTGAGCTGATATGCAAAGGCAGGCCCCACACGGGACTCGTGGAATGTGGAGGGCTGAGCTTTGGTGCAAATGGCACTCGGGTCTGGGGCTTCTCAAACCCCAATGCACAACTGCGAGGGTGCCTCGGTAGTTGCACTAGTTAGCAAAGTGCAGGTAGTCCAGGGTGTCCGGTCCCACGTCTCTCGTGTCCGCTACAGGTCTCATCTTTGCTGTGGATGTGGATTGGAGTTGGAGAAGTCTGGAAGTCCAGTTCCTGAGTCGCTGAGTCTTCGGGTTCCAGCAGGAGCACCGACAAAACAAACCAGCAAGTTACTGGAGGTGCCTGTTTGCTCATGGTGGTCACTCCTTGACCACAAGGGAGATGTCTTCAGTCTTCTAGACGGTATAGAATGTCAAAGGTCCAAGAGTTTCATTTCAGAGTTTCAGTCCAGGATAATCTAATGTCTCTAGACACAGCTCCTATCTTTATACTGATTCTAGGGGCTGGATTACCTGCTAGGTCCCTCCTGTGGGTGGACCCTGAGAAGGGGGTGGTTACACCCCTTTCTCTTTGTCCAGTTTCGCGCCAGAGCGGGGCTGGAGTGCCCCAGCAACTGGTTTGAACCGGGCTATGCATGGAGCACCTTGTGTGCCCCAGGCAGTGTCTGGAAAAGCATCTTTCTATTCAACCCACCCTGCCCCAATGCACTACAGGCTGTCTGGGGAGGTGCTGGGACCTCCCTCAACAGGAAACCTATTGTCCAAGCCTCCCTTGCTGGAGTTTCGTCCAGCTGCTGGAGGTCAGACTCGTGTCTGTGGCAGCAGCATCCATTTTGTGATGCTGAGGCTCTGTTTAACTTTAACCGGGTAAAGCAGTACCTACATGTCTTCTCCCTCTAGAATGGTGGAATGCTACCCCCGCCGCCAGAATTGGCGGGGGTAGTATTCCAAAGTGTTTGACAGCTTACACAACATGTTTTGATAAAGCCAAACCAAAGTGAGCATTAACCGCAAAGGTTATAATGCACTTAAGAGTATATGGTATGGCTATATCATAGAACAGCTATAAGGACAGGGTTCCGAAAGCTGCAGAGGGGCTCAGCTCATGCTAGGGCACCCTTTCACATAAAACCAAGCACTCTACCTCCAGGATTGTTAAGGCCTGCCAAAGGAGTGACTTATAGGTAACTATGTGTCTATATATAAGGTAGATATAGATATACAATATCTAAGTAAGGGGTGATTACACCACCTTATCCAAGCTGAGTGATCAGCCTTTGGTGTCAGTTTGGATGGCCAGCCAGTGGTGGCATAATACATGCTGCAGCCCCTGGTAGGCCTTGGATGCACCTATGCCGTGGGTACCTATGGTACACTATACAGGGGCTCGCAAAGGTGACCCAATACCCAATCAGGTATGTACCTAAAGTACATGGTATCAATTTAGAGAGAGAACAGCTGGGCTGTGGGTCTGATTAGCAGGCCCACAGCCACACTAAAGTCGAAAAACCAGTAAATCACAGCAAAAAGTGGGGGTGACCATAGGAAGCAGACCCTACTCTCCTACAATTGTGTTATACAACCCTAGCATAATACCTACTTATGTCACTTCCCAATAAGAATCAAACTTGCCGACAAGGGCTTCTAGCTGTATTGGTGTGTTGCAAACATCCAAGGGCTACTGCTGCTCCCAGCAGATTATGGCACATTACTGTGCCGCAGAAGGTGACTTATTGGTGCTTATTTCAGTGAGACACCACCAGGCCAGCCCTAGCTGTATAACGGTGATCTGCTGGCTTCTTTTTATCTGGTACCCATTACGCCGCCATAGTCAGACCTCATGACTGTACAGCAGTAGTCCGCTATCCTCCTTTTATCTGGTACCAATCATACCACCGAAGGCAGACCTCACTACTCTGGCCCTGGCTTTTATAACAGTGATCTGCTGGTCACTTTATGCATGGTGTCTTTTATATCACCCTACTCAGATATCATTGTGCCAGTCATTACTGTTCAACAGTGATCTATGGCCTCTTCATACCTAGTGCCTTTTAGATCACCGTAATCAAACATCACTGCACCAGCCCTGGCTATGTAACAGTGATTTACTGACCTCTTTTTGCCTGGTACCGTTAAACCACCCAAGGCAGAAATGGCCTCACTGGCCCTGTTAAAAAACAGTGATCTTTTGGCCACTTCGTGCTTGTGCCTTTTTTTAAACACCGTAGTCAGTCATCATTGCGCCGGCCATAACTGTCCAACAGTGATTTACGGTCTTCTTCATGCTTTTATATCACCATAGGCATATCTCTCGTCCCGCCACGCACAAAAAACAAAACATTGAAAAACCAAAATAGCTTTCCTATGACACATGCTTTTACCAAAATTATATGTATGATATACTTACATAACGAGGCTTTCGGCCACCACTGTTAATTCATTGGTCTGTTCTGCTGTACAACCTTTTGGCTTTGCCACTGCTTGCTTTTTTTTTTTTTTTATGCTGCGGTAACCTTATAGGGAGAGGTATAGTTTACTCAATAGAATTTTAACAGATTACATTCAAGGTGAATGGTGGTTTGTATGGGAGTTCCAGTCTACGAGTAAGAATATACTTTTTGAAACATGATGGTATCGGAGTCATGGTGTTCATTTTATTATTTTAGGCTGCTTTGAGATTCAAATGTTAACCTTTAGGCAACTGGCTACCAGTGCAAGCAATCTAGCAAGGTTAACATATAGTTGGAATAGCTTTTTCATCAAGAGATGAGCGTTGTTCAGAAGTTGCAGCTCGTAAATTGCCTTCCTAAGTAGTTGTAGATTTATGGTGTTATACTAGTTCACCTAAGCAGAGACAAATACATTCATATTGATAACCTCATGTGAGAAGATGTGCCGATGTTTTGACGTTTGCGTTGGAAAGAAGCAAGACTAGACAACATCAATAATTTTGAGAATTTAATAGGAGTTCCGACTCAAATTTAACTCTCAAGCTCTCTGCTTTTTTTACTCGGAGTAGTTGTCTCTCCCAGTTCACGAGCCCAGAAGTGGGACAAGTCCTTGAACAGGAGAAGGATCTCGGACTTGTTTTTCCGTTAAGTTTCAACTGCAGAAGTCCAGTCTAGCACACCACTGCTTTAAGTCAGTTTTGCAAAGTAGAGATGGCGATTTCTTTATCTGATTTAACTGTTAAGAAAAGCTGAGCTAATCTTGCATACGTAAGCGTGTTGAATCTAAATGTTTAGATTAGATTAATAAGTGAACTCTCATACTCGTTAAATAAAGTAGGTGACAACATTGATTCCTCTGGTACCCTACTGCTCACTGTGCAAGGGGTAAACCTCAATGGGAGCTGAGAAACCAGCACCATGCAGTAGGAACCCTTCAAGTAGTTTAACTCTGATCCAGAGATTATTGCCACCCTGATGGAATTGATCAGAATGGAGAGGTCTCTGGTACAAATGGCATTGTTAGATCCAGCAGCACCACGACCACTTTGTACAGAGAATGTTCTCAATTTCCTTGGGATGCGACCCTGCCAGGCATGAATGTAGTATATCTCGGTTTTTACTAAACCGCTGGATCTGCTGGCTTTCTACTTTTTCTAGCAGGTTTTGTCAAAAGTGAAAACTCCAAGATGAGACTATAATTTTCAATATCATCGGGAATCCAAAATAGATGTATTAAATAATGTTGATGCTATTGTATGTTTTAGCATTAAAGGAAGTGTGCCATGTGGAAACAAGAATTTTATCAGACCGCAAACATGATATGCTGTGGCTGGTTACAATGTACATATTTTTGCTGAAATAAAACAATAGGATATCCAAAAGGACGGCACACACATACTAAATCATGTAATTCTATCAAATTTAATGGTTTATACAATGACTACTGTTTCTTCATTTTCTAGTGGGTCGAGTAATCTGTGGAGCTTGAGAGTTTGTCTTGGTGCTTAATAAGGGAGTTTCTTGTGTATCTGTTTAGGTTGCTGGCCCAAAGCAGAGGTGCTCAAATTTGGGCAAATGTGGATGTGAATGAGGGAGGAGGCATGGGCCACTGCAGTGGTATTGGCACTGGAGAGTGATTATATAGGTTTATGTTAGCCCTGCTGCTAGTTCCTTCTTGCTCTGGTGCCAACACATGGGTCGCACTGCCAGGGCCCTCAGAAACCCTATGCCCCCATAGCCTCCTTCAACATATCATATTTGAATACTCCAATACAATCTTGTTTAGGTTGGCCACCAACACTATCTCAGAAGATAGGAGAATGAATACAAGTAGAATTTCTACTTTTCCTTTTAGGGTTGTTTCTGCAGTGCCTTTGACGAAGCTCCTAATTGGTGCAGTCAGTCACTAAGATAACGTAGTCAACATTTCTAAAAAGGGCCTGCATCGGACCACCCTCCAGGATGCTATGAGCTTATTGGGTCCTAAATGAGACTCTCCAACACTTCGTTCTTTTCTCTCTCTTTTTATATTGTTCTCTCTGTTAGTCTGTTAATTACTCTCTTGCGGTCTGTCTCATTCTGATACCATGAGATGAGTATCTTCTTTTTCTCACTACCTAAATTACTCTCTCTCTCTCTCTCTCTCTCACCTGTTTTTTCTGTACAGCATCATCTATGCCATAGAGCATAGGGAAACAAAGGAAGACAGAGAGAGGGAGACAGAGGGCGACAGACAGAGGGAGTGACACAGAGGGAGGAGGGCGACAGAGGGAGAGAGACAGAGGAAGGTAGACACAGAGGGAGGGAGAGAGAGGGAGGGAGACAGAGGGAGAGGGAGGGAGACAGAGAGAGGGAGACAGTTAGAGAGAGAGAGAGAGAGAGAGACAGACAGAGTAAGTGAGAATCCCCCCGAACTCCCCCTAGGTGGTTCGGGCTTGCTACGCTACACTCGCTCGCTACACTGCCTTACTGTGTCCCGAAATGATGCATCTCCAAAAAGTGTGTCCCCAACATGAAAAGTTTGGAAAGCAGTGATCTATGGTATGAGACGTGCTGCCCTAGTCTCATGAAACAGTGCAATACATAGTTTCTCAGAATCTGATGGTAGCTGCACACTACTCTAGTCGTCAACTGTGTGCATGCTAGTTCAAGAAGATAACTAAGTTATTGCATCTTGTGTATGCAGTGAAAGTAAGCTAGAGCCACTTTCAGTATTAGACATTTTGTGACTACCTTAGCATGTTGGGTGCGGACTGCAGCGGAAAATCTTTTTTTATTATTAATTAAATATTGTAAAAACATTGAAAGCAGTACCCAGATTTTAAGCACTCCCAATATACATTCACATGGTTGAAATGCACATTTCCCTAGACAAACTGCACTTTTGGAGCACTGCAAAAATCTTGACCCATGCATCTGCTCACCAAGTACCTTGAGACCAGAGACTTCGCATAATTCAACCTCATGTTCTACATATCACCAGTCGCTCCTTGTCCTGACCAGACTTTGCGTGGGGGTAGGTGCTGACGGCAGAGACCGCACGCCGCTTGGGTACCTTACTCAAAGGTGCAGGTCCCACGGGAGCAGACTGCGGGGCACCTTAGGGATTGTCTTAGGGTCGCTCGTCTAAGGGCAGGACCATTCGGCTTGCTTTTTTACTGACCTCAAGACATAAGGTTGTATTTTAAACATTCACTGTGTAGTACTGAGCACTTAGGTCCTGAAGAATTGCAATGAATGCAAGAAACATGTTGACCTGACCAGAGGGTTGTAGATATCTCACTGTGAACCTGATCACAGCACCTATCTCCCCTCCCACCTTTTAACCAAGGGAGTCAACCACACTAATAAAGTTCCCTGTGGATTGCCTAACCTTTTTTTAAATCACTCTCACTTCACGACTACACATTCACTTGCCCTCTCACACGCATGCACCATATGGCTGGAACAGAAGATCTCCGATAAAGAGCCCCTTCGCGGGTGCCCGTCAGACATTGCAGCGCCAGTCTGACGAGGAGCAGAACCCATATGATGAAGCATGACACCTAGTTTGCCAGGTGTGTGAGGGTTTTAGATCCAAAAAGGGAAATTCTCCGCCCTTTTTTCCTTTTCCTTCTCTACCCTACATTCACACTCCCACCTCACTCGGGAACTTTGTACCCTCCTTGTGTTACTGTTCTCCCGGACATGTAAATGTAAATGTAAATGTAGTATACTTGTAAAGCGCACAGCTGCCCCAGCAACGGGGCGTCCCGGCGCTGTATAACTCTGGGGAACCCGTCCTGGCTTTCCCTGTGGGATGGTCCCTTGCTGGGAGTCCCCAAGGTGGAGCCAGGCATCCCCGGAATTGGTGGGGCCGTTGTGGAGATTAGGCAAGCTAATGCCCAGAGTTGCCGAGTGGAACCCCTGATTAGAGTAAGCACCGAAGCGAGAATTATCGAGTCCGCTGACCAAGGTACACGACCCTGCCGCGTCGGGAATTGAACCCTGGTCCCAGGCTGACTTCTGCTCTCGGGCCTGCCGCCTCTAACCAGTGAGCCACACTACTCCACACTCCATACTCCATGTACACTGGACCCCGCTAAATATAGTCCGTTTCTGGTTCCTCCTTTTGTTGATATGAAATGCACATTTCCCTAGACAAACTGCACAGTTGGAGCACTGCAAAAATCTTGACCCATGTATCTGCTCACCAAGTACCTTGAGACCAGAGACTTCGCATAATTCAACCTCATGTACTACATATCTTTTCCATATGCTCGTATAAGACAACCTTGAAAGTCATAATTCTTTAATTGATATAACCCAAACTAATGTATGTAAAAAACACTCCATTCACTGTGGTCATACATGAAAGTAATTTTTCATAGCAGGTTTTAGGTTTTTCATAAGACTTGTTGACACACATACTTCAAATTCACTTAAAGTTGATGATTCCATTCTGGAAGGGACACCGGGTTAGGCAGAAACAGCTACACTTAAATGCATTTTTATTTTAAATTTGTTTTTTGTAAAGCACAAGTGTGGCTAAGGATGCTTCAAAGACCCCATTGGCAAACATGAAACTGGAAAAACAGTCAGCCGTATTTGGTCAGCAACTTCATTTGATGAGGGGGTGAGTATTAGGTGGAATTGTGGAATTTCCTGAAGGTGGCCTCGGGTCGAAAATTATTATGGAAATTGCAGGAAATCCACTATTTTCCGTTGGTCTCCACATTTTTCCACCTTTTGCTGGACCCTATAATTTTGTTGGTGTTAGGACTCAGTGCACCAGGCTAACCAATGCTAAAGTGCCTGTGCTTCCCGTTTAAACATGATTGAATTGGCATATTCCTAATTGATATATTTAACTTGCCGATATGGTACAAAATGTACCCAGGGCCTGCAAGTTAATGGTCATTTGTGGACTACAGCACCTATTGTGTTATCTATTGCAGTGAGAGTGCAAAACATGGTTTCAGAGCTGCTTGACTGGAATTGTAAAGGCTACAATTTTAGCCCGTGAAACCACTTTAACAGGTGAAACCCTGCATTTGAATATCAATAGGTCACCCCTACGTAGGCCTTTTAGTCCACAAGGCAGGATGCATAGCAGGACATGTCGAAACTGCTAAGCAAAATCAAACTCTACGTACCACTCGGATGATCTCAAGTCCGCCACACAAGCTCTAGTGCTGTCTAGATTAGACTACAGGAACGCCACCCTGACAGGGGCTGCTGACTCCCACCTTGCTCCCCTCAGAACCACTCTCAATGTAGCAGCCAGAATGGTCACAGGATAGGAAAATTATGACCACATCTCCCCCTCACTGAAAGAACTGAAGTGGCTCCCGACGGAAGCCTGGTGCAGCTTCAGAACTGCTTGTCTCACTCACAAAGCCCTCCACATCACATGGGAACACCTGCCTGCCTTGCCTCAAAACTCAAAAAAGCAGGTCAGACGGGAAACCTAAGAAGCTCAAACACCCTACTCCTCATTCCTCCCAAAGTCCATAAACAGAAAACTCTGGCACGCTCTTTCTGGAGCAATGCCCCTTTAATCTGAAACTCTATACCAGCACAAATCAGGGCAAATCCCTCCTTCTTGAGCTTTAAAAAAAGCTAAAGGATCTCCTCCTCAACAGACAGCTCAACTATGGGGTCATCAATCACCCAACGTGGACAGGCTCTGCATCCCATGCTCGCTTCATGCCTCACCTGAGCTACTTTGCTCAGCCAATGACTTGATTGAAGTCAAATCAGCTGTCCTGATTTAACTTTTATTTTGGGTTAACCGTGTGTGTGAACTGTAAAGCACTCTGATACCCCTGGGTCTTGCTAGCGCTATATAAAACTCTTAAATAAATATGTCAACATTTAATGTTAACTTATCCTTACATTGACTAGCACCGAAAAGCAATTTTTCACTGTACAGGTCTAGCTACCCTATGTAGAAACTTCGTCGATTTCCGCATTGCAGTCGCCGCTACCCCATACAAGAGAAAGTGTTGCACAGGAATCGCGTAAGCACTGATTAGGTTCTGAAACTTCACCAGCCTTCCATTCTTCAGCTGGTCACTCACCAAGACCATTACCTTTTCTTTTCAAACAAACTGCTCCAGTTAACCTGGTGTGGTAGTTGCAGTAAAGCTGTAATAGGAAATTCACCTGTATATGGAGCCCATGTATGTATTATCGGTAGGGCTCTGGCCCCTAAATAGCTTAATGTCCCAGCCAGGAGTCCCTTATCACTAAACCACCCTTTCTCAAATGGGTTAATTAATAGGTTCAGTATAGTGGCCCTGAAGAGGTCTCACAACTCCTGCGGTTCTGAATCTCCTCATTGCATGTCTCTCCATCCTGCTGGGCCCTGCAGTTGTGCCGCTATGTGGAACAGTTCCATGCCAGGAACCTCCATCTCTCCTTCATGTGATGGAAGTCTGAGTTAAATCAGTGCAATTCTTCGCCTCTGCCCCCTCTCAGATTAGAGTTAGGCACAAGCTATCCATCTCCTTAAAAATAAGACTGGGTATGTGAATGGGGAGAGCAGCAAAGAAATATAATCATTGTAGCAGAACCAACATCTTTGAAAGCGCTATTCTACCCATCACAGACAAGGGAAATGTAAGCCAGAAATGAATCATTGTTGTAGGAAAGGTATAGCTACTTTAATATTACTGTTGAGGAGCTGATCCTCTGTGTGAAAAATGTGTTCCCCAAATATTTGATTTTGGGCTGATCTCTGATAGGTATAGGCCCCATGTTGATAGCATGCAGTAGATAAGCATTAGACTTGCCCCAGTTCACGTTGGGCACCGACAGCCTGCCAAATTGCTCGAGTGCCCCAATGGCTTCCTCTATATCTGCGCACTTGATCTGTGAAAAAGTAACATGTCGTCTGTATACAGAGAGGTCTATGAAGGCGATCCATTGAACAAAAAACCCTTGGTAATGGTTCCCCTGCAACACTTGTTGCTCTATGTACGTTTGTAGATACAGACGGAATCCTGTCCTGAAGGTGGAGAAATAACTTGCTGTAAATTGTATCGTTTCGTTGGATGCATATTCTCCAGATTAACGTTTGAGATGTCACCAGGGTGCTACAGACCATTGTCTGCATGTTGTAAAATTGCTTCCACAATGGTGTAAAAATGTTGGCCATTACATGAAACATCTTGGTGTCATTAGACCTTAATCTGGGTACATCTTCTTATTGTGGTTGTTTGATTACACAATTGTGAGGACAATATTTAACCTTGTTTCAGGTTTCTCGTTCCTCATGTCTAGAAATATTCAACCATGATATAAAAATAATGATATATTGAAATAGTCATTGAACTGCAGACAGTGCCTCAAAAATTATAGCTCATGAAGTGTAAATTATTTTTCTATCTTTTTTTCTTTTAGATAAATCAAGGCGAGTGCAGCCACAGTGGACTCCTCCTGATAGAAAAGAACAAACAGAACTTCGCTTGTACAACAGTCTCACGAGGAGTAAGGTACATAGGTTTATAGGTCACTACAGTTTTTTTTCTTTTCTAGATAAAATGAGCGTAAGTTACTTAGACTGCTGTACAACATTTATTTTTAACTACTTTTTGTTAAATATTCTGTTGTACGTAAACAGAGCATCAGTGCATTTTCAGGCATACATTGCGAGTCCTCCCATCGAGTAGTACAATAGCTATCCAACAGCACAGTGTCGGCAGAGACGCACTTGCAAAGATAACAGTAACAAGCCATGTGTCGTATATGCATGATGTGAAGCAAGACCGACGGGGTTCGGGTGTGGTCGCCTTTGGGCCGGTAGCCACAAGGCCTATTGTGTATTCTGTAGGAGGTTATGAGTTTTAGCCAAGTGCCATTAACTGCAGTCAATACAGTTGGGGGTCGGTGGGGGGTGGTAATAGGCCAGACTAAGGCAGTCTGGCGTTATATTTTGTTACTTTTAAGAGTAAGAATTGGGTCGTCCCATGCAGACACAGTGGGGCATTTGCGGAGGCCTCTCACCTCATCATGGTACAGATCTACAGACTCTGTCTCTGCCCATTGGATCACTGTCCTGGCACTGTGTGACCTCCAGGTAGGGACAGCGCCTTACATCGTATTGTAATTGTCTGCCTCGTTAGTAGTAGGGCTAGGTTAAGGAAACTATTTGTCACAGCCCCCGTTTTTCATACGCTTGTAAAGCCCCCAATATGTAGTCCTTCATGGTATTCAAATCAGTGCAGCCAGTGATGTCTGAGAGAATTGGAAAGTTTGGACCGTAGTGAGGTGTGGTAGCAGGGGCAGTCTGATGATGCTGTGGGATGGATCCATAAGGTCTGGGCTGGTGTCAGGTAGGTTAGTGTAGTGTGTGTATTGTATGTTTTGAAAGTGCGCATTGTGAGAGACTTTGCATGGGTACCTGAGCACTTTGTCCCACTCCTTTTATGATCGTGGTCATCTCAGGTCAATTTCCCACTGCTGGTGTAAGGCCACTTAAGGATGCGAGAATCTGGTAGGGATGGTTTTAGTAATCCAGGACACAAGTTTACGGTCCGTTCCCATGCCAAACAAGGCCTGGAGTTATGGGCGAAAGGATGGTTCAGTGTGTGTGATTCCCCAAAGGCGCTGCAGCACTGCATCCAAGAGCTGGTGTGTTCAGAGCTGCCCCAGTGGTAGACCAGTTTTTTCAGTTGAGAGAACACAGTGTACAGGGCTTTTCCTGAAATAAGTCCCACGTGGTGCGTATTCTTGCTCCCTCCCATGCCTCCATGACATTCCACCATGTGACTTGCTGGAATGTGTGAAAACATTGAAGTGGGATCATGAGAGCATGAACGATTTCCTCAGGGAAATGCCATCTTTAGTAGCTTACTTGCAGGCTGTGGTAGTGTAGAAAGGTAGGGCCGAATTCGACCAAGAACCCTTCAGTATTTGCCCGGCGTTAGCCGCCTCTCATACCATTCGAGATTACCAAACAAAGAGGCAGGCGCTGGAGACAGAAGGCAGGAAACAGGAGTTTATTCCGACGGAGCAGAACACGTCAAATCAGACAACAGGGTATCTTCTCGAGGTGCTCTAAACGCATCCTTGAGGCCTGGCCTCTTATACACAGGTTTATTGCTTTATTACATGAAACACGTTCTTGTCAATACTTTGATGTACGGAAAGACATCCTCGGAATCCCCGCTTCACCCCCGTTCCCACACATATTTACAGTAGAGTTCCCACCTCAACCTCAGCATGTGGTGGTTGTCACGCAGTTGGACATTCCGCTGGGAACGAGAAAGTGGGCGATCGGTCGGATCTGGAGGTGTGAGGGTATTGATTAACCACCGCTCCGTTGATGTGAGGCGAGGTCCTACTGTAGGGGGCAATAAACTGCATCTGTCAGGCTAGGTGATGGCCTGGGATCGGGCTGGACAATCGGGCAGGGAGGAAGAGGTTATCAAAAAGGGGCCTGTTCTTTGAATGAGATGAAATAGCGAGGGGGTTCAGCACGGGATGTGGTTCGGAGACAGGGTCGCGCTAGAGGTGCGCTTATGGCCCAAGCAGGAGAAACCGGGGGCTGTCGGGCGCGGGGGAATGCTTGCGAGGCTCGGGAGTGAGGGGGAGAGACACGCAGGCTATTGGCAGTGGGCAGAGAGGTCGTGACACACAAAATGGCTGCCACCTATGTTCGCGATGGGGCCTAAAAGGGATAAGATGGCGTGGCTACTGTTTCATGATTGTCGCTTTACTTTCAACAGTGGCTGTGGTGAACATAAATGAACGCCGCTTATGTATACCGATTTTAGTCATTTTCCACAGTCCCCAGTTTTTATCATAAGTTAGTTAATTTCTGTTCATGTCTGAGGTAAGGACGTACACGCTGACATCTAGTTATACTAATAAGGGAAGCATGTGGCTGGGCTGTCTATTGAGGTCTTTGGTAGCCCATATGCATTACGGGCGGATGGAAATAATCTTGCTATCAATGTTGACAGAATCGTACATAACCACATGTAGTCAATGCGATAGGCGAGGAGGCAGTGCATACAAAATTACATTAGCGGTGTCATATGTTAGACCTTGGAGACGGGGACATTATTCAGACGATGTAGGACATTCGTTCGAATACAAACATGATGTCATACGAAAATGTTCTGGCCAAATAAGGGCTATTAAGTACATTTCTTGAGGTCTGGACTCCATGGGGGTCAAAACTAGACAGCATGTTCATGTGCATAACTGGTGTTCTACAATCATCAAGGTACAGAGTTAACGCCTTCTTGGTTATTCATGTACAGTTGGAAGTGACCGATGTAAGGTTTCGAGAACTCAATTGGGTGGTAATCAATACAAAGCGGTTGGGAGAGAAATTCAACTTGATACAAGGGACAGTCAAGGGGTGGCAATGTTCAAAAAGGGTTCGTCTTTCCAGTGTCTTTTTACAGCGAACCATCACTGGTGGGCTCTCATTGTTTTTCTTCTTTCGTTGGCACTGTTGAGCACCGGTGGTGGAGCTATGCGCCCAGCTCTATTTCAGATCTCGCGTTGCAGGGAGTGGCCATTCTTTGGTCTTGGACCACAGTCCTGTGTTTGTCCTGTTCCCTAACTAATCTATCATAGGTACCTTAGGCGGGGTACCCGCATACCGTTCTTCCTTCGTGACAAACCCTATTCTATCTTTTGTGCTGTCTTTCTTCTCAGAGTCAAGTTAAAAAATTCCATATGAAAAAAGGGGGGGTGATGGGGGCGTGCTTTGGGAGGCCGAGGGAAGAGAGGGTGGTGTGGGATCAGATCTGAGGCGGACCAAGAGGGGCAGAAATTTCAAGCAAGTGGGCCCACCAATCGGGCACAATGGGCTGGGACTTTTGGCACGAGCTCATCAACGTGCAGGGGCTTCTGGGCGGCCCTTCTTTCCTTCACTTTCCACGCTGAGAAGGTTGCCTTGTCCCGCAACTCTTTGCTCTGTGGCTCCACCTTGGTCGAGGTCATAGATATTCCCCGATCTGCAGCCAGGCTGTGCGTCACATCCGGCCTCTCTCCTCCTGACGACTGCACGTTATCCTTGAATGAGTATAAAAAAACAATTTTTTAGAGAATTGGCAGGGGAAGACGTTTACACACTTTAATTTCTCTCCCAACCCCAAGTAGTTGGGGAAACGTTCATTGGTCACGATAGGGTGGATGCTTAGTAATCCTTACATCGGTGTATTTTGTTAACTCATGCATCATTGCTGTAGCGCAGGTCGGCGAGCATTTTTTTTTCTTCTATTTTCAAACATCCTGTCTGTCTGGTTTTCTACTCCCGTTATATTTGCGAACGTGGCAAGAAGTCCGATATCTAAAAATCACATGGTTTATCGAATTCCAACCGGCTCCTTCAGTAGAGACTCGCGTTTGTCTAAAACAAATCCTGTTGAGCTATATGTTTCTTCAAGGTCTGTTAATTTATAAAAAGTGTGAAATGCTATTATCATGGGCTTATAGCTACAGTCTTTAACATTTTCTGGGACGGCTGGTACAGAACTGGGACCATTCTGGAGAAACAGGGACGTGTCGGACATTCTATTTTTGTGCAATGGGCGGTGGTAATCCGAACGATGAGGGTGATGTTTACCAAAGTACTTAAAACAAAAGCCACTGACATATAGTTCCCTTTTAAGGGTCAGATTAGGGGACATCAGTCGTCTTACCTGTCCTTTCTTTCTCAGCCAATTAAGTTCCATCATTTTACAGAAAGGAGAGGTAGTAATATGGCTAAATATGATCGTTTTGTTTCTGTCAATTTGTTCAAACACTGTCGTGTCTAAAGCAAATTATACCTGTACCGGCGAGGTACAGTGTCGTTATTTTATTTATTTTTTATTTTTTTTCACAAGGGAGCAAGGGAGCCCTCAGAGGGAGAGAGCATCGTGCGTACCAAATAGGCTATTAGTACACGTACAACATAAAAAGAGAGACAGAGAGAGAGAGAGACGTGTATAATAATAGGCTATTCAGTGCACACACATATAGATCAGTACGGGTCAGTTTCACGTATAAAACACGAGCTGAGGGAGAACATAAATTCATAGTTTACGTGTACACAAATACCAGATAGGGTGCGACAGTACATACATCAAGTACGAAAACTTAAGATAAAACAGAGGGCTATTTTTGGCGAAAGAGCCTTTTCATGCGTGTTGCCTATTTTCAGTACTCCACTTAATTCATTTGGGGATCGAGCTCTTCGTTCTCCTTCCTTCCTAATAGCAGACAATTTCTGTTGGTAACCTCGCTTCAATAAATACTTACTCCTTTTAATTGGTCGGACACTGGTCCAGTCGTGCTTATACTCACGGTGGGGTCTTCCAACATCTAACAAATGACGATCCAGGTTGAGGTAAAGGAGGGGTGTCTATCGGATGTGCGATGGTGCAATTCTGACTTTTCTATGAGGATGGAAGAAGAGGGGGTGAATCTAAAACATGACAATATCCCTAATTTCTGGGCTGAGGGGGGGTTTTGGATGAACCCCAACCCGGGGTATCCTTAACTTTTCTCATCTAGTCCGCACATTAAGTTGACTCACTGGTGCGCGTCATTTAGGGCGTTCATTTGGGATACCGGTTGGGGTTGGGTTCGTCGTACTGAAATAGGCCTTCAAGTTTCTGGCATAGGTCACTCCCCCAGTCGTCAGCTCCAGAGAGAGTCATTCCTAAGTAAGGAAAGTGCTATATCTTTAATCGTTTTTCACATGCCGGTACCATGTTCGGGCTTAATTTTCCTATCCCATTGACCGTTCGATCAACACCTTAGTCATACAAAAAGCATTCGTTCGTCAACCCAGATGTGCGCCACACATAAGCATTCATACGACACAAATCGGGGCCCACGCACACATTCACACCATACAATTCTTCTTCTTTCTGCGTGGAACACGGTGCATTCTGGGTCTTCTCCATACTTCAGCTGAAATTCCGATATTAACCTGCAGAGAAAGGAAAAGGGGGGGGGGCGACAGCGTTCAAAGCACATCAGCGCGCAAAAACACGAAAATGTTTTTACCTACCACGTACCTAACTTATCTTCTTTGGGATGCAGTACCTTGCCTCTCGGCCTTGAAGCCCAGAGGAACTGGTCTATTGTCCTATTCATAGATATATCTAAATATCAGGATCTTTTACCTATTGTTTATGCTGCAGAAATGTAAAACACGACAGATCCTGACTATTCCTTTCGCATTATTTCTATGTACCATGTCTTTCTAATTTTTCATGACCAAAATTGCTTCATTTATCTTGTCCCTTTCTTTATTCGAGAACCTACCAATCTAAGTGACTGTTATGAGGCTAGTTCCATATATTTATTTGTGAGGATGTCAGCATTCAAATACGGGCCTCCAACCATGTAGGCCAGCCACGGGGCAGACGGGAAACGCATGAGGTAAGGAGACATTACACTGTAGTATAGAAGTAAGCAAAGGACGAGCAAAAACTAAACGTGACTAACGGTTGCAGGACCGGTGAAGATTTATTTTATAGTTGGAAATATAACAGGATCAGTTACAATAAAATCGTCCATACGTACACCAAGGGCATGTATCATCAGTAACATCATTTCGGAGCTTTAATAATACAAAAATGACAAAGAAAGCACATCGATAGGGTTGTTCGTATGTTCAGTCCGCACTCTTTCCCGCCCGCCACGTGTACAAAGACCGCATACATATCCCATAACATCAAGGTTTAGGCAACTAGAACGTGAGTCCCGCCCATACTGGCGCCATTTTGGTCGAGGCCGGGCGGGCCCAGAGCATAGTCCGAATGCCTCCAATAACAAGTGGTCGGACCAGAATCCCTTTCGGTAGTTCAAAAGATTCCGTTAGTGTCAGCAGAGAGGACAGGCGGCGTGGACTGCGGCTTAAAGGCGAGGAAGGCAAAATCTTCCCTACCGGGTCACGCTGAGGTCCCACCGGAGCTGATCGAGTTGGCAGTCTACAGTGTCTCTTAGTAATTCGGACAAAGACCGGTGTCAGCATGAGAGCACCACCATCTTGTGACGACGTTGTGGCCACTCCGGAGAGCGGGACAGCAGGTGTATCCCTCCACAGATACGTTGAATCAGTCTTTCCTTCGACACCAGATGTGGATAAGGTGGCGGTCGCCCGGGGCAGTGGCATATCCATGGGGGATAGTCGAGCAACAGTGGCGGTTGCCCCCACCGGAAGCCTGCGGGAGTCGAGGGCCAGTGACTTTCGTAGAATTTTTAAAACTGAGAGGGCGTCTTCAAGGGTGGGGCTCATGCCCGAGCAGGCAAGCATCCGAGTTCCAAGGTAATGGACCAGGCCCAAATCCGGGGTGTCGGCGCCATTTTGAGCGTTCCGCAACAGCAGCCGCTCTTCACCCCGTCCACCGGAGCGGGTCCCCCGGTCATCCAACCGAGTGGAACGCCAATGGCAGTCCTGGGGCAGCCGTCCGGCAGGTGAAACGTTAAGGGTCGCCCCACTGCAGCTGGCCGGCGAGTGAAACGCTAAAGGTCGCCCCACTGCAGCTGGCCGGCGAGTGAAGCGCTAAGGGTCGCCCCACTGCAGCTGAGGAACCTCTCCCCTGGGGAGGTGGGGGAGGCCCGTTCGCGTCGCCTCCCCCCCAGGGCACCCCACGCCATCTCTTGGCGCAGCATTATAGGATGGCTGGACCAGGCCTTGGCGCGTTGGGTAGCCTCCGGCCTATTCGCTCGACGGGCCGCCACCGATGCTACCTCGCCGGCTGATGGCTTTTGTAGACTTTTTTATAGCCCAAAGCCTACTAAAAAGTAGCTCAAAGTAGCCCAACATTGAAGGCGGGACAGGAACAGCGTTAAGCAGACGGCGAATGCATTCGGGTTTGTTGTTGCAGCCGTCTGCCATGTAAATAGTTGTTTAGTAAAAAGTGTTAAATAGTTGTTTAATAAAAAGTTATAACATGTTATTTTGCTGGAGTGTTGAATATATTTATAATATTTGCATTGGGTTTGTCGTTATTTGGGCGGGGTGGGCGGTGGAGCCGAGCTGTCTTGCAGCCATCATTGCGTCGAGCTCGATTCTTCTCACTAGTTTCATATTTCTCATGAGGGGTTGTTCCTAATGTTTCTATTTTAGCAAGGTCAAAAAGAGATCCCATCAGTGGCCTACTGATTTTGCTCGATTCCTTTTGTTTTTCCTAACGATTTTTATGTTATTGCTTGCTAGCACGATACAGCGGCTAATCCGCATTTTTTTTTTATATCTTCGTGTCCTTTTTATTAGGGGCGTCTTCCGGTGGAGCCGGATGATCTACCTCTAATAAACGGTCCGGGCTGAACCAACTACCAACAAACGGGGCAAAGATAGGCATGACGGGTTACAAAGGGGACAAAAGTCTGCACTACCTATCCTTCACTATCCGCAAAGACTAAACAGAGTATTGCGACCCTGTGCTTATTTGTGAATAGGGAATAACCCAAAGAGAACCAATTCCGAACGGTCAATGTTCGGTCAAACAATCAATCAAATGAGGGATAAAAATAGGCACGACGGATTACAACGGGAGCAAAAGCCTGCGTTACCTATCCTTCACTATTCACAAGGACTAAACAGAGTATATGCTTGGATAACAATCAATCAAATGGAGAGGGAAGTAGGCACGACGGATTACAAAGGGGGGCAAAGGCCTGCGTTACCTACCCTTCACGATCTGCAAAGACTAAACAGAGTATGGCGACTCTGTGCTTGTTTGCAAATAGAGAATCTCTCAGAAACAATCAAATGAGTAATACTAGTATTTTCAAACAATCAAACAATCAATTCGCAATGCGTCGTGTTTACACGACCTTACCCGGACCGCATGGACAGTTTCTCGTCTTCCGCTTCCAGCGCCTGATCGTCCTCTATTCTCCGTAATTGCTGTGGCACTCCTGATGGTTCCCAGTCAGGACCGTAGTTCACTCGAGAGAGGTCTGCTCAGAACCAGATGCACTTCCCGATCGTTGCAGTCGTTCACTCTGTCGTTGGGACCTCTCCCACTGGATCCACGTGTCACTGATGGGCCCCACGTTTGGGACGCCAATTGTAGAAAGGTAGGGCCGAATTCGACCAAGAACCCTTCAGTATTTGCCCGGCGATAGCCGCCTCTCATACCATTCGAGATTACCAAACAAAGAGGCAGGCGCTGGAGACAGAAGGCAGGAAACAGGAGTTTATTCCGACGGAGCAGAACACGTCAAATCAGACAACAGGGTATCTTCTCGAGGTGCTCTAAACGCATCCTTGAGGCCTGGCCTCTTATACACAGGTTTATTGCTTTATTACATGAAACACGTTCTTGTCAATACTTTGATGTACGGAAAGACATCCTCGGAATCCCCGCTTCACCCCCGTTCCCACACATATTTACAGTAGAGTTCCCACCTCAACCTCAGCATGTGGTGGTTGTCGCGCAGTTGGACATTCCGCTGGGAACGAGAAAGTGGGCGATCGGTCGGATCTGGAGGTGTGAGGGTATTGATTAACCACCGCTCCGTTGATGTGAGGCGAGGTCCTACTGTAGGGGGCAATAAACTGCATCTGTCGGACTAGGTGATGGCCTGGGATCGGGCTGGACAATCGGGCAGGGAGGAAGAGGTTATCAAAAAGGGGCCTGTTCTTTGAATGAGATGAAAGAGCGAGGGGGTTCAGCACGGGATGTGGTTCGGAGACAGGGTCGCGCTAGAGGTGCGCTTATGGCCCAAGCAGGAGAAACCGGGGGCTGTCGGGGCGCGGGGGAATGCTTGCGAGGCTGGGGAGTGAGGGGGAGAGACGCGCAGGCTATTGGCAGTGGGCAGAGAGGTCGTGACACACAAAATGGCTGCCACCTATGTTCGCGATGGGGCCTAAAAGGGATAAGATGGCGTGGCTACTGTTTCATGATTGTCGCTTTACTTTCAACAGTGGCTGTGGTGAACATAAATGAACGCCGCTTATGTATACCGATTTTAGTCATTTTCCACAGTAGGTCTGATTTTGGGGGAATAGTTCTCGGACGACAGTTGGGGCTTGCCAGCAATCGATCCGACCACTGGAGCTGTGCCACCAGGTCGTAATGCTTAAATATTTGACCCCCTTGCTCTGTGGAGCGCTAATGCTCCAGCTTTGCCAGTGCTCATCTACAGTGCTGCTCTACACCACCCATTGTTCCAGATTAGTTGACTCGGCATGGTGTTCAGTGAGCAGATGTAGAAGGATTGAGAGAGACCCCTTGGAAACCAGGGGAGTAGGGTACTTATAAACAGTAAAGTTCGGTAGTTTCCCTTGGTCAAATTACTGAGAGAATATGCCCAAATATTGGTCTTGGACAAAAAGCTAAATTTAGCATCAACATAAACAATTTTGTGTATAAAATGTACAAATTTTATTAAAACAAACCATTAAAACAAATAAAAGACAATCTTATTACATGAAATGTTTTTGCAATTAAAAAACTCCTTCACAATACATATAGGAAACAACACATCATCATACTGTAATCAACCAAGTTGCAAAAAATCTCATCAATTAAGACAAGTTGTGTGGTTTACAAAAAATGGGGGAGAGAGAGACAGGCACAGACATAAACAATTTGTCATTCAAATGTGCACATCAAAACCCTCGTTATAACTCAATCCTAGACTCGTCTTATTATGTTGTTCTTAGGGTGAGTTGGGTTATTCGATTGTACAGTGAGGGGCGTCAACGCGTTTCGATGGACTCTTTCAGTAATATGCCATCTTTTTCAAGACTTAAACATATGTGTCTCTCCTATTCTGGCACTGGATGGTTGCCTTGTACATGGAGATCCTGTTGGTAAATATATCCGAATCAGTATATTACGTTCAACCATTAGTAATCATCTCTAGGTTACATCGCATTTGTGATAACAAATAACCTTGGTGCTATAAATAAGCTGAGATGCCAATAGGAACACCCCGGGAGGCTTGTTTGTTAATGGATGCCCACATATTGGTAGGGTGTTTGAGTAATAAAAGAACAAGGTTGCAACCAATGTATGTCAATTGTAATACTGATGGAAACGAGGACAAGTGGGCTAATGATAAAAAGCTGTAGAACTTAAAGTTGCAAGCACTGACTATGTAAGATGTTATCACAAATGCGATGTAACCTGGAGATGATTACTAATGGTTGAACGTAATATACTGATTCGGATATATTTACCAACAGGATCTCCATGTACAAGGCAACCATCCAGTGCCAGAATAGGAGAGACACATATGTTTAAGTCTTGAAAAAGATGGCATATTACTGAAAGAGTCCATCGAAACGCGTCAACGCCCCTCACTGTACAATCGAATAACCCAACTCACCCTAAGAACAACATAATAAGACGAGTCTAGGATTGAGTTATAACGAGGGTTTTGATGTGCACATTTGAATGACAAATTGTTTGTCTGTGTCCGTCTCTCTCTCCCCCATTTTTTGTAAACCACACAACTTGTCTTAATTGATGAGATTTTTTGCAACTTGGTTGATTACAGTATGATGATGTGTTGTTTCCATATGTATTGTGAAGGAGTTTTTTAATTGCAAAAACATTTCATGTAATAAGATTGTCTTTTATTTGTTTTAATGGTTTGTTTTAATAAAATTTGTACATTTTATACACAAAATTGTTTATGTTTATGCTAAATTGAGCTTTTTGTCCAAGACCAATATTTGGGCATATTCTCTCAGTAATTTGACCAAGGGAAACTACCGAACTTTACTGTTCAGTGAGCAGAGCCTACCGCGGGAAACCTGGATCAGAAAGTTTGCAAATTAGTGAGGGAATCTTGGCACCATATCTATTTCGGAGAGGGCGAGTCAGCCTTGCACCATTAGGGGAGACCACTCCAGAGTGCAATTTTAGGCCTCGGACAACATAACGCCTTCACCAGATTATGGCCCAGCAGGTCCTGGCTGGTGTGATATATTTTCACGCCTAGCTATTGGAATGTGGAGTCTTTCCACTTGATCTTGTGGTCATGCACCACTATCTGAGGAATCAGGCGTAATGAGAACAGGCATGTTTTTGCCCAATTGACCCCTACGCAGAGGCAGCAGTGAACGTCTCCAGTATGTGCACGACCTCGACTACTCCTACTCAGATATCCTTAATATATATTAAAACATTGTCTATGTCGAATGACACTACATGTTTCTCACCGTCAATAAGGATGCCCCAGTCCCTTCCTGATTGGTGGCTGCAATCAGCCATGGGTTTAATCTACAACATGGACTGCTATATAACACTCAGTCTACGTCTATAGAATATTTTTCAGACCAAATACATTGTACCGGATTCCGATGTGTACTTCGTCATGTTTAATAATTAATGCCTACGCATGTATGTTTTTTAAATGCAAAGAAATGTTTTTTGAATGGGGATAGTGGTGCTCAGTCTGGGGAGTACATCGGTCTTATCCAGTCTCCTGCCTTACCAATAGGAGCCTGCATAGATACCGGCCTATACAGCTAGAACTGATTGAAACATATTATTTACTGAACCACCTGTTCGGTTTTACTAATCCTAGTCCAGACCTGCTGCAAAGCACTACTGCCTCATTTTTTCGGAATTCGGTTGCAAGCAAACTGCCATTTTGCAGTTGACCATTCCATCATCTGTACATATGCTTTTAAAAACCACTGTACTGGCGATAGAAAACCAATATCATAAATGAAGCTGAGGAGAAATGGAGATTTGCTGTGTAGATCAAGAATAAGATTATAGATTATGATCCCGCAAATGATTAAAAAAAGATACTGAAGGTTTTTCTTGAATGTGAAGGGATATCTGAAAAAGATTAAGCATTTTCCAAGCTTTTTAAGCTTCATATTTAAGAGAACGTTGCTATATACACTAGATGTAGCTTCATTGCCCACACGAATCTTACATAAAGAAGGTATAAAGAAGTTTGAAGAAGATAATATTTTAATAGAACAAGAATGGAGAAACAATCAGACCATGTACATATGAGACCTAGATAACCTGCTTCTCGTTTGGAGAGGTAAAAACAAAAACGCTGATGGAAAACATAAACAAAATATGGAGTTCACCTGAGAACTACGTTTTTTATACAGTCAATTCAGAGGAAATCCTTTTTCTGGATATACTCCATTGACGGGAAAAATGGCTAGAAAACTACAATTTATCAAGAAATAAAAAGCCAACTGATAGGTGAAAACGATGGTAAAACTCCCTAAAAAATTCAGAGGACAGGATTTTCTGCTTGTATACCCCCTTTTGCACATCCCACATTAGGGGGCCTATTACGATTGCGGATTTCCCGCATCCACCGGGCCGGCATTTCCGCCGTGTAAAGGCATACGGATTTTAGTTTGGGGGCCCGTTGCGGGCCCCCAGGGGTGAAGGGGGGGTGGGGGGTGCACATGGGTGGTACCTATGGTACCCCCCTGCATTTGCCTGCACAAAGCGGCAGGCACCGCGAGGTGCATGCGCAACTTACATTTTTATCATTGCGGCGGGTGCTGCTTCAAGCAGCACCCGCCGCAATGATAAAAATACAGGATGTGACCGCCAGGGTGGCGGTCACATCCTAATTTGCACGGAGGGACCGCCGCTGCCCCTGCGGACGGTCCCTCCTACTCTATGGTGGCGGACGGACTCGGGTCCGTCCGCCATCATAATCGGCCCCTAAGTGTCTAGGCAGAAAAGGATATGTGGGGAAATGACACCCAAGGCCAAGAAAATATAGGCAGAATACAAATCAAAGGTCACTGATAGCAACACAGCTATCACATTTTCAATTACAAACGCATGAGTCCAACTAAACAACAAATTCTGGAACTGTTGAGTCTGAAGAGGCAGAAGCAAATACATTATTTGCAGCAAGATTCATTGGGTCAAATGATTACAAACATGGCAACCTGAAGGCATGAGCTACCGCATTGAAATGAAATGTTTTTTTGAAAACAAAACCTCTTTGCATAATGTTCACTTACTATATTTAGTGATAACATGATGTGGATAAAACTACAATTAAACTGAAGAAAGAATTTTAATATGACTGACAGAAAAAGAAATCTCAAAAAGGTTTCACAGATGATTTATGGAGTCTGACAACGTTCACTACAGAAGCAATGGAAGTCATCATACAGAAATAGTAAATACCTTGATAAAGGTGTTCGGGTTGAAAATGGGACCATGAGAAAATTAAGATCAACTTTAGGTTTAAAGGCTCGTGGGAAATGTTTTAACATTTTTACATGCGCAAGTGCCAATGTATGTTAAATGGCAATGTTTTTCCTTTTAGGCGACTAATGTATGGTAACCATAATGAAAGGTGATCCACAAAATCCTTTTATTTATGATCAATTGAAGGAGAAATCTAAAATTACTGTGTGACTTAGTTAAAGCTACTGAATTTGCACTGGTTAATTTAATTTCGAATTAGTTTATTAATGTTAATAAAACAATTCTAGTTAATGTAAATAAGAAGCCTGTTTTGGTTTGGCACATATGCTTGGGTACATGGATTAACATCTCTCTATTTAATTTATATAAAAAAGACCAGTTCTTCACTATTTTGATGTGCAGTAGTGTCTGCATGGTGCGAATGTTGCTTCTAAAGGGCATATCTCAACACTTCTCCCCCTACTCAACAGGAGGATTGACAGTTATTTAAGTGCTCATCCCATACTATCTATCCTGATGATGACCCCCTATTGCCTAGTGATTTAAATGCCGTTGACTGCAGACGTTATATAGCCCTTATTTTGTGACCCCCCCCCCCTCTCCCCTATAAATCGCTCAAGGAGTCCAGAGTCATACATCTTTTATTATTATGCACTTTCCTCTCCTAATTCACATTGGCACCCTTTTACGTTTGTGAGCATTTTATGTCGCATAATTCTGTGTATTTTATTTGTGAGAATTTGCAAATGAATTACATTGATTCCAATTAAATGTGGTTGGGTCATGAACTTTTTAACCAGGGCATCAGATGTTTAAATTCCATAAAACTTTTGATGTATTTATCCTCTGTAAATAACGACTGTATCCGCCAAGGTATTAAGTAATGATATTTTGAATGTCTACAATGAGCCATTGTCGTTTGTTAAATGTAATTGCACCAAAGGCATGGAAGTTAAATGTCATGATGCAAAGTGCACCTTCACCACCCACTTATATGACTAACATATATTACTGGTAGGAGAACCTTTGTGCAGAAGCTGGACTGCAGTTTCAAAGCACTGCAGTGATACATGAAAGGATATGTATCTCTACCATGTAAGAAATCCTATTATTTATTTCAATAGGTGACCCCTAAAGCATGCTTTGTAAGCTCACAGAGCAGGGTGCCTTATATACATGTGTATGTGTGTGTGTGTTAACACTACATAGTTCAAATAAGTGTCCTCAAGTTACTGAAGCCCTAGGAGTTGTTTTCAAAATGTCGTATGCTTTCTCTAGCAACAAGCCTGGATATAATGAAATCCTTATTTTGTATCTCTCCTAAGGCAAATGCTAGGAGCATGAAACAAAAGTGATCTTCTTCTTTTCAATTTTAATTCAATGTTGAAATCAGATTTGTGATAACTTTAGTGCAAAAGTCACTTTAAAAATTTACTTTCTGCTGTAGTCACCAGAATTTACTTAAACCAGTTCTGCCACTCTTCACTCCGCCAGAGGCGTGATTCGAATATACAAGCCTGCCTGCCATAGGACAATCGACCTCTCTCTGTACCCACGAATGCAGGGGGAGGTGTCAACAATTGAAAACATAGCAGGGATTATCTGTGAAGGAAAAGAGATTGATGCCAGAAAAAAGACAGTCTTAACACTATCGCTTTTGACATGGAGATGCCAAATTGGGCTGCTCGTATTAATTCATATAAACCTCCTAGTCTCTTGACACAAACCTCATGAAGGAGAACTAGTTTCTAATTTGCTAGAAAAGAGAAAACCTAATACAAATAGGCGAGTGGAGTCAGAGAGCCAGAGATCCTCCTGGTGGACTTAGGGTTCAGCCATCTTAGATGTAGGCCTTTTGGCAAAGAGAAAGTGCTGGAAAAAGAGATGGGCACAAGGTGACAAAGTAGAAAAGATTGGGAAGGGAAAATTCTCCAATCTCTGGCTAGTGCACAGGACAAGATTAACACCTCACTGCCATCTCTTCAGAACGTTCACAGACTCAAGAAGAAGACTCTTTAAGAAGAAAGGCCAGTGGAAGCAATGAGACTTTTGACTCCTGACTTTGTCTTGCACCTAGGAACTGGACTGCGCTCTAAGAACCAGGCGCCTGCCCTCTTATCTGCCTGCTCCAGGGATAGAAAAAATAAGACTCCTCCTATCTCCAATAGGGCCCAGCTAACTGCAGGGGACTAGAACTTTTTCACTGAAAAAACACAACAGTTCTACAACGTATGATGCAAGTACTGCAGACACGAACATTCACACAAAACAAATCCTAAGATACTCACTGAAAAATACAGGTAAAGTGACGCTGTGATTCCAAATCCAAATCTAAAACTCCCTGAAATTTGCCAGTTAGGTATAAATCATAAGTCACACCCCCGTCATGGAATCCTTAACTCGCCAGCAAGTGAACTGTTCTTGAACTCATGATAATTATAGTTATAAACAACAGTACTTGATAACAGAACGTAAGAAACATTATAATGTTTATCAAAAACATACTGTATTCATATTAACGACATCAGTAATGTCAGTGCTAAGATGATGTGTAGGGTCCTAATGATGTCATTGATGCACGTATTTAGTCAAATGGAGATTAATGTATACACAACATGACTGACTTGAAACATTTTATGATGCATTTGACAAGGTGTATAGAATGAATATATTTGCTGTTGTTTATGGTTGAGCCAATACTTAGTAATGTTGCAGAACAATTGTAAGAAATATTAAAACGTCTAGGAGTATGGATACTACAAAAAATAGTCATTGAAAGACTAATTTGCAGCTACGAGATTTATGTTTTATTCTATTTTCCTGGTAGAATAATATAGGATTGTCTGTTCTATGCTAATATTTTACACAAGGGGCCTCCAAATTGTTATTCTTTCTCATGCCAGCTGCCTGAGTTTTTTATATCCATTTTGACACCACTTTTATTTATTTACTTTATTTATAATTAAGGAAGTGTTCGTGCCACAGAATGGGAAAAAGGTGTTGTGGTATTGCTGTGGACCAACCGTTTATGACGCCTCCCACATGGGACATGCAAGGTATTGTTTTTTGTGTCTCGTTTTGTGCTTTGGTAAAAGGAGTGTATCGATTCAGTAGTTGGCAGATTGCACCCATGAGAAAAGACTCAAAATACAATAGAATCTACTCCCTCACATTATATTAGTAAAGACAAAAATGATATTGCCTGTGACCCCTGGACTTACTGTTGTGATAAAGTATATTCTCAACGATTGCTAATTAGACACAAAAGTCACTTGAAATCCAAATATTTATAAAAGTACCTTCACTAAAGAAATACTTTCTAGGTCTGAAGATATTTGATACCTCGAATCTGGCTGCTTACCAGATGGTGGATTAACCAACAATAGAACACCTACAAAATTTGCAGTTATTTATTAGCTCATGAATTTAGGAACCAAAGTATCAAGGTACCCTTACGTACTAGGGTCAAAACAACTGCAAATCAGACTTGTGTGAATTGGGGAGCCAGGTGACCAAATGCAAAGCCTTTCAAAGACCTAAACCAAGGTTGGCTAGCTAGGCAATCCCATGCATGTACACCGTGGCTTGTTCATGGGAGGCGAATATTCGTGGAACCAAAGTGAGAATGCCACGTACAGTCTCTAAAAACAATGCACAGTTTGAAATTCGTTGGGGGGGGAAAAAACTTTCTCAAAGTGGATGGATAGATCCGTCTCCGGAGAAATAGGTCTAGGAAAGGTTTTTGTTGAAAACAAAATATGCGGTAAATATGTGCCTGACCAAAGAGTAGGAAAAGGAAACTAGGAAATCCATAGCAATTACATTGGGAATTTTAAAAGTATAAGACCTTTTAGCCTACTACAGAGAAGAAAACTGAATGAACATGACAGCTTGCTGAGCCTCATACCGCTCTATGTAGATGAGCTTCCAGGCAAAAACACATATGGGTCCTACCACTATACAGAAAAACACAATCATAACAGGTGCATGTATGAAACCAGAATCCTTTCATTACGTGTTCATGAAGTTAAGTGGACCTGCACTCATATCCGGACCTTTGTCTCCAAGCAAGAGAAAATAATTTGTATAGAAAATGCCAAACCTCTGCTTCATATAGTGGATCCCTACGTATGTGGCTATAGCAATTCTTTGAGCTGTACCATAGATATTCGGTAGAAAACCTCTGGTATGTCTTTTTTTTTCTTTGCCAGATTTTCATTTTAATCCAAAACTGGTTTCTTCAAATCCATCAGACTAAATAAAGGAATTGAATAATTCAAATGTTAGAGGAGACAAACTCAAAATTGTTTCTAAATCTGTTTTTAAAGTACAAGAGTTTTTAATAACGTATTTTATTACTTTTGCTAACTTCACAGCATCCTTATGCAACAAATAACATTAAACCCCCCCACCCTCTGAGCTTACTATCTAGCAATCAGCACTCCCAGCTTCCCATCCTGGAGGCGGGCACCATCCTTCCTTCGTAGTCAGCCGAGGTTTGTATGCCCTTTGTCCTTTTCCATTAGTGCTCAGTGCCCGATCACCCATTCCTCCCTATTTTGCCAGTCGCATCAGACTGCTCTATTTGTCACCCACCCTGCCATTACAAATGTTGCCAATTTGTTTTGGGGCATCCTCTCCCCTTGTATCACTATTTCCTGTGCATAGCAAATATCAATTTTACATTACCAATCTCTCACCACTGGTACCACTGAGAACCCTATTTACGTACCACTTCTCTCTTAGCCAGAAAGAAGTCCAGATTGAACAGAAGCTGCTGGTGGGAAGAAGCGTCTGTTCTGTTCCATATCCCTAACAATGGTAGCTGCGCTCCTGGCTT
The DNA here is from genome assembly GCF_964261635.1 of Lissotriton helveticus. Taxonomy (NCBI): domain Eukaryota; kingdom Metazoa; phylum Chordata; class Amphibia; order Caudata; family Salamandridae; genus Lissotriton; species Lissotriton helveticus. The sequence continues at coordinate 1,912,572,007 of NC_136061.1, read as the reverse complement.
TACTTGAATGCCAGTGGCACCCTCTAATCTGTATTTGTGAAGACTCTGACAGTCACATATTCTGTGAAGAAACTTACCTCTGTCCACAACCTCCTAGACACTTCTCATCCGGTACTCTACCCATTTTATGTAAGAGGACCCTGGTATAGTATATGCAGTGTATTAATCCATGACCCACCTTAATCACTACCATCCTGGGGAATTGCAGTACATCCCCCCAGTCCTCGCCTTCCAACCCTCCCACACCCACCTGCCCCTGGACCCTCAGAGGTTCTTAGTACCCCAGCATGTTCCTAACCAGAGTCTGATCGGTAAGAGAGATCTTCCTAGCGAGCACTGGGCAATCCAGCAATCTATACTTCAGGTGCGAGGTCTCCATAACACCTGCATCATGTGGGATCGTCACCCTTAGCGCATGGCACAATTGGAGGTACTTAAACACTTGTGAGGGTGATATTCCATATTCCAACCTTATATGATCAAACTGAGCCACCCCATTCACATCCCATACATCATCCAGTATACTGATCCAAATCTCATCCCACTTCCTTAAGCCGCAAAGACCTGACACCGCCCCCATATGTGTACCCAGCCACCATGAGGTCCTCTGTGTGAGGAGCCCATGCCAACCCATTTCCCTATTCAGCCTAGGCAAAATCCCCATAACTGCCCTCATTGCGGGGAGGGCAACTGCTGACATCCTCATACCATATAGCAAAATCAAGTACCCTTCCCCCCAGTGTCTCCTGAACCAGGCGAAAATCTGGGTAATCTAGCTGCTCATATGCCCGTTCATTAATCAGACTGACCTGCACAGCCTCATATTAGTGCTGCACATTAGGTAGTGCAATACCCCTCTCATATGGGGAACACTCAAGCGTGGATAGTGATATCTTCTGTGAGCCCCCCACCACACCAACTTTCTCAGCAGTTCATCAACTGCCTTAAAAACATGGGCTGTTTTAAAGTATTTATGTAAAATGAGGGCGGGCCACCATTTTAAACAACGCCACTCTACCCATCAAGGAGAGCGGCAGGCATGCCCAATGTCCAGTATCTGTCTCCAGTGTCCGAAGATGCGGTGTGATAATATTTACATAATGGCAGTCCTCACCCATGGGGATCCATGAACCCAGCTATTTAAAATGCCCCCATTCAGTCCTGAGTGGCATGGTGAGACTGTGCTGCGCCCTTCCATGTAACCACGACTTCCCCCAACTAATCTGCAACCTAGAGTACATCCTGTAAATCGCAAAGATCCCGGCCACCCTTCCCAGGGTCTGGTCTGATGATGCTCGGCTAGGTATAGTAGTATGTTGTCCGCATAAAGCAAGATGCAATCATCCCAAGGGGGTCCTGTCTCCAACCCTCAATCTGAGCATCCACTCGGCCAGCGGCTCCAACACCAATGGAAACTGCATCGACGACAAAGGGCTACCCTGCCTTGTACCACTCCCATTCAGGAAATCTGGCAAGAGGACCCCATTTACTGTAAGCCGTACTGTAAGTGTTACGCCGAGTAAGCGGGCCCAGACCAAGAATTTCAGCCTAAATCCCATCTTCTTCAGAACCGCTATCAAATGGGGCCACCCCACTGAGTCAAATGCCTTCTAGGCATTGAAGGAGATCACCGCCAGTGGTACCTCCAGCCCTCTTGCCATTGCAGCGTTGTTCTAAAGCCTCTGAAGATTGAGTCTGGTAGATGTCTGGGGCATAAACCCACACTTGTCCGGGTGGACAGATCCAGGATCACCCCCATTACCTATTAGCCAGAACTTTGGCAAAATGTTTGTATCAACGGAAGAAGGGAAAAAAGGTCTGTAGGAGTCCCTTCCATTTGTTTCCCTGTTTTCCCCGCTTTTAAATGAGGATCACTGTGGTTATCCTCGGATGCTGTAAGGGGCGGCTCCTCCGCTAAGGCGGAGGAGCGTCACCCCACTGCTCTGTGAGTAGGAAAAATAAAATGAGGATAATGAAGTTATTATCATTTTTTTCTCTCGCATTTTTGGGTCTGAGTTAGGGTGGGGCAGGGCTCGAGGCACAGGGAGAGGAGGCGTTTGCACACTCAAAGTGCCTATGACTGCTTGACCGGCCGTCTTGGCCTGGCCAAAGAGTCTTGTGCAATTTCCATGGGCCACACCAGGCTGCATTACGCAGCCTGGTGCGGAACATGGCCAGGCCTCCAGACCCCGTCTGAGCTCCGATCCAGGGCACTCACAACGCATTGCAGCGTTGTGATTGGCTATGGAAAACCTGGGTGCTTCCTGGTTCTGGGACTCAAGAAGCGGAGGAGAGACTTGGCCGGCGGAACAGGTTAGTGTGTTTTTTTTAGTTTGTCCCCTGCCAACACTACCCCTCCACCTCATTCCCTTCCAGCCGCTACTGGATCCTGTAGGAGCTTCCCTTATCTTGGGCCTCTACATACATTTTATGCAGTGGGGCTGTTATTTTACTGGCTAATCCCCTCAGGAGCACCACCAGGAGTCCATTAGGACCCGTAGCTTTCCCAACCGGTTGAGCGCTGTTTGTATCGCCCCTCCGACAAGTCCTCTTCAAGCTCCATTGCCCTCCCTTGCTCCAGTTTCATACAGAGCAGTCTCTGATAAAATTCCTCCGCTCTAAACCCTAAGGAGGCGGCCGCTCCGAGTAGAATTCCTGTAGACGGTGATCCATGACCCCTGCTATTTTGTCACTACCACGCACCCCAACCTCTGTCGGGCCCACAAGCTTGCCAATGTGCGATCTCTCCACCAGCCACGCTAACAGTTTGCCTGCCTTGTCCCCCCCCCTTCATAAATCACCGTTGCAGAGCCAGGCTTACCTGTTGCACCTCATTGGCGGTAGAGGTACTGATACTCCTCCCATTTCCGCACCAGCCTCTGGCTAATCTCCTCCTTTGGGGTTTGAGGTAGCCCATCCTCCAGAAGTGGAATGTCTTTCTCTAGCTGTTGGTTACTCTACTTTCACCCTGGATGTGTACCATTTATCTAACTAACTCTCACCTCATATGTTCAGTGCGTGACTGTTTTTACTGCTTTTACTGTATTCTATCACGATCATGTGAAGCACTCTGACACCTTCGGGTCCAGTAAGCACTATATAAAACTTATATCAATAAATAAATAAATAAAAACAATCCTGCTCCCTCTTCCTTTTATCCCCAACTTCTCTCACAATTATTTCACCCCTTATCGCAACCATGTAGGCCTCCCACAGGAAGTCTGTGCTGCTACTGACCCCGTGTTCCCACATAGAAATCCGTTACCATGGTGAGCCAGGACACCCCAGCGGGGAAAGGAGGCCGCTATCCGTCATTTGCCCAACCGCCTCGGTAGTGGGGTGGTCAAGGTAATTTCCAACGAGGAATGATCTGAGATTCCTCTTGTCTTAAAGGCCGTCTCTGTCAATCTAGGGAGAATAACTGTAGGTGCAAAAAAATTATCGATTCAGGAGTTAGTATTATCGGCCCCAGAGTAATAGGAATACTCCTTTTCCTGCCTGTTTAATGATCTCTAACCATCCTCCGGACCCAGCGCCCGGACAAATCCTTGTACATTCCCCACATGGGCTTGCTGTATCTCCTGAACATATGTTCAGTCCAATGGAGGGGGAGGGGGAGGGGGAGGGGGAGGGAGGTGGGGGGGGGTCCATGATCATAGTGAAGTCCCCTCCCCAAGATGTCTGCTATAACACTGCTCAGTAGTTGGAGCGTGTTTGTCAGACACCCGGGGAGATGCACACATTAATAAACACCAACGTCTCCCACTCCCAGTCCCCCAGAACCACTATATACTGGCCAAGGACATCCGTCCACACCTTCGTCACCACAAGCAGTAGGGATTACTTCACCAAGATTGCCAACCCTCTGGAGCCTGTAGTGATTCCTGCATGTCCCACCACCTTATATTTCCCTCACCGTAAAGCTGGTGCACAATTCTCCCTTATTTGTGTATTTTGCAGAAATACTACACCCATTGTGTACTGTGTGAGCACCTTCACCACCAACCCACGCTTTACTCTATAGCCCAGGCCACTGAGTTTCCACGTCAATAATGTAAGATTACCTACACTCATTCCCTTTGAGACAGTGCATTCTGCCCCCTCATGCTGCCCCACTTCAAGCTCAGTGAGCTCTCCATCTGTACCCTAAAAGCACAAAATAAAATGAACTGTTGAACTTTTCCTCAGTTCGCACCCCACCCCACCTTACCGTGCCACAGTCCTACAACTGCCCTTTCTTTTCTGTATTTAATTTGCCCTAACAATTCAACATCTGTTTTTCGCCTCATTGACCATCCATGTACTGGACACCGCGCCAATGACACGGGGTCTGTGAGACATAGCAATCCTCCTTGCCTGCTCCGACCCCTCAATTCACCACCTGTACATAGACACAGCGGGGGAAAGAGTCAACATCCACTGCAGTCACTGATGGCAACACCTCCTCCTCCCCTCCCCAGACGTGTGCTCACCAGAGTCCTCCTCAATGCCCTGAAGAACATCCCATCTGGTACCCTTGTCCCTGCTCCGTTGATGGTGAAGCACCTCCACCACTTTTGCCTGCCCAGATTCCACTTGATCCCTGGACGACCCCAAGGACACCCTCCTCTGTGGAATGAGGCAGCACTTAGCTTCCTGCCAATACAATTGGGATGGGTCTACGTGCGCCCCCATGGGGGCGATACCCTTACTTCTCCAGCCACTCCCATGTCTCTGCCAGCATGGAGAAAAAGTATATTATGCTATGCTATGCTAGGGATTTGTGAAGCGCAGGGTTACCCAATAGGCCTCTCAGTGCTGAAGGTCCAGTCCATCACATGGTGGTTGAAGCAAGCCGATAATTCAAAGAGATGAGTTTTAAATAGTTTCCTAAATTTTGTTTCTTCCATGGTTACTCTCAGAGATAAAGGCAGTGAGTTCCAGAGCCTTGGTGCCAAATAGGCAACGAACGCCCTCCACTCCTAGCTTTTTTTTTTTTTGGTACAGTGAATAGTCTCTGACATCATAATGCTCTTTTGGGGTTATAGGGAGTTAGCAGATGCTAATGTAAAGGATAACTTTTATTGTACATTGCTTAGTGGGCCAGGCAGAGAGATTTAAATTTGAATATCGTGAAAACCGGCAACCAATGTAACCCAGCCAAAGATGAAGAGAAAGAGTGATGCTTGGGAATCTTTAGGAGAAGGAATGCTGCAGTATTCGGACTGATTTTTAAATGCTTGATCACATAACAGTGAGCTTCCTAGGTGGACTGAGTTGTCATAGTCAAGCTGGGAAAGCACTATGCCCTGGACTATTCCTCAAATGGCCTGAGGTAGCCAACTCTAAATGTTCCTTAGGGTTCTAAGTAGACCAAAGCAGCAAGCTGATAATTTCTTAACTTGGACCTCCATGGTGAGTTGGGAGTCGATCGAGAAGTCCAGACTTTATTTCATTTTTTGGGGGGTAAATCTCCAAAATAATTGGGCCCTTGTAACTCGGTCCACAGGCAGGAATTGTTAACGACCACCAAAGTTTCTCCCTGTTGCTGGGCATCCAATCTGTGATACCTCTGAGGCAAGTGTTAAGCTAGGTGGATAGAGCTGTTGTGTTCAGGTGTTAGGGAAATGATTATCCATGTTCCATTATGGTGTCTGCCAGTGGTTGTACATAAATATTAAACAAGGTGGGGTGCAGAGATGAGTCCTGTGACACCCCATGGTCCAAGTCCGGCGTATTCGAGCAAAATGCTTCCACCCAAACCAGAAAACATTTGTTTTTTAGAAATGAGGTTAACCATTTAAGGGAATTGCCAGCCATTCCAGCATCTCCCAGTCTCCTGATGAGTGTCAAATGAGACACCATGTCGAATGTGGTTCTGACCTATTTTTGTCTAAAATTGCTTTGAGTTCATCAGTAACGGCTAAGAGAGCTGTCTCAGTGATGTTGCCTGCTCTGAAATCATTTAGTGTGTAATGGAAAATTCCTGGATCCTCCAGAAATGAGGATACGTTTTTGTTAACAAATTTCTCTGCAATTTTGCTGGTGACTGAGAGCAGGGAAATTGGTCTGTAACTTTCAGGGATTAAGGGGCCTGGTGAGGTTATTTTTAAAGTCGTTTCAGCATGGCATGTTTCCATGCCCACGGTACTTCACCACTTTCCAAAGAATGATTATATTCGCCCAAACTGGGCAAATAACTTTTGCCCAGTTCTGACAAACATTCCACTGTCCAAGGTAATGAGGAACCTGGTGGGGGGAAAAACAGTGCATATTTTATGTCCAGGTTTTTGAGATGCCTCTTAAACATCTCCCTTCGCTTCTGCACCTACATGTTATAGGCCAGGTAAATATTAACGGTGGTACCCTCCACCTGCCAGGGGTCATGCACCGTACCCCTTTGCAGTATTGCGTCTCTATCTCTGTAGTTCATAGGTTTACCACCAGGGTCCTTGGAGGGGCCCTGGGAACTGGCGACTTGCCAGGCACCCTGTGAACCCACTCCCCCATTAACCATTTAGAGGACTTCACCTACAGGTCCACCATAGTGAGCCAGTCCTCTAGGTACAGTTCCATTGATTGGCCTTCCACTCTCTCCGGTAGGTCCATCATCCTAATATTATTCCGGTGTGCGTGGCCTTTCTCATTATTGACCTTCTCCCGCAGCACTAATAGATCCTTTTCCAACTGCGTAATGTGGGTTCCATGCTCCAACACCGTTGGGCGGGTTTGCGCCAGAGTGGAGCCCACCACCCTGTCGACCAACTTCCCATGTAGGGGATTTCCATGTATATTCATAAGCACTTAAATAGTCCCGCCCATGTGCGGGGACCCCACAGCACTTTTTAGATTTATCTTCTTAAGTGAATATTATTTGCCTTTCTTCAGGAAGGCTTGCAAAGACACTAAAGAGATAAAGTGACAATAATGCAGCCTAAATGCATAGGCTACACTGGCCGTATCTTCATCTTGAAGAGAAAAACGTGTGCCAGTACACTATATTTTGTGCAATTGTGTAGTGTTTAACACACAGAAAAATCCCCTTCACAAAACTCCTTTTGTCGTGATAGAGATGAAAGAGAGAGGACAGAATAGCCTCATAGGTTCCAATTATATGTCTTGAAAATAGAAGTTGTGCCTTTAAGAATCCAGAGACCACCAGTATCCCCTAAAGCACAACTAGTGGCAATTCCTTCCGTTATTTTTTCCCAGCTCCTAACAGGACCCTGGAGCATTGTGCTCAACACATTTTCTCCACAATTCACTTCTAAATTTACTAAATAGCTACTTCAATCGACGTCTTTGGCCTTTCCTACCTTTTTCTGTCTTTTTCTGACAGGAATGTCCACAGTTTTCTGTCAAAAATGCCATCACTGTGGTAGAAAGACTGATCCTCACAGAATGCTTGCCTGCAGGTCATGTTCCTGACTTTTGTCTCATCTGTAAAACTTTCTCAAAGCGTACTCTGCGTGTCAGAGAGAAGATTTGACTCCAAGGAACAGTGGAGAGGCAAAAACAGCAGGCCCAGTCTTCAGGTGGGACTTCTGAGTGAGGAGAGAGTCAGTCCTCTACCAGGGCTCGGTCTTCAGCCTCTGGGGGGCACTCCAGCTGAAGAAGGGCTGAAAAACGGCGCCTGTCCCGGTCGACTTCGAGGACGATGACGTTAAGAGGAGGTACAGCGCTGGCCTGTTTGCTGTGGGCTCAGGATCAAATAGACATCGACGTTTCACGTTGATTACAAAGCCGGCATTGAGGACACCCTGGTTGGCGTCAGGAAGCCCACGTCAGACGACGACACCTCGCAGGTGGTCCTCATGAGTGTCCACAGATCCCCGCCGAGTGGCGTTGACACACCGTCACAGTTTCTCAACATCGGGACTAAGCATGGGCGAATTTTGCGGATTTGCGGTCCGCAAATTTGCCTGAAATCGCACAAAAATCCGCGAGTTCACGTGAACATCCGCAAACTCGCGGATTTGCACAATGTGCCCATGACCACGTGTGTCTGTAACTTTGCCAAGGCGCCGAGGTCCCTCGAGTGAGCTGTCCACCATAGTGAGGAAAGGGCGGGAAGACGTTGCATACCCTAGTGTGTGTGGGGCGGGGCCAAATGGGTGGGGTTTTCATGCGAGTTCACATGCCTCTTGTAAGGTCAGAGACTCATCAGAGCAGCAGATGAGAAGGAAGTAGCCTCCTGGTCACAGGAAGTACACGGGGATTGCGCTCGAGAAACTCGTGGATGCAAAGACCTCCATCAAGGATTACATCTAATTGTAGGCTGTAGATATAGGGAGGAAGCACACCTGCCTAGCCTAGACCGTGCTCACTGGTTGTTTCGGCTGATTTATAATGCGTGACTGAATTTGAGCTTCAACTCGGGCACCTGCTTTATTTATATCTGTAAGTTCTTCCTGTTGAGGTTTAATTTTTGTGACAGGAGCATCGTGCCAGAATAAATCCTGCCTGCATATTATTTATCCACAAAGATGCTACCGTGTTGATACCTCTACTGCAAAAAAAATTAAAAATACGCTCGCGCGCGAATTTGATTTTGCAAGATTTGCGGATCGGGAAATTGCCGCAAATTCCGCGAGTGGAACGGATTTTGCGCCCATACTTAATGGAGACACCGCCTTCTATCGCCAACGCTCCCCCATTGTCGGTCGACACCAAGGCATCGTCTTCGAGACACCACCATTTAATGGCGAGACCCACTGTTGAGACGACGTCGACGGTATCTGTCGAGTAGATCAACGTCGAAGGGGATGGAGGGATTTTCTTCAGGGACTTTGTCAGCCTCTTCAAGGCTTAAAGAGGCGTGCAAAAAGAGAAGGATAGTATATACATTGGATTTAGGGTATTAGCAAACCTAATCTCCTTCTAGGGAACTTCCCTCCCCGATGCCAACACTGCCTTCTCAGCAGCCTCCACCTCAGCTACCAGATGTGGAACTGAGAACTCCAACACCTTTTCCTCCACCTCTGTCACCTCCTCCAACACCACGACCAAGATCTAGGTCATGTACTCGACATTGGTCTCACAGAAGAAGGCGCTCCTCTACTCACTTCATGAAGGAAGATCTCACTCGAGATCTACCAGGGACACCTCTTCTTCAAGCAGAGGGAGATACTCTCTAACACTCTTGGATTCCCCTCCCCGTGTATTTCACCAGTGGATGACATATCGACATTTCAAGAGGTTTTGGTGCAAGGGGTTGCCAAACTAAATATTCCAGTGTCCATTCCTACCCCAACAACGTCTTGATTTGTTTTTAAAACAGGCTTCACCCCCCTTGTTACCTCTTGTGCTGGGTCTCTTGGAGCCAGCTGTGGAACTTTTTCTGACACCTTCTTCCGTTAAGTCCCCTCGATCCAGGCTGCAAAAGAAATATCGTCCTCCAGAGTGGGACCCTGCTTTCCTGCGGACAAACCCATCTCTGGATTCTGTCATTGTGGTGGCGGCGAAAAAGCAACATGCCTCTGCTCCAGTCTCTTCAGTGCCACTGAACAAAGAAAGCTGAAAAATAGACTGTATAGGGAGGAAGGTTTGCAATACAGCAGTGAATACTATGAAAGCATCTAGTGCCACAGCCTTGCTAGGCAGATAAGGCGGGTACTGTGGGAATCGCTCAAACAGTTTGTGGACTACCTCCCTTGAGACAAACGAGAGGACTTTAATGAGAACTTAACAGAAGATTTTATGGGCTTGAATCAGGTCATAAGTGCAGCAGCGGACACATCTCTTCTTGCTGTACATGAGTATTGCCACGGTGTGGTACTTCGACGGCACTCATGGTTGTGCCTGACGTCTCTTAAACCTGAATCACAGCAGCATATCCTGAATCTCCCGTCCTCGGGGACAACCTTTTTCGGAACACATGCCGACAAAGAAATGGCCGTGATGAAGTCAGAAATGGAGACGCTGAAAGCTGTTGGCTTAGAAAGACCGAAGGATCAGTGTAAATCTTTCAGACCTTTTCAATGCCGTGTCCTACACAGAGGGTTCAAACCCCTCGGTGGTATCAGGGTCCCCAGTCAGGTCCTCAACAACAGTACCAATACTTCTATCAGCCTTATCAGAAACGTCAGGCCAGAAGACAATCAGGACAGCAACCTGCTCACGGAGGCAAAATACCAGCAGGGTCGAAACCCTGCGTCCTTTGTTCCCCCTCTTCCGTTACCTGCTCCGGTAGGGGAGAAGCATTCAACATGACCTGGCAGAGTGGCAAAAAATCATGCAAGACAATTGGGTGCTGAATATTGTTCTCAATGGATATTTTCTCAGGTTCATCGCGCCTCCACCGTATATCCCTAGGAAACAATCCAATTCCAGCTGCACCATTAACAGTCAGAGGCCAACATTCTCTTACAGAAACAGGCGGTGGAACCTGTACCTCATGTACAACGAGCCGCGGGGCTATACTCAAGATTATTTCTTGTCTGTAAGAATGGGAAGAATGAGGTCAGGTCCATTGTCGACCTAAGGACGGCCAACAAGTGGATTCGAAGAGAAAGGTTCAGGATGCTGGCATTGCACCAACATTACATCAAGGGGACTACTATGCAAAATGGTGTAAAAGTAGAGAGGCTGCCTGGCCGTAAGGTGTTCCAAATCTTGGCCGCCAGGAAGGAAAAGGAGCAGCTTCCCTTCCTACCCCTGATGATCTTGGGGATTTGCAGAGGATCTATAGTGGGTGAGAGCTGTGCACATGCGAGGGTGTGTACCTTAAAGCACGCTTAGAGGTAGGCCTGTCCCTTAGTTCGCAAAACCCTTAAGGTACCCTTACTATGGTCTTTCTACTTAAATAAACCACAGAGAGCTGCAGTGGTTCACTGCTGGCTATTGCTCCCCATCAAACCCCCAACCCTGTGCTTGATCAAATTGCACAGGCTATGTTTATATTGTTTTGTGTTCTGTCTTCGATTCTTTTTTTAATAATCCTTCTAATTAGTTTTCTAACATGGCAGAATCTTTTTTCCCTGGTCAGAGCTCTGGACATACTTGTAAGGTGTGACTAGGGAAATGAGGAACTCCCCCCTGCCAATCAGTTTTAAAACAGGTTTTCCCCTAACTGGGGTTGATGCCACTCTACATGGACTATTGCAGGGGCTGACCTAGGTGCGTGTTACATGTGCCAGGGGATGCGCCTTTGAAGTTTGTGCGTTTGGCGCGTACACCTCCCAGCCCATCTTGTCAGGAGGCGGTCACAGCTCCTCCCAGCCAAGGCCCTCTACTTCCCTTTCCTGGGAGCCATTCTCACCTCCCAGCAGGCTGACAGTTTAGAAGCTTCAGGTAGGAAAATACCAACTTTCTAAAAGTGGCATTGTCACACTAGTAATTTAAAATCCGACTTGGCCACGGGATTGGATTTAAAATTCTTATAAACCTGAGTCCTTGAACAATGTCTTCTAGCTATTTGCGAAGTGTTATGGATTATAAAGTGTTATAATGTAACCCAGTGCTTTTTTATGGGATAGATAGCCTCACCACAGTGAAAACAACTTTGGAGACTTTTCACTTCCAGGACATTTAGAATATAAGAACACGTCCTACTTTTTAAATGCTATGCACCCTGCTCTATGGGCATTTGGCGTCCACCATAGGAGTAGTTGTTGTGTATGCCTGCCAAAAGTTTTATTTTGACAGGTTGAATTTGAAGTTTTAGAACTGCAGCCTTAGGCTGCAGTGGCAGGCCTGAAGACCTGCTTTGCCTTAACACTTTAGTGGTGGCACAATCAGTGCTGCAATTCACTAGTGATAGTTTCTGCATACACAGAGTACCAGATACTAGGGACTTATAGGTAATTAAATATGTCAGTTGAGGATTAGCATATTGTACACATGTTTAAGGGGTCTAAGGACATGCGCTGGATGGTAACTCCCCAGTGTTCAGAGTCCATACACCAGCAATAACCTCTAGCAAAAATTGTGTGTGGTGATAACACAAAAAGGGCAATTTCTTATAGAAATAAATAGAATAATATAGTCTGCACACCTGCATATATAGTTTATGCCATGGCATTTGTCATGTGTACTTTTTTTAATGAAAGTTATTAACCAGAACCAGCACCTCTAGTTCGAGATGACATTACTTCAGAAAAATTGTTCTCTGTAAAATGCAACAAGGCGGCCATCTTGGAATCATAGAAAGTAATGTTCCAAGAAGGCCGCTGCATTTCCTCTACTCGCACTTTGTGTGGAGGAAATGCAGCGGCCGTCTTGGAACATTACTTTCTATGATTCCAAGATGGCCATCTTGCAAGTATCTGAATTGCTATTCCAGAATGTCTGGCCAACGTGATTTTTCAAGCTTTGGAAAAGTCAAGAGCAGCAACCAACAAGCATTGGCAAAGCAAGACTAATAAGCTTACCAGTACTAGTTTGTTGTACATTCCTTACACAGTTACATATAGCTTCTTGAGCAAGACTGTAGGGATACTGTTGCTGCACATTCTCTTTAGAGAAAATTAGTCCTATAGAGTGTGGGAGTTGTGTCTGATTGTCTCTATTCTGCATATGATAAAATGCGTTCTTACTTGATACCCCTCCCCTATATAGACTTCTGCTTTTCTGAGTGATATAAAAGCAAACAATATGTACCAAATAATGTTAAATATATGGCTAGATAGAAGTAGAGATGCAGGACCTTAAGTGAATAATTCCTTCCATTTGTATTTTCAGATCATATATTTCCTTTGATATACTGAGGAGAGTATTGATGAATTATTTCAAGTATGATGTTTTCTACTGCATGAATATCACAGATATCGATGATAAGGTAGGAGATTGTATGTTATTCATTTCATTTTGTGTAAAAAAACTTGTTTCACAGGTTTTTGGCAGTTGGACGCACCAGGCTGCTGTATCAAACAAAAATACTTCACATGGTTTATGTACTATGTTACTATCTTAATCTAGTGATACTACCCTTTAGCTCATGCAGTCCGAAAGGTTTAGTGGATAATATTTAAAGATATGAGTTAGGAAATGATATGGATGATGCTCGGAAGTGCACAGTCCAGTACCCATGATATGTTGCGAAGTGACTGAGCTTTGGACCACAGTCTAGTATATAGTTAGAGCAACACAGCCTTATCATAGAATTTGAAGAGTACTCTTACTTGAACACATTTACCCACACGAGGTGAAAAATCTACATTAGCAAGTTTAACATTTGTTTTTTAAAACATGTTTTTTATTTATAGAGGGGTTTAAACCTTCCGGTATCAGAAAATCAGTACAGATACACCAATCTCTCAGCTCAGAACAATCTTGTAAAAGAACAGTATAATGTGATCTCAACATTTTCTACATTTAGCTAAGATTGTAGTCGAAAATTATTCATGAAGAAAATATCTCCTGGACTGGGAAGAATATATTAACCGTAAATATCTGCACCTCTACTCTTTACATGTATGTAACAAATTAAGATTTCCCAATAAACAAGTCATAAGAACATAGTTCTATAAACAAACCCACCCACTCGCCCTCCCTGGTCACGAACATAGAAAGTCTCTAGCCATGCCATATTTCACTTCATCCGATCACTCTTAACGGCAGTGGGATAGTATGATTACTCTGTACTCAACATAAGAGCGTCCGAATGCTGCATCTCGGTTTCATCATCAGAGTGGTCTACGTGTGTTTCCTCCAAACCCTGTGTTTCAGAGGCCACATCTAAGGGGATCCCCGATATCAAATTATACCAGGCCCTAGCATCTTCTTCCAACTTTTCATCTCTCCTATCCCTCTTCATACGAATCAATTCCGCTGTCACTCATTCCCTCAGGTCCTGGCCCAAGTTTCCATTTTGAGGGGTTGGGAACTCATCCAGTGGATAGCTATCCGTCTCTTGGCCAGCACTAGCCCCAGTTGGAGAAAGCTATGAGTAAGCTTCTTCCCCTTGGGACAGGGTAGTAAACCCAACAGTATCTCTTAAATGGACTGGGGTAGCGTCCAGCCCGTGACCCTTACAGAGTTCTAAAAAAAGTGCAGCCTCGGGCACTTCCATAACATATGCAAAAATGAGGCGTCACCATGACCACATCTGGGGCAACGGGAGGAACGATCTGGATATATTTTATGAAGCACTCACAGGGTTTCATGAGTGAGTTATATGGAAATGCACATTTACATGTGTAAAATATTTTTATTTTCTTTATCCACCAAGCAACACTATGACATGTCCATTCCTGTCCATAAACCTAAATTTAGTCCACCATCCTCATGTGTTAACCGTCTTTGTAAAGTGCCACAAATCCGGAGTCTGTGAACTAAGATGTGGAATCCTAATTGCATTTAGCACACCTACGTTCTACTTAAGTGCCCAAGAATGCGACTGAGTTCTTATGTATTTTACTCCATAAAGTAAATACTGTATTTTCAGGAACACTGGCAAGTAGGTTGTTTTCTTGTGATCCTATATATATTTTTCTAATAACTTGGGCGCCGTTGGTGAATCTATGCAAGATTTTCCCCTACAGTTCTTTTTTGCCTAGTTTGTGCATGGGAAGTTTCGGGGTGATCCTCCAAGCGAGACCTGAGAAAAAAAGAGAGTCCCAAAATGTCAAATCTCCATTCGTTTTCCGTAGACTTCTTTAAGAAGCGCTATCACAAAAAACTGGTGAACTGATTTACACCACATTTGCCAGAAAGCTAGGTCTTGGTCCGCACATTGTTCTTTTTGTGATTTGATGTAAATTCATTCAGTAGTTTTGTAGAAATTAAGATTCAAGACTATTTATATATATGAATGGTTCGGATCGAGGGACTCTTGCAAGAGTACCACAAACCCAATTTTTAAAAATAGAATGCTTTGATTGGCCCTGGGAGCTTTTTTTTCCTTGAGTCATCTTGTTGCCACAGGAGTCAGACTCCCACCTGAGCGAACGCTCTGATTGGCTGCCAGTAACATTTGAAAAATATTGCTGACAGCCATTACAGGACTCTGGGACTTAGTCCCCTGTTGTTATCTTATTAAAAAATAATAATATTAGGTGGCAGGGTAGGGACTCAGAGGGCATCGCCCTGGCCCTGAATTGAAAAAAAAAACACACATTTTTGTCATCCAGGGTCCAGTTTAAATAATTAAATGGGTAGGCCCGAGCTGCATTCAGCCCCGGGTACCCCTTCATCCAAGTTCAGATTTCAAATAATTGGGGGAGTGGGGCAAGCGGCCCTCTCCTCGAGCCGCCTTAGACTGCGGGGACTCCATCCCCTGGGCCGCACAGTATTTTTTATGTAACAATATAGTTAGGTGAATATTTAAGTGATGTAAGGTTTGATACAGATAAAAGCTGCCTGAAGTTGGGCATTCATTTTGGAACAGGCGTTGAGTATGTTGAGTAACTTGTCTTTTTTTCTGAACAGTTGTATACATATTGAACACCATGTGCAATGAGAGTTTCCTATGTTTCCGTGTATAGTATAGGATCAATGTTGCACATAGCACATGCTTGCCACACCGAAGTGAGTCGTATCTGTGATGGTAATAATGATACTTCACATTATTTTGAACTATCTTGTACTTGCTTTCAGGCCTCTAATGCCATACTAGTTTATAGAGTAATGTGTCATAGAACATTTTATGAGTGATGGGGTATGTGAGGCCATAAGCAGTGCTTGGCAGGGGCACACGTTCTCTGCTAACTATAAATTGCGAATTTCTGTGTTTTTTGTAGTGTTTTAGTAAGTTGAAAACTTTAATGTTGTCACTGACATATTGACCTAACTATAACGTTACTTTAACCTTTGTTTTTTTCAGTGAATTTCAATTAACCCGTTAACCGTGGCGGTAATTCCACCGCGGTGTGGGCATTTTCTTGCACGGGCAGGGCCGCGTCGGCCGTTGAACGTGCGCAGCACTAGGAAGGTAATGCATGCGACATTCAAAGGCCGACGGCAGCACGCAAGGTGTTAAAAAAACAAAAATATAGATCTTTTTATCACACCTAACTATGACGTTATTTTAACCTTTGGTGTGTGTGTGTGTGTGTGTATATGTATGTGTATATGTATGTATATATTTGTGTATGTATATATGTATATATATATATATATATATATGTGTGTGTGTGTGTGTGTGTGTAAATATATACATAAATGTGTGTATATATATATATATATATCACCAAACGTCAGCTACAGTAAGTAACTCCACGAACGGCCACACCATCATGCTGTTTAAAAGTTCTTTTAATGGCGACAACAATGCATTACGCGTTTCGCCTCCACTGAGGCTTAATCATATGCAGCTTAGTCCAAAATGCAGGGTGGGCTCGTTAACTTTTAAACATAACGTAACTTTAGGCATTGAAGAAGGACTAGTGCCCAACAGGTGGAATTTAAAGTGGCAGTGAGGTATTTATAATTCGTTTTGTATCCCACAATGTCTGTCAGTACATAAGATCAAATCCGGACAGTTCCGTGAGAATTAGTATTCCCATCATACCTGTTTGCTGACACTGTGCTCAATTAATACTTGTTCCCAATATGTCAATCGGACCACTGGTCCCAGAATGCACCCTCACTGTTCCTCTTTAGCCGGTTTAGTCTTTCAATGCAGTCTTTGGCAAAGTGTTCCTTTGGATTGTGCCGGCAGCCAGTTTACGAATAAGCCTTTCAGAGGAAAGATTCCATGTGTGGCTTTTGTTTCCCGGCAGCCGCCTCGTCCAAGGTTAACTCTGCTACCACCCAGGTCATATTTACAGATCTTTCGGTCATCCGTTAAAACAATCCTCAGCACGACGGGCTCAGAGAAAGTCTCCATCGCCGACTCTGGCTGCTTGTCCGTGTTCGTCCATTCAGTCGAGGTGGGCCCCAAACAGCGGCCACTTCCATTCTCCTTTAGTAGTCTCCCACTTCTCCACAGCCGGATGGCGCCCCTTAACTGGATTCTCTCCAACATCAAGATTCTGACAGTGAAGCGCCTCTTCCAAACGAGTCAGGGCCGTTCCACCAAGGTGTGTCAGACACCTTACATACAGCACCAAACGTCAGCTACAGTAAGTAACTCCACGAACGGCCACACCATCATGCTGTTTAAAAGTTATTTTAATGGCGACAACAATGCATTACGCGTTTCGCCTCCACTGAGGCTTAATCATATGCAGCTTAGTCCAAAATGCAGGGTGGGCTCGTTAACTTTTAAACATAACGTAACTTTAGGCATTGAAGAAGGACTAGTGCCCAACAGGTGGAATTTAAAGTGGCAGTGAGGTATTTATAATTCGTTTTGTATCCCACAATGTCTGTCAGTACATAAGATCAAATCCGGACAGTTCCGTGAGATATATATTTATATATGTGTGTGTATGTTCATATTTTAGAAATGGGATTCCTGGTTGGCTGAGGTATGAACCCAAGCCACTCTAGTCAGGGTAAGCTAGTTACATACTAAAAGATAACCTGTGCTCACCCTCTGATAGTTTGGCACAGAGCAGTGAGGCTTATCTAAAGAGGCAATGTGTAAAGTATTTGTGCAACAAAGACAGTAAAACAATGAATACATCAGAAAAAGACTCCAAACAGGTGTAGAAAAATAGATCATCATATTCTAAACAAAATAATACCAAAATAACAAAAATCCAATGTATACAAGTTGAGGGACTGAATTTTAAAGGAATAAATGCAGTAAAGCACTTAGAAGCAAGTAGTGCTAAAAAGGTTACTTTAGATCGCTTGACCGGGTCAGAGTCAAAGTTGGGGCCGATCACAATGCAGGGCCGGGTCAACTACAACGAAATGTGTCGATGTTTAATCGCGCAGGGTGTGTTAATCTTCTCTACACAGTAAAGGCAATGCGGCAGTTCTGAAGACCAGTTGAGACAGGCTGTCAGGCATACACAGCAGTAAGTGCAGAAAAATGTCCACTTTTTAAAAGTGGCATGTCTGAAACAGTAATGTCAAATCCAACTTCACCAGAAAGGATGATTTATCATTACCATCCCAAAGATATGAATCATGAAAATGCTACTCATCTCTGTTCATGAATTACAGCTTAAAAGTGTATCAAGGAATTCCCAATGCTATGAGAGGGGTAGGACGAACCATAGTGAATAATAAACTTGGGTGTTTGTCACTAACAGGACATGTAAAGATTAAACACACAATCCTACCTTTTACTTATATAGCACCCTGCCATTAGGGTAACTTGGAGCGTACCGTAGTGGTGAGGTATGTTTAATAAAAAGATATTTTAAGGTTTGGCAGGTAGTTTTAAACTGCACACACACGCACTGTAGGTGCAAGCCTGAGAACGGTTTGAAAAACTGCTACTAATGTGGAAGCACAATTAGTACTTTAGACCCACTAGTAGCATTTTAAGTACAGACCCTAGGTATATGGTATACCACTTTACAAGGGACTTACCAGTATATCAAATATGCCAATCAATCAGGTATACACCAATGTCATCATGATTAGGGGAGAAGCACAGGCACTTTACCACAGTTTAGCAGTGTAAAGTGCTCAAGGTCCTAAGCTCAACAATAAGAATCAGCAAAACAGGAGGGAAAAGGCAAAATGTTTGGGGATAGACACCCTAAGGAGAAGATCTATATTTATATATATCTATTTATCTCCAACCTACTGGTTTCTATCGAATAAGCTTTTTTTTTACTTGCCTTTATCTTAGGTGTCATTTGACAAATCTTCAGGAATTTTTCCCCAAAAAGTGTTATAGCGAGTCTTGTGGTGATGGAAAGTTTCGGGGTAATCTGTCAAGTGGGGATAGAAAAAAATGAGATTTCCTATGTTAATTCCCATAGGAGCTTTGAACACCAACAGCCCAAACCGCTGGACGGAATTACACAAAATCTGGCAGGAAGGTAGATTTTGGGTTGCAGACCATGCTTTCAGTTATTTGGTGTAAATCTGTTCAGTAGTTGTTGGAGAAATGTTGGGAAATCAAATAAGGATATCTGAGCGTAGCTTAAGCACAGAGTTCATGGTGAGATCTGATTGGCTGTTAGTACTTCAACAAGAAAGTGCTGGCAGCCTTCTTGAGACCAATATACATGATAGCACCATTTGAAATGCATTGTAGTGAATGGCAGATTTTGGGGGTCATAAAAAGGAGAAATCATTTGTTAATGGTACCAATTTTAGGAACTGTAGTGTGTCCTAAGGTGATTTTTACCCCGGGAAAAAGACTTCTGGTGGGAGTACATCAATCATGTTTGACAGAAAACTGTTTTCTCATCATTTTCCCGCAGAGGTTATAGAAGGTGCTCCAGAAGCTAAAATGAGAGCATATTTTCTGCAAATTCACACTACGGGGCTGATTCCGATGCGGGTCGGAAGGGCGACGAACGCGATCCGGCCGGAAAAACTACGAGCCGTATGCGTGTTTTCCGCCCGATTCGTACAGCTGTACGAGTGAGCAAGTACGATGCGAGCTACGTGAAATTCACCGACCGAGTTGTTTCCGGGTCCGAACAGCTCCGTATGTCTCGGCCGTAAGCTAACCGCGACGTGCAATGGATGCGATTTCCGACTGAGCCAATACGATGCACGTCCCAGACAGCCGGTGCGAGCCGGAGGGTCCAGCTCGCAAAATCTCTGGGAAGTTGCCTTTGGGGGCCCGCGTTGATCCCCTGTCACCCGCAGCCCTACGACTCGGACACAGGGGGAGACCCAAGGGTCTTCCCAACACAGGCATGTAGGGTGCGGATGGCACCGATGCGTACCCACTGTGGGGTGCGCCCTTGTGCGAGACGTACCCATTCAGTCAATGGGAGCCCATGTATGCGGCGTGCGACCGGCTCCCATTGACTTCTATGGGAGTCCGACCGAAACGAGTCCGGCAGCATACGGCCGCATCGTACTCGCTCCCTCGGACTGCAGGACTCCGGCTCATTAGGAAAACACTCCGGATCTGGCTCGGTCGGAGACCTTTCCGACCCGGATCGGAATCGGCCGCTTTGTTTCTCAGCCATATGGGTATGAAGTCTGACATTCTCAGTAACACATGTACTTCCTACAGGAGCAGACTGTCAGTTGATTTCCATGTGTTCTACTGCAGCCTCCCAGAGTGTTCTAAAGAACAACTAGAGCGGTAACTGTCTTATTTATGACAAAAGTAAAGCATACTTGAAGCCATCGTAATTAAATCAAACTGGTATAACTTAAAACATTTAATTTAGAAAGGAACACAATGAGGGGGTTCATTTTATCATTGAAATTATGGTTAGTGCTGTAGAAAGAAAAGTTGGAAAAACACGTAAGTGAAATCTCAAATATCTTCCTGTTTTACTTTAACAGGAGCAGCCTTTCAGTTGATTCTCTTGTGTTCTACTGCAGCCTTCCAGAGTGTTCTAAAGAGCAACTAGAACGCTATCAGTCTTACTTATTACAAAAGTATGTCACACCTGAATCTATCGTGCTTGAATCAAACTGGTAAAACTTAAAAAATGTTTTCAGTAAGGAACAAAATGAGGGGTTTCATTTTTTCCTAGAAATTATGGTTAGTGCTGGAGAAAGAAAAATTAGGACACATTTTAAGTGAGTTGTCACAACGCTTCCTCTTCTATTTCATTCAAACATTCTGACATGTAGACTGAAACATGCACTTTCAACACCAGCATCAGCTCGCCCGTTTACTTGCTGGTGATCTGCAGTTTACTGCAATGTTCTTATGCGCAACTAGAGTGCTAATTTTCTGAATTTATGTCAAAAGTGTGCAACATCTGACCACCATCTTCATGGAATCGAAGGAGAAAACTGAAAGCATTTTCTACTGAAGATACTGTAGTGAATTATGAGATTAGGGAGCTTCATAACAAATAAGTTTCCCAAGAAGGCCACTAGAGAGAAAAGAGACAAAATGTACCACAAATATCACCCAAATGTAGACCAAGTATAGCCCTGTGTCAGCAGCGTGAAATATGATGTAGCCTTACGGCTTGAGCGGTCGACCTCGAAGCTGGGGAACTGGGTTTGAGTCTCGCCAACGATGCTCAACATCCGTTGATTCTGGGCAAATCACTTAATCTCCCTGTGCCTAACAAAAATTAATGTATCCTTCTGTAACGAAAATGGTGCTATGTAAAGCACTATATAGAACTCTAACAACAAAACAAAAAAAAACATATTGGGCTTCTTTATAAAAGTGCATAAAAAGGTTAACACATACTAACCATTCAGGATTGAAGTGACAAAATTAAAAAATTAAAGATATGTTTTTATTTGCTACCTTCTGAATTGTGCATGCCATGAGTGGTGTCATTTGTGAGGTCATATGCAGTGCATTGCGGGGCGTAAGTTATAGTTAGCTCGGGTAACTTTAACAGCAGAATTTTACTTGTTTTGTATGAGTGAAATGTCAGTCTTAATATAACGTCCCTGTAACCTTTGGTTCGTTTCACTGAAAATATGAAATGTCTCTGTAACCTTTGGTATATCTTATATACCCAGAGGCCAGCACTGGGGCCCACATTCTCCGGGGCCGGACCCTTTTTTTTAGTTTTTTTCTTTAAAAGGGATGGGGGCCCGCATGGCCCCCCTCCAGGGCAGACTTTTGCTCCTGGGACCCCAATCTCCGGGGCCCACCCTCTAGTCTGGGTACCTTGGTCCCACCCAGGGCACCCAGTCATTTTGTTGGGGACCGCGGCGGAAGCCTGCAGGGCCCCGTGGTCCCTTCTGGCTCCCCGCGTCCTGTGGGTGCTGGCATTGCTTTTGGACAGAGGGAGCTGCAACTCCCTCTGTTGACCTAAAGAAGCTTTTTCCTTCCCATGTGGATTTCTGAAAGGCAGGTACCACCAAGTTTTTTGTGTAGGCTGAATGGAAAGGTCTGTTAGGGTTGTACCATCTCAGATGTATCCTAAAAATATGGGGGCCTGGACTATGGCTGGTTCGTAAGCGATGCAGAGTGCCTTAAAGGCAATCTGCTGTCTGATGGGTAGCCAATGTAGATTTTTAATGGCAGATTTTGCTGGCTGCTACTTAGGATTTTTTTGCATGAAACAAGCTGCAGCATTTTGCAGCGTCTGCAGTTTCTTCAGATTGGAAGCCAGAAGATTTAGGTAGAGGCTATTTCAATAGTTCAGCCTCCTCAGAACCAGCGAGATTACCACTGTTTTAAGGAACTCCAAAGACAGGATTTCCTTTTTGTTTTTCACCAACCTTAAAGAATTGAGTTACGTTTTAGTAACTTTGTTCACCTGTTCGGTGAGCTTCAGTTTGCTATCTAACAATATCCCCAAATTTTTTATCGATGTCACAAGAGTGGGGAGAGAGCCCATTTCGGGTTATTTTCTAAAAGTATCACCTCCGTCTTGGAGGAATTGAGCTTTAGGCAATTCTCATCCATCCATTTGCTGACCTTATTCATACAGTTCCTGAAGGAATCTCCAGCATTCGACTCGTTCTTGGCCAGCAATCTAACAATGGAGTTGATGCCCATGCGCATTACGACCGAGAATAGGAGACACTCAACCTTGTGACTCAAAAGACTTCTTTTAAGAAAAACAAGTTTCACGATTCTGGACCCAACACTAGATGGGCAGGAGTATGCAGAGCATGTGAACCTACAGCACTACAAGCCAGGAACAAATGCTTTCAGGGTAATTAATATATTTCTTTCTTTAATTACTCCAAAACCTCTGAACAGATTTGCACCAAATTACAATAAGCAATCTTTCTGGACCCAGATCTAGCTTTCTGCCAACATTGTTGTGATTCTGTTGAGCAGTTCTTGCTTTTTGTGATTTGGTGTAAATTCATTCAGTAGTTTTTGAGCAATTAATGTTCCCCAAAATTGTATATATCATGCTGCGTAGGATATGTCGGCTGACATTAAATCCTGAGATGGGTGGGCCCAATTATATATAGGGTGCACTTTCCCCGTTTGCGCACTAGAAAACAGCATTTTATAACTAAAGTTAAGGAGGTAAATGGGGCATCTGTATGAAGGCTGTCAGAAGATTGAAAACGGACTCCTCTTCAAAGGTTCCAGAAACTGCCCTGTTCCATCATTCCCTTCAGTCAAATGGATACGTTTTCTATATTGGGATGATTTTCAAATCTGAAAATTAATTTCACTCTTCAGCGGATCCACTCAAGTTAGAGTACCGTGATAAGAAGACATTGAGGATAAATAATGGTGACTGAAGCTGCTGCTTGGCAAATCGCATCTCCCAGTTTGCGGATGAATTGGGGTGGGGTCATGCAGATGTGAATGTGTATAGAACTTACTGTAGGAAAAATGTATTGAAGTGGCAAGCCTTGCAGCAGGTGTCATAAGTATGTCAACATCATATTGGCATTGTTGACACATCTCGAAAACCTAAGAGAAGCTAAAGGGTGTTCACCTCATATTGCCCTAACTGTGAGGATGATGGTGTAGCAGCATCAAATAATGAGTGGCACACTCCCTGCAGGGGCCCTGCCATGCAAAGGAAGAACTGTGGGGCAGAACATTTGTATAGGATGACCTGGACCCATACGACATTGCAAGACCATTACCATTGGGGTAAAAATGGGCACGTTGTAACAAGAGTTTACCTATCGAATGAGAGATTGACTAGGAATATTTGTTCTTGGTCTGCCTCCCACAAATACGCAAACGGTGCAGATCCAACAGCATACATGGGCGCTATGTGAGTACCAAATGACAGTTCATGGGTATGAAGGGACGGCAGAAAGCATCTCCAGTCCACAAGTGAGACACTTGACTGGCATGTAGTTAGCGGGTACAAAAACATCCATGTGGTCAGTGCACTTGATGACCTTTGGGAAAATTGCAGGACATGTGATGTGTACCATAAACGAATTGGTTGTCAACTCAATGGCTAAGTTGTTTTGCAGACCACTGCTTGCGTGTGGGACTAATGTTATGTTGACATTTCCATTACCTGAAAATCGAGACTTCACTATCGCCCGACTAACCAGGGAGCTGAGGTCTCCCTACCACACGGACGTACACGTCTGCTCGTTGATGTTTTCTGTTGACCTCGAAAACACCGGGGAAGGGCGACTTTTTGCCTTCCCCTTCTATCGCTTCGTTTAATGAACCCGTGTCTTTTACTACTTTCGTCCGACGGACCAGGGAGCTGAGGTCTCCCTGCAACACGGCGTACACGCCCTTTTGTGTGTGTTTTCTGTTGACTTTGTAACACCGGGGAAGGGCAACACTTGCCTTCCCTTTATCTGCTTTCATAAGAAATCCGTGTCTCTCATTTGATGAACCTGTGCGTTCACCGGGTTGGAAGTTTCACTGGTACTGCGACTCACGCACTACGGATTGTCTTTCCCTACAGCCCCAAAGAGTCACAAGTTAACTTCTTTGTGACGAAACACGTGTCTGCTGGTTTTCTTTCATTATTGACCAAAAATACTTGATATAAAAAAATCTTCTTCATTAAGATACTCCTGATGTCGACCTTCATAATTTCTGAACAGAAAGTACTTTGAAAAATGGGTTTTACACTGAAATCAATACCCTAAAACGTGTGCACAGGACTTGGTTCTAATTGATATTGAAATGTGTTGTGGTGGGGGAGTTCCACCGCCTGCTCTTTCGGTTTTTTCCCCTCTGTTCTTGGGTAGCTGCACCCTTACGAGCTCTGTCAAAAAAAGGTGAAAAAAGTGCTATTACGAAAGTTAAAAATGGCAAGACTGTGTTTGGACATATTTTAGGATGTCTTCAATGAAAGAACTGGACAGAGAGGCATGTGCACCTCCTATTATGACTTGTACCTTATTTTTTATATCTTAAAAAATGTAATTGACTGTAATACATTTTGTACAGTGAATTGTTGGTTCTTGAAGAGAACTGGTTTGTCTTCCTTTAGATTATCAAGAGGGCACGACAAAATTACCTTTTTGAACAATACAAAGAAAAGAGGCTGCCTGCTGCACAGCTGTTAGAAGATGTCAGGACGGCTATGCAGGTGAGACTTGAGTATTTTAGCATCTTTTGTTTAAATTGTACTGGCCTCAGAAACTGGAATTAATGCCAGGGCTTGAAATTGAGGGCTTATGTAACTGCTGTTAAGAATTTTTTTCACAAATGTTATCAATTTATTTTAACAAATTAGTTCATATTAAAATGCTCTTATTTCTGTTATCAGATTACAACACCATTAGTTTTAAGGCCATTTTCCGCGAGGCACACCTGTGACTGATACTACCATAGTTCCTTTGCTCCCGATCGAGCCATTGTAATTCGTCAATGAATGTAAATTGAGAATGATTATGTAGTTTATCCATAAGGTCAACTGCTACCGATGTGGCTGATAAAGATACTTCATACTAGTGCTGCCCGATAAACAATTGAAACGCAGCACATAGCTGTACTGGTCAAACCAGGTGTCTCGTGTCCTGAACCACATATTCAGCAGAACAGTATCCTATTGTGTCGGTTGCCCTTGATCAATTAGATCACCTTCTCAAGAATAAAGATATTGAAAATTTAGCTTAAAAACATTGAAACTGGAAAAGAGTTTCTGGAAAAAAATTACTTAGATACCCAATACAGAAAACCAAAGGGTGGATTTACCGTGGTCTTATTTCCCAATTTTTTTTAGCTTACTACGGTAGTGTGTCAGCCTTTTTCGAGTATCTAACGGGTGCTTCCCTTCTTTCTGGACCTGCAACACGTAACCGAGCTTAAAACGAAGGCTACAATTAGAGCCTGCACCTCAGTGTGCATCCCTTGAATGTTGTCTCCATATCATAGTACTACTTCATGGAGGCTAGCAGCTTAGGCATGCAGCTGTTCTTGATAAACATAGACATATTCATACCATAATTGGGTTGAAGGGCCAGAGGGCCAGCATGCATCCTGTTTCTGCCCTTCAAAGAGAAATGCCCTTTGAAAGCCAGGAGAGCCGCCTGCTACCTGCTGCACCACAATACTGCTTAATCACTCACTACTGGTACAAAGGTGGACAGGTTATAATTCTGTTTGGGGAGGAGGGTAAGTGTCGGAGACGTTCAATGGAGTGTTTCCCTTTATAAATGTTAATGACAAGAGTAGATTTTGTATGTATCAATCAATCAATCAATCAATCAGAGTACTTGTATAGCGCACTACTTACCCGTGGGGGTCTCAAGGCGCTTTATTATGGTTGTGGTGTGCCTCTCAGTCAACCCCTCCCTCTTTAATTTAAATAATGTCATATGCACTAATTGTAGCCACTTTTGTATAGTGTGGGAGATTTTTTTTTTGAAGAGACATTTATCATCTGTTTAATTTTTTGATGTATTCTGTTCAGTTTCGGTTATTTTTTATTTATGTTGAATTTAATAATGTTTCAACATATTCATGTAAACTTTTTTTTCTTTGTCTGATACTTTTCAGCCTGTGTAACACAGAGCTCAAACTATTACAATCAACTGAGCTTGTATCATAAACTTAGAACTACTACACCAAAAACTTTGAATTGGCCTAATTTTACTTGCCAGATCAGAGGGAAGATGAAAAGAGCTTGCATGGGCTCACTGTGATTTTCATACACTTGAAATGTTTGTTCATTTTATGTGTTTTAATCCCAGGTATCAATTTTGCATGTTGATGGTTGAGAGACCACTCTTCTAAAACATGTGCAAAAACCAAGAAGGATTTCCTATATCAGAAAGATTACTAATTTACTCTTCCATGATTCACCTCCTATAAGAGTGTGGGGCTTACATGCAAGATTCCTAGCTAAAATATAATTTAAGATAGCTTTATTCACTACACTTGCTGTATTAGCAAGTTTGCTTTTTTAATGAGACTGTTGAAGCAGCTAAGGGATGTGACAGGTTTCTCTATTCCTTAGCTGCATTGCTATGTTTTTTTTGTTTGTCTTAATTCTATCCGGTGAGTTTACTGGGGAAAAAACTTGGGGGTTGATTTTTAAAGGCTGCAATAATTAATTATAAATAATGTTTCTATGCAAAAATATGATTGTTTTTTATGGATATTTATTTATTGCTATAGCAGAACCTTTACTGAATGTTGATGTTTTTTGCCTAGGCATGTACTGTTCATACCTTTTTCTTGGTCTATGCAGTCTTTTTCAGATAACTTAAATAATACAACAGATCCTGACAAAAGGCAGATGCTGGAAAGAATCCATAATGCAGTGAAGTCTTCCGTGGAGCTTCTTGCAGAGGGAATTCAGAACAAACTGTCTCTGGAGGAAGTTGACAAACGTGCAATGGTATTTCTAAGAAGCCTTTCATTTAGTATTCTGATTCTAGTGCATCTTGTATTTTTCTGATCCTTGAGCGCAGTCCTACCACACATATATTTGAGCCTATGAGGACCACACATCCTTCAGCATACATTCATCCTGAAATTATCTATTATTGCCACCAGATTAGATTCTGTGCTATTAAAAGGATGTTATAGGTACAACACACCTCCCCACAATCCATCCTCGAAACTGTCCAGTTGCGATGATGTAATTTTATGATCTAATTTTGTCTTTTTTACTGTCCATCATGCATGCCCTCTTAGTTTGTGTCTATATTATTATAATAGTCTACATATTGGCCCCACAGCTAACAGCATAAGAAATTGTCAAATATTACAGAATATGACTATCAGTAGTTCTGGAACAATTTTCAGAATAGGTCTGATGCCACCATTGTTACCTCACTGAAGTCATAAGCATTATGAAAAATCCAAGGGTCAGACAAAGAACGTGATAGCAAAAGATTTACTCTGATTCATCAGGAGAGTAGTAAGGATGAGGTATGTAGCCGGTGGTGAATTTTGAGCACACTGTTGCACATATCTTACTAAAACATGGTGTGGTAGCACACTAATATTTACGGACATCACATTTTCTGTTGAAATGTCCACAAAATGCATACGCTCGTGAGGTTTTACTGATAAAGCTATATAGAGCACAAAAAAGTATGGAAATGAGGTTTCAGCTAATATTTATCATTTGCACTTCACCAAGTAAATTGGCTTTATGTTTGAGCCTATTACAATCTTTCTTTCTATCGCACCTCAGAATTACCAAAAAGTGCTTCATATGTTCTTTCTGAGTTATTTGTACAGTTTATTTGCAGGTTTTCAATGTTGTTGTGGGATAGGAAAGACATCTTATATCCTTTCCTTTCATACTCCCTGTACCCCGCAAGATTGCCAGATAGTTCATTTTTCAACATTCTCTGACTTTGCAGTTAGAGAAAGAAAATAAACACTAATCTTCTTGTTGAGAGAATAGGCAGCAGTTTGTTAGAAGACAGAGCCTGACATTTGGCCTCTGTCTTTGAACGCACAACGAATGTGAGAAGATCAAACAACATTTCTAGGCATCTTTATTGCTCTTTCACCTTCTGAACTCCAGCACAGTTATTTTTGGGAGTGCGGCAGCACCCACCGGCACCCGTACTACCTGCACCTAATGTGACTACGAGACTTAGTATGCCAGCTCAAGACATTTGCCCATGTTTCCGACATCCGGAAAGATCTTCATTGGCACCCTATGGATCACAGAATCCTGGTTGAACCGCTCTGTATGATTCCGTTTTTTTTTTTTAATCAACCAGAGCTTGACTGCCTTTCCTAGTTAGTTCTGCATTATAAACCAGCCCATTTGCTCTAATTGGAAGGTCCACTTCTGCTTAAGATTCCATGTACATAAAAGTCCTACCGAGACTTCCCCTTCTATCCCTTCGTTTAATGAACCCGTGTCTTTTACTACTTTCGCCCGATGGGCCAGGGAGCTGAGGTCCCCCTGCAACATGGACGTACATGTCCTTTTGTGTGTGTTTTCTGTTGACTTTGAAACACCGGAGAAGGGCAACACTTGCCTTCCCTTTATCTGCTTTCATAAGAAATCCGTGTCTCTCATTTGATGAACCTGTGCGATCACCGGGTTGGAAGTTTCACTGTTACTGCGACTCACGCACTACAGATTGTCTTTCCCTACAGCCCTGAGGAGTCACAAGTTAACTTCTTTGTGACGAAACACGTGTCGGCTGGCTTTCTTTCAGCTATCTAAAACTAAAGTTCTGGAACCAATTGCAGCTTAATGTAAGGTCGGTTTCACAGTTTCTTCCATTTCATAATGCCTTGAAAGCCCTTCGCTTCAGCTAATCATTTTCTGGTTCATGGCCTTACAGTTGCCAAATTAATTTACACCTGATATCATTTGAGGTGACATCTGTGATGTCATTTATAATGCCATGTGAGGTCATGAGCAGTGCATGGCAGGCGTGAATTATGGTTTGCCTAGGCAGCATAACTCAGTAACTGGAACATTTTAGCAGGGGTTGAGTTTTTTTATAACCATATTTTCACTATTTGTGGGGGGTTTTAAAGTGATTTTTTTCGTTTTTTTAGACATGCATTCACTTACTATGAGAAGGAATAAGTCATAGGTTATCCGTCACGTTTTTTTCCCAGTGTTTTTTTTAAAATGTTAAACCTGGCCATGCCCAACTTCCTGCGGGGCCAACCCCTGCTATGGATGGCCTTTGGGGTTGGCTGCAGGGTCTGGTGTCCAGTCAGATCCTGTGTGTGCAATCTGCTGCATCGCCAAATCATACTGGGAACAGTGTTTGGCTGATGGAAGTGGGGGTTGGTGGCGGCTGCACATGAAACCTCCTGCACACCAAACTCATTGTACTATGTAGCATACATGTGCATTCAGCCAGACTTTTTAGGCTTATTCCTGTGCCAGCCTTTTTTCACTGAGCCAGCTGCGCTTGGCCTTTGGACATTTGTAGTTGGCCCTGGGTGCCACTGAACCAGCTGTGCATAATCTTGGACTGTACACAGTATACTCTGGTCACAAAACTTAGCCGATTGGGAAAGTCCCTAAGCCAGTCCAAGGTTCTAAAGTGCTCACTGTGCATAATCTTTTCCATGGGTAGGTGTGCTGTATGTGCTTTTTTGTTGTTTGAACTGTTTTTTTAGGATTTGAAAAAACAAATTGAACCCTTCAAAACATTTCAGAATTTGCCTTAAAATTTGTGGATCTGCAGACCCAGGCTGAAGTTAGACATACTTTTTATGGTCCTAGGCGATACACTCTCTTCCTCCCTACTCCATCTTCTCCCAACGGACTTGGGATGTCACTCCAGCTACCTTATAATGCAGTCTCTGCCACGTATTTGATGACATAGCCTTTCGGGTGACATCCAGGAATGGCTGCCATAACAAAAAATGCTAGTTGCTGTTAATCAGATAGCCTGTGTCGTCCAAGGATCTGCAAATGCTGCATTGGATAAGGAGAAACGATCCTTCGTGCAATTAATTTGTTTATTTTTCTTTTTTTATAATCTTCGAAGGATTCAAGGATCCAGATGAGCCAAAGGATCTGCAAATTATCGGTGTTGATAGCTCGAAATTCAGCTTTTCAGTCACGCCCAAACCCTTTCTGTAACACCAATATTTCAAAAACCACTGAATCGATTGCACCCATCCAAGAAAATGCAATGCTTCATAGCAAGTGCTGTGTGATTCTCAAAAATGTCTGTAACAAAGAGCAAATTTCCCTATGGTAGTTAAAATAAAAAACATTTTTTTTTTGACCCTGCCTTTTTAAACTCCTCCCTTCCCCCAATACCCCTGCAAAAAACTTCACATACTAAAACCTAGCCACTTACGGTATTTGTTTGAATGTGTTGTGCTTAGTTATTTATGCCACCAAAGTTATAAGTTAACTAAACTACAACTTTTCAGTGGAAACCGAGACTGAACTATAGCTACAGTTGCTATCACTATCTGTGTAATATATATATAGCATGTATATCATATTGAATAATATTTATGGTCTTATTAGTAGCCTCTGCGGTCTCATTAGTATATGACTGTGGAAAAGCTAAAGTTGGATGAAGTTTGATCTTGCAGCGAGTGATTACATGAAATAATGTTTTTATCCATCTTGCTAAGGCATACATTGTCATAAAAATTTCCTATTCATAGGTGCTGCTTCTAGAAGCGAAGGATGTGTTGTCTGACTGGTTGGATGCCAAGCAAGGAAGTCAGGTGACTGACAATTCCATATTTTCCCAACTGCCTAAATTCTGGGAGCAGGAATATCACGCAGACATGGATGCTTTAAATGTAAGTAGATGCACAGTCCTACTAACCGCTGGTGTTCTCAGATTCCCTGGGAAGTTTTCTCCTTATTCTCTAGGTCTCGGTCTCTGTTCAGTTTCTATATATCATTTTAAAATTAAGCTTCTGAATATATTGAGTTATATATATATATTGAGTCAGTCTGGTTAGAAAATGTGTTTCATGATTTCTCATGGTAACTGAAGGCTTTCTTGTTAATAAAGAGGAGAACACGAGTAATCATGAATTATTTGTATATAGAAATTAGGATTGTTTAAGCTGCCTTGTTTTATTGTCTCTGTCTTGGGAGTGATGTGTCAAGATTCTTATGCTAGAATACAATGACAGTGTAGCTGGTATTATTGTGAAACCCCAAAAAGAGCAAACCTCCCTGCTCCTTTCCAAAATACGTGTTTTACATTGGTACAACACTGCATGGAAATGTCTACAAAAGTGAACCCTTGTCATGTTCCTGCCTTGAAATGTACCGTTTGTCAGCTGTTTGAAGCACTCCTTAACATGTCTCTTGTGAAACTTTCCCCATACAACGTACACATTTTCCCAAAAACTATTATACAGTTTTTTAAGAAGCTATTAGGCCCATTTACAAAGCCTTGCTAAATCATAACATCACCATTTGCTTTTGTGCCAGTTACACCTTCAAACATAATTAAGATACTCACTGATTCATCCTTGTGTCAATTGCACTTCCAAATCTGTGTCCCTCAGGTTGTGGCATCAGTTCATGCAGTTTTTTATTTCCTTCTGTTAGTCTATGTTACAAAGGTTCGTGAATGCCATCTGTGTGCACTAACTTGACCTGACACCTCTGTCCTGCTAGACTTTCCTTCTTGATCAGACTGCTAGATGCTACAGTGACCCACCTGCCTTCTCTGTTTGTTTATTCCAAATTTCCTCATTTTCTCCTTGGTTAGCACAGTTCTTCTGGGCTTTCATCTACTAATACTCCTGATGTAGAGGGTGTCTGTTTATGCTTCCAAATTCCACTGCAACACTCCATGATTGGGCCTTCAACCAATGAGTAATCATCTTCTGTCCTTGGATTGTCCCAAATAGCTACAAATATTTTCACACATGAATTTCACAAAATTTTTCTTTGTTTTCGAACCTGTGTAGAATGAAGGAGAACAGAATTAGTAAAACCCTAAAGCTAACACCAGATAATTTATTTTTCTTCTGCTCTTTTTGTACTTCTTTTTTGTATGTTTGTGTAGCTTTTTGTAATATGTTTGTAACTGGTATCTACTCCTGTCTGCATTTTTATTTATGTACTTTCACCTGCAAACATCATGTCACTAGGACGATGGAGGACCCTCTCGGGATACCAAATATGAGAATGATGAAAAGAATAGGAAACATTTTAGTGCTCTACAAATCTGGGGATGGTCCATAGTACCATGGAGTTTGAATGGAAGGTTGTTCTAAAGTTTGGGATCCAGGATTACGACTCTGATTTCACAGGCCAGATGCATAAAGTAGGGATTTTAAGGAAGTTCAGTGCAACGGATCTGAACTTTATTTTAGCAAGTAAATTCATAGCTATAAAGATCGGAGCCTCACAAGATCGGCAGTGACTAGCACTTTCACTCCTTGGGACTATCATAAATACTTTTATTTGATTTGTTAAAATCGTAAAAGGGTGGAACATACCACCATGTGATAAACATCAACATATTGAATCAGCGTAAAGCAGCATAAAACATGCCCCGTGTCCTGGGCGACTTTGAACAGATATACATGATAAGTAAAAACAGGGAGAGCGCTTTTAAATATACAATGATAAAAGGATACAGGGATAGCACTTTTATAAGGCGGTGGCCCTCTCATTAAAGCATTGGGGCCAGCAAATTACAGTTATAACAAGGGGTGCTGCACACATAAGGGGTTATATTTGATTGGATGTAACTGTCCCCTCTTGTCTCAAATAGAATGCTTGTAGTGTCTTAAAATAAAAGAGTAGAAGAGGGGGGGTGGCTGTAAGAGGATGAAAGAGGATATGGGTTTGGCTGCAAGGTGTCCATATGTCCCAGTTCCTCTTTTACTGCTTCCTTTTTTTTATGAGCTCTTGAGCAGCAAATGTCAGGAATTTTATCGTTTTGCTGGAAAGTTGTATCGAAGACCCACTGAGGCATATTATCACAGCCGCCCTGCAGGTCCTGACTTGTGTTTCTCTTAGGAGTGGCCTCAGTAGGATCTTCCTTTGATTTTGTAAGGCCGGGCAGATACATAATAGATGCAATAACGACTCTACTCCCTTATCACAGAGGCAACAATCCAGAGTTTGCCAGGTCCGTAACCATTTTGGGGTAAGGTCTTTACTCGGAAACCACCCCAACCTCAATAAGCTCAGCTTCCTCTTGTAGTGTTCTCTGAAACATTCTTGTAAATAGAATCGTTGTTTCAGT
Organism: Lissotriton helveticus; assembly: GCF_964261635.1. NCBI lineage: Eukaryota > Metazoa > Chordata > Amphibia > Caudata > Salamandridae > Lissotriton > Lissotriton helveticus. The sequence goes on along the minus strand of NC_136061.1, from coordinate 1,912,538,593 downwards.
TGTTCATATGTTGGCATCACGATCCAGGCATGACTTTTGCCAGCCACTAATGCTTTGTCTATTAGCAACGATGCTTGTTTGGCGGCTTTGTTGGTGGTTTGTTTGAAAACAAGATATGACATTGGTGAATGCCAAGCTTCTTCCAGATTTAGCGATAGAAGCGCTTGCCTAAGAGACTTGCATGTGGAATTGGTCTGCCTAGCCTGTTTTTCGAACTCTTCCCAACAGAGATGGGCAAGCGTGTTATCTTCAGCATCCCTCATGCACCAGTAATATTTGGCCAGTACCCCTTGTCTGGCCGGTATCTGGTTTGTTAATCCGTATTCCAAGCGTATTTGCGCTTGGGGAAATATGTCGCGGAATTGAGAAGAGTTTTTTAAACAATCTTGATTGGGCAAGGTTTAGCGTTCTAGAGTCCTTGGTGGCCATAATTTCCGCGCCATATGTGATTGATGGCAGAAATGTTGCTGCTACAACCTTTAGCAGGTGACCGGTTGAACTTCCGATTAGTTTTTTTTGTATGGTTTTGAAAGCAAATTGAAGTTGTTTTAATTTTGCATTCCCAAGTGTTTGTAGTTTAATTGGCGATCTAGTAGGTTGCCCAAATATTTTTATTCATCCACCTGGGTTAGAATACCAGAATTTATCCTCCAAACAAATTTTGGTCGTTTTTTATGAGTGCTGGAGAAACATATGACATTAGATTTTTTTAGGTTTACTGTTAATTGTGCGTTTGAGATGTACAGCGCAAGTTGGGAGATCAGCCGTTGTAAACCAAGTGGAGTTTGAGAGAGGAGTACGATATCATCCGCGTATTGCAGACTCGCTGTGGGTGTTTGTCCCAATTTCGGTGGGTCACCCTGGATTGTGCGGAGGTTACTCTCTAGGTCGGCGGTATAGATGTTAAATAGGCTAAGGGCCAGCACGCATCCTTGCTTTGGCCCGTTTATTGTTGGAAATTTCTTTATTAGGCGCCGACCGTCCCCTTTTTTTATTTGGACCCAGGTATGGGAATATAAGTTGATGATTTCTCCCAATAAGTTGGGTGGGGCGCCCCAAGCTTTCCTTTTAACCAATAGTTTAGATCTTGGCACTTTATCAAAAGAAGCTTTGAGGTCTAGAAAGCATGTATATAGGATGTTAGAGTTATCAATTGCTTTCTTAGCTAGGAGAGTTAGTGCTGATAAGTTTGTTAGGGTGCCCATGCCGGCCCGGAATCCTTGGGACTAGAGCTTATCCCTTGAACAGGAAATTGAGTGATGGCTTTGTTAATTGCTAAAAATGTATGCCATTTCATATCCATTATCCCGCTCTACCTACATAGTTCTCCTACAAAAATGTTTACAGTGAAGATCCTTGGGCAGAAAAATGCCTATTTGTTGGGTAGAGGGTCATTAAGATGGTTTATCATCTTCCTCTTTTGAGCATTAACGTGGAGGGGTAATCCAAAGTTCCCTATTCTCTTAAGAATCTTGATGCACTGAATCTGTACTGCAGGCACAAATACCCCCATCCCTATTTGTGACAAATAGATGCCTTTCTCTCTTTTCTTTCTCTTAGCGAGAGTGATTGAAAGACTACTATTTACTTTGTAGCCCCTTGAAGGAGGCTATCAATGCATTTTCTTTGAACCTTTCAGTCATGAATAGTGTTGGGCCAAATAATAAATAGCCGTGTTATACCTGTCATAATGCACCTCCTGAATTTTCTGAACTGACAAGTTCAGAAAGTGGCCCACACATCTGGTGTTTTCAGCAGTAAAAAAGTTTCCCTGCAAAAGGATTTACTCCTGCTTTTTGTGTGGATTGTGATAATCAAACAATTACAAGTAGATGATTAGGTAAACATTGCATGATCTTCGAATCTTTTACCATAGTTTTGTTTTTCCATATTCTCATTGGAGTCAAGGAGTCTGAAATAGCATTCTTTGACACACTGGTTGCCATACCGCCTTCCTTGGGAAATGCAACGCCTTTTTGGAACGTGTGTGGGTGGCTTGCGACTAGTTGGAAGGGAGAGGTTTTTCTTCTTCATTTTTATGCCATTTTCTCAGTCTATGTAACATTGCATTATAAATACAAATGTTTATCTTTCTAGCTAAAGTGTTTGCAACTCATTCGAGTGCAGAATGGTAGAGATTAATGTAAGGAAAGAGTAAATTGCTACTACCCACAAGATAAGTCTTTTTTTCTGTAATCATGATCTACTCAATGTATTCATGTTTTTCTACTGTATTTCAATGGTAGACAATAAAGGATCAACCATGCTTGATTCTTCAGTACTTGAAGATGCCTACTAATAATAAAAGCTGTTGTAGGTTATTTAAATGGAGATTAGATATGACTTAAAAAAGTATAATGATCAAAAAGACTTCAGCCTATCATCAATGCACTGACTCATCACCCCTGTAGAATAACACACATAAGGCCTCTTCACAATCATGCATACATTTGTTGGTACCAGCTGATGGATAGTAGACTGGGGCGTTCTTCTCTAACCTAGGATGTTTTTAATATGAAATGGAGTACCATCTCACAGACGTCTTCTTCCCTGTTATGAGAATCTGATTGGAGCATCTGTTCTAGGTTAATAAAGATTTTTTTTTCACTTTGTTACTGCTTTTTTTCTGGGGGGGGTTTTATTGAGAAGTTATCAATCATTTAAATCACACAATTATGATACAGGTACTTATTCAAACAACATCTGGACAAATGGAGTACATTGTTACACCTTCAAACATGCGCAGCTAAAGTCTTGATTTATCAAGGACATTAAAAAAAAAAAATGGATTAAATCACTTTGTGTCTGGATTCCTTCATATTTCCAAAATGTAACCAGGTCTGAGATCCAAGAGGCCCAAACTGTACGTTTACCACATTTTGCTAAACTTGCAGCAACTAGGACGATTCTGTATTACTGCCAGTTCCAACCCACAAAGAGATATAAACTCCTGCTACCAGGATAAGGGATTGGATGCCTACTTCTGCAGGCAAGTGCTTACCGTCACCAGTCTCACTGATGTAATGGCAAGAAAAAAAGCGCTGACAACATGAGGGGGAATATTAGATACATAAACAAGTAGAATACATTTTTGGGTCAAATATAGCAACAGTTTTAAGAAGTTGATTAATTAATGCAAGAACTTTGCGCCAGTATGGAACAATGATAAGATTAGTTCCGAAAATATGTATTGAATCTGTCTCAGACTTGCTACAACGAAAACAATGTGATGTTTTCCCTAAACATCCAAGTTATACAGCTTATGTGGTATTTAATATAATATCATACAAGATTTTAAAGGAATGAGCCATAAGCCGAGAAACATTGGGAGTACTCTGAACAAGCAGGTTAGTATGTTGAATCTCCCTAATAGAGACAATACAATGTAGACTAAGTGACCACCTATCAGACAGAACCTCAAATGTATTGGTCATGTTCCTCTAGCGCCCCAAAATCAGGTAGGAAGGTAGCTGCGTTTTGCGATTTTGACAAAATTCTGCAAACATTCATTGCTATTCATACTCATTTCATTAGTGGGAAGCCCTGATTAAAATTCCCTCGATTGTAAGTAGCAAAGAAATCCAATTTTGTGAAGCCTATGATCCCTACTGATTTCCTGAAAAGATAAAAGGACTCATCTTTGTAAAACTGACCAACGGACGAGAGTTTTGCCCTTCACCAGTACTTTAAATAGCCGTCTTGAGAAGAATGTAGGAGGGTAGGTTTGTTTCCAAGGGAGGTAAATTTGATGGAACTGCAGTACATAGCAGATAGATCGAATCTCCTGCCACACATTGGGATAAACTAATAATGTCTTTAAATAATATGTGTTTAAAGTAGGTCCTGTCGACCAAACCTTTGCTTGCCATGATTGATAACGTGAAAATCTGATAATACGGAAATTAGCCAGCTAGCTCCCAACCACCGCAGAGAGCCTAAACATGAATATAGCTGTAAAGTAATTCCATAAAAATGGAAGTGCAAACTCACTCTCGTTGCGAGGCAGTTGAAGATATCCAGTAGCACATTGGAGTTTTTGTATTGCCATATAAATTGTTTGCAAACTGCGTTCAACTCTTTTGAAAAGGTTCTTATGAAAATGCAAGGGGATAGACATAAATAAATAAAGAGAGCGTGACAGATAACCTTCTTAACAGTTTTACTTCTCACAATTTGGACTAGATATAATCTGTCCCAAAGTTATTCTGCATATAATGTCTCGTAATTCAGAGATATAATGGTTCCCATATCGAAAGAAATATGAACACCCACATATCCAGTCAAAGTCACATTCCGTGAATCACCATTATAAGATTAAATGTTAGGTATGACCTTTGTCTTATAAATGAATAGTTTATACCTTGAGACTTGCCAAATTCTGTGGCAGCAATTGCTGGCAGTGCCTTCACTGGAGATGATGTAAACATTGCAGTGTTGTCAGCATGTGCTAGAAGCTTAAACTCCCAGTTGAGCAGCCTCAGAGGAGGAATTGAAGTAGAATGTTTCAATACATAAATATATGGGTCCAGTTAAAGAGCAAATAGCAGTGGGGAGAGAGGGCATCTCTGTCTGCTTCCCCAACTGATCTAAATGGGCCCGGAATGTATTCCCATATATGTGATCCTAGATGTTAAGAGCGACTTGCCCTTTATTATGAACTCGGGCCCAAATCCCATCTCAGGCATAACTGTCCAAAGGTACCGCCAGGACACCTAGTCAAATGCTTTTTCAGCATCCAACAGAATCATCCAGGCTGAGCTTTTATGTTCTCCTGCGATGTCCAGGGCAGAAATGGCTAGGTTAATGTGGAAGGTGGTGTCTCATGAGGGAACAAATCTATGTGGCATTGAATCTATTAGCTGGGTCATCACTGCTGCAAGTCGATTTGATAATACCCGATTGTATATTTTAGAGTCACAATTTATCAATGATATGGGGCGATATGAACCACAATTAAGTGGAGCTTTATCCCTTTTAACAAATATGGATATGTATGTCCCTCCCTCCCCCCGGGATGGTGGCTGCTCTTTTCTTTAAGTTTTAAGGCCAATAAATGACCCATCTCCTCACTAATCTCAAAACACAGCAGGTGTTTCTCCCAATGCTTGGAACAAGCCATGTCCCAGATCATTTTCTTCAGCTGGGACTGCAACGTAGTCAATTGTCCAAATATTTCTGAGACACTGTCATGACGATTTGGATACCTATGGTGAGATTAGTATTTCAACTCAAGTTGGATGAGTTTGTCCTGTAGTCTAGCCTCCATAGCCTTTACTTCCTTGACTTTAACTCTTTAAGGATAGTATAGCTGATGGTCTGACCCCGGACAAAGGCTTTTAGGGCACCTCAGACTATTGTTAGGTTGACAGAGCCTCTATTGGTTCACTCAGGCCAGAGCCCATTAATAAAATATATGCAGGATCCAACAATGACTTGCAAGCAAAAGTCCATCAGAATGGAGATGGGGAATGTGACGGATGACTTGATTAGATGAATAGCGATAGTGGGTTGTGATCCGAGACAATCCTAGGATTTAATTTTATGGACACAGCGGGTAAAAGGCTGTGGCTCACAAGGAACATATCTAAGCGAGAATATGTGCAATGCGGAATAAAATGGAATTTAAACCCAGGTTCGTACCTGTGACCTGCCCTCCAACCGTTGCAGAGAGCGTGTGTGGTGATAATTTTCTTGCTAGGCACCCTGGACCTTCTCATACACCCCAGGCTTACTATTGAGGATGCTTTAGAGTCCACCCATGGATGTATGGCCAGATTAAAGTTCCCACACATTACCATTGGACCCGGCCACATGCTGAGCTTGCCTAAAAGAAAATTAAACATTGTTCGGTCATCAGCATTAGTTGCATAAACCATGCATACCATTAATGGTATACTACCATTGTCTATACATGTAATCAACCATCTCCCTCACCTGTCTAGCTTAACCCGATTAATACACCATTTCTTGCCCTTAGAAAGTAAGGCCACCCCCCTCTTTGGGACATTAATCTTTGTTACAGCGAGAGTGTTCTAACCGTGGCCATTCAGCTTATGAAGTTCACTGATGGTGAGATGAGCCTTCTATACACAAAGAAGATGAAGATTAAGAGTGCGTAGTTCTTCTCTGATATATCTAACCTTGGGAATTGATTGCATACCATTGATATTCCAGTTAAGGATCTGCAACCCCTGGTTGCAACCACAAGCCGTATTATCTATTGGTAACAAAAACATACTCCTATGCATGGTATACTGATTTAGCACATATACCGATCATACTATGCCTCCTCTTTTTATCCCTATGAAACCCAGGCAGCCCCCCACCCCTCCAAATGAATGAGCTTTGATTCAGCGCATTGTACAATCCCTTACAGCCCACACCAGCCCACTTTCCCAAGACCATCAAGTCCCCGTCTCATCCTCAGACACCCAATACCACTCCTGCCTGCTCTGCCAAGTATGTCTTTAGGACCTTCGGTGTGGAGCCACAACCATCCTCTCCGCTGCCCCCCACTCCCATGCATTACGTTAGCAACCCAGCCATCAGTGAACCCTACCTCCAGGGGCAATCGGTATGTCGAATAACATGAGCATGCCCCCCCAAAAAGACAGGGAAAACAGATATAAATAGAAACGATCATTGCAATGCAATAGGGCTCGCATTTACGCAAGTTTAAGCTATTGGCATTGTAAATGACAATGCCTTTTATTCTTGTTTTCGTTTTTAAAACAAAAATATTTGCAATATCAATAGCTCAAACATGCCTAAATGCGAGACCTAATGCACTGCATCGCTTGTTATGATTAGTTGCCACACAAAAGAAAATATGAAATTACTGGTTTGTGCCTCTTTACTTCGGTGTTGTTTAGCATGCAGCAGACAACTGAGTCGGACATTCGTTTTATGGCGAATGGATCAAATACCCACTAGAGCTATAAAAATGCCTCTTAATAAGTCACAAGGCTCTTTCGATGCTTTTTCCGGTGCATATTTAGGCCATGCTGTAATATGTACATGTAGGGCTGTGGGAGTGCAGCATTGGTATCAGAAGCCATGTCTTTAGAGAATGGCCATTGGCACCTATGGGGGAAAAAAGACGTACAAAATGTTTGTGCCACGAGTACAAACATCCAATGAAACCAAAGAGAGATCAACGTTCGATTAACAACGAGCTGTTTCTGCATTGCACACAATTTGAACTTTCAAACTTTTTCTAAAACTGTACCTCCTTGCCTGTGGGAGAAATGTGTCAATCATTATTACAGTCCAATATGCCAGTAACATTCAGGGACCCAGTAGCAGTACATTTAACCTAGGGAATCGTATTTTTTCAAGCATGCATCACAACATTAAGCTGAGTGCCCAACATTATAAGATGAGCGTCACAGTGAAGATTATAAGGAGGGCAATACCAAGGGAATAGGAGCAGAGTGGGTGGGTGGGGGATGGGGGGGAGGGAAGGAGAGGAAAAGCAAGATAGGGATCACCTAATTCAAACTATATTACAACAATCGTATGCAGACATTGTTTGCTAATTAAATGGCAGGATGCATGAGAGACTCCACTGGCCAGAGTTAGACTACACCACAAGCTCCTAACAATACAAGAATGTAGGAAACTGAGAATCCTTACAAATGGGGTTGCATCAAAAAATAAAATCTATCTACAAAGTTGAAACTTGATTAAGCGATCACGTACGTACCTGTCTCCAAGAAAACATTGTAAACCTTCCTTCACTTTACCTACAAAACTACCATGTTGTCTGAATCAAATCACATAGCGACCACTTACTTTATGGCCGAACAACATGGCATACCCTAAGCAAGGACTATGGTTTCTCCTGCCCCTACACAAGTAGTAAGTGGACTAAGATACACTGGTTTCTTTAGTGTACAATGATTGAAGGAGCTTCACGTTTTCAATCACCACCAATTATAGATTGAGAACTAATTATGCAACTCAAATTTACAAAAATCACATAAGCTTAAAACTGAATAATTTGCTAGAAGGCTTGGGACAGAGCTGCCTGAAAAGGCCGGGAAGGCCATCAACGTGAGAGTGGCTCATGAACACATTCACACAGTAGAAAACAAAAAGAATGATGAGAAATTCAGCAGCCCCCAACTACAAAGGCAATGTTTCTAAAACATACACGGAATAAACTTACCTTACAAAGTTACGAGTTTTCTGTTCCTGAAAATCTTCTGTCTCCTGCTTGCAATTCCAGTGAGTGAGCAGTAAAACCGAAAGTATTTAGGCAGGGACGTGAGTCACACGGAAATTTGATAGCGAGGAAGTGGGCCAGGGACGCTTACGTGTAGAATTCATGTCGGACATTTCACAATCTATATTTTTTTTAAACCAGTAATTACGATGTTACACGCAAACTACAGGTACCGGAATGTAATGTGATGTTGTTTTCCACGCCGGGAGTCACACATTAGATGAAGCACAGGAGGCATCTCAAAATAGTTTCAGTGGAGCGCATTCCACGAAAGACAACGGGGGCGCGGCTTTGAGGTTCAGTCCATGAACAGCGTTTACCTTGCGGGAGCGAGCAGTGTCGGCCAAGATAATTAGCATGTGCACTCCCGCAAGGTGAATGCCAGACACACGCACGAGTTTCAGAAAGTGCAGACCGAATCCAAGAGGTCAGTTAGGCTCGACCTTAAAAACACACTGCTGGCACTGCAATCATGTGTTTGCTGCCCCAGGAGTGGTACGTGCGTGTGTGCGCGCGCGCTTAGTCTGCTCTTTTTCAAAGCATATACCCGTGCTTGTGGCGCGCTCCGGCAAGCTGGATGCCGCCACAAGCACGAATATGTGCTTCGAAAAAGTGCAGAACAACGGCTAAAGGTCTCCTATGCAGTGCATGCGTGCTGCGTAGGCGAGACCTAAAAAGAGAATATTAGAGAAAAGGGTAAAGAACCTAACAACAGAACATGGCCAAAATAACCAAATGTAATTATTTAGAAATTCAGTACCATATGCCTCGGTGTCAGTCATTAAAAGGCCAATCAGGTAATAGAATCAGAGCCAGAAGGCCGCTAGCTAATCTTTGGGTTTGCCCCATAGTTTCAGCAAGTCCTGTGCTTTCTCTGGGTCTTGCCAGTAAACTATTTCGCCTTGAAACCGATCGTCAGATTAGCAACTCCACTAAGGAGACCATGGCACCAAGTTTCTGAAAAGATTACATTGATTCTTTTAGATGCCATCTGTGTTTCTCTCACAGTAAAAGTCAGACCTTATGAAAAACTACACTCTGCAAGCTTTACTTGGCTTGCTTGAAGAAGCCAACTGGAATATATGTTGCCTAAACATGAATTCCCCACGTAGATCAAGATAGCCTTTGTGTAGTTGACTACCCTAACCTTGTTAGGCTAACGGAAAGGGAATCTGTGCCCTCGCTGTATCTGGTAGTCAATATTACAGTCACTGAGTTAGGGTAAAGTCTGGTGAAATCAATAAACAATGAATCTTCTGGGGTTATCCCCACCGTTTCCCTCTGGGATCCCCAATATGCAGAGATTATTGTGCCACATTCAATTTTCGACATCTTCCAGCTTCCATGACATGGTATGGAGTCTGCAATCTTGTTGCTTTCTTTGGTCTTTGATCCTTGTGTTGACTCCTCCAGGCTAGCAGATTGAGATTTTATGTTGATAAGGTGGCCGTGGAGAACATCAAACTTTTTTTGACATCTTCTGCAATACCACTTGTGTTTTTAAATAGGAGTTTTTCAAAGCCAGTGAGTAATTTTTATATTCCTCCCTGTGAAGTTGAAGCAGGGTATAGATGGATGCAAGAGAAGGAGAGTCTGTAAGAGTAAGCACTGACTGACCTAACTGCATGGATTTTTGTGTTGGGGGGTGAGGTGGTATTCGGTGGCTGATCCTAAAGCGAGAGATTTTCCTTCTCAGTAGTGGGCAACAGGGGTGCTGTAGAACGTACCTCTCGTAGAGTTTTATTGTTAAGGGGTAGCTCTACTCCCTCCAGATTCGATAATAACTCTTCCTCGCTGGTATCAAGAACAGCTACTGTAATATAAAGGTGAAAAATATCGCAGCGCATGGCTGATGCCGTCCTGCACCTCTCTGGGGCTAAGAGGAAGTATGCCATATTCCCCCCCCCATCCAGCTAAGGATATTAACATTTGGCCATTATGAGCTGCTCTGTGTATTGCCACCTTTTACTGTACTTGCGTCTGAACTGTGACCCGCAGGTGGCCATCCTTAATGTGCCTCTCACCTGTTAGCCCTTTACCACCCAAAGGCCCGTGATAGAGCACCAAGTGCTCGAGCAAGGCTGAGGCTTCTTGTCATGCTGCCTGGCGGCTCCTCACTCGGCACATTACCGATCGGCATTGTGGCGGTAGTAGTTGGCCCCCAGGCTCCTCTTGTGGCCTCAACGCAGAGGAAGGAGGCGAAGGTCAGGATGCTGGGCCCTCTGGGGTGCTGCGCACGGTATTGGGGCAGATCATCAAAGTGAAGCCAATCAGGGGGCAAGAGTTCTCCGACCGGGTTCTTGCCACGTGCAGTCAATGGGGGTGCAGCTGTCAATCAGGTGACAGGGGAGGTCAAAGCGGTTACTGCATCCACGGCCAAATTGCAGAATGTGCCCAGACAAGGAGCCCTAGAAGTCTTGGGCTTTGCACAGGGAGCACACCTAGCCCCATGGGACTGCTGATATTAATGAAAACCTGGAATGTTTGGTGTCTTACAGGGGAAAATAATCAAGCCAAACAGGAGGACTTGGAGAAGGAGGACGCTATGCTTCAAGGAGGTGCCGGAGGGGCTGGAACCTCGCAATCTACTGGGGGGGGTCAACTCTGCTACATACAATCAAGGCATTCAAGGCAGGCAATCAGCTAGACCTTTCGCCAGTAATACTTTTTAATGGATCTTTACAACCTTCAGTGGAAAAAACTATGGTGGACGTCTTTGGCCTCAAATGTTTGGGCCTGCTTGTCTCTGCCACCCCTTTATATGTACCTGCTGTTCCTACTGTGTCTACCATGCCTATACCTCTGTGTGGTTTCCCAGTACCTCAGATTGAGACTAACCCTGTTACTGACCTAAAGAACCACAAAATTGCTGGGCTGGATGCGAATATGGCACGTAGTACTGCTTGGCTGCCACCCACCTCTGTGGTGGAGACAGATCTCACTGGGAGGGATGTTCTCCAGCTAACTACTTGCTCTGAGGGAGCAACAATCTCGGGGCTCATAGCATTAATGAGCCTCATGAGTCTTACACGAATCAAGAGGCTCTCCAATCTTTCTTTCCATTATCAGATTTTTCCCTGACTGGTAGTCTGGCTCAAACAGCAAGAGTGACCTGACTGCAAGCTTGGAGATACTAGGTGTCCAGCAGCAGACGGAGGTGGAAGGGCAGCCCCTGTGAACTTCATAAATCCAGCTGATACTTGTAGAAAGCTGGCTCTGTATATACCGTACTAAATGAGGTATAGTGTGCATAGAGTCCAGTGGAACCCCAAAAGTAGGCAGCGGTAAAAGTAGATAACAACTTACTCTCTATTTATGGTAGTGTGGGCAAGCTGCCGTAAGGCTTTATCAGAGGGTAGTGTTAAGCATTTATTGTACACACTCAATCAGCAAATGATGTCACACACTCAAAGACTGAACTCATACCAATTTTGTTTGTATAAAAATATTGGTAAGTTATTTTATTTCTAGACCCAAGCTAAGCCTGGCACAGGTAAGTGTAATAAATGATTTGCAAGATATTATGCAGTGTTTACAAGTGAATGCAAGTTCAAATGCATTTGTTTGGAATACAGGTAAGTCAAGGTATTGAAATGACTGTACAGATTACTTTTCGTTACTTTTTAGATTACTTTTTAAGTTACTTTTTTAACTCAGTGTGATATGCCTAGATATCACACTGGGACATTTCCTAGAGAAAAGGTAAGTAAAATCAGTTTTGCACAATAGTAATTATTCAGATTTCCATACACATCAATTCCACACAACATTTTTCAGAGAAAAACAGTCAGTAGGTTCCTATGGAGAGAAATTAAGTTAGCGGTTATCAGGTACGTATTCAGTCTTTGGGGTTGAATTTCTGTGGTAAGAACAAGGATTCCCCCAGGTTCAAGCATGCACTCTTGTTACACCCTTGTTACGCCGGGTGCAGAGTGCTGAGGCCCAATGTTATCCAGTGGGTTTTAGGGGGCCTCCGGTTGGTGGCTGTTTATGAGCAGGCCACTGGGTTGTGGGAGCAAAGCTCCTGGACTTGCCCTCAGGGCAAATGGGGGATCCTGTTTAACACAAAAAGTGCACCTGCAGCGGCGCAGGGGCGGCTGGGTGCAGGGTGCTGGTTTGGTATCGGATGCCCTGTTGATTGCACCGGGGATTCTCCGGTTTCAACAAAGACTGCAGGCTTGGTAACGAAGATTTTCTGGAGGTGACCACCAGTTGGAGAGGTAAGTTGGGATGCCTGGGATGCTGGGACACCATCGGTTGGGCCACCCAAGGCCGTGGGGCTTTAAATGCAGGGGTGTCTTTAGGCACCGGGTTTCTCTTACCAGCTCTGGTCGGGGAGATCCTTCAGAAAGAGGCTGCAGGCTTCACTGGGAGATTCGAGGCATGTCAGAGATCACCAGATCTTGGGTCTGAATCGCCGGGGAGACCTTCTTGTGGTGTTGGGCCACTCAAACTCGGGCCATGGGCGACGGGTGCAGAGTGGTGCAGACTCGCTGATTTGGCTGGAGCTGGAGTCTCTGGATGAACAAAGCCGGTGTTCACGGGAGACAAAGTCTTTTGTTTGGAAGGCATGGCAGGTCCTCTGGGTTCTTGAGGTTGCTGGCTGCAGGACACACCAGAGTTTCACTTCTGCAGGTTTAAGGTGGGACAGGCTGGTAAGGCTGGGACCAAGTCAGTGGGCGTCCTCCTCTTCTTAGCTTTGGCAGGCTGTAAGGTCCTTCTTTTCTTCTTGGTCATTGCTTGTCTGAGGAGGCAAGGTTCAGGGGTGCCCCTAAATACTAGATTTAAGAGTGCTACAGGTAAGTAAAGGTTGGGACCAATGGGTTCCTTCCTTAGGGTGGGCACCCCCCTACTATGCCACTCTCCTGTGGGAGGAGGCATATTCCTCACTCTGGTTCTCTGGGTCAGGGACTGAGAGTTGTGCTACAACTCGCCTCCCCCACCTGAGGGGTGTGGTTGGCAAAGGTGGGCACACCTCCCTTCCTCACTTGGTTTTCCCGCTGGTTCTCCAGCACAAAGTGGGGGTCAGAACCGGTGGGGGGCAGTTTCTGGAAGCAGCAAAAGGCCTGGGGAAGCTCACAAAGGTGGCAAGACTTTGAAGCCTCCCCTTTGTGGACCCTGCCCATCCTGGGGAGGAGGCTTGGCACTTCATCTCAGGATGTGCATTGTTTCAGACCCCCAGAGAAGCAGGCTCTTGACCCATGGATCCAGGAACTTGTCTGGTGGTGGCAGCTGGTGAGCAGCCACTCAGCCTGGACCATAGTGTAAGGTAATTTTTCAGGGCGCAACTCTAAGATGCCCCCTGTGTGCATTTTTCATTAAATCCTACACTGGCATCATTATGGGTGTAATGTGCTGAGAAGTTTGATACCAAACTTCTCAGTTTTCATTAAAGCCATTATGGTCCTGTAGAGTTCATAATGACAAACTCCAAGCACCATATACTCTTAATAGATAGATGGGTGACTGATCTATGCCAGGGCAGTGGGTTGTAGGCATTGCACTCAGGGATGTGTGTCATGTCGACTCTTCACCTTGTTCTGCACCAAAACACGCAGCCTGCAAGGGCAGTGTGTGAGTGTAAAGGTACAGGGCCTCTAAGGGTGGCACAATAAGTGATGCTGCCCTTAGAGGCCTTCCCTGGTCACAGTGCCCTGGATCCCTGTGGTACTATTTACCAGGGGTTGACCTTTGACCAGACAGTGCCAATTGGGTTTTTGTCTTCAATGCAGTTTTAGGGAAAGAATATAGGCCCTGGGTAACTAATTGGCAGGAGCCAGGGCACACTCAGTCAGAGTACATCAGCAGTTCAGCAAAAAGTGGGGGCAACCATGCAGAAAGAGAGTTCTTTCTTACAATACTGCTTTGTGTTTTAAAGCAGCTTTTTGGCCTTTTTATGTTTACATTCCCAGTGTTCTTTTCCATTTTGGAATGCTGAAACTTCACTCTTGCTAAAATGCTAGTGGACAGATCGTATATACTGTTTCTCATCATTGACATGAAAAAAATGAGCCTTCTGATTTGTGATATAAGGTACGAAAATAAACATGAATTCTCATGAATATTTGTCTAAAACTACTGTTTCTTACTAAATATATTGTATAAGTTTGTATCCAGTGAACTAGTGATGCACTGACAACTGATACCAAAGTATCATTATACTGTGAATACACGTAAAAGAAACCAGTTTCAAAACCATAGATGTGTACGTAAATAATAATCAATATATGAATAAATTAAAGTAATGTGGGTTCACAAAGCATGAAGAGGACAAAGCACATAACAACATATTAGCTCTTGCTGTTATCTCTCTTCATCTTCTTGAGGTGTTCAATAGCTTCTAGTGTTGGTCTCTCTTCCCATATGCAGTTGCTCCTTGATCCACTTTTTTCACTTCATTTCTAATTTATTTGTCATTCTTAGCTTAGATCCTAGTCCGGGAAACAACCTTTACAACAAGGTCTTTACTACATTGTGCACTATATATATCTATATGTGTGTATATATATGTGTGTGTGTGTGTATATATATATATATATATATCTGCAGACAATTCTCCCTGAACAGGAAGATAAACGGGACGAACTCGCGTATTTAAAGATATTTTGCTATTTTTATTTAATTTTTAGCCTTCAGATAGCATAATTGCAGAAAAAGACAAACACTGATCAACGCGTTTCGGGAGCACCTCTCCCTTGCTCACGATCACCTGATCACAGGAAGTCAGTTCTTTTAAAGCCACATCGTGGAATTTCCTGTTTAGTGTGCACATTGTCTCTATGCATTCTGGAGGTTGTAGTTTTAATTAAAAGAATGTAGGTCTTTGCCTATAAACATTATTTCTCGATCTTTTAGTCAACATTACTTATTTTCAACATGGATCCATTTATTTGGCATAGTCCAACAGTTCTCAGTTTCACTGTTCACTCTCCCATTATTTTTCCTGCATTAAGTTTTCAATTTTTATTGTTTATTTCCAACTTATATTTTCCCTTTGGTGGGAGGTGTTGTTTTTCTTCTTATAATGATTCATCATTCTTCTCCTTGTGCTTCATTTATAAGCTGGAACTGTTTTTCACTTCTTTTTATTCATTATTTTCTTCCTATTTTGTTTTGTGTTTCTTCTTAGCTCTTTTTCCTTGAGATTTTGTGAAGTTCAATTTTGCCACTTTTTTCTTTTATGTTGGACCAACTTTACTTTACTTCTTTTTTACCATTTTCTTTTGTTTTTAAGTTTTTTAAGTTTGTTGAGATCTTTTTTCCACTTGAAGTTTACTCACGGAGTGCTCTACTTCATAGATCATTTCTTATTCAAAGGTGTATATAAAGTTCTTCCGATTGGTTGAGTCCATACGGGTGCATTGTCCTTAGTTTGATGATGTATCTTGATTCAATGGCTTCATCCAGGCTCATTTCATCCTCATCAAGTGTGTCCAGATTTACTAGTGTCAGATAGTTTGTGGCATCCTTAACTTGGAGTCCACCGATGTTTTCAGCTGGCTTTTTCTGTGATGCTACATTTTGTTTTTCCACAAAATATTTAGCTAGTTTAATTTTTCAAAAATAGAGGTACAGGTCTATTCTTACTTGGGCTAGGTCCATTCTTTTGGTTGGACAAAATTGTGCAAGGTGTGCCAGATAGCAAAACAAACTAAAGTGTTCAAATTGAGAAATGAAAAATCTTGGGAGATCAGACAGCTAATAACGTGCAAAACACAATATGTTGTATACATAGTGAAATGCCCGTGCCCACTGCAGTACGTGGGCAGTACAATTTGTGAGTTAAAAAAAAAGATCCTGGAACACGTAAGGGCGGCGGTGCATAAAGACTGAGCCAATGCTGTCGCCAAGCACATGGAACAACACCATCAAGGAGACTGGAAACAACTCAAATTCTTTGGAATAGACACAGTCCCACATATGAAAAGAGGTGGGGACAGAGAAAGAGAACTTCGCCGAAAAGAATCAAGATACATAATCAAACTAAGGACAATGCACCCGTATGGACTCAACCAATCGGAAGAACTTTATATACACCTTTGAATAAGAAATGATCTATGAAGTAGAGCAATCCGTGAGTAAACTTCAAGTGGAAAAAAGATCTCAACAAACTTAACAAACTTAAAAACAAAAGAAAAGGGTAAAAAAGAAGTAAAGAAAAGTTGGTCCAACATAAAAGAAAAAAGTGGCAAAATTGAACTTCACAAAATCTCAGGGAAAAAGAGCTAAGAAGAAACACAAAACAAAGTAGGAAGAAAATAATGAATAAAAAGAAGTGAAAAAAAGTACCAGCTTATAAATGAAGCACAAGGAGAAGAATGATGAATCAGTATAAGAAGAAAAACAACACCTCCCACCGAAGGGAAAATATAAGTTGGAAATAAACAATAAAATTAAAAACTTAATGCAGGAAAAATAATGGGAAAGTGAACAGTGAAACTGAGAACTGTTGGACTATGCCAAATAAATGGATCCATGTTGAAAATAAGTAATGTTGACTAAAAGATCGAGAAATAATGTTTATAGGCAAAGACCTACATTCTTTTAATTAAAACTACAACCTCCAGAATGCTTAGAGACAATGTGCACACTAAACAGGAAATGCCACGATGTGGCTTTAAAAGAACTGACTTCCTGTGATCAGGTGATCGTGAGCAAGGGAGAGGTGCTCCCGAAACGCGTTGATCAGTGTTTGTCTTCTTCTGCAATTATGCTATCTGAAAGCTAAAAATTAAATAAAAATAGCAAAATATCTTTAAATACGCGAGTTCGTCCCGTTTATCTTCCTGTTCAGGGAGAATTGTGTGCAGATTGGAAGCGGCGTGGTTCAGCCGCAGGGATCACGAACCGAGCGTCGAGCGCTGCAGTTCCCGGACACAGAGAACCAAAGGAAGGAATATATATATATATATATATATATATATATATATATATATATATATATATATATATATATATATATATATATATATATATATATATATATATATATATATATATATATATATATATATATATATATATATATATATTAAACCAAGAATGCCCAAAGCAACAAGAGCGCACACGACTTTCCAGAGGAAACCCAAGGTTTATTTGAAGAAAAATTAGCATTCAAATTAATTGTCCTTTTCCCAACGCGTTTCGAGGCTCCTGCCTCTTAATCATGGGTGATTGGCTTATACACAGCAGATGACTCCAAACATTTTCCTTCGCAGCATGTCTAATTTAAATACCCCCAGTGGGCCTTGCGCAGTGCGTAAGTATGTCGTTTTCATGCTGGGACTTGTAGTCCAAAAACAGAGTCACTTACTATTTAAACCCTCCGGTGGGCTCCGCTGTGCACATGTATTATTTAGTCCATTGTTGCCCTCCAGTGGGCCTCGAAGCTAACGCTGGTTTGATTTATTCTCCCCTGAAGTGCTGTGAAGAGTCTGACACAGTTCTGACTCCAGCCTCCCAGATTTTGAGGGATGGTGCATCTCTTCACGGTAGGGCTGCCGTGTAACTATTTTAAACCAAGAATGCCCAAAGCAACAAGAGCGCATACGACTTTGCAGAGGAAACCAAAGGTTTATTTGAAGAAAAACCAGCATTAGCATTCAAATTAATTGTCCTTTTCCCAACGCGTTTCGAGGCTCCTGCCTCTTAATCATGGGTGATTGGCATATGCACAGCAGATGACTCCAAACATTTTCCTTCGCAGCATGTCTAATTTAAATACCCCCAGTGGGCCTTGCGCAGTGCGTAAGTATGTCGATTTCATGCTGGGACTTGTAGTCCAAAAACAGAGTTTACCACCGTAATATTTTATAAATGTATATAAATATTAAGCATTCAATAAATGATGAAAACATTTTTTTTTTTCGCTTGCAGGGTGTGTATTTCTTTGCTTTATTTAGTGTAGTCACAGCCAACGCGTTTCGTTCTGGAGTCTTTTACAATCAAAGAGGATGATTCTGCAATTCCTCTTCTCGAGTATGTGATAGGCCACTTCTCATATATTCAAAAACTACCGCCGATGGTATGATACTACCATCGGCGGTCGATTTTGAATATATGAGACGGCCAAGAAGTGAATGGATTGTTACGAGGAGCCTCATTACAGCCGGCCACGGGCAAAACATTTGAAATTGAAATATACTTTTTTGACATTGAAGGATGTGTACTGTATACCTCATCTGGAAATTTGGATTCGCGCAAAATTTACTTCGTCAGAACTTTCTTTATAATCTGGGAGTTGTGCTGTAGAAGTGGCCTATCACATACTTGAGAAGAGGAATTCCAGAATCATCTTCTTTGATTGTAAAAGACACCGGATGCCCTGAAGAAGTTCTGTTTCCAGAACGAAACGCGTTGGCTGTGACTACACTAAATAAAGGAAAGAAATACACACCCTGCAAGCAAAAAAATGTGTTCCATCATTTATTTTATTTTTATTTTATTCAAAGTTTTATATAGCGCGAACAAGATCCTTACAGATATCAGAGCGCTTCACAGAGACAGGGGTAGGGGCAGCAGGAATGAACAGAGATAATGGGAGCATTATAATAGTCACTAACATAATAGGATAACAATAACGTACAGAAAACATATCAATATACAATCAGGTAAACAAGTAATATAAGACGGCCCAAGTCATTGATCCTACTACAGAAGGGTTCAGGTAAATCTTGGATGTGTGGATGGCTTATACCAATTTCTTAGGATAGAGAGAACACTGGGTGGGGGCATCGGGAGGGTGATTCAATAAGCCAAAGTGTATCATATATTGGTCGGTAGTAAGAGAGTAGCGTAGTAGTGTCACCATCAAGTAGGAGTATAGTGCCAAAAGAGAAGGTGATCAATGATACAAAGCGATGCAGAGTCTCTGATCCAGCACCTATAAAGTTCAGGAGATCTTGGCCAGAAGGATGGTTTTCACCTCTTTCTTGAAGAGTGCAGTGGAGGAGATAAGCCTGGTTTCAGGAGGGAGCGCATCCCAGATCCTGGGTGCCATTCCTGAGAAGGAGCGCTTGTATGTTTTTTCTTTCTGGAATCTACGAGGTTTCAGGAGTAGATTTTTTGTACTTCTATTGGATCTCGAACCTCCTGATATAGACAACTTTTGAGCGAGGTAGTTGGGTGCCTTGTGGTGCACGGCCGAGTGTGTCATAACTGCAATTTTTAGCTGTATTCTGGCTTCAAAAGGTAGCCATTTTAGAGACTTTAAGTCAGGGGATATATGCGAATGTTTTCTTGAGCCAGTAATGAGTCTCGCGGCAGCGTTCAGGGAGGCTCTTAGGGGTGCTGTTGTGGATAGCGGGAGTCCGCTGAGGGTCACAATTCCGTAGTCTATGCGAGGGAGGACTAAAGCTTGTACAGCAGTTTGGAAGTCTTTGGCAGGGAGGAAGGGTTTAAGTTTCCTCAGTGTATTGATTTGGAAATTAGCTCCTTTTGTGGCTTTGCTAATGTGCTGTTGCATGTTGAGCTTGGCGTCGAGTGTGATGCCTAGGGATTTCGCAGAATCCACGATGGTAGGTTGGACATTGAGTGCTGTTAGGTTATTGAGCCAGGTTTGGGTGGTGGAAATTTTCGCCGGAGGTGAGATGAGTAGGAACTCAGTTTTCAGAGCATTTAGTTTGAGGTGATTATCGGCCAACCAAGATTGAGTGTTACTAAGTGTGGAATTCAGAAGTTTGATATCTTCCGGGGATTGTAGCTTTAGGTAAAGTTGTGTGTCATCGGCGTACATATGGAATTGAACATTGGATGCTTGGAGCAAGGTGGCGAGCGGTTCCATGATGAGGTTGAACAGTGTGGGGGAGAGGGAGGATCCTTGTGGAACACCTAGATCTGCAGGCACAGGTGTAGATAGCACATTGTCGATCTTGAACTTCTGAGACCGGTTATGACGGAAGGAAGAAAAACATTTGAGAACAGTTCCCGATAGACCCATTCTAGTGCTTAGCAACTCCAGTAAGTTCTCGTGTTTGACCGTGTCAAATGCTGAAGAGAGGTCAAGAAGGATGAGGAGGCAGGACTCATTGCGATCAAGGATTTGGAGGGCGTCATCAATTATGTGTGTCATAGCTGTTTCCGTGCTATGTTTCGCTCGGAAGCCTGATTGATGAGGGTTGAGGAGGTCAAATTGGTCAATGTGTTTTGTTAGTTGGAGTTGGACACATTTCTCCAGCAGTTTGGCCAGGGTGGGGATATTGGTGATAGGACGGTAATTGTTCAGGTCAGACGGGTCAGCTGTAGGTTTCTTGAGTATAGGCGTGACTTGCCCCACCTTGAGGGAGTCTGGAATGAGACCTTGTTGAAGGGAGCTGTTGATGATTTTGGTCCAAAGTGGGAGGAGCAAGGGGATGAAGTCTTTTACAGCATTAACAGGTAGGGGGTCTATGAGGTGATTAGAGGGCCTCAAGGTGCAGAGCAGTTTGTGTATTGCTTCTTCCGAGTAGGTGTCGAAGTACAGCCATGATGCCTTGTTTTTAGGTTGAGTGTTAGACATTCTGGTGTGGTTGGGGAATCGGCTTACATCCATGATGAGGTCATTTCTTATGTTGTCGGTCTTTAGCTTAAAGAAAGCAGAGAAGGCTTCACAGTGTGGGGTGTCGCTTGTTGTGCTGTTTGATTGTAAGGGTTGTGTCTTTGTTTGAGTCTTGATTAGTTCGAACAGCTTTCTTGGCCTGTTTTTTGCTTGGTCCAACTGGCGGCTAAAGAAGTCCGACTTTGCGCGCTTTATTTTCCTAAAGTAGGCATTTCACTTGTTCTTAAGCGTTTTGAGATGCAGTGATGAGGGGTCAGATCTCCAGGTACGCTTTGCCATTCGCATAGTACGCCTGTCATCATTGAGTCTGCCGTCATACCAGGGGTTAGAAATTTTGGTGGAGACTCTCTTCAGTTGCAATGGGGCGACTTCATTGACTATTGAATTCATAGAGTCATGGTAGTGATCGGTCAGTGATTGAACATCCGAGGCACCTGAAGGGGGAAGGAGGAGACTGCCGATGTGGGGAGGCAGGGTAGTGGGGTTAAGATTCTTCATGTCTCTTTTCCAGGTTTTGGATTTGGTGGGTTGAGCCGGGTTAGGTTTAACTTTTTCGTTGATAAAGAAGGTGATAATGTGGTGGTCTGACCAGTCGCAGGGTTGGATCGCCTCCAGTTGGGTAGAGTCCTCTTTGGCGATGATGAGATCGAGTATCGAGCCTTTGTCGTGTGTTGGTCTATCGCATATTTGGGTGAGGTCAAGCGCATTAAGGAAAGTTTCGAGACTATTCACCACTGTGTCTTTCTGATCGTTCCAGTGGAGATTAAAGTCACCCAGGTAGACTTGGGTGGTCTGCCGACCGGCATTGGATGTGATCGTGTCCATGAGTTGTTGGGTGAATATGAGGTTGTCACCAGGCGGGTGATAGATGAGATGTAAAGCACAAACTTGTTTGCCCTCGCTGGTGATATCGAGGCAGAGGAGTTCACAGGAAGTAAGGGAGGGGGAGGTGGCTTTAGTAACGGAGAGGTTGCTCCTAAAAATGCATGCAATTCCCCCGCCCGTCTTGCCAGGCCTGTCCAGTCTAATGATGTGATAATTGGGGGGGACTAGTATGTCCATTATCGGGGTAGAGGCTTCAGTAAGCCACGTTTCAGTCAGAATGGCTAGGTCCAGATCCATTGCTGAGACGAGATCAGCGATGTCGGAGGAGTGTCTCTGGGCCGATCTGCAATTGAGTAGGATGCATTTGAGTTTGGGAGTGAGAAGGGTGGTCGAGCCTTCTAGAGAGAGGGGGACTTTTCTGAGGTTGTTAGGGACGGAACCTCTGTTGCTAAGGGTTGGGAGCCTCAGAGGATTTGTGAGAATTGTGGGTATGGGGATGTGTGTGTTGGATATGTGTTTTACCGGACCTGGGCCATAAGAGCGTAGGAGAGAGCATAGGTCGCGGTCCGACAGTGAGTTGAGGACACGACGGGGGCGGTGGGAGTTATTGCGAACGGGGATAGTCGGCCAGCGCGGGGGTCGTTGGAGGCGAGGGTATGTAGGGAGGGTGCGTCGTTTGTAGGGTAGTGGGATGGTGGGAGGTAGACTGGGCTGTGAGAAGAGAAGGTCTTTGATTGCGTGGAGATCTTTTTTGACTTGTAGGAGATCCTCTTTGACTTGTTGGAGGGTGGATAAAGTCAAGTCAAGAGGTGGATTGGAGATGGGGTTGGTGGTGAGAGCCATTGGTGAATGGTTGAGTAGTGAGCTGGAAAGCGGGCAGGGTATCGAGGGGGGGGATATGCTAGCGTTGTTGGAAGGTTCTACGGTGAGAATGAGTGGGATGACATTCGATGTGTGGGCGGGTTTGTGGGCGAGGGGTGTGGGTGAGGTAGGGGGAGGGTGGGAGGCATAGGTAGTGACGTCAGTGGGAGACCGTGCCGGTGAGTTGAAGAGTGAGTGAAGGCTCAAGACAGTGGGGGTGGCAGGAAGGTAGTGGGGGCTGAGAATGGGAGGGGAGAGAGGGGGGGATGTTAAGGTAAGGGAGGCGGAATGTTCTGTGGGACTGGTTGGGAGGGTGGGGGTGTCGTGAGTGAGAGTGGGGAGGGAGCTGGGGAGGGAGAGGGATCTGCCGTGGGGGGGAGGGAAGGGGGGAGATAAACTCCGGACGGTGGTGTGTTCAGTAGCGTTCATGGGGGGTGTAGCGGGGGGGAAGGGGGCGTGGGGGTATCGAGGATGTGGGTGTATCGAGGATGTATGGGGGGAGTGTACTCACGTGGGGACTGAGAGTGGGGGGGAACAATGGGTGGGATTTGTCATTGTGCGTGCCCTTCTGGTGCTGATCTAGGTAGGAGGTGTTGTGGGTGGGAGTTGTTATGTCAGGGGAGAGAGGGATGGGAGAGGTATGAGTGGGGGTCAAAAGGGTAGTGTTAGAGGGGCGGCTAGTGTATGAGGGGGAGACATTTGTGACTGCGCTTGGGGAGAGTGGGGCGGTAACAGCAGGTGGGCGATTGACTAGGGTGCTGGGGGTAGAGGTGAGGTGCGTGTGGATCCGACGCTGAGCTATGTTAGAAGTGTTGTGGGTGGGGGCTGCGACGTCAGGGGTGATAGTGCTGGTGGAGGTCCGCAGCTTGGAAAGGTGCTCTTTGAACTTGGGGAACAGGTTGTCTAGTAGTTCCAGGTTCTTGTCTGTGGATTGAATTAGGACAATCCCGTTATTGTAGATAGTAATGGTGGTTCTGCCAGGGAAGAGTTGGGAAGGTGTGATAGAGAGAGTTAGGCCATGAGCTGTTTTCCTGGTGGTAGAGACGGTGAGTAGGGTTAGGAACGCTTTTCTCCATTGGTCTCTGCGTGAGGTGTGGAAGATGATATCAATGTTCAGGGCTCCATTGCCCGGTGAGAAGTAGGTGTCGGCGAAGGGTGTTTCAGGGTGCGACCTCAAGAAGTTATGTTTAAAGCGTTTAGCGGCTTTTTTGGTGAGAGTGGAAGGGTAGTTGATTCTATATGTGTGCTTACCGATGAGATCCATGTTAGGATGGCTGTAACGTTGGGTGTGGGAGAGAAGACGACAATAAAACTGTCAGCCGTTGGTTACAGGGCACAGGAGTGACACTAGTGAGTAGCCAAAAGTAGCCAAAAATATAAGAGGTAGCAGTCGGTGCAATCCAGGAACAAACAGTGCGTAGGTGCAGCTTACACAATGTACAATATATGAGAGGTAGCAATCAGCTTACACCATGTACAATATATGAGAGGTAGCAACCAGTTAGGTGGAGCCAAATTGACACATCATAATGTAAGAGGTAGCAACGGTGTAATCCAGGTGTAGAAAGTGGCTGGGTGCAGCTTACAAGACTAACGAAATATATGAGGTAATAATCAGTGCAACATAGTGATAAAAGTGAGATGGGAGCAGCTTACCAGACTGAAAGAACCGAATGAGGTAGCGATCATTGAATAATAGGGATAAAAGTGAGATAGGTGCAGCTTACAACATGGACAGTATACAAATATGAATAAAATACTGGTGAATTACTGGAGCCAATATATGTGCAACCAGATGACTGCAATAGACAAGTATGACATTAATAAGCAACCTGTAGAATATGAGGTAGCAATCAGTGCACTGTCGGTGAGTAAAAGTGGAAATGGGTGTAAGTTACTTAAAGTGTAAAAGTACCAGTAGTAATATAATAATATAATAATGCAATAAAAGTTACATAAAGTTACATAAGTTACATAAGATGTAAAAGTACCAATAGTAGTATAATAATATAATACTGCAATAAAAGGCAAACACTTAATCGCATAAAGATTTAAGTACAGAGCTATGTAGAGTCTGTGGTACCGATAGTAAACAGTAGTCAGAAGGACTAGTCCATGATGGCCGCCAAAGATAGGAAGAGTTGTCTAAAAATGGCCGCCAAGTCAGGGGGATAGAATCATTAGTCCTCTTTTAGTTGTTGCTGTTTTCAGGGCAGGGAAGAGCAGTTTCAGATTCTATTCCGGCTGGCTCAGGATCTTGCATGCCATGGGGAGTCTTATCTCAACTTTTTGTTATCTTAAGTGGAGCTGCTCAGGGGCCTCGTGGGTTCAGGCGGTACAGGAGGGGATTAAGTGCTCAGTTTATGGCCCCGGCCATTTTGAACAAAGGAGGTTCAAGAACGAGTGGGGCAATTAAGAACCTTGTCCTGTAAAAACGAGTGGGGCAAAGTAAATACCTTTTTCCAGCCTTCACTTCAGCATGAGCTCTGCAGTCCCGGCCTCAGGTGTAAAGATGATCTTTGCCAACGTTTGCAGATCACGGTGGCAGTAGCGCCCAGATCAACAGGCTCACCTCCGAGCCGAAGGGGGCCGCCTCTGCTCTTGTGTCAAGTCGTCAGAACCGTGAGCGCGAGAACTGCGAGCCCCCCCCCGAACGCCAGGCGCCAGCTTCCTCCAGTGGCTCAACGGTGGCTGCAAGCAGGGGACGAGCAGCCAGGCACACAGCACACCCGGCAGGGCAGGATGCGCTGGACTCAGCCCGCAGCGATCAGCCAGGCGGGGAAGCCCTCGATCGCCCGCGCTCCGCCCGTCCGCCACGTCCCACACCTCTTCTGCCTCCACGACCGCCGGGGAGCACGGGGGTCCCACCGATCCGCCCCGCCAGGCGTCGATCCCCGAGGATGCACGGACTCCGGCCCCCTGCACATGCAGTGTCTCACCGTAGCCCGGCGCACACAAGGCGGCTCACGGTGCCTGCTCCCGTTGCAGCCCCTCATCCACGCCTCTGACCCCTTCCTCCTTAAGCCGTGTGCAGCGCCCGAAGACAGGTGGGCTCCGGACCTCCGTCCCAGGTTCTGTGTAGAGGCGCAGCAGCCAGGCGGGGCAGACTCCAGCTGCGGCCGCTCAGACGTGTGTGGATCCCTCAGCAGCTCCGCAGGTTCCAGCCGACTCCAACCCTCCGCACCGACTCACCAATCGGTCCTCCGTCCCCGAGCTCCAGCTGCCCAGTCTCGGCAAGGCGATGGGGGTGTCTGCAGGCGAGCGTCCAGGAGCAGTCTGGCGAGGATGAGGGGAGATCACAGGTCTTCACAGGCTCCCGATCTCCGCCATGCAGGTAAGCGTGAAAAACCAGTTACTTTTCAATCCAGTTACTTTCACCATCCAGTTACTTTTGGTAGTGCAGTTCCTTAAGACTGGTGGGTGCTTAGCAGGGATAAAGCCCGAATTGGGACCCCAAGCACCGGGAGCTCTTTACAGGAGCTCCTACCAGGCAGCCATCTTGGAACTACGGAAATATTAATATACATTTATAAAATATTATGGTGGTGGGAAGTCGGATGTATGATTGTTTTTACGATCGCAACTGCAGTCACAAAACAATTGCAGGTACCACCAACTTCAAGTTAGTGGTACGCCAGTCGCAAACGGAAAGGGGGCCACAAGGGACCCCTTGCCATTTGTGTTTTGCAACAATTTTTTTTTTTTTAATAGCATGCTTTAAACGTATTCAGTTTTCCTTTATGAAAAACGGGCTGCATTTGAAAACAATGAGTTCCTTTATTTAAAAAGCAAACACAATCATGGTGGTCTGCTGTCCCCAGCAGGCCACCATCCCTGTGTTATTGCCCATTCCCAATGGGTTGCAAACTGCAACCTGCCTCATTAATTTTGATGAGGAAGGTCATTTGTGACCCTATTGTGAACGCTAAAAGTGTCTTAGACACGTTAGTCCATTCTGTTTTACGAGTAGCAAAAAATCGCACCTTGTGACCCGCAAAACGGAATGGTTGTACATCTGGCACTAGATATGGCCAGCCCTTACAAATAAGAAACATCTGGCAATTTGATATCTTCTGTATATTATAAATTAATTCTATGTGCCGAAGATGTATTCCTATCTTCTTTCTTGCTGTGCTCCGATGTTAGGTCCCTTACTAAATTATTTTCTTGTACAAAATTATTATTGCTATATGTAGATATTCAACTTAAACACATATGTACATTATTAATCATGTTCCATTTCTCAACAGGTTTTGCCTCCAGATGTGCTCACTCGGGTTAGTGAATATGTTCCTGAAATTGTGGAATTTGTTGAAAGGATTGTGGCTAATGGTTACGGGTAAGATTTGTTTCTTCTAAATGTTTGATCATTCTAATACAGCAGATAGTGATTTTTGTTCTAAATTAGTTTAAATGTATTTACAAGCTCATAATAGTATTATTGTTTCACTGAATTATTTAGAATTGGTTGAGGCCTAATGACAGTACTCTAGCGATTTCATTTCACCAAATATATTTGCTGACCTGTCATTTGTTACTACTATTATCTCCAATGGTAAGACCAAACTTTCAACCAATGTGAATTATTTCATCAGATTTACGGCCTGTATAGATATAAAGAAGCATTAAGTGGAACATGTTCCTCTTTGGGATTTACCTTTTCATTTCAAAGAGCTAATTATCATGGACTCTTCCACAGTGTTTTCCATCAAATTGAACTGTAAAAGTTTGTCATTGAGCATGTGAGGATTTCGGTAGTCATACAGATGTCTGAATTCCATTTCTATTATGATCTCAAGTGACTTTTTGTGATGCAGGGGCTAGGTTCCACACAAAAATTACTGTTAGGCAATTTGGCAATGATGTGTGAAGTGTGCCAGCAGTTTGTCCTAGAAAAACACATCTTGCTTGCTGCACAAAGTATAAATGTTTAACATCATCAAGAAACTATTTTATCTTGCAGTTATCTGTCAAATGGATCTGTGTACTTTGACACAGTGAAGTTTGATGCCTCTGGAAAACACTCTTATGCCAAGTTGGTCCCAGAAGCTGTTGGAGATCAAAAGGCTCTTCAGGAGGGCGAAGGTAATGTGTACTTATTGGTTTATTACTCTAAATCCAGGACTAAGAATGAAAGGAAAGGTTTACATCTGAAGTGGATGAAATTAAAGTGAGCATCACCAGAAGGTTTCAAAACTCAGTGTCGCATTTTGACTAGGATGGGTGGCCCACTAGGTCAATAAAGCCCTGGCTTCGTCTCCCAAGTGAATGGCTGCTTTACTTTATTATGAGATCCCCCTCTGCCTGATTTACTGCCATGTTGAAGCTACTATCTTACCTTATTTTAGTCTTTCATAATTAAACCTCCAAAGAAGATGTTTCATTGTGCAGAACAAAGAAACGTCCATGACACTCAGTGAGGTTAGTCTCTGCACGCCAGGGACATTGTTTTATTTTTCTGGGCAGACCCCATGGTTGAACCTATTCAGCAAATACCAAACTGAGCTGTTACCTTTCTGTGGCATATAGGGCCACCAAGGTCAGAGGTTTCTGATGGTGGAGCAAGTTGCTGTGCGGTCAGAACCCTGCCACTTTCCCTACTTCTAAATGGGGGCAAGGAAACTGCAAATCAGTAGGGGGTGAAGCCCACCGAATTTGTAGTGGGCCTTCCTCTAGGCCAAATTTAAAGCCAAGCCGTTACCTGAATATTCAGAATAGGGCTAGAGCATTTCTGGCTCAGTGGAATAAATAAACCTTAATGCGCTAACTTAACTAGTCCTCTGCTACTAAGGGCCCGATGTAGGTAAATCTAATTTACCACTTCTAAAATACCGAATCATACCGATTCGGTATTTAAGAAGTGGTAAATTAGAGGGGGGGGAATGTAGGTAATTCTGATTCGGTAAATACCGAATCTGTAAGATTCGGTATTTACCGATTCTGTAAATACCGAATTGGTATCCCCCATTGATTCCTATGGGCCTTGAAGCCCATAGGAATCAATGTGGAATACCGAATCGGTAGTTACCGATTCGGTAATTACCTATTCTTGCAAGGGTGCAGGGGGTGTCACTTTGACACCCTCTGGCACCCCAATTACAGGCATGTGTGCCATGTGGCACACAGACATGCCCTAAGGGCATGTCTGTGTGTCACATGGCACAGGTGTGCATGCACAGATGTGCATGCACACCTGGATTCGGTATTTCACCACCCAATTGGATTGGGTGGTAAAATACCGACTCCTAAAGGCCTGTGGGACTCAGAAGAGTCCCACCTACATCTGGAAGGTACCGAATCGGTAAAAATACCGATTCGGAATTTTACAGATTCTGTAAATTTACCGATTCGGTAAATTTACAGAATCTGTAAAATCTGGCCCCCTACATCTCAAGATGCCAAATACAGGTCGGAAATGGCCGAATTCGGCCGTTTCCGACCGGTATTTGCCACCCACATCGGGCCCTTAGTCTGTCATTATGTGCCAATAAGGATTTGTGAATCACTTCCCTGAACCACGTTGTAATATAAAGGTATTTTCGCTTGTATTGTATTTCAAATAATTATACATCTGCTTTTCTGTTATGTTAAGGAAAAGTTACATTTAATTACATTGTGTCTATTCTACATGTAATGTTGGTTTTTTTCAGCTCTTTATGCTATCCCAGGGGCTTCTTAAAGCGGTATGCATTACTGAAGAGATTAAAACAAAAAGTGGTGAAGGAAGGGGGATGCCAAAGGGAATGCAATAGTGAACTCTTTAAGGTGCAGCCTCAAGCACCTTTGTATAATATAGTTTTTAAAAAGCTGAAGCCTAAATATAAACAGGTCACACTTTACTGGCTAAAAACATTTTTTTTAATTTCTAGAATTACATATTTTATGGCCGAAGACCAGTATGAAGGAACAATCTCTAAATCACTTTCTGCCTTCTTTTCAAGTATTATCTATCCTGCTAATAACCTTTCACAGGAAGCTTATCAAATAGTGTTGAACTCATCAATCATGAATGCAATAATACTCACTTTGCAAAAACTCTGTGAAGATCTTTGAAAATTCCTTCATTCTCCTTTTGGACAATATTGCTTCAGGCCCATGTAATGACCTTTTTACAAACCTATTTGTCTCCCTTTTTCTATCAGGACAATTGCTTTCAGTTTTCAAGCAATTGATTTAAGATTTTTCCACATGCTAAACTTTCTCTTCAGCCTCTTCAATTTATCTTTGTGAGGATTTTTTTTTTAAACTTGCCTTCGATTTCATGGTCACCCCTTTCTTAAAGATTTCTCACTCCATTACCTTTGTTCCTGCCTCCTGTAAGAGAACCATCATCTCTCCTGTATTAAAGATCTTTTTCTCTCTGCTCTTACTAAATGTTCTGAGAATTGTCATATGTCAACCTGTTTGAATTAAATTCTGTTCTAAATTCGGATCAGTCAGGATTCTTCCCGCATGCCTTGGGATACAGTGCTGATTTTCACCCTAGGCGAATTGGGTTCAAAGTTTGATTGAGGAGGACCAGCTACACTGATCCTCCTCTATCTTATGGGTGCCTTCAGCATGGTCTCTTCTCATTTGTCGGAGATTGGAGTAAGAAGCATTTCATTGATCTGGATTTCCTCTTTTTATTATTTTTTCCTCGTCTATTCGTTTTATCTAGATTGCAAGTATAGCAGATTTTATAACCACCCCAAATGGGTAAATCCAAATCTGTAGATCACTAACTCCCCTTGTTGCCCTATTGACTAAGGTCCCATCTAGATTAATTCTCACCCCTCTTCCCCCTCCTCCTCCAGTACTTGGATACTGCCCAATCAATATCCTATCAAACATAGTCCACCCTGCAGGTCTCAAATAGTCTGAACACCAAAATCCTTTTTATAACATTTATGACATAGTGCATCCTAGCAAAGCTCCTTATTTGATGTTTTATTGTGGCAGCCAGATAAATAAGATCTGCTATACAGCCTATCCAGGCAGATCTTGGATTCACACTCACTCCATCTCTACACGTAAAACCTCTCCCAGATCCATATGTTCAGAGAATGGACGACTTCGTGCCACTAACAGCAAACAAAATGGAATTGAGAACATAAAGAAGAATTACCAGTACTGTAAAGGGACAGAGCTGTACAGTGCTACCAGCATAACGCAAACTGTAAAAATTCATGTTTATCCCTAGCCTTTCCTCATTCATCACATTGCCAAGTGCCATGTATCATCACCTGGTGCCCACACTTTGGAGCTCATTCAACACACCCTACGTATTTTCATACAGATGTTTCTCATAGCTACATAGAGTATACGTTTCTCATATCTGAATAAGAATATGATACTCACAATCCATTATAAAGTTTGTGGAACAATCTTCCTTTTTCCATTTCCTCAAAAATATTTTCTTTTGCTACCTTGAAGACGCTGTAGAATTTTTTTTATAAGGATAAATATAGAAGACACCAACATTAGAGGAATGGGAACAAGACATGGACATGGAGAGGTTCATGATAGCAGAAAGAGTAGTCTATGAAAGTTGGGGGTGCCCCCAGAAGTGGGATCGGATATGGAGCTAATGGAATGCCCATAGGGGCAATATTTGTAACTTGCCCTCTATCCGAAGGAACAGATCCAGCTAGGGAGGGAATATTACAGATGAAAATGACGAAGGACTGTATTGGGTCTCTGATGATTCGAACTGACTGTGGGATATTCCAAACATCTGGTGTATGACTACCCAAATTTCATAAAAAGAGTTAAAAAAAATCCTTCCTATCATAAGCATCAGACCAGAAAGATCAAATGTGTATCATATACTCCATATGACCATTCATAGCTCCAGAGCACCGGAATCTGTATTATTTTTTATTGGTGTCCAATAATTACAAAATATTAGTTTTTTCTGTATTTGCAACAATTTAAGACTAAATCTCATTACAGATGAATGGATGCAAGTTTTTTCCCCCAAGTTTCATTCAATGAAAGAAGTAGCTCAAGGAAAAGAGAGTGCGCAGGAACAACCATATATGAAAAACAGAGTACTGCCACAGTAGTAATGGTGATCGCCTGGGAGGGTCCAAAACGGCAAAAGACAGGAATTATTTAACATATCCACCAAACAAAAGCAGGCATTGCGGAAGTGCAGTAGCAGAAGCCAGTAGGAAAGATGGGAGGTTCTTCACCCACACATACCAGATACACCATGCCTCGCAGAGCAGCGCATGCGCGCTGCGCTAGGATTAACCTAAAAAGTGTGAGACAGCCATATTCTTCAAAAGCTCTAAAGGTTGTGGAAATTATTAAAGTAACCCTTCAGCGATCGTAAAACACTGAAACTAACGTTTTTTCCATAATTCACTTTTATCATATTGCGGTTTTGAACTGTTTCTTTTTATATTTTAATTGTAATTGCATTTATATACCTTACTTACTACCCCTGAAGAGGCGTATATGTTGCAGATGGAATGTGTGTAGGTAACATTTCAAAGGTACAAACGAAACAATCCAATAAGAATAACATGCTACTGTCAAGCACTAAAACTTTTGGGTAAAAAAGCAGTTATACATGTACTAATCTAAAGGCGCAAATTTTATAAATTGTAATGTCAAAATATGCAGCCTTTTATGCAGTGTATCAAATTGGGGTATAAGCAGACACGTGCGATCTTTTAGATGATGCCTTGCTGCTAAAACGTGAATATTAAAATGCTAACTTATTAATGATTTCAACGTTATTCACCACGTTCTTTGCCATTTAAGGACAGCAACAGCAGGCATGGTTTCAAAGCTGTGCTGCAAACTTTAAATCTGGTGAAGCAGTTTCCTGACGCCACATCAAATAATTTATGGGAGCAGTTCAAAGCCTGCAATGCTATGAAAGGTAGCATATGTTTGTTTTGCTTGCTATCCTCCTAACACCACCCACATAGCCACCTAGTGCTATGGGTAGTAAAACCTGTAAATGTTAAGCACCCAGGATAATGTGCTGAATGGCTAAAAACTTATAAAAACCCAAAGGCAAGTCCTGCTGGCTATGCCAACGCTTGTTTCTTTTTACAAACACTCCTAAAGTGCGTCCCAGCAGTCCCTCTCATTCACCCACTCCCTCCTCCTGCTGCTGTTGTTCACTCCCTCATGTTGCTTTCCGACCCGCCCTCCTCCCGCTGTTCGTTGTTGGTTCCTGCACCCACTTTCTCCTGCTTTTGCAAACCTCTGAGTGCCTTCCTAGCCCAGCACAAACAACACTCTCACTTTGTCTTGAAAAGCGGGCAGGTGTGGAATTACATCTAAACATGTTGATGGATAGGCTCCTGCTCCTAAGACCCCTTGTTAGATTTCCTAATAATATTCTTGTCCACTGCCATTTACATAATCGGTTTACTGAGATGGCAACAAAGCCATCCAGACCCATCAAACATGTCACCCAGATTAGGCACAAAATATCTATAGGGTTTCTTTTACTAGAAAAGTGGTCCTCTTGAAATTTTAAAGTAGCCTGTGCAAACTACTGCGCAGAGGAGTAAACTCAAAAGAAGGTCTAGTTTTGTGTCAATTTCCATTCTTAATCAGAAAGCATGTTTTTATACTTTTAAAAACGATTTCAGAAAACAAGTTATTTTATTAATCTTAAAATAAATAACCTTTTTATACCTGGAAATAGTCCGAGTTGAACCAGACTTTCTAATAGCCTATCCTTTAATGCAGTGCTGCCATAGAGTCTTAAACACGAAATACCACTCTATTTGCATGGGCACCCAGGTAACAGCAGACATCAGAGGACAGTGACATTTAGGACATAAGTCTTGTTCTGCCAAGATGTGAGAGAACGGCTGTAGCACTGTGAGTAGAAAACGGCTGGTGAACATCTTCATTCCTTCAAACCCACCTTAGAGCCTTCAAAGTAACAGATGTCCTGTGACATGGCTGGAACTAACCCCAGAAGCGCCCAGGACCTGACGGCAGTGGTGAGGAAGGCTCTTTGGGCTCAATTTGATGCTGCAAGGCAAACAACAGCTAGTGTGCTCCATGATGAATGCTATTTACTCTTTTGGAAGTAAGCTTGTGCTATTCAAGGAACAACTGGATGATGTGGACTACACCCACTTCCCAAAACTGTTGACTGTGACCCGGAGGTTTTTAAATGCACAAGAAATGCTGTCAATGCTAGACCATGGTGCATGTCTCGAGGACATTTCTGGGGAGATTAAAGGGCATTTTTCTCAATTCAGAACCCTCCCCCACTGTTCAGGCTGGTTGAAAACCCTTGGACGGTGAGTGCACAAGATCTTGACGTTGTGGAACTTATTGGCATGAAAAGAGCGCAAGCAGAAATAGAGCTGATTGACATGCAGCACAATTCAGCTCTTGAAGCATCTTTTATGCTGCAGGCTCCAGAGGAATCCTGGATAATTGTGCCTTACAAATTTCCTCTTCTTTTTACAGTGGCCCAGACAGTAATTTGTATGTTCGGCTCATCATATTAATTGATTGATTGATTGAACATATGTTTGTTAAAGTTTGTTTTCCATAATGGGTCTGCTGAAGAGTATCTAAGAAATAAGCTTACAGACTTGCATCTGGGTCAGCTCTTAAGGCTTCCCGTTTCAGACATAGTACCAGATTACAGGACACTAATAGGAGGCATGAAGTGTAAAATAAGTTCCTAGTATGTCTGTCTTTATTTTTCTGAGTCAGTTAAACCTGTGCTGTATTGGGCCTGTGCTTAACCCCTTGGCTGCGGGGTGTTTTCCCCCCCGCTGTGCGGGGGGGGGGGGGGGTGCCGCGTGCGGCTCCGCTGTGCTGTTGACGAGGCACAGCGGAGCTGCCCTCGTGACGAGCTGAGCTCGTCACACCACACCCGTTTTTAGAACATTCAGCACAGCGGGGAAATTATCCCCGCATGCGAACGTTCCAACAGCTGTGACGTGCTCAGCTCGTCATGAGGGCAGCTCAACCGTCCCTCATGACAGCTGAGCTCGTCAACAGCACCCAAGGGGTTAATATCCGGTTAATGAGAATCACCATACAGTGCCTCTTAATATTGCTGTTATCTGATAATGAAAAGGAATTATGAAAGTGTCTTCCTTGTAGCTTTGTAGTTGCATCTGCTGTCCAAATAAAGCATTTTCTAGTAATAGTTTGAAAAGGCCCAGAGTTTTTATTTTTTTATTGCTCTAGCCCCGCCCCCAATGACCCTGCCCCCACCCGTAGGCCCATCGGTGTGGCCCTAGGCCACAAACCAGATTGTGATTTTGCCCCTGTGAGAAAGTTTGTGAGTACCCACGATCTAGAGGGTTATTCTGACGTGATTGCTCCTTTCATTTAATCAGCCACATAGTAATTTTCATGCTCCAGAGTTTTTTTTAAGTGAAACCTGAAGAAATGTCAGGGAAACCTAAATGCAATTGCTATCAATCTCTCTGAATTTTCAGAAGATGTTGTGCTTAATTCTGTGATAATCATTTCAGAATGCTGACATTCATTTTGTGCCTTAAATTAGTTCATCCAAAGTGGTTTTATTGTCCATAAAGTTAACAACATTGTATTATGTTCCCAGGTGATCTGAGTATATCAGCTGATCGTTTAAGTGAGAAACGTTCACCTAATGATTTTGCTTTGTGGAAAAGCTCAAAACCTGGAGAGCCATCCTGGAAATCGCCTTGGGGAATGGTGAGAATGGGAAGAGTGCATATTTGTAAACTTCTGTACAATTTAGCCATAAAAGTCACTGTTTAGAATGCTAGTTTTCACCTACATTTTATTGAGCTTTACAGCTGTTATGCCAAGAATATTTGTGGAATAAATTATAAACTGGTATGGGCTACTTGTATATATTTTCTGTAAGCTGATTACACTGTCAATGTTTTTCAGGGCTCAGGGAACGCTAAGGCCTTCATTACGAGTAGCCTATTAAATTACTTAATTCAGAATTCACATTAATGCAAACTTTATCGCACCCAGTAAGTACTTGGTATGATATTAGTCTGACCCCCGAAGTTACGTTTTGACAGGTCAGACCTCCTGGAACTTGCCTAGTAATTACCGGACAAAACAGATTTTGATAGAGTAAGCACCAAAATCCCCATTGCATTCCACAGGAAGTCAGAATATGTGCAGTTTATCACAGGCAATAAATTCCAATCCCATCCGAGTCAGATTTTAACAGGTCTAATACATATTGAACCAAAAATATGCCAAATTGCAATAGAGACCAAAGGTGATTTTGTAGCTTTTAACAGATTTGAGACATCTGCCAGAAATTAGAAGATGTCCTTTGTTTTCTTTAGAGCGTATATCCAGGATTACTTTCCATATAGAGTGGATGGAGTCACGGTTTGGATCTTTTTTCAGTCATGAATGTGTGTGTGTACATGTTTGTGGCATGTGTAGCTGTAGATACACATGCTGTGCATACTCCTGCCAGCTAGTGTTGGGCACGGACGTGTGCATCTTCTTTTTGTTGAAAGAAGTGTCCTTGAGTCACGAGGTGTTGTGACTCCACCTATTGTTGGCAATACGCATGGGCATCAGCTTCATAGTCAGATTGTTTTTCTCTGCCATCTGGTTCAAATGTGAGCTCCGGTTCAATGCTACTTGGTGTTCTCACCTGGCCCTGACACTGTCCCTTGTCTGCCAAACAATCCTCTTTTTTCATCTGTCTACCATCCTGTGTTACTTCAAAGTCGATATTTCTTCGTGGTCCGCTAAATCAACCAGTGGGGCTTTACTTCTACTCGATCCCCCTCGAACAGTCGGGAATGCACACGTGATAAAGAGGACTCCTTTTAGTTTCTGCCCATCTTGGTACGCCAAGTGCCCCAGGAAGGACTTGCGCAAGGTTTGTAGCCTGTTCCAGTCTCCTGATCACAGAAAGGAATTCTGTGCGGCGTCTCACATGCCGTAACAAAAAGTCTCTTAGGAACTCTCAGGTGTGTCGCATTTCCTCTGCTTGGATGGCGCAGCGCCAGGGAGAGGAAGACACTCCGGATCTGCTCGGCGAAGAGAAAGCTCTACAGCAACCGGGCACATCTGGCACCAGGATTGAAGAGGCCTAATCTTTGGAGAAGGCTGCTTCCGACTCCAATGTTGAAGCCAAAAGACAGCCAGGGTGAACGCATTCCAAAGTCTAAAAGCTCATTTTCAGCCAGAGCGTCAGGGAACGGTCAGGACAGTAATGTTTTGTTTGGGCATGATGGTGTCCTGCATTGCAATTTACTCATGTAAGGTTACACGTGTCCCTTACAGCAGTGCCTAGCAGCACAGTGTCCTCAAGAAGATGGTCAATGGGAGGATCTAGTATTAATTTGGGGCCAGACAAATCTCTCTCTGCAGTGGTGGAACACCAACAATCTGTTGCAGTCCTTTCGAGTCCCAGTTTCACAGAAGACCATCGCCATGGATGTTTCGCTCACCAGATAGGGAGCACATCTCCAAGATGACACAATCCAAGGCTTGTCGACTCCCATGCAACAGGGTCTTCACATCAACCACCTGGAATTGCTGGCTATTCAGTTTGCTCTTCAAGCATTCCTTCCAACTAATTCGCAACAAGTTAATTCTAGTCCACACAGACAATACCACAGCCATGTTTTACCTGAAGAAGCAAGGGGGCATGCACTCGCTACAGCTGTCTGTTCTAGCTCAATGCATCTGGAAGTGGGCTATACATCACATAGTGCAGTTGGTCATATAGTACATTCCCGATCTGGACAATGCCTTGGCAGACCTGCTCAGCAGGATGCATCAACAAGTCCATGAGTGGGAACTCCTCCCCCAGGCCCCTCTTTTGTATTTTCAACTGCGGGGGTGGGGGTTTCCTCACATAGTCCTGTTCACCACCACCAAAAATGCAAAACGCCCAAACTTCCCCACCAGGTTACCACATCCGTGGTCCCCTGACAATGCATTATGACTAAACTGGTCAGGGATCTTTGCCTATGCGTTTCCACTTCTCCCAAACCCACCATTCAGAGTTCGCAAGCTGAGGGAGACATGCCATGCCCTCATCCTGGTAGCCCCAACCTGGCCGTGCCAGCCTTGGTACTCCACTCTGCTGGAACTCTTGCTAGTTCCTCACGAGAAGCATCCCCACAGGCAGGACCTTGTAACTCAAGATCACTGCACCTTCTGACACCCCAACCGTCAGCAACTCAACCTTGCGATATGGCTCCTGAGATCTTAAAATGTGGTTACCTTGACCTATCACATGAATAGATATCCATTCTCATGAAGCACATAGACCTACTACAAGGGCCTACTGCGCTGCCAAATGAAAGTGCTTTGTCCATTATTGTTTTCCAAAACAATCAATC
Organism: Lissotriton helveticus; assembly: GCF_964261635.1. Classification (NCBI taxonomy): domain Eukaryota; kingdom Metazoa; phylum Chordata; class Amphibia; order Caudata; family Salamandridae; genus Lissotriton; species Lissotriton helveticus. The sequence goes on along the minus strand of NC_136061.1, from coordinate 1,912,500,840 downwards.
CTCTAACACAGTCGGTACAAGACGGTATCTACTCCCTTGTTCACCTTCAACAGTCATGCCTTGCCTGCACCTCCATTCGGTTATATTTGACCTCAGTGGCTGCTTACGTACAGAATAGGCATCACCTTTCACTGTTCAAATAACCTTTCTTATAAGTCTTCATGGTGGTCTTTAAGCGGGTTATCCTGCCTTGGACGCCTCCTGATCCAATGTGGAAGTTTCCCTCAAGCGAGTCAGTGAGGTTAACACTTTCATCTGAGAGGAACCTTTTTTCAAATTTCACCCAGACAGGGTGGTCCTTGGAACCAACCCTAAATTCCTCCCTAAGGTGGTTTCCAGTTTTTAACTCAATCAAACAATTGAGCTGCCAGTTTTCTTTTGACACCCAGAGTTTGTTGTGGAATGCATCTTGCATATCCTGGATATCAATAGTGTTAATGTATTATGTGGATTGAATAAAACCTACTCCAAACTACATAAAGGCCATGCTATTCCCAAAGCAGCTAATGCTTGTTGGCTACTTAAGTGTATCCAAACTTGCTATGCTAGAGCTAAAAGATCCCTACCTGTCCCTCTGAGACTCCATTCCATGTGCAAGGAAGGGTAAATCAATCAATCCTAGTCAGAGACCTGCTCGCCCCCCGCAGCTCGGCTGTCAAGTGCCACCGCTCTGGGCACTGTGCTCTACTCGGCCAGGTAGGTTTTCGAGGCCCTCCTCCACCCACAGGCTCCTGCCTGCGCCTTATCCCTGGTGGCCCAGTTGGAGAACCTTGCTCTTCTGCTGGCGGCTGTTATCTGTGTCTGTCTTTGTCTGTCTTTGTGCTGCTTTTCTGTGTCTGTGCCCGTGTCTGTCTTTGTGCCACCTTTCTGTCTTGCTGTCCCTGTGCCTGTCCTTGTCCTATTTTTCTGTTGTGCTGTCTCTGTGCCTATGTCTGTCTTTGTGCCACTTTTCTGTCTTTCTGTGCCCGTTTTCTGTCTTCATTGTGCCTGTGTCCTCTGTGTTACTTAATTGTTTTTGTCTCCGTGCCCCTTGCCCTCCATGCCCTTCCCACCGCTGCTGCCCCCACGGCCCCATGCCCCCTCCCACTTCCCAGCTGCGCTTCCCTCCTATACTTAATGGCGGCCGCTGTGCGGCTGTGCGAAGTGGGCGCGCCACTGGTGTGCCAAAGGCAAGCCCGTCTGTGCTCGTCCACGACCCGGCCCGACCGCGGCCAGCGCCACGAACCCTGGATCTACGACCTACGACCATTTCCACTGATCTTCTCGCACTCAACCCCTTAAGGAACGCCAGCTGCCAGCAAGCAACGCCAAGCACCACCCACAGCCATTTCTCCTGCCGACACTGCCGACACTGCCGACAATCCTTCCCCACCGACAGCCCCCCATGGCCGCCGCACCCATGCCGGACACCTACACCACCGAAGCCCTGATGTGCATCCTCCTGAAAGTGCGCTCCTTACACAGACACGCCATTGAGATCTGGGACCTGCTCGACACCTTCTTGCCAGACGTCGCCGTCTTCGCGTAAACATGGACCAAGGCCACCTCCGCCCCTGACATCGCCACCACCATCCCAGATGGGTACAAGATCCAGAGAATGCCCTGCCCCCACCACCCTAGAGGAGGACTCGCCATCGCGCACAAGAGCTCCCTTCAACTCTCCACCTCCAGCACAAGCGAACCTTTCTCTAGCACAAAACAGCTCCACTTCCAGATTCAGACCAGCCCCAGAACCACAATGCGAAGGGCCTTTGTCTACAGACCCCCAGGGCCTCGCACCTCGTATGCCACCACCATTGCCGATCTCGTCGCACCCCACGCCATCGCCTCCACGGACTACATTCTCATCGGAGACCTGAACTTCAACCTCGGTGATCCCGACTCCACCACCCTCCTGGACAACCTCGACAATCTCTGACTAAAGCAGCTCGTCACCACCCCCGCCCACATTCTCGACCCCATCGTCGGAAGAGGGGCAAACATCCAATTCAGCCACACCATGCAGCCCCTCTGGACAACCACCACTGTGTACACTTCACCTTCACCACCACCACTGCACCCAAACCCGCCCGCGCCCACCATGAAGAAACTGGATCAAGGTCACAGAGGAACACCTCAACACCACCCTCTTCCACGACTCCCCCCGCCGCCCCCCTCCGCCACAACCAACACCAACTCTGCAGCAAAAGAACTACACCACCGAATCACCAGCTGCACAGACAAGCTCGCTCCCCACCGCCACCCTGTCAGACAGCGCCCCTGAAGGCCGCCTGGTTCACCACCGAACTCCAAGAAGACACTCTTTAGACACCTCAAGAAACTCTGGTGGAACAGGAAAACCACATAGACCAGAACACCTACAGGAACTACATGACTGAAGACCACAAGCGCATAAGAGCCTCCAAGAGGACCTTTATCAAAGACAAAATCCACACCAACGCCAGTAACGCAAAATAACTCTTCAACGCCATACAGCAGTTCACCAAACTCCCAGCGAAGCCATGGACGTCACACCATCCCAGGACCTCTGCAACAAGCTCAGCTCCTACTTCCACCTGAAAATCAAGGCCCCCTACAACAACTTCAGCGAACAGACTTCAGACACCACCTCTTTCTCCACCACCGACAACCAGCCCTCCATCACCATCTGGAAACAGGCTACCACGGAAGACACCGCCACGACCATGAGGAACATCCACTCAGGAGCACCCACGGTCCCCTCCCCGCCTCACATCTACCACCGAGCTGCTTCCACCATAGCTCCTGAACTATGCCGGACCATTAACACCTCCTTCGAATCAGGCATCTTCCCTAACGACTGGAGGCGGGGAGATGTCAAGCCCCTCCTCAGGAAACCCTCGGCTGACCCGACGGACCTGAAAAACTAGCGACCCATCTCTCGCCACCCCTTCGTAGCCAAAGTCACAGAGAGATTCGTCAACGCCCAGATGACCACCAAGAGAACGCTACCCTTGGCTCCTCCCAGTCTGGATTCCACAGCAGCCACAGCACCGAGATCGCCCTCCTCGCCGCCGCCGATGACATCTGCATGCTACTCGACCAAGGCCACACAACGGCCCTCATCCTACTAGACCTCTCCGCAGCCTTCTACATCGTCTCCCACCGCACTCTCGCCGCCAGACTCCATGATGCTGGCATACGGAGATCCGTCCTTGACTGGATCCTCTCCTTTCTCACCAGCAGAACCCAAAGGATCAGACTCCCACCCTTCCTCTCCGAATCCACAGAGATCAACTGCGGAGTACCCCAAGGATCCTCGCTCAGCCCCACGCTCTTCCACATTTACATGGCCCCCCTCGCCGCCATGGTCAGGCAGCATGGGCTCAGCATAGTATACTATGCAGACACTACACCCAGCTCATCCTCTCCCTCACGAAGAACCCCGAAGACGCCAGACTCAGCTTTCAGGAAGAAATGAAAGACATCTCAGCCTGGAGAAACAACAGCTGCCTTAAGCTCAACTCTGAGAAGACAGAGGTCCCTGTCCTTGGACCCTCCTCCACCACCTGGGACAACTCCTGGTGGCCTTCCGCCCTTGGAAACCCCCCCACTCTATCAGACCACGCCCGAAACCTCGGAATCATTCTAGACTTCTCCCTCACCTTCATTCTAGAATCCTCCCTCACCACGACCCGCCAGATCAACGCCGTCTCCTCAACCTGCTTCAACTCCCTCCGCAAGACCTTCAAGTGGACCCCCCCCCCCTGAATGCAGAAAGACTGTCACCCACGCACTCCTAACCAGCAGACTGGTCTACAGTAACAGTAACGCCCCCTATGCCGTAATCAACAAAAGCCTGCTACACAAGCTCCAAACCATCCAGAACACCGCAGCCAGACTTGTCCTCGGAAGCCCACGACGTGAGCACATGACCCAGCACCTACAAGCCCTCCACTGGCTCCTCATCGAGAAGAGAATAACCTTCAAGCTACTCGCCCACTCCTACAAATCCCTCCACAACATCGGACCCAAATACTTCAACAAAAGAGTCTCCTTCAGCCGAACTTGCCCTGGCAGAGACCCCACGCATCCGCAGAACCAGAGCAAGTGGAAGACCCTTCTCCTACGTCGCAGCAAAGACCTGGAATGAGCTGCCAGTCATCATTAGACGCTCCCCCACTCTGCAAATCTTCAGGAAGCGCCTCAAGACCTGGCTCTTCGACTGACCCGGAGCTGCACCCCCCCCCATGCCTTGTGACCCTCACGGGTGATTAGTGCGCTCAAAAAACCCTGATTGAGTGATTGATGGTTCAAGTCAAACAAGCTTTATTCGACAAATTGTCATAAAAGCATACAGTACTTACAAGCTTATGATTAAGATAATAAATACAGTTAAAAAATTGAGTAAAAAATAAAACAAATAAAATACTCTTAGGGCTATACATGTTACCCAGGAAATAGATATAACAATGTTGCATCCATAAACGGAATTAGTTTGCAAGCAATTTGGTTCTAATGGGCCATACCCACCCCAGGAATTTTGCCGTGGCTACATATACAGTCATATTAGTGCAGGTACAGATAATTCTTAAGGCAATCAGTCCACTGTTGGTGCCTAGTAGCCTGCACATTTGGCGCAGCCAAAATCGGCGGGGGGGCCACGTATGCTGAACATTCGAACAACAAGTGGCCAATAGTTTCAGAAAGTGTCGGGCATCCTGGACACGAGGCCTTATCTCCTGTGGACCATCTGCTAGTAAAGGCCCTTACAGGCAAGCTCCCAACTTGCAGTTGGAAGTAGAGTTTGCGGTCCAAGGGATTCATGATAGTGTCCCAGAATGCTTCCAAATATGGGCCCTCTTTAATATCCAGAAACATACCTGTCAAAGAACAGGGGTCTGTTTTCCTGAAGAGCTTGGTGGCTAAGGACTTCCAATAGAGGTCCTTGAGTACCTTCTTAGAGGGAAAACTTGCGTTGACTGGATCCTCCCATAATTCTTTGAGTCCTAGTTCACATAGGACACCCCGTATGTGCACCAGCCATTTAATTTTGTGGGTGTTGCCACTAAAAATTATATCCAGCAATACCCGAGTGTAGGTGGCCAGTTCTGGTGTAGTATAGATCCGCCTCCAGTATAGAACTGCGCGTAAGGATGCCACGATAGCTATTGGGGACAGCCCTAAGTCATAAAAGAGAGGCGTCAGGGGGGTGCTCTGAGGTAATTTAATTAAATTCCTTAAAAAGGAGTTTTCAGACACCGTCAATTCCCTGAGGTTCTCATGCCCCCACATTTCGACTCCGTATAAAGCGGAGCTAATCACTGTACCCTTATAAACCGCTAATACAGGGGCTATCGGTTTAGTGAGGGACCTCGAGTGTTCCGGACACAAAGCGCCAGTGAGCTGGCGATGTTTCAAAGTGGCCAGCTCAATCTGCTGCTTCCAGCGTAAGTCATTCTGGATACACACACCTAGGTAACTAAAGGCCTGGACCCTCTCTAAGGGGCGATCATTCATGGTTACAGAACCTCTAAAAGCTTTTGGGGCGTTAAAAGTCATAAACTTGGATTTAAGTACATTGACTTCTAAACCCCTTGTGGTGCAAAATTCATCAAAAAGCTTCAACGTCTTTTGCAACCCACTTGGGGTTTTTGCTACTATGAGGCAATCGTCTGCAAACATTAAAATGGGAAGTTTGGCTCCTGCAAGGATTGGGGCATCAACATTGGAATTAACTAAAATACTAGCAACATCATTAATGTAAAGGGAAAATAAAGTTGGGGCCAGTACACAGCCCTGCCGAACTCCGGATTCGACAGGGAACTGTGTTGTGACATTGCCAGGGCTACCCCATCTGATCTGGGCATAGTTTAGGTCATGGAGTTTTTTAACCAATGAGAGTAAGGGCCCGGGTAGACCCATGTCTTTAAGGACGTTCCACAGAGTTGAGCGGGGAACCAGATCGAAAGCCGCTCTCAAATCTACAAATGCGGCATATAAACTGCCGGAGCCCAATATCACAGTCTTCCAGTACAGCATTGTAAAATGCAATACCTGGTCGACCGTGCTAATGGATGTTCTAAAACCTGCTTGTAGGTTGGTCAAAATACTGTGGTCCCGTTCCCATGCCAGTATTTTATCCAAGATCAGCCTGCCAAGAATTTTTTGTGAGGTGTCGATCAGGCTGATCGGTCGGTAATTTCCAGGCAAAGATTTGTCCCCCTTTTTGAAGACGGGAATAATTTCAGCCCGAGACCCGATTTCGGTACGGGTGCTCCCTTAGCAATCAAATTTGAGAGGAGGAGTATATATGGGCCCCAAGAGACCCTATCCTGCAAGAATAGATCCGCGGGAATGCCATCGATACCCGTCTTTCAATGTAAATGGATAATCCAAAAATGGCAAGAAAGGAATCTCGGGGGAAAGATTTGAAACATCACCCTTCGCGTATTGCGGCTCAAAGTATGATACCCATTTGTCACGAGGGACCCAATTCTGGGGTTTCTCGGGGTTGCCATCCACACCCCACTTGTAAAAATTCCAGAATTTACGCGTATCTTTATGGTGTCCTGCCTCTTTTAAATCGTTCCACCTTTGCTTGTCCCAGTTACGTTTAGCTTTAGCGACGGCATTTTTATAGGCGGCCCTGGCAAAGCGGATTTTCGAACTTGTCCCAGTTTTAATCGCTCTACCCAGTTCCATGCGGGCCTGTCTGCATTCCCCTGAGTACCATCTGGGGGGTGGAGGAGCACGAGGGCCATTAGGCGTACTAGGCCTAGCAAAGAGTCTTTTTAGATCGCCAAAAAAGGTCTCATGAATCTTGGTTACCTGCATGTTTCTTGTGGTTGATGTGTCCTTTTTATATAAAACCTCTAAATCGCTTGTTGCTTGAGCTAACTTGATAGATATAGAGTCAATGCTCTGTTGATTAGTTAAGACCTTAGAACATCGGACATGACGCATGTCGTTTGTTACAACAGTGTCGATGGGAGTGGTGACTTCCGTCTCCTCTCCGATTTGGTCTGGGAGAATCCAATATGAGAGAGACAAGCACAAAGGATTGTGGTCGCTCTCAGCCCTTTCCATGATTAGCATGTCTTTAAGGAATCTCCATAAACCCAGACTGACCAAAATGTAATCAATTCTACTAGTTCGGAGGCCGTTCTTAACCCCTTCCATGCTGGGCCGATTCTGCTCCTGTGCTGAAGATTTCAGCGCGGGTGCGGTCATGACGGCCCCCAGCCGTCATCAGCACACGAGCACTGTAGTGCATGACGACTGGGGGCCGTCATCAGCATGTAAGGGGTTAAAGGTGTTTTTCCCTGACTTGTCACCAACGGTTCTCCCGTTTACTGATCTTAATCCTTTGTTAAGACAGAGTGAATTGATTTGGAGCGATACTTCAGACCATCTTTTAATTGGTTCAAGGTCAAGTTTGATTACCCCCCACTCTCTGTCCTGGTCGTCCGATAAGGTCCAGGTGTCGTTTAAAAGGGGTTCAAAAGTTGCATTAAAATCTCCCCCTACAATAACGTTAGAATGAGCAAGTTGTGATTCTAACATATCTTCCAGGTGTGCCATAACTACAGATTTCTTCCCTCCAGTACTGCGAGCATAAATATTAAAGATGTAAATGGGCTCCTTATTAGAAAACTCAAGTAATAGTGCCTGTAAATCAATATGGTTAGTAGTTATAATTTTGGTTTTATTGGCAAGATCCTGTCTAACCCATATTGTTAGGCCACCTGATGGGCGGCCTCTCCCTCCCTTTACAGCCATAGTGCTATAGTCCAGGTAGCCGGGAAAATGGAGGGGTTCCAGTAACCAGGTTTCCTGGTATAAGCATATTTCAAACTGACTTATAAAAGTCGTCCGCTCTGGTAGCTCCACTTTAGGTTTTAGGCCTGCCACGTTCCAGGAAAGAATCGAGCCAGCTTTACCATAAATGGAAACAATACCGTCATTACGAATTTCACTCACTGGAAGGGATGGCATACTAGGCAGGGATGGTATATCAGCCCTGGTGTGAGGAGTGGCGGGAACATCATTAAGTTAACTAATCAGATCCTGTCCAATAATATCATAGTTGGACAGCTCACTGGGTGCTCCAGGAGGAACTTGTGGGCGCAGTCAATCGTTATAATTTACCATGCATGATCCTCTGTCAAGTTTTCTAGTATCATTTGACCAGTTGGAGGGAGGGGTTGATCTCATCTGTATCCTGGAATAGTCAGGGGAGCATGATCTGAATTCTAAGTTTAGTAGCTCTCCTGCTATCATGGGATTTTTAAAGTTAAGTTTGATACAATCATAGGGCTCACCTGGAGAAAAAAGCCTTACTGCTCGGGAAATATCCTCCCTAACAGCAGACCTACATCCCCTCACATATCTGATCCAGTGTATAGCTTTGTTGGTCAAAGCTTCAGGTGTTTCACGATCTCTACCAATAGGCAATATTGATCAGATACACTGCAGGAGACCTATTTATATCAGAATTATCTGAGGGAACGCGCGAGTTTGCCAAAAAGGGTCCTTTCCCCTGGTAGGAGGCAGCAGTTTTCTGGTCTATCTGTCTATCTCTGGGGATGCCCTTGCTGGCCAGTTTCTCTGGAGCGATACTTGGCAGATTCATTGGAATAGTTGGGATTGCTGTAACTATGCCCCGGCATTGGGGTTTTGGTTTGGCTTGGACTGCTTCCCTCCCATTCCTGACCATCTCACTAAACGTAGTTTTGGGATTTTGGGTATTTCCCCTAGGGATTATCATAGGGTTTGTATTTTGACCCCTTGCGCCTATCGGGTTTGTGCCCGATGGTATGTGCGGCGCTGGGACCTGGTCAGAAACACCCCTCATGTTATTAATTACAGTTGTCAGATGGTCGATCTTAAATTGCATCTGTTCAACCATATCACATGAATGTTTTATGACTGACATCAAGGAGCTGTCGACAATTTCGGTAGTCCTGGGCACCTCTGTTTGGTTACTTTCAACGTGGGCTAAAACTGAGAATCTGTTAGAGCAAGTCAAAGCATTGAGATCTTCAGGAGGCTGTGTTGGATCTGGTATCGGCTGGGGTTGTTCAATATCAGATTCATCCCCCCAAATCCACAATAGGGCCCGCTTTCATCCCCGCAGTGGATTTATTTAAAAACATATCAGGGATAGTTGTAAGTCCCCTCTTCTGGGACCGGACTTCCAAAGCCCCCCCCCCGAGACTCCCACCCTCGGGGACAGATTGTAACAGGTCAGTGCAGTCTTGAACCAGGTCGTCGATCCTGTCCATCACACAATTCCCTCATGCATGTGGCAAACGTTTTTTTGACGGTTTATATTTCCGTTTCTTAGCTAGCTTCCCTCCCTTCGACATCACACCAGCGATTTCACTAGGCTCTTCCGTGGATTTACGTTTTCCCATATTACAGAATATCAGTCAGCAAACAATAATGGACAGTGAGAAGTACCTTAAGCTGGACTTCAATGGGGGGTGTCCCAGCCCTGCCTCCTCCTGCCCCGGACGGCAACAGACGGCCTGCCCTTTGCCCGGGCTTAGCCCGGCGCCACCCGCGCGCGTCCCGTGTTGCGGGGGAAGGCAGATGGTTTAAGTCCTACCAGGTGGCGAGGGGGAGAGGCGAGAGGTCCGGTGAGCCCAGCAGCGTCCTGGGGCTTGTGGTTCTCCTGGCGTGCTCCAAAGCAGCAGTGACTCCTTGCACACGATGCGTCTCCCGCGAGCGGGAGGCGCGAGCAGTGTTTGAAGCCCCCGGTGGCAAGGGGGAGGGGCGAGAGGTCCGGCGAGCCCAACAGCATCCTGGGGCTTGTGGTTCTCCTGGCGTGCCCCAAAGCAGCAGTGACTCGTTGTACACGATGCGTCTCCCGCGAAGCGGGAGGCGCGAGCAGTGTTTGAAGCCCCCGGTGGCAAGGGGGAGGGGCGAGAGGTCCGGCGAGCCCAGCAGCATCCTGGGGCTTATGGTTCTCCTGGAGTGCCCCAAAGCAGCAGTAACTCCTCGCACACGATGCCTCTCCCGCGAAGCGGGAGGCGCGAGCAGTGTTTGAAGCCCCCGGTGGCAAGGGGGAGGGGCGAGAGGTCCGGCAAGCCCAGCAGCGTCCTGCGGCTTGTGGTTCTCCTGGCGTGCCCCAAAGCAGCAGTGACTCCTTGCACACGATGCGTCTCCCGCGAAGCGGGAGGCGCGAGCAGTGTTTGAAGTCCCCGGTGGCAAGGGGGTACATAACACTTTCCTCCTCTTCCAGGGGAGTCCCCATCAATAGTCATAAGCGCTGAATAGTCCCGCCCATGCGTGGGGAACCTGGAGCACTTATAAAAATATATACATACTTCTATATATGTATGTATACATAAATCAATCTAAAAGATTATTTACTCTCGCAACAATTGCATTCTATAAACAGGCTAAGAAGTCAAAATATTGTTTTCATTTTCAAAATGAAAAATGTATTTTCATATAGGGCACACTAAAGCATGTGAACACAAATCTTTCAAAAACCTTTTTTTTAAGGTAAAAAGTATTGAAGGACAGAATTAGTCAAATGGCTGCAAGGAATACACTGCTAATACAACTGGCACTGTACCCTCAGTATCCCATTATGCCCCACAAGTGACGAGTCAGTTTGTTTTTCTGGCTTCTGGACACAGGATCCTGGGGCACTGAACTCTGCCAATTTTTTGGAGATTAGCTTTATTGAAACTGGTTTTGAGGCTTTTACTCAATGAACTTTTAGGATTAGAGTCTTTCACACCTTTTATGACTAAAAAGGTGGTTTTTCTGTCAGAATGCCTTTACTTTTAGTGAAATGTTCTTCCTGTAGAAAGAAGGTGGCTCAAACAGATCCACACAAGGTATGTATCCACTGCCTTCCTGAAGATCATCATCCTAGTTATTGCAGACACTGTCAAAAACTCTCCAGATGAACATTGAGAGACAGAGAAAAAAAATCAGGCTGCATGCAGTGCAGTTAAAACAGCAGAAGGATGCTGGTTCCATAAGAAACCATGGTGAAGGTCAGTCTTTTACCAGAGACTAAGAGTCCACTAGAGGCAGATCCAAGGAGACAAGACATTAAAGGGAGAGACCAAATGTCCTACCGATGTTGAGGAGTATGCCGTCGAGGGGCATGACATTGAGGAATCTGCCTACCTGTTTGCAGGTACTCCATCGAAGTCAATGTTGAGGTGCCATTCGATGTCAAGGGACCACATTTGATTGACATCAAGGCAAGTGTTGCCATTGAAAATCCCTCCGTTGACAACAAGAACACCACCGTCGATATCGAGTCCCACTCCGTCAAAGACCTTCCTTCCTGTGATAAAGACAAACTCCCTGTTTGTTGAGGCAGACAATACTACAGCAATGTATTACCTGAACAAACAAGGAGGAACACACTCCAGACCTCTGTCTCTCGAATTGCAGACCATATGGAAATGGCTCATAGCGAGGACCCTAACAATTACAGCAGTACACCTTCTAGGTGTTCAAAATAGTGAAGCAGATCCCTTTAGTCTTGTTATTCAAGAAAACCACAACTTGGTTCTAAATGTCTAGGTACTGGAGGAACTCTTTCAAGAATGGGGCACTCCCCCAATAGACTTGTTTGCAGACATAGAAAACAAAAAATCCCAAGACTATGCCTCCCGACGTTACCAACCGGGATCGAAGGGGCTTTCCCCTTTGATCGATTGGTCAAGGACATTTCGCTACGCTTTTCCTTCAATCCATCTTATTCTGGCAGTCTTCATCAAACTGTACAAATTCAATGAGCAGAACGATACTGAAAGCGCCGGAATGGCCTTGACAATGGTGGGTCACCACAGGTCTTCTTCACCTCTCCAAGCACACACATAAGAGGTTGCCATGCATGCAAGATCTTCTTTACATGTTGAGATGACGGATTCTCCATCCCAGACTTCCATTGTTGCGATTAACCTCTTGGCTCCTAAATTCCTAGAATATGGTCATCTAAAGCTGCCACAAGACAGAATGGTCATTTTGAGAGAGTCCAATTGTCCTTTCTCAAGAAAGTCCTATGTATCTAAATGAAGAGGTTTCGTATTTGGTGTATTCAAAAGAATTTTCATCCATTTAATTGTCATGTTGAAATGTTGTTACCTTACCTGCTTAATCTAGCAAAGTCCAATTTACAGTACTCGTCTATTAAGGTACACCTTGCGACTATAACAGCCTATAGGAAATCAAATTCACAGACCTAATATTTTTAAATTTCTGTAGTTAAGAATTTCTTGGAGGGTTTAAAGGTTTTCCCTCCAGTCATATCCCCTTCTCCCCCATGGGAGCTTAGCATTGTTTTATCTAAATTAATGGGGCCTCCTTTTGAACCTATTCATAAGGCCTTCCTTACAACACCTAACATGGAAAGAAGCTTTCTTAGTCACAATTACTTCAGTGCGCAGAGTAAGCAAAATCCAAGCTCTGTGTGCAAAAGCACCATGTACAATATTTCACAATAACAGAGTTGTAATGAGAACTCGTACTAGTTTTCCTCTTAAGGTAGTTTCTGATCGACACATTAATCAAACATTTTCTTGCCTACTTTTTTTCCCACATCCTTCTCTCCACTCCATATCAATGTGCTGAAAAGCAATTTGGAAAAAACTAAAGACATTAGAAAATTCAATAGGCTGTTCATAAATTATGGAGCCGTGAGAACTGGGTTGTCTTCTATAAAATAATGCGTATCAAGATGGATAGTTTTTGGTATAGTCTTTGCATATCAGTTACCTGTAGGCCAAAAGCTTATTGTACTTGAGATAAAGCGGCTACAATAGCCCTTCTTAGAAATATCCCCATTGCAGAGATTTGAAAAGCTGCGACCTGGAGGTCTATCCATATTTTCACTAGACATTGTCTATATTCAGACTCCAGGGAAAAAACTCAAGTAGGGCAGTCCTAGAAGAATCTATCTGGGTAATTGGTGGGATTGTCTCCGTTTTTGTCCGCAATTTGAGGGATGGGATTGCTGTTCTTTTCAGTCCTTATGACTATTGATGAGGAACCTCTGGAAGGTGGTGATTCCACTTGTCCTATAAGGGATCGACTTTTGTAATTCTCTGTATCTGAGAATGAAGCAAAAACCATTAAACAAGCCCCAGATGCAGCAAAATACAACTTTTTCAGCTAATTACCAAAATTCCCAAATTTCAATCTGTAACAAATGACTTCACATAGCTGCACTGGCTTCCAGTCAGGAAAAGGATTTCCTTTAAGGCATTATTTTTAGCTCACAGAGCAGTCAAGGGCTCAGGACCTGAGCACCTTAAAAGTACATTCAAGTGGTACACTCCAAAAAAGGTCATCAAGTTCAGCCTCCCTTTGCCTAGTGATACTCGTAGAATTAAGAGAAGTTTTGTTTGTTCTACATATAATCTATGGAATATATTAACCGCACACCTTGAAAGTCCAACCAATTTCCTCTTCTTTCGTAAGCAGCTGAAAACGTGGCTGTTCTCTTTTCTGCTATAATCATCAGGGCTTTCCTTTCTGCCTCCAGGTACTAGATGCCTAGACTTCGCAAGCGTCAAGACACCCTAGGGCCACTGCACCCTCTAGAAATTGTATAATTAAATTAAAACTAAATTCATATAAAATTACGTGTTTTTTTTAATAAATTGGTGTTGGATTTCTTCATTGAGCGTGTCTCGCTTACTGCTTTTGTGTGTGCAATAAATGTTTAGCACTACCCTCCAATATGCCCAACTGGTCGCCCACACTACAAAGAGAGCATTTGAGGTGTCATTTGTGTCTCTGTAAGCCAGTTGGGGTTTGCCTGGACTCTTTACACAGTGTACCTCTTTTTGGTCTACTACATAGAGAACCAGCTTCCTACGGTAAGCAACTTCTCTTTCGCAGATCTAAAGAAATAAAGGGAAATCTCTTCCTCAACATTCTTATTACAGAAACACAGGATGATGTCAGTTTGTTGGTCTGCCACACAAATGACAATTCAGTATTGAATGTCACACCCAGATGTTTTACTTTAGCAGCAGGTAAAGGGGGAGGACCAAGTGACGAATGCCACCAAGACGGATTCCATAATGAAATATCTTTTCCAAAAATGAAGACCATGGTCTTTTGGGAATTCAATTTTAAACAGTTCCCATATATCCATCTACCAATAGCAGTCATGCATCTGTTAAACCATTCCGCGACATCCTCTGCATAATTGGGGGTTGATAGGACAATCTGAGTGTCATCCACATATGCTACAGTGGCAAATCCAAAGGAATGGATTAGTTTAGCTCGCATGGCCACATAAATGTTAAATAGCATACTGCTGAGTGATTACCCATGGAGAACCCCACAAGGCACGCTAAAAGATTAGGAAACATAATCCCCAAAGACCACCTATTTTTCACGACCTTCAAAAAAAAAAAAGAGAGAAGATCGAAAGCTGAGCCGTTAATCCTAATGTCATCCAGGCGCTTTAGAAGGACAGCATGGCTGACCGCTGACCGTATCGTAGGCCGCGTAAAGATCTAAAAGGATCACCTCAGCCTTCCCACCATGTCCATAGTAGTTCTAATCTCTTCTAAGACTGCAGGCAGTGCAGTCTCATTGCTGTGGCCTGATCTGAAGCCAGATTGAGCCTTATTCAGAATTGTATTTTTTCTAGGTGTCCTGACAGAATTTGTTGATGTTGCTCAATGACTTTTGCTGGGAATGGTAATCGTGATATAGGACGATAATTATTCTTAGTCCTAGGATCCAGCGTTGACTTTTTCAGCTGTGGAAGAACTGAAGCCTTCATCCAACTTCAAAGATACCAAAATTATCAGAATCAAGAAAGAATTTTTCGAGTTATGAATTGTTTTAGTTTTAGAAAGTTGAGAGTGCAATTTGGGAATTTGTGGGAGAGGTAATGTTATCCTACGGGCTAAAAACAGGTACTGCAGTCAGGCACTTAATAGCGACTTATGGAACTGTTCTCTTGGACTTACGGTGAGCATGAGGCAAGGTCCAAGGCTACACCAACAGGTCACTTCAGGAGGATCTGGGGCATTCAGGTGCAGAGGTGTGTTACGACGTTGAGTGCCCCATTTATTTCAACGGGGAATGGTCCGTTCAGAAAGGGGCTGCAGGCTGAGACTGGGGGGGGGCAGCAATTCAGGGGA
This sequence comes from Lissotriton helveticus, assembly GCF_964261635.1. Taxonomy (NCBI): domain Eukaryota; kingdom Metazoa; phylum Chordata; class Amphibia; order Caudata; family Salamandridae; genus Lissotriton; species Lissotriton helveticus. The sequence continues at coordinate 1,912,485,739 of NC_136061.1, read as the reverse complement.
ATCCATAGTAGGGCTCAGCCCTTGAGATGCTCTGGCATGTAGGGACACCGTTGGTCCACTTCTCCTCAGACTGTGGGACTCTGGTGGAGTGGTGTCTTTTGGCTTCTGTTTCGGTGCTGGAGTCACTCGCAATTTGAAGGAGACCTGCAGAAAGAGGCTGCAGGCGGGGACTGGAATTCCAGTCTGGCTGGACCCAGGGATGGGCTCGGCTCTTATCGGTCTCAGGACCTCCTGGGCACCGTTACCTCCTTCGAACTTGGGCTGTGGGCACTGGTGCAGAGGTGCTTTGAGGTGTCAGATGGCGGCCATCAGGGACTCACTCTGTCTTTGGTTTCTGCAGAAGTGGGCAAACAAGACACCTGGGCCACTCTTGTTGTGAGTCTCACTGTCCCTTAAGTCACTCGACGTGCATGTGGGTCTTACTTGTCATTGGTGTCCTTTCTGGACACAACAAGCCTTGGTCGCTGCAAAGGGGCTGGTACCCCCAGGAATTTGTCCTAGCGTCCACACACTTTGGAGGGAGGACGAATCGATAGGATCATGGTGGTCTCTTCCTGGGTGGCTGTTGTGGCGGTAGACCCAGTAGGCGGCAGGACAGTAAATCGGACCATGCTTCTTTGGTGCTTGCGGCTGCAGGGTAGTAGCTCCTCTACTCCAAGGGAGTTTCTTTTGGCAATTTACGAAGCACTAGCAGCTCTCCGGGTTGGTTGGAGGCTGCACGACGGCAGGACGAGTTGGTTGCTCTACAAGGGCAAAGGGCTGGCGGGGTTGGAGACAAGTCAGTTATGCTCCGCGGTGTTCAGGTCAGCAGTCCTCTTTGCCCACTCCTTCTTTTGTGTGCATTGAAATTGAGTCCCTTAAATACTCGATTTAGAGGTATTAAGGGCAGGGAGGAGTAGTAGCCAAAGCGCTACATACCCCTGGGGTCACTACACCCCTAGATGACCACTTCTTTGTGACAGGGTGATGCCCATGCCTCAGAGTTCCAAAATCGATCACACACAACATGGTGGAATTTCTAAATTTGTGTTCACTTCAGGCTGTTCACCCTTGGGGTGTGTCCAGCCTGACAGTGCAACATGCCTCCTGCTTAGTTCCCAATTGTCCTGGTGCCAGATGGGCCCAGGGCAGGATGTAGCATTTCCTCTGACTGGGAAGGCCCTGGGTCACATATAAAAGGCGACAGAGTTCTTTGTAGCCTTCTGCCTTGATATGCTTATTTACCGGCCTTCCTGGAGGAGGAGGTGAAAATATCTCTCTCCAGAGAAGGCATTGTTTCTGTTCTCTGAGAGCAGGGCTCTCACCTCCTATGGGATCAGAAGCTCATTGTGGTGGCAGGCTGGATGGACCAGTCAGCCACCACATTAGAATGCTAGTAGGTTTAAGGTAGTACCTCTAAGGCTCTGGTACATAGGTGCATGTATTAATAAATCCATTACTTGAGTCAGTGTGGGTTTATTAATACAAGGTGCTTGATGCCAAACACCATAGGTTTCAGTGAAGTCAAATTAGTTTTGACCAGTGTCCAGTAAATACGTTAAGATGGCGTCCCTGTTCACTTGTACTGTCAGTATTTAAACTGGCCAGTACAGGGGCATATCTGCTCATGCAGGTAAGTCCTCACATGTAATATAATGCATGCTGTCTTAGGACTGTAAGGTCTGCTTTGGTATAAGATGATGTTATGGGGACATGGCACACAAGTGTGTGCCATGTTGTCTTTTCACTTTTTAGAGCATCTTGTCACAGAGCCTGCAGTGGCAGTCAGAATGGGTTTGGTGCTGGGTCCCTTAGAGTGGTACAAGATATGTTGCAGCTCTTAAGGACCCTCTTTAGTACCTATGCCCTAGGTACCAGAGGTACTACTCAATAGGGACTTATAGAAGACCTAAAGGCCTGGTCACTTGGGGATCAAGTGACCAGTTGTCTTGTTTTAGGCAAAGAACACTGGCACTGGCAACCCGGTTAGCAGGAACCCAGTGCACTTCAGTCAAACTTTCAACAAATACTAGGCAAAAGGTGGGGGGACTACTGCAACAAAAAGCCATTTTCCAACCCTTACCTATAATTCTAGTTCTCTTCCAGGGTTATTCTTTTCAAAGCCGTGAGCAACGCTCCCTGCTCCCTGGACAAAAATTACTACAGTCCTAATTAAGTTTTAACACACGTTCCTCTATTGTTCCGAAAAAATTAGCTAACCGTCACCTGTGGGGCATGATGGACTACTAAAGGTACTGTGAGGTTCTTACAGGCACAGTGTCTGTTGTATTAGCTGACTGCGTTCCTATTGGATAATGCTGTCCTTCATTCCTTTTGTCCTTATGTACAAAAAAGAGAGACATTTACTGTTCTCACTTATACTTTATAGTGACTTATTTAAAATAAAAATAAAAATATTTGGACTTCTTAGCTTGTTTATAGGCTACAATTGTTATGAGTGTAAATAATTTTTTAGATTGATGTATGTATATATGTATTGTATAAGTGCTCCGGCTTCTTTGTGTGGGCGCAACTATTCAGTGTGCTGGCAGCCACTCTGATCGTTTGACGAATCTTCACAAAACTTTCCAGACCTGTTCTTCCTTCAACAGTGGGGGATGATGGAATCTTTCGTGGTGATTGGTCAAGGAGGTGCAGAGAAAAAAAAGGGGGGGTGTCCCAACACAGGTTTTAACCCCAATACAGAACTATGGTAGTAGACTGGAAGTGAACCAACTGCCTGCAGCTCAACTCCAACAAGACAGATGTACTGGCCTTTGGAAACAAGACCTCCTCATGGGACTCCACCTAGCCGTCTGATCTAGGACCAACACCCACAGACCACTCAAGAAATCTAGGGATCATACTAGACGACAAGCTCAACATGATGACTCAAATCAACGCAGTGTGCACCTCCTGCTTCCACATCCTACGAATGATCTTCAGGTGGTTGCCTCAGAACAGCAGAAGGACCGTCACACAAGCACTCATCATCAGCAGGCTGGACTACAGCAACACTCTGAATGCCGGAATCTCCACACAACACCCACACAGACTCCAGACCATTCAGAACACCGCTGCAAGACTCATACTTGACCCCCCCCATGCCTCACCCACATCATGCTGCACCTTAGGAAGCTTCACTGGCTCCCCATTCTAAAACACAGACAATTAAAAATTCTCATGCACACATGGAAAGCCCTACACAAAACAGTACCAGAAAACCTGAACAGCGATTACCTGAACAGCTGCATACACTTTCACCAACCCACCAAACTCTTACTGTCTGTCTCACTCGCACACATTCCCAACACATTCCCTAGATCAGCAAAAGCGAAACTGGGGTTCGCTCATTCTCCTACATCACAGCCAAGACATGAAATGAAAGACATGAAACGACCTCCCACAACACATCAGAGACTCCACCTCACTTCCTGAGTTCAGCAAGAAGCTGAAGACCTGGCTAATCATTTAAGCACCTTGGGGACCTGACACCTTCACACCTGCCCCAAGCGCCTGGATACCATGACTGACTAGTACGCTATACAAATCAATATAATATAACATAACATAATGCATTTTACATAAACTTTTTGTATTGTACGTAGTGGCAAAATGGCTAAACGTATTGTAACAAATGTTTGCAACAAACTACATTGATTACGGATGGATTTTATGAGGTGGTTATGAAGTCATAAGGGACAAAAACTAGCACAATACTACTTAAAGTAGCAGGGAAGCCCAAAATATTAAGTAGACTGCATATGTAAATTTTCAGAATTATTACATGAACATCTAAAAGACACATTTATGGTCACATGATTATGTAAACCAATAAAAAATGCAATAGATAAAAAAAAATCACATTAAATCTGATTGCCACTCTGTAGCTATAGTTAGGATTCCCTGAGATAGCAATTCCTTAGATTTTTGCTCCTTAATAACTTTCCATCCTTTTGATGAATCACAACAAAACTTTCCAGACCTATAGCATTTTCCATTTTATGATGATTCACATTTTTATGGTGAATCGTTAAGGGGGTGCAAAGATAAAAGGGGGGTCGCAAAACATGTTTTTCCGCCAATGTATTTTCTGTAGACTATTGTATTCAACATAGTGCAAAAATGGCCGAGTGAATTTGGCAGGATTATACATTATGATACACAGATGATCCTTTTAGGGTACTGGAGGGAAGTATTTTTTAAGTTATTTGGTGTTTAAAATTAGTGATATCTGCAACCCTGGAATTTCATAAAAGTTAGCAAAACTACTGCTTTATTACTTCCATTTACAATTTACTCACCACCTTCAAATTAATATAAGTAGTTCACCTCCATACACACACCTTTTAGCTTGCTAACCAGACAACACTAACTACAGCTCGCCACTCTCTCATGCACTGTATTCTCACAAATAATTGCACTGTATGACACATTGTACGAGACTCTGCCACTGTACTCTGCGACACTGCACTCGATTACACTGAACTGCTGAACTGTATGACAGTCTACACTACGTCATGCCACCACACTCTACACTCTAACACTCTACTGGAAGACACTCCAGTCCGTGACACTCAACTGCGTAACACTCAACTCTGTGTGACACACCACTAAAGTGCGTAACTTGCTGCTCCACTCTACAGTAACCGACTGCAAGATACTACACACTACAAGTAGAGTGGAGTGACTGTATGCTTTGTCACTCCACTCTGCTAAACTCTATTTCACTCTACAATATTCCACTCTAGACTCAACTACACTCCACTTAACGACACTCAAATACATGATTTTCCACACTATAATTTGAAACACATTTTTATTAAAAAATAAAAACTATTACCAGACAATGAAAAAACAAAGATTACGCAAAATCTATAGTTCGAAATACTTGATTTATTCTTTCTATACAAGACCAGCTTTAAAAAAAATGTTCAATATTGAATAGGTACAATTATAAATCTATAACTTGTGCACCACCTTCAAATTGCTATAAGTTGCACACCTCAAAACACAGTCTTGTCACCGTACTCTCCACACTACATTAACTAGAACTCATGCCTTTTCTATGCACTGGTTTTACAATTGCATACTACATCATTTATAGCTTGTGAAATCATAGCATTTATAACAACACTTATAACATCTCAATTTACATAATTTGTCACAACACGGTTCATGGTAGAGTGGTGAGTTATGGTTAGTGTTGTCTAGTTAGCAAGCTGAGAAGACTGTGTATGGAGTTGCCCTACTTCTAAGAGCATGAAGTTAGTGGATACATTGTAAATGAAAGTTATAACTATAACTTTAGAATTTCTAATTTTTTTGTAGTTTAAGTCTGTTTTCTACTGGGGAGAACGTTTTCCTAACTATAACTAAGCTTGCATTGTTATATATATTTTTTATATATATATATATATATATATATATATATATATATACACAAGAAAACTCTCATTTCACTTTTGTTAACTAATTATATATGCCTTAAATAGCTCCACCCCTGGAGTTCCATGTACCCTGTATACAAATAAGTGATTGGATGTGGTTAATCCAAATGCACTAACAAAAGAGAGCGCACTTGGCTGGAAGACCAGATTTATCTCTTTAGAACGTTGGTGTCAAATTGGAGGAGAAAATAAAGCAACAGTTTGCTGGGATACTTCATGACATTAACCCGTCTATTCTGCAGCCCAAGATTACCTGACAATAGTTTACAAATACAATTGAGCGGGGCGCTAGGTGGCGCCAAACCAAGATGGCCGCACTGTAGTGAGGCTCTCGTCAGATCGAGCCGTTAATTCATCCTTCAGACCTTCCTGACCGGAAAAAACTGCCCAGACACCTCGGAACCGGGATCGTGGCGGCCCCCTGATCTCAGCGGTGGTACACACGTACAAAACGCCTGAGCGGGAGAGGAGATACCGACCCGTCTTCTGGGAACGGACTGCAGCGCTGGACTGCGACCTGCTGACTGGTCGGCCCGGTGCGCCAGGAAACTCCGGGGCTCTGAGGCCTGGTTGAGGCGGCACTCCCAGTGCCTTACGGACACTGCTGGCGCAGCTGGACATCCTGGGGAGACGGCGGCGTGGCTGGGAGACCCCTGCGTGGACGAGGTGAGCCCTGCCTGAGAGGAAGCGGCAAATTTGCAGCGCGTCTTTTGAATCCCTTGGCGGGAACGGCTGCGTGGCCTGTCCGGCCCGGCGACGGGACTGTATACCGGCCGGCGCCCTACCGCACAGTAAATAGCACTGCCTGCCATATCGTTCCCAAGCACCCCAGTGGACTACGCCTTGGTGCTGGACCCTCCCGCTGCTGGGTCGCGGCCCCCCCCGCGGCTCGCCGCTCTCGTGGGGAGGCCGGTGCATCACCCTACGGACAGCGGGGCCTACCCGCCCATCAGCTGCGGCCTTCCCGCCTCCCGGCGATTGCGGACGAGGGGACTACACCCGTGACCGGAGCGGCGGATTCGGGGGGTAGAAGGTGCAAGTGCGACCTGCCTGGACGAGTGTTGCGGGGGGGCGCCCGCAGGCCAAGAACAGCTGGTGCACCGGTCGCCCCTAGCCGCCTGAGGGATTACCGGGTGGTCGCTGAGACCGCGGATTGCCGGTGACTGCGACGAACGGCGGACTTGCTTCTCTCCCCATGTAGGCTTCGCTACATGCCAGTTGCGACACTACCTTCTCCTCTGGGACCATTGGCTGCTGCGGCCCGCACCCTACCTTAGCTCACAGCGCACAGTGTCATCACGCGCCACATTTGGGAACGTAGCCTTTCCCTGCCCGGGTTACTGGCGGCGAGGAGGACTGGGCTGCTCTGCTGTGTCTGCCTGCATATCTGCGATCACTGCCGCTGCCACTGCCAGACTCGCGCTACGTCTTCAGATCCACGTGCAGAATAGACCTGCGCCCACTCTCGCATGACACACAAAGGCCGCTACACCAACCAGCCCCAATAACTCTAGGGTCACTGGACCAACAGCTTCCTCCAAACGCCCGGGCCCTGGCCGCCACGTCGACCTCGCGAACACCAAGACGCGACATGGGGCGCAACGATGCCAAACAATCCAAGATACCTTTTGAGACTAAAAGACCCCCCAAAAACACACAAGACCCGGAGGGCAGTCCTGGGGCCCGTGGCCCCCCAGACGAAGACTGGAAATCCTTGCTGATTAGCATGCAACAGAGTCTGTCCAATATTGACTCCAAGATTTACAACATCAACACTCGCATGGATAGCGTGGTCTCAAAATTGGAAAGCCACGACTCCAGAATCAACGATGCGGAGGAAAGGATCTCTGTGCTGGAGGATGGGGCCACCTCGGCGGGCAGACATATGTCCCAAATGGACAAGCTCCTGAAAATCATTGCTGAGAAGAATGAGGATTTAGAAGCGTGGTCCCGCCGCAACAACGTTCGCATCACGGGCCTGGCGGAGACCACAAACACAGGAAGAATGGAGGTATTTATCGAGAATCTGGTCACCGAACTCTTTGGTAAGGAGTCGTTCTCCCCGCACCTAATAGTTGAGCGAGCCCACAGGTCCCTGGCCGTGCGCCCTCAACCGGGGGCCCCTCCACGCCCCATCATCGCGAGATTCCTAAACTATAGGGACAGGGATGCGGTGCTCAGACGGGCAAGAGAGATCGACACTGTAGGATACTGCAATACCACGCTCTCCTTCTTCCCTGACTTCACCCCGGCAGTACAGGAGGCTAGAAAGAAATTCGCGGGAGTGAAGAAAAAACTTCAGGAACAAGAGATGCCATACGCCATGCTTTATCCGGCGAAACTAAAAATCTCCTACCAAGGCAAACAACTCTTTTTTAACAATCCTCAGCAGGTGGAAGATTTCCTCAAGCAGCACAAGAAAGACAAGGATAAGAGGAGTGCTGAAAGACAACGCTCCAGATCCGCATCGCCTATGAACCACCAAGACTGAATTGTGGCAGTGGCGTCTACCACATCCAAGATGAGTATGAACGAGCAAGACTTCAGTAACCCGGTGAGGTACACTTTCAGGCAATTACATGACCCGGTTTAAACAACTTTTGGTGCTTGATCACCCACCTCCGTCCCACGTAGTGAGTCCGGGTGCATGCCTGGCTCCGTGTGGGTGCAAGTATTATTATTATTATTATTATTAAAACTTATATAGCGCACAGCTACCCTGAGGCATCCCGGCGCTATGAACAGTGCATCAACCGTGGGACCATGAAATAATAATAACGACTCACAGGGGAAACAGATGTGTTTTCAAACCTCTGCGAAAACGCAGGGTACAGGTCTCAGCGCGAAGTAGGGAGGTGGAGGACAGGTTGGGCGCCCCCTAGAGTTGATCCCCGATGGGCGAACCCCCAAATACCCCTTCTGCTTGCAGACTAGGGGAGACTTTGTCTTTACTTTTGTTTCTAAGTTGGGGAGAGGGAGGGATGTCTTTGGGGGGAGGGATTCTGTATACCCGGCGGGTTGGGGTTGCCGGTGTGGGTGGGGTAATGTTTCAACATGTTGCATACTTGAGCGGGCTAATTGACAGTCATTCTAGATGTTGGGCATGTCACGGTAGAAGTTCGGGATCGTATCACACATTCGCTGCCGTACGTTATACACACATGGATGTTGTAGACCCTAGGTATATATATTTTCTGATTGTAACATGGGGGTTTAACTGAAACGCAACCAGCCTCGCAGTTCAATGTAGTCTCCTGGAATATACGTGGGTTGAATAACCCGAGGAAGAAAAGACAGATTCTGGGGTATCTGGACAGACATGGGATTGCCATTGCCATGCTACAAGAGACACATCTACTCCCGCAAGGGTCCCCTTCATTCGCCTCAAAATGGTCCTCGTGCAAGGTGTTTTCATCCTATTCTAACTATGCGAGAGGGGTGGCGGTTCTAGTTCGGAGGGGGACTAATTTTACTCTTGCCGGGACTGAGATAGATTCTGAGGGACGTTACTGTATGATATGGGGGAAACTTCACGCACATACGATATTGATTGCATGTTATTATGGTCCTAACATTGATGATCCTAATGTTCTTCTCACGATGTGGGGGAAAATACAGGCCTTGGGAATTGCTCACGTGATACTGGGAGGAGACTTCAACACTGCCTTAATTCCTGGGATGGACAGGTCATGTCCGCAGGCCTCTCATTACACGAATACCCAACGTTCACTGTTGGAAATAGTGAAGGATCACCGCTTGGTAGACGCGTGGTGACACCTACACCCCTCTGCCAGGCAAGGTACTCATCACTCAGCTTTCCACTCCACATGGGCCCGATTGGACTATATATTCTTGTCAGTAGGACTGGCCCCATGGTTAACCAGAGCACAACACCTGGCGAGAACGTTTTCGGACCACTCGCCAGTCCTTCTCTCCCTGCAGGTGCCCCTCACAGTAGCCCCTTACCTAAACTGGCGCCTTAACCCCGCACACCTTACTGATACTGCCTTTGCTGCTGAACTAGAGCAAGACGTCTCTGAGTTCTTCGAACGAAATATCAACTCAGTCTCTAGTCTCACTACTGTTTGGGAGGCCTTTAAGGTGACGATCAGGGGGACCTGCATAGCCAAAGGGGGGGGAGTTCTAAAGACACTGCGACAAGACATACGCACACTGGAAAAGGAGATTAAACAGCTAGAAAGGGAATTGGCGCAGGGGGACAGAGATGGCGCAACTCAGGCCCAGCTCAGGGAAAAACTGAATGAATACTCAGAGGCGGCAGAGAAAGAATGTAAATTCCTGGGGAGGCCCTTCACTGCTAGGATGTATGGGGAGGGAGACAGGCCAGGCAAAGCGCTGGCGGCTGCGACTAGAACCCCTAGGTACCAAGACTATGTCCCCTCGTTACTCGACAGGCACGACATACCACAACGAGACCTCCCGGAACAGCTCCGAGTGTTAACTGACCACTACACATCGCTCTACACCTCACACAGCACTGGCACGATTAACCTCCAGGATTACCTAGAAGATACCGCAATTGCCTGGTTAGGGCCATCCCAACAAAAATTCCTCCACCATGAGCTTGAACTCGACGAGATTAAAGATGCGATCATGGCCATGAAGTCTGGTAAAGCGCCTGGATCGGATGGCCTGCCGATCGAATTTTATAAACACTTCATACACATACTAGCGCCCATACTGAAACCAGTCTTCTACGCAGCACTAGAGGAAGGCTCACTCCCGCACACAATGCGAGAAGCATTAATAACATCATTGCTGAAACCAGGCAAACCATCAGAACACTGCGATTCATACAGGCCCCTCTCCCTGTTGAACACAGATTGTAAGATCTTAGCAAAAATACTCGCGACGCGTCTCCATCTCCTTATGGAAAGGCTCGTACTACCAGATCAGGCAGGATTCGTCCCTAACCGTTCCACATCACATAACTTACGCACCCTCCAAGCAGTGTTACAGGATATCAACCCCCGTTGCGAGGCAGCTGCCGTATTCCTAGACGCCACAAAGGCGTTCGACTCCCTGGAATGGGATTACCTTTTTGCACTGCTCGCACGGATGGGAGTCCCTTTTAACTTTATAGACTGGATTCGGTTATTATATCATAAACCCCAAGCAACGGTGCTCCTTAATGGGGCCCGTTCTGCTCCATTTGAGATTCGTAGGGGAACCAGGCAAGGCTGCCCTTTGTCCCCAATACTCTATGCGATTGCCATCGAACCCCTGGCTGCTAAACTCCGTCAGCACCACAACCATCGCTCCCTTAATTACCCGGCACGACAACTGCTGATTGCGTTATACGCAGATGACATAACCCTTTATGTCAACAAACCTCAGGAAAATCTAAATCCCTTGCTTCGGGAGATAACCAAGTTTGGGGCAATAGCAGGAGTGCAAATAAACTGGGCGAAATCGGCCCTATTCCCCTTGACTGACAAGACCACGAAATTTCCCCTAGACTACCCTCTGGTGTGGGAATCTGAAGAAGTCAAATACTTAGGAATCACCATCACCCGAAACCGCGAGGCTCTTATCAGGGCCAATTATGGAACTACCTTAGATAAACTGACAGATTCCATAACTAAATGGATACACCTCCCGCTGTCCATGGCGGGCCGCATTTCCCTGATTAAAATGGTGGTACTCCCCAAACTATTGTACCTCTTCACCAACATACCCTATCACCCTGGCTCATGTTTTTTCCGCGCCCTCGACTCTCAACTGTCACGCCTCATCTGGGGTGGCAAACAGGCCAGACTCAGCTTGAAGACGCTGATGCTACCCTACCACCAAGGGGGATTCGAGGTCCCAGACCTCCGCAAATACTATGACTGTGCCCAAGGGCACTTTGCTTCATATTGGTTCCACCCCCCACCATTCATGGCCCACCTGGCGGTTGAAGACGGTTACATGAGACCGGAACAGCCTTCAGGATACCTTTACACGACTGTCAGTAATGGAGATAAAGACCCCACTACTGTAGACTGCACTGTCAGGGCCTGGAATCGTATAGCAAAACATATGGAAGTACACTTCTTCTACTCACCATTGATGGCACTAGCAAACGATCCCCGTGTGAGTATTGCACAGGAAGAAATAGGGCGCAAGTTCCTTGCGAAACTAGCTATCCATACCTGGGGAGAACTCTACCTCCAGGGTACCTTTCGCACTGTACAGCAGTTCTTTGGAGATCACACCCCTGCAATAATGGACACCTTCCTATATGTACGGCTTCGGCAAAACATTAAATCCATTACACCCAACTTCCCGGACGAACCGGAAACCATGGCCCCACTTCATTCCCTACTCCAGACGGATACCCCAAGGCATGTGGTCTCTATGCTGTATAAACATGTTCAAATAGCTCCATCCCCTCCTCCGCTCAGGGCTAGACGAGACTGGGATGAGGATCTTGATTGCTCCATGACAGACGAGCAATGGGAGCTGAGATGCTCTCAAACTCAAGCAGTGACAGGAAACGCTCGTCTTCGGTTAGTACACTATAAATTCCTGCATAGACTCTATTTCACGCCTGCTAAGCTACACCGACTGGGGCTCAGAGACAATGATCGCTGTCTCAGATGTGGTAGACCTGGCGCGGACTTCATGCACTTAGCGTGGAAATGCCGAGCTGTGGCCCTATACTGGATAGAAGTGTTTGAGGCTGTTTCTGCGATGATTGGCATACCCACGGACCCTTGTCCCAAATTAGCTCTGCTAGGACACACTATCCCGACATTAAAAACACATAAACTATTTTTCGCACTAAGCCTCCTGTTGGCTAAACGGCAGGTGGCATGTCGATGGGGTGGGGGAGAGCTCCTAAATTTAAGGACTGGCTAAACAGTATGAGCACGTGGCAGGAACAACTCCACTACTACGCTGAGCTGCTACCACGTAAATCACGTCCCAAAGACCTGTGGGGCCCCCTCGTTGCGTATCTACTCCAAACACGAAACACCGATGAATCCGAGGAGGAGGGTGACGGGGCAACAAGTGACAATGTCCGCGCCGTCGCCCCCCCCCCTGGTCGCACTTCCCTGCGTAATGCGGTAGACTAACTCCAGCGCATACCCGCTAACCTGTCCCCCCCCCTCCCAGACACTGCGAGCCTCACCACCCCCCGTGATTGAGCACATAGCACACCTTTCATGATACCCATGCACTAAGGCCAGAATCTACAAGGGAGACACGGACCGCGAAGCTCCCAGCCCCCCCCCCAGCTCTGTTGCCCCACATCCTGTATGACTACATGACATACTAACTACAACATACCTATGGCACGACACGACATTGAACTCTTCGGACGGCAAGAATTACACGTTCCCTGAGAATAAACGACGCCTATGGAGTGCGAATTTGTACCATTATGAGAACTTAGCACTATATACTGCTGCATGATACTTTACTGGTACTCCATACTGTAAGATCCATCACACCACATACTGTGTACGGTGGGCCCATTAGGGGACGTTAATGTGACTTAGATGTTATGAAGTTGAAAGTTAAGTGAAAAAGTAACCTCAAGATTCTATTGCCTACACTACTGCAATGTATTTATGTTGATTAAATAAAGATTCCCAGATGGACCACGGTTAGATGCAACGCGGCCGGCCCGAACGGGTTGTAAGCGACATGCTGTGTTGTCCACCCCTTGCTAGATACACATAAGCATCATTATAAGATACGACACAGCTTCTGGCCTCACAGGGGAGGATGTGGGAAGTAGGCAATGTACTCTAAATTAATGACCAATAAAGGTTTTAAAAAAAAAAAAAAATACAATTGAGCGTGAGCTTTTTCATCAGTTGTAAACTGCAAACAATCCATGTTAGAGGTAGCTGACTAACCTGCATTGTAACACTTAAGAATTACATCAATTAAAAGATCATCTAAATCATCCTCCAGTGAACTGAGAGAAAAACGAAGATCCCATAGAACAGTACAATGCTTTTGCCGCAAGCAATCCTGAAAGCAGAGCCTATTTGTTCTTTGTAATTATTTCAAGATAAAGGAGATAAAGGAAAAATGAGTTTTTTGAGGCTGAAGCGGTCATCCTCAGAATGCCAGTTAACTTTACAAATAATTGTCCAAGGAAACTCTCTGACACTGTGAGAAAATCTACAAACTTACCTTCTGCAATAATTATCATAAACTTCAAAGAGTTTTATAATTAGTTTTCTTTTTTTTTTCACTAATGAAGCTACAGTTACAAACACCAAAGCACAACAAATGGCCCTTACCCACAATTATTATACTAATAGAGTTGGTGGACACTATCTGTTCTATCTGTTACGAGAACCTTCCTGTCATTTCACAGGTCCTGTGCCAGCTAAATTTGTGAATTACTTGAGCTTGTTCCTAACCTTCTATTTCGCTACATCCATTCATCAAGTTGTAGTTCATGATGTCTTGTTTACTCTTGCTTCTTTTATCACTTATTTATGATCTGAGTCCGGACCTATTCTATTTCAGTAACTCTTTAGTGCAAGCCTTGACCTCCTTGGAGTATCTCAAGACTATCCGTTTTCGTACTTGTTCATTTTTCCACTTATGTACTATATTTTCCCCTAGAGCTCGTTTTGAACTTGATTGCTAAAAAAAATTTATGCTGCATTAGCCTGATCATCACCATGCTAATTGTAATTTCACTTACGGTTTAGTGTTCTGCTTTCCTGGTGGCTTTGGCCCTCAGCTATATGAAGCTGCCATTTATCCAAGGTTGTGTTACAAGCAGCCTAATCCTATACTTATCAGGTTTATGACTACATTCTGTAAATACTGTTTTTCACTGTACAGCATTGACGTTTACTTTAGAGATGTCTTACTTGATAGCGCGGCCCATGCGCCATATCTAACTTGTAATGCGAACACTGTGTGATTGTAACACCTGTACTATGATGGAATTTCATAACCATTTTTTTTCTAAAAATCAATAAACGCATACAAACAAAATGAAACTGCCAATTAAAGTGGGCTATTAGTTATGCAGGATGTGATTCCTGCGCAAGATGTGAGACCTACAAAAGTCCTTACAGGGATCCAAGTACCCAATTATAGCACTTGACTATCTTAGAGTAAGGAAGCAGAGCAGGCCATCGCCTACTCAGGGAATATGATGTGGGTTAGTTATCTCCACTCAGTTGCACACAGCACCAACACTCACTAAATCATTGTCCAGTCAGTGCTTTTTTTTCTTTAAAGGAAAAGTATATTTATTGCTCACACACTACTAAATACTATGCATTAAATTACAAATGTATACATCAGGTAGGTGGAAGTACCTTTGGCGACTTCCATTTATCAGATTTGAGTCCTAGTGGGTCAGATGTGACCCCATACTCTCAATACCCTCCCCCAGCTAGACCAGATAAAATATCACAATATAAGCAGGTGTAATTTCAAACAAGGAATGCCTATTGGCGTTATCAAATGCTAACCACATCAATATATATGGTAAACCTATTGACTTTGTCAAGGGTCATCACATGTTAGAAATCACAATAAACCGCAATAGAATCATTAATCATGTGTAAATGAATTTGTCATTAATATAACCATTGCAAGGTTAACCAATAATCCCTGTCAAGGCAGTATTCTGAATAGAGCATTTTGAAAAACAGTGTTCACAAAAGTGGTAGAACAGTGCTTCCCAAACATTTTAGAACCACAACCCAATTTTTAGAACAAACATTTGCAACCCGCATAACTTTAAAGGATATCAGGTAGGGCAATTGTTTATGTAATAGTAGACATGCTTTTAAAATGCTGTCTATTGCCAAATTATCATATTCTTGACATTTGAATACATT
Source organism: Lissotriton helveticus (assembly GCF_964261635.1). Classification (NCBI taxonomy): domain Eukaryota; kingdom Metazoa; phylum Chordata; class Amphibia; order Caudata; family Salamandridae; genus Lissotriton; species Lissotriton helveticus. The sequence goes on along the minus strand of NC_136061.1, from coordinate 1,912,470,477 downwards.
TCTCTCTAACTGCAATTATTTGTAAATATCACATCCTTGACTACGCCCTTCAATATGTCTTTGTCGAACTGTTGCTTAAACTCCGACTCTGGTGTAGTTCCACAAGGTTTGCTTTCTCGCCCACAGGTGACACAAGAGAAGTCAGTCAATGCACCCACACTGAATGTGAAAGACAGGTTATTGTAGCACCACAGAACCCCACCCTGTATCTTCTTGGAGTAGAGTTATTGCTTATGAGTTACAAAAAATCCCTGCAATGGTATCTGGGGCACCGTAGTAACAGAACGGTACAAAAGGGGGTGGTGATGGACGGAGCATCTGAACCAATCAAACACTCACACCCAGTCAACAGATCTGGGTTTAATCCATCACCGTTCTTTAGCCCACTCTGCCACCCCAGTTCAGACATGGCCATATGCAAATCAGTCTGACCCTGTGCCTCATGGGAACAGTCCAGCCCGAACTGCCAAGCCATGCCTTCCCTGGACCGGAAACAAGCTTCCTAGGACTGGTTTCTGGCATTACAGCCGTCTTCAGCCAGGCTTGCTTGAATCCAGTGGCAAAGTGAGTAAGGGACTCACGTCTGAGCATACCCTGCCAACTCATGGCGAACAAAGAGGTACAAAAGGGGGTGGTGATGGACGGAGCATCTGAACCAATCAAACACTCACACCCAGTCAAAAGATCTGGGTTTAATCCATCACCGTTCTTTAGTCCACTCTGCCACCCCAAACCTTAGAGGTACCCCCTGAATCTACTAGCTCTCTAGTGTGCTGGCTGAGCAGTTCAGTCCAGTTTGCCACCAAAAACGAGTTTCTGACCGCCTAGGAGGTGGGAGCCAAGCTATCGGAGGTCAATGCCTGCTCCGGAGACAAGTGTCTACACCTCCTCCAGGAAGGCTAGTAAATCAGCATATCAAGGCAGGAGGCTTCAAAGGCCTCTTTCACCTTTGATTTGTGACCCAAGGCTTCTCCAGATTCAGGAGATGCCACCCCATGCCCTAGGCCCATCTGGCACCTGGACTGGCGGGACAATTTGCTATGTGGGAGGCGTGTTGCACTACCAGGTTGGACTCACCTCTATGATGATTACCCTGTAGTAAACACAAAGTTAGAAATTCCACCATCTTCCATGTGCAGGAATTAGGAACTCTGGGACATGGTGATGCCCAGGGGTAAGTAGCCCATTAGCAACTTCCCCTTACTCTCCTTAACACCCCTAAATTGAGTATGAATTCTAAACTGTTCCCATCAGCTGGCTTTTACTAACTATTCCCTAATGGTGTTTGTTATGATGTTTTTATCTTGCTTATATTTTTATGTATATGTGTATCATGTATAGATGTTTTTTTACTGTACTTTTATGATCTTGTATTGTAAGCATCAAATAAAGTAAACTGACTGGCTGACTGAGTATTTAGGGGACCCCGTATATCAGGACCTCAGATTCGACAGACCAAAAGAAGGAGTGGACAAAGAAAACTATTGACCTGAGAACAGAGGAGCATGGCTGACTTGGCACCAAATCTCACAACCTGCCTGCTGCACTCAACCCTCGTGGAGCAACCAACTCATCCTGCCACTGTGCAGACTCCAAGAAATCCGGAGGGCTGCCAGTGCTTCGCCAATATCCAAAGAAGCTCCCTTGGATTAGAGGAGCAACTCCCCTGTGGCTGCGGGCACCAAAGAAGCAATGTCCGGTTTACCATCCTGCCACCTTCCGGAACTACCGACACTGCAGCCACGCATGAAGAGGTCACCATGCTCCTGCTGGTCAGATCCTTCCTCCCTCGAAGTGTGGGCACGCCGGACCGACCGGAGGTGCGCATTGCCAATACCTAGGCTAACAGACCTTACAGTAGCCAAGGCTTGTTGTGTCCAGTCCGGACAGCAGCTCAGAGGAAAACCAACCTGCATGTCGAGGGACTTCAGTGACCGTGAGATCCATACAGAGAGTAGCCCAGTTTTCCTGTTGCCCCCTACTGTAGATACAATATAGGGAAACTCTCTTGCTCTTTGCCGAGGCAGCCATGCGCTTCACAAGTATTTTAATCTAATCTTATTCTAATCTTGGACCTACCACGGATTACCACATGTCATTCATTCCTACTCATAGATAAATTTAACCAAGCTCCAATAATCTCACATCAATCCAAACCATGAGACCCAACAATTATTCACAAACACATCAGGGAATGACTCAATAAATAAAAAAAACTACAATTTTATTAAAACAATGATCTCAAAAAATACAATAATGTAAAAAGGGTCACAGTAAAAAATATTTTACACATACAGCACACAAGAGACAGTAACATATGTGAAAAACATACAAATCATCATCATAATGGTTATTTCATAAGAATCAGTCCTATATGACAATCTGGCAATTGATATTGCAGTAAGATATATATACAGTTCAATGAATATAACCCAAACCACAAAAGGGGTAGTCGACGCGTTTCGGTGGCACTTAATTATTCAAAAACCACCTTCATCAGAACTAGAATGGTAACTGTCTCTCGTAAAGTATATTTTCTGATTCAAATTCATGTAACCTAATTAAAACACAAACATAAACAGCAAATCATATCATACCTCCTGTAGAGCCAAAGACAAAGAAGTGAGCCTCTGAACGCGGCCATTGACACCTCAAAGTCCCTCTGCACCTGCGCCCAACAGCCCGAGTCCAGGGAAGGTGACTGTACCCACGGGGTGCTGAGACCACAAGAGCTGAGCCCATCCTTGGCTCTGGCCAGAATGGATTTTCAGTCTGCCTGCAGCCTCTTTCTGTAGGCCCCCTCCAACTGCAAAGTGACTCCAGCACCAAATCTGATGCCAAAAGACACCACTTAACCCGAGCCCCACATCCCGAGGAGAAGTGGACCAAGGGTGTCCCTATGTGCCTGAACATCTCAAGGGTTGAGGCCCCCTGTGAGTTCTCGCGGACTGGCCCCCCAGTCCCAGCTTCTTTCCGACCAGATCTTTCCCCATTGAAATGAATGGGATGCATGATGCCGTAACAGACCTCCGTATCTGGACGCCCCAAAGCCTCCCGAGGTGACCTGTTGGTGTTGCCTAGGATCTTTTCCCACACTCATCTTAAGTTCTGAAGAACAGTCCCATACGTCGCTTACAAGTACCTGAATGCAGTACATGTTTTTCTCCCATAGGATAACATTAGTGCACCCACGAAATACACTGTCAACTTATGAAAAATGTAAAAATGTGTAACTCGAAAAATACTTACCTAATTCTGATGAACTTGGTATCTAAATTCTTATTAAAGTATGTGTTATTTTTATAAATTGATGTCAGATTTCTTTGTGTGTGCCTTCACTTCATTTCACTTCACAAAGCACTTCTCTCGGATATGCCTAACGCTTGCCCACACTACCACAAAAGTAAAAAAAAATTAGGATGTCATTTGTGCCTTTGTGAACCAGTTGGGGTTTACTTGAACTCTCACGCAGTGTACCTCTTTTTGGCCTACTATATAAAGAGCCAGCTTCCTACACACCCACTGTAAAAATAAAAACTTTAAACTGTTGTAGAAAGCGATCATGTGTGGGCATTCATGATCTGATTGCTGACATTATGCTTTTTTTTACTTTTCTTCATTAGTTTTACCATTGTATGATGTCAACCCAAAGCCCAGAAACCTCAAATTCTGCAAAGATTTTGAATGCTTTTACTTATCATTTAACTGTTGTATGCAGCCACACAGAACATGGCACATATTATAATCTAGTTGTTAAGTAACTGTTTTTCTTTATTTTTATATTTCAAAAGGGGCGTCCTGGTTGGCACATTGAATGTTCTGCAATGGCTGGATCTATTCTGGGAGATTCTATGGACATTCATGGGGGAGGGTACGATCTTCGATTTCCTCACCATGACAATGAGCTGGCCCAATCTGAGGTATGTTGTATATTGACTAATCTGTTTACTGATAACTTATATTGAAACATTAATCAGACTTAGGATTTAGTAGTTTAGGTGTATTAATAAGACAGCAGACAGAAGTAAAGGTGTCTCTAAATGAAGGCAAATGTGTGTTCATGTGTTGGTTCTAGAGACAGAGATTTCACAGCATCAGGAAAGTGATTTAAAGTTGAGTCACCCACAGCTGCAAAAGCTGAAGGAATCAGGCTTTTGGAGTGACTTTTCAGGATATAATACCTATACATAATCAACCCCTATGTCTTGAAAGCAGAATTCCAGCCCAACCCCTAAATCCTCTATAAGGTGATTTGAACCTTTGTTTAGATTCTGAAGCCCGAGAGGAGATATGTACTGTACAACTTGTTGGCAAAGTTAAGCTACATGCATCGTTTTTCCAACAGACCCTTCTCCTGCCCTCCAGTGACCTCCAGCTGAATCTAACATCACCTGTTTTTTGCTATCACAGTAGGTCAGGCCTTTCCAGGGGATAGCATATCCTGACCAGCATGGTGGCAAAACCACTAAAGACCTGACCACTTACAAGAACACCATGACCGAATTCTACCAACTCATAAGATCCACCAAGAACAAAATCCTCACCAACTCCAGCAACTCGAAGGAACTCTTCAGCATCATCCAGCAATTCACCAAACCCCCCAGAAAAGCCATAGACGTCAAACCTTCCCAGGACCTCTGCAACAAGCTTTGCTTCTACTTCCACCAGAAAATCAAGGCCCTTTATGACAACTTTAGCGAACAGACCCCAGAAACCACCCTTCCCTCCAGTGACGACAGGCATCCCACCATCACCGCCTGGACCCCGGTCACCACCGTAGATACCAGGGGCGGACTGGGAACCAAAACCAGCCCTGGCAAAGTTCTCGGCTGCCAGGGCGGGGGGGGGGATTCGGGGGGCGACCGAGCTCTTTGGCGGGGCCGATTTTCGGCCGTTTTTGTTACAGGACCGATTTTGCTGCAAAAACAGCCCTGTAACAAAAACGGCCTCCAGGGGCCCAAAACCGGCCCCCACCCGTGCGGCGCACCGAGGGATTGCCCGGTGCCCGCAACGGCCAGTCCGGGCCTGTAGATACCATCACGACCACGAAGAGCACTCACTCAGGAGCCCCCGCGGACCCGTGCCGCCGCACATCTTCCTCAAAGCCGCCGTAGCACCCGAGCCACAATGCACCATGCACTCCTCCTTCGAATCCGGCACTTTCCCCGACGTCTGGAAACTCTCAGAAGTCTAGCCCCTAGTCGAGAAACCCTGGGCAGACCCCACAGACCTGACGGACCTGAAGAACCACCGACCCATCTCTCTCCTTCCATTCGCAGCCAAAGTCACAGAGAAGATCGTCAACGCCCAGCTAACAAACTTCATTGAAGAGAATGCCATCCTCGACTCTTCCCAAACCGGATTCTGCAGTAACCACAGCAGCGAGACTGCCCTCCTTGCCACCAAAGACGACATCCACACGCTCCTCGACCAAGGCCACACAGCAGCCCTCATCCTGCTTGACTTATCCTCAGCCTTCAAAACCGCCTCCGACCGCACTCTCGCAGCCAGGCTCCACAACGCCGGCATACAGGGACCCTCACCCGACTGGCTCCGCTCTTTCCTCACCGGCAGAACCCAAAGGATCAGACTCACTCCTTTCCGAACCCACAGAGATCAACTGTAGAATACCCCAAGGATCATCGCTCAGTCCCATGCTCTTCAACATCTACATGGCCTCCCTCTCCACCATCGACAGACAGCATGGACTCAGCATAGTATCCTACGCCAACAACACCCAGCTTATCCTCTCTCTCACAAAAGACCCCGAAACCACCAGACTCCGGGAAGGAATGAAAGACGTAACAGCTTGGATGAGCAGCAGCTTTCTGAAACTGAACTCTGAGAAGACAGAAGTCCTCGTCCTTGGACCCACCCCCTCAGATTGGGACAACACCTGGTGGCCCGCCAACCACCAACCCCCACAGTCCACACCCGGACCCTCGGCATCATACTCAACTCCTCCCTCACCATGACCTGCCAGATCAACGTCGTCGCCTCTACCTGCTTCAACACCCTCCGCATCCTCCATAAGACCTTCAAGTGGATCCCCCGAAGCTAGAAAGACCGTCACCCACGCACTCATAACAGGCAGACTGGACTACGGAAACGCCCTCTACACTGGAATCAACAAATTGCTTCAACGCAAACTCCAGACCATCCAGAACACTGCGGCCAGACTTATCCTCGACATCCCATGAGCACATCACTTAACACCTACGAGACCTCCACTGGCTCCCCGTAGAGAAGAGAGTAACCTTCAAGCTACTCACCCATGCCTACAAATCCCTCCACAATACCGCACCCAAATACCTCAATGAAAGAGTCTCCTTCCACATACCCAAAAGAAACATCCGCGCTGATGAACTCTCCCTAGCAGAAACCGCACGCATCCGCAGAACCAGAGCAAGTAGAAGAGCCTTCTTCTATATCGCAGGCAAAGGCTGGAACAAGCTACCGGTCAACATCAGACACTCCCCTACTCTGCACACCTTCAGGAAGAGCCTGAAGACCTGGCTTTTCGGCTGACTCAGAGCTGAACCGCCCCTCCCCCAGCGCCTTGAGACCCTCACAGGTGAGTATCGCGCTTTAAACTCACTGATTGATTGGCTGATTGATTGATGTACTCTTACATGTGGAGGTGTGGTGTGGTGTTGTGAGGTGAAGGTATGTAAAGGAGGTAAGTTTGCAGTATATGTTTGTAGACTCTTATTTGCCTTGGTTATTAACCACTTGGCTGCTAAGGGGTGTGCATGTAGGTCCATTGACTTTCCATTGAAATCAATGGGCCCTACATGACGAGTTACCCTTGTCATTAGCACTGAAGGGGTTAAACATTGGTCGGAATCATGAGAAATTGATATCCTCGCAGCAGCAACACTATACTATTCTATACATTTCCAGGGCACCAAATTGTTCTCCCCAGAATTGAATATTCCAACTACTTTCTCACTTTTTGGAAGGGAAGAATACAGAAATTATTTTAAGACTTCTTTTATATTGTGAGCCTTATAAGATGGAGGACTTAGATAAAGCTTGGCTTACCGGCAGCCACTTAATGTACTTTTTACTCATGAGACTTAACATTTCAAAACCTTCACCTATTAATGTTTTTTGCATCATGTAACTTTTGAAGGAACCGTTTGAGTTACTTCTCTGCCTTATGTTTGATATGTTATCTTGGCAACAAAAAACAGACACTTCCTTTGACGATACCATTTATTATCCAACCATTCTATGTAATGCATACACTACAGTGGCCCTCACAGTTACGCAGTTCAGGAAAGCTCCTTATCTTACAGATCCCACTTTTTGAGAGCAGACTGTGAATGGTGTTATTTCAAACCCCTCTAGTACTGATATTCTCTCTATCAAAGGTGTATTTAAACTGTGCAGAAAGACCTCCACAGCTCATTTGAGACAATCCGCATTACCCCCAGAGATCTCCCTATAATCCCACTGCCATTCACATCCTCTAACATGTTCTGGTGCTACCTTTTCCATATTATAAGACAGCTCAATGTGGAGACATGGCATGGTGACGTGGTAAATCGAACAGTCTGCTAAAGAATACCTTTTTAAAATAGACACTTAACATTAAGGGGAGATTTTCCAGGTATTACTACTAACACCAAAGAGAACCCAAAATGTAGATATTTGGTATTTCCTCTGTGTAGATAGAAGGATTATGCAAATGGAGGAAAGGGTTTTGAGTACCGTTGAGGGAGAGTTCTGTCGGCCATTCATTTAAAGAAAACAACTTGTGGAACTGTGTCATGCAATTAAATGAGGTTGAGTGGCCTATTCAGCAACAAATGACATACTTCTTGGTTCAAATCTCAGGCAACGTGTCATACTGTCCTTTCTTAGTCGGCTTCATTAAACACCAGAGTTCTCTTCCTCCTATTAAACCCTAAACCTCATTTTGTTCCAGAAATTCTAACGTTTGCTATTTTGATGCTTCTTAGTAACAGAATTTGCATGCTATACCTCTTTTTCCCAAAATCAGCATTTGAGGCATCTGATACTGGTGCACTGTTCATCAACAGAAGGGCAGAGTTGACAGTTATGTCGACTGTTAGGCAGAAGGTGCCATATGCAGAGCCAAGACTGGGAGAACTAGTGAGGACAAGATGAATAGTATAATCCAGTTTCGACTATAAAAGCATCTTCACAAACTCATAATGCTTGATTAGTGAGGAATAGCTGCGTTCAGTTTCATAATTTGAACATCTGCAGTGAGGGAAGTCCTGGTAGCTTGGGGATGGAAGCTCTAGTAGCTTGGGGATGTCATCTGTTGGTCAAACCTCTGCAGAATATCCCAGCTCTAGATATTGCGATTGCAACATGTTAACTAACATTCATGTTGTGGATTACCACAAGTACAGGATGATGTCCCATAATTCTTACTTTTCCACTTGTTTTAGTTGCCTTTTTTTCTTAATTTTTCTCTTATACGCAGTTCAGTAATGTTGCTCGTACTGTAACTTAATTGAAGTATGCTGCACATATGCATAGATTTCACAGTTGTTTTCTTCTTTCTTTAAAACAATTTAAAGAAAGAATGGATTAAATCATAATATTGACTGAAGAGGAAGTCCTGTAGCTCTAGTGATGAACTACAAAAATAATTCTAATAGAGCCATACCTACCAATAGCCCCAATACCAATTATCAAATAATCAGTCAGTTGGCAGTGAACAAGAGTCAATCATTTATTAAATAAAATACTCTATAGAGGAGCCTCTCTGACCCTCTCCCTTCGGGTCCACAGAGAAGACTGCTGGCTTACAGTCAAAACCAGGCAGATATACTTTCAGTGAACACATGAAGTCACCATACATGGAAAGTTACAAGTTGGTTCAGGGGGCCTTAAGGAAGGACCATATATGGCACACATAATTGGTTCAAAGCTTTAGCTATTCATTACTGGGGAGGTCAGAAAGGATGACTCCCTTTCGTCTCTTTGCTTGGGAGTATATTCACGGAGCCTCCAGGGATGTGCTTATCATACTCAGAGCCAGATGTGACCTTGAGTGTCAGGACACAGAGAGAACAGTTCACTTTCAGCTGCCTTTTGGTAACTCAAATAATGGGATCCTGTCTGCTGAGCAGAAAGAACACGTGACTACAGCTCAGAATAGGACATGGCCAAGAAAATGGCGTCTACATGGTTTTCGGCCTAGTTCACTAATACCAAGGGAAAATGCTAAAATGTTCCTACTTAATTGAAAGGAAATACACAAGTAAATGCCCATATATATAATATAGAAAAGGATATATAGGTACATCATGCTAACAAATCTATAACTATGTCTAATGCTGCAGAAAGGGGTAAGAACCGGATTGTCATCCCGCACTAGGTTTCACAGGGAAGATTTTAGACAGGTTTTTCAGATGTCTCTCCCACTTCTTTGTCACCTTATTATTGTTAAGGAAGTAAGAGCGGGAAGGATCACCTGCCTTTTCCCCTATACTGCTTGTTGTTCCCATATACTTAATGCAGTGGTATTATCTGACCCAGAAGTTCAACCTGTCAGTACCTTTGTACATTTTTGCCAAAGGTTTGAATTTAGTTGCGGTTTCCTACTAAAACCAACTTCTGCCTGTTTGTATGGTCTCAACCTTTGTAATTTTTTTAGGGTGAGGTACTACCAACAAAGGCAATCATTTAATGATAACACACATAGCAGAATATCCTCAAAAGTCCATCTTATATCGAACTTCTTGCCCTGCAGAAGATTCATGGACAAAATCACATACCTTCAAACCTGGCCTTGGCGATAAAGCTGTAGCCCACGAAACAGACAGAAATTAAAAAAAAAAACATGAAATAAAAACAGTTTTTATTCCCAAATACGCACAAACCTTTGCTTTAAGATCAACATCAGAGCAGTGTGCTTATAGGGGCAAAGTTGAAATTACATAACACGGGAGCAACTTTGTTGACCTAGTCCTTTATTTACGGTTTAAAGAAATAGACAGTATTGTGTGAAGATTAATAGACCATTTATGAGGGAACACATTATGAAGAAAAGAAAATGACAAATAATGTCAATATATTTGTAGTAATAATAAAGAAAACCTGCGTGTTTGATTATTAGTGATTTCAGCATTGTAGGTCTTGAGGTTATGGTTAATGTTTGGGATGACATTAGGTTACTAATGTGGTTAGGGTATGGGGTATGATTTTGTTTAAGGTTGTGTTTAAGATTGCTTACAGGGACAGAGCTCTGGTTATTCACATGGTTAAACTCAGTGCTGTTTCTATTTGGGTATATATTTAGTTAATAGTTAGGGCTCTTGTAAGGGATTTTTGGCAGGGGGGAGTTTTATATAGCGGGAGCTCAGCCCGAAAGTATGGGAGCACTTTAAAGGAGCTTACTTTGGAATTATTCTTCATAATTGTTAAAGCAGTGTAAAATACATATTTCTTGGTAATAAGTTCTTAATTGTTTCTTCATAAATGTATATCTCCATATATGCATTGTTTATAAGCAAATATAATATGTGTAATATAGCACATGTAGTTGGTAGATTGTATAAATTGTTTTGTTTCAACTTTATTTTCCATTGTTTTATGAATTGAGTCTAATTCTAATACACAATATACTCCCCTAGCTAAGAAATCTACGAGTCACACCGATTGCTAGTTTGTAAAGCAAATTAGAGTAGCTCAGGATTTTTTGCCTTTAAATGATAGACAATTTGCACTGGGCAATAACAATGGTGGACTAACTTATGGTTGTTGTTCGTATTGGGTGCATTTTCTGTTTCTGTCTTTGGAAGATTGTGACAATATAAATCAGTGTGAACGGTTGGTACCAAATACATTATATTTGTATCACCTAATGCTGTGTTACATTTTTGTTTTTGCTACAGGCTTACTTTGAAAATGATCACTGGGTTCGTTACTTCCTACATACTGGTCACTTGACGATTGCTGGCTGCAAAATGTCGAAATCTTTGAAAAACTTCATCACAATCAGGGATGCATTGAAAAAAAATACAGGTAACCACATTTCTCTATAGCAGGATGACGGAATTTTCTACCAGAGTTTAGTAGATGTTAATGTAAGATTTTAACAGCTTGCACTGGAGTGGTAACTGTTTACTTTGTTGTCGCATACCAATAATAATACAGGCCTTTTTGTCATATGTTAGCATTTTTCATATAAAAGTCCGCAAGCATCTTATTTTCAGTTGTATACTGTGGAACTTAATATTCCTTTTATAATTTGTGTTTTTTGGTTTAAATTAGTTTTATTGGTTTTAGAGAAGAACAAATACATTGCATTACTGTAGTAAGTCCACAAGAGGTTGCTAATGGCAGACTGAAATAACCACTTTACGTGAAGCTGAGTATAACATACTGGAGCGTTCCGGCACCGCAGATGTCCTCGAGTAGTGCCGCTATGACGACTTGTGTATCTAGACATGAGGCTCTCGTGAACACAGGCGAAGAACAACAAAGCAAACAGGGCCCTTCCCCCCCCCCCCCCCCCCACCCCAACCAGTGTGCCGAAATGTGCGATTAGGTAAAGCTCGTCTGTGGAACACTCACGGTGCCCTTGGCTTGGACCCTGCGTCAGCATGGTCTGCATCTGTAAGGCGTAGTATGTGGTATCTGGGGCATGTTATTTCGTTGAATTCCCTGGATAAGAGTGTTAACAGTGGTTGCCAGATCGTGTGGAAGGAGGCCGTGGACTGCGTGAGCGTAGCCTGAATGCGTTCCATCCCCAGTATGTATCAGAGTTTGTGCAACCAACCCGTGTGAGTTGGCTGCGTGCTGGTCCCCCAAAGAGACAGTATGTGTTGGGAGGCTGCCTGTAATGCTAGACCCATTTGTCGCCCCTGGTGGATTTCAGCGAGAAAGTAAGCCTGTTCGGGAGTCCCAGAATGGTGTATGTTGGAATTCGAAGGAGGTGTCTGTCATTGAGAACAGACGTCCAGTAAGCCGTGACCTCTTTGCAGTCCCATAGAAGGTGCGTCAGGGTACCTTTCTCGTCACACCCCCTCCAACAGGCCGAACTGCGGGATGGGTTGCCCCTGTGTAATCAAACTGGGGTCAGGTACCAGTATGTTGCAAGTTTCACAACCGTCTCCCTACCCGCCGTGTTCCTAGCCGTGTGGTTGGCCCTATAATATACTGATTGCCACTCCTGGGTCGTAAGCCTTCTCCCCAGTTCCTCCTCCCATCGCCGCTGACCGTCCGAACGATGTATCCCGGGGGATGGATAAAGCATCTTATAAAGATCTGTAATTAAACCGCGGTCCGACTCTTTGGTAACTAACCATTTTTCAAATCCTGTCATTCGCCTACCAACTAAGGGACTAATCTCAGGCTGTCTTGACCAGTGCCGGAATTGGAAATATTGAAGAGCTGCGGCGACACAATGTCGTAGAACTGTGACAGTGTAGAGAATGGTAGAAAGCCCTCCAAATCAAAAAGATGTCCTGCCGATCTGCAGCTGGAACCTCGTCATTGTGGAAACATGTGGGCGTCCATTCCTGGGGCGAAGTCCGGATTGTCGAGTAAGGGAGTTAGCGGGGACGGGAATGTTGTGAGTTCTCGTTTAGTAGCCACCGAGTCCCACACCCCCAACACGGTACGTGTAATGGGTGATTTCTGGAGGTGGCACGGTCTATGCGCGCGACAGAGGAATGGTATTTTCCATAATGAGGTCCGGGCCATAGCCCTGTCTTGGAAGAGCCATATCTTCTCTGACTCAGGCCTGTACCATTCAACCAGATATCTCAATTGCGCCGCCTGAAAGTATTGTTGCAAGTTAGAGATCCCCAGGCCCCCCTCGTCCATCCCGCGAAAAGCTAGATTTCTGTGCATTTGCAGTCTCTTCCCCGCCCAGACAAAGTGCTGTATCGCCTCTTGCAGGGTCCTGATATTCCCCGCAGGGGGTAACACTGGAATAGTCTGGAAAATGTATAGTATCTTGGGGAGTGCCGACATTTTTACAGCCGCGATCCGCCCCAGCAAGGACAATGGTTGTTACTGCCACTTCCTAAGATCGCCTTGGATCTGCGAGGTAACTTTAGCGTAATTTAGGGCAACCGTCTGTTCCGTGGACGGCGTGAGGATGATTCCTAAATAGGGAAGTTGCGTTTGGACTAATAGTCCCAATTCGTACATGGCTGCTTCCTGTGTTGCATGGGAGTTTCTGCCGAGTGGCAGTACCAGCGACATCCCTTTGTCCATCTTGAGGCCCGACACCATACCGAAGGCCTCCACCTCCTCTAGAAAGACAGGCACTGACCGCCTAGGATTATCGAGCGCCGCCAAAATATCCTCGGCGTATAAGCTAATTGAGTGCGACTCTCCGCCGAAGGTTGTGCCACGAATATTTGGGTTGGCTCGCACCCTTTGTGCTAGCGGCTTGATATAGAGCGCAAAGAGGAGGGGCGAGAGCAGGCACCCCTGCCTAGTGCCGCATTGGATTTCCAATGGACGTGAACCCGATCCGTTGATACGGATCCGTGCCTGTGGGTGATGGTAGCAGCTTGCAACCCACGCTCTGCAGCATTCCCCAATACCAAAGTGTACCAGAACCTTCTCGAGAAAGCCCCAATCCACGCGATCTAACGCTTTCTCGGCGTCTATGGCTAGGAGCGCAGAGTCTGATTGTTGGTAATAGCTTTGTCTATTAAATGAAGAATGCATTCGGTATTGTCGCTACACTGTCTACCAGGGATGAAGCCCGACTGGTCAGGTTCTATAATCCCCAGGAGACGTGGACCAAGTCTTGAGGCTAGCACCCCCATGAAAAGTTTGAGGTCTAGATTGAGTAAGGAAATCGGCTGGTAGGCGGCGCAATGGGTGGTATCTTTGCCCGGCTTAGGCAACACTATGATGTCAGCCTCCAGCATGTCAGGTGGGAAGGAACCGGGACCCTGGAACGAATTAAAAAGTTTGGTAAGAATCGGAGCGACTACTGGGCAGAAAACTTTGTAAAAACCTGAGGAGAAGCCGTCAGGGCCTGGCGATTTCAGGGCTTTGAGACGGGAGATTGTAAACGTACATGATTCACCGCCTCGGCGGGTCTCGGGCTCAAAATTCCACGGACTCGATAATTCTCGTTCCGGTGCCTACTCGACTCACGGGGTCACACTCTGCAACTCTGGGCAATAGCTTGCTTAATCTCCACTACGGCCCCTCGCGGTGGGATGCCTGGCTTTCACCTTGTGGACACCCTGCCGGGGTATCTCACAGGGGAATACCAGGACGGGTTCCCTAAGCAAGCGCTTAGATACCGTGTCGGTGATTTGCGCTATATAAATACATGTACGTATTCCCTAAATGCCTCCGCAATTTGTGCCTCGTCATGGATCTCCTCCCCGTGCTCATTGTGTAGGGTTGAGATTTTAGAGCGCTGGACTTTGACCCAAAGTGCACTTGCCAGGAGGCATCCCGTTCTGTTACCACCCACATAGTACATATGCTGAACCCTTGGGGCAGCATATTCGGCCCTTTCTGTGTTTAGACTTGCCAGCTGAGCCCTTGCGACTTTTAGCTGTTTCCAGATTCTTGGAGCTCCCGTGCGACTGTGCACCCTTTCCAATTCAACCACTTTGGCCGCTAGGGATTCCCGCTTGTTTTTGCGGTCCTTGACCTCCGCCGCTGAGATGGCTATTAGTTCTCCTCTCACCACCGCCTGTAGGGCCCGCCACAGGCGTGTCCGGCCGGTCGTTAAGCTCGATATAGTCAGTGATGCGTTTGTGGAGTTGCTGGACTACCTCCTTTTGTTGCAGGAGGGCTTCCTCAACCTCCACCGGCCCGGTGATGTCTTGGTGCATGGGACTCTAATCGCTATTTCCACTGCATCATGATCTGAGATGGCAGCCGAGATGATGTCCACGTCCTCTACCTGAGTCTCCAGCTCAGAGGACCCTATGAAGTGGTCCAGTCTGGCATACGTGTGGTGCACATGAGAATAGAATGTGTAGTGTGAGGTCTGGGGGTGCTTAACTCGCCACAAGTCCATCAGCCCCCTCTGTGCCAACCAGCCTTTCCCTGCCGCTGAAAGTGCGCCTGTGTTGCCAAAGCGATGGCCAGATCTGTCCCTCTCCTTATCCATCACCAGGTTGAGGTCCTCACAGGGGTAGGAAACGTCCCGGGGTGCGTAAAGCCTCCGACAGGGCATTTTTTATAAAGGGCTCCTGACTCGGTGTGGCGCCGCGGCCAGGGCGACTGACGCTGGAATCTGGGGATCAGGGTTCGATCCCCGGCTCCGGCCGCAGGTTAGCCCAGCACCATGTGACTCTGGGCAATAGCTCGCTTAATCTTCCCGACGGCCCCCCAGCGCCTAGAGACCCTTACGGGTGATTGTGCGCTTTACAAATGTGGACTTTTACTTTACTCATATTAGGGGTATACAGGGATCCCACTGTCAATGTCATGCCACCCACCTTAATGCTATAGGCGAGAAGCCTGCCTTTAATCTCCCCAACCTTCTCTCCAATTTGACCGTGAAAGTGTTTTGCAAATAAAATCGCAACCCCCACCTTTTTGTCAGAAGTTGGGGAGAAGAACTGTTGAGGGAATGCACAGGACCTCTTCCTATGCCAGTCTTTGGTGAGTAAAAGGGTTTCTTGAAGTAAACTTATAGCGGCGCCCGAATTTTCAAAATATGATAGGACCGCTCGCCGCTTAGTGGGGTTATTAAGCTCCTTCACATTCAAAGTAAGAACCTTCAACGTAGCCCCAGACATCTCATCACAGAAGTGTAATAACTGCACATTCTGGCATAAGCCTCTCGCGCTGCCCCCGCATGTGGGCCTCGGCCCCTATCGGCACACTGGTTCCTTCCCACCCTCCCCTTCCCTGCAACGCACCCAAAACCCGTCCCCCCCCCCCCAACCAGCCTCACTCCTGCCCCCCTCCCCAACAAACCAACTGTTAAATGGTGCCTCTCCACTCCCCGCCCTAACCCCAACACCCAATCCCCCATGGCACCTCATAGTCCCGAGCCAGGAAACTCATATCACAGGCCCGTGCTGAAAAGACATTGTAAAGCGAGTAACCAAGGCGGCCTCCTGCCCGCGTCCCCCCGGTCAGCGTTGGTGCAGTGCGTGCGTGTCCCCCTCACATTGCCAGCTCAGTCCGTCGGTGATGTGTCCTTGGACACTTCCTGGATGGCCATGGCTCTTTCTTGGGTCTCGGTGGCCACATCTGGTTTCAGGTCCGCTCCAGGTGATCTCCTTCGACCTACTCTCTGCCATCCTCCCCGCGAGGGTTGCTGGGATGGTCCCGGTGAAGGTTGACTGTCGTCGCGTTCAATGCCTAGCAAGGCGCAAGTGTCCTGAAGAGATCGCAGCTGTTGGAGAGTTCCGTTCCATTTAAAGATCAGTCTAAAGGGATGTCCCCATGAATGCGGGATCCCCTTGTCTCGCAGAAACGTTGTGGCGACCCTGAACGCCTTTCTCTTTTGCAGTGTGATGGCCGAGAGGTCTTGGAAAAGGACCACCGGGTAACCCTGGAGCAGGAGAAGTTGTTTTCGTCGAGCTTCACGCAGGATTCTCTCTTTGAGGGGGAAGTCAGGTAAAAAGGCCAAGATGTCTGGAGGTGGAGCAGGTGCGCGTCTCGCCAGCCCCACCCTATGTGCCCTGTCAATGCGGACTTCCAAGGTCGCTGGCCCCCCTAAGATCTCGTTGAATAGGCCTTGTAAGTATTCAGTGATATTCGCCCCTTATGCTTTGGACGGGACCCCCCAGACCCGTATGTTGTTGCGCCAAGATCTGTTTTCGAGATCCTCAGCGTGCGCCTGGAGGTCCACCTGTTGATCGCGAAGGCGGAGAAGTTCTTGCTGTAGCTGTTCGATTTCCTCGCCTTTGGTTTGATCCGAGTCCTCGATTGCTGCTACCCTCTCACCCAATCCGTCCACGTCTTTGCGAATCTCCTGAACCTCTCCACCAACTTCCTGCTTTAATGTATGGAAATCGTCTCTCAAGGAATTAAACAGGGTCTCCAGAAATGATTTGGCGATGGGCATCTCCCCATCTCCTGAGTCCGTTTGGTGTATTATCGTGGTCTGGGGGCGGCCCTCTGTCCCCTTTAGGTGGGCCCTTAAGGAGCATGTCCGTTAACGTGCGCTCACCTTTCTTCCTAGTGCTGGCCATACCAAGCAGGAAGCCTATGGAACTGTGTCTGCTTTGTTCTGTGGAGCACTATGGGACTGCTCTTCCACTTGCAGTCACGGTATAACCAGAGGGGGGAGGGCACCGCACCTGGCCCTCGTGGATCTACCCCCGCGTCCCTGTGGGGGCTGTGTGATGATGTGGGTCGGGGGGCGAAACCGCGCCACCAACTTCTGGGTCTCAGCAAGGGGTCTTGGCCTCCCTGTTGTTCTGTTATGGCCTGCAGCTGTCGGTCTGCCGGGTGTGCCTTTGTGCCTTGCCAGTCACCAGTGTCCCGGGGACCCTCGCGCCAGTCACCTTGTGTCGCCTCTCACTTGGCTGTGGCCCACCTGGTATCGCTGTCTGCTCTTCCTCCACGTCATAGGCCCAGTGCGAGAGGGCCTGTCCATAGACCGCAGTGTTCCAGGACCAGGCGCCGTCCCCAACACACTCCCAAGGTAATGGAGTACCACAGTCAGTCCCGTAAGGCAGCGCCCGGGCCGCCGCTTTTCTAGTGTAAAGCGGTACAAAAGAGGGTGGTGATGGACGGAGCATCTGAACCAATCAAACACTCACACCCAGTCAACAGGTCTGGGTTTAATCCATCACCGTTCTTTAGCCCAATCTGCCACCCCACTTCTAGTGTAGGCCTCAAAGCCCCGGCCTGGTGTTGCTCGCCTCCGCTCATGTTGCGACTCGCCTCCCGCCTACGGGCAGCGGGGGCCTACAGTTTGCGGCTTGCACCGTTGCAGCCAATATGTTTCAGCCGCCTTCCAATGGGGCGATTCCACCCCGGCAAACAAGCCCAAGGCTCACGGGCACAGAGTCTCTGTGGCTGCTCGTTCCTTGGCACCGGCGTTCCGCAGGCTATGCCGCCATTTTATGTCGTCTGAGCCTGCCCTCACGGGGCACCATTGCCTCTCTCGGGTCCCAAGATCACCCGGGGGGTCTGCGCCTGCCGTGCGCTCACGCCTCCAATACCTCTCCGCTCCCCCAGGCCACGGGATGCTGGCAGGGGTTGCGGGGGGGGGGGCAGCGCCCAGCTTGCCGCGTCCTCAAGGCCCCGGCCTCAATTTTCGCACCTTCCCGTGGGACAAGGCCCTCAACCTACTTGCTGTCCACGGAGGGCTGCAATCAGTACCCCGCTGCCTCACCGGGGCGCGCTGGCACCATCGCAACCCAGCTGCTCTTCAGCGCGGCGATCCACCTCCAGGTGGCACACCGGGTCTCCATGCTAGGGCACCTGCACAGAACCCGCCATGAAGTGCTCCTGCGTTCTCCCAGTCAGGATGCCATTTTGTGGTGCCTGGGCCGGGCTATATACCGTCGTCGCTGCCTCTCCCAAACTTCAAAAGCAACCAAGGAACAAGCGCCAGCTGTGTGCTCATTACCACACCAACTCCCGTGCTCTGAGGGGGCGCTTTAGGTGAGATTTGGCTGATGTTTTTTTTTCTGACTGATCTGCACTGTGTCTGTGCTAACCAGGCACCAGTGCCAGTGCTCGGTCCATAAAACAAAGTCAAAAGATCTAATTGTAAAATAATTGGCACACATTTTGGCACCCCTGTAAGTCCCTAGTAAGTGGTACCCCTGGTACCTTGGGCATGGGACCTAATAGGGTCCCTAAGGGCTGCAGCATGTATCATACCACACTAAGGGACCCCCCATACAAATTGTATGCTGCCTGTAATTGCAGACTGTGTGTCATGGTGCAAACAATGCGTGAAAACATGACATGGCACACTGTGCCATGCAAAAGTAACTGCATATAATATAAGTCTCCCCTACAGCAGGTCTTATAGCCCTAAGGCAGGGTGCATTATATTACATGTGAGGGCATGTCTGCATGAGCAGATATGCCTCTGTGCTGTCTAGTTCAATTACTAGATGGTACAAGAGAACAGGGAAGCCATCTTAAGTATCTGTACGGGGCACTGGTCATTAAAGGTTCCCCAGTTAAATGATGGCTTTATTGACACCTGTAGTGTTTGGTATCAAACACCTTGTCTTAATAAATCTGTACAGTTGCCAGTACAAGATTTATTATGACATGCACCTTAGAGGTGGCCCTTAAAAAACCTACATCTATCGAGTGTGCTATTTAACTGGTATCGTCCAGCCTGCCACCACAGACCTGTTTAGACTTCCTGCAGGTAAGGACAAGAATAATGCCTGCTCCGGAGGAATGGGTTCACACCTCCTCCAGCAGGATGGCTTCTGATTTAGCATATCAAGTCGAGGGGCTTCAAAGCCCCTGCTGCCTTTTATATGTGACCCCGGCCTCCCCCAGACCTGGGAGATGCCACCCCCTGACTGGAGGCCCATTTAGCACCAGGGCAGGCAGGACATTAGCTATGTAAGTAGGTGTGTTGCACCACCAGGCTAGTCTGACCTATAAGGTGGGCTGGCTGATATGCTCCACGAAATAAGGATTTCACCTTCTTGTTTTTAGTGGAATTAGGAACTCTGGGACAGGGATATGCCCACTCCCCACAGGAAGTGGTCATATAGTGGGCTAGTGACTACAAGGGTAAGTAGCACATTGGTTTCTACCCTTCACTCCCTTTAACACCCTTACTTTTAGTATTTAGGTGGTCCCTTGGCACCAGGAACTCAGATTTGACTGACTAAAGAACAAGGAGGACAAAGAAGAGCTGAAGAACGCAAGAAAGTGAACTAGCTGTGGACTTGGCATCAAACCCTGCCTGCCTGCTCCTGTCCCAACAATTGAAAATACCCAACTTGTCCTGCAGTTGTGCATTCTCCCAGAGCCTTGGAGGCCTGCCAGCACTTCGACAACCAGCCAGCATCTCCCTTGAAGTGGAGGAGCCAAATCCGTGCAGCCTGCAGGCACGGACTACACAGCCCAGTTCACTGAACTGCTGACCACCATCACAGTGACCTCCTGCTGGGCCCCAGCTGAGTGTCCAGGAGGTCAGCCCTGTCGATCCATCTAGTCTTTGAGATGCTGATCCACTCCGAAGGCTCCCTGCACCAATAGCTGAGGTACCGGAGCCTGTTGCAAGCATCAAGGCTTGTTTATGTTCAGTCCTAACACCGCTGCTGCCAAACCTTGCCTGCACATCGAGGGACTTCACCAGAGGCGAGCTCCATGACAGAAGTCAACTTTCTGTGTTTCTTTTCTTTCATCTGCAGGTACACCGAGAAATTTGAGATCCTCAAACATGCCAACCCACTGGAAAAAACACATGTGAACTCGAGCCCCCAGCCTGAGTCCATTGAAACCGATGGTGTCTCCGTGGACCTGAGACCCTTAAAGCCGAGCCCTCCTTTGGGTTCTGCCGGACTGGTACCCTGGTCCCCACTTGCAGCCTTTCTTTGCAGGTACTGTTCCCTAATAACTTCAAAGCAAAGCGTTCAAAGCTACAACTGCTGATAGCACCTCTGCACCTGGACACCCAAGGGCAGGTAACCTTGAACTCTTTTTCTTTTTTTATCTGATTTTCTTTATTGCAATTTTAGAAAGAGAAACAATACAACAAGTGGAGGGGTAAATGGAGGGCACGGTATAAAAGCAAATAACAGTACAAGCAAAGACTTCATATTAACCCAGCAGTAAAAGGTTACAGTGACCACAAACGCAATATGACATTACCCATGTGAAGTGCAGACCTTGGTCCAACCAGAGAGAAGTGAATGGAAGACCATGATGTCTCCAGTTGTCAGGCACTCTTATAACAGGGGTAGAACGGAACAGGTGAAGACCGGGCATCAGGGACAACCATGTGTGTTACTAGAGAGGGTGGGAAGAGGCGTCATCGGGTGGCGCGAGCCGAGCGGGCTACTCGTATGACTCCAGTGGTGCAAGTCAATCTGCCTTTGATATGTTAACCTGTGTTCCCAAATGTCTGTTAGGAGGGAGCGAGGAGGCGTGAGCTTCCAATGTGCGGAGAGTTGCTCATGACAGTAGGTCGCATCCTGCAGCCAATCCTCCACTGTGAGAGCAGGTCGTCTCCACCAATGAATGGTCACCTGCTGTTTTTCCAGGAGTAGGAGTATGGCAGTGAGGCAGCGGACAACAGGGTGGACATCTTTCACATAACCCAAGAGGCCAGCCAGAGGAATTTGAGAGGGGGTGGCCAGTGATTACTATTACTACAGTAGTCTGTGATCACAGTGCGGATCATGTCCCAGAACACTGCGTCCTGGATCGCTACAGGGAGCATCCTTCAGGTAAAGAAGTGTGGATTTGACTACGGTAAGGAGAGCTCTAGCAGAACAGGGGCACAGTCGGAAAGGGCGCAAGGCATGTGTCACCCCCACCCCCGAATAAGGGTGGGCCAGGTGATGGTGTCACAGGAGACTAGCCAGTAATCTATATGTGACAACACATTTTGTAAAGTAGTAACACAAGTGCCCTCCATGCTGGTCTCATGCGTGAGTCGCCAGATGTCGTTTAGGTAGTTATTGTGTATGTGTGTGGAGTTGTGCCACTGTGTTTGGACTGGGAGGCCTAGGAGCACCCGAGCGATCCACAGTGCTGTCAAAGACCACGTTAAAGTCTCTCCTCCCAAAAAAAGGCTGCCGGGCCCAGGCTAATGATCAGACGCCAGACCTCAGAAAAAAATTCGGGGCTATCTGTGTTGGGGTCGTATATGGAGCTCAGTATGGCGGGGTATCTGTGCAGTGTGCCAGCGAGAAGGACATATCTTCTCTTGTGTTCATATAGGGCGTGTCGCAGCTGCCAGGGCAGGCCTTTGCGGAGTAGTATTGTCACCCCTCCTTCATATTTAGAGTAGAGCGAGGTGTAAGTGTCAGCGCACCAGCCCGTGTGCAAGTTAGGATGCAGTGGACGGGTAAAGTGGAGCTCCTAGAGGAAAAAAATG
Organism: Lissotriton helveticus; assembly: GCF_964261635.1. NCBI lineage: Eukaryota > Metazoa > Chordata > Amphibia > Caudata > Salamandridae > Lissotriton > Lissotriton helveticus. The sequence goes on along the minus strand of NC_136061.1, from coordinate 1,912,448,504 downwards.
TCTATGTGGTGCCTATTGAGATAGGTGTGTAGTAATCTGTCCTTTCTATGGTCATTTAGCTTGTGGATGTTCCAGGTCAGGCATCTGGTGGTGGTCATTATGCTGAGAAGAGACGGAGACAATGATGACCTTGCCAGTCGCGTTACCACAATCATGGTTTCTGGACACCTGCTCCTCCCACCAGCCAACAAACAAGTTTGCAAACTTGGGGGCGAAGCAGGTGCCCATAGCCGCCCCAAATATTTGTGTGAAATATTCATCCTCAAACAAAAAGATATTGTTCAAAAGTTGGTGAACTCCATCATTTGATTGTGTTCGGCAAACCTTAATTGTCTCTTATTCAAAAAGTGTTGCAGGGCTTTGAGACCATCATCATGGTTGATACAGGTGTAAAGACTTGTGAAGTCCAGCACCATCATCTGATAAGAGGAATCCCACATTACATCTTGAATTTTGTTAAGGAAATCCTTTGTCTCCTTTGTATATGACTTCAGTTCCAGCCCAAACGGAAAGAAAAAATGATCTATAAACATTGACAATGTTCAGTAAAACTTCCCTGGGATGAAACTATTGGTCTTCCGGGAGGACACTTGTCATCTTTATGTAGTTTCGCGAGGTGATACTCGAACAATCGGATTCATATTCCTCAGGAAGAGATGTTCATCCATCCCGAGCATAGCCCTCATATGCCACTTCTTGATGAGGGTTTCATATTCTTGCACACTTTCCAGATAAACATCACATGTGGTTTTCACATAGTACTTCCCGTCAGAGAGTTGCCTTAAAGCTTCATCACAATACATTCTCCTGGTCTGTAACACTATGTTACCCCCCTTGTCAGAGGGTTTTATGGCTATGGATTTGTCCTCCAATAGATTATCCAGAGCAGCCCTCTCTTCTTTCGTCAGATTGTCCTTCTTGGTACACTTGCCCTTATTACGTCTGAATTTCAACAGGTCCCCAACCATAGCTGCAGAAACGACATCTATAGCGTCATACGGCATCTGCGGTACAACTTTAGACTTGGGTTTAAAGGGACTCTCTTGCATTCCCTGTTCTATCCCCGCCTTCTCCGCTCTCATTGCCATGTCTCCCTCAGAGTTACCCGAGTTCTCCAACTCCATATGTACATTTTGTAGGAGTTGAACTGCTGGAAAGTCATTGCACGTAAGTAGGTCAGTCGCTGTTACTCTCAAAGGAGTTTGATTTTTTTTTCTTCAGGGTGAGTCGTAGTCTAAAATACTTTTGTAACTTCAGTTTTCGAATGTAGCAAAAAAAATCAATTCTTGTTTGTGTAAATTCTAGATGACTCGTTAAACAGGTCAGTCCCAATGTTAGTACTTTAGTTTCATGGTCTGTGAGCTTTTTAGTAGTGAGATTGACCACTGTAAGGTTCATGGTGTTTATTGTTTCTTGTCGAACTTCTTCTTGCAGGTCCCCCAGGAACCGGCTCTTCCTCTTCCTGTCCCCGCCTGCTCTCCGCGTTCTCTGGTCACTTGTTCGGGCGGTTTGTTTTTGCCCCCTCTCAGCCATGAATGCCTGATTATCCGGAATTCGTCGTAAGAAGGTGTCGTTGTTTTCACACCCTTTCTGGAACTGCCAGCACGGTCTTCACCTGAGTCCGTTTCAGTTAAATCAGATTCCGATGTTTCCACTCTCGGGACCCCTGCCTGTGTTTTTGTTGTTTGCTGCGACAGTTCTTTTTTCCTGGGACCATCATATCTCCGTGCACAGGTCAATACCCTTCCCTGAAGGTAATCATGTTCCTTGTGATCAAATTTCTCCTGCTTCCTTGTTTTTATCTTATTTTCATATTTCTGCAGGCGTGATTTCATTTGTGCCAGACGTTCTTCCACTCTATTCTTTTCATCCTCTTTGGATAATAACTCTTCCAGATCCTTGATTTCTTGGAGTGCTTTCACCCGATCACTCCAGGCATATTTTACAAGATTACCTAGCGTGACTTGGCAGTACTGGGCTGTATGCTCCGCCCATTCAGTTAATAGCTCCGGGTTCGGGTTCTCATACGATATAACCGTGTACACCCTCAGACCTCGGGGTACCCAGTTAACCTCAATATAGCTTTGGAGTGAGGTGGCCTCCCACCATTTACGTGTTTTACGCTCATATAGCCTTTCCAACTTAGACATGATGTTATTAAGGCTGCTGGTCGATTTAGAGCCTGCCGTGATGGACTGCACATTAGTTGTCTATGATTTTTTGTTGCCAAACATGCTCCTGGCGGCCTCGCGGTGTGCCGAATCACTGAACATCTTCCTCTGTTCAGTGCATGTTTGTTGAATTAGTGCTCAGTGACGATGCCCTTGTTCTGTCACTTTCATATGTCTTCCAAGTGAGATAATCGTGCGTCTCAAACTACAGTGACCAGCTAGTCAGATATGTCTTGAATCCCCAAGAGACTTCCGCTGGACTTCCTCCGTCGTGACAATATGCCGAGATTTCTCTTTCATTAGTGGCGGTGTCTTCCACAATACATTAACGCTCTCATTGTACCATAAGCTGAAGTTACTCGCAAACGGGTGCTTACATGTGGCGGTACCTTCCACATTAAATTACAGCTCGCATTCCGACATGCACTTCTGACAGCATGCAACAATTTCTCTAGAGAGATTACCACCTCTGTGCTATGAGAGTGGTGCGTAGGGCGCTTGTGAAGTTGCGCTTTAGTACGGGTAATAATATCAAATGGTATTTGAAATTGGTTAAAGGTTGATGAACACCTCTGCGAATCTAATGTAAATTGGTAGAACTGGTGATTTACTGCCATGTATGTTGTAAATATATGTTACAAGATGGAGCTGACAGTACCATCAGTATTGTGGTCCCTTGTCTATGGCAATGCTCATGTTCATGACTTTAAAAATGGCGACTTCCCGGTATGTCGCTAACAACGAGGAAGGCTGCATGCCGAAACGCGTCTGTTTGGTTGACTAAAAGAGCCAGTGGAACGTTGCACTTGAGTGCTTATTTTCCTACTTTACTGTCGGAATGCGAGTTGTAATATATATCTCTCCTTGGAATTGCATGTCCCAAAATTTCAGGTAAAGAAAAGATTTAAGCACATTACTTTTTCAGTAGGCATTCTGAAGTTAAAGTGAGAGTTAAATATTTGTCTTCATTCTTTTATCCTGATTGTGATATTTGTGTATCTTTGTTATTTTCTGTGAGGTTAGTTTGGTAGGCATAGGTGAATACACTAATCAGTTTGAAATAAACATTTTGAAAATTAAGGCATTGAAGAAATAAAAATGCATTTTTCCTTTTCAAAATAGTTTTTGGTGCTGGAAGTGGCATAGTTTTACTTTGAGAATAAAATGTGAGTTTCTTCTGCTGAACTGTGTTGAAGGGGTGGGAGGTATGTGGGGGATTGGTTGAGCTGGAAGCTCGACAAGGGGGAAAAAAACAAAACACACAGAGGAGATATTAAAGGAGATAAAAAAGAACAAAATGAATGATGGATCTGGGAAAGGTGATGGTTTAATACCCCAGTGGTATTGAGAAGAAATGAACTTGAAATATTGTAAATTCTTACACTATTTCTTTAGATATTGTGTCTTTTCTACTTCTGTTTTTTAAGAGTTTTTCAATAGAATCCAATCATTGCGCCAAAAGATTTTACATTGCGCAATTCTTTAAAAACTATTTTATTTTAAACAGCTCGGCAGCTACGATTGGCTTTCCTTATGCATTCATGGAAGGATACATTGGATTATTCAAACAACACTATGGAGTCTGCGCTACAATATGAGAAATTTTTGAATGTGAGTAACTATGCAAGATTTTATGCATTTGGGCAGAAAGTAAGTCTGGTTGTAAATTAGGCAAACAGTAAATAGCTTGTTCTATACAAAGCAGTTGAGCACATGTACTTGATTTGTAATTTTTACAAGTCATTTTGTTACTGAGTTGGATCTGCTTCTGTCTGAACATATCTTTATTTTTTTATTTGAACATTTGAAGTTTCCCATTTGCCAACATATGCAGTTATTTATCAACACATTTTCCCACAGGCACACAATGAGTAAAACCTGTTGATTTATCAGCCACTCATGCATTTCTTCTTTAATATGAAATATCACCTATGGAAAATAGTTTTTATATTAATTTTACATTCATCTTTAATTTAAAACAGGTGGCAAACATTATTTACGTTATTTTCTAGTGTATCCCTTGAATCCAACAAAGCCTGAACATCACAAACATTTGGTAGAATTTAAATGTATAAAAGAAAACCTGGCTTTTCAACAACATAAACAAGAAGCTACGCTTATAAATAGTTATGTTACTTGTGGGTTTTTCAATGAAGAAGCAATATGCAATTGAACATAAACATGGAGAGAAAAGGTCTGTAGATAACCAAGAAGAAAACATTTAAAAGCTGTGAGATCTTATAAGCTTCCTAAAGCATGCCTATCTAGTGCATCATTACACAGAAGGAAGAAAGTCAATTTATGCAGCGACCTAAAACTTCTTCCAGTCAATTGGGCACTGACCTCTTTATAAAATGTACTTGTTAGGTCTCCACTGGCAATAGCAGCGCGCATGCGGTTGCTCTTGGCATTCGAGAGCTTCTTGAACACAATACTGTTGAGGAAGGGGACTTGAAGCCCCGCCCCCTCTTCGCATTGGCTCGCGCCATAGCTTAGGCTAAATGCAGGCTTCTCATTGTACAGGAGGCTTCTTAGTCCCTCTTTGTTGCCGCCCTGTCCACTTTTGGCCCCGCCCACCGGGATTTGATCTTTTACTGGCAGCGTTAGACTATGGCTTTTAATTACTGGGTAAGCACTATTTGTTTCCCCGAGCAGACGACACAGCTGCTTGTTGTATATGCTGCCAAGCAATCCCAGCACTGCAAACCGTATTTTGGAGGGTCTATTTTGCTGTCTGCTTTCACATTTAAAAAGCGCCCCCTGCGCCTTATTTTTTAGCACCGCACCTGTGTTCATTTATTTATTTTTTTCTTTATACTACAACGGCAGCCATGCACATAACTTTTATATGCACGGGCGCCGATTTGCATGTCAACTGGAAGACGCTATCGGAACGAAAAAAGCGAAGATCACTTCATATTGTTTCGTAGTTAATGGGCACTGCAGAAAAATGTAAAAGGCTTGAAAAGTGTGTCTATGACGATCTGTAAGATTGCGGCATGTTTTTCTTTTAAAGGGAGTTCTCCGTTTTCAAGCAGGTGACGCAGAACTTCTCTGTATGTGGACGGTGTTCGTTATTAATCAAAAATAATCGTAGAATGAAGGCAGCGAGTTGGATGGTACTGTGTGTGACCCTTTGAAATTAAGTGTCATTCTAAACCTACCAGTCAGTGGGTTTGAAGTACCACCCGGGATAAGAGGCACAGATGCGCTGGTACCCCTGCTGCTCTGTACAGGTTCTCAGCAACAGAACCCTATGACTGGCATTGAAAACACAATCAGGATCACAGTGGGCTGGCGGAGAGATTTACTTAGATATTTCAGGGTTACAGTGCTTTGCATCCGAAACCAAACAGATACTGTATCGCACCACGCGAATACACACCAAGAAACAGGAGATTTGCAGCAGGATACAAAGGCCAAGGACTTAAACAAACGTTCAAAGGCAAAACACTAAACTGCCAAAAAAGACCATTGGTGTAATACTCTGGGAGGGAAGACCCCTGTCCTTTGGATACAGGTCGAGTAAAGTTCAGGGCAGAAAGATAACAAGCATTGAAAATGCAATAGGTCTCGTCTCGCCTTTGAGTAAGTTAAAGTCATTTGCTTTGCTAATGGTATTGTATAGCAAAGCAAATGGCTTTAACTTGATGAAAGGCGAGACCTATTGCATTTTTAATGCTTGTTTTTATGTAGGGTTTTATACCATACTGCTGTTTCCATTCGCTGTAATTAGCAGATGTTGATAATATCACCCACGTTTGTGGAAACTTGGAAGGATAAAAGGCTGAGTTGGTGATTCTGGGATTCATGTTGCACACCACATATGAAAGGAGTAGTGAACAGTTAACCCACTTAGCTATCTTACCGGTTATACCCACAGATTTATTTAAGGTGTTTTGAACTATTTGAAAATCCATCTATTTCTGATTTCTTAAAAAATTTTGTTTGGTAGCTGTAGGTGCAGTAATTAAAATGTACATTTAGCTTTGTAAAATTGGAATCCATTGGAAAGAGCTGCAAGATGAATGCTTAGTTTCTGTGACGCAATGAATTGAAAGCAACTAAATTGGTAACATCTAAAAAACGTATGCATGTACACAGCCTTAAAAATTTAAGTTCATGTCAAGTGTTATCTGCTTTTACTCTTGCATACAAGGACAACTGGAATATTTCAAGAGAGGTCCTTCCTCAAACCTCTGAGGTATCCAAAGATATTGGAGGAGACGCCTCACTCACTGAATAAGCAGGGATCCAGATGGGGGTTCATAATTAAAAGTACCTACAGGTATACCCAAAAGTATCCTTTATTCCTAAGGTACCTGGAGCACGAATAAAAGCATATATTGAGGTTTGTTTTGAATGACTGCTCAAATATCCTAAAAAATTCCAGCTCAAATAACCTAAAAAAATCGTGCCTGAAATCGTCCCATTTCTATCTTAGGTTGAGTCCGCCCTGGTGGTACCATCCTACCAGTGTGTGAATAGGTGCTGATAATGAAGCATGTCACGATAAGTGAGTGAGGCGTCTACTCCAGTATCTTTGGATACCTCAGAGGTTTGAGGAGGGTTCTCCCTTGAAATATTTCAGTTGCCCTTGTGTGTGAGATTAACTTTGCGAGAATGTACCTGGTCTTATTATCACGCTCTACATTGTGGTGGAGTCATCTGCTTTTACGCCAGTGGCTCACTTTATCTTATGGGGCGGAAGCTCCATGCGTCCATCTGCTTTCCTGCTCTTCCTTACTTTACTGCCCCACACCTGCACTTTGATTCTTGGGTGTTAAGCCCTATATCTCCCAACACATGTGGACTGCCACTGCATACCTCCTATTTTCTTCCATATTAAGATAGATGCTTAGCTGAGCATTTACCGTTCATCTCTTCGGGACGCCTGCTGGTGAACCCAAGGAGGAGACTATGTCTTGTTTCAAATACCTCTTAGTGTACAAGTTGCATAGATGTTGAAAGTCACAGGTGATTTGTAGGGCTCTAATTTCGATCAACTGATTATTTTCCCACCTTGAATTATGAAAGGAGCCCCATCTATTGTTGTCTCTTTAATTATTACGTTCTGTCTCAGTGCAAAATACCTCAAGTCATCTATCTCTGACTGTGAAAATAGTTTTTTAAAATGCCATCATAAAAACATATAAATAGATACTTAAATGTAAATATGTAGATAAAATGTACTTCCAACTGGGAAACTTATAAACAGCAGTTTAAAGATGTCAGTCACCTACTTTGACTTGAGAATATCTTTATTATTTAGGAGTTCTTTTTAAATGTGAAGGATATTCTTCGAACCCCCGCTGACATCACTGGCCGATTTGCAAGATGGGAACAGGAGGAGATCGAGCTGAATAAATGGTAAGTGTGTTGCTTTTATAATGTCCACTCCATTCCTTTTGAGGCTTTAATGGATCAAGACTTGTCCGGTGTCTCTTAATTAAAGAAACATTCTTGAAAAGCGGTTGTTTAACGTGTTGCATCCTTTATCATCAAACATTTATAAACCATTGGAAGTCTAGGTGTTATAAACTGCCAGGACTGACAACTAATTGTTAGCAAGCCACACAATAATATCAGATTCAAACAATGCTATGCAGTTTTTATTTTTTTACATATTTTTCTGTAGCTAAGTAACATTTCAATCGAAAATGTTTTGAGGGTGGAAGTAGTTGGCATAGTTTTGAGACAGAGCAGTTAAAGTATGAAATATTTGCAGCGGTTGTATGCATGAACTAGGCGAAGACAGCCGTGTGACTGTACGCTTCACTGTCTGATAGATTGTCCAAAACTGGTGAACCGGTAACCCAGCAGTAACTTTGTGAATATAACAGAACAAATAGTGTTATGTTTTGGAAAGTAATTCCAAATTATGTATAGTAGAATAGCATCTCACCAACAACCTATAAATGAGTTAATGGTCCTACAGGTCCTCTCTGTGCTTATTTTCCTGAGTTTATCAGTGGCTCTACACTATTAGATTAAATGGTAGTTGAGGATAAAAGCTGTGTCAAGATTTTTCTTCAAGTCAGTACCTGAAGCAAAAGATAAACATGATGGCAAGTTGTGAGTAAAATGTGCAGGCAGGACTGTGAGTAGTGCCAGATGTATACGCACAATAGATGCACATAAAAAGATTACCAGTTCTATATGTATTTGCATTTCATCCGTGTTTCCAAGAAATTTCTAGGTTCAGTTTGATTTCTTATAATCGTCTACTTTTCGACCTCATATGACGAGGAATTGGACGAGGTCATCATCATGGCAACATTTAGACAGGTCTTTCACAATACTATGCCACCATTGAATCCAGTTACGGTGAGCCTTCAAAGACAAGTTTCGGAATCTGAAGTAAATTAAGACAAGGAAATGACCAACACTTTTTTATTATGTAATTTTATTCTTAGTATTGAGAAAGCAAAGGGGTGGAGACTTGGAATAATTTCTCTAGCTATATCATGTTTCTCCAGATGCAGTGCATTATAGAAGATGTTACCAGAAAATGAATCACTTTCTGAGCCAAACCTTGCTGTGTAGTCCGAGTAAATTACCAAATTGTAAGGGGCCGCTGCCCTGCTCCAGGCAACCCCACATTTTGTCCCTGCAGCATTTGTCTGAGAGGTATGTGGTTCGGACATCTACTAGTCATACAAACACAAACTCTTTTCTGACCTCTCCCCTTGGATATCCAGTCCGAAAGTGTGGAGACCTTTATGCAGAGGATATTTTCTTTCACCAGTTTGGTCCCCAGGTCTATTAATGCAAGTTGCCTGGCTGTCACTATTCCCATACTCTTTGAGATTCAGTGGCTCAAGACCTCTACGTTTTCTACGTTTTCTTGGTTCCTGTGCTAACCAGGCTATACAATTAGTTGTGGCTTGGATGCCACCAATTCCATTGGGGAGCCATAGACAACTCATAGCTATTCGCTGCCTCGCCTGACTGCGGTCAATAGGTTTTTCGGGTGTTCAGTGTTCAAAGGTCCTGTGTCCAGTCTGCAGATCCCTCACCTTTTAATTAGATACCTGTCCTGAACAGGCAGCATATGGGTGTCGCGCCATACGTTCATGAAGCACTACTGTCTGGCATACCAGTGTCACAGAGAGGGACATTTCACCCGCTCAGTCCTGTAGGACTTATTGGTTTGAGCCAATTCACAGACCCACCCCCTAATTGGTACAGGTCTGGTATCTAGTCAAAAAGTGAGTGATCTCTAGTTTGAAGTCTCTATCAGAAGAACAAGCTACTTACCTTAGGTACAGCGCTTTCTGGTAGAGACTCTATCTAGGTGAGTAACTTGATCATTAATTATCTTACCCTGTTTCTGTTATGCCTCGGTATTTATCTTCTGGACCTTGGCAAATCAGTCCAGACAGAGTACTCACATGAACCTGATACAGAGCGTTTGCTTAGCCCAGAGAACCATTAAAATGTTGGAGCATCGTGTTTTCAGTCTAATTTGTCAGAGTATAGAAGGCTCCTCCTACTGCAGTTTCTCCACAACTTAGTGAAGCTTATTTGTAGGGAGGAAGGTGGCCGGTATTGGTCTTATACTAATTATGTTGAATAGAGAAGCTACATCAGTTATTTTATATGGAGACAAGGTTTTAACTAGATTTTACTTTATTTGCTCCATGATCAACATGCCTTGCCTGTGATGTAACAGGCACTATTCCGCTACTGTCCTCTGTGTTGTGGAATATACCCATGGGCTGATCTCCATCAGGTTTGTTACCTCTGCTTCTCTCCTGAGCACGAATAGGCTTCCTGTAACACCTGCTGCTCCCATCCGGTCGAAAAAGACTCTTTAAGAGCATTGGGCTTGTCGCTTGGAAATGTTGCGCAGAAGTAGAGACTGCACCCCAGACCTCTTTGGCACCAAGGACCTCGGGAGAGAACATCAACCGGAGCCGTCGGCAGCCAAGGAGGAGACCAAATCGAGTTCCAGTTCCAACCTGGAGATCAAAGACCCCCGCCTGCTCAACTGGTCATGAGGACGGTCAACAACTAGCTCACATCCAGACTAACACTAGATGGCGGGAGTATTCACAGCATGTGAGTCAACAGCACTACATGTCACTAACAGATGCTTACAGGGTAAGTAACATTTTCTTTCCTCAGTATTCCCATGTGCCCCCAGGTGGCACCTAGTTGCACCTTGACATGATGGCTCCATACTGTGGAGTGGAGCCGCATCAAAGTGCCACCCCTGTGCACTGACATCAGTTCCTTTCCTTCCGTGCCTTTCTATGAGAATCCCAATCTCCGCTCCTAATTTTGTTGCCTTTCTGGTGACTTCTAGAATGAATTCCAGTGTACTCAGGAACGATTCCCCAACCCAAAACAACAGGTTTCAAACCATTTGTTTATTTTTTTATTTTTTTAATTACGTTTTTATTGTAAATTGCCATACATAGTAACAGAAACGTTACACATCCACATTTGCAGTATAATAGAACACATGGTGCAAATCGTACATGAATACACACAACTGCAATCCAGTAAACCAAGAATAATCACAGGCTAAACAATGCAAGGCGGGTGCGTCACGGTTACCATAAAGGACCTGGCACATGTGGATCAATTCCTGAGGCAATGAAAACAAACCCCCCATAGAAAAATCAAAAAGAAAAGAAAAATATAAAACAAACCCCGTTTCAATCCTAGTACAGTAACAATAGATAGATCAATCCAAATTCAATCCAAGTGTCTGAACATCAATCAGTAACTGCTCCATTGTCACTGAGAGGGCTGCACCCCCGCCATCTCCCCCCCAGCGGCCATCCCCCCTTGATCAAGTTCAATCTGTGCTCCCCTCGGAGTATGCAAGTTAAATCTGTGCTCCCCTCGGAGTGTGCAAGCAGATATAGGCGCAGCGGCTCCCAGATGTGTCTCGGTCTGGACCGCAGGGGTAGTTCCTCCGCATACACACTTAGGCTGTCCCTACAGTACACCAAGTCAGCCAGCCAGTCCTTCAAACCAGGGCGCCTATCCCTCCCCCACGCAATCACCACCCTCCGCGCAGCCATAAGTAGTGCCAAGCGCACCAGCCTGCCGTTCACTCCCTTAATGTGTGGCACACAACATAGGAGACACACCAGTGGCGTACAAGAGAGATCTGCAGCAACCATTTCACGCAAGCTACTCACTACTGCCCCCCAAAAGTCAGCCACCGGTCGGCAGTTCCACGCCAGATGCATAAAATCCGCATCATCCTGACCACACCTGCCACACCTCGCCGTTTCCCGCAGGCCATATTTGTACAGACGCGCCGGAGTATGATATATTGATGTAAATACTTGAAATGGATAATTTTAAGGTTACCATTCATACTTAACTAACCAGTCAGTCCACACACATGCTTCCAGTTGTCTTCTGAAATATCAGTATCCAAACACGCATTCCACCTAGCCCAGCTTTTGTCTTCACCCACCACTGATTCATCTTTAATTAGCTTATACAATTTTGATAGTAGGCGTTTGTTATTAGGCACTGTAAGAACCGCTTGCAGCGACTTTAGAACCGAAGGCTCCTCTGGAAAGGCGACGTAGTGTGCCCTGGCCGCACCTCTCAGACGATAAACTGCAAAACGGAACAAGAGCGACTGATTCACTACGTGGCCAAGGTCTCCCTGCTCTAGGAAGGCGCCGTTTGGGTAGACATCTCTAAGATGAGTAATGCCCGTCTCTCTAAGTACTCTCATAGATGGGCCTTCGCTCGTGACCGACAGCCGCCATGCCATTCCAATCGCAGGTCCGCCGCATACAGTGGTAACTTCTGCGCCAACCGACCTATATGCTGCCATGCTGAGATCGTGGCATCAATTGAGTTAATCTCCGATTTAGGTGTGCCGCGCGAACTGTGAGTGACAACACTGTGCAACGGAACCGGAACTGCATCCCCCTCCTCCACCGCGACATGTGGCGTAAAAGCATGTGGTCTGTACCAGTAGTACAGGTACTGAGCCTGCGCACTCAGATAATATACATAAAAATCCGGGGCCACGAAACCACCGCCGAGTGAGTATGGACCACTGAACTCTCGCCCCTTTACCCCCCCATACCAGTCGAAGCAAAGGATCACGAAGCGTCTTGAAGAAGGACAGATTAAGCACTATAGGTACATTTACAAATAAATAAAGAAACCGGGGCAGCACCACCATTTTAATGAGGGCTATACGATCTGCGAGCGACAGCTGCAACAACAACCAACTCTCAACCGTATTCTCCAGGTTTGCGCAGGCCCTACCGTAATTCTCCCGTACGACAAACGCCGAATCACGGTGTACCCACAGTCCTAGATATTTGACAGGGTCCGCCGACCACACCAGTGGGTACTCAAGATCAGGGCATCTGGTCCCCGCTGTGAGCGGGATTATAAACGACTTATTCCAATTGATCTGGAGTCCAGAGATACGTCCAAATCGCACCAGCTCCCTCAAAGCTGCATTAGAAATCGAGATGGTTCGTGCACAAACAGCACCATATTATCTGCATGCAGAGAGATCGAGACCGGGCGATGATGAAAGTTCAGCGCCTTCTCCCTATGACGTTGTCGAATCACGCACGCGAGCGGTTCCAGAACAATCGCGAACAGCATGGGCGAGAGAGGGCAGCCCTGTCGAGTGCCCCGCTTTATACTCAGTGGTTCAGACGTCAAGCCGCCAACCCTCACCCTGGTCGACTGCGCCGTTTACAGCACTGTTATCCATTGAAGAAATAGAGGGGGGAATCCCATTCGGGTCAGAACGTAGTGCATGTATCGCCATTCCACAGAGTCCAACGCTTTGGCAGCGTCCAGTAACACTGCCGCGGCCTCCAGTGTGGGCTCCAGCACATGAAACATGGAAAAGAGCGTGCGCAAATTGTGCGAGGTGGATCGCTCAGGCACAAAGCCCGATTGATACGGCAGAACCAGACCATGCATTGGGGCTGCAATTTGGTAGCGATCATTTTTGCCAGGATCTTTGCGTCGATGTTGATCAGTGACAACGGGCGATAGGAGTCACAACGCTCCGGGGGTTTATCCTTTTTAAGCAATGTGACGATGAGTGCTTCTCGAAGGGACGGAGGGAGCATCCCGACCTCATGCGCCTCTGCATAAACCTCCAGTAGGTGCGGCGCGAGACGATCGGCGTACTTTTTATAAAATTCGACCAGGAACCCGTCTGGGCCCGGCGCCTTACCATTAGCCAGCGCCGCTATCGCCAGCTTGACATCCTGCTCATCGATGGGGAGACATAAGTACTTGCGTTGCGCATCCGACAGCCAAGCACACGCTATTCCATCCAGATACTCATCCGTAATTCTCCCGTACGACAACCGCCGGATCACGGTGTACCCACACTCCTAGATATTTGACAGGGTCCGTCGACCACACCAGTGGGTACTCGAGATCAGGGCATCTGGTCCCCGCTGTGAGCGGGATTATAAACGACTTATTCCAATTGATCTGGAGTCCAGAGATACGTCCAAATCGCACCAGCTCCCGCAACAGCTGCATTAGAAATCGAGATGGTTCGTGCACAAACAGCACCATATTATCTGCATACAGAGAGATCGAGACCGGGCGATGATGAAAGTTCAGCGCCTTCTCCCTAGGACGTTGTCGAATCACGCACGCGAGCGGTTCCAGAACAATTGCGAACAGCATGGGCGAGAGAGGGCAGCCCTGTCGAGTGCCCCGCTTTATACTCAGTGGTTCAGACATCAAGCTGCTAACCCTCACCCTGGCCGACGGCGCCGTGTACAGCACTGTTATCCATTGAAGAAATAGAGGGGGGAATCCCATACAGGTCAGAACATAGTGCATGTATCGCCATTCCACAGAGTCCAACGCTTTGGCAGCGTCCAGTAACACTGCCGCGGCCTCCAGTGTGGGCTCCAGCACATGAAACATGGAAAAGAGCGTGCGCAAATTGTGCGAGTTGGACCGCTCAGGCACAAAGCCCGATTGATACGGCAGAACCAGACCATGCATTGGGGCTGCAATTTGGTAGCGATCATTTTTGCCAGGATCTTTGCATCGATGTTGATCAGTGACAACGGGCGATAGGAGTCACAACGCTCCGGGGGTTTATCCTTTTTAAGCAATGTGACGATGAGTGCTTCTCGAAGGGACGGAGGGAGCATCCCGACCTCATGCGCCTCTGCATAAACCTCCAGTAGGTGCGGCGCGAGAAGATCGGCGTACTTTTTTATAAAATTCGACCAGGAGCCCGTCTGGGCCCGGCGCCTTACCATTAGCCAGCGCCGCTATCGCCAGCTTGACATCCTGCTCATCGATGGGGAGACATAAGTACTTGCGCTGCGCATCCGACAGCCAAGCACACGCTATTCCATCCAGATACTCATCTAAGTCCTCAGTAGACGGCATGCTTCGCATGCCATAGAGGTCCGCATAGAAGCCACGAAACTGTTCCGTTATGGCCTCCGTGTAGTGCGCCCCGCCCACTTCGTCCACTATCCTGTCAACCCGGTGCTGTTCCAATCGTGCCTTAATCCTGAACGCCAGCGTCCTCCCCGGCCTGCCCGCTTCGCCATAACGACGAGCTGCGTGCCTGCGAGATATATCTTTAATCTCCGCTTCCGCTTGCTCATTATATTCCACAATTAATTCCTTCATTTTGGCCAATGTGGCCAGGTCCGGTCGCTGAACATAATCTCGCTCCAGGTCACGCAGCTCAGACTCCAAGGTCTGCAGTCGCGACCGGCTATCCCGAAAGATACCTGCAGACGTACCGATACAGGTCCCCCTGATGGTGACCTTGAAGGCCTCCCACAACGTTGCTGCGTGATCAACCATACCTTTATTTAGCGCAAAGTACTGTACTATGGCGTCATGCACGGTTTCGTCATAAATGGGATCCAGAAGCGCCTCGGCCCGCAGCCGCCAAGTGAAAGGGCGACGCACTCCAGCCGGATTCCTCAAGAGCAGTCGCACCGGATTATGGTCCAACAGTGTGCGAGCCAATGGCGCCACCTCAATCACCCACTCCAGCAACTCCTCCCCCACCAACCAATAGTCCAGTCTCGACCAGCTGCCATGCATAGGTGTCGCATGTGTGCCCTCATGTCTGACCGGGTTCCTCACTCTCCACACATCCTGCAATCCAAACTCCTCTATGACTCGCAGTTTGCTTGCAGCGACCTTGGGGTGCGGTGCGTTCCTGGATTAGACTTGTCTAACTGCACATTTAAGTAAGTGTTTAAGTCACCACCCCATACTATAGGCGCGTCAGGCCATTTCCGCAATTGGTCACAGATGCGGGTCACACACATCGGATCATCCACTATAGGGCCGTACATGTTCACAAACACCATAAGTGTGCCACATAGCTTCCCACACACCATCGCACATAGTCCGTCATCATCTGCATACGTGTGTAACATTTGAAAATCAATAGCCCTTTTGATCAAAATCAACACCCCCCGCGCATAAGGGGAATAAGATGCAGCGAACTGAAAGCCCGCCCATCGGCCCAGCGCCCCGCATATTGTACTCTGGGCCAAATGCGTCTCCTGCAATAGAGCCACCTGTATGCCATGCCTGGTCAAGTACGCCGCTACCTGACGTCCTTTTTTGGGGGAGTTGAGACTACGCACATTCCAAGTTAACATAGCACAATCAGTAGACATTGTATATGTAAAGTAACAGCAGTGCCAGATAGCGACTGGGGGTCAGCAGGAGCACACTCCATTGAAGCTCCAGCCGTTCAGGCGACGTGCGCCACAGACACCATCTTGTGTAACCTAGATTGATCATTATGTGAAAAAAACAAAAAATATAATACAAAATTCAGAAGCCCTCCCCACCTCCACCCACCACCCACTACAACCTCCCAATCAGGTCGAGACCATCCCCCTCCGCCCCTCCCTGAGCACCAACTTTGCGGGTAATACCCACTGGGGGAAGAAGCACAGCCCCGCATACTCGCACCGGAGTGCAGTTGCCGGAATTGTTCCTATTTCAGTGCCCCCTGAGGCTCCAGCATCAATTACACAAAAAGACCACACATCCCCACCTAGGATCCCAGGGGGAGCAACAAGTATACATCAGCGCCATATCCCCTCATCCTCAAATATCAACTAGAGCGACAACTTCCAAAGCGGGCTATAACAAACAGAGACTTCCAATATTGTAAATTTGAGAGAAAGGTCCAGCATTGCAATTGACATTTGTTCAATCTGCATCTTCCAGGCCCGACTCCTGCCTCTCAGGCGTTGTCCATCGCTCACGTGGTTTGCCCCTGCAGATGTGTTTCGTGAATTTCAATGCTGATTTGGCGTCTGTGAAAAAATGAGCCTGTTCTTCATGAGTCACCTTCAATTTCGCGGGGTACAGCATGGCATAGGGCACCGCCGCCTCCCGGAGTAACTTTTTCACAGGGACAAACTCACGCCGCGCTGATTGAACCGCAGGAAATAATCAGGAAAGAAGGATAAAGTGTCACCTCTATATGTCACTGGCGCCTTTGCTCTGGCCTCTGGCAAAATCGAGTCTCGGTCCGCGTAGTTAATAATCCTGGCAATGATCGGCCGCGGTGGCGCTCCGGGTTTCGGCCTGGGGCCCAATGACCTGTGAGCCCTCTCGACTATAATCACACTGGACAAGGCAGGCCCAAACAGTTCACGAAGCATACCATCAATAAAAGGCTCCATCTTAAAAATCGGTGTAGTATCCGATAGGCAAAGAATTCGCACATTATTGCGCCTAGACCGCGCTTCTAAATCTTCATTTTTCGCGCTGATCACCTCTAGGATCTTCTCCATTTGAAGAAGTTGTGTGCGTGCCTCAGCCTGCGAATCATGATCATCCAACACTCTGTTTTCCAAGATATCGAGCCGCTTCTCATGCTTGTCCACCTTCTTTTTCACGACGTCCAATCCAGTCGCCAGGGCATCTATTTTACTGTCGATGGTCTTCATCCCTGCGCGCAGTTCAAGAAGGATCGTGCGAGTATCATCCTCAGCACCCTCCAACGCGGATGAGGCACCCCCTGTCTCATTCTGTCCTTGCGTCTCCTCCGCAAGCCGTGTCTGTCGCTTGGCCTCAAAGGCCAATTTGGCCTGCCTGGGCTCCGTCTTGCCCATATCCCCTGTCGACGTGAGCAAGCTGAGATCGAAGGCCCACACCCTCGAGGGGCCGCGAGCAGCACAGTGTCCCAATCGGTCATGCAGTGGACCTCCTACAGCAGCTATGCAGACTGGGGCGCTGTCCGCACCACGCCGTGGCCGCAACTTTCACTGCCGCCCTCTCCGCAGCAGCCAGCTGCCGTCCCCTGAGCACGGAGGCCTCCGAGCGCCACCAGGCCCCTTCTTTGCGTTTCAGCCAATGGTGTGCACAGTGCTCCCCAACAGGTTTCAAACCATGCTGTGAATGCAGAAAACAAATGTCGGCCACGGACCCCCACCATAGTGTGTGGTGTCTGGGCTTGAGCCATGACTCAAAGTTATGTGATAAATGTGCCCTCATGCACCCAAAGGTGATCTGGGACCGGGAGGCAAATCGCTAGGTCACCAAGCCAAGAAGTATACAAGACCTTTTTGTTGGTCCTTCTCCAAGCCGCAAGAGCAGACTCTGCCCGCTCCCGAGGCCGTTCCTGTGAGTGGTTAGCTTAAGTCTTCCACTAAATCAAAATCAAAGTCCGAAGCTTAAACTTAAAAAAGTGAAGCAGGATTCAACCCCATTCATCCACTCTGAACCCAAAGAGAAGGTGTGAAGGTGTTCTTCTTCCAGTTTCCCCGTTGCGGAGCAGATTCCTCAACTTATCCCAGTGTGCCCTGAGCTTCCCAGATCTTCGGCAACACTGCCGCAGATTGAAGTCTTCAAGGAGGCCATGCTTCAGATTTTACTTGAGCTTCTATTTCAATCTGGTGCACATTCGGGGCCCGAGGAACTGCAGGTGCCTGCAGTCTGGCTACCAATAGCAGATCTGGAAGAGCATTTAGCACTAATACAGATGCTGAACACCACACTGACTTCAGCTCGATCTTGACCGATGTTGCATTACTAGATTACCTAAAGCGCAACTGACCTAGTTCCTCTACCAGGGTCTTCATGCCAGGAGGGGCTCCAGTATCTTTTTGACTCTGATTCAGAGCAAGGGATATGCTAGGATGCGGATGATGATGATGATGATGATGATGATGGTAATAGGGATGGCTTTTTCCCCCCTCACTGCACAGATATTGCCCTCTACCTGAATTTGCAAGAGGCCAATGGGCTTGACACCTCTCCTTTGACAGGGTTTGACTCCCCACTTGGGTCACCAATGGAAGAAAGTGCCTCCTTTGCAGAGATGGTCCATAGGGAACCCAGGATTCTAAATTTACAGCTATATTCAGTTGAGACCAAAATGAACATGCTGACAGAAATGTTGCAGTCTAGGCCAGCTATGTTTATGCTCATTGCTGCCTTTTAATGAGGCACTCACAGATACATTAATGCCATTTGGTCAAAGCCCTCTTCCTGCCCACCGATGAATTGGCAAGTGGCAAGGAATCACAGACCAGCTCCTAGCATCCTGACTTTCTTACCAAGCATCCTACTCCATAGAGCCTTGTGGTTCAGGCCTCACCCAGTAAAGGAGTCCTATTTCATTCCCCACAACTCCTCCTGATGGAGAGAGGATTGAAACTTTTGGCAAACATATGTTTTCCTCCAGCATTGTGGTCAATTAATGGCATCACCTGAATTTTCTTTAAAATGGGGGATGCATCAAGGTTGTATACTGGCGCCACCTGCTTTTTATTTTGTCGATAAACAGTCCATCCATAAGCTTGATCTCCCACCCTGTGGATGCCCCAAGGATTGTAAGCATGCATGTGCCTAAGCTACTGTATGCTGATGAGGCTGTCCTTCTAGCACGTACTCCCAATGCCCTGAGATCATTGGTGGACCGTTTTGTCCTTTTCAAGAACAACCTTGATTTGGTAGGTCACACATTATGGCTTGTGGGCCCAGTAAATCTAGGTTAACTAGATCTAATGTTAATGGCCAGGTACTCACCAGTGTTGGAGATTTATGTTACTTAGGTGTAATATTTAGCTGTTTAGGAACTTGGCACTCTCAACTTAACAGCTCGTGTTTAAAACTTAGTAGATCAACAGGCACAATGCTCAATTTGATGTAGAGGCACTGTTTCTCCTCTATTCAAAGTGTATAACACCCAGTGTGTCCTATTCCTACAGCCACACATGGAGATGGGATTTGGGGTCTTCATAACAGTTCCTTTCTGCAGCTGACGTAAAAGCGCAGTATTTCCAGAATTCCACAATTACGACTATCTACCCCAAATGTTGTTATTGATTTAGACCTCAAGCAGCATAATATATTGTAGACAAGGTCAAAGTAGTTCCGCTGTGGCTGTGGGTCAGTATATGGACTAACCCAGCGGCATCTATGTACAGGGACATCATTTTGGATTGTCTCAGCCTGGAGAAGTGTCCGGTCCAGGGAGGACCTGGCTTTGCAGTTCGGGCTGAACTGTTCCCATGAGACAAAGGGTCAAGCCTGATTTGCAAATGGCTAGGTCTGAACTGGGGTGGCATGGTGAGCAAAAGAATGATGGATTTAACCCAGATCTCTTGACTGGGGGTGAATGTTTTGATTTGTTCTGCATTCTGTCCATCAATTGTGTGTCTTTTGCTTTCTCGCCCTAAGCGCGCCGGGTATGCCCAGACGTGGGCTGACTGTTCCACTGGATGCAAGCTAACCCGGCTGATGAGGGATGAAACCCCAAAACTGGTCCTAGGATGCTAGTTTCCGGTCCATTGAGGACCTGGCTTGGCAGTTCTGGCTGGCCTGTTCCCATGAGGCACAAGGTCAAGACTGATTGGCATATGGCCATGTCTGAACTGGGGTGGCATGGTGGGCAAAAGAATAATGGTTTAACCCAGAGCTTTTGACTGGGGGTAAATGTTTTTATTTGTTCTGCATTCCGTCCTTCAATTGAGTGTCTTTTGCATCTGGCCATGGGCAAGAGCGGCTGTTGGTCTTCGTAATAGGAACAGTGCCGAAGTTGTGAAACTTTGCCAAGCTCGGCAGGACCCCAACACCACTGGAGAAGTTCGCTACCTAGTAAGCAGGTGAATTGACATGACCGACCCAAACCATGACTGCTGGACTGGGGTAGCCCTCTTGACCCCCTCCCCAACACACCACGGAGATGTGGTTGGTTGCCCTCTCCGTGAAATACATACAGTAGTGGAAACGATTGCGCAGCATTGTGGGACCGGGCCTGGGCTTAATGAGTTTGTAACCTGCTCTGTCTCCACAATCTGGTGAGAATAGATATCCCTTAACGTGCCACTTCAAGTGTGAGTTCAACGCCCAGGCGAATTGGAATGCACTCCACAGCTCGGCTCCCCACTGAAAACAGCTAAAACTACCTAGCACCAACAGTGTGCAGAACAGAAAATTCTCAATCCAAATTGCAATTTGAGCCAAGGAGTAGGAGGAATTAGAAAAATCCCATCTGAATCTGACTCTGAGGCAGGTGATTTACCCATAGATATGGACCTGAAATAGATCCTGGCCACCATGCAACATAGTTTGAATTAAATTGATGAGAAAATCGACGTACTATCATTTAGAATGGATAGAATGTCTGAACGCCTTGACAAAGACACTGAACGCCTGAATATAGTTGAACAATGGATATCTGATGCTGAAATGCCCTGAATATGAGTTCCCTCTCTCAAGCAAAAATGGACAAGCTACTTCGGAGTGTTCAAGCCAAGGCAGAGGATTTGGAAGTGCACTCAAGGTGCAATAACATCTGGATTGTCAGAGTAGCAAAATCCACAAATATCTCGAACATGGAGCTTTACTTGGAGCAACTCCTCGCCACACTGCTGGATAGAGAGAACTTTTCGAATATGTTTGTGTTGGAACACGCCCATCGCTCATTGGCCCCGAGACTGTTTCAAGGCGTTCCCCCGCGTCCTATCATTGTCAAGCTCCTGGACTTCAGGGATCGAGACACAGCACTCCACAGAGCCAGAGAACTACAGGAACTACTGCACGAGGGCATATATATTTCCCTCAACAATGACTTGACGCAACAAGTGCAAGACGCTCGTCATCTATTTACACCAGTGAAGAGGAAGCTACGCAAACTACGCCTGGATTATGATATGATGTACCCTGCATACTAGTAGATGAGAAAGTACATGTATTTGCAGATCCAAAACGGGCACTACAATTCTTTAAAAAGTTTGATGGAGCGTCTCTCAGGAAGGGTTCTCCTAGCTCTCATTCTGGCAGGGAGAGTAGCATTCTAGAACAGGAAGATTGGTGCTTATGCCAACTTTATATTCGGCATCTACTAGCTGGTGCAGAATTCATACCCAAAAATACAAAGTACGCATTCAACTTGGTCGGAAGTCTTCCATCACAGTAACATGCACTGGGGAGGGCACGGTTAAGGTCAAGTAAGCCTAGTGCCGACATATAGAATGACAGGTTTGAGCTGCTGCTATTCATGATAAACCTAGCGGTCCGCGTCATGCTCGGATTCCAACCGGTGTAGATGACTTAGAAACTTCTCTCCTATTTAATCTCTACACGAGATATTATTACAACCTGAAGCAGGCTGGCATAACCTGAACTACCACGGGGGAATAGTAATTCTAATTGCTCAATATGGAAAGCACACTATCATATATATCGGAAGGCAAGACCGGGTTACAGGAGGTATCTGACGCCAGCAGCATCTGCCCTAGAGCATGATCCACAAGGGAATTATAAAGGTTTCACTGTTGAATGTTTTAATAGAGGGATAGAGGAGGGGGGGGGAATGTCGATTATCGACTATGCATAGTTCGGGGCTTCATAGCGTGAGTGGGGATTGTTAGTATTGAGGAGTATGTTTGTTCAAGTCTTGACATGCAAACTTGGTACTTGGCGGAATATTTTGGTATACACAGGGGCACAAAACATGGAACATGCGCGAGATGGCTAAGATAGAGACAGACCAGAAGATGGCCAATAGGGTACGATTCTTGAACTGGAACGTCCGAGGATTGAATGAGCTTGGGAAAGAATGCAAAGTGGTTGTATACTTAAAAAGGCATAGATTGATGTAGCTCTACTCCAAGAGACACTCCCTGCTCGTAATACCAGAATGCTCTCATATAAGCACTTCCAGGGCAGGTATTGCTCAGCTGGGTTTACGTCACACGCCAGGGGTGTCCTCATATGGCTCAATACAGAATCGGGCATTAACCGCATCGATGCCGCGCATATTTCCACTGTGCGCTGGCGCTAAACGGAAACCTATGCTTTCATGACGAGCTCAGCTCGTCATGAGCGTAGGAGAGGTGTACCTCATGACGAGCTGAGCTCGTCATCAGCATCGAAGGTGTTAAACTGCTAGAAATGGATACCAATGGGAGATTTATCATAGCTAAATGTTACTAAGAGGGGATGGCAGTTAAGTTAGTGAATGTATACAGCCATAATTATGACGACCCGAAATTTCGCCATACTTTAGGCTCACGATTAATGCAAGAATAAAGTGCGCAACTAATACGGGAGAAGACTTCAATTGTATGCTAGATACCGTTAAGGAACGATTTAAGGACCCTCTTCGCCACCCAATAGCAGAGGTAGTGGAACAAATAGGCCTACTAGATGTCTGGAGACAGTGCTCCCCAGATGATGCAGGATTCACTCATTATGCTGCAGCACATGATACACATACCCAAATAGACTATTGGCTAATTTTTAGGAGCCTTTTCCCGTATGTGGCTCCCTGTAACTCACTTCCAAGAACTTATTTGGACCACTCACCGGTCCTATTAGGTATTAACCTCCACACTGGGAAAGCTGCACCATTCCTTTGAAGATTCCCTCCTTATCCACTGATAGACACGATTTTTAAGGCCGAAATGAAGTGGCTGATAGAAACGTTCTTTGACAAAAACATAGGCTCGTAGATAGCTTTGCACAGTATGGGAGACCTCTAAGGTCTATATTAGGGTATGACAATTTCAAAACATGCAGGGGTACTCCACGCATTGAGAGATAGATTATCGAAATTAGAAAAAGAGCTGGTACAATTAGAACAAGCTCACCAACGTTCAGGTCATACAAAACTCCTAGAAGACATTAAAAAAGCTCTTGACGAGTATCATGACACTGCTGATAGTGAGTTTAAACACCTGGTAAATATGCTGCAGCTAGGGTTTACGGGAAGGGGGAGCGTCCAGGGGCTACACTGGCAGCTCTACTACGCCTGAAAAGGGAGGCAGTGACGATTCTAAAACTACAAGACGAGAATGCCCATCAGCTTACTAATCCTAACTCGATCGCCAACAGGTTTGGCAGATATTACACTGAATTATATAATACTCTGACACCTCCCAATAACGAGGCGACCCAACATTACCTAGAGCATATACAAATGACATGGCTCACCAGCATGCGTAGGGAAAACACCTCATGGCTCCACACAACCCCGGTGAAATGTGCAGCGCTCTTAAGACAATGCACACACGTAGCACGCCAGGAATAGATGGCCTCACAGTCGCATTTTACAGAGCCTTTCAGGAATTACTTGACCCCCACTTAGTGTCTCTATATTAGGAGATGGTCAAGACTGTAGATATGTCCCCTGTCTATGAGAGAAGTGCTAATAGTCACAATCTTGAAACCTGGGAAATCTCAATAGGCCTGCTCTTCTTATAGACTCCTATCGCTACTGAATGTAGATACCAAGATGTTTGCCAAATATTTTGCTAATCGCCTAGCCCCACTGATACCCGTGCTTGTACATCCAGAGCAAGCAGGACTTGTTCCTGGGTGGAGCATTACCTATAATTTTTTAACTATATTTGGGACCACTCAAAGTATAGACTTAGCACTTAGAGCTGCAGCAGTATTCCTGGTCGCCGAAAAGGCCAGCATTCGTGAAGGGAAACCTGCGAAGCATTAGGATAGGAGAGATATTTCTCCGATTGGTCACGGTGCTATATATTGCACTGCGGGCATGGGTGTTGGACGGCAATACTGTAACGCACCTTGTAATCATCACGCGGGGAACCCAAGAAGGGTGTCCACTATCCCCTCTCCTATACACTCCTGTGGCGGAACCTCTCCTGTGTGCATTGAAAGAATACAATGGGCATAGGGTATTGCGATTCCCTGGGTACCGATTAATAGTGACCCCGATAAGAACCTTAACCTCAGACTCGCCGAAGTAACCCAATTCAGGTAGCTGTCATGTCTTAGAGTTAATTAGTCAAAATCCATAATTTTCCCTCTAACCCTGTGCACTACCCTTATGCAGGTGATTCTTCCCATGCAATGGTCCATTGATTCAATACGCTACCTAGGAGTAAAAATCCACACAGTCCCTGGAATAGTTCTAACCAACGTATTTCTAAACTTGAGGACGAAATAGACTGATGGATCAGATTGCCCCTCTCACTGATTGGATGCATTTCTTTTATGAAAATGGTTGGCCTACCTAGATTTCTATTCCTATTTCAAAATATACCAATGACACTCACACGTCATATATTAGATGCACTGCGATCCCTGGTGGACATATCAGCATGGACTTGCAAACCGGCGAGGGTTAAGTGGGAAACACTAACGTTACCCTACTCCATGGGAGTCCTAAACGCTCCTGCCCTAGAACTGTACTATAGAGTTGCTCAAGCCTCTCATGCATATAACTGGATGCATAGCCCGAAGGAACTGCCACATATATACATAGAAAGAGACACTGCTGACTCCAACACTCTCCCTCAGGTGGTGTATAATACCACCCAATAGGCGATATGGTGTTCTAGACTTCCTAAACTCCACAACCCAATCATGGAAAAATTTGCTTGAGAAACAGACAGGCTCACTGCTGTACTCACTGTTGACCTCACTGGAGTGGTGTACCTAGTTCTCGACAGGAAGATAAAATGCTGGTTTTACCCTAAAGGGGTTCAAACTCCTCATTGGTACCAGTCGCCAGCAGCCACAGCAACATCAGGTTTAATCTAGAGCGGGATCGTCCCTACAGCCCACTCAAAGGGGGAAACCCACGACAGGTGCCAAACCTTGAATCTTCCCTTTCCGTTACACACTCCGGTAGGCAGAAGCATCTCACACTTGAGTGGCAAAAATTCAAAAAAGATACCAGTCCTTCTCAGACCATACCACCAAAACCATCCAAGCATCATCTGCACATGCTTCAAAAAGAATTCAACATCTTGCTGCAGAATCATGCAGTGGCGGTCGTCCCCTACCAACAACTGGGTACAGGCATCTACTTTTCTGGTTAAGCAAAAAGACAAGAACAAATTCAGACTCATTATCGACTTAAAAGTATCCAATAAATTGATTGGGTGAGTAAGGTTTCAGATGCTGGCTGTGCATCAGATCTATTGCAAATTACACCAGGGAGATTGTCTCTGCTCCATACACCTTCAAGATACATATTTTCATATACCCATCGTCAAGAAACACCTCATGTTCTTGAGGTTTGCAGTGGGGCAGGACCATTATCAATACCGGGCCCTTCCATTTGGCCTCAAGTCAGCTCCCTGAACTTTCTACGAATGCATGGCAGTAGTTGGTGCTCATCTCAGGATGCACCAAATCTTCATCTTCCCCTTTCTAGTCGATTGGTTAATCAAGGCATCAACTTTACAAGAAGCCCAGTGATATTACAATTGGACACACAATATCCTCCGTCGGTTGAGTCTTCACATCAACCACGACAAGTCAATCTCCACTCCGGTACAGACTCTGCAATACTTAGGGGCCACCATCAACACTGTACAGGCAAGAGTGTCTCCTTTGGAGGAGAAACTTTCATTAATCCATCGGAAATGTCGCTCTCTAATGAAATCCTCTAATCCCACAGTGAGGTCAAGGTCATCCCTCCTTGGCTCCATGGCCTCTTGTATCCTACTCACTCCGAATGCACTCCTCCACATGTGTCCCCCTCAGGAATGTCTTTAGGACCAGTGGGTCGAGAAAATGGGCAAGTGGGGACACAAGATCACTGCTCTCCCTCCCCACCCCCATGTGACGCAATATCTGACATGGTGGTGTTCTCTGACCAACATTCTTCAAGGGATGCCTTTCCACCAGCTGGCTCCCTCTCAAACCATAGTGGCAGATGCATTGTTACTGGGGTGAGGAGCCCACACAGATCATATACAAATTCAAGGCACATGGTCTCATATCACATCCGTCTCCTGGAGGTTTTGCCCATCTTTCAAGACCCAGTCCTTTCTTGTTCAGACAGATAATACGACCACCATGTACTACCTCAACAAGCGGGGGGAGTTGGTAACGACGTCCAGGCGGTTAATCCACAAAGCCCAAGCAATCTGGAGATGGCTCTTTGCCAGAAACCTGCGGATCATGGCGACTCACCTTCCAGGTGTGCAAAATGTGCAGACAGACGCCCTCAGGAGGGCTCAGCAAGGAAATAACGAATGGGTCCTTCATGATGACGTCATGCAAGACATCTTCAGGCTGGGGGCTTTCCACACATCAACTTGTTTGCCACCGCAGAAAACAAAAAATGCTTAGACTGCACCTCGAGTTACTTCCAACAAGGGTCTCTGGGGAATGCCTTATGGTAAGACTTGTCAGGCAGATTTCTTTGGCCTTTCCACCAATCCCGGCAATCCTCCTCAAGCTGTCCTACTTGAGGGACAGACTCATCTTGATATCCCCGGATTGGCCATGTCAGTGGTGGTTCACGGACCTCCTTAACAGGTTACATCATCCACATCTCAAGCTCCCATTCCAACCAGACCTGCTAAAAAAAGTTTGGAAGCCAGATTGTTCGCCACAATTTCTCCTATTTGAATTTGGCAGCATGGCTCCTGAGCTAGTGCAGTATGGACAATTCAAACTGCCACAAGGCTGTCGACCCATACAGCATTTGCCTACAAGTGGAAGAGATTTTCCATTTGGTGTTCCTCCAAGAACATAGACACTAGATCTTGCTAGGAAGAAGTCATTCTTCCCTACCTCCTCCATACTACTTGATGCCGGCCAAAGTGCTGCGCTGATCCTATTAGATCTCAGCGCAGCCTTTGACACGGTATCCCATAACATTCTGCTGAATCGTCTGGCTACTGCAGGTATCGCGGACCGTGCTTTGGAATGGTTCCGCTCCTTCCTGGAGGACAGGTCTTTCCGGGTGTCTGCCCCTCCATTCCTCTCCCAGTCCCACCCCATCGGACAGGGAGTCCCTCAGGGCTCTGCACTCAGCCCATCCCTCTTTAACCTATATGTACAACCGCTTGCGGTTGTAGCTAGAGAATGGGACCTCTCGCTGGTGTCATATGCTGATGACACACAGCTGGCTATCACACTTACTGAGGGTCCCTCCATCTCTGCAGCTAGGTTTAGGGAGGGACTGGCTGCTGTAGCCCAATGGATGACAGATAACTGCCTGCAGCTTAATGCAGGCAAGACGGAGGTGCTGCTCCTTGGAAAGAACACCAGCCACTGGAACCAACACTGGTGGCCATCGTCGTTGGGCACCATTCCTCCCCCCAAATCCTTGGTTAAGAATCTGGGCGTTTGGATGGACTCATCACTCAACTTTCAGACTCACACAAAAAGAGTAGCGGCCACCTGTGTGGGCCTGATGAGGAGCCTTAATCCCATACTCGGCTTCTTTGATCCCAAGTTTCGGCAAACGATCATTCAAGCCACAATTCTGTCCCACCTAGACTATGCTAACATTCTTCTCTTGGGCGCCAACAAAGCAGAGATAGCGCGTCTGCAACGCGTGCAGAACACCGCGGCAAGAACCTTGGTCGGACTCCCCCGCAGGTGCTCGGCCATAGCTACAATCCAAAAACTGCATTGGCTGCCTATCGAACCACGAATCCAGTTTAAAGCTCTCGTCATGATCTTTAAAATCCTGAAGACTGGATGCCCAGAACTCCTCCGACCACTCCTTACCCCATACGTGCCACAGCGCAATCTGCGCTCATTAGGCCAACAACTTCTGACGGTTCCTCTCACAAAGTTGGCACACACTGGAGGACGCTCCTTTAGAGTGCTGGGAGCCAAACTTTGGAACAACCTGCCCGTGAACATTAGTTCCCTGGATAATCTGTCTGCCTTCCGGAGAGCCGTCAAGACCCACCTATTTCCTCCCCTTTAGGTCCCATCATCCTTCTGGTTCTGTCCCTTGTGGAGTTTATGTGGTTCTTTAGCGCCGGGACGCCCCCTTGCTGGGGCAGCTGTTTGCGCTCTACCAAATTTTAACATAACATAACATTTGGCAAAATCTGACTTGCAATTCTCTTCCATAGAGGTTAACTTGATGGCTCTTTCTTTCTTACAGAAAGTGTCCTTCACAAACATAATTTTTAAAAAACACAGTAATCAAAGATTTTTTAGAAGGTTTAAAGAAGGTCTCCCTTCCCATTAGGCGTCCTTCTCCTCTTGGTGAGTTTAACATAGTCCTTTCTTGTCTCATTCAGGAACCTTTCAAACCCATTCACAAGGCATCCCTGCTGCATCTCCTGGAAAACAGCTTTCCTCGTAGCAATCACATCGACTTGTAGGGTTAGCAAAATCCAGGTATAATGCTCTAACAAACCTCTTACAATCGTCAACTGTAATAAGGTAGTTATGAGGACTAACCTGAAATTACTTCCCAAGGTTATTTCGGATTTTCATGTCAATGAAAGAATCTCTTTGCCCACCTTCTTTCAGAATCCGTCTACTCCAGCTGAAAGAATGCTTCATTCCCTAGATGTTAGGCGGGTCTTGAAGTTTTATCTAGATAAGACGCACAACTTCAGATCGGACCAATTCTTTGTTAAATATGGCCCGGTCCATACAGGCTTAGCCACTTACAAGCAGTTCATCTCCTGATGGATTAAGATTCGTAATGTTGGCAGTGTTGGATACCTTAAAATAGAGTTGTGTTTTGGTGTATTTTATTATCTCTGGAAACTTGGGGGACACCCACAGAATACAAGAAGGTGAGGAGATCAAGAAAGGCCTAGTTTACCAAACTGAGATATGGAGAAGTGGTAAGCAGAGAACTGGTCTCGAATGCGGACTTTCATTCCCCTCTTATTGAAGAGTATGTAGTGCTGATGATGTTTACAAACTACTGGGGACATTTGTGAGCTTCTCAGTCTTCAAAATCTTTTTTATTTTTTAAATCATGGTTTTTATGGTGTTTGTATAGTTCTTTTAGTTTTCTCCCAATTCAACCTCCTTGAATAATGCTTCCTTTCAGTTGCCTTTTCTGGAAAATACAGTTGCTTTTTCTAGGTTATATTCAAGAAAGCATTATTGCCACAGACATCCTTTAAAGAATTGTGCTACAAAGAGACAATTATAATATCTATTTTTGACTTTCAAAAAAACATTTTGGCAAGTGCTAGATCGACGAAGACTTCAGCTTAGTTATAAAATCCAAAACTCTGCTAGGAAGTCCAAGCATGCCAGGCCAGACCTCTACAATAATTGCAAAAGAACAAGTTAATAACCTTTAGTAACATTCTTTTTGGTATATTCTGTGTCTAACAGCAGATTCTTAGCTTTTATAAAATCCGCAGGCACCAGACTGGATCGTCAAGATATTCAGCATAGTCCAGGTGCACCAGTAGGGGGCATCCTGCATCTCCATGTTGACTCCTCTCCGCCCCGGAAGTGACAGCTGGGAATGCCTATAGGTTCCACCCAAGCCCGCTGACACTTTCTTTCTGGACACTATTTGCACCCTCGGGCTCAGATCCCAAAAATCAATTGTTTGTGCCATTGTGCATATCTCTAACTTGGGGTCTTTTTGGGTGGAAAAGAGTCCATTCCATGGAATAGAGAAGTGTGCAAACAGTGAGGAATCTGCAGTTAGATAGAGCAGTGATTCGTAACCTTTTGACTTATGCGGACTCCCATTAAATCATTACTGGAAACCAGGACCCCCATTGAGATGTTATTGAAACCCAGGGACCCTCACTGAAGGATTATTGGAATCCAAAGACCCTGGCCTATGCAATTGTGAGTATTTGAACCACAAAACAACACACACAGATACGGAAACAAGCACTCATCAAACACACAAATTATGAAATATTTTACTTAATTCACAAACAAAATATTAAATAAAACTAAATTTTAATGAAATGTTTGAACGCCACTAAATTTGATTTAGGCCACCCACTGTCCATACTATATTTTGTTTGATACACTTGCACTGCTCCCATAAATCAATTTGAGGATACCAACTTAATTTTTAGCCTCCAGTTTCAAATTCCTTCACGTTTACCGAACAATTCCAAATTTTAATTTGTACATTTTGCTTCTTTATTTATAATCCATTTTATTAATCTGTTAACATCATTTCGTTTTCTAAGCAGTCTCTGTTCCCCTTAATAGGAGTTGCAAATCCTTAGGAGTCCCCTTACAACAGGTTAAGAACCTCTGAGAGAGTATTCACCATAATGAGTGTTACCAAAGACAAGTCAGTTGTTCTTCTGCTGGATATTTCTAACTGCAGATTCCTCACCTTAAGAATAGATGCCAAGCAGTACCTCTCACAGTGATGGGTCTGTGGAATGACTCAGACCAAAAAGCTGTGCAGAACTGAATAGCCAAAATGCCCTTAACATCAAACCTGGCTGTCAAGGCAATAGTGCTTTGTGAATGTGTGTACTGATAAATAATAAAGAGAGGGGGTGGCAGCAATTATGTGTAAAGTTCACTCTGCTTCCACTTCGTAGACATCCATAATCAAAGGAGAGTGAGCCCTGAGGATTCCATGTGGTCTGGATTTATTCAGAATTGACCCCAAACCCTCAACCAGTCTTGGCCACTGGTGGTGTAAAGTAATTGCTCACTCGCCTTTGATTATGGGTGTGTGTACTGATGCCCACTTTGCGTTCCAGGGCAGACACACTGCATGCCAGCACAGTAGTAGCCCTGTAGGCTGTTTCTTGGCCACCGCATAGCAGAACTTAATACAGAGGACTATCCAACACAACCAATTCCTTTTCTGCAGTGCTTTGCCTTTCTTTGGCCCAGGGAACCCTGCAAAGAGCTGATCATCTACCCCGTGGTCTTTGGTGTGATCGTTTTTAAAATGCAGTGCTCTTTTGTAATCCATCTATCATCCTCTTTCGAAGGGTGAGGTGGGACGAAGAATGTCAGATGAGTGATGGACTGTCAAAATGCAGTCACTACTTAAAGTAGAAAGTCTGCTTCCATCCTTCATACCAATTTCAGTTGAAAGATAATGGTATAGGGCGGTTGGACTGACAAACCTGAAGCTCACTCATGCAACGATCTGAGGTGATCGTGATGAGAAAGACAGTCTTCTGGGTTAGGAGATGTAGGGGACATCTGTGTAACAGTTTAAGAGGGTTACACATAAGAAAAGAAAAGGCCAGGTTAAGGTTCCACTGCAGTATTACAAAAGGTTTAGGGGGAAACTTGTCGACCAAACGTTTGACAAAATGCATCACAAAAAGTGATTTGAACAAGGACGACTAGTCTAGTAAATGCAAAAAAGGCCAAAAGGGCAGTGAGGTATCCTTTAAGAGTGCCCACTGGAAGTCCCTGCTGGGCCAAAGACAAACAGTAAAACCTCCCACAGCCTGCAATATGTTTGTGTTATGATTGTCACACCAAGCCACAAATTTGTCCCATCGTCCAGTGTATACAGAGTTGTGCATCCACTACTTCGGGAGGTAGATTGAATGTAGTCAACTGCTGCTGCTCAGCCTCCATGCATGGACGTATAGATTGTGCAAGCCTGGGGGCAGGACCCTGCCCAGCTGCTGCGACTCAATATCCTTCCAAAGCAGCAGACTGATTGGAGGAGAAATGCTCATGCCCGGAAGATTCAGGTACCATACTCTCCTGGTCCAAACCGGGGCAACCAAGATGACTTGGGCCCAGTTGTTCCTGATCTTCAAACTCCAGGCTTAAGAGGTAGTGGTGGCAAGGCATACAGGAGTCTTGTGCTCTAATGTAGGATGAAAGCATCTCCAAAAGAGAGACTTTTGTGGAACTCCAACGGGCAAAACTGTTGAAACTGCGCATTCTTGTAAGTAATGAAGAGATTGAGCCAGGGTTTTCCCCATTGCTGAAAGACACCCAGCACCACTTCAGGTTGTGTGCTATTCGTGATCCACTAATAAACAAAACAATTGCCAGTACTGAACTGTACTCAAATAATGCTTATCACATAACCTTAGGAATCAAACAATAAGGTCCACGTTTTTAAACCACCATCACTTGGTTTATTTCACAGATGAGAGAATTATTTTTCTTTTCAACAAAATATTTATGCATATATATCAAATATAATACAAAAAACACACACTATATACAATAATTAAACCACATTTTTTTCACAAGACACCTACATCCAATACACTCCAGCAAACACACCCCAGACAATTTTGACCAACACTATTAAAGACAAGTTCACTCACCATTTACGCCCTCACACCGTCGAAACGACGATGAAAAGGAGGTCTCCGAAACTCGGAACCTACAGCAAAAAGTAAAAAATCAAAAAGTAAAAAATCCATAAATACTCATTCTTAGCCTCACTCGTGTGTCGTACTCATGTTTTCAACAAGGAAAAGTGGTGCGGTGCAGCGGCCAGGGCAGCTGACTTCAGAGCGCAGGGCTTACGGTTCGATCCCTGGCTCCGGCGGCAGCTCAGCTCAGCGCCAAGTGACTTTGGGCAATAGGTCGCTGAAATTCCACGACTGGCCCCAGCGCCTTGAGACCCGTAAGGGTGAGTAGTTTGTGCTTTACAAATACGGATTTACATTTACATTTACAACAATGTTCATGGGAATGCGTGTACCTAATATGTCTTTGCTCGCGTCCAAATGGAATCGCTCGTATTTCCGCAATAGGTGGCACAGGGAGACATGGGAACCATGGTTTTTAAAGGGTTCTAGTCTCTGGTTTGCTGCCAACCATGCGCTCCTACAGTTGCTATGGTTAAATTTCCAGACCGTAGTTGTAGTTTTTTTAGTGTAGTCCTCCCCGGGATGTTTTTTCATAGATCAAAACCCTAATGTTACAGAACGCACTCGTAATTAGATCAAGATGCTCTCTTCTAATGGTACGAGCTCCGTCGCGGCTCTCATCAATATTAAATGATCGCAGAGCGAAATGTTGAATTCGTATCCAGACAAGGCCAAAAATAGCAGATAGATTAGAAACAGTATTACAGAATGTTGAAATAAACAGCGACCGCAAAGAACTTATGACCTGAAGATTTCCGATACTTCATTAAGGCCTTGAGATGCTGTATTAAACAGACCCTCCAGCTTATCGCGATTTCGCAATTTGCAAAATAATCGCGAAATCGGCAGCTGAGCCCGATTACCGCGATTTTTACCTTTCTGGCCGCGAAAAAGGCATAAAAAAAAAGTATTACATCTTATTGGCTGTACGCGCACACGTCACTACGTGGCGCCGTACAGCTGTAAATACCTGCCTGCTGCTTACTGCGGCCGGCATTAGGGATTACAGAAAAGAAATGAAACGAACAGTCTTGACAGTGGGCCCTGTCTGTGGGGGCCCTGCGCAGTGACACGATTGTAAGAGGCTGCATTCTCAGACTTCTTCCCACTTCCCTTGCTGTCCCTTCGCTCTAGCCCCCTCCTTCCGTCTCCAGTTCCTATTTGTCCAAGGCAGGAGGGGTGCAGGGGAGGGGATAGAGACATGGAGGGTTTCTGTATGCATGACCTTTGTCTCTAATCCAAGGGATAGGCCTGCTGTTTGACACCTCGCTGAGACCAGTTTTAAACAAGAAATATTAATTGGGAAATTACTAACCACAGCGACTGCCTTCTATGGAGTTACCAAGAGCTGTGTACCATGAGTATGCATGCCAGCAAACCTGGTTCAGGCAGGAGACACCCATTTTTTAAGCCCCAAATTATTGTTTTAACTGTCTGCTGCCTAAAATTTCCTTTGCCTGGATGTACCAAAAGGAGGAAAATAAAGCCCCCTTTTTTTATTCACTATCAAAATTTCCCTCTTTCTATTTCAAAATATTGGCATGTGTGTGTGAGAGCCAGCTATACAGACCCTCCAGCTTATCGCAGAATGCTCCAGCCGGTGACTGCTGGAAGATGGAGGAAGGAGCGTCTGAAGGAGGGGACGGAGAGAGAGAAGAGAAAGAAAGACAGCAGGGAGGGAGGAAGAGACAGGGAGAGGGAGAGAGAGAGAGAGGAAGGAGGGGAGAAGAGAGAGAATAGAAACTAGAGGAAGGAACATCTGAATGGGGAACGGAGAGAGAGAGCAGAGAAAGAAAGAGAGACAGGGAGGGA
Source organism: Lissotriton helveticus (assembly GCF_964261635.1). Lineage (NCBI taxonomy): Eukaryota > Metazoa > Chordata > Amphibia > Caudata > Salamandridae > Lissotriton > Lissotriton helveticus. The sequence goes on along the minus strand of NC_136061.1, from coordinate 1,912,414,024 downwards.
GGAAGAGAGACGGAGAGGGAGAGAGAGAGAGAGAGAGAGAGAGGGAGGAGGGAGGAGGGAGGAAGAGAGACGGAGAGGAGCTGGAGGAATAACCGAGAGAATAGAAACTAGAGGAAGGAACACCCGAAGGGGGGACGGAGAGAGAGGAGGAGAGAAGCTAGAGGAGTACAGAGAGAATGGAAACTAGAGGAAGGAACATCTGAAGGAGGGGAACGGAGAGAGAGAGAGAAGAGCAAGAAAGAGAGGGAGGGAGGAAGAGAGACACGGAGAGGGAGAGAGAGAGAGGGAGGAGGGAGGAAGAGAGAGGGAGAGGGAGAGAGAGAGGGGAGTCGGGAGGTCTGCAGGAGGACAGACAGGGAGAGGGGAGAGGAGCTGGAGGAGTAACGGAGACAATAGAAACTAGAGGAAGGAACATCTGAAGGGGGGAACGGAGAGAGAGAAGAGAAAGAAAGAGAGACAGGGAGGGAGGAAGAGAGACAGGGAGAGGGCGAGTTATCTTTAGAACGTGTAGCCTTTGATTGTTTAACGCCAGATCAAGTTAATCGATATTAGAAACCATTAAGATATTGTTTTCTCTGCAAACAGCTCTACAAATTCTTCTTCAGCTTTCATTTTCGAACGCTAAGTTGCCAGCTGTCTCTTCTGCCCTGTGAGTTGTCACTTTAGACCTACTTCACTCTACAGCAGCACTCGGTCACTTGCCACACCTTACACCTGAGAGATTGCGCAGCTTCATGTTGGTATTTCTTAAGTCCACTAACCATTGCTTTTTCATGCACGTTACAGCTTTGATACCCAGGCTTTGAGAGGTCTACTCCTACACAGGAACCTAGACTTGTGACCACTGATAGTGTAAGATAGTGTCAGTTTTATTTGTCGGTTACCCATGCCGTATTCTCCAACGGCAGTGTAAAGTGTTATAGAAGTCGAATCTTTCTTTAACGTTATCAGTATCTTTCCCAAGCTACGCCAGGGAGGAGCACTGTCCTTGCTTGCTAACAAAAATGGACCTGCGGCACGAGACTATTTATGATCCCTTGTCTGCAGTTCCGGGAGGGGGGAGGGGGGCTGCTTCCAGCCGCGAGTACGTTTGTTAGCCAGACCCTCCAGCTTATCGCGATTTCGCGATTTGCAAAAAAACGCGAAATCGGCCGATCTGTGCAAACGCCTGCAAGGAACACGGCACAACTCACAGCAAGAAGGGAGAGAATGCTTTTCGAGGGAAACAAAGTGTCTACATTGTAATTAAACCAAATATACATAGCTTCATATTGTTAAATAACTAAAAAAGCTAAGATATTTGTGTTTGTTGTAGGAAAAATGGCCAAATAAAATGCCGCAAAATTGCCGCTAAATTTCCATATTTGTGCCGCTAAATTTCCATTTTTGTGCCGCTAAATTTGCGAATCCATGCCGCTATATCCTGGGGGGTCTGATTAAATGTCATTATTAATAATGACTCGCGTTGACTGAGTCTTGATTCCATGTCTCCTCCCCTAGGGTCATTTTCTATTTTTGAAATAACAGTCCATTTCAAGTCGGCCTCCACATGGCCTTTTAATGTCTAATGGTTTACCAGAGGGGCGTTCACAACATTTTTCCTCAGCCTTGACTTATGCTGAGTGATTCTCTGACGTACCTCCTGACTGGTTTTACCTATATATAGTTTGGGGCAGGGGCAAAAAATTCCATAGACTACGCTCTTTGATTTACAGTTCGTGAACGTGTCGTGTTTCCAATGGATGCCCTCGAAGGTGAATACTGTGCCCTGCATGGTCTGATCACAAGAGGAGCAGGTGCCACATTTATGATGGCCCACCACTGGTGCCAAACCCATCAAACTCCATGTGGTTGCTCCTTCCACACTAGGGAGCACCGCACGGACCACATGGTTAGCAATGCTTTTCTCTTTTTTTAAAGCGAATAGGGGGGGGCTGCAATAATTCATTATACAGCTTTTCTACCAGATGCCAGTTCTGGAGAATGATCTTCCTTAACTGATGGGCACTGGGGCAAAAAGTGGTAACACAAACTCTTCTCCTCGTTTCTGGTTTCGTTGTTTTTTTCTAGTAAAGTTTCTCGTGGCACCCATCACGCTCGTCGAAGGGCGCGCTTAAGTAGTTTTTTGGGGTAACCCCTTTCTAATAAGCGGTCCATGAGACTATTAGCATGAAGGAAATACTCATCTTTGAATGAGAAATTCTGTCGAATTCTTAAGAATTGCCCAAAGGGCAAGTTTTGCTTCAGACTTTTAGGATGTTTACTGGTGTAATGAAGCGCTTTATTCCTGCCCGTTGATTTGCGGAACAGAGTTGTTGCTAGTCCGCCTTCCGAAGGGTAAACTTGGACATCCACAAAAGTGGTCAAATGACTTTAATCTTGTTGGTTCTGGCATTTAGCCAATCACAAAACTCGCTTAATTGATCCTGGGACCCTGACCAGATGAAAAAAACGTCATCTATATATTGCATCCAATTTGAGATACGATCAATATAGAGATTGTTAATATACACAAATTTTTTCTCATATAGGCCCATGAATAATACCGCTAGCTCTGGGGCGAAGGGACAGCCCATGGCTACTCCTCTTATTTGATAGAAGAATTCAGATCCAAAGGTAAAATAATTCTTCTGTAATGCGAACTTAGCCAGTTCAGTAATAAAGCTGGTCGGTACTCGGGCTGGTTTTTCCCTTGTCTCCAAAAAATATGTTAATGCCTCCAATGCCTCTTTCTGTGGGATTTGAGTATAAAGAGGGACGACGTCCATCGTTACCAAATATTGCTTTGTGTTGTCATATTCAACTGTAGCCAATCTATTTAAAAATGCCGTAGTATCTTTCGAATGGGCCGGGATCTCTTGGACAAAAGGTTTTAAGAAACAATCAATATATTTCGATACTGGTTCAATTAGGGACTCACACCCTGAAACTATCGGCCTGCCTGGCGGATTTGTTTCGCTTTTATGCATTTTCAGTAAAATATAAAAGACCGGGATGCGCGGACTCTTTTTCTGTAAGTATAGATATTCTTTAGGGCCTAGAATTCCCTGGTCAAATCCTTTCTGGAGGATGCTGGACAATTGGCCTTGTAGTTCTGTGGTAGGATTTTTGCCATTTCGTCTATAACAGCTCGTGTCGTCCAGTTGTCGCATGACTTCGGTCTTATATTTAGCGATGTCCCACAAGACTGCTGCTCCCCCCTTATCTGCTTGCTTGATTATCAATGATTTATCATTTTTCAAAGACAAAATTGCATCCTTTTCTACTTTAGGGAGATTGATTTTGACATACTGCCTTTACTTTTCCATTTCCACTATTCCTGAGAGAATTGTTTTCTCAAATGTCACTACCTCTTTTGGAACTTTGTTCGCTGGGGGGCAAAAGCCAGATGTTCTCTTTAGGCCTGTTACTTCCATCCCCAAAGTTTCTATTGGTTCTTTGAAATAGGTTTTCAAACGGATTTTGCGGCAAAACTCCATTGCTTCTAGTTTCATTTTCACAATATCAGTCGCTCTCGAGGGAACAAATGAGAGGCCCTTTTCTAGTACTGAACGTTCAGCTGATGATAAAACACGATCCGATAAATTGAACAAGGGAGACAAATCTAGTTTTTGTAAAATTGTCGACGAGTCGTCATGTCCCTCGGCTGGCTGTTGTAGCGGGTCCGGCCCCTGGGCCTCTGCTGGTCCCTGTCTAAAAAAGGCGGTGGATTATGCTGTTGTTGATTGTGTTGATTTCCTCTTTTGTTAGTATTACTCCTTGAACCACTCTTATCAGTTTCAGATTCACCTCTTGATGATGATGAGGTATCCGAGAACGTGAGAAATGTATTTCTTGATCTCCCTTGGTAGTCCTGAAGAAACCGTCTAGAATCAGTCCGTGTAAAGAAGTCAGATTGTAAATATGGATTCGTGATCCACTAGGCACCTCAAGCTGAATTTGTCCACCCTGAATTTTAAAGATACCTCCAGGTGATGTACAATCAGGGAGATGATGTGACTACCCAGTCAGATCCAGAGGCAGAGGATCTTCTGACAGAGAGCCCAGCATCTCACCTGCCATGTTTGTTGCAATATCACATGGTAGTTATGTTGTCCTTGAGGCCCTGAACCAGTCTCTCCTTGATGGACAGCAGAAAGGCTTTCAACACTAAGCAAATGGCCTGTAATTACAGTAAGTTGATGTGAAGGCAGGTCTCTGCCCAAAACAAGAGTCCTCTAATCTCCACCTCTTGCAGATGATCTTTCCCACTTAACAGTGATGCACCTGTCACCACTGTCAACCCAGAGTGTGGTAGAGAGATAAGTCTACCCCTGGTGCAATTGCGGTCGAGCAGCCACCACTGTAGATCTTTTGCAATCTCCTCCAAAACCTGAATCAAGTCAGAGAGCAAATTTCTGAAAGACTTACTTGCTCTCCCCTTGAGTACTCCCACAGTCCCGGTTTGCTTAGACGTGGGCTGTAAGACAATCAAGGACCAGGCTCGTCTCCGGCCGTTGCTATTATGCGCCCGTTTGTGGAGGGTGCCAGAGCTAAAATCTTATGCTGACGGGCTGTCTGAGGTGATGGAAATGGGTGGCTGGCATAAGATCAAGTGGCTGAGGGAGATAAAAAACCTTTTGGGGGAGCTGGGCTTGGGAGACTGTTGGTCCACAAAATCTGCCCCACCCAAGGTTATCCTGAAAAAACTGTATTGGGACTGGGTCTCCTCCCAACTTATTGGTAACCCTCGTCACTGCAATTCGACCGCAGCATTTCTTAGAATCAAGGACGTGGTGGCCTACGAACCCTACCTGGATCTGATCACCATGCCAGTCGATAGGGCTCTCTACATCAAATTCAGATTAGGCACTCTCCCGATTGGGGACCTCATATCCCGATGGAAATCGCCAGTGCAGATTTCTCCCTTTTGTGCTTTCTGCCCTACAAGGCCTGAGACGGTGGCACATATCCTTTTTGAGTGCCCAGACTATATCCGTCCTAGGAGGTGCTGGCTCAAACCTCTATTTAAACGCCTTGGGACACGCGAACATTTGGTGGCGCTACGTATCTTGTTGACAGACACTTCTTCTCCTATAGTTTGTGGTATTTCTAAATTTTTAAAATGGTCGTGGATACTTCGCAGAAACAGACTGTCTATCTCAATTTAATCTAGTTTTAACTAATTTATTTCATGCATAAAATGGCATTTTTAATTGTTCTTAACTAGCGAGACATTTGTATTGTTTATCTGCAGTTTCCTACTATTTGTAATGCTTTTAAGATACAATTGTTTATCGAAATAAAGCTTTTCAACAACAAAACCTGAATCAAACTGGCTTCCTTGGTGCTCGGCCCACTGAGATTTCAGATCCCACTGCAGAGCCTGCATGTGCCATCTGGCATGACGGACGAGCAGGAGGCCAATAGGCTAAGAAGCCTGAGAGCCGTCCTCGTTGATACCCAGGACTGAGGATGAAACACTGGGCTCAGGGCCTGACTGTCCTAAACTTATTGATCTGGAGGGAAGGCCCGAAACCTCACTTTAACCTGGATGGCTCTGAAGAAAGGAAGCCTCAGCTTAGGCACATTGATCATGAACCCCAGCGATGTAAGGAGGTTTGCGGTACTTGGAGGAGGCTGCATTCAAGAGCCAGTCATCGAGGTAAAGGAAGACTGGTACTCCCAACCTCCTAAGGTATGCTGCAATCACCACCACCTTCATGAACACCTCAGGGGCACTGGTGAGTCCAAAAGGGAGCATGCCAAACTGAAAATGCCCATGGCCCACCTTGAACTGCTTGAAGTGCCTGTGGGCCTGCAGGATGAGGTTATTGAAATAGGCATCCTGCGGTACAACATCACCATCCAGACTCCTGGATCCAGGGCAGATAGCACCTAGGCCAGCGTGAGCATCTTGAATTTGTCCTTCTGCAGGCAGAAATTGAGATGTTGACAATATAAAGTAGGATGTAGGCCGCTTCCAACACAACAAAACAATCAGAGTTCTGATCTCCAAGTCTGTAAAACTCTCTATGGCCTCTTTCGCTAAAAGAATTTGACCTTTCTTTACAGCAAAATGGACAAATGATCTCCAAAAGCCTCTGCGATGCGGGTGGAAGATACAGAAGGATAGAAAGGGTGTAGCCTCTTTGGATTATCTGTAGGACCCACCTGTCGTATGTTACTGCTTGCCTCTGGTTGAGAAAATATCTGATCCTTCCCCCCACGGGATGAATGTGTGCTGCCAGGCAAAACTAGAGAGGTTTGGAGGCTGCTGCTGGAGGGGCTAGGGACTGGGAGGTTCTCTATCTATGTGGGCCTGGACGTTGCCTGCTGGATCCCCTATTCCAAGTCTCTATCCCTACTCCCAGAGGACCGGGGTGCTTGTTCGGGTGATGCTGCATGTATGGAGAGACCACTGAGGCGTGGTCCAAACTCAAATCCAAACACCAAAGACACACCACATGGGCATCTGTCATAGACATTTGTTTGTGACAGTCCCTTAACCTTGTAGATTTAGGACCCTCAAATAGTCTGTTATTATAAGTTTGTATGGGAGTCTGTTTTTACAATTCTTCCATTTGTAATCAGAGAGTTCAGGAGTAATGGAAGCACAATGCATCTCAGTTTTCAAATAGCGTTCTTTAACACGCCCCTGGCTCTGTGTCGATTGAAACCCAAGAGAGGGGAGGAAAATATAGTGTAAAAGAAAAGAAAATTCTAAAGATGCTAATCAAATAAACATAGAAACCATCAAGCCTCTGTAAACATTGAAAAAAGTGACAAATTATTTAAGAAGTCAAACAGATGAGACAAAGGAAAAATTATATGCACATATTTTTATGTAGTGGGGGGTCATTAACGGGGCCTAAAAACGTAAACTTGAAACTCTGCTAGTGTTACATTCAGTAAAGATTTTACCATGCGGTGCACTACGTTTACCTGGGAAAAGGTTCTACATTTAAAATGCAACTGCACTCCTGCGGTCTCCTCAAAAACACAGGTGCATGTATTTCTACGTGCCTTATGGCAACTAAAGCGTCCTGGTGAGGAGAGATTTACTATCAATCTTGGCAGTAAAGCATAGTTGCTAATAATAGCGTCCTTCTCGGGCTCTAATTTTGTCCGGTCCTTCTCATGTTTGCAAGGATACCGCAACAGATATTTTAGCGCTGATCAAATTCCAAGAGGCAAGCTTAGTATAGAAGTAGTGATCGCTATTCAGATTGGGTGTGATTCACAGGAACATTTGAAACTCGCACAAATGTGTATTGCACGTGCTCAGTTTAGAAAATATACACATTAAATATTAGACAAATTCATAATGAAGACTTATCACCTTTAGATGCATGGTCACAGGTCCATTCATTTATCCAATGTTCATTCGCCACGTCAAACCTGCTGAAATGAATAGTTAATGCACACAGGGGTCTCCGAGAATAGAGTTGCAATCATGTGCCTAATCAAGGCTGCTGTAAGGGAATACTTTCCAGCTCATTCATCATCATCATCATCATCATCATCAAATTACTTTATTCGGTATACAGCAATACCTTAAAGGTACAAGACAAATAGGTTTAAAACACAAGAGATAAAACATTTCACCAAATGCTTGGTCAATTAATACAAAATATATAACAAGTATCAGTGCAAATCGTCGTGGGTATAAGGTTAAAAATAAACTAACAATTGTGAAGTATGACGCTCCAGGGCACATTACATTCAAAAGGGCCAGTTTACAAAACAGGGGAACTATAAATCCAACATGTTAAAAGGGGATTCCCCCCAATCATAAAATTCATCTGGATTAAAACGCATTAAAGGGTGTCATAGATGTTGGTCCCAAAGGGCGAAAGGGAGATTTAACAACCCATATCAACATCCTGTGTCTTTGGTGTTTCTTAATCTTGCGGCCATCCTTAAAAAATTCACAGTGCAAAAAAGTGTAAAAGCCTCCTCAGACAGTTTCAAAAAACAACAGCGCCACCTTTCCTTGTTTGAACCTAGCAGTCTTTAAAATGCTGTTTAAAAACAATTTCCTGGGGTGGGCATAATAGGGGCACAATAAAACAAAGTGGAGCGTGTCCTGCGGAGACTTATAGTCGCAGCCGCAGGGGCCCCTCAACTCAATGGATGATAAAAACCCCAAAGGACACCCCAGTGTGTGATGAAGTAGGTTCAGCCTAAATCTGGACATCAGGAATCTATCCTGGGCATTATAAAAATAAGACAGGTATGGTTCCAAATCTGGGCTAGATTTGGCTAATAGGTGGGCTCTTACGGTTGGTTTAACTATCTCAGTATCTTCCCTGGCGGAGGCCTTATACTTTAAAAATGCGGACTTAAAAATCACCTTATCCCGTGCTACCAGTGATTTCGGATTGTTAAAATAATCAGCAAGACCCAGGCCAGACAGGGTCTGCCTTACATATTTAAGCCAATGGATGTTATGCCCATGCTCCCTGTTAATACAATCACTTATAATCTGCTTGCCTAAAGCCGCTTCCGGGTTGGTCCATATTTTTAGCCAACAAGTGAGAGGTTTCAATTGGATCCCATCTCTGATGTAGGTGAGGCCTAGCTCTTCGTGGATTGAATAGGAAGGGGTGCTCTGTGGGACTCTAACTAGCCGTCAGAGGAATTTGTTTTCTTCTGCTTGGATCCTTGGAGCCCCACACCTCACTGCCATATAGCGTTTTCGCATTACAGATGGCCCTATACAAATTAAAAATTTGTTCGGGAGCCCAGTGGCCCAACCTGTGTGCAAAGTTCATAACTGCCCCAGAAGAGCTAATAAGAGATCTACATTTCTCGTCTATCAGCTTGTTAAACCTGATGCGGCCATCGAATAAATTTCCCAGGTAGGAAAATGCCTGCACTTTTTCTAGACAATGGGTGCCAATCCTGAAGGTGAATTTCCTGCCTGATCTTTTTCCCATCTCCATGATGTATGATTTGGCCAGATTAGCGGACAGATCCAGGTTCTCCATAAATAACAAAACCATCAATAAGGTGCTGAAGGCCCCGTGCAGTGCGTGACAGAAGCACTGCGTCGTCCGTATAAAGCAGGACCGGTATCTCTCTATTGCCTATCCTCGGACTGTCCGCCCCTAGTGCTCCCAATACCTTGTCTAAACCATTGATATATAGGGTGAATAAAAAAGGTGCCAGGATGCAGCCCTGTCTCACGCCCCTGGAACAAGGAAAAGAGTCAGAGATGTCACTCTCGTCGTTGTATCTGACCTGGGCTGAAGTACACTGGTGCAGAGTACTTAAGATGTTAACCAGTCCTGGATCCACACCCATGGCCCCCAGTAGGTCCCACAGTTTCTTGCGGTTGACCCGATCAAATGCTGCAGTCATGTCCGTGAAAGCCAAGTACATCGTCTCATTGCTGGCGACAGTGTACTTGGCAGCAAGGAGATAAAGGTTAAGGCATTGATCAGAGGTTGAGCGACCCGGCCTAAAGCCGTACTGGATGTCCGAGATGATATTGTGTTCATCTGCCCAATCCATAAGCCGATTAAGAATAGCTCTCCCCATGACTTTCACTGGGACAGCAATAAGGGAGATGGGCCTATAACATTGTGGGTTGTCTTTATTACCCTTTTTGAAGATTGGGACGATTGTCGCAGTAGACCAGGATGAGGGCATGCCTGCCTTTACTGCCGTATTGATCACTCTTGCTAGGATAACAAGTCTACCTGAGATAGCAGGAGATCTGGAGGGATCCCATCCGGGCCCGGGGCCTTGTTCCGGGTTAAACCCTCGATTCCCGCTTTTATCTCACCTAGAGAGAATAGGGTTTCCACAACTGTTCGCTTTCCTGACCCTACAGGTGGTAGTAAAGTGCTATGCAGTCGGGGTTATAGAGGCCTTGGAAATGCTCCACCCAGGCCTTTGGCAGGACATGGCAGACAGGCTTAGATCTATTCTTATCTTGGAAACACGGTTAATTCAAAATTTTCCAAAAAGCGGTCTTGTCCCTATATTCGGCCGCTTCCCTCAAGTTCTCCCATGCCTGATTTTGCAATGAGGTTTTACGTTGTTTCAATGCCTGGTTATACCTCCCCCGGCAAGTGGACACCATGGTCTTATCTTTGGGAATAATCTTTAATGCTGCCTTCAGATCTCTCAAGGCGCTAGAGCATTGCTGATTGATCCACCTAGGAGTATCCTCTGCCTCTTTTGGGGTTCTACTTCTGAGCAACCCATCTATATAGTAAGCAAATCCCTCAAATGCGGTGATTAAGTCCGCCCCCTCTATGGTTGGGTCTAGGCACTTCCATACCTGGTGGGTTTTTTCCGTCAGTAGTGCCTTATAGAATTTGTCACAGTTAATATTTGACCATCTCAATCTCCTTCCCTGATCTGTGGCTGTAAAAGAGCCTCTAGTCTGTTTGCAAAGGGAATGTTTGACTGGGTCAGGGTCCTTTAGGATCAGCACCAGCGGGTTGTGGTCACTAAAAGTGCTTAACTCAACGTTAAAACTTAATATCCGACAAATTAAGGAACTTTGTACAAAGATAAAGTCAATGACGGAGCCCCTTCCCTTACCTTTAAAGGTTGGGAGGATGCAAGGGTTCCCGACTGCTCTTATCAAGTCCAACATGTGTGTGAGAGCGTGGGTACCCAACACCTTACTTAGCTCCAATCCCTCCCTGGTATGTTCCATGTGTAATCCATCTTCCCTTGGGCACACGGCCCATTCCCCCTTACTACTGATTAAATGGTTGCACAAGTGACAATTAAAATCTCCCATCACCACCAATTGGGCACTAGCAACCCCGAGTAATTCTGTTCCTGTAAGCCTATGGTCCAACTCTGCCAAACTGGCCAGTGTTTGTCCGCCCTTAATGGCATTATAAAAATTAATAAAGATTAATTTCAGTCCCCTATTCGTAAACCGTATTCCCTGAGTGCAAGCTGAATCCCAAGCTAAGTCCTCCCATTTCCCCCGTAACCTCAAATCCACATAGGTAATTAGGCCTCCCTTTGATCGCCCTGAAGATGATCTACATGCTGGAGCGAAATACATTTTGTAGCCTTCCAGTGCTACAGTACAGCAATCTGCCTCCCACGTTTCCTGCAGGCAAATGATGTTAAATCTCCTGATGTATCCTAACCAGTCCTGGTTTTTTAATTTGCTGGACAAGCCTGCTATATTCCCGGAGATTATATTAATGTTTCCCTGCCCTCCTACTAGTGGGGGGTTAGGCCTTAGGACAATATGCCCAGTATGAGATTCGGCCCCTCTGGGGGGACTTAACTCGATCTCCTTCGTACTGGGTGCTCTCTGGGTTAGGGGTTGTATTAACGTCACGGTCAGCTCCCCACCTAGTCCTCCAGTATCCCTGGCATGGTACACATCCTCCAGTGCCCCCCCCTTGTTCTATAATTGGCCCCTCAATCAGTCAATCTAGATCGCTTAGGGCGGAAACGCTTTGTAGTGGCGCAAATCAATTAGATAACGGTACTGGACACTGTCCCCAGGTTAACCTTGCCGTCATTTGCCTCGGATCTTCCTTGTTCAAGGCGTGCATTAGGTCTCTATAAAAGAAACCGAGTGGGAGCAATCTGACACAAGTACCATGCTCCTCCTGGTAGGTCCCCTTCTTTTGGTAATACAGCAGTTCTCTTGCCAACTCCGGATATCTAAAATTTAGAATTACGTAGTCTCCCGGGAATCACTTCCTGCTTTTTCCAATCCATGACACTCTTCTGGCCATTAGAATGTGCCTATGGTTACTAATATTAAAGCCTGAATTGATGGCCAACCAATGAGCTGCTTTATTGATCAGGGAACGTGTAGTTTCTTCCCTTCCGTCCCTACATGCTGGAATCCCCGTCAAAACCACTATATAGGGACTTGCAGCTGGGGGGAGGTCTAATACGGGTGGATCCCGAGTGTTAAGTGCCAGGTCCGCTACTGATGGCACTAATTCAACAGGTTTGGCGTGTCCACCGCCATGTGGTCTGATTGTGATGCCAATATTCGATCGATACATAACATACAAGCGCTCCTTCTCAGGAATGGCACCCAGGATCTGGAATGCGCTCCATCCTGAAACCAGGCGTATCTCCTCCACTGCACTCTTCAAGAAAGAGGTGAAAACCATCCTTCTGGCCAAGATCTCCTGAACCTTATAGGTGCTGGATCAGAGACCCAGCATTGCTTTGTATCACTGCTCACCTTGTCCTTTGGCACTATACTTCTACTTGATGGGGACACTACTACGCTACTTTCGTACTACTGACCAATATATGATACACGTTGGCTCACTGATTCACTCTCCCGATGCCCCCACTCAGTGCTCTCTCTATACTAAAACATTGGTATAAGCCTTCCACACACCCAAGGTGTACCTGAACTCCTCTGTAGTGGGATCAATGACTTGTGCCGTCTTATATTACTTGTTTACCTGATTGTATATTGATATGTTTTATGTATGTTATTATTATCCTATCACGTTAGTAACTACTATACTGCTCCCATTACCTCTGTTCATTCCTACTGCCCCTACCCTGTCTTTGTGAAGCGCTCTGATATCTGTAAGGATCTTGTTCGCGCTATATAAAACTTTGAATAAATAAATAAATAGATCCTCTCCACCTTTGTCTGCCCATTGTCTTCCCTTGGGCTTGATTGGCCTCGGTCCTTGCTATTAGTACTTCCCTCTATTGGATTCTTCTTTGTCACCTCTTGTCTGGATATAAATGAACAATTTCATTATTTGCCCCTCCCATACAATCTTTCAGCGGTCCTGCCTTAGGGTGTATGCTAGTCTCAGCATTTCCCCTCCCTGTGGGCCGTGGCCCCTTCTCCAATGCGGCCACAGGGGTCTCCGAGAATAGAGTTGCAGTCATGTGCCTAATCAAGGCTGCTGTAAGGGAATACTTTTCAGCCCATTCACATTAGTGACAGTGATTTTAGTTTCAGCAGGCCAAATACAAAGAACGTTCCCTTTTACACCAAGATTCTTGGTTTTGGCTACACTGTACAGTTATTAGCAGCCCGCTCCTGTATCCATAAGGCAGATATCAGCTACTCAGCATGTAATTGTTGTGCACACACTTGGCACATTTTTGCGCAATCACTTCTTTTTAATTTGGCTGTTGTATTGATTTTACAGTGGGAATTTTAATGTAATCTTAATTGCTCAAATGCCTTAATACATGTGATTATATTTTGATTATATTCTTAAAATGCGAAAATGAAATGAAAACTCTCTTATAAATGTTAATCATTTTTTCTCCCATAGCTTTTATGACAAGAAAGCTGCGATACACGAAGCACTGTGTGATAATATTGATACTCGCACTGTCATGGAAGAAATGCGATCTCTTGTTAGTCAGTGTAATTCTTATATTGCAAATAAGAAAACGACAAGGCAGATGCCCAGTAGAATGCTGCTAAAAACGATAAGCTCTTATATCACTCAGATGTTTAAGGTAAGTAGTAAAGTAATTAACAGGCAAGTTCTTAAAAATTGCCATCGATTCATAATCAGAAAGTTGGGTTTGCTTCTTGTACATTGTGATGATAGCCAAAGGGAATTTCATAATTTTTTTTCAAACACAGTGAAATGGACACAAAATTCTGTTTGAATCATCTTGCATGTTCCTTACCTTAAGCCTAGGAACCAGAGTGGTTTGGAAAACCCCATTCCCCGGCGAAAGCTCTACAGCTGCTTCATTTGCAAATACGCCCTCTAGACACGATGATGATGACATCAGCATTTAATATATGCAACTATGTCAAACGTCTCCCTGCAGGTTTCAAGCCACGTCATAATTGTTGTCCCTATCAGATCCACATAACAGCTGTATGCGGTGTGTTCGCTCCAACCATGACTCAGGGCATGAAACTCCAGCTTCCTGTTGTACCTGGAGGCCATTAGGGAGTGGGAAGTTATTTTTTGTTATGGCCTGCAGGGACACAACACCTGTCCTTTCCAAGAAAAACAAGATCTAACCTGATTTACCGTAGAGAAAGTTGTGTCTACTTGCACAGTAATAATGGCGGCCATAGCACAAGTGTTTCACCTACTTCCAGGTTTATTTCTGTAGACAACATTTTTTATAATTTGTTGCTTGCATAGTTCCTTTCATGTCACTTACAATTGTGGATAGTAACTAAATCTTTTTATCGTTGAGCATGTGTATCTTTTCACAGTATATGAAAGCTTGGACATATTTTTTTCAATTATAACATTGAAACACAATATTTAGAACTGAAAAAAACACATATTATTCTCATCCATGTCAATATTTATGAAAACTATTCTATGTCCAGGATGTTTACCTTTCCAAATTCTACTTGGAGAAGCGTGGCTCAGTGGTTAGAGGCGGCAGACCCGGAAGCTGAGATCAGCCGTGGACCAGGGTTCGATTCCCCGCCTCGGCGGGTCTCGGGCTCAAAGTTCCATGGACTCGATAATTCTCGTTCCGGTGCCTACTCGACTCACGGGGTCCCACTCTGCAACTCTGGGCAATAGCTTGCTTAATCTCCACTATGGCCCCTCGCGGTGGGATGCCTGGCTTTCACCTTGTGGACACCCTGCCGGGGTATCTCACAGGGGAATACCAGGACGGGTTCCCTAAGCAAGCGCTTAGATACCGTGTCGGTGATTTGCACTATATAAATACATGTACATTTACATTTACTTTAAGTAAATAATTGATGAGATTACAATAGCATCACAACTTGTCTGTAGTGCTTGTTTGCATGAAGGCATCTGTGCGCTCAACCTGTCATTGAATTAGGACAAGTGAGCTAACAAACATTCATTATAAATGGGGTACCTGTGACCAGCTTGTACTAAAAATATGCACCAATTATAATAAACTTTACAAAATAAAATGCAAATGTCATAAGACTGAATCGAACATCTATAGTTAAAGAACTATGTAAATTGTTTGACTCGAATATCACAAATGAAAATCTATTTGATATGATAAACATGAGGAAAAAAGCGTTCACAGAAGTAGTCCTAAGAACGGGGAACATCCTTTACATCGAAACTTTAACAACGCGGTACCATTACAACGCAGGTTTTACAACGAAAGTCGTTACAACGACTTTCGCTGGAGGGCGCTGTAGGATAGGGAATAGTTTAATTTACTATCCAACACCTTCCCTACTATCCACGGGGACTGGAGTTGGAATAGTAAATTAAACTATTCACTATCCAGCGCCCCCAACGCAAGTCGTTGTAACGACTTGCGTTGTAAAACCTGCGTTGTAACGGTACGCGTGGTAATACCACGCGTAGTACCGTCATACATCCCCTAAGAACAGATCAGCCTTTCTTAACCTTGTGAGGTCCCCCTCTGAGTCATAACTGGAATCCGTGGAACCCTACTGAGTCATTATTGGAAGTTTGGGACTCGCAGTCTAGCACTTTCTACGATTTGAACCTCAAAACAATACACACAAATACAGAAACAAGTATACATCAAACAAATGCACAAAAAATGAATATTTTATTTAATGCACTATCACAAATTCAAAAATTGAAATTGCAGTTTTAATGGGAAGGTTTGAGCTTTTCTAAATCCGGTTTTACATTTTTTTTTTTTTAAATGGAGAGCGTTGCTAAATGACTGCATGCTCTCTTTTTATCACCACTCCGGTTGAGACTACTGAACATCTGTTTCCGTTACTGGTGCTCCTCCAACTTAATTTTTAGCCTCCAATTTAACATTCCTTCAAATATACAGAGTATTTTAAAATGTTTAGTTTCAATTCTATATTTATACTTAATTAATCTTAAATTTATTTAATTTTGTATACAGTCCTGGACCCCCTGAGTAGGCATCGTGTAACGCAGAGGTTCATGGACCAGAGGTTAAGAACCACTCCAATAGATGTATTTCTCATGCTTGGTGGTCTAATGTGAAGAAACAGTGGTTATGCATTGTGTTTATCAAGCATTGTCCTTTTCTCTCTTCTGAATGTTGACCACATTGTAATTAGGCCCTCGGACCAGAGCAGCAATTTGGTCATCTTAACTAGAGAAGCATGCATGTCTACAGTGATCAGCCAAATGCAGATACATTGTACAATGAGAGAATAACATATTCCATACAGACAAACAATAGGAATGCTAAACTACTCCTAATTGACCATACATTCAATAATTACTTTCTACTACAGATGCAAGAGCATTTCTTTGCGCATCACCATCGATATTTAATTTATTTTTCTTATTGATCAGACTTGTACCTTATCTTGTTTTATGTGATCCTACAATTTTTGTAACATTAAAATTAGCAGGGCACTTTTTGTTTTGGGATAAGTATTGTTTCATCAAAAAATCTGATCTGAATATATATATATATATATATATATATATATATATATATATATATATATCAAACACACACGTTCACGTTTATCCAAAGAACGAAGTCCAGGCCAGCATAAGTGTTCAAAACCGGATTTATTCCAGAGCCTTCACTCGACGCGTTTCGGGAATTGCCTTCCCTTTCTCACGAGTACAAGAGTTTGTTTGCATCCGTTTTTTAAATAAATCACGTGACAAAATCATAATAGACATAGTTAACAGACTACCCAATTCTCTTATGTCTGGAGCTATGTTGTACACAATTCATCACAAAATGTGCGGCAGTGCTCATGTAAGAAGCATAAAATTATACTTTACACATTTGTTATTTTCTCATGTATATTTTGCATCATAGCGGGCAGTTAGAAGCATTTCGAAGCATTAGCTATACATTACGCTCAATTCTACAAACGCCTGCCCAGATATTTCACTCCGGCCACCTTAGACAACATTCATTGTTTAGGACTATTGGCTGCTTGTAGTTACACTGTTTTGCATGTGGTCAAAACGTTTAGGGTAATGGCGCCAGCATACACATTCAAGGCTACTTGTAAAATGGCTTATTCGCTGCATGTTGTCCGTCACAGTGCGGCAGGCAATAAAGTTTTAAATGATGATGCCATTTTAACAGTTTGAAAAAATGGAACTAGAAAAAATAAATAAATAAACCATACATTATTCACGGTATCTTTCGGGGCTCGAACTCACCACCTTGGTGTTCGCGTCTTAGATCAAACAGTTAGATCCATCCCGCAACCTGAGTTTTAGCCGCATAATTTCTGCTTAGTGGCTTTGTAGGGCCAGATTCACCCATTATCTTGATGACATCATTTTCACTCCATCATGCCCCAGTGGGCACATTATTATATTTGCCTCGTCTCTGCATTGCTGACAATATCAATCATTTCGATTTGGATATACACCATTCATCAAATCTCGCCCCAGTGGGCTACTTGAATCGTATCAGTGTCATTGACCATGCCATGCCATGCAAGTCATGCTAGTGAACACAGTCTCATGTGCCAATTCTCTCGTCTGTGACTGCCCGTTGATACATACTGCCATGCACGTTCTGATAGTGTTGTACTGTCATACTCTCCCACATTCATTGGTACCTGTGATAAATGATAAAAACAGTGCTTTAGTGACTTTCAATTATTGTGCCTAAACTTCATTCGTGCACGATTAAAACAAGGTTGATAAACAGCCAAACAGATAAAATTACATCTTTGTACACAGCATATATCTATATTTATCCGAGGTGCACTCCTAGGGCTTCATCACAGTTATGCCCTTGGGGCTGAAGGGTATGGTATTTGATTATAAATCTTGACTCCAATCGTCTAAGCTCCTGAAGTCTATTCCCACCTCTTTCTCTAATGGGCACTTGGTCTAGTACCACATACGATAGGAGACTGTTGTTACTTTTGTGGTGAGATGCAAAGTGTCTTGCCATCGGATACTGTTTATCCTGATTTTTTATAGCTCTAAGATGCTGTAGGATTCTTTCTTTAGCCGGTTTGATCGTACTTCCCACATAGAATTTGTCGCAAGGACATTTCAGTGCATATACCACAAACTCTGTGTGGCAGTTCAAATGTTTGGTGATTCTGAAAGGGGGACACGCTTGTGACAGTTTTACCTCTTTCGTATTGTGGCTGAATTTACATGCCTTGCACCTGCCACAGACGAAAAATCCTTGGATAGGATTTGCTCTTTTTTTGGTGGCTATCAAAGTTTGGCATACTTTGTCTTTCAGGCATGGAGGTTTCCTATAGGTGATTTGGGGATGATCCCTCAGGCATGGGAGGATATCTTTATCAGTTTTGAGGGCATTCCAATGTTTGTTGATTGCCTCTCTCACTTTTTTGGTTTGGCAGTGATAATCAGTGATGAATCTTATTCCTTCATTCTCACCCTCTGTTTTCAGCCACAATACGAAAGAGGTAAAACTGTCACAAGCGTGTCCCCCTTTCAGAATCACCAAACATTTGAACTGCCACACAGAGTTTGTGGTATATGCACTGAAATGTCCTTGCGACAAATTCTATGTGGGAAGTACGATCAAACCGGCTAAAGAAAGAATCCTACAGCATCTTAGAGCTATAAAAAATCAGGATAAACAGTATCCGATGGCAAGACACTTTGCATCTCACCACAAAAGTAACAACAGTCTCCTATCGTATGTGGTACTAGACCAAGTGCCCATTAGAGAAAGAGGTGGGAATAGACTTCAGGAGCTTAGACGATTGGAGTCAAGATTTATAATCAAATACCATACCCTTCAGCCCCAAGGGCATAACTGTGATGAAGCCCTAGGAGTGCACCTCGGATAAATATAGATATATGCTGTGTACAAAGATGTAATTTTATCTGTTTGGCTGTTTATCAACCTTGTTTTAATCGTGCACGAATGAAGTTTAGGCACAATAATTGAAAGTCACTAAAGCACTGTTTTTATCATTTATCACAGGTACCAATGAATGTGGGAGAGTATGACAGTACAACACTATCAGAACGTGCATGGCAGTATGTATCAACGGGCAGTCACAGACGAGAGAATTGGCACATGAGACTGTGTTCACTAGCATGACTTGCATGGCATGGCATGGTCAATGACACTGATACGATTCAAGTAGCCCACTGGGGCGAGATTTGATGAATGGTGTATATCCAAATCGAAATGATTGATATTGTCAGCAATGCAGAGACGAGGCAAATATAATAATGTGCCCACTGGGGCATGATGGAGTGAAAATGATGTCATCAAGATAATGGGTGAATCTGGCCCGACAAAGCCACTAAGCAGAAATTATGCGGCTAAAACTCAGGTTGCGGGATGGATCTAACTGTTTGATCTAAGACGCGAACACCAAGGTGGTGAGTTCGAGCCCCGAAAGATACCGTGAATAATGTATGGTTTATTTATTTATTTTTTCTAGTTCCATTTTTTCAAACTGTTAAAATGGCATCATCATTTAAAACTTTATTGCCTGCCGCACTGTGACGGACAACATGCAGCGAATAAGCCATTTTACAAGTAGCCTTGAATGTGTATGCTGGCGCCATTACCCTAAACGTTTTGACCACATGCAAAACAGTGTAACTACAAGCAGCCAATAGTCCTAAACAATGAATGTTGTCTAAGGTGGCCGGAGTGAAATATCTGGGCAGGCGTTTGTAGAATTGAGCGTAATGTATAGCTAATGCTTCGAAATGCTTCTAACTGCCCGCTATGATGCAAAATATACATGAGAAAATAACAAATGTGTAAAGTATAATTTTATGCTTCTTACATGAGCACTGCCGCACATTTTGTGATGAATTGTGTACAACATAGCTCCAGACATAAGAGAATTGGGTAGTCTGTTAACTATGTCTATTATGATTTTGTCACGTGATTTATTTAAAAAACGGATGCAAACAAACTCTTGTACTCGTGAGAAAGGGAAGGCAATTCCCGAAACGCGTCGAGTGAAGGCTCTGGAATAAATCCGGTTTTGAACACTTATGCTGGCCTGGACTTCGTTCTTTGGATAAACGTGAACGTGTGTGTTTGGTTTGTAGGGAGTGGCGACCCTGTCCATGGCCCGCCGCTGACAGAGGCCACCTCAGCTTGAATGCCAAAACTTTTCTTGGATATATATATATATATGTATGTATATATGTGTATGTGTGTGTGCATAAATATATATATATATTTTTACTTACACGCACACATACACACACACACATACATAGACACATACACATACATATATATATAGATATATATATATATATATATATATATATATATATATATATATATATATATATATATATATATATATATATATATATAAACGTGTATAAATCAGATTTACAAATTCTTGAACAATAATAATTGCAGGAGTGTGTTGGATATGCATAATTATTTGTTAATTTACCTGATGGTTTTTCTTTTTATTGTCTGTGAGAGGGGGGGAGAAGTGTACGTAACAGTACTGTAATGCCCAGAGTTTTGACTTTCCTTTAGTCTGTAATTATTCGAAATTAATGTGGACTATTTCTTCAGATATGTGAATGATCCACACATTTTAATGCCTTGCAGGAAGACATTATTTTTGCACATCTTCTCTAGGGCATTGTTCTTAATTAAATGTAGCTTGAACTGAAGATTAGGGACCTACTGTCCTTCCCTTTAACCAGATAAGTATAAAGCATGTTTTACTGTATCCTCTAGAAGCATTGAATTACTTAGGTTTCCAATGTAACTTCAGCTATACAGCTTATGCCCAAGCAAATGTCAGTACCATTGTAAGGAGGACAAAAATAATGGCTTTCCAGTTCCACCATAGCCAACCGTATGCATATTGTGAACACAAATAGGTGACCACAACTAAAACTAAGAATTCCGGAACTTACAAGACGTTACATACACTCTCAAATAAGTATAATACTCAGATGGCATGTTAGACACACCATCCGGACGAGTCAGAAATAAGGACTACATAGCATTAAAGACATGTTGTTGATCTAGCACTCTGTACATTGTGTTCATGCATTGCTGTGGTTGCCATGTCATGCAGCTAATGCTCATGCGTTGAGGGAGAAATTGGTCTCCCTAGTAATAGGATGCATATATTAGCCACTGCAATAGATCAGTCATATTCCATCTCTTCAAGTGATGGGTCAAATTAGACATATCAGACGATCATGCAAGAGAACCAGTTTGGGCGTGAAAGTCAAGACTATTGAACTAGTAGTGTTGATTGTAATTGGAGCACTTTGCCAGAAGGCTCGTATGGAAGGGCAAAACCACAAGAGATGAGACAAGTCACCCCCATTTCCCACACAGTGGCAGCAATCAGAGGATGTAGATATGTTTGTATATTTGGTCTAAAAAATATAGTTTCAATGATAGATTATTTACTGCCTTGCGTATTGTGATTACCATTATGGTCAATGAAATTGCATCTGACCACTGCCTTTTTAGCTTGTACAGAATATTCTGCTTCTTTGTCATGACCCGGATTTGCACACAGTGCTACTGAGATAGCCACACTTTTTTATTATTAATATGCCTTGGGGGCCCTTTGCTTTCGCTCGCTGTCTTATTGTAACACTTGGTTTCCCCTGTTGAAGTTAAAACCTTTCTTTGAACAGATATTTGGAGCAATGGAAGATGAAGAATTGATTGGGTTCCCTATTGGAGGAAATGCACAGAATGTTAATGTGAGTTGTGAACCAATGATTAATTCAATTCTCTAAATATTGTCTTGATAGGATGTCATCAAAGGATGTCTTTAAAAGTGTGATAAAGAGAGATAGAGTGGTCATGCATGAACAGATTACAAGTACAACGGCCTTCGAATCCTTCGGTCAGTGTTCTACATCTTGTTTGTGCTTTTACTAAAATCAGTTTGGAATTATATATATTTTTAGTATTTCATTTTCCCTCCATTGACTGATCTCTGACCATGCCAGTATATACCAGGAAACATAAAATGTTTTACACTCACAAATGAAAGATTTCTAAAGTTATTGTATGCAAAGTGTGTTTAACTTTTCTTCTTGATTTTAACTTGCATTTCATCTTCATGAATTCTGTGGTATAACGGTATTAGAGTAAATACTCTTACTGCAAGTGCATTATCACAGTTACTTTGCAATACTCTATTATTCACATTAACCACACAGACATCAACTCACCAAAATGTCTGGAGTAGCATACGTTAGATCATTTACTCTTTGACTCCTGATGACCGAGAATAGCCTGCTTGACCCCACCTTTAGATTTTCAGCAGGCTTGTTTTTCATGCCATTGTGGAAGAGAAGTATACACTCTACATAGGACACACTGCAAAAAGAAATCCAGGAGTGTGTGCAGTTTGATAGCGTCCTTTAAAGATTTGCATAGTTTTTCTCATGTTTTCCTAAATTGTCTGATGTGGTGTGTAAATATTTTGCTTGATGGAGTAAGAGATGCACCAATGGTGTTTTATTTTTTCGTTGTTACTAATAATTGGAGAATCCTGGCAGTGCACTAGCATTTAAGTCAGCCTCTATATACGTTGAGTTCTGTAACGGAGATTGTAATCAGTATTCATATGACTGAAATGGATGGAAGTGCTGCATGGAGCAATTATGTTCAGATGCCCTACACTAGACGATGAGTTTTGGTGATTGATTGACAGCACTTGTACAGAGTACAACATCCAGCTGGATTTGTTATCACTGATGCAGAGTGACAATGCTATGATGTTATTTTGCATTACACCTTAAATAAACAGATTGAAACATAAAAAGGGCCTGCTCTCAGAGTACGCATATAATGTATTCAGAAGGTTTTAAGCCATGACTTTCTTAATTCCCAGACACACCATGCTCATAATGTTTGTCTCGTCGTTAGTACATTTTAGCTATGGTTCAGTTGTTGCTGAATGCAAATCTTTTTTTTCATCAGCTTGAATCTACAGTGATGCCATATCTGCAAGTGTTGTCTGAATTTAGGGAAGGAGTGAGGAAAATTGCCAGAGAAAAGAAAGGTAAGAGATCAGTGTCATATTTGTGTTATCTACGCATTTTATATTAAAACAGAATTTCATGTTGAGTGAAGAATTACCAGTCCTTGATACGATTTATAATGAGTTAAAATAATTCCTAAGGTTTTTGGGGATTTAGTAAAAGTTGTATTATGCACGCCTCCCAAAAGGCTTAACCTACCCAATTGAATCTAACAATGCCTAGCTTCATTACTTTTTAGGTCTCGCCTAGCGTTGCAGCGCGCATGCGCTGCTCGCTCTGCGAGACATATTGTTAATGATGAGATTTCAGAAGGGTACTTGAAGCCCCGCCCATCATTTTCATTGGGTCGCGACAGCGTTTATGCTAAATGCTGGCTTCCCATTGAAAAGGATGCTTTTTTGTTGCCGCCCTTACTCCTTTTCATCCGGCCCATCCAGACTGGGTTGTCTGCTTCACGGCTGTCGTGAAGCAATTTCTTATCTTTAGGGGGCCATCTGTTTCTATTTAGCGTGGCCTTAGCGTGGTCGCTTTCACTTTTGCTGCCTCATCCCCGCACTTCCACTTCTTGTCGTCTCTGTCTTTATGCCAAGGCGAGGGAAACATTTTGGGAATAGAGTTCCAGTTACAAATTAACCCCCATTCCTACAGCATAGTGTTGGGATTAGTGACACAGCGTGAGTGAGAGAGTTAAGAGTGCGAGAGAACAAGAGGAAAGTTGTATAAATTACCCATTTTTTTAGGGCGAGTATTCTGCTTTTGTGTGAAGGAAACGGATTTGCTGATTAACTAAAATTGAAAATTGAAAAATAACCAAAGACCACTTTCCTGCCCTTCACAAAAATCTTGAGTTTTTTCCGGAGAACCTCACTTGCTGTAGGTCCTACTTCGGTCCTATTTCTCTAAAACTGCCTTCTCTCTCTTTCTCTTGGATTCTCTGCCCGCACCCCTTAGCATGCCCCTTTCTATGCCAGTCTACCCACCCCTCTCGCGCACACGTCATGCATCTGCTTCCTTCTCTAGTCCTCTCCCCCACTTCATACTGTTAATACAACCGCCGTCTCTCTCTCTCTCTGCACACTTGTACCGCACTCCACCCTGCCTTTCTCTTGATACTGAAGTCCTTTTTGGGGCAGCTCCAGATTGCCTGCTGAAGAGCTCACCCAATCGTCCAGGACCCTGTGGGGGAGGGGAGTGTAGTGGGTGATGATATCATCTGTGGATACGGTTGCGCAGGTGCTGCCAACTGTCCTGGTGGAGGCCGGGCCGTATTCTCCCAGGTGGTTGCCGACAGAAGAGACACAGCTAAGTTCACGATCAGATGTGGACTGGACAACACCAACTCACTGGGCAGAGAGTGGTTTTGTCAGCAATGGCCCTACAGCGCTACACCTGGTTGAGGAGGACTGGCTTTTCTGGGGATGTCCAAGCCTTAGTTATGAACATGTCCTTTGATGTCCGTCTCTTTGGGGACAAGGCGGTTTCAGCGCTGGAACCCTTTACGGACAGCAGGGGTACGGACAGGTCCTTGGGACTTTCCATGGCCCTTTGTCACCCCCAATCTGCCTTTTGTCGCCACGGAAGAGGCTTCCAGCCGCGTCTGTATCTGCCCAGCAACCATGGCGAGTAAACTTTACAGTGGGGAGCCAGCGGTCAGGCCAGTCCCACACCTTTGCGGTAGGCGCAGCCTCCAAGCCCTTATAGTATGCCTCCTTATGACCATGGGCAACTACTTGGCTGCACGATCCGCCATCACCTGTACCACTGACGAGCTATCACATCGGACCAATGGGTTTTGTAGTTGGTCAGTAAGGGCTACCCCCTCCCCTTCAAGACTACCCCTCCACCCATGCTATATGCTGATACAGGACCATCTTTCTCTGCTCAGTCAGGAAGTGACGGCTGTCATGGCCAAGTGGGTAGAGAGACGGTGACAACACCAGAAACGGATTGTGGTTGCTATTCCTGCTATTCATGGTGTCCAACAAGGACGCAGGCCTTTGTCCTATCCTAAACCTGCGCCCTCTCAATTTCTTTCTCAAGAAGTAGAAGTTGCAAATTCTCACCCTCGCTTAAGTCTTGTCTGCCCTGGAGCCAGGAGATTGGATGGTGATGCACATTTCCACATTCCCCATCCTGCCTGTCCACAGGCATTACATGTGGTTCACGGTGGGCCACGAGCACTTTCAGTTCGCTGTGCTCACTTTTGGCCTCACCAGCTCTTCTCTGGTATTTACCGAGGTGATAGCAGTGGTTACAGCTCATTAGTGTAGATCAGGGGTGCCAGTCTAACCGTCATAAGCTGTCGCCTCCCACCTTCAGCCTATGGCAGACCTCCTGTATTCGCTGGGGTCCACTATCAATGTGCTGAACTCACACCTGACTCCCTCTCAGACGCTCTCGTTCATAGGAGTTGTTCTAGACATAGTGCAGTTTCGGGCCTATCCTCCCGAATGGCGAGTCCAGGATATTCAGAATCTGATATCGATCTTTCAGCCTCTAATCTGGATTTTGGCGCGACTGAAAGAGGTTGCTCGGCTTCATTGCCTCCTGCATTCTGCTTGTGACACATGGCCTCTGGCATATGTGGACTGTACAGTGGGTCATGAAGTTCCAGTGAATGCAGCATCAGGGAAATCTCTCCAAAATTGTCCAGGTCTCGAAGGGGACTGCACAATATCTGCAGTGGTGGTTAATGAACCGCGATTGTTTCAGCAGCAAGCCCCTCTCCATCCCCCAACCAGATCTAACTGTAGTGACGGATGCGTCATTCCTACCAATTTTTTTCTGGCACACAGGCGTCCCTCCACCAAAATAGCATATGCCTACCGCTGAGGTAAGTTTTCGGAATGGCGTGCAGACAAGCAGGTTTGACCCCCCCTTTCTGCTCCTCTTTCTCAGGTTTTTCTCTTTATTCTTTCCCTTGCCCAGCAGGGCTCTGCTCTGGGCAAATTAAAGGGTTATCTTTCTGTTATTTCGTCCTTTCTGCGATTGCTTGACCAGCAATCCCTCTTCAAATCCCATATTGTACGTAGGTTCTTGCAAGGTGTACAACATATGTTTCCACCTTATCTCTTTATCATGCCTCAGTGGGACCTTAATCTTTTCCTGACGGTTCCTGATGTGTGCTCCCTTTTCACAACTGTCCTCTCGGGCTCCTTATTACCAAGACCGCTTCCCTTGTGGCAATAAAATCTGTCTAGAACGTCAGTGAGCTTTAGGCTTTGTCATCCATGCCTCCATACCTCAACATATCCCCAGAAAAGCTGATCCTATGAACTAGAGCTTCCTTTCTGCCGAAAGTAGTCACTCCCTTCCATGTAGGCGAGTTCATCACTCTGCCTACTTTTTCTTCTCTGCCATATCTCTCTAAGGAAGAGGAGCAACTTCATCATCTGGACCCAAAAAGAGCACTGTCGTTCTACACTGATTTCACAAATGAGTTCCAGGTGGATGACCAACTCTTCGTGGCGTATGTGAGGGCAAATAAGGGAGAGGCTGTGCTGAAGCAGACCATCTCCAAATGGATTGTGCTCTGCATTAAAATCTGCTATGCATTGGCCAAGAAGCAACTCCCCTGAAGGCTTGCATGCTCATTCCACCAGAGCAAAAGCTATGACCACTACATTAGAACGCAGAGTACCGGTCCTGGACATCTGTCAGGCAGCAACGTGGGTTTCCTTGCACACTTTCACCAAACTCTTCTGCTTGGACAGTCAGATCCGTCGGGATGAGCACTTTGCCCGTTCGGTCCTGCAGAACTTTTTGGTATGAAATTGTTTCGCAGACCCACCTCCAAGGAGGTTTTGCTTGGGTATCTATTCTTAGGTAAGGAATCTGTGGCTAGAAGCTGCTTACCTTTGGTAACGCCTTTTCTGGTAGAGGCTCTGTATCGCTGCAAATTCCTTATCGACCCACTCTTCCTTCCCACTCTGCAAACAGATTTCTAGGGACAGGGCTTTCCCCTTTTAGGGCCCTAGGTTTCCCCACCATTGGTCCTTGTTCTTCGTGGCTCCACGTTTCTGGTGTGGAAAAGCGCAAAAAGGAACTGACTTCAGCCCGGGGTGACGCCTATATGGGCAGAGCGCACATCATGTCCGGCGCGAACGCCACCGCCACGTGGAGCCAATAGATGCTTGTAGGAAACTTCCCCTTTTTGCCTGGTATTCAATTAAATTTGGACAGCAAGTGCACTGGGTTCCTGCTGTCCAGATCTTTTTCCAAAAAACTGTAAACATTTTCCCCCAATTGGAATACCTTTGGCACCCCATAAGGTCCTAGTAAATGGTACTCCAGGTAACTAGGTTAGGAGTACTAAAGAGAGCCCCTAAGGGCTGCAGCATGTATTGACCCACCCTAAAGTGCCCATCACCTAACTCATGCAGACTACCATTGTAGGCTGCGTGTCTTGGTGCAGACAAAATTGAAAACACAACATGGCACACATCCTTATGTGCCGTGCCTGCAGACATTGCATGCAGCATTGATAAGTCACCCCTACAGCAGGCCTAAAGCAAGGTGCACTACACTACATGTGTGGACATACCTGCATGAGCAGATATGACCCTGTGCTGGATAGTTCAATTACTGCCAGCGCAAGTGATCAGGGAAGTCATTTTAAGTACATGTACTGGACACTGGTGAAAAAACAAGTTCACCAGCTACATCATGGGTTCACTGAAACCAAAGATGGTTGGTATCAAACTTCTTCTAATAATGAACCCACACTGATTCCAGTATTTGATTTATTAATGCATGCACACAGTGGGCACCTTAGAGGTACCCACTGAAAAACCTACCAACTACTAGTGCGCTGACTGACTGGTTCTGACCAGCTTACCAACACAGACTAGTTTCTGACCCCCAACGGTAAGGGCCCACACTCTCAGGAAATCCAGAACAAAGCCTACTCTCATAGTGGGTAAGAGCCTACCACCTTTGGTATGCGAACCAGGCTTCCCTCCAAGGCAGTGCCACCCCCACTAGGCCATTTGGCATCTGGACAGGCGGGAAAATTAGTAGTCAGAGAGGCGTGTTCACCTTCAGGCTAGTTCCACCCCTAAGGTGGGCTACCCAATGTGGATACAACATTCAAAAGTCTGCCATCTTGATGATGGCAGAATTATGAACTCTGGGACAGGGTTATGCCCACTTCCCATGGGAAGTGGTCATATAAGGGACGTAGTTACCCCAGGGGTAAGCTACTACCCCACACTCCCAGAACAGCCCTAAATCTAGTATTTTGGGGAGCACCTGGCACCAGGAAAACAAATCCTGCCAACCTGAAAGAAGTAGGACATTGAAGAGCTACAAGAAGAGAGGACCAGCGACTGCTTTGGTGCCAACCCTGTTGGCCTGCCTACTGTCCCCTGACAACTGTGGCAAAGATGTCTTGTCCTGCAGCTGCCTGCGCCTCCAAAAGACCAGGAGGACTTCCAGCCTTCACCCAAGACCCAGGAACTCCGGTGAGAGTAGCAGAGTTGATCTCTTGTGTCCTGAAGGCACCCAGCAGAACAGACGAGGACTCCAGACCGCCAAAGCCCAACACTGGAAAGCACTACTGCACCCGTGCCCCCTAGCCCGGTTTGAAATGGGCCAATGGTGCCAGCATGGTCCCCAGACCGTCCAGAGAATAAGCCCACCTTGGGTTTACCAACAGTGGACTTCCCGGCCCTGCCTGCAGCCCAAGGTAAGACATCTGCAGCTAGATAGTCTCTACCAGATAGGGTTTTGCTGAAGGTAAATAACTTGTCCTTTACTGGTCTCCTACTGTTTGTAAAATTGTGGTGCCAGTCCTCTGCAGCAGAGTCCTTTGCAGATTCACCTAGTACATAGAGGTATGTGCTCACATTTGTGGGTGTTTTGAGGCTGCATGTGTGTATCATATGCGATACATGTGGCCATAGTCACTGGGATCCATTCTGTATTTGCTACATCCAAATGATACCTAGGACAGAGAATTGGAGAGCGTCCCTACAGCTGGTGTGAATTGCAGGGCTCTTCCAAGACATTTCTGGGATTCTTTGTAGTGAGTCACACTTTTCGATGCGGACAAGAGAAGAGAGCGATAGGGGCCCTTTGAAGCTAGAGAGTATCCCCCTGCCTTTTCATGGTCCATTGTTCTCTCTAAGGGCTATCTCCCACTGCTTTCGCTCACCTCATTCCGAGGTAGGGCCAGGGCAAGATCACCACTCTTTATTCTTAGTCAGCTTTGCAGTGCATACCATTTCAAGCAGCATGCCTTGCCAGCAGAACAAAGGCACAACCTGCTTTGCAAACTTACTGAGACAACAGAAAAGGTACCAGGCATACCCAGAAAATCTAGAAGGAAGTAAGGGATCAGGATCTCCACTAACGGGGGGAGTAAATATTCCAACGTGTACTGGCCTACAACCTGGTCAGCACTTCCCAGGACCCACCCGGTAACAGTTCCCTCCAAGGGAGTCCCAAGAGACTTAGACAATATCCTAGATGGTTGTCCTAAAGCATCAGCATAGGCTGCCTCCCCAGTAGCTATTGAAAGGTATTAGTGCTATCCGGTTTAATTAGTTATTTCTGAAACATTATGTTCAGTATTTCGTTGGGAGTGAGTTGAGTAAGATAATTTGTTGTCAAAAGAACAATGGGCATTGAATTATTTACCAGATCAAGTTGCTAATGAAGGTCTGAGCCTCTAACCCATCATCACCTCCATGAGTAAGCCTTGGCCTGCTCTACTTTCCCAAGGGTTTGTAGTCCTCCGTTTTGGGTTCAACACTAAGCTTAATCCCCAGGACTCCAATAGTAAAAGGCTCTGATAGACACAACCTGAGGCCGGTAATTCTTCACTGCCTAGGGAATCCGGAAAAAGTTCCCACACCTCCCTTCAGTAAACATAGAGCATATAAGGGGTTTAGCATGGTAGGGAGTATTCCTTGACCGCATAAGTGGCAGTGGTTTTGTTAAACAAGGGCCCAATGGTTATTTTATTAATTGCTACACAACTGCAGGATTGGTGGTGGTGTCAGTGCTTAGTGTGGATCACTATTGAGTAGTCTGGGACGGCACCACAGGCCAGCAATGTTTTACCAGTTTTCCAGACTTTGATTTATCAACTGCTGAAAGTGGAATCTTGAATATAGTATTGTGAACCTAAGATTATATCCTTTGATGTTGTAGAGCGACACCAACGCTTGAGAAGATAAATTATAGTTCTCTATTTTACAGTTTCTGAAGTGCTGAAAGTATGTGATGATCTCCGAGATGACTTACTACCTGAACTAGGAGTTCGGCTAGAGGACCATGAAGGTAAATTGACAAAATCCATCTGCTAATCTTCTTCCTTGTTTGCACATTTATATTTGGGATATATACTATGACCTTTATTAGAAAACGAGTTTGCAAATGTTCTAAAACATTGAGACTTGTACTTTAGTTTACAATAAGCATTAGCAGTCAGTAATAAAACAGTTGTGCACTTTATTTGTCATAGCATAACCTCATTGTCCACTTGCGTGGCTGTCATCTTATGTCACAGAAGCTGAAATCATTTGTTAATAAACTCTCACTACTGGATGCTAAAGTTGCATTTAAAAGAATCTAAAAATATAGTTCTTACATATCTCATTAGACAATCATTCGAAACAAATGTAAAAACGTAATGCACAGTGTGGACATTATTATCACTGAAAGGGCTTCATTGTGTAATGTCTTAGCATATCTTTTAACACTGGACAATTAGATAAAGAGTGTGTTAGGTTTTGCTAATCCAAACTCTCATACAGCATTTGATTTTGTTGGTTCTCATCTCACCAAACACTGTAATACTCATTTAAGGGTACATAAAGAAACCTAATTTATGTAAGTAAAAACCCAATTAAAAGTCCCCTTCTTCAACTCCCTAAACCTACTTGGAATTTCACTGCCTCTCCTCTCCGTCCCTCAGCATAAAAAAATTATGACCGCCTCAATTTAGAACTCCCCACTCCAACCACCTCCCTTTGCCCCCTCCTAGCTCTCCTTCTCCCTCCAAAACAAATCTGACAGACTAGCTCACTGCCACTGGTGGGGTCTTGGCACACAACCACAGCCTGGGCACAACCAGACTGGACACAAAAAAGTGCAAGAAGGCAAGGCAAAGGCCTCCATCAGTGAACGCAGCATCTGGACCGACATTCCCATATCCATCAACCCTGCCCCAACATTATTCTAAGTTAGGAAGGAGCTGAAGGCACACCGCTTTAATGAACACTAAATCATGTCCCAGTAATAGTCCACTTCTGCTCTGAGAGCTCAGCTACTCCTCCAGTGACTCTTTGATTGTATCTCTGCCTGTCTAAATCAGTCTTGACCCTGTACCCAATGGCAACAGTCCAGCCCGAACTGCCAGGCCAGGACTGGAAACCAGCATCCTAGGGCCAGTTGCGGACTTTCAGTCCTCATCAGCCAGGATAGCTTCACTCCAGTGGCACGGAGAGCACGGGACCCACGTCTGGGCTTACCCGTCCCACTCAGGGTGACCAATATAAATCAAGGTCATCACTCAATACATTGCAGATGATGTTTTAATCATTTGTTTCAACACCTTTTGTTAATAAATATTTGTGCTATAGACCATTACATGCGAAGTAATCTTCTTCCAAATTATATGTAACGATCAATCTGTCAAAATGGGACAAACAAGGGCTTTTGTTTCTGTTTCTTTATCTCATCCCTCTCCTTTTAATATTTTTTTGCTGTAATTTTAGCTGTGTGCAGGCTGCAGAAATGCATTAACAAGTCCTTTTTGGCGATTTTTGCTGCCACAAATCCTAACTCGAGTGTTACCATGGTCCCATTCAACCATATACACAAGCCATCGCTCTGCACTCGGTCCCTGCTGGCCCATCCACGTTATTGCTACCCACCGCTGAGCCTGAGGCATCATTAGGTGTAGGAATTTAAAAGCCTTTTTCTGGCCTCTATGATGGAGAATGTCTCGCAACTGGCATATTGCATGGTCCGCGGCAACATGCGTCCACCCACACCTGTCAGTCGATCCAGCACTCACAACCAAAGGTCTCCTGAGCAGGAAACGGGACACATAGCCGATCTGGAATCATGGCCCCGTAGAGGAGGAAGACTAGATGGGGAACCCCACCCACCTCCAACAGGCCCTGAAAGTCAGCGACGTGGTCGGAGCCACCAGAAACGTAGACCATAGCTCCCACTTTATGACCGAAATACTAGCATATTGAAAGAACTGTCTTACTTAAAAACTTACATGTGCTGCCTCAAATTCAATTAATTCCTCATTGGGGAACAGGTCCCCCAGTGCTTAGCAGCCAACCTCCCTCCCGACCGAAACATCCACCAACTCCAACAACACCCAGAAGGCCAGCGAAATCCCAAAATACAAAGTCCCTGGCGAAGGGAGCTCTCCCCAGGACCACCCGCACGGTGCCTTCCCATATGGAGGCAGGAGTTGTGGGAAGAGAGGCGACCCTTGACGCATTGACGCGATCTCTCGCAGTTGCCCTCCTCATACCAATGTGCTTCATACTGCACCAGGGAGGCCAGGTGATATTGTTCCAGATTAGGAACCGCTAAGCCCCCCCTCCAGTAGCTGAAAGAGTATTTCCCTCACCTCTCTGCTCTGACCCCTAGACCAGATTAGTGTGTTAAGAAGGAAATGCAAATGCCAAAACACCGCCGGGGGTAAAACATTCAGGGCACGCGGAATTGAATAGAATCATCTTGGTAGGAACACCATCTTGGAGATGGCCATCGACCCATAAGCAAGAAAGGGAGCGGGTTCCAAAACTGCATGGAGGAGCGAAGGCCAGTCCGATATATTGAAGGCACTTCTGTGGTGTATGGACCACCATCTCTCCCAGGTAGCGGAATACTGGGACTGCTGAGGTGGCGAAAGATAAACAAGCATTTGCAATGCAATAGGTCTCGTATTAATGATAGTTTGAGGTTTTGGCGTTGCAAATAATAATGCTACGGCAATAGCTCATACTTACAGTAATTCTTGACCTAGTGCATTACAAATGCTTATGTAGTGAGCCAGGAACCAGCATTGTATGTCTCAGTGCAGTCCTGCAAGCTGCTCCTAGAGCCTAGAGGTCCCTAGTGAACAAGACACCGCCACTGCATGTCTAGGTGCAGTACCGCAAGCGGCTCCTAGAGGTCCCTAGTGAGCAAGGTACCAGCACTGCATGTCTCGGTGCAGCACCCCAAGCTGCTCCTAGAGGTCCCTAGTGAGCAAGGCACCAGCACTTCATGTCTAGGTGCAGTACAGCAAACTGGTCCTCAGAGGTCCCTAGTGAGCAAGGCACCAGCTCTGCATATCTACAAAGTTGGATTTATTGGCATTATTAATGGCAATGTTTTTTACCTAGCCATGTTGCAGGGTGACCTCTTTTGGTCACATATAGTACCGCACCCTGCAGAAGATATGGTAAATCCACCCTACCCATAATGCATTGCATGCAAGACAGTACTAAGAGTACATTCAAATAGCTATGTCCTTATATACAATTAGTTGTTTTGAAATGTGAAAAGAATTATTACATTAATTTCGGATTAGGTTGTACTCTGTGTGGAGCTGATGAAGGGAAATTTATAGACGGTCTCATATAAATGTGAGATGTTCTAGTGAGTGAAGTAACCACTGCCAGCCTATTATAGGGCTAAGTGTGTGTCCTGCCTGAAGCCTTTAACCCGTTTATCGCGGTGATAATTTTGCCGCAGTGCGGAGCGTTCTATTATGTGGGAGGGGCCGCGTCGACCAACGGACGTGCGCAGCACTACCAAGGTAGTGCTCGCGACGGCTGTTGGCCAACGGCAGCAAGGAAAGGGTAAAGAAAATAGTGCCGTGAGGCTGTAATTAAAACCTAGGAAGTAACAACGCATGTAACGGGGTGTCCTCATGGGAGGTTACAAGAAGAGACAAGGCGGTTGGCTGAGTTATCTGCTATTCCTGTTCTGCACCATTCCAAGTTCTCCAAGCCTGGAGTTACTCCTGCCCAGTTTCAGAAGTTTCAAGCAGAGATGATGCACTTATTTGTGCTGACGGCTCCCTCTGGAGCGCCTTCAGACCACATGGAACTGAGAGGTTCCCCAACCAGATCTACGCCGTCGACCCTCCCTTAGTGCCAGTTTGGCCCTCTGGATCCATTGCAACTCCCGTCATATGCCCTGCCCTCGGCACTGCGACCCCTGTCAGAGTATGAGCCACTAAAGCCGTTGGCAACTTTGCCAGCACCGGTCACTGCGGGGCAGCCCACCGCCGACTTCAACATGAATCCGATGCCACTTCTTCTTTTGAAGAATCCTTCTAATTTGGCCACTGGCCCTGCCCCAGACCACGGAATGTGTCTTCCATGACATTTTGGGACAGATTCAGACATGTGCGAGGAACCATTGGACAGTTTTAGGAGAATAACTAGTAGGAAAAATTGCAAGAGGTGAGCCCACTTGACAACCCACCAGACTTTGTCACCCGAACCCACCACTTTAAAAACAGCATATTTTGCAATGATGATACACAGGACTACAAATGTGGTAAACCTCCATCTGCCTGTGCAGGAGGTCAAATCTAATCTCTTGACTGACGTTCTACAGCCTGGTCGCACTTTGCATGAGCCTCTCCTCCCATTTAATGAGGACTTGACAGATGACTTCTTGGGGACCTGTGCCACAGCCTGTTTAGGGGTGCAAGTCAATTGCCAGGTTGCCTGCCGTGATCGGCTACTGCTGGGAGATCCAGCCTTTTTGTCTCAACATCCTTCTCCTGAGAGACTGGTGAGGCAGGCCTCCGCCAGCAAAATTAACTTGAAGGCGTTCTCCTCTGCGCCATGTGACATAGTTGAAATGCAGTGATACATTTGAATATAGAGTGCTCTTGTCCATGAGTTTGGGCCTCCTATCAATAAACATCTCCTGTCTTTTGGGATGTTTTTCCCACACCCTGTGGGGTTCAGAGGCCCCAGGCCAGCCCATGTTTTTGGAGGAAGCCAGAACTGTTCTGTCCCAGGCCAGTCAGGATGGCGGTCATGCAGCTAAGTTTTCAATCCACTGTGGGCTCTACGTGACTGATTCTTTGGACAGGGCCACTGGTATCAGGGTGGTCCTCGGGCGACTTGCTTGGAAGCGGTCCACTGGGTTCTTTGGGGATGTCCAAACTAGCTTTATGGACCTGCTATTTGATGTCTCCAAACTTTTTAGGGATAAGCAGACTCATAGTGCTTTAAGGAAGGTGTTACGGCCCACTCGCTTGGGTTGTCGGCCACCCCATGCCAACCCCAGGGCTGATTCCTCCCGGAATGGGATTGGACAAGGGTTTCAGTCTCATTACCTGCCACCATCAGCTCAACATTCACCCCAGTCCTTTCAGGGCTGTGGGCGGGTATGCGATGATTCACATGGAAAACAGGGGCAGGGCGCAGGCCAATCTTATGCTCCTTTGGCTGCGGGGTTCCTAAGCTTTTTAAATGGGTGCTTACTCGCGCACAAACACCCTGTTGGTGTCAGGATTCATGTTTCACCTTGCACAAGTAGGTGCTACAGTTAATTCAGAAGGGTTACGCCCTCCCCTTCTTGGACACTCCCACCGCCCTTGCCACCTTTCCAAGAACGGCTGACTGAGGACCAGCTGTTCCTTTTGCATCAAGGAGTGCAAGCTCTTCTGGCCAGGGAGCCATAGAGAAGGTGCAGCTTCTTTCTGGTGCCAAGAAAGGATGGGGACATCGCCCCATTTTAGATTTTTGCCCCCTCTCCAGGCCTTCCTAAGGAAGGACAAGTTCAAGATACTTACTTTGGCTCGGATCTGGTCTGCCATTGACCCTGGAAACAGGATGGTAACGCTCGACCTGCAGGACACCTGTTTCTACATTCCCGTCCAGCAGGCCCACAGGTGCTAACTGAGGTTCACGGTGGTCCACAAGCTTTTTTCAGTGAGCTGTGCTCCTGTTCTGCCTCACCAGCACCCCTTAGGTGTTCATGAAAGGGATGGCGGCCCATCTGCGGAGGTCAGGTGTCCCAGTATTTTCCTACCTTGACGACTGGCTTAATTACCGCCCCGCCCCAGGCAGTCATCACCCACCTCCAGACTGCAGCGAACCTCCGGACACTATTGGGGTTCACTATCATTGTGCTGAAGTCACATCTGACTCCTAAGATGCTCCTTTCCATAAAAGACACTATGGGCATGGTTTGGTTTCATGCCTTTTCTTCTGGAAAAGAAAGTACAGGACATTCAGTCTATGATCCTGATCTTTTGGACTTGGTCCTGGATCTCAGTGAGGTCACTGTTAGGCTGATGGGACTGATGGCCTCCTGCATCATGCTGGTCAAGCACGCCAGTTGCTAACACCACCACCATTTAGTATTGCAACATGCGTGGTGGGGTTTTGGACTGTGAAATTGGGGGCCCTATGACTGTGTATGTAAATGGAGCACCAGGGGATTTTCATAGTGAGACAACACCTGATGGCATCTCAGAAAACTAGGGTGGACCTAGTAGATCGTGAATGGCGGTTGCACCTGGAGGTAGCACAGGGTTTCTTCCGCAAATGAGGAGAATCTTGGCTCGATCTGTTTTCCACCGCGAAGAACTCGCGACATCAGCACTTCTGCCCGTTGGGATTTCCAAGGTGGCTCGCACTTGGAGACTCATTCCACTTAGAGTGGACTTCGAAATGCCACTCTTTCCCCGAGTTCTCAAGAAGATCAGGACAGACTGGGCCCAAGTCATCTTAGTGGCCCCAGACTGGGCAAGGAGAGTATGGTATCCCGAGCATCTGTCCTCAAATTGGGTTTCCCCTCTAGGAGGATCCTGAGTAATAGCAGCAGGGCAGGGTTCTGCACCTGAACTTGTACACCCTCCACCTCTATGCATGGAGATTGAGCGGTGGCAGTTGAACACCTTTGACCTTCCCCCTGACGTTATGGATGTTAACTTGGCAACCAGGTGTCCCTCTTCTAAATCTGTATATGTCTGCGATTGGGACAAATTTGTGGCTTGGTGTGCGACCAAATCGGTCGACCCACTTCATGCTAACCTGTCTGAAGTTTTTTTCCTGTTATCTTTAGCCCAGCAGCACCTTGCCTTGGGCACCGAATTTACTGAAGGTACTGACTCCTTTTCACAGTGAAAAGGAATCTCTTTCCGAAGTTCTGATCTGATTCTTTCTCAGTTTTTACTCGGAGGACCAGGGATGAAGAAACTAGTCAGATTTTACCGCCACCTGCCTTGTGGCACAGTGCACCCCAGTACTGGGTTACATCTTTGCACCCAGCATCTTGTATGCACACTATCTGTATAAACTCAGTTTTGTTAGCTATTCTTTGTGTCTGAGGGTGCTGAAAAAAATGGGGGACAACTGACGCTAACGTGCAAGAGTAGCATCTGTATGTGGCTCCATACCATCATGTCCGGCGGCAGGAAGACGATGTTTGGTTCTAACTGTTGGAGTGCATGAGTTATTGCAAGAGTTTCCGGATCCAGTCTAATGCCTGGGGAGACTCACAGAGTGTCCACTGAAAATAGCTTACCAAAGGTAAGTAACTAATTCACCTTTGTCTGCTAAGAACGCTAGCATGATCCTCTGGGATGGAAGGGCTCTCCCTAAGACTCTGGCCCACTGGGTCATGGTGTTGAGTGACAAAAAAGCCAAATAATGGTAAGCAATGTCTATTGAAGGTTTGTGGTGAGCTCACAGTAGATTTTTTCCAAACTGCTAACTTGCGCTGTCTGGTTGCCTGAGATCTAAAAGTAGCTCTAAGCCAACCTACATGCACTCTACCAGCAAAAGGGTTAAGACCCAAGAATAAAATAGCATTAGAAAGAGAAAATTTTAAGTTTGGTATGAAAAATGAAAGCTGTAAAAGTTGAATTACGTGAGGAAAACAGTCCCACTAGAGTGAAATAAAGGTGGTTAAACAAATTAAAACAAAATACATTGGAACAGAGGTGATATCATGATCCCGCTTTCCTGTGCTGCACTGGTGCAGAAGGGGTCCGCACTTTTTTTTCACGTCCTCAGCACATACATTCATTTGAAAAGTCTCCCAATTAGAGCATGGCCTGAAATGGTCGGTAATTGGATTTTCGTAGAACCGAAGGCTCCTGTCTGCAGAACATACACTAACTTGGAGATTTTTCATGGAGGATAAAGAAAAAAACAGACCTCTTCTGCGGTAGCGCAGAGAAAGGGATCATAGTACGGCCCCTAAAGCAGGCAGTGGGAAAAATGACCTGGGTTGATCTATGACCATTGAATAATCGCTGCATAGTTAACTGCAAGGCCACTTTTCAAATTTATTTTATTTCGAAAAGTATGTTTCTGCAGAGAGGATAAATCTGCAGCTGAAGGAATATTCCAAATGTCAAAGTACAACTAGAAAAAAGTTCCCTCATTGGCCACAATTATTCATTACACGTATGCATCACATTCTTCATATTAAAGGTGACAGATACACAACAAACTTTTTTTATTTTCTTCAAAAAATATATGAAGTTTTTAATCTTTTATTCTTAGCATTGCTTTCAAATTTATATTTTCATTTAAGTTAGAATTCATAAGAGACACATAATCACAAAATTAACACATCAGAAATAATTGCATAATTCATACAAGAAAAGAAGAGAAAATAGTTTTTTACATTGCATTAACAAAAACTAATCATGAGAAAAACAATTAAATAACAATACATATGCCCCTGATAACACACAACCAATCACAACATCCTCACCTATTCATACTAACATTGCATACACATGTACTACATGTGAAAAAGGAATCTGGGTACTAATCAGCAGGGAGCCCCCTGCTAATTAACAGGTCTCAAAACTAAGTATGAGACCCCGCACTCTGGTCAACGCGCGTTTCGGCGGCACAGGGCCACCTTCCTCAGGACCTTTTCCAGGTAGTCAGAGACCCAATAGAAACCAGGGGACCTAAAAAGTATAATAGGAAAGATGTTGTATGTATACTGTCACCAAGGATTAGAAAAATACCCCAAGTTTATATACACAACTTATTTACATAGTTAAAACCTAATGTTGACACTTTAACTCTGCATGTGACACAACATAATCCAAATCTTCAGAGAATGTACACAGATACTAGTTAATACAGTCCTATGGGAGCACAAGGAAGGTACTAAAGCGAGTGCTGATAAGACCTACTCAATTGGTCTAATCGTATAACATATATGTCCTGACATGTCAATGAGACTGAGGGCAAAAAATCCTTATCAGCATCTAGAAAACATGAAACATAGTAAGATACATGGTAGGCGTATAGTTACTCACACTAAAAACCATGGGTTCTGTTTAATTTTTCAAACGGCAGTGTCGTGAACATGAGCCACGGAAGAGATAACTCTCAGTATAACCAATATCTGGAACAAGG
This sequence comes from Lissotriton helveticus, assembly GCF_964261635.1. NCBI lineage: Eukaryota > Metazoa > Chordata > Amphibia > Caudata > Salamandridae > Lissotriton > Lissotriton helveticus. Next base: position 1,912,374,804 of record NC_136061.1, on the reverse strand, counting down.
AAAAAACGTGCTAAAAAAATAAATATATAAAGAAAAAGTCACTAAACAGACAATGTTACCTCAGGGTGATCATAACTTACCTATATTTGAAATGTGGAAGTCTCTACAATTGTCCAAAAGTAATGGGAAAATGATGTCGCAAGTCCCAAAGAGCCAAGTTTAATTCTTATATCCAACTGGAATAGATCACAAGCAGAGGGAAGAAGATATAAGCAGCTCCATAGGTGTCCCCCACATACTATCAGACACTGATGGTATATAAAAAATGCAAGAGAATCCACCTTAAAATCATGTGCGTGGTTATAATCCCACGAACCCCCGATGCTTCTTTCACTTGTATTTCACTTAAGGGTCGTGTATGACAATCTGTATATAAAGACCCCAACAATTCTATAGAATACAAGAAAAAGAGGGAAGGGGTAAGACTCAATCTCACTCGGATAGTGTAAGACTAACACACTACCCCAAACGAAACAACTGTTAGAATACTAAAACCGAGTAACTACCTATAAGGCGAGCAAGTCTCAGCAGAAACTGGGTTGTCTAAATACGTCAGGTCCTAACAAGAGAGGTCCGTCTGATAATTATATGCGGCATGACACCGTCCAATGTTATCAACTCCAGACATACAAGTATGGCTGATGTACATTAAACGCAGCTAGGTAGGTATCATAACTGCATGTAATTATTTATCGGATAGAAGCTTCCGATATCTACCTCAGTATGGTAATCATACCCCCCATAGGTCCGCTGAAAATAGTACCTCACTCCCTGCACTAAAACATAAATATTCTCAACTAGCTGGGGAGACTGTTAATACGAGAGGGACAAAGTCACATATCGGTAAGAAGCAATACAAATAACGACCTAGCCCGGCGCGTTTCCCTAAACTGAGAGACGATGATCATAATTCGCATGAGTATATACTTACTAAATCTGTGCACAAAGTGCATGGTCAAAGAGAAGTCCCACATGGACCGGTGGTTCCAAACGAAAGTAAGGGCCACCGGACATGTATATAAGCAGAACCAACGGCAAAAAGTCTCGCGATATCTCAGGAGATTCTCGTAAGTAGAGTCATAAGAATAGAGAATGGACTCCTGATTTCAATGTTTACCAGTACTAATAGTGACACGATATTAAAGTTTATAAACGCGCGCCCTATTGGAAGAGTATAATCATGCCGACAGGGCACAGTTGTATAAAGAAATAGATCAGACTGAGACCTGATCTAAAGGATCCCATTATTTACCCAGATTGTATCGACGATCTAACCATGCCGGCAAGGCACAGACGTATCAAGACAAAGATCAGACTGAAACCTGATCTGAAGGATCCCATTATTTCGACGGTAAGACAAATGTAAAAAATAAAGAATAATCTATAAATAGAAAATATTAATATATACAAATAAAGTTATTTTGGAAAAACCAAATAAGGTAGGAAAAGAAAGTAAGTGACACCACTGCATATGATGTGCCAAAAAGTAAATTAAGTATCTCCCATACGATAGGTGAGTTCTAATACTAACAACCAGGCACCTGTAATGACCACTGCCAACAACACAGGCAGAATATCGTGATTCCACAACCATATATAGCATCCAGGTTGGAGTGACAGTCACTGACTATATAGAATGAAATACACGCTATTGTGTGATGTACCAAGATATTTCCTCATTCAGACCGTGTCTAACACAGTCTAAGTGGTATATCCAAAAAGTTTCGCGTTTCTTGCGTGTAATTTCTGTAGGCTGACCTGATCTGAGTTGCACTTTTTCCAAAATCGACCATTTGATGTCCTGCTCATTATGGTTCACTTTAAGAAAGTGTTCAACCAACGGTGCCGTCATTCTCTTAGTCCTGATTGCAGATTTATGTTCGCTAAAACGTGTGCGAAATTCACGGCCAGTCTCTCCTACATAGGCCAACCCACAACCACAGAATAGAATATAAATTATATTACTACTGCGGCAGTTTGTCAGGTGGCGGAGTTTAATTTTCTTGTCATTATATTCAATAATCTCAGATGTGATCGCAGAGTCACAAGCGTGGCACGAACCACACCTATGATTACCCAAGATGATAGGAAGCCCCGTGATGGAACGTAGGCCATCTGAGGGAGATTTTTTAGTTTGGCGAGTATGCACTAATAGGTCCCTCAAGTTCTGATTTCTTCTATAAGCTAGTAAGGGAAGCGGCATAGAGGGAACATGCTCATCGGTATTCAATATTCTCCAGTTTTTATTTATGATGTTCCTGATCTTGAAATTCAAAGTTGAATGATTAATAACACAAGTTATACTGTTGTGTTCCGGGCGGTTAGATCCTTGTAATAAGGCTACTCTCTCATAGTATTTAGCTCTTTTAAAAGCATGTCGTACTAGACGATGGGGATAGCCTCGCTTGAGTAGTCTATCCTTAAGCTCATCTCCATATTTGTGGTAAGCCGCCATATCAGTACAATTACGGCAAATCCGTAAGAATTCTCCAAATGGGATAGATTCTCTTTGGCAATTTGGATGAAAACTATCGAATTTTAAGATGGTATTCTTGGCCGTAGGTTTCCTAAAAAGGCTAACTTTCAATTGTCCACTGATGCCCTCAATGCTGATATCTAAAAAGTCAACCTTACAGTTATTGTAATTTACTGTAAATCTGAGATTGGGGTCACTGGCATTGAGCCAAAGAACAAACGCTTCCAACATTTCAACTGATCCACTCCAAATAAAGAAAATATCATCTATGAATCGCTTCCAAACAGAAACATTTTCAAAAAAAGGAGCCAACTCATTAAAGATGTTACATAGTTCCCACTCACCCATAAATGTATTGGCTACACTCGGGGCACAAGATGCTCCCATTGAGGTGCCCTTAATTTGTTTGTAGAGAGTGCCATTATATTCGAAAAAGTTGTTCAAAAGAACAACTTCAAGACATTGTAGGATAAACACATCTGGGCGATTGTCGGGGAACCTGTTGAGGAGAGCTGCCACCGCCTGCAACGCCCGACATTGAGGGATGTTGGTGTATAGTGCCTCAATGTCGAGCGTCACAAGGGTATCAGTCTCTGGGTTGAATGGAAGTCCCTCAATTTTCTTAATAATATCGCCCGTGTCGCGAATAAATGAAGCATACTTCTGTGTAAGGGGACACAGGAACGTATCCACATATATGGATAAGGGCTCAGTACATGACCCTGTAGTAGATATTATTGGTCGCATGGGGGGATCAGTTTCAGACTGATGTGTTTTTGGTAAACCGTAGAGAGCAGAAATAGTCGGGCAAGATTTGTTAGGGAAAGAAAGTTCATCCTCGCAAATAAAACCATCTTTAAATGCCTCTTGGGTTATCTCCTGAATATGTACATTTAGTCTTTCTAGTTCCCTTCTTTGTGCTGGTCTATAATGATCTATTACTGCCAGCATCTCAGTCATTTTCTGGTCATATATATTTTTGTCAAATACTGTAACCCCGCCACCTTTGTCACAAGGTTTGATTATGATGGAAGAATCTGCCTTAAGTTTGTTTAGCGATATAATTTCCAATTTCGACAGGTTGAGTTTAGATTTCTGAGGGTTCTTAATTACACGCTCTATGTCCCGAAGGACATTCTGTTCAAAGATGCGTACCTCAGCACCCACCATATCCAATGTGGGGGTGAATGTGGATGGAGGTTTACACCTAGATAGATTATTGTCCTCATCGTTTGTAGGTCTGTCCAAAAAAAACTTGTTCAGTCTCACCTTCCTAAAGAAGGCGAATAGGTCTTCATGTAGTTTACATTTATTTAAACACACGCTCGGTACAAATGACAGCCCTCTACTCAGTACTTGAATGTCCTCAGGTACAAGGTTACTGGATGAAAGATTATAAATAGGTACATTTTCACTGACGGGGCCAGATGTCCCAGGTCTACCGTCTACCACCAGTATTGTTGGTTGCGGGTCCTGACATACTGTTGAGGAGGTTGAGGGCTCATTTGCTGTTGTGCCCCTTGGTCCTGCCATCGGACATTTCTCCCTTGATATTGGCCCCGGGGTAAAAAACCACGTCCATGAAATGGTCGTTGATTAGTTCTTCCCCTAAATGGTCTTGAATTGTACTGGCCTGTACCTGAATCTTGGTAATTATCCCCATCAGACCCAGAAGAACCTGAGTCTGAGAAGTTGGTATAACTTCTATGTTGGTAACTATCAAAATTAGGGTTGTAATTACCCAATGTTGTCTGTTGATAGTGATTTGGATTAAGATAGGGATACATTTTTTCTTTTGTAAACCATCTCACATCTTTTCGTAATTTCTCTGTCTTTTTATTAGTAAGATAGATGTCAAAATCTTTCATTTCAGATTGGATCTTATCTAGACAGTTCTTAGCTTCCTCCACAGATGTAGATGTATTCAGTTTCGCTTCTAATTCATCAGTTTCTCTTTGGAGGGCAGATGCTACATCCTTCGCGGTTTCGATGATGAGCATCATCCAGTCCCTGGAGCAGCGGTTTGAAATCAGTGACCACCGCTCCAGGAACGTTCTGATCTCGACAAAAAGGGCAGGTGCATTACGTACTCTCAATCCCGAGGGAATTACTCCAACTTTAAGATACTCAAGCATATAGAATGCATGAGACTCTATACGCTTAAGTTTCTTACGCATATTAAGTAGATTTTGCCACTCACTATTATCAAGTTATAGGTGGGAAGAGATCCTGTGTCTCCTGTAACTCTACCCATAAGAGAGTTAAAATCGTCATCTGAAAACCCAAAGGTGTCCATTCTAGTATAATATATACACAAATGTCAAAAATGTCTGATAGATGCCTGCAGACCTGCAAAATATCCAGCTAAAAATCTCAACAAAGCAGGAAAGACAAGAGAATAGTCAAGAGGAACTACCACAATGTACAACTCTTAGCAAAATTACACAAAATGTCGGTCACATAAGAGCAAGTGTCAACAGCCCCAAAAAATGAAACGAGAGAAAACTCTCACAGAGAGATATTATTTAAAAAAACATACAATAAGATAGAGCCTATATCCCACGGTTGAAAAACCGCGAATGCCTAAAGCACAAATGTTAACAATGCTCACAAGACACAATGTTTGCGTACCGGTTTGTTTCGTCCTCTAAACAAAGATATGCTTTTTTTTTTTAGATTTCCCAATCCTGTATGTCGTAGCTGCTAAACTCCCAACATATTAGGGAATGGAGTTGGAGTGTAGCTATGCCCTTGTCGCTTATCAATGCGAATATGTTTTCTGAAGCTATTATACTGGATAACTGTACCCAGCAAAAATAGAATGTCTCAACAAAAACGGATCTTTTTAATTAATTGTTGGTCACATTATGAGGATGTAGGGTTGAGGGATTATAAACTATACGATAGTGTGTGCCTTGACATGCCAAATAAAAATTTAAAAAAGGAATGGAAACAAAACTGGGCACAGTGTGTGGAAGCAGAGAAGGTAAGTAAGGACCTGCCTCTGTAGACTGTTAGTCTATGATTTCTTTTGACAACCATGGCTATTATTTAAAAAAAGCACTGCTGTATCAGTGGTCTCTTTTATTTATGTTTATTTTTTTGGATTCCTAAGGCCTTGCTCAGCACCCGGTAGAATGGGTGTTAAACCCATTAGGCAGCTTAGTGATAGTATGCAGTGCGTGAGTGAGCACTACTTCTAGAAAGCCTGAAGGAAGACCACTTTAACCTTGTTATGGCTACAAACATTCTTTGGACAGTTTAACCACTCTGAAGCTAAAGCCTGGTTTGGGCATCCTGTTTCCTAGCACTTCTCTGTTCAATCCTTTAGCACAAAGATGGTTCCTACTAAGCAGCTTGTCTTGATGGTTTCAATTATTGGTAAAAACACTCAGGAGAAGAGCCTAGGGAATTAACAGCAGCCATTCTTAGTATGGGTGTAAGTAATGCTTCTTTAGAAAGCAGTTAAAGGCTTTATGGTATCACACAACACGACTCCAATGTCGGTTTAGGGAAAATCACATAAGCGCACACTATCAGGCGAGTCACAGGCCCGCCACTAAGCCCAGTGCTAAATAGCACTGAAAATCGGGAGGCCACGGTTTCTTCCTGGTGAGAAATGACACCCAAATCCGAGGCGTGGGGTGACCGTCCCTCCCAGGTTGTGCCCAAGAAAAAGGCAGGGGCTTAAAAAATTAGAGAGCGCCAGCAAGGCAATGGTCCTCGGCAACCAGGCCCATAGCACCCCGTGGGATAGCACTTGGCCAACTCCAAGTCCTGGACCTGGACTCGGCTGCCTGACCACACTGGCGGGGACCGCGACACAGGGTCTAGCTCCCCTCAGTCAGCATGGAGGCCTGAAGATTCTCCCACCTAAGCAGTAGAGCCAATGGGGCCAGCAGCAAGAAAGAGCTTCAGCTCTCTGAAGAAAGCCTGTACTGCTACAAGGGGGAAGAGGTATAGTACCTTAGACATGCTTGAATTCACCAGATGTGGCTGGTAGAAGTCTTCTCTCAGTGGCACTCAGCCAACCGACTCGAGGGGAGGCGGGGTGCACTGAGGGTTTTCTCTACAGGCCATACAGCCTCCACTACGCTGGTCCGGCTGTCGGGCCCACGTTGAGGGGGTTCTCGCAGTGCGGCCGGTGATAGGCAGAATGACCGTCACATGCTGTGGAAGCTAGGTTTCAGTGCTGACCACAGGCTGCTTTTTGGTGAGAGTTGAATAAAAATGAAGGATAGCAAGTGAATAGCTTAATGGTGGTTTCTCCTGAAGATCCAGCGGTCCTCTGGCATTGTGGGAAAAGTAGAGTCTGCATCAAGGAGCAGCAGGCAGCAGGGCAACAAGCTGAAAAGCAGTCCAGTATAGTCCTTTGAGCAACACAGCAGTTAGCAGGCAGCAGGGCAACAACAGAAAAGCAGTCCAGATGAGTCCTTTGCGCCGTGCAGCAGTCCTTGTGACAGAGGTTTAGTCCCATTTCCAAATGTGCTCTGATAATCATGGGGTCAAAGCCCCTGTACTTATACTCTAAATGTCTTTGAACTAGGGGGCTCTTCTAAAGAAACCTTACAAGTACACAACACTCCCTTTTAATCCCAGCCCTGGCTCCACACATTAAGGGATAAATTAGCCCTTTGTGCGAGGGCAGGGCACAGCCTATACAAATGTAAGTACACCCGCCTTCCTCTCTCCCATCCCAGGAAGACTATCCGGATGGAGATGGATGCAGATGCCTCTGTGGTCACACCCAGCCCTTCCTCTTCAGTGGCTGTCTGGAAAGAATTCAGAAAGTGTGGCTGTCAACCAGATCCAGACGTGGATTGGAGTCAGGCTGCAAAGCACATAGAATTGTAAGAACACAGAAATAATCACTTTCTAAAATAGTAGTAAAAAAATCCACCTACTCCAGTAAGCGTGATTTATCACTATTATTCCAAACATACCAAGCATGGCAACACTACTCCTTTCATATTAGGAATTACCACTTAGTACATATAAGGGAATTCCCAATGCTAGCCTATGAGAGAAGCTGGCCTCACACTAGGCTGTTTGTCACTACCAGGACATGTATTACAATAAAGGCACATGTCTTACCTTTTACTTTGACCTTTTACTCACTCAGCACCCTTCCCTTAAGACTACTTAGGGCCTACCTTAGGGGTGAATTATTTGTAGGAAAGGGGAGTTTTGGCAAGTAGTTTTAAATGCCAAGTCAATGTGACAGTAAACTGCTCACACAGGCTCTGCAGTGGCAGGCCTGAGACAGTTTGGAAATGCTTCTTCTGTGGGTGGCGCAAGCAGCGCTGCAGGCCAACTAGTAGCATTTAATTTACAGGCCCTATTTGTATGGTATTCCACTTTACAAGAGACTTACATTTAAAATATGCCAAACAGGCATACCTTGTTTAAAGAATAGAGCACGTGCACTTTAGTACTGATTAGCAGGGGTAAGGTGCTCAGAGACCTAGAGCCAACAAAAAGGAGCCAGAACAATAGGAGGAAGAAGGCACAAAGTTTGGGGAATACCCTGCAAAAAGGGCCAGGTCCAACACGCAGGATATGCATAAAGGAACGGCAATATGTTGTATTGTATACTTCACATTATTCTAGTGATTGTTTTTAAAAGGAACACAATTAGAATTAGGGCAAGCGTGGCTATCTCCAGTGGAGGGTTTCCTCAGTAAAGACTATGATGAGGAAGATGGGCAAGTTTGTAGGTAGGGCTGCCCAGAGGGATTTTCAATGGATAGGATTAATTCAACCATGTTATCATCATATTTTTGCTGTCTGACTGAGTTGCCCTAAATTCCAGGGTTAATGCCTACATATGGGTCCTGAGCCCAATGGGCCACATGGAGTCGAGCTGCGCCTTTGTAATGAGGCCTGTGCTCTCATTCAACAAAGATGCTGGAACGTGACTAAAGCTGATCTTAATATGGCTGATCCCAGTCTGTAATGGCACAGTCCGCAAAAAGCCATAGATTGGAACACAGCCCAGAGAAATACCAGGGCTTAACAGTACTTCAATCAATTATTAATACTAATCTAAGGTTTTTTTTATCTTACATTAGCAAAGTCCCAAAAAGATACCTTGTTTCAATAAATTAATCAATATTCTGTTAGATTAATCCCCAAAAAAGTTCCCGGACATTAGTTTATTGGTAATGTCAATCCCTTCTGTTAACCCCTTGTGGCGTGCAGGCTGTAGGCTTTCAGGATACAAGAGGGTGAAATGCAAGTTGGCTGAACAATGATAACAATGGATACTGTTCAGGATAGCAACCGCATTTACGGTCTTGAAAATTTAACATTATTGACCCTACACATAATTTCCGGTAAGAGAACCTTTTCTTTGGATTAATCTAACAGAATATTACGTATATTTCTTGAAAAAATGAATTTTTTTGTGCCTTTGCTCCTGTAATACTTGAACAAACGTAATTCATTATTGATATTTGACTGTATTTGCACTAACTAACTTTCACAGTTTATAATATTGTCAACCCCAAAACAAACAATTGTGGCAGTAAATAATGCATCCAGTTGAATAGAAACAGTCACAACAAGAGTTGGAACCAAAGCCTTTATGATTTGATATTAAGAGGCAACTGGCTGAAAGGTTTTGATTTCTTTTTTTTTTTTAGCCAGTTTTCAATATTGTAAAGTACATAGCTAGAAATATCATGGCTACAGGCCCTTTCAAACAGTACAAATATGCCAGTACTTTTTTCCATTAAGGAAAACACATTCTCACAAATGTCCATGGAAGAAAGTATCCCCAAACAGTAACCTAGGGACCCACACTTTGATCTCCTATAGAATGTTGATACAAAGCCAGTGAGACATGTATATGGTTAATGACAATGGCTTATAATCACCTTCAATGTCATGTCGGCGATGAATATATGTTCGACATACCATATGAAGAAGAAAACTACGTAGCGACAGTTTCAATCCCAAATGATTTAGTGTTCTACGATGAGTTAATTCAAACAGTGGCTTGTGCCTTCACCATACTGATGGAAGAGATTCCACCTGGCAGCAACGTACGTTGTTTTCTGTACATGTTTAATGGATTCTGTAGTCGTAGCAAGTGCCCATGTCCCCAACCTCCCTTCTTGAGACCTGATTTACGGGAACATTTAAAACATCTTCCATATTCTACTTGCTTAAACTACTTGCACTGCCTTTGAACTGGATGCAAAATATGTATACATTGGTAACATGAACGCTTGTAGCCTCCTCTTGATTTACAACGTCCTTCATCCTACCCAACATTGCCAATTCCCCATGAAAACAAATTCTACCAGTGGGTTATGGGAGTAGGAAACGGAGTAGAGGACCATATAAATCAAAGTAACCTGGAAAGCTCTCTTGTGTTGTATGCGCTCCCACTATTAAATCTCACAAGTTCTGCTGATTATTCTGTTATGTGTTTAGTGACAAGTTGGTGATAGTTCCAGCAAGATTTAAACAGGAAGGCTATCTGGTTAGAAAACTAAAATAACAACTTCTCATTTCATCCATTTTTCATAAATAATGTGTTTCATGCATTTGGTATGCTGTTTAAATTATTAAAAAATATTCCCTAAGTGAACTGTTGTGCTGTTTGCGATATTGTTTTAGCCATAGGATGCACCTGACACACTCAAACCTCATAGGTTTATCAGTCAAAGTCCGATTTGATGTATTAATTTAATCCCAAACTTTCCCATTCGATAATCTTTATTGCAACAGTTGATCTAAAAGCTAATTTCATGGTAGGCCTAAGAATACAGGAAACAGCGTGAAGGTGTGTTTTAATACCTTAGTCAGCATCTCTGAAAATCTTTTTCCTTTTAGGTCTTCCAACAGTTGTGAAATTGGTAGACAGAGATACTCTACTAAAAGAAAGAGAAGAAAAAAAAAAGGTATTTGGTTTATATTGCAATTTGCAAAAGGGAGCCACTGCTCATCCTTCATTTACTGAAAAAAACGTTGTCATTCATTTTTTGTATGTTATTTAATCTTTGTCAAAAGAAAGGTTATCAAGGTATCTATATTTTTGGAAAACATTACTTCTGACATAACCTGCAGTACTCATCATGTAGGATTGCGGTCAACGTAGAGCAGGGACAGAGGATGTATCAAATGTATAATACAATGAAGCCAAGGAGTGCAAGGACAAGTCAGGTCTCCCATGGTGTAAACTCTTCATAGTTTCATAGTTGTCATCAGTGTTTTCCCCTTATCCATGTAGAACAGAATTTGTGCTCTGGTAATTTTGTTCCTATGTCTTTAGACTGGGTGGCGTTCTGAGCACCCCATGATTTACTAAGTTACTGTGGATTTACATTTAAAGTTGCAACTTAGTGCTAGGACTGGATATTGTAGATTGTCAGATTACATTTTGTGATTCCATCAGCCTGTCACCTGCATTGTTTTTATGCACCCACTTCATAACTGATTTTTCTTTTCAAGGGTTAATAACCTAAATCAATCAATCTCGGAGATGAGGACCCCTATTAGCCAAGAACCTATGGCATTTACTGTTTCATAACACTACCCAAAATATTTTATTAATTTCTGAAATTATGGGGTTTCTGGTTCTGCTGGGGAATATTGGTGGCGCTAGGGGTAAGTCGGTCTCTATCCCTGGGACCAAGGATTCAGTTTATTGTTTCACGGTGGTTCATAACATTTTAGCCAATATAATCAACATCTGCGAAAGGTTTAAGGTAAAGCTTGGCCATTTAAATACAGTTGTTGATTCCAGAGATCGATCATCATTGTCTTTGAATAGACACTGCTACTAATGTAGTAGTGAGCTTAAGCTGTCCATCTGATACACACAAGAAAGTACAGAAGCAGTGAGATACCCAGAAGAAGCTTGTGCTACCTCTTCCAAGACCTACACATTTCTCAGACTTCCCTGAATGTGGAAACCTGGTGATTAACATACATGAGGGAGTCGTTGTCGGTCTCTTGAAATATTGCTCTTGCTCTAATAAACTGGAAACTCAAGATCTGATTATTGGTAAGATATCATTGCAACCACTTGGACTAATTGAATTGTTTCCTTAAAAACTGTTAGCCAAATTCAACAAGAGGTAGGCACTTAAGCTGCTCTTGGGACAATTTCATTGACTGAGGCTGCCTGGCGTGGTACACACATTTGCCAGGCAGTGCTGTCTGGATTTAGATGTTTGACAAAACAAAATGCCGACGTAGGAGTTTAATATGGATTCTGTCTCATCATAATGGTACTGAATGCAGAAGCTAGTGCATAATTTGTGCTGCCAAACAAGTTATTTACCAACACCAATCTTGAAATCCGCTTTATATTCTTGCTTGACCTCTAGTGAGAGAAAAGGGATAATAAAATGAGTTATTTGCCAAAGATGAGAAATAATGCAGAGGTGTCCTTGAACCTTTGAGTATTTTGTTCCTGAGAGAAGAGAATTGTCGGCTTACAGACAGCAGCTGCGCTCACAGGCACCTTTTGCTCCCCCTCCAAGGATTTGTAGCGTTTGTCAGATAGTCAGGATCATAACTTCTTGAAACTTATTTTAGAACAGCCTGGGCAGAGTTCCTCTAGCTGCACCCAGCCTCTCCACTCCCAGAGATCAGAATCCCCCGGGGGTCCGATTCTGGAATCGATGATGACAACAGCATAGAGTAGCAACGAGTAATAAAGAAGTAAAAAAAAAGAATAATCTTCTTAGTACAATACAACACATCTTTCATCTTAAAACAAATAAGAAAATAATAAACGGGAAATATACCAAAGGTAATGTTAATAAGGAGTTGAACCATGTATACTGGTAATAATTATGTAATAAGTCTCAATCAACATCTTCACATATAAAGTCATGCATTTGCTTGGTAATAACTCTCATTCTCTTCTCCCTACAAACAACACTTGAACACAACATTCCCTGAACCCTTTAAACAACCTCTGGGATTTCATCCACATAACTACCATCAACAAACGTATTAGGTTTACCAACACTGGTCAAATACCCCTTAACAGCAATATGAATACTTTAATCACCAGGCTGCGAATTGTCATCCACAAAAATTGCTTCTTCAGAATTAGGAACAGACTCGTTGTTGATAAATTGGGGCACAGAGTTAAACTGCACATTTACCTCACACTTGAGTACAAGCAAGAAGAACGAAAACTTCCAGCGAGGGACTCTCCATTTCAAGGTCAATATGGAACGCCTGAAGATTTGAAGAAACTGAATCAGGGCTTGAAAAATCCACTTGCCCGCTCGCTATGGCGAGCCATATTTTATCAGAACGAGCTATTTTTAGGGCCTACTCGCCCTTTCTGGCGCATAGGAAGACAAACTTATTGTCTCTGAAAGCAGAGCAAATGTAACAAGATTTAAAGGGATCTTTATTGCTCACAAAGTGAATGAGCAGTAAAGATGCCTTTAAATATTGCTATCCTGTCACATTTGCCCGGCTTTCAGAGAAAGAGGTGAAGTACATTAGAGTTAGGTCAAGTAGATTTTTCAAGTTACTAGACCTGCATGTTTTGTAAATGTTATGATTTTCCAAACCCTGTGAATCATCTGTATCAAATGTGTTATGCCTACCCATGTCATCTCCACAATGTTCTCCTGGCAAAACATCTATTGTTTTCGAAATTCTACACCAACTTACACTCTAACTCCATTATGCAAAATTTCTGTCACTTTGTGAGCCTCAAAAAATTGACTCCCACCCTTGCACGTTCAATGGTCTCTTCACTCTGACTGACTGTCCCACACCTATGTGTGCCAGTCTGCCTTAACGTTCATCATTGTGGTATCTTACAGTCAGAATGTGCTTTTGAAATGTTGGCCTTCACTTCATCAACCGGAATGTTTACTACACTCATGTCACAAATCAAGGCAGGATTACCCTTGGTTCTGGCCCTTGTTCGGCTCCTCAACTCAATGCAGAGTAACAAGTGGTATCATTAATGGTACAATACATCCACACAGATGTCTGAACTTGAATTTCTCAGTCATTATCACAGTCTATGACCAACTAGTCCGCACCCTTACATACCCAGTTAAACTTTTCAATCAGGCTGTTCCCACTAGGTTTGGAAAATTAAGTTATTCTTTGCTTGACACCTACTCTCCTCAAGTAAGGATTGGCTTTGTACAGACAAATACTGCACTCCATTGTCACTAACTAGAGCAATAGGTAAACCCTTACCAGTAAATACTTTATCCATAAATTCTAGCCAAGAATACATATCTGTAGTCTCAACAATTAGGATAATAAGTCATTGTTAAAATGTAGCTATAATGACAATTATATACTTTTGAAGCAGCATACTAGGACTTATGATGTCAATAGCAATGCCCTTACGCAGATTCTGTGGTACCTCTGTTTCACTCATAGGTGGGTGCAATGCAGATACGCTATCACCATTCCCTCGATGGCAGTGTTCACACCAGGCCACCGAAGGAAGTTCTATATATTTATTTATTTATTTTCAGGGTTTTGTATAGCGCGAACATGATCCTTACAGATATCAGAGTGCTTTACATACATATGAAAGGAGGACAAAAGAAAGACAAGCTTAACAAGGCGGTTTGTGCAAAGATGCCAACCATGCATGGTAGTAGAGTGTGATTATGATATTGAGGTCGAATCAGGCACTGAAATACAAGGTGGAGAAACATAGGCAAGTAGTAATAGCATATTTTAAGTTCAAGTAAATTTAGCCATGAGGATCGATTTGACTTCTTTTTTGAAGTATGCAGTGGATGAGATGAGTCTAGTTTCTGGAGGGAGGGCATTCCAGATCCTAGGGGCCATCCCTGAGAAGGAGCGCTTGTACGTTTTTTCTTGTTGAATCTTTGTGGTTTCAGAAGGAGAGTTTCTGCGCTTCTTGTGGCTCTTGAGCCTCCTGAGATTGTCAATTTCTAAAGTGCACAATTAGTATTTACAGTTCACAGATATCCTTCATGACCTTATTTGATAATCACATCTCTGAAACTTGAAGGGGGAACTGATATAGATTTCCCAAAAGGATTTAATATCCTTTTCTCATTGTCCTTTCTTTGGCCTCCCATTTTCCACATATTTTTTCACTTGCAGCAGTATACTCTCCTTTCCATATTCTTGTGGCCATTCAGACCTCTTCCAAGCATGAAGCTCACTATTGTTCACAAAAGCCAGTATATACTAATTCCATGCATTCTAACAAATACATTGGCGTTCTATAAAGGAAATCCGCCACCACATGTTCTTTTCTTGATAATGTACAACATTTTGTAAACAAAATCTTGCAGCCTCGTGCATAACTTTGCAATCCTTGTTGATACATTACTCATATCCTCAGTAGTCAAAATCTCTTCTAAGAACTTGTGATCACTACGGATAATAAACAGTTTTCTCCACTAAAGGAATACAAATGTTATAATAATAGTCTTTCAATTACAGAATATTTATCTTCTGTGGGGGATAGCGAATTAGAAACCTATGCAATTATCACTTCTCTCCCACCCTTAACCCTTTGAGATAAAAGTGCATCAAACTTCTTTGAGCTGGCATCCATAGTGACTCTGCTTTCAGCAGAGACATCAAAACCTTAAAGAACAGAAGAATGTAGTTACTGATTTGAAAGATTCAAAATCCATCCAACATTTAAAATCCCACAAAATAGTTGCTTTATTCTTCATGAGTTGCTTAGTATTGTCAGTCTTTTCTGCAATATTTCCCACATACCTAGAGTTAAATTCAGTAATCCCAAAAAGGATCATACATCTTCTTTACTCGAAGGGAAAGGAGACAGTAACATGGCTTCTACCAAAGAGGGTTTAGGTTTCATTCCTTCCTTGCAAAGAACATAGCCTGAATCAGTAACTTTCCTTTCAGCAAATCTACACTTAGAACACAATGTACTCCTTTTATTTTTCAAAATAATTGGAATAACAACCACTGGAATACAGCAGCAGCCATTGTCAGCCCAAATGGTGCGTTTGTGCTGAAAAGGATGTAATAGGTTTTGGTGATATGCAGAAGAAAGGTCAATAGGGGAAAACCTTTCCCTAAACTCTAAATTTTGGAAATTTAGGGATCGGAAACTGATTAACAGTGA
Organism: Lissotriton helveticus; assembly: GCF_964261635.1. Taxonomy (NCBI): domain Eukaryota; kingdom Metazoa; phylum Chordata; class Amphibia; order Caudata; family Salamandridae; genus Lissotriton; species Lissotriton helveticus. The sequence continues at coordinate 1,912,359,238 of NC_136061.1, read as the reverse complement.
TGGTATTGAAATGTTATTGAAATGACGTAGTGTAGGAAGCTGGCTCGGTATATACTATACCAAAACGAGGTATAGTGTGCACAGAGCCCAGTGGAACCCCAAAGGTAGGCTGAGGTAAAAGTAGATAGCACCTTACTCTCTATTTTTGGTAGTGTGGGCGAGCAGTAGGGCTTTATCAGAGAGTAGTGTTAAGCATTTGTTGTACACCCTCATGCAGCAAATGATGTCATTCACTCAAAGTCTGAACTCAGACCAATTTGTTTGTATCAAAAATATTATTACGTTATTTTGTTTCTTAGAACTAAGCCAAGTGGTGCAGGTAAGTGAAATAAATGCTTTGCAAAATCTTATGCAACGTTTTACAATTGAATACAGGTTCAAATGCAGTTGATTGATTACAGGTAAGTCAATGTTTCGAAATTACTTTTCAGTTACTTTTCAGATTACTGTGTATGCTACTTTTTAGATTACTTTTCAGATTACTTTTTCTAATCAGGGTGATACGCCTAGAATCATTTCCTAGACAAAAGGGAAGTAATTCACTTTTAGTGCCTAGATAGTTTTTGAATGTTTCATACAGACCAACTCTACAATTTTCAAGGGAAAACAGTCAACACATTCCTAGGGAGAAACATGAAGTTATTAGTCAACAGGGAAGTACAAGTTTGTGGGAGCTGGTATTCTGGAGTTACAACCAGGGTTCCTCCAGGGTCAAGGATGCACTCTCAAAGCACCCTCAGCGGCACTAGGGTGGCCGGGTGCAGAGTGCTGAGGCCCAACGTTATCCAATGGGGGATAGGGGGTCCTCTGGTTGGTGGCTGCTCACTAGCAGGCCACAAGGTTGTGGGACCAAAGCTCCTGGTGTTAGGCTCAAGGCAAAGGGGGATCCGAGATAGCACCCAAAGTATACCCGCAGCAGTGCAGGAGCGGCTGGGTGCAGGGTGCTGTTTTGGCGTTTAGGTCAGGATCGCCGGGGTGACCTCCTCAGGGTGTTGGGCCACTAGAACTCAGGTTGTAGACGACGGTGAAGAGTGATGCCGGCACGCAGATTTGGCCAGAGCCAAAATCTGTGGGTAAGCAAATCCGGTGCTTACGGGAGACAGTCTTGTGGAAGGCAGGGCAGGTCCTCTGGGTTCTTGAGGTTGCTGGCTGCAGGACACACCGGGATTTCGCTGGAGCAGGTTCGAGGTGGGGACAGACTGGTAGGGCTGGGGCCAAGTCAGTGGGTGTCTTCCTCTCCTTAGTTTCAGCACGTCTCTTCGGTCTTTCTTTTTCTCTTCCTCTTGGTCGGTTCTTGCCTGAGTAGGCAAGGTTCAGGGGTGCCCCTACATACTAGATTCAGGGGTGTTACAGGTTAGTAAAGGTTGAAACGAATGGGTCCATTCCTGGGGGAAGGGATAAGCCCCCTATTATGCCACCCTCCAGTGGGTGGGGGTCATATGCCTCACTCCGGTTGACTGGGTTCCCCCATCTGAAAGATGGCAGGGACTGACAGTTGTGCTTCACCTCACCACGCCTCTCCCACCTGAGGGGTGAGGTTGGCAAAGTTGGGCACACTTCCCTTCCTCACTTGGTTTACCCGCCGATTCTCCTGCCCAAAGTGGGGGTCCGAACCAGTGGGGGTCAGTTGCTGGAAGCAGCAATATCCTGGGGACGCTAAGAAAGGTGGCAAGCTTTTGAAGCTTTCCCTTCGTGGACCCTGCCCATCCTGGGGGAGGAGGCTTGGCACCTCGTCCCAGGATGTGCATTGTTTCAGACCCCCAAGAGCAACAGACTCTTGACCCGGTGGTTCATAAACATGTCAGTTGGTGGCAGCTGGCGAGCAGCCACTTAGCCTGGACACTAGCGTTAGGTCGTTTTTCAAGGGGGCATCTCTAAGATGCCCACTGTGTGCATTTTTCATTAAATCCTACACTGGCATCAGCGTGGGTTTAATGTGCTGAGAAGTTTGATACCAAACTTCCCAGTTTTCAGGGAAGCCATTATGGTACTCTGGAGTTCGTAATGACAAACTCCCAGCACCATATACTCTTAATGGTATTATTGCACTTACAATGTCTAAGAATTGGCTTAGACACGCTAGGGGTACAGGGCTCATGCACCTATACCATCACCACTGGTATAGTCCACCCAGTTAGAGGGGTGGCTGACCTATGCCAGGGCAGAGGGTTGTAGGCATGGCACACAAGGATGTTTGCCATGTCGACTTTTCACTTTGTTCTGCACCAAAACACTTAGCCTGCAAAGGCAGTGTGTGTGTGTGTGTGTGTGTAAAGGTACCAGGCCTCTACGGGTGGCACAATAAGTGGTGCAGCCCTTAGGGGCCTTCCCTGGCCACAGTGCCCTTGGTACTTGTGGTACCATGTACAAGTGACTGACCTGTGGCCAAAGAGTGCCAATTGGGTTTTGTCTTCAGTGTAGTTTAGGGAAAGAACATAGGCCCTGGGTACCTGTTTGGCAGGAACCCAAGGCACACTCAGTCAAAGTGCATCAGCAGTTTAGCAAAAAGTGGGGGGCAACCATGCTAAAAGAGGGCACTTTCTTACAAGTAGGCCAATACAAAGGCTTATCTTGCTACTACAATGGCATGCAACAGCTGTGGGATAAATCTAGTCTGAAGCATCCACATGTTCTATAATGGTGGAATGCATGAATATTTCTAATTCAAGTGTAACTTTGTCTCTAATAGAGAAAGGGACACTACACAGTTTTGGGACTTTTGGGCTAGCATCATCTTTTAGGATGAACCTGTGTTCATACCCTAAACATTTACCAAGCGATCCACTAAAGACTTTGGAAAATGTTTACATAATTTTTCTTTCTGTTACTTCTCCATGCATCCGAATCAACACCTATTATGTGTTGTTCAGATCAAGAACAATATTGAGATTCTTTTTCTTGCCATCCCAAAAATGATGGTAATGTCCTAGAAAAGTAAATCCCATGGATTTTCTGTTTTTGAGCCAAATACTAAAGTCCTTATATCCCCACATTCCAATTTTCTTGCGACCAGAATTTTGTTTCCAATTTTTTCCTACCTCACTTCCTCATTAATATTGGTGTAGGGCAAACCTGAATCCGCATACGCTTGTATTGAAGCCTCCCAACCCCATATTGCAAATTGGCTTATTTCTCATTACTTTATTCCCCTCTTCATTATCACTTTCACCTGTGGCCTCTTCCTCCAGGCATTTAACATACTCCTTTCTTCTTCTGCAGACTTTCATAAAACGTCCTACCAAGTCACACAAGCTGCATTACACTTTTAGAGCAGGACAGGATTTGCTGTTTGCAAGATGGCATCTATTGTCAAACATTTAGCACTTATTACTGTCTTTTAACCCATTCTTTGAAACTATAGTACATTTGTGAAATGCTAAAACATAACTTTTCCTTCTCTTTAACTTTAACCACAACTTCACACTAATTCACAAAACTTCTAGTCCCGTTCAAAATAACCTTGGTACACCTTCCAGATATTTTAGCCATTTTCACAATAGCTAAAAAAATTTAAGGTCAAAATGCACATTCATTTTAAATATTTCCTAAAGTTCAGGTTTACTGGCGTGCATCACAATTTCATTACACATATATTTTTCCTGCGAGTTACCAAATCTGCAGTCCAAGTTTTTTTTTTTTGTAAAGTGCAGACCTGTACTCCTCTTTTGGTTCATTTGTTAATTTGATTTCTTTGAAAACATTTATAACTTGTAATGACAGTACATGCTTTTGGCACAAAATAATTGTCGAAATTGGTAATACCCTTAATAAATACATTGCTATCACTGTCACCACCCTCCTTTGTCATTTCATTGTACACTTTTAATCCTACAGGACCAATGAATTGCAAAAATATTCTTTGTCAGGAACCTGGAACAAATATGGAAAAGTCTCAACATCACCCATGCTACTAATAAAATGGTCTACAGAATTCTTCCTCCTAAGGAAATATCAGACACCAGCAATAGTGCTTTCCCATACCCAAACTCGTAGGATGCTTTTTGTTTTATTTAGGGTCATTGATTCTTCGGTCTTGAAAATGTCACCTCCCAACTCCGAATTAAAAACAAAATCACCAATAAATCTTAAGAGTTCATTGGATCACAACATTATATCCTACAGCATTTAAAGATAACATTTTATCTTTATCGCTACATCGTTTGGGCGCTAAACAAGAGCCTTAAAACTCGTCATCGAGCTAAAAAGATCCAAGAGTCGAGACCCATCTCTTGCCTCATTGCATGAATCATTCATTTATTTGAACAACACAGAGTGATCTTAAAACATGTACTTATATACAACTTTCAAATAAACTCAACCCATTGGGATTCAGTGACTTGCACCTCAAAAGTAGAGAGCGATATTACAAGCTCACTATTAACCAATTGCCGATTAGGAGTGCCCACCTCTGTTCCTAGATTCAGAAGGATCAGGGCCTTCACAAAGTTCTGTACCAAGCGTTATCAAGTCTGCTATTCTCTCCATAAAAGTTGCTTTAACTATATTTGACTGAATTGCTCTTTTGTTAGTTCATGCTCTTTCACCATACTGAATCCCACTAGATACAGATCTAATTTCTTTTAGAGTTGGGATACATTTAAAAACTGCTAGAGGTTTAGAGTGATTTAAGGAGACTTTCTCTTTTCCGACTTGTGACGTTTAAAGCACTGATTTTAGGAATCCTGTCCACCTTATACAGGGCTTTGATCAACTTTTTACTAACTACTTCTAAGGCTGCTATTACTCTTTTACGCCTATCGAAATTTCTCTTTGGCTTAGCCAGTTTTAGAAATGTTGAGGCGCTTGGGGAGACAGATACTTCTGCCTTATTTTTTCTAAATAGCTTGGATTGCTTACCACACCTAGAAGACACCTCATCAGAATTTTTTTTTTTTTTTTTTTTTATTGAAATTATTCAAAAACAAATTAACAAACTTCACAAGGCAGAAATACAATGAAGCATGGTCATGAGTCCAGGTAGGCAGAGCTCCAACTGTACAGTACATATAGTGTTTTCAATAATCGAGGGGGGGGGGAGGCAGCGAGGAAACAATCAATAATACTCACTGATAGAGATTGGAATGTCAGTTAGGGGGACAAAGAGACATCGGAAGATGAATCATGTGGGGGAGTACATATATTTCCACGATATGCGTTCCATTGTGACCAGATCCTGCCCCATTTCTTGGGCCTGCCATGTGACAAATACACAGTTTTCTCCCGAAACATGCACCAATCCATGTTTTCTTTCCATTGCAATACAGTAGGCGGCCTGTGGGAGCCCCAGAGCTGCGCAATATCCCTCTTCGCAATCATATTACCAAGGGTCGCCCAATGAATCTGTGCCGTGTTGTAATCGTTGGGTTCCCAGACATTCAAAAGACAACGCCTGGCTTCAGGCAGCAGCGACACACCAGTGACCCTTTCCATCACCACATGCACTCGGTACCAAAACTCAACCACCTCCGGGCATTCCCATAGAATGTGGAGGAAGGTACCAGTCATACCGCAGCCACGCTTACACAACCCGTCTAAAGAATAGCCCATACGAACCAGACTCGGACCAGTAACATACACGCGATGAAGGATCTTAAGTTGGACAAATCTAAGGCGAGCAGGTATGGCAACCTCCTTAGGCGAGGACAGAGCCGATTGCCAGTCCTCGTCGTCCAGTTCTAATCCGTCAGCAGTCCATAAAGCCCTGAGGCGCACAAGCAGATCAGCCCTGTTATTGATCAGCTTCTTGTAGATCAGTGAAATTGTGCTGTCGGGCACATGGCCATCTAGGATACGGTCCTCAAGAGGGGAGGACTCAGGAATATCGGTACCCACAGCAAAAACTGACAATAGGGCGTGACGGACCTGAGCATATCTAAAGAATTCTGTGTCACCGAGCTCGTATTCCACTTTTAGCTCCTCAAAGGACTTAACGTTACCTTTAGACCAGAGGTCGCCCACCTTGCTTATACCAATCATATCCCATTTATCAAAGCCTTTCGTGCTCCACAAATTACCCAAACCTTCAGAATCATACAGAGGGGTTGCGCGGGTAAGTCTATCACACCATCCCAATGCCGCATTCGCGTCCTGCCACACCCGTACAGCAATTTTAGTGGGTCCGGTCAGTGTTCTATAGATCCCCCTGGAGTACAGCGCCCTGTTGAAATTACCTCCTGGCACAAGATATTTATCCATTGCGAACGGCGGGGCAAGACCGGGAGCGTAAGTCGCGTGGTTGACTGCACTCAACTGAGAAGCCCAATAGTAGCGTCTGATGTCCGGGAGGGCAATGCCACCATCGTACCACGGAAGCGTGAGTTTGGAGAAAGCAATGCGCGCACGCCCGTCCCAGACCAGTCGTCTCTGTAGGCACTCCACTTCAATAAAATAACCCGAAGGAACTGGGTCAAATGAGTTCTGAAGTGCGTACAAGAATCTAGGCAGCGACATCATCTTGAAAAGAGCCGCACGACCTAGCGGTGACAGTGGCAACTTACGCCAGCGTGCAACATCAAGCTGCAGCCGTTGGAGAGGGGGCAACAGATTACGCTCATAGCGCACACAGGGGTCCAAGGACACATAAATCCCTAAGTATTTAAAGCCAGTCTCAGTTACTTGAATTGGAAATCTACGAGGCAATGGAGGTAGACCTCCTGCCAAAACGTAGACACAGAATTTAGTCCAATTAATAACGAGACCCGAGTTCTTTCCGAAAGAGGTCAAAACGTCAAAAAGTACATTCAGGGACTTCCGAGGGGAGGTAAGGTAGAGAAGGATATCATCTGCGTATAACGAGACACGATCCTCAAAATCGGGAGTCCACCGAATGCCCCTCATCGAAGGCTCCCAACGGAGCCATTCCGCCAATGGTTCTAGAGCGAGGGCAAAGAGCAGTGGAGACAGCGGGCAACCCTGCCGAGTGCCACGCCCAAGTGTAAAAACACCGGACACCTTCCCGTTAACCACCACCTGAGCCAAGGGCCTCTCGTAAAGGAGTTTCACCCAAGCGATGAACCCCGGGCCAAATCCAAACTTCGAGAGGGCCGTCCAAAGGTAAGGCCACTCGATGGTATCGAAAGCCATGGTAGCGTCAAGGGAAGCCAAAATGGCCGATTCAGTGAGCGTCCCAGCCCTCGCGAGAACTCCGTGGAGTCTTCGAAGATTAAGGGCGGTGTTTCGGTGTGGGATGAAACCGGACTGATCCGGATGGATCAAGTCCCCGATCACCTTAATCAAACGATTAGCCAACAACTTAGCTAGAATTTTAGGTTCAGCATTAAGTAAAGAAATGGGCTTGTACAATGCACAACGATCACGCGACTTACCCTCTTTATGGATAACTACGATGGTAGCAAGTCGCTGATCGGCGGGGAGGGAACCAGAGTCCAAAGCCTCAAGGAACATCTCTCTTAAGTAGGGGGCCATTTTATCAGGTCGCAGTTTGTACAGTTCAATGGGCAAACCATTGGGGCCCATTGCCTTGCCAGAACGAAGGGAACGTATAGCAACCGCGACTTCATCCACCGTAAGAGGGGCCTCCATGAGGTCTCTATCAGCGTCAGAAAGGCAGGGCAATGCAATGTCCCGTAACAGCAAGTGAGAGTCCTCCTCATCTCTATCACAGACCGAGGCATACACTGTTTTAAAGTGGTCTACAAAACACTGAACGATCCCGACAGGGTCAGTAACACACTCACCGTCAAGCCTCTCAATCACCGGAACAACACGGTTCACTCTCTCTTTCTTGTCCAACCACGCAAGCAATTTACCGGCCTTGTCCCCCACATCATACAACCTGCCCTGCTGCTCTCTATTCATCACTTTCGCCGCATCAGTAACAAGAGCTCTGTAATCGGCTTGTTTCAAACTGAGGGAATGCAGCTTTGCGCGAGTTACTCCCGATTCAAGATCATTCTCTAGTGCAGTTATTTCGGTTTCCAAGCGTACAAGTTCCACATTGTTAGCCTTCTTGGTGGCAGCAATTAACGACAGAGAGTGCCCACGAATAACCGTCTTAAAAGCTTTCCACAATGAAACAGAAGAAGAAACAGACCCCACATTTTCAGTAAAGTAATGGTCAATAGCTTTCACAAGTTCAGAGCGGGTTTTGGGATTGCGGAAATACCAGGGATTAATAGGGGCAACTCTACCCTCACTGCCCACCCCGACCTCGAAACGAAGCCACAAAGGGGAATGATCAGAAATACCCCTGGGGAGATGACGAACTTCTCTAATGGAGGAGGATTGGGCCGACGGCATAAAAAAATAATCCAGCCTGGAGAGACTGCCATGGGCCCCCGAATGAAAGGTGTATTGTAACTGCGTAGGATGCATCAACCTCCAACTGTCTATCAGCCCAAAGGTTTCAAGCAAGTCACCCAGCCACATATGGGACCTAGCCAAATCCCTAGGGGGACAACGATCAGAAGTGCCAGAAACTACCGAATTAAAATCCCCACCAAGGATCAGGAGGCCCTCAGGAAGCCCTAATATAACCCTGCCAAGATCAGCATAAGTTGAGGCCTGTAGGCCCAGAAGGATATATACCGAAAGTATGGACAGTGTCTTCCCCTCCCACCTACCAGTGAGCGCAGCGTAGCGCCCCCTGTCGTCAAGCGTCCCTTCATCGATTTCAAAAGGGAGAGAAGACCTGATGAGAATGCCCGCTCCCCTGGAGCCAGAAGTAAACCCAGAGTGAGCCACCAGCCGGTATCCACGTCTATTCATGGCCTGACATGCATTACCTATTAGATGCGTTTCCTGCAGAAGGACAATGTCAGGGGAATGGCGTCTAAGGAATGTAATACAACCCCTCGCTTTATCCTGTCTCCCAACCCATTGACATTCCGGGACAGCAGTCTCAACTCGCCACCCCCATCCCCAAGAAGAAGGCGGAGCACCCCCCACACAAGACCCAACGACCAGAGCAAATGAAAAAAACAATGCGATGCCTCGTGAAAGAAAAAAACACACACACACACCCCCACTATCCCCCAACTTAACCCCGTTACAACACCGCCCACCCTGCACCCCTGCGCAAGACTCATAACCCACCCCAACTTGCAGTGTGCCTGTCGCCCCGTCCTAAAACTAATCTACACAAAGAACCCAGGAGGAGGAAGAGTCCCCATTCGCCCCCCGCCACCCTTGGGCCGATCTAAAATAAGAACAAGAGAACCAATGTCCAGACTCAGCTGAAATAGTTGGAAAGTTCAGACTCCAGGATCCACAGTGTCACTCTCACTCAGGCTCGCCACCGTCGGCGCCACCGGGGTGTCCGGATAGATCGTCTCTCCTGGGCAAAGAATCGAGCCAGTCACTAACATTGTCCGGGCGATCAAAGAAAAACGTTCGTTCCTCATACTCGATCCGAAGTCTGGTCGGAAACAACATGGCGTATTTAAGGCCCAAGTCCCGTAGCCGTCTCTTTACTCCCTGAAACCCCAGTCGCTGCCGCTGAACAAGTGGGGTAAAGTCGGGATAGAAGGTCACGGTGGTGTTTTCGAACTTCACAGGGCCTTTGTCCCGAGAGGCTTGAAGGATAGCGTCTCTATCCCGAAAGTGGAATAGTCTTGCAATAATGGGTCTCGGGGGGGGGGGAGGCACCCGGCTTCGCCTTTCTGCCTGGGACTCGATGTGCCCGTTCAACAGCAAAGAATTTGCTAAGTCCGGCGGGGGCGAGATAGTTCGTGACCGGGTCTTCCACGAGAAGGTCGGTTGCAGGGGCCTCAGGACTTTCAGGGACATCGATAAGGCGCACATTGTTACGACGGGCCCTATTTTCATAATCCTCGAAGCGACGGGCCATCATATCGTGAGAAGAACGCAAGTTACCGATCTCGGTCTGTGCAACCGTGACATCCGTAATCAGACTGGAAGTCTTCAAATCCAGCGCCTTGACCCTCTCGTTAGTCTTCGCCAGATCAGCTCTAATCAGCGTGACATCAACTGCCACCATGTCGATCTTAGAGGCAAGGGCCTCATACTGCTGTCCCATGGAGGCCTTTATACTGGTGAAGGCACTCATGACATCTTGCAGCGATACTTCTGAGGTCGCAGCAGAATCGGCCTTAGGATCATCAGGAGTGCGGCCAGCCCCGCTGGGGGACCCCTTTAAATGGGAGTAATGGTCCATAATATTCGTCTGGGTCTGTCCCCCATGGAGAGGTGTCTTGGTCTTGCGTCTCTCAGGATCAGGTCTGGCGGCCATATTAGAGAAGGGACCCCGAAGGGGCCCGCGCAACCTGGTAAAAATGGCCGGGTGTAGAAGGGCCAAAAAGACAGCCAAACCGGACTAAAGTAGCGTAGGTGCCAATAAAGCTAGAGATGGGGCACTCAAAAGGGACAGCACACAGTAGTGTAGTGACACCAGGCCGGCAAAAGGGTCGATCCGAGCAGCGCTGCAGTAAATCTGAGCCGGGAGTAGATAACGAGACCGAAAGTTAAGCTGGAGTCGACTGGAAGGGGACCCCTTCGGCCGTTGTTGTTAAACTACTCCTCGGCCTGCCAAGCAACGGAGACCCCGGTTCGGCTTGGGGCGGGCCGCAGAAGTTCCAGGCGGTGTAGAAGTAGATCCCAACGTCCGAATTTAGTTCTGCAAAGAATGTTGAGATCAGCGAGAGTTTGTCAACAAAAGCCCATCTTCAAAATCAGAATGTAGTCAGGATATTTGCGGAGGGTGGCGCGGGTCCGGGGAGCTCTGTGCTCACGTGACCATCTTGGATGCCCGCGAAGCTCCTCCCCCTCATCAGAATTTTTAATATCGTGAGGGGCCATAATTTTAGGTAAATTGAAGGAATTTCTTTAAAAACTTAATTTCAGAACTCTTCTTTTTTTACTCTATTAACTAAGTCTAAATCTGGAAAGAGCTCTATTCTTGCCATACCATTCCCAGAGCTTTTAAAATAACTCCGGACACCGAGATATATAGGTACTGTTAGAAACTGTGGTAATCAATTGAATAGAAGCCACAATTGCCTCAGGTTTCATCTGTCATCATCATTTGGTTTTAAATCATGAGCAAACATGATGTCTTTGAAAAGTAATTACTGTTTAATCTGCTGGAAAATTGCTAATACTAATGCTTTCAACATCCCCTGAAATGTAGTTTGCAATAGTGTTAAGAGATTTAACATTGAGAATTTTTGGAGCACTACTTACCAAATTAGGAAACTAAGAACAACCTTGAGAAGGTCGAACCCACAGATTGAGGGGGAAGTTGGACAGTTGAGAAATCAAGACTCTCAATGTCAACAGAAGCTTGAGTAGCACCAGCAGCTATTAACTGCAGGAAGGAAGGAAGATAAGTGAATTGTTTCCTCACAATAGCATGCATGTATCCCATACATTACCCTCTCCCAAATTGTTTTCCCACACATTCACTAAGCTCACAAACCACATCACTCATTAAGTTCAAGTCAGGCTCTACAAGTTCAACAGGTAAAGTAATTGATTAATTGCAAGCCAGTTCAGAAGCAGCACATATTGGACTTTTCAACAGCAGTGTACTCTGATCAGTAGAAGGCGCCATATGTTCCAGATACTCCAGATGGAGTGCTGAGTATAAAATGGCAAAAGAATCTGACTAAGAATTAACATTAATTTGGATATCGGATTAGCGTCAGAGTTCATACTTTAACTTTTCAAAGATTTCAGTCTCTCAGAGGCTTTAAAGTGTTTTGTGTCAAAATGTCAGAGGGACTGACAAGGGTGAACAATTTTCGTTTTCAAGAGCTTCCAACAACAGTTGAGGGCAGAATGGAATAGAGTCTCTACGCCAGCTTTGGTACTGACTTTGATAACTTCTGGGCTGTCCTGTGCTCCCAACGTGTCCCCATCGTGTCCCCATCATCCTCCAGACTACAGGTGTAGCAAAAGCCAAAGTGCGCATCAGCCCTAAAGGAGATATGTCAACTGAGATCTGTTTAAAGTGTGGTATCCGCCAAGGGTGCATACTGGCCTCCTTACTTTTGGATATTAATATATATATATGGTCCGGTGATCAAGGCGACTGAGTTTGCCGAAACGCGTCCTGGCTTTTCTTTTGCACATGCAATGCACTTGAAAATATAAAATAAATATTACCTGCAACTGAAATTGAAAGCTGAAGTGAGTGTCCGTTTCTCAGTTTTTGCGTGTTGGATGGCATCGTGGAGCTTTGCTTGATATATATATATATATATTACCTACTGGCGGTCGCCAGTAGGTATATATAGTTAGGATTTTTTCCCTATGGGTTTTTTGAAAATTCTATGTCTAATAACTTTGGCGTTTGTGGACGGAATTGGCTGAAATTTTCAGGAAAATGGCACATTTTGTTTCTGAGCAGCCCCTGAAAATTTTGGGGGGGTTCGTCAAGGGGGGGCCGAGAAAAAAGGGGGGTCCCAAAACGCGTTTTTCCCATGTTAATTTCCATAGGGCGGTTGGCCTCACTTTTAGCCCGAACGGCTGAATGGATTTGCACGAAACTTGGCAAAATTGTAGGGACTGGTAGCCCGATGTGCCTTTTGTAGGTCTCAATATATGTGCTCCAGTGGATTTTGAGAAATTAACGTTTAAAAAAAGATATATATCTGTAAGCGCGGACCAGGCAGCGCTCTGGTTCGCGGACTTTTCGCGCAACGGAGCTTTGTGAAGCGAAGCTGATTGGCTCTCCGGCGTCTGTCAACATTCCAAACAGTCCGTAGCGGCCGCCATCTTGTCTCTCGGTAGGATCGAGAGACAAGAGGAGGCCAAAACAAAGGGGCAAATAACCATAAGGGGGCATAGTAGATCCTCCCTGACCCCCTAGGTTTAATGTGGAGGCTTTAAAACGGCCCCGCGGGGCAAAAAAAAAAAAAATTTTTTTTTTGTTTTTTTGCGTGGGTAGCGCCCGGTCCGGGAACCGGGAAGCTTTCTGGGCAGCGTACTGCAATGAAAAATGAATGATAGACTTTTCAAATACTGTTGTTAATTGATTGTTGGTTTTGTTGATTATTTTTTATTTTTTTTTATTTTTTAAGGATTGTTTATTGTGTTTAATAATTTATTAAACTTTCTAACGCGGCACGTCATATGACGCATTACGCGACAACGCAGGTCCAGAATATAGTCAAAATGTCTCCACCAACCAGCGGACGGCACACAACCCCTTTCAGCAGGCTAAATAGTTCTGTTAAATGACAACAGAAGGGACAGGCAACAAGAACCATCAGTCAAAGAGGGGAGGGCAAGTTCTTCTCTACCGGGTCACGTTGGAGCGCTACCGGAACTGATCGAATTGGTAGTCTACAGTGTTTCTGGATGTTTCAGACTGAAGCTGGCGTTAGCATGAGAGCACCACCATTTCGTAGCTCCGTCGTGGCCATTCCACGAGCAATCATGCTAGGCGCTCCCCACCAGAAGCCTGCGGGAGTCGGGGGCCCCCAAGACTTTTGTAGAATCTTCAAGGATGAGGGGACGCTTTCGAGAATGGAGCCCAAGCTCTAGCAGACAAGCGTCCGAGTTCCAAGGTGTCGCAGGCCCATTTTAGTGGACCACGCCCAAATCTGAAGAGATGGCCGCCATTTTGAGAGTCCTGTGGCAGCCGCCTATCGCTGCACCGCAAGAGCGGGAGCAACTCAAGTACATGGTGAGCGAGACGCTGTAGTCGAAAGAGCGGGCGGTAAACAGCTGAATAGCGGAAGAGGCACAGTGTAGCAAAAGCGGGCTGAATGGCAAATGAAACGGAAAAGGGGTGCCCCACTACAGCGTGTCTTTAGGTGAAACGGATTGTGGGACAAGGTGAAGAATGGAAGAGTCACCAAAAGGAAAAAAGTTCCGCTTGACCCCGGGAGCCGGCCACCTATGTCGGGGGCGATCTCAGGCCACACCAGGGCAACACGACTTGGGGAGGGGGCCGGAGCCAAGCGCCCCCTCCGAGTCCGCGACATGACACCGTCCCTCGGGGGCCTCGGTCAAGCGGTTCAGGGTGGCACCGCATCACAACAGCCCCCACTTACTTTAAGAATAGTGAAGATGAAGCAATTGCAAATAGGCTTCAGACAATGTTACAAGCACTCCTCAAAACTTTGAACTTTCAGAGTGCATGAGTTGGGACAGCGAGGGGTGATTTGGTTTCTCGGACTGTTTTTCTGGTCTCTCACCACTGGCATACTTTAACGTTTTCTTGTTTCTAGGACATTAATAGGTTTTATCATTACGTTATGTTATCGTTTGTTTGTTTGTTGTTTAATAAAAGTTCATGTTCATCAGTGGCCTACTGATTTTCGTTTTCCTATTTTTTTCTTTCCAGGTTGTTTCATGGTAAAGTTTCTGTTAACAGGATACAGTGATCACTTCGTTATTATTGCATATGTCCTTTTCACTAGGGGTGCTCTCTGGTCGGGCCAGATGACGTATCTCTAGTAAATGGTCCGGGTGAAAAAGGTGCATCAATCAGTGGGGAGTAGATAGGCATGACAGATTACAACGGGGGAGAAAGGTCCGCATTACGTACCCTTTCACTACTTGCAAAGATTTTCCTACGTTTATTTGCAAACAGGGAATACCTCCAAAAAGAACTAATTCCCAAACAGTCAATGTTCGGACAATCAATCAATCAATGAGGAATGAAATAGGTACGACGTGTTAAAGGCTTGCGTTACCTACCCTTCACTATCTGCAAAGGGAGATAGAATATTCCTATTCTTCCTCGTTTGCAGGTAGAGAAGATCCTTAAGAGAATTAACTTCGAACAATTCAATGCTCGATTGAAACAATCAACAAGGGGTACTGTGAACACAAATGAACGCCGCTTATGTACATACGCATTGCTATTTTCAACAGGTTGTTCCTAATGTTTCTATTTTAGCGAGGTCAAAAAGAGATCCCATTAGTGGCCTACTGATTTTGCTCGATTCCTTTTGTTTTTTTACACGATTTTTCGCTATCTGCAAAGACTAAACAGAGTATTGCGACTCTGTGCTTGTTTGTAAATAGAGAATGAACCAAAGAGAACAATCAATCAAATGGAGAGAGAAGCAGGCACGACGTATTACAAAGGGGGCAAAGGGCTGCGTTAACTACCCTTCACTATCTGCAAAGAGAGAGTACTCCTAATAGAAATGAGGGGTGGGGGGCAGTATTCAAAGCAGATCAGTGTGCATAAACACGAAAATGTTTTTACTTACCACGTACTTGACATTCGACAGCTTATGATATTTGCTATTAAAAAACCATTGAAATTCACTGAAAAAACCATAGGTTATAGACCATATATAGTTAGGAATTAGCATTTACAAAACCTTGAAAATTCACTGAAAAAACCATAGGTTATAGACCATATATAGTTAGGAATTAGCATTTAAAAAACCTTATTTTACTCACACAAAACCATTGAAATTCCATATATAGTTAGTTGCACTAACTATATATCGCGCACCCGCAATCCACTGCTGATCATGTCACATATTACATCATTCATGACATGGTCAGTGACATCACTGATGACATCACTGATGACATCTCAAATGACATCAATGACCACATCACTGATGATATCATTCATGTGACAATACAATGCATCTCCTCACGTTTTAATATAACCTCTGTTTCACCCAGTGTTAAATACAGAGTATAATTTTTGAAACCATTGACACACCAATACTAGTTACTACATACGTACTCACTGATTCCTACGTCTACACACACATTCACTCATTCACCCATACAATCATTCATACATACAATCACTCATCTTTACAACACTATCATATGCACTCATACACCTATACAGACACTTACACTCTGCCACTCATCCATGGAGTTACTCACACACCTAGTCAGTCCTGTAAAGAATCAATCACACTTCCATTTTCTTGTCTATACAGTTAAACATAGAGCACCTTACATTTTCAAACATACACTAACACATACTTACTTTCTTATACAATCATTGATACAAGTACACATTGATCGGCACAGAGTCACACACCTCCCAGCCAGCCACACACACACTCAGTCTCCTATACAAATACTTGGACAATCAATCAATAACCCATATAGTTAATCATATAGCTACTGATCAACACATGCAGCAGTTTACAGAACAACAGACATAATGATGCACAAATTAAGACAGTTTAGTCACTAACCCATGCACTCAGTGAGACACATTTAATCACTCACTCATACATTCAGTCATGCACCTACTAAATCCTTCGTCCAGACACTTATACATCTACTCATTCTTCAATATGTAAAACATATTTAAACTTTACAGAAACACACAGTCACTGGATGATGTCATCAGTGATCTCATCAGTGATGTCATTTGAGATGTCATCAGTGATGTCATCAGTGATGTCACTGACCATGTCATGAATGATGTAATATGTGACATGATCAGCAGTGGATTGCGGGTGCGCGATATATAGTTAGTGCAACTAACTATATATGGAATTTCAATGGTTTTGTGTGAGTAAAATAAGGTTTTTTAAATGCTAATTCCTAACTATATATGGTCTATAACCTATGGTTTTTTCAGTGAATATATATATATATATTGGTAATATATATATATGTATGTGTGTGTGTGTGTGTGTGTGTGTAGATATATATATATATATATATATGTGTGTGTGTGTGTGTGTGTGTATATATATATATATATATATATGTGTGTGTGTTTATATATATATATATATACATTTCCACAGGAATCCCCACAATCCAAGGGGAGAAAAGGAAAAGCAGCACAGCCAGGTATTTGCAGGTCGGTGAGTTTATTCCATTAATCCAGACATGACAAACCCAGTGCACACCAGAGACCAACGCGTATCCGCCGGAACTGGGTCCTAGAGTTTTTATGTATAGACTACCTTTTTAAGGGGGAAACTCCCTCCACTTTCTTAATTTAAAGCTGTATATACATTTTTACACATTTCTTTTTTATAACTTCTTTTCAACACTTTTTACATCATTTTGCTTATTTTTCTTGTTTCTTATTTTCGATATTAAAATATAATTTACCTATTGTGCCCACACAAAGTTTCAAATAATGACAGGTAGGAACATACTTATCATTGTCCATGATATATATCAGCCTCGTTGAGACCCCCAGAATTGCCGGTGTTCAGTTACCTGGGTTGTTATTTGCAGACAAGGCAGTCCTACTGGCTTGTATCACCGATTCTTTGTGCACGCTAGTGGTTCACTTCGTTCTCTTTAAGAGTAACCTTGACTCACTACTAACTATGGCAAGTCACAAATCATGGCTTGTGGGCCCGGTAAAAAAAGGTTATATAGACTTATCACTAAAGGCCAGTCATTGGTCGGTGTCCGAGTATGTAGTTGCTTGGGAATAACTTTCAACTCCCTAGGTATTTGGCACCCCCTTTTGCCGCCTGAAGTTTAGTGGATCGGCGGGAACTGTTTTGAACCTTTCCAGTCCCATACTCAAAGGTTATATTTTACCTTTGTTAAAAATATATATTGCTCAATGTATCCCGGGAGTACCGTATGGGGCAGGAGTTTGGGGTTGCCAAAATGTTTCTTTACTCCAGTCTGAGGAAAACTGCATTGGAAGAGATTTTTATACCTCCCTCCAACAGCTTAGAGTTATATTGCTCAAGCGGAACTAAACTAGCTATACATTGAGGATAGTGTTTGTTTGGCATCGCTGTTACTCCGGGTTAGCGTTTGGACTAATCCGCATGCCAAGCTCTGCAGAGACATCATCTTGGACTGTCCTGGCTTGGATAGTGGATGTTCAATACCATGGCTGAGTTACATATCAAGTTCACTAAAGGCCCTGGGGTTATCCTCTCTCTTTTCCTCTCATACTAAAATAAAGAAAGAAGATAAATTGTGGGTTAAGCAATTATATTTGGGGTTCTTTGAAGACACCAGACTTTCAGTTGAAACCAAGTAATGCACAATGTTATTTTACTATAGGTTACTTGCCTCTCCCGAGCCAGCCTTATATCTCTTGCTTAAATTAACGCACTGGGAGAGATTTCGGCTTATCCAATTGAGATCCAGTACTGTATGGCGGCTTTTGTCCTTTGTTGGATATTATGCCACCTTGGGGAATTCTGCTCCATCCTGTCGCTGTGGTGGCATCTCAGAACAGTCCTTATTGCATCATAAGTTTTTTTTAAACCTATTTTAATTACTAAACCGTTGTTAAAAACCCCTGGCCATTGCAGGTGTAAAGAAGCTCTATATTACCTGCAATTGCTGAATTCCTCAAATGTCAGCTTCAGCTTATGTTCTTTTTTAAAAGCTGCTATTAGAGCTTGGAGAGCCATGGAAGGTTAATATTTCTCCCTGGGTCGGGAGGGCGTCTTCCTTTATTGTCGATATATTAGCTTTATGTGGTTTTAATCTCATATTTTACTGTAAATTAGAATCTCTGAGATCTTGTTTTTAAGTTTCTCATGCGCTGGTGAAATCCATTGTTTTTTATATGTCTTAAAAGGAACTTACATCCCGTCTTCTGTTCTTATTGGTCTGTGTGCTTGCCAGCTTGCTTTCCTCAGTTTCTACTGGTTGTACACTATTCTCCCTTTTGTGTCTTGCTTATCAGTTTCCTGAGGCCTAACTACTCCTTCCCATCCACTTTATTTATTTTATTTATTTATAGAGTTTTATATAGCGCGAACATGACCCAAGGGTATCAGAGCGCTTCACAGTTACAAGAGGTACAGTTTAGATTACACTGATATAGGAGCGGCAATATATATATATATATATATATATATATATATATATATAGATATATATATATATATATATATATAGATATATACATACATACATACATACATACATACATACATACATACATACATATATGAATCAGGTTCATGTCTTTCTTACCAGTATCAACAAAACAAGTTTAAGAACTGTTTAGAATACAAAGGTGTAGGCAGTGGTATCATACAAAATGGTTCCAATGTGTGCCTTTTGAATGTTTTACATCAATACTACAATGATCCATTAATTGTAGTACTGAACAGTTAAAGAGGTCTTCGCAGTTATCTTTACATTCGTTGTTGATCTGTAGAGGTAACACCTACATCAGCTCTAGTTGATATCAGTCTTTGGTTAGTTTTGGTGTCTTTGTGGTCATTTTGTGCAGGATGTATCCATACAAGACAGGGCTATGCGACTTCTGGTTATTATCCACAGTGCAGATGATGAACAGTCTTGTATAGGGAAGGAGCTTGCTCATTAGGAAGGTCTTTGCTTCCCTCTTGAATTTGCCAAATTTTGAATTTTTCTACTGTTTGGAGGGAGTGAATTCCAGATTCTGGGGGTAGCTCCAGAGAATACTCTTTCATACTTTTTCTTCTTCCGAAAGATGGGCGGTTTCAGCAACAGCTCTCTGGCACTCCTGGCTTCCCCCCGATAGCTCAATTTTCTGGGCTAAGTACATTGGTGTTTTGTAGTGGAGCGTTTTGTGGGAAATACAAGCCAGTTTAAGTTGAATTCTGCCTCTGCATGAAAGCCAGTTTAATGCTTTCAAATGTGGGGAGATATGGTTGTATTTTCTAGAGCTTGTAATGAGACAAGCATTTAGTGGTGCTGTGGAGATTTTTGATAGGCCGGTTAGTGTTGTACATCCATATTCAATCCTTGAGATAACCAAGAACTGAACTGCCAATTTGAGGTCAGCCGTAGTAATGAGTGGTTTCACTTTTCTAATATAGTTCAGGTGAAATTGGGCACTATTTGCCATTGGTTTGATGTGGGATTTCATGTCTAGGTTCTTAGCAAGCGTGATTCCCAGTGATGTGGTCAAGTCAACAAGGGTAGGGGTGCAGTTTAGCGCTGTGATCAGTTTGATCCATTCCTTCACATTTGTGGGGATCTTCGGCGGTGATATTAATAGGAATTCCGTTTTTTGTACATTTAGTTTCAGATGATTGCTGGTTAACCATTGTAATGTCATTTTTCAGGCCTCGTTCATCTTCCAGTGACGATATCTTGATATAGATCTGAGTGTCATCTGCGTACATGTGATAGGATATGTTCGAGTCTCTGAGAATTTTTGTAAGGGGTTCGACATATAGATTGAATAGTGATGGGTTTGGTGATTCAAGCTTTTTTCTTTTGGTTAACGCTCCATGTTTACTTGCCCTGGCTGCATGCATTTAGAGCTTGCTTTTTGTTTTGTTGTTTGTCTCGTCCTATATGACATTTTTTTTCCTGCTTTCTCCAAAATCTTTTATTTGAAAGAAATTTTGCAGGCATTTCAATCGTGCTTGTGAAACAACGCCGAGACTCGAACCCGGCTTCTCAATTCCAAGATCGGCAGTTCTGGCTGTTAATCCTCATGCTTTGTCCTGCACCTTCTCTCTATATTTTTCATTTAATCTGAAGCACTCTAAACAAGCGCAATATTTTTGCAGACTGTTCTCCCCTCATCCCCCAACGTTGCTGGTCCGTCTCCAGCCCTGTCATTGCTTGCACCCGCCATCTTCTGCCCTGGTCCTTACTTTCACCTGTTACCCCCACCCCATCATTGCTTGCAACCAGCCCTTCTTTTAGTGTTTAACAGAAGACAGCTGTTATCCCTAGAGTAGTTCCTTTCATTGATATATTGTGCAAATAACAGAAAACACCAGTAACAATAACTAGACCACTTTTTTCTAATGCTTTGAAATGCCATTCCGTCACAACTGCACACCTTGTCACATGATGCATTGTATAATATTTGTTGGGTGTGGAGCGAAATGCATAGTCCGTATTCAAAATAGCATTTTAGGTTGGGTTTGTCAATTCAGTTTTTTTTTTTTGTTTTTTTTGTTTTTTGGATTATAAACTTTTATTGTCATACGTGCTCACATACACAGCAGTGTGCCTACAACCATATTAGGCCGGCAGCGATACACAGTCAGTAATGCAGTAGGAAATTTGTCAGCAATGAACACAGTGGAACCATTCGGGAGCACCCAACATCATAACAGTAAAGTATCAGTCAAATTACGACAGGCCTAATAGCAAGCTAACCTGCAACTAGGTGGTAGTCAGTGGAGACATATTTCGTGGAACAGTACAAATATCATCAGGGTCAATACAGCATTCGAGAGGGTACCACAGTAACAATCTGACACAAGGCGTATTAGCGTCTCCTAAAAGTAGTGGCATTGCAGACTCGGTTTATAGCAGCTTAGCTAAGAATCAGAGCAATTTATCATTACAGTTCACAATATCTATCAAGCACGGACCCGTAGATCAGCCATTCCTGCGTAGTCGTATAGTTACGCAGAAACATTGTCCGGGCAGTAACCCTTATATCCAATAGGCCAACAGCAGTATGGACATCCGACATTCCACCCCCTCCACCCCGTTCCTATACATAGCACATGTATCTATTCCGAGTCTGCTGCTGGGGGTACGTCGACAGCATCAGCACCCTCAATCAATCAATCAGGAGTTTGTTAAAGCGCGACTACTCACCCGTGAGGGTCTCAAGGCGCTAGGGGGGGGGGATGGAGGGTGCAGGGTCCATTCCATCAAGGAGGGGGTCTGTCGAAGAGCCAGGTTTTGAGGTTTCTTGCGAAGATGGGGAGCGATGTTGTCTGTCTGAGGTGGAGCGGAAGGGCGTTCCATGCTTTGGCCGCGAGGAAGGAGAAGGAGCGGCCTCCCGATCTGGTCTTTCTGGTGCGGGGGACCACAGCGTAGGAGAGCTGGGCTGATCGTAGGGTCCTTTGGGGTGCGTGGAATTTGAGTCGGCTGTTCAGGTATGCTGGTCCGGTGCCGTGGAGGGCCTTGTGTGCGTGGGTGAGCATCTTAAAGGTGATTCTCGCCTCGACGGGGAGCCAGTGGAGTGTGCGCAGGTGCTGGGAGATGTGGCAGTGTTTTGGCAGGTTGAGGACCAGTCTTGCGGCGGCGTTCTGGATGTTCTGTAGCTTGCGGATGAGGTTTTTGTTTATTCCAGCGTAGAGTGCGTTGCCGTAGTCGAGTCTGCTGGTGACCAGGGCGTGAGTGACTGTCTTTCGGTGTTCGAGGGGGATCCATTTGAAGGTCTTACGAAGGAGGCGGAGGGTGTGGAAGCAGGAAGATGAGACAGAGTTGATCTGGCGGTCCATTTTGAGCTCGGAGTCCAGGATGATTCCCAGGTTGCGTGCGTGGTCTCTGGGGGTTGGCGGGTTTCCGAGGGCGGTGGGCCACCAGGTGTCACTCCAGGCATCGGGGTTTGGGCCCATGATGAGTACTTCTGTTTTGATGGTGTTTAGTTGTAGGCAGCTGTTTTTCATCCATTTGGCGACGGCTTCCATGCCTTCTCGAAAGTTGCGACTGGCGGTGTTGGGCTCGTTGGATAGGGAGAGGATGAGCTGGGTGTCGTCTGCATATGACACGATGTTGAGTCCGTAGGTTCTGACGATGGGGGCAAGTGGAGCCATGTAGACGTTGAAGAGCGTCGGGCTGAGGGAGGAGCCCTGGGGGACTCCGCAGGTGATAGGTGTGGGGTCCGAGAGGAAAGGGGGGAGTCTGACCCGCTGCGTCCTGCTGGAGAGGAAGGAGCAGATCCAGTCGAGGGCCTTGTCCTGGATTCCTGCATCTTAGAGTCTGCGTATTAGGGTGCGGTGGGAGACTGTGTCGAACGCCGCTGATAGGTCGAGGAGGATGAGGGCTACTGTTTCTCCTTTGTCCAGTAAGGTGCGGATGTCGTCTGTTGCGGCGAGGAGGGCGGTTTCCGTACTGTGGTTTTTTCTGAAGCCGGATTGGGAGGAGTCGAGGATGTTGTGTTCTTCAATGAATGTGGCGAGTTGGCTGTTGATGGCTTTCTCGATGGCTTTCGCTGGGAACGGGAGCAGGGAGATGGGTCTGTAGTTTTTGAGGTCGGTGGGGTCCGCTGAGGGTTTCTTTAGGAGGGGGTTGACCTCTGCGTGTTTCCAGTCGTCGGGGAATGAGGCGGTCACCAGGGAGCAGTAGATGGTTTGGCGGAGCATGGGTGCGATGGTGTTGGCGGCTCTGTTGAAGATGTGGTGGGGGCAGGGGTCCGTGGGGGCCCCTGAGTGGATTGACTTCATTGTCTTCAGTGTGTCTTCGGTGGTGAGGGCTGTCCAGTCATCAATCGCTGGTTTCCGGGTGTCGGGGGTGGTTGGTGAGGGTTCAGTGTGTTGGTTGTCTTCGTCGAAGTTGTCGTAGATGCTCTTGATTTTGTGGTGGAAAAAGATGCTGAGTTTGTCGCAGAGGTCTTGTGAGGGAGGGATGTCGGTAGACTCGCTGGTGGGTTGGGCGAACTCCTCGATGATGCTGAAGAGTTCTTTGCTGTTGTGTGCGTGGGTGGAGATTCTGTCTTCAATCGCTTTTTTCCTCGTTTCTCTGATGAGTTGATGGTGGGCGTTGGTGGCGGCTCTGAAGTTGTTGTGGGCTTCTGTGGATTTGGTGTTTCTCCAGGCCTTTTCGAGGCGGCGGCATGTGCGCCTGGACTCTCGAAGTTCGGTGGTAAACCATCTGGCTTTCTTGGCACGGGTATTGTTGTTTTTCTTGAGGGGGGCTATGGTGTTGGTGCTGTCCGAGATCCATCTATGCAGGGTTTGGGCTGCGGTGTTGGGGTCGTCGTTTTCCGCGATGGTTGGGGTGGAGTTGTTGAGTGAGGAGGTGAGCTGGTCATCAGTGATTTTGGTCCAGTTTCTTTGTGGAAGCAGGTGCTGGTGTCTGTGGATGGTGGGTGTTCTGAAGGTGAAGTGGACGCAACGATGGTCGGTCCATGGGAGTTCGGTGGTGTGGCTGAAGGTGATGGAGTTTCCTGTAGTGAAGAGGGGGTCGAGGGCGTGTTCTGCTGAGTGCGTGGGCTCGGTCACGATCTGGCGGAGTCCAATGTTGTGGAGGTTGTCCAGGAGGGATGTGGTGTTGGGGTCCAGTTGATTGTCGAGGTGGAAGTTGAGGTCTCCCAGCAGGGTGTAGTTGGTGGATGCGATGGCCTGCGGGGAGATAATGTCCGTAATGGAGTTGGCGAAGGGTCCGCGGGGTCCAGGGGGTCGGTAGATGAGGGTTCCTCGGAGGGCGGCGGTGGGGCTGGCCAGTATCTTGAAGTGAAGGTGTTCCATTAGTTCTGTGGACTTGTCAGGGAGTGTGCTCAGGCGGAGGCTGGATTTGTGGACGATGGCGATTCCTCCTCCTGGGTGGATGGGGCGGTCCTTCCTGGAGATCTTGTATCCTTGGGGGATGGCGATGGCGATGTCCGGTCCCGAGGTGGTGTTGGTCCAGGTTTCGGTGAAGAATGCTACGTCTGGGGTTGTGCTGTCGAGGAGGTCCCAGATTTCTGTGGCGTGTTTGTGGAGGGATCGGACGTTGAGGAGGATGCATTGCAGGGTCTTCGGTTCGGTTGTGTTCTTGTGGGCGGGTTGTGCTGGATCCGTGTTCTTGGCGGTGCTGCAGGTGTGCCGGTAGCGGTGACAGCTGAAGGGTCCATGGGTGTCGGCTGGTGATGCTAGCTTGCAGTTGTTGTTGCAGCCTGGGTTGAGTGCGTGGAGTGCTGCTGGGTCGTAGCGTTGGCGGGGCGGAGGTCCAGGGTTCCTGGTGCTGGTCGCGGACGGGTCGCAGACGAGCGCAGACGTGCTTGCCTTTGACGCACCTTCGGTGCACCAGCGGCGCGCGCGCAGTGGCCGCCATTAAGTAGGGGTCGGGGAGGGCTGGACAGCTGGGAGGCGGGAGCAGGGAGGGGAGCTGGATTGGGCCGGTCGTGCTGGGGGGCGGGGAGGGGCCGCGGGGGCAGCAGCGGCGGGGAAAGGTAAAGGGAGGAAAGAAGGGATAAAGAAAAAAGAGAAAATAAGCAGAAATAAGGCACAAAAGAGCAGAGATGCAGAAAAGAGCAGAAAGGAGAGAGATAGAAAGGGTAAAAAAACGAGTGAAAACGGGTGAAGGAGCAGAGGGAGAGAAAGGGAAAATGGGCAAAAATAAGGCACAAAAGAGCAGAGGTGCAGAAAGGTGAAAGATAGAAAGGGAAAAAAACGAGTGAAGGAGCAGAGGGAGAGAAAGGGAAATGGGCAGAAATAAGGCGCAAAAGAGCAGAGGTGCAGAAAGGTGAAAGATAGAAAGCGGAGAAAAAGGAGTGAAGGAGCAGAAAGAAAGAAAGGAGACAGAGGTCCACTGGACCACCAGGGATGAGGCGCAGGGAAACCTGCGGGTGGAGAAGGGCCTCGATCACCAACACTCAAGAGTGCAGGGGCAGGGGCACCTCATTTAATGGTGGAGCTGCGAGGGTGGGAGAGCAATTTCACTGACAATGAGTCAGTGGTCTTGCTCGCCTGTCCCCGCAGTGGCCGCCATTAAGTAGGGGTCGGGGAGGGCTGGACAGCTGGGAGGCGGGAGCGGGGAGGGGAGCTGGATTGGGCCGGTCGTGCTGGGGGGGGAAGGGGCCGCGGGGGCAGCAGCGGCGGGGAAAGGTAAAGGGAGGAAAGAAGGGATAAAGAAAAAAGAGAAAATAAGCAGAAATAAGGCACAAAAGAGCAGAGATGCAGAAAAGAGCAGAAAGGAGAGAGATAGAAAGGGTAAAAAAACGAGTGAAAACGGGTGAAGGAGCAGAGGGAGAGAAAGGGAAAATGGGCAAAAATAAGGCACAAAAGAGCAGAGGTGCAGAAAGGTGAAAGATAGAAAGGGAAAAAAATGAGTGAAAACGAGTGAAGGAGCAGAGGGAGAGAAAGGGAGATGGGCAGAAATAAGGCGCAAAAGAGCAGAGGTGCAGAAAGGTGAAAGATACAAAGGGGAGAAAAAGGAATGAAGGAGCAGAAAGAAAGAAAGGAGACAGAGGTCCACTGGACCACCAGGGATGAGGCGCAGGGAAACCTGCGGGTGGAGGAGGGCCTCGATCACCAACACTCAAGAGTGCAGGGGCAGGGGCACCTCACTTAATGGTGGAGCTGTGAGGGTGGGAGAGCAATTTCACTGACAATGAGTCCACCCCTTGCGTTGCAGTTAAGAGAAGGTATGTCTGCAGAGGTCCCCAGATGTCAGCCGGCCTAGAGTTGAGAGGCAACATTTCTGAGAATATTCCATTTTGCTCCTGACAGTATAACATGTCTTGTAACCAATCTTTGAATTTTGGGGCCCGACCCCGACCCCACCTGCAAGCCAGATGTCTCCTTGCCAACAACAGTGCAACATTAGTGTATTTCCGAACCGTCCGTGCTATCTGTGCGGTGTAACCCAGTAGGAACAACAATGGATCTAGATCTAAAGCGACCCCTATCATAAGGGAGATGCCCTCACAAATCTGTGACCAATACTCCCGTACTTGCGGACAGTCCCATGCTAAATGGAGGAAGTCCGCCCCTCCCTGTCCGCATCTCTCGCATCTATCCGAGTCAGCCAAGCCGAATCTAACCTTCCTAACAGGTGTGTAGTATAACCTATGGAGGAATTTGTAATGTATAATTTTGAAGCGACAGCTAGACATCACCGCACCTGATAGGTCACAACAATACTCCCATTGGTCATCTGTAACCTCCCTGCCAAGGTCCAGTGACCAGTGCGCTCTAGCCGCACTCTCCACAACCGGTAGTTCTCTCCGGAGGCATTTATATATATTGGACACTAGATGTGCACCATCAGTGCTATTCAGCACTATCGTAAGCGGGGCTACACTGGGGGGTTCTCGAGGGTATTCAGGTAATAAGGCTTTCAAGCCTTCTCGCAGCCGTAGAAAATAGAATAGTTCCAAGGGGTTAGGCGTATATTCCCCCAAAAAACTTTATCGAGACCGAAATATCCCATCGTGGAATAGATCGCCCCATGTCTGAATTTTCAACCGGCGACACATATGCCGGAATCCCACCTCTTGGAAGAGCGCCATTTGCGTGTGATAAGACAGTGGCATTTGAGCTGTATACAGTAACGAGGTTTGCAACCGTCTCCCTATTTTACGCCATGCGTCCATCGTACAAGTCACCGTATTAGTGTGCATATCCAATTCCGATATGGGGGCATGAACCACTCCAGCCAATGGTAGTGGGTGAGCTATCCAGTCTTCTGCTGCAACCTGTGGCATGAAGGCAGTAGGCTTCATCCAATAATACAGGTAGTGCGCCTGGGCACTCAAATAATAAACTTCAAAATCAGGGACGTCGAAACCTCCCACATTATAAGGTTTTGTCATGACCGCCCATCGGAGTCGCGCCTGCTTGCCCCCCCATACCAGTCGAATAAGTTCAGAGCGCAAGGTTTTGAAAAAGAAAGCACCCGGGTGATAAGGGATATTGAGGAATAGATATAGGAAACGCGGCAAGACCACCATTTTTATGAGGGAAACTCTAGCCGCCATGGACAATGGTAGTTTGATCCATCGGGTCACCGAGTCAGCCAGTTTAGTTATAGCCACTCCATGGTTCATTCGCAACGTATCTCCCCTGTCTCTCGATATTTGTATCCCCAAGTAGCGCAACTCCGAGGAGCACCACTCCAGAGGATAATCGAGCGGGAATTCCGACACAGCAGGCGTTAGAGGGAAGAGCTGGGACTTACCCCAGTTAATAGAAACGCCAGATAGGCCCCCAAAAGCGACAAATTCCCGCAGTAATGCGTTCAAGGTGGTCTGGGGTTCTTTGACGTATAGCGTGACATCGTCAGCATATAATG
Source organism: Lissotriton helveticus (assembly GCF_964261635.1). NCBI lineage: Eukaryota > Metazoa > Chordata > Amphibia > Caudata > Salamandridae > Lissotriton > Lissotriton helveticus. The sequence goes on along the minus strand of NC_136061.1, from coordinate 1,912,331,686 downwards.
AAATAGAGAGTTGCCGTTGAAAGCAATTAAAGGCGCTGACTTTGTGTAGCAGTCGAATGCGACAGGCGAGCGGTTCTATTGCTATGGCGAAGAGTAAAGGGGAGAGGGGACACCCCTGGCGGGTACCCCTCGTTATTGCAAAGGTATCAGTCAGACGGCCGTTCGCAAGCACTCTCGCCTTCGCAGCCGTGTACAGCAAACGCACCCAATCTACAAATATCGGGGTAAACCCCATCTTCTGCAACACCGTGAATAAGAACCCCCATTCTACAGAGTCGAAGGCTTTCGATGCCTCTAAGAAGACAGCTGCGAGTGGTATCTCAGGGCTCACCGTCTGGATCAGGGAGAAAACAGTACGGAGGTTGTGTGAGGTGGATCTCGTAGGGACGAATCCTGACTGATCAGGCAATATGAGTGTGGTCATGAGCAAGGAAAGTCTCGCAGCGAGCACCTTGGCTAGGATTTTGGCATCGCAATTTAATAGCGACAATGGACGATACGAGTCACAGTGCTTAGCATCTTTACCTGGCTTAAGTAAAGACGTGATTACAACCTCTCTCATGGACCTCGGCAGTACACCCACCTCCAAGGCATCTTCAAAAACCTCCCGCAACACTGGTGCCATGATATCCACATAACATTTATAAAATTCTGCGGGAAGCCCATCGTGACCTAGCGCCTTTCCGTTGCTCAAGGACATTATGGCATCTCGCACCTATCTAATTCAAGCGATGCTCCTAGAAACTGTCTATGGGCGTCGCTTATCCAGCAGAGTGCGATATCCCCCAGAAAGCCGCCATGGTCAAAGTCCCCAGTCGCCCGTGATGTATAAAGTTGTTCATAGTGTGTTTGGAGAGTGTTCAGTATGCCAATTGAGTCTTTGCGTACTTCCCCGTCAGCTGTAGTCAGCTCTAAGATAGTGTTTGAGCCTCGCGCCCTACGAACCGCCATTGACAGTGCTTTACCCGGTCTCCCTCCCTCATTATAAGCGCGGGCTTTCCAGTGCTTTCCCTTGAACTGTACCTCCCTTTGCGCCTCTGCCTCATATTCTGACAATTTAGCCCTGAATTCCTACTGCACTGTTCCTGCAGCTCCCTGCACCATGCTTCTCTCCAGTGCCCGCAGGTCTTCTTCCAGCCTGTGGAGCGTGCGCTGTATATCTCTCAGCACCCCGGAGCTCTTAGCAATGCACCATCCCCTCACTGTAACCTTGAAGGCCTCCCAAATTGTTTCCACACTATCCACAGTATCCTTGTTACGGGGAAAAAACTCTTCTATTTCGCCAAGGTGGGCGTGGTTTATCAAACCCGGGCATATCTAAAGTCAGCAGAACCGGGCAGTGGTCAGAATGTGTTCTGGGCAGGTGTTGAGCATTCAGGACATGTGGCGCTAGATTCTTTGACACAAAGATATAATCGATTCTGGCCCATGTTCCAGTGTATGATGTGAAATGTGTGCCATCCAGCAGGTCAGGGTGCAGGTGTCTCCAACCATCGACTAACCCCTCCTCTTCCACTATCCCCCGAAGGGTCTCTCTCGCCCTGGGATGGTATGTCGCGCACCCATCCGCTCTATCCAACCTCGGATTTAGAGCAACATTGAAGTCTCCACCCCAAATTAGATGACTAGAACCCACATCCATCACAACTCCCCAGAGCACAGTGAAAAAATGGGGATCATCAATATTAGGTGCATAACAATTGGCAATGGTGATTGTCTCCCCACCCAGTCTCCCCCACAAAATCACATACCTCCCCTCCTTATCTACATGTTGACCCTGTAGTGTAAACGGGAGAGCTCGATGTATAAGGATGACAGTACCCCTGGCGTATGAGGAATAGTTTGAGAAGACCCTCACACCTGCCCATCTCTTACCGAACGCAGATGTAGCTGACGGGGGGGATGTGAGTCTCTTGTAGCATGACCACCTGTACGTTATGTCTATCCCAATAGGCCATCAACTGTCTGCATTTACGTGTATCCTTAAGCCCTCGCACATTCCACGATATAAAGGTACATTTGTTAATATCCCCTGCGCCCATAAATGTCAACTTTGTCCGGCTTTATGAAATTACAATGCGTCATCCATGTCATCAGTATATTGCAATCATTCCTTCCACTACCAATACCCCAGTATACCGCTATGTCCGTTTGCTTGTGTATATCGCACTCAACCAACTCACGTAACCCCCAGGCATTCCCCCAGAACCTCCCACTGAAGCATCCCCAACTTGCCAGTTTCTCCATCCACCCCACCCCACCCCAATTCCCTCAACAACCAAGGGTGATAACATACCCCATACCAACAGTAACCGCATGGGTAATACCCGCTAGGTAGCATTCCAGGTGGCAGCACATTACCCCCTCTTCTCCACCAGCTCCCTATGGCGGAGCTCACCCAGCCAGTGGGAGAGAGGGGGGTACCCGGCGAACAGAATCTAAATCAGCTTCCCCCGGGCCAAGTCCCTAGCCCATCTTAACTTGAGGAGGGAGAAAGGACAGCGAACCTAGCTACAGCCATGAATCAGTCCACAAACCAGTACTCACATACAGGAACCAGGTCGATATCAAAAAGTCTCAAAAGCTGCGTGGTCACTGTTCATCTTCCTCCATATGGTCGTGTCTGCGATCAGGCTCAGCAACCCCGTCCCCATTCTGGTGTGCCGTGCGTTTATAATGTTTGATGAATTCTTCTACTTGTTGCGGCTTCGTAAAGAACCTCTGACGCCCCTGACATGTGATCCGCAGTCGAGCCGGATAGAGCAGTGCATAGTCCACTTGGAGATTGCGAAGTTTCGCTTTAACATCTAAAAACTTACGCCGTTCCTCCTGCACCATGGGCGTGAAATCAGGATATATCGTGAAGTTGTTGCCATCAAAAGAGTGTTTTGGAGGTTCGGGCCGCACGTAAGGCAGTGTCTCTATCTCTATAGTTTAGCAGGCGGGCGATGATAGGTCTCGGTTTCATGCGCGGTTTGGGCACCGGTCCCAGGGATCTATGCGCCCTCTCCACTATGAACTGGGGCAAGAACGCTTCCGGACCTACCGCTGCCAACAGGAGTTTTTCCACATATTCCTCCATTTTACCCACATTTGTGGATTCCGGAACTCCTACTATGCGTATATTATTACGCCGGCTTCTCGCCTCCAAATCCTCGTTCTAGTGCGCAGTATGTCATCCATCCGTGTAAGTCGCGTCGTGTGCTGCCCTGAGGTATCCTCGACATCTGAAACCCACTGTTCCACCTCCTTCAACCTCCCCTCGTGAACATCCAATTTGTGGACTACAGCATCCATCCGGGACGACATCCTGTCCACCTTGTCCGCGATGGTCGCGAATCCCTGGCGCATCTCACGAAGGATTTCCTGGACATCCGTGGAAGTGGTCGCCTGGCCATCGACGGAGCTGCTAGCCTCCATCTGCTTCTGCTGTTCCAGGCTAGTGCGAGTCGCTTTTTTTGTGGCGTCAAACGTGAGCTTCGGTTGTCGCGCATCTGGCCGTCCCATCTTCGCCACCGGGCAAGTCGATGCGACACAATTCGCGATGTTCCGAGCGACAAGGCCTCTTCGTAAGTGAAGGCACGTAGGTCAGAACGGTCGCAGTATCTTTACCGCCCCGCCGAACGCCAACAGGGATCGGTGACTGCGCAAGGTGTGGGTGTGCGGCTACGACAGGTTTCTGATGATTCCTCTGGCCATAGGTAGCCCACCTGGCTCAGGCCCGGCAATATTCCAGCAGTCCCACAACATTCCTGTCCCACCGTGCACCAACAATGATCAATACAATGAGGTAGCAAAGTTCCCAGGTCCAATGCACGCTATTCGGGAGTACCAATCAGTTGGCAGTTACTACCAACCCGTCCAGGTAGGTCGCATGCAGGTAGGTGTAAGTTCTCCAGTATATGGGGTGCTGTCAATAATCAATATAGCATTCTAGTCTGCAGGATCGCAACAACTTTGCACGTACCCAAATCAACGCAGCAGTTGCGCCTCCAAGGGTGGCGAAATGCAGCTCCTCCCAAGTGTATGGCACACCAGGTGTATGTTAGCGCAATTCCCGTCGCATGTAGTCCTCACCTCGGGGTATGTATAGTACTAGGAGCAGGTGGGGGGGGGGTGCCCCGCGCAGTAGCAGATGGTGAATATTGCTCCCCAGCAACGTCTGTAGATCTGGACTCTCTCCGGCGTGCCCCGCTCCTCGCACCTCGCAGGCGAAAGGGCGGACTCGCCAGCCAGCAGCAAGGAGCCCAGCAGCCCCCACCAGCACCCGGCGTTAGCGCTCGGTCAGGCGTGCCCGGTTCACTTCTCCACGCATTGAGGGCAGGACAATTAGGGTCCTCCGGCGTCTCCGCAGTCAGTGGAGAACCAGCTCCCGAGATGTACGCCACACTCGATGTGTCCCAGCAGGGCACCGGCAACGCTCGGTGGGGATCACACTGCGCAAGGGTTCACAAGGACTGCACACAATTAGTACACAAGCGGGAAAGGGCTGCACCAGAACAAGGCACATATCTGCACACGGTGTATATCTCTGCTGCGAGGAAGGAGCACAAAGGCCGTCCCCCAGTGCCGCCGCTCTGTAGATCGCAGGAGATTTCGCGCCTTTCGGGGCCCAGTTGCCACCACCAAAGCCTCGGCCTCACGTTATCCGGCAAGCCGTCCAGCCGCTCAGCGTTCTCCAGCAGTCAGGTTCGCCGGGGACGGGAGAGCCTCCCACGGCCGCAGGCAGCAAGCAATCGACTCCAAAATTGAACCGGAGTCGCCGTGTAGCCCCCTCAGCAGATGGGAGCAATCTCGGCCCGATCGATCGCCGATATCAGGATAATTTTAGGATTGATATCGCCAGGATGTGGGAGCCTCACGGGAAGGCGTCCATTCACTAGTGCGCCACCTAGCGCCCCCCGGGTTTGTGAATTCAGTTTGTAAATACCAGCAATACAACCTAGTATGCACATTGATGGAACCTTCGGAGGAAATTAACCTCTTTTCACACTTATTAGCATAACTCTGCATGACTTTAGTCAGCGTCTCTCTCTAGACCTTACTCTTCACTTACTCTTCACTTGCCAACAGGTCTTGCCTGCCAGCCTTTTGGTTTTTCCAGTGAAGAAGCAGGGCAAAATCAAACACTTACCTAATAATCCCAAGCCCCGTGTATACAGTGACACCAACTTCTATTGCTGAACAAGAAATAAAAGGCATGGAATTGGGCAATGTGTGCGCTAGCAATGTGTGGATCCATTTTTCACTAAAAAGATTGACACTGGCTTTTACAACATTTCCAGAAGGTAAAGGACCGCTTTATATACCCACCAGATACTGCACAATATATTACCTTTCTCAAAAAACAAATCTTAACACTTTCATGGAATTTCTTTAACTCTTTAACTTATATTGTACAACTGCTCACCAACTTAACACTTACCAACAAAAGAATATTATTAACGACATAGGCGAAACCTAATGCATTTACCAGTCAACTAATCAATCAAGTGACTTGTAAAATGTGACTACTCACCCATAAGGGTTTCAAGGCCCGGGGCGGGGGAGAAATGCTGATCTGTCCCAGTAACTGTGGTTCAGTCGAAGAGCCAGGTCTTGTGGTCCTTCCTGAATTGGGGCAGTGACAGTGATTGCCTTAGGTGGTGAGGGAGGGTGTTCCAAGTCTTTGTGGTGAGGTAGTGGAAGGATCTTCTCTCGGCCTTGGTCTTGTGTGGGATGGTGGCCAGGGCCAGTTGGGCAGAGCGGATGTCTCTGGTGGGTGCGTGGAATGCGACGCCATGGTTAAGGTATGCCGGTCCTGCCTCATGTAGGACTTTGTAGGCGTGTGCGAGGAGCTTGAAGGTGATTCTTTTGTTGACTGGGAGCCAGTGGAGGTCTATCAGGTGACTGGTGATCTGGCTGCAGGGGGGATACTGAGAATGAGTCTGGTGGCGGTGTTCTACATGCGTCTTAATTTCTTGAGATGTTTCTGGGTGATGCCGGCATATAGTGCGTTGCCATAGTCAAATCTGCTACTGATTAGTATATGGGTGAGCGTCTTTCTGGGTTCGGTGGGTATCCTCTGGAAGACCTTTCGGAGCAGGCGTAGCATGTGGAAGCAGGATGATGAGGCAGCCTTGATCTGGCGAATCATGGGGAGCGAGGAGTCAAAGATGATGCTGAGATGTTGTGCGTGGTCTGTGGGTGTCCGGGGGCATCCAAGATCTCTGGGCCATCAGGAGTCATCCCAAGCGGAGGGGTTGTAGCCCAGGAAGAGGAATTCGGTCTCTCTGAGTTTAGCTTGAGGCAGCTGTCCTTCATCTAGCTGGTGACAGCCTTCATCCTGTTGTAGAAGTTGTTCTTAGCGACTGTGGGTTCGTTGGTGAGGGAGAGGATCATCTGAGTGTCGTCTGCGTAGGAGATGATATTGAGTCTGGGGTTCCTGACGATGGCTGCTAGTGGGTGCCATGTAGATGTTGAAGAGAGTGGGGCTCAGGGAGGAGGTCTGAGGCACTTCGCAGCTGGTGAGGAAGGAGTGGATCTATTCCAGGGCTTTTTTGTGTATGCCTTGCGCATAGGTTGCAGTGGGAGATGGTGTCGAAGGCGGCAGAGAAGTCCAGGAGGATGGGGGCTGCAGTTTCGCCTCGTTCGAGGAGGGTGCCGACCAGTGCTCTTTATGATCTGCACTTCTGCTGTTTTATGATTTTTACCCATTGATGATGGTCCAATTGTGAAATTTTAATAATGATGGACTATTATGCATGGTATGTTGTTTCTCTTTGCCTTTTATGGTCATACTGGCCGAAACAAGATCTTTTGAATTTGAATTTACAGGTGTAGCACTTGTTACCCCACATACGGATGGCATAACCTATACTGCCTTTGTGGACAAACTGTTCCCAAAATAGAAGGCCACTGAAAGGTCAATACTAAACACCAAGTGTAGGAAAGGTTCTCTTTTTGTATCATCACCCCTCCCTAGCCACCCACATTTTTGAGCTGATGCTTCTGGTTCTTCGACTCTGTAGTGTACTGGGTCCTGCTGTACAGGCCCCAGTGCATGTGCTCTGACCCCAACGATTGGCTAATACCCTATTGTCTTGTTTAACTTGCATATAAGTTCCTAATATATGGTACCAGAGGTACCCTTAGATTAGAAATGTCGCTAGTGGACTGCAGTATTTAATTGTGCCATTACTGCAACTAATTGTGACACCACTGCTGTAACAAGTTGAAAACATGACTCTAGGCCTGCCACTGCAGCCTAGCTGGGCTGCCTAATACCTGCCAACTTGACATGGCAAACTGAACCCTTTTGCTAGGTCAAAACCATGCACTTTTCACTGTACCACGGCCGATGGTCCCATTGGCTAATCCGGAGTTCTTCTAGCTATCGCGCTAATGGCTAAATTCCGTTTGGGACCATGAAACATATTACTACAAGGTATCAAATTATTCATTAGATTATACCTGACTCATTGCTTAGATTGGATTTAAGATAACGTTTACTTGAAAGGTGATGTTAGAAAGTCACAACATTTTTGCCGTTAACCTCCGGTAGCCTTTTCCGACTATTTTCAGAAGTTGTCACCCGAGACAACATGCTGCCTCCCTGCTAAGAATTGTGACGAGCTCCCAGGAACAGGTAACAATGCGATTTGCTGAAAGGTGGAGGTGTGACCTCCTCCAGCAGGATGACTACCAGACGGTGGTCACAGATGTCTCAATTAAGTAAATGGCGATCCTACCGTTGTTGGCCCCTCCCTTTGTGTAGGGGTGACAGGCTGGAATATCCTCCATAGGGTGAAAACCCCTTGTAGAACTGAGGAGTCACTCATTATGCTGGGTACATCCTAGGGGTCTACTAATGGCTCCTTACAGGGGAAGAAGGTTTGTACCATTTTGAATTTGGATGTGGAAGGTTATCCTTGGACTGTTTGGTGGCCAAACCACCAGGAAGTGATGCAAAAGAGGGAAGGATTGCCCCATTGGCTAATGAGTCCTCTCCCACAAACAAGAAGATGGCAGAAAACTGGCACCCCAGATGCACGGTCCTCAGATCACTACGGGGATGGCACAGAGATTGAAAAAAAGACTCTGCAGCTCCCTGGACCCCCCAAAGAGAGGCTGCACCAAAGACAGGACTGCATCCAAGAGACACGCAGAGAAGGCTGTGCCCACTTATGGAATAGAGTGCCACTTATGCCAGGACGGAAGAAGGGACTACAAGAGGTAGGTGGCTACTATGCTTCAGGGCTACAGAAAGCTAAAGAAACCCATACCCATATAGAGCCCAGCTGCCAGAAATGCCTGCCTGCCACTGGATGACTTTACCTACTGGAAAACCGTGTCTAGACCTTTTCGAGGTGTCCCCAAGCCCATTGGGCTCCTATTCGAAGTTTAAGTGGACTCAGTACCCCTAAATAAAAGGATTGACTTACCTGTAAGAGCCCCTGACCCAGCTGTAACCGGGAGACCAGCATACCAGTGACTAGACCTGCAATCGACTCCCCTGCTGCATCGTGGGACATACAGTCCTCCAGCCAGAGTGGACTCCTGAAGTTTGTTGACCCCAGGGTGGTTCTAGGGAAAATGTCAGTGTTTTAGAATCCTCTGCATCCCTTTTCCCAGCACCACGATGACTTCTTGGCTGGATTGCATTAATGGAGAAAAGTACACCAAGGATCCGAAAACTGCTGACTCTGTGGTCTCCCTTACCGCCTAACTACTTAACCCCTAAGGGGAAACGCAAGGAGATTGGGGTTTGTTGCAGCACTCTACAGCAGACAGAAAAATGAGGCAGGGTAAAGCCCTGGTGTAGTGATGAAGTACAGGAAGTAAAGTTCCAATGGTAGTTTATTTCCTAAAGTGCACAGACAGGGGTAATACGGTCCTTCCCAATGCCGCTCCAGTAAGCAACTGTCTTCCAGCGAAACCCCTGACATTCAGGAACATAGAACCCAATACAAGTAATAACGACCCCAAACCCAGAGCATACGCTCACTTATTACTGGTACGCGAGCCTACCACGAGCCCACACATCCCCCTTTCTTAAATACAAAACAGACAAAAAGAAAAATACATTAATAACCAACAAAACAAAATGCATTTTGCATAATTAACAAAATACAATTCCCATAATTTCCACGAAACACCCTCCTCCAATACATACAAATAAAGACTCCAAATTCCTATTTAAAACTTCGACAATAAAGTTTTTTAACCATAAAGGTGGTTTCTTAACATTTTTACCTACCTTACTCTCATCCACATTGCAATGAGACACCTCCATATTCTGAACTTTGCCAGCATTTTGCTCTGAGTCATCCATGTACCAGCATTGCATACACTCATAGAACCCTTTTCAACTTTAGTAGAAGAACCATAACCATTGATTCCAGCACTCCTAGTGTCACTAAACAAAGGAGGACCTGATTCAACCACCTTGTGTTTTTCAGCATTCTCCAAAATGTCATCCATCCCATCGTCCAAATTTTCACATTTCACCTTTCCCTCACATCATGCATCCATATTGTACAATGCCATATGACTGAGATTCCGTACTTTGCCATTACTTTAGTTAACAGCAGTGTGTAAAACCTAAACAACATCTTCAGGGTCATAAAATTTACTTTCTCCTTTTGCTATGAACTCAGGTTTCGGTATGCGTACCGTAGCTCTAATCTTGGCATTTACATGTGTAGTACTGTGCTTGAGATCTTAGTAGTCCTTGCTCTTTTCGTGGATATTGGCCATGGCATTTCTAACCATCTCTAGAGACCAGAGTTCAAAACATGAGTTAAATAACTAACCTGGATTGTACTTTGTTCTGGGGTTCATGTCTCTCATAATCAAAAATGGCGATAACCCGGTAGCTCCATATCTAGTAACTCTGTATGCCAATATTACCTTTAGCTTGGACTTCCCAATCTTTGTCACAGGCATGCTGGAGCCCAAAGAGACTCTCCAAGATGGTTGAGACTTTTTACATTGTAAACAACTAAGGAGTGGCTAAATAAGAAAAATAAATATATTTGTAAGAAATAAAAGGATTTTTTTGGTTATATTATTGTGGTTTTGTGCCCTATCTAATCAGTGAATCAGGAAAAGAAAAATGTTTCTCTTTTGAAGAAGGACCCTCACTCACCACTAGTTGGTGACATGCTTCATCATTGGGTCCCCGCTGGGGTGGCCGAATGCCTCCCCAGCGTGCTACAATGCCTGAATTACAGCGGAGCTGGATGGTGATGTGTGCAACAGTGTACAAACAAAATGTGTGGAATTTACTGTGAGTGCAATATTAAAAATACAAGTTGAAGCCTATACAAAATTATTTTTTTTTATTAAAGGCCAACCTGTAATAGATTAAAAACAAAGTGAGCGGACAAAGCTAGGTTCTATTTAGGAAACCTGTGTCCTATAAATAAAACAAGTGGTCAACATGTTTCTGCTGTTCAATTTGCAATTTTAGCTCAGCATTCGTCAGGACCTAAGAAAATAGAGGATAGTCCTCCGGTGGTATGCGCACGCTAAGGCGCACCCTCCCGTGAGGCTCAAGGTGTAAAAAATACAAATATTGTATGTTACTCACGGTTAGTACCCGTGGAAGCTCACTGCAATTCACAGGAGCTAAAAAACCTGTAGAAAAGAAACAGAACATAGACAGGACATAAAGTTACACACATTTTCAATAGTCAAGAATTAGTCAGTAATGAAGCATGATATTTTTTGTCAAATATTCATGATACCTCTATTTCTATTATTTTTACCATTGAAAAACATATCTCTATCTATAACAGAGTAGACAGAAAGAAGGCGGTTTGCCCTGCCATAGATCATTTATCAACCATGGGTCGCAAAAGTCGCTAAATTCAAAGCACTTAATGAACATTGGCAGGGAATGGCAGGAATTCCCTGCTTGACACAGCATCTATTCAGCCAACTGTGTTAAATAAAATCAAAGTAGCAATAGTGATTCGTATCAGGATGGATTCCTTATTGGTGCGTTAGTAGAATGCCAGGGAAAATCCCTCTCTAGGATTCAGTGGTATTGGAAATAGAACAAGGGACTTACATTTCAAGAGAACATTACTCTCCCCTTGGGTCGAGACAAAGCGGGAAATCTTCACGCAGTCCCGATCTTAAAAAGAGGCAGGAGAGAATAGCGTTATCCCTCATGCTGTAAGTGTTCCCATTAAATCACCGCTTGTCTCGATCTATGATTATCTCGTCACTTACTTCAGTAACCGCGACTCCCCGCATGGTACCTACATTCGTGGTCGTTGTCCGCCCCAAAGTGAAAGGCACCATCCATGATCATAGCTTATAGTCCCTCCCCGAGCGTACCGATCACGTGCACAACGTGGTCGTACGTAGCCAAGGACCGGCTATTTCTTAAAGGGGAAGTGTGTGAATTGGTATTCTCATTGCAGGGTTCGAAACTGCAGTTCGGTACATACGAAGTAAATATTCGAGTGATGTTAAAATTCAGAAAAAAGCCTTATAATGTAAAGCAACAAAAGGAATACTCAGTTTTATAAAGAGCTGACCAGTAGGCGTACCAAGTAATTTCAGGAGCGGACATCGCTCATCAAAATTTTTTTTTTAATTAAATGAGCGATTTTAAATTGGCTAGATATCAAAAGCATCAGGAGTGTCCAGTGTAGCGTAATGGCATACATCAAAGTAAGGGTAGTGTTTAGTAAAGTCGTGTTGACAAATCGACATTCTATTATCTTTTACAATCTTTTAAAAAATGCCATAATATTGGTGGGCAAGCAATGAATTACTCATTCATTAACAGTGAACAAAAAATGAGCAAAATTGAGTAAAAAATGCATAAAAAATGCATAAAGAATGCAGTCAGTGAAAGCCAACCGAAGATTAAGCTGTCAGAAAGGGTTGCTCTCATGACCCATGAGCTATGTGCCCTGGTTAGCAACGCCTAACAGTGCCCCAAGGGATTTCATCGTTAAGCCCATTCTTATCTGTGGCTTTCACTTTCGGGCGGACAACGACCACGAATGTAGGTACCATGCGGGGAGTCACGGTTACTGAAGTAAGTGACGAGATAATCATAGATCCAGACAAGCAGTGATTTAATGGGAACACTTACCGCATGAGGGATAACGCTATTCTCTCCTGCCTCTTTTTAAGATCGGGACTGCGTGAAGATTTCCCGCTTTGTCTCGACCCAAGGGGAGAGTAATGTTCTCTTGAAATGTAAGTCCCTTGTTCTATTTACAATACCACTGAATCCTAGAGAGGGATTTTCCCTGGCATTCTACTAACGCACCAATAAGGAATCCATCCTGATACGAATCACTATTGCTACTTTGATTTTAATTAACACAGTTGGCTGAATAGATGCTGTGTCAAGCAGGGAATTCCTGCCATTCCCTGCCAATGTTCATTAAGTGCTTTGAATTTAGCGACTTTTGCGACCCATGGTTGATAAATGATCTATGGCAGGGCAAACCGCCTTCTTTCTGTCTACTCTGTTACAGATAGAGATATGTTTTTCAATGGTAAAAATAATAGAAATAGAGGTATCATGAATATTTGACAAAAAAAATCATGCTTCATTACTGACTAATTCTTGACTATTGAAAATATGTGTCACTTTATGTCCTGTCTATGTTCTGTTTCTTTTCTACAGGATTTTTAGCTCCTGTGAATTGCAGTGAGCTTCCACGGGTACTAACCGTGAGTAACATACAATATTTGTATTTTTTACACCTTGAGCCTCACGGGAGGGTGCACCTTAGCGCGCGCATACCACCGGAGGACTATCCTCTATTTTCTTAGGTCCTGACGAATGCTGAGCTAAAATTGCAAATTGAACAGCAGAAACATGTTGACCACTTGTTTTATTTATAGGACACAGGTTTCCTAAATAGAACCTAGCTTTGTCCGCTCACTTTGTTTTTAATCTATTACAGGTTGGCCTTTAATAAAAAAAAAATTGTATAGGCTTCAACTTGTATTTTTAATATTGCACTCACAGTAAATTCCACACATTTTGTTTGTACACTGTTGCACACATCACCATCCAGCTCTGCTGTAATTCAGGCGTTGTAGCACGCTGGGGAGGCATTCGGCCACCCCAGCGGGGACCCAATGATGAAGCATGTCACCAACTAGTGGTGAGTGAGGGTCCTTCTTCAAAAGAGAAAGATTTTTCTTTTCCTGATTCACTGATTAGATAGGGCACAAAACCACAATAATATAACCAAAAAAATCCTTTTATTTCTTACAAATATATTTATTTTTCTTATTTAGCCACTCCTTAGTTGTTTACAATATATTGATAGGGGCACAGGAGTGCTTGCTCATGCCCTTCCTCTCTTGTTGTTAATTCTATACCTGAAACTTTTTACACACCCCACTTACAAATGTCGCCATGGGGAATCCTTAAGGCTCCGTAAAGGTCAATGGACCCTTTCCACCGTTTGGATAATTAGAGCGTAATAGAGAAAGTCATTAAAGCATCATGGATGTTTATAATTTGCAATGAGTTCAATGACAAGGGGTTAAGATAGTTGTAAAGTCTTTATTTTATTTTTAAGGTTAGAGTCTCGAATATCTTTATTCAGTTTAGTATTTCACAGACATAAAAGAAGAGGTTAGGGCGTGGCCAAGATGGCGGAGTGAACGGACGTGTTCTGCCGGAGCTCCTGCGCCCGCCAAGGCCCTAAGCCCTAATTGCAGCTTCTCTCCCCCCTAGCCGAGCCTGGTGGCCGGGTGTGGGCGAGGAGATCCCCAGGTGCAGCAGAGCGAAGCTCCGGTCCCTTAGGGAGCCGCAGCGCAGACAGCGGAGGTCTCGGCCGCTTGCACGCGCAGCGGTGGCGACGAAGCAGCCCGCATTGAGGGCCCACCTGAGGCGGCGCCGGCCCGGAGGGCGAAGTGACGGACCTCCGCACTGCAGAGAAACGGGCCCGGAGGGGAACGGCCACGAGTTGGTGGCTTTTGCTGCGCCGGCCCCCGGAACTAGTGGTGCCCGACGTCTGGAATCGCGGAGGACCCCGGCTCCCCCCCGGAACTACGCGAGGCCGCGGCTGCGGCCCAGCGAGAGACGAACAGAGGCCCGGAACACCGTCGGCGCGAGGTGCAGGAGAGCCGGGCGCTCGCAGGAGAGTGGTCGGCGGACCGGCACCGGGAGCGCGCGGGGCGGCACTCTGGTAAGAAGAAGTGCCCTGGCCCCGTTCCCGCCCCCAAATCTACCTGAGGCCGCGGCTGTGGCCTAGTCGGCGGTGGTCCGGAGCCAGGACCGGACGGAGATAGAGCACGGCCCGGAGCGGACTTCTTGGGACTCGGGGCTTGGGCAAGGGCCGGACGGCTGACTCGACAGGCCGCGAAGGGGGACACTTGCACGGAGACGGAGCGGGGCCCTGGCTCCGGGCCGCCATGACCGGAGGTGGAGAGGGAGAGACCGGGTGAGCGAGAGTGGGTGTCCGGAGGAGTGAGGACTCGTGGTGCACCTCGCAAGGGTGACCCTGCGATTTTCGCGACACCTACCCCCTAGGGCCCGGCTGGAGGGACGGATTGAGGCCCGGAACACAGTGGCTGGACAGCACTGAGACGCCGTTGTCGAGACAGGCGCGGGAGGGGCGCAGACTGCCCCGGTGCATCACGGAGTGACTGTGACCGATACCGAGGATTGAGGGGCGGTAGTAAGCCGCGACGCCGGCCAAGAGCGGGACACCGGTCGAGGGGCCCCCCCCCCCCTCTACGCCACGGACTCGACACCAGAGGTGAGGAGTGAGCTGGGTGTGTGTACCGCAGCGCCAGGCCCCCGTGGGAGCCCCGGGTTGCCCGGAGGAGGTTGGGAGTCTGAGACATTTCATACCATAGAGGCAGGGGAACCGGAGCAACGCCTGTCACCGGCTGGGACGGCAGTAGGGCAACCTGGGAAAAGCGCCGAGCGCCATTGAGTTCTTCCTGAGTGGCCGGCAGCCGGGGGCCTGAACGTGGGTCGCTGGACTTGTCGAGGTACGACCCGCATAGCGCAGGCTCTCGAGGGTGCAGGCCGAAGATACGGGCCTACCCCGAGGTAACAGATCAGCTGGGGACTGCCAGAGCTCACACGTGCACTGCGGCGCAGGGGAGAAGATGGCCGGGCAGAAAGGCGGCAAAGGAGGCAATCGGACGCTCGCAGACATGCTCAATAAACCAGCCAGCAAAGGGGACAAGCCCCCGACTCAGTCAGGAGGTGCAAGCGGATCGCAAGGAGGGAACAGCGGTGAGCCACCGGTCACCAGATCCTTTTTGGAGTCCTTGTTTGGGACCTTGCGGGACGACTTTCTAGAATTGAAGAAGGAAGTGGCCGGTGAAGTACGAGAACTGCGCAGGGAGGTGGACGGTCTTGGGGAGAGGGTGGAAGCGGTTGAGACCTCCACGCAAAGGCAGGACGATGAGATAACACACTTGCAGCAGGAGGTCCTCCGCCTCAGGGACCAACACATTGACCTACAACTGCATAACGAGGATCTGGAAAACAGGGCAAGGCGGAACAACATACGAGTCCGGGGGGTGCCGTCCACGGAAGAGGCTTCTGGCATTGTGGTCTATCTGCAAGAACTGTTCCGCACTGTCCTCGGCGAGCCTGCGGACTTCCCTATCAGGATTGACAGGGCTCACAGAGTGGGCCCGCGACGACGGGCGAATGGCCCTCCACCGGACATACTGGCTTTTCTTCCTGACTTCCCGCTGAAAGAGAGGATCATGTATGAAGCGCGGAAGAAGCAAACGATAGCATTCAGAGATCACCAGGTGGCACTTTTCCAAGACCTGGCTGCAACAACGCTCCAAAAACGCAGGGCGTTCAAGATAGCAACTGACTTCCTAAGACAGCACGACACGCCCTACTCGTGGGGGCACCCCTTCCGCCTCATTTTCCGTTGGAATGACGAGTTGCACCAGCTGAGGTCTCTTCAAGATGTCTGCGAGGTCCTAGGAATCACGGCAGAAGAAGAGGAGTCGTCCACGCCCCGACGACGGAGAGCTTCAACTGACGGTGGCTGGCGGAGAGTCTCGAGACACAGGCCGCAGAGAGCCACGCAGAGACCGGACTCGCCGACAGTGAGATCTGGCATGGCGGACGCACTTCGAACTGCTACTGAGACCTCGATGATCGAAGGAGAAGTAGCGCTGACGGCCTAACAGGTCTCCGGGGGGAGATTGACAGTGCATTACTGTTAATGCGGGCTTGGGGTGGAGGTGGGTGCGGGAATGCGAAGGCAGGATGCGGGTGGCTGATCGCCCATGAAGGTACCTCACCACAGACCTGTCCGTACGGGGCAGGCCTGGGACTCTTTGGACTACGAACTGTTGGGAGGGGATGGGTTGGGAGGCTCAAGTTGGGGGAAGGGGGAAGGGGAGGCAGGGGTTTGGGAGTTGGAGTTCGGGGGTCTGGGGATCCGGGAGGGGGGAGTTAGGGGCGACTCAGTCCGGTGTCGGTGTTATGTGTGTTCAGCTGACCCGGACCTTACGGGCCGATTCATGGCCGGGATTGGCGCTGGCCGCCTTCGCCTGCTTAGTGCTGAAAGGTTACATTGATCTGGTATGGCGGGCTTGAAAGTGGTGACTTTGAATGTGAAAGGCCTAAACAACCCCACGAAGCGAAGGGCAATTCTCTCCCTATTAGAAGCCTCGCAGGCGGACATCTGTCTGTTACAAGAAACGCACTTGTTGGTGGGTGATTGCCATAGAATGCGGTCCCGTGCCTTCCCCACTCAGTTTTTTTCTTCCCACTCCACTAAAACGGCGGGAGTTGCTATATTGGTATCTAAATCCTTTAGGGGTGAGGCGCTGCACAAATTAGCTGAACAGAAGGGGAGACTGCTGGTGTACAGATTCAAGCTGGGGCCCCTACATCTCACGGTGGGGTCGGTTTACTGCCCAAACGAGCGTCAGGAACACTTCCTCCACACCGCGCTGATAGATTTCACTGCATCCCCTGATCGACATCTCATTCTGGGGGGGGACCTCAACATGGTGTTAGACTCCTCACTAGACAGATCTGCACAGCGCTTTCCACAGACTGGGGAATTCTCGGACACTATGAAAACGCATTTGGCCGACCTCGACCTGCACGACCTATGGAGAGGGCTCCACCCCACAGTTAGGGACTACTCATACTTCTCACACGCGCACAAAACGTATGCAAGGCTGGATTACTTGCTGGTCTCGGGCCCGGTTAGGGACATGGCCACTGCCTCGGAGGTCGGGGTCATCTCCCTCTCGGACCACGCTCCGGTCTCGGGTACCTTTCTACCCCCATCGGTCCCTGTTCAACGCGGAGTCTGGCGCCTGCGAGACGCCCTTTTACACAAAAAACCTGTGGTGCAGCGTGTTACCGAGGCTGTGCATGACTTTCAGTTGCACAACGCTAACTCTGACACCACCCTGGCGACCCAGTGGGGGGCTCTTAAGTCGGTCCTACGGGGGGAATTCATATCAATATCGGCAGCCGAGAACAGGGAAAGGAAAATTAAACGGGAAGAACTCACACAAAATGTCAGGGAACTGGAACAGGTGCATCGGCGCACGGGGGCTCCCAGAATCTGGAAACAGCTGAAAGCGGCGAGGAAGCTCCTGTCGTCTCTAGATCTGGACAGGGCTGAGTATGCGGCACTCCGCTTGAAACACGCTTTTTACACAGGAGGGGATCGCTGTGGCCGGTTATTGGCGGCTAAGCTTAGAGTTGCACACCAGTGTCGTCGGGTCAAGAAACTCGCGGTGCCTGATGGGCGCATGGTTACGGACGACGCCGATATAGCTGAGGCGTTCCGGCAGTTCTACTCCGAGCTCTACGCGGAGGACGGGGCGGCTACTGGGGACCCAGATGACTACCTGGACTCGGTGACTCTTCCGTCCCTAGATCGTATTCAGACTGACTACTTGGACCGAGAGATTAGGATGGAGGAGGTTATCTCGGCGATCGCCAGGCTGAAACTCGGGAAGGCTCCGGGACCGGATGGTTACACCACCCTCTTTTATAAAACGTTTTGCACCGTCCTAGCTCCGATATTGGCCAAATTGTTTAACTCCTTTCGCTGTCCCGGCGCTATCCCGTCGGATCTTCTGCATGCCACAGTTTCGGTCATACCCAAACCCGGGAAGGACAGGGCTCAGTGTGGCTCGTACAGACCGATCTCCCTCCTAAACGTGGACCTGAAGATCTACACTGGGATCTTGGCTGCGAGATTGGCGCAATATCTCCCTGGACTAGTTGAAGCGGACCAGTCAGGCTTTATACCTGGCAGGCAAACGGTAGACAATACCAAACGGTTGGTGCACGTACTGGAAAAGGCCTCCCGGATCCCGGGGGAAAGGATGCTCCTCTCAGTCGACGCCGAGAAAGCGTTTGACCGGGTGCACTGGCCGTATCTGGAACGGGTGATGGCTCGAATGGGCATAGGGGAGAAATTTAGGTGCATGGTCTTTAATTGTTATAAATTCCCGTCGGCGGCAGTACGAGTCAACGGCTGTGGCTCAAGGCGTTTTAAGATCGAGCGCGGCACGAGACAGGGGTGTCCGTTGTCCCCTTTACTTTTTGCCCTCTACATGGAGCCCTTTGCCCAGAGAGTGAGACAAAATGCAGATGCCACGGGAGTGCGGATGGGGGGTTATACCCACACAGTGAGCTTGTACGCAGACGATGTCATTTTTGCGCTAGAAGATCCGCGGAGGTCCTTGCCCGCATGTATGGAGGAGCTAAGGGCTTTTGCGACTACGGCCGGGTTCAGGATGAACATGGGGAAATCCACAGCGTTGGATCTCTCCCTGACACCCGGGACGAGACTCGATTTGCAGAGGCGTTACCCGCTGAGGTGGTCACGGGACCATGTGCCTTATCTGGGCATCCTACTGGCCCCCACACTGTCGGCGACGGTAGCGGCTAATTATGAGGCGTTAGGCGGGAAAGTGAAAGAGGAGCTGGGGAGGTGGAGTAAGGGGACGATATCATGGCTAGGCAGGATAGCAGCGCTGAAGATGACCGTGCTACCACAGATCCTATATCTCTTCCGAGCACTTCCGCTACAGCCCCCTAAGGGCTGGATGCGGATGATGCAGACAGCCCTATCCCAATTTGTCTGGCAAGGCCGGGTGCCTCGGATGAAGAGAACACTGACGACCCTGGCGCCGGAGGCAGGTGGACTGGGTGTCCCTGACCTTCACAAGTACTTCCAGGCGTCCCAACTGAGATACTTGGTGGAGTGGAGCAGATGGGAGTCGGACAAGCACTGGCTTTTCCAAGATCAGGCGGTGGCGGGCCGTCCGCTGCAGGAGCTGCCGTTCCTGCGTAGACAACACAGACCCCCGAACCTTTACGCCTCATGTGTTACTAGGGTTCCGCTGCGGGTGTGGGACGCTACCTGCGAACGGTTCGAACTAACCACATTCCCCTCCCCGTTTACCCCTATTGTGGATAACCCAGACTTCACGCCAGGGGTGGAACCGGGTGCTTTTGCGCGTTGGCGGGAGAACGGCTGCAGGGCGCTTTTTCATGTGTACGGGGAAGGCGGAGTCCTCCCCTTTGAGGCCCTTAAGGAGAGTTACCAGCTGCTCGAGGCGGATAGGATGCGATACTGGCAGGTTAGACACTGGGCACTGCACCCTCAAGTACGGGACGCGGCAGATAGAAAGCTGCTCCCTTATGAGCGTTGGTTGGCGACGCGCACTTCAGACGCGAAACTCATATCGGATCTATACAAAATGCTGCAGCCTCCGTCCACACATATCTATAACCCCGGGAGGGAGAGGTGGAACAGGGAACTTGGAAGAACGCTAAGCCACAAAGAATGGGAGCAGATCTCATACAGAGCGCGACATTCTGCATATCATGTGGGGCTTACGGAAACATTCACGAAGGTTTCGACGTACTGGTACCGCA
Source organism: Lissotriton helveticus (assembly GCF_964261635.1). Taxonomy (NCBI): domain Eukaryota; kingdom Metazoa; phylum Chordata; class Amphibia; order Caudata; family Salamandridae; genus Lissotriton; species Lissotriton helveticus. The sequence continues at coordinate 1,912,311,807 of NC_136061.1, read as the reverse complement.
CTCCTGAACGCTTGCACGAAATGCACAGGCCCATAGACAATACATGTTGGCGCGCTTGCGGGCACATTGGGACTTTAACACATATCCTATGGGACTGCCCACTACTACAGGACTATTGGAGGGAGGTGCTCGATGAAATTGATAAATGTTTTGGCATCGAATTACCTCGCCTCCCGGCCTATACCTTACTGGGCCTACCTAACGCCTTAATGTTTCCGTTGAAATCCCGGAGAGGGAGACACATAGCCATTGCCTTGGGCTCTGCCGTGCAGAACATTCTAATACACTGGCGCACCTCCACGATCCCCTCGATCACGGGCTGGTTGCACAGGCTGTGGCATGTCCTAGGTATGGAAAAAATTTCACTTACACTAGCTGGGGAGGTCGACCAATTCACTGAGCTGTGGCAACCATTCCATACTTTATTGGCTACTGAATTCAGGGAGCTTACATGCCCCAGGTATCTGAGACTCCTTAGGCTTACACCACCGATCACCTGAATAGATAGGGGGAAGGTAGAGGGATAGGCCAGTGGGTTGGATGCGTGAAGAGAGAAGGCTTGTGAGTGTCCGTGACCCTTTCTTGCGCGGCACCGGACTGAGAGTTGGGGGGAGGGGGGGAAGGGCGGGTCGGGGGGGTTGTTGGGGAAGTTTATTAAGTTTTTAGTGAAGTACGGAGAGCTTGGTCTTTGCTTCCCGGTCGACGTTCGACCGCAATGCTTGAGGATGACACATGTAACCGCTCTTGCTTGATTTAGACTATTGGACCACGACGGTGGCGGTGAATTTTGAAGTCTGTATTGGCAGTTAATTTGCTCTCTGGGAATTGTTTATTATTGCCCGACCTCTTTCATGCTTTCCAATGCTATGTCTCTGTACTTCCTCAATAAAAATACTTAAACCTAAAAGAAGAGGTTAGAAATCAGCAATAAAGACATGTGTTCCATAAAGAAACCCAGTAAATAGGCTAAGGGACCTATTCTGAATGAGAACCCATAAAGAGTTCAATTGGAAAAGACCAGACAATGAGGAATGAACTTCTCATGAAGAGTAGTTCTGGAAAACTCAGCTAATTTTCCTACAATTGCAGTAGCAACTGTATTTGGAATAGCGATCTGTGCAGTAGCAGCAATCATAAATAAGTAAAGGCAAATCACCTCAAGAATATCTAATAGGAATCAACTCTCCATAAAGTACAGTCTCGGGCAGAGCAGAAATTCAGCAGCTGGACCACCCTAATAAAGGTAATGTAGATGTGTGTGTAACTAGCAAGGAACAGTTTTCTCATACAAGTATCTGTTTTTTGAAGACGTCTTCACTCTATGTCCAATCAGGACAGTTCGTAAGGTGGAGTTGTAAGTCATACGATGCATCTTCTTCCGGTTCCCACAGCCTGCGCTCTTATCATCCGGATTGATAGTTTTATAGCATAATTGTTACATGAGGAAAGATTCCTATGAGAACCCTCTTGCCTAGCTAAAAGCTAGAGATACCCTATAAGTTCCAACGTATAGACAAAGGCTAGTCAGCAAATATGAAGACCTATATCAAGTTATTTGGAAGCATTATTTATAAGTCTATGTCACCATTTGTTCTTTACAATTTCAATAAGTCTGTTATTCTAGTGGATTGATCTAACACGGGATGAGGAACTAAATGAACATGATATTAAAGTCAGCATATTTCTAGAATGACATCAATGCTAGGCAGTTGCACAGAATACTTTCCTATAAGCATAAGTCGAAAAGGAAAGCTTTGGGGTTAGTCACTGCAAAGGCTAAAGTAAAGTTGCTTAGTGCAAAATGTTTGGAAAAAAAAGCAATTATAAATGATGCATTTGTAATAACATCTTTCAATTCTACATTTGTTATAATGCAATATATTTTTATTTATTTATTTGTTCTACAAAGGCGCACTTACACATTTTTTGTGAGTCATTTCTAAAACAAGCATTTTGTAGCATTAAACATGTTCTAAAATACAATTCGAACATAATAAAATATGTTGATTTCTAAATATGTGGTCATTTATCCCAGGCACAAGCGATTGGATTACCCCCTTAATGACACGATTGAATCTCTCAACCGTGCCATTGCCACATGGGTTATAAAGTGATGTGGTTTTTAACTAGACTCAAATTCTGCTGATTCCCTTGAAGACTAAACACATGGTCCAGAAGCAACAAAACAGCACTAGTGCCTGCTTTCTGCCCCACTTTGACTACTTGCCATCTTGAGAAAAGATCAAGTTACTACTACGATGTACTTTTGTGATAGGCCAATCAATCCCATGATGTCAATGGTAATGGACTCTAATGGATTTTTTGTGAAATTGCCCTCACTTTGGGAGGTCTAAGAGTCTGTAAGGACATGTCTTCTCTGGAGCAATACAAACACTCCCTCACCATGGACTCAACAGCTGAATCTACTTCTGGTAACCAGAATAATTTCTTGACCACAGATTTAGTGCGTCCAATGCAAAAATGGCCCTTGTCACATAATTGCTAGATTTTAGTATGTAAGCCCGAAGGAGGAATAATTCTTTCTCCTCTTAACATCTTGCAACCACCAACCGGTAGCTCTGACCGAATTTCCCCAAATGGTCTGACTCTAATAGACAAATCCATTTTTTGGGCTAGTGACTGCCAACAAATCCTGTAAGAGGGGTTTCCTCTTTATACTCCTTCTCCCAATCCTCCTTTCTCACTGTGGGATAACCCTCATCATGAATCAGTGCAGTCTGGCAATCATTCTACTTGTCATCCTCACATCCTCCAGTGGTGTAGGTGTACGAAATAGAGAGTCTGCCATTACGTTGATTTTACCAGGCCTATGCACAATCCTATGCATAAAATCCTGGAGATTCAGGGCAATTCTGGCTGATGCACTTGCAGTCCATTCAATGGTTAGCAATATAAAGGTTTATGACTACTCTAGATCATAATTGGTCTCCCTCAACCAAATGTCCAAAATGTTCTAATAGCCAGGCGCATGATAATGCTTCTTTTTCTTTTGTTGGGTCCTTTTCTTCAGTGGGAGATAAGGATCTGAATGCAAAAACTATTACATGTTCCACACCTTGTTTATCCATTTGGAACAGCATGGGACCCAACCTCCTGTTACTTGCATCAGTAGCAATAATACAATTGATCATAAGGTCAAAGTTGTGTAACTTCGTAGCACTGAAAATGGCATCCTTAATGATTTTAAAGTCATTCTCACACTGTTGTGACCATAAAGATTTACACTGATGTTTCAAAAGCTGTCTGATATAGTAACATTTCTCTGCAAATTTGGATATAAATTTGGCACAGTATTCTGCTAACCCAAGAAAAGATCTTGCGTCATCCTTAGAACTGAGAGTAGCAGCGTTTCTGATGGCTTGAACCAATGATATTTCAGGTTGAACTCCTGACTCGTCAATTACGTGACCTAAATACGTAACACTCATTTTTGCAGGACTTGGGTTTGAGTCTCGGCAGACGCTCAACATCCTGTGATTCCAGACAAAACACTTAATCTCCCTGTGCCTAACAAAATGAATGCGTCCGTCTGTAACGGAGCTAGTGCTCATGTAAAGCACTCTGATACCTTCGGGTCGAGTTTGCGCTATATAAAACCTTTTTTTTTAAAAAACATTTGCTAGCCAGTATTGATAGAGCTTTCATTAATTTAGCATCATGTTCCTCCTTACTCCTCCCAAAAATCAAGATATTGTCTTGGAAGAACACCAGACACTGTAAAACGACTGTAGCGAACTCCCCAAACACTTACCATACAAGGTACGGTTCTGCAGCCTTTGTAGCGTTTAAAACAGAATTTCTACAGAAAATTTGCATAAAAGTCCACAGCAGTCCAAAGCTGGGAATACTCAGATGCAGGCAATGGGTCCGGTAGCACTTTAGGATCCTTATCGCCAAATTGTAGTGATGAAGTACAGGAAGTAAAGTTCAAATGGTACTTTATTTCCTATAGTGCATCGGCAGGGCTAATACGGTCCTTCCCAGTGCAGCGCCAGTAAGCAACTGCCTTCCAGCGAACTCCCCTGACATTCAGGAACATAGAACCCAATACAAGTAATAACGACCCCTAGGCCAGAGCTCAAGCTCATGCATTATTGCTAGGCAGGTCTACCACGAGCCCACAATAACAGGATATAGCCCAAGCAGGCATATTGCATCAGATTTCTTCTCCTTAGTGCTCCCAGACTTTTCTTCCCCTTCTTTTAAACGACAGGCCAGACGGGGAGTAGTCTACCCACGCAGCAATGATATTCAGGTAGAGCTCTGTTTCAAGTACAATCCAAGTAGCGATTCAAAACAATGGCAGTAGTGATCCTTCAAAACTGCACTGGTCAATATCCCAAAATTCCTATTTACTATGTGCCTACTCCTATAGTTTCGACTGCCTACAAAGCTCAACAATAAGCCAAAACTCTTTTTGGTAGGAGGGCAACATACTATCTTTTCATTTATTCATATATTCATGATTTTTTAATGTAGCTGTAATCACTTTAGATCCGAATTTCATAAGTACAGTCTTTCCTTCTTTTGGAAATTATTGGTCAAGTATTAGATTTTTTTTTAAATTGGTCTTTATTATAATCCAATTTTCAATCATTTTTTGGCAGAACCAGCCAGCGTGTTTCACCCTTGTTGGGACTTCATTAGGGCCTAGAACAATTACATACACACATAATCAGTACTAAAATATGTTAAAAACATTTTGTTCTTCCTCTTTTCACTTTTTACAATCTGGTGGCATTTTTTTAACAAATATTTTTACTATCATTTTTTATAAAATTCAGCACGGGTATGTGTTTTATACACATGCCTTGACCTCAATCCGAACTTTCTCAGTTTAACATGTTCAAACTGTACTCTTGACAAATGTTGGTGTGTCAATCTAATTACGTTCACTTCCTAAACCAAAGGTTTCCGTATGATTTTAGTGATTACAGCTACATAATCCGTGCTTTTTCTGTAATATCATCAATTCGGTTATCAGCAATTTAAATTTATTAAAAACACTGTTAATAAGAATATCAACAACATTTACAAACAAGGTGATCAAGTTTATTCACCAGCTATTCTTCTCAACTCACCGTCCATATGAACCTGACAAAATGTTTCCTAATAATCTTCAATCATTGCTGCCAGGCCAGGAAGTAAGTTATGCAATCTTCCCCCCGCCATATTTTCCCTCAATGGTTACTCAACATAACCTCTAAATCATAGTTTTGATAAACTCACATAGTTGCAATGTTTTTTCTTTCTCTCTATTTGTCTCCTAATACCTTCAGAGGAACTTGTTCCACAACCCTCATCATAGTTCCACTCAATCGTACTATGCACACACACTCGGTGTTCCTTTCTTTTAGAGGGGTGTGGGCGCCAACTTCTGTGTTCCAATCTCCTCGCACATGTACCAGAGCACAATACATTATTAAATTAAAACTGTAATTCTCCATCTCTCATCATGGCTCCACTCGATCGTACTTAAGACACACACCGTGCTCCCTTCCTTTTACGGTGTGTGAGGGACCCAACTCCTGTGCTGTAACCCCCCATGCTCATGCCCTCACGCTCAGCCACCATTATTTGATTAAAACTTTGTAAAGCCCCTGCACTCCACCTCAAACACGTCACCTTTACCAATAGATCTTCAGGCATGAATCCCTCGGACAAGAACCGCTTACTGTCAGTAAGTTTACTTGTCAGGAAAACGCAAGTTCCTGCTTCAGATTCAAAGCAATCTTACTCCCAGCCGCTATAAAATTTAAATACTTCCACATGCATTCAGGCACAGCCATCATTATTTTAGTTAAACTTTTTAAAGTACCTGCACTCCACTTCAGTCAAGTCACCTTAACACAGTCCCATCTTCTGACTTGGAGCCCACTAAGAAGACCCTCTTACCGTAATTAGATTTACACACCAACATTTGTCAAGAGTACAGTTTGAACATGTTAAACTGAGCAGATTCGGAATGAGATATAATAAAAAAATGTTTTTATATTTGCAAACAAATTGTAAAATGAGAAAAAAGGAAGTGCAAAATGTTTTTAACATATTTTAGTACTGATTATGTATGTATGTAATTGTTCTAGGCCCTGATGAAGTCCCTACAACGAATGAAACGCGTTGGCTGGGTCTGCCAAAAATAATTGGAAAACTGGCTCATAAAGAACATTTTTTTTAAAATTTCAACACTTGGAGAATAATTCCCAACAGAAGTAAAGACTGTACTTATGAACTTTGTATCTAAAGAGATTACAACGATATACAAAAATCATGGATATATGAATAAATGAACAGATAGTATGTTGCCCTCCTACCAAAAAGAGTTACAGTCCAAGTACTGTCTGGTAGAGTCGAAACAGGTACAATGAGAGGAGAAGAACTGCAAGGAGTAGGTGTGGTGCGAGGCGAGCCCCACTGGGATCGCCAGCTGACCCTTCCCAAACCATAGGCACGGCCCTCACAGCAGCTAGCAAAATACACAAGATTATGGACGGAATGTTGCACAATGGCAAAACATTCATACCAGTCAAAGATCTGGGTTTAAACCATCGTTATTTTGCTCACCAAGCCACCCCAGTTCAGACATGGCCATATGCAAATCAGTCTTGACCCTGTGCCTCATGGGAACAGTCCAGACCGAACTGCCAAGCCATGTCTTCCCTGGACCAGAATCAAGCATCCTAGGACCAGTTTCTGGCTATCAGCCTTCATCAGCCAGGATATCCCAAGGCTATTCTTCATGACCAAAGATGCAAGGGTTCCCTGGTCCCACTCTTAATTTTAGTACATATAATAATAAATATATACAGCATCCATTGGTGTCATAATCTTGATAGAGATCAACTACAAGCGAAAGAAAAAGGCATGGTTCTACCTCCCCCTTTTTTTTTTCTTTTTTTAAGTATTTGGAAGGTAGTCAGGGCTGCAACTGCTTAAAGTTGAAGTAATTTGTTGTGGAACGGCCTGGGCCATACAGGAGAACTCCTCTGGCTGCAACCATCCTCTACTCTCCCAGTGATCAGAATTCACCTGAGGTTCCGATTCTGGAATGGATGACAACTCCAGCACAGAGTAATAACATAGTACAAATATAATAATCACGTCAGTGCAATAGAACCGGATTGCAAAAAAATCATTAAAAGGGAATACAGTTTATGATCTATGTATACACTTTTATCACATTCCTAGCACAGTGATGGTGATGTCAAACCTGAAATGGAGCATATTGTTCCTACTTGTTCAACATTAGTTTCATAATGGATGCTGGTTTGAGATTGCTTCACTTTAGTGGTGATGCATTTGTCTTCTGTAAGCCAAACCACAGGTATATAGATGTTATTGGCACATGAGGGTAACCACTGTTAATCTCTGAGTACTATTTCATTACGAGAACAAGCAGTTGAGAGCAGTGTTTCCCTTGCATACTTGTAATTGCTGATTTTTTTTGTCAGATTGAGGAAGAGAAAAAACGAAAGAAGGAGGAATCTGCCAGGAAAAAACAAGAGCAGGAGGTAATTACTATACGTTTTTTTGTACCATACACTTGAGTGGAGCTATAAATGTTATTAAATATATTTTTGCTCTGTTTAAATTAAGATATTTTACATCATGTGATAGTTATCTTTAAGTAAAACGTGCACAAGAAAAAGATTATTGAAGAATTTAAAGTGATAAGTAAAATAATTGTTTTGTCATAATAATAGTGTCTTATTGATTGATTAACAATGACGAGAACTTCCTGCGCAAAAGACTCATTTTCTATTCCGTAGATTCATATTCTGCAGGAATATTTCCATACGTCAAAAAGATTCTCTAGGGAAAAAAAATATTAAAAAGATGTTTCTCTCTACAGGGATTATTAGTGGCTACATTTTAAGGGAACATGATGCTACAGGTTGTAAAGAAAAAGGCCTAGGCTGTGTTTTAATATCATGTTTATGTTCTCAGTGAGGAATCTGTGGAACAGACTGCTGTTTTCAGACTTAGTTAAACTCAGCATTTCAAAGTTTTGACAGTTTTGTTTAATTTGTTATGGTCCATTAAGGGTAATTTTTATGTCTTGTCTGTTGTTGAGACCTATTCTGGATAATAATGCTACTAGGGTCAGCCAACTGCTTACCATTGGTTGGCTTTCTTCTCAATCTCATTTGCTTGCTTCTTATTTGATGACTTCCTTTCCTCTTCTTGTATTTGTCCCTCCCCTTGAGCATAACTTCTTTACCATCCTTTTGAATGGATGAATTATATCCTTCCACTGGTCACTGTCAAGGAAAATGTTTTTAATTTTCCATTTAGCACTTCCATGCGAGTGCATGTTTTTTTCTTGCTCTCATCCAGGGAACTGCGTACATCCTCATATAACTGTGCTCTCTGTTGAAATTTCGTATGTTACTTTCTCCCCTCCCACTCAGCTTTTTTTGTAATTTTTTTGTTTCCCCCGTTATGCACCAACCATGTTCACTCTTTCTCTTGTCACTTAGGAGCGCTTTATTTCCCCCACCCCCTTCTAATGTTGCTCCTCTGACCTCCCCACACCCGTTGTGTCATTTGGAGGGGTTGACAACTACAATTTTTTGCTCTTTTTTTAACACGTCCCCACGCTTTGCTGTCATTTGATAGTATTTGTGACCAGCAAGGGCATCAACTAGATAAAAAAATATATATGGTTGTTCCCCAACACCTTGCTTCAATCCAAATCTTTGGTGAACGTCCCTCTAAACTGTGGCTGGAATGGTATCAGAGGGGCTTTCAAATGCTCTTAAATCAGTTGTACTCCAGCTGTAGTCGCCAGACTTCAGTCACTTTGCTCACTTTGTTGCTTCTGACAGATTGCCAAGAGATCACTGGCTCTCACACAATCTTTCTTTCATTATAGATCACTCTCAATCTCCACTCGTTTTGCTTCATGCACTAGATCTATTCAAAATACAGGCATCCTAGCAGCACTCGTAACACACTGAATGGGCATCTACTCAACACTTTCTCTTCGATAGCAGAGCTCATCATATGTTAAATCATCGTGGCTGTTTCCAAGCAATTCGTATGTATATCCAGGTCCTGTGTGAGAGTTTTCCAAGTGTTTCATATGCCAGTTCATCTTCCACCTCCAGGAGCTTGACACCTATCTTCAAAACTAATTTTACACAAGTACATGGTTCTGCAGATGGTGCCCACGTAGCCCATCACTGGAAACTGGTCAGCATTTACTACTAATTTGTCCTGTCGAAAGACAGAACGCAGTGCCCTAATCCACTAAAGAAAACCGTAGTTCAGCCCTCACAAATAGTAATTGGGCTGTAATCTATCGCATAGTAAGTAAATGTACATTTAGTATAGGCCCGCAAACTAAGTGACTTATATCGGCATTCCTTGGTGGCAATATGCAACCTTCTGCTAAATATATATTTATTGGCTACTGCTTACAGGAGAAATCATGAAACAATTGGAAGTATTTTAGATCTAACAGGCTGCCACCAGATTCAGCTCAAGGCATACTCCATCTGTAACCGTGGAGAAAGCCATGCCACCATCTAAGTGGCTTAGCAACTTAACTGGTGGCAAAAGTCGTCGTTCATTTGGCCACTGTCTGCAGATTCTTCTCCTCCAATTGATCTGGGAAATTTGCAATAGTTCTTCTGTACCGACAAGTGGCAGCGCAACACCAAGTGTGCGCCAACACCTCCCCGTCACAGAACCATCCATATATGGTGCCACCAATCACTTTGACATCAGCTGCCTTTTCCTCCATCCTTCGAGGTAGAGCTGACGTGCTCTTTTAACATTTTCTGTTTTCTTTTGTTCTAAAAAATATTTGCAGTGCTGTAAAACCTGTTTGTGGCTGTTTGAGCTCCTTACAGTCCCCCACCACCCTTCTGTCTTCCTTATTTGGTTAGTCTCCATGGACCATGTTTGGTCCACACACTGTGGTGGACGGAAGGTGAATTTCAGTGGCCCATGAAGATCAACTAGAGCACTGCGGGTCCAGCTCTTACTCTGGATCCAGCTCTGAAGGTAATTTGAGGACTCTTCCCCTTTGTCGATGTCACCTTCCCTCTCAGAGGTTGAGAAGTGTTTGTCGAGTCTAACATTGCTCTTGACCGCGAGGAACGTCAGCTGATCGTCGGTCACCATTGACTCTGACCGGTATATCATCTTCTGACTTGACTGCTGCCTAGTTGGAAAGAACTGGTACTTGCTCTGTTCCAGTGCTGTGTCCAGTGTTGGCAGGTCTGCTCTGCCACCTGGTGCTGAACCTAAGTGGCGGCATTCACCAGGCTAATTCCCCCCCTCCAGCCCACTTCCTTCCAGGCCACCCCACCCACAAGTGGGCAGTCTAAAGATAAAAACAAAGAGTCCTCTAAAGGCACCCAAAAACCTGTTCAAGAGCGTGGGGCCAGAGCCTATACACGGTACAAAGGAGGGCATCAGGGTAAGAACTGGGATCCCAAGAAAATTTGGTACTTTCATTGTAAGACCAATGGGCACCTATTTGGAGACTCTAACTGTCCCAGAAAGGTTCGCCTTAGTGCACCTGCAGTTCCTGTTGCAGTAGTGAGTCTCCATGTCAGAGAGCAAGCACACTGAAGCCACTTTAGTCTCAGAGGTTGGGGTGGATGTAGCTGCCCTGGTTGTCTGCCCCCAGTATCCTGGAGCAATACAGACAACAGCCACATATTAATGGGGTTAGAGTGGAAGCACTGAAGGATACAGGTGCAAGTGTCATCATGGTGATTGAAAAACTGATATGCCCAAGGCAGTACTTGACTGGAGAAATCTATCCAGCCATCAATGCTGATAACCAGACTAAGGTCCATCCCAATGCAATGGTGTCCTTAGAGTGGGCAGGGGTTAGCGGCCAAAAGAAGGTGGTCGTATCCTCTGCAATTCCTGTAGCCTGTCTGCTAAGAAATGATCTAGCGTCCTGAGCTGAGGTAGAGCTGAAGTCCCATGAAGCCATGCTTGGGGATACCTGAATGTGTGTGTGGGTGTGTGGGAAACCCAGGGTAAAAAAGAGGGGCTGGAGCCTGGAATAATGGCCCAATCCCCCAAGAGAAAAGGCAAAACTTCTGGGAAACTACCTTCAAGCCACACACAAGCTCAGGTCCGCTCTCCTCCGGGAGAAGACCTGTCCGCCCCAGAGGGAACTGAGACCTAGGAACATGGGCCTTACAATGCAGAGCTCCTAGGCCCAGGACATGTCCCACTCTTAAGAGCCTGAGCCAGCAAGCTGCTGACCAGGAAAAGGGAGATGTCAGTGGCTCCTAAAGAACCTAAAGGGAGGAGGGACTCCTGTACACTGAGTCCAGAGACCCCAAAACTGGTGCCACTCGAAGATTGTTAATACCTCAGCAGTATAGAAAGTTCTTACTGTCTTTAGCTCATGACATCCCCTTTGCTGGGCATCTTGGCCAGACCAAAACGTGAAGTAGGTTAGTCACCCACTTCTACTGGCCTGATATGTACCAGAGAGTGAAGGAGTTTTGTAACTCCTGTGTTACCTGTCAAACCAGTGGCAAACCAGGCCCCCTTAATTCCACTTCCAGTGGTTGGCTTTCCCTTTGAAAGGGTAGGGGTTGACGTGACCCTCCGACGGCAACAGATCTATACTGGTGGTAGTGGATCATGCCACCCACTCTTATAAAGATCCTCAAGAGGCAACTCAAGTGGCAACTGCAGGAACAATGACAGTCCTAAGTGGAATGTTGCCAGGGCCCTCTTGAGAATCTTTACAAGAGTTGGTTTTCCTAAGGCGGTGGTGTGAGACAGAGTTAGTAACTTCATGTGTGGTTACCTAAAGGCCATGTGGAATGAGTGTGGTGTGACTTACAAGTTCACTACCTCATATCACCCACAAACAAAAGATTTAAGTAAGGAATTCAACAGAACTATGAAAGGCATCTTGTCTATACTGCCTCCTAGCCCAGATTTTCAAAGCATCAGTTATTGAAATAATTTCTTACTCTGACGATACTCAGCTAATCATTTCTTGGACAGGACATTGACGATGCCAGGTGTCGTTTTCAAGTCTGCATGAGGAACATTGCAGCCTAGATGTCCAAAACCTGCCTCCAGCTGAACAGTGAGAAGACAGAGGTCCTGCTGTTTAGCAAAGCTCAACATCTCTGGTCCCCAGACTGTTGGCCTTCCGAATTGGGACTGCCCCTCCCCCACCCTCCCATCCAAGTAAATCAGCAAAAAATCTAGGTATCAATCTGGATCATGAATTATCCATGAAAAGTCAAGTCGACACCATAAGCTTGTGACCCAGAAAGCCCTCTACGGAACTGGCCCGGGCTATCTACAAGACAGAATTACGTTCTATGCCCCCCAGAGAAATCTTCACTCTGCGAATCTCAGCCTTGCCAGAATTCTGTGAATCAGGAAGACTAAGTTAGGGGGCAGAGCCCTGTCTTTCTTGGGCCCTCCCTCTTGGAACAATCTTTCACAGACCCTGAGATGCATTAAGGCGATGTCTGTGTTTAAGAAAAAGCTCAAGACCTGGCTTTTTTCCAGCCCCTAGATTTCTCCCTTTGTTTCCCCACTGACACTCTTTCGGCAGCAGCGCCAAGACACTCTTTGGAGTAACAGTTGCGCTTTATAAATAACCCCAAATAGACATAAGAGGGTACTGATTTGCCACATTGCAGCTCCTGAGGAAAGTCTTCCCTAGCTACCTTATTCGGGCAGAAACAATTGATCCAGGCTTTGCTCATCAGCCATTTAGAATACAGTAACGCTCTGTTGATAGCAGCCAGCGAAACCCTCCTGACTAAATTGCATGTGGTGCAAAGTAGGGCTGCCTGGATGGTCTGTATTCTCCTGGCAAGCTCTCCTTCTGCCCCCAAGCTCTGTTCTCTTCACTGGCTTCCTGTCAGGAACCGTATTTTCTGTGAGATCTGTTGTCTTGCCAATAAAGCCTTGTTTTGCAAGTCCCCTCTGCAGTATAAAGACAAACTACGTTACAACTGTCCCTCTCGCACACTAAGATCCAGTGATAAGACATTGCTGTCTATTCCCCGTGTCCAAACCTCAAGTTATTGGGACAGAGTATTTTCATACACTGCTCTGACAACGTGGAATCAGCTTCCAAGCCACCTTCACGGCTGCTCAGATTTCACTCAATGTAGAAAGTTTCTAAACACCTGGTTGTTTTAAATTATTAGGTGCGTTTCACTGTGGCGCTCGAGCACCGAGATACACCTTCAGTTGTGATTTGTAGCTCTATTCTAAATGGATATAACATAACATAACATAACATGATCATGGGACTCGCTGAAAAAAAAGAAGGAGATGGGATGTCCTTTTGCCATTCCTGCTTTTCACCTACAGAGAAGTGCCATGGAAGTGAGTGGGCTTTAGTCCCTTTAAACCTCTGTTTGGTCATCCTGTGAGTTGACCATTGTGTCTAGTAAAGAAAGGCCGGAAGAAGCACTTGCTTAGAAAGCATCTAAACTCCTTGAGGCTAGCCAAGAGCTCCAGAGACTCTGGTATGACCAAAAGGCAGCACTGGTGTAATTCTATCAAAGGCAAAAGGTGTGGGTACTAGAGCCTGTGGCTCTCGGGCACTACAGGAAAAATGGAGTGGTCCTTACCCTATCCTTGAAAGGAGAGGTGAGCCCACCTACTTAGTTGAAGTAGGCACTAGCAGGAGTCCTCGTAGGGTCATCCATGTGAACCACCTAAATAGTAGGGCTGATGTGGCCATGCTGATGTTCACCGATGAGGATCAACAAGAAGAGAGTGAACACTCCCTGACCTCCTCTCCCACAGTTGTAGCGCAGTAAAAACTGGTGTTGAGATGCCATTTGTGAAAGTAAACGATTCGGCATAAAGACAGGCATAGTAATGACACTGTTGTGATTGCAATTTCGTTATAAAGGCTATTCGTAATAAAGCCTTTGTAAAAAATTATGTTTCCCGCAAATGATAGGTGAAAACCAGAAACCGTTGAGGTGGTCCATTTACCTACAGGGAATGGACTTTACAGTGGAGCACAGACCTGTGACTGACCAAGCCACTGTATATGGCCTTTCCAAGTTTTTCCACTTCGACAATGAGTATTCTCTTGGAAAAGTTAGTCTCATTCTCTTTCGTTTGGGTGGCGTTGTGTAGGAAATTACCCTTTTTGACATGGTCACCCCCAATTTTTGCCTGGTATTTGATGCAGTTTTGACAGGAGTGCACTGGGTTCCTGCTATTTAGGTCCCCAGTGATAGATCTCTTTCCCTAAAACAGTATAATTGATCTCCAATTGGCAATACCCATTGCACCCCTAGTAGATGGTACCCCTCGCACTTAGGATCTGGGTACTAAAGAGGGTCCCTAAGGGTGCAGAAAGTATTTTGCCACCCTAAGGAACCGCTCACCACAGTAAGGCCAACTGTGCAGAGCCAAAAGATCAATTGATATACAGAATGTTGAACAATGTCAAACATTCACCCCAGTACAGAGATGTGGGCCTACATCCATTGTTTTTTTGCTCCCCATGCCATTCTAGTTTAAACCCAGCCATATGCAAATCAGTCTTGTCCCTGATCCCCCTGGGAACAGTCCAGCCCGAACTGCCACGGTAGGTCCTCCCTGGACCGGAAACAATCATCCTGGGACCCGTTTCAGGATTTCACCCTCATCAGCCAGGCTTGCTTGACTCCAGTGGCAATGGGAGCACGGGACCCACGACTGGGCAAACCCATCCTACTCGAGGTGACAAATGCAAAAAGAACAATTGATGGACAGAATGTTGAACAATGTCATACATTCACCCCAGTACAGAGATCTGGGCCTAAATCCATCGTTTTTTCCTCCCTTTTAAGCCCAGTCATATGCAAATGAGTCTTGACCCTTATCCCCATCGGAACAGACTAGCCCGAACCACCAGTCCAGGTCCTCCCAGCACTCTGTCTATCATCTTATTGTGCTTGTTATGTTCACCCTAGGTGGCCAAGGGTATGCCCAGACGTGGGTCCCTTTCTTGATGTGCCAGTGGATTCAAGCTAGCCTTGCTGATGATGGGTAATACCCCGAAACCAGTCCCAGAAGACTTGTTTCCAGTCCAAGAAGGACCTGGTCTGGCAGTTCGGGCTGGACTGTTCCCATGAGAAGCAGGGTCAAGATGTTTTGCATATGGCTGGGTCCAAACTAGGGGGGCAGAGTGAGTAATAACGATGGATTAAACCCAGATCTGTGACTGGGGGTGGAGGGTTGAAAAGTTTCAGCACTCTATCCATCATCTTGTGTTTGCTACGTTCACCATAAAGGGCCAAGGGTAGGCCCAGACATGAGTCCCTTGCTCCCTGTGCCACTGGATTCAAGCTAGCCTGGCTGATGATGGGCAGTAACCCAAATCCGGTCCCAGGATGCTTGTCTGGTCCAGGGAGGACCCGGCCTGGCAGTTCAGGCTGGACTGTTCACATGAGGAGCAGGGTCAAGACTGATCTGCATATGGCTGGGTCCAAACTAGGGTGGCATAGTGAGCAAAAGAACAATGGATTAAATCCAGATCTGTGACTGGGGGCGAGTGGTTGAAAAGTTTCAGCACTCCGTCCATCAAATTGTTGTGTACATTGACAGTGTTGAGCCCCTTGGTGAGTGATGGGGGGGTCCGGGAGAACGACGACAGGGAGATCCGGTATCAACTAAAAGGCAAGCCAGGTCTGCAGTAGCAGCGACCAAAGCATCACCCGTAGCCAAAGCATGGCGCTCTATGGAAGCTGTCCCCAGGGATGGTTGCTTTTGCCACAAAGACAGTATAGCCCCTGGTGAGTTCCAATAGCATGGAGGAGCCTGCTGTGCACTGTAGAGCTGCGACCAAGGCTAAATTATAGGGCTGTCAGTGATTTGAGACTCTAGGGTGCCTGCTAATTATGCGGTCCCCAGCCACAGGTGACTTTGGGGGTAGCCCTGACAGTGCCTTCCTGGAAAGAGGCCGGCGGTCTTGACATTACTGAGGGGTCCCTAATATGCTACAGGGGATACTGAGAACTATCCGTTTGAGAGGCCATGATAGCCCACTGCTACCACCGCCTTTCTTTGGCAAACTGCTTAGTTAGGCAAACAGTAGGGAAAACCGACAGGCCGCAGGGGAATAACTCATCAAGGAGTTGCACCTGGTTGGTGGTGGCGATTACCACTGTGGCCTCCACTGAAATCAACGACTCTGGTTCTCAACGGTGATTACCAGGGCAGGGGTGCCAGAATGGCACATCTAACAAAACAGGCCTAATTGAGCTCCCCCATGATGGGGCAAGTAAAACTGGAATGGAGTAAAAACAGGGTCCTATTGATGAGCCTCTCAAGAAGGTGATGCACTCAAACGTAAGGGCTTTATGGCTGCAAACCAAGAGGTCCAGGGCTCTCTGGAGACAAATATTGATATGGTCTCTCCAGATGTCACACTAGTTAGGGAGGACCTTTCCAATATGAGTGCAAGAATGAAGATGGCTAAAGACTCGCTCACAACCCTCAGGGTGAAACTGCGACTATTAAGAAACAAGTTAAGGAACTGTGTACTACTACGGATGTCTTGGGGGCGAAAGTGGAGGACTACAAGGGACGCTCGAGGAACAATAGCATTCATATACTCGGGGTTGTAGAGAAAGCAGAGAGGCCGGGGGTGGACCTTTTAGTTGAGTACCTCATCCTGAAGGTTTTGCATTCCAGTGGTCTATCAAAATACTTTTCTGTTGAATGAGTTCATAGCATCCCAGGCACCCTGCCCAAGCCGGGTGCACCAGCCTGCACGATCATAGCCAGGATCCTTTACTTCAGGGATCACAGTGTAATTCTGCAGACAGCCCATTGCGCCCGCTTGTCAAATACGACAATGCAGTCATCAGTTTCTATCCAGACTTCCCGCTCCAAGTCCAGAGGCTATGCCACAACTTTACTAAGGTTAAGATGGTCTTTAGAGAACGAGACTGGAAATACTCCATTATGTTCCCTGCTCAGTTGCGAGTCGTAGGGGGCAGGAAGACCTGGCACTTCACAACCCCAGAGGCATAATGGGACTGGCTGGATGGTTAGAGGCCAGTAGGAAGAGAGCGACCACACAATCAGTCACTACGACAGCAACGCAATCACAATCCCTCGAATAACAGAGTGGACATCAACGATGTGCGCAGGACCAAAGATCGTCACAACAGCTGACCTCACAGACGGATACTCAGCAGGAACAGTGCAAGGGTTGTTTTGAGGGCATTGGGTCAACTCGATGAACATATTAACCACTATATCATTAACTGTCACAGCTGAATTGATTAATTCTCCTGATCTGGCGACTGAATGTTAATAAATATAACGACAGAGGAGAGAAAAAGTGGATCCGTTCTCCCTCTACAGATTTAATTAAACAGAAATAATCCACATCTAGATTTTGTTAGAGTGGTCCCTACTACAATGGTGGGGAGCACACTGTGTTCTTTAAATACCCCTCACACACCAAAAGGACCCTTGGTGCATGCTTCATCATTGGAGTCTTCGCACCCCTCTACAGGATGCGGCGTGATTTTAACCGGCGAGTACGCGGGAGCACTTTTATAATTTGGCAATGTGTGGTGCGTGTGAGGGTTCAGTATGTATAAGTGAGTGGTGGGTGCTGAAAAGTGACAAAGTGAGGTTATAAAGCACCTGGCACGTGAGGTCTACAAAAACTTTAATGGGCCCCCGCACTGGTACTGTTAAATGTCTGTTCAAGTGTTATGATTTGTTTTTTAAGACAGCCAATATATTGTGCTGTGACTGGTGTTATATTAAAGCGGAGAGAATAGGTAAATAGATTAGTACTATGATAAAACAAGTTTTAAAGTGGATTAATCCATTATTAGTGAAAGAGGCAGGAGCCGTTGTAACCATGAGCAATCGCACAGTAGTGTTTTCACGTGGGGCACCGTATTACGTGGTAGCCGTTCTGTGAAGCAGCACATGAAATACAAAATTACACATATCACATCACACATCAAAATCCCCAGTAAGGAAGAAATGGGCTGATTACAGAGGCCTTCTACTGGACCCCCCGGAGCCTCGGGTCACCGACGCAGATCGCGTCCTTACTGACTTTGGGTGACTTGGCTCACATGCAGCGTTTACGATTGCTAGGTTCCTCTAGATGGACAATGCAGACACCGTGCGGGGTGGAGGGAGGGTTCCGGGTGGGTTAGTGGTGGGTGGGACCTGGGGGATTATTAGCTGACTGTATTTGAATGTGATGTTTTCTGTGTGCCCACTGCCTCTCTGCTTCCTAGGGAGCGGTGGATTAATTATATTATGCTGTCAACTGCCAAAACCTAATAAAATTTTGTTCTGAAAAAAAAAATCCCCAGTAAAACTGCTCCTTTCTGTTCAGGCTGGCATTTTGCAGATTAATAGGTATGATAATGTATTTGGTGAGCACGAGTGCGCACATCATTCCTATCAGTGTGTGGCATTTATTGAGCACCCAATGGTGTCAAGGAGCTTTTCAAAGTCCCACGAAGATGGCCGATCACCGTCCACGACAACCTTTGTTGGAAGTCGCTGCAAGAAACAATAAAACCGGTTTTATTTCTATTATTTATTGCAAGAGGTTTTATAGTCGGATTAGTAAAACAGGTGATCTGCTGGCAATGAGTACAAGTGAATCTCTCTGGTGAGGTTCTGCAGAGCCAGGACGTAACTTTCTCCTCAGTCTTTATTTGACAGGGTCTGCCTCGTTTATATGTGCACACGTGTTCGTGACGCAGAGGTAAAACTGAATGCTAATATATATATTTTTTTTAAAAGCCTGACTGAGGTGTTTGATCTGGGGCATAGCATCAGATATATCAGTGGTTTAGGCTTTGGTACCCACGGCTGCTGTCACCCCCTGTCACATGACATAACACCCTTGCTGCTGAGGTCAGTGGCTAACCTGCTGGTCACCGGTCCGAATCCTGCAGGATCTACATCAGGTAGTGATCATTCGGATGTCTATTAAAAGCACCCCGTTTTTCTTGGTAATAGTATATGTGTTATTGTCAGCGCCACAAGCCATAACTATTGATGGGAAGGGTGAGGGTACAGAACGCTACATGCATGCATTTACTCAGCAAATATGCCAGAATGCGAACAAGGCAACACTGTTGTGTAGGGCAGGAACACACTTCTTTGTCATGGCGACAAGGTGAAGCTAGGGCAGTGGAGCGAGTCGGACGTGCACTAAAGGGAAACCCGCCTGTAGGGCACCGCCTCCAGGGATGGGGCTAATCTAACGTGACTGTGAGACTCGTCCTCAGGGAAGAGGCAGGGGCCAGCCAGGTATGGCCAGGGGCTGTCCCTGCCGCCGCAGATGTTGAGGGCGCGTGATTTATTGGGCTCTTTTGTCTTTTATTTGCTCTCTCTGCCTCAATTAAAATACAAAAGCTGTACATAATCTGGCCTAGTGTCAAGGCTGTGTGTCCCAGCTCGTTCATATTGTTTAGATTAATTTAACGTTCACAGTTTATCGTAATTGTCATTGAATGAATGAATGGGTGGTGAGAATAAAGGGGTATAGAGTGGATGGATGCGCGTGTTGTGAAGCAATGCACTATAACAACAATTATAACAAGCCAAAGCCTACCCAACTTAGTGTACTCACCAGCACAGTCCCTTTTAAAGAAATGACGACTGGGCTCCAACTCCCTGCTACAGACTCACCAGGCTATTCATGTAACTCAGTAAACGAGTGCTGAAGTGGATGTCTGCTTGTGCCGGGTAGTGGGGGGTTGAGGGGTAGGACGGTTGAGTGCACACAATGAGCAAATCACACAAGTTTGTCCCTGCTAGTGCCTCAGGGGCACTAACTAGATGGTCTTGCCGCGAATGAATAAAAGACGCATTGGAAGCTCTCCACTGAGATAACTGCGCGCTGAGCCCATGGCGCACTGTAACTAGAAAGCAAGGGTGTAGCTCATGTTAGGTTTTATTTTGTTTTCCCGATCCTTGCTTGAGACGCTTAAAAGAAGTTCCACCAAAGGGGATGAGCACAGCAGTTTGGCGATGGGAAACTGATAAGAGAAACAACTACAAAAGAGCAGGAATTGGAAGGCTTAAACAAATAGAAACAATGAAAAGTAAAGTGACAAGCACAAGGACCTATAAAATGTTAAGGCTGGATGTAAGTCCCTTTTAAGATTATATTTAATACAATAGATTTCACAAGCACAGCGCAAGTGCTGTGCAGGCCAAACCTAAAAAAGGAGTTGTCTTGCAACACATCAAACGTCTGGCACCTGATGTGGTCCTCCTCCAAGAGACTCATATGATAGGTAATACCTATCGTGCTTTAGGTAGATGGGGCTACAAAATGGTTGCCCATGCTGGCTATACCGCTGGCTTTAGAGGACAGGTATTCAAAAGACACTCCCACTTACTATTCATCATGTTTGGCCAGATACACATGGTAGGTATGTGGGGTGGTACCCCAAAATTGGTCCCAGAATGCGTGTTTCTGGTCCAAGGAGGACTTGGCCTGGCAGTGGGGAGCAGGGTCAAGACTAATTTGCAAATGGCTGGATCCAAACTGTAATGGCGTGGCAAGCAAAAATAAAATGTATTCATCCAGATCTGTGACAACTGGGTGAATGTTTGATTTGTCAGTATTCCATCCATCATCTGTTCTTTTGCAGGGTGAGATCCTGGCTAATATGTTGGCCTCATCTAATTAAAGTGATTACAACATTAGTTCATCCGAACCAGTTGGGGGTTATCCCTAATATGGGTACCATTCTCAATTTGATGTGCCTTTATGGCGTGCTGAGCCAAGTGGGTAATCTCCAGGAAAATGCCATGGTACTCTCGCTTGATGCTAATATGGCATTCGATACTGTGGAGTGGGATTATATGTTTGAGGTGTTAGCCAGACTAGGTATCTGCCCCTGCTTTTTGTGAAGTGGATGCGCCTCCAGTATTCTGAGGTGTTGGCCAGGTGAATGTCAACGTTGGGAACGTCCCCTGTAGTCAAACTTCAAGGTGGCACACGGCTGGGTTGCCATTTGTCAACACTGTTTTTTAGGTTTCGACCTGGCGAGGGGCATAGCCCCTCCCAGATCGAAAACTTTTGTTTTCAGTAGGGATGTTTGGACCGCCTCTGTTTCCAATTGGCTAGCTCCATAAATGGAGACTAGCCATTGGGAGACAGAGGCTGTCAATCGCGCTTTCTCTTGAAAACGCGATTCGGGGGCGTTTCTGGTGCTTTTTTAAGCCCCGCCCCTTTGTCCCGGGCCGCGCTGCGAATGGCTGCCGGCCCGGGACACCCCCGTGACGTCATTTCCCGGGCCGCACTGTGATTGGCTGCCGGCCCGGGACACCCCCGTGACGTCATTCCCCGGCCGCGCCGTGATTGGCTGCCGGCCCGGGACCTGACTTGTTTTTTTTTGTGACTGCCATCTATTGATTTATTTTAATTTTGCTTCTTTCTCGTTTGCATCTGTAACGTGTAAAAATGTAAAATTATTCTCCTCATGTAAAGTACTTGGTTCTATTGTGAAGCGCCCTGGCACATTTGGGTAAAGTCCGCGCTATATAAAAATGCAATAAATAAACTTAAAATAAATAAATAAAATGCGGAGCTCTGACTTGTGTCTCCTGTGTGTATTGGGAAGTAGACAGTGGTCCTTCTACTCTTTCCACGGCTCCGTCCGTGCTCGTCCCTCTTCGATGTTCACAACATGCAGAGTTCAGTTTTCTTCCTGAGCCTGTTAAGTATAGGTCGCGTGATGCAGCGGTTGGCACTCAGTGTTGTCCGGCGGCCGCCCTTGGCTCTGACCTGGTGCCAGGTCAGTACCTTCATGCTGGGCGCAAAGCCGTCCCTTCTGCCGTTACCTCAAGCACACAGTATGTCCACGACAAGCCAGACGCTTTGGTGATTGGCCAGGCACTCCTCTGCTGCCCGCTCGATTGGGGGGAGTTGTTACTTTCTCTATGGAAAATCACTAACCTCAGTTGTATTTTAAATCTCCTTTCTGACTGCTTTGCCCTCATGCCCTCCACGTGCACTCCAGCGGTGCTAAAGGTCAAGACTTTATTTTGCTTCAGATTTTGCATCCCTCGAACTCCAACTCTCCGAAGTGCCCACCACCCCAAAACGGCTTTCTTATTAAGTGGTCTTCTATCGACGCCCTCCCCTCCACTTTACTAACTCTCATGCCCATATCATACCTGAACTGGCCGCCCCCCATCCTGCGGTTCACCCCTTTCTCCCTCTACCGCATCACATCTCACAGTGTGGTTCATGTCCCCTCTTCGGTGATGTCTACTGTTCTCCGCGGCCACATTACACTCCTCTTTCCCAACTGTGCTTGTTTAGAAATTACAGTGGATTCGGGCGGGCCGGCACTAGTCCAGAGGCGACATCTCTATGGAACCTGGGCGGGCGGGATTTGGGGGTCAGTAGAGTTGTGTATGATAAGAGGCATGGATAGCTCCAGAGCGAATGCTGGTAGTTGTTCTGGGGTGTGTAGGCGCCATTTGTCTAAGGACTAATTGGCAGTGTCCAGGCCGGGCACTGTGCTCCTGGGTGGGCCCAGTGTGTTGGCTACTGACTCGTGGGCATGGAACTCCGGGGTGCAGTAACCCACCCCTTCTTTGAAACTAGTGCCAGCACCAGTGACAAGACGGGTTCTACCCCCTCCTGTTGGTGTCTTTGACGATGCAGCACGTGGCTACTTACCGGTGTAGGGAGACCTGGTTTTGCCCAGCACACGCGTGCATTCTGGGATTTATAGTCTTGGGTCTTTCTACCGCGGCGGCACACCTGACGGCAATGACGAGTGAAAAAGAAGCCCAGGCCTGGAACGGGTGTCCCGTTGACCCGGAGCTCTGGGTTCTGGCTGAGGACAGTGTGGCTGCAGCAGAGAAGGGCACGGGGGGTCCCAGGCCGAAGGGTCCTCACACCGAGGTCGGACTCACTAATGCCCAAGGTATGCGGCCCTGGGGTGGGCTCAGGGGAGCAGGGGTTGTAGCTTGCTTGGTACCTTCAGTGCTCTGGCGCATGGGTTTCTCATCCTGTAGGAGAGGAGGGCGAAATAATTTGATGGGGTCTCTTTAAGAGAGTGAGTTGTAAATACGGGATGTAGGACAGATTAGCGTCGGGAAAAATGCAGAATGAGCTATTGGAGAAGTTTAAGCGTGGGAATTGGCGGGCACCTATTTTTGACTGGTGTTCTGACCGCTAGATAGGAAGAGTGCGTTTTTAACATGAGGCGGGGTGACCAGGATTTGTAGGGACAGTCCCGGTTTTCACCAGCTGCTCCGGCAGATTTCGGGATATTTGACTCATGCCCTCTTTTTAAGGGGGTTGACTGAAAACAGTGAGGCACTTTATTTTCATGGTGTTCTAAAGCTGTGCTAGTTAGGAGCTGTTATAAGTAAGCTATTTAATTAACAGTTAGGATGTTTGCTTCAAAAACGACGAAGAGCAGAGCGTGTCCTTGAGCGCGAGAGCAGCAGCTGCAGCGAGCGGAGCCGAGGGACCGGAGGCTTCAAAATGGGAGATGCTGAAAAGGGAAAGAAGATCTTCGTTCTGAAGTGTGCGCAGTGCCACACCGTTGAAAAGGGAGAGAAGCACAAGGTTGGCCCCAACCTCCACGGCCTGTTTGGGCGCAAGACGGGGCTGGCTCCGGGCTTCTCGTATACAGAGGCCAACAAAAACAAAGGCATTACCTGGGGTGAAGATACGCTGATGGAATACTTGGAGAATCCCAAGAAGTACATCCCAGGAACAAAGATGATCTTCGCTGGCATTAGGAATGAAAAGGAGAGGCGTAATTTGATCGCTTACCTGAAGCAGGCGACCTCATAAGCGATCTGGTTCTTTGTTAGAGTGGACTGTCCGGCAGAGGCACTTTTAAAACTGTACATTTTTGTCCTTTGTAATGTATTATTTCACCACTGATCCATGTATCATTCGTACACTGAATTTCCGTTGGGTATTTTGAGTTTAGATGTGTCCATTATTCATTGACTGTGCCAGTTGAACACCGCGCCGGCATTTTGTGCTCCATATTGTTGCTGCAGGTGCTTTTATGTAAAGAATGCCTAAATTAAATATAACCTGCCTATGGGGAAAAAAAGAAAAAAAAACAACAACAAAAAACGACACAACTTTTTTTTTTAAAGTGCCTCTTCTGTGTCCTCTGTTCCTATGTTGGTTAGAGCTGTCATTCTGCACAACCCCGATGATGTGAAATTGTAGTCCTTTTTTCTATTTTTGCAAAATGACCCGGTTTTGGGTTCTTAAGATGTGGTCAACCTAACAAGAAGGGCATTTGCTGCCGTTTGCAGTAGATTACTGGAGTCCCACGATCATTTCCGTGGGAGATTGGGGGTAGTGTTGGCATTAACAACGAGGGGAGACATTTCCAGTTTTGAAGTACCTCGCTCGAGTTTGGATTGGCAAGGGCCTAGAGAAGCCGGGAGGAGGGTAGGTAGCTGAGAACAATAGGTAAGCTAGTAGGTTAATGTCATGGCCTTCTAGACAACCGAACGATGGCTTGTTGTAGCTTCTGGGGATTGTACTTTCACTTTTAACACTGTACAGGTGAGCTCAAAAACCCAGAAGTACAAACGCTGATGGCGTCACGTGACACGAGGCAGCGTTGGGCGTGCTAGGCTTGGAGTGCAGAGGCCTTGCGATGCCAGCACACTCCGGTGGATGGCGAAGAGCTGTATATTGCCTATTCCTTCTGCATTTTCATTTGTTATACTTTTTAGGTTTCGCCTGGCGTGGTGTGTGTGTGGGGGGGGCTCTGGGTGTGTGTGTGTGTGTGGCTCTGGGTGGGTGTGTGTGTGGCTCTGGGTGGGTGTGTGTGTGGCTCTGGGTGGGTGTGTGTGTGTGTGTGTGGCTCTGGGTGGGTGTGTGTGTGTGGCTCTGGGTGGGTGTGTGTGGCTCTGGGTGTGTGTGTGTGTGTGTGGGGCTCTGGGTGTGTGTGTGTGTGTGTGGGGCTCTGGGTGGGTGTGTGTGTGTGGGGCTCTGGGTGTGTGTGTGTGGGGCTCTGGGTGGGTGTGTGTGGGGCTCTGGGTGTGTGTGTGTGTGTGTGTGTGTGTGTGTGTGTGTGGGGCTCTGGGTGGGTGTGTGTGTGTGTGGGGCTCTGGGTGGGTGGGTGTGGGGCTCTGAGTGGGTGTGTGTGTGTGGGGCTCTGTGTGTGTTTGGGGGGCTCTGGGTGTGTGTGGGGCTCTGGGTGTGTGTGTGGCTAGGTGTGTGTGTGGCTCTAGGTGTGTGTGTGGTAGTAATTGCTGTCTGCTGAGCTCGTCCGTAGGGTACAATAGGTCTTACATAGCGAGAGATTGCGCTAATGGCAATGTAAATGACAAAACCAACACATAAATACAAATTTTGTCATTTACAATGCCAATAGCTCTAACTTATCCAAAGGCGAAACCATTGCATTGTAAATGCTTGTTTTCTTTGGTACTGGATCCCCTTGTGGCTTGGGTTAGACAGTACCCGTTGGTCCGCAGACTGCACTGGACCGACAAATGGGAAGACAAAATATCGTTATGAGCCAACGATGTGCTGCTTTATGTGACAGACCCAGTTTTCACACTCAACAGATTGATGCAGATACTTCCTTTATTTGGTTGCTAATTGGGCTAAACAATCAACTGGTGAAAATCCTTAATCTATATCCTGCAGGGCCCAACATCTAACTACCCCGTGACTGTGACGCACTTATAGTTACAGAGGGGTTCTGATACCTCCTGATTTATATTACAACTGATCTCCAACTTGGAGATCCCTGCCATTATCGCTTCTCTGTAGATCTGCCTTGTTTAAAATGATGTTCCTACCCAGTTTCCTACATGCTCTACAAAACACACCCTAAACGGTTCGCACTTCGTATTTCACGGTAATTGAAGGAAAATTTAAGGCTCTGCTTTGGAATGGGGCAAGGTACAAATAGTACTATACTAGCTCATGAGGAGGTGGTATGACGGGAGGGATAGCCCTGCCCGATATCCAGAAATACTACTACGTGGCACAATTGACCACCATAAACAGCTGGATTTTCCTGCCACTGGGCAAGCCTGCATACCGGATGGACAGGCTGGTGATGCAGCCATGGGTACGCCTTAGTGCTGTTTATGGTGCTACTAAAACACAAAGCATTGATGGTCGGACAGCAGTGGTGTTACACTGCTAGCATACAGTTACGAGGGCCCTGTGCTGGAGGGGCAGGATTAATCAAGCGACACATCTTTTGGATACGTCTGAGTTGGGTACCCTAGGGATACAAGTAGAGTTTCATAAATGGGACCTAATTGGTGCCTCCCGAGTTGGTGATCTATGGGCTCAGGGGGATTTCGTTCTTTTAGTAGACCTACAGCGTGACAATGAACTGGCCCCCACTCCGACCTATCCATACCTACAAATAGGACATCCCCTTAGAGTGGCATTGCCGAAAGGAGCAGCACTCTTGGAGTCTTCGCCTCTAGAGGACAGGCTACTGGAGGAATTATATGCCTTGGAAAAGCCACATCCCTGAAAAAGCTGATCAATAATGGCCCTAATGCCCTGTTGTGTTTAAGGGAACGGTGGGCCCAGAACTTACAGCCTAGAAAGCGACGAGTGGATGAAGGCCCTAGCATTCCCAGAGAGGTGGTCATACAGGCGAGGTTCTGCTTAGTTCAACTTAAGATACTACACTGATCCTATTATGCTCAATCCACTATGTACAAAATAGGTAGGGTGACCAATGAGTGGTGTAGGGTTGGCTCTGGACAAATAGGCACATTTTATCATACTGTGTTGGAATACCCGATACTACAACAGTTTTAGGAATGGATTGTGGAATGTATGGGTTTGCTCTACAATGGTACTGTGACCGCCTCTGCAAAATGGTGCTTACTAAATATCAGGGACGAAATGGACCTCAGTCACATGGAGCAAACATGGATCACACTGGGACTGGCAATAGCCAGAAGGAACATTGCAAGACTATGGGGATGCGGATCAAGTGCTACAACTGAGAGCCTGGCAGTATGTTGGCTAAGATAGTGGTATATGAGGGCCAAGGCTGCCCCCAAAAACGGGCAAAAATTTGGGGGAGTTGGGATGAATACAGAGGTATTATCTGTGACTCCCTTGTCTCCACTGCTCTCGAGGGGCTAACATCAGGACATTCTGTGTTAACCAAAAATACTAACTCTTCTGAGGGAGGAGAAGGAAGAGATGCTGGTAATGTCGTATGGTGAGATGCTACTGAATTCACTGAACCTGTTGGTACACAAAAATATTTTCAATTGTTTATTATTAAAAAAAAGTGGAAATTCACTGAGAAAACAAAGATTAAAGTGACAATCTAGTTAGTTTTTTAAAACAAACCTGAGCTAACATTAAAAAGCCAAAAAACAGGGTAACTCTTGAATTACAGTTTAGTGAACTAACTGTGACATGGCCCTGTCACACATTGCTTATGACCTCACATATTGCATCACTCATGACATGTTAAAAGACTTAAAAGGTAAACAGATTGCATAGCTTTAAAGATTTATGTACAACCAGTACTCCTTGCTAACCACGTTAATGATTGAATTCACCTGATGTGGGCTGCATAGTCACATTTCAAAGCAGGTTCTGGCTAAATGAAAAGTCCGTAGCATCAAATCAGGAAATTCAATGCTGATCTTCACAATGTGTTATCCACTTGTGGATAACTGGTCTCATGTCCCCGTTAAATAGTGCACATGGCGTGCATTATCCAAATTGTATATAAAGTGGTACATCTAGTTGCTACACCAACCTTAAAGTTTTGCTTCATTGCGTAATATTCAGAAATATAAATTGATGGTATGACCCTCTAAGTGAAGGTTTAACTGTCAGTGTGCTTGTAACTATGGCTCTATGGTTGTATGCCATTGTATAATCTCAGACCTGTGTTTATTGTATTTGAACACTCTGCAGTGGGTTGTCTACAAAGCCTGGCTGAAGCTCCTTTATCAGTGGTAACCATACCTATTAACCTCGACTCAAACTTACGGGTCAGGTGAAGTATTTAAGAAGGCCTTCTCATTAAGATGAATGGTGAACCAACACTTTTTGCTGAGGCGTTCAAGCTAGTTTTGCTTTAGGTGACCTCATTGAATCATATGGAGGAATTTTAATTGTTGGGCATGAAAATACCATTAAAACAAAGAGTGTCACTAAATGTAGGAGAGTTGAGAGAGATTAAACACGTTTTAAATGTTACCAAAGCTTATGTCAGTTTACAGTTGATTGCTTAAACAAGAAAGAGCTCAGGTGTAGCTTTTTGAATTACTCCTACATTACAAATCCAGTAGAACACTGTCACCATCATTGGATAATGTTGATGTAATCAATTAAGTTATTTACCTTTACCATGTCATGAGTGATATGACATCAGAATGTGACATCAGAAGCAGTGCATGAACTATATTTAGTTTTTGTTGAAAACAACAAGGGAACCCAAAGAAGTCGGCAAGGGACCTTGGGAGTCAATATTATTAATGCAACAGTGGTCCCTTACAAATAATAATGTTTAATCAATAAATATAGACAAAGTTGTTGCTATATTTGAAAACGACATGCCCAGCCGGGCAGAGGTCTAGGTATTTACTTTTCAGTCAATGTAAAACATGAATAACACACAATATACAAGACAGGGCACAAGCCTGTACCCAGTCAATCACACAAGAAATATCAGGACAGGGAACAATTAAAGGGAACAAACAAAAGGACTTAGGCAAGAGCTTAACGTTCTGTAAACTTGTTAATCGCACAGTTTTGATTGTAAAACAGAACAATATTGACACTTTCACACTTTTAAATGACAAATAAATCATTCCATGTGTGGAAGGTGCTCATAGTTGTCGACGGCATTTCGATCCGTTTAACACATTTTGCGGATCTCATCTGGACATTTAATATATGCCTAATAGTAAAGCGGCCTCATTTGCCAAGAGGAAAGCCAAGGGGCTCAAGGCTTATTGTGTACCCGATCACAGGAAATACCGGGTGGGCTGTTTCTGTGACCTGTCGGGGTCAGCTTGGGTTCGATTCCGGTTAGCAATGTGCTTGTGTAAGACTGAAGAAGGGCCAAGGTATGGCCAGTCAAAGAACGTCAGGCGGACCACAATCGGGAATATAGGGACGTTCAAAATAGTCAGGTACGATAACCGATAGTAAGGATGCAGTGCTGCTCAATCGCGGGTGCCGGATGCTGCTTTACTATTAGGCATACATTAAATGTCCTGATGAGATCCGCAGAATGTGTTAAACGGATCGAAATGCCGTCGACAACTATGAGCACCTCACACACATGGAATGATTTATTTGTCCTTTAAAAGTGTGAAGGTGTCAATATTGTTCTGTTTTACAATCAAAACTGTGCGATTAACAAGTTTACAGAACGTTAAGCTCTTGCCTAAGCCCTTTTGTTTGTTCCCTTTAATTGTTCCCTGTCCTGATATTTCTTGTGTGATTGACTGGGTACAGGCTTGTGCCCTGTCTTGTATATTGGGTGTTATTCATGTTTTACATTGACTGAAAAGTAAATACCTAGACCTCTTCCCGGCTGGGCATGTCGTTTTCAAATATAGCAACGACTTCGTCTATATTTATTGATTAAACATTATTATTTGAACTATATTTAGCACGTTTCAGAGTTTTTTTCTTTTTTTTTTATATTGGCTCATGTTTCTTTCCAGCCCCTAAAATTAACGCTACTTTAACATTTGTGTTTTTCAGTGAATGTCCTTTTTAGGGCTCGCCTGGCGTTGGAGCGCGAAGCGCTCCCGCCAGCGAGTTCTATAGTCACTATCCTCCCTGCCAAGGGAGTGAGAGCTGAGAACGAGCAGCTCTAAACCTGGGCACGAGCCGACTCAAGTCCGTGAACGCGCGGGAACGTCAACGTGCACGTTCACGCGCGTCACGCGCCTGTCCTCCCGCGTCTCTGCCGAGGCGCACTCCAGGCCGACTTGCGGTGTGCGTCACAGCGTGTTCCGGCGGCCGGAGGTAGGTAAGTGAGGGGATTTGTTTGCTTGTTTTATTTAGCAGCACTCGCGGGACGCCAGAACTTGTTGCCAGCTGTCCTCCTTTCGAGCGAGAGGGCGCAGTACAAGTAGCTTTCGATATTGCTGTGATTGAAAGAGGCAATTGAAAGAGAGGAACTGAGGCAACACATGAAGCCTAAATTTGAGGACGGAAACGTGAAGGGGTGACTGTAAAAGGTACGCTGGCATTGTTCCTTGAGTTCCCTTCTCAAATCTTCTTACATTACTTTTGACGGGCCATATGGACGAGAAGGGCACCTGTTAGACCACAGTTTGTTGTTATATCTGTATGAACCACCTAGTCCTCTATCTCAATGCCGGATAGATAAAATGCACATCCTTTCATCTGGTGGGTGGGCTCTCTCTGCCCATGTGCTCCTGTCGGCTCTTGGTGTGTTTGGTATCTAGCTGACTCTGCTTGTATCAACATGCTCAAGTAATTTATGTCAGTGATTTCGTTTTCATTTATATTTCCCGTTTTACTGAATTTTGCACTCCAATAGTGTTCGTTATTGCCAGGACGTGGTGTTTTTGTATGTTTTTTCATTCAGCTCTTGTATAGTGCATACTTTCAGCTGAGTCGCCTCCAGGTGTTTATAATGGCCAAGTTAGAAAATGATGATGTTGGTGTTCAGACTCATGGCAGTGAAACTTTCAAGCAGTGGCTTATCAGTGGCTCAAAGGTGTTCAGAATACATGGTCATTCAATGTTTGACCTCTCTGCAGAGCGCACACCACTGCCAAAGTCAATAGCCCAGGCTGTTTTTTTGTTGTATGTCAGTTTCCGTGTTATTATATCTGTATGCATTAACAGAAAGCGCAGACAAAGCAAAATACTGCTTGGGTACCATACAGTGAGAATCCCAGAAATGTACTTTACGTTTTTAGACCACAGCACGCGGGCTATAACTATATGGGCCATACCCATTTTACAGATACCCCCCCCCCCCCCACCCCACCCCCCACACACCGTTTCATCCCACTTAAAGCACTGGGTGCAAACGCTGCCAGTTTAACGCATACACGTTTATACTGTGGCATTTTAGAAGTTTAATTAAACGAAATACACATCGCCAGTGATGAGTTCATCACTGGAGACCGCTTTTGTGCTGTGAAGGAAAGAAAGGGCAGCTTGGCAGGTAGCAGTCTAATTACCGAGTTACTTCTGTTTCCTGGAGTTTGATCGCAGTTGTTTATCCAGTGCCTTTGTGTGAACCTTTGTGATTAATGCTTACCTCTAAAACCAGAAAAATGCCTGTGATTTATGAATACATTCTCTTAAAGTTCACTCTTTCCGTATGTTTACTCTTTCCCTGTCATTGGTTTGTCTTGCGTATGGTTTACAACTTATTTTGTTTATCGGTTTGTTTGGGCTACGATGTACACATTGTTTTTACTTCTGATTCAGTTTAGCTGATATTTGTTTGCATCTACTCGTGTGCCATCGGCTTAGATGTATATTTTAGAATGCCTGTTGCCTTTAATGACATATTTGTGAGCTAGCTGAGTGTGCTGTGCACCTGCACGAGAGATCCGTGTGCATTCCTTAGGTCACCGTTTTGACCGATAGCAAGATAGCCCAGGTGATCATGTGGCTGCTAAAGCTGTGCACTTATTGTGCCAGCTTACAGGTTACAGCCATGAGTCGGGAAGGGTATCTCAATTTGTTAGTGTGTCCATTGCAGAGATCTACCTGCAGCCTTTGTATTTGTTGTTGTCATTAAATTTGATATTGAGTAAAATATGTTGCCTTCTGGTTAATTTATTGCTCTCGTTGTGATTGCACAGAGCAGCATGTAGTCTGGGCAGCGTGGATATGGGTGGTACGTTGTCCAGCAATGGGAGACGTGGAGTTGTTCGATGTGTTCCATTTCATAGTGGCAAGATAGAGACAGAAGCATGCAAGGTGAGTGCATGGGAACTGGATTGCGTGCATTGTTTTCATTGAATGTCGCAGCTTATGTTTTACTGAATTAGCGTGCTTCCAGCATTAATTTGAATGCTCCCATAAAGTAAAGGTGTTCAGTATTCTATTAAAGATTGCGACGTTGGTTTGAACTCTAAGAGCTGGGCTGAAGGTGCTCCATAGATGTGGGCACATTGTACGACCATGGCCCATCCCCCATGCTTTAATAATATGTATTTTTGTTGACAAATTTGTGCATGCAATGGTTCTTGCTCGCTTGTGATGAGGACACTTCTGAATGTAGCCTCATCCCCTATTACAGCTCAAGTGCAAGCAACTCCAAACGGTTAATTCAGCACGTTATGCGTGTGGTCCTTGGGAAGCTTTTTTTTTTAACCAACAACTTACACCATCCCAAAGGCGAGACCTATTGGCTATGCTAATGCTTTTTTTTGTTCTTATGTGTTACGTTACTTTAGCTAGTGCCAATAAGCTGTGCACTTGTGCACTGTATAAATATAACATAAGTAGTACACAAAAAATACTTGTCTGTGTGCTCAGTCAGCCTTCTTTGACATCTACTACATTCAAAACAAGCATTGGCTAACCTAATAGTTCTGGTTTTGTTTTCCAGACTTTTGGCTTTGCTTGTTTGCCAGACTTTTGGCTTTGCCAATGCTTGTTGATTTTAGTAATATTACATATATTATACATAAATATAGGGGCTGTCAGTCAGCCCATCCATTGTTCTCTAATACACATTTTTGTTTTGGCCACTGCAGACACAACAATGGGGCACAAGAACAGGCCACTTAAGACATTGGTTTACCTTATTCTGAGAGATAACCTTCTTTTTGGGCACATTGTAAACAAGCATTTGCAATGCAATAGGTCCCACATTTACGTGAGTTTAAGCTATTGACATTGCACATAACAAAGCCTTTTATTTTTGTTTTTAAAGTATAAATGAATGGCATTGTCATTTACAATGCCGATAGCTTAAACTCGTTCTGGAGCTGCTGGTGCCCTGTCTGAGAAGTGCCACATAAGCCACAATTGTTCACCCGTGCATAAAAGGAGACACCTCACGAATTCAAGGGTGCAATGAACACGTCGTACAGTTCCCTGCGCTTTTCGCCATCTGAGTGTTCCTCTGTGTGAGGGTAAGCAGGCGAAAGGGGCAGGATATGTGCTAGTTAGGGAATGTTGTACATGAAGGAGTGTGAGTAAGTTGCTGTCTCCTAGTTTGTCAACTGTTGCATCAGTCAGTTTGCTGGATCTCACTACCTAAGATGGGATAAAGCTGCCCCTTTCGCTTGAGTACAGAAGGTAGGGCACCACCCACTACAATGAAATGAGCGGTGCATAAATGGGGCTAGTATTTATATACACTATGCGAGTGGAGGGTGCCCCGTTTATTTCTATCCTTAGATTCCTCTTTTTAATGCACACATCAATTCCATCCCCCCACTCCATCCACCTCACTCCAACCATCCCCCATCATCCATCCCCCCACTCCATCCATCCCCTCCACTCCATCCCTCCATCCATCCATCCATCCCCCACTCCATCGCTATCATCTTGCAAATCATCTTTATAGACCAATACATACTTTGCTAAATATTTAATGCAACACATTGTCATATACAATGCCAATAACTCAAACTTTAATGCTGCGAGACCTATTGCATTGCAAATGCTTGTTTATATTTACATTAAAATCTTAGTAGCCAACCTCACTATAGCTTTGTTTTTTTCAGTGATATATAAAGCGCCCTTGGGGACCAGTCCTTCTCTTTTTGCCTTTAGTACAGACTACATTGTAGTGTCTCTGCTGAATGGTTCAGTTTCTGGCACCTCTTTCTGATCCTCGGTATATAAGGCATCTGTCTGTGGCCCCTCCGATGTTCGTTAGAATGTGGAGATGATGATTGAGTTTTGGGTGACTATCCTTGTCTTCTTTTCGTTTAAGTGGTTGGGGTCTGTCAAAATGTTTTTGTTTTGGGGTGTGGCCAGCCATAATGGCCTTGAGGACGGCGTGATTCCGATCGGCTCTGCTCCGAGCCCCATGAATCTGGTCCTCACAGAGCGCAGAAAGCAACGAAGAACAGCTGGAATGGAGGAATAAAGCGCGCGATGGCAGGAAGACACTAACTGCGCCACCAAGAAACCGCGGGAGACCCACTTCGGGGCTGGTGCTTTAAGGCCTGTATGAGGAGAAAAGTCGCAAGATGGTGGCGGTGCCCGCGGAACTCTGAGAGTCACGCTGAGACTGAATCCCTTGTTCTGCGCAGTGGCCGGAGGCACAAAGGAGGCACCGGTATGCGGTCCGGCCCCTCCAGAGGTAGATTGCTGGAGAGGCAGCTGGATCTGGGTCCCGGTGGGTGCGGCAGACACCACCGCGCCCCATCGGCTGTGAAGGAGGCCGGACCGTCACCAGCCGTTCTAACAAGGTGGGAGTGTGCCTGCAGGCATTAGCAGTGTGGGGCCATCCTGGACATGACCCCCGGGCTGCATCCTGAGACCTGGCAAGGACCCGGGGCATTGGAGAGTCTTGCGGCAGGGGTTGCACACATTTCCTGACCCTATCATGGTGCCTGAATGGTCCCTGGCGCTGTGCGAGACTCCCCCCCCCCGGACTAATGCTGCAGAGATTCGGTCCTGGCCGGGAAGCAGTGGGCCCTGCGACGGGGAGAGCGACTATTGGATACCACACGGCACATCAGTGACCAAGTCTTCCAATGCTTCCTGGGGCCAGTGCGAAAGGAGCCATGCTCTTCGTCCTCTGTATTGAGCCATTCACAACTCTGATTAGAGCTAACCCGGGATTAGCGGCATTTGCTTCCGCCCAGAAGAACATAAAATGTTGCTCTTCGCGGATGACGTGCTGCTGTCCATCTCCAACCCTAGGGAGTCCTTACCGATCATACAGGTCAAATTGCAACTCTTCGAACGAGAGGCGGGGTTTAAAGTTAATCTATCTAAATCCTTCCTACTCCATCTAATTATGCCACACACTCGAATAA
The DNA here is from genome assembly GCF_964261635.1 of Lissotriton helveticus. Taxonomy (NCBI): domain Eukaryota; kingdom Metazoa; phylum Chordata; class Amphibia; order Caudata; family Salamandridae; genus Lissotriton; species Lissotriton helveticus. The sequence goes on along the minus strand of NC_136061.1, from coordinate 1,912,276,851 downwards.
CAGAGATTGAGGAAACCTCACCATTTCGCTGCGCCTGCAAAGAAATCCCTTATCTGGGTATTAAAATCACTTCCAGGTTGATGGATCTCTTCAAGGCTAATGTCCCCCATTGCTGCGACAGCTCAAAACTGATTTTAAGAAATGAAGCTCTGCATACAAAACATGGATCAGCTGCATAAACGCCATTAGGATGAATGTCCTCCTGCGTCTCCTCTATCTGTTCCAGGGCCTCCTGATCATGATGGACAAAGAGGTATTCACTGAGCTTAAGAGGATGACCACAAAATGTATCCATCAGGGGCAAAGAGCCTGCTTATCCCAGTGGCTATTGACAATGCCATGCCTAGAGGGTGGTTTGTCGCTCCCCGATTTCCTCCTCTAGTATAGAACTGCCCAACTTCGGGTTATGGCCAAATGGTCCCTCAAAGCCTCAGACCAGCACTGGCTCCATATGGACAGGCAGATAGTGTGAAGATCAATGTGGGATCTGCTCTAGAAACCAAAACAAGATAGACCAAACAATGCTTACTTTAGCACCCCCACCACCGCTACCCTCAAGGTGTGGGACAGCGTAACCAAGACTTTGCCGCTCTCAACGCTTCCGTCCCCCCACACCTCTGTCCATTTTAACCCTGCCTTTCGTCCAGCGATGCTAGAGGGCCTTTTAACAGATGGAGAGAGGGTGGATGCCTTATGCTAGCGGACCTATTTCAGCAAGGAGAGATTTGCTCCTTTGCCAACTGCGTTACTCGCTTTAAGCTGCCCCTCACAGAAGAATGTCAATACATCCAATTAAAACATTGGGTACAGCAGCCCAGCGAGCGATTAGCTGCGTCTAGGTATTTGCTCCCGAAAGAGAGATTTGTCCAAACCGGCAATACAGCTAAAGGTTGCATATCTTTTTTTATACTCCTTTCTTCTCATGTTGGGCCTGCACCAGACCAGACCCCACGTCATAGAGGGGTCTGGGATGACATGTTACACACCTCCATAAGAGAGAAGCAGTGGAGCTCCTCATACAGGGTCATATAATCGCTCCATGTTCCTGAGAGAAGCCCATTTCAAAGTATTGTATGAATGGTATCTACACCCAAAAACTACATACCATCTTCCCAAACACTTCCGTTAGATGCTGGAGGGGTTGTGGGGCCTTGGGAGATTTTCGTCATATCTGGTGAGACTGTCTCTCCATCCAACTCTTTTGGAAAGAAATCCTGTACCAAATCCAGCAGATCCTGGGGTATCCGGTCCACGCTTCCCTTGCACACACTACCTTGGGAATACGCAACCCCAGTCTGAGGTATCGAACACAGGGAGATTGCTCTATTATATGGCTGTGTCTAGGGGCAGCCAAAATGGCAATTGCAGCAGCATGGAAGAAACCAGAGGCCCCCTCTCTTACTCGAAGGCATGCCCGCCTGTGGCGAGCCCACGCCTTGGTGCGAATGACTGATGTGGTTGAAGATTCCCGCAAGAGCTTTGACTACATCTGGAGCCCACTGGTAAGTTACTTGTCGGAGGGGTTGCCTCTGTTTGCATGTGGCCCTAGGCTACGGGCCCTTCATCTTTTCCTGATATAATAGCCTGGTCCTGGTCCCACTCTCCTCGCCCCCTAGCTACATTGGGATTGATTGCACTGAAGTGTTTTTGGAGTTTTGTGAGTTATGTTTTATTTGTTAGCACCCGAAGGTAGAGCACAGAGTCATTCTGGGATCTGTAATTGATGCAAGTAAGACACTGTAATGACTTAGTCTGCACCTCGTTAAGACTAACAGTCATGCGGAGAACTTGTGGGGAAGCTGTGCAGTATCTTTAGCTAACTGGTGATCTTAGCATGTATACTGAGTTCGGGTGAGCTACAAATGTTATGTTTATTTGTAAAACCAATAAAAAGATTTTGACAAAAAATGTTTTTGCTTCCCCTGGGCTAGAGTTAGTTTTTTTTGTTGATGTGCTTTTATTACCCGCATACTCATTAGCTCTGGGATATTGAGCGTTACTGGCACTTTGCTCTTTTCTTCCATCCAGTTCTTGGTTGTTAGCCAATGCCAAGGGAAGCATAGGGGTACATCCCTCGGATTAGGTTTATCCTTGTTTAGATGATGTTGTTTTTTAGCATAATACCAATCAATTATCTTGCAGGATGCATTTCCTGTGTGTCATGTTTAAGATTAGATGACTTAGCTTAATTGCCCTTCTCTCATTGGACCCACCTCAATGAAGTAATGCTTAGATATTTGATTTATGAGGTCTGAATTCTTCAGTTAGAAATAACTATCAGAAGAGAACGTTACTTACCTTCAATAGCTATCTTTGTGATGGAAACTTTTCCTGCAGACTCCTCACCAAACAGGCCATCTGTCCATTCTGAGTATTGGTTTGAATGCTGGCAATATGGTGCCAGGTTGGTATTGGGTGCTACATTTCAGTGATTACGTCTGGTTCATCTCTGCCTGTAAGGGTATGCAGGGAAAAAGTCTAGAAATTGATGTCATAGCACCAGGTGGTGAACTAAATGGTTCCACAGTGTCACATTCACTGGGTTGTTGGACTGGACTTGGAAACATGGCAACACGTGTCAGCCCAGGCAAGCTTTTGAACATTTTCAGGATCCTGGAGGAGTTTTATGAGTTGAGGAATTTGGAGGTAAATTAAGTATCAAACAGACAGATTAATACCAAAGGTAAGTAACTTGTTCATATTAACCTCAGATTAGTAGTGTTTCTGCTGGTATGTGAAAAAGTTCATTGTCCCCAGGTGACTATAGTTCATTGACATATAAGATTTAATGTAATTGAAAATCTTAATTTAAATTGTATTTTGCAGGAAGCTAAACTGGCAAAAATGAAGATCCCTCCAAAGGAGATGTTTATTCAAGAAATGGACAAATTTTCAAAATTTGATGAAAATGTAAGCATTCCGCTTGTTTCATATGTGATAAGTGCATGAAATAGTGTGGATCAAATATTGTACAATATTTTTTGTAGCCATGATATACAAACATGGACTGGGTTCTATGCCAAATCAAGAACTTACATCTCACTTGGTCGAAATCAATCTTTAAGAAGTTTCAATTTTATAGGTGAGTCACATTAAAACACAAAGAAGCATGCAGTATCTGTATAATCTTTCGCTTACTCTTCCTATTTAAGACTTGGTCACTGGCAGTTAGGAATTATGCCTTTGAACTGTCCATGAATATGTTATGAAGCATAGTTTAAGTACAATATCTGTACACAGTGGCCCTGCAGAGTTTAGCATCAAATGTGTTTGTGATTCAGGAAAACAAAGTACGACTTAAAGCAAGCACGGCGAGGACATCTGGGATTTTTTGAAGAGGTGTCAAGACACCGTTATATTGTAAAGAATAAAATAACTCATCCTGCACCTAGTTCCATAAAACATGAAGGCATTTCTCTGCCGCAATGCTTTTATAGCTTCATTAATTTTTTCTGTGATTTGTGTATTCTGATGTGCTACTAGATTTTATTTTTCAGCATATGGCAATTTGTATAACTAGTGCTCTTTGTGGTGTGATATAAAACTATCCATAAATAAAAATTATAAGTTCCTGCCCAGGCCTAACTTAACCATTGCCAGAATAGGAATTAAATTCAATTTGGTAGACCATCGCACCACACCATGACCTCAGCTGGACACAGAATTGTGATACATCGTCTGAAATGAGGAGCCACTACCATCAAATGCTTAACAGATTTCACAAGTCCTAATAACAGTCAGCTAATTGTCTATTGGTAAATGTGTATTGCAAGCACATTATGATGTATTTAGTTAATTAGTAACACACTTTGGTTTTCAAGGTACAAACTGCAGGCCTTTTTTCATAAACCTATAGCTAATAACATATGTCTATAGGAGTCTACATATATGTAAGGGAAATATGGTTTAGAGTATATGATTTCTGTTATTTATTTATTTCAGGTCTCGAAAAACTCTTAAACATGTTACTACACCTGCAGGTCTAGTAATTTAAATAATCTATTCGACCTAACTGTAATGTACTTGACCCGTAAACTTGTCTTAAAGTGTGTGATCATCAGCATATATTTTACTTCACAGAGACAGACACCCATTTTTCACTATCACATTTGAGAGCACCTTCACATATGTGAGTTCACCATTTCTGCTGTACAAAAAAACCCGAACTTGTTTGATTAAATAGACTAAACGTTTGCTCCATTTATAATAACAAAATAGCCTACACCTACAGGGCACACGCGATCCCTGACTTGCCTCTTAGTTCACTAATAGCTTTACCATCAGGGCTGGGGCAGGAATGTTTCTGAGGTCTTGTTTAAAAACTCTCTTTTAATAAATATGGTGACATCTGAAGAGAATTTAGGGATTGAGATTTCCCAAATACGATTCTTTGCAAATCCAATTAGAAAATCGCAATTCATAATGTACAAAAACCTAGAAGTTGAAAACAGCGAATCCTCTTCGAGTCCAATAGACCTCCCTTATGAATAATAATGAGGTAGGTCACAGTTTGAGACCCATTTGGAATTGCAGTCATCACAGGGATGGTGGCCTCCTGGGGTAAGCAGACCACCATGTCTGTTATGGGTTTTTAATAAAGCATTATTTTTAATACAGACCGTTTTCCATAAAGGAAAATGGGATGTGTTTAAAAAGGAAAAAAAAAAGTTTAAGTTTCATTTTTAGGTCTCGCCTGTCGATGCGCATGCGCATCGAGCAAGCGAGACTATAGGGGCTCATCGACTCTTTATCTAACTTGCAAGGAATCGTGGCGATTCCTTGCAGTGCCCGTGACTTTTAAGCTCAATGCGCATGTGCATTGAGCTTAAAAGCGCGTGCACAGCCGCCCGCATTCCTCCGACACCTTTGAAGTGAAGCTTAGCTTCACTTCAAAGGGCCGGCTTCTTCACACCCACATGCCGCTCTGCCCCGCTCCGCCCCCTCCCCTGAGTCATCCTGCCTGCCCAGACTTCTCCTCCCCCTACTTACATCCCGCTTTCACTTGTTTTTTTTATCACTGAAGCAACTGTTTATGATGTTGAGTGGAGGATGCAGCGCTGATTCTTTTGCAAAATAACTGGATGTTTACAGCCATCTTGAACTGCTTTGCTTTTTGGAAGCAGGAGGAGAAAGGTGATTTTTAAAACTGTTTGCTTTATTTTCTTAATTACTTTTACAACCCTAGAGGTGCAGATTCATAATAAAACAACACTTTTGCTACATAACTTAAATGGCGTTTGTCGCAATGTACCAACGATGTAATGCACATATTACATGTTTATTAATTAAAAACGTTGCATACCTTGGTTTTTTTAATGTATTTATTTACAAGTCATAATATTTCTCCCAGAAACCTTTTACATACGTAACGTTACCAAACACCAACTCGGAACGCAAAACAATCACTATTAACTTAAATACTTACTTGCCCGTGAAATACCTCTTATGCTGCATGTTTTAGCCCAACGAATCTAAATCGTAAATTTCAGACGTACCTCATGTCATAAAAGTGTAAAATAGAACCAGACCCCATAGCGTTGAGGTCTACTGCCTGCCGACCCCCCCTGATGTACATGTTTTTAGTTCACAGATGATCAACACCCCCACCTCATAAGTGTTTTTCCTCAAATACATAGGATTAAGAAATCCTGCTCCTTCCCTAACTGATGTTTCTAAATCTTGGCACAGATACTTTTGTATCTTCTACTCAAACACCGCAGTGCCACGTCTGCGTTCAAAGTCCATTAGTTTATCTGAACACACGATAATTTTCCCGGAAAAAGCGCTCCTTTTCTTAGTAATTTCTGATCATGAATAGTATACACACGATAAAGCTGTACAATTGTTGTAACGAGGCACTGAGTCTTCCTGTCTCAGCACTGCAGAGAAAGCCGCCTCACGCTTTGAAGCCTGTGCATCGGCCATTATCTTTCGCCTTCCTTCTCGCTCACTTAAAATGGCTTTCCAGTCACCACGGGTGGCGGCAACACGAAGCGCAAGTCTTTTGTTGCTTCGAACGAGATATGCAAGTAGCCAGCCTGAACGCCTCACCCCGGATTCCTCTGTTTGTACACGCTTGATATATTTTATTCCTGCAGTATTTGTTAGGCTTCGGTGGGAGAAATGACACTCATTTCGCGTACACAAATGTTTTTTTGAATCTGAGCATATTTATACAGAAGCCCTTGTGTTGTATGGAAATGAGATTAAACGTGTATTACCACCTCCGAACCTTATTGTTTTTATTCTTTTCTATTTGCCTCGTACAACGCATTTTGCACCTTCAATACAAGAACTATCGCATATGGCTACACGTCTAGGCAGGAGGAGTACATGATTTCGAGAATGCCCTATTAAACTGCATTATTTTGGCGTATACCATAAAATCGGTGCAACTCCCACGGTCTGACTACCAGTTACAGTCCCCAGGGGGTTATTTCTCCATAAGACCCTAGTACTGTTCGTGGTCTTTGCAGTTGTGTCGCACGTGCATTCGGCTTCTGTGTACGACTCCGGCCTCAGTCTCTACCTGGGGGAGGGGGTGGGCTGGGCAGCTCGGTTCTCCTGCCTGTGAGCGTCGCACGCACTATGCTTGTCGCAGCTCTACACAATGCTTGTCGCAGCTCTACACATTTCACGCACCGGGCGCCACGTGTTTGAGTATATCTCACGCACCCTGAATCTCGTACAGGCATGGTACCGGTGTTCACCTCACACACTTTGTTTTTGAGAGTCACACACAACACGCTTATGTTTCAGAGTATCTCACACTATTCCTGCGTCTGTGAGCATCTTCCATGTTGTTTTTTTCATTTATTTTATTTAATGCGATTTTATATAGCGCGAATATTATCCAAGGTGTCAGAGCGCTTTACAGGGGCATCACAGGCACACACCAGGCGTCTCGAGAGCGTCAGACTCGCCCATACAACAACGTAGGCGCTGACTTATTTGCATCTTTATAGAGGGGTTGTAGTAGAACTGTGCCAAGATTTTGACAGTCTTCTGCTGCTCAACCATTCAGTAAATATTGCAGCTCCCCTTTGATTTGCGACGTTTAACTAACTGGTAAGTCACTGGTAATAATTTTGAAGGGCAACATATGAATTGGGATGAATTCTTACTTGCCAAATAACATCTGATAAGTTGCGCGGCTTATTAGCGTTGGAGGGGGCGAATTAAGTTGGGTGAACATTTTCCATTCTAAGTGTTGGAAGGGTGACAGCCACTTTGTCAGGTCCATAGTGGAACTTTACTTTGTGAGTTACCATTATCCGCATAGAAAACACCCTCAACCTTTACACTGAGATGTTTTTTTCTCTGATCGGTATTTTGTCGAGGTATTTTCAGTAGCTTGTGTGATTTTTGAATGTGCACTATGCTCTAGCATGCAATTTTAATACGAGATGATAGCAGGTGCTCACACCCCCTCACCCTCACCCACCTTCACACCCTCAGCCTCACACCCTAACCCTCACACCCCCTCACCCTCACTCCCCCTGACCCTCACACCCCCTCACCCTCACACACACCCTCACCCTCACACACCCCCTCACCCCACCCTCTCACCCTCACACAACCTCACACCCCCTCACCCTCACACACCCTCACCCTCACACCCCCTCACCCTCACACCCTCACACACCCTCACACCCCCTCACCCTCACACACCCTCACACCCCCTCACCCTCACACCCCCTCACCCTCACACCCCCTCACCCTCACACACCCTCACACTCAGTCACCCTCACTCACCCTCACTCACACTCACTCACCCTCAACCCCTCACTCACCCTCACTCATCCTCACTCACCCTCAACACCTCACCCTCACCCTCACCCACCCTCAACCCCTCACCCTAACTCACAATAACCCTCCCTCACCCTCACCCTCACTCACTCTCACTCTCACTCACCCTCAACACCTCACTCACCCTCAACACCTCACTCACACTCAACTCCTCACTCACCCCCACCCTCACTCACCCTCAACACCTCACCCTCACACAGTGCAATAGGTCTCACAGGATTTTTAGTTAAAGCTTTTACAAATGTTTATTGCTTTTTTGATTTGTAATTCTTTAGCATTGGCTACAAAAAATAAAAATGCAAAAGATTTACAACAAAAAACCCATAAACAATTCTAAATGCACTAACTCTAATGCTGCGAGACCTATTGCATTTCCAATGCTTGTTAAGTGTTGGCGGTGTTCTGCAGAGGACCCAACATCTCAGTGGACTCAGCATCACCCTGGCTAGGTGTGTGTGCCCCTGTTGTGAATTTGTAGTGTTATTAATGCAACATGATGGATTTCCTCCAAGGCAGTCATTAGGTGACACATTCTGACTAAAATTGAAGGACGGCTTCCTATAAACCTTTCCACTGTTACCTCTCTTGCATCTGGTTTAAAGGAAGAGTAAGACATACTGGGCCCAAATCACTCTCATCACCCTCAGACTGGGCCAGGATAGTGTGGTACCCAGCGCTCCTTAGCCTGAGTATTTGTCCTCAGGTTTCCACTTCAGGAGAACCTATTGTCTCGGCAGCAGTGCAGGGTCCTGCATATGAGTCTCCACAACCTACACTACCATGCGTGGAAACTAAGCTGCAGCAACTGAATTAGTCTGACTTGCTGTCCAAGAAGGTTGATGTCATCCTTGCTGCCAAGGGTCCCACCACAAAGTTGATTTATGCTATGTGCTGGTACTAATTTGTCACTTGGTGTGGTGCCCATAACATCAGCCATTATGAGCCAAGTTTTTTCATGTTCTTTTGTTTGTTCTTTCATTAGCACAGCAAGGCAGTGGGTCGGGTACAATGAAATGTTACTTATCGGCCCTTTCAGCCCTTCTCAGTTTACCATTATTCATTGTCTTGGTTTTAGTTGACAGTTGTGATGCATTTTATGAAAGGATTGAAGCTCCTGTTATACCCAAAATAATTTGTTATACTGCAGTGGGACCTGAATTTGGTCTTTTTTATTTCTCATTTGCAAGCCCTTTGAGCCAATACACAGCTGTTCTTTACAGCCCTTTTTATTTTTTACTTTCTTTTATTGCTTTGTCAAACCAAATAAAGGTGAAACGGTAGACCGTATATTGGCCAAATGGCCCCAGTAACAATGCATCATGCAGGCTGACAGTCTTTCCATATATGCATTAAAATAGGTATCAAAATAGTACAATTTGTGACTTGGAATGTAATATCAGGCAGTCTGTGAGAATAAATCATGAAAGTGGTTCAACCATTTATCCCATACCCTTTTATGTTTCCCTGGACAGCCGTGGTTCTATAGACTGTGACTTCCGCCATGGCGTTCTTTGCAACTTTTGGCATTGAAAACAATCTTCTGATTGCGATTACATCATTGCATTGCGTGAGTGAGCTACAGGCAATCTTGGTAAAACTGCCTTACTCCACCTTTTTTCCCCCCAAAAATGAAGTTTTATTTATGTCCTGACAAACTGAGAGAGGGATAAAAACTATGTTTATTTAGACCATAGTCTTTAAACAATACATAAAACATGATTTGGATCCGCATAGTGATAACATTATTAGTTCTATAAAGAATAAATAAGCAATTTAACCTACAGAGGAAAAAATGTAACCCCCTGAGACAATCATATTTCATTTAACACCGTTTACAAAAGTCTAAATCCATAAAATTCACGTTAATGGAAGAACACTAAAAACATTTAAAATCAATGCCCCTCCTTTAATTTCTCTCTTACAAAGTCTTTCGTTGCTTTCAGAAATTTTCCCAATGCAATTGTAATATCTAGAGATGGCATATCCGTAAGTAGACAAACTGCTTGGGCATGCGAGTTAACCTTTTATTTTAAGAATATTGGACATAAAAATAATTTCCGTATGGCTAAAATCAGCAATCAAGCAATATATGCAAAGTATAATTTCTTATTCCTAGGACGCATTTACAAATACCATCTGATTGAATCAATACTGCCTTTATTTTTCCTTCCGTCTTCTAAGGATTAATACCAACACGAACCCTTGGAATTTCGTGTCTTAACCCTTTATTGGGCAGAATATCCAAATATGGGAACCAAGCTGCATTTTCCCATGAGCTCTTTAGCCACTTGACTGATTTTTTCCTCACTCATATAATCTAGATCTTGCGATCATGAGTAGGAGAGCCGTTGGTCTCTAAGCATTCTCTTTGTAAAATCTACTTCCAGGGTGGCTGCGAAAGTTTCACCTTAAGGTGCACTGCTATATTCTGGAGGATTCTTCTTACATCCTTTGCCCAACCAAGGCTACTTGTTTGAATCTCCTCTCTGCACCAAATTGAGACCTTCTGCACGCCACCTAAATCCTGGCGTTTCCAGAATCTTAATAAGGACATTTGGGTCTTTACACTCAATGCTATTAGCCCTAGCTCCATTCTGATTGTTTGGATCATTGTACAGCTTGGTAAGGACAATAGCATTTTTAAGATCTTTCCTTCTTCACAATCCCACCCCTGTTTGCCACTCAGGCAAAGCACTTCTGCACCGTACAATACTTGCGGGGGGATCATTGCTTCAAATGCCTTTAACATACGTCTGTGTGACATATCACAATATTCTTTATTACATTTTTTCAGCCCACAGACTGATGAGAAAGCTTTCGCTGCTTGAGCCTCCAGATGAGTGCTCCATATTAACGTCCTGACAAACCGGTTCTTGGAACTAGAAACGTCCCTCTTAAAGTCATGACTCCCTTCCATGTTTGCCATTCGATTAATCTGCCAGCATTTTTTGCTCCTCCTCATCCCTTGAAAGAAGAGATGTTTCATTGATTTAACCATAAGTGGGCTTTGATTGCACAAAAGACCATTGTGTGGATGATCAGCTCTTTGTGAACTTCTCTGGGGCAACGAAGGGGAGGTCTGTGCAAGAGAAGACCATGTGAAAGTGGATAGTTTTCTAGATTAAAATCTGTCACGCACTGACCAAGTACCAGCCCCATGAGTACATGCAGGCTTGTGATGGCCAAAGCTGCTACAGTGACTTTGGTTTGAGGGTGCCTGTTCTGGACATCCGCCAGGGTGCATATGTTCTTGAAGCACTACTGCCATGGCACCTAGGTCCGAGGAGAAGGACATTTTGTCTGTTCCATCCTGCAGGACCTTTTAGGTTTTTCTTTCAGCCTCACCCCCTGTCTGTTTTCTCCCACCCCTGTCTGTTTTCTCCCACCCCCGTCTGTTTTTTCCCACCTCGTCTGTTTCTCCCACCTCGTCTGTTTTCTCCCACTCCCGTCTGTTTTCTCCCACTCCCACTTCAGTGTGTTTTCTCCCACCCCGTCTGTTTTCTCCCACCCCGTCTGTTTTCTCCCACCCCAACTGTTTTCTCCCACCCCAACTGTTTTCTCCCACCCCTGTCTGTTTTCTCCCACCCTTGTCTGTTTTCTCCCACCCTTGTCTGTTTTCTCCCACCCCTGCACTGTTTTTAAACATATTGCACAGCAGCATGGGCTGCTGTGCAACATGCCTTAAATGGAGAAAAAAACGCTATGACACAGTCAACACTGGACTCGTCATGGTTTTTAAAAAAATTAATAGTTTTACTTTCTTTAAGCCCTGTGCAACTGTTGTGCAAGAAGTCTAAAAAAAATTACAAAATCAATAGATCTTGCAAAGCTGAAAACTAATGGCTTCCAAAAATCCTTGTTGGTTTGATTCAACTCCACTGATTCTCCACCATAGGAAGATACTGCTTTGGCAGTTTTTCTGTGGTGAGGAATCTGTAACTAGAAGTATTCATCAGAAGAACAAGTTACTTACCTTCAGTAACACTGCTTCTGTTGATACTTCAACCATAGATTCTTCACTGCTTTCCCCATCTCTTTTCTGTAGAGGGGCCTCATTCCCATGTAAAAAGTTCCCAAATTAGGTATCAGCACCCTGTCTGGCAATTTGTTCTAAGAAACTGACCAGAGGTCAGTGCGCGGTGGAACTTATATGTGGCTTCACTCTGTCACTTCCAGGACTGAATGGAGTCACCAAAAATTAATACTGTGCAACTACTGGTATGTTAGGGCATTGCTGGAAGAATTCTCCAGATCCATTCTGGGGATATTCTAAAGGTGAGGAATCTGTGATTAAATAGAGGGTTACCAAAGATAAGTAACTGGTGCATCAAACCTTCAAAGAAGCCCAAAGGCCTAAGTGGAAATTGTGTAGCGCTATATATATCAAATGTGAATTGTGTGGTTTTTGTATGCCTAATGTATTAAAGGATGTTATTAATTGTAAAATAAAATATTTTAAAAACCATATCTACCTTTTCTTTTAGGGGTTTCCTACTCATGATGCAGAGGGTAAAGAAATCAGCAAAGGACAGACAAAAAAACTGAAGAAACTATATGAAACTCAGGAAAAGTTGTACAATGAGTATTTGCACTTGCTTCAAAATGGAAATGTGAACTGAGAACAAATGAGACACTATCACGATAAATACCGGGGAAATGCTAAGCAAGAGCTTAGTTTAAACTGTACTGTTTTTAAGCTTCCATGTGTCATGTATCATTTTATAGTTTCTACTGGAATTTTTTGGTGAAATTGAATAATATGACGTTATTTCATATACAAAGATTGAAAACAATAAAGCTTACAAATATTGACCTGTGGATGTGTCTTTATAACAGAAAACAGCTGGTTACAGTCAAAGCTTGCATGTCTTGGACACTCTTTTGTTTGGATCCTTCATATTCACAATTTTATACAAATAAACAATATCGAGCCACAGTATTAGACACTACATACAGCTGTAGATGTTGAGATAAACGGAGTGTCTATGTTTTTCCTACTTCCTATTGTTCCTCATCGCAGTATGCTTTTTTTCAAATGTTTTATTTTTTTCAACCAAGGCCTTTGTTAAGGTTAAAGTGTTTGTTATGTCGGTACCAAAAACTTATTTTCCTTTGTTTCTTTCCACACGAGCTATTTCTGGATCATGGAGTGGCAGATTCAGGGTATCAGTTAGGATTGAAACACGGACAACCTTTCAAACATGTGTAAACAGTACTTAAATTAACAAAGCGATAAAGGTTTTCCTAATGCCAGTGCAGTTTGATTACCCAGGTTGCTGAAAGTCAAGGCTGCTTAGTTTTGATTTCACACCATGTTGCTTTCTTCCAGTTAACATCACTCTTGCAGGTTCCTTTTCGTTCTCCGCTTACATTCTTTTTCACTCATTTCTTATCTTTCTCTTCCTCCTTCTTTCTCTCCCTTTTCGGCCTTTTTCTGGATTAAAGTCTAGTTATGAAAAAATAAATCGTATCCCCAAAAATAAGTGCAGGTGCCAATCACCTGCAGTTTTGAAGCACAAAAAAATCAATGCCTATAAGCATGGTTGTCAATGCATTGACTTAGCTGATGCAGGCTCAGGAAGGGCATGCAGGACATGGGCTGTTGTAATGATCATATCTTCTAGCACAGTTACCTCTTTTGCATTTCAGTTTGAAGACGTGTTATTGAACATGTAACAAGTGATGAATTGCTATTTCATCAAATGCACATTTCTGGCAGGTGCCTTTATTCTGTTAATGGATGATCAATCAAAAACACATTCAATAATATTTTTGTGACTATATAGCTTAGAAATTATTCCAGGGATGTAATCAATCTTATGACTTTTTTCCAAAACTATTATTTTCTCTATTTTAATCACTTGCTTTTAGGCTTCTATCTTTTAGATTTAGGTTCTTACACACATAAAGGACAGGTTCCATTTTAGCTATCGTCGTCATTTTAGTTAGCCTGATCAGCTTGTTTACCTTTGGTCCCAAATCCATCCTAGGTAATGGAGGTTGCCATCTCTGACAACAGAGGTGCCATATTTCCTCAAATTATGCAGAATCATCAACATGTCTGCCTTCTCCGCATATGTCGCTGTTGCCTATCCCTCCAAGAACTGTGAAAGTGTCAAGTCATTCAGATTTATACATCAACAAAAACCCCAGTGGGACAGGTGCTTTTTCAAGGTCATAAAACAACCACAACCCAAATAATGTAGTCTACATTGACTTTTGTACCTTATTAATACATCTACAAATGTATATTATCAATTCAAAACATTCCTAAAGCGACTTTGCAAATTCCATCTTAGATAAGATACAACACATAAGGACTACCACTTGACCTCTTAGTGAGGAGAGATACTTCACCCAGGTCACAGACGCAGATCTAGATGAGCACAGCACCGGATTACATCTCGACTAAAGAGGCCAACAGCAAGACTCCCTGAGGCTCTACGAAGCATTCCATTCTGCCTTCACAAACTGTGCCAGAATTGTGTTCTCTTGTAGATGCAATATCTTAGCTCTTGGTCTTGGGCTTGAAATAGCTCACAAGCAATTCCAAACAGACAACAAACCTTGTTGTCCAAGTATGCACACCACTTCCAAAACTCAGGCTTATTATTTATTGATCTGCTAGAACTAGCATAGCACTTAGAGATAACCCACTTACGGTTTAAGGTATTTAAATTGTGATGTTACGATTTTTCCCCGTATTCACTGTTATTGAAAAACTTAGCTGTTTTTTATTCTCATCTGTGATGTTGTGAACTAGATCCCAGCATTTTAAAATAATTATTTTAAAATAAATATGTTGAAATGCATATTCCATATGTAGTGATATTGAGGGTGTAAATCCTTAATGAACGATCATTTGAATTGCCACTGCTCCCTGTTAGTAACACCATCTCATTTATATATTGTGTGTGGTTCTGCGGGCCTAGAGTAACCTGTCTTTCACATTGATGCATTGAACTAAGTTCACTTGTGTCACCGTTGAGTGTGAACACAAATCTTGTAGAGCTAAGCCAAAGACTCCGTTTATGCAACACGGTGGGTGATGGCCCACATCTGTGGAAAATTAGTACGGTTTGGTAAACATTATCTGCGCCATCTTGCCTTTTCCCCTGATGCCACACTTTTTGTCGTGCGCGCCCGCCATTTTAGGTGCCTCGATCAGGACCATCCCTTCTGCATGCCACTGCCCCCCCCCCCCCCCCAGCATAGCCCTTCGCCCTCACCAAGCCTGCACGCTGACCAACCCCCCCGCTCACACATGCTTTGGGTCATAAACCCCTCTTCAGCGCAGCCCCGACTCAGAACCCCATCCTGTTCCCAGCGCGACACCTTCCTTCATTCCTTTCATGGTCCCCGGCCCTTTGATGCAAAACCCCCTTTTTCCTGTGCCCGATTGTCTGCCTCGTTCCCAGGCCGACACCTAGCTCTGCCGATACTATTCCATGCCCCTCCCCATACAGTAGAAAGCTTCCCTCATCAAAGGACCCCCGAATTGATCAAAGCCCCCGCCCTATGAGATCCGATCAAACCCCCACATTCCGTTACTCGGCGGAATGTCCAGCTGCGCGATAATCATCACCTGTTTTGACCGGGGTGGGGGACTTCTACTGTAAATGTATGTGGGAACGGGCCCAAAGGGGAGATCCCGGGGATGTCCTTCCGTACATCAAAGCATTGCCATGAATATGTAATCTGTAATAAAGCAATAAACCAGTGTATAAGAGGCCAGGCCTCAGAAAAGTAGTTAGAGCACCTCATGACGATACCTGCTGTCTGATTTGTCGTGTTCTCCTCCGGAGAGAATAAACCTTGTTTCCTGCCTTCCAGTCTCCAGCGCCTGCCTCTTCATTGATTAAATAGTTCGTGGGTTAAAGAGGCGATACCGCCGGGCAAATATCGATTGTCCCCGACCCTAGTTTCTACACATCTTGAGTCTTAACACTGTGCACTTGGGTGCGTGGCCGACCGCCGGAGCAGATGGGTGCTTGCTGAAGTGGCTCCAGTAACCGCTACCTATTCCCCCTAACATCCACCCACGAATCCCAGCGCCATCGACTTGCTCTCTGGACCCTCGCTGTGTGAAGATGGCGGTGCGGATCCCCAGTGACTGGATTGCCGATCCGACACCCAGGGGAGAGATACCACGGAGTGAGGGCCTGACACTCTGTCGGGATCCACGCCGCCTGGGCTACCTCTACGGGCCCGTGAATTAGTGGGCCAATGAGGTGGCTGCAGCTTAACGGATTCCAGATTGAGCGTGCCGCACTGCTGAGCAGGCTGCACCCCATACCCCCCACCCACCCCGCCCCCCGGGACTGGGTAGGACCTCCAGGAGGGAAGCGAATATCTCCGGGCCCGGCTTTCTAGCTGCTTGAGCGGAAAGGAATTGTTTGCTGCGTGGAGCGGGCCTGCAGGGTGGGACCCAGTTGCGGCCCCCAGAACAAAGCAGACCTATCGCTTGCCAGAGGCGTCACCATAGGTTCACACAGAAGTGGGCGCTGTGTCTACCGTGGTTATGGACGGACGAACCGCTCGCAGATTCAACTGTCCCAGGCATACCGGTCGGCGAGTTCCACCCAGCTCGAGACACGACGTGGGGCAGGCACCAGGCCTCTGTGACAGCAAGAGGCAACCAAGGTGAGCATGTGCCGCCCCATGGGTCACGGGGAGGCCCAGGCTCGGGGCCTGCCTCACCCCCCCCTTGGGACTATAACAACAGACACTACGCTCTGTGGCCCCTGCTTTGGTCTCCTGCCCCATAAAGCCAAGGACTGCCACTAACTGCATTCAATAGCCAAGTGATGCAGTAAAAAAATTTCGTCTGGCCAGAATCACAGCAAGAGACACTGTTGTTCAAACTGCATTCTGGTGGGCTCTGAATCTCTCCTCTTGCCTCCCCATTTGCAGCAGCGAAGCCTCCAGAGGTGATTACCGCCTCAATGTACTGGAGGCCGATTACGATCCCGGAGGCATGCACCCTGAGGTATATCTAGTACACATAGGATTGCAAGTGTTATCCCCGTGAAGCCTGATTAGAGGCTCACGGAGGAAACCCGAGAGGCGGCGTTGGGTTTGGCGGACTGATGGCAGTGACTACCCCCCACCCCCACCCTGGATAAATACAGACATAAGTTCACCAGGCCACTAAGATGACAGGTGGAAAGAACATAAAAGGGCCCCACCAAACAAAGATTGACAAATATGCCCTATGAGACTCAGGAGAGTTCCCAGGACCAATCCACCTCCGAAACCCACAAACCCTGGAAGAAACTCCTCTGTCCCTTCGAGACATTATAACTGCTATGCAGGGAGTATGCACTGCAATAGAATCCTGTATTGATACCGCCACAAAGTTCCTTAAGGCGCAGGTGGGGGAACTTGAGGCACCAAATAAGATCCTGGAAGAGTGTCTGGAAGACTTCGAAGGAACATACCGTCGGAACAACGCTCACATTCTGGGGGTCCCTGAATGCCAGCTGCAGATCTATTCATAGAGGATTTCATCCTCAAACACCTTCAACCACAGGGACTATCCACGTTCTACTCTGTAGAGAGAGCACACAGTGTGCCTGGGGGTGGCCCCTCAGGCTGGAAGCTCCTCCCCACTCCCTGCTTGCATGCCTTTTC
Source organism: Lissotriton helveticus (assembly GCF_964261635.1). Taxonomy (NCBI): domain Eukaryota; kingdom Metazoa; phylum Chordata; class Amphibia; order Caudata; family Salamandridae; genus Lissotriton; species Lissotriton helveticus. The sequence continues at coordinate 1,912,259,409 of NC_136061.1, read as the reverse complement.
CATTTTCGAGATTGCAGTTCAATCCTTCAGATGGCCCGTACTGCACCAGCGGTACTGTAGGACAATGCACACATTACCTTCTTCCCAGGCTTCACGCTGACAATCCAAAGGTAGAGACAACATTTCCTATAGGTGAAAAAGGCTTGGAGGGTGAAGGGTGCGAAATATAAACTGCTCTTTCCAGGTAGACTGCATACAGAATCTGAAGGCAAAGCCTGATTCTTCACCACTCCGGAGGAGGCCTGGGAATGGATTGATGGGTGGAGACCGGGCGAGGATGCCAGATGAAGTGCACGTCGAGGAGAGCGACTGCAAGGCCAGAGAATGACCACCAACCGGAGAGGAACAGCCCTAGGCGGGACATGATGGAGCAGAACATTGACAGGAGGTCTGAGAGACAGGAGTCCTGAGACCCTAAGTGATGCCATCCGATCCATGTCATGTGACTGAGAGTGCGCTGAATTTGGAGACAGAAATTGAGATTGTCAAGGTTTTTTACTTGAGTGGGAGGTGAACTGTGATGTGCTCTTGATGGATCAGGTCGGACTCTGAATGGAATGTTCTACCTTCCCCCCGCCTCCCCAGGGGTAGGAGGGATGTTTTTGGTGTGATCAAGTGCAGTCCTTATGATACAACAAAGGAGTCCATATGATCAAACGTTGATGCTGGTACACGTTAATTCAGGTACGGGGTGGGTGGTGGGTAAGGGGGGCGGCTTAAGACCCCCAAAGTTAGTATGTTGGGGTGGGGTGACATGCACTCTGCATAGTTGGGGGGCAGGCAGTTAAAGGTCCATCATGCGGGGAGGAGGCTCTTTTCTTGTTTAGTTTAGTCTTCATACAATAGGGTTGGGTACAGCTGGAAAATGACATGAGAGTGAGGGGGGAAAGGGCTCTCGACCCCTCGTTTTCCTTAGATCTCTTCCCATTAGGAAAGGGTACCTACACGAGTGATGATATGTTGTATTTATCTAGGTATTTATCGGGTGTAGTTTTAACACTCTAATATAGCAGCGGTGAATTGCACTAACCCACAAGCACACAAAAGTCCTTTTTCTGCACACCTTCATTGACTATTGTTTACATTCTGTTCCTTTTTACCTTTGAATCTACTTTTGAAAATGTCTCAACTGACTATTTCATGTAAACTATTGCTCACGGATTAAGTATACTCTATGATCTTTACCTACACGAGTGATGATATGTTGTATTTATCTAGGTATCTATTGGGTGTAGTTTTAACACTCCAACATGGCCGCCGTGAATTGCACTAACCCACGAGCACACACTAGCCTTTTTTCTTTTTTGAGACCCGGGTGAACACACAAGTCCGCTTTTTAGTTTACGTTATCTGCTTAAAGAGTTCACAGCACGCTTTTGTTTGAATGCTGGCTAACCCCTGCATGTATGAAGATGCTGCTTACAGGCGCTACGAGTGAGTATGAAATTCTCTAATTGCACTCATTTTCATTTCGGGTTTCACTACTAAATAGCACTGGGCAGGCGGGCAACTAGAGCCAAATTTCAGGGGGGCGAAAAATATTTTGGGGGGGCTAATTCTTCCAACCATAGACAGAGTGGCTGTAAGAAGGGGTGAACACACAACAAAAGCCTCATTTACAAGTAAATGGTCTTTTAAAGACCTGTTAAGTATTCGGGTGCGGCTGCAATTAGATGCTCGCCAGCCCGCGAAGCTGTCTTCGCCCCGGCTGACGCACACGACGGGGGGGGGGGTTGTCTGAAGCCTCGTGAGCCCAATGGGTGTTGTGCACCTGGCACTGGGGCTTATGGTATTATAATCTCACAAGCGTTAAAAGAGAGTCTACGATCCACGCTTTCTCCCAACCGCACATTTAGCAAGGGCAGCTCCCGGTGTTACACTTGTCGATTACAGCATATTAAGGGTGTATGCGTGCAGACAGAGATCAAGCAGTGATATTAATCCTGCTTAACTTGTTTGCCGCATTCGATACGGTTAACCACGCCATTCTGCTGGATAGACTAATAGAGGTGGGGATTGCAGATACAGCCTTGTGCTGGTTTCAGTAATTTCTTGCAAACAGGAGACAGGCAGTGGCTCTTCCCCCCTATCAGTCGGATTTTTCTGATATCCTGCACGGTGTCTCTCAGGGCTCAGCCCAATTTTATTTAATATTTATATGAAACCTTTAATTGCTATTATAAGATCATAAAATATTAATATAGTTAATTATGCAGATGACACCCAACTGATTCTTTCCTTAGAAGGAGGACAGTCTACTCCTCTGACCATGTTTCATGAATGCCTTCAAGACACTGCTCAGAGGAAGAATGCATTACAATTTAATTTGGAAAAAAACGAGTTTCTCTACTGCCCAGTGGGAAACGCTCCGGTGGTGCTTCCCCCCAACTTCTGGCCACTAGCGACAGCCAGTCCACTGGTAATGGTTGAGAAGGTCCGAAACCTGGGTGTGATGTTTAACAATAAGCTGACGCTCGAATCACAGGTTAACAAAACCGTGGGGAGTGCAATCATTAGAGCCCTTCGAAAAATTCTTCCACTGTTACCCGCACATGCTAGAGCACTGATAGTACAATGTACCATTGTAAGCAGACTTGATTATTGCAATGCTCTACTGATGGAATCCCCTAGATATCTAATGGAAAGACTTCAAAGGATCCAAACACTAGCAGCAAAACTAGCCTTGGGGAAAGCAAGATGTTCATCTACCTCCATGTCACTGAAAGAGCTGCACTGGCTTCCGATACATCAAAGAGTCTAGTTTAAATCCCTCTGCTTGGTGTTCAAGGCTCTGCACGGCATTAGGCCGAAGCTGATGAGGAAGAAATTTGCTTGGTATGTTCAGAGTAGGAGCCTTCGCTCTGCCTCTGCGAGACTGGTGAAGGTGCCAAGATTTAAAAGATTAAAATTTGGAGGTAGGGCTTTCAGCACCTCGGCTGCGCGATTATGGAATGAATGAAAGGCAATTTATAATGCGCAGAACAATGACCCGCAGGTATCAAGGCGCCTAGCAAAATAATCAGAAAAGGGAAGAAAAGAACCAGGGAACTTTACATATATGGAATAAGCTTCCATGGGAGCTGAGACAAATGGAGGATCTTCACCCTTTCAGGAAGAGTCTAAAAACATGGCTCTTCCCGAGTGCTTAATTGCGGTTACTTGTGCGTATCCCTGACTACACACTGATATGTCCAGCGCCAGGATGCCTGTTAGGTGATAGAGCGCTATACAAATGGTATAAATAAATAAAAAGGGTGCCTTATTACGTTTACTTATTATCGATTTTATTCTTTTTTTTTTTTTTAACCTGATCATTTTATCCTTGGCTTTGGTTGTTTACTAACCTCATAAGATTTTTATAGATTCAGCCTACACACTGAGCATGATTGATTGAGTAACACTGCAGTTCACAAAAAAGGTGCATGTTATTAATTAGCACCGTGAAGCGTTTCTATACTGAAAACCAGACAATAGGATGGCTTCCTCAATGTATACATTTTTTTTGAGTCCTAGAATTGTCCCCTGACGAAGGGCCGAGTGCCCGAAATGCATTGAGATGGGCATGAAGCAAGAGGAGGATAACTATGCTGTATAACAGTTGGCTCTGATTTATTGCCATTAATGCAATATAAAGATTATATAATTTTGGATAAACTCTTGAAGCATTCAACCATAAACTGTGCATGATTCTTCATTTTTTAACCAAAAAAAGTGAAATATCCCCAGTGGGGTCCTGATTGTGCCTAGGGGGATGAACCCCATCTTAGGACGCGCTACTTCTCGCTTTGACCAGTTGTTGCTCTAGACTAGAGAGTGATACCCCAGGACCACATCAAGAATACTGCACATTTGAGTTTTGTATTCGATACAGATGTTGTGCGCGCTCATCACATTTTCTCATTACACTAACAATTTTACCACCGAATAGCTCCCACACATACAGAAACACAAGTTGAAGAGATCAGATTTTGGGGGCTGGGAAAACCACCCTACCTTGACAAATGTCCACAGGAACGGACAAAAGCATTCCGGAGCTCCGTCTCCTGTCTGGAATGTAAATGGGCTGGGGATAAAATCAAGCTGGGTATAGTGTCACAATACATAAAACTGCACTCTGCAGATGTTGTCCTCTTGCAAAAGACACCTCTTTTATGTAATGCCTGTAAGGCACTGGACTGCTGGGGCTACAAAATGGTAGCACGCACAGGATAAGCCTCTAGCTCCCAGGGCACAGGATTCTCCTTGGAAAGGTTTCTCCTCTTGGTTGCTAAGGTTTCGCACCTCTGACAGGCACGTGGTGGGGGGAGAAGATCAACATCATCTTTGTTTATGTACCCCCAACCCTACACAAACTGAACTCAGACAAGACGGAAGTCCTCATCCTCGGATCATCACCCTCTGCCTGGGAGGACTCCTGGTGGCCCCCTGCCCTGGGCAGCGCACCCAAACCAACGGACCACGCACGCAACCTGGGCTTCATCCTGGACTCCTCCCTCTCGATGACCAGACAAGTCAACGCCGTCTCATCATGTTTCAACATCCTACGCATGCTCCGAAAGATCTTCCGATGGATCCCCACCGAAACCAGGAAGACGGTCACTCAAGCACTCGCCACCAGCCGACTGGACTACGGAAACACCCTCTACACCGGAACCACAGCCAAACTCCAGAAAAGACTCCAACGCATCCAGAACGCCTCCACACGTCTCATCCTGGACATCCCCCGACACAGCCACATCTCCGGACACCTGAGAGACCTGCACTGGCTCCCCGTCAGCAAGAGAATCACGTTCTGACTCCTCACCCACGCACACAAGGCCCTCCACGACCTGGGCCCCAGATACCTTAACAACCGCCTGACCTTCTACACCCCCACCCGACAGCTGCGATCAACCAACCACGCCCTCGCCGCCGTTTCCCGTATTCGAAGAGCCACCATGGGAGGAAGATCCTTCTCCTACCTGGCAGCCAAGACGTGGAACTCCCTCCCCATCCACCTCCGTCTGACCCAAGACCACCTCTCCTTCAGGAAGCAACTCAAGACCTGGCTGTTCGAGCAGTAGCGGACCCCCCTCCCCCAAGCGCCTTGAGACCCTCCAGGTGAGTAGCGCGCTATACAAATTTCTTGATTGATTGATTGATTGACAGTACCACCCTCTCTGACATTGGTACATTCATGCTCCAACTGCCAGAGGCAGAGTTCCTGATAGGAGGGGACTTCAATATGACACTGTTACATTTCAAATCGCTACCCGCACAGGTAGGTTTCCCCTTCCACAACCCACTTGGCAGATTTTTGGGAAGCATTGTGAATGATAGTTGTTTGGAGAGCTCTCAACCTCTCAGCACATTTTACATTTCACTCCGGTCCCCATGGCAGTATGTCCCGCCTTGACTTTCTAATTTCATCGGCCCCCGTCCCTGTTGAATTTCAGAGAGGTACGATACCTGGCTAGGGGTATATCGGATCACTCCCCAATATGTCAGGAGTACTCCATGAGATAGGGGCACAATCTTTATAAATCCATGATATTTGAGACTCCCAACTATACGGGGGGACTAATACACCAAATGACCCACTATTTCCAAGAAAATTAGCATTCAGTCACCGCCTCAGTGATGCTTTGGCAGGCCTACAAGGCCATAAACAGGGGCACGGCACTGGTGTTGATGGAGGGACACAGACCGGAGAGATATGCTAAAATAGAGGAACTGGGGGTGTGGCCAAGATGGTGGAGCGGTAGGACGTTTCTTCCGTCTCTCCGCTCCCGCCTGGCCGACATCGGCAATGAAACAGCACCCAGGGCAGAGCTAGCAGTAACAACTCTATAGGGGGGACTGGTTTAGCAGAGGTGCCCCCCAGAAGAAACATTTGCGGAGATTGAGCGGCACAGACACCGTGCAGATCGGTGACGAGCAGACAGAGGGCCGGACTCCGGAGGCTCCAGCGACCCAGGGAGAAGGCTGAGAAACGACGGTGAGCGACAGGTAAATGCCCGGGCGGCCCCAGCCATGGAAACGATGCCCCAGGGTGGATTCGGCCCACCCCCACTGAGTGGCAGAGGTGTCGCAGCGGGCCTGCCAAACGATACCGGTGTCTGCCGGGTGCGCCCACAGCTGGGCCAAGACGAGAACGGCTGGCAGCCCTGTCCAGAGGGGTGCGCCAGCCCAGGCCTGCCCCGCATTGCCAGATGAAACCGCTGCCCCCGGCGCCCTCCCACAGCAACATCTAGCATCGAGAACATGACCAGCTTGAAGTCTGAGGCTTCGATCTGAGGAAGGTGCCTACGGCGGAGGGGGCAGGCGCTGCTGCAGGAGGGCGGATCGGCCCCTCTGAAAAGCGGCCTGTGACCTGCTGTTCCCTCTCGCAGCTGAGGTGGGCTGGGGACCCAGTGGGATTGAGGCGAATCCTGAGGAGCTAGGGTATCCAGGAGTAGCAAGAGCAGCAGTCGCAGCTGGTTGTCTCGGAGTGAGGGCCCCGGAGGCTGCGGAGACGGCCCACTCAGACTGGGTGCAGTGTGCGGCCATCCGGGCGTGCCACCTCTTGCCAGCTCATGCAAGGTCACCTGCCCCTCCCAGCCGGAGCAGATCTGCTAGCGGTGGATGGTGTTGAGCTGTGGAGCATATCAGCGGGACACCAATCCTTCCGACCAGAGTAGCGATAGGATCAGTGGGCCATAGTGAGTACACCTTACCATACGGATATTGCCAGCAGAAGGGACGCGCTGAGACCCAGGGCGAATAAGCCTAAATTAACATCAAGTGGACCCGGTCGCAGGGGCCCTCTGCGGGCGGCCTCGGAGAGGCTGGGGTCCAACACGTGAGGCCTGATTGTATTGCCTGTCAAGTCGCCCGCCTTGTAGCAAAGCACAGAGTTGGGAGAAAGGTCGCCGGGTAGACAGCAAGACTCGCGTGTACAGCTGTCATAGAGAGGTGAGACGTGTGCTCGGGGCGCTCACAATTATGGCAACAGGCCGACCTAAGAAAGACAGATCGGTCAAGGACATGCTCTTAAAAATGCCTTGGTCCGAAAGTCCACCCACTCAGCGGTCTTCAGTAGAGATGGAGGGAGGAGGTGATCCGGAGGGACCTGTCAGACCTTCCTTCCTGGAGTCCCTATTCTCCTCCTTGAGAGAGGACCTCACCACTATGAAACACAAGCTATCTACAGATCTGAGAGAGGTGCGATGGGACACAGATTCCCTGGGGGAGAGAGTGAACTCCATGTAGGATCATGAGTCGAACATGGTGGAAGAACTAGAGTGCCTTCAACAGGAAGTCATCCACTTACAGGAGCAGAGCTTAGACCTTCAAGCACACACGGAAGACCTAGAAAACAGATCCAGTGGCAACAACATACATATTCAAGGCATAGAAACAGGGCTGAAGGACGCTGACATTGAAGCCATGGTGGTGGGCATGTTTTGTGCGCTCCACTTACAAAGTAGGACCTCGCAGAGGCACCTCGGCCCCTCCAGCAGATATCTTAACCTACGTCCATGATTACCAATTAAAAGAATGGATTTTGCACGGAGCCACAGACACCCCCAACTTCAAATATAAAGATTAAAGACCTACTTTTTATCAGGAATTAGCCACCTTGACCCTACTGAAAAGGAAGATGTTCCGGCCCATCACTACGCACCCACAGTCCATTGGCTTGTCATACTCATCGGGTCATCCTTTCAGACTGATCTTCTCCCTCAATGGCGAATTGCTTCAGGTACGGTTGGTTACTGAAGCAAGCAAACACCTGGGCATTGCAGACACCACTGAGGAAGGGGCGCCGCCAAGCAAACCGAAACTAACAGGAGGATTGGTCATGATGGACCCGGATAAAACCCCCTACAGACTCACTGAAGCCAGACTCAGCCACCATGTCAAGGGAAAGACAGGCAGTCTTGGCGTCCCTTACTTGGGGGTCGTAAAGGTGACGGTCCCCTGGAGTAATGAGCAGCAACATGCAGCCACTGCGGAGCCATCTCTGCCTAAACCTTACACAGAGGGCCGGATGAGCCTGGGCGGAGGCGGGGAGTTAATGGGATTACTTTTAGGAGTTCTCCTTTACTGTATCACTGCTCTGCAAAGTTTCCCACTGGGGTTCATGAGCATCTGACGAGAGGCTGTAAAACACAGCAGCGACAGTCCACACTTAGGGACCCCCATGCAGGCTTTCCACTCACAAACACTAAAGCGGGCACAGAACTTAGGATCCTCACACTTAATGTGCGGGGGTCTTAATAATCCGATCAAAGGCAGGGCGATATTATCGTACTTGGAATGCACCAGGGCGGATATATGTCTTCTACAAGAAACTCACTTCCTCACTCGTGACTACCATAGGCTAAAATCCTGTATGTTCCCGACGCAGCTATTCTCATCTGATCCTAATAAAACCGCAGGAGTGGCTATTCTGGTATCCAGGGATTTTCAAGGTAGGATGGGACAGAAAGAGGCAGAGATTAAAGAGAGGCTGTTGTCTCATCAGTTCACAATCGGGGGCCAGACATGGAAAATAGGGTTGATTGACACACCAAATGAGGGGTGGGAGAAGTTCTTCCATACGGCACTAACAGGCCACAGCCACGGATGAACACAAAATATTCTCGGGGAGACCTCAATTTAGTATTTGATAACACTCTCGACATATCAGCTCAGCGATTCGGGCAGACAGGAGCTCTTTTGTCGGGCGGTTTAACCAGGCTGTGAGAGGTGTGCCTGATAGACCTTTGGAGATCCCTACACCCCCAACTTAGGGAATACTTCTTCTTTTCCAACGCCCACCAAACATACACCAGGCTGGATTACTTGCTAGCCTCCAAACATATACGCAAACTCACCACGGAAGTGAAGATGCTTGCGTCGTCCCTCTCAGATCACTCTCCGGTAATGGTCACCCTGTCGCTTCCCCCTATACAGTGCCCCAATAAACAGTGGCGTCTCCGGGACACACTCCTACAGTGCCCAGAGGTGGTCACTCAAACCCAGCGAGGAATTGAAGGTTACCTCCTCCACGACACCCCTGAAACACGCACTGCAACACTATGGGAGGCACTTAAGGCAGTGATTCGGGGGGAACTCGTTGTGGTATCCGCTGCAGATAACGCTAGTCGTAGGAAAAAAAGGTTCCTGTCCAAGCGGATCCGGGAGTTTGAGCAGATGCATCAGAGGTAGGGTGCACCCAGAGTCTGGCGACAATTGGGGGCAATGCGGGCCCAACTTGTGGCCATTGACCAAGACCGGGCTGAACTTGCCGCCCTGCGGTGCGCCACTCTTTTTATGTTAGGGGGGACAAATGCAGGCACCTACTGGCACACAAACTGTGCGAGAGCAGGCATGCACAAGGGGTTCAAGAAATACGAGACCCGACTGGGAAAGTAGTGTCAGATGATGACGCAATAGCGGGGGTCTTTCGGGAGTTCTATGCTCAGCTTTACACAGGTCAGACTCTAGATAGCGCAGACGGCGACAGTTACTTAAAAAAGGCACACCCCACGCAATCATTTCAGATCAGGCAGAATACCTAGAGCGAGAGATATAGGTGGGGGAGGTTACCGCGGCAGTCTCGCAGTTAAAATTATCCAAGTCTACTGGCCTGGACGGCTACACGGCGGCCTTTTACAAACAATTCTGTCCAGGGTTAGCTCCCCTATTGACCCAGCTCTTTAACATCTTTTCGACTCCAGGTGCACTACCGACCTCTATGTTGGAAGCTGCAATTCTAGTAATCCCTAAACCTGGGAAGGACAAAACCAGATATGGCTCGTTCCACCCCATCTCCCTTTTAAATCTAGATTTGAAACTACATGCAGGAATATTGGCGCATAGACTACGTGCATATATTCCCGGCTTGATCGACCCTGACAAGCGTGCTTCATACCCCAACGGCAAACCGCAGATAATACTAAACGGGTATTGCATATCATTGATAAAGCCACAAAGAACTCTGGAGAGTATATGCTCCTGACCATAGATGCCGAAAAGGCCTTTGACAGGGTCCATTGGCCGTATCTCGAGCAAGTGCTGACGCTCTTCGGCCTATGGGAGAAAAAGAGGACGCAGATTTTAAACTGTTATTGTTTCCCCACAGAAATTGTTAGAGTCAACGCTCACACATCAATCCCCATCGGCAGAGGCACAAGGCAGGGTTGTCCCCTCTCACCCTTGCTCTTTGCTCAATATATGGAGCCACTGGCGCAAAGGGAGAGTTAGCGCATTACCGGGGTTATGTTTGGGGGAGATGTCCACACTATAAGCCTCTACGCTGACGACGTCCTGGTGACATTGGTCGATCGAGACACTTCACTGGGAGCCTTCCTTATGGAGTTGGACTCCTTTGCGAGAGCTTCGGGGTTTAAGGTGAATATAGAGAAATCTGTTGCACTTAATCTCTCCCTCCCGCCTCATACAGTAGATGAATTGCGGGCTCAATACCCCATACAATGGTTGCACAGCACGGTCCCCTACCTGGGTATCCAACTCGCACCTACACTGCAGACAACTGTCGCTATCAATTATCGTAACCAAGTTTGTGCTGATATGCAAAGATGGAAACATTATTCAATATCTTGGCTAGGGAGAATAGCTGTAATAAAAATCACTGTCCTCCTCAAAATCCTGTATATGTGTCAAACTCTCCCCTTGCAGCCTCCCCCCGGTCTGATCCGCCGGATGCAGGTTGAGGTCCTGCAATTTATCTGGCAGGACCGCAAACCGCGCATGAAGAAAACTGTTGGCTACCTGCCACCTAACGAGGGCGGACTGCGGATCCCAGACCTCCAGCTATACTATCACACGGCACAACTGAGGGACTTGGTAGAATGGAATCGTTCTGAATCCGATAAACATTGATTGTTTCAAGACCGGGCAATGGCAGGCACGTCCCTCCAAAAGATCCCTTTTATTAAAAAGCGACACAGGCCCCAAAACCTGTACATGTCTCTTATACCACACAATATCATGGCAGCATGGGATCAGACTAACACTAAATACAACCTCACTACTTTTCCCTCCCCCTATCCCCATTTTTTGGTAATCCGGAGTTCAGTCTGGGCGTGGGCGAGACTACGTTCAAGCAATAGCGGGTTGCTCTCAGTTCCGCAGGTCAAGTCGGACTATGGGAAGCCTGAGTCAGAAAGGCTGCGCTACTTGCAACATAGACATTGGGTGTTACAACCACAAAACAGGCCTCACGCACAGACATCTCACAATACAAAAAGTGGCTTATAACTAGAATCTCAGATAAGAAATTAATCTCCGATCTTTACACAATGCTAAACTCAAGACAAAAGCACTCATACAATGCAAGCCGTGCCAGCTGGGAGAAGGACCTGGTGAGGGAATTGAGCAAACAAGAATGGGAGGGAATATATTACAGAGCAAGACATACGGCAAGCAACACGGGGCTGATGGAAACTCTGACGAAAGTAGCTATCTACTGGTACTACACACGAGTGTGATTACACAAGGTTGACCCTAGTCAGAGCACAGATTGCTGGTGCAGCTCTGAGGAACTGGGTATGTTGGTCCATGTTCTGTGGGAATGCAAACGCCTACAACAATACTGGAGTCTGCTACTGGACGAGATCAATACACACCTAGATACCCAACTGCCAAGATTCCCAGCTTATGTGCTCTTAGGGGTGCCAAACCCGCTAACATACCTGTTAAAGTCCAGAAAGGGGTGCCAGATCAGGATAGCGCTAGGAACAGCTATTATAAAATATTCCTGCGCACTGGAAATCCTCCCAGATCCCCACACACATGGGCTGGCTACAACGTCTATGGCACGTGCTGGGGATGGAGAAAATAACACTCACATTGGCCGGAAAGTGTCAGCACTTAATCTGCGACGCCTCCACGGAGTCCTAGGCCATGCACACACAATCTGTGAAGATACAGCGATCCTATCCCTTGACGCCCGTAAGGTCTTTGATACTGTGGAATGGCATACATTTTTGCTGTACTTCGACACATGTGCTTTGCCGCGAGGTTTTTATCCTGGCTGCGTCTGGTATTCTCTCAACCACTGGAACAGGTAGTGGTGAACGATAGAGTGTCTAGAACTTCTTCCCTTCACCGGGGAACTAGGCAGGACTGCCCCCATCTCCTTTAATGTTTGCATTGATTCTTGAACCCCTAGCGTCATGGATTATAGGGGACTCACTGATCCGAGGCCTGCCATGGATTTAGGAGTGGGAGAACAGAATATAATTTCATGCCGACGACATTCTCCTATACATAGCTTCCCCTAGATCATCTGTTTCCAGAATGATGAGTATTTTTTTTAATTTTCAGGGAATATTCTGGATACCAGATCAACTTGTCTAAATCAGTAATATTTGTTTTGCATGGACCGGCACCTCGCCTCCCTTCGGGGTGTGAGGCCCGGGTTGTAGTGGAGAGTTTATGATACCTTGGCATCCGTATCACAACTGACCTGGACGTATTCACAGCGGAAAACTTACAAGGCCTATTGACTCACCTTAAATGCAACGTTCATCACTATAGATCTCTCCCATTGTCTCTATTAGGGAGAGCTGCACTTTTATTTATTTATTTATTTATTTTACAGATTTGTATAGCGCATGGCTGCCCGTGAGCGTCCCAGCGCTAGTGATAGTTATGACGAGAATTGAGGAAGAGGAGTATTATGGGAACAGCCAGGTCTTGAGTGCCTTATGGAATGGAAGAAGATTAGACTGGGCTTGAATGTCAGGGGGCAGTGTGTTCCACAACTTGGAAGCATTGTATGCAAATAGTCGGCCTCCAGAGCGGGCCTTCCTAATCCTGGGTACAGATGCCAGGTTGCAATGTGAAGAACGGAGAGTTCTGTTAGTTTTGTGAGGGGTGATGAGGTCCTTTAGAATGGGTGGGGCCTTTCCCTGCAAAATTTTATGGGTGGTGCAAAGAGCTTTAAAATGCACTCTTTCCTGGATGGGCAACCAGTGCAGGGCTTTGAGGGCTGGTTTGGCTGAGCAACGGCGATGTGTCCCTGTGAGAAGGCGGGCGGCAGTGTTTTGTACTGTCTGGAGTTTTGCCAGTACCTTTTTGGGGGCCCCCAGATACAGGGCATTGCCATATTCCAAACGGGATACCACAAGGCCCTGAATCAGAAGTTTTTGGGATTGTGTCGGGAGTAGAGGGAGGATTTTTCTGGCGGTCCGTAAAAGATCATAGCAAACACCAGCCGTTTTCTTTGCTTGGGTGGAGAAGGTAAGATTCTTGTCCAGCCAGATCCCTAAGCTCTTGATTTCATGTTTAGGGTTAGGTGGTGTGCCCGTACAAGGGGGCCACATCTCCGTCTTTTCACTATTGAGCTTAAGATGGGACATGTCCATCCATTTGGTAATATCACCAAGACATGTGTAGAGATTGGTGTGGGATTGGTCAAACTGACTAAGGGAAACCACCAACTGGGTGTCGTCAGCATAGGTTAAAAGCTTGATCCCAAATGGGGCGACGACCTTCTCAAGGGGGGACATGTACACGTTAAAAAGGGTCGGGCTCAGGGGTGAGCCCTGAGGGACCCCGCAGTGTATAGCAGTTGGCTTGGAGGAGAAGTTACTGTCTGCTACCTGGAAGGTCCGGTCATTCAGGAAGGATTCCAGCCAGGACAAGGCCGGCCCTGTGATGCCAAGGTCCCTAAGCCTATGGACCAATATCGAGTGGTTGACGGTGTCGAAGGCCGCGCTTAGATCCAGGAGGATCACTGCCACTGATCCTCCTGAGTCAATGATTTTTCTCGCCTCTTCGACAACCGCCAACATCGCGGTCTCTGTACTCTGGCCAGGCCTAAAACCCGTCTGTGAGGGTTTAAGGAGGCCGTTGGTTTCGAGATAGTTGGAGAGTTGGCGATTGACACATTTTTCCGCAATCTTGCTGATGCCTGGAAGTAGGGAGATCGGCCGAAAATTGCTTAGCTCTAGGGGATCTAAATGCGATTTTTTAATTAGGGCTTTGATGATTGCTTTTTTCCAGCTAGGTGGGACAGTACCATGGGAGAGCGAGATGTTGATCAGAGTTGCCATGTAAGGAAGAATGGTATGGACAACTGATTTTAAGATGTTGAAAGGTGCAGGGTCCAGTGGAGATCCACTTTTGATTGAGTGTAATATTGGGGAAAGAGTATCTACTGTCATGGGAGCGAACCGAGTCAGCTGCGGTTCTGCTGTTTGGGGAATGGAACTGGGCAAGTTAGGAAGGGAGGATTTGTCAGGTATTTGTAAGGGGAGGGAGTTAAGAATGTTCTTGATCTTGGAGTCAAAAAATTCAGCTAGTTCGTTTTCAAATGATATCGCTTCCGGCTTTCTATTTGTGTTACAAAGCACCCTCTTTCCGGTGCCTGATGCGTATTTTAAGGCAATAGTTAACGAGGTAAGGACCCTCTTATAGAATGGAGGCTCCCCACGTATTGCGCTAACGAAACTGACAAGGGGATGGTACGACGGGGGATAGCGCTACCAGATATGCAGTTATACTATAGGGCGGCACAGCTGACGATCATCAATCACTGTGTCCACCAGCCTAAGGAGGAGTAGGCCTACAGTATGGACCGCCTGGTCCTACAGCCGGTAGGGTATTGCTGTGCACTTTACACTGATCCCCGACGGCCCAGCTTGTGAGGACCCACAGCACTGACGAAAGTTATGATGGGAGAGGAGGCTCACTCATGTCACCCCCCTGTGGGACTCCGAACTCCTGGGCACTATGGCAAAACGGCAGGGGGTTGATAAATGGCACCTGAAAGGAATATCAACAGTGGGAGATGTGCCCTACTGAGGGGGTAATTCCATTTGCGGACATACAAAAAACCTATGACCTACCCCCCACAGAGACCTTCTGATACTTACAAATCCAGCACACTCTCTGAGCGGCACTTCCCCCAAGAGAAAACCTACCCTAGTTGTCCCTCTCGAAATTAGATTACTCGAGGAACACCTCACTAACAAAGCAATCTCTCTAGTGTACCGATAACTCATAGTTTCCCCTCTAATCCCTAACCTCTAACCCACCTCAGAGAACGTTGGGGGACAGACCTGGGTGACCTGCAGGAGGAAGATTGGCCTGAGGCCTTGGCATTGCCACAAGAAATTGCTATCTAGCTACAATTCCGCTTAGTGCAATTAAAAGTGCTAAACAGAATCTATATCTCACGCACCACACTGGTAAAAATGGGTAAGCAACCAGACCCAGAGTCCCTCAGGAAGTGTGGGCAAGTAGGGAAATTTTTCCATATCCTCTGGGATTGCCCTGCCATCCAAACCTTTTGAGGAGCGGTGATATTATACATGAGCAAGATCTTGAGAGTGTCCATGTCCCCTTCGGCTAAATGGTGCCTTCTTAATGTTTGGGAGGCCACAGACTTGACGCAAGCTGAACAAACCTGGGCCACTCTGGGCATGATGTTAGCCAAACATAATATAGCGCAACTTTGGGGGATGATATCCGCCCCTACCCTAGAGGGTTGGAAAAGAGATTTGGATCAATGTATGGTAGCCAAAAGAACAGTATACGAAATTAGGGGATGCCCCCGAAAATGGGGAATGGGTCTGGGTAAAAATGGAACCTATATAGGGGAAGCCTGTGTACTCCCCTTAGAGATACTGCTCAAGACTCAATATTGAGAGACTTTGTAATTCAAGCTGTTGGTAAAAAAAGGTGATACTACATCAACCTGTTTATGTAAGGAGAGAGACACTGATTGTCGAATTCCAGACTAATACCCACCAACTGTAATACAATGTAATACCTGTAATGTGATGACTGATTTGTTGGTAATAAACAGAAAACTAAAAAAAGACAACACTGTGCCCGGCCCACTGCCTTGTCCTTCCACTCCTGAACTTTATGTAAGCTATTTTATATTGCGAAATACAATAAAGGACGTGGCAAGAATATAGAGGATTTCAGGAGTCTTCCAGTTCTATTAACACAGGGTCTTCCTGATGTGTCTATATAACTAACACACACACACACCAACTGACACATACACACCACACCAACTGACACACACCCCAACTGACACACTAACAGACACATTCCCATTTTAGGAATGACTGGCACTCTACATTTTCAAAGCGTTCAAGTCTGTCATAGCTGTCTCATCCTGCACTAACAGACAGCTTCTGCCATATGAAGCCCCTAAGCATTGCAGGAAACAGGACAGTATCCCAACTACCCATGGCAACAAATTCTTTCCTCGTGTTCTGCATGTCTCTCCATTAAGTAACAGGAGCGGCAGAGCTTACATCAGGAAAAAACCTAATCATTGGCCCTACTACGTGACCATGCTCTTCTTGGTCACAGACCTCAAAAGCTGATCCTGCTGAGCTCCCTACAGCACGGTCAGCACCTCCATCACCATTTCGTCTTTTACTCCCTAAGGGCAATCTCAGTCCCTATTTCAGTACTATGCTTTCGGAGTCAGGAGGAGTTTCCTTGATAAATGCAAAAGGCCTGAACAGCTCCCCCCAAATCCATCCCTTCGTCTTCTTTTTTTATCAATCCAATGAGGTACACAGTATCACCTCTTCCAATGTTTTCAAGTCATCAGTCCTCCATATGCATTATAGATGTGATAGTGCACTGCTGAAAATGAGTTGCTTTCTTTGTGACGACAAAAGTTGTTTACATGGTTTCTTTCCTAGTCTCCATTATTATCAACTTTGTTTTTGGAGCATTCTTCGATCCGTAGATTCCTCAGCTTAGAATCTTCCCCAGATGCCAGACTGAATCTGGATAACTTTCCAGCAATACTCCAGCGCGCCACTAGGAGGATCCGTGTGTAGAATACTGACTTAGGCCTACTTATTAGTAACTGGAGGCCACACGTGGTATCAGGTAGTGGTCAGTACTCAGCCTGCCACGCCCAGAGCCCTGGGCTATTTATTAATCACCTAGCGTGCCCTCCGTCTCCACGTAGGGCGAGACCACTGCATGCACGCCTGAGGGGGGCGTGGAATAGTACGGCAATCTTGTTCTTTGTGTGCCGTGGTTGCGTCCACCTCCGGCAACATTACATTCCTCCTTTACCCCAACATAAAACCAACATGAACATAGCATAAACAGCTACAACTCTTAGCTATAGTCTCTGGAACTAGCGGAGAGGTAAGAAAGGAACAGTCTTACTTTATGCAGGCAGTTGCACAGCACATCCGCTTCACAGTCTGCAGCGGGCCACGAAGTCTCGGTACCTTTGGGATGGCTTCGGGCAGGGGCGCAGATTATATTGGCTTTGGCTGCGCTCGCCCGACGGGGTTAGGGCTGGTGCTCCTGAATCATTTGACTCAGCAGTCCCTGGGTGGCTCGGGGTCACTTGCAGTTCAGCTCTGCTCCGGGTTAGGTCTACGGAGTCTGTGACAGGGGGCTCTTCACCGCTGAGGGCGTCCTCTTCTTCCGCTTCACTTGGGCCTTGCATCGGTCTCATATAGGGTTCTGCTGGTTCCGGGAAGCTATCCTCTTCTTCGCTCCTGATCCTCTTGAAGAGCGATACGTTTCTGGTGACTTTCTCTGTTCCTTTCACAGCTGTGATCATGGTGCCATTGACGTTGGTAACAGTCCATGGGTCCAACTCAAAAGGGAGGCGGAACTTCCCTCCCGGATGGCGGTCTTTCACGAGCACACGGTCGCCCACCTGGATGGGGCTGTCCACTGCTCTTCTTCTCCGAGATGCCTCCTTGTTGGACTTTGTTCGTTGTTCCTGGGAACGGTTGCAGGGAATCGGAGCAGACGCCCATAGGGGTGGTGTGGGAGAGTGTCCATGACTGCCCTATTGAAACAGAGGCGGCTTGGAGGGATCCCCGTGGTGCAGTGGGGCATTAGTCTATATTCTCGCAGGAATTGGAAAAGGGCCAGCTCAACGTTCTGGCCGTCTGCCATTGCAATCTGGATGGTTTTATTTAGAGTCCTCATTAGCCTCTCCACTTCTCCGTTGGCTTGAGGCCATCTGGGAGTGATCTTCCGGTGTTTGATGCGGTGTGATTGCAGGTACTCTGCTAGTTCGCAGCTGGTGAATGGGGGTCCGTTGTCGGTGCGCAACTCCTCCATGAGGCCATGGGTCGCAATGATTTTTTCCAGTTTCGGAATGACCTCCGGAGCCGCGGTGGATGGTAGGATTTCGATTTCGGGGTATCTTGAGAAATCGTCCACTACTACAAACATGTACTTCCCACCGGGAAGGCTGCCGAAATCTGCGCTGGCACGCACCCAGGGGGCGGTCGGCCCTTCTTCTGTGATCACAGGTGCTGGGGGGTTGGGCAGGCTGGTTGCCAGACACACCGGGCAGCGCTGGATGACGTCCTCAACTTTCTTGTCAAGCCCCGGGAACCAGAGCTTGTTCCGGATGCGATTCTTAGACTTCACAATGCCCTGGTGGGCGCCATGGGCCAACAGGACTGCTTGCTGTGTAAGACTGTCCGGTAGTACCAGGCGAGGGCCTCTCAGGAGGCACCCTTCCGGTGAGATGGATAATTCACTTCGGACTTGGTGGAGTGCCCTTAGCGTTGCCTGGGCTTCCAGGGTATGGAATGATGCTGGGCTCTGGAGTGGTTTCCAGTTTCCTGACTGGATTGCTTGCATAGCGATCTGTAGGCAGTCGTCGTCTTTGGTGGCTTGCGTTACGTCCCTTAGGGAGATTGGTAGAGGTCTTGAACGCTCCAAGATCATTCTGACGTATTCTTCCGTGGCGTCGGCTTCCGCGGCTTCTGCTTCCGTGACCGGGCGGGCGTGCCTCGACAGGTAGTCGGCCGGATTCCTGGTTCCCGGCCGATACTCCACCGTGAATTGGTATTCCTGGAGCTGGAGCACCCACTTTTCGATGCGAGGAGGAGGAGGCGAGGATGATCCTTGGAAAAGGGGAAGGAGTGGCTTGTGGTCCGTGATCACCACGAACGGGTGTCCGTACAAATAGATGTGAAAGTGCCGGCACCCCCACAGGATGGCGATGGCCTCTCTTTCAATCTGTGAATATCGTTGTTCAGTAGCAGTGAGGGTCCTGCTCGCATACGCAACTGGGGCCCACTCTCCACACTGTTGTTGTTGAGTCAGGACAGCGCCGAGGCCGGTCGGGCTGGCGTCCACCACGAGTTGTGATTCGTAGCGAGGGTTGAAATAGGCCAGGGTCGTGTCTGCTGATAGCGCTGCTTTGGTTTTCTGGAAAGCGTCTTGCTGTTCGGGCCCCCATTCCCACGTGGCGGTGGATTTCGTGAGGTCCCGGAGGGGGCCTGTGAGGTCCGAGAGGTCTTTTATGAAACGCCCGCAGTATGTTACCATCCCCAGAAAACTGCGGACGGCGGTCACTGACGTTGGGGCGGGAGCCTCGTGGATGTCCTTGACTTTGTTGGGCTCTGGTCCTACGCCTTGGTCAGAGAACTTGTAGCCAAAGAAGCTAATGTCTTTTCGTAGGAATTCGCATTTTTCTCTGTGGAGTGTTAGGCCCCGCTCTTGTAGCCTGGCGAAGACCGCTTGGAGGCGCTGGATGTGTTCGTCCAACGTCGCTGCGTGGACTAGAATATCGTCACTCACATTTAGCACGCCGTACAGACCTTGTAGGACATTCTGGATAATGTTCTGAAAAACCTCCGCTGCGCTGGAGATCCCGAAATTGAGTCTAGTATATCTCCATAGGCCGGCGTGGGTGGAGAAGGTTGTTATCGGGCGGGAATCCGGGTGCAGGGGGATCTGGTGGTATCCCGATCTCAGGTCCATCTTCGAAAACCACTTTGATCCTGATAGCTCGCCGATGATGTCGTCTATGGTCGGTGTCAAGTGGCGCTCCCTCTTGATTGCGAGGTTGGGGACGCGCATATCCACGCAGATCCGCACGGCATCCGGTTGCTTCGGTTTCTTGGCTACCACGATGGGGGATACCCACGGGGTGGGCCCGCTTACTCTTTCGATTATTCCGGCCCTCTCAAGCATTCGCAGTTCAGCTTCTACTTTGGGTCGCAGGTGGAACGCAATGCGTCGGTGTCTGAGAGCTACTGGGGCGACAGAGTGATCAATGTGGAGGCGAACGGCGGGTCCTTTCAAACAGCCGATCCCTTCGAACAACGACGTGTGTTGTATCACGAGGTGGTCAAGGCCGTTGGCTTGAACTGTGAGGGCGAAATGGATCAGCCCTAGGTCTTGGGCGGTTCTGCAGCCAAGCAGGAATCCAGATCCTTCTTGCGAGACATAGATTTTGGTGTGCAGTTGATGGGAGTCATGTGACACAGCTGTCCGGAAGACACCACACAGGCGTAGGGGCCGACTGGTTCCGTAGGCGTACACCTGCACCCTTGAAGGGTGGAGCACTGGAGGGGTGTTTAATGTCCGGAATACGCTGGCCGCCATTAGGTTGATCGTCGCTCCGGTGTCCATCAGAGCTGCCACTGCTTGATCTTGCACGTGTACTGTGCACATCGGTTCTGCGGATGGGGACGCGGCCAAAGTGTTGAGCATTCGCACCACGTGGACGGAAGCAGCGTCCGCGTCGTCGTCGTCCATGTCGCTGCTGTTGGAGGCGTTTGGCAGTGGCTCCACCTGTCTTACCCTCCTGGGCGGGCCGTTGAGTCTTTTTCTTTGCGTCGATAGGCACACGCTAGCGAAGTGGTTGGCTTTTCCACAGGCACTGCAAATCTTCCCTTGTGCAGGGCACGCTCCATTGTGGGGGGTTGCTCCTCCGCACCACAGGCAGGCGCGGTCTTGTGGTGACTGGGCTGGGCCAGGTCGTCCACGTCGGGGTGTCTTGTGCGTCGGCGTTGCTGGTTTTGATGGCGCACACTGGTTCAACCTTGACGGGGACTGTGGGTTTTGGTTCCATATGCGCAGCTCTGGCTTTTGATAGTTCCTTAGATCGTCCAAGCGCCAGGATGTCGCGCATGGGCATGTTGTCAGTTTCTAGGACTCTTTCTCGTAGTTTCGATGAGGCGCACCCTTGTATGAATTGCGCGCGAATTTCGTCGTCCGTGTCTGGAAGTGTGCACGTGCTGGCCAGCTTTTTAAGCCTCGCGTAGAAAACATCCACCGACTCTTCTGGGAGTTGGCGGGCCTGGCGGAGTAAGAATCTTTCATAATCCGCGCTGGCGAATGGTTTGAAATACTCCATTATGGCGTCGCGTAGCGTGGCGTAGTTCCGGGGCGGGCCTCCTTCCACTACGTCATTGGAGATGTCGTGAATTGCCTCCCCACCAAGATGTAGAAGCATCGCACGCCTTCGTTCGACAGCGACGTCAGCCTCTAGGCGTTCCACCCATTTTTTCCACCTGGCAGCTTGGGATGGGGGCGTGCCTGTGACGGTGAAGGGCTCCAGCGGGGGCACCGCGGCCATGGCCATGAATTGGATTTGGGGGGCTGCAGGGGCCCACAAATGCAATGGCACCAGGAGGCCAGACGTTCAGGAGTCCGTTGTGGGGGGTTAGGCAAATCTGACAGAGTCTCACCAGCGTTCCACGCGAGAGGAATCGCCGGGTTTCCCGCACGCGAGATGCGTGGGAAATGGCAGGCGGGCCGCAGCGTAGCACGCGGGAGGCGTGTGGAGGCGTCCGGCGGCCGCACGCGGCAGGCACAGCAGGCTGGCGTGGAGGCGGGAGCAGAGGCAGACGCTCGCAGGGCAGCAGGCCGGGTTGTAGGCAGCAGGCACGCACCTCGGGCCGGATGGCCACGTGGACAGGAGGAGCGGTGAAGCTACAGCAGGCGAAGTCCTTGCCGCTGGAGGCACAGGCGCCGAGGAGTGCGGAAAGCACCGGTGAGAACGATGGCTGGGCGCTGGTCCGCAAAGCGGTCGCTGGGTGGTGGGACGTACTCCGCTGGTGAGGTGTTGCGCCGTGCATGCCGAACGGGGCGCACTGCAGGGCTGTAGGGGCTGGCTCGCGTTGGACAGGGCGGCAGAGAGCCAGGCACGCGATGGGGGTGGCGAGACCACCCGTCATCGCCAATGTAGAATACTGACTTGGGCCTACTTATTAGTAACTGGAGGCCACACGTGGTATCAGGTAGTGGTCAGTACTCAGCCTGCCACGCCCAGAGCCCTGGGCTATTTATTAATCACCTAGCGTGCCCTCCGTCTCCACGTAGGGCGAGACCACTGCATGCACGCCTGAGGGGTGTGGAATAGTACGGCAATCTTGTTCTTTGTGTGCCGTGGTTGCGTCCACCTCCGGCAACATTACACCGTGCATCTCCACCCAGACTCCATACCACCCCGGAAATGACAAGTCGGAGCAGCATTACGATCCACCCCATGCGCTGATGTCCGGTCTATCCTTTCCTTGCCTACTGACGCAGATCCAGAGCTCCACTTCTACCATTATGTTCTGTCTTCCAACAACTCAAACAACTTTTTGACAGTGTGATAAGGATTGATCTCCCCATTGAAAATGACAGGAATCAAACCGTGTCACAACTGCAGGAAGCAGATGTTGGTCAAGGAGGTGCATGACGTGTCTCTTTTGTTTCTGGGATGGAGGCACAACTCAAAGTTGTGTGCTCAAATCCTAATACGCTAGACGGCAATTCGAGCCTGAGAGACAAAGCTGTACATTGCTAAATATGGGAAGTAGCAGTGGTCACACGGCTCCTGCTTTAAGTCGCAAACCCGGTCACAGGATGTTTTCTCCAACTCCTCCGCCTCCTGCTCAAAATCTTCAGGTAAGTCAAAGTCCAAGTGCATCAAGATTTTAATCTCTCTTAAGGTAATTGGCTGTTAGAAATGGCCCTTTTTGCAGGTATACTCTAAACTTTTTGCCTTCCTCCTCATATTTTTTTCTGTCCGTGTTTTTGTTGGCTTTAGGACTCCTGGCACTTTACCACTGCTAACCAGTGCTAAGGTGCATGTGCTTTCTCCCTAAAATATGGTAGTATTGGCTCATACCCAAATGGCATATTTAATTTACTTATCGGTCCCTAGTAAAGTGCACTACATGTGCCCAGGGTCTGTAAATTAGAAGCTACTAGTAGGCCTCAAGGACGTCTTACAACCCACACAAATAGCCTCTTAACCATGTCCCAGGCCTGCTACTACAGGGCCTTTGTATGCCGTTTACTGCCGCTTAAAACAAGTTGCCAAGCCTTAAAAACCCCTTTTCTTACACACAGGTCACCCTTAAGGGATGCCCTAGGTAGCTGTATGGGCAGGGTGCTGTGTAAGTAAAAGGTAGGCAACCTTGCAGGGGGTTGGCAAGGTAATACCAAGCCACACCCAAGCCGCTGCGCTTGCTCGCTACATACTAGTGCCATAGAAAGATGGCTCACCGCAGCCACTAGACAGGAGATCGGTACCTGATGATCCCCACCCATGAGATCATTATTACAGGCAGCCTGCCTGTAACACTCTGCCCTGTACAGTAAAAGGTACAGTGATGTTAAGGGTCCGTGTAGTCCCTATAGCTTCACTGTGCCCCCGGAGGTGGCGGAATTTGCCATTACTCGGTTGCGAGAATCAGGGTGAGGACTCTCGTACCTGCAACTTCCTGGCCCAAAGTTAACCCCCTTTCAACTCCAAGAAAAACGCATGGTGAGAATTCTTCATTAGTATCTATGTACTTTTATGTTTGACAAGTCTTGGTAGTGACAAACAACTTATTTCATTTTTTCACTACTGTGAGGCCTACTCCTCTCATAGGCTAGCATTGGAAATTCCCTTTTAGGTGGTAATTTCAGATCAGAAAGGTGTAGCTTTGTCATGTTTGGTATGTTTAGAATGGTAATGATAAATTCTCCTTACTGGTGAAGTTGGATTTCACATTATTATTTAAAAAATCCACTTTTAGAAGATTAACATTTCTCTGTGCTAATAACTCTGACAGCCTGCCTTCAATACATGTCTGGGCATCAGATACACTTTGTGCATTCGCTCTAGACAACCACAAACACAGAAAGAGCTGGGTGCGACTGAGCACTCATCTGCATTCTGATGGCCTTCCTGGGCAGGAAGGCGAGAGGTGGCTCACTCTTACATCTGAATAGGCTGTGGCCTGTCCTCACACAAAGCACAGATTTACCCCTCAGGGTTAGCCTGGCAGACAGAACTGGACTGAAAGGGATCCTTGTGCACTTCATAGAGTTCCTTTGAAGTCAGCCCTTACATCAAAGGTACTTTTGGGTATAAGTCCGAGTGTTCTGTCCCTATCAAATCAGACACTTTTAGACCTGTAACCAGATATCGTTTGCTCTACATCTGCACATTGCCAGAGGGACTGCCACTTTGCTAACTGCTCTGCTGTGTTGGTCTGCTGCTGTTGAGATGCAAGAGGGACTTCACTTGCTTCCTGCCTTGCTCTGTTGGCCTGCAACCTCTACATTGTGACTTCAAGTGTTCTCCATGGGTTTATTGCCTTGCCACCTGTTCACCGAAGTCTCAGGGCCATCTTTCTCTTTTTGTTACTACCACTGCAAGAGCCATCCGGAAGGAACAAGCACTCCATGTGGTGGACACAAGTGCTTTAACCTCCAACAGAGAAGTGCTCTCTGCGCCACCAAAATACCCGCATTTCTTGCAGACCTACGGCGGATTCTGGACAAGCGACAGCAAATTTTCCCCAATAGCCGCCTTCCTTTTGCAGGGGGTTGGCAAGGTAATATCAAGCCACACCTTTGACTATGCCTGAGAAAAGCCGCTGCGCTTGCTCGCTACATACTAGTGCCATAGAAAGATGGCTCACCGCAGCCACTAGACAGGAGATCGGTACCTGATGATCCCCACCCATGAGATCATTATTACAGGCAGCCTGCCTGTAACACTCTGCCCTGTACAGTAAAAGGTACAGTGATGTTAAGGGTCCGTGTAGTCCCTAGAGCTTCACTGTGCCCCCGAAGGCGGCGGAATTTGCCATTACTCGGTTGCGAGAATCAGGGTGAGGACTCTCGTACCTGCAACTTCCTGGCCCAAAGTTAACCCCCTTTCAACTCCAAGAAAAACGCATGGTGAGAATTCTTCATTAGTATCTATGGTCATGCAGCCAGCTGGAAAAGGATCAGGCCGATGCATGTTTCAGTGGATACCTATAATTCAGTCCACCTTCTTCAGGACCGCTTGCTTTCTTTAAATTAATGCAGCAGAGGTTGAATGGGGGATCAATGAGTCTGTATCTGGCTGGTTTCCTTTACTCAATGACAGGCCCATATATCCATCAAATATTTCTCATTGGTCAATGAGTGTCCATTTGTTGTTTGCGCTCCATCTTATATGTTCTCTTATGGTTTCTTTAATTTCCTTCATTTTATTTGGCGTCACAATAGTTACATGAATCATATATGCAGCTATGCGGGATCCATTTTTCTCATTTATTATTTTTTGCGCTTCTCAAAGTGACGTGTGACACTATCCGGACTCCCGACCGCTGCAGACCCGCTATATGGATAGCTTGTCTGCTGCGGTATGGTCGGTTATGCTGGCGGCATAACCATGGATACTAATGAAGAATTTTCATCATGAGATTTTATGTTGAACGCTATTTTTAAGATGGAAAATAATTAAAGTGATGTGATGTCTGTTTGAGAATGTTTGGTATGTAGTGACAGTATGTGAGCTTAGTATAAGTGTGATGATGGTATGGGGACAGGATGTATGACGTTACAACGCATACTATTACAACGCATAGCTTTACAACGCATTTTTTACAACGCAAATACTCTTGCAACGCATGTTTTTACAACGAATACTATTACAACGCGAGATACTATTAATAATGGTGAAGTGCTAATACAACAAAATCATTTACAACGCATACCTTTACAACGCGAAATAATATATATATATATTTTTTTATGTAAAATAAAACCTGGCACGGGATGCAGGGAAACTAGGGGTTTTGGGTGGGGAAGTGTCTTAAAATGTAGAGAAAAACTGAACGTAAATTTTAAAATATACAACGATTTTATCAAAATGAATACTCGGGTATTAAAAAAATACTCGAGTATTAAAAATTAATACTCATGTAATCGTAACTGTTTAAAATTTTACAAAAGCAACGAAAATAACGATAAAATAAATGAAAAATATATTAGTATGAAAAATAATAACTATTCGTAAACAGAAACATTATACATACACATAGTCGCCATTTTAAACTGTGGAGTTCCTAAATATGTCCTACAACTCTTTCCATGAATATAACACCACAACAATACTTTCAAAATGGATGCCAAAACGGAACGAATAAGTGAAAACAACAACTCTTTACACGAAGTTTTAAATTATAACTTTCCACAGTAGAAATTCTTACTTAAAAAAATATTGCCAACGGTATGTTTCTCAAAAAAAACAATGACACTGACAAAAACTTATAAATACGAGCCAGACACCATTTTTAAAACAGTTGATTCTCAACTCCCAGAGTGACCAGACTCCAAAAGCTGACCCTCTGACCTCTTCATGAAGATAGAACCCGAATATATTTCAGGATCATTATTTCTCGAAAAACAAGTGAGTTACTAAAACTAATGTCTGAAATATTTTATAGAAACAATTAAAAGCCTGCCCCTAAGAAGTTTGATTTTCATATTTAAAGAAAATGGTGAAGAACCTTTACAACGCAACTTTATATAGCACCAATATATTACTAAAATTATGGATACATATATCCATAAATAAAATACCCTACATATTTAAAGCATACTAAAATCTAAATAAAAGTGTTTATTATTTACAATTATTTCCTATGAAATAAACATATATTATTTTTATCACATCACAAAATGTTACATTTTTTTTATTAGTCGAACTACTTTAAACTGCGACGAAAAAGCCCAGTGTAAAAAAATTTGATTTTGCTACAGAAGCAATACTCCTCTTCAAGAATAATTTAAAGGTATTTGTCAATTTTTAAAAAAAGGACAGTTCTACACAAATGATATGAAAATAAATTTTTAAATCCATATATATTGTATCTAATTTTTTACAGAGAAATTCTATTTCGATCAAATAAAAAGCTACTTTCTACTTTGAAAGTTTAAACGTCAAGTTTTGAAGAAGGTAAATATTTTATTATTAATATAACGCAACTTTTTAAAATTTAATAAGTGCAGCAGTAGGAAAATGTAGGATGGTAAACGGGTATTATTTTCTATTCTAACTCCAGGTACGTGCAACATTTGGGAAAGTGTGGGATGGTGTAGGGTTATCAATTACTATTCTAACTCCAGGTAGGTGCAGCAGTAGGGAAAGTGTGTGATGGTGTAGGGGTATCAATTACTATTCTAACTCCAAGTAGGTGCAGCAGTAGGGAAAGTAGGGGTATTCTTTTCTCTTCTAACTCCAGGTAGGTGCAGAAGTAGGGAAAATGTGGGATGGTGTAGGGGTATTATTTTCTATTCTAACTCCAGGTACGTGCAACAGTAGAGAAAGTGTGTGATGGTGTAGGGGTATCAATTACTATTCTAACTCCAGGTAGGTGCAACAGTAGGGAAAATGTAAGATGGTGTAGGAGTATTATTTTCTATTCTAACTCCAGGTAGGTGCAGCAATAGAGAAAGTGTAGGATGGTAAAGGGGGTAATATTTTCTATTCTAACTCCACATAAGTGCAGCAGTAGGGAAAGTATGGGATGGTAAAGGGGGTAATATTTTCTATTCTAACTCCAGGTAAGTGCAGCAGTAGGGAAATTGTTGAATGGTGTAGGGGAATAAAATACTATTCCAACATCTGAAAAATGCTATAACAGGAAAAGGTTAGCATAGTATAAAAGGCACAGTAAAGACAAATGTAAATTATACACAATATTTTTGTCATTTTTAACTGCATCAGAAACAATTTACATTTAACTAACATTTCCTTTTCCATAATCATTTTTTTTTAGAAATTCACAATAATCTTCTGATCACCAAATATCAATCAGAATTCCAAAAGGGCAACAACCCAAAAACCAACCAAGAAAAGAAAAAGCAGAGCAGAAACCAGACCACAAAGAAAGAAACCAAACCAAAAGGTATATAAAACACATACTGCAAAGGAAACTGTTCTATAGTATAGGGTATCAATTACTATTCTAACTCCAGGTACGTGCAGAAAGAGGGAAAGTGTAGGATGGTAAAGGGGTATTATTTTCTATTCTACCTCCAGGTAGGTGCAGCAGTAGGGAAAGTGTAGGATTGTGAAGGGGTAATATTTTCTATTCTAACTCCAGGTAGGTGCAGCAGTAGGGAAAGTCTTGGATGGTGTAGGGGTAAAAATTACTATTCTAACTCCAGGTAGGTGCAGCAGTAGGGAAAGTGTGGGATGGTGTAGGGTTATCAAATACTATTCTAACTCCAGGTAGGTGCAACAGTAGGGAAAGTGTGTGATGGTGTAGGGGTATCAATTACTATTCTAACTCCAAGAAGGTGCAGCAGTAGGGAAAGTAGGGGTATTATTTTCTATTCTAACTCCAGGTAGGTGCAGAAGTAGGGAAAGTGTAGGATGGTAAAGGGGGTAATATTTTCTATTCTAACTCCAGGTAAGTGCAGCAGTAGGGAAAGTGTAGGATGGTAAAGGGGGTAATATTTTCTATTCTAAATCCAGGTAAGTGCAGCAGTAGGGAAATTGTTGAATGGTGTGGGGGAATAAAATACTATTCCAACATCTGAAAAATGCTATAACAGGGAAAGGTTAGCATAGTATAAAAGGCACAGTAAAGACAAATGTAAATTATACACAATATTTTTGTCATTTTTAACTGCATCAGAAACAATTTACATTTAACTAACATTTCCTTTTCCATAATCATTTTTTTAGCAATTCACAATAATCTTCTGATCACCAAATATCAATCAGAATTCCAAAAGGGCAACAACCCAAAAACCAACCAAGAAAAGAAAAAGCATAGCAGAAACCAGACTACAAAGAAAGAAACCAAACCAAAAGGTATATAAAACACATACTGCAAAGGAAACTGTTCTATGGTATAGGGTATCAATTACTATTCTAACTCCAGGTACGTGCAGAAAGAGGGAAAGTGTAGGATGTAAAGGGGTATTATTTTCTATTCTACCTCCAGGTAGGTGCAGCAGTAGGGAAAGTGTAGGATGGTGAAGGGGTATTATTTTCTATTCTAACTCCAGGTAGGTGCAGCAGTAGGGAAAGTCATGGATGGTGTAGGGGTAAAAATTACTATTCTACCTCCAGGTAGGTGCAGCAGTATGGAAAATGTGGGATGGTGTAGGGGTATTATTTTCTATTCTAACTCCAGGTAGGTGCAGCAGAAGAGAAAGTGTAGGATGGTGAAGGGGTATTATTTTCTATTCTAACTCCAGGTAAGTGCAGCAGTAGTGAAAGTGTGGGATGGTGTAGGGGTATCAATTACTATTCTAACTCCAGGTAGGTGCAGCAGTAGGGAAAGTGTGGAATGGTGTAGGGGTATCAATTACTATTCTAACTCCAGGTATGTGCAACAGTAGAGAAATAGTATGATGGTGTAGGGGTATCAATTTCTATTCTAACTCCAGATAACTTCAGCAGTAGGGAAATTGTTGAATGGTGTAGGGGAATAAAATACTATTCCAACAACTGAAAAATGCTATAACAGGGAAAGGTTAGTATAGTATAAAAGGCACAGTAAAGACAAATGTAAATTACACACAATATTGTTGTCATTTTTAACTGCATCAAAAAAAAATTACATTCAAATAACATATCCTTTTGCATATTCATTTTTTTAGAAATTCACATTAATCTTCTGATCAGCAAATATCAATCCGAATCCCAAAGGGGCAACAACTCAAAAGCCAACCAAGAAAAGAAAAAGCAGAGCAGAAGCAAGACCACATAGAAAGAAACCAAACCACAAGGTATATAAAATACATCCTACAAAATAAAATGTTTTATGGTTTTGGGGTATCAACTACTATTCTAACTCCAGTTACATGCAGCATGAAAAAACTGTAGGATGGTAAAGGGGTATTATTTTCTAATCTAACTCCAGGTAGGTGCAGCAGTAGATAAAGTGTAGGATAGTAAAGGGGTATAATTTTCTATTCTAAATCCAGGTAGGTGCAACAGTAGGGCAAGTCTTGTATGGTGTAGAGGTATCAAATACCATTCTAACTCCAGGTAATTGCAGCAGTAGGGAAAGTCTTGGATGGTGTAGGGGTAAAAATTACTATTCTAACTCCAGGTAAGTGCAGCAGTAGAGAAATTATATGATGGTGTAGGGGTATTATTTACTAATCTAACTCCAGGTTACTGCAGCAGCAGTAGTGAAAGTGTGGGATGGTGTAGGGGTATCAACTACTGTTTTAACTTCAGGTAGGTGCAACAGAAATGTAACTCTTGGATAGTGTAGGGATATCAAATAATATTCTTACTCCAATATGGTACAGCAGTTGTGAAAGTGTAGCATGGTATTGTAGAAACATATAGGGCTCCATTACGATATCGGGCGGATTGCCTCTGCCAGGGTGGCGGTGGCCACCGCCACCCTGGCGGAGGCAATCCGCCCGACAACCACTCTCGTTTTCCCCTCCACCTGATTAGGATGGCGGAGGGGACAATGGCGGACGGAAAGATCGTCCGCCGCTTTACCGCCGCGGTCGCAGTAATAGATTAATATGGTGGCGGTGTCCAATGGACACCGCCAGCCATATTACAATGGCAATATGTAGAGGCCTTTCCGCGGCGGCAATGCCGCCACGGAAAGGCAGGCGGAGATTGGTGCGGGGGCCCCCTGCAGGGGGTTGCCACCACTGTCGGGGGGCACATGGGGGGTACCTATGGTACCCCTCCACATTTGCATATGCAAAGCGGCAGGCACCGCGCGGTGCCTGCCGCTTTGCATATGCAAATGCAAAAAAGCATTTTTCACATTGTGGCGGGCGGTGCAGAGTGCACCGCCCGCCACAATGCTAAAACTACAGGATGTGCCCGCCACTGTGGCGGGCACATCCTAATTCCCCCCACGGGACCCCCGCCCTTATGGCGGGTGGTCCCGTTCTGCGATAGGGTGGCGGGCAGACAATGTCCTCCCGTCATCCTAATGGAGCCCCTAGTATTTCAACTCAATAAAAAATGTAGCAGGAGGAAAAGTGTTTTAAACTGTAAAACAAAATTTACTATTTCCACTGCAAAGAGGAGAAACATTAGGAAATGACAAGAATAAAGGAACTGGAGATTAACAATTGAAATGCCCAAAAAAATTCTGATGTAGAGAAACTGTTAGATATAGTTCTATATTTTTTTGTTTAATCAAACACATAATTAAAACATTTTTTCCCCCCAACAGATAATGTCTACTCAGGAAAGAGCTTCCTACATCAAATCTAGAAAAGGAAACAAACTACTTAACCATGCAGGATACATATATTGTAAGGAAAGGATAAGTTTTCCTAAAAATCATTGGAGATGTGTGCAATACTACACATCCCATTGCAGCGGCAGAGCGGTTACCCATGATGATATTATTATCAAAACTACTGATCACAACCACTCTGCCTCTGGAATGGAGATTGATGTAAGGGAAACCATTAACGATATGAAAGAACTAGCAAGCACCTCCAATGATTCTACAGGATCCATTTTAAGAGAGGTTGCACAACATGTCCCCTCTCATGTTGCTAGTAATATGCCTATAATTCCTAATTTGAGACAAATTATTCAAAGACAAAAGCAGGCAAGTAACACTCAAACCACAACACCTCATACTTTTTCTGACATTGTTATTCCACATGAACTTACTATTTCTTTTGCTGATGAACCCTTCCTTCTCCATGACAATGAAAACCCTCAAAAATGTATTCTAATTTTTAGTACTCCCCGCAACCTTGTAAAGTTAGAAAATAGTGAAATTTGGATGATGGATGGGACGTTTAAAAGTACACCCCATCCATTTGACCAAATTTACACAATTCACGCTAAAATTAACCATAACGGGATCCCGTTAGTATATAGTTTGCTGCCTGATGAACCTATACTGAACTTTTATCAGTTATTAAAAATACAACAACAAAAAGTCCTAGGAAAATAATAATAGATTTTGAATTGAGCATGATCAATGTGATCAATAAAACGTACACGGATACCCAAATTCAGGGGTGTTTTTTCCATTTTTCCCAGGCATTCTGGCGTAAATTACAGAAAACATCCCTGGTTACAGGTTACTCCATAGACAGCAAACTCCAAGTTGAATTAAAAAAATGAACAGCACTTTGTTTTGTTCCTCCCGATAGTGTAGATGAGTACTACGCTGCCATTACTGAATCTGAATATTACAATCAAAATTAAGACAAATTGGCACCCATCCTAAATTATTTTGAAGACACATGGATTGGTCACCTAAGCAGATCAGGTTGCAGGAGGAAGCCACGTTTCCATGTGGAGTGGTGGAACTGTTACACGAGCTGTTTAGAGGGAGAAGCTAAAACAAATAATGCCATTGAGGGATGGCATAACTCCTTCAATCATACAATTAGAAAACCTCACCCTAATTTCTACTCATTTTTGGAAACTTTGAAGAAGGAGCAAAGTTTCCAAGAAATGAGACTTTCCCAAGCATTAAGTGGTAGTCTAAACCCACGAGTTACAAAAAAACCAAAGGAGATGTCTGAAAGACTTTTGGGTGTAGACAACAGTTTTCGTTGTATGTGGCTCTTGACTACCTCGAAAATGTGGCTAACATTCTAAGTTTCTAAAATAAACATTTGACCTTACTTTCCTGCTTTGCCCTAAATTTAATACAACACTAATTACAATTGGCTATATTAGAACTTTTTTTTAAATTGACCTAAAATTTTATTCGGGTCATCTTTTTTTTTGTTTTTACTTATTTTTTACTCTTTTTTTCCTTGCCATAAGTAATCCTTTTATTTGGAAAACATAAATAGTATCATTTTTTCCAAATTTTGAAAATCCATTCCAAGTTTGCAAACAACTTAAAACATACAACAGTTAAAAAAAAAAAAATTTTTAAAACGGTTATGTACGAACCTTTCAACTATAAAAAAAATTAAAAATGCTTCTTTAAAATTTAGACATAATTTTCAAAAAATATTTGGTTAGAAATACAAAATAATTTTGTTGATTATTTTATTTTAAAATTCAAAAATATCTAATCAGATGTATTTGAAATACACCCTTTTATTTATAATTTGAAATCAAATGCATAGCTTGCATATTTATCTGAATAGAAAATTGAAATCCTTTCTATCTCCAAAAAGATCAATATATACATTTTTTTAAATTATATCAAACTCAATTGCATTATGAAATGATTGAAAAAAAGTTTTTTGCAAAATATGACAGTACTATTGTAAAATCCTTAAATTTTTTTCTACCTCCTACCAGATTTTTTTCTCACTATACAACCCTAACTATTTACAAATGTAAACAAAAATAACCGACTATTTGTATTTAATTCAAATGGTAATTACCAATCATACAAAACATAATCACCAAACCTATATTCACCAAACCAAAACAGCTGCTATATTATTTTTTGCAGCCGAATGAAATTTTTTTAACCTACTAACCAACGAAGTGAAATACAAACAAATAATCCCTCCAAACTTAACATAATAGAAACTGTCATTCAAAGCACTTTTTTAAAGAAATACATACAAACAAAATTATTTCTTGATAGTGTTTCTAGCCAAAATAACAGTAATAAATGTAAGAAGCATTTTTCATTAATTTACTACCAACATTAATCAAATTTATAGTTGAAAGGAAATAAAATCATTTTTAATAAAATACATTTACAATTTCGTTATATCTTAAATCATATTAATAATGTCATACAGTTATATTTTCATTATTTTCAATCACAACCTATATTTTTTGCGACCCGACATAGGCATACACTAGTAACACGATCGTCGACATGTTGTTTTAAAAGTTTAACATTAAATTCTATAACGGCAACCTCTCCTTATCCTTTCTTTACAATATATGTATTCTTTTTTAACTCAAAGATGTATATTTAAAGTTTGAAATGTTTCCTACCTGGACGTAGATCAGCTTCCAGCTGCTTCCTGTATCGATGCTCTTCAAAATGGCCGCTTACGTTTACGTTTACGTGAATACGTCATAGAAAGCTGCAAACATTGAAAAAGGACTATTTTATACTATGATTATTTGATTGTATTAATATTTGTTTATAAATCTTATATTACTTGTAAATAAATAACAAATATATGAAAAAATCAACAACAAAAATGCAGATTTTCAATATTTTTTTAATAAAAATAATACAAAACGGAAACTATGTTCTCTTTATGTTATTTTTTTTTTAATAAATTTTTATTGTCGTTGCACGTTGAAAAACCCGGTCACAGTTATACACATTTTCAAGTGTGGCTTCAACATTCAGCCACATTCCTTCGATATTGCAGCTTTTATTTTAATACATTAATGATTAACTGAAAACGAAAATGATCGAGTATATGGCAATGACCATCATAAGCATCCTCCTGATAATTATCGGCTACGTTTCATCATAAAAGCAACACATCACGGTGCGTTCAGCCTGCGGCCCCTCCACTAGATCCCAACCATGTACAACACCCCCTCACCATGTATCAACTCCCTCCCTTTCCCCCCATTATTCTAGATCCTCGTCCTCCTCCCCGCTATCCAGGTCTTCTCCTTCCGGTAAGGGCTCACATATGTCTCCCCTATAAGTGTTCCATGGGAGCCAAATTTTATTCCATTTACGTGGATTACACCTTTGTTGATACACCGCCCTCTCCGTTACCATCGCCATATCCATATTCCTGCACCATTGCGTTAGGGTAGGTGTTTCCCGTGCCCCCCATTTCTGCGCTATATCTCTCTTAGCAAGCATCATGCCAATTATCACCCAAAGCCTCCCATAGGTCGTAAGGTCTGTTGGGCCCCACACATTTAGCAAACAGATTCTAGGGTCAGGTGTGATAGGGACATGTACCACCTGGGCCAGTGTGCGTGTTATCCTCCGCCAGTAAACCACGATGTCGGGGCATTCCCACAAAGTATGTATCAGTGTACCCTGTGCTCCGCATTGTCTCAGACAGTGTGGGTGATCAGCTCTGTGAATTTTATGGAGCAGAACACGTGTGTAGTATACTCGGTGCAGTATTTTAAGCTGTACTAATCGAAATCTTGTTGATATGCCCGCCTCCCTGGGTGACGCCAATGCGGCATTCCACTCCTCCTCATTCAATTCACCCAGCTCCTCCTCCCAGGCTGCTTTCAGTTTTTGCAACGGGTCTGGCATGTTATTTATTAATTTACGATAAGTGAGGGAGGTAGCCTTACTCTCCATGTATTCCGTCAGAAGCCGGTCTTCTAACGGAGCCGACTCCGGGATCGTCGTCCCAGGCTCCAGCACCGCCAGCAAGGCGTGTCGGATCTGTATGTAACGGTACGTCTCCGTGACTCTCAAGTCGTATTGTATCCTGAGGGTCTCAAATGACACCACTCCCTCCCTTGTCCACAAGTCCCCAACCGTGGAAA
This sequence comes from Lissotriton helveticus, assembly GCF_964261635.1. NCBI lineage: Eukaryota > Metazoa > Chordata > Amphibia > Caudata > Salamandridae > Lissotriton > Lissotriton helveticus. The sequence continues at coordinate 1,912,224,032 of NC_136061.1, read as the reverse complement.
TTCCTATGACGTCCCACTGGTCAAAGCCCTTACTACTCCGTAGATTACCCAGGACTTTGGAGTCCCACAGAGGCGTCAAACGTGTAATCACCCCTCCCCATTTCATTTGTGTCTGGGCTCTATGCCATAGTGCTACGGTATGCCTAGTGGGCCCTCTCAGTTTCTTAACCATCCCCTTATTATAAAGTGGAGCCAAAAGGGTGGCCGCACCCAACTGTTGCCGATCCGCCATGAACGCCGGGTCATCATTCGGTCCATGTATCCACTGGTTAATCACCTTAAGGTGTGCCGCCCAGTAGTACAATTCCAGGTTGGGGAGAGCTATCCCCCCACTGTACCAATCCCTGACCAATTTTTGATGTGCTACTCTCGCTGGTTTGTCTCCCCATAGAAGGCCCGACAGCAGTGCCGAGACGCGTCTGAAGAACGGCGGCGGAACCGTCACTGGGGTGTTCTCCAGGACGTAAAGGAAGCGGGGCAGCGCCATCATTTTAAACAACGCTGCCCTGCCCAACAAAGTCAGAGGGAGAGTCTTCCAGTGTCCCACGTCTGTCCTCAGTCTCCTGAGCAGTGGCTGTAAGTTCAATTCCAGAAAGGTGTCGTGGCTTCGTGTAATATGTATCCCCAAATACTTGAAGGAAACGTCGCTCACCAACAATGGACAGCCAGTGGGCAGAGTCGGCGGCGCACCGTGTAACATATAGAGCACTGATTTTGCCCAGTTTATTTTGTAACCCGAGGCCAGTCCGTGTCTCTCACACACAGCCAGCAATGCCGGTATCCCCGTCGAGAGGTCCATCAGGTAAATTAACATGTCATCCGCGTACAATGAGACTCTGTCTTCCCATTCCTCCCCCCACCGCACACCTCTCAGCAGCCGAGTAGTCCTAAGGACTGCGGCCAAAGGCTCCAGGACCAGGGCGAACAACAGCGGCGAGAGCGGGCAGCCCTGCCTCGTACCCCTTCCCAACAATATTTCTCTGGAAATACGACCATTAGCCGTTACTCGCGCCGTCGGGTTTTGGTACAACAGTTTAATCCAGGCCACGAATTTCGGGCCGAACCCCATGCGTTCCAAAACTGCGAAAAGATACTGCCACTCCACTAAATCAAATGCCATTTTGGCGTCCAGAGAAAGGATCGCCGCCTGCTCCGTCAACAGTGGAGCCCGCGCCATCACCCCATGCAGCCGCCTGAGGTTCATCGCCGTGCTCCTATGTGGCATAAAGCCCGATTGGTCCGGGTGTATTAGATGCACCAAATGCGGCAGTAGCCTATTCGCCAGTAGTTTAGCTAAGATTTTGTTCTCAGCGTTAAGGAGGGAGATCGGGCGGTACGAGCTGCACTCCTCCGGCGGCTTGCCGGGTTTCGGAATCGTCACTATAGTCGCCGCACGTTGGTCGGGCGGCAGTTTACCCCGCTCCAGGCTATCCCGAAACATAATGCATAAGGGTGTGGAAAGCTGTTCTGCCATCACCTTGTACCACTCTATCGGAATACCGTTAGGTCCTGCAGCCCGCCCCGAGTGTAACGCTGCAATGGCTATTTGAATCTCCGCAGCGGTTATGTCCCCTTCTAGGTCGTCGATGCTGGCCTGTGACAAGGCGCGTGTGGGTACGTCCACGAGGGATGTTTCCGCCATCTCGCGAGTCACCTCAGTATCGGGGGTGTACACCGCCTGAAAATGGTCCGCTAGTAGCTCAACTATCCGTGAAGGGTGGGACTGTAACACGCCCGTGTGGTCTCTCAGATGTAGAATGGCCCTTTGCCCCTCCCTTTTCTTATCTAACCAGGCTAAAAGTCTGCCTGCCTTATCGCCCACGTCATACAGTCTTTGTTGCGTGGACGTCATGACGTTCATCACCCTGCTGCGCACATGACTAGAGTGCCTCCGCTGGCATAGTTGGAGCGCATGCCGTGTGTTCGGCGTCGGATCGGCCTCATGATCTCTAGTGGCCATTTCCAATTCGTTTTCGAGGTCCTCGAGTTCCTGGTTCTGTGTGTGTTTGTGTCTTGTAATCGCTGAGATAGCTAGCCCTCGAAGAACCGTTTTGTACGCCTCCCATAATATGGAAGGAGACTCAACCGTTCCCTCATTTTCGCTAAAATATGACCTAGTCCCTTCCTTCAGTTCTTTGGATATTTGTGGAATTTGAAGGTAACCCGGGTGTATCGGGAAGATACGTTTCCTTGTTCTTTCAGGGCTGGAGAGAGTCAGTGTCAGCGGAGAGTGGTCCGAGACACCCCTGGGCCTAATTTGGACGTCGTCGATAGTGAGGAGGCCGGTACCTAGAGTTAAAAAGTAATCAATCCGTGACAGACTGTCATGGACCGCCGAGTGGTATGTATATTGCCTATCCTCCGGGTGTAAATGTCTCCATAAGTCCACCAAACCCTGTGCCTCCAGGAAGCCATGTAAGCGTGAGGGCCCAGGTGCTTGAGTGCGTACCGGGAATCTATCTTGTGCGCTGTGTGCCACAGTGTTAAAGTCCCCCCCCAGAACAAGATCCCCTTCCGGTAACTCCAACAGAAACCTCCCCAGGTCAGGGAGGGCCACTGCATGCAGGGCCGGCGGGACATATACCGAGACCACATTCAGCGGCCTCCCCTCCCACTGACCATGTGCAGCTGCAAAACGTCCCTGTGTGTCAGTTTTTATAGATTTAACAATGAACCCTGAGGAACGGTGCATGAGGATTCCTGTGCCACGGGATCCCTTCGTGAATTCAGAATGGGCGACCATACTGTACCCCTTCCTATCCAAGGCCCTCGTAGTCGTGCCCGTCAAGTGCGTCTCTTGCAATAGGACCAAAGTAGCATTAAACCTCCTTATACCTTGCAAAACCAGTCCCCGCTTGATCCTGTCCCCCAAGCCCCGTACATTCCAGGACATAACGTTCATTGGCGCTACCCGTTTCGTCCCCTGACCCTCCCTCTCCACCTCAGACCGTGCTGTGTGTGCCATAGATGCTGTGCGTGGATGTAATGTCGTGTAGCCATGTCTGCGCTCGATCGTTGTACCTAAGCCCTGCCATGTGGTGCAAACTATCCATACATCTCCCAACCCCTCCAACAATATAATACTCAGAACTCACACCCCCCCCTCTCCCAACTCCCCCCCACCCTGCCCCCCTGCTCAACGGACTCAAAACTGCCCGCCCCCCCAACTCAGCAGAGTGCCTGAACCCATCCCCAAACATAGTACTTGCGCGCTGGGGTGAAGAACCCTCCGGAGTCAGCGGCCTCCCTCCTCAGTCACGGAGGCCCTCCGCCCAGTGTCCTTGGCGGCACGCCCGATCAGCGTCACAAGTGTCCCCTAATGGCAGTTGGTAGAGATCATAGGTCTGCCAAATCGTCCGCTTCCTGAATTCCGTGCAAAGGTGAGCGTTGATTCGATTCCTCTCCAGACGCTTGGGAGCTGTGGTGTGCCTCTCCGTTTCTGTGTCCGGTCGGTCTATTGGAACGTCGTGGCCGCGCTGCTGTTCTCCACCCCTCCAACCAATCCTGTGCCAATTCCGGAGTCTCGAAAAACCATGTTTTACCATCTGCTACCACCCTTAGCATGGCTGGAAAGAGCATTGAATAAGGCAGTTCTCTGGCCCTGAGTTCCTTTTTCACTTCAAAAAAGGTCCTTCTCCGCCGTGCCACCTCCGCCGTATAGTCCGGAAAAAATGCCAGTGTGGAGTTTTGGATTCGAACTGGGGGCGATTTCCGCGCTGCCTGCAGAATCGCATCTCTGTCCCTAAAATTGAAGAGGCGTGCTATGACCGGCCGTGGGTTCGCTCCCTGTTTCGGTCGGCCTCCTGGCACCCGGTGCGCTCTTTCCACAGAGAAAAAGTCCGAGAGACCTTTCGGTCTCAAGTGTTGTTTGATGAGCTCCTCGACGTATAGGTCCATGGCTCCCGTGCCCTCCGACTCCGGAACCCCAATAATACGGATGTTATTCCGCCTGGAGCGCCCCTCTTGATCGTCCAGCTTATCGCGTAAGTCCTTGTTCTCCTTCGTGACCCGCTCCATGTTGACCTGCAGCTCCGAGACATCCTCCACCAACGATTTAGTTACCACTTCCATCGACTGTACCTTTTCAGAGATTTTATGGAGATCCGCCCGCAGGAGCGTGACATCGGTCGATATTGTCCCAACCGTCATCTGCACCTGAGCCAGGGCCTTCATGACGTCGTCTATCGTCGCCTTCTTGCCCCCCGCCGTCTCCACTGTTTTGCCCTGTATCAATTTCGCATCAGGCGACGAGGAGGGGGCTTTATCGTAGGCATACCTTTCCAACCGGGCCTGTGCGCCTCCCCCTTTCGACCCCTTTCCGGCCATTTAGGTGGTGACCTCCGATCCAGCGCCCAGGGAACGATCCTGATGGACAATGTCACTGCAGACACGCCGGCCAAAGGGCGATCTCCCTCACGTAGACCACTCCGGAATTGTGTGTGTCGCACTAACTCAGTTGCCGCTCTGACGATCCAATGGCACCTGAGGCCCCCACAGGGAGGCGGCGAAAGCAGGGCGGCAAGAATCAGTGAACCCCTCGGGGTATGCAGGTCAGCTCACCCACATCCATCAGAACCCGCAATGCTGGGGGTAGACTTCGCTGGTCTTTGTGTGCCTCAGTTGGTGCCTTCGCGATGTCACCACAGTCCACTTAAGTGGTGCCGGGAGGTTCGCCACACCCCACGAAGTGCCAAGCGCGGTGCTCGCCCCGGCAGTCAGTGCAAAGGCATAGATGCGTCCTCGCGGAGCCAGTGAGGTGCGGGGCTCCAGAATAGCAAGTCCGGTCTCAGAGGGCAGCGTGCTACGACCAGGGGTCAGCAATTGCCAGCCGGCTGTGCGAGGCTCCTCCCCCTCGCGCCCCCACCCGTCAAGCCGTCTCACATCGGCTCCCGCTCTCACCGGTGGTTCACGGTCCTATGTGCAGCCCTCGTGGGCAGAGCAGAGTCCGGATCTCTCCGCGGCTCCTGCCGCCTGTCAACCCTCCGGGTCCCCGGGCGTCTTCACCAATCGTCGGCAAGATGGCGCCTGCGACCCTCGCGGCGTCCAGGATACCTCCGCCGTCTCGATCCGGCTGGATGGGTCAGACGAGTGCTGCAGGTGTCCTCCCTTCGTCCGGCTGTGTCTCCGGCGATGGCTCCGCCCGGGGATATCTTGAGGTTACGGGTCCACGGACCCGAGCGGACACTTCCGGCGCAGCCTCTCCCGGATCACCACACTTCCGGTCCGTCCACTGCCGCAGTCTACTCCCCGGCTCGCGAACACCTCAGCGGCCTTCCCGGGTCGTTGTACCAACTGCTCTTCACACCGTCGGATCTGAAATTCTCCGATCCTCAGCCGTGCCGCCCGGTCCCGGGTTTCAGAACCTACCCGCCTGTGACAGGTATGTAACGGATCAGTTGCCGGATTTACTAAGAGGCCGCTTCAACTACGGAGCTTGCCCTCTAAGCTGCCGCCATCATCGGCTGCTGGCCACGCCCCCCCTCTCTTTATGTTATTAATCTATTTTTGATACTGTTACATCTTTTTAATATGTATGTTATTTAAAAATAATGATATTTAATCCTTACCTAGTGGAGAAGTGTGGCTCACTGGTTAGAGGAGGCAGACCTGGAAGCAGACGTCAGCCAGGGGCCAGGGTTCAATTCCCGGCTCGGCGGGGTCTTGAGTCCTAAAATGTCCATGGACTCGACAATTCTCGCTCCGGTGCCTACTCGATTCACGGGTTCACACTCTGCGACTCTGGGCAATAGCTTGCTTAATCTCCACAACGGCCCCTCGCGGCGGGATGCCTGGCTTTCACCTTGCGGATACCCTACCGGGGTTATCTCACAGGGGAATACCAGGACGGGTTCCCTAAGCAAGCGCTTAGAAACCGCTCGGTGATTTGCGCTATATAAATTCCTGTACATTTACATTTACATTTACATTTACCTGCATCCTTATTCCTTTTCCATTCTAATCACCCCCTTTCTTTTTCTTTGATACCTTCCTTTTTTTTTCCGCGGGATGAACAGCTTCGACTATGGAAATAAATGAAGGACAATTGCTCCCATTTGAATCAATGCAAAATCGTGAGAACTTTTTTTCAAAAATTTATATTAAATTATGTAACAACTTTAAAAAATTATAAATATTTTACTTATATATTTTGTCACCTAAAATAATTAACAAATATATTTTTTATAAATTTAAATAATATTTTTAAAAATCTGATTAATCAAAATTTTAAATAATAATAATTATACATTTATAATCTTTTTATTCCTTAAAATATTATAATAAATTTATAAATTATATTTTTCATAATAATATACAATATTTTAAAATTATATAAATTAAATAAACTTAAGTTAATTTTATAAAGATATATTTCATTTAAACATTTCACAAATGTATACATTTTCTAAATATATGAAATACATCAATAAATTCAATATTTATAAACTTTAATAATTTAAATTCACATTAACAATATATTTTTTTAAAATACTAGAGTATTTTTAAAAAATACTAGAGTATTAATTTGCATCTTTATACTAAATATATAAATATATATTTTGAAATTATTATTACTTATTAAAAAAAATAACAAATGTAATATATATTTTAACTATAATTAATAAATTAACTCCAATAAATAAAAATATTATTTATTTAAATTTCCAACTTGATCTATAAATGAAAAAAAAGAAATACTCTTTTAAAAAATTTAAAATAAATACTATCTTTAAAATATTAATACTTCAGTATTATTTCTAAATACTCAAATTAATATATTTAATATAAAAAAATAAAATTATTCTAATAACAATAAATATAATAAAAAACTAATAGTATATATTTAAAAAATATAAATAAACATAATACTTACGATGTAAAGGTACTTGCGTTGTAAAGGTATTTGCGTTGTAAAAACATGCGTTGTAAAAACATGCGTTGTAAATACATTTGCATTGTAAAAGTTTCGTTGTAATGGTATTGCGTTGTAAAAGTTGCGTTGTAAAGGTTGTTCACCATGGGGACAAATTTAACACTGTTATATTGTATGTATTTTTTTGCACAACTATGCACATTTAATAGACCTGTATCAATGGGAGTCCCTTTAATCCTTTGCCCACTTACTGGAGGTGTCATTCGGGTGCCTTGTGTTGCGCTGACCAGCGGAGACGCCGCTTTCTTGCAGGCCACTGCCGAGATTTGGGCAGCCTTGTTGTGCCGGGACTACACATATCAGAGTTCATAGCAGCACCACCAGGGAACGCCGCCCACGCAACGCCATTGCGCCAGGAGGCATATAAAATCGACGCAGGGCTCCCATAGCGCGGGACGTGCGCGGACGAAGTCCGGGCCAAGAGCGGGCCCGTCCGTGCCCGTCAGTGCCCGACTGAGACTGGGCCGGGCCTACCCTCTTTCATCGAGACCTCAATATGGGTAAGCGTAAAGACCTTTGCTCCGCATACTCTAACATCTCTAAGGCTAAAATTCCACGCAATTGTGCCTCTATCATATCTTACCTGACTACTGTGGTAGGGGCTATCTCTAGCGAGATACAGGACGTGGAGGATCAGCTGGGCTTGGGGGGGTCTGATGAAGTGATTACCACTCATCCAGAGGAGGTTTTAGATCTAAATCCTATTGTCAGTCATAGTACGCAGATGATTGTCAGCAGTGATAGTGTTCCCTCATCTTGCTCGACAGCTCAAGCGAAGGAAAAGGGGAGCTTGGACACTATAAGCAGTGGGACTGTAGTGCCTGGGAAAAAAGGGAGGAAAAAAAGCTCGAAACCTGGCAACACCGCCACAAAGATGCTACCAACGCGCAAGGGAGGTACTACTCAAAGGACAACGGCGGAATTGGCACGCCCTGATTTGACCAATGTGGTCTTGGACTCGGTTAAGTCACATATTAATTAGCTTATTGGTTCCCTAAAGGAGGATTTATTTAAATATATTCAATCTGGTCTTGATCAGGTGTTGGACAGGTTAATTAAAATTGAATCTAAACTTGACGGCCACAGTGTTGGTGGGGGTAAGGCCCATGCTGTAAGTAGGCCTGGTGATGTTGAAGAGAGTAGGAATCCCCAAACGCTTTGTGCTGGGGCGGGTGAAGTTGGTGAGAGGGTACCCACCAGAGTTCCTCCAGGGCCTTCCAATAAACATAACGCAAGCAATAGCCCAATGGGAGGGATCGTCAAGGGTCCTGTCAAACCGAGTCAGTAGAAGTTCAGCATACCTCCTAAGCCAGAGCCATATCCTAATGATCTTAGAGCTGAACAGGTAGGGCTGTATTTGCCGCCAGCAGCAACTCCTTTAGTGGCGGCCCTAGATGGGGTACCACCCATCAAGAGTAACTGTGTTGAGACCACGGACAAGCTTATCCGTAAAGTCAGGTTCTGGTTCAACAGGGCTTCTGCGGGGGGCCTAAGGGCATCTACACATATCATAATGGCTAGGTGGGTGGGTTGGGTGGGAAGTTGCCCGAAAACGATAGCCGGAGATTGTATAGTGGTCAACTTAGACCGGAAGGACGCGGCAGGGTGGCTTCTCCATGGGTGTGTTAATTGGGCATCGGGAGGGATTACTGCTCTACCTCTGGGCTTTTTTTACCCCCCCTGCAGTAGGTAATTGGGGAAGAGATAGCCAGGGGCCCCAAGGTCATAGGACAGGAAATAGGCCATTTAGTCTAGTGGTTGAAACAGCACCCAACTCCCCCAGGGCTGGTACTGCTGATCGAACTCGAGATCAGCATAGAGGGACTATCCATGCAGACAAAATGTTTTGCGAAAGTAGGTTCATGACATCTAATAGATTTGCCTCTCTAAGTGAGCTGGACAATAACGACTGACTAGCTCTTTGTCCGGAAGGGGGACTCGAAGGTGGAGTAAACAATACGGTTTGTCTCAATAATATTATTCAGGGACCTAAGAGTAATTTGGGAGACCGTACGAAGATATTGAGTTGGAAAATTGCTGAGCTGAAAAATAAATCAGATGATGTTAGGTGGAAGGATTTTCTAAGTGATTTTGATATCATTGGGCTTCAGGAGTCCTAGAATGTTAATAATCTCTTCTGGTTGGATGGCTACACCACCTATTCGACACCAGCGAAAGCCCCTGCAAAGGGGAGGGCAAAGGGTGGGTTATTGACTCTGATTTCTTTGAAAATAGCAGGTACCCACACTAAATTGGAAACTGGCTCACCTTATTGTCTGGCCGTACAGATTGCCCTCACTAGTGCACGAACCCTGCTTATTGTTAATTTTTATAATTCCTTTGATAAGGCTTTTACAAATGCACACTTGATTAGTCTGTATCATTTTCTCAAATTATATAATGAGAACAATCAACTTCTTATTCGGTTATTGTTTTAGGCGATTTTAATGTACATTGTTGCAATCAAAACTGTTATGTCTGGGACAGCCTAGGTCCTGCAGATCAAGCAGAGACACACTTTGAACATTCACCGCAGGGAGTCTTTTTGGAGGATCTGGTGGTGGACAATGGTCTAATTTATCCTAACATATTCGATGATGGCATAGATGTTCCAACTTTTCAGTGCAAGGGTATGCACTCAACTATTGACTATATTTTTATCAGTGCAATCTGTTTTATTGACATTTTTGGGTTACATGGTACGATAGGAACATCATCAATGCAAGCGCAACGACATGGGCAAGTCAGTCATATATTCACAAGCACAGTACCATTACATGCTACGTTTACAATCTCGAAGTTGTGCAACTACTGAGAAATGGGGTATTCACTCAAAGTTGACTGAATCGTGATACTCCTGTCCGGATGCAATCTCCGGGACTGTCCATGAAAGTCAGCGCGCTGGACCGTTTCCCATCAGCGAAATTCTGGGTAGACCTCCAGCTTGAGCTTACTAACAGATGATGTATTTATAAAAGAGAAAGAGAAAACTTTAACTACAGCGGCAAAACCACATTTATACTTCAACCCTCATCCTACCCCCCTTCCTGTCCTCCCCCTAACCCCCCGCCCTCACCTCGTGCGCATGCGCGCACCCACCAGGCCGCGACTGCACTTGCACTGTTGCCTTTGTGCCCCATTGGAGCAGAAATTATACATAGCAAACTATCTCAACAGGAGAACGGCCCGTGGTATGCTCCCACCCCCGTGTGCGCCCTCCGCAACGCCCGTGGCTCCCTGCCCGTCCGGCTGTTGTAATGTATTAAGCATTTGCTCCCAGCGCTCTGCGATGGGTTCCTTCCGGAGCCCCAGTGTTTCCTCCCTTCGTATGGCGGTCCACTCTGCTCGGGCCCACGCCTGGAAGGAGGAGGTCCACACCCGTACGCATGGCGGATCACGCGCCTTCCACCTCCTCGTGAGCAGGCGCTTCGCCACCACCAGCCCCAGGTCCAGCAAACGGGACGACACCTTATCTTTGGGGGTTCTCCTGAAGTGGTGTAAAATGTACTCGGGCCAGTCAAAGGGTATAGTGAGACCAGTGCATTTTCTGAGCAGGTCGCTAATTGCACTCCAGTAAGTGCCCAACCCAGGACAGCTCCACAGGGAGTGCAGGAGTCCCACCCCCAATTCATTGCACCTGGGGCAGAACGCATCAGTGCGACGGAAGTACCTGTTGATCAGCTCAGGCGTGAGGTAAGCCCTATGAACAATGTAAAGTTGGATCTGACGAAATCGCATGTTTCTGGGGGTGTGCACCGGAGTTTTAAGGACCCTTTCGCACTCCTTATCAGTGAGCGACCTTCCCAGGTCTAGCTCCCATTTGCCTCTAAGGGGGGGCTAAACTAATATCCGCATGTGCCCGTAGGGCGCTGCAAACCAGCGTACCAGGTGCCTGCCCCTTCCCATGATACTGCATAGTTAAATGCTGTTCAGGCTCTGTCGCTACGTCCCCCATCTGTCAGTCAGCTTCGCTATCAATGAGCGCTGCATTAGGAACCCCCCGGGGGGAAGCCCCTCCTCTGTTACCAGCGTCTCAAATGCCACGAGCACCCCATCCTTATAGAGATCACCAAGTGTTTGGATGTCAGCCCCCTGCCATTCTGTGAGCATAGACCATGTGAGCACCCCCTCACCACCCGGGGAGCCCTCCAATGGTATAGCAGGTGCATAGGGAATCATGCTGCGGGTAAGGAACAAGGCTCTTCGGTAGCACTTATATGCCACTGCCAGCAGAAGCAGGGTAGGGCACTCAGGCGCTGCTAGCAGGTGAAAAAGCCTAGTTACACGTTCTAGAGAATATGGCAGCAATATTGTAGCTGTGTCGTCTATCCGCCACCCAGCAGGCGACCTATTGTAACTGCGCAGCTAGGTAGTAGTGCTCAAAGCAGGGGGCAGCGAGTCCCCCCCCTGTCCGTTGGCTGGAATAATTTCACCAGTGCCAGCCTGTGCCTAGATGTGCCCCAGATAAAGTTCCGCAGTATCTTATTGAGCATGGAAAAGAAAGAAGCCGGGATAAATAGAGGCAGGTTAACAAAATAGTACATGAGTCGGGGGAACATGACCATTTTAGCAAGGGCCGCTCTGCCCGTGGTCGTCAGCGGGAGCGTGGACCAAAAGCGTATCTGAGACCGGAGCGCAGCAATCGCCCTCCCAAGGTTCCCGTCGAATAGGTCAGCCGGTCGGCAGTATATCTGGATCCCCAGATACCTAAAGGTGTAAGCTTTCCATTGGACTTGTGTGCCCCCAAGATAATATCCCGGATCTGCGGTCCCTTCGCTGAACGCGTAAAGGCAGGATTTATCCGCATTCACTCGGAGCACCAAGACATCCGCGAACGTATGCAACAGCTGGGCTAGCTGTTCCGGTATGCATCCCACATCCCTCACAAACACCAACAGGTCATCTGCATAAAGCGATACCTGATGGACTGCGTCTCCCAGCGGAATGCCTTCGCCAAGGGTCTGCCATATGGCCGCAGCCAGGGGTTCGATAGCCCGAGCGAACAGTAGCGGGGACAGGGGGCATCCCTGCCTGGTGCCCCGGCCCACCACCACCGCCTCTGAGATGTAAGGGCCCAGCCGCGCTCGAACTACGGGATTCTTGTATAGGAGATCAACCATCTGCAGGAATTCTTTGTCAAACCCATAGCGCGCTAGAACTGTCGACAGGTAACCCCACTTCAGGCAGTCGAATGCCTTCTCCAGGTCTAATATCAGGCACCCTGCCCTAGGCCACTCCCACGCTGCCTTGGCCGCCACTCTGAAGTATCTCCTGAGGTTCAAAGACGTGGATCTTGCTAGTACAAGCCCGTTTTGGTCAGAGTGTATTAAGTGCCAACCGTTCCGCAAGTATCTTAGCGAAGACCTTATAGTCCACATTAAGCATCACCAGCGGTCTATATGAGCCCAGGGCTGTGGGGTCCCTGTCCGGTTTAGGCAGGGAAACCAGAAACGCCTCCCGCATGGAGGGAGGAAATGAGCCCTCCTCTATCACTGTGGTCCATAGCTTGAGAAGTAAGGGTGTCAGGACTTCCCGGTTTGCTTTATAGTATTCGGCAGGCAGGCCATCCGGCCCTGGGGTCTTCCTGGATGCCATAGACTAAATCGCCTCTCCGACTTCTTACAATGTGAGGGGGCCACCAAGCGTTTCCCTCTGCTCCTCGGAGGTCACAGGTAAATGAACAGAGTCTAGGAACCCCTCCAAAAATATGCCTGGGGCCAATACCCCGAGCCCTGTACAGCTGCATATAATGATCAGTCAAGGCTCGGTGTATTTCGCGCTGCGTATACGCCATCTCTCCCCCTGCCGTGCAGAGAGCTCCTATCAGGGCACCACGCCCCCCGTTGTATCAACCAGGCCAGTAGCCAGCCCGCTCTATCCGCCCTAGCGTGCGTTTTGGCCGTATGCGCTGCATAGTTGTGGTACCTTAACCTCTCCAGAAGGACCGCGTGCCTGGCGCGGAGGTCTCCTAACTTACGCGAGTGCTCAGTTACACCTTTGCACCCGCTCATATTGTAGGAGCTCAGCCTCCAGGCGCGTCAGAGAGGTGGAGAGCGATTTGCGTATATTCCACGTGGCCCCAATGCAGTGACCCCGGATAGCTACTTTTTGTGCATTCCACTCTACCATGGCATTACTCGCAGTCCCTTCATTGACATCAAAGTAGGCGAGGATGGCCGTGCCCAATGAGGAGCAGAACTCCGCATCCTCCAACGCAGCGGGTTGTAGCCTCCATGTGGGGACAGGTGGGCGGTCCGATACCCAACTAATCTGGAACCACAGGGGGTTATGATCGGAGTGTGTTCTCCCCAGATACTCTGATTTTGCAATAAGTGGGAGCAGGGACTGGGTGCCCACTATCCTGTCTAACCGAACATGCAAGTCGTGGACTGATGAATAGTATGAATAGACCCTGTCTAATGGGTGCTGCACTTGCCATAGGTCGTACATCTCCCAATGGGATAGCACGTTCTGGAACGCTTGCGCATTGGACGCTACCGCTGCAGCTCGGAGGGGGGAAAGGATTGGTCCAGGTGCACGTCCAGCACCATATTTAAGTCCCCGCCGAACAGCCAGGGGAGGCCAGTGTATGGGTGGAGGACCTGGGTCAACTGTGTTAGAAAGGAGGGTTGGTCTGTGTTCGGGGCATAAAGTGATCCTAAGAGGACTTCCTGACCATTCAGCTGCCCCCGTACTAGGGAATACCTGCCCTCCTGATCCACCCTTGTTTCCTTGCAAATGAAGGGGATGCCCGCCCTTACCCATATCAGGGTGCAGCGTGTCTGTGCAGAGAAGACCGTGCCATATATCTGCCCCCTCCAGCGTCTACGGAGTTTATCAAGTTCTGTTTGTGTCATGTGGGTCACCTGCAAGAGGGCAATCCCAACCGCATGCCGCTGCAGATAGGAAAAGACAGAGTAGTGTTTCGACGGAGTGTGCATACCACGGATGTTCCAAGTTACTATGTTAGTGTGTGTCATGTGTCCGTATGTGTCGCCCCCGCGCGGGGCAGGGGGGATGCCTCAAGGGGGCCTAGAGGTACCGTCCGGGGGGGGGGGGGAGTATCAGTGTGCCGCAACTGAAACATAACAATAACTGCAAACAGTGCAACTAGTGGGGCGAGTCCCCAGAGAGGCATACGTCCAAACCTCAAGGTGAACCACCAAAAGTGAAGTATTAGTCCAGCGCAATCTACACTACGCCCCTATCGCAGACCTCCCGACCTCTCAAGAGGTGTGTAGTGAAGCACAGGCTGGTCAATCGTGTGGGCTCGGTGCGGACCACAGCCGCAAAAGCCCGCGAGTGCAGCATCTACGCGGCGCTTCCCCTCCTCTAGCCAGCAAATCAAGCCTCAGATATTCAACTACATTTCCTCGGATAACAGAGATAACGCACTCGGCCCATGACACATTTCAACAGCATTCGCATAGACATATTAGAAAGATACAATGTGCAGAGTGTTCAGGGGCATGGGCCCTGCGAGGCCGCCACATTCCACCATTCAGTCACATGAGCTGGTCAGCCGTTTGAGGTGTCACTTCTGGAATATTCAAGTCTTCGGAGAACACAGTGGATGGGGATGACGAACTGCTTGTTCCCAGGTCGCTGCGTGTCCGGGAATCTAGGCGGACAGCATTGTTCACTGCCTCCATTCTCATCTTCTCCGGGCTGGACGCCACTGGGCCGAGGCCCATGTCACGGCGAGCCCCCCGCCTCCTGCGCCGCCCCGATCTCTGTTCCTGCCAGCCGCCATCCTCCAGACCTGCAGGTCTTGTTCCCTTCCATTGCCCCGTCTCCTCCAGCCAGTCCCAAACGACCGATGGGGCATCAAAAAAGCGGGCACCCTCCTTCGAGACCACACGGAGGCGGGAGGGGAATAACAAGGAGTAGGGCAGCTCTAGTTCATGCAGTTGTCGTTTCACCGCCATGTAGGTGCTCCTCTGCCTTTGCACTGCTGCTGTATAGTCTGGAAAGAACATCACCGACTGTTTCCCACCGTGAGATCACCCAGGATCCGGGTTTCGCGGAGCACCACATCGCGATCTCGATAGTTAAGGAGTTTAAAGAGGAACAGGCAAGGCCGAGCCCCCGGCCGAGGCTTCTGCGCTGGCACTCTGTGCGCCCCTCCACCGCAAAGTGTGGGGACAGTACCCCCCCAAGGCAGGAATTCGCGCAACCAGTTCTCAATGTACTGCTTCGGGTTTTTCCCTTCCTCTCCTTCAGGAGGGCCTACCATCTGGACATTGTTGCGCCGAGAGCTTCCTTCCACTTCATCTATGCGGTCTTCTAACATGTGAACCTGGTCAATCATGTCTTGGAGCGCTGAAGTGTGGTTTTGCACCATGGGCTGGATCTCTTGGAGCGACTGATTCTGCATGGCAACCGACTCCGCCACCTTACGATGGTCGGCATGGAGAAGAGTGAAATCGGATGTGTCTTTATCAATCCGAACCTCTAGCGACTGTTTAGTTTGCTCCAGGGTGGTGCTGATGCGCTCCACCGCCGCCAGCACAGAGTCCATCTTGACCACGAGGGTCGCCGCGGGAGGCTCCATGATACCGCTTTGGTGCTCAAGGGAGGTACAAAAGGGGGTGGTAATGGACGGAGCATCTGAACCAATCAAACACTCACACCCAGTCAAAAGATCTGGGTTTAATCCATCACCGTTCTTTAGCCCACTCTGCCACCCCAGTTCAGACATGGCTATATGCAAAACAGTCTGACCCTGTGCCTCATGGGAACAGTCCAGCCCGAACTGCCAAGCCATGCCTTCCCTGGACCGGAAACAAACTTCTGAGGACCGGTTTCTGGCATTCCAGCCGTCTTCAGCCCGGCTTGCTTGAATCCAGTGGCAAAGTGAGCAAGGGACTCACGTCTGAGCATACCCTGCCAAACTTATGGCGGCCAAAAGCGGTACAAAAGGGGGTGGTAATGGACGGAGCATCTGAACCAATCAAACACTCACACCCAGTCAAAAGATCTGGGTTTACTCCATCACCGTTCTTTAGCTCACTCTGCCACCCCAGTTCAGACATGGTTATATGCAAATCAGTCTGACCCTGTGCCTCATGGGAACAGTCCAGCCCGAACTGCCAAGCCATGCCTTCCCTGGACCGGAAACAAGCTTCCGAGGACCGGTTTCTGGCATTCCAGCCGTCTTCAGCCCGGCTTGCTTGAATCCAGTGGCAAAGTGAGCAAGGGACTCACGTCTGAGCATACCCTGCCACACTTATGGCGGCCAAAAGTGGTACAAAAGGGGGTGGTAATGTCAGAGCATCTGAACCAATCAAACACTCACACCCAGTCGAAAGATCTGGGTTTAATCCATCACCGTTCTTTAGCCCACTCTGCCACCCCAGTTCAGACATGGCTATATGCAAATCAGTCTGACCCTGTGCCTCATGGGAACAGTCCAGCCCGAACTGCCAAGCCATGCCTTCCCTGGACCAGAAACAAGCTTCCGAGGACCGGTTTCTGGCATTCCAGCCGTCTTCAGCCCGGGTTGCTTGAATCCAGTGGCAAAGTGAGCAAGGGACTCACGTCTGAGCATACCCTGCCACACTTATGGCGGCCAAAAGCGGTACAAAAGGGGGTGGTAATGGACGGAGCATCTGAACCAATCAAACACTCACACCCAGTCAAAAGATCTGGGTTTAATCCATCACCGTTCTTTAGCCCACTCTGCCACCCCAGTTCAGACATGGCTATATGCAAAACAGTCTGACCTTGTGCCTCATGGGAACAGTCCAGCCCGAACTGCCAAGCCATGCCTTCCCTGGACTGGAAACAAGCTTCCGAGGACCGGTTTCTGGCATTCCAGCCGTCTTCAGCCCGGCTTGCTTGAATCCAGTGGCAAAGTGAGCAAGGGACTCAAGTCTGAGCATACCCTGCCACACTTATGGCGGCCAAAAGCGGTACAAAAGGGGTTGGTAATGGACGGAGCATCTGAACCAATCAAACACTCACACCCAGTCAAAAGATCTGGGTTTAATCCATCACCGTTCTTTAGCCCACTCTGCCACCCCAGTTCAGACATGGCTATATGCACCACCCCCTTTTGTACCGCTTTGGCAGCCATAAGTGTGGCAGGGTATGCTCAGACGTGAGTCCGTTGCTCACTTTGCCACTGGATTCAAGCAAGCCAGGCTGAAGACGGCTGTAATGCCAGAAACCGGTCCTCGGAAGCTTGGTTCCGGTCCAGGGAAGGCATGGCTTGGCAGTTCGGGCTGGACTGTTCCCATGAGGCACAGGGTCAGACTGATTTGCATATAGCCATGTCTGAACTGGGGTGGCAGAGTGGGCTAAAGAACGGTAATGGATCAAACCCAGATCTTTTGACTGGGTGTGAGTGTTTGATTGGTTCAGATGCTCGTCCATCACCACCTCCTTTTGTACCGCTTTGGCCGCCATAAGTGTGGCAGGGTATGCTCAGACGTGAGTCCCTTGCTCACTTTGCCACTGGATTCAAGCAAGCCAGGCTGAAGACGGCTGTAATGCCAGTAACCGGTCCTCGGAAGCTTGTTTCCGGTCCAGGGAAGGCATGGCTTGGCAGTTCGGGCTGGACTGTTCTCATGAGGCACAGGGTCAGACTGATTTGCATATAGCCATGTCTGAACTGGGGTGGCAGAGTGGGCTAAAGAACGGTAATGGATCAAACCCAGATCTTTTGACTGGGTGTGAGTGTTTGATTGGTTCAGATGCTCCGTCCATCACCACCCCCTTTTGTACCGCTTTGGCCGCCATAAGTGTGGCAGGGTATGCTCAGACGTTAGTCCCTTGCTCACTTTGCCACTGGATTCAAGCAAGCCAGGCTGAAGACGGCTGTAATGCCAGAAACCGGTCCTCGGAAGCTTGTTTCCGGTCCAGGGAAGGCATGGCTTGGCAGTTCGGGCTGGACTGTTCCCATGAGGCACAGGGTCAGACTGATTTGCATATAGCCATGTCTGAACTGGGGTGGCAGAGTGGGCTAAAGAACGGTAATGGATCAAACCCAGATATTTTGACTGGGTGTGAGTGTTTGATTGGTTCAGATGCTCCGTCCATCACCACCCCCTTTTGTACCGTTTTGGCCGCCATAAGTGTGGCAGGGTATGCTCAGACGTGAGTCCCTTGCTCACTTTGCCACTGGATTCAAGCAAGCCAGGCTGAAGACGGCTGTAATGCCAGAAACCGGTCCTCGGAAGCTTGTTTCCGGTCCAGGGAAGGCATGGCTTGGCAGTTCGGGCTGGACTGTTCCCATGAGGCACAGGGTCAGACTGATTTGCATATAGCCATATCTGAACTGGGGTGGCAGAGTGGGCTAAAGAACGGTAATGGACCAAACCCAGATCTTTTGACTGGGTGTGAGTGTTTGATTGGTTCAGATGCTCCGTCCATCACCACCCCCTTTTGTACCGCTTTGGCCGCCATAAGTGTGGCAGGGTATGCTCAGACGTGAGTCCCTTGCTCACTTTGCCACTGGATTCAAGCAAGCCAGGCTGAAGACGGCTGTAATGCCAGAAACCGGTCCTCGGAAGCTTGTTTCCGGTCCAGGGAAGGCATGGCTTGGCAGTTTGGGCTGGACTGTTCCCATGAGGCACAGGGTCAGACTGATTTGCATATAGCCATGTCTGAACTGGGGTGGCAGAGTGGGCTAAAGAACGGTAATGGATCAAACCCAGATCTTTTGACTGGGTGTGAGTGTTTGATTGGTTCAGATGCTCCGTCCATCACTACCCCCTTTTGTACCGCTTTGGTGCTCAAGGGAAGCGCCAAGACCATCAGCCTTCTGCTGTCTATTCTGCGATTTGTCCCTTAGCCGGCCCATCACCAGCTGTTGCGCTGTAGGCATCCCCAGATATTCGCTGAGGTAGTCGAAGGCAGTCAGCCACAGACTCTCCGCTGTCAGGCCTCCTCTCAGACGCCGAGGAGGGAGTTGCCGCACCAGTGCCATGGCGATTTCGACAGCACACGAGATGCCGTCGCTGTCAAGGGTCGTACCACGAGTTGTTAGGGCCTGTTCTGGGGACGGCGCAGGTGGTAGCCCCTCTTCCCATACAGCACAAGGGTTGTTTGCTTTCTCCGCCATCTCTGGGTGTCACCCCTCTTGTGTCACATCATCAACATGCCCTGTTCAATTTCCCACAGGGGTCCCCAGACAGTGTGAGCTTCAGTGCCGCAGAGAGGAGCCCAGCACACCCAGGACCTCTTCGACCGCTCATTGCCCCCTCTGTGTGCGATGCAGGACTCGCACCAGGTGATGTGTCGCTCCGGCCGCAACGTCATCTAAAATGGTGCTGCCTCCAAGATGGCGCCCAGGTCCCGATACGCCAGGACACAGCCACCCAATCCACACTGGCAGGCCTCACCCCAGTACCTCCAGGGAAGGTCCACACCGCAAAGTCTCAGCCGCTTGCACCAGTGGGCTGCCCCTTCAATCGCCGCACCAGGCGCAGCGCGGCGCCTTGTTTTCTTGGCATCTACTGGTAACCCCATCCGATTCCAGCTCACGGGGGCATCCGCCGTAATTCCTCCCCACCACCAGCTCGGCCTCACAGCACAGTTCCAGCCGGGTCAACCATTAGCTTTGGCAACACTCGTTGGCCGTGTCTTCTCTCCAGATTAGGCCAAATTCAGGGCTCGGGCCGTCTCCCAGCCGGCCGGTGCAGCAGGAGCTGCCACGCCTGTCGTCCCAAGCTCACCCTTCCTGTTCATTGTCGCTGTCACTCCCGGACACAGCTCCGCACCCTCTGGCCTGCAGCAGTCGGCCTCCTGGCTCCACCGTGGCTGCCTGCAGGCGCAGCGGGATTCCAATCAGGACACCTCTCCAGTGCCTCGACGCCTCCGCGGGCCCCTCCTCGTCCGCCCCGGGTCCCGCTCCTCACCGTGAAGCACCAGCCATAGACAAGATGGGCCCGCAGATCTCGGCAGGTCCCAAGCCTCAGTCGGTGCGGGGCCCAGTCTGCAACAGATTTCGGGGGCCACCGAGCCCTCTGCCACCGCCGTCCCGCTTTCTAGGCCTGGTCCCCGGGGCTCCCTCACAAGGTCCGCAGCAGCCCGCGCAGGCCGCAGCCCAGATTACGTCAGCGGTGCACCGCCGCCGTCCTGTGCCTGCCTTCCTTCCCAGGCCGTGTCCCTCAGCATCCAGCCGCAGCCACAAACAGCCCAGGATCTCGGGCCCGTCGATCCCCCAGGGGGCACCATGTGGTCCGTCTCGTCGGGCACCAAGGACTAGGGCAGCGGTTGGCTCCGTCAGCAATTCTCCGTCAGCGGCATAGGCCTCGCCAACGGTCGTCAGGCCCCGGGAAACTTTTCGCGCCTTTCCCCGTCAGGGCCGTTCCGCTACAGCCAGTCCTTGATTTCCGTCACCGCAGCACCAAACTGTAGATTATCGCGCCCCACGGGCTCCCCGCTGCGCCTCCGCACCGGTCACGCACAGCGCAGATGTAGGAAACACCTCAGGGATATAAATTACAGGAGAAGTAGGGGTCTGTGGACGGAGCGCTAGCAGATCGCGTCCGCCAGGAAGGCTGGCTGGTCACGCCCCCCACGTACAATCCCCTTGATTGTAATATACAGGAGCAGGCCTGGTACAATCATTTTAAATCTGTGTATGGTGATGAGGATACCCAAGGTCACACTAGCACCTTATTCCAGATTGAGGCTTACAATCTGACCTATACAGAGTCAGAGGTAGCAGAGGCCATAAGCCAAATGACAAGAAATAAGGCCCCTGGACCAGACGGTGTCCCAGCGATCTTTTTAAATCTGACATAAAGACATGGTCAAAAATACTGGTTAACGTTTTTAATAAGGCATGTAAATCAGGCCTACCTAGTTCGTGGTCTGAGTCAGTAATAGTGCTTATTTTCAAAAAGGGTAAGAGAGGGGACCATAGTTGTTACCGACTCATTTCACTTATTGATTCCGCCGTAAAGGTGCTTGGTAGGGTGGTACTGAGTAAACTCACAGGTTGGCTATCTGAAACTAAAACCTTATCAGATCTGCAATACGGATTTAGGAAAGGCAGAAGCACCACCGATCAATGCCTCACTTTACACCTTTTAATTGGGAAGTATACAGTCGCCAAGAAGGGTACACTCTATCTGGCATTTATGGACCTTTCCTTGGCCTTTGACCGAGTGAATAGGTCTAAATTATGGGTTATGCTTCTCAAATTAGGTGTAGATGGAAATATTGTGCATTTCCTTGCCGATCTGCACAAGGACTTAACTGCCACAGTGAGATATGATCAAAGGGGCAATTGCACCCAGGGAATACGTATGGCCAATGGTGTTAGGCAGGGGTGCATTTTGGCCCCTTTACTTTTTACCCTCTACATTAATAACTTGGACCAAGCGTTAGGTGAAGTGTGTAAAGATATTCCGCGTGTAGGGGAACGCCTGATCCCGGCACTCCTCTACGTGGATGATGCCGCCCTTCTAGCACGAACGGCGGTAGGGTTACAACTTCTTTTAAACTCCTTCACTGCTTTTATGAAACCCTTAGATCTAAGCGTTGTATTTTCTAAATCCCATATCATGATAACCGGCCGTAAACCGAAAAGGGTTAAAACTCTTCATTGCGAGGGTAATGTGCTTACCAGGGTTTCTACCTTTCCTTATTTAGGTATTACATTTGATGATCAAGGTCCCTGGACCCCGCAAATACATGCTAAAAGAAATGTTCTGGCCAGATCTACATCAGCTGTCCTGGGTTTTGCACGCAGACTAGGGGCCAGAACAATGCGCGCCCTCTTAAAAATATATGGTGCGAAATGCACTTCCCTTGCGATGTATGGCGCAGATATTTGGGGTTTTAGGAACTCAAAGGAAATTTAAGTTGTTGAGACTATGTTTTTAAAAAACTTTTTATCTGTCTCACAATCCACGTCTGGTTATATTGTCCATCAGGAGATTGAAGACGGTTTTTTGGAAGATTTAATTGCCATTGCACCTCACCTGAAGTGGATTTCAACTTGGTTAAACCTTGAACTAGCGCTGAACCACGAAGTATTGAGAGATTGCCTGGCCCTAGATCAAGCGAATCGTATCCCCTGGCTGAGTTATGTTCACAGGCTGGCAGTGAAATCAGGAGGGCCAGAGATATTTAACTCGCCTGACAAGTTAGTAAAAGGGGATATGAAATGGGCGAAGGAATCATATTTGTTAATGGCTGCCATGGATAGAGAAGAAAGAGAGCTGGTAAAACCAACTGTAAGAGCTCACCAACTGTTAAAAACATCTTGTGCAATTGAACCATACCTGAATGTTGTTACAAACACTAACCACCGCTTTCTTCTGGTTAGATTCAGGTTGAATCAACTTCATTTCCTCCTTGCTGACCCCCCGGGATGGAGGAGGGTGGAGGATTTGGGTGTATATTTCTGTGACGATTTTTCTATCCAGGATACAATCCACTTTTCTTTTTTGTGAGCACTTTTTGCACATTCGGAAGCGTTTCATTCTCCCAATTTTAAAAGATAAAGGTTTCTTGCAAGTTAAACCATCACTTTTGTATTTGCAGCTGCTATCTAATTTTTGGGAGACTTTTAGTATAGCTCGCTTTCTTACTGCAGCAGTTAGATTAAGGAGGAAAATAAGAAAAAGGTGACTGATTTTTATGAACTAGTTTGAATTAATTAAATCTAAATACGTTTTTTCATGGACCGGTGGTTTTTAACCAAAAAAACAAAAAAATTAATTAGTTGTTTGCTATGTATTTAATGTCTGAAATGTTTATTGTGATTTACTGTTTTATAATCTAATCCCATGTATTGTATACTATGCTTTTATGGTTTTTAAATTAACCAAATAAAGTACTTTTGACTGACTGTATCAATGTTGCATTATTTATGATTTGTACTGTACATATGGACACAGAGAAAATGATGGTGTTTTTTATTACCATTTAAAAAAATGCTATTTATATTTAATAAAAGGATAGAAATAATTGATAAGAGAAAATAATAAATAAAAAACGAATTGATGTATTCTTGCAGATTGTTTTTGATATTTCAAAGCAAGGGGATAGCCCTATAGAGCTTATTATAGCCAATGTATAGTTAGAATTGGTCGAGTGGGAGGTGTATGTACATATATATTCCTGTATTCCCCTTTTCTCCCAGACAACATAATAAAAAAGTAAGGGGTACCTTTGTTCTTGTGTGTTAGAGAGAAATGAGCCCCGGGCGACAACCTGTTTTCTGCCGGTGAGAAAGGAACGCAGTAGAGTTGATGAGGTTCCTTGCTCCCTTATTACAGCTAGACAGTCCACCAGAGGTTCATGATGGACAGTATCGAATGTCGCAGAGAGATCCAAAAGTACCAATCCAGCATTCCCACCAGCATTCAGGGCAAGTCTGGTTTCCTCAGAAGAGTTAATCAGAGGGGAATCCGTATTGCATGGTGACGAACAATTGGTTATCCAAAATATACTCAGGGGTTGAGTGTTCATAGCTTTTTCCACTATCTTAGCCAAGAACGGCAACCTAGAAATGGGATAGAAATTATTAGGGTCCTTAGGGTTTAGATTAGGTTTTTTAAAAAGGAGTAATATGAATACCATCTTCCAGTCTTATGGGAGATGGCCTGATTTAAACATCATGTTGAAAATCATAGTGAGCTTTTCAGCCAACACTTCTGGGACTAGCTTAAGAACAGAAGGGGGGCATGGATCCATTGGGGACCCTAACTTAGCTGTTTGAATTAAACCCTAGACTGAGTTTGTCGAAAGAGCTGCAAAATCAGAAAAGGTGGCTCGAGTTTGGCTAGAGTCTGTTCTGTTTCCAAAGATGATGTAAGGGATAAATCCCTCCTTTTTTCCTAGGTCCTATTAAATGCATTGAAGATATCCTCAATTTTCTTTAGTAAAAACTTGAGAATATTACTGCAAAGTGAGTAACTATGATTTAACTGACTAGTTCCTGCGTGGTTAGTAATATAAGAAACTGTTTTAACAGTTCTTTCAAAGAGTTTTTGGCCAGAATAATCTGATCCATGTAATATTTAGATTTTTCTTTTGTTAAGAGTGCTTTATCATCAGTAAGAGACTGTTTATATTTAAATTTTACTTGGTCATTGAAGGGGCATTGAGGAGCATAGAGAGCAGGCCAGGCATCACCACATAGCCAAAAAAATCCTGTTAGGCGTTGCGGTTGGTGGTTGCTGCAGATTTGTTTTGGCGGTCACTGTGGGCTGTCGATGCTGTAGTGCAAAGTACAGATCTTGTGTTGCCTGTCACCGCAGCATAAAGAGTCGGGTTTCCCAGAGCTTCACTTTGGCGGTTGGCGCTTGAGGCACGATCTTGGCATGAAGGGACCCATTTGAGATTACTAAGAGCCCAAAACTTCAGGATTTCTCCTTTTTGAGTCAGAGGAGTGCACTCTGATGCCAGCCAAGGGTTCAAGACAGGGGGGGCACCTCTTGGAGATCAGGGACTCACTCCATCAGAGGCCAGCAGTGCTCAGACAGCTCCAGCTCCAGTTGCAGGTCCAGGCATCAGGTCAGCTGGGCAGCTGCAGGGAGGGCTCTAGAGCTTGTTATGTCCCTGTAGCTCAGAACAGGAGGTCAGTCAGCTGACCCTTGGAGTCAATCAACCTGGGGTAAAGGGAGCAAGTCCTGTATTCCTTCTCAGTAAGCAGGGCAGGACTCAAGCATCAGGGCAGGAGGGTGTCCTTCTTCTGTACTATTCACAGGTCCAGGAGTATATAGAAGAGTGGGTCTGATAGTCCCCTTTTTAGGTCTCGCCTGTCAATGCGCTTGCGAGAATATAGGGGCTTAACTAGAGCTTAACTATCGGGCGATTTCATGCTGTGCCCGTGAAAAGCAAGCTCAATGCGCAAGCGCATTGACCTAAAAGTGTGTGCACATGAAAGCCAGCCATCTGCCGCCAGCAGCTTCACTTGGGATCCGCTCCGCCCCCTGCTGCATCAAAGGCTTTAATTTCGACAGGCCGTGTCGCATTTCTCCTCCCCCTCCCCACAGCAATGCCAGTTCTCTCGTTTTCGGCCTCCCCCCCCTCCCCACCCCCTTCCTCCTTCCTCTTCCCTCTTTCTTGTCACCTTTTTTTTACAGGCATTTCTCCTCCCCTAATTATTCACGGCCGCCGGCCCTACTTTCACGGCCGCCAGAACGTGTCTCTCGTTTCTCCTCCCCCAGAGGCATGAAATAATGCATGCAGAGTTTACGGATTCAGGATATATTCTATATGATTTTGTCATTTCCTGTACTTTACAGCCACGCAGGTCACAATAATATATTTAAACATGAAATGCAAAAGCTGGGAGGGTTCAGTCGTATTCTTAATTTGTGCGACCATTTAAATGATCCAGGTTTATTGGTTTTGGTGCAATAGCCAGGATTCTGTTTGCGATATTGGGCATTTCAAAATGAAACTGCTCTGTGACTGGTTTCTAATGCATGCGTCGTGTTTATGCTTCTCTACATTTACCATCCTTTTCGATAGCACTTACACCATGGGGAACATGCCCTTCACTGTTGTGCACTTTTTTGATTCGTTGAGGTTTTAACGTTCTGCACACCACGTACCTTGATAATTAAAACCGTCACTATTTTTAGTGTGCACCGGCTAATATTCAATCGGTGAGAACATATGGGCATTATAATAGCTGGGATCAATATAAGAGTGCTATGTAGAACCTCTTCTCAATAAAGATTTTTGTGACCACATAGCGATGTGGATAGACGGGAGGCGCTTATATTTGGTACGCGACGACGCATTGTTATGGCATCTTTGCCTCACGGTGGTGACGGAGGAAAGTTGGAGGCTGTCTTCGAAGTTGCTTGGTGAGTGATCACTAACGTTTGATGCAGTACATGAGAAGCGGCTTCTCCCGCTTGTGTTTTTTTCCGGATTACACGAGACATGCACTAAATGAAGGGTCTTGTTGTTTGTTTCAGGTCCCAGGCATATTTTGTGGAGGTTAAGGTGAGCCCGCATTCGGCGTGTGTTTGACTTTGTAACTTTGTTTACTGCAATGACAAATAGACTAAAGGCAATATGTATCTACAGGCTTCACGTGAACACATTCTTAAACTTTTGAAAGCACGCTGATCATTATTGGATTAATCGGCTCCAGAACCAAGTTGGCATTGGATCTGATAAGTCTAAGTAGGATGCTTGGGATGCATACTTAATGATTTACAGAGGCAGCCTTTAATTCTATGTGTGTTCATTCACTTATAGAGCTCAGCTGCTCAAGTTCAGCCTAGTGAGTAACACATGGTTTGATTTCAGGGTTTTTAGCAGGCATGCTCAACCACAGGGATTGTTTGCTTCGCACTCTGCATTTATTAATAGTTAGACGAATACATCTAAGTCACGTACATACAAAACATGTTGCATTACAAATGCTATAGGTGTCACATTTGAAAAAGTTTAAAGTATTGGCATTGTAAATGACAAAGCTTTTAATTTTGCTATTTTCAAGACCAACACATTAAAAAAAGATTGTCATTTACAAAACGAATAGCTCCAACTTTTCTAATGCGAGACCTATTGCATTTCCAATGCTTATTCTACCTGTTATCCACTTTGAATTTGGAGAAGCTTCTGGAGTTTACCCCTACAGAAGTGTCTGGAATTTCCTGCCTCCTTTCCCTGGCCCCAGTCTGTCTGGGGGCACAACAGGCTAGAGTGAAGTCCTTTGAGTGTGAGCTGGGCCAGTGCCTTTGAAGTACAAGTGTGGTAGGTGACCGTTCTACCCGCCTATTAGGCCAGGATACACAGAGGAATACACAGAGGCCAACTACACCTAGTCATGTGGCCCAGGAACAGGCTTCAGGCACTAAATGGTTAGTACAAGAAAATGGCAAGTTTCTAAAAGTGGCATTTTCAGAATTGTGACTTATACCACTAATGAGGGTTTTTAATAAAAAATGGCATTCCTATTCGCTCCAACACAACAATTAGCACTTAATGAATGTAATAACGTAACTCAATGTTGTCCTATGGGAGAGAGAGGAGTTTTTCACTACCAGTACCTCTTAAAAGTACATGTCCAACTTTTTTAATGCAATGCACCGTGCCACCTGGGTTCTTTGGGGCCTACCCTGGGTGTGATGATTTAAAGGTATTAAAAAGGAAAGTTTAGGCCTGGCAAAAGGTTGATTTGGCCAGGTCGAAATGGCAGTTTAAAAGTGCACACACATGCTGCAATGGAAGGCCTGAGACATTTTTAAAGGACCACTTATGTGGGTGGAACAATAAGTGCTGCATACCCACAAGAAGCATTTCAGTTACAGGCCCTGGGTACCTGTAGTATCACTCTATTAGGGACCTACAAGTAAATGAAATGTGCCAATTGGGAGTAAGCCAATTTTATCTTGTTTAAAGAAGAGAAAACACGCACTTTAGCACTGGTTAGCAGTGGTAAACTGCGCAGACTCCTAAGACCAACAAAAAAGAATTCAGAAATAACGGATGGGTGAAGGCAAAAGGTTTGGGGAAAGATCACCTTAGGGGCTGACAGGTTTAACACCAAACAATTGTTGTCTTCTGCCTGTCTGGAATTGTGGTCCATAAATGCAGTCTGTATTTTGGGTCGTTAGGCACAGGTCTTGCAAGTTCTCCAGAAGGTTTTTAAGGCCTCCTTGGCTTAGAAGGTCCACAATGGAGCAAAATAAGTCATCCTCACAGGCTTAGAAACCATGGATTGCATTAGCAGGGCAGTCAGTACTATAGTCGTGCTTCTCAGACACTGTTGGATGGGGACAAGAGGATTTTCTAGCAATGTGTAGGCATTGCTGACAGATATGCTGCTGGCTTGGGTCTCGTCTCTTTGGTGAGAAGGTGGACTCCACTAAGGAATAGTTTAAAGATCGTAGGGCCATAGTGCATTCCTTTGAGGCTGTTGACTGTTGACTGCTACAAAGCAACTTCACCATGAGCTATGCGAATTGAGGGGTTACTCTAGGTGACTGGACAATTGGTAGTGATGGGCTTCCAATCCAATGATGCAGCAGACAGACCAGATGTTTTGGAGCCACAGAGTCAGCACCAGCAGATATTGCACATGACAGCCGGCACACCATTCCTTCTGCTCCTTTTCCCCTTCTACAATGGCCAGCAAGCTGCTTTAGCTTGTCCTCAGCAGCTCACTCCCAACCAGTGGGGGGCAGGATTCATCAATTCATCATTTCCTCATAGACTGGTGATCCATTGCATCCATCAGATTGTTCAAAAGGGCTATGCATTACCTTTCATTTTCTCCTCACCCAATATTCCTCCTGCACCACATAGGATTTTGGAGGAGCATGTCCATCCCACTGCAGGAGGTATGCCTCATAAAAGGGTGGGGTTGGGGTCATCAACGCCATGTGTCTGTGGCCCTGCGCTGTCCGCTGCCTCCGGCCTCAACTGCAGTCCACCAGGGCTCACACATCAAATCGAGTCCTGACCGACCCGGATGTCGCATCACTGCAGGAGGTACACGCCACCACCACCAGGACCAGCTCCAAATGCCAACTGCCAGAGTCAAAACAGTCGTACTGGCAGACTAAGGGAGTTGCTCACACCTGTTGTGGATGCCATCATCTGACTGATACCCTTCTTAGCACTCCAGGTGCCACTAATTCAGTGCACCACAACTCCTGGACCATTCCTGATTGAGTTTTGTGCTGTGGAGAGCTCACGCAGAAATGTCACCTCATTGTAGGAGACCTGGGACAATGATGAGGAAGTTGATGCAGGTGTAACACACCCCACTGTAGCTGCATCAGGAATATTCCGAAGGGACACAATCATAGACAATTTCTTCACATGAGTGCGCTCAGCTCTAGTGCCCCAACCTCAGTGCACTGCAACTCATGGACACTTCTGTTTGCATATTGGGTGACCTCTGCACCTGCTCCGGCTACCACCATGATGCTCCGCAGTTGTCTCTGTAATGCTGGTGTTTTCTGTTTCCGTTTTAATAGTGTTCACTGTTCAAGTTGTTGCCAACACAAATCACTCCATGAGGGCTGGCTTACACTCACCCCACACACATCCAGCACACGTGTCACTGTACATGTTACCCTGCCAATAAAGGGGCCAGGTGCATGTGCCAGTAGCCAGTTCCACAAACTGTCTGCGTATGCCCGTGTAGTCATAATGTATGCATGAAGGCCCCGGGCCCTACAGCATTACATTGTGCTGTGTAGAGCGGACGCAACCATATCACCGCAGGCAGCCGGTAAGACCTTGGACATGTAGCTTTGTCGTCACCCACACTATACGTAAGAGGAGTGGACTGGGCTGTCGTACGCAGGTCCAGCGTGGGTGTGTGAATGGTGATTGCGGGGCTCTGGGCATGATCCAGTACAGGAAATGTGCAAATGCATGTGTCTCTGTTGCAGTGTGGGTCTCCTTTGTGGGGTGTAGGTGGTCCCTGATGGGACTTAGACACCCACATATGTTCGTAGTTTGGCCTCCATGAGATCTGACCCCACTCGCACCTGTTCGGCCACCTCCTTTTGGCATTCTTACACCTGGTATTGGAATGCGATGTGTGCCTCTGTGAAGTGTTTGGAGCCAGCCGTGATGGCGGGTGCTACCTGCTGTGAGGTCTGTACAGGGGCTGGGGTCTCCTCTATGTAGCGTGGCTTCCCTGCTCCTGGGGATGGGTTGCCTAAGATGTCCATGTGCTGTTGTAGGGTGTCTGTGTCGAAGGTGTGGTGGTCCTCTCCAGTATCACTGATGGGTTGTCTGCTCTGCTCTGCTGGAGGTGTTGTTTGTCCCTCTGCAATGTGAAGGGGAGATGCATTTTGACATTGTTTTGCCATGTATGTTGGCGCTTTGTTCTTGTTTACATGCAGACTAATTGACAATGTACATTGTGACTGTTCAGGAGGTGCTGAATTTTGATGCGGTACTGTGGACATTTGGACTACGTGACGGATGTGAGGTTGTACACGTACAGTTCCATCTCACAGTTTCCTGCTCTGTTAGATGTGATTGGACTGCTTCTGTGCATGAGCGGACCCAGGTGTGTCCTATGTTCTGCAGTGTCGGGTTGCACTTTGTGCCACATTGTCGTCAATGTGGATGTGCTGTTATTGCTATGTGTGTATGCTGCATTGTGCCACGGGGATCAGGGATATAATCCAGGGTCATTGTGGGTGTGCAGTGTGCTACACATCGTTGTGCATGTGTGCCATTGTGCACATCTCCCCCGTCCTCCCAGTCCCTTGTCGTTGCTCACCCTGTTGATGTTTTGTCAGTTCCTATCGAGCTGTGTCTGGACTCCCAAATGCTTGCATCGGCTCCACACTGATGAGTGTGGCCTCCATTTCCTCCAGCTCCTCCTGTGGCGCAGGACTCCCACCTCCTGTCGCCGCTGCTGCCTTTCTGATGGCAGCAGGTTTGTGCTTGGTTTTGCTTTTCACATCATGCCAGCGCCTCTTGGCCTCCTCCATTGACATCCTTGACACTCAGAATGCATTCACGTTTGTCAAGTTGTAGTTCAGTTTATAGTAGTGTACTGTCACCTCCCTGACGCTGACCTAGTTTTCCTGAGGACTGCACCCCATCTTCCTCTTCTCCTTGGCCTTCCCCGACATCGTTGTTCCTTGCTGGTGGTCTGTGGGGCTTGTGGGGCTTGCGTTGATGGGGCTTGCGTTGACCTCTGCACTCGGTCTGGGTGCATCCATGGTGCTACGTGTTTTCTTTTTGTTTCCCTTTGATTTTGTTCTGCTTTTATGGTGACTTTTCCCGCCTGATGCGTCGGAATTGCAGGCCTGTCGCAGGTTTTCGCAGATTTTTGTATCGCGATTGGCTCATCGCAACTTTTTTTTCATTTGTGTTTCTCATTTTTGCGGCGTCGCGTTGACTTTATCGCAGACATTTGACGTGTTATCGTGGGCCTATTGCATGGTACAACCGTGTTGTGAATACAACCTTATCACAGCGTTATTTTCCTGCGATAGACTGCGATAAGAAGAGTTGTGTTAAGCTAATTTTGCGGTAATTATAACACGTTCTTGAGAATATCCCCCTCTTTGTGTTGAGGCCTTTCCTATTATTTGTAGAACATATATCTTCATAAGTGCTGCTCTTCTGGACTGTCAGTATCCCAATGAGAGTCCCAATAGGGCCACAATCTTTGATTGTAGCCTGAGCCTCCTACTGAGCGTGATCACTCAGTTGTCTCTCTAGGTCCGCTTGTATTGAAATGGGCAAGCAAAGGGGTCCTCGCCCGGCTAGAACAGGAGACAACTCTTTTACATGTAAGTTCTCTGCAGGCGCAGCACTGGCCCTATCTTTTTGTCCAAGCCTGCCAGCTCAGTCTCAGAAACACTTTCCTGCCTAGCGCCTCCTTGTTGTGGCTGTGATGCACTGGCAGCCTCTTTACTCTACAAGCCCTCCTCTTTCCTTCCAAGACAAAGCATGGTGCCATCATGGGAACCCCTACAAGCTGAGGGTGGAGGACGATTCCCCCTCCAAATCTCAGAGCTGCATGAGTCTCCAAAGCACCAAACAGGCTCATTTGACTTTTCCTCTTAAGATTTGTTCACACTCATCATGAATTGCTCTTAAGCAGCCGCTCACCAGCTGTGGAAAAAGGCATAAGACGGAGCTCAGAAAAAAACACAGCTCCAGTCTCAGCTAACACCTCCAAAGACTGACATATTTTAATTTAGCTAACGGGGAGTGGAGAGGCCTCAGTCTTCTTTTTAGGTCGAGCCTGGGCAGCGCATGCTCTGCTCGGCGAGGCATGTAGTTCCTAAAATATGAGCTTTAAGCAACGCCCATATTTCGATTGGCTTCTCTTACAGACCTTTGTAAATGCCCACTTTTGATTGGTGAATAGGCTTAGCAGTCCCTCCTTTTGGGCTTTCGTATCCTCCCATGAGGACTGCCCCACTTACATTTGCTTATACACTTCAGTTTATTTCCCAAACTTCAAATGCACTCTTTTTTTTGGTTGCCCTGCCTCTGCTCGTGTTCTTGCAAATAAACCTTCCTGGCTGCCTCATTTTTCAACTTGGCCTGTCTTTTAATATCCCAGTGCCGTTCAACCCCCGTGGTGCCACTCCTAATCTTCCCCGGCTGTTCCCCACACCACCTCACCCCTCCAATAACAGTGCATGCCTGCACGACTTTTTAATATATCGTTCAACCATCCTTTAAACACTAAAATCCCTGACACCGTGATAAACACTTCCAATACATCCCAGGCACGAGAAGAGACGCACACTTGCACCTCTTAGAATCTTTTATCACTAGATCAAAAATTTAAAATTTTAAGAATGATTGATTCACTCATTTTGACCCCTGTTGCAGACCTAGCTTTTTTACGCCATGTTTATAAATCAGTGAGGGGGGGCGTGGTTTGGGTGCCGATCAGGATGGCGGCGTGAGCCTGAAGCTCCGCGCCTGATCCCGACACTTATCCTGTGATCTGCCACACAAGCACCGGTCGGGGGCCGGAATTTCTACCAGCGGCGTCCTGTAGGTGCGGAGCCGCGATTGCGAGCCAGCGGGGGCCGAGGGACCGTGCAGAAGGGCGAGCTTGGGAGCCGGACGGAGACGACCGGCCGAGCTAAGATGGCGGCGGCCCGGACCTAAGGCGGCTGAGCGGAGCACAAAGGAGCTGCAGCCCACAGCGGGATTGCAGTGACGGTGGAGGCGGGCTTGGAGTGGGCGGCAGGAGAGCCCAGCGACCCGACCTCCTGAGGCAACGAGCGAGTCGGGGAGAGCGCAGTGCCGCCTTTCCTCTCGGCGGAGGGGACGCCCATCCCCCATCATTGCCGTGACGGAGGCTGATGCACGGCCCAGCAACCGAAGGGCGCCCTTGGCACACTGTGCCCTTGCACGAGCGGACCACCGACGTGGTGCTGATCAGGAGAGCAGGGATGGAAGCAGCGGACGACGTGGTCTAGCGCCCGATGTGGGGGCCGCCTGCATCGACCAAGCGGGAGCCCTGTGACGGAGAGAGGGTCCTCTTGGGCTGACGGTTGACTGGCGTGGGTGCTCCTGGTAGGGGCGTGCGGTGCTCAGGACACGGATCTGACGGCTGAGTCTGCCTGATATAGCCCGACAGTTCCTGGTGGCGGGCGGGCACTGCTGAGGAGGGGCGGCTCATTGGACTGAGGGTGAGAAGTGCTGAGTAGGAGAAGGATGGTGCCTGAGTAAAGGCTGCACCCTGGTACTCGTGGACGCTGCCGGTTGCTCCGGCCCCACGCAGTGAGTCTCGCCGCGCACCAGCAGAGGGCCCCTTGCGACCCCCTTGTGAGGTGGTGCTGTAACTACGCTGGAGACGCCAACAGGGATACGGGGGGTCGGCTGGACTACAGGGTGAGCTGGACTATTACTGACGGCCATTTTGACGTGGTGAGCCGGATCAGTGGCGGTTGAACTACTGGAAGGGAGATAGCTGCGGGGAGCGACAGTCTCCTTCACCTCGGACACTGGGGCCCATTGCTTGACCAGCGGCTGGAGGCGGGGACGAGACCCCTCTGGGAACCGAGCTATTACGGGTGCGTGCTGAACCCAAGATGGCGGCCACGGGGGGGCGACCTGCAAGGGCAGCAGAGGACGGACATGACACGCGCTCTGGAAGCGAGTGGTGGGTCGCAGGGTGCCCCGGACACAGATGCACAGGAACAGCGGCTGAACAAAAGACTGGATGGGATGCTGGAGGCCATAGCGGCGACCAAGGAGTCACTGCACCACAATATCGCGCAGGTCGCCACGGGATTGGGCCTACTCAAAGCGGACCATGCCAAACTCTCAGATAGGGTGAAGGACTCCGAACAGCTGCTGCAGGAGCTCAAACCAGCTGTGGTGACCGCGGAACACAAACTATCGGATATCCTGAGACGCTTGTCGACACTGGAAAAACGAGTGGAGGATTCCGAAAGTCGCAACAGAAGAAATAACGTTAGGGTCGTAGGCCTGCCGGAAAAAGTTGAGGGGGAGGACGCAGTGGCCTACATGGAAACTTGGTTTAAAACAGTAGTGGCCCCGGAGGGTCTCTCGCCCTTCTTTTCCTTGGAGAGGGCGCACAGGGTCCCGGCCCGCCCGCCCACGCTAGGTGGCCCTCCCAGACCAATGGTTGTCAGACTGTTACACTTTAAAGACCGAGACTTGCTGATCCGGAGGGCGCGTTCAGAGGGCCCCTTCCAGGTGGACAATAGCTCAGTTACAGTTTTCCCAGACTACACCCAGGAGGTCCAAAAGAACAGAGCGTCCTTTTTGGCCGTCAAGAGGGAACTGAGAGAGGAGGGTATCCAATATTCCCTTCTTTTTCCAGCACGGTTAAGAGTGATCCTGGATGGCAAGACCCAGTTCTTTCAGACACCTAACGAAGTGTGGTCGTGGCTTGAACTGTACCGTGCTGGCACGGACCGACAGCACAGGGGTGAGAGAGAGCGTCAGAAATCTGTCCCTACTAGGAAATCGCAACGTATCCGCAAGAGAGACAGACTCAAGAGAGCGATGCGGGACGAGCAACTGGCAGCGGACAGGAAGGGAGCGGTGGCGGCGACAGCAATCATCACGGGGTCGCAACAAGGGAGCATTTCGATGGGCTCGGACACTGAAGATGACAGCAGGAAATCGGGAAGTGACGTCTCAGAAGTGGACAGTTCTGTTGGTCCGAAGGTTACCCCACAGACGGCAGACGGACTGTTTAATGAATGACAGCTGGGATGAGGACTATATTGGTTGGTCCCGTGGGACTGGCTTACCTTACAGGTTGGCGTACTGACAGGTACTGTGTTGCAACAGCAGTATGGGATCGTGGGCGCGGGGTGGGTGCCGGTTTGCCCCTGGTCGGCCCTGAGGTACCCTCCTGTTGCCCTTACGGCTTTCTGTAGTGGCGACTACAGGATAGTAGAATGAGTGTTGTGCTACAGGTTTGGATGGGGGCTGATGCTACGTTATTAGGTCCTGTTCTGGGGTATGGGGTTGGGGGAGTTTTCTGGGGTGTTTTGAGTGGGGGGTTATGCTGCTTGGATATGGGTGTTCAACGGACAGGGTGGAACTGGAGGGGAATTTACTGCTAAGGGGACATTACCTAATTTGAAATGTGTCACATGGAACGTCCGCGGACTCCGAACAATGTCTAGACGATATAAGGTACATGCCTATTTGGTGAGACGTGGTGTACAAATAGCAATGTTGCAAGAGACTCATCTAACTAAACAAGAGTGTACAGCATTACAGAAACGGTGGCACTGGCAGGTGTTTGGCACCGCGTACTCTGCGTTTGCTAGGGGGGTCCTGATTTAGGTGAGAGCAGGGGTCCCGTTCGAGGTCACGAAACAGCTAATGGATCCTGAGGGGCGGTATGTGGCAGTGGAGGGGAGACTCTATGGCAGGGATGTGGTATTATGCTGTTTATACGCTCCCAATGTTGATCAGGCCCGCTTTTTTGATGGCCTCACTGGCTCGCTTGCACATTTCCTGGCGGGTCCCGCCATCATAGGAGGGGACTTCAACTCAATCACTGATGTGGCGCTAGACAGGTCGCATCCGCCATTGACTGATTCCCCGGTCCGCAGGTTAGCCACACACAGGAGGGATTGGCAAGAGAGGTGGGGCCTGGTGGATGTATGGAGAACGCAGCATCCGGAAGTCAGGGACTACTCCTTTTATTCGGCTCTTCATGCATTACATGTCAGGATAGATTCGGTGCTATGCGTGGGGCCGATGGCCGCACTGATCACACACACGGAGTACTTGGCCAGGACCATGTCCGATCACAACCCCTTATTGGTGAGGATGCAATGGCAACAGGCGAGGTCGGCGGTCCCCACGTGGAGGCTGCGGCCTGACACGCTGGAGGACTTGGTTTTTAGCGACGCGCTTCAGCAGGGTATTGAGCACTATTTTGTTGAGAACGAGGGCTCGGCTGCTACGAGGTCGATAGAATGGGATGCGATGAAAGTGGTGGTGAGAGGGGTCTGCATGGGTAGGTTCTCGAATGCGAGGACGGTGGTACTGTCTGAGTTGGAAAAGGCGGAATGCAAGTTGAGGGAACTGGAGAGGCGTGGACCTGAACGGCCGGAGTTGCAGGATCGGCTGATGGAAGCGAAGGAATTGGTAGCAAAGGAGACAGAGCGGCTGCGATGTTATGACTACAAGCTTTACAATATCAAGGTGCATGCAGAAAGGGATAAGGTGGGCACTTTGCTGGCGAAATTAGCCACGCCGGTACCTAGGGGATGTCCTGTCCTGAGCCTTAGAGAGGAATCAGGGGAGTTGGTCTACTCTCAGTCAGCGGTTCTGAAATGCTTCAAGACGTATTACACCACACTGTATGAGAGTCAGATCGGGGTGGAAGTAGCAGAGATAGGTGATTATCTTGAGGCAGTCTGTCTTCCGGTGCTGGATAGTGAGGATGCGAAGGATCTGGGAGGCTCAATAACTCTATCGGAGGTCCGAGTGGCCATCAAACAAATGGCTAGAAATAAGACACCGGGAGTGGATGGCCTTCCGATCGAGTTCTATGTGAAATATATGGATATTCTGGTGCCCAAACTGCTGGCGGTGTACTCTGAAGCTATGGGGTTGGGCTATTTGCCTGAATCGATGAGGGAGGCCCTAGTAGTGCCGCTGCTGAAGCCCGGCAAGGAGGCTTCGGATGTGAAATCCTATAGGCCTTTATCCATGTTGACTGTGGACTATAAGATATTAAGTCGTATACTGGCTACTAGGCTGCTGCCACACATGACTACTCTGATCCACGAAAACCAAGCCGGGTTTATCCCGACGAGGAACACTTCCATAAACATACGCCGCCTGATCCGTATTCTGGGGGCCGCCCAGGACTCGGACCATAAACCCGCGGTGCTGTCGGTGGATATCGAGAAGGCCTTCGATAGCCTCGAATGGAAGTATCTAGATGAGGTCCTGAAGAAATTCGGACTGGGGGATGGATTTGGGCGCTGGACGAGAGTTCTGTACTCCTATGCAACGGCCAGGGTGCCGTTGGGATCGGTGGTTTCCGAGGCCTACCCGGTGTGTAGAGGGACGAGGCAGGGTTGCTGTCTGTCTCCTCTGTTGTTCGCTTTGGCGATGGAGCCGCTTGCGGCGCGAGCACGGCAGGGGGCAATGTACAGCGGGGTTAGCTGGAACAAGGAAATACATTATATTTCCTTGTATGCAGATGATCTGTTGCTCTACCTGGAAGACACAGAGGGGGCACTGGAAGGGGCAGTGGAGATGTTGTCCGGCTTTGGGAGGCTTTCGGGCCTCAAAGTGAACTGGAACAAGACTTGTGTGTTCCCGCTGCGAGCGGGGGTACTGTACCCTCCTCTTGCGGCGGAGGTGGCCTGGGAGGGCACGTCCTTCACGTACTTAGGAGTCCGAGTTTACCATGACGCCGCCAGCCTGTTGGAAGGGAATGTAGGACGAAGCATAAGGGCATTGAAAGGTAGCATGTCCTTCTGGGCCTCCCTCCCCCTATCAGTGCATGGCCGAGTGGCATTGTTGAAGATGGTGGCACTACCACGGCTCCTATACTACTTCCGTACCCTACCAATTTGGATTCCCCGGAGGGTTTTTAAGGATTTGAGGTCAATGATCATAGGATTTCTTTGGGGATAGGGGCGACGTAGGGTGGCATTGGACACCCTTATCAGGCCCAAACAGGAAGGGGGACTGGCGGTGCCGGACTTCGAGCTATATTACCTGGCAGCACAGCTACAGGTATTGACCCAAAACATTGCTAGAGAATTCAGAGGCCCGGACCACCTGAAGGGGACGGGTATTCAGCGGCATGTACTGTCATATATCGTAATGCAGCAGAAGCTAGAGTTGAGAGCCCTAACTTTGGAGGAAAAGACGCTTGGGCTGTGCTGGCAGAGGAGTCTGGCACGGGCGAAGGTAGCCAGGCCGTATGCTCCGGAGATCCCTCTTGGAATGCTGACGGCACTTCCACACGGGGACGATTGGTCCCCGTTATTAGAGTGGGAAGAGCTGGGACTACAGATGGTGGGGGACCTCTATGTAGATGGGGGGCTGGCTCCCTTTGGGGAATTGCGAGATCAGTTCGGTCTCCCGGAGGGGCACTTTCTCCTACATGCAGCGGTAGTTGCAGCGATTCAAAAGCATTGGACAGGAGGGCTGGCGGAACCGGAGGTGACTATGGCCTGTCAATACGTAGTAATGGCTGCGGGCACAGTTAAAGCAGTGACTTGCCTCCACTCCCGAATGCTGACCGAGGGTCTGGAGCCATTGCACATGTTGAAATCAAAGTGGGAGGAGAGCATAGGCAAACCCATACCGGATACAGTCTGGGATCACATATTGAAACGGACGTGGAAGGGTAGCAGAAACGCCCGCTTCCAACAGATACACTTCTTCATACTGCATAGAGCCTATCTGACCCCGGGGAAACTCAGGAGACACTTTCAGGTACAGGGCGCGGTCTGCCCAAGGTGTCTGGCATCGGAGGTCCAGCTGGATCACATGTTGTGGGGGTGCCCAAAGTTGGGGGATTATTGGCCTGAGGTGGGAGAGCTGCTGAATGCAGTTACCGATCGGGAGGTGGAATTTGATATGGCAGCGTGCTTGCTGCTCTGGTTCCCCCACACAGCAAAGACTAAGGTTACGAGTAAGTTTATTGACCTGGGACTTCTACTGGCCCAGAGAGAAGTTACTTGGCACTGGAAATCGAGGGAGGGACCGTCAGTGCGGAGATGGACGAATGAATTGTTGAAGTGGGCCAGCTGTGAGGGTGTGATCAGAATGCGGCAGGCTACTAGAATGGATAATGAGAAGTGCTTGGAGATGGCGAGGGCCTGGGAAGTGGTTGTGCAGGCTCTGAGAGACTACCTGATCGAGGATGAAGAATAGGCATTTTTCGGAACGCGGAGTTCCATGGAGATAGGATGGTAGATTGCACATGCCCGACTAATAGTGAACCCTTCTGTCATGATTGACGGTTGTACCCAGTATCAGCAGCAAGTTGGGAGGGTGGGGTGTTTGTAGGGGAGTTACTAGAATACCGTGGGGACATTAGGGGGAGTGACAGTGGCGAGGGTTCGGGGGTTGTAGACATGGGACAAGAGGCTTTGAGCAGCAACCTGGGAATAGTAGTGAGTTACGGTCGGAGATCATCAGAGCTAACCACTGCAGTACGGTACGGACCGGACCCGCTCCAGTGTGCACTGGTGCCACTGGGGTTGCCCACACAGGGGGCATCACCGACTGGGTCAACGGCTAGTGGGGGGAGGGGAGGGGAGTTTGGGGTAAAAAAGGAGATACTAAATTGTGCTGACACCCAGTCAACTCTGAGATGCTTAATATGCTGGACTGCAGGAAAGAGTTGTTGTGCCGCCCAGCCTCAGGGATGTGGGCTGAATGACTGTGTACAAGCTTAACGGCAAGTGGATGTGTTATGTAATACAATGAGGGAGTTGGGTGACCTGTTTCGATGTCGAGCTTGTAAATCTGCAATAAAAAAAAATAAAAAAAAAAATAAAATGCTTATAAATCAGTGAGCATGCAGAAACTGTTTTGAGTGCAAAGTGTGCCGCCTCTTTGTTTGCTGGTAATTACTAAATCAGCAATTGTGCGATTAGTAGAAGCACAGGTCGGAAGGCGAAGCCGGACCCCGTAGGGGCCCATGGCAAACACCGACCAGGGTGGGAACGACTCCCCCAGCCATCCCACGAAACTGGGGCGCACCAGATTGGTCGCCCTGCAAACAACCACCAGCCCCCCAATCAGGGAAGGCGGTGGCTAGCGGCCGGGGGGGGGGTCAAAAAGGGGAGGTGAACCACAACGTAGCACATGAACCCCCACAGGAAGAATTGGTAACCCACTCACCCACACCAAAAGGAAGCAGGCGTCGCAGCCGTAGGGTCCAATGGGAGTGTAATATCAAGGGCAGTAAAAACCCAAGAAAAATTACCCAAAAGAAAACAGCTACGTTAGGTAGATGAGCTGCTCACACAAGTGTCCTTGGGATGCCTCATGGCAGGGGCACTGAGCGAGCGAATGACAGCACACAGATACAGACATAATAGATGAGATGCTCGCACAGGGTCCTTGGGATGCCACACGGCAGGGGCACTGAGGAGCAGGCGAGTGGCCAGCAAGTGTCCATAGCCAGCCCAACAGCACTTGCAGCCAGGGCAGGTCCTAACGGATGCCCACAAATTCAGTAGCAAGGGAAGCCTGGAAACGGCAAAGCAGAGACATTGCTTCAAGGTGCACCTCCAACAAGGACAGTGTTGTCATAAAAAGGAACAACAACAAATGTTAGAGGACAATACACGTTGTAAGATTAACTTGATGTTTATGAATGGCCAATTGTAATTTGTTAGATGTACAAATCATGTTTGATAAACTGCGGCCTTTCTATGCATCATATCATGTCATGATAATGATTATTGGGGAAAGGGAAGAAGTTTTGGGAAGCAGTGGGCAAAGGAGGGGGAGGTGATTCGCCCCCTGGGATGGATTTTAACATCTGCCTGTTCCTGAAATCTGCACAGAATCCTACAAAACGATGACAGGTGTGTAAGGCAAAACCTTTGCATGTGTACTGCATGCTAGAAACCAAACGCTATATAAATACAAACCTCTTTCCCTCTTCTAGCCTGCCACCTACTCTTCTCTATCTAAATAACTAAATAACATATCCACCAATCAAATAACTTGATATTTCACTATACTAATTTTCAACAATAATCCTTGCTGGGTTCCTGAGTAGCGTGCTACTCGCCAGAAAAGCGCTTCAACACCCATCAGGGATAACAGGTGCTATATGAATGCAAACCTTTCTTCCCCTTCTATCCTCCCGCTATCCTTCTCACTCCAATTAACTGACTAATATCCACTACTCAAATTGCTTTCATATTTCACCATACTAATTCACCACTAATCCTTTATGGGTTTCCGGAGTGGCGTGCTACTCTGCAGAAAAAAAGCACTTCAACACCTCATCAGGGGTAACAAGCGCTATATAAATACAAAACTTTTTTCCTCTTCTATCCTTCCGCTATCCTTCCGAATCCAAATAACTGACTAACCTATCCACCACTTAAAATTACTTGCATGTTTCACTATACTAATTCAACACTAATCCTCTATGGATCCCGGAGTAGTGTACTACTCGCTGAAAAAGCGCTTTGACGCCTCGTCAGGGGTAGTAAGCGCTATATAAATGAAATTACAATACAATACAATACTTCCTCCCACACCTCCACCGACAAACAAAATAAAAGGTTATGAATTGCGCGTGTAGTCTGCCTTCAGTTCACTGACGTTCCATGCATGGCCTTAGTTTCAACGCTGCGTAGACACAAGACCAAGGATAATTCACCAGCAGTGGTCACATGATCCCATGAACAAAACTTCAGAAGAGAGGGCGGTACTGAGTGACCTTTGTAAACAACCTAGAGGACACTGTTTGGAAGCCCTGTGCATACAATTTTTGTAGTAAATAACAAAAGCACTATTTTTCACCTCCTCTGCACTTACTATGGTGTTTAGGGTCCGACTGCCCTGTAGGGCAATCATGCAGTAAAAGGCACTGCTACTGCATAAACTGTACTTCACTGTAAACAGCGCTTCGTTTCTTAGCCCACCAACATGCTTTTATAAAGAGTAGAACATTGCTTCAATGCAGATCGTTTGTGCGTTGATGCATTAGTGAGGATGAGCCTCCAGCTCTCGAACTCGCACCAGTGTGGGCCAGAAGGGGGTGGTGTTCAAAGTTTTATGATGATCGTTGACCTCCCCAATCCCAACTCCCAAAGCGCTCTTTCCCATGGGCACCAGAACTGTGCTCTTTCACACTACAATCAAGTGTACAAATATTAACACACTGGCTAGTACTTGTTATAAGTGCAAAAAGATCAATTGATGGGCAGAATGCTGAACAATGTCATACATTCACCCCACTACAGAGATCTGGGCCTAAAGCCATCGTTTGTTTTGCTCACCATGCCATTCCTGTTTGAACCCAGCCATATGCAAATCAGTCCAGACCCTGTGCCTCATGGGATCAGTCCAGCCCGAACTGCCAGGCCAGGTCCTCCCTGGACTGGAAACAAGCATCCTAGGACCGGTTTCAGGGATTCACCCCTCATCAGCCAGGATAGCTTGACTCCAGTGGCATGGAGAGCACAGGACCCACGTCTGGGCATAAAAGTCCCACTCTGGGTGACATATGGATGCTTACAAGCACAGAGACTGTAAGTGGGTAAGGGTGCCCAGATGTGGATTTCCTTGAACTATCCTAGCTCACCTTCCAACCATCAAGCTCACTACTTTACTGCAACATATTTATAATACTATTATAAAATAATCATGCATTTGTTTTACTCACAGCTTCATAAAAACGCCGCTGCTTCTACCCAGTTAAAGCAGGGGCTCCCCAGGCCGCTTTAGAAATGTTGAAACTTCTAGCAAAAAAAAATTTGCAAAACTAAACACTCAAAACAATCGGTTGGTGCACACCACAGTTACATTAACAGGGCTATTTCTTGTGCTTAAAAGGGTCGTAGAACAAGGTTAACTCCTTATTCGCGCTTTTCTGGATATACAGCATTTACTTACCATTTGCATCAATTCACTAGAAGGCCCCTCAGTGCTGGTACCAACCAGTTGTTACTTTTGCTGTAACTTTTGCATACTCACTATGGGGGAATCTTTATCACTTTTGGAACGTGCTTGGCACCACAGAATATCTTTAACTAGTGTTCACAATATATTTACATAGTGCATATAGCGGGTGATATGCCCCATACACCACATCCAACTATCAACGCTCTTCTGTTTAGATTCATTGTGAAACATACAATTGCCATCACATACATCCACTTCAAATCACATAAGTAAAATAAAATTCCTTTACAATGCCAAAAGCTCTACCTCTTAAAACATGCTAGACCTATTGCATTGCAAATGCTTGTTTTATTCTTCCCTTAAACATTTTATTGAGGTGCTTGTATAAAAACAAATACGATACATATTGTGAGTAAGCAAGGCATTTACCAGAACAATAAAGTTTGGGATTACACATTCTGAAGATCATTTGACTTTCAACGTGTGTCCAGAAGAGTACATTGCTGGAGAGTATTTATATGCAGAAAATGAAACAGGAAAATAAACATCCTGAAATAAAGAAAGTAGAAAACGAATCAAGAAATGAAAAGTGAAATTATTATGTATACTTTATACTACGGTCTACTGTTTCGATTGACTATAAGGTACAAAAATGTATATTGATTGGAACTGTTATTATATTCTTTTATAGTGCTTTCTATTTCTGCATGTATAAGTATATTCTTCATTGTAAACAGAATTGGCTGCACTTTTATTGGCATATACCAACGCCCACCATGCGTGATAACACATATAGTTGGAATTCCTCTATTCACATTGAATAGATTTATTACCCAACGTTATTAGGAGTTCTAGGACGAAAATTTCATCGTTTTCAAAATTCTATGATAGTGTACTGTGCCAATTTCTTATAGTGATGTGTTAATATGATTGAAAGTGATGTTGGTACCGAAGATGTTTATAGCTCTTTCCACTTCAAGCCAGAAGGTTTCTGAGTTTTGAGCAATGGAAGATTTATTTTTTTTTTTTTTAGTTTAGTATATAGAGCGAACTAGACCCGAGAAATTGGGTATCAGAGTGCTTTACATGAGCACTAGTTTCGTTACAAACGTACAAATTACTTTTTGTTAGGCACGGGCAGATTTAGGGGCAGATTTACAAGCCTCTTGCGCCCCTTTCACGCCACCGTTGCGTCACGTTTGTGATGCAGGGGCGGTGCAAAAGATGCGCAATGGTTCGGGGTACTTACAACGTGACACATCTGGGAGATGCGCCACGTTGTAAATCCCTGCGCCAGAAGGAGGCGTTCCTGC
The DNA here is from genome assembly GCF_964261635.1 of Lissotriton helveticus. NCBI lineage: Eukaryota > Metazoa > Chordata > Amphibia > Caudata > Salamandridae > Lissotriton > Lissotriton helveticus. The sequence continues at coordinate 1,912,180,280 of NC_136061.1, read as the reverse complement.
ACAGGGGGGGTGGCGTTCCGGCGCAGGAGTGCCTCCTAAAAGTGACTGAGTGAAATCTACAAGATTTCACTTAGTCACTTTTGGGCCCATGCTGCGTCAAAACCCAGTGCCTGCTTGAAGCAGGCGTAAGGATTGACTCAGCATTGCAAGAATAGGGCCCCCCAGAGTATTGCTGGAGCTGCATCACGCTTGCGAAGCAACTCCAGCAATGCGCCGCTTTTACGGCACAGATGCGTCACGCATCTGTGCCATTTTTGCCCCATGGTGCGCCGCATTGTAAAGTTGACTGGGGGTGAGTGTTTGATTCGCTCAAACGCTCCATCCATCATCCCCTTTTGTATCGCTTTGTTCGCCCTAAGTGTGGCAGGGTATGCTCAGACGTGAGTCCCATGCTCACTTGGCCACTGGATTCAAGATAGCCTGGCTGATGAGGATTATGAATCCGAAACCGGTCCCAGGATGCTTGTTTCCGGTCCATGGAAGACATGGCTTGGCAGTTCGGGCTGGACTGTTCCCATGAGGCACAGGGTCAGACTGATTCGCATATAGCCATGTCTGAAATGGGGTGGCTGAGTGGGCTAAAGAATGGTGATGGATTAAACCCAGATCAGTTGACTGGGGGTGAGTGTTTGATTGGCTCAAACGCTCCGTCCATCATCCCCTTTTGTATCGCATTGTAAATGCGGCACATCCATGGTGGCGGAGGCATGGCGCACAATAACTGGCACATCCCTGCTAATATGCAGGGATGCGCCAGTTATTGCAAATCTGCCCCTTAGTAATTTGCCCAGAATCACAGGATGTTGAGCGTCGTTGCCAAGACTCGAAGCCGGTTCACCAGCTTCGAGGTCTTAAGGCTACATCCTCTCCTTATGTTCGAAATCGCATGTTGTTTCTGTGCAATTCTAACATTTATCTGTCTTTAGAAAGCCAGATTTAAAGAGTTTGTCTGGAGTCTATCAGGCTCTATTTGGGTCAATAGTTTTCATTTCATTTGAATGTGTGATATTTTCGTTCCGGTGGCTCTTTCCTACATTTGCAACCGCTGTTATTCTGATGGGGTTGCGTTGCTATTTTTAAGGCAGGATTTGTCCAATTTTAGTTGTGTAGCAGCACAAACTTTTTTTGAGTTGCTTTTTCTGCGCGTATTTGATATAGTTTCCCAGCTGAAAGTTTTTTTAGGTATGTGTTTTTTAAGCAGAAGTATAAATTCCGATGAGTGTGCTTTCTTGTGCTTGCTGAGTGTAACTTCAAGCTTAAGAATGTTGTGGAAGTTTATGTTGGATAGGTGGAATGCTTCTTGTATTTCGACAATAGATTTTGGTTATCCATGGAGCCCAGATATTTAGGGAATGATTTAGATCCTGGCGAACCGGTTACTCAGTCACAACGGTGGCGGATATCCGATCCGCCAAAATATAAATCCCATACGATATGATGGGATTAATATTTCAGCAGACTGTCTAGTAAGCCGCCTGCCGAGTGATCACTAGATGTGAAACGGCGCTCAACAAGAAATACACACCACTCCCCAGTGTGTGATCAAGGATCACCAATGTAGTATAATTTTAGCCTCTAGCGCACACCATTATAAAATGTATATAGTCAATTCAGATATGTTGAAATCTTCTCATTTGTCTTGTTATTCTTTCATTCTGCTGTTCGGTTGTTTTGTTCTTAGCCACAAAGCCAACACATGTTTCGTCGCAAAAGGCACTTCCTCAATGTAGCCTGTTCTTTAGTAGACATCCTCATAGCCGGTTGTAATTCTGTCCTGGTAAGTTGTGCTGTGTGCTCTATATTTAAAAAGCGGAATCAGTATAAGTATCCTTATCCGGTAAGGTTATGTGTTTCTCCATACACGTTGAGCGAGTACGCTCTGTATCCAGCGTGTGATACAGGGCACACAGCACACCTTACCAGAATGGAATTACAACCTCAACATTACTGACTTTATTGCCCACTTAGTCCTCAAATCAAACATATCCATCCTGCTCGGAGACTTCATTACCATCTAGAAGACCAGACCAATGCCCAATTCAGCCTCCCTTCTAGACAGCCGTGGAAACTTGGGACTAACCCAATGCATCATGGAACTCACCCACGCCACTGGACACATCCTTGATTCCGTTTTCACATCACGATCAACACACAAAGACTCATCACTTGGACCGACTATGCCATAGAGTGTAAACAAAGGTATGCAGTTTCTTTGGAAAGTGGATATGGACTGAGTAGGATGGTTCTAAAGGTAGGAATATGCTCCAATAAGAGCAGGGGCCCTCACATACCCGAATGAGTGTCAGTCATGCTTTATCATTGCTCTAGCTCCTCGTCGGGCCGGCGCTGCAATGCCCGGTAGGCACCCATGAGGGAGGGGGTGCTTTGCTGGAGATCTTTTTAGAATAGCCATTTGATGAAATGAGGGTGTGTGAGTTAAAAGTGTGTTGTAGATTGGTAAGACAAGTGTATGAAAACATATTAAAATAGATGAAGTAATGCTCAAAAACAATAGATTTAATGAATGAGTTTACTAGCCTAGTTAAAATGATGTTTATACCACAGGATATCATTATAAAAATCTTTATTTATTTGTAAATACAATCGTGAAAGAACATAAGACCATAAATACATCAGCAATATAGCAAATTTAAAATTTAAATACATTAACGTGCAGAACAAAAATACAGTTTTTAAACCATTACCCCATTAATCAGGCCTGGAGCACCTATATCTTACAGCAGCTCGCAAAAAACCTGGGACTGCAGCAAGAACATATGCATTAGGAAGTAGTTGTAAAATCATAAGCACCGGGCAGGTTTGGGCAAACTCCATGGCTTTCAGAATTGGTAAAAAAAAAAACGCTTCCTAGGAACACTAAAATATTTACACAACAATACAAAATGAAGGGTATCCTGTGGAGACACATTGTTGCAGTCACAGGGTCCTAATGCATGAGGGCTGACACAGCTACTCAGAGAGGCTAACTGGTGATGTACCAAGTTACACCTAAATCCAGACACCACAAATCTGTCTCTATCCTTAGGTTTTAGTTTTATATAGAGCGAACTAGACCCGAGAAATCGGGTATCAGAACGCTTTACATGAGCACTAGTTTTGTTCCAAATGTACAAATTCATTTTTGTTAGGCACGGGGAGATTTAGGGGCAGATTTACAAGCCCCTTGCGCCGCTTTCACGCTGCCGCTGCGTCACTTTTGTGATGCAGCGGCGGTGCAAAAGATGCGCCATGGTGCGGGGTACTTACAACGTGACGCATCTGGGAGATGCCTCACGTTGTAAAGCCCTGCACCAGAAGGAGGCGTTCCTGCGCAGGGGGGGTGGGGCATTCCGGTGCAGGAACGCCTCCTAAAAGTGGCTCAGTGAAATCTACATGATTTCACTTAGTCACTTTTGGGCCCATGCTGCGTCAAAACCCAGCGCCTGCCTGAAGCAGGCATAAGGATTGACGCAGCATTGCAAGAATAGGGCCCCCCAGAGCATTGCTGGAGCTGCGACGCGCTTGCGACGCAACTCCAGCAATGCGCCCCTTTTATGGCACAGATGCGTCACGCATCTGTGCCGTTTTTGCCCCATGGTGCGCCGCATTGTAAATGCGGCGCATCCATGGTGGCAAAGGCATGACGCAATATAACTGGCACATCCCTGCTGATATGCAGGGATGCGCCAGTTATTGCAAATCTGCCCCTTAGTAATTTGCCCAGAATCACAGGATGTTGAGCGTCGTTGCCAAGACTCGAAGCCGGTTCACCAGCTTCGAGGTCGACCACTCCAGCCTTAAGGCTACATCCTCTCCTTATGTTCGAAATCGCATGTTGTTTCTGTGCAATTCTAACATTTATCTGTCTTTAGAAAGCCAGATTTAAAGAGTTTGTCTGGAGTCTATCAGGTTCTATTTGGGTCAATAGTTTTTATTTCATTTGAATGTGTGATATTTTCGTTCCGGTGGCTCTTTCCTACATTTGCAACCACTGTTATTCTGATGGGGTTGCATTGCTAATTTTAAGGCAGGATTTGTCCAATTTTAGTGGTGTAGCAGCACAAACTTTTTTTGAGTTGCTTTTTCTGCGTGGTATTTGATATAGTTTCCCAGCTGCAAGTTTTTTTAGGTATGTGTTTTATAAGCAGGAGTATAAATTCCGATGAGTGTGCTTTCTTGTGCTTGCTGAGTGTAACTTCAAGCTTAAGAATGTTGTGGAAGTTTATGTTGGATAGGTGGAATGCTTCTTGTATTTTGGCAATAGATTTTGGTCATCTATGGAGCCCTGATACTTAGGGAATGATTTAGTTCCTGGCGAAGCGGTTACTCAGTCACAACGGTGGCGGATATCCGATCTGCCAAAATATAAATCCCATACGATATGATGGGATTAATATTTCAGCAGACTGTCTAGTAAGCCGCCTGCCGAGTGATCACTAGATGTGAAACGGCGCTCAACAAGAAATACACACCACTCCCCAGTGTGTGATCAAGGATCACCAATGTAGTATAATTTTAGCCTCTAGCGCACACCATTATAAAATGTATATAGTCCATTCAGATATGTTGAAATCTTCTCATTTGTCTTGTTATTCTTTCATTCTGCTGTTCGGTTGTTTTGTTCTTAGCCACAAAGCCAACACGTGTTTCGTCGCAAAAGGCACTTCCTCAATGTAGCCTGTTCTTTAGTAGACATCCTCATAGCCGGTTGTAATTCTGTCCTGGTAAGTTGTGCTGTGTGCTCTATATTTAAAAAGCGGAATCAGTATAAGTATCCTTATCCGGTAAGGTTATGTGTTTCTCCATACACGTTGAGCGAGTACGCTTTGTATCCAGCGTGTGATACAGGGCACACAGCACACCTTACCAGAATGGAATTACAACCTCAACATTACTGACTTTATTGCCCACTTAGTCCCCAAATCAAACATATCCATCCTGCTCGGAGACTTCATTACCATCTAGAAGACCAGACCAATGCCCAATTCAGCCTCCCTTCTAGACAGCCGTGGAAACTTGGGACTAACCCAATGCATCATGGAACCCGCCCACGCCACTGGACACATCCTTGATTCCGTTTTCACATCACGATCAACACACAAAGACTCATCACTTGGACCGACTATGCCATAGAGTGTAAACAAAGGTATGCAGTTTCTTTGGAAAGCTAGTGGATATGGACTGAGTAGGATGGTTCTAAAGGTAGGAATATGCTCCAATAAGAGCAGGGGCCCTCACATACCCGAATGAGTGTCATGCTTTATCATTGCTCTAGCTCCTCTTTGGGCCGGCGCTGCAATGCCCGGCAGGCACCCATGAGGGGGCACTTTGCTAGAGATCTTTTTAGAATAGCCATTTGATGAAATGAGGGTGTGTGAGTTAAAAGTGTGTTGTAGATTGGTAAGACAAGTGTATGAAAACATATCAAAATAGATGAAGTAATGCTCAAAAACAATAGATTTAATGAATGAGTTTACTAGCCTAGTTAAAATGATGGTTATACCACAGTATATAATTTTTTTATTTTTATTTATTTATGGAACTTTCTGAGGAAGTTGCAAACAATTCCAATTATCCCACCCTCCCCCCATCAATTATACAGCACATCCATATGGCGTCAGGCACCAATCCGCATTTGTTCCCATTTTTACACAGCCACTTAGTCAACAGCCCAGTCAGTAGGGCAGGCGGCGTTGAAAAGTGCACGGTTATGCAGGCACATACATAGCAGGCGGAGCAATGAGGCGGCTATGTCGCGGCTCGTAACCCAGAAGCGCAACTCAGGAGGCATCTCCATGTCCCAGGCACGCCTGGCACTGCACTACCCACTCAGGTGGCCCGAGGTTCTGCAGCCAAGGTATTTTCTTCCCTAGTCGCCAAGTAGACCTGGTAAAGCCCCCAAAAGTTCTTGGGTCTACTGATGGGAGAGAGGAGTTCGCTATAATTCTCGGATTGCGTGCAGCAATACATCATGTCATGCGCCCATCTTTTAGGTGTCGGCTTCAGCCCTCTCATCCAGCAGTATGCCACTACTCTGCGCGCGATTAAGAACCCCATGTCCGCTAGCCTGCGGATTGCTCTCGGCAACTTCTTGGTGTACCCAATCAGAGCGATCATTGGGTCGGGGGAAATGTCAACCTCAGTAATGGTGCTGATTTCAGCGAATATCTTTACCCAGAAGTCATGTATCCCCGGGCATTGCCACGCCAAGTGTAGAAAATCGGCATTGGGAGAATGACACCTCTCGCAGTCCGCTGTGTTTCTGAGACCATACCTGAAAAGCCTGGCTGGTGTATAATATATTCGATTAAGGAATTTGAAATGAACCAACCTGTGCCGTCCATTCAGTGAGATCTTCCTAGTGTTGGTGCAGCAGTATGTCCAAGTGTTATCATCGAGCACAGTTTGTAAATCAGACTGCCAAGCCAATCGCGCTTTAGTGTATGTGTGTTCCCTATGTGATTGTGACAGATTATATACCACAGGATATAATTATAAAAATCTTTATTTATTTGTAAATACAATCGTGAAAGAACATAAGACCATAAATACATCAGCAATATAGTAAATTTAAAATTTAAATACATTAACGTGCAGAACAAAAATACAGGTTTTAAACCCTTACCCCATTAATCAGGCCTGGAGCACCTATATCTTACAGCAGTTCGCAAAAAACCTGAGACTGCAGAAATGAACATATGCATTAGGAAGTAGTTGTAAAATCATAAGCACCGGGCAGGTTTGGGCAAACTCCATGGCTTTCAGAATTGGTCAAAGAAAACGCTTCCTAGGAACACTAAAATATTTACACAGCAATACAAAATGAAGGGTATCCTGTGGAGACACATTGTTGCAGTCACATGGTCCTAATGCATGAGGGCTGACACAGCTACTCAGAGAGGCTAACTGGTGATGTACCAAGTTACACCTAAATCCAGACACCACAAATCTGTCTCTATCCTTAGGTAACGGGGAAAGATACGTTTCCATGCCCTGCACTGTTTTTAGTAATAAATCCTCGCACACTGAGTTTCCCCAGTTCCAGCTTGTTGCATGGAGGCACGTGCAAAAAGTAGATCCAGTAGCTATTTTTTCTCCACGGAACACAACAAATTATGATTATGAAACATGTTTGTGTATGGTTGCTCTGGCCCACAGACACAAACAACTGTCAAGATCGATTCCTGAACAAAACACGAGGTTTCACAATCAATAGGCCAGACCCACAATATGTTCAAAGACAGCATCCAGGAGTGGTAACAACATATAGTGTAGGGAAACTTTGCCTTGATTGGCTACAGAAAGCTACACTATAGGATGTAAAACAACACTTATCTTTACTTAAAGAAGGCGCAGACCTGAGGGAATTCTCGCTATGACCAAGAAAAACGCATCAAAAACGTTTCAAGCAGAGACTGCAGAATGAATAAGAGAAATTGATCGTATTAATTTAGAGAAATCTCTCTCTGTAGTAGACAATGGGTTAACGACTCTGTCGTCCAGGATATATTCATTGGACAGCATTGTGTCTTCTGCCATAGACATCATGGAACAAGACTTGGTCATGTTGCAACATGGTCAGTCTCAATTACGTTCTATCATGCTATTAGGCTGGACGCTACAAAACTTGCGTTCAGGCTATGTGCCTTGGCGTTTAATCAACACCACGTCACTGTTTTCAGAATTCAATCTCACTGATAAACAGATCAAACTGGCACAAAGGGGAGCAGACTATACGGTGCTGAGCACTGAAAAACTGGAAAGACCAGCTACTGAGTGGATCATACATGGTAAAATTGCTCTGCCTGTTACAACTTTCCATTTTCAATATTGCCTAAAACATATACCAGCAGGAAAATATGAAAGGTTGGGTAAAGAATAGATCAAGACATCCTGGGATTTACCTTACACACACAGATGTTGTTGTGGGGTGTGAAGTGTTTCTTAGCGGTACTAACTGTGAAAAGGCACTAAGCGGGTCTCTCCTTTGTCAGGGTATTAATGGTTCCATCACAAACGTATCCTGTCACCTGCAAGACTCACCAGCTGCAGAGATTAATCCAATTTTTGGAAAACTTTCAAATGGCAGTCACCTCATGTTGAATGATCACAGCTGCTGTGGCATGTTGCAAGGTATCCCATATCTAGTAACAGTTACATCCAGGGTCACTTGCTTTATGCAAGTCTTGTTTCCACTAATACAGACAGTTAGGGAGTCACCTCTATGGCCTTCACTCAACATCTCTTCTATACAAATTGATACTCTAAGCAGAATGAAAGCCATTCTTTTGCAACAAACAGTGCCACTGACCTCGGCCAAAGAAACCTATGATCTAAAAGTCGCGAGGACTTCTGCTGAGATACATGCCCTTTTGAACACAACCTGCCCTACACATTTCTCAGAAATGTTGGAACGTATCTTAAACATGTCTGATATGAGCGGTATTGTACATGTATTTAAGAACGTGTGTTTAGGACTGTTAGCACCTATTCAAGCAGTCCTCTGAATTATTCCAAACTTCGTGCACTCTGTGTTTGGATTGACTGCCACTCCTTTTAGCACACATTGCAGCCAAATCACCAGCGACACCCAGTTCATCGTGGAGAGAGCTCTACTGGAGATGAAGTGTCGCGAGGGCATCTTCCAAGTTTTGGGTTTACCTCGTCTATGAGAATTAAATACCACATGGTTTCTGTCATTCAGACCAATCTGGCAAGATTGCATCTTACCTGTTCTACGCTGCCTGCTCTGCGGTGAATAATGCGTGCTAGACATCTGTCTAACACTCCCATCAGTCATGCCTACGGATGTCGATACTCTGGTGGACCCTGTAACGGCGCATGCGCTGTGTTGTCCCCAGCGGCTACCAATCCTGATGACGGCATTCATTGAGATCTCACAGATGCAAATTGCTACTGCTGAGGTACGAGAAGAAACAACAGGCATGTAGGTAACATCCGATACGAATATTGCTGATTCAACCATGCTTCTCATCTATGTGCGGTTAGTCTTCTAAACGAGGTAATCCAACTTTTACCTACAATGGTAGATGACTTTTTGTCTACAGGATAAGAAGATTTCCAGTCTCCAAGCTAGATCCTATGAGATCTGGCAGTAAGAAGAAGAAAGCATTTTGGAACTTCCTGCAACTTAGATGGGGCTCGGAGTTGAATGATTGATTTTATTTTTGTTTTTGTTTTTTTCTCGGAGTCCTATGATTATGCTGCCTTAATACTCTCTGGGCTATGTCAGACACTCCCAGTTTGTTACTGGCAGCTCGACGATGAGGGCCATCTAGCTCTTGGAGCATGGCAAAAGAATTATCTCAGCTGGTTTCTTCATTAGCACCCAAGCAAGTTCTGGTACCAGCAGGCAAGGTTTCCATTTCCAGTCGCCTACACCTCTAAGCTTGCTGAGTGTGGGTATGGACAACTTAAGTGCGTACTGAAGTGAGGTTGGTGGCGAATGAGGACAAAACAAATAAAAATTGTAATTCATCTCTTTGGGAAAGAGTAAATGAAATGAAATGAATGAAATGAAATGAAATGAAATGAAATGAAATGAAAGAAAATTTATAGCGCGCGAACTAAGCCCAATGGGCATCAAGGCGCCTAGCTCAAAATAGTTACATATCTCAGGTGCTATTCACTGGTATGCTTTCTTAAAACACCATGTTTTCAGGGCCTTTTTAAAAAGGGGCAGTGAGGATATAAACTTATGTTTCAATTATATTATACTTCAACTTGCCTCTATATCATCTACCCCGGGACTTCCCCATTTTGCTGGAGATGCAAGCCGGCAGCTAAAACATTTTGCAATATATGGTGGTCATGCAGTCTCATCACCACTTACTGGAAGGAGGTCCTGAGCCACATTAAAACTACACTGAGGTACCCACTCCCTGCCTCATACCTCACAATTATCCTTGGTATCAGGTCGTCTTCCTTAGAGGCGATGACCCATGCCATGGCATTAACATAGAAGAAAATGCCCCTCCCTCGATGGCTCAATGGTTTTCTCATTGTGGCAAGTAATGGCAATGTACCACAGCCTAACTAAGACAGAGGCTAGGTTTCAAACTGTTTGGCGCCCTCTAATCAACTATCTTACTCGTATTGAATTTACATGTTTCGACCACTGAATTTACTTGAAGTGAATATTGACAAAACCAAAGTACTGTCAATAACTGAGAATAAAAAGCCGCACACTTGGGTTCTTGGAACACAGGTAGTTACAAACTGCTCTGAATATAAATACCTTGGAATCTTAGTTGAGAAAGGAGGTCGCTTCTCAAACCATCTTGAGGCCACAAAGAGAAAAGGTATGCTGATCGCGACAACACTTAAACAGCTCAAAACTAAGCTGACTGGCCCTACTCTTCTACCATTGCTTCGCGTTGCCCAAGCAAAAATACAGTCATCTATCACTTACGGCAGCGAGTCATTAAGAGGCACAGACGTGAAACTGCTGGACACAATCATTTCAAAAGCATACAGACTTTTCTTAATCTTGCCATCTTATACCTCACAAGCCCAGATCCGGCTAGAATTTGGACTAACGAGCCAAATGCTTGCAAGGAGAGGATCATATATTAAGTGCTGGCACAAAATAAAGAACTCACCAGAAAATACACTGAACCATCAGCTTTGGCAAGATCTGTGCAGCTGCTCCAAAATACCGGCGAAAAAATACTTGGAGGAGTCCTTGATTGTTACAGGACTGAAAGAACTATGGGAAATCCCATTACCGCATGCGCAATTCAAACGTGTAGCAAATAAGAGTATAAAGAGACTCTCGCTCATAGAGGATAAAGCTACCTTTTCCCACAGGCGTCACGCTTGGATGACTCTGTGTACATATAAATCACCCGGGTTACAACCGTATTTTGGACTGGGGTACGGCAGGAAAACAAAAAAAGCCTCTTTAAAACACAGGCTAGGAATCCTACCAGCTATACCACATTTACAACCATGGTTGGTAAGGAACTGTGGGACAAAATGTAGGTTATGTGGTGCAGGGAATGAAGATATTGAACATTTGCTATGTACCTGCTTGAGGTTGAAAGAGGAAAGAGCAGCTCTGCTAAAAATGTCTTTTAATGAACACAGAATACGCACACGCAGACAAGCAATTCTTGCATGTTTCGATTCAGGATTTCCATCACTAAACGGGAAGTTGGTGAAATTCCTGAAACTAGTGGAGCTGAAATTAAAAAGCCAAGATGTCGGCCCAGACAAGATATAACGAACTATGGTTACTTCCCAAACCCCATTGTTTTTACTAATATAACTATTAATAATCATGATCTCTCTTTTTAAGACTTTTTATTGATGACATGTGTACTCAAAGGTATTTTTGTAATGGTTTTAATTAATCAGAAACAATAAAAAAAATTACTTTACTTTACCACTGAAGCTTAGAGCGCTACAACTTTGTTTTATATAACATATTTTATTGAGTTTGAGATGCAACCATTCAACACAGCCAATAAGACCGAACCAAAACAATAATATAACAAACAATAAAGCAAAGTCCAAATAACTCACCTGCCTTTCAGACCCCACTGTCATACGTACAAATGTCTCAAAGGCCATATGTACAAATGTCTCAAATGCCACATTTGCAACTCATAATGGCCTTAGTCACTCCCCAATCCAGAAGGCTTGGATTTCATCCAGAAGTATGTGATGAGGGTGACAAACAGGTTCTAGCAATATATCCCTGTAACCCACCCAATTCTTCCATATTTTGGGTGGTTTGTGAGGGCAGCTTCTAGCCTTGTAAACTGCAATCTCTTAACTCATACAGTGATCCATTCCCCGCTTCCACACTGCTCATTTTTCCACTCTTTGGCTATATCATGTTTAGCGAGAGTCATTCCCAAGTAAAGGAGGGACAGTTTATGTCTATTCCCACCTAGGTCGTCTGTGAGATGTAGAAGGGCTACCTTCGGGTCCATCGGGCCCTACCAAGATAGAACCTCATGCAGGCAGGCCAACATTCCGTGCCAAAATCTGTCCGATGCAAGGCAGCTCCATACCGTGTAGAGGAATTTGCCCACCTCTATACCCCACCAGAGACACATCAGGGAGACAATCACTCCCATACTCCACAGCCTATGGAGAGTAAAATACACTCTATGGAGGTACTTAAATTGTATCAATATGGCATCCTCCTGCGGCATGTCCAGGACCTCCATCCATTCACCATTCTCCAATTCCCCAACAGCTGCCTCACATGGCGCGCGAAGAGCGCCAAACGGGTCTGGTTGGTCAGAGATAAGTGTTTGGTCGATTTTTTGATATTTTATGATCCCCAGGACTCCTAGAAGAAGTTTGCGCTCCAATGGGTTAAATTTAGAGAGTGTAGTTAATGTGGTAATGTATGAGGATAGTGCATAGCGGAACTGGAGGTACCTATGAAATTAGGTATGATAGAGTTGATACTTCGCCTGCAATTTATGATAGGACTGTACCCTGCATGACATCTCCCAGGGTTGATATCCTGATGAGATCCCACTTCTGAAATCCCATCAGGGCAGCCACCTGCGTAAGCATGTTCCCCCGTCATAGTGGCGTCTGCTCTGTCAACTTTCCCCACCATTTCAGTCGTCGATGCGAGGATCGCCTAGGGTCAGTAAGGGTCAGTAAGAGCCATGTCTCTGGGGGAAGGCCGTCCCACCCACCTCACCTGTAGAGATATACATCTCATGGGGAGCCCCCCATTGCCCACTTGTCTTGGGCATACACTGGGTCACCCTGTGTATCATACCACCAATCGTTGATGATGAGTAGATGTCCTGCCATGCAATAAGATTTGAAGTCTGCAGTGGTGATGCGTCCAGAGTAAGAGGACTGAAAGAATTTGTGTAGTGTGATACAGGGGTGCCCGCAGTCCATACGAGCCAGTTAAGAATAGAATCAGTTTGCAAAACCATCATCGCAGGAAAGGGTCTGGAAAATTCTGGAGTTGTTAAAAGAATCTGAGTAGAGATACCATTTTAAAAATGGCTCACCACCCAGTCAAGGACAAGGGAGAACCAACCAGGTTTTATGTCCTCGCCAAGGCGGGTCAGCAACGACTCTTTGTTAAGTGTCCACACTATTTTCTCATCTGGAGATACAAAGACGCCCAGGTACTTAAATCCATTAGTGGCTAGCCTCAGGCCCAATGCCCACTCAAGTCCCAGGGAGTCCACGCCCAATGCGAACACTGTACATTTGGAGGTGTTAATGTAATGTATTTTTGCACGAGCTGGAAGTGCCGGCCGCCATTAGGAACGGTCAGCGCTCTAGTCTTCCACGCACGCTTCTGAGAAAAGCAGGCATCTGCATTCGGAGTAGTGCAGTTGTTATCTGACCGCTTTTAAAATTGAATTTGAAACTGAATGTTTTTGCATTATTTTATTGATTGTGTTCTGCACTGTGGGGTCGCTGGGGGCATTTGTACAACCTACCTTCTTTTATGGCGGCCTTTCTGTTGCCCTCCGGTCCTCCGCAATCAGAAAGCTGATTGTTTGTGGGGAGAGGGCTAGTATTTTTGTACGAGCTGGAAGTGCCTGCCGCCATTAGGAACGGTCAGCACTCTAGTCTCTCCACGCACTTGGGGGCATAAATACAACCACGCTTGCGGCTGGGCAAGCCCGCCTGCGCCGTCCGCACCTGTTCGCTGCCGGCTGCCAGGAAATGCTGCCTGTGCATCAGCAGGCCGGTCCTATGCTCATGATATGGTATTCGAGAGAGAGCCTGCGGCAATGGGGATTTGTGACGCCCTGTCCTGGTGGGAGATGTGCCCCTCAATTAGGCGAAAACCTCCTAGATTGGAGCTGCCCTTACTGCAGTTGGTCATCAATGCGTATGGAACTTAGGTTTGGCATTACTTATACTGCCCCTAAGGGGAACCATGTAGGGGGTAGAGAGTCCTCTGGAGCACTGACGCAGTCTGTAGGTGAGTCGGTTGCACCCTTTCAGGGGCTCTATCTTAACGCCAGACCTATTCCAAAACATGTGGCTGAAATTTGGGATGTGCTAGATGATTTAAAGCCGGATATTTGTCTTTTCAGCGAACGTGGCTGAATAATCACGCAACACCAGCTCTGGCAATAGCATTCCCAGCAGACTACTCGGTGGTACGTCTAGATAGATTGGGAAAGAGGAGTGGAGGGTTGGCAATTGCTACATGTCCCCCTTTTCATATTAAGATCCTCGATTCCGTCTCCAACCCAAACTTAGAGTTACTGATTTTCAAACTACAGCAAGGACTTAAGACCAAATGGATGGGAGCCTTAGTGTACCACCCTCCAGGAGGAAATAAGAGAGACTTCTGTACAGCATTATCTGAGAGGCTGGCTCCTTTCACGCTGTTAACTGACAAGTTTTTACTTGTAGCGGTCTTCAATCATCACCTGGAGGCATCTGCTAATGCAGATACCGCCTACCTGATGGCAGCTATGGAATCCTTTGACCTCTCCTCCAGAGTAAATAGTCCGATACACTTGGCGGGCCATGTTCTGGATACCATCTTTTCGAACATCTCAGAACTAACAGTCGAACCTCCATGGAGGGTAGGCTGGATGGACCATGCGAGTTTGAGCTTTTCCTGGGCCCATTTAAATCTTAGCGGAATTTCACAACCGCGCAAACAACTTCGTAGAGGCTGGAAGAAAGTTACAGAACCGGCTTTTAGCAGGGTCTATATTCCTCCTACCCTTAGGAACTGTAATGATTGTGACCAGGCCTTAGAATCTTTTGAGGCCTCTATCACAGAGGCTCTTGATCTCGCCGCACTGCTGAAGTTGGTTAATATACAGACCAGGGCAGCCCCAGCACCTTGGTATTCTGATATACTTAGAAAGGAGAAGGCCATGTGTAGGATAAAATAAAGGAAATGGAGAAAGTCCAAGTCCGAACAAGATGAAAGGAGCTACCGAGAGGCTCATAGAATTTACTTAAACAGGTGCAATATAGCTAGGAGAACCTACTTAGGTGCTCGTATTATAGGAGCGAAGGACTCCTCGCGTGAGCTTTTTGCTATCCTGAAGGAATTCACCAATCCCAGGGCAAATAATCCACTTCCGCCAGCAACTCAGGAATTATGTAACAACTTAGGGACACACTCCACCAATAAAGTTGATACAATGTATCACTCTATTTTTGGCCTGAAGAGACTGTCCATGAGGGAGTCCCCCGTCAGGGAAATCTTTGCCCCCGATTTTAGAATGTTTTCCTACCATTACTAGCGAACAGGTAGGAGCCCTTTTAGCCCAGGCGAAATCTGGATCTATTTTAGACCCAGCACCACCAGCGGTCATGTCTGAACTATCCTCGGTCGTTGCGGACTCACTGGCAGAGATATGTAACATCTCATTAGCGACTGCGACTTTCCCACGTAAATGGAAGAGCGCACGTCTTAAGCCTCTGCTGAAAAAGGCTTCAGCAGATCCTATGGACTGACAGAACTATAGGCCAATATCTCTCCTCCCGTGTTAACCAAGATTATGGAGACAATAATTAACCGACACCTCTCCAGCTATTTGGAACAGAACAAAATCTTGGACTCATCCCAGTCCAGTTTCCGGGCCTCTTATAGCATCAAGGCTGCCCTCTTAGAGGTCACGGACACGCTTAGGATGTCATTAGACAGAGACTCTCCAGTCATGTTGGTGCTTCTTGATCTGTCGGCAGCCTTTGACACCATCTCTCATAGTATCCTGCTGAGCAGGTTCAGAGAGATTGGTGTCAGAGGTCTGGCATTTGACTGGATTCAGAGTTACTTGTCAGATAGAACACAATGTGTTCAGCTGGACTCATATGTGTCACCTACAACTGCGGTGAACAAGGGTGTCCCACAGGGCTCTATATTGAGCCCCACGTTGTTCAATCTCTATGTCGCTCCCCTGGCCTCCATCATCAGACAGCATGGGTTTGAAACCATCTCCTATGCTGATGACAAGCAGTTGATAGTACACATTGAAAAAAAACCTGCAGAAACCAAGGCCAAGTTTATCAATTGTATGATGACCATTGCTAAGTGGATGAGGGAAAAGTTTCTGCAGCTAAACTCCTCTAAAACGGAGATGTTGCTGTTTGCAATGCAGATAAATTGTGGAGCACAGATTGGTGGCCGATAGAATTAGGAGAAGCTCCTGTTCCTAGGGGCTGAGCTAAGAACCTAGGGGTCAAAATAGATAACAAACTTTCAACTGAAGATCAGGTAAAAACTCTTGCAGGCACCTGTTATGGGACCATGCGGTCACTCAGAAAGATCTTCCCCTAGATTCCTTTGACTGCTAGAAAGACCCTGATTCAGGCGCTCCTTAGGAGTCTCTCGAACCACAAGACTTAAGGAGGGTCTAAGGGGAAAAAATTTTTAAAGACCAGCTCGTATCCTGTCCCCCAACTGAACTAATGCCACACACACGGAGGATACCGCGGTCTCTCAAAAGCTATACTAAACACTCAATAGTAGTGTTTGTAAAAAGCTGAACCGAACATATTACCTACAGACAAACAGTCCCTCAGGAGAAAAGTAGAGACAGACAGAAAATAGAGAAAAATGCCCATCAGCCCACCCAATGGCGGAAGTTCGTCATCTGGGTCTTTGTGAAATGATAACTGGTATCCACTAGCCACCTCATCTCATTTTATGAGGGTTGCTAGAACTGGAACCTCCAGTATATGCATAGACCAACAGGAAGAAGTAGTGGGCTGAAGGAGCAAGTTGCAGTGCACAAAGAGTGATGTGAAAAAAGAAAGCAAATTGTTAAAATTGCCTGTTCTGATGCCTAAGAAGAACTTTATTGGGTTTGAACAGCAAAACGGCAAGATTAAAACACAGAGTGGAGATAGTATGTAAAAAATTACTATCAATCATAGA
Organism: Lissotriton helveticus; assembly: GCF_964261635.1. Lineage (NCBI taxonomy): Eukaryota > Metazoa > Chordata > Amphibia > Caudata > Salamandridae > Lissotriton > Lissotriton helveticus. Next base: position 1,912,163,404 of record NC_136061.1, on the reverse strand, counting down.
TTACAATGGTCGACATGTTTCAGCCTTCACAGGCTTTCATCAGGACCTACGATATACACTACTGCAACAAAACAATAAATGTCGTGACATGATTATTTCGACCTACCAGTAATGTTAACTTCCAGGCAGTCTTATATCATAATGTCTCAAAATCCTCCTGAGGAAAAGAAGAAGTTTATTCAAATACACAACCAACACAGCGAGTATCAGAATTATTGACACAACCTCTAGTGTATTCTAGTGAAAAAAACTCCGTTTTTCGTGTGTAACTCACCCTTGACTTGAAGGGGATAGTACCTCACCTCACCTGGCGCTCGCTCAGGGTAGTAGAGGCCACGCTCTGTATTGGAGTACAAAGGCAAAAAATTATAACAAAAGTAGTTGTCATTGTAATATGTATCTATTTTGACTAAAATCAAAATCGGTTACTTAATTAAAATTTAAGAGGAATGACCATAGATGGTGCAGACAACACAAGGCAGACACTTGTTCAGATCAGGAATCAAAAATCCCAAACAAGAACCAGAGCATTACAAGTAACAAGGGAGAAAAATACACGAGATGACCAAGCCTACACTCACCTCTCCGTCGTTGCCTCCGGCTTTCATCTGAGCCGAGGGGAAGGTGACGAGACTAATCATCTCGTGAGTTTTAAAAGTCGAGAGCGGACCGTGAAGGGAGCTCTCTGTTACTTGTATAGATGTACCGATTGGTTTTACATTTTGCGTGTGCTGATTTGTCAAAAATGATCTGGCCGGAAATGAACTAAACAGATGGCTTCGCGTCTGTCTCAGAACATGCGGGAACCGGGGTTGCGGACCATGGAGGAAGAGGGCTGCAAAATGCCGTTTCTTCTCAGCCATTGGTTCTGTTGAATTCCGGAAATACTCCGCATGTCCTATCCTGGGCGGCCGGACACAGGATATTTACACGTTCATTGTCGATTCGTTCGGACTTGTGAAAAATCACTCTCGCTTCTTCATGCATTATAAATGCAAAAACTTATCAGCGGAAAAGGAGTCATTATCCGTTGAATATTCAGATATCGTATTGGGCAAAATATGTGGACCACGCCGTAAAGACGTACTAAATTTCCAAAAAGCCGGTATAGTCACCCTTTGTAATGATATGCATCATGTTAGCGATATCTTACACGGCAAAGTCGCATTTCCGTCAAATGATTGCTTAGTTGTCAAGCAATAAAATGCGATAAGGCGTGTGATTCCGCATTAGGTAGATGCGAAACACGACAGACAGAGTCGTCTAATGGTTGATTAGTATTTAGTAGCTGATTGTGATTATTATCCTTACAATAAAGCGGGCCAGATAGCGCGAATGTAGTTACCCCGTGTGTAATCCAGTCATAATAATCAGATATGGAAATAAAGAAAAAATTAAAGAAACAATTTTAAAGAAAAAATTTCCATTCCCTTAAAAGAAAAGGGGGGGTTTTGTGATATATGCTAAGTGTCAATCAAGAATGTGTAAAAAAAAAAATTTTTACTTTTTTTTTAACATTATAGGAGCAATACTGGTAGTGTTGTCTACTGACCATTAAGAAAAGGGGGGAAAAAAGGATGAAAAAACCAGGTTCTTTTGATACTCTATATCTGGTGACTGATAGTAATATGAACTATGTCAGTAACTGTAAAAAAAAATATTTTTTGAGAAACTTTTTGGGTATCCCACTTTGATAAGACTCTGTTTTGTCAGATCTGCAGCCAAGGAATATCATCATTCAACCCTTCAGTGTCACTCTTCATCTTGAAAACCCATTTCTGTTCTTTTCTGAACAGAAAGGCGGAAATGTCACTGACATATGGGGGTATGAATGGTTGCTCCAGTACTAACCATTCCAAATCGTCTGACGAATGTTTCATCGTGAGGAAGTGGTTCGTCAATCGAGTTGCTTGTTTATTCCGTCTTATTGTACTCTTATGCTCCTGTATTCGCAGTTTGACCTTCCTGGTCGTCATCCCTATATAACGGAGGGCACACGGACACGTGATCTGGTAGATGACCTTTTCACTGTTACAGTTCGTGTGCCTCCTTAGCATCCAGGGTCGCGATGTACCAATGTCAACCGACAAGGTTCTCCTAGTCTGTGGACACACCGAGCAATTGCCACATGGGTGGTGTCCTTGTACAGGCGGAAGATTCCACAATGTTGTTATTGTGTCAGGAGTGGAAGTTCTTGGTCTAGTATGAACAAGCTCATCCCGAAGTGATGTGCTTCTTTTGAAGGAAAAAAGTGGTAGGGGTAACTTAACACCTGAGCTGTTCAAAATCCGCCACTTGTGTCTTATGATCTTCTGGATCTGCGTGGATGCCGTGCTGAATGTGGTGACGCATGTCAGGCTCTCCAAAGGAGGTTTAGTGGTTGGTGGAGCAAGTAATGCGTCACGGTGGTTGTTGGAAGCCCTCTTATTGGCTTGTTTGATTATTTTGCTTGGATAGAGTCTTGCCTTGAGTCTGTCAGTCAAATCTTCAGCTTGAGCTACAAAATCGTCTTTACGGCGTGGTCCACATATTTTGTCCAATACGATATCTGAATATTCAACGGATAATGACTCCTTTTCCGCTGATAAGTTTTTGCATTTATAATGCATGAAGAAGCGAGAGTGATTTTTCACAAGTCCGAACGAATCGACAATGAACGTGTAAATATCCTGTGTCCGGCCGCCCAGGATAGGACATGCGGAGTATTTCCGGAATTCAACAGAACCAATGGCTGAGAAGAAACGTCATTTTGCAGCCCTCTTCCTCCATGGTCCGCAACCCCGGTTCCCGCATGTTCTGAGACAGACGCGAAGCCATCTGTTTAGTTCATTTCCGGCCAGATCATTTTTGACAAATCAGCACACGCAAAATGTAAAACCAATCGGTACATCTATACAAGTAACAGAGAGCTCCCTTCACGGTCCGCTCTCGACTTTTAAAACTCACGAGATGATTAGTCTCGTCACCTTCCCCTCGGCTCAGATGAAAGCCGGAGGCAACGACGGAGAGGTGAGTGTAGGCTTGGTCATCTCGTGTATTTTTCTCCCTTGTTACTTGTAATGCTCTGGTTCTTGTTTGGGATTTTTGATTCCTGATCTGAACAAGTGTCTGCCTTGTGTTGTCTGCACCATCTATGGTCATTCCTCTTAAATTTTAATTAAGTAACCGATTTTGATTTTAGTCAAAATAGATACATATTACAATGACAACTACTTTTGTTATAATTTTTTGCCTTTGTACTCCAATACAGAGCGTGGCCTCTACTACCCTGAGCGAGCGCCAGGTGAGGTGAGGTACTATCCCCTTCAAGTCAAGGGTGAGTTACACACGAAAAACAGAGTTTTTTTCACTAGAATACACTAGAGGTTGTGTCAATAATTCTGATACTCGCTGTGTTGGTTGTGTATTTGAATAAACTTCTTCTTTGCCTCAGGAGGATTTTGAGACATTATGATATAAGACTGCCTGGAAGTTAACATTACTGGTAGGTCGAAATAATCATGTCACGACATTTATTGTTTTGTTGCAGTAGTGTATATCGTAGGTCCTGATGAAAGCCTGTGAAGGCTGAAACATGTCGACCATTGTAATCTATGATTGATAGTAATTTTTTACATACTATCTCCACTCTGTGTTTTAATCTTGCCGTTTTGCTGTTCAAACCCAATAAAGTTCTTCTTAGGCATCAGAACAGGCAATTTTAACAATTTGCTTTCTTTTTTCACATCACTCTTTGTGCACTGCAACTTGCTCCTTCAGCCCACTACTTCTTCCTGTTGGTCTATGCATATACTGGAGGTTCCAGTTCTAGCAACCCTCATAAAATGAGATGAGGTGGCTAGTGGATACCAGTTATCATTTCACAAAGACCCAGATGACGAACTTCCGCCATTGGGTGGGCTGATGGGCATTTTTCTCTATTTTCTGTCTGTCTCTACTTTTCTCCTGAGGGACTGTTTGTCTGTAGGTAATATGTTCGGTTCAGCTCCTTAGGAGTCGCCTTGATTATGGCAACTCTTTACTGGTAGGTTTGCTATCTAAGTTGCAGGTGGTGCAGAACACCGCAGCTCGCCTGGCTCTTGATAAACCAGCACGAACCCCCTCCCCCTCTTGCGCTTTCTACATTGGCTCCCTGTAAAAAAGCGTGCTATCTTTAAGTTGCTTTGCATGGTCTTTAAGTCCCTTCACAGGCTGGGTCGGCATATCTGACTAATAAGATCGAACGTTACCAACCGGGGAGATAACTTAGATCTAGCAATCGCAACTTGCTTTGTGGGAGGAGAATAAGGAAAGTTAAAATGGGAGGACGTGCTTTCTCTTATCTGGCCCCCACACATTGGAATGAGCTTCCTGAAGCTATTCGTGCCTGCACTAACTTTATACAATTTAAAAAGCTGCTTAAGACCTGACTGTTCTAAAGAGCGAAGTCCTTACTCCTCTTCCAGTTGCTTCTCTTCTCGGGTGCCGAGAGATCCCCTTGCGGATGATTTGTGCGCCTTATAAATGAGTTAATAATAATAATAATAATAATAGTGGCTAGCCTCAGGCCCAATGCCCACTCAAGTCCCACTGTGTCCGCGCCCAGTGCGAACACTGTACATTTGGAGGTGTTAATGTAAAGACCAGAAGTCGCTGAGTATCTGCATGATCTGCAGTATTGAGTGTCCTGTGGAGGCCGGTGCTATAAGAAAAAAGAGGACGTCATCTGCGTACAGCACTATCCTATCTGCACCCCAACTGACAACCCGTACCTGAGCACCCACCTGCACCCACACTGCCAATGGCCCCATGGCCAGAGAAAACAGTAGGGGGGACAAGGGGCAGTCCTGTTGCGTTCTATGCTGTACAGGGAATTACTCTGATCTAGCTCTGGCCACTCGCACAGAAGCTGTTAAGTCGTTATACAGTAAATAGAGGTAGGAAAAGGAATTGTGGAACAAAGTTAAGGCACCGGAGGCGCAAAAATAAATCAGGGAATCAAACGCTTTGTCAATATCTGCTAGAAGGAATACTGCTGATTTGTGATGCCCTCTGGGATGTGAACCCTGCCTGATCAGGGTGAACTAGGTCTGGGACCTGCTGTATCAAATGATTAGCCAGTGCCTTGGCCAATACCTTGACCTCTAAGTTGAGTAGCGAAACAGGGTGTTAGGAGGAAAGGTCATACAGCGGCCGGCCAGGCTTAGGGAAAACTACGATCTCCACGTGGTGTCAGTCTGGTGGCAGAATGGTTTTGGTAGTCGTGGATGGCGTACAATGTTTTGATTGACTCTGCTATTGGAGCTTTACCTCACTTCTTCATTAATTTTCACTTGCCACAGAGGAGTACATTCTTTGAACCACGTCACAACACTGACCCCACACTTACCTCTGCCACTGAAGATTTTGACCTGCAGTTGATGTTCTGAGGTTTTTTCTACACGTTTTCCGCTAACTTCCTTCGGTACTGCGACATAATGTAGCATGAATGCTTGTGTAATGAGTCACTTTATTTATGTATTTTATTTATTTAAGAGGTTTTATATAGCGCTGGCTTCACCCTTGGGTATCAGAGCACTTTACAGTGGAATGAAGATAGTACATGGGTTACAAAACAAATAGTAACGAAATGCAACATTTCCAAATGGTAGATTTAAAGAACAAAAAGGAAACACATATCTTGATTTTGATACAATGTGAGAGGATGAAGCTATTTATAAAACAAAATATGAATGAAATAATAAAAATTATAAGACAATAAAAAGGAGCTAGACTCTTTTTTTTGTCAATAGTAAGGGGTTAGGCGAGTGTGGTATGATGGGAGGGCAAATTGATAGGAGAGAGGTGGAAAGAGGGGGACGCAGGAGGTGAGGATTGGTACGTAGGAGGTGAGTAGGTGTTGGTAGAGTACAGGAGAGGTGGGAGAGAGGGGGGAAGGTAGGAGATTTAACAGGAAGAGATGTGCGGCATGAATGGAAATAGAATTATTATGGGCCCCAGTATTTGTGAAGCAGGTGCATTTTAAGGTAATTTTGAAACTGACGTATGAAGGGTTAAGTCGTAGGTCTTCAGGGAGGGAATTCCAGATGCTGGGAGCCTTAACAGAGAAGGAGCGAGATTGTGAGGCTTTCTTTTTTAGCAGAGGGGGGATGAGGAGGAGAGAATTACAGCTTCTCATCGGTCGGGCTCTGCCCGCTTTTTTGAGTTTGTTTAAAAGGTAGAGCGGGATCTTTTGATGGAGGGCTTTGTGCGTAATGCCGGCTAATTTGGAGGTAGATCTGCCTTCAATTGAAAGCCATTTAAGGGAGATGTGGTCAGAACGTTTGCAGTCAGTTGTAAGCCTCGCCGCTAGGGATTGTACAACTGATTTGAAATCTTCCACTGGAATGAAGGGTTTGATGTTTTTGAGATGTTGGAGCGTAAAAAGTGCTCCTTTTGCCGAGTTTTTTATATGGGACTTGAACATGAATTTACTGTCGAAGGTGATGCCGAGGGATTTTACTGATTCAGAGAGGGTGAATGGACAGTTTAGGGCATTAATGTCAAAGATCCATGTTTGGTTGGGGAGAGGGTTGTTTTGGGAGAGAAAAGAATGATTTCTGTTTTATTAAGATTAAGATTGAGGTGATTGATATAGAACAAGGATTGGATTTTGGTCAGGGCAGTGTTAAGGTGCAGTACATCAGAGTGGGATTTAATGTTATAGTACAGTTGGGTGTCATCAGCATATAGGTGATAGTTAAAAATACCTGCTTGTTTGAGAATGAGGGTAAGGGGCTCCATGAATAGGTTGAAGAGAGCAGAAGAGAGGATGGACCCTTGGGGGACACCGAGGGAGACTGGAATGGGGCTGGATAGGCAGTTTTGGATTTTAACTTGTTGGGTTCTGTGTTGGAAATAGGAGATGAACCAGTTACGGATGGTGCCATTAAGGCCAAACCGAGATTTAAGTGTAGAGAGTAAGGTTGAATGGTTAACTGTGTCAAATGCCGCAGAGAGGTCCAGGAGAATGAGTAGGCAGGTCTCGCCATTGTCTAGGGCAAGGTGGATGTCATCAACGTTTAGCAATGCAGTTTCAGTGCTGCAGCCTTTGCGGAAGCCGGATTGTAGAGGGTCGAGTAGGTTGTAAGTGTCAATGTGTTTATCCATTTGCTGAGGGGCACATTTTTCAAGGGCTTTAGAGAGTATGGGGAGGTTTGAGATGGGGCAGAGGTTGTTGGGGTCGTTCGGGTCGGCCTTAGGGTTTTTTGGAATGGGCATGATTTGTCCAAGTTGGAGGGAGGCCGGGACGCACCCTGATGAAAGGGAGGAGTTGATGATATTGGTCCAAAACGGTACAATGACGAGCATTAGGTCATGGATGAGGGAGGTTGGGAGAGGGTCTTTACTGTGAGAGGATGGTTTTAATTTGGACAGGATGTTAAAGACTTCAAGTTCGGAGACGGAGTGAAAATTCAGCCAGGAGGCGTTGTTTTTGAGCTGGTTGTTATCAGGGGGAAATTCAGGAGGGGTTGAGGATAGTGGGGGTGGGGAGGATGCAGGAGGTGCGAGCAGAGGGGAGGGTGTTGAAATAGTTTCAGAGGGACAGAGGGGGTTGGGGGATTTGAGTTAAAGTGAAGGATTGGTCAATTTTGGCAATTGTTTCAGAGAAAAAGTTAGCTATTTCTTTGCATTTGCTTGTGGTGGCAGACATGTTGGGGGGCGGGGGAGGTTTGATTTCTAATACTTTTAAACAGTTCTCTGGGTCTATTTTGGCCCGGGAGAGCTGTGTTTGGAAGAAGGAAGCCTTTTCAGCGGAGATGTGCTTCTTGTACACGGATCTAGCGGTTCGAAGGAGGACAAGATTGGAGAGGGAAGGGTGTTGTCTGTCTCCAGGTTCGTTCTGTAAGTGTAAAAACTTGTCTTTCATTGTTGAGGTCTAAGTTAATCCACGATTTGGCAGGGATATTTTTAAGAGTTTTTGGTTTGGGTGGTGCAGGTTGATCAGGAACCTCGGAGACAGTTTTATTGCAATGCTCAGTGAGTTTGTTTGCATTGAGAGAGGGAGGTGCGTGACTGAGTTGTGCTTGGAGTTTGGCCTCTAGTACATCTGGGGGGACACAATTGAGGTTTCTGGATAACATTGTGGGTTTGTTGCTTTTAGTAGGGGCAGGCTAGGTTAAGGGTGAGATCAAGAACAATATGAGGTGGTGATCGAACCAGTTGATAGAGATGATGTTGGAAAGGGATGCCAGATTACTGTTAGCAATGATGGCGTCAAGAGTAGCCTCTTTAAAATGGGTTTGCCGGTACCTTTGTACAATAGTGATTGGCTTCATATTGAGCGACTAGCCTCTGCACAGTCAATGTCATGATCTTATGTCGTAACAGTATGCATATGGTGGCTCTGACACATTTGTCTATTTGCCTTGAAAACGCAATCAAGAGATCTTGAGTAAAAAAAAGAAAGAAAGAAATGGAGCACCCCTTTACAGTACCTGTATGTAAGTTGACTGAACTGGTCCTAATTTGTGGCACCATGTGGGTCGCTCTGACCTTAAGGCTTTCCAAAGCAGTTATCTCCAAATATGTAATCATACTTTTCCTATAAGCAATTTGCATTGACTCACAAATATTATAAACACACTACATCCCCCTATAAGCTCCATAACGACTTACACTGAGCCAAGCAATTTGTTCACCTGTGCCTACTGTGCCACCCACAAACCAGTCATTCCTATGGAAGGTATAGACAAATAAGTAACTATCCTTTCTCCAACCTAGATCAATTTCGCTCACCAATTTTCATATTGATTCTAATGAAGAGAGCACCCCTCTACACCACCTGTATGTAAATTGCCTGACCCAAGCAACATTTTACTACAGGTAGCACCAAACTGGTTGTCCTTACTTCAATAAATTCCTACGGAGTTACATCTGAATAAGTAATTGTAGTTCTCTTATAGGAACAACTCATTGCCTCGCAAATATTTTTCAAACACTCCACTTCCCCTTACAATCTCCATATGGATTTATCCTGAGCCAAGCAATGTTTCTACCTGTGCCCACTGTGCCACTATCAAGCCAATGAATTCCTATGGAATTATAGACAAATAAGTAACCATACATTCTCCCATTAAGTTCAGTTTGGCTTCACAAATTTTCATATTGATTCTAATAATGGGAGAATCCCTCTATAATACTTGTATGTAAATTATGTGAGGCTAGCAAAATTTGTCGCAGTAGGTGGCAGCAAACTGGTTGCCCTCACCTCAATGCATTCCTATGCAGTTGCATCCAAATGAATAATTATACTTTTCCTATAAGATAATCACATTGGCTCACAAATATTTATGGTGTTTTTCAAGCAAGCCAAATTCCCTAATAGTTTCAAGAGGATTTAGTCTGAGCCAAGCACTGTTTTTACCTGTGCCCATTGTACCACCCTCTAGCCAAAGCATTCCTGCGGAGTTATAGATATTAAGCACCCATCCTTTCTCCCATGAATATCAACTTGGCCCACCAATGTTCATATTGGTACTATGTAACAGGGTTGGGACGGGTGGCCGGGTCGACTGGTGGACACCTGATGATGCCTCCCCTTCTACCCTACAGTCGGAGTCACCGAGGGATGAATGGAAACCACGCCAAGGAAAATATGAGGAAACATCTGCAGGTTCCTTTAACTGGGCGGACATCGACGGAGACGAGGCCACGCCTACCACTGACGTGGACGCATCGGGATGGTTCAAAACAGGGGAAGCCCTGTATGCGGCGTGTGACGTCACCGACGGCTCGAGAGGAGAAGGCGAGGAGAATCCTACGAAGGAGAACGAAGAGGACGATAGGACCGGTTTACCGGATTGCGGAGGAGAGCCAGGAGGCCAACGACCCTGTGTTCCGCCGTGCCACACTCCCGAGGGAGGAGTGTGGCTTGCTCAGGTACGGCGGCGTTGGGCGGCTTGGGAGAAAGAGTGCTCCCAGTACCTAGTATAAGTTCCCCGTTCGTGCCTCTCCTTGGTGTGTTTTCCCGATACCTGTTACCCGCAACCCCTCCTTCTACCCTTCCTCCTTCCTTCCTCACCTCGCTACTATTCCCTGAAGCACTAGTCCCGAGTGTGCCTGTTCGACTGCACGTTCACACCGGTGTCCCATCACTAGCACGGGGTTCCCCTGGGGAGACTCTGTATCAGATTGGCAACTAACGGCCTCCCTCTTGTCCGTTTTCTTCCCCATCTTGGCTCCACCATCGCTACACCGGGGAAGGCGGTCCCGAGAGAACATCACGTGTCCGGAACTCTGGAGAAAGAAGGCCTAAACACGGATAACCGGGAGTTCGCTAAAGAAAGACTTACTTACAGGACAAGACGCACAATCAAAATAAAGCCCAGTCTAATCCGATACTCTGGTCAGCCTCTTCCTGTTGCGGCGCCTGTTCCACCTCTAGCAAGTGTCCCCAGCCCCTCTCCCCAGGCTACAGTGGTGTCAGAAGTGGGATCTCTCCCCTCCATACCAGACACAGCCATGGAACAGGTGGTGCAGCAGTTGATAGAGGGACAGCAAAAACTGGAATGGGCCATAGGCCAACAGATGTCAACTGCAGACGCAGACCGCGACCTGTTTAAAAACACGATTTCAGCGCAAATCGAGGGCTTGCAAAAAGTAGTACAAAGCGCCAACGTCCCTGTACCAACGGAGAGACGGGCATTTGGGCCACATCCCTCGGGGATGCAACTTCAGAAGTATGTGCAAGGGGAAGATCCTGACGCTTTTCTCCTTAACTTTGAGCGTGCAGCAAGAGCGTGTGGGTGGCCTGAAGACAAATGGCCCTTCTTTCTTGCACCCTTGTTGTCTGGTGAGGCACAAGCCGCCTACCAAGTGGCTAATCATGCTGGGATAACACCATATGGAACAATCAAAGCGGTAATCCTGGACCACTTGGGCTTAGACACAGAGGCCTACAGACTGCGATTTCGAAAAGAAAAGGGGGTCGCTGGGGAACACCCAAAGACATTATATCTAAGACTGAAGATGGCAGCCGATAAATGGCTGAAACCAGAGAGTAGGAGTAAAGAGGAGATAATGACCAGCATCTATTTAGAACAGTTTATGGAGGCCCTGCCATACGGCACTCAACGGTGGCTCAGACAGCATTCAGGCCTTACGGCTGAACAAGCGATTGAGATGGCTTCCAATTACAACAGGGCACTGCCCCGTGCCTTTCCTTGGGAAACGGACAAGGGACCCAAAGGACCCCCAGGAATAGCAAAGCAAGACAGAAAACCAAAGCAGACCCCCGAAATGATAAAACCCAGACCCATTCGCCCTGAACTGCCTACCATAAGGGGTCCGCAATGTTTCGATTGCGGAGAGTGGGGACATATCGCCAGAATGTGTCCACGGAAAAGACCAACCGAAGAACCCATGGAGGTTGGATACATTCCAAGGGCCGTGATGTACACCACGGAGATGGGTCCGTCTTTTTATGTAAGGGTACAAGTGAAAAGCAAGTGTGTGAAAGCCCTGTTAGATTCTGGTTGCAAACAATCAGTTATTAAGAAGCAGTTGGTCTTACCCTCTCAGCTCGGCCATAACATGGTAGTACACATCAGATGTGTACAGGGAGACGTGAAACCGTATCCTGTGGCTCACCTGACCCTTAGGCCCTTGGGGGGAGACCCTTGTGTAGTAAAGGTAGGAGTAGTGGAAACGCTACCTGAGGACCTGTCTCTAGGGGTAGACAACCATGACTTCCTGAGTCTCTTCCGGAAAAATATAGAACAGGCACCAGCAGCTTACTTAACCACAGACCCCTGGGAGTTAGATCGGGGTTTTAAGTTCGCCCAGATAAACGATCCATCCCTTCTGAACGCATGGGAGGCAGCCCATGTAGCCGAGGCAATACCAAATCAAGGGTATCCCAGGTTCAGAATTATCAACGACCTCTTGTACAGAGAAGGGAAGGCAGGTGATTCTCCACAATTAGTTGTTCCACAAGACTTTAGGGACCAAATCTTGTTTTATGCCCATACACATCTAACGGCAGGGCATAGTGGGGCTGAAAAGACTTTACAAAACATCACCAGACTCTTCTTCTGGCCTGGTATTTACAAAACAGCACGGATACAGCTCGGTGCACTTGGATGACATCGTCATCTTTAGTACCACATGGGAAGACCACCTGGAACACATAGTCCTCATTTTAAAGGCCCTACAAAAAGCAGGCCTGCACATAAACTCAAAGAAGTCAAGGGCGGCTTTTTCCAAGGTGAAATATCTGGGGTTCATGTTAGGGGAAGGGGTTATCGCTCCTCAAGAAGAGAAGATAAAAGCAATCACTAGCACCCCGTTTCCGTCCACAAAGAAAGAACTTCGGGCTTTTTTAGGGCTGATAGGGTATTATATGAGGTTCATCCTGAATTTTGCAGATCTGGCCGCTCCTTTGACAGATCTCCTTAAAAACAACAACAAAAACAGCATCGGGAAATACCCATCCCCAGAAGCCTGCAAGGCTTTCGAAGCCCTAAAACAAGCCATCACCTCAAGCCCGGTGCTGATTCCCCCGGACTTTGACAAACCCTTCTCTCTAGCAACAGATGCCTCGGATACTGGAATCGGAGCAGTTTTGTCGCAGTCAGGCGAGGATGGGTTGGAACACCCCGTCCTCTTTATAAGCCGTAAACTACACCAAAGGGAATGTAAATACCCTACAGTGGAGAAGGAATGCTTGGCGATCCGCTGGGCTGTCGACAAGTTGCGATATTACCTTGAAGGAAAAACGTTCACTCTATACTCAGACCACGCTCCCCTGCAATGGATGCAGAGAAACATGACTCAGAACGCCAGGGTACTCAGGTGGTTTTTGTTTCTTCAGCCTTTTGCGTTCCAGATAGTACACAGAAAAGGGACTGAGAACGGCAACGCTGATTACCTGTCGAGGGTGCCCCTTCTCCCCGACCGGGAGAATCCAAGGGGGGAGGAGTGTAACAGGGTTGGGACGGGTGGCCGGGTCGACTGGTGGACACCTGATGATGCCTCCCCTTCTACCCTACAGTCGGAGTCACCGAGGGATGAATGGAAACCACGCCAAGGAAAATACGAGGAAACATCTGCAGGTTCCTTTAACTGGGCGGACATCGACGGAGACGAGGCCACGCCTACCACTGACGTGGACGCATCGGGATGGTTGAAAACAGGGGAAGCCCTGTATGCGGCGTGTGACGTCACCGACGGCTCGAGAGGAGAAGGCGAGGAGAATCCTACGAAGGAGAACGAAGAGGACGATAGGACCGGTTTACCGGATTGCGGAGGAGAGCCAGGAGGCCAACGACCCTGTGTTCCGCCGTGCCACACTCCCGAGGGAGGAGTGTGGCTTGCTCAGGTACGGCGGCGTTGGGCGGCTTGAGTGGGGAGAAAGAGTGCTCCCAGTACCTAGTATAAGTTCCCCGTTCGTGCCTCTCCTTGGTGTGTTTTCCCGATACCTGTTATCCGCAACCCCTCCTTCTACCCTTCCTCCTTCCTTCCTCACCTCGCTACTATTCCCTGAAGCACTAGTCACGAGTGTGCCTGTTCGACTGCACGTTCACACCGGTGTCCCATCACTAGCACGGGGTTCCCCTGGGGAGACTCTGTATCAGATTGGCAACTAACGGCCTCCCTCTTGTCCGTTTTCTTCCCCATCTTGGCTCCACCATCGCTACACCGGGGAAGGCGGTCCCGAGAGAACATCACGTGTCCGGAACTCTGGAGAAAGAAGGCCTAAACACGGATAACCGGGAGTTCGCTAAAGAAAGACTTACTTACAGGACAAGACGCACAATCAAAATAAAGCCCAGTCTAATCCGATACTCTGGTCAGCCTCTTCCTGTTGCGGCGCCTGTTCCACCTCTAGCAAGTGTCCCCAGCCCCTCGCCCCAGGCTACATACTAATAAAGAGAACATCCCTCTATACTACATAGACCAAAAGCACTATTGACAGGCTCAGGGAAAAGAGTGAGGTCCTACAACAACACATCCTACAACTTGAAAACCAACATATCCTCTTGCAAGGGAGGTGCTAACACCTTGAGAATAGGTCTCGACATAACACCATTTGTATTGGAGGAATACCAACCAACATCACTTATGTTGACCTCTCAAAACACCTCTCAGATCTGTTGGACCGTATCCACGAGAGAAGCAAGAGCAACCCCATGCACATGGATATAGCTATAGGGTTACCTTTCTCCAAAGAGCTGGGACTTGTATGCCAGATTGCGTTGGGGATACTACAAGCATTTAGTATAGAGGCCTTGACGCCCATTGGGCTAAGTAGCGCTATATAAATCGGGTTTTATTCATTCATTCATTCAGATGTTCTCACCCATATTAATCATTTTGCATATAATGAGTGTTAGAATGGAGGTTTCTAGTTGGCAGAGGCAGGGACCCTTGTCCAAGTAGGGACCCTTCTTCCTAGTCAGGATAAGGGGGATACACTTCCAAAATAACCCCTGGTAGCTTGGCATGAGCAGACAGGCTTATCTTAGAGGCAGTGTGCAAAGCATTTGTAAACACATACAGTAATACAGTAAAAACACTACAAATGGACACCACACTAGTTTAGAAAAATAAGTAATCTTTATCTAAACCAAAACAAGACCAAACAACAAAAAATCCAACATTCAATACTCTTAAAAATAGTTACTGTGCAAAATAACCTTTGAAATCCAGGAAAAACATGAAAATACATTTCCTGCGACTGTTAGCTCCATCCGGGGCTACCGCGATACTGAATACGACAGAGCCTAACAATTCCAGCCAACCATGTCGATACGGGTTAGCAAAAAAGTCAACAGACTCGGAGACAGTATCTTTAGTTGTTGCGGCCGACACAATGGTACGAGCCGGTCCGAGCAACAGTCGCGGCTGAGATGTGAAATGCAAATGTTGCAGCGAGCGGTGTCCTCATGGCTCAGTGCAGGTAGCAGCTCGTTGAAGGAGTCAGTGAGACCAAGGCTTGCGTTGCAGGGTGAGGCGGTGCTCAATGCGGTGGTGGCAGGTCACGATGCGGCGACGGAGTCGGTTGGTGTTGGAGTCGGGCAGCGACGGAGTCAAAGACTTCAGTGTAGCATAGGGCAAAGCGTTGCAGAGTGCAATGCCTACAGGACGGGGTGCACGCAGCGGCTCGTTGACGGAGTCGGTGACCCCAGGGTTGCGTTGCGGAATGAGACGGGGCTCTCTACGGTGCTTTCAGGACACGGTATGTTGCGACAGACTTGATGACAAAGTCTGTTACCCTTTTCTTCTCCAAGCAACTGAAACCAGCGGTTCCAGAGACGGTGCCCAGAAGTTTGGTGAGGTCTTTGATGTTCCTGAGACCTTGTAAACTGGGGGCAAGCTCAAGCCTTTGGAGATCTTCCTCGAGCAATGTCCTTTTTTCCTTTCCTTGGCAGCAAGCAGCCACTGCAGGTCAACCCCAGACAGCAAAAATCACAGGGGCAGTATTCCTCCTCAGCTTGTCTGGCTCTTCTCCTTGGCAAAGGTTCCTCTTGATTCCCAGAAGTGAACTAAAAGTCTGGGGTCTGAGCCCCTCTTTTTATACACAAAAATCATTTGTGCTCTGAAGGCAAAGAGTGTCTGTACCCAGCCTAAACCAGTTCTGTCCTCACTGAAGCGGCTTCCTGGCAGAAGGTAGAAACACCTTTGTGGAATGCAGACCAGGCCCATTTAGGTGAAAGGAAATCTCCTCCTCCTAATCTAAATGCAGCTCTGGTCTATTCAGCCCAGCCCTGACTCACCAGACTCTCTGGGGCTCCTCCCCAGCTCCTGTCATCCTAAAGCCAGAAATGCAACACACAAACCATATAGAGGCATACTGGATGGCTAAGCAAGAAAATACCAACTTTCTAAAAGTGGTATTTTCAAACACAGAACGTAAAAAATCACCCTCACTAAAAGATGCATTTTATCATTCCGGGGTTCAGGCATACTAAACTTTATTTTCCTACCTTATTCCAAGGGGTAGTTAGGTTTAGAAGATGTTATAAACAACTCCCCATTCTATCCTATGGGAACAGGTAGTCTTGCAATAGTGAAAAATGAAATTGGCAGTAATTCACTATCAGGACATGCCACACACACCAGGCCATGTCCTACCTTTCACATATACTGTACCCTGACCACAGGAGTACATTTGGCCTCCCTTAGTGGTGACTGATATGTCAGAAAAGGGACGGTTACGACCTGGCAACTGCGTGCACTTGCCAAGTCGACATTGCAGTACTAGATTGCACACAGGCTCTGCAATGGCAGGCCAGAGTTACATTTACAGGCTGCTAATGTGGGTGGCACAATCAGTGCTGCAAGCCCACTAGCAAACATTTGATTTACAGGCCCTGGGCGCACACGGTGCACTGTACTAGGGTCTGACAAGTCAATCAAATATGCTAATCATGGAATCACTAATCCTTAACAACAATTTACAAAGGGAGCACTTGTACTTTGGCACTCACCAGCAGTGGCAAAGTGCCCAAAGCATCTAGGCCAGCAAAACGGAGTCCAACACACAGCATAAACACAGGAGGCAAAGGCAACAATACAGGGGAGACCTACGCCAATGGTGCCAGGTCTAACACGTGTCCCATCCAGCTGAAATATGGGGAGAACTTTTCACCCCCTTGGGAGTTCTCTTCACTAAGGCAGAAAAATCTGGACAGACCATCAGTATTGGGGTGTTCTACCGTGAAGTCCATCCCCTGTAGAGAAATTGACCACCACAACAACTTTGGGTTCTCACCCCTCATTTGCATCAACCATCTGAGGGGCCTGTGGTCTCTGTGAACCCGGAAGTGAGTCCCAAACAAGTAGGGCCTCAGCTTCTTCAGTGCCCAGACCACAGCAAATGCCTCACGCTTAATCGCACTCCACCTCTGTTCCTGTGAAGGTAACCTCCTACTAATGAAGGCTACAGGTTGTTTTAGGCCCTCCTCATTTAGCTTTGAGAGCACCGCTCCCACCCCATGTTGTGAAGCATCTGCCTGCACAATGAATTGCCTTGAGAAGTTGGGCGCTTGAAGCACGGGCATCGTGCACATTGCAGATTTCAGGGCATCCAAAGCCTTCTGGCAGGCATCAGTCCAGTTCGCCTTCCTGGACTGCTCCTGGAAGTCAGCTCTGTCAAGGGGGCAACAATGAAGCCATAACCCTTGGCGAATCTACTGTAATACCCGGTGAGTCCTAAGAAGGCTCTCATCTCTGTCTCGTTCTTGGTGGATTCCCAAGCCAGAATGGTATCAATCTTGGGCTGTAGGGGGCACCACCTGGCCGCTCCCCACCTGGTGTCCCGAGTACACCGCAGAACCCTGCCTGATCTGGCACTCACTTGCCTTGATCATGAGGCCTGCCCTCTGCATAGCCTTCAACACTTCCCAGAGGTGGTGCAGGTGTTCCTTCCAAGTGGCACTGAACACTGCAATGTCATCCAGGTAAGCGGCACTGAAATCCTCCAGCACCGCCAACACCTAGTTGACCAATCTCTGAAAGGTGGCAGGGGCATTCTTCAACCCAAAGGGTCTCACCTGGAATTGGTAGTGCCGCTCTGGTGTTGAGAATGCTGACCTCTCCTTTGCAAGAATAAAAAAGAAGGGAGGTCCCTAACTCATCCAATTTGGGACAAGGAGAAGTACAAGATTGAAGTAGAAGGGTCCCAAGTATACATAAACCAGTAAGGTTTACCTTTACAAGACCTATAGATCCGCAATTGTTGGTACACCACTAACTAAACATAGGCATCACTACGACTAGTTGTTCTCTACATGCACTCAGATATTGATCAGAATTTCTTAAGTCTCAGAATAATCTGAAGTCACCATATATAGGACAGTCACAGAGTTTTGCACGATAAATTCATACAAGTTTATTAGATACAAAGTTTTCAATCAGCATTTTATGTTATAATCAGTCTAAAATCACAAAACATATATAAAACCAGTAAGACAATACTGTGAATACAAATAACAAATAAGAGTTAAAAAAGAAACAATTTGTCGACGCAGCGTTTTGGTTTTTTGAAGTTAAAAACACCTTCTTCAGGACAGTTTCTTTAGTTTAGCAGTACACTGGGGACCTTTCCATTCTCCCTTATGCGTATGGTTCAGCAACTCTATATATCACCTCTCTCAGTGTGAGTGCTGTGTTAGAATTTACCTTTATTATCAGTGTCAGTCCACTTAGCAAACTACAGCGGAGCCACCGTTTTCAACTGCAAGTACTCTATCTTGGAGCTGATTTCATGCACAGGCGTGGCTGGTATATGACCATATTCTAATTTTAGTGTTGATCCAACTTTTATCATGGATTGCCTTCAAAGTGGGGGCCTGCAGGCTAGGTCTCTTTTCAATTGGGACCAGTCTCCGGGTAAATAGATGCGGCCTCCCTGCTCCGTCTGTAGGTGCGATCACGGTTGACGTCACTCTTCGCCGGTTTGAATGTCACGAAGTCACACAGCCACGCCTGTGCATGAAATCAGCTCCAAGATAGAGTACTTGCAGTTGAAAACGGTGGCTCCGCTGTAGTTTGCTAAGTGGATTGACACTGATAATAAAGGTAAATTCTAACACAGCACTCACACTGAGAGAGGTGATATATAGAGTTGCTGAACCATACGCATAAGGGAGAATGGAAAGGTCCCCAGTGTACTGCTAAACTAAAGAAACTGTCCTGAAGAAGGTGTTTTTAACTTAAAAAAAACGAAACGCTGCGTCGACAAATTGTTTCTTTTTTAAATCTTATTTGTTATTTGTATTCACAGTATTGTCTTACTGGTTTTATATATTTTTTGTGATTTTAGACTGATTATAACATAAAATGCTGATTGAAAACTTTGTATCTAATAAACTTGTATGAATTTATCGTGCAAAACTCTGTGAGTGTCCTATATATGGTGACTTCAGATTATTCTGAGACTTAAGAAATTCTGATCAATATCTGAGTGCATGTAGAGAACAACTAGTCGTAGTGATGCCTATGTTTACTTAGTGGTGTACCAACAATTGTGGATCTATAGGTCTTGTAAAGGTAAACCTTACTGGTTTATGTATACTTGGGACCCTTCTACTTCTATCTCGACCTCTCCTTTGCCCGATCAGTTAAGGCAATCTGCCAGTACCCAGACATTACGTCAAACGTGCTGAGGTACCGGGCAGCTCTCAACTGATCTATGAGCTCATCAGCTCTGGGGATGGGGTGCACATCAGTCCTGGTGACTGAATTGAGCCCTCAGTAGTCCACACAGAACCGGAGTTCTGGCTTGGAACCGGGTGCAGCAGCCTTTGGGACCAAGACCAATGGGCTGGCCCAAGTGCTGTTTGAGGGCTCAATCACCCCTAGCGCTAACATCTTGGAGACCTCCTCCTTGATGCAAGCCATAACCCTGTCAATCACTCACTGTAAATTGTGTGCTTCACAGGAGGACTGTCCCCAGTGTCCATATCATGGGCACACCACTGAGTGACAGCAGCGGTCAGGGAGAACAGAGCAGCAAACTGTCCCAACAGTTGGTGACAGTCACTCTGCTGTTCAGGAGTCAGGGCTCTTGAGAGTGTGACACCGTCCACTGACCCATCATGTTCCTTCACAGACAGAAGGTCCAGAAGAGGCTCAGTCTCCTCCTCCATTCCAGCATCTGTTGCTAGGAACATGCCCACCTCGGACCTCTCCAAGTGGGGCTTAAGGCGGTTCACATGCAGGAGCCACAAAGGGTTCCTTGGAGACTGCAAGTCCACCAAGTAGGTGATACTACTCTTGTGCTCCACAACCTCAAATGGTCCTGTCCACTTATCCTGGAGCGCACAAGTCTCCCCTGTGCCATGACCCACACTTTCTGTCTAGGCTGAAACTCGATCAGAGTGGCATTCTGATCATACCAACTTTTTATCTCCTCCTAGCTGGCTTCCAGATTCGCCTGAGTGAGTTGTCTGAAGCACTTAGTCTGGTTTCTGAAGGCCAGCATGTAGCTATATTCATCCTGGGGTGGTTTACTGGGAGCTCTCTCCCAGCCTTTTTTCACCAGACTTAGAGGTCCTCTTACAGGATACCCATACGGGAGCTCAAAGGGACTGAACCCTAAGGACTCCTGCGGTACCTCTCTGTAACAAACAAAAGGTATGGTAAGAGGAAGTCCCACGTACACCTCATGTGTTCACCAAGACCCATAATCATGCCCTTCAGGGCCCGGTTCAATCTTTCAACCAGTCCATTCCCTTGGGGGTGGTAAGGAGTGGTGAACTTGAAGATAACACCACACTCCTGCCACGGGGACTTTATATACTTGGATATGAAGTTGGTATCACAGTCGCACACCATCTCTCTGGGGAACCCCACACAGGAGAAAATCCCCATCAACGCACAACACACCGCAGGGGCTGTCACAGTCCGGTGGGGTTGGCTTCCAGTTACCGGGTGGCATGGTCCACCAAGACCAGGATGAACCTCTTGTCTTGGGATCCAGAGGCCTCACAATGTCAATACCCACCCTCTAAAAGGGGATGCTGACCACAGGGAAAGGTTGGAGAGGAGCCTTACACTTCCTCCCACTTTTACCAGTTGCCTGGCAAATCTGGCAAGACCTACGAGCATCAGAACTCTTGCGCATTTGGGGGCAGTAAAGGTGGGTGACAAGCCTTTCAAAGGTCTTGTCTTGCCCCAAATGTCCTGCCAAAGGCACATCATGAGCCAGACCCAGTAGGCTCTGAAGCGCTGGGGGTACCATTAGCACACGGGCTGAACCAGGCTCAGCAACCTTAGGCTCGCTATACAGGAGACCATTTTCCCAGTAAATCCAATGTGATCCAGACTGATCATCACCTGCCTGGTTTACAGCCTGTTGTAGCCAACCAACAAGAGCACTTCTGCTGCTCTTGGCAGAATTCCTCCCTGGAAGGGCCTCCTTCCTGCTGCCAATGTGTCAACTCAGGCAGGTCCCCAGTTCAGCCACTTGTTTCCCTGTAGGCTCTAGGGCATCCCCCCTCACGGTCTGCCTCCTCCTGGACCATGGGAAATTCAGGGTCCAGTTTCCTGCGCACCCTGCCTCTTCTCTTTCTGCAAGATACCAGGTCCTCTTAAATACCCTTACCAGCTGCCATAGACCAAGTGGTCACACATGCCCACTTGGGCAGACCCAACATCTCTAAATGAGACCTCAGCTCCACCTTCGCCCAAGGGGAGTGCTCCAAATTATTGCCTAGCAGACAGTCAAAAGGCATGGCTGGCCTCACAGCTACTTTCAAGGTACCTGAGATACCCCCCACTCGAAGGGAACCTGTGCCACATTGCAGAGGCACTCTGAATTGTCAGAAGCAACTACTGGGCAGAATGTGTTGGGGACCACCTGCTCTTCAGACACCAACCGACAATGGACAGCTGTCACACCGACTCAGGTGTCTCTCAGAGTCTCCACACTACGGCAATTGATGGTCACCCACTGCCTGTACTTCTTAGTGTTGTCAGGCAGCTGAGCTCTTGAGACCATCTCATTGTCTCCTAAAGAGACCTGGGACATTTCTGCGGGACCCCACCTCTCTTGGGCACCAGACTACTCCCCCAAGGATACACCAGCCATTTCCCGGGGCGGTGCACCAGTGGGTACGGTCGTAACCTTCTTGGGACACCTAGGATCGCCTTGGAAGTGGCCCACCTGTCCACAACTAAAACATGCCTAGGAACTCCTATGAACTGGCTTACCTGTTGGGATCCATGGCTTCTTTTCAGTGGGAGGCTGGGAACCCTTACCTTGGTTCCCTTGGGGATTACTATGGGGCCCTTTTTGGAATTCCTTCTGTTTACCCTTGTCCACCCCCACTCTTCTGCTGGAGCTGATTTCATGCACAGGCGTGGCTGGTATATGACCATATTCTAATTTTAGTGTTGATCCAACTTTTATCATGGATTGCCTTCAAAGTGGGGGCCTGCAGGCTAGGTCTCTTTTCAATTGGGACCAGTCTCCGGGTAAATAGATGCGGCCTCCCTGCTCCGTCTGTAGGTGCGATCACGGTTGACGTCACTCTTCGCCGGTTTGAATGTCACGAAGTCACACAGCCACGCCTGTGCATGAAATCAGCTCCAAGATAGAGTACTTGCAGTTGAAAACGGTGGCTCCGCTGTAGTTTGCTAAGTGGACTGACACTGATAATAAAGGTAAATTCTAACACAGCACTCACACTGAGAGAGGTGATATATAGAGTTGCTGAACCATACGCATAAGGGAGAATGGAAAGGTCCCCAGTGTACTGCTAAACTAAAGAAACTGTCCTGAAGAAGGTGTTTTTAACTTAAAAAAACCGAAACGCTGCGTCGACAAATTGTTTCTTTTTTAAATCTTATTTGTTATTTGTATTCACAGTATTGTCTTACTGGTTTTATATATTTTTTGTGATTTTAGACTGATTATAACATAAAATGCTGATTGAAAACTTTGTATCTAATAAACTTGTATGAATTTATCGTGCAAAACTCTGTGAGTGTCCTATATATGTTGACTTCAGATTATTCTGAGACTTAAGAAATTCTGATCAATATCTGAGTGCATGTAGAGAACAACTAGTCGTAGTGATGCCTATGTTTACTTAGTGGTGTACCAACAATTGTGGATCTATAGGTCTTGTAAAGGTAAACCTTACTGGTTTATGTATACTTGGGACCCTTCTACTTCTATCTCGACCTCTCCTTTGCCCGATCAGTTAAGGCAATCTGCCAGTACCCAGACATTACGTCAAACGTGCTGAGGTACCGGGCAGCTCTCAACTGATCTATGAGCTCATCAGCTCTGGGGATGGGGTGCACATCAGTCCTGGTGACTGAATTGAGCCCTCAGTAGTCCACACAGAACCGGAGTTCTGGCTTGGAACCGGGTGCAGCAGCCTTTGGGACCAAGACCAATGGGCTGGCCCAAGTGCTGTTTGAGGGCTCAATCACCCCTAGCGCTAACATCTTGGAGACCTCCTCCTTGATGCAAGCCATAACCCTGTCAATCACTCACTGTAAATTGTGTGCTTCACAGGAGGACTGTCCCCAGTGTCCTTATCATGGGCACACCACTGAGTGACAGCAGCGGTCAGGGAGAACAGAGCAGCAAACTGTCCCAACAGTTGGTGACAGTCACTCTGCTGTTCAGGAGTCAGGGCTCTTGAGAGTGTGACACCGTCCACTGACCCATCATGTTCCTTCACAGACAGAAGGTCCAGAAGAGGCTCAGTCTCCTCCTCCATTCCAGCATCTGTTGCTAGGAACATGCCCACCTCGGACCTCTCCAAGTGGGGCTTAAGGCGGTTCACATGCAGGAGCCACAAAGGGTTCCTTGGAGACTGCAAGTCCACCAAGTAGGTGATACTACTCTTGTGCTCCACAACCTCAAATGGTCCTGTCCACTTATCCTGGAGCGCACAAGTCTCCCCTGTGCCATGACCCACACTTTCTGTCTAGGCTGAAACTCGATCAGAGTGGCATTCTGATCATACCAACTTTTTATCTCCTCCTAGCTGGCTTCCAGATTCGCCTGAGTGAGTTGTCTGAAGCACTTAGTCTGGTTTCTGAAGGCCAGCATGTAGCTATATTCATCCTGGGGTGGTTTACTGGGAGCTCTCTCCCAGCCTTTTTTCACCAGACTTAGAGGTCCTCTTACAGGATACCCATACGGGAGCTCAAAGGGACTGAACCCTAAGGACTCCTGCGGTACCTCTCTGTAACAAACAAAAGGTATGGTAAGAGGAAGTCCCACGTACACCTCATGTGTTCACCAAGACCCATAATCATGCCCTTCAGGGCCCGGTTCAATCTTTCAACCAGTCCATTCCCTTGGGGGTGGTAAGGAGTGGTGAACTTGAAGATAACACCACACTCCTGCCACGGGGACTTTATATACTTGGATATGAAGTTGGTATCACAGTCGCACACCATCTCTCTGGGGAACCCCACACAGGACAAAATCCCCATCAACGCACAACACACCGCAGGGGCTGTCACAGTCCGGAGGGGTTGGCTTCCAGTTACCGGGTGGCATGGTCCACCAAGACCAGGATGAACCTCTTGTCTTGGGATCCAGAGGCCTCACAATGTCAATACCCACCCTCTAAAAGGGGATGCTGACCACAGGGAAAGGTTGGAGAGGAGCCTTACACTTCCTCCCACTTTTACCACTTGCCTGGCAAATCTGGCAAGACCTACGAGCATCAGAACTCTTGCGCATTTGGGGGCAGTAAAGGTGGGTGACAAGCCTTTCAAAGGTCTTGTCTTGCCCCAAATGTCCTGCCAAAGGCACATCATGAGCCAGACCCTCTGAAGCGCTGGGGGTACCATTAGCACACGGGCTGAACCAGGCTCAGCAACCTTAGGCTCGCTATACAGGAGACCATTTTCCCAGTAAATCCAATGTGATCCAGACTGATCATCACCTGCCTGGTTTACAGCCTGTTGTAGCCAACCAACAAGAGCACTTCTGCTGCTCTTGGCAGAATTCCTCCCTGGAAGGGCCTCCTTCCTGCTGCCAATGTGTCAACTCAGGCAGGTCCCCAGTTCAGCCACTTGTTTCCCTGTAGGCTCTAGGGCATCCCCCCTCACGGTCTGCCTCCTCCTGGACCATGGGAAATTCAGGGTCCAGTTTCCTGCGCACCCTGCCTCTTCTCTTTCTGCAAGATACCAGGTCCTCTTAAATACCCTTACCAGCTGCCATAGACCAAGTGGTCACACATGCCCACTTGGGCAGACCCAACATCTCTAAATGAGACCTCAGCTCCACCTTCGCCCAAGGGGAGTGCTCCAAATTATTGCCTAGCAGACAGTCAAAAGGCATGGCTGGCCTCACAGCTACTTTCAAGGTACCTGAGATACCCCCCACTCGAAGGGAACCTGTGCCACATTGCAGAGGCACTCTGAATTGTCAGAAGCAACTACTGGGCAGAATGTGTTGGGGACCACCTGCTCTTCAGACACCAACCGACAATGGACAGCTGTCACACCGACTCAGGTGTCTCTCAGAGTCTCCACACTACGGCAATTGATGGTCACCCACTGCCTGTACTTCTTAGTGTTGTCAGGCAGCTGAGCTCTTGAGACCATCTCATTGTCTCCTAAAGAGACCTGGGACATTTCTGCGGGACCCCACCTCTCTTGGGCACCAGACTACTCCCCCAAGGATACACCAGCCATTTCCCAGGGCGGTGCACCAGTGGGTACGGTCGTAACCTTCTTGGGACACCTAGGATCGCCTTGGAAGTGGCCCACCTGTCCACAACTAAAACATGCCTAGGAACTCCTATGAACTGGCTTACCTGTTGGGATCCATGGCTTCTTTTCAGTGGGAGGCTGGGAACCCTTACCTTGGTTCCCTTGGGGATTACTATGGGGCCCTTTTTGGAATTCCTTCTGTTTACCCTTGTCCCCCCCCACTCTTCTGCTGGGGACCCTGCCCACCTTTGGCAGAGTCTCCCACATAACCCTTGTGGACCCTGGTCCTGGCCCAGCGGTCCGCCTCCACAGCAAGCTTCCTGGGGTCAGTCAGTTTACTCTCAAACAAGTGCTGGCGAAGCTCTGGAAAACAATTATCTGACAAGAGCTCCCATGCAACCAAATCATAGAGCCCCTGCAAATCATTCACCTTGCTACTCTTCACCCAACCATCCAATGCTCTGCAAAAGAAGGATACATGCTCCACCCAAGTACTTGACTCGAGCTTCTTGCAGTTTCTGAGTTTCTGCCTGTACAGTTCCGGGGTCAACCCATACCTTGCTACTAAGGCTTCCTTCATGGGGGCATAGGATATCTGATCCTCAGTGGGCAAGCTTAGCAATGTCTGCCTTCCTTCACTAAGAAAGCGGCCCACAACCCTGCTCCCCAATCTCTCTTAGGGACACTGTGGGACCTCATCGCTACCTCATACGCCTTGAACCACTGACCAATGTCCTCATGCTTAGTGAAATCCTTGGTAACCTCCTTGGGGATATATAACTTCCCTTCTACAGGCACTGATGGTGCAATGCCATCATGGATTGGAGTCTATGCTCTTTGCTTTCAAATCCAGCTCCCTCAACCCGCTTTCATGCTCTAAGAGCATCTTTTTCTCCTCTAGGGCTAATTTCTCTATCTAAAATGCCAACTCCTTATCTTCCATCCCCAGCCTGAGCTTTGTGAGCTCCAACTCATGCCTCCTGGTTTTCTCCCTGTCCTCCAACTCCTCTGTAGACAGCCCTCTTGAGGAAACACTGCTGCCATCTCTGGAAGGTACCCTCACTCCTGGCAGATTCAACGGCCCCTCCTGCTGCCCATCCAAATTCTCTGCCTCCTCATCCTGCCCACTGGCATTTCTGGATTGCAATCAGGCCCTCAGCGCCTTTTGGTATTCATCCTTTCTGGTGAAGCCTTTCACAGAGATTTTAAATTTCTTGCAGATGGCTTTAAGTTGAGACACAGTGTTGGTTTCCACCCTATCTTCTTCAAATTCAATATCAATAGATGCAATGGATGCTGGCTTGGTCATGATGGAAAGATTGGCAGTTCTCAAGTTGCAGAAAATCCCAAACGAAGAGTTCAGTTATAGTATGTGGTTGTGTAATGGTCTCCACTATGCTAGTAGTGCACACCAATCACTGTATTTAAGACACAAATGCAAGTCCAGATCCTCACCGCTGACCACCAATGTAAGAAATGGGGGTCTCTAGTTGGCAGAGGTAGGCACCTTTGTCCAAGTAGGGACCCTTTTTCCTAGTCAGGGTAAGGGGGATACACTTGCAAAAACCCCTGCTCACCCCCTTGGTAGCTAGGCATGAGCAGACAGGCTTATCTCTGAGGCAGTGTGTAAAGCATTTGTGAACACATACAGTAATACAGTGAAAACACTACAAATGGACACCACACTAGTTTAGAAAAATAAGTAATATTTATCTAAACCAAACCAAGACCAAACGACAAAAAATCCAACATACAGTACTCTTAAAAATAGTTACTTTGCAAAATAACCTTTAAAATCCAGGAGAAACATGAAAATATAGTTCCTTCGACTCGTAGCTCCGTCCCGGGCTACCGCGATACTGAATATGACAGAGTCTAACAATTCCAGCCAACTGTGTTGGTACGGGTTAGCAAAAACGTCGACAGACTCGAAGACAGTACCTTTTGTTGTTACGGCTGACACAATGGGACGAGCCGGTCCGGTCAACACTCGCGGTGGCAATGTGAAATGGAAGCGTAGCAGCTTGCAGTGTCCTCATGGCTCAGTGCAAGCAGCTGCTTATTGACAGAGTCGGTTAGACCAAGGCTTCCGTTGCAAGGTGAGGCGGTGCTCGATGCGGTGCTGGCAGGTCACGATGCGGCGACGTAGCCGGTCGGTGTTCGAGTCCTGTGCTCTCCATACCACTGGAATCAAGCTACCCTGAAACCGGTCCTAGGATGCCTGTTTCCAGTCCAGGGAGGATCTGGCTTGATAGTTCGGGCTGGACTGTTCCCATGAGGCACAGGGTCAAGACTGATTTGCATATGGCTGGGTTCAAACTGAGCATGGTGAGCAAAAGAATGATGGATTTAACCCAAATCTTTTGACTGGGGGTGAATGTTTTGATTTGTTCTGCATTCCGTCCATCAATTGTGTGTCTTCTGGGGTGAATGTATAACATTGTTCTGCATTCTGTTCATCAACTGTTGTTTTTGCAGGTGTTCAAGTCGGGCAACAACGGAGTGAAAGACGTCAGGGCAGCGTGTAGCAAAGCGTTGCGGGTGAGGTGCCCACAGGACGAGGTGCAAGCAGCAGCTCGTTGATGATTTTTATCAGGAGACTTGGGGAAATTTTGGGTGGGTGGAAGTTTGTGGCTCCCTGCAGATTCCAGAACTTTCTTTTTTTTACAAACTTTGAGGTTTGCAAGGTATTCTGGGTAACAGAACCTGGTGAGAGCCACACAACACAAGTCACCCCATCCTGGATTCCCCAGAAAGTCTAGTTTAAAAAAATGTACAGGTTTGCTAGGTTTCCCTATATGCCGGCTGAGCTGGGGTACAAAATTTACACCTAGGCACATTGCGAAGAAAGGGTCCATTTTCATTGGAATAATGTGATGTGCCCATGTTGCATTTTGGGCCATTTCCTGTCACGGCAACAAGGCCTACCACATAAGTGAGGTAACATTTCTATCGGGAGACTTGGGGGAATGCTGGGCGGGTGGAAGTTTGTGGCTCCCTGCAGATTCCAGAACTTTCCATTACAAAATGTGAGGAAACTGCGTGTTTTTGGACATAACTTGAGGTTTGCATGGGATTATGGATAACAGAACCTGTGAGAGGAAAACAAGTCACCCCATCCTGGATTTCCCAGGATGTCTAGTTGTAAAAAATGTACAAATTTGTTAGGTTTCCCTAGGTACCAGCTGAGCTAGGGTCCAAAATCCACAGCTAGGCACATTGTTAGAAAATGGTCTGTCTTCTCTGGAAAAATGTGATGTGCCCATGTTGCATTTTGGGCCATTTCCTGTCGCGGCCACTAGGCCTTCCCACCCAAGTGAGGTACTATTTTTATCGGAAGACTTGGGAGAATGCTGGATGGGTTGAAGTTTGTGGCTCCCTGCAGATTCCAGAACTTACCATCACAGATATGTGGGGAAAATGTGGTTTGTTTTTACAAAGTATAAAGTTTGCAAGTGCTTCTGGATAACAGAACCTGGTGAAAGCCACACACGTCACCCCATTATGGATTCCCCTCGGTGTCTAGTTTTCAAAAATGTACAGGTTGGCTAGGTTTCTCCAGATGCTGGCTGAGATAGGGTCCAAAATCCATAGCTAGGCATATTGTGAAAAAAGGGTCAATTTTCACTGGAAAAATTAGATCTGTCCATGTTGCGTTTTGGGCCATTTCCTGTTGCAGGCACAGGGTCAACCCACACAAGTAAGGTACCATTGTTATCCAGAAACTTGGGATAATACTGTGTGAGTGAAGTTTGTGGTTCTCAGCCGATTCCACAACTTTCCATCACAGAAATGTGATGAAAATGTATTTTTTTAATGTTTTACAAAGTTTGAGGTTTGCAAGGGATTCTGGGTAGCAGAACCAGGTGAGACCCACACAAGTCACCCCATCCTTGATTCAACAGGTTGTCTAGGTTTAAAAAATGTACAGGTTTGCTAGGTTCCCTCAGGTGCGGTCTGAGCTATGGTCCAAAATCCTCAGCTAGGCACAATGAGAGAAAACGGTCAGTTTTCACTGGAAAAATATGTGTCCACATTGCATTTAAGGCAGTTTCCTTTTGCAGGCACTAGGCCTACCCACACAGGTGAGGTACCATTTTTATCCGGAGACTTACGGGAACACAGAATTGTTGAACAAGTGTTATTACCAATTGGCTCT
The DNA here is from genome assembly GCF_964261635.1 of Lissotriton helveticus. NCBI lineage: Eukaryota > Metazoa > Chordata > Amphibia > Caudata > Salamandridae > Lissotriton > Lissotriton helveticus. The sequence goes on along the minus strand of NC_136061.1, from coordinate 1,912,134,090 downwards.
CTATGCATTTCTGCCTTCCTAGTGTAAGACAATGTGTAAAAAAGAAGTCACTTTGAAAAGTGTCCACTAATTCACATGCTAGTATGGGTACCCAAAATTTCGGAGATGTGCAAATAACTACTGCTTCTAAACTCTATATTTTGTTCCAACTTCGGAAATACATAGGTGTCCTTGATACCTATTTTTCTCTCTTTATATTTTGCCAAATTAATTTTTATGTACCCGGTACACAATAAAAACTCATTGCAAGGCACAGTTAATTCATTAGCTCTGGGTACCTTCGGTTTTTGGTAAACCTACAAGTTCTGTATATCATCATAACCAGAAGGGTTCAGCAGACATAACGGTATATTGCTTATAAAAAGCTGCCATATGGAGAAAAAGTTACAGGTGAAAACGTTGGCACAAATGGCTGGTTTTTGGGACTCAATTTCAATATTTTTTTATTTCAACTGTTAGTTTCTATAGGAAAACCTTGAAGTATATACACAAATGAGCCCTTGCTAAATTCAGAATGTTGTCTACCTTAACAGAAATATATTGTTTTCTGGGATCCATTATTGCTTTTGTGCCCATTTCTACCACTAACTGGAAGGAGGTTGAAAGCATAAAGAATAGGAAAAATAGACTATGTTCCAGTAAAATGCCAAAACTGTGTAGAAAATGTTTTTCTGACAACAGTATGCCTGTCCCCGAAGCTAGAAAGATGGTGATTTTAGCACCACAAACCCATTGTTAGTACTATTTGCAGATAAAATACCAGATGCTTTCTTCTGCAGCACTTTTTCCTCATATTTCCCCCCAAAAAAAGTTACCTGTATTTTGGCAAATTTCTGGGTCCCCCCGGAATATCCGGCATGAGACAAGACTATACCTGAACCTCTGTTTAGACCAGCAAAGTGATTCTCTGCTAAATGTGTTTCCTGCAGTAATACCAAGTCTGGAGTGTGTCTTTTTATATATTGTGTGACCACTCCCCTCTTAAGGCTGCTAATCAGCCCACTAATGTTCCATGATAGGATTCTCAGTTGGTCTACATTACTTAGAAGTGATGTGCTTGTGGATGTTTACAGAGATGGTGTTTCCATGTTTCACACCACTCACGCTGCATCCTCCCCATGGGGCAGCAAGCATTCTGCTGCTAGGCTTGGTGCAGACTGCCAGATCCTTACCACCCCCTGCGACCATTCCTCCCCCTCTTCAAGGCAATGACTTCAGTGGTTCCCACTTTCCGGGGGGATCCCCTCAGTCGTGCAGTCTGTAGCATAATGAAAATCAAAAGTGAAACTTCCCAACTACTGGGGACAACTCGCTGCCCACCTCTGAACTCACCCCACACTTCTAGAAAGGAAGTATCTGTCACTCTTCGAAACCCTTGAAATACCTCTCAAAATTTCATGCACACGAAAACTCCTGTGACTTAGCGCCCTCCCCATACCCCATCTATATTATCTGAATAGCAGAAATCCCTTCAGATTTATACAGAAGCTGACCCTGGTGTTGGCTCCCTAGCTGAGCACAGGGCCATACCCGGGGTCCCAGCTGGTTGTCTCTGGCCGCGGTCTGCTGCTTCTGGTGTCCCAGTGGCTGCTAGGTATGGCCAGCCTCTACTCCAGACACGAGTGCATGTTTAAGTTAAACCCTCAAAGACTGCAGGGGCCCTCTCGCTTGCAGAGTTGCCCAGTAGTGTCCTTGTGTTCCTCCCTGAATAGGGATGAGTTCCTTTAACCGTCTGTGTCCAGTCTAGTTTGCGCCAATGGGGCATGCCAGCGAGCTCCCGTCATCTGGTCCTGGGTGAAGAGACTGTCCACAAGGAATCTGTTACTTGGTGGGTCCCCCACTAGTGGCGAACCTCAGCAGGGGTTTCTATTCCACCCATCTCCACATTTCCTCTGGATCAAAAACAAGTATGTTTTACCTTGGAAAATGAGTCGGGCGGGTACAGGAGCATCTATTTGATCTTCAATGCACGTAGTTTGAGTTTAATTCACTGCCACGAATGTTCATCTTTGGTGCTGGATCCTCGCTGCTTAGTCAGAGATTGTATGTGATTCCAGCAGCACAGTTGTCCACTGAAAGCTGCCTTAAAGATGGCACCATTTTCCAGGCAGGGGCCTTCCATACCTTCTGGGATTTCCACCAAATGCAGGCTGTTTTCCCTGGATCTACCTACTGCATCTTCAGCTCACCTTTGGAGTTGGAGCGTCACCTCTCAGGGTTTCATAAAATCAGCCTTTAGGGGATGCAGTCATACTCAGCTGAAAAAACTTAGGTCTCTACCTCCCTTCATTCAATCTGTAACTTTTCGGAGATCTTGGCGCAGAAGGGAAACCGCCATCCCCTCCTCATCTATTTGCTCCTCCAGTGCCTCCCTAGATTTGTGTATGGCTTGGTGAACTTGTCAAGAGCCTTGTGAGGGCTTCAACACCACTCCCCATTTTGCACCAGACTGGAGTCCACCATGGGCCCTGCTCTCATTCCCACCTCCCTTTCTGTTGAGTGTTGGCTGGGTCCAGTGTGCAGGCTCTTCAAGGCACGGCAGTCACGGAGTTAAGGTTGGAGAGTGAGAGGAAACAGTTGTCCCTCGTCTCCTCTCCTCAGGGTCTATCAGGGAATCCAAGGTCCCTCTTCTCTCCGACCAGAGTGGGCCCTCGGTTTTCTTTACACTTACTTGCCTCACAGGTGGATACCGACGGTTTGCTGTCTCTCTCTACTGGGCCGCCGAACTGCGTGTTGTTTGTTTGGGCTTCAGTACTCACGGAACAAGAGCTCCATTGGCCCAATTCCTGGGCCTCCACCTCACTGCATGGACAGCACCAGTGCTCCACGCTCTCAGGGGGCCCCAGCAGCACTGCAGCCACTAGACTCTTCCCGACTATACGCGGCTGTGGGAGCCACCGCGAGCCCAGAGATTACCGGCCAGATGAGGGAGAAGCGCACGATGTCTCATCAAGGGCACTTGGGAGGAAGATAAGCGAGCAGGTCTGAGATCTGGAGCCACTCCAGTCTGTGTTGGCCCTGGTATAGGCACTGAGATCAGGACTAGTCTCCAAATATGCTGGAATCTATAAGCTTCCCAGGCGGTACGGTCTTTTCAGCTCAGCCTGCCTCGCCTCCTGGTTACTGGAGGGGCACATGCTGCTTGAAAGTCCCATGGGGAACTGACATTCTCAAGACGCGACTCCTGGACAGGTGTAGCGTCCTTCATCGTGCGGTTTACTTTCCAAGTCCAGGCAGTTCTTCACAGGCCACTCTCAGCCGGTGGTCTCACACCTACTCCCTCTGTCTGGCTGGGTTCAGTGGGGCTGATCCTGCAGGAGGAGAGTGATTTCATTGGGTCTCAGTGGGACCTCTAGAAACACTCGACCGCCATCTTCTGCAGCCCAGCCACGTCCCGTAACATTTTTAACAATGGTATTCATGCTGTTTAATCAATGCATGTAGAGAAGGGGGTACTATGATAAATATAATTTTAAAATATTGGTATTAGAAATGATCACATTTATATTGAATTAATACATTTGAGTGCTCCATATTTTCACCTTTTTTACTATGTTTGTAGAAAGTGAAATAATATATTAAATTACTTTCAATTTCAAAAGATTTTTTTTTTAAAGAAATATTTTTTATTGTCTTAAAGTTTTATTTTCTTTGTAATTTTTTGTATTCTTTTGTTAAATAACATGAATGCATATGTATTAAATTTATAAACAGACTTAAACACGTTGTAAATATTTTTATACTATTTGGATACCTAATTTAGAAATATTAGTAGGGTTAATGTACAATTTAAGTGAAAATATTTAATGGAAGTATAACATATTTATAAATGTTAATACATTGTTTATTCTATTAGTGTTTTTTTATAAAAAAATTATTTTAATGTATAAAATATATATTTTATGTTAGATAGATTGATTGTTTAGAAAATTCTTTTGAGTAAGTTAGACAGCAAATTGTTCACTTGAAATCTATTCCTTTTTGTATATTTAAAATATTTTTATGAATACTGTTAATATTTTTAGAAGTATTTTTATACTTTATATTTTGAAGTGGATGTTTGCCGTTTTTTTACTAACTATATTTTTTGTGACTATGTTTCTAATATTTTTAATTTGGAGTACATAAAGTATTTTTGTAAATGTTTTGAACAGTATCTTTTTACGTCATATTTTTGTTATTGATATTCCAACATACAACCATGGGTAGAAGATAGCAGCTTTTTATTAAGCGCGTTAAAATGTCTAAATTTAGTCTTAATTATATTTTTTATGCTCGTCTGTTTCTCAGATTTAATATGCCGTACAGACCTATGAATGTTACATATTGCTTTTCCTGCTTTCTCATCTGTCTTGCACATTTTTTCTTTCTCCCTTGTAACTGTTGTCCCTCTATCACGAGAATCAAATTAGGGACACCCCTTTCCAACACCTTTATGATGGGGGTTCTTCCAGGGGTTGAGAGAAGAGAGAAGTGAATGAATAGGGAGCAGTTTATGGCTAAATGTGATGGCAAGATTTAAGGTCTGGTTAACTCCAGTTACTGCTTTATGATGATGACCTACTTCAGGGAAATTAAGCTTGCAACTATAATAATGGGTTGGATGCGCATTAGAAAATAGAGGTTGTTTTTATGTTTACAGAGGGCTTGGCACAGGTTATTCTCCTTCAGGACATAAATATTTCATATGCCTAAAGAATGCTTTTTAACCCTGTATTGCTAGAGGAGTTAATTGCCTCCTTGCAAGCCTCAAAATTCCAGTGGGTGCCTCTATTGGTTTTAAAAAAACGAGGATGATCTTAACTATTAACGGAGGCAAAAGTCAAACTGGAAGATATGTCTGCTGTAAAAACTTTTGCTGCTAGCTTTTAGGGCTCCAAAACTGAAATTCTTGCATCTTTATATGGGCTTGCTCTATTCTGGTGGAAGTAGAGAGCCTTATGTAATCTACAGAGACTGAATAGTATATTATTAGAAAAAGACTGATCTCCAATATTTGCTTTTTGAAAGGCACATATTCTTTCAGGGATGAATTAAGTGCCAGATTTAACACATGTTCACGCAGTGCAGCAAGTTAGGTTACGCGGATGGAAGAGAGCACAATTGTGCAATATTTACAAACATATGGCACAGTTATACTTTCTCATTGCTATGGTGCACTCTGTACTGCCTTTTGCCAATGCAGGCTCCTCACATTGTGGTCAATATATTTGCTGTGCAGGAAGTGCGACCTTGCGCAAAAACTATCCTGAGGCTTTTTTCCTTTTTGCTCCTGTGCTCCACGTGCATATGCAAAGAGGAAGTGACAAGGAGAAATAAAGATATATTCCTTGTTATGCCAGCCTCAGGGAGGCACTCCATTTTGGCGCATACACATGTTTACAATTCTTTGTAAATATGAGTTTGTGTCCACGGGTGAGTGCATGGGAACACCTATGAACTACCCATTAATTGCCTCTCTGATGCAAGGTAACGCAAGGCTCTGATGTGTAAATTTAAATCTACAATGCTACTGAACTCAACTTTGTGCCTTCTAAAATCCCAAAATGGATTTTGCAACAGGGCTGAGCTAATAAAGTAACACAACCCGACCCAAAATCATAGTAAATCTGGACCTAAATAATTGGGTTGCTAGAGCTTGAAGATGCGTGGCAAAATATGTATAAATGTGGACCTAGTTTTACATTTATTTTGCATGTTACCATTGGTACCCTTGTACTGATTTTTTGTTATTTACAAAGCAATTTATAACCAAGGTATATAAGATGTTGGAAGTCCTGAGGGCCATACCATTTTCTTCTTGTTTTCATTGAAGGCTTTTGTATTGAGAAACACATCTGGGACAAAGGAGATTGAGTGCTAAATCTGTGCTTGAAAATTACTCAATAACCAACATTTCATGTAGTGGTTTTCATTGAGGATTGTCTTATTCTTCTCCATTGATATTGGGTCAGCTGTGTCTGACATGGAAATTATTCTCCCTGTTTGGATTGTGAAGCCACATAGTTCAGAAAACTTAGTTGTAAAGGGTGATAGAGTTAATATCTCAGCTAGAAAGGGAACACAAGATAATAAATTCTGCAGGTGCAAATAAAAAACGTAATGCCTGTAAAAAGAAACGTACTCAATATAAGGTGAAATGTAGTTATTCAGACACGAATAATGGAGGCTAGCAGAATTACAAGAACTCGTATGACAAATTTACCTCTCTGAACTCAGATGAACAGATATCACAGGGATTTACAGAATTGGCAGGTGGGCAATAGAGATGTTACTTATTTTAAAGGAAATGTTGCTTGATTCAGGCTAAATTCTCCTTAACTTTGTTGGGTAATATGGTGTTTGGAAACCAATCCAAATAATTATGAGCCACATGATTTTCCTAAGAGGGAACTATGATGACCTATTTGGACGTACCTGCATGGGAATGCATTGAGATCAGGGCTGCCTGTAGTTTAGATACGTGATTCCTTTACTTGGATCAGCATGAATATTGGTGAGCTAAGATAATCTTTATGTGATAAAGGATGGGAACCTAGGGGCACATGTATCAAAGGTTTTTACCCGTTCTGTGTCTATGGGAAAATGTGTTCATACATATGGCCCTTATTCATTTATAGCTCTATAGGAAGGCATTGGCTTGAGGTTAGCAAACTGGGCATAGATGGAAACATTGCTTGGCTCAGGCTAAATCATTATGGAGCTTGTAGGGTTTTTGAAAATCATCCCACATATTTGTGAGCCACTGTGTTTTTCGTATAAAAAAGAACTACAAATACCTATTCTAATGTAACTCATAGGAGTGCATTGAGTTGAAGGCAACCAGTTTGGTGCCACCTGCAGTGGCAAATTGTGCTTGCCTCAGGGAATTTACACATAGGAAGTACAGAGGGGTGCTCCCTGTATCAGGATCAATAAGAAAGTTGGCGAGTCAAGTTGATCTTAACCCCTTCGTTACGGGGGTAATTCCCCCACTGTGCTGGGGGGGGAGGGGCGCGCACAGCACCCCCATGCTCATGACGAGCTCAGCTCGTCAGGGGGCACAGTGCTCCTGTGCTCATGGCGAGCTGAGCTCATCACGGCCGCACCCGTTTTCGTGGAATGATCAGCACAGCAGGAGAATTATCCCTGCGTGTGAGCGTTCCATGGCTCATGACGAGCTCAGCTCGTCATGAGCACAGAAGCACCATGCCTCATGACGAGCTCAGCTCGTCATGAGCATGCAAGGTGTTAAAGTGAGAAAGGATGGTAACGTATTTAACTGTAACGCCATAGGAATGTATTGGCTGGTGGGTGGCACAGTGGGCCCATGTTTTGGTGGAAATGTTGCTTGGCTCAGGCTAAATCCTTATGGACCTTGTTTGGGATGTGGTGTTCTTGAAAAACATCATGGGGACTCAGACTAGCTTTCTAGTCCTCTCTCTCTCTCTTGATACACGCTTGAAAAACATCAAACATATTTGTGAGCCAATCAATGTTCCCTCTAATTTGTTTACTCTATGAGCGCAGTGTAAGGTCTCTGTGCGCTGAAGCCAATGCTACATGCGCCAAGAACCAGACCGCGCAAGTGGGTGCAGCGACAAATATCAGTGCACAAATCACTCCAAAAGTTTTGCTTAAAAAGTGAAAATACGGTGCATTTCCACACATGATAGGTTTTAAGGCAGGTTTGCAATTTACATACACACACCATGACATGAATTGGTTACACAAGCAAGCTCACTTCGGCTTTAGTAAAAGCACAAGACTCCAACGGTGGTACAAAGATAAGATTTCACCAAAGATTCTCAACTAGAGCTCTGTTCATAGGATGGGGAAATATTGGGAGCCTATACAAGATCGCATAACTGGGGATACATGCAGGGGGGCACATGTTATGCCCTCCTGTGTGCATGCACCCATAGTTCCTGCAGGACATGAACTGTTAACACAGCGACCTCTAATCAATTCTTTGAATGCTTTGAGAACCCTATTGAATTCAATTTGGAAAATTCTCTTTCCAATAGGGAAGACTAGGTGGCTCGCCCTCCTCCAGAGCACCAAACGATACATGGACATTTAAGAAACGGACACTTATGAATATATTCTACCTGTACTGAGTGAGTTGTGTTTGCCTACATACCCAGCCACCTTCCTATTCTCTGTATGCGTATATAAAAAAATATATATATATATATATATATATACAAAGCAGACAAAGGTGTGATGCCGAAACGCGTCCTGTAATAGTTTTTTGAAAATAAAAACAGAGTCTTGCCAAAGACGAGTTGTGGAGTGCCGTCAGTTCTTTTGCTGTCGTGGAAGAATTTGGAGTATTGATATATATATATATATATATATATATATATATATATATATATATATATATATATATATATATATATATATATATATATATATATATATATATGTATATTATCTACACGCGGTCGCCAGTAGGTAGATATAATTAGGACCTAGTTTCCATAGGAAATCCACAACATTCTATTTGGAATAACTTTGGCGCTGGTGGACGAATCTTCGTGAATTTCTCCAAGAAAATGGCCTGCTCAGTTCTGCTCCTTCCCTGAAAGTTGGGGGGTGATTTGTCAAGTGGGGGCTGAGAAAAAGGGGGGTCCCATAACGTGTTTTCCCCATGCAATTTTCCATAGGGACCTTTAGCCAGGGCTACAGCCCGAACGGCTGAACGGAATTACACCAAATTTGGCATAGAGGTCGAGTTCAGTTCGCAGATTGTGTTTTTTGTTAAATGGTGTAAATCCGTTCAGTGTTTTCTGAGAAAATTAAAAGTAAAATCATAGCGATATCTAGAGACAGAGTTCTACACGCGTACGGAGATCCGTTCAATTACAAGCGCGAGCTGCATGCTGATTGGCTGTCAACTGTCTGTCAACACTCCAAACCAGAAAGTGTTGGCAGCCATCTTGTGTTTCGGTAGAACCGAGTCACAAGAAAAAAGGGAAACAAAGGTGAAAACGAAGAAAATGGGGCATGGTAGAAACACGCTGACCCCTAGGCCTGCTCAGGGGGCCCACAAAGAACCCCTAGGCCCAAAAAAAAATGTGTGTTTTTTTTTAAAAGGGTACGCGTACACTGCCGATCCCCCCCAAAAAATTAAGGCACCACTCTGCAAACGCGCCCCCTGGCTCGTTTGCAGAGGGGGAACTAATTCCCCTTGAATACTGGGGGTCCCTGGGGGCCATGTAGCCCTCCAACAACCTCCAGTATGCTCCAGGGGGCTGCCTTGCAGAGACGTGTAAAGAGGCCACGCCCCTTTTTACACCTCTCTGCAACGCAGCCCCCTAGCGCATACTGGAGGTTCCTGGTGGGCTAGTTGTTCCCCAGGGACCCCCTATATGCAAGGGGAATTAGTTTCCCCTCTGTAAACGCGCCAGGGGGCTGCCTTGCAGAGATGTGTAAGGAGGCCACGCCCCTTTTTACACCTCTCTGCAACGCAGCCCCCTGGCGCATACTGGAGGTTCCTGGTGGGCCAACTAGCTCAACAGGTACCTCCAGTAAGCGCCACGGAGCTGCTTTGCAGAGTGTTGTAAAAAGGGGCATGGCCTCAGTACACCTCTCTGCAATGCAGCTCCGTGGTGCATACTAGAGGTTCCTGGTGGGCAAGTTGGACCGCAGGGACCCCCAATATGCACGGGGAATTAGTTCCCCCTCTGTAAACGCTCCAGGGGGCTGTGTTGCAGAGAGGTGGAAAAAGGGGCGTGGTCTCATTACACCTCTCTGCAATGCAGCTCCCTGGCGCATACAGGAGGTTCCTGGTGGGCTATTTGGCCCCCAGGGACCTCCAATATGCAAGGGGGATTAGTTCCCCCTCTGTAAACGCACCAGGGGGCTGTGTAGAAAGGGGCGGGGCCTCATTAGACCTGTCTGCAATGCAGCTCCCTGGTGCATACTGGAGGTTCCTGGTGGGCTAGTTGGCCCCCAAGGACCCCCAGTATGCAAGGGGAATTAGTTCCCCCTCTGCAAATGCGCCAGGGGGTTGCGTTGCAGAGAGGTGTAATGAGGCCACGCCTCTTTTTACACCTCTCTGCAACGCAGCCCCCTGTCGCATACTGGAGGTTCCTGGTGGGCTAGTTGGCCCCCAGGGACCCCCAGTATTCAAGGGGAATTAGTTTCCCCTCTGCAAACGCACCAGGGGGCTGCCTTGCAGAGACGTGTAAAGAGGCCACGCCCCTTTTTGCACCTCTCTGCAAGGCAGCCCCCTGGCGCATACTGGAGGTTCCTAACCCCCTAGGCCTGCTCAGGGGGTCCCACAAGGACCCTCAACGCCAAAACAAAAACAAAAAATGTTTTGAAAAAATCCTGGGATACATGCAGGGTATGCTGCAGGGTGCTCGTACCCTGCCGATCGCAAAAAAAACAAAAAACATTAAGGCACCACTTTGCATATGCGCCCCTGGCGCGTTTGCAGAAGGGGAAATAATTCCCCTTGAATACTGGGGGTTCCTGGGGGCCAAGTAGCCCACCAGGAACCTCCAGTATGCGCTAGGGGGCTGCCTTGCAGAGATGTGTGAAGAGGCAACGCCCCTTTTTACACTTCTCTGCAAGGCAGACTCCTGGCGTATACTGGAGGTTCCTGGTGGGCTAGTTGGCTCCCAGGGACCACCAGTATTCAAGGGGAATTAGTTCCCCCCTCTGCCAACGCGCCAGGGGGTTGCCTTGCAGAGACGTGTAAAGAGGCCACGCCCCTTTTTACACCTCTCTGCAAGGCAGCGCCCTTGCGCATACTGGAGGTTCCTGACCCCCTAGGCCTGCTCAGGAGGTCCCACAAGGACCCCCAAGGCCCCAAAGTTTGGGGAGGGGAAATCCTGGGATACGTGCAGGGTACACGTACCCTGCCGATCCCCCCAAAAAAACATTAAGGCACCACTCTGCAAATGCGACCCCTGGCGTGTTTGCAGAGGGGGAAATAATTCCCCTTGAATCATGGGGTCCCTGGGGGCCAAGTATACCTCCAGTATGCGCTAGGGGGCTGCCTTGCAGAGACGTGTAAAGAGTCCACGCCCCTTTTTACACCTCTCTGCAACCCAGCACCTTGGCGCATACTGGATGTTCCTGGTGGGCAAGTTGGCCCCCAGGGACCCCTAATATGCAGGGAGAATTAGATCCCCCTCTGTAAACGCGCCAGGGGGCTGCGTTGCAGAGAGTTGTAAAAAGGGGCGGGGCCTCATTACACCTCTGTGCAACGCAGCCCCCTGGTGCATACTGGTGGGCTAGTTGGGCCCCAGGGACCCCCAGTATGCAAGGGGAATTAGTTCTCCCTCAGCAAACACGCAAAGGGGCTGCGTTGCAGAGAGGTGTAATGAAGCCACGCCCCTTTTTACACCTCTCTGCAACACAGCCCCCTGGCGCATACTGGAGGTTCCTGGTGGGCTAGTTGGCCTCCAGAGACCCCCAGTTGAGGTGATATATGTGCAAACATGCCCTGTGGCGCGTTTTAAGTTGGGGAATTAATTCCTCTTCAATCCAGAGGTTCCCTAGGGGCCAACTAGTCCAACAGGTACCTCCATTAAGCGCCACGGAGCTGCGTTGCAGCGTGTTGTAAAAAGGGGGTGTGCCCTCTGAACACCTCACTGCAACACAGCTCCCTGGCGCATAATGGAGGTACCTGGTGGTCTAGTTGGCTCACAGGGGACCTCAGGATTGAAGAGGAATTAATTCCCCAATCTAAAACGCGTCACAGGGCGTGTTTGCACACATGTCACCTCAGGCCCTGCCCCTTCCTTCACTATTTAGCACAATATTCCTCTAAAATCAGCGGAACTACGAATTCCGATTTACTCACCTGTTATCACGAGAGACGTCAGTGCTGCATCTTTGAGCACGGACCCTGAAAAGTAAAATCTAAGCGTATTTCCTTCCATAGGAATCTATTGTGCGGTTTTCACCAGAAAAGTTTCAAAGTGTCTATTTTTGAAACGTACAAATATTCCTCTAAAATCGGCCGAACTACGAATTTTGATTTACTCACCTGTTATCAGGAGAGACCTCAGTGCTGCATGTTTCAGCCCACTACTGATCCTGAAAAGTAATTCTAATCGTACTTACAGTAACTAGAATTTCCTTCCATAGGCTAACATTGACTGGTTTGGAGTTTTGGAACTTTAAAAAATTTCTCAAAAATCAGCCGAACTACGAATTCCGATTTACTCACCTGTTATCAGGAGAGACATCAGTGCTGCATCTTTCAGCCCACTATTGATCCTGAAAAGTAATTCTAACCATACTTACAGTAACTTGAATTTCCTTCCATTGGCTAACATTGACTGGTTTCACTTGGAAATTTTTCCAAGAGTGGAGTTTTGGAACTTTAAAAAATTCCTCAAAAATCAGTCCAACTACGAATTCCAATTTACTCACCTGTTAGTTCACTACTATTCCTGAAAAGTAAATTTAACTGTACTTACCAGTAACTTGAATTTCCTTCCATAGGATATCATTGCCTGCTATATAAAATATATATAAATTTAAAAAATATTAAATAACAAAAATATATATTACAATTTCAATATTTTTAAAAACATTTTTTTCAATTTATATTAAAAATATGTAATGTAATTTAAAAAATAAAATATCTAAAAATAAATACTTTAAAACAATGTAAAAAATTAGTATAAAAAAATATAACAATTAATACATTTAAAAATTATCATTTATAAAACCTTTGAAATTCACTAAAAAACCATAGGTTTCAACCACGTTATAGTTAGGAATTAGCATTTAAAAAACCTTTGAAATTCACTGAAAAAAACATAGGTTTCAGCCAAGTGACAGTTAGGAATTAGCATTTAAAAAACCTTAGAAATTCACTGAAAAAAACCATAGGTTTCACACATGTTATAGTTAGCTGGACATTTCACTCATACAAAACCATTGAAATTCCCCCGTTATAGTTAGTTCAGCTAACAATAACTCGCGCGCCCGCAATGCACTGCTGATGATGTCACATATTACATCACTCATGACATGGTCAGTGACATCACTGATTACATCTCAAATGACATCACTGATGACATCACTGAATGACATCATCCTTGTGAAAGAGTGGCAGACCTCCTCTCACCCTAATATAACCTTTGATACACACATTCAAAAACAGAACCTAACATTTTCAAAAAAATGGAGATACCAATACCAGTTAGAACAACCTATTCAGTAATTCCAAAATCTACATACACATCTACTCATTCACAAATAGTTCTATATAGTCACTCATACATGTACTCACTCATCATATGTATTCATACACCTATACATCCTGTTACACACCTACACTTATACATAGAGTTATTCACACATATACTCACACCTGAAAATAAACTATCAAACATCCATTTACTTGCATATACAGCTCTACACACACTACACTTATTTCTACAGAAACGTACACATACTTACTCTCTTAAACAATTAGTTATAGAAGCACATACTTATTAATAGAGGAACTCTTCCAATCTGTCACTGTCATATATCCTTACCTAGCGCCCTCAGCTCTAGGTTCCAGAACGGGCTGAGGGCGCTTGGCAGCTGGATGAATGCCAACCATCTCCAGCTGAACGCCACTAAAACTGAGATCATGGTTATCAGCAAGAAAGCGGAACTATGGGGTGATATCTGGTGGCCTCCGGAATTGGGACCTACCCCAACTCCGGTAATGGAGACAAAAAATCTTGGAGTGTGGCTAGATCCCGCCCTTAGTTTTGTCTCCCATACTAAAAGAACAGCCGCCAGTTGCTTTGGCATTTTGCGAGGATTAAGACCAGCCCTGAAATTCTTTGATGCCTCAACCAGGCAACTGATGTTGCAGGCGACGGTGATCTCTCGGCTGGATTATGCCAGTTCTCTCTTGATTGGGGTGAACCAAGCTGAAATCACACGTCTGCAACGGGGGCAGAATGCGGCAGCCAGGGCTGTGGTTGGTCTGCCCAGGTTTTGCTCCGCTGCCAGTACTCTGAAGTCTCTGCATTGGCTTCCTGTCAAGCAGAGGATTGAGTTTAAAGTACTCTGTTTGTCCTATAAAATCTTTAAGGGACCTTCGGCACCGATCCTTTCGAATCTTTTGACGCCTTATGTCCCTGCCCGCTCTTTGAGATCTTTAGGCCAGGATCTCGCAGTTGTCCCTCGGTTCAAGCTTAGCCGAGCTGGAGGCCGCTCATTTAGAGTTCGGGCTGCTGCTCTTTGGAATTCTCTTCCTTTAAAGATACGTGCATCTGACAATCTTCTTCTGTTTCGTAGGGCCATCAAGACTTTTTTATTCCCTTAAAGCCTGTTTCTTCTTAGTTTGCTGCCTTTTTTAGTTGTGTTGTGTTGACTACCTTGTCAGGCGCCAGGACGCCCCTTTGCTGGGGCAGCTGTGCGCCGAATAAATGTTTATAACATAACATAACATAACTCACGTATACTAGTTTAAAAAATATGTACTTACTCATAAAGACACTATTGAGGCAGTCATTCACTCACTAACACACCCACTCATCCACCCATACAGTCCTGCACACATGCTGTCTTCAAAACACACACAAACAGTGAGTCAGTCATTCATGCATCTGTGCGCTAATTAATACCCCCATCAAACCATACAGACACTCCTTCTGATACTCAAAAAACCAACTAATATCCCATATTGTCATGATTCCATACCTGCCCTTCCTTAATAACTACATATCCCCTTTAGGCATCGGTGGTACTTCCCTTTTTGAAACCCACCCCTGTCCCGTGCGCCCGCACGCTTCAAATCAGTGTGTTTAGGTGTACTGTATTTCATTCATGCCTTGTAAACTTATTGTTGCCTTGTAAACTTATTGTTGCCTTGTACGCTTGATGTGGTTATTTCTGATGTTTTAGGCATGCTTCTGTGTTCCCATGCGTTTCTTATCAGGGTTTTGAGCCAGCGCTCTCTGAAAACCAAGCCTTCGCTTGAGCTCTTACGGGAACTGAACCTTCGCTTTAGGAGCGTTCTCCTCGCATCCCTCGCACGCGCCTTTTTGGTGCGCTTCTCATGAGATCGGGAAACTTCGATCTCGCGCACATTCCGTGTGCGTACCAGGGTGTGGCTGGGTGCGGCCCAGTACTTAAACCGCACCCAGCCTTCTGGAAGGCGCTTTGCCTTCCATCTTCCTTCGAAGAAGGTCGCGTCAGAACTGGGAACTTACCTGGAGGTCTCTCCATACCGGCAGGACGTCTTCGAGGCTCTTGAAGACGACTCTTCCTCTGCAGCAACAGCGGTGAAGAACCTAGAAAACAAAGAAGCTGAAAGCTAAGTACTTTCATTTGTTTTGGGTTAAAAGGCGCCCCACGCAAGAAAGGTCATAACAATTTTTGGAACTTGCTTCACTAAAGAAAACGCAAGGAAAAGACTTTGGACAATTCTGTTTCTTGCATCTCAGTTTACTGAAGAACTTTGTTTAGGATTTCAAGTGTATACATTTTGAGCAATATATAGATTGCGAATTTAGTCTTTGCATATTGTTAAGGTTTAGGATATCGTGTATGTGTGTTTTTCTTTCCTAAAATTCAGAGGAAGATTATTAAGAACCCCAAGTCTTGGATGCAAGAAGTTTATTGCACGTAAGTGTTAGTATTGTTAGGAAGGTTCTGCGAAAGTCTGTTAAGAATGTTAGGTAATTCTTCTCTTTCATTTGCAGCCTAATTCGACTAAAGTATACAAGCCCACAAGCCGACCATTTATTCTTGAGGACACTTGCAGACATCGTCTTCACCTTCCATAAAGAAATACTGGACGAAAGCCAACATCTTACTGATCGCAGGTAGGGGAACTTCATGACATCCAGATAGAGTCTTAGGTGCTTTAACTAGATAGTAAATTGATCTAGAGTAGAATAGGAGGAATCTATTGGACCTGAATAGTAAAGTCTCCTCTACTTGTTACCTCGCAGGTCGACAGCAAGAACCAAGAGTCTTCACTACAACGTCCAGTACCGGCCCTCCTCCCTAATTCCTAGTTAAATTCTTGCTGTGACTTTAGAACCAGTAAGTTTTAGTTAGTAATCAGGGAAGTTGGTCCCTTGCGTCTCTGCGGAATCATCTGCGTCATCCTAGAGGGCATCTGTTCAAGCAAGGTAAGGGACGACGTGGATAGCTTGACAGAAGGCAAAGCCCACGTTGATAATTCCGCCCAGACGCAATGGATCAGGTATCTATGCAGGATTTGGCCGCAGTGCTAGAAGCAATTAGGCAGGATAACGCTGCTTTACGTAGGGATTTATCCTCTCTCCAGGACTCGGTGCAGCAGAAATCAGCCTCTATTCAGGGCTCTTCCAGTTCTAGTTCTCCAACACAAATCCATGTTGTAACTCCGGTCTCCACCCCTTTAGCTCCCCCAGAGAGATTTTATGGGGATTGCAATAAGTTCTCAGTGTTTTTACAACAATGTCATTTACACTTTATAGCAAAAACCACAGCTTTTCCTGATGATTCCTCCAGAGTTGCATTCATGTTATCCTACATGGGTGGCGACGCTGCCCTTTGGTCAGTCCCTTTAGTTGAAGCAGATGATCGGATCTTGTATAATTTCAGGGATTTTGAGAGGGCTTTAAAGAAGATGTTTTCTAAACATCTATTTGTTCAGTCAGCAGACAACGAGCTGTTAGGTTTAAAACAAGGCTCATCTGATTTGTTACATTATATATCTACCTTCAATCGTTTGGTCTTAGAAGCTGATTGGCCTCACGACAAGCGAATCTCGATCTTCTATAGGGGATTGAAGGACGAATTGAAAGACATGATCACCCAGATTTTAGACCCCCCCGAAGAGATAAGTGCCTTCATAGACCTAGTGGTGAAATTAAATCATCGTATATCCGAAAGAAAGGGAGAAAGAGGGAAGTCTGAGCACAAATTAGTTTTCTTTAAGGAAAGATCCACATCAGTACCTAACCGAGAACCTAGTTCCAAAACTGATACTGCAGAACCTATGCAGATAGGATCTATCCGAGGTCCCTTGTCTAAGGAGGAGAAAGAAAAGAGACGGCAATTAAATCAATGTCTCTATTGTGGGAAGTCAGGACACTTTGTGAAAGAATGTCCCACACGACCAAACAAATTTAAAGTTAGATCATCCGATTTAGCTGTCACACAAGAAAACTCGGTAAAAAGAGAGGTCGGTTTATCGAGTTTGCTCTCTAGTTTGGCCTCAACTCTTCCTCCCATAGGTTATAGACACTTTTCAATTCTTGTAGAACTCCGAGGTCTGCTTCCAGAGTCTTACTCCAGACAGGTGGAAGCCATCATAGATTCTGGTGCTACAGGTAATTTTATAGACTCTCATTTCTTCCTTCAGTTAGGCTTCAGATCCTTGTCAAAGGACCATCCAGAAATCGTTAGAGCTGTTGATGGCAAAGAATTGACTTCGGGTCCTGTAAATAGACAGACTGAGGTATTAGAAATGGATTGCTCTCCTATACATAGGGAAAGAATACAATTAGACATCATTGATGCCCCTCAATTCAAGATGATTTTAGGAATTCCTTGGTTAGTTAAACATAACCCGTCCATAGATTGGGTGACCAAGACAATCACTTTTCAATCTCCTGCTTGTACAGATCTTTGTTTCCTTACTAAAAGAAGGCCAACACCCTACCACCACATAGAGATTTCGACTGTAGAATAGATTTGGTGCCTGGAGCTACCTTACCCTGCAGTCGAATATATGCTCTTACAGAAGCAGAAAACGTCCATCTCAGAGATTATCTTGATGAGTATCTTGCTAATGGCTTTATAAGACACTCCAAGTCTCCGGTTTCATCAGCTCTTTTTTTCATTCCAAAAAAGGGAGGGGAGCTGCGCACGTGCATAGACTATAGAGCCTTAAACAACGTAACCATTAAGAACAGGTACCCCTTGCCTTTGATCCCTATACTATTAGACCAAATAAAGAAGGCTAAAATTTATACAAAATTGGACTTACGCGGAGCGTACCATTTAGTTAGGGTAAGAAAAGGAGACGAATGGAAGACAGCATTCCGTTCTAAATTCGGTCTCTTTGAATACCAAGTCATGCCATTTGGTTTGTGTAACGCTCCTGCTGCCTTCCAGTTTTTCATAAATGAGGTTCTACATGAGTTCATTGACATCTGCTGTGTAGTCTACATTGATGATATCCTCATATATTCTGATTCTGAGCAAGAGCATGTAAGACAGGTTCGCGCCATTCTTCAAAGACTACTTTCAAACTCACTCTTTGTAAAATTGGAAAAGAGTCTATTTCATGTTTCCAAAGTGGATTTTCTGGGCTATATTATTAGCCCAGAGGGAATAGAAATGGACCCCAAAAAGGTAGAAGCTGTAACAACCTGGCCAAGTCCCACTACTTCTGTGAAACAAATCCAAAGTTTTTTAGGGTTTGCAAATTTTTACCGCAGATTCATTCAGAACTTTTCTCAGGTTATAACACCTATTACCAAGCTATTGAAAAAAGGAGCCAAGTTTTTATGGTCTCCAGCCGCTGATGAAGCATTTCAGAACCTAAAGAAGTTATTTACCATGGCTCCAATTTTAAGTCATCCAGACCCCAATCTACCTTTTATTGTAGAAGCAGATGCCTCTCAATTCGCAGTGGGTGGCATACTTTCACAACGGAATTCAGATACTGGCCAAATGCACCCTATAGCCTATTTCTCAAGAAAATTATCAGAAGCCGAACAAAATTATGCAATCGCCGACAAGGAATTGTTGGCAATCAAAGCAGTGTTTGAAGAATGGCGTCATTACCTATTAGGAGCTCGCCATCCTGTAACAATTTATACTGATCACAGAAATCTCCAAGCTTTAAGATCTGTAAAAGCTTTGTCTGCTAGGCAACTGCGTTGGTCCATGTTTTTCAATGACTACAATTTTGTAATCACATATCGCCCAGGAAAGGAAAATTTAAAGGCGGATGCTTTATCCAGACTAGGAGAAAAAATGTCAGATCAACCAGAAGTCGTTCACCCTGTAATCCCAACTTCTTGTTTTCAGGGAAGTTTAACTGTTTGTGACATCATTAACGACATCAAAGAAGCTCTGAAAGAAAAGACATTGGAGGTTTGGAAAAAAGATCATCCCTTTCTTTCTGAGAAAGACAGTTTGCTAATGGTCCATGACTTGATCTTTGTTCCAAACGAAAAAATTCAAAGATCCATAATGCACCTTCATCATGATACGGTTCTGTCAGCCCACCCTAGCGCTGTAAAGACTATGGAACTCATTAAGAGGAAATTTTGGTGGCCTTCTATGTCTAAAGACATCAAACTATTTGTGGAAACTTGTAGCATCTGTATCCAGCACAAGTCCTCTCATCAAGCTCCTAGTGGTTTGTTAATGCCTTTACCTATTCCTCCTCAACCCTGGCATACTATATCATTAGACTTCATTGTTGAACTACCTGAAACCAAGAAGGGATTCAATACGATTTTGACTGTTGTAGACCAATTTACCCGAATGGCCCATTTCATTCCTCTAAAGAAGCTTCCTACTGCATTGGAGCTTGCTCATTTGCTCATGATCCATGTGATAAGGTTACACGGAATTCCTTCAGTTATCATTTCTGATAGGGGATCACAATTTGTTTCTAAGGTTTGGCACAAGCTGAGTTCTTTGTTACATATGGAGGTTCGTTTATCCTCTAGTTACCATCCTCAAACCGATGGTTTAACTGAAAGAACTAACCAAACTATAGAACAGTATCTTCGTTGTATGTTACCTAATGTTTCCGAAGAGTGGTCGGACCTGTTAAGTCCTTTGGAGTTCGCCTACAACAATTCTGAGCATTCTTCTATTAAAATGTCCCCATTCTTTTGTAATTTCGGTTTTCATCCAAAAAGCATTCCCGAAAACTCCAACAATGACATCAATGATTCCGTACCCACAGTTTCTGACTATGTGTCCCAAATTTTCACCATTCAGGAGGATGCTAAATTCAACTTGGCCAAAGCAAAAGAATCTCAAAAAGAAGCCAAGGATAAACATCGATCCGAACAACCTCTTTATGAAATAGGTGACAAAGTATGGTTGAGTACAAAAAATTTGAAATTAAAGGGAAACAGAAAATTCAATCCAAGATTTATTGGCCCCTTTTCCATTGAAAAAATACTAAACCCAGTTTGTGTCAGATTGACCCTCCCTAGTAAGTACTTGATACATCCAGTCTTCCATGTCTCTCTAATTAAGCCTTTTCATCCTCAAACTCGTGTTTCCAAGTTACCACCTCCTGTTATTGTTGAAGGCAACTCAGAATTTGAAGTAAGATCAATCTTGGATTCCAAAAGAGTTAGGGGAAGGTTATTTTACCTCATCGACTGGAAGGGTTATGGTCCTGAGGAAAGATCATGGGAGCCTCTAGAACATCTTAAACATGCTCCCAGATTGATTCGGAACTTTCATTTAAGACATCCTGATAAACCCAAACCCATTTCCACCGTTCTTGGGGGGATCTTGAGGAGGGAGTACTGTCATGATTCCATACCTGCCCTTCCTTAATAACTACATATCCCCTTTAGGCATCGGTGGTACTTCCCTTTTTGAAACCCACCCCTGTCCCGTGCGCCCGCACGCTTCAAATCAGTGTGTTTAGGTGTACTGTATTTCATTCATGCCTTGTAAACTTATTGTTGCCTTGTAAACTTATTGTTGCCTTGTACGCTTGATGTGGTTATTTCTGATGTTTTAGGCATGCTTCTGTGTTCCCATGCGTTTCTTATCAGGGTTTTGAGCCAGCGCTCTCTGAAAACCAAGCCTTCGCTTGAGCTCTTACGGGAACTGAACCTTCGCTTTAGGAGCGTTCTCCTCGCATCCCTCGCACGCGCCTTTTTGGTGCGCTTCTCATGAGATCGGGAAACTTCGATCTCGCGCACATTCCGTGTGCGTACCAGGGTGTGGCTGGGTGCGGCCCAGTACTTAAACCGCACCCAGCCTTCTGGAAGGCGCTTTGCCTTCCATCTTCCTTCGAAGAAGGTCGCGTCAGAACTGGGAACTTACCTGGAGGTCTCTCCATACCGGCAGGACGTCTTCGAGGCTCTTGAAGACGACTCTTCCTCTGCAGCAACAGCGGTGAAGAACCTAGAAAACAAAGAAGCTGAAAGCTAAGTACTTTCATTTGTTTTGGGTTAAAAGGCGCCCCACGCAAGAAAGGTCATAACAATTTTTGGAACTTGCTTCACTAAAGAAAACGCAAGGAAAAGACTTTGGACAATTCTGTTTCTTGCATCTCAGTTTACTGAAGAACTTTGTTTAGGATTTCAAGTGTATACATTTTGAGCAATATATAGATTGCGAATTTAGTCTTTGCATATTGTTAAGGTTTAGGATATCGTGTATGTGTGTTTTTCTTTCCTAAAATTCAGAGGAAGATTATTAAGAACCCCAAGTCTTGGATGCAAGAAGTTTATTGCACGTAAGTGTTAGTATTGTTAGGAAGGTTCTGCGAAAGTCTGTTAAGAATGTTAGGTAATTCTTCTCTTTCATTTGCAGCCTAATTCGACTAAAGTATACAAGCCCACAAGCCGACCATTTATTCTTGAGGACACTTGCAGACATCGTCTTCACCTTCCATAAAGAAATACTGGACGAAAGCCAACATCTTACTGATCGCAGGTAGGGGAACTTCATGACATCCGGATAGAGTCTTAGGTGCTTTAACTAGATAGTAAATTGATCTAGAGTAGAATAGGAGGAATCTATTGGACCTGAATAGTAAAGTCTCCTCTACTTGTTGCCTCGCAGGTCGACAGCAAGAACCAAGAGTCTTCACTACAACGTCCAGTACCGGCCCTCCTCCCTAATTCCTAGTTAAATTCTTGCTGTGACTTTAGAACCAGTAAGTTTTAGTTAGTAATCAGGGAAGTTGGTCCCTTGCGTCTCTGCGGAATCATCTGCGTCATCCTAGAGGGCATCTGTTCAAGCAAGGTAAGGGACGACGTGGATAGCTTGACACATATATACACTTATGTAGCAACTCACTAATCCATGCAGCCACTTATACACAAATGGAGACACTGATACAGATATTTACATATTTAAACATTACTCGCTAATACATGTATTCATTAAGATATATTTAATAAGTCAGTTATTCAATCCATTTAAAAAAAAAAAACATTTAGACACTGATTTACCCATTTATTCTTCCATCAACCTTTAGATATACATATATAAAAAATATTTATTTTTCAGAAAGACACACATTCACTGGATGATGTCAACAGTGATTTCATTTGAGATGTCATCAGTGATGTCATGAGTGATGTCACTGACCATGTCATGAGTGATGTAATATGTGACGTCATCAGCAGTGCATTGCGGGACCGCGAGTTATAGTTAGCTGAACTAACTATAATGGGGAAATTTCAATGGTTTTGTATGAGGGAAATGCCCAGCTAACTATAACATGTGTGAAACCTATGGTTTTTTCAGTGAATATCTAAGGTTTTTTAAATGCTAATTCCTAACTATAACGTGGCTGAAACCTATGGTTTTTTTCAGTGAATATATATACACACACACACACACACACACACACACACACACACACGCATATAATATACTCGCTTGTGCACAGACAAGAAATATTCAAGTGTATAGTAAAGAATTTTGGTATAGGTCCTAGCAGGATTGTCCAGAAGAAGTCTGTATGAGAAATTGGGTTATTAGGTGGGAAGGATGAGCGTCTTATGCAAGTAATGTCTGCAACTGTCTTTTGACTCGGAGCCAAGTACCCCATTGTAGCACTTGGCTAGGGTAGCAAAGTTGATTAGTCCAAGG
Source organism: Lissotriton helveticus (assembly GCF_964261635.1). Lineage (NCBI taxonomy): Eukaryota > Metazoa > Chordata > Amphibia > Caudata > Salamandridae > Lissotriton > Lissotriton helveticus. The sequence goes on along the minus strand of NC_136061.1, from coordinate 1,912,111,317 downwards.
CCTATTTTGAAGAGATGGTGTGGACTAGCAATACCAATTTTCTGGCACGTTACAACAATACTCTGGAAAATCTCCAGTTAGTGCCTTTTCTTTTAAAAGGGAAAAGTACACTTATTTCACAACCATACGCAACTATTAACTGATGAATATATACATCAGGTAGATGAAAATAACTTTGGCGACATTCTCATATCACATTTCACCCTTAGTGGGTACTGAACCACATAATCAGAATCGCCTCCAATTGTATCAGTTATAATATCACATTATAAGGTAGTATATATATATATATATATATATATATATATATATATATATAAATATATATATACTCACTCAAAAAACTATAAGTTTTAGTGGTGTTATAGTTAGCTGGACATTTTACTCATACAAAACCATTGAAATTGCTCCTATATAGTTAGTTGTACTAACTATATTTCGTGCACCCGCAATCCACTGCTGATGATGTCACATATTAGATCATTCATGACATGGTCAGTGACATCACTGATGACATCTCAAATGACATCACTGATGACATCACTGATGACATCATCCAGTGAATGTGGTTTGCTTCGTTATTTAAATATGCATTATATATATATAGCAATTTGCATTGAAGAATAAGTGGATATATATAAATAAATATTTGGATGGAGGATTTAGTAGCAGTGTAATTGACTGTTTACTTGACCAATTTATAATGTCTCACTAAATATAGTGGATAGTGACTAAACTGTGTGAATATCTGTATCACTTTGTCAGTTGTTGTGTAAACTGATTCTACAGTTGGTTACTAGCTATGTGAAAGTCTATATTAGTTATTGATTAGTTAACTGAGTATTTGTATGGGAGTGTGAAAGTGTGTGTGGTTCGGTGGGGGGTGTGTGATTGTCCAAAGATGTGTGAATAGTTGATTCAGTAGATATATGAAGTTAAAACTACATGTTCTAACAGTTGTTTGGGTGAGTGAATATCTTTATGGGTGTGGTGATGAGCAAATATATTTCTCAATGGTACAGGTCCAACAAACTAGAAAAATAAAAGGCAGTGTATGTGTCAGTTGTTGTATATAAATAAGTATACATAAGACACAATGATTGTGTGAGTGACTGTATGGATAACTGTATACTTGTAATAATGATTTTATAATTCACTAAGTATGACTTACTATCTAAATGAATAGAAGAAGTGGTGTTTGTATAAGTGTTTTGCTAAGTAAATATGTAAGTATGATCCATTGTTTGCATAAGTGAGTAGGATGACTTCATATGTGAATAGGATGCGTGCTGTTGTTTAATGTCGATATAGATGTATAAGTATTTTTGATAGTGTTCTATTGTTCATTGACAGCATGTATGAATGAATCCATAGGTAAGTGATTAGATGTGTGTATACATCTATGAATCACTGAGTGGATTTTTAGATACTTGTATTGCTGTGACAATGGATTTAAATATGATACTCTGTATTTTACAAAGAGTGATGAAAAATTGTAATAGTGTATGAAAAGGTGTATGTGATTGTCACGTGGATGATGTCATCAGTGATGTCATCAGTGATGTCATTTGAGATGTCATCAGTGATGTCACTGACCATGTCATGAATGATCTAATATGTGACATCATCATCAGTGGATTGCGGGTGCACGAAATATAGTTAGTACAACTAACTATATAGGAGCAATTTCAATGGTTTTGTATGAGTAAAATGTCCAGCTAACTATAACACCACTAAAACTAATTCCTAACTATATAACTCCTGAAACCTATGGTTTTTTCAGTGAATTTCAAAGGTTTTTTAAATGCGAATTCCTAACTATATAAGGCCTGAAACCTATGGTTTTTTCAGTGAATTTGCAAGGTTTTTTAAATGCTAATTCCTAACTATATAAGGCCTGAAACCTATGGTTTTTTCAGTGAATTTCAAAGGTTTTTTAAATGCTAATTCCTAACTATATAAGGCCTGAAACCTATGGTTTTTTCAGTGAATTTGCAAGGTTTTTTAAAATGCTAATTCCTAACTATATAAGGCCAGAAACCTATGGTTTTTTCAGTGAATTCGCAAGGTTTTTTAAATGCTAATTCCTAACTATATAAGGCCTGAAACCTATGGTTTTTTCATTGAATTCGCAAGGTTTTTTAAATGCTAATTCTATTAGCGGATAACGTTTTTATATATTAAAATGTTTTTTAAATCTCAAATGCCTGCTTTGCTAACAGAGTTTTTAAGCACAGGCTCTTTTGTCTCTGGTGGCCATCTTGGGAGACTGCATATCAGAATTTTTTTAATGAAATATAAGAGGATTTGAGAAGTCACTCAAAATGTGCCCTAATTTTTCTTTCTTCAGCACTAATCATAATTTCTATGGCAAAATGAACCCCCCTCATTTTGTTCCTTTGCAAATTAAATGTTTTAAATGTTAACACTTTATTCCAATCAAGATTACTTCAGGTGTGCCATACTTTTGTCATAGGTAAGACTGTTAGCGCTCTAGTTGTTCTTTAGAACACTCTGGGACATTCTGTCATTGGGCTATAGTTGGGCTACATCTGGCTGATATTTGGGCTACCTTTGTTTTTTTTTGTCTCTGGTGGCCATCTTTGGGCTACATTGGGCTACATTGGGCTACATTTGGGCTCTAACATATATATAGCCCAATGTAGCCCAATATATATTTTTTCAAAGTTAATTTTCGTAAAAACCACTGGAGCACATATCTTGAGACATAGCAAAGGCACATCGAGCTACCAGTCCCTACAATTTTGCCAACTTTGGTGGAAAACCATTCAGCCGTTCGGGCTAAAAGTGAGTCCAACCGCCCTATGGAAATTAACATGGGGAAAACACGTTTTGGGACCCCCCTTTTATCTCGGCCCCCGCTTGACGAATCCCCCCCAAACTTTCAGAGAAGGACCGGAGCGCCGCGAGGCAAAGTTAAGGAATATTTCAGGAAGATTCCTCAACCGGCGCCAAAGTTATTCCCAATAGAATGTTGCAAATTCCCTATGGAAAACAATCCTAACTATATATACCTACTGGCTATCGCCAGTAGGTTATATATATATATATATATATATATATATATATATATATATATAAATCAGAATGACTGGTTTGGTCAGGTTATTACCTTTACCACATTAATAACAGAAACCATGTAATACCGAGTAAAGGCTATACATTAAAAGGGATGTCAATAGGTAGAAGGCAGGCCTACAGGTTTGTCACAATTTCACCATGTTTATAAAATAGCATTATATTGTGATTGACCCTTGTATCACAATTTAAAACAATGGAATTAATAAACATTTTTAAATGTGTTCATAAATTGTATAGGCATTGCACTGTTCATTATTAATACTGTCAATAAAGAAATGCAATTCAGAGCAACCATTTTGTGTGGAGGGGTCTTTGTTCCCTTGGCTGGGTAACAGGGTAAATTACTTGCCCCAGTTGGTTGGTGGGCATACAAAGGCTTGGAATCTGATGAGGAGCAGAGTATGATAAATAAAACAATTCATGTACCCCCAGATTCATCAAAGTCCCGTTTTGCGAGTCCTTAATAGCGATTATTAAGGAATCGCTATTAAAGACTCGCAAAACGGGATTCATGTAGAAATAGCAATAATTATAGCGATTTCTACTGCCTCCTTATTTGCGATTCGCTAATTGCTAATCGCAAATAAGGAATGGCATTCCTATTCATTCCTATGGGCCTAAAGGCCCATAGGAATGAATGGGGAGTCATTCCTTATTTGCGATTCGCAATTAGCGAATCGCAAATAAGGAAGCGATTTCAAGGGTGCCAGGGTGTCCAAAGGACACCCTGTAGCACCCCTGAAATGCTCTTGTACACTGGTGTTGCGCACACACATGTCCAAAGGACATGTGTGTGTGTGTAACATACAACGTAGAAAAATGCACAAAAGTGCATTTTTCTAAGTTTTCGCTATTCAACACGAAGTCAGACTTCGCTGTAAATAGCGGCCCCAGATTGCGAAATCGCAATTTTTAAATGGTTCATGAATTGCATTTAAGGAATCTCTAATTGAGATTCCTTAAATGCAATTATTCGCAAATTTGCGATTTCTACAAATGCGATTTTTGCATTTGGGATGATGAATCCTAAATGCGAAAATAGCGCTGGCAAAGGGCCAGATTCGCAGAATCTGGCCCTTTGCGAGCCGATTTTCCTTTGATGAATCTGGCTGGTAGCACCATAAGATGTGGATGTATTATGTTGAAGCCCTGTGTGGAAAAGTAAATTTTGCCATGTTCTGTGTCCCTACGCCTCATCCATCATATGTTATGTGTGCATGACCAATATGCATATGTTATTCCCCATGTCCGATTAATGACGCAATTATAGTTGTGTCCACCTCTGGTATGACATTTTCCAGTCCTCGTGAATACTACGAATATCAGGCCTATGTAAAGTTATGTTGCCACGTTTCTCAGTATGCACGTTATTCCATTATAAAGTCCCCGTTTCTAGGCCTCAAAAGGGCCCGGACATCAGATTCAGCTCCTGTCTCCTGGAAGCCTCGCTGAGGAGCGATACAGCCCCCACCTGTATCCTCGACCCTTCACTTACTTCCTGCCTCGCAGTGCCCGGTGCAGCCTGGCTCTGCCTCTGAGTCTGCCAAAAGTATGTTATAGTTCCAGCTATCAGTTCAGTCCTCCTTCTGCATTCCTAAGCTACTGAACTGCATCAATAGTTTCCGTCATTGTCTAGCCTATTCGGCTCCATGTTAGAGAAATACTGTATTAATGGTCATTTAATATTCTTCATCACGCACTACATGTAGAATAATGCATGGTCCAGTCTTAGAATCAAGTTAGCTTTTCCCCTCATGACTTCTAGTTTATATCAACATGTTCCCTAAACATCAGATACCAGATAGGGTTTAGGTACATGTCGCTCCGACCCTCCAGACTCTAGTCTCTGCTCCTAGCACAGAGTTCGTAGCCCCCAGCTTCTCCTAGTAATACGTCATTGCCAGTTTTCGCGCACCATCAGGTTAGAGGTCCCGGCTCCTTAGGTAGCCCCCTCCTATGTTTCCGCCCATTCATGACATATTCTGTTACGTTTGCATCACATGTCTATGTACACGCCCAGTTACACCTACCTTTACTGTTATCTTTCGCGACTGCTACGCGTCACGCCTTCTGCTCCACCCACTGTTACGCCTACTGCAATGTAATGCTATGTGTTTGCGCTATGTATATAAGTCAATGTATTGTTATTAAAAGTTAGCGCGCTCATCCCAGATCAAGCCCCGGCAGGTGCTGGGCCCCAGTTGTCCTGCTGGGCCCTGTCACCTCTGTTCCTATGCAGGTTGTCCTGATTCTGTCCTTATGCTGTAATAAACCTGCAGAAACTCCTACTACCTCGAATCTTGACTCTTATTTTATTGAGCTATCTGTTATTCATTCATTCATTCAAAAATAGATCCGGTATTATTTATTTATATACCACATAATGGCGCCCGAATAGGGACTTGCCCTTTCCCCACGCGTCGGTGAAGCCACGCCGACCCCCTGACCCTCTGCAGTCGTGACGGAACCATACCGTGCACTGGCAGATATTTCTGCTCCAAGTATCCCTCAGGCCCACGGAGGAGACGGAGGAGGCGGTCCAGCATCCAAACGAGACGGTGGAGGAACGCGGCGAGTCCCGACCAGAGCCCAAGCCGAGAGTCCAAGGTCCGAGGTATCCGGAGGCCCACCCGTAACTAAAGTCCGAAGTCCGAAGTTCGTCGTCGTAGCAGTCCAGTCCCGTCCGAGGCCTTCCGTTCCGTGCTGCCCGGTGAGTACCATTGCTGGGGTAGTATCTAGACAGGACCAATCTAAATTGACTCCTGGTCCGTGGGTTGGTGGTGCCCAGACTCACAAACGAAGTGTTCACCTAGGTGGATACGGGTCTTGATGCGTCCCTTTATGGGACCGGTATGTTCCGTACTGTTACAGCAGTGCATCCAGTAATTCTAGTCTGTTCCGTTCTCGAGAAATTCTTTTCTGTTACTGTTCTCAGTATTCCAGGTAATATTCTGTTCGAACTGTCATTTATAATGTTGTTTAATGTCTTTCCAATGTCGTGGTATGCCTGAATTGTTTTCCTAATTGTTATTGTTTTTCGTGTATTGTATTGTGTTCCGATTCAAGTTTACAATGCCGCTCTTTTCCAAGTTACGTCAGTTAAAAACTAGAAAGGGTTTATTAGAGGAAGCAGTTCCTGTCCCGCCCAGGGACAGTCCAGGTCATTTTATGTATCAGAAACATGGCATAAGCGCCATAATGTATCTAGATTTATGGGTAGAGTATACCAAACAGTTAGAAGAAAAGTATAGATGGCCCGTATCGGGTACATGGGATGCCGAATGTATCATGCGAGTAGAAGAAGCATTATGGAAAAAGAAAGCCAGACAGTCACAGAAAGATGCCATCGAGTTATGGCGTAAAGAAGCTCATAGAAGAACGGAAAAGGAAGTCAGAAAGTCAGAGTTAAGTAGAGAATCCCAAGAACGAGCCCAAGAAAGAGAATTAATCGAGATAGGTGAACAAGTCAAAGCCGAACAGTCAGACAGACAGAGGCATGCCCTCATTAAGGGTATGTATCCTCTTCTTGCCGAAGGTGTGCCGAAAGCGACCCCAGAGGCATCCAGTAATTTCCCGCCACCATTAATTCCGACCAAGCTACGTCACAAACAGACCGCAGCTGATATTTTTATTTCGTCCTATCTGGACGACACAGTCCCCGAATATGCAAATCCTGTTCGCGCTCCGCCAGTCCCTGTAAACCAGGTAATTCATGCTCCTCCAGACACCGGAGTACCTGTTACGGTACCCCCGGCCCAGTCCGCCATACAAGTCCAGCCCACGTTACAATTACCGACTCTGCCAGGACGAAGAATGTCAGTCGACGATTCTAGTCTAGGGGCCGCAGGAGGAGGTCTTCCTCAAACCCCGCCGCCACACAAGCGTTTAACGTTAGCCGAATTACATGCACAGGCATCACAGCGTACGCCTAGATATCAGTCTGTTGCAGAAATAGGAAAATCCCTTGCCGAATGTTGCTATGATCCAGTCCCAGGCGAGGATAATATGGTTTTATATTCATTCCGCGTAAGAAAAGTGACCGAGTATCTAGTCACCTTACCGAATATGAAAGAAGATCTAGACAGAATATATCGTTTCATCCGTACAGGGGATGATCCAGAAAGTATTGGCGAGATTATGTCTCAAAGGAAAGCCGAGATTCAGCTCATGATATTAAAGTTCCTGATCAATTGTCTAATAAGAGAACAAGATTACCCGTCTAAAGATTCCGCCGAAATGAGAATCCTGACAAGGTGGAGTGATAATATAGCCGAGGGTAAGCACAAGACCGTCGGTGCTATGGAGAGTATGTACAAGAAAATTCGTAAAGAAATAATAAGGTTACACGACCAGCGTAAAGCAGCACAAGTAAGCGAGAAAGAAAGTATCTCTGATCCTGAAGAGGAAGACGAGAATTCCGCCAGAATAGCGTATGTAGGAAAATCTAGATTTCCAGATCGTCCTTTGCGTCTAGAACACAAGTCTATTTTTCATCATCCGGCACCAGAACAAGGTTCTCTAGAACAAGTATTTCAAGCTACCGATCACATTCTGAAATCACGAATCGGTTATAGTGAGTTAAGTACCATGCATGAACAAGAACTAGCCCGATCAGCAGTCCGATGGATTACTGATTCTACCACTTTTCCAGACGAAATAGTGGCACAAATGTTTCTGAAATTGTCCCCAGCCGAGCAACGACTGGTGGGTATGTATATGGTCCAGCACCTCATTACTCTGTATGAGGGTCAACATTCTGATCCAGGCCCGTTACATGATGTCCTGAACGAGTTACTCCAGTATAGATGGAGAGGTCTAGGTACCGATTTAATTAGTGTCATTCTAGAACAGCGCCACAAATATAGAACGTTCCTGAATCCGCATTTTGTTCATGTCTCACCCCCAGAAAGTAAATCATTTTACATAGACAGACAGAATCCGTTACGAGAAGTCCACCCAGTCCAAGGGGCGGGTGGCGTAATGCAACGAGTGTTTGTATACACTCCGATTTCAAAGATGGAACTTCTTGAAATGAAGAAATTAATTCCCTGTCATGACAAAGATCCAGCAGGGTTCCATAGAGAATTAAAAGACATGCTCCGTATGGGAGAATACACTTACCCAGATATCATTAAAATGTTAAAGGTCCTGTTACCCGCAGGGGTGTATGAAAAGCTAAAAGAAAAAGAATGGGAGGTGGGAGAGAAAAAGATCGATTGGGCAGCTCTAGAAGCTGAAGACAAGGCACGAGTACCAGGTACCGGTCTTGGAGATAAATGTAAAGAATTACCAGAATTATTGATTCAAGTTTTACCCAGATTATTGACAACGAGAAAAGAAGACTGGGATGCAATCTCAGCCTGTAAACAGAAACAAGATGAAGATATTAGTGATTTTTATTCTAGATTTGAAAAATGTTTTAGTATTAACAGTGGTCTCAAGACAAGTAGTGAGTCATACCCTCATCTTTTCGTTACTAAATTAGTCGAGAATTCAAGCCCACAAATTAAAAACCGAGTTTTGAAAGTCGAAAGCACCTGGCAAGCTAATACCCCGTCCCAGATGCTCCAGATGCTCCAGTACCACCAGAATAGAATTAGAGAAGAGCAAGAACACGAGAGAAAACGTATGAAAGACACGAAAATGAAAGTACTAGTTGCACAATCTGTTCCCCAAGACAGTCAGAAGAGGGGTCCGAATCAAGCCAGTCATCCTGCAGCTCCCGTTAAAGGGAACTGCAATTATTGTAAACAGCCAGGTCATTTTATAAACGAGTGTGCAGTTCTGAAACATAATATAGCTACTGGTAAGACTAAAGAAAGACCACGTCCGCCTAGACAAGAACAAGTTTCACAGATTCCTCAGTCACAGAATGCACCACAGACAGTTACAGTACCGCAGCCTATTGCTGCAACACAGCACGTTACATCGCAGATGTACCAGTATGCACAGTCCGAGTATCCAGAGTACCAGCCATATTCATGAAACAGCCTAGAGAGGGAGGTAGGCTTGCCTCTCATCGAGATACCTGTAGATCAAGAAGGTCCCTATGTTCACAGTCAAGTATTAGGGAAAGACAGAAAGTTTTTGATCGATACAGGGGCAAGTAGGACCACAATTAGTCACGCCGAAGTTCCAGGGGCTCCGCTCTCAGGCTCAAGAAATGTTTCCCTTGGATTTTCAGGAAAACCAATAGTTAATGAGATATCAAAGCCAGTTACTCTAGAAGTAGGTCCATTGTCCCGTACTACTGATCTGTTACTTACTAAGTCATGTCCAGAAAATCTATTAGGCATTAAGACATTGAAAGAATTAGGTGCAGTTATTTGCTGTTCCCCAGAGGGAATACGATTGTTCCTACGTGACTTTAAGGGTCACTATGTATTACGAGATTTTGATTCAAGATTGTCTAATGTTCCACAGCACTTATGGGCGCAAGGTCCAACTGATGTAGGTTATATGCAAATCACACCCCATCGTGTGACTCTCAAACCAGGTGTAGTGTTACCCCGAATCAGACAGTACAGATTGCCACCCGAGGCTGTAGCAGCCTTATCCAAAATTATTGACGAGCTCATGGCTCAAGGAGTAGTCGTAGAAACTGACTCCAATGTATGCAATTCTCCGATCATTCCAGTCATGAAACGTACTGATCCGAAGGCACCCCCAGTATATCGATTAGTGATTGATTTACGAGAGCTTAATAAATGTATTATTCCTCAGTACCCAGTTGTCCCAGACATTTCTTCCCTGTTAACTGCTATTGATTCCGAAGCCATGTTTTTCACTGTCATTGACCTCAAGAATGCATTTTTCAGTGTTCCCATTCATCCAGACAGCCAGTTTCTTTTCGGATTTTGTTTAAATGGAAGGAGCTATATGTTTACACGCGCTCCTCAAGGTTTCACAGAAAGCCCTAGTATTTACAGTCAAGCACTCAAGAGACAACTAGACAACATTCACATGCCAACTGACACTGCCCTACTACAGTATGTCGATGATCTACTGATCACAGCCCGTTCTGAACGTGATTGCGAGCGAGCATCCCTTACAGTCTTGTATTTTCTAGCCGAGATGGGGCACAAGGTGTCACCTTCGAAGCTTCAATTCTGTGTCCAGCAAGTGGTATACTTAGGACACTTGCTGTCCAAGAGGGGTAGGCAGTTGACACCAGACCGTATCCAGTTAATAGCGAGTCTTCCCCAGCCCAGAACCCAGAAGGAGGTACGTGCCTTTATTGGCCTTACTTCTTATTGTAGACAATGGATTCCCCAGTATGCATTTCTAGCCAAGCCACTGATACAGTTAACGACACAGGAGGCAGCCGTATCGACTGTCCTCCCTTGGACATCTGACCATACACTTAGTTTCAACGAGTTAAAGAAAGCCCTATGTCAAGCTCCAGTTCTAGCTACACCGAACTACAGTAAGCCTTTTACACTTTTCGTTACTGAACGTGAAGGTACAGCATTATCTGTTCTCACACAAGATCAAGCAGGTCAATACAAGCCCTGTGCTTATTTTTCGAGCACATTAGATCCAGTCGCCCAGGCGTTGCCTGCGTGCCTCAAGTCAGTTGCAGCCACAGCACTAGCTATCAGACAAAGTGATTCCATAGTTTTAGGACATTCCCTGACAGTACAAGTTCCACATTCAGTAGAAGTTCTTTTAAACCGAACACAAACTCAGCACTTGACAATTGCACGTTTAACAGGTTATGAATTGACACTGTTCCAGCCACACATAGAAATTAGACGCTGCAACGTCCTGAATCCTGCTACACTGTTACCATCAGTTAGTTCAAATCCTGACCCACATGACTGTGTGGAAGTAGTTAACATTACGACAAAGCCAAGACAAGACCTGACAGACATTCCGTTACCAGATCCTGACCTGACACTTTATGTGGATGGTTCATGTATGAGAACTAGTACAGGAGAACTAGTCGCCGCGTATGCAGTGACTACTGACACTGAAGTTATTGAAACACACCGTATTGATACCCTGTCCGCTCAAGCAGCAGAGCTAGTCGCTCTGACACAAGCCTGTATACATGCCAAGAACCTGAAAGTTAATGTTTACACAGATTCACGTTACGCATTCGGAGTTGTACACGACTTCGGAGTGCTCTGGCAGGAGAGAGGTTTCATGACTTCTCATGGAACCAAGATTCAGCATGGTCTCCTTATTCAAGCCCTGTTAGATGCCATACATTTACCGACATCCATTGCTATCATGAAATGCAAAGCACATACGAAAGTTACAGACATTATTTCCCAAGGTAACGATCTAGCAGACCGCACAGCCAAGCTTACAGCACAGACTCCAGACATTCCAGTTAACATGACACATACTCCAGATCCGATTACATGCATGACAGTTAAGGACCCTACTCAGGATGTCATAGATATCCAGTTACATGCTACCCCCGATGAAATCAAGAAATGGTCTGAACAAGGAGGGGTCCAGACAGATCAAGGATGGTTAACGAAGGGTAGAGCCACATGGTTTCTCCCCGATTCTATGGTTCAAGTCATTATTAATACCGCACATAGTCCAGCACATTTAGGAGAAAAAGCTATGTTAGACAGTATTCAGAACATTTGGTTCAACAAGCATTTACGAGCTGCAGCCAAGCAGAAAGTCCGTACCTGTATGATATGTTGTCAGTTTAATCCAGGTAAAAGTGTCCCGGTGGAACAAGGTGGTTTCCAGCCCCCTGACCACCCTTTTGAGGTCCTCCAGATGGATTATATTCAGATGGAGCGATGTCGAGGTTTCAAGTATGTCCTTGTAGTAGTATGCGCTTTGTCCAGGTGGACAGAAGCATATCCAGTCCCAGATTACACAGCCGCGACCACTGCCAAGCAGTTGGTTCGTGAATTCTTCCCTAGATACGGACTCCCTAGAGTCGTATATTCTGATAACGGTCAGCCATTCTCATCCGAACTCATGAAGCATGTTTCCCTGTTGTTAGGGTACCAGTGGAAGTTTCATTGTGTACGCCATCCTGAGGCAGCCGGTCTGGTCGAGAGACATAATCAGACCCTGAAACTCCGTATTGCCAAAGTCTGCAAAGAAAAAGGTGTGGACTGGCTAGTAGCTCTGCCAGTCGCTTTGTTTTATATGCGCATGGTCGCACATTCCAGATCAGGTCTGTCCCCGTATGAGGTCGTATTCGGCCGCCCCCCTAACATGTGGGGTACTCCTAGACCCCGAAGTATTACCGATGTTTCATGTAATATGCTGACAGATTACCTAGCTTCCTTGATGTCTGCCCTCAACTCATGTCGTTCACAGGTTGCCGCCGCATTTCCAGACAATACCGAGGTGGCACCGCACGAGATCGTTCCAGGCTCCTTGGTGATGATCAGAAATTTTGACAGATCAAGTCCGCTGGAACCACGTTGGAAGGAGCCACGTCAGGTCCTCTTGACCACCCGTACTGCCGTCAAGTTGGAAGGCAGAAAAGGATGGATCCACCTTTCTCATGTAAAACTTTTTAAAGGATTGAAATCCGTTTCTAAAAACATTTCCCAGGATTCGAAAGATTGCCAGAATATTGCTCTTAAGGACTGTCCCGCACAAGACATTATTACAACCCCTCCCTTGTTAGAGAAAACTCCGCAACAGGAGTATAAGTTAAAGCTCAGGTCTAGTAAAATAAGTCAGTCAGTTTGATTGTATAAGTCCTCCCCTAGGTGAAACGGTTAGACTGTTTCTGACATGTATAAAATAGACCCCCATAGTGAGAGAGTCAGTTTAAACGCAAACCGATGTATTGTTTTTCTGAGTTTCGTATTATTCATCAGCATAATGATTTCCTGCACCAGTTATGCATTCTATCTGTATTTTCCAGTTCCTCATGTAAATATGTCTGCTAATGCTACAGTAGAGCACACGTTTAGTGATCTGCCTCCTCACGAATATTCTTACCGCCTCGCTATGCGCAACAACACATTTATCCGTATGTTACATTACTCACACCAGACCAGCAATGCCACTAATTGTTGGGTGTGTGGTCGACTCCCCCCTTTCCAGACACCGAAGGGAGTTCTGCCACTGTTTCCTTATCCATTCTCACATAATGGTTCGTGTGGAGCATGGTCCACGTTAACGTCATCCTCAACAGATATGTCTTTTCTTAACAGTACATGTTTTCCAGACAAGCAAGGTTTCCCCCACAGAACAGGTTTAGATCTAGAAAATGAAGTGTATAATTTAGGTAATTATTCGTCGAATTTCATGGTCCTGAATGTTCAGTCTGATACTACTCCAGACTTACCTGCTATTTCAGTACTACCTGTCAAAGGCGAATTATGTGTCCGTAATTATGGTTCCATACATGTAGGTCATAGTGAATGTACTACTGTTATCAAGTATAGTGACAGTGGGAAATCTGTTTTCAAAGCTTCACGTCATTCTTATTTTATTTGTGGTCAAACTGCATATGTTCGTCTGCCCCTCGATTGGGAGGGAACCTGTTACATTGCCTTCCTACTGCCACCTGTTTTCCTAGCCCCATCTGATTATCACAGAAACACACATCTAGTACACATTAGACATAGAAGGGAGTCCCCAATTGTCGATTATACTGAAACTACTCTAGAACAGTATACAGATTTCAATAAAGGTTTCTTCTTCTTTGTAGGACCTGTCCAGAATAGTAAACTGATTCGTAGGTTAACAAGAACCCTTGAAGCTGTAGTAAATGAGACTGCCTCTGCTCTAGGTAACCTAACCGAAGAACAATCTGCTATGAGATTTGTCGTTTTGCAAAATCGTCTCGTCCTTGACGTCATACTGGCCGATAGGGGCGGGGCCTGTAGAGTCATCGGATCTAGTTGCTGTATTTTTATTCCAAATAACGCGCCGTCTGTTTATTCAGCTATAACCAGACTCCATAAAATTGCCCATCTGTTACACCAAGATCCAGGTACCTGGACATGGTCCGGTTGGTTCTGGAATATAATTTCCGCATGGGGATGGAAAGTCCTGTCCTTTCTAGGTATTGCAGTAGCGATCATATTTAGCTGCTGCCTCTGTATACAATGTGGCCCTGCGATTTGCAGCATGTGTGCTACCTCTTGTATTCCTAGTCCCAAGCCCCGTTTTAAATCCCGTTCCAAGACAATTCGAGACGAGCAAATGATACTGTATGAAATGATAGATGGTATCATGAAAATTGATGTTTCCTGATGGAAACGTAGTGACAAGGAGGGAATGTGGAAAAGTAAATTTTGCCATGTTCTGTGTCCCTACGCCTCATCCATCATATGTTATGTGTGCATGACCAATATGCATATGTTATTCCCCATGTCCGATTAATGACGCAATTATAGTTGTGTCCACCTCTGGTATGACATTTTCCAGTCCTCGTGAATACTACGAATATCAGGCCTATGTAAAGTTATGTTGCCACGTTTCTCAGTATGCACGTTATTCCATTATAAAGTCCCCGTTTCTAGGCCTCAAAAGGGCCCGGACATCAGATTCAGCTCCTGTCTCCTGGAAGCCTCGCTGAGGAGCGATACAGCCCCCACCTGTATCCTCGACCCTTCACTTACTTCCTGCCTCGCAGTGCCCGGTGCAGCCTGGCTCTGCCTCTGAGTCTGCCAAAAGTATGTTATAGTTCCAGCTATCAGTTCAGTCCTCCTTCTGCATTCCTAAGCTACTGAACTGCATCAATAGTTTCCGTCATTGTCTAGCCTATTCGGCTCCATGTTAGAGAAATACTGTATTAATGGTCATTTAATATTCTTCATCACGCACTACATGTAGAATAATGCATGGTCCAGTCTTAGAATCAAGTTAGCTTTTCCCCTCATGACTTCTAGTTTATATCAACATGTTCCCTAAACATCAGATACCAGATAGGGTTTAGGTACATGTCGCTCCGACCCTCCAGACTCTAGTCTCTGCTCCTAGCACAGAGTTCGTAGCCCCCAGCTTCTCCTAGTAATACGTCATTGCCAGTTTTCGCGCACCATCAGGTTAGAGGTCCCGGCTCCTTAGGTAGCCCCCTCCTATGTTTCCGCCCATTCATGACATATTCTGTTACGTTTGCATCACATGTCTATGTACACGCCCAGTTACACCTACCTTTACTGTTATCTTTCGCGACTGCTACGCGTCACGCCTTCTGCTCCACCCACTGTTACGCCTACTGCAATGTAATGCTATGTGTTTGCGCTATGTATATAAGTCAATGTATTGTTATTAAAAGTTAGCGCGCTCATCCCAGATCAAGCCCCGGCAGGTGCTGGGCCCCAGTTGTCCTGCTGGGCCCTGTCACCTCTGTTCCTATGCAGGTTGTCCTGATTCTGTCCTTATGCTGTAATAAACCTGCAGAAACTCCTACTACCTCGAATCTTGACTCTTATTTTATTGAGCTATCTGTTATTCATTCATTCATTCAAAAATAGATCCGGTAATATTTATTTATATACCACACCTGTACGTTCAAACTCACTTCATGGGTTTTACCAATTTGAGATCTTGCAGGACTGTGGAAGCCTATTTGGAGTGAAACTCCCTACAGATTTGGCCTAGATATATAATAGAATGAAAGCACCACAGATTTTCCAATAAGCCCTACTGACCTCTGTAAGAATGCCCACTAATAATATAGTGCCTACTCCAGGTCAGCACCTATTAATGCAGAGTCCCTTCTGTGCCAGAATAGCTATGTGCAGTTACAGGGCTGTGCATGACTGTAGTTTCATACGTGCAGCCCGCACACGTGTGTTTACATGTGTTCACGTTTAACCAGCTTGGTGCCTCTTACACTAACAAAGGCAGACACTGGCAGTAAACGCGCTCACTCCACTTACCATGAATTTACCATGTGTCAGACTCCAGTCTTGAGACTCACCCACATTAAAGGTTAAATAACCAGGTAGTTAATTGCAATAAAAAAATTCTGGTTTAACTAAATGGCCAGAACACATGAAATGCCAACAATTTAACTATGTACCTAGCTGCCAAGTTTTCAGATTGCCATGCGTGACATTTTCATAATTTCAGTGATATTATGAGTGACATTTCTCGTTAGCAAAAATCAAGCAATAAAGACGTGTCCAGTCTGTCACGGCCACACACTGGCACAGCACCCCTACAGGCAGCTTTCCCTTCAGCTGAGCGCCCAACAGGCCTCTCATGCACAGCCATTATGCTGAGAGGAAGTCAGTGTTGATTTACGATGCTGCGGTCCGGGGTCCAAGGCCGGGTAATGTGCAGGCAGCACTGCGCACTCTCTCAAAGTTTATGCCGCTGACACCACAACTCAGTCCCGAGCCCACCACGCCGCTTCTGACAGACCTCCCTTCCTTCTTGGCTGTGTTTGAGGACGTGAGGTCACATCCCCCCAGGGGCACCAGCCAGTAAAATGCAGCCAGACGAGCAGGGTGGGGGCCAGATTGTAACATTGTAGCACTCAGACAAGATCATCATTAACTGTTTACTGAGCGAGCCTCGGAGTGCTGGCAAGTCTGCGGAGAGCAGCAGAACCGGTGCACAGGTGGCCAGGCACCGGCGCGCGCACTAGCAGCCAGGCGCAGACAGTTTCAGCGCTGGTACAGGCAGAGTGAGACAGTGAAATGCGTGAGAATGCATTTCAGTACAGTGATGCAGAACACCACACTGAAATGCATGAGAGTCATGTCTGATGGTGATACTTGGCAGACCTGTATGAGCAATAGTTAAAGAAGCAAGCGACTGCATCTGATTAGCAGCTAGCATTTATTTGTAAATTTGTACATTTCTTGGAAGATTATTAAATGATACATAAACCCCTTGTGTATCTTCTAGGGCAAAAACAAAGCAGTGTTCTATAAATAGTTAAACCACATAATATTCCTATCAATAGCAGGGATAGATGGGCTTGATCTCATAAATAATTATCAGACATCCGTCTGTAGATAACAATGCCTTCATACCAAGCAGGATTTGCCTACCGCCAGTTCTCCTCAGATTATGGTAGAGTTCACCCTATGAATGTTAATGCTAATGAGACTATGGTCACGCAGGAGTGGAAAAGTGGCAATGCTGTGCTCTAAAAAATTGCTTTTCCGACACAGATTATGAGTCTAACTCAGCAGCAGGAAACTGCATGAAACATTCCTTGACAACTATTCAGTGTAAGGTACTTCGGCCAGCAATAGCAGTTTAAGCAGCAAATAAAGTAAGATGACAAAGACATGGTTTAACGTACTCAGGCCTTTTATTCTCTGCTACTTTCCCAAACTATTTTCTCTTTTGTTCCTGAGAGGAACCACAACAGACTTCACTCTGGCTAAAATAGTCCATGCAACAGCTTGATCCAAAAAATTGATACTGAGTTTTCTACCTGCTTGCAAGAAAAATCTCCCATCTGTAGTGACTAATTAAGTTTTCTGCACATTGTAGGGATGATAGAGTTAAAACATGAATTCCTGCTTTTACACACGAAGACACTGGCAGGTAAGGAAGGCACCAATTATATCCCTAGCAATTACCAGCACTTCTCTATTAACAAATGAAATGCAGCAAGTCTACAAGCACGACACGTGCGTGTCATGCTTGTAGACTTGCTGCCTTTCATTTGTTGATAAGGCACAGCTGCAGGGCAGTTGAGTGCCTTTGTTAAAGTAATCATGTTAATTGCAGCGCATGGCGGGCGCAGCGATTAACATGATTACTTTAACAAAGGCACTCAATCTGACTGTTTTCGCGCCGCACGCATTTTAAAAGCGGCGGCGCCACGGTCCGCACGTTAGAGGGAACAGTGGAGTCAATGTATTTCTACTATATTAGAACTGAAATTACATATTTAAACATAACTGGGTAGGAATACATTGAGATTAATGAAACTGCTTGGTAGGTGGTTCGATAGGGTATTGGGGCTCCTGGGCAATACGCGGGTAAGTACACTCTAGAGCTGAGTGAGGATTGTGGTGCAAAATGGTAGGGAGAACCACCCTCCTCCCCAACGTGTGGCTTTCCACTGGTAAAACAGAACAACTGTCCCCTGCACACACTAACAGTGTATCAATTATATCAATAACAGTGTGTCAAAAGCATGAGTCTTTGCTGGAACATGCGCTTCAGTTTATTCACAACAGCCTTAGCCAACACGTGTTTCGTCACGCTTACGGTTGTGCGCAGTGACTTCTTCAGGGCTAGTACAGAATTGGGAATGAAAGGTATGCAACAATAGCATCCAGGGTCAGTTCCCCATTGTGATAGACTAACTTTGAAGGATTGGTACGCTGGCAGACATTACTTGGGAGAATACTATGACACTATTTACTCTGGATGTCAATGCCCTGTGTACGAGCATCAAACATGACCAGGGTCTACTGGCATTAAGACACACACGTAAATCTTGCCTGGCTAGCCTCTGGGAACATACTGAGAAGTTAATAGACATGACACAAATGATTTTTGAAAACAATGTGTTCCTCTTCAAAGGGGCATGGTATAAACAGATATGTGGAGTAGCTATGGGCTCTAAATTTTCCCCTTCATACGCGAATCTTTTTATGGGGTGGTTGGAGGAGAGCTGGATTTGGGGCTCTAAAGGTAGTGATTGGAGCAACTAGATTCTTTTCTGGGGCATGTACATTGATGACTGCCTCCTAATTTGGCTAGGCAACACTGAGAGGCTAACGGAATTTGTAACATACCTTAACAGTAATGACGCTAATATTAGATTTACCTACCAACATAGCAAGAGCTCAAGTATTTTCTTAGATATAGAACTATTTGTCTCCAATAATAGAATTGAAAGCAGACTTTACAGGAAGTCTACGGCGTGCAATAGTATATTACATGCCACCAGCCGCACCCGAAACATTAGATTAATGCTATCCCCTACGGGGAATTTGTACGCGCACCACCCAATTGCATTATTGAAGGCGACTTTGCGAGTTGCCTCAAAAGCATGGGGGACAGATTCAAGCGCAGGGGATACAGTCAGAGGACAGTACGCAATGCATTGAACAGGATCTCAAAAGTAGAGAGACAACAGACACTTCAGGATAAAAGCAAGCAAGAGGACCCCAACACTACTCGGCTTGTTATGGACTACAATGTGCTTAGCATGACACTCACAAAAAGCATGAGGAAACATTGGCACTTACAACGTGCTGATAAGTCGTTGGAACCTTTCATTTCTTGTAGACCAGTAACGACTTTCCGCTAGGGGAGCTTACTTAGCCCTAGTTATCCTAGGCTGGACAATCAGGTACATTGACTCTCGACTCACGGACTTGTTTGTTTCAAATATGGACGATGATCTGCGTGCAGATGGGCCACTAACAAAAAGAAGGAATTTTCTGGCCCGAAAGGCCGATCTTACAAGATAAATACTAACATCAGCTGTCAGATCAACTATGTGATCTACGCAGTTGTATGCAAATGTCAACGTAGGTACATTGGCAGCACAATCAGATCTCTGAAAGACCGCATCTTAGAACACATCAGGGCGGTCATACAGGCTGACACCAGGAACCCCGTTGCCAAGCACATATTGGAATGTACTGCTCAGGGTAGCCACAAAACCTTCTTTTTTATGGCTTTGACACCAAACCCAGAGACGTGAGAGGTGGCAATAGGGAACTAAGGTTGAGGAGAAGAGAGGCGACTTGGATCATGCAAAGAAGTGGAAATGTGTGGAAATAGGCCTAAACACAGACCACGAATTACACTACTTTTTGGGAGACTAGCGTTCACGATCCCCAAATTAGATGTAATGTTACCAAGTTGAAACAGTTTCTATTTACTCAGTACCACAATCTCCATGTGGTCTTCTGACTTGCTTGTGATGTGATCTTGATCTTACTACTGCTGTTGAGTTCGAACTGAAGTTTTGAAGTCTGCTTCCATACACTTACATGCAAGCTTACCAAGGACTATACGTCCTAACATGGTTTTGATTTCCTCAGCACTATACGGTATCACTTGGTGAGCTCCTTATACCTGTTCTCCTATCCCTTCGGATTTAGGATTCTACTGTCACAACCTATCTTCTTTCTTCTGGAACCAATATGCTTATTCTGGCATCAATGTACTTACTGTGTATGTTTAACTATTTTAAGGTGACCCACAGAATTGTGTATGTAGATTCTGTGGGCATACAATATGTGTTATTTAGATTTATGTTATGTTATGTTATGTTATGTTATATGGATACTTGTAACGCGCACTGCTAGTCAAGACTGTCCTGGCGCGAGAAAGGATTCTGAAATACAGCTGAAAATAAAAGCAGATGGTCTACCAGGTTTGCCTAAAAAGGTGAGTTTTTAGGTTTTTTTTGAAGTATGTAAGATTGGTTGTGTGTCTAAGGGGGTCGGGGAGATTGTTCCACAGCTGAGCTGCCCTCACCACCAGGGATTTACCCCCTAGACGAGCTCTCTTGAATCTGGGGGTAACTAAATGTCGCAGGGTGGCCGATCGTAGTTGGCGGGGAGGGCAGTAGAAGGCAAATCTGTCTCTTAAGTAGAATGGACTGGGGCCATGTAGGGCTTTAAAAGCCAGTGTCAAGATCTTAAAGCGAACTCTGAGGGCCACAGGAAGTCAGTGTAGCTCTGAGAGTTGCTTGCGGACACTGAAACTCCTGGGAATGTTGAACAGGAGTCTCACTGTCGCGTTCTGGACCACTTGCAATTTATAAAGCAGAAAGTCAGGTGCGCCAACATATAGAGCGTTGGCGTAATCCAGACGCGAGAGGATAAGTGCTCTGGCCACTGTTTCTTTTGCCTCTTGGGGGAGAAGAGGAAAGAACTTCCGGAGAGTGGTGAGGGTCCCATAGCAGGTTCCCGCCAGTCGAGAGATTTGATCTCGAAAACAAAGATCGGCTCCGAACCAGACCCCTAAGTTCTTTACTACCCCACTGTTCTCCAAGGGGCAGGGCAGTCCCTTGGGCCAGATAGATTCCTTAAAGATCGCTGGAAAGTGCCCGTACAAAATAATCTCTGTCCTATCCTCTGATGTATTCCTATAGGTACTGTATCGATTCCCCTATTCTTACCCTGGTTTGGTTAATAATTAACTAGCAGCCATCCAACGGTGCAAAAACCGTTATCTGATTAAGCCACACCACGGCACAGAAGCGCGTTATCTGATTAGGTCATAACGCATGCCATCTAATTAGACAAGCGATATTCCTCCAGCCCCTGATAAGGCATACGGAGTTCTCAAAACAAATCAAACCTACAGCGACCTGGGAAATTCCCATAGCCATTGTTTTGATTTCACCGAGATCTTCAGCAAAAGAATGTGCGAACGAGCCCGTTCATATGACATCCTTATTGACGTATATATGTCCATCCTTACGTCAATCTCGGCACCTTTCAGGTATAAATATTACCGACATTGCCTTAAGCAAACACATGCGGTGGTGACGAGATTGGAGCAGCGAGACGTGCCGAGGAGCCCAGCAGAGAGCGAAGCCCACAGGCGCTGCCCCGCCTTCCTGACGCGCTGAGAACGAGACGCTGCCTTTCTCCTGCTGAGAAATCCAGCTCCGGCGCTTCCAAGCAGCCCTCGCAGGCAGCTGGAATATCAAGACCTGGGATAAGAGATACCAGCCCTCCACCATTCTAGATCTCAGGTACAGAACTGAATAACCCCTTGCAGAGAATTCTCGAGTCAGTCCCTTGGCAAAACAAACTTAACTTAAACTGCTACTTATCTACTCCCGCCCACGTATTAGGCTTAGGTCAGGTACACTGGGGTAGGCGTGGTTAGAAGCACCAGTTGTGTATGAATAGTCAAATGTATATATGTATGTATCTATTTTATCCATTTTAAAGTATCATATGGCTCAGAAACCATATCAATGCTTTTACAGTATTATTTTATAATTCTGTCTTTACTGCATGCACTTTACTTAACTATAAGTATTACAATAATAGCGATTCATTTCTCTTGTATGAGAAAGGAGACTGATCAATAAATAACATCTTTTATTGAACACGCCCGTCTCTTCATTTTCTCTACAATCTGGTGAAACTAAGAATGCACTGAACTGACTGAGTAAAATAAGTTGTCTTTTGTTTTCACACGACTCTAGAGATACACTCTTGATTAGGGGAGAGCAAAGTTGTCATGTTCTATGGTTGTCAGAAACTAAATCCCTTCTTGTCTATCCAGGGAGGTTAAAATCCTCCTTGCCTATTCGAGAAAGTTTCTAGTGAAATCTGAGCTAGCTGGCAAACACAAAACTTTAAGTCTAATATCGTCGGTAGAAGACCTAGTTAACCTCTGCCCTAGGTCTATACTATTGAAGATATTATTCCAATGCGCAGAGCCTATTGGGATAATAGGAACTACACTACATGGCGCCCAACGTTTGGATAGGCGATAAAACTAACGCAAGACATTAGAGTAACTCAGTCGTGCTTT
Organism: Lissotriton helveticus; assembly: GCF_964261635.1. Classification (NCBI taxonomy): domain Eukaryota; kingdom Metazoa; phylum Chordata; class Amphibia; order Caudata; family Salamandridae; genus Lissotriton; species Lissotriton helveticus. The sequence goes on along the minus strand of NC_136061.1, from coordinate 1,912,088,829 downwards.
TTCACACAGACCCCTTTTTTCCCATAATACTCCAAAGACGTCTGGAGTGGGTGAAAGGTCATATCCGCCAAACCTCGCAGGAGGAGACTCCTATGTATGGTTCTTGGTTTATTCAACGTTGAAGGATACACTGTTCCAAAATATTGTGCATCTAATCTTTGTTTCCATAGAAACCTGATCTGCAAACAAACAGAATAACCTTCCTGTCAGTAAAATGACAGAAAGTGAAGAAGAAAGGGAGACAGTTAGAATAGCAGCTGAACTCATAGTAGCAGACAATACTCTGCTGCAAAATGACCCGGATATAATACTCATCCCGGTCAACATAAGAAAATCTATAACCCTAAAACTTATAGAAAATGGACTGACACCAAGAGGTGGTACAGTCATATTCGTAATTGAGGCACACGAATATCGGCAGACAGAGGTATTCTATTCATGGATAAACTTTCCAGCAGCAAACGCTGTAACAAAGGACTTCCACTATTACAAAATAGAGGAACCTCCTAATGAGTAGATTCCTTTCGAGGAGGTGGAAATACCACTCAAATTCCAAGAGCACCTGCTCTTGTTTCATGGCGCCCTAAAACATAATAATCACATCACCAGGCTCAGTCCACTAGGTAGACCAGGAGCAACGTGGCCGGTCCTAGCCGGATACACACCACATCCAGACATTGAAGAAATGCCTGCACCAGAGCTTTTAGCACAGCTAAAACAATTAATAAAAATACATAGACAATTAGTCCAATATGTAATGCGGACTTCAACAATCCAACCAGCAATTAAAATTCCACAGCTGATCACTCATCAGGGGAACACAAATAAAATTACACCACAGAACATACAGTCCTGTCTAGGTAAAGTACCCACAAAACGTGAACAAATTCCTTTCTGGCTAGCACAAAAAATCACTCAAATAGAGGCGGTGTTTCCAGATACCACCCCTGTTGAGAAACGTAGGATTCTGACTATCTGTCTTCCAATGGGAATCGCACCACATGTGGAGGACTGTGACACTTGGGGAACAGTCTTTGCTTCCATTTACACAAAAACACATGGTGTACCATCCATGTCAGTAATACCAGATGTGCTAAAACAGATTCAAAATGAATACGGTCCAGAACCCGCTTTAACTCTCGGTATGAAATTACTGAAAGACTTCAAGCAGGTCTCTGCAATATTATTAGCCAACATAAAGGGAGAAGCAGCAAATGTGGCGATTCGCCAGAGGTTAAAAGAGACAAATATAGCAGACCAACCATCTGAAATAGCCAGAATCATAGAAAAATCCTATGAAGAACTAGGAAGAGATAGTTTGGGTGGAATACCAGTGAAACCCCAACTAGTTGAAAGTCCTGAAAAGGTATTTATTAAAAATAATTTAAACACTCAAAAAAAAGAGCTGGGATGGAAATAAACAATCCAATCCTAAAGAAAAAAGATTTCAGTCCAGAGGAAGGTCCCCTCGGCGGAGAGAAAGATCTCCTGACCAAGGACGCAAGTCTCCCCAAAGGGAGCCCTCTGTGAAAAAATACAACCTTAGAAATAGGGATAATATAAAAAAACCTGATAGATATCAAGATATTGATACACGTCCCTCTCAATCTTTTCAGACTTCCTCGCAGAAATCGGAAAGAAGAGGACGATCAGAACACAGGGAAGAGCACGTCAAGTCCAAAGACAAAGAACCTGCTCATCTGAATAAAAAATTACAATTTCCAAAAAAGAAGGTAGCCAGTATTAAAGTAATTAACAATGCCGAGAATACTGAGGACACAGCTGAAAAACGGATAATGGGCTCAGACAATGCTAGACAGCGCAGCAGAAGTGAGCATAGCTCGCAAAGTCCTTATGAATCATCTGGAGACAGTGGACACGAATGAATACATTCAGGTGGAAACTGCTGATACCAGAGTTAGCAAACCTCATAAAATATATGAAATAACATTGCGTATAGAGGGGGATAAGACTAGAAAAATAAGGGGTCTATTTTGGGATAATCTCTCCAAGGGCTATGACATCCTTCTAGCTGAACGAGACTGGCCTCCAGAGTTTGTCAGGGAGTGCCCACATGGCGAAGAAATAATTATGCCTGCCTTCTCAAACCATATTCCAATTCATAAAAAATATACACTTGCAAGAAAGTGGGCAGTAGCTCAAGCCCCTGCCTTATATAAAAATCATGTGGGATGGGATGAGGACTCTACTCCTCACAAAATCCAGCTAAAATCACAACCTACTGCACAGAGGCAGTACCCGATTAAGCAAGAAGCTAAAAAACAGGTAAAAGAGATCCTAGATCAACTTGAATACCAGGGGGTGATTGAAACTTGCACCTCACAAATGAACAACCCTTTGTTTCCTGTCTCCAAGCCAGACAATTCATATCGTCTTGTTTTGGACTACAGACACCTTAACTCATGTTGCAAAACATTTGCAGTACAAAACTCGCATAGTGCTGCACTAATGAATAACATAGTGCGCAAAAAATACAAAACCACATTAGACATTTCTAATGGATTCTTTTGTCAAAATATAGCACCAGAGAGCAGATATTTGACCGCGTTCTCAATATATGGCACGCAAAAAAAATTCTGTCGTTTGCCCCAGGGGTTCAAGAACAGCCCAGGATTATTCTCAGCGAGAGTAACAGAATTACTACAAATATATGATGATGAGGCATTATCTTATGTCGATGAAATCTATCTAACAGATGATGACTTGGATACTCACTTGAAGAGAGTGAACACCATAATACTTGGGTTCGCAGCAGAGGGTTACAAATTCAACTTTAAAAAGTCAAGAATTGCACATCTAACTGTCCTGTTTTTAGGATATGAACTATCAAGTGAAGGCAAAAGCCTGGCTGACAATTTCCTAGAGAAATGTGCTGTAATCCAAGCACCTAGAACACTGAAAAACGTACAATCAATTCTAGGCTTCCTAAATTTCGGAAGAACTTACATTATAAATTATGCAGAGAGAATTAAACCTGTCTATGATCTAATAAAAAACAGATTTTAAAAGAATCAACTGGACTCAAAAACACACAGAAATTTTGAGATCTTTACAAACAGATATGTTAATTAAAACAAAATTACAAACACGTGACAATACACGCAACCTTGTGATTCGAGTCATCCCAGGAAGATGCGGATTCACGTACCTGACCTCTAATGAGGGAGAGAAGGTACCAATAGCATACAAATCACATTTGTACACAGAAGCTGAAAAAAGGTTCAGCATTAAGGAAAGCATTGTTCATGCGGTTCAAACAGCTGTAGCAAAGGAAAAATGCCAAGCAGACGGTAGACAGGTTACAGTCAGAACAGCAGAATCAGCTTTTGAGGCATTAACAACACCATGTAATTTACCGACAACTGCACTAAATCCGGAATGGGTACAATGGGTAAATTCTGTTGCTACAGACAAAGTAAAATACTATTTTGACCAGGAAATGAAAGAATTAAAATATCTAGAATATGAGAGAGAATACCCTCTGCCAATCGACATTCTGCCTTTACGACAATACGCCTGTGTAATATATACAGACGGACATGCTCAACCCTCAGTTTGGGGAGAGCTGGCTTACAACGCCACGTGCGAAATTGTAAAAGAAGTGTGGCGCGGAGGTAAATTAAGACCTCTACTTACAAAAACACACTCAGTGGAAAATAATTCAGAACAACAAACGGAAATAATAGCATTGAAAATGGCGCTAGATAATGCCGATCGCGAATTACCGACACTTATAGTGTGCGATTCGTATTACTGCGTCAAATCATACAATAACCACTTACAGAAATGGATTAAAAACGGTTACAAAGATGACACAGGTGCAACAATAAAGTAAAAAGTGCTCTGGGAACAAGTAGTTCTTTTACAGAAAGAACTACCAAAACCTCACGTGATACATTCACTGAGTCATCAGCGTGATGGCGTTCACGTTGCAGGGAATTCATTGGCTGAGACAGCCACAGCGGTAGCAAGTAAATTGGCTTCCGTAGCTACAAAAAAGCGTGCAGTAAAACACATTGACGGTGAAACTGTGCTGGCGGTGAAAACGTCATCAAAAGGCGACTGCTCAGCGCTACCGATCAATTATCCACTCAATTATACATACATAATCGATGCAAACTCAGTCCCTTTTGCTCGAATCCCTGGAGTGGGGGATAGAGTAATTCCAAACACGGACAGGAGAGGCTTATTAATAGCAGACACACATATGGGTGAGGGTCTCAGACACCTTAAGCAAAAAGATTCTCTGGAAGAATTACAATCAGTGTACTGGTGGCCAGGCATGAGCCTGCATCATCACATTTTTGTAAAAAACTGCCCAGACTGCAATAGAGATCGCAGTAGCGAGCGAGGAGGACTATTGCCATGGCACTTCGCTCCAGAAAAACAACAATAAGAAAGTACCCATCATGAAAAAGCGTCATATTAACATAAAAAGACTAATTTTCACTTATAATGTAGACCCCAGCGCTCGGCTGACGTCTGGACTGTTATAAAAAGATTTGCAAGTCTATAATGGCATATACGCTAGGAGCATGCTACGTTTTGAATATGTATTCCCTTTAGCCCTCAAGCTTATAGGGAAGCATGGCCAAATGAGCATTGCATAGCGGGACTCTTCTCACTTCCTTCCTGAGGGATACGGGATGGTGTAAAGAAAAAACCAAGACATAAAGCAATCTATAACGGAAAAGGTATTAGGTTCGGGAGCTGGGTGGGTCAAACATTTAATAAGTGTCCAACGTAGTCTAAATAACCTGCCAAGGAATTCTCTGAAAGGGTTCAGTCCGTACGAACTATTGTTCGGGACTAGAATGATGATCCAAGATCTTGATAGTCAGACTTCAGTGGTTAAAGACAAAAGCTTTGATATCAAAGATCGTTTGGCTATTTTGCAGGACTTAAATGAAACAAGAAAAGACCTGAGCAACATAAAGTTGAAACAACAGCCAACAACCACTGAAGAGAAACCACCTGTCCCAGCAAGGCCTGTCTGGATTCCAAAAGTCGGGGATCTAGTCAGAGAAAAGATCGCGGTAAAGAAGGAATTTGGGCCTTCTTACAGAAAAGCAGTTCCTGTCTTGTCTATCAACGGGACAAGATCAGTAGTACTACCGCCCCTTGCTGGTAAAAAGGAGAACAGAGTCATATCCATCGACCTGGTTAAACCACAATCATGTGGCCGATAACAAATAGTAGGCCAAGTGGACTCCCAAGAAGTAGCAGAACACCAATGTTTGCTACGAATACAGAGGCTCAAACTGGAAGACTGATCACATTTGGAAAATCTACAGTGAATCAACAAGGACTATGCAACAAAGCAATGGAACTTGAACCTCTTAAAACCCAAATCAAAGCTTTTCATCAAGAAACAACAACCTATGATGATGTAACTGCAGACTTTGCTAATGAAACAAAGCAAAATCCAATAGCAATTGGAACAATTGACAGAACAGCATCCGGCTACTTCATCAACTTCGATGATTCATCTGAAGACCTGAGTGAAGCAAAGAAACAGCCATCAACAAAAACTTTTAAAGATAAAGCTAAGGAACTTCTTCAACAGCTGAAAGAAACCTATCTGATTTCTCCATGGATTGAGTTTTGGGTGGCCTTAGGTGCATTTATCCTCATTCTTTGGCTCATCATGGTACTATGCTTGGGACATTTCATTGAAGGAAAATATGCTAAAATGGACAAAGCAAGCCAGAAAATCAACTTGGTCCTTAAACCACACACATCTTCACACATCGAGAAAAGAGAACTTTCTTCAGTGAACTTCACAGCCAATCCTATACCAGGCGATGTGCATGGGACAAAACTGATTATGAAATCTATGGTCCAGTTGAAATCCTGAAGTATCCACACCAATTCAAGATCTCATTGAGTGACTTTGTAAAACCAAGCACATTTGCTGATGATTGGGACTTTGAAAGTATTAATGATATGATGTCTGATCTTGTGATGTCTGCTAAATTTACAGAACATGATTATTTGCAGAGTTCGTCTAATTATGATCAAATGTTCTGCTATAACCACTATGGTAACCTTTATCTCCATAAATCTGCACAACCTAGAAATGTTTTAAATTATAACCAATGGGAACATTGTGCTACTCCTCCAAAAGATAGCTCGAAAACATTTTATGATAAATATTCATACTTTTCAGGGTTTAACACAAGTAATGCAGAAACATTTTATTTCAAATTGTCAAATAAGACAGGTATGAAGACCATGCTTACCAACACAAAATTGATATATTCAGATTCATTTTTTGAGCAAATGAATACATTTGGTTTTGATTTCTGGAACAGTAACATTGAAACAAAAACTGTTTGGGGTACAAAAGATTGGCAAGTACAAGGTATAGAATCATTGTTTAGAGCCTGCATGATCCCAGAACAAATTATATTCTTGAATGACACTATTCAACAAACTACCTGTCTTGGCTTAGCCAAAATCAAAGATTTGAACAAACCGTCTATTCCAAAACCAACAATCAGCAGTAATAGCTCTATAGATGATGAGATAGACGTAAACCATATATTAAACCAAAACAGAACACATCCTGAATGGAAACAATGGTTGATCTGGCCCACAGACACAAATAACTGTCAAGACAGATTCCTGAACAAAATACAGGGGTTCAAATTGACCAGGCCAGACCCTAGATATTCCCAAAGACAACATCCAGGGATAGTAACCACCTACAGCGTGGGCAAGCTCTGCCTTCAATGGCTACAAACGTCCACACTGGCTGAAATTAAGCAACACCTAACTTTACTTACAGAAGGTGCTGACTTGCGTGATTTCATATTGGGACCACGCAAACAGCGTCAAAAACGTTTCATAGCGGCCTCTATATATGCAGCTTATAACGAAGTTTGGAAAGTAACTCAAATTGAGACAGCAGAACAAATACGGGAAATTGACCGTATTAATTTGGAAAAATCACTTTCTGTGGTGGACAATGGGGTAATGACTCTGTCCTCCAGAATATATTCTCTGGACAGCATTGTGTCTTCAGCAATCGATATAATATCGCAAGACTTACTGATGTTACAACACGGTCAGTCCCAATTGCGTTCTATTGTACAGCTTGGCTGGACGTTACAAAATCTGCGTTCTGGCTATGTGCCTTGCCGTTTAATCAACACAACGTCATTATTTAATATCTTTAACCTTACTGATAAACAAATCAGTTTGGCGCAGAAGGGTGCTGACTATACAATTCTGAGCATTGAAAGACTTGAGAGATTACCATTGACAATGTCAGAACGACCTGTCATTGAATGGATAATACATGGAATAATAAATATTCTGATAACTACTTTCCAGTTTCAATTCTGCCAAAAATATATACAAGCAGGCCAGTATGAAAGGTTGGGTAAAGGATACATTAAGTCAATATGGAACTTGCCCTATACACACGAATGTGTCAGTAATAAAGGCCAGAAAGTGTTTCTCAGTGGCAATAATTGTGCAAAATCACTAAGCGGTACACTTCTGTGTCAGGGTATTAGCTTGCATGGAGCCTGTGAAGGGACTTCAAATAACCTTTCATGTTACCAGCTAGGCACACCTGCAACACAAATAGAACCATTCTTTAGGAGACTCTCGAACGGGAGGTACATTCTAATAGTAGATCGCAGATGTTGTAGTTTGCTGCCCGGAAAACCTTATCTCATAACCGTGACTAGGAAGGTCATGTGCTGTGACCGAGTATTGTTCCCGAACGATTCTCCAGACAGGGAGGCAAGGTTATGGCCCTATTTGAAAATTGCTTCTATTCGAATAGATACTTTAAGCAGAATGAAGACTGTGCTCCTACAGACGCCGACTAGGCTCACGTCATCAAAAGAAACATATGATCTCCAAGTTGCAAGGACAACAGAAGAGATTCATTCATTATTATTAACTAATTCCCCCATACATTTCGCAGAAATACTGAACGAAATCTTAAATATTTCTGATACCACTGGTGTCTCCAGTGTATTTAAAGCAGTGTTTTCGGGTGCTTTAACTCCATTCAAAGCCATCCTGGGTATTTTTCCGGACTTTGTCCATTCAATTTTTGGCGGACTTCCTCTCCTTTTGGGACTAGTGGCAGGCTTCCTATTTTTGATCCTGTTATTTCGCTATGGCAAACCATGTCACAGACAAAACACCTGCGACAAGGGAAGAAATGATCCTAGCCATTGGCTACCGGGACCGCATAACTAAAGTCCTTGGACTAGCACGGCTTCGGGACCTGAACATGACTTGGTCTCTTTCATTTAGACCAATGTGGCAAAGTTGTGTTATGCCTGTATTAAGGTGCTTGCTATGCGGCGAAGAATGCGTGTTGGACACCTGTCTGGCACTACAATCGGATGTGCCAATGGACGCAGATACCTTGTTGGGTCCGGTAACGGCTCATGCATTGTGCTGTCCCCAGCGGCTACCAATCCTGATGACGGCATTCGTGGAGACTTCACCACTACGATTGAGGGGTAGTGAAGTACAAGATGAAAGCAGCATCGATCAGGTACGACCTTCAGTCAGCTATGCTGATCAAAACATCAATGGAGGCAATCATGCTCAGGCTCATGAATGCATGGTAACAACTTTTTCCGAGTTAGTGGAACTTACGCAAGAAGCTGTTGACAGTTTTTTCAACAGTCTAAATGATATGATGTTTTCACCAGAGCAGCAGGAATAACTTTGAGCAATCTAGCACTCGGAGTTCCCCACAAGCTGAATTTGGCCTTCAACTTTTAAAAAGCGATATGAAAAAAAACAAAAATTCTCTCATCATTTTTTCAGACTGCAAGAGCTTTTTCCCCAATTCAAAAATATTTACGATTTTTTGGGACACTTATCTTCTGCTTAAAGTAGACATTATTATTAGAGAACTAAATTTCTATTTTAGGTAGTCACGAGACATTCGCTATCCTCTAGCACTCTCATACAGACCTTTATGATTGTGATGAAATGGTCTCACACTTTTTTTTCTGTATTAAGAGCCCTTTCATGTGTATTTTTCGCATTTTTTTTATGATGAATTTAAAATATGCGTTATATGTGTAGCATTATTAGACTGCTTGTACATATAGTACATGTGATTGTGTTTCGTATATTTCGTAATTTCAATTTTTCAGGATACATATGAATGTATTTTGGGGTGGTACGGTATACACAAACGCTACTGGTTTCACTATGCCTAGATTTGTAAATATGGACATAGTCTACGTGGAGTGGGTGTGATGTATTCCTATAGGTACTGTATCGATTCCCCTATTCCTGACCCTGGTTTGGTTAATAATTAACTAGCAGCCATCCAACGGTGCAAAAACCGTTATCTGATTAAGCCACACCACGGCACAGAAGCGCGTTATCTGATTAGGTCATAACGCATGCCATCTAATTAGACAAGCGATATTCCTCCAGCCCCTGATAAGGCATACGGAGTTCTCAAAACAAATCAAACCTACAGCGACCTGGGAAATTCCCATAGCCATTGTTTTGATTTCACCGAGATCTTCAGCAAAAGAATGTGCGAACGAGCCCGTTCATATGACATCCTTATTGACGTATATATGTCCATCCTTACGTCAATCTCGGCACCTTTCAGGTATAAATATTACCGACATTGCCTTAAGCAAACACATGCGGTGGTGACGAGATTGGAGCAGCGAGACGTGCCGTGGAGCCCAGCAGAGAGCGAAGCCCACAGGCGCTGCCCCGCCTTCCTGACGCGCTGAGAACGAGACGCTGCCTTTCTCCTCCTGAGAAATCCAGCTCCGGCGCTTCCAAGCAGCCCTTGCAGGCAGCTGGAATATCAAGACCTGGGATAAGAGATACCAGCCCTCCACCATTCTAGATCTCAGGTACAGAACTGAATAACCCCTTGCAGAGAATTCTCGAGTCAGTCCCTTGGCAAAACAAACTTAACTTAAACTGCTACTTATCTACTCCCGCCCACGTATTAGGCTTAGGTCAGGTACACTGGGGTAGGCGTGGTTAGAAGCACCAGTTGAGTATGATTAGTCAAATGTATATATGTATGTATCTATTATATCCATTTTAAAGTATCATATGGCTCAGAAACCATATCAATGCTTTTACAGTATTATTTTATAATTCTGTCTTTACTGTATGCACTTTACTTAACTATAAGTATTACAATAATAGCGATTCATTTCTCTTGTATGAGAAAGGAGACTGATCAATAAATAACATCTTTTATTGAACACGCCCGTCTCTTCCTTTTCTCTACAATCTGGTGAAACTAAGAATGCACTGAACTGACTGAGTAAAATAAGTTGTCTTTTGTTTTCACACGACTCTAGAGATACACTCTTGATTAGGGGAGAGCAAAGTTGTCATGTTCTATGGTTGTCAGAAACTAAATCCCTTCTTGTCTATCCAGGGAGGTTAAAATCCTCCTTGCCTATTCGAGAAAGTTTCTAGTGAACTCTGAGCTAGCTGGCAAACACAAAACTTTAAGTCTAATATCGTCGGTAGAAGACCTAGTTAACCTCTGCCCTAGGTCTATACTATTGAAGATATTATTCCAATGCGCAGAGCCTATTGGGATAATAGGAACTACACTACAATCCTCGTTGCACTTAAGACAGGCCCGGGCCAGCCAGGCAAACACTGAACTCAGGCACTGCTGGACTCCTTCTGTACCGAGGTTGTTCTTGTCCCAAGTGAAGAGAAGTTGGGTGTCGTCGGCATAAGCCATTTATGATAACTATTATTCTGTACCGTTCTACTTAGACAATTGCAGCACACACTGAACTCTGGAATCCCTTTCCCTTGACTCTCCTTTAATGTTGCTTTAGAACGCTACTACTAGAAACCCCCTTTTTTCTTCGATTCAAATATTAAATATCTTATTGGTTCAGGTAATTTATATCCAGATGGATCCGTTAGTCTAGGGATGGTTCACCCATGTTACGTTTATTACTTTTTTTTCTCTTTTACATTCCAAATCATGTTGTGGACACACCATTACATGGGGGTATCAGCATTGTTTCCCTTCTACAAACCTTTTTTCTATATGCACACAGCAATAATCTAAATTATATTTTCAGACCATTATTGGATGCACACAGCTACAATCCCTTTAATTTGTAATGTTCTTTACTCCTTCTCAAGGCCGTTATTTGCCCATCACTATCTCTGTTATTAAGCCGGATGCGGAGATTAGACACTCCAAGATGGCCGATGGTATTTGTTTTATTACTATGCATTAGCCCATTGAGCATAATGCTGATCAGTACCCCACGACCCTTGAGCTCTACATCAACACACCTCGGGGGCTGATGAATTGCCCACTTTTAACCTATATTGGTAAGCGGGGTACTGAATTTACAGTCCCAAGATGGCCGACGTCAGTGGAGCGGGTACAGTCCTACAGCTATTTCTTCTCCAAGGCCTATATAAACGTGTGTTCTCCTGCGGGCCATTAGGTCTCCAGCGTACACGCTGGAAGGAGCTCTGTTCATCACAGAGGTAAGCACCCATAACTAACAATGTTTTCCTGCAGTTAGCGGTACAGTGCCAATTACGCTAGATACAAGCATCTGCGTTTATTGACATCTTTTAAATACTCACTGCGGGGGCTTTATACTCGCTTGTTCTGACGCACTTTTCTTTTGATCCTTTTTATTAGGCAAAGGTCCCATATTAATACCGCCAAGGATATGGCTGCCGGTTATTTTCTTTAACACAACCTGCATCGAGTAGGTGCAATGCACCATGGATTTTATTTATTCATGCCTGAATAAACTTGCACTATTACTAAATCCTTGTTTAAGGTACGTGGGACCACATTACCATATTCTCAAAGTATATAGAATATGCCCCTGCCATTTTTCCTTTGGGTGTATTCTTATATGTAATTAGGCCGTTTTCCTTTATTTACCCATCCTCAGGCACTCCTCATTGGGAAACACATCCAGGATACATATACCGTGAATAGGAAGAATTATTTCTGGACACAAGATATGTGCAATCTTAACTGTGTGTCTAACATTGGACCCTATTGAATTCCATTCGAGACGGAAATACAATTTAAGGTTGGTTTCCTGGTCAGATTTTGTCACCATAGAACAATAAACTTGCTTTTACAGGGCTTGTATACTTAGCATCATTTTTCTTTCTATTTTACCAGTCTCTTTTCCCATAGGATCTTCACGCATTGTGTATAGGTATTTCCTTTTTTAGGTCTTGCCTATGTAGCCCGCATGCGCTGCATAGGAAAAAGACCTTTAGCCATCGCTTCACTTTTGCAGGCCAAAACGTACACGCGTTGCATTGCTTTCAATGGCAACTCGTGTACGTTTGGCGATTCCCTTGCGGGAGCGAGCTTGGAAACCATCTGTTAGTAATTAACAGATGGTTCCTGCTCTCTCCCGCAAGGGAAACAGGCGCAGGCCCCCTCCTCTCTCCCCTCCCCCTGCTGCCGCGCGCTTGTGTTTTTAATTGCTGTCGGGTCTGAGGCCTGTAGGGGCTGGACACACTTAAAGCTCTACCTGTATCATTTGTCTGTTCGTTCCATTTAATCCCTTGCCTTCCATAGTAAGGCCAGGCAAAAGGCTACATTGTAGAGATGTACCAGACAGAGAACTTCCAGCTCAACGCAGAGCTCCTCTGGCAACCGCTGTTCTGAGCATCCAAATTGTATGGTACACAAGAAGAGACTGCAGTCAGCCCCCTATCAAGCCAGAAAGGGACTACGAGGCCATTTGACTCGATTTACACAAATTGGAAGGGTAAGTCAAATAAGGCTATCTCTTTGCTATTATCGGTTAACTTGCTACTGTTGAGGGCACGGCACAAGTTACTTCATGACACGCATTGTGCAGGAGGATTCTGAATTGAATCTGTTGCCTGCTTAAAAAAGATGCATTTAAACAGGCTTTCGAAATGATAGACTTCTAACATCATAATAGCTAAGACTATGCCCCTGTAGTTTGCGCTCTGTTTTCATTTTGCGCCACGTCGTTCTCTCTGCACATTACGGTCATGTGGTTTGCCCCCTGCTCCCGTTCTCATCTGCCCACTCCCCTACCCCACATGCTAGGCTGCGACCGCTAAGGCTTAGGAGTTTGATTCATTTCTTTTATTGGTTTCTTTGCCACTGATTGATAAGCATCCAGTATCGGTCCTTTGCTGTATTGATTGACTGTAAATGAAGTGATTATTTGACCTTTAATTATGAGGCTTCCCTTCGGGACTGACATTGAGCTATGGCTCCCTTCACCCAGCAGCCGTACCTTCTGTTCCGTTCCCCAGAGCTGGCTCCGCAGGCGCGAGACATCCTGCAAGCTTGGCTGGCTGTGCTTCTGGGCTAGTCCACTTTCCAGTGCAATGTTATTTTATAGTATACAGCAGAGGTTTTCGAATTGTGTTTTCATTTGTGCACTTGATGTATTACGGCTTCAAGTAGTGTGTTCTCTGTACACCTAGCGGCCCACGTTTGTCAGTTAAGTTTATCTCGAAAAAGTCCCTCAGGATATACAGGAGTTCTTACATTTCAGACCAGTAGGAAGACAGCATCTGTTAATATCTCTCTTATGTCACCGCCTTATCCTCAGCAGTGCTTGACATCTATGTTACACTTTGTACCTATTATCCAGAGGTGTTCCGTGAGTTTGTACATTTTAAAAGCCTTTGCTCGTCAGGAGCCTTCAGTGAAAGTTGCTATAAAACACTTAAAAGATCACGTCGTCTATCTGGGGCTGGCCTGTATGTGAACTGCAGAAGCAGAGCTGGTTCGGCTACCGGGGTGGGCCCTTCCTCAGAGATGGCGCGGCCATTGCGGGAAGCGAGTCACAGATAATAATAATAATAATAAAAGTAAAGAAGCGCAACATTAGGGATAAGCTCTGCTCCAGCACGCCTTGAATGTAGTGTCTGAACAGTGGTTATACTACAGCAATAACAACGTCTTATCTCGCAGACAGTCATTCAGAACATACGTTTCCCCTCAAAGTGTGAAATCCCTGGCGTCTGGCAGTCCGCTCAAAGAGTAAATTCTTTGATTAGTCCTACATTAGTCCACGCTCTGTTTCCTAAGCGCACCCTGCCAGCAGTATCTTCAGTTTTATTTAGAAAGTTTGCCTGCAGCAGTACTAAAGTGTGCATCAGAGAACAACAGTTGTTTACCGTTTGAACCGAAGGATCTCACCCCAGAGATGTGACTGACTTGACGTGAAATCTCTCAATCTTGACTCAAAACAAAGAAAGCCGCGAATAACAGTTGTCATTGGAGGGACCGCGCCTCTGCAATTATTTATTTGGTCTGTGTCTCCCCCAAGTAACACATAATTGGAGCTGACACTCGGCACCAGATCACAGACTTTAATGACAGCACACTCCCGTCCTTTGTGGATGGCACTCTGGGAGCCGATGCACAGTTGTTTCCAGAAAGAAAATGTCAGTTCTTTTATTTTTGCTTGGGTCAGACAATTTACATACAAGTATTGCAAAGGGGTGCTCCATTTTTTTTAAGACGAAGATAAATTGTAAGTGTGGCAAAGCTGTCCCATGTTTTAGTGGAAAGCTGGCTTGTGTTAAGATTAAATACTGAAAGGCATAATAGTGGCATGGGAGTCCTGCTCTCTCTCCCTGCAGTTCTGCTAGTAGTGCTGCTGCCGCTGCCCTGTGCAGTGCTCTGGACAGGTAGGTGTTTGAGGCCCTCCTCCACCCGCAGGGTCCTGCCTGCGCCTCATCCCTGGTGGTCCAATGGGAGAGCCTTGCTCTTCTGCTGGTTCCACTGCTGTCTGTTCTGTTTTGTGCCTGTTTTTGCTGTCATGTTTCTGTCTTCCTATTGTGCCAGTTTTTCATTTGTTCTCTCTGTCTTTGTGCCTGGTTTTCCAAGTGTAGGTAATGTCTTTTTGCAATCTGGTAGGCTTTGACCTTGGTTATGCCAAATTTGGACCTTGCCTTACTTCCCAAGTTCAGCACTGATGATCTTTTTTTTGCCTACTGAAAGTTGTCGAGGGAAATAAACACTTCAAGATTATACTTACAATATAGTCATGTGTTAAGGACCACAGACTCCGAATTCTAGTTTATGGATTTTATTATAAAAAAATAGCTGGATGTACACACATCGGAGTATCAACGAATATAGATACAGAAATATTAATACAGAGCGCATATAATTGATTCGGCATAAGAGACACAGAATAATAAACTCCAAGATTAGTACACAACCCAAGATGGAGTCAGAATCCAAATCCTTTTTCATTACTAAGGAAAGCACAAAATCTCTTTCCCTACACTACTCTCATAAATGATGGTTCGGGCTGATTCCCCTGTCTCCTTTCTCAAAGGTGTCAGCACATGTAGACTTCCTTAGAAGTACTCGCGTCATATGGGTGAAATAGCTTAAAGCTATGGCGCTCGTTCTTAAAATGCTCCTTCTCCTCCGAGAATCTAGAAGTCTGATTTTCTGTCCCTGCGCACAATACAAAAAGGATAAATCCAGTCTCCTCCTAAATGTATCACGTGACAATTATTTCACTTTCAGCTCTCCGGTAAATTTCCATGAATTCTTTAATTAAATCTTCCTCGCTTCTTTCTGACCTTGGAGTGTAGATAGGCCAGGCAGAGAAGATATCCTCCCCTTTCCCTTCTCAGACTGTTCTAAGGCATTCCAGTTATCTCCTTCAACTGAAAATAAGGATGGTAAATTTTTTATACTTACAAAGGGATGAGAGCATACTGTTCTTGCACATTCAAAGATACATTTAATTATTTCTTCAGTAGCTGAGGAAACGAAACTATCAACAACCTGCAGCTTTGGGCCTAGACTGCAGGCAACTTTAACACACACGATTACATTAATATGATTATAATGTCCTTCTGCACTGGTGTATACAAAAATAATGGTGTCTTCTTTTATATGACAATTCTATGTGAAGCACACATTACATTTCTTGTTTAATGTGTAAACTAAATGCCTTTAATAAACATAATCAATATATCAGTTCCCCCCTCTTATGACTAGTGTCATAACACCAACATCTTACTTTCTCGTTCAGGTCTTTCTTTGCAGAAGAGATTGGCCTAAACAGAAGTTGTAGCTTGCAGTCCCTGTCTGAAGGTTTCTAACCCCTTAAGATGCAGATAATGACTGTCCTGCAGTCTTTCTAACTGCTGCTCTTGTTTCTTTAAGGAGTTTTCGGCATGACATGTCTTCTGCCATTTGTAAATCTTGATGTATTTCTGATATATTGCTGATATATTTGCGTATATCCCGACTATTGTCAGGAATATACATCCAGCATTGTTGGACCTTCAATAATTTACAGACTCCACCGGCTTTTGCTAGGAGGACGTCTAAAGCAAGTCAATTTTGAAGAACCATAGCCCTAATCGAGACCATCTCCCCATCAACGAGTAATACAATTTGGGCCGTATTCACAGAGTCTATCTACTATCGTTTCCAGTTTTCTAATTTTCACATCATTCAAAATGACCCCTACACTCGGTATCATGGCTCCAAATATATCACCAACAACTTCTCCAGCACTTACAAACGTTTTCCTCTGTGAATGCTTTTTCCTTCTAGGGGCCATAGATCTTCTACATGGAAGATATTGGGAAATACGACTGCTAGGTAGCAGGTCCCGTACCAATTTTTGGGCAATTTCACGTAAGCACTTTTTCCCCACAAAAAATATACGTTTGGGACTATGGTCAATTTATCTAGTAATGCTTTCCTTATAGCTTCCTCAATTAAGAAAATATGTTCACACTCACTCTCACCTACAAATATTTTTTCATAATACGTTGACGGGTGTCGAATGCATAACTTTCCCTTCTGTTGAAAATCTAAAGCTATGGGACCAGAGCTTCCCTTTGCCTTATGTTCTAGTTCTTCCTGTGTCCATGGGATAACTTTATGC
The DNA here is from genome assembly GCF_964261635.1 of Lissotriton helveticus. NCBI lineage: Eukaryota > Metazoa > Chordata > Amphibia > Caudata > Salamandridae > Lissotriton > Lissotriton helveticus. The sequence goes on along the minus strand of NC_136061.1, from coordinate 1,912,071,898 downwards.
TTTGGGTCTGGTCTAAATAAGGTCTGCCTATGTCTATCTTCTTTCTGATCCACAAATTTCTTTTCAACCTCAGTTAGCATGCAAGTTAAGTTGTGCATGTGAGCATAGGAAGTATCTAATGTAATAGTGGGCGCAAAATACGTGGATATCCTCTCTACTTCTTTATAATAATCATACTTATTCATGTATTTAAGAACTGGAACTTCTGAAACCACATCATAATTGGAGAAATAATATTCAAAGTGGGCCTTACTATAAAACATACTTAGCAACACACTGCAGGTGATTCCATAGGTCAAAGGTAAGTGATGATATCGTATGCCCTCTTCCACTGATGCAGGTAATTGCACGCACTCATAACAATCTTTCGCTTCCATCGTGTTCACATACTCATATAATAAACAAGCATATGCACTCAGGGTAAAATCTCCTTTTGACAAATCTACATGTAACATCCGACTAGTCTCCCTGATTATATCCCTTTCTTTGGCAGGTGCACCCTCTTCTATGTCTGCTGTAGATGGGGTAGTTGTCCTTTCGTTCTTTTCAGCATCGGGAAAACCCACCAACGATGTAGCAATTACGATGTAACAATCACCACTGCTATGACAATAAGCACCACAACAATAAGGGTACCAATTATGCACTTCTGTCTTCGTCTGATTTCTTGGACTCCATCTTAATTCTCAATTTGGTTAAAAGGCCTTTATGTTCAACAACGTCTCTGGTTCTTTTATGGGTTTAATCGGATTATTTACAATGTCTTTATTGTCTTTTCTTTAATCGATTATTTTCTGAATGTTCAGTTCAATACTAAACCTATTGAAGATATGTAGTTAGCCCTAACCCTCAATTCTTCTCTATATTGAAAAGTCCCTAACTTTACATCTTATTCCTCTCAGAGCTAGGTTATCTTCTTTCTAAGGCTAATAAAAGTCTTTTATAGTTAATTCTTCATCATTTATGATGTTTGATCCAAGCATAGTAAGAACAAGTTGCAATATTTCAGCACAAATGTCTCCCATTTCTTCTGCAGTTGGCTGTCGACCAAAAGTAGGGAAATGAACTTGATTGAGGATCAAAAAGCGCAACCCACTCAGCCTTGGTGGATCTGAAACTGTCAAAGCCAAGATTCCGAATGCATCTATTCCAGGGACTATTAACTGAAGATCAATTGTCAGGATATTCCCTCTGTGACTCCCTGTGCCTGTCCCCAGTCTCCCAGCGCCTCCCATTTTCTGCATCTGCAACCAGGTACGTCCACTCAGGAGATGTGTACTTTCGAGATGGAACTCTCTTTCTTCTGGATCGTCTCAGACCATCCGATCTTTTTTCAGTTTCACTTTGATCAGATTCAGACGTTTCAGGAATCGTAGCAAGCTCTTTTTCAGATGTAAGCCTTAGATTCAGCCTTTCTTTCTTTGTTGGCCACTTTGCTGTTGCCACATCTGCTCTCCTTTCTTCCGTTTGGTCTGTTCGTTCTGCACCAGACTGTTCACTCTGCTTTCGTTCACAGTTCACTTCTCTAACATCATCGATCTCTGAGTCTGCATTCACTTCAGAAGTTGTCTCATGTATTCTTTCTCGCTCGGCTGATGGTCCGCTTCATAGAGCGTTCTGATGATTGAGCTTGTTCTTTCTGTTTCTTTTGCACTCTCGATTGCACTTTGTGGAACAAGAGGACTCGTTTCCACCACAGGTTCTGGGACTCGGCGAGTATGAGAAGCGTGGATCCAATTAAGCAATCGTACACACTTTACCTCTGTACTTGTGACCAATAGCACCTGGTAGGGTCCCTTCCAAAGGACATCAAGGCAGCACTTCCCCACGTGCTTTCGGACTACGACCCAGTCACCAGGGCTTAGATCATGCAGCAGGTCACTCGAGGTGGATGCAGTCACAGCCTCGACCTGGTGGGACACAGAATTAACCACATCAGCCAGTCTTTTACAATAATCCATAACTAAAGCATCAGTGATATTTATCAATGCTGTAGCTGGCTCCATAGGCAGTCGCATAGCTCTTCCCATCAATATCTCGTGGGGAGAGAGCCCTGTTCTCCTATCAGGTGTACTACGCAGGCTCATAAGAACTAGGGGGAGTGCATCAGGCCATTTCAATGAAGTTGACGAACACACCTTTGACATCCTCATTTTTATTGTGCCATTTACTTGTTCCACTAGACCAGAAACCTCGGGCCTATAGCTGCAATGTAATCTTTGGTCGATTTTCAAAGCTGCACATAACAATTTCATGAGTTTGTTATGGAAATGTGTTCCTCTATGTCTCCACCGAGGTCGGAATCCCAAACCGTGGTATCAGTTCCCTTAAGAGTAGTTTTGCCACTGTGAGACTGTCGCATCGTCTAGTTGGATACGCCTCAATCCAACGTGAAAAGATACAAACCACCACCAAAACATATATCTACCTATTGCATCTTGGCATCTCAATGAAATCCAATTGTATTCTATTGAAAGGACCTCCCGACCTTCCAATGTGACTCATTGCAACCACAGTTTTCTTTCCCACATTCATTTGTTGACATGTACCACACCTGTGACAAACTGCTTCAGCATACACATGAAATCGGGGGTTGAACCACGGTTGCCTAAACACTCGCACCATGGCATCTCTTCCCAGATGAACTGCTCTGTGAATTTGCCTTGCCATCGGGCTCAATAAACAGTTAGGTAACACTGCCCTTTCATCTGCTGATACCCAAATGCCTTCATCTCTTTTTTGACAGCCTGCTCTAACCCTTGATGCTGCTTCCTCCTCTGAGACCTCATCCTGCAGTCGCTTTACTTCATCCCAAGTATCGGCCACAGCCAACATCATTTTAAGCTCCGTCTCTTCTGCACTTTCTCCTACATATCCTCCATTGAAAATACAAACATATAGTGCACAAAAACGAGCAAGTTCATCAGCATAGTTATTACCCTTGGTAACAAAATCTTCTCCTTTTCCATGGGCTGTACATTTGAATACTGGTATGGCTTTTGGTTTCTGTAAGGCTTCCAATAAATGACACACGTAGTCACCATTACGTATAGGGGATCCTGATGACGTTAGGAATCCCCTTTGAACCCATAATTGGCCGAAGTCATGAACTACTCCAAACCCGTATTGGCTGGCCGTATAAATGGTCACTCAAACCCCATCTGCAATGGTACAGGCACGTGTCAGAGCAAACATTTCGGCCACCTGAGCAGAATAGACTTTCGTTAAACAGGCAGCTTTGACCACTCCCAAATGGTACATACAGCAAAAGCTGCTCTCAAATACCCTTAATTGTTTCTTATGCATGAACCGTCAACAAAAAGAATCAAATCAGATTCAAGTAGCGGTTCATCCCCAATGTCAGGTCTGAGTTTGGTAGATAGTTCAGTAACATCCAGACAGTCATGCTCTTCACAATCTTCTCCTTCCTCTTGTGTAAGAGGCAACAATGTAGCAGGGTTCAGAGTAATACAACGCTTTAAGGTAACATTTTTAGCAGCCAATATGACTTGTTCATACTTTCTTTTTAAGCCTATTTTTTGTGAGATGCTGCGTTTTAGTCCTTGTCATTAACAATTCTACTGCATGTGGCACATATACTACAAGGGGATGACCCATTACTATACTTTCACATCTCTCAATGCTGACAACTATTGCAGCAATGGATTTAAGACATCCGGGCAACGCTGAAGCCACAGGATCTAACGTAGCTGAAAAGTAAGCAACTGGTCTGTGGGCACCTCCATGTGTCTGTACGAGGACCGCTAATGCACATCCTTCTTTCTCACAGCAAAAGAGCAAAAACGCTTTATTATAATCAGGTACTCCCAGGGCTGGAGCACAACATAGGCTCTCTCTCAACTCATGGAAGGCACTCAAACTGTTATCATTCCATGGTACCGTATCACTAATGTCTTTTCGAGTCAATCTCAAAAGTGGCTAAGTTTGGGATCCACTGTTGACAATAGCCGACCATTCCCCAAAACATGCAGACTTCTTTTTGTGTTTTCGGAGTTCCCATTTGCAGAATCGTTTCTATGCGATCTGGTGAAACCCTTCGTTTTCCCTTCTCAATCCGATGTCCTAGATACTGCACTTCCGTCTGACAATATTGGAGCTTGTTTGGGGACACTTTGTGTCCAGTCTCAGCCAAATAATTGAGCAAGGCCACTGTATCAATCCTACAAATATCCTCAGTCTCTGATGTGACCAACAGGTCATCAATGTACTCAACAAGACTGAGTTTTGGGGCATTACCAATCTTTCAAGATTGGCTAAAGATAGAAGGGCTTTCTGTATACCACTGTGGGATCATGCACCATGTTAACACACGGTCATCTATCCTAGACGCAAAAAAGTACTGGCTGTCTTTGTGCAATGGTATAGAGAAAAATGCTTGACATAAATCAATGACTGTGAACCATTCAGCATCACATAGTATAACAGCTGGATTTGGTACCACAGGACAACAAGGGATTACGATTTCTGTAACCCTGCGCAAATCCTGAACTATTCTGTACTTGCCGCTAGGCTTCTGTAGTCCCATTAAAGGTGAATTACAGGGACTTCGTCTTATCTCTTTCAGAATGCTTTGTGCAATCATGGACTCAATTACAGGTCGTATTCCAGCCATAGTTTCTGAAGTCAATTCATACTGCGGAATTCATGGAAATTCAGCATCGGGTTTGACCTGTATCTTCACAGGTTCAACACCTCAAATGAATCCAATCTCCTCACCTGTGAAATCCCACACCCTCGGTGACACTGAATCTCTCAAATCACATGGTAAATCATCTATTGTGAGAACCACAAACAGTTCTGCACACAAATTCATGTTGGCCATTTTAAAATCAGCGTCGTCATCACATGTTTACAACTCTACACCTCTCGGAGTGCATGATATGGTGCAGTTTAGTTTACATAAAAGGTCTCGTCCCAATAGACAGACCGGGCTGGAATTACCCACCACAAATTGATGTTTATCCTGAAATGGTCCTATTGTCATAGGTAATTCAGTTGTCAATGGGTTAGTCATTTTCAAATTGGTTTCTCCAACCACCTGGATGTTAACCTTCACTCACCTGAAACTCCAGGTTGTTCCACTTGAGAGATTTTGAGGAACTTTTCCCTTAGTCCCCAAAAAAACTAAATCAACCTAAACTGAATTACAATACCAGTTTGGCTAAATGAGATTTCCAGGGGATGGGGATAAGAGGAGAAAATAAGTAAAAGTGAAAAAACAACACTCTATCACTGCCAATGTTCTGAAATACGACCTTCCTCTTCGCCTCTTTGGAGGACTTTGCCGACCTTCCTTAAATAATAATAAAATGACAATGATAAGAAACAATAGTTACTTATACTGAATGTCTCATAAGTATTTTAACTCTTGGTATCAATTATTCACACATAACTAATACCTTTTTGTTTCATTGTTGTTCATGATTTAGGTCACCTTTTCAAATATTGAAATTGGCAGAGCTCAGGAGTATAATTGTCATTAATGTTAGAACTCTACAAAGAAAATATAATGAAAAATATATTATATTATGTAAATATAATGAACATTATTTAAACAAACATTCTTTCTTAAACTTATTCTTAATTTGAGGTTCTTCTGCAATAACTAAACACTTACTACTAATGTTTGCACCAAACACCGTAATTGGGTTCTATATTATGAGGAAATAAAAGTCTCATTATTTGTCCTTTATCTTAACACTGATATGAAATATTCTTCTTCTTGTTCTTTTTTATTGTCTTAGATTACACTCTGGAAACCAAGCAAACTAATGTCAAAAGTTTCGATCCTGAAACAAGGTAAGTATTTGTTTTCATAAGTATTTGTTATTTGTTTTTCATATCTTACTTGCGCGCTAAATAAATGGAAAGATCTTAGTTGACTGTGTTTTCTCCTTCATCTGTTAATTGAAGCAAGGCTTTTTTCTGCTGCAGTATCCGAGTTTTAACCTCTTCCATGCTGATGACGAGCTGAGCTCGTCATGAGCCACGGAACGCTCGCATGCGGGGATAATTCCCCTGCTGTGCTGAGCGTTCCACGGCAGGTAATGCACCTGTGACGAGCTGAGCTCGTCATGAGCACAGGAGCGCCGTGTCTCATGATGAGTTCAGCTCGTCATGAGCATGCGGGCGCCGTACGCGGCACCCCTCCCCCCCAGCACCGCGGGAAAATAACCCCCGCAGCGAAGGGGTTAAGGCAGAAGCAGTCCGGAGCAAGAAGGTTGCTAGGAGACATAGGATTCATCAGAAGACATCCGATGGCTGTCAGATGAACCGGAGATTCCAGGAAGTACCGCTCGGTATGGCACGAGAAGCGGAGGGAAAAAACAGAAGGCAGTCGGAAAATGACGTCGTGATACGGAGAGCTTGCTGGAGCCACAGGTGAGCAGGGAAATGTCAAACGAACGCAAGCGTGGGTAAACGGGACTGTGAGTCTTTTATAGGAAGGCAGTGGGGTGGTGCGGTTTTCTGATACACATGTTTTTGGAATTCAGCGCTTATACAGGAACAACATGCAATGTGCAAATCATAACGTGGCAAATGAAACATGTTCAAAGGAAAGAAACAACGTGCAGGAAACAATGCATTCATGTTTTTAGAAAAGAAACCTTTGCAGCACTGGATTCTTTTTGCCCGTGTTTCCTTATCATTCCAATAGCAAAAGGCAAGGAAAAATACATGAATAATTATTATATAGCAACTGTTCATTTGGAGTTTTAAATAGTGCCAGACATGAAACATCTTAAAATTACTGCTAAGCATAAGTTTGCGCCAATGCTTGTGCACAAACCCTAACACTGGATCAATTTTCCAGAAAAGGTTAAATCCGGAATCACTTCTGTCCGTAATTTGGAGTGCGCAGCTCCGGTGACAAGCAAAAAGGTAACAGGATGTCCAATTACCTTTGCATCTACAAATGGTCCACTTTGATCCACTTCTAGGGCAGCACCCAAAGTGCATTCTCCCTGCTCCCCCCTCTGATACTCGTAGGGGTCCTGACTTTGATCTGTTCTGTCCTTTATCTCAAAGTAAGGCATTTGACGATACGTCTGACTATTCATGGATATTCTGGGAGGTTGGGCTATCTGCATTTCAGACTCATTGTTACCTCCATACATGGATCTAGGCCTTGTGACAGTATTCACCCCTTCTGTCATTTGTCCCTCTCCTTCATATTGCAATTGATTTACTGGATTTGCTCTACACTCGCGCCTCCAAAGTTCGATTTTGTGACAATAATGACAAGCTGTTACTCGTTTTTGATTTGCCACCCACTCAGCTCCCATATCGACATCTGTACCCCTTCCTCTACCCTGTCCAGGTTGTGACACAATCTGTTGTTGATCCATTCCCCTACCACTTCCTCGTCCTCGACCTATCGCTCCTCCAACTCCTTGCCCCCGATCTGGCCGTTCAGCATTTCTCAACTGTACTAACATCAATTTTTCCTTCCTCTTCTTTTGTGCTACCTGTTCACTGCAATATTTTGCATATCTCAAAATTTCATCAACAGACTTGTTCTGCCAACATATCAAGTGATGTTGTATCATTAGACTGATATCAGTTCTCAATCCCAGCACAAATTTAGACACAAACTGTCCCATAAACTTTGGCTCCACTGTGTCTAATCCACTGTGTTGTTTAAAAGCAACTAAAAGTCTCTCATAATAATCATGTACTGATTCTTTGGGATCTTGGTTAGTATGATCAATTTTTTGCCAATCAACAGTTTGTGGGGCTACCTTAGAATGCAACCACGTAATCACTTGTTCATATTTCTTCATCACCTCCGCTGAAGGACCATTTGTTACTGCTTCTCTAGTTGGTTCCGTAGTAGGCCAATCCACAGCAACTTTTCATGCGGTCCATAAATGACCCGGGACCACTATATCAAACAAAGTTTTCAAATCAATCAATAACACCTTTGAGATCTTAACAAACTGTTTATACCAATCGGCAGACTTTTCCCTCAGCTGAGAAAAATCATTAGTGAATGCAGCCGAATCACCCCTGCTCCATGGCACATGTACGTACCCTCCATTCTATACCTTAGAGGGAAATTTCCTGCAGCTCCTATCCCTCCACCTGGAGGTGGAGTACCTCCTATCACCTTCTTCGCACTTTTCTTTTTAGCCCATCTTACTCCCCATTTATCTAATTCTCTCCATGGTTGCATTGCTACAATCAAATCTCCAATCTGTGCTTTCAATACTGTTGTTCATTTTTCTTCTAAATCCTGATCAGTATAATTCAATCCGCAGCTTTCCTGCATCAATTTTGTTTTGGTCAAATCTACCTCATACCGTCTCGCTAATTGTACCAATGCTTCATGAGCTCGCTTTGCCTTTTTCGTAACATTCTTTGCTACGAATAGCAATTCACTGAGATCATATGTTCCAATTCTTTCCAATGGCAGATTCTCTTCTATCACCTCATCTATCTCGATTTTCAACCTGACCACATCTAACAAAGGTGCTTTCATTTCCATTTGTATCATTCTCTGACTCTGCTCACTTCTAAATTCTTCCCTGCCACAACTTTGTGCCCTTCTTGGACTTGCACCTTCCTCTATTCTCAACACTGGTTGACTTTCTCTTTCACAACTTCGACTTCTCCAATGGTTACCTCCCTACAACCCTTGTGGTGGGAACGTTACTCTAGGAGCTTCCTGTCTCATATCCTGATCTTCTCTCGGTAGCATTTACTCCCTCACTGGTTGAACCCACACTCTGATGTCTGACCTAGAATTTGCCAAAGTTCCTGTCCGTCTTTGCACTGACCCACTGTCCGTCCTTGATGGATCGGCAGTAGCTGGTAATGGAGTGCTAGCTTCCACTGGCCCCTGAACCATACCTGTCTCACTCATAGTAAGGCTTCCACTGTCATGGTTTCCTCCCTTTCTCAAGTCTGTTGTGGTTGTCTTTCATCTGCCCTCTCATTTGGGTTATAATTCGAAACCACAGGTCCGACCGTAATAGGTACTGTTAGAGTCTGGCAACTGTTTAGCACATACACTTCCATGGTGCTGTGTATTTGCATATCCTGGCCCTCCAGACCCTCCTGGGATCCTGATTCCTACTGCCACTTTCCCTCGTACTCCTGCTGTCTGCCCTTCTGAACTTGTTCCATCTACTCCTGACATTTCCCCAGGCTGCTGCATTCCTTCTTGCTCTGACCTGGAATCACTAGGTGGAGGACGATCTGCTAACAATCTCTCAAGAAAGCTATCATCTGTATCACTGTCTTCTTCTGTCTTACTCTGTCCTTCTGATTCCCCTTTTAACAACCTAAATGGAAATAGGCGATCTCCCTCTATGGTGTCCACTCTTCACCTCTTCAACTGTGCATCTCATCTAGCATCCTGATATGCCTTCATTGCCCTCTTTATCCTTCCCTGTGTAGCTTCTCTTTTCTTTGCTATTGCTGCTCTCATCCATGCATCTAAAGCCTCAAATTGCCTTGGTCTGGGTGGAGGCTTCAGAGAAGACATCACTCCTCTTAGCTGGTACAACACCTCCATCCGAAATGACCTATAACAAGGAAAAGCCAGGTCTCCCTCTTTCTCTGTGATTTTGTGCCAATTTTATAACCACACACTGTATGAAGTCCTACATTGGTTGCCATATAATGTGCTGGAGTATCCTCTGGTGGAGCTTCCTCTCCCACCCGAGTTACCACTCCTGTATCACCTCTACACATATCGCGCAATACCTTAAAACATCGCATTTTAAATCAATTAATTGTAGTCCAAAATTCAATATTAAAGCTAATGACGAATTTCAACCAATCCCAGCACGGCGTTACACCAACCGACCAATCCCAGCATGGCTCGCACTGACGTCACAACTCCCTCCTTTCAGCGGCTCACCCTCCTTTACAATTTCTCGGCGTTTACTCTTGCTCACACATTCATACGCAAGTAACTGTATTAACCAAGTAACTGCTTCCTATTACAGCCACAATAACTAACAGTCACATAAACAAGTAATTGTCCATCCTCTAAAAGATCGATAGAACACTCGTACAAGAACATCCGCTGTGACCCCCGACCTGCATTGGTCACCCAATCGCCGTAGTCTACCCCGGTACCTGAGGCTTTCCACAACGACATTACGCTTCATTCACACAAAGTTCCTTACAACAAGTGGATCGCCGATAGCGCTTCACAACACCCACGATTTTATCGGACAATTACATGTACAACTATCCAAGGATCTTGGACTTCTCTTGAATCCGAACACCAAAACCTTCTGATCTGCACATGTCCAGTAAACTGATTAACCCACAATCACTCAACTTACATTCTCACTCCGCAAGACAACACTTAATTCACCACCGCAATCTAACACACCACAGTTTCATACTCACTCTACCACTGATTCCGCCGCACCATCAGCATCCGTCGACCTCCTTCGATCGTCGTTCTTCCGCTGTCATCTACTTCCGCCGTCATCTACGCCAAATCCAAAGTCAGAATAGTCTCTGTTACTGTTGCCAATACCACTAACCTGAGGCAGGGTTCTGGGCTCAATCCACAGGAGCGACGAGAATTTCCCCACTCTCCTAAAGCCAGCCTTTGGGCGAGAAGAAGAAGACGTCTCACACCCCCAAACTGACTCTCGGAGATGTGGGGATTAGAAGCCAGGACGTATTGCCTCGAATCCCCCAGTGGAACCCCTTCAGAAGACCAGCGATGAAGAGAGAGTTACCTACAGAGAAAACAATAGAAGACAAAATTAGGATATAACCCCTCCCCCCATATCTAGGGAACAATATATCTTGCAAACTTTATGAAGACACACACAGCCTGATTCATCAAGGGGCCGTTTTGCGTGGCCCTAATAGCGAATCATAGCGACTCGCTATTGAGGACACGCAAAACGGTATTCATGTAGGAATTGCTAAATAAATAGCGATTCCTACATGTTCTCTATTTGCGAGTAGCAATTTGCTACTCGCAAAAAAAGGAATAACTCCCCATTCATTCCTATGGGCCAAAAGGCCCATAGGAATGAATGGGGAGTATCCCTTATTTGCGAGTAGCAATTTGCTACTCGCAAATCAGATAGCGATTTTAAGGGTGCCAGGGGTGTCCAAAGGACACCCTGTAGCACCCCTAAAATGCACATTTGAACAGGTGTTGCGCACACACATGTCCAAAGGACATGTGTGTGTGTAACATGCAAAAGAAATAAATGCACTAAAGTGCTTTTTACACTATTTACGCAATTTACCACCAAGTCAGACCTGGTGGTAAATTGAGACCAAATATTGCGATTTCGCTATTTCTATTTGGTTGATGAATTGCATTTAAGGAATCTCTATTAGAGATTCGTCAAATCCAATTCCTCGCAAATATGCGATTTCGCTAATAGTGATTTTTGCATTTGGGATGATGAATACCAAATGCAAAAATCGCACTTGCAAAGGGCCAGATTCTCAGAATCTGAGAATCTGGCCCTTTGCGAGCGCAAATCAGCTTGATGAATCAGGCTGACAGTCCCTTACCAACTGGATATCTCCTGGTGTCAAAATGAAAATTCCGAATGAGCAGCAGTGCAGAGACAGGAATCAGATAACTTTTCAGCTTGTAGAGCTAATATGAATTCACCTTTAAAAAATATTTAGACTGAGGTGAATATGTGGGGGTAAATGCCACTTTAAACAATTTGAGGAGACAAGGGCAGGGAGCATGGCTAGTGAAAACAAAATAGGGCAGAAAGCTTCACCACAACTAGAGCTGCAAATGAAATATCCTCACTTGAATACAAAATAGAAACACACGCGCACCGCTCGTTAAGGCAATCTGCCTACACAATAGAAATATTAAGAAACGCGCTCCGCGCGTTCACTAAATAATAAAATGTTTGCCGAGTCAAAGGAAGTGGTTACAATGTGACCGCGATGAGTAGAGGGTGAATGGCAGCCACGTTTAACCGCGAGTAAACAAAGAAAACACAGCCGCGGTAAATAGACAACCGGGGAGCGGCTGCGTTTATATGGGGCAGAAACCAAGACGCGAAGAGCAAATACACCTCGGGTTAGAGCAGGTCAGAGCTACGAGATGAAATAACCAGCTCTCGACCGTATGAGCCCTTCAAAAATGCGCCGCCAGGACAAACAGGAGATGAGGAGGGAAACAAGGACTGGGTAGGCGGGAAGGCAGTAAGGCAGGGAAAATAAGGGGCAACCACAACAAGCAACAGGACACGAAGTTCAGGATCGGAAAGGCAGGGGCGTGGAATCACGAGGATGAAAGCCAAGCACTGGCTTCCTGGACATGCAATGCATTTAAGGGAGAGAGCGTCCCTAACTCCACCTTCAATACAGCGGCTAGTGACCGGGTAAAAAGTGTGTGTCCAGGAGGAGCCAAGATGGCGGACGGGACGGACATGTAAGCTCCCGGCTCCGCAAGCCGTCTGCTTTCGCATCAATATCCTGACATTTATCCTCGCCTACACCGTGCTGAAACGGAGACATGAACGCGCTGTTGCCGATTGCGTTCTTTTGAAGTCTCCGCCGGCTGTTTTGGTGCAGAATTCGCAGCGTTTGCCGACTTCCGATGCTGCTCGTGAGACCGGTGCTGATCGCCGCCGCTGGACGCTACGGGACGGAGCTGGTAGGACAAGCTGGGGAGATGCTGTTGGCTGAGGGAGCGTGACCGGTCGCGGCAGTGGACGGAGTAGACCCTTTCCAGTGTAGTGGGACTCCCTCTGCCTACGGAGTGTGTGTTTGCGAGACGGGAGCCCTTCACACGGCGCTTCCATCCACTACGCTGCTCGAGCGCTGGACGGGCTCCATCTTGGGGCGCCTCCTCGGCCGTGGTCCGCCCTTCATTCATCAAAGGCGAGGAGACTCTCTCTCTGCGCGGCCCCCCTGACTGGGGGTCGCGTTTCCAACGGTGGTTCTGACGCTTGTTTTTCTTTGTAACGAAATTGCCCCCCTTCCTCAAATGTGGACTCACTGACGGGGTGATAATGGCGCCTGCCTTTCCCGACGGAGAGATGGCTGCTTCCCTATCCCTAATATGTGATGTCCTGCCTGTCCCCGAGACGGAGGCTGCTCTGAGTGCATCGCCGCGCGGTGCGGACCGGCTAACGTCGCAGAGCGACCTGACTTATGGGGATATCCTGGTTGCCCTTACGGACCTGGGGGCAACATGGCGGCGAACCATCCGAGAGCTGATGTGGAAGATTGAGAGAGCTTCGTCTGGCATAACGCGACCGGAGCTGGCTGGCCCCCTGCTGCCTCTAACTACTTCTGGAACGGATACAATGTTGCAGCATGAGAGGGCGGAGGAGCGTTGTGTCCCTGGCAGTAATTTTGGGTGTTTACTAATCGGTGAGGCTATGGTTACAGTGTTTCCTTCCACTTCGAGATCTGTGACTTTGCCTGCGCACTTGCTACCGAGGCTCCGCTTATCGACCTTCCAGTTGATAACCCCCCTCGTTGTTTCTGCCTCTGGAGCCTCTTTCCTACAATGGTGGTGTGTGTGTCATCCTGCGATGGAAGTGGAGATTATCGGTTTGGAAGCTGACATTGTGGTGGACTGGGGACGCTCATTGCCTCCTCCTCTGCTTCTTCTTTGTCGAGAACGGCCATCTTGCTCCTTTGTTCTGCCTGAGGAGTGCTTGCGGCGAGGGCCATGTCTGAAGGGATTTTGTCGTTCTGGCCAGGGCTGAAGGTGTTTTCCTCGTTGGCTTTGCTTGATCGGCTGGCGGAGACCAGGATTGAACTGCATTTTGCTATGTTAATTGCGTTGATTGTGCTGATTTTCCCCACTTAATTTTTAATTGCTACGTCCTGTTCTTTACTCTTGTTGATGGGGCGGCGGGTTTTGTGTTGGCCCGGGATCTGGGTATAACTGATTCTGACCCTCTTTTGGTTCTATGTCTTTCGAATTTATGTACACGGCGTAGTAGTTTTATACAGCTGGGGAGTCCGGGAGATCTGATTTTGAGTGGGCTCCTCCCCACCTTCCTTTTTCCGGGAGTAGTGGATTAGTTTATTCCTTTCCTACTCCCTATATCTCAAGTGTGAGGGTTTTTCTTTCCTTTTTCTTTCCATTTTTCTTTTTCCTTCTTTCTTTTCTTGGTCTATATTTCGGGTTCTTTAATGGGCGACAGACACTTTGCTGGGGGGGGGTAGGCCGTAGCCTCCGCATTGGTGTAGGGTGGGGGGAGGGATTTAGTTTTCTTTATTTAGTTTCTATGGGCCTTATTTTTTCTATCCTTCTGCGCTTTCTTACCCTGTTTCTGTTCTGGGTCCACGATAGGGGTTAGTAGGTAGGGGATGGCGCTGTAGGTGGTGCGTAGATGCTGGCGGATTATCCTGTTGTTTTACTTTGTACCGCCTTTTTCCCCGAGGTGTTACCTTCCATTGTGGTTTCCAGTGATGATGCAGCATGCCCATGTCGAGAAGTTATTATACGGACTCAGTTCTCCTTACTTCTTATGCTTTATTGATTTCTATTTCGAACGAAAAAACTTAAAAAATTAACCTTATATGCTCCTTTTCCTCGGCGACGTGATCCTATACAGTGTAACGTCCATTGCTTGTTGCTATTTCACCTGAGGCCGCTGAGGACCTACATTGCTTGCAATTGTGTTTCGACAGTATTGTGGCCAGCCTGACGGTTGTGGGCCCGTATTTGTTCTGTTATTCATGCAAAATAAAGGTTTTTAAAAAAATAAAATAAAAAAAAAAGTGTGTGTCCTCACAAAGCAAGCATTCAGACCTTTCCAAAACGCCAAGGGACTACACAAGAAGCCTGATGCCTAACAGTTACTACTCTAAATCCCTCAATTTCCCTCACTTTAGAGGCAAACTATCCTCTGCTACCATTTGGTTACGCCAAATTTGGACCTTGCCTTACTTCCCAAATTAAGCACTGTAATGGGGCAGTTAGAGCGGGAGTAACGGAGTCTGAGGCCTTAATCAGTGATTTCAAAGAAGGCTTTATTTTTATGTAGGCTTTTCTTCTCCTGCTTGTTAGTCTCTCTCTAGCAAAAACTGCAGGATCCGTTTAAGTGTTCTTGAGTGGCTCCAGGGTGACTATGCCAGTCAGGTCGTGGCCTCGGTGTGGAGTGATAATCCAAAACAAAACAAAGAGAGAGAGAACAAAAAGAACTGAGTTACTGGGACGTTCGGATACGTCTATCAATGGGACCAGGAGTGAGGGAAACCAAGTGCGCAGGTGTTTGTACAGCTATTCCAAAAGTGCTCGGTGCTCATGTGGGGAAGGGAGGTCACAAGAATGTACAATTATTTACAAGTATTGCGGGCAGGCTTCTACTCGGCAGACTAGAGACGCCGTCTCACCCAACCCGTTACCTTGCCCCGTACCTCTGATAGCCACGCTCCTCCCGCGGGAGCGTGGCGGGGCGGCTCGTGGAGACGTTGGCCTCCAGGCTTGCTGTAATCGCCTGGGCTCGTCTCGTCTTCTTCTTCCGCGCTGTCCTCTAGGCTCCTCGTCTGCGCACTCCTTCTTCGCTCACCAACACCTTCGTCCTCCGAAGAAACGCCGTCCGTTCTCTTCCGGGTTCGTCCTTCTTTTGGCTCAGCTGACCTGATGACGTCAAAGAGGGGAGCAGTCTCGTCGTCTTGGAAGGCACTGTTGAAGGCGCCCAGTCCCTTGTCTTCCTCGTATTCCCAACAGTGTTCGCTCTCCTTGGGTTGCCAGTCTTCCTGAAGGTATGGGGAGTCACGCTGTTGAGAGGGGAGAGAAACAGGTGAGAAGGGGACCTCTGACCACCAGTCACGTTGTATGTTGTCATGGTCCTCATAGGAACGTCCCGCCCCGTCACACTCCTCCCCCCCTGGAATCTCCCGATCGGGGAGAGGAAAGACTCTTGAAAGAAAATCTGCATTCCCATTCTCAGTACCTTTCTTATGTTGCACAGTAAAAGTGTAAGGCTGTAGGGACAGGAACCACCTGAGTACCCTAGAGTTGCGACTTTGATTCTGGTACATCCATTTCAATGGAGCATGGTCCGTTTGAAGGATGAATGGCCTCCCCTCTAGATAATACTGCAGCTTGTCAATGGCCCATTTTATCGCTAGGCATTCACGCTCCACTGTGGAATATCTACACTCCCTGGGAAACAGCTTACGGCTAGTGTATAGAACGGGATGCTCTACCCCATCGTCTCCCACCTGAGACAGGACAGCCCCTATCCCTATATCCGAAGCATCTGTAGCCAGTATAAATGTTTTAAGGAAATTGGGCGATTCCAATACAGGGGCGGATGTTATGATGTTTTTTAGTCCATCAAAGGCGTCTTGGGCCGCCTGCGAGGGAGCTTGGATCTCTCGGGGTTTTACGTCTTTTCGCAGGAGATCAGTTAGGGGAGCGGCTACCTCAGCAAATCGGGGGATGAACCGCCTGCAATAGCCAACCAGCCCCGGGAAGGCCCTTAGTTCTTTTTTGCTGGTCGGGAAGGCAGTGTTTTGATGGCTTTCACTTTCCCCGTCTGGGGCGCAATGGTACCATCACCCAGGACGAATCCCGAATATTTGACTCTGTTGAAGGCTGCCCGTGATTTCTTTGAGTTGATGTGAAGTCCTGCATTTTGCAATGCTGTCAAAATGATGTGTAAATGACTTAGATGCTCTTCCCAGGTTTTGCTATATATTACTATATCGTCCAGATATGCCGAGCTAAACGAGGGGTATGGTTTCAGGACGTGGTCATGAGGCATTGGAATGTGGCAGGTGCCCCGTGCAGTCCAAAAGGTAAAACCGTGAATTCGTATAGCCCCTCGTCTGTGATGAAGGCGGTCTTCTTTCGGTCCTCTTCACGGAGGGGCACCTGCCAATACCCCTTTGTGAGATCCAGGGTGGTAATATAAACTGCATCTCCGAGCTTCTCGACCAACTCATCGACCCGTGGAATAGGGTATGCATCGAAGGTAGAGATAGCATTGAGAGCTCTGAAGTCCATGCAGAATCGCTTGGATCCATCAGGCTTAGGCACCATCACAATTGGGGAAGACCAGCTGCTTTTAGAGGGGCGGATTACGCTGAGTTTTAACATCTCGCAGACTTCTTGCCTTACGGCCTCCTGTCTGGCCGCAGGGATTCTGTATGGCCTTTGTTTCACCATCTTCCCTGGTGGAGTCTCAATATGGTGTTCTACCAGGGTTGTCTTCCCCGGGAGATCCGAAAAGATCTCAGCAAAGGGGAGTAGGACGTTGTTCAGTTCCTCCTTCATTGGATCCGACAGGCTGTCGTTAATGACTAGGTGCTGTATAGTAGTCGATTTTTCCGGCCCCGTGGGGACAGCCAGGTTGGTCCCCTTTAGTATAGGACCAATACACTTTTTCAGGAGGTTAATGTGATAACATTGGGTCTTAGCGGACGACAGCTGTAGTCTATAGGTAGTGTTTCGGATTGTATCGACTACTTTATAGGGTCCTGTCCATTCGTTTTTATTGGAGATGGATGGCAGGAGTACCAGCGCCCATTCTCCAACTTTTAGACTCTGTAGCTTCTTTCCACGGTCGTAGAATTTCTTCTGTCTCTCTCTTTGTTGCTCCAGGTTGGTATATGCGAGGCTTCGTAGTTTGCCTAGTTTCGACCTCAGTTGTAGTGTGTATTCCAGAAGGGACTTTTGTTCCTGTTCGTCTTCTGTCTCCCAGGCGTCTTTCGTCATCTCCAATAATGACCGTGGATGACGCCCATACAGGAGTTCAAAGGCTGAACAACCTAAACTACTTTGTTTTTGAGCCCTGTGTACATACAAGGCTAGAGGCAGCAAGCGGTCCCAATCAGGCCCCTCTAGGGACAGCATTTTCTTCAACGTTGTTTTTAATGTCTGATTGTATCTTTCAACGAGACCGTCGGTCTGGGGATGATAAACCGACGTCCTTATGTGACGGATATCCAAAGATTTGCAGACCTCCTTCATCAAGCGGGAGGTAAAAGGCGTGCCCTGGTCGGTTAGGACCTCTTTTGGAAAACCGACCCGGGCAAACAGTTCCACAAACTTCTCTGCGATATTGGCAGAGTGGGGGTCCTCAGTGGAAAAGCCTCTATGAATCGTGTTGCATAGTCCACTATTACGAGGGCATACAGGTGCCCCCTCGACGATTTCGGTAGAGGACCGATTAAGTCTATTCCCACATGTTCGAAAGGGACAGCAATGATGGGTATCGGTTGTAAGGGTGAGGCCTGGGGACGGTGGGTGTTCCTTCGTTGGCAGATCTCGCACTTTGCACAATAGTTCTGTACATCTTTGTAGATTCCAGGCCAATAAAAATAACGTAGGATACTGTCCGTGGTTTTTTCTTTCCCTGAGTGTCCAGCCGTGAGGTGTGCATGGGCGAAGAACAAAACCTGTTCACGGAAGGACAAAGGTACAAAGAGTTGGAGGTGTCCTCCTTCTTCTGCCTCCCTATACAGCAACTCTCTTTTTATCACAAAACGGGGACAGGCCTGGGTTTGTGAGCTTTGGTGCAAGTGTGCGTTCTCCCAAGCATTGTATAGAGTCCTATCGTCTGTTTGAGCGAACCTAAAACTGCGGTCTATGACCCAGGGTTCTGGGGTTATGAGTGTATGTTTGGGTCCCTCTCTCGTCTGGTGCTGTCCACTTAGGGTCTTTATAAATAATGCAAGGAACTCAGGGTTGTCTACCCCTAGAATTATATCCTCTGGAAGGGAATCAACCACCCCCACTCTAACTACACATGCTTCTTTGTCATTTGGGCTTATGGAGACCTGTGCTAGATGGTATGGTTTGGCGTCTTCATGGACACAACGAATATATACCAGAGATTGACTGGGGTGAATAAAGCGCTCTTGGACCACTGACTGTCTGCACCCAGAATCTAGGAGGGCTTTTACATCAAAGCCATTCATCCTCATACTCACATAGAAGGAGGTCCCCATTTCAGCTGAATAAAGGACTGTTTTGGGGAGGTACCCCACTTCCATCGGTTCTTCTGGTGGACGTCTCCTGGGGCATAGGCGGGCGATGTGACCCCACTCGCCACATTCAAAACATTGGGGTCCACGCATAAGGGGAGAGTCCATCCTCGGTGGTCGGCTCCATCGGGAGTTTTGGTTTCTTTTCCATTTTGGCCGGGAGCATGTTCCTGTTTGTTTTCTCATGTTCCCATCCTGAGGCACGTGGTTGTGCTCTCGCATAGTTAGCTGCCATTTCTATGGCCTGTTCGACAGTAAGTCCCGAGTTTTGTCGCAACCATCTTTGCGAGCCGTAAGGAAGAGCCTCCATGAATTGCTCTAAGTAGATTTTGGCCATCACTTCTTCCTTTGTGCTGGACTCTGGTTATCAGCCATTTATCCGCGGCCATTTTGAGTCTAAAAAATAGAGTCTTGGGGTTCTCGCTAGGGGTTCCTTTTTCTTTTCGGAATCTGACCCTGTAGGCTTCCGAATCCAACCCCAAATGGTTTAGGATTACATTTTTAATCAGAAGGTAGGGGGCATTGCCAACGGGGTTGGCCACCTGATAGGCGAACTGTGTCTCGCCTGTCAGCAATGGGGCCAGAAAAAAGGGCCATTTCTCCTCTGGCCATCCCAACGCCCGAACGGCTCGCTCGAAGTTTAGTAAAAACACGTCAGGGTCCTCTCCTTGCACGTATTTTTGTATTGCATTCCCTGAAGGGTTAGGGACATGTATCCTGCCTTCTACAGGTGCTGTTACGTTTGGAGACGATACGGTTTTCTGGAGGCCTTCTAGTTGAGCAGTGATGGTGTTTTGAAACATTTTGCGGTCGGCTTGCGCCGAGGTGAGTTGTCTCTCGACTGCCCACTCGAGTTTTTCCTGCCCCTTTATGATGTGTTAGATTAGGCCTTCCATCTCGGTATCACAGATGGGCTGCGGTGTTAATCCCACTTCTGACACCAGTTGAAATGGGGCAGTTAGAGCGGGAGTAACAGAGTCTGAGGCCTTAATCAGTGATTTCAAAGAAGGCTTTATTTTTATGTAGGCTTTTCTTCTCCTGCTTGTTAGTCTCTCTCTAGCAAAAACTGCAGGATCCGTTTTAGTGTTCTTGAGAGGCTCCAGGGTGACTATGCCAGTCAGGTCGTGGCCTCGGTGTGGAGCGATAATCCAAAACAAAACAAAGAGAGAGAGAACAAAAAGAACTGAGTTACTGGGACGTTCGGATACGTCTAACAGTTACTACTCTAAATCCCTCAATTTCCCTCACTTTAGAGGCAAACTATCCTCTGCTACCTTTTGGTTACGCCAAATTTGGACCTTGCCTTACTTCCCAAATTCAGCACTGTAATGGGGCAGTTAGAGCGGGAGTAACGGAGTCTGAGGCCTTAATCAGTGATTTCAAAGAAGGCTTTATTTTTATGTAGGCTTTTCTTCTCCTGCTTGTTAGTCTCTCTCTAGCAAAAACTGCAGGATCCGTTTAAGTGTTCTTGAGTGGCTCCAGGGTGACTATGCCAGTCAGGTTGTGGCCTCGGTGTGGAGCGATAATCCAAAACAAAACAAAGAGAGAGAGAACAAAAAGAACTGAGTTACTGGGACGTTCGGATACGTCTATCAATGGGACCAGGAGTGATTGAAACCAAGTGCGCCGGTGTTTGTACAGCTATTCCGAAAGTGCTCGGGTGCTCGTGTGGGGAAGGGAGGTCACAAGACTGTCAATTATTTACAAGTAATGCAGGCAGGCTTCTACTCGGCAGACTGGAGAGTGTGGCGGGGCGCTAGTGGAGACGTTGGCCTCCTGGCATGCTCTAATCGCCTGGGCTCGTCTCGTCTTCTTCTTCCGCGCTGTCCTCAAGGCTCCTCGTCTGCGCACTCCTTCTTCGCTCACCAACACCTTCATCCTCCGGGGAAACGCAGTCCGCTCTCTTCCGGGTTCGTCCTTCTTTTGGCTCAGCTGACCTGAAGACGTCAAAGAGAGGAGGAGTCTCGTCGTCTTGGAAGGCACTGTTAAAGGCGCCCAGTCCCTTGTCTTCCTCGTATTCCCAACAGTGTTCGCTCTCCTTGGGTTGCCAGTCTTCCTGAAGGTATGGGGAGTCACGCTGTTGAGAGGGGAGAGAAACGGGTGACAAGGGGACCTCTGACCACCAGTCACGTTGTATGTTGTCATGGTCCTCATAGGAACGTCCCGCCCCGTCACAAGCACTGATGGTCTTTTATTTGCCTATTGAAAGCTGTCGAGGGAAATAAACACTTCAAGATTATACTTACAAAATAGCCATGCTATAAGGACCGCAGACTCCAAATTCTAGTTTATGGATTTTATTATAAGGCCAATAATAGCTGTATGTACACACATTGGAGTATCAATGAATATAGATAGAGAAATATTAATACAGAGCCAAATCTACGCATATAATTGATTCGGCATAAGAGACACAGAATAATAAACTCCTAGATTAGTACACAACTCAAAATGGAGACAGGAGCCAAATCCTTTTTTATTAGGAAGGAAAGCATAAAATCTCTTTCCCTACACTACTCTCATAAATGATGGTTCTGGCTGATTCTCCTGTCTCTTTTCTCAAGGTGTCAGCACATGTAGACTTCCTTAGAAGTACTCACGTCAAATGGGTCAAATAGCTTAAAGCTATGGTGCTCGCTCTTAAGATGCTCCTTCTCCTCCAAAAACCTAGAAGTCTGATTTCCTGTCCCTGCGCACAATACAAAAAGGATAAATTCAGCCCCCTCCTAAATGTATCATATGACAATTATTTCACTTTCAGCTCTCCGTTAAATTTCCATGACTACTTTAATTAAATCTTCCTCGCTTCTTTGTGACCTTGGAGTGCAGATAGGCCAGGCACAGGAGATATCCTCCCCTCTCGCTTCTCAAACTGTTCAAAGGCATTCCAGTTCAGTGGCGTAACGAAACTTGAGGGGGCCCCCGTGCAAAGCACATGGAGGGGGCCCTCCCCCCGTTGGCCC
The DNA here is from genome assembly GCF_964261635.1 of Lissotriton helveticus. Lineage (NCBI taxonomy): Eukaryota > Metazoa > Chordata > Amphibia > Caudata > Salamandridae > Lissotriton > Lissotriton helveticus. The sequence goes on along the minus strand of NC_136061.1, from coordinate 1,912,049,990 downwards.
GGCCCACCACCTACCACGTTGCCCTATACACATAATAAACATGAACAACAAAGGACAGCACAATATGTCATTGAGTGGTAAGATGCCCTACACGTTCATTCTCTCGAACACGTGGGTACTGTATTTTTATGACAAACTTCTACCCCATGTTTCAGATTTGCTGAACACTCCTGATCCCACATACAAGGAATATCAAAGATTATTCTGCTCAATATGCAGAATGCTGTGCAGTTTTTGACTCAGAATAAACTTTTTCAGACTTTTTAAGCGCAGTATTCTATTTTCTTTAAAATTCACAACACTGTTCAAATAAGGAGGGGGTGGCATTCTTGCCCTGTTAATTTCGGGTGCTCCATATATGTGTGAAAACAAAAAATGCCTTTATCTTCACTCAGCGGTACAAAAGGGGGGTGGTGATGGACGGAGCATCTGAATCAATCAAACACTCACACCCAGTCAAAAGATCTGGGTTTAATCCATCACCGTTCTTTAGCCCACTCTGCCACCCCAGTTCAGACATGGCTATATGCAAATCAGTCTGACCCTGTGCCTCATGGGAACAGTCCAGCCCGAACTGCCAAGCCATGTCTTCCCTGGACCGGAAACAAGCTTCCGGGGACCGGTTTCTGGCATTCCAGCCGTCTTCAGCCCGGCTTGCTTGAATCCAGTGGCAAAGTGAGCAAGGGACTCACGTCTGAGCATAACCTGCCACACTTATGGTGGCCAAAAGCGGTACAAAAGGGGGGTGGTGATGGACGGAGCATCTGAATCAATCAAACACTCACACCCAGTCAAAAGATCTGGGTTTAATCCATCACCGCTCTTTAGCCCACTCTGCCACCCCAGTTCAGACATGGCTATTTGCAAATCAGTGGAAAAGTAAATTTTGCCATGTTCTGTGTCCCTACGTGTCGTCCATCATATGTTATGTGTGCATGATTAAATATGCATATGTACTCCCCATGTCCGATTAATGACGCCATTACAGTTGTGTCCACCTCTAGTATGCCAGTTTCCAGTCCTCGTGAATACTACGAATATCAGGCCTATGTAAAGCTACGTTGCCACGTTTCTCAGTGTGCACGTTATTCTATTATAAAGTCCCCGTTTCTAGGCCTCAAAAGGGCCTGGACACTAGATTCAGCTCCTGTCTCCCGAACCCTCGCTGAGGAGCGATCCAGCCCCCACCTGTATCCTCGACCTTTCGCTTACTTCCTGCCTCGCAGTGCCCGGTGCAGCTTGGCTCTGCCTCTGAGTCTGCCAAGACTATGTTATGATTCCAGCTATCAGTTTAGTCCTCCTTCTCTGCATTCCCAAGCTACTGAACTGCATCAATAGTTTCCGTCATTGTCTAGCCTATTCGGCCCCATGTTAAGAGAAATACTGTATTTAATGGTCATTTAATATTCTTCATCACGCACTACATGTAGAATAAATGCATGCTCTAGCCTTAGAGTCTGTTAGCTTTTCCCCTCATGACTTCTAGTTTATAGCAACATGTTCCCTAAACATTAGATACCAGATAGGGTTTAGGTACATGTCGCTCCGACCCTCCAGACTTTAGTCTCTGCTCCTAGCACAGAGTTCATAGCCCCCAGCTTCTCCTAGTAACACGTCATTGCCAGTTTGCGCGCACCATCAGGTTAGAGGTCCCGGCTCCTCAGGTAGCCCCCTCCATGGTTTCCGCCCCATTCATGACATATTCTGTTACGTTTGCATCACATGTCTATGTATACGCCCTGTTACACCTTCTTCTCACCCTTATCTTTCGCGACTGCTACGCGTCACACCTACTGCTCCACCCACTGTTACGCCTATTGCAATGTAATGCTATGTGTTTGCGTTATGTATATATGCTCATGTTTTGTTATTAAAAGTTATTCCTTCCCTTGTCCAGATCCTGCCCCCGGCAGCGCTGCCATCCTATTCCTGTGCAGGTTGTCCTGATCCTGTCCTTATGCTGTAATAAACCTGCAAAACTCCCACTACCTCGAATCTTGACTCTTATTTTATTGAGCTATCTGTTATTCATTCATGCACTCAAAAATAGGGTATTATTTATTTATTTACCACATAATGGCGCCCGAACAGGGACTTGCCCTTTCCCCACGCGTCGGTGAAGCCACGCCGACCCCCTGACCCTCTGCAGTCGTGACGGAACTCTTCTGCGCAGTGGCAGATATTTCTGCTCAAGTATCCCTCAGGCCCACGGAGGAGACGGAGGAGGCGGTCCAGCATCCAGACGAGACGGTGGAGGAACGCGGCGAGTCCCGACCAGAGCCCAAGCCAAGAGTCCAAGGTCCGAGGTATCCGGAGGTCCACCCGTAACTGAAGTCCGAAGTCCGAAGTTCGTCGTCCGTCGTCGTAGCAGTCCAGTCCAGTCTGAGGCCTTCCGTTCTTGCTGCCCGGTTAGTACCGTTACTGGGGTGGTATCTAGACAGGGTCAATTTAATTGACTCTGGTCTGTGGGTTGGTGGTACACAGTCCTACAAACGAAGTGTCCACGTCGGTGGATGCGGGTCCTGACGTGTCTCTTTACGAGACCGGTAAGTTTCGTACTGTTTCAGCAGTGCATCTAGTTTCTGTTCTAGCCAGTTTCTGTTCTCGAGAAAATTTATGTGTTCTGTTCTCAATATTTCCAGGTAGTATTCTGTTCGAACTGTTATTTTAAATGTTTTTCATGTATTTTAATGTCGTGGTATGAATGGGGAATAAGTATCGTGTTCATTGTGTATTGTACAGTTCAGTCATGCCCATATTTTCCAAGTTACGTCAGTTAAAAACTAGAAAGGGTCTGCTGGAAGCAGCAGTTCCCGTCCCGCCCAGGGACAGTCCAGGTCACTTTATGTATCAGAAACATGGCATAAGCGCCATATTGTATCTAGATTTATGGGTAGAGTATACCAAACAGTTAGAAGAAAAGTATAGATGGCCCGTATCGGGTACATGGGATGCTGAGTGCATCATGCGAGTAGAAGAGGCATTATGGAAAAAGAAAGCCAGACAGTCACAGAAAGATGCCATCGAGTTATGGCGCAAAGAAGCTCATAAAAGAACCGAAAAAGAAATCAGAAAGTCAGAATTAAGTAGAGAATCCTTAGAACGAGCCCAAGAAAAAGAATTAATCGAGATAGGTGAACAAGTCAAAACTGAACAGAGAGACAGACAGAGGAATGCCCTTATTAAGGGTATGTACCCTCTTCTTGCCGAGGGCTTGCCAAAAGCGACCCCAGAGGCATCCAGTAATTTCCCGCCACCATTAGTTCCGACCAAGCTACGTCACAAACAGACCGCAGCTGATATTTTCATTTCGTCCTATCTGGACGACACAGTCCCTGAATATGCAAATCCTGTTCGCGCTCCGCCAGTCCCAGTAAATCAGGCACATCCTGCTTCTCCAGACACCGGGGCACCCCATGCAGTACCTGCTACGGTACCCCCGGTCCAGCCAGCATTTCAATTTCCCGCTCCGCCACGAAGAATATCAGTCGACGATTCTAGTCTAGGGGCCGCAGGAGGAGGTCCTCCTCAAACCCCGCCGCCACTCAGCACTCGAATTACATGCTCAAGCATCACAGCGTACTCCCAAGAGTAATAAGTCTGTTGCAGAAATCAGGCAAGCCCTTGGCGAATGTGCCTATGACCCAGTCCCAGGCGAGAATAATATGGTTTTATATTCAGTACGCGTAAGGAGGGTGACCGAGTATCTAGTCACCCTACCCAATATGAAAGAAGATCTAGACAGAATCTATCGTTTCATCCGTACAGGGGATGATCCAGAAAGTATTAGTGATGCCATGTCTCAAAGGAAAGCTGAGATCCAGCGTATGATATTAAAGTTTTTAATTAACTGTCTAATAAGAGAACAAGATTACCCGTCTAAAGATCAGGCCGAAATGAAAATCCTGACAAAGTGGAGTGATAATATAGCCGAGGGTAAGCACAATACCATTAGTGCCATGGAGAGTATGTACAAGAAAATCCGTAGAGAAATAATAAAGATACACGAACAACGTAAAGCAGCACAAGTAAGCGAGAAAGAAAGTAACTCTGATCCTGAAGAGGAAGACGACGAGAATACCGCCAGGATAGCGTATGTAGGAAAATCTAGATTTCCAGATCGCCATTTACGCCTAGAACACAAGTCAATTTTCCATCATTCAGCACCAGAACAAGGTTCCCTAGAACAAGTATTCCAAGCTACCGATTACATTCTGAAATCACGAATCGGTTACAGTGAATTAAGTACCATGCATGAGCAGGAACTAGCCCGATCAGCAGTCCGATGGATTACTGATTCTACCACTTTTCCAGACGAGATAGTGGCACAAATGTTTCTGAAATTGCCCCCAGCCGAGCAACGATTGGTGGGTATGTATATGATCCAACACCTCATTACTTCGTATGAGGGTCAGCACTCTGATCCAGGTCCGTTACATGATATCCTGAACGAGTTACTCCAGTATAGATGGAGAGGTCTAGGTACCGATTTAATTAGTGTCATTCTAGAACAGCGCCACAAATATAGAACGTTTCTGAACCCGCATTTTGTTCATGTCTCACCCCCAGAAAGTAAACCATTTTACATGGAGAGACAGAATCCGTTACGAGAAGTGCATCCAGTTAAGACAGAGGACGGTGAAATGCAACGAGTGTTTGTATACACTCCAATAACAAAGATGGAACTCCTCGAGATGAAGAAATTAATTCCCTGTCATGACAAAGATCCAGCAGGGTTCCATAGAGAATTAAAAGACATGCTCCGTATGGGAGAATACACTTACCCAGATATCATTAAAATGTTAAAGGTCCTGTTGCCCGCAGGGGTGTATGAAAAGCTAAAGGAAAAAGAATGGGAGGTGGGAGAGAAAAAGATAGATTGGACAGTTCTAGAAGCAGAAGATAAGTCACGTGTACCAGGTACCGGTCTAGGAGAGAAATGTAAAGAATTACCAGAATTATTGATTCAAGTTTTACCCAGATTATTAACAACGAAAAAGGAAGACTGGGATGCAATCTCAGCCTGTAAACAGAAACAAGAAGAAGACATTAGTGATTTTTATTCTAGGTTTGAAAAATGCTTTAGCATCAATAGTGGCCTCAAGACAAGTAGCGAGTCATACCCTCATCTCTTTGTTACTAAATTAGTCGAGAATTCAAGTCCACAAGTTAAAAATCGAGTTTTGAAAGTCGAAAGTACCTGGCAAGCTAATACCCCGTCCCAGATGCTCCAGATGCTCCAGTACCACCAGAATAGAATCAGGGAAGAGCAAGAACACGAGAGAAAACGTATGAAAGACACGAAAATGAAAGTATTAGTTGCACAATCCGTTCCTCATGACAGTCAGAAGAGGGGTCCGAATCAAGCCAGTCATCCTGCAGCTCCCGTTAAAGGGAACTGCAACTATTGTAAACAGCCAGGTCATTTTATAAACGAGTGTGCAGTTCTGAAACACAACATAGCTACCGGTAAAACAAAAGAAAGACCACGTCCGCCTAGACAAGAGCAAGTTTCACAGACTCCTCAGCCACAGAATGCACAACAGACAGTTACAGTACCGCAGCCTATTGCTGCAACCCAGCATGTCACACAGCAGATGTACCAGTATGCACAGTCTGAGTATCCAGAGTACCAACAGTATTCATGAAACAGCCTAGAGAGGAAGGTAGGCTTGCCTCTCATCGAGATACCTGTAGATCAAGAAGGTCCCTATGTTCACAGTCAAGTATTAGGGAAAGACAGAAAGTTTTTGATTGATACAGGGGCAAGTAGGACCACAATTAGTCACGCCGAAGTTCCAGGGGCTCCGCTCTCAGGCTCAAGAAATGTTTCCCTTGGATTTTCAGGAAAACCTATCGTAAATGAGATTTCAAAGCCAGTTACTCTAGAAGTAGGTCCATTGTCCCGTACTACTGATCTGTTACTTACTAAGTCATGTCCAGAAAATCTATTAGGCATTAAAACACTGAAAGAGTTAGGTGCAGTTATATGTTGTTCCCCAGAGGGAATACGTCTGTTCCTACGTGACTTTAAGGGTCACTATGTTTTACGTGATTTTGATCCCAGATTGTCTAATGTTCCGCAGCATTTATGGGCGCAAGGTCCAACTGATGTAGGGTACATGCAAATCACACCCCATCGTGTGACCCTGAAATCAGGTGTAGTGTTACCACGAATCAGACAGTACAGATTGCCACCTGAGGCTGTAGCAGCCTTATCCAAAATTATTGACGAGCTCATCGCTCAAGGAGTAGTTGTAGAAACTGACTCCAATGTATGTAATTCTCCGATCATTCCAGTCATGAAACGTACTGATCCAAATGCACCCCCAGTATATCGATTAGTGATCGACCTACGAGAGCTTAATAAATGTATTATTCCGCAGTACCCAGTTGTCCCAGACATCTCTTCCCTATTGACAGCCATTGATTCCGAAGCCACGTTCTTTACAGTAATAGACCTCAAGAACGCATTTTTCAGTGTCCCTATTCATTCAGACAGTCAGTTCCTTTTCGGATTTTGTTTAAATGGAAGGAGCTATATGTTTACACGAGCTCCTCAAGGTTTCACAGAAAGTCCTAGTATTTACAGTCAAGCACTCAAGAGACAACTAGACAACATTCACATGCCAACTGACACTGCCCTGCTCCAGTATGTCGATGATCTACTGATCACAGCCCGTTCCGAACGTGACTGCGAGCGAGCGTCACTGACGGTTCTGTATTTCCTAGCCGAGATGGGGCACAAGGTGTCCCCTTCGAAGCTTCAATTCTGTGTCCAGCAAGTGGTCTACTTAGGACACTTACTGTCCAAGAGGGGTAGGCAGTTGACACCAGACCGTATCCAGTTAATAGCGAGTCTTCCTCAGCCCAAGACCCAGAAGGAGGTACGTGCCTTTATCGACCTTACTTCTTATTGTAGACAATGGATTCCTCAGTATGCATTTCTAGCCAAACCACTGATACAGTTAACGACACAGGAGGCAGCCGCATCGACTGTTCTCCCTTGGACATCTGAACATACACTTAGTTTCAATGAGTTAAAGAAAGCTTTATGCCAAGCTCCAGTTCTAGCTACACCGAACTACAGTAAGCCTTTTACACTTTTCGTTACTGAACGTGAAGGTACAGCATTATCTGTTCTCACACAAGATCAAGCAGGACAAAACAAGCCCTGTGCTTATTTTTCGAGCACATTAGATCCAGTCGCGCAGGCGTTGCCTGCGTGCCTCAAGTCAGTTGCAGCCACAGCACTAGCTATCAGACAAAGTGATTCCATAGTCTTAGGACATACCTTGACAGTACAAGTCCCACACTCCGTGGAAGTTCTTTTGAACCGAACACAGACTCAGCACTTGACAATTGCACGTCTAACAGGTTATGAATTGACACTGTTCCAGCCACACATAGAAATCAGACGCTGCAACGTCCTGAACCCTGCTACACTGTTACCATCAGCTAAATCAAATCCTGACCCACATGACTGTGTGGAAGTAGTTAACATTACGACAAAGCCAAGACAAGATCTGACAGATATTCCGTTACCAGACCCTGACCTGACACTTTATGTGGATGGTTCATGTATGAGAACTAGTACAGGAGAACTAGTCGCCGCGTATGCAGTGACTACTGACACTGACGTTATTAAAGCACACCGTATTGACACTCTGTCCGCTCAAGCAGCAGAGCTAGTTGCTCTGACACAAGCCTGCATACACGCCAAGAACCTGAAAGTTAATATTTACACAGATTCACGCTACGCATTTGGAGTCGTACACGACTTTGGAGTGCTCTGGCAGGAGAGAGGTTTCATGACTTCTCATGGAACCAAGATTCAGCATGGTCTCCTTATCCAAGCTCTATTAGATGCAATACATTTACCGACATCCATTGCTATCATGAAATGCAAAGCACACACGAAAGTCACTGACATTATTTCCCAGGGTAACGATCTAGCAGATCGCACAGCCAAGCTTACAGCCCAGACTCCAGACATTCCAGTTAACATGACACATACTCCAGATCCGATTACATGTATGACAGTTAAGGACTCTACTCAAGATGTCATAGATATCCAGTTACATGCTACTCCCGATGAAATCAAGAAATGGTCCGAACAAGGAGGGGTCCAGACAGATCAAGGATGGGTAACGAAGGGTAGAACCACATGGTTTCTCCCCGACTCTATGGTTCAAGTCATTATTAATACCGCACATAGTCCAGCACATTTAGGAGAAAAAGCTATGTTAGATAGTATCCAGAACATTTGGTTCAACAAGCATTTACGAGCTGCAGCTAAGCAGAAAGTCCGTACCTGTATGATATGTTGTCAGTTTAATCCAGGTAAAAGTGTCCCGGTGGAACAAGGTGGTTTCCAGCCCCCTGACCACCCTTTTGAAGTCCTCCAGATGGATTATATTCAGATGGAGCGATGTCGAGGTTTCAAGTATGTCCTTGTAGTTGTATGCGCTTTGTCCAGGTGGACAGAAGCATATCCAGTCCCAGATTACACAGCCGCGACCACTGCCAAGCAGTTGGTTCGTGAATTCTTCCCCCGTTATGGACTCCCTAGAGTCATATATTCTGACAACGGCCAGCCATTCTCATCCGAACTCATGAAGCATGTTTCCCTTTTGCTAGGGTACCAGTGGAAGTTCCATTGTGTACGCCATCCTGAAGCAGCCGGTCTCGTTGAGAGACATAACCAGACTCTGAAAATCCGTATTGCAAAAGTGTGTAAAGAGAAGGGTGTGGACTGGCTAGTAGCTCTGCCAGTCGCTTTATTTTATATGCGCATGGTCGCACATTCCAGATCAGGTCTGTCCCCGTATGAGGTCATTTTCGGCCGCCCCCCAAATATGTGGGGTACTCCTAGACCCCGAAGTATTACCGATGTTTCAAGTAATATGCTGACAGATTACCTAGCTTCCTTGATGTCTGCCCTCAACTCATGTCGTTCACAGGTTGCCGCCGCATTTCCAGACAATACCGAGGTGGCACCGCATGAAATCGTCCCAGGATCCATGGTGATGGTCCGCAACTTTGACAGATCAAGTCCGCTGGAGCCTCGTTGGAAAGAGCCCCGACAGGTCCTCCTCACCACCCGTACAGCCGTGAAGTTGGAAGGACGCAAGGGCTGGGTGCACCTTTCTCATGTTAAACTTTTTAATGGACTGAAACCCGTCTTTAAGAACATTTCCCAGGATTTGAAGGATTGCCAAAGCATTGTTCTCAAGGACTGTCCCGCAAATGACATTGATTCAAAACCCCCCCTGTTAGAGAAAACTCCGCAGCAGGAGTATAAACAGAAACTACGGTCTAGTAAATTAAGTCAGCCAGTTTGATTGTCTAAGTCCTCCCCTAGGTGAAACGGTTAGACTGTTTCTGACATGTATAAAATAGACCCCCATAGTGAGAGAGTTAGTCAAAACTCAATCCGATGTATCGTTTTTCTATGTTTCATATTGTTTCTCAGCTTTATGATTTCCTGCACTAGTTACGCATTTTATCTGTGTTTTCCAGTTCCTCATGTAAATAAGCATTCTAATGTTACAGTAGAGCACACGTTTAGTGATCTGCCTCCTCATGAATATTCATACCGCCTCGCTATGCGTAACAATACTTTTATCCGCATGTTGCATTATTCACACCAGACCAGCAATGCCACTAATTGTTGGGTGTGTGGTCGACTCCCCCCTTTCCAGACGTCAAAGGGAGTTCTGCCACTCTTTCCTTATCCTTTTTCCCATAATGGTTCGTGTGGAGCATGGTCCACGTTAACGTCATCCTCAACAGATATGTCTTTTCTTAACAGCACATGTTTCCCAGACAAGCATGGTCCCCCCCGCAGAACAGGTTTAGATCTAGAAAATGAAGTGTACAATTTAGGTAACTATTCGTCGAATTTCATGGTCCTGAATGTTCAGTCTGATACTACTCCAGACTTACCTGCTATTTCAGTACTACCAGTCAAAGGCGAATTATGTGTCCGAAATAATGGTTCCATACATGTAGGACATAGTGATTGTACTACTGTTGTCAAGTATAGTGACAGTGGGAAATCTATTTTCAAAGCTTCACGTCATTCATATTTTATTTGTGGTCAGACCGCATATGTTCGTCTGCCCCTCGATTGGGAGGGAACCTGTTACATTGCCTTCCTACTGCCACCAGTTTTCCTAGCCCCACCTGATTATCATAGAAACACACATCTAGTACACATTAGACATAGAAGGGAGTCCCCAATTGTCGATTATACTGAAACTACTCTAGAACAATATACCGATTTCAATAAAGGTTTCTTCTTCTTTATAGGCCCTGTCCAGAATAGTAAGTTAATCCGTAGATTAACAAGAACCCTTGAAGCTGTAGTAAATGAGACTGCCTCTGCTCTAGGTAACCTAACCGAAGAGCAATCTGCTATGAGATTTGTCGTTTTGCAAAATCGTCTCGTCCTTGACGTCATACTGGCCGATAGGGGCGGGGCCTGTAGAGTCATCGGATCTAGTTGCTGCATTTTCATTCCAAATAACGCGCCGTCTGTTTATTCAGCTATAACCAGACTCCATAAAATTGCCCATCTGTTACACCAAGATCCAGGCACCTGGACATGGTCCGGTTGGTTCTGGAATATAATTTCCGCATGGGGATGGAAAGTCTTGTCCTTTCTAGGTACAGCAGTAGCGATCATATTCAGCTGCTGCCTCTGTATACAATGTGGCCCTGCGATTTGCGGCATTTGTGCTACCTCTTGTATTCCTAGTCCCAAGCCCCGTTCTAAATCCCGTTCCAGGATAATTCGAGACGAGCAAATGATACTGTATGAAATGATAGATGGTATCATGAATATTGATGTTTCCTGATGGAAACGTAGTGACAAGGAGGGAATGTGGAAAAGTAAATTTTGCCATGTTCTGTGTCCCTACGTGTCGTCCATCATATGTTATGTGTGCATGATTAAATATGCATATGTACTCCCCATGTCCGATTAATGACGCCATTACAGTTGTGTCCACCTCTAGTATGCCAGTTTCCAGTCCTCGTGAATACTACGAATATCAGGCCTATGTAAAGCTACGTTGCCACGTTTCTCAGTGTGCACGTTATTCTATTATAAAGTCCCCGTTTCTAGGCCTCAAAAGGGCCTGGACACTAGATTCAGCTCCTGTCTCCCGAACCCTCGCTGAGGAGCGATCCAGCCCCCACCTGTATCCTCGACCTTTCGCTTACTTCCTGCCTCGCAGTGCCCGGTGCAGCTTGGCTCTGCCTCTGAGTCTGCCAAGACTATGTTATGATTCCAGCTATCAGTTTAGTCCTCCTTCTCTGCATTCCCAAGCTACTGAACTGCATCAATAGTTTCCGTCATTGTCTAGCCTATTCGGCCCCATGTTAAGAGAAATACTGTATTTAATGGTCATTTAATATTCTTCATCACGCACTACATGTAGAATAAATGCATGCTCTAGCCTTAGAGTCTGTTAGCTTTTCCCCTCATGACTTCTAGTTTATAGCAACATGTTCCCTAAACATTAGATACCAGATAGGGTTTAGGTACATGTCGCTCCGACCCTCCAGACTTTAGTCTCTGCTCCTAGCACAGAGTTCATAGCCCCCAGCTTCTCCTAGTAACATGTCATTGCCAGTTTGCGCGCACCATCAGGTTAGAGGTCCCGGCTCCTCAGGTAGCCCCCTCCATGGTTTCCGCCCCATTCATGACATATTCTGTTACGTTTGCATCACATGTCTATGTATACGCCCTGTTACACCTTCTTCTCACCCTTATCTTTCGCGACTGCTACGCGTCACACCTACTGCTCCACCCACTGTTACGCCTATTGCAATGTAATGCTATGTGTTTGCGTTATGTATATATGCTCATGTTTTGTTATTAAAAGTTATTCCTTCCCTTGTCCAGATCCTGCCCCCGGCAGCGCTGCCATCCTATTCCTGTGCAGGTTGTCCTGATCCTGTCCTTATGCTGTAATAAACCTGCAAAACTCCCACTACCTCGAATCTTGACTCTTATTTTATTGAGCTATCTGTTATTCATTCATGCACTCAAAAATAGGGTATTATTTATTTATTTACCACATGACCCTGTGCCTCATGGGAACAGTCCAGCCCGAACTGCCAAGCCATGTCTTCCCTGGACCGGAAACAAGCTTCCGGGGACCGGTTTCTGGCATTCCAGCCGTCTTCAGCCCGGCTTGCTTGAATCCAGTGGCAAAGTGAGCAAGGGACTCACGTCTGAGCATAACCTGCCACACTTATAGTGGCCAAAAGCGGTACAAAAGGGGGGTGGTGATGGACGGAGCATCTGAATCAATCAAACACTCACACCCAGTCAAAAGATCTGGGTTTAATCCATCACTGTTCTTTAGCCCACTCTGCCACCCCAGTTCAGACATGGCTATATGCAAATCAGTCTGACCCTGTGCCTCATGGGAACAGTCCAGCCTGAACTGCCAAGCCATGTCTTCCCTGGACCGGAAACAAGCTTCTGGGGACCGGTTTCTGGCATTCCAGCCGTCTTCAGCCTGGCTTGCTTGAATCCAGTGGCAAAGTGAGCAAGGGACTCACGTCTGAGCATAACCTGCCACACTTATGGTGGCCAAAAGCGGTACAAAAGGGGGGTGGTGATGGACGGAGCATCTGAATCAATCAAACACTCACACCCAGTCAAAAGATCTGGGTTTAATCCATCACCGTTCTTTAGCCCACTCTGCCACCCCAGTTCAGACATGGCTACATGCAAATCAGTCTGAACCTGTGCCTCATGGGAACAGTCCAGCCCGAACTGCTAAGCCATGTCTTCCCTGGACCGGAAACAAGCTTCCGGGGACCGGTTTCTGGCATTCCAGCCGTCTTCAGCCCGGCTTGCTTGAATCCAGTGGCAAAGTGAGCAAGGGACTCACGTCTGAGCATAACCTGCCACACTTATGGTGGCCAAAAGCGGTACAAAAGGGGGGTGGTGATGGACGGAGCATCTGAATCAATCAAACACTCACACCCAGTCAAAAGATCTGGGTTTAATCCATCACCGTTCTTTAGCCCACTCTGCCACCCCAGTTCAGACATGGCTACATGCAAATCAGTCTGAACCTGTGCCTCATGGGAACAGTCCAGCCCGAACTGCTAAGCCATGTCTTCCCTGGACCGGAAACAAGCTTCCGGGGACCGGTTTCTGGCATTCCAGCCGTCTTCAGCCCGGCTTGCTTGAATCCAGTGGCAAAGTGAGCAAGGGACTCACGTCTGAGCATAACCTGCCACACTTATGGTGGCCAAAAGTGGTACAAAAGGGGGGTGGTGATGGACGGAGCATCTGAATCAATCAAACACTCACACCCAGTCAAAAGATCTGGGTTTAATCCATCACCGTTCTTTAGCCCACTCTACCACCCCAGTTCAGACATGGCTATATGCAAATCAGTCTGACCCTGTGCCTCATGGGAACAGTCCAGCCCGAACTGCCAAGCCATGTCTTCCCTGGACCGGAAACAAGCTTCCGGGGACTGGTTTTTGGCATTCCGGCCGTCTTCAGCCCGGCTTGCTTGAATCCAGTAGCAAAATGAGCAAGGGACTCACGTCTGAGCATAACCTGCGACACTTATGGTGGCCAAAAGCGGTACAAAAGGGGTGTGGTGATGGACGGAGCATCTGAATCAATCAAACACTCACACCCAGTCAAAAGATCTGGGTTTAATCCATCACCGTTCTTGAGCCCACTCTGCTACCCCAGTTCAGACATGGCTATATGCAAATCAGTCTGACCCTGTGCCTCATGGGAACAGTCCAGCCCGAACTGCCAAGCCATGTCTTCCCTGGACCGGAAGCAAGCTTCCGGGGACCCGTTTCTGGCATTCCAGCCGTCTTCAGCCCGGCTTGCTTGAATCCAGTGGCAAAGTGAGCAAGGGACTCACGTCTGAGCATACCCTGCCAAACTTATGGTGGCCAAAAGCGGTACAAAAGGGGGGTGGTGATGGACGGAGCATCTGAATCAATCAAACACTCACACCCAGTCAAAAGATCTGGGTTTAATCCATCACCGTTCATTAGCCCACTCTGCCACCCCAGTTCAGACATGGCTATATGCAAATCAGTCTGATCCTGTGCCTCATGGGAACAGTCCAGCCCGAACTGCCAAGCCATGTCTTCCCTGGACCGGAAACAAGCTTCCGGGGACCGGTGTCTGGCATTCCAGCCGTCTTCAGCCCGGCTTGCTTGAATCCAGTTGCAAAGTGAGCAAGGGACTCACGTCTGAGCATTACCTGCCACACTTATGGGGGCCAAAATCAAACACTCACACCCAGTCAAAAGATCTGGGTTTAATTCATCACCGTTCTTTAACCCACTCTACCATTGTCAGACTGATTTGCATATTGCCATGTCTGAACTGGGGTGGCCAAGTGAGCTAAAGACTGGGGGTGAGTGTTTGATTTGCTCAAACGCTCCGTCCATCATCCCCTTTTGTATCGCTTTGTTCGCCCTAAGTGTGGCAGGGTATGCTCAGACGTGAGTCCCTTGCTCACTTGGCCACTGGATTCAAGATAGCCTGGCTGATGAGGATTACGAATCCGAAACCAGTCCCAGAATGCTTGTTTCTGGTCCAGGGAAGACATGGCATGGCAGTTCGGGCTGGACTTTTCCCATGAGGCACAGGGTCAGACTGATTTGCATATTGTCATGTCTGGACTGGGGTGGCCGAGTAAGCTAAAGAATGGTGATGGATTAAACCCAGATCAGTTGACTGGGGGCGAGTGTTTGATTTGCTCAAACGCTCCGTCCATCATCCCCTTTTGTATCGCTTTATCTTCACTCAAACAGCAAAAATCAAGCATTCCTATGTTTTTTAATGTATTTATTCTACACACACGTATACAATTACGGCTGAAACACCCCAACTGAAATGTGCCTTGAATTACTGGATGTTACAAAATAATGGAGTTTTATGGTGTACACAATACACGCTGTAAACAGCCCTGCTATATGCGTTATGGCATTCTATATAAATAGACGATATTAGGCAGTGTCACGGGAGGCACGGACTTAACATATACTCCTTTACCAGGGCCGGACTGGCCATTGCTGGCACTGGGCAATCCCCCAGTGCGCCGCAAGGGTGGGGGCCGTTTTTGTTACATGGCCGTTTATGCAGTATAGCTGCAAAATCAGCCCTGCAAAAAATTCGACCGAAAACCGGCCTCTGCAAAGAGCTCGGTCGCACCCCCAACCTCCCCCTGGGGGCCAGCCAAGCACTTTGCCGGGGCCGGTTTGGTTCCCAGTCCGGCCTTGTCCTTTACAGTGAACAGTCGGGGCTGATTGCCTTCTTTTAAGGGAGCAAAATTGGACCTCCGGTCACGGCAAATTACTCAGACTGTCTGCCCTCAAGCTCCCACCAGGAGACGAGATGCTGTGAAATCTCTCGTGGTGCTTCTGTGCCCGTCCAAACCCCACTCCCCTCCACACACACACTTCCTGCATACAGTCCGCAGGTTAAACACGCCACCAAACTGCGGTACTCTGCACCAGGGAGGTTGTGGGCCTGACAGGATGAATTTACAGGAGTGCTATGCAGGTTGGGAGGTTTACCCACTAAAGAAAATGCCCAATGCATATTGCCTTGGAGAGCACGGATTGTGGACTTAAATGCTTACTTATGGTCATAAGTGCACACTAATTCGAAATCTACGCCGCATTTCCCACAGATAACCACAAAACAAAAGCCCAAGTCTTACAGAGCCCTGTCTTGTTTGGTTCACAAATAGTGCATGTTTTGGCGGAAGTTTCCATTACGAAACAAATTATTTCTTCTCATTAGGTCACGATGTGCCCGACCCAAATACGCACACGTACACTGGGCTGGTTATTTCTCATTCACAAAACCTCCGCCCAGCCCAGTACATCACATCACACACCGAGTCATCTTTTGCGCATTTTTTCCATTTTTGAAATCCAGCCTGGTACATGCAACAAAGCATCTAACGGGGGACTGAGGCAGATCACTTTCTTACTAATACCGTCCGCCCCCTCTTCGGTTTCCTCCATGGCGGTGGGAGGGAGGCTCGGTTTTAAAGTCTACAATGGTCTCGGCGTCCAAACAATGGAGATTGGATGTGGGCATGGCTGAAAAATGTACATGCAATTATGGTAATGTCCGTGCACCCCAGGGAAACAGTGCTCAGGGAGGTGGAATTCCTGGCTTGGGGTTTATGGACTCAGCAATGCCCACTCACAAAACAAATGAAGATGTCAGTGTGGGAATGAGAGAGGGCTGTCTGGATTATAAAAAGCCATGCATTTGAAGAACTAGGCCTACATTTCATCGCTAAAAAAGAAGACTGCTGGAATCAAATCTGCTAGTCGGTCTCCTAGTAATGAGTCACCTGGCCACAGTGGCCAGGCTGTGAATGGGGGGGCCCACACAGGGCAGTCAGACAGCGGGACACCCCCTTTTCTTGGACGCTTCAAGAGGGGCTGCAGCACACCCTCCACTGAAGATTTTATGAGGGAAAGTCCTGGTAAAAATGTTATTCCTGGGCACGTGCTTTCCACCGGGCCCAGTGGTGGCAGACAGTATTTAGGTAGGTAGCTGTGAAAGCTGGAATCCAGTCCCCCGGTGACCATAATATTGAGGAAATGCTACTGGTTGTTTAAAACCACCAACCTGAATTAGGAAGGTCACGTGAGGGACGTGCATGCTAAATGCGATGCTGTTATTTTATTTGTCCTGGGATAAACAGCATGCATGTTTACAAGGATGTTATGCATTAACTAAACACTGCATTTATGTAAAGGAGCACAACATCATTTCGTTGAAAGCGAGTTTCAAGAAGCAGCTGCCATCCCCACAACAAAGTCCGAACAGTATCTTGCTATTAATTGGCACTCCAGACCTCCGTTTGACTAAAGTACCCAAAATACCACCCGCCGGCGAATAGCGAAAGCCCCCCACTCGGCACACACCCAACGGATCTTCCAAACAGGCATCACCACATTACTTTTTTTTTTTTTTTTTTTTTAAAACCTTTATTGACATTTCACAGTTACAGTCATAGTCCGACAAACTGCACGGTTAAGCAAGGGTACAGAGGTAATACAGTCGAACAACGTAGATCAGGATCAAAGAGATAGTACACCTCACAGTATCAATGCGTAACTCAGGAGAGCTGTATGGAACAAGGTCACAGGATCTGAAAGGTTTGTATTTTTTAAATGAAAAAATGCAGGATCTGATATCATACAGTTAAATATCACCAACACTAGGGTTACACTCGATACAAGATATTTGCGGCAGGACCATCATAGGCAGGGTATACATAGCAAAACGTACAATCAGGATATTAGACAACCAAGTCCGATCCCCGCCCACACAGTACCCGCCCGCCACGGAATGAAGCAGTAGGACAGAAACCCCATACTGAACTAAAGCAACGCCCAGTGAAGTACCTAGAATCAGACCCTCAAAAAAGGGGGGGGGGGAGAAGAAAGAAAAAGGAAAGAAAAGCCAAAAGAACAACATGAAAAGGAAGGCCATGGAACTAAAAAAGAAACCAAAAGAACCCTATATCCCACACCCATCCCCCCACCCTGCACAACTGCATACGGCCACGGCCCACCCCCCTAGCAGCGTGCCTGTCGCCCATTGTCGAAACCCGAAATGTAGAAAGAAGAGACCAAGAAGAAGAAAGACAATATTCAACACGAAATAAATGAAAAAGAAAGAAGAACGAACGAAAACCCCACAGAAGGGGAAAGAATCCAGGGGGAGCACCTAACACAGGCACCCGACCCCCCCCCCCGGGTTCCCGCACCCCTGCAATAATACTGTAAAGAATAATAAAATACGAAAAAACCATAAGCAGGGTCAAAATCAATTATACAGCCCACCCCCGCGAGCCGATCAAACAATATGGAAAACTCTACATGCTAGGGAAGAAGGAGCCAAGTGTCAATGTTAGACATACAATTCGCCGGCCCGAATAGAGACACGGCGCAAAATTATAAACGAGAAAGCACAAATAAAACCGCACAGTGAGAGGGCATGCCAACACAAACGGAGCAGAATGTCTTGCAACAATCCAAGCGGCCGCACCATCCGGGGCGCCGCCGCCATTTTGCGACTGCCTTCCAAGCACATTAGATCGGAATACCAGGACGGCCATTTCGTAATTGCAGAGTTCGACTTCAGGAAAAGCAAATAGAAGGATCATGTGTCAAATTAGATCAGTGGACTCTGCGGGCATCCGACATAGGCTTATGAAACAGTGTCAAATAGGTAGTCTATGAAGAGCATACAGGAAGTGGTAATAATGCAAACACTCTCACATGTCGCCAAGAAAAGCGGAGCAGGGACCCACCACCAAACCTGTGCAAGAAAGGGCCGAGCAAAAGCTGCACGGGCAAAGTCTCGCACACAAAGTGCCTGCAACGCTGTGTCCCTCTGTCCCGGCGGTGTCCGGTGTCCCCCGTCGTAATCCAAAGCCGGCTCCTCCATTTCAGCGCACGGGGGACGTCCCCTCCATGGCCCAGACGTCACCGCTTACACTTCCAACACCGACTGCGGGCTCAACCGGTTCACTGACCACTCATCGGGGGGACCCCAAGCCCCAGCGCAGTCCAAACAAGTGTCATGGCCGCCCGCCCCAAGATCAATAAAAAGGGGAAAGGGAGGCAGCAGCCCCATGCACCACTCATTAGTGCCCTTGCCCCAGTGCAGGTGAATACGCAGGATCAAACCCCCACAATCCAAAAGGGCGTATTGGTGATACCGCGCCGGAGCCAGCCCCATATGGCGGAGACGTGGATCAGGCAGCTGCCTGCAGGACAAGCAGCAAACCATCCAGACAGCCCGCAACAAGTAGGGGCCGAATAAGCCCATTAAAGAGTGGAAAGGGGGGGGGGGACATCAAAACGGCACGATACTCAGCACACGTTCCGTCCTCCCGGTGCATGGGTAGCGCTGGAGCCAAGTCCATAGGGGCGGGCTGACCTGAGCAATCGTGGGGCGGGACCTTCCAAAGCTCAGCATCCTACGCTGTGGATCTCGCTGGCGGCGTCCCAATCACGCCAGGGCCCGGCTGGAAGTCTCTCTCTGGCCAGGGACACAAATAGCCGTAACTCCGCTCCCGAAGCGCGGAAAGCGCTCAGAAGCGAACACATCCACTTGGCACCCCCTCTGACACATGAGGCTCCGATGATGTGCGGGGCAGACGGGGTATTCAGGCAGCAGGAGAGGAGAGCCGGCGGAGCCGGGCACTCGTGCGACCATCTTGGCCGCTGGCCCGGCTCCGCCCCTATCATCACCACATTACTATCTTTTTTAAACACATAAATATATAAACCGCAATATCTATTACACCTTCTTAAACATTTGTCAAATTAGCGAGGGGGGAGGGGGGTTAAACAGCCCCCACCCAATGCGAAATAAAAATCAGTACTGAACAAGAAATCTATTTACTGCCTTTTTTCTTAGATCAACAAAATGAAATCGAAACAAAGTTCCAGGCACTACAGAATGTCTGAACCCCTCGCGGCTGTTAGTCATAAATCAAACACTTACGATATTAAAAGGACGATGGAACTGTAGCGGGCTGGGCAGGCAGCAGAAGGTAGGGCAAGGCTAGTCAGGCAGGGGCGAATAATATATTATAATTAATTTAAATTATGGCCCGTGACGGATGTGGGACAGTCCTGCCCAGTCTCTGGCGTAGGAGCGTGGCTGGGTCCTGGGATGCCACACCTCAGACTCATGCGCACTTTTAATTGTGTGCGCTCAATGCGCATGACCAACAATTCAAACAGGGTATTGGTAACCAGCACTGCCCCCCCCCCGTCGCGGAGACAAATGTGCGCCGCTCGCACCCACCCTGACTCACCATTTAATATGAAGAGCCTCGAGGCCCGGCCAGGGCCCGCGGCTGCGAAGCAGTTGCACCATTTAATTAATAAAGAGCGAAGCGAGCCTCTGAGGCCCGGCCGGGGCCCAGGCGTGCGTCCCATTTATTTATTAAGAGCCACTGCGCACCATATAATTCATGATGAAGTGAGGGGGCCCCTGGAGCGCGGGGGCCCCCCCCGCAACGCGTGGGCTGCGGGGGCCTGTATTACGCCCCTGTTCCAGTTATCTCCTTCAACTAAAAATAAGGATAGTAAATTCTTTATAACTACAATGGAATTAGAGCCTACTGTTCTTGCACATTCAAAGACATATTTAATTATTTCTTCAGTACTAGATGAGGAACCAAAACTAACAACAACCTGCAGCTTTGGGCCTAGAGTGCAGGCAACTTTAACACACATGATCACATTAATATGATTATATTGTGCTTCTGCACTGGTGTATACAAAAATAATGGTGCCTTCTAATATATGACAATTCTATGTGAAGCACACATTACATTTCTTGTTTAACGTGTAAAATAAATGCCTTTAATAAACATGATACATTGTGATACTGAAAACATATGCGGGTTCGTGCAAACCATGAGTATAATGCACCTCTATTCTTTAGTGTGCTGTTTGCGCTCTATCAACCTAAAAAGGAAATTCATAACACAGATTAGCAAATCATCCTCTCCTCGGGGGGCGCTAGAGGGCGCACTGCGAGATGGCTGACTTCTAAGTCGGCTCCGCCGGACGGGCGCGTCTCCTCGGAACCCCTGGCCCTAAACCTGCCCCGATTCTAGCGAAAAACGGCGGAATGGACGGCTGAGAGACTCGCCTTCACTCTGTGGCGATCTCGGCTGGGAAACGGACCGCACGCCGCAGAGAACCGGCATGACTTCCCATGAAGCGGGCCGACTGCCCAAAATGGCGGCGCGCGACTGCAGGGACCGCGGATGAAACCACACGATGCCGCCTTTAGACGACCACTGGACAAACCCCCCCTCAACGCGCTAGCTGTGGAACACTAATATCGGCGGCTTGCAGGTACGGTGTACCTGTACAACCTGCAGGAATCGCGGCGGACTGTATGCGTTCCACGGCGGCCAAAATGGCGACGGCGGTGACACGCACACTCGGCGACCCTGCGCCGGACACTGCCAGCTCCCTACCGTGACACTTTGTGCGGCCACTGCGGTGCCTTGGGAGGAGTATCGACCGGAGGTGAGCTGGAGAGGAGCGTGCACGTCAGAAGCTGCTTTCTGATGCTGACCGCTGCCTTGACGGCGCGAACTTGACCCGCTATCACCAGCGAGTCCGCTCCACACGGCCTGGGAGATAGGGGGACACGGTCAGCGCCCTGCACTGCACGCATTGGCACATGACACTCCTGCGTGGCGCACTGAGCAGACCCGCACCTCCGTAGAGCCCGCCACATGGCCCAATGAGCAGGGCCCAGACGTGGAGGACGTCTGGAACACGGCTGCGACGCGCACGGACAGCGACTGCGACAGCACTACCTACGAGCCCGCAACTCACTAGCCCAGTTGGCTCCCCGAGCGCGATGGGCAAGCCGGACAAACAACAGTCAAGCCTGCCCTTTGAAGCAAGGAAGCAAGCGACGAAATCAGGCGCTGCTCAGGACGCTGCTGGAGACCAGGTACTGGAAGAGGGCGCCGGCATGGAGGCGGTACTGCGGGCTATCCAACAGAGTCTCCATGACATGAATGGCAAGATGGACAGTGTCGTGGCGCGGGTGGACTCCCTGTCTAACAGGCTGGAAAACCACGAGGGGAGGCTGGTGGAGGCGGAGCGCAGGATCTCCTCGGTGGAGGATCACTCCAGAGACATCGCAAAAACGCACAGCGCCCTTGAGGGGACCCTGGCAACCCTGAAGGCGAAGGTGGAGGACCAGGAAGCGAGGTCCCGCCGCAACAACGTGCGCATCTCGGGCCTGCCGGAATCCACCAACACGGGCAGGATGGAGACGTACGTGGAAAATATGCTGAAGGACATCTTCGGGGCTGACTGCTTCTCTGACGTCTTCCTGATTGAGCGCGCTCATCGCTCTCTGGCCCCCGTTCCGAAACCAGGGGCTCCGCCTCGAATAATCATCGCCCGGGTACTCAACTACAGGGACAGAGACACTATACTCCGGCTTGCGAGGGAAAAAGGCGCCATTAACCATCAGGGCAACTCGCTGGAGTTCTACCCTGACCACACCATGGCGGTGCAACAGGCCAGGAAGGAATTTGCTACAGTCAAGAAGAAGCTCCGCGAGCTGGACATTGGGTACGCGATGCTGTACCCTGCAAAACTCAAAATCCTGACGGATGGTAAGCCGGTGGTCCTCACGACGGTGCAAGCTGCACAAGAGTACGTCAAGACCCTCACCAAACGTCGGAAGAATCAGGAGAATGCGAGCAGAATGAGCGACAACGACTGAAAGCGCGATGGCTCAACGTGTGCCTCTTCGGACTAATTCAGCACTGTGGACGACACACGACGGACACTACAAATTGGGTGATGCTTCGCGTGGCGAGCCACGAGACTGTGACACCCACTGCTGGCGGACCCTGGATGGGAATCGTACTTGGCGGTAGCGCAGTGAGTAATATGGGGAACTGTTAATACAGAACCAGCACAGGAGCACTGGGCCTCCACTAACTATTGACAGAAAACTAACTAGGTACGCTACCTGCCTTTCACTGTGTAGCCCTGAGACACTGGCATTGAGGGTGCTCGACACTACCTAAGAGTGGTCTTGTACTTTGGGGGGGGGGGGTTTGGAAAACTGTTGAGGTCACTACGTGCCTGCGGGGGATCGGGGATGGGGTGGGGGGAATAGGAAGTTCGTATTGATGATGTTATAGCACGCTAATCGCGCCCGTCCACATCCACTATGTGGATGGAGATGTGTGTTCCGGGCGGCACCCCCAGGAGGGTGTTCCCCACAAAAAGTTTACTCACTGTTCTGAAGTTCGGGGGGGAATGGCTTTGGCGAAGTTTGGGTGCTAAAGTGGGTGGTGGGGGGATGGGGAAGCTGATTGAAGTTACTGTATTTGCACTGTGTCTGAGAAGCATTGCGAACTCCGTTGTGGCCTGCATAGCGAATGTTAGGATTGTGCTGTTTCATAGGTGGCCACACAGATCACGCGATGCACATTTCCGCCGGACCACACGCTAATGGCACGCTTTGACACACTCAACCTCATCACGTGGAATGTCAGGGGGCTGGGGAACCCGAAAAAGAAACGGCAAATGTTTGCGTACTTTGACAGGCTCAAGGTCGATGTGGCCTTCCTACAAGAAACTCACCTTGCACCCAATTCCACGCACGGGCTGGGTAACAAATGGGCAGAATCCACAACTGGCTCATACTACTCATCATACTCCCGTGGCGTTAGTATACTGGTAAAAAAAGGCACTCATTTCAAAATCACAGACACGCACACTGACCCGGGGGGCCGATATGTAATAGTAGTAGGCGAGACGAGGCATCATAGACTGGCTCTTGTTAATGTATATGGTCCGAACGTGGACGATGCAGACTTCTTTGAAAGGCTATGGCATATTGTAGCTGATGTACGTGCGGACAAGGTTCTCTGGGGAGGGGACTTCAACGTCACACTCAGGGACGGGCTTGACAGGGCAGCACACACGCCTGAGCACCATACCAAGGCGAGAGAAATGCTGCTTGACGCAATGTCTGATTTGCACGTCGGTGACCTGTGGAGGTTACTGCATCCGGGGGAACAGGCAGCCACACACATCAATGCTGTAAATAGGAGCTGGTCCAGACTAGACTTTTGGCTAGCCACACAGGACGTCCTTGCCTGGGTGGAGCAGATTACACATCTCCCTAGAACACTGTCAGATCACAGTCCCGTGCTCCTACGGGTACGGATCCCACACTATGTCCCACCACCCTACACATGGCGCTTCAACGCACAGGCCTTGCGCGACCCGCTTTATGTAGATACCCTCCAAACGGCGATCACTGACTACTTCGAGCTAAATGCCCCTACCACAGAGGACCCGTGCCTTCTATGGGAAGCATTTAAAGCGACAATACGGGGCGTGTGCATTACCACGTCTGCTGGTATACTGAAAGATATTCGCCACCAACTTACCAGGAGGGAGGAGATGCTCCGAGATCTGGAACAGCGCTACACAAACACTGGGGACACAGCGCTACTAAGCGACATACAATCCATACTGTTGGAGTACAACACGTTTGCTGATGACGAACTCAAATACATATTTAAGAGGACTACGGCCAGGAGATATGGGGAAGGGGGTAGGCCGGGCAGGGCCCTAGCAGAAAAGATTTGCTCGGGAAGGGCACCGCAACATATAGCATCTATACGCACCAAACAAGGCACACGCGCGCACGACATACCGACCATTATGGGCGAATTCAGGGAAACCTACGTGGCTCTATACGAGGCCAGACCACAGGTGCCACGGGAGGAGATACTGGAATACATGGCTGACGTAGAGATTGCCTGGCTGGCAGACGGGCACAGGGAATACCTAGCTAGGCCCCTCACGACACAAGAAATCATGTACTCCATCAAAAGGCTCCCCAATGGCAAGGCACCGGGCCCGGATGGCTTCGTTATAGAATTCTATGAAACATACGCTAGCACGCTAGCACCACATCTGGTGAATCTATACGAGGCCGCTCATGAAGCCCAGACTCTGCCACCGTCTATGAGAGAGGCGTTGATCATCGCCATTCTGAAACCTGGTAAGGATGAAGAACAGTGCGACTCCTACCGTCCTCTCTCATTGATAAACGTTGACACCAAGATCCTAGCCAGCATACTGGCGGACCGACTGAAGCCATTAATGCCGATGTTAATAAGACCAGACCAGGCGGGGTTCATCCCAGACCGGTCGACCGCACACAACACTCGCACCCTCTTTGCCTTGGCGCACTACTTGGCCCCGGATATCAAGGCGGTTGCTGTCTTGCTGGACGCGGCTAAGGCATTCGATACGATTGACTGGCCGTTCCTGCACGCAGTTCTGCTCCGGATGGGATTCCCCCCCTTATTCATTGGCTGGATCACGATGCTGTACTCGGGCCTGACGGCCCGCATACGGGTGAACAAACATCTCTCATCCCCGATTGACATCCGACGCGGCACCAGACAAGGGTGCCCTCTATCGCCTATGCTTTTTGCCCTTATATTGGAACCCTTGGCGTGCAAAATAAGACAGCACCACCACTACTCAGCCATTCAGTTACCTACGCGGCCCATACACATTGCCCTGTATGCGGACGACATGGTCTTATATGTGAAAAACCCGGAGTCAAACCTCAACCCCCTAATGCGGGAATACATTAAATTCGGTCAATATGCAGGGCTCCAAATTAACTGGAACAAATCCCTCATACTCCCACTGACGGATAGCACCCAACCCACGCCTCTGGACTATCCCCTGGAATGGCAGGAGGAGCCGACGAAATATCTAGGAGTCTGGTTCCACAGGGACCCAGAGCTAGTCATCCGCACCAACTACGGGAGGGCTGTCTCTGCTTTGGAGGACAAGGTCAAGAGATGGATACGACTACCGCTCTCTCTGGCGGACAGACTTGCCATTGTGAAGATGGTGCTCCTGCCCAAATTTTTATATCTTTTTAATAATATCCCTATCAAGCCCCCGGCGGAGGTGTTCCGTAACATTAAATCTCTCATGCTCTCCTTAATCTGGGCGGGTAAACAGGCTAGACTAGACCTGCAGACTCTGACGCTCCCATACGCTAGAGGGGGATTCAAGGTGCCAGACATCTATCTATACTATCAGTGTGCTCAGGCGCAATACGCGCATTACTGGTTTCACGAGATACCTTTCCTCACCCATGTGGCTGTCGAGCATGGAGATGCTGACCCCATCCCACTAACGAGTATATTGACACACAAACGTCCCAGATTACACGCCCACGACATTAACCCAGTGAACACCACGGTGGAAGCATGGAGGACACTCAGTAGGATGGCGCGTTGCACACCACTCTATGCACCGACACTCCCGTTGGCTCACCACCCGGCGCTGTCTGTCACGCAAGAACAGGTAGGGATGGACCTCCTTAAACGGGCTGGCATAGACACCCTTGGGGATTTGTACAGGGAAGGGCACTTTGTGCAGCTGAACCAACTCACATATATCCAGAATCCAACTCTGTTGTTTAGCTTCACCTATTATAGGCTCCAGAGGGCGGTGAAGAAACACTTTGTGTCTTTCCCAGCAGAACCGCAGGCACTAGAGCCACTGACACTCATGATCAACACCCCCTCAGCTGCACACCTGGTATCCCGACTGTACCGCTGCGCACAAGCTAGCAATGGTGGTGACACTGCAAGAGCCAGGGAGAAATGGCAAGCGGTACTGGGGGAGGATCTTACGGAAGAGGACTGGGAGGCCTCCTGCATGCTCACGGGGATGCTAACACCCAACGGGAACCTTAGACTGATCCATTACAAATATTTGCACCAGATGTACCACACCCCTGCACGACTGCACAGATATGGGCTGAGAGACAACTCTAATTGCACTAGGTGTGGGCGGGAACACGCGGACTTCATACACTTGGCGTGGCACTGTGAGGCTGTAACACAATACTGGGACCAGGTGATACGGACACTCAACGCTATGTTGGGAGCCCAATTGCCGTGTACTGCTAAAGTTTGCCTCCTGGGATTGGTGCCGCACTTGCGAGCGAGACGGCGCAAACTTTGTGTGATTGCGTTATTAATGGCGAAGAGACGAATATCCCTACACTGGAACAGTAGGCGAAAGCCTAAAGTGAGAACTTGGCTGGAAGATCTGACCTATTGTAGAGACACCTTAGTCACGTATGAGGAAGAGTTGCCTATGGGATCCCGCCCCAGAGACTTTTGGGAGCCCTTTCGACAATATATGGTGTCAATGGCATCTGCTGATAATGAGGGCTGAGCGCTCCTTTTTTTAAAGACATGTTGCCGCTATGAGCTACACTTGTTAGGCATATGAGGGGGGGAGAATGCTGTGACACAGTGCTTTAAGATTTACAGGGGGTTATTGCTTTGTTGTTTGTTTTGTCCCCACTAGGTTATGGGGGATTTTGTAAAAATACCACAAAATGTAAGACTGTTAAGGCAAATTTACCATGCGGATGCACTGTCGAAACCACCGCCTACGCTACTACAGAACATGCGCCGCCGGACCTATGGTTGTCGGCTGATGGGCTGTGTATGGATGAACTGTGCATTTATTCTTGCGTACTTTGCAAAGCCGGCCTCTTAAGGTTGTAGGCGAGATTGACTGTAATTTTTCTTTGACAATGCACAATAAATGTCTTACCAAAAAAAAAAAAAAAAATAATAATAAAATCATCCTCTCCTCCAATATTTGGGTAATTTAGTTCTCGTGCATCGTGTGAAAAACCTTCTGGAGGCATGGACTGGACAGACAGGGATACTAAGACAGTTAGAAAATGCCTACATGCTTTGGGAACAGCTATGACCGGGCAAGGTGCATTAGGACAACAAGCAGGACTGCACAAAAAAAACAAGAATATCCCATGAAAGGGTGAATGCTGGTTAGAAAACTAATTTAAGGAAAACAGGAAAGTTGTGAGCACATCTGTACAACACATTAAAAATGGATCGCCCATGGCATTCTTGAAATCTGCCCACCATGGGCAGATCTCCATGAGATGGAACCGAGGGCTCCCTGCGGGTGACCCCAGCTTAATGAGGGGAAGGAGCCGGGGTCCCTAACCCAACGCATGGGCTTCGGATTCAGAGGGGCCAGGACCCTGCAGAAAAGAGCCGTGGAGGCCGCCGAACACGCCACCGGTTTGCATCCCTTTGCCTCCCACCGGCACAGAATCCCACACGCTGCCAGGTCTGGAGCCCTCGCCCCCCCGGGCCGCATGCCATGGCCTCGCCTTGTGCCAGACTCGCCTCGCTGTGTTTACAGCGGGCTGGGGCTGCCAGGCCCCGGCTGATGCCCAGCGGCCAGGTTAACAGACGTGAGCAGAAAGGGAAAAGCGGCGATCTAATGCCATGCTGGCAGGAGGGCTGTCTGTGACTGACTGTATCTGGCAGCCTGAATTTGTGTACACCGGCAGCTGAGCATGAAGCACTTTTCAACCCGCGGAGGACTGAGGAGTAGCGGCACCCCCCCTCCTCTCAGGTGAGCCTGCGTGTGTGCGGCGGCGAGCGGCTTCAAGGCGCTGCTGAGGGCACGGGGCAGGCGTTCCTGCGTCTGTTGTCCGGAGCTGGGAGAGCGCCCACACCTTAAGAGCAACGCTCTGGGCGCTAGGCACAGCTGAGGAAGGAAAAGTGCAGGCGATCCTGCGCCTGCTGCCCGGAGCTGGGAGAGCGCCCTGCGGTAGTGCAGCTCCCGGAGCAGCACCAAAGCAACACCGGTGAGTACCCGCGAAACGTAAAGAAAGGGTTTACTCACCAGTGCACCGGAACCTTAGTAAAAAGCCCTGTGAAGCCTAAAACTTGATTTAAAAGTCGTGCTGCCGAAGAGGATTGGTTAAGACCCCGGACTCCAAAATGGCAGACAGTCTCACGCGATCCAGCCTCTCAACGGGTGAATAACTACAATAATCAACTGCAATAAACTCACCCACCCAAAAAACAGATTAAGCTCTCTATTACAGCCTCTTGGTAACATAAAACAACTTCTCAGCCGCGTTGCCCTAACATCAGTAATCACAGGTCACAGCACCTGGTGCCTGACTCCAAAATGGAGGCACTATCATCCTCCTATCGTTGATTCTGTGTGTAGTCAACTGAATTGATCCAATCACTGGAACATCGGATTTTAAGGACAGTTCAACAGCCCCTTGAAACTTAAACAGGTTTACACCAGCGCTGCCCTAACAACTGGAGACGAGTAGCAATTCTTTGTGGCCTCTTGAAGACTGAGGAGATTTGAGTCTACAATGCCTGACTTTACAAAGGAGTCATACTGCGCATTATAGTGATTATCCTCTCTCGACTACTGGAATCTGTGCCCCCTTCTTCCTCTTACACCACTCTATCTTCAGTCCTATCTTGTTGAATCAGTCCTGTTCTGAAGTAACAACCTGTTCCTAATCGCCTCACTTCCCTAACTGCACATTAATTTGGGTTTCTTCACACGACTTCTGGAATATGTGCCCTCTTCTTGTCCTTATACTTCTCCTCATCACTGCTACCCTAGTAACACTCTTCTCATATCCCCACCACCCCCTCCTCCTCATTTTCCCAACATGGCCACCACTCGAGTTAAATCTGGAATTAATTGCTACAAAATCATTTATCCTCCTAACCTGACTAAGGCTTCAGCAAAACGATTCAAGCATAACACTATTGAATGTTTCCCTGATTCCCTTTTTGTTGTTCAATTCTACAATGGTCGTTATGGTAGTCTCAAAAATGATTTCATTTTTTTCACTCACAACATCACCTCCTGGTCCACCAGCTTATATAATTCCCTTAACGTCACCTCCTCCTCCTCTATCCCTCATGGGAAACAGCCAAAAATGTCCCCCTCTGCGTGTTTTAAGGGCTCCCTCACTATCTAACTCTATAACAACGGTACTGTCATGAACCAAGCCAAAGACACCTGTCTCTCTCTCTTTGACCACCTCTTCCCTTCCCTACTCCCCTCCCCTGCGACCGGGTTCTCCCTTGACTCTTCATCCAGCTCCACCCATTACTCCCTATCTCCTCCCCATACCCCCTGCACTCCAATAGGCTGCACTGCACCCTCAGGAGGCACAGGTCTACCCTCTTACCCCCCTCCCCTGTGCCCTCCTCTCCCATTCTTCCCCCCTCACAGTGTGCCCCACCCTTCATCACTTCAGCTTTATCTCAACCTAATACGCTCCTCGTCCAATCTGAACTGTGCCGGTACTCTAGTCTTATCTCCGCCCCTCCATCCCTATCTGCCACCCCCCTATTTAGTCCACCTCTCCTCCAACCTTCTCCCCTAGTTAACTTTCCTTACTTTCCCCCTATTCCCTCCTCTTCTCCTCTTTTGTACTCCCTCCTCCCCTCTCTATGTTCCCCGATTTCTTCACAAACCCATTGCAGCTCTCTTCTTCCCCCACTCCTCCAGTAATGCTGTGCTACCCCCTTTCCCCTCGTGGTAACCCGTTCCCTCCATCAGGCCTAGCAGAACCATTTTCTTTCTTCAACTTCTCTATCTCCCAACCCTCTTCACTCAGCCAGGTGCCCGTTCCCTCACATCCACCTCACCTAGCTGACAGGTCTTCTCCAACCCCCTTCCCTCACTTCCTCCCAAACCTCCTTCCTACCCGTGACTCCACACATTCCCCCCTCCCTTTCCGCCCCACCACCTCGCTCCTCACCTATCTCCCCCTAATGATGTCCTATATTCCTTTTCTTCTTGCAATGTCAACAAGGACAACTCTCCTTTCACCTCTGATGCACCAACGCCCACTCTCAACAACCACCTTTCCCCACCTCTGAACGCTGCACCCCAACTCCCCTCCCCTCCCATACCCCCACCTCTCCCTGCCTTCCATCGCCAATTGCACCCCTCCTGTTTCCATTGAGCCACCCAACACGCTGTGCTCTGCCCCACTCTCTCTGGAAAATAAGCTAGGTTCTCTCATCACCTCCATCTCCCAACTTGAGGCTACCATTTCACTTTTAAGCTTCAAGATTTCCTCCTCTCCATACACCTCAATTCCTTTGGAAAACACTCACCTTCCCACGAGATGCACCATCTTTAGAAACTCCCTTCAACTTAAGGCTTTTCCTAACAGCTCCTTCCGCACTTTTGAATGTTTATCTCTTGAGCTTCAATTGCACCAACTCTCACTCCTCAGATTCCATGCCATTTATCCCCCGCCTGGTAGTGGCCCTTCATTTACGGAGGAACTCACTGACTTCATCAGCGACCAATACTTGCAAAGTGACAATCAGATCTTCGTGGGTGACTTCAATCTCCACTGGGGCTCACTTCAAGACTCTTCTGCAAATATGCTGGCTACCTTCCTCTCTACAAACGATCTTATCCAACACAGCACAGAAACAACACACTCTCAGGGCTCAATCCTGGACCTTGTTATTTCTAAAGCAGGCATGCTTACTTTCGCTATCCCTATTCATGTAGATGGTCTGACCACCTCCTCATTCTATTCTCTCTTCACCTATCACACTCTATAACTCTCTGCCAACTTAAGATGGATACTTCCTGGTTCCGTGACACTAAAAATATTGACCTCGGTACCCTCTGTGATTCAGCATTGCTATCACTTCCAAAGCTAGACCCGTACCTGGATGTTAACGAACTCACCTCCCAATGCCTCACAGTCCTTGCAGTCGAAATCAATAACGTTGCTCCTCTTCAAAGCAAAAAGAAAAGGCCTTCTCCCTCAGCACCTTGGTTCAACAAATCCCTTTATGAAGAAAGGAAGTACCTAAGAATCCTGGAGAAACAATGGAGACAAGCGCCCTCCATCGATAATTTGGCCACGCTTCGTTCAGCAAGATCCAAATACCATAAGCACATCTTCCTTGGAGAAGCATCACACTTCAGAACCCTCCTAGATTTAGCCAAAAATAGACCCAAACAACTATTCGATCTCATCAAGAATCCATACTGCTCTCCCCCAACCTCCAAGTTGGAGGATTCTACAAAGAAAGCAGCGGAATTCACTATATTCTTCAACGAAAAATGTGAAATCACTTGTGGATCAGGTCATTCATGCTACCCCTCCAGAGGAGCGCAAATCCTTAGCCATTTGGCAGAACTTTGACCCCACCTCTGAAGATGCCCTCCTCAAATGCATCCCCGAAACAAAGCCCTCCAACCATTCTCTTGACCCCATCCCTAGTGCCATTGCCATCGACTTCTACACCCATTCTCTTTCCTATTGGACCACTCTGGTTAACCTCTCCCTCTGTCAAGGCTCCCTTCCTGTTTCCTTCAAAACTGGGCAGGTTACCCCTCTGCTTAAAAAACCCACCGCTGATGCGAACGACCTCAACAACTTCCGCCCCATCACTAACCTACCTTTTCTTGCGAAAATCACAGAAAGATGTGTAGCGAAACAACTCTCTCGTCATATCAAGGGCAATGATCTTCTTGACAATTTCCAGTCTGGCTTCATTCAAAACTGCAGCACTGAAACAGCCCTGCTACAAGTGATTGATGACGCACTGTGGATACTCGATTCGGGGGAGTCTTGTCTCCTAATTCTCCTTGACCTTTCTGCAGCCTTTGACAATGTCAATCACGACACTCTCCTTAATACTCTTCAACAGAGAATGGGCATGGAGGGCACTGTGCTTAAATGGTTTGCTTCCTTCCTCTCTGATAGATCCCAAATGATCAAAATAGCGAACAGTCTTTCATCTCCTTTGGCGGTAGGTCAAGGTGTTCCTCAAGGCTCTATACTTGCACCCACTCTGTTCAACCTCCATTGGGAAATCTCCTAAGTAAATCCGGGGATCCTCTATCATCTCTATGCGGACGACGCTCAAATCTACCTTTAGGGGGCCTCCACTCACGATCTCTCCATCCTAAACTCTACTCTCGACTCCATTCAAAACTGGATGTTAACTCATCAACTGATTCTGAATCCCTCCAAAACTGAAATCTACGATGGATCGCACACCGCTAGCCTCTCCTCCGGATCGCCCCTAAGCACTCTGGTATGTGTAGTGCGTGTAGTTTGAAGAGTTGAAACAAAGTTCGTAAGTGGTTCACCATAGTTGGTGCAAGTAAGTACTTGTAGTTCCCAAGATCTCTAGACCCGAGACATGGCCCGGGTTTCGGGATGGTTTCCCTCATCAGTAGAGAAAGAATTTGGTGTGGATGAGAAGGCCGCCAAGTAACCGTCACAGGCCTCGATTTAGATTCCCTCCAAAACTGAATTCCTCCTCCTCTCCTCCTCACTTTCTCCTTCGCCAGTTCAATCATGGATGGATGAGATGAACCTACTTAACATTAAACCCATCATTGTCGACAGTGCAAAATCCCTTGGTGTCATACTAGGCAAAAAACTCAATCTACTCTCTCACATCAACTCCATTGCAAAGTCTGCTCGATACCAACTGCGCCTTCTTTGAGGGATTCATCGCTTCTTCCCAGAGCAAGACCTTAAAACCCTGGTCCAATCGCTAGTTCTCTCTAGATTGGACTACTGCAATTCTCTTGTTACTGGCCTCCCCAAATCCCACCTATCCCCCCTTAAATCTGCTCTCCATTCAGCAGCTCATTTCATATATGGAGCCAAAAGAAGCGACCACATCACACCCATTTTATCCTCCCTGCGTTGGCTTCCCATTGAGGCAAGATCGATCTACAAGACAGCCTGTATCACCCACAAAGCCTTGCACTCCTCTCCTTGCTACCTAGCGA
This sequence comes from Lissotriton helveticus, assembly GCF_964261635.1. NCBI lineage: Eukaryota > Metazoa > Chordata > Amphibia > Caudata > Salamandridae > Lissotriton > Lissotriton helveticus. The sequence goes on along the minus strand of NC_136061.1, from coordinate 1,912,016,720 downwards.
ATAATCTAAAACTCTCTGGAGGCTCTAGATCATCAGGCAAAGCAGTTTGAATCTGGACCTCACTTCCCCCTCGGCTCCGGACCACCATCTCTTCCCGGTCCTTCAAAACTGACCTCAAAGTTCTCCTCCTTCAAAGACACTTCCAAATTTAATTCACGCCCTCTCGGAAGTTCTTCCACTATAGGAAATTCTGTACTCCATGCCTATAGAAGTGCCTTCCCAGTGTGCTCTTGTGTTTTGAGTGTCTGCCATTTTTTTGCAGTTTTATACCTCTACTTGTATCTTGTACGCTTATGTAATTTGCACAGGTCACTTTTTCCTCTTGTAACGTATCGTTTGCTACCTCTTGTGTTTTATTTGGTTTTGATATATGCATAATTGTCACCTTTGCTTCATGTAATTTAACGTTTGCTTTTATAACATGCCCACTTGTAATGTTCTCCTCATGTAACGCTACGGTTCCTATTGTGAAGCGCTCTGACACCTTCCGGTAAAGATCGCGCTATATAAAAACGCATTAAATAAATAAATAAAACCACGCCTAGCCCAGACAGTTAGTCTACGAACTAATGACGTACGCGCTGCACGTGTACGCTCTGACTCCGTTCTCGTCAAGAAATCCGAAAAGTCAACAAACTTCCGCGTGCGCCTCAACTTCGCCCAGCCAATAGATTGCGTCGTTACTGAGAGGTCACTGTCCAATTGGATTTGTCGTATTGGTGAAGACAGAGGGGCGCAGCGGGTCTGAGAAAGAGAGACCAGTGACAGGTAAGCATGAAAGAGTTGTGGCAGCAGAAATGCTAACAGAGAGAGCGCGGGCACGGAGAGGGGCTGGCTAAGAATTCAAGGGAAATGGCCCACACCGCGTAGGTCCTTGCAGAGTAGGTGGTGTGTTCCTCTCACCGTAGTGTATAGCCATGCGCAGATACGAGCTGCCGTGGTACTTACCATTTGTCATTTGGATACTGACAGTCCCTTCAGGACTGACCTCCGTCCCCAAGGTTGGTGGCATTCTCATAGCTGCCAAGGTTTCAGATGGCTATGTGTGACATTTTCAGAATGGCAGTGTAATTATGAGTGACATTTCAACGACTAGGAGTGACACCTTTGCCCTCGCAAAATCCAGCAATGAAGACGAAGAAATATATATTAAATTAAATTAGAGCAACAAGAAAATTGTAAAACTTCTGCAAAGCACCAGAAATGCATTAGGCTTCAGGCTGAGGGACAGAGAAGTCTCAGGCATAGCCAGCAGTTAGGGCACTGTAGTTGTATAATTTTATTAACAAGTCTCTCGCAACACTTACACAGTTGTTTTGAAGTTCTTCAAGGAATGGCCGGTTCAGCTTGAGGCCTCCTAGCATGAATTAGTTAATATACAGATAAACGTTCTGCTCCACGTTCTTCCACATGCTCCAATAACTAATGTATTTTTGATGCGCTTCAACTTCAGTTTTAGTTAGTCATTCGTGTATGACACGTATACATCCGGCCACCCAAAGCCTCACAAACACGGGCACCACCTTCAAGAGACATCCACCAGCCTCTCCTGAGTGCCGGATTTAATTGCCTAGCATGACGAAAGTAAAGTACAATTAGAGTTTGTTGGCCGCTGGCCCACAGTGAAGGGAAAGTGAGTGTTTATGCGGCACAGAGAAATCATTTTAAATTAGCTGAGAAGGCCTGAGAAAGGTGTTATGCCCTGCATGATGTGTGTGCGTTTCACTGACTGACCACTGCTATGTGCAAGTCTGTGTGTGGCTGCGAGTGTGAAGAGTGGCGTGTATTTGCCTTGAACTTGGAGGAGGCCATTCTTTGGCATTAAATAACATCGGATATTGCCGCTTTTGCAGGATCTTCTCGCAGACACCTTTGTCCTTCACGGGCGTTATTAAGCGAGCTTGAAGTGTGGAGCCCGATTCCAAGTGTATCTGTAGTCTGATAAAAATGCAAGCTTAGTCTCTGGTTTATCTTGAATTAACAACTGAGTTTTTCTGACACAACGCGACAGCAGATGCAGCTTGACGGTGTTTAGTCCTGAAACTTCATTTATAACTAACGCATTTGGAGCAGTGCCACATCACAAACACGAAATTTTTGCTTGCAAATTCAGAGTAGCCGTATTTGCAGCACATCCCTATCGCAGCTATAAAAGAAATGGTGTATTGCTTATTCTGAAAAAAGACAACTTGCATATGGGAAAATACTATTATAACTCTCTCTGCATTATAATTTTACCGCAATGTTATTTCATCATAAAAGTGGAAAATACAACAATCCTTACCGAAATCTGAACCACACTGACACCATGATGGTATGATAGGCTAAAACCAATTCGAATCCGTCACCAACCTACATGCCTCACTCCACCACTCACTTTCTCTTTACTAGAGCATACTAGCCATTCAGGCGAAAGAACGCATTAACTGTCAAACATGACAGTTGATCAGCCATAGGAAACAAAAAGTTTTATGCGACCTAGTGACGTGTTCATACGTTCGCGTCTTGTTCTTGATTTTGTATCCTATTCCTGCTACGTGGTTAAAGGAATGTTAATTCTTAATAAGTGTTTCTCGTTAGCTCACACTGCAAACTAGATCACCTATTTGTGCTTTTTTAATACAATGGCAGAGCCAAGGCACACGGACACTAAGTAATATTTACCAGGGTCTCGGTGCTTTAGTGTAAGAGCGTCATTGTAAACACATTGCCTGTCGCTGAGTCAATGGCTTAACTATAATATCTCTCTTGTACGGTTTTCTACACTTTGCATTCCACCACAGAATGTAGTGATGTCAATAAAATGTTGATGGCTGTTGTGATCTTAATAAACGGCGCCTTCTCACATTCAAAACGTGTTGGCTTATTTTGTCCTGTGCCACCTTATTTCACTGTCGACAAGCGATAAATGGTAAAAAAAAAAAATCATCAACATCGAGGGTTCCCGGAGGAAAAGAGCACATTCCATTTACTGAACACAAATTACAAAGAATTTACTTGTAAGAAGACGTTTATACATACAAGACATTTACAGGTGTGAAAGTGTTGCATCTACCCTTCTCTGCTGAAAACTTTAGTAAAAACAACAATAATACTTATTAAAACCATAATTCTGGTCCTGACATTTTAGATAAAAAAAACTCCCTTCTAGGCAGCACTGAAAATACACAGTGTTCAATCAATGGCTTGCCACCGAGTAGTGTGCTACCCCTCAGCAAATGCGCTTTGGTGCCTCATTCGGAGTATGTCAACTACTATAAATACAGCTACACAAATGCAGCATACTCAAAGTCTACAGCACTGTGAGGCCATAATAATGGCGATACAGTTCTAGTCAAATCTCTTTTAACAAAACGTAGCCTTGCATTCATATTATAAACAGAGGAGAGTGGGATATAGGTATGTGTGTTTGTGTGGGGCAGGAAGAGTGATGGGATTCATCTGTACTGTCTGTTGTCCTTAAGTCACCAGCTTCGTCTTTGCTCCTGCATTATGATAACATAGATGGTAGCTACATAGATAATGCATAGAAATTGATGATGCACTAGACCCGCCTATGATCTGTCAAATGCAATGCCTACTATAACCTTGTGAACCATGCTTAGGGGATGAACATTTAGAACATGGTCAGTCAGCAGGTTTGCTATTGGGGATAAACCCATAGCTTCTGCCACCCAGAGACGACAATCTACCCTAAAGATCTCCATTACTGTGCTGAAAGGGTAGTCACCCAAGTGGTGCCCACTTGATAGCAATCAGACTTGCTGAGCAGGTTCAATGTTTTAAAGCACCCACTCAGCAACATTCTTTGCATTGGAAAAAAGAATCTCTCAAAGCATTAGTTTGTTTTCTTAGTACAGAAAACAGGTGACCAAATACGCTTCCTGCACATTGAGTGATTCTACATTTTCCCTGCCTGCATCCACCATGCCTTTGGAAGGAAAAATAGTGATAGTAGCTTGCCCTTAAAAGAATAGGTCAGCCATCATTGTGACTTTGTAGCTCATTGGCTGATAGGCAGCTAGGTCGGAGGTTTTCACCAGTAGAGCCAGTGAAGGCTCCACTGGTATAAACAATGCCAATCTTCCAACACTAAATAAAGCGTAGGAACGGCAAGATTAGCAGGCAGAAGTACTGCATATCTGTGGAGGTGCTCCAGCTCCCCAAACTCTAAATGAGGCCCTAGTTCTTGCCTCTGTCTTTGGTCCTGGCACCTTGGTGACTGCTGCCTTGAAACCGCCAGCATGCAGTATATAGTGGTAAAGAAAACAACAACACTGATCTGATAGGTTCTTTAAGCATATCCGACTGAGGACAGAAGAAAAGAAACAGGGCTGTAACCCATCCATTTTTGTATGTAAGCCCTTCCATATTTGTATGTAAAACATTATACAATCATGATTAGCAAAATGCAAACTTGTATGTACAAATGCATAAGATTTTGCAAGTATCACTCATAGGCCAACAACTCCGGCATTCCATATTATCTCTTGCTTCTACTAGGACTTCTTTTATTTCAAATCCTATTTTTCAGGTCTCTAATCTTTCAAGGTCTCTTTTCCTGGCAGTCTCCAATCTCACTAATCTGCCTGTGTCAAAATGTTTTTTCTCCACCCAAGTTGTTTGACAATTTTGTCCCTTTTGTTCTTTGAGAAGATCAATTCCATTCATGATTGTAACGCCTAGCATCCAATTTCATCCTGTCTCATGACGCATGATTACATGTCTTTGCCCTCTTTTCACATCTGTAATAGCTCTCCCAATTTTAACGTAAGAGGAGGAGGTTCCCTCTCTTGCTTACCTCCCTAAACTCCCCAGGTGATGAATGTCCAGTCAGGACAATAAAACCATTACACCTGCTTTTGTCTGCATCCTTAACACCCGTCACTGTCCCTAGTGGATGAAACAAAAGGATCGTCAAACTTGGACCTTGTGGCAGCATCTAACTTTGTGCCTATCTTTCTGTCACCAGCAGTGACACAAATTGAGATGTTCTGGTTAACTGACTTTCTAAACATCTGAAAGAGCTCCAGTTAATAGAAGTAGCCAGATTAAGGCCTAGTTTATGGCCTGAGACTGCATCTTTGGCTATATTGAATGGTATTAGACCGGATAACAATGATGGCATTTCCATCTGCTCCTCCTTCTCTTGTAGTTGTGTCATTCTGTTACTTCCAAAACGAGGACCTTGAAGAAAAAATGTTACTTGGATGCTAATGATAAGGGTAACTCGTCATGGAGTTTCCATTGATTTCAATGGAATTTACATGGACTCCAGGGACATGCCATAGCATCCAAGTGGATAACCACTGTGTGATCTGTGCTACTTGAAAGCTTGTTTTGTTAATACTGTCATAATTTCTAAATTGAACTTTGCCAATGCCTGCTTCAATGGCAGGCCTTGAACAATAATACAAAATTAACTAAACCTGCAGGTCTAGTGACTTAAATAATCTATTCAACCTAATTGTAATGCTCTTGACCCATAAACTGGTTTGAAATTATGTGATTCTGGGCAAATATTTTAATTCACTGAGCTGCCATTTTATTAACTATAACACAAATGAGGTATTACCAAATTCAGGTATGCAAGTTCAGCATATCTGCTGTACAAAAAACAGTTTCATTTGATTTAATCAACTAAACTTTTGCTCCATATATAATAGAAATATAGCCACATACAGGATACACATGACCCCTGACTTGCCTCTTTGTTCTTTAACAGCATTGTCATCAGGGTGGGGGCAGGCAAGTTTCTCAAAGCATGTTTAAAATCTGTTACTTTTACCAAATACATAACTAATGCATGAGGTGACACACTCATTTGCAATCAGCAGATTTTACATTAAAATGGCCCCAACATTTTAAGCTGACATGCTGTTTTACTGATACAACTATATGGTGTGCAAACAGTGTTTGGAAATCGAGTTTCTGTGAATATTTGTCATTTGCACATCACCAAGCAAAAGTGTTCTGATCTGTTTTGCTCCAATCTAAAACTTTGTTTGCATCACACCTCTCAATTACAAAACAATTTGCTTTTGTAATTCCTGATATATTTTGAAATATTTGTACTATTCATTTACAAGCTATTTAAATGTTTTGTTAGAAAAAAACGGACATCTTACAGTCTTACTGTAGTAAGAGAAAAAAAGTCTATTTTCCAAGCAGCAATTAGCATAAAGATAAACTGACATTTGACCTGTTTCCCTGAACAGACAGCAAATGTGTCAAGATAAAACAAGATTTAAAATAATCTTTATTGCTCATTCACTTTCTGAATGAACAGAACACCTGTTCCTTTCCAGCTTATGTTCACTCACCACAACTGACCAGTAGGTGCTAAAATAGCTCGACCTAATAAAATCTGACGCGCTATTGCGAGTGGGCGAGTTAATTTTTCAAGGCCTGTATGGTCTTCCTGAGTCTGGTATTTCCAAGCTTCTAGTCATTCAGAATATGGTAGCATGATTTGTCATGAATTTCAGGGTTCGCCATATGCCCCACTGATTGTTAGTTTCTTGAAGGATCCGTTATAACGAACTGTGCATCACAGCGTCTATTTTGTAACTGGCCCCATGCTGCCTCCCCAGTGAAAGGAATCCCTTCATTTTGGCTCTTCGTTCCTGATATCAGTGTAGTTCAGCAGCAAATGGCATGAAACCCCTTATTCTGCTGTCAAACTAACCTCGGTCTGTAAAAAAAACAGCACAACTCTGATATTGTGTAAGCTAGGTTGCCAATGCAAACGCACTGCAAAATGAAAACACTACTTTGTACATTACTGGCCCTGTGTTAAAATGACAAACTGGTAACCACGTTGCCCGCATTGTCTTTTTTGTTTTTCACTTAAGGGTGTCCTTTTCTTTACCCAGGCCAATTGTTATAGTTAATATAGACATTTAGCAATAACCATTATAGAGAATATGGTCATTCGTTTCAAAGAAATTTTGGAGAAATTCGTAACAAATGTTGCATTTTATAATGGACATTGCCCTGCAGGATTTTTAAAAAACTTTGGAATTTTAGTCTTTTTGACACTTTATGGGCTGGGGCTTCAGAACAGAATTGAAACAATAGTTTTTGTTATAACATAGGCTGTCAAGAAGCATGATTTAGTCTTTTTGACACTTTATGGGCTGGGGCTTCAGAACAGAATTGAAACAATAGTTTTTGTTATAACATAGGCTGTCAAGAAGCATGATTTATGTCTCTGTTGGAGTGACCTCTTTGTAGGACATTGACTATCAGCCACACATTGTATGTGTTCTGGAGCTTGAAGGAATACACGTGTTCTTTTCTAGAACATCATTCATCTCAAATTTATTTCTAAGCATGTACGTTTTTGGCCAGTTGGTTAGGCCTGGTGTCTTCCTGTATGGATGTAGCTCAGTTGTCTCATGAGTCCACCCAATGTGAGGTGCTAACAGCTGTTTAATTTTCATTTAAGATAGCTCAGATTCCTATCAGAGTAATTAACAGGCTGTAACATTGCCAACTGATTGACTTTCCCTTATTTAATCTCTGCAGGAATGAAAGATGAACTAGGAATCAAAACTTGACTTTTCCAATCACACATCCTGATATCAGGTGCGTTAAATCACTAAGCTCAATATTCTGAGACCTACACATGTGTGCAGCCTCAAACAGGCATATGTTGCCATGTCCTGATGAGCAGTTATTTTGCCTTTTGCTGGACCTGTTTAATTGGTGGAATTTTGACACTGCTCTCTGGGGAACGGCTGCCTAGTGTTTAGTCAGTGTATGTGCTCTGACCCCTAAAACATGGGGAAATTGGCTAATCCCCAATTGGCATACTTAACTTTTCTATAAGGCTATAGTATATGGTGTGGAAATATACCCATGGCATGAAAAGTTAACTGGCACCTGTGGACTGCAGCACTCATTGTGCTGTCTACTATTGTGACAAAAGAAATCATGTTTTCAGTCTTACCCTGTGTGGCTTGATTGCTGAACCATTAAAATAACATTTTTGACAAGTATAAAACCTCCCTAACCCACTTTATTACTTTACACATTGCCCAAAGTTTGCACCCATCTGTTCTGTGCCATAGCTACGAGGAGTTTGAGGTCAGGCTAATTTCGTGACTTGGATGGTTCACCCTGGCAAGAGTTATGATTATTTCTTGAAGTGGGCAGTCACCAACCCCAAATAATACAATTTCTTACAGTCTTCCAAGAGCTGCGCATCAACATGACTAAGGGGTGCGCTCTATCCACAAGAGTACTAAAGCTACATTTACCAGCCCCGCTGCCCGTGAATCAGCATTCACTTGCTGATTTTCTGGGTTTGTGGAGCTCCCGACATCAACTTGGAGCTTGGTCCACATCTCGGGCCGCTTGCGGCATGCTACGGACAGGTGCTCGTTACGAGTGCACTCATAGATGCCTTGCGTGGCTGTAGACTGTGGCCTGTCAGGGTCTTTCACTGGTGTCAGGCGGGTGATTTGGAGCTGTGGGGCCAGAGAAATGGAGACAAAGCGGGCCTGATTGGAAGGACTGCCCTGCATCACGTGCTTTCTGCCTGGCCCAGACTATATTAAGATACATTATCAAGCAGTAAACTGGGAAAGTGCAATGGAATCCTGCAGTGTGACCACGACCTGTCGGGGTCTTGGACCAATGCCGGGCGGGTGGTGACTGGTGCTGCACTCCATTACACTGTGATTAACAGCCTATGGAGAGAAGGGGTTTTTGGGGTACAGGGAAATACTAGGCGCACAGCGCACGTTAGTGTACAGGATGGGTAGGTCCGGGTGCAAGTAGGTGAGGGGACAAAGGCCCTAAACCCCTCCAAGTGTGTGCAGTGCACACGCAATACAAAGCAAGAACAAATACCAATTGCACACCAAATTACAGTAAAGAAAGAGATGCCTCAATGGACATAAAGGTACAATTAACAGTGGTCGAAGCAGAGGAAAATGGTTGTTGGATGAATCCTCTTTTATTGCATGAATGGCCAGCCGACACGTGTTTCGTCGTCAAGCGGTAACAGTGCTTGCACGACTCATCAGGGCTGTGACGAGAAGAAGAAGGACTACGGGTCGCTTAGCCGGTGATACTTCCGACCCGGCCCTCGCTCGGGACCAGGCTAAAGCGGTCGTCTAAAGCGGGGCGGTCGTCTAAAGCGGGGAGGGTGCTCCCACACAGAAGTTCCGTCCGGAACTTCTGTGTGGGAGCACCCTCCCCGCTGACTGTCAACCTGATCTCGGATCCCGCTGAAACCGAGCGATCTCTCGCCTGCCACTACCGGACTCAACACTCTGATTCTCCTGTGTCTTGATGTGAATGCTTGTCATTATTGGGTGGCACTACGCACTTCAGGCCTTTGGAGCACTGTCTCCTTCGTTGAGCATTCCCTTCATCACATCCGTCCACTGGATCTGGAGCTACATCCATTTACCAACCTTTAGCCTGGTCCCGAGCGAGGGCCGGGTCGGAAGTATCACCGGCTAAGCGACCCGTGGTCCTTCTTCTTCTCGTCACAGCCCTGATGAGTCGTGCAAGCACTGTTACCGCTTGACGACGAAACACGTGTCGGCTGGCCATTCATGCAATAAAAGAGGATTCATCCAACAACCATTTTCCTCTGCTTCGACCACTGTTAATTGTACCTTTATGTCCATTGAGGCATCTCTTTCTTTACTGTAATTTGGTGTGCAATTGGTATTTGTTCTTACACTGTGATTAACATGCAGGATTGCTGGCATCGCTAATTGAAGTTCATATGCTTGTGTTTGGACTGACGTTCCTAAAGCAGCCGAAGATGTGGTGCTCTCACAGTCTACCTTAATTTGAAGATATATAGTCCATAGAGTCCATAGAGTTTCCATGGAACAAATGTGGACTACTGTGCTGAAAACGCACCACTCCTCTTTTGTTAACTTGGGCTTTGTTACAGTGGGAGCAGGGAGCCCTCATCGAAGTTGCTTTGTAGCTGGCGGGACAATTTTAAGACATACTTGCATTTATTACACTTCCTTAACTTTGGATACATGGCAGGACACTCAGTAGGGAAGGTCCAGCGGAATAATAACGATTTGGTCATCACCTGACATAATGCGCAGCAAAGCAACTATCAGGTTAGGCTCTCCTCTGAATCATATTCCCCCTAACTTTTGGAATATGGTGAAGTCTGCTTTTGTGTGTAAAGTGGCCAAGTTCCAATGGGCAACTTGGTCTGCTTTTGCACAGCTTCTGTCACAAGGTTGTATTAATTCTTTAGCCAATGCTTGGATACCAACACAGTGGAAGCCTGCACTAGTTGCCCCTCTGCTGGAAAAGCTGAATGTAGAGCAGACTTCCGCCCCACCTTTCTTCTTCCCTTTGTGGTTAAAATACTGGAAAAGTATTTCAACTCTTTGTTTTCGGCTTTCTGGAACACCACCATATCCTCCAGCTCGAAAAATTCACTCACATTAGCGGGCCACATTTATTTAGGGCAAGCTATTTTTAGGTCCCACTCGCCCTTTTTGGCGAGTAGGAAGACAAACTGACTTTTGACCTCTGTCTCAAAAAGCAGAGCAAGTGTGACAAGATAGCAAGATTTAAAAACCTCTTTATTGCTCACAAAGTCAGTAGCAATAAAAATTTATTTTAATCTTGTCAACTTGTCACATTTGCTTACAGAGGTCAAGTGCATGACTGTTAGTCCGAGTAGATTTTTAAAGTTACAAGACCTTCAGGTCTAGTAACAATTTTTTGATTTTTCGAGCCCTGCAGTCCGGCTTCTGTCCAGCGTACAATACTGAAATTTATGGCAGTGTTAGATTACCTGAGGCTGTCCGCTGATCAGGCAGATCCAGTAGCTTTAGTTTGGCATGGCATTCCATTCCTCTAACCAGGATTAGGAAGATTGGAATTGGAGGAAAAGCCTTTCAGTTGTACAATATAGAAGCTAGCCACCAAGCTGTCTATCTTCCTTCTTTTTATGTAATCTTTTAGAGCTTTGGGCCAAGGGGCTCCTCGGGTGTGCCCTCAGTCCCATCCTATTTAATATTTATATACTTCCATTGGCTACTTTAATAGGTCATTTGATGTTGCCTGTACAGATTATGCAAATTACACTCAACTGATCATTGTCTTGGACAGGAGAGGGGCAGTCTCACTTGAAGAATTCTTCAGGCAGGGCTCGATAAATCATAAAATGTTTACTAGACCTGCAGTAAAAAGTAACTTTAATAATCTACTCGACCTAACTGTAATGTACTTGACCCGTGAACTTGTCTCAAATTGTGTGATCCTAGGCAAATATTTTGTCTATGGAGCCGTCTTTTTCTTTATTATCTAATAAGAGAGCACCTTCAAATATACAAGTTTCCTATATCTGCTGGACAAAAAAATCTCTTATTTACTAGACTAAATGTTTGCTCCATGTATAACAAGAATCTTTCCCATATATATGATACACATGATTCCTGGCTTGCCTCTTAGTTCACGAATAGCATTGTCATCCGGGCAGGAGCAGTAATAATTCCCAGTTCATGTTTAAAAACTCACTTTTCATAAATATATTACAAAATCATGATGTAGTAGTGCATTGTCATTTACAGATAGCATATTTTCAATTGAAATGGCCACAAAACGTCCCACTAACTTAGTTCTTCTGATAATAGCACATAAACAATTTTTGGAAATTGGGTTTCAGCAAAACTATTAAAATGTACACATCACCAAGTAAAGTGTTCTAATTTGTTTTGATCCCACAAAATGACAAATAATGTGTCTTCATAACTAGTCCAATATATTCAAAATGTTTGAACAGTTCACTTAGCTATTTCAGTGTTGTGTTAGAAAAGAGCTTGACATCTTACAGCCTTTCATTTAACATGCTTTGCACAGTTCAGTTGTCACACATTTCACTTTACAAAATCCTCTAACTAAAGTAATAGAAAGAAAAGTAAATGTAATAAGATATGCTGACTTTTGACCACTCTCTCTGAAAGACAGCAAATGTGACAAGATAACAATATTTAAATACTTTTATATTGCTCTTTCACTTGGTGAGCAATAAAGATGCCTTTAAATCTTGTTATCTTGTCACATTTGCTCTGCTTTCGTCTTCCCTGAAGTTACAGGATTTTAAACGCCAGAAAGGGCAAGTAGTCCCTAAAAATAGCTAGTCCTGAGTAAACCTTGCTCAACAATGCGAGTGGATTTTTCGAACCCTGATCAGTGTAAGTCAGCAGTTTTCTCTTGGCTTTACTTTGAGTTGAGATTTAATATCGATAAGAGGCATCTCTGTGGGTTTCTCCTTCCTCTTTTTCCAGACCCTTTCATCCTATGTTTTGGCCCTTAACTGGATCCTACTCCCCTCTTGCAGTGCAGTCTGTGAAAAATCATCTTGGTTTTTATCTTTATAAGAACCTGACATTGATGAAGCAGGCAAAATCATTTAAAGTCTTTCCATTTCCTTCTGAGCGTTTTCAGAAAAATGATGCTGCTCCTACTGCTGTTGGCTCGTCCGGTAGTGGTTCAAGCACTGTTTCTTGGATGCCTCAGTGTGTGCTGAATAAGTTCCAGCGTATTCAAAACGGGGTGGCCAAACTAGCTCTTATCTTGCCATGGCATGCATCATCACCTTCTGCAATGTATACGTTATACTCGCTTCTGATAGATACATCTGCTGGGTGGATTCCTCACCTTGTGAATACCCCTTGCGTCAAAAACATTCGGAAATTCTTTTTTTCGTAGCCTCGCGCCGACGTGGACTCCTGACGTCATAGAGACACGACCTCGCTCGCGACTCCGCTGACGTCACCGACGCCTATAATAGGCCCACGCCGGCGTGATGACATCAGTTCCCTTTTTTCCGCGTCGTCGACGCTAACGGTTATCGGGAATCTCTGTAGCCAACGGATACTTTGTTGCCTATATTGTTACCTTTTTCTGCTTCTTTGTATCCTGTTTCTTCGACAATGTCTTCTAAAAAGACCGGATTTAAGCCATGCAGAGAATGTGGCAAGATGATGTCCATCACCGACCCTCACAGCGACTGCATCTGGTGCTTGAGCTCGGACCATGATGTGGATGACTGCTCTTCGTGTAAGAAGATGAACCCGAAAGCCCTGAGAGAAAGAGAGTCGAAGCTGTTGGTGGCTAAGATGAAAGCTGGGAAGGAGAAGTCGTCGAGATCTCGTTCTCGAAGGGCGAGGTCGAAGTCGAGATCGAGATCGAGGTCTGGATCTCAAGGAAGTCTTCGAAGTCGGCTTCTGATCGTGTTTCGAAAAAGAGGAAACATAAGAAGAGGAGACATGAGTCCCGACGTCGTTCTGGTAAGGAGTCGGGATCGAGGTCGAGGTCACCGAAGAAGGTACGTTCGAAGGTGGTGACCCTTGATGTTTCGGATCCAGAACCTGAAGGTGAGGCCTCCCCTTCTGAGTCACAGGCGCCGTCTCCGGCTCCGGCTCCGAATCCGGCTCCGAGTCCGTCTCCGGCGCCGTCCCCGGCCCGAGATGAGGAGGAGCTTTGTGAGGATGGGATTTCCGCGCCCTTAAGTGAGCCGAATCCGAACGCTCCTCAGGACAGGCCTGAAGGTTTTCATCCACCATTTCCTGCCCCAGGCCAGGACCCTTCTGCGTTTCTCAACGCGAGTCTTTTCGAGGGCGTGGTACCCCTCTGGTGCACCTTCGGGTCCCATGGGTCCTTTAGCTTTTAGCTTAGGATTCCCTCACTCCTACCCTCCAGCTCCATTTATGCCTTACATGCCGGCTCCGACGCCGCCGTGGCATTTTCCGGCTCCACCGAAGCCGTCGACGCCGGTTCCGGCTTCGCCTGCTCCGAGTCGTCCTCAAACACATCCCTCTGAGCCTTCGGGTTCGATCCCGACGTCGATTCCGAATCCGTCGGAGCCGATGGTGGATCCGATAGCAAAACGGGTCAAGATGAGGTCCAGAAGAGAGGCTCAACGCCTTTTGGATGAAAGGAGGTTTTTGGATTCACAATCTGAAGTTGAAGAGGGTGAATTGGATGAAGATGCTTTTGAGGATTTGGCAGACGCAGGAAGCCTGGATTTCTCTCCAGAGTGGGAGTTACCATCAGGTTCTAGCACTCCTGCTAAGGACGTTCAACCCTATCATTTAATTATGAGGAAGGCTGCCAGTCTCCTTAAGTTGACTTTGCCTACAGCAGAATTCAAATCTAATATTCTGACTGAAGTATTGCATTCTCCGAGTTCAGTGGTGGAACCTCTTCTTCCTTTCAATGATGCTCTGACAGAGCCCATTCTAGAGGTGTGGAAAAAACCTTTGTCGGCTCCAGCTGTCTCTAAAAGTGTAGCCAGAAGATACAGGGTTGCCCCTGAGGATCCTGCCTTTTTAACCTCTCACCCTTCACCGGAGAGTTTGGTCATTCAGGCTGCATGCTCCAAAAAGAACGTTGGTGCTTTCCCTCAGGTTCCTTTTGAGAAGGAGGCAAAGAAGCAGGATCAGGTGGCAAAGAAGTCCTTCTCCTCTGCCAGTGTGGCATTGAAGTCATCAAATGCCACTTGCTTGATGGGGAGATATTTACACGCGCTGATGGACTCTTTGCGTGTTCTTGTTCCAAAAATTCCTGATGACAGCAGGAAGGATTTTGAGGAAGTCATCTCTGACGCTCAGGCGGCGGCTCGCCAGGTCATTCAGAGCGGTTTGGATACTGTAGACTCTGTAGCACGCATTATGGGCACTGCTGTCGCTACTAGGAGGTCTGCCTGGTTGAAATCTTCTGACTTTTCGGCTGATGTTCAAGCGACATTGTTAGATCTTCCTTTCGATGGTTCAGGCCTCTTTGGGAAGGTTTAAAGATAGCAGGGCGACTGCTAAATCCTTGGGTCTTCAAATGAGAGGCTCTTCAACTGGCAGAAGATTTAGGGGTTTTGGCCGCTCTTCCTTTCGGAATTTCCGGCAAGGCCAGCAGCAGCAGCAGCAACAACAGCAGCAGCAAAACTCCTTGTACAGGACATATAGGGGAAAGCAGAGAGCTCGTCCTCGTGGACGTCAGGTCTCTTCCTCCTCCACCTCCTCCAACCCCCCAGCCACAGAAAAGCAGCCCTAGATCTGACATTCAGGATCATGTGGGTCCGGTTGGGGGTCGGCTTACCCATTTTCTACAGGATTGGGAATCGGTTAAGTCAGATCTTTGGGTTCTCAATCTTGTAGAAAATGGGTATGCCCTTCCCTTTCGGGAATTCCCTCCCAATTTCCCTCCTTGCCAAGGGTATTGCTCCGAGGAGCATCTGTCACTTCTGCAAGAGGAAGTTTTGACTCTGATAAGGAAAGGTGCGATAGAGGTGGTCCCAGAGCAGGAAAGGAGTCAGGGATGCTACTCCCGGTATTTCCTGATTCCGAAGAAGGATGGCAGACTTCGTCCGATCCTGGATCTCAGGATCTTGAATCTCTATCTGAAGCAGGAGAAATTCAAGATGCTCACCCTTGCTCAGGTTCTTCAGGCGCTGCAAGAAGAAGACTGGATGGTGTCGCTCGACTTGCAGGATGCTTACTTTCATATCCCAATCCTGAAGTCGCACAGGAAATATCTTAGTTTTACGGTGGGATCACAACACTACCAGTTTGCGGTCCTTCCGTTTGGACTTACTACTGCGCCTCGAGTCTTCACCAAGGTGATGGCAGTGGTGGCGGCGCATCTCAGGAGATCAGGGGTTCCAGTGTTCCCTTATTTGGACGACTGGCTGATCAAGGCAGAGTCGTCAGAGAGAGTGCTCCATCATTTGCGAGAGACAACCCAGTTGTTGTACAGGTTGGGTTTTTCAATCAATGTACCCAAGTCTCACCTGGTGCCCTCCCAGCGCAACCTGTTCATAGGTGCGGTACTGGACACAACCGTATGTCGTGCATTCCCTCCCCCTCAAAGGATTCGCGACATACGGGAGATGATTCCTTTATTTTACAATGGAGCGGTCGTTCCAGTCCTGAAGGTCCTTCGCCTGCTCGGTCTGATGGCTTCATGCATTCTGTTGGTCAACCATGCACGCTGGCACATGAGGGCGCTCCAGTGGTGCCTCCGCAAGCAGTGGTATCAGCACAACGGAGATCTCAGGGAGTCAGTGAGGATCTCCAGAGAAGCTGCAGCGGATCTGTCTTGGTGGGGCGTGGAAGGCAATCTGTCCCAAGGAAAGCCTTTTCAACTTCCCCCATCGGTGGCCACGGTGATAACGGATGCATCCACTCTCGGGTGGGGTGCTCATCTGGGGGATCTGGAGGTCAAGGGCCTTTGGTCTCCAGAGGAAAGGTTGCTTCACATCAGCCTTCTAGAATTGCGGGCGATACGTTTGGCGCTCAAGGCCTTCCTTCCCTTCGCGGTCAGTCTGTTCAGGTCCTAACGGACAACACGACCGCGATGTGGTACATCAACAAGCAGGGAGGAGTGGGATCGCAGTGTCTCTGCAGAGAGGCTCTGCGTCTCTGGTCCTGGGTTCAGGACCATCAGATTTGTCTGATGGCAAATCATCTGGCCGGGGTTCTGAACGTTCGTGCAGACAGTCTCAGTCGGCAGTTCTCTGCCGACCACGAGTGGAGGCTTCACCCGGAGGTGGTTCACGACATCTTTCGGATGTGGGGGACTCCTCGGGTGGACCTGTTCGCCACTCACGAGAATGCGCACTGCCTGTCTTTCTGCAGTCTCCAGTATCCGATGCAAGGAGCCTTGGGGGACGCGTTTCAGTTGAGTTGGAGAGGTCAACTCCTTTACGCGTTCCCCCCCATACCCTTGATTCCTCGGGTTCTGAGGAAGATTCGCCAAGACCGGGCCCAAGTCATATTGGTCGCCCCGGACTGGCCAAGAAGGGTGTGGTATACAGATCTTCTCCACCTCTCCTCTCACCCGCCGCTCCGTCTCCCTCTCAGGGCAGACCTCCTCTCTCAGATGGAGGGGCAGGTTCTACACCCCCACCTCCAGACATTGCACCTTCATGCCCAGAGATTGAACGGGGCAACCTGATTTCCTTTCCCCTTCCGCCTGACGTTGTGGATGTCATCTTGTCAGCCAGGCGTGACTCCACTAAGTCCATCTATTCTTATAGATGGTCGAAATTTGTCACGTGGTGAGGGGAAAGGTCTGTTGATCCTTTGAAGGCCCATTTGTCTAATGTTCTCCAGTTTGCCCTTTCTCTGGCGCGGCAGGGTCTTGCGGTTGCCACGGTGAAGGGTTACCTGTTGGCACTGTCGGCTTTTCTCTGTTTGCCTGACCAGCCTTCTCTTTTTAAGTCTCCTGTGGTCTTAAGGTTTTTGAAGGGTCTCACTAATATGTTCCCTCCTTCACCTTTTATTGTGCCTCAGTGGGATTTGAATCTTGTATTGACCTTTTTGATGGGTGCTCCTTTTGAGCCTCTCCACAAATGTCCCATGAGGCTTCTTACCCTTAAGACAGTCTTCCTGGTTGCAATAACCTCGGCAAGGAGGGTTAGTGAGCTTCAAGCTTAGTTCCAAGCCTCCTTTCCTGACCATTCATGCTGATCGAATGGTTCTTAGGACCAGGGCTGCTTTTCTGCCTAAGGTGGTAACTCCCTTTCACCTAGGGCAGTCCATTACCCTTCCTTCCTTCTATCCTCCCCCTCACCCTTCTAAGGAGGAAGAGAGACTGCACCGTCTGGACCCTAAGAGGGCGGTGTCCTTTTACTTGGACAGATCCAAGGACTTTCGCTTGGAAGACCAGCTCTTCGTTGGATTTGCTGGCTGCAAGAAAGGAAGGGCGGTCCATAAGAGAACTTTATCGAGATGGATTGTCCTCTGCATAAAGATCTGCTACTCTTTGGCCGGTAAGGAACCACCAGAGGGCTAAGTCTTCATCCTCTGCATTAGCTAGAGGTGTACCTGTTGAGGATATTTGTAGGGCGGCAACTTGGTCTTCCCTCCACACATTCGCGAAGCATTACTGCTTGCATTCCGAAGTGAGGAGGGACGGTCACTTTGCACGCTCTGTCCTTCAGGATTTCCTGGTCTAGAAGAGTGGACACCCTCCTCCGGGAGTGGGGACTGCTGTGGGACTCTATTCACAAGGTGAGGAATCCACACGGCAGATGTATCTATCAGAAGAACAAGTTACTTACCTTCGGTAACGCTTTTTCTGGTAGATACTATATCTGCCTGTGGATTCCTCACTGACCCACCCGCCTCCCCGTTGTCCACTCTTCTATGCCAGAGTTACTGTAATGTAATGTATATATATTTTGTTGTCAAGGAAATGTTCCAATTGCTTTCCTGCTGTTGCTTAACACTGTGTGTTTTGCCTTGATTATTGTGTACTATGTATACTTGTGTATTTCTACTGTCATTGGTCCGTCCGTGTGCCTCGATGGCACGGAAAAAAGGGCGGAACTGATGTCATCACGCCGGCGTGGGCCTATTATAGGCGTTGGTGACGTCAGCGGAGTCGCGAGCGAGGTCGTGTCTCTATGACGTCAGGAGTCCACGTCGGCGCGAGGCTACGAAAAAAAGAATTTCCGAATGTTGCTGACGCAAGGGGTATTCACAAGGTGAAGAATCCACAGGCAGATATAGTATCTACCAGAAAAAGCGTTACCGAAGGTAAGTAACTTGTTCTTCTGGTGCCTAAAATGATTCTTTTCTAAATCTGTGTGTTATACACTGCTCCATACAGACAGACAGAATATCTTTATTCGACTTATTAAAAGTCATACAAAGAAAAGAAAAAAGTTAAAAACATTTCATACAATTTTCCTTCGTTAAGAACAATAATATAAATAGACATTTTAAAAGGTGTTTACAAACAATTAAAAAGTATTACATTCATAGAATGAGTATAAGTAGTGAAACATTTACTTTACGGCGAAGTTTGGCAGACAGCTTTCACCCTTGAGGCGGGTACCAGAAAATTAGCTATGCAAAAAGTAATGTGGGGATTAGGCAATAATTGTAAAAAGAGCAGGGCCGGTCTCACTTGAGTAAAGCCAGCCTCTTTAAGAACAGGGTACAGATATTTTTTCCTCTGCTCTAAATACAACCCACAAAACATGACAAAATGCATTGTGTCTTGCGTAGAGAACTGGTCGCATCTACAGGGAGGAGCTAATTCCGGCTTCTGCCAATTTTTAAAAGAACCTAAATAAAAATGTAACAAATTAAATCTAAACTTAGTTAAAAGGAACCTGTGAAAAGGGATTGTAACAAAACCAAGATAAGGTGCAAGCGAAGATGAGCTAACAAGTAGGCAATGTTCCCTTACTGATGGGGTTTCTCCAATTCGCGTTCTTCACGGCATGCTTCCTTCCTTCGCCTGAAAGATTTTTTTATAAAATCGATGTCATGCATCTTAATATTCTCAGGGGAGGAGAAAAGCTCCGGTCTTCCCAGCTCTAGGAATGCTTTAGCCAACTAGGCCAGCCATGGGATCTTGTTAGAATTGTCCAAAGACAGAACGTCAAACATAATTTTATGGTTTAAAGGAAGATCTTCGTTCAACCACATTTTCAGCCAGAAGATCAAAGGGGCCATGCTCAACGTGTCTGACAAAAAATGTAGGCCCACTTCTTTGTGGATTGAATAGGTTGGGGTTGACTGTGGAACAGAAAGCAGGGTTCTAATGAATCTATTCTCTGCTCTCTGAATTAGATCCAAATTTACATACCCCCACAAAGCGGAACCATATAACGCAATGGCCACAGATTTGCTCTTATAGATTTTTAACAGGGCTTCCATAGGCCTAGCCCCTAGTTTACCAGCAAAGCCCAAGAGTGCTGATGATGATCTAATTACAGCCAATCTCTTTGCTCTTATCTGTGGGCCCCAGGTCCCTTTCTGATCAAACAGTACGCCTAAGTAGGGGAATGTAGATACCTTAGAGACAATATCCCCCCTACAAAAAAAGTTTTATGTCTCTTCTTACTGCACTCACGCCCCAACACCATTGTATGTGACTTAGTCACATTTACCTTAAGATCCAATCGCTCCATAAATGAACCGAAGGCATCTAAAAGGTGCTGGAGGCCAACACCCGTGTGAGCGATTAGTACGGCGTCATCCGCATACAGAAGTGCCGGGATTTTATCAGCTCCTGCATGCGGGACGTCGGCTTCCTGCTCCCCTAGGTGTGCGCCCAGACCATTAATATAGATGGTGAAGAGCAAGGGGGCTAGTATACAGCCTTGCCGTACCCCCTTTAGGGATTTAAAAAGGGGAGTGCGTCTACCATCATTCGTTACGCGTACAGCTGCAAAGAGCTCCTGGTGCAGAGTGGCCATAAACAAGACCAAAGCCTCATCAATGCCCATCTCCAATAAAATGGGCCACAGCTTTGACCTATTGACCAAGTCAAAAGCCGAGGAGAGATCCATAAATGCAAGAAACACAGACCCCTCCTTGGCCACAGTATATTTGGAGATAAGCAAGTGAAGATTAACGCACTGTTCAATGGTCCCTTTTCTTTCTCTAAAGCCATATTGTATTTCAGACAACCCGCCACAGCTCTCAACATTTTCCCTCAATCTGGATAAAAGGACTCTACCTAAGATTTTTACAGATGAGTCCAAGAGGGATATGGGCCTATAACCGGCAGGATCATCCCGCTGGCCTTTATTTTTAAAAATAGGGACGATAATAGATGTACCCCATGAGGCAGGTACTGGATTGCCATTAACTGCGTTAAACACGTTTGCCAATACCTCTGCCCACAGTTTTGGTGAGTATATAAAAAAGTCAGCGGGGACACCATCAGGGCCGGGTGCCTTATGCTTTGTGGTCGCCAGGATAGCTATTTCCACTTCTTGGTGGTTAAAGAAAATGGGACGAGCAGCTACAGTAGCCGACGGGACACCTTTGGTTTCTTCATCATCATCATCTCCGTAAACTTTTTTAAAATGAGACAGCCATTTTTCGTCGGAGATAACGCAGTCCATGGGTTCATTATTATCATCTGAGAATAGTGGCTGTTTGATAATCTCCCAAAATTTTTGGCTGTCCTTCAACACTGCCGCTGAAAGGAGATTTTCCCACATTTCGTTTCTTTATGGCTAGCTTGTAGATTTTCCTTAATCTGGTAATATCATCTTTTACCCTAGGAGTGTTTTTTAGAGCTGCCAGCAGTGATCTGTGAGCATTAGAGCATGCTGAGTCAAACCAGCGCTTGTCTCCTGGGGTTCCTTTTTTTGACTTAACTAAGAGATCTTGTGACACCTGGCCACATATTACCTCGAATGCCTCTACGATTTCTTTGCCTGTCCCACAAGCATGTTTACAGATCTCAACCTTATCCTTAACAAAAAAAAATTCGTAAAATTTTTCAGGGATCACTTTAGCCCATTTCAGCCGCCTATCTTGGTCAGTAGACTTCAGTGGGTGGGCGAGCTTTACTGTTGTTGGGAATGTTCCCATATGGGCTCCCCAAGCCACTTCGAGTACTACCGGGTTATGATCACTGAAGTGTGTTTGTACTGTGCGATAATCCATGACCCGGTTTAAAATACCTTGTGAGACAAAGATGTAGTCTATTATTGTGCCTTGATGGGCACCAATAAAAGTTGGCAGTCTCGAGCCACCATCTGGCTCATGCAGGTCGAAGTTAGCAAGAAGTTCTTCTAGCTCCTCCCCCTCGGTAGAGTGTTCAAAGTGGGGTCCCTCTAGTCCTTCATCCCCATCATCACTACTTCCCCTACAGGCTAAATTACACGGGTGAATATTAAAATCGCCTAATAAAATATACTCTGAGTCGTACATGATATTCTGGCTTACTAATTTTAAAATACTATCTAGGATAGTTACATTACAACCTCCATGATCACTATTCCCTGAATTATAAACATTTATGTATATAGTCCTACTACTGTTGTTAATCGCTCTTTCTACCATTAAGATGTTATGGGAATCGGTGCTAATCTGCCTACAGCTTCCCTTCAAATCTAAAGAAAACAAGAGTACAAGGCCTCCCTTGGCTCTCCCCATACGACTGGGAACTGCTGGTTT
Source organism: Lissotriton helveticus (assembly GCF_964261635.1). Classification (NCBI taxonomy): domain Eukaryota; kingdom Metazoa; phylum Chordata; class Amphibia; order Caudata; family Salamandridae; genus Lissotriton; species Lissotriton helveticus. The sequence continues at coordinate 1,911,994,788 of NC_136061.1, read as the reverse complement.
GGTAAAGCTAGTAAACCCATCCCACCAAAGGTTGGCGGATGTGTCCCAGGTTTCCTGGAGAGCAATAATATGGTGGCCTAAAACAAAGCTTGACCATGCCTTGTCCTGTCGTTTGGCATTTAAACCCGCTATGTTCCAGCTTATCATCTTGCAAGAATCTGTAGGTTTCTTAGATTCTGGGTGCCGCACCAGTGCCCCTTCAGCTACTCGTACCAATTGGGTCCCCTCAATAATTCCCACTTTCAGAGGGCTCTGTGAATTATCACTAACAAGGCTCTGGTTTGCACTGTGCTCAGGCAAATTTATTGTGGGAAAATAATCACTGTTTAATATAACTTGGCCTTCTTGCACTATCTGATAGCTGGGCTTGCTAAGGTCTAGACCATTAATATGTTGACCACTCTTGGCTGATGGCGCGTTCAAAACATCTTTTGCCAGCTCGGTGTCCTCCATAAGTCAGACGCAGTCATTTAAATTCGATAGAACTCCATACCTATTCCCCATTCCCAATCCCCAGTCAAAAGGGGTAGCTACCTGGCCCCATCCACTGGCTGTCGTATTCCACATGGGTCGCGGGGTATTTGGGCGCATCAAAGGCTGTTCATTTCCCATCCGGGGTATAAACCCATTTCCCTGCCCTCTATGGTCATAACCCGGGGTACCTAGTCCCCATCCATTTATAGTGGGCCCATTTAACATTGGTGTTCTGGCTGGTGGCTCAATCGAATAGTTATATTTTCCCATCCCGCGACTAATCATAGGATACGAACAATCGTTGTGATATCTGGGTCTGATTTCCCCTCCCCAGCTAGTGGCTTTTGTATATCTCCTAGGTCTAGGGATGTTGGGGAAGGTGGCAATCTGGGTCTCACTATAGAATAATTTCAGGGTGAGGGGGATTATAGAACCACTTCTTCGTTGGGGGGGAAAGATGTTAGACAAGATGTTTGGGAGTACATCTGCATTAGCGAAGTTTAATATCACACAATCCCCCTTAAACTTTTTTGGCTTGTTCCCAATCCATGGTACCCTCCTTGTCATAAAAATCTCCCCTGCTAATTGATCAAACCCTTGATATGCCATACGCATATTATTAGTGAGCCAGTGTAAGGCTTTATCCTTTAGACCCTGATTAGATTCTGTTTTATCATGTGATATAACAGGGACATTTGCCAGTACGAGTACTACTGGTGAGGCTTCCATGATAAATTGTGATGAGTCATCCCCTTGTTGTAATGGTGCTGACACGACAGATATTGCTGTGGGGGGATCTCTTACTGCATCCTGATTGGGTACAGATAGTGGTGGTAACTGCCCTAACGGAATAGTCTGTATTTGGCTATCCGTAGGGGTGACCTCCACATCTGTAGCCACCGGTTTTATAACAAGAGCAGCTAGATTCTCCACCTCTTCAGTCAGCTTACATTGTGACCCACCCAACTTTTTAACCTCAGCAGTTAATTTGTCCAGTTTCCCAATCAATGGCTTAATGATAGTTCTGATTTTCGTGTCTATCATATCTTTGAATCCTGTTAAATAGGTCGTCGTCAATGATGCGTCTAGACTCAGCGTCAACATCAAACTCCACGTTTTTTCCTTCGCGCCTGGGTGGTGTGGCCGGCTTTTTCCTTCCTTGCTGTTTCCCCCCACGTTTTGGCTGAGATTTTCTGCAATTTCTCACGGCCCGTTCTACGGGCGGCGGGGGCGATAGAACTTCATCGACCGTATCTATCTGTTGGTCAGAGTCAGACACTACATTTCCTGACAAATCCACTAGCTGGTCTAAGTCCTCATCCTCATTACCAATGTCTTGAGAATTAGAGTCTGGGATATTTATAGAAGGGTTTAGTGACGGTGTGTCTGGCATTAATGTACTTGAGGAAGGACTTGCTGGAAGCAAAGTTGGTGATTGGCTCAAGCCTAGGGATTGCCTTCTTTCGTTGTTAATCTTGCTGACCACTTGTACTAAATAAGAATCTAAAGTGTTAAGTGGCTCAGTGACAGCAGGAACCAGTTTCTTAGGCATATTTACAGTTGGGTTGTAGGAAGCTATCAGGTATCTGAGTGATACTCACAGAGATAGCTCCGAAGATGTTACACAGAGCTAGCAGGACAAAGGGATATAGCAACCATGCGGCTATAGACAGTTTCTGGATCCACTCAAGTACTAAGCCATACGTGAACAATGTCTAAGGTTCAGTAATATGCAATCATACTAATCAACATTGATACACGGTGAAGTACACCATCGGGTACAGTACCTTGGCTGATAGATGGTGGAAATATCAAGGGGGTGGCCTTGCCTGGCCTATTCGTGCCTCTGAGGGCCACAGAGGGCCCGCCCTTTGCCCGGGCTTAGCCCCAGGCGTCCCGCTCGCGTCCCGCGACGCGGAGGGAGCCTCGCTGCTTTAGTAGCGCCTCCGGGCGCGATGTTGCCGGGAACCGGAAGTGGCCCCGAAGCTACCTGGAAACTGTGGTCTCCGGCCGCAGGTTGGTGGAATACGGCGGCAGGGAGACTCACAGCGTTAGCCCCCCCAGGAGCAATAGCCCAGCTCAGCGTGCCTGCAGGTAGGTGTCCGCACCAATCCTTGTGTTCAAATGCCCCCCATACATAATTCTGGCCTACACTATTTGAGAAAACGGTTGAAGATCTATATACCAAATGGGTCTCTCCGCTTTCTGGACGCTTCTCTTCTTTTACTTCCCAAATTTCAGTGAGTTCATCTTGGCAGGAGGTCCTTCTCTGTAGTGGCAGCAAGGTTATGGAATGCATTTCCTATCATATTGGGACAGCCTCCCATTCATCTGCTTTTTAAAAAAGGCTTTGAAAAGGTATAGTTTATAACTATCTCTCAACCGGTAATAGGACATGACTTGAATCATTTGATGCAAGTTTGTGTTTTGTCAGGTTTAGATGTAGATGAGATAGTTGTAGTCTCTCAGCACCAAGACACCTTTCTAGTATTTGCACATGTAGAAAACTGCCCCTTTTTGACATGCATTTCGACTCAAAGCGCACTTAGCCCCTGCTAACCAAGTCCCCTGTGCCAGTGCTCTTTCCCTTCAAACAGTTAAAATGGTCAGTTTTAACCCAATTGGCAAGGACTTTAGCACCCATGTAGGTACCTAGTAAATAGTACCCCTGTACCTAAAGCATGGGTACTAAATAGGATCCCTAAGCGCGGCACCATGTATTACACCACCCTAAGGGATGCACACATAAATTGCATGCAGATTGTCAGTGCAGGCTGCATAAAAAGTGGTGTAAACCATTTTCAAAACAAGACTTCACACTCCCAGTGTGCCATGCCTTTGCACACAGTATATATACTATCCCCAAGTCACCCCTACAGGATGCCTTAGAGCCCTAAGGCAGGATACATCATATTAAATGTGAGGACATATCTGCATGAGCAGACATGCCCCTGTAATATCTGGTTCCATTGCCACAACATTTCAAGTGATCAAGAAGCCTTCTTAAGCATAGGTACTGGCACTGGTCATGACAAGTTACCCAGCTACATAGTGACTTCACTGAAAATAAGGGGGTTTAGTATCAAACACTTCTTAGTAAATCCACACTGACACCAGTCATGAATTTAATATTTCATGCAGCCAGAAGGCACCTTAGAGGTACCATCTGAAATGTACCAGTCATTTGGTGTTCTGGCTGACTGGACTCTTCCAGCCTGCCATCACAGACGATCGTCTGATCCCTTGCTCAGGAGAGCCAAAGCTATTGGATGTCAGTAAAAATACCTCCTCTGGAGGAAGATGATCACACATCCAGCAGGATAGCCAGTGAATTAGCATACCAAGGCCAGAGGCTTCGAAGCCTCTTCCACCTTTGATGTGTGACCCCAGCTTCCTCCAGACCTGGAGAATGCCACCCTCTGCCCTGGGGCCCATTTGGCACCAGAACAGGTGGGAAAATTAGCTAGTCAGTAGGCGTGTTTCACTTTCAGGCTTGGCACACACATAAGGTGGGACACCTAAAGTCGACACTCGGAAATGGTTTCACCACCTTGTTTTTGGTAAAACTAGGAACTCTGTGTCAGGTTTATGCTTGTTCCTCACAGGAAATGGTCATGTAGAGGGTGGAGAGGATGTGGCCTAACAGCCAGAGCTGCTTACTTCGGAGCTTGGGATACAGGATCGAGTCTTGATATCAGCTCAACATCCTTTGGTTCTGGGCAAATCCCTTAATCTCCCAGTGCCTATGGACAGCTCCTGGATACCCTCACAGGAGGTAAGCAACGCTATATAAACCTGCGTTTCATAGTCACTCCAGGGGTAGGTAGCTTATTGACCACTACATTATACTCCCCCTTAAAGCCCCTAAATTCATTATTTAGATGGCCTCCTGACACCAGGAACTCGGATTCATCTGCTTAGTAACAGAAGGACAAAGAGCTAACAATGCAAAAACTGTGGACAGCACAAAAAATCGGCATCCAACCCTGCCTGGCTGCTGCTCTCACAACCGTTGCAAGAAACGAGTCGTCCCCCTGCTGGACCACCTCCCCAAATGCTTGGAGGCCTGTCCAGTACTTTGCCAACCAAGCAGCATCTCCCTTGAGGTGGAGGAGCCATCTCTCTGCATCTGCAGGCACCAACCGCATCTGCCTGGTTCACCGTTTTGCTGCCTATTGGTTCCACTGAGGAGCCCCGTCACTTCACCAAGTTTTGAGACGCTGAGCCTTCCCGGAGCCTTTGTGCAGCAATACTTGGGGTACAGTAGCCCTTGTAAGCACCAAGGCTTGTTGTGTCTAGCCAGACACTACCAACGCCAACCTTACGTCGGGACCTCCAAGGCCTTCAAAGAGAGTGGCCCTGCAGTCTTGTTTTCTCTCCCTCTCACCAAATCCAAGTGAGAGCCTCTGACTCGAGCCCCCCCAGACACCTCTGTACCCGAGCCTCCCTGCCCTCAAAAGCTAAGCCCCCTATTGGGTTCTGCTGGACTGGACCTCCCAGTCCCCACTTGCAGGCTTTCTTTTTGCAGGTACTTCTCTATTGACAATACTATGTAGTACTCGAGGCTACCAATGCGATCAGCCCCTCTACACCCAGACACACCAGGGCAGGTAAAATCGAACTGCTGGTGGTTTCTTGGACGTTGGCCTCTAAGCCCCTTAAGTTCAGGAGAAGTATTTCAATGCGGTGTATGTTTCTCCCATAGGATAACATTACCGTGTTCTAGGCTCATACCTCGAAACTATTATTTGACTGTATTTTTGCTATTACTGTGAAAATCTATAACTCGAAGAACTTTCATGATTCCGATGATTTTGATTCCTAAAATTATATCAAATGTAGTATTTTTCTAAATTGGTCCTGAGTTTCTTCTTGAGTGGGTGTCTCATTTCTTGACTCCGTGTGGGGGCAGCAAATGCTTAACACTACCCTCTTATAGGCCTAAATTGCTGGACCTCACTACCACAAATAGAGCACTTGGGATTATAAATTTAAGCCCTGTAAAGCAATGATGGCCGTCTGTACTTTATGCAGAGTGTGCCCTTACATTGGCACTCCCACATAAAAAGGCAGCTTCCACAAGCACTCTTATAAACTCTCAACATAGAAGAGCATACACCATGGAAGCTACAACTTGATGGAAGACCATCATCAGAAACTGACAGTCTAAAAATGCTGAAGCAAGTGCGTTGCTTAAAAAAATGAAAAAGTATACTGATTAAAAAATATACAACTTTACCATTAGAATGGACTTGACAAATCTCATACATGTTAGATTGCAGCACAAGTGAGAATTTCCAACATAGAAGACTCCTTGGCCAGACTGGTACGTGAGGTCAAAGCAGTGAGGCTAAAAAAGGAAGACCTCGAAGGGCTTTCATGTCGAAATCTCATCCAAATCATGGGGGTGGGAGAGACTGAAACTAAGACCAAGATGAAAAATATTGTATTTGGACCAGAGGCCTTCTCTCTGGCTTTTATTGTGGAGAGAGCACACAGGTCTTTGGCACTCAAACCTCAACGAGGCATGATGCCAAGAGCAGTAACTACATGCAAGCTAAACTTCAGGGAAGAGACATAATTCTTAATCTGGTATAGGGCAAATCCTGACCTTCAGTACAATGGCTTCTCCATTGCGTTCTTGCCTGATTTTACCCCATTGGTACAAGAAGTCAGAAGGTCATTTCTAGCAGTTAAGAAGCTACTGCTCAAGAAGTCTATCAAGTATTCAATGTTCTACCCAGCCGAATTTGGATTGGAGCATGACCGGAGCATGACGGAAAAGTGTAGTTTTTCAGTCGGCCAGAATCAGTGTTGGAGTTCATTGAAATACATCTGAAGCCCAAGAGAGGAATGAGTATCCAGTAACCAGTTGCCCAGCATCCATCAGTGGGGATCGGAGATCTGTTATCGCTGGCTCAAGTGACGATGACTGCGTATCTTATTTCCATTAATAAATGCTCCTGTGTATCGAGACAACTTGAATGTGTTGTAAATGATCCTTTGAATGAGGGTATAAATTTTGGGTATTTATGCAACAGTGTTGTTTCAATAGCTGAATATTCTGCTACAAATAATTTTCGCTATCAGATTTTTCACCTTGGTCTAACAGAGTGGTAGCCCATTTTTGATGCACCAGAATTGTTAAACCGTGTCCTGCCTAAATGCTGTAGATTTGCTGAAATATCAATTTAGTACTGACTATGCAACAAGATAGAAATTCTGATGCGCACAGACTGATCCCGAAAGCTAGCAGTGTGCTGTCATGCAACTGTATAACTTAGTTGATGCATGGATAGCTCTTCACCCTGTAACTTCAGAATATACTTTCTATTTGTCAGTGTATGATACACATTTCCTCATTGATTTATGGCTTGCTTCACAATCCTAATGATGAAAAGTTGAGAAGCCTAGAACATTATCTGATCGCTCCTCAGTGGTGCTCACATTATATAATCTTCCCCCTCCTCAAAGGAATAAATATTGGAGAATAAAGGAAAATGTAGTCGGCAGGATCCGATTTTCCTCGGTGAGATTAGATCTGGCATTCTGGTATATTTCACGCTTCATGAGGGACGTGGAAATGCTGTGTAGGGCACTCCATATTTGTATACTTGAAAGTATCCAGTAGCTGCTATTTAAAGTTTAATCAAGAAAAGAGCAAATGGAATAATTTAATAGGCTCTTATGATTTATTTCACAATTTTTCTAGGTTATTCCGTAAATGCAACAACATTCAATTCAAGTCAAACATGTTCCTGCCGTGTGGCAGGGTGCCCGGGACGGGGTCCGCAGTCCTTGGGGAGGCGTCTCCTGCGCCTCTGGGCTTGGGAGACCCGGCTGGGTCCAGGGGCCCCGTCCGTCCCTGTGTCGGGTGCTCCGGCCCTGGGCCCGTCCCCCTGCCTGCTGCTCCACCAGCGGCCAAGGACAGGGGTCCGTCGGTCCTGTGCAGGCCTCCCCTGCTTGTCAAGGTGTCCCCTGACCCCAGGTAGGAGGGCCCTTTGGGTCCCCCTCACAGCCTCCATGGCTGGACCCAACTGGAGCCCTGGGCCTCCGGTCCCCCATGCCCCTGTGCGCGCTCACTTCTTCGTTGGGACACAGAGTGACCAGATGGCTTCCCTTTCGTGTCCGGCCATCTGATCGCACCTTTCCCCTCGGCCATCTGGTCGCACTGATCCCCCTCGGCCATCTGGTCGCACCCATCCCCTTGACCATCTGGTCGCACCCAATAGTTTTCTATGGGGTGACCAGATGGCCGGGCTTCCCTGGAAGTCCCGATGAGGTGCCATTTGCCTCCCCGATCCCAGCGAGGGCTCCAGGAGGTCGGGTACTTTTGCGCCTTGGCTCCCCTCTGCCACCTCGTATGAACGGATTACAAGAAAGGGGGTAATTTTCCTCCGGATTACTAGGGAGAGGGTCAGTCAGACATCCGTGAGGTCCGGCAATTCTGAAACAGGGGAAAGCAGAACCCGGGCCAGCCTGCCGGGGCACCCAGGGGCCTGGGTACACACCTGCCTCTTGGCCCCTTCCCGATGGTCCTTTTTCTCAGTTTGCTCAGGCAGACCTCCGTGAGGTCCGGCGATGCTGCGACGGGGTAAGGCTGCACCCGGGGCCCAGGTATGCACCTGCCTCTCAGCCCCTTCCTGATGGTCCTTTTTCTCCGAGTGTGCTCAGGCAGACCTCCGTGAGGTCCGGCAATGCTGAGATGGGGGAAGGCAGCACCCGGGCCTGCCTGCCGGGGCCCCCAAGGCCCCGGGTACACACTTGCCTCTCAGCCCCTTCCTGATGGTCCTTTTTCTCCGCGTTTGCTCAGGCAGACCTCTATGAGGTCCGGCAATGCTGAGGCGGGGGAAGGCAGCACCCGGGCCCTGCACCTGCCTCTCAGCCCCTTCCCGATGGTCCTTTTTCTCCTAGTTTGCTCAGGCAGACCTCCGTGAGGTCCGGCAATGCTGAGATGGGGGAAGGCAGCACCCAGGCCTGCCCGCCGGACCCCCATGGGTCCGGGTACGCACCTGCCTCTCAGCCCCTTCCCGATGGTCCTTTTTCTCCGTTTGCTCAGGCAGACCTCCGAGAGGTCCGGCGATGCTAAGACGGGGGAAGGCAGCACCCGGGCCCGCCCGCTGGGGCCCCCAGGGGCACGGGTACGCCGATGGTCCTTTTTCTCCAAGTTTGCTCAGGCAGACCTCCGTGAGGTCCTGCAATGCTGAGACTGGGGAAGGCAGCACCCGGGCCTGCCTCCCGGGGCCCCCAGGGGCCCGTGTATGCACCTGCCTCGAGGCCACTTCCTGATGGTCGTTTTTCTCATTGTTTGCTCGGGCAGACCTCCGTGAGGTCCGACAATGCGGAGACTGGGGAAGGCAGCACCCAGGACCACCCGGTATGCACCTGCCTCAACCCCTTCCGGAGGGTCCTTTTTCTCCGAGTTTGCTCAGGCAGACCTCCGTGAGGTACGGCAATGCTGAGATGGGGGAAGGCAGCACCCGAGCCTGCCCACCGGGGCCCTCAGGGGCCCGAGTAAGCACCTGCCTCTAAGCCCCTTCCCGATGGTCCTTTTTCTCCAAGTTTGCTCAGGCAGATCTCCGTGAGGTCCTGCGATGCTGAGACGGGGGAAGGCAGCACCCGGGCCCGCCTGCTGGGGCCCCCAGGGGCCCGGGTACTCACCTGCCTCTCATCCCCTTCCCGATGGTCCTTTTTCTCTGAGTTTGCTCAGACAGACCTACGTGAGGTCCGGCAATGCTGAGATGGGGAAAGGCAGCACCCGGGCATGCCTGCTGGGGCCCAGGTTCGAATTGGCCTCTCGGCCCCTTCCCGACGGTTCTTTTTCTCCAAGTCTGCTTGCCCTGGGAGCAGGCAGGCATGGGATGCTAAGCCAGAATACCCTCCTGCGCAGGGTGGGCTGCCAGGGGATGCCCCAGCTGTACTCTGATCGATTGGGCACTCTCGGTCCGTTTAGAGATGGACTGCTGGCCAGCCTTGGTTGTTTCGAGCAAAGAGCTTCCACCCTTCATGGACCGTCCAACTCGAGGGCCTGCTGCGTGGTGGGAGGCCCTTTATCCAGCAGAGCGAAGGCCGAGTGGCCCTGGCAGCTTGTCCCCCCCCCCTTCCCCCCTCCCCCCGTGGTCTGACCCGAGCGGAAGGGGTCAGGTGGCACCAGGCCCTTGGATGCTGCTGCTCAGCAGGTCCAAAGACCCTGCATGCCACGCTGTCACCCCTCTCTGCCCAGCACATTTCCACAGCAGCTCGGAACGACTGTTCCGAGGGGTGCCGCCACCGCCATGCTCCGGCACCCCTGAGTCTTCACTCAGGCTGCGCCTCGGCCTGCCTCTCCCTCCTGGGGGAGACGGCTGGGGCTGCCGGTGCCCATGCGACCGCACCTCTCCACACCCCTCCAGCGAGCCCTCCCGCCCGCTTCTTCCCCTGGCAGGCGCCCGAGAGATGGAGGGGTGCGTGATGGTTGCCGGTCGGGGAGATGGGCACGCGGCTCCCACCCCGTCATCAGGTGCGGCCACCTGGTTGATCCTGCCAGTAGCATATGCTTGTCTCAAAGATTAAGCCATGCACGTGTATGTACACACGGCTGGTACAGTGAAACTGCGAATGGCTCATTAAATCACTTATGGTTCCTTTGATCTTTTACTTGGATAACTGTGGTAATTCTAGAGCTAATACATGCCGACGAGCGCTGACTTCCCGTGATGCGTGCATTTATCAGACAAAGACCAATCCGGGCTCTCCCGGCCGCTTTGGTGACTCTAGATAACCTCGGGCTGATCGCATGTCCCCGTGACGGCAACGATACATTCGGATGTCTGCCCGATCAACTTTCGATGGCACTTTGTGCCTACCATGGTGACCATGGTTAACGGGGAATCAGGGTTCGATTCCGGAGAGGGAGCCTGAGAAACGGCTACCACATCCAAGGAAAGCAGCAGACGCGCAAATTACCCACTCCGGACTCTGGGAGGTAGTGACGAATAATAACAATACAGGACTCTTTCAAGGCCCTGTAATTGGAATGAGTTCACTTTAAATCCTTTAACGAGGATCCATTGGAGGGCAAGTCTGGTGCCAGCAGCCGCGATAATTCCAGCTCCAATAGCGTATATTAAAGTTGCTGCAGGTAAAAAGCTCGTAGTTGGATCTTGGGATCGAGCTGGCGGTCCGCCGCGAGGCGAGCTACCGCCTGTCCCAGCCCCTGCCTCTTGGCGCCCCCTTGATGCTCTTGACTGAGTGTCCTGGGGTCTGAAGCGTTTACTTTGAAAAAATTAGAGTGTTCAAAGCAGGCCGGTCGCCTGAATACTTCGGCTAGCAATAATGGAATAGGACTCAGGTTCTGTTTTGTTGGTTTTCGGAACTGGGGCCATGATTAAGAGAGACGGCCGGGGACATTCGTATTTTGCCGCTAGAGGTGAAATTCTTGGACCGGCGCAAGACGAACCAAAGCAAAAGCATTTGCCAAGAATGTTTTCATTAATCAAGAACGAAAGTCGGAGGTTCAAAAACGATCAGATACCGCCGTAGTTCCGACCATAAACGATGCGGACTAGCGTTCCGGCGGCATTATTCCCATGACCCGCCGAGCAGCTTCCGGGAAACCAAAGTCTTTGGATTCCGGGGTGAGTATGTGTCATGATTTGGTATGGCTGGAGAATTGGGACTACTATTCCCAGAATGCCTGGTGCTAGGTGTGTCCCTTTTCTGTTTTCTTCTTTTTGCTTTTAGCCCTTCCTTTTCCTGTGTTCAGGTGCTTGGCACCTGTTTTCGTAGTGAGAGTCTCGGTCCGGAGGAAGAACATTCGTATTTGTAAAGCTGAGAGAACAGAAACGCGGTTTCTCTCTTTTGAGTGGCAGCGCATGACGCGCTGGATCTTTGCCACGAAGAATCCGCTGTTTCTCTTGCTAGAGCGGCAGCGCTAGATGCGTTGGAACTGAAGACGCCAAGATTGACTTCGCGTGTGCGAGCGCGGTCGGGTAAAGGCATTGCGCTTTTCATAAAGCGTGAAAGGAACGCTTGCACTTGTGGAAATACTGTCGCGTGGACTTGTTTAAGTCGTGCAGAAATTCCCAAGACTTTGTAGTTAGTTATAGCGCATGCCGCGCTGGATTAGTTAGGTTCATCTCGTGAGGATAACGAGTGTGTGGCGGTTACATTGGAGACTGCATCAGCGGACCTAACAATACTAGAGACTCTCACTGGTTAAGATAAGTAGAGTGCGCTGAATGTGCTTAGAGTATACGCTCTCTGTTCCAAAGAGAGTGGTATACGCTGTCATGATTGCTTTTTCTTTTCTTTACTTTATTTTTCCATTTTTGTGCCATTTTGAGTACAGCCATTTGCAGCAGTGATTATTGTAAGTGTAGTTCTCTTTCACACACTGCATTACAATGACTTGTTAACTGTTGGGTGGTGTGTGGTGACGTGTGCTTTGTTTCAATGCAGGGTCTCTGATCAGGAAGAGAAAACGCGACCATCTGGGTCTATCAAGACTTGCTGATTTGCACTGCTGCATCGTTATATTTTATTTATCCACTTTTCCCCTTCCCCTTGTGTGATGCCCGTGGTGGAGTTGTGATACATCACTCCTGCGGTGTATTGCACATAGGGGTGGTCGGAATTAAGCATCACCATCGCTCCCGCTGTATCCTGCTATGAAAGGTTAGTTCACTCGTGTGTCAGTTATGTAAGAGCAGAGAGGCGCACTCAGTGAAGTCAATAGTATATGAGAGTCCAAAAAGAATTGTAGATCTTCAGTTCTTATTTGTAAAAGTTTTCTTTATTTTCGTGTACAGCGGCACAGCCAACGCGTTTCATTCCCATTCGTGCCTTGGGAATTTCATCAGGGCTGCAAAAATACATTGACATATATAAGTATTTGTCCAATATAAAAAAAAAAAAAAAGACATTTGCCCAAAGGGGGCACCAGTCCGAGCCAAATTGCATAAACGTGCGCACCCATAGATCCAAATTTGTTGACCAAGTTAAAAAACTGCTAAGTGTCAATTTTGAATTTAAAAATACCTAGTGAAAGCATATACCCCCTCACCGGTACTATGCAATCACCGGGCCAGTACAAGTCAAAATGCTTGATCCTGATTAAAAACGCCACACCATGCCTATTGGAGAAAATAGGCACCCGAAGTGTGCAAGTTTTCGAGCCATGCGGACCATCGGAAAAGAGAGATAGAAAGAACGGTTGTGGTTTAGATATCCTTATTCCCAGTATGAAAGATAAATAAAGGTCAAAGTGAAAGAATGTGAACCGACTGTCCTGTACTCAAGCTAAGAATCCCCGAAAAAGTTTTTGTGCAGTGAAGACCAAGGAAAAAGGAGGGGTCCCTTGTGAAGAGGTCCAGAGTGAGACGCATGAAAAAATATTTGAGAGAATATTACTGCTCACCATATATACAGACAATCTAGTCTATGCGGTGTCTCTCGACGTAGTACTTCTTAGAAAGCCGTTTAGAAGACAGTCATGGTAGGTCACTTTGTGTACCTATAATAAGAATGTTGTACAAAAGCGCATGAGGACAATATCATTTGCGGATTTGATTTCTCTTGCGGGAACATTGAGTTCCTGTTCATCTAAGATTCTGAACTTGTTTTTTATAAAAGAAACACCTTTATTGGTATAAGTGATAGGGGGTGGCCAAAGATGGTGTTTAAACTGATCCCTTTTGGATCATTATATCATAAAATGAGGGGATATAATACCTGCAAAATACTCCGTGTTAGGTTCCAAGTGGAATGAAGATCCAGGTCCCCCCGAAATGTCAGATTACTGTTGCTATGGCAAGTCAGTGAGGGTAGAGGTTCCGGACCCCTATACGTGAGAGGTTAGAAGGATATGTAGAAGTTAGTCCCGTATATATATATATATATTAAAAGATACATCCTTGGAATCATAGTCCTACATGTGAGAGGAGATAATGATTACATTTATATAGGTGTCATGGACCAACATGCATCTCTTGGTCCCATTTGATGTCCCTATTCATGATAGCCAGTATTAAGCCCCCTAATATTAATTATTTCAAGTAATGTGATCTCAGCATGGTTTTTGGAGAGCATTTAAATAACTGCGCTTTTTTGTTAAGCAGCATGTGAGTCTCACAGGTCGGAGCAATATCGCTTTGTTATACATCAAACATCCCTGTCAAATGGACATAAGGCAATAAAAATGGTATTTACAAAGAGAGTAGTGTCAGAAGGAGTCTTCTAACAACACCTCGAAAAACTATAAAATTAATAGCTTTATTAATTGTAACACGACTCACGTGATCTACGTCTTAGGATGTAGTTGTAACATCATTTATGTGGGGAGCACCATCCGCCCTCTAAAATTAAGAATCCAAGAGCATAGAAGGGCAATCATCAACAAAGACAACCGCTATCCAGTTAGCTCTCACTATATTGAGAAACATCCAAATGATACCTCATTTTGGTTCCATGGAATCGATCACATACCATTGGACAAAAGAGGGGGTGACCGGGAGCTAGCTGTTAGACAGAGGGAAGCCAAATGGATTTGCCGTTTGCGTGCGACACAAAGGGGACACAATACAGATAAAGAACTTCACTACTTTCTGATGTAACCTCTCCCCCAGCACAATAGGATTCCCATTTTCTATATCTGTAATTCCAATTAGGAGCTTTGCTTCCCTCAATACATAGGTCATGTTAATGTAACCAGGCTGAACTAATGGAAGGATATTATGTCGCTTTGTAAGAAACAAACTGATATAACATCTTTCCTTCCATGTCTTTTCTTTTTCTTTTATTAAAATTTTTTCACAGGCATATCCTCTATTCTCTCTTTTGAATTTATAATCTTTTGCTCAAAAATATGTTATTTTTCATACATATTGTAAATTTTTTTTTCTTCCTAGTACTTTCATAATGCTGTATAATATTGCCTCATGTTGTAACCCCCTTTTCTCTCCCTCTAAACTGTAGTGCCTGTATAGCTACTCTTAGAACACTTTATAACTTTTCTAAGACACACCTGACCGCCTATTACGGAGTTTTTCTCATGTGGTAACTTTTTCCCACTGGACTCTTCATGAGGGATCCTTTCTCTTTCTGATACCTGACAATTTGTAACTTCTTTAAGACACACCTGACCGCCTATTGCGGGGTTTTCTAAATGTGGTAACTTTACTGCCTAGTACTTTCATAATGCTGTATAATATTGCCTCATGTTATAACCCTCCTTTTTTTCTCCCTCTAAACTGCAGTGCCTGTATAACCACTCTTAGAACACTTTTTAACTTTTCTATGACACACCTGACCGCCTATTACGGAGTTTTTCTTATGTGGTAACTTTTTCCCACTGGACTCTTCATGAGGGATCCTTTCTCTTTCTGATACCTGACAATTTGTAACTTCTTTAAGACACACCTGACCGCCTATTGCGGAGTTTTCTAATGTGGTAACTTTTCCCCACTGGACTCTTCATGAGGGATACTCTATCACTCTGATACCTTGCATGTTTATGATATTACATTACACCCATCTCATTTGGGAACCAACATCCTCTGTTCACACCGTAGTTTGGTGATATCACTGTTGGATGCGCCTCCCCTGTCTCTCATTTCTTGATCATATATGTTACTAGGTATTGACCTCCGAAATTGCGCCATTTAAAAAGGTATTATATTGGTATAGAGCGTAAATTGGTCGCTCTCTGAACATGGAAACATGGATGCCCTTCGAACCTTCGAGTCCTGGCAAACATCATGGACCGCAATCCGGTCGCTTTCAGAATTCAGAAAAGTGGATGCACTCTAAACTTTCCAGCCTTAGCAAACAGCATGAATCATGTTTTAGTAAACAATAATGCCCTGGTGTTGGCACATACCGCTTAAATATGGCAACTACTATGAGCCTACCAATGGAACTACATTAAAGAAAATAGCACTGACTCTTATAGTTAAAATTGTCCACTTAAACGACTGAATCTTAACCATGCTTTACTCTTTAGACTATTTACTATTTTGACATTACATGCCTCTCAGGTCTACTCACTGTACTTAAAAAGTACCAATCGAAGATAATTTGCATTTGTCTGGCTGACTGATCTGTTTGAGCGAACGGCCTCCAATCATGTATTACTTTGACTGTCAATTATTAATATGACATCAAGCACTGTCCAAACCGATTCAAATCGTCATAATAGTATGAGCGGAAAAGAGCATAGTTTTCTATGTCTGCTCGATTTCTTAAAGCGACTAAATCTATACCACGGAACATTCCGATTATTCTGGCAAGTATGCTTCGCTATTATACTAAATCGCAATGTAAATCGTCTTGCCGGCAACACTCTAAGATGGCCGCCACATTAGGACAGATATCCAGTTATCCACGACAAGGGCTGATCCCGACGTCACGTGACCATCTCTGAGTGATGACGCATTTTGCTTCAAAACACGGCGCGCGATGAATGTCCGGTGCGTCCAGTATTCCGGGAGGAGGAGCAGCGGAGAACGGGGGCCATACCTACGGTAAGCGAGAGTTCCTGGGATTGTTGGACTAAACTAAATGGGCATCCGAGGGCATCCTCAGATAAGGCGTTATAACCAGGCATTGTGCATTACTTACAGGCACCGTCGCGTCACTACGCCTCTGCAGTTTCATATTGAAATCGGACATTGTTCTGAGCGTTTTGGACTCCTGTTACCCTCCGGAGTTCCCCCAAGGTACGCCCTCTACGCTAAAGGGTTATGATAGCCTGCTGGGGGAAACAGTACACGGGGGCGGGACCAGGAGCTTACCTGTAAAGATTTAACTTAGATGTGGTTCTTGTTAGAAGACTCCTTCTGACACTACTCTCTTTGTAAATACCATTTTTATTGCCTTATGTCCATTTGACAGGGATGTTTGATGTATAACAAAGCGATATTGCTCCGACCTGTGAGACTCACATGCTGCTTAACAAAAAAGCGCAGTTATTTAAATGCTCTCCAAAAACCATGCTGAGATCACATTACTTGAAATAATTAATATTAGGGGGCTTAATACTGGCTATCATGAATAGGGACATCAAATGGGACCAAGAGATGCATGTTGGTCCATGACACCTATATAAATGTAATCATTATCTCCTCTCACATGTAGGACTATGATTCCAAGGATGTATCTTTTAATATATATATATATATACGGGACTAACTTCTACATATCCTTCTAACCTCTCACGTATAGGGGTCCGGAACCTCTACCCTCACTGACTTGCCATAGCAACAGTAATCTGACATTTCGGGGGGACCTGGATCTTCATTCCACTTGGAACCTAACACGGAGTATTTTGCAGGTATTATATCCCCTCATTTTATGATATAATGATCCAAAAGGGATCAGTTTAAACACCATCTTTGGCCACCCCCTATCACTTATACCAATAAAGGTGTTTCTTTTATAAAAAACAAGTTCAGAATCTTAGATGAACAGGAACTCAATGTTCCCGCAAGAGAAATCAAATCCGCAAATGATATTGTCCTCATGCGCTTTTGTACAACATTCTTATTATAGGTACACAAAGTGACCTACCATGACTGTCTTCTAAACGGCTTTCTAAGAAGTACTACGTCGAGAGACACCGCATAGACTAGATTGTCTGTATATATGGTGAGCAGTAATATTCTCTCAAATATTTTTTCATGCGTCTCACTCTGGACCTCTTCACAAGGGACCCCTCCTTTTTCCTTGGTCTTCACTGCACAAAAACTTTTTCGGGGATTCTTAGCTTGAGTACAGGACAGTCGGTTCACATTCTTTCACTTTGACCTTTATTTATCTTTCATACTGGGAATAAGGATATCTAAACCACAACCGTTCTTTCTATCTCTCTTTTCCGATGGTCCGCATGGCTCGAAAACTTGCACACTTCGGGTGCCTATTTTCTCCAATAGGCATGGTGTGGCGTTTTTAATCAGGATCAAGCATTTTGACTTGTACTGGCCCGGTGATTGCATAGTACCGGTGAGGGGGTATATGCTTTCACTAGGTATTTTTAAATTCAAAATTGACACTTAGCAGTTTTTTAACTTGGTCAACAAATTTGGATCTATGGGTGCGCACGTTTATGCAATTTGGCTCGGACTGGTGCCCCCTTTGGGCAAATGTCTTTTTTTTTTTTTTTATATTGGACAAATACTTATATATGTCAATGTATTTTTGCAGCCCTGATGAAATTCCCAAGGCACGAATGGGAATGAAACGCGTTGGCTGTGCCGCTGTACACGAAAATAAAGAAAACTTTTACAAATAAGAACTGAAGATCTACAATTCTTTTTGGACTCTCATATACTATTGACTTCACTGAGTGCGCCTCTCTGCTCTTACATAACTATTGGTCTGATCTACATCCTTGGCAGCGGATGGTGAGAGTAGCCGCACCGCCTAATAATTTTGAAACAGACAAAGTGGATGTGCGAAACCTTGGTCAGCTGCTGGTTGCTTTTGTTCACTCGTGTTTCAATTCATGACAGAGTGACAAGCCCACGAATTGAATACAGCCTGAGCGATGGATTCTAACGCTATTGCGACTTCGGTGTTGGAAACTTTGTCTGCCTTACGAATGGAGGTAGAAGCATTGAGAGGAGAGAATGCTGCTATGCGTTCTGAGATGGTTACAGTACGAAGAGAAATGGCAGGTTTTTCAAAGGGTGGTCCTGTTGGTGCACAGGGAGGACATTACATTAGGGGAAGTACGTTGCCTCCTCCGGTTGCTAGGGAAGCATCGCAAGGGCAGGGTGGCGGTGCTAGTTCCTCCACTATACAGGTTATACAGCCCCTTCAACTTCCTCTTTCACCTCCAGAAAGGTTTTTTGGGGATCCAAAAAGGTTCAATGTCTTTCTGGGGCAGTGTCGTTTGCACTTTATGTGTAAACCGGCAGTTTTCCCTGATGATAAGTCCAAGATAGCGTTTGTAATGTCGTATTTGGGTGGCAATGCGGCTACATGGTCTTTTCCGTTGGTTGAAAGGAACGACCCTATTCTTGTTGACTTTACAAAATTTTGTGATGAAATGAGGAAGTTATTTGATAGGAAGGCTTATTCTCTGTCTCTGGATAGGGAACTAATTACATTGAAACAGGGCACACGAGATTTACTGCCTTATATAACCGAATTCAATAGACTAGTAGTGGAAACAGAGTGGCCACAAGAAAAACGCATCTCCTTATTCTATCAAGGGCTGCGTAGTGATCTGAAGGATGTCCTTGCATCAGTAGTTCCTTTACCTGTCACTTGTGAGGGGCTTATTGATTTAACAGTGCAGTTAGACCATCGGTTGCAGGAGAGAAAGGAAGATAAGCAACGTGGTGAATTTAAAATCCCCTACATCAGGCCCAGAGTGTTGGCAGAAGGCAATTCATCTAATATGACTGGAAATGACTCAAGACAAGCAGGGGGCCTTAGAGGGCCTATCAGTGCAGAAGAGCGACAAAGGCGAAGACAACTGAAGTTGTGTATGTATTGTGGGAAGGCTGGCCATTTCATACAGAACTGTTCCATGAGAAACCAGACCCCCTATAAGGAAAGGCCAGTTGTGAAAAAAGTGCCTGTGGTGGAGTGGGCTGAAGAGCCGGCGGAAAACTGAATACCTCAAGCATGAAGGAGACGCCTTGTTTGAGGTCAGAGAAAAATGATGTCTCTTCCTTTCTCATCAATACGATCCAAAATACTGTAGCCCACATTAATGTATGTGTTACGTTGGAGGTGGCTGATGGAAAATATGAACTGGTACACGCCTTGCTTGATTGTGGAGCCACAGGGAATTTCATAGATCAAACATATGCTCATGAGTTGGGTATACTTTGTATTCGAAAACTAAAACCGGAACCTGTTAAAGCAGTTGATGGAACGGCACTGACATCTGGACCCGTGTGCTATCATACGTACCCTCTCATGATGAAAATGGGAACAACGCATATTGAAAAGATTCAATTCGATCTTATTGATGCGCCAAATTTTAAGTTGATATTGGGAATGCCCTGGCTTACCACGCATGATCCTCACGTCCAGTGGGCCGCTAGAACGATCAATATGAACTCAGTATTTTGTGCTGAGCACTGTACAAGAGCACATTACGCATCAGACATCTTTAAGGAGGATAACCCGGCTGTGTTATTGGCTTCTGGGTGTAGTGTCCAGTCCGTATGTCTTGTATCTACTTTACCTGAAGAATACGTGGACTACCAGGATGTGTTCTGCGAGAAGGAAGCAAGTAGACTACCTCCCCATAGGGAGTATGATTGTGTAATTGAGTTGGAACCCGGCGCAAGTATACCGTGCAGTAGGATATATGCACTCACGGAGCCCGAAAATACTTATTTGCAATCTTATCTAAAGAAAATGTTGGCTGCTGGTTTTATTCGCCCATCTACCTCACCTGCCTCTTCGCCGCTTTTTTTCATTTCGAAAAAGGAAGGCGGTTTGCGGGCATGTATTGATTATAGGGCAATTAACAGGATCACAAAAAAGAATAGGTATCCCTTGCCTTTGATACCGGTGCTTATGGACCAGCTGAAGGGAGCCACGGTGTTCACTAAACTGGATCTTCGGGGTGCATACCACTTGGTGAGAGTGAAGCGGGGCGACGAGTGGAAGACTGCATTCCGAACAAAATACGGCCTATATGAATATTGTGTGATGCCCTTCGGCCTCTGCAATGCCCCTGCCGCCTTCCAGTTTTTTATGGATGAGGTTTTAAGAGGGTTGTTGGACGTATCATGTATGGTCTATATCGATGATATTTTAATATATTCCAAGACGATTGACCAACATGTCCAGCATGTGGAGGCAGTGTTGCAAAGATTGCAATCAAATACATTATTCGTGAAATTGGAGAAATGTGTTGGAAACGGACGCATCCTACTATGCGTTAGGGGGCGTTCTGTCTCAGAGACATCCTGAATCCGGGCAGATCCATCCTGTTGCTTTCTTTTCCAAAAAGCTGACTCCGTCTGAAATAAATTACAGCATCACGGATAAAGAGCTGCTGGCCATCAAAAGAGCCTGTGAAGAGTGGAGACATCACTTAATGGGGGCCAGGCATACGGTGGAAATATTTACGGATCATCGTAATCTTCTCTTTCTAAAAAGTGCCAAGGCGTTGACACCTCGCCAACTCAGATGGTCTTTATTTTTTGCGGATTTCGATTTTATTATTAAGTATCGTCCAGGTCCTCAGAATGGTAA
Source organism: Lissotriton helveticus (assembly GCF_964261635.1). Taxonomy (NCBI): domain Eukaryota; kingdom Metazoa; phylum Chordata; class Amphibia; order Caudata; family Salamandridae; genus Lissotriton; species Lissotriton helveticus. The sequence continues at coordinate 1,911,974,115 of NC_136061.1, read as the reverse complement.
GGCTGATGCTTTGTCAAGACCAGCAAATCCTGCAGTTGGTTGTTGTCCGGATGAAAAGGTGGAACCGCCACCCATTCTTCGCAATGCCCTGTATCAGGAGGGGTTGACAGCGGTTATTACATCTGTGAGTTTTCTGGATGACGTGAGGAGCCAATGTGATATACCAGATACACAGGCTTGGGTGGATGTAGATCCGGTGCATCGAGGTATGAAGGATGGACTGCTGCTGCAAGATAATAAACTGTATGTTCCTGAGGGACCTTTGCGGTTACAAGCTTTGCAATGGATTCATGATTCTTCCTTAGGGGGGCATTTAGGACAACAGAAAACTTTATTGACCATGTCTCGCTCTTTTTGGTGGAACTCGATCAGAAAAGACACTTTGGAGTATGTTTCTAAATGCGCTATCTGTGCCCAAGCTAAGTCAAGTCATCAGTCTCCAAGTGGTCTGTTGCGTCCAATACCAGTACCTCCTTCTCCGTGGCATACGGTTTCTATGGATTTCATTGTTGAAATGCCCTCTTCCCATGGAAACACTGCTATTTTGGTCATTGTCGATCACTTGTCCAAAATGGGACATTTTGTTGCCTTGCCTTCATTGCCTACATCCGGGGAATTGGCCATGTCATTTCTGCAACATGTCGTGAGACTACACGGTCTTCCATCTGTTTTGATAACTGATCGGGGAACGCAATTTACATCACGTTTTTGGAAGGAGTTGTGTACCAGTATAAACATTGATGCCCGTCTGTCTTCGAGTTACCATCCTCAGACAGATGGTAAGACGGAGAGGTTAAATCAAACCCTTGAACAATATCTTAGGTGTTTCTCTCTCCAACATTGTTCTGAATGGAGTACCCTTCTATGGACTGCCGAATTCGCCTATAATAATGCCACACACTCTTCATTGGGGTGCTCACCTTTCTTTTGTTTGTTGGGTTTTCATCCCAATATGTTGCCTTTTGCCCATCCTGTCACTTCCTCACATCCTTCTATCCAGAGTCATCATGCCAATTTAAGAACAGTGTTGAGGGAGGTTAAGACACATTTGGGGGAAGCAAGGGAGAGGGACAAGCGTTATGCTGACGCAAAGAGACGAGAGGAGCCTTCCTATCAAAATGGGGATTTGGTGTGGTTGAGCACGAGGCATTTGAAGTTTAAGGGGAATACCCGATTGCAGCCGAAGTTTGTGGGTCCGTATGTTGTTCATAGTGTGATCAATCCTGTGGCTGTTAGGCTTGTCCTTCCTCCCAAGTGGCACATACATCCGGTATTCCATGTTTCCCTATTGAAGCCATGTGCTCCTGGTGTTCGCCTGCCCGTGAAACCTTGTCCTTTGGATGTGGAGGGTGATTTGGAGTATGAAGTGAGGGCGATTCTCGATTCAAAGAGAGTTCGGGGCCGAGTGATGTATTTGATTGATTGGAAGGGGTATGGGCCTGAAGATCGCTCTTGGGTACCCCGGTCTAATTTGCATTGTCCTGTCCTTTTGCGGCGTTTCCATGTTCGCTTTCCTGGAAAGCCTGGTGGACCGCCGGGACGTCGGTCATTGTGAGGGGGTTCTGTCATGATTTGGTATGGCTGGAGAATTGGGACTACTATTCCCAGAATGCCTGGTGCTAGGTGTGTCCCTTTTCTGTTTTCTTCTTTTTGCTTTTAGCCCTTCCTTTTCCTGTGTTCAGGTGCTTGGCACCTGTTTTCGTAGTGAGAGTCTCGGTCCGGAGGAAGAACATTCGTATTTGTAAAGCTGAGAGAACAGAAACGCGGTTTCTCTCTTTTGAGTGGCAGCGCATGACGCGCTGGATCTTTGCCACGAAGAATCCGCTGTTTCTCTTGCTAGAGCGGCAGCGCTAGATGCGTTGGAACTGAAGACGCCAAGATTGACTTCGCGTGTGCGAGCGCGGTCGGGTAAAGGCATTGCGCTTTTCATAAAGCGTGAAAGGAACGCTTGCACTTGTGGAAATACTGTCGCGTGGACTTGTTTAAGTCGTGCAGAAATTCCCAAGACTTTGTAGTTAGTTATAGCGCATGCCGCGCTGGATTAGTTAGGTTCATCTCGTGAGGATAACGAGTGTGTGGCGGTTACATTGGAGACTGCATCAGCGGACCTAACAATACTAGAGACTCTCACTGGTTAAGATAAGTAGAGTGCGCTGAATGTGCTTAGAGTATACGCTCTCTGTTCCAAAGAGAGTGGTATACGCTGTCATGATTGCTTTTTCTTTTCTTTACTTTATTTTTCCATTTTTGTGCCATTTTGAGTACAGCCATTTGCAGCAGTGATTATTGTAAGTGTAGTTCTCTTTCACACACTGCATTACAATGACTTGTTAACTGTTGGGTGGTGTGTGGTGACGTGTGCTTTGTTTCAATGCAGGGTCTCTGATCAGGAAGAGAAAACGCGACCATCTGGGTCTATCAAGACTTGCTGATTTGCACTGCTGCTTATATTTTATTTATCCACTTTTCCCCTTCCCCTTGTGTGATGCCCGTGGTGGAGTTGTGATACATCACTCCTGCGGTGTATTGCACATAGGGGTGGTCGGAATTAAGCATCACCATCGCTCCCGCTGTATCCTGCTATGAAAGGTTAGTTCACTCGTGTTTCAATTCATGACAGTATGGTTGCAAAGCTGAATCTTAAAGGAATTGATGGAAGGGCACCACGAGGAGTGAAGCCTGCAGCCTAATTTGAATCCACACGGGAAACCTCACCCGGCCTGGATACGGAAAGGATTGACAGATTGATAGCTCTTTCTCGATTCTGTGGGTGGTGGCGCATGGCCGTTCTTAGTTGGTGGAGCGATTTGTCTGGTTAATTCCTATAACGAACCAGACTTCTCCATGCTAACTAGTTACACGAGCCCCAGCAGTCGGCGTCCAACTTCTTGGAGGGACAAGTGGCGTTCAGCCACACGAGATCGAGCAATAACAGGTCTGTGATGCCCTTAGATGTCCGGGGCGGCACGCGCGCTACACTGAACGGATCAGCGTGTCTACGCTTTCCCGACAGGTGCGGGTAACCCGCTGAACCCCGTTCATGATAGGGATTCTGGATTGCAATTATTTCCCATGAACGAGGAATTCCCAGTAAGTGCGGGTCATAAGCTCGCGTTGATTAAGTCCCTGCCCTTTGTACACACCGACCGTCGCTACTACCGATTGGATGGTTTAGTGAGGTGCTCGGATCGGCCCCGCAGGGGTCGGCAACGGCCCTGGCAGAGCGCCGAGAAGACGATCAAACTTGACTATCTAGAGGAAGTAAAAGTCGTAACAAGGTTTCCGTAGGTGAACCTGCGGAAGGATCATTAACGGCGGAGCGGCCCGAGCAACCAACGGCGCCAGCCTGAAGCCCTCGGCCGCCTCCTGAAAGTACACCCCGTAGGCGCAGGGCCCTGGTGCACCCCGGCCGGCGGAGCTGTCCGTGGCCGCATGGGGTGATCGGGTGAGGACCGGGACTTCGGAGGGCCTGACTGACGTGTGAGGGACCGGGGATGGGGTGCGGCCCCCGTCCCCTGTCCCTGTCTGAGACCAAACCCTAGTTCAGCCGGCACGACATTCCCTCGGGTGGGGGGAAACCGAATGGCAGTGCATCCCTGGGCTGGTACCACCCCTCCCTCGAAAGGCCCTGGTGCTGGCTGGACCCTCCCGCACCAGAGACCCAGCCCGACCGGGTTCCGGGTGACCGAGGAGTGTCCCTTCTCACGCGGCAGGGTGGCCTGGAAGAGAAGGGGCTAAGGGCCTGTGAGGGGACCCCGGCTCCTCTCGGTGGGAGGTGTGCAGGATGGGGAGCTGCCGGGCTCTTCCCTTCCGGCGCCTCCGACCCGGGCGAGGGTGGTGGTGGGCTGATCGCTAGCCTGCCGGCATGGCTTGGGCCAGCCCGGCGGCCTGTGGGGCCGGGCCGATGGGCTTGAAGACTCGTGTTCCTCCCGATTACTCTGGGAGGGACCAGTGGCTGTGGGGCTGCCTGCTCCCATCGCACTGCCCGTGGGTGGGGTGGGGCTCCCAGGCCGAGTGCCTGGCAATGTTTTTTTCTCCCAACGGTGCAGTCTGACTCACAGATTAAAAGCCTTGAACGGGGCGACCTGGTCGTCTCGCTGTGCGGGCGACGGACTGACTGCATCGCCTACCTCCTGCCCCCGCAGGTGGGCGAATGTTTTTGAAATGTTGCCTGTGACTCTTGGCGGTGGATTACTCGACTCGTGCATCGAAGAACGCAGCTAGCTGCCAGAATTAGTGTGAATTGCAGGACACATTGATCATCGACACTTCGAACGCACCTTGCAGCTCCAGGTTCCTCCCGGGGCTACACCTGTCTGAGGGTCGCTCAATCGTCAATCGCCCCGGGGCTTCCCCGGGACACGGCTGGGGCTGTCGCAGGGTTAGCTCCGCTTTCCCTTCGTCCCCCCTCAAGACCCCCGTGATCACCCTGGCTGGACCCTCCTTCACCCGAGTCCCAGCCCGGTCCTGCCGTGGAGGTACGCCGCCGGCGAACCTGGCCCCCGACAAAGGGGTCCAGCGACCCGTCCGCCCCGGGGCGCCTGGCTGTCTGTGGTGTCCCACCTGCTGCCCGCACCTAGGACAGCCACCTCCCTGGCCGGCTACCCAGATGGCCTAGGAAGGCCTAGTGCCCAGGTGGCCTGGGAGGGTGCTGTACCCAGCCGCCCTTGCAGTCCGGCGAGGGTGGCTGGTCGCACCGAGGCAGCCGCTCGGGAGGCTCCTTCCGCCGGGTGGCTTGCTGCTCGCCTCCCTGCCAGACTTGCCCAGGGTCGGCAGAGTGACAGATGGCTTGGGCCGACCGGACCCTCGTCACCAGCAGACTGGATTACGGGAACGCCCTCTACGCAGGAACAACCACCAAGCTCCTGAGACGGCTGCAACGCATCCAGAATGCCTTGGCATGACTGATCCTCGATATCCCCCGACGCGGCCACATCACACCCCACCTAAGAGGCCTGCATTGGCTCCCCGTCAACAACAGGATCACCTTCAAACTCCTCATCCACGCGCACAAAGCCCTACACAACCCCGGACCAGCATAACTCAACGACCGACTCAGCTTCTACACCCCCACCCGCAGCCTCCGCTCTACCAACCTCGCCCTCGCCACAGTCCCACGCATCCGGAAAACCACCGCCGGTGGCAGATCCTTCCCCTACCTCGCCGCCAAGACCTGGAACACTCTCCCTACAAGCCTACGACAGACCCAGGATCTGCTGGCCTTCAGAAGACTCCTCAAGACCTGGCTCTTTGATCAGTAGCAGCCCCCTCACTCCCCACCCCCCCCCCCAGCGCCTTGAGACCCTCACGGGTATGTAGCGTGCTTTACAAATGTAATGATTTGATTTGATCAAATGTTATCCTGCATGGTCACTCACGCAAATGTATATCAGAAGTCCCGTGCACGCAAGAGAAGGCAACTTTAGAAGCATGAACTTGCAAATAGTAGCCTTTCTAACCTTGACTATCCTGATCATGTGACACCCTTTCCTTGGACGTAACTCCATAAAAGCTACCCCTGACAAATGATAAAAATAAAAGGGTGAAGAAGTAAAAACTCGACTAAAATCTAAAAAAGAACTGTGCTTCTCTAATAACAAAGACCATAGAGAGACGTTCTTTTTAAAATCATTAAACGCTAAATTGACAAAAAAACTATTAAAAAGCTATTTAGCATTAGAATAAAGCTGAATAAAAAAAAATGTCCTACGACTTGAAACTGCCCGATTGTTTGTGTTCGGGAGGTAGACAAAGCAATGCTGTTCTTAGCAACTGCAGACAATATTACCAGAGGCCCCCATCGGATCAGATCCATCAAGCAAACATGTTCCATCCAGCAGTCGCCGAAGGAACAGCAGCCAGTGCAGGATCCGCAGAAGTCAACCCAGAATCTAAATCATTAGGAGCAGAAGCATCACGGGAGGGCTCGTAGATTGCGTTCAGAAGCAACGGAAAGTGCAAGGGACAACAATACAAGTAGACCGTCAATAGGCTTACTACTCAGTCAGTGTCCAAAGACCGAGCCAGGTGCATTCCTAGGCATGTGTCCAGGGCACAGTCAAAAGTGCACAAGAGACAGTGGAATAAGGGCTGCACGCAGCATAGCTGCACAGAAGGAAAGGACAAGAACCATTGTTCATTTAGTTCCTGAAGTAAGGGTGCGCCAAAACACTGTATAATGTGTTCACGACACAGGAGCACATGTGAAAGTGGCAGGTTCATTTGGCCTCTTAATTGGACATCCTTTGCAGAGCAGAAAAAGCAAGGTCCTGACCATCAGGAAAAGGGCAGAAGACCTCCAAAAATGCTTCCCAGCACAGAGTGTATGAAGGCTCTAATCACTCAGAACACTGTCTGTTTTCCTATCCCTTTGGTGCTCATGACGAATGGTTCCGTCATGAGCTCCTGTGCTCATGATGGAACCATTCCTTCATGAGGACAGGAACATGAAATTCCATTTTTTTTGGGGGGCCTCGGGCGGTGTGGATGAGCTTCCCCAACCTCCTGAGACCCTTCACTCATTTTCAATCTAATGACGATCTTGCGGATGGTGCGCTGTCGTCATTAGATTGAAAACGAAATTGAAACTAAGTTTCAGTTTCAATGTTTCAGTGCTTGTGGGGCTATCTGAGCCCCAGAGCACCGAAACACTTGTAAGAAGTATCACTGGAAAGGGCAGAATCTCCCCTTTCCAATGGTACACTTCCCTAGTGGATCCCTGTTTGCTTAGGGATCGCCCTCCTGGGGCGGTCCCCAAACAGGGATCCACCCATTAGCCACCAAGGAAGGGGGAGCAGGCATTTGGTCATGGGCCTTTGCTCCCCCCATTTAATTTTCCCAGACAGCCTTTCTGCCCCCCCCCGGAGGGGGCAGAAAGCACCCTAGAAGCCAGGGATTTTTTTTAATATTCCAGGGATGGGGGCTGCCCAGAATGAGCATGCCAAAGCACCCACCCTATCCCCCAAAGAAGGAATAAGACTTTCTGCCCCATATCTGCTCCCCCGGGGGGGGCGGAGCAGAAAGCCCACTAGGCCCCCAGGTTTTTTTTTTTTTATTAATATATACTTAGGGGTGGGGCTGGCCAGAATGGGCATGCGAATAGCGACCAATCTGCCCCCTTCCCCACCGGAGGGGGCCAGAAAGCACCCTAGACGCCAGGGATTTTTTTAATACTCCAGGAGTGGGGGCTGCCCCCCACCCAAAAAAAATATATGCTACAGTCTTTCTGCCCCTCCTTGGAGGCAGTATCAGGAATCAAGCTAGTGTAGCATCTGTAATCCTAGGCAGTCAGGGAAAACAGAAGAACCTTTGTGAAGCCTCAAATGGTTAATCAGTACAGGAATCTATAGACTTACATTGTGAATTGAAATGTTCCAAGATGGCCGCTGCCTTTACTGAACTTACTGCAGGTCTGAGACAGGACGTTTTAAGACGAGTGTGCGCGCTTTCAACTGCGCACTTCAATCAAGACTTTACTGAGTGAAGTTCGTTCCTGTCCGCTCCTCTTCACAGAGTGGGAGGCGGACTTCTTGTGAAAGTATTTCTTATTTCAGGATAGCTACCCTGCCATTGTAACCCTCTAGGCTTGGAGCGGCGTCCGGTTTCAATTGCCGAATGTGAAAGCCACCGTAATTGGAGGCTGCATTCCTTAGCCTTTTCCAACTTCAAGTACGGCTCTCCTTTCCAAGGAGTTCCTTTGCCATTGTTGAGGAGCAAGAGATTCCGTTCCGGAGCCTCAGCCAGATTTTCAAACCTCACGAAAGCCGAAGTCAGTAAGGGGTTTCTGCTAGCGCATCGAACTGCACTCCTCCTCCCTATGTGGTGCTTCCTAACCTTTCCACCCTTACTTTCCTTCCCTGCTCCTACTTGGGCGTAACCCTGACAAGACTTTCTTGAGGATTATTTTGAAGCTCTTTTCACCAGCGCTTTCTTGAACCATCAAGAGTCCTTCGTTTCTATTAACCAGCGCTTTACTGAACGATTGAGGGTGAGAGTTACTGTGACATTTCAGAGTCAATTCTGCATATTGTCTACAAACAAAGTGTGTATTAATATGCTGTCATTTGTTAATCAACCTTACACAGAAGAGAAGCTAGACTACAGGAGCAAATTGGTAGCAGTTAGTGATGGCAAACAATATCAGAGTAGGTGTAGCGTTGACTGTTGTTTTGATAACCCGTCTCTCTCCCTCTCTGTGTATTAGGTATTTCCTCGCCTTGGTTCATTACCGGTAGAGCACAACATAGAAGACATCTTCCAGAGTGGGTTCCACTAACGAGAGAGTTTACCATCCTGTGGCACTCTCTTCTCTGTCCCATTCCCCCTTCCCCCTTGTTGGTCAGTGTTACCATAAATATTTGGTGGCGTCACCGGTTAGCGGGCGTTGGGAAAAAGCGTCCATCCTGCTTCCGTGGAATTCAAGTACTTCTTGACAGATTGAAGTGCCCACACATTTTATTCCACCTAGGCAGAATTGCAAAAGGTTTTAGTCTAAAGTCCTTGGGAGAAATGTTGGAGAGAATTCAAAGGGAGTTGGGAGCAGTAAGGGAGGAAAACAAAAGTTTAAAAAATGACACAGTAGCTTCCCAACAAGAAACAGTTTTGGTAACCCAGAGAGTGGATGGGTTAATAGCAGAAGCCACTCCAATACCTCAGACTTCTTCTCATAATTCCTTCTCTTAGTCGGTCCCAAGAACAGTGGCACAGGAAGTCCATTCCATTTCTCCATTAATAGCCCCCCAGCAATCTAGTGAAAAATCTAGGAGTTTGGCTGGATAAAAATGTATCCTTCGACCACCAGACCAAACAAGTGGCAGGCACTTGTTTCGGCACACTACGGGTCCTTAGGAAAACACTGGACCTTATGCCCACGCCGGTGCGCCAGACCCTAGTCCATGCATTGATAACATCCAGGCTGGACTACGGAAACGTACTATACCTAGGAGCCAGCGAAAAATGCGTCTCTAGACTGCAACGCATACAAAACGCGGCGGCCCGCTTGATCCTTCAACTACCCAGAATGGCATCATCACAAAAAGCCCTGAGAACACTCCACTGTCTCTCTATTAGGGAACGGGTGAAGTTTAAAGCCCTCTTTATAGGACATAGGATCCTTCAGGGGAGAGGCCCTAGGTACCTGCATAACTATCTCAAGCGGTATGAGCCAACACGCCAACTAAGATCCTGTGGCGTGCGGCTGGTACAGGTCCCGAAGGTAAAAAGAGCAAGAATGGGGGGAAAATCCTTCAGAGCCTCGACTGCTATGCTATGGAACAAGCTGCCAGAAAAGCTGCGCTTGGAAAACTCGGAGCTCATTTTCCGCAAAGAACTAAAAACAATCCTGTTCCCCAAACTTTAGTGTGCCAAATGTGTCCTCTCTCTACAACCAGCATCAAAAGCGTAATGGGAAACAACAGCAGCTACTAGCGCGGGGACACACCTGCTGGTGTAACCAAGCGCTTTATAAAATTTATAATAATAATAATAATACCTCTGGCTTCGCCCGAAAGGTTTTCTGGGTACCCACAGAAGGCTCAACTTTTCTTGACACAGTGCTATCTTCATTTCATGTGTCGACCTACCTTATTCCCTAACGCTCAATCCAAAGAAGACTTTACCCTCTTTTATTTGACTGGAGATGCAGCTAATTGGGCAATGCCATTGGGGACAAGAGATGACCCATTTCTGTATGACTTCAAACGATTTAAAACTGCATTTTTGAGAATCTACGATAGAAGAAAAAGATCTCAAGCAACTGACAATTAGCTCTTGGAATTATGTCAAGGCAATAAAGATTTAGTGACCTACTTAACCCAGTTTAATAAGTTAATCGTGGAAACAAACGGGCCTGAGGAAAAGAGAGCGTCTCTCTTCTATAGAGGATTACATGAAGAAATGAAAGGTACCTTAGCACAAATTCCCAACCGACCAATGGAGCGATCTGCTCTGGTGGATTTGGTGCTAGAAATAGATTTTCGGTGGGCGGAACGAAGAGGAGAAAAAAGAGAAGATTTCCACCCCCCGGATTTGATCGAGTTAGACTTGAGGCAAATAAGACCCCTGCAACTTCTTCTAAGGTGGAACTGATGCAAATTGGAATGGTCTGAGGTCCTTTGAGCAAGGAAGAGAAGCAAAGAAGAAAAAAAAAGTTTTGTATGTACTGCGGAACTTCAGGGTATTTTGTTAAGGAATGTCCAAAAAATCCCAAGATTCCTCTGAAGGGAAACCAGCAGTACCATCAGTAGACTGGGTCGCTCTGATCGTGCTAGAGAATAAAACCGCTCCAGAATCCCACCTCATAATGAATACCTTACAAACAATGGCTCCTCATTTGATTTTGCATTTGACGATTCAGTTTCAATATCGAGAAATTTCTGGGGTGGCTATAATGCTGGACTCCGAACCCACCGGAAAGTTCTGCGATATTAAGTGCGCAAAAAGAATTGGAGTAACAGCTATTCAAAAAGAAAGAAGAGAGTTGGTTTGGGCAGTTGATTGGAGTAATGTTTCTTCCGGGTCCATCACCCAACATACGGAACCATTTAAACTGATTCAAGCAGATGGTCATAGTGAAATTATTCAGTTTAATCTCATTGATGCGCCACAATTTCAGATGATTTTGGGGTTACCATGGCTCACCACTCACAACCCAAATATTGATTGGTAAAATCTGACAGTACTGATGAACTCCAAGTATTGCTCAGAACATTATCATGATCAAGACAAGTGTCCTGAACCCTCGCAAGCTTCCTTACTCTATTTTGGAGGAGCATCCATCTGTGTAATCCATTCCATGGAGATTCCTTCTGAGTATCAAGAGTTTCAAGAAGTTTTCTTTGAAAAAGAAGCGGAGAAGCTACCTCCGCATCGCCCTTATGTTTGTACCATTGAATTAGAACCGGGAGCGGTCCTCTCTTGTTCAAGAATCTATGCCTTGACTGACAATGAAAACCGTTACCTTAAGGAGTATTTGGATAGCTATTTGGCCAACAGATTTATTAGACCCTTGCAGTCCCTAGTATCCTCTCCTTTATTTTTCATCCCTAAGAAGGAAGGTTCCCATAGGACCTGCATTGATTATCGTGCATTGAATCGAGTGGCCATCAAAAATCGTTATCCTTTCCCTCTGATTTCTGTACTCCTTGATCAAGTTAAAGAAGCTCAGATTTTCACAAAATTGGACCTTCGAGGGGTGTATCATCTCATCCGTGTTAAGGAGGGCCACAAATGGAAAACAGCGTTTCAAACGAAATTCGGTTTATTCAAATACCAAGTTATGCCTTTTGGCCTATGCAATGCTCCTGCAGCCTTCCAACATTTTATTAACAACATTATGGGAGATTTGATTGATAAGATCGCAGTCATATATTTGGATGACCTCTTGATATTCACCAAGGTTCCACAGGAGCACCCTGCACAAGTCAAGATAGTTTTAGAAAGACTACGTCACCACCAATTGTGCGTGAAGGTAGAAAAATGTGTCTTTAGTGTTCGAACTGTTGAGTTTTTGGGATTTGTTCTTTCCCCAGAAGGAGTTACCATGGACCCAAAGAAGATTCAATCAGTTGTAGATTGGCCTTCCCCGAAAGATGTTAAGGAGGTTCAATGTTGAATGTACCTAGAGGCCGCCTATGGGGGGTGCTGTCAGACATGGGGATCCCCTGTAATATATTGTCTATCCTTGTGAGGTTACATGAGGATAGCTTTGCACAAGTTAGGTGGGGCACTGAGGGGCAGAAAACTAGCAGGATACCGGTGGGCAGAGGGGTCCGCCAGGGGTGCGTCCTTGCCCCAACCCTTTTTTCGCTATATGTGAATGGGGTTGTTGAACATCTGCTTGAAAAACCATCAGACGCACCATCTCTGGCGGGGGAGCGCATCCCTACACTCTTATTCGCCGATGATACGCTCCTACTATCTAAGACCCCGGTGGGCTTTCAAGGCCTTCTAGACAGCTTCCAGGCTTTTTGCACCAAGCGCGGTCTGGTAATTGACACAGAGAAGACCAAGTACTTGGTGCTAAATCCCCCCAAAAACTTGGGCGACCCCCTACTCTAAACCAAGTATCCCTCGAGAGGGTCACCGTATTTGATTATTTGGGTATTCGCATCACGGACACCATGCAGTGGGCCCCTCACCTTACCAAAATGTTGCTAAGCCATAAGAGGGTTACGGGGGCGCTCCTTAAAGAGCAGCGCTCTTCCATGACCAGGCCAATTGCTCCTGTTCTTGATATTTATAAGACAAAGGGTGTCGGCGCTACCTTGTATGGCGCTGAGCTTTGGGGCTTTTCTAACATCGATCTCTTAACTAGGTCTGAGAACAAGTTTTTAAGGGGCTTTATGTCACTTCCGCAGAGTACACCGACGCTACCACTGCTGTTCGATCTGGGCTGCCAGTCCATTTGTGAGCTGGCAAAATATCGTCCGTTGCTCCTGTGGGCTAGTCTGTGGCGAACCCCTGAACTTATTAAGTATGCAAAGGGACTAGCGGAGTTACTATCAATGGTAGGATGGCAACAAATAAAATGGCTTAGCGATCTTAAATTCTTATTAGGGGAGTTGGGACTTAGCGAAGCTTGGACTAGCCGGTCTTCTCCCCCGAAAGCCACCCTTAAGATCCGCTACTGGAAATGGGTTGCCACTAGAACCACCATTGACCCATCTCTTGGCAGGCTAACGGAAGAGTTTCTAAAACACAAGGATACACCATCCCGAGAGCTCTATGTAGATATTATCTGGAAACCCTATGATAGGGCCCTATACTTCAGATTCAGGGTTGGGGCTCTCCCTGTGCGTGCATTAACGACCCATTGGAAACCCCCGTCCCAAACTACATCTTTTTGCCCTTTTTTTACAACTAGCATTGAAACTGTTCCACATATTCTATTTGTTTGCCCGGCTTATGTACTCCCAAGGCAACGGAGGCTCAAACCCATATGTCGGGATATGGGTACCAGGCAGTCAAGTGAAGCACTCCGCATTTTAATATCCGATACCCACACATTATATGTCTGTGGTCTATCCAAGTTCTTTATCGTGGACATGGTCCATTAGAGCAAAAAGGCTTGCATTAAATGTTTAATTCTCTTGTTTTATATCCTACTTTTTAAGAAAAAGTTTTAAAACGTGTGCTCCTAATTATAAAAGAAAGTTTGTCTTTGTGTAAATGTTTTTTATATCATGGTGATGCTTTTATGATACGATTTTATCGAAATAAAGCCTTTGAACTTGTTAAGGAGGTTCAATGATTTCTGGAATTTGCAAATTTCTATCAACGTTTCATTCAAGGATTCTCACAGAGAATTATTCCCATCACCAAACTTCTAAAAAAAAAAAAGAAAAAAAAAAAGGTGTGAAGTTTCAGTGGTCTGAAGAGGCAGAGGAGGCTTTTGAGTTTCTCCAGAAAATGTTTATATCAGCTCCCATCTTACTGCATGTGTGGATCCCGCAGAACCATTCTTTGTAGAGGCGGATGCTTCTGATTTTGACATTGGAGGGGTGTCACAGTGCCATAAGAACACTGGGCAGTTACATCCTGTGGCATTTCGATGTAGGAAATTAACGCCTGCTGAAATTAATTATACCATTGCAAAAAGAGAATTGCTTGCTGTCAAAGATGCCTTTGAGGAGTGGAGACATTATTTGTTGAGTGCGAGACATATCCTGATCACAAGAATCTGCAGTTTCTAAAGACCTCTAAAACCTTGACCCCTCGACTCTTACGATGGTCTCTCTATTTTGCAGACTTTGATTTTGTGATCACTTATCGCCCTGGGAATAAGAATGGAAAAGCGGATGCTTTAGCCCGAATTCAACCTGAAACTCAAGAATCTCCTGTGATCCCACAAACCATCCTCCCAGAGACTAAGATCATCTGTACTCTTGACTTTGTGGATTTTAAAGAAGATGTACAGAGAAGTTTAACCTCAGAAGAGATACTAAATTGGACTTTACAACATTCAGGAAGAGAAGTACTTGACCAGTTACCCTACTTCAATGGTGCGCTGTACTTCAAGAGAAATCCCTACAAGCATGCCATGACCAACCTTTAGCGGGTCACAAGGGGGTGTTAAAAACTCTGGAACTCATTCAACAATATTTTTTGGTGGCCAGAAGTTCAGTCCAGTGTTAAACAATATGTGGCTAATTGTGAAATCTGTGCCCTAGGAAAAGCCATGAGACAAGCTCCCCAAGGATTATTACACCCTCTACCTATTCCTTCCCAACCCTGGCACACAATCACCATGGATCTGATAGTTGAATTACCTCCAAGTCATGGGTTCAATACTGTTAGTTTTCGTTGACACCTTCACAAAGTTGAGCCATTTAATTCTTTTAAATGGGGTTCCCACAGCAAAAGAGTAAGCTAAGCAATTCATTGAACACATTGTCAAGGTACATGGGGTCCCGAAGATTTTAATTTCTGACAGAGGTTCCCAGTTTGTGTCCCATTTTTTTTTTTAGAGTCTTTATGTTTGGTCTATGAGTAGAAGTCAGACATTCGACCAGTTATCATCCTGAAACAGGGGGTCAAACCGAAAGAATCAACCAAGAATTAGAGCAATATCTCAGGATGTTCCTTCTGGAGCAGGAGGGTGAATGGTCTGAGTTGCTATGGATGGGCGAATTTGCATTTAATAATGCTACAAATGTGTCTGCTGGGTTCTCTCCTTTTTAGGTCTCGTGCCTAGCGTTGCAGTGCGCAGCGAGAGACCTCTCGTGGGGTTTTTTAAAACTAACATAGGAATCGCACACGCTTGTGCGTGTTCTTTTCCTTTTGGCCCACGCTAGTGGCCTTTGCATGCGTCTTTTTAACAAAGACAGCACACAGTTGGCCAAAGGCGGGCGCATTGCTCCACCCATGGCCTATTGGGGTCGGTTACCCGCACCGCCGCCATGTGGTTTCAATTATCGTGCCCAGACATGGGTGCGATAATTGAAACCACATGTCTCACTGTGGCGTGCGCGTGTGCACCACTCGCGGGCTTGTTCTTTTTTTGGATCGATTTCACAGGGAAGCAACTAAATGGAAGAAGGAAAGAGAGGTTGTGAACCGTTTCTTCAAGTCACGGTTTTCAGTAATTCATTTTGTAGGCGCTCTTTGTTCCCCTCAGCACTTGTGCAGGTAGTGGGAACAGTTCTTTATTGATTATTTGTTGCGATGTAAGCCAGTGGATAATTGAATCGCAGTGCACCGCTGTACGTAGCGCTTGTTTTCATTTAACACTGTTGGTGAATGACTTTTGTTTTCAAGCTCATTGTTTTTACTGACTGTTGTATAGATTCACTCACATTCTGTCGTGTAAATGTCGTGTGATCGTTTTGTAAAACCCTGTGTTCTTGTTGCTGCAGAATATTGATTAAATATATGAATTTATTGATTGAAATGCCGTTGTCTTGTGTTACAACGCTTGCTGCAGTGACAGGAGAATTCTGTACCCCTCTGGTAGTTAATGGCCAAGTTATTAACTGGTGGAATTGATCACATGATATGAAGACGGCCGGACTGGCTGGTTGGGGGCTAAGGGATACATTTTCAAAGGTGATCTGTTTTGCCTTTTTACAGCGCTTTTGATCACGGTGTATTGCCCCCTCGCTCCCTCCCTCGTCAGGTCCCTCCTACCTCTATTATATGCCACTGCAGGTTAGAGCCCAGCGTGGCTATAGACGGGCTCTCGTTCCACCCACATGGCTCGATGCCTCTTCTACTCACCCCAAGAGGTCACTGCCTCCCCTGCTAGTATCCAGCGGTCACAGACTCTCCTTCTCAGAACCAGTGGTCTCTTCCACTCCTGTCCCACACACAGACTCTCTCTGCCTCTCCGGTTGACACCCCGGGGTCCCAGCCAGGTGGCGGCTGGTGACTTTTTCTCAAATGGTGGTGGGGGTGTAAAAGTTGGGGGGTAGGGAGGGGGAGTTTTACTTATCAAGCAAGCCAACCTGACTGAAATACAGACGGAAGATCCAGCCAAACTAATTTGACTTGTGCTTTGGAATTTGTGACGATGCAACAGAACTGCAGAAGTATAGAGTGAACAGAAACATCTGAGATACCCTGCTTTTAAATGTTTTCTCTTGCTTTCTAGTTCACAAATAGTCAAAGCTCTCTGCCTGTCAAAATGTGTTCAAATATTTGTGTTGTACATTACGAATGTCTTTAATATTTGATAGAATACAGTATTTCAAGTACCTTAAATATCAGGAGTGTGTGAGCACTGCTATTTACAACCTGAAAACAAACTTTTCTTGTCCTAAATCTCATCGACCAGGAACGCCCAACCCTCTCAGCACTACATTATATGAGCCAAGAAGCCAGTGACATAAACCATAAAGTCCACTGTGACCGTCAAAAATTGTTGACAGGCTAGTGATGCTACAAATCCTGTGGGAATGGAGAAGTCAGGTATGTTGCAGGTCTATGCCCCCACTGTAGGGACCGATTGGAGACCCCAGACCATCAGCTGATTTCACTGAGGCTCAAGAAGACTAACCAGAATAACTGTACCCCATGCTAGATGCCTTACATGGGTTAGGGACAATTGAGTGTTCGACAGATTCCCTTAACACCCAGCAGTTGAAGCGGACTAACAAGCATGGGCCTCACCCACAAGAGCTATTGACATTCTCAATATTTTCTTTTTACATATTGTACAGCAGCGCAGTTGAAAGTCTAAAAAAGCACTGTGATGTGGCAGCGCTCCATCTCAGTTCTTTTTTGTATAACTCATGCATAATGCACAGCCTTTCTGCTGTACATGCGTAAAATAATATTGACGACACTGATAGCTGTCCTTAAAAGCCTTTTTTCAGCCATGTTGTACAGCAACAAGACTACTGTGCGGCATGGCTGAAAGTAAAAAAAAAAGCGCTATAATTTGGTCTGCGCTGGCCATCCCACATCGCTTTTTTTCACTTTTATTTTAAAAATGCATTCCTCACAATGAACAGTTGATGCTAAATAGTTTAGTGTTCAGATAAAACAAGTAATTTCAAAATGTATCTTAATAATAATAATAATAATAATACTTTTAGGGGAGTAGGGTCTGCTTCCTATGGTCACCCCCACTTTTTGCTGTGATTTTCTGGTTTTTCGACTTTAGTGTGGCTGTGGGCCTGCTAATCAGACCCACAGCCCAGCTGGTCTCTCTAAATTGATACCGTGTACTTTAGGTACATACCTGATTGGGTATTGGGTCACCTTTGTGAGCCCCTGTATAGTGTACCATAGGTACCCAGGGCATAGGTGCATCCAAGGCCTACCAGGGGCTGCAGCATGTATTATGCCACCCCTGGCTGGCCATCCAAACTGACACCACAGGCTGATCACTCCGCTTGGGTAAGGTGGTGTAATCACCCCTTACTTAGATATAGTATACCTATATCTACCCATATATATAGACACATAGGCACCTCTAAGTCACTCCTATGGTAGGCCTCGACAATCCTGGAGGCAGAGTGCTTGGTTTTATGTGAGAGGGTACCCTAGCATGAGCTGAGCCCCTCTGCAGCTTTCGGAACCATCTCCTTATAGCTGTTCTATGATATAGCCATACCATATACTCTTAAGTGCATTATAATCCTCGCGGTTATTGCTAACGTTGGTTTGGCATTATCAAAACCTCTCGTGTAAGGTGTCAAACACTTGGAATTCTACCCCCCTGCCAGTTCTGGCGGCGGGGGTTGCATTCCACCCTTCTTGAGGGAAAAGACATGTATGTTACTGCTTTACCGGTTAAAGTTAAACCGAGCCCCAGCATCACAAAATGGATGCTGCTGCCACAGACACAAGTCTGACCTCCTGCTGCTGGACGAAACTCCGGCAGGGGAGGCCTGGACAATAGGTTTCCTGTCCAGGGAGGTGCCAGCACCTCCCCAGACAGGGAGATGTGTATTGGGACTGGGAGGGCTGCATCAGCAGATGCTTTTTGAGACACTGCTGGGGCACACAAGGTGCTCCATGCATAGCCCGGTTCAAACCAGTTGCTGGGGCACTCCAGCCCCGCTCTGGCGTGAAACTGGACAAAGGGAAAGGGGTGTAACCACCCCCTTCCCAGGTCCACCCATAGGAGGGACCTAGCAGGTAATCCAGCCCCTTAGCTTTGTATAAGTATAGGAGCTGTGTCCCCAGGACTTTAGATTATCCTGGAACGAAACTTTGATACAGAACTCTTGGACCACCCTGTGCAAACAGGCACCATCAGTAACATGCCGGTCTGCTTTGTCGACGCTCCCGCCGGAACCCGAAGACTCAGCGACACAGGAACTTGACTTCCAGACTTCTCTGACTCCGACCCACAGCAAAGCTGAGACCCGTGGCGGACACGAGAGACGTGGGACCGGATACCCTGGACATCCTGCATTTTGCTAACTGCATCGACTCCTGAGGTAATTCGAAGTTGTGCATTTGGGTACAAGAATCCCCAGACTCTAGCACCATTTGCACCGAAGCTCAGCCCTCCACACTCCACGAGTGCCGCGTGGGGCCCGCTCTTGCATTTCAGCTTGACGCGTCTTCCCGGTTGCTAGCCCATTGGCTAGTGAGCTTCCTGAAGACAAACCTTTGAAACCAAACTACTTTCCTGGTTGCTCCTGGCTTGCTCCAGCTTCCCTGCAAAGGAGAAGCTCCTCAGACCTTGCTGGTCTGCACCGAAGCCCATCTTCACTTCCTACGTGGATTACGTTTGCCAAGGCTTCTTGGGTCCAGTCCGGATACCGACACTGCAGTCAACTAGATCCTTCGTGGGACAGCTCCTGGTCGTCGTCGACACCTCCTGGCCCTCGTGGCTGCAGAGACGAGCTTCACCTCTTCACCTGAGATCAACGCAACATCGTCTGGTACCTTCCTGGTCACTGGCTAGTAACCCAGACTCTGTCCCCTCTGCTTTCAGGTTCTTCACATCTTCGATCCACCCTTGGATCCAACCGGACACTCTTCCTCTGGTCGCCTGCAGCACTTCTTTGCAGATCTCCATTGAAAGCATAGACGAAACCAGACACCAAAAGGCAACTATGCACCCGGCTTCCCTGGGTGAGGTAACATGAGTACTCCGGTGCTCCCGTGGGCCTTGACTCTCGAAGTGTCCTAGTCTAAAGGGGTTTTGTCGTAGTCCATCCGGAAATGCCCTTAAACAGTAACTTTGTAACTTTTACGATCTCCAATATAAGTCAATGGTAACTCGCGACTGTGTTTAGACACTGCACGCGTCTCCTGTGGGCCTCCTACTTCCTAACCTTTGTTTGTCTAGTGTAGCCCCAGCGATTCTCTAGGCCCTAGGCCTAGTCACTGTTTCTGTCGTGGTTCTTATACCACTTGCCATAAACTATATGGTTTGTGAGGCCCCTAGGGCAAAACTGTATTTGTGCAATTTATCGTATGCTAATTGAGTGACTTGTGATGTACTTTTACCTCTGACCTCATAAAGAGTGCAGAGGGGTTGTGTTAGAAATAAATACATATATATTTGATATATACCTTGTGTGGTGTCCTTTCATTTGGTATTCAAGGGATTATAATTGGTAAAACAGCTTGCTTCACATGCTCTCTGAAGTCTTAGCCTATGACTGTGGTCCATGCTACCACTAGGATAGCTTGTCTATAAGGTTAACTTTACAACCACGATCAATAAAGGTCGATTAGACTGGTGCACGGTGCCTACTAGAATAGTGGACATCATATGCCAGTCTAACTTCTCACAATACTCAATCAGATTTTCTCAAGCTCTTTTTTTAGACTTTTTTTTGTGTTGCACGAAAATAACACTGCATAACTCAGCTGGTGGTACCTTTGCAAAATCTTTTTCATTGGTACCAGGCTGCCAGACCGTTGAGATCCGCCTCGGCGTTTCTAGTAAGAATCCCGAGGATTAATAGAGTGAGAATGGGCGGCCGTGCTTTTAGTTTCACTGCCGCCACAATGTGGAACACGCTTCCTTTGATACTTAGGAGCAGACAAGATCTGACTTCGTTTAAAAAGGATCTCAAAACCTATCTTTTTCCAAGAGCAGAATAAGTTTATTCCAGTTGGCTGAATCTGATCTCAGCGCCAGGATACCCTCGGGGTGACAGTTTGCGCTTAATAAGCATTAAAATACATACATACATACATACATTTCCTGTGAATATACATATTTTTCACCAGTAAGCCTCAAATGTCTCAATAAATTAAGCTGTATCGTGATCCGTGCAGCCTTTAGATTTGCTAATTAACCAATGTCACACATATACATTTCTTTCTGGTACCTGCCTTACACTCAGATTGAATCTACCATAGTTGATAGCACAGGATCCCCTCCCTGTCCCTATCAGCCATAGGAACTTTATTTTCGATATTAACAGTTCAGGAATGTTTTGTTTTTTTTAAACACAAATTAGCGGGAAGACGTAACAGAAATTTCCCTGTTCTTCCTTGCCTTTGACCTGTCAGACATGATTACGTGTCTCATTCCTACTTCCGAGCTCCCAAGTATGTCACGGTATTAAAAAGCGTGCTACATCCATTTAGTCTTGAATTTATTTAACCAAAAATATGAAACCTGGCCTCCTATTTAATCATAGTAAACTTAAGGCTCCTTTCTTCCAGTTTTTATTAGTGCCAACTTGGCCCGTGGGCATTGCAGCACTTTACATGAGCGACGTCATACTATGCATAATCTGATTAATTTTTCGTTTACAGGTTCATAAAGATGAAGGGATTGCACAAAAACACAGGACCTTCAGACTACGCAGGAACTTTAACCGAGTATCCCAGTTTCAAACGCGGCCGCGCGGGCAGTCACGTAACATCCTCCCATTCAACGCAATTTAACGCTAGAGGAATGCTGCGAGCTACCAATGTTGTGAATGTATTTATTTATTGCAATTTTATTATTAGGCTCAGCATCTGCCTTCCACGGGCGGCACTCTTGATAACTTTTATGGCCAACATTGCAATCCTGGCTGAAAAGATAGTGCAGCCTGCCTTTCGTTCTTTATTTGTTACCTCGAGGCTCCAGCACTGTCTGGGTGCCGGAGGAGCAGTGTTAGAAGTGGGCGGGGACGGAAGGGCACGGCGTGCCCCTACTTCTAAAAATGATGCTAGTCCGTTCCCCTACTTCTTGGTTTTGAAAGACCGTACCGGGACTGTAGGAAGAGCCATACTTTAAAATGACACCTTTTTTTCCCCATGAGTGGTGCAATGTGAATATTGACGAAGGTCGGGCGCGTGTTGCAGCGTGAATATTGACAAAGGCCTCTGCAGTGCGCCCGACCTCCTCCCCTTCCCTGCTGAGTCTAGGGGCCTGCAAAGTGAGACTGAATGGGCCATCAGTGTAGCATATAGCGCGAAAACGGCTACCTCTGATGGCCCTGCGGCTGACTGCCGTGAGCCCGTGATTCACACCTCATTTGTGAGGACACTTCCAGGAGAAAGGCTTCCATGAGAAAGAGACTGCTGAGCGGCAACGATTAAAAGGGTTGCTGGCAGAGCAGCTCTCAGGAGACCTGCTCAGGTATTTTCTTTCTCTCGTGCTCGTTGTGCTAAATTAGTGCTGGACAAGTCCTCCGCATGTCTTCCAGCTGTAAAGTTTCATACTGAGGGTTCAGACAGTGTTTATCCCCCAAAGGTTGTCTTTTTAGCATGTCTCAACGTTTAAGCACTTTAGTTATGAGTTAACGTGAATAGACGTAAAGATTAATCTACGAACACCTAAAAAAACCTTGTTTATAGATAACTTGCACACTCCGTTCTAATGCATCGCATGCCGAAAGAACAATACACACCTAAAGACACCTGTGCATACCTAATCAACCAGGTTTATTCCAAGCAATGGTTGAAGTCCATAAATAAATTATGTGAAATGTTAGCCTAAGTGCAATCGGGACTGAATCAAATTTTTTTTGGTATTTCATCTTTAGGTAACTGCATATAAATTAGCGCACATACTTTAAAGAAAAACAGCAAGTTAAACTAATCAATGGAAAATGTACTCTTTTGTGTTATGAAACCTCAACTGGTTAATGCGACCACTACATATGTCTTTTTGTATAACCAAAGTCACAGAATTGAATCCTGGTTGGACTTGTATATTAATTGAGCACGAGGTCCATGCCTGTGAGAGAGACCACTGTGAATATGCAGGCGAACATTTTAAAATTGTATTACATACAGTAGAAGATATGCTGCCACAAAATGTGCAAACATTTAGTGTTAAAGATAAATGCTTTGAAAATATAGATTTCAGTAATACGCAATCAGAATATACCTAGAGCAAATATTTTTCAGTTCAAAGCAGTGCTGGACTGGCTGTACCTGGCATTGGGCGTTTCCCTGGAGGCTGGAAGGGTGAGGCCTGGTTTTGCAGCGGTGCTGCGATATCCGCCCCCAGTAACAAAAGCAGCAAGCGTTTCCAGCCTCCCGGGGCCAGACAGTGCTTCGCCAGGGGCTGGTGCGAGAAAATTGCCAGGGCTGGTTTGGTATCCCTATCCAGCCATGGTGCAAAGATCCATTCCTGAACTCCGCTGGTAACACCCTAACATTACCTCTCAAAAAGAATAAAACTTCCATTGATCTGATCAGGGCCGGTCCTAGGATTCGTGGGGCCCCGGGCAGGATAGGAACATGTGAGGCCCCTCTAATTTGCATAAAATGTAGTATCACAGCAAGTGACATCATAAGAAGTGTCCACTGACTAATCATTTTTTGGCACTGTTGAAGTAGCTTTGCAAGAAGCTACCTCTCTAATGTGTACATCACTGAGATGGCTACAAATACAAATAATAGCCCTAATAAAATAAGTGCAAATATTTTAAATCTGTATTATGTGGAAATGCAACACGTCAAACGGGGTTTAAAAGCTATGCCTCTATCACTCCAAAGCCAATGTTTCCAGATTAGTGCATGAATAAAATTCTAAGACAGACTGTCCCATAGCTATACAGTGGATCTTCAGGTGGCTCCCTGATACTCCAGTTGCACCAATGAAGTTCAAGGTTAAGGCATTTGCTTTTAGCAGGCATGGACATCAACATAAAGGGATCCATGATGGTTCGGGTGAGCGACCTGAAAATGCTCCAGTAAACAGAAAGCATAAATAAGAGGATGATATGGCACTTGGAAAATAAAGAGGCAGGTAATTTAAAACTTTGGCAGAAGGCTCAATGCACTTAGCAGCACATGCTAGTTCAAAGACAATTTTACCTCTCCTCCAGCCTCCTACTTTTTTTGCTGGTTCTGCCCACTTGCATTCACCTCTCTCCTCTGTGCTTTACTTTTTACCTCACCTCTTGCTCAGCCTACTTTCTTCTCTTGCTGGTTCAGCCCCTCTTACATCCACCTCATTCTGCATGCTCTCCTTTTAACGTATTATCTTTCCCCAATGCCCAAGCCTTTTACCTTTACTCTTTGGTTCTGCCACTCTTACATCCATCTTGACCCTCACACCTCCATGCTCTACTCTTTACCTCTCATCTTTCCACCTTGCCTCTGATATTCACTTGCTGATTCCTCCCCTCTTAAATCCACATCTCTCTTCTCTGTCCTACTCTTCACATCCCAACTCTCTACCCAGTCTTTATCTTCTTTGCTGGTTATGCCATCCTAAATCCAGCCATGCCTTTAACTTCTTCCCTTTCCTTTTATCTTTTCTTTCTGCTCCTACTTCATTACATACAACTCTCCCCTTACTTCCTTCCTCTCTCCTCTTGCTGATTCTGCCACTCTTCCATCAAACTCTACTACGCTATCTTCACTGCTCATCTCTCCCCCAGCCTTATAACTTTTGTCACTGGTTCTGCCCCATTTCCATCTTCTCTCGATTTTCATCCTCTTGAACACTCTAATCTTTTCTCACAGATTTTGCCTCTTACACCACCTATTTTCATTCATATTATCATCTCTTCCTCAAACTTTATTTCATGGATTCTGCCCCTTTTACATCAATCTCTCTGCTATCCCCAGCTTTGTTGCTTCTCTTTCTCGTTATGTCCTTATATCCATCTTTCTCCTCCATGCTGTATGCCTCATCTCCCCCCCCGCCTCTTACCTTTTTCACTGATTCTGGCCATCTACATCCACATCTCATCATTCCATCTCTCTTCTCTGTATAAGCTTTCTTGATTGTTCTGTCTCTCTTACATCTATATACCGCATCCATGTACTGCCATTCTTCTCTCATTTCTTCCTTCAGACTCCTAAGATTTCTTTGCTGGTCTGTCCCCTTTGCATCCACCTCTCCTCTTTGATCCCCTTACCTCTTATCTTGTCTCACTGTTTGTCTCATAAATCCATGTCTCCCTTCCATGCTCTACACTTCACTTTATCTTAACTACTGTCTCTTACCTTTCTCACAAATCCTGCCTATATTACACCCACCTCCTACCTACCTGCTGAGCTCTTCACCTCTCATCTCTCTGCAGTCTCTAGCCTTCTCTCACTGGTTCTACCTTTCTGAAAGTTACCTCTCCCCTTCGTCTCTACCCTAGCCTCTTACCTGCTCTTGGTTGTCTTGCCCTCTTATATGCAACACTCACCATTCCCTCTCTATGACACTTAAGTTTTCCTGAGGGTTCTGCTTCTCTTATATCTACCTCGCCTATCCAAACACTGCCTTTCATCTTTCTCTTCTACTTTGTTCACGGGTTCTGCATCCCTCATGTCCACCCACCCTCCATGCTCAACTCTTTTGGGGATATTCCGAAAAAAGTCATGTGACGCATCGCAGCCTCCCCCTCCCACCCCCGTGCGGCTGCGCTGCACTGCGCGACAGCCAGGGAGCAGGAGCGCACCATATCTTCAAACACTTGGCTCTCTCCTCCCCTTTCCCTTGCACCGTCACTCGTTTCAGCTCTGTGCGCCATGCACACACCCTAGCGCTGAAGCGCTAGGGTGTGTGCATGAGTGTTGCATAGGTTTTGTACAGAAGGGTACCCTTCTTGTGCAAAATACTATGCTGGGTACGATACTACGCTTTTCCCACTTTGCATACGTGCTGCGCAGTGTAGTGCGCATGCGAAGTCATAAAAGCATGGAGAAATGAAAGCATTTCTCTTGTTAGCGCCTCCTTTGAAGGGGCGTTAACTTTTGTCGCAAAACCATGTTCACAAATTTTTGTAAATATGGTTTTGCTTCAAAGGGCATGGGTGGTTACATGGGCACACCCATGTACCACCCCCTCGGCGCAAAGTAACGCAAAGCAGTGCTTTGTGCTTCTTTGCACTACTTAGAGGATGCTTTCCAGCACAAAACAAGTTTTCGCTGGAAAGAAAATAGCAGCAAAAAAAATGTGCGCTGGTTAACGTCACTTTTATGATGCAAAACCTGCACAAAAGGTTTGAAAATCTCCCCCTTCATGTTTTATCTCTATCACCTCTACTCTCCATTCACTGTTTCTGCCTCTCAAGCTTCCACCTCTCCCCTACATACCCTGCTATTCACCACTCTTCTCTCCAGCCTCTTACCTTGCTTCACGTCTTGTGCCTGGGCGCAATACAGTCCCCTGCAGCACAGATGGGCCCACAACACTTCTGAGGGCCCCATCCCTCCAGGGGCCTCCCATTCAGCCTAAGGCCAATGAATATCTGTGAGATGTGGGAGACTCTGGGGCCCATTATCACATTCTGCAGTGAGGGACCCCATCATTTTGTGTTACACAACTGCTCTCATATTACTTTTCAGATGCGTAAAGCAATGAATGGTGAGTGGCCTGAGGGGTTATATGACTTGGGTGTATCTTGGAGGGTTCATTGCACTCCCCTTGGGGTGATAAGGATGGATGTGGGATCACCCCCCCATCGCTTCCCCTAACTGAATGTTGGCATCTCAACTTAACTTTTAAAGAGCGAATTGCTCTTTCTTCCTTCGGTTCATGTAAATTACATGAAAATAAAAAATCCCAAGCGCTTATAACTGGAGTTATTATTTATGTTCAACTCCTTTTATGTTTGTTTTGGATGAACATGCTTGTTTGAGAAAAAAAAACAGAGTTGCAAAAAAAGAAAAGAATAATAAGCCCTTTATCCATTTCTTCCATAGAAGGAGCAGCGCCTTTTGTAATGTGAGATCACTCTAAGTTTTTGTGTTGTGAGCCCTGCAGGTTGCTCTGCGTTTCTTTCATGCAGGGGCAGGGCTCACTTCACACCTCACGCCAATTCAAGCATCACCCTAACTGCTGTTATGCAGATGCAGCGATTAGGCTGATCAGGGCCCAATCTGCACTGCAGCATCTGAAAGGGATGGGGTGTCTTATTGCACTTTTAGTCCATGGCAGCCGGGGAGTGAGGGGGCCCCCGCCGTGGGCCTCGCGCATTGCACCATGGCTGCAAACCCCAAGGGAGGGGCTCCCCACCTGTTACCCTTACAATGGCACCATTTCAAAGGTTGATGGGCCCGTGGGGGGGGCCCCCCTCACAGTTACACAGCCGCGAGGCCCTGGGCGGCCGCCCACTCTGCCCATGCCTAGCGCCGGCCCTGGATCTGATTAATTAAAACCTATAATGGCTCCCAAGCAGCCTTCGTATTTGATGAACAAATTGCAGACATTTACATTTCTTCCAGGTCGCAGGTACCCTTCAGAGGAGACTTGTTTCTTCCGCAGGTCTCTGTCCCTCTCCTTTACAGCACAGGAGAATCCATTCCTTCACTTTAAGCCAGTGACAGGCACCCAAAGGTCGGCATTACCTGTCCAGAGGCAGTTGTTTTTGTACAAAAAGCGATGAATCTTTACAAAACAAAGTTCATCCACCTCCGCTCCACCTGGAATGTTTTGGGTTGATTCATCAAGCGGGGTCTGAGAAAAAGGGTCCCAAAACCCGTTTCCCTCATGCAATTCCAAATAGGAATTTTGAACACCACTACTGCAAAAACTGATGAACAGAATTACACCAAGTTTGGTAAGAAGTTAGACCCTTACCCTGAAAGTGTACTTTTTAGGTCTCGCGCCTAGCATTGCAGAGCGCAGCACGAGACACTTAGTAGGTAAAAACGGAGCTTAACCTGCAATTACAGTACCGAGGCTCTGCTGATGCCCTTCAAGTCTTTTTTATGCCCGCTCGCCCTGTGCGCCCCCTGGGCAGTTTGCCGTCTATGGATGATATGCCAGGAAGTGAGGGTGGTGAGGGAGGGCTGGATCCAGGTATACTAGAAGCAGGGTAATGAGAAATATCAGGAAGTGGGGGGGAGCTAGGGGAGGACAGGATGTGGGTATGCTAGAAGCAGGGTAATGAGGGATGCCAGGATACAGAGGGGTGAAGAAAGGGCTGAATCTAGTTATGAAGAAGCATGGTAATGAGTGGTGCTAGGAAGTAAGGGTGGAAAGAGGAGAAATGAACCCTGTAAGCTAGAAGCTGGGGGAATGAATGATTCTAGGAAGTGGGGGTTCCGAAGGGAGGGCGAGATCCAACTATGGCTAGACCTAGGGTAATGAACGATCCCGGGCAGTAAGGGTGGCGAGATGAGGGTGGGACCTGGGTGTTCTAGAGTAGGGCAATATTAAGCGGTGCAAGGAGGTAGAGGACGAGGGAAAGGCTTAACCTGTCTATGCTAGAAGCAGGGTAATGATGTCTAAAAAGTAAGGGTAGTGAGCGGATGGTTGGATCTGAGTATGCTAGAAGTAAGGTAATTTGGGATACCTTGAAGTAAGGTTAGCAAATAGGGTTTAACTCTAGTAATGCTATAAGCAAGGTAACTAGCAATGCCAGGAAGTAGTGATGGCACCGGAAGGGCTGAATCACTTCTAGAACTAAG
This sequence comes from Lissotriton helveticus, assembly GCF_964261635.1. Classification (NCBI taxonomy): domain Eukaryota; kingdom Metazoa; phylum Chordata; class Amphibia; order Caudata; family Salamandridae; genus Lissotriton; species Lissotriton helveticus. The sequence continues at coordinate 1,911,946,398 of NC_136061.1, read as the reverse complement.
GTAAAGAGCAATGCCAGGAAGTAAGGGTGGTCAGAGGAAGGCTGTACCTGGGTATCCTCCAAGTTTTGTAGTGAGTAAATTCTGAAACTAAGCAGGACGAGATGAAGGCTAGATCTAAGTTTGGTAGAAGCATGGCAATAAACTATAACATGAAGTAAAGGCGGTAAGGGAAGAGCTGAAGCTGGGTATGCTAGAAGCAAGGTAATGAGTGCCAGGAAGTAAAGGTGGTGATGGGAGGGCTGTATTTGGGTATGCTGGATGCATGGTAATGAGCAGTGCTAGAAAGTGAGGATGGTGAGGGGAGAGCTGGCTCCTGACATCCTAAAAGTAAAGTAATTAGTGTTGCCTTAAATAGGGGTGGCAACAGAATGGTTTGATCCTGGGGTGCTAGAAGTAGGGTAAAGGACAATGCCAGGAAGTAAGGTGACAGGAAGGATATACCCTGTATGCAAGGAGTTGGGTAGTTAGCGAAGCCAGAACCTAAGGGTGACGAGATGAGGGTTGGATCTAAGTATGGTAGAAGCATACTAACGACTATGCCAGGTACTAAGGGTGCAAGGGTAGGGCTGAACCTGGCTATACCAGAAGCAGAATTTTGTTCAATGCCAGGAAGTGAGAGTGGGCGAAAGCAAAGCTGGATCTGGGTATGTTGGAAGCGGAGTAATGTGCGATGGCAGGAATTAAAATTGGGGAGGGCTAGATCTGGGTTTGCTGGAATCAGAGTTAAGAGTGAGGCCAAGATGTAGGTTGGCAAGAGGACGGCTCAACCCTGCTATGCCAGAAGTACGGTAATGAGCGATGCCAGGAAGTAATGGTGGCAAAGAGAGGGCAGAACATGGGTATGTATAAAGCAGGGTATTGATCGATGCCAGAATGACGGTGGGAAGGGAAGGCTCGATCTGGGTATGTTTTGCTATTTTTAGCCACACCTCCGACTCCGCCCACTAATCCAATCCTCTGCTTATTCCCGCCCTCTGAGTCTCCGCCCAGAGTTCCCCTACTTTTTTGCTCCCACTTCGACCACTGCGGAGGAGTATATACTGAATTGTCTTTACGGAAGTGTTCTGTTAACTTGCCCGAGCCTTACACTGTGAGACTACTGCATACTTTGCGCGCCAGTGCTGGTTTCCCTCCTGAAGGACAAACAGCCTGCTGCGTGATGATTATCACAAAACTGAACTCGGAGCTGCGTAGACGAAATCAACCGCGCACTCCCCCATCTTCAATTGTCCAATCAGGAGGCTTAGGAGTGCAAACATGAAGGGAGTGCTTCTGCAGTTGTTGCCACCCACTTCACTATATCGATGTAGGCAAGCCCTGCCCCGTACCATTTTGTTCAATGGCGCTCCCCATAAAATGCCTGGGCTAAGGCATTCGCGCCCTATTTAAAAGTTCATTATTGCTGCTTCCTCCAGCCACTCCCACCGTGCTGATGACATTGCTCTCCTCGTGTGTGCCTCGAGGGCGAGCAATAGCCCTCGCCCCCGGCCAGCACATGCGCAGGACTCATCTCTGACCTCACTCCTTCCTTTAAAAAAAAAAAATAGACTTTGTTTTGGAATTAGAACGAACGAAGCAGTGAGTGCTTAATTTAAAGCTGCTCCAAATGGTGTACACATTCTCTCTCTTCTCCCAGATGCTAGTAGGGCAATGCCCCTTTCGCCCATTAAGACCAGCCGCCACTGGTCCCAGCCTTTTGCTCCTTAAATGGGTTTCAGTTTACTCTGCCCATCCCAACAGGGCTCTCCCTGGCCTCACCTGCCCTTGATAAGCTGGCTCCTCGACGGGGTGCAGATCGGCTGGATGTAGTAGTTCTCCAGCTTCACCACCTCTGCAGCCATTCGATCTATCGTGGGCGTCCGGATGTCTGAGCCATGGTAGCCCATGTCCTGGAAGCCCTGGCCATCGATCAGGATGAAAATGATGTGAGGTGACCGTGCCTGGGCCAATGGGCTTGGGGGCTTCTCTAGGTGCTCGGCCGCGCTGTCCCCTAGCAGGTTAGGCTTCACCCAGTCCCAGGACACATAGCCAAAGCTCAGGAGGCTCGCCAGGGAGAAGCCGTTGAGAGCATAGTCGGCCATGGTGGGCAGCACGGGTTGGTGGCTGGGCACCTCCTACGGCGGGAAAATCTCTCGCCTAGAGGCTCGAGACTGTTGTTAGTGGATCAGAGGACCAGGCCGCTAAGTGGTCTTGATTTAATGTTCTCTCGGGCGTGGCAATACAGTACTTGCAGCTTTCATCTGTTGTAGGGTTATTGTCCTGGGGTACCTGTAGATTTAAAATACACAAAAATCTGGTGGTCTATGAAAGTATGGAAGAGAAAGAGAGACAGCACAAGTCAACCGTATACATTATGGTGTTAGCTAGAGTGCCGAATGGAATATTACATCTCATATTCGAACCACATACCATCAACGTAGACATGCATAGAGACCATTACGAAACAGCCAGATCTCCATCGACTGCCACCTGTGGCCAGTGTCATCATGTGGATATCTTGTTGTCCTTCAACACTCAGACCTTTTGGTGCAAAAGGGAGTGGTGTAATACAAAATCCGTATGGATCTCTATGACCGGTGTATGAAGTTATAATGATGATCAATGGCCAAATATGTACCTTAGTCATCCAATATCTCTACACCAAATCTGCTGGTTGTGTGATGGAGAAAGAAGAGAAAGTGCAGTGCATGTGATAATGTGATTTAAAAAGGATATGGAGGAGAAATAAATTATTTATTCTGAATATCTCTCCCAAACCTAATAAAATTCTTGCAGTTGTGGCGTGAAAACAAATATGCCGCTGCTCTTAAATGAAAATTCGGTTGACTAGTTTCAGCCTCATGGGCCACTGACCCAGGCTTTCTTCAGAACCTTATTCAGCTACTGCATGTGTGAAAACAATTCTTAATATATAATTCTCATATTACCTCCATACAGGCATGGTGAATTTGGCACACCTGAAAGACAAAGGTACAGATAGCAACAACATAATCATAAGGATATATGATCAAAACAAACATTTTTTAGCTCTTTCTTTTACATTCTACCTTCAGCATTAAAAGTTTGAAAGTATATATAGAGTTGGTAGAACCACTCACCTATCCTATATGTGGTATTGGCCTCACCTCACCCGGTAAACACTCAGGTGTATGAGACCCCGCCCTGTAATCAAAGTAAAGTATGCCATTTTAAGGGGAGACCAAAGCTCGTCTGATATACATCAATCCAAACTGCGTCTTATTCTATATACAAGGATCCAAATATAAAAATTATAAAATAAAAATAATAATCAAAACGATATCGACCAGAAAGAATTCAAAAAGTCTAGAAGGGCTACTCTGAGTCACCCTCTGACTCCACTCAGGTCGAGTACAATGCTGTTAATCTACCATTTTCTCAAATAGTTGTACATTCAAAGCTGATTATGTATTGCAAGCTCTGACTCCGAACTTTCGTCTTCTGCTGCTGACATATCTCGATATTTAAGTCTTTTGTGACAGGTCCACTTGGCAAAAAAAGAGACCTATGATATATATTCACTGATTTAAAAACTGTAATCAAAAAACTGTGGAGACTCACAAACTCTCAATTCAATTTGTATAGAGGCGGTGGTAAAGGACCCTTTGCATGTATACATAGTCAAAAGGCCTTTTTATAAACTCAAGTATCCCTTCTCTCTCTTATGCATTACACACCGGGTTCTGATGTAGACTGAACCCAGCGTGTTGACTATCCTTCCGCTTTTTAAATAGGTTGATAGAACTTTCACAACCCTTTGATCTTTATCCGTGCTTCCGCGTAATATTAAGCTATACAGAGCAACTCGACAGAAGCATTGCAGAGCCTGCAGTATTACCAAAATTCCCGAGAGGTTCTTGTGACCCTTACCTCTCCGTCAGTGCCTCGGACTTCACCACAGTGTGTGGGAGGTACCGGGGTGTCGATTGTAACGTCATTAATAATCAATCTGGGAGCGCCGAGTCACATTACGCATAGTTCAATAGAACTACAGAATGACGTCATCCGTGAGGCGTGTGTAGTTTTTTAAAGGGTGAGGTTTGTGGAAAAGTAAATTTTGCCATGTTCTGTGTCCCTACGCGTCCTCCATCATATGTTATGTGTGCATGATTAATATGCATATGTATTTCCCATGTTCGATTAAAGACGCAATTATAGTTGTGTCCACCTCTAGTATGCCTGTTTCCAGTTCTCGTGAAAACTACGAATACCAGGCCTATGTAAAGCTACGTTGCCACGTTTCTCAGTGTGCAGGTTATTTCATTGTAAAGGCCCCGTTTCTAGGCCTCAAAAGGGCCTGGACACCAGATTCAGCTCCTGTCTCCTGAAGCCCTCGCTGAGGAGAGATACAGCCCCCACCTGTATTCCTGACCCTTCACTTACTTCCTGCCTCGCAGTGCCCGGTTCAGCCTGGCTCTGCCTCTGAGTCTGCCAAGAGTATGTTATGATTCTAGTTATCAGTCCAGCCCTCCTTCTCTGCATTCCTAAAGCTACTAAATCGCATCAATAGTTACCGTCATAGTCTAGCCTTTACGTCTCCATGTTAGAGAAATACTGTATTTAATGGTCATTTAATATTCTTCATCACGCACTACATGTAGAATAATGCATGCACCAGTCTTAGAGTCTGTTAGCCTTTCCCCTCCTGACTTCTAGTTTATATCAACATGTTCTCTAAACATAAGATACTAGATAGGGTTTAGGTACATGTCGCCCTGACTCTCCAGACTTCAGTCTCTGCTCCTAGCACAGAGTTCGTAGCCCCCAGCTTCTCCTAGTAACACGTCATTGCCAGTTTGCGCGCACCATCAGGTTAGAGGTCCCGGCTCCTTAGGTAGCCCCCTCCATGTTTCCGCCCCATTCATGACATATTCTGTTACGTTTGCATCACATGTCTATGTATACGCCCTGTTACACCTACTTTCACCCTTATCTTTCGCGACTGCTACGCGTCACACCCTTTGCTCCACCCACTGCTCCGCCTATCATATGTACTGTAATGCAACTGTTTTAATATATATATGCCTGTGTATTGTTATTAAAGGTTACGCCAGTCCTTTCCCCAGAGCGCGCTCATCCCAGATCCAGCCCCGGCAGCTGCCGGGCCCTGCCATCCTATTCCTATGCAGGTTGTCCTGTTCCTGTCCTTATGCTGTAATAAACCTGCAAACTCCTACTACCTCGAATCTTGACTCTTATTTATTGAGCTATCTGTTATTGCTATGCCCAGACAAAAATAGATCCGGTATTATTTATTTATATACCACATAATGGCGCCAGAATAGGGACTTGCCCTTTCCCCACGCGCCGGTGAAGCCACGCCGGCCCCCTGACCCTCTGCAGCCGTGACGGAACCATACCGTGCACCGGCAGATATTTCTGCTTCAAGTATCCCTCAGGCCCACGGAGGAGACGGAGGTGGCGGTCCAGCATCCAGACGAGGCGGTGGAGGAACGCGGCGAGTCCCGACCAGAGCCCAAGCCGAGAGTCCAAGGTCCGAGGTATCCGGAGGCCCACCCGTAACAGAAGTCCGAAGTTCGTCCGTCCGGCGTCGAAGCAGTCCCGTCCAGTCTGAGGCCTTCCGTTTTTACTGCCCGGTGAGTACCATTACTGGGGTAGTATCTAGACAGGGTCAATCTAATTGACTCTGGTCCGAGGGTTGGTGGTACACAGACCCACAAAACGAAGTGTTCACTTCGGTGGATGCGGGTCCTGACGTGTCTCTTTATGAGACCGGTAAGTTTAGTACTGTTTTAGCAGTGCATCTAGTTCCTGTTCTAGTCTCGAGAAAATTCATGTATTCTGTTTTCCGTATTCCAGGAAGTATTCTGTTCGAACTGTTATTTTAAATGTTCTTCATGTATTTCAATGTCGTGGTATGTGTGTGAAGTAATTATCGTGTTTATTGTGTATTGTATTGTGTCCAGATTATAGTTCAGTCATGCCGCTATTTTCAAAACTGCGTCAGTTAAAAACCAGAAAAGGTCTGCTAGAAGCAGCAGTTCCTGTCCCGCCTAGGGACAGTCCAGGTCATTTTATGTATCAGAAACATGGCATAAGCGCCATATTGTATCTAGATTTATGGGTAGAGTATACCAAACAGTTAGAGGAAAAGTATAGATGGCCCGTATCAGGTACGTGGGATGCCGAGTGCATCATGAGAGTAGAAGAAGCATTATGGAAAAAGAAAGCCAGACAGTCACAGAAAGATGCCATCGAGTTATGGCGCAAAGAATCTCATAAAAGAACCGAAAAAGAAATCAGAAAGTCAGAATTAAGTAGAGAATCCTTAGAGCGAGCACAAGAAAAAGAATTAATCGAGATAGGTGAACGAGTTAAAACCGAACAGTCAGACAGACAGAGGCATGCTCTTATTAAGGGTATGTATCCTCTTCTTGCCGAGGGCTTGCCAAAAGCGACCCCGGAGGCATCCAGTAACTTTCCGCCACCCTTAGTTCCGACCAAGCTACGTCACAAACCGACCGCAGCTGATATTTTCATTTCGTCCTATTTGGACGACACAGTCCCGGAATATGCAAATCCTGTTCCTGCTCCGCCAGTCCCTGTAAATCAGGCACTTCCCGCTCCTCCAGACACCGGAGTACCTGTTACGGTACCCCCGGTCCAGCCCGCCATACAAGTCCAGCCTGCATTTCCATTTCCCACTCTGCCAGGACGAAGGGCATCAGTAGACGACTCTAGTTTAGGGGCCGCAGGAGGAGGTCCTCCAGGTACCCCGCCGCCACACAAGCGTTTAACGTTAGTCGAATTACATGCACAAGCGTCACAGCGTACGTCCAGGTATCAGTCTGTTGCAGAAATAAGAAAAGCCCTTAACGAATGTGGCTATGATCCAGTCCCAGGCGAGGATAATATGGTTTTATATTCATTACGCGTAAGAAAGGTGACCGAGTATCTGGTCACCCTACCGGATATGAAAGAAGATCTAGACAGAATATATCGTTTCATTCGTACAGGGGATGATCCAGAAAGTATTAGTGACGTCATGTTTCAAAGGAAAGCTGAAATTCAGCTCATGATATTAAAGTTTCTGATTAATTGTCTAATAAGAGAACAAGATTATCCGACCAAAGATCAAGCCGAAATGAGAACCCTGACAAAGTGGAGTGATAATATAGCCGAGGGTAAGCATAAGACCATCAGCAGTATAGAGAGTATGTACAAGAAAATTCGTAAGGAAATAATAAGGTTACATGATCAACGTAAAGCAGCACAAGTAAGCGAGAAAGAAAATGACTCTGCGGAAGAGGTAGAGGACGAGAATCCCGCCAGAATAGCGTATGTAGGAAAATCTAGATTTCCAGACCGACATTTACGCCTAGAACACAAGTCAACTTTGCATCGTCCGGCACCAGAACAAGGTTCTCTAGAACAAGTATTTCAAGCTACCGACCACATTCTGAAATCACGAATCGGTTATAGCGAGTTAAGTACTATGCATGAACAAGAACTAGTCCGATCAGCAGTCCGATGGATTACTGATTCTACCACTTTTCCAGACGAAATAGTGGCACAAATGTTTCTGAAACTGCCCCCAGCCGAGCAGCGACTGGTGGGTATGTATATGATCCAGCGCCTCATTACATTGTATGAGGGCCAACATTCTGATCCAGGTCCGTTACATGATGTCCTGAACGAGTTACTCCAGTATAAATGGAAAGGTTTAGGTACTGATTTAATTAGTGTCATTCTAGAACAGCGCCACAAATATAGTATGTTCTTGAACCCGCATTTTGTTCATGTCTCACCTCCAGAAAGTAAACCCTTTTACATAGACAGACAGAATCCGTTACGAGAAGTACACCCAGTTAGGACAACAGATGGTGAAATGCAACGAGTGTTTGTTTACACTCCGATTACAAAGATGGAACTCTTAGAGATGAAAAAGTTAATTCCCTGTCATGATAAAGATCCAGCAGGGTTCCACCGAGAATTAAAAGACATGCTCCGTATGGGAGAATACACGTATCCAGATATCATTAAAATGTTAAAAGTCCTGTTGCCCGCAGGGGTATATGAGAAACTCAAGGAAAAAGATTGGGAGGTGGGAGAGAAAAAGATCGATTGGGCAGTTCTAGAAGCTGAAGATAAGGCACGAGTACCAGGTACCGGTCTTGGAGACAAATGTAAAGAATTACCAGAATTATTGATACAAGTTTTGCCTAGATTATTGACCACTAAAAAGGAAGACTGGGATGCAATCTCAGCCTGTAAACAGAAACAAGACGAAGACATTAGTGATTTTTATTCTAGATTTGAGAAATGTTTTAGCATCAACAGTGGCCTCAAGACAAGTAGCGAGTCATACCCTCACCTTTTTGTTACTAAATTAGTCGAGAATTCAAGTCCACCAATTAAAAACCGAGTTTTGAAAGTCGAAAGTACCTGGCAAGCTAATACCCCGTCCCAGATGTTACAGATGCTTCAGTATCACCAGAATAGAATCAGAGAAGAGCAAGAACATGAGAGAAAGCGTATGAAAGACACGAAAATGAAAGTACTAGTTGCACAATCTGTTCCACAAGACAGTCAGAAGAGGGGTCCGAATCAAGCCAGTCATCCCGCAGCTCCCGTTAAAGGGAACTGCAATTATTGTAAACAGCCAGGTCATTTTATAAACGAGTGTGCTGTTCTGAAACACAACATAGCTACCGGTAAGACTAAAGAAAGACCACGTCCGCCTAGACAAGAACAAGTTTCACAGACTATTCAGCCACAGAATGCACCACAGACAGTTACTGTACCGCAGCCCATCGCTGCAACACAGCATGTTACACAGCAGATGTACCAGTATGCACAGTCCGAGTATCCAGAGTATCAACCGTATTCATGAAACAGCCTAGAGAGGGAGGTAGGCTTGCCTCTCATCGAGATACCTGTAGATCAAGAAGGTCCCTATGTTCACAGTCAAGTACTAGGGAAAGACAGAAAGTTTCTGATTGATACAGGGGCAAGTAGGACCACCATCAGTCACGCCGAAGTTCCAGGGGCTCCGCTCTCAGGCTCTAGAAATGTTTCCCTTGGATTTTCAGGAAAACCTATCGTAAATGAAATTTCAAAACCAGTTACTTTAGAAGTAGGTCCATTGTCCCGCACTACTGATCTGTTACTTACGAAGTCATGTCCAGAAAATTTATTAGGCATTAAGACACTGAAAGAGTTAGGTGCAGTTATATGCTGTTCCCCAGAGGGAATACGATTGTTCCTACGTGACTTCAAGGGTCACTATGTATTACGAGATTTTGATCCGAGATTGTCTAATGTTCCGCAGCATCTATGGGCGCAAGGTCCAACTGATGTTGGCTTTATGCAAATCACACCCCATCGTGTGACTCTCAAGCCAGGTGTAGTGTTACCACGAATCAGACAGTATAGATTGCCACCTGAGGCTGTAGCAGCCTTATCCAAAATTATTGACGAGCTCATGGCTCAAGGAGTAGTTGTAGAAACTGACTCCAACATATGTAATTCTCCGATCATTCCAGTCATGAAACGTACTGATCCAAATGCACCTCCAGTATATCGATTAGTGATTGACCTTCGAGAACTTAATAAATGCATTATTCCACAGTATCCAGTTGTCCCAGATATCTCTTCCCTATTGACAGCCATTGATTCCGAAGCCTCATTTTTTTCGGTCATAGACCTCAAGAACGCGTTTTTCAGTGTCCCCATTCATCCAGACAGCCAGTTTCTTTTCGGATTTTGTTTAAATGGAAGGAGCTATATGTTCACACGCGCTCCTCAAGGTTTCACGGAAAGTCCTAGTATTTACAGTCAAGCACTCAAGAGACAACTAGACAATATTCACATGCCAACTGACACTGCCCTGCTCCAGTATGTCGATGATCTACTGATCACAGCCCGTTCTGAACGTGCTTGCGAGCGAGCATCACTCACTGTTTTGTATTTCCTAGCCGAGATGGGGCACAAGGTGTCCCCTTCGAAGCTTCAATTCTGTGTCCAGCAAGTAATCTACTTAGGCCACTTGCTGTCCAAGTGGGGTAGGCAGTTGACACCAGACCGTATCCAGTTAATAGCGAGTCTTCCTCAGCCCAAGACCCAGAAGGAGGTACGTGCTTTTATCGGCCTTACTTCTTATTGCAGACAATGGATTCCTCAGTATGCATTTCTAGCCAAGCCACTGATACAGTTAACGACCCAGGAGGCAGCCGTATCGACTGTCCTCCCTTGGACATCTGAACATACACTTAGTTTCAATGAGTTAAAGAAAGCCCTATGCCAAGCTCCAGTCCTAGCTACACCGAACTACAGTAAGCCTTTTACACTTTTCGTTACTGAACGTGAAGGTACAGCATTATCTGTTCTCACACAAGATCAAGCAGGACAATACAAGCCTTGTGCTTATTTTTCGAGCACATTAGATCCTGTAGCCCAGGCTCTGCCTGCGTGCCTCAAGTCAGTTGCAGCCACAGCACTAGCTATCAGACAAAGTGATTCCATAGTCTTAGGACACTCCCTGACAGTACAAGTTCCACACTCTGTGGAAGTTCTTTTAAACCGAACACAAACTCAGCACTTGACAATTGCACGTTTAACAGGTTATGAATTGACACTGTTCCAGCCACACATAGAAATCAGACGCTGCAACGTTCTAAATCCTGCTACATTGTTACCATCAGTTAATCCAAATCCTGCCACACACGACTGTGTGGAAGTAGTTACCATTACGACAAAGCCAAGACAAGATCTGACAGATATTCCATTACCAGATCCCGACCTGACACTTTATGTGGATGGTTCATGCATGAGAACAAATACAGGAGAACTAGTAGCCGCGTATGCAGTGACTACTGACACCGAAGTTATAGAGACACACCGTATTGACACCCTGTCTGCTCAAGCAGCAGAGCTAGTTGCTCTGACTCAAGCCTGCATACACGCCAAGAACCTGAAAGTTAATGTTTACACAGATTCACGTTACGCATTTGGAGTTGTACACGACTTTGGAGTGCTCTGGCAGGAGAGAGGTTTCATGACTTCTCATGGAACCAAGATTCAGCATGGTCTCCTTATTCAGGCTCTGTTAGATGCCATACATTTACCGACATCCATTGCTATCATGAAGTGCAAAGCACATACGAAAGTTACTGACACTATTTCCCAAGGTAATGATCTAGCAGATCGCACAGCCAAGCTTACAGCACAGACTCCAGACATTCCAGTTAACCCGACACAGACACTTACTCCAGATCCGACTACATGTATGACAGTTAAGGACCCTACTCAAGATGTCATAGATATCCAGTTACATGCTACTCCCGATGAAATCAGGAAATGGTCCGAACAAGGAGGGGTCCAGACAGATCAAGGATGGTTAACGAAGGGTAAAACCACATGGTTTCTCCCCGACTCCATGGTTCAAGTCATTGTTAATACCGCACATAGTCCAGCACATTTAGGAGAAAAAGCTATGTTAGACAGTATCCAGAACATTTGGTTCAACAAGCATTTACGAGCTGCAGCCAAGCAGAAAGTCCGTACCTGTATGATATGTTGCCAGTTCAATCCAGGTAAAAGTGTCCCGGTGGAACAAGGTGGATTCCAGCCTCCTGACCACCCTTTTGAAGTCCTCCAGATGGATTACATTCAGATGGAGAGATGTCGAGGTTTCAAGTATGTCCTTGTAGTTGTATGCGCTTTGTCCAGGTGGACAGAGGCATATCCAGTCCCAGATTACACAGCCGCGACCACTGCCAAGCAGTTGGTTCGTGAGTTCTTCCCACGTTATGGACTCCCTAGAGTCGTATATTCTGACAACGGCCAGCCATTCTCATCTGAGTTGATGAAACATGTTTCCCTTTTGTTAGGGTACCAGTGGAAGTTCCATTGTGTACGCCATCCTGAAGCAGCCGGTCTCGTAGAGAGACATAATCAGACCCTGAAAATTCGAATTGCAAAAGTTTGTCAAGAGAAAGGTGTAGACTGGCTAGTAGCTCTGCCAGTTGCTTTGTTCTATATGCGCATGGTCGCACATTCCAGATCAGGTCTGTCCCCGTATGAGGTCGTTTTCAGCCGCCCCCCTAACATGTGGGGTACTCCTAGACCCCGAAGTATTACCGATGTTTCAAGTAATATGCTGACAGATTACCTAGCTTCCTTGATGTCTGCCCTCAACTCTTGTCGTTCACAGGTTGCCGCCGCATTTCCAGACAATACCGAGGTGGCACCGCATGAAATCGTTCCCGGATCCATGGTCCTAGTGCGAAATTTCGATCGCTCAAGTCCGCTGGAGCCTCGCTGGAAGGAGCCCCGACAGGTCCTCCTGGCCACCCGTACAGCCGTGAAGTTGGAGGGACGCAAAGGCTGGGTGCATCTATCGCACATCAAGAAGTTTTATGGATTGAAACCAGTTTCAAAGAACATTTCCGAGGATTTAAAGGACTGCCAAAGTACTATTCTTAAGGACTGTCCCGCAAAAGACAATGATACCGCACCCTCCCTGTTAGAGACAACTCCGCAACAGGAGTATAAGAAAAAGTTAAGGTCTAGTAAAATAAGTCAGCCAGTTTGATTGTCTAAGTCCTCCCCTAGGTGAAACGGTTAGACCGGTTTCTGACATGTATAAAATAGACCCCCATAGTGAGAGAGTTAGTCAAAACTCATTCCGATGTATCGTTTTTCTAAGTTTCATATTATTTCTCAACATTATGATTTCCTGCACCAGTTATGCCTTTTATCTGTATTTTCCAGTTTCTCATGTAAATAAGTCTTCTAATGTTACAGTAGAGCACACGTTTAGTGATCTGCCTCCTCATGAACTCTCTTACCGCCTCGCTATGCGTAACAATTCCTTTATCCGCATGTTACATTATTCACACCAGACCAGCAATGCCACTAATTGTTGGGTGTGTGGTCGACTCCCCCCTTTCCAGACACCGAAGGGAGTTCTGCCACTCTTTCCTTATCCATTTTCACATAATGGTTCGTGTGGAGCATGGTCCACGTTAACGTCATCCTTAACAGATATGTCTTTCCTTAACAGTACATGTTTCCCAGACAAGCAAGGTCTTCCCCACAGAACAGGGTTAGATCTAGAGAATGAAGTTTACAATTTAGGTAATTATTCTTCGAATTTCATGGTCCTGAATGTTCAGTCTGATTCTACTCCAGACTTACCTACTATATCAGTACTACCAGTCAAAGGCGAATTATGTGTCCGAAATAATGGTTCCGTACATGTAGGACACAGCGATTGTACTACTATTGTCAAGTATAGTGACAGTAGGAAATCTATTTTTAAAGCCTCACGTCATTCTTATTTTATTTGTGGTCAGACGGCATATGTTCGTCTGCCCCTCGACTGGGAGGGAACCTGTTACATTGCCTTCCTACTGCCACCTGTTTTCCTAGCCCCATCCGATTATCATAGAAATACACATCTAGTACACATTAGACATAGAAGGGAGATCGAGTCCCCAATTGTCGATTATACTGAAACTGCTCTAGAACAGTATACAGATTTCAATAGAGGTTTCTTCTTCTTCATAGGACCTATCCAGAATAGTAAGCTAATTCGTAGGTTAACCAGAACCCTTGAAGCAGTAGTTAATGAGACTGCCTCTGCTCTAGGTAATTTGACCGAAGAGCAATCTGCTATGAGATTTGTCGTTTTACAGAATCGTCTCGTCCTTGACGTCATACTGGCCGATAGGGGCGGGGCATGTAGAGTCATCGGATCTAGTTGCTGCATTTTCATTCCAAATAACGCGCCGTCTGTTTATTCAGCTATAACCAGACTCCATAAAATTGCCCATCTGTTACACCAAGATCCAGGCACCTGGACATGGTCCGGTTGGTTCTGGAATATAATTTCCGCCTGGGGGTGGAAAGTCTTGTCCCTTCTAGGTATTGCAGTAGCGATCATATTCAGTTGCTGCCTCTGTATACAATGTGGCCCTGCGATTTGCGGCATTTGTGCTACCTCTTGTATTCCTAGTCCCAAGCCCCGTTCTAAATCCCGTTCCAAGACCATTCGAGACGAGCAAATGATACTGTATGAAATGATAGATGGTATCATGAATATTGATGTTTCCTGATGGAAACGTAGTGACAAGGAGGGAATGTGGAAAAGTAAATTTTGCCATGTTCTGTGTCCCTACGCGTCCTCCATCATATGTTATGTGTGCATGATTAATATGCATATGTATTTCCCATGTTCGATTAAAGACGCAATTATAGTTGTGTCCACCTCTAGTATGCCTGTTTCCAGTTCTCGTGAAAACTACGAATACCAGGCCTATGTAAAGCTACGTTGCCACGTTTCTCAGTGTGCACGTTATTTCATTGTAAAGTCCCCGTTTCTAGGCCTCAAAAGGGCCTGGACACCAGATTCAGCTCCTGTCTCCTGAAGCCCTCGCTGAGGAGTGATACAGCCCCCACCTGTATTCCTGACCCTTCACTTACTTCCTGCCTCGCAGTGCCCGGTTCAGCCTGGCTCTGCCTCTGAGTCTGCCAAGAGTATGTTATGATTCTAGTTATCAGTCCAGCCCTCCTTCTCTGCATTCCTAAAGCTACTGAATCGCATCAATAGTTACCGTCATAGTCTAGCCTTTACGTCTCCATGTTAGAGAAATACTGTATTTAATGGTCATTTAATATTCTTCATCACGCACTACATGTAGAATAATGCATGCACCAGTCTTAGAGTCTGTTAGCCTTTCCCCTCCTGACTTCTAGTTTATATCAACATGTTCTCTAAACATAAGATACTAGATAGGGTTTAGGTACATGTCGCCCTGACTCTCCAGACTTCAGTCTCTGCTCCTAGCACAGAGTTCGTAGCCCCCAGCTTCTCCTAGTAACACGTCATTGGCAGTTTGCGCGCACCATCAGGTTAGAGGTCCCGGCTCCTTAGGTAGCCCCCTCCATGTTTCCGCCCCATTCATGACATATTCTGTTACGTTTGCATCACATGTCTATGTATACGCCCTGTTACACCTACTTTCACCCTTATCTTTCGCGACTGCTACGCGTCACACCCTTTGCTCCACCCACTGCTCCGCCTATCATATGTACTGTAATGCAACTGTTTTAATATATATATGCCTGTGTATTGTTATTAAAGGTTACGCCAGTCCTTTCCCCAGAGCGCGCTCATCCCAGATCCAGCCCCGGCAGCTGCCGGGCCCTGCCATCCTATTCCTATGCAGGTTGTCCTGTTCCTGTCCTTATGCTGTAATAAACCTGCAAACTCCTACTACCTCGAATCTTGACTCTTATTTATTGAGCTATCTGTTATTGCTATGCCCAGACAAAAATAGATCCGGTATTATTTATTTATATACCACAGGTTGCTATAACTACGTTTGTAGTTGATTTCACTTGTAAGTTATTACATATTCAGTGCGGATAGTGTACTCCAATGATTGGCCAGATCTTTTTATTGATATTGAATACAGTGTACTAGACACGACCTCTGTGTGAACCTATCTCCTAAGAAATTCGTCATTTGAAATTTGAAAGTTACGGTATGTGATGGCACTATACACCAGTGGTAGAAGCGGGGTATCTGGATAAAGACGGTTTCCCTCAGGCTCCCACAGCGCCTATTAGTACTCGGAGGGCTCTGTGTATGGCCGCAGCCCACACTTCACTTCCACTCATCTGTTAAGTAAGAGTGTATAATGTGTTCTACAAAAAACCTGGTGAACAATAAAGTTTATATGAACAATAACGTTTTTAAAGTTTTTACAATACAGTTCAGTGGTTACAGTCAAATTCGGAAAATCTTCGTATATAGTGAAACCTGCTCATTACTTGGCTATATATCTCCAAAAAAGGGGGAGGGACAGCCTAATCCTTAGGCCACGTATTAGTAAGGATAACATGGGAAAGGATAGCATGGGTAAGGAGGACAACGGTCACTTTGAATGTTAGGATTTTAAGAATATTATGGCGGCCGACGTGCTCAGTTGATACATGTGTAGCACTTCCATCGCCAGTGTATCCTTTTTAATAAAGAACCCCTTAACTCAAGAGACCTTGTAGAGCATCTCTAACCAGTACAAAATACGTGGACAATTAGCAAATCAACCAGATAACATGAATTGTAACCTGGGGCCAGAATCAGTCTATTCATTACATTAAAACCCCAAAGACTCACAACAGAGTCCATGGGATTATATCATTAAGCCCCTTGGTATTGCTGCCTAATCTAAAGACCCATCTTCGCTCTTTTGTGAATAAATACTTTGCTTTATCACTCACATGTGGTGGAATGTGCGGTTTCTCAAGTACTGTTCTCGAGAAGGCATCAGGGGGATGATTGAATACAACAAAATATCTGGTTAGTTTCGTGTTAGACTTCTTGCACCTGAAACTGCTCTTGTGTTCCAACATTCGTGTTTTTGCCTTTCGAGTAGTCATCCTGTAGATTTGGCATTTAGTGTCAATAGCCTAGAGGGTTAAAGCACCTGCTGCGGAAATATGGGTGCAACATCTAGGGCACAGGTAGAAATCACGAATGGGTTAATTCAGTGCTTCATCCTTTCCTTATAAACTTAATTAAAAGCATTCTACAATACAGAGCAACAGTGTTGTGGAACTTAATACAGTATACACAAAAGTGTGCATTAAAATCAGCGTTTGAAGGCTGTTACTTGGTCCAGCATCTTTGAAGTTGAATATCCATCCGTGCCGGAGAGTCCAGGGATGCTGCCCCCTGGTGCCGGTACTGCTTCGAAGCTGGGTCCCTGCCTCAGGGTCACACATGTGCCTTCGTCCAGTGTCATGGGTCACTGGATCCCGCTTTCCAAACACCTCTCACCCATACCGGCCCCTTAAACCTGGTTGGAAACGTCCCTCCCCCGCTTCCCAGCTGACACTTTCTCTGAGCCCGGAGCCTCGAGCCCTCCTCGAACCCTGGACACCACCAGGTCTCCCGCAGCAGGGCAGCATCTATCTATACTGCACCTTCAAGGGCAAAAAAATACTTTTTCATGTCATTTCATAGCCCTGGCAGTCTGCAAGCAATGATCCTGGAAGGAGGCGTCCTGAGGAGCAGAGGTCTGCGGGTCTTTGTCCAGAGCCAGCTGTCAGAGGGGGAAATGAGAGAATACAAGCATTTGCAATGCAGTAGTTCTCACATTTACGCAAGTTTAGGCTATTGGCATTCTAAATGACAATGCCTTTTAATTATCTGTTTTAAAAGCCAAAACATAAATAAAAGGCATTGTCATTTACAATGCCAATAGCTCAAACTCAAGTAAATGTGAGACCTATTTCATTGCAAATGCTTGTTTCTTAAACGATGGCAGACATCCTAGTCCTTTTATTGGGCAAGGAGATATGAGGGTTCCTGCAGTCAGAGATCTAATGAGAGACCTTCTCCTTATTCCTAAATTAGCAGAGTCCAATTTAGCCAAGGCCTAGGTGGGGTACAAGAAACAGGCAGATTAACATCGAAAACTTGCACCAGAATATTGGGTGGGAGATCAGGTTTGGTTGTCTTCTCGTCATCTTCACCTAAAGGGCAATCGAAAACTCCAACCATGCTTTGTGGGACCTTATGAGATAGAAAAGATACTGGGTCCAGTTACTGTAAAATTAAAATTGCCCTCCAATTCAGGCATTCATCCAGTTTTCCACGTCTTTCTATTGAAGAAATACCAGGTTAGAAAAGCCTCCAGCACCTCTAGAGATAGACGGGCATACTGAATATGAAGTGAAAGATATTCTGGATTCTAAAAGAACTAGAGGGAAGCTTTATTATCTGGTGGACTGGAAGAATTATGGGCCAGAGAACAGGTCATGGGAACTTGCTGCAGATATCCATGCCCCTTGACTTCTGCGAAGATTCCACACAATGCATCCTTTCAAGCCTGGGCCGATAAATCGGCCTTGGCGAGGGGGTACTGTCAGGAATCAAGATAGAGTAGCATCAGTAATCCTAGGCAGTCAGAGAAAATAGAAGAATCTTTGTGAAGCCTCGAATGGTTAATCAGTACAGGAATCTATAGACTTACATTGTGAATTGAAACATTCCAAGATGGCCGCCCCCTTTACTGAACTTTCTGCATGTCTGAGACGGGACGTTTTAAGATGAGTGCGCGCGCTTTCAACTGCGCACTTCAATCAAGACTTTCCTGAGTGATGTTTGTTCCTGTCCGATCCTCTTCACAGAGTGGGAGGCGGACTTCTGGTGATAGTATTTTGTATTTAAGGATAGCTACCCTGCCATTGTAGCCCTCTAGGCTTAGAGCAGCGTCCGTTCTTAATTGCGGTGTGTGAAAGTCACCGTAATTGGAGGCTGCATTCCTTAGCCTTTTCCAACTTCAAGTACGGCTCTCCTTTCCAAGGAGTTCCTTTGCCATTGTTGAGGAGCGAAAAAATTCCGTTCTGTTCCAGAGCCTGAGCCGGATTTTTAAACCTCACGTCAGCCGAAGTCAGTAAGGGGTTTCTGCTTGCGCGTCGAACAGCACTCATCTCCTCCCTGTGCTGTCTTTCCTAACCTTTCAGCCCTTCTTTTCCTTCCCTGCTCCTACTTGCGCGTAACCCCGACAAGACTTTCTTGAGGATTATTTTGAAGCTCTTTTCACCAGCGCTTTCTTGAACAATCAAGAGTCCTTTGTTTCTATTAACCAGCGCTTTACTGAACTAATTAGAGTGAGAGTTACTGTGACATTTCAGAGTCAATTCTACATATTGTCTACAAACAAAGTGTGTATTTATATGCTATCATTTCTTAATCAACTTTACACAGAAGAGAAGCTAGACTAAAGGAGCAAACTGATAGGAGTTAGTGATAGCAAATGATATCAGAGTAGGTGTAGAGTTGACTTTTATTTTGATAACCCCTTCTCTCTCCCTCTCTGTGTATTAGGTATTTCCTCGCCTGGGTTCTTTACTGGTAGAGCACAGCATAGAAGACCTCTTCCAGAGTGAGTTCCACTAGTGAGAGAGTTTACTATCCTGTGGCACTCTCTTCTCTATCCCATTCCCCTTTTCCCCTTGTTGGTGAGTGTTACCATAAATATTTGGTGGCGACACCGGTGAGCAGGCATGGGGGAAAAAGGGTCCATCCTGCTTCCGTGGAATTCAGGTACTTCTTGACAGGCAGATGATGCAACAGCCGAGGGGACAGAAAGCCCACTAGGCACCAGGGTTTTTTATTTTTCCAAAGTTCAGGGCGGGCCTGTCCCGAATGGGCATGCCAAACCCCTACCCCCCAAAAAGTGCCAGTCTTTCTGCCCCCCTCGGGAGGCAGATGGAACCACTAGCCATTGATCTGCGCAGCCCACAAGGCCACAGGGATTTGTTTTTTTGTATATGTAGGGGTGGGGGTTGCTCCCACCCCCAAAAAATTACCACAGTCTTTCTGCCCCCCCATCAGGGGGTAGAAATCCAATAAGGTACCAGGGGCAAATGTTTTTTAAAATTCAGGGATGAGGCTGCCCAGAATGGGAATGCCAATGCCCCCACACCCCAAAAGAAGATGCCACTGTCTTTCTGTCCCACCTAGGAGGCAGATGGGGGCAGTAGCCCCTGATCCGCCCCCCGGGGGCGGGGGATGGTGAGCCCACAAGGCGCCAGCGATTATGCTGGGTTTTTTATACGTAGGGGTGGAGGCTGCCCAGAATGGGCATCCCAATGTCCCCACCCACCCAAACAAAATATCCAGTCTTTCTGCCCTCTTTGGGGGCATATTGTGGCAATAGCCCCTGATCTTCCCCCTCCCAGGGCGGCAGAAAGGCCACTAGGCATAGACTTTTTTGCGGAACTTTGCTACCTCTGGATTTTGGGTGCTAGCGCAGCTGGGACCCAAGGAAACCTAGCAAACCTATTCATTTTTTAAAACTAGACACCCAGGGGAATTCATGATGTGGTGACTTTTGTGTCTCTCACTTGGTTCTGTTACCCAGAATCCCTTGTAAACCTCTAACTTAGTAAAAAAAAAATCACATTTTCCTCACATTTCTGTGGTGAAAAATTCTGGAATCTGCATGGATCCCAAAAATTCCACCCACCCTGCATTCCTCTAAGTCTTTCGAGAAAAATGGTACCACACTTCTGTGGGTAGGCCTAGTGCCCGCAACAGGAAATGTCCCAATGACCCTTTTTTGCAAAGTACCTAGCTGTAGATTTTGAACCCTAGCTCTGGTGGCATCTAGGGAAATCTAGCAAACCTATACACCTTTGAAAACTAGACACTCCAGGGAATCCCGGATGGGGAAACTTGTTTGGTTCTGGCCAGGTTCTGCTAGCCAGAATCCCTTGCAAACCTCAAACTTTGTAAAGAAAAAAAAAGAAAAAAAATTCCTAACATTTCTGTGGTGGAAAGTTCTGAAATCTGCGTAGATCCAGAAACTTCCTACCAGGCAGCGTTTCCCCAGGTCCTCTGATAAAAATGGTACCTCACTCGTGTGTGACCCAAGTACCCGCGATAGGCAAGGGACGAAAAACATATTGAGGAGACATCAAAATGTCACAAAACAATCTGGTTTTGCAAGTGGAGTCACCTGGGTTTTTGGCCCCAGGCTCGACGGCTGTCTTGGGAAATCTACCAAACCCACACATTTCTGAAAACTAGACACCCAGGGGAGTCCAGCAAGGTATGGCTTAAGATGGGGACCCCAACGTTTTCCCACCCAGAATCCCCTGCAAACCTCAAATGTAGCTAAAAAAAATCACTTTTTTCTCAAATTTCTGCATGGGAAGGTTCTGGAATCTGCATGGATCCACAAATTTCCTCCCACCCAGCATTCCCCAGGTCTCCTGATTAAAAATGGTACCTCACTCGCGTGGGTGGGTCAAGTACCCACGACAGACCAGGACCGGAAACTAATTGAGGAGACTTCAAAATTACCTATCACAAAACAACCTGGTTTTCCAAGGTGGGGCATCTGGGTTCTCTTCCAGGGGATCCTCATCAATAGTCATAAGCATTAGAATATTCCCGCCCATGCGCGGGACCCCGGAAACACTATATGTGCCCCACATATATATAACTATATATATATATATATATATATATATATATATATATATATATATATATATATATATATATATTAATAAGCAATAACAGCCTACTAAACACTGGAGCTGAATCATGCTGTAAAGAATTTCCACCATACATGAACAAACATGCATTATAAACATGAGAAAACAACAATAAAGTTTGTTTTAGAACTGTTTTAATGCTCAGAAAGCAGTAGAAATTCTTATAAAAACACTGAAAGCATAGGAAGCTCCCAGGCTGCATTGCAAATCCCCAGTCTAAAAAGACTGGAAAGCTAACCTGCAGCTGAATGCAATAAACTGACACCGTGCCTTTAAGGCACCCATGACGCCCAGCTACCCATCATGCCTCAGGGGTGACAGTTAGGTCAGTTGTTCTTTCCGGCTCCTTCAGGAAGGATTCTGACAACACAGATCCACTCATTTCTGACAGAAATTTGCTTCATTTTCACAGTTTTTTTACTTACTTTGACATTGTACATCCTGTCAAGTAAGAATCTGTCTTTTTCTTGACTGTTTGATGGGTATTTTCTCTAAAATGCCTTCCCTTTTTGACAACTGCCCTTCTTGTGGCAACAAGAAGGCCAAGACAGACGGCCATGAAGTCTGTATTCTTTGTCTACCTGACAATCATGACCCAAAGGCCTGTCCTCACTGCAAAACCCTGTCAGGAAGAACTCTGAAGGACAGGGAGAGGATTCGCATCTATGGCCTAGCCCAAAAGTCATCCAGAGGAAGTTCTCCGTTAAGGAAGGGCTCTAAGAGGGCTAGAACACCTTCAAAAGACAAGTCTTCGCACCCTTCAGCCTCAGCATCGGCGCTGAGGAAAGAACTACCGGTGGGTCATTTATCTAAAAAACGACCCGCCGACGGGAAGAAGAGATTCAGGTACGTCGTTGACGTCTAGAATTCAAGACCCTCCGCCATAGTCAACTCGGCGACGATCGGCGTCGAGGACCAAGACCCCTCCGCCATCGTCAAACCGGCGGCGATCGGCGGCGAGGACCATCACCCCTCTGCCGTCGTCAACAAGGCGACGATCGGCATCGAGATCTGTGACCCCCTCCGCCGTCGTCAACCTGTCGACGATCGGCGTCGAGGAGCAGAGACCCTCCGCCTTCGTCGTCACGACGTTTGGCGTCAAGGAGAGGCTCACCTCTGCCGCCACAGAGTCCAGAATCCTCCGCCGTCGACAGACAGATGTCGATAGGCATTGAGGAAGAGATCTCCGTCGACGTCCCGTAGGCGTTCGGCGTCGAGTTTGACCAATACCCCTCCGCCGTCGTCGCATAGACACTCGACGTCGAGATTGACTGCTCTGCCGTCGCGCCAGCGACGTTCGGCGTCGAGGGCTCCGTCGTCGGCTTCACATCGCCGTTCGATGTCGAGTCATCGCCGATCCTCGCATCGCTCGCCGTCGAGGCATTCGACGTCAGAACACCCGACGTCGAGACATCATGAGCGGACTGGGTCGGCATTGAGGCACTCCGCTTCAAGGAGATCCAGAGAATCTGTGATTCTAGTGACAGAATCAGCCTCCCGATACTCGTCCTCTCATTCGTCTGGCCGAGCTGCCTCGAAGTCTAGAAGCCCTGTCCGCAATTCATCTTTGCGAGACCCTTCTTCTGCGAATGTTAGGTTGTCCTCTAGATGGAATCTGCCATTAGATCATTGGCGAGATTCAGGGGCTACGAGGCGAATGAAAGATTACGCCAGTCCTGCACATAGGTCTCTGCTTCAGAGACTAGTTGAGGAAGTGGACAGACGCAGCCCTCCCAGGCGCAGAGTTCCAGCTGAGCGATCGCCTGTGAGGAGGCCTACTAGATCTCGTTCTCCCAGAAGGGAGGAACGTTCAGGAAGATCACGCGAAAGGAGGCACAGTGCTCATCGCAGGAGTAGGAGGACGCCATCGACTTCTTCTACCTCCTCTACCCGATCTTCCAAGAGGGATTATTCTCCCACACTATCGGATAGCCCTGTATATAGGGTCTCACCAGGTGATGACATCAACACTTTCCATGATGTCCTGCAAAGAGGAGCTCAGAAGCTCAACATTGAGCTGTCTATTCCGCAAGTCGCTACGATGATGATTTTTGAGACACTTCACCAGAAGTCTGCTTCACGTCCGTTGCTGCCATTTGTTCCGGGGATTATGGACCCTGTCAAAGACCTATTCCTGGCTCCAGCGACCATTAAAGCGGTGCCGGCTCGCATCCAAAAAAAGTACAAGCTGGCCACCTCTGACCCGGTCTTTGTCAAGACTGACCCTCCTGCAGACTCAGTAATCGTAGCAGCAGCACGAAAAACACACTCGGTCACTGCTACCTCCTCAGTCCCTCAAGATAAGGACAGCAGATTACAGGACTCGCGGGGTCGTAAGGTCTGCAACTCTGCCTCTTCTACACTGAAGGTCTCCAGTGCAACTGCACTTTTGGGTAGATGTGATAGAGCCTTATGGGACTCCATGGAGCGTTTCAAGTCCAAACTGCCGAAAGAAGATCAGGAGGACTTTGAAGAGACATTGACAGAAGGCTGTCTGGTGGCGAACCAGATGATTAGCATGGCTGCGGACGGCGTAGCTCTTGCAGCGCATTCTTATGCCCATGGAATTTGCGCCAGAGGTAGTCTTGGTTGCGCCTGACAGGCCTCAAGCCCGATGCACAGCAGCGCATCTTAAATCTTCCTTTTTTTGGTTCCTCTCTCTTCGGTGAACACACTGACAAAGAGATGAGTAGAATGAAAGCCGAGCAAGAAACAGTCAAAGCAGTCGGTTTGGAGAAGAAAAAGGAGTTCAAGCGCCGTTTTAAGACCAACAAAGGCAGAGGGGCTCAACAGAGGGTTCAAACCCCTCAGTGGTCCCAGAACAAATATCAGGGCAAGACCCAGTTTCGAGGTGGAAAATCCAACCGAGGTAGAGGAGGTCATCAGCAGCAATCCTCTACATCAACGAGAGGGGGAAAGTCATGAGCAGTGGCTTCCTTTGGCGCCGTTGCCCTCTTCAGTGGCATCTGGCAGAGTGGCGCAGCATCACAAAAGATCGTTGGGTGCTGAATATTTTGCGCAATGGATACAAGCTTCGTTTCCGTGTGCTCCCAAAGAAATCTCGTCCTCACCAGTTAGATCTGCTCCGAAGAGAGGTGAAAATTCTTCTTCAAAAACGAGCTATAAAAGAAGTACCTCCCTCGCAAAGAGGAATGGGAGTCTACTCCAGATATTTTCTTGTTCCCAAAAAGGACCAGGAGAACAAGTTCCGTCCCATCCTAGACCTTCGTCTGCTAAACAAGGTCATAGTCAAAGAGAAATTCCGCATGTTGGCTCTTCACCAAATATGTCCACATCTACAGGAAGGCGATTGGATGTGTTCGGTGGATCTGCAAGATGCATACTTTCATATTCCAATTGCGCTACATCATCGCAAGTATCTGAGGTTTGTGGTCGGCAACAAACACTACCAGTATAAGGTGCTACCCTTCGGGCTCAAATCAGCTCCAAGGGTCTTCACCAAATTCATGGCAGTGGAGGCAGCTTTTCTTCACAAAAAGGGGCTTTTCGTCTATCCGTACCTAGACGACTGGCTCATAAAGGGTCCATCTCCTCTGCAAGTAGAGAGCGACTTCCACTTTTGCCTGCAACAATTGCACAATCTCGGCCTCCATGTCAACATGGAAAAGTCAGGCCAGCAGCCAACCCAGTCCATCCACTACCTAGGCTCCGTTCTGGACACAAATTTGGGAAGAGCGTTTCCTTCGGAGGAGAGACTTTTTTCGATGCAGCAAAAGTGCAGAATTCTGCTCGAGACCCGAAGTCCAACAGTCCGTCAGGTATCCTCCCTGCTGGGTTCCATGGCGTCCTGCTTCTCTCATACCGCATGCCAGGCTGAGGATGCGGCCTTTGCAACAGTCTCTAGAGGACCAGAGGGACCAATCGACAGGACGCTGGGAAGACCGGATCAGTCTTTCCCAGGCAGCGAAAATTTCTATCAAGTGGTGGACTCGACCTCGAAATCTGTTGGTGGGAGTTCCTTTTCACCAACCTCTTCCGACTCTGTCAATAGTGACGGACGGGTCCCTTCAAGGCTGGGGGGCACACATGGGGTGCCTTCAAATACAAGGTCGGTGGTCGGTGCAAGAGCAGACCTACCACATCAACATGCTGGAGCTCCGAGCGGTGCATCTCGCTCTCAAAGCCTTTCTCCCTGCAATCCAAGCCAACTCGGTCTTGGTGCAGACAGACAATACGACCACCATGTTCTACCTGAACAAACAAGGCGGCACACGATAACGCCCTCTATCTCTGGAGTCCCAAGCGATCTGGCACTGGCTTCTCGCTCGGAACCACTCGCTGGTAGCAGTGCACCTTCCAGGCGAGCTAAACATCAAGGCAGACGCACTCAGCAGGCACTTCGAAGATCAACCAGACTGGATGCTCAACGACGAGGTAGTGGCAGAGCTTTTTCGTTGCTGGGGTCATCCAACCATAGACTTGTTTGCAGACGACGAAAACAGAAAATGCCACGCCTTCGCGTCCAGATTCCACCGCCCAGGGACGCAGGGGAATGCACTCTTGATGGATTGGTCGGAGATATTTGCCTACGCATTTCCTCCCCTGTCTCTGATTCCGAAGGTGGATTCCAAGCTTCTCAGGTCGGACATGGAGATGATCCTAATAGCTCCGGACTGGCTGCGGCAGTGGTGGTATCCGGACCTTCTTCATCTGTCTGTGTGTCCACACAGACGTCTACCTTGCAGGCCGGACCAGTTGAGCAAGATGAGCGGGAGGATTCTACATCCCAACCTCCCCTCTCTGAACTTGACGGCATGGCTCCTGAAGTCCTGCAGTATGGACATCTGAATTTGCCTCCTGATTGTATGCGCATTTTAAAGGAAGCTAAGAGGCCCTCCACAAGAGCGTCATATGTGTTCAAGTGGAAGAGGTTCTATATTTGGTGTAGGGAACATCATCTTGACCCTATTAAAGGTCAGGAGGATGTTATTCTTCCATACCTTCTTTCCTTAGCAACGTCTGGTTTGAAGTATGCTTCCATTAGAGTGCACTTGTCAGCCATTGTGGCGTATAGGAAATCGCCAATCCAAAAGTCTTTCTTCCAGATGCAAGTGGTCAAGGACTTCTTACAGGGGTTAAAGAAAGTCTATCCCCCTGTTCGAAATCCTTCCCCTCCCTGGGAGTTGAATCTTGTATTATCCAAGTTGATGGGAGCTCCTTTTGAGCCCATCCACAAAGCAACGTTACAACATTTATCTTGGAAGGTCGCTTTCTTAGTTGCTATCACATCAGTGCGCAGAGTAAGCGAAATCCAAGCATTGTGTACAAAAGAGCCTTACACTGTTTTCCACCACAATAGAGTAGTATTAAGGACTCATCCATCCTTTCTACCAAAGGTTGTGTCTGATTTTCATATTACTCAGTCTATTTCTCTTTCATCTTTTTTTTCCAAACCCTGCGACCACTGCTGAGCGGTCGCTGCATTCTTTAGATCTCAAAAGAGTGCTTAAATTCTATTTGGAAAATACTAAGAGTGTTAGGAAGACTTATCAGCTTTTTGTCAACTATGGTTCCATGAGAACGGGTTTTCCAGCTGCCAAACGATCTATCTCCAGATGGATCGTCTCCTGTATTAAATTGGCTTATCAGTTAGCGGGCAAGCCCTTGCTGTTGACACCTAAAGCGCACTCTACTAGGGGGAAAGTGGCCACAGTAGCTTTCCTACATGATGTCCCTATGTCAGAGATTTGCAAGGCTGCAACCTGGAGATCAGTTCATACTTTTACAAGGCATTACTGCCTAGAATCTGATTCCAGGACTGATACTCAAGTAGGACAAGCCTCTTTGAGGAATCTATTTGGGTAGCCTGCGGCCTGTTCGAGCTTAGTTTTGTCTAGGCTCATGAATGATGTACTGTTTTTGTTGATCCTTTGCCCGCAGGGAGATGAGGTGAGGATCGCTATTCTATTCTAATGCTTATGACTATTGATGAGGATCCCCTGGAAGAGAAGGATTAGTTACCTACCTGTAATCCTAGTACTCTTCCAGGGGTATCCTCATCAAAGTCATAAGCAACCCTCCCGCCTCCCCAGGCAAAGGACTACTTTAACTTGGAGATATTGTTAACCTACATAAGGAGGTCACGCAGACGCGCAGCGGATACGCGCAGCGGGATCGCCGGATTTCCGCCGGAGTTACGCCTGAGTTCAGGGGCCATGCCTCTTACATCTAGCTCGGCGGTCTGCTCCATTCCTTCTGGAATTTACTCCTATACTGGTGAGGTTTTAAAGTCCTTACGCCCTCATATACATTCTGACTGCACCCCCTGCTTTCCACTGACTCATAATTTTAAATGTGCAGGCTGTAATTTCTTTACTGGTAGAATGTCCAAATGTAAAGCAATGAGTCAGGTTCGAACACGAGGTAGGCGAAGGAGAACTAAAATTCTTTCTAACTGCCCTACACTCCAGTTCTGGAGTATTAATTGCAGGTCCCTCCCGAAACATAAACAAAATATTTATGACTTCCTTGTTGATGAGCAGCCCGACGCTATATTTCTCACTGAAACTTGGCTCCAGGAAAGCTCTGGCCCTGACATTGCCATTGCAGTTCCTACCAATTATGTTATAGTGAGGCAGGACAGAGACTCTGGAAAAGGGGGGGCATTGCCATAATCTTTAAGTCCACTTACAGCTGTTAGTTCGAAGCCTTTCCCCTGTCTGGATGTGAAGCTGCTTCTTTCAAATTAGCAATGAATCCCCAACTTACCTTGTCGGGCCTCTTGGTTTATCGCCCTCCCGGCAATGCTCACACCTGGACATCCTCATTTGTCGAGACCATAGCTCCTCTACTTCTTAGGGCAGCAAATTTCACCATTTTAGGTGATCTCCATTTGCATCTTGAAGATCCTTTATGCACCATCAGCAGCAAGCACTTCCTATCTGATATGGAGGTTTTCAATCTTTCGTTGCGTAATTCTGGATCTACTCACTCTGCTGGACATCAATTGGATCCCATTCTTTCTAATCTTCCTTTTGATTGTACACAGAGTGCTCGCCCGTTGGAGTGGTCCGACCATTTCGCAGTCCACTTTTGTTTATTCCACACTAAGAACCTGGTAAAGAGTGGCAGCGGTAAGGGCGAACTAATCCATTGTTGGGCTAAACTTGATGTTCCGAAGTTAAACCAACACCTTTTGAACACCCGCCCTGAGAACATTGATGTCCCGGTTTCGGAACTGAATACCGCTGTATCACACTGGCTTACTAATGCTGTAACCACTCTTCTTCCTTTAACACCGAAACATTGTAGGTCTCACCGTTCCCCGGCACCTTGGTTCTCTGCTGATTTGAAGATCCTACGAACCAACTGCAAGGCTCTCGAAAGGAAATAGAGGCATTCTTACTCGGTTTCCCGGAAAACTGCCTATAAAGAGGCTTTGAGGGGATACCACTCACAATGCAAAATCGCGAGAGCTGCACACACTGTGAGTACAGTGACGCAAGCACAGAACTGCCCACGTACTCTCTTCTCGGTTGTCAAGAAGCTGACAGGAGCGGATACTGTCCCGATTCCTCCAGTCTTGGAGGAAGTTCAGTGTAATTCCATTGCTGAATTTTTTATTGCCAAGGTTGAGCGCATATACGAATCTATGAGCGCTCCCTTGACAGTAAATGAACTTCGATCGGGACAGACTGCGGCGATTGAACAAGCGCTTCCAACGGCGAAAGGTATAAACTGGCAACTGTTTGATGATGCCTCGTTCCTTTCCTGCCTGAGCAGTGTCAGATCTGGCTCACCCCGTGATCCTGTACCTGCGAAAATTCTAAAGTTACTGGAACTCGAACCCCGGCGGGTTCTCATGAGACTCCTCAATGCATCCCTAATTGAGTCTCATGTGTTACAGGAATGGAAGCATGCAATGGTTGTCCCTCTCCTAAAGAAGGCAGGGGCCGATGTATCCAACTTTGCCAACTTTAGACCCATTTCCCTGTTGCCTGTTCTCTCAAAAGTGATGGAAAGGCATGTTAACACTCAGTTAAACCATCTCGTGGAAAGCTCGGGATTTCTACATTCCTCCCAGTCCGGGTTTCGAGCGCATTATTCCACCGAGACCGCGCTCCTTGGGGTGACGGAGAGCTTGCGGCACGGTATCGACCGCGGGGAGACATCTGCACTCATCCTTTTGGATTTGAGTTCGGCGTTCGATACCGTGTCTCATTCCATCCTTTTGAATTCTCTCCAGTCCCTGGGAGTAGACGGTCCTGCGTTAGCCTGGATTGCCTCCTTTTTAAGTGAGCGCACTTTCCAGGTTTTCTCTACGAAAGCCGTATCTGCCAGTCATTCGTCGGCGTATGGCGTTCCCCAGGGGTCCATACTCAGCCCCCTACTATTTAACATCTATGTTAGACCCCTGGCTACCATCGCAGAGGACGCTGGGCTGACCATATTCTCATACGCCGATGACACCCAGATTTTCTCCCTTTCCAGCAGTGAGAACAACAGTGTATCGATCTTAAAGGTCGGATTGTCTCGTATAGCTGAGTAGATGCAGAGGCATCTCCTCAAGTTAAACGGTGACAAGACCAAGATCGTCATTCTGGGGGAAGAATAAAGATCTTTGGGGCCCGCAACACTGGCCCAGCGATATCCCCAGCCGGCCTCTGTAGTTCGCAACCTCTGGTTTCTTATAGACGACAAACTCTCTATGAGGCAGCAGGCCACTAAGGTGGCCGCCATCTGTTTTACTACCTTGAGATGGCTCCAGAAAATCCTATGGATGCTGCCCCATGCTACCAGGAGAACCGTTGTCCAGGCGTTAGTAACTTCTCGCCTGGACTATGGAAATGTCCTCTATCTCGGTGCCGACGCCTCTACCATCAACAAACTCCAGGTAGTACAAAACTCGTCGGCCCGACTTCTCTGTAACATTCCGAGGAGATCTTCGGCCTCACAGGCTCTTCGTGATCTACACTGGCTTAGGGTCCCAAGCCGTATTAAATTTAAAGCCCTGTGTTATCTTTAAAACTAAGCAGGGCTCGGCCCCAAAATATCTACAGAGTCTTGTTCAACCTTATATACCTAGTCGCTCATTAAGATCTTCTGCTAATGGCGATTTTGTTGTCCCAAGATTCAAACTTGCAAAGATGGGGGGCCGGTCTTTCTCCCATCTAGGCCCCAAAGCCTGGAACGCGCTACCTATCGCCCTGAAATCTGAGACTAACTTATTCTGTTTTCGGAAAAAACTTAAGACCCTACTTTTCCAATAGATTTACAAAGTCGCTCTAGCTGGTTCTCGGTATCGTTGCTGTATCTTCTTTTTTTACTTTTGTCTATCCCTGGCGCCGGGAAACCCACTGCGGGTAGCTGTTGCGCATTATAAATTCAAATAAATAAATAAATAAAATAAACCTATTGTTTCATGGTTTTTTTCAGTCCCCGCAAAGAACAACTGACCTAACTGTCACCCCTGAGGCATGATGGGAAGCTGGGTCATGGGTGCCTTAAAGGCACGTTGTCAGTGTATTGCATTCAGCTGCAGGTTAGCTTTCCAGTCTTTTTAGACTGGGGATTTGCAATGCAGCCTGGGAGCTTCCTACGCTTTCAGTGTTTTTATAAGAATTTCTACTGCTTTCAGAGCATTAAAACAGTTCTAAAACAAACTTCATTGTTGTTTTCTCATGTTTATAATGCATGTTTGTTCATGTATGGTGGAAATTCTGTACAGCATGATTCAGCTCCAGTGTTTAATAGGCTGCTATTGCTTATTTATATATATATATATATATATATATATATATTACCTACTGGCGGTCGCCAGTAGGTAGTTATAGTTAGGATCGTTTTCCATAGGAAATCCGCAACATTCTATTGGGAATAACTTTGGCGTCGAATGAGGGATCTGCCTGTAATTTTCCTTAACTTTGCCTCGCTGCGCTCCGCTCCTTCCCTGAAAGTTTCGGGGGGATCCGTCAAGCGGGGGCCAAGATAAAAGGGCGGTCCCAAAACGTATTTTCCCCATGTTAATTTCCATAGGGCGGTTGGACTCACTTTTAGCCCGAACGGCTGAATGGATTTCCACCAAACCTGGCAAAATTGTAGGGACTGGTACCCCGATGTGCCTTTGCTATGTCTCAAGATATATGCTCCAGTGGTTTTTACGAAAATTAACTTTGAAAAAATATATATTTGGCTACATTGGGCTATATATATGTTAGAGCCCAAATGTAGCCCAATGTAGCCCAAAGATGGCCACCAGAGACAAAAAAACCAAATGTAGCCCAAATATCAGCCAGATGTAGCCCAACTATAGCCCAATGACAGAATGTCCCAGAGTGTTCTAAAGAACAACTAGAGCGCTAACAGTCTTACTTATGACAAAAGTATGGCACACCTGAAGTCATCTTGATTGGAATAAAGTGTTAACACTTAAAACATTAATTTGCAAAGGAACAAAATGAGGGGGTTCATTTTGCCATAGAAATTATGATTAGTGCTGAAGAAAGAAAAATTAGGGCACATTTTGAGTGACTTCTCAAATCCTCTTATATTTCATTAAAAAAATTCTGATATGCAGTCTCCCAAGATGGCCACCAGAGAAAAAAGAGCCCAAATGTAGCCCAAATATCAGCCAGATGTAGCCCAACTATAGACCAATGACAGAATGTCCCAGAGTGTTCTAAAGAACAACTAGAACGCTAACAGTCTTACTTATGACAAAAGTATGGCACACCTGAAGTCATCTTGATTGGAATAAAGTGGTAACACTTAATACATTTAATTTGAAAAGGAATAAAATGAGGGGTTTCATTTTGCCATAGAAATTTTTATATATATATATATATATATATATATATATATATATATATATATATATATATATATATATATATATATAATATTCACTGAAAAAACCATAGGTTTCACACCAGTTATAGTTAGGAATTAGCATTTAAAAACCTATTAAATTCACTGAAAAAACCATAGGTTTCACACCAGTCATAGTTAGGTGGAAATTTTACTCGCATAAAACCATTGAAATTCCCACGTTATAGTTAGTTGGACTCACTATAACTTGCTACATTTAATAAGTCAGTTAACCAATCAATTTTACACAAAAAAACATCCATTTAGATATTTATTTACCCATTTATTCTTCCATCAACCTTTAGATATACATATATAAAAAATATGTATTTTTCAGAAAGCACATTCACTGGATGATGTCATCAGTGATGTCATTTGAGATGTCATCAGTGATGTCACTGACCATGTCATGAGTGATGTAATATGTGACGTCATCAGCAGTGCATTGCACGCGCAAGTTATAGTGAGTCCAACTAACTATAACGTGGGAATTTCAATGGTTTTATGCGAGTAAAATTTCCACCTAACTATAACTGGTGTGAAACCTATGGTTTTTTCAGTGAATATATATATATATATATATATATATATATATGTTTGCTCCTAATACACTTACTCCACGCACTCTTTCCTTCACGGGTGCTGTTAATGCGGAAAGTGTCGCCGCAAAATATTCTGCTCCTCGCCCTCCTGCCCTTTCAAGAAGACACAGCACTCACGGGGGGGAAGTCAATGGATTTATTTCAGACTTCCAAACGCAAACGCACCAGACGCGTTTCGGCTATCGCCTTCCTCTGTGGTACAGGGGTATTGCGGCCATTGCAGTTTTTTATATACACATGTGCTCAATCGTAAATAATAAACATAAACAAAGGACACAACATTTATCTTCCACATATTGTGCCAGCGCCATCTTATAATGGTGTGAGTTCATATACAACACATCATAGCATTTTTCGCTATTAATTCCGATCTAGCCCTGTATGGGCTTAAACCTACTACAATCTTGCCCTGAATGGGCCTTTTGTTGCATGAGTCCTCCGTTGTTTCAACAACTAAACGTGCTCCCCAAATTAATAAATTCAAAATTACAATTTTTTACAATTTTCCACCTATTATCCTTCAAAAATTTCCATTGTATTTATCTTTCACAGCAAACTAAGATCTTAGCAATTATACATCTTTGACTACATCCAACTATTTACATATGAAGCAAAAATATTATTCCTAGGTCAAAGAGCCCTTTAACCCAGGTGTACTGCTAGCTCCTCATGGCTGTTCAACCCGTTAGGCGCCTTTGTACAGAGATCTACTATATATCTGGATTCCAGTCTACGTAGTTTCTGTAGCCTGTCTCCCCCTCTAACGCTCATGGGTACTTGATCCAGTGCAAAATAGGAAATCAATTCATTGTTACTACCATGATGTTTCTGATAGTGTCGTGCTACTGGATAATTCACATCCCCCTTATTGATGGCTCTTAAGTGCTCTAAGATGCGAATTTTCGCTTGGTGAATGGTGCTCCCTATGTATCTCAGCCCGCAGGGACAGGTTAAACAATAAACTACATATGGCGTCGTGCACGTAAGGAATTTGCTTATTTTCATTTCCCTATCCCCTACTTTGTATGTTAATGTCTTTTTGCTGTTCCTGCACGCCTTGCACCTTCCACAAGGGAAGAAACCTGGCGGATGGTCCCCAAAAGGTTTAATCACTGGTTTTACAAAATGACTCCTGGTTAGTGTGTCTTTCAATGCCCTGGCCCTTCTGTATGTTATCATGGGTCGAGATGGTAGGTCTGTCCCTATGACTGGGTCCGTTTTTAAAAGGTTCCAGTTCTTTCGCATAATCCCCCGTAATTTATCTGCCCCCTTGGAGTAAGTTGTTATCATTCTTAGTCCCATAGCATTTTCTTTCGTGCCTGCATCCTTCTCTTTTAGTAGATCTTGTCTCTCAATTTTTTGTACTTTATTTAAGGCTTCTTCAAGAATCTTTTTACTATAGCCTCTGGCCCTGAATCTGGCTATGCTGGCTTCAGCACTGACTAGAAAATCTTCCTCTTTGGAGCAGTTCCGTTTAATCCTCAGTAATTCCCCATAGGGAATACTGTGGATTAACCTAGGGGGGTGACTACTTGTGAAATGTAGAACTGAGTTCCCTGCTGTACTTTTACGGTACAATCTCGTGGCAATTTGACCATCCCTCACCATTACTTCCAAATCCAAATAGTTTACTTTTGTGCAACTGATTTCTGCAGTGAATTTATATATATATATATATATATATATATATATATATATATATATATATATATATATATATATATATATATATAGTTACACTCGTTCTCAATCCGACTATGTAGAAGGACACAGAGACAGAACACCAGGAGATCCTTGCACAAATCCTTTATTGTGCACTCATAGAACAAGGACGACGCGTTTCGGCGTTAGCCTTTTTCAAGTAGCCACCATTTTGAATTTCACCTGCCGGATTAACGGAACTACATTTCCCGGCAGCTGACGCGGTTCTGTAGTTCTGAATCACGTATCATGGGACAGTTACTAGTTGACACGCCAATAGTCTTACCATTATGCCCTATTGAATGTTCGTATGAAAGCAAAATGGGAACAGAATTTGAACACAGAGAATGTTTATAAATGTTATGTGTTTTAAATGCTGAAATGTTTCGAATTTTTGAAATACGGACTGATAAAACATCAAAGTATTTTCTTTATGTTTATATGTTTGGCAATGGAAGTAGGACTTGTATGTGGCGAAATTCAAAATGGTGGCTACTTGAAAAAGGCTAACGCCGAAACGCGTCGTCCTTGTTCTATGAGTGCACAATAAAGGATTTGTGCAAGGATCTTCTGGTGTGCTGTCTATGTGTCCTTCTACATAGTCGGATTGAGAACGAGTGTAAGATAAAGAGTGGCGGCTGCTGCCACCAGCGGCACCAGCGTTGTCCGGTCGAGGATCGCGCTAGCAGCGTTTTGCAGCATATATATATATATATATATATATATATATATATATATATAGTTATATATATATGTGGGGCACTTATAATATAGTGTTTCCGGGGTACCGTGCATGGGCGGAAATATTCTAATGCTTATGACTTTGATGAGGATACCCCAGGAAGAGAACTAGGATTACAGGTAAGTAACTAATCGTTTTTTGGCCGCCGGGTTCGGCGGCCATCTTGGGAAACCTACCACACCGACACATTTCTGAAAACTAGACACCCGGGTGAGTCCAGCGAGAAATGTCTTGTGTGGATCCCCCAACGTTTTCCTACCCACAGTGTCCTGTAACCCTCAAATTTAGCTGAGGAAAACACATTTTCCACATATTTCTGGGAGGAATCACCATGTTGGCACAAATGTCCTACCTCACAGCATTACCTTCAGTCTATGAGTAAAATGATACCTCTCTTGTGTGGGTGGTGCAAGGGCCTATGACTGGGAAGAGCCCAAAACTTAGGCATTAAGGGTATAGCACCAAGTATTCTAAGGGCTACATTTTTCGAAAAATACGTTTTTCGCCAATTCTGCATTGGACACCCATACAATTGAGGTATCATTTTACTCGGGACTCTAAGGAGAAGGCTGTGGGGTAGGACATTTGTGTCGACACGGTGATTACACATAAAAATATGTAGAAAATGTGTTTTTTTCACCTAAATTTGAGGTTTGCAGGGGATTCTGGTTAGGGAAACTTTGGGGGATCCACCCAAGCCATACCTCATTGGACTCCCCAGAGTGTCAAGTTTTCTGAAATGTGTGGGTTTGGTAGATTCCCTAGGGTGCCGCGAGCTCGGGTCCAAAAAACCAGGTGTCCACCCCCACCCCTCTGCCCCCAAAACCAGGTTGTTTTGTTATAGGTAATTTTGAAGTCTCCACAGTATGATTTAGGCCATTTGCTGTTGCAGCCACTATGCCTACCCATACAAGTGAGGTACCATTTTGTATCTGGAGACCGGGGGAAACGCTGGGTGGTAAGAAATTTGTGTCAGCCCGGTGATCCTACAACTTTCCCACACAGAAATGTGAGAAGTTTAATTTTAACAAAATGTGAGGTTTGAAGGGGATTCTGGGTAGGGAAATGTTGGGGGACCCACGCAAGTCATACCTTGCTGGACTCCCCCCGGGTGTCTAGTTTTCAGAAATGTGTGAGTTTGGTAGGTTTCCCTAGATGGCCACCGAGCCCGGGGCCTAAAACTCATGGGAACCCCCTAGCAAAACCAGGTTGTTTCGATGTCACCTCAATAGGTTATGGGCCCTTGCCTGTCGGGGGTACTTGACCCACCTACACGAGTGAGGTACCATTTTGATCTGAAGACCTGGGGGAACGCTGGGTGATAGGAAATTTGTGGATCCACGCAGATTCCAGAACTTTCCCTCACAGAAATGTGAGAACAAAAATGATATTTTCAGCTAAATGTGAGGTTTGCAGGGGATTCTGGGTAGAAAAACATTGGGGGACCCAAGCAAGCCATACCTTGCTGTACTCCCCAGAGTGTCTAGGTTTCAGAAATGTATGGGTTTGGTAGGTTTCCCAAGATGGCCGCAGAGCCCGGGGCCAAAAACCCAGGTAACACCCCCCCTTACAAAACCAGGTTGTTTTGTTTTAGGTCATTTTGATGTCTCCTCAATCTCAATATGTGTTGGGCCCTTGCCTGTACTTGACCCACCCTTGAGAGTGAGGTGCCATTTTTATCTGGAGACCTGGAGGAACACTGTGTGGTAGAAAAGTTGTGGATCCACGTAGTTTCCAGAACTTTCCCACACAGAATTTTGAGAAAAGGTGATCTTTTTGGACAATTTTGAGGTTTGCAAGGGATTTTGGGTAACAGACCCTGGTGAGAGCAGACAAGTCACCCCATCCTGGATTCCCCTGGGTGTCTAGTTTTAAAAAATGTATAGGTTTGCTAGGTTTCCCTCGGTGCCGGCAGAGCTAGGGTTCGAAATCTACAGCTAGGCAAAAAAGGGTCCATTTTCACAGTGAAAATGTGGTGTGTCCACGTTGCGTTTTGGGCTGTTTCCTGTCGCGGGCACCAGGCCTACCCACACAAGTGAGGTTCCATTTTTCTCGGGAGATTTAGGGTAACCCAGAATTGTAGATCAACTGTTATTACCTATTGACTTTCAATGCGTTTCTGCCTTCCAAATGAAAGACAATGTGTAAAAAACTAGGTCGCTTTGAAAAATGTCCTATAATTCTCATGCTAGTATGGGTACTCACAATTTCGGAAATGTGCAAATATCTATTGTTTCTAAACTCTATATTTTGTTCCAGTTTCAGAAATACATAGGTGTCTTTCATACCGATTTTTCCAAATGAATTGCTATATACCCGGTACATAATAAAAAAAACATTGCAAGTCGCTGCTCAGTTGTTGGCTCTGGGTTTGTCTGATTCTTGGTGAATTTACAAGTCCTATATATACCCACAACCAGAAAGGTCCAGCGGATGTAACAGTACATTGTTTTCATAATTAGAAGTTACAGGTGAAAACGTTGGCACAAATGGCTCTTTTTTTCAACTAATTTTCAATTTTTCCTATATTCAACTGTTAGCTTCTATAAGGAAACCTTGAAGAATCTACACAAATGACCCCTTGCTGAATTCAGAGTTTTGTGTATTTTTCTTAAATGTATAGCTTTCCAGGATCCATTATTGCTTTCAGTCCCTAAAAGCTAGGAAAATCGTGATTTCAGCCCCACAAATCGTTTGTTGATACTATTTGCTGGGGAAAAAACCAGACGCTTTCATTTGCAGCACTTTTTTCCAATTTTTCCCAAAAAAACAACACATTTTAGCTGTATTTTGGCTAATTTCTGGGTCCCCTCCTGGGGAATCCACACACCCTTGGTAGATTTAGAATCCCCATGATGTTCGGAGAACAAGACGCAAATTTAATGTGCATACCTTACGTGGTCAGAAAGTTACAGGGACCTAAGCACGAACTACCCCACTTAGCCAAAAAAAGGCTTAGCACGGGGGTGGGGGGAGGGGGTTGGAGGACTAGCAGCGAAGGGGTTAAAAAAAATGTTCCACTCTTGCAGTACTAGACATGTTGTTAATAATAATAATGAAGTAGGAAATTAGTGCAAAGTAGCGACTGTATCTCAGAAGAGGACCTTGCAACTTGAGATCAAACGTCTCCTTTGCAGATGTTAAGGCCACACCCTTCTGGAACAATAAGGCTTTGTCTGTTCAAAGGGTCAAAGTGCATATTTGAAAGCTTTACTGACTGCCAAAGCATCACCTCCCTGACTGTGCTGGTAGGTGGAAACAGTACTTGTCTGCAGCTAGTCACGTCTGCAGAATCTGTCACCAGATAGGCGATGCCCGGTTTCATGCCGCAAAAGCCCTAATCATTCAACACCAAATAACTCCCATTCAGGAGCAATCTGAAAGCCGGACCATATCACAGCAGCTGGGGAACCCTTTAGATAGCTGGACAAATTTGACATGGACGCATTACACACACGAGCGCAATCTCCCTACACACTAAAGAATGCCCTAAAGTATTCTAGCAGTCAGTCCCTCTGAGAGAGACTTCAGTCTCGCCATTTCTACAGCAATATCTGAAAGGTAAATTCCATGATTTGTGCACTTATCCTAGCGCTTTGTATCTGCCTACTTGATGGTGTAGTAAACAGTATTGGAAGTGTAATTTCAAGATTGCCAGAGAAATGATTCCATGGATAATCCAATCCGCTGAAGGCATTTCTTCAACAGTGAAGCGTAATTTCTCTACTTTCTCTTTGTGTAATATAGTGTACGTTGAGTCCTTCTTTGCCATGATGGTTTGCTGTTTTGTAAGTCTTCAGGGTAAAAACAAGCTTGTGGCATTAAGGCGCTGCCATGGTACACAACCGGAACGATACGTCTGCAGAATCCAGTTTAATAACATGATCGATCTGGTTGGTATATATGACTATGTTGGTTTATTCCAATGAATCCAATAAAATATGTTTTGAAAAAAACATAATCGATCAAAGCTGTGCCTGTCCATGTTGTAAAGAGGACGTCATTCTGTATGATGTCTATCGCATATGACATGATGTTAACCGAGCCATTATGTGCTCGTGGACCATGTAGTCCTACCATTATCAACTACTGCTAGAGCTCTTTCTAGATTTGCCCTATCAATTGCGTGCAGTCTTTCAGCAGCCTCCTATTGGAAAACCTTCTACGCTTCATTGAATATTGCATACAAGAAGCGCTTTTGACAAAGTTTAAGAGTGCCTAATAAAAAGTTCTTAAGTCCCATGTCATCGGAGAGAAGGTACAAATACTGTTTCACCTGGGACAATGTAGAGGTTTTTAGCCAATCAAGGCACGACTTCCCAATACTGTAGGTTGTTACCAGCCCGAGTGTTCTGTCTGAGCGTAACGTGGGTCGGGCCTGTTGATCTTGAACTCTTTGTCACCCAGGAAACGTGCATGACATCCATTAGTATTTAACGGCCACTCTAACCATCCCCTCTGATTCGTCCCTGAAGAATTATATGAACTGTTGCAAAGATTGGTGTCTAATGTTTCGTCTTTGTAGTTTGAGGACATTTGCAAGTTTGCTAAGTATGTAAATATTGGAGTGTTCGGTGTATTTAAATTTTTATTTTAGCCAAGCCAATATATGACGTTTGCTGCACAGTTCTGGACAGGAAAATTCTTGATATGGTAACTGGCATGCTCTAAATAATGCCTTGTTCCCCTGAACCTGCCAATCTTCCGTTCCCCAAATTGATTTCCTGTTGTGTATACAACTGGAAAATAAAAGATCCAGAGTATATCAGTTTTGTATTGGTGAGCATATTTTTCTTGGCTGGTGAGCTAACCCATGGTGGTGTAGTGCAGTGTTCCCATTGTATGTAATTAAAGATTGCATGTGGAGTACTTGCTTTATGCAGAAAGTGATCACTATAATGTTGAAAACGAAACATTTCATCATAATTGGACGTGCCATGAAGCATTTCCTTGGAATTAAAATCAGTGGAATACTTTAAATCTTGGAGCATTTCATGCACTGTATCAATGTCTCAATCATCGGACACAGTACTAAGGGTGATAAAATCATTTAATGCGGATTACATATGGTATTTTCAAACGTTCAGTAGGACCGATTACATCATACAATACCCTATCCAAACAATTCCATTAGGCACCAGAACAACTGAAATGTTCCCCAGGGACAGGTCTCTTTGCACTTTGTGTGATGAATAATGGAGTGTTAAAACCAAGTTAACCAATTGTACAGCAGAGGGTCTCGGGAGATAGTGTGCATTCAGAAGCAAGAAAAAGACTGTCACAAAACCTGTCCAAATGATGAGAAAAATTTAACAAAATTGTAATCCACGGCTACAGCCCTGGAGGAACAAAGTACGTCTTCTTCAGCTAGAGGTAGAATACACACAATTTACTTGGTAGAGGTGGTGTTTCTGA
Organism: Lissotriton helveticus; assembly: GCF_964261635.1. Taxonomy (NCBI): domain Eukaryota; kingdom Metazoa; phylum Chordata; class Amphibia; order Caudata; family Salamandridae; genus Lissotriton; species Lissotriton helveticus. The sequence continues at coordinate 1,911,906,048 of NC_136061.1, read as the reverse complement.
ATAATCTGAAGAGGTCATCAAAGTCTATTATGTAGACAGAGTCTGTTAGCTCTGTAGGGGGGTGTAGAACTTGGAGTGGACTCTCATTGTGTTGGGTTTCTGAATAGAAATCTGTGTTTCTGTACAAGTTGTTTGTATAGTTGTTGCTGATGTAGCAGGTAGTAAAGATACTTTATTATTTGCTAACCCCAGCGGGGAGTTGAAGCGTCTTTGCTGATCAAAACTTTTATTGGGAATTCCTGTACACGAATGAGAGGAGACAGGTAACTCCTCAGGATTCCACATGGCCTACTGTGTAGAACTGGGCACGTAATGTACTTTGACGACATCCATTGACACAAATCTAATTTTTCAACCAGCAAGGGGCGGTAAAAGTACAGTTACTCCAGTATTGGAACTTTCATAGATTCCCATAGCTTGTATCATTCCCGTCGTCGGAATGGGAGCCTCGGTAATAATATATATATATATATAGATGTAGATAAACCAAAAGAGGTACAAAAGAGGAAAAATTAGGCCTAGGCCTTATACTATTTTGTAGCCTATAGGTGTCCTTTTGTAAAAAAAGACCCAAATGTAGAGCAACAACCAATCAGAACAGCCTCACCCTGTGGAACCTTCCTGAGAAAGCTCAGAGCCTCAGATTTTCTACCGCACGTTGGTGATAGGGAGTCTCCATAGAGCTCTGCTCTAGTTTTCTCTTGAGGTACTGTTTTTCTTCAAAATCTTTACAGGATTTCTTAACATCTTTATATAATGGCTGACCAGGAGAAGAAAAGCCTGTTCAGGCCTTGTGCCACATGTTCTAAAAAACGACTTTTTGCTGAGGATAAGCACAAGGATTGTATATATTGCTTATACCCAGATCATAAGGTGGCAGACTGTAAGATCTGCTGAAACTTTTCGACTAAGACTTTACGTGACCGTGAGGGGCGTCTGCTGACGTGGTTACAGAAGATGAAGACGAGAGATAGGATTTTTTCCAGTGATGAAGAGGATGCTGCTTCTTTTACGTCTTCGAAGAGGTCACAGAAGAGGGGTAGGTCATCTGTTTCAGTTTCTTTGGAACCCCCCTCGAAGGCTGTGCGTGGGACCTCTGACAGGTCTGGCAAGCCTGGGCCTGGCGAATCTCCTCACGGAAGTGAAAAGGAGAGGGAGAGGCCGGTACCTGAGGTGCCAAAATCAAAGAAAGTTGATGGCTCGGCTGGGCCATCCCATCAGGCTGATGGATCTAAGACTTTCAAGAAGCCAGCTGTGGAAGTTCTCTCAGCTGCCAAGGGTAAAGAATCAAAGACTTTGTCGACGACACCGTCGTCGAGTTTACCACCGACGACGACATCTCCTTTGCCATCGACGAAGAAGAAGCTCCCGTCGACGAAGGTAACACCGTCGACTACGACGAGAAGTACACCGTCGATGACGACAACTTCGTCGACTGCGACGACCACTCCGTCGACGACCACGTCGATGACGACAACTCCGTCGACAATCATGTCGACGATGGCGATTCCACCGACGATGGCAATCCCGTCGACGATGACAAAGCCAGTTCTGTCGTCGACGACACCACCGTCGACGATGGAAGAGTTGATGTTAGTGAGGGCGGAAAACCCTAGGAAAAGACGTATTACACCAGATATGACTTCGCCGAGGAAGGTAGCTCCATTACCTCCGGCCTTATTATTTGACGAAGAAGAAGATTCGGATGAGGAAGATGGTGACTTTGGGGATGCGTATAGTCCATCACAATTGCACCTGAAGTTTCATGACTCTGAATATTTTTATCATCGGCAACAACAGCAGCGGCAGGATCGCATACAATACCAGGAAGTCCCGAACCAGCAGGGTATGATCTCAATGCCGATATCTCTGCTTACGGACTTACGAGCTATGTTGGAGGAATATCGTAGCAGGCAAGCGTCGCGTCCAGCGCAAGAACAGGCGCAAGAGCAACCTCAATTGTCGGCTACTTGCTCTTCACTGTCCCAGCATGTAGAGGAGGCTGTAGAGGTTCCTCAGCGGGTAGAGCCTACCCATGTTGACACTTCAGAGGATGATAAAGGAGATAATCAGGCTCAAGATCCTGATGTTGAATGGGATCAATATGTTATTCCAGATCCGACATCCCCAATACCGGACCCAATAGACTCACCTCCGGTGGACGTGGGAGGTTTTCACAACTTAATGGATAGAGCCTCAGCACGTTTTAAACTCACCATGCCTTCAACTTCCATGGATTGTTTTTTTTATATGATTTCAAGGAATCATATCGCAAGGCTGTCCGCTCCATTCCCATTGTGGAACACATATGAGAGGAGGGAAAGAAGGTGATGCAGGCGCCGGCTACGGTCATTCCAGTCCTTCCGCGCTTGGAAAAGAAATATAAGGCGCCGGATGACTGTCCAGCTTGCTTTGTTGGCCAACCAAGACCAGATTCGGTGATATCGCAAGCAGCTCAGCGAAAGTCACGCAATCCATCGGCTCCTCTTAACAGCTCCACCCGACAGAGAGGGAAGACGAATGGATAACGCAGGGAAGCGTTTTTCGTCTATTGCTAGTTTGCTGGTCAGGGCTTCCAATGCCCTAGCAATCCTGGCACGGTACGACCGTCAGATGTGGAGTGACGTCTCGCCATACCTGGATCAGCTCCCTAACGATCCTAAGGCTGAGGCCCAGAAACTCTTGGAGGAGGGACAACGTTCCTCATCGGAAATAATAGATTGCGCGATGGACATCGCTACCACCGCTTTCCGCGTTCTTGGTGGAGCAGCTGTGCTTAGACAACAGGGTTGGTTGCGAGCGACCTGGTTTCGTCCAGAAGTCCAAAATAAAATCCTGGACTTACCCTTTGACGGAGACATGCTGTTTGGGAAACATGTTGATGATGTTCTACAGGGGATAAAGAAAGACACAAACGGCTCGGTCCTTGGGCACACTGCAATATAGGAAGACACCTTTCCGTGGAGCAAGAGGAAGAGGTTTCACATCGACAAGAGGTGGCTACCAACAACAACGCTATACTCAACAATCACAATCGTACAGACCTCAGTACGGTAATCAGTACTATCAGCGTCAATCGCAGTCGCAATCTTTCTCTCGCCAAAGCTCACGTGGGCAACAGGGTCATCGAGGCAGGGACGCCTCCAAGCGTCAATAGCGGCCTCCTGACTCTGCCGACTGTTCCTCCGCCCCATGTGTCACCAGTGGGCGGCAGGATCTCTCAACATCTGAGCAGCTGGGAACAGATAACATCGGATCAATGGGTATTGAACATCATCCGTCAGGGACACACATTGGAGTTTCAGGATTTTCCACCGTACAGAGCTCCCCACGCCACCAATACGAAACACCTAAGCCTTCTGCAATTGGAAGTTCAACAAATGCTTCAGAAAGGGGCGATCCAGCGTGTCCCTCTATCGCAAAGAGGCGTTGGCTTCTATTCCACGTTTTTCCTGATTCGAAAGACCAAGGACAAGTGGCGTCCAATACTGGACTTAAGGGAGCTCAACACCGATCTCGTGAAACTCTCCTTTCTGATGATCTCACTCCAGGACATTTTGCGCCTCCTGAATCCAGGCGACTTTATGGCTACGTTAGACCTGGAAGATGCCTACTTCCACATCCCGATCCACCCAGCTCACAGATGTTTCCTTCGCTTCACAGTGGGCAAGAGTCACTTCCAATTCATGGTGCTCCCATTTGGGTTGAAATCAGCGCCGCGGATATTCACAAAGGTGCTGGCCCCGGTGGCAGCTTTTTTGAGAAGGCAGTCGCTAGAGGTTTTCCCGTACCTGGATGACTGGATGCTAAAGGCACCAAATTATCAAGCGGCTGCAGGAGCAGTAGAGACATGTTTGCGTCTCTTCGATCAACTAGGCTTCCAGCTCAACAGAGAAAAATCGGTCCTTCGGCCGGCCACTTCGGTGAAATTCCTGGGCGCTCTTATCGATGCGCAGGCTTGCAAAGCTTTCCCATCAGAAGAAAGACAAGCAAGACTCATTTCTTCGGCCAGTCGACTGCGAAAGAAGCAGTCAGTGTTAGTCAGGATGTACAAGTCTCTTCTAGGGTCGATTTCATCTTGTATTCAATTGATTCCGCACTGCAGGCTGCGAATGCGTCCCTTGCAAGAGCAACTAGACCTTCAGTTGAGGCAAGTGGATGGTTCTTTCAACGACAAGGTCAAGGTCACCCTACAGATAAAGCAGGCGGCTGCCTGGTGGATAGAAGGTTCTCACCTCTCGGTGGGTCTCAGTTTCAGAATGCCTCCGGCCCCTCACATCATTACAACGGATGCCTCCCTTCAGGGATGGGGAGCGGTCATGCAAGACCTCCAAGTCAGTGGGCATTGGACGCCGGTGGAAGGTCGTCTACATATAAATATTCTGGAGCTGAGAGCCATTCGGTTGGCTCTGTTGGCTTTCCTCCCAAGGATAAGGAACTCATCCATCCTAGTGCGTACGGACAACACCACGGCCATGCACTACGTCAACAAGCAGGGAGGCACAAGATCGTTTCAACTGTCCAAGGAAGCTCAGCTGCTGTGGGAATGGGCGATTTCGCAGGACATCACGCTTGTGGCAGAGCATCTGCCAGGCGTAGACAACACAAAGGCGGATACTCTAAGTCGCCTAAGAGCGATTTCTCACGAATGGGAATCGGACGATTCAGTGGTCAAGGAGATCTTTGCCCACTGGGGGACACCAGCGATCAACCTGTTCGCCACGCCGCCGAAAAAGAAATGCCGGCATTATGCAAGCAGGGAACACCATCGGGGATCGCTGGGGAATGCGCTTTTGATGTCCTGGTCCGGCGCATTTGTTTACGCCTTTCCTCCGTTTCCCCTAATTCCTCGAGTCCTCAGGAAACTCAAGATGGACCGATGCAAGCTGATTCTAATTGCTCCCGCCTGGGCTCGCCAGTTTTGGTTCACGGAGCTTCTCCTTCTTGTCTCAAGACAATCCCATACATCTACGACCCAGCCAGTCTCTGCTGTCAATGTCCAACGGGCAAGTTCTCCACCCGAACCCGAGCTCGCTTCAATTGGCAGCATGGCTCCTGAGCACAGAGAGTTCAGGGATCTAGACATTTCTGACGAATGCAGAAACATCTTGGCTCAGGCGCGGGCGCCTAGCACTAATAGGACGTATAGAGCAAAGTGGAAACGTTTCTACATATGGTGCCAGCGAGAAGGAGTGCACCCTTTTTCGTCTGCTCCACATCAACTCTTGCCATATATCCTGTCATTAGCTCATGCAGGTCTTGCCCATTCTTCCATCAAGGTCCACTTGGCGGCAATCTCCAGATACAGAAGAACAAGGTCGGGTCCTTCTCTTTTATCGACAAGTCATAAAGCAATTCTTGAAAGGACTGTTTAGGGTGTTTCCACCAATCCGGCCGCCACCTCCGGTATGGCATCTGAATGTGGCCCTGGCCCAACTAATGAGGCCCCTGTTTGAACCAATTCATAAGTCTGACTTGAAATTCTTGTCATGGAAGGTGGCTCTTCTCCTCGCTCTCACCTCTGCGAGGAGGGTGGGAGAACTACAGGCTCTGACCAATAAAGAGCCCTTCTTACAGTTCAAAAATGATACCTTGATCCTTGGAATGAACCCCAAGTTTATTCCTAAGGTTCCTACAGACTTTCATCTGAATGAACCAATTGTTCTGAATTCCTTTTTCCCTCGGCCTTCCACTCCGGCCGAAAGGGCACTTCATTCTCTAGACGTCCAGAGATGTCTAAAATTCCATCTTCAACGCACGGCTGGGTTTAGGAAATCACCTCAGCTGTTTGTGGCTTTTGGGGCCCCTCGTAAGGGGTTTCCGTTATCAAAACAAGGGATCTCCAGATGGATATCTAGTGCGATCCGTTTCTGTCACCAGGCGGAGGGGAAGCCCCTGGAAGGACAGGTTAAAGCGCACTCCACGAGGTCTATCTCATCTTCAACGGCGCTGTTTGCAGGAGTATCGATTATGGACATCTGCAGAGCGGCCACCTGGAGCAGTACTCATTCCTTCACAAGGCACTACTGCTTGGACTCCTCTGCTAAAGGGGATGCGGCTGTTGGTCAAGCGGTCGTGAGAAATCTCTTCCAGTGAGCGGTGAGCTTTCCTTTCTACCCTCCTTCCTTTCTTTCACATTTCGTTATTTATAATGTTGTTTAACTGTATTGTGATATTATGGTGAATTCATGACATATTATGTAAGGTTATTGGGACGTTATACACGCAATGTGCTAAGTATACTACTGCTATCTATTCTGATACAAGCTATGGGAATCTATGAAAGTTCCAATACTGGAGTAAGAAACAAGTTACTTACCTGCAACTTTAGTTCTCCAGTATTGGTAACTTTCATAGATTCCCATGCGCCCACCCACCTCCCCTGGGAAAGCTCACCCCTTTTGGCATAGGCCATTAGGGCTATACAACGGCTACGAAAATCTGAGGCTCTGAGCTTTCTAAGGAAGGTTCCACATAATGAGGCTGTTCTGATTGGTTGTTGCTCTACATTTGGGTCTTTTTTTTTTTTTTTTTACAAAAGGACACCTATAGGCTACGAAATAGTATAAGGCCTAATTTTTCCTCTTGTACCTCTTTTGGGGGAGATATATATATATATATATATATATATATATATATATATATATATATATATATATATATATATATATATATATATATATATATATGTATGAGCAAATGTCCCAAATAGCGAGAGGAGCTCTGTAGCTGGTGCCGGCGGCGAGGTTCAGGACACCCTCGCAGGATACTTTTCAGCAAAAAATTGTTTCAATCAAGAAACACGCCGCACACTACTCCATAGGTTCAAATCTTAAGTTTATTTTCTGTAGGATCCCCACCTACGCGTTTCGGACAACAATCTGTCCCTGGTCACGGTACAAACATTAGTCCATCATCACTTTCCATAATTTATACCTGTAGTCACCACCTGGCAGTTAAGGTGCATTGTGGGCACAGTAGTTTTATGGATTAATTACCATTCCAAATCATGCACCATAAAGACCGGATCCCAACATTTTCACGACCCAGATAATGCTCAATTCATTGAATTCAATGATGAAACAATATGACGCTAAATGCAGTCCAAATGGACTAATAATGATGTAGCTAAATATGCTTACATCTTGAAGCGCCAATTTCATAAATGCGTTATTGTTTCATCATTGAATTCAATGAATTGAGCATTATCTGGGTCGTGAAAATGTTGGGATCCGGTCTTTATGGTGCATGATTTGGAATGGTAATTAATCCATAAAACTACTGTGCCCACAATGCACCTTAACTGCCAGGTGGTGACTACAGGTATAAATTATGGAAAGTGATGATGGACTAATGTTTGTACCGTGACCAGGGACAGATTGTTGTCCGAAACGCGTAGGTGGGGATCCTACAGAAAATAAACTTAAGATTTGAACCTATGGAATAGTGTGCGGCGTGTTTCTTGATTGAAACAATTTTTTGCTGAAAAGTATCCTGCGAGGGTGTCCTGAACCTCGCCGCCGGCACCAGCTACAGAGCTCCTCTCGCTATTTGGGACATTTGCTCATACATGAACTTTCCGTGAGAGGGAGCCCAGCTTCATTGCTTCGCTTGTCTGAACAATCAATCGATATGGCATAAACCCTATGTGGATTACAAAGATCCTGCCAACACGAACGGCGAGTCAAACGAGATCTGACATTTTCCGAAGGGTTTTTCTGTTTTCAAAGCGGAGCCAGCAAAGAGACACACTAACGAAAGGAACCCGCGCTGTCACCGGTCGAGCGCCGACTGGATGTGCCGGAGGGCACTACCAGCTACGGGAGACTCCTGGTAAGTGACAAGCTCTGTTGTTAAACGTTAATGGGTGTCTAGAAGTTGCAGCGAGGGAAATAATAAAACGCTGTCAAACGTTTGAGGCGGTTTATTGTGTCTGTTCACAACATTGGAACAGCGATTCACTTACTCCTGGTTCAACTTTATTTTCTGAAGAGGAAGGAGCACTGGGGCTCCGTGAAGTCTAAAACCGGCATAAAATTCCCTGCAAAACAAACATTTGTCACGAAGTTATAGATATCAGTCACAATTGAATAAATCATAATTATAACGTATCCCAAAAACCGCCACTTCCCATTATGGAACAAAGAGCAGCCAAACGCGCAGAAAAAGCGGAGAACATCTTCACGAAAAGTGCTGCAGGGTCCAACAAAACGGCGAGTAAAAATATAACTGGCGCCAATGCTAAACCAACAACCAAACAATTATTCCAGCAACTTGAAAAACTACAGAGAAAAGAAATCTCAAAAAGCTGGGAAATTTTGACCTTGGATAAATATACAGAATTAGGCTTAATTCCAAGAGGACTACGTATATTTACCCTACCTAATCATCCGGATACCAGCCGAGAAATGCTGGAAGAGTGGGGTTTAAACAATATGGCCTGTTCAAAAAACATGATTTTAATCATATTAAAGCATGCTAAAATTGATATTGACATCTTACATATCAAAATAAAAGAGTTGGAGGACCAGATACAGGCAACAGGTGAAGATGAGGAAATTGTCAATAACTTACGCAAAAACATGGATAAAAATCTGGATAGGCATGACAACGAAATCCAAGAACGTAAGCAGCGGAAATTCAAACGAGATGAGGCTGACTTCGCTAATGGCACAATATTCACTTTCGCAAAACGCTTCGACGCATTGAAACAGCCAAATGCGGTATCAGGAAATGCACAATATGATACTACTGTGAGTGAAACAGAGTCTGAAGTGAGCGAAGGAGAACAAAATAGAGTGCCGCCAAAAAGACTTACCTTTGGAGAGGAGCTAGAAATGCTCCACAGAGATCAACAAACCCCAAAGCCAAGGGGAAGGGGTCGTGGCAATATATCAATGAGAGGAGGTGGAAGGGGACGAATGGCAAACCCCACCCAAGGAGGAAAACCCGGAGAGGAAAAAAATCAAAGATATCCTCTCCGCAACAGGACAGTCAAAAAGTAAAAGAAACATCTAAAACAGACCCTAGACTGATAATCAATTTATCAGATTACATCTTAACCAAACCGGAGGAGACCTTGTTGAGTAAAGGATTATCGTTTTGTCCAGACAAACATCAGGACCAAGTTGAAACACGGATTGATCTATATAAATACGTGCGCAAATTGAAACTAAAAAAATTTTTTTCAAAAAAGAAGCGTGCAGAACCAACAACCCCAGCGAGTGAACAAGCTCAAACTAATGAATTTGGCATAATGGCAGTAGCGGATGCAAACAGTCTACAAACAGCCTATGAGCTAGCACACCAAATGGATCCAACTGATTTGACAAACACTCAAGTACTCTCCCAAATGGGTCATGAAATTGGAACACGTCCTAAAACCACTCTGAAGAGTAAATCGAAATTTTGTCCTGTGTTGCACCCAGGCAATCGCATAGATGTCTTTAATGATTTAGTGGTGGCAGAACTGGAAACTATGAATAATCTAACCAACACTAAAAAGGAAAACGTTACAAAAAAGGAACGCATAGCTTTGAAAAATCTTCAGTCGAATGTCCTGATAGAAATCAAACCAGCGGACAAGGGAGGGAATATTGTTATACAGAACAAAAGAGACTACGTGGAAGAAGCTAATCGCCAATTAAACAATGAAAATAATTATGAAGTCTTACAGGAAAATCCAATGGCAATTATGATGTATAAACTGCATTCAAGCATACAAACTTGGCAAGAAAATGGCCTCTTAAGCATGGAAGAAAAAAAGTTTCTAACAACCACACATCCAATAATGCCCACCATATATTTTCTCCCGAAAATACATAAGACTCTGGTAAAACCACCTGCACGACCAATAATATCGAGCTGTGGATCGTTGTGCGAAAATGTATCTTCATATGTGGACTACTTTCTGGCACCCCTTGTCCCAACTCTGAGTTCCTATATTAAAGACACTGGGGACTTCCTGAGAATTATCATGGGAGTAAACTGGCAACCTGATTACTGGCTAGCAACAATAGACGTTGTCTCGTTATATACTTCTATCCAGCGGGACATCGGACTGACAGCAATAAAGTATTTTCTGGGTCAAAAACCAATATCAGAATTACGACACACCAACATGGTAATCGATATGATGACCTTTTGTCTAGATAACAACGTTTTCATTTTTGACAAAAAAGTTTACAGACAAACCTGCGGATGTGCCATGGGTGTTTCCTTCTCTCCCAGCTATGCGAACCTCACGATGGGTTGGTGGGAAAAACACATAGCTTGGGGAGAAGGAAATGAGCCATATACCACGGACGTGGTTATATGGCTAAGATTTATTGATGATTTATTCCTCCTCTGGAAAGGGTCCAAACAGAAACTAGTGGAATACATTGCCGTTCTTAATGAGAATGAAGTTGGACTACAATTTACGTCAAACATACAGAAAGAAGAAATAGAATTTCTCGATACCAAAGTCTATGTTAGAAATGATAGACTGGAAACAACTGTATTCAGAAAAGCAACCTCAACAAACAGTGTGTTACATGGAAGCAGCTTCCATCCAACCTCCCTAAAAAAGAGCATCCCCTATGGGGAATTCATTAGAATGAAAAGGAATTGCTCGGAAGAATTGGAAATGGAGAACAAATTCAAAGAGACAAAAGATCGATTCTCCAAGCGTGGATATAAACATACTGACATAATCAAAGGAGAACAAAAAGCAAGAGCCAAAACTAGAGCAGAAACTCTAATAACAAAACAGAGTCCAATTGAACAGAGTGAAGAAAATGATCAACCGCGATTAGTATTAACATACTCTAAGGAAAGTTACAACATCAAGCGAGCACTGCAAAAATACTGGGATGTATTAAAAAAAGACAATGATATAGGTAGCCTGATCGGCGACAAACCACTTGTAACATATCGCAAAGCTCCATCAATTCGTGATACTCTAGTTAACAGCCACTTCAAACAAATAAGAAATCTAAGTTGGTTGGAAAAGAGACAATTGGGTTTTAGTAAATGCATGAAATGCAAAGCCTGCACGATTGGACTAAATTTGAAATCACTCATTGATCCCAGGGGCAGGACTTTCGACATCCGGAACAAAATCACTTGTGACTCACAATTTGTAGTATATTTAATTCAATGCTTCTGTGGTAAGCAGTACATTGGCTCGACAATTTGCCCTTTGAAGAAGAGAATTCTTGAACATACTAGAGCGATCCAGAACAATGACCAAACCTACGCAACAGCTAAACACCTGAACTCTCATCCAGGGAAAACCTGGAAAGACATGAAATATTCAGGAATAGCGATGGTTGGCGAGAATGAGAGAGGGGGTGATAGAGTAACTAACTTGAGAAGGCTTGAGTCCAAGTTAATAATTAGATTCAAAACAAGAAGCCCTTGGGGTCTCAATGCCGATGAGGAACTCCATGTACATTTATAAGTTTGATACCATCATTAATACTCTGTTTGGCTAAACAAGTGTTAAAGTCCATAATTCTCGTAGCATCTATAGAAATGAAATGCTGTAGCAACAAATAAGTTTCTGTATTTAACAAACCTAGTACTTTATATTCAATTTGTGATAAGCTGTAAATCGATTTTAATTATTCAAGCATCATGATTACTGTTGATCCATAACATGGAGCGACTCAATGTATGCTCACAGGCACTTAGCCATCACTGATAATCAGGACACTCAGTCCACCACGAAAAACATTAAACAGAGATGAAATTGGCGCTTCAAGATGTAAGCATATTTAGCTACATCATTATTAGTCCATTTGGACTGCATTTAGCGTCATATTGTTTCATCATTGAATTCAATGAATTGAGCATTATCTGGGTCGTGAAAATGTTGGGATCCGGTCTTTATGGTGCATGATTTGGAATGGTAATTAATCCATAAAACTACTGTGCCCACAATGCACCTTAACTGCCAGGTGGTGACTACAGGTATAAATTATGGAAAGTGATGATGGACTAATGTTTGTACCGTGACCAGGGACAGATTGTTGTCCGAAACGCGTAGGTGGGGATCCTACAGAAAATAAACTTAAGATTTGAACCTATGGAGTAGTGTGCGGCGTGTTTCTTGATTGAAACAATTTTTTGCTGAAAAATATATATATATATATATATATATATATATATATATATATATATATATATATATATATATATATATATATATATATATATATATATATATATATTCTCTCACCAGGAGCCCTTATACAGGATACCAGCGGCGCAGAAGAAGAGAGGGAGACCCAGTGTGCAGGTGAGCAGTAGTTTTATTCAATCTCGTGGAAGGCCCACCTCAGCATAACGTTTCGGCCTTCACCGAGGACTTGGTCACATGACACAAAGGGGAGGGAGGGCAAAATTTAAAGTGCAAATGTAAAGATAATTAAGCCGTGATTGGTTGCATTAATCACATGCTCCTGCAGTAAGTTCATAAACATGAAAAACATACTGGAAGGCTACTCAAATTACGTGATCATCCTCGTTCAGCCACTGTACATGTGCAAAAGCAATAAGGTGTAAACAGTTGTACCCAACTATGGGGTTTAAAAACACATTATAGGCATATTTACAAGATAACATATCCATTAAAAAAAAATACGCACTATATAATGTTGTCCATAATTATATATAAGGTAACAATTCACCAATATAAAACCGTACAAAAGTTAAAATAAATTTAAACTTCTGATAAGGAGAGCACTGATATCCATATACAACTATTGCACATTTTTAATGGTTTGTATACACTACGGTGACTATACCATGGAGGAGATAATATCTGTCTGAATACATTATCGCAGCCTCCAATGTTATTGTTAAGACGGTAATATAATCACTTTACTAGCCTACAGTGGAACATTCAATATTTTGCAACCAAAGTGATAGTGCATAGTGATAAACATAAAAATAGTTTTTCTAAAACTCTTAATTTTTTTTCTCTTATTGCATAGCCTAGTCCTAGGCTAATATCTCTGACTGCTGCGTCCACATTGCTCATCAAACATAGGTCCTATGGTGTTAAAACAGTTAAATAACCCTATGTTCAGTATCCTACCAACAGCTATATATTATGACCGTGAAATCAAATTACTGATCTGCGCTAGAAGAGACTAAGGAGGAGAAGTAGGGTTCAAAGGCAAGTGTAAAAATCCTCCGTTGAGTTGAGACCACCTGGTATCTTACTGTCCATCTCTAAGATGTACCTGGTCTCTAACATTCTCAAAGTTCCCTCTCTGTCCCCTCCTCTTCTCAGGGGGCCCACAGAATCTATGGCGTAATATTTTAATAGTGCACTGTCGTTATTGTGCCATTCTTTAAAGTGCCGAGCTACCGGATACGCGGAGTCATTGGTGTTGATGGCTCGTATGTGCTGGAGTATCCTCTTGTGAACCTGTAACTTGGTACTATATATATATATTTTATTACGGAGGCTCCTATTCCGACGATGAGGAATGATACAAGCTATGGGAATCTATGAAAGTTACCAATACTGGAGAACTAAAGTTACAGGTAAGTAACTTGTTTCTTCTTTTACATTTAACCGCCAGGACCAGTACAGGCGCTCTGTAGGATGGCCCAAATTATTTTCTCTGGACCAGTTCCCCAATTTTTGTAATCCAACCAGGAGTTGCTGGTGCTTCCTTCACTTCTCCAGCGATGGTGTGTTGTACTTGGACATTGCTCTGTGTGTCCTAGAAACCGTTTAGTTCCTGTAAAACAGCCAAACGTTCATTGATGTCAAAGGGTGTTTCTGCTGCCACTGTGCTGTGACTGTCGAGGTCAGGCGCCCACATCTTAACCCCAAACAGGATTTAATGGGGAGGCAGACTACCCAGGGATTTTCTAGGTAGATTGTTGAGGGCTCTTTGGACCCCATATAGGTGATGGACCCAACTGTGTCCTAAGCTTAATACCCTTGCTGTCAAAGACTGCTTTAATTCTCTGTTCTTCCTTTCCACTACCGAATTTCCATTGGGGTGATGGGCAAAGAGTACTGCAAGGTCACACCCAGTTTTCGCATGGTTCCTTTGTAAGCCTTGGAGCTGAACGCCGGCCCCTGGTCCGAATGGAATATGCCACCTGCATTTGTCCCAATAAAAACTTTGATAACAGTTCCGGCGACAGCTGATTGCAGTGGCCAGACCCATATGAATCGAGAGCAGGAATCCACTGCAACCAAGATATATTTGCAAGACCCATCCAATTGTAAGGGGCCACAGTAGTCCAGATAAATACAAACGAGAAGCTTGTTATTAAGAGTGGTGTCTGTAGTGTGCATGCTACGGTGGAACCCTTAACCTGCTGGCAGATGTCGCATTTTAGGACAAAGTCCCTAGTCTGTGAAGACCTGGCCACCAATAGCGTTGCTGCAATGATTAAATTGTAGCTGCCACCCCTGCATGTGCAGAAGCTAAGCCCTCATGTGCTGCTAAAATTAAACCTAACCTGTGATATGAGTTTGGAATTACTGTATCCCCCACTCCGGGAATATGAGCGAATGATATGTTTTGCGCACTTAAAGCCTTTTGGCAAGTGGGTGTCTTCACGTGCAGTGTTGACAGATATCATAATGTCTCTATACTGGAACTAATGTGCACCACAACAGCAGCATTTTGCCCTGTTGTTTTAGTGGCCTCATCAGCCATTGAATTTCCTGCAACGTGTATTAGTACATGTTGATGATTCTATGTCAAAAACATGGCTATACCCTATGTAATTCTTAGGCCTAATTTTAGACCTACAGGTGTACGCTCTGACTTTCACAGTGATGGGAAGCCTTAGGGTAGCTATGCGCTTTACAATTCAAGATAAGATAAGGTGTGCATCACATGAGTCTGTGGCAACCATTCTTTCAGCTTAGCCACCTGCCCCCTAAGCGCTTTGTACTTTATGGTGCAACCCTTGGAATCTCTGAATCCATTCTGGCTCTGGTAATGTAGATACTTATTGCAAGACTGGACACAATAATATGAATCGCACACTATAAGTAAGTGCCAGAATTAGAGCTTTTAGGTCTGCCAGCTGCGCTATTCAATCACTCAGTGACTGCTTGTAGGTATTTTCAGGTTGAAATTCACCATCCTGCAATCTACCCTTAAAGGCTCTCCATACAGCTGAGCATTGCTGTTTTGTCCTTATGGCACGTTGTGCAGAACCCTCAGTATAGATGATGTAATCATACTGATCAAGAGGCATGACTCAGTCGGAGGGTTTTCATTTTCGTATTGCAGGTATGCTTGTGTCTACATCTGTTGCGGTGAGAGAGTTGACCCACTGTATCCATCTTGGATATAGAGCTTTCGCTTTGGAAACACTGACTTTCAGGATAGCCTCTAAGGCCGGCACTAGAGTCACAACTATTATTCTTTTCCCCTGAGCCACCGCTCTCTCACCACAGCAGTCTGTACCACTGTCGGAATCTTTTTTGTCGGTGCAGAACACATCTCGGCATTGGTGTATAAATGCGATTTATATGCAATTGGTGCAATGTCTGCTTCGTTGAATGTATTATAGGTATATCCTGATGCGCCTGCAATGATACGGACCACTAGGTTTGTGGTGTTGACACACGTGTGTAAATGTTTTAAAGCCAGCATGTCGGCTTGTACTGAACGCAAACTCTGCAGGGCTCGACAAATCCACTCGACCGCTTGCATTGTAGTGTAGTTCCTATTATCCCAATAGGCTCTGCGCATTGGAATAATATCTTCAATAGTATAGACCTAGGGCAGAGGTTAACTAGGTCTTCTACCGACGATATTAGACTTAAAGTTTTGTGTTTGCCAGCTAGCTCAGAGTTCACTAGAAACTTTCTCGAATAGGCAAGGAGGATTTTAACCTCCCTGGATAGACAAGAAGGGATTTAGTTTCTGACAACCATAGAACATGACAACTTTGCTCTCCCCTAATCAAGAGTGTATCTCTAGAGTCGTGTGAAAACAAAAGACAACTTATTTTACTCAGTCAGTTCAGTGCATTCTTAGTTTCACCAGATTGTAGAGAAAAGGAAGAGACGGGCGTGTTCAATAAAAGATGTTATTTATTGATCAGTCTCCTTTCTCATACAAGAGAAATGAATCAATATTATTGCAATACTTATAGTTAAGTAAAGTGCATACAGTAAAGACAGAATTATAAAATAATACTGTAAAAGCATTGATATGGTTTCTGAGCCATATGATACTTTAAAATGGATAAAATAGATACATACATATATACATTTGACTAATCATACTCAACTGGTGCTTCTAACCACGCCTACCCCAGTGTACTTGACCTAAGCCTAATACGTGGGCGGGAGTAGATAAGTAGCAGTTTAAGTTAAGTTTGTTTTGCCAAGGGACTGACTCGAGAATTCTCTGCAAGGGGTTATTCAGTTCTGTACCTGAGCTCTAGAATGGTGGAGGGCTGGTATCTCTTATCCCAGGTCTTGATATTCCAGCTGCCTGCGAGGGCTGCTTGGAAGCGCCAGAGCTGGATTTCTCAGCAGGAGAAAGGCAGCGTCTCGTTCTCAGCGCGTCAGGAAGGTGGAGCAGCCCCTGTGGGCTTCGCTCTCTGCTGGGCTCCTCGGCACGTCTCGCTGCTCCAATCTCGTCACCACCGCATGTGTTTGCTTAAGGCAATGTCGGTAATATTTATACCTGAAAGGTGCCGAGATTGACGTAAGGATGGACATATATACGTCAATAAGGATGTCATATGAACGGGCTCGTTCGCACATTCTTTTGCTGAAGATCTTGGTGAAATCAAAACAATGGCTATGGGAATTTCCCAGGTCGCTGTGGGTTTGATTTGTTTTGAGAACTCCGTATGCCTTATCAGGGGCTGGAGGAATATCGCTTGTCTAATTAGATGGCATGCGTTATGACCTAATCAGATAACGCGCTTCTGTGCCGTGGTGTGGCTTAATCAGATAACGGTTTTTGCACCGTTGGATGGCTGCTAGTTAATTATTAACCAAACCAGGGTCAGGAATAGGGGAATCTATACAGTACCTATAGGAATACATCACACCCACTCCACGTAGACTATGTCCATATTTACAAATCTAGGCATAGTGAAACCAGTAGCGTTTGTGTATACCGTACCACCCCAAAATACATTCATATGTATCCTGAAAAATTGAAATTACGAAATATACGAAACACAATCACATGTACTATATGTACAAGCAGTCTAATAATGCTACACATATAACGCATATTTTAAATTCATCATAAAAAAAATGCGAAAAATACACATGAAATGGCTCTTAATACAGAAAAAAAAGTGCGAGACCATTTCATCACAATCATAAAGGTCTGTATGAGAGTGCTAGAGGATAGGGAATGTCTCGTGACTACCTAAAATAGAAATTTAGTTCTCTAAGAATAATGTCTACTTTAAGCAGAAGATAAGTGTCCCAAAAAATCTTTTTGAATTGGGGAAAAAGCTCTTGCAGTCTGAAAAAATGTGAGTTTTTTTTTTTTTTTCATTTCGCTTTTTAAAAGTTGAAGGCCAAATTCAGCATGTGGGGAACTCCGAGTGCTAGTTTGCTCAAAGTTATTCCTGCTGCTCTGGTGAAAACATCATATCATTTAGACTGTTGAAAAAACTGTCAACAGCTTCTTGCGTAAGTTCCACTAACTCGGAAAAAGTTGTTACCATGCATTCATGAGCCTGAGCATGATTGCCTCCATTGATGTTTTGATCAGCATAGCTGACTGAAGGTCGTACCTGATCGATGCTGCTTTCATCTTGTACTTCACTACCCCTCAATCGTAGTGGTGAAGTCTCCACGAATGCCGTCCTCAGGATTGGTAGCCGCTGGGGACAGCACAATGCATGAGCCGTTACCGGACCCAACAAGGTATCTGCGTCCATTGGCACATCCGATTGTAGTGCCAGACAGGTGTCCAACACGCATTCTTCGCCGCATAGCAAGCACCTTAATACAGGCATAACACAACTTTGCCACATTGGTCTAAATGAAAGAGACCAATTCATGTTCAGGTCCCGAAGCCGTGCTAGTCCAAGGACTTTAGTTATGTGGTCCCGGTAGCCAATGGCTAGGATCATTTCTTCCCTTGTCGCAGGTGTTTTGTCTGTGACATGGTTTGCCATAGCGAAATAACAGGATCAAAAATAGGAAGCCTGCCACTAGTCCCAAAAGGAGAGGAAGTCCGCCAAAAATTGAATGGACAAAGTCCGGAAAAATACCCAGGATGGCTTTGAATGGAGTTAAAGCACCCGAAAACACTGCTTTAAATATACTGGAGACACCAGTGGTATCAGAAATATTTAAGATTTCGTTCAGTATTTCGGCGAAATGTATGGGGGAATTAGTTGATAATAATGAATGAATCTCTTCTGTTGTCCTTGCAACTTGGAGATCATATGTTTCTTTTGATGACGTGAGCCTAGTCGGCGTCTGTAGGAGCACAGTCTTCATTCTGCTTAAAGTATCTATTCGAATAGAAGCAATTTTCAAATCGGGCCATAACCTTGCCTCCCTGTCTGGAGAATCGTTCGGGAACAATACTCGTTCACAGCACATGACCTTCCTAGTCACGGTTATGAGATAAGGTTTTCCGGGCAGCAAACTACAACATCTGCGATCTACTATTAGAATGTAACTCCCGTTCGAGAGTCTCCTAAAGAATGGTTCTATTTGTGTTGCAGGTGTGCCTAGCTGGTAACATGAAAGGTTATTTGAAGTCCCTTCACAGGCTCCATGCAAGCTAATACCCTGACACAGAAGTGTACCGCTTAGTGATTTTGCACAATTATTGCCACTGAGAAACACTTTCTGGCCTTTATTACTGACACATTCGTGTGTATAGGGCAAGTTCCATATTGACTTAATGTATCCTTTACCCAACCTTTCATACTGGCCTGCCTGTATATATTTTTGGCAGAATTGAAACTGGAAAGTAGTTATCGGAATATTTATTATTCCATGTATTATCCATTCAATGACAGGTCGTTCTGACATTGTCAATGGTAATCTCTCAAGTCTTTCAATGCTCAGAATTGTATAGTCAGCACCCTTCTGCGCCAAACTGATTTGTTTATCAGTAAGGTTAAAGATATTAAATAATGACGTTGTGTTGATTAAACGCCAAGGCACATAGCCAGAACGCAGATTTTGTAACGTTCAGCCAAGCTGTACAATAGAACGCAATTGGGACTGACCGTGTTGTAACATCAGTAAGTCTTGCGATATTATATCGATTGCTGAAGACACAATGCTGTCCAGAGAATATATTCTGGAGGACAGAGTCATTAACCCATTGTCCACCACAGAAAGTGATTTTTCCAAATTAATACGGTCAATTTCCCGTATTTTTTCTGCTGTCTCAATTTGAGTTACTTTCCAAACTTCGTTATAAGCTGCATATATAGAGGCCGCTATGAAACGTTTTTGACGCTGTTTGCGTGGTCCCAATATGAAATCACGCAAGTCAGCACCTTCTGTAAGTAAAGTTAGGTGTTGCTTAATTTCAGCCAGTGTGGACGTTTGTAGCCATTGAAGGCAGAGCTTGCCCACGCTGTAGGTGGTTACTATCCCTGGATGTTGTCTTTGGGAATATCTAGGGTCTGGCCTGGTCAATTTGAACCCCTGTATTTTGTTCAGGAATCTGTCTTGACAGTTATTTGTCTCTGTGGGCCAGATCAACCATTGTTTCCATTCAGGATGTGTTCTGTTTTGGTTTAATATATGGTTTACGTCTATCTCATCATCTATAGAGCTATTACTGCTGACTGTTGGTTTTGGAATAGACGGTTTGTTCAAATCTTTGATTTTGGCTAAGCCAAGACAGGTAGTTTGTTGAATAGTGTCATTCAAGAATATAATTTGTTCTGGGATCATGCAGGCTCTAAACAATGATTCTATACCTTGTACTTGCCAATCTTTTGTACCCCAAACAGTTTTTGTTTCAATGTTACTGTTCCAGAAATCAAAACCAAATGTATTCATTTGCTCAAAAAATGAATCTGAATATATCAATTTTGTGTTGGTAAGCATGGTCTTCATACCTGTCTTATTTGACAATTTGAAATAAAATGTTTCTGCATTACTTGTGTTAAACCCTGAAAAGTATGAATATTTGTCATAAAATGTTTTCGAGCTATCTTTTGGAGGAGTAGCACAATGTTCCCATTGGTTATAATTTAAAACATTTCTAGGTTGTGCAGATTTAAGGAGATAATGGTTACCATAGTGGTTATAGCAGAACATTTGATCATAATTAGACGAACCCTGCAAATAATCATGTTCTGTAAATTTAGCAGACATCACAAGATCAGACATCATATCATTAATACTTTCAAAGTCCCAATCATCAGCAAATGTGCTTGGTTTTACAAAGTCACTCAATGAGATCTTGAATTGGTGTGGATACTTCAGGATTTCAACTGGACCATAGATTTCATAATCAGTTTTGTCCCATGCTACACCGCCTGGTATAGGATTGGCTGTGAAGTTCACTGAAGAAAGTTCTCTTTTCTCGATGTGTGAAGATGTGTGTGGTTTAAGGACCAAGTTGATTTTCTGGCTTGCTGTGTCCATTTTAGCATATTTTCCTTCAATGAAATGTCCCAAGCATAGTACCATGATGAGCCAAAGAATGAGGATAAATGCACCTAAGGCCACCCAAAATTCAATCCATGGAGAAATCAGATAGGTTTCTTTCAGCTGTTGAAGAAGTTCCTTAGCTTTATCTTTAAAAGTTTTTGTTGATGGCTGTTTCTTTGCTTCACTCAGGTCTTCAGATGAATCATCGAAGTTGATGAAGTAGCCGGATGCTGTTCTGTCAATTGTTCCAATTGCTTTTGGATTTTGCTTTGTTTCATTAGCAAAGTCTGCAGTTACATCATCATAGGTTGTTGTTTCTTGATGAAAAGCTTTGATTTGGGTTTTAAGAGGTTCAAGTTCCATTGCTTTGTTGCATAGTCCTTGTTGATTCACTGTAGATTTTCCAAATGTGATCAGTCTTCCAGTTTGAGCCTCTGTATTCGTAGCAAACATTGGTGTTCTGCTACTTCTTGGGAGTCCACTAGGCCTACTATTTGTTATCGGCCACATGATTGTGGTTTAACCAGGTCGATGGATATGACTCGGTTCTCCTTTTTACCAGTAAGGGGCGGTAGTACTACTGATCTTGTCCCGTTGATAGACAAGACAGGAACTGCTTTTCTGTAAGAAGGCCCAAATTCCTTCTTTACCGCGATCTTTTCTCTGACTAGATCCCCGACTTTTGGAATCCAGACAAGCCTTGCTGGGACAGGTGGTTTCTCTTCAGTGGTTGTTGGCTGTTGTTTCAACTTTATGTTGCTCAGGTCTTTTCTTGTTTCATTTAAGTCCTGCAAAATAGCCAAACGATCTTTGATATCAAAGCTTTTGTCTTTAACCACTGAAGTCTGACTATCAAGATCTTGGATCATCATTCTAGTCCCGAACAATAGTTCGTACGGACTGAACCCTTTCAGAGAATTCCTTGGCAGGTTATTTAGACTACGTTGGACACTTATTAAATGTTTGACCCACCCAGCTCCTGAACCTAATACCTTTGCTGTTATAGATTGCTTTATGTCACGGTTTTTTCTTTGTACGATTCCGTTTCCCTCAGGATGAAATGGACAAGAATACCGCAATGCAATGCCCATGCTGGTCATGGCCTCCTTATAAGCTCGAGAGCTAAATGCAGGACCTTGATCAGAATGTAGCATGCCAATTGCGTATGTGCCGATAAAGACTCGCAAATCTTTTATAACAGTTCTGGCGTCAGCCGATCGCTGGGGCCACAACCATATGAATCTCGTGCATGAATCCACTGCCACCAAGATATATTTATAGTTACCGTCCCTTTGTAAGGGACCACAGTGGTCTAGGTAAACACAGGCTAATGGTTTATCTGAGATTAGAAGGTGCGTCTGTGCTGGTCGTTTCACTGTTGATACTTTCATTCTTTGACATATTTCACATTCTAGAACATAGTTCCTTGTTTGTCTTCTCATTTGTGGCCACCAGTATCTCTGTTTTAATAATGACACTGTGGCTGAAACGCCAGCATGTACAGAAGCGAGTCCTTCGTGTGCCGCTATAATGAGTCCTAACCTATGTTCCATGTTTGGAATTGCCCTATCCCCCACTCCAGGGATTCCAGCAAACGGAACATTATTTACATCAGTTATGTATGAGTACTTTACTGGAAAGCCTTTCGGGAGTGTTTCTATCGCATCTTTTACTGTAGCGCTGACAGCCAATGAATTCCCTGCAACGTAAACGCCATCACGTTGATGACTCAGTGTATGTATCACGTGAGTCTTTTGTAGTTCCTTTTGCAAAAGAACTACTTGTTCCCAAAGCATTTTATGTTTGATTGTGCCACCTTTTGCATCTTTAAAACCATTCTGAACCCAGATCTGCAAGTATTCATTGTAAGATTGGACGCAGTAATACGAATCGCACACAATAAGTGTGGGGAATTCTCGATCGGTATTTTCAAGCGCCATCTTGAATGCTAGTAGTTCTGCTCTTTGAGCTGTACAGTCTCCTAGAGATTGCGTTTTAGTGACCACAGGTTTAAATTTTCCTTCGTGCCAGCGACCTTTAACAATCGCGCACGCAGCACTGTAGGCTTGCTTACCCCCCACTGCGGGTTGTGCTGATCCGTCTGTATATATTATACAGCCGTAGTATTCTAGAGGCAGAATTTCGGTCGGCGGAGGACATTCGAATTCATATTGGAGAAATTCTTGTGTTTTTAAATTGGGATCAAATTTGTATACCACGTCTGTTGCAGCAAGAGAGTTAGCCCACTGTATCCACCTTGGATGGAGTGCTTTAGCATTCGGAATGCTTGCCTTGGTTACCGCCTCTAGGGCTGGTATAGGTGTCACGATGATTATTCTTTTACCCTGTGCTAGGGCCCGCTCCTTTGCTACAGCAGTCTGTACCGCGGTCAGAATTTTTTCCGTTGGGCTAAATTTCATTTCAGCTTTTGTGTACAAGTGTGATTTGTATGCTATTGGTACCTTCTCTCCCTCATTAGAGGTCAGGTATGTGAATCCGCATCTTCCTGGGATGACTCGAATCACAAGGTTGCGTGTATTGTCACGTGTTTGTAATTTTGCTTTAATTAACATATCTGTTTGTAAAGATCTCAAAATTTCTGTGTGTTTTTGAGTACAGTTGATTCTTTTAAAATCTGGTTTTATAAGATCATAGAGAGGTTTAATTCTCTCTGCATAATTTATAATGTAAGTTCTTCCGAAATTTAGGAAGCCTAGAATTGATTGTAAGTTTTTCAGTGTTCTAGGTGCTTGGATTACAGCACATTTCTCTAGGAAATTGTCAGCCAGGCTTTTGCCTTCACTTGATAGTTCATATCCTAAAAACAGGACTGTTAGATGGGCAATTCTTGACTTTTTAAAGTTGAATTTGTAACCCTCTGCTGCGAACCCAAGTATTATGGTGTTCACTCTCTTCAAGTGAGTATCCAAGTCATCATCTGTTAGATAGATGTCATCGACATAAGATAATGCCTCATCATCATATATTTGTAGTAATTCTGTTACTCTCGCTGAGAATAATCCTGGGCTGTTCTTGAACCCCTGGGGCAAACGACAGAATTTTTTTGCGTGCCATTTATTGAGAACGCCGTCAAATATCTGCTCTCTGGTGCTATATTTTGACAAAAGAATTCATTAGAAATGTCTAATGTGGTTTTGTATTTTTTGCGCACTATGTTATTCATTAGTGCAGCACTATGCGAGTTTTGTACTGCAAATGTTTTGCAACATGAGTTAAGGTGTCTGTAGTCCAAAACAAGACGATATGAATTGTCTGGCTTGGAGACAGGAAACAAAGGGTTGTTCATTTGTGAGGTGCAAGTTTCAATCACCCCCTGGTATTCAAGTTGATCTAGGATCTCTTTTACCTGTTTTTTAGCTTCTTGCTTAATCGGGTACTGCCTCTGTGCAGTAGGTTGTGATTTTAGCTGGATTTTGTGAGGAGTAGAGTCCTCATCCCATCCAACATGATTTTTATATAAGGCAGGGGCTTGAGCTACTGCCCACTTTCTTGCAAGTGTATATTTTTTATGAATTGGAATATGGTTTGAGAAGGCAGGCATAATTATTTCTTCGCCATGTGGGCACTCCCTGACAAACTCTGGAGGCCAGTCTCGTTCAGCTAGAAGGATGTCATAGCCCTTGGAGAGATTATCCCAAGATAGACCCCTTATTTTTCTAGTCTTATCCCCCTCTATACGCAATGTTATTTCATATATTTTATGAGGTTTGCTAACTCTGGTATCTGCAGTTTCCACCTGAATGTATTCATTCGTGTCCTCTGTCTCCAGATGATTCATAAGGACTTTGCGAGCTATGCTCACTTCTGCTGCGCTGTCTAGCATTGTCTGAGCCCATTCTCCGTTTTTCAGCTGTGTCCTCAGTATTCTCGGCATTGTTAATTACTTTAATACTGGCTACCTTCTTTTTTGGAAATTGTAATTTTTTATTCAGATGAGCAGGTTCTTTGTCTTTGGACTTGACGTGCTCTTCCCTGTGTTCTGATCGTCCTCTTCTTCCCGATTTCTGCGAGGAAGTCTGAAAAGATTGAGAGGGACGTGTATCAATATCTTGATATCTATCATATTTTTTTTATATTATCCCTATTTCTAAGGTTGTATTTTTTCACAGAGGGCTCTCTTTGGGGAGACTTGCGTCCTTGGTCAGGAGATCTTTCTCTCCGCCGAGGGGACCTTCCTCTGGACTGAAATCTTTTTTCTTTAGGATTGGATTGTTTATTTCCATCCCAGCTCTTTTTTTGAGTGTTTAAATTATTTTTAATAAATACCTTTTCAGGACTTTCAACTAGTTGGGGTTTCACTGGTATTCCACCCAAACTATCTCTTCCTAGTTCTTCATAGGATTTTTCTATGATTCTGGCAATTTCAGATGGTTGGTCTGCTATATTTGTCTCTTTTAACCTCTGGCGAATCGCCACATTTGCTGCTTCTCCCTTTATGTTGGCTAATAATATTGCAGAGACCTGCTTGAAGTCTTTCAGTAATTTCATACCGAGAGTTAAAGCGGGTTCTGGACCGTATTCATCTTGAATCTGTTTTAGCACATCTGGTATTACTGACATGGATGGTACACCATGTGTTTTTGTGTAAATGGAAGCAAAGACTGTTCCCCAAGTGTCACAGTCCTCCACATGTGGTGCGATTCCCATTGGAAGACAGATAGTCAGAATCCTATGTTTCTCAACACCGCCTCTATTTGAGTGATTTTTTGTGCTAGCCAGAAAGGAATTTGTTCCCGTTTTGTGGGTACTTTATCTAGACAGGACTGTATGTTCTGTGGTGTAATTTTATTTGTGTTCCCCTGATGAGTGATCAGCTGTGGAATTTTAATTGCTGGTTGGATTGTTGAAGTCCGCATTACATATTGGACTAATTGTCTATGTATTTTTATTAATTGTTTTAGCTGTGCTAAAAGCTCTGGTGCAGGCATTTCTTCAATGTCTGGATGTGGTGTGTATCCGGCTAGGACCGGCCACGTTGCTCCTGGTCTACCTAGTGGACCGAGCCTGGTGATGTGATTATTATGTTTTAGGGCGCCATGAAACAAGAGCAGGTGCTCTTGGAATTTGAGTGGTATTTCCACCTCCTCGAAAGGAATGTACTCATTAGGAGGTTCCTCTATTTTGTAATAGTGGAAGTCTTTTGTTACAGCGTTTGCTGCTGGAAAGTTTATCCATGAATAGAATACCTCTGTCTGCCGATATTCGTGTGCCTCAATTACGAATATGACTGTACCACCTCTTGGTGTCAGTCCATTTTCTATAAGTTTTAGGGTTATAGATTTTCTTATGTTGACCGGGATGAGTATTATATCCGGGTCATTTTGCAGCAGAGTATTGTCTGCTACTAGGAGTTCAGCTGCTATTCTAACTGTCTCCCTTTCTTCTTCACTTTCTGTCATTTTACTGACAGGAAGGTTATTCTGTTTGTTTGCAGATCAGGTTTCTATGGAAACAAAGATTAGATGCACAATATTTTGGAACAGTGTATCCTTCAACGTTGAATAAACCAAGAACCATACATAGGAGTCTCCTCCTGCGAGGTTTGGCGGATATGACCTTTCACCCACTCCAGACGTCTTTGGAGTATTATGGGAAAAAAGGGGTCTGTGTGAAAAAGCACGACTGAGTTACTCTAATGTCTTGCGTTAGTTTTATTGCCTATCCAAACGTTGGGCGCCATGTAGTGTAGTTCCTATTATCCCAATAGGCTCTGCGCATTGGAATAATATCTTCAATAGTATAGACCTAGGGCAGAGGTTAACTAGGTCTTCTACCGACGATATTAGACTTAAAGTTTTGTGTTTGCCAGCTAGCTCAGAGTTCACTAGAAACTTTCTCGAATAGGCAAGGAGGATTTTAACCTCCCTGGATAGACAAGAAGGGATTTAGTTTCTGACAACCATAGAACATGACAACTTTGCTCTCCCCTAATCAAGAGTGTATCTCTAGAGTCGTGTGAAAACAAAAGACAACTTATTTTACTCAGTCAGTTCAGTGCATTCTTAGTTTCACCAGATTGTAGAGAAAAGGAAGAGACGGGCGTGTTCAATAAAAGATGTTATTTATTGATCAGTCTCCTTTCTCGTACAAGAGAAATGAATCGCTATTATTGTAATACTTATAGTTAAGTAAAGTGCATACAGTAAAGACAGAATTATAAAATAATACTGTAAAAGCATTGATATGGTTTCTGAGCCATATGATACTTTAAAATGGATAAAATAGATTCATACATATATACATTTGACTAATCGGACTCAACTGGTGCTTCTAACCACGCCTACCCCAGTGTACCTGACCTAAGCCTAATACGTGGGCGGCAGTAGATAAGTAGCAGTTTAAGTTAAGTTTGTTTTGCCAAGGGACTGACTCGAGAATTCTCTGCAAGGGGTTATTCAGTTCTGTACCTGAGATCTAGAATGGTGGAGGGCTGGTATCTCTTATCCCAGGTCTTGATATTCCAGCTGCCTGCGAGGGCTGCTTGGAAGCGCCGGAACTGGATTTCTCAGCAGGAGAAAGGCAGCGTCTCGTTCTCAGCGCGTCAGGAAGGCGGGGCAGCGCCTGTGGGCTTCGCTCTCTGCTGGGCTCCTCGGCACGTCTCGCTGCTCCAATCTCGTCACCACCGCATGTGTTTGCTTAAGGCAATGTCGGTAATATTTATACCTCAAAGGTGCCGAGATTGACGTAAGGATGGACATATATACGTCAATAAGGATGTCATATGAACGGGCTCGTTCGCACATTCTTTTGCTGAAGATCTCGGTGAAATCAAAACAATGGCTATGGGAATTTCCCAGGTCGCTGTAGGTTTGATTTGTTTTGAGAACTCCGTATGCCTTATCAGGGGCTGGAGGAATATCGCTTGTCTAATTAGATGGCATGCGTTATGACCTAATCAGATAACGCGCTTCTGTGCCGTGGTGTGGCTTAATCAGATAACGGTTTTTGCACCGTTGGATGGCTGCTAGTTAATTATTAACCAAACCAGGGTCAGGAATAGGGGAATCGATACAGTACCTATAGGAATACATCACAGCATTTGCAAGGTAAATTTTATGAGGTTGAGCTATTTTTAAGTCCTACTCGCCCTTTCTGGCAAGTAGGAAATCATACTAAATTTTGTCCTCCATCTTTGAAAACAGAGCAAATGTGACAAGATAACAAGATTTAAAGGCCTTTTCATTGCTCACAAAGCAAATGAGCAATAAAGATGCCTTTAAATCTTGTTATCTTGTCACATTTGCTCCACTTTCAGAGACGGAGATCAAGTAGGTTACTGTTTAGGTCGAGGAGTTTTTTTTAAAGTACTAGACCTGCAGGACTAGTACTATTTTTCAGATTTCTCGAGCCCTGCTCTGTGTGTTCAGTGGTCCAGTGTGTGCTTGAAAAATCTGGATAAATCAAGTGGTAGAAGGATTTGACGCTTTTTGCGTACTCTAGAATGTATGGTCTACCAATATTTATGAATCCTAATATGGATTCAAGTTTCTTAAATGAGTTTGGTGATTGTGAAGGCACACACTTCTCTAAGAAGTGTCACATGGCTTTTGCCTTCACTTGACTACTCGTATCCCAGAAACAGGATATTGAGGTGGGCAATTTTTGCTTTTTGTTTAATTTGTAGCCCATATGAGCAAATCCCTAAACTATGTGATCAACTCTTGTCAAGTGTGCTGAAAGGTCATCATACATCAAATAAATATCACATAGGACAATGCCTGGTTGTCAAATTGTTGCAGAGGTTCTGTAACCAGGGATAAAAACCCAGGGCTATTCTTATACCCTTTGAGTAAACGACAGAACAGTTAATGAGAACCCAGAGCACGGAAGCTTGTCAAATATCTCCTTTCAGGCACTATATTTTGGCAGAAAAATCCATTTGAGATATCCAACGTTGATTTTTATTTTTTATGTGCTATATTATTCATTAGTGCTTTGCTGTGCACATTTTGTACTGTGAATGTTCGTGTTTAAATATCTGTAATCTAATACTAGACAATATGACTGATCTGATTTCATTACTGTAAAAAACGGGTTATTCATCTGAGAGGTGCAACTTTCTAGTACACCTTTGTACTCAAGTTGTGTGAATATCTCTCTAACTAGTTTATAACCTCGTTTTTAATGGGGTGTTGTCTTTGAGGTTGTGGGGTCTACTTCATTGGAATTACATGATAAGTGGAACAATCATCCCACCCCACATGGTTGCTGTATAACACAGGAGCTAGTGCTAACACCCACTCCTTGGCTTATGAATGTTTAACTGATTCTGGGACCATGTCTGAAAAGGCAAGTAAAATTACGGTCTCTCCTTCATGGTAATCCATTCTGAATTCAGGTGTCCAATCCTTTTCGGCCAAGAGAATATCGTAGCTGAATGACAAGTTCTTTCAAAAGAGAACATCAATGTATCTAGGTCTCCCTCCCATTGGAGTTGCATCTCATATAAACCCATGCTCACCCTAGTATCTCGTGTTTCCACTTGGAAATAGTCACTCAGCGCTACTGCCACCAGATAATCCATCAAGTTCCGACAAACTATTGTGACTTCTACTGCACTGTCCAGCATGGTTAGAGCCCACTCCCTGCTCAGAAGCAGTGTCCTCAATATCCTTGGCATGCTTGACTTTTAAGTCCTGCTACGGACTGTCCAACTCTTTCCGATTGTTTTCTTTATGTATCCTGAAAATGAATGAGATGAACGTATAGCATTATCCTGATACCTGTCAGGCGTTTTAATATTATCACTGTTTCTCAGATTGTAGTACTTTTCCGTGGACTCCTTTTGAGGAGATCCGGCCTGTGGCTTAGTCTTTTCTTTAAGTTTCTTATTGTCCCACTTCTCTTAGAAGACTCGGGTGCTTGTCTTGAGTTATCCTTTTCAGAATTACTCTTACTTTGTAGTTTACAAGGTCTGGCTCCCAAATTATCTCTGCCCACCGTTGACTAGGTTTCTTTGATAATTTGAGGTAATTCGTGATGATCTCCCGGAGCCAAATCCCCAAGGCACTGGCGTATGGCCAATGCTGCTGCTTTCCCTCTAACATTACTGAACATAATGGCAGATACTGCTGCAAAATTGCCCATCCGTCTCATCCCCAAATCCGGGGCAGGGGCTGTCCCGTACTCATTCTGGATCTGTTTAAGCACCTCTGGCAAAACAGCTAATGAGAGTGCATCATGTGTTTTGGTATATACTGCAGCAAAAACGGTACCCGTGTGGTGCAGTCCTCTATTGGGGGAGCCATCCCAATCGGCAAGCATATTGTAAGAATTCTGTGGTTTTCCTGGGCTCCTGTATGGGGAAGCACTGCTTCAAAATGTACTTCTTTTTTGTGCTATCCAGAACAGAATTTCCTCCCGCCTGTTGAGAAATGTATCCATAACATCATGTATAGTCTGTGGATTAATGCCTGGTGTAGCCAATTGTGGTTGTGCAGTCCTAGCAGAATTTACTGTCATTGTTCTCATAACGAGCAGTCAGGCTTCTATATATTCTGATTTGACTAACACGTCTGAGTAATTGTGGTGCTGTTATGTTAACTATGTTTGGATGTGGGGTGTAAATGGCTAAGACTGGCCATTTAGCTCCCTCATTGCTGAGGGGAACTAGTCTAACTCCTTCAATAAAGAGCGGTAGGCTGACTCCAAACCAATTTTGATGTTCTTGGCATGTTAGTGGTATTTCTAAAGCTTCTTAAGCTGTATAGTTATTTGGAATGCCAGTTGCAATGTGAGTGCGACACAACCTTATGCAGTCATTTGCTGCTGGGAATATAACTCATGAACAGAATACCTCCGTCCTAAATGCTTTGTGTGCCTCAAACTCGAAGGTAACATCCCCACCGCAAGTGCGAGATCATGTTGTAGCAGCTCCTGAGTAACCCCTTGTCTGCAAATCTCAGGTATGTTTAATGGTGCTGGTTCAGCCATAAGAATGTGTTGTAGATTCAGAGAGGGTACTCCTATGGGGAGAATCTTTGTATGGTTCAAGCTTGAAGAACCTACAGCCAATACATCGCGTTAACCTACTCAGCTGGATGAGGAATTGACTGCATGAGCTGCTACTTGTGACTTGAGGGGGCTACGTCGCCCTGCGTTCCTTTGGGTGGTCTCTGGATTTCTGTTGTGGTCTCCGTGCGGGCTGGCGGAAAGGGGGCGATGTTGGTGGATCGGGGTGCCCAAATGGCCTCCCTCCTATCATTGCAGAACTTGTGGAGTGAGGGCCTGAACTGGACGCCCTTGGCCCCTTGGGACCAGATTAATTGTCCATATCACTTGCCCCCTCTGACCCCCCCCCCCTCCTTTGGTCTGGTGTTTTTTTGGGGGGCTGGACCTGACCCTATACTACCTTTCCATTTTTAGGGCCCTGCCTGCCATTGGGGTGGACACCACAGATAATGACCACACCGTTGGTTACAGGCCTGCCCTGAAGTGTTCTCCATACTCAACCGACCTGCATTGCTGTCAGACTCTTAGCTGTCCTGGCTGCTCGTACCGACGTGAGCGACCATAGAGGAGTAGTTTCTCTACCACCCCTCCCCCCGCACCCCTGCCTGCCTGAAACTGGAACTGATTGCCAGTTAGGGATGAGACTGCAGGCAATGACTGACCAATACACAAAACATGCTGCTGGCGCCAAGTGGGGTGCTACACCCCCACCCCCATTCATGTGTTTGGCCTCACCGCAGGATGAACTTAATATCATCCTTAAGGCGAATCAGGATTGCAGAGAAGTGGAATCTAAGGTGGGTGAGGTCCGCATGGATGTGTCCCTGCTGCATCTATATCTGGAATGTTGCTGGTCATGTGACTGAGGCTGAGACTAGAGTGTCTTCGGTGGAGGATGAGGTGGCCACCTTGAAACTGCAGGTATCCAAACTCTGAGAGTATGGAGACGTTCATTTGGGATCGGCTGCTCGAAGACTGACTGCAGTCATGGATTCGCTAACAATCTGCCTCTGTGTGGTTTGTGGTGGAGAGAACCCATCGATCCCTGGCCCGTCGGGCCCCCTCCAGATCACCCCTGGCTTATATCATGTTTCTTTAATCATTGAGAATGGGATACAGTGCTCCACGAAGACAAGCTGCACCAAGACTTGAACTTCCAGAATGCTAGGATTATGGTCTTCCCGGAACATGCTCCTGCAATTGAACAGTGCAGGCGTTTGTTTGAGGACGTGAAGCAGAAACTTTAAGCTCTTGATTTGCAATACATGCTCCTCATCCCAGCCAGATTGCAAGTGCTATTTTGTAGTGTAGTTCCTATAGTCCCAATAGGCTCTGCGCATTGGAATAATATCTTCAGTAGTGTAGACGTAGGACTGAGGTTAACTAGGTCTCTACTGACTATATTAGACTTAAGGTTTGCCAGCTAGCTCAGAGGTCACTAGAAACTTTCTCGAATAAGCGAGGAGGAGTTTAATCTCCCTGGATAGACAAGAAGGGATTTAGCTTCTGACAACCATAAAACATGACAACTTTACCATAAAACATGACAACTTTGCTCTCCCTGATTAAGAGTATATCTCTAGAGTCGTGTGAAAACAAAAGACAGCTATTTCACTCAGTCAAAGGTGCGTACTTAGTTTCACCAGATTGCAGAGAAAAAGAGAGACGGGCGTTTTCAATAAAAGGTGTTATTTATTGAGCAGTCTCTTTCCTCATACAAGAGAAATGAATTGCTACAATTGCAATACTTATAGTTAAGTAAAGTGCATACAGTAAAAGCAGGATTATGAAATAATACTGTAAAAGCATTGATATGGTTTCTTAGCCATATGATACTTTAAAATGGATAAAATAGATAAATACATATATACATTGACTAATCGTACTCAACTGGTGCTTCTAACTACGCCTACACCTGACCTAAGCCTAATACGTGGCAAGGAGTAAGTAAGTAGCAGTTTAAGTTAAGTTTGTTTTGCCAAGAATCTGACTCAAGAATTCTCTGTAAGGGTTTAGTCAGTTCAGTACCTGGGTATTAGAAGGCAGGAGGTCTGGTATCTCTCTCTCAGGACTTGGTATCCCAGTCACCCGCAAGGGTAAGCTGGAAACGCCGGAGGCTGGATTTCTCGGCAAGAGAAAAGACAGCGTCTTTCTCAGCGCGTCAAAAGGGAGGGGCAGCGTCCGTGGGCTCTCTCATCCGCTGGGCTCTTCGGAAGTAGATAGCTGCTCTGCTCCAGGATTACCACTGTGTGTTTGCTTAAGGCAACGTTGGTATATTTATACCTGAAAGGGGCCGGGTTTGACGTAAGGCTGGACATAAGACGTCAATAAAGATGTCACTAAGAACTGGTCGTTTTTACAGTGCTTTACAGGAGTTCTCGGACGAAATCAAAACAAAGCAGCGGGGATTTCCCAGGTTGCTGGAGGCTTGGATTTGTTTAAGAACTCGGTGTGCTTTCTAGGGGGCTGGAGGAGTAGGCTTGCTTAATGTGACAGCATGCGATATGACTGAATTATGAAAAGGGTTTCTATGCCGTTGTAGGGATATTATTGATTTATAACCGGGCAAGGGCAAAGAATAGGAATATCGATTCAGGTACCTAGATAAACACACTACACCCACTCCACGAATTCATGTCCATAATTACTAAACTAAGCAATAGTAAACAGATCTAACGGTGCATGTGTATACCGATCCACCCCAAAATACATTTTTGCATCTGAAATGGCATATGCAAAATACACGAAAAATGAGTATAGGTACAGTATTTCAAGCAGTGTAATCATTCATTAAAAAGGATGCATATATATATCAGCACGAATGATTTGCGAAAATGACACATGAAATGGCTCTTAATACAGAAAAGAAAGGTGCGAGACCATTTCATCACATATAAATACAGTTTATTTGTAAATATGCTAGAGGCTGAGGTAATATATTGTCTCTAGAGTTCCTAAAAATAGAAGCTCTGTTCTCTAAGAATAGTTCTACTTTAAGCAGAGGATGAGTGCCAAAAAAAGTAAATATTTTGGAATCGGGGGAAAAAAATAATTTCGTTTTTCAGGGGAAGAAGCCAAAACAGTTCCAAATATTTCCTGAAGCTTTTGTTTTTCAAAGCTGAAGGCCAAATTCAGAGTTCAGGGAACGCTGAGTGCTCGTTTGCTTAAAAGTTATTCTTTTTGTTCAGGGGAGAACATCATTTCAGACAGACTTTCAAAAAAGCAGTTTACCGCTTCAGGTGAAAGTTCGACCAAGTTGGAAAATGCCGCAACTGTGCAGTCGTGAGAATGATTGCTATCATCGATGTATTGATCAGCATTGCTCACAGAAGGTCGTACCTGGTTGATGCTGCTCTCATCTTGCACTTCACTACCCTTTAATCGCAGTGGTGAAGTTTCCACGAATGCCGTCATCAGGATAGGTAACCGCTGGGGACAACACGATGCATGAGCCATTACAGGACTTAGCAAAGTATCTGTATCCAATGGTACTTCTGATTGTAGTGTGAGACAGACGTCCAACACGCATTCTTCTCCGCACAGCATACATCTTAACACAGGTAAGATACAATTCTGCCAGATGGGTCTGAATGAAAGAAACCAGGTCATATTCAGATCTCTTAGCCGGGCTAATCCAAGGACTTTAGTTATGCGGTCCCGATAGCGTATAGCTAGGATCGTTTCTTCCATTGTTGCTGGAGTCTTGTCTGTGACATGGCTTGCCATAACGAAGCAGGAGTATCAAAAATAAAATGCCTGCTACGACAGGAGTGGGAGGCCGCCAAAGATCGAATGGACAAAATTAGGAAAGATGCCCAGGACTGCTTTAAAAGGTGACAACAGTCACAAAAAAATTGTCTTAAATACACTCTGGATACCATTCGTATCTGAAATGTTTAAGATTTGGTTTAGCATTTCTGCGAAGTGTAAGGGGCAATTTGTTGATAAAAGGTTATGTATCTCTGCCGTTGTCATTGCAACTTGGAGATCATACGTTTCTTTTGATGACGTCAAGGGCACAGGCGTCTGTAGAAGAACAGACGTCATTCTGCTTAAAGTATCAATTCGAATAGAAGAGATTTTCAAACTGGGCCAAATTTTTCCCTCCCTGTCTGGAGTGTCGTTTGGATACAATACTTGCATACAACAAGTGACCATGGAAGAAACGCTTACTAGATAAGCTTTTCCTGGCGCCAAGCCACAACATCTGTGGTCCACTATTAGAATGTAGCTCCCGTTCGAAAGCCGTCTAAAGAATGGCTCTATTCGAGGTGCAGGTGTGCCAAGCTGGTGACATGAAAGGTTATTTGAAGTCCCCTCACAGGCCCCATGTAGATTTATACCCTGACACAGAAGTATATCACTTAGGGATTTTTCACAATTATTACCACTAAGAAATACATTCTGTCCTTTTTCACTATAACATGTGTGCGTGTAAGGTAATTTCCATGTTTACTTAATGTATCCTTTACCCAACCTTTCATACTGGCCTGCCTGTATATACTTTTGGCAGTATCGAAATTGGAAAGTTGTTATCGGAATAGTTATTATTCCGTGTATTATCCATTCAATGACAGGTCGTTCTGACATTGTCAATGGTAATCTCTCAAGTTTTTCAATGCTCAGAATTGTATATTCTGCTCCTTTTTGTGCCAAATTTATTTGTATATCAGTAAGGTTAAAGATAGAGAACAATGACGTTATGTTGATTAAACGCCAAGGCACGTAGCCTGAACGCAGATTTTGTAACGTCCAGCCAAGCTGTACAATAGAACGCAATTGGGACTGACCATGTTGTAACATTAGTAAGTCCTGCTCTATTATATCGATTGCAGATGATACAATACTGTCCAGTGAATATATTCTGGAAGACAGTCATTAACCCATTGTCCACAACAGAAAGTGATTTTTCCAAATTAATACGGTCAATTTCCCGTATTTTTTCTGCTGTTTCAATTTGAGTTTCTTTCCAAGCTTCGTTATAAGCTGCAAATATAGAGGCCGCTATGAAACGTTTTTGACGCTGTTTGCGTGGTCCCATAATGAAATCACGCAAGTCAGCACCTTCTTTAAGTAAAGTTAAGTGTTGCTTAATTTCTGCCAGTGTGGATGTCTGTAGCCATTCGAGGCAGAGTTTTCCTACACTGTATGTTGTTACTATCCCTGGATGTTGTCTCTGGGAGTATATAGGGTCTGGCCTGGTCAATTTGAACCCCTGTTTTTTGTTCAGTAATCTATCTTGACAGTTATTTGGGTCTGTGGGCCAGATCAACCATTTTTTCCAATCAGGATGTGTTCTGTTTTGGTTTAAAATATGGGATACGTCTATCTCAACATCTGTAGTGCTATTACTGTCAGGTGTTGGCTTTGGAATAGACGGTTTGTTTAAGTCTTTAATTTTGGCTAGGCCAAGACAGGTTGTTGTTGAATTGTGTCATTCAAAAATATAATTTGTTCTGGGATCATGCAGGCTCTGAATAATGATTCTATACCTTGGACTTGCCAATCTTTGGTACCCCAGATGGTTTTTGTCTCAATGTTATTTTTCCAAAAATCGAAACCAAATATATTCATTTTTTCAAAAAATGTTTCTGAATAGATTAATTTAGTATTTGTCAGCATGATTTTCATTCCTGTCTTATTTAACAGTTTGAAATAAAACGTTTCTGCTTCACTTGTGTTAAACCCTGAGAAGTATGGGAATTTCTCATACAATGTTTTTGAACTACCTTTCGGTGGAGTTGCACAATGTTCCCATTGATTATAATTTAAAACATTTCTAGGTTGAGCAGATTTATGCAAATAATGGTTGGCATAGTGATTGTAGCAGTACATCTGTTCATAATTTGATGAACCTTGTAAATAATCATGTTCTGTAAATTTTGCTGACATAACTAAGTCTGACATCATATCATTAATACTTTCAAAGTCCCAATCATCAGAGAATGTGCTCGGTTTTACAAAGTCACTTAATGAAACCTTAAATTGATGAGGATACTCAGGAGCTCGACCGGGCCATATATTTCGTAATCTGTTTTGTCCCATGCTACCCCACCGGGTATCGGATTGGCTGTGAAGTTTACTGAAGAAAGTTCTCTTTTCTCGATGTGTGAAGACTTG
Organism: Lissotriton helveticus; assembly: GCF_964261635.1. Lineage (NCBI taxonomy): Eukaryota > Metazoa > Chordata > Amphibia > Caudata > Salamandridae > Lissotriton > Lissotriton helveticus. The sequence continues at coordinate 1,911,869,369 of NC_136061.1, read as the reverse complement.
TGTGGCTTTAGGACCAGGTTGATATTCTGGCTTGCTGTGTCCATCGTAATATATTTTCCCTCAATGAAGTGTCCCAAGCATAGCACCATGATGAGCCAAAGCAGGAGGAAAAGTACACCTAGCACCACCCAATATTCAATCCATGGGGAAATCAGATAGGTTTCTTGTAGTTGATGAAAGAGTTCTTTAGTTTTGTCTTTAAAAGTTTTTGTTGTTGTTGGCTGTTCCTCAGGTTCGCTCGGATCCTCAGAAAAGTCATCGAAATTGATGAAGTAGCCTGATGCAGTTCTGTCAATTGTTGGAATTGCTTCTGGATTTTTCTTTGTTTCATTAGCATAGTCTGTGGCTACATCGTTGTAGACAGGTGTTTCTTGACGAATTGTTGCAATTTGGGTTTCAAGAGCCATAAGTTCCATGGCTTTGTTGCATAGTCCTTGTTGATTCACTGTAGGTTTAGCAAATGTGATTAGTCTCTCAGTTTGAACCTCTTGCTTTGTAGCAAACTTTGGTGTTCTGCTATTTCTTGGGAGTCCACTTGGCCTACTACTTATTATTGGCCACATGATTGTGGTTTAACCAGGTCGATGGATACAACTCGGTTCTCCTTTTTACCAGCAAGGGGCGGTAGTACAACTGATCTTGTTCCGTTGACAGCTAAGACAGGTACTGCTTTTCTGTAAGAAGGCCCAAATTCCTTCTTCACCGCGATTTTCTCTCTGACCAGATCCCCAATCTTTGGAATCCAGACAGGCCTTGCTGGGACAGGTGGTTTCTCTTCAGTGGCTGTTGGCTGCTGTTTCAACTTTATGTTGCTCAGGTCTTTTCTTGTTTCATTTAAGTCCTGTAAAATAGCCAAACGATCTTTGATATCAAAGCATTTTCCTTCTACCACTGAAGTCTGACTATCGAGATCCTGGATATGCATTCTAGTCCCGATCAATAGTTCGTACGGACTGTAACCTTTTAGAGAATTTCTTGGCAGATTGTTAAGACTACATTGGACACTTATTAGATGTTTGACCCACCCAACCCCCGAACCTAATACCTTTGCCGTTATAAATTGCTTTATGTCTCGGTTTTTTCTTTCCACAATCCCGTTTCCCTCAGGATGGAAGGGACAAGAATACCGCAATGCAATGCCCATACTGGTCATGGCCTCCTTATAAGCTCGAGAGCTAAAAGCAGGACCCTGGTCAGAGTGTAGCATGCCAATTTCGTATGTGCCGATAAAGACTCGCAAATCTTTTATAACCGTTCTGGCGTCAGCCGAGCACTGGGGCCACATCCAAATGAATCTCGTGCCGGAGTCCACTGCGACCATGATGTATTTATAGTTGCCATCCCTTTGTAAGGGACCACAGTGGTCCAGGTAAACACACGCTAATGGTTTATCTGAGATCAGAAGGGGCGTCTGTGCTGGTCTTTTCACTGTCGAAACGTTCATTTTTTGGCATATTTCACAATCTAGAACATAGTTCCTAGTTTGTGTTCTCATTTGTGGCCACCAGTATCTCTGTTTTAATAATGATACTGTGGCCGAGACACCAGCGTGTGCAGAGGCGAGCCCTTCATGTGCCGCTATAATTAGTCCTAACCTATGTTCCATGTTTGGAATTGCCCTATCCCCCACTCCAGGGATTCGAGGAAAATGGACGTTATTCGCATCAGTTATGTATGAGTACTTTACTGGAAAGCCTTTCGGGAGTGTTTTTATCGCATTATTTACTGTAGCGCTGACAGCTTGTAATATCTCGCTGTCTATTTTTGTTTTTGACTGGGTGATAGCAGCTACGGAAGCCGTTTGCACAGCTGCCTTCACGGCCTCATCAGCCAATGAATTCCGTGCAACGTGAACGCCATCACGTTGATGACTCAGTGTATGTATCACGTGAGTCTTTTGTAAAAGAACTACTTGTTCCCAAAGCGTTTTATGCTTGATTGTGCCACCCTTTGCATCTTTGAAACCATTCTGAACCCAATTCTGCAAGTATTCATTATAAGACTGAACGCAATAATATGAATCGCACACTATGAGTGTGGGGAATTCGCGATCAGTATTTTCAAGCGCCATCTTAAATGCTATTAGTTCAGCTCGCTGAGCTGTACAATCTCCCTAGAGATTGTGTTTTAGTGACCAGTGGTCTAAATTTTCCTTTGTGCCAACGACCTTTAACAATCGCGCACGCAGCACTGTAAGCTTGTTTACCCCCAACTGCGGGCTGTGCTGATCCGTCTGTATATATTATACAGCCGTAGTGTTCAAGAGGCAAGATTTCGGTCGGCAGAGGACATTCAAATTCATATTGGAGAAATTCTTGTGTTTTTAAATTAGGATCAAATTTGTAGACCACGTCTGTTGCAGCAAGAGAATTAACCCATTGTATCCATCTCGGATGTAATGCTTTAGCATTTGGAATGCTTGCCTTTGTTACCGCTTCTAGAGCTGGTACTGGTGTAACGATGATTATTCGTTTACCTTGTGCTAGGGCTCTTTCTTTTGCTACCGCAGTCTGAACCGCGGTTACAATTTTTTCAGTTGAGCTAAATTTCATTTCAGCTTTTGTGTACAAATGTGATTTGTATGCTATTGGTACCGTTTCCCCCCTCATTAGAGGTTAGGTATGTGAATCCCCCTTTTCCTGGGATGACCCGGATTACAAGGTTGCGTGTGTTATCGCGTGTTTGCAATTTTGTTTTAGCTAACATGTCTGTTTGCAATGATCTCAAAATTTCTGTGTGTTTTTTAGTCCAATTGATTGTTTTAAAATCTGGTTTTATTAGTTCATAGAGAGGTTTAACCCTCTGCATAATTTAGAATGTAAGTTCTTCCGAAATTCAGGAAACCTAGAATTGATTGTAAGTTTTTCAGCGTTCTTGGTGCTTGGATTACAGCACGTTTCTCTAAGAAATTGTCTGCCAGGTTTTTGCCTTCACTTGATAATTCATATCCTAAAAACAGGACAGTTAGATGGGCAATTCGTGACTTTTTAAAGTTGAATTTGTAACCCTCTGCTGCGAACCCAAGTATTATGGTGTTCACTATTTTCAAGTGAGTATCCAAGTCATCATCTGTTAGATAGATGTCATCGACATAAGATAATGCCTCATCATCATACATTTGTAATAACTCTGTTACTCTTGCTGAGAATAATCCTGGGCTGTTCTTGAACCCCTGTGGGAGTCGACAGCATTTTTTCTGCAAGCCCATTATTGAGAAAGCGGTCAAATACCTGCTTTCAGGTGCAATGTTTTGACAAAAGAATCCATTAGAGATGTCTAATGTTGTTTTGTATTTTTTGCGCACGATGTTATTCATTAGTGCTGCACTATGTGAGTTTTGTACTGCAAATGTCTTGCAACATGAATTAAGGTGTCTGTAGTCCAAAACTAGACAATATGAATCGTCTGGCTTGGAGACAGGAAACAAAGGATTGTTCATTTGTGAGGTGCAAGTTTCAATCACCCCCTGGTATTCAAGTTGATCTAAGATCTCCCTGACCTGTTTTTTAGCTTCTTGCTTAATTGGGTACTGCCTCTGTGCAGTTGGTTGACATTTTAACTGGATTTTGTGAGGAGGAGAGTCCTCATCCCATCCAACATGGTTTTTATACAATGCAGGTGCTTGGGCTACTGCCCACTTTCTTGCAAGTGTATATTTTTTATGAATTGGAATGTGATTTGAGAAGGCAGGCATAATTATTTCTTCTCCATGAGGGCACTCCCTGACAAACTCCGGTGGCCAGTCTTTTTCAGCTAAAAGGATGTCATAGCCTTTTGAGAGGTTATCCCAAAATAGACCCCTTATTTTCCTAGTCTTGTCCCCCTCTATACGTAATGTTATTTCGTATATTTTATGAGATTTGCTAACTCTGGTGTCTGCAGTTTCCCCCTGAATGTATTCATTCGTGTCAACTGTCTCCAGATGATTCATCAGGATCTTGCGAGCTATGCTCACTTCTGCTGCGCTGTCTAGCATTGTCTGAGCCCACTCTCCATTTTTCAGCTGTGTCCTCAGGATCCTCGGCATGTTTGATTATTTTAATGCTGGCTACCTTCTTTTTTGGAAATTGTAATTTTTTACTTTGATGAGCAGGTTCCCTGTCTTTGGACATGACGTGCTCTTCCCTGTGTTCTGACCGTCCTCTTCTTTCCGATTTCTGCGAGGAAGTCTGAAAAGATCGAGAGGGACGTGTATCAATATCTTGATATCTATCAGGTTTCTTCAAATTATCCCTATTTCTAAGGTTGTATCTTTTCTCAGAGGGCTCCCTCTGGGGAGACTTGTGTCCTTGGTCCGGAGATCTTTCTCTCCGCCGAGGAGACCTTCCTCTGGACTGGAATCTTTTTTCTTTGGGAGTGGATTGTTTATTTCCATCCCAGCTCTTTTTTGGAGTGTTTAAATTATTTTTAATAAATATTTTTTCATGATTTTCAGTTAGTTGGGGTTTTACTGGTTTCCCACCCAAACTATCTCTTCCTAGTTCTTCATAGGATTTTTCTATGATTCTGGCAAGTTCAGATGGCTGTTCTGCTATATCTGTTTCTTTCAATTTCTGGAGGAAAGTTATATCCTCCGTTGCCAATTGAACCAACTCTCTATATGCCTTTGTTAATTCTTTTATTTTAACTAGGAGTTCTTCGCTTGACATTTTATTAATGTCAGGTTGTGGTGTGTAGCTGGCTAGAACAGGCCATGTTGCTACTGGTCTACCTAGTGGACCGAGCCTGGTGATGTGATTATTATGTTTTAGGGCGCCTTTAAACCAGAGCAGGTGCTCTTGGTATTTGAATGGGATTTCCACCTCCTCGAAAGGGGTGTACTCATCCGGTGGTTCCTCTATTTTGTAATAGTGGAACTCATGTGTGACAGCGTTTGCTGCTGGAAAGTTTATCCATGAATAGAATACCTCTGTCTGCCGATATTCATGTGCCTCAATTACGAATATGACTGTACCACCTCTCGATGTTATTCCATTTTCTATAAGTTTAATAGTTATAGTTTTTCTTATGTTGACTGGGATGAGTATTGCATCCGGGTCAGTCTGTAGGAGACTTGTCATCCTCAAGGAGACGAGCTGCTATTCTAGCTGTCTCCCTTTCTTCTTCACTTTCTGGCATTTTTACTAGCAGAAAGGTTTTTGTTGCAGATCAAGTTTCAAGGAAGCAAAGATTAGGTGCACAATATTTTGGAACACTATCCTACAATGTTGAATAAACCAAAAACTATACATAGAAATCTCTTTCTACTAAGTTCCGGCGGATTTTAACCTTTGACCCACTCCAGACGTCTTTGGAGTATTTACGGGAAAAAGGGTCTGTCTGAAAAAGCACGACTGAGTTACTCTAACGTCTTGTGTTAGATTTATCGCCTTACCAAACGTTGGGCGCCATGTAGTGTAGTTCCAATAGTCCCAATAGGCTCTGCGCATTGGAATAATATCTTCAGTAGTGTAGACGTAGGACTGAGGTTAACTAGGTCTCTACTGACTATATTAGACTTAAGTTTTTTGCCAGCTAGCTCAGAGTTCACTAGAAACTTTCTCGAATAAGCGAGGAGGAGTTTAATCTCCCTGGATAGACAAGAAGGGATTTAGCTTCTGACAACCATAAAACATGACAACTTTACCATAAAACATGACAACTTTGCTCTCCCTGATTAAGAGTATATCTCTAGAGTCGTGTGAAAACAAAAGACAGCTATTTCACTCAGTCAAAGGTGCGTACTTAGTTTCACCAGATTGCAGAGAAAAAGAGAGACGGGCGTTTTCAATAAAAGGTGTTATTTATTGAGCAGTCTCTTTCCTCATACAAGAGAAATGAATTGCTACAATTGCAATACTTATAGTTAAGTAAAGTGCATACAGCAAAAGCAGGATTATGAAATAATACTGTAAAAGCATTGATAAGGTTTCTTAGCCATATGATACTTTAAAATGGATAAAATAGATAAATACATATATACATTAACTAATCGTACTCAACTGGTGCTTCTAACTACGTCTACCCCGGTGTACCTGACCTAAGCCTAATACGTGGGAAGGAGTAAGTAAGTAGCAGTTTAAGTTAAGTTTGTTTTGCCAAGAATCTGACTCAAGAATTCTCTGTAAGGGTTTAGTCAGTTCAGTACCTGGGTATTAGAAGGCAGGAGGTCTGGTATCTCTCTCTCAGGACTCGGTATCCCAGTCACCCGCAAGGGTAAGCTGGAAACGCCGCAGGCTGGATTTCTCGGCAAGAGAAAAGACAGCGTCTTTCTCAGCAGGTCAAAAGGGAGGGGCAGCGTCCGTGGGCTCTCGCATCAGCTGGGCTCTTCGGAAGTAGATAGCTGCTCTGCTCCAGGATTACCACCGTGTGTTTGCTTCAGGCAACGTTGGTATATTTATACCTGAAAGGTGCCGGGTTTGACGTAAGGCTGGACATAAGACGTCAATAAAGATGTCACTAAGAACTGGTCGTTCTTACAGTGCTTTACAGGAGTTCTCGGACGAAATCAAAACAAAGCAGCGGGGATTTCCCAGGTTGCTGGAGGCTTGGATTTGTTTAAGAACTCGGTGTGCTTTCTAGGGGGCTGGAGGAGTAGGCTTGCTTAATGTGACAGCATGCGCTATGACTGAATTATGAAAAGGGTTTCTATGCCGTTGTAGGGATATTATTGATTTATAACCAGGCAAGGGCAAAGAATAGGAATATCGATTCAGGTACCTAGATAAACACACTACAATTTAACTCCTCTTCCTATTTTGTTGACACTCCGGAGCATGCCTGGGAGAGGGCAACGGAGCAGCTGGCTCCTCGAAGGCCTGGAATCTCCGTGGGGGTTGTCTCCCATATCGGGGGAGACCTCGCTCCCCGCAAATCCTCCGGGAGTAAGCGTACACACTCCTGGAAGAATTACTGATTTGCTCCTGCCCATGGGAGAGACCAGACTTATCGGGCCCAGACTGAAGGAATATTGACCTTGACCCCGCTACCCCAGACGCTCCTACTCTCGGGCACACCGGACCTTTTCAGATCCCAAGAGGAGGGCACAACTGGATCTTCATGACACTGCTACCCTTCTAGTTGCTACTCTAGGGATTCGGAGAAAAATTGACCAATGATTCTTCTAGTCTTCCTCCCTATACCTGATTTGTTCTTTGTAAACACTTTAGTTTTGTTATGGCTATTTTTTCATTGACATACTGTCATGATATGTGAATTCCTGCGGTTGGGTGCTAAAACCCCTATAGAGGGGGTTGACAAGAGCCTTCATGCAGCTCTAGGCCCCGTTGATTGTTGGTATGTTCGGGGGTAGGGTGACCGATTCTTCAGGGGTGGAAATATGGGGTGGTGGGGAATTTGGATGTGAAGCTGTTCTGGGTTTTTTGTTTTGTTTTGTTAATTCCGTTAGGTTTGACCACTTCTCTCACTGGCACGTCTCTTACACACCACTCACACAAGTCTATGTACACTATACCACATGTTCGTCCCATGGTTGAGCCTCACTGGACCCCACGGCGCCTCCATGTGAGGTTGACGCCCTCATTGCATTTTTACCCCCTGCTGATAATGGTTACGTTTTTTTCTTGAAATGTTAGCAGCCTTCTGTTAACATGGGAAACACACCTTTTTTTGACACCCCCCCTTTTCTCGCCTCCAGCTTGACGGATCACTCCAAAACTTTCCAAGTACAACAAGACTTACTACGATTTGTTAACCTGCTCCAAAATATAGGCAAGTCAAAAACACGCTTTTCCTATAGAAACATGGTTCTAGCGAGACTACCTACTGGAAACCACGAGGGTAGGGGGAGGTGTTTGTGTGTCACAGCACACACCATTTGGATGCCAGTTTACAGCATCACAGTGCTGTTGTAGTAAAAAAAATTGATATATTTACTAAAACCACACTGTGATACTGTAGACTGGCATCCAGATGTTTTTTTGTTGTGGACAAAATAAATATGTAAACTTGTTCTCCTTGACCCCAAACAGTATGCCCTGGGCATCGGTGATAGGAATTCCGTATTCCTGATACCTCACTGCGGTGAGGACTTAAATATACAGACAAGCAAAAACAAACCGGCTTTGGTAGCCACCAGTGGAAATGGGTACAACCATATGCAGACCAAAGCATCCAAATTAGATAAAATGGGCTTATAGTGTCCTTGCCAAGGATTGATTTTATTTCTTTGCATGCATGTTCGCTGGATAAGATCAGTGCAGTGATTTTCTTTTATGCATCTGGGAGCCTCAGCTTCTTTGAACATGAGCTACTCTGTTCTTATACGCACGAGATAAAGCTGTTCTTTCTTAGTCCTTCTTCTATGTTGTTGGCCTAAGTAGTAAGCAGGTGGAAACAGTTCTTCAGAGTCTGGAAGACGGTGTATTTTATACCTGCTGAAACAAGCTCTGGTATTGGTTCTGACAGTAATCAGGCAGCTGCAGTTTTTTTCCAACAGTATATCTTGCAATGATAGTGCTGGACAAATGTAACCGGACTTAATGAGTTTGTGCACCTCCTTCGTGCTGTCAGCCCTTAGGCTCACTGTAGGAATTTGCTGGATTGTAACTGGTATTAAGGGTTTCACAATCTGAATAGAGCTCTCATGGCAGCTAATGTGGTATGTGAATTCTTGTGGTAATTTCGTGTAGATGCCTCTATTTCGAACTACAGATGTTGATATATCAAGATGGTCTGGTCAGTGTGTTTTTGCCCTCTCAGCAGCAAGCCATCCACTATACAAAAACTAAAACTGTGTGACACTCTGATAGATTTTGTTTTAGATTGAAATGCTTTATTTTACATGTTTGCAATTTAAAAAGGCTTTGACATGTTGATGAACAATGCAATGCTTAGGTATATGATCAATACATTTGAATGTGACTGTTTTCTCCGTTGGTTTTAATTATAATACGATGGTGTACATGTGGTTGCTTTTATTATTGTGGCAATACACTAACAAAGCCAGTAGGTCTACTTTATTTAAAATCACACTTTCCTATATTGTGATGTTGCATTTGGTATAGATGGGTGTACTGCGACTATGGGATTCAGGACTCGCTGGGTGCAATGTGATATGAGGGTATTACCAAAGGTGCACCCATCTACCTCATGTAAATGTCTTTTTTAATGCATAGTATTTAGTAGTGCGTGAATAAAGTAATTTTCATTTTTAGAAGAAAAGGCACTGACTGGACAATAATTTGAGTGTTTTTGTTGCCTGCTTTGGTGCCCTGAGAGTTGAGTGCTACAGTGGGGAACTTGGTTCCCAGTAACATGAGAATTGTGGACCTGTTACGTGTGAATGGCTAGCATACTTCACAATTAATAACCATAATTCTTCCAGTAGTTATGCTGAAATGTAACTTTCTTTTCAGCCTTGGGCTATAATAAAACAAATTGTATTGTCTAATTTATTTTAGCTATTTACAATAAAATTAAAATTGTATTTGTAACAATCATTCAGAAGCAAGGAAAAGGTATTAATGATGAAAAATGACACAAAGATATTTTCTCCCTACTTGCAGCCAAAACATTTGTTAAGGTCGTCACAACAGCAGGTGGTTGACAAGTGGCTCTCAATGCTGTACAGTTAGTCATTGATTTGAGTGTCCAACTTATTTACATGTTTAGAAAAGAGGCAGCTGACCTTTATCTGTTGAGGAAACACTAGTGCTACAGCTGAATGGGTATGTTAAGCTACCTGCGTCTCTTCTGTGAGTTTATTTTTTGTGGACTAAAAATGTCTTCCTTAACTTCTTTTATTTGAAATACCTTTAAACATTTAGCCCTGTGGTTGACTGCATTTGAGACAGTTTATGCTGTTTTTCAGTAAAATCTTCCCAGGTTTAATTCTGCACGAAGTATTCAATTTGTTTCTTCTCAGGCACTTGTGTCTCCCCAGATAACACGATCTCAAGTTCTAGCACAGTATATGAGTCTTTCAGTATTGCTTCTGAGGATAATGGTATGTTTTTAAACTGATCCACATCAGGAGAATGTCATTACTACATTCCCTGATAACGTGGGTACAGTCGCATCTTAAGGGTATGAACACCAGATGCGCAACAACCCTAAATCCTTTCACATCAAGTAAACGAGGAAGCATAAGTGAGTCTCAGTAGCATTGTATGCTGAGAGAACAGAACCTATACCTATCTACTCTGTTTTACCGTGGCTACTGCCCAGCTACTTCAGGTGTTGGGTATTTTTTTCCTTGGTGTGCAGTGATCATTAATGTGGATGCGATCAGCAGTAGCTGGTTTGCTGCAAAAGCTCTGCACGCTGTCTATTCATCTGTTCGGATTGTAGCTTCATTCACACTGTTTCCCTTAAGTGTATATCTTGTACAGAGATGGATTTCTGAACATGGATCAGTAATTTAGAGGACATGATCTGAAAGGAGCCGTTGCCTTCATTCACACTTAAACGTGCAACCATGATTAGTTTGTAATCATGTAATCGTCCCCCAGGGGCCCAGAGGAGTCTCTTTGTGATCCTAATGTTTTCTCCATACGTAAATATGTTCTCTTTGTGCACTAGTCTGTTCAATGTTGTTTTGCTTTTCAGTAGCCCCAGAGATCTCCATAGCCTCGTATTCAAGGGCAGGTTAGACTCGGGGAAATCACTTGTAGAACTAGTCTGTATTGTACCCCTTCATTTAATCTCTTCCTCAGAGTACTCTAAACTGCTGTATAGATTGGCTTGTTGTTGTAACAACTATTTTATTAGTTATTTGCTACTGCTTCTTTTTCACATATGAATTTACTGTAAATCATTATGTAAGTGTGTATAGACCACTTGATAACTTCCCCTACCCCTCTCCTGTTATGGTGTACTCCAACGTTCTTGAAGCTCAAGTTAGATTGTTGATGAAGAGATGCCAGTATTTCTGTTGTTGTGGCTTTGAGCGTGGTGACCTCTAATAAAGTTCTACATTTCCACAACTATAGCGGTTACCTGTCATTGTTTTAATATCTTTTGCCGATGAACTTTTGCCGACGAACTCGAGGAAAACGTGGAGGGACAGAGCTTGGTTTATTGATCGATGCGGAATTAAAGAACTTTCGTTTGGTGGAGTTCTACATTTGTGAATGTGTAGCAGGGCTATCAGTCGGCGCTGCATCTTTGCAGTCCAGTTCTTAGTCTGTTGAAACGTGATGAGCGATGATCTATCGAGCACTTGCTGAATCCAGTTTTTCAGTTTGTGGAAACACGCACAGTGTGCATCCATTAAGATTGTTGAGCTCCTCTTTTGATGAGAGAGGCTATCTTTTATATTCAATTCGCCCCTGACGAAGGGACAGACTTCCCGAAATGCATTGGGCTTGATTTATTTTGGATTTATGCACTAATTTTCATTATTGTAATTGTTGATTGTAATGCATATGAAAATGTTCAATATTTAAATAACATTTTTGTTAAATTGACATATGACATCATGCAATGATTAAAATTGTATGAGATGAATGACCAATTGTGGTTGCATTTGAACACTATTAATTGTGAATATATTGATTTGTATTCGTATTCCCCCCCCCCCCCCACTCCCCCCTCCCTCCAACGTGCTCGTGAGTCCAGGCTGCCTGTCTGGGACCTGGCCACTTTTTCCATAGTCTATCGTATGCCATTATACAGATGACTGATGCGTACCATCCTTCAATTCTGGACTGGAATCCTCTCCTCATTGCTGACTTTTACGGAGGATTATAGAGGTGATTCTATCATCTCCATTCAACTACAGTTCAGAACAGACAACTGTATTGTCTACACGCCTACCCTAAGGAGAAGGAAAAGACAGAGCTGAAGCAAAGAAGAAAGATGTTGTGAAGCTATCTGTCAACTTATTCACTTCACCATTTCACCTATAGCCACAGTGTTAATGAAGGTCAGGTAAGGTGAGGGGTGAAGTGATTGCAGTTTATTCCTGAGATGGACTACACTGGTGAGGATATTCCTGTGCGTTATTTAGACCGACTAGATTGGTGAACATTAGTTTTAATTACCATGAGGGACCGGTGAAGCAGTATTAAAGTTTATGGTGCAGTGTTATTATTGACTTTACTTGTCAGTGCGAGTGTCCTTGTCATTAATTTTTATTAGTGTTACAGTGTAAGTATAAGCCTTACCCTTTGTGGGAGTAATCATTAGTATTTCCCTTGTACAAAAGTGCCAGCTTTTAGATAGCAGCATCATTTCATCTTAATTTTATTAGGATACCACCTTGTATTGGCTACCATTCGTTTAGAAGTATTGTATACATTAACTCAAATGCTTATAAGTTTTGAGTCTTAAGCATTCTGTGCAATGTTTTCTTCTGCATATATATTTCAAGTTTAACTACTGTGTGTGTGTGTGTATATGTATATATATATATATATATATATATATATATATATATACATATATACATACACACACACACACACACACATTATTTTGACTTTTACTACCATAAACGTCTACATTTTAGACCTCAATTTACATGGCAGCGACTAACATGAACCAACCTCCTCTATTTTTAAATGGAGAGGGGTACAGGTTTTACCATGGAAGAGGTGGATTAAGTTGTTTGAGTCTCATTTGTTAGCAGTTGGAGGAGATGCATTCTTCCGGAATCGTAAACAACAAACATTAGGAAAGTGTTTGAGGATTTACCTGAACCTAATATTGTGGATGAGGATTAGGCAGAGGAATCTCATTTGGATGTGTACCAGCCTACTCGCAAGAAACTTGAAGAGCAATTGTTTCTGGAAAAAATTAATATTGTACTTGAAAGGCACAAGTTTTTATGTACATCTCAAATTATAAATGCAAGTGTGGCCAGTTACACAGCTACATTAAGTGGGTTATCGGCAACGTGAGTTTGGGGTTCTCACAAACTCGTTAATAAGAGTTCAATTGGTTAGGTGTAGTAACGACCATAAAGTACATGAAAAACTTTTGCCTCAGAATCCCGACATCCCAGAGGCCATTAATTTTGCTAAGAATATCGAACACACTACTCTATACATTAAGGAGCTTAAACAACCCATGGAAGCTCTCCAAGTCAAAGCTGATAAAAATGTGGTAGAAGAAATAAATGATGCATATAAAGTTAAAACATTACCTAGTCTGAAGGATAAAGAAAGGTTTAGTTGCTACAGGTGTGGTATTCAAAATCTCTTAGCTAATATTGTTAAGTGTCCTACGAGGAGGGGTAACTTGCAGAAAGTGTTATAGAAAAGGGACATTTTGCCAAAGTGTGTTGGGGAGAAATAAACAAGCCTGTACAGGTGATACAAATTGAGAAAGAAGAAATAAGGGTGAAGGTGGTATTCCAGATTAATTCTGGAAATTATTGTGATCGTGTAAAGTATCTTGCATGCTAGATTTATTTAGATGGAGTGCCATTCAAGGTATATGCAGATTCATGTTCTATCTATGCTTTCATCAACAAGGATCTGTTTTATGATAGATTCAGAAAAACCTGCAGTTTAGATCTTTCGGACATCAGCCCAGGTAGTTACAGCCAAGACCCTATCCCTTTAGAATGCATGTTGGCCATTCATACTGCTTTCAAAAATAAGTCCACAGTTGGCAAGGTGTATATCACCAAGAAGGGTTCTAACCTCCTCGGGTGGAGGCACCAAAGAGAATTAGGACTCAAGCTGCACCCTAACAGCGTTCACCAAGTTCAGTTGGTAGATAGATTGGTAACAGGATTAGATATTTGTAAGGAATTTCCTAAAGCGTTCTATGATGAGCTAGGGTTCCTTATACAATTCTCTCACAAAATTAAGTTAAAAACCAATGCCAAAATAGGGGTGCACAAAGCTCGACCAGTCTCATTGAAGATTAGAGAATCCATGCTGAAGGAACTAGATAAGTTAGAATCTGAAGGAGCTACACAGAAAATTTCAAGTTCTGAGTTGTTGGCTACCATAGTCATAGCACTCTCAAACATCTGGATAGACAGGCATCCCCTACCCAACATCAGTGAGATGCTTAGCCTCATTCAGGAAGCCAAAGTTTTTAGTCCTCGATTTATCTTCCTCTTACCATTAAGTGGCCTTACATGATGAGTCGAAACACCTAACGCCTTTCATTACTCCTTTTGTAGCATACCAGTACTGCAGAATTCCGTTTGGCTTGGCATCTGCAGCAGCGGTGTTCCATAGGATTATGCAAAAACTCTTCCTGGACATTAATAAGGTGATGTGCTTCCAAGACGATAGCCTTGTATATATTTCAGTTTTTAGGCCATACATCCTTTTAAAAAATCTTTATGTACCATTTAACCTATGCACAGACCACAAGCCTTGATTCCTGTTTTTTCCACAAGAAGAATGGAGGATACAACTTCCTGTGTGGCAAAGTGGGTTCTTGGGCTATTAGGCTTTAATTATTTAATTATCAAATGGAATATGTACCTGGCACAAAACAGCAGCTGATTGCCTGTCCAGGTTACCCTTAGACAAGGAGGAACAAAAATCACCAGCAGGAGAAAAAGTTGTCCTTAAAATAGACATTCCAGCCATTTTAAAAGATGCATGGGACAAGTGTATGGAACAAGATGTGAGTATTGCACAGGTCCGTGGGCGAAAATGGGTCTAGACATCATTGCCCCAATAATTCTACAATTTATAATGAAGAAATATGTGTTTGTAGTAGTGGACTATCATTTCCTTTGGGTGACAACTTGTTCGGCAACCAATGTACCTCTAAATTTCCTCACTAAAATATTCACCAGGCGAGGTATCCCAGTGTTGTTGGTAACAGACCACAGGGTACAATTTGTTTCCGAGGAAATGTAAGAATTCTTAAAAGACTTATCCATCCAGCACATCAGAACTTCTTTGTATATAGTCATAAAGCTAATGGGTTAGTGCAACGCAGTAATGGTATGATAAAAGAATCCATTCCGTTGGCTCATGTGACAGGAAAATACATTGAAGACAACTTAAAACAAATGCTATAGTTGTAGCACACATCTCCTAAACCCCTATCAGGAATATCTCCTTTTCGTGCCTTTAAAGGGAAAAAGCCTGGATTTAAACTGTTGCCTAACCGGCTTACCAGCAGTGCGCCTGTTTGGGTTCACCATGAGAGCATGTCAGAAAAAAAGAGAGATACATCAACAAGAGTATAAACACAGGTATGATAACAAATGATGTGTTAAAACCCAAATGGAAGCATGTCATTGGGATTTGATAAGGAACCCTGTAATCACTAGAAATAAGTTCGACAAATACTCCAAGCCAGTAAAAATCAAACCAGTAATAACTAACATGCCTATCTTAGAAGATAGCCGTTGTGTGATGATGGATAGACTAGTGAAGAGTCCTTTGATGTGCATTCCTATAGATTCATAGATTTTCTTCCTTTACCTCACTTCTAAATACATTTCTATTATATTTCAAAAAATATTAAGGGAAGGAATTGCGCAGAAACTTCTATTTTAATAGTTATTTACTAGTGCTTGTTTTTCAAATATGAATTTACTGTAAATCATTATGTAAATGTATATAGATCAGGTGGTATCTTCTCCCACCCCTCTCCTGTTATGGTGTACTCCAGCATTCTTTAAGCTCAACTTGGAATGTTGGTGAAGAGGTGCAATATTTCTGTTCTTGTCGCATTGAGCAGAGTGTGGAGACTACTTCTAATAAAGTTTGTAATTTCTAAAATTTGTATTGGTTACCTGACATCTTTTTAACTCTTGTGCTTTCGTGGCTTCTCAACCACAGTGGTTCTAGAGATGGCAGTGTTGACTTTGATATGTCTGTGCCTCTTCTAATTTTTCAGCCCAGGCAGAATTTCTTTTGGTGTGAATAAGACCAGAGATCCCTCAAATCTCAGAACCTCAAGGATACCAACGAAAAGCCTCACGAGCAAACACTTATCTTGGTCTAATCCTTTTTTTTTGTTTGGTTTCAGCAAATGTTTTATCCTGCTAAAGAATACGTGTAAAGAAAGACGATTTTATATCCCTACCAGCTGGAATATTTTCCTTGATCCTTTTAGCTACAGACTCACTCCCTAAGTTTACATCTATAGAACCTCACAATGATAATGTGCTTTATCAGTTTCATAAACATCCACTTTTTAAATCTGTGATTAACTAAGAAAAGCATGCTAACTAGCAATTAGGCTATCCACCTTTCCTCTCTGCAAGACATTAATTGTATTTTTTAGATGCTTCATCTGTTTAATGAACAGAGGTATGTTGGACATATAATCAGCTTAAGAGCTATGCTCTTTTGTCTCATACATTCTTCACAATTTCTTCATTACATTTGCCCTATGCTTCTACAATTAAGTTGTTACATTTTTGTAATTGCTGTGAAGTGATGCTTACATCTCAGAAGTGGTATGCCCTTTTTTCTACATAGAGGATTTGGTGCCCATTGTTGTTTTTTCTTCACCAAGGATTGTAATGTGAGACTTCATGTTATGAAACTGGTCTCTTCCCACTACAGCTGTGTGGCGTATGTGCTTTTTCAGCAGTCACTTTTCCCACTGATTGCGTTTAAGGCCTAAATACAAGGGGACTAGTCAAAGAGTTTCAAGTGAGCAGCACGATTAACTTTGTCATTTGATGAACTTGTCTCAGAGCACCTTCTTCTTTATGCTGTTGCTTTGCATTCTTATCTCCTTGTTCAATGTACTTCTGTCTTCGTGGCGGGATGATGTCTCCCAAATAAACATTGAAATCTGGGATAGGCCAATTCTGTATCCATCCCACACTTTATTACCTTGCGAGGATTAAAGTTCTGATCCCTTACCTTAGAATATTCCCCAGACATCGGACTGCATCAGGAATTTTTAAAGAAGTACTCCTGTACGCCGGTAGATGGTGTAATCCGGCTCTGCATTGTCCGCACCAGCTGTGGCATGAGCGGTGCCTATACAGGCCTGTACAGGTACCACCACTATGCACTGACATCAGTCAGATAAATTGTTGGAGAATTCTTTCTCCTGGTGTGCTTAGGGATATTCCCAAAGAAACCAACTGGTTTCAAACCTTTCTGGTGCCGGTCACAGGCAGATGTCTGTGAAAAACCTATAATTGGTTTGTTTGTGGTACTTGGAATGGGACAGCGACTACAAGGACTGCCATACCATGAATCCAAAGGCTCGGAGTAGATGTTCCCTGAAGCTCCTCGCTGCTCGATGTCAAACGACCCTGTGACGATCTCGATCCCTGTTGTGCAGAAAGTCCAGAGACTGCTTGCAATGGTCAGCGCCGCAGTTCAAATGATCGGGTAAGTCCTAAAAGTGAACAAATTCTATGCGTTTTTCAACTTCTCCACACTTGTCAAAGTCGCCGTATTAGGAGTAGAAATGACGAGTGTACAAGGCCTCGCTCCTCCACTGAGCTCCTGATTATGCCCATGCCCTCTCAGCACCTCCCAGAAATTCTCGGAGCTCCTTCAATCCCCTCCCAACTCGAGGATTTCTATGGGGCCATGCACCTCATATTTGTGCAGCCAGACTCCTTTGGAGAGTCTTTGTGCCCCACGAGTTCAGGGGGACTATTACTGGATTCCTGTTGGTGGATTTACCCCCAGCGCCAGTCTGGCATCATGAATCTGGTGCGACTCCACCTACAAGGCCACAACTTTCCTCATACCCTGCTCCAGTGCCGTCATTCCCAGCGCCAACCAGGCCCCGCAACGGCTCGGACCCCATCATCGTCATCAACCCCGACTCCTATACGGAACCGGATCAACATCGCCCAACATCGACTGTCGCCAGCCAGTACCATGTCTTACGATTTGGAGCTAGTACCCTTTACCTTTGATAGGCCTGGAAAAGGTGACAAACTGGAGGGGTTTGATGAACCAGAAGACAACTGGTATGAGGAACTGGCTGATGCTAATGGGTTAGACACCTCACCTGACTCTGACTTTGTCTCTCCTCTTACCATGGCTATGGAAGAGGGAGCCTTCTTTGCAGTGGTGGTGCAGAAGGCAGCTGAGGTCCTGGACCTTCAGCTGCCCTCAGTGACAGTCCAGAACCACTTCTTGATGGAGGTGCTTCAGCGGGGTCTTAACCCTTCTGAACCTCTCCTCCTATTCAATGAAAGCCCCACTGTTGTTCTGCTTGTGCCTGGTCCAAGCCCTGTGAAGGGGTTCCTGTACATAGGACGATTGCCCGCTGCCATCTCCCTGCTCCTGGGGACTCCAGTTTACTCATCAAGCACCCGACCCTGGAGAGCTTGGTGGTCCAAGCCTCCACCGCCAGGATCAGCCCCGGTGAATTCCCAACCACTCTATGGATAGGGACTCCAAAAGGCTGCATACCTTTGGCAAGAGGAGGCTCTTTTCCTCCAGCTTAGCGCTGCGATCAGTAAACACCGCATGTCTTTTTTGGCTGATAGACACACACACACTAACACTCTGTGTGAGATTCGGTTGCACAAGTGCTGCCTGTGGTCTCGGAGGAGGCCCGAGCCATACTTACCCAAGCCATATCTGACGGGTGAGATGCAGCAGAGTTCACTATCAGGTGTGGGTTGGACATGATTGACTCACTGGAAAGAGCGATTGCAGTTCCTTACGAAGTCTGGTTGAGAAACACTGGCTTTTCAAGCGACATCCAATCTTCCCACATGGACATGCACTTTTTTTTTTTTAAGAGTTTTATATAGCGCGAACTTGACCCAAATCGGGTATCAGATCGCTTTACATAGCACCAGTTACGTTACATGAGGGGAAACATTCATTTTTTCGTTAGGCATGGGGAGATTAAGTGATTTGCCCAGAATCACAGGATGTTCAGTGTCATTGCTGAGACTGGAACCCAGTTCCCCAGATTCGAGGTCAACCGCCCTAGCCGTTAGGCCAACTCCTCTCCTTTGATGGCTCTTGTCTTTTTGGCAAAAGAGACTTCACGCTGGATCGCTTTAAAGACAGCAGAGCTACAGCCAGGTCTTTAAGCCTCTCCATGGACCCGCTAGCCCCAGTTAGTTGTTCATCTCTTCTGTGGCTACAGTAGGTGCTACCAGCTGCATCCTTTCCCACCCAGCTACCAAGCCCATCAGGCTTCCAAGGCTTTTTGTGACTGCGGTTCCCACAAACCACGTGAGAACACCAGCTAGAGGTCAGTCAGTCCACCAGCCCCAGCAGCCGCAGCCTCAAAACCCCATTAGTTCGCCCTTATACCAGCACGGGGGCCAAGTGTTGGGCAGGATCCACCATCACCTGCCCCACTGGCACTCCATAATAGCAGACAAGTGGTTCTACAAATTGTCCAGAGAGGCTACCCCATACCGTTTCTGGAAGCTGCCCGACCCATGTACCCCACTTATGCCTGGCTGACAGAGGACTTTGCTCAACCAAGACATGTTGGCCCTTTTGTCCAAAGAGCCATTGAGAGGATGCTGCCATCAGAAGTAGGTCGTGGTTGCCATTTCTGGTACTGTCTGGTGCCCAGAAAGGACAAAGTCCTCCATCCTATTCTAGACCTGTGCCTTATCAATCTCTTCCTGAAGAACTAGAAGTTCAATATACTCACCTTAGCTCACCTCTTGTCTACCCTGGATCCCAGAGACTGGATAGTATCATTAGACTTGCAGGGCGCATATTTCCACATACCCATCCTGCATATCCATAGCCTTTAACTGCGCTTCACGGTGGGCCAAGAGCACTTTCAGTTTCAGTTCACTCTGCTCCCCTTTGGCCTTACCAGTGCCCCTTGAGTGTTCACCAAGGTGATGGTGGTGGTTGCAGTACATTTGTGGATGGCCCGTGTTCCAGTCTTCCCCTACCTCAAAGATTGGCTGTTGAAGGCAGACATGCCCCAGGCAGTTGTCTCCCATCTCCAGACTATGGTGAACCTCCTGCACTCACTGGGTGTCATTGTAAACATGCCGAAATCACACCTGGCTCCCTCTCAGACTGTCCCTGTCTTCGGAGCTGTTATTCACACAGTCCTGTTTTGGGCCTATCCTTCTGAATGGTAAGTCCAGGATATTCAATGTATCAGCCTTTATCCTGTATTTTGGTGTAACTGACTCTGAGGCAGTTGACCTCATGGACTCCTGCATCTTACTAGTGACACATGCCAGTTGGCATATGCGGGCTCTGCGTTGAGACCTGATGTTCAACTGGGCAGAGCATCAGGGGAATCTGTTTGACCTGCCAGATCCCAGACGGTATTGTGCGGAAGACCTGCAGGGGTAGCTGATGAACTGCAGTTGAGTCAGCGGCAGACCCCTCGCCTTTCTCCAACCCGAGCGGACTGTAGTGGCTCTCCCATTTGGGAGAGGTAGAGATCAAAGGTCTCTGATGTCTGGCGGCTTATTTCGGGCATTCCAGTTTGCATTGAAAGCCTTTCTTCCTTCCATCAGTGGAATGCAGGTGTAGGTGTTCATGTAAAACACCACCACTGTCTTCTACTCCAACAAACAGGGCGGTGTAGGGTCCTAGACCCTTTGCCAAGAGGTCCTGCGCTTCTGTACATGGCTTGAACTCCAGGGCATTTCCCTGGTGTTTCCACAGCTGCCGTGCTCTCTGAATGTCAGAGCAGACAAACTCAGCTGTCGATGCCTAGTGTATCACAAATGACATCTACACCCAGAGGCGGTGAAACATCTTTCAAGATTGGGGAGTCTTGGTTAGATCTATTTGTCATCACAGAGAACAAACATTGTCAGCAATTCTGCACATTGGAGTTTACAAGGCTGCACTCTGAGATGCTTTACGTCTCAATTGGAGTTCAGGTGTCCTGTACGCCTTTCTGCTGATACCACTCCTGTTTGTATTTCTCCAAAAGATCATGAATCACCGGCCCCAAGTCATTCTTGTGGCTTCAGATTGGGCATGGAGAGTATGGTATCTTGAATCTGAGCTTTGGTCCTCTGACCCGGACCTGCTTCTTCAGTAGGAGTAGCTTTTGCAGCAACAGGGCACGGTCTTAAACCCAAACCTGCATACCCTTCACCTTAATGCAGTGAGATTGAGCATCGACAGTCGACCACTTTCGACCTTACTGTCAAAGTCTTCAATGTCATTCTGGCAGCCAGGTGTCCCTCTTCCAAGTTTGTGACGTGGTGTGCTTCCAAGAATACGGACTGTCTTTCTGCACCCCTGTACCAAGTTTTGTTGTTTTTTCTTTCTTTGACTGAGCATGGCTCTGCTCTGGGCACTGTTAAAGGTTATTTGCTAGCATGGTAGTGCTTGGGCAAACTGGGTTTAGCCCACCAAATATTCAGAGGGGCGCAGCAGGGAGCTGCCTGACTTAATGTCATGCAAGCAATAGGTGCTCGTACATCCCACTTGGTCTCAATGAGGTGTTGTTAAAGACTTTGTAATCCGTCCTTAATGTCCCTCATCGTACTGGTTGACACCCCATCAACCCCCTGCCCTTCTCCCTCTTCCTCACACCTCCTGTCACCATTCCTGAATGACCCCTTGCCCCCACAGCAAACACCAAATGTTCTTTCTGCCGAGGACACTGCCCCTGTCATTCCGATTTAGGGTTGACCCTGGTTTTTAGCCATTTCGGCTTTCTTAAGGTTGCGGGACCAACCTTCTCTGTTTGTCACTTGTTATGACCTATTTCCTTAAGGGCGTTCAACACCTAATCCCTCCAAAACCATTCATTATGTCCCAATGGGACCTCAACCTGGTCTTAACCTTTCTCTTGTGTGTGACCTCAAAGCCCCTGTACAATTTCCCTATTCACCTACTCGTCATCAAAATGGCTTTTCTGATGACCATAACGTCGGCCAGGGGGGTCCGTGCACTGCAAGCACTTTCAGTTCACCCCTCTTGCAAACTTTCTGTCCAGACAAACTGGTTCTCAGGACCCATGATTCCTTCCTTCCTTCCGAAGGTTGTGACACCTTTTCATGTAGGCCAGATTATTACCTTGACTACCTTCTTTGCTCCGCCTCACCCTTCTAAACAAGAATAGAGACTCCGCTGCCTGGACTCAAAAGAACATTGTCGAGCTAGCATGATCATACCAAAGAGTTCTGGGTGGACAGCCAACTGTTAATTTGGTACTTCTGTGAAAAGAAAGGAAAGGCTGTACAGAAACAAACCTAGCAAACCTCAATATCCTCCGTGTCCATTAAAAATTGAAACGCCTCCTGATAATTATACAGCCGCTCTCTTAAGAACAAAGGTTTACATCTTTTTTTCCTAAGATCAAGATAACATCTGCAAAAGAGAGTTAAGTGCAGTGTTGACTGTTTGGATTTATTTGTCAAATGGACGTTTAACATCATTGGAGACACAAGTTTTCCCGTTTCATAAAGTGACCAACGTATGTATTATTAAAAATGGAATCTAGTTAAATAAAATCTGTGATGGACATTTTGTGGTCTCGGATGTCTAAAGTGTGATATATAAATCTTCCCTGCACATTTTGTCATATTTCTAGTTTCAATCTCTGAAAAACGCCCTTTTCCAGGGCCTGGAGTTTTAGAAAAGAGTTTGAAAATTGGACAACATTATGTGGGATCTCTCACAATCTCGTTTCCCCATGTTGTAGAGATTTGAAATTATTCCTGGTAAAAAGCTAACTCATAATTCCACTGTATGCTAAAAGCAGTCTTTTTTGTTTGTTTTTCACCACTGCAAGCTTTTTCCAATGTTGTAGTTAGACATATAAAATGCAAGCCATACTCGTTGCATTTGCCAATGCTTACGTTTCATGTTCTTACACAATAGCTGGAGAACTCCACCATTGATTCCTTCCAGTCATTCTAGTAGAGTGTTTGCCCCAACAGGTTGATTAGCAGGATGACTGTTTGAGTTGACACATTAATTCCTTCCACAATGAATGTTTCCTTGCGTATGTCACTCATGACATATGCCAAGTTCAGGCAATCCGTTATTTACAACCTATAGATATATTATAGCCAGTTCCCCAGGGGTGCAACAGATGAGTGCGTGTTATTTTTGTGCCTGGGGCACATTGGTATTAACGAAGGGACCGCAGATACTTGGGCATGCCTTATGTAATACAAATATAGCAGGCGCCAAGTGTGGAGGCGCATAAAAACTACTCCTGAGTTGAGCCATTACGCAGCTGCCCTCTTGGATGTTGATAATTCTGATACCTTTCACAAAGTACTTTGGCTTAAAGAAGTGAGGACATTACTTCAAAAGTTGCACCTTGAACACTTATGGTCTGCAGTAGACCCAGACGATTTTCCGTCTAAGACTATGTTGAAAAAATTGTACTGGGACATGATAAACAATGCTGCATTGACTTCTGATCAATCATCTGCCTTGATATCCCAGTTCCTGGAAGTTAAAACAATCCCGAAATTTGAACAGTTTTGGGATTTGATCTCCAAGCCCCTAGATAGGAAACTGTATTTCCAGTTTAGAATTGGCTCTTTACCCTTAAATGCTTTCACAGCCAATTGGTGCCCGGATAATGTAAATACTTGTTTTTACTGCAAAATTCATGTAGAAGATATCCCACATTTTCTATTTGTATGCCCCTTATATGCTGCCCCAAGGAATAGATGGTTGAAGCCTGCTTGCAGAAATTTGGGCACTAGGAAATGTTTGGACGCCTTAAGGATTTTAAGATCAAACTGTGCCCCTAATCTTGCAATTGCAGTGGCTAAATACATGGGGTGGGCATGGATAATACGCACGCGCACTTTAAAACTCCTATGAACTAATGAATTACTAGACCCTGTGATTTAAACTTTGTGCTGTGTCTCTATTTTAAAAATGATTATTTTTTGTCTTATTCGCCAACAAAGTATAAACTGCTTAGAATTTAATACTTTTTTATTTCTAGACTAGTATTTATATTTGTATAGCTTAGGGATATGCTTTTATGACAATGTTGTCGAATAAAGTATTTAAACTTGAAACTTGACTTGTGTACCAGCGTGGACTCAAGTGGGCCTCATTTGCATGGGGGCACGACCACATGCAGATGAGGGATTCCTTTGCCTTTCCACCAGTGCCGTATGATAGATGTGGCCATAGAGTAGAAAGAGGCTTTCCAGAGGCGCATTGTCTGTGCGCTCCTCCACTGTGACCCTTGAGAGAAGGTCCAAGGGAACCCTCAGGGTCCCTTTCCTGTTGTGTGCACCCACCTGTCCCACTTCTCAAATACAGGCCAGGTTGCCACCTACAAAGTAAAAACGGAAGCAGCAGTTTCAGTCAGCCGGTACGCTTTTCACACATTTTTTCTTCCCATGGCAGACATAACTTTGCTTCTGCATTGGGAACACACCTTTTACTGTAATAGGGCACATTGAGTTAAAGGTGTGGTGTGCTGTGATGTAAACCGGGAGAGTGCACCCTATGTGTAATATTATTATGGCGGATTTGTGAAGCGCATGGCTGCCCTAAGGCTCCCCAGCGCTAACTGATCAGTTACAAGAGCAGAGAAGGTGGTTCAGAGATATTGCCTAAACAGCCATGTTTTATTTACTTCCGAAATTGCAGTTCATTATCTAGCTTTCTACATTCTGCTGGAATGGAGTTCCGAAGTTTGGGAGCTAGATGAGAAAAAGCTCAATCCCCCCCCCCCCCCCAATCTTTCTCTTTTGACCTTTGTTTGTGTTAGACGGTCTGCGGTGCTGGACCGCAGCTGTCTACGTGGTGCATACAGCGAGATAAGCTTCTTGATCTTCCCTGGTCCTTTATCGTGATGTGCTCTGTGTGTGATAATCAGCGTTTTGAATTTTATTCTTGCCTCTATCGGGAGCCAGTGTAGACTTCCTAGGTGTTTTTTTTACCGGTTCCCGACTGGGGATGTTACAGAGTAGTCTAACCGCTGCATTCTGCACGGTCTGCAACTTTCGTGTAATCTCTTTAGGTGCACCAAGGGATAGAGGTACTCGGTGAATGCCAATATCTGAATACTGCCTATGCTACGTTTCCCTGGACCAGATAGTGTTAGCACGTTAGAACAGAGGTAGATGTGCAGTGTACGTATGACTGGGTCTGGGAAAACTTAAAATATTAAAGCTGCTACATATGTGTTAGACCTGGCATCTTTTGAGTGGATTCCCCCTAACTTTTTGCCTTCAGACCTCCTGTTTTGGCTGAATTTTTTTTTTGCTGGCCTTAGGACTCTGCACACTTTACCACAGTTAACCAGAGCTAAAGAGCTTGTGGTCTCAGCTCAAAGCATGGTAACATTGGTTTAGACCCAATTGGCATATTTAATCTACTAAGAAGTCCCTAGTAAAATAAACTACATGTGCCCAGGGCGTGTAAAATAAATGCTACTAGTGGGCCTGCAGCACTAATTGTGCCACCCACTTAAGCAGCCTATAAACATGTCTTAGACCTACCTTTGCAGAGCGTGTGTATACAGCTTTAAACTGCCATTTGACCTAGCAAAATAAACCTTTTTCTAGAACCAAATCTTCCTATTGAATACATATGTCTCCCTTAAATTAGGCCCTGGACAGCTCAAAGGCAGAGGGCAGTGTATTTAAAAAGTTTGGACCAACACTTTGAAGGAGCGAGAAGCTATGAATAGCTAAGTGCCCTCATGCTCCCAAACTGTCTGAAAACTACACTATAGAGGGTTAAGTTATCTTTTTAATCCCGATATGTTCTGCGCGAAAGTTGCATGACCCATAGTATATCTCATCAGAGTGTGAGATCAACACCCAGGTAAATCAGTGTGATCAGCACATCTCTGGGATATTTAGATGAGTCCTCACCCACAGGTACCACCTGTGGTCTGCTTCATCATTGGACCCATACCCTACCCATCTATTGTGGGTGGGTGGACTGAATATGTTTGTAAGAGGAGACCTTTAAACTATTGGCTAGGTGCTAATGAGCACATTAAATTTCTTGTTCCGTTTTTCATTGACACTTGGAGTAGAGCATATGGCGATAATATGCAACAGAAGTGAGGTTTGTAGGCATCTGCTAATATGGGGGTGCAAGGGATCCCCCCCAGTGGCTAGTGAATCCCACCCACCCCATTCAATGGGTCTGCCAGTTATATCAGCTTGTGTGACCCTCATGACAAGTGGCTGCAATAAGCATTGTCTCTTTCTCTCTGGGGTCATTACGATTAGGTGGGATGTGCTCTATTCCCATCTAATGGTCCTGTTTGAAAAAGCATAACAAGTATACAACTAAATTGACATAAACTAGATAAACTCAAATAGAGCAGGTTAGTGGGCCCATGTTGAATGTGAAAGATGGTTTGGTGAGAATTGTGTAATGGTTTCAGCTTGAGGCAGACTCGACCTGTAACCGTATCGGATGTGGTCATGCATTTCATATCTTAGCGCTTCAGTTGGGGGGGGGAGGTAATACTAGTCGCCTCATACGTCTACCGTGCTCTTCCTGGTCCCATCTCCCTTGTTCTCAATCCCTCAGTCCGTGGAGGACCCACTGTCGTCATCCGCGCTATTGGGGTGGTTTGGGTGCTCTCAAGCAAATAGTGTCTTTCCTGAGGCAGCAATTGGACGGCGGTGTTGACCCTTTAACTCTTCCCAATATAGTGCTCTACTCTCTACTCCGGACCATCTAGTCACCTCTTGTATCCAAGTGTTAATCTGTGGCCCTGTATTCAACTTCCAAGTCACCGCAATTCGTCTCCTGGCCAGAGCCAATGCCATGTCTGTAAACCTATTCCCACTTTACCTGTAGGTGGTCTGGGGAATAGTCCAAGCAGGCAGACCTCTATTGTTAAATTAAGGGTACGTCCTAGCATAGCATTAATCTTAGCCAGTGCCGCTTGCTAAAAGCGGTTTTGTTTCTCACAGCGTCCAACTGACCGCATCTCGGGCAGGCTCGCGCTTCTCCCCCAAAGGCAGAAAAAAGATGGTGAGGGGTCATGCAAGACATATGGATATAATTAAATTGGATGCATTTTAGTCTGCTATTGTGAGAAATTTTCTTAGGGGATTCTAACACTCTACCCCTTTCTGCATCAGTGAGTCTCTCCCATTTATCCCTTAGTTTCAGCAGCGGAGCCAAGGACATCTCAGGTAGGGATGTTTAAAGCCATTTGATTAGGTGGCCCGCTGTTCCTAGTGTGACCAGGTAGGGAAGCACTGCATGTGCTTCTGGTTTTTCCCTGTTCCTACCGTACAGTCGCCCAAACGTCCATACCAGCTCTTCGTATATAATAAACTGAACTAGCTAGAGTCCGCACCCGTCAAGCAGCTCTTCAAAAGGGAGTAAGATTTTGTCCTGGTAGCAGTCCATCACGGTCTTAATCCCAGCCTCCGTCCAGGTTGCTAGTTGCTCTGCCCCAATGATCGACTGCAGCTCTCCATAAGGCAACCCTACCAATGGTAGTACCGGAGAGTATCTCAAGACATCAGACAGTCTTGTCATTCAGCATTTTCAGCACTGCAGGGCTATAGTTTGCAGCTGTGAGGTATATGGGACCTTAGTCGACTGATTCAGGAGTTTTGCCAGCAAGAGGCGTGGGTGCTGTCCTAAGTCCATCAAGTAAGTCCCCTCATGGTTCATTCCCTCCAACCATTTATCCACACACTGCAGCTGTGCAGCCAGTTGGTAGAATTCAAAGTCCGGCACCCCCAGTCCCTCTTCCCTCATGGGGGATGGGGGGGGGGTCGTAAGATTTGTAATGACACTCTTCGGCTCCCATTTCCCCAGATAAGATCCCGCACCATGGCATCTAGTGGGTGAAACCAACCCGCGGGCATTAGCACTGACAGATTAGCAAAGAAATATGAGTCGGGTAGTATGACCATTTTGTTCAGGGAGCCTCTGGCCGTTACAGGAAGCCCCAGGGAGCTCCAAAAAGTGACATTTGAGCGGAGTGGTCGGAGAGCCCTATCAAAGTTACCCTCCTTCAAATCATCCAGTGAGTCGAAAATCTTGATATTCAAATAATGAAATGAATCTGGGGTCCAATTGAGGAATTTAGGAAGCTCCTGGGGTCTGGGAAAGGGGCTGGCCACCGGAAACGGCCACGTTTTGCACCGGTTGACGTGTAGACCCGACAGTGCCCGAAAGCATCCAACAGCCCAAAAGCAGTTCCCGCCCCCCCTCACTGCGTCACCCAGGTAGATTAGTAGATCATCCGCATACAAGGAGATGACATGAGTCCTAACAGTCAATTTCAAAGTGGGAGGCAAAGTCCCTCCCCACCCTCGCGAAAGAGCGCAGCCAGTGGCTCTACGGCCAACGCGAACAAGAGCGGAGTTAGGGGGCATCCCTTGCGGATGCCTCATGCTATTCCATACTGCAGGGAGATAGTCTTGCCTGTCTTAACCCGTGCTGTGGGGTGGGTGTATAACAATATTATCCACTTCACCCATCCCAACCCCAGTCTCTGCATGACCTCAAGTAGGGTGTCCCAGTTCACAGTGTCAAATGCCTTTTCCAGGTCACCTGATAGAAAGGCAGCCTGTGGGAGAGACTTGGCACCAGAATGATAAAGTACTGCACAGATTATACAAGGTATTACGGGAGGGGATGAACCCATTCTGATCAGGATGGATCAGCTCTTTAATATGTGGGAAGAAGAACAATTGATGGACAGAATGCAGAGCACTGTCTTACATTCACCCCAGTACAGAGATCTGGGTCTAAATCTATCATTTTTTTAGCTCACCGTGCCATTCCAGTTTGGACCCAGCCATATGCAAATCAGTCTTGACCCTGCGCCCAATGGGAACAGTCCAGCCCGAACTGCTAGGCCAGGTCCTCCCTGGACTGGAAACAAGCATCCTAGGACCGGTTTTGGGCTTTCAGCCCTCATCAGCCAGGGTAGCTTGACTCCAGTGGCATGGAGAGCACAGAACCCACGTCTGGGCATACCCGTCCAACTCGGGGTGACAAATGCAAAAAGAACAATTGATGGACAGAATGCAGAACAATGTCTTACATTCAAACCAGTGCAGAGACCTGGGCCTAAATCCATTGTTTTTTGCTCACCATGCCATTCCATTTTGGATCCAGTAATATGCAAATCAGACCCTGCGCCCAGGAAAGCACAAAGCTCCACCTTGTGGGGGGGGCCCTCCTGAGGGGCAGTATTTAGTTGTTCGTAATGCCTTTGAAAGAGTCCATTAATCCTACCCGGGTCAAATTCAGTTGTCTGTGTCGGTCTTGATGTGAGTAATTGGGGAACCTTGGGTCTCTGGCTAGATTAGCCACACCAGTAGGCGATCAGCTTTCCCCTATTCACCCTGCACTCTATCCATATATCCCCTGTAGTTATGTGATCAAAATCTCTTGAGGACCTCATCATATTGTTTTTGTGTGGTAAGTAGTCGTGTATGTGCCTGTACCCCCATTCCCTGCATGTTGTCTAGCGTCTGCAGCTCTCCCTCTATCGCCAGGAGCTCCAGGTGTAATTCCCTCTGTATTCCAGTCGTTTGTCCCATACAGTGCCCCTCACTACCACCTTGAATGCCTCCCACTCCACCAGTGCTGAGGACGCCGAATATGCGTTATCGGCAAAGTACTTATCTTACAAAGGATTCCAGGGAGTCAGCAAACGGTACATCCTCCAACGACGGAGTTAAATCTCCACGTGGGGATCGGAGGTGTTTGGCCATAGGGCCGATACGACAGCAACAAAGGACTAATGGTTTGAGAATGTCCGACCTAGATATTCTGTGTGTCCAATGGAGCCGCTGATGTCTAGGGAGCACCAGAATCCATCCAATCTTGTGTGGAGTTTATCTATGTGGGAATATAAGGAGTATTCCCTGTACCCAGTGTGTTGGAGCCTCCAAATGTCCCTGGACTCTAATATCTTGTTTATTAAGAAGGTCCATAGGCAAGAAAAAAACAGTGAGATGCCTTGGGGGTGCAATGGCCATAGACATTGTTTTTCTCTTCCAGTTAAGAGCATAAAAAGGACATTGTCCAATCAATGGTTTGTACAGTTGCGCGCATGCTTTAATGAATTTATGTACGAGTACATGCAAGTTAGGTTGAAATTAACAATCTCACTACATAGCGATTATTACATTTATTGGTCATGAAGAAAGCTGACTGACCCACAGGGCATTTGAACGGCTGAAACAGGTTGACCTACGATGTCTAGGGCCATCAGCACAGGCTACCTTGGGGTTTGCTTGTGCGTTACCCTAACTAGGATTTTGGTTGCTACATGACCGGGGCTCACACTTCTGTCAACCAATAACACAGTTTCTAACAATATGTAACATTTTCATATACAGACATGCTGCTCTAGAGGAATTGAGGAATGACTTTGGCAAGTGTGTAGCCTCGCCAAACATTACCTAAATTAATGACGCTCAAAAGGTTGATAATGGGGTTAACCAACCCATCCAGTGATCACTGACTGTGTAAAAGACAAAATGAGCCATTGGCACCCCAGTGTCATTTCCCATTATGTTGCTCACATTATGTTTTGTTGTAGTTTTGCTCGTCAGCCTTGGGCCTTAGTGTACCGTAGATAACTTTTAGTATTAATCAGTTTTTACGGTCCGGCTGGACAGCGGAGCTGTCTCCAGACACTTAGGCAATCATCACGAGAGGGGCTTTGACTCTGCCCACTTGTTTCGAGCCATGAGTACATGTTTTGAATGAGCAGAAGATTTGTGCTTCAACCAAAAAGTGCGTGCCCTCCACATAGCTGTGATCATTTTATTGTATGGTGACCTATTAGGTGCTAAACCAATCATCAGTGACATAAGAAGCACTTTCATTCGTAAACCAGACCTATAGTCATTGCCAAATCTTGTTAGAATGTAAAGTCACGTGATACATTTATGATCTAAATCTTTCGAGCATGACTTTTAACTAGAAATGTAAAATAATTTTCGGAGTTGCTCAAGAGCATTGCTCACTTACAACATATGTATCAAAAGGAAATGTTTTACATTGAACTTCTGACCCGCTCATTTTCCGTTTTAGGTTCACAGCAGCTTAAATATGGCAGATGATGGGTAAGTCAGGAATCTATTTCTTTCATTAAGTAAGGTAAAGACTTGCTGGCGGATGCAGAGTGCTTTTGTCCTGTGATTCAGCTACGCACATCCTGAATGTTGTTAATTGTGTTACCCTATCTTGCAATAGGTGAACCTTTTACAACCTTTGTATGATATCTATTTAAGTGAACCACCATTGACGCCACCTGAGATTCCCGATTATGCAGGAGACTGCAGAAATCGTATTGTCAACGCCGTGCAGGTGTTCTCTCTTGTGCTGGGTGGAAGAGGTCTAATGTGGAAGAGGTCTAAAATGTATGTGTATATGGTTTTCTCAGCAGAAATACTTTTGTTTACTTTCTAAAAGGTGAGAGTTTAAGATACTGCTTTATTTAATCATTTCAAAGTCTGGTGGCAAGGATGATCTGTTATGGTGACATAACTGCAAGAAGATGCATAAGTAGTCCAAAAGCAACTGGAAAACTAGAAGTTTGGCAACTGAAACAAATTGGTCTTTATCAAGCATACCTTATTCATGGGATGAATTTTAAGACTGCGTTCTTGGGTATTTGTTTGTGTGTGGGCGGTAGCCATGCTGGGGTATGTTGCTGTTAGTTATGCCTTTATGCCATTCTTCAGGATGTATGACATTACAACGCATGCTTTTACCACGCATGCCGTTACAATGCAGTTTTTACAACGCAAGCCTTTACAACGCATAGCGCTTTGGGGTGCTGGATAGTGAATAGTTTAATTTACTATTCCAACACCAGTCCCCGTTGTAGTAGGGAAGGTGTTGGATAGTAAATTAAATCTATTCCCTATCCTAGAGCGCCCCCCCAGCGCAATGCGTTGTAATGGTTTGCGTTGTAATGGTTGCGTCGTAATGGTAGTTTTGTTGTAAAGGCTATTCACGCATTCTTCAACACCCTCTTTAATTTTGCTAGAAAACATCATACGAATGCAATGATGCTTTTCCTAGGCTGTACAAAGAAAGTCTCAGAATACCTGTGTCCTCAGTCTTTCCCATTCTCAAGTGGTATATACCTGCACCAGGTTAGTAGCAAGACTGGAAACTGGTCCTATGTCTGTATTTCTGAGCTTTGCGCTCCACCATCTTTTCATGCAGTTGTGCTTCATACATGGTCTTCCCAGTGGCGGCTGGTGACATTTGAAAGTGCTGAGGCGTAAAATTCTTGCCGTACTGCACTGCACTGGGGTTTCGGGGGGGGGGAAGGGGGATTGTAAAATAGTTGATAATAGTGCGTTTTAAAGCACATTTGATGAAGTAGGTAGTTCGATAAAGCAATACAATTGAATTATTTAAGAAATTGGCAATTTTTATGAGCTATCGAGAACAATCTTTGCGTATGCTGATGTTATTGTTTGCCCATATTAACTTTTGAACACACTGATAATGGTTTTAACTATACAATACATACATTCATTGACTGTGCAGTGCTGTACATCAATATGATTACACAATTGTTTACATGCAAGAAACGCCATTTAAAAAAATGTACAACAGTGACTTTACTACAACATTCCGAAGGAGAGAGCCACGGGGAGTTGTGTGAGGGAGTGAAACCAAGAGGAGCTGTGTGAGGGAGAGTTGTGCTGTATAAAACTGCAAAAAAGGGAAAGAAAGAAAGGTCCATAAACACTGCGTCCTCTCTCTCTCTCGTATATGAGCACCTGGGCACAGCAGTTACAGGCTTTGGTTCATGCTTCAGGCTGGGGCACGAACGCAAGTGTGAGGAATCAAAAAACAAATGACCTTGAACAATACCCCTGAAACAGCATGTACATAGCGCTTAAAGCCACAGACAAGCAGATTTTTTTTATTTTAAAGTGTTTAGAGCGACAGGGATTAATATATTCCAAATTCATTACTGGAAGCCCTGAACGATGGGAGGAAGAGTGAATAAATGAATGCACGACTATATCTATGGCAAGTATTAACTATAGCATAGTGAGTTCAGTCTGCTGGGCCGGCTCTGCGCTCCTTGTTTGAGGTTCTAGAGAAGAGGCACCGGTAAGTGGCCTCTGTCTGCAAAAGTCACCAACCTGTGAGCACCCCTCTGCAAAAATCCATATCGACACTGACTCCTTTTTCAGAGGAACAGGTGGCCAAAGCTATGGCTGAGGTTAAGACAGGATCCCCACTTCACCCTTGCCCGCATTTTATTTTTACCAGGCTAGTGCTAGTCCTGTGTCCCCTTGTTACCAAAATCTTCAATCAATCTTTGGAGTAAGCCTCTTTTCCAAAAATATGGAAGAAAACAGTGGTCTTTTCCCCTCCTAAAGAAAGCAGGCCTTGGAATTTATGATCCAGCCACCTATCGCCCAATTTCCCAATTACCATATCTATCTAAAGTTTTGGAACGGTTAGTCAATAATCAGCTCACCACCTTCCTTGAAACCAACAATCTATTTGATCCCTCACAGACGGGTTTTAGGGCTAATAACAGTACTGAGGCCACTCTATTAGCTGTATCTGACCGTATTAGATCATAAGTTGATCTGGGTAGAGCCGTAGTATTGATCTTATTAGATCTTACTGCAGCTTTCATCACCGTTTCACACACTAAATTACTTCAACTACTACATAAAGAGGATTTGCTAAAGCTCTGTCAGGGTTCGCCTCTCTTCTTAAAGACCGAACGCAAACAATTCAAATGGAATCCTGTACCTCCTCCTCAAAAAGTATTAAGTATGCAGTCCCGCAAGGAGCTCCGTTAAGCCCAACCCTTTTTAATGCATATGTTTCATCTTTGGCTGACATCCGCGCCTACGATACTCAATTGGGGATTCCCCTGATAAATAGACCGACCAATACCGAGACCAAGGATAACTTAACTGTCTCACTGAACTTGCAAGCTGGATGTCAGGAAGTCAGAAATTCTGCTCTTCAGGGGTGCCCAGGCGATTCGGCATAGTAGTTGGTGGCTACAGGCATTAGGCACCGCCCCAAAACCCAAGCGAGCGGCAAAAAATTTGGGCATCGTCTTTGATGACACCCTTTCCATGCAGGACCAAGTACGCAGTTTATGCGGAAAAGCTTTTGATACACTGAAACTGCTCAGACGACTCTTCCCCTGTATCCCATCTAACTGCAGACAAATGGTAACACAGGCTCTACTCCAGAGCAGACTGGACTATGGCAATGCCCTCTATGTTGGCATGGCCGACTTTCTCTTTTCTAGACTCTGGGTATTCCAGAACGCTGCCGCTAAATTAATTTGTAACAAAAAAAATACAGCTCAGCATCTCACTGCCTGTAGGAACTACACTGGTTACCTGTTCGCCAGAGACCTAGTTCTAAGCTCCTATGCTACGTGCACAAAACCCTGCATAAAAAAGGACCACACATCTTGCGAGATAAGCTACAATTCCATGTCCCCTCACGAAATTTGAGATCGTGTCACCTAGCTCTCGCGTCAGTCAAACGCACATCTGAGGTCAGGATGGGTGATCGATCCTTTTCTAAAGCAGCTGCGATTCTTTTGAACAACCTACCCCTTGATCAGAAAAAAATTGAAAACCACTGTTTCCCACATACGGATCCTACTAAGACCAACCTGAATTGCATTCATTCTCGTCGCAGCGCCGTGATGTCCTTCGGGATTATTGATGCGCTCTATAAATATTAAAAACAAACAAACAAAAACATTATTGCCTTCACCTTTGACCTCTGCGGGTCTTAGAGCGTCCCCTCTGCCACCAGGCGACTTTCAGGGAGTCTGAGGTCAGCGCAGTCATACATTACTTGATTCTACCAGCAACGGATTTGTGCAAAGCGGAAAGGTATTTTCTGGAACTATTTTTTATTCACACTTTAATTTAAGATTTCTCGTTGCACTGAGTGAACAGGACATTTTGGTTAGACAATCAACAACTGCCATAGTTGAGTTTACTGTATGATGTTTATAATCTTGCTTTTTTCAAGCAACATCACATTGTCAGGAAAAAATTTATATATTTGACCTGGCATTTTGTGATGCTCCCTTTCAATCTATTCTTCAGACATTTTAGTAAAGGCAGAACGTTAGCACAGTTGCCTACCAACACCTGTATATTAATTTTCCCAAAGCTGCCATGAATCAAAGAAGTTCTCGGAGGGCCTCTGCTCCCCCACACACAACAGCAGGTCTTACAATGCGCCCCTCTGTAACCCGGGGGCCGCAGCTGGGACTTATTTTTAACTCTACTTCCTTCCTCTCAATATTCCAGAGGTCCCGGGTGGCACACATCGGGGAGATATATGGTCTGGTACTTACCTAGGTTCCCTACTCTACTACTGGTCTCTACAAATTATGGGGGAATGGATGCCACCTCCCTCCCCCTGGCTACTTCATTGAAACCACACCAAATGATTGGATTGGGGGTTGTAACCCCCCCGGCAGTATTTATTACAAATGTAAAAACCTCTTTAAAACATTATGTACAAAATATTACGCAGAAAGTACAGATACATTGATAGACAAATGTTGTTACAGGGCTAACCTTGACACAGTCTAATACACAAGACACTCCTACCGTAAGTCTAACAATGCATATATTTACTTTCTGCGTGTCCCATCTACAGCATACGGCAAGGTCAATGACTGGCAGCTCCCCTGATCCCAGTGTGCTCCCAATACTACTCCCAGAGTAAGGTTGCGCAAGGGGTACAGCTTATCGGATGGATACTTCTCCCGGGCCCCCCCCCCTACGCCCTGTGCCTTAAAACTCCGTCAGTGGGGCTGCAGACTTCTGCATACAGGCGCCTTGATGCGCATGCACGTGCAGGGGTGGCCCCAGGCCCACTGGGAAGGATGACTCCCCCGCCCCTCGACTGCCTACTTACCAGCTGTTACTACACCTGGAGTTACAAGGTGCTGACCGCTAACGACAAAAACTATGCTTACAAATCATGACCTTACTGCCTGACCAGAGACACACAACTAAATACGACAATATTTACCTGAAACAGAAAATACTCATACTTTTATTATATGTTACTTTAAAACAAATACATATATTAACTTCCACTATCTGAAAATACAAATGGGTTAAAGGCGACAAAGGAACACCTACGCATCGACAAGCAAACCCTTCCAACCTTGCCTTTGGGGATGGTGGATGGGAAAGAAAAAAGATCACGGGCCCCAGCTGGCGCTGTGTATCCTGTGGGGAGCAAGAACAAGAGACTATTCTGCTCCCCACCTCCCCTTTCAAAGGACGTGCCCAGGCTGTCTGGTCCAGACCGGTCTGCCCCACGCTGGCTGGACGTTTGAACCAGAAGCACTGAAGTGCTTCCGGTTCAACTGTGCCACCTATCATTGATTGCCCTCCTGCGTGGGGGGGATGCCGCGTCACTGGATGCGCTGCCTCCCCCTCATCCCCCCTCTTCCCACCCAGGGACCGGTGCGACCGCCAAAATGGCGTAGCGGGCTATGCTAGCCCTCGCCTTCCCCAGTTCCTGCGTCCCCGAGCACGGAAAACAGACTTTGACGTTGTAAGTGCAAATTGCCGCTCTGTAGGGGGAAAAGATGAAGGAGACGGGCAAATGGATATAAAGGGCTGGAGAAGAGACAGCAACAAACATGGTGGCGATGCCAGGAAT
The DNA here is from genome assembly GCF_964261635.1 of Lissotriton helveticus. Classification (NCBI taxonomy): domain Eukaryota; kingdom Metazoa; phylum Chordata; class Amphibia; order Caudata; family Salamandridae; genus Lissotriton; species Lissotriton helveticus. Next base: position 1,911,832,956 of record NC_136061.1, on the reverse strand, counting down.
GCCCCCACTCAGGTGTGCCTCGTCACTGCACAGGTATGGCATTTCTGACCTGCACAGCAATACACAGCTGCAGTTCAGGACACCGGGTTCTTTTGCCTCCTGCTGCACGATGTACATTGCCCCCCTTCCTTCTCCCCCAAGTAGTGGCACTATGCACGCAGTGCCCTCATATATATTTTTTTTTTTGCAGAGTTTTATATAGCGCGAACTAGACCTGAACCGAATCAGGTATCAGAGCGCTTTACATAGCACCAGTTACGTTACATGAGGACGGACACACATTCATTTTAGGCACGGGGAGATTAAGTGATTTTGCCCAGAATCACAGGAGGTTTTGGCGTCGTTACCGAGACTCGATCCCAGATTCCCAGGTCCGAGGTCGAGCGCCCTAGCCGTTAGGCCAACTCCTCATATACACTAAGGGGCAGCGCAGTGCCATGGTGATGGGTTCGAGTGTGCAGTGGCTCTGTCAGTACACTACAGACACTCTCGGGCGTTTCACATGTGCCAGAAATATGCACAGGGAAAGCTTTGAGGTCAGAAGTGTGCTCAGCGCTGCTTGTGATCTGCCGGTGCTATGCCCTAGCCACTACCGGCTGCGCGCCTGCTGCACCTGTGGATCAGTCTGTGCCCTGTGCTAGGTATTCCCCTTTTCCTCCACTAGGATATGCTCTCTATTTACCTTTTTCCCCACTCATTGCTATGGTTTTCAATTTGCTTTTCTCTTTCTAAGTGACACTTTTTTCACAAAATTATTTCCTCGTTTCTCATTCTTTAGTTTACTCTTCTGCCTCTGTGGTTTATGCCAGAACACTTGTTTTTATTCCAGGTGCATTGCCACAAACCCTGTGCATTATGGAACCCTTCTAACCTTGTGCCTTCTGTTTGGGATCCAGTGATACGTTGTGCACCAGTGCTGTGTGTGTTACCATGAAACCGCTTGGTGTCCGTGCGCTGTATAAATAATTTTTACATTACATTACATTTTACATTACTATCAGTATCGGTCTTTCTGTCTGATGTTGAATGTAATTGTTTAAGTGCCAGGGGGTCCAGATTCTAGGTGCAGCACCCAATAAACCGCACAGAGCTACCACAAGCAGATGGGAGAGTTGAGAGAGGGGACATCATGACAATCAGATTCTAGGAAAAGACAGCCGAGGCAAGGAGTATGAAAGAAAATGACTGTTTAATCATAAAGGAGTCTACAAGGAATAGGCAAAATAGTTGAGCATCTGATCATGTTTTTTTACTTGAGCAGGACCCTTATGAGATAGCTAGCCAGTCAATTGTCTTTCGGGAGACTGTTCCATAGTTTGGCTCCTGCTGCTTTCAGTGATCTGCCTTCAAATATGGCCTTGTGCCATTTCAAGATGATCACTGTACAGTCGGTGATGAAGCTCATGGGAGTGCCAAGTTGGTGAATTGGAAGAGCCTTGATAAGTAGTTGGAAACTTTCACACTGGCTGCTTTCCAAATTAGACAGATACCCATATGTTGAATCGGGTGCTCTATGGTTAGCCAAAGATGAAGATGGACACATGGTTGTTCAAAGATGATGCAGATGTTGCTGTTTTGATTCTGATTGAGTTTCTGGATAGCTTTGCTATGGTTAGATATGTTTAGATATACAGTCTCACAACATTGACGTCAGAGCTTTCAGCTACCTTGCTATTATTCTGTGGTATTAAATCGTTACCTGAGGGCAGATAATCAGTACAGGATATAGGTAAAAGGTCGCTGATTTGCTAGTGTAATGAATATGCATTTTAAAAGATAGCTGAAAGTCGAAAAGGACCTCAAGATTTCTTAACACTTCTGAAGGGGACATCAGTAGATGTAATGGGCAGGGCCATTACGCGCCTAGAGAAACTTTGAGGTTATTATTTCTAATCCGTATTGTTTAATCACTGACCGCAGAGATGCTTTACTAGAGTCCTATGCCCCATGGGGTTGAATGACGCTGAGAGGTCCCCACTGATTAGAGAGTTTTATTTTATAATAATTAGTGCCTTAGGGAACCACCTCTATCTTTGATCTAGCAGCATCTTTGTGATGGTGAATGTGTTCTTCTTAAAGGACAGAACCTGAACATCGAATACCAAGTAGTTCTATGCCAGCTATTGGATCTGCTTAGCTTGTTTAGTTTTAGGATATTTGCTGTTTGTGATTGGTTTGTTTGGAGGAATTTTGATTTGTTTTTTTGATCAGGAGAGAACCGCTGCTTGTTTCAGAGCAGTAGTGCCTCCCATCAGTGCTTTAGACCCTAACTTTTGGTTGTTCGAATCTTTTACCGCCCTCATGCGGCGACCTCTTCCCCCTCCCAACCTCCGTAGCTCTAGACGCATAAGAAGAAACTCATTGTTCAGGCTAAGTCAAACCAGCCCATCCGATCACTCATCGAGCAAGGTCTTTTCCAGGACCAGCTTCCTTTCTCTTCCCCCATCACCAACCCCAGTCCAGCTAATTTCCCCAGGCCCACTCCCGGATTGTCTAGGAGTATTCCAGCTACTGCAGCCAGGTTCGGAGGAAAACCGGTTACTTACTGAAGACTGATCGCTTATGTGCTGTATGCTTTCTAGGTGTTACCTTTCCCTCCAGGGTTAGGCACAGGTGCTTGTTGTAATAGCACTCTGTTGCTTAGTTCAGAGGGAGTCTTGTGTTTTCTTCCATGGTTACCATTGCAATAACTGTTGCTGCCAAGACTGTTGAGTATGCACTGTGATCCTCACACCATTTCCTTACTTTCTCACTGTAAATTCGTCAGCATCATTACACAAGTCTAAGTAGAAGGCTTCACTATTGTTAGAGTCACTAGTTCACATAGCTTTGTCTCCAAGTTATGCACAACATGGAAATGGTATGAACACAAAGGATATGGTCTTAGGTGTGCTCTCCTGGAAATTTGTTGATCAGCATGGACAGGAATGCATTACACTATTAAAATCATCAAACAGGAGGATGCAGTATTGGTAAGGGAGCATACAATAATTCTGCGATATGAGCAGAAAGTAGTCCACGACCCCAAATGGTGTTTGGATGTTGATTTTAAATCTTTTTATTAAACAACAAAAAGACGACATTTCCATTCAAAATTCGATGGGATAAAACGTATTACATGGTTATAGTCCCACTCGTCACCGTTCTACAATATATTATACGATATAGTAATATAGCGAGCTCTATGGCATTACAGGATCTTCCAAAGAGAGATCAGCTGGGGGTTCACATATATTACCACGGTAGCTATTCCATTTGCTCCATATGTCAATCCCTTTTTTGGGGCACCCTCTAGAAACATACACACTTTTTCCCATAGCATACACCAGTCCTTGTCTGCTATCCACTCCTCAACTTTGGGCGGTGTCCCGGCCACCCACAATCTTGCCAGGTTCCTTTCAGCTACCATCAGCCCTGGCGTAACCCAAATTCGGTCGTTCCTTCCTAAATCTGTGGGCTCGCAGACATTTAAAAGACATCTCTTAGCCTCGATTCCTACCACAAGTCCGAGGACCTCACCGAAACAGGCATGAGGGGAGGGAGTAGCTGGGCACAGCCCAACTTACACCTGACTAGGCTGTGTCTTGCCTCCACACAAATGACTGCTTACCCATTGTAGTTAGTATGAAGCCAGGAAAGGGAAGGCAGGATGCCTCAGACTTTACAGGGAAACCTCTAGAAGCTTCTCCCCTACTTCAAAAGCTCAACTGGGTATAAATACTGGACCTCAGACACCAACTCTTCAGTACACATCTGGACCTGTGGATACTCTACCAGGAAGAAGGACTTCTGTGCTGCTGGAAGTATTGTCACCCAGCGGTATTGCTGTTGTACAAGACCTGCCCAGATTGCTACCCTGTTTGTCCAGCTGCTCTGCTACCTTCTGCCTAGTGACAAGGAATGGATTTTCAACTGTCCCAGGACCACCATAGTGACTCACAAGGGCTAGTTTTCTGGCCTTCTGTTCAGAGCCACAGGGACACAAAAGGCTTCCTCCATCTTGAACCTTCACCTGGACCCAGCCTGAGTGAGTCCTGCCCCTCCAGTCCAGACCCTTGGAACTGGTGCAAAAGGAGCCCAGACAACCAAAATCCAAAAGAGACGACAGATGTTTTTTGGCTAAAAACTGCTCTGAGAACCAGTAGGAGACTGGGACCAACCTGCTTGCCTATCCGTCCGAGGGGCATTGCCAGTCGGATTGACTTCGAGGCTTCTCATGCTACGTTCTTGTCTGCAACAGGAAATCCTTTTTAACAGTCCTTTGCCAAAGAAGTATCTGGCCTCATGCACTTGCTTTGGCTACCACCCTCTGCATCATTCCGCTTGAGATTTTCGACTTCTGTTTCAGAGACTAAGTCCGAAAGGAGGAATCTTCACCGCAGCGTCAACCCAAGGCTATCTGATGACAACATTCCCTTCCCGGACTCCTTCTGTACCTTTGCCCCCTTGACTTTGATCTTTTCAGAACACTTTTCTCAAGAATGTTTCAAAGTCCAAAGGTAAGCACTGACTGGGCCCATTTCCACTTCTTGTATCTGAACCACTGTCCATAATGGTTGTCCATATTTTTCAACTTTGAACTGGTCGCGCGTAACTAGATATCGGCGGTTGGCGCTTTGATCTGTTAGGTGCTAGTTTTCACTAAAACATTAAAAATTCATAATTCCGGTTCTACAGATTGGATTTTGATTATTTGTAGGTCAAATAATGAATTGAAATTCACCGTATTTGTCTAAATTGGTTTGGGATTTTGCTTGAGTTGTGTTTTCACTTTATTACGGTTTACGTGCTGCATAAATACTTAACACATTGCCTCCAAGTTAAACCGGACTGCTTTTTTGTGCCAACCAACCCAAGGTTAAGCAGAGGTTAATTTAGTGACTTTTTGGGAGTTCACCCTGCAAGGGATTGTGGCTGTAGCTTCACCAAAGCTCACACTCCAGTAAACCAACAACCCAATTTCTAACAAATGACACTACAGGATCGCACCTCAATCAATCAATCAATACTTAGCTACTGCTGTCACTGAATATTTGTTGCTCATCGTGGATGGATCAAAGTAGGTTTGTCATGAATGATTTAGACGGATATTTATGGTTTAGAGGAGATGTTCTCCAACTCTGTAAAACTACTCCCCCTAATCAGTTAGAGGTGTGGGAACCGCCTACTTATTGAGCTGCTGCCTTTGGGAACATTTAGCACGTAACGCATACACCATAAGGTCACTGGTTAATGGACTTCAGAAGGCCCTACAATTGAGGGTGGGCCTTCCAGTGTTAATTTTTACAAATCATGGCGGTCCTAGCCTGGAAAAAGCAGAAATGTTCAAGACGGTTAGAGGGTGTCTTTTTTTGTTGTTGCTTCGCAGAAGTAAACCCTGCTTTGTGGAGTGTGTAGTTTCTGAGAAATAAAGAGTCCCGAGACACTCCACAAAGATATGGCAACCTATCTGAGAACGAACTTTCTCCTAAAAACTATTCGATTGTGTCAACAGAAACGCTTTCGGCCAGGTTGGTTTAAAATGGATCGCTGCCACACGAGCGATTTGACAGTCCACCCGCCAAACTGTAAATGACCCTATTGCCCATAAACTGAAAATATGGTAACAGTGCCTGTTCGTTATAATTCTTCACTACTGGACAGCTTTCCCAATTTACAGAATTATCAGAGTGCATATGTTTATCTCTTCATGATGATTCCTGTCTGATTTTACATTTATTCTGCCGAAAATAATGTAGTTTTTATAATCTTACAGCAAAACAGATGATAATCCCTCAGATCCCATGGAAGGGGATACAAACAGAGAAGAAAAAAAAGATGATGATATGGCCGCAGAAGAAACAAAAGAAGACAATACAAAAACACTAGACATAAAAGAAAGTGTTAGTAGCACAGGAGCGAAAAAAGAAGATACAAACACAAGTAATAAAAAAGGTGAGAAACATAATAAATTGTGATTTTTATTGTAATCTAGTATTATTATTAACTGCAAGGTACATTTTTTTAAAACATCTTTTTATTACATAAACAGGCTCCATATATTCGTACAGTAGTCAGCAGTAGTAGGATAGTGATACAGAAAGGACAGTACTCCATAGTGTAACACAACAACAATTCAGCATGCATTGGTAGATCAAACCCCCATTCCACCCCCCCCCCCGCACTGGCAGTGGACCCGCCGACCACCATCACTGTGGAACCACCATCGGCGGACATTTCGGCTGGCATTGTTACGGCACTACGGCCACTTCCACCCCGCCCCCTCCACCCCGCCCACCCCACTCAGTTCCGTCTCAGAGTGTGGAGCATCAAGCAAACATTTTCTTGCAACTAATCAGACTCAGACATGTCCTGGGTATCCTCCAACTCTCCTCTATATTGCCTCCACGCCACCCACACCTTCTCCTACTTTCTAGGGCACCCTCTACTTTTATAAATGACTCTCTCGGCCCTCTGGCACCAATCCAGGTCCCTCTCCCAGTCTTCCACTGTTGGCACCACCTCACTCCCCCATAGTCTCGCTATGTTCCGTTTTGCAACCATGCTAGCTAATGTCAACCAGATCTTGTCTCCTTTCGGCCATGTGATATCGCTCGTAACTCCCAAGATGTGCCATCGAGCTTCCAGGGGGACCTCCGACCCCACTACCTCTCCATGACATTAGATAATCTGGACCACTAAGCCCTGATCTTGGTGCAGTCCCATAATATATGGAAAAACGTGCCCTCCTCCCCACAGCCCCTCAGGCAGAACTTTGAATCCACATAGCCTATTCTATACTGCGTCGTGCGTGGGGTGTATGAGCGATGTGAATACGGAGCTAGATGAGTCGAAACCTAGCTCGAACTGCTACCTCGCGCGGGCCTTGTAGTGCCTCCCTCCAGTCGTCGTCATCCAATAACCCTACGTCTGATTCCCATTTCTCACTCAGGGGACCCAGGGGATCAGTCAGGTTGTTGATACGTTTTTTGTATGTCAGGGAGATTGCCTTGTCTACCATTGGGTCCATTAACAGTCTATCTTCCAGTGGGACATATTCCGGAAGTTTGTCCCCGGCCGGCAGATGTTCATGAATGGCGTGTCTGAGCTGCTGACAGTGTAAGAATTCCTCATTTGGAATTCCGCCTGTAGGGACGCAAAGTCTACCACATCCCCCCTCCAGAGGTACCCTAGTCTATCAATGCCTATGAGGCTCCATGCACGGAGGTCCTTTAACTTTGCCACTGCTGGAAGAAAGTTCCCGGCCCACAATGGGGTCTGAGCTGTGAGTTTCGCCCCCCACCCCAACAACTTCGTTGCACGTTTCCAAACCCCTACCACTGCAGCCGTTTGAGGTGGGAGAGACCGGTGGCCTCTACCCCTCTTGTAGAGGGCTGCCAAATAGGTGCCAGTCCAGAGGACCATGCGGTCCACCCAGTACGCCGGCTCCTCCAAAGGAGCAAACACCCAGCCATTAATGTTGACCAGTTGGGTCGCCCAGTAATACAGCCGGACATCTGGGACTGCAAGCCCGCCTTCGTACATTCCCCTCTGTAATTTCCTCAGAGCGATCCTCGGGCAACCCCCACTCCACAGCAAAGCGCGCTGCTCCGACTCAATCTTTCGAAAGAATTGTTCCGGTACCATAAACGGTGCGCTCTGTAACACATAGAGCAGACGGGGGAGAGCCATCATTTTAAATAGGACCGCTCGCCCCATTAGGGACAGAGGAAGAGTCCTACAGTGCTCGATGTCGCCGCGTAGGCGCTCCAGCTGAGCCGTCACATTCAAACGCATGTAGTCCGACTCTGTCTTTGCTATCCAGATCCCCAGGTAGCGGAAGACCTCTTTCCACACCAATCCTCCGCACTCACTTGTGAGGCACGGAGTCGGGCCCGCTATAACATGGCCCAGGGATTTATCCCAGTTGATGCAGTATCCTGAGAAGGTACCAAACCTATGGAGGATCTCCAGCAGTCTCTGAATGGTAGCCTCTGGTCGTTAAACGTACAGGAGGACATCATCGCCGTATAATGAAATACGCTCCTCCCAGCCTCCCCCCAGATCTATACCCCACACTCGGGAGTCCGGCCGCACCCACGTCGCCAAAGGTTCCAATGCCAATGCGAACAGGGTCCGAGAGAGCGGGCAGCCCTCCCTTGTGCCCCTCCCTAGCCGAAACTCCCTAGACAATGCACCGTTAACCCTTACTCGTGCCAGCAGGTCTGAGTATAGCAGTTTCACCCGTGCTCGAAATTTGTCTCCAAACCCCATCCTGTCCAAGACTGCATATATGTACTGCCATTACATGCTGTCGAAGGCCATATGAGCGTCCAGCGAGAGCAGGGCCGCTGGTGTGTCTGGCCGGGCCGCTGTCATCTGTATCACACCATACAGACGCCTCAGATTAAGCCGCGTGCTCCTGTGCGGCATAAAACCGGACTGGTCCGGGTGTATCAGAGATTGCACTAACGCTCCCAGTCTGGTGGCTAAAATTTTGCCCAGGACTTTCATTTCGAAGTTTAGGAGTGATATTGGCCTGTAAGAACTGCACCTATCCTGCGGCATACCGGATTTATGAATCGCCACAATCGTGGCTGATCGAAGATCTTTCGCCAGCGGCCCTTCCTGTAGAACCTCCTTGTACATTTCCAACATGTGGGGTGCGATTCTACTAGAGACACACCTAAACGCCTCCGCCGGAAAGCCATTGGCTTTTCCCTACCTGGCTTTTCCCACATGAAAATCTGCCATAGCCATCGTTCTGTTCACTGAGCGCCGAGACACCCCCGGGTAGTTGTGCGCTATAAAAATTGCCAAAACAAACAAACATTGGGTCCCGGCGCATTTCCCGCCTGTAAGTCACCCATGGCATGTTCTATCTCCGACACTTTGATATGGTAGCCGTAGGGGGGCAAGAAATCCTCGCATTCTCTTGCACTCCGCTGAGTTTGGGACCGATAGACCGATTCGTAATAAGAGGCGAACTCTTCCACTATGTCCACACTCGCGGTACGCATCGTCCCTGTCTGTGTTCGAATCCCAGGCACCCAATTACGATCCCTATCCCTCCTCTCCAGCCAGGCTATCATCTTGTTAGCCTTGTCACCCAGATCGTACACACGCCTCTGGGTAGCTAGTGCTCGTGACCTCGCCTGTTCACAAAGCACATCACTCATTTCTTTCTCCAGGAGGCGAAGTTTGTGTTGCCTATCCTGCTGTTGCTCTTGCGTTTCCTCTCTGTCTTTCTCTAATTCCTGAAACTCCAATTCAAGTCTATCTATTTGGGCACTCTTCTCCTTCCTCCGCTTACCCACCTCTGCTTACACAAATCCCCTGACTACAGTCTTGTATGCCTCCCATACTATGCTGCGCGATCTAACTGAGGCGACGTTGTCTGTAAAATATTGGTCTACGCACTCCCTAAACTGAGTCTGAAACTCCTGATCTTTAAACAGGAGAGTGTCCAGGCTTGGGGCTGCACTCCAGTCCCTCCCAGGGCCCCGCAACTGTACCTCCACTGGGGAATGGTCCGAGATACCCCGTGCCTTATGACACCCACTATGGAAGGAGTTCATGCTACCTGTTTGTGTGAATAGGTAATCCAGTCTGGACCCCGACCCGTGTGCAGCAGATATATGTTTGTATTGTCGGGTGTGGGGGTTATGGGCCCTCCAGAGGTCAACCAAGCCCAGTGCCTGTGCAAAATCCCGGAGGTGGCTCACCCTCCCTCTGGGGGATGGGCCCGGTGACCTGTCAAAGTCCCCTACCACCACATCGTTCATATCGCCCCCTAGGAGTAGGACCCCAGTCGGCATGTCTAGTAGCAGTTTCCCTATGTCAGGCAGGTTGGTGCCATGCAAAATCGGGGGGACATAAAGCGAGCAAATATTTAGGGTTAACCCCTCCCACTGTCCCGTGATAGCCGCGTACCTTCCCTGCGGATCCAACCACTGTCGCCCTATTACTAGCGGGAGGGAATTTATAATCAGGATCCGGGCGCCCGTCGAGCCAGTGGTGAAACCTGCTTGTGCCCTAAATGTGTAGCCAAATCTGTTGAGTGCTTTATAGTGATTCCCTACCAGGTGCGTTTCTTGAAGCAAAACTATATCTGGGCCGTGCCTGTGTAAGTATTGAAGGACCATGGTGCGTTTGATCTTGTCCCGCAAGCCGTTAACATTCCAGGATAATACCGTGACTGTCTGTGTCTTCGCCATGTGCATCAGAAAAATAAATCAGTACATATTGTAGAGGGATAGGCAGAACTCTACTATCACCCACCACCAACCTTGCCTCTGGAGCCAATGAAACTTGGTGCAAAACCAACATTGCAATCATCAACCAACTTGTATCCGTCCTCCCCCAACCCTCAGATCGCCAAACGGGGCCAGCATACCCCAACAAGCAGAGCGCCTGTCGCCCAATCAACGAAAAACTTAGGGCTAAAGTGGCAACCAAAAGGCCAGTCCGAGGGTGATGGCCCACCCCATTTCACAAACTCATGCCACCACTCCATGTCCAAGTGTCCGGATGAAGACCTAGCACCACATACCTCCCCCACCCCCAAAGACGGCCCCCCCCCACAGTACTTTACCACATGTCCGCCAGGGGCAAGATGCTCTCCACCTCAATTCTCGTTCACGGCAGACCATCAAAGCCCCAGCACAAAGCAACAATCAGCCTCACATGGGAGTCCGCCAGGAGGGCCCACTGTCTGATTATATCCTTGCACCAAGCCTCTACCGTCTGAGTCAGCCCAAGACCGGCGAGGCCGATAAGCTGCGTATCCTGCCTCTGTCCGGCGTCCGAGGAGTGCCCTGCCTCCGAGAGTCACCTCCCACGGAGATCAGCGATGATGTCAGGGACCGGGCCTCTGTATTCCGCCATCCTCCCTCCTGGCGTGAGCCTTGCGAGGGCCGCCGCGTTTCTTCAATCCACGCCATGGCCTCTTCCGGGGATGTAAAGAAGGAGGATTAGCCCTCAGGCGTGCCGGAAAGAACATCATGTACTTGAGGCCCAGTGCTCGTAGTTCCTTTTTGACGCCATCAAACGAGCGACGCTCCTGCTGGACCTTGTACGTAAAGTCAGGAAAGCACCTATTCACCGCATTGTCTATCCGGAGGTCACCATGTTGGTGTGCCGCCTGCAAATTTGGCGTCCCGGTCACAGAAGTTGAGAATCCGGGCGATGATAGTCCTTGGAGGGGCCTCCGGGCGAGGGAGGGGGACCAGAGCCCGATGCGCACGTTCTATGATAAAGAACTCGGAAAGTCTCTTGGGCTGGAGGTGTTTCAAAATGAGGTCCTCCATGAACAGATCCATGCTCTGCCCCTCCATTTTCTCCGGTACACCTACCACCCGTATGTTGTTTCTACGAGCCCTTCCTTCCTGGTCCTCCAGCCGTGCCGTGTTAATCTTTTGCTGGTGGGTCAGATGCTGGACCTGCTGCTGCAGCTGTTTAGTGGTGTTTCGAAGTTCGCCAATGTCCGTAGCATTCTGAGTGACGTTTTATTGAGGTCCGCTCGCTGTAATGCCAACTTGATGGCCACCTTATCGATCTTCGTCTTCAGTGTCGTTCCCAGTGACTGGATAGCTTACATAATGGCAGCTAGTGAAGGCTCAGACCCCTCCGCCACAGCTCCCGCCTGCGCGTCGCCTCCTCCACCCGTCGGGGCCGTATATTTGTCAATGGTGTTGGCCTGGGTGATAGTGGAGGATTTGGGTTTGGCAATAGTCTTGGATGGGAGTCCCGAGACGCCAGTGGAACCACCCCGCTTGCCAGAGCTCTGTCTCGCCGCCATTTATCCGGCCACGCGCCCCAAGCGCCATCATTCCCAGCCTTCACCGCCGATTTATCACGCCACTGGAGTCTCCCCAAAAGCCTTCCGCACACCGGCGGGCACAGTCCAGACCCAGTAGCGCGCTCTGCCACCGCCTTCCGGTAGTTGGGGTCAGCGTCCGACCCTGTCTCTGTGTCCTGCGGCCCAGGAGCCATGCAACTCCTCCGGTCGAAGCCCACCGGCGCCTCCAGCTGTCCTCCCCTTGCGTCACAGTCCAGTGTCCTCCAGCGCCCAGCGCCCCCCCGGAGTCTCAGCGGAGGGGGGGAAAGGGGCCCCGCTCACCGTTTCTCGCGGGCGGACGCCCGTGTCTTCTGCGCGTCCCCGACGCACCGGGGCTGCACTTCCTCCACAGGCCAAAGCCAGGCCCTGGCTAGGCCGCTGTCGTCGGGCCGCACCGCTCCGCTATGCGGGGGCGGAGAGGGACCGGAGCAGTCTCCCCCGGCGCCGGAGCTCTCCCGCTGCCAGGATCCGTGGCAGAAGGGAGAGTGATGACAGGATGATGGCCGGATTTAGGGGGTCTTTCGCCGACCCTCGGACGAGCCTCGAAGCTACGCGGCCATTTTATCCGCCGCCAGGCCACGCCCCCCTGCAAGGTTCATTTTTATGCCCCTTAACATATCTGCTGATTCTTATTCATGACTTAACATGAAGGACCTTGTATACATAATTTTCTTATTGCATGGGATACCTTTACAAGTATAACATTATCTACTTTTAAAGGTGGTGGTATGCGATATGTAGAAAAGGGGTACCATGGAAATATATGATGAATCGTTTGGTTCTCTTGAAGCTTGTTCTTTTGAGAGTATTGGCGACAAGGTTTACTGGGTTTTTGTTAAATTCTCAGGTGAACATAAGATAATATTTCAGAAAATGTACTAGTCTTCATGGTACTCAGCGACTGCTATTAAATTACAGTATCACAAGTACCACTTTTTTTGTAAAGAAGAAAGGAAGAAAAAAAAACCACCATCATTAGGGTCACATTTGCAAATTGTACAATGGCCATAGCGTTATTGGTCTGAATGGGAATGGAGGGTTTCTCGTTGATACCAAGGATTTTAGGGGATGACGGACTGTGAAGCGGTGCAACCGAGAATGGACAGGTTTTGTATATAATTTGTGAATTTTCTGCAGAATATTTTGATAAACACCTGTGACTTAATTTTTCAAAATGTTTCCATCCCTACCTTTTTTTATCTTACCCCATTACCTCTCCCAAAAACTCTGTATCGTTTTTTCGAGGCATTGACTCTTCAGGTTCACTCGGACCATTATGTATACTGCACACTATTCCAACAAATAAACTTTCAACTAAATAATTTGCTTATGCATTGTTCATTTGTAAGTTGACATTTACCCCTGATGGAACCAGTTTCTGTGCACTGAGTATGTCCTCCTTAATCTCCTTGGTCTCTTAACCCAATTGATTATCCTGTTCTGTTTACAAAGGTCCTTGGGTGACCATGCATTTTGATCAAATGTTCCTTTTGGTGCATGTATGGTCCCATTTGAATTCTCATTATTGCCCAGTATATGCAGATTTTCCACAGTTTTAATAGACAGAAAATCAATATTTATTAAAGACACAGAGGTTAATATCGTGCATAATCCCTTTATTGCCCTCATACACAGAGATAACAAAAGAATTAGAATTAGAACCTTAAACATTCTGCAACTGCATATATCCCTGTAACCCGCAGCCATCTTCCTTCTTTTTGCTGCAAAATAACTCAAAGTGCAGTCCAACATGTAAACAAAAAATAACTCTTCTTCTGCTGTTTATCCATAAACGACTCCCATAACATCCACAATCTTTGCTCCATAGGTGCTATCTTAACGTTGTCCTGGAAAACAAAAACTCAAACACATCAATAAGGTTGGGAAGACCATGGGAGGGATAATATTAGCAATCGTTCAGCTCTCTCAGATTTATGGCCGGCCTCATTTCCCTGTCTTTTTTCTCTACTAGAAAGATGTTGCTTACAAAACACCTTGGACAATTCTTTGCTCTCACTGTGCCTCCACTTCCTGAGTTACTAACACTTTCTGTTCTCTTGCAAGCCTCAACATTCTCAGATACCCATCATGCACTGATGTCCCGGCAAAATCTATCTGATAACCTTGCACAGTCCTCAACATCCATGGATCTTTTGTAATTTCATCCACTGTGACGCAAACTGAGCTGGTCTGCCGCCCAGTTCTACATGGATACAATCATAGGGTCTTGTTCTAAACATACCTGCTCCTCCTCTTGCTCTCCTTTCATTTCGACTTCCTCCTTTCCTTGATCTATGTCTTTGTGGATAAAAAACCACCTTGCTCTGACTTGTACCCATTACCATAGTGTCAAAATCCTTGTGTAAATGACCCACAAGTGACGCCTTATCTACGGCTGAGGAATTGACCCCGCATTCTCCCAGCACCGCAAAAAAGCTTTCCTGGTTTCCTTCTTAACCTTTAGTAAGGAATTTAATGTGCACACATACCTGGACATATCCCTTATAAATTCCTCCCTAAACAGGTTACCACTGTTTTCTACCCCAAACACTTTGCTGGAAAGCTCTGCAAACTTTGGGTCGATCTTCATCATCATATTTTTTTCTCAGCTGCGCACAGAGTGCTCTTTCACATTGCCCATTAGCCCTCTAGACCTACTGGCCCATTTCCACTGCATCCACACCTGTAGTACCTGCATGGCCCTCCTCACACATTTCAAACACTTTTCTCAGCGTGCCTAGTATATCTAAGAGTCTATCTTGGCATCCCTTCAAACCCTTGTTGAAACCCTTCCTAGGTCCCATATATTAAAAAAAAAAAAAAAAACTAATCATTTTCGGATCCAACCACAGCATATTGGCCACCTTAGAAATCAACATTGGCCTTGGACATTCAGACCTCAACCATGTCCGTACATCCTTTGGTATTTCTTGCTGAATCCAATAGGATAAATATTGAGCCACATGCTCAGCTGGCATCCGCTGAGGCAATAATGGATGCTGTATCAAAAGGGGGTGGTGGTTGGGGGGGGGGGGTGTAAGGGAATCCACAAAAACACTAATTTCTAATTTAATATTTTTCTGTTCCACCTTGTGTTTCTTTGACTTCTCATATTCCTCCTCTGTTTCATCTATGTCTGATGAACAGTTTAACTCTACGTCACATGCCACCTCAATGTGACCTTTCCCTGTAGCCTTTATAGCTTTCCCGAACTCTGGAGCCTTATGGCCAGAACCTTTCACATTCTAATTGCTATGCACCTTCATGTGCCTCCATTTTTTCAGGCCAACTAGACCTCACTAGACCTGCGCACTTCCCCTCACCTGCATATCGGTTGGGGCACTTACTTTTACCTCTTGACTCCCTGGCAGCAGATATAAACACCGCCACGGGATAGAAAAACGCCATTCCCGACAGCAGCGAGCGAGCCTACAGTCAGACCACGCCCACTTCTGGAGGCCACGGCCCCTAAGACTACTTAAAGCGCCGCCTTCCCGCCTTCACTTAATCTGTACTCCTGAGGCTCAGCCGGGAGGTTTTAGTTTGAAAAAGCTTGTATTTTCTTAAAAATTGTGTGTCATTGTGATTTTAAAACTGCGCACTTCCCCTCACCTGCATATCGGTTGGGGCACTTACTTTTACCTCTTGACTCCCTGGCAGCCGATATAAACACCGCCACGGGATAGAAAAACGCCATTCCCGACAGCAGCGAGCGAGCCTGCAGTCAGGCCACGCCCACTTCTTGAGGCCACGCCCTAATCTCTGCTTTAATATGTGCAACACCCGTACGTGCAGCGGACGGGCGCAGCGGGCGCGCCGTCAGCGCGCCAAAGGCGCGCCAAAGGCAAGCCCGTCTGGGCCCGTCCGGGCCCAGCCGGACCCAGGCCCAGGAGCTCTGCCAGATTCACCGCAGGATCGTGTGGCTTACACTAGTGACATGCTTCGAGCCCTTTACCAGAAAAGGAATCAGGAATGTCACTACGTTCATGCAATGGGTAAACCCTTTGTCAACTGCGCTCGCTGTAACCCAGCCGAACATTGCTTGGGAAAGCGGGAACTACAGTTGGGCCTCCTTAACTGCCGCTCTCTTCCAAAACATGCGCATGAAATCGCTTTGCTAATACAGGACCATGGCCTAGACGCCCTGCTCCTCACAGAAACCTGGCTTTCTGCTGGCACGGACTCGGAAATCGTCAATGCCCTTCCCCCTGGGTATCTTATCCAAACCCTACACAGACCTAAAGGGAGAGGAGGGGGGCTGGCAATCATCCACAGAGAACACCTTACCTGCCGGACTAGCAATGCCAACATTCCAGATTGCGAAAGCTGCCACTTCACTCTTCAAATCTCCCCGGCACACTCCATCTCAGGACTGCTGATCTACCGCCCGCCAGGGACACCAGGGAAGTTCCTCAACGCCCTTACGGACTTGGTGTCTCAATTAGCTTCCTCTGTTTCAAATTTTCTCCTTGTGGGGGATCTCAACATTCATCTTAATGACCCCACAGATTCCGCAGCATCGGATTTCTTTAAAGACCTTGGGTCATTTAATATTCGACTGGTCAACAACGAACCTACCCATGATAAGGGTCACATCCTGGACCCTGTTCTGACCAACATCAGGGATATTACTTCAGATCCCCCTATTCCTCTCCCGTAGTCAGACCACTTCCTTGTTCCCTTCTTCTGGCACCGTGCCATTGCTCTCCCCCAACCCCCCAAAATTCGAGTGACGGGTCGACGTTGGCATAAGCTCGAACCGGTCGAATGGGCCAGCTTGCTCTCGGACACCACACCTGTCCTCTCCGCTGACCCGGCTACGGCTGACGAACAGTTCAACTCCTGGGTTACATCCTCACTGGATAAACTCCTCCCCAACACTACCACTCTCATACACACGAAAAGAGTGGCTCCTGCGCCTTGGTACACCCCGGCGCTCAAATCTTTGCGTCAGGATTGCAAGAGAACGGAACGCTCTTGGAGGAAGGACAAATCTAACGCAAATAAGGAAGCTTATCATATCGCATTACAAAACTATAAAATTGCCCTCCGTAAAACCAAAAGTCTATTCTTTCAAGAAAGAATAGAACATTCCACCAGCTCCAGTAAGGAATCGTTCGCCATTTTAAAAGAACTTCTCAAAATCCCTGACCCGGGACCAAGAGACCCCCCAGACCCCAAAGCCGATGAGGAAAAGTGCTACAAGTTAGCCAATTTTTTCAAGGAGAAAATCCAAAAAATCCTTGACTCTATTCCATCTATGAGCTCGAGTGAGGAAGAAGAAGCCAGCAACTTTCTTCCCCTCCCCTGTCTCACTTTCTGGGAACAAGTGACAGCAGAAGAGGTCGAAGACACACTGCAAGTCATTAAAAGTGGATCTCCTAGGGACCCCGCCCCTTTACGTATTCTCAAAAAGGTAGCACCCATGATTACTCCCCTCCTCACCCAACTTATCAATACCTCTCTTCAACAAGGAGTCTGTAGTAAATACTCTGGAGTCAATCTTGGAGGTAAGTTGCATTTAATGCACAGGAAACAGAATAAGCATCTTCATCAAGGAGCTGGTCAGGAGCAACTGACTCAAGTAAGAATCTCTAGAGAAGACTAGAACAGTATACATTCTGGAATACTATGAGGTAAGGAAATACAAGAAATAAAGGTAGGAATGGTGTGTAGGGAAATACTAGAAACAAAGGTAGGAATAATGTATAACACATCTCCTCTCGCTGAATACAAAAACACTAGAAAGTTAAAGTGAGAAAATATCTATTAGTAACAAGAAACACTCTATTTGTAGCATAAGTAAAATAACTTACATTTTTATATTGTTAAGAATACACATGGATTCATTTTGTTTATCGATCAATCACAACAGTAATCGTTAAGATACAAAGGAGGTCTGCGATCTCGCAGACACCTTGAGGGTGGCTGTATTCTATCTGAAGTCTCTTCACTGGACTGAGCTACAGTAGTAGCATCACCACCACCACCCCTCCTACATTGAGAAATATCACCAACTGAAGAAAGAGTGCGTGAATCACCACTACCTATAGCACTTAACCCTACCACAGAGTTGGAAGAAACATGGGGAGAAATGAACATATAGCCGGATGAACTATCATCAGCGGGATGTTGAGTCTGAGAAAATTCAGCTCTTGAACTATGAGGATTGATGGAACCAGCTTTTTGATATAACGCCACTCTCCTCAAGTTCCATTTTTCTCCATTGGAAAGTACTACATAGTGTGGGTAAACCATTTTCACCAGAAAAGGGCCTCTAAATTTGGACAATCCTCCAGACACCCTCCCAGACTTCACTTTGACCAAATCACCTTTATTGATTCTGTTTGAAACTGACTTTGTTAACTTCCTAGTAGGAGTTACTTGTGAAGTAGACTGAGTTGACCTAACAGTAGGAGTTGCATGTGACAAAGAGAGGGAAGACCCCGACTTAGGATTAACTTTGACCAAGTCAGATTGGGAAACTAAATCCTTGAGCCAAGAAGGGGTCAACTTCGTGTTAGCAACCCTGCCTCTCATAATCTCAAAAGGAGATTTGTTCTGAGACCCATGAAGTGTAGTGCAATAAGCATAGACCATCTCACTAACCAAAACAGAGACTGACGAACTCTTAGATAAGGCCATCTGAATAGTTCCTTTAACTAATCTATTCAGGCGCTCACAAAGTCCGTTCCCTTGCGGGTTGTAAAGAGACGTTCTGTGATGGGAAATACCAGAAGCGGCAAGAAAAGAACGCATCTCTTGAGAGACCAACTGCGTTCCATTGTCAGTGATTATGACATTAGGGAAACTCTCCACAAAAATTAAAGATCTCAAGTACTTTATAGTCGTTTCAGTGGTAATGTCCTTCAAGAATTCAACAGATAACCACTTTGAAAAACAATCTACTACAACAATAGCAAACCTTTGAGAAATTGGTAATTCGTTCATGGGACCTATAAAATCCAGGCATATTGTATGCCATGGGACTTCGGGAAACGCTAATTCTCCAACTTGAGACCCTGCTGAAACTTTTAACCGCTTTTCACCAACTTTGCAAGTAGGACAATCCTCAACCCAGGAAGTAACAGAGGAGTCTATACCTGGCCACCAAAAGTTCAATTTAAGCCTTTGTTGTGTCAATGTTTGCCCCAAATGTCCTTCATGTGCTATGGCAATAAGTTTGGTCCTTAAGTCAGCAGGGGGAACAAATTTGTCTCCACGCATTACAACATTTTCTCCACAGACCGACAATTCGTCAATAATCTTTAAATAAGGACGAACTGAAACATGCACACAACTTTCTCTTCGTGCACCTAACTTAATTAACTGAATGACTTCTTGTAATACACAGTCATCAGACATGGCCTCTACCCAATCTTTATGTGTGAAAGAACTAGCACCAAGAGACACAACATCATTAATCCAAGCGATGTTTTCTTCCACACTCTCAAGTTGAAATTCATCGTCAGACAGATGTCCACTCGGGACTGCCAATCTAGACAGGCAATCGGCCTGAAAATTCTTCCAGCCCTGTATGTGAAAGATATCAAATTGATACTCTTGCAGTTTGGAGGCCAATCTTGCTAGTCTTGGGGAACTACAGGCTGCACCTCCAGGAGAAAGTATCCTTATAAGTGGTTTGTGATCGGTCTTTAGGTTAAAATGTGTACCCCACAAATAAGTACGGAAATGATGCGCTCCCCAGGCGGCAGCCAAAGCCTCTTTCTCAATAACGGAATAATTCCGTTCACTTTGAGAAAGAGTACGGGAAGCAAACGCAATTGGTCGCTCACCATCCTTATGTGTTTGTACTAGGACAGCGCCAAGACCATTTGCGCTCGCATCAACCATCAATGTAGAGACTTTCTTGGTGTCAAACGGTGCCAATACCTTTGCACAACAAATGGCATCTTTGATATTGTTAAAACATGTGTCTAACTCCTGCCCCCAAACAAACTTGCAACCTTTTTTAAGTAATGTTCTCAAAGGTATAGTCTTTTCGGAAAATTTGTCTACAAATTTAGAATAATATTCTATTAGCCCCATGAAGGACCTTAATTGATCCTTGTCAACTGGACAAGGGGCAGAGCGTATGGCCTCTAGGAGGTCTTTTTTAGGTTTTACTCCTCTGATGGATATTTCATGGCCTAGGTATTCGATGTCCTGCACAAGAAAGGAACATTTATCTTTCCTTAATGTAAGACCTGTATCCCAAATTCTGTGCAGCACATTCTTCAAAACCAGGTTGTGTTCAGCAATTGATTCTCCAAATACCAAGATGTCATCCTGGAAAAACACCACATTACTCAATCCCTTGAAAATTTCTGTGACCAATCTTTGGAACACACTTGCCGCTGATATTAAACCAAAGGGAAGGCGAGTGAATTGGAAAATGCCTTCCGGGGTGATAAATGCGGTGAGATGTTTCGAAGATTCATGAAGCTTGACCTGATGATAGGCACTCCTCAGGTCCAGCTTTGAGAAATATTTAGCTCCCTGAAGGGTAGATACCATCTCAGAGATATTTGGTAGGGGAAAGGTGTCGGCAACAACACACTTGTTTAAGGCCCTGAGGTCTACACAGAACCTGAGCTTACCGTCAGCCTTTTTAGATATAACTACAGGAGAAACCCAGGCTGATGCTTCTGTAGGTTCTATAACCCCTGACTGAAGCATTTCTTCAATCAACAACTTTACGTCTTCACGAATAGAGATGGGAATTCTCCTGACACGGTGCTGTATGGGTAGACTATTCTTCTTGAGTTTGATCAGATGAGAGTAACCTCTCAACTCACCAAGCTCGGCCTTGAATACTGAATCAAATTCGCTGAGAATGGACTCGATGGAGTCATCATCAACTACCATAATCTGGTTCTTGGCTCTAGGGTTGATAACTATATACAGATCATATTGATGGATCCAACCAAGAATGGGTGGGTCATCAATTGAAACATATACTTTCCCTCGAGTGGATCTTTTCTCAAAGCAAATATCAGATTCAAAGAACCCAAGAATATCGATCTGCTTGCCATTAAAACCCTTAGCTGAAATGTCACTCTCATATCAGTCCATTCCCTGCCAGAAAGTGTCAAAAGTAATTTTAGGAATAATGGTATGACGTGACCCTGTGTCTACCATCAACGATACTTCATGGGAGTCAATTGTGAAGACAGCTTTTGGTCTATTTTGTCTGGGATCATCTTCAACCACCTTCACATCATCCACTACTAAGAATCTTTCCGCTCCATCTTCATGAAGGTAATCTTCGACTAAAGCAACTCTCTGCTTAGATTTAGTTTTGCACATCTTTGAGAAGTGTCCCATTTTGCCACATTTGAGACATTCTTTATTCGTTGCAAAACAGAATTTTGCCTCCGAAGAGTGGGTATTGCTTCCACACCTGCTGCATAGTTTGCTAGTAACAAAATTCTTCTTTTGTGGAAATCTAGGTTTGTTTCTTACTACTGCAATATTGTCACTACCGCAATGTTCACATTCAGTAGAATTATTCTTATCAGATACTACTGAAACTTTCTGTTGCGGACTCGCTTTGTGGGAGTTTAGTGTCTTCATACACTTGCTTGATTCCTCAATAACTTTGGCCAGGTCTATGGCATCTTTGAGGGAGGGATTCTTTGCTGCCCACAATCTCTCCTGGATTTTCTTGTTTGAGCACTGTACTATGAGTTGATCCCTTATGAGTTCCTCATTCATGATACCAAATTTACATTTAATAGACAGTTCTCTGAGTCTGGCCACAAAGTCATCTATGGACTCAGAATCTTTTTGTCTTTGAGTGTAGAACTTATATCGGTTCATGACTAGATTCTCCTCCTTAGAGAATCTTACTTCCAACCTCGCTACAGCTTCCTTGAACTCATCGTCCATGTCTTGTCCATTAGCTCTTAAAGCTATGGGTAGAAATCGGAAAACCCTCTGCCCTTCTTTGCCTAGCGTGCTCAATAGGATGGCTTTTTTCCTTTTGGCTGAAAATTCTTGGCCATCCAGTGCTTCGAGGTAATTGTCGAACATAATATACCAGTCTTCCCATGGTATTTGGGGTGTACCAGGTTCAGGTAGGAATTGAGGAGGTAATGTAACTAATATTTGTTGTGCCATATTAATTAGACTGGTTATAAAGTCTGAGTGAAAATGAAAAAAAATTTTTTTTTTTGTTTTTTTTTTTTAATGGTAAGATAATGTACCTCTATATAATTAGTGCACTGAGGATGGTTTGTTTCCTTTAATTTGTAAAGAATGGTTGATGTGAGCACTTTTCTTAAGTAGCCGATGGTGAAGATCGAAGAAAATGCGCTTTAACTCGACAAATGCTATAAAATGGCCGCCAATCCAAAACGAGGCTTGAATCGTCTCAAAAAGAGTCTTGAAGCGCATAGACGTCACAACGCTGTTGCGCGTAGGATTCACTCGGCTGCAGTGGCGGTGCCTAGCAACACAGTCGGCGTCAGGTTGGCTGCGCACGTGCACAGGATTTTTGTTGTCGCTCGCGAGGGGAGAGCGAGGGTAGGTTGCCTAGCGACGCTATCGGTTGAAGAGCGCTCGCGCTGCAGGGAGCTTTTACTCACAGTTTCGCTGATATTGACATTATTCAGCAAGCGCTGGCAGGGTAGAGGGGCTGCACACGCAGGGTTCGTTTCTTTTATCCTTGATGAAGTCTTCTGTTGATTGTTGTGACAGTGCTTCTCCAAAGACGACCGAGATCCTCAGAAAGCGTTGGGGTCAACCAGAGTGTCTCTGACCAGCTGCAAATCGTCGCCACAAATTGTAGTAAATACTCTGGAGTCAATCTTGGAGGTAAGTTGCATTTAATGCACAGGAAACAGAATAAGCATCTTCATCAAGGAGCTGGTCAGGAGCAACTGACTCAAGTAAGAATCTCTAGAGAAGACTAGAACAGTATACATTCTGGAATACTATGAGGTAAGGAAATACAAGAAATAAAGGTAGGAATGGTGTGTAGGGAAATACTAGAAACAAAGGTAGGAATAATGTATAACAGAGTCGTCCCCCCCCAGTTGGAAGGCGGCAGTTGTCAAAGCTCTATTAAAAAAACCTTCCCTTGACACTGCCGACCTAGCGAACTATAGGCCTATTTCCCTCCTCCCGGGAACTAGTAAAATAGCGGAAAAACTTGTGAACAGAAAACGTTCACAATTTCTGGAGAACAACAACCGTCTAAAAAGCTCGCAGACGGGATTCCGCCCCGGGCAAGGCACCGACATCGCCCTCCTCATTGCGGTGGAGGAGGCCAGAGCACTCCTAGACGAAGGAGGATCAGTGGCAGTGATCCTCCTCGACCTCAGTGCGTCCTTCGACACCGTCAACCACCAGCTCCTCATACAACGTCTTAGGAGTGTCGGTGTGGGAGGAACGGCTCTGTCTTGGATATCGTCCTTTCTGAGCCAACGCTCCTTTCAAATCTGGGAGAATAACACCTGCTCCTCCGAAACGCCCCTCCAATGTGGTGTGCCTCAGGGCTCCTCCCTGAGCCCCACATTATTTAACATCTATATGTCCCCATTGGAGGAGGTTGTTATCCCGTTCGGAGTGAGCATCGGCAGCTACGCTGACGATACTCAGTTAGTGGTGTCCCTTTCTCATCCTAAACTACAACCTGCGGACCTATACAACTGTCTGACAGCGATACAAGGGTGGATGAACAGATCATCCCTGAAACTCAATGGGTCAAAGACTGACATTCTCCTCCTTGGGCAGAAAGGGCCCACCTCACTGCTTAACATCTGGCCTCCTTGTTTAGGCTCACTCCCAGATCCAAAACTGAAGTAAAAAGCTTGGGCGTGTGGATCGATAAGGAACTATCATTCACAACACAGGCAAATAAAGTAGCCGGGTTGTGCTTCGGGCTGCTCAGGTCAATTCGCAAGATCCTGCCCCTACTCCCTCACAACTCCCAAAAACTGCTGATCCAAGGCCTGATTCTATCTAGGCTTGACTTCAGTAATGCCATCTACTTAGGGGCCCCAGAGGCAACCCTGAACAGATTACAAAGGGTCCGAAACTCAGCTGCCCGGATCCTTACTAATACCCCGGCCAGAGCCTCGGCCAAACCAGCTCTGAAGCGTCTCCATTGGCTTCCGGTGAGAGAACGGGTAATGTTCAAGGCTCTCTGTCTGGCACACAGACTTCTTCAAAACAATGGCCCCCCAAGTCTAAAAAAATTTATAAAACCCTACAAAGCCCCTAGATCCCTCCGGTCCGATCAGGAACATCTCATCGTCACTCCTAGAGTCAAGAAGGCCCGAACAGGAGGGAGGCGCTTCTCGGTCCATACCGCACGCCTTTGGAATGCCCTACCCCACTACCTAAGAACTGAACTCAACTACTTAAGGTTCAGGAGGCAACTTAAAACTCACCTCTTTCCTTAAAACTGCCCCTGCTGATCCCCCAGTCGTACGGATCCTAGCGCTGGGATACCTACGGGTGACTACGCGCTTTATAAAATTAAATAATAATAATAACTTGCCGCTGGCTGAACTTCCTCCACCCACCAATACTTTTCATCCCCCACTTCATTCCTATTGCTACTCCTTTTGCTTATGTGCCTGTCTACCCAGTCATCAATTGTTTTGTCTAATCTTTCAGGCAGATCTACATAATCCTTGACCTTGACATCAAGGCCCGCACCTCTACTGGCTCCATAACAATTTTCCTAAATTCCTTAAGTAAAATACTCTCCTCTGTAACATACTCCTTCTCTTTCCAACGATGTTTCCAAACTGCTGATCGACAAAAGTTCACCAACTGTCATCCTCACAGTGCTCGTACTATGCCCAAAATATGGTGCCATATATACTCTGCATTGCCCTATTACAGAAATCAAACTGTTCAAAAGGGCCGCAACACGCACAAGCTTATGGCAGCCTAATTATCCCAAAATCGTTACCACATTCATTACAGCGCGAACCGCGTAACATAACACAGATCACGCTCTCTCCTGTGAGCGTCCAACACGCTGAGTGCGACACACCTCTTGCCCGTGCTCCTCGCTAGCTATGAAACGCGTGAGTTTTTCATCAAATTTAGAAAGAAGATGGCTGCTGGTTCCAGAGTTATATGCATGTTCTAAGAAGTTCTAGAATGTTTAACGTTCTCATTCTGATTCTTTTGTTGCTACTGTTTATGAGGGCAATAAAGGGATTATGCATAATATTGGCCTCCAAGTCTTCACCTAAAACCAGTGTTCTTATTTTGCTGTTTGCAAGTCGTTGCTCTGTATGGTCCTTTTGGTTTTTTGAGCTTTCCTAGATCTGTATTTGGACTTTGAACTTTTTTGAACCGACCCAAACTAGAGCCCATCAATTGAACCCGAGACCGCAGATGCATAATTTGTAGTTACCAAAGTTTGTTCCTCAGGGCATACCTAGCATTGGTGCCTAAAGTGTGTAGATGTGGTAAATGTGAGTTATATATGATGCTCAGAGAAGGAGTTGAATCGTGGGAATCTCCCTCGACCCCTAACAAACTCTTTAGTGCCCAAATCAAAAGCATGGTAAGTACATTTCAGTTCAAAATGCCCTTATTAGCAGTTGGTGCTGTTTCACCTTTGAGCCCTGTGAGCAAAGCAAAAAAATGGCTTTGGGTTCCAGAATGCTGATGTGAAAACACAGATCGTATTTGCAATTGAGGGAACAAAAAAGTTGCCTCATCTAAACTCTGAACACTCTGTTATGACTGAAGCTTGACTGAATAGAAGTTAGAATGAGGAAACTCCTTGAGAAGATAAGTAAAACGAGTCCACAAATTCAGGCGATGCTGCAGCTCTGAAAGCATCTATGTGTTTTATCTAGACACTGTTACCAGTCCCAAAACTCTGGTGAATTTGGTCTCATCTGGCATCATTAGTGAGGAATAACACTTATACAGTATGCAATGAGCCTTTAAGTACTAAGCCTACCTCTGCTGATGTGATATGCAGCCAAATATGGCCTCGATAGTGGCAACTTTTTGCAGTGGGTTGCTAAACTGATGTGGTATCTACAAATGGAACGATGAAATATCCTTTAATATCGTTTAAGAAAGGCATTCATAAAGTGCTCATCATTGTTACTCTAGGACTACCGATCCTTCAGGTTCTTCATTCATACACAGTAACATCTTTGGACATAATGTGCACAGGGGCATTAGCACTAAAGCAACAAGCATTTACAGATTCAGTCTGTTTTGCCTTCCCCTAACCATCGGTCCTGGACCAGGGCGTTAAAAAAAGATGTATCTCTCTTGGGTTTCTGAGAAACGGTGGGCTGAAAAATGTATGCTAGCCTACATTTTGCACCCGTTTGGTTTTTCTATGACCCAGCTTGAACTTTAATGTATTCAAAGTTATTACACTTGTGGATCATCATGCTATGGCTCTCTCCAGTAAGCAAATATTTACGTCATTGTGGCAGGCCCAGAATTCACCAGAAGGCAAATGGGCATCATTCCATGGATGCCCACAAGTTGCCAAGAAGTAGTACTAATAGGCAACGGTCATCATTTTACTAGGCATTAGGGTTGCCACCTGACTGTTTTTTTTCCGGCATCACCACAGCTGCAAAACCCACTTCTGAGGCCTCTAACTTGGAAGCGTGTGGGTACTGATTATGAAGCTGTAAATCTAGTACATTGAAAACACCAATTAATTACTGGTCAAACTAGCTTCTATTACAAAATAAAAAATATTCTATAACTAGCAAAAGGTCGAGCTCTATAACTGGTACTCTGGATACTTCTACCCTAAGACCTTACACAGATTGACACATTCACATATATATATATATACAGTGACACATAAATGACATCACACTTTTAACAACCATCATAAAAATGTGATGTCATTTGTTTCTCTGTGTGTGTGTGTGTGTGTGTGTGTGTGTGTGTGTGTGTGTATATATATATGTATATATATATAATGTGTGTGTGTCAATCTGTGTATTGGCTTCAGGTACAGAGGGTACCAATTATTGAGCTTGTACTTTTGCTAGTAATAAAATAAAAACTTGTAATTTTGAGCAGTGATTAATTGGTGTTATCACTGTGATAGATTTGCAGCTTCAAAATCAGTCCCCATGCTATACCATTTTGTCCTTAGTTTATTTCTCTTTGCCGAGGTATAGTGAGGTCATTTGCGCTGCCCAGGTATAGTGGGGTCATTTGCGCTGACCCCTATTTTATTACTTTAGAACTTGGAAGGTGGCACCTCAGGCAAGGGTAGGACTCACAGATGGGAGAGTCTAGCAGCACTCGCAGGGTTCCAGGAAGTCTTTTGTGTCCCTGAGATGTCCGAAACAGGAGGCAAGCCCTTGGAGATCATTTGGAAGGAAGGCAGAAACCAGGTCTCCTTTAATAAAGTCAGGGAGCAGCAGGACAACAAGCAGAAAAGCAGTCCTTCCAGGAAAGCAGTCCAGTTGCGTCCTATGAGCAGCACAGCAGTCGTTCTGACAGAGGTAAGTGCTCACAATACCTTTAAGCCCAGACCTGTCTGCCAGGCTAACCCTGGGGGGGTAAATCAGTGCTTTGTGTGTGGACTGGACATTACCTATTGAAGCGGAAGTGTCAACCCCTTCCATTTCTCCTATACCAGGAAGACTTATCCGAATGCAGATGAGTGCTCAGAATGCAGATGAGCCTCACCTTCCTGTGTTTGTGGCTGCCTAGAGGGTATGCACAATTTGTAGCTGTCACTCAACCCAGAGTTGTTTTGGAGACAGGCTGTAAGACACAAAAGAGCTAAGTCGAGTGAAATGTCCACTTTCTAAAAGTGTTAAAGCAAACAAATGATGGACGGAATGCTGACAATGCAAATATTCTCCCTCAGTCAACAGAGCTGGGTTAAATCCATAGTTATTTTGCCCACTACGCCACCCCAGCCATATGCAAATCAGTCTTGACCCTGTGCCCCATGGCAACAGTCCAGACCGAACTACCTGGCAAGGTCCTCCATGGACCAGAAACAAGCATCCTGGGACTGGTTTCAGGATGCTCACTATGCCACTGAGGTGGCGTAATGGGCAAAAGAACGATGGATTTAACCCAGATCTTTTGACTGGGGGAGAATGTTTGCATTGTCAGCATTCAGTCCATCATTTGTTTGCTGTAAAACTTTTCGCCCTAAGTGGGATGGGTATGCTCAGACGTGGGTCCCTTGCTCACTGTGCTACTGGATTCAAGCTAGCCTGGCTGAAGAAGGGTGACATACCCTGAAACCGGTCCCAGGATGCTTTTTTCTGGTCCAGGGAGGACCTGGCCTGACCTTTCAGTCTGGACTGTTCCCATGGGGCACAGGGTCAAGACTGATTTGCATATGGCTGGGTCCAAACTGGGGTGGGGTAGTGGACAAAAAACGATGGATTTAACCCAGATCTTTTGACTAGGGGAGAATGTTTGCATTGTCAGCATTCAGTCCATCATTTGTTTGCTGTAACACTTTCTAAAAGTGGCATTTCTAAAATAGTAATGTTAAATCCAACTATACCAGTAAAGAGAATTTATCAAGACCATTCCAAATATGAAAAAGCTCCTCCTCTCTGATCGGAATTACAGCTTAAAAGTGTATTAAAGAGATCCTAATGCTAGCCAATGAGATGAGTATGCCTCACCTTTGTAAAAAGCTAAATAGGCTATTTGCCGTTACCAGGACATGGAAAACATAAAAGTACATGTCCTACCTTTTACTTACATAGAAACCTGCCCTTTGGGCTACCAAGGGCCTTCCTTAGGGGGGACTTACATGTTATAAAAAGAGAGTTTCAGACTTATCAAGTAGTTTTAAATGCCAAGTCGAAGTGCCAATCAACTGCACACACAGGCCATGCAATGGCAGGCTTAAAAGGCTACTTGTGTGGGTGGCACAATCAGTGCTGCAGGCTCACTAGTAGCATTTAATTTACAGGCCCTGGGTATATGGTATACCGCTTTACAATTACGTACAGATACATTACATATACCATACAGGTGTAAGTTAATCATAATATGTTTAAGGGAGAGAGCGTATGCACTTTAGCACTGGTTAGAAGTGGGAATGTGCCTAGAGTCCTAAAACCAGCAGAACGAGTACTGAAAAATGGAGGGAGGTAGGCAGAAAGTTGGGGAAAGACCACTCTAAGATAGTCTGGTCCAACAAGTCCTACATAGTATCACATCCAGGCCTTTGCAGAGTTTTAATGCAACAATGAATGACAGATATTTTTCCCTTGGAAGTGTGGGGTGAGAATGGATATCATCTCATGGATGCCCATAAGTTGTCAAGAATTACCACCATTGTGCCCCGGCCAGCATTTGCTGCTTTGACTTCCACTGGTGCCCTGGGCCGAGACTACGCTCCCTCACAAGACCAGGTTGGGATGGGAGTGCCCCAGGCTGGAGTGACTGGGTAAGCATGAGTGCCTCGGGCAGGAGTGGGCAAGTCGAAAACACAGGAGTGCCTTGCATGGCTCAAGGGAGTTGGTGAGGGTAAAACCACCTCGCCTAAACTTGGTACCAGGTTTCGTTTTTCTCAGCGGGTGTATTTTTCAAACTACATTCAGTGCATGTGACCTTGTGTTGAGGGGAGTAAGGCATAGAGGGAGTAATCTTGCTTGTTCAACCCTTCAAGGGTGTGGTTGCGCACAGAGATATTTCTTTTTACTCCAGTATTGGAGCTTTCATACATTCACATGCCTGAATCATTCCCCGTCGTCGAGACTGGAGTCTCCGGTATATAAAAAAGCAATGCTTAGTGTATAGCAAACTGAAAAGAGGCGTAGGCCCCTTTCCCGTTTGCAACCCATAACTTTCGTTATGTTAAAAGAGACCAAACTTGTCTCTAGACCAATCAGATCTCCTCACCCTCTAGAACAATCCTAAGAGAACCTTTTGTGCTAGGGTGTAGTGTAGTTCCTATATTCCCAATAGGCTCGGCGCATTGGAATAATATAAACAGCAGTGTAGACGTAGGACTGAGGTCGACTAGGTCTCTACTGACTATATTAGACTTAATTAGTTTTGCCAGCTAGCTCAGAGGTCACTAGAAACTTTCCCGAATAAACAAGGAGGAGTTTAACTTCCCTGGATAGACAAGCAGGGATTAGCTTCTGACAACCATATAACATGACAACTTTGCTCCCTCAGAATAAGAGTGTATCTCTAGAGTCGTGTGAAAACAATAGACAGTTATTTTACTCAGTCAATCGTGCATACTTAGTTTCACCAGAGTGCAGAGAAATAGAGAGACTGGCGTTTTCAATAAAAGGTGTTATTTATTGAGCAGTCTTCTTTCTCATGCAAGAGAAATGAATTGCCACAATTGCAATACTTATCATGAAGTAAAGTTGGTTTTTGCCAAGGAATCTGAATCAAGACTTCTCTTAAGGGTTTAGTCAGCTCCTTACCTTGGTAATAGAATGTAGGAGGTCTGGTATCTCTCTCTCAGGACTCGATATCCCAACAACCCACAAGGACGGCTGGAAACACCGGAGCTGGATTTTCTCGGCTGGAGAAAAAGACAGTGTCTTTCTCAGTGCTTCAAAAGGGAAGGGCGGTGTCCGTGGGCTCTCGCATCAGCTGGGCTCTCAGGCAAGTAGATAGCCGCTCTGCTCCAAACCACCGTGTGTCTGCTTAAGGCAACGTTGGTATATTTATACCTGAAAGATGCCGGGTTTGACGTAAGGTTGGACATAAGACGTCAATAAAAGATGTCACTAAGAACTGGCCATTCCTTCAGTGCTCGCAGGAGTTCTAGGACAAATCAAAACAAAAGCATGGGGAATTCCCAGGTTGCTGGAGATTTTGGTTTGTTTAAAGAACGCGTTGTACTTTCCAGGAGTCTAGGGGAGTAGCCTTGCCGTATTTGGACTGCATGGGCT
This sequence comes from Lissotriton helveticus, assembly GCF_964261635.1. Classification (NCBI taxonomy): domain Eukaryota; kingdom Metazoa; phylum Chordata; class Amphibia; order Caudata; family Salamandridae; genus Lissotriton; species Lissotriton helveticus. The sequence continues at coordinate 1,911,802,272 of NC_136061.1, read as the reverse complement.
ATTACTAAATATGGATATGATTCTTATGCCTTTATAAGGATATTATTTATTATAACCATATAAGGGCATAAATCGGGAATATCGAATTAGGGTCCTAGATAGAAACACAACACCCACTCCACAAATTAATGTCCATCATTACTAAAAACTAAGCAATATTAAACATATCGATGCATGTGTGTTTTCCAACCCACCCCAAAATACATAAATCGCATTTGAAATGGTATATGGTAAATACACGAAAATGAGTATTGGTACTGTATGCTTATTAAGCAGTGTCATTATTCAGTTAAATGCATATATATATCAGCTGAATGAATTGCGAAAATTACACATGAAATGGCTCTGAATACAGAAAAAAAGGTCGAGACCATTCCATCACATATTTATACAAATGCTGTACATGTGCTAGAGGCTGAGGTAAAATATTGTCTCTAGAGTTCCTAAAATAGAAGCTCTGTTCTCTAAGAATAGTTCTACTTTAAGCAGATTACCATGTGCCAGAAAAAGGGAAATATTTTGGAAGTGAAATAATTTCGCTCTCAAAGGGAAAAATAGTTCCAATTGTTTTCAGTAGCTGTGTTTATCAAAAACTGAAGGCCGAATTCAGAGTTCAGGGAACGCTGCGTGCTCATTGTTTTAAAAAAAGTTATTCTTTCTGTTCAGGGGAGAACATCATATCAGACAGACTTGCAAAAAATTGGTCTACGACATCAGGTGAAAGTTCGACCAAGTTTGAAAATGCTGTAATAGTGCATGTGTGAGAATGATTGCTATCATCAATGTCAGGATCAGCAATGCTCACAGAAGGTTGTACCTGTGTGGTGCTGCTTTCATCTCGTACGCCACCGCCACATACTCGTAGTGGTGAAGTCTCAACGAATGCCGTCATCAGAATAGGTGGCCGCTGGGGACAACACGATGCATGAGCCGTTACCGGACCTAGCAAGGTATGTATCCATTGGTACTGCTGATGGTAGTGTAAGACAGACGTCCAACACGCATTCTTCTCCGAATAGCATACATCGAAGCACAGGTAAGATGCAATCTTGCCAGATTGGTCTGAATGAAAGAAACCAAGTTGTACTTAGATCTCTTAGCCGGGCAAATCCGAGGACTTTAGTGATGCGGTCCCGGTAGCGTATAGCTAGGATCGTTTCTCCCATCGTTGCTGGAGTTCTGTCTGTGGCTTGGCTTGCCATATCGGAGCAGAAGGATCAAAAATAAAATTCCTGCTACGAGTTCCAAAAGAAGAGGCAGACCGCCAAAAATGGAATGCACAAAATTCGGGATAATGCCCAGAACTGTTTCAAAGGATGCCAACAGTCCCGAAAAAATTGTCTTAAATACATGTGCGATGCCACTGGTATCAGACATGTTTAAAATTTGACTTAACATTTCTGCGAAATGTACGAGGCAATTTGTTGATAATAGGGAATGTATCTCTGCCGCTGTCCTTGCAACTTGCAGATCATACGTTTCCTTGGACGAGGTCAAAGGCTCAGTTGTCTGTAAAAGAATAGACTTCATTCTGCTTAAAGTATCAATTCGAATAGAAGAGATATTCAAATAAGGCCAAATTGCCGCCTCCATTTCTGGATTGCTGTTTGGATACAATACTTGCATACAGCAAGTGACCATGGAACTAACGCTCAAGAGATAGGCTTTTCTTGGCACCATGCCACAACAGCTGTGGTCACTTATTAGAACATAACTGCCGTTGGAAAGCTGTCTGAAAAATGTCTCTATCTGAGTTGTAGGAGTGCCGTGCAGGTGACATGAAAGGTTATTCGAAGACCCTTTGCAGGCTCCATGCAAGTTAATACCTTGACACAGAAGTGTACCACTTAGTGATTTTTTACAATTATTACCACTAAGAAATACCTCCTTTTTCTTTTCACTATAACATTTGTGTGTATAAGGTAATTTCCATGTTGACTTGATGTATCCTTTACCCAACCTTTCATACTGGCCCGCTGGTATATACTCTTGGCAATATTTAAACTGGAAAGTTATCGGAATTGTGATTATTCCGTGCATTATCCATTCAATGACAGGTCTTTCGCACATTGTCAATGGTAATCTCTCAAGTTTTTCAATGCTCAGAATCGTATAGTCTGCTCCTTTTTGTGCCAAACTGATTTGTTTATCAGTAAGGTTAAAGATAGAGAATAATGACGCTACGTTGATTAAACGCCATGGCACGTAGCCTGAACGCAGATTTTGCAACGTCCAGCCAAGCTGTACAATAGAACGTAATTGGGACTGACCATGTTGTAACATTAGTAAGTCCTGCTCTATTATATCAATAGCAGATGATACGATACTGTCCAGTGAATATATTCTGGAGGACAGAGTCGTTAACCCATTGTCCACAACAGAAAGTGATTTTTCCAAATTAATACGATCAATTTCTCGTATTTTTTCTGCTGTTTCAATTTGTGTTTCTTTCCAAGCCTCGTTGTATGCAGTGTATATACCGGCCGCTATGAAACGTTTTTGACACTGTTTGCGTGGTCCCAGTATGAAATCACGCAAGTCAGCACCGTCTTTAAGTAAAGTCAAGTGTTGCTTAATTTCAGCGAGTGTGGATTTCTGTAGCCATTCGAGGCATAGTTTCCCTACACTGTATGTTGTAACTATCCCTGGATGTTGTCTCTGGGAGTATCTTGGGTCTGGCCTGTTCAGTTTTAACCCCTGTATTTTGTTCAGGAATCTATCTTGACAGTTATTTGTGTCTGTGGGCCAGATCAACCATTTTTTCCAATCAGGATGTGTTCTGTTTTGGTGTAAAATATGGGATACGTCTATCTCCACGAGTGTAGTGCTATTACTATCAGGTATGGGATTCGGAATAGACGGTTTGTTTAAGTCTTTAATCTCGGCTAGGCCAAGACAGGTTGTCTGTTGAATGGTGTCATTCAAGAATATTATTTGTTCTGGGATCATGAAGGCTCTAAATAATGCTTCTAAACCTTGGACCTGCCATTCTTTTGTACCCCAGATGGTTTTTGTTTCAATGTTATTTTTCCAAAATTCAAAACCAAATGTAGTCATTTCTTCATAAAATGCTTCAGAATAAATCAATTTAGTATTTGTCAACATTGTTTTCATTTCTGTCTTACTTAACATTTTAAAATAAAACGTTTCTGCATCACTTGTGTTAAACCCTGAGGAGTATGGGAATTTCTCATAAAATGTTTTTGAGCTGCCTTTAGGCGGTGTTGCACAACGTTCCCATTGGTTATAATTAAAAATTAAGCCATGCACGTGTAAGTACACACGGCCGGTACAGTGAAACTGTGAATGGCTCATTAAATCATTTATGGTTTCCCGCTGATTCTGCCAAGCCCGTTCCCTTGGCTGTGGTTTCGCTAGGCTGTGCAGATTTATGCAAATAGTGATGACCAAAGTGATTATAGCAGTACATTTCTTCATAATTTGATGAACCCTGTAAATAATCATGTTCTGGAAATTTTGCTGACATTACTAAATCTGACATCATATTATTAATATTTTCAAAGTCCCAATCATCGGAAAAAGTACTTGGTTTTACAAAGTCACTTAATGAAACTTTAAACTGGTGTGGATACTTCAAGAGCTCAATCGGGCCATAAATTTCATCATCCGATTTGTCCCATGCTACCCCACCGGGTATTGGATTGGCTGTGATGTTCACTGATGATAGTTCTCTTTTCTTGATGTGAGATGACTTGTGAGGCTTTAGGGCCAAGTTGATGTTCTGACTTGCTGTGTCCATTGTACTGTATTTTCCTTCAATGAATTTTCCCAAACAAAGAACCATGATGAGCCAAAGCAGGAGGAAAATTACACCCAACACAATCCAAAATTCAATCCATGGAGAAATCATATAGGTTTCTTTGAGTTGATGAAAGAGTTCATTTACTTTGTCTTTGAAAGTTTTTGTTGCTGGCGCTTCTTCATGTTCACTTGGATCATCAGAAAAGTAATCGAAATTGATGAAGAAGCCAGATGCAGTTCTGTCAATTGTTGGAATTGCTTACGGATTTTCTTTAGTCTTTGGATCTTTCTTGGGGACATTAGTATAGTCCGATGCTACATCATTGTAGACAGGTGTTTCTTGACGAACTGTTGCAATTTGGGTTTCAAGAGGTACAAGTTCCATGGCTTTGTTGCATAGTCCTGTTTTATTCACTGCAGGTTTATCAAATGTGATTAGTCTTTCAGTTTGAACATCTTGGATTGTAGAAAATTTTGGTATTCTGCTATTTCTTGGGAGTCCACTGGGCCTACTACTTATTATTGGCCACATGATTGTGGTTTTACCAGGTCGATGGATACAACTCTGTTCTCCTTTTTACCAGCAAGCGGCGGTAGTACAACTGATCTTGTTCCGCTGACAGCTAAGACAGGTACTGCTTTTCTGTAGGAAGGCCCAAATTCCTTCCTTACCGCAATCTTCTCTCTGACCAGATCCCCAATCTTTGGAATCCAGACAGGTCTTGCTGGGACAGGTGGTTTTTCTTCAGTGGCTGTTGGCTGTTGTTTTAACTTTGTTACTCAGGTTTCTTCTTGTTTCATTTAAGTCCTGTAAAACAGCCAAACGGTCTTTGATATCAAAGCATTTTTCTTCTACCACTGAAGTGTGACTGACAAGATCCTGAATGTACATTCTAGTACCGAACAATAGTTCGTATGGAGTGAGACCTTTTAGAGAATTTCTTGGCAGATTATTAAGACTACGTTGGACACTTGTTAAATGTGTGACCCACCCATCACCCGAACCGAATTCCCTCGCCGTTATAGATTGCTTTATGTTGCGTTTTTTTCTTTCCACTACCGCATTTCCCTCAGGATGGAATGGAGAAGAGTACCGCAATGCAATGCCCATGCTGGGCTGGTCATGGCCTCTTTGTAAGCTCGAGAGCTAAATGCAGGACCCTGGTCAGAATGTAGCATGCCAATTGCGTATATGCTGAAAAAGACTCGCAAATCTTTGTATAACAGTTCTGGTGTCAGCCGAGTGCTGGTGTCTGCTTTTTAAGAGAATCTAGTCTTAAATATTATGGGGACGCATTTCTCCTGCTGGATTTCTGCGTATAGATAGCTTGATGCTTTCTAATAAAAGGATCCTGGCACTAGTCTGGTCCGGTTCGCGACTGCGATCTCTGTTGCAGTTTGGACAGCTCTTTGCAAATTTGTAATGTTGCAGGCTCATCCCCGGCCACCAGTATTCTGATTCTAATTCTTTTAGCGATTTCACGATCTCTTGGTGCCTTAAACCCAATCCCATATGTGCCGCTTCAATCAAGAAGACTCTCCTGTTCGTGTTTGGAATTACTCTATCTCCCACTCCAGGGATTTGAGCAAAAGGAACGGAGTTTGCATCAATTATGTATGTATTACTGAGTGGATAGTTCAGAGGTAATGCTGCATAGTCGCCTTTTAAAGACGCTTTTACCGCCAGCATGGTTTCTCCGTCTATGTATTTTTTAGAACGCTTTTTTGTGGCTACGGAAGCCGGTTGAACCGCTTCCGCTGTGGCTCTGAGAGCCAATGAATTCCATGCAACATGAACGCCATCACGTTGATGACTCAGTGTATGTATCACGTGAGTCTTTTGTAGTTCTTTCTGCAAAAGAACTACTTGTTCCCAAAGCTTTTTATGCTTTATTGTGGCACCTGTGTCATCTTTGTAACCGTTTTGAATCCAGGTCTGAATGTCATTATTGTAAGACTTGACGCAGTAATGCGAATCGCACACTATTAGTGTGGGAAATTCGCGATCGGCATTTTCAAGCGCCATCTTTAAAGATCTTATTTCAGCTCGCTGAGTTGAACAGTTTCTGAGTGATTCAGTTTTGGTGATTATTGGTCTGAATTTACCAAAGCGCCAGCGACCTTTAACAATCGCGCACGCTGCGTTGTAGGATTTTTTCTCTACATAGTAGTGTTGTGCAAATCTGTCCATGTAGATTACACATGTGTATTGTTCGAGAGGCAGAATTCCGATTGGCAGAGGATATTTTTCTTCATATTCTAGATTTTCTAGTTTTTTCATTTTCGGGTCAAAATAGTATTTCACGTCTTCTGCAGCAAGAGAATTTTCCCATTGTATCCATTTTGGATCTAATGCCACAGCATTCAAATTGCGTGGGCTTGTTAATGCCTCAAGGGCTGATTTTGCTGTTAAAACAGTTCTTCTTCTTCCTTGGGCTTGGGCTCTTTCTTTTGCTACAGTAGTTTGAACCGCTATTAGAATTTCTTCAGTAGAACTGAATTTCATTTCAGCTTGTGTGTACAAGTGTGATTTGTAAGCTATTGGTACCGTTTCTCCCTCATTAGAGGTTAGGTACGTGAATCCGCATCTTCCTAGGATGACTCGGATTACAAGGTTGCGTATGTTTTCGCGAGTTTGCAATTTTGATTTAGCTAACATTTCTGTTTGCAATAATCTTTACATTTCTGTATGTTTCTGAGTCCTATTGATTGGTTTGAAATCAGGTTTTATTAATTCATAGAGAGGTTTAACCCTCTCTGCATAATTTAGAATGTATGTTCTTCCGAAATTCAGGAAACCTAGTATTGATTGTAAGTTCTTCAGTGTTTTTGGTGCTTGGAGTACAGCGCACTTCTCTAAGAAGTTGTCTGCTAGGCTTTTGCCTTCACTTGATAATTCATATCCTAAAAACAGGACAGTTAGATGGGCAATTCTTGACTCTTTTTTTTTTTTTTTCAGAACAAGATTTTATTGTGTTGTTGAAAAATTGCCTGACAAGCACAGCGCCCCGGGAACCGGAGAAGCTGTGAACACTAGAGTAATAATCACATTTAGGCAATTCAACCAACAGTTTAAGAGAAAAGAACTGTCCTACGCCCCCCCTTCCCACTCCCTCCCACTCCCCCCCCACTCCCCCTACCCGGATCCTCCCTCCCGCCCCCTGCACAGCGTCTAGGTAGTCAACAAACAAAAAGCATGGCAAGAAACATTCAGTGTGTACTCCTCATCACCCGGGATCAGTGTCCAAATGACTTTCTTCAGGTTCATCACGTGCTGGCGGTTCCAGCCACAGGCCTCTATAACCTGCCCATCTCTTCCAAATCTTATAATGCTTCCGGGGACAGCCCCTGGCTTCAAAGATCGGGTGCTCCAGTCCCATATAAAAGTCTAGTCCCCTTTTCCACACTCCCACTAGGGGGGCCCTGGGGTCTTTCCAGGCTCGGGCCACGTCTCTCTTGGCCACAGTGAGGCCCAACAGCAGCAGATGTCGTTTATAGATATTTCCCCCCACTTGTTCCGGGACATGAAGAAGACCCAACTGCGGCGAGCGGGGGAGCTCCCAGCCCAACACCTCAGACAGGCAGTCCCACACCCCCGACCAAAACCTCCACAGCCTGTCACACGACCATACTGTATGTATAAAAGTGCCTACCTCTCTGCCACATCTCAAACAATCAGGGGACGCAATCATGCCCGCCCTCCACAGTCGTTCCCTGGTATAGTAGGCTCTAAGTAGATATTTGAACTGAATGAATCGCAGGCGTACCGCAACGGCCGCTCCTATTGGAGCCTCAAGCGCTACTCTCCAGTCTTCCTCCTCAAGTGCACCCAAATCACTCTCCCATTTAGTCCGCAGAACGTCTAGGGAAGATGAACAATGTGTAATTAGCGTTTGGTAAATAGTAGATATCTTTTTGCTTTCCAATTCCCCTATAAATACCTTAGCCTCCAGTGGGCTAAACTCTGGCAATGAGTCCAGGCCTTTCAGGGTGGGTGTGATAGCATGGCGGAACTGCAAATATCTAAAGAACTGGGTCTGGGGCATGTCATACTCCTCCCGTAGCTCCTGGAACGACTTGAGGGTCGTGCCCCTGACAACGTGGCCCAAGGCTGATATGCCAATCACGTCCCAGCCACGTAACCCCTGTAGAGACGTAAACGCCGGCAGTAACCCATTTTGCCACAATGGGGATTCCCTCGTTAGCCTATTCCACCACCCCATGCGGCGGAGTGCTCCGCGCCATATATGAAACACTATTTGAGTGACCACTGGGAGCCTCTTCCTCTTAACAGCCGAGTAAAGTATAGTATGTAGCGTGTCGGGGTCCATCAGATACCTTTCCAGGGCATAGGTCGGATCGCCCCGATCCCCATACCACCATTCATTCAGTATCAATAGGTGAGAAGCTTGATAATAGGACAGAATGTCCGACGTTGCTAGACCGCCACAATACGTGGAAAGGAAACATGTGCGGAATGCTACTCTCGCCACTCCCCCGACCCAAAGAAATTGGCTGAGTGTCGAATTTACTTGCTTGAACCACTGCGGTGAAATAGGATACGGGTGATTTTGTAGTTGGTATAATAGACGCGGGAGGGCTACCATTTTAAATATGGCTGAGCGGCCGTACACTTTCAGGTGCATGCGGGACCATGTAGTCATGTCTGATCGGACACGCTCCCATACGGGCACAACATTGCGCGTCCAGGAGACTCCACGCATGTCTGTCAGGAACACACCCAGATATTTAAGGCCTCCCGTCGCTTCCTGCAATGCCGCCGCCCAGGGCCCCAGGCCACAGCGCTCCCCCAGCACCCACAGCACAGACTTACGTACGTTCAAGCGGAGGCCTGACACCTCCCCGAATATCCGCATGATGTCAAGGACCCGCGGCCCAGACCTATTCAGATCTGTAAGGAAAAATAGGACGTCATCCGTATAGTGCGATTCTATCGGAGGGTCCCACCCTCCACTCAATGCCCCGCATCTGTGCGTCCACTCGGACCCACGCCGCCAACGGTTCCAACGCCAGGGCAAATAAATATGGCGATAGGGGGCATCCTTGCCTGGTGCCCCGACCTATGGGGAAGGAATCGGACACTGCCCCAGCCACTATCACCGACGCTGTCAGATCCGTGTATAATAACTGCAGGTATGATAGGAAGTGGGGCCCAAGATTCAGGCGGGACAGAAGTGCGCGGAGGTAGACCCAACTCACTGAGTCGAAGGCCCTATCTATATCGGCCAGTAGAAGTGCCGCCGGGATCCCCGCCGCTCGGGCCGCCTCCACCGCCACCTGTGCGCGTCTAATATTGTGTCTTGTTGCTCTATGGGGCATAAACCCGGCTTGGTCCGGGTGGACAAGGTCGGTAATGTATGGGAGGAGGCGGTTGGCCAACGCTTACGCCAATATTTTCGCTTCGGTATTCAATAACGATATTGGTCTATAGGACTCGGGTTGTTCAGGGTGCCTCCCTGGTTTGCAGAAGACCACAATTTCAGCGTGTCGCCAGTCCCTCGGGAGTCGGCCACATTCCTTGGCTGCCTCTAGTGCACTACCATAGTACGTTCCTAGTTGGAGATGAAATTTCTTAAAAAATTCACAAGGGAACCCTTTAGGTCCGGGGCCGTGCCCACGTTTAACTCTCCGAGGGCTGTACCCAGCTCTTCTGCTGACAAAGGGAGTTCAAGTCGAGCACGCCCTTCATCCAATATCACTCGTGGCGGGAGGTCAGCAAGGAACTTGTCGATATCTTCCGCCGGGAGGAGCTCTCGGGGGGCATATTGGGCCGCATAATACCGCAATTCTTTACTTTTTAAAGTTGAATTTGTAACCCTCAGCTGCGAAACCTAGTATAATGGTGTTCACTCTTTTCAAGTGTGTCTCCAGGTCATCATCTGTGAGATAGATGTCATCGACATAAGATAATGCTTCATCATCATATATTTGTAGTTACTCTGTTACTCTTGCTGAGAATAATCCTGGGCTATTCTTGAATCCCTGTGGGAGTCGACAGAAGTGTTTGTGCGACCCCATTATTGAGAAAGCGGTCAAATACCTGCTTTCAGGTGCAATGTTTTGACAAAAGAATCCATTAGAGATGTCTAATGTTGTTTTATATTTTTTGCGCATGATGTTATTCATTAGTGCTGCACTGTGTGTGTTTTGTACTGCAAATGTTTTGCAACAGGAGTTTGTGTCTGTAGTCCAAAACTAGACGATATGAATCGTCTGGCTTGGAGACAGGAAACAAAGGATTGTTCATTTGTGAGGTGCATGTTTCAATCACCCCCTGGTATTCAAGTTGATCTAAGATCTCCCTGACTTGCTTTTTAGCTTCTTGTTTAACTGGGTACTGGCTTTGTGCAGTGGGTTGATTTTTTTAACTGGATTTTGTGAGGAGGAGAATCCTCATCCCATCCTACATGATTTTTATATAATGCAGGAGCTTGGGCCACTGCCCATTTTCATGCATATATGGATTTTTTATGAGTTGAAATATGATTTGAGAAGGCAGGCATAATCATTTCTTCGCCATGAGGGCACTCCCTGACAAACTCTGGTGGCCAGTCTTTCTCAGCTAACAGGATGTCATAGCCTTTCGAAAGGTTATCCCAAAAGAGACCCCTTACTTTCCTAGTCTTGTCCCCCTCTATACAGTGTTATTTCGTATACTTTATGAGGTTTGCTAACTCTGGTATCTGCAGTTTCCACCTGAATGGATTCATTCGTGTCCACTGTCTCCAGAAGATTCATCAGGATCTTGCGAGCTATTGTCACTTCTGCTGCGCTGTCTAGCATTGTCTGGGCCCACTCTCCGTTTTTCAGTTGTGTCCTCAGTATCCTCGGCATGTTTTATTATTTTAATACTGGCTTCCTTCTTTCTTAGAAATTGTAATTTTTTACTTTGATGAGCAGGTTCTTTGTCTTTGGACTTGACGTGCTCTTCCTTGTGTTCTGACCGTCCTCTTCTTTCTGATTTCTGTGAGGAAGTCTGAAAAGATCGAGAGGGACGTGTATCAATATCTTGATATCTATCATGTTTTCTCAATTTATCCCTATCTCTAAGGTTGTATCTTTTCTCAGAGGGCTGCCTCTGGGGAGACTTGTGTCCTCGGTCCGGAGATCTTTCTCTCCGTTGAGGAGACCTTCCTCTGGACTGGAATCGTTTTTCTTTGGGAGTGGATTGTTTATTACCATCCCAACTCTTTTTTGGAGTGTTCAGATTATTTTTAATAAAGGTTGTTTCAGGATTTTCAGTTAGTTGGGGTTTTACTGGTTTCCCACCCAAACTATCTCTTCCTAGTTCTTCATAGGATTTTTCTATGATTCTGGCAAGTTCAAATGGTTGTTCTGCTATATCTGTTTCTTTCAATTTCTGGAGGTATGTTATATCGTCCATAGCCAATTGAACTAATTCTCTATATGCCTTTGTTAATTCTTTTAGTTTAACTAAGAGTTCTTCACTTGACATTTCTTCAATGTCGGGATGTGGTGTGTAGCTGGCTAGAACCGGCCACGTGGCTCCTGGTCTACCTAGTGAACCGAGCCTGGTGATGTGATTTTTATGTTTTAGGGCGCCTTTAAACCAGAGCAGGTGCTCTTGGTAATTTAGTGGGATTTCAACCTCCTCGAAAGGAGTGTATTCATCCGGAGGTTCCTCTATTTTGTAATAGTGGAATTCTTTTGTTACAGCATTTGCTGCTGGAAAGTGTATCCATGAATAGAATACCTCTGTCTGCCAATATTCATGTGCCTCTACCACGAATGACTGTACCACCTCGTGATGTCAGTCCATTTTCTATAAGTTTAATAGTTATAGTTCTTCTTATATTTGCCGGGATGATAATTGCATCCGGGTCATTGTCTTGGAGACTTGTGTCATCCGCTAGGAGTTGAGCTGCTATTCTAGCTGCCTTCCTTTCGTCCTCACTTTCCACCATTTTACTGACAGAAAGTTTTTTTGTTGCAGATCAAGTTTCAAGGGAAACAAAGATTAGGTGCACAATATTTTGGAACACTGTATCCTTCAACGTTGACTAGACCAAAAACTATACATAGGAATCTCTTCCTACTAAGTTCCGGCGGATATTAACCTTTTACCCACTCCAGACGTCCTTTGGAGTATTTACAGGAAAAAGGGTCTGTGTGAAAAAGCACGACTGAGTTACTCTAGTGTCTTGCGTTAGATTATCGCCTTACCAAACATTGGGCGCCATGTAGTGTAGTTCCTATATTCCCAATAGGCTCTGCGCATTGTAATAATATAAACAGCAGTGTAGACGTAGGACTGAGGTCGACTAGGTCTCTACTGACTATATTAGACTTAATTAGTTTTGCCAGCTAGCTCAGAGGTCACTTGAAACTTTCTCGAATAAACAAGGAGGAGTTTAACTTCCCTGGATAGACAAGAAGGGATTAGCTTCTGACAACCATATAACGTGACAACTTTGCTCCCTCAGAATAAGAGTGTATCTCTAGAGTCGTGTGAAAACAATAGACAGCTATTTTACTCAGTCAATCGTGCATACTTAGTTTCACCAGAGTGCAGAGAAATAGAGAGACGGGCATTTTCAATAAAAGGTGTTCTTTATTGAGCAATCTTCTTTCTCATGCAAGAGAAATGAATTGCCACAATTGCAATACTTAACATGAAGTAAAGTGCGTACAATAAAAGTAGTATTATGAAATAATACTGTAAAAGCATTGATATGGTTTCTTAGCCATATGATACTTTAAAATGGATAAAATATATACATACATAAATACATTGACTAACGTACTCAACTGGTGCTTCTAATCTACGCCTACCCCGGTGTACCTGACCTAAGCCTAATACGTGGGAAGGAGTAAGTAAGTAGCAGTTTAAGTTAAGTTGGTTTTTGCCAAGGAATCTGAATCAAGAATTCTCTTAAGGGTTTAGTCAGCTCCGTACCTAGGTAATAGAATGTAGGAGGTCTGGTATCTCTCTCTCAGGACTCGATATCCCAGCAACCCGCAAGGGCGGCTGGAAACACCGGAGCTGAATTTTCTCGGCTGGAGAAAAAGACAGCGTCTTTCTCAGTGCGTCAAAAGGGAGGGGCGGCGTCCATGGGCTCTCATCAGCTGGGCTCTCGGGCAAGTAGATAGCCGCTCTGCTCCAAACCACCGTGTGTCTGCTTAAGGCAACGTTGGTATATTTATACCTGAAAGGTGCCGGGTTTGACGTAAGGTTGGACATAAGACGTCAAGAAAAGATGTCACTAAGAACTGGCCGTTCTTTCAGTGCTCGCAGGAGTTCTAGGACAAATCAAAACAAAAGCATGGGGAATTCCCAGGTTGCTGGAGGTTTGGTTTGTTTAAAGAACGCGTTGTACTTTCTAGGAGTCTAGGGGAGTAGCCTTGCCGTATTTGGACTGCATGGGCTATTACTAAATATGGATATGATTCCTATGCCTTTATAAGGATATTATTTATTATAACCATATAAGGGCATAATTCGGGAATATCGAATTAGGGTCCTAGATAGAAACACAACAAAGGAGTTTCCTTTGAGCTCTGCTCAAACTCAGTCTTTTCGAGGAACTTTATTCTTTCATCTTCAGTTGGATTTGATAATGCTTTGGACTGTCTTCAAGTACATTCTTTTAAGGATTTCTGGGAAGAGAAGAAGGGTCTATTTAGAGCCTGTGCTACTTCTTCAAAGAAGAGGCTCTACACTGAAGACCCTCATGAAGACTGCATTTACTGTCTATACCCTGATCACCAGGCCAACAAGGACTGCAAGGTATGTCGCACTTTCTCTAGTAAGACTCTTGGAGATCATGAGGGACGCCTTTTGATGTGGCTTCAGAAGCTAAAGGCCAGATAGGAGGTTATCTCTAGTGACGGCGATAAGGGATCCTCCTCTACATCTAGGAAATCTCAAAAGATAAGAAAATCTCCTCAGACTCATTCCTCAGAGGAACGTCCTGGGAAGGCCCTCAAAAAGACCACTCATGGGACTTCTGGGCGTAGGCCTTCAAAATCTCCTCAACCTAAGGAAAAGTAGAGTAAAGGACACACTTCTGGTGAGAAATCGTCAAATCTACTTCTGAGCCATCAAAGTCACCTCCTCAGGTCAAAGAGCCCTTCAGAAAGCAGTCTTCTATGCCTCCTGAGGAAAAATCTAAAAAACCTACATCGTCGACGGGATCGTCGACGAAGAAACCATCGTCGTCGACGACGAAGATAGGGGTGAAGAAAATTGCAAAGTCCCCATCATTGCCTAATGTGGTCTCGACGGCATCAGTATCGACGTTGGCGTCGACGCCGGTAACATCGACAACGACATCGACGATGATAGCAGTGATGACGAAGACCATGTCTACGACGGGATCGTCGGCGGTGACGACCGGAACATCGACGACGGTTACTATGTCGACGACGGAGAGCGCTCTACGCCTAGTGTCGACGATGGCATCAACGACAGTACGAGAAGTTCCAGAAAAACAGCTGATTGTCCGTAAAAAGGGGATTACGCCAGAGGTCACCTCCCCGAGCAAAATTGCTCCTCTTGTTCCATCACATCTACTGGAGGAGGAGGATTACGAAGAAGAGGAGGATGACGGACCCTTTGGTTATGCCAGTAGTCCATCACAACTACATGTAAAAGAGGAAATGGTTGCTATGCCATCCTCCTTGATGATGGATGTACAGTTTATGCTGGCAGACTATAAAAAGAGATTTCCGCCGACAATAGCCTCTCAGGAAATCCCCATTTCACACCCACGTTCCTTCCCTGCTACTCCAGTCAGAAGCAGAGAGTCACTACAGGAAATTACGCCTCCAATACCTCAAGTCCAACACCACCAGGAGACGGTTACCACGGACGATGATGACCAGGAAGAGGGGGAAATAACTGATCCCAACAAGGAATGGGATGACTACCTGACCCCATCTCCAGCATCGCCCACACTAGTACCTGCTGATTCCCCACCGGTGGATTCCATAATTTATCGGAAAGAGCCGCGAAGAGATTCCAGCTTCCAATGGCTACGACACAGACCGAATGCTTCCTCTATGATTTTAAAGAGCCATACCATAAGTCGGTTCGATCTATAACAATTGTCAACCATTTGTGGGAAGAAGGCTTGAAGGTGATGAAAACACCAACGACAGTTACACCTGTGCTCGCTAGACTGGAAAAGCAATATAAGGCCCCTTCGGACCCAGCAGCGTGTTTACTGGGCCATCCCAAACCGGATTCGGTAATTTCCCCGGCAGGGCATCAAAAATCTAAGAATCCATCGGCGTCTATATCTGCACCTCCAGACAGAGAGGTAAGACGTTTAGACAATGCGTGAAAGTGGTTTTCCTCTGTCGGCTCTCCTTGTTAGAGCAGCGAATGCCCTTGCCATTCTGGGCAGATACGACAGATGGATGTGGTGCGATATGGCTCCAAGCATAGACCTCATTTCGGAGGACAACAGACAAGAAGCAAAAAAAGTTCTTCAGGAAGGAGAGAGGAATCCGGCTTAAGTCATCGATTGGGCGATGGGCATCGCAACCACAGCCTTTTTCTCCCTGGGGGGTGCGGCAGTCCTACGACGAGAAAGGTTGGTTAAGAGCTACTGCCTTTATACCAGAGGTCCAAAATAAGACTCTAGATCTCCCATTCGATGGGGAAGATTTGTTTGTAAGGCAAGTAGATGAAGCCCTTCAGGGTATCAAGAAGGATACAGATACGGCGAAGGCCCATGGTACATTACAATATCGTAAGGTGCCCTTTCGAGGCGCCAGAGGAAGAGGCCAACCATCCTATAGAGGCGGTTACCAACAGGGAAGATAACCCTCTTATTCATCATCATCACAACAATACCGTGAACAGTACGGGCAGAGACAGTCAGGGAGCTATACTAAGTCAGCCCCTAGAGGACGAGGGGGTCGTCAAGGAAAAGATAATAATAGAAGACAATGACAACCTCCGGTATCCGGCTTCCTGTATTCCTTCTCCTCCACAGGTTCCCCTGGGTGGAAGAGTGACTTCCCATCTACATCATTGGCTAACAATAACTACGGACAAATGGGTCCTCAACATCATACAATTTGAACATACTCTAGAATTTCTTCAATTCCCCCCTTGCACACCTACAGGTCGAGAGATCAAACATTTATCTCAAATGCGCCAGGAGATTCGGACAATACTCCGAAAGGGAGCAATAGCAACGGTGCCGATCTCCCAGAAGGGGAAGGGATTTTATTCCCGTTTCTTCCTGGTCCGGAAGAATGCTCTCCAATGGCGTCCGATATTAGACCTAAGATCTCTGAATACTTTCCACAAAAATGGTGACCCTCCAAGACATTCTACTGCTCCTAAACCCAGAGGCTTATATGACCACCCTAGACTTGCAAGATGCATATTTTCATATCCCCATTCATCCTTCCCGCAGAAAGTATCTTCGGTTTACAGTAACCGGAGACCATTACCAGTTCAAAGTGCTGCCATTTGGCCTCAAGTCTGCCCTGAGAATTTTTACAAAATATCTAGTGGCAGCCTTTCTCAGAAAATGAAAACACCAAGTATTTCCATACCTAGACGATTGGTTGATAAAAGCACCTTCGGAACCTTCAGCTCAGACTTCAACTGTGGCATGCATACAGTTGTTTGCCGAACTGGGGCTGACTTTGAATATAGAAAAATCATCCCTTCAGCCTTCCAGAAAGATCACATTCCTATGGGCAATTCTGGACACCTTAAAGAACAAAGCATTTCCCTCCACAGAGAGGCAACTGGGACTCGTATCTCTGACCAAGGAGTTCAAGAGAAAAAAGTGTCTTTCAGTACGCAAATACAAATCGCTCCTAGGAACGATGTCCTCGTCCATACTTCTCATTCCTCTTTGCCGACTAAAAATGCGTCCATTGCAAGAGGAGCTGGATCTACAATGGCACCAGGCAAAGGGATCCTTCGAGGACAAAGTGAAAGTCACACCAGCTATGCTGCAGGCAGTAACATGGTGGACCCAAAGCAGAACCATCTCGGTTGGTCTTTCCTTCCTTACCGAACCAGCTCCATTGGTAATTACCATGGACGCATCTTTGTAAGGATGTGGGGGGAAGTCCTTCAGGATCTGCAGGTCAGCGGTCGATGGAAATGGCAGGAACAACAACTTCACATCAACTTGTTGGAGCTAAGAACAGTAGGCTTGGCGCTGCTGGCTTTCCTACCAAGAATTCAGGGAAGGTCTGTTTTAGTGAGAACAGACAACACAACCACGATGCACTATCTCAACAAACAGGGAGGCATAAGATCACTCTCCCTATCACTGGAAGCACAAAAGATATGGGAATGGGCTGTAGAACACAGAGTATCTCTAAAGGCGGTGCACCTTCCAGGAGATCAGAACATCAAAGCGGACACTCTCAGCAGACAGAAATTGACCTGCCACGAGTGGGAGCTCAACCAGGACATATTACTAAGAGTCTTTGGCGAATAGGGAGTTCCCACAGTGGATCTGTTTGCAACAGCCCAGAACAAGAAATGCTGGCTCTTCGCAAGCTGGCATCACCAACGGGGGTCGTGGGGAATGTGTTTTTGATGGCATGGTCAGGCGTCTTGCCTACTCCTTTCCAACGATTCCCCTCCTGCTACGGGTGATCGCGAACATAAAGAAGGAACCGTGCAAGATAATACTGATGTTCGAGGCATGTGGGCTGCTAAATTCATATCTTAGCATTAGATCGCCGCCTAGTGTTGGGCTCGGATGATCGCACATTGTTGTCCTGGAAGAGTCTTCGAAGTATCCTGAGATAGGTGGCTCCTCCCCTGGACTACAGTGCGCATGGGCATCGGCTCCATCCCCAGATTGTTTTTTTCCGCCATTGGGTTCGGATGTGGTCTCGACGTCTTACTGTCGGAACCAAGAAAAACTAACTTTTAGCGGCCAAAAGGCCTCGATTTTCTTGCGTCGGTATTGTCTGCGCACGGTCTCGAGTCTTCCGTCTCTTGGAGCCGGAATAAGCGGAGTTTTCTTCGCTCTCAGAACTTTGAGGCCTTCTCATCGCGACACGACTGCAAAACTTTTCGGACATGGAGCGGAGCCCGTTTAAGTACTGCCCGCTTTGTGGGTCCAAGTACCCACACATCGATCTACACCCCGTCTGTAACAAATGCCTTTCGCCTGACCACGACGACGGCAAGTGCAAGGCCTGTGCACAGTTCCGCTCCAAGAAGACTCTCAAGCTTCGCCGCGCGGTGCGCATGGAAGCGAGACAGGCAGCCCCGGATCCGGAAAACATCTTCGGCGACCAGGACGAAGAAGACCAGGGTCATCATCTTCAAATCTCCCCACCCGAGACGGAGGTCGAGGCGGATCCGGGAGACGACGACGGAGTCGTGGGTCAAGGCCTTGAATACGTCGACGAGGTAGGAGACGACGATGAGATTTATGGGGCCGCGGCAGACAGCTCGGGGGACGAGCTCTGCCCCGAAGGTTACGAGGATACCGACCGGGTCACGGGATCGCCTGTCGGCCTTACCCAAGACCCGTTGCCGCAAGCCACAGCCCCGCCTTCGGGCCCGGCCACGGACTTACTTGCTGAGCAGACTGTTTCGAAACCGAAACCGAAACCATCGGGATCGACAACGCCTAAAATGGCCGACCCGAAAACGAAACCGAAACTTAAGGACTCGAGTGTCCCTAAGATGGCTGCCGTGCCGGTGAAAACGACGGTGCCCGCTACCCCATCGACTCCGTCGACCTCCGGTCCGCAGACGTCGAAGAAGTCCGTCGATTCCGATGCTGCAAAATCGAAAACGACGCCAGAGGAGGGGTCCTCCAAGAAAGATGGTCGGCACGGGTCAGCGGCTACGACGCCGTCCAAGCCCGCCAAAGTCGGCTCCAAGGAGGCTACGCAAGCACACGGAACGAAGTCTGCGCCCCGAACACAGGAATCGGAGTCGGTGAAGACAGGATCCGCGCCCAAAGCGCACAAGGCCCACAAAGACGTCGGATCCGAGGGAAAGATCAGACCATCCTCGTCGGCGCCGAAACAAACTGTGAGTGAGGCGTCCCCCATAGCCGAATCACTGCAAAGAATCAGGGAGAAGGCCTTTGCCCCGTCGGCTCCGATACCATCGCCGCAGCCGCAAAAGGACAATCCAGCGAAGCCTTCTGGGAAACTTCTCTTTATTTTGCCGCCGAAGGAGGCGCCGAAAGCATTTTCAACCAAATCGGCACCGAAACAGGTGATTTCTTCACCGACTGGCCCGCTTCCACGTCGGGTACTCGAATCAGAGGATGATTCAGAGCATTTCATCGACGCTGACACAGGCAAACTGACCCTCTATAAGAGGAAAATCACTTCGGAGCCAGTGGACTCCTATGTCATCCCACTAAAGAAGAAGAGGGTGCCCCTTGACGCCTCAGGCCTCACGGAACCAATCCAGCCTCCTCCGAGACGGAGCCCTACTCCCTCCCCAGAACACTCTGCGGGTGAGGGGTATGATGAGGACGAGCAGTACAATTTCCCTATCAATGAACCTGATGCACAACCGGATTCATATGATGACACTGGTGACCAGAACACCCAAGGTGTGGGGCAGGACCCGCAGCTTTTTAATGCACGTGCATCCCCGACTGAGGATTCAGCAGGTTTTCATGCACTACTCGAAAGGGCGGCAGCCAATCATGATGTGGACATGCATGCCGACCCGGTTGAGGAAGACTTCCTTTTCGACACGTTTTCAGTCTCTGAAAGGACAGTAAAGACACTGCCTATGCTTAAAGGAGTCCTCAAGCATGCTGGGGACATATTTAAGGAGCCTACAAGAGCGAGAGTGGTCAACCCTCGCATTGAAAAAAAGTACAGACCTGCACCTGCAGACCCCGCATACATTCGGGGACAGTTGCCACTGGACTCTCTTGTGGTCGCCAATGCCAGGAAACGTGCCAACTCCCAGACAACGGGTGAAGCTCCTCCCCCGGATAAGGAGTCCAAAGTGCTAGAGGCAGGGGGCAAAAGAGTAGCTGCACAGGCATCAAACTTTTGGCGCATCGCCAATACACAGGCACTCTTGGCGCGTTACGATAGGGCGCACTACGACACCCTAGAACAGATTGTACAACACCTGCCTCCAAAGTTCCAAGAGGGCACCAAACTGCTTATTGAGGAAGGGAAGCTAATCTCAAACGCAGCCATCAAGTGTGCACTTGACGCAGCAGACACAGCTGCTAGAGCTATCAACACTAGCGTTATGCTGAGACGACAAGCGTGGCTCCGCATCTCAGGGTTTAAACCGGATATTCAGACAACAATTCTTAATCAGCCAGTCAATCCCGATAGTCTGTTTGGTCCAGATGTTGACACCACCCTAGAGAAAATAAAGAAAGACACAGAAACTGCTAAGTCCATGGGGGCCCTACAGTCACAACAGTTTCGTGGCAGCAATTTTCGTCGCTCAGGTGCACGTGGAGTCACCAGAGGACAAATGGGTCAACAATCCCAGTTCTCAAAAAGTGGGGCACAATCCTCGTTCACAAAACAGAACAAGGGAGGTTACAGAAATAACAGCAACAGAGGTCGCGGCAGAGGAAACAACAGCTCCCGCTCCTCTACTCCAAGCAAACAGTGACTCTCTGTCACTGCCCCCCGACCACCTAACACCTGTCGGGGGGAGACTGCAGCAGTTCCTGCCCGTCTGGAGAAACATCACCACAGACAGGTGGGTGCGACAACTAGTCCAGTATGGTTATTGCCTAGAGTTGAAGTCCACTCCACCCAACATCCCGCCAAGGCAAAGGCCTATGTCCGCAGAGCACTTGCTCTTATTGCAGCAGGAAGTAGTGGTGATGCTGCAAAAGGGAGCAATCGAGCTCGTGCCGGTGGGAGAGGAAGGCACAGGGGTATATTCCCTGTACTTCCTTATTCCAAAGAAGGACGGATCTCTCAGACCCATTCTAGATCTACGTCCCCTCAACCTGTACATACTATCAGAACATTTCCACATGCTTACACTGCAACAGATTCTTCCCTTGCTAAACAAGGGAGACTTCTTAGCAACCTTAGATCTCAAGGATGCTTATTTCCACATTCCACTACACCCGTCCCACAGGAAATACCTCAGGTTCACTATTCAAGGCAAGCACTACCAGTTCAAGGTCCTACCCTTCGGAGTCACCACAGCCCCGAGGGTGTTCACCAAGTGTCTGGCGACAGTAGCGGCGCACCTCAGGAGGCAGAACATCCATGTCTACCCCTACCTAGACGACTGGCTCGTGCAAGCCAAGTCAGAACAACAGTGCGCCGCAGACATGTCGACTACAATTCACCTTCTTCACGATCTGGGTTTCTCGCTGAACTACCCAAAATCGCATCTACAACCAGCACATGTCCGGCAGTTCCTAGGGGCGACGATCAACACCCTGACGGCCATGGCTCAGCCAAACCAAGTCAGGATAGACAGCATGCAGGCTCTGATCCAAAAGTTCAGGCCACAACACTCGCTTCCAGCGAGAGTGTTCATGCAGTTGATAGGCATGATGGCCTCCTGCATCTTCATAGTCCCTCACGCACGCCTACATATGCGCCCGCTCCAGGAGTGCTTAGCGAATCAGTGGACACAGGCTCGTGGGCAATTGACTGACCTAGTGTTGGTTACCAGTCGGGCATACGACTCTCTGCATTGGTGGACTCCACACAACCTTTGCAAGGGCCGACTGTTCCAAGAGCCTGTGCCGCAGATTGTCCTGACAACGGACGCATCTCTCCAGGGATGGGGAGCTCATCTGCTCACTTACACAGTGCAGGGACTATGGACGACGCAGCAACAGAAGATGCACATCAACTATCTGGAACTGATGGCAATCTTCATGGCGCTCAAGTCCTTCATTGTACATCTGTGCAACAAGGTCGTGTTAGTCCGGACGGACAACATGACCGCGATGTACTACATTCAAAAGCAGGGAGGCACCCACTCGCCACAGCTGTCTCATCTGGCTCAGAGCATGTGGAAGTGGGCCATTCAGAGGAACATTTTCCTCATGGCAGAACACCTCCCAGGAAAGGACAATCAGATGGCGGATCTGCTCAGCAGGTACAGCCATCAAATGCACGAGTGGGAGTTACACCCATCTGTCCTCCACCCGTACTTCCAGCAGTGGGGTCATCCGGAGATAGACCTGTTTGCCACAAAAGAAAACGCAAAATGCCAACACTTTGCCGCCAGGTTCCCTCACCCACAGTCGCAGGGGAATGCGATATGGATGAACTGGTCAGGCAAATTTGCGTACGCTTTTCCGCCAGCCCCTCTAATACCGCTGGTCGCAAGAAAGCTAAGGCAGCACGCAATGACTCTCATCCTAGTTGCTCCAACGTGGGCGCGCCAGGCTTGGTACACCACGTTCCTCGAACTCTCAGTGGTGCCGCATCAAAGACTGCGCCTCACGCCCAGTCTTTTGACGCAGAACCATGGAGAAATTCAGCATCCAGATCCGCAACAGCTCAACCTGGCGATCTGGCTCCTGAAGTCCTAGAGTTTGGATACCTTAACCTACCTCCGGAATGCATGAACATCATCAAGGAGGCAAGGAAGCCAACTACCAGAGCATGCTATGCTGCAAAGTGGAAGCGTTTTGTCATTTACTGTACAGCCAATGACATCAACCCGCTAGATGCATCTATCCCCAACATCATCTGCTATCTGTTGCATCTTTACAAGTGCAATCTAGCGTACACTTCCATTCGGATACATCTATCCGCCATAGCGGCTTATCTTCAAAACAGGCAGCACCTCTCTGTCTTCAGAGTGCCCGCCATTAAAGCCTTCCTTGAAGGTCTGAAAAGAGTCATTCCCCCAAGAACACCGCCAGCTCCGGTGTGGAACCTCAATGTCGTTCTCACCAGACTGATGGGACCACCATTTGAGCCACTGCACTCGTGTGAACTACAGTTCCTTACGTGGAAAGTGGCTTTCCTTGTAGCTATTACGTCTCTGAGGCGTGTCAGTGAGCTGCAGGCGCTCACGATCCAAGAGCCATTCATTCAAATTCATCCAAATAGGGTAGTCCTACGCACTAACCCCAAATTCCTTCCGAAGGTGGTGTCACAGTTTCATCTAAACCAAACTATTGACTTACCAGCATTCTTTCAAAACCCGCAAACGGTGGCGGAGAGAATGCTCCATACCTTAGATGTACGGAGGGCGTTGATGTACTACATAGACAGAACACAACCCTTTAGAAAGACAAAACAACTCTTTGTTGCCTTCGCACCACAACACAAAGGCAACCCCATTTCCAAAGCAGGGATAGCCAGATGGATTGTTAAGTGCATCCAGATATGTTATCAAAAAGCCAAGCGCACTTTAACAATACCCCCCAGAGCGCACTCCACACGCAAACTGGGGGCATCCATGGCTTTCCTAGGGAACATTCCTTTAGAGGATATCTGCAGAGCAGCCACGTGGGTTACACCACATACCTTTACAAAACACTACTGTGTTGATGTGCATTCCAAGCAGCAAGCTGCTGTAGGACAGGCTGTTCTGAAGACACTTTTTCAGGTTTCTGCAGCTGGCACGGGCAACCGCCGCTGATGGAGGGACTGCTATGTATTCTATGCTAAGATATGAATTTAGCAGCCCACATGCCTCGAACTGAATATGCTACTTACCAGTATGCATCTGTTCTTGGCATGTAGGGCTGCTAACATTCATATCGCCCGCCCTCCTCCCCGGTGCCTGTCGCAGCTGCAGATATACTATTGTATTTATTCATTAGCATGGACATCCTTTACACTTTTGACTCCATCTTCTGCCACAATGGCGAAAAACAATCTGGGGATGGAGCCGATGCCCATGCGCACTGTAGTCCAGGGGAGGAGCCACCTATCTCAGGATACTTCGAAGACTCTTCCAGGACAACAATGTGCGATCATCCGAGCCCAACACTAGGCGGCGATCTAATGCGAAGATATGAATGTTAGCAGCCCTACATGCCAAGAACAGATGCATACTGGTAAGTAGCATATTCAAGCCCCTTGGTGGC
Organism: Lissotriton helveticus; assembly: GCF_964261635.1. Lineage (NCBI taxonomy): Eukaryota > Metazoa > Chordata > Amphibia > Caudata > Salamandridae > Lissotriton > Lissotriton helveticus. The sequence goes on along the minus strand of NC_136061.1, from coordinate 1,911,778,501 downwards.
CCAGGCAACACTGGTTCACAGAGTTGCTCCTACTGGTGGAGAATTGTCCAATACGTCTAAAGCCAATACCAGCACTTTTGACTATGTCCCGGGGACAGGTGCTTCATACAGCCCCGAAATCACTGCAATTAGCGGCCTGGCTCCTGAATACCGCAAATTTCACCAATTATATATTTCTGTAGAATGCAGGGATATACTATCAAAGGCCAGGGCTGAGAGCACAAAAAGAACGTATAGGATGAAGTGGAAGAGATTCTGTTTATGGTGCCAGGAAAACAATCTCAATTCTCTGAATTCAGTGGCACATCAAATCATCCCATATATTCTGATGCTAGCAAAATCTGGTTTGGCCCATGCTTCTATTAAGGTGCATCTGGCGGCGATTTCTCGATATAGGAGAACTTGTTCAGGTCCATCTCTATGGTCGGAGAGAATTATAAAACATTTCATGTAGGGATTATTTAGGGTCTTCCCCCCCCCCCCCCCCTATAAGGCCTCTACCTCCGCTATGGCAGTTGAACATTGTTCTATTCCAGTTTATGAAACAGCCCTTCGAACCAATTCACAGGGCGGATCTTAATTTCTTATCCTGGAAAGTTTCCCTTCTAATAGCTCTCACTTCAGCCAGGAGAGTGGGGGAAATACAAGCTCTCACAATTCAGGAACCTTTTCTACAGTTCAGAGAGGACAGGATTGTCCTCAGGACTAATCCCAAATTCATTCCAAAACTACCAACAGATTTTCATCTAAATGAGCTGTTGATCCTTAAAAGGTTTTTCCCTCAACCGTCGACAGCTGCAGAGAAAACTCTCCATACTTTAGATGTTCAACGTTGTCTGAAGTTTTACTAACAAAGAACAAAGCCTTTCAGGAAATCTACCCAATTATTCGTGGCTTTTAGTGCCCCCAGGAAGGGGTTCCCTTTGTCAAAACGGGGAATTGCCTGTTGGATTTCAAGTGAAATACAGTACTGTCATCAGGCGGCTGGGAAGCTGTAAATGCACGCGTTTGTGCACATTCCACGAGAGCAGTGTCCACCACCACTGCTTTATTTTTGGGCATACCTATCCAGGATATCTGCAGCGCTGCTACATGGAAGAGTACGCATACTTTCACCAGACATTACTGCCTTGATGCACCTGCAGAGAAGGATGTGGCAGTGGGACAAGCAGTACTGAGGAACCTTTTCCAATAACAGTGAGCCTTCTTTACCATCCCTCCATCCTTGGTTGGTGATATAATCACATTTTATTGTCATATGCTGTATTATGTGTGACTTTTGAACGTTTATCTATATAGAGTTCCTGAAACGCGTCAGGCGGATTTATTCACTGAAGACTGCCAGGGGTTTGACTGTCTGCTGGCAAGCTGTGGAACCAATAAAATAAATGCCAATGAACTTCTTGAGGCTTCTCTTCAATTTTCGGGCTTACCTGTGTTTGTTGTATAGTATTACGGCTGTTGCCAGGCCGTGAAGAGAAGCCCACCGCTTGGAGGCGGGTTCATGCAGGCTGTGAGTCGTGGCTTGCATTGATGGAAAGAAGGCATAACGGCGCCAGTACAGGTGGTGCTGCCTTGGGCATGAATTCACAGCCACAAAGCAGGGCAGACTGCATCCAGTCCACAGCTTCTTCCACTCGGATGAAATTTGTTCTAAATGTGAGGATTTGCAAAGCTGCCCCACTCGGGGAAGAGAGTAGACGCACTACAAGGCCCAGAAGGCCTAGCGAAAGGCCACGCCCACTGAGGCAGGTGCTGACATTTAACAAGTGTGCACGCCCATAAACTGCTTCGTAATCCCTTTGAACATGCCTCTGATGAAAGGACAGAGTTCCTGAAACGCATCGGGCGGATTTATTCACTGAAGACTGCAGGGGTTTGACTGTCTGCTGGCAAGCTGTGGAATCAAATAAAATGAATGCCAATGAACTTCTTGAGGCTTCTCTTCAATTTTTGGGCTTACCTATGTTTGTTGGATATATATATATGTTTTTACAGAAAAAACAAAAATGTATGTTTAAAACGGCCACTAAATAAGGGCAGACTAACGGGGTTAACAGTCTAGTCTATTTTTAAATGAAATGAAGAAGGGACTTATGCACTTAACACTTTAAATGGACAGTTTAGACCGCAGGATTCTATGGTCCAGTTGAAGGCATCCGCCGAAACGCGTTGACCGTCCTCCTTGTTTGCACTATGGTGTTGTAAAAAGAATAAAAAATACCTTAATTTGAAGAAATCCTCTTTTCATTCCGTTTGTGCTGTGGTGTATTCGAAACGGCTGAGCAGTGGACAGGAGCTCGGCTGGGTTAGTTCTTTGTTGAGAATTATTGGTGCAGCGGCTGGTCTGCACTCCACGAGCACTCCGCCATCGAGACGTAACAGCTCCATACCCTCGAGTCAGCCCCGCATCGAGAGAGGGAAGGTTAAAGCTGACGTCTCTGCCACAGAAGAAGCTGCGTGATCCCCGGAATCGAAATACAGGAAAAGGAATATTGCGTAATCCGGAGATCGAGAGAAGCAGTGACTTTCAATTGCGAGCGGCGAGAACTGGGCGGTGAGTACGGGGCAGCGGTAGGTAGCGTTGTGTAACCGCCTACCGCGCTGCTGGTGTGGCGAGGGGGTGTGTTGTCGGGCCGAACCTGTTAGCCTTGGAAAGCCGCCTGTGTTAGGAGCCGCCCGGGAGGTGCAAGAAAGTTAAACAATCTCCCGGGTTCTTTCTCGCATTTACATCAATTTAACAAGTGGCATTTATTCGGACCGGCTCACTCGAAGTTATAAAACGAGTGAACCAAGGGAACGGAACCAAAATTTAAGGATAAAAATAACGATATAAAAATAAAATAATCAATCCAGATACTAACAGCAAGACGCAGTGCAACAACAAATATCACCATTAACCCTGAATAGTGAAACCAGATTGTGAAAGATGGCCGAAAGGATTACAAATCGAGCACAGAGAACAAATGAACTGCTGGATGATAATATGATGACCAAAGCTCCCCAAAGTTCTGCGCGTGCATCTACAGCAACAGACACGAAAAAAACAATTCAGAGCATTATAAAAGAGCTACAACAAGCCAGAATCATGGAGGTCAATAAATGGTGGGAGAAAACGACCCTGGAAAAATGTATTGAGTTTAGAAGAGTACCAAGGGGCTTGAGAATTTTAATTATGCCCACACTTAATGACCTGGATTTAATTAAACAATGGCAAATGGATACCAACGAATGCTCATTAAAGCTCATGAAAACATTGATTGTGCACGCAGAACGCAAGCTAGAGGGAATCTTGGAGAAAATTCAAGAGTTGGAAAAAGAGCTGGAGAAATATCCCAACAATGAGGAGAAAAAAGAATTGTTGGAAACAATGGAAAAGAAGATTCTCAAACATGAGACCGATGTTGAAAAAAGGAAAGCAAGTAAATTCAATAGAGATCGCATAGATTATGCAAATGGCAGGATATACACTTTCGCCAGGCAGTATGATTCATTAAGAAATAGAGCAGCTTTGGATAGATGCATTAGTCATGATAATCAGGGCATATATGATAGTTATGATACAAGTTCAACAGATGAAGAATCAGACATCTCAAAGTTGGATTTTTGCGGGGAAATGAGGCTAGCCCAAATGGAAACGCGACAACGGGGAAGAGCCAGAGGAACAACTTGGGGAAGGGATCAAATGCACAGCAAAAGAAGGAACAAGGCCCATAAGAGGAGAAGAAAAGAAAAAGCAAAAATAAAAAAGATGACACTAAATAATGATCTGGTGATAAACCTTTCAAGTATGATTTTAAACAATGATCATATTAGTCTCCTGAATAAAGGACTTTCCTTCTGCCCAAACTCAAAAATGGACATCACGAACTTCCGTATTGATTTGTACAAATTCTGTCGCAAGGCTAAGCTAAAGAAATACTTTGAAGAAAGACCCGCTAAATAATCCAATACACATATGACACCAATAGAGACATCCTTATTGACTAGAAAAGAATTGCCTGCTCTAAGAGCAATGTCAAACCTACAAACTGACATGATGGAAAATAGCTCTCTTGAATCTACTGAAAATGAAATTAACTTCTGCCAGAGGGAAGGTATCAAGACGAATAAAGGTGGGGACAGTGGACTGAAATCGCAATCAAAATTCTGCCCACAATTGCCACCTGGCAATAAAATAGACTTATTTCATGAAATTGTTGTGGAGGAAATGAACCAGTTAACAAAGAAGAAAAAAAGACCTAATAAAGCATCATGGAGTCTTACGATAAGAGAGCAAAGGGCTTTGAATGAACTCCGAGAAAACCAAACAATCATTATAAAGGCCGCGGACAAAGGCGGAAATATTGTTATACAAAATCGAGAACAATATATTTCCGAGGCCTACCGACAACTGAATAAACAAGAGCATTACACCAAGCTGGAGGTCAATCCCACAGAACGATGGACCAAAGAATATCACTCTCTACCTCTGAACTGGAAGGATAAAGGACTCATCGATTTCGAGGAATATATGTACTTGAAGGTAGAAAACCCTATAACAGAGACGATATATTTTCTACCAAAAGTCCCTTACTGACCCACCTGGTAGACCCATAGTGAGTGCTATGGGTTCAGTACTTGAGAAAACCTCACACTTTGTGGATGTGTTCTTAATGGAATATGTGAAACTTCTTCCGTCATACATTAAGGATACGACAGCTTTCCTAAACAAAGTGAAAAATATGAACTGGAATGAGAATCTAATAATGGTAACGATGGATGTCAACTCGTTGTAAACGTCAGTTCTTCATCAAAATGGACTGTCAGCCGCTAGGAAATTCTTGGACATGCGATCACTGAGTTTCCTTGAACACTCTGAAATGCTAATGGAAATGTTGAATTATTGCCTTACTCATAATGTCTTTCTTTTTAATGGGGAGATTTATCTTCAAAGGCAAGGGACTGCAATGGGGACGTCTTTTGCCCCAACATACGCCAATCTCTTCATGGCAGCATGGGAGGAAGACATACTACAGAGTAGGTACAGGTCAAATATAAAAACATGGATAAGATATATTGACGATTTATTTTTTATATGGGAAGAAGACCAATCCTGTTTAACAGAATCAACAACTTGGATTGTAATGATCAAAACTTAACATTCTCATCAATGAGCAGCAAAACAGAGTGATATATCTAGATGTGGAGGTCTTTGTCAAAAATCAACAGCTTTGTACCAAGATACATAGGAAACCTACTGCCACCAATAGCTAGTAGTGGACACCCGGAACATCTAAAGTTGAGCATCCCATATGGGGAGATGCTCCGCGTAAAAAGAAACTGCTCTGAAGATAATGATATCAGGCAGAACATTGAAGACACAGGTTTGAGATTCTTGGCCAGAGGATATTCTATGGGAGTTATTGAAGAAGCAAAAATGAAAATCATAGATAGTCCTAGATCAACACTTTTGTAAACATCGGAAAGGTTGGATAATGAGGAGACCACTCGAATCATTATGGACTTCAACTCAGAGAATAGAATCCTTAAAAACATCATAAAGAAAAATTGTAACATCTTGATGTTGGATGATTCATTAAAAAGAACACTTCACCAACCCCCAAGATAACATACAGGAAGACAGCCTCGTTGGGTGATATCCTAACACAGAGTCATCTATCAATAATCAACTCAAAGAATGAGAAGAGCAAAAAATCTTGGCTAACAACACCTGGCTTTTGGAAGTGCTCAAAATGCAAAGTCTGTGAACATGGTTGTAACACTCTTTCATATCAATTGCAAAACAGTAAAAAGGAAAACATCTCTGACCACATAACCTGCGAATCTAAATTTGTGGTGTATGTTCTACAATGCCCATGCCAAAAACTATACGTTGGGAGCACAAAAACAAATGAAAATTGCGAATACTACAGCATCTAAGAGCTATCAAGAATCAAGATCTGTCTTACCCAATGGCTAAACACTTTTTGGAAAAACATTCAAGCAATAACCAAGAGTTGAAATTCTTTGGTGCGAAATTGGTAAAACCAAATGAAAGAGGTGGAGATAGAACTTTGGATCTAAGAAAAGCTGAATCGAGGTTCATTTTAGCATTGGGTACGGAAAGTCCTTTCGGACATAACTTGGATGCTGAACTACATGTGCATTTGTAGAAATGGAACCGAATGGATAGAATATGAAGAACATATACAAACCTTATGGGGATAGAACAACTACAAGTACAATGTGATGAGAATTTGATTATAAAATGAACAATAGCTTAAAAATGAGAAAATACATGGGAAGAGGGACTAAGGGAGAGAGAGGTGGTGATATAATCGAGACAATGAATAGGGGTGAACTATTTGGAAGGAATGAGGGAATCTTGAACAAAGATCAAACGTGGGACTTAAAGATGGACCAAGAAAAATTGGATAGATAGTTTTATTTCTCTCCTTATCTGTGTTTTTCTCTTTTGAAAAAAAGCCTACTTTAGTATGATTGAACACAGGGAGATGGAAAACTTTAATGCTTCTTTGCACATGAAAAATATTTGCACATGATGTTTTGCACAATGCACATGACACTTTATTTCCGAATTTCCTCCTACTCCGTCCTACAAATATCTGTTATCCTCCGTTCTTTTCCTTCTCTTCCCCCCTCGTTGGATCTTCTTGATTTCACCTTTCGCATCTGCCTCCCCCTCTCTATCTCATGATAATTTAATATCACACATTGCATCCCCTGATATGTATAAAATCCTATGCCTCCGTTTTTTAAAGAATTTTAACAACATGTTTTTAATCAGGAATTGAGAATGTTGATATGATCCTCCTCATTGTATTTGGGTACTTTACCATTATGTCTCTCTGTTCTTACAGAAAAAACAAAAATGTATGTTTAAAACGGCCACTAAATAAGTGCAGACTAACAGGGTTAACAGTCTAGTCTATTTTTAAATGAAATGAAGAAGGGACTTATGCACTTAACACTTTAAATGGACAGTTTAGACCGCAGGACTCTATGGTCCAGTTGAAGGCATCCGCCGAAACGCGTTGACCGTCCTCCTTGTTTGCACTATGATGTTGTAAAAAGAATAAAAAATAACTTAATTTGAAGAAATCATCTTTTGGATTCCGTTTGTACTGTGGTGTATTCGAAACGGCTGAGCAGTGGACAAGAGCTCGGCTGGGTTTGTTCTTTGTTGAGAATATATATATATATATATATATATATATATATATATATATATATATATATATATATATATATATATATATATATTTATGTCTGGCTACTACTTCTATTGTTAGATGACTTATGTTGCCTAGTTCATGGTTTTGGGTGACATAACAAAATGTGCTATGATTTACTGCTCGCTATTCTGATTCAGGCATGTGAATCTATGAAAGCTCCAATACTGGAGTAAGAAAACAAGTTACTTACCTGTAACTGTAGTTCTCCAGTATTGGAAGCTTTCATAGATTCACATGCGACCCACCATCCTCCCCTGAGAGACTCACCTTGGATTTAGCACGAAAGGTATCTATGGCACAAATGCGCGAAAATCTGAGGGGCAAAAGGTTCTCTCAGGAGTGTTCTAGAGGGTGAGGAGATCTGATTGGTCTAGAGACAAGTTTGGTCAAAGGTTATGGGTTGCAAAAGGGAAAGGGGGCCTAGGCTTCTTTTCAATTTGCTATACACTAAGCATTGCGTTTTTATATACCGGAGTCTCCTGTCTCGACGACGGGGAATGATTCAGGCATGTGAATCTATGAAAGCTTCCAATACTGGAGAACTACAGTTACAGGTAAGTAATTTGTCTTCTTTTTTCCCACCTGCTGCAGAGCCGTCCAAGAGGTTTTTCCACTAAAAAGTTACTGTAACGTTTTGACTCCTCCCTTGACCGGTAGTGGGTAATCCAGTTTTCCTTGCCAACATACATTGAAATTGCTTTTCAAAAATCTTGAAATAGTGGTTTGTGTCACTGCATCAGCACAAAGTCGAAACCTAAAAAAAGAGGATGGGGCATGCACATAGCTCCAACACACTGAGAGACATATCCTTGTTCATGAAATTGTTCCCATGAGAATGGAATAAGATGGTCGATCTGTGGATTATTTGACAAAGTGCTGAACGGTTGGGAGCAACACTGTAGGCAACTTGCTCATACTTTGTGCCAGCTCCTTCAGCATTATGAATTGGATGCTTGCCAGTCAAATGTGAAATAAGTAAGGGTGGGGATAGTTCTAGACAAACCTACATTCCAATTTTATCTATGTTGGCCATGTCTTATGGAACCAAAATGGATTCCAGAGTTTTTGTGCAAGATTAGAGGATGGATCTCTGAAAGATTGCATGGGCTGACTGGGTGTTAGACTTGCTATAGGTTCAGTTTTGGAAGGCAAATATTCAAACACATGTCAAGACACATGCACATTTATGGTCGGCATTGAAATGGGTTTCAATTAATTAAAACTGATTCCAAAATGTTTGCTGACGCTCATGCATGTGTTGCGATGCTTACTGCTGTGTGTTGTGATTTATGCACCTGCTCACCCTGTTACACGTGTGCGCGTATGTGGTAACTCACAGTGACCTTTTTTATTAACATCTCTAACCTGGAGGGTGTTCATTTTAGAACAGTGCCTAAATAAAATTAGAAAAGTGTGTGCCAGTATGACCTCGAAAAAAGAGAGGGAGCCGCTCGACACCAACATAGATCTCCCAGGAATTCAGAAAAACATTAATAAAATAAATGATGAAGCAAGGGACAGCAAACATGAGGAGGTGAGAGGGGTGAAGTGAATGGAGCACAGAGGAAAAAAAACGTAGACAGAAAGCAGGAAAACATGCACTCTCATAGTGCTGATTTAAAAATATTACAAGCATTGGCAATACTGATACGTCTGGCTCTAATATGATGCACAAGAACCGAGACCCACCACCAGGTAGACCCATAGTCTTGGGAATAGGGTCACTTCTAGAACCATTATCGCAATTCTTGATTCTTTTTTTTAAACCAATTTTACAGAAAACCAAGACTTGCATTAAAGATACAAAAGATGTTTTGCAGATGTTTTGCAGATCTTGACATTGTGGAGAATGAAAATCTAATGCTCTGGCTAGATGTAGAAAGTCTCTTCACAAGCCTCCCACAAGACATAACCTTGGAGGTTATTAAGAAAATCCTAGATACATAGGAATAGACTCAATCAACCCCAGTTAAATTTGTAATGGAATGTTTTGGACTTGCACTTACGAAAAAATGTTTTGAATTTGAGGGAACCCTGTTCTTGCAAACTCATGCAACTTCGATGGGCAGTACATTTGCGCCTAGTGTGGCTGGGCAGTATGTATACAATTTGGAAAAGAGTGATTCTCCATGATAACAACCCATACAGATCGCACATAATACTTGGAAACGATACATAGATGACATACTCGTCATCTGGAAAGGAGATAATGCAACTGCACTAAATGTCATCAATTGGCTGAACACACAAGACAGGTATCTAAAATGTACCCACACTTTCAGCAACAGATCTTTGACCTTTTTAGATGTAACAGTTGTCCATGAATATTAAAACTACAAAATTGACACATATCCGAAACGGACAGCCAAACATAACGTATTGAGGTTTGACAGCTTTCACCCTAGATCACTAAGAGAAAACTTGCTGTAACACTGTGTTGCAGTAGCGTGGTCAAGGAAATGCTCACTGTACTCAGTACTTATTTCTGAATGCACTTTTGTATTGGTAATACAGGAAATCACATTAATAGTTCGGCTCTTTCTTGTGTTCCTCTTCTTTAAGGGTCTTTCACTTCAGATCCCTCTGTTGGGCCCCTTTCGCAATTGTCCCTCGAACAAAAGGGAAAAGGCTCAGGTAAATGTTCTTTTATCTAATATGCTTGAGAAGGGGTCGATGTGAGGGATAAATGATAGCTTTGTAAAACGTGCAAGGACGGGATGGAGGTTGGAGCAATAAAAAAAAATAGAGGAAATCTGTTCCCTTTTTCGTTTTATTCGCACTGATTTTTTTTGTCTTTTTGAACGCCCTTTACCCCTCTACCCCACCGCCCGTCCCTCTAGGTCGCAACCCATTTTAAGTGGAGATCTTTTCCGCTCCCAGCCAAAAATCTGGGCGCCGTACTTGGCTGTTTTATTTAATGCGGTCCTTTGGGGAGCTAAGTTACCGGACACCTGGGCAGGGGCCGAGATTGTCCCAATCTTTAAGAAGGGCTGCCCCTTAGTGCCATCAAATTATCGGCCGATTAGCCTCTTGGATACTTCGCAGAAGCTAATGGACCTAGTCCTCCTGGATAGACTGCTGGGGTGGATGGAGGAGCATAAAGTATTGACTACCCTTCAGGCTGGCGTTAGAGCTGGAATCTCGACCCTGGACCAAATTTTTAGGCTGCAGGTCCTTTTTTGGAAGACAGCAAGAGTAGAGGGTGGCAGCCTCTATCTTGTCTTCGTAGACCTGCGGGCCGCTTTCGACCTTGTCCCCAGGGAGAGTTTATGGAGGGTCCTGAAAGAACTAGACCTCCCGCCCTATCTACTAGACGTCTTGAAGCGTTTCCATGCAGGGAACTACGCCCAGGTGAGATGCGGGAAGAACGGGGAATTATCAGCTCGCTTCCCCGTGACCAGAGGCGTACGCCAGGGCTGTGCCCTGGCTCCCACGCTCTTTAGTCTTTATATAAATGGCCTGGTGGGTGAACTGGACAATGTCAGGGACAGTGATGCTCCATGGTTGGCCACTGGTCGGGTGCCTGCTCTGATGTTCGCAGACGACACCTTGTTGTTGTCTCGAACATCATCAGGTATCCAGAGGGTTCTGAACGGTTTTGTATCATTCTGCGCTTTGAGGGGATTGGAGGTAAATTTAACAAAGACGAAGTTTATGATCTTTCATCCCCCAAAGCGCACCGCCCTAACCCTGTATTAAATGGTGTCCCGCTGGAAAGGGTGAGAACCTTTGTATACCTGGGCGTTACCCTGACTGAAGATTTCAGTTGGGGCCCACAGGTATCAAAGTCTGCTCTGAGGTTGTCGCAGATCGTAGGGGGCATTGGCAAGTTCCAGAGAACAACCCTGTTTAGGCCAGTTGCCCCAGCCCTTGAGATCTACGGGGCACAAGCTAGACCAGCTGTGATCTACGGTGCAGAACTCTGGGGCCATAAGAGTACACCAAGCCTTCTTAAGGTGGAGCAGGCCTTTATGAGGAATTTGGTAGGCCTCCCCCAGAGCACCCCGCTCACTCCCCTGAGACTAGATCTAGGTTTAGAGTCCATCTCAGAACTGCTAGCTGCTCGACCTCCTGTATTGGAGAAGGCTTTGGACAGTACCTGAGCTCGAGGATTATAGAGCTGAATTCCCTGCAGTATGGGGGCAGTTGAAGAACAAGAATATTCCCTGGTTAGCACATATTAAAGCCCTTGTACATCAAATTGGTATGCCCCAATTATGGGAGACCCCGGAGGTGAGCTGCCCGGAAGTGAAGAGAATAGAGCTCTTGGCCTCCTTGAGATACTACAACCTAAGTCTGCTGCATAGCTCGACAACTTTGGGCAGATTGTCCACAGAATTTTTGCAGGTAAAACTAGTGTCCAAGAGGGAGGAGTTCTTGGACTTAATACAGCCTCCCCTTGCAAGAAAACTTTATACACAATTAAGACATGGTTTCCTACCTATTGGGGCATTTACTTGTAAATGGGATGGACGAGAGGAGGGAATTTGCCCAGTCTGCAATAATATTAAAGAGGATATCGTTCACGTTTTATTCTTCTGCCCAGCTTATAGTATAATACGGAGATGCTGGTTGGCACCGTTATGCAGAAGTCTTGGTCTAAGACAATGTGCACAAGCTGCTAGAATCTTAAGATATGACACCTCCCCTTTTATTGTGTTTGCGGTCTCCCGGTTTTTATATGGTATGTGGCGCAGAAGGCTCACTCTAATGAATTGCGATAAATTGTGATTAATCGTGATGTTTGTTACCTTTCCTTTGATAACTTACTGTTTACTAACTTTTTAACCACGTATTCCTAATTATTTATGCATTTTATCTTGTATATGTATATATTTTATCTGTGCTTTTATGGTCTATGACCGCAATAAAGTTATCAAAATGAAAAAAAATGAAAATCTAATGCTCTGGCTAGATGTAGAAAGTCTCTTCACAAGCCTCCCACAAGACATAACCTTGGAGGTTATTAAGAAAATCCTAGATACATAGGAATAGACTCAATCAACCCCAGTTAAATTTGTAATGGAATGTTTTGGACTTGCACTTACGAAAAAATGTTTTGAATTTGAGGGAACCCTGTTCTTGCAAACTCATGCAACTTCGATGGGCAGTACATTTGCTCCTAGTGTGGCTGGGCAGTATGTATACAATTTGGAAAAGAGTGATTCTCCATAACAACCCATACAGATCGCACATAATACTTGGAAACGATACATAGATGACATACTCGTCATCTGGAAAGGAGATAATGCAACTGCACTAAATGTCATCAATTGGCTAAACACACAAGACGGGTATCTAAAATGTACCCACACTTTCAGCAACAGATCTTTGACCTTTTTAGATGTAACAGTTGTCCATGAATATTAAAACTACAAAATTGACACATATCCGAAACGGACAGCCAAACATAACGTATTGAGGTTTGACAGCTTTCACCCTAGATCACTAAGAGAAAACTTGCTGTAACACTGTGTTGTAGTAGCTTGGTCAAGGAAATGCTCACTGTACTCGGTACTTATTTCTGAATGCACTTTTGTATTGGTAATACAGGAAATCACATTAATAGTTCGGCTCTTTCTTGTGTTCCTCTTCTTTTAGGGTCTTTCACTTCAGATCCCTCTGTTGGGCCCCTTTCGCAGTTGTCCCTCGAACAAAAGGGAAAAGGCTCAGGTAAATGTTCTTTTATCTAATATGCTTGAGAAGGGGTCGATGTGAGGGATAAATGATAGCTTTGTAAAACGTGCAAGGACGGGATGGAGGTTGGAGCAATAAAAAAAAATAGAGGAAATCTGTTCCCTTTTTCGTTTTATTCGCACTGATTTTTTTTGTCTTTTTGAACGCCCTTTACCCCACCGCCCGTCCCTCTAGGTCGCAACCCATTTTTAATGCCCGTAACCGTCCACGCACCTGGAAGAGCCACGTCCAGGGCCGTGGCGTGGTGACTCCGCAGTTGCAGTCTGCTCTCTCTCTGCTTTGACGTTTCTTCCTCCTCCGGGAGCAGGCGTTCCGCTTGCTGGCAAACCACAGACTCCCTTGGGCTTCGGTTGTCTTTCCTCCACGGTTGTTGAGTCTTCATCTTTCCTCAGGTCCTTCTCGCCGAGTCTTTCCTTCCGCGTTTCTGTCCCGCGCACAGTTGAGTCGGCCACCGAACAACACAAAGCGTACACTGCCCCTCCTTCTTGAAGTGTATTGTCTTCCCTGATGTCCTGCCTCGGCTCCATCTTAAAGGGACCGCCTGCTGTTTCTCCACACTCCGTTTCTTGCTGACAATAGGGAGGCCAGGCAGAAAAAGGGGACTGTGTATATAGGAGAGGAGAGATGTATGAAGGAATGACATCGCATTCCGTCTCCTCTATCCCCCCATCCAATGCAGTAGCTATCTCACACACCCCATCCTCAGACTTTTCCCGATCGGGGAAATGAGAGAGGCGTGAAAGGATGTCGGCATTGGCGTTTTCGGCCCCCTTCCTATGACTGACCTCAAATGAGTAGGGTTGTAAGGCTAAAAACCACCTGAGGATATGTGGGTTCTTCCCTTTATTACGGTTCATCCACAAGAGGGGACGTGATCAGTGTATAGGACAAAAGGAGACCCCTCCAGATAGTAATGCAACTTCTCTACAGCCCGCTTTATTGCCAAGCACTTTCTCAACCGTAGAATACCTCTTCTCCCTTGGAAATAATTTACAGCTGATAAAGAGGACTGGGCGTTCTATCCCTTCTTTTGTTTGTTGGGAAAGGACGACCCCCAGACCTACATCCAAAGCATCTGTTTGTAAGATAAAGGGTTCCTTGAAATCAGGGGAAATAAGAATAGGGCTCAAGGTTAGGGCTCGTTTAAGTACGTGGAATGCCCCTTTGGCTGCTTGGGGGGAGATTTATTAGGTCTTTGTTCTTTTTTTCTTTCTTCAATAGGTTGGTTAATGGGCCTGCTATTTCAGAATAATTGGGTATAAGTCAGATGTAGTAGCCTAATCAGCCCACAAAGGATCTAATGTTCTTCTTGGTAGTAGGGAAGGGGGTGTCTAAGACTGGTCTTACTTTCTCCTGTTGGGGGGCGATAACCCCATCCCCCCTAACAAATAACCCAAATATTTGACTTTGTTGAAGCCTATTCTGGATTTTTGGAGTTTACGTGGAGCCCTGCGGTTTTGAGTGCTTGGAACACTTTCCTACAATGGACGAGATGTTGTTCCCAATTAGGGCTGAATATTATGAAATCGTCTATGTAGGCTGAGGAGTACTCTTGGTGTTGGGGGAGAACCTTATTCATAAGCCTTTGGAATGTTGCTGGTGCGCCATGTAATCCAAAAGGCAAGACAATAAATTTGTATAACCCATCAGGAGTACTAAAGGTGGTTTTTTCTTGATCTTCCAGTTTAAGTGGTACCTGCCAATAGCCTTTCGTTACATCAAGAGTGGTTATATACCAGGCTTTGCCTAATTTCTCAATGAGCTCATCGACTCTTGGTAATCAATACAAAAACGAATAGAACCGTCTGGTTTCGGAACTATGACAATGGGGGAAGATCAGTTTTATGACTCCTTTTTGTAACATGTTTTCTATTTCGGCAGCAACCGCCGCCCTCCTAGCGGCTGGTATCCTGTAGGGATGTTGTTTTATTACTTTGTTTGGTGGGGTAACAATGGCATGCTCGACTATTGAGGTCTTTCCGGGAAGATCAGAAAAGATGGGGGAGAAGGACTCTTAGAGGGCCTGAAGGGATACCTTTTGTTCTTTTGTTAGATGTTCATTTATGGGCAATTGAGTCACCGTTGAAGGAACAGGTTTGGGGTCAGATAAAACGAAGTGGATGTCTTTGGGAAGGGGTCCCAACCATTTCTTTAGTATGTTGATATGATATATCTGCATTTTGGTTGAAGAGAGGCGTAGCCGGAATGCAGTGAGGCCTATCTTTTCAATAACTTCATAAGGTCCCTTCCATTCTGCCTTTTTATGGGGTATAGAGGAAGGTAGGAGTAAGAGCACTCAATCATAGACTTGTAACTGTCGTCATTTCTTCCTTTTGTTGTAGGACAACTGTTGACTTCTTTGAGCCTTTTCTAAGTTGTCGTGAGCAAAGTCTCTTAGTTTCTGTGTGTGGTTTATTAGATTCTGGGTATAATCTAGAAGGTTTTGTGTATCTTCTTGTTTCTCTTGTTCCCATGCTTCTCTTGTCATTTCTAGTAAGGTTTGTGGTTGTCTCCCATAAAGAAGCTCAAAGGGAGAACAACCTAAACTTCTCTGATGCTGACTTTTAATGACCAAGAGGGTGATGGGGAAACAACATATCCCACTCTTTCCCCTCAGTGGTTAACATCTTTCTTAAGGTTAACTTTAAGGTAACATTGTAGCGATCACACAGACCCTCTGTTTGAGGGTGATAAGCCGAGGTTCTGATTTGGGTAATGTTCAAGGTTTTACAGTCGTGTTTCATTAAATGAGAGATAAAGGGAGTACCCTGGTCTGTCAATATCTCTCGGGGAAATCCTATCCTCGAAAACAATTTGAGTAGTTTTTCACTAATGTTTTTCGCGTTCGGTGTTCGCAGGTGAAAGGCTTCCGGATATCGGTTTGCATAATCGACAATAACCAGTATGTAGTTATATCCTTTTCTTGATTTTGGGAGTGGACCTACTAAGTCCATACTAATACTCTCAAAAGGGTTATCAATAATTGGTATAGGTTGTTAGGGACAGGAGGGGGTTTATAGGGGTTCTTCTTCTGACATATTTCACACTCCCTACAGTATTTGTCTACATTAGCGTATATCCCTGGCCAATAAAAATACCTCAACATTGTCCGAATTGTTTTTTCCGGTCCACTATGACCTGCTAAGAGGTGTGAATGGACAAAAAACAATATCTGTTTGCGGAATCTCTAGGGGACCACTAGCTAGGGGAGGGGAGAGGGGGGTCGCTGTGTTTATCCGGTATAACAGATTATTTTTGACAATTAATGAGGGAAACAAAGGTGGTGTCATTGGGTTCTTGGCTTGTTGCCAGGCATTATGGAGTGTTGGGTCTTGGATCTAAGCATATTGAAATGATCTGTACGAAAGCCAGGGGGATTGTGTGAGCAGCGTATCAGGGGGTGTTGTAGTCTCCCTCAGTTTTTTTTAAGTAAGGAGAGGAATTCCGGGTTATCTGTTCCCAAAATGAGTTGTTCAGATAAATTGTCCAACACTCCCACACTCACCAGAAGAGAATTGGCATTGGGTAGTGTGATGGGGACTTCAGCTTTCAGATATATTCTGACGTCCTCGTAAACACAGCGAATAGGGGTCTTTTTCTCCGGGCAGATCTGAAAGTCTTTAACCAACGTGCTCTGTACAATGGACTGCCTACAACCCGAATCTAATAAAGTTGTTACATTCTCCCCATTGAGTTTGAGACTTACATAGAAGCCCAAACCCATTTCTTTAGTGTAGGGGATGGTTTTGGATATGCAACTGACATCCATCTGTTCCTCCGTCGGCTTCTTTTGGGGACAGGTTCTGGCTATATGAGCCCATTCCCCACACTCATAGCATTGGGACCCGCTTAAAGGAACGTTATCCCCTCTAGAGGGTTTGTCTTTCAGAGGCTCCTGGGATGGCCTGGCGTTTTTCTTCTCATTCCGCATGTGTCCTTTGACATATCGAGAAGACCTATCGGGTGCAAAAGTTAGTGTTTTTGGTTGGCCCGAGTAAAGGATGTTGCCATCTCTATGGCTTGGTCCACAGAGGTGTGGTTGTTGATGTAACCAACGTTGGTGTTGGTAAGGCTTCAAGAAACTCTCCAAATAAATTAGATCCATTATTTGTTCTTTGCTGTTCTCTTGGGGTTGTATCCCCAGGGTTAACTCGTTCCTTTCTAAATCTTGCCCATATACGCCTCGGGATCCATTCCCAAATGGTACAGTATGATGGTCTTGATGTCCTTGTAAGGTGTGTTTCCTGTGGAGTTAGCCACTTGGTATGGAGCTTGGGCCTCCCCGGTCAGCAACGGAGTTAAAAAGAAAGGCCATGTCCTTCCTGCCAACCACAGGCTTGGGCAGTCTTTCAAAGTTCGTAAAGGAAGCATCCGGGTCTTCACCATGTTGATACTTTAGGAGGGATATGTGAGGGTGTCCTGAAGATACCCCTTGGGGGCTCGTGGGCGTTTGCATTTGACCTTCAGCAACCTTATGTATGCATTCCACTTGCTGGGTAAGTGAAGCCTAGAACATCTCTGTCGGCTTGAGCCGTTGTTATCTGTCTGTCTCTCAATAGCCCATTCTAGTTTTTCTTGACCACGAATCAGCAGTTTTATTAGGCTTTCCATTATCTCGGACTAATGGACTTTATGCCCGCATTCTCCAACAATTTTGTAACACTGTGTTGCAGTAGCATGGTAAAGGAAATGCTCACTGTACTCAGTACTTATTTCTGAATGTACTTTTTTACTGGTAATACAGGAAATCACATTAATAGTAAGTCGCTTTCTTGTGTTCCTCTTCTTGTAGGGTCTTTCACTTCAGATCCCTCTGTTGGGCCCCGTTCGCAGTTGTCCCTTGAACAAAAGGAAAAAAGTTCAGGTAAGTGTTCTTTTATCTAATATGCTTAAGAACGGTGGAGATGTGAAGGATAAATGATAACTTTGTAAAACTTGCAAAGAAGGGATGGAGGTTGGAGCAATCAAAAACATTATAGAGGAAATCTGTTCCCTTTTTCGTTTTATTCGCAGTGATTTGTGTGAATTGTGATTTCCCACACGTATCTTGCTAACAACAATACTGAGGCCAGGCGGAAAAAGGAGACTGCGAATATAGGAGAGGAGAGATATATGAAGGAATGACATCGCATTCCGTCCCCTCTATCCTCCCATCTAATGCAGGAGCTATCTCACACTTGCCATATGGTCAGTTCCTACGGTTACGTAGGAACTGTAGTCCACTAAAGAATTTTTAAAACAGGCAGCAGATCCGGCTGAAATACTTAGAAAATGCAACTACCTAGAAAGAATAATTTAAAAAAAACGAAGAAGGAAGAGAGCTAAACACTCAAATCATGGAGCTATGCTAGAGACTCCTACAAGGGCAAAGGAAGACCCTCCCTTAGTATGCAGGGCTCGAAAAAATCTGAAAAATTGTACTAGTCCTACAGGTCTAGTACCTTGGAAAATCTCCTCGACCTAACAGTAACCTATTTGACCTCCGTCTCTGAAAGCGGAGCAAATGTGACAAGATAACAAGATTTAAAGGCCTCTTTATTGCTCATTTGCTTTGTGAGCAATAAAAAGGCCTTTAAATCTTGTTATCTTGTCATATTTGCTCCGTTTTCAAAGACGGAGGACAAATGTTGGTATGTTTTCCTACTCGCCAGAAAGGGCGAGTAGGACCTAAAAATAGCTCAACCTCATAAAATTTACCCCGCTAATGCGAGCGGTTGAGTGGATTTGTCGAGCCCCGAGTATGTGTGACTACATATACCATCGCCTCAGACTACGTCAAGAAAATGATAAGACACAACTAGTGTTGTGTAGTTCCCTATAGGATCTGCATGTTTAGACAACATAAACTAAGGGATTGTGTCAAGACTGTTTCTAGAACCCCCCCCCCCCCCCCCCCCCCCCCCCCCAGGATGTTAGTCTGTAAACCACTAAGTGCTACTATGAGCCCCTCTTACCAAGGAGCGAATAGTTATCGAACATGACAACCCTGACCCCTCGGGGATCATGGAAACAGTACAGTACTTTTCGCTCAGTCACTCGTGCTCACTTGGTCTCAGAGATATACAGAATAAATGGTGGGGACATTTTCAATAAGTATTTCTTGAACCAGCGTCATTCTAGTATAAAATACGTGTGCTGCAACAACCATTAGACATAAACCTATATATATACGGTTATAAGCACCAACAGAGTAAAGAAAAGGGAGAATTCTACCATAGTGCTAAAACAATGAATATATGTAGGCATATAGATACATAACAATAAAATGTGTACTCGTATGATGCAAACCGTAATGTACCTAGCATGTATGCGGGTGTATAGCTAAGGATCCCCTTGGGCTAGAGCCAACCCCGCTACCTGATGTGGGAGAGCAAAGGACCCCATCTTGGTCTCGAGTTGGACACCCCACAAGGGATGTCAGACCACTGCATTCTGGAGTGTCTGCGTGCATGGACCTCAGCGTGTCAGCATGGAAGCCTGTTCTCCTCTATCTGCCCCGCGAAGATGTGGTGCTTTTATACCCGAAAGGTATCCTCAGGGGTTCTACCTAGATGTGTCATGGTACTGTGGGCTTGTTGGCCAAGGATGACGATTGTGATGACCCTTATACAGAGTTATTATGCAGAAGATGGTAATCCTGCTATTATACTGAGAGTCCTCATGCATAATAAATGAGGCTAGTTTTCAGAGAAAACCGCACAACATTTATGCGGCACATAACTAGGCAAAAGGTCCGCGCCAGAACAGTTATGTAAAAGAGTATAGGCATGACGGCACGAAAAGAGAGCATCAGAATAGGAGAACATTGAAGCAATATACATTGCAGACGGTTAACACCCAAAATGGCAGAACATAACCTTACAAAAAGGTCATACAACACAAGAACTCAATTGGATAGTTCTAGAACAAATCCAAGCAAAATCAAGAGACCTAGGTGAGAGTTCTTATTTTAAAAATAACAGCGGTGAATTTATAAATTATCCACACAACATAAAGGACTGAACAAAGAAATACTGTGGGTAAACGTCCTATAAGATATACAATAGATCATGCATGACCATATCATAGATGGTTCTTAAGTGTTGAACTACCTCACTCAGAAATCAAAATGGGCACATTCCTCAATAGGATGGATTTACACCACATCCTTAAAAGATATACAATTGCCACAAATTTAGTAGTTCATAAGCAGAACACCTGACTGTCACATGACAAAGAAAAGGAAGTATTTTTCTGTTAAAGAAACAAAAACCTATAATTACGATGTAATCACTACTATGAATCTGAGACTAAAATACTGGTTATTAATCTACAGGACAAAGACCAATTCTCAAGAAATCTGTAGTTCTTTCACAGACCTCCCGATCATGGTATGGTCACATAACATGAAAGAGAATAAAACCTGAGACTGCCGGCTCCCGCTCCTTGATACAGGGTGCTGTTTAAAAATCCTTTTTCAGAGCGCCTAATATACACCTTATGCTTGAGTTTATTTACCAATTTGTTCCAACAGAGTGTGACTATAAGGAGCGCTGTCCCAGATTAAACCTATGAAGCCTTATTGTCTAAATAGGCCAAGTAGGTGTAAATTCTGTATACCTTTGAAATCACAAGCATGGTGTGCAATATTACTTTCTTTTATTATATATACCTGATACTTATTTCAACCTGTAATATAGACTGTAAGAGGTTTTTAACACGAGTGTGCATGACCATATGCACAAGTGCATGGGATAAAATACGTATAGTGTATAAAGAAATAGATATTTTATTACTGCATATTGCTTTTGATTCTATCTTCCCCAGCTCAGACCAATACAAAAATGAAAAAGTGCAAAATACTGGTCTGTATGATTTGCGTGCATGCCTTTCTTATAACCTTTTTTTATAGAGAGACGGATAAACATGGCGATGAAGGCCAGTTACACTTATAGGGATTAGCGCAAAAATCAGGTCCTGAAGAAAGCTGACCGACCCACATGGGCGATTCTAACGGGTGAAATATGGCGGAATCAGATGTATAGGGTCACTACTCCCCTATGACATTGCACAGTGTTTAATCTTGCCAATGGACTAACCATTAAAAAAATAGTAGCATCCGGCTGGCAATTTTAATTTCTTCTCACAATCCCAAAAAACACTTAGCCAAGTAACTCCACTTACAGACGTGTTGAGTTCGTCCCTCCATACTAGGTGAGCGGGCCGAGGGTCCGATGATGAAGTAAGCCATAAGTGGTACCCTAGGGTGAGGACCCTAAAATATATTCCACAAGGCGCACAGTGATTTTCACCTATTTACTTGGGTGAACAATCCTTCATCCGAGTGAGACGGTGGCAATGCAGCTTTCTGTCTTGTGGATAGTAATAGGATCCAACAAAATAAGGTAACCCTCCTCAAGTATTGTTGCATATGAAAAGGGAAGCTGAGGGTAAAACCTTACACATACTTCTCACTCCTCCTAATTCTTGTCCTATGCACCACACGCTCCTACAGGCCTACCGCTCACCCTACACAAAGGTGGGCATAATCTTTTAAATTTGGTGCACTAAGAATAGCAGTGAAAAACTAAGAAATAATGTGTGCTTCTCTCCTGTGCAGTGGAACATTGGTATCGCCAAGAGGGCATAGGAAGAGCAGTGAAGCATTTATATAGTACATGTAACGGAGGCAGGTAGCCGGGATATACTGGACAAGTAAACCCACAATGGTAATTGGATAAATGCTTCTAAATAGTCTAAACCACCAATAGTCACTCTGATTAGCATTCCACACCACTGTTTTTTCACTCACTGTGCCACTCTAGAAAGGTCTTATGTATCTGCATTCAACGTTAAAAGGTTATTTGTCATTCAGCATGTGTCTGAAGCTAGACATTAATTAAAAATAAGCATTACTACCACTCTGTTAGATCAGGAATGGAGTATACCCAGCACAGATTTGATTTAAAAAAAAGCTAAGCCAAAAGAATAAATTAAACCAAATAAATGGGTTCAATAAACATTAAAGAACTCCACGAAGTACACACAATTTCTTTATATATTATATGTCCAGTGGTCTTCAGTGAATTTTCAAAATAAAAAAGGAAGTCATACGAATGGCAATACAAATATATGAAATACCATTACTATGCTTGTTCATTCTTCATGTTATGCGTATAGACATCTTAATTTATAAACGTTGCTCATCAAAACTTGTATATTCATCAAGTGTATTATTTAAAACTACTGTAATATGGCAAGATTTCGGTCTCCTGCAAATAACTGACATAGCTGACATTTGAGGAAGAAGGAAAAGCAGACACAAGATTAATGTAATGAAGAAGCGAAAGGAAAAGAACTGAGAGATAATAAAATCTGTAATCAGATAAATACACTGCTTACTCAGTGCTCATTAGGATGATTTAAATGTAGACTAAACATACTTAGGGCCCTATTCACAAATTCACGTGTACAATTACTTACGTGTAAGTATACTCCTAGTACCAAAGAGAGGACTGGGCTGTTCCTGAGATATAGGTGCAGGTCGCTGTGGAGTGGATATGTAAAGGTGGTTAAATGTTAACCAACCTATGGGTATCCATTTTGTTGGATATATTGGCCTCACACACCCTTGCAGGTGTCATGCTTCATCATGGGCAATGCTCCTCGTTGGGTGGGCGGTGCAATACCCAACGGGCTACACCTCAAAGAGGGGCTCTTTGGCGGAGATCTTTTTATCCAACTGCCCATGGGTGAAGTGTGGGTGAGGGGCCAGAGAAATAGTAGACGGAATGTGAAATTAAAATAACGCAAGGGTACCAGAAGGAACTTTATTCGGGTGGTCCCGTACGCTAGCTAAAAAACAATAGTTAGTCTAGGAGGTCTGGAAAGTAATGTTTTCCGAACTCAAGACTATACTAACAAGTGAAGATAGTGGTCGACATGTTTCTCGCTCAGGGTGTTTTCACCCGTGATTCATCAGGACCTATAAAAAGTACTCGCTGTCTACAGTATGGCTGATCTATCTAAGTATCAGTGCTTACATTAACAGTTTGGAAATGAAGTACCTACATATACATTGTTCCATGCCTGGTAATGGAAACAAAAAGGAGAAGGTAAGGGATTATTTCTCTCAGGCAGGTACAGTACAGTGATCCACATGTGTTCTGACCTGGTGCACTCAGTGGCATGCTAGTGTTGGTGACTACTAGCACGTGGTGAAAGTTAAAATCACACTAGTGAAACATCTTCAGGTGGAGCATTGGTGAGTGACATGCTCAAATCGATACGAATGAAGACATTTCTAGTGACATTAAAAACAAGAGGAGCAGCAGCGTTAGCAACAAAAGGAACAACCGTTTTGATGTAAAAGGGCCATTATGACCCCACTCACCTAGAGGTCAATTTTAAAATGCAACAGCAGTGTCTGGCGGGATGGACATCGGTGAGTCAAGCCTCTGTAGCTAAGGCTAGAATGGAATGGAAATAAGGGAGGAATGAGGACAACAGACATATTCAACTCAAAACAAAGTGTACCTCACTTGGTAGTTCATCTATTCTCAATGTACCTGGTCATTTAGGTATATAATATAGCAGTTATCTGTCAGGGTCTGCTGCATACGCTTGTTTCCCTATATATGTAGGTCTAGTATAGTTGTAGTTCTCAGTAAGCTGTGGCATATGATGCGGTACAGTTAAATAGCTTTACCTTCCACTACTTATCATAGAGTGGTTCATGGTGTCGGCTTAAGCAGTAACTAGGGTGGATTAATCCCCGTGTGCATATGTACTCGTCTTGCTGCCACTCGCAAAAGTATGGGAAACGTGTGGGCGCATCTAACAAGACCCTCGGTAGGTGAATGGACAAACAATTAATGCCATAGCGTCCCTTAACGGGAAGAATTGATTTGAGTCTCCGTACTAAGTTGCGTATTGCTGGTGAGCGAATGCTGCAGGCTGGTGAGCAAATACTGAAAGGCACCGCCAATACAATTACGTCAAGGATACTCCGTTCAAAGTGTCACCCCTCGCTAGTATACTTTCACTTACTTGAAGCTCCTGTGTCCTCCTTTCGTTGCCTACCCCTCTCCGCCAGGACCGGATAGAGCCGAGTGGTCCGGCGGCTACAATATTTATTGTAATTAAGGGCGGGGCAGGTCAGGAGGGTTTCCCGGTTCACTGCGGGTCATGTGATTCGCCCAGTCAGTGACGCGGCCACTTTGAAGTTGTGTAAGGGAGGTCCAATACTGCTGGTTATGTGATTAGCCCAGTTAGTGGCGCGGCCATTTTAGATTGGTGTAAGGTCCATTACCCATACCCTAAAATATTAACGAACTCAAAATTTCAAGCGCCTAGCGTTAGGTGAAGGTATTCACGGATCATAGATGAATATGCTTGCATAACTGCGGACTTAATACCTGTCCGGGTGGACTTATGTTCAAGGGCACTCAGCCGGGTCGGGTACTGAAGATTAGTACTGGCAGTTATTACGTGGTGGTGCTCGAGTCGTGATGTCCTATTCCAAACAGGAGCTGAAGTCTAGGAGGTAAAATGGGCACTATGTTGTATTAAGTCGACGTGTAGTAAGTCAAGCTAACAACTAATGGGTTCAGTGTATAGCCCATTTATTCCTTTCCAGTTTTAAAGTCGTAAAGGTCCATTTATTCCTTTCCAGTTATAAAGTCGTAAAGGTCCTAATAAGGGGGAGTGAATAATCAGTCATCAGGAGCGTCACGTAAAGTGTATGGATGCGTAAGTGATGATCAAAGGGAACTCCAAGGGATATCCTCGTTCAGCCCCTTTCTGTCTGAGGCCAGACGATGGATCCATCTTTGCTCCCTAAAAAAGAGATTCTGTTTCGAAATGCTCGGGTTTGCTTCAATTATTAGCCATTTCAAAGAATCAGCTGTGTGGTTAGACTCTAAGTAGTGCCTACACATCTTTGTATTATTCTTCTTGCAGCGGAAGTTGCTCCGATGCTCTGAGATGCGTTGTTTGATAGGTCGAGTGGTCATCCCCAAGTATTGGAGCCCACAGGGGCATAGTAGTAAGTACACACAGTTCGGTGTGTTGCAATTAGTGTGCCCCCTTAGCTCCCACGTAAAAGAGTCTGTGAGCTGGATAGTCTTGTGTGTTGTAGTGAATGGGCATGCACTACACGAACCACAAGGATAATGTCCTTTCACAGGTGGTAATTGCCACAGGGTGGTCTGGACCGCTGAATTTTGTTTTTTAGGTCTGGTGTTAATAAGAATGTCCTTCACGTTTTTAGATCTCTTGAAGGCAAACCTTGGAGGTTCAAGGGAGAGTTCGCCTGTACTTAGGATTTGCCAGTGGCGCATGATGATCTTCCTCACCGCATTTGAGGCTGACGTGAAGGTGATGACAGATGTCATCGGTTCATTGATTTTGGGCGTCCGTATCCTGTGTTCTAGGAGTGCTCCTCTGTGATTATTTTGGGCTCTTTTCTGTGCTCTTGCTATCTCTCTACATGGGTAACCCCTATCAGTCAGATTCCTGGATAGGATATTAGACTGGGTTCTGTACTCAGATAGGCTGCTACAATTACGCCGTACTCTCAAAAATTGCCCGAAGGGTAGGTTGGCGCGCAATGCTTTTGGATGGTGGCTATTATAATGGAGTAGTCTATTGCGATCTGTTGGTTTTCTGAACATGCTTGTACTTAATTGACCTTCCGTTAGTTTGATTGTCAGATCAAGGAAGGAAATCTGTGTGGCAGAAGCTGTCATTGTAAAGTGTAGGTATCTGTTCAGCGTGTTTACCCATTCAAAGAATTTATCGAGGGAGTCCCTGGTGCCTGCCCAGAAGATCAAGATGTCGTCGATGAATCTCCTCCACAATTTGATGTTGTTGTGGTAGGGATTGGTAGGGGGGTCAATGTGTTTGTTTTCTAAATCTGCCATATAGAGACACACCAGCGATGGGGCAAAAGTACTCCCCATCGATGTGGCCTGAGTTTGGTGATAATACTTTCCTTTAAACTCAAAAAAGTTTTCAGTCAGTGCTAGATTGGCACAATCCATGACAAAGGCGGGAGGTGTAGGTGAGGTCCATGTCTCGGTATTTAGTATCTCTTCTATGACCCCTAGAGAGGCCCTCTGAGGGATGTTAGTATAGAAAGCCTCTACATCCAGGGTTACAAGAAGGTCGATTTGAAGGTTCCCCTGAAAAGTGTCTAGGTGACGCAGAACATCAGTTGTGTCCTGTATGTAGGATGGAATGCGTTTTACCAGAGGTTGGAGGAAATGATCACAAAATTGGGATAGCGGCTCCAGTACTGAATCGATGCCTGAAACGATTGGGCGTCCAGGTATGGGGGTGGTCTCCTTGTGAATGTTGGGGAGAGTATAGAAGTACGGAACCCTGGGATCTTTCTTAGTCAGGAATTCCGCCTCCTTTTTGGGGATCCAACCCTCACTGAGAGCCGACTCAACAAGCCCCGCTATGGTGCGTGTGAGGCGTTATCTGCCTGCTTGATAGTTATGGCAGGGTCGTTGGCTAAAGAGTCAAGAGTTTGTAACTCAAGTTTGGACATATTATGATGGCTATTGTTATAGTCTAGTGTCGCAATTTCCTTGAGTACTGCTTGTTCGTATGTTAAGACCTCATTGGGGACCATCCCCCTGTGGGGGGTGAAAGTGGAAGGATTATGAAGACCGGAGTCTTCGATTGTCTCACTTTGTCTTCCGTCAAAGAAGGCCTTGAGTCTAATTTTGCGAAAGAACTTTTGTATTTCGCAAATCTGTTTGAAGTGGTCTATTTTTGGAGTTGGAACGAAGCCAAGTCCCTTCTGTAGGACCTTGTCCTCTTGTGGGGTGAGTTGGTGCGCTGAGAGATTAACCACTAGACTCATTTTCGTGTGGTCTTGCTCCTGGTATCCATCCCCTGGGCCGGCGGGTCTTCCCACTGTACCCTCTTTTCGGGCGCGTTTCCTCGCCTGCGCCCGCGCCCTCTGCCCCAGCCTCTGTCTAAAAAAGGTTGGTTGTTCCCTTGTGGGGCATATTGAGGTGGATATTGGGAGGCGTACAGTGGTAATGAGTGTGGGAATTGGGGGTATGGCCAGATTGGAGGACCCTGGTAAGGGATTTGTGGGTGGTATTGTTGGCCACGTTTCCCTCCACGTTTGCCTCTACGTTGTTGTTGTTGTGGCTGCCAATCGTCTCCACTGGAATCGCTGCCACTGTTGGAGCCCCTTCTTGAAGAGGCACTGGAGTCTGAGAGGTACCCTGATCCAGGTGGGACATAGTCGTCTTTTAAGTATGGATACACTTTTTCTTTGGAAAAACGTTTGATATCCCTTTGTAACTTAGTGATTTTTTGGTTCAGTGTTAAATGTTAACCAACCAGTGGGTATCGAATATGCTACTTACCAGTATGCATCTGTTCTTGGCATGTAGGGCTGCTGACATTCATATCTGTTGCATAGATTGCCGCCTAGTGTTGGGTCCGGATCATTGCACATTGTTGTCCTGGAAGAGTCTTCGAGGTATCACGAGATAGGTGGCTCCTCCCCTGGACTACAGTGCGCATGGGCATCGACTCCATCCCCAGATTGTTTTTAGCCATTGTGGCAAAGATGGGGTGTAACACCGTGAGTGATGACCATGCTAAGAGTAATTGGAAGTGCTGCAGCCGCTACAGGCGCCAACGACCCTGCCATAACTATCAAGCAGGCAGATAAGGGGGGGTGCCATCTGTCATCACCTTCACGTCAGCCTCAAATGCGGTGAGGAAGATCATCATGCGCCACTGGCAAATCCTAAGTACAGGCGAACTCTCCCTTGAACCTCCAAGGTTTGCTTTCAAGAGATCTAAAAACGTGAAGGACATTCTTATTAACACCAGACCTAAAAAACAAAATTCAGCGGTCCAGACCACCCTGTGGCAATTACCACCTGTGAAAGGACATTATCCTTGTGGTTCGTGTAGTGCATGCCCATTCACTACAACACACAAGACTATCCAGCTCACAGACTCTTTTACGTGGGAGCTAAGGGGGCACACTAATTGCAACACACCGAACTGTGTGTACTTACTACTATGCCCCTGTGGGCTCCAATACGTGGGGATGACCACTCGACCTATCAAACAACGCATCTCAGAGCATCAGAGCAACTTCCGCTGCAAGAAGATTAATACAAAGATGTGTAGGCACTACATAGAGTCTAACCACACAGCCGATTCTTTGAAATAGCTAATGATTGAAGCAAACCCGAGCATTTCGAAGCAGAATCTCTTTTTTAGGGAGCGAAGATGGATCCATCGTCTGGCCTCAGACAGAAAGGGGCTGAACGAGGATATCCCTTGGAGTTCCCTTTGATCATCACCTACGCATCCATACACTTTACGTGACGCTCCTGATGACTGATCATTCACTCCCCCTTATTAGGACCTTTACGACTTTATCACTGGAAATAAATAAATGGACCTTTACGACTTTAAAACTGGAAAGGAATAAATGGGCTAGACACTGAATCCATTAGTTGTTAGCTTGACTTTTTACACGTCGACTTAATACAACATAGTGCCCATTTTACCTCCTAGACTTCAGCTCCTGTTTGGAATAGGACATCACGACTCGAGCACCACCACGTAATAACTGCCAGTACTAATATTCAGTACCCGACCCGGCTGAGTGCCCTTGAACATAAGTCGACAGGGATTAAGTCCGCAGTTATGCAAGCATATTCATCTATGATCCGTGAATACCTTCACCTAACGCTAGGCGCTTGAAATTTTGAGTTCGTTAATATTTTAGGGTATGGGTAATGGACCTTACACCACTCTAAAATGGCCGCGCCACTAACTGGGCGAATCACATGACCCGCAGTGAACCGGGAAACCCTCCTGACCTGCCCCACCCTTAATTAAATATTGTAGCCGCCGGACCACTCGGCTCTATCCGGTGCTGGCGGAGAGGGGTAGGCAACGAAAGGAGGACACGGGAGCTTCAAGTAAGTGAACGTATACTAGCGAGGGGGAACACTTTGAACGGAGTTTCCTTGACGTAATTGTATTGGCGGTGCCTTTCAGTATTTGCTCACCAGCCTGCAGCATTCGCTCACCAGCATTACGCAACTTAGTACGGAGACTCAAATCAATTCTTCCTGTTAAGGGACGCTATGGCATTAATTGTTTGTCCATTCACCTACCGAGGGTCTCGTTAGATGCGCCCACACGTTTCCCATACTTTTGCGAGTGGCAGCAAGACCGAGTACATATGCACACGGGGATTAATCCACCCTAGTTACTGCTTAAGCCGACACCCTGAACCACTCTATGATAAGTAGTGGAAGGTAAAGCTATTTAACTGTACCGCATCATATGCCACAGCTTACTGAGAACTACAACTATACTAGACATACATATATAGGGAAACTAGCGTATGCAGCAGACCCTGACAGATAACTGCTATATTATATACCTACATGACCAGGTACATTGAGAATAGATGAACTACCAAGTGAGGTACACTTTGTTTTGCGTTGAATATGTCTGTTGTCCCCATTCCTCCCTTATCTCCATTCCATTCTAGCCTTAGCTACAGAGGCTTGACTCACCGATGTCCATCCCGCCAGACACTGCAGTTACATTTTAAAATTGACCTCTAGGTGAGTTGGGTCATAATGGCCCTTTTAGATCATAACTGTTGTTCCTTTTGTTCCTAACGCTGCTGCTCCTCTTGTTTTTAATGGTACTAGAAATTTCTTCATTCGTATCGATTTGAGCATGTCACTCACCACTGCTCTACCTGGAGATGTTTCACTAGTGTGATTTTAACTTTCACCACGTGCTAGTAGTCACCAACACTAGCATGCCACTGAGTGCACCAGGTGAGAACACATGTGGATCACTGTACTGTACCTGCCTGAGAGAAATAATCCCTTACCTTCTCCTTTTTGTTTCCATTACCAGGCATGGAACAATGTATATGTAGGTACTTCAATTCCGAACTGTTAATGTAAGCACTGATACTTAGATAGATCAGCCATACTGTAGACAGCGAGTACTTTTTATAGGTCCTGATGAATCGCGGGTGAAAACACCCTGAGCGAGAAACATGTCGACCACTATCTTCACTTGTTAGTATAGTCTTGAGTTCGGAAAACATTACTTTCCAGACCTCCTAGACTAACTATTGTTTTTTAGCTAGCGTACGGGACCACCCGAATAAATTTCCTTCTGGTACCCTTGCGTTATTTTAATTTCACATTCCGTCTACTATTTCTCTGGCCCCTCACCCACACTTCACCCATGGGCAGTTGGATAAAAGATCTCAGCCAAAGAGCCCCTCTTTGAGGTGTAGCCCGTTGGGTATTGCACCGCCTACCCAACGAGGAGCATTGCCCATGATGAAGCATGACACCTGCAAGGGTGTGTGAGGCCAATATATCCAACAAAATGGATACCAACTGGTTGGTTAACATTTAACCACCTTTACATATCCACTCCACAGCAACCTGCACCTATATCTCAGGAACAGCCCAGTCCTCTCTTTGGTACCAGTTATCCGAAGGCCAACACTGCGGCTTGGACCTTCCACTTGTCTCGAGTGGTAATTCTGCCCTCTAGATCTACTAAGATCTCCTCTCCCCCTTTTGGTATACATTAGTATACTCCTACACATGGGTGTAAATCCACTCTATTTTGCTGTTCACCATTTTCGAGCGTAGATTCACACCAAACTCTAGAACTACATGTATGACTAAATTTGAATAGAAACGTTGCTGCTAGCAGATTATTCCTACTGCTTTTAATGGAAAATATCAAATAAATTGCAATCATTTTTACCCTTAAACTAATTTAATAAAATGATATACTACATTAACCTTTCCCAGTTAATGTTTATGAAAACATAAAATATATAAATTATATTATAAATATTTTTTTAACTAAAGCAAATAAAGCCACCCTTAACTAGCATTTCTTTTTAAATTAATATTTGGTAAATGTAATTGAAAGTTGTGTTTAAATAATGTAAAATATTTTGCTAAAGTTAACATTTTTATATAAGTTGCATATTTGTTTAAAAAACATATAAAATTATTAATTTTATATAATTTAAGAATATATATATATGTGTGTGTGTGTATATATATATATATATACATATATATATATGTATATATATGTATATAAAAATATATATACTAAAAAAACAAAGGTTACAGAGATGTTATAGGTAGTCTCAGGTTTCACTAGTACAAAACCAGAGAAAGTCAGCAGCTAGTTAGCTGAGCTAACTATAACTCGTTCCCTAGAATGCACTGTATGACCTCTCATATTATATCACTTATGAGATGGTCAGTTACATATCTGATGACATCATCCAGTGACTGTGAGTGTTTTTAAAAAGTTTGAGTGTTAAATATATATACCAAGGTGTATTGGTGAATCAGTAGGTGTATGAGTGCCTGTATGGATGAATCTCAAAAAAACACGTAGTGATAGATTCCTTACCTTAGAATTATTCCCAGGCGCCAGACTGGATACTGAAAATTTTCGTCCACAGTACCCCTGCGTGTCAGAAGGTGGCGTCGTGCGGCTCCTTGTCCGTCGTTGGTGTCTGGGCGGCGAGATGACGTCGCAGCAGCTACTTAGACGTCGCCCTCGCGTACTGACGTCAGGTTTTTTTTTTGTGCCAGCAAGCGCAGATCCGGAGAGAGCGGTACTCCCAGTCACTTTTTGACTGATTTTTTCAAGGCCTTTTTGTCTCTATTTTTCGAGTCGCTCCTGGTGCGGTAGGGATGCCCAGCTTGAAGTCCTGCGGGGACTGTCATCGTATGATATCTGTGACGGACCCGCACCGTGTGTGCCTTTATTGCCTGGGGCGCGACCACGACCCCAAGTCGTGCCCCGACTGCCGGGCCATGGTGCCGAAGACTTTGCGGAAGCAGTCCCGAAAGTTGCTTGAAAACTGGCAGTCCGCTCCGCACCACTCAAGGTCCCGGTCAAGTGGAAGGTCTAGGGACCGGTTGCAGAGCCATCACCATCGTTCGTCGGGGTTGAAGTCTTCGCACTCTGGGTCAGGTAAGGCGAAGCATTCCAAGAAGTCGAAGAAGCGTCGTCGCTCTCAGACTTCCCCTCGCCGGTCATGCGACGGGGCTAAGGGTGCAGGTGGTGCCTCCCCTGTGGCTCCGGGAGAGCCTACGCAGTCGCCGCCGGCCAACCCGCCCTTCCCGGGTCCATCAGCGACTCCGGCCCAGCTGCAGCAATTTCTGTCAGTCATGGCTCGCCTCTTTGGGCTGTCGGGCCTGCTAGTTCACCTTCGGGCCCTGGGTTCCCGACTGGGCCCTGTGTTACTGCCAGCCGCTCCGCTGTCGGCACTTGCCCCTGCGCCGCAGGATCCCCATGGATGCGGGCTCAGATCCCGGTCGACAACGGTTGACCTTTTGATACCTCCACCGACAACGACCCCACCAGCACCACCTCCGACGTCGGCCCCGTTTCAGCCGATTCCGTCACCGATGGGGGATTTCTATCCCTATGTCCAGCCTCCTTATTTTCAGCCTGTTTATCATCCTTCAGAGGAAGGGGAGAATTGGGAGGGGTCTGAGGACCCTCTCACAGCTCAATGTGAGTTTGACCCGGACTGGGCAGAGGTATTGGGGGTTGCCAGTGGTCTTGATACCTCTCCTGACCTTGGCATGCGGTCTCCTCCTACCGTGGCTACGGTGTCAGGATTGCACTCCGCAGGATCTGCATGCAGCAACAATGCTCCACCTCCGGACCCTCCGAACACCCTGAAGTATAAACACAGGGTGTTCAGTTGATACGGCGAGGGAAAAAACCCCAAAAGGGGAAAAACCCAAAAAGAATAAAGAGGAGAAGGAAGGGGCAGCAGGGAAAAAGAAACTGTAAGACAAAAACACAAAGGTTAATACAATCCTTAATTCCTACACTCATTAATCTCTCACTAAAAAGTAACCATAGATTCACCGGAAAGGAATTCGCACATACACAAAACTGCTGATCCTCTGCCTTCCTTCTACCCTGTATAACACAAATAAAAGGTATGAATATGAAGCGTGGCCCACAATCTGCCTAAAAACTGTTAACACTATCTAGCAACATACCCCATAGCCTTAGATAGCAAGCTCGAAAGAAACAGGTCCAATGCAATTAAGTTAAAGCACCAACGGAAGAAAAAGCAGCAGCGCTGTAAGGAAGTAAAGGCTCCCCTTCTGCAGTTCATTAAATCCTCCTGTGCTTAACAAAAGCGATAAAAGGTTCCTTAACAAATGTTATCCCTTGTAGGTTAAACCAAATACGGTATGATGTAGTTCCCTCACTACAATCATCCGCCTTGGTGTTTGTGAATCCACTAAAGTACAAATGATACACCAATGTCACTGTTCGTGACGGTAGTGCGGAGGTCCACCAATCCCCCCCTGCACTCCGCCACTGAAATATAGCCAGGAATAGAAAAGGCTCGTCTTTCCGCTGATAGCAATCTCAGCGCGATCCCAACAAGCCTCTGGCCCCGAACACAGTATGTAAGCCTCGCAGCCGCGAGGCAAAACAGAACACGGAGAACTCCAGAAATATAGTAAACGAACGCGCTAGCCAGCGTGTGAAACACAAATACCGGTACAGAAGGTTTTCTCCTCCTTATGCGGAAAACAGCATGGAACACCAGGAAACAAGACCA
Source organism: Lissotriton helveticus (assembly GCF_964261635.1). Taxonomy (NCBI): domain Eukaryota; kingdom Metazoa; phylum Chordata; class Amphibia; order Caudata; family Salamandridae; genus Lissotriton; species Lissotriton helveticus. The sequence goes on along the minus strand of NC_136061.1, from coordinate 1,911,744,916 downwards.
GAACAAACAGAGGAGCAGCCGCGCCTCCGGAACAGAATCACGAGCCCTGACTAACTGGCTCTGCCCCGTGATATCCTGTTCTCGCCGGGAATTCTGGGTACCGTAGTTCCAAGCCCAGTATTGCTGGGTGATGTAGTTTATGCAGGCGCGGTGACCTGCTACCTGACAGTATGCCCTCCTCCCAAGCGCCTCCTAGGCCCAGGCTTCGCAGGAAACCTGGAATGGAAAGACCGGATCGCCCTAGGTGCATTGATATTGCTCACAGGTTCCCATGAGTCTTCCTCAGGACCATATCCTTTCCAGGAAACCAGATACCACAACTCCCCCCTGCGGACCTTGGAGTCACGTATAGACCGCACCTCATACTCCTGATTCCCATCACCAGCGATGGCAGGAGGAGCCGAGCGACGTAAAGTAAATGCTTTCTTTAACAACTGCACATGGAACACAGGATGGATTCTCAATGCAGCAGGCAGCTTCAATTTGAAAGCAACTGGATTGATGCGTCTCACTATAGGGTAGGGACCAATGAAACGTGGATGGAATATGCTCCTCAACCTAAAACGAATGTACCTGGTCGAAGCCACACCTTATCCCCTACTTTAAACTGAGGACCAGGTGCTCGATGTCTGTCCTCCCATCTTTTGTACACCTCTTTGGCCTTAAGCAAATGTTTTTGCACCCCTTTATGCACCTTCCTTAGAATCTGTACATGTTCTTTAACAGAGGGCTGGTTTCTCAAGTCTGCAGGAATAGAGATCGGTAAAGTGTTAGCATCGTAACCATAGTTGGCTTTGAATGGAGACATGCCTATGGAACTATGCCATGCATTGTTGTATGCCAACTCTGCCATCCACAAAAGTTCCACACAAGATCCGTGTGCTTCCTTGGAGTAGCAGCGCAAATACTTCTTTAACCCCTTCGACGCTCATGACGAGCTGGGCTCGTCATGAGGTAGCCTCCTCGCACGCTCATGACGAGCCCAGCTCGTCATGAAACATGCGTTTTTAAAAATCTCAGCACTCGAGCAGAATTCCGCTAGCGCGCATGCGGTTAAGGTCTGGTTCAGCCGTTCAGTCTGTCCATCAGTCTGGGGATGGAAGCTGGTAGAGAGTGCTGACTCAATACCCAATGCCTTGCACCACATACGCCAAAAACGGGCGATGAATTGGGGCCCCCTATCAGACACGATGACTCTTGGAATGCCATGCAAACGTATAACGTGAGAGGCCAGTAACTGTGCTGTTTGGCTAGCAGGGGGAAGGTTCACACATGGTATGAAGTGTCCCATCTTCGTCAGGTTGTCCACCACCACCAGCACTGCAGTTTTTCCCTGGTCAGAAGATAGGCCCGTAATGAAATCTAAACTTATGTTCTGCCATGGCCGATCAGGTGTGGGCATAGGCATCAACAGACCTTTCTTTTTGGTGTTTTCCCCTTTTGCTTTTGCGCAGGTATCGCACTTCACTACCCACTGGTTTACGTCTTTAGTCAAGGACTCCCACCAGAAATGTCTCCTAAGCAAGCACACAGTCTTGGTCACCCCAGGATGTCCGGCTGCTGGAGCTTCATGACACCACCTGAAGGCTTTCCTTCGAATCTCTTCAGTCGGCAGGAATAAACACTCCCCCTGGAAAGGCAAGCCCTGTCTCAACTTCCGATCTGGTTTGGCCGCCGCCCAATGGACCCAAGAGCCCATAGTTCTGGAGCCCTTGATGTCATCCAGGAATTGCTCGCCCCTAACCACACACACCACCTTATTCGAAGGGATGATGGATTGCTCCTCTTCCCGCTGTCTCGTGGGACTCTCCCGTCTGGAAAGGGCATCCGCTTTCCTGTTTTCCGAGCCAGGACGAAAGGTAACCACAAAGTTGTACTCAGAAAAGAACAAGATCCACCTCATTTGCCTTTGTGTCAAATGCCTAGCGGAGGACATATATTGAAGGTTCCTATGATCGGTGTATACCGTCACCGCATGACAAGCCCCCCACAGGTAAGGCCTCCACTCTTGGAAAGCCTTCTTGATAGCCAGGAGTTCCTTTTCTGCAATAGAGTAGTTGACCTCCGCCAGAGGTGACAGATAAGCTACGGGATGGAGCTGACCCGTGTAAGCATCCCTCTGGGACAGAACAGCCCCTATGGCCTCATCCGAAGCATCCGCCTCAACTACGAATGGATGTTCCAACACTGGATGTGCTAACACTGGTGCTGTTATAAAAGCCTTTTTTAGAGCTCGAAACGCTTCCTCTGCCTCACCTGTCCACACAAAAGATTTCACTTTTCTTAACAACCTGGTGATGGGGACAGCTGTCAGGGAAAAGTGCGAGATAAACCGACGATAATAATTGGCGAACCCCAAGAAGCTCTGCACCTCCTTTACATTCTTTGGGGCTGGCCAATCTCTCACCGCCTGGACCTTTCTCTGGGACATCTGTAAGCCGTTGGGACTAAGATTTACTCCCAAGAATTCCACCTCTTGTACCCCAAATTCGCATTTACTCAGTTTTACAAATAAACTGTATTCCCTTAGTTTCTCCAATACCATGCAGACATGGCGTCAATGGCAGGAGACGTCGTGTGAGTATATTAAGATGTCATCAATGTACATCACAATGAATTGATCCACGTATTCCTTCATAACATCATTAATAAAAAACTGAAATGCTGCTGGAGCATTACAAAGCCCGAAAGGCATCACCAGGTACTCGTACAGACCAAATCGCGTCTTGAACGCCGTCTTCCACTCATCCCCCTCTCTCACTCTGACCAGATGGTACGCCCCACGGAGGTCCAAACGAGTGTAGATGTTAGCCTCCCTCACCTGATCAAGCAATACTGAGATGAGGGGAAGAGGGTAACGGTTACGGATGGTGTTCTTGTTCAAGACGTGATAGTCTACACACGCTCTCAAGTCACCATTAGCCTTAGCTATGAAAAAGAGAGGAGAAGCAGCTGGAGATCGGGAGGGACGGATGAATCCCAACCTAGAGTAATGCTCTATGTACTCCTTTAAATGCATGGTTTCGGGTACTGACAAAGCATATACTCTACAAGATGGTATAGTAGCCCCCTCCATTAAATCAATGCGGCAATCGTAATCCCTGTGAGGGGGTAATGTTTCTGCCTTTGCCTCACTGAACACATCACTGTAGGCCAAGTACTCTACGGGTAATATGACATTCTTCTCCACAGCAGTAGCTGCCAAAAATGGGGTGGCTAACACCGAGACATTGGCAGATACACATGTTGTCAAATGATCCTTGCAGTGCTCTGGTAAAAACCGAAATGATTTCGACTGGCAATCCACCACAGGGTTGTGTTTACGTAGCCAAGGCATACCCAAAATGACTTTGTACTGTGGGGCAGCTTTGATGTTCAAAGACAAAACCTCAGAATGTACACAGCCTTGTAACACCAATGACAATCCCAACTCGCCGGTTCTTTCAGTGATCTGTCCTGAGGTTAACGGTTTCCCATCAACTGCTAACACAACCTCAGGCTTCTCCCTAGAGACTCGAGGCAAGGCTAAACGTCTTACCAATCCTTCATCCACGAAATTACCAGTAGCCCCGGAATCTACCATCACCAATACCTGATTTCTTTCTAGTTCATGTTCCAGCGTCATGACAATCACCAATTGCGGCTCCGTTTCCTCACCACCCAGAGAGGCCAATGATGTGAGTTTCCACTCATGCCCCCCTTCTGCACTGGCCTGGTTCTCTTCCTTATGCACGCCCTCCTGTCCTGTCTTGGATACAGCAACCCTTTTGAACCTACTGACATTCCCTGAAGATTTCGGTTTAGAAGGGCATTCCCTAACGTAATGTCCCTTCTTCCCACAGTACATACATAAGCCCTGTACTCTTCTGGATTCCCTCACTTCTCTTGACAAAGGCGCTCTGAGCGCACCGATCTCCATAGGTTCCGAAGGAGGGGTTTCGTTTCCCCCCCGTGGTTTTACGCTGGGGTTTGTCGCCACCATAAAACCCTTTTTCCCATCTTCTCCTGTTGCTCCCTCTGTCAGACAGACGACTGTCCAAACGCAACACCAAATTCACCATATCAACAAAGGAAGTAGGCTGAGGATCAACCTGGGCCACTACGTCTTTTAAGTCATCATGTAACCCCTGATAGAAGAGGGACATCCTTTTTTCCTCAGGCCATCCGGCTTCGGCCACTAATCTGTTGAAAGCAGTTAAATTAGTGACCAGTTCACCTCTTCCCTGCCTTAAAGTTAACAGTTCCCTATCAGCGCTAAAATTCGTAGCCCTTCGATCAAAAACCCTTTCGAATTCTAATTTAAACGCAGACCAATCCGATAAAATGGCATCGTCACGTTTAACCAACGGCACCGCCCAATCAGCCGCATCCCCCACCAAATAAGAAATCAAAAAAGCCACTCTTGAATGGTTAGTAGGGAACGACGAGGGTTTACAAGAAAAGTGCATGAGGATCTGCGTCATAAACACATGTACCTTACGGGGGTCCCCCGAGAACCTTTCAGGAGTAGCTAGTGGAATGGGTGGAGGCACAGTGACTTGAACATTAGAAGAAGGAGCGGAAGCATTAAAAGGGTTACTGCTCAAACGTTCCACCTTTTCCCGTAAGGCAGCGGTCTCCGCCTTAGAGGAGGCCAACTCCTGCTGTACCAAGACTAAGGCATGTAACACATCCTCCATAGACGCTATTGTCGCTACATACGGATCAGGCAGAGTGAAACTCTTGGGCTCGTGATTCTGTCACGATTGCACTCCGCAGGATCTGCATGCAGCAACAATGCTCCACCTCCGGACCCTCCGAACACCCTGAAGTATAAACACAGGGTGTTCAGTTGATACGGCGAGGGAAAAAACCCCAAAAGGGGAAAAACCCGAAAAGAATAAAGAGGAGAAGGAAGGGGCAGCAGGGAAAAAGAAACTGTAAGACAAAAACACAAAGGTTAATACAACCCTGAATTCCTACACTCATTAATGTCTCACTAAAAAGTAACCATAGATTCACCAGAAAGGAATTCGCACATACACAAAACTGCTGATCCTCTGCCTTCCTTCTACCCTGTATAACACAAATAAAAGGTATGAATATGAAGCGTGGCCCACAATCTGCCTAAAAACTGTTAACACCATCTAGCAACATACCCCATAGCCTTAGATAGCAAGCTCGAAAGAAACCGGTCCAATGCAATTAAGTTAAAGCACCAACGGAAGAAAAAGCAGCAGCGCTGTAAGGAAGTAAAGGCTCCCCTTCTGCAGTTCATTAAATCCTCCTGTGCTTAACAAAAGCGATAAAAGGTTCCTTAACAAATGTTATCCCTTGTAGGTTAAACCAAATACGGTATGATGTAGTTCCCTCACTACAATCATCCGCCTTGGTGTTTGTGAATCCACTAAAGTACAAATGATACACCAATGTCACTGTTCGTGACGGTAGTGCGGAGGTCCACCAATCCCCCCCTGCACTCCGCCACTGAAATATAGCCAGGAATAGAAAAGGCTCGTCTTTCCGCTGATAGCAATCTCAGCGCGATCCCAACAAGCCTCTGGCCCCGAACACAGTATGTAAGCCTCGCAGCCGCGAGGCAAAACAGAACACGGAGAACTCCAGAAATATAGTAAACGAACGCGCTAGCCAGCGCGTTAAACACAAATACCGGTACAGAAGGTTTTCTCCTCCTTATGCGGAAAACAGCATGGAACACCGGGAAACAAGACCAGAACAAACAGAGGAGCAGCCGCGCCTCCGGAACAGAATCACGAGCCCTGACTAACTGGCTCTGCCCCGTGATATCCTGTTCTCGCCGGAAATTCTGGGTACCGTAGTTCCAAGCCCAGTATTGCTGGGTGATGTAGTTTATGCAGGCGCGGTGACCTGCTACCTGACATACGGAGGAGGGTGCGAGTTACGCTGTGGTGTTGTGTAGGGCGGCTGAGGCCATCTACCTCGAGCTCACTACAGTGGCCGTCAGGACTAACCTCCTGACAGAAGTGCTTCAGCCGGCGGCTACCTCTGCAGAGCCACTGCTGCCTATTAATGATGTACTTTCAGAGGGTCTTTTGGGCACCGGATCCAGGCCCAACATAGGGGCTCCTGTGGATAGGAACGTGGCCCGGCGCCATCGCCCGGCCCCGGGCGACCCCATTTTCCTTTCCCAACACCTCACCCCTGAGATCTTGGTTGTCCCAGCCTCTGCGTCCCGAGCACATTCCCTACCGCACCACCAGACTGGGAATCCAAGAAACTGGAGCAATTCGGTAAGAAGATTATTTCTTCCGCCAGTTCCGGGCTGCGGTCTGTGAACCCCACATGCCTCTTGGGCCGGTATTCCCACTCTGTGTGGGATACGGTGGTGCGCAAGCTGCCTCAATGTCTGGAGGAGGCCCGGACAGTGCTCTCTCAAGCGGTTGCTGAAGGGAGGGATGCAGCCAAGTTCACTATTCGCTGTGGCCTTGACACCGCCGACTCGCTGGGCAGGGCGGTTTCCATGACAGTGGTGCTCAGTTGCAACACCTGGCTGCGGACAACTGGTTTCTCTGGGAATTGCCAGAACACTCTGATGGACATGCCCTTTGATGGCATTCACTTTTTTTGGCAACAAAGCAGATAGTGCGTTGGAGCGCTTTAAGGACTCGCGGGCTACGGCCAAGTCCCTGGGCCTTTCCACCACGCGCCCTCCTCCGTCTTCTGCTTTTCGCTCATTTCGTGGCCACAGAAGGGCCACCTGACACTGTGGCTTCAGAGCCACAGGCCTGCGCAGAAACAGTCTCAGCCCGGCCGTGGCGCCCGCTGGGTCAGGGGGCCAGCGGGAGGGTCAGTCCACCTCTTCCCCAGCCAGCACTGCCTCCAAACCTTCCTAGTCCGGTTTTTCAGGCCCATCAAACACCAGTGGGCAGCAGGATTCGCCATCACCTCCCCCACTGGTGCACCATCACTTCGGAGCGGTGGGTTTTACAAATAGTCCGAAGGGGCTACTCCCTCTCCTTCGAGACTACCCTTCCAGCCATGCCACCCCAGTACCACCGCATGACGGGGGATCATTTGACACTTCTTCAACAGGAAGTTGGGGCCCTCTTGGCCAAGGGGGCCATCAAGTGCGTTCCTGCGCCAGAAGTACTACGTGGTTGTTATTCCCACTACTTTCTGGTGCTAAAGAAGGACGAGGGCCTGCGTCCTATCTTGGACCTCAGGGACGTCTATCTCTTTCTCCGGAAGGAGAAGTTGAAGATGTTAACAGTGGCTCAGGTCTTGTCTGCCCTCGAAGCATATTTCCACATTCCTGTCCTACCGGCCCACCCTCGTTACCTGCGGATTACTGTAGGCCACGATCACTTTCAGTTTACCGTGCTCCCCTTTGACCTTACCTGCGCCCCTCAGGTGTTCACGAAAGTGATGGCGGTGGTCGCAGCTCATCTGGGCAGATCAGGGGTTCCAGTCTTCCCCTATCTCGACAACTGGCTGTTGAAGACAGTCATCTCCCACCTCCAGACTACGCCGACCTCCTGCATTTGCTGGGGTTCTCCATCGATGTGCCAAAGTCGCACCATATTCCCTCTTAGAAGCTCCTCTTCATCAGAGCAGTTCTGGATACGACTCACTTTCGGGTCTATCCTCCCGAACGGCGAGTCCAAGATATTCAGGCTCTGATTCCGATCTTTCGGCCTCTATCCTGTGATTCGGTCAGTATGACCCTGAGGGTGCTGGACCTCATGGCTCCCAGCAGGCTCTGCAGTGGGACCTAAAGTTCCAGTGGGCGCAGAATCAGGGGAACCTGTCCGATTACGTCCAGATCTCGGAGGGCACTGCACAACAATTGCAGTAGTGGCTCATGAACTGGCATTGGGTCAATGGCAGATCCCTTTCCCTTCCCCGTCCCTCCTGGGATGGGGCGGCCTCTGGTCTCCGGCGGAGTCAAGGCTCCATATCAACCTTTTGGAGCTCCGGGCGATCCTGAAGGCATTCATTCCCTCTGTCATGGGAGAGTAGTGCAGGTGTTCACAGACAACACCACCGCCATGTGGTACTGCAACAAACAGGGCGGGGTGGGGTCGTGGACCCTATGTCAGGAGGCTCTGCGCCTCTGGACATGGCTGGAACATCAGGGCATTTCCCTGGTGGTTCAACACCTGGCAGGTTCACTTAACGCCAGGGCGGACAAACTCAGCCAAAGCTGCATGCTGGATCATGAATGACGTCTTCACTTGGACGTGGCGCAAGGTCTCTTTCAACAGTGGGGAGAGCCTTGGTTAGATCTATTTGCCACTGAAGGGAACGCGCAATGTCAGCAGTTCTGCACGTTGGAATTTCCAAGGCCGCACTTGCTAGGCGATTCTTTTCGTCGCAAGTGGAGTTGCGGTCTGTTGTACGCCTTTCCGCCTATACCACTTCTGCCCAGAGTGCTGAAGAAAATCAGGTGTGACCGGGCCCAAGTCATTCTTGTGGCTCCGTACTAGGCTCGAAGAGTTTGCTATCCCGAGCTACTCAGTATGACCATTGATCCCGTGATCTGACTGCCTCTTCAGGAGGATCTTCTGTCGCAGCAGCATGGGAGGGTCCTCCACCCGAACCTGTCCAGTCTCCACCTCTTTGCGTGGAGATTGAGCGGCGGCAGTTGATTCCTTTCGACTTGCCTCCTGAAGTCTGTGATGTCATTCTGGCAGCCAGCCGTTCCTCCGCTAAGGTGGTATACGCCTGCAGGTGGAACAGGTTTGTGGCATGGTGCACAGCAAAGCCTGTGGATCCCCTAGTGCTCTGCTCTGGGCACTATCAAGTGCTACGTTTCTGCTATTTCCGCCTTTCTCAGTCTCCCTGTTCAGCCCTCTCTTTTCAAGTCCCCTATGGTTAATAGATTCCTCAAAGGCATTACTCATTGTTTCCCTCCTCTTCCCTTCGTAATGCCACAGTGGAACTTGAACTTGGTTCTCACATATTTAATATGCCCTCCCTTTGAGCCTCTTCACAACTGTCCTCTTTGTCTGCAGACTCTGAAGACTACTTTCCTGGTTGCCATCACCTCTGCCTAGAGAGTGAGTGAGCTCCAGGCTCTTTCTTGCAAACCTCCTTCTCTGTCTGTCCGGTTGTGCTCAGGACACGAACATCCGTTCTACCAAAGGTTGTCACTGCCTTTCACATTGGGCAGACCATCACTTTGCCCACCTTCTTTCCGCCTCCTTCCAGAGAGGGAGAGAGGCTCCACCGTCTGGACCCAAAACATGCGCTCTCATTTGACCTAAATCGCACACAACAGTTCCGGGTGGATGACCAGCTCTTTGTTGGCTACGTTGGCGCCAAGAAAGGTTGGGACGTACACAAGCGGACTATCTCCAGATGGGTCGTCTTGTGTATTAAAGCCTGTTATTTTCTGGCAAAGAAGGAGCCTCCGGTGGGGCTGTGGCCCCATTCCACCAGGGTGACAGCTGCCACTACGGCATTGGGACGTGGTGTCCCCTTTCAAGACATCTGTCAGACAGCTACGTGGGCCTTGCGGCACAATTTTACTAAGCACTATTGCCTGGATAGCCAAGTCCAGAGAGACAGCTTCTTTGGCCGTTCTGTTCTCCTGGACTTCCTGGTGTCATCTTGGTTCGCAGACCCCCCCACAGGGGTTGGTATTCTTGGGGTATCTATTCTAAGGTAAGGAATTTATCACTACGTTTTTTTTCCAGATGAACAAGTTACTTATCTTCGGTAACAATATATCTGTAAGACACATTAGTTAGTGATAGATTCCTTACCACCCCACCCATCCTCCCCGTTCTGCAAACTGATTTCTAGGGTTAAAGTCATCCCTTTCAGGGCCCTAGTTTTAATGCACCAGTGGTCAGTATCTAGCATGGCTCTGCGTTCCTGGCGCGTAAAGTCGTGTACAGAACTGACGTCCGAGCGCGAGGGAGGCGTCTAAGTAGCTGCTGCGACGTCATCTCGGAGACCACGAAGCCAACGACTGACGCGGAGCCGCCAAACGCCACCTTCCGATGCGCAGGGTTACTGCTGACGAAAACTTTCCGGATCCAGTCTAACGCCTGGGGTAATTCTAAGGTGAGGAATCTATCACTAACTAATGTTTCTTACAGTTATAATATTACCGAAGGTAAGTAACTTGTTCTTCAGTGGGTGCATGACTAACTTTATACGCGAGTGATTAGGTGTCTCAGTGAATGTATGGGTGAGTGACTAGGTTGTGCGAATGTCTGTATCAGTCTGTCAGTTGATGTCTAAGTTTTGGGGGGGCTGTATGGGTGACTGAGTCTGTGTGAATGAATGTGTTAGTTGTATATGGGTGAGTAACTGCATATGTGAAAGGCAGTATTGGTGAGTGTTGGAGTATATAAGTGACGGTATGTGTGAGTGAGTGCGAGAGTGGCTGTATGGGCAAGTGTGTGCTTGTCTCAGCTATTGTATAGTTGAGGGAGTATGTGCTAGTATCTGTATGAATATGTGAGTGTGTGTGTATAACTGTATAGGTGAGTAAGTGGCTGTGTGATTGACTATGGGTAAATGAGTAGGTGTGCGAGTAGCTCTATGGGTGAATGACATGTATGAGTGGCTGTATGAGTGGATATATCAGTGGCTGTATTAGAGAGTGAGTTTGTGTATGAGTGGTTGTATGGTTGAATGAGTGGATGTGTGTGAAGACCTATGAATCAGTGATTGGGTGTGTAAGTACTGGTATGAGCGTGTCAATGGTTTTGAGAATGATAGTGTGGAAGTTGGAGCGGGTGTATGAAAGGTTATATTGGGGTGTGAGTGGGTGTGCCAGAGATTCTGTGGATGATGTCATCAGAGTGATGTAATCAGTGATGTCACTGACCATGTCATGAGTGATGTAATATGTGAGGTCTTAAGTAGTGCATTGCGGGGGTGCAAGTTATAGTTACCTCTGCTTGGGTTATTTGATTTATCTGTCAGCCCCCAGTACAGTGCACCATGTGTGCCCAGGGCTTGTAAATCAAATGCTGCTGGTGGGCTTGCGGTACAAAAGGGGGTGGTGATGGGCGGAGCATCTGAATCAATCAAACACTCACACCCAGTCAAAAGATCTGGGTTTAATCCATCACCGTTCTTTAGCCCACTCTGCCACCCCAGTTCAGACATGGCCATATGCAAATCAGTCTGACCCTGTGCCTCATGGGAACAGTCCAGCCCGAACTGCCAAGCCATGTCTTCCCTGGACCGCAAACAAGCTTCCGAGGACCGGTTTCTGGCATTCCAGCCGCCTTCAGCCCGGCTTGCTTGAATCCAGTGGCAAAGTGAGCAAGGGACTCACGTCTGAGCATACCCTGCCACAGTTATGGCGGCCAAAGCGGTACAAAAGGGGGTGGTGATGGACAGAACATCTGAACCAATCAAACACTCACACCCAGTCAAAAGATCTGGGTTTGATCCATCACCGTTCTTTAGCCCTCTCTGCCACCCCAGTTCAGACATGGCTATATGCAAATCAGTCGGACCCTGTGCCTCATGGGAACAGTCCAGCCCGAACTGCCAAGCCATGCCTTCCCTGGACCGGAAACAAGCTTCCGAGGACCGGTTTCTGGCAGGGTATGCTCAGACTCTCTCTATCGCTGGTGGGCTTGCAGCACTGGTTGTGCCACCCACAGAAGCAGCTTATAAAGTGTGTCTCAGGCCTGCCATTGCAAGGCCTGTGTGCAGTCTAGCACTGCCATGTCGACTTGGCCAAGTGCACCCACTTGCCAGTCCCTAAACCTTCCCTTTGATTCATGTTAGACGCCCCTATGGTAGGCCTAAGGGCAGGGTGCATTGTAAGTATAAGGTAGGACATGCTCTGATGTGTGTAGCATGTTCTATTAGTGAATTACAGCCATTTTCGGTTTTCACTATTGAAGGCTACCTGTTCTCATAGGCCAGAATGGGCAGTTTGATTATTACATTCTTATAATCCTAACTGACTCAGGGAACATGGTAGAAATTCAAATTTAGTATGCCTGAACTCAGAATAATAAAATACATCTTTTAGTAAAGTTGGTTTTAATATTCTGTGTTTGAAAATACCACTTTAAGAAAGTAGGTATTTTCTTGCCTAACTATCCAGGCCTGCCTCTGATAGGTTGTGTATTCCTTGTCTGGGTTTGTGAGTGATAGGGCTGGAGGATTCCTGGAGACAGGCTGGGGCAGCCCAGTGGTGAATAGAGAGATCTGCATCTAGATGGGAGGGAAGAGTTGCGCCTGGGACTTGAATAGGGCTGGGCCTTCCTTCTACAATTCTGGCTCCACCCCCTGTGGCTTGTCTGATGTCTCTGCCCTGCACTGTGAAAGGAGAGGAGGAATCATGTCAACAGAGTGCTCCAGAGCTGCATCTTCCCTCACCTGTGCTGGCTCCACCTCCTGTGGGGCGGCTGATGTCTCTGCCCTGCCCAGTGAAAGGAAGAAGAGAGTCATGTAAACAAAGTGCTCAGGAACTGGTTTTGACTAGGCAGAGGTCTCTCTGCCTTCAGAGAACAAAGCATTTTGGGGTATAAATATTGGGACCCTGATCCCATGAAATTAGATCACTTCTGGACAAGAAACTTTTCTGCCAAGGAGAAGAACCAAGGAAGCTGCAGGAGTTATACTGCCCCTCTGCCAGTGTGCTGTTTGCTGGGTTGGCCTGCAGTGGTTGCTTCATTGCCAAGGGAAAGGAGAAGGAACTTTGTAAGGACTTTCATCTACAGATTATTCTCCAAGGGCTTGAACTGTTCTTGCCCCCTGCTGAAGTCTCAGGGACAAAAGACTTCACCTCCAGCTCCCCACTGAATTTCCTTGCTGGGAATTCTGACTCCAGACACTTGCGTGCCGTGGGAGCTGGAAGCGCGACGCATCGAGAAGAAGCGTGTCGCCGCCGCAGCTAAAATCGTCGCATCGCCGGAGAAGCGAGCCTTCGCCGCATCTCCCTGGAAGCGCGTGTTCATCGAAGCTGCCTGCTGTCGCATCACCGGAGAAGCGTGATGCCAACGTGAAAGTTGCCATCCCATCACCGGAGAAGCGTGTCACAGGGCCTGTCGCGGCTCTAAAGTACAGAGTCGTCGCAAGGCCGCTAGGACGTCACCGCATCGTCATCGCATCGCCACATCAAGGGCACGCATCGCAACCGGATCATCGCATCGCTTCATTGCACCATCTTGCGCACCGCAACGGGCCCGCAGGCTGAGAATCTACGCATCACCTCCGCACCGATAAGGATCACGATGCATCCCCTACTCTGGGCAACCATTTAGGCCCGACGCATCATCTCCCCCGGATCACGGAACCAACGCATCTCCCCTTTTGCGAGCCTTTTGCTTACTTTGCGTTACACATCCAGGTACTTTACTGAGAACTTTGTCGCATTTATCATCAACTTGAACTCAGCAACTTTTATCATCTTTTAAGTAATCTTAAGTGTAGTATTGTGGATTTTTGTCGTTTGTGGTCTTGTGTTTGTCTATATAAAGAATACTTATTTTTATAAAACCTGTGTTGTGTCCATCTGTATTGTTTTCACTGTATTACTGTGTATATTCACAAATGCTTAACACACTGCCTCTGAGATAAGCCTGTCTGCTCATGCCAAGCTACCAAGTGGGTGAGCAGGGGTTATGAAGGAGTGTAATCCCCTTATCCTGACTTACAAGTAAGAGTCCCTATTTGGACAAAGGTGAATACCATTGCCAACTAGAGATCCCCAGATATAACACCCTCTATCAGGTCTCCGCAATCAGAAAGGGGCGGGCCTCACACGAGTTGCCGACTTTTAATTTTTTAGGAAGGGGGGTGGCCTGGCCCCACTTCCCTGGACTATTTTGGGCCCCGGGGACCCCTGTGGCCTGACTGTTTTTACATTTTTTTAATTAAAAACAACGGGGGCCACTCGTCCCTTCGTCTCCCAAGCCAATTTACCCCTGGGGATCCCAACCCAGGGGCATGGTCTTTATTTATTAATTTTATATTTCAAAAGTGGCCACTGCCCCAGGGCCAACTTCGGCCCTGGGGAGCTCATCCCCCTGGGTCTGGCCTCTTCGTTGGGGGCCGTGCCTGTTTCCTGCCTCCTGCGGGAGCTAGCATTGTTTTGGGATCCAGGGAGCTACTGACATTCAGCACCCTGGGTCCCAAAACAATGTTGGTTCCCTTGCTTGCTCCACAGCAAGCAGGGAAATAGACACTGCTCTGCTTTTCAGGGCTGGAGCCGTCAGTAGGAGGTGGCGGTCCTCAGGGCCATGTAGGGTTCCTGGATGGGTGCTGCACGACCCTGCTCCTTTGTTCCAATTTGCCCAGGGAAGGGGGTGGCAGTCTCCTGGGCTGTGTGGGGGGGATGGAGTCCCCCCACGCATTATAATTTATTTTAGCCCTGTGGAGGCGGCCTCGAGGCTTGCCCGCATATAATTAGGTTACTGCCTTGGGAGATGGCGGTCCCCGGGGTTTTAAATAACCCTAGGAGGGGGTCCTTGTACGCCCCCTTCTACATTTCCACAATGCTCCCGGGACTTAGCCCACCCGAGGGTAATTCCAAAGCAAGAGCCTGAGTTCCCGCTTACTTTTTAAATTTTTTTTTTTGTGGCGTGTATTCGTGGATCCACCACGAGTCTGCACCCAAATAATTTTTTTTTTAAATGTGTTGTTCGAGGCATATGAGCTGTCGGTTATACAGTATGCATAGATGGCCTCCTGGTGTTGGGCTCAGATGTTTGCACTTTGTTATTGTCCTTGAAAAGTCTTTCGACGTCACAAGATAGGTGACTCCTCCTGTGGACCATAGTGCGCATGGGCATCGGCTCCATCTTCAGATTGTTTTTTTCCGCCATTGGGTTCGGATGTACTTGTAGCGCTCCAGTTCGGAACTGTTACCGATTCGATTTCGGTGCACAATCCTTCACCCTTTCAACAGTATTGTTTTGATCACGATCCCAGTCGACGCGCATCTCAACAAATTTAAAGTCCTCGATTCCAATCATCGACGAGGGCCTTTCGGCCTACTTTGGCCTCGGTATCTGGCTCATGGAAAGGACTCCTTTCAAGAAGTGTCCTCAATGTGGGTCGAAGTTTCCCCACACCGATCTGCATGAGTTGTGCAACCTCTGCTTTTCACCGGAGCACGAGGCTAGAGACTGTGAAGCTTGTGCCTCTTTCCGCTCTAAGAAGGCTATTCGAGATCGTCGAGCTCGAAAGAAAATGGCTCTATCCTCGACTCCAATCTCCGACGACATCTTTCAGTGGGACGTCGACGTACCGCAACAGGAGAGCGTTGAACAGTTCCTCGGCAGCGAATCCGAAGCACAGGAATTTGACATCGAACAAATAACTCCGGCGCAGCGGGTCGTAAGTAAGATCGTCAACCCCAACCCCCTCGTAAAACACCAAAAAAGGCTTCGGTCACACCTTCACCTTCGGGCCCAGGTGCACCCCGAGAGACTGCTTCCCATGGTCCGTCATCAGGCTCGGCAAAGAAGCCTATTAACCCTTCAGGCAGCTCGTGCTCGAGCCAGCCTGCTGTCAGCACCGAACCACCGGCACCAAAAAAGAAACCGCTTTCAGCCTCATTGCCGATTGAAGCTTCCACATCGAAGCACTCGCACCGAAATCCACTGGCACCGAACCATCAAAACATTCGGTACCAAAAGCCGCAGGCACCAAAACCTCGACTCTGAAAAAACACCCGGAGCCAAGTAAACAGCCAATTCCGAAAACACAACCAGCTCCAAAACCAACCACAGAGCCGGTAAAACATCACAAAAATGTTCCAGAACTGATGCCTCATAAGTCTAGCGACACTAAAAAGTTGGTGCCTAAAGAACTGCCTACGCCTCAGGAGCTTTTTACCCCTGATCCTAAACAAAAGACTCTGGTCAAAGACCCTAAAACTGGGAAACTCACCCTCAGCTCAAAAGAGAGACCTTTGTATGACCTTGCACCAGCCCCACCACATAAAAAGGACATTGCTACATTTCCTCTCAGGGTCCCTTCTCTACCAACTCCTCCACCTCCATCACCTCCTCCATCACCTCCTTCACCTTCTCCTCCACCTTCTTCCTCACCTCCACCATCACATCACTCTCCTATACCATCTCCACTAGGGAATGATGACAACTCTTCTGATGGAGACAGACCATATGAGGAACCATTAGGAGGTCATAGTCCACCTTCTTCCCCTGACCCCTGGGATGGCTATATTACACCGATGTTCCTAATATTCCACAGGAGGACATGTACCCTACTAGGCCTTCCCCTCCAGAAGACACAACAGGCTTTAACCAGTTACTTCACAGGGCTGCTCAGTACCATGGTGTTACCTTACACACAAGCCCTGTAGAAGAGGATTTCCTTATGGACACTGTTGATACCTCAAAGGTCCACTTCCATTTTACCAATGCTAAAAGGGGTAATTAAGCATGCACCAGAAGTATTCAAAGATCTTATGCGGGCTAGAGTTATTAACCCCAGGATCGACAAAAACATCAAAGCCGCACCTGGATACCCTGCCTATATTAAAGGCCCTATGCCATTTGACTCACTCGTAGTGTCTAATGCCAGAAAAAGAGCAAACTCCCAAACATCAGGTGATGCTCCACCCCCTAATAAGGAATCCAACCTCTTAGACGCCTCAGGCAAAAGAACAGCATCACAAGCGGCTAATATTTGGCGTATCGCAAATACTCAAGCTTTGTTGGCTAGGTATGATCGGACACATTATGACAAACTAGAGACCCTATTACAACATCTACCAGATAAATATAAAAACAGGGCCACTGACCTCATACAGAAGGGTAAACTAATTACTGACACCTCCATTTGTTGCGCTCTAGATGTAGCTGATACCCTCTAGAGTAGTAAATACAAGTGTACTCTTGCGCAGGCATGTGTGGCTACGCATCTCCGGATTGAGACCAGATGTCCAAAATTCTATTTTAAATCAGCCTTTTGACCAGTAGTATTTATTTGTGGAATGTGGATTCTTCATTAGAGAAAATGAAGAAAGATACAGACACAGCAAAATCTATGGGAGCCTTGCAATCGCAAGCTCCCAGACGTTCATTTCGTCGTTCATTTTACAGAGGCACATCCAGAGGCTACTCCTCTGACAACCCTACCACTTCTCACAAAGCTCCCACCCAGTCTACCTTTACCAAAGGTTACCAGAGAGGTGGTTACAGAGGCAATAACAATAAGGGAAGTGGCAAAACCAACAACACCAGGTTGCCTCCGCCCCTACCCAATGACTTCCCTCCTCTCCCCCTGGAACATTCCAATCCTGTTGGGTGCAGACTACAACAGTTCCTTCCTGTCTGGAACAACATCACCTCAGACAGGTGGGTGAGACAAATCGTTCAATCAGGCTACTTTCTAGAACTTACCTCCATCCCCCAAACATACCACCCAGGCAGCATCAAATATCAGTGGATCACTTATCCCTGCTCAAACAAGAGGTCATCTCCCTTCTACAAAAACATGCAATAGAACCAGTACCACTGCATCAACAAAACACAGGGATGTACTCCCTGTACTTCCTCATTCCAAAAAAGGATGGCTCTCTAAGACCTATCCTAGACCTCTGAACCCTAAACCTATACATACAATCGAGCCACTTTCAAATGGTCACGCTTCAACAGGTTCTCCCTCTACTGGCACAAGGCGATGTACTTGCTACTCTAGATCTCAAGGACGCCTACTTTCATATTCCCATTCACACCTCTCACAGAAAGTATCTCAGGTTTGTAGTGGATGGTCAGCATTACCAGTTCAAGGTACTCCCATTCGGAGTCATCACAGCACCTGGAGTTTTCACCAAGTGTCTAACAGGACTGGCAGCTCATCTAAGGAGCCGACACTTTCATGTGTACCCCTACCTAGAAGACTGGCTCTTAAAAGCCAACTCGTTCAACCAATGCGTACAACACACTGACGCTACAATCCAACTGCTTCACAGCTTGGGGTTTACCATAAACCCTCCAAAGTCTCACCTGCAACCGTTCCACATACAGCGATACCTAGGGGCAACATTAAATACCTTAAAAGCACTTGCATATCCAAAGCCAGCCAGGATATGAAGCATACAAATCCTTCTCACAAAGTTTCAACCACAACACTCTCTCCCAGCTCGAGTGTTCATGCAACTTATAGGGATGATGTCATCTTGCATTTTCATAGTCCCTCACGCAAGTTTCCAAATGCGTCCCCTACAAAAATGTCTAGCACGTCCGTGGAACCAGGCTCATGATCACCTAACAGACCTGGTGTTGGTGGACGGTCGCACTCATCGCTCTCTGCAGTGGTGAACACCAAAAACCTTTCCAAAGGGCAACCATTCATCGAGCCAGTTCCACAGATAGTGCTAACAGCAGATGCATCGCTCTCCGGCTGGGGAGCTCATCTGTTGCATCATACCATACAGGGCACGTGGACACCCCAACAAAGGTTGCTCCACATCACTCATCTGGAATTCCTAGCCATATTTCTAGCATTTAAAGCATTCCAAAAACACATTCTAGCCAAAGCTGTCCTAGTCTGCACAGACAATATGACAGCAGTATGCTACATACGAAAACAAGGCGGAACACACTATCTCCAACTCTCCCACCTAGCACAGAGCATGTGGAGATGGGCCATTCTTCAAAACATCTTTCTGCTATCCCAACACGTTCCAGGGGTCCAAAACTGCATAGCAGACCTGATGAGTCCTGCTGAGTCGTCAAACACATGTAAAATGTAAAGCTGTATTACTTTAGTACATAGCGAAAATATAGAGGTAGACTGAAGATTGCCACATCTTGTATATGCCACCCAAATAGGAGAGTGCCATGCAGCACTAACTTGTCAGTGCTGTGTGGAGACTAAATGCTCTCCAAGCACTGGGCAATGTAGTCAATACATTTCTGTAATGGCGTTGCTGGAATGCTGCTGGTTTCCTTGTTTGTCCCTTTGGTTTTGGAAGTCTGCATTAATACCAAGTGGTTCACAGTACATGTATATGGAAAAAGGGCTTGCCATTATTTTTAATTAATGTCCTGCACGTGATGAACAATTGGTTCTATACCTCCTAACCTTATGCACACCGTCTGTTATGTCTTGCACACCATCAGTGTATCATTTTGTTGTAACATTCTCACCACATCTGGACCAACTGGCACGCTGAGCAGACCTGGCCAAATACTGCCTTGCCCCCTTTCTCAGCTGTCATCTGCATGCCACTAGCTGTCATCTAAATGCAATAGCTGCTCTTAACGATCATCGGCCGGTCTATGTGGCAACGATTTTACTCTCTGCCATCTCTGGTCATGCTTTGAAAATGACATGCATTTATCTAGACACACACCAGAGGTTCTATGGCAAAGAAGTGGAGCTTTAGAGGCAGGAAAATAAAGATCATATGGAGGATAAACCAGTGCCTTACTTTGGTGTTCGTAGAATGTATTGATGTAGAGGTTTAAGTTACAGGCTTGTCAATCCTCCCCTTAGATTTATTTATTTATTTATTTATTTATTTAGCGATTTGTATAGCGCCTGGTGACCCAAGGGCATCCCCGCGCTGTAAAAAGGTTGATACCCATTGAGGGAAGGGAAGGGAGGGGGGACATTTATTTCGGGAATAGGTGCGTTTTCAGTTTTTTGCGAAAAACCAGGTAACTGGATTCCAGTCTGAGGGTGCGTGGGAGGAAGTTCCATCCCATGGCCGCTTGAACCGAGAATCGTCGTCCTCCTGTGCGTGTCCTTTTGAATTTGGGGATGTTGGCTAAGTGCTCATTCTCCGAACGGAGGGATCTGGATGCTTTGTAGGGGGTGACCAAGCTGCGGAGGATCGCAGGGCCAGATCCGTTAATTAGTTTGTGTGTCGTGCACATGGCTTTGAATTCCACCCTTTGGCGCACATGGAGCCAGTGCAGGGCCTTGAGGGCTGGTTTTGCTGACACTCTTGAGGGGAGGTTCATGAGCAGACGTGCCGCAGCGTTCTGTGTCCGCTGCAGTCTCGTCAATGTGGCCTCTGGGGCTCCCAGGTAGACCATATTGCTATAATCCAGACGGGACAATACTAGTCCCTGGATAAGGAGTTTCCTGGAAGCAGGTGGCAATAAGGGGAGAATCTTACGGGTAGTACGCATGAGCCCAAAACAGGTACCCGCAGTTTTGGCCGCTTGCGTCTTCATGGTGAGCTCAGGTTCGAGCCACACTCCAAGGGTTTTGATTTCACGCTTCGGAAAAGGGATTTCTCCGTACACGTCAGGCCAGACTGTTGGGGGGATGGTCGCCCATTGTTTTCCCAGGAGCATCACTTCCGTTTTAGACCCATTTAATTTTAATGATGAATCACTCATCCAGCTGTGGATTTGTGTGAGACAGTTGGCCAGGTTCTCTGGGTGGTCGACTAGTTGGGATAAGGAGACGACCAGTTGAGTGTCATCAGCATAGCTTACCATTTTTATGTCAAATGGTGTCACCACGTCTTCAAGAGGGGCCATATATGCATTAAAAAGCGTCGGGCTCAGGGAAGATCCCTGAGGGACCCCGCTTGTGAGGGGGAGGGTGGATGAGTGGTAATTGCCGTCCCATACCTGGAACGTGCGTCCGGTGAGGAAGGATTCTATCCAGCTGAGTGCCGTCCCGGTGATCCCTGCTGCCGCGAGTCGGTGGAGAAGGACACGATGGTTAACTGTGTCGAAGGCTGCACTGAGATCCAGGAGGATCACTGCCACTGACCCTCCTGAATCCAGTATGCGCCTTGCCTCCTCGATGACGGCGAGGAGGGCAGTATCTGTGCCATGACCCGGGCGAAATCCAGTTTGGGATTCCCGTAGGACGTTGTTTGTTTCAAAGAACTGGGACAATTGTCCGTTGACCAGTTTCTCAGCTACCTTGCTGATTGCCGGAAGGAGTGATATTGGTCGGTAGTTTGCCATATCTGCTGGATCGAGCTGGGGTTTTTTAAGGAGTGCTTTTACCACGGCGCTCTTCCAGCTGGCAGGAACAGATCCCTGGGCAAGTGAGCTATTAATGAGCTCCATGACCGTGGGGACGATGACAGGGGCCACGGTTTTGAGGAATCTAATGGGAGCCGGATCCAGAGGTGATCCGCTTCTCATTTTGGTCATGGTTCGTTCTACCTCTACGTATGTTACTGGCCTGAATGTCGCAAGTTGAGGGCGGGGATTATTTTCGGTCTGGCTGGGAGGTGAAGGATTGTCCAAATGGCTGGCGGGACCAGGAGAGGGGAGGGAAGCTAGAATACGGGCGATTTTGTCGTCGAAATAGGTGGCTAGATCATTACTTCGGTCCACCGGGGGGGAACTGGAGGAAGGAGAGTTAGGTACTTTAAGCAGCTCCTTTACAATTAGGAAGGATTCCCTGGCCGAATTGGAGGATTCTGTTATCCGTGTGTCATAATGGGAAGCTTTGGCGTGCCTAATGGCATCTTTGTAGAGTCTGACTGTATTATGGTATGCTTCCTTGCTGGTGTGCTGCCAGTCTTTCCTCCAAAGCCGTTCGGCTCTTTTACAGTTTTTGCGGAGTAGTCGGAGGTCCGAAGTATACCACGGGGCGGACCCGGGTTTACCGTTTTTGTCCTCCCTGGTTCTTAGTGGGAGTACGGAGTCCAGGGAGGTGGTGATCCACTCTCTGAAATTACTGTCGGCGACAACCGGGTCTTCTGCGTGTACAGGGATGGTGTTTTTAAGATTCCTGGCCCATTCTTCGGTGGGAAGTCTGGACCAGGTCCTGTCCCTGATGTAGGTAGGCGGTTTTTGAGGTGTCCTGAAAGATCCTGGTAGTAGGAAGGAGACTAAGAAATGTTCTGTCCAGGTTAAGGGAGAGGCCTCCTTCACTTGCATCGCAGGGGTGCTGGTGAACACTGGATCCAGCAGGCGACCCTTAGTATGAGTGGCTCCAGAATTAAGGAGGTGGATGTCAAGTGCTGCCAGATCGGAGATCAGGTCAGCTGCTGCCGGGTCGGTAGGGTCATCCAGATGGATGTTTAGATCCCCTACGATCAGGAAATTTGATAAGGAGTGTGCCTGGGTCGCTACAGTGTCCAGGAGAGAGCTAGCGAAAGGGCCTGGATGACCGGGAGGGCGGTAAACAAGGACTCCTGTCAGTGAGTTGGTCGGGTCTAGCTTGATTGTGAATTGCAGGCTTTCAGAGTCAGGGATCTGCGCATCGCCGGATTTGCAGTGAAGGTAGTCCCGATGAATGATGGCAACACCACCACCTCAGCCTAAGGGGTGGGGTAGGGACTGAATGAGGAAGCCCGGTGGGGTAGCTAGCACCATGTCTGACTCCGAATGTGGGGCGAGCCATGTTTCCGTGAGGAAGAGGATGTCAATCTCCTGGTCTTCTATGAGGTGGTTAATCTGCGTCGCGTGTTTAGGGAGCGATCGGCAGTTTAACGATGCCAGTTTCAGGGCAGCGGGCTTGTGAGGTTTTATAGGTAGTTTAGGGGCAGCTGTATCCGCCAGGGATTGTGGCCCTAGGCCCGGTCGTGCGCGGACGGGCGCTGACGGGCTTGCCTTAGGCGCGCCTTCGGCGCGCAAACGGCGCTCCCACTGCGCTCGTTCGCTGCGCTGGTATGACCGGCACATTTGTAGTTGGTGATAGGGGCGTGGCCTCGCAGTGGGTGTGGCTTCCGCGTTCTGACCGCGCTGGCGGTGTGGGCGTTTCCCAGCAACAGCGCTGGGGTCGCTGTGACAGGGGAGGGCTAGGAGGGCTGTGAGAGCGCTAGTAACTCAGCGTTTCAGTGCAGGTGAGCTCCGTGATAGTTTTAAAATCAAACACACGAAAGAAATACAATTTTAAAATCACTTGTGGGCACAGTCCTCCGGCTTCCGCCTCAGAGGATATCAAAACAAACAATAATGCGACGCGCTTGATTTCAGCATTTTATAGTCAAGGGGGCGTGGCCTCGCAGTGGGCGTGGCTTCCGCGTTCTGACCGCGCTGGCGGTGTGGGCGTTTCCCAGCAACAGCGCTGGGGTCGCTGTGTCAGGGGAGGGCTAGGAGGGCTGTGAAAGCGCTAGTAACTCAGCGTTTCAGTGCAGGTGAGCTCCGTGATAGTTTTAAAATCAAACACACGAAAGAAATACAATTTTAAAATCACTTGTGGGCACAGTCCTCCGGCTTCCGCCTCAGAGGATATCAAAACAAACAATAATGCGACGCACTTGATTTCAGCGTTTTATAGTCAAGGGGGCGTGGCCTCGCAGTGGGCGTGGCTTCCGCGTTCTGACCGCGCTGGCGGTGTGGGCGTTTCCCAGCAACAGCGCTGGGGTCGCTGTGTCAGGGGAGGGCTAGGAGGGCTGTGAGAGCGCTAGTAACTCAGCGTTTCAGTGCAGGTGAGCTCCGTGATAGTTTTAAAATCAAACACACGAAAGAAATACAATTTTAAAATCACTTGTGGGCACAGTCCTCCGGCTTCCGCCTCAGAGGATATCAAAACAAACAATAATGCGACGCGCTTGATTTCAGCGTTTTATAGTCAAGGGGGCGTGGCCTCGCAGTGGGCGTGGCTTCCGCGTTCTGACCGCGCTGGCGGTGTGGGCGTTTCCCAGCAACAGCGCTGGGGTCGCTGTGTCAGGGGAGGGCTAGGAGGGCTGTGAGAGCGCTAGTAACTCAGCGTTTCAGTGCAGGTGAGCTCCGTGATAGTTTTAAAATCAAACACACGAAAGAAATACAATTTTAAAATCACTTGTGGGCACAGTCCTCCGGCTTCCGCCTCAGAGGATATCAAAACAAACAATAATGCGACGCGCTTGATTTCAGCGTTTTATAGTCAAGGGGGCGTGGCCTCGCAGTGGGTGTGGCTTCCGCGTTCTGACCGCGCTGGCGGTGTGGGCGTTTCCCAGCAACAGCGCTGGGGTCGCTGTGTCAGGGGAGGGCTAGGAGGGCTGTGAAAGCGCTAGTAACTCAGCGTTTCAGTGCAGGTGAGCTCCGTGATAGTTTTAAAATCAAACACACGAAAGAAATACAATTTTAAAATCACTTGTGGGCACAGTCCTCCGGCTTCCGCCTCAGAGGATATCAAAACAAACAATAATGCGACGCGCTTGATTTCAGCGTTTTATAGTCAAGGGGGCGTGGCCTCGCAGTGGGCGTGGCTTCCGCGTTCTGACCGCGCTGGCGGTGTGGGCGTTTCCCAGCAACAGCGCTGGGGTCGCTGTGTCAGGGGAGGGCTAGGAGGGCTGTGAGAGCGCTAGTAACTCAGCGTTTCAGTGCAGGTGAGCTCCGTGATAGTTTTAAAATCAAACACACGAAAGAAATACAATTTTTAAATCACTTGTGGGCACAGTCCTCCGGCTTCCGCCTCAGAGGATATCAAAACAAACAATAATGCGACGCGCTTGATTTCAGCGTTTTATAGTCAAGGGGGCGTGGCCTCGCAGTGGGCGTGGCTTCCGCGTTCTGACCGCGCTGGCGGTGTGGGCGTTTCCCAGCAACAGCGCTGGGGTCGCTGTGTCAGGGGAGGGCTAGGAGGGCTGTGAAAGCGCTAGTAACTCAGCGTTTCAGTGCAGGTGAGCTCCGTGATAGTTTTAAAATCAAACACACGAAAGAAATACAATTTTAAAATCACTTGTGGGCACAGTCCTCCGGCTTCCGCCTCAGAGGATATCAAAACAAACAATAATGCGACGCGCTTGATTTCAGCGTTGTATAGTCAAGGGGGCGTGGCCTCGCAGTGGGCGTGGCTTCCGCGTTCTGACCGCGCTGGCGGTGTGGGCGTTTCCCAGCAACAGCGCTGGGGTCGCTGTGTCAGGGGAGGTCTAGGAGGGCTGTGAGAGCGCTAGTAACTCAGCGTTTCAGTGCAGGTGAGCTCCGTGATAGTTTTAAAATCAAACACACGAAAGAAATACAATTTTAAAATCACTTGTGGGCACAGTCCTCCGGCTTCCGCCTCAGAGGATATCAAAACAAACAATAATGCGACGCGCTTGATTTCAGCGTTTTATAGTCAAGGGGGCGTGGCCTCGCAGTGGGCGTGGCTTCCGCGTTCTGACCGCGCTGGTGGTGTGGGCGTTTCCCAGCAACAGCGCTGGGGTCGCTGTGTCAGGGGAGGGCTGGGAGGGCTGTGAGAGCGCTAGTAACTCAGCGTTTCAGTGCAGGTGAGCTCCGTGATAGTTTTAAAATCAAACACACGAAAGAAATACAATTTTAAAATCACTTGTGGGCACAGTCCTCCGGCTTCCGCCTCAGAGGATATCAAAACAAACAATAATGCGACGCGCTTGATTTCAGCGTTTTATAGTCAAGGGGGCGTGGCCTCGCAGTGGGCGTGGCTTCCGCGTTCTGACCGCGCTGGCGGTGTGGGCGTTTCCCAGCAACAGCGCTGGGGTCGCTGTGTCAGGGGAGGGCTAGGAGGGCTGTGAAAGCGCTAGTAACTCAGCGTTTCAGTGCAGGTGAGCTCCGTGATAGTTTTAAAATCAAACACACGAAAGAAATACAATTTTAAAATCACTTGTGGGCACAGTCCTCCGGCTTCCGCCTCAGAGGATATCAAAACAAACAATAATGCGACGCGCTTGATTTCAGCGTTTTATAGTCAAGGGGGCGTGGCCTCGCAGTGGGCGTGGCTTCCGCGTTCTGACCGCGCTGGCGGTGTGGGCGTTTCCCAGCAACAGCGCTGGGGTCGCTGTGTCAGGGGAGGGCTAGGAGGGCTGTGAGAGCGCTAGTAACTCAGCGTTTCAGTGCAGGTGAGCTCCGTGATAGTTTTAAAATCAAACACACGAAAGAAATGCAATTTTAAAATCACTTGTGGGCACAGTCCTCCGGCTTCCGCCTCAGAGGATATCAAAACAAACAATAATGCGACGCGCTTGATTTCAGCGTTTTATAGTCAAGGGGGGCGTGGCCTCGCAGTGGGCGTGGCTTCCGTGTTCTGACCACGCTGGCGGTGTGGGCGTTTCCCAGCAACAGCGCTGGGGTCGCTGTGTCAGGGGAGGGCTAGGAGGGCTGTGAGAGCGCTAGTAACTCAGCGTTTCAGTGCAGGTGAGCTCCGTGATAGTTTTCAAATCAAACACACGAAAGAAATACAATTTTAAAATCACTTGTGGGCACAGTCCTCCGGCTTCCGCCTCAGAGGATATCAAAACAAACAATGTCCAGAGATCCAGAGATAATGTAGGATTGTTGAGCAACAGATGACTTGAGATGGATCCTAAAGCATTTTCGCCATCTGTCAACTCAAAGAAATACAAATTGAAATGCAAGCCGCTTGCTGAGCAACCTTCACTGGCATAGCTGGGATCCTGGAGATCAGAGCTCCGGCAACAGTCTATAAGATCAGCTTCTCTGCTTCTCAAACCACTTTTTCATCTTGGGCCCCATATTTATGGTTAACTCTGTTTTTATTGATTTGCAAACATGTAAAGGCAGCATTGAGTACATCAGACAATCCCATATCATGACCACAAGATTACCGTCCGCCCCCCATCCCAGCCAGATCCATACATACGTAGATGAATCCCAGATATTCTTCCGGGGATGAGTGGGGAGGCATATGCAAGGAAAGTACAGCCTGGGATTGACCCGAGTAAACATTACAAGAAATCGAAGAGTGAGTGAGAAACAAAACTCCCTTAAACCCCCTTCCTCCCCCCCCTCTCTCACTCCCTCCCTGAACCGGTGTGCTAGGCGCATATCTCTTAAAAACCTTGTGTATTGGGCGCCAATTAATGAGCAGGCTTTGGGGCTTCCTCCGCCTGTTGTATTTCGGTGAGCCGAAGAAGACGAAGGCGTTTGGGTCATGTCACCTCATTCATTTCAAGGCCAGTAGAGACAGCAATGTAGTCCTGAAGCCATGTAGTCCTGAAGGATTCCGTAGAGTTCGTCAGGGTGGCTTGAATACGTTCCATGCCTATGATACCATAATTTGTGGAGTCAGCCTGTGTGAGTCGGTCGGGTCCATGTACCCCATAAAGAAAGGATATGTTGAACAGCTGCCCTCATTGTCAAGCCCATCTGTTTTCCTTTAATCAATTTCAGGGGGGAGAAGTGAGTGAGTTGGGGAGCCCTAGTAGTGGGTAGGCAGGGAATCGGGGAACTTCCGTCTCAAATTGCTTGTCAATATTGTCCAGAATATTACCCCAGTAATCAGTCAGTACCTTACAGCCCCAGAGTAAATGAGTCAGTGTACCTTCTTCATCTGGAGGTCTGTGGGAGAGATCTCTGCGCATACGAGGATGTGCCCTGGCCCAGATGAATTGTTGCACCACGCTTTGTATTTTATGGAGGGTCCCGGTGGGGGCCAGGCCTGTATGGTCTGAAAGATGTTGAGAGCTTTGGGCAGAATATTCATTTAATGGCTGCAATGCGGTCTAGACGAGACAAAGAGTGATTTTGCCACTGTCTAAGGTCTTTCTGAATGTGGGAGAGGAGCTTAGCGCAATTCTGTGTAACCATTCTTGCAACCGAAGGAGCAAGGTCTATCCCTTGATAGGTGAGTGTGTTGGGTGATTGTAGCTCTCCGTATTTTGGCCGCTATCCTCGCGTCCAGCTGCCCCACTCCCCAGATGCAAGGCCATGGATATTCCGATGTTTACCTTAAAACCGGAGAACCGACCAAAGGCCGTCAGCTCCAACAAAAAAGATTGCACCGATCGCTCGGGGGATTCTAGGGTCAACAGAATATCAGCGTATAAACTCACAGTATGGCGTCCTCCCAACCCGAATGGAATACATAAGATGTCGGGGTTATCCCGAATGTTTTGTGCTAGGGGTTCCACGTAAAGCGCAAAGAGAAGGTGTGACAGCGGGCACCCCTGTCTCGTACCCCTCTGTATTTCAAAGGGCAGGGAGCCACCCGGTTTACCTTAATGATCGCCTTTGGCCTGTCATAGCAGCTCGCAACCCAAGCTCTGAACCGATCTCCTACACCGAAATGGGTTACGGTTTTGTCGAAAAATCTCTGCTAACTCTGTCGAAAGCCTTTTCGGCATCGACTGACAGTAGCAGGGCGTTCATATTAGGGCTATGGGCTTTATCTATCAAATGTAGGAGGCGTTTAGTGTTGTCGCTGCTTTGACGATTAGATATGAAGCCGGACTGGTCTGGTTTGATAATCCCAGGGAGGTGCGGGCCCAGTCTAGCCGCAAGAACCCCAGTAAACAACTTGAGATCTAGATTGAGGAGGGAAATCGGTCGATATGAACTATACTGAGTCGCATCCTTGTGCGGCTTGGGAATGACTACGAATGTCAGCAGCCAACATGTCACGGGAGATGGTCCCTGGCCCCTGGAAGGAGTTAAAAAGCTGCGCTAATATCGGGGCCAGAAGTGGGCAGAAGGCTTTATAGAAGCCTGCCGAAATGCCATCAGGGCCCGGCGATATCAGTGGTTTGAGACGGGAAATCACCCCAATCACTTCCTCGATCTTAATGGGTGCGTCTAGTGCTTCGGCCCCCATGGCGTTTAACGCCGCTGTAGCGGCCCCCTGAAGATAGGTTTCAGGAGTAGAAGTCCCGGAGGACCTCGGCAATCTCCTTGTCTCCGCCAACCATGTCCTCCATGTCCAAGTGTTTGTATTTTTGCGCACTGGGCACGGGCCCTAAGTTTGCTGGCTAGAAGTCGCCCGTATTATCCCCTCCCACGTAGTAGGAGTGCTTCAGCCGAAGGGCTGCATATGCGGCTCATTCTAAGTCTAGTGTCGCCAGCTGCGCCCTCGCCACCTTTAGTTGACTCCATATCCAAGGTGCGCAGATGCGTTGATGTATGCGTTCTAGCTCCGTCACTCGGGCAGTAAGGAGCTCCCTCTTCTCCTTACGCTCTTTGGCTTCAGCTGCGGAAATGGCAATTAGTTCACCCCATACCACGACCTTGAGTGCCCCCCAAAGCACCGAGATCGATATCTCTGGGGTGTTGTTTGTCTTTAGATAGTCAGCGATGCATTTGTGTATTTGTTGGGGCTCTAGAGAGCACATTTTCTCTGAGTCTCCACCTCCACGGAGTTCTACGGATCGAGGGCATAGAAAGAGTCCGTATCACTGCATCATGGTCTGAGAGTGCTGCTGGGATGATGTTCATCGTATCTACCAATGTGTTTACTGCTGTGGACCCCATGAAATTATCTAACCTGGCGTAGGTATGATGCGCATGAGAGATGAGAGTAGAATGAAAATTGTGTGAGTTGGGTGTGAGCCACCCTCCACAGATCTAACAAACCCCTGTCCCTTAGCCACTCCCTCCCCGTCTTGGAGAGCGCCCCAGGTTGGCCGTAGCACTGCCCTGACTGATCTGCCTCTGCATCCGTGACCAAATTTAGATTCCCCACCCCCATCCTTCGTTCCTGGGAACTCAGGAACTCCGACAATGCCGACTTCAGAAATTGTTCTTGTCCCGGGTTTGGGGCATGGATTGAGTCCACCACTAGGGGGGTGCCCCCCACCCAAATCGAATAGGCCAGTAGACGGCCCTTAATTTCCGCCACTTTGATCCCCACAGTACCTGGGAACGATTTAGCTATCAGAATTGCCACCCCTGCCTTCTTATCTGACGTGGAGTAATAAAATCGGTGGGGAAAAGCTCGAGATCGCATACAGTGCCAGTCTTTGGGAAGAAGATGGGTCTCCTACAGCAGGCAAACTGAAGCCCCCGAATTCTCCAAGTATGATAAGATTGCTCTCCTTTTAGTGGGGTTGTTCAGCCCCTTCACGTTAAGGGTGAAAATCTGCAATGTGGATCTTGACATGGGGCAATAACGAAATCAGATTGCTTAATTTGATGGGGAAGGCCCCCACCCCCCTCTCCACCGGACTACCTCGTGAGTGCTCGACACCCTACACTTGTGAGCGTGCGCCCCATATGGACCCCCTCCCTGTATAGCACACCGGTTCCCCTTACCCTCCCCCACCTCAACACCCCCCCAACTCATTTGCCAGAAGCCCCGTCCCCTCCTCTCCCGCCCCTCCTCCCTGAACTCCCCTCTACCCTCCCTAACCCCAACCAAAAGACCACAGTGTCCCATCAGTGTTCATTGCCCATCACACTGGGATGTGGGCATGTGGTAAGCACAAAATTGGGGTTAGTGTGTGGTCCAAGTGCCCCCGGCCCCCAAACCCCCCCTCTATCCCCACCCGGCCCCTGCAATGTCAATGCTAAACAATCCCTCTGGTAAAGTCATGGGTGGGTCGCCGCAGCGGTTTCTTTCTGGATTGTTTTAAGGGCCGCCATTCTTTCTTGTGCCATGGTGTCAGAGTTTGGCCGTCATTCTTGGTTAGGAGAGCGTTTGCACCCCACTTTCTGTCATCCGTTTCCTGGCGATCGTTGTGTACGGCTGGTTGACTCTTCCGTGGCTCGATGTTCCAAGCCGAGAATCGTACAAGTTTCTTGGAGGGAGCGGAGTTAGTGGAGCTTGCCATTCAATTTAAAGATCAGGCGAAAGGGGTGGCCCCAGGAGTACGCCACTCCTTGTTCTTTCAGATGAGTGGTCACTTCTCGAAAAGCCTTCCTCTTTGCATGTGATGGAAGCCAGGTCTTGGTAGAGAGCAATGGAATGCTCTTGATATATTAATGGTTGTTTCGATGGAGGCTCCCTCAGTATTTGTTCTTTGAGAGGAAAGTCAGGCAGGAAGGCTAGTATGTCTGGGTGAGGAGCAGGAGCCCGTCTCGCCAGCCGTACACTGTGTGCCCGGTCTATGCGGATTGCAAAGTCCTGTGATTCCCCTAATGTCACAAAACAGTGCCTGGAGATATTGGGTCACTTCCGTCCCTTATGTTTTCGAGGGGACCCCTGAGACTCATATGTTGTTTCGTCTTGAACAATTCTCAGGGTCCGTGTGCGCCTGCAGGTCCAGTTGTTGATCTCCTAAGCGGATCACTTCTTGTTGGAGTTGCTCGATCTCTTCTCCTTTGGTTAGTTCCCGTTCTTCAATCGCTGCTACTCTATCCCCGATTTCACCTCACTCCCACCATGGGCCGTCGTGGCAACAGGTTGATGCATGTTGTGGAAAAGTTGTGAGGCCCGCTGTGCAGCCCTTCTTGTACTGCCCCCCACAGAGGGCCCCTCCACCTCCCGCCGGAGCCCCGCCCTGATGAGACTCCCCAGTCCCTCGATGCTAGCAGGTCGGTTTCTCTGTCTGGCGCTGCACCTCTTGTCGCTGCTGTCACACCCTGGTTGCCAGATCCACTCTCTGAGGGCGCGCACCAAGCCCGCCCGTCACTCCTTCGTGGTAGGCCTCCAGTACTGGCCAGATGATCGGGTGGTGTCTATCAGCCCACTGCGCTGCCCCGTCTGTCTGCACTCACCAGGTCCCGTTCACCCTTCCACCACGCGTGGCTGGTTCCGCTCAATGTACACCAGGCCCCGGACACTAATCTGGCCCACCCGGAAGGCCCACTGCACCCTCAGGTATAGGCGCTCGTAAATGTAGGCCTCCGGCTCTCCGGGACGGTGGTGGGGAGGCCCTCAGCGCTGCCCCATCTACAATATTGCTCACCGGGCCCCTCTCAGTCCCCCAGGCCACCACTATTGCAGCTAATGCACTGGATCCGTGTCACACCTCGGGTACCAGCCCCAAGGCTGGCGTCCCTCCGCCGTGAGTCTAGGCACCCTCAATTCATTTCTCCACTCTCTCCCAGCCTGTCTGTCTCACTCAGCAGTACCTTTACTTGCTGTCGTGTGTGCTGGGGTGCAACAGCTCTGCGATGCCAGGCTCCGCTGCCCCGTTTACAGTCCTCTGGGGCCCCTGATCACAGCTTCGGCAGAAACTCTAACCTCTGCAGTGCGGAGCCGCCATTTTCTGGCTCCCCCTCCCGCCGTCGCTAAGCTGCCCTAAAACACCGGCTGGGCCAAGATTCCAAGTCGTCTGCTTCACAACTGCCCCCCCTTCCAAGTCTCTGTTGTCTAGTGGCAGAAGGGGTTGGGTCAAGATCTTTCTTCCGCCACGGGTTCACGGTTGTCCGCCTCTTCCTCAAGGCCTGGTGTGACCCTGTCTGGGGTCTACCCTCGCCACGCTCCCGAGCGATGGGTAGCGGGAACGCTCCCCCGCAGGCCTCCGAGCTGCTCTTCACTGCTCGCCAGTCACCGCTGTTCACTCGCTGCTGTGGATACTGAGGGCTCTAGTTAATCAAGCCGGACGGCTTACCCCGCTCACACCAACCACACTTATCGCCGCCACTCTTGGTGTCGCTCTGGCAGCAGCACTAGACGCTGTCCAACCTGGGTGCCATTTTCCCCCCGGCGCTTCCCGCCCTCGGAGGATCAACCGGCACATCTAGCGAGAGCGAACCTTCTCTTCTTGCGCTCTCAGGAGTGCCGCCTCTCTTCTCCTCTTTTTCCCGATGTTCTTGGCGTCCAAATGAGGGATTTCTGTTGCGATACGGCCGGATGAAAGTGCCAGGAGCGAGGATCCTCCGGGACAAGCGACCGTTTAGACCATCATCTTGGTCACGCCCCCTGGGCCCCATATTTAAAGCCAAGTCCTGCACACATGCTGAAGGCCACACTTGTTCACTGTTGAATTTCTAGTGAATTATTGTTAGAAATGGGAATTCTGGTTGGCTAGGGCATGTGTCTTAACCTGGCAGAAAACACCACTGTAGTCAGGGCAAGGGAGTTAAAGACCAAAATCTGAAAGAAACATGTTACTTATAGATTCCTTACCTTAGAATTAACCCCAGGCGTCAGAATGGATTCAGAAAGTTTTTCGTCAGCTGTACCACTGCGTGTCGAAAGGTGGCGTTGGTCGGCTCTGCATCCATCGTTTGCATCGTGGTCGCCGGGATGACGTCGCAGGAGCTAACGCTGCCCTCGCGCACTGACGTCAGTTCTTTCTTTTTCCGCGCCAGCCAGTGCAGATCCGGAGAGAGCGGTACCTCCAGTCATTTTGAGCATTTTTTGTCGACATCTTTTGAGTCTACGACTCCTGGTGCACGTAGGGATGCCTGGCTTCAAGGCTTGCGGATCCTGTTCCCGACTTATGTCCGTTAAGGATCTGCAGCGCATGTGCCTCTTTTGCCTGGAGCGCGACCACGACCCCAAGTCACGCTCAGACTGCCGGTCCATGGCTCCGAAGGATTTGCGGGAGCGGTCCCGAAAGCTTCTTGAGCGCCGGCAGTTGACTCCGCGCCATTCGAGGTCCCGGTCGTGAGAGAGGTCGAGGGACAGGTCGTGGAGCCACCAGCACTCTTCCAAGTCTTTGCACTCTGGGTCCGGTAAGTCAAAGCACAAGAAGAAGTCGAAGAAGCATAGTCGCTTTTTGACTTCTCCCCGTCGGTTGGCAGACGTGACGAGGGATGCGGGCGCTGCCCCTCCTACGGCTCCGCGTGTGAAGTCCGATAGTGGACTCTGGGCTTTCCTCCCTTCCTGGGACCCGGGGCGACTCCTGCCCAGCTTCGTAAATGTTACGAGGCGCTGCACGCCATCTTTGGGCAGCCTGAACCTGCCGGCGTGCCTTCGGGCCCAGCGGACTCTGTAGGGGGACCTAGGCCTTCTCCGCCATCGGCTCCGGCGCCTCCGGCCCCCTTTGGATCCAGGCCTGGATCCAGATTGGTGCCGGTTGACCTTACAACACCTTCACCGGCGCCCCTTCCTTCGGCACCTCTGCCGCAACTGATGCCGGTCGTGCCCCCGGCCGGTGTCGACTCCTGCCTCCATCCTAATGTGGAACCGGAACCGGACTGGCATTGCGTGACTTCAGATCCGGCGCAGAGCGGGGTTTTTATGTTCTTGTTCACTCCTGGGGTCCCTATTCAGCCAGATTGGCACCCAGAGGATGAGGACGAGGACTGGGCGGGGTCAGGTGACCCCCTCACTGATCAGCTAGACTTTGAGCAGGACTGGATAGAGGAACTGGGGGATGCCAGTGATCTAGACACCTCTCCTGAACTTGGCATATTGTCTCCTCCTGCCGTGGCTACGGAGGAGAGAGCGACATACACAGTGTTGTCTTGTAGGGCGGCCGAGGCTCTCAACCTCGAGCTTCCTACGGTGGCGGTCAGGACTAACCTCCTGACAGAGGTGCTTCTGCCAGCTGCGAGCTCTTCCGAGCCCCTGCTGCTGTTTAATGAGGCCCTTACCCATGTCCTGTTTGGCACTAGGTCCATGCCCAACACGGGGGCTCCCGTGGATAGAATGATTGCTTGACACCACCGCCTGGCCCCGGGCGACCCCAATTTCCTCTCCCAACACCCCACTCTGGAGAGCTTGGTGGTCCAAGCCTCCACTTCAAGAGCGCCTTCTCTACTGCGCCACCGTAAAGGGAATCCAAGAAGCTGGATCATCTTGGGAAGAAGATTTTATCTTTCTCCAGCTTGGGACTGTGGTCGGTAAACACTGCATGTCTATTGGGCCGTTATTCCCACTCTGTGTGAGATATGGTGGCGCAGGTGCTGCCTCAGTGTCCGGAGGAGGCCCGGACAGTGCTCTCCCAGGCTGTTGCCGCCGGTAGAGATGCAGTGAAGTTTACCATCCTTTGTGGACTGGATACCCCCGACTTCCACGTCAGTAGCCCTTCGTCGCTACGCCTGTATGAAATCGACTGGCTTTTCCGGGGATGTCCAGAATACCCTCATGGACGTGCCTTTTGATGGCCGTCGCCTTTTTGGCGACAAAGCGGACAACGCTCTAGAGCGTTTCGAGAACTTCACATTTCCAATTCAAAGATAAAATGACTTAGCCAAAATGATAGTCTCCTTAAGTACTCTGTTAAATCTCTCAACCATAACATTGGCCTCGGGATGGTAAAGAGAACACATTTTGTGTGTAAAACCTCTAGAAGCTAGAACATTTTCCATCTCTCGTGATGTGAGTTGAACTCCATTGTCAGTCAAAAAGGACTCCGGTATGCCTTCCTTTGCAAACAATTCTTTCAAGCATGAGATCACACCTGTAGAGTCTATTATTGATAAAAAAAAACTTCAGGCCAAAATGAGTACATGTCAGAAATAACCAAAAGAAATATTTGTGAATCATTGCTATGTATAGGGCCAAGGATATCTAAAGCAATGTCTTGCCAAGGCCCAGACGGCTGTTTCCTTACGATCATGGGTTGAACCCTTTGACACTTAGATTTGTCACTCAAAGTACATGGCACACAATATTGTAAAACACGCTCGATTAGTTTGTCCATGCCAGGCCACCAATAAGACATTCTTAATCTTTCTTTGCTTTTGGTAAAACCAGCATGAGCAGAATGAACCAAATCAACTTAACTATTTTCTAAGACTACTGGGTGGAATCCACCTCGTGCCACGAAACAATAATCCATTCTCTACAGACAATTTCGTATATTCCAAAATTGTCTAGTGAGATCACATCCCACCTTATTGTTAATCCAACCTTTTTACATAAGAGCCACAACTTCAGCCAAAATAGAGTCCTTAACAAGCTCTTCACTCCACCTCCTTTCCGAAATCACATCATGGTCCACCACACATACCCATTCATCACATTTGTCTGAAACCTCGTCTTCAAAAGATTCTTTGGGAATAAGCAGTGACAACACATCAGCAACCCCATTGTCCACACCCGGAATATACTTAAGTGAAAAATTGTACTCTTGAAGACCAATGATCCACTTAGTAATTCTACTTGAAATTAAATCCAGACCTTTTTTTATTAATTATCTCCACTAAAGGCATGTGATCAGTGTGAACCTCAGTCAATTTCCCAAAGAATTTTCTTTAACATTTTAATGGCCCAAAATACAGCTAAAGATTCCCTTTCCACTACTGAATAACGCGTCTCCAGATCGCTCAAACTACGAGATATAAACATCACCTTTGACATTCCAGTAGGACTATGCTGTTGTGAAACAGCCCTCAATCCTTTCTCACTAGCATCTGTGATAAGAATGGGCTTCATTTTGGTGTCAAAGCTTCTAAGAGAAGGTGCTCCATTCAATTTTTTCTTAATATTAACAAACTCTTTCTCACAAAGATCTGACCACACAAAATCAACACCCTTACGTAACAGATATCTCATGTGTATAGTGGAATCCGCAAAATACTTCACAAATTTAGCATAATATTCAATTATGCCCAAACATTTAATCAGTTCACACTTATTACTGGGAGAACTCATATTTTGAATGGTATTAATTAATTAAATTTTATGTCTCACTCCATCACCACTTATATTATGACCTAGATAGTTTATAGAATGTGATCTGAGCTTACACTTCTCCATCTTAACCGTAAGATTGTATTCACACAATTTTTTAAGGACCATCCTTAATCGAGAATCGTGCTCATTTACATAATCTCCAAATATAAGGATATCATCCTGATAAATACACACTCCTCTCAGACCTTTAAGTACATTCTCCATGACCCGCTGGAAAACAGATGAAGCAGAAACTAATCCGAATGGCATGCGTATGAACCTAAAAGTGCCAGAGGGCGTTATGAAAGATTTAAAGTCCCTGCAATATTCTTCCAATTCAATCTGGTGATAAGTGGAAGAGAGGTCGATTGTGCTAAAAACCTTTGCCCCACCAAATAGAACCAACAGCTCGTTAATATTTGGTAAGGGATACCGATCCACTATCTCACACTTATTACGCTGCCTCAAATCAATGCAGAGGCGCATATCACTATTCAGATTTCTGGCAGCCACTACTAGAGCCAACCCTCGGATCCCTTCTACTTCTTCAATGGTACCTGCCTTCTTTAGTTTGGAGATCTCTTTTTGCATATCATCTCTCACTGAAGTAGGAACACTCCTCACTTTGCAGCACACTGGTATGGCATCATCTCTTAATTTAATCT
The DNA here is from genome assembly GCF_964261635.1 of Lissotriton helveticus. NCBI lineage: Eukaryota > Metazoa > Chordata > Amphibia > Caudata > Salamandridae > Lissotriton > Lissotriton helveticus. The sequence goes on along the minus strand of NC_136061.1, from coordinate 1,911,708,275 downwards.
TGTGTTGATACCCTCTCAAACATCCCAACTCTTGACTGAAGACACTGGGAAATTCATTTTCTATATTGTGTATCAATTCATCATCACCATATCCCACCACAGAATTTACTTTGTCTTTTACTTGAATGGGAGGATCGATATTAGGATCAAGAAACACACCTAATTCACCCTGGTGAATCCACCTGATGACACTATCCCCCTTCTTGGATACATACATTTTTCCTGACACTAGCCTGTTCTTATATTCAATGAGACCAATAAAATAGCCTTGGAGTTTGATAGGCTCACCTCCATATGCTAAAGGTATAATGTGGAGTGGTGTGGCTCACTGGTTAGAGGCGGCAGACCCGGAAGCAGAGGACGGCCCGGGACCAGGGTTCAATTCCCGACGCGGCAGGGTCGTGGACCAGGGTCAGCGGACTCGATAATTCTCGCCTCGGTGCCTACTCTAACCAGGGATCACACTCGGCAACTCTGGGCATTAGCTTGCCTCATCTCCACAACGGCACCCCACAAACGCCGGGGATGCCTGGTTTCACCTTGGAGATACCCAGTAGGGACCATCTCACAGGGAAAGCCAGGACGGGTTCCCCAGTGGTCTATAGCGCAGAGATACTCCTTCGGGAGTCGATTCTAGCGCTTTAGAAACCCACAATTAATTAATTAATTAATGTCAGGTTTTAGGAGGGAGACCTTATCTTTCAGCATTTTGAGATCCAATTCATTAGAAACAATTATGGTTTTTGCCCCAGAATCGAACAGGACTCTAGTGCTTTCCCCTTCAACAGTAATACAATCAAAAGGACAAGACGTTTTACTAATTCCACTTTGAACCTGTACTACAATTTGCCCACACTCAGTCATCTGGACTTGTTTCAGCATTATTTTCCTCATAAACTTCCACCTTCTTAACTCTGATAGGCGCATTGCTTTTGCACATTGAAGTAGCATGGCCTTTCTTTTTGCACTTGCTACAAGTTTGATTCCAAGCCGGACAACTTTTATCATTTGAAAGATGACCGGTTTCCCACATCTGTAACACTTTCGTTTCATCCATTTTTCTCTCATTACCTCTTTATCAGGTGGAGGGTTGTATTTACTTTTCACCACCCTAATATGACTCTTATCTTTAATCGCGTTAAGTTTAGAATCCTTTTTTATCACTGCAACACATTTCATTGAGTGTTCAATTCTTTTTGCTACAGTGAGAACTTCATCTAAGGTAGGCACGTCACGTAACCAACGTTCTTCCCTAACCTTTTCAATATTACACCCAAACATAAACTGATCACGGATGTGTTTCAGTCAAATTCTCAAATCTGCATGAAGAAGCAAGTTTTCTTAAATGGTCACATAAGTCTCTATTTTTGGCGAATTGATACCTTTCCAGGATGCTGCTCACCTTTGGTAAATAATGTTTATCTAGTTTTTTTATACAGATTTCATAATCCTTAAGATTACTGGATTCAGTAGGAGAAAGATCTGGAAGGTGATCAAATACATCCTGGCCTTCTGAGCCTAAGCAATGTAGAAGTAAAGAAGATTTTCTATCAGTACTGAGTGAGGGGCCACAAACTCTAGCATACCACCTTCCATTTTTTCCACTGGCTAGAAGGAACACCAGGACTGGACAGAAAGAAAGGAGCTGCAGTAACGTTTTGCATTTTGATAAAAACAATACTACAAACCTACAGCCGACCCCTCTGATCTGAACAACTACCGTTCCATTACCAATATTCCCACTCTCGCCAAACTGCTGGAAAAATGCGCACAACTACAATTGACCAAACACATTGATCAGTTTGACCTCCTCAACCCTCATCAATCAGGCTTCCGAGCAGAGCACAGTACAGAAACTGCTATGACTCACATAATTGACGACGCACTTCAAATGCTAGATCAAAACGACACCTGCCTCCTCATCCTTCTGGATCTCTCTTCAGCATTTGACACCGTTAAACATGAGAATTTACTCGAACTACTAAACACAAGAATGGGTATATCTGGAACTGTTCTCAAGTGGTTCACTTCCTTTCTACACAACAGGTCGCAGAAATTCAAGAGCAACAACCTGATGTCCTCGCCAATACCTGTTTCGCTAGGCGTCCCACAAGGATCCTCCCTATCCCCGACTCTGTTCAACCTAGTTATGGAACCTCTCACCACCTTGCTACAAGCATCCAATGTACACTTTCACATGTACGCCGATGACACCCAACTTTATCTCAAATTACAATCCCCCAAAGACATTTTGCTCCTGAACTCAACGATCAGAAGTACCCAATCCTGGCTTGCAGATAATCATCTCAAACTCAATGCTCTGAAAACAGAATTCCTTTTGATCTCACCTCCAGCGAAGATCTCTACCACTTAAATTTGGGCTTAAACACCTAACCGCACTCAATGTCCAACCCACCATTGTGGACTCAGCAAAATCTTTAGGCATAACACTTGACACCAATCTCAACATGCAGCAACATATCAGCAAGGCAACTAAGGGATCGAACTTCTAAATAAATACCCTGAGGAAACTTAAACCCTTCCTCCCAGCCAAAGACTTTCAAACCGCAGTACAAGCACTAGTCATCCCTCGAATAGAATATGGCAGCATCGCCCTCTGCGGTCTCCCCCTAACTACTACCGCACCCCTAAGAGCTTCTCTAAACGCTGCAGCGAGACTCATCACTGGGTCAAAAAAGCATTCTCATATCTCCCCTGACTTGAAATCCCTGAACTGGCTGCCTTTTGAAGCCAGAATACATCTGAAAATCGCCAGCTTGACACACAAGGCAGTACACCTGAACTCACCCGGCTACCTCACTCAGAAGCTGACAATCTCTGGCGGCTCTAGAGGCACAAACAATCTTCTGCTGAAGCCTCGAAGATTCCGGAAGGAAAAAACCTATAAACGCTCCTTCTCAGGAATGGCACCTAGGATCTGGAACTCACTCCCTCCCGAAACCAGGCTCATCTCCTCCACTACACTCTTTAAGAAAGAAGTAAAAGCTATCCTCATGGCTAAATACACCTGTTTCGGACTCTTTAAAGATCTGTACTATTTGTTCGACCGCTTTGCTTATTTGTATGAATTGTATTATTGATCTACATGATTGGCTTTGCCCCCACCTATTTGTACTGCTAGATTTACTGTCTTACCTGTATGACTATGCTCCCTCATCTACCCCTTCTTTGTAAAGCGCTCTGATATCTGCAAAGATCTTGTCCGCGCTATATAAAACTTTCAAAATAAATAAAAATAAATACTTTTAAAGTATTCTACTAATGTGGTCATATACCTAAGAATAATGGCTACAAATAATTAAATATGCTCAGAATAATACCTGGAATTTCAATAATATCAATTAAGTGTGTGTATGTTACTGCGAACACTCTAGGTATTATCGCACCAAACACCTCTAGTGCGCGCACTGCTGAGGTAACACACTATGCTGAGTATAATTTCCTGTAGTATGAAGTGCAATTAGTGTGCGCATCACTGAGTTGAAAAGCAATGCAGAACTTTTCCCTTCTAGTATGCGTATCACTGAAATGACACGCTGTGCTGAAAGTTACCTCTAGTGTCCGTATTACTGAAGTGACACGCTATCATGAATCAATTTCCTTTAGTGTGCGCATAACTGAAGTGACACGCTATCATGAAACAATTTCCTTTAGTGTGCGTATCACTGAAGTGACACGCAAACATGAAACAATTTCCTTTAGTGTGCGTATCACTGAAGTGACACGCTATAATGAAACTATTTCCTTTAGTGTGCGTATCACTGAAGTGACACGCGAGCCTCGTTCTCTGTAACCAGGCAACGACGTTGTTTAATCCTTCAAAATGGCGCCCCTATGTACATTCACGTAATGTAGAAGTCAACGCGGTGCGCAGACGCAGAACGTGGACTCCGTAGCGATGAAGAGAAGAACGCGCTACATCGATGAAAATGTCATAAAGGTAAGTTCGCGCTGGGTGATTTTACAATTGCTAGTTTATTATTAAAACTCCTGTTCGTGCAGACAACTTGACCACAATAGGATTCATTTCGAAGTGTAGATTTAATTTTTGCTCGCGCTGGCAGCTTGACTCAAAATAATTACAGTCAATAACTGAAATAGGAGATGCAAATATACACTGCCACAGTCTGAAATCGGAGATGCACACAAATAACTTGATCCAAATGTAATTATTTCAAAGTTTGTGCGTTTAAACCTTCCCATGCACTGGCAACTTAAGTAGGATGTAATACACAGCAAATCTGACAATGGTGCAACTTCCTTTAAAGTCAGAAGAAGAAAAACGCACATCAAGGCAGGTTGTAGAGAAATCACCAGTCCAAAGACAAATACGGATGAGCCCGCATCGAATTCATAACCTCCCAACCCCAACACATATTTAAGGGGCGATTATACGGCGACGCTCCCAATCCCCAGACTATACAGGAAATTCCAATTATTCCTGATGAGAGAGAGTGGTAGTCACTCAGAGTACAAGGAATTTCTTCTCCCTTTAATAATTATCTCTCCAAATTCTTGTGTTGAGATCTTCTTACTTCATCCTGCCGACTACGCTAGTGAAGCATTCCTGAAGTAAAAGACAGAACACAGGAAGGCTGTTTCTTGTAGATTTATTCATATAAGAAGCTCCCATCCAACAGCAAAGAGGCATGAACATCAACTGACACTCTCACCCAGTTACATCATATTCAACCTAGAACACCGTGACATGTATAGAATTCCAATATGACATAAACACTGAGAAACTAAGCATGAGAAAAGAACTCCACACTATCTCTCGGCCATCTCAGGCCTTCCTTCGGCTTCCAAATCAGCCTTCTCTTTTCGAGTCCCCGGTTGTTAATCATTTCTTGAAAGACATAACTCATCTCTTTCCTTCTATTCCCTTCATATGCCTCAGTGGGACTTGAATCTCGTCTTAACCTATTTAATGTGCGCTCCCTTTGAGCTGCTTCACAACTGTCCTTTGAGACTTCTGACGCTTAAAACTGCATTTCTGGTAGCCATCACATCTGCCAGAAGAGTGAGTGAGCTCCAGGCTCTTTCATCCAATCCTCCTTTCCTGTCAGTCCATCCGGACAAGGTGGTTCTCAGGACTCATCTGTCCTTTCTGCCCAAGGTTGTCACTACCTTTCACATCGGGCAGACCATCACTTTGCCCACCTTCTTTCCACCTCCGCATCCTTCGAAAGAGGAAGAGAGGCTCCACTGTCTGGACCCAAAACGTGCGCTTTCCTTTAATCTGGATCACACAAAGCAGTTCTGGGTGGATGACCAGCTCTTTGACTACGTGGGTGCCAAGAAAGGTCCGGCCGTACACAAAAGATGGGTCGTTCTATGTATCAAAGCATGCTATTCCCTGGCAAAGAAGGAGCCTCCAGTGAGGCTGCGCGCCCATTCCACCATGGCGACGGCAGCAACTACTGCTTTGGGCCGAGGGGTTCCTGTGAATGACATCGGTCAGGCAGCTACATGCACTTCGTTGCACACATTTACGAAATACTACTGCCTTGACAGTCAAGTGTGGAGAGCCGGCTTCTTTGACCGTTCTGTTCTCCAGGACTTTCTGGTGTTATCTTGGTTCGCAGACCCACCTCCGGGGTTGGTATTGCTAGGGTATCTATTTTAAGGTAAGGAACCTATAACTAACATGTTTCTTTCAGATGAACAAGTTACTTACCTTAGGTAACTATATATCTGTAAGAAACAAAGGTTAGTTATAGATTCCTTACCGCCCCAGCCCATCCTCCCTGTTCTGCGAACTAATTTCTACGGGGTAAGGATATCTTTTCAGGGCCCGAGTTTTGTGCACCAGTGGTCAGCGTCTTGCATGGCTCTGTGTTTCTGGTCCGGAAAGTCGTGTACAGAACTGACGTCAGCGCACAAGGGCGGTGTCTAAGTAGCTCCCGGGAAGTCATCCTGGTGACCACGACCCCAACAAAGGACGCAGAGCTGACAGACGCCGCCTTTCAATGTGCAGAGGTACTTTCTGGATCCAGTCTGACACCTGGGGGTAATTCTAAGGTAAGGAATCTATAACTAACCTATGTTTCTTACAGATATATAATTTCCCGAAGGTAAGTAACTTGTTCGATAACACCTGGTCACCCCCTTGGTAGCGCTGTCAGAGGCAATGTGTAAAGCATTTGCGCAACACACACACACCACACCACCCCACACCACCCCACCACCCCTTCACACAAGGTTATGCAAAAATAGCCTTATCCATAAAACACATTAGAACATATCACATATATACACTGTGCCACCGGGCACTTGTCATGTATTTACAGGGATCACATAATCATTAGGCCAATCGGGCCACTGTCATCTTATCACAACTCACAGGTAGTGAGGACAATCAGTATCTACTGGCAAGAGTGCACTTAGCACAACACATTAGGCATAAACCTTACATTAGGGGTCACCAGTAACTACTGGTAGAATCACACTGACCTAACACATTATGCATTACATCAACAGCCGTGCACCATAGTGAAGACTAGTAGGGTGCACACATTATAAATCTATTATGCCCACCTTTGGTATATCACCATTACTGTACATAGGGTGTAACCCAGAAAAGTGGTTACCACAACTAAGGAGCAGCACCTGCGCTCCTGCTACCTGTACTGTAGCAACTGTCCTTTCTTGCTTAGGCTCCGGGGCTACCTGCCCGCGTCCTACAGGGAATGCGATCATTTTGAGGAGATCCTTTCTCCCTTGAGACCATGGGGCCTCGTTCGAGGTTCCACCCCGTTCCTGGTAACTAAGAATGTCCCCTGTGCCCAGCACACCAAATAAGGAGGCGGGCACAACATACACCCAGCCTTTGCCCGACACAAGCAGAAAACTGCCGGGTGTGTGGCCAGAATCCCGTAACTCCTTTCCCTGCCCCATAGCGCTGCAGCCCGTCCGGAGACCTCCTGGGCCGTGCAGACTCCTGCAAACGCTATGCACGTGGGCGGCCTCACCTCGGTTCCTGGACCGGGAACAAGGAATTCTGTTCAAGTGGGTGCTTCTGCGGCACGGAGCCATAGCGTTGCAGCTCCCTCCTGCCGAGCACGTCCTTGCTGCCCTAAAGCTCGACGTGTCGTCCTGCTGGGCGGGGCTGCCGAGGGTCACGTCTCTCTATCCCCGCCTGGTTGTGGTTGCTAGGCAATGCCTACTACCCTGTGTCGCGGCTGGAGACAGCTATCTCAGCTCCGGACTCAGGTGACCGGCAGTGAGCAGGGCAGACTTTTATTCTTCCCTGGCGGTCAGCTCTGGAAGCAGGACACCCTACAGAACCACGCAGACTGGCAGCACTGTCAGTCCACATGAGCCCTCTTCACGCGCTTCCTCCCAGCACCAGGGATGAAGAGGTAGTGCTCCACAGGCGTTTTCTACCAGCCATAAAAGTGCTCATCATGCGCTAGGGTTTTTCAAGACAGGGGGCACACCAGCAAAGTGTCCCCAGGTAGGCCAGCAACGAAAAACCGGCTGCAGGGCACAGTGCCCTTGAGCGCAAAAAACCAAAGCACTCTGCACGCTTGGCTGCAGGGTGAGCCCACACCGGTGGGCTCAGGCCAGTTACTCCAGCGCGCAACTAGCCAGTTCCAGGGTCAAAAACCCTGTAAAGATAAAAGCGTTCGAGTCTGCCCAGCCCAGCCCTGGGACAAGAGTGCTGGGGGCACACCAGCAGGGCGCAGCCAGGTAGGCCAGCACAAGGGGCCTCAGAAACAGGTGGGCAGTCCTTAGGTGGTTCCCCGTGGCTGGTCCAGCAGCCCGCCGGCCACGAGTTCCAAGTAAGCACCAGTTCACATGGGGTCACAGTCCCGATATCTGTATTACCCAAGGTCTTTGTTCTGCCCTGGTACAGGGCTCCGAGCTCGGTCCAAATCAGTTCTGGGGACACTTATCAAGTGCACAACACTCCCCATTGTAAGGGTAGGGCCTGGCCCCAGACACACCACAGAGGGGCAGAGCCATCCTTGTGGAAGGCAGGCGCAGCCCTATTCAGGTTCAGGCGCTACTCCTTCCACTACTCCAAATCCAAATCAGGCCTATTCAGCCTCACCCAGACCCTCTAGGGCCACTGCATCTCCCCAGCCCCTGTCACTCCAAGGCCAGACAGTCAATACATAAGAGGCAGGCACAAAGACACATAGCACACAGAAATGCCTACTTCTAAAAGTGACATTTCTAAAATAGGGATGATAAATCTGCAAACAATAGTACGCAGCATTTATCACCACGATTCCAAACATAACAAACTTGATCACGGTACTCCTCTCATGTCAGGAATTACCACTGAAGCACATATCAGGGAATCCCCAATGCACTCCTATGAGAGGGCAGCCTCACAACAGTGAGAAACCAAATAGGATGTTTGTCACTATCAGGACATGCCACACAGTTAAGGCACATGTCCTACCTTTTACCTAAACCACACCCTGCCAATAGGGCTATCTAGAGTCTACCTTAGGGGTGACTCGTATGTAGTGAAAGGGGAGCCACATATGTGGCAACTTTGTGTGCCATGTCACAGCAGCAGTAAAATGCGTACGCAGGCCCTGCAATGGCAGATGCCTGAGATAGGTTTGAAAGGCTACTTTGGTGTTTGGCACAAGCAGCGCTGCAAGCCCACCAGTAGCATTTAATTTACTGGCTCTGGGTATATGAGATACCACTGTACAAGGTACTGATAGGTAATGAAATAAGCCGGTATAGACCAGTGTTGCCAAGTTTACCTTAGAGTGCACATGCACTTTAACACTGAACAGCAGTGATAAAGTGCCCAGAGTCCTAAAACCACCAACAACGGGTCAGGAAAAATACAGGAGGAAGGCAAAAGGTTCTCGCATGACCCTGCAAAAAGGGCCAAGTCCAACATTATGCCCCCCCCACATTTGCTTTTGCCACAGTACCCACATTTCAGCAGCAGCAACTGCAGAAACATGTGCTCTTTTTTTGAGATGTTAAAGCATCAGAGAATCATATCGTCCACTCAGCCAGGCAAGTCTAACCCTTTCATTTTCTACGCATAAGTGGTATGTTCATGCTATGTATTATGAGCAGTCACTAGGTACTATGTCATTCTTCAGGATTCTATAAGACTGTGTCTAGTGCATCATTTAATTACTTTCTTGGAAGTTTTTCCAGCTGTGAAAATTGACCAGGAACACAAAATAAAATCCACATTGCCACAAATGTCTTACATTTTCTGGTTTATTTTCTAAATGCTTTCAACCTTAGTACATTCAATTCTGCTGAATTCTAAAGACTAAAACCTGTGATGAAAACCTATTGAGTGAGAAGGAAAACACATAATTTGCTTGAACCTATTGTACAAAATTATGACAATGGTCATCATGTTCAAAACTTATACTCCCAACTCTGTGCCCTACATCTGAGAAGAGTCTTCCTTGGGGTACCGTGGTGTAGAGTGGTTCTGAGGAGATTAATGTGGTAAATGTTTGATTATTGGGTCTCATGTAGATCAATAAAATCTTTAAATGCTGTCCTTTGTTGTTAATTGTCTGTCAGAGTCAGTGTTGGGGCTGCTTAATGCCTGGCCTAGTCGTGTCTCGTTCCTTTCAGGCAGTGCGTCGTCTGTGTCTCACTTTTCATGTTCTGGCGCTTTTTGGCAGCATTTGTTCAGGTTGCTCTTTTTGTTGATGGCTATCTTTATGGGCTCTGCATGCTTTAATGACAAAGCATCACTTAATTTTACAACCCTTTTAAGATTTTAAAGCCACAGTAAATTATATGAAAAGGAAGAAGTTAGCCCTACCAAATGGAAACTTGATGGATTAGCTTCTCTGTAAAGCCATCTACACCCTTCTTCATGTCCTCTCTTGGCACTTTGCACTTTCGTAGCCTGCATTGCAAGTAGATAGATTTGATGCTTTAGTAGGATGTCTAATCTATGCAAGTTCATGACGAGGTTATTACCCTCTAATATAAACTGCAAGATCTGCAACTGGAATTTTCACGTGACCACTACAGTGCCAGTGGTCAACAGTTTTCCAGGTCGTCGTGTGTTCTTTTGTGTACAGTCGGAGCTAACTCTTAACTTCTCATTCTTTACATGCGCCTTATCAGCATATTTACATTTACTAATTGATTTAGCGCAGATGTAGTGCATTATAAAAACATCAGGAATATATAGTGAGTTACTAGATCTTACTTTACATATCCCTTTAAAAAGTTAGCTTCTCTTTTTTTTTCGTCTCTCATTTTTCCACACTGGTTGCTTAATTTCTTTTTTGCTTTGTCACTTCATGAATAGTTTAGTTACAATTTTTGATGTGCCAAAACAGCCATCAAGCATCGTGCTTATTGCCAAAAATAGTGTACCCGATTATAAATTAACTGAAAAGATAGAAAACACATTCTTCCAGAAGCCAATAAATATTCAAGGTGCTATAGCTCTAGAGAAACTTTAATTTGATGTATGTGATCTTGCAGCAGGAGTTATTGTTATTTATATCAGTAGTCTGAGCATAAGGGGACGTAACAAAGGGGGATTATGTACTTATGTGTCTAACCTTCTGAATGATTTAGTAGTGAAATGTGAGAATGAGTCTGACTATTATCAGATACTGCTAGTAAGCTGTGGGGTGAAAAAAGGAAACCGTCCTAATAAACTTCTATTATAATATCCAGAAACCAGAAATTAACAAGGTACTAGAAGAGTTGTGAGAAGTTGGCCTGATATGTGATGTCCACTTTTCTAGTGGGCACATTGTAGCAGTCCAAACAACCCTTATGGTGATGGTTGTAAAGTCAACCTTCTAGACCAGCTATCCTAGTGGTAGCATGGACAAAGCAGGCTTAGGCTAAACTCAAGAGGGAATGTGAAGCCAGCTGTTTTATTTATTTTTATTTATTTATTTATTTATTTTTTGCACTTGTAATGCGCACAGATACCCACAAAGGGTTTCCCGGCGCCATATGCAATCCCTTTAATACCAAGTGAAAGGACACCACACAGGTTATATATATAAAATATATGTATTTATTACTAAATTAATCCTCTGACCTCTTTGAGGTCAGAGGCACAAGCACATAACAAGATACTCAATTATAATACAATAAGTTGCACAAAATACAGTAATGCCCTAGGGGCACTTCGAACCATATACTAAAATAGTGGTATAAGAACCACGTCACGAACAAAGGATAGTCCTAGGGCCTGGAGAATCGCTGGGGCTACGGTGTACTACCAAAGGATAGGGAGCAGGAGGCCCACGGGATGCGTGTGCAGTGTCTTTACACACACACACGAGTTACCATAGAGTTAGAATGGGAATGAAAGAATTGGAAACTAGTTCTTTTAGGTCACTTCCGGATGGACAAGGAGAAAGCTACTTGAAAGTTAGACACTAGGATAGTAAATACCCCCAGGAGCACCGAAGTACTCGCGTTACCTCACCCACAGGAAGCGAGTGCATAGGTGTCAAAGTGTGTCGGGTTTCGTCGCTGATTCCTATGGAGCCTTGGAGAAAGATGCTGCAGGCGACCAGGAGGGAAGTGTCCAGTTGGATCCAAGGGCGGATCGAGGATGAAGAGTACCTGAAAGCAGAGGGGACAGAGTCTGGGTCACTAGCCAGTGACCAGGAAGGAACCAGGCGATGTCGCGAAGCAATCAGGTGATGTCGTGAAGCTTGACTCTGCAGCCACGTGGACCAGGAGGTGTCGACGACGACCAGGAGCTGGATACGGACTGTCCCACGAAGGCTGTCGCTGGAATCGAAGATGGCTTACGGATCAGACCAGCAAGGTCTGATGGACTTCTCCTTTTCAGGGAAGCAAGGTCCAGTCTTGAGCAACCAGAACAGCGGTGTAAATCAAAAGGTTCGTCGTCACAGAGGCCACTAGCCAACGGGCAAGTGACTCGACAGACGCGTTGAGCAGGAAAACGCAGAAGAGCCCCACGCAGAACTTGTGGAGTGTGGAGGGCTGATCTTCGGTGCAGATGATGCTCGGGGCTGGGGCTTCTGAATCCCCAATGCACAACTTCGAGGGTGCCTCAGAAGTTGCACGGAAAGCAATTCGCTGGCTTTCCAAGATGGCCGGTCCCACGTCTCTCGTCGCCTCCACGGGTCTCAGCTCTGCTGTGACTGTGGATCGGGCTGTTGGAAGTCTGGAAGTCCGGGGCTTGTCAGGCTCTGTGCTCGGGCTCCGGCGGGAGCGTCGACAAAGCAAACCGTTGATCGCTTGATGGTGCCTGCTTGCACAGGGTGGTCACTTCTTGACCACAAGGGAGATTCTTCAGTCTTCTATCTTCAGGTAGAACGTCGAAGATCCAGAGTTTCGTTTCAAGTTTCAGTCAGGCTAAATCTAAAGTCTTGGGACTCAGCTCCTACCTATATACCAAATTTAGGGGCTGGATTACCTGCTAGGTCCCTCCTATGGGTGGGACCAGGGAAGGGGGTGGTTACACCCCTTTCCCTTTGTCCAGTTTCGCGCCAGAGCTGGGGCTGGAGTGCCCCAGCACCGGTTTGAACTGGACTATGCATGGGACACCTTGTGGGCCCTAGGCAGTGTCTCATTTCATTCAGCCCTCCCACCAGGGGTGGCAAAAGATATGCTGCAGCCCCTGGTAGGCCTTGGGTACCTATGGCACACTGTACAGGGTCTCATAAGAGTGACCCAATATCCAATTAGGTATGTACCTAAAGTACATGGAGTTCATTTTACAGAGAGAGCAGATAGCCTGGGGCCCTGATTATCAGGATCCCAAGCCAACTAAGTAGAAAACCAGCTAAACACAAGGCAACAAATCTGGGGTAACGATAGTCCGGTATCCACCTTCCTACAAGAGTTATGTCAAAACCTGAAGCACATAGAAGAACATCTGTCTGGAGACATGTGCGTAATATGGGCTGGCGACTTTAACTGTTTCCTATGCCCATATAGCCATCTGGGTATTTGTGGTTTGGGCTGCAAAGCCAGGGAATTCAACCTTATTTAATACAGGTCCACAGCTGCTATTCTCGCATGTTACTACCACACTTTCGTGGGGGGACATTTTTTAGACTGGTTACATTTCCAGAGGTAAACTCTTGGTCTAAAGATCTGTCTCTATGTCCATGCGATGATATTTCCATTCAATCGATAATACATTGCATACTTTTTTGTACATTTTATGATCTACCAAGGAGAAGCTTCTTAGTATCCATTCTGAAGAAGTGGAGACTTAGACAATGTAGAACAGCACTTTTGAGGCTTCAAATGTTGGAGAATGAACTGATTATGTTGGCCATGTCATCATTTTTAAAAGCCGTAATCAGACACTGGATTACAGTGCATTAATTTTAAATTATTGTCTGGGTCAGTCTAATATTTCTATGTATATAATATGAGCTGACCTTTTAACGTGTTTCATGTAAACTGTATAATGATGATTTATAGTAATGATTATGTAACTATCTTGGTAACATTTTAAAATCTTTTTTTATTGTGTTTTTATGGTTTGTAATCAAAAACGAATAAAGCAGTCTTTGAACACATATCAGTTCCTCTGCACATTAATTTGGAATTGAATTGTAAATATTTTTTTTGTTTCTATTGTTTTATAGACAAGCTGGCAGAAAATGTTTTACAGAACTCTCAAGTTCGTCTTGAACTTGTATCTCAAACGCCTTCAAGTTACATTGAAACGTAAGAATGTCCTATTTCTTACAATCTCTTTTTTTGTGTAATAAACCAAAATAATTGACTTCTCATCTACAGGGAATTAAATGCAGACCAAAGGAGGTACAATTTGTTTATTTAGTAATTTTGGTAACACACATGACCATAGTATGGGGGCAACTAATCAGATCGCTCCAAATTAAGAAATTGTGAATGTATAATATGCATACATGGCATATTTATTGGGAAGATCTCTATAGACAGTGTAACGCCAACATAGCAGTAAAACTGCTAATATGAATCGGGTGCATTTGTTAGGGAAATTGATTGGCAAATGGTTTTAAAGCCTTCTGTGTAGTAGCCGGGATCCCACTGTCAAAAGTGAAACATTTTAATGAGTGTTTGAAGGAGAATTAATCTTGCATTACAAGTTCTCTTATAAAATGTCTTCTGTGCTAAATTCTCACACTGTATTTTATCAAAACATAATTCCTTTGAAGAACAACTTCAGAAGTCTGGAGTGCTTTTATCCTGTGATAGAAATTGTACATCTATAATAGATCTGTGGCACAGAGGGTAAAAGGCTAGTGATAAAAGTAACTTCAAGATTTTCACATAAAATACTTCCCAATGTGCTTCTCAAGAACTTTAAACGTGGGGTTCTAAACATTGTACTCAAAAATCAAACTGTAGACATTTGAATTGTTTGTACAGCGTGTCAAATGTACAAAGCTTTTTACCAGTTACAAACCCACTTATTCAGTAAAACAGAGGGTAGCGGCTGGTAACAAAAAGACGTAGGCTAATGTGCTAACACATACTATGATTTGGAAAGCGTTTTCTGAATTGAAAAATGGTTTTGAAAATATTTCTGTCTTTGACAGAGCTGTGTTTTAGGAACCCCTTCTAAATATCAAATTGATAAGTTACCAGCTCCCAATTTGTAGTAACCTATTCATAAAGGAGGAATGGTCCCCCTTTGATAAATTTTTCTTTGGGAACCAGAGTGGCAGCTGTATGGTGATTGGAAATGGTCCAGGGGTCCTCTGCCCACTCTCACTGATGTTTTTCAAAATTGGAACAAAAATTATATTTTTATTTTTAAGTAGCCCAATTTCCTTTAAGGAAACTGGTCTGCTTATAAAAAATAGTTTTCAGTTTTGAAATGCAGTCACAGAGATGATGCTCTACTGCTCCATCAGGCCTCCATCCCTGTAGTTGTTGCCAATGATAGGGGGACTAAATTGTGACCTGCCTAATTAATATTCATTAGGTGGTTATTCTGCAACCCCCTCAAATCCTTACTTTGCAGACCTATTAGTACATTGTAAATAATATGCAAAACTATTGGTACATAGGTGTTATACTTAATGTCCTCGGGATCGTTTTGAAGTATTATGTTCCACCTCTAAATCTAGCCAATGTCTGAGTTGCTGTAATAGCACAGTACATTGGAAGGATTAAGTGGGGGAGTAAGGGGGTTTTGGAAAGGGAAGGAAAGGAAGGGGACAGCAGGGAGGGAGATCTGGAAAACACAAAGAGAGCGTATATCATGAATACCTTGATGCTCTATTTGCAATGCTCATACTGTAACTCCTCACTTTGCACCTTATGTATTCTAAATACCTGAAAAGCAAAATACACTCCAATGGAGAGGTAGGTGATGGTTGATAGTGTAGATGATGGTATTAAGGGCGTTGCTACAGTAATACAAAACCAACATATACATATAACAACAACTATTAGATGCATATCAAACAAGACATCAAGGAGAGTACAATGATGCATGAACATACCCCTAACTCACTCCTTATACGCTTCACAGGGATTGAGTGTAGCCCACTACCACTCGGGAAGAACCCCTGTTAATAAAGGGAGCCAAAGACATTAAGGGTTAATACACTATACATCCTGAACACAATCTCCATCATGAAATAATAAAGTAACGGTATGCAAATAGCCCCGTAGTTAACACACTCGTGGCAAAGTATCAGAGGCTAGATCCCTCCAGTAAGTCTTTAGCTTAGTTAAGAGCTCCTTGCTCCTTATTCCTGAATATCACAATGTTAGAGCATCCCAAAAGAACTGGAGATACTAGTGGATTAACCAAACATCCACCTCTCCGTCGGCCGACAATACCGACCGGGTCAAGATCCTGACTGAAATCGAAGTGACCCCAAGTAGATCCAGAAGAACACGTGTAGGCAATCTTGCCAACACGACCCAAAACCAAGATAGAACAAAAGCGGCCCAATTCCTGGTGCAAGCACCCTTACCGCGCCCACAGAAGATCAGCAACCGCCACCAGAACGCTGGACAGGAGGAATTCCCGACGCCGAGCTCAAGAAAGGCTTCCTCTTTATGCTTCCTGGATGGTAGTCTCGTGAGATACGCGAAGGATCATGGGAGTTGTAGTCCCGACTCGCGTCTCGCTGGGAAATGTAGTTCCAGCACCAAGCGCGATTGTGACAATAGGTCAGTTTGTTAAATTGGAAACTGCCGCAAAATGCCGTGTCAACTTTTGGAACCTCTTTTTGCAACTGGTATTTTAATACATCACCAAGAATACATTTAAATTCAAGCAGCACGTTCCCAAACAAATGATTTATGTAAAAGAAGCAGGCAAAAACATAATTTGAGCAATAGAGGAGTTCAGTGTTAAATGCAAAATTATTCAAGACTTGACTGGCACTAGGATAATAAGATAAGGGGCAATATAGCCACCAGTCAAAAAGTCTAAATCAAAACTCAGAATGGCATTGTAGAAAATCCAAGCCTTCGTGGCCCTCGAGGATATTAGTTACTAAAATTTAAATAATTAACAGCAAAAAGATTAAAGGACTAACTCACCCCAATGAACAAGCAACTTTTATATTCAAACTCATTCTAGAAAAAAGTATGTGTTCCCAGGTATCATGAATATGCTCTAAAAAATTATTATTGGACTTTAAAGACTCCACTAACTTTAGTCAAATTGCCGACACCAGTTTTTGTTAACATTTTGAAAATGTTGTACCACTCAATTTGGCACTTCCTTTTTAAATTACTCTTTTAAGACATAAGCAGGTAGGCTTTCGACCGGGCTGTTGCACAAAAGCGGTTTCTGCTGCAATATGTAACCAGATTTTCACCAATACATTTTCTTCCCAAAAATGTACAAATGAGTATAAAATATCACACAAGTATTAATTATACAGATCATAGATCCACTCTTCTGGAACTCTCAAACTGCAACAGTATAGTCTTCCACGTAGTGGGCAGGACAGGAAATGATCAGAACCATGTGACCTACACTCCAGCCACTATCATGCTGTGGGAGAGTGGCTCAACAGAATTAAACTGAGGTAAGGCCTGCGGTTAAAACTTTTTCTTCTGAGTTGCTGGTCTCGCAATCCTCTGTAGCACCTGCATGTTGCAGTACGTTGCTTGCGGACTGCTGGGGAGGTTCGTACCATGAGGTCAGGAGTATGAACATTTCCTAATGCACAATAGAACTGTATCTGAATGATGCTCGGTGACCAGCTCAAATGCGTGTGGGCTTCCCTCACTTTGCAACTTGGCACCTGTGTCTATTGTGGAGCTCCATACTATGAGCCCAGGGGCATGAGGGTTTCTTCGTGCATGACCGGATTGTATTTAAATAATGCTTGGAAGCACGAGCTTGGTCTCATCCTGTGACCTTTCTGGCGCACACCTGTACCTCTGTAATGCTTAGTAACGCGAGCGATGTAGCGTGCAGCTCTCATCGTGCACCTCTGGTCGCAGTAGTAGTATAATGTATACTACTACATAGAATTGTGCCAAATTGCTGAAAATTAATTCAAGAATGTTGGTAACAAATCCCTCGGCTTGTTTGACAAGCACAGAATGTCAAAAAAGGCATTGGTGTAGAGGTCCTCCTGCCCAATCGTCGCCAGTGTAGAAAAGTCTAAACTCAAGATGTTGCCCCATAGGTTGTTTAAGAACACCACACCCTCAGATCATACATGTTCCAGGTCCAGCTTCAACTAATTCCAGTGAATTCTGGTGTGATCATCTCTAACCATCTCTAATATCCCAACACATTATGTCCCCAACATTATTGCATTCTAAGATGCTACATAGGTGTGTCCTATTATCAACTTAGATCACAATCCTATATCTTTTAATCTTCAAATAGCGAATTGTAGGGAGTTAGAGTACAGATGGATTTCCCCAGGACATTATTATCGAAAGCAGACTATAAAACTATATGGTCAGTGATCCGTTGATGTCCCAGTAATGTGAATACTTACCATTATCCAGCACTATGAAACAACAAAGCAAAAGTCCATTTTTATTTTCTTTGGGATAGGGGTCGTAAGACCCCTGGCCATATTTATTACCATTTCAATAAAACACACAATTTATAACCTTTTTACACAATAACCACATTATTTACATTTCAGCTTACAATTTTTTGACCTAGCCTTAACCGAAACTCAAGTGCGTTGGAATCACCTAACCAGAACTAATCTGTTCCTGTGTAACCAACAAAAATGAGTCCGTAACTGTTCCGAGTGAGATCAAGGCTGGCTCTGCCCCTTCTTACACCCCTTCGGGGGCCCACCTTACGGGAGGAGCCCACCTTCCCTCTCCCCTCCCTATGGGAAGCTCTCCAACCAATGCAAATTCTTGTGCAGGGGGCCCTGCTGCCTTTAGGATACCTACCGCAGGCACCCCCTACTCCCAGGGTTGTCATCCCCAAAGGGCCAGTGCTAAGTTGTGCTCAAATGTGCCTGCACGGGTGGTTGATAGGTAAAGGATCACGTCAGCGACCGCCCAGAAAACCCCGCGCCCCTGCCACCTTCTTCGGACCTGGTGGCCGCACCCTTTGGAGGGTCCATTGATACAGATGTTAAATTTGGTAAACAGGATGCCGTAAAGGGCCCCAAGTACCCACCTCTCCCAATCTTGACCTCACGCGCCACAGGCCAGCATAGTTCACCGACTATCTGGCCCCCCCTGACCGAAGCCTAGCCAGGCCAGCAGATTTTCCCAAAACATTGCAGTACCTTCTTTAGACAGGTGCACTCCATCTTGTAATATAAAACATTCTCCTTTGATGTACCCCTGAGGTATGTCTGACAACCGATCCGTCCTGAACAACTTACCCAGTTTTTGGTTCAACCTTTTTACCAACTTATTAGTGGCTCTCACTGACTTACCACCTCTCCACTTCGATCTCGGGCAATATCGGGCAATTGTGGCCTCTGGAAATTGCTTTGCCAGCCAACACATTTCAGAAAAAATCAATTCAAACAATTCTCTCCGACCTAGCTCTGTCAGGTCATTGCCTCCAATAAGTACAATTATCTCCCCTGGAAGCGTAAGCCTCCGGCGCTACATTCTGTCCAATGCAGTTCTCCAGTGGGCCAAGCGCAGCTCCCCCTGACCACAGAAAGTCGGCTGATATCCATCTTTCCTTGCTGGTGATGCGTAGTCGCCTGCTAAATAAAAACTCTTTGCACGCCTCACATAGGAATGGCCCAACACCAGCACATCTGTAACGATACTTGCACCAGTGTAGACCGGAGGAAATGAGGCATCCAGCAGCTGTATCCACCTATCCTCTCCACCACCTGCATTGATAGGAGAATAAGGTAAGGCAATAAACACAAGCAAGGTGGTACTCACAACATGTTCAATCTAACATGGCGCCTGTAGCAATCAGACTTCCACCGGCCTATTCTTTGAACGGTCTGTCCCACCAACCCCATACTTGCGGCAGTGGTTGCTGCACCTATAGGAAATTAATGGGAACCATATTCGGCAAGATCCAAACCTGCAGCCCCCAACGCTCCCTTGAGTACCCTAGTGAGTTGGAACCTTGTGAGTTGTGTCCCGTCTTGATGTAACAACAGAAGGCCTGCCGCACTCTGTACCTGTTGAGCCAAAAAAGATTCCAGATTCCCTAGCGGACAGCAGTCGCTACCCGTGGCTCAGTGTAGGAGTATATGGTCCCGACCCTATCCACTTGGTCAGTTTTAGACTGGGTAATGGTGATCGCTAGGGAGCCATTTGGCCATTGTGTCTCATCCTTAATGCCCCATAAAACGCCAGGGAGAATGCTGCCCTAAAAAGGCAACCTCCGCCTATGATCTACATACCACATCAAGCGAGGCCATAAGATTTGCCAACTTTACTGTGTCTTTGGGGCGCCTGGAGTCTGCTCTATGCCGTTCAAAACGCTGGCAGCCCCTCAGAGCCCTTTGCACCAGTAATGTTTTTGTCTCATCTTTGTACCCCACCACTTTTGCAAAAAAGGAAATTGCCACAATATGTCGTTTGGCATAGGAAACTGGTCTCCTTTCTCCTCTCGGGTACCCCAAGAATTAAATTACTGACTCCTGGGAGAACCAACACCATCCCTGTTACTTCCTGAAACTTGCAATATGTGCCATATGCCCCCTCATAGGCACGCCTTGTCCTGGGTGCTAAGGTAGCAGAAACGAGGTCTGGTAAACTGGGACACCAAGCTGCCATAGATGTTCTGGGAATGGTGAGGGGAGCTCCGCTTCTTCCGGGTGGTGACCTGAATGCTTGCATTTTAAAACGAGAGAAAGCAGCTTCTGCATTGTTCAGAACACCAGGAACATGTTTTGTCTGAAATTTACAATCAGTCTCACGCATATCAATACAATCTCATTCAGTAAATGCAAGATCATTTTACACCTGCTGGCCTGTTGATTAATGTACTCCACCACCGTCATGTTGTCTGACCAGAATACCGCTGACTGGTTGTAAAACTGTTCTGGCCATATCGAGAGAGCAACCAAGATGAGAAAAAGCTCAGGAAAACCAATGTTCGCTACCAGGCCAGGCTCAACCCATTCAACTGGCCATTTTTTTGCACACCAATCTAGTCCCAGAATGGCCCCAAAGCCTGTGCTGCCCGTGGCATCCATCAATAGATCCAACTCTTCATTGGTCTTGGCAGGGCTTGGCCATACCACTGTCCCATTGAAATCCCCCAAAAATGCCTCTGATATACTCATGTCTTGGCGGACCTCACTTATCAGCCTTGTATGATGAGGCTTTGACTTAAGACCCAGCATTGCCTGCGCAATAGACTTAGAAAATGGGTGGCCCATGGGTATAATGCGGAGTGCAAAATTCTGCTGCCCCACCACCACCTGCTGCTGATGTAGCGTCACCTTTTGAGCCCTCAGGCATTCTTCCAGTGCCTTTGAGAAACCTCTAACTTTCTCTTGCGGGAGCCTGCATACCCCGGGCTTGGAATCCAATTCTGTGCCCATGAATTCTATTGTGGTTGTTGGTCCACAGTCTTTGCTTGTGCCAAAACTCCCCATCGATTCCTGGAAGTACTGCAAAGGTCTCCCACAGTCCTCTGTGCCAGGAGCTCACAATACGAGTAAGTCATCCAAATAATTAATTGCCCAATGGTGTACTGATCTCTTTCTAATTGCACATTCTAAAAAGGTACTAAACCTCTCAAAGTAAGCACGGTAGACCGAGCAGCCCATGGGCATACATTTGTTAAAATAGAATGCACCTTTGAACTGAAAACCCAAAAGATGAAAATCATCCAGCTGAACCGGTAACAGCTGAAGAGCCGATTCTGTGTCAGCCTTTGCTAACAAATTCCTATTTCCCAGCACCTGGAGCATCGCGATAGCATGATCAAGTGAGGCATACTTAACCAAACACAATGCTCCATCAATAGCCTTGTTAACTGACTGACCTATTGGTGCTGAAAGTTTATGAATAAGGTGGAACAACCCAGGGTCTTTTTTGGGAACTATGCCCAAAGGTGAACACACAAAATTCTCAAAAGGCGTGAACTCAAAGGGACCTGCCACCCTACCTAAGTTCTTCTCTTTCATAATCGTATTTCTGGCAATACTAGGGTTAGCCCTTAGACTGCTGATTTCTGCAGTAGGCCACGCCACCACAACCTTCAGCTGGAATCCTGAAACCGTTCTTAAATCCATCACCCAAAGACTTGTGCTACTGTTGTGCTGCTGTAAATGTTTAACCATGACAGCATTGCCTGCCAGTTTACCGGGGAGGGGGCCTTACCCATAGGCAAGACCTCAATCATGCTTCTTTGGGCCCCTATCTTTTATCTCTTGAAACATTTAGGCTCTGGGTATGAAGATAGGCTGCAGAAGGAACAACAGTACTTGAACTTGTACATTCCTGGTGCTCTGGTGCAAGTCTTCTTATTGAAATCCCAGCATGCCCCTTTCATTGCCCCGACCCCCAAATGACTGTTTGCTCCATTGCCTGCCCGAGAGGGCTGACTTGGCCCGGCCATCACCCTCTGTGGATACATGAAATGTAACCATGCGTTCACATCTATCTGGTCCCATCCCGAGTGGGTCTAGTAGCCTTGATACTCCTGAATTCTTGGTCATATTCCATCCAGGCCGTGCCTCCAAAATCGTCATGTGCACTAGCTATCCTATTATGGTAACACGCAAACTGCCTTCCCAACATTGGGAACTTCTCCACCATGATTGCCTAAAAAACTGTGAAACCTCTGACCCAATTCATGATGGACTCCTTCACCCTCTTCTTGTATGGCCAATGCCCGCATTCTCTTACACCGTTTGGCTTCCTCCTTGCTAGGCGTATCTACAATCAACTCGCAAATATCGACATAAGCACCTTTCCAAATTTTTTCTTTAATGTCAGGCAGCAAGTGCCTGTCCAACTGATCAGGCTCTGAGCACTCATCCCCTAGCCCCACACTCAGCAGTGGTTGTAACACACCTGATGGTGTGCTTTCCTTATGGGTAAGTAGAGGCCTGGCTGCTGCTGGCACTGTCTGAGGCCCACTGTTAGCTTACGAGGTCCCCGCAACCACCAATCCCTGTACTGCAGCACACTGGCCAAACTTGCCGCCAAATCTGGCTGACCAACCAAACCAACTGGTCTGCAAGACGACGCCATTTGCTGCTGACACCACCACCGTAGGTGGAGCGACCGGTCTTACAACACTTTTTCCGCCTGATACTAGGATGTTTGAGAGCTCTGTGACGTGTACAACCTTACGCACGCAAGAGAGCATGCCAAACAGGAAGCTTGCTTGGCGACTAGACTGTCACTGGCTCTGTGGTCATAACCAGGTCAGGCAGCGGTATTCCATGCTTGCACCATTTTGTTTCTCCATCGTCTGATCGGAGCAGCTACGATGATCGTTCTTTGGCAAGTAAACAAAACAAAAGAAAACTGCAATCTATGTATGTATAGGCATTTATATAGCGCACTACTTACCCGTAGGGTCCCAAGGCGCTTCGACCGCTGCGAAACCCTTCCTGGCTTCCCTGAGAGATGGTCCCTTAATGGGTATCTCCAGGGTGAGACCAGGCATCCCCGGCGGTCTGGTGGGGCCGTTAGTGAAGATGAGGCAAGCTAATGCCCAGAGTTGCCGAGTGTGAACGCAGATCAGAGTGGGCACCGAGGCGAGAGAATTATCGAGTCCGCTGACCCTGGTCCAGAAACCTGCCGCGCCGGGAATCGAACCCTGGTCCCGGGCCGTCCTCTGCTCTCGGGTCTGCCGCCTCTAACCAGTGAGCCACACTACTTCACTCTATGGATATTTTTGGGGGTCAACTTTTTTGTGTGTAAACTCTGCTTGTTGAATATCAGATCAGGAGCAGATGAAGGTAGTGACATACACAAGGTAATAACGTTGTTGGCCCCAGTAATAGGGGATACATGACTCTATATGACATAGCAGAGCAGGTTCACATAACATCAAAGAAGTAATGCATAGTAATGAGATACGGGCGTTGACAGCAATGCAAATGCTCATGATTATCATATGTGGATGCAAGTAATACAAAACCATGTATAAACCGATTCTAAAAAGGTAAAATGGGGTACAACAAAATGAGGATTAAAAGAATAAAACATTATATAGGACTGACTATTAATGGTAGGCCATTGCTGTGCCTGCCCGCATTAACCCCCCTACGTGAGCGCCGCCCACTTTAGCGAATAAAAGTGTAAGTAATGTATGAATAACCGCTGACCGATTGTGTTAGACCAAAATTGATGATGTGTCTTAGCTCTGCGGGGATGAATCGATACCCTAAGTGCATGGGACCTCAGTGGCTGGCACCCGAACCAGGTTTGTACCCCCTGAATCTGCGCCACTGTCGCTCAGCAGCACCTCCAATATTGCGTCCCAACTGGCCACAAGCGGGAGACTGTGGAGACCCCGTAAATGCTGTGTATGTAGGACAATGCTCTCCGCCTTGGCCCATGTTAGCAAAGAGCGCCGCCAAGCCAGGGCGAGTGGGGAATCGGGGGATTTCCATCTCTTGGTGATCAGTCCCCTTGGCAGTTGCCAAGACCAGATCCAAGAACCGGGATGTAACTTTGTGTTTTTTACTTCTAGCGAAGAGATGCAGAATATAGGTTTTCCAGCAAAAGGGGATATAGGTGGGAAAGGGCGTTGGCCACTGCGCTCCAGTATCTTCCAAGGGTGCAGGACAGAGCCACAACATGTGTGAAAGGTCCATCTGGCTACGGGGGGCATGCAGTGTCTGTGCGATGAAAGTATGTGTTAATTTTATCTGGGGTAATATACTCTGCAAAATAAAAAATTGGATCTGGCGGAAGCGCTGATTACAGGGTGGGACTCTTCAAAGCTGTCGCCCGTTCAGAGTCAGTGAAGGGGCGTTCCAGTTCTGCCTCCCAGTGTAGCTTCAGAGGATCTAATGAGATTGCAGCGTATTGTCTAATGGAGGCGGCCAGCCCCCGAGTTACATACCCACCGGAACCCATCACATGTAGATACTGATTTGTAAGATGTATGGAGGGCGCAGTGGCCAAACTCCCCAGGGAACAGCAAGGCTGTAATAAGGGAATGGTGTAGTAGGAGGCAGCCCGGGTGTAGCCCCTCCTCTGAGACAAGCATGATGTACAGTATGAGGGCCCCCTCCCGGAAGAGATCCCCTGTGTTGTCGATATCAGCCTACCCCAGTTGTGCAGCTCGGCTGCTATGCTGACCTGTAGACTTCTTGGAGTTCCATGAAGTGGTATGGAGGGGGCACATGGTATTGTGCAACACATGACAAAAAGGCTCCTGCAATAACATTTGTGTGCAACTCTAAGCAATAGGGAGTCTTTGGCTCTGGGCTTTGAACAAGAGTAAAACAGGTGAAGTAGGTAAAAGTGTGGTAGGGGTGGGTTTAGTGTAGCTCTGTCTGTGAGGTGACGAGAGGCCAGCCATCTGGCAATCCATTGTAAATGTGCAGAAAGATAATAATGCTCCAAGTTAGGAGCTGCAAGGCTGCCCCGATCCGTGGGTAAGTAAAGCTTCTTAATGGAGACACGATGGCGGGAGGCGCCCTAGATAAAATCTCTGAACGTTTCCTCCAATCCAGTAAAGAAAGGAGGGGGGACGTAGAGGGGCAAATTAGTAAAGGAACGATCACCAACTTAGTGAGAGCGAGCCTACCCATGACAGATAGCAGGAGAGAAGCCCAAAAGGTAAGCTGAACACGAATAGGAGTTGTTGCTCTGCCCAAGTTTCCGTCAAAGAGGTCAGTATCTTCCCTGTGAATGTGGACGCCCAAGTATTGAAAGGAATCAGTACATCACGCTACTTGGTTCCCATTGAAGGTATAGAGGAGGTCTGAGTGAATTCTGCAAAGGGGTATAAGGAGGGCTTTTCCGCGTTGACGTAACCCTGGTACATCAGCAAATTACTTCAGGGTGTGAGCTAGTGAGGGTGGAATATCTTTTTCGTCTCTCACGAACATCAGAATATCGTCTGCATACAGCGATATTGTGTGGGTTCCATCGCCTAAAGGTATACACACATCCACCTGGGTGATGGTGTTTTCCGCCAAGTGCTCCATTGCTAAGAAGAAAAGAAGAGGGAACAGTCCTGCCAAGTCACATGTCCTACAGCAATGGGTTCCTAGATAACCGGACCTGTTTTTCACACAAATAGTCGGGTGCTTATTGAGTAGCCGGACCATGCCCATGAAAGTGGGCCCAAAACCAAACTTGGCCAGAGCAGAAAAGAGATCCCATTCAAAGGCCTTCTTGAGGTCTAAAACCAGGCACACAAAGTGTGGCCAGCGGACAGCGCATATGTTGCAACTCAAAAAAAAAAAAAGCTGAAGATTGAGGGAGGTGCTAAGAGCGGGGGATAACCCCATTCTGGTCCGGGTGGACCAAGCCAAGGGTGAGGTCCACAAGTATTTTCACCAGAATTTTATAATCTGCGTTTAGAATAGCTAAAGGTCTGTAGGAGCCCATGGCTGTCGGGTCTTTGCCCATCTTCAACAAGGAGACTAAGCTGGCTGAGCGCAGTGAAGCTGGTAACAAAGTGCTTTCTAGGGCAGAGGTATAGAGGGCATGGAGATGCGGGACCAGTATTTCAACGTACGTCTTGAAGAATTCTGCAGGGAGCCCATCAGGGCCTGGTGCCTTCCCCATTGCTAGAGTGTCGCACACCTCATCAATAGTGATAGGAGACTCAAGCGCCATGTACTGGTCAAGGGAAATCGTGGGCAGTTCTATCGGATCCAGGAAAATGCTGATCTGCGTTAGGTCTCCGTGGGTGGTAGACTTAGAGTGCTGCGTAATGTCTGGTCATGGCTGTATGGGTATCACGTTGCGTATGGTGTACACAGCCCTGATCGTCGCGTAAGGTGTGTATTAGCCTGCTGGGGTGCCTCTGACTTAATAAGTAGGCTAAAAGTCTGCCCGCCCTGTCAGATTTGGAATGCATTCACACTGAGTGAGCCAGGTAGTTGTAATAGCTCATCATGTTCCCTGCACAGCTCATCTAAGCGGTTATTGGCCTCGGGCTGTGTAACCGAGGCAGTTTCATAACCAAGCTCAATGGCACTAAGGGATGCATTCAACTGTTTACAGATATTTCAAGTGAGGCCTAGACCATGCCCCCTGATCATGGCATTTAAGGCCTCCCATTCAACTGATGGAGAGCCTGTGGAGCCTCCATTGAGTGTAAAATAGCCTGAGATCGCCGAGCCTAGGAAACCACGAAATGCTTGATCCTCTAGTGCTGCTGGTTCTAGACACCAGGTGGGTATCGGGGGCCTCTGTCCCAGCTAAGCCTCAGGAGCTGGGGATTATGATCGGAGTGTCTGTGACGTAGGTACTCAGAGGCTTGAATTAGAAAGAGTAGGGAAGGAGAGCCGAGTATTTGATCCAAACGAACATGGAGCTTGTGAACTGGTGAGTAGTAGGAGTAGATACGGACATGAGGGTTGCGAGAGTGCCATAGATCTATTAAAGATCAGTGATTAAGCCATGCACGCAGATCTTGAGCTTTGGATGCCACAGTAGTACGTGCCAGGAGCAGGAAGGAGCGGTCCAGAGAGACATAGAGAGCAGAATTGAAATCACCCCCTATAATCCAGGGCAGGCCGCTACAGCGTGCTAGTACCCTAGAAAGTCTGCATAGAAAGGAGTATTGAGCAACGTTGGGAGCGTAGATCCAACCAATAACGAGGGGCTGGTCGTTTAGCATACCTTTAATGAATACATATCTGCCCTCTGCATCAGCCCCAACCTCCTCCACTTCGCAGGGAAGTCCCGCCTTTAACCATATCAGAGTGCCTCTCTCTTAGGAGGAATAATCAGTACTGTACACATGACCAGCCGTTCTGCTTCAATAGAAGTTAGATGTGTCTCCTGGAGCAGCGCAATGCCGGTGGACTTACACTGTAGGTTTGCATAGATGGAGTAGCTCTATGAGGGGGAGTGAATACCTCTCATGTTCCAGGTGATGACATTAACGCGGGCCATGAGGGATAGTAGTAGTGTCTGGGTTCAGTCAGCGGTATAGTACTGTGAGGGAAGAGCGGACAGGCAGGTGGCATCTCAGTGGGTGCAACAGCAACTACTTGGGAAGGACAAAACAATCTGGCTTTATAATGTTAATCTCATAAGAGCAAACTTGCAATGGGAGTTGACCCAAACAGGGGAGCCCAACCACGGCAACAAATGTGCAAAGTGACCAGCGGCTGAGGGGGGGTGGGTGTGTGTTTTGCAAATGCTAAACGCCTATCCTCTATAGTTGGATTGAGCAAATGAGAGAAATATCTTATACTGTTATCATGGTGAGACCCTGCACAATTCTAGGACAGGCCATAATAATGCAGAACTCGGCCGGCCGCAGAACAGCACATAATATGACCCCTCACCTTCCTCAGCCACCCCGACATGCTATCTCCGTGGTCAACTGACAATGTATGAGAGGGCGGGAGTCAGCCCACCTATTAGTGAGGAGTACACGTACAGCAATCAAATGATATTCTCAGAGCAAGTTGGGCTCATAACTGGGGGAAGGGGCAAGCCTGGATACCCAGACCATTCCTGTAGCGAATCATCCTCGCTGAGTGATTTTGGTGGTGACAGTCCTAGTTCAGGAGTAGACTTTGTGCTGCAGTGTGTTGCTGCTGTATGTAGTGCCACCTTGCTTTCAGATAGAATCTGTTCACGCTCTGGGGCACCAACCGAAGAGATACAACGGCGCAAGCCGCCCCCTCCTCTGCGGCGGCTGCGTCTGGGCACTGGAGGGGCCTTGGTAGATCTGGGCGCTGTGGCCAAGCCCGTTTCCTCCAGCCAATCCCAAGCTTCAGAGGGAGCATCAAAAAAGCGGGTGGTACCATCCTTCACCACCCGCATCCGACTCGGGAATAATAAGGAATATTTTATGTTGAGGATTCAAAGCTGGCACTTCACCGTGCCAAAGGAGCCATGGCCCCTATGTACCTGACCGGTGCAGTCTGGGAAAAACAGGATTGAAACATTCTGGACAGTGACTCCAAACAGCTTCATGAACTCTCTGATTATCGTGTCTCTGAAACGTAATTGCAGAAACAGAAAGGGTTGCGGTCTGGCTCTGGGCGGAGGCCTCTGAGCCGGTATCCTATGTGTATGCTCCACCACAAATTGAGAAGACAGTTCCCCCGGAGGAAGCAGCACCGCTAGCCAGCGTTCAATGTAGGTAATCGGGTCACGGCCCTCTGAGCCCTCCGGTAGACCTACCACTCGCACATTGTTGCGACGCGGGCAGCCCTCAGCGTCGTCCAGCTTGTCCTCCAAGGTGCATACCTGGTCCCGTAGATCTTGTAGTGGGCAGTGTGGTTGTGAGACTGGGGGTGTAAGTTGGTGAGCGTGTGTTCAGTCCCGCGCTCCCTTTCAGCAAGCTTTTGGTGGTCAGGTTTCCCCAGCGATGTGCACGTGTGGTTCAGCGATGCTCCAGTTTTCTCTACGGCTGCAAGGACAGAGTCGAGCTTGGCCGAAATGACAAATGGTGTAAGTTCAAGACCTAAAAGTACATTCATGGCGCCGACGAGCCATAAGTCATTAGATCTGTTCGAAACTCTGGTCAGACAAGATCTCATGAAAATGAATTGTAACAAGAAACGACACAAAAACATAACCAACAAAGACATGGGAATCATAAAGAAACTTGCTAACAATAAAGACATTGTATGTGTGAAAGCTGACAAAGGAGGCGGTCTAGTTATCATGAATTCCACCATGTATAAACGAAAAATACAAGAACATGTAAGTGACATGGACACGTATGCACCTTTAAATTACAACCCAACTAATGAATTCCAGATGAAACTGAATGATCTCATCAATAAAGCTCTTAATGATGGTACCATCACAGAAAGAACAAGCAAATTTCTAAAAACATTGCATCCTAGGAGCCCAACTTTTTACATGATGCCTAAAGTTCACAAGAACTTACTTGACCCACCACTACGCCCAATAGTATCTACAATAAACAGCTTTCATGAACCAATCGGTCAGTTTATCGACAGATTAATGCAACTAACAGTACAGAACATGGTCACATACATTCGGGATACGACTGATTTCTTAACCAGACTTAATTCCATAGAGCTAGATGAACAAGATCAACTAACACTCTGCACAGCGGATGTCAAATCCCTATATACATCCATCCCGCACGGCCCGGGGATTGAAGCTATGGAAGAAGCGATTCTATCTACAGATTATGACTCTAAACTACAGATTTTCCTCTTGGAATTGACAATATTCATCTTATACCACAGCTACTTTAAGTACGACAACACTTGGTACCAGCAACTCATTGGCACGAGCATGGGCAACCGCAGCACCGGTATACGCTAACCTGTACATGAGGTCGTACGAAAATCTACATATTCTAAGCAATCCACGCTGGACAAACAATTTAAAAATGTTCGTGCGATATATTGACGACATTTTCATCTTATGGAAGGACTCATCTGAAGCACCAGAACATGAACTAACGGAACTAAACAGAAAAGAAGACAGAATTCAATTGACATGGGAAATTTCAACAGAATCTCTAACTTTCCTGGATGTGAAAGTGATCCTTAAAGAAAGAAAAATTTAAACGGAAATGTTTCGAAAGAGTACAGACAGAAATAACACTCTGCACTGTAATAGCTTTCACCAAGAGTCATTGAAACGACACTTGCCATTATCGCAGATGATGCGAGCAAAACAAATCACATCAGACCCAGAAAAAACTATAGACACCATAAAAGAAATTGGAGACAGATTTCGCTTAAGAGGGTACCCAGAATCAGTTATCAAAGAAGCTGAACAAAAAATTGAAAATATACAGAGAAAAGACCTACTGACCGTTAAAAAGAAATCAAAACAAGAAAGAATGACAGTAGTGTCTAAATACTCCACAATGAGCAACTACTTCAAAAGAATAATCAAAAGTCACTGGAATATCTTGAAGGCAGAACCAGACTTCAAACAGATTTTCGAGAATCCTCCAATCTTTGCTTTTACTAGGAACAAAAATTTTGGTGAAATGTTGAAACAGACCTCAAGCGATCCAAAACAATATCGTGGAACTCGTCCTTGTTTGCAATGTGGTAACTGCAACAACATTTTAAAAGGTAACCAAATATCGCACCCAATGAAAGGCCACATTATCAAACTAAAAGTGAATGCAACATGCGAGAGCTCTAACTTAATATACATGCTCAAATGCCCTTGTGGCAAAGTGTACGTTGGAAAAACGGAACGTAAAATAAAGACCAGACTGAATGAACATAAATCAAATATACGCACAAAAAATCTAAGATCTTCTATAGCAACACATTTTTTGGAAGCAAATCACAACATCTCTCAACTCCAATACGTGGTACTGGAGATGGTTGAAAAAATTGAAGGCAGAGGCAATAACCGATTTCTCCTACAAAGGGAGAACTACTGGATTTATCTGCTTAACTCCAGCAAGCCCAATGGTCTCAATGACCGGATTGAATTTTTATGTTACGTATGACTGTATGTTTTTCTGATTAACTACATGAAATTATATCGTATTGGTATGCAGTTGCTGATCTATCTGTTCCGTTTGTAACACAACATTCAGGTTTAAATCATTTCTTTACCACATTTACATTTCTGTTCGTATTACTTATTTGTAAACAAACCCAATCACCAGGAGAACAATATACTCACTACTGAGTGGTGGATTCACAGATCATGTGACCGCCACCGTATCCAATCAGGGTCCGCTTTACACGCACCACAAGACTCACGTTTTTTAACAAGTATCGCGAATGGCCGCCGCCTTCAGATGGCCGCCCGCGTCACACGCGAGCTTGATTCCGGTCTATGAAAGATAAGAGATGCGCTTTGTGCGCACTTTAAGTAAGTTAATTAATTTTTATAATGAATTCCTGGCAATCATAACCCCTCAACAGAACATTTAATTTCATCAGCACTTTCATTTTTTTGTTTTTAGTTTCGAGTCGAAATTGCTGAAAAAGAATAACACGTGAGAAATTTTTTGTTGTAATAGTTTCACATTTGGTTGTTTCTCTTGAATGTCTTGTTACGCTTTCATTTAGTCACAATGATCTGAATGACTGTTTTGGCTTTGTTTCTAGTTATTGTCCCGGATGAAGGGCGCACAGCCCGAAATGCATTGGACACTGAATGTGTTATTTCTACTTTGATGCCTACCAATGAACTGTATCATTGAATAAGAAATGCTTTGAAATTCAACACTTATGAAAATATAATAAGATTTGATTCAAATAAGACATTGCACGAACTCCTTTTTTGAATAATAGAATAATCACTATCCTAGAGTGGAGCGCCGGGGGATGCTTTCAATGTGTATTGCAGGCACTTTCTTGTAAGTTCAGGAGGCCCATCTAGCCTTGAAGGCATCCCATCTCCCGGATCCTGTTGAGTCGTGGAATGAGGAGTGGTGGAGCGAAAGCGGCCCGTGACCAGCTGTTGGGCAGTGGGCATGTAGGAAGGAACGCTGCGAAGGACATGCTCAGTGGCCCCAGTGGGTTATATAGCGGGAGGCCAGAGGTGAGTGGAGGGAGCGCAGAGGGGAGAACAAGGCAGCTACTCCAGCATTATTCCAGCCAGCACACTCAGTGGTAGAGCAGATTCCCCTTTAGGGATGCCCCGGTGGCAGCAGATAGGACCCAGGTGTGTGGGAGGGCTTATGGCACCAACAGTGGTGATCGGTAGTTGTATGTGGGGAAGGCACCCCATGGCAGCGCTGATGCTGTGGGACGTGGCATCAGGTAAGATGAAGCACGGGGGGGAACGAGCTAGGTCTGCCTAGACCACAGTATGTCCCCCCTCCACGGCAATAGGTGGTTTGACACCACGTGCCAACCGTGTGAGCAGGCAAAGTCGGGACAGTGAAGGGGCGACAACATGGAATGCATGGATGTCGTCTGGACAGAGACAGGTGGGCAATGGGTGGGGGGCCATTTCCGTGTCCGGCACCCACCAGTACACGAGAAGGAATCACGTCTAGTACCAGGACAGAGCTGCTGCAACTCCCTATGCATGATCGGGCAGCTGGATACGTCACTATTGCGCAAGTATCGACATGTTGTGCTGTGGAGGACAAAGCCCGACCAGTCCCTGCCAATCAGACTGTCCAAAGGATATGCAGCAAAAGGGGTAGCCTAGATCGGTATGATCCCCGGACTACCCCAATGAATGCGAGGCCTTATGGGCTATGCTAGCAGCAGTAGGGTGGGACAGAGGCAGTTCGGGCCTCTACATGGTCCCCGTGTTGCCCCCACCTCTGCCAGCACACAGGGGACAGTGGTCTGGAGGCCGCATGTCAAGCGGCCTCCCGTTGCGTCACCAGTGGAGGGACACACCTTAAGCCCGCAACTGTTCTGTGCCGGGGGAGGAGGGGACGTCTATGCCCGACCTACCTCCGGGCCCCCACCCCAGCCGTGCAGGTCCGCGCCTGCAGCAGCACCCCAATGGACTCGCCTCCAATAACCAGGAGAGTGACCGGGTCCAGAAGGCCAGATGGAGAGAGCCCGTGTATGGTCGCGGGCCGCTACAATGAAGGGTGCTAGCAGTCCCAGGCCCAGCCTCGGAGCTCAGGAGGGCAGGGCCCGGCCTAGGCCAGAGCCCCAGGGATCACGACATCATGACGCTCAGCTTGAGTCCCCACGGTACAAGTCCAAGGGCGGCGCGATCCACCATCCAGTGGTGGACCCCAGCCATTCGTCTGTGTAGCACCGCTGATATGAGGGTGCCCCGCAGATGCATGGCTCAGGAACACGGGGCACCCAGCACCGCCCGCAGCCTCCAACTCGCAAGGACCGGGGAGGAGATTGAAGGCGAGGCCGGTCCCGGCTTCCGCAACAGGCCGGGAAGCATCCCCCACAGGCAGCCTCCCAGGGGGACGGGGCTAGAGGTCATCTGGCCAGCACGCTCAGGGTGGTATCCGCAATGGTAGATGGGCTGTCGGATGCCTGGATTGTGTAGATGGATCAGGATAATTAGGGGAAGGGATGCAGAATGGGCTTAGAACACTTCCGCCATTTTAGGCAGACTGCCACGCCCCCCCATCTTTTGGGTAAACTTTGTGACTTTAAATGTATGAAATTTTTGGGAATTTCTTTTTTTATAAAAAAGAACTATTATTTGGATGTTCACAATGTTCAACTGGATAGTGGTGTATTCTTTTGTATAACAATACAATACATTTTTTTATTTTGGTATCTTCTCTTTCGTCATGGCCACACAGAGTTTCAGTATTTGTACACTGCATGCGTTTTGGCCATCTGGCTCTAAGCCCTCTTTAAAGTGGATGGAATGAAAAGAATACTTTCCAAATTATATAGCAGCCATAGATGACTCTTGAAAGATGTCAGTAGTACTAAAGAAAATAATTCTACTACCTTCATTGGGGTCATAGGGATTGATGTTGAAAGTTTCTGTTGTGGGTCACACAAATGTTTTTAGGCGACATTGGAGAATCTTGACATTTACTTTGCTGCTAAGATGTAAATTGAAATAACTAGATACAAGTTATTCCAACGCAAACAAGAAGCGGGAGAATCTGTTGACATCTATGTTGCTGAGCTCAAACAAATTGGCCATGGATTGTAAATTTGTAATTTTACAAGATGATTTAATCAGAGATAAGTTAGTTATGCACCTTAGCAACCACGCTGTTCTGATGGATACTTCTGCCTGTGGATTCCTAACCTTTTGAATACCCCCTGTGCCAGCATTCCGCGGGAAATTCTTTCCTAGCTCTCCGACGTCCACGTCACAATAGACCGGCTCCGCTCATAGCACAGTATGACGTCATCAGAGTCACAAAAGGACCTCGTCGGCGTGCTGACGCCCGTTCCCTTTTTTCCGCGCCGTCGACGCTTAACGGCTTTTCTAGGGGCTCTCCATTTTTAACGAAGAAAACTTTGTATCTCTTAATTGTTTCTGATGGCTACTTCCAGGAAGACCGGATTTAAACCCTGCAGAGAGTGTGGCCGGCATATGTCGATTTTGGGACCCGCATGATGATTGACTTTGGTGCTCATCTTCGGACCATGACGTCGAAGAGTGTCGAAGCTGCAGGAAAATGAATCCCAAGGCTATTAAGGAGCGTGAAGCCAAGCTATTCATGGCCAAAGCCAAAAAGGAGAAGAGAGGTCGAAATAGGGCAAAATCTTCTTCATCCCATACTTCGAAGTCAAAGAACATAAGAAGACTAAGAGAAGACATGGCTCTCGACATCGTTCTTCAAAGGTCAGGGCGTCGAGGTTGAGGTCAAGATCGTAGACTGCGGCTGAGTGGCCTTAAAGAAAGAACTTTGTTTCTCCATCACCATCTCCTCGGGTGACGGCGGTTCCATCTCCGGTTCCGGAGTCGCCGGCTTCAAAGGGCTCTTCGCTGCATGAAGACTCACCAGCTCCAGCGATATCTCTGGCGCCGAGAGAGATTTCTCCAGGTCGGGTGGCTTCACCAGTGTGGGCGCCGTCCCCGCAGCCTCCGATTCGACCCCAGGCGACTCCTCTTCAGGAAGGTACGGATCCATTTCCTGGTTTACCTGCTCCTGGGCCAGATTCTTCACATTTTCGTAATCCGATGTTTGGCATGTTTGCCAGGACCTCTGCTCCATCTGGTGTGCCTTCGATCTCGTGGTCCTTTGTTCTTTAACCTGGGTGTTCCTCAATTCTATCCCCAGGCACCCTTTATGCCATTCTTGCCGTCTACTCCGGCTTGGCATTTTCCGGCACCGAGGTCCTCTAGTCCGGCTCCTCTGACTCCTTCGGCTGCTGAGTCAGCGCCGCCTCGAGTTCGGTCGACGTCAAGGTTCGAAGTAGAGGCTCCTCCATTGATGCCGTTGATGTCTTTGCCGGCGCCACGTGTGGCTCCGCCGAAGCGGATTCCAAAACAAAGCTCTAGGAGAGAGGCGCAGAGTCTCCTTGAAAAGGAGGAATATGCTCAGAATCAGGAGGAAGGAGAAATTGTTGACTATGGATGAGTTTGAAGGTCTTCACGAGGGTAGTGGCCTTAATACTTCTCCTGAGTATAATCTTCCATCTTCTAATGCAGGGGTTGTACAAGACCATGCTCCTTATCATGTGGTCATTAGAAAGGCGGCTGATTTACTTGGTCTTCAGCTTCCCTCGGCTGAGGTGAAGTCTAATATTCTTACAGAAGTTCTGAATACAACTTCTTCAACTTCTGAACCTTTGCTTCCCTTTACGGATGCTTTGAAGGAACCAATCCCGGAGGTGTGGCAAAGCCTTTATCTGCTCCTGTGGTTTCTCGTTCCATCTCAAGAAGGTACAGGCCTGCTCCAGGAGATCCGGCTTTCTTACCACATCCTACGCCGGAAAGTTTGGTTGTCCAGGCTTCTTGTTCGAAGCAGTCCTGTGGTTCTTTCCCTACCAGTCTTGGTGATAGGGATTCTAAATGGATGGAGCAAGCGGCAAAGAAAGTGTTCTCTTCTGCAAGTATGGCTCTTAAATCCACTAATGCAACTTGCCTTCTTGGGAGATATATCCATGCTTTGATGGACTCAGTTGTGCAACTAGCTCCAAAGTTGCCTGAAGAAGATTGTGCTAATTTCTTAGAAGTCCTTTCTGATTCGCAGGCTGCGGCACATCAGGTGATTCAGTCGGGCATGGACACTGCTGACTCTGTAGCTCATGTGATGGGGTCTTCTGTGGCTGCAAGGAAACAGGCATGACTTTGATCATCTGGTTTCTCTTCTGATGTTCAGACGACTTTGCTGGATTTGCCCTTTGATGATTCAAAACTCTTTGGTTCAAAGGCAGACTCCGCCTTAGAGCGTTATAAAGACAGCAGGGCTACTGCAAGGTCTCTGGGTCTCCAGGTGCAATCTAGAGAATACGGCTACAAGAGGTATCGTGGATTTGGGAGATCTGCTTCCTTTTATGGCCGCCAACAATCTCAACAGAGTCAGCAACAGCAGAATCCTGTGTACAAGTCGTACAGAGGGAAAAATAAAAGAGGCCTCAGGGGAGAAGCTCAACAACAATCCTCCTCCTCGTCCTCCCCTCCCGCCACTGTTGATTCAACAGGAAAGCAGTTCTAGATCCCCCATCTTAAGCTATGTTTGTCCGGTTGGAGGTCGGGTGTTCCACTTTCTACAAGATTGGAGACTGATCACGTCCGATCGTTGGGTCTTGAATCTTTTAGAGAAGGGGTACGCCCTTCACTTTTTGTAGTTTCCTCCTCCTTACCCTCCTCGCCAGGGTTGGTGCTCAGAGGACCACTTACTGCTTTTACAGCAGGAGGCTCTTACTTTGCTTCAGAAAGGTGTGATAGAGGTGGTTCCGGAGCAGGAAAGGGGTCAGGGGTGCTACTCCGGTATTTCCTGATCCCCAAAAAGGATGGTTGCTTAAGATCACTCTTGGACCTCAGGATTTTTAACCTTCACCTCCGGCAGGAGAAGTTCAAAATGTTGACCTTGGCTCAGGTTCTTCTTGCGCTGCAACAGGAAGACTGGATGATGTCCATCGATTTACAGGATGCGTATTTTCATATTCCCATCCTGCAGTCGCATCGGAAGTATCTATGGTTCACGGTAGGGTCGCAACATTATCAGTTTGCGGTTCTTCCGTTGGGTCTTACATCCGCACCTCGAGTCTTTACAAAGGTGATAGCGGTGGTAGCGGCTCCTCTCAGGTGGTATGGGGTTCCTGTTATCGCCTACCTGGACGACTGGTTGCTCAAAGTGGAGTCTCCAGAGTTGGTTTTGCGCCACTTGCAGGTAACAGCTCATCTGTTGTTCAAATTAGGTTTCTCGATAAATGTACCCAAATCTCACCTGTTGCCTTCTCAGCGCAGCCTGTTCTTAAGGGCAATATTGGACACTTCTGTCGAGCTTTTCCTCCTCTGCAGAGGATTCTCGTCATTCAGGAAATGATCCCTTTATTTCACGATGGAGTGGCTGTACCAGTTCTGAAAGGTCTTCGCCTGCTCGGTCTGTTCGCTTCCTGCATTCTGTTGGGTCAACCATGCACGCTGGCACATGAGGGCACTCCAGTGGTGCTTCCGCAGGCAGTGGTATCAACACAACGGAGATCTCAGGGAGTCAATCAGAATCTCCAGAGAAGCTGCAGCAGAGCTGACTTGGTTGAGTGTGCAGGGCAGCCCTTTCAGAGACCTCCGCCGGTGGCCACAGTAATCTCAGATGCCTCCCTTCCAGGGTGGGGTGCTCATCTGTGGGATCTGGAGGTTAAAGGTCTTTGGTCTAAAGAGGAAAGGTTGCTTCGCATCAGCCTTCTGAAATTGCGGGCGATACGTTTGGCACTAAAGGCCTTCCTTCCTTCCCTTCGCGGTCAGTCGGTTCAGGTCCTGGCGGACAACACTACCACGATGTGGTACATCAACAAACAGAGAGGTGTAGGGTCGTTTTGTCTCTGTCGAGAGGCTCTGCGACTCTGGTCCTGGGTTCAGGGCCATCGGATTTGTGTGTTTGCAAATCGTCTGGCCGGTGTGCTAAATGTTCGTGCGGACAGTCTCAGTCTGCGTTACTCGGCCGATCACGAGTGGCGCCCTCATCCGGAGGTGGTCCATCACATCTTTCAGATGCGGGGGGGTCTCCTCAGTTGGACCTGTTTACCCCTCACGAGAATGCGCACTGTCTGCTACTCTGCAGTCTCCAGTATCCGATGCAGGGAGCGTTGGAGGACGCGTTTCAGATAGATTGGAGCTCACAACTCCTTTACGCGTTTCCTCCCATACCCTTGATTCCTCGGGTTCTGAGGAAGATTCGCCAAGACCGGGCCCAAGTTATATTGATCGCACCAGATTTGCCAAGAAGGGTGTGGTACACAGATCTACTTCACCTCTCATCGTACCCACCGCTCCATCTCCCTCTCAGGGCAGACCTCCTCTCACAGTCGCAGGGGCAGGTTCTACACCTCCACCTCCAGAGCTTGCACCTTCATGCCTGGAGATTGAACGGGGCAACTTGTGTTCCTTCTCTCTCCCACCGGATATAGTGGATGTTATTTTATCGTCCAGGCGACACTCCACTAAGTCTGTTTACTCGTCCAGATGGTCCAGATTTGTTAAGTGGTGTGGAGAGAGAGACATTGATCCTCTAAAGGCCCGTTTGTCTAATATTTTGGAGTTTTCACTTTCTTTGTCACAGCAAGGTTGTGCTGTAGCTACTGTCAAAGGCTATTAGTCTGCTTTGTTGGCCTTTCTATGTTTGCCGGACCAGCCTTTTTTATTTAAGTCCCCCATTGTCATGAGGTTGTCATAAATTCCCTCCCACACCTTTCATTATGCCTCAGTGGGATTTGAATCTAGTTCTTACTTTTTTAACTGGTTCTCCATTTAAGCCTTTTCATTCTTGCCCGTTGAGGCTTCTTTCTTTTAAAACAGTTTTCTTGATTGCCATTACTTCAGCTATGAGGGTAAGTGAGCTTCAGGCTCCTAGTTCAAAACCTCCTTTCCTGACCATTCATGCAGATACGTTAGTTCTAAGGACAAGGGCTGCTTTCCTTCCCAAGGTTGTTACCTCGTTTCATATGGGACAGTCCATTACTTTACCCTCCTTCTATCCTCCCCCTTCCAAGAGAGACTGCATCGTTTGGACCCTAAAAGAGCTGTCCGCTTTTATTTGGATCGGACACGAGATCTGAGGCTGGACGATCAGCTCTTCGTGTGCTATGATGGGAAAATGAAAGGCAAGGCTGTGCACAAGAGGACTCTTTCCAGGTGGATTATCTTGTGCATCAAGATTTGCTACGCCCTGGCCAAGGAGGACCCTCCTGAAGGTATCAGAGCTCATTTCACCAGAGCTAAGTCTACTTCTTCGGCTTTGGCTAGAGGTGTTCCTGTTCTTGATATCTGTAAAGCAGCAACTTGGGCCTCCCTCCACACCTCTGCAAAGCATTATTGCTTGGACTCTGAGGTTTGGAGGGATGGCCATTTTGCTCGTTCTGTTTTGCAAGATTTTTTGGTCTAGTCAGGTGGACATCCTCCTCCGGGAATGGTACGGCTTAGGAAGTCTATTCAAAAGGTGAGGAATCCACAGACAGAAATTGTATTCACCAGAAAAAGCGTTACCGAAGGTAAGGAACTTGTTCTTCAGTAACGTTTGTGGGTGAACGGTGATTCACCACTAGAGGATGTTATTAATATTGTGAGCAAAAATTAGATTTCTGGCAGATGATTGTCTAAAGACAAAGGAGCAGAAGCCATATGAAGGGTCGTGAGTAAACCTGCAATTAAACCTATGAATAGACCAATCAAACTTTTCGAACAAAGATAAGGGTGGTAGTAATAAATGTTACAGGTGCGATAGTAAAGGCCATTTAGCCTTTAGTAGGAACTGTCCAGCACTGAAACAAAAATGCAGTCATTGTGAAATAATGGGGCATTTCACCAAAGTTTGCAGAAAGAAAATAAATAACGTTAAATGCATTCTAGAGGATATCAGGTGTGATGAAGATGATGATGAGTGTGGGTTTAGCGCTGCGAAGATTGACAGCGTTAGGAATTCAACGAGTACGTTGATTTTAAATATTTTAAAAAAGCAAACCTGTAGGTTGGATGAGTATTGGTGGGGCGGAAATTAAGATTGTTGCAGATTCTGCATCACCATATACCATCGTAAATGAAGAACTTCAAATGAAGAAATTTGTAGGGAAAAATAAAATTGCCAGTGATTTGTGTGAACCAGACATCTAACCCCAAGGATATAGCGGGGGAAGCAATTAAATGTTAGGTTACAGGTGACTAACTTTCAGATTTAAAGGCAGATACACAAGAGCCAAAATGTATGTAGCAAAAATGGGTCACCCGGTTCTTGGGTGGTTGATCAAGGGAAATTACACATCATTCTTGATCCTAGTAGAATGGATCAAGTCAGAGTAGTGGACGAAGGATCTAAGGTTGCCAAGGAAATGTTATGCAAATTTCCCACAGTTTTAAATATAACCTTAGGTAACCTGAAGGGATTCGAACATCGCATTATCTTAAAAACCAATGCCATTCCAAAAGTACACAAAACCAGGAACATTCCTATCACCATAAGAGAAGAAGTATCAAAAGAACTGGGAAAATTGGTCGCAACTGGCGTAATAGAACCTATTGAGTCTGCTATATGGATTTCTCCATTAGTTGTGGCCAGGCCATTTATGTGTGGTTCTGTGCCATGTAAATGACAATATTGTGATCAACCGAGTTCCACTGCCTAAAATCAAAAGAATGGTCATATGTCATAAGGGAGCTAAGGTATTCCCCGTCATTGACTTGTCGGCCGCATACCATAGGGATTTCTTTGACTGACTCCTGACCCTAAGAAGTATGTGGCATTCATTACACCCTTTGGGTGTTTTCAATTTAAAAGGATGCCTTTCAGCCTTGCATCCACTGTTTTTCAGAGACTTATGTTCAGTCTTTTTGGAAAAGACCAGGCATCTAGTTATTCAGGATGACCTATTAATCTTTGCCGGAGACCGCGGCATTCATGACTCAAAGCTGCGGAAAGTGTTGAAAATTTTAGCAGAGAATGGTCTAACAGTGGAATTCTCAAAATGCAAATTTGTGGCGGAAAAAGTGACATATTTGGGGCATGAAATTGGAGTTGAGGGTGTTAGACCTAACAATTCTCTCATTATACAATAAATGATACCTCGGTTCCTAGGAACAAGGAAGAAATAGGATCCTTTTTGGGGTTGGTAGGATACTGCTCCAAGTTTATTCCAAAGTTTGCGAGAAAAAGTTTTCATTTGCGACAACTTCTGAAAAATAAGTCAAAATTTTACTGGACTGTGAATTGTCAAAATGAGTTCAATCTGTTTACATCAGTACTCGTCAAAATTCCAGCTTTGGATTGCTTTGATTCCAATTTGAATTGTTGTATCACCACCGGTGCCACTGGCAAAGGACTGGGTGTGGTTTGAATCCAGGATAGGGATGTTAAAGAGGTTATAATCTCATTTGCATCTAGAGCCCACTTGCCTACTGAAGAAAGGTACCGGATTATTGAAAGAGAGGCTTTAGCATGGGCCTTGGACCATGTCAGGACTTTTGTATGGGACGAATCTGTTACCATTTCATGTGAGCATAAAACTCTGGTGAAATTATGATCAACTGTTGGAACAGTCAGTGCATCAGCAAGAATTGCCAGACTATCAATGAGAATGCAGGATTACATTCACAAACTTGTGTATTTACCTGGTAAAGACATTGTGGTAGCTGACTGCTTATCTAGAATGCCCACCAAGTTGGCAGAATGTGAAGATGAGGTTTGGAATAGTTTTCAAATAGCATTTGTGCATGGTGATGATAGCAATGCTGTACGCAAGGATGAGTGGCTAGTAGAGTATGAGAAAGATGGAGTGCTAATACAAGTTAAGGAATTTCTTCAAGGAAATTGGCCTAACAAGAGCAACTTACCAGTGGAGGTCAAACCATTTTGGGAGGTTAGGTCACAACTTACAGTAGATAACGGCACCATTTTGAGGGGAGAGACAATTATTCGTCCAAAAGGACTACAGAAATGGATAATGGTGTTCTCATGAAGGTCATTTTGGCATTGTACGGACTAAAAGTCTAATCAGGTATTTGTTTTGGTGGCGGAGTGTGGTTGCAGAAGTGGAAAGGTTTGTGAGAGGATGTTTTAGTTGTGCTGGTGCGGATAAAACATGCAAACTTTGAGGCCACCCACAAATGACATATTTTTTTCCAAAACAGCCTTAGGAAATGGTAGCGATTGATTTTGTAGGCATGTGGGTGAAGAACAGAAATGTATTATTGTGCTTTTTGATCTATTTTCAAGGTGGCCAGTGGTTGAAGTTGTTAAGGCTGACACTGTTTCGTATTGGAATTTCTGGGTAAAGTTTTTGTATCTGAGGGACTACCTAAGTCAGTGTTAAGCGAAAAGGTGCAATTTCTTTCCAATGCGCACAAGGAATACATTAAAAAAAAAAGTTGGTGTGCAACACAAAACTGATTCACTTTACAACCCATGTGGAAATGGTATGATTGAAAGATTCAACCGGGTTATGAAGGGGATTATTCAATCTGCAGTAGCAATAATATGGATTGGGAGTTTCAATTACACAAGGCGGTTTGGACATACAGAGAAACAAAAAATTAAGTTAACAGGGTTGTCACCATTTGGGGTTATGAGGGGCCGCAAACCCAAGTCTAAGTTCAATCCCAAGTGGTTACATCATGCTGGTGTTGAACAATGGTCTCTTGAAATGGTGCAAAGCAGGATGGGGTACATTATTCTAAAATGAAAATGCACTATGATGGTAAACCTGGGGATCGGCCAGAGGAGATCACCATTGGTGACTGGATCTCGTAAAGAAACCTTCTAAAGTTAGGAAAGGTCAAACTCAGGTTTGTGAGCCGGAATAAGTGATTGAAGTGTTGAACAATGCTGTCAGAGTTAGTAGCAGAAAAGTAGGGGGTTTGAAAAACATGGCACTTAGTCCTGAGGGAATATTTGAGAGAAATTAGTACAACCACCCTGAGCAAGATTTTCAGTGGTTAGAATTAGAGACAATAGATAAGATAACAGAGATTTGTTAAATGATTCAAGTTTAAGTATAATAAGAGACGGCGATGGTGATGTGAATGTTGATGAATACTGTGGTGTGCCCAACCAGGTTGTAGGGAGTGGTGATGTTGAAGAAGTAAAGTGTGTGTGTTGACATGGAAGAGAAAGACACAGAAGTGAATGAGAGAAATGGGGGAAAGTGAAGGGCAGAGAGTAAAGAAAGCCCCTCAAGTGGTTGAAGGATTTTGGGTGTGGTGAAACGCCATTTCTTGATAAAGAATAATATACTATAGAGTGGGGAAGTAATTAAAGATGTTAGTATAAGAGTGATCTATTTGTTCGAGGCATGTGGGCTGCTGAATTCATGTCTTGTGCATAGATCGCCGCCTAGTGTTGGGTCCGGATGATTGCACTTTGTTGTCCTGGAAGAGTCTTCGAAGTATCACGAGATAGGTGACTCCTCCCCTGGACCACAGTGCGAATGGGCATCTTCTCAATCCTCAGATAGTTTTTTTCCACCATTGGGTTCGTATGTTATTCCTCTACTCCAACTTCGGAAACCGAAACTAACTACTTTTTAAGGCCAAAAGGCCTTCGACTTCGAAGGTATTGTTCTCGTTCGGTACTTCTTGACTCGACCAACCTCTCCATCTTGATCCGGTCGTCGACGCGGGCCGTTGGGCCTTTTCGACGCCACGTGGGTCTGCTGTTGATGGAAAGGAGCCCGTTCAAAAGGTGCCCACAATGCCACTCCAAATTCCTGCATACTGACAAACACACAGTATGCAACAAGTGCTTATCACCGGAGCACAACGAACAAAACTGCCCAGCGTGTGCCCAATTCCGTTCGAAGAAGACCATCCGGATTCGACGGGCCGCTAGGCAAGAGATGCAGCGGTCGGCACCGGAACCGGAGAACATCTTCGATGATGAACTCGACCTCCCAGAAGCGGACCTAGAGATCGTTACCGCCGAGGACCAGTCTGACTCCGACGACGAGATCCCACCGGGGCAAATCGTGAGTGCACAGCCCCCAACGCCGCTTATCCCGAAACCGAAGGCTCCGGCCGAGGCATCGCCTAAGGGCCTTAGCCGAGGTCCAAATCCAAGCCTTCCGAAAGCCCAGGACCAAGTAAACTTCCCCCCAAGAAGGTTGTCTAACCCAAAAGGGTTGTCGAACCGAAGGTCGCCGACCCAAAAAATGCCGTTGAGCCGAAAGTCGTCGAGCCAAAGGTCGTCGAACAAAATAAGGTCGACCAGCCAAAGGGCGTCGAACCGAAGAAAGGGGTTGAACCAAAACAGGTCGTCCACCCCAAAAAGGTGATCGAACCAAAAACTATCGATCCAAAGAAAAGCCTCGACCCTAAACAGGTCATCGACCCGAAAACAGCACCCAATCCTAAAAAGAGTGCAACTAAACCAAGGACAGTCAAACCGAAAAGAGGCATCGACTCGACCAAAGACACTGACCCTAAAAAAGACGTCGAGCCTAAAAAGAGGATCGATCCGAAAAAGGTCGTCGACCCATATAAAGTCGCTGAACCAA
Organism: Lissotriton helveticus; assembly: GCF_964261635.1. Classification (NCBI taxonomy): domain Eukaryota; kingdom Metazoa; phylum Chordata; class Amphibia; order Caudata; family Salamandridae; genus Lissotriton; species Lissotriton helveticus. The sequence continues at coordinate 1,911,663,771 of NC_136061.1, read as the reverse complement.
AAAAGACTGCCAAACCTACAAAAGACGTCGAACCAAAAAAGGTTACCGACCCCAAACCGACGGTCGAGCCGAAAAAGACTCCAGAACCAAAGGCCCTCAAGCCAAAAGGTCACAAGCAAGTCAGTAAGCCAAAAATATCGGCGCCAAGGACAGTGGAAAAAGAACTCTTCCACCCTGATCCAGAATCGGAGGAACAATCAAAACTGTACATAAATCCTGAAACCGGCAAAGTAACCATCTATTACTGGAAAAAGAGACCATTGGACACACACTACTTGCCCTGTACCACCAAAGAAAAAGGACTTCGGGACATCTCCCTCTAGGCCTTTTACTCCTCCTCCTTTCTATCCTAACATGCCTTTTGTGCCCTATGATGAGGATAACATGGGGGAAGATCCTCAGGAAGATTTTAATGACCCAGAGGATCCACAGCCTCAGGATGACACATGGGATGATCAAAATGATCTATATGACACACAACCCATCCCTGACACCTCCCCATACCCTACTAAGCCGTCGCCTACTGGCGACGCCATTATGTTTAACCAACTGCTAGATAGGGCAGCAAAATACCACAAGGTCGACATGCACACTGACCCAATAGAAGATGATTTTCTATTTGACACTTTCCAACCTCCGAGAAAAATGTCAGGATTTTTCCTATGCTAAAAGGGGTACTAAAACACGCGCCAGACATATTCAAGGATCCAGCCAGGGCACGGGTGCTCAATCCCAGGGTTGAGAAAAAATATAAGGCGGCCCCTACAGACCCTACTTTCTTTAAATCACAATTGCCTTTAGACTCGCTGGTATAAGCAAACGCTCGCAAAAGAGCCAACTCGCAAACGACAGGAGACGCTCTACCTCCTGACAAAGAGTCTAAAATATTGGAGGCCTCAGGCAAAAGAGTGGCCTCACAAGCTGCTAATTCATGGAGGATCGCAAACACACAGGTTCTCCTAGCTCGCTATGATATGGCGCACTACGACCAGCTTGAAAGTTTGCTGCAACACCTGCCAGAAACTTTCAAAGCTCAAGCTAGCGACCTCATACAGGAAGGCATGTTTATAACTAATGCTTCCATTAAATGTGCACTTGACGCAGCCGACACAGCAGCCACGTCAGTTAACTCTAGTGTGTTACTACGCAGACACGCGTGGCTACGCATCTCTGGTTTTAAAAACGAGGTGCAATCCATCATCCTTAACCAACCAGTTAATCAAGACTTCCTGTTTGGTCCGGCAGTAGATACCATTTTAGACAAAACGAAGAAAGATACTGAAACTGCAAAATCTATGGGCGCGCTGCAGTTTTAACAACATAGCGGTACCTTTTGTCGGTCCTCCTACAGAGGCGCCACAAGAGGCAACACTTCACAGACTTCCTCTACATACAAAAGCAACACTCAAAGCTCCTTCAATAAGGGCTCCAACAGGGGAGGTAACAGGGGCAATAACAACAAGGGCAGAGGACGTGGCGGCAATAACACCAGAGCCTCCACTGCCACCAAACAGTGACTTCATCACACTACCTCCAGACCATTTAACACCAGTCGGAGGCAGAGTCAATCAGTTCCTACCAGTCTGGAATGCAATTACCACAGACAGGTGGGTGAGACAAATTATCCAGTATGGTTATTGCCTGGAACTCACTTCTACTCCACCCAACATACCTCCCAGACAACGTCCTATGTCCAAAGAACATATCGCCCTGCTACAACAAGAGGTCAAGTCCATGCTAGAAAAGGGAGCCATAGAACCAGTACCTTTTCAACACCAAGGAACAGGAGTATACTCACTATACTTCCTTATTCCCAAAAAGGACGGCTCCCTCAGACCAATATTAGACCTCAGACCTCTAAATCAATACATACTCTCAGAGCACTTCCATATGATCACTCTGCAACAAGTACTCCCATTACTCCAGCAAGGCGACTTCCTAGCAACATTAGACCTCAAGGACGCATATTTTCACATACCTATACATCCAGCTCACAGGAAATACCTCAGGTTCACAATAGAAGGTCAACATTATCAGTTCAAGGTTCTCCCCTTCGTGGCAACCACAGCCCCAAGAGTGTTCACAAAATGTTTAGCAGTAGTAGCTGCACACCTCAGACGGCAACACATCCACGTGTTTCCATACTTGGACGATTGGCTTATAAAAGCAAACTCGTACGCGCAGTGTGCAAGCCATCCATCTCAAACACTCCAGCTGCTACACAGCCTGGGTTTTTCAATGAACTACCCGAAATCACATCTACAACCCTCCCATATACAAGAATATCTGGGGGCTACAATAAATACCTCTCTAGCGAAGGCATATCCAAATCAATCAAGGATAGCCAACATCCAGACTCTCATTCAGAAATTCCAGCTCAACACTCTTTGCCAGCTCGAGTATTCATGCAACTAATAGGCATGATGGCCTCCTGTATATTCATAGTCCCCCATGCCCGACTTCAAATGCGTCCGCTATAGGAATGCCTAGCACAGCAGTGGAACCAAGCTCAAGGACAATTAAAAGACCTAGTGTTGGTGGACAGTCGCACTCACAACTCTCTGCAGTGGTGGAACCCACAAAACCTTTCCAAGGGGCGACTGTTCCAAGAGCCGGTTCCACAAGTAGTACTAACAGCGGACGCATCACTGACAGGTTGGGGAGCCCATTTACTACAGTACACAGTCCAAGGGCTCTGGACAATCAAACAGAGGAGACTGCATATCAACCAATTAGAGTTGCTAGCAATATTTCTGGCACTAAAAGCATTCCAAAACTACCTGTGCAACAAGGCTGTGTTGATCCGGACGGACAACATGACAGCCATGTACTACATTCAGAAACAAGGTGGGACACACTCTCCACAACTGTCCCACTTAGCACAGAACATATGGAAATGGGCAATTCCCCAAAACATTTTTCTCCTAGCAGAACACCTGCCAGGAAAAGACAATCAAGTAGCGTATCTGCTAAGCAGACACAGTCAACAGCTACACGAATGGGAGATACACCCTCAGGTTCTACAACCATTCTTCAAAAAATGGGGGCAACCAGAGATAGATCTGTTTGCCACAAACGAAAACTCAAAATGCCAGTACTTTGCCGCCAGGTTCCCATATCCACAGTCACAGGGCAATGCGATATGGATGAACTGGTCAGGCAGATTTGCGTACGCTTTTCCACCAGCTCCACTGATTCCGCTTCTGGCACGCACACTACGTCCGCAGTCACTCACAATGATCCTGGTTGCTCCCACATGGGCGAGACAACCATGGTACACAACGTTCCTGGAACTCTCGGTAGTCCCCCACCAAAGACTGCGCCTCGCGCCCCATCTTTTAACTCAGAACCATGGAGAAATCAGGCACCCAGATCCCAATCAGATGAACCTAGCGATCTGGCTCCTGAGGTCTTGGAGTTTGGATACCTTAACTTACCTCCTGATTGCATGAACATTATCAAGGAGGCAAGACGGCCAACTACTAGAGCATGCTATGCAGCTAAATGGAAAAGATTTGTAATTTACTGCAACAATAACCAAATCAATCCATTAGATGCTTCCATCCAAAACATTATCTGTTACCTCTTGCACCTTCAAAGATGCAATCTAGCATACTCTTCTTTAAAACTACATCTTGCTGCTATTGCAGCATATCTCCAGAACAGACAACATCTGTCTCTGTTTAGGGTACCACCAATCAAAGCTTTTATGGAAGGTCTTAAAAGGATAATCCCTCCAAAGCACCTACCTTCACCAGTCTGGAACTTAAATATAGTACTTACCAGACTTATGGGACCTCCTTTCGAACCACTCCACTCATGTGAATTACAATTTCTAACATGTAAGGTGGAATTTTCTGATTGCCATTACATCCCTCAGGCGAGTAAGTGAGCTACAGGCACTAACCATCCAAGAGCCTTTTATGCAAATACATGCAAATAAGGTCGTACTTCGGACTAACCCTAAGTTCATGCCAAAAGTCATATGCACTTTCCATATCAACCAATCCATAGAATTGCCAGTCTTCTTTCAAAACCCACAGTCAGTGGTTGAAAGAGCCCTACACAGACTAGATGTAAAGAGAGATCTGCTATATTATGCGGACAGGACTAAATCATTTTGTAAAACAAAGCCACTGTTTGTTGCTTTTTCGCCACAACATAAAGGTAATCCCATCTCAAAGTCAGGAATAGCCAGATGGATAGTTAAGTGCATCCAAATATTATTATTATTATTATTATTATTAACAATTTTATAACGCGCTCCATTACTGGGGAGTATCCTGGCGCGAAAAGAGGGAAAAAAGAAACAGACAGCAGAACACAGAGAAAGAAAAAACACATCAGATTGTACTCTTGAAGAGGTGAGTTTTCAAGTGTTTTTTGAATGCAGCCACTGTTGGCATGGAATGCAGATGGAAAGGGAGAGCGTTCCAGGCCCGGGCCACAATCACAGAAATCGACTGGCCACCAAGTCTGGCACGTTTAAAGCGTGGAAGGGACAATTTAAACAGAGTGGAAGATCTCAGGGTACGTGCAGGGACATAGCTGATAAATCTCTTTCTCAGATAGAGGGGACCTTGATCATGGGTTGCCCGAAATGCCAGCACCAGAGATTTAAACACAATGCGCTGTCTAACAGGAAGCCAATGGAGCGTGCGCATCTCCGCGCGAACGCTCTTCCATCTAGGTATGTTAAATAATAGACGGACGGCCGCATTCTGAATAATTTGCAGGCGTTGCACCAGATAGGCAGGAATGCCACTAAACAGTGCATTGGCATAATCCAACCTAGCCAATATGAGCGCCCGAGCAACCGACTCCCTCGCATCCCTGGGAAGCAGGGGGAAGAATTTGCGAAGCATTCTCAAGGTGGCGAAGCAGGTGCCTGTAAGCTTCTTAATATGATGCTCAAATTTAAGGTCCTCCGCGAACCAGATGCCAAGATTTTTGGCAGGTCTCCCCATCTCCTTAGGGCCAGGAATGTTAGAAGGCCACAGTGAGCTCCTGAACGAGAGGGGAAAAGAGCCATAAAAGAGCACCTCTGATTTGTCCTCATTACACTTCAGCTGGGCCTGCGTTAACCAGCGAAATACAGAGGACAAACACAAGTGGACCGTAGATGTATCCAGATCGGCATCAGGCCAGGTGAACAGCAGTTGGGTATCGTCAGCATACCCTATGATCTTAGCCCCAAACTGTTCCGCTAGATAAACCAGGGGAATGATGTAAATATTGAACAGTAAGGGGCTAAGAGTTGACCCCTGCGGGACACCTGTGAGCAGAGGTTTAGGCTCAGAGGCATGGGGAGGCAGCCAGACCTGCTGGGTCCTATCAGATAAAAAAGAGGACAGCCAATCTAGGACTACACCCCCAATGCCTATAGCCGCCAGCCGGCCGAGGAGGAGCTCATGAGGGACAGTATCGAACGCGGCAGAGAGGTCCAATAAAATTAGGACCGCTCTGCCACCTCCGTCTAAACAGTCCCGGATAGCCTCGGTCATCTCCACCAGGGCCGTCTCGGTGCTGTAAGCAGCCCTGAAGCCCGATTGGGCGGGATGGAGGGTGTTAGAGGTTTCAACAAAGCTCTCCAATTGTTGAAGTACTACCTTCTCACAAATTTTAGTAAGTGCCGGTAAAAGGGAAATCGGGCGATAATTCCCAGGAGTCGCCACGTCCAGTCCAGGTTTCTTTAAGAGTGGCAGAAGTTTGGCCCGTTTCCAGACAGGAGGAACCTTGCCCGCAACCAGGGAGAGGTTCACTATCTGCGTGGTCTCAGCACAGACTATATCTGCCACTTCCGAAAGCACCCGGGCCGGACACGGGTCAGATGGAGAGCCAGATTTTAGGGACTGAAGGAGGGGGAGAACAGCATCCTCCGCAATCTGCACAAAATTAGTAAGTTGCTGTCCCGAGCATGGGCAGAAAGAGGGGTGCGGGGCATCTGTGGAGCTGTCACTGGGAAGAGCAGCTAGCAGGTCCTGCTGGATCCTTGCTATTTTGGTAGAAAAAAAATTTGACAGCTCTTCGCACCATTGCGCCGAGGGCAAAAGGGAAACAGCCTCAGCGACAGGTGCGACAAAGCTTTTAACAATGGCAAAGATCTCCCTGCCATTGTTATCTGCCTTGGCAATTCGTCCCGCATAATAGTTCCCCTTAGCCACCTTAATTGCTGCATAATAATCTTTTTGGGCAAGCCGTAGGGCGGATTTAGCCTCAGAGCTATATGCACGTCTCCACGCTCTTTCAAGTTTTTTGCACCCCAGCTTCATTTCCCTCAGTTCAGGGGAGAACCAAGGTTGAGAGGGAGCGCGTCTAGCTCTGGCCAGCGTGGTTTGCTTAGTGGAGGCAGCAGCCGCCTGCCGTATCCACTCATTAAACTCGCCAACCGCATCGTCCAAAATTGTCCTAGAATTTGGACGGGTTTTTGACAGAGCCTGTCTGAACACAGGTAGGTTAATTTTTTGGGAATAACATATAAGAGGTGGAGGGCTAGACTCTTCCATCTCCCACATAAATCTAACCAATTCATGGTCAGACCAGGTTGTTTTTTCAGTGACCACAGACTGAATAGGGAAATTGGAGCACACCAGATCAAGCAGATGACCACCCGAATGCGTCGGAGCGGTCACCCATTGCTTAAGCTGAGCGAGCTCGAAAATTTCCCCAAGCCTGCGTGCATCAGGCGAGTCAGGAACATCCATATGAATATTTAGGTCGCCGACCAAAAGAAACTTAGGAAAGCCTAAGGCCCGCGGCACTATATATTCTTCTAGGGAGTCCAGAAAGTGAGTGGCCTGGCCCGGGGGCCTGTAGATCAAGGATCCGCCCAAGGTAAAATGGGGGGAAGTTACAATAGAGAAGTGAAGAACCTCACCCCCTCCACCCACAACCGGAGGCTCAGAGGCAAAACTCCACCCCTCTTTAAAAACAACTGCAAGTCCACCTCCTCTACCTGAAGGACGGTCTACTCTAGCGATCTTAAACCCCCTGGGGACAGCCAATTCCACGCTGGGAGCGGAGGTGCTGGTCATCCACGTCTCCGTGAGGAATAACAACTCCAACTGACCGCCCACCAGAAGTTCAAAGATCTCAGCGGCATGCTTCACCGCAGACCTAGCATTTATCAGACCCGCCCTAATGTTGGTAACCGTGGCGTTACAATTTAAGCGTGGGGGGGGGGATGGTTGAGGAGAGAAACCGCAGGTAGGGCAAATGGCCAGAGCACAGTCAGGACCCGCACGTATACACGGCGAACCCTTGGCGGGGGGTGCAAGTTTCCAGAGATCATGACGCAAGTACTTGCGTGTCTCTAATAAGACCCTCCCCGGGGGTCGCCGAGCAGAATGGCAGGCCCTAGGCCCGTCCGGAGCACGGACGGGCACAGACGGGCCCTCCTTTGGCGCTCCTTCGGCGCGCAGACGGCGCGCCCGCTGCGCGTCCTAGGAGGCATCTTTATTTGACACACAAGCCCCTCCCCGAGCTGGAGCGCTAACTCCGGTCCAGTAGGGGTCCGGGACTACCAAGATGGCGCCCGACCTGTCCCTCCACACAATCGGCACAGACAAGCCGCGGTGGACCGGGGAGCAGGGGGATCAAGCAACAGCAGTTAGGTAAGTTTATAAAAAACAAACAGTTAATATCAGCACTCCACAATTAGTTAATCAATTGGGTCAAGATCGTTTTTAAAAAGATTAAAAAACGACGTTTAAAAGCGCCTGCTGCGTTCGTCCAGTACAGAGAAGGAGGGCAGAAGAGATTTAGCTCGCAGTCTGCACGCCTTGTTTTTTTCCCAAGCGCTGTCACAAGGCGCTGCCACCACCTCGCTCAAACGCCCAGAACTGACTGAGCTGGTCCTATTTGACACACAAGCCCCTCCCCGAGCTGGAGCGCTAACTCCGGTCCAGTAGGGGTCCGGGACTACCAAGATGGCGCCCGACCTGTCCCTCCACACAATCGGCACAGACAAGCCGCGGTGGACCGGGGAGCAGGGGGATCAAGCAACAGCAGTTAGGTAAGTTTATAAAAAACAAACAGTTAATATCAGCACTCCACAATTAGTTAATCAATTGGGTCAAGATCGTTTTTAAAAAGATTAAAAAACGACGTTTAAAAGCGCCTGCTGCGTTCGTCCAGTACAGAGAAGGAGGGCAGAAGAGATTTAGCTCGCAGTCTGCACGCCTTGTTTTTTTTCCCAAGCGCTGTCACAAGGCGCTGCCACCACCTCGCTCAAAATATGTAAGCACACTCTACGGGTAAAATGGGGGCATCCATGGCTTTCCTAGGGAATATTCCCCTTGAAGACATATGTAGAGCAGCTACATGGTCTACCATACATACTTTCACTAAACACTATTGTGTAAATGTGCAGTCAAAGCAGCAAGCTGCGGTAGGCCAAGCTGTACTTAAAACTCTTTTTCAGACTGCTGCAGCTGGTACAGGTAACCACCGCTAGAGGAGATACTGCTATACAGTCTATGCACAAGATATGAATTCAGCAGCCCACATGCCTCGAACGGAATATGCTATTTACCAGTATGCATCTGTTCTAGGCATGCAGGGCTGCTGACAATCATACCGCCCACCCTCCTCCCCGGTGCCTGTTGCAGCTGCAGGATTCTCTTTTGCATGGCCATCTCTTACTTACTATACTCCATCTTTGCCACAATGGCGCAAAACAATCTGAGGATGGAGAAGATGCCCATGCGCACTGTAGTCCAGGGGAGGAGTCACCTATCTCGTGATACTTCGAAGACTCTTCCAGGACAACAAAGTGCAATCATCCGGACCCAACACTAGGCGGAGATCTATGCACAAGATATGAATGTCAGCAGCCCTACATGCCAAGAACAGATGCATACTGGTAAGTAGCATATTCCTTATGCATGTTGTAGTTCTATTAAAGAGGGGTGTGTGTGTTATGTTCTATAGTTATGTGGTGTCTCAAAGGGTTTAGATGGACTATATGGAATATAGAACATTGAGGCAGGAGAATGGCAGAGGTGGACCAGGAGAGAGGATGTGTCAGCCTGCTGGCTTCAGACATTAAAGTTGTGTACTACACCGAAATTGTGTTGGTGTATTTGTGGGTATGCAGTACACACCACTGGCCTACTGCCTTTGTCATAACTTTACATAATGAACCGATCAAGCCTACAGTTGTGGTCATCGGCATATCATTATCTGACAGAGACATCTAGCTGCAGATTCCTTAACTTTTGAATTCTCCCTAGGCGCCAGTCTGGATCCAGACATTTTTCAGCAGTACGTCTGCGTGCCAGGTGACGGCGTCAAACGGCTCCATGATCTCGACTCCAGTCATGACCTCTGTTGAGCCATATCATTTCCCTCCAGCCGCGTTTGTCTGTTTAATCTTTTCCGCGCTGTAACGCAAATCCAGAGAAGCGGTTCCTTGGATCTATTTTCTTTACCTAATTTGTTGTTGGTGGAACAGTGTGCCTTTTCTATTTCTACAAGTTTCAAACCTTGTGGGTCTTGTAGCCGATGCCGGTAATGGACCCGCATACAATTTGTATGTGGAGTTTAGGCAGGCACCACGACGCCAAGGATTGTGGCCACTGCCGGAAGCTTAAATCAAAGTCCCTTAAGTAGCGGCGTTTGAAGTTGATGGCCGCACATGTTTCTCAGTCCTCGTAGGCTTCCCAGCCTCGGCCTTCATCGTCCCAGGAAGAACGTTTGTGGAGGTCAATCTAGGAGCCTAAGCCGTTCTGGAGGGCATCGTTTTCTGTGGAAGCCAAAAGGGAAGGTTAAAGTCGCGGCATTCTCAGACTTCACCTCGCGGGCATCAATGGCTTAGATGAGGGAATATTATGATTCCTTCCATCTTTGGGATCCCCATCTCCCTCTGGATTGCCTTTAGGCTCTTAGGATGTGAGTGGGGCACCGTCAGAGGGTTTGCCCTCGGTGACGGTTGAGCCATTGAAGTCCATGGAGTGATGCCACTCGGCATCGGCTGGCGCCGCTTTGGCGCAGGTCCACAGTCCTTCAGGATCTCTGCCTATGACACCATACTTCAATCAGTCGACTCCGACATGGACATCGGCGTTGAAGTTGTTTCTCCTCCTCAGTGTAGGCATGTACAATGTTGAATGCGGAGTCGACTATTCAAACTAAGGGGAATATACAGGTCTTGATTCCATATCAGGAAGAGGTGGTGGAAAGACAGCCTATTTTGATTGAGGCAGGGCTTTTTCAGCTCATTCCGACATTAATGTGCCTCAGATGGAAGAGAGCTGATTGTCTGTTCTGGAGGAGGCTAGTGGCCAGGATTCTTCACCAGCTTCAGTGTTGCTACAGAAGCAAGTTCCTCCTTTGCAGACATGATATGGAGAGTGGTACAGTTTCAAACCTGTCACTTCCTACGGTGCACAGGTCCACAGACCCTTAGATTGAGGCCCTTTTCTAGGGACAGGCTGGGTAAGAAGCTGTTCTACCGTTTGGAGAGGATTTTTTAGACATTTTATTAGGTACTTGGGCCAGGAGTGAGTTGGGGACCTCAATGGACCGAGATATTGCACATAGACACCTGCCTGCACCTGGAGAACCAGTTTGTCTTTATATACACCCTTCTTCCTGTAGCTTGGTGACTCCGGTTGCGACTTCTTCACGGGATGTAGATTTTGTTAAAAAAAACTCCCGTGGGTAAGGAGTCTAGAAGTTGTGAGGCATGTGGTAAACACATATTTGCTTTGGCAAGCTCGGCCTTGAGATCCATAAATACATTTTGTGTGCTGGGGCAATATTCCCATGCTTTATGGGATTCGCTACAGAATTTGTTACCATCTCTTCCTGATAACCTCAGCTCGGAGATTGGTGATTTGGCTAAAGATGGTCAGCAGGCCGCTAGGCTTACCATAAGATGTGGTATGGACACAATGGACTCTGTGAGTCGAGCAATGGTATTGCCAGTGGCATTAAGGCGTTGGGCTTGGTTGGCAACTTTGGGTATCTTGGAGGCTGTCCAGTCGACTTTGGTCATTTTGCCATTCGATGGTGCCCACCATTTTGGGAGCCTAGCTAGTGCAGCGTTAAGATGCTTCTGTGACAGACAGGGGTCTTCAGAATCATATCTTTTCATTGCCTGTTACTGGGTAATTTGTCTTTATACTTGAGATAAAGACTATTTCTTTATAAGCGAGTAAGCATTGTTAGGGCATTTTGCATGTCCGTTGTTGGTATGACCACTTGGTGTCCTGCGAGAGCAGATGTTTTGTTCTCTGTACCATTTTTTCCTTGTTAAGGATTGGTTTCTATAACCGAGGGATGTTTCCCTTTGTCCCTTGTCCTCTTAGAATGAGCTTTGTGCTCAAGAGGTTATTGTCAAGAGATTTGTCTTCTTGTATTGAAGTTTTTCTGATGCAAGCTTATTTGAAGCAGTTCAGTATGCTAAAATGTGCATGGTTTCGACCTTTCGTTGTCCCTCATAAGGACATATTGGGGTGCCAGTGGTAAGTCTGGTATAGCGGGACGCTCTGGTCTTTGCTCGTAGAGTAATCAGTGTAGTATGTCCTCACTACTTTTGTGGTGTGCTTACTTATTATGGCGCTGATAGATTCAGAGCTTATGCTTTGTATTCTTTAGAATACATGGTCTAGTGGTTCATTCTTCATTTAAGTCCTTTTGGACCATGTGTTTTTTGGGCAGGTTGTTTCTCTTTCTGAGCGGACTGTATATCTACATTCGTATGATATATTACTCACTTTTTGGGAAATTGTGCGAGTAAACTCCGAGTTTATGGTGTATTCTTTGGAAGACACAAGTTAGTGGCCTTCTCTGTGGGATTGGATAGGTAATTAATGTGTTAATTCCTAGAACATGATGGGGGTGAACTCTGTATCTTACGCTGTGTGATAGCTAGTGTCATAAACAATCTGATGGAGAGGTCTAGCTGCAATTTCCTTACCTGTTTTTGGTCATACAGTTTATGGTGGAGTTTTTAGGCTTTATAGGAAGCTCTTCTTGTTATTCTCCCACAATGCTTTTGCATCTGTCTGCAGGTTATATATTACCAGTCTTTTTGGGTATGTGTCTATTTTCTCTGTGTTTTTCAAGTCCTTGGGCCTACGACCATACCACCCTGAAAGCACCTGATCTCGTCTGATCTCAGAAGTTAAGCAGGGTTGGGCTTGGTTAGTACATGGAAGGGAGACCGCCTGGGAATAAGCTTTTCATCTTTAGAAATCATGGCTGTTACTTCTTGAGGTGGATTTGTGATCAAATTGTGGTTTGTATCACAAGCGTTGTTGCATGCGCTTGTTGCGAACATGGATTCATTTTATAATTTTGAGCGAGCCCACAGCTTGGAGTCCTTTTCCGACTTTGACCATGAAACTAAAGGCCATGCAGGTGCAGGCTTTGTAAGATACCTGCGGTCCTGCAGTAAATGTGAGGCAGCGATGCTCTGTGTTGTCAGACCACTCGGAGTCTATTGTGACGCAATTTTATATATATTATGTATATGTCCAGGTGATAAACTTTTGGGAGAAAAAAACACTTTACAACTGGCATAATTAATGGATATCATTATTAAATTCAAACCTATCACTGTCATTTTTGTCTCCTTTCAGTGCATTATGTGACCTTCGAGTTGCCATTTTGTTCGAACAAAATTCTCTATACCATAGAGGTATTGTTCATCTTTCTTTTGGGTTCATTCATCTTGGTATAATGGAATGAGTTCTGAGAGTCCTTCTTTTGGATTTCATCAGGAGAGTTATTTCTCTGATACTTCTTTATTGTTGTGAAGAATGCTGATTACATGACTTTTGTTTTGCACTCTGCTCTTTTGGTCAACAAGTTCTCTTTCCCTTTGGGGATAGAAGATAATGTCTGTAACTGGCAGGTTTTTTCCCCTTTTCCTTCAAGGGCCGATTTTCTGGGGTCTGTTGTTTTTTTTAGTTATATGTTCTGTGACCGTGATCATGGTTTCTATTAAGAGCCAAGTTCTTGTTCCGCTATTCCTACATACATTTGGCCAGTTGTTAGTTATGACCGGCTGGTTCTCTTTGAGAACTTTTTTTTTTTGACAAATCTGTTTTTATTGTTATTTAAGAGTCACTCAGTACATTGTACACTTTCCTCATAAAATTTGATGACAGATATACAGCTTTCATAGGTACATTAGCATATGACATATCATGGAACAAGTATACCAGCTTTGTACTGGGTGATACAACAGATGTTCGTCCAGAGTAACCTGAACCACAGCTCGTCTACCTGCGTGTAGACTCCGAGTCCTTCCAGAGACCGGAGTGTAGGCCGCTCAATGGTCCGTACAGTTCAGGGCTGGCCTTTCATCTTGAGCTTGGAAACGGATGCTATATATATGAAACAGTAAACGTTAACTTTGGCAGCAGAAACCTCACAAAGACTCCAACTCCCTTCCTCCTCCCCCCACTTCCCCAGCCCCAACCCTCTGCCCCCGCCCTTGTTTTGTGAACGCTCCTCAAGTACGGCTACCCTGATGTGTCTATAGTTATGTCTCAGAGGAGTAGGAGTTGAACATATCGGACTATCCCGTTAGGAGTACGACTTGTGGCATGCATCCGCCCTCACATGCGTTTCCCATCCTTTCCACATCCCTTGTGTTCCCCTCCCTGTCGGTTTGCTGTAATGTACCCAACATTCGCTCCCAATGTACCGCTATGGCTTCCTTCCTGAGCCCCATCGTTTCCTCTCTGTGTATGGCGGTCCACTCTGCCCTGGCCCACGCCTGGAATGAGGAAGTCCATGCACGTGCGCATGGCGGGTCATGTGCCTTCCACCTCCTTGTGAGGAGGCGCTTTGCCACCACCAGCCCCATGTCTAGAAAGTGGGATGTCACCTTATCTTTGGGGGATCTCTTGAAATGGTGTAGGGCAAAAGGGCATGGTTCGACACGTGCAGGTCCGCAACATCTCGCTGACTGTTCGCCAATAGGTACCCAGCCCCGGGCATCTCCAGAACATGTGCAGGAATCCCGCCCCCCTGCTCACTACACCTGGGGCAAAGTGCGTCTGCACGACAGAAGTACTTGTTGATCAACTCGGGCGTGAGGTAGGCCCTATGGACAATGAAGAGCTGAATCTGGCGGAATCGTATGTTTCTGGGGATTTGGACCGGACCCTTAAGCACCCTTTCCCATTCCTTATCTGTTAGCGACCGCCCCAGGTCCAGCTCCCACTTGCCTCTAAGGGGGTCTAAACTGATTGCCGCGTGCTCCCGTAGTGATGCCGCAAACCAGCAGACCAAATGTCTGCCCCTCCCCATGACGTGGAGGTACTGCATTGGTAAATGCTGCCGGGACTCCGTAACTACATCCCCCCATCTGTCCGTCAGCTGCGCTATCAGGGATCTGTGCATCAAGAACCCCCCAGTGGGTAGCCCTTCCTCGGTCACCAACGTCTCATATATCGTGAGCTCCCTTTCCCTGTATAGGTCACCGAGCGTGTGAATGTCGGCCTCCCACCACTCCGCAAGCATGGAGGACGTGAGCACCCCCTCACCACTAGGTGAGCCCTCCAAGGTATGGCGGGCGCATAAGGGATCGTGCCGCGGGTGAGGTATAAGGCTCTTCGATAGCACTTGCATGCCACCTCCAAGAGGAGCGGGCCCTGGCGTTCGGCCTTTGACATTGGGTGGAAGAGTCTGGTGATACGCTCTAGGGAATATGGCGGCATTGCCATGGCTGTGTCCTCTCTACCTCTATCTGCCAGCCAACGAGCAACCCATTGCAGCTGCGCTGCCAGATAGTAGTGCTCAAAAAAGGGGGCAGCCAAAGCCCCCCGATCCGTTGGCAAGAACAACTTCGCCAGCGCCAGTCGGTGCCTAGAGGTACCCCAGATGAAGTCCCGCAATAGCTTATGGAGCATGGCAAAGCAGGAAGCCGGAATAAACAGCGATAGGTTGACAAAGTGGTACATGAGGCGGTGAAGCATGACCATTTTAGCAAGTGCCACCCTACCTGTGGTGGTCAGCAGGAGCGCGCTCCAGAAGCGTACCTGCGATCTATTGGCCGCAAAAGGCCCTCCCAAGATTCCCGTCGAACAAGTCGGCCGGGCTACGGTATATTTGTATCCCCAGATAACGGAAAGTGTCCTCTTTCCATTGGACTCATGTACCCTCCAGATGGTATCCAGGGTCTTCAGTTCGTTCCCTGAAAGCGTAAAAAAAAGATTTACCCACTTTTACTCTGAGCCCCGTGACGGCAGCAAATGTGTGTAGTAGCTGTGCCAGCTGCACGGGTATGCGTCTCACATCCCTCACAAACACCAACAGGTCGTCGGCGTAGAGCGATACCTGATGGGTTGCGTCTCCCATCGGGATACCATCACGCAGGGTCTCTCGGATAGCTACAGCCAGGGGCTCGATCACTAGCGCGAACAGTAGCGGGGACAGAGGGCACCTCTGCCGGGTGCCTTGGCCCACCGCCACCGGTTCTGAAATGTAGGGGCCCAATCGCACCCGAACCACAGGGTGCCTGTATAATAAGCTAACCATGTGCAGGAATCCCATGCCTAGCCCGTATCTCGCTAACACTGCAGATAAGTAACCCCATTCTAGGCAATCAAACGCCTTCTCCAAATCTAGCATAAGGCAACCTGCCCTAGGCCACTCCCGCGCAGCCTCAGCTGCCACTCTAAAGTATCTCCGGAGGTTCAAAGACGTGGACCGCGCTGGGACAAACCCGTTCTGATTTGTGTGGATTAAGTGGGGGACCACCTCAGCCAATCTTTCCGCTAGCACCTTAGCAAGGACCTTGTAGTCCGCCTTGAGCATCGCCAGGGGCCTATATGAACCCAGGGCCGTGGGGTCCCTGTCTGGTTTAGGCAGGGAGACCAGGAACGCCTCTAGCATAGAGGGTGGCAGTGACCCTTCCTCCACCGCTGTGGTGTATAACTTATGCAGCAATGGTGTCAGGGTTTCCCGGTACGCTTTATAATATTCGGCGGGCAGGCCGTCCGGCCCCGGGGTCTTCCCAGATGCCATGGACTGGATTGCTTCCCCAACTTCCTCCAGCGAGAGGGGCGCATTGAGTGTCTCCTTCTGCTCCTCAGAGGCCGTGGGCAATTGGACAGAGTCCAAGAACCCCTCTAAGATGTGCCTGGGGCCGATACCCTGGGCCCTGTACAGCTGCGCGTAGTGGTCTGTGAGGGCACGATGAATTTCACGCTGCGTATACACCATCTCCCCCCTGGTGTGCGGAGGGTTCCTATTGGGGCGCCCCGGCCTTCCTGCCCAATTAACCAGGCCAGCAATCGGCCCGCTCTGTCTGCTTTGGCGTGCGTTCTGGCCGTGTGCGCAGCATAGTTGCGGCACCTCAGCTTCCCCAGGAGCTCTGTGTGCTTAGTGCGGAGGTCTCCAAGCTTGTGTGCATACCTACCCCCCCTTCCCGATCGTATCGCAGAAGTTCAGCCTCCAGGCGCGTCAGGGAGGCAGAAAGCATCTTGCGTATGTTCCATGTGGCTCCCATGCAGTGCCCCCTGACAGCCACTTTGTGTGCATCCCATTCTACCATGGCATTGCTCACTGTCCCTTCATTGCCATCAAAGTACGCGAGGATGGCCGTGCCCAGAGACAAGCGAAACTCTGAGTCCTCTAGCGCAGTAGGTTGTAGCCTCCATGTAGGGATGGGTGGGCGTTGCACCTCCCAGCTGATTTGGATCCACGGGGGATTATGGTTGGAGTGTGTTCTCCCCAGGTACTCTGATTGCGTAATAAGTGGGAGCAGGGATTGGGAACCCACTATCCTGTCCAACCGGACATGCAAGTCGTTGACTGTGGAATAGTAAGAGTAGAGTCTGTCTTATGGGTGCAGTGTGCGCCACAGGTCTTGCAACGCCCAGTGCGAAAGCCAGTCCCTGAACGCCTGCGCATTGGACGCTACCGCTGCAGCGCAGAGCGGGGGGGGGAACGACCTGTCCAGGTGTACGTCTAATACCATGTTGAAATCCCCACCAAGCAGCCAAGGGAGCCCAGCATAAGGGTGGAGAACCTGGGACATCTGAACTAGGAAGGATTGCTGATCTACATTCTGGCCATATAGGGATCCTAGCAATACCTTCTGACCATTCAGTTTCCCCCGCATTAGAGTACCTACCCTCTCGATCCACCTTCGCTTCTTCACATATGAAAGGGATTCCCGCCTTCACCCAGACCAGGGTTCATCGCGCATGTGCCGAGAAGACTGTGCCATAAATGCGCCCCCTCCAGCGCCTGCCGAGTTTGTCAAGCTCTGCCCGGGTCAGATGGGTCTCTTGCAGAAGGGCGATCCCCACAGCGTGTCTCTGCAGGTAGGAGAAGACGGAGTAGCGTTTCGATGGTGTGTGCATGCCACGTATGTTCGAAGTCACTACATTGGTGTGTGTCATGTGGCTGGGTAAGTCATCTCAGCGTGGAACATTGGGGTCACTTCGGGTGGGCCAGAGTCGTGTTTCAGGGGGGTTGTGTCAATGTGCTGCAACTTGAACATAGTAACAATCTCAAACAATGTAACTGAAAGGGCGAATCCCCGGAAGGGCATACGTCCAAACTTTGAGCGGAATATTTATGGTAAAGAGCTAGTCCAGTGAAGTGGCTAGTGGGGTGTGTGGTATGTCAGCATTTAGTCTACTCTACGACCCTGTCTCAGGCCTCCTGTACTCGTAGGAAGTGTGTGATGAGTCACAGGTTAGACCATCTCGCAGGAGCGGTGTGGGACGACGCGATTTAGACTGGCGACCTCATCCCCTGCGCAGCGCGCCCTGTCCCCTGGCTAGCAAGGCAACTCACGCGCACATAAATTACATTAGATGACAAAAACATCGCTAGCACATAGCACATTCCAATAACATGCATGTGAGCCTATAAAGAGAGGGGGAGGGGTGGGCAAGAGGAGGGAAGAGCAGTGTGTGGTATACACATGTTTGTAGGTCCTAGAGATGTACTACTCAGCTTTGTTCAATCAAATGAGCTGGTCAGCCGTCTGAAGCATCACCACTGGCATACTCAGTTCCTCAGAGAACACAGTGGATGGGGATGATGATCCACTGGTTCTCGCGTCGCTGCATCCGTGAGTCTTCATGCGGCCATGGATGCTCGCTGTACCAAGGGTTCCCACCGCCTCCAGAGCTTCCTGACGTTCCAGCCTCACCTTCTCCGGGCTGGGTGCAGCTGGTCCTGGCCCTGCGTCTCGGCGGGCCCCTCTCCGCCTGCGCCTTCTCGAACTACACTCCTGCCAGCCACCATCTTCCGGGCCTGAGGGCCTCGGTCCTCTCCACTGCCCCATACTCTTCTAACCAATCCCAGACGTCCGACGGGGCATCAAAGAAGCGGGTCCCCTCTTTCGAGACCACCCTGAGGCGGGACGGGAACAACAGGGAGTAAGGCAACTCCAGCTCCCTCAGTTGACGCTTCACTGCCATGTAGGTGCTCCTCCGTTTCTGGACTGCTGCTGTGTAGTCTGGGAAGAACATCACCCGACCATTTCCCACAGTGAGGTCTCCTAGCTTCCTGGTTTTGCGGAGTACCAAGTCCCTGTCGCGGTAGTTAAGGAGTTTGAAGAGGAACGATCGGGGTCGGGCTCCCGGCTTGGGCTTCTGCGCTGGCACTCTGTGTGTCCTCTCAACCACAAGCTGCGGCGATAGCACTCCCTGGGGCAAGAGGTCACGCAGCCAGGTCTCGACGTACTGCTCCGGATTTCTGCCCTCCTCGTCCGCCGGAAGGCCCACCACGCGGACATTGTTGCGTCGAGGGCGTCCTTCCGCATCCTCTATGCGGTCCTCCAGTGCATGGACTCGGTCGATCATATCCTGGAGCGCTATGGTGTGATTTTGCACCACAGATGGTTGGATCTCCTGGAGTGTCTGCTTTTGCTGGGCGAACGACTCCGCTAACTTACGGTGGTCAGCATGGAGGAGGGTGAAGTCCGACGTGACTTTGTCGATCCTTGACTCTAGGGATTCCTTTGCTTGCTCCAGGGTGGTGCCAATCCTTTCCACCGCTGCCAGCACAGTGTCCATTTTGGCCACAAGAGTCACAGCCTGGGGCTCCATGTTTCCACTCTGGTGCCCCAGTGAAGGCCCCAAACTGTCAGCCCTCGGCTGTCCATTTTGCGCTTCATCCCGCAGCCTGCCCATGACTAGTTGCTGCGCCTTGGGCATCCGCAGGCGGTTGTTGAGTCGGGCGAGCTTGATCAGCTGCAGGCCGCCAGAGCCCAGGCCCCTCCTTATCTTCCGTGCCGAGAAGAAGGCCTATCGCTACTGTCCCGTGGCTGCGCTGTCAGCAAATGGGGAGCTCCCTCCTGGGTGACCGCCGTCTCTGTCAGGGAGCCAGCCACGTTGCGATGCCCACCGGCTCTGAGGCCTGTTAAGTCTGCAGCACACCTTCCCAGTCTGTTACGCCAGGTGCCACATTGTCGTTCTCACCACTCTGCCAAACACAACACTGCTCCACCAGGCTCTTGCAGCCAATAACTGTTGCAGCACCGCGTCAGGACAGGCACAGCACTCCTATGGCGCTTCTAGCCACCCAGTGCTCATGCAACTCCAGCTTCGAGGGCACACCACCTCAGCCTCAGTCCCACTCAAAATGGCGCCGCTCCTAAAATGGCACCCAAAACCCCTGCACTGCCAGCTGTAGCCTCGCAGGCCCTGCCAGTGGGCTTCCTCCCAGCGCTGCCGGATATTTCCAGTCACAGTAAGTACACAAGCCCCTCAGCAGAGGCCTGGGCCCCTGTAGTACCCTCAGGCGCAGTGCGATTCCCCTCCTACTCACGGACAAATGGGGCCTCCTCTAGTGCCATGTTCCTCACCGCTCACACGACGTGTGCGGCCAGCCCGGAGCCCCAGCCGGGCCTCACACCGCGGGCGTCGCCTCACTGTCTTCCAATCGAGTCAGCTCCACGGGTCCCAGGACAGCACCGGTTTCAGGGGTCCTCACCTCCTTGCATAGTCCCTCCTAGGCCTCAACTCCGCGGCTGGCCAGTTCAGGGCCCGGGCTTAGGCCCACCCAGGCGTGCTGGCCTTGTGGTCCCCGAGCGCAAGGGTAGCTGATGCCTCCGGTGCCCCCCTATGCTTTTTTTCCCCCCTTCTGCCTGCACTGCACTTGAGCTCCGAGTCTCTCCAGCACGGGACCCAGGTCAGGCAGTCTCCCTCAGCACCACGGCGCCATCGCGGCCTACCGTCTGCCCCAGGCCTCACTCCTCACCTTGGCGGGCAAACAGTCACAACGGCCTGTGAGGTGGGGGCTCTGCGGCACTTGTCAGGCCTCCGTGTTCAGGCGGTGCAGGGCCCGGTCCGCAGTACCTCCTCTGCGAGCCCCAGGGGCAGTCTGCCCCCCGCAAGTACCAGGCTTCCCACTTCTTCTCGGGTCTTGCTCCCCCAGCCTCCGCTATTTTGCCGCTCTCAGGCTCCCTAGCCCCCAGTGCCGTCTGCGAGCCACAGGACGGTGCCTCTTTACTGGTGCCCCCGCACGCCCGCCTCTCGTCCCGGGCCGTGCTCCTCCTCACCACTAGCGGCTGATGGTACGGGGCTCGCCGGTCCTTACATGCAACTCACCCAATCAGTCTCTCCAGGGCGCCATGGACCTTCAGGGCGTACAGGGTAGGTCGCGGCGCCTATAGGGGTGCCCCAGCGCTGTCGCAGGCTTCTCCGACAGCCGTTGGGTCCTGGGGCACTTTCGCGCCTTTCACCACCGGCGCCGCCGCTCTCCAGCCGGACCGCTGCCTCCTCGCCTATGCCGTCCAGGCGATAACCATCGGGCACCACAGGCTCCCCAGTGCTTTTCTCCTCCGCTCCCACTGGTTTCGAGCACAGGAGACCTCTACGGATACATGCCAGGATAATTAAGGGTCGCATGATGGAGCGTTGTTAGTTCGTGTCCGCCATGTTAGATGGCTGGCCGCGCCCCCTCTTTGAGAACTTTTGTAGGATTAGTTTGTAGACCCTCCTCCAGTGGGGTATAGAGGTGCTATTTAATTCAAGAGTTAATCTGCAGCTAGATGTAAAAGTTACTTACCTTTGGTAACGTAATAGCTGTTAGAGACCAAGTCTAGCCGCAGCTTCATCCTCTCCACCTTGCGAATGACCAATGAGGTAATGGTTGTACCCTTTTTTATCACTGGTTTTATATACCGGTGATCACTATCTCAACTTCTGTTGTGCTCAACAAACCTAATAGCCTGCCACATAGGTTCTGTCTAGATGGGGCCATACCATCCATTTCCAAATGTGGGTGGTCTGTATGATAAAGGGGTGTTTTCTCTTTCACACTGGATTGCACACCAGTAAGAAGTATTGATTTATTTGTTCTTTCTTTGAAAGCATTTGTTTGGTATCATCAAACCTTGTATTGGCACTATCAATATGTCACGTAATAGTGTGATTTAACAAACCGCTTGGGTGTTGTTTTTATACGTTTAGTTTGCTGTTACCATGCCATTCATTACCATCGATGAATGGTCTATATTGTGTAAGGTTTTCTTCCTTTACATGATGGTTATTCACCAGGGTGCAGGCTTTCACGTATTCCTGTCATTTGTTGATTCTTTTGGGGTTTTCTTTCAAATCCATGTCTGGTATTAATATACCATTTAATGTTTCTTCTTTATTCATGTTTCAAAGGTTTTTGATCTTTTTGGCACTGTGCCCTCAACCGTTTTCTATAGTGGCTGCGCGTTCTAGCGCGAAAGGTTTCACAGAATAAACTATTGTCTGCGTGCCAGCGGGGACTTACTGACGTCATGACCGTAGTCATTGTCATCGCGGAGCCATACGAAGCAGTCCGCCAGAGCGCAGAGGTACTGCTGAAAAATTTCCGGATCTAGAATGGTAGTGGTGCCTGGGGAGAATTCAAAAGTTAATGAATCTGCGATTGGACTGTATTTCTCTACCATATATTACGGCACTGAACATAAGTAACTTTTACAACAAACTGTATCCTGTTACATCAGTGGCGGCTGGTGACATTTGAAAGTGGTGAGGCGGAAAGTGTTAATGATACTGCACCGTAGCGAGCGAGCGTAGCGAGCGAGCCTGGACCCCCCAAGGAGGGTTCGGGAGGATTTCCCCCCAAGAAAATTTGGAAAAAATAGTGGAAAAATGGTGCATTTTCAAGCAAATTTGAGAATGCAGGAAGGTTAATAAAGCAATTGTGAAAGTGCAGGTATTACATTATTAAAGAGCTGTCATATAACATACTAGGTAGCTGCTTATTCAGTATAACAACAGAGCTTCATAACAGACAAATGCAGTGACTCACTGACCTCTTTACAGCATTTTGTGATCTGGATCAGGTACATGTTCCTTGCAGCAGACATATTAACCTTCTCTGCTACCTTTCCATGAGTCAAAACCTCCATTAGACAAAACTCTGATCTCTCTCTAGGATAAACATGACCTGGGGCCACAAATTATGGCAGAGAAATGCGGGGAGTGTTTTAGGGTGTCCCATGGCAATGAGGGGTCATGGGCTCCAACTGAGTCAATTCTATTCAGTTCTTCACCTCTATAGTTCGGCCCCCCCTTACCATGAGCCCAGCCTCAGCAGTGTCAGCAGCACCAAATAGACCTCGGTAGTGCCTGTCCTTTTAGGGGCGCCCGGGCAGTCAGCGACTACTGTCCTTTGACAACCAGACCCCTTTTTGTGCTGTTGATGTCCAGAGGCTCAACCCTAAGTGTTGGACCCAAAGCAGATCGCCAAGTAACCCTACAGCAGTGGCCCTGTGGGCAGTGAAGTCCCTTCGTCACACACCATGAAAAGCTAGAGTTGATCCACCGAACTCAGCCAGCAATGCTTGCCTGCCTGCCTGCCTTAAAATCCCACAAGCCCCCTGTTAGACCTGTCAGCCCTTGGGTGGTCTTTCCCTGTATTTTTTGCCCTTGCCTCATTTTTCACACCTACTTTTTGTTGGCTTTAGGACTCTGGGCACCCTCCCATTGCTAACCAATGCCAGGGTGCAGGTGTTCTCTTCCCCCAATATGGCTGCCACTGACCCCTGCTACTGCAGCATGGTCTGTATAGGCGCACTCTAGTAGCCAGGAGCTGGCTGGAACCCTTAAACAATGTTGCCATACCAGCCTGCCAGCCTGCCCATAGCTAGAATGAGGCAAGCTCCTGGAACCTTCTAGAATAGGGGAGGCACCAACTGCCACTGCCAACTGCCAACTGCCACTTTATAAGGAAAAGGAGGGAAACTTTCTAGTCAGTTGGGGAATCACTGACCTGGGGAACCCACGCAGGAGTTTTAGGCGGGAAGGCCTAGTGAGGAACCTATGCTACTGGGAGTGACCCGAAGAAGTGAGGTAACCCCCTGGGGAGGAGGGCGGTAGGCCGGGAGAGGCCCGAGGTCGCCCCTCCCCCGGGGTTCTCTGAGACTGGGCCCTGTTGGCCCCTTTCCCCTTCGAATGTGCCTCAAGAGTATTTACCAGCCTGAAATGTTTAGCGTGCACCGTATCCACAAGCCTGAAATGTTATAGTGCACCGTATCCACAAGCCTGAAAGGTTTAGCGTGCACCGTATTTACAAGCCTTAAATGTTTATCGTGCACCGTATTTACAAGCCTGACTAGATGAGCTGGTTATTATTCTAATGAAATGTTCACCCATTCATAGAAAAATGTAACCTGAACGTGATTCATGAAATGTCTCGATGAAATGCTTACCTGAAATGCTGATGAATTAATGCAACGCTCTATTTGAAAGCCTAAATAAAAGATCTTGATTCTTTCAAATACAACTACTGGTGTGGTCTCCATTATTGCGCCACTGTGTGTTTCATTGGATGTGTGCGTTAAGTAGCTGCTTTAAAATGAAAACTGCATTCTACCTTCGTGGCCCCTGGCTATAGCTTATCAGGTCTGCTAGAGACAGATTTCGCGTTGGCAAGATCTCATTTAACAGCAAACATGAGAATACCTGGGAAAATATAAACAGGGGATTTCTGGGCTTTTTTGAGCACTTGTACATTTTGAATTGCGTTTTTCGTAAGGGCAATGAAAAACAGTCCCTTTATGCGACTGAACTATGCAGTTTTCCTGACACACATTCTGCCCCTGGTACTCCCAGTGACTTGAGTGAGCAATCACGGCAGGGACTACAGTAGTAGCCACATCTATCACCACAGAAGGGACCAGAGCGGCAACAACAGCTGTCCTTACAGCAGTAACACATGTGCTGTCATAGCAGTTACCAATGAAGCAATCACAGGTTCCATCATGACAAGGACCATACAAGCAACAACAGCTGTGTGCACTGCAGGGACAACAGCAGCGACCACAGTAGTAACCACACCAGTGGAGTACAATAGCGTCAACAGTTGCCTCCGATTGAGTCACAACCGATGCGACAATTGCCACCACCACTGTAGCAACAACTGATGCAACAACAGTAACAACGGCTGCAAGTACTACAGAGCTAAAGATATAACAGGACTCCAGTAGTGATCAAAGGTGCCATCAGGGTAGAGACTAACGCAGTGACCACAACTGTAACCACAGCAGGGAAGACAGCACCAACCAATGAATGCAGCATACAATCACAAGCGCTGAGTGCAAACCTCTCTCACACGTACTGGTGCTGCTCTCGAAAGCACCTCCTAGAAGCAATTTAACTAGTCACAGTGTGCGCTTTGCAAACAAAATTAACTTTGTTGGATGTACCAGCCGCCATGGCGCAGAGTATTAATTATTGATTATACACTTTAGGAATCTGAGGCTGAGCTCGACCTCATGGCGACGGACGGTTCGAATCCAAGTGGGTCGACTCCGCCTTTCATCCTTTCCTTCAGGTACTGCTGCTGGCCTGCAGCTCGGAAGAGAAGCCAGTTCATGTGCATGGCAGAGCTTTACCAATGAGAACCAGACAGAGGGTTTGGACAATTGAAAAGGAGCGCGTTATAAATGGGCAACACAAGTACCAGATGGAGCGCTGAGCAGAGTTTAGAATGCAGAGCAAAGGTCAGGAGCTACTAGTCGGGTCAGGGGCTGAGAACAGTGACCTGGCCCACGTAAAGCCCTGGATATATGTATACTCATGGGACCGATTGCTAGGGTGCATATCTGTGTTACAGTGGATAACATTCCATTTTTGTGTGGATGTGCCCCAGTACTGTTTTTGCCTCTGTATGCAAGCAGTTCACAAAATTCAAACCTCTTGGTTGCTTTGTTAGTTCTTGATATAGCAGATGTGTTCAACATCAGCTGACCAACCATGAGGACGGGGAGAGAAACCTCTCTTTTTGTTTCTCACGTTTGGTCCATGGAAAATGAAATAAATACCAATGCTTGTACGTTGCTAGCTGACTTGACCTCTGAAGGTAAAGGAGAGGATGGGGGGGAAGGCCAGAGACCCCGACTTTAAGAAATGAGGAACCCTGTTCGAGTCTCGGCACTTTAGCTCAACATCTTGTGATTCTGGGCAAATCTTTTACAATCCTTGTGCCTCAAAAAAGGTGTCCTAGCATAATACAATTGGTGCTCGTGTAAAGCGCTCCGAGTCCAACACCTTCGGTTGGATCGAGTTCGCGCTATATATAACTTTTTAAAAAACTGTTCCTTCATTTTTTTAGACTACCTATACTATACCCCATCCACGTGACAAGCGTAAATACGGGTTAAATGTTCATTGTATCTGTACAACAAGTTAGTTTGGCCTATAACTTCTCCCAGTCTTTAAAGCGCATTTAGGGGCAGGCATTTTTGTGATTAATGTATTTAGACAAGAATATTAATTGGTAAGATAAAAGGCACATTTAATTGTACTTTTTCTAGGAAGCAGCTCTGGCCCTGGGTTACCTCATTACTATTTACCATATAGCGGGAGAAGCAAATCCTGTGCATTGCAGTAATCAAACAGGATTTGCATACACTATTAAAGAGTCAGATCTCTGAGGCGGCTGCCTCGGCAGCAGAGAGAATGCTCTCTTGTTGCAGGCTAGAATTGGTTCCCAATCATGGGCATTAGATTAGTGAGAATGCGCCTAATTAATTCAATAAGATATAGCTAGCTGCACGCAGGAGACGGCCCGGGGAAAGACGGCGGGCGTGTTTTTTGCTCGCACAATGAGTGGAAGATTGCTGATTATTAATTGGGGTCAAATTAAATATTTAGGCTGGGGTGCCTCAAAGAAAACCAGGAGAGGGGGTTCCAGGCAGCAGAACAAGTTGGAAATGCAGGGCCCTGTTCCCTCAGCTGCCTCCACCGCCCGCACACTGGTGTTTTTCGTCAAAACAAATATCATAATTCACTTAAATGCCACTTTTGCTGGGGGTTATTGCTGTGAGGCAATGAACTGATTGGCGCCTGTTTCTTTGCCTTTACCCTCTTTGGTAGTGAAATTAATTGATCATTCTCACGGCCAGCTGGAGAGCAGCTGCTGGCATGCTGATGCTGACGGCGAGGCTGTGCTGCCCACCCACACGGGGACAGGGAGAGGGGAAATGCAGGGGATCAGACGGTAAAGTTCTGCAAGGAATCAGCGCTTCTCTTTAGGTAGGAGTTTTGCCACGAAACCGGGCGTTTTACACTAATTGCCTTGTTTCTTGTGTGAATGTGGCCGCCCCAGCTTTGAGACCATTTCCCAGCGTTACCAGACGCACAGCCGATGGGTGCTGCGTGATTTTGGAACAGTGGTGTGCTGTTAACTTGTGCCTGCTCTTACACACACAACTCTAACCAGTTTCGGTTTAACTTACGGTGGGTGGACGGTGGACCGGACGGCTGGCACTGACTCAGACTGCACGCACACTACTTCTGCTGCTAGTGCCTACTCTGCTGCACAAGCAAAGGTCCAGGCAGGCCGCAGGCTGCACTCTGAAACGGCAACGCAACGACGACTTCACAGGCAGGCAAGCAATGCAGCGGCGAAATAAGGCAGTAGATGGCCACGGCGGATTTTGAAGCGCAGAGGCCCCGAGGTGAAGGTGAGAAAAAAAAAGGAAAACGGAGGCCAGTAGTAGACAGTGAAGCAGGCGATAGCAGGCAGTGACAGAGAGCGGGTTCCCAGCCGCGATCGAGAGGCAGAGTCGCGCCGTTAATGCTGCTAGCGCAGTGAGCAGCACATTAGTACGTTAATACACAGCTGTGGTGCAGTGTGTGCTTACTCACAGTTGATCCCAGTTGCTCCCAGATACTCAAGAAGACTCGCGGCTCCAGTTAGTTCAAACACCGGACGTCTTTTCAGAACGCAGGAAACATCGTAGGAAAGCAGCGAAAGTGGAGATCTGCACCCGTTTTGATCCTCATAGATTTAAAGATTTTTGAGCATATCGGGAACTGAGACAATATATCTGGTGTATTTGAGGACAGGGTGTGACAGTACTTTCTTCACTGCTGGTCACGACGAAGAGTCTCCTTCAGCACTGGTGTGCCACGCACGGTGACGTCCCCACAGCGTAGGCAAATGGCCAATCACAAACTACATGGCGATATAGCCATATGTGATTGGCCATAGTGTGCGGCCCTCAGCATAGATAGCAGCCAACACCCTCGTGGCACCATCCTGGCGCAGCGTTAACAGCGCCACTGCGCCAGGATTGGCTTAAGAGCAGGGTACTATCTGCCCTAAATCAGACCGGGGGCCCGGGTCCTGCCTATGTCTCTGAGTGCAAGATGGGAGGGGGGGGGAGGGCTACAGTCTACGCATGCGCGGGCCAGGCAAAATATTAAAGACTCCGGGATTTTACATGCGCTGTCAGCGGGCAGCTGTCTGTACGGTAACTGTGTGCTGCCTGCCTCTGCCTGTCACTCTCTGCCTCAGCCCCGCCCCCCACGGCCCACTTCCTTAATGGATGCCCGATTCAGTCGGGCTTGTCCCGGGCCGGTAGCGCGCAGTGCTCGGGTGCCTGCGCGCTCGGCTCAGTTTTATTTTAAAAAAAGTAATTACGCTCATTTTGGCAGTGCGGTCGTCCATGGCTAGTGGGGCACCGCCCCAACGCCCCCAATGGACACACCGCCACTAAGCATAAGCTGTCTCACAAGCAAAAAGTGCAATACAAGCACTCATTTTCAGCGGAAGCTCACAACTTCAGCCCACTCAAAGTCTGTACTTAAGGTAATCTTGTGGTATAAAAGCCCTCTCTCCGTAATGCTTCCCAAAAGATCCTTTTTGACTTATGATCTATACACCTTCTTTGTCAGGCCAAACC
Source organism: Lissotriton helveticus (assembly GCF_964261635.1). Taxonomy (NCBI): domain Eukaryota; kingdom Metazoa; phylum Chordata; class Amphibia; order Caudata; family Salamandridae; genus Lissotriton; species Lissotriton helveticus. Next base: position 1,911,635,651 of record NC_136061.1, on the reverse strand, counting down.
TAAAAAAAGGTTGGAATTGCTGCCCTAAGGTGCTGCTGACGACAATAAAAATAGGAATAGCTAACTTTTTCAGTGTGACCTTTGAAAAGGGAGAGATTTTTCCAAAACGTTTAACAGGGACGACGGGTGAGAGTTTCATTGTCTCCATGTTTTTGTAATTATTTTGAAAGCTGAGTTTTAAATGCCGAATTCATCAGTGTTCCTTGAATTGTGCTCAGTTAAATTTGGATTGTATGGTGTAGTTGAAAGGGTACTGTAATTTTGATTGCTGGCAATTTTTCATTGCCGCTGTTTGTTCTACTGTCATGTGTCTTGTACCTGAAATAAAACCTTATTTATTTCTAGTTTACCGAAAGCAGTAAAGAGAAGAATTAATGCACTGAAACAACTGCAAGTGAAATGTGCTCACATAGAGGCAAAGTTTTATGAAGAGGTTCATGAGCTGGAGATAAAATATGCAGCACTATACCAGCCTCTCTTGGAAAAGGTATGATTGCCGACCCTCATAAGTACCTTGTACCGGGAAGTAGCACATTTCATTTTGTCGAGTATTTACCTCAGTTTGCCTTTACTGTAATTTTGCAGACCTCTAAATGCCTATCATGTTTTCACTTGCTTGTTGCATCACTGGAGAAAACTGCAACGTTGAAGGAAATAATGTTCTTTTGTGTCCTTCTTGTCTAAATGTGAAGCTCAATTACGTTGCACTTATGTTACTGATTTTTAGCCAGTGTTGAGCGATTTCATTTGCAGTAGTGGTTTTTGTGTGAGTGAGCAACTGACAACATTTTACAACTTTTATTTTTGTGTTACCTTCAGTTACGCATTTGGCAGCTTTTATCTGCATGGCACAGGATATTCAGGATAAGAATGGTTATAGGATGGATGCACTGGGTGTTGTGGCAAGCCATTTGTTGAAGGCCTGTGCCTAACACCAGTGTCTTCATTCCTTGCCTCGCTTAGTGGGAGCTTAAACAGCCCTCCTTTTGCCAGACTTAGGAATAATAGCTGGACAAACAAGCATTTGCAGTGCAATAGGTCTCGCATTTACGAGGGTTTAAGCTATTGGTATTGTACATGAAAATGCCTTTTATTTTTATTGTTTTTTAAACATATAAATAAAAGACATTGTCATTTACAATGCCAGTAGCTTGAACTCTCACAAATGCAAAACCTATTGCATTACAAATGCGTTAAGAGAGAGCTCTCCTACCTTTTTCTGCCAGCAAGAGCAGGCAGGACCAAGATCTTTGAAAAAATAGTGGTTGAGGCTGTAATTAAAGCCTACCAAGCAACAGCAACCCGTAACAGTGGTTAGAAAATGGGAGGGACTAATAAGGCATATTGACTGATGAAAAGCTACAGTTTACAATGGCACAAGCCAATGAAAGAAAAAAAAAATTAAATTCCTGCTTGGCCATTCAGATGTGCGTAATTTGTTTCTGCAGACGAGAGTTCCGAGAAAGCAGGCCTGAAAAGTGGCGTCATAGTCCAGTCCAGAACCTCGTCAGAGCAGTGAACCCCAAGTATTTAGAGAGAGTGTGGTGTAGGAGCTGAAATGAGTTGAACCCCTGAAGGTAGACAGAGAATAGGTTAAATATAAATTCTCTGGAAAGGTTTAAGTTTGTGTGAGCGTGCGTGTGTTGTCTTCCCTGACCCTACATAACAGGCAGTAACTCCATTGCTTCCTAGCTTGGTTTGTGTTATAAAAATACCAATACAGCCATACATGCAAACTCTCCCAAATCTAAATCTGCTTTTGTCTGAAACTTTTACTTTTGGTATCTAGAATTGTTTTCTGCCATTCCAAAATTAAAACGAAGAGACCGCCAAAGGATAGATGTTTGCATACCTCACCATTACCCCCATGGTATCCCTACATCTCATGCATATGTTAGGCTTTACTTTGTAGTTGAGGAATAGACCATCATTTACATACTTTTGTGAAAGCATCTCCACAATGGTAATTTTTATCTGCGCTTTTTAGATCTTGCTGCAGGCAGCTTAAACTGTCTGTTTCAAGAGCTCTTGTCATCAATACATCAATAAGAAACTTAAATAAGTATGTTGATAGAAAGTGGGATTTGTGTCATGCCTCTTCAGCCATTCGCTCTCATGCCATTGTCATGCTTTGCCATTGCTTGGATGGGCTATCCATCAAGACCAGTTGCATTGTAAGCATGGTCATATCGTCCAATTTGTGTTCCCATTAGACTTTAATGACGGTATCAAGTAGTCCTACTGTCAACTATAGTTATGACATCTAGCTTGAAATTGTAAATTGATACCCAAACTGTGTTCCTTAATGTTTAATATATAGCTTAATTGTTTGCTTGTGGGTGTCAGAGCTTCTCATAAAATAAATTCACATTGCCATTCACTAATTGCCTTTGCGCATATATTTGTTTTACTTTGCTGTCACATAACATGTTAGATTTGCATCTTTTATTCATACAAATTAAAGATGTACAGCCACACTGGCTTCCTTGAAAATCAACAGGCCTTTTGCAAAAAGTATTTACTGTGCAGTTGTTTTCTGTACATAGCTTTATATCTTGTACCTTTTTAGTTTGCAACTTTCACCACGAATTTCATCTTTTGTGTCGATTTCATAATGTTCTTATTTAAGGGTGCATCTTTAAGCCCCAGTGAAAGTATACCAATATCTGTGCCTTACTGCCCAGCAAAAGGGATAATAATTAACCCTGGGCGTATTTCGCGAAGTAGCGCTACGCGAAGCTACGCGAAGTGCACCTCGCACTACGCGAGCTACGCGTAGTGCGAACTGCGTAGTACCCTGTTCACGATGATTGCACAGTACCGGATGCTTGTCCGCACTGTGCAATCATTGAAAATAGCATCTTTCACAGTGCGAGCTGTCTTTTACTGCCACTCAAATAGATTTTTACTCGAGCGGCAGCTTTCTCAACGTGGACTGGTAGTTTCTCCTCGCAAGCGGTTGCGAGCATACATGATCACTCACAATGAGAAACCGGACCTCCCCGCGTTGAGTATCTCGCCCGGAGGTTTATTTTCCTTGCTCGCGTTATCGGCAACTTGATGTTGCAGATCGCGAGCGAGGAAAAAGTCTAGCCGAGATGTCATTTTGCTTGCTCGCGGTCGCCAACTTGACGTTGATAATTTGAAAATGTATTTAGTTTAGTTATTACTGTCATCCTGCGCAGGTAGTAACATTCTCAGAGTTGGTGACTATAATTAATATTTAATGATTATTGAACTTGATTTGGGAAATACTATCTGTGTAGTGTCGTAAGAATTAGACTTATCTCTGTAATCCTCCAGTCTGCTTACGAGGAAGGCCACATATTAGAGTGCCTGCTAGTGTGTTACATCACAAATATTATCATTGTTACGTGGCCAGTCCATTGGTCATTGCAAGTTGCCATCAGTTTTGAACTTGATATTTTGCGACCAGGAATACTTTTTGATCTAGCCCTTATTCTTAAAAGAAATGCCAGATTGTTGTCTAAAGAATATTTAGTTTCTCTTTCAAGTTCTCAACTATAGACCTAACCTATGGTTCTGCCAAAGTAATGAAAACCTGGAACAAGGGCTGGAACACCATCCCAGCGGCCGTGGACTGGTTCGGGGGCGTCTAACCGACCAGCCCGGAAAAAGTTCAGGCGCTCGACTAGCTCTCTGAAAAATCCCACCTCACCTCAGACCAAATGTGAGAGATTGGCTGTGTTACAGGCTGATGCAGAGATCATGTCGACACAGAGAGCACAGGGGGTCACGGATGTGTCCTCGCACCGTAAATCGGGACACTCAGCCCCCGGGTAATTCAGACCTGAGCAAAGCAGCACTGCTTTTCGTGACCCTGAAATCAGTGGGTGAACTGATTTAACTAAAACATCGGTGGTCTGGGCCTTCTTTGAGGAATGGTGGATACTGAAAGACTTTTCCTTCTTGTGCAGAAGGGTAGGCACAGTAGGGTTTGGAGGGGGCACGCAGTAGCCTGTTGTTGGGGGACACACAACGGCAGGCGACCTGTATGCGTAGCGGGCTGGATGGGACAACACATGCCTAACACTCCATAGCCTACCCCCATCCCGATTGTCCTCTAGGAGACTAGAGGGGGCTATCTACTCTTAATGTATTCTATTAAAGGTTTGAGCAGTCAGCAGTTGCGAAGCGGCCCTTAAGAAGAGGAGGTACATTTTTGAGATGTTAAGCGGTTGTCTGGGAGGCCACAAAGGGTTTTGCTACAGGCATGGCGGGGTTGGAATAGGAGGAAAAGATTGGAGGGCTGCAGGGACTGGTACTTACCCTTATTACCAATGCAAGACAGTTACACCATGAGGTGACATTTTTGTCCTAGAATGTGAGAGGGATGTGGACAGTGGCCAAATGCCACAAAATACATTACTACATTAACCGCAGGGGGGCACACATAATGATGTTGCAGGAGATTCACCTCACAGCGGAGGAGGGTACCCCCTGTGACAAAGATATTGAGGCCAGTTGTATGCAACCTCTTATTCTGCATTTTTCATGAGGCGCACTGTTGTGGATCAGGTTTGGAACACCCTTTCAGGTAGAGCATTCAAGTATTGACCCAGAGTGCCGCTATGTGATAGTAAAAGTGTGGCGGTTAAGAAGGAGGGACACGGATAACAGAGCGGGGTAAATACTTTTTTATTTTGATAAATGTCTTTTTCTTTCTTTGGGTTAGCCTTTCTCTGGCTAGAGCTGCAGGGTCCAACGCGGCGGTTAGGGCACGGGGTTTTCAGGGGCTCGTCCTTCTCAGTCTGTCCTCTGCGCTGGCCCCGTCTTCTTCCCTCGTCGCGTCCGAGCGCCACATGCGGAGGAAAAAAAAGGCTCTTAGAATGGAGCTCAGGCTTTCAAGTTCTCCTAGCGGAACCAGGGGAGTGAGGACACCGGTGCACGTGTATTTACAAAACGCCGATGTGACTACAGGTGAAGGGGTTGTAGTGAGGACAGGAGGTAAGGGAGGATAGGTAAGGTAAGGGGAAGGTAGGTTGAGCACGCTATGTACACTAATTACACTGCGTCGCCACGCCTCCCCAGCCAACCCGACATACGCTGACGCACCTGGTTGAGCCACACTCCTCTGTGAGTGTGGCTGGGCGCTGCGCGATGATGTTGGCCTCCAGGCACAGCGTCCCCCGTCTTCCGGTCCTCCACCAAGTCCGTTCTCCTTCCCACTCCGTTCTTCACGCTCTCAACTCGCTCTGCTCTCTTCTCCGAAGTGCCGGAACACACCTCTCCTTCCTCTTCCTGCTCTTTGACCAATCCCGGTAGCAACGCGTCACAGGGGGGCGTGTCTCCTTCCTCCAAGCCGTCCGCACTGCACAGGAGCGCGTCACAGGGGGTTGTGTCTTCTTCGAAGTTGGCTCCGTAAAAGGTATACTCGTCATTTCTCATTGGTTGGCGGGTCCACCCTGCTTCGGACTCAGTTTCCCAAGCGTCCAGAAGCGGAGAAAGAGAGGAGGTGGAAGGAATGTCAGTCGTCCACCAGTCCTGTAATGTAGAGTTCGTATCCCGTCCCGCCACCCTGCTACAAAAAGGCAGACTATTGGGAAAGAAGATTACACTTGGAAGCATTTATGCTCTGAAGCAGGACCAGCTCCAAAGTCTACGAAATCTGTCCGTGCCACTTACATCCATGGGTACAAACGACCTCCTCCAAGTGGGCTATTTTAACTGCTTAGCAGATGTAGATTTGGATATGTTGTCTCCCCCGTTGCATTGCATTTTGGCCTCTTAAGACAACAATGTGGTTCCAAGATTGGAGGGAACAGTGGGACCTGCAAGATATTTGGAGGGTATAATATGGACTATTGAGCAATTTACTCTCATCTATAAAGCCTGCACACTAGACTGGATATGTTTGTTTGCTTTGCTTGCCTGAGCCCTCTGTGAAACATACCTAGGGCAACCTTTGTCAGACCACAACCCACTTCTGCTATGCTTTTGCCCTGTTGCCGAGACCACGTGCCCCCACATGGCCACTTAATCCTTCTTTCCTTGAGTATACATGCTTTAGGGATTCACTACAGATGGCCATGTCATAATATTTCCAGCCTACCCAGGGCGCAGCCAGTTCCCCAATGAAAGAGTAAGAAGCCTTTCAGGTGGTGTTGAGGGGGCATTGTACGGGACAAACAGTATAGAGGTGAGGAGAGAAATACTTGGGGAAAGCCAACGACCAATGCACCAAATTGATTGCCGGGACATTTCCTCATAAACAACTTGAAGACATGAGGGGTAAATGCAATAGTGCCCTAGAATGATTGAGATGCTTAAACCCGCAAGAATACAAAGCAAGAGTGCACGCAGAGGGAGGCAGATCGGGTAGACTCCTTGCGTGGGTGGTGCGCCCTGAGACAAAGGGCTCCCCATCACCCTATCTCCGACAGATGAGGGGAAAGTGATACACTCACCGAAGGCTAATCATGTTGCCTTTAGTGCATATTATGAGATCATGTATGGGGAACCACAGCCACAACAGCTGGACAAACTTAGAGGTCTTGACACCCCTGACACTAAGGACATTAGACCCCACAGTGTGGGAGGGATTTGGGGGGGCCAGTAATGAAGCAGAAGGGGAGAGCGGCCATTAAAGAGAAGGTCACAGGGATGACTCTGGGACTGGATGGCCTACTGGCGGAGTTTTACTCTGCCTTTGCGCCAACCATAGTCCCTAAATTGGAGGCACTATATGCTGAGGCACTGAGTAACGGTTTGCTGCTGGATTCTACTAGAGATGCACTGGTTGTTCCACTTCCTAAGACAAAGTCTTCAGCAGTGCACACATCGGAGTTCTGCCCCCTTTCCATGTTGAACATGGACTTTAAGGTTTTGAGCAAAATATTGGCAATGTGGCTCTTACCTCATATGCCACATCTCATACACGAGGACCAAAATGGTTTCCTACCGGCTAGGTCAACTCACGGTAATCCTTGCAGACTTTTCCACGCCGGCCTTTACCTAGAAGCCTTAGAGACTGGCATGCAACTTTGTAAGGTGGGACTTTTTGTGTGCAGTGATGAACCGGATGAGAATAGGGAATGGATGGATTAGATGGTATGCTTATTGTGCACACGCACAACAGCATGGGTCCGGACAGGCGGTGTGATCTCAGCCTCCTATAACATTTATAGGCGTACTATACATGGGTGCCCTTTGTCTCCACTTCTGTTTGCTTTGGCCATTGAGCCTCTGGCAGAACTCTTTAGACTACGGAGAATACGCCATGGCTTACGCTTCGAAGGGGAAAACCACATCATATTTCTCTACGCCGGCTACTTTTTGCTGTACTTTGGTGATGGATGCCAAGGGGTAACCCAGGCCGTAGCACACCTGGGGGACTACTCTGTCTCTGTCTTGGCGGGTCTTAAATTGAATTAATCATAGCAACATATCTTTGTGTTATGTACGGGGTTCAGTGCCTGGACGACTTAACTGAGGGCCTAGTCTGGTCTCCCTCACTACTTTTAAATATCTAGGTGTACAGGTATTTCATACCTTAGAGGACTTTCAAGACAACAGTTTAAAGCCAGTGGTATGATCCCTCAGGGCGAATGTCCAATTCTGGCTCTCCCTGAAACTGCCCATTACGGCCTGTATTGCACTGTCCAAGATGATCATGCTCCCTAGGCTTCTGTACTTTTTCATGAACCTCCCTGTGCTGGTTCCGCTGTCTTGGTTTGTGAATCTAGACACACTGCTCTGAGAGTTAATGAGGCAGAGGAATAGAGTATCCTTGGCTGGATTGTGGAGGGTGTTGGAGGAAGGAGGTCTGGGAGCCTTGAATTGTACTATCTGGCTGCCCAACTCCAGTGTTTAGCTCAATAGTTGGACGGGAGAAACCTAGTGAAACTGGGTCCGATAGGCTATGGACGTGTGGGGGGTGTTGCAGATGGCATTGAAATGCTGGAGGAGGTGCCTCTGGCTCCCCTCTACACACTGGTTTTTTTCCCCTGGTCGGGCTCCCACATGACGATACCCTCTTCCCATTTAAGAGGGGTTAAGTGTCAGAATGGACATCACGGTCAGGGTCATTACGGTGAGTGACTGCTTCCAACAAGGGGAACTCATCCCACTGGATGATTTTCTGTCACAATATGCTCTGCCACAGGGTCAGTTCCTGACCTATCATTTCGTGGTGAGGATATTTGGGGGATATGTGGCGGATATGGACGGCAGGAGCTGAAGACACATGGGTTCCTTCAGGCGCGGGTGGCGCGAGGGGCTGCTTAACACCTGGTGAAATGAATATACAGGGCACACCTCTAGATGATCATGCGAAATATGGGGCGTCATAACCGGGAGAGATCTGTTGGACAAGGAGTGGATTCGAGTTTTGGGAAGCCCAAGATGGGTGCCTAGAAACACCAAATGTAACCTCATCCAATTTAACTAAGGAGACCTTAGACATAGAATACCATACTTTTTACACTGTAGGGGTGGTGTCCAAGTCGTACTAAGATCACGGGAAAAAGCCTCCTAATCCCCTGTTGGAGGAGAATATCCACACATACACAAACAGAAAGACTATCAGCACCCTCTATTTTCAAACGATTTCAATAATACATCCAAATTGAGATAGGCTATTGTGATACTGATTAGAACCCAATAAGTATATCAAATATCATTTAAGTAATCTCAATCAGATCCATGGAGACGTTTTTGTTGCTTGTGAAATTCTTTATTCTTTACAAAAATAGGTCCTCCAAAAGTAGCCAATGCATTTCGTCCCGTCTTGGGACTTCTTCAGGGCTTATTTTCGTTTGTTGATGTCCTTATTTCTGATGCATGGTATCTTCTCAATGGTTCAGGTTAAAAGATGTTAATCTTAGTAATATAAGTATTGATTACCAATACTTGGTTGCAGTCTGATTCATCAAGAATGGGTTCAGGCCCATGTCGGCCACCGCACCTAGTACATAGTTAGTTCATGAGCATAGTCAATCTTCGTGTGCAGTCCCCGCGTTCAAAATCAAAAATCCCAAGACGGGACGAAACGCGTTGGCTACTTTTGCTGGAAATGTATGTCACTGTTCCTAAAACTTACATTTTTGCTAAGGAATGGGAAAAGCAGGAAACTTCACTAAAATCGCAAACAATACTCAAGCCTCACTTGACCCTCATGAATAATTTTTCCACCAAGCAGTGAAACGAATATCAAACTTTTTTCTCAATAAGGTGCAGAGCGTTTGGAAAAAAGCGATATTGTGGCAGGTTTGTGGAAGCGTCCTTGACACCAGCAGCATCTTCAATGAATAATGCTTGCATGCACAATCCCAATAAGATGCAGAGCATTTTGGGAAAAAATTGTTCTTGAGACCATTTTGTGGAAGCATCGCTCACACCAGCACCATCTTTAAAGTCAAAGAACGCTTTATTCGATTTTAAGAAAGATTAAATCATAAAAGCACGAATCGTTAAAAAGTTACAAGGAAATTGCACTAAATTACAGAGCATATACGTGGGATTAGCCAGCAATAAAAACACATTATATTATAGATATAAAAAATAACATCAAATGAATATTAAAATGAGAGATATATTTCTATCATGAAGTTATTTACAATTTTAAAAAGGTCATAGGCTTACATGGTTTACCTAGAGCGGATCACTCCCTTCAAGAATTTGGCTATAACAAAATAAAACATGGGCTCATCAAGCAATTGTAACTTGATGAAAGCGGGTCGACATTGTCTCAGGCCCTGATGTTTTAAAATAGGCAATATCCAACTTTTCCTAAGTAAAGAATAACATTTCCAGAAGAAGATGACATGGATTGAAGACTGTACGGAAATATCGTCACAAGGGCAATGGCACAAGGTACGTGACCAATCATTCATCTTTGGGAAAGAAACCATGGTGTGAAAATTGCCTAGAGACAGAGGGGTCAACAGCATCCTGTAATAGTTCCCTGGGGTAGATGTTAAATACGGTTGTGCCCCCAATTGAGTCAGGAGCAGTTGGTTATCTCTGACAGATAGTTTCATAATATTAATAGACATTCTTACCGTATCCAGGTGATTTAAACATACTAGCTTTAATTCCTTTCTGGAAATACGACACAGACTATCGGGGTTACTAAAACACTCGGGGAAGCCTATGTCAGTTGTAAAATCCCTGATAAATTCAAGCCAGGGGATGTGGTTGGCCCTTTGTAAATTCAAGCAATCATTAATCAGGTCCCGACTAAGACCAGTCTCAGAACTTGATCATATTATGCCAAAGTCAAAGTGGCTGGATTTTAACTAAATCCGAAAGATAAGGTAATCCCAGTTCAGTGTGGCAAATATAGGTTGCTGTGCTATTTGGAACGACTAAAAGGAATTTCTGAAACCTATTCTCGACTAGCTGTAGGGACTCAACATTAGTATGACCCCAAATACCAGCACCATAAGTTGCCACAGGTAAGCACTTAGATATATAAATCATAAGCAAATCGTTAATTGGGCGCTTGCCTAATGTCCTTGCAAAATTTATCAAAGCCCATATTGCGTTTAAAAGCAAAAGGTGTCTGGTGTTAATGGCTTTGACCCAGGATCCCTTCATTTCAAACATGATACCCAGATAGGAAAAGTTAGTAGTAAATTCAAGTTTGTTTTCATTTATGTAGCTGTCTCGACACTTAACATTGCATTTACTACATTTCATGACATAGGTCTTTGCAATGTTAACGTTCAAATCTATCCTTGTCATGAAATTCACAAAACTTGTAACACTTTTTCGCAAACCTAACTGGGTACGTGACAGGAGGACAGCGTAATTGGCATATAACAATGCTCCAATGGGCCGTCTACCAATACATGGGAGGTACTAGCTTTCCCTTGCAAGGGTAACGCCCAAGTTCTTGAATTCTTTGTTAACTGTATATTTAATTAAAATCATTACAGTAAAAACAATAAAGTATAAAAAAGCTGAAAACAGTAATTTCAAACTTCTGTGCTGAGTAAAATTGAATACCCCTCCCCGAGTCCCACATGGTCTTTCCCCCAGCAATTAAGGACATGTTCTTGGTGCCCCCGTTTGTGCCCTTGAACTGCCCTCTGTGGCGCACTAAGTGTATCTCAAGGGGCGATGCTCTCTTGGAGGTGGTGCATCGTTAAGAGATCCCATCAGCTTTCCTCCACGGAGATTACCATGCTCTTCCCTGGGGTTTCACTATTTTCGTTGGCGACATTTAAGGCTATCCTGATTTGATAGATACATTTAGCCAGTATCGCTAGTGCCATGGTGTTGGTGGTTGATAAACACAAGGCTGATGCTTCGCTGCATGACTTCATACCCTTATTGATACAGATTGGGCACAGGAGTCGCCGGCGTTCGTAGTTAAAGTTGGGGGAGCAGCATAAGAGATGCAGCCAGGATTCCCTCTTGTAGGGGGACAGTCTACAGATTGTGGATTCTCCTCTTCGGGCCAATGCAGGATTGAATTCCGCAATCCTGAGCATGGTCAGCCTCATGAATAAGATTTTACTTCGGGCCTGTGTAGTGAGGGCCTCACTTAGATAGGGTTGTGCTTTACCTGCCGTGTAGGAATTGTTCAATGGATCTACTTTCTTCCTCGATCTTCAGTGCTTTAATTGCGTTTCCTAGGCTAATGTGCCAGGCCGAGCCTGGCCCCTCAAAGATTGGTCTCAGATGATTTTTTAGGGAGTTAGCCGGTGCCCTTAATATCCTTAGATATAGCTTTATAATCTCCCCCTGGCATATCAGATCTGGCCTTGCCAGGCCTAGCTCCAGTCTCAGCCTGGTTTTTCTGGCTGTTCTCGGTATATAACTTAAACAAAAACAATGCCTATGGTGAACTTTTTTAATGCTTAGTTGTCGAAAGGACACCACTAATTGTCCTTTCTTAGCCTAGAATCATGGTCATAAAGAGATAAATCTCAATTGGATCAAAGACTCTTGTTATCCTATATATATTTAAAGCTACATAAATCACTCGTAGGAGAAATATTAAAGCTGTTTATTATTTCTTTTAGCTTATTTTTTTCTTTTCTTTTTAGTACCTCATATGTTTTCAAACATATATACAAACCAAATATACACAATTTATACAATAAACACAAATGACAATTCAAAAATAACCAATTATGCTGGTCTAAACAGCCCACAATTATTTCAAATAGAAGGACGTTGACTTGTAATTATGTCACAGCATTCCCTTTATATATGGTCATCAACCAAAAACATATATAGGAGCTCAAAGGGTAAATTCTTTTCTCCCTCTAAAATATATCAGGCTCCCAAATCATATAATGACATATATTTTATCTCAATTTTCTTATGTTGATGCCTTATCATATACAGTCGACGCGTTTCAGCCTTTTTTCTACTTCAGGCCTCTTCAGGACTTTTGGGCAATTCAACCAATCTATTCCTTAGATCAACCTCTTTTAAAATTCAGTCCATACAATGGGCTCATTTTGTAGCTATTAAGGCGTTTTATGGGGAAAATTAACTTCGGTCCATCAGGTATCCACCTCCAGTTTCAAAGGGGTCAATGCTCACGTTTCAAGTAGGGCCGGCGTTTCCGAGGGCGCAGAAGTAGTCGGAGATTTGGTCCCCTAATTTACAGATAGTGTTTCATTTAGGTAACAATGTATCTGCCCTACTTGAGCATTGACCCCTTTGAAACGGGAGGTGGATACCTGATGGACCGAAGTTAATTTTCCCCATAAAAAATTGCCCAAAAGGCCTGAAGTAGAAAAAAGGCTGAAACGCGTCGACTGTATATGATAAGGCATCAACATAAGAAAATTGAGATAAAATATATGTCATTATATGATTTGGGAGCCTGATATATTTTAGAGGGAGAAAAGAATTTACCCTTTGAGCTCCTATATATGTTTTTGGTTGATGACCATATATAAAGGGAATGCTGTGACATAATTACAAGTCAACGTCCTTCTATTTGAAATAATTGTGGGCTGTTTAGACCAGCATAATTGGTTATTTTTGAATTGTCATTTGTGTTTATTGTATAAATTGTGTATATTTGGTTTGTATATATGTTTGAAAAAATATGAGGTACTGAAAAGAAAAAAATAAGCTAAAAGAAATAATAAACAGACTGTATATGATAAGGCATCAACATAAGAAAATTGAGATAAAATATATGTCATTATATGATTTGGGAGCCTGATATATTTTAGAGGGAGAAAAGAATTTACCCTTTGAGCTCCTATATATGTTTTTGGTTGATGACCATATATAAAGGGAATGCTGTGACATAATTACAAGTCAACGTCCTTCTATTTGAAATAATTGTGGGCTGTTTAGACCAGCATAATTGGTTATTTTTGAATTGTCATTTGTGTTTATTGTATAAATTGTGTATATTTGGTTTGTATATATGTTTGAAAAAATATGAGGTACTGAAAAGAAAAAAATAAGCTAAAAGAAATAATAAACAGACTGTATATGATAAGGCATCAACATAAGAAAATTGAGATAAAATATATGTCATTATATGATTTGGGAGCCTGATATATTTTAGAGGGAGAAAAGAATTTACCCTTTGAGCTCCTATATATGTTTTTGGTTGATGACCATATATAAAGGGAATGCTGTGACATAATTACAAGTCAACGTCCTTCTATTTGAAATAATTGTGGGCTGTTTAGACCAGCATAATTGGTTATTTTTGAATTGTCATTTGTGTTTATTGTATAAATTGTGTATATTTGGTTTGTATATATGTTTGAAAAAATATGAGGTACTAAAAAGAAAAGAAAAAAATAAGCTAAAAGAAATAATAAACAGCTTTAATATTTCTACTACGAGTGATTTATGTAGCTTTAAATATATATATAGGATAACAAGAGTCTTTGATCCAATTGAGATTTATTTCTTTATGACCATGATTCTAGGCTAAGAAAGGACAATTAGTGGTGTCCTTTCGACAACTAAGCATTAAAAAAGTTCACCATAGGCATTTTTTTTGTTTAAGTTGCTTTATTCCCAGATGCCTTTGGGTTATTCGGGTTCCCCGGTCTTTAAAAAAAAAAAAAAAAAAAAAAAGAGTTCTCGGTATATAAAGCACTGCCTTGTATGCCTTGACTTGGGGTGAGTAAAGGAGAACGTCCAATTTCCCGGGGAAGGCAAGGTGACCGTAGCTAATTGCTGGAAGGAGCTTCGCTCGTAAGACTGTCAGAATTGGGCTGGCGGATGGACTGATCAAATGCTGGCTTAGTTGTTTTAATAGATGTGTAACCTTGCTGGCCTTGGAGCTCTACTATTTTAGGTGTACGTTCGCCTCGGCCCGTTCCGTCAGCCAGAACCCTAGATAGTTGTATGAAGCCACCAAGTTAATTTGCACATTTCCCAGTTGCCACAGTGCATTCGTCTTCAGATGGTAGGGCCCAAAAATGATGACCTTGGTTAACTGTCAAGTTATTAATGATGTTAAAATTGTTTAATGCATTTAGGGCTCTTCATGTGGTACATTATGACTGTGTCGTCAGCATACTGTAACACTGGCAGCCTCACACTTCCTAATCTTGGGGCTACTAAACTGGTTCCTTTTACGGCCTCCCCCAAATCCGCCGTGTATAAGTTGAAGAGGATGGGGGCCAGCACGCATCCTTGCTTCAACCCATTCTCCTTGCTTATTTTGGGGGATACTGTGCGGGCACTTGTTTTGACCCGCACCCAGGTGTCCTCATATAATCTTATTGCCTTCAGGAGAATTGATGGAATCCCCCAGTTTTCTAACTTCCACCATAATCTTTTTCTGACTACTTTGTCGAAAGCTGTACTATAATCCACGAAGCAGCAGAAGAGTGGGGGATGGTTCTTCAGGGTTGCCTGGGCTGAAAGGTGCGCTATCGCCAGAACATTGTCCATGGCTGATGCCTGTGGCCTAAAGCCAGTCTGATGCAAGGGTATTATGTTTCTCTCTTCAACCCACTTCTCCAGTACTTTCAGTAGTAGGCTTGCGTATGACTTCGCTTCCAGATCAAGCAGGGCAATGAGCCTATAATTCGACGGCTTTAGGCGGTCTCCTTTTTTGAAGATGGGGACCAATATGGAACCCCTCCAAGACTCCGGGGTTAAAGCAGTCGAGAAGGTGTGATTGAAGAACAGGGTTAGGAGTGACGCCCAGAAGTCTGGTGCCAGTTCATAGACCGGTGCTGGAATCTCGTTAGGACCAGTGGCCCCATCATTCTTCATGCTCTTGATGGTTTTGATGACCTGTTGGGTGTTTTTCCGAGCTGGTAAAGTGCAATAGGCATCGGCCGGAGATCTATTACCCATGGAGACCTTGCCTGGGCTCGGGATCATGACTCCTGGCTTTATACTAGCTGGCTCGGTTTGCCCGGCTGGGTCCG
This sequence comes from Lissotriton helveticus, assembly GCF_964261635.1. Classification (NCBI taxonomy): domain Eukaryota; kingdom Metazoa; phylum Chordata; class Amphibia; order Caudata; family Salamandridae; genus Lissotriton; species Lissotriton helveticus. The sequence continues at coordinate 1,911,620,307 of NC_136061.1, read as the reverse complement.
CCCTACTACTTGTTGGGTCTCTGTTAGTAGGCGCTGTTACATATAGCTGCTTCACATGTAGCATCCAATCTTTTTCAGGAACTCCATGTCCGAGGCATATGGGCTGCAGACCACACACTATTGCATAGATCACCATCTGGTGGTGGACCCGGATGATTACACTTTGTTGTTGTCTTGGAAGAGTCTTTGTCTGTTGAATGACTCCTCCAGTAGATCATAGTGCGCATGGGCATCAACTCCATCTTCAGATTTTTTTTTTCCGCCATCGCCATGTGCTTATAGTTCGGTTCCTTTACCGATCTCTATTCGACTTCCAGTCCTACATCATACCATCGGTATTGTCTTCGACAGTAATTCCAGTTACCCGTGTCGAAGAAAGGCTTGCGCTTCTTGAATCCTGTGGTCGTCGGGGCCCAACTGCGCCATTGGGCCTTTGTCTCATGTAAAGAACACCCTTCAAGAAGTGCCCTCAGTGTGGACACAAATTTCCTCACACAGATCTTCATGAGGTTTGCAATCTGTGCTTGTCTCTAAAGCACGAGAGTAGAGATTGTGAGGCCTGCGCTTCGTTCCGGTCCAAGAAGACCATCGGGGACTGTCGAGCTCGAAGAGTTATAGCGCAGTCATCTTCATCGACACCAGACCTCATCATAGACGAGGCTCCGATCGAGGTAGAGTCTGAAGAACAACAGCAGGACGACATTGTTTCCGAAGCAGAGGATACAGCTTCCGGAACCGAGGATCGATCAGAAGTCGACGATCTTCTTCCAGCTCGTCAACAGGTTGTGAGTACAAGCATCAACCCTGTTCACCCCCCCCCCATACCGGGACAGGCTTCGGTTCCACCTCTACCTTCGGGTCCAGGTGCACACCGACCAAAACCTTCCGACGCCCCGCCTTCTGGCTCGACAACGAAGTCTCCAAAAAAGCCTCCAGTCGACTCGGGCTCAAGTCAGTCTGTCGGTCCTGACAAGCAGAAGGTCCTCAAACCAAAATTAACTCCGGCACCGAAACAGCCCTCAGTACTGAAAACGGTTGAGCCGAAGTCAAACGCAGCACCGAAAGACATTCCCAAGTCTAACAAACTGAAGACAACTCCGCTTCCGAAAAAAGTTGACCCGAAGCCTGCTTAGACACCGAAACACACTTCGGCTCCGAAAGTCGATGATTCCAAATGTACTTCGGGAACAACAATTCAGGATCCAAAAAGATCAGATCCGAGAAAGAAACATGATATTAAGTCTACGGAACCGAAGCCAAAATCCGCTCCAAAGACAATAGACACTGTAAAACCTACGCATTTCTGTCCCAAGCAGGATAAATCGGCACCGAAAAAGGATATTTCAGCGGAAGAGCTTTTCCACCCAGATCCAAAGCAAAAGGCTCTTCGTATTAATCCAAAGACTGGACATGTAATTACAGTGCCTGAAAAGAGGAAACCACCTCCAGTTCCTCTCAAAAAGCATGCTCAAACTTCCCCCATAAGAATTCCTTCACCTTTGCTAGAGATACCAATAGATATTTCTCCTGCACACTCACCATCCAGCACACAAAGCCCTATACCACAGGATGGTGATGACGAAGATAATTATTCCCATGGGGTAGAAAGTGAGCAACACATAGATGACACAGATGACCCAGAAAATATTCCTGGGCCATCAGATGATCCCAGGGAAGATTATAATGCGCCAGATGCACCAAATCTGCCACAAGATGACGCATAACCTTCTAGACCATCTCCCCCTGATGACACTATTAGGTTTACACAGCTCATTCATAGAGCAGCCACTTTTCATGGAGTGGACTTGCATACAGATCCAGTGGAAGAAGTCTTTATTGTTTGGTTACTCAAAACCATTACATTAACCCCCCCCCCCATACCGGGACAGGCTTCGGTTCCACCTCTACCTTCGGGTCCAGGTGCACACCGACCAAAACCTTCCGACGCCCCGCCATCTGGCTCGACAACGAAGTCTCCAAAAAAGCCTCCAGTCGACTCAGGCTCAAGTCAGTCTGTCGGTCCTGACAAGCAGAAGGTCCTCAAACCAAAATTAACTCCGGCACCGAAACAGCCCTCAGTACTGAAAACGGTTGAGCCGAAGTCAAGCTCAGCACCGAAAGACATTCCCAAGTCTAACAAACTGAAGACAACTCCGCTTCCGAAAAAAGTTGACCCGAAGCCTGCTTAGACACCGAAACACACTTCGGCTCCGAAAGTCGATGATTCTAAATGTACTTCTGGAACAACAATTCAGGATCCAAAAAGATCAGATCCGAGAAAGAAACATGATATTAAGTCTACGGAACCGAAGCCAAAATCCGCACCAAAGACAATAGACACTGTAAAACCTACGCATTTCGGTCCCAAGCAGGATAAATCGGCACCGAAAAAGGATATTTCAGCGGAAGAGCTTTTCCACCCAGATCCAAAGCAAAAGGCTCTTCGTATTAATCCAAAGACTGGACATGTAATTACAGTGCCTGAAAAGAGGAAACCACCTCCAGTTCCTCTCAAAAAGCATGCTCAAACTTCCCCCATAAGAATTCCTTCACCTTTGCTAGAGATACCAATAGATATTTCTCCTGCACACTCACCATCCAGCACACAAAGCCCTATACCACAGGATGGTGATGACGAAGATAATTATTCCCATGGGGTAGAAAGTGAGCAACACATAGATGACACAGATGACCCAGAAAATATTCCTGGGCCATCAGATGATCCCTGGGAAGATTATAATGCGCCAGATGCACCAAATCTGCCACAAGATGACGCATAACCTTCTAGACCATCTCCCCCTGATGACACTATTAGGTTTACACAGCTCATTCATAGAGCAGCCACTTTTCATGGAGTGGACTTGCATACAGATCCAGTGGAAGAAGTCTTTATTGTTTGGTTACTCAAAACCATTACATTAAAACCAGAGTATAAAATTACAAAAGTTAGATCCAGTGGAAGAGGACTTACTTATAGATACACTACTACTGTTGTCACATAAAACCACTACCACATTACCAATACTTAGTGGAGTGGTGAAACATGCACCAGAGGTATTCAAAGACCAGACTAGAAAAAAAGTATAATGCGGCTCCAACTGACCCAGCATACATCAAAGGTCAGCTGCCATTGGACTCAGTAGTATCAAATGCGAGAAAAAGAGCTAACTCGCAGACAACAGGAGATGCTCCACCCCTGATAAAGATCCAAGCTTTTAGATGCTTCAGGAAAACGCACATCTCATAAGCAGCCAATGTCTGGAGAATTACTAACACTCAAGCTTTGTTAGCGTGATATGATCAAGCTCAATATGATGAGTTAGAATCACTCATGCTACATTTACCAAAACAATATAAGACAAGGGCTTCTGACCTAATACAAGAAGGCAAAGTTATTATGAATACCTCAATCCGCTGTGCATTAGATGCTGCCGACACAGCCTCTAGAGCAATAAATACAGGAGTACTGTTGCATAGACATGCATGGTTACGCATTTCTGGGTTCAAGCCAGAAGTACAGGCCAGTATCTTAAATCAACCCTTTGACCAGCAACATCTCTTTGGTTCAACATTCATTTGATAAGGCACTAGAGTAAATGAAAAAAGATACGGATACAGCAAAATCTATGGGAGCCTTACAGACTCAGACCCAATGAGCGTCCTTTCGTCGTTCCTCCTACAGGGGAGCCTCTAAAGGGTTTCAAACTGACACCTCCTCTTCTTATAAAGCGCCCACCCAAACCTCACCCAGTAGAGGGTATTACAGAGGAGGATATAGAGGTAACAACAACAAGGGTAGAGGCAGAGGCAACAACAACAACCGCAATGCCTCTACTCCCAAACAGTGACTTCCCTTCCATCCCCCAAGATCTTCCACTCCTGTTGGGGGGAGATTACAACAGTTCCTACCTGTCTGGAACTCCATCACCACAGACAGGTGGGTAAGACAAATAGTTCAGTCAGGTTATTGCCTGGAGCTCACTTCCACTCCTCCAATAATACCACCCAGACACGCATCTCACACTCCTAAAACAAGAGGTTGCAGCTCTACTGCAAAAAAATGCAATAGAACTAATCCCAAAACATCATCAAAACACAGGAGTTTACTCCCTATACTTTCTAATACCCAAAAAGGACGGGTCCCTCAGACCTATACTAGATCTAAGGCCCCTAAACCTGTATATACAATCCGACCACTTCCATATGGTCACACTACAACAGGTTCTGCCGCTGTTAAAACAAGGGGACTTCCTTGCCACATTAGATCTCAAGGACGCCTACTTCCACATTCCTATCCATCAACCTCACAGAAAGTACCTTCGATTTGTACTAGAAGGTCAACATTACCAATTCAAAGTAATCACTTTCGGAGTAACTACAGCACCTTGAGTGTTCACAAAGTGTCTAGCAGTAGTAGCAGCACACTTAAGAAGGGACAACATTCATTTCTTCCCATACCTAGATGACTGGTTAATAAAATCCAAGTCATACCACCAATGTGTACAGCACAAGCATCAGACCATCTGCCTGTTACACAAGCTAGAATTCACAGTAAATCAAAAGAAGTCACAACTCCAACCATCCCTGTCTCAACAGTATCTAGGTGCCACAATAGATACCTCCAAAGCAATTGCATACCCCAATCCAGCAAGGATACAAAGTATGCAAGTTCTTATACAAAAATTCCAGCCATAACACTCACTACCAGCTCGAGTGTTCATGCAATTAATCGGAATGATGACATCTTGCATTTTCATAGTACCATACGCAAGACTACAAATGCTCCCCATACAAGAGTGCTTAGCAAGTCAGTGGAATCAGGCTCAGCAACAAGTAACAGATCTGGTGGTGGTGGACGACCGGACATATCGCTCTCTACAGTGGTAGATCACCAAAATCCGTTCCAATGGCCGCCGTTCATAGAGCCTGTTCCACAAGTGGTGCTAACCACAGACGCATCTCTCACAGGATGTGGAGCGCATTTAGAACAACACACAGTTCAGGGTACATGGACACCGCAACAAAAGATACTCCACATAAATCTGGAGTTGCTCGCAAATTTTCTAGCTCTAAAATCGTTTCAATTTACCTATCAAGCAAGGCTGTATTAGTCCGTACCGACAATATGACAGCCATGTATTACATCCAAAAACAAGGAGGAACACTCTCCTTACAGCTCTTCCGTCTGGCGCAGAGCATATGTAGGTGGGCCATTCCTCAAAAAATCTTTGTTAGCAGAACATCTACCAGGAGTTCACAATCAAGTTGCAGATCTGTTAAGTCGTCAAAGACAACAGATACACGAGTGGGAACTTCATCCTCGAGTTCTTCAACCTTTCTTTCACAAGTGGGGCCAACCAGAGAGAGAACTGTTCGCCACCCACTGCAACTCCAAATGCCCAAGCTTCGGCGCCAGAAACCCACACTTATTGTCCAAAGGCAATGCGGTATGGATGAGTTGGTCAAACAAATTTGCGTATGCTTTTCCTCCTTTCTCACTAATTCCGTTAGTGGTACACAAGCTACAGCAACATTCCCTCACATTGATTCTCATAGCACCAACTTGGGCCAGACAACCGTGGTACACCACATTACTAGAGCTCTTAGTAGTACCACATCAAAAATTAAAACTCTCTCCACATCTACTGACACAGAACCATGGATCGATCATGCATCCAGACCCAATGCATCTCAATCTAGCGATTTGGCTCCCGAGGTCTTAGAATTTGGATACCTCAATCTTCCGCCTGATTGCATGAATGTCATAAAAGAAGCGAGACGCCCCACCAGTAGAGCATGCTATGCAGCCAAGTGGAAAAGGTTTGTTGTGTATTGCACAAATAATATTAACCCATTAAATGTTTCCATACAAAACATCAAATGCTACCTGCTCTATCTACAAAGCTGTAATTTAGCATACTCCTCCATCAGGTTACATCTTGCTGCTATAGCAGCCTACCTTCAAAACAGACAACATTTGTCATTATTTAGAGTACCTGCCATCAAAGCGTTTATGGAAGGACTCAAAAGTATATTTCCTTCCAGAATACCACTATCTCCGGTATGGAATTTAAATATTGTTCTCACTATACTTATGGGTCCTCCATTTGAACCATTACATAAGCGTGAGTTACAGTTCCTTACATGGAAAGTCGCTTTTTCATTGCTATTACCTCACTCACAATAGTAAGTGAGATCCAGGCAATAACAATTCAAGAACCATTTATCCAACTCCATCACAACAAAGTGGTTCTTAAAACAAACCCTAAATTCCTTCCAAAAGTCATTTCACCGTTCCACCTCAACCAATCTATTGAGTTGCCAGTATTCTTTTCTCAACCACAAATAGTTGTGGAAAGAGCACTACATACATTAGATGTAAAAAGAGCGCTCCTCTACTACATTGATAGGACAAAACCGTTTCGTAAAACAAAACAATTGTTTGTGTCCTTTTCTCCTCCCACAAAGGTAATCCCATTTCAAAATCGGGTATTGTAAGGTGGATTGTTAAGTGCATTCAAATCTGTTACCAAAAAGCAAAACGCACTCTATCCATTCCCCCTAGTGCTCATTCCACCTGTAAATTAGGGGCATCTATGGCATTCTTAGGAAATATACCCCTAGATTATATCTGTAAAGCAGCTACTTGGTCTACACCGCACACATTTACAAAACACTACTGTGTAGATGTGCAGGCAAAACAACAAGCTACTGTGGGCCAGGCTGTACTCAAAACATTATTTCAAACTACTGCAACAGATACAGGTAGTCGCCGCTAAGGGAGAGAACTGCTATGCAATTGATGCAATAGTGTGTGGTCTGCAGCCCATATGCCTTGAACGGAAAATGCTATTTACAAGTATGCATCTGTACTTGGCATGTAGGGCTGCAGAACCACACAAGCCCACCCACCTCCCCGGCTGCCTATATCTCTTCCAGAAATATCGTAATTAGATACATAATAAATGGACATCTTTTTCTGTACTCGTACAACGCCATCATTTCCCCAATGGCGAAAACAACCTGAAGATGGAGTCAATGCCCATGCGCACTACGATCTACAGGAGGAGTCATCCAACAGACAAAGACTCTTCCAAGACAACAAAGTGTAATCATCCGGGCCCACCGCCAGATGGTGATCTATGAAATAGTGTGTGGTTCTGCAGCCCTACATGCCAAGAACAGATGCATACTGGTAAGTAGCATTTTCCTTTCTCTTGAGGGTCCTCGATTGCTCAGCTGGTTTACATGTCTCCAGAGTTGTGCTGGGTTCTTTTGTTTGATCAAAGATAAGACTTTGAGCCATTCGCTTTCCATATTGGCTTTTTTGTATTCCCATAGTGTCTTCCTTAAAGATGACTTCAGCGATGGGGTGCATGGCCAGCCAGCCAAACATGGCGGACACAACTCGCTAGCTCTCCGTCCCCAAAACCCCTAATTATCCTGACAATCACTGGTATCCCCCGCCATCTACCGCGGTGGGAGTACCTGAGTGGGGGCGACCCACGGATGTGACCGATTACCCCTGACTGCTCTCTTGTGGGATCCGTAGCTAGAAGCGTCTCCGTGAGTGTTCTGGGCGGAGACGGGGTGATCGGTTTCCCTAGCCAGCTTCAAAGTTGCTGCGTTAGAGTTTGCAAGAAGATTGCTGATGACCGGTGCCTGAGCGTCTCCCCCCACGTTCAGCTGCGGTGACCCTGGACCCTGCGCAGGCTCGACGAGAAGTCATGCAGGAGTGAGGAGGCTCCGCAACCGCACAAACGTGGTGCGTGCCTGGGGCCGCGAGTCTGCCACCTGAATTGGGCATAATCAGCCGCTAACGACCGCGAGCGCCCCCTTGCTGTGCAGAGATCATGGCTGGTGGCTGTTCGCGCGAGCCTGCTACGAGAAGGGGGAAGGGCGCTGCCGTAGCTGATTGGTGTCCCCCCTGGGAAGAACTGTGATAGCTGAGCCACGGAGCCACTGGCAGCAACCGCCGCAAATGCAAGCAAGTGGGCGGCCTGATACCAACGGAATCTCTGCCTACTCCCGCAGCCTGCCACCACTCGCGCATCACGAGGGACATCTGGCCTCGCGCCCTGAACGTTGCAGGAGCGCTAGGGGTCTGTGAATGCTGCCCATGTGCAGCTGGCCCATTTCACAACCTGCCGGGCCATCAGCGAGGTGCTACAATACGGACAGACCCCTTTCCTGATTTGCCCCGTTGTGAGGCGCGCCTGGACTGTGTGAGTGCCACCAAGAGGTACCTGTTGACTCTTAACCACCCTGAGGAGTTACATAACAGGGCCTCAATAGGAAACACCGGCATAAACGCTAGGATACACAGCCCACCTGTGAGCTTCTTTCCCTCCCACGCTGAGACTGGTGCTGCTGAGGTGAACCTCACTTATACTGACTGGGTAGAAGCTGGGACAACACCTGCCTGACTGTCGCCATGTTGGTTGAGATGGTAGAAGACGGGCAAACCTAACTATAAACAAGGAGGTGCAAAGTGTCCCGCGCCACGGTGGTAGAAACGCAAAGCCGCTGTGTACGCGGCGGGTCCGCGGGACCCTCCCACACACCCGCGCCTGTGGACGTCTGATGCCCAGGACTGTCTAGACACACGCCCAAGACAATCAGACCCAATGCTGGAGCGTTGGAAAATCAGACATTGAGAGGGAACTTTCCTTCTACTAACAAGTGAGCAGACCCGAGCGGGCCCCCCTTTCACGCCCGCACAAGATAGAGGCCACAACCAGAAGATTGAACACGGGAGCAGGGACAGTGCACACACGCTCTCTCTGGCGCCCGCTCACCTCTGATCAACAAACAGGCCACTCCATACTCCTGGGTCTTTTACGCCAGTAAGACAGCTACACTGCCCCGATAGTGGCTAAGCACACTAGAGACTAGTAATGGGCCGTTTACGCACAGGCACCCAGCAACCCAGTACGCGCACTGGAAACTCAGAATCTATGGCAGCGGGAGGTGCCGCAGACGCGGAAATGCAAGAGCAACACTCGCAGCCAAGCAGGACTCTGTTCTGGCAGCTGTGGAGAAGATGCGATCGGCGTTGGATGAGACCCGCTCCTCGCAGCCCTCCAAGACCTGATAGACTGTGTCCACGACCTGGAAGACAAGGTAGAAGATGCAGACGGACGCTCGCCTCGCAATATTATCCGCGTAGTGGGACTTTCGGAGGGAGAGGAGGGACGACGACCAAAGGAATATGCTGAGCGTTGCATCCGCGATTTACTCCCTACTTGACACCCTGTCTCCTCAATTTGTGATCGAGAGAGCGCACCATGTCCTGGCACAAAAACAACCACCGGGAGCCCGCCCACTCCTCTTTAAAGTACTCCACTACAGAGACCGGGACTTGATCCTCTGCGAAACCCGCAAGCTGGCAGACATAAATTTCGGCAGCAGCCGGGTTATGTTCTTTCCAGATTACACAGCGCAGGTCCAACGCCGCAGAAGCGCGTTCGCAGCTGAGAAAAAGAAACTCGGAGAACTCGGACTAATTTATTCTTTGCTATTCCCTTCTAGACTCTGTATTGTAAAAGGAACAGCGCACTTCTTTGATTCACCCACCGAAGTCTAGGACTGGATAGAGGAGTCTGGAACACTGACGGGGCCCAGGCCACCTGCGAGAGAGGAACCCGGCGGGCCCAACAGGAAACTGAACCGTCGAGGCAGGCACTACCGGCATCGCTCAGGAACACCCGCGAATTCCATAGCTCCTGCCCAACACAAAGGATGGCGGAAAGGCATGGGGCACTGCAAGTTGCCGCAGCGTTGGGTACAGCACCGCCAAGTTCGGACTGCCAATCCAGCCCACCCAACTCCTCAGATACTGGGAACTCAACGCCATACGGACTTGAAGACCCTGAAGAGTTTCCTCTGCCAGAAGTTACACCACAAACAGCTGATGACATCATATGACACCATCCACCTGCTCAATGCGTAGCGCAGCGCTGATTCGCATATTGCCGCGTGCAACACACCCAGCATCATGCGGGACAACTTGGTGGGTCCACAACCCTCTCCCTCGCACTGACAGGTCGAGGGGATAGATAACCACAAGCTGACATTTAGGGGCAACCCACTACCTACCACGAATACACGGCGCACACCCACACTGCGCATCAAGCTAATAAATGGTTTCTTTTAGCCCTAGTTCGGGCTTTATGGTTTGGACGAGCCTCCACTTGGAACTCGCCCTCGTGGTTATACATAGTTTAGTTCGCACACCTTCCCTGTTCTTAACACAATTGAGCTGGAACGCACCCCTGCAGGTCAGACTGCTACACCTTGGCCCCCCAACACTATCCGAGTGCTTTTACACGAGACCTATGGTACAAATTCATATAATCACATGGAACGTGCGTGGCATGCACGTCACGCAGATACTCTATCTACGCCGCCGGGTTGCAGACATAGCGCTGCTCCAGCAAACACCCATGTCCCAGGTGGAGCTAGGGCGCCACCGGCACAGATGTAGAGGTCAAGTCCATGGTACCAGGTAATCTCTGCGCATGCGCGTGGTGCTCTCATCTGGGTGAAAGCGGGGGTTACATTCACGTGTGATGAGGCACTAACCAACCCAGCCGGTAGATATGCATTCGTGAGCGAGAGACTGAATGGTCAACCGATCCTTATAGGGTCCATGTATGCCCCAAATGTTAACCAGCCTGCTTTCCTAGACGACCGTACAAGCCTCCTAGCAAGGTGGAGCGGAATCCCCTGGCTCCTGGGAGGAGACTTTAACTCTGTGCTCGATGTTGGCCTAGATAGGTCGTAACCCCCCCCCCACACCCGACTCCTCCCCCTGTCCAGAACTACAGCACATTCTAATGCACAGTCTCTCACTAATTGGCTGGCGCACTGGGCGCTACTAGACATATGGCATGGCATTAATCCACAGACCCGAATATACTCGCACTACTCAGCAGTGCACCCCCTACACGTACATATACTCACACTAATCAGCGGTGTACCGCCTACACGTATGCCTGAACAGAATAGTTGGCTCCCCTGCGCTGCTACCACTAGTCCACCGCATAGGATATATAGGCCGGACGCACTCTAACCACAACCCCCAATTGCTGAAACTCACCTGTGACCCTGAACGCCCCCTGCCCCCTCGTGAAGACTCCAAACTGCTGCACTCAAAGATCCACCATTTCGCTCCTCCCTAAGCACGGCGATCCTTGAATACTTCGAGCTCAACGAAGACACAGCAGAAGACACACTAATAGAATGGGAAGCATGCAAGGCAATGATACGGGGACACTGCATGGGCGCTACATGGAACATACACAAAACCCTAAACTCCAGCCTGAATACAATTGAACTAGACCTACTGAGACATGAGACAGGAGGGCAGGGGTGGGGACAGTTGCAGTCTGGAGACACTGCGGATGCAACAAGCTGAATTAATGGAACGCCTCCGCTGCCATAATTATGCTGCGCACACGGCTCGCACCCATGCCACAGCTGACTGTGTGGGTCGACTCCTGGCATGGCTGATTCGCCAGGAACACACCCGTACACCAATAGTGGTGCTGCACGACAACACAGGCCTCCTACAACACACACAACTAGACATCCACACAGCTCTGATGCAACATTATCAAAAGCTCTACCAATCCCGAAGTCAATATGAACCGCACGCCCTCACAGCTTTCCTAGAGCGGGTGCAATTACCAGATGCGACACGAGAGCACGATGGTATACTGGACGCACAGATCTCAGCAGAAGAGATCAGAGAAGTCATTATGTTCCTCGCTACGGGGAAGACTCCGGGGCCCGGCGGACTCCCGGCAGAATACCATAACACTCAAGTGTTACTGGTGCCCCGTCTTTGTGACCTTTATGTAGCTGCGGTAGACGCGGGACGGCTCCCACCAATGCTGAGTGAAGCGCATCTGATTTCGTTCCCCAAGCCTGACAGAGGTCCAACAGACATGGGGTCGTACCGACCCCTTGCTCTGCTCAATACCGATGACAAAATCTTAGCGAAAATCCTAGTAGATAGGTTGGCACAAGCAGTCCCCGATCTAGTGCATACAGACCAAAATGGCTTCGTGCCGTCCCGCAACACCTCATTTAATTTGTGCCGCTTTTTTAAAGTCGCAATTTACTCCGTCTGCGAATGACCGAGAGCGGGCTGCCTTGTACTTGATCTTGAGAAGGCATTTGATTCTCTTGAATGGGATTATATGTTTCAACCCTTGAAAAATACAAATTGGGCCTGACTTTCTGCAATTGACCCGCCTCTATACCAACCTTGTGGTCAGAGTAAAGCTGGGGCTGTATGGCTCCACTGCCATTCCAGTAAGACGGGGAATGAGACAGGGCTGCCCGCTGTCTCCTCTTCTCTTTGCGCTCTCTATGAAGCCGCTGGCGGAATCACTAAGAACACAGCTACATGATGGCATACTACTGGGTGATGGCACCCACGTGGTGTCGCTATATGCTGATGATCTACTGATCTACCTGAGGGACATCACTCCGGTGCCAGAACAACTGACTCACATCCTCCGTGATTTTGCTACTGAGTCGGGATTAAAAGTAAACGCTGCTAAGTCTAAACTATATTCTATTAAAGACAACTGTTGCGACCCCGGTCTATTCCTTAAAGGCGTGAGAGTGCAGGGGATTGCGGACACATTCCGATACCTGGGCATTAGGGTGTATCGCCAACCACTGGACCTCTTAGACGGTAACCTAGGCAGAGCACTGACAGCCACGAAATCCCAGATGCAGTTTTAGAGTACACTCCCTCTCGCGGTGGCTGGTAGAGTGTCACTGCTCAAAATGGTGGCTCTGCCAAGATTTCTGTACTATTTTGCCAATCTTCCCATCTGTCGTGCTTCCTTTTTTGCTGCTCTATAGAAGATTATAAGGGATTTCATCTGGGGTCCCAATCGGCATAGAGTGGCAATTAAAAAGCTATATTTACCCACCGATCAAGGGGGCCTGGCGGTGCCCTGCTTTGAAGACTACTACCTGGCAGCCCAACTTCAATGGATTGCCAGATGGATGACACAGCGACCACACACCCATCTTACACGCTCCCACAGATCTTGCGCTCTTTCACCCCGGCGCGAGAATGCGACCCCTGAACCCCTTTTTCTGAACGTACGTCGCATACAGGTGTTACCGTGGAAGCCTCTACCTGACCCGAGACACAACACCTTACGCCCCTGAGCTTCCTCTGGAGGACACCCCTGCAGGTCGAGCAACACTTACGTCTACCACACTGCAGCTCTGGCACGATGCTGGTGTACAAACGCTAGGGGATCTCTTTCGGGATGGCTCACTTATTCCGTACACTACTCTGGTGTCTGGCGAGGGACTCCCGGCAGGACAATTCCTACTTCACCGGTCACTGATAACTACACTTGCAATGAATAGGGGGGATCTGGCAGTAGAACCGCAAACACATTTTACTGTGCAATATTTGCACGTCATGGAACGAGGACGACACCTAATGCGGTGGTTTGCGGCTTCATTGCGACATCACGCAGCGGTAAATTTAGCCCCCCTCCGACACAAATGGGAACAGGACTTGGGCCAACAACTCACAGATAGAAACTGGGAGAAATCGCTTGCTAGCCCGGTACAGATCCCAAGACCAATCCAATTCTACATTGTGCAGAGAGCGTACCTCACACCAGCCAACATCAATAGATATTTTCACCGCACCGACTCAGCCCGTCTCAGGTGTGCCACTGTAGATGCGGACTTAGTGCACATGCTTAGGGGCTGCACCAGACTGGCTGTGTACTTGGAGGGAGTGGCGAGCATACTCTGTACCTGTACTGAAAGAGAAATACCTTTCGACTGGTCCACGTATTTGCTCCACATGTTCCATAAGAAGCGCAGTACTAAAGTCACCTCCAGATTCCTGGACCTAGGCATTGTAGCAGTGAAAAGATTAATTACTAGAAGGTGGAAAGCACCTGACCCCCCACACATACAGTCATGGAGGAGTTCCACTCTGGCGTGGGCTAGGGCAGAAGGTATAGCGATCCAGCGTGAGGAAATCATGGGCCTCAGGAAAATACCCACATCCGCTATTGGGAGGCATCCCGAAGTCGCTGCAACAAGATAAGGATCAGCCTGACCAGACCACACATAACCCTGCCCCGATTGAGTGACTCCGCGCATGCGACGCACAGACACACCCTCATGGTCCCTTACAGGCACTAAACTCGGCAGCAAATTGACACTCTGGGGTGACCATGTTTTGGTCACCAACCACCACGGCAACATATAAGGGCCCACAATAAACAACATGCATACGTGCAGCAACTAACAGCTGCCGGACGCTACACCAGTTTTATTCCAAGTTTTGCAACCCGTCTCCCCCATGTATTGTCCCCCCCTCCTTTATTAAATGCACAGTATGCCAGATGTACCTACCTTGAGCTGGGAATGGCGTAGTACTTACTACGTAGCACATACTAATAGTGAATACTGTAATGTGATGTATGCGATGTTGCCAGACAATTGTAACATATATAAGCCGACGCATTATTCAAGTTACTGCAAAATCTTTTATTTACGATGCATCATATTTGTAAGATACGATGAAAAAAGATGTGATCTGTTGCTACGTGTTGTAGCAGTATGTTTTACTTATTGAAGTCCCAATTGTAAAACCCGCAAAATCAATAAAGATATTTAAAAAAATGACCTCAGCGATGCAATTGATGGTCCCTCTATTTGACTACCCCCTCTTTTCTTTTCTGCGAGGGCCTTACGCAGAAGCCTTTTGCATTCTCATATGTCATTGTTTGGACAGGTGCTTCCTGGTCTCAATTGCCCTTTCGGTCTCGAGTTTTGGGACTTGGAATTCCCGAACTTGATTTGTAGGTCCTCAATAATGTTCTCCCATCCTTTTATGGGTGAGGGCTCAGCGGGCAGGCTCCCTTCCTGTTTCTAGGCCAACCATGTTGGAAGTGTGTTCTCTGTCTTTTCTGACCACTTGATCCTCCCCAGGGCACTGTGTTTTTCCACCCTACTGGTCTCCCCAATAGGTTGGTAGATGGTAGCTGGTGGAACTTCCAGCTGAAATGCTGCTCTTAATGGCCTATGATCGCTTTCCTTCCGAGCTGCGACTTCAAAGTCTTCCATTCTAGCAGCCATCTCTTCACTGGCCATGATGTAATCAATTCTTGAAGCGTCCTGAAAAGTGAGCTGAGGATGCCAAGAGGCCGAGCGTGCTTTTTTCAGTACGTGGGTTATTGTCAGCTTATAATTGTTGAGAAGGTTGTGCAAGGGAGCTGCCCTGCCTGAACACCGAGGGAGTGATTCTGTTTTGTCAAGATCCCTCAGATTAAAATCCCCAGCTAGAATAGGCTGATATGATTTATGTTTGTTTAGCAGGTCTTCAAGGCTCTATGTCAATGCCTCCAGCTGATCTTTCATGAGGGTCTGTACAGGATTGATATAACAGTTTATTAACAACAGGCGCGTATGTTTGTTAAAATTCAGACCTCTAATCTGTAGGGCTTGTAGTCCAAAAGAGTTCGAGTTGATAGCTGTGGCTGCGAGTGCACATTCATATTTTATGAAAACTGATAAACCACCAGCTGGAGGGCCAGAGGTTCCGTTTTATGGCTGGGACCTGGTGTTCGTAGTACCCTGCCAAGGAGTGCGGGGACAAGGCCCATGTTTCTTGGAAATAGATTATGTCCCCGCTTTCCAGAAACTGCTTCAGATTTTCGTTTTCACAGATTTTGCTGATCCCTGCTATGTTCCAGGAAATTATAGTTAATTGCTGCTTGTGGATTAGTCCTGGCCCAGCATCTCCTCTGACAGGCTGACTTTTGTTGTAGTTAGGAATACTGTGGCCTCCTTCTTGCGAGTCCCTTTTGATCAGAGATAGATGAGGTGGTGCGTATAACCCGATGATTGTTTTGGCATGAGATTCTGATACTCATTAGGTTTCTTTGGCTGGAGGTGCTTGGTGGTGGGGTTGACTTGTGCTGAATTTCCAAAGGCGGGGAGGCCGGGGGGACATTTTTACCACAGTTTTTTTGTTGGTGAAGATTGGGTAAAGATGAGTGACTTTTGTGTCCCCTTGTATGGGCAGTTCATTGATCTTTGATGACTGCAATTGTCTCACGTTTAGCTTTTTCTTTTTCTGTTGCTTCTTCAACTTCTTTTTTGCTCTCCCTGATAAGGAGGGTTGGTGTGTGTCCGTTGTGGATGAAGTATGTTCGGGCAGGTCTGTTCCAAAGGCGTCACTGGCCCTGAAGTTTGAGCTTTGTGAGTCTTTGGGTATTTCGGGGCCGCTGACAGGAATGTTTGTCGTGTGCTCTGCACTTTTGCGGTTATCGCCTGTGTTCTTCTGTCCTGATGAAACCCCTGCTGGCTGTGTTGCATTTGGGATGTGACTGTTGGGCTTCGCCCGATCTTCTGTGTTATTTAAAGTCTGTGCCTCCATGCACCCTTTTGCTATCCTGTGTGGGTGGTGTGGTGAGCAAAAGAATGATGGATTAAACCCAGATCCTTGTGACTGGGGGTGAATGTTTGCATTGTCCAGCATTCCGTCCATCAATTGTTTCTTTTGCATATGTCGCCCTAAGTGAGAAGGGTACGCCCAGATGGGGGGCCCGTGCTCACTACACCACTGGATTCAACCTAGCCTGGCTGATGAAGGGTGGTGCCCTGCAACCAGTCCCAGGATACTTGTTTCCGGTCCAGGGAGGACCTGGCTTGGCGGTTCGGGCTGGACTGTTCCCACAAGGAACAGGGTCAAGACTGATTTGCATATGGCTGGGTCCAAACTGTGATGATGTGGTGAGCTAAAGAATGATGGATTAAACCCAAATCTTTGTGATTGTGGGTGAATGTTTTCATTGTCCTGCATTCCGTCCATCAATTGTTTCTTTTGCAACTATTTAAAAACCGCATACTCCATCCAGCTCAGTGGTTATCATTATCGTCTCTTCTAAAATTGTCAGCATCATGTGCCTCACGTTAGTGTGCATCAAATCCTGACAGGAAGCATTCTTCCCGGGGAGTCGTGCAAGTGCTTGATTCAAGATGGCTGCCTCCTGATAAAGTTTGACGAGCCAGTCTTTCAACAGTGATCATTTTAGCTGAATTGAGGGTAATGTACTTGTATCTTGCCTCACCATAACTCATGTTACATGTGGTGGTTAAGAAATGGCACTTTCTAGACTGTTTCAACTCCTGTAAAGTTGCCTTCAGAGTTCACTGAGGCTTCATCTACTCAGTTGTCCAGATTCTTGTCAGGGAAAGTCTAGTTACTCCAGGAAAGGGTGCGGTTTAGGCCTTTGAATGCTCCCACAGCTGGTATTAGCTGCTGCACCTGAGGTCATTCTTTCTTTTGACCCAGTGTTTTTTTCCATCTTACTGAATTTTCTATTTCTCTACATTTTGCTGATTTGGTTTGCAGTTTTCTTTCAATATGGATGGGGAAATAGTATCTTCTAATGCTAATAAGCACAAACAAACCGCTCCACTGCCTATTAACCCCTCCCACTCTTATGACGGAACCGCTCCATCACGCCCCTCAGGTGGGCTGTGCTGGTGACGGCGCGTTCTATTGAGCAGGCGTGGCCGTGACTGAACCGCTCCGTCACAAGCACAGCCCACCCGAGGGGCGCGACGGAGCGGTACCGTCATAAGCGTCGGAGCGCCACGCGCCCCCCCCCACCCCCGCTCCTTAGCGCTGCGGCGGAATTGCAGCCGCAGAGAAAGGGTTAAATCTAAAAAATTGTTGACTCTTATGAACCTTCCCTTCAAATTTTTTTTAAGAATTACAAGCTGTTCATTCAAATACTGATGGTATTGTTAGTGAGATTAAGAAGTAAGATATGGCTGATCTATTTATGAAAGTCGGACAACAAAATTCAGATACGAGACAGTAAATCTATGATTGACCAATTACTCCCCATTACAGAAAAAATTCTTCCTATCAACAAACCTTTCCTGAATTCGGAGAATCGTAAAAGAGCATATAAATGGAGGATTTTTAATTTACCAGAAACATTAAAGGTACTAATTGCAGAATATATCTTGAACTATTATTGACTGTGTCATTTGAAATTGATAAAGCACACCGTAGCCAACCCCACCTTAAACCAGGTCAGACCAAACCCAGACAAGTCACATTTAACGTGCCAAGCATAACCCTTCTGTCATGATTAAAAAACTGCTCTAGAAATGCCACCTCTATTAGTCAACAGTCCCCCCCCAAAAAAAAATGTTCAAGACTTTACAAAAGAAACAGCTGCCATACGTAAATAATTTACTGCTCCATGTTCCAGAGTGAAAGTATTCTGGCTTTAAATATGCCCCTTTTGACCCTTCTAATATGCGTATTTGGAAAGACAACATCTCTAAATCTTTTCACCGCCATCAGGATCTCCGAGCATTCCTTGACTATCATTATCTTCTTTCTATAGATACATCAGAGCTTGTCAATTGATTGTTTATTGGTGGCCTCATCATTATTTCAGTATCCCTTTTTGTGTATTTACTGATTATGGGCTTGTTTTTACTAGCTTATCTTGTATATGTGCATATGTGACTCACATCTAGGATTTACATTTTCTGTTGAGGTGTCCATGTTGTCTTCCATATTTTCTGTTTTCTCTCTGTTTGTTACTTTCCAAAGCTGCTTCTGTGTCCTTAATTCAGTACAACTTGTCTTGATCTTTGGTTTCTAACTCCTCTTTCTCTTTCTTGTTATTATTTTGTCACTTGGATACTTCAAAACAAATTAAATTTGTATCTCAATGTTGAGCGTTTAGGACTTCCAATTAAGCTTGTTAAAATATTCTATTTAGCTAGACGCAAAGCTGGTATTTGTTTTCTCCTAGAAACTCATGTTGTAGATCAAATATTATCTTATATTAATTAAAAACGGGTCAGGAATATAATTTCCTCTCCAGCAAATGGTAAAAATAATTGAGTTGCGATCTTGTTCTCAAGGAAACTCCAAATGCAGATTTTAGACAAATACTCTTGATACTGATGGTAGATACTTATTTGTTAAAGTTAATTATTTGATTTTTTATGATCTCAGCTACTATATCAATTACATCAAATTGGAACGGTGCATCTTTTATCAGTACATATCTGGTGGTCCTGGGTTATTTTGACTAGACGAGGTACTCATTTTTCCCTTAATGGTTATTCTCCTAGTGACGCCTTCTATAAACTGTTTTGGAAACACCTGTTGATTAATCTAGTTCCTTAAAACGTATCTGTCACTATGTTTTCATAGTCTATATGGATTAATCTTAAATGTTTTTTAGCTAGATATGTAAGAGGTAGCTATTGTTTGCTCCTTAATTTAATGTTATACCAATGCACATCATATGAATATTTAATATTTCTTTTTACAGGTACAGTTATATGATTATTTCGTATTTATAATTGTTTCATGTACCCTTTCTGTAATATTTTCTCTATTATCTTTATTACTTAAAAAACATTTTTTTTGAAAAACAAGAAAACATTGATCCCTCAGGAAATAATGGAATACCAAATTGTTTGACCAAGATTATTTGTGTCTTTATCCTTGGATTATGTTCTAGCAGTGAGGCATGGCTGTTTTCCTACTCTTACTTTGCCATGAGACCTCTTTGGAGTGTACTATACGCTTCAGAATTTACATTTTTAGATATTGTTATGATGTAATCCACATTGTTATAGGTGCAACATATATGTTGAGGGTGAAGCAGGGGCTTAAGGGGACGGTATTTGTTTATACAGAGTGACAGAATTCTAAACGATTGACTGTAGCTCATCCTTTACTTCGAAACGTAGTATCTGTGTCATTCATCTACCAATGTTGGCATAGGCCGTCAGTAGAATGAACACCTTCCAGCCAAAAATATCAGAAGAGTAGATTACTTAGGGAGAACTTCAGTGACTCAAAAAAAACCGAGGGATAAATCAAGAAACGGTGGCATTCTTTACAGGTGTGAAATGCAAATATTTCCCCTCTTTCTGACAGAAGGGATCAATTGTCATGAGGAAAGTTTTATCAGCTGAAGTTATATTTACAGGTAAGTGTTTCTCCAGAAGACCAACCAACCATTTTGCACTTTGTTCACTGTAGCACTGAATTGCTCAGATTAAAATACCTAATTGAGAAGGGTCAGTTTCTAAATTGTTGTCTTTTAAACTGTGCTAGTCCTCTGTTTCTCACCAGTCGAGACAATGTTTCATTAGTCTAAATTAGAACAGAATTACTACTTGAATTTGCTTTTCTAATGTTGGTGTTTTGGCTGTTGTCGAACGTAAAAAAAAATGATAATACTGCACTGTACACATTTTAAAGCAATTTAATTTGTTTGTGAATTTATTTGTACAGAGACGAGAGGTTGTCAATGGTGAAGTTGAACCAACAGAGGAAGAATGTGAATGGCTCAGTGAAACAGAAGAAGAGGAGAAATTAGCTGTAAGAACAACATTTATTTCCTGCTTTTTATAACTAGTCACTCTGCAGCATGTTCTAAGTCCCAGATTAACAATTTAGCAAGAAGTTGCTGTTGTTGAAGAGGAACTTTAACCGATGTTCAGTATCTAAGTATTCAGATTTAAGAAGTACCCTGTTTCTTTTAGAAGTCACAGTATGCTGTATTAAAAGGCTCACATGAGGCCAGTATTTTCTTTTTATACATATTGGGTAAGGATATCTGAAATGTGATGGACTGTTTTAGACCAACCTTAATTATACTGTCTTCTGTATTGGTAGGATCCCTATTAATGCGTCCGACAGATTTTTGTGTAATTTTTCATTTTGGATTGCTGTTTTTCTCCTATGGGACATTAAGTTTCCTTTGAAGGCCCTCTGATTAAGAGAGCAGTTTTGCTACTATTCGTTCCTGGAGGAGCTTGAACCCTGTCTGCTTTGTACCTCCACCTACTCCCTCATTCCTCCATTTACGTTTGGGAAGTGCGGAACACTGGGGATCTGATGAGGAGAGTTGGGCTTTCAGAGAAGAATTTCTCCGTCCACCAAACGCTGTGGTTGAATGCCTGCCAGCTAACACATCCATCTCTATTTAGTGTCGGAGTTTTGACTGGGCTGACACTGTAGCACTGTACAGCTATTTCCCTCTTTCCATTAAGGTATTTGAATTTAGCCCGCACTGACCAGGCCATTCTACATGTTCGCCTCCTGGTGTTTAGAGAGGTCAAGGCACTGGAGGTAGGGGGGAGGTCTGACGAGGAGAGGGATAAGAGGTTGCTTGTCTTGCAATGCTTAGCTTTCATGTCCACAAAACATGCCTTTTGGGCATATGTTATGACATTTGTGAAGCGCTTAGTTACTCCAAAATGGAGTGTCCCTGCACTAGTAAATCAACCGCCAAGTCTACAGAGGAAGGAGGAATTACATTAATTCAAACAGCCAGGTTGTAAGGTTTTTTTCGAAAGGTCAGTTCTGAACTTTCCTGCCTCAGGTGTAGCAGGAGGAAGTTCCAAAGTTTTTGGCCAAGAGGCTGAAGGAGCGCCCACCCATCTGAACTCTTTTCATGCTTGGCACAGCCTCTAGCTTAGTTTTAACAGATCTAAGACACCTGTTAGGTCTTTAGGGCTTAATCAGTGTCTGAAGGTAGCACAGGCCTCAGCTTTACAATTTTATGGCAGAAGCTAAGTGCTTTGAAAGAGCCAGTGCAGTTTAATAAGCACTAGACCTAGAGAAGAGTGTCATTGATATTCAGCAGCACCTGTGCTGCTGCGTTTTTTACCTGTTGGAGCATCTTCAGTTTGCCTTGGGTGGTACCCCAGTAGAGAACGTTATAGGAATCTAGTCCTGAAACCACAAGTGCTAGGATTACAGTGTTTTTGGCCTCTTCTGGAAGCAGAACGATCCTGCTTAACATTCTCAAAATGCCAAAACATTCAAATTTGGATATCTCGTTGTCAAAGGGATGTAATGCTTTGTCATTTCGGACATTGCTTTCGTAACGGCCTCTAAGGTCAGTACCAACAAGGATTTGCTTACCCTGAGTTAGTGCTCGCTCTATCTCACTACAGTAGTTTCTACCACTGTGAGTATTTTCTCAGTGGGTGCAAAGCTCATTTCATTACAAACTCAGGTGGCCAATCCTTTTCAGGCAAAAGAATGTCGTAACCGTAAGTTACGTTCTCCCAAAAGAGAGCCTTGATGTTCCTGGGTATGTTCCCCCTCCATTTGGAGTGTTAAATAATGTAAACAATGTGGGACACTTGCCCTTATATCAGGTGTTTCCACCATTATATGTTCATTCAGCGCTACTACCACCAAATAATCCATCGGTTTCTGGTGAACTATTGTGACTTCTTCCGCACTGTCTAGCATCGTTGCTGCCCATTCCCTGTTCAAAAGCAGAGTCCTCAGTAGTCTGGGCATGTCTTATTTAAATTCCTGCTACATTCTTCTTTTTGAATTGAGTTTTTTTTATCTTTGGTTTGTCCTCTTTAAGGATGTAGTCTGAAGTGCAATGTGTTTTCCTTTTTGGCGAGAGGAACGTGTAGCAGTATCCTGATATCTGTCAGGCTTGTTAATATTATCTCGGTTCCTTAAATTGTATCAGTGGATTCCTGCTGAGGAAACACACCCCGTGATTGTGTCTTATTTTGTTCATAATTTGTTTATTGTCCCATTTTTTCTTTGAAGAATCAGGTGCTTGCTTAGAGTTATCCTTTTCAGAATTACTCTCAACCTGTGGTTTTCCAGGTTTGATCCCCCAATTATCTGTGCCTAGCCTAGCATAAGTTTGTTCGATAATTTTAGTTAATTCCCGTCCCTGCTGCGCAGAAGTAAATTCCCTCAGGAGTTGGTGTATAGCCAATGCTGCTGCGTCCCCTTTTATGTTACTTAACATATTGGTTGATACCGCAGCAAAGTTGTCTATCGGTTTCATCCTTAAGTCAAGGGCAGGTCGTGCTCCGTACTCATTCTGTACTTGTTTAAGTACATCCGGTAAAAATTCTATTGGACGTGGTACCTTGAGTTGTCCCAGTATTGGAACTTTCATTAATTCCCATAGCTTGTATCATTCCCCGTCTATGAAATGGGAGTCTCGGTAACAAAATAACATAGCATTAGGTACAAAAGAGAAAGTAAAAGGCCTAGGCCTCATTCCCTTTTGTAGCATATCCACCTCTTTTTTGCAAAAGAGACCAACACCAAGTAACAGCCAATCAGAATAGCCTCTACCCATAGAACCCTACAGAGAGAACCTCAGACTTTAGATTTTCTACCGCACATTGTGCTAAGGGAGTCTCCTTTGAGTTCTGCTCACTTCAACTCTATTTGAGGATTTTTTCAGCATTTTTCCGTCAGAATTGTTCCTTCAGAATTGTTGGGTGTTTCATCTTGAAATGGCTGAGAAGGAGAAGCAGGCTTCTTCCACCTGTGGCAAGAAAAGGCTGTATGTGGAGGACAGGCATAAGGACTGCATTTGTTGCCTGTACCCTGATCATAAGGCTGCGTACTGCAAGATCTGCCGCACCTTCTCTTCGAAGACCCTCTGGGACGGTGAGGGTCGCCTCCTCGCCTGGCTCCAGAAATTGAAGTCAAGAAAAGAAACTCTGTCAAGTGACAGTGAGGAT
Organism: Lissotriton helveticus; assembly: GCF_964261635.1. Lineage (NCBI taxonomy): Eukaryota > Metazoa > Chordata > Amphibia > Caudata > Salamandridae > Lissotriton > Lissotriton helveticus. The sequence goes on along the minus strand of NC_136061.1, from coordinate 1,911,596,724 downwards.
TTTCATCTGCAACCTCATCCAGAAGGTCAGTCAAAAGGGGTAGGGCTTCTCCTTCACCTTCTTCAGAGCGTCCAGTTAAGGCCTCAAAGACCCCCCCGTGAGTCTGAGATCCGGAGTCCTAGCAAATTTCCTCACCATGGTGTAAAGGAGAGGGAAGTACTATCTACAGCTACAGCAGTGGTGGAATCTGCTAAGGCATTTAAGAAGCCCTCTTCTCTGTCATCTGAGAAGTCAGAGAAAGGTTCCAAGTCATCGACGACGCTGCAGAAAACTCCGTCGACAAAGGCTTCTAAATCGCAGGTGAAGAAAGTTACACCGTCGACAGGCTCGTAGACGGTGCAGTCAGCGTTGACGGGAGCGTCGACGACGGTTACGGCGACGAGGATGTAGACAAAGGTATTGACGACGACAGTGTCGACGACGAAGGTGTCGGCGGTGGTGCTGACTGTGTCGTCGATGAGAGCAACTACGACGGCGACAGGAGCGTTGACAGTCTCATTGACGGCAGTGTCGACGACACCCATCTCTTTGTCGACGGGTCAACCGTCGACGGTGGATCTTCCGACGACTACCTCGTCGATGAGTTTTTCTCTGGAAACACCATAGCCGACAGTACCGCGACGGAGAGGATTACAATTTCCTTGAAAAAGATAAAACCGGATATGACATCTCCAAGGAGGGTTACCCCCTTGCCTCCCGCACTGTTACTTGAGGAAAAAGAGGATTCTGATGGGGATGATCAGGACTCTTTTGGCTATGCACATAGTCCTTCTCAGTTCTAGGTGAAATGCCAAGAGACTGATTCTGAGGGCGAGTACCTTCAATTATGCTCTTACCAGCAGTCTTATTGACGTCAAGAGAGCGCAGGCCTGGAGATGGTTTCAGTTCCTTCTTCCCTCTTGGCAGATCTTCATGGCATGTTACAGGATTATAGGGCCAGGTTTTCTCAGGCTCCTCCTCCTGTTGCCTCTGTCCTGGCAGTACAGGCTGTACCTGCTCCAGCAGCTTCAATAATGGTTTCTCCGGAAGTACCATCTCAGGTGGTTTCTCAGCCACTGAACCCTGTTCCAAGTATACCTCCAGTGTTCAAGGAGGTTCATGATGATTCCTCGAACGAGGATCAGGATGATGGCAACAGGCCTAACCAAGGTTAGGAATGGGATGATTATGTAATCCCGGACCCAGCGTCACCTAGTCCGGACCCTGTGGACTCTCCCCCAGCAGATATTGGGGGATTTCACAAGTTGATGGAGAGAGCCTCTAGTAGGTTCAAACTTCCTATGCCTTCTGTACAAACAGAGTGCTTCCTCTATGATTTTAAAGAGCCCTACAGGAAGGTGATCCGGTCTATACCCATTGTCAGCCATATCTGGGATGAGGATTTAAAGGCAATGAAAAACCCAGCTACGGTAATTTCAATTTTGCCACGCCAGGAAAATAAGTACAAGACCCCTCAGGATGGTCCGGCGTCTTTGACTGGGCTGCCGAAACCGGATTCAGTAATAGCGCAGGCGGCACAGAGGAAGTCAAGTAATCTTTCGGCACCCCTGACAACTCCTCCTGATAAAGAGGGCAAGCGCCTTGATAATGCGGGGAAGAGATTTTCCTCTATGGCAAGGCTTCTGGTGCGAGCAGCGAATGCGTTGGCGATTCTTGGCAGATATGACCGCCAAATATGGTGCGATCTATCACCATATTTGGACCAACTTCCCCAGGAGTCCAAGAAGATCCTGCAGGAGGGGGAAGCGACATCGGCAGAGGTGATAGACTGTGCAATGGATATTGCCACTACGGCTTTCCGTTCGCTGGCTGGCGCAGCGGTTCTTCGTCGCCTGGGATGGCTCAGGGCGACATGGTTCAGGCCGGAGGTCCACAACAAGATCCTGGACCTCCCTTTTGTTGGTGCGGCATTGTTCGGCAAGTACATCGATGATGCCCTCAAGGATATAAAAAAGGATACGGAGACGGCTAGGACTCTCGGTGCTCTTCAGTATCGGAAGGCTCCTTTCCGGGGAGCCAGAGGGAAGAGTACTACTTCATACAGAGTTTCGTACCAACAGCAACGGCACTCTTCTTATGGATCAACGTCTCAATCGTATTGGCAACCTTACCAACAAAAACAAGGCCAAACCTTGTCTTTCTCTCGGTCCAATGCTAGAGAGGAAAGCAGAATCGCCAGGGACGGGATACTTTCAAGAGACAATGCCGGCGTTCTGGCTCTGCCTGCTGTACCCACCTCCCCAACAACATCTGTGGGAGGCAGGGTGTCTCAATACCTCGACAACTGGAAACGGATAGCATCAGACCGTTGGGTGCTCAACATCATTCAAGAGGGCCATACATTGGAGTTTACTTAAATACCACCTTCCAAGCCCCCTGCTGCCATGCCTTCGAAACATCTGCGTCTCTTGCAGCTCGAAGTTCATCAGATGCTCCTCAAGGGAGCTGTAGAGCTGGTTCCCTTTTCTCAAAAAGGGCAAGGATTCTATTCCAGGTTCTTCCTGGTAAAGAAGACGCTGGAGAAGTAGCGCCCCATTTTAGATCTCAGGGAGCTAAACACCCATCTCATTTCACAATCCTTTTGGATGGTTTCGCTCCAGGATATCTAGCGTCTCCTCAATCCGGGAGATTTCATGGCCACTCTCGATCTCGAAGATGCGTATTTTCACATACCCATTCACCCAGCCAACAGGAGGTTTCTTCGATTCACAGTAGCCAAGAGCCACTTTCAATTCAGAGTTTTGCCCTTCGGACTTTGCTCTGCCCCAAGGATCTTTACCAAGGTGCTGGCATCGGTGGCAGCTTTCCTAAGGAAACAACATTTTCAGGTCTTCCCATACTTGGACGACTGGTTGCTGAAGGCCCTGTCCATGGGGGCTGCGGAGGAAACGGTCAAGGCATGTACGAACCTATTCAGGAACCTGGGTCTCACTCTCAACAGGGAGAAGTCGTTTCTCTTCCCTTCCAGGACAGCACATTTCCTGGGAGCTATCTTGGACACAACAAGGCCTTTCCATCCCTCAAAAGGCAGGAAAAGCTGAAATCCATGGCTCATTTGTGGAGAAAAAGAAAGTGTCTTTCAGTACGCCGTTACAAATCCCTTCTAGGAGTGATTTCTTCATGCATTCCTCTGATACCCCACTGCAGATTGCAGATGCGATCTCTTCAGGAACAACTAGACAGGCAATGGCGACAAGTTCACGGCTCATTCGACGACACGGTGATGATTACTGCGGCAATGAGAAGGGCAACCTTGTGGTGGACGAAGGAAGAAAACTTATCCCAAGGTCTATCCTTCATCAGCAATCCAGCTCCTCAAGTGATAATGACAGATGCCTCGCTGGGTTGCTGTGCTTCAGGATTTACATGTCAGCGGGCATTGGTTGCCCCAGCACCGTCATTTACACACCAACTTCCTGGAGCTGAGAACGATCCGGCTGGCGGTGCAGGTGTTTCTTCCTTGATTGAAAGGGTCAGCGGTTCTCGTCCGCACGGACAACACCACGGCCATGCACTACATAAACAAGGAAGGGGGTACCAGATCTCTTCCGTTGTCTCAGGAGGCCCCAGAAGTTTGAGAGCGGGCGATCCTACACGGAATATCACTACAATCAGAACACCTGCCAGGAGTGCTAAACAAAAAGGCGGACAGGCTCAGCAGGCTGTCGTCAGTCAGCCACGAATGGGAACTGAACCAGACAGTCTTGGAGGAGATTTTCCATCAGTGGGGCAAACCCTCAATAGATCTCTTTGCCACCCCGATGAACCGGAAATGCCAGTTTTACGCAAGCAGGTTAAACCATTGAGGGTCGCTGGGGAATGCGCTTTCGATAGCTTGGTCAAGAGCATTTGTGTACGCCTTTCCCCCCATTCCTTTGATTCCACGGCTTCTCAAGAAGATCAAGGCGGAACCGTGTAAGATGATCCTAATAACTCCTTCTTGGCCGAGGCAGTTCTGGTTCACGAAGCTGCACCTCCTTTCTCTTGCTCCTCCATTTCCTTTGCGGGTGGTTCCGTATTTTCTCACGATGTCCCAAGGTCAGATTTGGCATCCGGATCCTAGCTCCTTACACCTGACAGCATGGCTCCTGAGCAGCGAGAGTTCCTAAACCTTCACCTCTCGGATGAGATAAGAGAGGTTCTTTCTCAAGCTAGAACCCCTTCCACTAACAAGACTTACCGTCTGAAATGGAAAAGATTTTGCATTTGGTGTCAGAAGAAGGGTGTTGACCCTTTCTCTTCTCAGCCTCATCAGGTTCTTCCTTATCTCCTGTCCTTGGCTAAGGCAGGATTGGCTCATTCATCCATAAACGTTCACTTAGCAGCAATTTCTCGCTACAGGCGCACTCAATCTGGACCTTCTCTCTGGTCATCCATAATTGTCAAGCAGTTTCTCAAGGGTCTGTTTTGAGTCTTCCCTCCGTTGAGGCTTCCGTCTCCCACATGGCATTTGAATTTGGTTCTCACCCAGCTGATGAAGCATCCCTTTGAACCGATTCATTAGACAGACATGAAATTTCTTTTGTGGAAACTGGCACTTCTTCTTGCTCTCACATCGGCAAGACGCATTGGGGAATTGAAAGCTTTCACAATACAGGCACCTTTTCTCCAATTCAAAAGAAATACTGTAATTCTAAGGACTAATCCGAGGTTCATACCAAAAGTACCTTCAGACTTTCATCTCAATGAGGGCTCTGATTGGCTGAGTGGCCCTACCTGTTGCCAATAGGCCGTTATGTAATAATTGCATAATAACTCCATGTTTGCAATTTTCTGTAATGTTTAGTCTAACCTCTTGTTCTTCAATGTCCTTAGATTGTTCGGTCATTGTTAAAAGAAAAAGGGTAATTTATTAAATGCATTTATGGATATAGGGTTTAGCACAATGTGGGAAAATGTTATCCTACAAGCTTGAATAACCGACATCCAATACATAGGGTGTACCTAAACAGCTGAGGTGAATTTTTCATCCCACTATGGACATCTCCGGTTTGGAGGCGAGTAGGGCTCTCTGAGAAAAGCACAGCTGAACTACTTCAGACTGATGAATAAGAACCCAACCAACGTTGGCGGCACTATGTCGCATAGTTCCTACTGTGGGATCTGCGCGTTTGTTGGACAACAAACTTTCGGTGAGGTGCCTAGACTGATTCTACTCTTGAGAGATATGGGAAACCCAATAAACCCTTGTAGGCTTGGGCAATGAACAGTACAAAGTAAAAATAGTCTACAAGGGATTTTGCATATTTCATAACATCCATCAGCTCCTTTAAATAAACAGAGAGCAACTGTAAACCAGCAGTGAATAAACGTTACTCTTCAGACAATACATTTCTTTGGAGATGACGGAGAAGTCGACGTTTCGGTCTTTGCAGCATTTGTCTATTAGACCATCATCAAGACAATTGGTTATTGCAGGAGAAGACCCCTATGTAAATACAGTATAATGTGTAATCTGTTATTTAAAGGAGCCGATGGATGTTATGAAATGTCTGTTTAATTGATTTATACATCTTTTCATGACATTTGTGCTGTTGATTTACTCCTTTTTATGTATTCCCTTGAATCAAATTTTGATATACAAAATATATAAACTATTTCTATATAAATAGGATTTTCCGTGTGCTCTCTATTCCTTTTCTTACATTTGATGTTGTTGTCTTGTGGACACATCTGAGTTTGATCTTATTTGACTCACTTGCCTAATTGAATTGAAAAAAACAAAATTGATCCAGAAGCAAAATCCCTTGTAGACTATTTTTTTGTACTAGACTGATTCCAGGCACCCCCGTTGGATATGTTGGCCCGAGAGACCAGATAGCTCACAATGGCAGCATAAGCCCCCCTAACCTTACCAAGGAGTGAATAGTGTCTGGCAACTATTGCACATGACAACCCTGACCCCACATGAGTCGTGGATATAGCTCAGAACCTTTCGCTCAGTCACACGTTATTCTTGTATAGAATACATGTGCTGATATAATCAGTAGACCGAAGCAGATAAATGTGATTACAAGCACCAAAAGTGTAAATAGTAGATATAGTCCTACCATGGTGCTGAAACAGTGTATATATGCAGGCATATAAACAAGATAGTAATCTGGTGTACTCTTACTATGCGAAACCCTACTAGAAGTATACCTAGAGGGTGTGTGGGTGTAAAGCCAGCAATGCCCCCCAAGGGACGATCCAACCCCATTACCTGGTGGGAGAGAATGTAAGAGACCGTCTTCGTCACAAACTGGACACCCTCTCACGGAGATGTCAGACCGCTGGGTGGTGAAGTCTCAGAACGCAGGGACCCTCGGTGTCATCTGAAGTGCGTCCTCTGCTAATCTATCTGCGTGTTCATTATTTATAATAGAAAGCAGCCTTGTGATGTACTTTGTAGATTATCAATGTTATGGATCTGAAGATAGCACTGTCGCCCCGTGGATGAAGATAGTACGACATAAGTACAGAGTGCACAAAGAGGCCTTGTACATGATGTTCGAGGCATCGTGATAATCTGGTGCGAAGCTAGATGTGTAAACAAGGTAGTTTCAGAGACAAATCCAACATTGTTGTGCATGCAACTATGTGTAAATGTTTTGCTCTTCCCCTACCTTGCTTATACCTCCCCTCACCCCCCAGTTTGATATAATGGCACTTCTTGGTTTGTTTTGGAATTACTAAATGTGTCCTTTGACCAGACACTACATGTTGCAGCAAAGTGCATTGATAATGTGTTTAGAGAGCGATTGGAACAAGGCCACAAGAGCAGCTAAAGGCATTTACTGATTAATCTTTATCACTGAGAAAAGTAGGCCTATTACCAATGTCGTGGAAACCCTTTCTTGCACTATGTACAACTGAAACATTGAATAAATAGAATTAAAAAAAACTATGTGTTAAAGTACACTGCAGAAATGTTATTGTGAAAAATAGGACAATACAAGAAATTAATATCTTCGCTACATGGGCTTAACCCGGTAACATAATGTCAGGAACTGAATCTGTTATTTACCAAGTTTCAGACAGAAAGAGCACATCGGGCTTATAGTCTGTCAATAGGTCATTAATCTCAGTCTTATGTTTTGGAAGGGAGACGCAAATAATGGAGTAGCAGTGTGCCATACGCAGGTTAGCGCCGTCTCTTTTCCCCCAGGAGCCTCAGGGATGCTTTTAGGTAGACAGAACCCCCATTCACTACTACTTACCATGTTCTTAGAGACATCTCTTGAGTGCATGCATGCATCAGAAGTGCTTGGTGCGAGATGCATGTACTCCTGAGGCGGAAGCCGGAAGCTAGGTGTTTTATTTGTACTGTTGCTGCTAACTTTCGATTTTTGACGCTTTTTAACAAATCACCTCAAGCTCTTCTGTGCACTTACAACCCCCTTTTTAAACGCATTTACCTCAGTACTTGCTCCCCTCCTGGGACCCCTGCCTTCTTCCTCGAGCCGATTTACGGGCTCCATAGGATCACACTCCTCTCCTCCCCAGGCGCAGACAGCGGGCGCCATCTTGTGTGAGGGGCAGGACAGCGCTCTAGCGCGCCAGAGGCAAGCCCGTCTGGGCCCTTCCGGGCACTGCCGGGCTCCGGGCGAGAACCTATGCCCGTTTCAGCTGATGGCCTCATCTCCTATTCTCGGAGTGACCTCCTCTTACTGAGACCCCTAAGGAATACACGCTGTCACTATGTGCTTAAGCAAGAGGATACTTATACGCACTGCGATCTCTGTAGTCTAGACTCACGGGGACCACAGACTAACCCTCCAGCCACTACTAACCTGCGTATGGCCCTGTTGAATTGTAGGTCCCTTCCCGAACACTCTCTGGAGATTAACTTTTTGTTACAGGACCATAACCTATACATCTTGTTTCTTACCAAAACATGGCTAACCTCCAACTCCGAGGCCGACATTGTTCGCGCTCTCCCCCCCACGGTATCTCATCCATTCGCAGATCAGACCCTCTGGTAAAGGGGGTGGCTTGGCCATACTGTATAAAGACCATTTGATTGGCAGGATGAAGGACGGTGCCATTTCGGATTCCGAAATCTGCCACTTCCATTTTCAACTATCTCCTACCATGTCCTTCACAGGCCTCTTAGTCTATCGCCCTCCAGGGAACCCCAGCCACTTTATTAGTTATCTCCTGGAAACTGTTACCGTTCTGGCCTCTTCCTCTCCCAATTTCACCATCCTAGGTGATTTTAATTTCCATTTTAATGACCCCTTAGACAAAGTGGCAACTGACCTTCTCCTTGATCTCACATCATATGAGATCCATCTTGCGAACACAGGTGCCACACATAACAAAGGTCACCTCCTTGACCCGGTACTCACTACCATTAGGTCACTTCAGGCCAGGCCGCTTTCTCCCCTCCCTTGGTCAGACCATTTTCTTATTACTTTTACCTGGCAGGCCGAGTTTAAAACATCACAAATGCTCAGTACATCTAATTGTGAAAGGGCGTGGTCGAAACTCTCGGTGGAGAACTGGACTCGTACTCTTGAACGTTCCCCCCCCTCCCCTTGTTCTGGACCCCGTGGTAGCTGACACCAATTTTAAAAACTGGCTTACGAGCTCACTGGACTTAGTCCTACCAAAAAAAATTCTGCGGAAAAAGCCTGCCAGAGCTGGCTCTGCCCCCTGGTACACTCCTGAGCTCAGAATCCTAAGGAAAGGCTGTAAGAAGCTTGAGCGTATTTGGAGAAAAAACTGGGATACTGCAAACAAAGACACCTATCGCGACGCAATTAGAGCGTATGAAGTTGCCCTCAGAAACGCCAAAACAGCATTCTATGATCAGAGAATTAAAAACTCCTCCAACTCTACGAGAGAAACATATCAGATCGTCAAAGAACTTCTGAAGATCCCCGACCCCCCCGTTATCCCAAGATCCATCAGGGGCCAAGTGTAATGAACTAGCCATTTACTTTGACCAAAAAATAAAAAATATTGTATCCACTTTACCCCAAATGGAGAACCCTGTCTTTACTGGAAATCTGCCCCCGGACACGGACCCCCAGCTCAATGCCTTTAATCCTGTTTTCGTAGAGGAATTTCTCAAAATCTTATCCGGCATCAAAAGCGGCTCCCCTAGCGACCCAGTCCCTTTGCGGTTACTTAAACAGATAGCCACTTCCATCGCCACCCCGGCAACGGAACTCATCAACATCTCTCTTTCCCAGGGCATTGTCCCGCCCAGTTGGAAAGGGGCCATTGTGAAGGCCCTTCTAAAGAAACCGCACCTCGACCCTCTCGAGCTTGCTAATTTCAGACCAATCTCATTACTCCCTGGACTCAGCAAGATCACAGAAAAAGTGGTGAACTACCAACTTTCCCACTTTCTGGAGTCCAATGATCGGCTGCGTAACTCTCAAACCGGATTCCGCCCAGGCCAGGGCACTGATACGGCCCTCCTCTCTGTCATCGAGGAGGCAAGGCGCATTCTGGATTCAGGTGGATCAGTGGCAGTGATCCTCCTGGACCTTAGTGCAGCCTTCGATACGGTGAATCACCGTATCCTTATTCAGCGCCTGGCCGAGGCAGGAATACGAGGGTCCGCCCTTACCTGGTTAACATCTATCTCTCGAACCGAATCTTTCAAGTCTGGGAAGGCAACTCACGATCTGCCTTAATACCCCTCCAGTGTGGGGTGCCGCAGGGCTCATCCTTAAGCCCCACATTGTTTAATGTGTACATGGCCCCCCTGGAGGACGTGGTTGCCCCGTTTGGGATCAAAATAGTAAGTTACGCCGACGACACTCAACTGGTCGTTTCACTCTCCCAACTCGATCAATGCCCTGACAGTTTCCATCTATGCCTGACGAAGATATATACCTGGATGTGTGACTCCTCACTTAAGCTAAACGGGTCAAAAACGGAATTCATGTTTCTAGGCCACAAGTCGGCCTCAATGCCCTCTTCCATCTGGCCTGCCTGTTTAGGGGACCCACCCACCCCAAAAAAAGAAATTAAAAGCTTAGGGGTCTGGTTGGAGCAGGACCTCTCGCTCAAAACACAAGCGAAAAAGACAGCAGGTACCTGCTTCGGTCTACTCCGGTCTGCCCGGAAAATCCTTCCTCTCCTCCCGCATCATTCTAGGAAGCTATTGATACAAGGTCTAGTTCTCTCCAGACTAGATTTCAGTAACACGATTTTCTTAGGAGCCCCTGAAGCTACTATCAATAAGCTTCAACAAATCCAAAATGCTGCAGCTAGGCTCTTAATGGGCATCTCCCTTAGGACTTCAGCTAAACCTGCTCTCAAATCGCTCCATTGGCTCCCCGTACGGGAGAGGATTATGTTCAAATCCCTATGCATTACCCACAAACTCCTGCAAGGCAAAGGACCCCCGATTATGAGAAGCCTAGTCACGCCCTACAAACCTAATAGACCCCTGAGTTCCGACAAGGGGTTCCTTGCGACAGTGCCGAGAGTCAAGAAAGCACGCACAGGAGGCCGCCGCTTCTCTGTGAACGCGGCCTCGCTATGGAACTCCCTTCCACTGAAACTATGTGCGGGACCTGGCAATATGCGCTTCCGGAAGACACTGAAAACCTTCCTCTTCCCTAAATGATCCCCTGTCTCCTCTCCCCTCTCGAGTCTGACTCTATCGCAGCGCTGGGATGCCTTCTGGTGACCACGCGCTTTACAAAAACCCCTTACATTACATTACATTACATTACATTACATGATCTCCTTGGTCGTATAATGCTTACTATCTGATTTTACTGAAGCAAGGGTCCTGGCCTCTGGGACCCTCCTGGAGCAGGCGGGCGCAGACGGGCTTGCCTACATATCCGGCACGAAAAACTAGATGGCCAAATTAACCAGTCATGTTCCCCTGCCCTGGGTTTATGATTGCTGGTGAAACTGGTGTCATGGCCCTTTATTTTTGGCATTGGCACCACACTAATCTAGCGTATACAGAGGGACCTAGGCCTTCCCTGGATAGTGCCATGTCCAGGATCTGGAGGAGCACACAAAGTGGCAGTATATTAAATTGTGTGATTCTTTAGTATGTCTTTTTAACTGACTATTGACCCCTCTCATGTAAAGTTCTGTTCTCATGTTGTGCCCAGGACGTTGCACTGACAATCTGTGTATGTGTACAGAGGGTTTGTGTTACATGTATGGTATTTGGAGTCTGTGTATTGAAGCCAGAGGTATCCTGCATTCCTGTTGCTGTAGTGTGGATACACAGACACTGATATTAGGATGGTGGAGACCAGGCTACCTTGAAATTCTATGAAGTCTTTGTTAACAAAGTGCTGCTGATTGGTTCGTCCTGAGAACTGGCATTTGGTAGATAAGGCTGGGCGATGGAACTGATGTTTCTGCTTTTCAAGTTGACAATGTTTTTACTCAAGCCTGCTCTTTCATCTGTCTCTTGTTACTGCTTTAGGAAGTTTGATGACAGCCAGGTGCAGACAATTCACACTTAAATATGCCTGTGTTGTGGATCTCTGGCTTGAGGTCAGACTGAGTGGTACCTGCTGTGAGAAGCATCACTTTACACAAAGGCTGTGTGGACAGCACCATCAAAAGGACACTTGAAAGAGAACCAATGCAAACTGGTTCTGAAGCATGAGACAGTGGATCCACAACTCTTGTTTAATATATGTGTATAAAGGTAGGATCCAAACCACCGCACTTAGATCGAGTCCCAAGTTGTTCTTGACCAAGGAAGTGAGTGCTCCTCAGAGTACTCGAAGGACTGCTGTGTGACCAGTACTGGTATTTGTCTAACAGTCAGTCTCCCAGAGGTGAGAGACATAAACTGATGTCAACATGCTTGCTAGAGAAGCTGTGGGTCTGCCTGTGGAGAATGGAAACATACGTGGCTGCTCAGAGTGAGAAGCTTTGCGACTTGCCATGCAGGATGAGATAAACGCCAGGAGGAGAGGCCTGTGCGTTCTTAGCAAAGAGTGTACCAGGAGGCCAGTGCTGTGGAAAGGTACCTCTGCCCTCTCTAAACAGTTTGTGAACTGAGTTGGGCCAAGTTTGTGCCAACAGCATATCACCTGGCTGCCACTGCTGAGGAGCCAGGGCTGCAGCATTCCTGATAGGAGAGCTCTGTCTGCACAGGGGCTGCCACTGTCGAAACATATAATTGTGAGAAGATTCGACCTGGAGGCTACCATCTCTGCTGCATGTCTACCCGTAACCAACCGAGGGTGTCACCACTGCTGAGCTGGGTACTTCCATTTATTCATTGTGTAATGTGGGCCTGAAGGGCCCTCACCTTGGACCCTCAACAGAAGGCGAGAGTGTTTGGCCACATCCTCCGCATTCCTAAGATTATTGAGAGCAACTTTCTGGTAAATCGTAAAGCTAAGCCTTCACTAGGGGAGGCAAGAAGGTGAACCGACTGAACTCACTTGATTGGTGTTTAATGGTAAAGGAATCATAAACTGTTGAACTGAGCTACATTCTTAAAGCAGTTAGAATGTGTAACTACCTGCACCAGAGCCTAATCCTACCTAAACTCAGCAATGGGTGGGGCTGGAAATAGCTTGAATCTTTACCCTGCTGGTAAACGGAATGATCATTGGGAAGGGTTTGTAGCGTATTACTGATAAGAGAATTCTACAACTGAATAGCATTGAGAGGTTGGTGACCCTTTCTCTTAGCATAGACTCTTGTTGTTCCTCCTTCTGTGACGTTTCATTGGGGTTTCAAGAGTTTCCTAAGGTGCATGGACTGCAGTCTACTTCCTAGAATCTTTGACTGACACCCTGTGACTTGATTTTACTATCTTGACTGCATCTTACTTTTGTAGGAATAGCTAAAGGTCTGTGCAGGGCCCTCTAATGACCCTCTGGTGTGGTGGTATTGTTTTGTTATTAAGAGACGGATGTTTGTTGATGATCTCTCCCCAAGGGTGTAATGAATGTGACTTCTCACAAATAAGCCACACCCAAACCCTGCACTTCCACTTGGGAGGCAAATTTACCACTGCAGCTTTAAATGATACACTTTGAGCAGCACTTCCTAAAGACGAGAAAGGGACACATCACTCCCTTTAGGCAAGGCAAGAAAACAAATCCAGATGCATTTAAAATAACACGCATACATTTATTATTGCAATGTTTGGAATAGTAGGCCAAATATATCAGTAAATGCAGATTACCAAATATCAAGTGACTCAAATATAGAAGTAAAAAAAAATGCAGTATGTACAAATAGCAAAGAGTAGAAAATATGTACAAAAATGGTTAGGAACACCTCACCCATCGAATAAGCATCATCCTTGCCAACTCAAGCTGGGGGGAGCCCTTCACCAGCTCAGGAAGGAGTTCGATCCGGACTAAAGTTCCGTCACCTCCACAGCAATAAGTCCATTCTATTCTATTCTGTGGTGAGCTTCCACCTGGCCCTCGAAGGTTCCCAGCTTAAATATCATTACTAAATGTGAGGCGAAGCTTCTAGAAAACCTCGCCCCCTTCTCATTGCAAAAAAACGAGCTGGCTGTACCAGCCTGCGTCAAGGCCAAGACGGAGGCTGGCCAAGCTCCTGTATTTTGACTTTGAGGCAGAGTTGCACATTCTACAGATAATATCCAGTTCACTCTGGTCAGTGAGGAGCAAAAAAATAAGGAAATAAGGAAAGCGCAAAAACCTGCCCTCCCCACTTTGCAGTTAGGTGTGAACAGCAAGGCAAAGCCAGAAAACAAGATGACATGAGGCCATGTCAAAGCCAATAGTAAGAACTCATAATTAAACAAGACAAAGTCAGAAAACAAAATGACATGAGGCCATGTCAAAGCCACTAGTAAGAACTAATAATTAAGCAAGGCAAAGTCAGTAAACAAGGTGACATGAGGCCATGTCAAAGAAAATAGTAAGAACTCATCAATATACAACACCGAGCACATGTGTGCATCACTGCCCACAACACAGCACTTCGAAACCAAAGAGTACATTCCACTTCTCTCTCTTCCTCTCATGCTTTCAAATACACATCCCACACACACTGCTCTTGGCAAGACTGTTCTACTCCATGACAGCTCCCACTGAAAGATGGCAAGATTACAAGAAAGAAGAGAAGCAAGCATATGCAGGACCGTCACATATATCCAGGCTAGGGTAAAATAACACACTAAAGTGAATTAAAATGGTGGTAGTTGAAGGTCATCATAGGGTGCCAAACAACAAGAGTGGCTCATTGACTACATTCCAACCCCTGGCCTTTGAATATCCCCATTTACATATATCAAAATGGAACTGAAAGCACAAGCATAATACTGTGAAATCATAAAAGCATGTAAAAACACAACTATGATTGAAGCACTGCATTTCTTAACTGAAAAACAACTATGCTTTATGCACTGCATTTCTTAACTGAAAGCAGAAATATAAAACTGGGAAATCATAAAAGCATATCATACAAGCATACTCAGCAAGAATAATTGTTTTGTTGGATGCACAAAATAAATCAATCAAGCTTTTGAACTCAGTAATGCTCCTAATGTGTCTAATGGATAATACCAAAACTTCTACTGCTGAAAAAGCCAAACTTCTATATTTTGTGCTAAAAAATAAAGGCAACATTATTTTCTTTATACTGAAAAAAAAAAATCTCCAAATACAGAACATTTTTGTCGTCCTTTCCTTTTAAACAAACAGTCTGTGTGAAAAACACACAGCCTTCTCGCATTTTGTTTTAACTTCATGTTTATAAAACAGTTGCAATTGCAGCACATTTTGTTGTTCTGTTTCCTCTTTAAACACACATTCCTGACACATAGCCTTCTTGCATTTAACTTCATCTTTACTAAATCAGTTCATTGGTTTTGGCAAAGTAGATCCGTCTAGTCCTTTCAGCTACAGGATGTCAGCTTGCATCGTCCGGTGATCGCTCCAGGCTTGAGGAGGGGAAGAAAAGGGGGGGAGGGGGCCACTCATACGGGGACATGGGCATCAAGCACACCAACACTTCGCAGTATTATGACCTGGAAAAGAAACAAGCATCACTCTCCTTGCAAAAAATATATATATTTTTTAAACGCACATTATCCTGTCTTTTTTTTTTTTTTTTTGGAGAACCTTTATTGTCACTTCAAGCAAATACAAGCAAGGACCTACAACCATTCCGGCCGGCCGCTATTCAATTAGAAAATACAGCAAACAGCGTAGAAAGATACAGCAGCCCGAAAATCGGGGTCTGTTAAGTGTTCAGGATGTAACTTGTATACGAGCGTACTGTGTGAAATTTAGGATTCAGGAAGGTTCATTTTACAGTAAAGAAAAGAAAAAAAAAATAGAATCAATGTCATACGGTAATACACGGTCCTACAATAGCAAGCAGGAAGCAGGAAATCCGCTAACAGTGCAAATATATTCGAAGTAATGGGGGTAAGGCATACGATTCAGGATAAGTGCAATAAACACATACAGTTCGTGGCGAGCTGTACCCCACCCCTCAGAACGAAACATACTGTAGGAAACATGAAAAACGACGACACCGAAAAAGAAAAGGGACAAAGGGCCATAGAGACAAAGAAAGGACAAATTAACATACCCCAACCCCCCTGCACCCCTGCAGAAGGCTACGGCCTACCCCCCCTCCCCCAGCAGCGTGCCTATCGCCCTAAATAAGAGACCCGAAATATAGAAAAAGAGAAAAAGAACAGGAAGAAAAATATGGAGAAGGCCATTGATACGCTCACCCGCCCCCCCCCCCCCCCCCCCAACCACCGCGCACAATAATTATCCTAACAACAAAGTCAGAAGAGCTACGGAAAGCAATAACCATCAATAGCACAGTCAATTACATCCCCACTGAGTGTCCCCTAAATCACCGGCAGTCAACAATAAGTTCCACTATGACCTAAACGGTCTCATCCCTGGCCTCTTCTATCAATAGTACCAACATACGTCCACTTAGCAATCGGCACGTAGAGCAGTGTGGAGGGTCCAATTGATCCGGGCGGACCAAGCAACGTAGTTACTCCATGGGACTTTAGACACCAGAACCCAGCTGAACATGTATGGCGGAAATCCGTCTGTGTCCGTAGCGGCACCGAAAAAAACCTCCAGTTCGAACACATTCTCACCAGCCAGGGAAAGAGAATCACGCAATTCGGTAAGCGCTGAAACGCCCCCGGGGCAGCCCAAACCAGAGATCGGCGTTGTTTCTTCAGCCGCCGAACAGATAAGGGCCCCGACGAGACACTCGCATGTGCAACTGTTCTGTCCAAATCGATATCATGGACCGGGGCTATCAGCGTCTCCACAATCGTAGGCACTGCTGAAGGACTCATCACTGACGCAGAGGCGGGCACATCAGTGCTTTCTTGAGATCGGCCCATAACCCCGTGGAACGGAGGGACAACAATGGCGGCCATCCTTCTTCCCAGTTCTCGGGCGTCCCGGAATAAGGTCATCTGCAGGGTTGTTAGTGCAGTCAGGATATCTCTGGCCGTGGGCTCTCACTCGTGTCTCCAGATCTCAGGACTCTCCTGCACAGCGGTTTCTCTGCCCGGATGAGGTTTGCGTAAGAGGGTGCAATCCGCCATCTTAGCTGTTCCGGCCTCTTCCTTCTCCATCTCTCCTCGGGACCGGGCCCCACACCAGGGAGCAACAGGATACACCACGGGGACCCCGAGAGTCAGGGCAGGCTTCCCAGCGGAGAGTCACCAAAGGGCTAAACAAAATCTCTGCCGCTCCCTGGGAGCCGCCCGCCGAATCCGGAAAAAGCCGTTAGTAGGCCCGGACACCACACCGGGAAGGGGGGCCGAGTTTCGTGATTTCCCTCGACCCTGCTGCACCGTACTTCCCTCGAGGCACTCCGCAAGGTGGACTGGGTCGGCACTGTCGCCATCTGCCATCAGATCTCCAGTTCCCTCTGGCCGACTCCTCACAGCAACCAGAGGCCGCTGTTGCCGCAGTCGCGGCCGGATAGTCTCTTTACTCGAGACCCCGGCTCCAGCACCGTGAAGGCCGCAAAACAGTCGGGGACATTTCCACGGGTCTGCCGCACGTAGAGGACTCAGGAGCAAACGGTAAGTGAAAGTTACCCTTCTCCTACTGAAATATGTAGTTACAGCTCAGGATAGTAGCCAGGATGTATGTGCGGGGTGAGGAGGCTCACGGAGCCGAGCGTTTATTCAGCCATCTCGGTCGCCATCTTGGCTCCTCCTACCACGTTATCCTGTCTTGAGTCTAAAGACACAATATTATCATTCCTGTCTGCACGGGTCACTGCTGGCTCTGGGGAATTGTCTGAGAATTCTACCCACACTTTAGCCGTTGAATTCTTGGTATTGGAGTGAAACTCTTTTTCCCTGCACAGTAATAAGGGCTGGGGGAGTCTACTTCCTGACTATTTCTCCACTCACTGCTAGTTCTCTTCGAGGGGATCCTCATCAATAGTCATAAGCACTAGAATATTCCCGCCCATGCGCGGGACCCCGGAAACACAATCATATATGTGCTATGTATATATATATATGTGTGTGTATATATATATATATATGTATATATAATGTGTATATGTGTGTGTGTATATATATATATATATATATATATATATATATATATATATACATATAATGTGTATATGTGTGTGTATATATGTGTGTGTGTATATATATATATATATATATATGTGTGTGTATATATATATATGTGTGTATATATGTGTGTATATATGTGTGTGTCACACACACACACACACACAGACACACACACACACACACACACACACACACACACACACCCCCCCCCCCAATAGAGTTTTAGCCGGAGGAAGATGCCACAGGAATGGTAAAATTAAGCCTTCTGGGTCTTGTAGTGCATACACATTTGCCTCGTGTGAGTTCATCATTGTGGCAGTTATTAAATGAATGATTAAAAACCCAAGTGGACTGGCACGCGATTCTGCGAGGAGGACGCCAAGGGGAAGGCTGCTTTTGGGAAATAGTTCATTCAAGAAGGCACGTACCCGTGCTTCACCGGGATCCAACCGGGGTCTGACTGCTACAAGTATTACGTGATTCCACGTCGGAGCTACTCATCTTGGACTTCATCCTATGGGTTATGAATACTCGGCGCCCTATATATTTCGTACACCACCACCATATTGCTGGTCTATTTACTTACTACTTCTCCTACGCTTGAAATCGATTTGGTTACCCCGCCGGGTTGGAATTATCACCGGAGGAAGGTCCATATCGGTTTGTGAATCCAGCCATAGAGCCCTGAAGAGTTGTTGAACATTGTTTTTTGACAACGAAACACGTGTCGGCTGGCTGTTCTGTTAAAGTATATCATCTACGTGGCTAATAAACAGACAAGAACGAATATTACCTCTTCACCGCCTGGACCTTATTATATGTGCTCTATGAAAATTGTGATCATTGAATCAATTAGTATAAATGTGTGCACAGGTTACTTTCTGGGCTGGTGAGAATGCTGCTCTGGGTGTCCTCTTGTCAGTGGTCAGCTGCTCCTGGATACCAATCCCCCGTACACTGATCGCACCATTGAGCGCAATCACGGGTCCGCAGCAAGCGGCAGGCTCTCTTCCGCGGCTGGGCTCCAGCCGCCAAAATACCAAATATATATATATAATATGCAACTGCAGCCTTATATACACCAGAGCTGAACAATGCCCCATTATATCATAAAACATGCATTAGAAACGGGGAAAAACAACAGCAAAACATGTTTTGAAACTGTTTTAATGCTTAGTAGTCAGCAGAAAACTCTCACATAGGACTGAAAGCATATACAGCTCCCAGGCTGCATTAAAAAAAACTGTCTAAAAAGACTGAAAAGCTAACTCATAGCAACATAGAGATAAACTGGCACCGGGCCTTTAAGGCAGTCAAGACCCCCAGCTTCCCATCATGCCTCAGGGGTGACAGTTAGGTCAGTTGTTCTTTGCGGTAACTAAGAAGCCATGGCACAAAGAGTTACCAATACCTTTAAAAATACAATAATCCTTTGCCCAGGGAGGCGGGAGGGTCGCTTATGACTTTGATGAGGATACGCCTGGAAGAGAACTAGGATTACAGGTAAATAACTAATCCTTCTCTTCCAGGGGATCCTCATCAATAGTCATAAGCACTAGAATGATGGTAAAACCAAAAAAACAGTAGAATAAGCTTGTAGGAGTCAGAAAATGTAGAGTTTTCTGAAAAAATATCAATTAAATCACTTTCATTCAATAAACTGAAGAGCTCAAGCTCCTGGATCCTCACAGAAGGAGCCGGAAAAAAGAACTGACCTAACTGCCACCTGTGGTGCATCATGGGAGCAAGGGGTCTCCTGGAAGTCTTAAAGGCACGGGACCCCTACTCTAATGCCTTAAAGGCAAGGTGTCAGTTTTTCTTTGTTTCTTAGTACTCTACTGGAGCCTACTGGCAAATGCCTGCAATTACTAGCTTTCTCTATGGCAATAAAGAATTGTTGCATTGGCAATTGTTTACTGCTTCCTCTTTTCCTAATGGGTTGGAAAGGTATAGGTACTACAATGCAAACCTATGTAATATTGGCTTTTTTGCTATGTTAGAAACATTTTAGGCTGCATGTATATGTTTTCACATATGTGTGTGTGTATATATAATATATATATATATACATATATATCATTCTATATGCTCTGGGATCTCGCCCGTGGGCCGGGATTATTCATAGATCATGACTTTGATGAGTATACCCCTGGATGAGAACTAGGATTACAGGTAAGTAACTAATCCATACATGCTCCCTTTATCAATTGGCAGAAGCCCAAGACAATCCATCTGCTCTGGTAATTTTCCTTTCTTCAACTCGCCCTTCACCTTCTGTGGGACTAGTCTGGTTTGTGCATTCTGACACAAAAGAATCACCGTTCTGAGTAAATCTAAGGGGATATTCATCCCTTAATTTCTGCCCACCTGTTTGTACGGCCCTTATCTCCTAGGTGCTGGAATGTAATCATGTACACCAAATCTGAATCGTGTGTCACCACCTCTGTCTCCAAGATTTTAACCTTTTCATCTGTAAGGAAATTAAATGTTCTGTCATGCACAGTAGCTGCGCTTTGCAGTACAATCTGCACCTTCACTGGGGAATTTCGTGTCTCAAACTCCACCCCTGGACTTTCTGTTGAGACCTGCACAAACTGTTTATGCAAACCTGCTGTCTCTGTATATGCCACTTTATTACGTTGGATTTCTCCCACTGATAAATCACATTGAGTCTAACTATCATCTGCTCAGTGTCTTTCAATGTGCAAAAGCATCTGTATTTGTCCAGCACCTGAATTTAAAAGTATCCTCTTCTTTCCCTGTTCTTCACAGTAACTGAAAATATCACACTGCTCCTGAACTGGCACACATGATACACTGTCACATTTCTGAATTGACCACATGTTAAAACATTCTGCACAGTTTGTTGTGGAGATTCAAAAATACATTGCTGCATTTCCTTTTTAAAAATAGCGTATTTCCATGTAAAGCAAGATTCATCATTCACTGACATGTTTGATTTATACCTGCAACCAGCGATCGTCAAGTCTAAAAAACTGTGGTGTTTATTTTCCTGCACATCCACATTTTCTCGGTTTATTTCTGGCTGAGCAACATCCTCAAAAGAATTCATTAGGACAGTCTGTGAAACCTGCAGATTAACTGGCACGTTCTCTAAGTTCACATTTTTCACATATGACTCATCCTGACTATCGGAATAACTGGTCAAATCAAACGGCCTCATAGCTTGGTACATGTTTAATTCAGTCTTCAAAAACTAGTTTTCAAATTGAGCATCAGCCAACTTTTGTCTCGGATCACTACATTCCTTTTCAAGTGTTCAAATGTATGATACATGCTAAATAATACATTCAAGATGACATCACTGTTACTGTCTGAAATACCAAATTGTTTTCCTTCATTGAGAGAGACCATCTCCCCCTGAAATGACTCAATTGACATCTGGGACTCTGAAAACATAGACATTTTAGAAAGCATTTTTCTCCTTTAATTTTCGAATCCTGTTTGTGATGCCAAGATGTAATGAATGTGACTTCTCACCAACAAGCCACACCAAAACCCTGCACTCCCACCTGGGAAGCAAATTTACCACTGCACCTTTAAATGATTCACCTTGTGCAGCACTAAAGACGAGGAAGGGACACAGCACTCCCTTTGGGTAAGGCAAGAAAACAAATTCAGGTGCATTTAAAATAACACACACAAATGTATTAATGCAATGTTTAGAATGGTAGGCCAGATATCAGTAAATGCAGATTCACAAATATTAAGTGACTCAAATGAACAAGTAAAATAAAATGCAGTATGTACAAATAGCAAAGAGTAGAAAATATGTAAAAAATGGTTAGGAACACCTCACCGATCGAATAAGCATCATCCTTGCCAACTCAAGCTGGAGGGAGCCCTTCACCAGCCCAGGAAGGAGTTTGATCTGGACTCAAGTTCCGTCACCTCCACAGCAATACGTCTATTCTGTGGTGACCCTCCACCTGGCCCTCAAAGGTTCCCAGCTTAAATATCATTACTAAACGTGAGGCGAAGTTTCTAGAAAATCTTCCCCCTTTCTCAGAAAAAACTGAGCTGGCTGTACCGATCTGTGTCAAGGTCAAGACTTAGGCTGGCCAAGCTCCCGTATTTTAACTTTAAGGCAGAGTTGCATATTCTACAGATAATATCCAGTTCACTCTGGTCAGTAAGGAGTAAAAAACAAGTGAAGAGCAAAAACCTGCCCTCCCCACTTTGCAGCTACGTGTGAACAGAAAGGCAAAGCCAGGAAACAAGACAACATGGGGCCATGTCAAAGCCAATATTAAGAACTCATAATTAAGCAAACCAAAGTCCAAGGCAAACTCAGAAAACAAGATGATATGAGGCCATGTCAAAGCCAATAGTCAGAACTCATAATTAAGCAAGGCAAAGTCAGAAAACAAGATGACATGAGGCCATGCCAATACTAAGAGCTCATCAGTGAACAACACCGAGCACCACTGCCCACAACACTGCACTTCCAAAGAGTACATTCCACACCTCTCTCTCCCTCTCATGCTTTCAAATACACATCCCACACACTCTGCTCTTGGCAAGACTGTTCTACTCTGACAGCTCCCACTGAAAGACAGCAAGATTACAAGAAAGAAGAGAAACAGGCATATGCAGGGCCGTCTCCTATATCCAGTCTAGGGTAAAATAACACACTAAAGTCAATTAAAATGGTGGTAGTTGAAGGTCATCATAGGGTGCCAAACCACAAGAGTGGCTCATTCACTACAAAGGGGAAGTTGATGTGTTTAAACCACTCAAATAAGGCAGTCACTCTTGTGTGCTTTCACAGTCGCTCTTTTAAAGTTCTGGCTCAATATACTACTCGCGGAACTACTTTTTAATGGGGACAAACCTTTTAATAAATCAAAATATCACATTGGTCATAACAAAAAAATAATTTTGTATTATCTAGAATTGTAATTTAAACATCATTACAATTAAAAATATATATCTATAGATTTGCAAACGTTATCTCACTATCAATAGTATTTAATACATAGGATTGATCACATTCTTCAGCATTCGTTTTTACTTTTCTTATTGAAACTGTAAAAACCATTACATGTTTCACAGTATTGTAGTTCCACTTCTTCAGAGCTGTATAGGTGATACCAGATATTATTCACAGAATAATTATACTATTGAAAAGCAAAACAAAATTCAGGAAAAACAAGAGACGTGATTTTATTTTTAATGTGCATGTCTAAAGAGAAAATTAAACATGAGAACAACATAAAAAACAGATGTCCATATATTGTATTCATGTTTCAGTGTTTTTTAACAGACAAAGAAATCAGTTACTCCAATAACATATTTTTATTGTTGCTTGAATGCATGAATTGCTTCACTTTCTAGTGCAAGTATTCATTTAGTTCTAAAAGCAGGCCTCAAAAAATCGTATAAATGTTACTAGACCTGCAAGTCTAGTAACTTAAATAATCTAGCTGTAATATTCTTGACTTGTAAACTGGTCTCAAATTGTGTGATCCTAGGCATATATTTTATTTCACAGAGCCACCTTTTTCTTCACTATCACATTTGAGATCACCTTCAAGTATGGGAGTTCAGCATTTCTGCTGTGAAAAAAATATATGTTCGAGGCATGTGGGCTGCTAAATTCATATCTTTAGCATAGATCGCCGCCTAGTGTTGGGTCCGGATGATTGCACCTTGTTGTCCTGGAAGAGTCTTCGAAGTATCACGAGATAGGTGGCTCCTCCCCTGGACTACAGTGCGCATGGGCATCGACTCCATCCCCAGATTGTTTTTTTCCGCCATTGGGTTCGGATGTGATTTCGACGTCTCCTTGTCGGAATCGAAAAAACGTACTTCTTAAGGCCAAAAGGCCTTCGTTCCCTGCGTCGGTATTGTTCCCGTGTGGTCTCGAGCATCTTCCCACTCTTCGAGTCGGATTTCTGCGGAGTAGAGTAACTCTTCAGACATCGAGGCCCTCTCGTCGCAGCAAGACCCCGACGATCTTAACCATGGAACGATCTCCGTTCAAGTTCTGCCCCGTCTGTGGGTCCAAATACCCACATATCGACGTCCATCCAGTCTGTAACAAATGCCTCTCGCCGGACCACAACGAGGACAACTGCATGGCCTGCTCGAAGTTCAGGTCAAAGAAAACGCTCAGGCATCGGCGCGCGGCGCGCCTCGAGGCCCAACGAGCAGCTCCGGCACCCGACGACATATTCGACGACCCCGCAGAAGAAGGCCAAAGCCATCATCTTCAAATCTCGCCACCGTCGACGGAGGTCGAGGCCGATCCCGAGGTACACGACGAAGGACAGGGCCAAGACCATGAAGACGTCGAGGAGGTAGGGGACGACGAAGAAGTCTATGGGGCCGCGGAAGATAGCTCGGAGGAAGAGCTATGCCCCAAAAGTTACATGCTTCAGGCTCAGGTCACGGGATCGCCACTCGGCCTTACCCACGACCCTGCACCGCTGTCCCCGGCCCCGCCTTCTGGCCCGGCCACGGACATAACAGCGGAGACGCCATTGCGCGTATTGATACCGAAACCGAAACCTTCGGATTCGACAACACCTAAGATGGCCGACGTCCCATCTAAAACGAAACCTACGGCTTCGACAACACCTAAAATGGCCGACGTCCCGTCTAACACAACTAAGCCTGCTACCTCATCGACTCCGTCGCCCTCGGGCCCTCCGATGTCGAAGACGGCTGTCAAGTCGACAGCGCCGCAAAAGGTGCCCAAAGACCCGTCCTCAAAGAAGGGCGTCCATCAGGTGTCGGGCACGGTTCCACCGGCTAAATCCACTAAAGCCGTCGGAACGAAGACTGCTCAGGCCCTCGACCCAAAGTCCGGAGGCACTACGCATCGGCACAAAGACACCGAATCTCCAACACCGGCACCGGCGCCTAAGCCTATAACGGAGGCAAGGACCGTCGCACCTGAAAATGCATCGGCGGCCACCGCTTCGACGCCGAAAGCCTCCGATGGTACCGGACATGAGGCGTCAGTGACCAAACCCTCGGCTTCCTTCACAAAGCAAGTCGCTGACTCCCTCAAACGTATTCGGGAGAAGTCTACGACGTCAACGACCCACACGCCGTCGGCTCCGAAACAAGTGGACGTACCTGCGAAGCCTTCGAGCAAGCTTCTCTACACTCTGCCGCCTAAGGTGGCACCGAAAGCGTTTGCACCCAAATCGGTGCCGAAGATCACGGAAACGCCGACACCTTCGACGCAAAGTGGCCGATTGGATCGCCATCAAGCCTCAGACGAAGAATCTGAGCATTACATCGATGCCGAAACAGGGAAAATGACACTCTATAAAAGAAAGATCACTTCCCAACCACTACAACCATATGTCATTCCTCTTAAGAAGAAAAGGCCAGCACAGGACATTCCTGCCCTTGTGGAACCTATTCAGCCTCCACCAAGGAGGACTCCATCACCTTCCCCATACCAGTCGGAGGGAGAAGAGGATGACCAGGATGACCAGTACAATTTCCCGGACAATGATGATCCTGATGTCCATCAGGACTCATATGACGACACTGGTGACCAGGGAGGCCATCAGGTGGTACAGGACCCACAGAATTTTGGTGCACGTACATCCCCAACAGAGGATTCAGCGGCTTTCAATGCCTTAATAGAGCGGGCAGCTGCAAATCATAATGTGGACATGCATGCTGACCCGGTGGAAGAAGATTTCTTGTTTGACACTTTTTCTGTCTCAGAGAGAACAGTTAAGACCCTTCCTATGCTAAAAGGTGTCCTTAAGCATGCCCCAGAGATCTTTAAGGAATCTACCAGGGCGAGAGTGGTGAACCCACGTATCGAAAAGAAATACAGGCCGGCACCTGGGGACCCTGCATATATTCGGGGTCAGTTGCCTCTGGACTCTCTGGTCGTCGCCAATGCCCGCAAAAGAGCGAACTCCCAGACGACGGGTGAAGCTCCTCCCCCAGACAAGGAGTCGAAAGTGCTTGAGGCAGGGGGCAAAAGGGTGGCTGCGCAGGCTGCCAATATCTGGCGTATAGCAAACACACAGGCACTATTGGCACGATATGATAGGGCGCATTACGACACCCTAGACCAGCTCCTTCAACACCTACCTGATCAGTTTAAGGAGGGAGCAGAAATGCTCATACAAGAGGGAAAGCTCATTTCAAACGCTGCAATAAAGTGTGCACTTGATGTGGCTGATACAGCGGCTAGGGCGATTAACACTAGCGTCATGTTAAGGCGACAAGCTTGGCTTCGCATATCAGGCTTTAAACCTAACATTCAAACAACAATACTCAACCAGCCTGTTAATGCTGATAGACTGTTTGGCCCAGATGTGGACACCACCCTCGAGAAAATAAAAAGGACAATGAGACAGCTAAGTCCATGGGGGCGCCTCAGTCTCAACAGTTCCGGGGGAGCACTTTTCGTCGCTCAGGTGCACGCGGTGTTACCAGAGGACACTTGGGTCAACAGACACAATTCACGAAAGGTGGCGCACAATCCTCGTATCCCAAACAAGGCAGAGGGGGTTACAGAGGTAATAGTCCCAAGGGCAGAGGCAGAAGAAACAACAACTCCCGTTCCTCTGCCGCCAACAAACAGTGACTCTCTGTCACTGCCCCCCGACCATCCAACACCTGTCGGGGGGGAGACTCCAGCAATTCCTGCCAGTCTGGACTTCCATCACCACAGACAGGTGGGTAAGACAGCTTATCCAGTACGGTTATTGTCTGGAGTTAACATCCACTCCTCCCAACATTCCCCCAAGGCAACGTCCTATGTCGGCAGAGCACTTGCACTTATTGCAGCAAGAAGTAGTAGTGATGCTGCAAAAAGGCGCAATCGAGCTCGTACCGGTGGAGGAAGAAGGCACAGGGGTCTATTCCCTGTACTTCCTTATCCCAAAAAAGGACGGATCCCTCAGGCCCATTCTGGATCTACGCCCCCTCAACCTGTACATACTGTCAGAACATTTTCACATGCTTACACTGCAACAAATTGTTCCCCTGCTAAAACAAGGGGACTTCCTAGCAACCTTGGACCTCAAGGATGCTTATTTTTACATACCACTCCACCCATCCCACAGGCAGTACCTCAGGTTCACCATACAAAACAGGCATTATCAGTTCAGGGTTCTACCCTTCGGAGTGACCACTGCCCCCAGAGTGTTCACAAAGTGTCTGGCGACTGTGGCGGCGCACCTCAGAAGACAAAACATACATGTCTACCCTTACCTGGACGACTGGCTCGTTCAAGCCAAGTCGGCTCAGCAGTGCGCCGCGGACATGTCCCACACTATTCACCTCCTTCACAGTCTGGGGTTCTCGTTGAACTATCCGAAGTCGCACCTACAGCCAGCCCACGTGCGTCAGTATCTGGGCGCGACAATAAATACGCTAAATGCTACGGCTCAGCCGAACCCTGTGAGGATCGACAGCATCCAGTCGCTCATTCAGAGGTTCAGACCGCAACACTCACTTCCAGCGAGAGTGTTTATGCAGTTGATAGGCATGATGGCCTCCTGCATCTTCATAGTCCCGCACGCGAGACTGCATATACGTCCGCTCCAAGAATGCTTAGCACGTCAGTGGACCCAGGCTCAGGGACAATTGAACGACCTAGTGTTGGTGACCGGTCGGGCATACAACTCTCTGCATTGGTGGAATCCACACAACCTTTGCAAGGGCCGACCGTTCCAAGAGCCTGTGCCTCAGATTATCCTAACAACGGACGCATCTCTCCAGGGGTGGGGAGCTCATGTGCTCCACTACACGGTGCAGGGACTATGGTCGACACAGCAGAAAAAAATGCACATCAACTATCTAGAGTTGATGGCAATCTTTATGGCACTCAAGTCCTTCAAAGTACATCTGTGCAACAAGGTCGTGTTGATCCAGACGGACAACATGACAGCCATGAACTACATCCAGAAGCAGGGAGGTACTCACTCGCCACAGCTGTCTCATCTGGCTCAGAGCATGTGGAAGTGGGCCATTCAGAGGAACATTTGCCTCATGGCAGAACACCTCCCGGGCAAGGACAATCAGATGGCGGACCTGCTCAGCAGATACAGCCATCAGATGCACGAGTGGGAGATACATCCATCAGTACTCCGCCCGTACTTCCAGCAGTGGGGTCATCCAGAGATAGACCTGTTTGCCACAAGGGAAAACGCAAAATGCCAACACTTTGCCGCCAGGTTCCCTCACCCACAATCGCAGGGCAATGCGATATGGATGAACTGGTCAGGCAAATTTGCGTACGCTTTTCCCCCAGCACCTCTCATACCGCTGGTGGCAAGAAAGCTAAGGCAACACTCGATGACGCTCATCCTGGTTGCTCCAACGTGGGCTCGCCAACCATGGTACACCACGTTTCTAGAACTTTCCGTGGTACCGCATCAAAGGCTGCATCTTACTCCAAGGCTCTTGACGCAGAACCATGGTGACATTCAGCATCCAGATCCGCAACAGCTCAATCTGGCGATCTGGCTCCTGAGGTCCTAGAGTTTGGCTACCTCAACCTGCCTCCTGAATGCATGGACATCATCCGGGAGGCAAGGAAGCCCACTACCAGAGCTTGCTATGCAGCAAAATGGAAGCGTTTTGTCATTTACTGTGCAGAACATCACATCGACCCGCTAGATGCTTCAATTCCTAACATCATCTGCTATTTGTTATATCTTTACAAATGCAATCTAGCGTACGCTTCCATTCGGATACACTTATCCGCCATAGCGGCTTATCTTCAAAACAGGCAGCATCTCTCTGTTTTCAGGGTGCCTGCCATTAAGGCCTTCCTAGAGGGACTGAAACGAGTCATTCCTCCAAGAACACCACCAGCTCCAGTGTGGAATCTCAATGTGGTCCTCACTAGGCTGATGGGCCCACCTTTTGAGCCGCTGCACTCATGCAAAATTCAGTTTCTAACATGGAAAGTGGCCTTTCTCATTGCTATTACATCGCTCAGACGTGTTAGTGAGCTGCAAGCACTCACAACCCAGGAGCCATTCATACAAATTCATGCAAACAGGGTAGTACTACGTACTAACCCCAAATTCCTTCCAAAAGTGTTGTCACAGTTTCATATCAACCAAACTATTGACCTGCCCGCATTCTTTCAAAACCCGCAAACAGTAGCGGAAAGAATGCTTCATACATTAGACGTTCGAAGGGCATTGATGTACTACATTGATAGAACACAACCCTTTAGGAAAACACAACAACTTTTTGTTGCCTTCTCTGCACAGCACAAAGGCAACCCTATTTCCAAAGCAGGAATAGCCAGATGGATTGTTAAGTGCATTCAAATCTGTTATCAAAAAGCTAAACGTACTTTAACAATACCCCCAAGGGCGCACTCCACACGCAAGATGGGGGCCTCCATGGCTTTCCTGGGAAACATTCCTTTGGAAGACATTTGTAGAGCAGCCACGTGGACTACACCGCACACATTTACCAAACACTACTGTGTCGATGTACATTCCAAGCAGCAAGCAGCTGTAGGACAGGCTGTTCTCAAGACACTCTTTCAGACTTCTGCAGCTGGCACGGGCAACCGCCGTTAATGGAGGGACTGCTATGTATTCTATGCTAAAGATATGAATTTAGCAGCCCACATGCCTCGAACTGAATATGCTACTTACCAGTATGCATCTGTTCTTGGCATGTAGGGCTGCTAACATTCATATCGCCCACCCTCCTCCCCGGTGCCCGTAGCGGCTGCAGATACTCTCTTGCATTCAATCATTTGCATGGACATCCTTTACACTATTTCACTCCATCTCTGCCACAATGGCTAAAAACAATCTGGGGATGGAGTCGATGCCCATGCGCACTGTAGTCCAGGGGAGGAGCCACCTATCTCGTAATACTTCGAAGACTCTACCAGGACAACAAGGTGCAATCATCCGGACCCAACACTAGGCGGCGATCTATGCTAAAGATATGAATGTTAGCAGCCCTACATGCCAAGAACAGATGCATACTGGTAAGTAGCATATTCAATATATTTTGTTTGAATAGATAGATTAAATGTTTGCTCCATGTGTAATACAAATCTAGACCACATGTAGGATCCCTCACTAGCCTGTTAGTTTATAAAAAGTATTACCATCAGGGAAGGGACAGGAGTGTTTTTCAGTTAATGTTTAAAAACTCGCTTTCAATAAATATGGGGCCATATGTAGGGAATTTACGAATTGCGATTTCCTAATTGCAATTCGCAATTCGGAAATCACAATTTGTAACATACAAAAACCTAGAAGTTGGAAATAGCAATTCCTAATTGGGTCGCAATAGACCTACCTCATGAATATTAGTGACAAAGGTCGCAGTTTGAGACCATTATTAATTGCAACCATCACATGGATGGTTACCAGCTGGGGTCAGCAGACCACCATATCTGTGATAGATTATTAATAAAGGTATTTTTTTTAAATGCATCGTTTTCCTTAAAGGAAAATGGGATGTTTAAAAAGAACACATTTAAAGTTTAGGTTTTATTTTTAAATAGTAGGCAGTGGTCTGTGGGTCCACTTCCTGCTCTTAAAAAATATTGACATTCACAAAGGGGAATGGGTACCCATTGGACCCATTCCTATTTGTGAATGGTTACCACCACCCTTGAGTTGCTGGTAAGAAAATGAATGTTTTGCCACTGTAAATGGATCGCAAAACATTCATATATACCACTGCCAATTGGTATTAGAAAGGGATGCACTAAACACTCCCTGTCCAAATACCGATTTGCAAACCCAAATTGTGATTCGATAACAGATTATCAAATCGCAGTTTGGGATTTTTACATTTTAAAAACTTTTTTTGTGGTTGCAAACAACCTGATTCTATGAATTGGACCACTTGCGACCTCAAAAAAGGTTTTGTATGTATGGCTTTATATTACTAAATCATGATGTGGTAGCGGATAGTCATTTACAGACAGTAAATTTCCCATTGAAATGGCACAAACGTTCCCACAAACGTGCATTTTTAGTGATAAAACTATATAGTGTAAAATCAATAATAGGTGAAAATTGTTTTTCAGCAAAAATATTTATCCTTTCCACATCACCGGGTAAAGTGTTCTGATTTGTTTTCATCCTATAAAGATATTTTTTCATCACACAGAAAAAAATGGGCTTTCATAACGACTAAAATACATTTTGAAATGTTAGTACAGACAACTTATCAGCTATTTAAATAGTGTGTGTTAAAAAAAGACCTGGCACCCAAAAGCCTTTCATTTCATACTCCCTGTACAGCACGTGAAACAGTTCACTTTACAAAATACTGGATCTTCGCAGTCGGAGAAAGAAAAGTAATTGTACTTCTGACCTCAGTCTCTGAACACAGAGCAAATGTGACAAGATAAAAACAAGATTTAAAGGCATCTTTATTGCTTCTTCACTTCTAGTGAACAGAATACCTGTTCTTTGTCAACTCACCAGATCAAATGAGTAGGCCCTAAATATAGCTCGCCATTGCGAGTGGGCAATTAGCTTTTTCAAGACCTGTTAAAAAACAGCATTCGTATTAGCTTGTGTATATATAATTCCTTTACTCTTAACATATTAGTTCTAACAATATCGCCTTAACACAGAAATGGTACTATAAACAATTCACAGTAATGGGACATACAATATAATATGATTTACCTCACAAATTCTTATCTTAAATACCTTAAGCTATGATAGATGAGATTGTCTTTCATCGATATCATGTGTAAAGTTTCTTTTTAGAGTTCACAATAATCTTTATACATTTTCAACAAAACCAGGACAAAAGACTGAAATGAAGAGAAAAATATGAGATATAATTGCTGCAGTCATGAGAAAAATATACATAGCGATAAAATGGAGTATTCACCATAATCGAATGTGGGTAACTATGTCAATTGAGAGACAAAGATGCGTTAATACATAAAAATATAAAGATATTTCCATAAACATTTGCATAAATTAATCATTAAAATCAGTACTTAAAAAGAAAACTACAAAATGGGGAAACGCTAAGAGGAAGGAAAGAAGGGTGATTGTCTCGCTTGAAATATGGCGTTCGCAGTAATGCAAATAAAGAACCAGCCGTACCGGTTTCTAAAGTGTAAACCAAAGACCACCAGCTCCAGGGGGTTTAGTGGCAGCGAAGTAGTTATCTAAGGATTTCCATGTAAGTTTGTGTGGGTTTTCCAGGGAGAGTGTTGCAGAGCAACATTGTCAGCATCTCTGATGTGCCAGGCCCAATTTAGGCAGGCTGTAAACAAAGCTTTGTGTGTAGCTTTCCATTTAGAGGTAATCGTTTCAACTGCTTTCTGACAACAAAAGATCGAGTAGACAGCGTTCAGCTGGGCATTTATTTTTAGAGTCAAGGAAGCTCTTGATAAGAAATTAAAACTCCTTTGTGGGGCATGTAGTAAAGGAAAAGACATTGTTCCAGAAAAATCCCACCAATTTGCAGTAAAAGATTAGGTGGGTAAGGTCCCCGTTTTCTTCCTTACAGGGGCTTTCAAAGATTTTCAGTTTGTAGATGGGCAGGAATCCAGTAGGCTTTGTGGATTGGCCAGTATTCAGTATGGGAAAGTACTGTTGCTATTTTGTTTGAGGTGACTGATTTCAATATGGTGTTCCATCTGGCCTCAGACATGCGGTTAGAAGAGTGATTGTCACAGTTTTTCATTACTTTTCTGTTTGCCCTTGATGTTTTAGGTTGTTGTAATTGATAACATTTGGAAACCTGGTGGCTCATCTTGTTGGGCTTATAAATGAGTGTTTGAAGGGACGGTTCTCTGTAGTGACATTTGGACTTGGAAATGGCTGTCTTAAATTTTAGGAAATTGTAGAATTGTTCATCTTTTAGATGGTATTGTGTTTGTAAGTTCAAGAAGGTTAGGGGGTTATGGATCCTAGTTGTTTAGGGAAAAATATGCCTTTGCAGAACCATGGCTCCCAATAAAGATTCTGGCCCTCATATGTGGTGGTAGTTTTGCCAGAGAGAAGCTAAAGTGGAAAATTTCATTTGGGAAGGTCATTTCTTACCAATGGTTATTATGTCATTTCTGGTATTTTTAAATCTGCATTTGGAAGTGGTGAGATGTTTGCAGTTGATAGTGAGTAGAACTTCAGCGTTTAAGTTGTCCAAAAGGAATTTGTCAACGTCCAGCCAGGTGGATGTGAAGTTCAGGTGTGGATAGCCAATATGTTCCCTGTTTGGCCAAGAAGGCTGTCTGATAATCTCTAAAGTTGGTGCGATGGACTCCTCCTCGGCCTTTGTGGACCTCACCGCGGCCTTTGACTTGGTGAGGCATGGTAAATTGTGGCTGGTCCTTGTAGCTATGGGGGTGGATCCCAATATTATAGTTTTCCTGCAGCATTTGTACAGTGGTGCCTCTGCCAGGGTCCGCTATGGTGTGGACGGGGAGTGCACTGAAGCTTTTCCCATTAGGAGGGGGGGGGGGTCAGGCAAGGTTGTGAACTGGCCCTTTTCCAACTTATATATTAATGGACTGAGAGACGAGCTGCTTAAGACTGGTCAAGATTTTCCGCAAGTGGGTGGTCGATCTATACTCACCCTACTATACGCGGATGACGCAGTCTTAATGGTGCACAGACAAAATGGTTTACAAAGGGTTTTAGACAGTTTTAATGACTTTATGAAGGACTTGGGCTTAAGAATTAATGTTTCCAAGACCTTTGTTATGAGTTGTGGCCATGGGTTTCAGAGGGGTAGGGTAAGGGAGATGTTTCTGGATGGTAGGAAGATAGCCCAAACTAAAGGTTTCACATATTTTGGCATCCTATTTAATCGTAGCGATACGTGGACCCAAACAATATCTACAAAAAAGCTTCCATTCACAAGAACAACTAGTGCTCTTACCATCTTCGCAAATAAGCTGGGTAGCAAGCCGCCAGGGGAGCTCCTGCAAATTTATAAGGCAAAATGTACATCAGTGGCGATGTACGGGGCAGGGGTGTGGGGTTATGTTAAGACCCTCCCTTTGCAACTTGTGGAAAATGCGTTTCTGCGTTATATTTTCTGTCCCTCAAAGCGCGCCCTCCTTTGCCTGCCATGAGGAGCTGGGTCTTCCTTATTTATCAGACCTTATTAAACTTGAACCAATACTCCTCTGGCATAGGATATGGTCAAAGGATCAGACACAGTTAAATAGAGAGATCATGTTAGATACCCTGAGACTGGAAGGGGCCCTGCAGTTCCCCGGGGCCAAGTATGTATATAGCTTAATGAACGATCTAGGACACTTGGAATATTATACAAATCCAAGTTCCACGTTATCAATTTCTAGAAAGGCTTTAAAATCAGGGGTCTTCTATTATTGGGAGCTTTAAGATTAGCAGGTGAAACATCTAAATGGTGTGTGATGCAACACCAGTTAACACTCACCATTGTAAGGATGGAGCCATATCTGGCCTTTGTACTCCGTGGCTTTGACAGGATACTTTTAACTAGATTTAGACTAGGCATTGTCCATAGATTACTGACATTGCCTAAAATAAATGATTGGTCACAAACTCTGAAACCATGTCCCTGTGACTCGCAATCTGTCCAGTCCACAATTCATTTAATGTTTTTCTGCAAATTTTATGTGTCATCAAGGAAAGTTTGGATATTGCCCCTCTTAAAAAATCAAGGTTTTAGACAACGTCGCCCTGATTAAGTAGGTAATTATTGGGGTAATCATCATTTTTATAGTTTCAATGCAGCCCCACAATTCGATCAATTTGAATGTCTAACTTTCTAATTATTCAGATGTTTTCTGAAGAGTGAGTTTTTGTTTGTGTTTTAAAGTGTTGATTATGTCATATCCCAATTTGATGCCTAAGTACTAGATGTATTTGGGTTGCCAAGTCCGGTCTAAGTCTCCTAATAAGTCCCTGGTGCCTATGGAATTGAGAGACTTAACTCCTGACTTGTCCCTGTTTAGTTTGTAACCAGAGACCTTTGAATACTGGTTCCATTAGGGCATGTAGGACTGAGTTGGGATTGTCCGTGAAAATTAAGATATCATCTGCATAAGCAGACAATTTCACCACTATCCCATGGAAGGTGACTCCTGTTACATGAGGATTGCTCTTTGTCTAGGAGGAGAGGTTTGAGATCCAAGAGGGAGGGCGAAAGTGGGCAGCCTTGTCTAGTGTCTTTTTCTAGTTTGAGTGGTTGAGAGAGGTAGCCACTAGTAGATATGGGAGCTTGGATTACTATAGAAGGCCATGATCTTTTAAAAAACCCATTGCCCATATTAAATGTTCAAAGGAATACTTCAAGAAAGGTCCATGATACCCTATCAAACAATTTCTCAGCATCAAGTGCCGTCGCTATAGAAGCTGAAGTGGATGATTTTGCCCTTTCCAGGACATGGCATAGGAGACGGTTGTTATCGTTGAACATACTACTTGTGTGTTACTTTCTAATTGTGGTAACACAAGATATAGGTGCCTGGCTAGTATTTTTGCATATAGTTTACAGTCCAAATATATTAATCAGATGGGCATCTAGTTTTCCCGGAGCAGAAGGTCCTTCCCTTCTTTGGGGATGGCTACGATGTGGCTTCCACTGTGGTGCCACCAATAAAACCGAATGTTGCGAAGTGGATAAATAAATCTTACATTGTCAGCTGTAGTGACTGGGCGAATGTTTTATAAAATTTGGATGTAAAGCGATCAGGGTTGGGAGCTTTGTTCTCTTTAAGAGTACTAATTGCATCAGTAATCTCAATCAAAAAGATTGGTTTGGATAAAGTTGCTTTGTTTTCTTCCGACAACTGACCTATTTTTAGCTTACTTAAGTAGTCAGTATGTTGATTCAGAGTGATCATCAGAATAGATATCCTCGTAAAATTGTCTGAAAGTATCCAGAATTTTCTTGGGGGTGGTGTGGGTTAAGTTTTTGTTGTCCTTAATTGTGGTTATCTTTTTTTTTTATTCTGTTTTATCTTTCAGATGTGAGGCCACCATTTTGCCTGCTATTTTGCTTCACACTGTTTGAGGCCTTCAAATTTGATAATCTACACACTGGATTTTTCTCTTAAATCTTATATTCATATGTCATTTATATGACGCCAATAATGATCCCCTACCTTTCTCCTCCTTGGCTCGGCAGTTCTCGCTCTCGAACTTAGATTTTTATACCTTTTTAAAAATTTAAGTTGCCCTTGCCAAGGTTCATCTAGAGCCCAACTCCCCCACTATTGCTTTGTTTAATTTGTGGCTCAAATCTGGCTATATTGCTTCACGAATTTATACATTTTTGTCATCAGCTTCTTCTAGTTCCGATACTGTTGCACAACAGAAGTGGTTGCATCATTTTGATAGGGAACTTATTGATCTTATCTCTCCTGAGACATGGCAACTGATTGGTAAGCTCTCTC
Source organism: Lissotriton helveticus (assembly GCF_964261635.1). Lineage (NCBI taxonomy): Eukaryota > Metazoa > Chordata > Amphibia > Caudata > Salamandridae > Lissotriton > Lissotriton helveticus. The sequence goes on along the minus strand of NC_136061.1, from coordinate 1,911,560,848 downwards.
TTTGCGATAAAATCGCTCCTCTCTATTCCAATTTAAATTCTTTTCTACTAATCCTCTTCATCGGACTCCGGTGCGTTTACACTCTCTGCACATTAAAGGATGATGATCTTTGTTGAAGTTGTGGCTCTGCTACTGGTGATTATCCACATATGTTTTTCCACTGCTCGCTTTTGCAACCCTTTTGGGGTCTTATACATAAAAATCTTCTGTTAATTTTCCGAATCAATTTCCAGCTTTCCTTCCCAATGATTTTGTTAGGGCCATTGGCTTCTCGTGATCCTCTGCCGTTGGATGCCTTAGATATGCAGTTGTTGGATCTGCTATTGACGGTTTCTGTTAAGGTGATCCTTATGGAATGGAAGTCTTTTTCTTCGGTATCGTATCATACATGGTGGGCATGGGTCTCTTTTTTAAGAAGTGCACATACTTCTGTTGATGTGGCTCATCTCTCCCCCGCTATTTCTAGTAATGTATGGAGAACCTTAGACATGTATATGGATTTGGCCTCAAAGGGTTTGGTTGACCAGTATCCCTTTGTATCGTCTACCTGAATGCTGTCTGTTCTTGTTGTGTTTATGTAGCGCCCAGTAGATCCTTTCCTTTTCCTTTCCCCTCTTTCTTCTTTGTCTTGTTTTATCTCTTTCCCCTTCTTTTTGGTTCCTGTTTCACTCTCCTCCTACGTTCCCTACTCTTATGATAATGATACATTTTGAAATCTATTTGGTTCATTAACGTGACTCTGGTATTTTTACTCCGGATTTGGTCTGATACTATTTAAGTTACTCTATCTATTATTGGATCGATTACTGTAATGAACTCATGTATTGCTTTTCTTTCCTATATCAATTGTATCATTACGTATTGTATCCTACCTTTTTTTTTTTTTACCCTTTTAAATCTTTAATAAACTTATTGAACTAAAAAAAAATTCTCATATTCATATTTCTTGCATGTGAGCAGGGAAAGAGTGTTCTTATCTAGATTTTTGATGTATATTAATTCAAGTTGTTTCATTTTCCCTTCGAGTTTCAGTTATAAGGAGCTATTTATTTTTTGGATTGTTATCTATAATATAATTTGATATAATTTTCTTTATATTGTCCTGGTTGCTCAGAACATCATTATTGAAACACCACATCTTAGCAGTGGCTTTAGGATTGGTGCCGACAAGGAGCGTGTTACTAGAAGAATGATCAGAGAGTAATTTCAGTGATACGTTTGTTTGGTTTATTAACTGTGTACGAGTTCCAGAGATTAGATTAGAATCAATTCTTTTGTAGGAGACACTGATGCAGAGAAGAAAGTGTAATCCCTGGAATCGGGGTGTTGCAATCTCCAGGCATCTGCTTGTATTTAGAGCAGATTTTTTGTAAGATTTTGTGAGCCTTGGGTGGGTGATTGTTATTGGTGGATTGGTTGAGGATGGGGGTCAAGTAGAAGGTTAAAATCCCCACCTACAACAATAAGGTCATTGAGGGGTAGAGGGCCAGTATTATCTGATATGTTGTTCCAGAATGAAGTATCATCATTATTAGGGCCATGAATATTCACCACATGAAAAAGTGAGTCCCTTCTACGTACCGCAGCAATGATCACCGCTAAGTTACACATCTATTTATCAGGTCAATTTTAATAGTTTACTACTGAACCTAAAACGCAAAAAGAAGAAGAAAGCAACCAATCATTGACTACATATAAATGCATGGATCACATAGATTTCCCTCAGTGTCTTGTCTCTTTACAAAATTCCATTGAAAAGATTTACCTGAAAGAGACACGTCAGTGATAGATTCCGTACCTTAGAATATCCCCAGACATCAGACTGGATCCAGAAGTAGGTGGCGTCATGCGGCTCCGCGTCCGTCACTGGCGTCGTCAGCACCGAGATGACGTCGCAGAGGGTACTTGGGCGCCAACCATGCGCGCTGACGTCTGTTCTTTTTCTGCGCCAGTAAGCGCATATCCAGATTGAGCATGTACCTTAGTCACTTTTTGAGACTTTTGTTTCCCTTTTTTTCCTCCTGGTGCACGTAGGGATGCCCAGCTTCCAGTCTTGCGGGTCGTGCCGCCGTAACATGTCGGTGGCGGACCCCCACGAAGTGTGCCTCTACTGCCTGGAGACCGACCACGACTCCCGGGACTGCCAAGAATGTCGTGCCATGGCCCACGACTCCCGGGACTGCCAAGAATGTCGTGCCATGGCCCGAAGGCTTTGCGGGAGAGACTCATTCCTCTCATCGCCGCTCCGGATCTAGGGGCCATTCCCGAGACTGGTCGCGGGACCGGAGCCGTCGCTTCTCGGGCCCCAAGTCTTCGCCTTCGGATTCCGGTAAGTGACGCCATAAAAAGAAGTCGAAGAAGCGTGTTCTCTCTCCGACCTCTCCCCGTCGCTACTCGGAGGCGGACGAGAGGGACAGGGGCTACGCCCCTGCGGCTCCTCTGGAGCCTGGGAGTCCCGCGGCCTACCCGCCATTCCCGGCTCCGTCGGCGACTCCCGGACAGATGCAAGAGTTTCTTGGTGCTATGGACCGCCTTTTTAGGCGCTGGGCTCCCGCCGGTGTGCCTTCGGGCCCCGCGGTCCTGTGTCCAAATCCTGCTGGCCCGGCGGCTCCGACACCGGTTCTGGCCCCGGCGCCACAGTATCCTACGCTGCTGGCCCCGGCGCCACGAGGTGCATCACCGCCGCCCTCGGCGCCACACTGGGTGCCGTTTATCCCACCCCTGCCCCGGTATCCGACCATTTTGATGGCCAGGATACCATCCAGTGTGTGGCCTAGCGGGCCACACACTGGATGGGGTTTTCTCAAATGACCCTAGACTTACGATAGGTTCCCCCTTCCCTCTCGCATGGTCAGACCATATGGCCGTCCCCCTCGAATGAAAATCCTATCATACTCCTGTTCCACTTTCTGATCCCAGGAATTGGGAACTGAAAAGAAATTTTAAGTTGATTAACAATGAGACTCTTGTTCCTCCTATGAATAGAGCTAGGCTAGCCCCCTTGAGGGATGCTAATGCCGCTGCTCGCGATTTTTCTATTTCTATTGCAAGTGCAGTAGACACGCTGCCCCCTGCTAAACAGCGCTATTAGGCCAGAAAGAGACCCTCAGCCCCCAGGTTCTCAGAATCGCTTAGGCTTCTAAGGCAGGGATGCAGAAGGCAAGATAGGCTTTGGCGAACCTATTTAGATCCTAAGGAGAAGGAAAAACATAGATGCCTCCTTAAAGGGTATAAAGCGAGGGTAATAGAGGAAAAGAAGGCCCACTTCTCAAATTTGATAGCCTCCCTCAACTCCCCTAGGGAACTGTTTAAGATCGTAGACTCCCTCTGTACCCTGCAAACGCCTGACCCTATAGTGGGCTCTCAAGAGCTGTGTGACAAGATTTTGACCTTTTTTTACACGAAAATAGTGGACATCCACACCTCTCTTGAATCTCTTAAATGCGAACTGGGTCCCCTTTCCTTACATGTTCCGCACCCCGTAGAACGCCAGGCGAAGGATCAAACTCATAGTAATCTTCTTAACTTTCCCCTTCTCACCGCTCAGCAGCTGGATCTGCTTCTGGACAAAATTAAATCCGGATCCCCTTTGGACCCATGTCCCCTTAAGATCCTCAAGGACTGCAGGGATGCCTTGTTGCCTCCCCTCTTAAAGGTGATGAATTGTGCAATCACGGAAGGTACTTTTCCTTCCTCTTGGAAAATGGCGATGGTTAAACCTTTGTTGAAAAAGCCCACCTTGGACCCTGAGACACTGAAGAACATCCGTCCTATATCATTGCTGCCTGCTCCAGCAAAAATGCTGGAGGCTCACCTTAACCAACACCTGACTGCCGATTTAGATGCCTTTAGCCTGTTGGACCCATCTCAACATGGTTTCCGTAGGGCCCATAGTACTGAGTCTGCCCTTACGGTAGTCATTAATAACATCCGCTCGAAGGTCGACAGGGGCCAGACTTCCCTTCTGGTCCTCCTCGACCTGACAGCTGCCTTCGATACCCTGTCTCCCTCAATCTTGGTAACACGTCTTAGGGAGATGGGGGTCGAGAGCCCAGCGCTGGGCCTGCTGACCTCCTTTCTCAATCTGAGAGAACAGAGGGTCAAGCTGGGAGAGTTTCTATCCCCTGCTAAACCTGTGCAATGTGGGGCCCCTCAGGGGTCGGCTCTGAGCCCCACACTCTTTAACATCTATGTGGCCCCACTTGCCAGGTTAGTAAGATCTTTCCGACTTGAGGTGTTGTCATATGCTGACGACACCCAAATTATGGTTTCCTTCTCCCACTCGGTGAGCTCTTCCGCTCTCAACTTTAGGAACTGCATGGAGGCAGTTTCACAGTGGATGATCCTGAATTCACTAAAGTTGAATGGAGAGAAAACCGAGGTCCTGATCTTCGGAGGAGAGCAGGATATTTGGTCTAGCGACTGATGGCCTACATCCCTTGGAGTGTGCCCCATGCCCTCTAAATCCGCACGGAATTTGGGGGTGCTGATAGACACTACGCTCTCTTTGGACCGTCAGGTCAGTAGGACAGTCCCCACTTGCTGTGGTGTCATCAGGATTCTGAGAAGGATAGCACATTATCTATCTCTAGAAGCTCGAAAGCAGATCGTGGTGGCCCTTGTCTCTTCGAGACTTGATTATTGTAACGCGTTATACTCGGGCATAAACAAAAAACTCATCCAGTGCCTGCAGATTGTACAGAACGCGGCGGCCAGATTTTGTTTGGATGGCCCCAGACTTTCCTCTGCCATGTTAGCCAGGAAGAGCCTGCACTGGCTTCCCATTCAGGCTACGATCTCTTTTAAGATCCTTTGCCTTGTTCATGGGGCCCTGTATGGAGCAATCTCGGAAGGCTTAAGATCTCTGCTAGTTTCCTATTCTCCTAGCAGAGTCCTTCGCTCCTCCAACAAAAATCTTTTATCTGTCCCCCGGGTCTCTAGAGCCAGGTGGGGAGGGAGGGCCTTCTCCTTCCTCACCCAGAAACTGTGGAACACTCTTCCTCCGGAACTAAAGGGACAACCATCTGCTATGCTCTTCCGGAAATCTTTAAAAACATGGATCTTTGCAGAGACTTATCTGTAATCTGGCATCTGCCCACACCACACACTATACCATCTTTTGGGCGCCTTGAAGCCCTTTGGGGTGAAGTTGCGCATTTATAAGACTGTATTTATTCATTCATTTTGTTCTGGCCTGGGATCCGAATTGGGAGACGGCTCTGGAACGGTCGGCGCCATTTACCGCGCCGTTCCCGACACAGTTTGTCCCTTCTATGACTCCGGCTCTGCCGCCGCGACTGACCCCTTCACGCCGGAGGCGTACGACGACTGGGACGGGTCCGAGGACCCCCTTGCCCAGCAATGTGACTCCGAGCAAGATTGGGTGGAGGACCTGGAAGACGTGGGTGAACTTGATGTTTCCTCTGATCCGGGGGTTTGCGTCTCCTCCGCCTACTATGGAGGAGGGTGCTTCCTACACCGTGGTGCTGCATTGGACTGCGGAGGCTCTTAATCTCGACCTCCCTACAGTAGCCCTCAAGACCAACCTCCTTACGGAGGTGCTCCAGACGGCCGCTGCATCGTCGGAGCCACTGCTCCCTTTCAATGATGCCCTTACCGAAGTCCTCTTGGGCACTTGGTTGCGGCCGGCCACGGGGGCGCCGTTGAATAAAAACGTCGCCAGGCGTCATCGCCCGGCGCCTGGTGATTCTGCCTTCTTGACCACTCACCCTATGCCTGAGTGCCTGGTCATTCAGGCCTCGATGTCGCAGAGTGCCTTTCCCACGGCTCCGCCGGATAAGGACTCTAAACGGTTCGAACAATTTGGCAAGAGGTTGTTCTCCTCCTTCTCTTTAACACCGCCTGCTTGTTGGGCTGTTACTCCCACGCAGTGTGGGATTCCGTGGCTCAGGTCTTGCCTCAGTGTTCAGAGGAGGTCCAGGCTGTTTTTCCCAAGCGATTGCTGATGGTAAGGATGCGGCTAAGTTTGCCATCAGGTGTGGTTTGGACACCACTGATTCTTTTGGCAGGGCGATTGTTGCGGCGCCACGCCTGGTTGCGTTCATCTGGGTCTCGCCCGATGTCCAGGGCTCGCTCATGGACATGCCCTTTGATGGCCTCTTTAGCAATAAGGCCGACAGTGCATTTGAGTGCTTGGGTCTCTCTACAAAGAACCCGGCCACTCCTGGCTTTCGTTCCTTTCGTGGCCAGGGCAGAGGCACCCAGTCGTGCTCCTCCAGAAACCCTGTGCAGAACCAGCCTCAGCGCGGCCGCGTTCGTGGCTTCCGCTGGGGCGAGTCTGGAAACCAGGGGACGGAGCATTCTACCTCTACCCCCGCTGCTTACACCTCTAAGCCTTCCTAATCTGAGCTTCAGGGAGCACCCCACGCCGGTGGGTTGCACGGTCCGCCACCACCTCCACCACTGGCGAGAAATTACATCGGACAAATGGGTGATCTGCCAGGGTTACTCCTTTCCCTTTAAGTCCTCCTCTCCAGCCATGCCACCTAGGTGCCACCGCTTGTCGGGGAATCATTTGGCTCTTCTCCGACAGGAAGTCACAGCCCTACTGGCCAAGGGGGCCATCGAGTGCGTTGCCGGTCCGGAAGTGGGGAGTGGTTGTTATTCCCACTACTTTCTGGTCCCCAAGAAGGACAAGGGGGGCATGCGCCCCATCTTGGACCTCCGGGACATCAATCGCTTCCTCCGGAAAGAGAAATTCAAAATGCTGACCCTGGCTCAGGTCGAGGCTGCCTTCGACCCTGAAGACTGGATGGTGGCATTGAACTTGCAGGAGGCTTATTTTCACATTCCTGTCCTGCCGGCCCACCAGTGTTACCTGCGGTTCACGGTAGGCCAAGAACATTTTCAGTTAGCCGTGCCCTCCTTTGGCCTTACCAGTGCCCCTCGGTGTTCACGAAGATAATGGCGGTGGTCGAGGATTATCTGCGCAGGTCAGAGGTGTCAGTCTTTCCTCTACCTCGATGACTGGCTGTTGAAGGCGGGCTCGCCCCAGGCAGTCATCAACCACCTCCAGACTACGGCCGACCTCCTGCATTTGCTGGGGTTCTCCAACGCGCCGAAGTCGCACCTGAGTCCCTCTCAGAAGCTCCCTTTCATCGGAGCGGTTCTGGATTTGACGCTGTTTCGGGTTTATCCTCCCGAGCAGCGAGTCCGGGATATTCAGGCTATGATTTCGATTTTTCAGCGTCTATCCCGGGTTTTTGGTCAGGGTGACCCTCCGGCTTCCGGGCCTGAGGGCCTCCTGCATCCTGCACCTTTCGATCTTCCTCCCGAAGTCTGTGATGTCATTCTGGCTGCCACGCGTCCCTCCACCAAAACGGTATACGCCTGCAGGTGGACAGGTTTGTGACATGGTGCACAGCAAAGGCTGTGGATCCCCTTTCTGTCCCTCTTTCTGAGGTTCTTCTGTTCTTTCTCTCTTTGGCCCAGCAGGGCTCTGCTCTGTGCACTATTAAAGGTTATCTTTCGGCCATCTCTGCCGTCAACAGCTCCCGGATCAGCCTTCTCTTTTCAAGTCCCCAGTTGTTAACCGTTTTCTCAAAGACATTATGCATTCGTTTCCACCCGTGCCCTTCATAATGCTTCAGTGGGACTTAAATCTTGTCTTGACCTTTCTGATGTGCGCTCCCTTCGAGTCCCTTCATAACTGTCCTTTGCGTCTTCTCACCTTAAAGACTGCTTTCCTAGTTGCTATCTCCTCTGCCAGAAGAGTGAGTGAGCTCCAGGCTCTTTCTTCTAAACCTCTTTTCCTTTCTATTTATCCGTACAAGGTGGTTCTGAGGACCCGTCCTTCTTTCTTGCCAAAGGTTGTCATGCCCTTCCACATTGGGCAGAACATCACTTTGCCCAACTTCTTTCCGCCCCGCATCTTTCCAGAGAAGAAGAGGCTCCACCCTCTGGACCCAAAACGTGCGCTCGCATTCTATCTGCAGCGTACATAGCAGTTCCGGGTGGATGATCAACTCTTTGTCGGCTACGTGGTTGGGCCGTGCACAAACAGACCATCTCCCAGTAAATCGTTCTGTGCATCAAAGCATGCTACTCCTTGGCCAAGAAGGAGCCTCCTGTGGGACTGTGTGCCCATTCGACCATGGCTACTGCAGCCACCACTGCTTTGGGGCAGGGCGTCCCCTTGCAGGACATTTGTCAGGCAGCTACGTGGGCCTCGCTGCACACGTTTACCAAGCACTACCGTCTTGACAGTCTGGTCCAGAGAGACGGCTTGTTTGGCTGTTCTGTGCTCCGTGACTTTCTGGTGTAATCTCGTTCGCAGACCCACCACCAGGGTTGGTATTTCTGGGGTATCTATTCTAAGGTAAGGAATCTATCACTAATGTGTCTCTTTCAGATACACAAGTTACTACTTGTGTAACGATAGATCTGTAAGAGACATTAGTTAGTGATAGATTCCTTACCGCCCCACCCATCCTCCCCGTTCTGCGAACCTATTACTAGGGTTAAGGTCATCCCCTTTTAGGCCCCTAGTTTTATGCACCAATGGTCAGTATCTTGCATGGCTCCGCTCCTGCCACGGAAAGTAGTGTACAGAACTGACGTCAGCGTGCATGGTTGGCGCCTAAGTACCCTTCGTGAAGTCATCTCGGCGTGGACGATTTCAGTGAAGGACGCGGAGACGCAGGACGTCACCTACTGACCCGCAAGGGTACTGCTGAGCAAAACTTTCCGGATCCAGTCTGACGCCTGGGGATATTCTAAGGTAATAATCACTAACTAATGTCTCTTACAGATATATCATTACACAAGTAGTAACTTGTGCGTTAGTTCCAATTTACATCCACATCCAGCAGTATACATTCTAGGTCTAAAATTACAGCCAAAAAAGAAAGAGGCAACTATATCAATACAAGGGGTAACATAAAGTTCAGCATTGTATAAGATAATATACTGATTACTTTTACTACTTCTAGTCTTTTGTTCGTCTCTGGACTGCTTTTAATTTGCAAAGTAGTTATTAAACTGTGTAACCTCAGCTTCCTTTTTGGTGAGTATTTCTATGTGAAGATTCCTTACCTTTGAGTATTCTCCCGGGGCCAGAAAGGTCCAGATTCCTCTGCAATAGCTCTCCTGGCACCGGTAGAGGGCACAGAATCCAGTACTAGATTGGGCATGCGATGGTGATGATGTCATAGAGGCCACATATCGGTTAATACCTGCTCCCTGGCGTCCATGCTGTTTCTTCCACCCCTTTCGACAGGTCTACAGATTTATTCTCTTGCACTCAATGGAGAATTGGTTCCTCAAATTTTTCCAGTTGGTGCAAGACAGACTAGTCACTTCTGAAGAGGGCTGGTTTCAAGCCCTGTTGTCGGTATAGTAGCCAAATGTCCATCAGAGATCCGCACGACCGTCAGGTCGAGGCATGACATGTCGTGACCTATTCCAGCAGATTTATCCAAAGACCATTAATGCTAAGTTTTTGATGGCTTGCTCTCATGAGGGTCATTGAGAATGCAACAGGACAAGGCCATGATCCAGGGCAAGGGCCAGGTCACCACCAAAGTCCTCACCAGCCACAAGATCTCCGAAGTACAAAAGTAAACACCAGAAGAAGATAAAGCACTCCTGTTCTCCTCAATAGTCAAATTAAACAGGTAAGCCCGAAAAGTCCCTCAAACCTCACCTCTGGAGCCAGAGTAAGTGAAGATTTCCAAAACAGTGTTACCCATCCTCCCCCTCGACCATGCATCTGTGTCTAAGTTCTAGGAGTACTCGGTGCTGTGAAAAGATCGATCACCCTTTATGCCTTTAGGAGGGGCCTGTCTCCTCTGTAGTGCTATTGGACCTCATGAGACTGGTCACGGCCCCATAGGAACTCGTTCCGGGGATGCTCTTGGTGCAATATGGATTCTGTCTGGCACCATCCCTGTCTTTTGGGCTCTTACCACTATCCAGTGCCATTGAGTGTTTTGGTCTCCTACCACAATCACCAGCTTTGTGACCCGCATCAATGGAAATGTTGGCTCGGAGTCCGCCCCAAGTCTAACAACCTGCAACAGACTTTGCACAGCAGGTCTGCCCGACACCAGATTTGACAGCACCTTGGGCGTCGGTGTTTGGTGCAACCCTCACCGGAATCCTTGTTGCCAGTCAAATCATATCACTGAAAGAGAGAGGTCAGCCTCCTTTTAATGGACCAACAGCATGCCTTATAACTGTGAGGGCTGATTTGGTTGTTCAGTCCCAGGATAGCGATGAAGGTGAATCTGAGTCGACTTCGGATGTGCTAGCCCTCTAAAAAGCCATTAGGCTGGACACCTCTCCAGACATCAACAGTGACCCTGCTCCAGGACTGGGCCCCCTAGTGATTGCGGATTTTCCCTCGGTCATCAGAAAAGCAGCCGAGGTCTTTGAGCAACTACTTCCTGTAGTGTAGCAAAGAACTAGTATCCTCAATGGAATCTAAGAGGTGGGGCCATCCACTTGGGAACCATTACTCTCGTTCAGCGAGGCTCTCTGGGATTTCTTGAAGGAGCCCTGGTTAAAACTGTTCTTGTGCTTAGTGGGCGACCGGGATATTGCTTGCTGGTACAGATCAACACCAAGGGATCTGGCTTCCTAACCATTCTCCTTTCACCAGAAGGTTTGGTAGTGCAGAGATCCTCCACGTCCAAATGCAATCTTTGGACTTTTCCAACACATCCTCCTGACTGGGAATTCAAACGCCTGGAAGCCAAAGGGAAAAAGGCTTTTTCGGCTGGCAACTTGGCCCTTCTCTCTCTGTGCTGCCTTTTTATTAGGGAGTTAAGCCCATGATCTCGGGACCATAGAAGCTATGGTGATCCCAAATCTTCCAGACCATCTGAAGAATCACTGTTCAGAAGTGGTGAGGGATGGGCACGATACCTTTAGGTATTTAGTGTTGGAAAAGAAAGTTATCTTAAAGTGGAATACTAGTCAACTGCATAACAAGTTAAATGATGCCACTCAGTTGGAGAATGTCCGCTCGTTGCAGAAAGGTTCCACAAATAATCTGAAAATCAAAAAGAGCCAGGAAGACAAATCTTATCAACATGTGTACAAATAAAAATCTAAGAAAATGTTGGATGTTAATGAAAAGAATGAAAAAAGGTCCAACTCAAGTGACCGTTAATGATGTTTCACATGGGTAGCCTACAAAAGAATGCAAGAGGAAGACTCTCTCTCTACCCGTCATTTAAATCTCTCAAGGTTCTCTCTTTACCCTTCAATGGAGTCTCTCAAAGCTCCTTTACCACCGTCTTGTGTCACTGAATACTTTATGGAACAATGAAGGTTAAAATAATGAAAAGTAGAACAGATCGTGCTCCAGGCACAACCGACTTGTCAGCCTTGTTACATAAACATGACACTGAGACATGGGCGGCAAGCTTTCGCTGCGTTTCTCTTGTTAGGCTTTATCATACAGCCTTTAAAAAAAATTTAAAAGGCCTATCCTCAAGTGCAAATAGCTACCCGTTGATAGCTCTGCTGGATGTGAAATTAAATACTTTGCTAACCGGATGGTGCCAGACCAAGAGGCCTGGACTTGAAGCCACATCTTGATTCTTTCTAGTCAATTGGGCTTTCAAGCCATGGCAAGTACCACCAACAATTGTGTTGCCCTATCCATGGTGATTGAGCAGTTGATACACAAGAAAAGGCTCCTGTACACCTGCTTTGTAAATGACACTGATGGCCTTTGATCATGTTAATAGAAATCACCTCTGAAAAGATTTGTATAGCCGGCATTTCCCATCGTAGAATCCAGCTACTATACTCAAACACCTCAGTTAAGGTCAAATTGGGCACAAATCAAACCACTTCTGCTAAACGCGCTCCAACACTCAGGCATGAGAAAGTGTTGTGATTTAATGCTTTTATGCTGCTGAAAATTGAAATTTGGTACTATTTTAAAAATGAACCTTTTTAACTTGTTTGAAATCAGGGACTATTTGCACTCTCCCCGGTCCACCACGAGCACCGCTCGTTTGCTGTGGAGGGAGATTCTTCTTTTCACTGGTTTGGAGACAATACTTACTTCCGGGCTAGGGTCAGCGCTCTAGTGTTAGAACGCTTGGACCACATAAAAGCATGTGCTGGGCGATGCGCAGCGGACGCGCCAAAGGCGCGCCTAAGGCAAGCCTGTCTTCGCCCGTCCGCGCCTGGTCGCCGCCAGACGCCATACCACTTACATCTTTGTGGAGGGTAATACAGAGGCCCGGAAGGAAAGATCATAAATACTCTAGATTGGAGCTGTTGGATATCAGGACGATAACAGGGTACACTATGGGTTATGGTGACTGTATTACTTGTACCAATCGGCTCCCCTCTAATATCGAGGGTAGCTTCACATGCATCAAATGCAGGTTTGAGAGCCTAACCCCCCCCTCCTGGGACGGGATCCCATACTATACAGCGCACTGATCCCAGGCCTCTCAAAACAAACTGGCACTGCTTCCTAGCGAATGTTCGCTCACTTCCCAAACATGCCATAAATATCTGGGATCTTTTTTCTACGTCAGCCCCAGACATAGGTTTCCTAACGGAGACTTGGATAAGACCTACCTCTGCCCCTGATATTGCGGTTGCGATACCAGCAGGCTATCATATTTTAAAACTTCATCGGTCTCACAAAGTAGGTGGTGGAGTTGCCATAATCTATAAAGATTCTATAAAGGCCACCGCTCTAGACCAATTCAGTTCGGATAATATTGTAATTTTAGTATTCAGACTGGATTTCCATCCACAGCTGAGTTGGAACGGAGCACTTGTATATCGCCCCCCAGGCCCTATTGCTAATTCCATCTCTAACCTGTTGGACATACTTGCACCACACGTCATATCCTCAGATAAGTTTATTCTCGTAGGAGACTTTAATGTGCACCATGATAATCAAGAAGACCCAGAAGTGATTACTTTTTCAAGGGAAATGACAACACTTAATCTCACAACTAGGAATGACGCCCCTACCCACAAAGCAGGTCATATATTGGACCAGGTTCTTTCTAATTCAACAGATCTTGTTTATATCTCAACTGATCCATTAATTTGGTCTGACCACTTTATGATTTCTTTTGACCTTCTTTTTTTTTTTTTAAAACCTTTATTGTGCAAAAAAATTAACAAATACGGGCCCACAACCGTCAGGCCGGCCACGATACTTTTAGCACAAGAGCGAACAATACAGAGTCCCAGCTGCACCAGGATAAATAGCAACAATCATGGAATAACTCCGCAAACGATTACGTGCCACCAGGAAAACAGGAGCAGTGAAGGTTAGTTTTAAAAATTTTAAAGTGTAAAACATAAACAGTGAAGAATAGAGATCAAGGAGTACTGAGTCCGTATCATTACTTCACATCATTAGCAGGTAACAGCATAGTATGGAATCAACCGTATAAGCTGGCATCTAAGACAACATGGCGGATCAAGGCAAAACAGTAAGAGCGTAAACTGGAAAGTACACGCCATGCACAGCGCCACCCACTCCCACTAACCCGTCCCTCGGACCCAGGACAGAAATAGGTAAAGAAAAGCGCAGAAAATAGAAAAGGCCCATAGAAATGAACTGTATGAAATTAAAACCCCCCCCCCACCCTACATCAATGCGGAGGCTACGGCCTACCCCCCCCCGCCAGTGTGTCTGTCGCCCACTAAAGAACCCGAAATATAGAGAAAAGAAAGAGAGAAATAGAAAAAGAATTCCCTAATATTGGAGGAGGGCCAAATTCTAAATCACCCGAACTCCCCGGCCATTAAAACTCTCCTCTACCCACGACCACAAAATCAGCGCATCCATACATAAAGAAGGCAGGGAGAGACATCAGAAATCGTTTCAGCACGCGTCGAGGAAGCGTCCCGTCCCGGGCCCCCACCCGTCCCTCAGCACAATTAACACGAAGAAGATCACTCCTAACCCTGGCCAGATTTCAAGCGTCCACCCAAATATGAACCCGGATAACACACCGCCCCAGATAGAACAAAGGGGTAAGATGGCCACCCTCTACAAGGAGAAGGTCCCCCTGCACGAATTGTACACACCCAGGCACCAACCATGGCATTGATCCAGAATAGTGCCGCACCCAAGTCCATCCAATGCGACATAAAACAGTGACTTAAACCCACAGCATCTCCAGCCTGAGCAGCGTAGAAACATAGTTGCATCCCCAGCTGAGCCACAAACGAGGATAGGGGTTCATCGGTCGACAGTGAAAGCTGAGGCAGGATAGGAAACAATGTAGCATCCACGACATGGGCTGGCGGCAGTCCTGCAGAGAATCCAGTCTCAGAATGTAGCTCCAGCTGATAGTTACGCAGCAACATTGTCCCCACATCTATTCCAGGAGAGACTCGGTCGATACCACAAGGGGGGACAGCCGGCGAGGCACTCTCCAGCCCCCGAGCGGCTGCTTCCAACTTCGCGCCGAGCGCACAGTAGCGATCATGCCAGTCTGCCCTTAAATCGGCTAGCGCTGCGAGGATGGAGGCATGGGTGATGCCAGGCGGCCGATCTAGTAAATCGGCAGTGCAGAGTTCAGCAAAGTATTCCGACCGCCGCTTGAAGCCATGGAGGGCGACACCTTCAGGGACAGAGACTGAGCCCATTCGCGCTGCAGAGGAGACGACCGCCATATTGTACACCAACAAAGGGTTATCTACTCGTATGGGTGGGTCCCACGATAGGCAGCTGGGGTGCGATCTCACACAAAATCCTGAGTTCCCCTTATTAGCGTGCAATGAATCATGTGGGTCCCGTCATGGAGACCCGTCCCGGCGTGGAGCAATGGCGAGTCTCAGCGGCCATGTCCGCCTCATCAAATGCAAAACAGCGCGGCTCACCTCAACACCGCTCTGAGGGGAAGAAGCGATGGAAACCCACTGCCGGTCGAGCAGCACTTCCTCAGGAGGGATCGGCGCGGGCGCCTGACAGGCGATGAATCGCAGCGGGGGACGCAGGCACACCACCCGTCAGTGGGATCCAAGGAGCTTTGGCCGTCTCCAGCTGGGCACATTGACCCGGGGCACTAGTCCAGGGCTCGGCACCGGTCGTCGAGAAAATCCGCCGTTACAGCCAGCAATCGGGCAGGTAAGAGCACCGGAGAAACGCCACCAGCAACAGCGCGCCATCCTCGTCCTTTCGTGGCTACTTTGCCGCAGGATGGTGGTCAGGATAGATCATTAGCGGAACAGGCTCGGGGAGCCGGGCGATTACACGTCCGTCTCCGCCGCCATCTTGGCTCCTCCTCTCTTTTGACCTTCTTAATGCTAGGAAAGAGAAAGTGAAGACACTTCCGTCTAAAAGGACTTTTAGACACTGGCAGAAATTACCTCCAGATACGTTTAAGGAAGTGCTCACTAAAAATAGGCAGGTTCCTACTCCAGCTACAGTGGAGGATCATCTTGAGTCTTTTCATAGCACTATAAAATCTACTCTTGATGCTATAATCCCAGAGAAAGTGTCAAACATGATGACAAACCGTACTCAGACCACTTGGTATACAACAGAGCTAAAGGAAGAGCAGAGCAACTGCAAAAAACTCGAACGTAAATGCCGGCGCACCAAAGATGGGTTAAGCAGAGAACACTACAAAATGGCTCTGCTTACCTATCATAAAAACATTAAAAAAAGCGCACAAAAATCAAATCATCATGCAGTTGGAACAATCAGGTAACTCTTCCAAAAAGCTTTTTCAGATTCTTAACACCTTTGTCAATCCTAAAACCCTTGATACGGAAGAAGAACCTACTCCATCTCTCTGTGACAACATCTTGGATTACATCACCCAAAAAATAGAAGATATTTATAGCAAAATAGTCTCATCCACTGTGCATAAAGATGATGCTGATATTAACCATCCACCCGAGCTGGAGGAACAAGATGTTCTTAAATAATTTCCCCTGCATACAGTCCTAGACACTATACAACTACTAAGTTCTGCTAAGTCAGGTTCTCCTACTGACTTAATTCAAGCAAAGTCCGCTAAGAAGCTGGCAGAAGAATTAGCTGAACCTCTCTGCTCTGTTCTAAACCATTCCATTATAGAGGGTAAACTGCCTAAAGCTTGGAAAGCTGCCCAAATCATGCCAATACGTAAAAATACGAAGCTGGCCTCTGATGTTATTAATAACTACCGCCCCATTTCTTTGCTACCCCTGTACAGTAAACTTTTGGAGAGACACATGAACAGTCATCTGTCGGCCTTTTTGGAATCCTCCAACTGTTTGAACTATTCCCAATCCGGCTTCCGGACAAAATATAGTACTGAATTGACCTTGGTGAAGGTAACTGATGATATAAGAATGTGGGCGGATGCAGGCCAGGCAGTGATTTTGATACTCCTTGACCTGTCCGCCGCTTTCGACACTATATCTCACCAAATCTTAGTAGACAGACTCCGTTGCACAGGAGTCCAGGGCCCAGCCCTGAAGTGGATACAGGACTTTCTCACCGACAGGACCCAAATAGTTAATCTAGGCCCTTTTCATTCCAAACTCAGTTATGTAGCGAAAGGTATGCCACAGGGTTCCTGCCTTAGTCCATCTTTGTTTAATGTCTACGTTGCCCCATTGGCGGCTCTGCTTAGGAAGATTGGGTTCCTCCCAATCTACGCAGATGATACACAGCTGATCTTTACCTATAGTAAATTTACCCCTGATGTTCAGAAAGTGTTTTCCAAAGGTATGAAAACCATCACCCTTTGGATGAAGAGAAACTTTCTGCAATTAAACGCAGGGAAAACGGATATCATGCTGTTCAAGGATACCATCTGGTCTCCTGGGTGGTGGCCTGAAGAATTGGGTGGAGCTCCCACCTCAAAGACTGTGGTCAAAAATCTAGAGTCCTAGTCAACAGAGACCTCGACTTAGAGGGTCACATCGCTGCAGTCAAAAGATCTTGTTTTTATGCTTTGAGTCTGCTCCGGAAGATCTTTCACTTTCTGCCGATGAGAACACGCAAAACGCTAATTCACACTCTGGTCTTGAGTCGATTGGATTTTAGCAATGCCTTGCTGATATCCGCTAAGGACTCTGACCTACAAAGCTTGCAGGTGGTGCAAAATACTGCGGCCCACTTGGTGACTAGTGCTCCCTATTGTGCTCCTTCCCTCTCTCTCTTGCACAGCCTACATTGGCTTCCTGTCCGCAAGAGAATTCGTTTCAAAGTGTGCTGCCTGGTGTTTAAAGGCCTTAATTCTATGGGCCCAACATATCTGACAGAAAAACTAGTTAGATACTCCCCGATGCGCTCACTTCGATCGGAAGGTAAAAGCCTGCTCATTATTCCTCGCATTAAGCAAACTAGATTAGGAGGTAAATCCTTCTCCTATCTGGCCCCCAAAATGTGGAATCAACTGCCATTAGACCTTCGTCAGGAAATTAACTACCTGTCCTTTCGGAAAAAACGTAAGACTCCGCTTTTCTAACCTTCCTCTCCCCTGTGCGGCTGTAATTTTTGTCCTTAGCGCGGAGATACCCCATTTGGGGTGAGTCAGGCGCTTTATAAATGTAATAAATAAATAAACTATACTCCCACAGAGACCTTAAATGTATTCATTGCTGACTTGAGTATCCAACTAGAGGCTGCCAACTCTCACTTTAGAACAGTGATAGTGGAGTGCTATTAAACCTTACTGGTGTGGGCCTTTAGAAAGTGTTACACATGCTTGCCTTTTTTTGCCAAACAAATGTCATAGCTGTGAACCCTGTTAAGACGAACATTGTTGTTTTGAGAAGAAAGTTTACAAAACAGGAGTATGGCATTTATCTAAGTGAATAGTGGAAAATGTTTTAAATACAAATATTTGGGCGTTTGGTTGGAAGTCCAAGGAGGCCATCAACAACATCTGAACTCCCTGAAATCAAAGGTCTTCACTCTGCTTTGCCTTTGACGCCGTACTAGAATCCACAAGTTATTCCTGTACCTGGTCAACTGGCTGATGAAAGCCAAGTTGCCCAATCTTGTGCAACATCATTTGCACTCAACAGCTTCTTGGTTATTCAACTTTTCATTGAATCATGCCAAGTCTCATCTGGAGCCTTCTCAGCGCCTCCTGTTTATTTATTTTTGTATTCTTAAATGGTTTTTAGGTTCAGACAAATTAGAGGTAGTAAGTGAATATAAATATCTAGGCCTTTGGTTTGACAGTGCATTAATGTGGAATACCCACGTGGCGGCACAAACTTCATCGGTCTGTGGATTGAAAAAATTTAATAAGGACTATGGTGACATGTCACACAGACCGTTACTAAAAGCATATGAAGCTATGATACCCCACAAGTTCTCTATGGCGCTGAAGTGCTCTATCGGAGTGGTAAAAGGGGGTGGGACCGGGAGGAAGGAAAGATAGTTAAAATGTTATTGTCCCTCCCTAACGGTTCCATGTTGCAAGCCATTAGATTGGAGGTAGGCTTGACAGCATGGGGGGTAAAGGCACAAATGTCATTGCTAAGATTTTGGAACCGCCAGATGCCCGGTGATGAACAGAAGATGTCAATTTGGTGCAAAAAGGAAATACAAGCAAGTAGCTTATATTGGGCACTGGAAGTGAGGAAAACCCTTCAGCTAGTAACTGCGCAATTAAAGCTAACCCTCGAACAACCATCATTGGATTTAGTTTTTACTAAGAAAATGCTTAGTGACCGAGGGCACGAACATTCCAGATCACAAGATCTGGAGTACCTGAAGCTAAAAAAATCAGTGAACTGGGTAAGGAATGAATGGGAAAAGGAGGTCTGGTTTCCATATTTGGATGTGTTACCCAGTAAATGGTTAAGGTACGAAATCATGAAGGTTCGGGTAGGTTTAAACCCATGGAAGATCGATAGTAAATTAAAAGTAGCCCTGATCCAACCTGATGGTATTTGTAAATGTGGCCTAGGTGTAAAGAATGACATTTTACATATACTATTGGACTGTACATTGATTTTAACAGTGCGTAAAATGTTTTTACGTCCAATATTTTTAAAATACAAGGTGAACTCCCGATCGGAGGTGGTTGCTCTCCTTACAGAAATGTCGTTTTTAGATATCACAATTGCGTTAGGGACATTTTTTAAAGCAACAAGAGAAGCTGTAACGGAGGCATCCAAGGAAGTTGGGAAATTTTAAGACATTAAGATTTTAAAATACGGAGAATGTCAATTTAGTGTTTTTATGGTTTTAAATGTGTATACAAGGTTAAAATGAATTATGATGTAAACTTTCTATTGCTAAGTGGATGTATGGTTTATAGCTTTTAGAGGATAAGAATAAATACTGGGACGCATTATCCTTCTATCATAAAGCGATTCGTACTGCACGAAAAGGTTACATCACATCACAAATACAAGAGGCAGGGAACTCCCCCAGGGTTCTTTTTCAAATTTTACAAACATTTGCTAAACCCACTGCCTGTGAAGCCCCTCCCAACAGCTGTGTGATGAAATTTCTTATTTTTTCACTAATAAAATTAATACAATCTATGACAAAATAGTGTGCACGAACCAGGCTACACTTTTAGATGTAGAACCCCCCCCCCCCGAATCTTACAGAAGCTACATCGGATATACATTCTTTAGACATCCTTCCCCCCCATCTCATTACAAGAAACATCTATTTTGATAAAACAGATTAAAAGTGGGAGTTCAGAGGACACTATCCCTGCCAGGCTAATGCCTGCATTGGATGAACAATTATGCCCAACGATTACTGATTTGGTGAACCTTTCACTTAATTCAGGCATCGTTCCTAAGGAATGGAAGCGAGCACTTGTCAGACCTATAAGAAAAAACACCGCCATACCTTGGTCTGACCGAACTAATTTAAGACCTATTTCCCTATTACCATTCTTAGGAAAACTTATAGTAAAGCATGTGAATCGCCACCTATCCGGGCATATTGAACTTGCCAATGCTCTGGATGACTCCCAGTCAGGATTCCGCCCCAAATACAGTACAGAATCCACCCTCTTGTCCGTTACTGATGACCTCCACATGTACCAGGACAAGGGCTTCTCAGTCATCTTGGTTCTATTAGATCTGTCGGCAGCGTTCGACACCGTGTCTCATACCATCCTGACTCAACGGTTGTCGAACGCTGGCATTAAGAACAAAGCCCTTGACTGGCTGAAGAGTTTCCTATCTGATCGCACCCAGAGAGTCACCATGGGTGCATATCGCTCAGAGGAAATAGAGGTTTCTAAGGGGGTGCCACAGGGCTCATGTTTGAGCCCCACTCTTTTTAATATCTATATGGCACCCCTGGCAGGAGTACTGCGTAGGCACGGCTTCATCCCCGTATCATACGCAGATGATACCCAGCTCCTCTTTCCTTTTAAAACTCTTTCCGCTGAGGTTAGGAACTCTTTTTCTTCAGGTATGAAGGAAGTGGCAAAATGGATGTCTACCAACTATCTCCAATGTAATGTCAGCAAAACGGAGGTCATGTTGTTTGGGGAGGCTAAAATACTATGGACTCCGGAATGGTGGCCATCAGAATTAGGAGCAGTCCCTGAACCTAAACAGGTCGTGAAGAATCTGGTAATTCGGTTTGATCACGACCTGTCATTAAAACCACATACAAGCTACATCTCAGGGATATGTTTCCATACCATCGGTCTGCTCCGCAAAGTCTTCCCACTTCTACCCGACTCTGTTAGAAAAACACTAGTTCAAGCACTGATCCTTAGTCGGATCGATTACTGCAATGGCTTGCTGCTCTCTGCAAACGAAGGAGTGCTGGCTAAGTTACAAGTCATTCAGAACACAGCAGCCCGCCTTGTTCTGAATGCCCCCTCGAGGACTGCCTCTAAGCCCCTCCTTGAACAACTTCATTGGCTCCCAATTCGACAAAGAGCCAAATTCAAAATATGCTGCTTGATCCATAAGTGCTTGAATGGACAGGGGCCGGTCTATCTTGAGCGGAAATTTGTCCCTTACGTTCCAGCACGATCCCTTAGATCAAGTAATGATTTCCTCCTCTTGGTTCCTCGCGTCAAAAAAGCCAGACACGGAGGTAGAGCTTTGTCCATCATTGGTCCCAAGTTGTGGAATAAACTCCCTCTGTATTTAAGACGATGTAAAGAACATCTTACATTCCGGAAATCTTTAAAAACCATCTTGTTTAAAAATGAAATCTAAACGTCAGCTTCATACCATGCCCGCTAACCTACCGGTTCCAAAAGCGCAGAGATACTCCAGCTGGAGTGGATTCAAGCGCTATATAAACCAATAAATAAATAAATAAATAAAGACTATTGTCTAAATAAACTTTGTTTTTACTACTACTACTATTCTTATTGAGATTTTTCCACAGGCAATACAGAGGTGCAACATGTAACACATCAACATTTTAGTACAAGGCACTAATAGTAGTTATGGCGAAACATACATTTCGGGCAGAGAGAGCAAGTCCATAAGGCCAATGGATAAGAATCTCTGTTCCTGTGGTTTACTGGATTGCATGATTATCAGATAGCAGCTGTGACGGTGACACTCTAATCAGAAAATGTAGTTACAGTAACTGAGAACAGTAACGCAGTAATCATAATAGCATGGACGCGGGGTGGGTGGGTCCCAATGATCTCAACTGCTTGAAGGGGGGCCTTTAAGGCAATGGCAATGGTTGGTAATGCAGAACTTTCCCTTCCCATTGGATACAAAACATTTGAGATACGGTTTATATTTCAGATGGCAGCTTGAGTCCCAGTCCAAAAGCTCCTTAGTGTGCTCAGTCTGTTGACTTCCGGCATCCTATAACTGACAAAGGAGGGAGTGGAGAGATGGTTTCCTAACTGAACACCGGGGGTGGATTCGACCTCCCCTTGCAAATTATCATAAACACTAGGATCCACCCTTGAGGGATTTCGTAGAGGATTATTTAAATCAAGGGTCATGTGCATTACCTACAATGGTTAGAAGCACTTAGTTTTTCTTAAATACCCCTCACACACCAAAAGGGCCCTTGGTCTCATGCTTCATCATAGGGGTCTTCGCGCCCCTCTACGGTACGAGGCGTGCTACTACCTGCGGAGGGTGGGAGCACAAGTATTGTTTACTATGTGTGGTGTAGAAATGAGTGAGTGGAAGGGTCAGTGGTGAGTGAAAAGTGAATGTTGAAAAATACCTAGCTCCTGTGGATTAGAAAACTTTAATATTCCGTGGTGCAGGTATTATTAAAAAAGTGTGGGTCGGAGGTGTATTGTTTCAATGTACAAAGCCTCCTGTGAGTGTCAACGTGTTTCGAAGCATGCTGCTTCTTCTTCAGGACAGATTAACAGATCTCTACCGTTCTGACATAGCTTGATTGACAATGTCAAAATTGATATGGTGCTATATAAACAGGTAGTGAATGCTACGTGTTAGAGACAGATTTGTCTTAATAAAAAAAACAATACCAAAAGGAAAGTCCTTAGGGGTAATCTAAAAGAGAAACACAGCAATTTAAAAATGTCAGATATGCAATGCATTCCGTGTGCAACAGTAGTGACCTGCAAAGGAGTGACATATACAGTGCTTATTCATCATCGTGGACTTAGATGTGATCTATTTTCACTGGTGCAGTGTCCTGTAAAAAAGAGACAATACAAGACGCACAAACATTTAACAGAAAACACACACTCTTCATGAATTACTCAATGGTTGACTTTGTAGGGTCTGGAGTAGTATTGTAATCAGATTTTGGGAAGTAAATAATGATGAAACATAGGGATACATACTTGTATGGAAGGTGAATGCCCACATGAGCCTTAGAAACGAGGGGGACAAGGTGCCGTTTGTACCCTGCAGGTGAAAAATAGGTGTTAGAATGGTCTCCAGTCCTTTGTGGTTATAGAAGGGATATTAAAATCTTAAAAGTCAAGGGTCCAAAGGCCGACTTCCCTATACCTGCTATGCCGTACTTACATGCACCAGGGTACTACCTCGTACAAACGTCTCCTCGCGGCTCCGTAGTTACAATGAGACAGCGAGGGGGCTCTATTAATACTGGCCTTAATTACTTTTCCCGCCTACTGCAGTCTAATTGCAGGGCGTGTAGACCCGGAAGAACCATTGCGTGCTGCCTGCTGTTGTGTGTCTGTGGGTGCACACTTCCTAGTTTAACCCGGATAAAGGATAGGCGTAACCGGTCCATGTGCCTCTAGAGCGGGTATTGTTTTGATTTATACTGGGTGCTCCCTTGTGTGTGTACAAAGTTACACCTTTCTTATGATCTCATAACAACCGAAACACATGTCAGCGGTTGCTTTTATTCATTCTAGGCTGGCTTGGATGGTGATTCACCAATCTAAAGCTGTAATACTGTGACTGGAATGGGAAAAGGCTTTTGTCATGTTCCAGCTTGGATTAGATGGGACTAGCTAATCCTGTGCTTAAATTCTTTGCTGTAAATATGACGAAAGGCTTTGTCACTTTAGCTCGGCATGGATAACACTGTGCTAATCCTAAAAACATTGCTAGAAAAACAGACATTTGAGGTGAGCAGATTCAGAGTGTCGGTGGTGTTGTAGAGTGCTACGTATAGGAGCTGCTCTCCACCTACATTTTTGAACTTCCCAGAGTTCCTTGCTTCCCTTTTTTGCAGTCAGAAGTCCGATTTAAACGTTTTAACCACACAACGTTGCTTTGCAATGAAAGGTAGTTGGACAAATTAATGTGTGCACTAAGTTGCAGTGTTTGCTTTTTTGTTTCATCTCCTGGTATGTTCAGAAGCTGTGATGGTGGGCACAAAGGTACTTCTTTGTTATCTGTTTTATTGGTGAATAATTTGTGGTTAAAAGTACCCATCAGAACAACCTTCAGTAGTGCTCTTTCTGGTGGATACTATAGCTATATGCAGATCCTCAATACCCTCCCTCCGCCCCATTCTGTAAATTGGTCTCTTTTTGAGATATAAAAAGGCAACTAGTTAAAGAACCTACACACTGTTATCTCCAGTTATTCTGTGCTCCGCATCCGAGGTTGCAGAAAGAGTCAAGAAAGGCACTGACGTTGGTGCAAAGGGGTGGTGCTTATATGAAATCAACATAGAGCCAAACCACAGCACGCGAGAGCACTGCTGTGGAAACTTCTGGATTCATCTGGCACTTGTTGGATATTCTGTAGGTGAGATAGGGTATCCACTAGAAGGAGCATTACTGAAGGTAAGTAACTTGCTCTTTAATAAAAAAAAAAAGAGGGAGGACGTGTCAACATTAGTATTTTGCTGGTGATCAGAGTCTGCTTCCTCATAGGCAGGCAAGGGAGATAGGGAAAACTTAAAATCATCCTGTGATAACGAGGTCTACTTTCCAGCTTGCTCTTTAGAGTCTCTCTAGGTAAACTGCCAGGGCTGTAGTTTATTCTTTGTGTTGAATATAGTTAAATGTGTTGTTTACCATGTGTGATCCTTGGCCTCTTGTGACTCCTGTTTGGTTATCTCATGCTTCTGTTTGGAATGGTTTTTATGTCTCAAGTAATGTGTATGCATCATAGAGTCGCACAATAAAATAAACAACTGCAGTTAATTGCCACAATTCACTTAAAAGTAACTGGTTACTTCTTGCAAGCATCAGTACATGTTCCTGGTAGCTTACTGAATGAAGTTGTAGATAACACTGAGAATTGACATGTACTGTTTGGACTTAATATGTATTTACTATTATAATATTCCTCTTGTTTAAGGTTGATACTCACAGTTGAGATAATAACTATAAACAAGTTTGTGCTATTGACATTGCAAATAACAATGCCTTTTATATTTGTTTTTGGTTTAAAAACATTAATAAAAGGCATTGTCATTTACAATGCCAATAGCTTTAACTTATGTAACTGCGAGACCTATTGCATTACAAATGCTTGTTTACTTTGTCATTAGCGGTACAAAAGAGGCTGGTGATGGGCGTCCATCACCAACCCCTTTTGAACTACTTTGTCATTAAGCATTTCCTGGGAGTACATTTGTTACCATGCTCCCTCCCCCTCTATGTACCCATTCACGAAGTGCTCTCTTTTCACTCCTGCACCTGCAGCCATTTTGCTTCCTGTGTACATTTTTCTTTTTCATTTTCTTTTTTATTTTACATTTTAATTTAATGTTCGAGCATTTGCCATGTTAAAACACTGAATTAAAATAAAAGCCATGCATCACGAGGTAGTGTCATGAAGTATGTATGCACATTGATGGCCGTTTTCAATAAAAAAAAACTAAAACATTCCAACATAGCCGTGCACGTGCGTTTTGATGAATGCGTGCATTGCCAATATCAATTGACACAGTCAATATTGCAGACTTATAAATAAGAGGCCTTTTGGCTTTGCAAACGCTTCCCAGGTGTTGACCCAGTCGTTTAATAAACTAACAGAAAATGTGCCTTCACCGGTAACCTCACAAGCTTTTTCCAGAAGCAAACAGCTGCCAGTGACATTTCTGTGAATTAGCTGAAGGTGAAGGGTAGTAATGCGAGTGCGCTTGGTATTAGCACTGCACCTGTGATGTGGAGTGGAAAAAAGTGTAGGGTAAGCCAATTACCAGGAGATACATTCTACTCCACACAATTATCAACAAGCTTGTATTCACCCTTTTTACTCTAAATGTTTGAATTGCGATTTAATACCATAGAACACACAGACAACACAATCTCCAAAACAAGATTTTGGGGCTAAGCAATGCTGATTTCCATATTCTTTTTACACAAATAATTTTTTTTACTTAACTGAGCAGGCGACAGTGTCATAACATTCCCCCATTCATGTCGCTAAAGAAGCACTCTAGTACAGCAAAGAAGCCACATCGAAACGAGACACGAGCTGCTAGGAGGGAGTGGAACCCCCCAGGGAATGATCCGATGAAGGCTGCAAAGAAACTGACAGAATAAAACAGGGAGGGGTTGACGTCGGCGCAGTGAATGCAGCACAGCTTTGACAATTAGGAGGCCATGACAGGAGAACATATCACTGCTAGACAGCCTTTTACACTGACAAATACAGAGAAAGTGAGGCTGTGAGAGCTGGGATTATGGGGATGAAGGAAGAGCGCTGGGGAGGGGCCTCTGTTTGACCTCATGGTCAAAGGTTTCAAATCCCTGTGGGTCCACTCAGCCTTTCATCCTTGTGAGGTCGATAACATGAGTACCGCTGGGTAACAATAAGCATCTATTATTCAGCACCAAGATATCCTTGGATGAAGGTGCGCTTTACAATACACGTTATGTTAGTGTCTTTACTTAGTCCCTCTTTCTGACCTATTCTCTGTTCGCTCACCTCATGCCCGTCCCTCTCATGATCAGTTCTCTGCGGCTTTTCTTGCCCGGCTATGCCATATTTCCTTACTTTTCTGCCTCTTACTTTCCCTCTCTCTGACGCACTCTTGTTAGCCCTTTGAAGTAATTGAAAGTTGACATGGAGAGCTCGCACTTTGCAACGCTTCTAAATAAACATTCTCTCTGTGCAAACCCACCCCTTCTGCTCCTTAATTTCCGTATGGTCTGGGACTACCGTCCACCCCTTCCCTGTCATGAAAAACACCACAACCACCCCTCAAGTAATTAGCCATGCGAGGATTTACTTTGGAAGGCAGGGGGTCTCACGACCCCCCGGCCGTATTTATTAAAATATGAAAACAAGTTAAAAAATGTAAAATAAACATTATTTACACAATTATTAACATGCAAAATTCTGTCAGTAGATTTACAGTAATGTAGACAGGTATGAAGGGCTAACCTTAACAAATGTCTAATACAGCGTGTTCCTAACCGAATCTAAAATCCTACGTATGAATTTTGCATCCTAACAATTATTGGGCCTACGGCAAGGTGGTTAACCGGTGTCAGATCTTTATTGTCCAGCTACGCCCTCACGTATGAGTGCGCGAGCGCAACAGGGCCCGGTTACCGGGAGAGTACGTCCCTCTCCTGGTTACCCCGTACGCTCCGTGAACTCCATTAAACCAAAAAGGAGGGCCCTTTCACTCGCGCCATTTGCTGACGTCATAGTGTATGTGCGGGGCGGCTAACAGCCCAATGAAAGCGTGACTACCTCCCCCGCACCCTTCCAACCAGGTGGAAATCCTGCCCCTGAAGTTCTAGGAGAGACCATTGGCCCCTCCCCCTTGGCGACCCCATTCGAGAATGGTGCCGCCCCCTAAGGACCTTAAATTGATCATGACCTTACCGCCACAGGCCAGTATAGATGACCGACTATCTGCCCCCCCAAAATCCTACACTGAAAGGTCATACCTACCTCGCAAAGCCCTCTAACCATGCCAATATGTTCTTTGTTAGCAAGTCATTTCCTGCATCAGTCAAGTGGACCCCATCCCGTAAGGAGAAATGATCCGCCCAGATGCACCCATGTGGAATACTCTGCAATTGAGATGTTCGGAACAGTTTCTCTAGTTTGTTGTTGATCCTGTTTACCGAGTGATTTAACGCCCTAACTGAGTCTCCCCCACCCCTCCACTGCATTCTGGGTATCAACTGAGACCATAATACGGTGCAACCCAGGAGCAACTTCGCTAGCCAACCCGCTGTCGAGATTATCTCTTCCAGCAGGACCCTCCTGCCCAGCGTTACTAAATCATTTCCCCCCAGGTGTAAGATAACAACTGAGGGCGGTGGGGCGTGCTTGTTGAGTAATTCAGAAAAGAAACCCCTAAGCTGATTAAGGCATAGCCCCCCTTTACCATGAAAGGAAACCCTGAAACCCCCATGCTCCGCCCCCCGTCTACATTCGCCTGAAAGGAAAACTGGTTTAGCACGTTTAACATAAGAATGACCAACAACCCATACTACATGCGTCCGTGTTCTGGCTTCCTGCGTTCGCCGTGTTGATGATGGATGTTGTTGATGACCCGGTACCAGTTTCAGCCCTGCATCACAGGCTCGTGAAACTGAAAGATAAACAGACAAGGCAGGTGTCAGGGTGATTGAACTGCACCTGTTGCTTCCGTGGCAGCCCCGATACGGAGTGAATGTGTCCCAAAATCCTTGGGGTTGAGACCCGTCTTGCTGATCACCATTGCCAACACTCGTTTGAACTGAAACTTGGTCAATGGGGTACCATCTGCGTGTATGAACAATGTTACCATTGCCACGCCCACTCTCTGCCTAATAAATGCCTCAACATGTGCCACTGGGCAACACGGATTGGTCGGCGCCCGGTATAATACCAAGCTATCCCCCCGGGCCTCCTGATCAGTTTTTGATTTCCGTATGTTTACCCACATTGACTCACCCTTTATCTTAGTGTCAGCCAGCTGGAGACCCCCTAACCTGTCCAATTTATTGTTAGCCACTAGTTCACTTACCCGCAATGCCCCATAAAAAGCCAGGGAAAATGCGGCTTTAAATAGGAGTACCTCCCCTGGGGAGCTACACTTGTCAGATAAGGCATCCAATACCCCTGCCAACCGTTCCAAACCTATTGGTTGTCTGGAATCCGCGCTTCCTGCATGTAGGCGCCGCCATCCTCTCAATGCCTTCTGCACTATAAAACTGCTTGTGGGATCCTTGATACCTGTTAGCTGTGCAAAGAAAGAGACGGCCGCTTTGTGTCTGCTAGCTGTGCCCGCTGAGCGCCCTTCTCTGTGCAGTGTGTCAATATATGCAGTAAAACTCCCCTCCAGCTCCTACTTAACCTCCCAGTCTTGTCCCAAAAAACAACAGTAAGACATAAACGCCCCTTCGTATGCCGTCCTGGTCTTGGGTGCTAAGCTGGCTGCCACGAGGTTCTGTAGTTGGGGGCACCAATTTGCCAAAGTGTTGTTGGGAAGTGTGCTGGTGTGGCCTCTGCAGATGGAAGGTGTTCTCTGAAAATCTGCATCTTAAAGCGAGAAAGTGCGTCAGCTGCGTTGTTCAAGACCCCTGGGACATGTTTAGCCCTAAACTGTATATTCAACTTCAAGCATTTTAGCACAATCTCTTTCATGAGGCGAAGTATAAACCTACACTGCGCCGCCTGTTGGTTGATACATTCCACTATAGTCTTGTTGTCTGACCAGAAGATCACAGCTTGGTTAGACAATTGTTCAGGCCAGACCGATAGTGCAACCCATATTGGAAAGAGCTCCAAGAAACCGATGTTTGTTGTCAAACCGCTTTCTTCCCACCACTCGGGCCATCGTTGTGCCACCCACTCGTTGCCAAGTATGGCACGAAAACCCACACTGCCAGCCGCGTCAGTCCAAAGACCTAACTCAGCCGACGTAGTGGGGGGGCCACACCACACTACTCTGCCGTTGAAATCCTCCAGGAATGCCATCCATATCTGCATGTCCTGGCGAACCTCAACTGACAGTCTAGTGCGATGGTGTTTGTCCCGCAAGCCCTTCATGGCCTGCGCGATTGAGCGGGAAAAGGGGCGTGCCATCGGTATAACTCTTAGTGCAAAATTCAGCTGCCCCACAGTCTGTTGCAGCTGCTGCAGTGTAACTTTCTTTGTGAACAAACATTGCTGTGGGGCTGCTCTGAACTTCATGATCTTTTCCTTGGGTAACCTGAAACAATCTTCTACTGAGTCCAATTCAATGCCTAGGAATTCCAAACAGGTTGACGGACCCACCGTTTTTCCTGGTGCGAGCGGGACCCCAAAAGTCCGCATGAGCACGCAAAATTCCTACAGTGCCCACACACACTCCTGTGAGCCCGCCGCCCCCAGCAAAAGAAAGTCATCCACGTAGTGCATCACATGTTGGTGCCCTGTTGTTTGCCTCATCACCCATTCTAGGAAAGAACTGAAAGTTTCAAAGTAGGCACATGACACAGAGCAGCCCATGGGCATACACATATCCATGTAGTATTTGCCCTCAAATGAGAAACCCAGCAGGTGCTGATCCGAGGGATGTACAGGGAGCAGGCGGAAAGCTGATTCAATGTCCGATTTTGCCATCAATGCCCCAGGACCCAGAACCCTCAACATCTCCACTGCCTGGTCAAAAGACGCATACTTGACGCTGCAAATGCCCTCCTCAATTGCGTCATTCAAAGATGCGCCCCTAGGCGCCGAAACGTTATGTATGAGCCAGAATTCACCCTTTTCTTTCTTTGGGACCACCTCGAGGGGTGAGCAGACAAAATTAGGTACTGGGATGTCGGTGAAGGGGCCCGCTATCCTACCTAGGCGCAATTCTTTCTCAATCTTTGACACCACTACAGCTGGATTGTGTTTGACTGACAGCTGATTCCTACATTCTGCCGTACCTGTATAACCACCTGCTGGGATGCGAAAACCAAATGAGAAACCTTCCTGCAGCATCCTTGCGGAAGCATGATCTGGGTACCTGTTCAGCCAAGGGATCATAGCCAGTACGTCAATGGGTGAGTGAGCGGCCCCCAATCCTTCCCACCTATTCCTGTTTCCTTCTCCCCCTGTTTCCTGAGGAATTACCTCTCAAACGGCATGTTGTTTCAGGATGGGATGCGTGGCCGCATATGGAACATGCACGTCTGAATTTGCAAGTGCCCGCTGCCCTGGTGCATGTTCGTCTATTGATGTCCCAACACACGCCCTTACGATCCCCACTGCCTCTGGTCTTATTAGTGGCCTCAACCCCCTGCGCTGACCGAAAGGGCTGCTGGGATTTGAAGGGATAGCTTTTGCTCCCGCTTGTACCCGCACCTGCTGCCCGACTGCCTGACAACTGGCCATACCATGAAACGGAATCTACCTTATCCCAGGCTAATGATTTATCAAATTCTCTAGCTTTCCTGAAAGCTATGTCATACTCTTTCCACCCATCACCCCCATGTTTGTCGCTGAACATTGTAATCCTACTCTGATAACAGGCCATTTCAGCCTGCAGGTTGGATGAACGTTCTGCGGTGATTGCCGTAAATACCGAAAAAGCTCTAACCCAGTTAATCAGGGTCTCCTCTACCCTGAACGTAGCCAATTGAGACCGCCATTTGCTAGGATACATCCAATCATTTTGAGACTTAGCATACTCCATTTCTCTGTTATCAATTAGTAATGAAAATATGTTCACATATTTGCCCGCACAAATCCGCTCCTTTGTCGCTTGTGACACATGTTGTGCTAAGCTCTCCCTTCTGGAGGGTATTGTACCTTCGTTTAACAACGGCAAAGCCACCTCCTTACCATTGTCAGGGACTCACGTTGGCTCTACGCTCTTGTCTTTCCCCGCATCGCTTGCCGAACCTGTTGTTTGGGGAGAAATAGGAGCGCTTGGCACTCCAACACCACCCCTAGCGGCCATGATCCTTGCTACCATTCTTTGGGCCTCTGCCGAGGGATCGGCCGCGGAAGGTAACATCCCTCCAAGTCCCAACCAGGGGAGTACTGCCGCTATCTGTGCCGCTAGTTCAGGGGGAACCTGACCAACCCCTGGGGGCTCACTGACCTGGGAGGGTGATGCTATGTCGTGCCCCGTGGATGGCGCAGGGTGTACCCCTAGTGCTAATGGAGTTACTGCTGGTATCACAGGTGTCACGGAGCGCCGGCGGTATGGCTGGAGCCGGTGCCGCCGGTACACTTATCGGGGTTGGCAGAGTTGGTGTGGGCCCTTGCGGTACTGCGGGCACTCCGTCGGGGACCATCCCGGGTGACCCCCCCTCTTACCCTTGACTTGGGGGCCCGAACATAGCTCCTCTTGGCTATCTCCCGCGTAGGCAACACATCTAACTCCCCCCTGGGTTGTGGGGGTACTATCACCCGCTTGGGTCTCCTGATTGCGCCTCCAGCTTTTGACTCATCTCAGCCACGGTCCGCCCCAACTTGTCCACTTGCCCTAATTTCTTGTCCATCGCTGACATCTTGCGCATCATGGTCTGAAACATGAGTTCCATGCGTGAACTTTTTGCGCCCCGCCTAGACATTCTTTCTCCGTGCTTCACAAGGCTACACTGCACAATAACACACTTGTGGGCGCAATGTGCCTTGTACCTGTACAAAGTTGGAGGCTCACAGGCTGGCTGTAAACACCACGCAACTGTTTACCGCAACACACCAGCTAGCCTGGGGGCTTGGGCGAGCGCACTCTAGCCCGGCGGCCCAACAGAAGCAGTGAAATGCAGGCCTGCCCGTGTCCTCGGGTCGCAGCGTCCACCGTACACTCTCCGGCAGCTCTGTCCGCAGCGCCCTCAGAACGTATGCCTACAATGAGAAAGAATTTAGAACAATCCTGCTCGAAGAGACAGTGACCTTGTAGTTATAAATCATATGAACATTCAAATCACTGTGATCTTAATCACCCCTCTCATTGGTCATTCAATAGGCTCCCACATTAACAAAATCAGCTTTTAGAGTGATAACAAACCCTTTACTATAAACCTTGATGGTTTAAAATTCAAAACAGGCCACCTGGGAGGTGTTCTGATATGCTCTCCCATCCACGCACTAGCCGCGGGCCACCCTTTTGTTCTGCAGTGACCCATAAGCAAACCCCAGTTCAATCAGCAGTCCAAAACAGTTTTGTATTATTAAATTTCCCTCCTGCAGCTGTACATATGGAGCTACCAGGGAGCGTTCCAGACTGGTCTCCCTTTCAAGCACTAACCAGGGCCAACCCTGCTTCGCCTGGTGTTTGCCTCGTTCACAAAGGAGGAAATAAATGCAGTCTCTGAAGATCGAACTCGGCGACCTTCCGATTATGAGACTGATGCGCTGCTTACAGGGCTAGCCTAATCAACTTCAAGCATAGGGGGCTGCCTTAACAACTGCGCTATCTCGCGCATGCTCCCAGGCTCCCAGCCCGCCTCTTTGTCAAGGGCTCTTAAAATATGAAAACAAGTTAAACGATCGGGCTCAACAGCAGCCGGTGGAGCGTCCTGACTCTGGCGCGGTTAGAC
This sequence comes from Lissotriton helveticus, assembly GCF_964261635.1. Classification (NCBI taxonomy): domain Eukaryota; kingdom Metazoa; phylum Chordata; class Amphibia; order Caudata; family Salamandridae; genus Lissotriton; species Lissotriton helveticus. The sequence goes on along the minus strand of NC_136061.1, from coordinate 1,911,528,086 downwards.
CACTCGGTTATCGACGGTGCGCCCCCGCAATACCTTACTTTCTGTTTATAAATCCTGGTACGCTCGCTACGCTGCGAAATAGCCCTGGAACGTCCACTGCTGTTCCCTCGACGCCGCGAAATGCCCCGAGCTAACTCGCTCGGTCCTCCTCCTCCTTGGTTTGCAATCTGTAAAAAACAAAATAATTTTTTTTAGCCCCTCGCAGAGCCTGGGGAGTGCGGGTGCAAGAGGGCGCCTCCTGCGCTCCCCAGGCCTTTTAAACCCTTCAGGCCACCCCCCCCTCGACCCGGAAGCACTCTTGCTGCTTCCGGGTCGACAGAGGGGGCCTCCACCAATAAGAGGTGTGGCGCCGCGGCCAGGGCGACTGACGCTGGAATCTGGGGACCACGGTTCGATCCCCGGCTCCGGCGGCAGGTTAGCCCAGCACCATGTGACTCTGGGCAATAGCTCGCTTAATCTTCCCGACGGCCCCCAGCGCCTAGAGACCCTTACGGGTGATTGTGCGCTTTACAAATGTGGACTTTACCAATCGGTGGTGGGGCGCCCCCAGCCACGTCATATTGACGCGACAAACAAAGGGGGGGGGGGCGGAGGGCGCCCACCACCGAGGGTACGGGGGGAGGGAGGAGCCGGGCCCGCCATATGTGCGTGGGGGCCGAGCGGCCCCCCCTTTCCTATGTCACTGACAGACTCCTCCCCTCACTCTCTGGGTCTGGCAGCGAGTGTAATCCTCGAGTCCTGGAGCTTTTCCATTTTCCGTCAGAAACCCTTGTGACCGCTTCTCTGTCCTGGCGAAAGCACTGCCATGCCAAGGCGATAACTCTCTCTGCCTGCAAGACGAATTGCGCAACATGTCAAACGCAACTGTTTCACGATATTGCCCTTCTGCCCCGTGACTTGCTCAGCAGGAAGTGCGCAGGGAGAGACCAGACAGGGACAGCCGCCGCAACACTGAGTCATTCTAACGTGAAAGGTGTTGCGACTCTACCATAGAAACGTGGAATTGTGAGAAGAAATAATCAATGAAAGGTAGTAGAGCGGAGAGACCGGGATGGAGGGGCAGAAAGTGGACTGGGGAAGAGTGGGGTGAGGAGAAAAGAGTGAGACATATGGAGAGGCACGGGGGTTCGAAAGGGGACCAGGTGGGTGACGAAAAATGAGTGAATGAGTATTAAGAGGCCAGAGAGGGGGAAGGTGATAGACTAGGTGCGAGTAGGAAGAATAGAGAAAAAAAATACTGACTTGGGGGCAAAAATGGGCATTCAAAGAATGCGAGTGGAGGAAAGAGAAAGCGGGTAGTGAGAGAAAGGAACGGGGATAATAGTTGGGAGGATGGAGGGAAGAGGAAAAAGAGTGATCAAGATTAAAAATGGGAAATGGATCCCAAAAAAAAAAAATATTTGGCATGTAAATCACGCAAACGATGTCATGTAAATAAAAGCCAGAGTCTGTTCAGAATCCAAAAACAGTATGTTTATTAACGTGAGGAATTGTTTCACCTTAGTACTGCAGATTATACCAAGGCATTGAGAAGCACTTATAAAGTATTATAATCTTCGCAAGACCATGCTGCTGCAGAGAAACTACACACACACACACACAAACGCAAGCCACAGAGGATGGAGCATAAGACGAGCAGATCTATAACGGAAATAAAGTCGGTGAACATCTGCGGCTATAAACCGGACATTAGGACCATCTTACCTAAGCCAATAATTTGGTTATAAAATGTTAACGATCCAGGTCTGTGTCTGGAAAGGGCACCAGACCCATCAATTATGTCCATTTTCTACCTCAGTTTTGCTTTCAGTTGTCACATATATGCTCCTGCCGACCTCGCTGTGATCACAGCGTGCAACACTAAACAAGGGAGAAAGAAGAGACGAGCAGCAAGCGCTGCCCACCCCTCGCGCACACCAGCTCCTTGCGCATGCGCCGCTGCCATGTTTAGGTCAGGCAGCGATGTGCAAGGACAAACAAAAAGTCAGAAAAGTGCGGCCTAAAACTGTAGTTGGCCGTTGCTTCCGGACTACACGGAAGTCAGAACAGCCACTGAAAACAAAGGTAGGAAATGCGCGAGCAACAGTAAGCCAATGGCAAGCAGCAGGAGAAACTACCGGCTGCTTGCCAACATATACAGATCACTTAAAGTCTCGCTGAGGCAGCGCATTTGCATGCGCTGAATCAGCAAGACCTAAAAATGTAATGAAAGCGGATTGTGTGTCTCCTACATTGGTAGTTGCTAGAATCTGTCACTGAAAAGATGATAAAACTATTGTGCAAAGTACATTTGTGCAGAAGACTTTTTATCTGCTAAGAGGGAGTGTATATCTACTAAATCGGTGGTTTGAGGATTTCCCATGTGGCAGGATGATTTAAATAGAGAAGAGGTGAATATTTTGAACTTCTAGTAGTTTGGGGTGGTTTAACACTCTTACTTTATGATTTATCTAAAGATGTGTTCGAGGCATATGAGCTGCAGATTGCACACTATGCATAGATCACATCTGGTGTTGGGCTCGGATGCTTGCACTTTGCTTTGTTGTTGTCTTGGAAGAGTCTTTTGTAGTCACGAGATAGGTGACTCCTTCTTTGGACGATAGTATGCATGGGCATGGACTCCATTGTTAGATTGTTTTTTTCAACCATTGGGTTCGGATGTAACTTTTACGCTCCGGTTCAGTGCCGTATTTCCAAACCTTTTCGACGCCCAAACTATCTACAACTCGACGGTATTGTTTTTTGATACCGTGATCTTCGACGCGCATCTCAACTACTCGATTGTAGTCATCGACGCGGGCTGCTGGGCCTATCGACGCTGTTCGGGCCCACAGCTCATGGAAAGGACTCCATTCACAAAAATGTCCCCAGTGTGGAGCGAAATTCCCACACCGTGACCATCACAAGGTCTGTAACCAGTGTCTCTCGCCCGACCACAACAAGAACAATTGCCAGGCCTGCGCCTCTTTTCAATCCAAGAAAACCATTTGTGATCGCCGGGCCCGACAACACATTATGGCGCAGCGAGCAGCTCCGGCACCAGTGGACCTCTTCGACGAAGGCCCCGATGTCCCGGAGTAGGATTCTGAGGACCTGGAAATCATGTCCGAAGCAGACGACTCAGACAACCACGTCACTCCTGGTCAAGGATGGAGTGCAACTGCCCCTACCCCACCCGAAAAAAAGAAGACTCTGATTAAGACATTGCCTGCTGGTCCCAGTTGCGACCGTAAACAAGCTTCAAAAGTCCCGTCCTCGGGCCCGGCTCCGAAGATAAGGGACAAACCTTCCGGTAGCTCGGGACCAAGCAAACCGCATATCAGTGTGCCGCAGGCGCCTTCGGCACCAAAGACGGGAGAGCAACCTACTCTCAAAAAGAAGTCGGCACTGACCACCTCGACGCCGAAAGACAAACCATCGGATCCCAAGCCAAAGTCTTCGGAACCCATAAAGATTTCTGTCTCCACAGCCAAGCTAAAGAACCCCAAACCACCTCCTAATGCCTCGGAGCCGAAATCCAAATCCCGCTCGACCCGAAAAAGTCGGTACCGAAAGCAGTCACCGAAGAGAAGGAACTTTTTCGACCGGATTCTGTTGATCCCAAGCCGAAAAAACTCCATATAGACCCCCAAAACAGGACTTGTGGCTACTATTCCACACAACTAGAGGATGCTGGGCACACCAGACACTCCTGCAGTGCCTGTAAAGAAAAAAAGACTGTGCCACTTCACCTATAAGGACCCTCCTGTTCTTCCTCCTCTGCCTGTCCTTCCTCCAAAACCTGTCTCTCCTCCACAGCCTCCAAAACTCCCACCTTATTCACCACCACCACAGGATGATATGATAATTTAGGGGGTGGGGGAGGCAATAGTGACCCTTTCACCGACCCTGATGATGACATGGACACATCACGGAACGATTGGGACGATTATGATGACCCAATAGATCCCCCAGACCTCGCTAATCCCCAGCCATATCCAACTAAACCATCTCCCCCAGATGACAATATTGGCTTTGGTCAGCTTGTAAATAGAGCTGCTGTCTACCATGGTGTTCACATGCATTCAGACCCTGTAGACGAGGACTTCCTTCTAGACACCTTCGAACAATCACAGAAAACTGTCCAAATCCTACCAATGCTAAAAGGGGCCATTAAACATGCCCCAGCATATTCAGAGACCCAGTGAGAGTTAGAATTCTCAATCCCAGGATTGACAAAAAAATATACACCTGGTCTAGATGATATCACCTACATCAAAGGGCAGCTACCCTTAGATTCACTAGTGGTAACTAACGCTAGGAAACGGGCCAACTCTCAAACCTCCGGTGACGTACCACCTCCGGATAAGGAATCTAAGTTGTTAGATGCCTCTGGCAAGAGAGTTGCCGCCCAAGCAGCTAATCACTGGCGCATAGCCAACACCCAAGCATTACTTGCTAGGTACAAAAGGGTTTCTAGTCGGTCATAGTGAGCCCTATTACAACATTTACCTGATCAATACAAAACCCAGGCAAATGATTTAATTCAAAAGGGCATATTAATAACCAACGCATCAATCAAGTGTGCCCTTGATGCAGCAGACTCAGCCTCTAGGTCCATTAACACTAGTGTGATACTCAGACGACATGCCTGGTTACGCATTTCAGGTTTTAAACAGGAGGTACAAACAACTATCCTCAACCAGCCGTTCAATCAGGAACAACTTTTTGGACCGGCTGTAGACCACACTCTAGAAAAGATGAAAAAGGACACGGAGACTGCTAAATCCATGGGAGCATTATGGTCTCCATCTACACATGGGTCCTTTTGTCACTCCTTCTATAGAGGAGCATCTAAAAACATTGCAACAGACACCGCCTCCTCTTCCTACAAAACCACCACAAAACATCCCCCAACAGAGCATATTTTAGAGGCGGATATAGGGGAAATAACAAAGGGAGAGGCCGAGGTAAGAACAACACTCGCGCCTCCCCCACTAATAAACAGTGACTTCCCTCCACTCCCTCCAGACTATTCCACTCCGGTCGGGGGAAGACTCTCACAGTTCCTACCTGTCTGCGATTCTATCACAACAGACAAGTGGGGAAGACACATTATCCAGTATGGTTACTGCCTGGAACTTACAGCAACTCCGCCCACCATACCACCCAAACAGCGTCCAATGTCCACGGAACACCTCACACTCTTAAAACAAGAGGTTCTCTCACTGCTTTAAATGCATACAGCATCAAAGGCACAGGGGTTTATTCGCTGTATTTCCTAATCCCCAAAAAGGACGGGACCCTAAGGTGAATACTCGATCTCAGACCCCTCAATCTCTATATACAGTCAGATCATTTTCATATGATCACTCTCCAACAGGTCCTCCCACTGCTGCAACAAGGCGACTTCCTTCCCATACTAGATCTCAAGGATGCCTGTTTCCACATACCCATAGACCCTGCTCACAGGAAGTTTCTAAGGTTCATAGTGGACGGACAACACTATCAGTTCAAAGTCCTTCCATTCGGGATGACCACCGCACTCAGAGTGTTCATAAAAGTGCCTTGCGGTGGTAGCAGCACACTTAAGAAGGCAATCAATACATGTCTTTCCATATCTTGGCGACTGGCTAATAAAAGCCAAGTCATTCAACCAGTGTGTTCATCACACTCATCAAACCATCCAGCTGCTACACAACTTGGGATTCACAGTAAACTACCCCAAGTCAAATCTTCAGCCCTCCCACATACATCAGTATCTAGGGGCCACAGTAGACACCTCCAGAGCTCTGGCATATCCCAATCCAGCCAGGATAGCCAGTATGCAAGCCCTAATCACCAAATTTCAACCACAGCACTCCCTCCCAGCAAGGGTATTCATGCAACCCATAGGAATGATATCCTCTTGCATCTTTATTGTACTTCATGCAAGACTTCATATGCGGCCCTTATAGGAATGCCTAGCACGTCTGTGGAACCGGGCTCAAGGACAACTTACAGATCTGGTGTTGATGGAAAGTCGCACACATCGCTCTCTGCAGTTGTGGAACACACAACACCTGTCCAAAGGGCGGCCGTTTCTCGAGCCAGTTCCACAGATAGTGCTAACAGCACACGCATTACTTACCGGTTGGGAAGCCCATCTCCTAAACCATACAATTCAAGGCAAATGGACCACTCAACAAAAACTGCTCCATATCAATCACCTAGAATTATTGGCAATATTTCTAGCATTAAAATCATTCCAAGTACATCTACAGCACAAGACTGTCCTAGTCCGGTCGGACAACATGACAGCCATGTATTATATACAGAAACAAGGAGGAACACATTCTTTGCAGCTGTCCCAGCTCGCACAAAACATTTGGAGATGGGCTATTCCACAAAACTTATACCTGATGGCAGAACATATTCCAGGAGTTCACAATCAGATTGTGGATCTCCTAAGTCGGCAGACACAGCAGACACACGAATGGGAACTTCAACCTCAAGTTCTTCAACCATTTTTACAAATGTGGGGTCAACCAGACATAGATCTATTCGCTACACACGCAAATGCAAAATGCCCAAACTTTGCCACCAGGTTTCCACACCCGTTGTCCAAAGGAAATGCAATATGGACGAACTGGTCAGGCAGATTTGCGTACGCTTTTCCACCACTCCCACTGATTCCCCTTGTAGTACGCAAGCTCAGACAACAGTCTCTCAAGATGATCTTGGTGACTCCCACATGGGCACGCCAACCGTGGTTCACAACCCTACTGAAATTCTCAGTAGTTCCACACCAAAAACTACGCCTCTCCTCAACATTGCTAACGCAGAACCATGGAGAGATAAGGCACCCCGATCCAGGTCAACTGAATCTAGCGATCTGGCTCCTTACACCGGACTGTATGAACATCATTAAAAAAGCCAGATGCCCTACTACTAGAGCTTGCTATACAGCAAAATGCAAACGATTTGATATCTATTGCAATAATTATACAGCAAAATGGAAAAGATTTGTTATCTATTGCAATAACAATCATATTGATCCGCTGGATGCTTCCATCCAGGACATCATTTGATACTTGTTACACTTGCAAATATGTAATCTAGCATATTCATCCATACGATTACATCTAGCAACACTTGCTGCTTATTTACAAAACCGACAACACTTGTCACTATTTAGAGTACCTGCAATTAAAGCCTTTAGGGAGGGCCTTAAAAGAATAATTCCTCCCAGACTGCCACCCTCTCCGGTGTGGAATTTAAACATTGTTCTTACAAGGCTCATGGGTCCCCCATTTGAACCTCTACATAAATGTGAACTTCAGTTCCTCACATGGAAAGAAGCTTTCCTTGTCGCAATTACCTCTCTCAGAAGGGTAAGTGAGATCCAGGCTTTAACCATACAAGAACCATTCTTACAAATACATCGTAACAAAGTGGTTCTCAGAACAAATCCAAAATTCCTTCCAAAAGCCATCTCTGCTTTTCATCTTAACCAGTCAGTTGAATTACCTGTGTTTTTCCAAAATCTAGATTCTGTGACAGAAATAGCTCTCTACACGCTAGACATCAAAAGAGCACTACTTTATTACATTGACCGGATTAAACCCTTTCGAAAAACAAAACAAATGTTTGTAGCTTTCTCCCCGCCTCATAAAAGTAACCCCATCTCAAAAGTTGGGATCGCCAGGTGGATAGTTAAATGCATTCAAATATGCTACCAAAAGGCTAAACGCACATTAACAATTCCCCCTAGAGCGCATTCAACCCGCTAACTCGGGGCTCCCATGGCATTCTTAGGAAACATTCCCTTAGAGACATATGTAAAGCAGCAACATGGTCAATACCACACACCTTCACCAAACACTATTGTGTTGACGTGCAGACTAAACAACAGGCTTCTGTAGGCCAGGCTGTTCTTAAAACACTGTTTCAAACCACTGCAACAGATACAGTTGACCACTGTTAGGGGAGACACTGCTGTACAGCGAATGCATAGTGTACAATCTGCAGCTCATATGCTTCGAACGGAAAATGCTACTTTACCAGTATGCATCTGTTCTTGGCATGTAGAGCTGTAGAGTTGTACACGCCTACCCGCCTCCCCGGAACCTGTATCTGTTCCAGTATTATCTTAATTAGATACATTCACATGGACATCTCTTACTTCTTACTGACTCAATCATTTCCCATCATGGTGATAAACAATCTAACGCTGGAGTCGATGCCCATGCGCACTATCGGCCAAAGGAGGAGTCACCTATCTCGTGACTCCAAAAGACTCTTCCAAGACAACAACAAAGTGCAAGCATCCGAGCCCAACACCAGATGGCGATCTATGCATAGTGTACAACTCTGCAGCTCTACATGCCAAGAACAGATGCATACTAGTAAGTAGCATTTTCCTTTTTTTAAAACACATACATTCTTCTAACTTAGATTTTGTATGTTATTTTCCAGGAATCTTTGAAAACACAGGCATCAATCATAGAAGAAACAAAAGACGAGGCACATCACAAAGGAGTCCCTGATTTTTGGCTGACAATATTTCGAAATGTAGATCTGCTGTCTGCATTAGTTCAGGTAACTACGCTTTTAAAATATTACTACTGCTGTCCACTTCAGTAACATTACAAAAAATAAGGCCCTGTATGTACGATGTGAAACAGTTTGTTTATTATGTTAATGTTTTTGCAAACATTTTATTTAAATTAATTTGTATAGCACACTAACCACCCGAGGGGTATTCATGTGGTTGAGCAGCTTGTGTAGGTGTGTGGTCCCCAAGGAAATATTTAAAGAGCCAAGTCTGCCCCTTCTCGTGGAAATCAACGAGTGAGTAAGAGGCTATGATGTGTTGAGGAAGGTCATTCCATGCCTTGTGTTCGATGTAGGGGAATTAGTTTTTATGTATTTTACAAAACCAACTTGTAGGAGGCTGTCTTAGTATATGGTGCACACTGATTTAAGTGAAGCACCTTGCACTAATCCAGACGACCCTTACAGTGAATTTAGTGGTCCTAGACAACCATAGAAAGCTCTCCAAGTGGTAGCTGTGGAGAGTAGCCTTTAGCCTTAGTCCAGAAGGAGTGTTAAGCAGCTTGTTTTACCAGAACTAATCATAAAGTGTTGGTTAAACGAAAAAGACCTACACAGTGTAGTTATATTTGTTATAGACACTCACTAACACATTGGTATATCTCCTAACCGGACATATGAACACAAAACACACAATATTTCAAAGGTAGATAGGTAAGTAAGCACAAATACACAGTTGTCTCTAGGAGGATACCAAACCAAATACTAAAAAAGTGGAATGCGAACTGCGACCAAAGTCCGGACTTGGACCAGAAGACTCGGAAAAGCTGGGGTCAAAAGGAACCACCCAAGGCAAGTACCCAGGAGCCCCAGAGAGGCTGTGTGTAGAGCAGGACTGGTCTCGGAGCCAACACCAGTCCTCCTCTAAGTCTTCGCACTCTGGGTCAGGTAAGTCGAAGCACAAAAAAGTCAAAGAAGCATCGTGCCTCTTCAACTTCTTCCCATCCGTCAGCCGACTCGATGAGGGATGTGGGTGGTGCCCCTCCCGTGGCTCCACGTGCAGAGTCCGTAGGGTCGGCTCTCGGTTTTCCACCCCTTCCTGGGACCGGGAGTGACCCCTGCCCAGTTTTGTCAGTTCTACGAAGCAATGCATGCCATCTTTGGAGTCAGCTGTGGGCCCTGGGCCCTTGTGGAGTGGTGTGGCTCACTGGTTAGAGGCGGCAGACCCAGAAGCAGAGAACGGCCCGGGACCAGGGTTCAATTCCCGACGCGGCAGGGTCGTGGACCAGGGTCAGCGGACTCGATAATTCTCGCCTCGGTGCCTACTCTAACCAGGGATCACACTCGGCAACTCTGGGCATTAGCTTGCCTCATCTCTACAACGGCCCCCCACATTCGCCGGTGATGCCTGGTTTCACCTTGGAGATACCCAGTAGGGACCATCTCACAGGGATAGCTAGGACGGGTTCCCCAGCGGTCTACAGCGCCAGGACGCCTCAGGGCAGCAGTGCGCTTTACAAGACACATACATTTACATTTACATTTACATTCAGGCCTGGATCCGGATCGGTGCCGGTTGACCAAGTTACAACTCACCTGGCGCAGATTCCACCGGCACCACGTCAGCCACCGGCGTTGGCTGTGTCCCCAGCCGACGTCGACCCCGGCCACCACCTCGAGGTAGACACTGAGTCGGACCAGCGTCGACCGACGTCTGCGGCTACTTTTGTGCCACTGTTCTACCCTGTCTCTTTGAGACCAGATTGGCAGCCAGAAGAGGGTGAGGAGGACTGTGAGGAGTCTGGGGACCTTTTAACCGACCAGTTGGTGTACGAAAAGGACTGGCGAGAGGAACTGGGGGAAAACAGTGGTCCGGATACCTCTCCAGACCTTGGCATGATGTCTCCTCCTACCAGCGGCTACGGAGGAGGGAGCGTCATATGCAGTGGTTTTGGGTAGGACGGCCGAGGCTCTCCACCTTGAGCTACCTACGGTTGCTGTCAAGACTAACCTCCTGACAGGTGCTTCAACCGGCAGTGAGTTATTCGGAGCCCCTGCTGCTGTTAAATGAAGCCCTCACGGACATCTTTTTGGGTACGTCTGCCCGACGCCACCGCCCGGCCCCGGGCGACCCCACTTTACTCTCCCAACACCCCACCCCTGAGAGCTTGGTAGTACAAACCTCCACTTCTAAAGGCACCTTTCCTACCGCACCACCGGATAGGAAATCCACAAAGCTGGACCACCTTGGGAAGAAAATGTTTCTTCCGCCAGCTTGGGACTGCGGTCGGTAGACACTGCATGTCTGTTGGGTCATTACACCCACTCGGTGTGGGATTCGGTGGCGCAGGTGCTGCCTCAGTGCCGGGAAGAGGCCCGGGCCGTACTCTCCCATCTGAAAGAAACACATCTGAAAGAAACAGGTTAGTATTAGATTCCTTACCTTAGAATATCCCCAGGCGTCAGTCTGGATCCGGAAACTTTTGCGTAGCAGTACCCCTGCGCGTCGGTAGGCGTCGTCTGCAGGCGTCCCCTGCGGCTCCGCGTCGTCGGCGACGTGCGCCGTGATGACGTCGCTGGAGTATATAGACGCCGCCTCCGCGCGCTGACGTCAGTTCTTCTTTTTTCCGCGCCAGTTAGCGCAGATCCGAAGAGCAGTACTCCGGTCTTTTGACCTAAGTTTTGTTAACTCTAACTCTTTCAGGTGCCGGTAGGATGCCCGGTTTTAAAAGTTGTGACGGGTGCGACCGCCTGATGTCGGTCACCGACCACCATCGACTCTGCCTCCGGTGTCTGGGCGCGGACCACGACGTGGAGTCCTGCGTCGACTGCCGGGCCTTGACGAGTAAGGCTAGGCGGGAGCGGTTCCGCAAGCTACTCGAGCTCCGGGTGTCGGCCCCGCGTCGAGAGCGGTCCCGGTCCGGACGGAGGTCGAGGGAGCGGTCGAGAGAACGGTCGCGGAGCCGCCACGAGCGCTCCGGAAGTCGTCACCATTCCTCCGGTTCCTCAGGTAAGCGACACAAGAAGTCGGGGCGTCGTCATCGTACCCCCGACTCCCCCCGACGCCCGCGTGATGCGGCCGGGGGTTCGGTGGCCCCACCCCCGCGTGGGTCGCCGACGCCGTCTGCCCCCATACCCGTCGGTCCCTGGGGAAGGCGCGTCGCGCGAGGAGATTGAGGAGTTCCTCATGGCTATGAGGGCGCTGTCTCCTCCGGCGGGGCCTGCGGGCCCGTCGGTCCCGTCTGGGGGCCCGAGCGGTTCGGGTGCTCCTGCCCCGACGCCGCCGGCGGTTCCGGCCCCGGCGCCGCTGGGCCCTTCAGGGTCGTCGCCGGCTGGTCAACCGGCCTCTCCGGCGCCGATTCCATCGGGGCAACCCGTGGTGCCGCCTCCGCGCGGTGCCGTGACTCCGACGCCGGTTCCGGCCGGCGTCGGGGCGCCGGCGGCGCCACCCCCATTCCCTCTCCGGACGCGGAGTCGGACCGGCATCGTCCGACGCCGAGTCCGGCGCCGTTGGGGCCCCTTGGCTCCGAGGAGCCGGTCTATATCGTTGACTCAAACTATGGCGATGAGGACGATTATGGAGAGGGTTGGGAGGGGTCTGAGGACCCTCTGTCACGAGAATGCCAGTACGACGTGGACTGGGCAGGTGACTTGGGTGATGCCAGTGGTCTGGACGAATCGCCTAACCCTGGGTTTGTCTCGCCTCCCACTGTGGCGTCGGAGGCTGGGGCTGCCTATTCGGTGGTACTGATGAGGGCTGCCAAGGCCTTGAGCCTTGAGCTCCCCGTCGCTAAGGTGAAGCCTAACATCCTCACCGAGGTATTCAAACCGCAGTCATGCCCACAGGAGCCTCTGCTGCCGTTTAATGACGCCTTGACGGATGTCCTTTTGGGCACGTGGTCCAGGCCCGCTTCCGGTTCACCTGTTGATCGGAACGTTGCCAGGCCCCACCGTCCGTGTTCGGACGACCCGGCCTTCCTGTCCACCCATCCCTCCCCTGAGAGTCTGGTGATCCAGGCCTCCACTTCCCAGTCCGCATTTCCGTCGGCTCCGCCCGATCGGGAATCTAAGCGGTACGACCAGTATGGCAAGAAGGTCTTCTCGTCCCTGAGTGCCGGACTGCGGTCTTGCAACACCGCATGCCTCTTGGGCCGCTACACCCACTCTCTGTGGGATACGGTCGCAGAGTGCCTGCCGCAATGCCCGCAGGAGGTACGGGACAAGCTCGGCCAGGCTTTGGTTGAAGGCCGGGACGCGGCGAGGTATTCCATACGGTGTGGTCTTGACACGACCGACTCGCTGGGCAGAGCAATGTCCACGACGGTGGCGATTCGTCGCCATGCTTGGCTGAGATCCGCCAACTTCTCGCCGGATGTCCAGAATGCCCTGATGGACATGCCATTCGATGGCAGTCGCCTGTTCGGCGACAAAGCGGACAACGCGCTTGAGCGCTTCAAGGACTCCAGGGTCACGGCCAAGTCCTTGGGTCTCTCGACCCAGCGCCAGCAGACGGGTTCGTTTCGCTCCTTTCGTGGCCACGGAAGGGGCGGTCCCACACGGGCTGCCAGCCACGCACCGCAGAACGCTCCTCAGCGCGGTGGCGGCCGTGGATTCCGCCGTGGTGGCGGTCGGGGACAGCGACGAGGTCAGTCCACACCTACCCCCGCAGCAGCCTCCAAATCCTCCTAGTCCGAGCTTTCAGGCCCACGTGACGCCAGTGGGTGGCAGGGTTCGCCATCACCACTCCCGCTGGCGCACTATCACATCGGACAGGTGGGTGCTGCAGCTCGTCCGAAGGGGCTACTCCCTCCCCTTCGAGACCACTCCTCCAGCCATGCCACCGCAGAACCACCGTGTGTCGGGGGACCACTTGACACTTCTGCGGGAGGAAGTTACGGCCCTCTTGGCCAAGGGGGCCATCGAGCGCGTTCCTGGGCCAGAAGTAGGGTGTGGTTGCTACTCCCACTACTTTCTGGTACCCAAGAAGGACAAAGGGGGCCTACGTCCTATCTTGGACCTACGGAACGTCAACGGCTTCCTCCGGAAGGAGAAGTTCAAGATGTTGACTTTGGCTCAGGTCTTGGCTGCTCTAGACCCACAAGACTGGATGGTAGCGTTGGACTTGCAGGATGCGTATTTTCACATCCCCGTCCTGCCGGCCCACCGGCGTTACCTGCGGTTCACGGTAGGCCACGAGCACTTTCAGTTTATCGTGCTCCCATTCGGCCTTACCAGCGCCCCACGGGTGTTCACGAAAGTGATGGCGGTGGTCGCAGCTCATCTGCGCCGGTTAGGGGTTTCAGTCTTCCCCTACCTCGACGACTGGTTGTTGAAGGCGGGCTCGCCCCAGACAGTCGTCCACCACCTTCAGGTGACGGCAGACCTCCTGCACGAGCTGGGGTTTTCCATCAATGTGCCGAAATCACACCTGTGTCCCTCTCAAAAGCTCCTTTTCATCGGAGCGGTTCTCGACTCGGCGCAGTTTCGGGTGTATCCTCCGGAACGGCGGGTCCGGGATATTCAGGCCTTGATTCCCATCTTTCAGCCGTTATCCCGGGTTTCGGTCAGGTTGACGCTGCGGCTTCTGGGGCTGATGGCCTCCTGCATCCTTCTGGTGCATCACGCCAGGTGGCGGATGTGGGCTCTGCAGTGGGACCTGAAGTTTCAGTGGGCCCAGCATCAGGGCAACCTTTCCGACCATGTCCTGATCTCGGAGGGCACTGCGAGACAGTTGCAGTGGTGGCTCCAGGACCGCGATTGGGTCAGAGGCAGATCCCTCTCCCTTCCCCAACCGGAGCACGTGGTTGTGACGGATGCGTCCCTCCAGGGCTGGGGTGGCCACTTGGGAGAGGCGGAGATCAGAGGCATCTGGTCTCCGGTGCAGTCCCGGCTCCATATCAACATGTTGGAGCTGCGGGCGATTCGCCTAGCACTGAAGGCATTCCTCCCCTTTGTCAACGGGAGTGTAGTGTAGATGTTCACGGACAACACCACCGCCATGTGGTACTGCAACAAACAGGGCGGTGTGGGGTCGTGGACCCTTTGCCAGGAGGCCCTGCGTCTCTGGCAATGGCTGGAACGTCAGGGCGTGACTCTGACGGTTCAACACCTGGCAGGTTCTCTGAACGCCAGGGCGGACGAACTCAGCCGTCGGTGCTCGGTGGATCACGAATGGCGTCTGAACTCGGACGTGGCGAAAGGCCTCTTTCTGCGATGGGGAGAGCCTTGGTTAGATCTATTCGCCACAGAAGAGAACGCGCAATGTCATCAGTTCTGCGCGTTGGAGTTTCCAAGACGGCACTCGCTCGGCGACGCCTTTCGGCGCGAGTGGAGTTGCGGTCTGTTGTACGCCTTTCCGCCTATACCACTTCTGCCCAGAGTGCTGAAGAAGATCAGGCGCGACCGGGCCCAAGTTATCCTTGTGGCTCCGGACTGGGCTCGAAGGTACTGGTATCCCGAGCTACTCAGCATGTCAGTCGGTCCCTCGATCCGCCTGCCCCTTCAGGAGGACCTTCTGTCGCAGCAGCAGGGGACGGTCCTCCACCCGAACCTGTCCAGTCTCCACCTCCATGCTTGGAGATTGAGCGGCGACAGTTGAGGCCATTTGACTTGCCTCCTGAAGTCTGTGATGTGATTCTGGCAGCCAAGCGTCCCTCCACAAAGTCGGTATACGCCTGCCGGTGGAACAGATTTGTGGCATGGTGCACAGCAAAGGCTGTGGATCCCCTTTCTGCCCCTCTTTCCGAGGTTCTCCTCTTCCTTCTTTCTCTTGCTCAGCAGGGCTCTGCTCTGGGCACTATCAAGGGCTACCTTTCTGCCCTTTCCCCCTTCTTAAGGCTACCTGATCAGCCATCTTTATTCAAGTCCCCTGTTGTACTGAGATTCTTGAAAGGCATCACGCACATGTATCCACCTGTTCCGTTCGTGATGCCTCAGTGGGACTTGAACCTGGTTCTGACATTCTTGATGTGTGCTCCCTTTGAGCCGCTTCATTCCTGTCCTCTCCGTCTTCTCACTTTAAAGACGGCCTTCCTGGTTGCCATCACCTCTGCCAGGAGAGTGAGTGAGCTCCAGGCTCTTTCTGTTACACCTCCTTTCTTGTCCGTTCATCCTGACAAGGTGGTTCTTAGAACTAGACCTTCTTTCCTGCCCAAAGTAGTTTCTGCTTTTCACATCGGGCAGTCCATCACCTTACCCTCCTTCTTCCCGCCTCCGCATCCTTCAAAAGATGAAGAGCGGCTCCATCGTCTGGACCCAAAACGTGCGCTTTCATTTTATATGGATCGCACACGCCAGTTCCCGGTGGATGACCAACTGTTTGTTGGCTACGTGGGTGAGAAGAAGGGAAGGGCGGTACAGAAACGAACCATCTCTCGGTGGGTCGTCCTGTGCATCAAAGCATGCTACTCTTTGGCTCGGAAGGAGCCTCCTGTTGGGCTGAGGGCCCATTCCACTCAGGCCACAGCGGCTACTACTGCCCTGGGCCGGGGAGTCCCTTTGCGGGACATTTGCCAGGCGGCTACGTGGGCCTCGCTGCACACCTTTGCGAGGCATTACTGCCTGGACAGTCAAGTCCGGAGGGACGGCTTCTTTGGCCGTTCGGTCCTCCAGGATTTTCTGGTGTAGGATTGTCTTGGTTCGCAGACCCACCACCGGGGTTGGTATTGCTGGGGTATCTATTCTAAGGTAAGGAATCTAATACTAACCTGTTTCTTTCAGATGAACAAGTTACTTACCTTTGGTAACGATATATCTGTAAGAAACAGTAGTTAGTATTAGATTCCTTACCGCCCCACCCATCCTTCCCGTTCTGCGAACTGATACCTAGGGTTAAGGACATCCCTTTCAGGGCCCTAGTTTCACATGGCACCAGTGTTAGTTCTCACATGGCTCTGCGTGTTCTGGCGCGGAAAAGCTGTGTGCAAAGAACTGACGTCAGCGCGCGGAGGCGGCGTCTATATACTCCAGCGACGTCATCACGGCGCACGACGCCGACGACGCGGAGCCGCAGGGGACGCCTGCAGACGACGCCTACCGACGCGCAGGGGTACTGCTACGCAAAAGTTTCCGGATCCAGACTGACGCCTGGGGATATTCTAAGGTAAGGAATCTAATACTAACTACTGTTTCTTACAGATATATCGTTACCGAAGGTAAGTAACTTGTTCGTTAGTGTTAGATTCCTTACCTTAGAATATCCCCAGGCGTCAGACTGGATCTGGAAAGTTTTCGTCAGCCGTACCCTGCACGTCGGTAGGCGTTGTTTGCGGCTCCACGTCCGTCGTCGGCGTCGTGATCGCCGGGATGACGACGCTGGAGTACTTGGATGCCGCCCTCGCGTGCTAACATCAGTTCTCTTTTTTTCCGCACCAGCAAGCGGATCATTTTTTTACTAACTTTTTAGACATTTTTATCTACCTTTTTCGAGTCGACTCAACTCCTGGTGCCAATAGGGATGCCCGGTTTCAAGCCGTGTGACGCCGGTCACTGACTGATGTCGGTTACCGACCCTCACCGCCGGTGTCTCTACTGTTTGGGGGCCGACCACTGTGAGAAGTTGGCCTGGTATATGATGTTCACTATTCTAGTGAGCACCTTGCACCAGTCCAAACAACCCTTATGGTGATGGTTGTAAAGTCAACCTTATAGACCAGCCATCCTAGTGGTAGCATGGACAAAATCAGTCTTAGGCTAAACTCAAGAGGGCATGTGAAGCCAGCTGTTTTACCATATGCAAACCTTTTAATACCAAATGAAAGGACACCACATAGGTTATATATGTTTTTATTTCTAAACAACCCCCTGAACTCTTTATGAGCACAGGAGCACAAGCACATAACAAGTAACTTAATATAACATACAAAAGTTGCACAAATATAGATAGACCCTGATGGCCCGCTAAACCATATACTAAAATAGTGGTATAAGAACCACGTCACGAACAATGGTAAGGCCTAGGGCCTTGGGAATCGCTAGGGCTACACTAGACTAACAGTAGTTAAGAAGCAGGAGGCCCACGGGATGCGGGTGCAGTGTCTAAATGCACACGCGTGCACACATTTAAGTCAATGGGTGCGTAAAGTTAGAAAGTTAGAGTTTTAGGAGTCTTCAGACTGGACTAGAAACTAACCACTTGAAACTAGAACACTAGGAGTGTAAACCTTTACAGGAGCACCGCAGTACTCGCGTTACCTCACCCACAGGAAGCGGGTGCATAGGTGTCAAAGTGTGTCGGGATTCGTCGTGGAGTTCTATGGAGCCTTGGAGAAAAGATGCTGCAGGCGACCAGGAGAGAAGAGTCCGGTTGGATCCAAGGGTGGATCGAGGATGAAAAGTACCTGAAAGCAGAGGGGACAGAGTCTGGGTCACTAGCCAGTGACCAGGATGGAACCAGGAAGGAACCAGGCGATGTCGGGAAGCGATCAGGTGCTGTCGTGAAGTTTGTCTCCGCTGCCACGTGGACCAGGAGGTGTCGACGACGACCAGGAGCTGGGCACGGACTGTCCCACGAAGGCTCTCGCTGTTGGCGGTGTCGGTTCTCGATTCGGAATCAATAGGCCTTGGCAAATGCAACCCACGCAGGAATCGAAGATGGCTTCTGGATCAGACCAGCATGGTCTGATGGGCTGCTCCTTTTCAGGGGAGCAAGGGCCAGTCTGGAGCAACCAGACCAGCGTTGAAGATTCAAAGATTCGTCGTCGCAGAGGCCACTAGCCAATGGGCAAGTGACCGGACAGACGCGTCTAGCAGGAAAATGCAAAAGGGCCCCACGCAGCACTCTGTGAGTGTGGAGAGGTGATCTTCGGTGCAATGGATGCTCAGGGCTGGGGCTTCTCAATCCCCAATGAACAACTTCGAGGGTGCCTCGGAAGCTGCACGGAAAGCAATTTGCTGGCTTTCCAAGATGGCCAGTCCCACGTCTCTCGTCGCCTCCACGGGTCTCAGCTTTGCTGTGGATCGGGCTGTTGGATGTCTGGAAGTCCGGGTCTTGTCAGGCTCTGTTGTTCGAGCTTCGGCGGGAGCAACGACAAAGCAAACCGTTGAGCGCTTGATGGTGCCTGCTTGCACAGGGTGGTCACTACTTGACCACAAGGGAGATTCTTCAGTCTTCTACGTCGAGTAGGATGTCGAAGGGTCCAGAGTTTCGTATCAGAGTTTCAGTCAGGATTATCTAAAGTCTTGGGACTCAGCTCCTACCTATATACCAAATCTAGGGGCTGGATTACCTGCTAGCTCCCTCCTATGGGTGGGACCTAGGAAGGGGGTGGTTACACCCCTTTCCCTTTGTCCAGTTTAGCGCCAGAGCTGGGGCTGGAGTGCCCCGGCACTGGTTTGACCTGGACTATGCATGAGACACCTTGTGTGCCCCAGGCAGTGTCTCATTTCATCCAGCCCTCCCTAGCACCTCCTGGTGACAGGAAACCTATTGTCCAAGCCTCCCTCGCTGAAAGGACTCCCAGCAGCAGGAGGTCAGACTTGTGTCTGTGGCAGCGGCATCCATTTTGTGATGCTGAGGCTCTGGTTAACTTTAACCGGGATTAATGGAAGTAACATGTCTTCTCCGTCTAGAAGGGTTGAATGCTACCCCCGTCGCCAGAACTGGCGAGGGGGTAGTATTCCAAAGCGTATGACACCTTACACGACATGTTTTGATAAAGCCAAACCAAAGATAGCATTTAACCGCAAATTTATTGCACTTAAGAGTATATGGTATGGCATTATCCTAGAACAGCTATAAGTACACTGTACAGGGACTCACAAGAGTGACCCAATATCCAATTAGGTATGTACCTAAGGTACATGGAGTCCATTTTATAGAGAGAGCAGATAGCCTGGGGCCCTAATTAGCAGGGTCCCAGGCCAACTAAGTCGAAAACCAGCTAAACACAAGACAAAAAATCTGGGGTAACCATAGTCCGGTATCCACCTTCCTACAACCACAACGACAAGTTGTGCCCCGACTGCCGGGCCTTGACGTCGAAGGCTAGGCGGGAGCGTTCACGTAAGCTACTCGAGCTGCGGCAGTCGGCTCTGCGCCGCTCGAAGTCCCGGTCCAAGAGGAAGTCGAGGGACCAGTCGCGGAGCCGGAGTCATCACCGATCGTCGGGATCCAAGTCCTCGCACTCTGGTAAGTCGAGGCATGGCAAAAAGAAGTCGAAGAAACACCATTGTTCTTCGGCCTCCCCTCGCCGGTCGTGCAACTTGGCCGACTGTTCAGGCGGCGCCACCCTCTCAGCTCCGGCGGAGCCCGCTCAGTCGCATCTAGCCCGACACCCTCCGGTCCGTGGCTCAATGAACCCCGGAGCAGATTCGAGATTTCCTTGTGGCTATAAGGACTCTCTTTCTGCCGTCGGGCCCTGCCAGCGAGCCTTCGGGCCCCGCTGGTCCGACTGGGGGTCCTAGCCCTGTGTTGCCCGCGGCTTCGGCCTCGGCGCCGCCGGCGACTTCAGTCCTGGCACCACAGAACAGCATGGAATCCAGGCCTGGATCCTGGTTGACGCCTGTTGACCTCACGACTTCTCCGCCGGCGCCGGCCCCTTCAGAGCCACCTCCGGCGACACCGGGCCCGGTTCAGCCCTGGCCCGGGCTCAGCGTCGGACCTTCGCCGACTAGTGAGTTGTTCACCTACGCCCCGGCTCCGTCATTTCTACCTGTTTATCAGGATACGGATGAAGGGGAAGACTGGGAGGAGTCTGAGGACCTCTTGCACAGCATTGCCAGTTTAGTCAGGACTGGGCAGATGAGCTAGGGGAAGCCAGTGGTCTAGACACTTTGCCTGACACTGGTTTTCTCTCTCCTCCTTCCGTGGCTACAGAAGAGGGAGCTACTTATGCTGTGGTGCTGCGCAAGGCGGCCAAGACCTTGGGCCTTGAGCTCCCTGCAGCGGGCCATGAAGACTATCCTCCTAACCGAGGTGCTTTAACCGCCAATAAGCTCTTCGGAGCCTCTGCTGCAGGTTAATGAGGCCCTCACTGACGTTCTGATGAGCACTTGGTCCAAGCCCACCACAGTCCCTCCTGTGGATTGGAACATGGCCCGGCCCCACCGCCAGGCTCCGGGGAACCCCTGCTTTCTGTCCACCCACCCCACCCCTGAGATTCTTGTTATCCAGGCCTCCACGTCCCAAACCGCCTTCCCGACCGCACCCCCCGACCGGGAATCCAAAAGGCTGGAACAGTTTGGCAAGAAACTGTTTTCCTCCCTCAGTATAGGATTGCGGTCCATTAATACTGCATGCCTTTTGGACCGTTACACCCACACTCTGTGGGATACGGTGGCTGACGTGCTGCCCCAGTGTCCAGAGGAGGCCAGGAAACGGCTCGCCCAGGCTCTTGCTGAGGGGCGGGATGCAGCACGGTACTCCATTCGATGTGGACTTGACACCACGGACTCGCTGGGCAGAGCGATTGCAACAACTGTGGCGATCCGTCGTCACGCCTGGCTGAGGTCCGCAAACTTTTCAGGGGATGTCCAGAGCACTCTCATGGACATGCCTTTTGAAGGCCGTCGCCTCTTTGGCGACAAATCAGATAGCGCGATGAAGCACTTTAAGGGCTCCACGGCTACGGCCAAGTCCTTGGGCCTGTCGACCCAGTGCCAGCAAACTTCTGCTTTTTGATCCTTTCGTGGCCACAGAAGGGGCACCCCCTCACTTTCGTCCAGCCACAGGCCGCAGAACCAACCTCAACTCGGTCGCGGACGTGCATTCCGCCGTGGTGGAGCAGGGGGACAGAGAGCCGGTCAGTCCACAATCGCTCCCGCGGCATCTGCCTCAAAGCCTTCCTAGTCCTAGTCTGAGCTTTCAGGCCCATTCCACGCCAGTGGGAGGCAGAGTTCACCATCACCTGCTCCACTGGCGTACCATCACTTTGGACAGGTGGGTGCTGCAAATCGTCTGAAGGGGCTACTCCCGCCCCTTCGAGGCGACCCCTCCAGCCATGCCACTGCATGTCGGGGGATCACTTGCAACTTTAGCAGGAGGAAGTTACGACCCTCTTGGCCAAGGGGGCAATTGAGCGCGTTCCTGGCCCAGAAGTAGGACGGGGTTGTTACTCCCACTACTTTCTGGTTCCCAAGAAGGGCAAAGGGGGCCTGCGCCCTATCTTGGACCTCAGGAGCATCAACGTCTTCCTCCGGAAGGAGAAGTTCAAGATGTTGACGTTAGCTCAGGTTTTGGCTGACCTAGACCCTGGAGACTGGATGGTAGCGTTGGGCTTGCAAGACGCTTACTTCCATATTCCAGTCCTGCCGGCCCATCGACATTACCTGTGGTTCACGGTAGGCCACGAGCACTTTCAGTTTACCTTGCTCCCCTTTGGCCTCACCCTCGTTTGTTCACGAAAGTGATGGTGGTGGTCGCAGCTCATCTGCTCAGATTAGGGGTTCCAGTCTTCCCCTATCTCGACGACTGGTGTGCTCAACCCAAACAGTCATCTCCCACCTCCAGACTATGGCCGACCTCCTGCATTCGCTGGGGTTCTCCATCAACGTGCCGAAGTCAAACCTGAGTCCATCCCAGAAGCTCCTCTACATCGGAGCGGTTCTGGACTCGGCGCAGTTTCGGGTTTATCCTCCCGAGCAGCGGGTTAGGGATATTACAGCTCTGATTCCGATCTTTCAGCCTTTATCCCGAGTTTCGGTCAGGATGGCCCTACGGCTGCTGGGTCTGATGGCCTCCTGTATTCTGCTGGTACATAACGCCAGGTGGCGGATGTGGGCTCTGCAATGGGGCCTGAAGTTTCAGTGGGCACAACATCAAGGCAACCTGTCCGACCACGTTCTGATCTCGGAGGGCACTGCACGACAGTTGCAGTAGTGGCTCATGGACCGCGATTGAGTCAGTGGCAGATCCCTCTCCCTACCCCAACGGAAGCACACAGTTGTGACGGATGCGTCCCTCCTGGGATGGGGGGGCACATTGGAGTGGCGGAGATCAGATGCCTCCCGTCTCCGGTGGAGTCCTGGCTCCATATCAACCTTCTGGACTTGCGGGCGATCCTACTTGCACTGAAGGCATCCCTTCCCTCTGTCTGGGAAAGTGTAGTGCAAGTGTTCACGGACAACACCACCGTCATGTGGAATTGCAACAAACAGGGCGGGGTGGGGTCGTGGACCCTTTGTCAGGAGGCTCTGATCCTCTGGACATGGCTGGAACATCAGGGCCTCACCCTGGTGGTTCAACACCTGGCAGGTTCTCTAAACGCCAGGGCGGACTAACTCAGCCGTCGGTGCATGATGGATCACGAGTGGCATCTGAACTCTGATGTGGCGCAAGGTCTCTTTCAACAGTGGGGGGGAGCCTTGGTTAGATCTATTCGCCACCGAAGAGAACGTGCAATGTCATCAGTTCTACGCGTTGGAATTTCCAAGGCGGCACTCGCTTGGAGACGATTTTCGTCGCGAGTGGAGTTGCGGTCTGTTATACGCCTTTCCGCCTATACCACTTCTGCCCAGAGTGCTGGAGAAGATCAGGCGCGACCAGGCCCAAGTCATGCCTGTGGCTCGGATTGGGTACAAAGATACTGGTATCCCGAGCTACTCAGTCTGTCAATCGATCCCCCGTTTCGACTGCCTCTTCGGGAGGATCTTCTGTCGCAGCAACAGGGGACGTTCCTCCACTCGACCCTGTCCAGCCTCCACCTACATGCGTGGAGATTGAGCGGCGACAGTTGATGCCATTTGACTTGCCTCCTGAAGTCTATGATGTCATTCTGTCAGCCAGGCGTCCCTCCACAAAAATTGTATACTCCTGCTGGTGGAACACATTTGTGGCATGGTGCACAGCAAAGGCTGTGGATCCCCTTTCCGCCCCTCTTTCTGAGGTTCTCCTCTTTCTTCTTTCCCTGGCCCAGCAGGGCTCTGCTCTGGGCACCATCAAGGGATATCTTTCAGCTGTTTCAGCCTTCTTGAGGCTTCCTGATCAGCCTTCTCTTTTCAAGTCCCCTGTTGTAAATAGATTACAGGTTTCCTCCTGTTCCCTTCGTAATGCCTCAGTGGGACTTTAATCTGGTGTTAACCTATCTGAAATGTGCTCCCTTTGAGCCACTCCATAACTGTCCTCTTCGTCTTCTGACTTTCAAGACTTCTTTCCTGGTTGCCATCACCTCTGCCAGAAGAGTGAGTGAGCTCCAGGCTCTTTCTTCTGAGCCTCCTTTCCTCTCTGTCCATCCGGACAAAGTTGTTCCGAGGACTCGTCCTTCTTTTCTACCCAAGGTGGTTATTGCCTTTCACATCGGCCAGACCATTACCTTGCCCACCTTCTTTCCGCCTCTGCATCCTTCGAAAGAGGAAGAGAGGCTCCACCGTCTGTACCCAAAACGTGCGCTTTCTTTTTACCTGAACCGCACACAACAGTTCCGGGTGGACGACCAACATTTTGTTGGCTACGTGAACGCTAAGAAGGAACGGGCGGTGCACAGATGGACCATCTCTCGGTGTGTCGTTTTGTGCATCAAAATCTGTTATTCCTTGGCTAAAAAGAATACTCCTGAGGGGCTGCGCGCCCATTCCACTCGGGCCACGACGGCTACTACTGCCCTGGGACGGGGAGGCCCTTTGCAGGACATTTGTCAGGCAGCTACGTGGGCCTCCCTGCACACATTTGCCAAGCATTACTGCCTGGACAGCCGAGTCTGGTGAGACAGCTTCTTTGGCCGTTCAGTTCTCCAGGACTTTCTGGTGTGATTTTGGTTCGCAGACCCACCTCCGGGGTTGGTATTGCTAAAGTATCTATTCTAAGGTAAGGAATCGAACACTAACGTGTTTCTTTCAGATGCACAAGTTTCTTACCTTCGGTAACGATATATCTGTAAGAAATATTAGTTAGTGTTAGATTCCTTACTGCCCCACCCATCCTCCCCGTTCTGCGAACCGATATCAAGGGTTAAGGACTTTCCCTGTCAGGGCCCTAGTTTCATGACATCAGTGTTGGTTTCTTGCATGGCTCTGCGTTCCTGGCCCGCGCGGGAGGGCGGCTTCTAAGTACTCCAGCGATGTCATCCCGGCGATCGCAACGCGGACGACGGACGCGGAGCCGCAGAAGATGCCTACCGACGCGCACGGGTATTGCTGACGAAAACTTTCCGGATCCAGTCTAACGCCTGGGGATATTCTAAGGTAAGGAATCTAACACTAACTAATGTTTCCTACAGATATATTTTTACCGAAGGTAAGTAACTTGTGCGTTCAGTTGCCGATGGGAGATGCCTCAAAGTTAACCATCTGCTGTGGGCTGGAAAGCACTGACGTATTTGGCAGGGCGATTTCCACTTCAGTGGCCCTTTGATGCTACGCCTGGTTGCGTTTGACTGGTTTCTCCGGGGATGTCCAATCCATCCTTATGGACTTGCCCTTTGATCGCCTTTTTGGTGATAAGGCAAATAGCGCGCTAGAACGCTGGAAGGACTCTCGGGCTATGGCCAGGTCCTTGCGCAGTCTACCTTTTGCCTCTTTCAGGGCTACGGAAGGGGTGCACTACCACGTCTCACCCAGAACCACAGGCCGGGGACCGCTGTGGTTCTGGGGGCCGGCAGGCGGTCAGTCCACCACAGCCCCTTCTGCAGCAGCCTCCAAACCTTCCTAGTTCGACTTTTCAGGGCCACCAAATGTCAGTGGGCGGCAGGATCCGCCATCACCTCCCCCACTGGCGCACCATCACGTTGGACAGGTGGGTTTTGCAAATAGTCCAAAGGGGCTACTACCTCCCCTTCGAGAATACCTCTCTCTCCATGCCACCACAGTACCATCGCATGTCGGAGGATCACTTGGCCCTTCTCCAACAGGAAGTTTCGCCACTCTTGGCCAAGGGTGCCATTGAGCACGTTCCTGCCCCAGAAGTAGATCGTGATTGCTATTCCCACTACTTTCTGGTACCCAAAAAGAACAAATGCCTGCATCCTATCTTGGATCTCAGGATTGTCAACCGCTTCCTCCAGAAGGAGAAGTTCAAAATGTTGATGCTCGCTCTGGTCTTGTCTGCCCTCGACCCTGGAGACCGGATGATAGCGTTGGACTTGCAGGACGCTTACTTTCCAATCCCCGTCCTGTTGACCCACCGGCGTTACCTGCTGTTCACGGTAGGCCACAAGCACTTAAAGTTTACCGTGCTCCCCTTTGGCCTTACCAGCGCCCCTCGGGTGTTCACGAACGTGATAGCGGTGGTTGCAGCTCATCTGCGCAAATCAGGGGTTCCAGTCTTCCCCTATCTCTACAACTGGCTGTTGAAGGCAGGCTCGCCCCAGGCTGTCGTCTCCCACCTCCAGATAACGGCCGACCTCCTGCATTCGCTGGGGTTCTCCATCAACGTGCCAAAGTCACACCTGACCCCCTCTCAGAAGCTCCTCTTCTTCGGAGCAATTCTGGACACTATGCAGTTTCATCCTCCTGAACAGTGAGTCTGGGATATTCGGGCTATGATTCTGATCTTTCAGCCTCCATCCCGGGTTTCGGTCAGGATGACCCTCAGGCTGCTGGGTCTGATGGCCTCCTGCATCCTGCTGGTGGATCATGCCAGATGGCATATGTGGGCTCTGCAGAGGGACCTGAAGTTCCAGTGGGCACAACATCAGGGAACTCTGTCCGATTGCATCCAGATCTTGGAGGTCACTGCACACCAATTGCAGTGGTGGCTCACGAACCAGGATGGAGTTGGCGGCAGATCCCTCTCCCTTCCCCAACCAGAGTTCACAGTGCTGATAGATGCATCACTTCTGGGATGCAGTGGCCACATGGGGAGGCGTAAATCAGAGGCCTCTGGTGTCTGGCTGAGTCCGGACTCCATATCAACCTTTTCCAGCTTCGCCTTGCACTCAAAGCATTCCTTCTCTGTGTCTGGGGAAGAGTAGTGCAGGTGTTCATGGACAACACCACCGCCATGTGGTACTGCAGCAAACAAGGCGGGTGGGGTCGTGACCTTATGTCAGGAGGCCCTCCGCCTCTGGACATGGCTGGAACATCAGGGAATATCCCTGGTGGTTCAACACCTGGCAGGTTCCCTGAATGCCAGGGCAGATGAACTCAGCTGCAGGTGCATGATGGATCACGAATGGCGTCTTCACTCGGAGGGGGTGCAAGGTCTCTTTCAGCAGTGGGGAAAGCCTTGGTTAGATGTATTCGCCACTGAAGAGAACGCGCAATGTTAGCAGTTCTGCACGTTGGAATTTCCAAGCCGTCACTCGCTAGGCGACGCTTTTCGTCGCGAGTGGAGTTGTTGTCTTCTATATGCCTTTCCGCTTTTGCCATTTCTGCCCAGAGTGCTGAAGAAGATCAAGGGCAACTGGGCCAAGTCTGGATTGGCCACAGAGAGTCTGTTATTATGAGCTGCTCAACATGGCTATCGATCTTCTGATCCTACTGCCTCTTCGGAAGGATCTTCTGTCGCAGCAGCAGGGGACGGTCCTCCACCTGAAGCTGTCCAGCCTTCACCTCCTTGCGTGGAGATTGAGCGGCAGCAGTTGACGTCGTTTGACCTGCCTTCCGAAGTCTGCGATGTTATCATGGCAGCCAGGCGTCCTTCCACTAAGACGGTATACGCCTGCCGATGGAACAAATTTGTGGCATGGTGCACAGCAAAGGCTGTGGAGCCCCTTTCCGCTCCTCTTTCTGAGGTTCTCTTGTTCCTCCTTTCTTTGGCCCAGCAGGGCTCTGCTCTGGGCACTCTCAGAGGCTACCTCTCGACCATTTCAGCGTTCCTTAGGCTTCCTGATTAGCCTTCTCTTTTCAAGTCCCCTGTTGTAAATATATTCCTGAAGGGCATTACTCATCTTTTTCCTCCTGTTCCCTTCTTAATGCCTCAGTGGGACTTGAACGTGGTTCTTACCTGTCTTATGTGCGCTCCCTTTGAGCCCCTACATAGCTGTCCTCTCAGGCTTTTCACTTTCAAAACTGCCTTTCTCGTGGTCATCACCTCTGCTCGCAAGGGGAATGAGCTCCAAGTTCTTTCTTCCAAGCCTCCCTTTCTGGCTGTTCATCTGAACAAGGTCGTCCTCAGAACTAGACCTTCCTTTCTTCCCAAGGTGGTTAATTCTTTCCAGATTGGCCAAACCATCACTTTGCCCACCTTCTTTTCGCCGCCCCATCCTTCAAAAGAGGAAGAGAAGCTCCACCGTCTGGATCTAAAATGTGCTCTTTCCTTCTACTTGGATCGCACAAAACAATTCCTGGTGGACGACCATCTCTTTGTGGTTTCCGTGGGTGCTAAGAAAGGTCGGGCCGTGCACAAACGGACCATCTCCAGGTGGGTCGTTTTGTGCATCAAAGACTGCTATTCTTTGGCCAAGAAGGAGCCTCCAGTGGGACTGCACACCCATTCCACCAGGGCGATGGCAGCTACCACGACTTTGGGACGAGGAGTCCCCCTAAATGACATCTGTCAAGCAGCTACGTGGGTATCGCTGCACATGTTCACCAAACACTACTGCCTGGACAGCCAAGTCCGGAGAGACGGCTTCTTTGGCCGTTCTGTTCTCCAGGACTTTCTGGTGTGAACTTGGTTCGCAGACCCACCTCCAGGGTTGGTATTGCTGGGATATCTATTCTAAGGTAAGGAATCTATAACTAACTGTTTCTTTCAGATGAACAAGTTACTTACCTTTGATAATGATATATCTGAATGAAACATAGGTTTTGTTATAGATTCCTTACCGCTCCACCCATCCTCCCCGATCTGCGAACTGACTTATAGGGTTATGGTCATCCTTTCAGGGCCCTAGAATTGTGCACCAGTTGTCAGTGTCTTGCATGGCTCTGCGCTTCTGGCGTGGAAAGTCGTGTACAGTACTGACGTCCGCACACAAGGGCGTCTATGTAGCTACCGCAAAGTCAACCCGGCGACCAAGACGCTGACGGCGAACGCGAAGTCGACCAACGCCACCTTCAGGCGCGCAGGGTTACTGCTGACGAAAAACTTTCCGGATCCAGTCTGGCTCCTGGGGGTAATTCTAAGATAAGGAATCTATAACTAACTTATGTTTCTTACAGATATATTGTTACCGAAGGTAAGTAACTTGTTCTTCAGTGCCAGTCAGCGCTCATCTGGAAATAGCTACCCACAGTCAATTTTTAACAGACCTTTTTTGACTTTTTGACGATGTTTTTTGGGAATTTTATCCTTTTGTGGCAAGAGGTCAACAAGAAAGGCCGGCTTCGAACCCTGCAGTGCCAGTCACGGGCAGATGTCGGTGATAGGCCTGCACCTTGTTTGCCTCTGTTGCCTCAAGCGTGACCATGACGCGACGACTACCGCGCCATTCACCCCAAAACTTTGAGGGAGCGATCCCTCAAGCTCCTTGCTGCCATATGTACAACATGTAGGAGAGTAGGGTCTGCTTCCTATGGTCACCCCCACTTTTTGCTTTTGGTTTACTGGTTTTCGACTTAGATGTGGCTGTGGGCCTGCTAATCAGACCCACAGCCCAGATGCACTCTCTCTAAATTCACACCATGTACTCTAGGTACATCAACAATTGGGAATTGGTTCACCTTATCAGCCCCTGTAGAAGTGTACCCAAGACCTACCAGAGGCTGAAGCATGTACTATGCCATCCCTGACTGGCCACTCAAACTGACACAACTGGCTGATCACTCAGGGGCAAGGTCGTGTAATCACCCCTTGCTTAGGTATAGTATTCCTATATCTACCCTTATATATAGACACACAGTAACCTATAAGTCACTCCTATGGCAGGCCTTAACAATCCTGGAGGCAGAGTGCTTGGTTATGTGTGAGATGGTGCTCTAGCATGAGCTGAGCCTGTCTGCAGCTTGCGGAAGCATGTCCGTATAGCTGTTCTATGATATCACCATACCATATACTCTTAAGTGCATTATAATCCTCGCGGTTGAATGCTAACTTTGGTTTGGCTTTATCAAAACATGTTGTGTAAGGTGTCACACGCTTTGGAATACTACCCCTCGCCAATTCTGGCGACGGGGGTAGCATTCCACCCTTCTAGAGGGAGAAGACATGTTAGTGCTGACTATCCCGGTTAAAGTTAACCAGAGCCCCAGCGTCACAAAATGGACGCTGCTGCCACAGACACAAGTCTGACCTCCTGCTGCTGGGAGTCCTTCCAGTCACGGAGGTTTGGACAATAGGTTTCCTGCCTGGAGAGGTGCGAGCACCAGACAGGACTTTGTGTATTGGGATAGGGAGGGCTGAATAGATTGAGGCACACTAGGTGATTCATGCATACCCCAGTTCAAACCGGTTGCTAGGGCACTCCAGCCCCAGCGCGAAACAGGACAAAGGAAAGGGGGTGTAACCACCCCCCTTCCTGGTCCCACCCATTGGAGGGACCTAGGAACTAATCCAGCCCCTTTTAGTTGTATAAAGGTAGGATCTATGTCCTTAGACTTTAGATTTGATACTGAACTCAAACTTGAAACGAAACTCTGGACCTTCGACGTTCTGCTGAAGACAGAAGAATCTCCCTTGTGGCTAAGGAGTGACCACCCTGGGCAACCAGGCATCATCCAGCAAATCAACGGCTTGCTTTGTCGACGTTCCCGCCGGAACCCGAGCACAGAGCCTGACAAGACCCAGACTTCCAGACCTCTCTAACCCTCTCTTCACGACTGCAGCATAGCTGAGATCTGTGGAGGCGACGAGACACGTGGGACCGGACATCTTGAAAAGTCCAAGACTTGCTAACTGTGCAGCTGCTGAGGTATCCTCGCAGCTGTGCACTGGGGATTGAGAAGCCCCGAATCCGAGCTCCACCTGCACCGAAGAACAGCCCTCCACACTCCACGAGTTCTGCGTGGGGCCCTTCTGCTTGTGTTCTGCTCGACGCGTTGTCCGGTTGCTGGCCCGTTGGCTAGTAGCCTCTGTGACGGTGTTCACAGCAGCCCCACCCTGCTGACAGCCACGAGTTTCCATTCCTATCTGCACACTACGAGGAATCCCGCGGCGGCGCAGAATCATCGAGGGAAGCTCCAGAGTAGAAACGGGAGTAGCATCTGGAACGCACCCGAGAAACGAAGTTCACCCGAGGAATCCTGCGAAGAGCTCAACAGAACGCAGGACACACTGAGGCAAGACGAGCGGGGGCCCAAACACAGCGTTGCTGCGGAGAAGTTACGCGTCGCGCGGAGACGGCAGAGGAGCCCGGGACCGAGGTGAGAGTGCCTGGGCCTGTGCCTGACTATGCAATGGCCGCCTTAGTCCCTCTAAATAGAGTGTTGCAGCTCGCGTCACAGTCCTGATCAGCCTCTGCTCCCAATCGGCTGCCAGCGCCCAGCAGCCTGGGGAATTTGAGAGCAGAACTCCTGCTAGGCTGACTGCCTCGACCAATGGCTAACTATTATGAGCCCCACAGTCTCGTTACATTACGCCTGTCCCTAAAATGGACGCCAATCAGGACACCGAGGACAAGCGAATCATCGACATAGCCCCCTAAAGTTTAAAATTGACTCTCTCCAAATTAGATGCACCGTTCAACAGCTTAGGCAAACAAGCACAGACTGGCTCCCTCGAGCAAAGACTGCCGATTTTTTAATGTTACTCAGTCTCGAACACACGCCTGCCCCCAAAATGGCCGCCAAATAGATCAGTGAGGACAAGCCATCAACGTCGGAGCCCCCTAAACGTGGAAAGCCAATTCTCACCAACTCAGATGCCAGCGCTCAGCAGTCTGGAGCCAACAAACACAGTTCACCTGCTAGATTGACTCACCTGAGCAACAGCTGACAATTTAAGCGCTACTTAGGCTACTCATTACGCCTGTCCTGAAAATGGCCACCAAAAAGGACACCGAGGGCAAGCTACCAACTACATAGTGATCAAAGGCTGAAAACCAACTCTCAGCAAGACTCATCGCAATAAGGTCACTAATACTCATTAGCCATTAATTAACAGAGCCCTGAGCTAAGAATAACCAATCAAGTCCTGTGCATCAACTTAATCCGAATTAGTTTTCACCTGCAAGAATAGCAACAAAGGTAGAAAATAGCCAGCATACAGTAATAAATGGGCCGCTGATCTTCAAAAGTGTCCAAATCTCTTGAGCCTCGACAGAGAGAAGACCCGGACTCCTGCTCCTATATTGTTCACCAGAATAATCATTGAAACCAGCTTTCCTCCAGCATAAACCCTAACGCGACATTCCGGTTAAACCGACTACACAATCTACTACAATCAGTACACTGTCCATTCTCAAGACCAGAGAATCCCCTCTCCAACACGCCCTCCCTACCACTCCTCCCCCACGGGAGAACCCCCCACAAGAGTCAACCCCACTTCCCCCTCGAGAAGCAACCCCTCCTCCTCACCGCTCCCCAACCCCTCCCCCACCCCCCCTGCCTGACCAGAACTCTCTCACTCTCCTCTTCAGCATTCCTCCCTCCGGATCAAACCAGACCCCCTCTTATCAGAGGAAAATGTTGCCGAATTCACATCCGGCTGCCACTTCGCTAACTTCAAACCTCCTGACTCCCCATGGTCCGAACTCTTTCGCAATCGCCTTCCCCTCCAAACTCTCAAGTAAAGCGAAAAAACTCTTCAAACACAGACTTCTCAGACTCCATCCCGAGACTCTATTCGCTGACACCTACCACTGCCTCTCCAGAGGGCAGATCAAAATGGACCTTATCTTCCACACGGACAGACCAGACTTCTGGCATTCTACTCTAAACTCACATCTCAACATCTTCAAAACCACCTACACTCCCCTCAGTTGCAAACTGGCGACCTCCCTCCCGAATCTCCAGCTAAAGATTGGATATATCTCCATTACCATTTTCACTAACGGCACAGTCTTAATTCAGGCCAAAAACGCTCACCTTGAGAGCTTCGATTCTCTCTTCCTCTCACTAAAAGAAGCCCCCCTGACCACTTCAGGTTTCGGATTCATCCCAGCCTCTTACTCAGATAGACATCCTCAACAGGAGGCGAATCAGACCCCTCCTGCAGCTGCCCAGACATCCACCTCGGCACCAACCCGAGACCCCCCCTGCAAACCCACCCCCCCTTTCTCCACTCACTCCCAGGTTATAAGACAGCCTGCACCCAAAGTCCCCCACTGTAACTCTTTCCCTCCCCCTTCCACTTACCCGTAGCCAATCAGAAAACCTGGTCACCCAGCCTCCGACTTACCTCCTCTGCTGATTCCTATGATGGATCATCTCCCTCCAGCTCAGCCCACCCATAGGTCCCTACTCCCGAATCACTCGGGATCAGTCTACGTCCACGAGGCAGCATCCCTGTCAATCAGACAGCCTGCCCATCCCTGCCCCTCCTACCCTCCTCTATTAACCCCCAAGTGGGAACATCACCCCCCCAGCTCAGCCCACTCGGACTCGCACTCCGTCCCCCCTCCACTCGGGACACGTCACATGCCTTGAGGCATCAATCCCCTCTCCTTTTACTCCTACTATAGATTATCCAGGCAGCCCCTTTCACAAGAATCGTCTTGAACAGGACTCTCGTCCCTCTTCAAACTACCTTCTAGTCAGAGATCCACCCCCCGCCATCAAGAACAATGCGGCCTCTGACACCCTTCCTCACCCCGTGGTCCCTCCTCCCTTGGTCCCTTCTCCCTCACCCAAGTTCACTCCGGATTCAGACACCTATCTTCCCTACAGTGACAGCACGACACACCCCAAGGCTCAATACTAGCACCAACATTGTTCAATCTCTACTTAGAACCACTGGGAAACCTCCTAAGCAAATCTGGGATTCACTATCATCTCTATGCAGACGACACTCAACTCTACCTCAAGGTTGCCTCCACTCATGATCTCTCCATCCTAAGATCTAATCTTGACTCCATTCAAAACTGGATGTCAACTCATCAATTGATTCTGAATCCCTCCAAAACTGAATTCCTCCTCTTCTCCTCCTCACTTTCTCCTCCCCCGGTTCAATCATGGATGGATCAGATGAATCTACTAAACAATAAACCCATCATTGTCGACAGTGCAAAATCCCTTGGTGTCATTCTAGACAAAAAACTCAATCTAACTCCCCACATCAATTCTATTGCAAAATCTGCTCGCTACCAACTGCGCCTTCTTTGGGGAATCCGTCGCTTCTTCCCGGAGCAGGACCTTATAACCCTGGTGCAATTGCTGGTCCTCTCTAGACTAGACTACTGCAATTCTCTACTTACTGGCCTCCCCAAATCTCACCTGTCCCCACTTAAGTCTGTCTTCCATTCAGCAGCTCGTTTCATTTATGGGGCCAAAAGAAGCGATCACATCACGCCGATGGTATCCACCCTCCGCTGGCTTCCCTTCGAGGCTAGAGCTATCTACAAGACTGCCTGCATTACCCACAAAGCCTTGCACTCCTCATCTCCCAGCTACCTGGCGAATAAACTGAAACTCTCTGGTGGCTCTAGACGTTCACGCAATGCGGAGAATCTACTGCTTGAACCTCCCACTTTCAAGAAGGAAAGAACAATGGCCCAATCCTTTTCAGGCAACGCAGTGAGAATCTGGAACTCCTTTCCACCTCAGCTCCGGACCACCGCCTCCTCCCAGGCCTTCAAAAGGGACCTCAAAGTTCTCCTCCTCCAGAGACACCTCCAAAAGTAAATCACGTCCTCTTGCTATTTGTGAGGAAGACTTCCCACTACTGATAATTTCTACTTTCCATGACCATGGAAGTGCCTTCCCAGTGTATGCCTGTGATTGGAGGGTCTGCCTTTTTGCAGTATTTTCCATGTACTGGTGTTCGGTGCCCTTTTGTAACATGCACACACCACTCTGCCCTTGCAACACACGGCTGCTACCTCCCACATGTCTTTACCTTTGATACTTGCACAAGTGCCACCTTGCCCACGTAACGCTTGTTCCTGAGCCTGAGTGTCTAGCACCTATTGCAGGACTATACCTCTAATTATACTCTGTTTTCTCTTATAACTGCACACTTGTCACTTTCATTTCCTCTTATGCACTTTTGACTACCTCATATATTTTGGTTGCTCACAATTTTTACTCAAGTATTTTGTTTGCTCACGATTGTCACTATTACCTTTACTACCTCATGTATTTTGGTTGCTCACAATCTTTACTCAAGTATTTTGTTTGCTCACGATTGTCACTATTACCTTTACTACCTCATGTATTTTTGGTTGCTCACAGTTTTTACTACCTCATGTATTTTGTTTGCTCACAATTGTCACTATTACCTTATGTAAGTAACGTATGTTTTTGCAATCTGTTCTTTTGTAATGTTTCTCATTATGTTTCATTTCTGTTCCTAATGTGAAGCGCTCTGACGCCTTCGGGTAAAGTCCGCGCTATATAAAAATGCATAAATAAATAAATAAATAAAAAATAATCGCCTCTCCCTACTAGAAACACAGTTGGAAATCCTGGTTCGAGGCTTGAGTGAAATTCTCTCCTACCTAACCCTAACCCGAAAGTCCTTCCAGCCTCCCTCTGAGCTAGTAGATCCCATCCAACCTAACCTAGGCAAGGTAACTCCCCCCACAGAGCCATACGTCCCATCCAGACCTAAAGTCGGGTCCCCTAGAAAAGGGAAGATCAGCTCCCTGGAAACACTCACAAGAACTTCAGCCTCACTTTCCCCGCAGGGCCTGACACCCCACGAGGCATCCTCCGAACTTCTACTGAACTCGTCCCCAAAATTCACGATCCAAGTAATCACGGGAGTCAGAAGTTAAAAAAAAACCTCCGAGAACCCTAAGATCCCCTTCCCACCTGGCCCTCCTTCCTAAGGCCCAACCGAACGAGTATAAAGAAGCACCCCCCATCAACTGCATGCTCATAAACTGCAGATCAGCCTCTAAACATACCTCCGAATTAGCAGAAGCCATACTCTCCCACGACATAGACATAGCATTCATAACAGAAACCTGGCTCAACAACCTCTCCTACCCTATTATGGACATATTAGTCCCCCCTGGATTCTCGATGATCAACAAGGACAGGCTAGGGAATAGAGGCGGAGGCATAGCAATCATCCACAAGAGTAACATCGCCATCACGGAAACCTCCTCTTGTGCCTACAGCTCCTTTGAATGCCTCTCTGTCAACATCAAAACTCAGGATTCCAGACCCATACTGTCATCTTCTATACCATCCTCCAGGCAATTCTTCAGAATTCGGGGTTCACCTTTCCGACTTGATTGCCCACTGCGCACTAGGCAACTCTAACTACATAATTCTGGGCGACCTCAACCTAAGATGGAATGAAACCAAGAACAAACTTATCCAATCCTTAAATAACCTTCTTCAAGCAAACAATCTGACACAACACTGCTTAGAAGAAACTTATCACAGAGGATCTATCCTGGACGCCATTATAGCGGAAAGGAAGTCTATCACCATCGATCACATCCTCCCCGTCGACTGGTCCGACTATCACATAGTCCTCTTTCATATCAACCTTCCAATCCTGACTATCTCAAATCCAAAACGAGACCCTCCCAAATGGGTGAGAAACACAGCCCAAATTCCACAAGCGATCTTAGAAGAAAGAATCAATCTGCTGCTCCCGTGCGCCACTGACCACCTCTCAACCAATGATATCACCTCTCTCTATAACACTCAAGTAACGCTTACCCTAGACCAAATTGATCCCTTGAAACTTAAAAAAGCTAGAAGCATCCCCCCCAGATCATGGTTCACCACTGACATCAACGAGGAAAGAAGGCAATTAAGAGCCGTAGAAAGAACTTGGAGGAATAATCCCTCAACCCCCCACCGTGATCAACTCCAAGAAGCCCGCAGGACGTACAAAAATCACATCAAGAATAAAAAGTTTGCTTTCTTCTGCTCAGCATTAGATAATGCAAAAAATCGACCCAAAGAACTTTTCAACATCATAAGAAATCAGACTTCCAAACCCACTCCTTCCTTAACTCAAGCATCCAAAGCTCGGTGCAACAGCTTCGCAACCTTCTTCAACGACAAAATTGCCAAGATTGGCCTCGTATTGGGCTTAAACCCCATCTCTCTCAAAGAGAACAATATGCACAAAACCCTTGTCAACGCTTCCATGAAATATCCACAAAAGTGGTCATCATTCATTCCCATCCAGGAAGCAGAGATAGTAAATCTAATCTCCAAGGCCGAACCCTCAGCTGACGCCCTGGACCAACTACCGCCTCTCCTGACCAAAGACCTAAAGCGAGTCCTAGCTCCAATATGGTGCAAGATTATCAATAGCTCCTTGAGCTCTGGATCTGTTCCAGACTGCCTCAAGGTAGGGCAAGTCACACCACTATTAAAAAAAACAGGTCTAGACACAGAAGATCTGAACAATTTCAGACCGGTCTCAAACCTTCCATTTTTGGCTAATATCATGGAAAGATGTGTGCTCCCCCAGCTAACCCTTCATCTTGAAAACATCAAATTTCTAGATCCCCATCAATCTGGATTCAGAAAGGGATGTAGTACTGAATCTGCAATTCTCAACGTCATAGATGACCTACTCAAGTCACTTGACTCCGATCAATGCTGCCTTCTCGTCCTCCTAGACCTATCGGCTGCATTCGATACAGTGAACCTAAGGGTTCTTCAAGATAGTCGGTTTACAAGATAGTCCTCCAATGGTTCTCATCCTTTCTTCACAACCGATCACAGAGAATAAAAATCAAAAACTTCGAATCCGACCTTCATCTGGTCATCAGAGGCGTTCCTCAAGGGTCTGTACTCTCCCCACAGCTCTTCAATATCTACATCGAACCCCTCACCTCTCTACTCAGAAAATCCAATATCCCCTTTCATCTATATGCGGACGACACTCAGCTCTATCTGGAAACTACCTCAATTAACGACATCCAGAGACTAAACAATACGCTCAAGGAGGTACAAGACTGGCTCACAACCAATCACCTGAAACTAAACCAAGACAAGACAGAAATACTACTCATTTCTAACAAAGATGATAACCCTCAAATCAAAGAATGGCTCAAAGCCATCGATGCCCTCAATGGCGACCTCTCTCTGGCAGACTCTGTGAAATCTCTAGGGATCACCCTAGACCAAAAACTTGACATGAAGAAACACATCTCAAAATCTGCTAAAAGTGCCTTTCTCAACCTAAAATTACTTTACAAAATAAAACCCTTCCTCCCCCCCAAGGACCTTCAACAAGCCACCCAAGCATTAGTCCTCTCCAGAATAGACTACGGGATCGCGACCCTGACAGGACAGCAAAATCTCATCTTGGCCCCTTGAAGACGACACTCAACGCAGCAGCGAGAATGATCTCCGGAATTAAGAAATTTGAGCACATCTCTCCAGCCCGCAAAGAACTCAGATGGCTGCCAGTGGAGTTGCGAGCCAATTTCAGAACAGCCTGCATCACCCACAAAGCCCTACACACAGGCAACCCTGAATACCTGGCAGCCAAGCTCACCAGGGCAGCTCAGTCCAGGAACCTCAGGAGCTCCCACTCTCTACTGCTCATCCCCCTGGAAACTCGCAAGCACAGAACCTTAGCCAAATCCTTTGCTGGTAATGCTCCGAAAATCTGGAACTCCATTCCTCCCCACAGCAGAACAATACCCTCGTTCTCTAAATTCAAGAGACTACTCAAAGCCCTGTTCCTCGACCGAGCTCGAGGGAACTGACAGACCCCAGACTACCTCCAACTGTCTCTCCAGTTTTTCTAAAACTTCGAGACGATCATCACAGTCTCAACTCAAGATTCCATCTGGGAACAATCAGTTAGATGACCTATTCTGTACAGTTGAACATTTGCTAACTATTGTATATGATTTACATGTTGTGAAGCGCTCTGATACCTTTTGGTCTAGCTAGCGCTATACAAAACTACTAAAATAAAAAATAAATAAATAAAAATAAATCCTTTTAAATCAACTCGCTGGTCTGGTTGCTCCAGACTGGCCCTTGCCTCCCTGCAAAGGTGAGGCACCTCAGAAGAACTTGCTGGTCTGCATCAGAAGCCTTCTTTGAATCCTGCGTGGGTTGCCTTTGCCAAGGCTTGTTGACTCCAATCCGGCATTCAACCCCTCCATCTGCGAGAACCTTCGTGGGACAGCTCCTCTCCAGCATCTGGTTGTCCTCGACGCCTCCTGGTCCGCGTGGCTGAAGAGACAAGCTTCACGACAGCACCTGATTGCTCATCGTCGTTGTCTGGTTCCTTCCTGGTTCCACCCAGTCACTGGCTAGTGACCCAGACTCTGTCCCCTCTGCTTACAGTTCCTCCTCGTCCTAGATCCACCCGGACATCTTCCTCCTGGTCGCCTGCAGCATCTTTCCTCCAGGTCTCCATAGGCTTCAACGTCGAAACCCGACACATCTTCACACCTATGCACCCGCTTCCTGTGGGTGAGGTAACGAGAGTACTTCGGTGCTCCCAAGGGTATTGACTATCCAAGTGTCTAGGTTTTTAGTTGTTTCCTCCTAGCTAAACCAGAAGTGTCCTAAATCCTTCCTTTTCTAACTCTTAAGTTCTTATTGACTTAACATTGACACACGCGTGTGTGTAAAGACACTGCACGCGCCGCCTGTGGGCCTCCT
This sequence comes from Lissotriton helveticus, assembly GCF_964261635.1. NCBI lineage: Eukaryota > Metazoa > Chordata > Amphibia > Caudata > Salamandridae > Lissotriton > Lissotriton helveticus. The sequence goes on along the minus strand of NC_136061.1, from coordinate 1,911,489,116 downwards.
ACTCCTAACCTAAGGTTCAGATAGTGTAGCCCCAGCGATCCTCTAGGCCCTAGGCCCTAGGCCTTTCCTTTTCTCGTGACGTGGTACTTATACCACTTACTTAGTATATGGTTTGCTTCGCCCCTAGGGCTTAACCGTAAATTGTGCAACTTAACGTATTCTGACTAAGTATCTTGTTATGTGCTTTTGCCTCTGTTCTCATAAAGAGTTCAAAGGAGTGTGTTAGTAAATAAATACATATATATTTTATATATATCCTGTGTGGTGTCCTTTCATTTGATATTCAAGGTGTTACATATGATAAAACAGCTGGCTTTACACGCCCTCAAGAGTCTTTTAGCCTAAGACGGTTCTGTCCACGCTACCACTAGGATAGCTGGTCTAGAAGGTTGACTTACAACCATCACCATAAGGGTTGTTTGGACTGGTGCAAGGTGTTCACTAGAATAGTGAACATCATATACCAGGCCAACTTCTCACACAACATTGCAACAGTCTTGATCCAGATCGAATGTAATGTCCCAGGATCTTCAGCGGAGCCCAAGACCCTAGTCACACACTAAGTCATCTACTGGAAAGTCCCACAAGCGCAAGAAGAGTAAAAGTCAGAGGTCTTCGACTTTGCCCTGTCTGTCAATATCACCTGCCGAGATGAGGGAGTGGGTTCATTTGAGGCATGGCTCTGCTGTTGAGCCTGCGCCTGGGCTGGCTCAGCGACTCCCCTACTTTTCTGTAACCGAGGTGATCCCTGCCCAACCCCCAAGTTCTATGAGGCCATGCACCTCCTATTTGGATAGTCCGTTCCAGCTGGTGTGCCTTCGGGCCATGCAGGTTCAGGAGCAGCCTCCACTGGTTCCCTGTCAGCGGTTCCATGGGGCCCCTTGCCAAAGATTGATCTCCAGACCTTCCCCGGCTCTGTCTCGATGTCAGTGCTCCCTGTGCCCTCCAGTGGCGCCGTCCCGATTCTTGTCCCCGACTACGAAACTGAGCAGGAAGGCTATTGACCGACCAGCACCAGGCCTTCTAAGTTGGAGCCAGAGCCCTGTTCTTATGGGGCTGGTACTCTGGGAGGATTGGGAGTGGTTACTGGACCCTGAAGACTGCCAGCCGCTAGACCCCAACAATGACTAGTGGACGGAATTGATTGAGGCCAGTGGACTGGACACCTCTTCATATACTGACATGCTCTCTCCCTCTACTGTGTCTACGGAGAAGGGGGCTTTTTCTGCTATGGTGTTGAGAAGGGCGGCCGAGGTTCTGGCCCTTAGCCTTCCCTCAGTGGCAGTCACAACTAAAGTCTTTACAGAGGTGCTTCAGACCCCTCAAAACCACTTCTCCCCTTTAATGATGCCCTCACAGATATCCTGCTGGGGACATGGCCCAAATCCTGAACAGGATGATTGCCCGCCACTACCTCCGTGCCCCAGGGTACCCACCCTTCCCCATGAAACACCCTACCCTGAAGAGCTTGGTTGTCCAAGCCTCCACCTTTTGTGTAAATCCTGGCGCATTTCCTACACCGTCACCGGAAAGGGAACCCAAGAGGCTGGAGACCTTAGGAAGCCTTAGAGAGGATGCTGACGCCAGAAGTAGGTTGTGGTTTTTTATACACACTCCCTTCCGTGGTCCAAGAAGGATAGAGGCCTTCGTCCTATCCTAGACCTGCGCCCTCTCAATTTCTTCCTCAGTAAAGAGAAGTTCTAAATTCTCAGGCTGTTTAAAGTCCTCTCTGTCCTGGACCCGGTAGACTGGATGGTAGCAATGGACTTGCAGGACGTATACTTCCACATTCCCATCCTGCCTGCCCACAAACGTTGCCTGTGGTTCATGGTGGGCCACGAGCACTTTCAGTTTGCCATGCTTCCTTTTGGCCTTACCAGTGACCATTCGGTGTTCACCAAGGTGATGGCAGTGGTTGCAGCTCATTTGGGAAGATCAGGGTTGCCAGTCATCTCCTGTCTTGATGACTGGCTGTTAAAGGCGCACTCACCCCAGGCGGTCGTCTCCTGTCTCTAGGCTACGGCAGACCTCTTGCCCTCGCTAGGGTTCACTATCACTGTGCTGAAGTAACACCTGACTTCTCAGTTGCTCCCTTTCATTGAAGCCATTCTGGAGGCTATTCAGTTTCGGGTATCCTCCCGATCGGCGAGTGGAGGATATTCAGGCTTTGATACTGATGCTTCAGCCTCTATCCCGGAATTCGGTGAGACTGACTCTGAGGTTGCTGGGCCTCATGGGCTGCTGCATTCTGCTTGTTACACATTCCCGCTGGCACATATGGGCTCTGTGGTGGAACCTGAAGTTCCAGTGGATGCAGCATCAGTGGAATCTCCCTGACATGCTCCAAATTTCAAAGGGAACTGCAAAAGATCTGCAGTGGTGGTTAACGAACTTCGATTCGGTCAGTGGCAAACCCCTTTCCCTTCCCCAACCATATCAGACAGTGGTGACAGATGTGTCATTCGTGGGATGGGGTGGCAATTTGGGAGCTGTGGAGATCACAACTCTCTGGTCTCTGGCAGAATCCAGACTTCACATCAACCTACTGAAGCTCTGGGCATTCCGGTTGGCATGAAAAGCCTTTCTGCCTTCCATCAAGTAAAGGCAAGTGCAGGTGTTCATGGACAACACCACCGCCATGTGGTATTGCAGCAAATTGGGCGCTGTGGGGTTGTGGACCCTCAATCACGAAGCCCTGCATCTCTGTACATGGCTGGAATATCGGGGCATATCCCTGATGGTTCAACACCTGGCGGGCTCTCTGAACGCCAGGGCAGACATGCTCAGCCGAAGATGCTTAGCAGATCACGAATGCCATCTCCATCCGGAGGTGGTGCAAGGTCTATTTCAGCTGTGGGAAAAGCCTTGATCAGATCTGTTCGCCACCACAAAAATCCGAGATCTAGTCTGATTCCTGGTGATAATCCTAAGGTAAGGAATCTGCAGCTAGATAGAGAATCTAGCAGATAAGGCATTACCGAAGGTAAGTAGCTTGTTCTTTTAAACTATGTCTTCTGGTCACAGTAATATCTTTGCTCCAGTAACCATAATTCTCGTGGTCTACATAGAAGCCAAATTGTGTTTATTTAACTGTTGTAAGTGCAACTCCATGCCGAGAAGCACCTGGCCCTGCTCTGTTATAATTATATGCAAACACATTTCTTTTTAATTTTAAAAAAGTGTAATCATTCGAGCATCAAGTTACAAAGCAGTAGGCATACTTTTTATTTTTGTGTAATATAATGCGAAAACAAATACCATTTGAAAAATATATCATAGTACAAGCTTGCCAAGGCTACACTATTGGCTTTGCCGATGCTCGCTTGTTTATGCTCATGCACTGTGTTGGTTAAATGCACACGTTTGAGTCCTGGTGTTCTAGATAACTGACCTGCATTACCAGGTCGGTAGTGGATTGGTGCTTCCTTGCACCAAGTAGCTTCCTCTCACTTTCCTTGCTTCCAGCTCTTACCCTAACCTTTCCTGTTTCCCTCCATCCTGAAGCTCCATGCTCATTTGTCCGAGTCAAGAATAAGTGTTGTTCTTGCAGCCAATCTCGATTAGTGCTCGAGGATCAGCTCATACTGACAAGCTGTTACAACTTCCTTGACATTTGGCATGCTGTGGTATTTCACTTTCATCTGTGAGAGATGTAATTTCTGTATAGTGCTAGATTGTCAGCGGCGGGAACCTGTTGAGATGATCCAGAGTTTGGAGCCACCTTGGCAGTTTCACTGTCTGTGTTCTAACACATACCAAGGCTGCAGTGAACAGTCTATGTGCCAACCTGTAGCAAGCAGTGCTCCACAGTAGAAGTCAGAGGATCTAAACAAGTTTAGATTCTCTTATTTAAAACTAGTTTTGGTGGTGTTTAGCCATCACACAGGCAGCATAAAACGGGCTGAACAGTTTATAATCGGTACACAGTCCATGCTCCTATTTAATTCTATGATCCTTGCCTCAGTAATTTGCACTTATGTGTACCGACGTAAGAGGTGATTGACATTACCAAATACTGATGTGAAAAAACTAAGGCTAATATAGTGACATCCTGCACAGCAGATTACTATTGGAAGGTGATTCCCCTGCCTTGTAATACAGATGAAAGAAAGTGCAAACACCAGGGGAGCTTTGGGAAGCATGTGAGTTTTAGGAAGTATGGGAGCTGTAGGAAATATTTTTTACAAAGGCATCTTGGTCTGGAGCTTCACCAGGATTCTGGGTACATCAGTTGAGGGCACAGTATGTAGGACTGTTTTAGGGGCCCTAGGATCTATTGCTTCCAGACTGTACAGAATGTCAAATGAGCTGATGTGAGCTAGTGGTAGAACTAGGCCAAGTGCTGTCCCAACAAGACTAAATCCTCAGGCTTTGTGGATCAAGACTGCACTTGGAGGCACAGTTGGCATGATGGGAAATAACCATATTATAGCAAGAGGAAATGACCCTGAATAGCTAACTACTCCTTTTTGCCCCTTAAATAAGAAGTCTTTTCGGGATGAGTGTGTCCTTATTACTTTTTAAACCTGTGTTTGCACTGCCATATAAAGTTTGTTTAGCACGTCCAATGCACAGTTTTACTTGTTTAAAAAAAAAAAAAAAACACCCCTTTGAGCTTTCTCTTGGTGTACCATGATAGGTAGCAGCAGGGATGGACTAGGCTGTAGTTGTCATAACAGCGAATGGAAGGTGTTGACTAACTCAATTTATTTTAGTGTTCAGGGGCTAGGCAGCTCTTATTTGGGTCCAGCCAGTAGGATACATATTATTAACCCTTGAGGTGTGATGAATAGTGAGAGTATACACAGCCATCACATGAGATACTCCAGCATATTTTTTGAGTCTCACTCATATTTTCTTTTTGTGATTACAGTGGTGTCTATTATCAACATTCATCCTTAGATTTGGCAGGCTGAACTGTGGTGTGAGGAAGTGTTACAGAAAAGGTGAAGCCAAGTCCTATTCCATCTCATTTCTTGATGAGATTTACCTGATTTCAGAATGTCAAAAGATTTTTAGGTCTCGGACTAGGCAGCGCATGCGCTGTCTAGTCCGAGAGATGCTGTATACAGTATTGTGGGAAAAGCTCCGCCCACTTTCCGCCTATCTTTTTGGTGGCCGAATTCCTAAATGCTGCAATCTGATTGGTTTTCCTCATCTTATCCCGCCTCCTGACAGCCATGTCGTCATTTTTCTCCTTCCATAGCTATCAGTCCCTTTACTTTTAAAACTGTTTTGTTCCCCTGTCTCCCCCCTTCCCTCCTGCAGTCCCTCACTTCTCTGCCCACCACATCCCCTCCACCCACTCCTGTTCCTGCATTCTTGGACGCCCATAGTTTTATTTACAATTCAATAAGACTCTCGTAAATATGAGTCCTATTGCATTTGTAAATGCTTTTTTTCCCCTCTGATTGGCTGGCTTCATAGCACTCTATTTTGCCTGACCTGTCCCTCTCGCATGCGTGCGATGCTATACATCATACGGATGCGCACCAAAAGTCTGCTTCAACCTCTTGTTACTTTCTGTTTCCCAAGTGCTACTGCTGATTTGTGGTGTTTCTAGAAGCATGGAGTTATGCCCGCCATAATCAGGTCTGTTTACATTCTTTTTCTCTATGAATTCATGGAGTGTGCTCGCTAAAGTGGGTCTCAGTTGAATTCCGAAGACAGTGTCCATGGTTTGGTAACTTGTATACCTGCAATGTCCTACGTGATCGCGCCCTACTAACATGCAGCGTCCTGCAGATGCAACGCGCACACCGTTTTAGGTCTCGTTATTTATTTATTTTTAATCGCGCACACATTTCCATGTCTTGTTTGTTGCAGTGCTTGACATTCCTTGGACTCTATGGTCTGTGTTAATGATGCCTACAGCCTTTCCTAGTTTCTGACAGGGAGGCGTAGGTGTGGAGCAGGAGTGAAGAAGCGGGCAGGCGGGGCGGCTACGGAGCGAGGCCAAACGGAGCTGGTCGCTGCCTACTGCAGTCTGCCAGGCTTACTCTCGCCTGGGGGTGCTGCAGGGGAGGCAGCTCTGCCTTCAAGATGAGACATAAGCCTACAGCAAGACCCGATGTGCCCTTCCACATGCCCACAGGTGACAGTGTAACACCTGCCCATTGCCCCTCTTGGCTCCATGAAAGGCACCATTTGTCGGGTGGGGGAGTTAGGAAGTCTAGAGGGTGCGGGGTTGAGGGCACTTACCCCCAGATGCTGGGCTTGGGGCTGTAACAGCAGGGAGCTGACTCCCACCCTCTTTGAAGCCGGACCGGGCTGGAGGAAGTCACGGGTCTCCCTTAATGTAAAGAGAAAGAGCCGCGGGGAGGGCATAGCCGCACCGTCCTGGGATCTCACGGCAGAGCCGGGACAGAACAGCAGCCAGTCCTGGGACAAGAGAATCACCATACTCTCCCGCGCCAGACTCTGGAGGGGAAACTTTCTGAAAACTTTAGAAAGTTTCAGAACCCGGAGAGCAGGCGGGGAGTTGTGTGTGTTTTTGGAGAACAATAACCAGTACAAGTAATTATAACAATTTCCAAGCACTATAAATAACCCGTAGAACAACCACCTCCTTTATCGCACTTAATTTGCCGACCTTGGGAGGACTGAACGCTGAGTTGTTCTTGTGAGAGCTCAAAGTGGTGCCTATCACACGTGTCCAACTCACGCAGCCTCCCTGCTTGCCTAGTTTGTGAAAAAGCATGTCTTTCATCACCTGGTATCAACAGAGGTGTATTTTCTTATACCAGATGAATCGCCCAGTCCAAGAGAAACATAAAATGGGGGTAAAAAATACTCAAAAGGACGAAAAGACGTTAAAGTCAGTAGCTCTTACCGTGGCATCCTATGGCCTGTGGACCCCTCCCGCTCTTCTGCCTTTTGTACGGCATACCCTGCCTTCCCCCATTCCCCTTCACTTCCTCTCCCTTCTTTATTGTCCCGTCTCTGTCCTTCACTTCCCCGTTTAGCTTTTCATTGCCCTGTTCTATTATGCACTGTTCTGTGCTGCCCTGCTCTATTTTGCATTGTACTGTGCTACCCTGTTTTGCCCTCTTCTCTGCTGGCTTTTTCTTTTGGGCGCTGTTCTGTTCTATCCAGTTTTGCGCTGCCCTGTTCTGGCCACTTCTGTGCTGCGTTTTTGTGTTCGTCACTGTTTCCTCCTGCTCAGATGTTCTGCCCACTTCTAACTAGTAAGATGAAGAAACTGGGGGGAGGTCTCTCAAAGGGCCATAGCCAATCTAATAAAGGGAATAGCTCAAATAACGTACGCTAAACATCTGTGCTTAGCATAGTGTGCCACACTACTGCTATTTTGCTGCTTCTGTTATAGCATCCACATATATGATACAACAAGTAACATTACACCTACAACAAGCCAGGACAATTGGCTTTGTCAATGGCTGTTAGTTGCATATTACTAAGGGCAATTAAAAGATGTACTGCTTCTCTGTGCTTGTTTTATTTTAATAGCCTCATAGTGTTTCAGGCCACGTAATTTCTAATACTAGATTGGCATCTAGTCTCCTTGGGACTCACAAACTTCTTCTCAACCATTTCCCTATACCATCCTGGATAACTTAGCACAGGAACATTCTTCTCATACGCGAGTCTGAGCTATTAAGATTGCAAATAACAATGCCTTTTATTTTTGTTTTGGATTTTGAAACCTAAATAAAAGGTATTGCCGTTTACAATACCAATAGCTTAAACTCGCGTAAATCCGAGACCTATTGCATTGCAAATGCTTGTTTGATAAGCTAAAAGAAACTTTTCTAAGATGAAGGTTGGCTCTGCTCACTCAGTCTCCCTATAAGGAAGTACACAAGTAAGATTGGATGGAATATGCCGATGTAGCTCCCACAGGCAACTAGGATAACTCGTATCACAGCTCTCATCATACATTCTCTCACGTTGTAAGATGCATCCATTAGGCTTGAGTGCCTACACATAGAGGATGAACCACCTGACACCAGTTTCACCCACCCAGTGTGTACCCCATTGAGAAAAGGTTCTATGCACAATCTTCACCTAGGGATCTTTCGCCATACTCTTTGTATCCTTCCAAAATAGAGTGTGTAAACCTCTGGATGAAGATATGTGTAACTATTTGAAAATGGAATATCCTAAATGAGATCTTGAAATTAAAGTTATGGTCTCTCTGGAAGTAAACATGCAGGTTGTCACTTTCATGTCAAGTACTCAAATCAGAGTTAAGGAATTTATAATGCCTGGTACACTTGGCAAGGGGTTGTTGGTGGAGTAGTGTGGCTCACTGGTTAGAGGCGGCAGACCCGAGAGCAGAGGACGGCCCGGGACCAGGGTTCGATTCCCGACGCGGCAGGTTTCTGGACCAGGGTCAGCGGACTCGATAATTCTCTCGCCTCGGTGCCCACTCTGATCAGCGATCACACTCGGCAACTCTGGGCACTAGCTTGCCTCATCTTCACTAACGGCCCCACCAGACCGCCGGGGATGCCTGGTCTCACCCTGGAGATACCCATTAAGGGACCATCTCTCAGGGAAGCCAGGAAGGGTTTTGCAGCGGTCGAAGCGCGGAGGTACCCCTTCGGGAGTGATTCCAGCGCTATATAAGCACATAATTAATTAATTAATTAATATATGTCGTATAGTTGTCTGCAAGTCAGCAGAAAAGAGGGGTAGAACCCAACATCTTCATATGTTGCTCAGTACTTTCTGAAAGCTTCTTATAGTCATGGTCTTCCCAATGTTATACTTTAAAGCATGACAGAAAAATAACCTTTACAAATACAGTCTAAGCAGTGAGAAAAAATGCATTGAAGAAGCTCAAATAGAGTACTTTCCCTTGAAGCTCACTGAGCTTCCTCATCACATAATACAGAGCACTGCAGTGGCTTCACAGATTCAGGCTTTTTTCTGCCTCGGGCGACTGGGATTCTTAGTACACACTGTGTTTTCACACATTTGTCTTGGAGAATTAGATTTGGTTAGATTGTAAAACCTTTATCATGCATTTCTGAAGTATTTTTTGTCAGAATGCATCCTATTTCATGAAGTGCCCCTCATCTGGTAGGATGAAAACTGCCCCAGAACCACATAAAGTGAAACTAGTATGTTTATCTCCTTCTGATTCTGTAACGGAGTGTGAATTTTCACAACAGATGTCCAAAAGGACAGCGAAGAGAAGAGAAGAAGTAAGGCTTAGAGGCAAGCTAGCATACCTGAGTGCTCAAGAAAAGAAAAAATTGGAAAAGCCTTACAGGAAACACTTAAGTTTCACGGACATAGCAACACAATCACCCCAGGACCCCCAGGACCCCCACAAAGTGTGATGCAGAGACAAAAAGGCTGCAAAGGGTTTACTATCAAAGATGACGGCGTTGCTGGAAAGATCATCTGCACCGACATGCTCACAGTTGAAAGCCTTGACGTTGACACCCGGTCTGCATCACCAGCATCACTCCTCCAAAATGTCAGAGTTTCAAAGTCTGATTTCAATGTCATCTATGTCGAAGCACTCCAGGCATCAATGGAGTTCCACTTGCTGTCTATACAATTGATACATTTGACTTTGCCACAGCTACCCTAGAGGTTGTCACCAGTGTCAAATCATTTCTCAGCGACCCTCAGATCAATTTTATTGAAGTTGATGTTTTAATTTTCTCCAAAAAGAGGCTAAGGCTGTCTACCATGATGAAATTGCCTACACAACCATTGGGACCTCCATGATTTATCGGTTCAACTTAGGACCCTCTGTCACTACCTATGAAACCAATTGACTTACCGTGGCTTACGCAAATGGTGCCTTGTCCTACATTGATGTGCCCAATGAGGACTGCGACGTTATCACATTGGCATTCTCCAGGATGTCATGTTTGTCCTCTGGATCCTCAATCCTACAATAATCAATCAAGCACACCCAAATGTTGCTGAAGAAATAAGTCTCCGTCTCCATTATGTACATGACAAAGACTCATCATCATCCTACACACCAACATCACCTGCATCCCCAATGAGAAAATCACCAGTAAACACCATAGTCACATTCCATGATGTGGTAATAAGACTGGCAACTTAACTATACATTCCGCTCGAATCTCCCGACAAAAGAGTCTGCCAGACACTATAGCCAAGGGCAACACTCAAGCTGCTCCTCTCATTAGTCCTAGGATTCTTGAAACGAGCAGAAGAAACATTTCCTAAAAGGAGATGCAAAATCAGACCCCATCATTATTTCTTTGATGAGAAGAAAGAATGCTCTGGCACCTGGAACCCTCTACGTCTCATGGTACGGAGAGTAAGACGACTGCCATGTTAGGGAGGAAGATGTGTAGAATAGCAGTCACTGCAACAAAGAATACTAGTGCCACATCATTCCCAGGGGGGAAACATTCACTACAACGCAGCCGTTTCCACGCTATACTTAAACTACCCAAAAAAAAAAACAAGTGGGTTTAATAAGAAGAAAAAAGTCTTACCTAAAAAAAGCTCTTCTGTGCTTCTTGTCCGTCTTTCAATGAGCCTCAATAACTACGTAATAACGTACGTGCGTCTACGTACTGAATTTACAAAAAAATAGAAAAAGGACCACTAATAGAGTATGAAGAAGAAGTCCATCGATAGAAAAATAAGGGAAACAGTGAGTCATTTTATTTATTATATTAATTTTTAATATTAGGCATATTTAAAAATATATTTATAGTAATAAACTAAAAAAAAAACAGCAGGCGTTAAAGGTGTTGTAGGATTGGGAGCTGGGGGCAGAGGGAACATGTAAGGTATTGGGGCAGGGATCGTAGAAAGCATTTAGCATGAAAATGCCATTATCATGCATAGTTATACAACGAAAATCATTGTATAACTATGCGTGGTAAAGATATTTTCGTGGTATAGCATTGTCGTGGTAATTGCATTCGCGTTGTAACGCATGCGTGGAAAAGGCATGCATTGCAACGGAATGCGTTGTAACGACATACAACCTTCCCAGGGCATTAGGAGACCGATGTGGGACAGACTTGAGGATGTTTCGCCAGACCTGCATGATTACTGAAGGCAAGACTTTGAGGAGTGCAGCTGTTGAAGCAGCAGAATTTGCCGCATCTTGTTACTGTCATTGTGTCACCTTCAGGTGCTCCTCCTTCTTGAGACTTGCAATATAGAAACTGGACCAAGAGCTGAAGAAACTCAACCTTCCTTTCTGCAGCTCTTCTCTGTTTGGCCAGCATACTGAGGAAGAGAAGCCAGGATTTAAAATGAAGCAGAAAACGTCAAGGCAATAGGCTTGGAAGAAAACCTTTAAATCCCTTTATAAGGACCTTTTTAAAACCTACAGACGATTCGGTCTCCTCGCTGGACCTACTGCCAACAACAACCGAGCAAGAGATATTTGTACTACATAAAATGGTCAAAAAGCAAGAAAACAGAAGTACCACCTACAACCACCTCCTGGCATCTACCCTCAAACACTCGCAATGCCCAATCCATTCTCCACTCCTGGTGGGGGGAGCAGTATCTTTCCACATGGGATAGGGGGAAAACATCACAAACGAGAAGTGGGTGCTTGCTAACTATTGTCAAGCATTGTCAATTGCTTTTTTGTGTTTAAATCTATTTATTGGCATTTGCAATTTTAACAGTGCAGTACAGTAATAGATCAATGACACCATATACTGGGGAATAATACAATAGCAAATTAAGTGCTGAGGAAACAGCAGGGATAGCAAGTGAGTAATGTGTCCAGCATGAAGTAATAAAGATATCAGTAGAATTAGGACATCTGAGAGGGAGCGCTAGTGTGTGTTCTGCCATCCTGCTGTGTATTGCAGCTCCGGTCTATGTGTGGTGTGATATATCTCTTAACAGTGGGCAGAGGGTGCAACGTAACGAGGACACAATAATTTAACTGAGAGAAAGGGGTAACTGCCTGTGACCTGAGGCCGTAAAGTGTTGCATCAGGTGACTAACTGCTTGTAGTGCGCAGTAGGGTCATATGATATGCCAGGTTGAGCAGGGAATGAGGGGTGCTGCCCCATTGGGGCGTCGCAGGAGCGATAGTGGCATGTTACCTTAGAGCTGATGAGACCCCTCTCTCCTCCTGTGTGTCTACTGCAGGTGTAACTATCTTCTGCAATTCATCCATAGTAGCCCCCCCAGTCTATAGCTAAGGGGAACTTTCGAAGCCCCAGCAGGTCCTCCCTCCTCAGAGCCACATCCTCTGCCCTGTCCCAATGCATGGGGTGCCACCGGGGCTTTCTATTTTTTGGTGATCAGGTGCTTTGCCGTGACTAGGCCCAGGTCTAATAATCGTGTGGCGACCTTGTGTTTACTCCAGTATTGGGACTTTCATAGATTCCCGTTGCTTGTATCATTCCCCGTCGTCGAGATGGGAGTCCCTGGTATACATACAATAGCCATAGAAATAGGTACAAAAAAAGAACTAGGCCTAGGCCCCTTCTAGTTTTGTAGCATATCCACCTTTTTAATACAATGAACAGGCAATCTGGACAGCCTCACCCCATAGAAACTTCCTGAGAGAGCCTCAGAGCCTCAGATGTGCTACTGCACATTGTGCAAGGGAGTCTCCACTGAGCTCTGGTCAGTTTTTTCCTATATACCCTTATCTTGAACCTGTTTTTTCTCTACAATCTACACTACGTGATCAACATGTCAGACAAGGAGAAGAAGACTCGCTTCAAGGCTTGGGCCACCTGCTCCAAGAAGAGGCTTTATGTGGAGGACAAACATAAAGACTGTGTTTATTGTTTGTATCCTGACCATAAGGCGGCTGTCTGCAAAATCTGTCGGACCTTCTCCAGGAAGACCTTGCAAGACCGTGCGGGAAGTCTGTTAACCTGGCTCCAGAGGCTTAAGTCAAGGAAGGAACCTGTGTCCAGTGACAGTGTTGACGCTTCCTCTGCTACTTCATCCAGGTGGTCTCTAAAAAGGGGTAGGTCTTCACCTTCTACTTCTTCAGACCCCCGTCCAAAGCCTTCCAAAATACCACTCATAGGTCTGACAGGCGTAGTCTCATCAAATCTCCTCACCAAGGTGTAAAGGAGAGGGAAGGACTTGTCCCAGGAGTGGCACTGGAAAGGAAGGCGAGCTATGTGCCGCCTTCTCCTCCTCCTGAAAAGACGAAAACTTTTTTAAAAATAGCTTCTGTCCCACTTGATGGTAAAGCTGAAACAAAGGTTTGCTCGTCGACGACTACAACATCTATTCCGTTGACGACGACTTCCAAGAATTTGCCAGCGTCGTCTTTGGCTCCGTCGACGGGCTAGTCGACAAGAGTTTCTTCGTCTCCACAAGTGAGGAAGGGGTCGCTTCGATGACGCCAGGCCCGGATGCGCTGTACACTCTGTCATCGACGTCCACACTGACGACATCCACGAGAATGACGACTGTGATGGTGTCGACGGCTACCATGTCGACGGCGACGACGACTTCGAGCATGATTATGACGACAGTCTCGACGACCGTGTTCCTCGATCCGTCAACGACTCAAACATCGTCGTCGACCGCCTCGTCGAAGACTTCGTCAATGATACAAAATGTGGCATTTTCGATTCGGAGACGCCGCATTGCACCAGAGATTACTTGTCCCAGGAAGATGACACCTCTGCCTCCTGTCCTCCCGCTAGAAGAGGAGGTTTCTGATGACGACGGACCGTACGGTGCTTCTGTTAGCCCATCACAGCGGCATGCCAAATACCAGGACTCTAACGCGGAAGAGTATTACATGGATCAGCAACAATATGGCCCCAGTTAAGATCTCAGGAGTATTATCAGCAGGAGATTGTCTGTGTGCCATTCTCCCCTATCACAGACTTATAATTCATGTTGTCGGATTACAGGTGGAGATTTCCTACACAATCTCCTGCCCAGGATACAGTGCAAGTGCTACCTACTCCACTTGCTCATCCGGTTACACCTCAACTTCCTCCTCAAACTTCATTGCCGCAGTTACCAGAATCACAGCCAGTAGTTACTGTTCAGAATGATGCATTGGATGATGAGCAGGGGACAACAACTATTCCGGATTCCGACAGGGAATGGGATGATTACATCTTTACGGATCCCGCCTTTCCGGAGCTGGCGGATTCCCCCTTGAAGATATTGGGGGTTTCCATAATCTAATGGAAAGAGCGTCTAAGCGATTCGACATGCCCATATCAACAGTGCAGTCGAACTGTTTCTTGTACAACTTTAAGGAACCATACAGAAAGTCAGTCCGATCCATCCCAATAGTGGGGCACGTCTGGGATGAAGGACTCAAGGTTATGAAGACATCTGCCCCAGTCATACCTGTTCTTCCTCATCTAGAGAAGAAATACAAGGCCCCCGAGGATAGCCCAGCTTGTCTTGTCAGCCATCCTAAACCGGATTCGGTCATTTCTCAAGCAGCCCAAAGAAAATCTAAAAATCCGGCGGCCCCTCTCACTACACCTCCGGATAAAGAGGGCAGGCAGTTGGATTATGCCCGGAAGAGGTTCTCTTCTATGTCTAGCCTCCTTGTCAGAGCAGCTAATACCTTAGCAATTCTTGGAAGGTATGATCGCCAGACGCGGTGTGATGTGTCCTCTTATCTGGACCAGTTGCCGGAGGATTCTAAAGTGGAAGCTAAGAAGATCCTCCAAGAGGGAGAGAGAACATCTTCCAAGATAATAGACTGCTCAATGGATATTGCAACAACAGCTTTCCGTTTCCTAGCGGGGGCAGCAGTCCTTCAACGCCAAGGCTGGCTTTGTGCTGCTTGGTTTCGGCCTGAAGTCCAAAATAAAATCTTGGACCTTCCCTGTGATGGCGAGGTGCTCTTTCGGAAGGACATTTATGATGCGCTGCAGGATATAACAAAGGATACAGAAACTGCTAAATCCCTTGGGACTTTACAATACCGCAAGATCCCCTTCTGTGGAGCTAGGGGTAGAGGCATCCCCTCCTACAGAGGCGGATATCAACAACAGCGCTATTCCTCCTTCTCGCAGCCCTCCCAATGATACCAACCGCAATATACTCAATGGCAAGGCCAATCGTCTTCTTTCTCTCGTTCATCATCTAGTGGACGACAGTGGCGCCAGGGGAGGGATTCCTCTAAGCACCAGTAGCAGCTTGTTGGCTCTTCCTACTGTTCCTTTGTCCCCTGTACCACCAGTGGGGGGCAGGATATCCCAATACTTCCTAAGCTGGGAACTAATAAAATCAGATCGCTGGGTTCTGAATATAGTTCATTCGGACCATACTCTGGAATTTCAACATCAACCACTGTCCAAGCCCCCTTGCGCCACCAAATCCAGACATCTTCATCTTCTACGTCTAGAAGCGCACCAACTACTACTCGAAGGGGCGATAGAACCAGTCCCTCGATCTCAACGGGGAGAAGGATTCTACTCCCGGTTCTTTCTAGTTCAAAAGACCCTAGAAAAATGGCGCCCTATTTTAGATCTGAGGGAGCTAAACACCTATCTCATCAAGCTCTCATTTTGGATGGTCTCCTTACAGGACATTTTGTGGCTCCTCAATCCGGGAGATTACATGGCCACTATGGACCTCGAGGAGGCATACTTTCATGTCCTCATCCACCCTGCCCACAGGAAGTTCTTACGCTTTACTGTAGCCAAGAGCCACTTTCAATTCAAGGTCCTGCCTTTCAGACTCAGATCCGCGGATTATCACAAAGGTACTAGCCCCTGTGGCAGCGTTTCTCAGTAAGCAGAAGCTCCAGGTCTTCCCTTACCTGGAGGACTTGTTGCTAAAAGCTCCGTCTCATCACACAGCAGAAGAAGCTGTCAGGACCTGCACACAGCTCTTCCGTCAATTGGGGCTTCAGCTCAATACAGAATAGTCAGTCCCGTGCCCGTCCAAATCGGCCCGGTTCTTTGGGGCCATTCTGGACACATCTTGCAGCAAAGCATTCCCTTCAAAGGAAAGGCAAAGCTGATAACCTCAGCTCGTCGTTTGCAACGAAGAGGGTCACTTTCAGTTCGCCTCTACAAGTCCCTCTTCGGGGCAATTCCCCGTTGCAGGTTACAAATGCGCCCCCTCCAAGAACAACTGGATTTGCAGTGGCGACATGCAAACTGCTCTTTCGAGGACAAGATTCTAATCACTCAGTCTATGAAAGAGGCGGCAGCTGGTGGATGAACAAGGTCAATATCTCCCAAGGGTCTCACCCCAGCTCCTCTAATAAAGATGCCTCACTGGAAGGCTGGGGAGCGGTCTTACAAGACCTTCAAGTAAGCGGCCGCTGGCTGCCCCAGCATCGTCTACTTCACATCAATGTGTTGGAGCTCAGAGCGATTTGTCTCGCCTTGCAGGCCTTCCTTCCGTGGATTCGACAGTCATCCGTCCTGGTCCGTACGGAAAACACCACGGCCATGCACTACGTAAACAAGCAGGGATGTACAAGGTCTCGTTGATTATCCAAAGAGGCTCAGACGATTTAGGAATGGGCAATCCAACAGGAGATATCGCTCTCAGTGGTGCATCTTTCAGGTGTCCTCAACAAGACAGCGGACACGCTCAGTCGCCTGAAATCTGTGAGCCATGAGTGGGAGTTGGACCACAACACTCTGGAGATTTTCTGACTCTAGGGCACTCTGCCAATAGATCTCTTTGCCACTCCGGAGAACAAAAAATGCTGACTCTACACACGCAGGCTTACCATCCGGGATCTTTGGGGAATGCACTTTTGATGGCCTGGTCAGGCGCCTTTGTTTACGCTTTTCCTCCGATCCCACTGATTCAAAGTCTTCTCCGGAAGCTCAAGGCGGAACCCTGCAAAATGATTCTGGTGACCCGCCAGTTTTGTTTTGCGGAGCTTCTACTACTCTCCCTGGACCGTCCAGTTCATCTGCAGCCGATTCCTTCCCTGCTGACAATGTCCCAGGGCCAAGTGGTACACTCGGATCCAAGATCTCTTCAGTTATCAGCGTGGCGCCTGAGCACCCAGAATTTCTCGATCTAAATATGTCAGAATGTAGAGAGGTATTTGCTCAGACTCGAGCCCCAAGTACAAATAAGACATATCGCTTAAAATGGAAGTGTTTCTGCCTTTGGTGCCGACAAGAAAACATTCATCCCTACTCTTCTGCCCCTCATCAAATGTTGCTGTACATTCTGGCATTGGCAAAATCAGGTCTAGCTGATTCTCCCTTCAAAGTACACCTTGCCGCCATTTCTAGATTCAGACGGATTTCCTCTGGACCTTCCCTCTGGTCGGCAAGGACTGTGAAACAATTTCTTAAAGGACTTTTTAGAGTTTTGCCTCCAGGTAAGCCTCCCCCGCCTCTGTGGCAGCTTAACTTGGTTCTTACTCAGCTCATGAGGCATCCTTTTGAACCGATTCATAGAGTGGACCTTAAATTCCTCTCATGGAAGATGGCCATCCTTCTCGCCTTAACATCTGCCAGAAGGGTGGGTGAACTGCACGCTCTCACTTTTCAGGAACCTTTCCTACAGTTTAAGAAAGAGACTTTGATACTGAGAACAAATCCTAAATTCATTCCAAAGGTACCTTTAGACTTTCACTTGAACGAACCAGTTATTCTCAAGTCCTTTTTTCCTCGGCCTACTACTCCAGCGGAGAGGGCACTCTACTCTCTGGACATCCAAAGATGTCTGAAGTTCTGTCTACAGCGTACCAAAGACTTCAGGAGGTCAACACAACTCTTTGTGGCATTCAGTGCTCCTCGCAAATGTTTTCCTCGTTCAAAGCAAGGGATTGCTATTTGGATTGCCAGCGCGATCCAATATTGTCACCAAGCAGCTGGGTCTGGGCGCACTCTACACGAGCTATGTCTTCTGTGGCTCTCTTCGCCGGAGTGCCCATCAGAGACATTTGCAGAGCAGCGACCTGGAGCAGTGCCCATACCTTCACAAAGCATTACTGCTTGGATTCCTCAACGCGTAGTGACTCTGCAGTGGGACAGGCAGTCATGAGGAACCTCTTTCAGTGAGTGGTGAGATTTCCCTTCTAACCCTCCTTCCTTTTTTTGCTTATGCTCTTCGCACATTTTGCAAGTCTAGATGCTTTTGATGTTTCTTCTCTGATGAGTGATTACTGTTCTATTGCCCATTGACTGTGTGGGATTAACATCTGTACCGAAAATGATGCATCTTGCAATGTTTTATATCACTGTATTGCTTCACAAAATGTGTGTTCTGACTGCTTGCTATTCTTATACAAGCAATGGGAATCTATGAAAGTTTCAATACTGGAGTAAGAAAACAGGTTACTTACCTGTAACTGGTTCTCCAGTATTGGTAACTTTCATGGATTCTCATGCGCCCACCCTCCTCCCCTGGGAAAGCTCAGCCTTCAGCTTCTTCTGTTGTAGTGTTATACAATGGCTACTAAAATCTGAGACACTGAGGCTCTCTCGGGAAGGTTCTATGGGGTGAGGCTGTTCTGATTGGCTGTTCATTTTATTTAGTCTCTTTTGCAAAAAGAGGGGGATATGCTACAAAACTAGAAGGAGCCTAGGTGTAATTCTTTTTTTGTACCTATTTCTACGGCTATTTTATGTATACCAGGGACTCCCATCTCGACAACGGGGAATGATACAAGCAAAGGGAATCTATGAAAGTTACCAATACTGAAGAACCAAAGTTACAGGTAAGTAACTTGTTTTCTTCCTGCTCCTCTTAAAAAGATGCAAAACATGCACCTCCCAGAGAAAAGGAATTTCACGTTTGGGGCAGCGGGATAAATTGGCCGTTTGTCAGTCCAGTACTCACCAAGGGCAGGGCAATACCAGAGCATATCTAGTAGATCTGCATCTAGCAGGCAGCACCTGGGACATTTGGTGTCAGCGCTGTGAAAATTCTTGTTTATCTGGGCGGTGGAGAGGTATGCGCGATGGAGAATAAAATATTAAATCTGCCGGAAGCGCTGGTTGCGAGTGACACATGTTGGGCTTTCTAGAATTACCACCCATCCTTTCTCTGACAGGACACGCTCTAGGTCTTTCTCCCAATGTTGTTTCATGGGGGTCAGTGGGATTGCAGAATGTTGACGGAGGGATGAGGCAAACCACAGTGTCCCCCTGTGCACATTATATGTAAGTACTGCATTAGGTGATGCGTGGAGAGTTCTGTTGTTAAGTTACCCCACCTGTTTGAAAGTGAAGCTATGAGCGCACGGTGTAGTAAGAAATGCCCTGGGGGTAGGCCGTCCTCTAACATTAGGTCTGTATATGGGATTAAGGCGCCGTATCTAAAAAGGTCTCCTATGTTGCGAAAGTCCGCTGCTTCCCAACTGCGCAACTCCGCTGCCGTGATATACGACCCACCCCTTGGTGAACCCAGTAAAAGAATAGCTGGGGCATATGGTGCTATGACGCAGGTGATGTATAGGCTTCTGCGGTAGCTTTTGTATGCTATGGAGAGCAGCAAGGTGTCTGCTTTTCTGGGCTTAGCGCAAGGATGAAACATATTAAGGAAAGTGTGAAGCGCCATTGGTGGTTGCTGTGTGGCGGTGTCAGGCAGGTGTCTTGAAGCTAGCGATCTAGCTACTCATTGCAGCTGAGCTGCTAAGTAATAGTGCTCGAAATTAGGCTTTGCTAGCCCACCCTGTCCCGTCGGCAGGTATAGCTTCCTAATGGAGACCCTGTGCATGGATATCCCCCAGAGAAAATCCCGGACCTTTTCTTCCAGTTTGCTGAAGTAAGAGGGGGGAATGTAAAGAGGCAGGGCCGCAACATAGTAAAGAAGAAGCACCATCTTCGTGGGGGCCACCCTACCTGAGATAGACAGAGCAAAGGTCTTCCAGAATGCCATCTGTGAATACGGAGGAGGTGGCTCTAGCGATGTTCCCTTCGAACAGGTCTGTTTTTGTACGATACATGTGGATACCTAAGTATTAGAATGAGCCAATGCACCATGTCACTGGGACCCCCACCCTCACCCCCCCAGCGAGTGCCTCGGATCTGGAGTGGACAACGAGAACAGGAAGAGAATGGATTTCGCTGCGTTGACCCTCAGCCCTGATACCATGGTGAATTGTGATAGTGTGGAGTCTAGCCAGTGGGGATAGCATGGAGGTCTCTTGCGTATAATAGGAGGTTGTCGGCATATAATGAGATCGTTTGCATGCTGTCTCCCTGGGGAATACCCATGTCCACTCGGACACGAATGAACGCCACCAGGGGCTCCAGCGCCAGGGAAAAAAGGAGTGGGGAGAGTGGGCAGCCTTGACCAGTCCTGCGACCCACCTGGATAGTGTCCGAGGAGTAGGGCCCAGTTCTCATGTGAATCGTTGGGCGTGTATATAATAGCCGAACCATGCTAAGGAAATAGAGGCCTATGCTGAACCTCGGCAGCACTGAAAAGAGAGAGTACCACTCAAGGGAATCAAATGCTCTCTTGAGGTCGAGCACCAGGCATCCCAAGCGGGGCCAGTTCAGCGGGCATATTCTGCTACTCTGTAGTAGCGACAAAGGAGGAGCGCAGTGTTATGGGCTGGGATGAAACCATTCTGGTCTGCGTGTACCAAAGAAGGCACGTGGGGTGCAAGAGGGTTAGCAAGTGCTTTCGCCAAGATTTTATAATCAGTTTTTAGGATCGCTAGAGGTCTGTAAGACCCCAAACCAATGGGGTCCCTGTCTGACTTCAATAGGGAGACAACTTTAGCTGTGCAAAGAGGGAGGGAGACCTGTGTTGTTGCACGCCGATGTGTAGAGTGCGTGTAGACTTGGTACAAGGGTCTCCGCATAAGCGTAGGGAACCTGTCTGGTCCTGGTGTCTTTCCCGATGCTAGGGATGCAAACGCTTCACGAATCTCCTCTACCGACTGGGGCGAATCTAACCGCAAAATGTGTTCAATGGATAGGGTGGGCACCTGTACTGAGTCTAGGAAATAACCTATTTGTTGGAAGTCACCTTGTGCGCTGGATGCTTAAAGTTCGGTGTAATATTTGATCATGGCCTTGTGAATGCCCCACTGTGTGTATTTCATCTGAACGAGCTCATCCCCAATAGCATGTATGGGATGGTGTGTGTGTTCTTGCCTAATAAGGAATGCAAACAGTTTACTTGCCCTGTCAGATGAAGAGGGTGCGGGCGGAGTGGTCTAGGTAATTGTGACATCGTAACTTTTCTAGCAGTTCTAACCTGTTCGCTTGCAGTTCCTCGAGCCGTACCCGTGCCTCGGGCATGTGACCGGCAGGATTTCCCAATGAAGGAGGTTCTGCTCTATGGAGGTGAGGGAGGTATCCAATTGTTTGCGGATGCTCCAGGTAAGACCCAGGCAGTGACCCCTAGTAGCAGCCTTAAAGGCTTCCATTCTATCAGAGGGGAACTCGTAGAGCCGACATTGTGCTCGAAATACCCGATCAATGCCGCTTCTAAGGAGCAGCGGAAGGCCTGATCCTCCAACGCCGTCGTCTGTAACCGCCAGGCCGGGGTCAGAGGGGATCTCTCCTCCCAACTTAACAACATAATCTGTGAATTATGATCTGAATGAGTTCGGCCCAGGTAGCAGGTGTCTCGAATTAATGGGATCAGTGCTGCTGTTGCTAGAATGCGATCCAGCTGCACATGGAGATCATGGACTGGTGAGTAAAAGAAATATACCCTCAATTCTGGGTTGCATATGCGCCATGCATCTGTTAAAGACCAGTGCCCCAGCCAGCAGCGCAGTGCCTGCGGATTTGATGAGGCAGAGGTGCGCGGGAAGGAGAGATAGAGTGAAATGTCTAGGCCCGAGATGAAGTCCCCACCCAGTAGCCACGGGTCGTGTCCCCATCTGGATAGAGTGGTGGAGAGGTTGCTGAGGAACGCATTCTGATCTGTTTTGGGAGCATAAACAAGCAGGAGATTATGCCCGTTGAGTCTTCCCTTGATACAAACAAAAGTGCCCTGCAGGGTCGACCACAACCTCCTCCTCCCATGGGATCCCTGCTTTCACCATATCGGGGCACATCTAGCCTGGGTCGAATAGTTAGTGCTGTACACATGCCCGCGCCAGTGGCACAGAAGTTTGTCTGCCTCCAGATTCGTCAGGTGAGTCTCCTGTAGGAAAGTAATCCCTGTGCGCCTGCGTCGTAAGTAGGCTTATATGGAATACCTGCGTGCTGGGGTATGGATGCCCCTGACGTTCCAGGAAATGATATTAATATTTGTCATGTGTTCGGTGCAGTTCTGTAGAACTCAGATTGTGCAGCAGCAATCACGTGTGGAGATGGCAGGAGAGGCCTCAGGTCACTGTGTAGGACAACGTAGCGATGAAAGAAACCATAATACTTAACCTAGGTTGAAGAACTATATAGGAGCGAACCCCAAACAGGGATGGACCCAAACAGATGTGCCTAACCTTGGCGATTAATACTTAGTCAGATTTTGACTGTAAATGGGGGTGCACGAGGAAGGGGTAGCCCCTATTGACCCATCCTTTGATTATATAATGCTAAGGACTGACATATCTACTTATGTATAACTTGACATGAGCATATGGCGCAGGGTGTCAAAGTGAGAACTTGGGGAACACTAGCAGAACTCTACGAAGCAGCAGTCTATATTTATGATGTTGGCTGATACAATCTGTGGTGTTAAACAATATTGTCCGACGTTTGAGGCATGACTCCTGGAGGGTGAGGAGAGTCCGGATCTGCGGACCAAGCCTGCAAGGAATCTGCATCCCCGTTGAAACTGGAAGGTGATGGAGAAGTGGACTCAGATGACTGTCTAGTGGAATGAAGGGTTGATGCAATATGTGTTGAATCCTGGCATTCCGATAGGATCTGTTCTGGATCCGGGGGGGTTGATAGGCGAGATCCGCTGCTGCTATCTTCCGCAGTCCATGTCTGTACCTCTTCTTTGCCCAGGGGTCTCCCTGTGGCTTAGGGACTGTTGCTAGCCCACTTTCTTCCAGCCAGTCCCAAGCGTCGGAGGGGAAGTCGAATACCCATGCTGTGCCACTGTGAATTACCCGGAGGTGGGCTGGACTAGCAACAAGTATCGCATGTCTTGCGCTTTCAACTGATGTTTCACTGCTCTGAAGTTGCCGCGTTTCCTCTGTACCTGAGCAGTATAGTCCTGGAAGAGGGAGACCGAGACATTTTGTACCTTGGGACCCAGGTGTCTCCCAACTTCTCTCAGTACTGCATCCCGGTCCCAGAAATTCAACAGGTGGATTAGCAAAGGATGTGGGCGAGCCCCAGCAGGTCGTTTATGGGGAGGGACCCTATGTGCCAGTTTAACAACAAACTGTGGGGAGAGTGCCCCTGAGCGGAGCAACTCTTTTAACTAGATCTCTGCATATCCAACCGCATTCTTCCCTCTGCTCCCTCCAGCGAGGCCTATTACTCGCACGTTGTTCTGACGTGAACAACCCTCTGCGTCATCTAGTTTCTCTTCAAGGGTGCAGACCCGGTCGAGTAAATCCTGTAGGGTTGCTGGTTTTAGGTTGCAGATTTGCCAGTGTGACCTCTGCCCCCTGCACCCACTCAGACAGTTTTTAGTGGTCCCCACGCAGAAGCATCACGTTGGAGGTGACATTGTCTATTCTGCCTTCAAGAGAGGTCCGGGTTAGATCTAAAACTGTGCTCATCTGTTATACCGCAGCCAACACTGAGTGGGGAGTGGAGACTGGGGAGGGCTTCCCCTCTTCTCCAGACGCTCCCCCGCCGTACGCTAAGGAGGGCCACCTCAGAGGGAGGCCTAGCGAAGATGGCCCATAGCTAGTTGCTGCGCACCGGGCATAGGGAGCTGCTGGTAAAGTGGTCCTGTCTGCCACAGCCGCAAGGGGAGAGCAGGTCGCTGCCGATGCTCATAAATGCCCTGACGATTAAGGAAGGGGCCCTGGTTGACTGCGCCCCAGGCCCAACATGATCACTCCGAAGCTAGTTATCATCAGGTTGCAGGTAGATAGGCCAGCTGTGGCAGCTCTGTGGACATCTGGCCTTGTCAAGTTGCCTGCCGCAGTAATGACGTGTAATGGGGGCTACCGGCAAGTCTTGCATATCGTCTTTACTGATCTCGTTGTGAGACACTTGTTTGGGGGAGGGACCAGATGAATAGAGTGGAAGTAGAAGTGTGCTCTCTGGGTCTGACCCTGCCCGTTGAGCCACAGGCATGGAAGTGCTGCGACCCCAGAAGGGCTAGCAAGACTGGGTGCACCAGGGTAGCGAACGGGTGGTCCGCTTCCAGCCAGGATCCCTGTCCAAGTAAGTATCTTTCCGTGAGAGGAGTGGTGGGGCCTGGGCCCGCTGCGGCCCCGCTGCCGGATCAGGGCAATCCGCAGCACGTGTCCTCTGCTCTCACAGCTCTCGCGACCCCCACTACCAACTGTCACCAGAAAGGCCCAGACCCGAACGGTTCCTGGGCTCCTCCAGTTCGCGCCGCCCGAGGTCACTGCCGGTAAGGAGATGGACAGCCTAGGCCCGACTCGACCCTCGTGCTGTCAGTCAGGGTACTGTGAGCTCTTTAGACCCCGCCGTCGCCCCTATGACCTGCCTTCTTGGGGGGCCGACCGACCCCAAGAAGGCGGCTGCTCATCTGGCCCACACCGCTCAGTGGCTCCTCGTCTGACCGGCCTGGTCTCCTCAGTGGTCGTTCCGCTTCGAGCACGCCCAGAGTGCCGGCCGCGAGGCTCCCTCGGATGCAGCCATTGGCGCAGGGCCGTGCCTCCCGCCAAGTGGACACCCTGCCCTGGCAGTAGAGGGACAGAGGACCCCTGCTTTAGCCCCGAGCCACCTGGAACGCCCGGGTACACAGCTACGAGCCCTGGCGGCATCAGCAGTGGTGTGCTTGTGTCCACTCAGGGTCTGAGGGCCATTCAGTTTTGGAGAGACTGTACCGCATCGGCGGCAAAGGGGCATAAGACCAGCTCAGAGTCCACAGCGAGGGATGACCGTCCCGGATGAAGGGGGCCGAGGGGTGGCTCCCGCGGGAGAACAGGTCAGATTCTCCACTGCTCGTCCTCCGTCCCCCACACAGGGGCAATGGGGCCTTCAACGGACATAGCGGACACCCGTGCACACCATGCACGCTCGCAATTACCAGTAAAGCCAGCAGGAGGTAAGGATGGCCAGGATAAACAGGGGATGGGTTGCGAAGCATGATCAGAACGCATCCACCATCTTCGGTGCTTGGCCCCCCAAGCATTGTTATGGCAGTTCCACCAAAAACACTTTAAGTTCCAAGAAGAGATATCCATATTTTTAAAGAAGAGAGTAAACAAACCAGTTCCTCCTTCTCTCAAATGGAAAGGATTGTTTTCAAGATACATCCTGGTCCAAAAGAATTGCCCAAATGTATAATTCAGACCAATATGAAATCTGAAAAGCTCAAACAAGTTGGTCAAAAGGGAAAGGTTTCAAATGTAAGCTGATTACCAAATTTTACCTCACCTCAAGCAAAACGGTTGGTTTTGTGTAGTAGATCTTTAGGATGCTTATTTCCTTATTCTTATCAGTAAATCACACAGGAAATGCCTGAGGTTAATTTTACGAAACACACATTATTGTTTGTTATACTGCCTTTTGCTCTGAAGTCCGCTGCTAGCAAAATACATAACAGTAGTCACAGCCAACCTACATTGTCAAGGGATATTTGTTCATCTGTACTTAGACAAAACACTCTTAAAAGCACACAGAGCTGACAATGAAGAGTGAGTTTTAAACAAAGGAAACCTGTGTTTCTTTCTCTAGGTTCACAGATAAATCTCTACAAGTCAATATTAAAACCAATTTAGGTACAATTGTATCTGGTGGACAGCACCTAGACCCAACTCTCAAGGTAAGGCAGTTCCTTCAGAGGAGAGACTTCATCGGCCTGAAGGATGCCATCATCTCCTGACTGGACTGAATGGCTTCTTGCATTCGCATTTTCCCGAATACAGTATGCCTTATAAGGTCTCTCCAGCAGCATGAAGAGGATCAGTGGTCTCATAAACATTTGGGACGACAAACAACAACTCCGCATCAGGAAGACAGTGACTCTAATGGTTGGTGCAGAATTGCGAACTTGCCTCAAGGAATACTTTCCCAGCAAGATTCTCCAACTCATACAGTTGTCCCAGATGTCTTTCTATCCATGGAGTACAAGGCCAATGGTCGGAGAAGGATGCCTCAGATCACATCACCTACTGAGAGAAATGCATATACCTCTCAAGGCCTTCCTGTCTGCTCTGATCTCAAATAGTATGACAACAACGCACTACCTAAAAAAAACTGAAGGTACAAGATTGAACCAGCTTTCCCTGGAGCCTCAAAAGATCTGGTCAAGGGTCTTGGCCATAGGACTGTTGCTGAAAGAACTGTCCTATGGCTGGGAAACTTCAACCCATCAAGCAGATTCTACCAATAGAATGACAAATACGTTCTGAACAACAAAGTACTATATCACATCTTTGTACAGTAGAGCTTTCCAGAGATATGTCCCTTTGCTACATCTAAAAATAAAAAATGCCAGGGCTTCATGTCCAATCACCCCAAACGAGGATCATTGGGCAATGATCTTTTGATTCTTTAGTCAAAGACATTGGTTTAATGCTTTTCCTCCAGTTCCGTTGATTCTTGCAGTCATTCTGAAACTGTGAAATTGCCAGGTAATAATGATTCTCATTGCTCAGGCATGGTCCAGTCAGTATCCTTAAATTCTTCGAATGTCACTGAAAACACTCAAGAGATAGCCCTGCAAACCAAACTGGTTGATCAGTTCTCTGGGTCAACTGTACCACCAAAATCTATAATTCTTGAATTTAGCAGCATGTCTCCTGAGGTCAGACAATGTGAACATCTAGGAAGTTAAGCACCCTATAACTAGAGCACACTACTCTTAAATAGTATATTTCTTTTGTTAGTTGTTAATAAAAGGCTACAGCCCTTTCATTTGCCAAGTGGATGTAACCCTTCCATGTCTATTGAACCTGGTCAAATCAAAATAAAAATGTGCTTCGAGTAAAGTTTACCATCCTGCTACTGGAGCATACAGAGAAGGGCCGGAGTAAATGTTTATTCAGAAGACCTGTCATTAAAGACTTTTAAAAGGCCTGAAGAATGTTTTTCCATCTACTGGAACACCACCTCTTCTTTTGAAGCTGAGCATGTTATTGACTAAATAATGGGTCCACCACTTGAACCGATTCACAAGGTTTCATTGCAGCATTTCTCTTGGAAGACAGTCTTCCTAATAGCAGTCTCTTTCTCCCATAGAGCTAGCAAGAGTCAAGCTTTATCTGCTGTAGAGCCTTACGTTTTATTGTATGCTAGCAGAGTAGAAATTAGGACTCGTCCTTCTATAATACTAGAAGGTAGCTTTGAAATTTCTCATTAATTAAACTATAAATCTTTGAGTGTTCTTTTTTTTACCCTTCATCTCAAGCAGAGTGTATGTAGCGTCCTCGGTATGTTCGAAGGTTACTTCTTTTTAATTTAAGAAGGACCAAATCACTGGAAATCCAACCAGCTTTCCATCAATTGCAGTCGCAGTCGTCAGGGTCCTGCTAATTCAAAGCAATCCATCTCCTGATAAATATTAGCCTGCAAACCCTACGTTATCAAATAACTAATAATCATCTACTGGCATGGCCAAAAGCCCACTCTGCCAGGGCTTACGCAGCTTGCCAGAGAAATATTCCTTTTATCAGTCATTGGTAAAACAGTTATTTGGAAGTTGATGTATACCATCAGGATATAGATTATTGTCTTATATGAAATGTGACTCTATAATTGGTCATGCTGCTCTGAAAAACCTGTTTGGCTTATCCTAAATAGAGGTTTCAGTAGGCTGTGTTACATTGCATGACTTTGTTATTCCTGTTGTCCAAGAGCCACAAGATCTGACATGTCTTCATTTATTATATTCTATTCTAACATTTATTACTATCAATAGAGATCCTACGATGCAGATGAAACGTTTACTTTTAGTCCTGGTCCTGCTTCGTAGAAATGTTCATGGAAGTCAAATGACCCTTCCTCCTCTGCTTTTTATTCTTGTTCATAAAGAACAATGGTGCTAGATGTAGGAGTGCAGAGTGTTGCAAAAATAACCTTGCTGTAGTTCAGAAAGTGAATGAGCATTAAAGATGCCTATAAATGTTGTGTTTATCTTGTCACATTTGCTGCCCCTTCAAAGACAAAGTTCAAATGTCAGGCTATGTCTTCTGATACATAGCTGCTTATTTGGAAACAGGTGTTTACTTTTAATATTGTGACTGTAAAATGAGAGGATTTTAGTGACATAGGGGACAATCTTTCTGACGTACAGAACGTGAAAGGAATGGCTGTAGGATATCAGTATTTTTTTTAAAAGACCACATCTAAATGCCTCTAAGTTAACTATGCACATTTGAAGATTCATTAGCAATTGGGAAAGCACAAATGAAGTACATTTTTTTGTAATTCTGAAGTGGGATGTAAACGAAGATTTTAGTAGGATCAAAACTAATCAAGACACCTTACTTGGTGATGCGCAAATGACAAATATTTGCAGAAACACTATTTCCACGCATTATCTTTGTGCGATACAGTTTTACCAGTAAAACTGCATTTCTATGCAAACTTAGTGGCAATTCCAACATAAAATGTGCTATCTGTAAATTACAGTGCGCCACTTCACTACTGCTCCAAAATGCACCATAGGTTACCTACCACGCTCGAACCACTGTCCTGCTGAATGGACGTGGCTAATTTGCAATACTTGTCTTTTGTATGATTCTTGAATTTTTCACGATCCCTTTTACTTTAGCGATATAGCATTACTGACAGCACCCCCGTCTGAAAATTGTTCCAACACCACTGATAAAAAATAACATTTCTGGGTTAGTTTTCTTGCATCAAAAATTCCTTCAAATAAGAATTGACTGTGAGGCAATTGCCAGTACAAGGTGCCATAGGTACTGGAAGCTCGTTAAGGCTTTGGGGGACCAGATACAATTTCTACTTTTTCATGGCAAACCTATCATCAACCTGTGCATTTCCTCATTGCTTAGACATTAGACAACTGGTTGTATCCATATGTGCTACAGATAAAAAAGGCTCCATATATGTAGACAGACATAAATCAGTTAACGATAACAAAATAAATAAGTCTCTACTGTTACATGAAGAAACGACAAGTAATGTTGTGGAGACAAATAAATCGTTAATTGATACCTCCAATAAAGCACAAGATATACAGTCACTAGAAATTAGTCAAGTTAAGAACATAAACATAAAATCTTATCTAAAAGGGAAAGAAAAAGATTGAGGAAGAACCATAATAAAATCCCTTTGGGAACTAATCATATTACAGATGAGGTAACCACAAATCATATAAATATCAAAGATTCCTCAAGAGTGGAAGTTACTTCAAACCATACCAAAGAATTTGAAAAAAAAGCCCTTTTCCCAATTTTTAGGTGTGTTAAAAAACTTGAACCTAAAATAAGGGATGTACAAAATGACATCCACTCAACACAGGGTGAGGCCATCTTTAATGCATGTCCCGAGGCTACTCAAAAAAGGGATCCCATATCTAACCATCCACAGGGTAAATCGGCGGAACAACTTGGAGTGCAAACTACCCCTAATGGAGAAACTGTAAATGTAACAAATCGCATGTTTCATGTACAAAATCCTACGTTGCTCCCCCCTGCACTTTAGTACAAAAATCCATCGAGTTGCCTATCTCACGTCAACAGATAGAACCTAATTTGGACTAGGTAGTTGTTAGAAAGGTTCAGGCTGTCCCAGAAGGACAAATGGATAAAAGGAAAGTAGTCTTCTGCCCTGAGTACATCACGAGGGGAACTCGTGATGTTCTGAACCGTGGAAATATCCTGAAGTTATTCACTGCAATCCCAGATCTGACAGACATAACATCGGTAGATCTGGAACTTGTAGAGTTTAAGATCGACCGCAATATTGAAACAACTGTGACTACTTGGCGAATTGAGGATATTGTCAATAAAATATTGGCCAATGCAGATATATTTGAAAAATGGGGCATTAAACTTAGGTCCTTTTGTGAAACTTAATACCCAACTTTGTTGATTCCGGTTAAATCACCTTGCAATTCGATATAAACAAAGGGTGTACAAAAAACAGTTTATGGTTCACCTGTCAGAGTACTGAAAGGTGCCTCAGGCCCATCAACTGAGGTGAATACGATGCGCGGTATTAAGATTAAGAGCTGCCAGTCTGGATCCAGAGTTTGTGTTGAATTACGGTGCACACCTAATCCAACTGAGGATTGGAGTTGGCTTCCCTCAATACTATCAAAGGTTAACTCTGCAAAGAAGGACTGAAGCCTATCTCCCTCTAAAAAACATTTAAATCCCTAAAGTTTTGTTCTTGGAACGTAAACTGACTCAAAACTCTTCTTGAGGATCCGAGTGTAACGAGTTTTTTGTACTCCTTTGATATCTTAATATTACAGGAGACCTGGCAAATGTGTAGTGAACCTATTATTGGTTATTACGAATATCTGAACGTGGCAACTCGTGAGGCCTCTATAGGTCGCCCTAGTGGTGGTCTCTCCATATATGTCTCCTTAAATCTTGATGTTAAACACTTTGAGATAGACCTCCAAGTAAAATGGATCTTGTGTGTTAAATTTATTGCCAAACAATCATTTATCTTCCTAAATGTCTATTTGAGTTCAAAGAAAAACATAAGGTCCTCACAACTCGATCTATTATGGGAAATGGTAAAATTGTTATATTACGATCATTTGGACTCAATGATCATTATAACTGGGGATTTTAATATGCATCTTTTTTCGTATAAAAAAGGAATGGTACCATCATCCACCCTATTAGAATGGTCTAATTGTGAGTTCAGAAAATATAACTTAAATATTCTCATAGATGCTGATAATACTCCTACATTTAGGAAAAGTGCTAGTCCTTCGATAATTGACTATAGCATAATTTCAGAAAATCTTGTTAAGGCAGTTCAAAGTTATCAAGTTGTACCAAGAATGGAGAGCGACCACAACCCACAAGTTATTACTCTTGCTTTAGCATTCAATTATCTGCCTGAGTCAAAAACAATTAGAACATCAACTACCGCTTTTAATTTAAAAAGGCTCATATGGAATGATAAAATTAAAAAGGATATCTTGGACTTTCTAGCTGGCCTAATTGTTGATTTACAAGATGCGAAACTAGAGGGGGAAAATCCGGTAGACCTTTGGCCTTGTTTATATACTGCACTTGTGTCAAATTTTACTAAATTAAAATCTACAGGTGGTAAGACGTTAACTCAAAAGAACCCAGGATGGGTTTCCCCTCGCGTAAAACATCTTTAAAAAAAAACTCAATAAAACCATAAGATCATTATATAGGAAAGCGAAAGGGTCCATTTGTGCTGTGGTCGCCCAACAAATTAGACAATTAAAAAAGATTTACAGGAATGAAGTTTGGAAGTCCAAACAAGCCTATTATGAAACAATTTGGGCCAAATTACATCTGTCAGAACTCAGTACCTGAAATTCCTGAATTCCGTAGGGACGTCAGACTGAAAGTTCGAAGCTAATCTCCCAACTCCCCTACGCCGCTGAACCAGATCTCTCTAGTCTCAGAGGCGAAAGGGAAAGGGGAAGTGGAAGACAAAACAGAGAGACTGCCCACACTGGTGCCTTCAAATCTTCTTCTTCTGAGAGGAAGGGTACACCTGTAAGAATTAACACACCATTACAACATTCCTACAATCGTGACTTCTAGAATATACTATCACGCTACTCAATACCTTCCTTTACCTGTAGGAGTGTGGACTTTAGCCTCTCTCTAATTTTATCTATGAAGGCTGATTTTGAAAACTGGTACACACGAAGACTTTGATATTGTTCTAGAAGGTTCCTTCTGAAGGGTAAAGGTGGTAAGCAAAAATATATATATATATTTCCATCTACATCTGGATACTGAAATAAGTCTGAATGGAATTGAAATCAATCTCAGGCTGATCTCCAATGGAACCACAAGAAAGAGTCTGAAGTTCAGGTTGGCACTAGAAACTGGACTGAGGATAGCGCCAAGAAGGTTGAGGATAGCGCCAAGAAGGTTGAGGATAGCGCCAAGAAGGTTTTCTCTCCAAAATGTAATCTCTGCCTTAAGCCTTAAGCATTGTTCTGGACTGAGGCTTATTTATTGTTCACAGCGCAATTCAAAGAACACTGCAGTGAGGATACTCTATCACAACCCAGTGACTGCCACTCTATGTAAAGGAATTGTTTTGAATAGCGTCACTGGATTGCCTGACTGAAACGCTTGAATACTCTGCTGGAGTTATGTAGCAGACAAATACTTTCCAGCTGCAATTACTTAAATTGGAAAGCTCTTACCGGAGAATAATTCACTGAGAGACTGAACCCGGTTAAGTCTTTCACAAGGCTGCCACCTGCTGTCCGCTGACGCTGCTTGCATAAGAAGGTACTGGCTCCGGAGAGAACACAAGGAGTCCCAGGAACAAAATAGCAGCGGAATTCTAGGGCGCACTGACAGCGAGGCGGGAGCACGGTAGAGGTTGAGAATGTCCAGAAAAGGGGACCTAAGCAGATATTTATCTCAATTCTTGCTAACTAGGGATTTTCTGAGGGAGAGAGAGCACGGAGCTACCGTCTCTCAGAATTGTCGGTTGAAGTGCGCAGTGGAACGCTCACTCGCGCTTCACATAGGAAGGGCTGCGCGAGGAGGGTAACACTAGAGCGCTAATCAGCAGTGCTGCCTGCTGACCTGGAAATCGCTTCAGCCATCTTGGAGCGGAATCTTGACACTAAAACCCTCCAACTGACTGGAGCAGCTAGCATTGTGATCGCCCTTTTTGTCTTGTGTGAGGATGCGGAGGGTGTGTCTTCAACTGCAATTTGGCCATTCCTGACAGTACCCCCCACCAAAACCCCCTCCTTAGGTTTCTGGGGATGAGTTTTATGGAATTCTCTCACCAATCTTGGGGCATGAACGTTTGCACTGGGTTCCCAAGATCTTTCCTCAGGACCAAAACCCTTCCAATCAACCAAATAGTACACCTGACCTCTCTTAATCTTGGAGTCGAGAATTCTCTTAACCTCAAATTCTTCAGCTGATTGGACCTGAATTGGGGCTGGGGGTAGGACCTTACGTAGATTTGGTGGAGATCGTCGGATCAAAGACACATGAAAGGTTGGGTGGATCTTTAAAGTCTTAGGCAAATTTAACCTGACACTCACTGGGTTTATCATTCGAACCACTGGAAATGGACCCACAAATCTAGGCTGAAACTTTCGGTTTCCTCTCAATCGCATATGACGAGTTGAGACCCAAACTTGATCCCCAGGTTCAAAAACGGGTCCCTCCTTACGACTCTTGTCTGCCTGTCGCTTGTAAGCTGCTTTGGTCTTAGCCAAATTTTCAGAAGCTAACTGATATGCTAGTTGTAATTTCTGGACTATCTCCCCTGCTGCTGGAACCTCCACTTCTACTTGACCCACCAACATATTGGGATGCCTACCATAGTTTAGGAAGAATGGGGAGAATCCTGTAGCTGAATGTACGGAATTATTGTATGCAAACTCTGCAGTACTAAGTAAGGAAGGCCACTCTCCGGCTTGTTCCAATAGGTACAACCGAAGATATTGTTCCAGGTCCTGATTTACTCTCTCGGTCTGTCCATCCGTTTCTGGGTGATAACTGGTGGACAAACGAGAATCAATTCCCAACCCTCTCAAGAAAGATCTCCAGAAGCGGGACACAAATTGTGGGCCTCGATCAGAAATGACCACCTTTGGAATCCCATGTAATTTTACCACATGCTGAATAAATAAGGTAGCCAATTGAGTTGCATCTGGAAGGCCTTTAAGGGGAACAAAATGACTCATCTTGGTAAAAAGGTCAACCACCACCCAGATGACAGAACTCCCTTGACTGGAAGGCAACTCTACTATAAAGTCCATGGACACTGTATGCCATGGATAAGGGGGAACTGGTAATGGCATAAGAAGACCATGAGATGGTTGTCTGAGACTTTTCCCTTTTAAACATAGTTCACAAGTGGCAACATACTGTCTCACTTGAGCATCCATGCCTGGCCAGTCAAAATTTCGCTTCAAAAGCTCCAAAGTTTTAGTTATTCCTTTATGCCCAGCCAATTGCTGATTGTGAAATAAGCCAATAGTCTCTTCTTGCAACTTTGCTCCTGGAACAAATATTTTCCCTTGAATCAACGGTTTTCCATCCTTCACCAATCGATCTGGTCCTTCAGATTCCCAATTCAAATAATTCTCTTTCTGAAATTCTTCCTTAATTTTTTCCTCCAACTGGCTGACCACGGAAACTGCCACTATCTTTTCTTTTGGGATAATAAACTCCTCTGATTTTGACTCCGGTTTTATTTCGGAATCTTCTTCCAGATTCAAACGAGAGAGTGCATCAGCTTTACCGTTTACCACTCCAGGTTTATAAGTCAGAACAAAATCGAAATCTGCGAAGAAAAGAGACCATCTGAGCTGCCGTGGGGTCAAAGTTCGAGCTGACTTTAAGAACTGTAAATTTCGATGATCAGTAAAAACCGTCACCACATGTCTTGCTCCCAACAGATAATGTCGCCACTCTTGAAACGCTTCTTTCACCGCTAACAACTCTCGGTCAGCAATTGAGTAATTAATCTCTGCAGGAGATAACTTCCTAGAATGATAAGCCACCGGATGAAGCTGTCCAGTACTCTTGTGACGTTGCGAAAGGATACCTCCGATGGCCCAGTTTGATGCATCAGCTTCAACAAAAAATGGTTCCTTTGGGTCTGGATGTTGAAGAATGGGAGCTGTGACAAAAGATTTCTTTAGGAATTGAAATGCTTCTTCAGTAGTTGTTCCCCACACAAACTTTTCGTTCTTTCTAAGCAAACGTGTGATTGGACTAACCTTTTCTGAAAAGTTTTGGATGAAACGACGGTAGAAATTGGCAAACCCCAAAAAGCTTTGGACTTCTTTTACAGATCGGGGTGTAGGCCAATCCTTAATTGCCTTTAATTTTGAGTCGTCCATGTACACTCCTTGAGGAGACAGGATGAACCCCAAAAATTCTACTCTGGAGGAGTGAAATACACATTTTTCTAACTTGACAAAAAGTTGATTCTCCATCAAGCATTTCAGGATGGCTCGTACATGAAAAACATGCTCTTCTGTATTCTTGGAGAAAATCAAAATATCGTCTATGTAGACAACAGCAAACCGATCCAAGAACTCCCGAAGAATGTCGTTTACGAAATGTTGGAAGGCTGCTGGAGCATTGCATAAACCAAAAGGCATCACCTGGTACTCAAATAGTCCAAATCTAGTTCGAAACGCCGTTTTCCACTCATCACCTTCCGCCATCCGAACCAAATGATACGCCCCTCTCAAATCTAATTTGGTGTAAATGTTGGCATCCTTCACCTGGTCCAAAAGCTCAGAAATGAGTGGCAACGGGTAACGATTTTTCTTTGTAACCAGATTTAGAGCCCTATAGTCTATACAAGTTCTCAAACTCTTGTCCTTCTTGGGAATAAAAAATAGAGGAGAGGAGACTGGAGACTGAGATGGCCTGATGAATCCATTGGCCAAATTTTGATCCAAATATTCCTTCAAGTGTAAATTCTCAGACTCAGATAAGGCATAGATCCGGCTACATGGCAGAGAAGCTCCAGGCTCCAACTCAATCTTGCAGTCATATTCCCGATGAGGAGGAAGTTTTTGTGCTTCTTTTTCGTCAAAAACCGCCTTCAAGTCTTGATATTCTTGCGGGATTTCAGGGATTTCCACTGTACATATCATTTGAGGTTGGTCGGCCAGACAATAGGAGTTCAACAAATCCTTCTCCTTAGAGATGGCATGAAAACAATTTTCCAAGCAATAGTCTGAACTTAACTCTACTGTACGCCTTGCCCAATCAATCTTGGGGTTGTGCTCCGTAAGCCAGGGCAGCCCTAAAATCAATTGAAATTGCGGGGCATCTATTAGATTGAAACTAATGCTACTACGATGTTCTCCTGGTCCCAAGACGGTGATTTCCTCTGTATCAAAAGAAATTGGACCTGAAGAAAGAGGGGTACCATCAACAGCTCGTACAGGTTCAGGTTTGGACTTCTTAATAAACTGGATGCCCAGACTCCGAGCAAACATGAGATCACAAAAATTCCCTGTAGCTCCTGAATCAATCATGATCGCCACCATAGCACTTTTTGTTTCTCCAAAAGAAATTTGACATGAAAGAATGAGATGCGGCGCAAAGGGCTGCAAGGTGTTAGCTAGACTTTGTAGATTTGGAGCTGTCTTCGATTCAGCTTCCACCAGTGCAACTCCGTCTACTGGTGGAGCCTGTCTTTTACCCATGGCGCAGTCTTAGGACGTCTTGGACACTCCTTCAGAAAATGACCGGAACCACCACAATACATGCACAACTTCCCCACACGTCTCTTCTCTCTTTCTTCTTTGCTGAGTGGTCCTCGAACAGTGCCTATCTGCATTGGCTCTTCCACAGAAACCTCATCCTTGGTTTTTCCAATATCAGAACGCGTTCGATCAAACCTGGGTGGAATTGTTCGAATTTCCTTCCGTCGCTCAGAACGTCTTTCTGATAGTCTCTGATCAATTTGAAGAACTAAATCTATCAATTCCGATACTTCCGTGGGCCTTCTTGGAATTTGGGCTAAACCATCCTTCAAATCGTCCCTCAATCCTCGATAGAAAATGGCTGCTCTTTTAGCCTCAGGCCATTTTGTTTCCACAATCAATTTATTATACTGAGCTAGATAGGCCACTAATTCTCTATTCCCTTGCTTCAAATCCAACAGTTCATTGTCAGTTGACTGGGCAATTGCTCTTCGATCAAAAATTCGCAAAAATTCTGTCTTGAAATTTTCAAAGTTATATAACACAGGGTCATTGGTGGACACTAAAGGCATGGACCACGCCGCAGCATCTCCACTCAAGTAAGACAGCATGAACGCCACTTTAGATTGGTCCTCTTTAAAAATTATAGGCTTGCACAGGAAATGTAAGGAACATTGAGTGACAAACACCTGAGCCTTATTCGGATCCCCCAAGAACCTCTCTGGTGGAGCCAACGGAATGGTTGGCGACATGGCATGCACTACCTGAGTGGTAAGTTCGGAAGATGACGGGGAAGGACTAAAGGTTTGAGATCTCAGACCCCCAAAATTAGGACTTGGACTAGTGGAGAGTTCATTGAGGCGTTGACGCAAATAACTAGTTTCTTGATTGGATTTCCTAACCTCCTCCCTAGTCTCGCTCAACTGTTTCTGTAACCCCTCCAATACTGAACCCAAGGCTTTTAGATCAAGACCTTCAGCCATGACGCCCAGACGGAAGGCAATTGCTGGCACTTCAATCTGTCAGAACTCAGTACCTGAAATTCCTGAATTCCGTAGGGACGTCAGACTGAAAGTTCGAAGCTAATCTCCCAACTCCCCTACGCCGCTGAACCAGATCTCTCTAGTCTCAGAGGCGAAAGGGAAAGGGGAAGTGGAAGACAAAACAGAGAGACTGCCCACACTGGTGCCTTCAAATCTTCTTCTTCTGAGAGGAAGGGTACACCTGTAAGAATTAACACACCATTACAACATTCCTACAATCGTGACTTCTAGAATATACTATCACGCTACTCAATACCTTCCTTTACCTGTAGGAGTGTGGACTTTAGCCTCTCTCTAATTTTATCTATGAAGGCTGATTTTGAAAACTGGTACACACGAAGACTTTGATATTGTTCTAGAAGGTTCCTTCTGAAGGGTAAAGGTGGTAAGCAAAAATATATATATATATTTCCATCTACATCTGGATACTGAAATAAGTCTGAATGGAATTGAAATCAATCTCAGGCTGATCTCCAATGGAACCACAAGAAAGAGTCTGAAGTTCAGGTTGGCACTAGAAACTGGACTGAGGATAGCGCCAAGAAGGTTGAGGATAGCGCCAAGAAGGTTGAGGATAGCGCCAAGAAGGTTTTCTCTCCAAAATGTAATCTCTGCCTTAAGCCTTAAGCATTGTTCTGGACTGAGGCTTATTTATTGTTCACAGCGCAATTCAAAGAACACTGCAGTGAGGATACTCTATCACAACCCAGTGACTGCCACTCTATGTAAAGGAATTGTTTTGAATAGCGTCACTGGATTGCCTGACTGAAACGCTTGAATACTCTGCTGGAGTTATGTAGCAGACAAATACTTTCCAGCTGCAATTACTTAAATTGGAAAGCTCTTACCGGAGAATAATTCACTGAGAGACTGAACCCGGTTAAGTCTTTCACAAGGCTGCCACCTGCTGTCCGCTGACGCTGCTTGCATAAGAAGGTACTGGCTCCGGAGAGAACACAAGGAGTCCCAGGAACAAAATAGCAGCGGAATTCTAGGGCGCACTGACAGCGAGGCGGGAGCACGGTAGAGGTTGAGAATGTCCAGAAAAGGGGACCTAAGCAGATATTTATCTCAATTCTTGCTAACTAGGGATTTTCTGAGGGAGAGAGAGCACGGAGCTACCGTCTCTCAGAATTGTCGGTTGAAGTGCGCAGTGGAACGCTCACTCGCGCTTCACATAGGAAGGGCTGCGCGAGGAGGGTAACACTAGAGCGCTAATCAGCAGTGCTGCCTGCTGACCTGGAAATCGCTTCAGCCATCTTGGAGCGGAATCTTGACACTAAAACCCTCCAACTGACTGGAGCAGCTAGCATTGTGATCGCCCTTTTTGTCTTGTGTGAGGATGCGGAGGGTGTGTCTTCAACTGCAATTTGGCCATTCCTGACAACATCACACCTGCAAATCAAAAGACCCTAGGCTCTTTTGGAGTTTAATTAATAATTTAGAAAATGGAAACAATAGAAGCAACAGCGCAAATATTGATGAATCAACTTGGGTATCTTCTCTAAATAACTCTAAAACGGCTCAATTAGGCCCTCAGTTTGTTCAAGACAAATCTATTCCTATGCGTAATAAATGTCCAGATATAACCGTAATATCTGGGCAACACCCGACAAATATCCCGGTTATTGAACCTTGGACAGTTGATAAAGTAAAAAAAGAGGTACATAGGATTCGATCAAATGGTGCGCCCGGACCTAACGGAATGCCAAATGCCATATTTAAAGCTGCCCTGAAGGATTGGCCAGAGGTCCTTACCCTGCTGTTTAATGATGTGCTTAAAACTGGTAAAATTCCAGACTCTTGGCAGGGTAGTATCGTCCAACCAATCTATAAAAGCGGCCCTCAAGATAATCCAGCAAACTATAGATTAATAGCTCTAACTGATGTTGACGCTAAAATATTCGCAACCTGCTTGTTAGAGGAATTGGAATCATGGGCCTCAAAAGAAAAACTGATAACAAATTTACAAACCGGCTTCAGAAAGGGAGAATCAACCTACTCAAATTTAGTTTTATTAACTTTATTAGGCGAAAGAGCCAAAATTAGGAAACAAAATTTGTATATATGTTTTATTGATTTAAAAGCAGCCTTCGACTCTGTGCCCCGTAACATATTATGGTCAAAATTAGATAATTGGGGAATATCCAACGCACTTTTAAAAATGATTAAACTGCTGTATTCTGATAATTGGGTCCAGATTTTTTATTTTTTTATTTTTTAAAGTTTTTTATTGTCATTCGTGCGAATATACACAGCAGTGTGCCTACAACCATAGTTAGGCCGGCAGCGATACACAATCAATAACGCAACAGGAAAGTCTTCAAAGATTAGCATAGGGACAGTCATCGGGAACATCCATTAGCATAATAATATTGTATTTAGGCAAAGATACGACAGTTCTTACAGCCTGCCCATCTGTAACTGGGCGATGGGTAGCGGGGACACAGCATGCGGAACAGTACAAACATCAGCAAGGTCAGTACAACACAGAGGGTAGTCAGCACCGCAGTCCTCAGGCCCAACTCACCACAGTTTCGATACTTGGGTCCAGATTAA
Source organism: Lissotriton helveticus (assembly GCF_964261635.1). Lineage (NCBI taxonomy): Eukaryota > Metazoa > Chordata > Amphibia > Caudata > Salamandridae > Lissotriton > Lissotriton helveticus. The sequence continues at coordinate 1,911,449,274 of NC_136061.1, read as the reverse complement.
AGTAGGCGACGGTAGTCATATAACCCGACGCCTGGAAACAAACATTGGCTTGAAACAAGGTTGCGTTTTGGCCCCTTGCCTTTTTAATCTTTTTATGTCCGATCTCCCTGCCCATTTTAAGGATATTAATGCTCATTCCCCTTTTGTGATGGGCCAAGAGATTAAATATTTACAATACGCTGACGATACTATTTTATTAAGTCAGACTGTTATTGGCCTTAAAAGATTAATAGACTCTTTTAACGTCTATGTCGCAAGGAATGGTCTAAAAATAAATATTAAAAAAACAAAAATAATGACCATGGGAAAAGGTAAATTAGGTGTTAAAGAATGGAATATCAACGGTATGGTTGTTGACTGTGTAAAAACCTATAAATATTTGGGTATAACATTTGATCACAATTTATCTTTTAGGAAACATTTTAACAACCTAGAAGCTAAAGGCTCTTCTCTCACATTTGCCGTTAGACAATTGAGGGATAAGCTATTATGCCCAAATCATGACCATTTGATGAAGGCCATGAAAGTGAAGTTAATTCCTTCATTGGACTATGGTTCTGTTATTTTTCGGGGCAAAGATGCGAAACTTTTAGATGATATTGAAATAAGATCATATAAGTCGGTATTTAGAATCCCAAAAAACATCAGTCGAGCGAATGTGAGACTAGAATTTGGATTGAAGAAACAGTGTCTTGTTAGGCAATCTACATTTTTAAAATCTTTACTGTTATTATCCAGATCAGAGGAAGGCTCGCTGGCCTACCTTTGTTGGCTAGAGATTCAAAGAGGGGCCTATTCGGGAAGTTGGCGATCTTATTTAAACGAGTGCTTGCTTGCCTTTGATTGCCCGAACTTAGAGGATGAAACAAGGTGTAAAATGGTCTTTAAAAAAACAATCAATCAATCAGCAGCACTGTTGTCTTGTATAACGGATAAAGACAATTTAAGGGAAAAAAAACATCTTTGGACAATAGCAAACTCTTAACAATTTGTATCCCCAGCCCTATTTGAAATTTTATCTAAAACCTTATATCAAAAATAAATTTATGCTGCTACGGTTTGGGAGATACCCAACCAAAGATGGAATCCCAAAATGGGAAAAAAATTGGCCGTCTAATGTCTGTAGATTATGTGGTAAAAACGAAGAAACTCTACAACATATTGTAACTTTGTGCCCAAGATTGCTTGTTGAACGAAAGATGTTTTTAAAACCGCTTTTTAAGGAAATGGGAGTAAGAACGTGTAGAACTGTAATCATTGTATGTCTAAGTGGTATTACACCTAGATTAGTTCATCAGTTTGTTAAATATATCCTTACAGTGGAAACAAAATTAAGTACGGAAGACAATGTAATCGATGAAATCCATGTAATGAATGCTATCTAAAATGTCAATGACTCTATAATAGTAAATGTTTTTAGGGATCATGAGGAAATTTTATAGAAACTTTAAAATTTAATTGTTATAAATGTATTATGTCATTTCCTAGATAATATTTGCTGTAAGTACATGATCATCTAAGTTGTTACCTTATAGTACATCAAATTAGAGGAGAGATAGTATATTAATTATTATTCTAGATTAAAATGGTTTTATCAGAATTCTTTGATTAGCATCTAAAGTATTGTTTATGGAACTAGAGCGCACTTTTGCACTTTATTTAACTTTTGCTGCTAATTGCTATGCCCGTTTTTGTATCTGTTAAAATTTATTGTTTATTGTACCCTGCTTTTAGGAAACGCCCACTTACCTGCACTATAATCGTTGCTACACCGTGGTAGAGCGGGTCCCTTCTCATTTAGGCAGCAGCACGGCGGACATCTTGGGTTGGGGGAGAAGCGCCGAGCAGCTTGTACGGTCTAGTCGTCAGAAGGACGCTAGACCGGTATCTATTTAATTGGCCATGCTGACGCTCAGCGGTCACGCACTGTGGGCTCGCCGGAGCAGCGCCGGAGTCACGCCAGAGTCCAGCCCGTCTGCGCCCGTCCGCGCACGAACGGGCGCAGGGGCTGGGACGACTGGTCTGCGTCGCACCTATTCTTCTGAGGAGCTTAAATCCTTGAACAGAGGTGAGCCTATGGTGGACCAGGCGGTTCTTCTGCTGCTTAAAAACTACGGCATATCCCGTCCTGGTAAGGCTATACCTGTTCTGGGTAAACACGCCATTCTAAAAATAGCCAGCCTTAACACCCGCTCGCTCCATTGCCATCATTTGGAGGTTTATAACATGCTTCAGGACAGTGATATCGATGTCCTGACTCTCTCGGAGACCTGGACGGACGAGAACTCGATGCCTGATATCATTGCCGCCGTTCCAAGCGGATATGATGTAATGTGGCACAACCGCCCAGGGGGCTCAAGGGGGGGTGGGGTGGCTATCCTCTATAGGAAGACTGACAGTCGAAAAGATATTAACAGAGACGGTCGACCTGGCTGATCTGCTCGGGGTAAAGGTCACTGTACATAATGTGTGTTGGGTGATCTTGTCGGTTTATCGCCCGCCAAGGTCAACTCCACTTTTTTTTTACCTATTTTGTCCTATCATATCTGACCTTAGCTCAAGATATACTAAAATCCTGGTAACAGGGGATTTTAATTTACATTGGGACAAGCCCATCTGGGACTCACCTACACGTCAGTTAGACATATTAATGTCTGCACTGGGTTTTAAACAGATTGTGGATGCCCCAACACACGTAAAAGGCCACACTCTAGACCTCATGTGGACCACAGATGCCACTCTAACGTTTAGTGAGGCAATGCCTTGTGTTTGGTCGGACCACTGTTTGGTCTCTTGTGAGGCTCCCCTCAACTGTGGGGTCATCCGTAACTCACTTGGTTTTAGAAAAACCCGGAAATGGGCTGAAGTCAATCTTATGTCATTGACCAAGGCACTCCTGGAACCTCCTCAGGTTATAGAGTTGGATCGTAACCTTGACCGAGAATACTCTGATCTAACGAGAAGTATGACGCGGGCTATCGATCAAATAGCGCCAGTGAGAGTACAGCAAATAAAGGGAGCAGGGAAAGCTCTCTGGTTTACGCCACTCGTACGGGAAACCAAAACAAAGCTAAGAAAGCTTGAAAGGATGTGGAGGAAATCTAAGCTGGACACGGATAAGAATATTTATAAGACCTCTCTCCATCAATATAAAAAACTGATGATTCAAGCTAAAGCGGATTATCTTGAGTCCCGCCTAAGTAAGGCAGCGAACATCCAGAAAGAAACCTTTAAAGTATTGGCCGAGTTGAGTAAAAAACCTGACAATGCTAAGGCTCCTTTCGATTGTAACACCTTCCAGGCTTATTTCCTGGAGAAGGTGAAGATCATTGTCCAGGAGATTGAGAATGGGACTGTAACAGGGACTTCCATCGCCCTAACATCTAAAAGCGTGAGCGACTGCTCTCTGGAAGTGTTCCCAGAAATGGATGCACTAATCTTGGAACAGCTGATGGGTAAAATTAAATCTGGCTCCCCAGCTGACCCTTGTCCACCTGAGATCTTTCGCGTCGCGCGCCCTCTATTAGAGGACGGTATTATCTCCCTTCTCAATAGATCGCTAAATACGGGATATTTGCCGGCTGACCTTAAGGAGGCACGGGTCAGACCCCTATTGAAAAAACCGGGGTCGGATCCAGCAGTGTTAAAGAATTACAGACCCATCTCCCAGTTGCCCTTTCTCTCAAAAATCCTTGAGCAGCATGTTCTGCAGTCCCTGTCATGTTATCTGGAATCTTACCACCTACTCCATGATCGACAGGCAGGTTTTCGAGCCCATCACAGCACCGAGTTGGTGATGCTCTCGGTGCTGGACGAACTAAGAGGAAGGGCTGACTGTAAGAACGCGAGCGCCCTGATTTTGCTAGATCTATCAGCGGCGTTCGATACTGTCAGCCACACTTTACTCTTGATAGACTAAGGAACTTTGGGATTAAGGGCCTGGCCTTCCAATGGTTGGAATCCTTCCTTACAGGAAGAACCCAAAAGATACAACTGGGGGATGAAACATCTGAGTTGGGGACCTTAGAGTGTGGGGTACCGCAGGGGTCTGCCCTGTCCCCGCTTCTATTTAATCTCTACCTGCAACCAGTGATTGCTTCGTTGGCTGCGATGGACTGTAAAGTCTTTAACTATGCGGATGATACGCAGTTGCTGTTAAGCTTAAACGACACCACGGCTGCGCATCTCCAATCCCAGAACATCTTGAGGTTCACGGTGCAATGGATGACGGATAACCTTTTAAAAGTCAACCCTGACAAAACTGAGATCTTAGTTATCCCATCCACTTCTTCACCTTGGAGTGATCTCTACTGGCCTACGGAGTTGGGCCCTGTCCCAAAACCGAGCCTGGCCGTAAAAAGCTTGGGGATTAGGTTGGATGGTGACTTATCGATGGCTCCTCAGATCTCGTCGGTTGTGGGCAGCTGTACAAACATCATCCGGCAACTGCGGAAGCTATCCCCTATCCTCTCACAGCCCATGATGCGATCAATAGTGGCTGCTACTATCATCTCCAGAATCGATTATGGGAATGCTCTCTATCTTGGCCTACCAAAAACTCTCACTAATAGGCTTCAGGTTTTAATGAATGACGCTGCCCGATTGATCTTTAGACTTCCGAGGAGGTCTAAAGCCACTCCTTTACTACAAAGCCTACATTGGCTTCCAATCAAAGAAAGAGTGGAATTTAAGAGTTTGTGTACAGGTCATAAAGTAATTTATGGTAAGGCTCCAGCCTACATTAAAGAGCGCCTGCAGCTGTACTGTCCGGTGAGAACACTTCGGTCTTCGGACTCGCAGCTGTTGACCTGCCCGCGCTACAGGCTAGCGACGAAGGGTGGGAGAGCCTTTTCAGTGCTGGTTCCTCAGCTGTGGAACAGCTTGCCTGGAGGGCTGCGTGAGGAAGGAAACCTCCTAAAATTTAGAAAAAGTCTAAAAACGCTATTGTTCAGGAGAAGCCTGAGCATGGTTTAACTGAGTGCTGCTCTCTGCTTCTATTCGTTGTGTTATTGTCTTGTACCATCTTTCCTGGCGCTTAGAGACCTGCAGGTGATTAGGCGCGGTATAAAATTAAAATAACAATAACAATAACAATAATTCATTCATTAACAACTCGTTGCACTTTATTTCACATTTGCTGCTAAATTGCTTATTGATCATCCTACTACAGCTGAACTAAGTATGTATATGAGTGCTGGATAATCTGGGTCTGTGTTTATATTGCTTTTTCTTAAACCAGGTTGTAAACTGAATTTGCTCTTTGCTGTTTGTAATGGTTTTAATTAATCAACAAAATAAACTTTACTTTACTTTACATATGTGCTACAAAGTAGTCTAAGGAAAGTTATTTTTTTTCTCATGCTTTAAAAGTCTTAACATGTGAAAAACCTTCCCTCTGGCGGATTCTATATGATCATGTTGGGTTCCTCACCCTTCCTTCTGACTTACAGAGTCCTATAAGACCTATATTGTTGAAGAAGTGTTCCACGTCCCTTGAACACAGTGGAAAATTAGTCTTAACTTTTAGGACTATAGTGAAGATTCCTACAATGCAGAACCAGGACTACAAGTCTTAACCATTCTTAACCAATAGACTCCTACATCTATCTGCCTGGGCACAGAGGCCAGTGTGTGTGTTAGCTTACACCACCTGTTCATTATTAGCGGAAAGTCAAGCATCATGTCAAACGTTATTCTGACATCTGTTACCTCAGGCACACTCTGGTGGTGAATCTTCTACTGTTTAGAAATTCTTTCATAAAGGAAATGTTCAGTTTTTTGGAGATCGGTGGTGTCCCTTGACAAAGGAAAGTTGTCTGTCAAAAAGTTTTTCTCAGCAAGAGTTCTTACCAGAGAGAAACCTAATCGCATGGTAGTCAAGTTTGCAAAGGTTCCAGAATGACAGGAACTAATTTCACCAATGGCAAGATTGCAGAAAATGCCTTATCAGCTTTGAGTGGGCCGGGACAAAAGCTAGAGAGAAAACCACAGATCAACAGCTGCCACTTAAGAGCGATGTACAGATTGCTTTTCCACAGGCTGGTGGGTGAGTCACCTTTTCTAAAACTGCAAAGAAATGTTCAATAAGGGCTGGGTTCTTCAGCCAGTACAAATATTTTAATTTATCCTTTTTTGAAACTCACACCACAAACCTCCCTTGGCCCTGTCCTCTCATTTAGGTTTTACTCAAAAGGCAACCTGATGTGTTGATTTGGAAAGTCTCTAAATTAATTGGGAGAGCACCAATACAGAAGACAGAGGGTCATCACTCTGCCTTCCTTAGTAACGTACTTCTCATTAAAAAAGTCAATCAAAATGCAGCCAGTGATGAACCTGTGTCAGTTCAACAAATCAGTGCACTGCAGGAAACTAAAGACAGAGTGTATCCTTCTTCTACTCAGGAGTATTTCTGGTCCACTCTTTCATCCTTAGTGAAAATATTTACACTTTGTCAAAAAAGGGAAGGCTGTGCAGAAACGATCCATCTCCAGATGGATTGTATTAGGCATTACGATCTATTGTACATTGGCCAATAAACAACTCCCTGAGGGTTTGCATGCTCATTCCACCAGCAAAGGCTACAACCACTGCTTTACCATGCAGAGTTCTGGTCCAGGACACCTCTAGTCAGCAACTTGGGCCTCACTGCACGCATTCACCAAATACTACCGCCTGGACAATCTGGTAAGTTGGAACGTTGGAATTTTGCTTGTTCGGTCCTGCAGGACTTCCTAGTGTAGGTCAAGTTTGCAGACCCACTTCCGGGCAGGTATTGCTTGGGTATCTATTCTGTGGTAGAGAATCTGCAGCTAGAAGTCTCTATCAGATGAACAAGTTACATACCTTTGGTAACACCTCTCTGGTCGAGTATATCTAGCCGCAGACACCTTATCCTCCCAGCTCTGCAAATTAATTTATAGGGCTACTCCCTTTTAGGGCCCTAGTTCCAAACACCAGTGGGCAGTGTTGTTTGAGGTCCTCGCTCCTGTCCCGGAAAGTCACAAAAAATAACTGCCATTTTATATAAACGACTTCAACATCTGCCTTCTTGCTGTGAATCAAAAAGTGAATCAGATTATTTATTGAACTTTCATTGGCTGAAACAAAGTTTGAATTTAGTTTCTCCAACATTTGACCAAAATACTCCTTATTCTAATGCTGAAATTTTAAGAAAAATTGATTTTGCATAGCTGCAGCTCATGCTGCATAAGTGAAAACTGCATTCTTCATTTACCTTACACTCCCCATGATTGCATTTTTGTGAAAATACATATCTTCAAAACCATGTATTGAAATTGTACTATTATTTTACCTACCCAAAACACGATACATTATGCCTACCTGCAAGTTCTGACCTTTGGCTGCGGGAAGTTAGATACATGATCAGCCTATGATTTGTCTTGTCTGGGCCAATACACATCAATAGCTTTTGTAGCATACACTATAGTGTGCTAATTAAAAGATCTGGATTTTGATCTAGGCTACAGTTTAATCTTGTGCAGAGGCCAATAAGGAAATGTTCTTGCTTGAACTGGGAGTAAATATTGCCAGTCCAACAGAACTGCTCAAATAGATACCCTTTAGATTTCCAGCTTTGTCAAGAAATAGAACGAATGTCCATCAGTGTACTTTCATACTCAAAATAGTTCTCTGGGATCTCACACATGAACAGGATTATTCAAATGTTCATGACAATAAAGATTCCCATGATAGTGAGCTAACTTTAAAAGTAAGTTCACTGTCCGTCTTTACCATCTTTCAGAGTTCATGATACAAAATCACAAAACGCAAATTAGTACTCCTGGTGATTCAACAAAATCAGGACCATAATTTGTTTGTGTAGCTTGGAGAGCCCTTATGATTTTAGCCCTATACCTGCAGAAATTCACACAACACTGGGACCGTACCCTTAGATGGAGAGGGTGTTTGGTGGGAAGTGTCTTGCAATGGGACCTAGGAAATATCAGGCTGAGAATAAAAGAAGTGCAGTTAGTATTATGTACAAGCAAATTGGTCTCTCTCACATCTTAGAATATTTGATAAATACCATATGGAAGAAAGGTGCTTGCATATATAATTATCTGGGATACTGCATGACATTGTATAAATAGCCAATCATGTCAGTTGTAGAGCACTTGCTGAATTCAGTGTGCACTGTTTCATTTCTGGGTGGAAAGTATACTTTCAGTTCTCTCTTTTTGTCTTTTTTAAGTAACTTTTACAGCCTACCATGTTTAAGTCTTGCAGTCTAGTGCTTAAATTGCATTATTATTATTTGTATATGTTTCATACTGTTCTGTCTTTGGATCAATTTTATTCATTTTGTGTCTGTTTTCTGAAAATAAGAGCCTCAACATATGTGTTAGCGGTACTAAAATGCCCATTTCCTTTGTAGTCCTGGCAGTAGCTTTTCTTTAATAAACGTACTGTTCCTTTATGGTTAAGAGTGTGTTTTGTATTGCTTTGAATCCTTTCAGAGAGTACAATGTAATCTGGTTTGAAACTCTCATAAAGTCTTTTTGGATTTCCTACCTACAGCATATTGGCTAAAAGCTGTAGGTTGTACTGGCTTCTCTGAATGGTAAGAAATATTCTGTTCAGGGTGTGTCCCAATCAATATATATTAGCATACATTCCCTGTTGCAAAAAATGATCATTGTCATCAAAGTTGCGTATTCAGATAAAATGTTATTTCTAAACCGTCAAACATCTACTGTATAAAACAATTGTGTGGCATTTGGGACGGGAATATCACTTTGCTTGGTAGTACAGACATGGCCCTTACCCTGAGGAACCCCATCTAAAGGTTATATGGTATCCTGACTGTTTTTGGCCTAGCACACATGAGAATCCTGCATTGAAAACAAAAGAGGATCCAAGCAGTTCTGAGGAAGACCTCAAGCATTTAGTTTACTTCAACTATGGAGGTCGAAATGCATTCAATGATGTGACGAGTCGGATTGACCCAATCGAAGTAAGAGGTTTTTCCAAAGAAGACGTACTGAGAGACTTTTAATGGATGTTGTAGGCTTCCAACCACCCTTAGGGAATTAGTAGATTATATAAGAAAATCGCCACTTTATTGATGAACTTTGGTTCTTCTATGTTTTCAAAATGATAAAATCGAGTGCTGGGATTCAAATATGGGCTTAAAAGGGCGTTATGGAAATGTCCTCCATATATATTTATACATTGCAATTAACTTTAAAAGTTTATTTCAACACATGTTTTTACTGAAAAATATAATGTTAGTATGACATTTTGAAATTATATACTGCCCTTAAAAAACAGGTTCACACACCAGTTTATTGTTGAGAATGAACGTTTTTGTAATGTTCTCTTGGAGATGCAATGCGTTTGGAGACTGCTTCATCACAACCTCCTGTGAGGGCCCTCACCCTCAACAAATACTTATTGTTCTCTGCTGACGAAGCAGGTACTTTTGAACGTGAACAACTTCAAACTGGTTCTGGAAGACAGATCCTGGAATCCGCAATCCCCTGTCTGGAAAACTATTAGGAAGAGTGAAACAGTCTATCCTACCGGATTCCATTTCCAGTTCTTTATGACTAAGGAAGGAAGTGCACGGCAAAGTGCACACTATTCTTGGTGTTCTTGACGGCCAGTCTCCCAGAGGTGAGGAAACATCAGCTGTGGGTCTGTTTGGTGCTTGGGAGCCTCTCTGATAAGCTTGAGAATGGGAACGAGTGCCTGACTCAGCAAGGAGATTTGACTGCCTTGGAAACAAATCAGGAAAATTGCTGGCCTGACTGAAAAGTGTCCCCAGATACCCAAAGCTCTGGATGGCCATAGGCCTGATCTTTTCCTTCCTAAAATGGTACTGCTGCTCTTGTCCAAATTGGTATATCTCTAGATGTCAATGCAGGATAAAGAAATGTTTGGCTGTTTGGGGGAATAAGTTTTATTCCAACAGAGCCCTGCTAGCATGCGTCCATCTTTCTTGGCGTTTGGTCATACCCCAGAGTTCTAAATCTCGAACTCCCATGCTGCCTCCTTGAGAAACCTTTGACTACTCACTGTCACTTCCTTGAGAGTCTGGTATAGAAAGGGTGTTCTAGACACCCAGTTTGCAGTGCCATAGTAGGTCAGGACCCTGGACTTATGTTGTAAAAAGCTCCCACTACGAAGGTTGATGTCCTAATAACACCTGCTTGCCTTGCCTCATGGCCCCAAACAACTTCTGACATTCTCATAAAATTATCAAAATGTCAAATAATGCACCATATCTTGTACAACGCACCTACACCACCCGTAACATACAATAATGTTTATAACCAAGCTGAGTATGAACCATGGACCAAGCCTATAAAACCCATTGAGACTGGCTCCAAAAGTAGCAATCCGCACTGAATTATATTGTTCCCTGCACATCCAATAGGAGCTAACACCTATCATAGAAAAAATTAAATAAACTCCAAGGGTTTGGGAAGACGAGAACCCCCAGCACCCTGGCTATGCGCCCATTCCACCCAGATGACATTGAACTCCATTAAGAGTGGGAGGAACCAGTGCCTCCTCACAGGTTGTTCTAATTGGCACAGCAACAGAAAACGTTGTTTATCTTGGATATGTTAATTTCTACAAAACAAATGCAAGGTATACTTTTACCTATTCCAATTCTTGCTAAACTTCCATTCCCAACGAAGCACCCACATTTCGTGTTGAGTATACCAAATTTGTTTGGTTTTATTTCTGTTTCTTATCTCCCTATTTTCCCCTTTTAGACAAATAAATCCCCAGATAATCAAGTGTGCGCTATGTCATCTTGATACAACTAGCGAATGTGGTGAATGAAGTAGCAAATGCATTGAGCTTAGAGTAGGAAGCATGCACTTGAGAGAATAGGAGAGTCTCAGAAGCTGTAAACGGTAATAACCCTGAAATACCATAACTAGTCTGATTCAGAATGCAACATTTCAAAGCTTTCGTAGCAGACAGTCGTAACTCGGAATTCAGACTACAGTGATTCCTTTTTCCTGGTATGGGACATTTGCCAGGAGTCTTCCAATTGATTTCCAAATTTTTGCCCAGGATTAAGGGTGAGCTGCGAAATAATCCCAATAACTCCTTTGGGGGGTCTAATCAGACATTCTAAACAAACTCGTTGATAATGAAATCTTGCATGTTGACAATACATACACACTCATCGCGACTCAGGTCATTATTGATTCTTGGATCATAAGCCAGGTTAAATAATTATGAAATTGTGAGAGCATGATTCTTGATGTCGAAATTTTTAACATTATAGACATTTGTCACCAACGGAGAGAATTATATTTTTTAGAGCCAAAAGTAGGCTTCAGGAAAAGTCCTGCTATCATCTCATCAGGTACATCAGATAGGCATCTTAAACAATTTATAACTATTCATAGACTCTCTCAGCATTACTTGTCTCTATGGGAAAAATCGTTGCACGCATTGGCTGTGTTAACGCCTGTATTTAAAGACTAGACCAGTTGATATTAAGAGAACAAAACCGTTTTTGGACTCATTTCATCAGGTTTTGAAAAATCCTGTAATATGCAAATAAGGAGCTCATGGCTGACAGCAGCACTGCAGACCGACCCTAGAAACAATAGCCTGAGCAGAGGCCAAAATTGTTACTAAGCATAAGTCTCATGCCTTACCATTTCTAGGTTTTTAGATCTCGCCTGTCGATGCGCATGCGCATCGAGCTTGCGAGACTATTGGGGCTTATCCACTCTTTAACCAACTTGCAAGGAATCGTGGCGATTCCTTGCAGTGCACGAGAAATTTAAGCTCAATGCGCATGCGCATTGAGCTTAAAAGCGCGTGCACATGCCCCCAGCCGCCTGCCTTGCCTACTCTCTCTCTCACAGCCTCCCCAGCTCCGCCCCCTCACTTCTTGATTGCACGGCCGGTAGGCCGTGCCTCCCCTACTCTCCTCCCCCCTCCTCCTCCTACTCTCGTGTCGCACCTCTCCCCTCTCCCCGCTCCGCCCCCTCCCCTGCCCGCCGTGTTACGGTCTTTGCAACTCCCCAGCCATATGTTGCTTTGTTTTCGCTGCTTTACACGATAAGATCAAAGAGCTGTGAATAACGCGAAGAAAAACGCGTCGTGTTCCCATAGTAACGTTTTCCGGATTGGACGTTTTTCCGCCAATCAAAAAGCATATTAGACCTCCACCAACGCTTGTATAAAGGCGGAAGAAGTCGCTGAACTGCGCCCTTCTTCGCAAATATAAACAATGTGGACAATATGACCTTTAAAACATTCAATGATATGGGTAATAAATTTTTGTTGTTGTGTCGCCCCACATCCGCCTCTCACCGCACCGACGCCACCTCGCCTCAGACGGCCCCCTCCCTCCTCCCCCCCCCCCTCTCTTTCTCGCACACTTCTTTCGCCCTTTAGCCTCCCTCCTCTCTCGCGCACACTCCACCCCGCCGGAGCCTCGCATCACTCTGCAGTCTCTGCCTCGCGCCCGCCATTGCCCCCTCCCCTTCAATCTCTCTCGCGCACAATCCACCCCGCCGGAGCCTCGCATCACTCTGCAGTCTCTGCCTCGCGCCCGCCATTGCCCCCTCCCCTTCAAGGGGACTGACCACGTGCTCTCATTATCTCACCTCCCTTTATAATTAATTTACGGTCTTTGCAACTCCCCAGCCATATGTTGCTTTGTTTTCGCTGCTTCTTTGTTGTTGTGTCGCCCCACATCCGCCTCTCACCGCACCGACGCCACCTCGCCTCAGACGGCCCCCTCCCTCCTCCCCCCCCTCTCTTTCTCGCACACTTCTTTCGCCTCCCTTTGAACTTCTCCCAGCTCAATTACTCTCCCCCTAATTTCCCATCCCTTCCCTTTACAGCTCTTTTTTGCTCTCCCTCACAAATTCCCCCTCCTTTCCAATTCCAACAGATCACCCCTCCCAATACTGTTCGTCACTGGGCTATAAGTGGGATGCAAAGGTGTTTGGGGGAGGGGGTCTCCAAAAGGTTTTTGGCCTATTTAATTTATTTCCATAGTATGTGCCACCCAACATGACTTTTGGTTCCTCTCCCAGCTTTCCTTTATTGCATCCAGTTATAGAACACAAAAATTGACGTGCACCAAAAACCTAACAGGACTATTGCAATTTATTTATTTATGTGTTTTTAACATAGCGCGCACTTTACCCAGAGTTGTCAGAGCGCTTTAGACTAGAGCGAAGTAAATTACATAAGGAAAAAGTGACATGGTAGTAGACAACACTACTTATATGTACAGCAGTTACTCGTGACGTGAGTTACAGATTAACAAATTACATATTCACTCAAGATTACATATTAAGTAAAATTGGAGCGATCAAGGCTGCACAGCTACATAATATATATTTAAAAAATTGAGACAGAGGGTCCTAGTAGCTCTCCTGAGTGTCATGTAACAATAGGGGTCATGACCTGAAATGAGGGGGTATGTGCCAGGTGGGGAGTTTGGCTTTCTCAATGGTCGTTTGCTGTTGAGTAACAGCAATGATTTCGTTGGCAGTAATTAATATCAAAAAAATTTCAATTCCACCACACCCACATCCACCACACCCACATCCACCACATCCACCACCACATCCACCTCCACATCCACCACCACAACAACCACCGCATCCACCACCACAACCACCATGACATCCACCACCACATGCACCACCGCATCCACCACCACCACCGCATCCACCACCACAACCATCACCTCCACATCCACCATGACATCCACCACCACATCCACCGCATCCACCACCACCACCGCATCCACCACCACATCCACCACATCCACCACATCCACCATCACCTCCACATCCACCACCACATCCACCACCAGGTGCAAATGCAATGTTCTTGGATTTTCGTCACAATAAAATACACTGAACATAATCTTCACAAAATTAATTTACAAACGTTTAAGCTATTGCCATTATAAATTACAATAAATTTTATTTAAGTATTAATTATGTACAAAATTAAAAGCCATTGTTATTTGCAATATCAATACATCTAAGTCACGTAAAGACAACACACATTGCATTACAAATGCTATAGGTGTCACATTTGCGAAAGTTCAAACTATTGACATTGTAACTGACAAAGCTATTACTTTTGCTATTTTCAAAACCAACACATAAATAAAAAAAGTGTCATTTACAATACCAATTGTTCAAACTTTCCTAATGCGAGACCTATTGCATTTCCAATGCTTGTTATGCATTGTTTCTTTGTTATCCACATTATTAATGGATTACCACAAAACTATATTTTGTCTCAGATCCTTCCTTTCAACAGGTACTAAGTTTGTTAACAAGGAGCATCCTTCATCATCCCACAATTTCTGTGCAAACTGGAATTGTTTGTAGAAATGCACTCATTCTCATTGAACCAGACTCCGGCCCACAAAGTCACTGAACATTTGTTTGTTGTATAATGTTACTGTTTTTGGCTCCAACTGTAACCACTCAGATGGTTGTGCGTGTGGTACCCCCAAATTGAGAGCCATAATTTGCAAATGGTCCACCTTATGCAAATTTTGTAAAGTGTTGTAAATCGTATTATCAGCATCTGTTAGTGTTGTAAATACTAATGTTTGAACAGTTGGGATCCTTTCTTATTTTAAGGAATACGATGAACCAATTTTGAAGCACTTACAAGACATTAAAGTGAAGTTCTCCGACCCGGGGCAACCTATGGTGAGTTAAAGTGCAAGATATATTTTATGCTATTTTGGTTTAATTGTTTATCTCTAAAGAGTTGTATTGGGGACTTGTCAAACAAGCATTGGCATAGCCAATAGGTCTAGCTTTTGGGTACTTATAAGTATTTAGTTATGCAGCACAATATCCTTGGTGCAACAACATCAACTGTTGCTTGGCTAAACACTTATAAGGTCCCAAAGGCAAGACCTATTGGCTATGCCAATGCTTATATCCTGTTGCTCCCCTCTCACTTTTGAGTGGACTAAGTAAATTACTCCTTTGTGGTTTAACAGGATCTCCAATTGGTTGCTCCTCTGTCACTCCTAAGTGAGCTCCTTGTAATAACTGTTTATGGGCAGAGGCTGTTGCTTGGGGGGTGGGGGGTGGGGGAGTGTAGCTTAAGGGCTAGAGCGGCCAACTTTAAAGTTGGTAAACCAGGTTCGAGCTTGGCGGGGACACTCAAACATTCTGTGAATCTGGGCAAATCACTTAATCTCCCTGTGCCTAAAAATGAATGTCTCCCTCTTTAATGCAACTGTTGCTTATGTAAAGCGCTCTGATACCTACGGGTCAAGTTCGAGCTACATAAAACTAAAATAAAAAAAAATAAAAACTAGGCTCACAAATAATGACAAGAAAAACGAGACCACAAACAGAATGACACCTAATGTACGTGTGTATAACAATGTTTGTAATAGAGTGAAACAGACTATTAATTTGCCTACACGAAATTAACACCCACATGGTATCTGGCAATATGGGATTGCCAGTTCTAACACAATCCTCGTGAGGAGATTTACCACTACTGCATGAAAACATCATGATTAACTATAACTGCTATACCTGAATAAATCATTACCAGTGGGATCCTGAAGAGTACAGTGCTACCTGTTAGAAAGTGCCTCATAACGGGTAGTGAGCACTAAATAAGTACCAGTGCGTGTGCCCCTGCCACATTCACTGTAGAAGCAAGGCAGTCAGATTTGCTTTGTAGAGGACATGACGCACTTTGAAAGGCTTCTGGCGGGAACAGGAGACAATGCAGTTCTTTAAGGTAAGAGACGTCTGCCTGAACTTTCTTTAGTAGGTGATTACCCCAGTCATTATGTACAGCTTTGATTGGTGTTAATGAGGACTCTGGGAATCCAGTCGGTAGTTTGTTGCTTCGGTCGATGTGTGAATAGGCCCTGGACTATGATCCCCAGGTTGGAGGAGGTAGGAATTTGAACAGTAATGTAATCTAGAGCCATTTCATCTCTTAAGAAATTTACATGGAAGAAATTTACATGGAACACAATGCATGTTAAAAGCCTCAAGTGCACTGTGGCGCCAGCTGGAGACAATATGCACACGTGAAATACTGACGTGGTGCACATGCAGAGAGGTATGAGAAGTGTGGCAGTAACTAAGAAGTGGCTTGTGTTGAAGACACACATCACAATAAAGAGACAACTATGTAGAGGAAACTGTCACTCTTGCACATCAAGAAACCAGCTTTACGCCAGCAGGGATTACAGAACCTTTGAATGTCATTACTGAGCAACCACTTCCAGCCCTTACCCCCAAACAAACTGAATCCAAAACACTTGCCAAACAGACGGTTAGGGTAGCATTCCGACAGCAGATGCATTCACTTACTGAAGTGCAGGCTGCTCTTGGCCATGGACACAAATGTAAAATCAGACAATTAGTATAGAAGCACAGATGTAGTTGAACACGCCTTATAATCAGCCGCGGAGGTATCTTTTAAAAAATATGTAGAAGCTTCATATTCTGAGTTAAACAGTTCAATATTATATCTGTTCTCGAAACTCACCAAAGACAGAGGCAGAATGCACAGATAGCGGGTGCAGCGGGGAGGGAGGCGGAGGGAGTTGTGTATGATCCCGCGGCACGCAAAAGCAGTTAATAAGCCATGACGGCTCGTAAAGGAGATAAGAAAGGCAGGGGGCAGATAGGAGGCTCTGAGGGAGAGCGACGTAAGGCCATTTGGTTGCTTTTTGCGTGTGCACGCCTCGTGCACTGTAGCTCTATGCCAGCGATGCCAGCGGTAGCACTCTGAAATCCCCCTTACTGAATGTCTCTCTAGTAGCGCATGCGCGCTGGCTCAGCAAGACCTAAAAAGCGAAAAGGACACCGTTCAATGAAGGTGAGAGATTTCAGAGTGATAAAAATAAGTGATTCTCAGAAACTGCAGAAATGCGGTTGTTCCCTGTTTTTAGGTTTAGATGAAAAGCTGACCTCTGTTTGTGGAGCACATCTTCAACACCAGTGCTGCTATAAATCTGCCCATCTCATTTTATGTTCTTCTGACGGTATTGTTACGTATTGGATTCGAACAGTGCTATAGATGATGAGCTAGAAAAATGACTAATCCTTATTGCTGTTTTTCAAGTAAAAGTATATATTTAGCTTGTTATCTGAAAAATGACAAAAGTATTTTAGCATTTCAGAATCGGGATTGTAGCTCTGTATTACTGAAACCTGGAATAAGCAAAGCTTCATTTAATCTATTCTCATAGCTTTTCATATGGCCAGTTCACACTTTGGGTACATGCCAGGAAGACTGTTCTGTACCATCCCTTTAGACTGTTTGCAAAGAATGAAACAGGCAGATGAGACCACAATAAGCTGTCAGTTCTTCACTATGATGGTGACGGAACGTCGTAACAGTACATAGCTGCCTCTCTGACCTGTTTGCAAAGTGTGAAAATGCTAGCAAGACATCTGTGATCTATCTCCTTTTCCATCACCATGAGATTGAAAGACGACCATGACAGCTGATAGCTGTCCTGATGTCCAGGTGATATTTTGCTATGAGCTGGCCTGTCACACTTTTTTCCTTTTTAGGTCTCGACTACGCAGCGGGCATGCGCTGTATAGGAGGACCTTTAGCCGTCCTCGGGTCATTTTCAAGCACACACTCGTGCTTGTGGCGGCATCCACCTTGCGGGAAGGGGTGCGCCACAAGCACGAGTGCAGTGCTTAAAAATGAGCAGACTGCGCACGCACCACTCTCTCTCGCGCGCGCTCCGCTTCCACTTCCCTCTCTCCTAGTGCTGTTCCCTTGCACTGGTCACAGTTTTAGCCCCGTTGCGTCCCATACAGCCACACACCTGCTATCAAACACCCAGCCATCCATCTCGTATTTCTTCCCATGCCACTGGTGTCACTGATAGCCGCTTCCTCGTCTTCCTTGACACTGTTATTGGTGCACCTTTCCCCTTCAATGTCCCTTTCCGTGCCCTTGGCACTGGTGCCACAGCCATCGTAACTCATCTCTCTTGTGCCCTTTATTGGTCCACTTGCTCCTGTTCCTTGACCCTCTGGTACTGGTGCCACTGTCAGCCAGGACCGTCTTCCTGTGCTCCTAGTATCTGAGTGAAGAGGATATAATGCTTTGACGGATCAAAAGACTTGGCATTTTCAGGACGAACGCCTCCGCCTCTCTTTCTTTTCCACTCGCATCTTCTCCGTCCTCCTTTCATTGCACAGTCTCTCCCATGTGTTTATCCTCCCTTCTCCATTATTCTTTCGGGCTCGCTTTCTTCCGTCCTCTATTCTTCGCGCACACGCACGCACACACACAAAACACCACAGTCCCGCCGACCTCCTTCCCGCCACCCCAGCAGTGCCCCAGGCTCAGCACCTGGGTGAACAGCCACATTGGAGATGTGGCCGTCTCAGTAGACCTGTGGGTTCTCAGCCCATCCCCTCTCATCGGAGCACACGTAGCAACCTCCCACCATCTCCTTCATCCTTCCATCGGGCTGCTCGGTGCCTTCCTTCTTCAGCCGGGCCACAGGGCCCCGAGCTGGCCATCATCGTCGTGTGTGCGGACAATGAAGATGCGGAGCCAGGCTCCCCCTTCTCAAGGAGCTGCCTGTGTTCAGTAATCATGGCTGCAGCATGAAATGGCAAATTATGCAGCACGTTTTGTTATCACTTCATTATTTTTTACTGTTTTTAAATGTGGGTATACTGTCAGGCAAAAATGTAACTTCATTACTGCCTGTTTGACAACCAAATACTAGTGAACCTATGCAACAGGGTCTTCCACTGCACGTGAACACGTTGCCATGTTTTTAGTAATTTGTGATCAGTTTGAGCTAGAAACACTTGTTTTGCTAACATCTGCAGATAATGCAGAAGATGGATTAAGTGGCCAATGCGGCAAATACATGTTTATCGGGGTGGGGGGCAAGGGGGAAGGGGGACGCACGTCCAAGTAATCCCATTTTTCAAGTGGCCCTCACAATAAGCAGGGAAAATTGAAGAATACTGGATGTCTCTAATAAGTTGAGTGTGGCACTGTGCAGATTCATCCAGCATTTTCATGTTGCTGTAAATAATCATTTCAAAATGCAAGATCCATCAGAACATTGACCACACTCCCAAAAACTGTCAGATCCTATGAAGTTGAGCATTTACAATCAAGCAATAGGTCTCGCCTTTGGGACCTTATAAGTATTTAGTTATGCAGCACAATATCCTTGGTGCAACAACATCAACTGTTGCATGGCTAAACACTTATAATTTCCCAAAGGCGAGACCTATTGGCTATGCCAATGTTTGTTCTTAAGGATGTAGGAGTGCTGGGACTGCTATCACTCTTGCCGGTTAAGTTTGCGGTCTTTGCAAATGTGAAAATAACAGAGGACCAGGTGGTAATTGTTCGTGAGCCATATGCCATCGGACAGCTAACACCCCTAACCACCCTCATCAGACAGCCACACACTCGTCAAACGCCCACACAACGAGACATCCACTCTCCCATTCTAAACCACACAACGTCTGTTATACACCTAGACTACCACCATCATACAGCCACACACCTGCTATCAAACACCCACCATTAGATGCAATCAAACCATCTCTATAAACCTAAATACCCACTATCATACACTGTCACACCCATCATCATAGATTCTTACAGCCACCTTCTACGTCCCAACTACCATTATACGTGCACACAGCCACTATAATAAATCCACTCATTTACCAGACACTGACTGATATGACCACAAATCCACCATAATACACCCACATTATACGACCACACACCAAGCAACGAACAAGGCACTGCAAGAAAAAAAAAATTTTTTTATTTTAAATGAACGTGCAAGTACAGTACTTCATGAATGCCATCAATAAGCGCACATGAATGACCATAAGGTTTAGCATTGATCATTATTCTTGTTACATATCATGAAGAACCGTATACAAGTGAAGTGCAACAATAGATGTGTAGCATCTGGGTTTAAAAAGGGTTTATCTAATAAAGACTTAAAGCCGAAGATTCCTTATCTTAGAATTATTCACAGGTATCTAACTGGATCCGGATATTTTAGTGAGCAGTACCCCTGAACGCCGGTAGGTAGTATGGTGTTGTCTGCATCGTCTACACCAGCAGTGAAGTTCGCAGTGACTATATAGGCGCCACACCAGCGTGTTGAAGTCTGATCCAGAGAGAGCTACCCCCGTCATTTTTTGACTGTCTTTTTATGACTGTTTGTTGAAGTTTTTTGAGACTCTTCTCCTGGTTTGGCAGGGATGTCAAAGAGGAAGGATCGGTTCAAGCGCTGTGGTGCCTGTAACCGACAAATATTGGCGACTGATTCGCACCTAGTCTGTCTCTGGTGTCTTGAGAGTGACTAGGATGCTAAGCCCTGCGTTGAATGTTGCACCATGCACCCCAGGGCCTTGAGGGAGAGCTCCCTAAAGCTCCTTGTAGCTCGACGTGCGACTCCGCAACTGTCTCGACCCGGTCAAGAAAAACGTACCGGTATTGGTCTCTGAGCCATCGACCTTAATTGCAGTCAAAGTCATCCTATACCAGTTAATCCCACAAGATGAAGAAGAGCAAAAAGTTGACGATGTCTTCAACTTTACCCCACCCGTCGAAGTCATCTAACGAGACATAGGAGCAGCGTCACTCAAGACCTGGCTTTGCGTTTGAGCCTGCGCTTGGGCCGGCTCCGTGCCTCCAAGTTTTCGGAAGTCTAAGTGACCCCACCCAACTCCGAGAATTTTATGAGGCCGTGCACCTCATAATCAAGCGCCTTTGGATTCATGAGAAACCCCTACTGGATCCCTGCCGGCAGGTCAGTCCTTAGCGTCTGTCAGGCCCCTTGGATCCACAGATGATCCGGACCGGTCACGCCACCTCAACCTTCCCTGATGCCGGCCCCACTGCAGACGCTCCTGGTGCTGCTGGCGCCCTCAGGTGGCGCCATCCCCATTCTTAACTCCTACACAGAGCCGGAGTGCCATTGTCTGATGCTGACTGCAGCGCTGACTTCAGCCATTCCCTCCAGGCCAGATCCTGAGTACTATACATATGGGCTAGGACTTGGGGAAGATTGGGATGAGCCACTGGACCCTTAAGAATACCAGCCCCAATATGGACTGGTTTGAGGATTTGGCAGATACCAGTAGTCTGGACACCTCTTCAGATACTGGCTTAGTCTCTTCCTATTGTGACTTTAGAGAAGGAAGGGAGTCATCCCTTCAGAACCTCTTCTCCTATTTAATGTAGCCCTCATAGACGTCTTGCTCAGGGTGTGGTCCAAGCACTGCATAGGGGATACTGTGAAAAGGACAATTGCCTGCCGCTATCGTCCAGCCCCAGGGGACCCCTCTTTCCTCACCCAACACCCCACCCTGGAGAGCTTGGTGGTACAAGCCTCCACTTCCTGAGTATATCCTTGCACATCCAGACAACCGATTCGGATAGGGAATCCATTAGGCTGGACACTTTGGGCAAGAAAAGTGTTTCTTCCGCCACCCTGGCATTGCAGTCTGTGAACACTGCATACTTTTTGAGCCATTACTACCATTCTTTTTGGGATTCAGATGCACAGTTGCTGGTTATGGTCCCTGAGAAGGCGCGGACCATACTCTCCTATGCTATGGCTGGTGGGGGAGGCACAGCTAAGTTCAATTCCGGTGTGGGTTGGACATTACTGATACGCTTGGTAGAGGGGTTTCTTCGTCGGTTACTTTACGGCGCCATACCTGGTGAGGGCAACTGGCTTTTAAGAGGATGTCAAAGCATCGCTTCTGAACATCCCCTTTGATGATTACCTTTTTTTCGGAGACAAGGTGGATCAGTGCCAGAGCAGGTCCACCTTGGTACAGTAATGCAAAATCTACTGATGGATCATGCTCTGTATCAAAATCTGCTATACAATGGCCAAGAAGCACCCCCTGAAGGTTTGCATGCTCATTCCACCAGAGCCAAGGCTGCAAGCACTGCAATAGCACCAGAGTACTGGCCCTGGACATCTGCTCGGCAGGAACTTGGGCATCTCTGCTCATGTTTACCAAGCCATTATCAAAAATGGGGTGACCCTATCTGGTTGTGGACCTGGGTTACGTGTAGTATCAAAGACAATGGTCCAAACCTAGTGATCACAATTCAACTTAATGCATACTTGTAATCAATATTTATACAATTTAGTGAGCCTTTAAACTATTGGCTCTGTGGTCTCAATCCGTTCATTAGTTATTCTGGAAGAAAAAGATGCAACAACCTGACAGGAAACATTTAGATGACCAGAAGGAGTTTTAATGAATCACTCCATCATAGAACTCAATTATATACATTTTACTCATACATACGTGGCTGCAGATGTTACCCAGCGTCTTTGTGGTTCATGGAGCCAGCGGGCGGGCCAGTCCACCCTTTTCCACCCTGTCACTGCCTTCAAATGTTACTAGTCTGACTTTTCAGGCCCATCATCAGCCAGTCGGAGGCAGAATTCGCTATCACTTCGTCCACTGTCAGTCCATCACTTCGGACAGGTAGGTTCTGCAAGCAAATAGTCCGAAGGGGCTACTCCCTCCCCTTCAAGACCATCCCTCCCTCCATGCCATCTTCTTATGGTTGCATGTCAGAGGATTATTTGATACTTCTTTGCAAGGAAGTATTGGCTCTCCTGGCCAAGGGAGCCATAGAGAAGGTCCCTGTGGTAGTAGTAGCTTGTGGTTGTTATTCCCACTACTTTCTGGTACCCAAGAAGGACAAAGGCCTGCTTCCTATCCTAGAACTCCTGGTCCTCAGCTTCTTCCTTCGGAAGGAGAAGTTCAAAATGCTCACTTTAGTCACTGATGCCGTTGGACTTGCAGGAGATATTTCCATATTCCTGATCTTCCAGCCCACAAGTATTACCTACGGTAGGCCATGAGCACTTTCAGTTCACCATGCTTCCTTTCGGCCTTACCAGTGACCCTCAGGTGTTCACAAACGGATGGCTGTGATTTCAGCTCATCTGCGCAGGTCAGGGGTTCCAGCCTTCCCCTATCTCGACGACTTGCTGTTGAAAGTAGGCTCGCTCCAGTTTTCCGTCTCCCTCCTTCAGACTACCACCGACCTCCTGCACGCGCTGGGATTCACTATGACCGTGCTGTAGTCACACCTGACTCCCTCTCAGACACTGTCTTTTATCTGGGCTGTACTGGACACGGTGCAGTTTCGGGCCTATGCTCCCGAGCATAAAGTCTGGGATATTTGGGCTATGATACTGATGTTTCAACCTCTATCCCGGATGTCGGTGAGAATGACCCTGATTGCTTGGCCTCATGGCCTCCTGCAACCTGCTGGTGGATCATGCCAGATGGCATATGCGTGGTCTCAAATGGGACCTGAAGTTCCAGTGGGCGCAGAATCAGGAAAATCTGGGAGAAGTGGAGAGCAGAGGCATCTGGTCTCCGACGGATTCCGATCTCCCTATTAACCTTCTGGTGCTCTTGGCGATCAGACTGACACATAAAGCATTTCTTCCCTCTCGCAAACAGAAAGTGGTGCAGGTGTTCACCGACAACACCATCGCCATATGGTACTGCAACAAGCAGGGCAGGTTGTGGTCGTGGACCTTTTGTCAGGAGGCTCTCTGCCTCGGGACATGGCTGGAATATCAGGGCATAACCCTGGTGGTTTAACATCTGGCGGGCTCTCTGAACGCCAGAGCAGACAAACTCAGCCATCGGTGCCTGGTCATTCACAAATGGCGTCTCCATCCGCAGGTGGCACAAGGTCTCTTTCAGCTGTGGGGAGAGCCTTAGTTAGATCTGATCGCCTCCGAAGAGAACGCGCAATGTCAGCAGTATTGCGTGTTGGTTTTTCCAAGGCGGCGATGCTTTCTGTCTCGAGTGGAGCTTCGGCCTCCTGTTCGCCTTTCCGCCTGTACTACTTTTGCCCAGACTACTCACGAAGATCAAGCACAAACTGGCTCAAGTAACTCTTATAGCTCCAGATTGGGCACGAAGAATCTGGTACTCCGACCTTCTGAGCATGGCCATTGATCCTCAGATCAGACTGCCCCTTCGCGAGGATCTTCTTTTGCAGCAGCAGGCTACAGTTCTTCACACAAACCTGTCCATACTCCACCTCCATGTGTGGAAATTGAGCGGCAGCAGTTGACCGCTTTCAACAGCTTTGGACCTTCCGCCTGAAGTCTGCAATGTTATCTTGGTAGTCGGGCATCCCTCCACTGAAATGGTATATGCCTGTAGATGGAACAAATTTGTGGCATGGTTGTAGGAAAGTAGTGTCTGCTTTCATGGTTACCCTAACTTTTAGCTGCTGTTCTGTTTTATGACTAGTCTGACTGGGATCCTACTAATCAGGACACCAGTCACTGTGCTCTCTCCCTAAATTTGACAGTGGTAAGTACTTTGGTACCTTCCCAATTGGCTACTGGTGTACCCATGTTAGTCCCTAGTATATGGCACTAAGGTACCCAGGGCATAGGTACACCAGGGGTCTCCAATGGGCTGCAGAATGTATTATGCCACCCGTGGGAGACCACTCAAAATGGAGCTACAGGCTTGCCATTGCAGCCTTTGTAAGCTGGTGCTAGCACCACTTACTAAAGATATAGGTTTTGCAGCGTTAATCCTTTTCTGGATTCACATGCTGTGCATTATTCCACCATCTAGTGGTTGGGTTTGGAATAGTCTGTTTTGTTTTTTTTTTCCTTGTTTTGGTCACTGTCGACCCCCATTTGGTGCCAGGTACGTCCCCTGTGTGACGTCGGGTGGTATCTGGGAGGTCGACGTGCGTGGTGGCCATCTTCAGATTTGTTTTTCTGCCATTGGGTCCGGAAGCAAGACTGCAAGTTCCGAAGGAATTTTAGTTTTTTTCCCCAAAAACGTCGAAGAAGATTGCCGAGAGATATCATCAATCATGGAGACCGGAGCAGAGCTTCAGTGTTAATATCACAAGGGGACTACTTCGGACAACAAATGGTGAGGTAGGGGTCATGGAGGATACCCCCTTCAAGTTCTGCCCTAAGTGCCACCAAAAGTACGCTCAACGCGACCCACACAACGTCTTCAAACTCTGCCTGCCCAAAGATCATCAGGACAAGGACTGTGAGGCCTGTGAGGAATTCCTGTTGTAGACACTGTGAAGACACCAAAAGCAAAGACAGGCCCACTACACCACAATGTCGCAGACAGCAAAGAAAACTTCCCTGGGTTTCTCTAGTGACGAGGAAGAACAGGGAGCACCAGCGGAGTCGATGCACAAGGGATCGGACATCGAGATATATGAACGGGACTCGGAGAAAATCCACGCCGAGAAGAAGGCGAGTGATCTGAAAAAGAAGACTGAGAAGGTAAGACACCATAAAGATCCATCAGAACCAAAGGGCCACGAACATAAGGCGCCCAAGGCAGCCCTGACGCCAAGCAAGAAGGCGATCGAGGCTCAGCGACAATTAAAAGAAACCTATGGAACCCAACCAAAGGTTACGGAGGAGAGAAAGTTGCCGAAAACACCAAAAACAAGGGTCAACATCAAACCCGCGAACAAGGGCACAACACCGTCAAAGACCAATGTCGGGAAGAGGCGCAAATCTCCCGTCTCCGATGCCAAGAGGGCCATCGAAGTTGCAAGGAAAAGGAGAAGACGAGAGGTAGAGATGGCGACGCTCTTACAGAAGAAAAATGACTGACGCCTTGCTGAAGGATTTTGAATCCCAAAGACACTGGTTGCCGAACAGGAGAACGTGGGCGCAGAAGGGGCAGAAGACGCAGAGGGAAAAGAAGAAGGTATCTTTGACTCCCTTCCAACCCCTGAACATCGAGACGAAGCACCCGAAGAATGCGGAGACGTACCTGAAGAAGAGGAAAACTCTGAAACTTTCGAAGATAGGTGGAACGATCTCGACACCGAGAGCCGGGAAGAAGAGATTTGCAGTAACCCATCGAAAGCTTTGCCTCCAGATGACATAACTTTCTCCAATGACATTGTTAAAAGGTAAGCTAATCAATTTGGAGTATCCTTAGAGGAAGAAAAAGGAGAAATGTATTTCTTACTATAAACCATGGCCCAAGCTACAAAAGGAACACAATATCTTCCTATGCTGCCCAGTATTCTGGACCAAGACCAAGAAGCTTTCAAGGAACCAGCCTCAAACCAAGGGATAACCCCCTGAGTGGAGAAAAAGTATAAAGCCTCCTTAAAAGACACTAAATATATTCAGGGAATTAAGTACCTGACTCAATTATTGTCGCCACAGCCAGCAGGAGAGTGAATGCAGTCTCAAACACCAGACCTCCACCAGAGAAAGAAAGTAAGAGGATGGATATGGTTGGGAGAAGAAAGGAAAAGGAGGCAGCAACACAGTGGCCTATTGCTAACTCAAATGCCCTACTAAATGGATATGGCCACCAACAGTGGGATGAGACAGACGAGATTTTGAACAAACTCCGAGGAGGATAAAAATAGGGCAAAAGCTATTGTCCAAGAGGGACAAAATGTGGCAAACACCTGTCTGAAGTTGGCTTTGGATGCAGCAGATACTGCTAGTAGGCCGATGTGCACAGGAATCATCCTGAGAATACATACCTGTCTCAGAATCTCGGGGTTTAAGCAGGAATTTCAAACCTCCATCATTAATAGACCATTCAATGGAAAAGCCCTGTTTGGTAAAGAGGTAGATGAATCCCTTCAACAGATAAAGAAGGACAATGAAAAGCAAGGGCAATGGGGGCCCTGCAGCAGAGAGGTTCCTTTAAAAGAGAGGGATTCAATAACAGAAAGCCCACAGGTAGAGGCACCTTTGGACAAGGACACCAAATGTCACAGCACACTCAAGGGCAGAACCCAAGTCAACAAATGGAAACAACATCTGAAGCAGCCCTTTCAAGGGAAAGGCAATGGCAATGGCAGAGGAAGAGGCCAATCTAGGGGAAGAGGAAAAGCATCCAATTGACTCAATCACAATGAAGGACCCACACAAAACACCAGTGGGGTAAGAATATCCTTTTCCCACAAACAATGGAAAAATATCACAATAGAAAATAGGATAGTAAATTTGGTAAAGTATGGGTATTACATCTAGCTAACAAATATACCACCTGCAAACCCACCAAAACAACAAAATTCATGAAATCGGAACAAACACTGCTAAACTCCGAGATCAAGGAACTAAGCCTAAAACAGGCAATAGAAAAAGTACCAAAACAAGCATGGTTTACAGGAAACTACTCATCATATTTCCTAATACCCAAACAGGATCCGACTCTTAAGACCAATCATGGACTTAAGGTTCAAAAACAAGTTCATACTAACACAATGCTTCAAAATGTATAACCTCCAACAAATAATCCCACAAATTCAAAAGGGAGTTTACATGGCAACAATAGACCTCAAAGACGCCTTACATATCCCTATGAACAAGAGACACAGAAAGTACCTGAGATTTCTGCACAACGGAACACATTACCAATTCAAAGTACTTCCTTTTGGAAAAAAATCAGCTCCAGGTGTGTTCACAAAGATCCAGTCCTGCTTTTCGGACGAACCGTAGCCAGAAGCAGCAGAAGCAGAGCAGGAGCGCGAGACACTGAGGAAACCGCTCTGCTCCGAAAACGCTCAGAAACGCCCTAACCGCCCCAGCTGCCTACACACCGAACTCCCTGCATTGGGGCCCGCACCAGCTCTCCAACACCCGCGAGCTGTCCCCCCCCAAGCTGTAATGGGTACTTCAACGCGGCGGGAGCTGCGAGCCACGTTACCAACGCGGCTGAAGCTGCAAGTGTCACTGCAGCGCCGGAGCTGGCAGGAGCTACAGGAGGCTACAAAATACAGCTTCAACGGCTTTAACGGCTTCAGCGGGGCTGGTGGCAGGAATCAATGGAGCTTTTAGAAGGGGGCAAATGAGTTGAGCCCCTCTTCTCTATTGCATAATCGGATCTGAGATTGACGCCCCAAAAAAAAAACGTTGAGGACGACAAGCAGGAGGAGGAGCCTACCCTGCAGAGCTTGCCACCTGCCGCTGTCCCCTCGACCCCACAGAGGGTCCGTTCTCGGCTGGGCTGATCTGGCTGGTCTGGTCCGTAGTGAACTGTGACCTGGACACGGTCAAGAATCGGGCACCAAGTTTGCTGCTGCTGTAGCTCGCCGCCTGGAACGAGCCTGGAACGAGCCTGGAGCCTGAGCCAGGGGTCTGAGACTGAGTGAGCCGGGAGCCCAGAGCATGGGGTGAGTTAAGCAGAGCTGCGTTCAGCTGGTGTGGTGGCAGCGTTATTGCTTGTCCACTCTCCCTCGCTCCCTCTGCCCCTTACTCCTTTTTGCTCTCCGCTCCTTGCTCAAGTTCCCCCGGCACTCATATCCACCTTCTCACCCTGCTGCCCGGCTGTCAATTGGATAAGTGAAGACTTAGCGGTCTGTACGTCTACTCCTACACCTCCCCACAGAGGCCTTGAGACATTGAGGGGGCCCCTCCCAGGCCAGGGAGACCTGGGGGCCGATACTACACTGCACTTTTGCATGACAGCAAGGTGTGGAGCAGAGTGCGACGGCAAAGTAAAGGGCCAGTGGTGGGCAGAGTGGTTGGAGTGGTTGAAGGACGGTGGGAGGCAGTGAGAGGGGGCGAGAGGCATCGATGTTGGGTTTCTCCCCCCCCGCCCTCTTCACCCGTCGCCGCTTCCCTCCCGCTTTCCGACCCCAGCCCCCTCGCCTCCTGCCTCGGCACCCTTTGCGTCCACCAAGAGGAATTGCACTATCGATCAAGGATCAAGGCCCAAGGATCAGGATCAGGACCAGGGATTAACCATGCGGACAAGGAATGCGGGTTTAACCCAGCCCCAGGCTACTTACCGCCCTCACAAATCTGCGAGACGCCAAAAGGCTAAGATGTTGTATCCCCCTGGCAAAGCCAGTGTAAGAAACGGTTCCACCTTACAGGATGGGCAACAACTGGGAGAAGAGCAATTAAACTCTCCTTCGCCACTAATAAAAAATACAAACATACATACGCCTCAAAATCTGAGTAAGTACGCCACAATAATAACAATAACAATAATAGTAATGCATCTAGCAGGAGCAACAGCCCCAAAGGCAACAATGACATCCAAAACTATTTCCAACAATTGCCTAAATTGCCTAAATTAGGCAATTCCTATAATCGTGGAAAGACAGTAGAAACCTCTTGCTGTGCAATTAGCACAAAAATCAACTAAATCATTGCTAATACATTAGTAAGTACTGATAAATATGATATTTTTAATCAAATCCCCCGACTGATCGTTCCGCTTTCACCTGAAAATATTATAGTTAAGGGCAACAGCGTACAACCACAAGTAAAAGAAAATGCAACTGATCTCAGCTGGCCTCACTCGGGAATCCGCATATTGGGGTCCACCGATATAGACAGTGGCCCCATGGAAGAGGAGAGTGACATAGGTAAGAATCTTCCTTCTTCAGCTCGACACATCACGGTCACCAAGGATAACTGTCCATCTTTGAAACCCCAGCTGGAACCCCTGGATTTTCCTTTTAAGCCCTTTGAGCTTGGGGAAGGGGACCTCCTATTAAAAGAGAGGTCTGACCGAGATCCAGACCTAAGCCAACTAAGAATAAATGACCCAAGGCGGCCCGCCTCGCCCAAAACCGGAATGGAAAACGGCTCAGAGCCGCAAAAAAAAATAGAAACCCATCTTGCTCTGATTAATAACGCTTTGATCTCGATGGCAAATGCTGCCATAATGCACGCAGATAAATTAGACACTCAAATATACTACAATTAGTCGCCAGCCTGATTTCTGGAGTGGATTGGAAACTGGAACATTTAAACTCCCTGGTACGCAGAGCTCAGGCACACACAGACGTACAGGTAATACCAACCGAGTGCGGGTGCTCCCCAATACTGCGGTCCTTGGAGAAACTCCCAGAAATAATGAGTACCCTAGTCACGGACCTCAAGAGTGGGACCACCAGGTGGACGAGCAATACATCTCCAAGTCCGAATACGAAGATCGGCCACAAAGAAAATAATGCAACAAAAGTTACGAACGTACTACAAGGGCCTATGGGAGATCAACTGACCAAAATAAGAACAAGAGACTCCCAGTCCAGGCTGGACCTACAGCAATGGCCACAAGATAACCATGACAGCTCAGACCAATCGCAGGAATCCCTCAAGAATGATAGTAGCAACTTCAAAGACCCATTGAGTATCAACAGCTCGGTTTTGGCACCAAACTTGCAGTCTAAATCCCAAACATGCTTCATTTCTGAAGCTGGCCCTGGAAAATTAAATGACTTAGCACCCCTACCATTATCCAGGAAAATAAGAAAAAACTGAGAAAATTAAACAAAACAAAAAACGACAAAAGAATCCCTGAAGGGACTATTGGGCTTTTACCAGTAAAATATGAAAACAATGAACATAGCAGGAAAATAAAAATGGCGATGGCCACATATATAGAACAATTACTGCTGATCAAAACAGTGGCACACAAATCTGCAATACATTCACCTCTGAAATATACAGTCAGAGCGCCACAGGCAAAACATGCAGACCCTTGATTAAAACCCAGTCTGTAACATCGGCTGTGCCCAGTGACCAGCTGTTGACTAACATACAGGGCCGACAGATCGAAGAGCAACGCCAAGAAACCACAAACAAATCTGCTGTCGCACAATCAATATCTCACAATGAGCCCCACTTTGCAAATAAAACTAATGATCAAAGGGAAAGGAAAATCGCCCAAGTAGGTCTGACCGATTGTCCGTTCGCCCTGGACCGCACTGTTACCCTCAGGAGTGATTTGCAAATCTGCATTCCAAGCACAGTTTGGACCGGGAGGGAATTTGCACCATGTGAAAACCCAAATCTGAATTTAACAGAGGACCTGGAAACTACTAAGATCTCATCCAATATACTCAACCCCCCCCCCACCCCCCCCCCCCAAGGCCCATGCCACAGGCCGAGAAAATTCGAAAGTTTTGTTATATCCGGAATATACTTCGCAGGGGAACAGGGACATCCTCAACAGAGGAAACCTCCTGAAGCTCTGCGAAAATATGCCAGGCCTGGAAAACATCAAAACAACCGATATTGAGTTGGTGGCTTTCTCCGGCCCAGGGTTGAGCAAATTAAACAAGACAACTGAGAACTTTTTCTTTTTCCATGGCGAACATTTTGAAAGGGTATAAAACGCAACTGGACAACTGGGGCATAAAACTTAAGCCCCCACTTGTCAACAAATATAGTAATAAAGCACCTTGCGCTCAACAGGGAGAACAAGATCTGAATAGACAGAAGTGGAAGAACAGTAAACACCTAACTGCACTAACCACTGGAACGATTTTACATGGCTCCATAGGGGGCCCACAAGCAATACAGTGGAGCAACAACTCAATTCTAATCACCAAATATGTTGATGGAGGGAATCGCTTATGTTTAACCAAGGGGAACAGCACCAAAGATTGGTCCTGGCTCCCACTGGCTCTAAACGCTAGCTCCTAACCTTGGACCCTTATCGGGTGACCAACAAATACCATCAAAGACCACCTATGTTTTAAACACTGCCAGTGCTCAGCATAGCAGCCCCACTGAAAACCATCAAACGATAAATATAATGACCTGGAACGTTGCAGGGTTACGTAAAGCCTTGCCAAGCCCAGGGGTAATAACATTCCTTGCAGGAGCAGACATTATCTGCACCCAAGAAACATGGGCCATTTCATCAACACCATTAGGGGGCTATGCTGAACATTTTAAACCTGCAACTAAAACCAACATTTTCGGGAGACCGTCAGGTGGCATATCAATATACATCAAACATGCACTGACAGTTCACTTCTCTGTAATCAAGAATTCATCAGACATGCTCCTGGTTGGCATTTTGAAAGGCTTGACTAAGACAGGCGGCCCAACAGCTATACTTCTAATCAATGTCTACTTCAGCAGCCATGGGTCGGGTTCAAAAGATAAACTTACTCGGCTGATAAATGAAATCGAATCTCTGCTATTACTGCATGCAGGCATGGATTCCATCATTCTTGGTGATTTTAACACGCACAACATAGGGCTAAACACATCGGTAAACCATCTCAATGGGAACACCGGAAAATTTAACTCCCTAATGCAAGCATTTAACCTGGTAACGTCACACTCTTTAATCATAAAAGTCAACCCAACAGCACTAATAGCACCTACTTAAAATAACCGGACCACTATAGATTATATTCTATTAAGCGAGAACCTACAAAAACACATGCTAAATTATGCTGTTCAATCTTGGAAGGAAAGCGACCATGCAGCTCTAATCTTAGAGTTGTCCATTACTGGGAAAAATCGTCACACTCTCTACTGCATAGGAGCTACAAAGGGAGAAGAGCTATATAGTCTCCTTAGAAGAATAAAATGGGGGCACCTCCCAAATCATAAGTTTTCCTCATGGAAAGCAACATGGAAAAGCTGGCAGACAGGCCATAACGACAAGGGTCGCATAGGGGAATGGGGCTTACTTGCATATGAATTAGCATCTCAGCTTCGGGGGAGCAACATCACTAGCAACGTCGATAGAACCCAAGGTAACCCCGCATATAAATTGGGACATCAACCAGCAAATCCTCCAGACAACTAAATTTCAAACGCAGGGCCTTTCGAGCAACTCGATCTGAATCTGCAAAAAAAGAACTAAAACTAGCGACTAAAAGACACACAATATTGGTCTGGCAGGTCAAACACGAACTCAGAGGCAAAATGGCTGAAGAGTTGCTTGCACCCAGCAAATCACAAGAATGTTCGCAATACTTAACCAAAGTAATCCATGAGACCACCAATAGAGGGAACCCACTCGACGCAAGTACTTGGGTAACCCATGTAAAAACCCTTTACACCGATGACTCAAAGACAAATATAACAGAAAGTTCAAAAACCTTTGGGGATCAACCAAGGGAAGCGTCTACTGAACCCATGGACACTGTGGCCATTTATACCTCACCAGGTACACAGGCAATAAGAACCATTTTTAAAAAATACGCCATAATGGAGCCCCTGGTCCAAATGGCTTGCCCGGCTCACTTTTTAGGGGGGACATTAACTTTTGGGCCAAAAACCTGGCACAGTTGTATGCAGAGTGTAGGCTCTTAGAAGATGTTCCAGATTCCTGGAGAGGATCATTATTACATCCAATTTACAAAAAAGGCCCATGCACCGACCCCAGGAACTATCGTATGATTGCCTTACTGGATATTGAGGGCAAGGCTTACACAAGCACTCTCCTGAACGAGCTAACAGACTGGATTAGCAGGGAAGATTTGCTTCCTTTTTATCAGACTGGATTCCGAGCAGGAGCTTCCACCTTAGATAACATTATCGCCCTCTCATACTTAGTACACAAACGACGGCTCATGGCAATCAACCGCTTTTTGCCTGCTTCATTGATTACACAGCAGCATTTGATGGGGTAGACCGTAACATCTTATGGAAGAAATTGGCGAGCTGGAACTTCTGTCCAAAATTGCTACAGGCCGTCAGATCACTTTACTCGCACACTTGGGTAAGAGTCAAACTCTCAAGCGAATCTGCTACCGCAAAAATTAACACAGATCATAGCCTAAAGCAGGGCTGTGTCCTTGCTCCGCTGCTCTTCAACTTATATACAGCGGACTTGGGTAGTGCTCTGCACGGAGCCACTTTAGCGATGCCAAGGTTTGCGAGAACCAAGATCCAGCTGATGCAATATGCAGACGACTTGGTGCTTTTGGATCACACCAAAGTCGGCCTTCAAAAAGCTCTAACAGAACTCTCACATTATAATGCTAAAAACAAGCTGGTTGCAAATCCAACGAAATTCAAGATAGTAATCTTTGGACGCCACCCGAAAAAGAAATGGATGAAATGGAGCTTGGGCCCATTAACACTGCATAGTACACAAACATATAGCTATCTTGGAATCTGGTTCAGCGAACCTGGGCGCTCACAGGTCCACCGCCACAAGCTTAAGCAGAAAGGAAAAATGGTCACCTTTGCCATCTGCAAACTTCATGCCGTTTTAGGAAGCCCAACAACAACGGCTATTCAGCGAGTCCTGATGGCAAAACTATTGCCGTCCCTTAATTATGCGATACAGGCGTTTCTAGGCAACTTTGCGCAGGATCTTGAAAAGATCCACTGCGCAGCGGATAAAAAATTATCTAGTCTTCCAGCATGCACTAAGAATACTTTAATTCGGCTGGAATTTAACCTCAATCGACAATCCCTGGAAGAACTGGCGAGCTTGGCAAAATACTTTTACCTAACAACCGCGGGCCCAGAAAACTCAATGAAGAGTGTTATAAACAACATTTTCCAACAACCGGGCAACCCGTGGTCTATTGGCCTCACTTCAGCCAAAGATCTGCTGATCTTAGCCAATGAGAGTTGGGATCCTGACATAATCAAGTACACCACAATTAAAACATCAATAAAAAATCAAGTAAGATCATGCTCTCGTATACTGGACATCGAAGCTCTGTCAGCATGAGGCTTTCATGAGACCCATGGCCTTAAACCACATCTCACACAGCCGGTGGGAAGGCAAGCCCTACATAGGATACTAGCAGCCAGACTACACTCGCTCCCCCTAAAATATCTGTATTCTTCCGCAAAAGTAAAGCCAGCCATTACCGAGTGTCGCCTCTGCTACTACAAGCGGGAATCGCTGGCCCACATCTTGCTATGTTGCCCTGCCCTGCTGCCAGTCCGCCGTTGCTTCCTAAGGCCCATTCTTCTTCAACTAGGGACACGGACAGCAAATGAGGCAGTTCAACAGTTATTTTTGCTGGACACAGTGAAGCCTATGGCCAATTTTGCCAAGTGTATATATCACCCCCGCCAAGCTCTTATGGACAGGCCAACCTCGGCATTACCCGGGACCCATTTGGCGGAGGGTCCTGCACAGGCTGGTCCGCACCGAAACTTTGCTTTGCTGCGTTAAAAGAAACTATATTACCTGCATTTAAAAAATAAAAATAAAAAAAATGGTGCTTTTTATGAATCGAAGATATATCATTCGATTTTAACTAATTCTTTTATACTGATTGTCTTTTTGTATTGGTTTTTATTAATCACACAAATAAAGTCATAGTCCTTTCAGTGGTGGCACACCTGAGAAGGGAGGGAATACTTCTCTACCCCTATCTGGACGACATTCAAAACAAACATGCCACAATCATGTTCAAACAGCTATCCAAATGCTACAAACACTGGGTTTCTCAATAAACCACAAAAAATCTGAAACCCCACCAGAAAGAGAAAAAACCTTCCTGGAAGCAAGGTTAAATACAACAAAAGCAAAAGCATACTCCACGCAAAACAGGATACCAGCGATCCATCAAGAAACAACCCTTTACCAGAGGGGTCAATTCCTGACTGTCGGGAAGGTCATGAAACTAATGGGCATGATGGCATCCTGCATCCCACTTGTCCCTGATGACCGACTACACATGTGCCCATTCCAAGAATGGCTTACCAACAGCTGGTTTTAAGCCATAGGAATTTAGGAGGATCTACTGGTTGTGACACAAAGGGTGCAAGCAGAGATACAATCGTGGGCATCCAACAACATAGCATAGGGGGGACCTTTCAGGAACCCAACTCCATCTGTGACAGTCACCACGGATGCATCCCTCAACGTTTGGGGAGCACACTTCAACCAGCTGAAAGTACATGGTCAATGGAATGAACAAGGCACATCAACTTCTTGGAAATGAAAACTGTCTTTCTGGCACTAAAGGCATTCCAGAAACACATTCAGGGGAAAACTATCCTAATCCAGACAGCCAATACAACAACAATGTTCTATCTAAACAAACAGGGACGGAGAAAGTCCTTTCCCCTGAGAAAACTTGCCCAGGAAATCTGGCAATGGGCAATACCTCACAGAATCAACCTACAGAGAGTACATCTACCAGTAGACAACATTACAGCGGACCGGCTGAGCAGACAGAATAACTGCTCCCACGAATGGGAGTTGAAGCAGCAAACAGTATTTTACCTGTTCTTCGTCTGGAGAACACCAGTGATAGACCTGTTTGCAACTATGCAGAACAAAAAATGCCAGGCCTGTGCCTTGAGGTTTCCACACCACCTGTCAAAGGGGAATGCACTTTCACTCAACTGGTCACAGACATTTGCTTATGCCTTTCCACCAATACCCCTGATGCAAAGAGTGTTATAAAAACACTCAACCCTCCTAGAACTATCCAGGGGGAAAATGATCAGAATCAAAGCAGACAAGGACCTGCTAACAATGCCACATGGCCAAATCGTTCACCCAGAACCATCAACGCTACATCTGGCAGCTTGGTGCCTGATTATAAAGACTTTGTCCACCTCAATTTGCCTCTGCGAACAATGGAGATTCTATAAGAGGCAAGGAAACCGTCAACAAGAAGATGCTATACAGCAAAATGGAAGTGATATACCACATGGTGCACCGCTAACAAAAGTAGTTCAATCAACACACAAGAATCATTTATTACATACCTTACTTACCTCTTAGACAGCAACATCAGCTACTCAAGCATAATGGTGAACCTTGCTGCCATAGTAGCATACACGAAGAAAATCATGCAAAAGCTTTTTTTACAACACCTGTATTCAAAAGGTTGGTAAAAGGAGCAAAAAAAGAATTGCCCCACCAAGAGCAGCTCCAGTCCTCACATGGAGCTTAAATACAGTACTTTCTCAACAAATGGCAAAGCCCTTCTAGCCCATGCATGCAGCGGACCTCAAACACATTACTCTAAAGACAGCCTTTCTCATTGCTATAACATCACTATGAAGAGTAAGTGATCTGCAAGCGTTAACAATACAAGAACCATACTTACAAATCCACAAGTATAAAGTAATTTTAAAGACAAACCCACATTTCTTACCAAAAGTGGTATCTAAATATCACTTAAATCAAAACATTCTCCTGCCGGTTTTCTTTAAAAAAAAACAAAGACTAAAGGAGAGAGAAGCCTTCATACCCTGGATGTAAGGAGGACATTTTTATATTATTTGCAGAAAACAGAACAGATTAGAAGACGAAACAATTGTTTGTCGCCTACGCACATACCAACACAGGATTACCTGTCACAAAGGCAATTACTGCAAGATGGATAGCACAAGCCATCCAATCATGTTATGCCAGTGCCATGAAAGAACTAACAATTCCACCAACAGCTCACTACACTAGAAAGAAAGGAGCGACGCTAGCTTTCATGGCCAAAGTACCCATTGATGCAATTTGTGCAGCAGCCACATGGGTATCTCCACACACTTTTACCAAACATTACTGTGCGGATATACAAATGAACAAGACAGCTCAAATTGGGCAAAGGGTGCTTCAACACCTATTTGCAAGATCTTCCTTTCACCACAGCCTCCCAGGCACGGGAGAAACCGCTAAATAAACTGATGCACAGCATGTGAATTCAAAAAAGGATTCACACTGCAAAACGAAATGGTTACTTACCAGTCGGCGTAGTTTTACAGCTTGAAGAATTTTCTGGATTCACATGTGAACCCACCCGGCGTCCCCTATAAGGGTCACAAACAGGTGGGGAAGCGAAGGACTACATCAGTTATTTAATAACCATCTCAAGGGTTACAAGCAAGAATAAGAACCGAAAAAAGAATCCGAACATGGCCACCACGCACGTCAACGTCGAGGATACCATCTAACGTCACACAGGGGACGTACCTGGCACAAAATGGTGGTCGACAGCAACCGAAAGACGGGAAAGAAAAATGACAATTCCGGATCCAACCACTAGATGGCGGAATAATGCACAGCATGTGAATCCAGAACATTCTTCAAGCTGCAAAACTACTCCTACTAGTAAGTTACTATTTCGTTTCCTATATCTAGGGTCACTGCACTTAAAACCTATAAGTCACCCCTATAGCAGGCCTTTGCAATCCTGAAGGAGGGTGCTTGGTTCTATGTGAGAGTGTGCCCCTGCATGAACAGGACACCCCTACAGCCTATGGAGTTCATTCTCCCGGGTTGTCAGTGAAGCAGCCATATACCATATAGAGGGGCACCGCGTAATTACGCGATGATCATCTCGAAACTGGCTGCAACGAATCCTATCATGTTTGTAATCAAACATGTTGGAATCATACCCCACACCGTAAATGGTGTGGGGTATGATTCCAAGCACTGGAAGAGCCCTCAGTTAGGCTTTCCATGTCCCCGGTACCAGTCTTCCAGACCCGGACAGCACAAAATGGTTGCTGCCGACCAGAGACATGATTCTGCCCTCCTGCTGCTGAGCCAAGCTCGAGCAGGGGAAGACAGAACAATAGGCATCCCGTCACAGGGAGGTGTAACTCAGTCTGCGTGAGATGCACATTTGGTGTCCCCATGCATAGTCCAGTTCAAACCAGTCCTGGGAGCCGTTGCTCCCACTCTGGTGCAAAACTGGACAAAGGACATGGGAATAACCGCCCCACTATCAAGACCCTCCCCTGGAAGGGTCCCCTGAATCGCCCCAACCTTTTCCTTAGGGTACTTAAGGGCTTACCTAGGTGTAGATCCCTAGGTTCGTCATGGCATAAGATTCCGATCAGACATCCTACTTCTTCTACCGTCTGGGCACTCTGGACTACGTTTGGGCTCAACTTCATCTCCCTTCCAGTCTTCTGCATCGTCTGTGCCTGTGCACCATACAGGAACTTTTCAAGGCCTGTGGGCATCAAAGACACCTGAAGGAATCTCCCTTGGAGTGAAGGAGTCACTCCCCTGCATTTGCAGGCACTGCAACTAAGTCGCCCGGTCGGCTTATCCTGAGCTTCTCTGGACTCTGAAGGCTCTGCAACACAGGTGGTGGTTCTCCACAGCTCCAGAGGCCTGCCCTGCCCTCTCACCATGTTTGAGGCCAGGATGACCTTGTGGGAGTTGCAATAATTGAACCCCTATGCACCGTGTCAACTTGCAGTTGCAGAGGCTTGTTGGCCTCCGTCCAAGAAGATCTTCGGGCTCCAAGTAGCCTCAACCTCGAGCATCTCCAGTGACCGGAAACTTGGGCCACACTGCATCGTGGCCTGCATCTTTTGGTGAGCGGCTTTAGGTCCTCTTGCAACTCCAGTGCCTTGCGCCTTTGGGTTCATTTGAGGGTCACCTTTGCTTCTTTTGGGCTCCCCTGATTTCTTGGGGCCTGCCCTGACTCCCCTGCGTGTTGTGAGTCCCCTGGACCTTGCTTGTCCCGACGTTGCTTATTCTTTGGGTCCCGCCTCGGTTGCATTTGCCAAGGCTTGTTGGTACTCCTGCCGGACACCGACCACATAGCACTCAACATCTGTTTTTGGGATAGCTTGTGCACGGCTCCTGGTCCTCCTCAGCATCGCCTGGTCCTCACAGCCGCAGAGTGATGGTCATCGTCAAATCTCCTGCAAAACCCGACATCGAAGGGCATTCGTCTTCCAAGTCTCCTGGTCACTCCTGAGTGACAGAGAGTCTGTCCCCTCTGCTTGCAGGTACCTCTCATCTAGAATCCACCTGCAGATTCCACTGGGCACTTTCTCCTTCTTCAGCAGCGGCTCTTTCCTGAAGTCCTCCATTGGGTTCGATGGCGATTTCCAACACCACTTCACACGTATGCACCCGGCTTTCCTGGTGTTGATAACGTGGGCACTAGGGTATCCATGGGTGGGTTGGCTCTTCAACCTTCTGTCTTTAACAGGATTTCTTCAGGGTCCACTGGGAAGGGTCCTTAATCTTTAAAAATCCAATAGCGACACACGTAGACTTGTACGAAGCACGCGGTCGTGTTTCCATACTACACACGCTCTCCGTAGTGTTCCTAGTCACTCACCTTGGGTGGTTCCTAGGGTCCCCAGCACTTCTACGTTGTCTCGACATTGCCTTGACCAGAGTCGTGGTTCTTATACCACTTTCTTATTATATGGATTGGTCCCCTCCTGGGATCCACTGTGTATTACGTGCTATTTACTGTGTTTCTTTGCAAAGCATTGTGTATGTTGTGCATATCTCCGGGAAAGAGATATTTGTATGTGTGAGAAAGTATTATATAATAAATACATATTTTTATAAATATTTTTTGTGGTTCTTTTTCACTTAATCTATACTATAAGATTTCATTCTGGTGAAACAAACTGCTTTACACTCCTGGACTAAGCCTGAATGCTGCTCTCGACAGCTACCACTTAGATAGCTTTCTAAGGTTGTCTAAGACTTCTTAAATCACCATAAATGTTGTCTGGACTACTGCAAGGTGCCCACTCACATAAGTGGTCATCATATCCCTGGCCAGCTTCTCACAATATACTAAGCCAGCTTCCTACAATGGTGCACAGCAAAGGCTATTGATCCCCTCTCAGCTCCTCTTTCAGAGGTTCTATTGTATATACATTCTTTGGCCAAGCAGGGATCCTCCTTGGGCACTGTCAAAGGATACCTTGCACCTATCTCTGTCTTTCTACACCCTCCAGATCAGCCTTCCTTATTTAAGTCGCCCATTGTTTCAAGGTCCTTTAAGGGCAGTATTCGTTTGTTTCCTCAGTCTCCCTTCATTATGCCCCAATGGGATTTAAATTTGGTTTTAACCTTACTTATGTGTGCTCCCTTCGAGCCCCTTCATAATTGTCCTCTCAGGCTGCTGACTCGAAAAACTGCTGTCCTTATTGCCATCAGGCGGATAGAGGTCTGCTAATTTGTGAGAGGGCTCCTCGGGAAAACATTTTTAGATATTGTTGCCCTCTGTTCTTAGAATTTTAAAATTGATTGTTGAATTTAACTGATTTTATTTTATTCACAAAGCATACTTTGCACATACCTGTGTTTCCGGTCCCTCGTGGCAACTATATGCTGATTGTATGGAGAAACGCACTAGGTTAAACCTCCATCATACTTGGAACACCCCCACTTCCGGCCGCCTGCTGGGCTGGTGGCGGGCTTTCACAAAGGCATTTAAACGAGGCCCACACGGGACGCGCAGCGGACAGAGGTCTGCTCATTTGGGAGAGGGCTCCTCAGGAAACCATTTTTAGATATTGTTATTGCACTCTGTTCTTAGAATTTAAAAATTGATTGTTGAATTTTACTGATTTTATTTTATCCACATAGCATACTTTGCACATACCTGTGTTTCCGGTCCGTCACGGCAACTATATGCCGATTGTACGGAGAAACGCACTAGGTTTAACCTCCCTCATACTTAGAACACCCCCACTTCCGGCCGGCTGTCGGGCTGGTGGCGGGCTTTCACAAAGGTATTTAAACATGACGCCACACCGGACCCGCTGCTGGCGCGCCAAAGGCAAGCCCGTATGTGCGCCTCCGGACTGCGGCCAGCGCCAGTCATGCTGCCAGTTACCATCCAGATAGTGTATTCTCGTCGAGTCACTTAAGGAATCTAAATAATAACAGTAAGTGTGGCCACCATATGGAAGTAGACAAAATCAGAGACCCTGTAACTTGCTGGGGATGCCAAGCAGAGTTACCTTTCATTGAAGTAAAACACACAATGGTAGGAAATAAAGCAGCCAACCATCAGGGTCTAATAAAGGGGTGATTAATCAATGCACGTTCCTTAGTCAAACATGCATTTGATATCAGAAAGCTAATCGTAGAACAAGAATTGGATTTTTGATGCATAACAGAAACTTTGTTGAAGGAAGATTGTAACCCAGTTATTGCAACTGATCTGCCCCCCAACTACACGATCTGTAGGAAAGATAGAGAGGTTATCAGGGGAGGAGGGTTGGCCATTATCCACAGAGGCTCACTACAATGGAAATATTTCGACCTACACACCCTTAAGGGAGCAGAAAGCCTCAGCTTCTGCTGCCCTATAAATGGCTCACTTTCAGTCTCTGGGGCACTGATATGCCGCCCTGCTGGCAATAGTAGTGCCTTTCTTGACTCCTTAGGGGAAACACTCTGTCACCATGCTTGGTGATTTAAATCTGCACCTAGAATGCGGCAACGACCCGGGGGTTGCCACCTTTCTGGAAATAACTACTCTACTTGGCTTAAATCAACTAGTGAGGGTGCCGACACACCGGGCAGGGCATACACTGGATGGAGTTTGTTCCAACTTCACATCACTCCATACAGATAAGCCCACTCCTCAGGCCTGGTCAGATAATTACTTTATCCCCTTGACCATCTTCTGGCTAATACTGCACAGGCAGCTAAGGAAACTCCTATGGCTGTGCCTAGGCACAAATGGCATCTGTTAGCTGCCAACCCCAACCTGCCCAAAATTGCCCCAGAAAACAAGCCAGCTATTACTGGTGATCCAGTAGAGGACCCTTACCGTTTCCACACATGGATGACGGCTATAAGTGAGGAATTTATCCCATCTAAACACGGTACTAGAGGGGGCAAAGCAAAATCACATAATGACCCGTGGTTTACAATAGATCTAGCGAAGCAGCACTTACACTGCAAACAACTAGAACGTAGATGGAGAAGGGGCTACGAGTCAGCCGATTTGCATGTTTTTTAAACTCACAGGAAACAATCTCATACTGCTATTAAATTAGCCAAACAAGATTATTTTTCTAACAGAATAGCTATTGCCAAGCACAATCAAAAAGAGATATTCTCAATCGTAAAATCTTTTATTGACCCCAAAGCTTTACACTCAGAAATTTTCCCCTCTCAGACCCTCTGCAATGATATTGCGATATACTTTGAGGACAAGATTAAGAATATCCAAAAGGATTTTGGAGGATTAAGTTAACAAGAACTCGTCAAGGATCACAAATTGGATCATATGCACAATAGGCCCTCCATGCAAGTCTTTCAACCTTACACACGCAGCAATTGTATCCTGTAAATCAGGTTCACCACTGGATGCGTGCCCCCTTGTGATATTACACCAAATCATGGATATAGTAAATCCAGTGGTTAACCACATTGTGAACTCATCTCTTGGCTCCGGCATGGAGCCTGACGAGTGGAAACTCACCATAGTGAAGCCACTCAAGAAAAAACAAAATGTGGATACATCCAACTTTTCCAATCTTTGGCCAATATCCCTGCTGCCAATTTTGGTTAAAATAACCAAAAGACTGGCCTACAAGGAGCTCTCAAACTTTTTTGAAACCTCTCCGACCTTCCACCCTCGCCAGTCAGGTTTCCGCCCCAAACACTCCACAGAATCTGCACGGCTTGAGATAAGACATTCTGAAGTTCATCACAGATAATGGCAGGAAAGCAGTGCTGATTCTGCTTGATTTGTCTTCCGCCTTTGATACCATCTCACACGATATACTTTTAGCCAGACTAAAATCTTGCGGCATTTCTGACACTGTACTGGCCTGGATCAAGTCCTTCCTGACCAACTGGAGGCAAGCGGTCTCTCACGGCCCCTTCCTGTCTTCAGAACGCCCCATTACTGCAGGAGTCCCACAGACCTCCTCACTCAGTCCACTTCTATTCAACATATACATGGCTCCGCTTATTTCCCTTATTTCATCATTTGGGATTGAGATAACATTCTTTGCTGATGATATGCAGTTGATCCTGTCCCTTGACAAAAACTCTTCGGATGCAGAAGGAAATTTTAAACTCTGCCTTACAGAGGTCATCAAATGGATGAAAAACAACCACCTCCGATGTAATACAGACAAGACAGAAATCCTGCTCATAGGAAAAGACAATCCCTTTCAACCTAAGGCCTGGTGGCCTGAGAATGGAGTATTCCCCCCCATCCACTGTGGGAGTGGCTAAAAACCTTGGAGTGTTGTTCGACTCCTCTCTCTCTTTTAAACCCCACGCACTTGGGGTGGCTGGGACCTGCTCTGGTTTAATTAAAACCTTTAAAAAATTATTTGATCTTATCACTCTCTCAGCCAGGAAAACAGTTGCGGTGGCGCTGAAACTTTCGTGCCTAGACTATTGTAACAACCTCCTGGCAGGTGCCAACAAATCAACCCTGAAGAGGCTACAGGTAGTGCAGCATGCAGCAGCCCCTTTGGTCTTGAAACTTCCTCATAGGGCTTCCGCCTCAGCCGCTCTGAAATCTCTTCACTGGCTTCCACTACATAAGAGGATTTTATTCAAACTCCTTGTTACCACCGGTAG
Organism: Lissotriton helveticus; assembly: GCF_964261635.1. Taxonomy (NCBI): domain Eukaryota; kingdom Metazoa; phylum Chordata; class Amphibia; order Caudata; family Salamandridae; genus Lissotriton; species Lissotriton helveticus. The sequence goes on along the minus strand of NC_136061.1, from coordinate 1,911,405,238 downwards.
AGCTTGCCGCTGACTGGGGCCAGTATATCTTTCAGCAAGATTCACACCCTATACTACAACGAGGCTACTTATATCTTCGTCAGCAAACTTCTTCAAACCGCCGGGTTTCAAACTTAAAACGTGGGGAGGGAAATCTGCATTCATGTTAGGTGCAAAGGCTTGGAATCTAATGCCATATAAATTGAGATCTATAGAAACTGAAATGCGGTTTAGGAAGGCCCTAAAGCCCTGGATCTTTGGAGCATCAGGTGAATTCTGTCAAACCCTTATCTAGGTCTCTATACTTGTCTGCTAAGCTTGTCTCTATCCGTATAGCACCTGGAGGCTCCTTCCAGAGTGACAGTTTGCGCTTTATAAATATCACATTTCATTTCATCACCTCCGCTCATAGGGTTAGCGAGCTTCAGGCTTTGTCTTCCAAACCCCCCCAGTCCATCACTTGGACACCTTTTTCCCACCCCTGCATTCCTCCATGGAGTAGGAGACAAAATGGACACAAAACATGCGTTTTTATCTTAATAGCACCAAAGACTTCTGGGTGAATGAACAACTCTTCATTGGCTATGTCTGTGCCAAGAAAGGTCGGACTTTTCAAAAACAGAATATCTCCCAATGGGATTGTCCTCTTTATTAAAATATGCTGTGCTTTGGCGAAGAAGGAACAGCCTGTGTTGTTGTGTGCTCACTCCACTAGACCAACAGTAACAACCACTGCGTTAGCACATGGATTCCCACTCCTTTGCATCTGTCAGGCGGCAACGTGAGCATCATTGCACACGTTTACCAGACACTACTCCCTGGACAGGCAAGTTCAGACGGACAGATACTTTGCCTGTTCAATTCTCCAGGACTTCCTTGTGTGATCTTGGTTCGCTATGGACTGTACACGACCGACTCACTAGGCAGGGCGAATGCGTCTTTCTCTTCCAGGGGATACTCATCAATAGTCATAAGCACTGAATAGTCCCGCCCACGTGCGGGACCCCGGAGCAATAGCAAATAATATGCATATATCCACACATATATATATATATAAATACATATAAATACGCATAAAATAATCATATATATATATAGATAATATGCATATAAATATACATATGCAGCCCACTATAACCATACTAGGCTCAAAGAAAACTGCCACAATAGCCTGTAAAATCTTTACATTTGCTAAATAAAGACATATAAAACACATTATATGATAATGTAAAGAAGAAAACACTGCCTAGGTTTTCTTTGAAACACACAACCTTTATTTTCAAAGGTAAAAACAGGCAGGATCATAGAGGCAGCTTTAGCCTAGATAGGCTGCATTGTAATAACAGAAAAATCTGGCGCCGTGCCTTTAAGACCTCTGAGAGCCTCCAGGCTCCCATCATGCACCACAGGTGACAGTTAGGTCAGTTCTTTTTTCCGGCTCCTTCTGTGAGGATCCTGGAGCATTGAGCTTGCCAGTTGGTGATATTTTTTCTTTTCCTTCTGGTATTTCTAAACATTTTTCGTCTTTACTCGACGTCTTTAGTCATTATCTGACTAATTCTACAATTTTTTTTACTGTTTTTGGGCTATTTTTTCAGTCACAATGCCGGCCTTATTTGTTAAGTGCCCGGCCTGTGGTAAAAAAATGGCCAAGTCAGACCCTCATTCAGTCTGTGTAGCTTGTCTACCCTCTTCTCACAAGCCAGAACTTTGCTACCACTGCAGCAAACTTTCAAGTAGGACTTTGAGAGAGAGAGAGAAGAGCAGGCTTCAGGCCCTGCATGACAGAGGAGAAACCGTGAGTGGAAGAGAAGATATTCACTCTAGGAAGCCTTCTTCTCAGCACAAGGATAAAGGGGAGAAGAGAAAACATCGTTCCCCTTCAACTTCGAGGGACAGATCTTCTTCCAAGGTACCTGTGTGTTCAAAATCGTCGAAATCACCGTCGCGGCATGCGTCGACGTCGAAGCATCCCTCGCCGTCGAAGAAGTTGCCGTCGAAGCAAGGTGAGAAACGACATGAGCGTAGGCGGTCCCGGTCTGGCTCGCCTACGACTGCAAGGGAACGGGACTCGACGTCGTCTCATCGACGTCGACGGTCGCCGTCGAGAGGCTCGAAGCGTCAGTCAAGGTCGCCGTCGAGAGGTGCCATGACGTCGAACCGGGCAGTTGAGGTTTCGACGTCGAAGAGCCCCAGCCATACGACATCGAGGCACACGACGCCGAGAAAAACATCGCCGTCGAAACGCCTGACGTCGACGCCGAAGAGGCACTCATCGTCGAAAAGATCGACGCCGAGGAGATCGACGCCGAGGAGATCGACGCCGAGGGAGAAATCGATGCCGAGGAGATCACCTCCGAGAAAATCGATGTCGAAGAGGATGTCGTCGACGTCTCCTGCTCAAAAAAGGCCTAGAACGGTGTCCAAAGACCGGTCTAAGGTTTCTGGGTCCTCTGGGAAGTCCTCTGCCTCACCTGAGTTGAGGATTGTGCAAATCTCACCAGAACCTTCAAGAGCTCCTTCACCTACAGGAGCTAATATCTCGCCTCGATGGCTGGGGGAGATCAGAGACTGGAAGATAAGAAAAATTAACCTTCCAAGGTCTCGTTCCAGATCTCCGGTATCTGCTAGATCAAGGTCACCTCTGTTACGGGGACGTGAGCGTACTCCGCCGAGAAAGTCTCCATCGGAGAGGAGGCGAGCCTCACCATCTCCTAAGTCGTCTCATCATCACTCTTCGAGAAGACGTGATACTAGGTCTTCCACAAGGTCTACTAATTCAAAAAGGAACTATTCTCCAACATTGTCATCAACCCCTCCGAGTAGGATTTCACCAATTGATGACGTGATTACGTTTAATGAGGTTCTCTGTCGTGGTGCAGCTAAACTTCATATTGACATGCCTGTCTCTACTGCCAAGACAACGGTAATTTTCGAGACCTTACATAAAAAATTATCATCGAGGCCTTTACTCCCCCTGGTCCCAGGGCTGTTGGAACCGGCGGAACACAAATTCTTAACGCCGGCATCCTTGGGAGCGGTTCCTTCGCGGATCGCAAAGAAATATAAAGCACCGGACACTGATCCGTTATTTCTGAGGTCTGAGCCGCAGCCTGATTCCGTCATCGTCTCAGCGGCTCGTAAGAATCAAACAGGAGCGGCTTCCTCATCTGTGCCACCTGATAAGGACAGCAAAACTATGGCTTCATTAGGAAAGAGGATGTGTGCCACTTCTGCTTCCTATATGAAGGTTGCCAGTTCCTCTGCCTTACTGGGCCGCTATGACCGTTCTTTACGGGATTCCTTGTCTCGCTTTACAGAAAAACTTCCGAAAGAAGACAAGCAGGATTTTCTGGAAATCCTTCATGAAGGTGGATTAGTGGCTAACCAAGTGATTAGCGCAGCGGCAGATGCTTCCGACTTGTCGACGCATGGCTATGCCCATGGAATCTGTGCAAGACGATCAGCTTGGCTGAGGCTTACGGGCCTTAAGCCTGAATCGCAACACCGGATTCTGAATTTACCGTTCAATGGAAAATCGCTCTTTGGGTCTCATGCTGACGATGAGATGTCAAGAATGAAGACGGAGCTCGATACTGTAAAAGCTGTTGGCCTCGAAAAGAGAAAGGACAACTTTAAGAGGAAATACCGTCCTTATGACCGCAGACAGAACCAGCAGAGGGTTCAAACCCCTCAATGGTCGTCACAACAAAATCAGGGAAAATCCCAATTCTCCCAGCGTCGTCCTGGTAGAGGAAGAGGTGGTATTTCCAGACAGTCTGCACCTGGAAACAAGCAGCAACAACAGAAACAGTGAGTGCTTGCTTCCCCTGAGTCCGTTACCCACTCCGGTGGGGGGAAGTGTTCTCTTTTACCTGGATGAGTGGAAAAATATCACAAACGACAAATGGGTGCTGAATATTGTGCAAAATGGATATGCGATCAGATTCAAATCTCCTCCACTCTCCATTCCTCCTCAAAAGTCTGTGTTCCATCACCTTCATCTTTTGAAACAGGAGGTGTCTACGTTACTCGTGAAGAAAGCTATCGAGGAGGTTCCGAAGACACAGCGTCGTCAAGGCGTTTACTCCCGATACTTTCTGGTCCCAAAGAAAGGTCCAAACAAGGAGTTCAGGCCCATACTAGATCTCAGGCGCCTCAATCAGTTCATTCGGCGAGAAAAGTTCAGAATGCTGGCGTTACATCAAATAATTCCACTTCTGCATCAAAAGGACTGGATGTGCTCCATAGATCTTCAAGATGCTTATTTCCACATTCCCATCGCCCCAAAGCATCGGAAATTTCTAAGGTTTTGCATACAGACCAGTCATTACCAGTACACAGTCTTGCCCTTCGGGCTAAAGTCAGCTCCTCGCACCTTCTCAAAATGCATGGCAGTCGTAGCTGCTTTCCTAAGGAAAAGACACATTTTCGTCTATCCCTATCTAGACGATTGGCTGCTAAAGAGTGCGTCTCCGATTCTGCTTCAGCAACATCTCACGTTCTGCATAAATCAGCTGCGGATGCTAGGCTTGCACGTGAACTTCAAAAAATCTATCCTCAATCCCACACAGAGGATACATTATCTGGGCGCACTTCTGGATTCAAAGGACGCAAAAGCGTATCCTTCGGAGGAGAGACTATCCTCTATGCGCCTCAAATGTCAAGTCTTACTAAGGAATCCTCGACCAACGGCCAGACAGATCTCGTCTCTGCTGGGATCCATGGCTTCTTGCATCTTCCTTGTTCCGAACGCCAGGCTGCACATGAGACCTCTGCAGCAGTCACTGGAGGATCAGTGGTCCCAGTTCTCAGACCGTTGGGAAGACAAACTGTCATTACCTCTGTCAGTGCAGATCTCCATTCGATGGTGGATGCAGCGGAGTCATCTGATGGTGGGAGTGCCTTTTCAAGAGGACATGCCCAGACGATCGCTGGTGACAGATGCGTCCCTGCAAGGATGGGGAGCCCATCTGGGGTCCCTCCAAGTTCAAGGAGTGTGGTCAGAGAAGGAAAGACTGTATCACATAAACATGTTGGAACTCAGAGCGGTACATCTGGCTCTCAAAGCTTTCTTTCCAGCTCTCAATTCACCCTCTCTGCTTGTTCAGACGGACAATACAACAACGATGTACTATCTGAACAAGCAGGGCGGAACGAGATCCAGACCTCTGTCGCTGGAAGCGCAAGCAATCTGGAAGTGGCTTCTGGCTCGGGGTATGACAATTTCAGCTGTCCATCTGCCCGGCGTTCTCAACGTCCAAGCAGACGACCTAAGCAGACACTTCGCAGAAGCACACGACTGGGTCTTAAAAGACGAAGTGATAAGAGATGTCTTCCAGGCCTGGGGATCACCAGACATCGATCTTTTCGCGGACGCCGACAACGCAAAATGCCGCGTCTTCGCGTCCAGGTACCCACAACGAGGATCCAAGGGGAATGCGCTATGGATGGACTGGTCAGAGACATTACTCTACGCTTTTCCACCGATTCCACTCATTCCCTTGGTGATCAAGAAACTGTACAAGTCGAAGACAGACATGATTCTAGTGGCTCCGGATTGGCCTCGCCAGTGGTGGTACCCGGATCTCCTGCATCTATCCAAAGTGCCGCACAGGAGGCTTCCTTGCTGTCCGGATCTGCTGACGAGGGAGAACGGCAGAGTGTTCCATCCCAACCTGCCGTCCCTGAAGTTAGCAGTATGGTTCCTGAGTTCGTCCAGTACGGACATCTAGGTCTCTCACAGGACTGCATGCACATCTTAAGAGAGGCAAGGAGAGCTTCTACCAGAAAGACGTATGCTTTCAAGTGGAAGCGTTTTTTCTTGTGGTGTGCTGCTGAAGGACATGACCCGATTCGAGGTCAAGAACAGGTACTGTTACCATACTTACTTTCTTTGGCCAAAGCAGGTTTGCAGTATTCCTCTATTAAGGTCCATCTGGCAGCGATTACAGCTTATCGAAAGTCCCCTACCCAAGGGTCTTTCTTTCAAATGCCAGTTGTGAAGGATTTCCTGGAGGGTCTCAGAAAAGTGTATCCTCCCGTGAGGGCTCCATCACCTCCTTGGGAGCTTAATGTGGTTTTGTCTAAATTGATGGGTCCTCCTTTTGAACCTATACATAAGGCTTCTCTTCAACATCTGTCATGGAAGGTGTCCTTTCTTGTAGCGATCACTTCTGCGCGCAGGGTGAGCGAGATTCATGCCTTTTGTGCTACAGAACCCTATCTCGTTTTCCATGCGAATAGAGTGGTGCTTCGGACTCATCCCAGATTCCTTCCTAAGGTAGTCTCGGATTTTCACATTAACCAGTCAGTGACACTACCTACGTTTTTTACTAACCCGAGTTCTTCAGCTGAAAAAGCTCTACACTCTTTGGATTTGAAAAGAGTTTTGAAGTTTTACCTTGATAAAACTAAAAGTGTTCGAAAGTCTGATCATTTGTTTGTAAACTACGGTCCTCTGAATGTGGGCTTGCCTGCATCTAAGAGGTCCATTTCTAGATGGATTGTGTCATGCATTTTGTTATGTTATCAATTGGCACGAAAACAGCTCCCGGGAAGACCGAGAGCTCATTCCACTAGAGGAAAGGCTGCTACTATAGCAATGCTTAAAAATGTTCCTGTTCATGAAATTTGTAAGGCAGCTACATGGCGTTCGGTTCACACCTTGTCTCGTCATTACTGCCTTGATTCTGATGCTCAGGCGGATGCTCAGGTTGGTCAAGCATCCCTGAGGAATTTGTTTGGGTAATATCTTTGAGTGTACTTTTTAGAGAGCATGATATTAGTCCGCAGGGTATGGGATGGGCTTGCTACTCTATTCAGTGTTTATGACTATTGATGAGTATCCCCTGGAAGAGAAGGATTAGTTACTTACCTGTAATCCTAGTTCTCTTCCAGGGGTATACTCATCAAAGTCATAAGCACACCCACCCGCCTCCCCGGACTAATATCAAAACAATCTCTTTCACATGTTACCCATGCAGTTATCACACTGTTATACGCCGTCCAAAAGAACTGACCTAACTGTCACCTGTGGTGCATGATGGGAGCCTGGAGGCTCTCAGAGGTCTTAAAGGCACGGCGCCAGATGTTTCTGTTATTACAATGCAGCCTATCTAGGCTAAAGCTGCCTCTATGATCCTGCCTGTTTTTACCTTTGAAAATAAAGGTTGTGTGTTTCAAAGAAAACCTAGGCAGTGTTTTCTTCTTTACATTATCATATAATGTGTTTTATATGTCTTTATTTAGCAAATGTAAAGATTTTACAGGCTATCGTGGCAGTTTTCTTTGAGCCTAGTATGGTTATAGTGGGCTGCATATGTATATTTATATGCATATTATCTATATATATATATATGATTATTTTATGCGTATTTATATGTATTTATATATATATATATATATATATATATATATATATATGTGTGGATATATGCATATTATTTGCTATTGCTCCGGGGTCCCGCACGTGGGCGGGACTATTCAGTGCTTATGACTTTGATGAGTATACCCCTGGAAGAGAACTAGGATTACAGGTAAGTAACTAATCCTTGGTGGCACTAGGACGCCATGCCTGGTTAAGAACCACTGGCTTTTCCGAGGATGTCCAAGCTTCCCTTCGATGGCTCCCACGCCTTTGGCAAAAAGGCAGACTCAACACTGGAGCGATTTAAGGAAAACTGTTCTACTAATAGGCCCTTGGGCTGCTCCATGCCAACCTCACTCTACCTTTCACCCCTTCCATGGTGTTACTTCACGTACCTTGTGTGCAATCTGCACCCCACAAATTGCTAGTTATCCCTCTGACTCAATGACCTGATTGACCCTCTATGCACACACCCACCCTCCTCAACTATCTGCCTTCTCTCATTTATGTGGTTAATGTGAGACTGAATGCCAATTTGAATGCAAACATTCTTTCTTAAGCATCATTATCCTGAGATATTGCAGACTTTGATATGCAACCCGTGCCCTGCACCTTTTTCGCTCTCTTTCCAGTGTACAGGAGTTTGGAACCCTGAGATCTCGGCCCCACCTGATCTCTACAGCCATCTTGGGGCGCAGTCTGTTTAGACCACACCCCATGCTTTTTGGAGTTGCTTGACTTTAGTTCTCATGTGGAGGAGGTTCGTTCTCCCATTCCTACAGCAATCTTTTTTCTGCCTGGCTCCCACTTTGGTGTTTCCGACTCCCCGGATCCCGCTGCACTTCATCCTGAGACTCCAGCTCTGCACATTTTCATCCACCTGTGCTCCTGTTGCGTAGAATCCTCAATCCTTGCAGCACCATCTGAAAGTAAAGAAAAGGAACAAAGAGCAAAACAGTGAATAACTATGAAGACAACGTCACACTGAATAGTGAGCTCCAGACAACATATCCAAAGTCAATGCACTGTAGAAAAGGTGTGCAAAAAGAACAGGAAACTGTATTATTGTGTTAGCCCACGTCTATTCCTTACATAGGCCAACTATTTAAAACGTATTACTGCATTACCCGGCCTATGTAAGGAATAGACGCAATAAACTAAAGCCAGCGCAAGAAATTTGTACAAGCAAGACAACCCAAAACCTATGCAGCAATAGGTAACACAAGACTTTGTGTGCTCACTACTCAGTGTTGCTCACTGCAAGAGAACATTGCAATAAACACCCGTGTGAACTGTGTATTTCTTTCTGTCGTATGGCTTATATTTTCTCAAGTAATACTGTGCTTTTGGACAACATAAACGTTTGAACTGTGCAAGACTGATTCTGAGCACCTCTTAGGATATGTTAGCCTATAGTCTCGCTAGCTCACAGTGCACAATCTGTACTCTTAACCGTACAGTATAACAAATGGATGTGCAGCTTCAGAACATGTCACCCCTGACTCCCCCAAGAAATTGTGATAATGGATCTAGAACACTTTTGCTTAGGCACTTATGCATACTCAAAGAAATACACAAGAAATATACATGAAGACAATCAATAGAAGGAAAAAGACTAATTTGATTAGTCTTTTACGAAAATCGTGAAGAAGATAAACAGCTCAACCATTTTGCTGGATAAAGAGAGTATATGCTTGCATACAAGTTATGTAATATAGTATACTCTTACCTAGCGCATCCTATCTTATCATGCTTAGGGTGAGTGAATCTGCCAAATTCCTGTAGGGTGGTCCAACTCCCCTTTACCCTTGAGTAAGTGTCATCAAGCTGCCTGTCTTGGAGTACAGCATCCCTCGCATGAGGCAAACGGGAATCAGCTGGGCTGCAATTCCTGAATGTGGGTGGCCTCTGAGTACCAGGGAAATGCTCCCCTGTCTAAACAGAGGGCTCATGTTGTATGTATATTAACATCATCCATGTAACCATGCCGAAGCCCCGGTCTGGCCACTATTGTTTATTCTATTGTGATTACTCCATCACAGAGTGTCCAAAACAAATAACATCTTGCGTGATGAACTTAGTCCTTGTACAGAATGTTCAAGCTGTTTTGATAGAGTGCCTACAAAATGTTAGTGTAAGCAAAATTGAGTTTGACGAATATTATTCTGTATATGCATGCAAATGAATGTGTCAAATGTCATCATGTTTAGGGAGACACAAGGCAGCTTATGATTGCAAGCATGTAAAATGGGGTTTCTTAACCTCTCCTCCTCCCCTTTCCCACTCTCCCCTAATGGCTAATAGTCCTTCCGAGAGTGGAGGCTCAGTCGGACGGTGAGGGGGGTGTACTAATTTTCACTATCCCCCCCCCGCCTCCCCCCTACTCCCGAACCTGCTGAATTCAGGTTAGTGGTACCTGACTTGTGACACGTGGCTATAGTAGGGGCTACCAACTGCGTCCTTTCCCACCCACCTACCTTGGCCAACAGACTTCTCAGCCATTTCGTGGCTATGGACGTTTTACCCACAGATGTGGGACCACAAAAAAGAAGTCAAGTCCATTCTGCTACTCGCCCAACAGCTGCAGCCGCCTAACCCTTTTTAATTTACTCTCATACCACACTGGAAGCCTACACCTTCAAACAAATGGGCACTGTAGATTACCCAAATGGGGTTACTCCACTCCCTTTGTGGAAAGCCCACCACCCATGCCACCTGCTTATGACCGACTGACAGAGTACAACCTGTTCCTGCTCTGTCAGGAAGCACGGGCTCTTTTAGCCAAAGTAGCCATCGAGAGGGTGCCTACATCAGACGTAGGTCATGGTTGCTATTTCTGCTACTTTCTGGTGCCCAAAAAGGACAGAGGCCTCTGCCCTATTTTAGACTTGCACCGTCTTTACTTCTTCTTGAAGGAGAACTTTAAGATGCTCATGTTAGCTCGGGTCCGGTCACTTGCGACCCAGGAGCTTGGAGGGTAGCGCTGGACTTGTGGGGCACCTATTTCCTTAGCCCCATCCTGCCTGCCCCTGCGTTACCTACTGTTCACGTTGGGCCACAAGCACTTTCAGTTCTCTGTGATCCCCTGGTCTTTCTAGCGCTTCTCAGGTGTTTACCAAGGTGATGCCGGTGGTTGCAGCACATCTGTGGCGGTTGGGGGTTTGGACCCTGTTCCAAGAGGCCCTGCACCTCTGGACATGGCTGGAACATCAAGGCAGTTTCCTGGTGCCTCAACATCAGGAGGGCTCTCTGAACACCAGAACGGACAAACTCCTCCATCGATGCCTAGTGGATCACAAAAGGTCTCTTCATCTGGAGGTGGTGCAGGGTCTCTTTCTAGACTAGGTAGAACCTTGGTTAGATCTGTTCGCCACTGCCGAGTCTCAAGTGAATCTCCGGCTTCTCCAGTATTGGGGTGTCTTTCATAAATTCACATGCCTGAATCATTCCCCGTAGTCGGAGTGGGAGTCCCACGGTACATAAAAAAGAAATAATTATGCACATAATAACCAAAACCAGTGGTAACATAAAACCAGGAACTAAAGTAGCCATAAGCAACAAGTAAAAAAACTTCCACACCTATAACTATCAAAGTAATTATATATAGTCCAAACTGCAGCCAATCAGGCGACAGCACCCATCAGAATGTTCTCCTCAGAGGCTCAGTCTCTCAGATTTTCTACCGCACGTCGTGTCAAGGGAATCTCCCTGAGCTCTGCTCAGTACTCTTCTATTCTTCTGGAATTTCTTCTCTTCAGAATGTCACCTTCAAAGAAATCTCTCGTTAGACCTTGTGAATCTTGTGGAAAGCTCCGGCTGTTTTCTGAAGATCCCCACCTTTATCCGGAACACCAGGTGAGAGATTGTAAAATTTGCAGGACCTTCCCTCAGAAAACCCTCAGAGATGGAGAAGGGCGTCTACTTCTGTAGCTGCAGAAGATTAAGAATCAAGACAACCCCTTATCCTTATCTGAGTGTTGCCTCTGGCTCATGTATGTCCTCAAGGAAGAGGATGGCTGGGGAGGATCTATCTTCTCCTGGGGCTACGGTGTCGAGAAAAACTCAGCCCGCTAAGGGTTCTGACTTGCCTTCTACCTCAAAAAAAGGCTCCTCCACCTTCAAAGTCTAAGCCTCTGCCTGCTACACCCCCGAGAAAGACTGTGAAGTCTCTGGCTTCAAAAAGACTTCCTGGGAAAGATTTACCCCAGAGAAAAACTCAGTCGACGACGACGATAATCATTGTCGACGCTATCTTGACGTCAACTGTTACTTCTAGTCGCCAAGACCCAGGATGATCATGTCATCAGCTTCATCTCCGTCGACGCTGGTCTCTGTCTCTGTAAAACGCATCTCGTCGACGAAGGAGATTTCATCTACCGTCGATGATGAAGGTTAGAAAAATCTCGTCGACGACATCGCTTAGTCGACGAAAAAAGCCTCGTCGGCAGTCGCTGACTCATCGACGAAGATTGCCTAGTCGGCAAAGAATGCCTCGTCGTCGAAACTCGCAATGTTGTCAATGACAGCTGCCTCGTCGACGGTTACTTTCTTGACACCAGCCCCATCAACGACAATACAGTCGACGGCCCACTCGTCGACGCCTCAATTGTCATCTTGCACAAAGTTGCAAGTTTGGTCTGCATCAACGGCCACAGCCTCCTCTGCACCGTCTATGACTTCTTAACTACAGAGACATGGCTCTTCGTTGGAAGCCCTCTCTCCATTACATATCTCCCCTCAAAAGGTACCTCTTGAGTTGCCAGAACAATTACTAGACTCTGGGGAGGATGAAGAGGAATCTTAAGAGGACGACAGATTCCGCACTGCCAGAAGCCCTTCGGAATTGCTTATTAAGTATCAGGAGGAGGACCCTTTCCCTGAGTCTGGAGCTCCAGCTCCTGACACGGTTCCCACAGCGCTGATGCCTTTAGCCTTGCTGAATAATCTGTAATACATGTTGGACGACTACTAGCGCCATTTTCCTACATCTGAATCGGCAGAGTGCATTCCATCAACACCCATGCCTCAAGCTTCTGCTTCTTCTTTAAGGTCTCCCAGACGGCCTTCTCCAGTACCGTCTCATCATTCCCATGATGTTAACACCACTGACGATAATAGGGAAGAAGGACAAGTGGATGATAGATCTCTTCTTACGGAGTGGGACGAATACCAAATTCACACTCTGTCGCCTTCAACTCCAGCTCCCATTGACTCTCCTCCAGTAGATATCAGAGGCTTTCATCTCCTTATGGAGAGGGCGACACAAAGGTTTCTCCTACCAATGGAAACAAAGAAAGAGGAGTGCTTTCTCTATGATTTTAAAGACCAGCCACGAAAACAGATAGGGACCATTCCCATTATTGATTTCATCTGGAAGGAAGGATTGAAGGTCATGACAGCGCCTGCTTTTATTCCTGCGGTCTTACCTCGATTAGAGAAAAAATATAAGGCACCAGATAACTCACCTGAATGCCTCATAGGCCAGCCGAAAGCTGACTCTCATTGCCCAAGCGGCGCTGAGACGAGCTAGAAACCCCTCCTCTCCTCTCCTATCACAGCTCCGCCAGACAGGGATGGCAGAAGGCTAAATTCTATTGGGAAGAAGGTTTCCACCATGGCAGCGACGACCGTCCGTGCTGCTAATTCTATGGCCATATTAGGGCGATATGACAGACAGATGTGGTCAGACATCTCTCCCTACATCAACATGCTGCCGGAACCATCCAAGTCTGAGGCCTTGAACATTTTACAGGAAGGGGATGCGTACCTCTGCGGAAATAATAGATGCAGCCGTGGATGTCGCATCCAATGGATTTAGGCAGTTAGCGGGTGCGGCAGTACTGCGAAGGCAAGGTTGGTTGAAATCAACATCTTTTCGCCAAGAGGTTCAGGCAAAAATTATTGACATGTGGTTTGATGGGGAATCACTATTTAGCCAGCATGTCGAAGAGGTTCTTCAGGCTATTAAAAAGACACCGAGACAGCGAGATCTCTTGGTAATCTTCAATTTCGCAAGCCGCCCTTTTGGGGTGCTAAAGGACGTGGATCCTTTTCTAATAGAGGAGGCTACAACCAACAGAGGTCATACCAGTCCTCTCAAGGCAATCCGAGATATCAGTCCTACAGACAGCAGTAATACGGACAGCAAATTACCTCTTATTCGCAAACAAAAAGAAAGCACTCCTACCGTGGACGGGATTCAACTAAAAAGCAATGAAATCCGCCACCTGCCACCATATTTACCGTCCCCCGTTAAAAGTTGGAGGAAGAATATCCCAATTTTAATCGAACTGGTCCGCTATCACATCAGACAAACGGGTTCTGGACATAGTTGCCAGAGGCCATGTTTTAGAGTTCATAAAGATTCCTCCAAACTCTCCTCCCAAAGGCCTACCTCCTGCTCATCTCAAGGAGCTTTTTTCCCCAAATAAATTTGATGATTCGAAAAGGAGTGATCGAAATGGTCCCTCATTTACAAAGAGGAACAGGATTTAATTTGAGATTTTTCCTGATAATCAAAAAGTTGGGAGAATGGCTCCCCATTCTCGACCTTCACACCCTCAACAGATACCTGAAGAAATTATCCTTCTGAATGTTAACACTTAAAGAAATCCTTCAGCTCCTTTTGGCAGGGGGATCACATGGCCACCCTCGACCTCCAAGACGCTTATTATCATGTGCCGATCCTGCTGTTACGGTTCAGAGTGGCTGGCAGGGACTTTCAAAGTCCTTCCTTTTGGACTACGATCAGCACCCCGTGTGTTTACAAAGGTCCTACCACCGGTGGCCGCACCCCTTTGTCTGGAAGGGATTAAAATCTTTTCATACCTGGACGACTGCCTTATCAAGGCGAATTCCTTTCCAACTGCAAGCGCATATGTTCAGAGATGTCTGTCACTGTTCCAATCTCTAGGTCTCTCCATCAACTTCGACAAATCTCATCTGGTTCCATCATATAGAAAGACCTTCTTGGGAGCCATGTTGGACACTTTGCTTACTCAAGCATTTGTCTCAAAAGAAAGACAACACAAGATATGCCGCTAGCTCGCCTTTTGCAATCAAAAAGGTGAGTTTCATGATAGCTAATGGTGTGGTAGGGGATAAGGTGCAGATTGTGAGCCCTGAGTCCGCAGTCGGGGGACCCCATTAGAGGCGTGAATATGACGACCTGCGCTAGTGGGCTGGGTAAGCCCCTCCGAGGCAGCTGAGTCATGTGTTTTTGCTTCTGTACCCGCTGGTAGGATAGGTGGAGTGGATACCATGTCGGGTAATAATCCATGGTGGTCGTGGATAGTGTAGAGTAAGAAAAGAAGAGAAATGTACAAAGAGAAAAGAGCATAGCACAATAGAGCAATACTGAAACATCCAGATTTACCAACCTTTTGTCGAACCCCCTTCCCTCCCTCTTCCCAACCCAACCCCCAACCTCCAACCCTGTCCCCCGCCGCCCCCCCCCCCTAGAACTCGAACCTAAGAGCTGCGACGGCAGTACTGTCTAAGCTCAACACAAGATTAACAATAGAAGTAATTGGAACAGTGTGGTCACTAAATACCTCTCCATTTTGGATATTCGAAGTTAACTGTACATAGTGATTCGCTAGACAAACCACAATTATTCATATCACTGTAAGATAAAGGCGTCTCAGCTGTGACTCTATTACAGACTTCGGTAAAGGTGAATACAAACATTTGTCATCTAGAAGGTCTAGACATTGGATGCTCTAACAATAGTCCCTTCTTGGGAGATCAATAGATGTAATTAAGAACTGCGTGCTGATGAAAACGGGGAAACCTTCAATTCTTAGGTGTATAGTGCTTGGTCCTAGAGGGAGAATGACAATTAGACCTTCCCTTTTACGAGATTATCAAAGTATCCCAGGACGTAGGATTCTACCACTAATATCTGAACCCTCCCTGCATAGAGACCAACCCCTACTGTCAGTTGACAAAGTGGGTTGAATAAACAGAGCCGGCATTACTAGCAAGGTAGGTAGCATTAGGCACAACGGTAAGACATTTTATCAGTAAACTGATACTTAGCATGTGGGCGTGCTGGAAATGTCCCTTTCTGCGAAGGAGTCTGTGAGGAGCACGACACAAGGTGCAGAACAGGCAGTGTTGATAAGATAGGCAAGATGTAGGCACTTCAGACAAGGTAGCATACCAGACGTCTGATACTTAGTCGTGCGGATGTACTGAAGTTGTTCCCTCTGGCTTACAGTCCATGAGGAACATGATCCTTGTAATCAACTGGAACTTTATTGATCCTGACTTTCCGTGTCGTGAGACTCTGTTTTCCTTTTGTTGGAGGCTCCTCCTGAAAAATCCATTTCTTGTGGGGGGGAGTCGTCGAGGTAGCTTACCAAGTCATGTGGGCTGGAGAAAAAGCGTGTTCGCCCGCGGTCGACGATCCTGAATTTTGCTGGACCTGCAAAGGAGAATTGGATGCTTCTAGTTTGTAGTTTCTCTCGCAGTGATAGGAACCCCTTTCTCAACTCCACTATCTCCTTGGAGTAGTCCTGCGTAAAGATAATGCGGTTTCCTTCCCAGATAATATGTTGGTTTTTTCTTGCATACTGTAGGATGGCTTCCGTATGCTGGTACCGTAGAGGTTTGCATATGAGGGGTCGGGGACCTCTTGCTGTTCGTTGTGAGAAGGTCGGTATCCTATGGGCTCTATCCAACTCCAGACCATGTTGGAACTTGATCCAAGTGACTGTAGGGATCCAGGCCTCCAGGAAGGACACACAAGACTCGAAATCTCTATTTATTAATACTAAGCTGGCCCTACTTAAAATTGATAAACTGCTTGACACAACAATAAGACGCTCTAGATGGGAAATGATCTGGAAAAACCCTACCATCAAATATAAAGGCAAGTCACTGTATAACCAATCCTGGATTCAGAGTGGCATCCTCTTCCCTCACCAACTCTACGATGGTGCCTACCCCCTTCCTTTTGCAGGAATCCAGTCGAAATTTGGGATCGATGACTCCGATTGTTATATGTTCCTGAACATAAAAACAGCCATTACAAAAGCGGGATTGTCCCCCACACCCCCAGCCCTTCTTACATACTTCTCCAGCCTAAATAAGTTAGGTCACCAAGTCTCCAGGATGTATAAACTGCTAAGCCCACAATCCTCCAGACTGAACGAAAGCTCCACACAGTTTTGGTCCTCTCTCGCTTCTTTTCCCATCTCTGAGCTGGAGTGGTCCACGACATGGAAATCATGTATGAGACATAAAATAAGCCCTACCTTATCACAAACCAAATTCTGGCTCATGCACAGGGTTTTCTGGACGCCCGCTCGCCTCTTGGCCCATAAAATCAGCTCCAACGCCTTCTGCTGGAATTGCAAGCGTGCGGAGGGAGACTTAGACCATCTTATCCTCCAATGCGACTGCGTCTCAGCATACTGGGACAGAGTATTTGGTTTCATCCGCAAAGTATTCAATATCTTGTCCCCCAAAGAACTCCCTTACCTTATCTTCGGTTTTGTTAAAGAAACACAGCTTCTTGAACCAGATAGAGCCCTGCTAGATCGCCTGCTCATGGCGGCTGTTAAGGTGATCCTGAACAACTGGACAGACACCAAAAAGGCTAGTTATGCTTGCTGGTTGAACTGGGTGATTAACCTCCGAGGGGCAGACAGCATTACTCTCCAAAACACACCCTGGGGGCCCGCACGAAGAAAAATGTGGAACATGCTTGGTAACTATTTCAGCACCCCTAAACCTCCGGGAATTTTCCAGGGTTCCTGAACACACACACACACTGCTAACCCATCTCGAGTCATGCTGAAATGGTCAGATCCTTTTTGCTATACCATAGCGCACCGTCCTCTCTTTGCTCGTCTTCTCACTCCTCGAATGCGAGCCTTCGTTTTGTGGACTCAAGTGAAAAACGTAAAAGAAGAATGTGCATTCCTGGTAGAAATGCCAAATTTCACCATCACCACAGACGCTTCCCTCGAAGGATGGGGGCACACCTTTAATGGATGACTGTCAACGGCAAGTGGAATGCAATCTTCTGGAATTGCAAGCCATTTTCTTGGCCCTGAAGTACTTTTGAGCCATCATTCTGGGAGCTTCAGTACTAATTCGGACAGACCACACTACCAGTATGCATTACTTGAACAAGCAGGGAGGGACAAAGTCTGCCCTACTCTCTTAACAAGCCCAAGAGATCTGGGACTGGGCAGATCAGCCTTTCAGCTATCCATGTTCAGGGAGTCTCCAATGTCCTAGCGGATTCCCTCAGCAGATCAACAATATCCAATCACGAGTGGGAGCTGCATCAACCAACATTGAATCGAGTCTTTCAGGAGTGGGGTCATCCCGATCTGGACATGTTTGCGGCCAATCAGAACCGCAAATGCCCATCTTTTGCAAGTTGGCTTCCCCACAACGATTCATGCAGGAATGCGTTTTTGATGAATTGGTCGCAGATATATGCCTACGCCTTTCCTCCGATACCGTTGGTTCCCAGAGTTCTCCGCAAAATGAAGAAACAGCCTTGCTACCTGATTCTCATTGCTCCTAGATGCCTCCCCAGTTCCAGTTCTGGTTCACCGAACTTCTCCTTCTCTCAGAATGCGATCCCATTCAGTTTCGACCAATACCGAACCTCCTGTCCATTCAGAACGGACAGATCTGCCACCCGGACCCGGCATCTCTGAGATTAGCAGCCTGGCTCCTTGAATTTGCGCATCTAAATATTCCTGCGGACTGTCAAGAAGTTTTAGCTAATGCTCGAGCGCCTGCTACTATTAAAACATATAAGCTCAAATGGAAGAGATTTTGCATGGGGGGTCAATCTGCCAATATACGTCCGATTCATTCAAAACCAGAACAAATTTTACCGTTCTTTCTTCACTTGGCAAGATCGGGCCTATCCCATTCTACTTTAAAGTGTTTTTGGCAGCTATTTCAAGGTTTCTGCAAGATGGATCAAATTCTCTTCATTCAGCTAGGGTCATTCAGCAGTTATTCAAGGGATTGTTTCGGATGTTTCCCCCTTTCCGACGTCCACCTCCATCCTGGCATCTTAATGTGGTGCTTCCACAACTTATGCGGCACCCCTTTGAGCCTATTCATAGAGTGGATTTGAAGTTCCTTTTCGTGGGAAGTATCTCTGGTATTGGCTCTAACATCAGCAAGGAGAGTCAGTGACATTCAAGCATTCACTATTAATCCACCTTTTCTTCAATTCACCTCAAATTCAGTAGTGCTACGCCCTAATCCCACTACGGACTACCTGCGGACTTCCATCTCAACGAGCCAAGAATTTTAAAGACATTCTTTCCAAATCCTCAAACACCTGCGGAAAGAACTTTACATTCCCTTGAAATCAGAATTCTCAAGTTCTATTTACAACGGACTGCAACAATCCGTAAATCGGACCAGCTGTTTGTGGCCTGCAGGAGGATACGTCAGGGGTATTCAGTATCCAAGCAGACCATAGCTCTTTGGATTTCTTCTGCGATTTGTCTTTGCCATCAGCAGGCAGGAAGACCTTTGCAGACAACTCCAAGAGCGCATTCTTTGAGAGCAATCTCCTCATCTACCGCTCTCTTTGCCGCTGTGCCTCTTCATCAAATCTGCAGAGCGGCAACTTGGTCCAGCAGGCACACTTTTACCAAACACTGTTTGGAGGCTTTAAGTGATGCAGATATGTCAGTGGGACAAGCTGTTCTCTGCAATCTTTTTAAATAAGGTGAGCTTCTGCTCTTCCCTCCTCCACTATGCTGTTTCTCAGACGCTTATTGACATGCTTATTCCATGCCGTAAAATGCTCTGCATATGTTAACCCACATGTATTTATGCAGGATTATGACATTCTTGGTATGTTATTGCATGATGTATATATTTATATATATATATATATATATACATACTATGGTACAAATAGCGTCTCACAAGCATTATGTTGCTGTACTGCTATCTACTCTGATTCAGGCATGTGAATCTATGAAAGACACCCCATTACTGGAGAAGAACAATTGTTACTTACCTGTAATCTGTTGTTCTTCAGTATTGGTGTCTTTCATAGATTCACATGCAACCCGCCCACCTCCCCTCAGAGGTTGCTTTATGCTCTTATCTCTTGGTTCACTCTTGTGCGATAAAATTTGAGCGCCTGAGCCTCTGAGGAGAACATTCTGGTGGGTGCTGTTGCCTGATTGGCTACAGTTTGTACTGTATATAATGACTTGGATAGTCATAGGTGTGGACATTTTTTTCCTTGTAGCTTATGGCTACTTTACTTCCTGGTTTTATGTTACCAAGGTTTTTGGTTATAATGTGCATAATTATTGCTTTTTTATATACCGTGGGACTCCCACTCCGACGATGGGGAATGATCCAGGCTTGTGAATCTATGAAAGACACCAATACTGGA
This sequence comes from Lissotriton helveticus, assembly GCF_964261635.1. Taxonomy (NCBI): domain Eukaryota; kingdom Metazoa; phylum Chordata; class Amphibia; order Caudata; family Salamandridae; genus Lissotriton; species Lissotriton helveticus. The sequence continues at coordinate 1,911,385,487 of NC_136061.1, read as the reverse complement.
GAACCACAGATTACAGGTAAATAACTGTTGTTCCTCCTGAACAACTTGTGCCTATGTCACTCCTACCTAGAGTTCCCAAGAAGATCAGCAACAATGGAACCTAAGTAATTCTTGTGGCTGAGGATTGAGCACAGAGCATATGGTATCTCAGACTCCTGAGCATGAGCATTGGGACTCCCCTCAGAGTGCTCCTTCCGGGGGGATCTTCTGTCGCAGTAGCGGGCAGGATCTTGCATTCAAACCTATGCACACACTGCCTTCATATTTGGAGATTTAATGGTGGCAGTTCACAGTTTTTGACCTCCCTCCCAAAGTCTGTGTTGTTATTCTGGCAGCCAGGAGTTCTTCAACCAAGACAGTATACGCCTACTGTTGAGAGAAATTTGTGGCTCTAAGAATGTTGACACTCCCCTCCCTTTCTGCACCCCCCTCCTAAGTTTTGTCATTCATGCTTTCCCAGGCCCAGGAAGACTTTGCTTTGGGAACTGTTAAAGGTTTCTTGTGGTTGTCAGACCAACCTTCTTTCTTCAAGTCACCTGTTGTGGCTTTTCTTCTAAAGGGACACCAACACCTCTTCCCTCCCCGACCATTAATTATACCCCAATGAGTCCTCAATCTGGTCTTGACATTTCAAATGTTTGCCCTTTGAGTCTCTACACAACGGTCCTCTCTGTTTACCATCAAAACGGTGTTCTGGTGCCAATAACATCAGCCAGGAGGGTGTGAGAGCTGCAAGCACTTTCCGTCCACCCCAGTGGTGTAGCTAGGATGGAAGAGCAGGGGGAGGGGGATTGAACCACCGCCCTCAAAACCCATGCCGCCCAGGGCTGATCCCCCCCACTTGCTATGCCACTGGTACACCCTCCCTACAAAATATTCTAGCCAGACAGACTGGTACTGAGAATCTGTGTTTCCTTTCTCCCGAAAGTGGTGACACCTTTTCAAATGGGAAAACGCAGTATTATAAATGAGTATTTTCCCACTTCCTTTGATTTGTATTGGTAGGTTTTGGGAAGCTAAGTGGGCTGGTCATATTTCGTAACTTCTCCCTTGCCCATTGACGTTTTTGATCTTTTCATGTGGGCCAACATATCACCTTGCCTGCCTTCTTTGCCCAGTATCACCCTTCCAAAAAGGAGGAGAGACTCTACCAAGAGGATCCAAAAAGAGGGTTATCATTCTACATTGATCATACAAGAGGGTTCAGAGTGGACGATCAACATTTTCATTGGGTACGTTGGGGAGAAAAAAAGAAAACTGTGCAGAAGCATACTATCTCACAATGAATAATGCTCTACATTAAAATCTGCCAACCATTGGCAAAGAAGCACTCCCTGAGGGCTTGTGTGCGCAGTCCACTGAAGCCAATGCTGCGACCACTGAGTTAGCTTGCGAAGCCCTGTTGTCCAAGACATCTGTAAGACAGCAACGTGGGCGTGTCTGCACACTTGAACCAAACACTACTTTCTGGACATTCAGGTCCATCGTGATGGGCACTTCATCCTTTTGGTCCTCCAGGACTTCCTTATTTAAATCTGTTTTCAGATCCACCTCTAGAGTGTTATTGCTTGGTTATTTATCCTTAGGTAAGGAATTTGCGCTTATAAGTCAGATGAACAAGTTACTTAACTTCAGTAATGCCTTATCTGGTTAAGTCTCAATCTAGCTGCAGATTTCTTATCGACCCTCCTATCCTCCCCCCTCTGCGAAAGGATTCCTTCACATAGGGTACTCTTATGAGGAACTTAGGGCTGCACACGAGTACATCTGCAATCTCCGTAGCTTCTCACTTCTGGCTTGGAAAGGTCATGAAAGCACTTGATGTCAACGCAGTGGGGTGGCGCTTATATAGGCACCATGCATGTCACTTCTGGCACGGACAGTGCTGCTGATGCGAAACCTAATGTCACCACCAACTGCCGCTCAGAGGGCACGCAGAGGTACTGCTCGAAACATTTCTGGATCCAGTCTGATGCCTGGGGATAATTCTAAGATAAGGAATCTTCAGCAATAACCTGTTCAACACCATAAAACTGGTACTCCATGTGTCCCCCCTAATATTTCCTCCTGGAGTTGCACAAGATTCCATACTTTTCTGCCACCTTTCAGCTTGTACGTGAAACTGCTCAATGAGCAATTGGGACAACTTGTTCATGGAAGTATGCACCAGTATGTTGATAGCACCCAACTAGAGCTAAAAATAAGCTTTCAGGATGTCATGCAGAAACTGACATAGAGGCTTGAGAGCACTCAGACTTGGCTCTACTACCATTTCTAAATGTAAATACAAATAAGAACGAGTTCCTACTTTTAACATCAACAGCAACCTGGCTCACAACCTGATCCTAGATTCAAACACATTTTTGAACAAACCTATGATGGTAAAAAAAAACTAAATCTATGAGTTTTAGATCATACATGAATTTTTTACTTTAGGGTTACATAAGAAAGATACACAAAATGCATAATGGCAATATCATGAGACGTCTAAAGTACTTGCCTCTACTCTATACTATTATACACAAGTTACATCCCTATTTCTGTCTACGCTGGGCGTGGGAACTGCATTACTCATAAGCCTTCCTAAATCTAGCTTTCGACCACTAACAGTAGCCCTGAACTTCGTGGCAAGACTAATTTTAAACACGAAAAAGACAGAATATATCTCACCTGCACTAAATTCATTAAATTGGCGACCGGTGGATAGACAGTGCATTCTAAGAACTAGATTAATCTTTTACAAAGTCTTACATCATGTTTTTACTGCATAACTAGCACAGAAATGAAAAGTCCTTGATAATGATAGGGTTTTAAGGAAGGACACAATGCATTTTGTAATGTTCTGCGGCCATTATATGGCCGCAAGGAGGAAGTTTCTTGTGCCTATCCTTAAAGAGGCAGGCTTCATTCAAGTGAGGCCCGCACTCCTGTACCTGCAACTACTAGATAGTCCGAGGGTTATTTCCCATGTCGCTAGTTTTTTGGTGGGGGCAGCTCGGGAGAGAAATAAGATAATGAAACTTCGTGTTTAAATGTACTCCTATAAAAATGCACTTTCTGTATATATTGTCTTTTTAAACAAATGACCTATCATGACAGCTACCACTCTGTGAATTGATCGTTTTTAATGTTTTTGAATTTTTAACGTTTTTTAAAAATTTGGCTGTATTTTTAATATATTTAAAATGTGTGATTGTAATTGATTGTATTTTATTCACCATTGTCTTTTTATGATATTGAATTATCGAATAAAGTATTTTGACTGACTGACTGATAGGGTTTTAAGGAAGTCTAAAGATTACAACATTCATTAAATAGTTGTTCTCTGGTGCTGTTTAAAGAATCTGCAATGGCATTCTCCCAGACTTTATAAAACATTTATACATTTCCTTCAAGAAAAGGATAAAGGAATTCCTATTAAAAAGTACACTTAACACTGGTCTTAGCTGATTCAAACTATAATTTAACCAGAGGTGGATAACATCACCTTTTGAGAACATCCCCCTTTCCTCTTACAGCGTAGATGATGACATTAAACAGTCTGACAAAGCTCCAATAGCTTCTGTCTAAAATGAGTCCTTGACAAGGTCATCCCACTCAAGGACTCCGAAACCTTCCATGACGTGTTTAATCATACCAGAGCTAAAATCTCTTAAATTACACAAAAGATCTTTTGAGACAATGGAAAAAATACAAATACTATTCTGATACTGCAATATCATTGTAGAATGGAGAAAGTCATAGTAAGAAAGACGAAAAGGACTTCACTGTCACTGGTACTTCCTCTCCAAGTAAAGAACTCCACAAGGTAATTGCAGATTTCCGGAATCAGTCGTGAGTGCTCATCATTTAAAAAAATTAGCTATTTCCCAGATCTATTAGACCATTTGACCTCCCTAGTCCAATATCTGCAAATTAAACGGAATGCAAAAACCAAAGACAATATATGTCTACTCAAATCTTACATATTTTTCTGAACTCATTCTACAATGTAGACTACCTTCATCAATCCTTTTTCTGCAGTAGATTTCACAGTGGCATGTTCGTATCACTGGTAGACCCATGCTCATTACACAAATCAAATCATCCTTGGTTCAGTAGCTATCCCTGCCACAGCTCTAACCAACCTTTTTTTTTTTTTTTTTAAATATGCCCATCCATTCTAAAATAACTGGGTACTAACTGTCACTTCTGTTGTCCAATATGTAAGGCTGCTTGACAAACTGATAGAACCGAGCTGTCTGCATTCAATTAACATGCTTCGCTGAAGAACTCAATCTTCCCTCTATCATCCAACCACGATTCTGCTCAGACACTAAATATTCACTATTTCAACATAGGACCACATCAAGACTAGTAATGGTTCTTCTACCATTTGATCTTTACTCCGCCTTTGACACAGTCTATCATAGTACATTGCTCTGGAGACTTTAAATATTTCAAGTGCAGGCTCTACCTTTTACTGGATTGCTGCCTTTTTCACTATCAGATCTTAAACATTTTTTTTAGGTCTCTGCTAGCGTAGGCTGCGCACATGCGCAGTCTCGCTGGCGAGATTTTATGTTTCTTAGTAGCGAGGGTAAACCCCGCCCCTCTTCTCCATTGGCTGGCTTCCTAAACGGCGACGAGCCATTGGAGAAGATGTTTCAGTGATGTTATTTTTTTCATCTAAGCCCCGTCTTTTTCGGATTGAGGGGCGTGTTTTTTAGTTTCTTTCTCATTCTTCTCCGTTGACTGAAATGTAACAACAACAGTCAAAAACACGCCCGTTGTTTACATTCCAGCCAATGGAGAAGAGGGGAGAAAGAAAAACACACCCCCCAGTCTGAAAATGACGGGGCGTTTCTCAGTCTCTTTTGTGCTTGGCCTCAGAGAAACATGGTGGTGTTCATGGCGTGGTCCGAGGTTCAGCTGAATATGATCGGCGCAGGTGCCACCCCAATTATTTAAAATAGTTGCGAGCAGGTGCCCACCCTGCATTCTGGCCGTGTATTGGTTCTACGTAACGGGTGCTACCCCGCGTATGTGATTGTTTTTATTGCGCGGGTGCCAACCCCGCGACTTTCCCCGCATTTATATTTTTAATTCCTAAGCGGGTGCCCACCCCTCTGTTTATTTTCAATTTGGAGGGAGCCTACCCCTCACCTGTCCCGTTTTCACCGCCGCAGCCCGGGACTGCAGGGAATCACCGCCACCACTGGGGATCATGGCGGGCGGGACTTCCAGTTTCCAAAGAGGAAGTCCCGCGCCTGCCGCCAGAAGAAGAGAAGCTGCTGGTGCGGGGCTCCCGTGGTTAAGGGAGAGCCCCGCAGACGCCCCTGGTGCAGCCCAATGGCGGAGGGGGCGCGAGGCACATTGCCGGTGCCTGCCCCCACCGCGGGAGAAACAAGGGAGAACGTCAGTCCTCCGCCCCAGCCGGTGAGTTCCAAGGGAGCCGGGGAGGGGGCGGAGAGAGAGACAGACAGAGTCAGAGCAGCCTCGGGCGCTCAGTGGGCCGCTCCAACGTTTGGGCAGGTTTTGTAAAGAGCCCCAGAGAAGGGCCTAAGTATTGTTAAAGGGCCCAGAGGGGCCCGCGTCTTCCTTCCCCGGTGGCCATTTTCAGAGTTGCCCTGCCAGTGCGCAGGCAACTCCAACGTTGGGGGCAAGTGTGTGTGTGTGGATGTGTGTGGATGTGTGTGGATGTGTGTGTGTGTGGCTCTGTGTGTGTGGCTCTGTGTGTGTGGCTCTGTGTGTGTGGCTCTGTGTGTGTGGCTCTGTGTGTGTGGCTCTGTGTGTAGCTCTGTGTGTGTAGCTCTGAGTGTGTGTGTGTTGCTCTGAGTGTGTGTGTAGCTCTGAGTGTGTGTGGCTGTGTGTGTGGCTCTGTGTGTGTGGCTCTGTGTGTGTGTGGGGGGCTCTGTTTGTGTGGGGGGCTCTGTTTGTGTGGGGGGGCTCTGTTTGTGTGGGGGGGCTCTGTGTGTGTGTGGGCCTCTGTGTGTGTGTGTGTGGGGCTCTGTGTGTGTGTGTGTGGGGCTCTGTGTGTGTGTGGGGCTCTGTGTGTGTGGGTCTGTGTGTTTGTGTGTGGCATTTGCTAGAGATTAAGCTATTGGCATTGTAAATGACAATGCCATTTATTTTTCTGTTTTCAAAACCAACACATAAATGAAAATTTTGTAAATGCTTGTTGATTAATTCTTCTAACTGCAGATTCCTGGCCTTATGAATATTCCCCAGGCATCTAACTGTATCTGGAAACTTCTATGCAGTACTCCTGCAGGCCAGTAGATGGCATTGTGTGACTAAGTGTCAATGTCTTTCCACTCTGGAAGGAACTAATGGAGCTGAATAAAAGCACAACCCGTGCACGCTGATAAAGATCTGTACATACTTCTTGGGCTCTTCAAGACCCTTTTAAAAACGTTATTCTTCAAGACCCTTTTAAAACATGTTAACTGTTTGAGGCAATGCCACCTCCTAAAACAACAGGGTTCAAGCTGTGTGGGGACTGCTGCAAACAAATGTCTGTGACTCTCTCACAAAGGGTCAGTAGTGCCTGGGGTTGGACCACGTATGGGACTGTGAGGTGAAGCAGTATGTTTCCAAATATCAAGACTCCATGCCATGCCCAGTTGAAATCCACAGAAAGCTCCTGTTCCGTTTCGGTCCAGGTAAGTCAAAAAAGAAGCATAAGATGTGGAAGTGCAAACTGACTCTTTCTCGCTAGTTTAAAAGGCACAAGAGCATTAACGCGCTACTCTGTCTTGCTACTGATCTCAGTCGGAGCAGATTTCAAATCTAGCCATGATGCAACTCAAGTTTTTTGATCCATTGGCAAACTTGCAGCAAGTAGAGGACTTAAGGAAGGCCACGCTGTGCATTTTATGCACTTGACTAGCTTCCCCTGGTGCGCTGTCGGGCCACAAGGATCTGCAGGGGCCTCCTGTCAGACTTTCGCCGGCGGGTCTGCCCTCATCTGTCTGTGCCCTTCGAACTCGCTTCAGGTTGTTTACGGGCTTCCGTGCCCAGTGGCGTAACGAAACTTGAGGGAGTCCCCCTGCAAAGTACATGGAGAGGGGCCCCTCTACAACACCTATAACTTTTGCTGAGGGGGCCCCCGGAGCTCAGCACCTCCGCACTGAGGGAACTGAGGGTACATCACTGCTGAAGAAAAATAATAACTTCAGTATTGACAAATATATATACGATGGTGCCCCTTTGCATCAATGGCATCAGCGGGGGTTGCAGCCAATGGTGTTTTCCAACCCAGCAGAATCCTCCTCCATGATCTTGACTGCGGCCTCGTCCGGGATTCCCTCAGAGCACTGCCATCCGGCAACCCTTCTTATTCTGATTCTTTGTCTTTATCAAACAGTAGAGCCCAATCTTTCCATAGTCTTTTCAGCACAGACCTGGACAATGAGAATTTTCATGATGTGTATCATTTTGACCCCTAGTGTGTGAGGAAAACTAATATGAAACACTACAAGATTCCAGTGGCCTGGATACTTCTCTACGAATTTGATATTCGAATTTGGACTTGCTCTTCTTTTGGTTATTATCGTTATTACGGGACCACTCAGTGGTATTTTTTCACGTATTTATTGAATGATATTGTTCTATTTTGCTTTTGGATTACTTAGTATTCTGCTTGTGACAGATTGATTCAGATTGATTTTCCTGGTTTATTTGACTTTTCAGCCCTGAAGAAGTTTATGAGGTAGATGGGCCTCTACGAAATACAGTTGGTTTGTGAAATCAAGAAATGTGAACTGATGGGTTTGCTGAAGATAATACAGAACAATCATTGTATTCCAGCAGAAGAAATCTGAATATTCCTCTTTTGTGCTCACAGTGAACGGCTCTTTACTTCTCTAGGTACTGGTTTTATTTCTCTTCCTGGCCTGCCGCTGAGGAAACCTCCTCCTTCACTGTAGTTAGGCGGAGGGTGGCTGAAATACTTGCCTTACAACTTCCTACTATGCAGGTGGAGACTAATGTTCTGGCAGAGGAACTCCCCCCTGGTCAATCCCCTACAGAACACCTCTTTTCACTTAATGAGGCATTTAAGGGTATTCTCTTGGGCACTTGGGTGAAACCATGTTTGGTCCATGATGCAACAAAATTTGTAACTCAGTCAGGCTTGGACAGAATTGACTGCTTCGGTCAGACGATAAGCACTTTTGTGGCATTTCCGTGCAAAACCTTGATGAGCTCTACAGGCTTCTCTGACATTCAGTGGCTCTTGACTTTTGAAGAACAGACCGACTCCCCATACCCTTCCCCAGATCAGTTAAGGGTAAGCAGGAGCACAGCACATTCCTTGGGTCTTTACGCCCCCACCAGCAATTCCACAGCAATTCCACCAGCAGTTTCGCCCCCTCCATGGCTGTTGTAGGGATTTTCAATTTGTTTTGCCAATTCCAGGGCCCTCTGCCAGCCCAACAGGACTTTCAGCCTATTCGTGGCTGAGGGCGTGGCTCACAGACATTGCACAGGACAGCAAGGTAATGTGCTACTAAGTCCCTACCACACCAGCTTCTGCAAAACTGCTTTCATATATCCTTTTTGGCACACGACCACCCTGTCTGAGGCAGGATCTGATCGTCATGGCCCTGCACCTCATGAGCCAATTGTGGGTTCTCCGTAAGTTCTGTCTGGTCGCCCGGTCTGGTAGGAAACACATCTGGTCTCGCTTCACCAAGCCCGAGATTACTTGGCGTAGATGAACGGCCAATATAGTCGCCAGTAGTTTGAACTCTATGTTGAGGAGGGAGATTGGGCGGTAGGATCCGCAATCTAAGGGGGGCTTTGCCAGTTTATCTCAAAGTAACAGGCTAGTATTAGATTCCTTACCTTAGAATATCCCTAGGCGTCAGACTGGATCCGGAAACTTTTGCGTAGCAGTACCCTTGCGCGTCGGTAGGCATCGTCTGCGGCTCCGCGTCCGTCGTCTGCGGCGCCGGGATGACATCGCCGGAGTACTTAGACGCCGCCCTCGCGCGCTGACGTCCGTTCCTATTTTTTCCGCGCCAGCAAGTGCCGATCGGGAAAAAGTGGTACCCTTAGTCAATTTTTGACTAAACTTTTTAGATCATTTTTGATCTTTCTTAAAAGTCGAACGACTCTGACGGTGCCGGTAGGGATGCCCGGGTTCAAGCCCTGCGTCGACTGCAACCGACTGATGTCGGTTACCGACCCCCATTGCCGGTGTCTTCATTGCCTGGGGCCCGACCACGATGACAAGTCGTGCCCCGACTGCCGGGCCTTGGCGTCGGAGGCTAGGCGGGAGCGGTCCCGCAAGCGCCTCAAGCTCTGGCAGTCGCGAGGACGGAGTCATCAAGGTTCGGAGGATCGCCACCACTCCTCGAGCTCCTTGTCCTCAGGTAAGAGGCACAAGAAGTCGAAGAAGCGACATCGCTCTTCCCACTCCCCCGACGCTCGCACGACGCGGCCGGGGGTTCGGGCGACACCGCCCACGCGGCTCCGCCGGAGCCGCAGGCATCGCGGGCTGCGCCATACCCGCCGGTCCCCGGGCAGAATGCGACGCCGTAGGAGATCGACGCCTTCCTCACGGCCATGAGGTCGCTCACTCCTCCGTCTGGTTCCGCGGTGCCTTCGGGCCAAGCGGCCCCGACTGGGAGCCCAAGCAGGCAGGGTGCTTCGGCCCTGGCGCCGTCGGGTGCTTCTGCGCCGGCGACTTCGGTCCCGGTGCCGCAGGGCCCCGCTGAATCCGGTTCCGGATCCGGGTCGTCGCCGGTTGACCGTACGACCTCGCCGGCACCGGCCCCTAGGGTGTCGCCTCCGGCGCCGTCCACGGACGACGTCGTCCCCGGTCTTCCCCTCGACCCGGTTCCGACACCGTAGCGGCGTCGCATTCGACGCCGATGGGAGATTTTTTTTTTCTTCTATGAGCAGGCCCCATCATTTGACCCTGAGTACCAGGAGATGGGTGGCGAGGCAGATTGGGAGGGGTCTGAGGACCCCCCTGGCACGTGAGTGCCAGTCTTATCAGGACTGGGCAGGTGAGCTAGGGGATGCCAGTGGTTTGGACACTTCGCCAGACACTGGTTTTGTCTCCCCTCCTACCATGGCTACAGAAGAGGGGGGTGCCTATAGTGTGGTGTTGACGCGGGCGGCAAAGGCATTATCCCTTGAACTCCCCGTCGCGGTCGTGAGGACTAACCTCCTCACTGAGGTCCTTAAACCGCAAGCAAGCTCTTCGGAGCCTCTGTTGCCGTTTAATGAGGCCTTGTCTGACGTTCTTCTAGGCACCTGGTCCAGGCCCGCTACAGGTCCCCCTGTAGATAGGAACGTTGACAGACGCCACCGCCCAGCTCCGGGGGACCCTTGCTTCCTGTCCACCCACCCCACTCCCGGGAGCCTGGTCATACAGGCCTCTAACTCCCAGACTGCATTCCCGACGGCTCTCCTCGATCGGGAATCCAAGAGGTACGAACAGTATGGCAAAAAGATGTTCTCCTCCGTGAGTTAGGGGTTGCAGTCCGTTAACACCGCATGCCTCTTGGGCCGTTCTACCCACTCTCTGTGGGACACAGTCGCGGACATGCTGCCACAATGTCTGGAGGAGGCCCAGACTAAACTCGCCCAAGCCCTTGCGGAGGGTCGAGATGCGGCACGGTACTCCATCCGATGTGGGCTGGATACAACAGACTCGCTGGGTAGGGCGATGGCAACGACGGCGGTGATTCATCGCCACGCCTGGCGGAGGTCCGCCAACTTTTCGGCTGATGTCCAAAACACCCTTATGGCCGTCGCCAGTTTGGTGACAAGGCAGACAGTGCGCTTGAGCGCTTTAGGGACTCCAGGTCTATGGCCAAGTCCTTGGGCCTGTCGGCCTTGCGCCAGCAATCTGCTGCCTTTCGCCCCTTTCGTGGCCAAGGAAGGAGCGCCCCCACATGTCCTGCCAGCCACGGGCCGCAGACTAACATCCAGCGCGGTGGAGAATGTGGTAACCGCCGTGGAGGTGCTCGAAGAAAATGTCGAGGCCAGTCCACATCTACCCCTACAGCGTCCGCCTCAAAGCCCTCCTAGTCCGAGCTTTCAGGCCCACATGACGCCAGAGGGGGGGCAGGGTTAACCATCACCACTTCCACTGGCGCAACATCACATTGGACAGGTGGGTGCTGCAAATCGTCCTAAGGGGCTACTCTCTCCCCTTCGAGGCGACCCCTCCAGCCATGCCACCGCAGTACCACCGCGTGTCGGGGGATCACTTGAATCTTCTGCGAGAGGAAGTTGCGGCCCTCTTGGCCAAGGGGGCCATCGAGCGCGTTCCTGGGCCAGAAGTAGTGTGTGGTTGTTATTCCCAATACTTTCTGGTTCCCAAGAAGGGCAAAGGGGGCCTACGCCCTATCTTGGACCTGCGGAACGTCAACGGCTTCCTCCGGAAGGAGAGGTTCAAGATGCTGACACTGGCTCAGGTCTTAGCTGCCCTGGACCCGGGAGACTGAATGGTAGCGTTGGACTTGCAGGACGCTTATTCCCACATCCCCGTCCTGCCGGCCCACCGGCGCTACCTGCGGTTCACGGTAGGCCACGAGCACTTTCAGTTTACCGTGCTCCCCTTCGGCCTTACCAGTGCCCCACGGGTGTTCACGAAAGTGATGGTGGTGGTCGCAGCTCATCTGCGCAGGTTAGGGGTTTCAGTCTTCCCCTACCTCGACGACTGGTTGTTGAAGGCGGGCTCGCCCCAGACAGTGGTCAGCCACCTCCAGACTACGGCCGACCTCCTGCACCTGCTGGGGTTCTCCATCAATGTGCCGAAGTCGCACCTGTGTCCCTCTCAGAAGCTCCTCTTCATCGAAGCGGTTCTAGACTCGATGCAGTTTCGGGTTTATCCTCCCGAACAGCGGGTTCGGGATATTCAGGCTCTGATTACGATCTTTCAGCCTTTATCCCGAGTCTCGGTCAGGTTGACGCTGCGGCTTCTGGGGCTGATGGCCTCATGCATCCTTCTGGTGCATCATGCCAGGTGGCGGATGTGGGCTCTGCAGTGGGACCTGAAGTTTCAGTGGGCCCAGCATTAGGGCAATTTGTCCGACCATGTCTTGATCTCGGAGGGCACTGCAAGACAGTTCTGCGCCTCTGGCAGTGGCTGGAACATCAGGGCGTGACCCTGGTGGTTCAACACCTGGCAGGTTCCCAGAACGCCAGGGCGGACAAACTCAGCCGTCGGTGCATGATGGATCACGAATGGCGTCTGAACTTGGACGTGGCGCAAGGCCTCTTTCAGCAGTGGGGAGAGCCTTGGTTAGATCTAGTCGCCACAGAAGAGAACGCGCAATGTCATCAGTTCTGCTCGTTGGAATTTCCAAGGCGGCACTCGCTCCGAGACGCTTTTCGTCACGAGTGGAGTTGCGGTCTGTTGTATGTCTTTCCGCCTATACCACTTCTGCCCAGAGTGCTGAAGAAGATCAGGCGCGACCGGGCCCAAGTCATCCTTGTGGCTCCGGACTGGGCACAGAGGTTCTGGTATCCTGAGCTACTCAGCATGTCTGTCGATTCCCCGATTCGTCTGTCCCTTCAGGAGGACCTTCTGTCGCAGCAGCAGGGGACGGTCCTCCACCCGAACCTGTCCAGTCTCCACTTACATGCGAGGAGATTGAGCGACGGCAGTTGAGGCCATTTGACTTGCCTGCTGAAGTCTGTAATGTCATTCTGGCAGCCAGGCATCCCTCCACAAAATCGGTATACGCCTGCAGGTGGAACAAATTTGTGGCATGGTGCACAGCAAAGGCTGTGGATCCCCTTTCTGCCCCTCTTTAAGAGGTTTCTTCTTTCTCTTGCTCAGCAGGGCTCTGCTATGGGCACTCTGAAGGGCTACCACTCGGCCAATTCCGCCTTTTTAAAGCTACCTGATCAGCCCTCTTTGTTCAAGTCCCCGGTTGTAAATATGTTTTTGAAGGGCATCACTCATATGTTTCCTCCAGTTCCTTTCGTGATGCCTCAGTGGGACTTGAACCTTGTTCTAACTTTTCTGATGTGTACTCCCTTTGAGCCACTTCATAACTGTCCTCTTCGCCTCCTTACTCTGAAGACCGCTTTCCTGGTTGCCATCACCTCTGCCAGGAGATTGAGTGAGCTCCAGGCCCTTTCTTCTAAGCCTCCTTTCCTTTCAGTCCATCCGGACAAAGTTGTGTTGCGGACGCGACCCTCTTTCCTGCCCAAGGTAGTCACAGCCTTCCACATCGGGCAGTCCATCACTTTGCCCACCTTCTTTCCGACTCCGCATCCCTCGAAAGAGTAAGAGAGGCTCCACCGTCTGGACCCAAAACGCGCGCTCTCATTCTAATTGGATCGCACACGTCAGTTCTGGGTGGATGACCAACTCTTTGTTGGTTACATGGGTCTTTGTTGGTTACATGGGCGCTAAGACGGGACGGGCGGTGCACAAACGAACCCTTTTTCGATGGGCCGTCTTGTGCATCAAGGCTTGTTACTCTTTGGCTTGAAAGGAGCCTCCTCTGGGGCTTCGTGCCCATTCCACACGGGCCACGGCGGCTACTACTGCCCTGGGCCGGGGAGTCCCCTTGCAGGACATCTGTCAGGCGGCTACGTGGGCCTCGCTGCACATGTTTGCAAGACACTACAGCCTGGACAGCCAAGTCCGGAGAGATGGCTTTTTCGTCCGTTCCGTTCTACAGGACTTTCTGGTGTGATCATTGGTTCGCAGACCCACCACCGGGGTTGGTATTGCTGGGGTATCTATTCTAAGGCAAGGAATCTAATACTAACCTGTTTCTTTCATATGCACAAGTTACTTACCTTCGGTAATGATATATCTGTAAAAACAGTAGTTAGTATTAGATTCTTTACCACCCCACCCATCCTCCCCGTTCTGCGAACCGATATCTAGGGTTAAGGTCATCCCCTTTCAGGGCCCTAGTTTCATGGCACCAGTGTTGGTTTTTATCATGGCTCTGCGTTTCTGGCGTGGAAAAGCTGTGTATAAGAACTGCCGTCCGCGCGCGAGGGCCGCGTCCAAGTACTCCGGCGACGTCATCCCGGCGCCCACGACGACAGACACGGAGCCGCAGACGACGCCTACCGACGCGCAAGGGTACTGCTACGCAAAGGTTTACGGATCCAGTCCGACGCCTGGGGATATTCTACGGTAAGGAATCTAATACTAACTACTGTTTCTTACAGATATATCGTTACCAAAGGTAAGTAACTTGTGCGTTAGTGATCTAAGGGTTTTAGCTGCTACATGCGATTATAAAACTTTTCATGATGAAATGTTAAGAGACCAAATTGTTGAAAAAAACAATAGCAAAAAGATACAAGAAAAGTTGCTTATTACACAGGATCTGACTTTGGATAAAGCTTTGGAAATAGCGAAAAATATAGAATCTACTGCCATGTATATGGATCAAATGGCTTTAGATACTAAGACACATAGCCTAGCTATTGACAAGGCTGTAGTCAAGAAAGAAGTTAAGTATGACAAACAACGTAAAGCATTTGAATGTTATAGGTGTGGTAGCAGAAATCATTTGGGAAATGCTCCTTTTTGTCCTGCCATGGACACATTTTGTGCTAAGTGCAAAAAGAAAGGCCATTTTTCTAAAGTTTGTAAATCAAAACCAACGTATGCTAGTTTCAATTCAAATGTCAAAACTTCCACTAAGAAAGTTCTGGCTATAGAAACCAAATTTGATCCCAATCCCAGTTCGGACAGTGAGGATGGTAATGAAATTATGATGTTGTCTTATGCTCATGAAATATGTGTTACTGACTCTCAAAACATGTCATTTACTCCCACTTTTGAGGAAGGTATTTCACAAAGTTTGAAACTGCAATCTTCAAACATTAAGCGTCCTCATTGTCAAGTAGTAATACATGGTAATCAAATTTCTATGATGGCTGACTCGCGTTCCTTTTTCACGCTAATTGGCCCTGAAGAGTGGTACAAATTAAAATCATCAGGTATTTCCTTAAGGAAGTCATTTATCAAACCTGTAGCACATAGTGGCAAACCAGTTCAAGTTTTGGGTGAAATTGATTGTACCTTAAAGACCGTTCAACTCCAGCCACGGTGTATGTTGCTGATGATAAATCTTCACTGTTGGGTTGGTTAGAACAGAAAAATGTGGGTATAATTTTAGACCCTAACATTCAGGAACAGGTTCTTCTCAAAGATCATTTTATACCATTGTGCACCATAAATTCTCATAATAGGATATTCTCTTTTCCAACTGTATTTTGTGAACCTCTGGGCAAGATAAAGGGTTTTCCCATCAAATCATTCTTAAGCATGATGCCCAACCAGTGGTAGACAAATCCAAAAGGGTTCCTTTGGCCATGAGACAAGAATTATCTCAAGAACTAGATTTCCTCTGCAAACAAGGTATAATTGAACCTATTGAAAGCCCAGAATGGCTTTCTTCAGTTGTTTTAGCTAGAAAACAATGGCACACTTAGGATGTGTATTGATTTGAGAGATCTGAACGACAGAACATCATGGAAATGTTAAGTTCTCTTGAAGGTGCAAAGGTATTCACTACCTTAGATATGTCATCTGCATATCACCATATTTCTCTTAAAAAAGACAGTCGTCATCTTTCTTCCTTTATTACGCCCTCTGGTGCTTATCGCTTTAAAAGAATGCCCTTTGGGCTAGCATCAGCATCAGCTGTATTCCAGAGAGTAATGGAGTCCATGTTTGCTAGTGTACCTAATGTAAAGTGTTTTTAAGACGATATGCTAATTTATGGTAAGGACACAGAATCTCATGATAAGACTGTGGCTACCGTATTATCCATTCTAGCAGATCGCGGTGCAACTTTAAAAGCTGAGAAGTGCACATTTGCAGTTGAGGAAGTAAATTATTTGGGTTACAAATTATCAGCAAAGAGAGTAGAGCGCAAAGAAGATTTGGTTTCTGCCATAAAGTGTTTTCCTACTCCTCAGAGCAAAGATCCACTTCGATCATTTTTTGGTATGTTAGAGTTTTATGCCAGATTTATACCTAACAGTAGCAGCAAAACACATGGTTTGAGTTTACTCATGAAGAAAAATCCACATTTTGAGTGGTCAACTGATCTTGTGAATGAATTCCAGTCTATAAAATTGTAGTTGAGTAATGCCATTCCTTTACAGCTTTTTAACACACATGACCATTCTATCGTGGTCACTGATGCCAGCCAATACGCTCTAGGTGCTGTATTGCTCCAAAAGAGAGATGGCAAAGAAGTAGTTATAACCTTTGCCTCACGCACTTCGAGGGGTGCTGAGTCAATTTATTCAGTTGTGGAGCGAGAAGCCTTAGCTTGCTGGTGGGGGGTTAATCATTTCAGACAATACCTATAGGGTTCTACATTTACGATTTAAATGGCCCACTAGTCTCGTGTTAACTTGTTTTCGACCAAAGGTGCTGGAAACGGTACTCCAGGTATTGCTAAATGGCATTATAGGTTAATGGCATTTCATTTTCAGTTAGAGTATATTCCCGGTGTAAAGAATATTTTTGCTGATTGTCTGTCTAGACTTCCTTTAGCCACAGAATAATCTAGTGAGTAGGAAGACGAGGAATTGTACATTGTAGCTTCCTTAGTGGATTCAGATTTTACGTGTATCTCAGAGGAAGAGTGGAAATCTGCTGTCCACCAAGATGTGGTGTTACAAGAAATCATTGCTATGCTGAATAAAGGTTGGTCATCCAATCGAGAGGAGACAGATGCTTTTAAAAATGTTTTTCTTGAATTGAATTTGGAGTGCAGTATGCTCAGAAGACTAGCATTATTAGTTGTTCCAGTATCTCTTCGAGTAAAGTCTTGGAGATTGCTCACGAAGGCCACATTGGTATGAGAGCAATGAAAAGGAGACTTAGAGAAATATTGTGCTAGCCCGGCATGGATCGTTCTGTAGAACATTTTTTAAGAGACTATTTTTCATGTGCCACTAGTGATAAAACCCAAGTGACTTTTACCAGTCCTGTGGAAGCCATTCCCGTTCCTGACAAACCGTGGGTCACACTAGCTTTAGATATCATAGGTCCCTTGTTTGTTTTGGATGAAAAATGCAGGTATGATCTACTTTTAATAGATAACGGGTCAAAGTGGGCAGAGGTTAAATTGCTCCTATTGAACTTGTAACAGATAATGAATGGTGTACAATTTGTGTCCAAGAAATTTCAAGAATTTTTGTCTCATTTGGGTGTTAAACATATCTCTACTTCTTTATATCACCCTCGCAGTAATGGCCTTGTGGAAAGTTGCAATAGAATTTTATAGGATAATATCCAATTGTCTATGGTAAATGTTTTGAACTGGAAGAAAGAACTTTCCAATTTACTATGGTTTTGCGCCCTACTCCCAATGCGGTTACTAAAGTTACTTCTTTTACTTTATTAAAAGGGAGGTTAGCCTCTTCCAAGTTAGTCAGACCTTGGATGTGTGATTTGAGTATTCCTAAAATGAATTCTGATTCAGTAAAGGCTAATTGTATTCTAGCTCAGGGTAAGTACATTACTAAGGAACCAATTAAGGGAAGGAAGCAAGTTGGATTAGAGTGAGGCTTCCTGGTTACATCACCAAGGGTCATTCCAAGTTCTCAAGTCCCAAACAAATTGTTTCTGTAAGGGGCAGGTCTGTGATGTTAAAGGAGGGAAAATGGTGGAACAGGGAAAGATTGTCTAAACAGAATTTGCATGCTAACTCTAGCATGGAATCTGAAAATGTGCTGGTTTCCGCACATTATGGACCTGGTACTACGAATATAAACCTGGTATCAGAGTTTCTGCTAGAGTACGAAAACCTCCTATCAAATACAAAGATTATTTATAATTTTTGGAATGTTTTTTTTTTCTTTTAACATTTGATTTTGATGCTATTTGGTATTTATTATTTTGTTTCAAATGTTAAGGGGGAAGATGTGTTGGGTCTCATGTTCCTTTAATTACTGTGTGTTTATCTTTGAGTGTAGCACATGCCACCATGACTTAGGTTCCATCCTGGAATGGTGGCATGTGGAATGGTTAGAGGCAGTTGTATCTTGCTGTCGCTCTGGTCGGTCGTTATATTGGATACTACTTCTTCTTCAATAAAGAAACTTAATTCAACTGGATTGTGCATCATCTTTTCAGATGAATTATCCATTTTCAGCTTATTTATTAAGCTAAGGAAGATGAGATGAGATGTTAGCCCAGTTGTTCCTGAGCAGGTTGGAGGGTGTTGCACATATGTCACTGGGATTAGCTGAAGTTGCTTTGGCTTTTAAGCAAAATCCAAGGGGCAACGCCTGTGGCTTGATGGTATCCCATCGATCTGATTAAGTGTAAACCCAAGGTCTGGGGCCCTCTGCTTACCAATGCTTTTAATATTTTCTTGAGCAATAGGTTACCAAGTTCATGATCGTGCTCAGGGATTGTTCCGATTTTTAAGACGGGCGACCCAAGCACCACCAGGTGTTATATACCCATTTTACTGATAGGCAGGCCTGTGAAGATTCTAGGCAGGATTGTGCTTTCTCGTCTCAAATTCTGGTCTAAAGAAAATAAAATTGTTAGCCCCTGTCAGTATGGCTTCCTGTTAGGGCTGGGTAGAGTGTAGCAGTGCCCAAATGTGCATCTTATTTGGGGATAGTATAACATCGCACTGTGCTGTCCACTGTACCCAGCCTTCGTGGACCTGTGCACTGTGTTTGAGTGTGTTAATACTACCTAGTTATGGTTGCTCTTGTTGGATATGGGAGTTGAACTCTCTTTGGTCAATTTTCTCCATACCCTTCACATTAACTTGGCTGCCAGGGTTCAATATGTCACCACGGTTGAACTGACAAGTTTCTTTTTATCTCACTGCGAGTACGCCAGTGTTCCAACTTAACTGTACGGGGATTATTCAGTACTCATGGCCCGCACACCGAATGCTCTTCGCAAACTTGAAGGTCCCTTTGTATCTTTTATGAGTAAACTGGATATATTTACTGCCTTCAGCAAGTCCCACATTATGGCCTGTGGTCCAGGTAAAATTAACATCTTGAATTCACCCATTGATAGTAAAATCTTGACTGGGGTTAATAGCTTTCAATACCTAGGTATTTACTTTGACTCTTTGGGTACTTTGTGCACTTATATTCGAAATGTTTGTCTGAAGATGTCCAAATCTGCAAGAGCCATACTTTTGAAAAAATATCGTGACTCCTGACCCTGCTTAAGGGCTGGTCGCTCCTCACACTGCGCGGACCCCTGTCAGCGTGCCCAAGGTCCCCCCGCTACCGCCACGAGTTCGCCGCTGCCCGCAGCAGAGGATTCTGGGTCCGGTAGTTCTTGTCTGCGCTGCCCGTGATTCGCCGCTGCTCCTGCAGCTGAGGATTATTGGTTTGTTATTGTGCTGTGCCTGTTTCTTATTGTTGTACTTTTTCTGCTGCCCGTGACCGTTATTTTGCGTTGTTACTGCCCCCTCGCCTCCGTCTTCCCGCTCTTCCCCCCCCCCGCTCCCCGCCACTGCTCCCCTGCGGCCCCGCCCCTTTGTTTTCTGTAACCCTCCCCATTCGCCGCCCCGCTCCCGCCTCCCAGCTGCTCCTCCCTCCCACTTGGCCATTTATGGGGGAGCCCACGCAGTGGTAAGCTGTGAAACCTGACCCTGCTTCCAGGCCGGTCCCTCCACACACTGCGCGGACCCCCGTGAGTGTGCTCAAGGTCCCCCGCTACCGCCACAAGTTCGCCGCTGCCCGCAGCAGAGGATTCTGGGTCCGGTAGTTCTTGTCTGCGCTGCCCGTGATTCGCCGCTGCCCCTGCAGCTGAGGATTATTGGTTTGTTATTGTGCTGTGCCTGTTTCTTATTGTTGTACTTTTTCTGCTGCCCGTGACTGTTATTTTGCGTTGTTACTGCCCCCTCGCCTCCGTCTTCCCGCTCTTCCCCCCCCGCGCTCCCTGCCGCTGCTCCCCTGCGGCCCCGCCCCTTTGTTTTCTGTAATCCTCCCCATTCGCCGCCCCGCTCCCGCCTCCCAGCTGCTCCTCCCTCCCACTTCGCCATTTATGGCGGAGCCCACGCGTACGCGCAGCGGGCGCGCCGATTGTGCGCCGAAGGCGCGCCAAAGGCAAGCCCGTCTATGCCCGTCCGCGCCTGGACCGTGCCCAGCGCCAGAATCCCTGGTCCTCGACATGCCAGCCCACCCGACGGACTTACAATGCCGCCACACGCACTCAACGCCGGCCGGAACCATGCCTGCTACCGAGCCACCCCGAAACACACCCACGGACCCTTCAACCTGCCAAGCCTGCGAATTCACCTGCCTTTGAACCTGCACTGCAACCGCCAAACCGAGCACCAGCAACAACCACCTCAAGTGCATCCTGCTCAACACCCGCTCCATCCACAGGCACGCCGTCTAACTCTGGAACCTCCTCGACACAACATCATCAGACGTTGCCTTCCTCACTGAAACCTGGATGAACGCCTCCTCAGCCCCCGACATCGCCATAGCCATCCCGGAAGGCTACAAGATCACCCGGAGGGACCGCATCAACCAAACCGGAGGAGGCATCGCCATCGTCCACAGGAACACCATCCGCATCACGACCAACTCCAACGACACCCTCACCGCCGCGGAACACCTTCACTTCCAGATACACACCGACCCCAAGACCACCCTCAGAGGCACCCTCATCTACAGACCCCCGGGACCACGCACACAATTCAGCGAAGCCATCGCAGACTTAATCAGCCCGCACGCCTTAACCTCCACAGACTACATCCTCCTAGGGGACCTCAACTTCCACCTGGAGAACAACAAGGACTGCAACACCGCTGCCCTGCTGGACAACCTCGCCAACCTCGGACTCAAGCAACTGTTGGACACCCCCACCCACCTCGCCGGCCACACGCTTGACCCCGTCTTCTCCTCCAGCAAGCACATCTTCAGCCACTCTTCCAGACTACACTGGACAGATCACAGCTGCATCCACTTCAACTTCAGGAGAACCACGACCCACCACCACCCGCAACAGGCCCCTCGCAGAAGCTGGAGCAAGATCACCGCCGACCAGCTCACCACCACCCTCAGCCAGAACCCCCCACCAACACAACGGACCCCAACGAAGCAGCCCGCAACCTCACACAGTGGCTCACCAACTGCGCCGACGAACTCGCACCACTGAAGAGTCCTCCCAGCAGACCCGGCAGCAGGAAAGCCTCGTGGTTTACCAACGACCTCAAAAACTCCAAGAAAACCTGCCGCACCCTCGAGAAAGCCTGGCGCCACGACCAGACAGCAGAAAACATGACCGCCCTCAAGAACGCCACCCGCAAACACGACCAGCTGATCCGCACCACCAAGAAGACAACATTCAAAGAACGACTGGACAACAACACCCACAACAGCAAGGAACTCTTCAGCATCGTTAAAGAGCTCTCCAACCCCAGCGCCTGCAACAACGACATCACACCATCATAAGACCTCCTCGACTCACTCGCATCGTTCTTCCACCGCAAGATCACCAACATACAAAACAGCTTTGGCGCGCTGACCACCGAACTAGCGCCCCCAACCACCACTCTCTGCACCTGGACCCCGGTCAGCACCGAAGACACCACCCGCCTGATGAACACCATCCACTCCGGCTCCCCTACCGACCCCTGCCCACACCACATCTTCAACAAAGCAGACGCCATCATCGCACCCCAACTCCGGAACATCATCAACAGCTCCTTCGCATCCGCCACCTTCCCGGAGAGTTGGAAACATGCCGAGCTGAGCGCCCTCTTGAAGAAACCCACCGCGGACCCCACGGACCTCAAGAACTTCCGCCCCATCTCGCTCCTCTCCTTTTCAGCCAAAGTCATCGAGAAGACCGTCAACAGACAACTCTCCGCCTTTCTCGAGACCAACGGATCCCTCGACCCCTCACAGTCCGGTTTCCGAGCAAACCACAGCACCGAGACAGCCCTCATCGCAGCCACCGACAACATCAGGTCCCTGCTCGACAACGGGGAAACTGCTGCCCTCATCCTCCTGGACCTCTCAGCACCCTTCGACACCGTATGCCACCGCACCCTGATACAGCGCCTCAGCAACACCGGAATCCAAGGAGCGGCCTTGGAGTGGATCATCTCGTTCCTCGATGGAAGAACCCAGAGAGTCCGCCTCCCCCCGTTCCGATCCACGGCCACAGAAATCATCTGCGGCATCCCACAAGGATCCTCGCTCAGCCCCACCCTCTTCAACGTCTACATGAGCCCTCTCGCAACCATCGCACGCCAACACAACCTCAACATCATCTCCTACGCCGATGACACCCAGCTGATCCTCTCCCTCACCAACGACCCCGCCACCGCCAAAGCCAACCTCCAGGAAGGAATGAAAGACGTCACGGAATGGATGAAGATCAGCCTTCTGAAACTGAACTCAGACAAAACGGAAGTCCTCATCCTCGGACCATCTACCTCTGCCTGGGACGACTCCTGGTGGCCCCATGCCCTGGGCACCGCACCCAAGCCAACGGACCACGCACGCAACCTGGGCTTCATCCTGGACTCCTCCCTCACAATGACCAAGCAAGTCAACGCTGTCCCGTCATCCTGTTTCAACACACTGCGCATGCTCCGAAAGATCTACCGATGGATCCCCACCGAAACCAGAAAGACGGTCACTCAGGCCCTCGTCACCAGCCGTCTGGACTACGGGAACACCCTCTACGCTGGAACCACAGCCAAACTCCAGAAAAGACTCCAGCGCATCCAGAACGCCTCAGCACGACTCATCCTGGACTTCCCTCGCCACAGCCACATCTCTGCCCACCTGAAAGACCTGCACTGGCTCCCCGTCAACAAGAGGATCACGTTCAGACTCCTCACCCACGCACACAAGGCTCTCCATGACACGGGCCCGAAGTATCTCAACAGCCGCCTCACATTCTACACACCCACCCGCCAGCTCCGATCCGCCAGCCTCTCCCTGGCCTCCATCCCACGAATCAGCAAATCCACCGTCGGAGGAAGATCCTTCTCCTGCCTGGCAGCCAAGACATGGAACTCCCTCCCCACTCACCTACGGCTGACCCCGGACCATCTGTCCTTCAGGAAACAACTCAAGACCTGGCTGTCAATTTGGACATCTCAGGAAGCAGGCCTGAATAAGGAGATCATCAAGGACTACTTAGCCTGTAAGTATGGGCCTAGGTTACCATGTTTCGTCTATCTGCAGGATTCTTTGTGTAAGATTGGCCTCTCACAAATTCTTGACACGCCAGAAAGACAAATGGCTGGTCAAGCTTACTTTTTTGGGACTGAGAGGCTAAGTGTGAATCAGTGAAAACCCCTGTTAAGTATTATGTTAGTTAGATTTAGGGAAATTAGTGTCAAAATTCTGTATTTAGATCTCGCCTTAATTAGGTGGGAAAGGTTCCTCATAGCTCGCTTTACGGCTGGGAGTGTTTGACGACGATTACGTTTCCCGTTTAGCCCTGATAGTTTAGTAAAGGAGACCGTGGCTTTGCCCATGCGATGATGAGTCTCCCAGTCCTTATTACATGTTATGCTTTTTCGCATGTTTTTTAGGTTGTGTTTTGATCTTCTTTTATAAACTTTTTAAAAACATTTAGCGTACAGGCAGTTCAGAATTTCTTTACTCTATTTGGAAACTTGAGATAATGTTGAGACATGCTTTAGAGTTAGTTCTTTTGTTAAAGAAGCGGTTAAAGCACGTAAATCTGTAGAAATATAACTGACTGTCAGTTTTGAGATTTCACGTTCTGTGTCTGTTTTGCCAGATAATTTCCAGCACGGTTTTTTTTATTAACAGTTTTTCAATAAAATCACATTACATCTCATTTTGTTTATTTGGACGACCATTATGGAGCCATAGGACATACATTCTGTACTTGAAGTGGGTATATGTCTCTGCAGTCCACTTGTCCTTTCTGTAAAGTGATGCCGGGGGGAACTGGGGAGAAGAAAACCGGGAGTATCAGGGGGGCGGAGGGGGGTCAGGGTGCGTGCTTTGTATCGGGCATTTGGGTCATGTCAGCTACAGCCAATAGGTGCATCACTGCTTTGTTTGCGGGCTATCATTGGACAATGCTGCTAATAGTAGTATCCGGTGCAGTACTTTGTGGAGTTGTTGTGTCTTGCACACTGGTTGGGATGGTGGGAGCGGTGTCTTGTGTACCCCGGTGTGGAGCTCGTGCATCTGTGTTCGGTGGGTTGCTTTGGGACGCTCTTGGGTGGGTGCGTGTGTGTAATTGTTTGATCTGGTGGGATAAAAGGGCCCATTCCATAGATATGGGGTGTTTTTGTAGTCCCCTTACCACCTCCTCCCGCAGACTTTCTTCTTCTGCCGCTGCCCATTTCTGCACCGCACCCACCCACGCCTTCATCGGGGGGCCCATTGTGGCTCGCCAGTTCATGGCGATACTTCTTTTTGCTAGGGGCGTTGTGAGGGACGCGAAGCGGACAGAGACTTTGTGTGTTTTTGGTCGTCGGAATATCGCGAGAGCGACCGCCTCCCACGAGTGAATATCTGTGAGACCTGTGAGTTCTTTGAGGGTCTTGAGGACTACGGCCCAGTACGGTTGTAAGGTTGGGGCAGCTCCAAAACATGTGCTGGAAGTGTGCATCAGGTGAATGGCATCTGGGACAGTGAAATTGGGTGTCCGGGTAGAATCGCTGTAGGCGTGCTGGTGTTTGATACGCTCTATGTAGGACATAATGCTGTCTGTTTTTAAAGTGCGCATTCCTAGACACCTTTTTGGGGAACTCTAATGCCCTTTCCCACTCCCGATCTTGTAATTGGCGCTCAAATTCGTCCTCCCATGTGGCTCGGAGAGCAAGCAGTGGTTTGTTAGTAAGTTCTCGTATGGACTTATACAGCCATGTGACTAAGTGCTGGCCTGTACCCATATACAGGATGGTGTGGACAACCGGGTGTGTTGTTGGCTCGCCCATAGATAAATCAAAGTGTGGCCTGTAGTGTTCTAGGAGCTGTCGGTGAGTCAAACACTGTCCCGGGGGAAGATCGTAGTCCTCCATGAGCTGGTCGTAGGGCCGAAGTTGCCAGTCTGTGAAGAGCGATTCAGCCTCAGTAATCTCACGGTCCATCCACGTACGAAGCATAGTAGTCGTGAAGTATTTCTCCCGTTTGGGCCAGCCAACCAGCGGCAACCGAGTGGAGTAGTGCGGGGTCGCTGCCGACATGCGGTGGATTCTCTGCATGCATCGACGGGCTACCGACACCTGCAGCGGATAACTCCGCCGTGGTTTGGTACCTGGGAGCAGCATGCGACAGAGTTCCGGGGTAGGGACTGGGCCTTGAGACGTGTATTTTTCACGTGTGCCTGCCCGCCGTCCAGTAAGACAGCCATTGTGTAATTGCGCTGCCAGAAAATACAACTCGAAGGAGGGGGTGCCTAGACCACCTTGTGTGGTGGGCAATTGCAGGTTAGTGAGGGCTATCCGGTGTCTACTCGCCCCCCCAAATAAAGCGAGCGGAGGAGCGAGTCGAGGTCGCGAAAGAAGGCTGTGGGAGGGATAACCGGTTAGTTTGTGAAGTGGTACAGCAGTCAGGGGACGAGGATCATCTTAGCTATGGCCACGCGGCCTATCGGGGCCAGCGGGAGATTCTTCCAAAATCCCACAGGCGATCAGATGCCGGCCAGCACTTTGCAGTTGTTCCCCTCATAAATGTCGGTGGGGGAGTGGTACAGGCGGATGCCGAGATTTCGGGGGGCAGTAGTGCTCAAAGATAGGGTCTGCTCACCAATGCGTACCTCCCGCGGCGTGAGGTTGGGATGAAGTGGATAGATTGTGGATTTGTCCCAATTTACTTTAAGTCCGGACGCCTCCACGAACTCCGTCAGGACTGTCCAGATGGGTGTGAGATCCGCGGTAACATCACGGATATATAGGAGAAGGTCGTCCGCATACATGGAGACACAATGCATGGTGTCCGCTATGGGAATGCCCCATTCGGGTCCCTCCTGACGCAGTCATATTGCCAGAGGTTCTACCGCCAGGGCGAAGATCAGGAGTGAGAGTGGGCACCCTTGCCTTATGCCTCTTTCCACCTTAAAGAAGGGACGATACATATCGGCCCAAGCGAATGCGAGATGAAAGCTTGGTGTAGAGAAGCTGTGTGTATGCTAGGAGAGTTGGGCCTATTCCTGCGCGCTGCAGAACGGCGAAAAGGTATGGCCACGTGAGGGTATCGAAGGCCTTTTTGAGGTCTAAGATGCAGCAGGCCATGTTAAGTTGCATATCTCCTACTTGATCCTGAATGTGGAACAAGCGACGTATGTTTTGGGACGTATTCCTGCCGGGAAGAAACCCGCATTGATCCGAGTGAACTAGGGTTCGCATAATTTGTTCATATCTATCGGCAAGAATTTTCCCCAGTATCTTGCAGTCGGCAGA
Source organism: Lissotriton helveticus (assembly GCF_964261635.1). NCBI lineage: Eukaryota > Metazoa > Chordata > Amphibia > Caudata > Salamandridae > Lissotriton > Lissotriton helveticus. The sequence continues at coordinate 1,911,359,142 of NC_136061.1, read as the reverse complement.
AAGGAGCGTGATGGGGCGTTAGGAAGAAAATTTGTGTGGGTCTCGGTGTAGTTTAAGGAACGTTACAGTGACTGACTCGCGGAGGGAGCCAGGCAATTCTCGCCTCTCGAGTGCGGTTGCAAACATCTCTACGAGACTGGGGACTAACAGGGAGGAGAAAGTGCTGTAATATTCGAGTGGCAGACCGTCTAGGCCCGGTGCCTTGTGCCGCGCTATTGCGCGGATCGCATGGGTGACGTCGGTCGGCGTTATTTTGGCATCTAGTGTGGTTTTCTCTACTTCCGTAATGTGTGGGATGGGCAGGGGGTCCAGAAAGTGGCTGATCGCCTCCGGTCTGAGCTGTGTCGGGGTTGGTAGATCGTGGTATAGTATTGCTGAAATGCACGTAAGATGTCCATTTGGGATTGCACTAAGTTACTGGCGTGATCTATTATCTCAGTGATGGGTTTTGTGTCTGTGTCCTGTTTTGCTAACCATGCTAGGAGTGTGCCTGTTTTGTCTCTCTCCTTATGCATTCGAGTGGCGTAGGCCCTAAAGTTATATTTACGTAAGTCTGCCATGTCCGCAGAGTACTGCGTTTTGGCCTCCGCCACCTGTTCCGTCGTTGCAGCATCAGCATCCTCTCGTTTTGTGAGGGTTGCTAACTTTTGTTCAGTGGTGGCGAGTGTTTGTTCTAGTGTGCGTTTCTCTCCCACTATTTGTTTGATGCATGCTTCCCGAGCCACTATCTTAAATGCGTCCCATTCTACCAGTTTGGAGGAGGCGGTCCCCGTGTTATTGGTAAAGTAGTCCTGTATGTTTTCTGCATGGTCGTGTTTGAACACATGGTCTGTCAGACAGTCGCAGGAGGCGCCAGGTGGTCACTAGGGGGTGAAGGGGCCTCCATTGAATGCATAAGATATGCACGTCGTGGTCGGAAATTACGTGGCCTAAGTAATCCGTGTGCTGAACTTTGGTGATCAGTGATGGGGAACATAAAAATCTGTCCAACCGGATCCGTAGTTTGTGCGGGATGGAGTGGAATAAGTAGAGTCGTGATAGAGGATGGTGCCCTCTCCATGCGTCCGTTAGCGCCCAGTGCGAGACCCAATGTTGAAAGCGCTCCTTCTGTCTCGGGCGGGAGAATGTGACGGTGGTGGGTGCGACCTGTCGAGTGCGATATTAAGCGCGCAGTTATAGTCGCCCCCCAGGATCCATGAGATAGACGCGAATTGGGCTAAAACCCCAATAAGGAAATCCCAGTACCTGTCTTGCTCAATATTCGGGGCATATATGCTGCCCAATAGGATGGATTGTCCATCTAAGAGCCCCTCTAGCAATGCAAATCTACCCTCTTTGTTCACCACTCTCCGGAGCTCCTGAAAGGGGGTATCCGGGCTGACCCAGATCAGCGCGCCACGTGCATATGCGGAGTATGGTGTAGCACATATGGTACTGCGCCATCTGGCCCGTAGTTTGTTGATTTCCGGTGCTGTGAGGTGTGTCTCCTGCAGAAATGCCACCTGTGCGTTTTGACTTTTAATGAATGAGTATGCGGTGTATCGTTTACGGGGGCTATGTAGACCCCTCACGTTTAAAGTTATAATGCTAATGTTCACGCTATGCATTTGGGTATGTGATTATCGTTGCCTTTGCACCTTAGTACGACAGAGGATGACAGCATCTTGGATTCTAGTGGTGTCCTAGCCCTGCGTTCGCAGGGTATGGGGGTTGATGACATCCACTCAGGTATGATGGGTGCCCTGGTGTGTGCGTTCCCTGAGGGATAAAAGGGTGGAGTAAACCGGGTCAATGAAACCAGAAACAGGGTGGGGAGAATATCCCAATACCTGGGACCTGTCGGCGGGGCCGATACGTCCAAACTGACTCTCATTGTACTAGAGAGTAAATAGTCGATACATGGGGGCGGCAGTCCGTGCCTGCGAGGCGTATTCACGTTGGGGCATTTATAGGATCAATGTTCGTCATCCAGATCGTGGATCAGCAAGGGTGTCGGGTGTATGACGTTGGTGTGTCCTGTTCAAACGCTACAGATTATGACCGCCGCTGTAATAGCACATTTCTGATCATCATCTTACGTGTCCATTAATGCATATTGTTGGCTGTTTGTGGAGTGATCTTGGACAGGGAGATGGAGCACGTCTCAGATTTAGTCTCATCGCTGGCGTCTTCTCCTTCCGAAGACAACAGGTGGGGGGCACGGTCTATATCTTCCCCAAGCGGGGTGGACCCCAGATCAGTTACGGCTTGCAGGGCCTTGCGCCGCTCCTGTATGATTTGCTCCAGGTCTGGGGATTCCACGGCGTGGCGTTCTGTGAGCTCTCTCCTTCCCTGCAGTCTCTGCGTTTGTGGCGGGCTGCGTCTCCTGTTGCGTGGTGCTTTTTATTTCCACTCCCGCGTGGCCTCTTCCGTGGAGCCCTGTGCGCCGTGGTGGTCTGCCCACTTGCACGCGTCATTAGCGTTGAAGAAGAAGTGGGTGGTGCCGGGAACAGCAATGAGTATTGAATATTATTCTCCCGCAGTCGGCGTTTCTCCTCCAGGAATAAAGATCTTTGTTTCTGTACCGCCCGTTGATAGTCAGGGAAGATCATGATGTGCTTGTTTTCCATATGTAGGGGGCCTGAGCTTCTGGCGGCCCTAACCACTGCGTCGCTGTCCTGGAAGTGAAGAAATTTAGCGAGCTTCGACCGAGGTGGGGCTCCTGGCAGCTGTCTGCGGGCCGGGACCCGGTGTGCTCGCACTATTGAAAACAAAGGCGTCCGGTCTGTGGGTGAGGTGAAAGATTTAACCCAGGCCTCCATGTATGCACGTGGGTGTGCCCCTTCAACGCCCTCTGGAAGGCCCAGCACGCGTATGTTGCCGCACTGCGAGCGCCCCTCCAAGTCATCCATACGCTCCTCCACAATTTCTAGGCGACCCAGGATGGTCTGAAGCGATTTCTGCTGTGCGTGAATGGTGGGTTGTAGGTCGGCGAGGGACTTCTCCCCCTCTTTTACCTTGTCGGCCAGTTTCTTATGGTCATCTCGAATGAGACTAATGTCTGTAGTGAGGGTGTCGAGTCGCTCTTCCATGGAAACTCTGGAGAGTTCAATTGCTGCTAGTACTTTATCAAGTTTGTCTGAGATGGTCGGCTCTGGTCTGGTCGTGGAAAGTGTGGCCATTGTACTGGTCCGTGGTTGGTTCTGCGGTGCGGTTTCAGGGACCTACGTCTGTTGCGTAGCTCTAGACTTCCCCATCGCGCCGTTTGGAGGAAAGTTCGTCGTGCTCTACGGGAATGGCTGAAGGGATGTGGGCAGTCTGATGCCGCCTTGCGGCCTGAGTTGTCCGTCTCGTGGACCGCTTGATATATGGGGAGTAGTGCGCCCGTAGATCCCCCCCCCCTGCCCCGGCGGGGGCTGTCCCATTGAGTCCCCAGTCACTCTCGCGGTGGGCACCTGCTGCGGTGGTTGTGACCTGTCCGTCCCACCACTTACTTCTTATCCCGTCTTTTTTCTGGGCCCTGCGTTGGTGTCTGCATCGGTCTACTTCTTTTGGTGCTCTCAATCTGGCAGCATCCGTTGTGTGAGGCACCCAAATGGTGGCAATGTGTGCCGTTGGCGATATGGCCGATGGGACTAGTGTCTCGGGTGTCCCAGGAACTTGTCTGCTACTTCGTGGGCGAAATGGTGGAATTTACTGGTGATACTGCCTTCTGGTGGCCGCCATGTTAGGATCAGGCAGTGGCAGTCACTGTGTCCAGCCCCCAATTAGGCACTGCAGCGGGAGGGGGGGTGGCGACAGAGCTGGGTTCAGCACAGCTGGGTCAGGCCCCTGTCCCTCTCACCTCCTGTGTTGTAGCTTGCAGGTCCTCAGCTAGAGATCAGCCTGGTGGGACGAGCGCTTCACTTTTTAGGCGCCATTTTGAAGTCAGACGAGTGTCGCGCGAAGAAACGGCCGACTCGGGATGTGCCGCTGAGGGGTACCAGTGATGAGCCCGTACACCGGTGCCAGAGGCTGCCCCCAGTGCTTGATGTATCGGGGGTTTGGCGCTGCAATGTCCTCGCCTGCCCCCGGTCTCTTCTGTGGGTTCCACCCGGAACCGCGCTCTGGTGCTTTCAGTCTGGGTGTACGTCCCCCGGCTGTAGTAATTGGGATACCAGCAAAACACACAAGATGATGGACGGAATGTTGCACAATGGCAAAACATTCACCCCAGTCACCGATCTGGGTTTAATTCATAGTTATTTTGCTCATCTCGCCACTCCAGTTCAGACATGGCCATATGCAAATAAGTCTTGACCCTATGCCTCATGGGAACAGTCCAGCCTGAACTGCCAAGCCATGTCTTCCCTGGACTAGAATCAATCATCTTAGGACCGGTTTCTGGCTATCAGCCATCATCAGCCAGGATAGCTTGACTCCAGTGGCGTAGTGAGCACTGTAACAACATAAATGAGCAGCTTATCATATAAATCGTTATTACAGATCTGCTTCCATTCAATTGTTCGCCCCAAGTTGGCAGGGTATGCTCAGACGTGAGTCCCTTGCTCACTTTGCCACCGGATTCAAGCTAGCCTGGCTGATGACGGCTGAAATGCCAGAAACCTTTCCCAGGATGCTTGTTTCCTGTCCAGGGAAGACATGGCTTTGGCAGTTTGGGCTGGACTGTTCCCATGAGGCACAGGGTCAGACTGATTTGCATATGGCCATGTCTGAACTGGGGTGGCGGAGTGAGCTAAAGAATGGTGATGAATTAAACCCAGATCAGTTGACTGTTGAGCGTTTTATTTGCTCAAACGCTACGTCCATCATCCCCTTTTTTATCGCTGTTTTCAGGATATATGCATAATGCTCCTCCCATCTTTTTAATTGGTTTCTTTCCCTGTCCTTTCTAAATGGTGGCTTTTCATTGGTCAATAGGCTTGGAAGTCCCTCCTCCGTACCACCTTATCTCTTCTTGTAACCTCCCATGAGGACACCCCCTGTTACAGGTGTTGTTACTCCCTAGGTCTTAATTACAGCCTCAAGGCACTATTTTCTTAAAAGGCTCCAGGCAGGACAAACACTTGGTCCCAAGCTAGGCTGGCAGTGCCTACTTCACTCACTAGAACATCTCACATTTATATGAGTCAATCTATACATTTCCCTTCATCAGCTTCACACAGAGTACAGCCTAACCCGCAATTAATTCTACTGTCATATTTCAAAGCTACTAATTTTATATATTGACATAGCTATTTGAATGTACTTGTGGTACTGTTTGGGGGCAAAGCATTATGGGTAGCATGGATTTACCATATCTTCGGCAGGGTTGAGTACCATTTGTGACCAAAAGAGGGCCGATGGGACCTCTTTTGTCTTTTGGCCCCATATGGTACTGCACCCTGCAAGATGGGTAGGTAAAAAACATTTCCATTTATTATGCCAATAACTCCAACCTTGCAGGGTAAAGTATTATATGTGTCCAAAAGAGGTCCCATATGTCAGGCTCCTCCGTTCTGAATTCTCTGGATCGTGTTGATGCTCAAAGGGGGCCCACCTCTAGACGGCCCCAAGTCTGGCATTTAAAGACACACACTGTTGGGGTGGCCGAGCGGGGGAAGGAAAGGGTAGGAACTGTGTGGAGGGAGATCTGACAAGGATACATGAGCGCAGGGTAATATAACTGATGGTTACATCCAAAGACTTAATCCCATTTAAAATGCACAAAGCCTATCACCCCCTACCTGAAATTAAAAGAAGGTGTAGGACAGTTGTCAGAAGAGAGCAGAGTGTGTTAGCACATTCACAACATGTAACTAGTAAAATAAAAGAGAACATACATTGGAAAAAATTCCGACCCTTTCTGATACCTTGTAATGCGTGCAACTAATTCCCCCTGTAATACCTACCAAAGAAACACATGAAGCATGGCTGGATATGCAAAGCCGAGTAAGCGGCACACCCTCTCCAAGATAATGTGGCGAGAATAAAGACAACAAAAAACGTGAAGGGATATTAACGGACCATGTAACAATAACAGTCTTGCCCGGGTCCGCATAGTGAGTCGCTTGGGCTTGTTAACCGCATGCGTGCGGCGGCTATTTTTGCGCTACGCGGCTTTTTTCAAAAAGCCGCGTTACTTGACGAGCTGAGCTCATCATCAGCGTGCGAGCGGCACGACTCATGACGAGCTCAGCTCGTCATGAGCGCCGAAGGGGTTAAAGGAAAGACAATAGTTCAAGCAAGTCTTTAGTAATCAATCCTGCTTGGCATCTCCCCGCACAAAATCTTTGGCTATCAGTCTCCCCAACAGGGAGTATGCTGTTTAAAATGCACCCAGAAAACATAAACACTCCTCTGCATAAGACCGCCAGGGGTTGGGTCTTGGCCAACAGAGGAGTCACTAATGGAGGCGATCGGGAGGTTAACTAGCACCTCAACCTCCTTCAGTTTTGACGGTGCGAAAAGCTGTGCTTTCACACTCTTATCCGCCCAGAAGTCTCGATGTCCGTAGGAGAAGTCTGCTATGGGCAATCCACCAGAATTATCGGCAGCGTCTGATTCCTTCCGCCGCCCTTTTCCCTGTAGCCGGCGTTGCGTCCGTGTCACGTGACCCGCGTTGCAAGCCGGGAAGTGTAGTTCGTAGGGAATGTTTCCTACCACCTTGTAAATGCGCATCGGGCAGTCAGTGCGTAACCGGCACTCGGGTCCTGACACCATGCAACCACTTTTGGCCACATATGGTACTGCACCCTGCAACATATCTAGAAAAAAAATGCCATTTATAATGCCAGTAACTCAACTCCAACAAATGCAAGACACATTGCATTTCCAATGCAATAGGTCTCGAAGTTGCTAAAAGTTATAGCTGTTGTTGTTGAAAATGACAATGTTTTTTACTTTTGCTTTTTTATACCATTGGCAATACTGCTACGCAAATATAATAATTCTACTGCAAATAAAAACTAAACTTCCTGCCCCATTTGTTTATCAGCTCCTTTCCCTGTCCTTTGTAAATATTGGCTTTTAATTTGTCAATAGACTTAGTAGCTCCTCCTTAGTATCGCCTTGTCTCTTCTTGTGACCTCCCATGAGGACACTTCCTGGTACATGTGTTGTTGCGCCCTAAGATTTAATTACAGCCTCAGAGCACTGCTTTTTTAAAGGGTTTACAGACAGGACACAAGCTTTGTCCTCTGTAAGGCTGGCAGTGGTTACTTTACTCACTAGCACATCTCACATTTTTATGAGACCTTCTCTAAATTTCCCTTCATCAGCTTCACACAGAGTAGAACCTAATCCGGAATAAATATAATAATTCTTTTGTCACATATCAAAGCTACTAATTTTATATATGAACATATCTATTTGAATGTACTCGTCGTACTGTCTTGCATGCAATGTATTATGGGTCGGGTGCATTTACCATATCTTCTGCAGGGTGCCGTACCATATGTGGCCAAAAGAGGTTCCATGAGTCCTCTTTTGGCCACATATGGTACTGCACCCTGCAAAATAACTAGGTAAAACAAGCATTTGCAATGCAATAGGTCTCGCATTTACGCGAGTTTGAGCAATTGGCATTGTAAATGACAATGCCTTTTATTTATGTTTTGGTTTTTTAAACTTAAATAAAAGGCATTGTAAATTACAATGCCAATAGCTTAAACTTGTATAAATGCAAGACCTATTGCATTGTAAATGCTTGTTAGTTTTGCTAATAACTTTGGCGCCGCTTGATGAACCTTCACAGAATTTTCAAAAAAGTCCTATTTTTTGGTTCAGCTGCTGTGTTGAAAGTTTCTGGGGGATCCGTCAAGCGGGGACCAAGAAACAAGCATTTACAATGCAACGATCTCGCCTTTGCAAAAGTTAGAGCTATTGGCATTGTAAATTAATTTTTTTTTATTTATGTGTTGGTTTTTAAAACAGATAAATAAATGGCATTGTCATTTACAATGGCAATAGCTTAATCTCTCGCAAATGCGAGACCTATTGCATTTGCAATGCAATAGGTCGCGTATTTACGCGAGTTTGAGCTATTGACATTGCGAATAACAATGCGCACACACTGAGAGCCACACACACACACACACACACACACTGAGCCACACACACACACGTATTGAAAATGCAATAGGTCTTGCCTTTAGTAAATGTAAGCAATTCTGAGAGGGTGTTCTGTAATCAGGTGGGTTTTTTAGTTTTGCTTTTTTTAGTGTTTTTTTTAAGTTCCATGTACATAACATGCTATGTGTGCATCTATGTATATGCAAGCATGCATTAATATTGTTATTCATATAGATATGCAGATGTTTATATGTTTGTATATGTATTTATATATATATATATATATATATATATATATATATATATATATATATATATATACACATACATATATAGTGAAACATCCTAATCAACAAAGTCTAAACCATGACTTACCTGAACAACGAAGTCAGAACAACGAGGAATGCCGAACAACGAAGTCCTTAACCACGACTCATCATTACAACGAATTCCAGAACCACAACACTAGGGAGGTAAAACTATTAGAAAAGAAGCTGCTGCATATTCATTACGTGCAGTTGAAAGAAATTACGCTCTTTTGTTTGATCTTCAGCTCAGCATCTGGGAAGTATTTGTCTTACACACGGTATAAGGGAGGGAATAACACTGCTTATAATACTATAATTCCCTCTTCGCCCAAGCTGTCAGTCCACAAGAGCACACACTGCTCGTGGTGTATATTTATCGACCACTGGAAGAATCAAATTTACTGTTCACGATCTGTAAAACTGGTGTCAAATCTAATAAAAAGCCGATTTAACAGAAATGAGAATTGCGCTCTATTGAACATTTCATCATAATCAAGCATTTGTCTTCAAACTCGCCTAATTATTTCTATGAGGCCCACCAATGTGCCACTTGGAATCTCTGTAAACTATGCCACTATGAAATTAGCAGTACGTCCAGTTTTGTAAAGTTGGGGCAGAGATGCCAAGGACCTCGCATTAACACCCTGACAACCATTTAAACACAGATATTGTGCAACGCACATGCAATTTCTACAGAGTGTATTGCAACCTGTCTACCTACTAGGTGAGCCCCGGCCGGATTGGGCAGCCAGTTTATCATTGCCAGTGAGAGAAGCAGAGCAAAATAGCTATACGACCTATGTGCTGGATATCACTAACATTTAGTCTGTGAATTCACCACTGCAGGTAGGGACGGTTGTCACCAAGTGGAAGTCTATCCAGGAATAAGGTGCATAAACACTCGTGCATTTTATCGACACTCCGTGGCACAGTTGTACTTTTGGTGGACAGTAATAACTTTCAACAGGGCTCTCATACTAAACAGTAATAATACGCGCGCGAATGCACAAGTTCGAGCGATTTTACTGGGCCAGTATTCTTTTTTCAAAACAACAGCCGCCAGCATAATAAGAAACTTGCAACACTTCTTTGCAAGACTTGCATACTCAAAATATGACGGTAACAACAGTTTAATGCAAAGAGTGGGGTGGGGGTAGGTTTGCGCATACGTCTCCCGCTTATCAAGCATACACTACTGCAACTACAATTCAAAATACAACGGACATGCATTTGATGTAGACAGACCGTCCCCTCTTCAAAATCAGCACTTACTCAATATAACGCACGTATCAAACAAAATCAATGCCAGGTTACAACAACCTTGAAAAAGCTTAATTTCTCTATTGGATTTCACAATTGCACCAGAGTGTCCAGGCATGCAAATACCCCAGCAGGCTAAGAGCCATTCGTTTCCCGCCTTCCAGCTCCACGAGTCGGTTCTTACTTCCGAGTGCATACGCAGGCATGGAGACGCCATGGGCCTGCCATAAGAGACACCCGGCCACAAAAGATGGGGACGAGTGGACCAGAGGATGACGGCTTTGGCACAGACTAGCAGTCACATTGCCTTAGCTTCTAGGGAAGGTGTGGCACTGCAAGCAGGAGCGAACATAGGAACGGGCGGAAGTCTCAGCAGTAACAGCGGGAGGAAGCGAACAGGAAATAACGCCTAGTGGAAAAGGTACGGTCCGGGTGGCTTTCGATCCGTCGCTCGTACCTCAGAAACTGTTAGTTTGCCCCAGACTGTAAAGACTGTTATACTGACCCTCCAAACAGGGTAACTGACTTTGTTGCTTACTGCCGCTGCTGCCATTTGGCGGATGGACACTTGTCCGGGGCTTGCTCGCTCTGAAGGACACGCTGCGTCGTCCAGGATCGCCTAAGAACTCAAACTCACAGACACTGTACACTAAATAACTTCTCTAAATGGAGTGCCCAAACACCTTAAAAAATACAACAAATTCATTTAGGAACGAATTTATTAAAGTCGGTGAGAAATAAACCTAATTAATATTAAAAAAAAGACAAGTGAAGTTTGGCCGTTTCTGTCCGCGTCGATGTGCAGTGCCCGTGTACACGGCGCGTGCTTTGTGCTATAAATTGCTGTGCAGGTTTGTATGTTGATCCGAGGTAATTTACGGGGAATATTCAGAAATGAGACTTGTTACCTGCAGTGAAAAAGTTTGTTGATGAACGCGAGAAGCGGAGACTGAAGCCCCTCGGGCCGTAAACGCATGTCTGGGGGAGAGGGGAGAGGATTTAATGGCCGCAGAACTCGTCGGTTCTCCACTAAAATGAAACATACAGTTTTATATTTAAATACAATAAAATACTCAGTTTTTGAGGGAATTACAAGGTCACACGCCGGCTGGATTCTCCTGCCGTTTGAAACGGGCAGACCGAGGAGAGAGGCGGTTTACCTTCTTGGTATAAAATTAAAACGGTCATGCTTTTCCTCAACAGGAAAGCGCCTCTACACTGTTTCTCATCAGACAGGCGCTTACATGTTGCTCGACATCAGCACAAATGCTGCAGAGCTTTTTGTCATCAGAAGTGTAGCACCACGATGCTCGTCACCAGACAGGCACCGGAATGTCATTTGTTATACGACAGGTGACGCCAACCTGTTTGTCATCAGACCGGTGCACGCGTATAGCCTTCGGGTTCCTTTTTGCTTGTTGTTAACCGGCGACCTTGAGGGTGTTTGTCAATAGAAAGATGCGCTCTTGCTCTTCATCAGTCAAATGGAGAGTGGGGGGGGGGGTCCGGCGGGTCGCAAATGGAGCTGGGGAACTCGGGAGACCGTCCGTTTCCGCAAATGGGGTCAGAGCGGGGGGAAGGCTGGGGGCAACCAGGTCCCATCCTCCGATCATTCACCCGCTCCCGAGCTCCTTAATTTCCTCCGGATCGAGTCTCTACCCCCCCCCCCCGCGGGGCCCAGCCCTTCAGCCCGCACGTTCAGGATGCCTCGGCGAGACCCAGCGGAGTACTGCAACTCCTACCTCAAGCTTGACCGCGTTGTCTCTCTCAAGTTTCCGGGCCGGCACAGACTCTACATACGTGGTGGACCACGCCATGAACACCACCATGTTTCTCCGAGGTCGAGCAGAAATGGATCGGAGAAACGCCCCGTCATTTTCAGACTAGGGGGCGTGTTTTTCTTTCTCTCCTCTTCCCATTGGCGTGTTGACTTGTTGTTGTTTACATTCCAGCCAATGGGAAGAGGAGAGAAAGAAGCGAAAAAACACGCCCCCCAATCCGAAAAAGACGGGGCTTAAATGGAAAGACAAACCTCTTCTCCGATGGCTGGCCGCCGTTTAGGAAGCCAGCCAATGGAGAAGAGGGGCAGGTTCAAGCCTCACTACTAGAAAACATAAAATCTCGCCAGCGAGACTGCGCAAGCGCAGCCTACGCTAGCCGAGACCTAACAAGCGCAGCCTACTCTAGCCCAGACCTAAAAAGGGGGGGGTCCCAAACGCGTTGTCCCCATGTTATCTCTATAAGGACTTTTTATTTTTTGAACAAAACTACAGCCCGAACCGCTTTACGAAATTACACCAAATTTGGCAAAAAAAGCTTGATGTTCGTGCTGAAAGTGTGCTTTTTGCGATTCGTAGTTTCAGACATATTTAAATTGAAAAAATATAGATATCTGGGAACTCAAAATCCTACTGAAACCCTGCTGAAATTTGTCAATGATTTTCAATTGTTTAGTCCTGAAGATGGTCTTACAGACGTCAGCATACCAAAATGTCGACAGTTGCACTTTTTTCCGTTGAAGAACAACATAAGCCAAATTCTTCTGTATTTATCAGTTGATTCATTTGGAAAAAGTGTACACAATTGGAACTGTGAGACTTGTAACATTTAAATTGTATATCGTCTTGTTCCCTTTTGCTTCAAATGAATTAGTACCCTTTATGATTTTTGATAAAAATTCGCTTTTTAACATACATCAGTGTGTTTGCATTGATAATTTACTGTGAAATAGTCTCTTTGATATATTTGTATATTTTCATCGGAAAAACTATAACTGTTCATAAATTGTGTTTATATAAATAGACTAATTCTAGACAAAAGAAAAGAAATTAACTTGCACGATAGTCAGACAAACTTGCTTCTTATATATAAAATAGAAATCATCAGAAAATGCAAAGAACACAAACTATTGAGAATCAAGTATTAGAATAAATCCCTTGAAGGCACACTTACCAGTTCATATTACTTTGCCCAAGACATCAAAGGATGATTGGGTTACCCATTTTTTACACACATCATTTTAAAGAGGGGTGCTCCTTTGAGTAGTGAAAGTGGCAGTTTTCTCCCCTGCATAAAATCTTGCTGTTGTCTATGTAACTGAGGGAATAGGTTTCCATTTAAAAAGTGTGTCTCATTTTGTGATATTACAATACCCAAGTATTTGAATTTGTCCCTGATCAATATCATATTTCTGCTGGATGGCATAGTCGGTGCATCTCCTGGTAAAACAAATGCGAGGGATTTTTCCCATTTTATCTGGTAGCCTGAGTAGCTGCTGAACAGTTGGTGTATGTGAAGTGTGCAGTGTATTGTCGATCGAGGTTTTGTAGGATACAGGAGTATGTTGTCTGTGTATAAGATTTTTTTGTTTCCTCCCAGTCGCCCCCCAGCTTTATTCCTCTTATTAATGGGTCTCTTCTGATCCATGCCTCTAAGGGTTCAAGTGCAAGCATGAAAAACATGGGTGAGACTGGGCTTCCCTGTCTTGTACCCTTCTGTAATGCTACCTTCCTGGATGTAACACCATTCACCCCCCACTCGGCCAGGGGATCTGCGTATAGCAGCCGCACCCAGGCGCAGAACTGGGGTTTGAGACCGATTAGTTCCAGTGCCATTCGATGCTGTTGAATACCATACGTGCATCTAGGGAGAGCAGCAATGCGTTTTCTGTTGGTTCGGTTCAGTCTCGGTCACATGTAGGACCCCATATAAGCACCATAGATTCAGTCTGCGGCATAAACCCTGATGATCAGAGTGAACTAGGGCTGTTATTACTTAACTCAATCTGGTCTCCAAAACCTTGGCCAATATCTTTACCTCTACATTCAATAATGAGATTGGTGGATAGGAGGAGCATTCTTCGAGCGGTTTGGCCTGCTTTGGGATAACCACTATTGTGGCTAGTCTTTGGTCTTCCGGTATTTTGCCCTGCTCTAGCGAGTCGTTGAACATGTCCAGCATGTGTGGGGCCACTAATGTTGCCAGTCCTTTATATAGTTCTGTCAGCAGACCGTTTTCGCCAGGCTCCTCAACTGACTGCATTGCCCTGGTTGCTCCACAGATTTCCTCTGTGGTCATGTCTGTGTCCAGGTCTCCACGTTCCTCCTGTGTTATTGGACGGAGGTTTGGTTCTAGTGGAGGAGGATGGATATATCCGCTCACAGTAGTTCAGGAATGCTTCCGCTATGGCCTCATTTGTCACACATGTATCACACTCGGGGGTTCTGCGCTCGAGTACCCAATTTCTTGTCCCTATTTTCCACCCAAGCCATCAATTTGGTGGCCTTATCTCCTACATCGTACAGTTTCCTCAGTGTTGCTCCAGCATACGCCTTTGCTTTTTCTTCCGCAATATCTCGCAGCTCCTGCTGCTTGATGGCAGATTAGGTGCCTAGTTTGGGAGTTGGATTCTTCAGAGTCAGCCACGGTTGCCTCCAGGCTGGCTAATTCTCGCTCTAGAGTTTCGCATTGGAGCCTCTGCTCTTTCCTCTGTCCCCTTGCCAAGGCCTGTATTTGTCCCCTTATTACTCTCTTGTAGGCTTTACAAAACGTGCAGGGCGAGTCTACTGTCCCCAGGTTGTCCTGAAAGTAGTGAGTAGGCTGTTCTCGAATTTTGTATTGCATTGCTTTTTCTCTGAGTAGCCATGGGTCTCTACGGGATGGTATGGCATTCATTCTAACAGGTCCTAGCATTCACACCTCAGCTGGTGAGTGTCACAGTGTGGTGCTGAGAAAAAGGTATATTGCTTAGTTAGGGGATTATGTTCCGGCCGCATGTCAACCAGTCTGAGGGTTTCTGCAAATGCCTTGAGTGCCACCGTTCCCCCCATCTCCCTTTCCCAAACTAGAAAGTCTATCACAGCGTTCAGGTCTCCACCTGGTACCAATACTCCAGATGGGAGTTTGAGGAGTAGCGTGCTGAGTTCCGGCAGGGTTCCTGCATGCATTCCAGATGGTACGTATACCGAACAGAGGTTGAGGACCCTCCCCTCCCATACTCCCGTGAAGGCCACATATCTGTCTAATCGTTCCTGTCATGTCCCACGGGGTGTGAAGGGTAGTGTCTTTTTGAGTAGTATTCCCGCTCCCCGTGATCCAGTGGTAAACTCGGCATGTGCTGCTAGTTGATACCCAAATCTGTCTAGGGCTTTACAAGTGTTGCCTATCAGGTGCGTTTCTTGCACCACAACTAAGTCTGGGGTATGTCACCGAATGTCTTGCATCCCCATTGTCTGTTTGATTTTATTTCCTAATCTGTTGAAGTTCCATGTCATAATAGTCCTGGCCCATCTTGCAGGGCCTACTACAGTGGGTAGTCTTAGTGGTTGCATCTCAGAAATCCATGTGGACATCTGTTTCATCTAGTGGAATTCCCATCTGGGCTGCTGTTACTGCCTTGAGTGTGTGGTGAAGTGCGTTAACAACCTCCCCACTTTCTTGATTTTGTCTCCCTCTGTTATTCCTTAAAATAAACACACAAATTACAATCCCCAAACCATAGAATTCCCCCCTCCCTGCTACTCTACATGGTAGCATAGAACCTCCCAACATCCCACAAATTACAGAGCGTCTGTCGCCTTACAACTAAACTGTCAAGCATCGGTAAGATTTAAACCATAAACACGGCCACTTGTGCGCCGCCCTAAATCCCCTCTATTAGGAGTACCGATCTCACGTTGCTGAGTACAGAGATAAGACCTCTTTGGCCACCCACTCACCAAGTTCCCTGAAAGAAAAGAAAAAAGCATTGTCTTCTCTGCATCTTCTTTTGTAGTCTGTTCATTTCTCAAATGCCCTTCGTTTTCCCAAGAGTTCTCTCATATCTGATCTCTTCATATGACCCCTCCCCTCCTCTTCAGTCCTTTGGGATAGTTGGATAGTTTCCGAGTTGAGGAGAGACTCGACCAGCCTCTGCTGATTCGTCTGTGTGCGTCTCTGCCTCTCCCTGTACTTCTTGTGTTTCCCATGGTTCTCTATCAGTCGAGCCAATCCCAGGCCTCCTCTACAGGTAGGGAATCTTCACTCCTTATTTTCTGTCATCACCTGAAGTGTTGATTGGAAAAGCATAGAATATTTAATCTCTTTCGCTCGCAAGGCGTTCTTTACTTCTAGGAAACTTTGTCTTGCTTGTTGCACCTTTGCGATAAAGTCGAGAAAGAAGGTGACAACTGCACTTTCAATCCTGAGAGGTGGAGCACTGCAGGCTGTTTGTAGGATCACATCTCTGTCCCGGAAGTTGAAAATTCTGGCAATTATGGGTGGCCGAGGTCTTGGACGGGTGCCCGGAACTCTAATGGCCCTTTCTACCTGAAACATATTTAGACAGTCCCCTTGGTTGGAGCAATTTCAGTATGAGGTACTCCACAAATAGGTCCATCTCTCGGGGGCCCCTATGATATGGACATTATTGCGGCGATATCAACCTTTGTGTTCTTCCAGCTTGGCTTCCAGCACTCTTTGATAGCAGTAAGGTCCTGCACTTTTTTCTGCATCGTCTTTGTATCCACTGTCAGTGAGTTTGTGGTCTCCTCCATTTCCTTCACTCAGGTGCCTAGGTTTCTCCTGTCTGCCCTTATTAATAAGACTTCTGTAGTTACGGTATCAATCATCCCCACCAGGTCCGAGCGTACTCCTTGTAGCGCTATCATTATATCATGCAGGGTGAGGTCAGCATCCACTGCTGGGGGTTGCAGGTTGGAGTCTGAATCTACTTCCGTTACATGTTTGGCCGCCATCTGTCTCGGTTGAGTATACCGATCTAGTTTTGTTTGGAATGTGTCCAATATTAAGCATTCGTACATCTTCTCTGATAAAAATTCTATTTATTTTGGGATGCGCTTTTCTTCTTGTATTCTGATAAGTGCTTTTATTCTTGTTTTTATCAAATGTTCTTCAAGTTTTGTTTGTACAGATTGCTCCTATCGAGCCTCTTTTTCCCAATAGTTTACCAGAGAAGCACCACTTGGACCTTGTTTCATCTCCACGAGAACCGCATAATGAATACAAACAACCCACAAACTGCTGAGGCCTATAATTATTGTTTAGTAATGTTTTCAAAAGTTTGTATTAAATTCAATATTTGTTTATTCAGAAGTAAACCACAGTTTAACAACTTCCTGGTAATAGAATAAAGCGCACCTTTTGTAAAATAATACATATTTAAATGTGATTAAGACGCTAAGAACTACATAAATGATTTAGAGCAGTACGCCCCGTTTAATTCTAAACATAAAATCCACACAGCATTAATTTCATAGACCAAATTATTGGAATTGCTTAATAAAGTCCTGCTCAGAATTCATGAGCCACAAAATAAAACTCATAGCATAAAACTCACTACCTACATCTGGCTGGCTTGTTCGATACTCCATGACTTACTTTGCAGTTTTACATGACATCTAGATTTCACACTTGCCATTTAATCCCACCCTAAAGTGGGATTTATGATTACCTTGGCTACTTGTTTATAAAAACCCTTATCACATGTCTCCTACTCCTAAATGCTGTTCATGTGGCTGCACATGAAACTTGCGGTACCTGTAGAGGTAATGCCATTGCATGGGCTCCTCTGAAGGTGCAGTGATCACCGATGCACCGGAAGTAATCTCTAAATATAGCGGATGGTAGTAGGTCATCAGTATGTTAGGATCAATGTCATCCACCAGCTTGACGGAGGGCCGCATGCCAAACTAAAAATCAAGCCATTTATTGTTCACTTTAATCTAATTGCATATTGTATTGAAATTATAAGCAGTGCTTGTTTACATTTTTATGTAAATTATGTTTATAAAATCCGCTACTTTACCCTCAATTATTGTTACTTTTTTTCAGTCTTTTTCTTTAGAATTCCACTTTGAATCTAACGAATACTTTACTAATCCTATCTTGACCAAAACCTACAAGATGAAGTCAGCACCGGATGCGTTGGATCCTTTTTCATTTGAAGGTCCAGAAATCATCGATTGTGAAGGGTAAGCAATATATGATTTTAGAAGGCAAAATATCAATTTAGAAATTTGGGTGGTGTTGCCTTACAAACTGTTCTCTAGATTAATTATATATTTCTGTTATATTTTTGTTCACAACGTTTATTTTGGTTTGTAACTTGTCATCCTACAAAAGATTATATAGAAAGCCTCAAATTATCAGAAAACATTTCATCGTTAACATCCCCTCTTTTGCGAATTTATTAAACATCAACGTCTGTACTGGAACATGCTACAAAGCCAGCCTCTGTCACCAAACCAATATTAATCCTGGCCAGGCCTATGTCACGCTATGAAATTACCACAGCGAAGTAGTGATTGAATCAGGCCCTCCGCTTCTTCCGTAGAGCCAGTATTACCAGAGTATTGAGGCCCTTTTTGGCTCGGACTATCAAATGGCCCAGGGCCTATAAAACGTTCCCCAAGACTGATGATGATGAGCATGTGGACAATTTGCTCCACCCTTGACTATACAGATAAGACGTTTGCTTCGACCTACAGTATACCAGTTGGTTAGACACCTCCCCGGAAACTGACCAGGACCCACCCCCTGGTACACCAACTGTAAAAAAAAGTCTCTTTCTTAGTGGTACTGCTCAGAGCAGTAGAGGTGTTAAATTTGCAACATCCTACTGGGAGACTAAATCTAATTTACTAACTTAAATACTCTAAGCAGAGCCATCTTCCTCAGAGCCTCTGTTGATAATAATAAGGCACTCTCCAACATCATCATGGCCACCTGGACAAAACTGTGCTCGGCCTGTCCTGTCAGTTGAGTACAATGTTTTTCTTTCTAATCTTCAAGGCGGGGAATCTAAGTGCATTGATGCTTTGGTAAGAAAATATTTTTCTCAACCAGCCTTGCACTCCATCCCTTGAACATTGTGTGTCTTCTGGACAGGTACACACACGCATTGTGGGATATGGCTGGCTAAATCATGTGAACCATCCAAGAGGACATCAGGGCGTCACTTGCTGAAATGTTTCAGGATAGTCAGGATGTAGCAAAGTATGTACTGTGAGCTGGCCTTGATACCACTGATTGCATATGCCCCAATATAGTTACCAGCTTAGTGCCTAGCACGTTTGGATACGAGTAACTGGATTCTCTAGGGACATCCAGGCATCATTGATTGACAAATGCAGTATGGTTCTAGTCTCTTCAGGGATAAGGCTGACGTTTAGAGGCTACTCAAGAGGCTTGACAGACTGACAACAACGGCCTTCCCAGCTGATCAACAACTTAACCCCATCTTTTACGGCAGAGGGACGCATTGGTGGTCAAAACCATTCACAACAGCAGGTGCAGCAATCCTTTACTTCCTCCTCCCATGCCGCTTTGATCTGCCCTCTTAGACCCACGGCCAGCTGGGAGGGATAGACTTGGATATTTCCTCCCCGGCTGGCAATCAATTATGTCAGAGCAATATTTTTAACAAATAGTTGAAAGAGGCTACACCCCACACCATGACAGAATTTTGCAGGCCAAGCTGCAATGGAATGCAGGAAGTCAACTTCCTTCTGATGAAGAGTGCCATTGAACGAGAGCTGGACTTTTGAGAGAGGCAAAAGATGCTACTCTTCTATTTTCTTCAAAACAAAGAAAGACCTATTCTGGACCTCCGGATGTTGAACGCCTTCTTGAGGAAAGACAAGTTAAAAATGCTTATTCTGAACTTATGCTGTGTCTTGGAGAGTGGCTCATGTCCTCATACTTTCAGGATGCCTATTTTTATATACAGTGGTGTCAGAAAACTTCCAATTTGTTGCACTGTCTTCCTGCTTTATGTTGGTTCCTCAGGTGTTCACAGAAGTGATGGCAGTGGTCACAGCTCATCTTCGAAGATGGGGACATATGCATTCTGTATGGCTAGCTGCTCCTGTTGGGCTTTCCCCACCTCCTGATAGCCGCTGCCTTCTTAACTTCACTATTGTTCTTCATTAGCAAGCCGAAGTCCCACCTGAATTCCTACAAAGGATTCCCTTCTACAGGATATTCTGGACACATTGACGTTCAAGGTTTTTCCACTAGTACACCAGGTATAAGACGTTCAGAAATGATCCCAGTGTTTTGGGCTCAATCCAGGTTCTCAGTGAGGATGGATCTGAGGCGTCTCAGGCTCCCGTTTACTCCTTGTGCCAGACGGCTGTGGAAGCTCAGGCTTCAGTTGGATCACCTTCAGGGAAACCTAGCTGACTCAATCCAGTTCTCCAGGAGATGGCCGAGGATCTGCAGTGATATCAGATAGACACAAACTGGACATAGAGCAGGACACTGTCTCTTTCCCCCAGTACATCACAATTGTGACCGATGCGTGCCTGCTGGATTGGGGAGGGTCCATGTCGGAGAGGTGGAGACCCAAGGCCTTTGGTCTCTGATGGAGTATCAGCTCTGTATCAACCTATTGCAGTTTTGTGCTATCCGGTTGATCCAGAAAAACTTCCTGATGGCCATCACGGGGAGGCTGATGCAGGTCCTCATCGACACACGACTTCCATGTGGTCCTGCAGTACACAGGACAGAGGTGGCAGGATTATTAGCAGATGTTCCTGGTAACCAACCACCTGGCAAGACTCCTGACCACCTGGGCATCAAGCAAAGCAGGTGTTGACTTCTCTTCTCCGAAGGGGTGTAAAGCATCGTCGAACAGTGGGGCATACCCTGGTTAGAGCTTCTCGCCACCATTGAGAATCTGAAGTGTCAAAACTAGTATTTACTGGGGTTTTCTCCAGGGGAGATACTGGGAATCCCACTCTGACTGTAATGGAACAGGCGTCTCCAGTCTTTCCACTCTTCCCTTTCCAGCCTACTGTCTGAGGAAAGTCAGAACAGACTGGGCCCAAATCATTCTAATAACCTTGGACAGGACCAGAAAGGTGTGGTACCCAATGATCTTGGCCCCAAACCTTTACCCTTTGATCTGGATATCTCTTTGGGAGCATCTGCTGTCTCAGCAACGAGTATGTCTCTTTACCCCGCAGTCCTTCTCCCCGCAGGGAATCACAACGCGGTTGTTACCAAGACTGCGTTGTAATTTCGCATACCATTACTCCGCAAGTCGGAACAGCGACTTGCGGAGGGGGGGGCGCTGGATGTTGAAATAGTATAATTTACTATTCCAACTCCAGTCAGTGCGGACACTAGGGAAGGTGTTGGATTTTAAATCCAACAACCCCCCCCCCCCCCCCCCCCGCAAGTCGTTGTTCTGACTTGTGGAGTAATGGTATGCGGAATCACAACAGGGTCATGGTAACGACCGCGTTCTGATTCCATGCGGGGAGATAGTTTTGGGGTAAACGTTGTTTACCCTCCGCAACAGTGGAGATCCTGCACCCGAACCAGGCCTACATCTACACCTTCTCCTCTTCATGCCTGGAGATTGAGTGGCTACAGCTGAGCTCTTCTGAATTGTCCACAGAGGTAGTGGATGTCGTCTTTGCAACAAGATGTCCTGCAACCAGATCCATTTGTGCTGGATTTTGAAAGAAGTTTGTGGTTTGGTGTGGGATCTAGCATCTTGATCCTCTGCAGATCAAGCTTTCTGCTTTTATTGCTTGTTTTCTCGCTGGCCCAGCAAGGCATTGCTGTGATTACAGTCAAAGGTTACATGTTGGATATTTAAGCCTTTTTCTTTTTGTTAGATCAATCCACTGTTTCCATATCACCTGGTGTGATGCTTTTTTCTCAGTGGCATTACTCACATTTTCATCTGAAACCCTTCATTATGCAACAATTGGAAGTAAGGTTGTTCCTCTTTCTTATTTGCATAGCATTTGGGTCTATGCATAAGTGCTCCTTACAGCTTCTATCAATTATTAAGTCTTGTTTGAGGCATATGAGCTGCAGATTGTATACTTTTGCATAGATAGCTATCTGGTGTTGAGCTCGGATGTTTGCACTTTGTTTTTGTCATGGAAGAAGTCTTTGTAGTCACGAGGTAGGTTTTCTTTTTCGATGCGCACCTAAAAACAAACTCCTCGACCTTCAGCGCGGGCCGTTGGGCCTCTCTGCGCCGACCACGCATGCAGTTAGTGGAAATGACTCTTTACAAAAAATGCCCCGGGTGTGGTGCTAAGTTCCCACACACAGACTTGCACAAGGTGTGCAATCTCTGCCTCTCCCTGGAGCACGAAGATAAAAACTACAAAGCCTGTTCATTGTTCAGGTCGAAGAAAACCATCCACGAAAGTCTGGTTCGACGTCGCGAGATGTCGGGAAACCAGTTTGATTCCCGACATCTTCGAAGCAGACCCTGATCTCCAGCCAGAACAATCAGTTGATGAAGATCACTTCTTCGTCTCCGAGGCCAACGACGCCGAACAAGAGATGGTCACACCGGCTCAGAGGTCCGTGAGTACTGAAACCCCCCTCCCGAAAAAGACACCGAAGGCTCCAGTAAACCCTCGCCCTCCAGCGCAGGGCCGACACCGGCAACATGTTTCAGAAGCCGGGTATGAAACCTAAACAAAAAACTTCGGGCTCGAGCCAACCCCATTCTGGTGCCGAAAAGTCCTCCTCTGCACCAAAGCAACAAGTCAAACACTTGCCCACACCAAAGACCGTCTCGCTGCCGGAGCCCTCGGTATTGAAGCATAGCAAGGATAAACACTCGGAACCGAAGAAATGGTGGAGCCGAAAAAAGTTTTGGAGCTGCAAAAACCTAAAGAGTCTAAGACCCCACGGAAAGCCTCACAAGCTCCCCCCAAAATATTCAACACCCAACAAAGACATTTTGCCCAATCAGCCTGAACCTGGTTTGGCAGAGCCAAAGCAAACAAGCATTTGCAATGCAATCGTACTCGCCTTTGTGACCTTATATGCAGTTAGCTATGCAGCACATTTGCCTGAGTGCTGAAATATCTACTGTTCTTTAACATGGGAGGGAAAGGAAGCACCAAACTGCGTGACACTCCAGGTATGTGAACACATGGAGAGAAATATTGCCTTTCAGCTGGAAATGGTATAGTCCAAAGCTCTGTTTTTAATATAAAATCAGGGCCTTCGGTTGTCATATCACTGAAAATACAAGATTTGAAAAAAATATTATTGTCTACGAGTTCTCGTGGAAGACAATTTCTATGGACTGGAATCCAGAGAATTCTAAAGTGATTCTGGTATTTTACTGACCTCTACTGGTCAATTCCTATCAAGACAATTAAATAGAGGCAGTTGAACAGAAAAAAAGTCCCTAGGGGGAAGCAGACAAGCCCTAGGGCTGATCTCCAGAGCCCACAAAGTACATGCACATATAAGTATATACTAAAGTATATACAAGAGGTCTCGAATGCTCGACCTAAAAATTCTTTTTATTGATCCAAACACGGGCAAACTAGTCACCAAGCCTTCAAAAAAAGAGGGAACTGAACTCTGTAGAACAACCTACTATACAAACTACAGGACATGGGCACTAACACGTCCCCACCTCCTTCTCCCCCTCCAGATAATCCACATCTATTGATTTCTCCACCACACTCCCCACAACCTATATTTTCACCTCAACCATCAGATAGTGAGGATGACGCGGGTAGCGATATAGATTCACATGGGGATGATGATTCACATAACATCCCACTTGACGTAGACCCTTGGGGTGAGTACAATACAGATCCTGACTCACCAGAGGACAACACTGGTTCCGCCAACTAATCAACATGGTTGCCAAATACCACGGGGTCCCCTTACATTCCGACCCCCTAGATGAAGATTTGTTGCTGGAAACCTTCGCGCCCTCGCAAAAATCGACAAACACCCAATGTTAAAAGGCTTGCTAAAACATGCCCCAGAAGTTTTTAAGGACCCAGTCAGATCCAGGGTTCTCAATCCCAGGGTGGATTAAAAATACAAGGCAGCTCCCAATGACTCAATTTACATTAAAGGTCAGATTCCCTTGGATTGCCTTGTGGTAACTAACGCACGCAAGCGTGCAAACTCAGTACAGGCGACACCCCCCTTCTGATAAAAATCCAAATTAATTGACGCATCTGGGTAACATATTGCATTACAGGCTGGAAACCATTGGCAGATTGCCTATTCCAAAGCTTTATTGGCCAGGTACGACAGGGCTCACTATGACTAGCTTGAAAAACTCATGGAACACCTTCCTGACTAGTGCAAACAAAAAGCCTACAACCTTATCCAAACTCCTTACCAACACCTCAATAAAATGTGCACTGGATGCGTCCGATACCGCATCTTGCGCAATTAACACTAGTGTCTTGTTGCGTAGACATGCTTGGCTACGAGTTTCTGGTTTCAAGCAGGAGTTTCAAACTGCTATTTCTGAAAGGAACAGGTTAGTATTAGATTCCTTACCTTAGAATATCCCCAGGCATCAGTCTGGATCCGGAAACTTTTGCGTAGCAGTACACCTGCGCGTCGGTAGGCGTCGTCTGCGGCTCCGCATCCATCGTCGGCATAGTTGGCGCTGGGATGATGTCGCCGGAGTACTTAGACGCCACCCTCGCGTGCTGACGTCGGTTCTTCTTTTTTTCCGCGCCAGCAAGCTTCGATCCGGAAAAAGTGGTACCCTTTAGTCATTTTTTGACTAAACTTTTTCGATTCTTTTTGATCTGTTTTAAGACTCCATCGGTGCCGTTAGGGATGCCCGGGTTCAAACCCTGTGCCGACTGCAACCGACTGATGTCGGTTACCGACCCACATCGCCGGTGCCTGTATTGCTTAGGGGCCGTCCACGATGACAAATCGTGCCCCGACTGCCGGGCCTTGACGTCGAAAGCTAGGCGGGAGCAGTCCCGTAAGCGCCTCGAGCTCCGGCAGTAGGCCCCGCGCCGCTCAAGATCCCGGTCCAGGAGGAGGTCGAGGGACCGGTCGCGGGGCCGGAGTCATCACAGCTCGGAGAGTCGACACCATTCGTCGGGCTCCAAGTCCTCAGGTAAGAGGCACAAGAAGTCGAAGAAGCGACACCCTTCCCCCCCCCCCCATCGCTCCCGCGAAGGCGGCCGGGGGTTCGGGCAACACCGCCCACGCGGCTCTGCCGGAGCCGCAGAGGTCGCGGCCTGCTCCATACCTGACTGGGAGCCCAAGCGGGCCGGGTGCTTCGGCCCCGGCGCCGTAGGGTGCTTCACCCCGGCGCCGTCTGGTGCTTCGGCCCCGGCGACTTCGGTCCGACGCCGCAGGGCCCCGCCGGATCAGTCGGAACCGGGTCGCCGCTGGTCGACCTAACGACCCCTCTGCCGGCGTCGACTCCTAGGGTATCGCCCCCGTCCCCGATTTTCCCCCCCCCAGGCCCCCTCGATCCGGTTCCGGATTAGACGTCGAGAGAAGTGCACTACTGCTATAATCCGGCCCCATCATTTGAACCTGAGTACCAGGAGATGGAGGGCGAGGCGGATTGGGAGGGGTCTGAGGACCCTCTGGTACGGGAGTGCCAGTCTTTTCAGGACTGGGCAGGTGAGCTAGGGGAGGCCAGTAGTTTGGACACTTCGCCCGACACTGGATTTGTCTCCCCTCCTACCGTGGCTACGGAGGAGGGGGCTGCCTACAGTGTGGTGTTGACGAGGGCAGCCAAGGCCTTGTCTCTTGAGCTCCCCGTCGCTGCCGTGAGGACTAACCTCCTCACTGAGGTCCTCAAACTGCAGGCAAGCTCTTCGGAGCCTAGACTGCCGTTCAATGAGGCCTTAACTGACGTTCTGTTGGGCACTTGGTCCAGGCCCGCTACAGGTCCCCCTGTAGATAGGAACGTGGCCAGACGCCACCGCCCGGCCCCAGGCGACCCTTGTTTCCTGTCCACCCACACCTTTTGAGATTATCCAGGCCTCTAATTCCCAGACCGCATTCCCCACATCTCACCCTGATCGGGAATCCAAAAGGTATGAACAGGACGGAAAAAATATGTTCTCCTCACTTAGTTTGGGGTTGCGGTCGGTCAACACCGCTTGCCTTTTGGGCCGTTATATCCACTCTCTGTGGGACACGGTCGCGGACGTGCTGCCACAATGCCCGGACGAGGCCCGAGTTAAACTCGCCCAAGCCCTTGCGGAGAGGCGAGATGCGGCCCGGTATTCCATTCAATGTGGGCTGGATACCATGGACCCGCTAGGCAGGACGATTGCAACGACGATGGCGGTTCACCGCCACGCCTGGCTGAGGTCCGCCAATTTTTCGGCTGATGTCCAGAACACCTTTATGGACATGCCGTTTGATGGCCGCGCCTCTTTGGCGACAAGGCAGATAGTGCGCTTGAGGGCTTTAAGGACTCCAGGGCTACGGCCAAGTCCTTGGGCCTGTCGGCCCCTCGCCAGCAAATTGCTGCCTTTCGCTCCTTTCGTGGCCAACAAAGGGGCACCCCCACACGTCCTGCCAACCACGGGCCGCAGACTAACATCCAGCGCGGTGGCGGACGTGGTAACCGCCGTGGCGGTGCCCGGGGACAACGATGAGGCCAGTCCACATCCACCCCCGCAGCATCCGCCTCAAAGCCTTCCTAGTCCGAGCTTTCAGGCCCATTTAACGCCAGTGGAGGGCAGGGTTCTACATCACCTCCACTGGCGCGACATCACATCGGACAGGTGGGTGCTGCAAATCGTCCGAAGGGGCTACTCTCTCCCCTTCGAGGCGACCCCTCCAGCTATGCCACGCATCGGGGGGTCACTTGCAACTTCTGCAAGAGGAAGTTACGGCCCTCTTGGCCAAGGGGGCCATCGAGGGCGTTCCTGGGCCAGAAGTAGGGTGTGGTTGTTACTCCCACTACTTTCTGGTTCCCAAGAAGGGCAAAGGGGGCCTACGCCCTATCTTGGACCTGCGGAACATCAACGGCTTCCTCCAGAAGGAGAAGTTCAAGATGCTGACTCTGGCTCAGGTCTTAGCTGCCCTAGACCCGGGAGACTGGATGGTAGCGTTGGACTTGCAGGACGCTTATTTTCACATCCCTGTCCTGCCGGTCCACTGGCGCTACCTGCGGTTCACGGAAGGCCACAAGCACTTTCAGTTTACCGTGCTCCCCTTCGGCCTTACCAGCGGCCCTCGGGTGTTCACGAAAGTGATGGCTGTGGTCGCAGCTCATCTGCGCAGATTAGGGGTGTCAGTCTTCCCCTATCTCGACGACTGGTTGTTGAAGGCAGGCTCGCCCCAGACAGTCGTCAGCTACCTCCAGACTACGGACGACCTCCTGCACCTGCTGGGGTTCTCCATCAATGTGCCGAAGTCACACCCGTGCCCCTCTCAGAAGCTCCTCTTGATTGGAGCGGTTCTAGACTCGGCGCAGTTTCGGGTTTATCCTCCCGAACAGCGGGTTTGGGATATTCAGGCTCTGATTCCGATCTTTCAGCCTTTATCCCGAGTCTCGGTCAGGTTGACGCTGCGGCTTCTTGGGCTGATGGCCTTCTGCATTCTTCTGGTGCATCACGCGAGGTGGCGGATGTGGGCTCTGCAGTGGGACCTGAAGTTTCAGTGGCCCCAGCATCAGGGCAACTTGTCCGACCATGTCTTGATCTCGGAGGGCACTGCAAGACAGTGCAGTGGTGGCTCACGGACCGCGATTGGGTCAGCGGCAGATCCCTCTCCCTTCCCCAACCGGTGCACGTAGTTGTGACAGATGCGTTCCTCCTGGGCTGGGGGGCCACATGGGAGAGGCGGAGATCAGAGGCCTCTGGTCTCCGGCGGAGTCCCGGCTGCACATCAACCTTCTGGAGCTGCGGGCGATTCGACTTGCACTGAAAGCATTCCTCCCCTCTGTCTGGGGGAGTGTAGTTCAGGTGTTCACGGACAACACCACCGCCATGTGGTACTCCAACAAACAGGGCGGGGTGGGGTCGTGGACCCTATGCCAGGAGGCTCTGCGTCTCTGACAATGGCAGGAACATCAAGGCGTGACCCTGGTGGTTCAACACCTGGCAGGTTCCCTGAACGCCAGGGCAGACGAACTCAGCCTTCGGTGCATGATGGACCATGAATGCCGTCTGAACTCGGACGTGGCACAAGGTCTCTTTCAGCATAGGGGAGAGCCTTGGTTAGATCTATTCGCCACAGAAAAGAACGTGCAATGTCATCAGTTCTGCGCGTTGGAATTTCCAAGGCGGCACTCGCTCGGAGACGCTTTTCAACGCGAGTGGAGCTGCTGTCTGTTGTACTCCTTTCCGCCTATACGACTTCTGCCCAGAGTGCTGAAGAAGATCAGGCGCGACCGGGCCCAAGTCATCCTTGTTGCTCCGTATGGGCACGAAGATATTGGTATCCCAAGCTACTCAGCATGTCAGTCGATCCCCCGATTCATCTGCCTCTTCAGGAGGACCTTCTGTCGCAGCAGCAGGGGACGGTCCTCCACCTGAACCTGTCCAGCCTCCACCTCCATGCGTGGAGATTGAGCGGCGACAGTTGAGGCCATTTGACTTGCCTCCTGAAGTCTGCGATGTGATTCTGGCAGCCAGATGTCCCTCCACAAAATCCATATACGCCTGCAGGTGGAACAAATTTGTGGCATGGTGCACAACAAAGGCTGTGGATCCACTCTCTGCCCCCCTTTCTGAGGTTCTCCTCTTTCTTCCTTCTCTTGCCCAGCAGGGCTCTGCTCTGGGCACTCTTAAGGGCTACCTCTCTGCCATTTCCGCCTTCTTAAGGCTCTTTGATCAGGCCTCTCTTTTCAAGTCCTCAGTTAGTTGTAAATAGGTTCTTGAAGGGCATCACTCATATGTTTCCCCCTGTTCCTTTCGTGATGGCTCAGTGGGACTTGAATCTTGTTCTGACTTATCTGATGTGCGCTCCCTTCGAGCCACTTCATAACTGTCCTCTTTGTCTTCTCACTCTTAAGACTGCATTCCTGGTTGCCATCACCTCTGCCAGGAGAGTGAGTGAGCTCCAGGCCCTTACTTCACAACCTCCTTTCCTTATTGTCCATCCGGACAAAGTTGTGTTGCGGACGCGACCCTCTTTCCTACCCAAGGTAGTCACAGCCTTCCACATCAGGCAGTCCATCACCTTGCCCACCTTCTTTCCGCCTCTGCATCCCTCGAAAGAGGAAGAGAGTCTCCACCGTCTGGATCCAAAACGTGCACTCTCATACTATCTGGATCGCACACGCCAGTGACCGACTCTTTGTTGGTTACATAGGCGCTAAGAAGGGACGGGCGGTGCCCAAACGGACCATTTCTCGATGGGTCATTTTGTGCATCAAGGCTTGTTATTCACTGGCTAAAAAGGAGCTTCCTGTGGGGCTGCGTGCCCATTTCACTCGGGCCACGGTGGCTACTACTGCCCTGGGTCGGGGAGTCCCCTTGCAGGACATCTGTCAGGCAGCTACGTGGGCCTCGCTGCACACTTTCGCAAGACACTACTGCCTGGACAGCCAAGTCCGGAGAGATGGCTTTTTTGGCCGTTCCGTTCTCCAGGACTTCCTGGTGTGATCTTGGTTCGCAGACCCACAACCGGGGTTGGTATTGCTGGGGTATCTATTCTAAGGTAAGGAATCTAATACTAACCTGTTTCTTTCAGATGCACAAGTTACTTACCTTCAGTAACGATATATCTGTAAGAAACAGTAGTTAGTATTAGATTCCTTACCGCCCCACCCATCCTCCCCTTTCTGCGAACCGATATCTAGGGTTAAGGTCATCCCTTTTCAGGGCCCTAGTTTTATGGCACCAGTGTTGGTTTTTATCATGGCTCTGCGTTTCTGGCGCGGAAAAGCTGTGTATAAGAACGGACGTAAGCGCCCGAGTGCTATGTCCAAGTACTCCGGCGACGTCATCCCGGCGCCGACGACGGACGTGGAGCCGCAGACGACGCCGACCGACGCGCAGGGGTACTGCTACGCAAAAGTTTCCGGATCCATTCTGACGCCTGGGGATATTCTAAGGTAAGGAATCTAATACTAACTACTGTTTCTTACAGATATATTGTTACCAAAGGTAAGTAACTTGTGCTTTAAATCAACCGTTTGATCAGCAACATCTTTTCTGGCCCACAGTTGATACATCCCTAGAAAAGAAGAAGGATACCAAAACTGCTAAGTCTATGGGGACCTTACAGTTTCCTTCTCCTTGAGGCTCTTTTCGCCTCTCCTTCTATAGAGACGGCCCCAAAATCATGGGTTTAGAACATCCCTCCTCCTCCTACGAGAGCCCCACTCAAACATCCACAAAAGCATACTTTTGCGGAGGTTACAGAGGCAACAATAATAAAGGGGGAGTTTGTGACAACAATATCCGGACCCCCCTACCACTAAACAGTGACTTTCCTGCAATCCACCTCCCCGGTCATCCCACTCCTGTCGGGGGACATCTCTTACAGTTCCTACCTCTCTGGAATTCCATCACAACAGACAAGTTGGTAAGACAAATTATCCTGTATGGTTATTGCCTGGAACTCACTTCTACCCCTCCAAACATTCCTCCCAGACAGCGTCCCATGTCCTCAGAACATCTAACACTTCTCAAAAAAGAGGTTCTCTCTCTATTACAAAAACATGCAATAGGACCAGTCCCCTTGCCTCTTCAAGGCCAAGGGGTTTACTCCCTGTATTTCCTAATCCCAAAAAAGATCGCCGGCTCCTTCAGGCTCATACTGGACCTCATACCGCTAAACCTCTACCTTCTGTCAGACCACTTTCACATGGTCACTCTCCAACAGGTGCTCTCACTACTTCAACAGGCCGACTTTCTCTGCACTCTGGATCTAAAGGACGCCTACTTCCATTTCCCATTCACTCTGCTCACAGGAAATATCTCAGGTTTCTGGTAGATGGTCAACACTACCAAAAGTCCTCCCATTCGGGATCATTACAGCACCCAGAGTCTTCAACAAATGCCTCACAGTAGTTGCAGTCCACTTAAGGAGACCGCATTTTCAAGTCTTTCCTTAACTGGACGACTGGCTAATAAAAGCTAAATCACACAGCAGCTGTGTGCAACACACATACAACACAATTCAGCTGCTTCACAGCTTGGGATTCACAGTAAACCTCGCCAAATCCCATTTCCAACCGTCCAGCATACAACAATACCTAGGGACTACAATAGACTCTTCAAAAGCTAAGTCAGAATAAGCGCCATACAGGCTCTAATCCAAAAATTGCATCCTCAACATTCACTACCAGCGCAAGTGTTCATGCAGTTATTCGGGATGATGGCCTCCTGTATTCTCCTCGTCCCTTATGCAAGACTACAAATGCGTCCCTTACAGTAATGTTTTTTACGTCAGTGGAACCAGGCTCAAGGTCAGTTGACAGATCTGGTTTTGGTGGACGCCCGCACCCATCGCTTTCTTTAGTGATGAAACACACTAAACCTTTCCAAAGGGCGGCCGTTCCTCGACCCGTTTCCACAGACAGTGCTAACAGCAGACGCATTGCTCATTGGCTGGGGAGCTCATCTTCAAACCCATACTATCCAGGGCACGTATGCCCCATAAACTACCTGGAATTGTTTACAATATTCCTAGTGCAAAAATCCGTTCAACTCCACCTCCTAGGCAACGCTGTCCTGGTCCGTACAGACTACATGACAGCAATGTACTACATACAGAAACAGGGGGGAACACACTCTGCAGCTTTCACACCTAGCTCAGAGCATATGGAGATGTGCAGCTTTCACACCTAGCTCAGAGCATATGGAGATGTGCCATTCCGCAAAACATATATCTCCTTGCAGAACACCTCCCAGGTGTGCACAATCAGATCGCAGATCTGCTCAGTTGTCAAACACAGCAGATCCACGAATGGGAACTCCATCCTCCAGTTCACCGTCCATTCTTTCACATGTGAGGCCACCCAGAAATAGATTTGTTCGCCACACACCAAAACGCAAAATGCCCAACCTTCGCGTCCATGTATCCAAACCCATTGTCCAAAGGCAATGCGCTATGGATGAACTGGTCAGGCAAATTTGCTTAGGCTTTTCCACCTCTCCCACTCATTCCGTTAGTGTTTTGGGAACTCAAACAGCATTCCATCACAATGATCCTGGTTACTCCAACATGGGACCGACAACCATGGTTCACAACCCTATTGGAACTATCAGTAGTTCCTCATCAGAAACTACTTCTCTCACCCAAGCTTCTCACTCAGAACCATGGAGAGATGAGACACCCAGATCCCAATCAACTCAACCTTGCGATCTGGCACCTGAGGTCTTAAAGTTTGGCTACCTAAATCTTCCGCCAGACTGTATGAATATCATTAAAGAAGCTAGATGCCCTACCACAGGAGCATGATATGCAGCAAAATGGAAACGATTTGTCATTTATTGCACAAACAAATAAATCCATCCATTAGATGCTTCTATTCAGATTATCTGCTACCTCTTACATCTACAACAATGTAACCTAGCATATACATCTACTAGGCTACATCTAGCTGCTATAGCAGCCTTTCCCCAAAACAGACATTTGTCTTTGTTTCAAGTGCCTGCTATCAAAGCTTTTATGGAAGGACTTACGAGAATAATTTCACCCAGAGGCCCGCCCTCTCCAATTTATCGTGTATCCGGAGTAGTACCCGTATGAGCTACAGATGTCCAATATGCAGGAAAGAGATCGTCTGAGAGAGGCCATGTATAGGAGGACATCGTCTGTGTATAGCGATATACAATCCTAGTTGTCGGCAGTCCAGCGGAGCCCGCGAATGACCTGGTCTTGTCGTACCCAGGCTGCCAGGGGCTCTGCAATCAGGGCAAAGAGCAGCAGTGATAACGGGCAGGCCTGTTGCGTGCCCCGGTGCAGTGGGAACTCTCCGGATATGTGTCCATTCGCCACTACATGCACTAGGGGATTGGTATATAGCAACCTAATCAAGGAACAAAATGTTGGTCCAAAACCCATTTTTTTGAGGTCGTCAAAAAGGAAGGGCTATTCGACCGTATCGAAGGCCATTCGCGCGTCTAAAGACTGCACGATGGCTTCTTGTATAGTGTGTTTGTGCCTAGGACGTTATGGAGGTGTCGCAGATTTAGAGCCGTATTTCTCCCTGGCATGAATCCTGATTGGTCTGGGGTTTTAATTTGGCTACGTATGGCGCAAGTATATTGGCTGGAGTCTTGGCCAATATCTTGGCTTCAGCATTAATCAGCGACATGGGCCTATATGAGGTACACTCCCTTGCAGGCTTACCAGGTTGTGGATGGCCCCTATAGTTGCCATTCTTTGATCCAGTGGTAATTCTCCCACCTCTAAGCTGGTTTCAAAGTTCCCCACAAGATAGGGCGCGTGTGTTGTTGCATTACGTTTGTACCATTCTATGGGGTCACATTAGGGCCAAGGGCTTTTCCTGACTGAATTTTATTGATTGCTATCGCTAACTCTTCCATCGAGAGCTCTGCCTCTAGAAGCTGGGGCTCAGACTCTGTAAGTTTAGAGAGTCGGAAATCGCAGAGGAAATCCTCTGCCTCATCCTGGTTTTTATTGTGTTGTGTTTTCAGATGTTATTGAACTTCTAAATGTTTTACACATATTCTGTAATTAAGCCTGTTTGCTCTCTGCCATAGCTTACATGGGCTAAGAAATTAAATGAAAAGTGGATTTATAAAGTGCGAACAAATACCCGAGGGTGTCTAGGCGCTAGCTCACAGAACATCTGAACACTGAGACCTGACCTGCAAGATCAGAGATTGAAAAGCCAGGTTTTTAATGTTTTTCTTAATGCCAGTAGCTGAGTTTCCCTTTTTAGATCTCAGGGAAGAAAGTTCCATAGTCTGGTGGTGCCGACCAGAAAGCTTCTGCTGCCCCAGGCGGTTTTCTTAAACCTAGGATCACAAAATAATGGGCTGAGGAAAATCGAAGCGACCGAGTTGGGACGTAAAAAACTTGGTTCGCACCATGTATTGCTTTGGAAGCGATGCATAGAGCCTTAAACTCAATACGTCTCTTTACTGGGAGCCAGTGTAGTTGCAGCAGATTTATGGTTGGGAATATCCAACAGTATACGAGCAGTGGCGTTTTGCACGATCTGAATGTTGGTGAGGCATTTTTTCCTCAGATTGACGAAATGACCATCACAGTAATCAACTCTAAACAGAACCGAAGCTGAGATTACAAGTTTATTGTGATCATAGGGAATAAAAGGAAAGACTTTTTTAAGAAGGTTTAATATATAAAAGGATGCTGAGGTAACGGTTTTCACAGGGCCTTTGAACGTAAGCTTGAAGTCAAAGGTGGCTCCCAAGTTCTTCACTTTGTTTGTTGGAATGGGAAGAGAGCCTAGTTCCTTAGACCAGTAAGAATGTGACCAAAAAGACGTGTTGCCTCTGAAAACGAGAACCTCGGTTTTATTAGAGTCAAGTTTTAAACAGTTCAGAGCAATCCATGCAATGTGCAGCTCATGTTTAAATAACTGAAACCTTTACATGCCTTTATTTGGAAGATTCTGCAAAGCTTTGTTGACGACCTCCGCAGAGAAAAAAGACTGGCTTTCTTGGAGACTGTTCAAGGAGGACTACTAGCTTTAATCAGACCATCTGTACCTCCATAAATGAAGTAGAACTAACCATATCAGAATTCTGCCACTTTGAGAAGATCCTTGTGGCTGAGTCTCTCTGGCTTAAAGTTGGGTGCACAGTTCAAGATCATGAACCTATCATTCACTGTATCAGTCGTGAACCTTCCCTTCAGTGGTTCAGCCTTTCAGTTGGAAATAAGTGCCTTAGACCTTTTTTGAAGTGCATGGCAGTGGTGATGCTTTTCTTCACAAATAGAAAATATTCACCCACCCATAGTTGAACAATTAGCTAATAAGGACTTGCACAGTTGAGACACCTCTCCAAGGTCTGAGCGTGTCTGTTGCCCTACTCTACTGCTTAAGCCTGCATATTTTAAATAAATCCACAAGGGCTCCAGTTCAAATTGTCCAAGATACAAAAAAAAGTTAAAGTATGTTTTTCGGGGGTTTGGAGAGTTAGAGGGAGAGTTAACCATTTTTCAGAAAATGTCTCCAAATTCAAATGACTCCTTCCCTAACTGCTCACAAAATGTTATCACTGCTGGGTCGAATTGACTCCTGTTTTTACATTTTCCAAATTCGGTGCTTCATTTCAGGTCTCTGCAATAATGCATGGAAGGTAAGTGGCCAGACGAATTATTAATAAATCTTTTGACAAAGCTGTCTCTTCTATGCCTGTGCAAATAGTCGAATCCACTGAAGGGAGCCCCATTTTATCAGGATCTCAAATCTCAAACCTTTGTGACAGATGCCTCCTTATTAGGCTGGGGAGACAGTATTTAGACGATGACGGTGCAAGGTACGTAGTAGAACAAGAAATGCCTTTTGATGAAGCAGAGGGCAGATCATCAAACTCATCAGACATTCCTTCCTCCTCTGACATTGGAGAGGATTATGATTATCCAGTATTATGGGAGTCTTTCATAGATTCACATGCCTGAATCATTCCCCGTCATCGGAATGGGAGTCCCCGGTACATAAATAAAGTAATGTCCCATAGACATGTAGATAACTAGGCCTCACATTAGTAACATATCCATGTCCTTTTGCAGAAAGGACCAAACTCTAGAAAAGAGCCAATCAGCTACCACCTCCCTCTAGAACCCTCCTGGAAGGAACTTCAGTCCCTCAGATTTTCTACTGCACGTTGTGCTAAGGGAGTCTCCTCTGAGCTCTGCTCAGATTTTTCTTCACAACTGGTTTCCAGTGTTATTGGATATCTTATCCTGTTTCGTCTGTGACTTCTGATACCATCATGGCTGACACACCAAAAAAAAGGTCTTTTTAGATCCTGTGGTTCATGTGGAAAGAAAAGGTTACATGTTGATGACCAGCATAAAGACTGCCTATATTGCCTGTATCCGGACCATTCTTCTAAAGACTGCAAGGTATGTCGTACCTTTTCCACTAAAACCCTCAGACCGTGAAGGAAGCCTTTTGATCTGGCTCCAAAGGCTGAAAGACCGGGGCCACCTTGAATCTTGTGAGGAAAGTGAAGGTTCTTCAGTCTCCTCAAGATCTTCTCTAAAGAGACCAAGGGTGGCTTCTCCTAGCCCTATGGCTCCTCCTCAAAGGAAGACATTAAAGAAGTCTTCAGAGGTTCTATCCAAGGCAACTTCTGTGAAAGTTTCCTCTCAGGAAGTTCACACCTTCAAAAAGCCTGCTTTGACACCATCGACGACGGCATCGTCGACGACATCTACATCGACGAGAAAAGCTGTCTACTGCTTCACATGTATCTACAGCGACGACGACTGTTTCTACGTCGTCATTATCCTCATCGACGACTACGACCCCATCGTCGACGGCAGGTAAGACTTTGTCATCGACGATAGCCATCAAGAAATCCCCGTTGACGTCGAAGACTCCGTCGACGCTGACCTCGCTGATGACTGGATCGGCGACTAAGCCAATACCGTTGACATCGGCACCATCGACGAAAGCATCATCGACGAAGGCACCGTCGACGAAGATACAGTCGATGACAGGGATGTCTCCACCGTCGACGGCTGCCCCGTCGACGATGACTTTACCTTCTACGACACCCGTCGACGACCGTGCCGTCGACAGCCTCGTCAGCTATGATGGATTCTGGTCTCCAAACCACATGTGTACGCCTAAGATTCACAAAAAAGGCACTCACACCGGCTTTAACATCGCCACGCAGAGTTCAACCGCTGCCTCAACCTATGGTTTGCCTGCCAGCCTCTTTAGTTACTGACTTAAGATACCTTATTCAAGACTACAAGCAAAGGTTTCCAGAGTCACCTGCTCCTCTGCCTACCACAGTATCTCCTTCACCAAGACCATGGCCTCCACCTTTAAATATTCAGCCTGACTTCTGATGAGGAAGAGGAAGACCAGCAGGAAGGGGGAGAACTGTAAGATGCCCAATCTATGCATGGTGACTGGGATAACTTTGTCATTCCCTCTCCCGCGTCTCCAGTGCTTGCGCCCGCAGATTCTCCACCAGGTGACATTGGAGGATTCCATAATGTAGTTGAGAGGGCCGCTCAACGTTTTAAAATAGCAATGGTCTCTCAAGAACAAGACTGTTTCTTGTATGATTTTAAAGAACCTCTCAAAAAAGCAGTGAGATCCATACCCATTATTGATTGTTTATGGACTCAGGGTGTTTAAGTCATGCAGAACCCTTCCTCCGTACCTCCGGTGGTACCTAGATTGGATAAAAAGTATAGAGCACCTGATACTGCAGCGGCTTGTTTGATAGAGACCCCAAACCGGACTCAGTAGTGACGCAGGCGGCGCAGAAGAATTCCAGAAATTCTTCTGCCCCATTATCGGCACCTCCGGATAAGGAAGGCAGGAGGTTACACAACATTGGGAAGCGGTTCTCCTCAATGTCTGCAATGACGGTGAAGGCAGCCAATGCCTTAGCGCTCATGGGACACTACAATAGACAATTATGGGCAGATATAGCCCCATATCTATCGGAATTACCAGATACATCCAAAGAGGAGGTAAAGAAAATGTTACTAGAGGGTGAAACCTCGGCATCAGAAATAATAGACTGTGCGATGGATTTCGCTACGACTGGTTTCCGACAGCTGGCTGGAGCAGCAGTCTTGCGACGGCAAGGGTGGCTAAGAGCAACTTCCTTTCGTCCCGAGGTGCAAACGAAAATATTGGATATGCCCTATGATGGCCAATTGCTCTTCGGCTCCAAAATTGATGAAGAGCTACAAAATATAAAGAAGGACATGGACACTGCTAGGGCTCTAGGTACTCTCCAGTACAAGAACCAGTCCTTTTGTGGGTCTAGAGGAAGAGGACAGTCCTCTTATAGAGGAAACTATCAATACAGGTCTTCATACTCTTCAGGCCAGAGTCGACCCCAATATCAGCAACGCCAGCAACATGGACAACAATCTTCTTATGGCAAGTCGTCCTTTCGTGGTAGAGGACAGCGGAAAAACAATGGGCGTAGACAATGACATGTCTCTTCAGCCAGTCCCGGATTCGTTTCCCTCATCAAAAATTGGAGGAAGGATTTCCCATTTCTTAACAAATTGGAAAAACATTACCACGGACCGTTGGGTCCTTCAATTGATTCAATTCGGCCATTCTCTGGAATTCACGCATATTCCACCCCAAACTCCTCCACGCCCAATGAATCCCAAAAATCTACGGCTGCTTGTCCGAGAAGTCTCTCTTATGCTCCAGAAAGGGGCAATAGGAAAGGTAAATCCGTCTCAACGAGGAAGGGGATTTTATTCTCGCGTCTTTTTAATTCAGAAAAAAGAGAAGAAGTGGAGACCGATTTTGGACCTCATGGCCCTCAACAAATTCCTGAAGAAGCAGTCGTTTCGCATGGTAACGATCCAGGAGGTCTTACAACTCCTGGAAGTGGACGATTACATGACGTCTCTGGACCTCCAGGGCGCTTACTTCCATATCCCAATTCACAGAAATCACAAAAAATATTTGCGATTTGCAGTGGCAGGCAGACACTTTCAATTTCGCGTCCTGCCCTTCGGGCTCAAGTCTGCACCTCGCATCTTCACGAAGTGTCTCTCCCCAGTAGCTGCATATCTCAGGCAGCACCATCATCAAGTCTTTCCGTATCTGGACGACTGGCTGATCAAGACTCCATCCTTAAAAGACGCATCCAGGTCTTCCAACCTTGTCTGCAACTTTTCAATCATTTAGGACTCACGCTCAATCGGTAGAAATCAATCCTTCTACCTTCTCAGCGCATCAATTTCCTAGGTGCAAACTTTGACACACGACAAAGGATAGCCTTCCCCTCTCAAGAGAGAAAGAACAAGCTTTTGACGCTGGCTATGCGTGTAACTTCAAAGAGGACCTTAACAATCCGACTTTTCAAATCTCTACTGGGGATGATGTCATCATGTATCCTCTTGATACCTCACTGCCGGTTACGGGTGCGCCTCCTCTAGGAGGCGCTCTCAAAACAATGGGTCCAATGCACAGGGTCTTTTGACGATCTCATCGAAGTAACTCCTCAGATGGTCAAGGCCCTACAATGGTGGATGTCTGCTCGAAACCTTTCTCAAGGTTTACCATTTCTGGTTCCGGCTACACCGCATGTCATCACAACAGACGCCTCCTTGGAAGGTTGGGGAGCGTTCCTTCAAGAGCTACAGATAAGCGGGAAGTGGTCCCCCTTAGAAAAGGGGCTCCATATCAATCTCCTGGAACTGCGGGCAGACTTCCTCGCCCTGCAAGCATTTCTACCAAGAATCAAAAGTTCTCTAGTGCTCGTCCGTACAGACAACACTACGATGATGCACTACCCCAACAAACAAGGAGGGACTCGCTCTATAACTCTCTCTCACGAGTCGCAGAAAATCTGGAGCTGGTTAATTGGACACAATATATCTCTTTGAGCGGAGTACGTCCCAGGCATGGAAAATGTACTTGCCGACTCATTAAGCAGACAGAGGTCAACATCTCACGAATGGGAACTGGATCAAGGAATCCTCAACCAAATCTTCTCCCAATGGGGCACTCCTCGGATTGACCTGTTCGCCACAAGATCCAACACCAAAAGGCCACACTTTGCAAGCTGGCATCCTCAGAAAGGTTCCTAGGGAATGCATTTTCGATCGCATGGTGAAACGTCTTTGCATACGCCTTTCCACCATTTCCAATGATTCCCAGGGTCCTCAGAAAGTTGAATGCGGAGCCTTGTAAACTCATTCTGATAGCCCCAACGTGGCCACGCCAACATTGGTTCACGGAACTCCACCGCCTATCTCTGGAGCCGCCGATCCGCTTGAAGCAGTTCCCATCTCTCCTCACAATGAGCAACCAGCAAGTCCAGCATCCGAATCTAGCCTCTCTCAAATTAGCGGCTTGGCTTCTGAGTTCAGAGAACTTCAGAATTTGAATATTACACCAGACTGTTGGGCCATCCTGGCTCGAGCACGGGCGGATAGTACCAACAAAACATACTCTTTAAAATGGAAGAGATTTTGCATCTGGTGTAAGGCTCAAGGTATACATCCTTTCCCTTCCTCTCCAGAACAGATACTGCCTTATCTTCTCCATCTGGCAAACTCAGGCCTTGCTCATGCTTCAGTCAGAGTCCACTTGGTGGCAATCTCCCATTACAGAAAATCTCCTACTGGCCCTTCTCTTTGGTCCCACAGGCTGATCAAACAGTGTTTGAAAGGACTCTACAGAACCTTCCCTCCTGTGAAAATGTTGCCACCTACCTGGCACCTTAATACGGTCCTTAATCAGCTCATGAAGCATCCTTTTGAGCCAGTACACAGGGCTGACCTAAAATACCTCTCTTGAAAGACAGCCCTCCTGCTTGCACTCACCTCAACGAGGCGGGTGAGTGAGCTCCAAGCCCTCTCGATACAGGAACCCTTTCTGCAATTCAAGCAGGACAGAGTAATTTTGAGGACAAATCCTAAATTTATTCCAAAGTCTCATCGGACTTCCATCTCAACGAACCTGTGGTCTTGCGCTATTTCTTCTCGAATCCCAGTACTACAGCGGAAAGGTCGTTGCACACTCTAGATCTTAAAAGATGCCTACAATGTTATATTGTAAAGACAAAAAACTACAGAAAGTCGCATCAACTATTCGTGGCTTACAGCAGGCCCAGGAAGGGCCTCCCACTCGCCAAACAAAGTATTTCACGCTGGATTCTTTTTGTCCTGAACAGGCAGGGCAACCCCTGCAATCTAAAGTGAGAGCCCACTCTACCAGGGCCATGTCCACGTCTATGGCACTTTTTGCAGGAGTGCCGGTCATAGACCGTTGTAGAGCGGCAACATGTAAGTCACCACATACCTTCACTAGGCATTACTGCCTGGATACAGAACTCATGAAGGACGCTGCAGTGGGCCAAGCAGTACTTCGTCATCTCTTTCTGTAGAGGTGAGCCCTCTTTTCATCCCTCCATCCTTCTCAGGTATGCACATTTCTCTGTTGTATAATTTGATGGTATTTCTTACTAGCGAATGTGTATTTCTATTAGTCGTTTGATATGTTGTTATCTGATGACTTGTATATATTTCATACCATCCGAAATGAGCAGGATGACCACAATCCACTACCTCAGCAATAGAGACACAATGTTGCCAGGATTATTTTCTATGGAAACTCAAATTATGTGACATTAGATTTGAGCAAGAAATCTGACAATACAAGCGATCATTCTTCAACAACTGTGTTGTGTGTGTGTGTGTGTGTGTTTGTATATATATGTGTGTATATATATATATATATATATATATATATATATATATATATATATATATATATATATATATATGTATATGTATATATATTTATTTATTTATTTATTTATTTAGGAAGCCATTGGGCTTACAAGGCAAACTAGGCCCCAGTTGCGGTAGTTGATGTCATTTGGCACTGGTATCCTGGGGACCATCCTGTTATGGCTCTGCAAACAGACCAAGTACAGCGCTTTCCAACCTTGACTGTCAGGGTAGCGACGGCAAGCAGTCCAATGATTCTTGTTTAAAGAAGACAATTGCACAGAACACTCAACAGTCACCCAACAGACACAATAATATAATATGCAGCCCAATGCTTATCCTTTTTTTAAAAAGAAAGTACTTTAAATCTTAAATCAGAACTCAATACTACACAGTTTAATGAGAATGTATAAAGGGTTGTAATCCAAGTTGCATTTAACAGGACGGTACAACACTCACTCTGCCATTGTTTCCTTTCCCTGCTACGGTTGGGATTCTACAGCTACTATGACGAATGTTGTATGGCTTAAGCATACAGCAGGCACAGGTGGAGATAGTCATATTCTCTCACAGGTCAAATGCAACTCATTTTATTGTCTCCTACCTCTTCTGCGAAAGTATCAGGGGTGTGCTGCAGAGTCGTATGCGCGCATTTAGTCTCTTGCCTAAAGTGCAGACTAAGCCTTGGGCTTACTTGCTGGTTATCAAGACAGATGCAACAATGTGGCTTGTGTGGGTTGTCCACTGCCTTCATGATAGCAGCTCCTCTTCTGTGGGACTGCCACATCAACTTCCCCTCAGAACAGTGTTTACTGGATGATTTCAATAAGGTGGTCCAGTGGGGAAAACCTCAGCTTTGGCTACAGCACATTCCGGGTCATTTGCAGATGGGGTTCAGATTCAGCAGTTGTTGCTTCAGGGCAAGTCATCTGTGGTGGTGGATCTTCTGCAGTTTTGGCCTCTGAGCGGATCACGGTTTTACAATTTTGTGGTGACATGGGGTCACTCTCTCTCACTTTGACAGTGACAGGACCAGTATTTCAAGCTCTCAATGGAATACTGGGTGATACAGTTGTGCCTCCTTTTTAACAGACTTGGTGTGACTCGCATTAGAACCATGCAGCGAGACTTGGGGAACCAACTCATAGCATGGCTCTCTCCTGGCTTTGCTCTACCTTTAGTTGGTGAACAAGCTGGACTGCCAACCCTGGAGGACCAATCACGCTCCTTCCCACTTGCAGGTGACTGGTAGATTTCTTCTGCTTTCAGGTGGACCCTGTGTTCCTCTAGCAGAAAGTGCAGACTTCAAGTGATGTCACCTCACTTTGGGAAACGGTCTGTCAGACACTCACCATGGTTGCGCAGCAGCTCTTCGAGTACTCTTTGGAGCACTCTTCTATGTAAATTAACTTTATTGCATGATTAAAAAAAACCTTTGCAAGTTACAGAATTTTAAGAAAAATATATAAAAAAATGTATGTAAAAGAGAGTATAAGATCATATGCGTTATGTAGATTGTTAAAATATATGAAAATGTACTTATAAAAAGAAAGAGCTAAAGTTCATGTCCGTTATACAGTAAGGTGGCAGTTGGAACTAGGCTAGTAATTATGCTGGTGAAAGTTCGCATACTTGGGTCTCCTTACAAAGTTTTTTTTCTGCTTGT
Source organism: Lissotriton helveticus (assembly GCF_964261635.1). Classification (NCBI taxonomy): domain Eukaryota; kingdom Metazoa; phylum Chordata; class Amphibia; order Caudata; family Salamandridae; genus Lissotriton; species Lissotriton helveticus. The sequence continues at coordinate 1,911,316,788 of NC_136061.1, read as the reverse complement.
TCCAAAAACCTTACTAGGGCACAGTTTAATTTAGTATTCCGAGGGTCGAAGCAAGCCAAAACTGCTGCTCTGCACGATCTAATCATGTTTGTGTTCCAGAGTTTCCTCAGGAGGGACCGTCTTTCGGTCAGCAGGTTTGGGAAGAGACAAAGAATGTGCAATATGTCTTCTTTGTGGTTCCCGCAAAGTCTGCAGTGTTCCTGACCATGGGCTCTTTTCCATTTTGGCAAGTGGACCAACAGGTTGATGACTCCCATTCTCAGCTTTAAAAAACTTAATTTTGTTCGTGCAGTGAATGGTTGAGTTAGGTACTCCTGTGGGGTCAACTGGACGTAGGATTGCAAGGACATCCATCCGTGACTTCTTTTTGCTAGCCGAGCCTTGTCTTCCACTGAAGAAAGCTTTTTTGTGCTTATTTTTGCTAGGCGTTTGAATTCATTATGGCTTACTTGCATGCCCAAAGGTCTTTCAGGCCTAGAGTTCCTAATCCTCTTTCCCAATATTCATGCCCTGCTCGCCATAGATTCATTTGAAGGCAGGACCATAGATGTTGCGCTAGGCTGCCTACCTTCGATGACCTCAATTTATGACAGCACGTTAGAAAACTCATGGCTCTGGCAAGTGATTGGTGGCAGATTCCCAGTTCCAACCTGATTTGGGCCGGTGATGTTTGAGTTGGTAGCTTGAACACTGTTCTATAAATTTTAGTAATCATTTTGTCCATTTGGACGCTGTCAAAGCCTTTCAGTGCCTCGCTTTCATAGGTTAATGTGGGAATAATTTTTGCTTGCGCTACCTGGATTGTTGGAGCAAATGTTGGGCCTTGTAGTTTCTTATGTATAGAACTGATTGCGAAAGCAAGCGCAGAGCCCTTCTTTTTTTGATCTTCTAAATGAGTTTTGTATCTACCGTTGTTATTAAAAGAGACACGTAGGTACTTATGGCATTTGGATTCTGCAATCCTTTCTTAATTCAAGACCCAAAACAGCTTCTTAGCCTTTCCTGGACGTACAGCCAAAGTTTTTGTCTTCTTGCTGTTTATCTGGAGCTCATTCTTGTTTGAGTAGTCAGAGGTGGCATCCATGAGTCTTTGCAGGCCGATCTTTGTTTTGCTAAGGAGGACGACATCATCGGCGTATAGAAGATTTGACAGCAAGAAACCAGCTACTTTGGGAGCATGAGAATTTACCTTATTTAAGGCTTCAGGAAGGTCGGATAGGAACAAATTAAAAAGTATGGGGGCAAGGACACATCTTGTTTAAGCCCTTTTGACGTCGGAATTGGGCGTGATAGTCTGGACCCGTCCCCAATCTTTATCCTGACCCATGTGTCCTGATGGAGAAGCTGTATGGCTCTTAAGAGGTCATTTGGGATGTTTAGTCTGTGCAGCTTCTGCTAGAGCTTAGCTCTGTTCACCTTATCAAAGGCAGCTTTGTAATCAATAAATCCCATATAGAGTGGGCAAGTGCTTACCGCCGCCTGGTCAATCAGACAAGAGAGGGTCATAAGGTTGACCGAGGTGCCAGTGTTGCTTGTAAAGCCAGTTTGGTTCGGAGGAATTACAGAATAATCATCAGCCCATGCCATAATCACTTCATGGGATTTAGCAGGTTCATCACATTTCCTCCAGTGTGTGGGAATATCCTTTACCTCCAACAAAGACCAGCGCAGGACCCTGTTCTTAATGAATGCCTATGTCCGTCCAAACTCAGCATCAAGGCAATCATTCGCAGAAGAAGCAATAGCAACTGTACTAAGAGTGAAAACCGGATCCCTCAATCTAGAAATAATTCTATCAGGTGATTTCAATAAGTGGCTAATGACTGACCTAGGCAAAAACGAGATAACCAAATCAAATGAAAGCATTTAGGTCATACCACCGCAGGACCCCCCAGGTTGGCATAAGGACGACTCGAAAGGACGTTCCTTACAAGGCAAACTGGAAAATCTGGGCCTCAGAGCCTTAAATGGGTGCTTTCTTCCAGACAAGCCACCTTGCTTCTCCTATCTGACAAAAAATGGCGCTTCGTTAATTGATTATACCTTTGTCAGCCTCTCACTTCTCCACCAAATAACAGGTTTTAGTCTTGGAAGTAGAAGTGAAAGCGACCACTGTCCGCAAGAAATATCGCTTAGGACCAGATTAATTCAATATGAAGAAGACAGGGCACTGCCATCTGACTGCTACACGATCAACTTAAAACAAATTAAGTGCTCCTTCAGCAATTTCCAACAAATAGCAACAGATGCCAAACTAATTATGGAGAGCACCAGTAAGCCCACTAATGATGAAATTGCCAACTGGTCAACATTTGCAATCAAACTGATTGATAAACACGCTAAACCAATAAGGCAGGCGAACCTGAACGGGCAAAGGCAGACACCTTGTCGTAACCCCGCAATACAATCTGGTACAAGAAACATGAATCGGACATGGCGGGCTTTAAAAACAAATCCAACGGATCCTCAGTTAATAACAAAATTGAGAGAGGCTCGCAGCTATCTAAAGAAGGCGAAAAGAGAACATCGCAGAACTCTCTGGAACATCTTCTGGGCTAGGCTGCAGAATGACATTAAAACAAACAATTCGGCTAGGTTCTGGCGAACCATTAACAGCATTTCTGGGCGAGCCCCGAAAGTCGCGTCTTCATGTATACTGGAGACAGAGTGGGTCGACTTCTTGTATCTTCACTTTAATGACCAAAAAGAAAAAACCTTTCATCAGAATCCCATCATTGAAGTTATCTCTGCTCAAAAAGCGGCAGTTAGGCCAACTGATTGCAACATCAAATCCCCTTCAACGAATGAACCTTTCAATGTTGGCCAGAAAATCGCACCATCAAATGAGTGCCCCACGACGCAAAGCAAAAAAGAAATAACAGCAAGCGAGGTGGCCCAAATCGAAAAACTGATCAAAAAGGGTCGGAAGGACGGTGCCCCAGGCCCTGGCGGAATTTCTCAGGCTTTGTTTAAGGAGGACACAACATTCTGGGCCTCGAAGCTAACCACCCTCTTTAACTGCAAAATAACATCATTCCACCCTCCTGGCAGGGATCAATTCTGGCACCAATCTTCAAAGGTGGGGACAAAAATTCTCCCGGGAATTACCGCCTCATAGCCCTCATCGACAACGAAGAAAAGTATTTTGCTGGTTTGCTTCTCATCCCGTCTTCTCTCAATTTTCTTTGTTTGTGGTCGAGTGTGGGAGTTTTGTTGCATGCGCCCCTGAGGACTGAATACACTTCTCCCCTTTCTACCTGTGTGTACATAGGTTCTTGACTTGCCAGCAAGACGTGTGGGTATCCCGCTTCCCTACCAGGTTGTAACAGTATGCCCCACTGCTTGAAAGTGTCTGTTTGCCTTAAGATGGTGTTCGTTACCTCTGCCGATCTCCAAATGACCTTTGTGGTTTTCTTTATTTGGCCATGACTTGGTGCAATGAATTCTATGGATGTGATATCTTGTGAGGTTATGTCGTTTAGCAGGCCAGTAGCTTGTATCAGTTTTAAGATGTTCCCACGATTGAGAATGTCATGGCTGCCTGTGGACTTGTACTCCGGGTAAAAGAGTGTAAAGGTGGAGTCGCCACTTGAAGGGGCCCTATTCAGCCTTGAATTTGCCTCTGGTGTTTGGGCACAAAGCCTATGATCTGTTCTTTTTGAAGAGCCAAGGTTCTGTGCATCCTTCTGGTCGCTAGGGCTTTTTTTGGTTTTTCCCCCTGCCACGGCTCCCTTATCACTTGCTGGGCTTACGCCCTGATGATTTTTGACAGAACTGTTGGTATGCACCTGATTTGGAGTGATACTCCTACTGAGCTGGTTTGCAAGGTGGCTAGAGTTTTGGCCCTGCACCTTAACGTCCTGCGACAGAGGTGTATTTAAAGGAGCTGTGTGGGTACTTGTGGTATGCTCAATTGACCCGCTGACCTCCTTTTTTTCTGAAGGTGTCCGTACTGATACCTTTTCTATTGGGCTAGGGGAAGCGCCACTCGTCCTGTTTTTCCTTTCCAGCAGTGATGGTAGTTCTTCCAATTTAGTTCTTGACTCCTCAATGTCTTTTGGGTTATCACACTCTGTGGCTGCAGGACGTCTGAGGGTGTTGAACATCGGGTAAAGGCTCAGTTCTTGTTTGCGCTTGCCCAGTTTATTACGGCCTTTCCGCTTCTTTTGTCTTTTCCCCTTTCCTGCGGGATCTCCCCAGGCTTGTTCGATTGGAGATGGAGGGGTGGAATTTGCTCTGTCGGCAATTGGGGATTTTTGTTGTACACTCTTTTGGCAGACAGTCCCCGATATATCATTTGAATGAGAGAAATCAATTTCTATGACTCCTCGTTGCCTTAAGATTGATCCCATTTTTACTATGTTGTCCTCGCTTAGGACGCCGTCGCTGCCGTTTCCCGGGAAGGGCTTAAGATTTGTAATTTCTTTTAGATCTGCCAAGAGTTTTTCCATTATTCCTGGAAGTGTGCTAAGTTTCTTTATTATTGGTGAACAGTCGCATCCTTGTTGCGGGAGGTGTACTGCTGCCTGGGCCCGTCTGATCAGACTGTTTAGGTTTGAGATCTTATCGTCAATTTTGACTACATACACGGCCAGTGTATTCAGGAGGCTGATTTGAATATCCATTTTATTAGCTTGATAGGCCATTGCTTCGGCTGACCTTTGGAGAATATCTAAGGCAGTGGCCCATGCCTTTTCTTGAGTGAAGTCCTCATTTTTCACTTCCTTTGGCGAGGACGATGGCCGAGGATGACCGGGGATGACATTTCCGTATGAAAACAGCATTTTTTCCCATTCCTTTGACTCAAGATAGAAAAGATCTTTCTCAGCTGGATCGGTTTCCACTATAAATGTCATGGGCTCAGATACTCTGGCTGTGGGTTGTTCCCGTTGGGCGTGATCAGTTTCACCGTCCCCAAGAGGAGGAGAAATTTCAAGTACTTCCTCCTTCTTTCCTTTTTGCTAGCCTTTTTAAGATGAATTGCAGGATCGCAGGTTTGTCTGCTCGGTATACTGAAACTGGCCTTGTGAAGGACTGGGTTCGTTACAACGGAATTTCTCGTTGTCCCTCCATTTGGTTCGATTTGGACGTCATTTATTCTATGGGCAGCATTGGACAACTCTTGGTGGGTTTGGGTGGGCTCAATTACTGGACTTCCCAGAACCCTGTCTTCTGGTTGAGCTGCCGCTTCAGACTTACTGGTGCCTGACAGATGACTGCTAACCACGTTTCCACCAGGACTGCCCTTTTTGATGTTCACTATGGGGCTCAGGGGGATTGGCAAGCCCACGATATCCATATTACTTGAAAAAACAACTGACCCGGCGTCTTTCAGAAGAGCAAATTTTGATGTTATTTTTGGTTGGTTACTAAAAGGTTTTCGGGCCAGCCTATCAGAACCCTTCACAGGAAATTGAGAAGTATTGTCTGTGATGTTTTCAGAGTCGCTCAGCGACAGATTTACAATCTGTACAAAAGGGGGTGGTGATGGACGGAGCATCTGAATCAATTAAACACTCACACCCAGTCAAAAGATATGGGTTTAATCCATCACCGTTCTTTAGCCCACTCTGCCACCCCAGTTCAGACATGGCTATATGCAAATCAGTCTGACCCTGTGCCTCATGTGAACAGTCCAGCCCGAACTGCCAAGCCATGTCTTCCCTGGACCGGAAACAAGCTTCCGAGGACCGGTTTCTGGCATTCCAGCCGTCTTCAGCCCGGCTTGCTTGAATCCAGTGGCAAAGTGAGCAAGGGACTCACGTCTGAGCATACCCTGCCACACTTATGGCGGCCAAAAGCAGTACAAAAGGGGGTGGTGATGGACGGAGCATCTGAATCAATCAAACACTCACACCCAGTCAAAAGATCTGAGTTTAATCCATCACCGTTCTTTAGCCCACTCTGCCACCCCAGTTCAGACATGGCTATATGCAAATCAATCTGACCCTGTGCCTCATGGGAACAGTCCAGCCCGAACTGCCAAGCCATGTCTTTGGCCGCCATAACTCCCTCCCCAGCCCATGCCCATCCGGCTTTTGAACATTTTTGGTCAAGAATTCCATTATGGCAGCATAAATATATACACTTATTTCATCAAATTTTGCTAAGATATTGTAACATACAATGGAAGACATACTAGTACATAGTCATAGACGAGAGGGAAAGGAGAAAAAGAGTAAAGTAGTTAGATAATTAGATAAATAAATTATAAAAGTTAGAGATATTTATTCTCTAGTTCCATACCTGCTCGTCCGTTCGTTTGCAAGTTATTAAGTCATGTTAATTTCACACGATTTATAAATTATAAATTAACTATTGCCTATCAATATTCATTATCTTGCAGCCAATTGATTAAGGGACGCCATATCTCGAGACCTTTTTTTTTTCCTATGTGTCCCCTTTCTCCTGTATATAGCTATTTCTAGGCTATAGCTAGCTAGCAATCTTGATCGCCACTGTTGGAATAGTGGAGGTGTAGGATCCAGCCATCCGGTTGCTAGACAAATCCTAAAGATGGCCATAGATATGGATATCAGGCCCTGTGTTTCCCTGGATCTTAGACCTTGTTCTAGTCCCAACATTATTTCTGTTGTCGTGATAACGACTGGAATTTGAAAAATGTCAGAAAAAAATGTAGAGATTTCTGATCTGATAATAGTTAGTGAATTGCATGTGGCAAATATGTGTACTATATCGGCGGCATGTGTAGCACATCTTGGACAATCCGTGCCTTTCCCCATACTCCATTTGGCGAAATGAGATGGTGTGTAATATAGTTGAAAGAAAGTCTTATAATATTGAGCCTGAAATTTCGTGGATATTAGTGATGTTTGAGAGAATTGAAATGCTGATTGTACGCCGTCTGTAGTGATATTTAATTTGTTTTGCCATTTGAGACTATGTCTATCCAGATCATCTGGTAGCAGTGAGATTAAAGTTTTATAGATATCTCCTATTTTGATAGGAATCTTGCCTCTAATAGCTTCTATTATCGGAACTTTCTGGAACTCAGCCCTGCCTCCCCCTTTTTTTATTATGAAATCTCTGATTTGGAGGTATTTAAAAAAATCCCTATGTTCAAGCCCAAATTCCATCTTTAATTCCTCGAAAGATTTAATGGCCAAAGGTGAAAAAAATACCCCCAAATGTGTAATCCCGGTATTGATCCATCTGATCATGCATGTATCCTGAAATATTCCTGGGAGGTTATGATTTCGGATGAGACTGGTGTAGTGAGAGTATCTACCGATTCCTAGTATTTTACGGATGTTAGACCAAGCGTTGTAAATACCTAACAGTGTTTTAAATCGCACTTTTTTGAAGTGGTTGTCATATGTTAGTCGCCACAAATGATCACCAGTTTCTGCTCCCAAAATAAGTGTACACGGAGTAGGGACGTCCCCTTCAACAATTGGAAAACCATCCGACATGAGTAAGCCTTTACTGTAACTCATCAATGTAGCCCACCAATATATTTTAAGATTTGGGGCTGCAAGACCCCCTCTCATTCTTGGAAGTGAGATATGCTTATATGCTCGGCGTGTTTTTTGATATCCCCATATGAATCGGGAAAAAAGCGTATCTATTTGTTTGAATATTAGTAGATCAAAATTTAAGCATATGGTGCAAAAAAAATATAAAAATTTCGGTAAATAAATCATTTTGATAACATTACATCTCCCTATAAGAGTTAGATGTAAATTGTTTAGTTTACTGAGGCTGTCCGATGATTGTTTTAGAAGCTGGTCTATGTTGATTTTAACAAGTTCATCCAAATTAGAGGTAATATTAACGCCGAGATATGTAGCATTTCCCACTATTCTTTCATCGCTTAAGTTGATATTTTTGTTGATTATTATCTGAGTTTTAGTTTCATTTAATTTATATCCAGAGATATCTCCAAAGCGTGAGGCCTCTTCTTCTAACAGCTTTATTGTTATACAGGGATTGCTTGTGGTGATCGCGATGTCGTCAGCGTAAGCTAGTGTTTTAGTATTTCCGTTCGGTGTTATTATTGGTAAGATATTTTGATTACATTCTAATTTACTGATAAAGGGATCGATGAATATTGCAAATAGTAGGGGGGAGCATGGACAGCCTTGTCTGGTTCCCCTAGTTACTTTGATCTTGCCCGTCATTCCGCCATTTATCATCACAACGGCTTCTGGTGCCGCTATGCACCGCTTTTATCCACTGTCTCCCCCGCTCTCCACTGCTCCTCTGCTCCGTTCCTCCGCACTTTCTGCACTTTCTGGCTCCTGGTCACATGCTCCTGCCTCCTGCTCCTGCCACCTTTTCTGTATGCGCCTCCACCGGAGCTCGGAGAGAGATGGAGCTAGAAGCAGCCTGGGCCCAACCCCCACTCGTCCCTCTTCCCGGCTCACCACACTCTTTTTTTCCACCAGCACGGTCACCAGGCAGCGGAACAGCAGGACGGCAGTGGCAGCGGGCAGCGGTTTGGGGGGACTTGGGGGAGCTCTTCGTGCCTCAGGCGCCACAGCACCACGCCTCCTCGCCCCCTACGGCCACGGCTAGGCAAGGTTTCAGCAGCGGCAGCGGGGTTACGAGGTTACGGTGCGGTAGCAATCACGTGGCAGCTGGTAGGTGGGCGTGCTCGGTGCACCGCACAGGTTGCAGGGTGCGGGGTGCCGGTGGATTAGGTGAATCAGGTGTTGGCGATAAGGAACGACAGCGGCAGACCAACTGCAGGCTCCTAGCTTCTTGCTCCTCTAACGGTACTTCCCGGACTCAGCCTCTCGCAAAACACGGACTGGAGCAGAAATGAGGACTGGAGCACTCTCTTCTTTTGTCAAGATGAATCTGGGGCTGGGCCATGGTAGGGTAGTTTGGATCCCATTTGTATACACATCTTTCAGACAGGGAATGTGTATCCACCCACTGTCTTCAGTGTCATTTTCAAGTAATGTCTCACACATAGCCTTTATGTAAAGTAATGGTCTTCACAGCAGGTAGCAATTCAAACAATTTCATCCAAAACCAAACATGAGCACAATAAAGTGTTGAAGGCTCTCACCTGGCTGTCATCAGCATTCTTAAAGCATTAATCAGGGGCAGACAAAAGGCGAGGCCTTGCCTAAGAAACTTCTCAACTTTAACCACTTCGGTGCGTCGGCCGGCATGGCACCGTCCGACGCACTAGTGCTCAAGTACGTAGGACGGCCCCTGGCCGTCCGAACACATGGCACTTGAAATCCCTCTGGTGAGGGCACCAGAGGTATTTCTTTCCACCCCCAACAGCCTCAGGAACTGGGGAAGAGCTTCCCTAGCTCCCAAGGCTGTGTAGATGGTTTCTACATGCTCAGAGGGCTCCCTCAGCCCCCGGGCACGTAGAAAGACTGGAGAAGTATCATTGCAAAGGGGAGAATCTCCCCTTTCCAATGATACCCCTCCCTAGTGGATCTCTGCTTGGGGATCGCCCCAGGAGGACGATCCCCAAGCAGGGATCCACCCTCTAGGCACCAGGGAGGGGGGAGAGCCCCTTGGGCAAGGGCCTTTGCTTCCCCCATAGTTTATGGGTGAAGTCAGTCTTTCTGCCCCCCCCCCCCTCCCGGGGGGCAGAAAACCCACTAGAAAATAGGGATTTATTTTACTCTGTAAATTAGGGGTGGGGGCTGCCCAATAAGGGCATGCCAATGCCCCCTGCACAATTAGGCTTTCTGCCCACCCTAGATGCCAGTGGTTATTTTTTTTAGAGGCCTTGGGTGGGGGTTGCCCAGAATGGGCATGTCAATGACCCCCCACCACAAAAAATGCTTCAGTCTTTCTGCCCCTCCACCGGGAGGCAGATGGGGCAATAGCCCCCTATCTGCCGCCCTCCGGGGGCAGAAAGCCCACTAGAAACCAGGGATTTTTTTCTTCTAAAGTTAGAGGTGGGGGCTGCCCAGAATGAGCATCCCAATGCACGCAGCCCACTGACTTTTTTTCAGGGTGTGCCTACCTGTGGATTTTGCGTCCTAGCGCAGCCGGCACCTAGGGAAACATAGTAAACCTGTATATTTTGGAAATTGAGACACCAAGGGGAATCCAGGATGGGGTGACTTGTGTGACTCTCACCAGGTTCTGTTACCCAGAATCCCTTGCAAACCTCAAACCTTGTAAAAAAAAAAAAAAACACACATTACTCCAGTATTGGAACTGTCATAGATTCACATATTTGAATCATTCCCCGATGTCAAGATGGGATTCCCTGGTATTATAAAAATAATAGTATCAATAGACATAGAAACATAAGGCCTAGGCCTTAAAGTCTTTAATATTTCTGTCCTTTAATAAAAAAGGAACACATTTAAAACTCAACCAATCAGAAGAGACCACCCTGTAGAACCTTCCTGAGAGAAGCTCCAGTCCCTCAGATTTTCTACTACACGTCGTGCTAAGGGAGTCTCCACTGAGCTCTGCTCAGTTTTCTTCTCTTTTTAAGATTTGGAGTGTTTTTTCACCGTTTCAACTTACTACCAACTCATTGGAATTATTTGAAAGTGATTCAAACGGACGTCCACCCTGTCAGAGACACCTAAACAAGGTTTATTCAGAGCCTGTAGAACCTGCAGGAAGAAAAGGCTGCATATTGATGATACACTTTTTTAGTTCAGCGCCTGGATGCCTCAGGGCAGCTGTAGCGCTTAATTAATTATTTTTTCATTTCATTTCATTTCAAGCATAAGGACTGCTTATACTGTTTATAACCTGACCACAAACCAAAGGAGTGCAAGGTATGTCGTACCTTTTCCACTAAAACTCTTAAAGACCGAGAAGGAAGGCTTCTCTTGTGGCTTCAGAAACTAAGAAATAGAGATAATGTGGTCTCTGATGTGGAGAGTGGTACATCGTCTAAATCCTCCTCAAGAACACCTCAGAAATTACCTTTAGATGACCCTGCGGGCTCATCGTCTGTCACCTAAAAAAGTGTTTAAAAAGTCTGTTGAGCCCTCTCAAAAACAGACTGGATCTACCAGCAAAGCATGAAGAAAAGATGGCTTTAAAGATCAAAAAAACAGTTTCAGAACCTACCACATCACCTATGAAATTGAAGCATACCTTCAAAAAACCTACCTCAGGTCCGCAGTTGAGCAGATCATCACCTGGGGTGATTCTACTAATGACGGTGCTATCAATCAACACTGATGGGTAACGTACCTTTATCGTCGACAAAGCAAATCGTGTCTTTGAAATCCTTGTCGTCAATAGGTCAACTTTAGGCGTCGACGACACCACTCCCGTCAACGGAGCCTCGTCGACGATAGTGTCCACGAGAGAAGCAGCGTTGACGATGGACGATGACGATGGAAGTGTCATGGACGTTACCGTCAACAAAGATCCCTTTCGCCGGCAGTTTGCCGTCGACGACAATTCCGTCGACCAAGCAAGAAAAAAAGCCTTCGTTAATGGAGATAATTCCAGTGGTGATGCAATCGTCGACGGGCTCGTCGTCGACGCTGTCTATGAGGAAGGAAAAACATAAAATTTCAAAATTGCAGTTAACACCAGCTGTAACCTCACCTAGTCAGGTGCAAGCTCTTTTGCCATCACAGTTCTTAGAAGAAGAGGATGATGAGGACGAAGAATTTGACAAAGATAGCCTCTTTGGGGCAGCCCAGAGCCCATCTGATCTTCATGTCAAATATGAAGAAGAGCCTGAAGAAGATGGTTATGGACGTCAATATTACCATCCCCAACAGCAATATCACCAACAGGAGATGATGTATCTCCCGTCAAGTCTTATGGCAGACCTGCAATTTATGCTGACGGACTATAAGAGGACATTTCTGCCAGAGCAAAATATCCAACAGGCTCCGCCTTCTCCGCCTATTATTCCACAGATACAGGTTCGTTCTCCAACAGTCTCCTAGGGTCCATCTTCCTACTCAAGCTCCTCCTGCCGAACAGTTAACATCCTCTGATAAGGAAGTTGAGAGAGAGGAAGGAGAGATTCAACAGGATGAATGGAATTCCTACATTATCCCCACTCCTGTATCTCCATTTCCCCCACAAATAGATTCACCTCCAGGAAGATATTGGGGGGGTTTCCACAACCTTCTGGAGAGAACTGCTAAGCGCTTTGATTTACCTATGGCTATGCATCAGCAAGACTGTTTTCTGTTTGATTTCAAAGAGCCTTATAGGAAAACAGTAAGAACTTTGCCTATTATAGATTACATATGGAAGAAGGGGCTAAGAATAATGCAAAATCCAGCAATAGTTAGGCTGGTGTTGAGGAGACTAGACAAAAAATATAGAGCTCCGGATGATGCTCCAGCTTGCCTAATAGGTCATCCAAAAGCAGATTCTGTTATCTCATAAGCAGCGCAGCGTCTCTCTAAAAATCCTTCAGCTTCCCTGATAGCTCCTCCTGACAAAGAAGGAAGAAAGCTTGATAACATCAGCAAGCATTTTTCAATGATGTCAGCTATAACAGTTCGATCAGCAAACTCTCTGGCTTTAATGGGCCGTTATAATAGGCAGACGTGGTCGGACTTGTCACCACTTTTGGACAAACTTCCACCAGATGACAAGGAGGAAGCTAAGAGAATTCTTCTTGAGTGCAAACAAACTGCCTCTGAAGTGATAGCTTCCACTCGGTTCAGGCAGCTAGCGGGAGTGGCCATCTTGAGGCGTCCAGGCTGGCACAAAGCCACCACATTCAGGCCTGAAATACAAACGGAAATTCTTGATCACCCTTACAATGGTGAAGAATTTTTTGGTAGTCACGTTGACAAAGCCTTCCAGACTATCAAGAAAGATACTGATACGGCTAAGTCTCTGGGGACTTTAAAGTACAAACAGACTACTTTTCGTGTCTCATGAGGAAGGAGTTATCAATCTTACGGATCAGGATACCAACAATCCCGTTATTCAGCATATCCTGGGATCGCTTAACAATACAGACCACAGTATACTAGCCACCAGCCACCTGCGGCAGCCTACAACAAGGCTTCTTTCAGAGGAAAATCAGGACGCCAGGGTAAGGAGTCCGGTTGACGACAATGGCTTCTCCCAGCTGTCTGCCTCTATCCCACTAACTCCATCCGGTGGGAGGCAAAATATGCTCCAGCTGTCGGCCGCTATCCCACTAACTCCTCCCGGTGGGAGACAAAATATCCAGTTATTTACAGCAGTGGCGGGACATAACTTCGGAACGATGGGTCCTAAACCTTATCCAATTCGAACACTCTTTGGAATTTATAGAGATCCCTCCAATGAATCCTGCTCAGCCTCGATTCCAGAAGCCGCTACACCTCTTAAAGATGGAAGTTACTAACATGTTACAAAAAGGAGCGATAGAAAGAGTTCCTTTCAATCATAGAGGGAAGGGGCTTTACTCCTGTTTTTTCTTGATACGGAAGAAACTGAAAAACTGGAGACTGATCTTAGATTGGTGGAACTTAAACAAATTTGTCAAAAAACAATCGTTCCATATGATTTCTATTCAGGATGTGCTTCACCTCCTCACAGAAACTATTACATGGCGTCACTGGATCTCCAGGACGCATATTTTCATATACCATAAAAAATGGTATATGTAATATGTAGAGCAGACCCTTAATCTTGATAAATATTAAGAAATTATATCATCAAGTAATCAATAGAGTAAAAATGAATAGCACAGGAGGAAATATAGGACTGTGGTATTTACAGCTTTATTTGATCTTTCACTCAATAGAAACCGGGGATTATAACAATTGAAAGAATATGATCACAAGTATCTCGGGAGGAAGGACAACTGAACAAATATAGAGAATGCTTTTGAAGAATTGAACATTATCCAAAATTCAATCAGGGTAAGCTGCGACATTTTAGCCAAGTCTAATAGGTATTTGTTAAACAGTATTGATAGAAAATAATATTAAATACTGTATATATTTTAGGGTGACAACCTATATAAATAACGATTATCGGTGGACTCTTGTGTAGCTTTGAATAGAGCAATACAATTTCAAAGTAAGTGATTTAAGATAAATTTGAATAAATAGACTTATTCAGAATAAGATGATAAAACAAACCTAATGTAACACATTTGCTTATTATAAAATATAGGTCATTCCATTGAAGAATTGTTCTCTTAATGGATGGAAACATTTTGATGTAACAGACTCACATTAGAAGACGTGTATTCTAATCTGTATGATAGGCACGCATAAGTGAATCTGACCAATAAAGGCATTGATTGGTGAGTTACCAGATTATGACATGTGGAATAGATATAGAATCTAGTTTAAAGGATAATAACCCAGGAGATACTATTGACAATATTAGTCACAGTACCCCTATACTATCATTTAATATAAATTAAAATAAATATATGATAGTGCACACTGAATCAACCCGTTATAGGAATGATGAATAATATTTTCTTTTTTTCTGTCCTAAATTGTTTTTAGATTAATTGTTTTTTAAAAATAACAACAAAGAAATAAATATATGATTTACAAAGTCCTGAAGAAGGCGGAGATAAAATCGCCGAAACGCTGCGTCGACAGCAGTTTTATTTAAAGTGAATCATTGTTCAAATATTTGTTTCATTGGAATTTGAATGATTGTTTAAATTGTATGTACAATTGTTCACATCTGTTTTTAAGCACTTATATGTAATATGTAAATGGTGATGTGACTTTGAAATTTATGCTAAAAATCATTCAATTAGGTCAATCCATCTCCATTGGATTTTAACAATATAAAAAATGTTTTTATGGAATATGTTTTAATATGAATTTAATACAATAAATAGTTTTGAATATATGTATTTTGTTATATGATTCATTAACAGGGATGGTTTTGGTTCAGTGGTTACTATAGGATTGACATTACTTCTATAAATTGAAGCACAGAGGGGAACTTTGTTTTGTTGTATAAAAGATTCTCAGTCCTAGGCCTTATGTTTCTATGTCTATTGAGACAATTATTTTTATAATACCGGAGGACTCCCAGCTCGATGACGGGGAATGCTTCAACCATGTGAATCTATGAAAGATTCCAATACTGGAGAACTATAGTTATGGGTAAGTAACTTGTTTCTTTTCCTCACATTTCAGTGATTGAGAGTTCTGGAATCTGCGCAGATCCACAAACTTCCACCCACCCAGCATTCCCCAAAGTCTCCCGATAGAAATGGTATCTCACTTGTTTGGGCAGGCTTACTACCCGCGACAGGAAACGTCCAAAAACGCAATGTGAACACACCACATTTTTACACTGAAAACTGACCCTTTTTTTGCAAAGTGCCTAGCTGTAGATTTTGATCCCTAGCTCTGCCGGCACCTAGGAATCCTAGCGAACCTATACATTTTTGAAAACTAGACAACAGGGGAACCCAGGATGGGATGACTTGTCTGGATCCCACCAGGTTCTGTTACCCAGACTCCCTTACAAACTTCAAACTTTGTGTAAAAAAACAAACACATTTTCCTCTTTTCTGTGATGGAAATGGTTCCTGATTCTACATGGATCCACAAAATTCCACCCACCCCACATTCTCCAAAGTCTTCCGATAAAAATAGTACCTCACTTGTGTGGGTAGACCGAGTGCCCATGACCGGAAACGGCGCAAAAAAGAAACATGGATACCACATTTTTACAGTGAAAACTGACCCTTTTTTTTTTTTGCAAAGTGCCTAGCTGTAGATTTTGAAACCTAGCTCTACCGGCACCTAGGGAAACCTAGCAAACCTTTATATTTTTTAACACTACACACCCATGGGAATCCAGTTTGGGGTGACTTGTTTGGCTCTCACCAGGTTCTCTTACCCAGAATCCTTTTCAAACCTCAAACTTTGTCAAAAAAACAAATTTCCACACATTTCTATGGTGGAAAGTTCTGGAATGTGCGTGGATCCACAAAATTCCACCCACCCGGCATTTCCCAAAGTCTTCCGAGAAAAATGGTACCTCACTTGTGTGGGTAGGCCTAGTGCTGGCGACAGGAAGCGGGCCAGAACGCAACGTGAACACACCACATTTTCACAGTGAAAACTGACACTTTTTTTGTGCAAAAAGCTTAGCTGTATATTTTGACCCTAGCTCTGCAAGCACCTAGGGAAACCTAGCACGCCTATATAGTTTTCAAACCTAGACACACAGGGGAACCCAGGATGGGGTGATTTGTCTGGCTCTCACTAGGGTCTTTTACCCAGAGTCCCTTGCAAATCTCACTGTAAAAAAACAAAAAACAAAAAAAACATTTCCCTCACATTTCTGTAATGGAAAGTTCTGGAATCTGCGTGGATCCACAAATTATTGAGACATCAAAATTACCTTATCACAAAACAACCTGGTTTTGCATGGAAAATCAACTGGGTTTTTGGCCCCGGGCTTGGCGGCTATCCTGGGAAACCTACCAAACCCACACATTTCTGAAAAACTAGACCCCGGGGGGTCTAGCGAGGTATGGCTTGCGTAGACCCCCCCAACGTTTTCCTACCCAGAACCCCCTGCAAACCTCAAATTTAGCAGGAAAAATCAGATTTTTCTCAAATTTCTTAGTATATTCCCACACCCAGAAAGGTCCAGCAGATGTAATGGTATATTGCTTTCAAACATCTGTCATTATTAGAAGAAGTTACAAGTGAAAACATTGGCACAAATGGCTGGTTTTTCCAACTCCTTTTCAATTTTTCCTATTTTCAACTGTTTGTTTCTATAAAGAAACATTGAAGGACCTACACAAATGATCCCTTGCTAAATTCAGAATTCTGTCGACTTTTCTAAAATGTATAGCTTTCCAGGATCCATTATTGCTTTGATACCCATTTCTACCATTAACTAGAAGAAGGTTGAAAGCACAAAAAATATAGCAAAAATTGGCTTTGTCCCAGTAAAATGCCAAAACTGTGTAAAATGTTTTCGTTTCCTGACAAAAGTCCGTCAGCCCCTGAAAGCTGAAAAAAAAATGTTATTTCAGCCCCTCAAACCCTTTGTTGATACCATTTTCAGGGGGAAAACATGCTTTCATTTGAAGCACTTTTTTCTGATTTAAAAAAAAATGTATGTTGGCTAATTTCTGGGTCCCCTCCAGGGGTATCCACAAATCCTGGGTATCTTTAGAATCCCTAAGAAAAGGACGCAAATTTGGCGTGGATACCTTATGTGGTCAAAAAGTTACAGGGGCCTATGCGCGAACTACCCCAAATTTGCCCAAAAAAGGCTTAGCACGGGGGAGAAAAAGGCCTAGCAGTGAAGGGGTTAACCACAAAACTGCGCCCCCACCACACCCCTATCCTCACCCCTTCCATTTACCAAATGACAGACCGTATGATGGCCTAATAACCAATGCTTTGCTAAAGGCTCTTATTGAATTTCTAAACACAGCACTACATCCATCAGCCCCCAACCTCACTGTCTTGTTTCCTAACCCCAGGGCGACAATTGAAGTCAGGATACTAGTTTCACGTGCAATTGGCCACTCAGGCCAGGGGTACATCCCTATTCCAACAGATGAACCTCCCAGACAGACAACCCTAAACCTTACTTTTCCTTTGGAAGTCGGATTGAAAGAAACTGGTAGGAAAGTCCATCTGCGTTCCCATGATTTATTCTGACTTTGTGCTGTACCATTACATTTAGCCTTCTAACAAGACTTTTGGTATGTATTGCTGGTTAAAACCTTTTGGTGATAAATGTCCAATTATACATTTCCAAGACGTTTCCAGATTGTAGATTAGATGCACATTAAAAGTGTGTTTTGGTTGTGATGGCTGCACTGCTGTGGCTTTGGGCTGGAAATGAAAATGCAGGGATGAAGGGTTGCTGTCCCACGGAGGTCTTAGCGGTGTACTTGTTATCTTTTTTTTAAATGTAGGTAATATTGATGAATTCTAACCTAACTGTAGGTTTACTTATTGCCTATTGTTTAGAACACCAGTTATATAGTGTCCTTTATTTGAACAGGTGTACCATTGACTGGAAGAAAGGAAAAAACGTTACAGTTAAAACCATAAAGAAGAAACAGAAACATAAAGGTCGAGGCACTGTTCGTACAATCACTAAACAAGTTCTAAATGATTCATTCTTTAATTTCTTTAGTCCAATAAAAGGTAAGACATATTCCTGCATGTACTGACATTTTAGGAAGATCAATATGCTTCTGCCTTGTATTTGACGTAGTCAAATAAAATAACAGTACAAAATCGTTAATGTTCAATAGCTTACTAAGTGCTTTTGTTGCATATTATATAACCTCAAAAATATTGCTGGGGCTCTAAATTCATATGAAGTAAAACGGTGGGAGTCATTCACTATCTAATATTTATAATTTTTCAGGGTGCTTTCCGTAATGGGTTTTTAAGAACAGTCACTTCACTTTTCAATTAGCTTATTAATACAGCGCCAGGGCGGTAAACATTGAGCAGACGTCATCCTAAAATAATACGTGTACAGTGGCACATTTTTCTAGTGTTTTCGTTTATATTACAAAATTGTGCATTCCTTCAGAAAACCTTATTCTACTTTCTGTCAATTGATATACCGATGTATGCTAGTTCAGACTAGCGTGCACTTTATAGTCCTGCCTTAGCTTTTGTGGAGTGTGCTTACATATAATATATAAGCTCAATGCTATACAGAGGGTTGCAACGGGGGAACCATGAAGCTATTCTTCTTGGAGGCGTAGCCATAGCTCAGCTTGCTTCATTGATCCTGAAGGTTACAAAACCTGGTTCTGTCAGAGTGCCAGGTAAGCCCAGAATGTGTGCAAATGTGGGAAACATATGGGGTGAACAATATGATGATTCAAATGGAATTCCATTGGGAATTTTTCTGTTTTTATTTTTTTAATTTTAATAACCACAATAAATACAGTACATCCCACCGAGTCCATTTACCGTCTTTACATCATTCAGTGTATGTTTACATGCTGTTGCATCACATTACAGAACTGTAATTCTTTAAGTTTCAGTGGCAAACTAGTTCTCTTTGGGGCATTACATAAACCCAAACCCTCCCTCAACTCAGCACTACATCTTAAAGCTTAAACACCGGATCTGTACAATCAGCAATTTTTCTGTGACATTTATGAAGTATTTCAATCAATTTCGTCACGTTTGTAGCAAGCTGTGCTCTAATAAGTTGTTTGGGGAAGGTGTATCGATGATGCATTCCAACGCCTGTAGAGTCTTGGGTTCTTGCAGGAATGTGCTGTGCATTTGTGTACTCATTCTGCACAAAATTTCAATGGGCCTTATTAGAGAAATGTAGGATGAGGCTGCAGGGCCACCCTGAGCAAATGGTGTACAATGCATTGTCTGGATGTTGGTGCGCGGTAGGTTCCGATGCTCTAACTAGCGTGACTGCCACGTGTTGCCAATCCGACGCGGGAGGGGAGCTGACATATTCCAAGAGGAATGATTCTGTGTTTCAGCATTGGATAGTGGCATCCTAGTTGTTATTATGACGGCTGCAGCTCTGGAGGCTAAACGGAAAACAACAGCCAACAAATTAATTTTTGCCAAGTTGGTGCAAGTGGAGAGGGGACAACTGTGACTGCAAATATCACTGATGAATTAAAAGTACAATCTTCGTATATACAATTGGATAAATTACGTAAAAAATAGCTTTCTTAATGGTGGGAGGCTGAGTCATTGCAAAGATACATTGATGTGGCCCGAGTGCCTAGGGGTCTGCTTATCTTTACAATCCCCACGTATGAAGACCCCGACCCGGTGATGCTGGAGGACTGGGCCAATAATTCAGCAGCATGCTCTACCACCATGATGAGGA
Organism: Lissotriton helveticus; assembly: GCF_964261635.1. Classification (NCBI taxonomy): domain Eukaryota; kingdom Metazoa; phylum Chordata; class Amphibia; order Caudata; family Salamandridae; genus Lissotriton; species Lissotriton helveticus. The sequence goes on along the minus strand of NC_136061.1, from coordinate 1,911,297,057 downwards.
TATTGGTCAAGTATCCCCTTAAAGACCGTAGTAAATTATTGGCAGAAATTGACACGGTGCTTGCAGAATTGGTGAAACTTATCACGAAAGAAGCACTTGGGAAATTCATGAAGAATTTACTTATCAGGATGGAAAAACTGGAGGAGGAAATCACGGCTAAAAAATCAACGCAATTTTTTGAGAGACTATAAAGATTATCAATCTGGCTGAACACTAACCTTCCATAAGAAATACGATCATCTATTTGGAAGAGATGTGGGTATTGCCCAGCCAATCGTGATACCGACTAGTGTGGAAATGAGTGAGAGTGATGTATCTGACAGTAGTCTTTCAGATACATCTGTTACAGCAGCCAATGCTATGGTCAAACCGGTTCAGCAAAAGAAAGTGAATAATTTTTTATATCAGTTCCAAATGATGAACAAAGGCAGGACAGACCAATTTCAGGATCAGAGAGGCAGAGGGCGAAGCGGCAGAGGAAAAATAAGAGGAACAAACAAGCCAAACAGAGGAGCAAAAAGTGATGCAGGAGGCCCAGTGGGAATGGTGACAAGGGGCTAGAAGGCTCAACTATGACGTTCATCAATCTTTCGCAACGGTTCCTCCCTAAAGATGAAATAGAACTCCTTGGACTAGGTTTGCCTTTTTGTCCCACCACTAATTTTAATTTTGTACAGACAAGGATTGTTTTATTTTATTTCTCACGGAAACTCAAGTTAAAAAAATGGTTTGACACCAAGCATAAGAAAAATGAGTTATTACACAATGTGTCTATGAGTAATCTCAATGTTGATGATATTGAAGTTATGCATGCAATTTCCTCATTAAGTGAGCAAGATATGTCCAACGAAGATGCCATTCTAAACCTACAACATTATGACTTTGATTTGGATGTTAATCCGGGTAGTGGTTTTAAACCCAAATCTGTTTTTCTTCCAAACATTGAATGTGATACTATAGAGATGTTTGAAAGAGGTGTCTTGAGGGATCTTAAGAAGATGCGGAATCACAAGATTCCTGGCTTTAAGAAAAATCTGAGTCTGGAACAAATATATGCATTAGACAGCCTGAAGTCAGACACATCTATTGTGATCCGACAGTCTGACAAAGGCGGAAATGTTGTTTTAGATAAAATGACCTTTCTGAATGAGGGGTACAGACAACTGTCGGATCAGACGTGCTATCTGATTTCCGATAGAAATGCTATAGTCGGGTCTAATTTAAAATATGGGGAGATGCTGGTGGAATGGAGAGTAGAGGGGACTGCTTGAATGGAAGGAATTTAGTTATCTCAAATGTTTACATCCCAAAATCCCCCTATTATATCTGCTCTCGAAACTTCATAAGGACCCAAAAAATCCTCCGGAGAGACCGATTGTCTCCTCGATGGGTTCCTTTTTAGAATATACATCTCGATTTATTGATCATTATCTGAGACCCTTTGTAGCAGGATTAGCAGTTTACCTATGAGACACCACACACTTTTTGACAGTGATAGATGGTATCCATTGGGAGCCCAATTACACCCTGGTGACGCTTGATGTGTGCAGTTTGTACACAAGCATACAACACCAACTTGGGCTGCAGGCCATTAGACACTTTCTTAAAACCCGTTCCATCTCATTATTTTTCCACTCTGAGATGATTTTGGACATGATAGAATTTTGTCTAACAAATAACTTTTTTCTGTTCGAGGATGTCATCTACCGGCAGTCACAGGGCACATCTATGGGCACCTGCTTCGCCCCCAGTTATGCCAATCTATTCATGGGCTGGTGGGAGAAGCAGGTGGCCACCCAGTTGGAGGAATTTTCCGACTGTGTCCTGTGGCTGCGGTATATTGATGACTTCTTTTTAATCTGGAACGGTGATCCTGAGTCTGCTAGAGCTTTTCTTAAGATGCTTAATGACAACACATACAATCTAGCTTTTACGGAACATATCAGTAAAGATAAAATTGAATTTCTTGATGTAGTTGTAGAAATTAAAGAGCAAATGATTCACACACATCTATTCCGCAAGAAGACTGCTGGTAACAGCATTCTAAGCGCCTCCAGCTCCCATCCTCGTAAATTGGTGTATTGTATACCATATCGTGAGTTGTTACGTGCTAAGTGCAATTGCAGCTCGGATATGAGTTATAAGAAAGAGAAGGAGATCATGTCCCAACGGTTCAAAGAAAGAGGGTATAGTCGCAAGACTATACAGGATGCATGCAATAGAGTAGATTCAGTGACCCGCAATCAGCTGTTACATCCTTTTAGAGAACAAGCTGAATCAGAGATTTTGAGACTTATTACAACTTACTCAGGACAGGCACAGGTTATTCGCCAGGTGTTACAAAAACACTGGCATGTGCTGTTGTCAGATAGCAATCTGCAAAAACATTTGAAGAGCACTTCTCAAATAACATTCAAAAGAAATAGGTCCTTGAGAGACGAACTGAGCCCTAACTGGTAACAAAGAATATTAAACTCAACAACAATACTCGTCCGGGTTTCCAATGTTGTAGGCAATGTAAGGCTTGTAGTAACAGTGTTGACTGCTCCACACTCGCCATCATTAGTATTAGTAGTGAGTGGGAGATCAGAAAAACCTTAACCTGTAATATTACACACTGTGTATATGCTTTTATTTGCCCATGCAACATGGCATAGGCAGTACTATTAATTGTGCTAAAAATAGAGTATTGGAACATTTTAGGGCGATCAGACATAACCACAGACAGTACCCAGTTGCAAGACACTTCTTTGACCACCATCTCCAGAATGAGAAACTACTGCGGTTCGGTGGTTATAGATACAGTGCATGAGAATGTGCGAGGTGGGAACAGGGTGCTTCTTTTGCGACAATTGGAGTCAAGGTATATTGTGGAATTGGAAACCATGACTCCATTGGGGCTGAATTCAAGTGAGGAACTGGCTATCCACCTGCACAACTGATGTAATATACACACATATATGGTATAGAAAAGTTTGGCTGTATAATATTTTTCCGCTGCATTTTAATCTATTTTAATTATTTTCACATTTTGTATTTCTTATAGTTATGGTTTATCCCTTAATCGAGCTGTTTCATTGAAGCTGTGTTACAAGATTTCTTGTCAGCATATGCCCACTTGGCCTAGATTGTGTATAGTTGGTTATTAATTCAACCATGTGTCTTAGTGCAGTTTATGCACACTGGGGCGAGACTGTTTTGTTTACGTTCGAGTTGGTCAATGACACGCATGCGCCTACCGCATCAAATGAAATGATAAAGAGGCGTTTCTTCTCACGGACTAAGAGCTGGGAAAGAATTGTATTGTCTCTACTCGTAGACAATTTTGAGATATTAAGAGCACTTACGAATTATAATGAAATCGGTAGATGCATTAATGTGTTACTTATATTGAATTACTGCACTTATTGTTTGTGTCATGCTATGTTGTGCTGGTCATATATAGCTTAAATCGTATTATGAATCAGATGGACGATGTGTACACATATATTTGGCACTAAGACAATTGAAAACTTTATTGATCTATAATTTATCACGTTAAGACGGCAGCCGTTGTTTTGCACTGAAGGGTGTTGGTATTAGTCCTCTTTCTATGCGGCTGAACTGTAGCTCCATATGGAAGTGGGCTACTAAGTGTTTCCAGCGTGACCAAGTTGAAAGCTGAAACGCGTTGTGTTTCTGCTGCAATAAATAGTAATATCTGCAACTATCCAGAGTGTTCGTCTGTTTCTCTGGTACTTCAGAAGATTTTGTGATATGTGTGTGATAAATATTTATATATGTGTGTGATATATATATATATATATATATATATATATATATATATATTCACTGAAAAAACCATAGGTTATAGACCATATATAGTTAGGAATTTGCATTTACAAAACCTTGAAAATTCACTGAAAAAACCATAGGTTAGAGACCATATATAGTTAGCTGGACATTTTATTGACATAAAACCAATGAAATTCCATATATAGTTAGTTGCACTAACTATATATCGCGCACCCGCAATCCACTGCTGATGATGTCACATATTACATCATTCATGACATGGTCAGTGACATCACTGATGACATCACTGATGACATCTCAAATGACATCACTGATGACATCACTGATGACATCTCAAATGACATCACTGATGACATCATCTAGTGTCTGTGTTTTTGTAAAGTTTAAATATGTTTTACATATTGAAGAATGAGTGGATGTATGGAAGACTGAGTGTGTGTGTGGCTGGCTGGGAGGTGTGTGACTCTGTGCATATCAATGTGTACTTGTATCAGTGATTGTATAAGAGAGTAAGTATGTGTTAGTATATGTGTGAAAAGTATGGTGTTCTGTGTTTAACTGTATAGATGAGGAAATCGAAGTGTGATTGATTCTTCACAGGACTGACTAGGTGTATGAGTGCATATGATAGTGTTGTAATAATGAGTGACTGTATGTATGAGTGATTGTATGGGTGAATGAGTGAATGTGTGTGTAGACGTAGGAATCAGTGAGTGCGTATGTTGTAACTGGTATTGGTGTGTCATGATGTCATCAGTGATGTCATTTGAGATGTCATCAGTGATGTCATTTGAGATGTCATCAGTGATGTCATCAGTGATGTCACTGAAGTATGGTGTTCTGTGTTTAACGGTTTAGATGAGGAAATGGAAGTGTGATTGATTCTTTACAGGACTGACTAGGTGTGTGAGTAACTCCATGGATGAGTGGCAGTGTGTGAGTGTCTGCATAGGTGTATGAGTGCATATGATAGTGTTGTAATAATGAGTGACTGTATGTATAAGTGATTGTATGGGTGAATGAGTGAATGTGTGTGTAGACGTAGGAATCAGTGAGTGCGTATGTAGTAACTGGTATTGGTGTGTCATGATGTCATCAGTGATGTCATTTGAGATGTCATCAGTGATGTCATCAGTGATGTCATTTGAGATGTCATCAGTGATGTCACTGACCATGTCATGAATGATGTAATATGTGACATCATCAGCAGTGGATTGCGGGTGCGCGATATATAGTTAGTGCAACTAACTATATATGGAATTTCATTGGTTTTATGTCAATAAAATGTCCAGCTAACTATATATGGTCTCTAACCTATGGTTTTTTCAGTGAATTTTCAAGGTTTTGTAAATGCAAATTCCTAACTATATATGGTCTATAACCTATGGTTTTTTCAGTGAATTTCATTGGTTTTTTAAAAGCTAATATCTATAGCTGTAAAATATATTCTTTATTACGTGACGTATCACGTAGCCACGTGAGACGCCTCATGACGCGTCGCATAACCGTGACGTATCGGCTCTGCAGCGCAAACAAAACCCGTAACGTAAGCGTGCCGGAGCACGCTTACAGATATATATATTTTTTTTAACCTTAATTAGACAAAATCCACACGTGCACATATCTTGAGGCCTTGCAAAGGCACATCAAACAAACAGTCCCTACAATTTTGCCAAGTTTGCTGGAAATCTATTCCCTTAATTTTTTTTTTACTGTTTCTCTTGGTTTTCCCCTTGTTACGCTTACAGGGACGCTACCCGGTACGCGAACTGGACGCTCCAAAAACACAAGATGGCGGACTCCCGTTACGCTGCCGGTTAGCTGCCCGGTTCGCGTACCGGGAAGCGCCTCTACCGCGAAAAATCGCGGGGGACTTTAATATCCCCCTCATCAATCCTAGGGGGTCAGGAGGGGTTTACCTTGCCCCCTTTCCTTCATTTCCCCCTTCTTTTTTCACCACATCTTGTCTCTTGAACCTACCGAGAGACAAGATGGCGGCCGCTCCGGACTGTTTACAATGTTGACAGCTACGCTGCCGGTTAGCTGCCCGGTTAGCTGCCCGGTGAGCTGCCCGGTTCGCGTACCGGGACGCGCCTCTACGGCGTAAAATCGCAAAAAAAAATCTTTTATTTTTTACCCCGCGGGGCACTTTAATATCCCCCTCATCAATCCTAGGGGGTCAGGAGTGGTCTACCTTGCCCCCTTTCCTTCATTTCCCCCTTCGTTTTTCACCACATCTTGTCTCTCGATCGTACCGAGAGACAAGATGGCGGCCGCTCCGGACTGTTTAGAATGTTGACAGACACCGGAGAGCCAATCAGCTTCGCTTCGCGAAGTTCCGTTACGCGTCAGGTACGCGAACCGGGGCGCTAACCAGAGCGCTGTCACAGATATATATATTTTTTTAAACGTTAATTTCTCGAAATCCACTGGGGCACATATATTGAGACATAGCAAAGGCACGTCGGGCAAACCATATCTACAATTTTGCCAAGTTTCATGTAAATCTATTCAGCCGTTCGAGCTAAAAGTGAGTCCAACCGCCCTATGGAAAAATGAATGGGAAAAACGCGTTTTGGGACCCCCCTTTTTTCTCGGCCCCCCCTTGACGGAACCCCCCCAAATTTTTCAGGGGCTGCTCAGAAACAAAATGTGCCATTTTCCTGAAAATTTCAGCCAATTCCGTCCACAAACGCCAAAGTTATTAGACATAGAATTTTCAGAAATCCCATAGAGAAAAAATCCTAACTATATATACCCACTGGCTATCGCCAGTAGGTAATATACATATATAAACATATATAATCTGCATATCTATATAAATATAAATGCATGCATACATATACATATATGCATACATATGCATGTTATTTACATGAAAGTTTTAAAAACACTAATAAAAGCAAAGCTAAAAAGCCACCTCATTACAAACAGAATGGCTTTAACTTAAACGAGGGCGAGATCTATTGCATTTTCAATGCTTGTTTACTTTGGTTCTATCAAGAAGGCATTCAGATGTGTCACACATTTGCCATAAATTCTGAATGTTAGCACTCTAGTTGCTCATTAGATCACTGTAGTAAAGCTAGTGCTCACCAGGGAAGTCTGCTGCTAATCATGGTTTGCAGCCATTTTCCCGCATTTTTTATCCCGCAGACTTTCAGTCCGCATACCATTATCCCGCAAGGTCATTGACCTCGCATACCATTATCCCGCATTTTTTCAAAACGCATGTGCATTTATCTCGCATGCCTTTACAAAGAATTACGTTTTAAAGGCATGTATGGTAAATGCATTTGCGTTGTGAAAACCACGATGACGAGAGAGGTAAGTGGGTTTGTGTTAATTTTTTCGTGGGTTAGTGATTGTGTAGTGTAGTGTAGTGTTGTGTAGTGTAGTGTTGTGTTAGTGTAGTGTAGAGTTGTGGTGGTTGTTTAGTGTAGGGTCATGCTGGGGGTAGTGTTTTAGGGTTTAGGGTTGTGTTGTAGTGTTTGCGTAGTGTAGGGTCATGCTGGGGGTAGTGTTTTAGGGTTTAGGGTAGTGTTGTAGTGTTTGCGTAGTGTAGGGTCATGCTGGGGGTAGTGTTTTAGGGTTTAGGGTTGTGTTGTAGTGTTTGCGTAGTGTAGGGTCATGCTGGGGCTAGTGTTTTAGGGTTTAGGGTAGTGTTGTAGTGTTTGCGTAGTGTAGGGTCATGCTGGGGTAGTGTTTTAGGGTTTTGGGTAGTGTTGTAGGGTTTCCGTAGTGTAGGGTCATGCTGGGGGTAGTGTTTTAGGGTTTTGGGTAGTGTTGTAGTGTTTGCGTAGTGTAGGGTCATGCTGGGGTGTAGTGTTTTAGGGTTTTGGGTAGTGTTGTAGTGTTTGCGTAGTGTAGGGTCATGCTGGGGTGTAGTGTTTTAGGGTTTTGGGTAGTGTTGTAGTGTTTGCGTAGTGTAGGGTCATGCTGGGGGTAGTGTTTTAGGGTTTTGGGTAGTGTTGTAGTGTTTGCGTAGTGTAGGGTCATGCTGGGGGTAGTGTTTTAGGGTTTTGGGTAGTGTTGTAGTGTTTGCATAGTGTAGGGTCATGCTGGGGGGTAGTGTTTTAGGGTTTTGGGTAGTGTTGTAGTGTTTGCGTAGTGTAGGGTCATGCTGGGGGTAGTGTTTTAGGGTTTAGGGTAGTGTTGTAGGGTTTGCGTAGTGTAGGGTCATGCTGGGGTGTAGTGTTTTAGGGTTTTGGGTAGTGTTGTAGTGTTTGCGTAGTGTAGGGTCATACTGGGGGTAGTGTTTTAGGGTTTAGGATAGTGTTGTAGTGTTTGCGTAGTGTAGGGTCATGCTGGGGGTAGTGTTTTAGGGTTTAGGGTAGTGTTGTAGTGTTTGCGTAGTGTAGGGTCATGCTGGGGGTAGTGTTTTAGGGTTTAGGGTAGTGTAGTGTTTGCGTAGTGTAGGGTCATGCTGGGGGTAGTGTTTTAGGGTTTAGGGTAGTGTTGTAGTGTTTGCGTAGTGTAGGGTCATGCTGGGGGTAGTGTTTTAGGGTTTAGGGTAGTGTTGTAGTGTTTGCGTAGTGTAGGGTCATGCTGGGGTGTAGTGTTTTAGGGTTTTGGGTAGTGTTGTAGTGTTTGCGTAGTGTAGGGTCATGCTGGGGGTAGTGTTTTAGGGTTTAGGGTAGTGTTGTAGGGTTTGCGTAGTGTAGGGTCATGCTGGGGTGTAGTGTTTTAGGGTTTTGGGTAGTGTAGTGTTTGCGTAGTGTAGGGTCATGCTGGGGGTAGTGTTTTAGGGTTTAGGGTAGTGTTGTAGTGTTTGCGTAGTGTAGGGTCATGCTGGGGGTAGTGTTTTAGGGTTTAGGGTTGTGTTGTAGTGTTTGCGTAGTGTAGGGTCATGCTGGGGGTAGTGTTTTAGGGTTTAGGGTTGTGTTGTAGTGTTTGTGTAGTGTAGGGTCATGCTGGGGGTAGTGTTTTAGGGTTTAGGGTAGTGTTGTAGTGTTTGCGTAGTGTAGGGTCATGCTGGGGTGTAGTGTTTTAGGGTTTTGGGTAGTGTTGTAGTGTTTGCGTAGTGTAGGGTCATGCTGGGGGTAGTGTTTTAGGGTTTAGGGTAGTGTTGTAGTGTTTGTGTACTGTAGGGTCATGCTGGGGGTAGTGTTTTAGGGTTTAGGGTAGTGTTGTACTGTTTGTGTAGTGTAGGGTCATGCTGGGGGTAGTGTATTAGGGTTTAGGGTAGTTTAGTTGTTTAGTGTATGTTAAAGGCATATTCGTTCTAAAAGTTTTCGTTATTTTAATTTGCGGCCTAATAGTACATGCGGGATTTTTTTTGCGGACTGATGGTATGCGGGATTTCGTCATATATTCGCTAATCATACTTTCTATGGCAAAATGAACCCCCTCATTTTGTTCCTTTTTAAATTAAATGTTTTAAGAGTTACCACTTTATTCCAATCAAGATGGTTTCAGGTGTGCCATACCTTTGTAATAAGTAGGACTGTTAGCACTCTAGTTGTTCTTTAGAACACTCTGGGACATTCTGTCATTGGGCTATAGTTGGGCTACATCTGGCTGATATTTGGGCTACATTTGTTTTTTTTGTCTCTGGTGGCCATCTTTGGGCTACATTGGGCTACATTGGGCTGCATTGGGCTGCATTGGGCTACATTTGGGCTCCAACATATATATAGCCCAATGTAGCCCAATATATATTTTTCAAAGTTAATTTTCGTAAAAACCACTGGAGCCTATATCTTGAGACATAGCAAAGGCACATCGGGCTACCAGTCCCTACAATTTTGCCAAGTTTGGTGTAAATCCATTCAGCCGTTCAGGCTAAAAGTGAGGCCAACCGCCCTATGGAAAATTGCATGGGAAAAACACGTTTTGAGACCCCCCTTTTTTCTCGGCCCCCCCTTGACGAAACCCCCCCAAATTTTCAGGGGCTGCTCAGAAACAAAATGTTGCATTTTCCTGAAAATTTCAGCCAATTCTGTCCTCAAACGCCAAAGTTATTCGACATAGAATTTTCAAAAATCCCATAGGAAAAAAATCCTAACTATATATACCTACTGGCTATCGCCAGTAGGTAATATATATATATATGTGTGATGGTACTACCAGCTGAGGCCTACAGCTTTAGTTTGGGCAATGCATTAATTGGATTTCTTCCTTGTACAGTTCGGTCACTAAGCCATTTTACATTATGAAGAAGTGAACCAAAATTTGTTTCCTCATTCATGTGCACCCAGAAAGGTGGAGATGTTATTTGAGGAAGGCAAATAATCCAGAGCCCAAGTCTTAATTACTGCCTGATCCTGTTCTGAAACAGAGTTGCTTCTGTTGGCTACAGTATTGTTTCTCAGTATTTTTTTAGACTTCCACACAGTTCCTAACTCATGGCGGGAAAGCAAATTTAACTAGGGCTTTGAAAGGATATAACTTAAGTAATAATTCTTACCCTCCTCACAATCACCTCAGTTGCCATCTAGTAGCAGATGTAGATGTGCACGGGCTTTTTATGCCCACTTATTGACTTTGTTCTAGCAATCCCTGCTAAGGAACACTCACATGTCCTTAAGCTATTTGTTACCAAGTTGTTATCCTTTCCTTGCATATGGGACATATCATGTGTGAGGTTTTCCTTGTTATAGCACTATTTAAGAAAATGCCTTAATCTAATAGAGACATTTAGCCATAGATTCCTTAACTTTTGAGGTCTCCCCAGGTGCCAGTCTGGAAACTTTTCAGCTGTACCTCTGCGCGCCGGGGGACTGTGTTGTACCTCTCGTCGATGACGTAGTCTGTGGTCACGACCTCTGTGGAGCTATAGAAGTCCCCTCTGGCACACAGACGGCAGTTTCTTTTCTGTGCTGTAACGCGGATTCCAAAAAGAGGTTCCTCAAGCCGTTTTTTTTCATTACCAGCTTTGACACTGTGTCGGTGGAACAGTGTGCTTTTGTCTGATGTCTGCAGGTTTGAAACCTTATGAGTCTTGTAGCCGAATTATGTCAGTGACGGACCTGCATTAAATTTTTATGTGGGGTTTAGTCGAGCATCACAACGCCAAAGATTATAGCTCCTGCCAGAAGCTAAAATCAGAGTCGTTAAAGGAGCGACGTTTGAAGTTGATGGTGACGTGTGTCGCACGATTCTCATAGGCTTCCCAGCCTCGGTCTTCGTCATCTTGCAAAAAGATCTAGGAGAATAAGCTTGTCTGGTGGACGTCGTTCTCTGTGGAAGTCAATAGGTAAGGGGCGGTTTAAGTCGCAGCCTTCTCGGACTTCACTCAGTCTCCCATGGCTCCTCCTGCACGACGGTTGAGGAGGTCGTACGCGGCTATGCACCGTGTTTCCCTGTGTTCCTGGGAGCCGGTGCGTCTAGGGCTCAGGTGAAGGAATATTATAATTCCTTGCACCTCATCTTTGAGATCCAATCTCCTTCTGGAGCACAATTAGGCTCCACGGAGGTGAGTGGGGGGCTGTCGGAGGGTTTGCGCTCGGCGACTGTTGAGCCATTGGAGTCAAGGGGTAGGCGCTGGTCGATGTAGGCTGACCCTGCTTTGGCGCAGGTCCACAGTTCTTCGGGATCTTGACCTATGACGCTGTACTTCGATCAGCTGACTCCGATACCGATGGCGGTGTCGGTCAAAGTTGCTTCTCTTCCATGGCGTTGTATGACATCGGATGTTGTGTCGACTATTCAGACTGAGCAGGTTTTGATTTCTTCTCAGGAAGAGGTTGTGGAAAGACAGCCTGTGTCGATTGAGGCAGGTCCCTTTCAGCTCATTTCTGAGATTTGTGTGGCTCCGATGGAGGAGAGCTGGTTGTCTGCTCTATGAGAGATTAGTGGCCTGGATTCTTCTCTAGCTTCAGGGTTTCTTTCTCCCACTGGCCTTGCCACAGAGGCAAGTGCCTACTTTGCAGACATTCTAAGGAAAGTGGCTACAGTTTTAAACTTACCATATCCTACGGTGCAAAGGTCCACAGACCCTTTGATAGAATCCTTTTCGGGGGAACCTGTTCTTCTGGTTGGGGAGGCTCTTTTTTATGTTTTATTAGGTACTTGGTTTTATTAGAGTCTGGGGCCTCTGTGGACCTAGATATTGCACTTAGACACCTGCCTACACCTGGAGATCCAGTTTGTCTTCATAGACACCCTTCGACTTGTAGCTTTGTGGCTCAGGTTGGGACTTCTTCGCAGAAATTAGATTCTGTTCCTAAGATTCCAGTGGGTAAGGAGTCTAGCACTCCTAATGCATGTGGTAAACACATCTTTGCTGCGGCAAGCTGAGCCTTGCGATCCCCAAATAAATCTTGTGTGCTGGGGCTATATGCCCATGCTTTATGGGATTCACTACAAAATGTATTACATCTCTTCTGGATAATGTCCACTCGGAGATTGGTGATTTGAATAAAGATAGTCTGCAGGCTGCTTGGCTTACCATAAGGTGGGGTCTGGACACTACGGACTCTGTAGGTCGCGCTATGGCAACGCCATTGGCATTAGGGCATCGGGTTTGGTTGCCAACTTTGGTTTCTCTGAGGCTGTCCAATCGACTTTGGTCAACATGACATTTGATGATGCCCATCTTTTTAGAAGTCAAGCTGATGGTGTTAAGATGCTTCCATGAAAGACAGAGGTCTTCAGAGTCATAGCTTTTCGTTGTTTGTTACTCGTAACTTGTCTTTATGCTTGCGATGAAGGCTTTTTCTTTCAAAGTGAATAAGATTTGTTGGTGTGTTTTACATGTCCTTTTTTGGTTTGACTTCTTGGTGTCCTGCGAGAGCAGATGTTTTATTCTCACTACCATTTTTCCCTTTTTAGGTCGAGGGACCTATAAGCTGCTCAAAGCGCAGCTTCCGGTCCGGAGATCTTATGTTTTGGAGTGGGGCAGTTTAAACCCGCCTCTCAGCTCCGTTCGCTTCCATTGGCTGGCTTCCTAAACGGAGGCCAGCCATTGGAAGAGAAGGGAGTCACTCCAAACAAGCCCCGTCTCTTTCGGATTCGGGGGCGTAAGTTTTGCTGTTTAGCTCGTGACGTCGTCCGTCACTCAGGACAGCAAAACACGCCCCCGAATCCAAAAAATTTCGGAAGCTTGAGGCCGCCATGTTGCTGCTGGTAAGGTTGAGGTAGGCTGCTCTCGCTTTCCTCGTTCCCGCCGTCTTTTTTCCCGCCCCCTCCCGCTGTCCGTGTCTTTGTTCCCCTCCCGCTGATGAGATCGTCTCGCTGTCCTCCCAGCCGTGTCTTTTTCCCGCCCCCCTCCCGGCACTCCATAGAGCTCTTGAACACGAGCCTGAGCTCCTTCTCGCCTCTTCAGTCACCTTGCAGCCTCCCTCTCAGCCCCTGCAGACTCCCACCTCCCTACTCCCTTTCGCTCTCACCCGTCCTCCCAGTCCATAGCTCCCTGCTCCGGCAGGCTCCCTCTCGGCGCTTCTCGTCCTGCGCGCTCCTCTGCCCTGTAACCTCCCACCTCCCTGCACTCTCACTCCCAGCTCGCCTCCATCCAGTCTCCCTCCTCCCTCTACCCTCCCGTCCCCAGCAGTCTCTCTCAGATCTACCCATTGCTGTCCAACCTGCAGCTCTCCACTCGCTCCCAGCTCTCCGCCCTCTCTCTCTCTGCCTTCCGTCTCCCCTCCCGTCCCCTGCAGTCTCTGTCGCCGGCCTCCAGTCCCCTCTTCCCGGCAGCGCACCCCGTCAGCCGGATGATTGTCTCCGGGGCCGGAGGAGGCGGGCCCGGCATGTTCCAGGGATGATGCTGGGCTCCGGGCAGGTTCCGGACAGCAGCAGGTTCCCGCTGAATCACCAGGTCTGGAGGAACCGACCCCTGGAGCTGGAGAAGGAGCTCAGCGCGCGGCAGGTGGGTGAGGGCGGGGCGCGGCCACAACGCATGGGGGGGGAAGCAAATCTGGAGGGGGTGATGGGTGGGGGTAAAGGGATCAGAGGGTATAAGGAAAACTAAGGTGAGGGTACCGGCGTGGTGTGTGTAGAGCACAGGTGTAAACGGCACAGATGTGAAGGCATGGGCGGGGGGTGGTTGGGGACTAAGCCTGGAGAATAAAGTCAAGGGGTGAATACGCTGACGGTGCTTCCGTGCCCATGGGGGGCGGTGAGGACGTGGGCATCAAAGGCCCGAACTGGGTGAGGCAGAGGCTGCAGCGGTTCCAAAGACATGTCTAGGTGCACATCTGGGCTGGGTACACGGGGAGCTGGGTAGTCACACGGAGCAGAGTGACTGGTGTTAGAGCTGTTCTGGATGAGGGACTAGGTACCCCGGGGATGAGTGTCTGCCGTTGACCGGGCTAGATGAGAGACTGGCTTCCCCGGGTGGGCATGTCCGGCTAGATGAGAGACTGGGTTCCCTGATGGGCGGGTGTCTGCTGAAGATCTGGCCGGATGAGAGACTAGGTACATGGGTGCATGTGTGTCTGCTGTTTATCTGGCTAGATGAGACTAAGGTAATGGGTGCGTGTGTGTCTGCTGGTGATCTGGCCAGATGAGAGACAAGATTCCCTGGTAGCTGTGTGTCTGTTGTAGCTGTGCCTAAATGAAAGACTAGGTTCAGGGGACGTCTTCTGTAGGTCTGGCTAGATGAAAGACTAGGTTCACGGTCGGGTGTCTGCATAGCTCTGGCTTGATGAGAGACTGGGTTCACGGGTTGGCGGGGGGGTCTGCTGTAGAACTAGTCCATATGAGAAGTGGGGCGCAGAGTGAGAAGTGTGGAAGGGATTTGCTGGAGTGCACAAGGACCTGTGCACACTGCTGCCGTGGCAGGGTGTCGGCCTAGAGCTTGGGTGTTTGGGACACTGTGCACAGCGGGATGGGTGGGGGTGCCTGCTGTGGAGCTGGCCTGTCTGAACGGCTGAGACAAGTGCCAGGTGCCGTGCTGGAGGTCCGGTTCGGTCTGGCATGGGCACGGATGCGTGGACGCAGAGAGAGCCCTTCGGAGTGCACGTGCGCAGGGGGCGTAGATCCGCCCGGTACTAAGCACCGGCCACACATCTCAGCTGGGATGGGATTCGGTGTTTGAAGGTCTTTGTGGCTTGGTGCAAAGCAGGGGTGCGTGGGTGTCTGGTGCGGAGCCTGCTAGTGTCCGCGGCTGTGCACATCTGGGGGGTTACTTGCCAGGTACAGAGTTGGTCGGAGGGCCTGGGTGTGCAGCAGCAGTCTGTGGAGTAAGTTACAGAGACGGGCAGTGTGTGTTGCTGTGTGCAGACGTGTGTGTCCATGTGCAGCTGGCCTCTGTGAGGCCCTCCGCAAACAGCCGGAGTGATCGACCAGCTCAGCCCTCCTCCGTGCGGCAGGGTGTGCGCACCGCTGCAGTGTGTGGGAGGGGTGAGGTTTACAGGTGCTCTGCATAGCTCAGGGAGTGGGTGTCAGATTGAGGCTTCTTTGTTTGGACTCGTATCCCACTCAGAGCCGGCGTGTGGCTGAGGCAGAGCGGGCAGTGTTGGGACTCGGTGCACACCTGCTGCACGTCGGCGACAGGCTGTCTGACACGCTGGTGCACAGCTGGGATGAAAGGGTGGGGGTCTGCCATAGAACAGTCTGACACGCAGGATGAACAGCTGGAGGGAGTGGGTGTGGTGTACAGCAGGCTGTATGACTCACAGCTGACCTGGTGTGTGTGTATGTATGTGTGTGTGTGTCCGGTGTAGAGCCAGTGAGACGCTGGGTCAACAGCTGGGGTCCTGGGTGTCTAGCTTAGAGCAGTTTGAAGGAGAGGTCGATGAACAGCTGGGATGGGTGGGTCTCTAGTGTAGAACAGTTTGAAGGAGAGGTTGGGTGCACACCTAGGGTGGGTGGGCGTGTGTCTGCTGTAGAGCGGCTTGTAAGAAAGGTTCGGTGCACAGTTGGGGTGGATGTCTAGTCTAGAGCAGTTTGACAGAGAGGTTGGGTGCAAACCAACGGTGGTTGGGTGTCTGGTGTAGAGCAGTCTTGTTTGACAGGTGTCTAGTGTAGAGCAAGCTGGGTGCACAGCGGATGGGGAAGGTCTCTGTTGTAGTTCTGCCTGTATGAGAGGCTGGGTGCTCAGCTGGTGCGTTTGGGTGTCTGGTGTAGTGCTGGGTGCACAGCTGGTGTGGGTGTTGCAGAGCCAGTGTCCGTGAGAGCCCTGGTTCCCAGATATCATTGTCAGTGTTGGGGTCTCTGGATGTGTGTGAGGGATAGATCGCCACCGGCAGGCGGCGAGGGGGCTGCTCCCTCGTTGGCATGTGGGAACAGCCGGGTGCTGGTTGGTTGCAGGGCGGGTCTCGGGTGAGTACCTTAGCGCTGAATAGCGGGACCCCAACGCCGGAGGGCGCAAGACTGTACCTGCCTCACATACGTCTGTAAACAGTGTCTTTCGACACAATAAACGGACTAAAATGTTTTCAAAACGAAAAGTTGTTCCTTGCAATCAGTGACGTAACACTAAACAATGGGACCCCTGCAGAATGTAATGAGGAGGGCCCCCTGAGTCTCACATGTCTCACAAATATGAATTGACTTTGGGCTAAATGGGGCACGCTGGAAGTGTTTTTTTGGGGTGGGGGAAGGGGGGGCAGGGGTGGAGGGGTGGGCCCCCCTTACACCACAGGAGCCTGCATTGCGGCCCTGCCAGCAAACTATGAAATGGTGAGAGAAGTTCAAACCCACAGTAACAACGAACATATGTTTTTAGGTCGAGGGACCTATAAGCTGCGCAAAGCGCAGCTTCCGGTCCGGAGATCTTATGTTTTGGAGTAGGGCAGTTTAAACCCGCCTCTCAGCTCCGTTCGCTTCCATTGGCTGGCTTCCTAAACGGAGGCCAGCTATTGGAAGAGAAGGGAGTCACTCCAAACAAGCCCGTCTCTTTCGGTTTCGGGGGCGTAAGTTTTGCTGTTCTTTAGCTCGTGACGTCGTCCGTCACTCAGGACAGCAAAACACGCCCCCGAATCCGAAAAATTTCGGAAGCTTGAGGCCGCCATTTTGCTGCTGGTAAGGTTGAGGTAGGCTGCTCTCGCTTTCCTCGTTCCCGCCGTCTTTTTTTCCCCTCCCGCTGTCCGTGTCTTTGTTCCCCTCCCGCTGATGAGATCGTCTCGCTGTCCTCCCCGCCGTGTCTTTTTCCCGCCCCCCTCCCGGCACTCAATAGAGCTCTTGAACACTAGTCTGAGCTCCTTCTGTAACCCATGTTAAAGTAAAAAGAGAGGCTTGTGTTCGCGCTGGTCTAAAACTGGAATAGTCTCTCTTGCAGCAACTCCCTCCATCCAAGAAATCTGTGCATTTCGAATCCAGTCACCCTGACCGCACCTTTCATCCTTCCAAGGCAGATAAAAGTGTGAATTGGCTTGGCACTCGCAACTGTTTGTCAAGATCCAAACTAAGTTGAGTCTATTGTTGAACCTTATAAAAGCTGCTGTTAATATATAACTAGAGTGCGACGGTGCTGCAGGCACACCTGGCAGAGACAGGCAAAGGCCACCCTCGGGGCACATAAAAATACCTGCTGCGCGTGAGCCTTTCTTTCGCAAGTCCAGAAAGCAGACAGTTAGAGCGTGGAGAGTGAAAAGGAAATACCAACAGCAGCACACACTGCTTTCACAGAGGTAGCTGGATGACTGGGGTTAGATGCACTTCTCAGGTTCCCTCAGGACCGCACATACGCAAACACGCACACATGTATCGTAGAGTTTACGCACTGCACTGGAAACTGAAGGTTTGGCCGTTAATATACTAAGAAAT
The DNA here is from genome assembly GCF_964261635.1 of Lissotriton helveticus. Lineage (NCBI taxonomy): Eukaryota > Metazoa > Chordata > Amphibia > Caudata > Salamandridae > Lissotriton > Lissotriton helveticus. The sequence continues at coordinate 1,911,279,612 of NC_136061.1, read as the reverse complement.
TACCCTCCACACAACTTTGAACAGTCGGTCTCCCTGCATTGGGTGGCCGGGCAGAGGTCAAAGGACACTATCGGGGGCAGCTGCAAGTCCGAGGCACGGCCCTCCACACTTCACACTCAAGCGCTGCTATCTATCGCCAGAGGCGCTATGCAAGAACTCACCGCTGATGGTCGCTCATGCAGCTCCCCATGAGCGCGAATTCTCGTTTACTTCCCTCACTGCAAGGCACACTGTGGTTCACTGGCATGTGAGGTAGTGGATTTAATTCAGTGCTGTGGTATGCGTAGAGTTGATTTGGACAACTGAAAGTGGGAAATGGGGTGGGTTTTCAGAAGCTTTTGTCATTTTAACATGATATAAAGGTCCGTGAGCACTAAGGCAGCAATCCCATACTGAGCGCCAAAATTATCTTGGGCACTAGTTCAGTTTTGAGTGGTTTGGACATGTTTCAGGCTCACGTTTTTTTGAGGCAGCAGGTATTTTGCATTGCACATTACCTCACAACGTTTCTGTGTCACTTTGCATTGCAGTTTCATCTAGGGTAGTGTTTTCGTGCTCTCATGTTGGAGCAGGGAATTCTCCAAGTTGATGTTGGGTATGAGCCAAGTGAACGCGGAAGGAGCCAGCTGCGTTGAAGCAGTTGCTGTTTTTGGCGAGAAGTCCTATTTTGGCTTTGTAGTAGTATGTAAGCCTCTGCTGGGGTCGATCCCCGTTTTGTGCTCTGGCTCTGTGCACCAAAGAGGACACGGACAGAGTCGAAGCCAGCACCCCTCCCGGGGGACCGCCATGAGCGAGGCAGGTATGAGCACTCACCCTTTCAGGGGCCTCCTATCGAGGCAGGTGTGTTAAACCCCTCCCTCTAATATCACCCTTATTAAAGGAGGTAGCTCCGACCTCGCCCCCCTCCCCCCGCAGTTTCTAGTGGGACCCAATACCCATCCTAATATCTCGTTTATAGGCGACCCCCTAAGACGTGCCCGCCATCCCAGCGGTGCCAGCTGTCCCCGGGCTTCGCTGGATTATTTTCTGGGCTGCAACGGTATCCAAGAGCAATCCCTGCCAGCAAGTGCCCTCGCAGCATTCTCCATCAATCCCCGCTCTCCCCATCCTTGCGCCGCTTCCCGTGTCCTCTTCCACTCAGTATCTTCTGACTCTTCTGTATAGCGCCTTACTTTCTCCTTGGTTAGCACCTATGTACTGCTTTACTACCCAATGGAACTGAGCGGCTCAGATATCAGACTGGTCTCTACGGACAGCAGTACAGCAGGGGATCTTCTAATCCGCTCCACCAGCATTGAACGCAGTTTGGTTGCCAAGAAGCAATTGACCCTCCGTGAGAGGCAGCAAGAGACACCCAGAGCTTCATACATCCCTCCTGCACTGTCAGCCAACAAACCCCGGGAGCGCAGGCTAAATCCTAGGACACTACAAGCAGGTACCAGTAGAGAGGATTCAAAGAAACGGCTTGTTTTTTCTTGCCTCTGTCTCCAGGGGTGTTACTGGGTAGAGATGGGCGTGTGGCTTACCTAGACTGAGGGATGTCTGTATGTGTGTTGGGCTCTCTGTGTGTGTGGGGCTCTGTGTGTGTGTGTGTGTGGCTCTGTGTGTGTGTGTGTGTGTGAGAGTTGGGCTCTGTGTGTGTTGGGCTGTGTGTGTGTGTGTTGGGCTGTGTGTGTGTGTGTTGGGCTCTGTGTGTGTGTGTGTTGGGCTCTGTGTGTTTGTTGGCCTCTGTATGTGTGTTGGGCTCTGTGTGTGTGTTGGGCTCTGTGTGTGTGGGTGGCTCTGTCTCTGTGTGTGTGGCTCTGTGTGGGTAGCTATTTTTGTAGGTTGCTCTGTGTGGGTGGCTCTGTGTGAGTGGGTGGCTCTGTGTGAGTGGGTGGCTCTGTGTGTGAGTGGGTGGCTCTGTGTGTGAGTGGGTGGCTCTGTGTGTGGGTGGGTGGCTATGTGTGTGGGTGGATGGCTGTGTGCGGGTGGCTCTCTGTGTGTGGGGGGGCTCTGTGTGTGTGTTTGGGGCGCTCTGTGTGTGTGTGTGTGTGTATGGGGCTCTGTGTGTGTGTGTGGGGCTCTGTGTGTGTAACTCGCTGTGTGTGTGTGTGGCTCTCTGTGTGTGTTGCTCTGTGTGTGTATGTGTGTGTGTGGCTTTCTGTGTGTGTGGCTCTGTGTCCGCGAATACTCTCTACTACTCTCTAATGCTCACCTATTGCCATTGTAAATGACAATACCATTTATTTATGTTTTTTTTTAAAAATGAAAAAAAAGTGTCATGAGCAATGCCAATAGCTCTACCTTTAATAATGCCGAGACCATTGCATTGTAAATGCTTGTTTTAGGCTGGTGTTGATTTAGATGACTAGGGAGGTTTCCCTTTGTCCATTTGCCTCTGAGGATGAGCTTTCTGCTCAAGAGGTTATTGTCTAAAGACGTGTCTTCTTGTATGGAAGATTTTCTGATGCAGGCTTATTTGAGGCGGCTCAGTATGCTAAAATGTGCATGGTTTTGACCTTTCATTGTCTCTCATAGGGACATGTTAGTATGCCAGTGGTAAATCTGGTAAGTCTGGTATATAAGGATGCTCTGGTCTTTAATCGTTAGAGTTATCAGCGTAGTATGTCCTCACTTCTCGTGGTGTGCATATTTATTATGGCGATGATGGATTCAGGGCTTACGTTTTGCATTCTTCTGAATACATGTTCTTGTGGTTCATCCTGCACTAAAGTCCTCTTGGACTATGTGTTTCTTATGATGTAGGTTGTTTTCTCCTGAGCGGACTGAATATCCACATTTGTATTATACGTGCTTCACTTTATGGAAAGGTGTGAGAGTAAACTCAGAGTGTATTGTGTATTCTTTGGAAGACACAAGTTAGTTGCCTTCTCCTCTGTGGAGGGGATAGGTAATTCATTTGTTCATTCGTAAAAAATATGGGGTGACCTTTGTATCCTACGCTGTGTGATAGCTAGTGTTGGGAGCAATCTGATGGAGACTTCTAGCTGCAGTTTCCTTAACTGTTTTCGGTTATACAATTTGTGGTTGGAGTTTTTAGGCTTTATAAGAAACTCTTCTTGTTGATCTCCCACAATGCTTGTTGCATCTGTCTGTAGGTTCTATACTACCTGTCTTTTTGGGTATGTATCTATTTCTCTGTGTTTTACAAGTCCTTGAGAGATCTTGGCTGTTACTTCTTGAGGCGGACTTATGATCAAATAGTGTGTCGTGTCACAAGTGTTATTGGATGCGCTTGTTGCTAACAAGGATTCATTTTATATAATATTTCCTTTTAATGTATCGTCTTTTCCTCATTTAAGTTTTTTATACTGCACTAATAGGTGTGTCCCCGTTTCTTCTTTCGCTTGCCTGGGTATTTGGAGCGTGCCCACGGCTCAGTTATGTTCAGACTTTCGGACCATGACACTGAAGGCCATGCAGTTACAGGTTTTGTAGATATGTGCGATCCTGCAGTAAGTGTGAACCAGTGATGCTCTATGTGTTGTCAGACCACTCGCAGTCAGTCTATTGTGACACAATTTTATATATAATATGTATATGTCCAGGTGATACACCTTTGTTGGAACATTTTTTACAACTGGCATGATTGATGAATATCAATATTAGATTCAAACCTATTATTGTTATTTTAGTCTCTTTACAAGGCATTATGTAACCTTCGAGTGGTCATTTTGTTCAAACAAAATTCTCAGTACTATGAAGGGGTTATTGTTCATCTTTCTTTTGGTGTTAATTCATCTTGGTATAATGAAATGAATTCTGAGAGTCCTTCTTTTGAATTTTATCAGAACAGTTCTTTCTCTGATATTTCTTTATTGTTGTGAAGAATGCAGATTGCATTACTTTTAGTCAATGAGTTTCTTCCCCGCTGCGGTTCCCAATCTGTGCGCCGCGGCGCCTGGTGCGCAATGAAAACTAGCCAAGGGCGCCACGGACAGATGCTCACACAGTTTGGGAATTACAAATAAATAGTATGTTTTTCACTTACGCGCATCTAAATTTAACACTGCTCCCTGTGTTCAGGCCTGCAGTGGTTGCCCTGGGCCATGAGATGGCAGTGTAACCTTAGTTTCAAGGCGTCTACTATCAGAACAGGAGAGAGGCGAGGATGTTTCAATGCCTTTGCTTTCATTGTCCGGTCAGGTGAAGTCCGCTGTCTAACCTGACCAGCAGTGACCACATCAGACAGCCTGTGGGTCTTTTTGCACTCAGTAATGCCTGTACATACAGTGGGCGTCAGCGGTCTTCATTGAGCTGCAGTCAACAGGCTATACACGCTCCCTTTACCAAAATGGTAGTTGTAAAAACGGAAGTGCTTGTCCACATTCCAGGAGTTCCACCGAGTCAAATTGCACACAGATTCGGTCCTACACTGGTTTCCTGCTGAGTTTGCAGCAGGCAGCAAAGGCGGCGAACTGTCTCTCCCTTTTACATAAGGGCATGCTGTTTGTCTCCTTTTTCTGTTCTACACTAGAGGGTTTTTGCCCGGAATTGCAGTATAGCTCAGCCCAGACTCTCCTGGGGTCTTTCATAATTTTAAAGCTGCTGCTGAGGCCTTAGCCAGAGATACGCAGTAAGAGAAAGTATCTCTTTGCAAGGAGGGACATGTATTATTTATACACTTATTTGGAACAAGGTGGAGGTGAGGGGAGGGGAGCAAGGGATATGAAACAGTGTGACTTACAGGATACAAAAAACATGCTCCAATCTAAGTAAAATAATTCAGAGGGTTGAGAGTTTTCAGCAATCATATGCGACCAACAGACCTGCGGGTTACAAGTGTAAATGCCAGTAGTAGCCTTTTGGGTTAACGGGGCAATAGCGAACAACACAATATAATATTTGTTTTTTCACTGCTTTTTTCATCACAAATATTTGCAATTTAGGGAGCATACAAACACAGAAGTTTGTCCACAATTGCAAGATTTTTGACCTGATAGAAAGCAGGGTTAACATCCATGTTAAATTTAGGATTTTTTTTTTTTTTTTAGGTGAAAAATGTATTTATTTACTTTTAGGTGAAAAAATCTGCTTATTCACTTTAGAAAATAAGTTTCAGGTATATGCCTTTACAGTCTGACTTATTATTGTAAGTAAACAATTCGTTATCACGCCTTCGCTTTAACTCCCTATTGTGCCTTTCATATTCTCTTTCCTGAATATAGAACCCAGGAGCCTAGCAAACAGAATCACCTGTGATCATCAAATCAAATGAGATAATATTGAAATTGCAGGAAAACCACGTGCATAGCCAGTGCCCAATCTAATGTTTTTTGTTTGCCTTTTCTGTTTGCCAAAAATTGCTGCAGACTTAATCCAAACCTTGATTGTGCTTGAATGTGTCTAGATCATGTTTGTTTTAATTCTTTTTTTCCATTGTCCTCGTTTTACACATATTTAAAAAGAATTTGGAATAAACAGCCAGAGAACAGTGGTGACTATTAATAGTATCATCCAATATATATTTGTTTGCAAAAGTGAATATTTAGTTCCGCAAGCTATGGCATATTTTGTTTCTCACAACGTATTGGTAATTCATTTGTGAATCCCTCACCTGCTGTCATTTTCAGAATTTGTAAATGGCTAAGAAACATGGCATGTTCTGATTTGAGGTGAATAAACCTTGTCGGTGTTTCGTCTGATGAAGCTCACAGTGTGTTAAACAGTTTGCAGTGCACACGCCAATGTGTTTCAGGCATGCACACTGACGTGCATTTACAGTTCACTTTTCTGAGAACACTATGTCTCTCCAATTAGTCCAATCAGTTGTTGATACAGCATGGAGCTCTGCAGTGGCCAGGATATGATTACACCAATGTTTTAGAATTCCTTCAACTTCATCCCAATTATTTTTAGGGGAAAACATGAAAGTACTCCCGAGAATGGGCTTACATTCACCACCCGCTACAAAAGGTACCATAATGGGGAGCCGCAGCCAACAGTCAATAGGTAAAGGGAGCCGCAGGTTGGAAAAGTTTGGGAACCACTGCTTGGGGGATAGAGGTTAATGTCTGATAACTGACAGGTGGTTCTTTAGGATTTATATTTGCCCTTTTACTTCAAGGGGCATTTCTGTAGGGACTGTAGGGTTGTCTATTATTTAAATGTTCTGTGACGGTGATCATGGATTCTATTAAGAGGCAATTTTTTTGTTTCTCTGGTCGGTTGTTAGTTATGACCGGCTGGGTTTCTTTGAGAACTTTTTAAGGATTGGTTCACAGACCCTTCTCCAGGGGTGTATAGTTATAGTATTTAATTCAAAAGTTAAGGAATCCGCTGCTAGATGTCTGTATAAGATGTAAAATGTACTTACCTTTGGTAATGTAATATCTGGTGGAGACACCGTGTTGCAGTAGATTCATTAACTCCCTGCCCATCCTCCCCACTCTGTGAATGACCTATGAGGTAAGTTGGGACCTTAACAGACCACGTAGGCTGGCCACATAGGTTTTCTTTAGATGTTGCCATACCGTCCATTTCCACATGTGTGTGGTCGGTAGGGTAGGGTAGTGTGGGATGTGATGGGTTTTCTATTTCACACTGTATTAGACACCAGTGGGCAGTATTGACTTTTGTTCTATGTTTGACATTTTTTTTTTTGGTATCATCATATCTTGTATTTGCACTATCAATATGTCACGTAATGGTGTGATTCAACAAACAGCTTGGTGGTGTTTTTATAGGTTTTGTTTTGCTATTATCATGCCACTCATTTTCACTGATGAATGGGCTGTAGTGTGTAAGATTTTCTTCCCTTACATGAGGGTTATTTCCCAAGGCACAAAGTTTCAAAGATTTTTGTTGAATGGTCTATAGAGTATAAGGTTTTCTTTTTTTATGTTTCTCCTTTGTTAATGTTTCAAAGATTTTTGATCTTTGTAGCACAGTTTCCACAGCCAGTTTCTATAGGATAGGATAAACATTTATAAAGTGCACGAATGCCATGGCATCTTGGCGCTAATGTGAACACGAGGGGGTCACACAAATGTCAGACTATGCCTGCAGAAACAGGAGGGTTTTTATGATCTTCCTGAAAATTCGATGGTTGGGCTGCAGACGTGTGGTAGATGGCAACTATAGTAGCTCCGCGTTCGGGCGCGGAAGGTTTGACCGAAGTAACGGACGTCCGTGCCCCAGTGGGGACTTAAATGGCTCCAGTGACTTCATGACCAGAGTCGACGTCCTAGCAGAGCTGTACGACGCCGTCACCCGGAGCGCAGAGGTAGTGCTGAAAAATTTCCGGATACAGTCTGGTGCCTGGGGAGAATTCAAAAGTTAAAGAATCTGCAGCTAGACTGTATCTCTACCAGATATTACGTTACTGAAGGTAAATAACTTTTACTTCGCAGTGGTTTAAAATAAACATCTTCCCGATTACGGGTTTGCCTTGGTTACTAAAAGGTGACCCGTCTCTAAATCTGCATGATTTATTCCATGCCTGTGGATTTTGCCATTCAGATGTGACCAAGACAGCATTGATTTCTGTGCTGGATAATGTTTAGGTTTGTGGACAAGGGTACCTTTCTTGATTCCGTTAAAGCTCTATGTGGTATCTGATATTGTGATTCTTCCCCTTTTTGTACAGCATGAAGTGTTTTGATCATTCCAAGTAGAGGACACATTGTAGTTGTCTTGCATCTCTTTGCACCAAAGTTGAAGGCACGGTTGGCATCAAAAGTGACATCAACAGCCGGCTTCAATGACTTGGAAAAGCCTATTCTGCAGGAAGAGGAGTTGGATGCTTTCCAAAAGTGGGTTTTTATCCATCCACTAACTGGCAAAAGCTTTCCCCAAGCTGCTACCTAAGCCACAGGATACCCTGCCAAGAAAGAGGAAGTTGTCCTTTGAGAAACAACTTGGGGCCCACACCACACCAAGGCACAAAATGCATAAGGACAGGAGTACTAGCCGACCCGCCACCCCCCAATGGGCAGCCTCCTCCTCCTCCTGTACTTCCTCGTCCTCCCTCACTACCATACCATACCACATGCCAGCTCCCTGCTCCTAGGGGCAAATAAAGCAGAGATACTTCGGCTGCAACGAGTACAAAACTCCACAGCTAGAACACTGGTGGGTCTCCCCCACTCCTGCCATGTGGGGGCTACTATTCGAGGGCTGCACTGGCTTCCGATGGATAAGCGGATCCGTTTTAAAGCACTATGTATATCCTTTAAGATCTTAAAAACGGCCAGCCCGGCGCTTCTGGGAGACCTTTTGACCCCATACGTCCCCCCCCCCCCCCGACAGCTGCGCTCGTTGGGGCAGCACTTGGTGATTGTCCCTCGGATCAAACTTTGCCGGGCAGGAGGGCGTTCGTTTCGCTGTCTGGCCGCCAAATTATGGAATTCGCTGCCTGTACATATCCGTGGTATGGATGGCCAGCTCACTTTCAAGAAAGCCATTAAAACTTTCTTCTTCCCCTCAGTGTAGTCTATTGGTTTCGTGACGTCTGTTACGATCTTCGCGGCTGTGTGTGCTATTTTAGATCCTCGCAGCGCCGGGACGCCCCTTTGCTGGGGCAGCTGCGCGCTATAAAAAAACGGATAACCTAACATACGTATCATCTCCTCCAGGCCAGTATATCCAAAGAAAACTTTTGATGTCCCCTATTATGCTGAACCCAGGGGTGACCCGTGGGATGACTATGATGTTGATCCACCAGTTGATACAGAGACTGACCTCTAGCCAACGAAACTTTCCCCACCTGATGCAACTTCCTTGTACCATGAGATTATATAAAGGGCAGCTACTTTTCATAAAGGAGATACACACGTCATCCAGGAAGACGACGACTTCCTAGTCAGAATGCTTTCCAAGGTACAATCCACCCTCCTGTTCTTCCCCAGGCCGATTGGGATGCTTAATACAGCAACCAAAACCTTCAAAGAGTCGGTCAAGGCTCGAGTTATCACACCAAGGGTCGCAAAAAGTACAAAACCTCACCTAACGATCCAACCTAAATCTGTGGGCTCGTTCCCCGGACTCCCTTGAAGTACACCTTCTGGGCCGGTCACACCACGCACACTCTCTGCGAGTGAGCCCAGGCTGCCTCCGATCCCGCCGAGTGCCGCCGCTGCCCGCAGCTGTGCTCCTGGTCTGCTGCTGTGGTAGTTCCTCTGCTGCGCTGCGTTGTTCCCTGTTTAATTTTTATTGTATTGTCGCTGCGTTGTTCCCTGTTTAATCTTTATTGTATTGTCGCTGCGTTGTTCCCTGTTTGAATTTTCATTGTACTGTATTTTCTCTGCTGTCCTCCCGTTGTGCCCCTGCCCTCTGCTTATTCGCTATTCTGTACTGCCTCTGTTGTGCCCAGCCCCGGTCGCGTTTCCCGCCACCTCCCCGCCGCTGCCCCCCTGCGGCACCGCCCCCTTCCCTCTGACTCCCTTCCCATTCGCCGCCCCGCGCCCGCCTCCCAGCTGCTCCTCTCTCGCTCCGCCCCCCCCACTCTCCAGATATGGCAGAGTGGCAAACGCGCAGCGGTGACGCGCAGCGGGCGCGCCGATTGTGCGCCGAAGGCGCGCCAAAGGTAAGCCCGTCTGCGCCCGTCCGCGCCTGGACCGCGCCCGGACCCCTGGCCCCCGCAGACGCCAGCCCACCCGCCGGACCTACAACGCCACCGAACTCAACGCACTGAACACCGGCCGGATCCCTGGGTGCTACCGAGCCACCCCGAGACGCACCCACGGGCCCTTCAGCTGCCTCTCCTGCAAGTTCTCCTGCATCCGGACCTGCACGGCAACCACACCCCCAAGCCGAGAACCAGCACCAACCACCTGAAGTGCATCCTGCTCAACACCCGCTCCGTCTACAGACACGCCGTGGAGCTCTGGAACCTGCTCGACACAACATCACCAGACGTCGCCTTCCTCACGGAAACCTGGATGAACGCCTCCTCAGCACCCGACATCGCCATCGCCATCCAGGACGGATACAAGATCTCCCGGAGGGACCGCGGCAACCAGACCGGATGAGGCATCGCCATCATCCACAGGAACACCATCCGCATCACGACCAACACCGTCGACACCCTCACAACCGCCGAACACCTGCACTTCCAGATCCACACCGACCCCAAGACCACCCTCAGAGGCACCCTCATCTACAGACCCCCGGGACCACGCACACAATTCAGCGAAGACATCGCCGACTTCATCAGCCCGCACGCCCTCCCCTCCGCTGATTACATCCTCCTCGGGGACCTCAACTTCCACCTGGAGAACAACAACGACCGCAACACCACCACCCTGCTGGACAACCTCGCCAACCTCGGCCTCAAGCAGCTGGTGACCACCCCCACCCACCGCGCCGGACACACACTCGACCCCGTCTTCTCCTCCAGCAAGGACATCGCCTTCAGCCACACCACCGGACTCCACTGGACGGACCACAGCTGCGTCCACTTCAGCTTCAGAAAGAGCACGATCCACCAGCAACAGGTCGCACGCAGAATCTGGAACAAGATTACTGCCGACCAGCTCGCCGCATCCCTGAGCCGGGACCCCCCCGCCAGCTCAGCGAACCCCAGCCAGGCCGCCAACAACCTCACGAAGTGGATCAGCAACTGCGCAGACGACCTCGCCCCGCTGAGGACCCCGCCCAGCAGACCCGGCAGCAAGAAAGCACCATGGTTCACCGACGAACTGAAGAGCTCCAAGAAGAACTGCCGAGCCCTCGAGAAAGCCTGCCGCAGAGACCCAACACCAGACAACATGACCACCCTCAAGCTCGCCACTCGAAAACACCACCAACTGATCCACGCCACCAAGAAAACCGCATTTAAGGAACGACTGGACAACAACGCCCACAACAGCAAGGAACTCTTCAACATCGTCAAGGAGCTCTCAAACACCAGCGCCGAAAACGACATCACCCCATCGCAAGACCTCTGCAACTCCCTCGCCTCCTACTTCCACAACAAGATCGCAGACATACACAACAGCTTCAGCACACAGCCGACGCACCCCACGACCGCACCTGCACCGCCCACAACCACCCTCCGAGCCTGGACCCAGATCACCACCGAAGAAACCCTACTCACGATGAACTCCATCCACTCCGGATCTCCAACCGACCCCTGCCCTCACCACGTCTTCAACAAGGCCGACGCTGTCATCGTGCCCCACCTGCGGGACATCATCAACACCTCCTCGACACCGCCACCTTCCCGGAGAGTTCGAAGCACGCCGAACTCAGCGCTCTACTGAAGAAACCCTCCGCGGACCCCACCGAACTCAAAAACTACCGACCCATCTCGCTCCTCCCGTTTCCGGCCAAAGTCATCGAGAAGACTGCCAACAAGCAGCTGGCCGCCTTCCTCTAGACCAATGGATCCCTCGACCTCTCGCAGTCTGGCTTCCGGGCCAACCACAGCACCGAGACCGCCCTCATTGCAGCCACCGACGACATCCGAGCCCTGCTCGACAACGGAGAAACAGCGGCCCTCATCCTCCTGGACCTCTCCGAGGCATTCAACACTGTCTGCCACCGCACCCTAGTGCAGCGACTCAGCAACGTCGGAATCCAAGAGAAGGCACTAGAATGGATCATCTCCTTTCTCTCCGAAAGGACACAGAGAGTCCGCCTCCCCCCGTTCAGATCAGAAGCCACCAAAGTCATCTGCGGAGTCCCTCAAGGCTCCTCGCTCAGCCCCACCCTCTTCAACGTCTACATGAGCCCCCTTGCGGCCATCGCACGCCAACACAACCTCAACATCATCTCATACGCCGACGACACCCAGCTGATCCTCTCCCTCACCAACGACCCCGCCACCGCCAGAGCCAACCTACACGAAGGGATGAAAGACGTAGCCGAGTGGATGATGAACAGCCGCCTGAAACCGAACTCAGACAAGACGGAAGTCCTCATCCTGGGATCTTCGCCCTCCGCCTGGGACGACTCCTGGTGGCCCCCTGCCCTGGGCAGCGCACCCAAACCAACAGACCACGCATGCAACCTGGGCTTCATCCTGGACTCCTCCCTCTGCATGACCAGACAAGTCAACGCCGTCTCCTCGTCGTGCTTCAACATCCTGCGCATGCTGCGTAAGATCTTCCGGTGGATCCCCACCGAGACCAGGAAGACGGTCACCCAGGCCCTCGTCACCAGCCGATTGGACTACAGCAACTCCCTCTTAGCCGGAACCACCGCCAAACTCCAGAAGAGACTCCAGCGGATCCAGAACGCCTCAGCAAGACTCATCCTGGACATCCCCCGACACAGCCACATCTCCGGACACCTGAGAGACCTGCACTGGCTCCCGGTAAACAAAAGAATCACGTTCCGACTCCTCACCCACGCACACAAAGCCCTACACAACCAAGGCCCAAGATACCTCAACAACCACCTCAACTTCTACACTCCCACACGCCAGCTTCGATCGACCAACCACACCCTCGCCGCCGTCCCCCGCATCCGAAGAGCCACCACAGGAGGAAGGTCCTTCTCCTACCTGGCCGCCAAGACGTGGAACTCCCTACCGACCCACCTCCGCCTGACCCAAGACCACCTCACCTTCAGGAAGCAGCTCAAGACCTGGCTGTTCGAGCAGTAGCAGACCCCCCCTCTCCCCAAGCGCCTTGAGACCCTCCGGGTGAGTAGCGCGCTATATAAATGCTGTGATTGATTGATTGATTGATTGGTGATTGACACGGTGCAGAAATGCACCAACACTCAAGGTACAGGGGACTCGCCACCTCCTGGTCTACTCAGTGCAACAGGGCGCACTGGGATGAGATGGAGGAACTCCTCCCGCACTTCCCTGGACAGTATAGACGCCGTTGCAAGAGCTGGGTACAGAAGGCAAAACTATCGCAAATGCAACCATCCACTGCGCTCTTGATGTGGGTGACCCTGCAATCAGGGGTGTTAATATATCCTGATCAGGCGTGTTACCTGGCTTTTGTTCCTCTGCTTTAATCCAGAAGTACAACAGCATCTGCTGAACCTGTCGTTTAACAGTGCACACCTGTTTGGACCGCAGGTAGACCAGATGCTTGAAAAGCTAAAAAAGGACACAGATAAGGCCAAGGAAATGAGCGCCCTTCTGGTGGTCGCTCCTAAGGTGTCCTTTTGAAGATCCCAGTACAGGGGAGGTCGGAAGACCACTTCCCCAGACTTTCCTGCCTCCTACTTGAGGCAACAACAACAGTAACACCAGCATTCATCCCAGGGGTCGTTAGAGGAAATTATAGAGGCAATGGCACTAGAGGGAGGGCTAAAAGAGGCTCTTACAAAGGAACTGCCTCTACTAGAACCAGTACCATTGCAACACCTCAGCAAGGGGATGTCCTCCCTGTACTTTCCCATCCCCAAAATGGACCAGTCTCTGAGGCCAATACTCAACCTCAGTTTCCTCAATAAGTACATCCTCTCAGAACATTTCCAGATGGTCACTCCAGGATGTCATCCCACTACTGCAGCAAGTCGACTTCATGAACACTATCGATCTGACGGATACCTACTTTAACATGCCTATCCATCCCGCTTATTGCCACCACCTATGCATTCTGGTAAGTGGTCAGCATTTTCAATTCTAAGTTTTAGCCATTTGGGGTCACCACTGCCCCCAGATTGTTTACAAAATGCCTCGCTATGGTAACCGCCCTTCTCAGAAGGAATGGTATTCACATATTCCCTTACTTTGATGATTGGCTAATCAAGAGTGCAAGCGAATAGCAGTATCTCCCTCACACCCAGGTCACAGTGTCCCTGCTTCACAATCTGGGCTTCACTATAAATACTGTCAAGTCCCACCGCCTGCCCTCCCTTTAGATTCAGGCATTCCTGTGAGCCTTTCTCAAAACAGTCACCGGCAAGCCTTACCCCAGTCAGACTAAAGTTCCTTCATTCAAGCAATTTCTGCCTCTTTTCCAGCCAAATTGTCAATTGACGGAACAGTTATGCCACTTCTTGGTGTCGTGTGGTTCATACTTTGTCAGTAAAACTGTGCATTTGTTGTACAACATAAATGGCAAAACTGGGCAAGATTGATTTTTTACACCCCATCAGGATATGCTGGACTGAGTCCTGCTAGTTCCGAGTGCATCATCTGTTTACCTAGGCTGGTAAGGTAACAGGTGGCATGTGCAACCTCAGAAAATGACAATACTTACTCCCTGTCCATACGAAATACACAACGTGGCGTTTCAATAGAGATTGAAGTTTTATGATTCTTGTGTAAAAGTTGTGCGCTGCAATAATCAATAGATGCAAACAAGACAAAGTAATCAGTATCACGATAATGGTAAAAAAATGAACAATTCAACCATTGTGCTGTTACATAGAATATATGGTTGCATATAGGTGTAGTGGTATTTTTGCTCCTACCCTATCGCTGCCTATCCTAGTGTCCCTAGGGTAGGTGATTCTGCCAGAATCCCTGTAGGGTGATCTAACCCCCTCCATTACCTGTGGGTAAGTGTCATCAGGGACCCTGTCTTGGTGTAGAGCTTGAAGTATACAGGAATCAGCTGGGCTAGAAATCAGACATGGAGCGACCTTGACAGTGTCAGCGAAATGCTTCTCTGACTAAGCAATAGAGTGAACTTGTTTATATAATAAACTTCACCCATGTAACCATGCTGAAGCCCCAGTCAAGTCCCCATTATTGATTCTTTGTGATCTGTCACCGAGCTAGCCATAACATACAACAACATTTTGTGCAGTGAACTTTAGCTTTTGTACAGAAGGTTCAAGGCTCTGATAACGTGCCTACGAACATGTGCAAATAAAGTTATTTCATGGAACATTAACTGTCCGGCACACAAGCGAAGTGTGTCTAAATGTCTGCGTTCAATAAAAGTTATCAATTTCAAACATGAGCATGTAAAATGGTGTTCCTGCCTGGTCCGAAGTGTGACCACATGACATCGACTCCTTGGACATAAGGCGACTAAAAAGCTCCCTTTAATATGTGCTAAAAATATAGTTGCAATATAAAGCTTCAAACACTAAAAAGCAGTGTGCTCTTCAATAAAACAGCTATACAAAAAGCCAAATTGTAATAAAAATATAACATAAAAAGCGAATAAAACAAAAACAAATCTCTACTGCTCTAAACTGCCAGATTGTTTCCAAATCTTCAGAGGAGTAGACTAAACATTGCTGTTCCCAGTATCCGCAGTTGAGTGCACCGTTGTCTCCCCTCTCACCACCTCCATGGAGCACATATGTTCAAATCCAACTGCCGAAGGAGGGATGACAGTCACGCATGGCATCTGTACATGTGCGTCTTTAGGGCACCCACCATTAGTGTAATGTTCATAGATTGGACCTGTTGGATCCCCGTAGATAAATATATACATTGCCCTGGGATTCCGGTGTGGAAAAATGTGAAAACTGGAGCATGAACTTTAACAGCAGCACCCACTGGAGGGTAAAAATTAGGAGGTTTACAGTGCACTACATGGATCAGCATGCTCAAAATTAGCCTAACGAGGCGCCCACCATGGGTTAAACGGTGAATATTTAAACAGCAATTGTAGTGTTGGTGTGCTGGTATTACCTCGAGTTGCTGTGGCTCTTATATATATATATATATATATATATATATCACCAAAAGTCCTGAGTCAAGCTCGTACTTTCTCGACCATACCAGGTACAGACCACAAACGCGCAGGATGTCAGGGTTTTTAGTGCTTTATTCCTCCGTGTATCAGCATGACGCGTTTTGGCTGCGTCACCGCAGCCTTGTTCACATGACCCTCCGGATGCTCTCACAGTCATTAAATAGTGACTTCCTGATTCAACAAATCACATGGTTTATGAAGCTTAACAAAATACTACTACTTTAAGTAGTGATAAATGCATGGATCAACCAAAGTCCTTATTGAAGTATATAAATAATAAAACATTCTTTTATATATATATATATATATATATATATATAACAACAACCCTTTACATCATATACACCATTTAAACACAGTTAAAAAACCTGTAGAACATAGTAATTATAATTATTGTCATTAACTTTGTGCACTGACTCCTACATTGAGTTTCTTATGTTCAGTTTCCAGCCAAGTGGCTGTGGTGTTCTATGTAGACTTTGTATAATAGATCCTATGCTCCAAAAACATCACCGTATGAATTGCTAAGATTAAAAAGTGCTAGTGCAAAGAATATTTAAAGTGCAAAATTGTGCAATGTGCAATATACCGCAGGTACAATGATATTAAATTTCCTATCAAAATTCCAGGATTAAAAAGTCATACATTTTTTGGGGTAATTAGTAAGAGTAGTCAGCACTATGCTAATAAGTGATTCAAAGCATCATAGCTCTACCTCCCAACCCAATACATCTATATATACACAATTTAAAGTGCAAGTGCATACGTTTCGTTGACCACTTATTTCTCTCATTAATAGTGGTCCGTCCTACTTTAAATGTATCTTTTATACTCATAACTTTGACTCACCTCTTTTTGTGCTGATATTACATACACTGTTCTGACCAAACAGCCCCTACTGTTGCACAGTTCATATCCTAAGAATAAAAAATTGACTACTGTTCTGACAAGATAAACATGTGCCAACTGTGTGGCTGGTAGATATAACTGCATACTAATCCTAACATGGATCCTACTGGTAATGGACTGCTGATCGTACCGCATATACTACCATTACATCTAGTGGTTATACTACCATAACCTCATTCTTAAAGAAAATTATGTAGGTCTTCCCCTGTGTTCAAACCTTTTGGGATCATAGTGTCCAGTAAGAGAATGTACTTGGATTCTAACTGTCTGAGTTGTTTTTCTCTGTTACCTCCCCTTATGTTTTTGGGCACAGAGTCAATAATGTAATAACTCAGGTCGTTCAAGTTTCTGTCATGAACCAGGTTGAAATGTCGGGCTACCGGATAAATATCATTCGAGTTCACGATTGCCCTTAAGTGCTGCAGAATGCGGTTGAAAACCTGCAATTTCGTGCTGCCAATATATTTCAACCTACAAGTGCACTCTAATACATTAACCGCATACTGAGTGCGGCAATTGTAAAGTCCCTGTATCTTAATAGGATTATTGTCAAATGCAGTACAGCATTCACTGGTATTTACACTGAATTTGCATGCTCTGCATGATATGCATTTGTGAAACCCAGTTTTGTTGGATAGCCAATTCTTAGGGCTAACCACCTCTGGACTGGATTTTACCAGTACATTCCTCATAGAGGGGGCCCTTCTAAAAGTAATGGCTGGTTCCTCTGGTAGTAGTTGTGCTAGGGTTATGTCTGTTTTTAATAAAGGCCAATGTTTTTTGATGATCAGTCTGATCTGTTCTTGTTTGACGGTGGGATCTAATGTGCCTTTCATAGTGTTTTCCTTCACTGGATCAGCCAAGTTGTTCAGGCATTCCTCTCTACTGTGACTGTTGGCCTTATTCCTAGCCTGCTCTAACACCTTAGTTATATATCAGGTTACTCCGTTCGGTTGGATATCATATCTTCCACACAATCACGGACCCAATTCAGTGCTTCAGGTATTTTATTTACCCGTCGCCATTACGCGTTTCAGCTCCATGGAGCCTTGATCACATGACATGGGTACTTGGGTAAGTGCTGTATTTAAAGTGAACAGTTCTCGCCTTCAGGATACCACGTGATTATAGACATAGAAAACCTCTCCATTCATGTTGCCTAATCACTTGAAATTGCATTAAACAGTCATTGCTATTTAAAAAGATTAACATTTATAAATAGCAGCAAATTGAAAACCTTCAATAATATGCCGGTAAAATACCACAACTATTACAAATATCAGGTTAAATCCTATGTTGCACTGTATTTTTATGTGAATTCTTTACTACTCCTGTATCCTGAAAGTTCATCATACAAAAGTGACTAAGTGTAAAGTGCTGAAGTATAAACAAATAAACTTTTAAATGATCATAAATCTATTTTCTGACTTAGTTCTTTTTTGCTGTTTTTTTATATAAAAATATCTTTTTGCGGACTCTTTCATACCTGACGTATTGCTCATTTCAAGATATACAGATACATACCGATGTTTAAGGATCCTCTCAGTGCAGAATTTTGCACCAGTGATTACAGCATGATTCTACAGGATTAAACAGATTAATATTCTCACATATGTACGCATTAGGGAATATCAGTGTAAACCTGCAACTGATCATGTATAAGTACCTATACATGTCATTTTGCATTTGTGCATGTATATAAATATATAAATACATAAATATATACATACATATAAGTATACATAAATCTATAAATACAAAAATAATGCTTGCCTCCAGTAAATATAAGTAAAATACTAAATAGTTAATTGGCTAAAATCCTAAATATGTGGTTGTTTAAAAAAACGCTAATTTCATGTTGTTTTACTATGCCTTCTGATATTTTTATGTAGCTAAACTCATTACTCTTTTCCGATACCAACTGTTAGTGACTATCTTCATTCTAACTCAAGCATGTATGTAGATCCTCAGTTGCATTGAGACCAGAAGGGACCTTGGAGTCGAGTTGCAGAATGTATCTTGTCACCAACTTTCTAAGTTTTGTAACTCTATCCCCTCCTCGTCTACTTGGTGGGACAGCATCTATTACATTGTCTTTAAAGAGGTGCGCCACTGGATAGGTGTTATCCTGATTAGTATGGCGCGCAGATGTTGGAGAATACGTTTTGTGTACCTGCAGGACTGTGCTGCCTATGTATTGTAAACCACGTGGGCATAACAATACATATACAGCAAATTCTGTCCTACAGGTCAGGAGTTTAATGATGTTATGCTCTCTGTCACTGAACGATGTCTTAGAGGTGTTTTTGTTGATACCATGTGTACATGCCTTGCATATTTTACATCTATAGAAGCCTTTCCTCATTTGTAGCCAACTTCCACTCTCAATCCCCTCTGGATTTGTTTTTACTATCTTATCATGTGTTGAGGGGGCTCGGCTATATGTGATAGAAACTTTTTGTGGAAGTACAGGACCTATTATCGGGTCACACAGTACCATGGCCCAATTTATCTGTATGATTTTTTTGTATAGTTCTGTGTTGATTACTGTATTTCATAATCATATGGAAAGTGTTGTCTTCCTGTTTGTTGCTTTCCCCCTGCTTATCTTTTAAGGCTTCTGTTCTGCTACATTCCATGGATTTCTTGATGGCCTTATTGATCGATTCTTCCTGATACCCTCTTTCTAGGAATCTTTTCTTGCTATTGCTTTGTGCTGCTGCTAGCTCGCTTTCAGTACTGCATATTCGCCTTAAGCGAAGCATTTCGCCATAAGGTATGTTGTTTATGAGGTGTGTAGGATGCATACTGCTAGCATGCAGAGTCGAGTTTCCGGCTGTTTTTTTCCTAAAAAGTCTTGTTTCTATTTTGTGATACTTTATATATACTTGGTTATCAAGAAATTCGATAGAGCTTGCACTTATAGTAGCAGTAAACTTGAGATTGATGTTGTTCGTGTTTAAGGCTTGAACGAAATTGGTAGCTTCCTGTTCAGTAACCTGGCGATGCTACGAAAATATCATCAATGTAACGTTGCCACATTTTTACATTTTCCAATATATATTGATTGTGTTCCCTTCTAAGGACCAGCTCCACATGCCCATATGCAGGCAGGCAGGCATAACTGGGTGAGAAGCTGGCCCCCATGGCTACTCGTTTGGTCTGTTGATACAACTGGCTATTGTACATGAAAATGTTATACAAGCAAAAATGTATCATCTCTATGAGCATATTACTGTGTTGTTTACATTGCTCTGTTCTGCGTGATAAATAATATTCAATTGCCTCAATTCCATCTGTATGTTCAATGCTTGTGTAAAGCGATGTTACATCTAATGCTATGAGTAAATAGTCCTCTTCCCATTCAAAGTCAGAGATCTGTCTTAAGAAATCACTTGTGTCACGTACATATGTTGGTAACTTTTGGAAATCGTCTTGAAGGAAATAATCAATGTATATGGTGGTATGTTCCAATAAACCATCCCTGGCCAAGATGATTGGGCTGCCAGGGGGATTGATCAAATCTTTGTGAACTTTTGGAATGAAATAGAGTGATGGGGTGGTGGGATTTTCCTTCTTTAAATATTTCTATTCGTCACCAGTGATGAGGTTGGTTTGTTTCCATGTATATAACTTGCCATGGTATTCCTTGTATGATGCAATGAGGTGACCTGACTGCTCCGATTGTAACACCTTCTATCATTGAGCTGGCTATATGCTACTTTATCATATAGTTTTTGCGGCCAAAGCACAATATTACTCCCTTTATCACTGTCTGACTACAATATCATTATTTTCCTTTCGTTTTTTGATCAAATTGTTGTATTGTTGTTCTTTGTTTTTTATGTTCTTTTCCTTCATTGCCACCACTCACCGCCATCGTATTTAGACGTGTATTTCTGCGCTGTGCTTCGAAACCGTTCTTCGGGTTCCCATTGGTACGCAATCCACTCCTCCCTCTGCGGTATTCGTTTTGTACGCATTTCCCTGTTCTCCGCGTATCGCATCGGTCCACAAATTCTCCATCTTTCATTGAAAATTTTTGGGCAGCCCTCAGGCCTTGTCACGTCGGTCCAGCCTTCTGCCGCTAGAACGGACTCCATTTCAGTTCCTCCGTGCCACGCCAAGTACCATCGCATCGACCTACATCAAGTCTGTAACTTGTGCCTCTCTGCGGAGCAAAAAGGAGGAAGACTGCAGGGCTTCTAAATCGTTTCAGTCCAAAAAAACTCTACGCGATCATCTGGCTTGACGACGGGAAATGCAATACCAAACTATTCAACACCCTCCGGATATCTTCGGCTTAGAATCCGAGCAGGAAGCGGTTGAAGCGTCGGCGGCAGAAGAACAGGCCTTCTACGTTCCATAGTCAGATTGTGAACTCGAGATCGATTTGGAATCCAAAGATGTGCCTCCGGGACAGGGTGCTATAAGTACCGAAGATGCCTTGCCCCCCAAAATCTTTTCCCAAAAACATAAGGCTAAGCACCACCTCTGCCTTCTGGCCAAAGTTGGCACTGAGACAATGTTTCGGACATCCCGCCTCCTGGCTTTGGCACCAAAACAAATAAATCGTCAAGCCTTCTGGCTCGTGACCGGGTTGGCCAAAATAATCTTCGGATACCAAACCCTCCGGTTCGGAGGACAAATCTGGTTCGGAGCCAATACCCTCCGCTCCAAAACAAAAACATGCTTCGGAGCCGAAACCTTCAGCTCCCAAAAGCAAATCTATCCCGGCGCCAAAATCGAAGGACAGCCTCTCTGAGCCTCCCGAACCAATTTTAGACCTTCTTAAATCTAAATTGGATCCTAAACAGAAGATTATCCATATCAATCCTGATACTGAACATATTTGTGCCAAAACACCATCCAAATGCTAACTTCCTTCAGAGGACCGTGCATATAAGATCCCTCTGAAGATGAAAAAGGACATAGCTAGCAGCCCTGCTTATCCTGCCCCGCAATCACCTCCACCATCTTCTCCACATTTATCAATTCTAGATCCTTTACACATAACACCTCCGGGATCTCCACATACACAGCCTGAAGGGGATGATATTGATGAAGAAGACACTCATTTGCCTGTAGAGCCATTGAATAATTACACCATTGACTCTCCATTGGATGCTGACCCAGACCTTTACCCTGCAAAGCCATCGCCACTGGACGGTAATGTGGCATATCAAGAACTTACTACTAGAGCAGCAGAGTATCATGGGGTGACCTTACATGAAGAGTCCTTAGAAGAATTTTTATTTGAAACACTTGAGTCCACACACAGGTCAAGTCAAACAATCCCTATGCTAAAGTGGATGATGAGGCATGCAGATGATATCTTCAAAGACCCTGTGCAATAACGTATTTTAACTCCAAGGGGCGATAAACAATATAAACCTTTTCCAGCTGATCCTGTGTTTATCAAAGGACAATTACCTCTTGACTCCCTAGTGGTGTCCAATGCTCACAAAAGAGCTCATTCGCAAACCTCTGGTGATGCACCTTCCCCAGACAAGGAAT
This sequence comes from Lissotriton helveticus, assembly GCF_964261635.1. Classification (NCBI taxonomy): domain Eukaryota; kingdom Metazoa; phylum Chordata; class Amphibia; order Caudata; family Salamandridae; genus Lissotriton; species Lissotriton helveticus. The sequence goes on along the minus strand of NC_136061.1, from coordinate 1,911,257,617 downwards.
CTAAGCTTATAGATGCCCTTGGTGAAATGAGTGGCTGCTCAAACCGCTAACCACTGGTGCATCGCAAACACACAGGGCCTACTAGCTAGGTATGACAGGGCACACTGGGATGAGATGGAGCAACTGCTCCAATATCTCCCAGAAAAACACAAAGCCAAGGCACGAGAGTTAGTTCAAGAGGGGAAACTAATTTCTAACTCTTCAATCAAATGTACTCTAGATGCTGCTGACATCACGGCTAGGGAGGTCAATACCAGGATTCTCCTCAGAAGGCATGCATGGCTTAGGATTTCGGGATTTAAACCTGAGGTTCAACAGTCCATTTTAAACACCCCTTTTGACAAAGAACACCTGTTTGGTCCTGAAGTCGATCAGTCTTTACAAAAAATGAAAAAAAGTCATGAAGTGCCAATGTCCATGGGAGAGCTCCACTCCCCTCAAATAGGGGCTCCTTTTGCTGCTCCTTTTACAGAGCAGCGTCTAAAACTACATCTTCAGACCCAAATGTTTCCTCTTATAAAAGCAACACACAATCCTATCCCTTTACAGGTTTTTATTGAGGAGGATATAGAGGAAGTCATTTCAAAGGTATGGGTAAAGTCGCCTCACCGAGTAACACCCCTTCCTCTAACAAGCAGTGACTTGCCCACACTTCCCACCGAATATTTAACACCTGTGGGGGGAAGACTTCAACTGTTTCTCCCCATTTGGCAATCCATAACCTACAATTGGGTGAAGAACCTTATCCAACATGGTTCTTACCTGGAGTTTACCACCAATCCTCCAAGCATTCTACCTCACATTCACAAAGTGTCTCCAGTCCACTTACAGTTACTCAAACAAGAGGTGCAATCTCTCCTAGAAAAGGGAGCCATAGAACCAATTCCATTACACTACCAAGTTTCAGTGGTTTACTCTCTTTGTTTTCTAATCCCATAAAAGGACAGCTCCTTCAGATCAATTTTAGATCTCAGAGTGTTAAGCCAGTACATACTGTCAGAAAATTTCCATATGGTAACGCTTCAACATGTCCTTCCATTTCCACAGCAAGGTTATTTTATATCCACACAAGACTTAAAAGATGCATATTTTCACATTCCTGTTCATCCATTTCTTTGCAAATATCTCAGATTTGTGATAGCAGGTAAACACTATAATTTCAAATTTCTCCCATTCGGAGTAACTAATGCTCCCAGAGTGTTTACCAATAATGTAGCTGTAGTGGCAGCTCATCTCAGAAGACAACAAATTTGCGTCTTCCCGTACCTAGATGCCAGCACATATCAGAAGTGTCTAGAACACACTCAGACCATACTACACCTACTACACCAATTGGGTTTCGTGGTCAACATGCAAAAGTCTCACCTACAGTCTTCACAGATACAATCTTATCTAGGAGCTACTCTCAACACTCACACAGCTCTAGCCTCTCTCAATGCAGCCAGAATTTACAATATCCAAACTCTATAGCTACAGTTCCAGGCCAACCAAACTTTACCAACCAGGACTTCCATGCAGCTACTAGGAATGATGACGTCTTGCAAGACTACACATGCGTCCTCTACAAGAATGTTTAGCACTTCAGTGGAATCAATCACAGGGTCAATTAACAGATCTAGTGTTGGTAGACAGCCGCACCCATCGCTGTCTGCAGTGGTGGAACCCACAAAATGTATATAAAGGGTGGCCCTTCATCGACCCTGTTCCACAGATCGTGCTAACAGCAGACGCATCTCTCACAGTTTGGGGTGCACATCTCCACCATTACACAATCCAGGGTCTCTGGGACAACAAGCACCAGCGTCTTCACGTCAACTATCTAGACCTTTTAGCAGTATTTCCAGTGCTAAAATCTTTTGTCGCAGGGATTCTGCTCCTACACAGAACTGTGCATAGAGACTTGGAACCTCAGTAAATTAGGGTGTACCAAAACTCACCTTAGTATCCAAAATCCCCTACCAGACTAGCAATCAGTGTCTCATTGGTTCTTCCATACCCCCAATGATTAGACAACCCAGAACATGTACTTGGAATACCTCAGGTAACATGGAACACACAAACACTCTTTCGTTATACTATCATACCAGTCCAAAACGAGGAGTAAATGAAGACACGTGCAAGTTTGAAATATTTATTTCTAATGCCGTGTTCTCAGGCACAGTATTTTAGCTAATACAAGCAAACATATTATAAGCAACAAGGTTAACAGCATAGTTACTATTCCATAATATACAACGGGAGAAAGCATGTTAAAATGCTAAAGGGAAGAAGGCTAAATTGCACCTCAGTCTTCCCCTCCCTTGCTAGTATAGTATATTATATTATATCTACAGAAGGTCTCTTTGGGATTACAAGGGAGGCCCCATACCTCTGGTCCTAGTAGAAAGGTATCACATCATTTTCTACACCAGCTCTCTGCATGCGAATGTTCTCCAACTGTGTGTGCATGCTCTGCGCAGTGCATTATTAAACGCGCCAAAATCAGAGGAGGCCACAGCTGCATATGTGTTATGTCTAGGACGTGCGCTGATCAGACCGAACAACAACCATTGTGTTGAAATAACCTTGGAAGGCCTCGGCACTCACTGTTCAGACATAGCTTACCAAGCAAGGCTGATACTATAGGAAAACATATTATTTTTGTGTGAAGCAAACTATTCTGCTAGACTCTAAACATTTATAATATTGTGTGCCGTGTGCAAAAGCAGCAGAGAGGAAAAATGGCGTTTAAAATTCTAATAAGCTCATGCTAACTTAACACAGTGTAAAGGCAAAGTCCATCTCCATGACACCCTTCCTTGATCCGAGCACGGATAAGATACAATAAGATAAGAGAAGGGGCAAATTTAGGAATGCAGAGTTCAAGAACCACAGCCAGAACCAGTCCCAAAGTAGCACAAGGGAAAAAAAAACATTTTAGAACAAAAAATCCTTATAGTCCGATAATAGTTCAAGTTCAATAAATGTAGCCCTTGGACATAGTGAAGTCAATAGGTCTGGGCAGAAAAAAAAATTGAGGCTCGATTAAAAAAAAAAAAGTTGAAAAATATCAAATGTCCAATAAGCGACCACGGTCATGAAAGAGAGTGAAGCAATGACACATCTCATTCTAACAATGAATATGCAAAATATGCAGCAACAGCCTCCAACAGGAAGTCACTGTTTTCATCTGAAAATATTTCAGCTATCCAATGTAACAAAGCGAAAGAACATACATGTTCCTCAATTAGCGGAGCCTCTAGCACCATCAGAGGACAACTCGGTGGGTTTTCAATGAAGCTGTGTGCCAAGAAATCTTGCGCCGCTGCGAACACATTCCAACGACCCATAACTCCATGCATTGCTGCAAAGGCCATAATCCCTCGGCCAGAACAAAGCAATTCATGAGCAACTAAGGGGCTCATAAGCTGATCATAATCCGCATCGGGAGACACCGTGTTGCAGAGACACAAATCGAAATCGCAACTCAGGCAATGAAAGACAGGCTGGACGCATGTAAAGTAGGAAAATCGAAACGATAATCCATAAGCCGCACTCAAAGTAGCAAGAGGCAGCGCTCCATAGTACTCAAGCATTGGTTGCAAAGCAGCATGAGCTAGAACGTGCATCCATTTTGAAATAAACAAAACAGTCAAAGAACGCCTGCAGCCAGAGCCAGCATTAAGGGAAATCCACCACACAGGCTGGAAAAAATCGAATGATAAAATGCCGGGAACACACCAAATGAGTTTGAAAAGAAGTCACAAGGCCACTGCTTACAACTTTAAAAAAGTGTGCAAGCCCTGTGGTGGAGGATGCATTAAAGATATTTTATTCTTTTCTGCAAGCACCTGACCGTCATCAGGAAGCGTTTCATCCTCCCAATCCTAGCTAATAAAGGCTTTCTTCAGGCCAAGCCTGCACTTCTATATCTCCAGCTGTTATCAAATGTTTGGGAAATATTTAATGTTGCTAGCTTACTCACCTCGGTCGTCGGAATTATGAGAAAATGTAGGTTAAAATTAATTGGCCCTAATGCACTTTAACTGAATTAAATGAATGTCTGCAACGTCTTAGTTTAGTAATAAGGTTTTATGAAATTTGCCCAACGTGAGTTTGAATATATTGCACTGTCTTAAATTTTATGTAAATTGTTACCATTTTTAATCTGTAATCAATGATTTTACAATTTTTTGGTATAACAAGATAGCATGCTTTTATGGTTTTAAAACAAACCGAATAAAGTACTTTGACTGACTGGCATTAAAGATAGTGTGAATTAACTCACCGAAATGCAAGGGCAAATCAGTATTTAATAAATCATGCACTTCTGTGCGGGTGTTTGCCACGTGAAGGACGAATGTCTCACGAGCAGATGTGAGGGCAACTTCTTTTTGGGACAATAGAGCTCTTGTGCGACTCATCTTGTTGATCTCTGCTTTCAAGGTTGGAATCGTGGGCCAGATGGAAACATCAAGCTTCCCATGCGGAGGAGGATACATTACATTTTTACAGCAAACCACACGCTCACTGACGGTAACGACATAAGCAATTCCCGCTACTAACCTACAACAATCCTCATTATTTAAAAGCAAATAACTCCTGTTTCCCAGTAATGTGAATGTGGGTACGATAGCAGGCACATATGTACCTTTCACAATACAGGCTAAATTCGGCTCACTCTGGTTACAAGAGCCATGTAATTGGATATGTCTACACATCAATGAGTGATCTGGTGTTTCAGTGCAATCTTCACCATTCAAATAAACTTCCTTACCCTCCCTAAGGCATCTATAGGTAATGGAAGCAACCAAGCTTCAGGGAGATAAGCACTGCCATGAGGCTCATATCTACCAATGGCAAAGTACTTCATACACGCCTCGAACTTGAATAGCGGAAACGGGAGAGTTATTAACCCATGGATAAGCCACGTTGCGGAATTGGTCTCAGCCACTGAAAATGGTAAAGGTTCTAACCTCTCAATGTGTAACATAGAAAAAGTTGCATCTTTCATTGACATTAAACGTTGCTTGTCAGTCAAATTAAATGGGGCAAACAATGATGACGTGTTCATGCAGTGCCATGGCACTTTTCGAGCTTTCAAGGTTTGCAAGGTTCATGCAAACTGCATAATGGAACGCAATTGATTTTGACCATGGTACAAAACAGACACTTCATCCTGCACAATATCAACAACAGATGATACAATATTGTCTAACGTGTAAATGCGGGAAGAGAGTGTGTTAATGCTGTTATCTACAACTGCTAGCACTTTCTCTAAATTAGCCTGATCTATAGCTCTAATGCGGGTAGCTGCCTCAATCTGGGACATTTTTCAGACCTCGTTGTAAATAGCATATATCCATCTTTTAGATCTACCGTTAGCCGGGCCTTTCATAAAATCATTTAGATCAACATCGTCAGTCAGTTTAGATAAATGCAGCTTAACTGACGCCAAAGTGGAATGTTTGAGCCAATTCTGACATAATTTGCCTACATATAGGTAGTCACCGAATGGCTACTTTCAAACGGGGATCCACCCTGACCTGTGTAAAGCCGTGAGCCAAACCCAGAAAACGATGTTGGCAAGAATCAGCACTTCTGTGCCAGAGCAACCAACCCTTGGGATCCAAACTGGATATGTTAAAGGAAGAATTCAGCAACAGAGTTTGTAACTCTCTGATCGAAAATTTAGTGGCATTATTCCAACCGGAATATTCTTTTAATTCAGGAAAAGGAGCATTTAATATTTTAATAGTAGCCAATCCAAAGCAAGTTGTCTGTGAAATTGTAGAATTCAAGAACAACTTATGGTTCGGGATGAGGCATGCACGGTTGCAAAGCCTCAGTGCCTTGCACTTGCCAGCTCTTAGAATCCCAAACAGATTTAAGATCAATGGTATCCTTCCACAACTCGTAGCCCCCAACAGCTAATTGGTCTAGAAAGGACTTCGAATACAATAATTTTGTGTCGGTGAGTCTAACCTTGGATGTGGACTTTTCAGTCATCTTAAAATAAAATGCATCGGGATTTGACTGATTAAAATCGGTAAAATTAGTGAACCTTTTAAAAAACGAAGTAGAACTGCCTTGTACAGGAGCCTGACAATGTTCCCATTGTGTATAATTGACAGTGTTTCTCCTGGTATTAGCTGTATGCAGGTAGTGATTGCCAAAATGTTGGTAACAATACAAATCACCGTAATTAGCAGATTCTAAATACAAATCTTCAGCATCAAAGGCAGCATAATATTTCAAACCAGAAAAGAAAGCTTCCACTGCCTGAACATCCCAATCATCAGAACGTATATTTTGTTTAATCACATCCCCCATAGAAACTTTAAGCACATTAGGGACATTTATAACTTCAGTGTGCCCATGGATTTGAAATCGAACAGCATCCCATACAATCCCATCTAAGACAGGCTAAGCAGTGATATTAACAAAAGCCAGGTCCCTCTTCAATCTGTGTGAGGAGGAATGGGGAGCCAATGTTCCATTGATATGTTGAATGCATGTTCTCTCCTCGACATAGTGTCCGTTGACAAGGCGAAAAAAATACACCACAAAGCCAATTGACATGAATAGGTAAATCGAAAAAAGCACCAACCAAATGTAGGTCCAAGGTGGAATCAAAAAATGTTTATAAACAGTGTTGCCAAAACAGAAATTTTTGAAGGTGTCTTCGAGGTGTGAGAGTCAGTGTCAAATGAAAATCTTGATTCTGTAGCCAAACGAGTTTGCAAATCAGGCAACGATAAGTCAGTGGGGTAAGTGTAGTCAGTTTCATCAAGGTGAGTACCAGGCAGTGAACTCAGTAAAGGACTCGAAACTGCATGCATCTCGAGGGCAACATCAGGCCTTGGATCAGAAGCCGGGCCAAAACAGAATGTCTCAAAATCGAAGGACATGAGACTGCCGGTGTCGTACTAAGAAGAATCGGCCACTCTGTGTATTTTGACATTGTCAATGGAGATATACCTGTTTTCTTTACGACCTGGAAGTGGTGGTAAAATGACTGTTCTTGTGCCCTTCACGCCAAGCACCGGAACTGGAGCTCGATAAGAGGTACCAAATTCTTTCTTGTTTTCGATCTTCTCTCAAACCGTCTCCAACTTGGGGTAGCCAGCCAACTACCGGAATCTGCAACGCAGATTCAGATGTGCAGGGCAAATGTTCCTTTGCAAGACCGTCTTTTGTAGATCATGTAAAACATTGCAATGTTCATCTACGTCAAAGGAGGCAGCAACAGCCCACTGGTTTAGACCGTCAAGGTCCAGGACGAACATCTTGATACCAAAGAGCATTTCGTATGGGGTCCGCCCACCCAGAGACCTTCTAGGGAGATTATTTAGGGCACGCTGCACGCTGCACGCTATTGAGGTGGGCCAGCCAGTGCCTATCACCCTAGCTGTCAAATACTGCTTTAAATCACGGTTCATTCGTTCCACAACACTATTACCCTCAGGTCTGTATGGAGACGAAAACTTGAGTTGGACCCCCAACGAAGCCATGGCATCCTTATACGCCTTGGAGGAGAAAGCAGGACCCTGATCCGAATGGAAGGTACCACAGGCAAAAATCCCTACAAAGACACGCAAGTCTCTTATGACAGTTCGCGAATCAGCGCTGCGGTGCCGCCACAACCACACAAAGCGTGTGCATGAATCAACTGATACTAAGATGTACTTATATGCAGTATCAGAAGAAAAAGGACCGCAGTGATCAAAGTAAACACAACCAAGTGGTTTATTAGAAATGTACAACTGTGTCTGGGGCGGACGCGCAGCAGCGGAAGGTTTAATCTGCTGGCAAATATCACATTGAGGGACATAATCACGCGTCTGCTTGTACAGTCCCCGCCACCAGAAACGTTGTAACTGAGATTCAGTAGCCGAAACACCCGCATGTGCAGGCGCAACACCTTCATGGGCAGCTGTAATCAGTGTGGACCTGCGGTCTGCGTTGGGAATTAAACTTTCACCAACGTCTGGTATTTTCACATAAGGAAGTTTATCAGGACTTACGTGGTATGAATACTTTGAAGGGAACCCCTTAGGATATTTACTTCCCTTCTCAGTCGCGGCTACAGTCTCCAAGATCTCATCATCAATCTTACTCTTGGAACGTGTAACAGCCGCAACCAAATATGTCGATACTGCTGATTTTGCTGCATCATCGGCCAAAGAATTGCCAACAGCGTGTACTCCCACGCGCTGATGACCAAGAGCGTGAATTACATACACGAGTGGCAACTGCTCTTTAAGCTCAGCTACTCAGACCCAGATAATTTTATGTTTTATTGTGCTACCCTTGGAATCACGAAAATCATTCTGAATCCAAAAGAACAGATTCTCATTGTAAGACTGGATACAGTAGTAAGAATCACTCACAATAAGAGTCGTCACACTAGGATCAGCGTACTCCAATGCAAGCATTAGAGCACGAAGCTCTGCCAATTGTGCGGTGCAGTCCCCTAAAGTCTGCGTGTGCACGACCTAGGACTTGAATTCAGCATTCACCATGGCACCTACCACAATGGCGCAAGCTGAAACGTATGCGTGCTTAGACCCATGCGCAACTTGCGCTGAACCATCAGTGTAAATGAGACAATGGAAATCCTCCAAAGGCCACATAGTCAAAGGCACAGGATGAACAAATTCATACTGCAAAAACTCTTGTGACTGTAAGGAGGCATCAAAAACAAACGTGGCATCCGGAGACGTCAGCGACGCAGCCCATTGTATCCACCGTGGGTGCAAAGCCTTAGAATTTGGTACACTGGCTTTCGTCACTGCTTCAAGTGCAGGATATGGGGTAACAACCAACATGCGTTTTCCCAGCGTCAGTGCTCGTTCCTTGAGAATCGCCATTTGCACTGCTGTCAAAACTTTTTCCACAGTGGAAAACCGCATTTCAGCCGAAGTGTACAAGTGTGACTTGTAAGCAATAGGTACTGTGTCACCTTCGTTAAAAGTAAGGTAAGTGAAACCCACCGTCCCAGGGATGATTCTTATCACCAGGTTGGTGTGGTTATCACAAGTGAGTAAGAATTTTGATTCTAGAAGATCAGCCTGCAAAGATTGGAAAATGGCTGAATGTTGAGGCAGCCAGCATGATTTGGTAAAATTAGGTTGCATCAAAGCATACAAAGGCTTGATACGCTGGGCATATTCAGGTATGTATGTACGCCCGAAATTAAAAAATCCCAGCAAGGACTGTCATTTTTTCTGAGTTGTAGGAGCGCGCAGTTGTGCGCATTTCTCCAAGAAGTGAGGAGCCAACCCTCGACCTTCATTGTTGAGCTCATAGCCCAGGAACAACACTGTGTACTCTGCAATGTGAGACTTTGCAAAGTTGACTTTGTAACCGAAGTCAGCAAAGTTGCAAATGAGATGTGTGTCATCCACATACGAACGCGCATCTGGGTCATTTCTCTCCAAGAGAGAGACTATGCGGGCAGCAAAAACACCTGGACTATTCTTATAGCCCATTGCCAGGCGTTTAAATTGGTGTTGTCTGCCGCCACAGGTAAAACTGGTCCATTGGGAAATCAGACCATCCAAATTGTGGGCAAAAAAACATTAGATATTTCAAGTGTGGTTTTAAACCGTTTTGGCACAAGACCATCCACCAAAGCAGAGCCATGTGTATTCTGTACTGCACAGGTACGGCAATGCGAGTTTAAATTCCGCTAATCCAATACCAAACGATACGAACCGTCGGACTTGGTCACAGTAAAAAGTGGGTTATTCATCGATGACACTCAAGTTTCAATGACACCTTGATATTCCAATTGTTCAAGTATTTCTGCAACGGAAGCCTCAGCTTCACGTCGGATGGGATATTGAGGTTGAGGCATAGACCGTAAGTGAATCTCGTGGTGTGGGGAAAATATATCTCAACCACAATGCGTACGGTACAGAGCCGGTGCAAGGGCCTTAGCCCACTGTTCTGCAAAATTCAGTGCATGCTCCATTGAGACAGTGTGCGCGAAACTAGGGAGGACCACCTCCTCCCCTCTCGGAGCTGCGAGAACAAAAGGTGGGTGCCAGTCAGCCTCCGCTAACAAAATGTGATAGGTAGTTGTAAGATTTTCGCAAAATACCCCTTTTATGGTACGTTCTTTGTCACCTTCAATTAAAAGGACTGTTTTATCAAGTCTATCAGGAGGAGCTACTCTGGTATCAGCCGTCTCCACAACAACATATTGGTCAGTCAATGTCACCTTCTGAAGTGGATGCAGTACTATGGTAATCTCTGTCACGGCTGCCGCTCCTCGGGGTCAGAACGATGCTCAAATGGGGTCCACCTCCTGACGTCCCTGTACTCTGACTAACTGTATCATACAGAGCACAAAGGCAGTCAGGCGAGGGAAAAGGTAAGGGTAGGAGCCGCAGGGATAGGGACCTGTAACAAAAGAAGGCATACGTTAGAACACTCCTCTATTACTCTCTCTGCTTCTATCTGAGTAGTTGGACTTTTGTGCATACCTTATAACACTAGGAGGTGACCCCTTCCCTTTTCTTGGAGATACTTCTCTCCTTTCCAGCAAGGAAGGTCTAAAACAGAGAAGAACACCAACCTTATAACCTGTATCGTGAATACACCACACACTCTGGCTTCCTTACCACACACTTGAATACATACCATGAAGTGTAAACAGAACAAACTGCAATGCTCCGGAAAGTAAATGTCTCAGCTCTCCTACGAAGGCCATGCTCCTTTTCCCTTTAATAGGTCTTGGATACTCCGAAGGAGTAATTGTAAATCATAATAGACAACGAACAAATTAAAGTAAAGCCTACCGGCTGTTTCAGGGAAAGGACGGGAATGTACTTCAGAGACTCGTGAAAATCAAGTTCTATGAGAGAATACCCGTAGAGTCACAGGAGGGTGCAATCCCGCGTCTCCTGACTCTAAAGCAACAGAAAAAGTATCGAAAATACTAATCCTCACACTACGGTCGGGAAGGGTGAAATCCGGCGTCTTCCCCACCGTTAAATTATAAAGACTTAACCCACTTATAAGGGCTACCGCGGTATCTGTTCAAACACCGCCTACGATGCACAGCACGGGGTGAAGGTGACGCGGAGGGGGCAATCCGGCGTCTCAAGCGTCACCAACCCGTCCAACAAGAAAGACACAGTGCGAACGCTGAGGGGGCAATCCAGCGTCTCAAGCGTTCGCGAGTTCTCAGAAATGGTAGCGCCAGCCGGCAGCTACCTCCCAATTCCAGTGGTCGACTCCTCGGAGCCAACGAACTGCAATATGCTCCGCAGCCACGAAGCAGTAGGCACAAGTCGATATCTTTAGAACCCCGCAGTAACCACCATGGAAAAGCGTCCACCACAGCGGACCCTTCGGAAACAGAATCACGTGCACCTGCATTAGCCTCGCCTAGAACATATGCCTTCTAGTGCCGTCCCCCTTAACTCCGAGCATTATGGGAGATGTAGTTTTCCTCCTATGCAGGCACAATCAATCAACTCCTGACAATCTCAGCCGCGCTGTCCAGCAAGGTCAGAGCCCATGTCAGATTCCGAAGCTTCATTCTCACTATCTGTGGCATATCTCGCTGTTAAAGCGGCAACTTTTCTTTCTCTGAAACTGGGGCCTCTTCTGTGAAGAATCGTCCTGCTTGCCTTTTCCGTCTTTCGGGCGGGGCTGGTAGCTAATCTGCGGGCCACCCTTACCTCTTCCGCTGCCTCCACCATCAGACGATGAGGCCGATGTGTCCTGAAAAGAACGAGGAGAGCGTTGATCAGGAACCTGAAATCTATCAGACGACTTAATCGTACTGCGGTCGCGCAAGTCATAAACACGCTCAGTAGACGCAGGCACTGGTGATGGGGGACGGGACTCCTGTTTCTGTTGTTGTTTACCCTGTTTTCTGTTTTTAGACCAATTTTGTTTCTTGGTTTTGGGTTGATCGTCATTTTCAGACTTCGATCCTTGGGGTGGCTTTTTCTCTTTAGTAGAAAATGGCTCGACACCCAGACTATTGCGACCAATGGTTTTATAAGCAGCCGTGATAATCTTCGGTATTTATCGGCATCGGGGACCGCGAGCAAAGCATTAGACACCTGAAAGTTTACCGCATCTCCCTTCATATTAGAAAGGATGAGCTTGGAAACTACGTCAAATGCGCCACATTCTCATTCCCAATTCAACCGCAGCCTCAGGTCCGTGTTCATCCTGAACACGCTTAATGACCGTAGGAAGAACAGCCATGGACGGAGTGCCAAAGCACCTCGTGAACACTGCCGCAAAAATTCTACCCCATGACTCGCAGTCACCGGCGTCTGGTATCAAGTCTTTCGGCAAACTAATTGTAAGAATCCTGTGTTTCTCAACAGGAGTAGTGTTAGGAAATACCGCTTCCAGCTGGTCAAATTTCTCGGCAAGCCAGAAAGGCATATAATTCTTATCCTGGGGACGCTTGCCCATCACAGCATTAACCATTACTGGACTCAACTTCATACCACTAGGTCCGGCTGGAAGCGCCGCAACATCCGGGGCCCCGAACGGGAGATTACGGGTAATGTATTGTACCAAGGCCCTAATAACTGCAATTGCGGTTGTATGTAGGACCCGTAGATCAGCAACGGGTACAGCACCCGATCGAAGATGCGGAGTAAATCCTGCCAAAACATGCCATGTTGAGCTTGGAATGGACAAAGGACCCAATCTAGTTGTCGCTAATGAGTGGGCAAGGGCGCCAGTAAACCAAACACGATGCTGCCAAGCATTAATTGGAACTTCCTGTGTCCTATAAGGAACGTATTCTGCGGGCACGGCCGAGTGAGTATATGTGTGAAACACACCAGAATTTTCGTCCACTGCAGGAAAAGTCACCCACGAGTAAAAGATCTCATATGGGTACGCAACTTCAGCACTCACCACCATGATCACCGCCATGCCCTCCAAGCACGTTATAAGTCTGCAAATGATTGCGTACCGCAATGCGACTATGCTGCGGTATGCCAACGTCACCCATTCTGACACAGAAATAAAGTGTAACAATACAAAATCTACGTAGCACAACTGGGTAGTAATTCAAACGAAAACCGTTTCAAAAGATTCAACCTTGAAAAGACCTATGTAACTATAGGTAGGTTTATCCGACACTACTATTATCCGAAAACAATAGTGAAGGGGTTAAGGACTGATAGAAGTACTACTCAAGTGTCATGTAATAAGACCACCATCGCTTGGGCGCCATGTCGCAGGGATTCTGCTCCTACACCGAACTGTGCATAGAGACTTGGAACCTCAGTAAATTAGGGTGTACCAAAACTCACCTTAGTATCCAAAATCCCCTACCAGACTAGTAATCAGTGTCTCATTGGTTCTTCCATACCCCCAATGATTAGACAACCCAGAACATGAACTTAGAATACCTCAGGTAACGTGGAACACACAAACACTCTTTCGTTATACTATCATATCAGTCCAAAACGAGGAGTAAATGAAGACACGTGCAAGTTTGAAATATTTATATCTAATGCCGTGTTCTCAGGCGCAGTATCTTAGCTAATACAAGCAAACATATTATAAACAACAAGCATAGTTACTATTCCATAAAATACAAAGGGAGAAAGCATGTTAAAATGCTAAAGGGAAGAAGGCTAAATTGCACCTCAGTCTTACCCTCCCTTGTTAGTCTATACTAATATAATAAAGAGAGAGCCCAAACCTTTGAGGCGGGTAATCTCAGGAACCACAGCACCAATCACAACACCCAATACAGCATTGGAAAGGACAGTTGCAGCAGATGGACATAGGCTATACAAGTGCCCACCATATACATTACAAAGGTAAAACAACCTTGGGGGTAAAGTAGTCCCTTGTGGGCCTGGGCGTTGAGCTGTCAGCGATGGGCGCGGCAAACAAACCTTCACAGGACTCCCGCGTGGGCGTTGTGAGAGGGGCGTGGACAAATAGCAAACACCAATAGGCGCGGCATTCACGGGCACGGGGCGCGCCATTCCCCGTCATTACTGGTAAAAGCGAAAACGGCATTGTAAACAAAAACCTTTGCATTACTCCGTTGTGGGCCTGGCCGTTGTCAGAGGTGCGTGGCAAAACCTGAATGGGCGCCGCATTCACGGGGCACGCCTCCTGGATGTTGTCAGAGGGGCGTGGCCAAACACCAATGGGCACGGCTTCACGGGCCGTGGCATTGCTACGGTGCTCACGCGGGGGCTCAAGCCACTCAGCCTAACAGCGGGGATCACAAAGCTTTGCATACTGCTCCGGTGCTCAGGCGGGGGCTCAAGCACCAACTTCAATGAACAGGTACATAACGACGTGTAAGCTCAGTGATTGTCAGCGGGGTGTGGCCAAAAACCAATGGGCAAGGCTTCACAGGCCGCGGCATTGCTACGGTGCTCACGCGGGGGCTCATGCCACTCAGCCTAACAGCGGGGATCACAAAGCTTTGCATACTGCTCCGGTGCTCTGGCCGGGGCTCAAGCACCAACTTCAATAAACAGGTACATAACGACGTGTAAGCTCAATGATAAATAACGCTCCGAAATAATCTTACATTTTGTGATACCTACCTAATGCTGCTAACCTCACGGTTTACTTTTTTCCAATTACTACAATGAAAAGGCTTTCAGAGGCACAGTTGCTCACACTTTCATTATAAATCACGTATGTCACAGGGAGCGGATTGTAAGTGATGTGCCACACATTCTATTTCTGCCCCGGACAACGTCGGGACGGGCTGCTAGTATATTATATTATATCTACAGAAGGTCTCTTTGGGATTACAAGGGCGGCCCCATACCTCTGGTCCTAGTAGAAAGGTATCACAATATTTTTTACACCAGCTCTCTGCATGCGAATGTTCTCCAACTGTGTGTGCATGCTCTGCGCAGTGCATTATTAAACGCCCCAAAATCAGAGGTGGCCACAGCTGAATATGTGTTATGCCTAGGACGTGCGCTGATCAGACCGAACAACAACCACTGTGTTGAAATACCCTTGAAGGCCTCGGCACTCACTGTTCAGCCATAGCTTACCAAGCAAGGCTGATACTATAGGAAAACATATTATTCTCGTGTGAAGCAAAATATTCTGCTAGACTCTAAACATTTATAATATTGTGTGCCGTGTGCAAAAGCAGCAGAGAGGAAAAATGGCGTTTAAACTTCTAATAAGCTCATGCTAACTTAACACAGTGTAAAGGCAAAGTCCATCTCCATGACACTTTTCAGTCTCATCTCAAAGACAAAGTTATCTTAGTCTGCACAGACAATATGACAGTTTTGTACAATGTACAAAATCAGGGACACACACACACACACACACACTTCAACTTTCATGCCTCTCTCAGACCATTTGGAACTGGGCAATCCATCACAGGATTCATCTTCTGGCAGAACACCTTCCAGGATTGAACAATCAAATTGCCAATCTCCTTAGCAGAAGGAGGCAGCAAATGCACAAATGGTAACTTTATCCCCAAGTTCTCCTTCCATACTTTCAACAATGGGAATACCCAGAAATAGATCTGTACACCACAGTAGACAACGCAAAAGACCCAAACTTCGCCTCTAGGTTCCCACACCCTCTCTCCAAAGGCAATGCATAGGCAAATGCCTATGCTTTTTCGCCTCTCTCACTCCTGCCGTTTCTGGTTCACAAACTCAGGCAAGCATCACTCACACTGAATTTGGTAGCTCCCACATGGGTCCGTCAACCATGGTACACCATCCGGTTAGAGCTATCAGTAGTTCCACATCAAAAACTAAATCTCACCTCCAGTCTTCTCAATCAGAACCTTGGAGAAATCAAACATCCAAATCCCAAGGAGCTCAATTTAGCAATTTTGCTACTAAAGTCATAGAGTTTGGATATATACATTTGCCACCAGACTGTTTGACTATTCTGAAAGAATCAAGAAAGCCTACTACCAGAGCTTGTTATGCAGCACAGTGGAAACGATTTGTGGTCTATTGTAACAACAACAAAATTATTCCCCTAGATGCTTCTGTTCAAAACATTTGTTACCTTTTGCACCTACAGCAATGTGGACTAGCTTACACATCTATTGCACCTTGCTGAAGTAGCTATGTATTTGCAGAACAGACAGCATTTATCTTTGTTCAAAGTTCCTGTCTTTAAAGCCTTTATGGATGGCTTAAAGTGAGTAATAACACTAAGAATCCTTCTGGCACTATTGTGGAATCTTAACAATGTACTTACAAGACTTATGGGTCCACCCTTTGAACCATTACACAATTGCTCTTTACAGTGTCTTTCATGCAAGATTGCCTTCCTCATTGCAATCACTTCATTAAGGAGAATTGGTGAGCTACAGGTATTAACCATAGCAAAACCCTTCTTTCAACTCCATAGAGATAAAGTAGTTCTTCGCACCAATCCTAGATTACTTCACACATTAGTTTCTGCTTTCCATCTTAGCCAATCAGTTGAGTTACCTGTGTTCTTTCTTAACCTGCATCAGTAGCAGAACAAGCTTTTCACACGCTTGATGTCAGGAGAGTGTTATTGTACTACATAGAAAGGACAATAGATTTTCGTAAAACAAAGCAACGGTTTGTTGCATTTGCTCCACCTCACAAAGGCAATTCTATCTCTAAATCTGACGTTTCCAGATGAATTGTTAAATGCATGCAAACCTGCTATTCAAAAGCTAAAAACTTTATCTATAACTCCTAGAACGCGTTCCACTCGCAAAATAGGGGCTACTATGGCCATCTTGGGTAACATCCCTCTAGCTGACATCTGTAAGGCAGCAACATGGTCTACACCACACATATTTACTAACCACTATTGCATGGATGTGTTAGCACACTAACAAGCCAATGTAGGGCAAGCAGTGCTTAAAACACTATTCCAGACAACTGCAACATCTACTGGCTAGCCACTGCTTTGGGAGTAAACTGCTATATGATCTATGCAAAGCATGTGTATCTACAGCACATATGCCTCAAACAGATTGTTACTTACCCATTAAGGTTCTGTTCTTCGCATGTAGATCTGTAGATTCACATGTGCCCACCCACCTCCCTGGGCACCTATAGTTACAGTTCTCATTATTTACATTACATATGCATGGACATCTCTGAACTACACTCACGTTCTCCATTCTCACCCTCTTGCGGGGAAAACAATCTGACAATGGAATCCATGCCCATGCACACTTTCACCGAAAGGAGGAGTCACCTTACCTTGTGACTGGAAAGACTTTGTCGAAGAAAAACAACTTGCAAACATCCAGACTCAACACTAGATGGCAGCAGTACGTAAAGCATGCAAATCTGCAGCTCTACATGCCAAGAACAGTGTCTTAATGGGTAAGTAACAGAATCCTTACCAGTTGACCAGCTGAACGTTCAGGGAGATCGTGTCCTTACAGAAGCAAGAAAAAGACTATCACTAAACCAATCCAGATGAAGAGGAAGAGTAACGCAATTGTAATCCAAATGTATATCCATGGAGGGATAAAGTATGTCTTTTTGAGACGAACGTAACATTTATGTAGTTCCCTTTGTGGAGGTGGATCTGGGTCTAACGAATCCGAAGAGAAGTCATCAATGCTGAAAAAGTAGCCCAAAGCTGTTTATACCAAGTTGGGAGGCTCGTATAGCTGTGTAGAACTGGCAGATGTCTTTAATGGCAATATGTTGCGGTATACACCACCAGTGTCTATTTGCAGAATCACACTCTTGTGTTTCCATACATGATGATTGTGTGGCATTTGTTGATCGAAAACAGTAAGAAGTGATACTTCAGTGTTCGTTTTCTCCTGTGGGGGAGTAGAAGCTTCATTGTTGGTCAAAGTTTTTAAGGGGACTGCCTGTAGGGTAGCAAGAGGAAGCAGGTGACTACCCAGGAGCCCTCGGGGCATACTATGTAAAACCGGCCACATGATGTTGATTGATGTGACCAATGGACAAAAGTCTCTTGTGTTTGAAGCTGTCAATAGGCGGTAAAAGTACTGGTCTCGTACCTTCAACAGCCAGGACAGGCACAGGCGCTCAAGATGTCCTGAATTCCTTCTTGTCAATTAGTTTCACCTGTATTAGATCCCTCGATCTTTGGAATCCAACCAGGAGTTGCCGGTGCTTCCTCTCTTCACCAGTGGCGGAAGTGTTCTCTTGGACATTTCTTTGAGCTTATGTTTTGGTCCTGTAAACCATCCAAACGTTCACTGATATTTAAAGCTGATTCTAGTGCCACGGTACTGGGACTGTCAAAGTCTGGAACTCACATCTTAACCCTGAACAGGATCTCATAGGGAGTCCGACCACGCAGGGATTTTCTAGGCAGATGATTTTGGGCTCTCAGCACCCCATGTAGGAGTTGAACCCAACTACGTCCTGAACCTAGTTCTCGAGCTGTTATAGACTGCTTTAGGTCCCGGTTCTTATTCTCCACAATTGTGTTTCCCTCCGGATGATAGGAGGAAGAGTACTGCATAGTCGCACCCAATTTTCCCATGGTGTCCCTGTAAGCCCCAGAGGCGAACGCCGGACTGTCGTCCGAATGGAAAGTTGCTACTGCATATGTCCCGAAGAAAAGAGTTTGATCGTCATCCGATCACTGTGGCCAAACCCATAGGAATTGAGAGCAGGAATCAACTGCTATGATTTACTTATAAGAACCGTCTGAGTGAATCTATTTAAGCACCTCTGGCAAAACCACTAATGAGGGTGTACCATGGGTTCCGGTATATACTGCAGCAAAGACTGTCCCCCAAATGGTGCTGTATTCCACTGGGGGACGTAGAACTTTGCCGCGCTACTCACCCTTGGACTCCCTCTTGCTGTCCTGTTGCCGCCGCTTGCCCTGTCCTGTTGCTGCTTCCTTCGGCTCGCCGCCTTGGCCAGCCCGTGGGGGCTGCATCTCACATCGACCGCGCCGGGACTACATTACCCAGAGTCCCCGGGGTGCGATCGATCATCACCAGCAGCGCCGGGAGGCGCATAAAGACGCATCGGCCCTCCCGCTGCGTGCAGCCAGGAGGAGACTGGGCTGAGCCATACCCTTAACATCTGCACCTGGACTGAAAGTAAGTGGAACGATTGCATGTGACTCTGGACTAAGGGGACACTAATTTCACCTTTCTGCAAGAGGGGGGGGGTTCTTTGTTGGTAAATAGTAAGTGGCTAAGCCTCCTATATCAAGGGGGTAGTGAAAATCTGTTATAAGCACTACAACAGGTGGGGGACAGGGCCACTAAAGGAAATCGTGGGGGCCAGACAGCAGGGGGAGGGGTGGCAGGCACATTGGACGCCTTTTTGATCAGGGCTGAGTCGGTGCTCCAGTGCGAGATACAGCTCACGGAAAAAAAGGCTTTCTTTAGGAGCTTATGCGGAACAAAAAAGATAATCTATGGGGACCTTAAGTTTGGCCAAATCACCCGTGGCAGCCGCAAATTTTGCCAACCACTCTATCACAGATCCATCTGAACACTCACAGGGGGGCACGGTTGATATGTCCCAGAGTCTGGCTCTGGAATTGGGAAACGGGCTGGAGTCCCGCATGGCGGAGGGTATTATCTTGCCAGGTGTGTCCGCACATGACGTTACACACGGGCCCACGGTGGTCCCCATTATCTCGCAGAACTCAGATTTTCCCCTGGATCAAATCACGCCCCATCCCACTCTCCCATTGATAAAGGGGAAGCTATCCCCTCACCAAAACTAATCAGACGCTGCATGTTCACGATACTGCCCTTATTGCTGACAATTTTCGTTTTTTTAGTCTAAACTGTCGCTCTTTGCCCAAACACAAATTGGACATTCTCTTCCAGGGGATACTCATCAATAGTCATAAGCACTGAATAGTCCCGCCCACGTGCGGGACCCCGGAGCAATAGCAAATAATATGCATATATCCACACATATATATATATATATTCACTGAAAAAACCATAGGTTATAGACCATATATAGTTAGGGATTAGCATTTAAAAAACCTTATTTTACTCACACAAAACCATTGAAATTCCATATATAGTTAGTTGCACTAACTATATATCGCGCACCCGCAATCCACTACTGATGATGTCACATATTACATCATTCATGACATGGTCAGTGACATCACTGATGACATCACTGATGACATCACTGATGACATCATCCAGTGACTGTGTGTTTCTGTAAAGTTTAAATATGTTTTACATATTGTAGAATGAGTAGATGTAGAAGTGTCTGGATGAAGGATTTAGTAGGTGCGTGACTGACTGTGTGAGTGATTAAATGTGTCTCACTAAGTGCATGGGTTAGTGACTGAACTGTCTTAATTTGTGCATCATTATGTTTGTTGTTCTGTAAACTGCTGCATGTGTTGATCAGTAGCTATATGAGTAACTATATGGGTTATTGGTTGATTGCCCAAGTATTTGTATGGGAGACTGAGTGTGTGTGTGGCTGGCTGGGAGGTGTGTGACTCTGTGCAGATCAATGTGTACTTGTATCATTGATTGTATAAGAGAGTAAGTATGTGTTAGTATATGTTTCAAAATGTAAGGTGCTCTATGTTTAACTGTATAGATTAGAAAATGGAAGTGTGATTCATTCTTTACAGGACTGACTAGGTGTGTGAGTAACTCCATGGATGAGTGACAGAGTGTGAGAGTCTGTATAGGTGTATGAGTGCATATGATAGTGTTGTAAAGATGAGTGATTGTATGTATGAATGATTGTATGGGTAAATGAGTGAATGTGTGTTTAAACATAGGAATCACTGAGTGCGTATGTAGTAACTAGTATTGGTGTGTCAATGGTTTCAAAAATTATACTCTGTATTTAACACTGGGTGTAACAGAGGTTATATTAAAGTGTGAGGAGATGCATTGTATTGTCACATGAATGATATCATCAGTGATGTGGTCATTGATGTCAAATGAGATGTCATCAGTGATGTCATCAGTGATGTCATTTGAGATGTCATCAGTGATGTCATTTGAGATGTCATCAGTGATGTCATTTGAGATGTCATCAGTGATGTCATCAGTGATGTCATTTGAGATGTTATCAGTGATGTCATTTGAGATGTCATCAGTGATGTCATCAGTGATGTCACTGACCATGTCATGAATGATGTAATATGTGACATCATCAGCAGTGGATTGCGGGTGCGCGATATATAGTTAGTGCAACTAACTATATATGGAATTTCAATGGTTTTGTGTGAGTAAAATAAGGTTTTTTAAATGCTAATCCCTAACTATATATGGTCTATAACCTATGGTTTTTTCAGTGAATTTTCAAGGTTTTTTAAATGCTAATTCCTAACTATATATGGTCTCTAACCTATGGTTTTTTCAGTGAATTTCAATGTTTTTTTAATAGCAAATATCATAAGCTGTCGAATGTCAAGTACGTGGTAAGTAAAAACATTTTCGTGTTTATGCACACTGATCTGCTTTGAATGCTGCCCCCCCTCCCCCTCATTTCTATTAGGAGTACTCTCTCTTTGCAGATAGTGAAGGGTAGTTAACGCAGGCCTTTGCCCCCGTTGTAATCCGTCGTGCCTGCTTCTCTCTCCATTTGATTGATTGTTATCCAAGCATTTACTGTTTTAGAATTGGTTCTCTTTGGTTCATTCTCTATTTACAAACAAGCACAGAGTCGCAATACTCTGTTTAGTCTTTGCAGATAGTGAAAAATCGTGTAAAAAAACAAAAGGAATCGAGCAAAATCAGTAGGCCATTAATGGGATCTCTTTTTGACCTCGCTAAAATAGAAACATTAGGAACAACCCCTCATGAGAAATACGAAACTAGTGAGATGAACTGAGCTCCACACCATGATGGCTGCAAGACAGCTCGGCTCCGCCACCCACCCCGCCCAAAATAACGATAAACTCTATGCAAATATTACAAATATATACAACACACCAGCAAAGTAACAGGGTAAAACATTTTATTAAATAACTATTTACATAACTATTTTATACTTTTTGTTGCCCGATCCGGCTAGCTCAATCGATCGAGCATGAAACTCATGCACTCTGATAGTTCAAAGTTTTGAGGAGTGCTTGTAACACTGTCTGAAGCCTATTTGTACTTGCTACAGCTTCACTATTCTCAATGTAAGTGGGGGCTGTTTGAGGACGTGACTGCATTTGAAAACAATGTGAATGCGGTGCCACCCTGAACCGCTTGACGGAGGCCCCCGAGGGACGGTGTCATGGCGCGGACTCGGAGGGGGCGCTTGGCTCATGCCCCCTCCGCAAGTCGTGTTGCCCTGGTGTGGCCTGAGATCGCCCCCGACATAGGTGGCCGGCTCCCGGGGTAAAGCGGAACTTTTTGCCTTTTGGTGACTCTTCCATTCTTGACCTTGTCCCACAATCCGTTTCACCTAAAGACACGCTGTAGTGGGGCGCCCCTTTACCGTTTCAGTTGCCATTCCGCCCGCTTTTGCTACACTGTGCCTCTTCCGCTATTCAGCTGTTTACCGCCCGCTCTTTCGACTACAGCGTCTCGCTCACCATGTACTTGAGTTGCTCCCGCTCTTGCGGTGCAGCGATAGGCGGCTGCCACAGGACTCTCAAAATGGCGGCCGGCTCTTCAGATTTGGGCGTGGTCCACTAAAATGGGCCTGCGACACCTTGGAACTCGGACGCTTGTCTGCTAGAGCTTGGGCTCCATTCTCGAAAGCGTCCCCTCAGCCTTGAAGATTCTACAAAAGTATTGGGGGCCCCCGACTCCCGCAGGCTTCTGGTGGGGAGCGGCTAGCATGATTGCTCGTGGAATGGCCACGACGGAGCTACGAAATGGTGGTGCTCTCATGCTAACGCCAGCTTCAGTCTGAAACATCCAGAAACACTTTAGACTACCAATTTGATCAGTTCCGGTAGCGCCCCAACGTGACCCGGTAGAGAAGAACTTGCCCTCCCCTCTTTGACTGATGGTTCTTGTTGCCTGTCCCTTCTGTTGTCATTTAACAGAACTATTTAGCCTGCTGAAAGGGGTTGTGTTCCGACCGCTGGTTGGTGGAGACATTTTGACTATATTCTGGATCTGCGTTGTCGCCTAATGCGTCATATGACGCGCCGCGTTAGCGCATCCGGAAGTGCTCCGGTGCGCGAAGCGCAGCTTCCCGGAAGCGATCCGGGGCGCAGCGCGTAACGTAAGCATAACAGGTCATGTGACTTGTTAATAAAACTTTTCACTGGTTCATTTTACTTTTCTTATTCTAATGATGAAAGGCTTGGTCATATGACCTAAAAATTACGCTTTTTATTACTTTCGAACATTATTTTTTCTTAAGCATATGTTATAATGTTCCAGGCTAATGTACTTTCCCGGAAAATTTACAACTGTCCTGCAAGTAAAATATATTCCTTTTTCGAGAAAAAGGGCGTTTCTTCGTCCCATGACGGAGCCGTTGAGCAAAAGAGGCTCGGCCTGCTGTCTTAGTCGCCGATACGCCTGAATATCAGATTCTTATCGTTCACTTTATGTTGCAGGAGTAGAAAACACAACAGCCCTTGACCATTTATCTTTACTGCGTTCCTGCGTATTATACCTTTTACCCTTCATGTAATTGCACTGCTTTATTTCACTTGCCTTTTACTGATTCTAAAACAGTGACTATTATTAAAAACTTTACCAATGTAAATACTACTACCATGTTTTCTTTTAAAAACCTTTATTGTGAAAATGTCAGTATACAAATACGGGCCTATAACCACGTGGGCCGGCCACGGAGCAACCTGTAATCGTATATGGTGAGTAGACATTTACACTGTAGAGGAACGTAACGGGCGGGCCATTAGGTTGCAAGAACTAAGGTGTCTAACAGTTGCGGAATCGGTGGACGTACATTTTATAATTAAAATACGACAGAGCCAGTTACAATAAAATTATCTAGATATACATTTGCGGGCAAGTACCATGGGTGACGTTAATTCGAACTTTCAATAGTACAGTAATCAATAACACATCAGAACTTAATATCAATAGGGATGTCGAAATATTCAATCAATTCTCGTCCCCGCCCGCCATGTGCTTCAAAACTGCATACGTATCTCGTGATTTCAAGGTTCAGCAACCAGTACACAACAAGGAGTTACGAGTCCCATTTATTCCGGCGCCATTTTGGGCGAGGACGGGCAGGTCCAGGATATAGTCAAAATGTCTCTACCAACCATCGACTATGATGATGTTCATATGCTGTATTTATTAGAGTAACACTCATCTGTCCACATGAAATTAATTTGCCACAATCTAAACATGTCATTTTAATCTTTCCAAAGTTCTTCTAAATATTTGGGACCGTTTCCCTTGCCTCTGATGCTGTCAGTGCCACTTCTTTGGTTAATGTACTGGCAGGTCGGGGGTTCTCCTCCAAATCTCTCTTTTGTGCAGCACTATAATTAATCGGTGCCACCTCTCCATATGACGATGCATGGTATAGTTACCATAACTATATTTTTTTTGGTTCCTCTGGAGAGTACATCGTGGCAGATGAGGCAGGTAACGTACCGGGCATTTACCTTTTTTGCATGTAGAGGAAAGGAAAAAAAATTCGAGCGTCCGAGTTCTAAGGTGTCCCAGGGCCATTTTAGTGGACCAGGCCCAAATCCAAAGAACAGGCCGCCATTTTGAGAGTCCTGTTGCAGCCGCCTGTCGCTGTAGCATCAAGAGCGGCCGAAACTCAGCTGAATGGCAACTGAAACGGTAAAGGGGCGCCCCACTACAGCAGACGAGCCTCCACCTGGGAAGGCCCGTTCACGCCGCCTCCCCCCCCCCCTTCGGGCACCCCACGCCGTTATTCGGAGCAGCATTGTAGGATGGCCACACCAGTGCGGCAACTTGCTAGACACCACCTCGGTGCCAACCAAATCTCAGCGCCTTGTGGTGTCTTCCATTCCGAAAACATTGTTGTGCTGCCTTCGGCCTATTCGCCGCAAGTGTGCACGCAACTCAGCTGCATAGCGAGTGAAACACCAAGGGACGCCCCACTGCAGCCGAGGAACCTTCATCTTGGGGGCGACGCACAGCATCACATTGCTTTCCAATGCAGTCAGATCCTCAAACAACCCCCACTGACTGACGCGAACTCACAGGCCAACGGAGCGCCCCACGCCGACTTTCGGCGCAGCATTGTAGGATGGCCACACCAGTGCGGCAACTTGCTAGACACCACCTCGTTGCCATCCGGATCTTGGCGCGTTGCGCTGCCTTTGGCCCTATTCGCACATCGGTCCGCTACTGACGCCATCTCACAGGCCAACGCGGCGCCCCACGCCGACTTTCAGCATTGTAGGATGGCCACACCAGTGCGGCAACTTGCTAGACACCACCTCGGTGCCATCCGGATCTTGGCGCGTTGTGCTGCCTTCGGCCTATTCACACATCGGTCCGCTACTGACGCCATCTCACAGGCCAACGGGGCGCCCCACGCCGACTTTCAGCATTGTAGGATGGCCACACCAGTGCGGCAACTTGCTAGACACCACCTCGGTGCCATCCGGATTTTGGCGCGTTGTGCTGCCTTCGGCCTATTCGCACATCGGTCCGCTACTGACGCGAACTCACAGGCCAACAGGGCGCCCCACGCCGACTTTCAGCATTGTAGGATGGCCACACCAGTGCGGCAACTTGCTAGACACCACCTCGGTGCCATCAGGATCTTGGCGCGTTGTGCTGCCTTCGGCCTATTCGCACATCGGTCCGCTACTGACGCCGCCTCACGTGCCAACGGATTTTCTACGCTTTTTATACCCTATGCCGCATAACAGGTCATGTGACTTGTTTATAAAACTTTTCATTGGTTCATTTTACTTTTGGTTTCCTAATGATGGAAGGCTTGATCATATGACCTAAAAATAACACTTTTCATTGGATGAAAACTTTTTTTTTCCCAAACGATGAAAGCCCCACCTTGTTTCTGGATGTTTCAGACTGAAGCTGGCGTCAGCATGAGAGCACCACCATCTCGTGGCTCCGTCGTGGTCATTCCGCGAGCAATCATGGCAGCCGCTCCCCACCGGAAGCCTGCAGGAGTCGGGGCCCCCAAGACTTTTGTAGAATCCTCAAGGCTGAGGGGACGCTTTCGAGAATGGGGTCCAAGACCTAGTAGACAAGCGTCCGAGTTCCAAAGTGTCCCAGGGCCATTTCAGTGGACCAGGCCCAAAAAGGAAAGAGCCTGCCGCCATTTTGAGAGTCCTGTGGCAGTCGCCTATCGCTGCACCGCAAGAGTGGGCGCAACTCAGCTGAATGGCGGATTTTGGCACAGTGTACCAAAAGCGGGCGGAATGGCAACTGAAACGGTAAAGGGGCGCCCCACTACATCAGACGAGCCTCCACCTGGGGAGGCCCGTTCACGCCGCCTCACAAGCCCCCCCCCCCCCCCGCCCCCCCCCCCCCGGGGCGCCCCACGCCATCATTCGGAGCAGCATTGTAGGATACCAAAACCAGTGCGGCAACCTACTGGACATCACCTGGGTGCCATCCACATCTCAGCGCGTTCTGCTGCCTTGGGACTATTCGCACAACAGACCGCTACTGACGAGGCCTCCCCCCGCACCCCCCGGGACGCCCCACGGAATGGCAACTGAAACGGTAAAGGGGCGCCCCACTACAGCAGACGAGCCTCCACCTGGGGAGGCCCGTTCACGCCGCCTCACCCCCCCCCCCCCCCCCGGGGCGCCCCACGCCGTTATTCGGAGCAGCATTGTGGGATACCAAAACCAGTGCGGCAACTTACTTGACATCACCTGGGTGCCATCCACATCTCAGCGCGTTCTGCTGCTGGGACTATTCGCACAACAGACCGCTACTGACGAGCCACCCCCCGGGACGCCCCACGCCGTTATTCGGAGCAGCATTGTAGGATACCCAAAACCAGTGCGGCACCCACGCAACATCACCTGGGTGCCGTCCAGAACTCAGGACGTTGTGCTGCCTTGGGACTATTCGCACAACCGACCGCTACGGACCATTGTTCCTTCTTTTTTCCTAAAAATGTTTAAATGTTTTTACTGTTTTTGTTGCGTTGTTTATATTTATAAGTTATTAAAGTTTTATAATCCTACTACTTTGTTGGAGTGCTATATATTTTTAATGTGACACATAATTGTAAAAACTTTGATGTACAAAGAGGCATCCCTGGAATCTTCCGCTTCAGGCTCGGTCCCCTCCCCAATCACAATACAGGATGGTTTTCAGATAGTAGGAACGCGTGTGGTGAGACGGATCTCATCGGGTGGGGGCCTTGATCTACTGTAACTCCTTTGAAGAGGGGTGATTCTTTACAGCTGGGGCCATAAAGTACATCTGCAGGGCTACCTGATAGCCTGGGACCGGCCTGGACAATCGGACACAGAGGAAGAGGAGTGTCAGAGGGTGCGGTAGTGAATAGGGCGAAAGGGAGGTGTCGGGCGGGCACAGAGTGTGATTCTCAGGGAAGAGCAGCGCAGATGGGGGGAGGTTTATTGCCCATGCATAAGACAGAGAGCGGGGGTGACCAGTGCCTGGGGGAGATGCTTGCGAGGGTGGGGAGCCATGCTAAGGATCGACAGCGTGCAGAGAGTGGGTCTGGTCAAGGCATCTAAAATGGCTGCCGTGCACGACAAAAGTGTGGCATTTGAAAAAAGGCAAGATGGCGCAGACAATGTTTTTCAACACTTCCTGATTTCCTTCGAATCGAACGTTAACAGACGTTATCTCTCCCACACTACCGGTCCCCCTGGGCTTAAACGCCGAGATGGTAGGGACTGCATCCCGTGGAGATAGGCAGAGACGTCACTCGGCAGAAAAAAAAGTAAAAAAAAGTCTATAAACATACAATAAGTTAAAAGTCAATCATTCTTGTTTCCTTGTAGTACGCTCCCCAGTCCGCTTCCCGTTACGCTAACCAGGCGCACCCCAACAAAAAAAAACGTTTTTTTTTTTTTTTTTTTGCCCCGCTGAGCCCTTTTAAAGCCTCCACATCAAACCTATGGGGTCAGGGAGGATCTACTATGCCCCCTTATGGTCATTTGCCCCTTCGCTTTGGCCTCCTCTTGTCTCTCGATCCTACCGAGAGACAAGATGGCGGCCGCTCCGTACTGTTTGGAATGTTTACAGACACCGGAGAGCCAATCAGCTTCGCTTCGCAAAGCTCCGTAACGTGAAAAGTACGCGAAACGGAGCGCTACCCGGGACGCTGTCACAGATATATATCTTTTTTTGAACGTTAATTTCTCAAAATCCACTGCAGCACATATATTGAGACCCAGCAAAGGCACATCGGGCTACCGGTCCCTACAATTTTGCCAAGTTTCATGCAAATCCATTCACCCGTTCGATTTTTTTTTTTTTTTTTTTTTGCCCCGCGGGGCCCTTTTAAAACCTCCACATCAAACCTAGGGGGTCAGGGAGGATCTACTATGCCCCCTTATGGTCCTTTGCCCCTTCGCTTTGGCCTCCTCTTGTCTCTCGATTCTACCGAGAGACAAGATGGCGGCCGCTACGGACTGTTTGGAATGTTTACAGACGCCGGAGAACCAATCAGCTTCGCTTCGCAAAGCTCCGTAACGCGAAAAGTACGCGAAGCGGAGCGCTGCCCGGAGCGCTGTCACAGATATATATCTTTTTTTGAACGTTAATTTCTCAAAATCCACTGGAGCACATATATTGAGACCTAGCAAAGGCACATCGGGCTACCAGTCCCTACAATTTTGCCAAGTTTCGTGCAAATCCATTCAGCCGTTCGAGCTAAAAGTGAGTCCAACCGCCCTATGGAAATTAACATGGGAAAAACGCGTTTTGGGACCCCCCTTTTTTCTCGGCCCCCCCTTGACGAACCCCCCCCAAATTTTCAGGGGCTGCTCAGAAACAAAATGTTCCATTTTCCTGAAAATTTCAGCCAATTCCGTCCACAAACGCCAAAGTTATTAGACATAGAATTTTCCAAAATCCCATAGAGAAAAAATCCTAACTATATATACCTACTGGCGACCGCCAGTAGGTAATAAATACATATAAATACGCATAAAATAATCATATATATATATAGATAATATGCATATAAATATACATATGCAGCCCACTATAACCATACTAGGCTCAAAGAAAACTGCCACAATAGCCTGTAAAATCTTTACATTTGCTAAATAAAGACATATAAAACACATTATATGATAATGTAAAGAAGAAAACACTGCCTAGGTTTTCTTTGAAACACACAACCTTTATTTTCAAAGGTAAAAACAGGCAGGATGATAGAGGCAGCTTTAGCCTAGATAGGCTGCATTGTAATAACAGAAAAATCTGGCGCCGTGCCTTTAAGACCTCTGAGAGCCTCCAGGCTCCCATCATGCACCACAGGTGACAGTTAGGTCAGTTCTTTTTTCCGGCTCCTTCTGTGAGGATCCTGGAGCATTGAGCTTGCCAGTTGGTGATATTTTTTCACTTCCTTCTGGTATTTCTAAAAAAATTTCGTCTTTACTCGACGTCTTTAGTCATTATCTGACTAATTCTACAATTTTTTACTGTTTTTGGGCTATTTTTTCAGTCACAATGCCGGCCTTATTTGCTAAGTGCCTGGCCTGTGGTAAAAAAATTGCCAAGTCAGACCCTCATTCGGTCTGTGTAGCTTGTCTACCCTCTTCTCACAAGCCAGAACTTTGCTACCACTGCAGCAAACTTTCAAGTAGGACTTTGAGAGAGAGAGAGAGAAGAGCAGGCTTCAGGCCCTGCATGACAGCGGAGAAACCGTGAGTGGAAGAGAAGATATTCACTCTAGGAAGCCTTCTTCTCAGCACAAGGATAAAGGGGAGAAGAGAAAACATCGTTCCCCTTCAACTTCGAGGGACAGATCTTCTTCCAAGGTACATGTGTGTTCAAAATCGTCGAATTCACCGTCGCGGCATGCGTCGACGTCGAAGCATCCCTCGCCGTCGAAGAAGAAGTCGCAGTCGAAGCAAGGTGAGAAACGACATGAGCGTAGGTGGTCCCGGTCTGGCTCGCCTACGACTGCAAGGGAGCGGGACTCGACGTCGTCTCATCGACGTCGACGGTCGCCGTCGAGAGGCTCGAAGCGTCAGTCAAGGTCGCCGTCGAGAGGTGCCATGACGTCGACGTCGAACCGGGCAGTTGAGGTTTCGACGTCGAAGAGCCCCAGCCATACGACATCGAGGCACACGACGCCGAGAAAAACATCGCCGTCGAAACGCCTGACGTCGACGCCGAAGAGGCACTCATCGTCCAAAAGATCGACGCTGAGGAGATCGACGCCGAGGAGATCGACGCCGAGGGAGAAATCGATGCCGAGGAGATCACCTCCGAGAAAATCGACGTCGAAGAGGATGTCGTCGACGTCTCCTGCTCAAAAAAGGCCTAGAACGGTGTCCAAAGACCGGTCTAAGGTTTCTGGGTCCTCTGGGAAGTCCTCTGCCTCACCTGAGTTGAGGATTGTGCAAATCTCACCAGAACCTTCAAGAGCTCCTTCACCTACAGGAGCTAATATCTCGCCTCGATGGCTGGGGAAGATCAGAGACTGGAAGATAAGAAAAATTAACCTTCCAAGGTCTCGTTCCAGATCTCCGGTATCTGCTAGATCAAGGTCACCTCTGTTACGGGGACGTGAGCGTACTCCGCCGAGAAAGTCTCCATCGGAGAGGAGGCGAGCCTCACCATCTCCTAAGTCGTCTCATCATCACTCTTCGAGAAGACGTGATACTAGGTCTTCCACAATGTCTACTAATTCAAAAAGGAACTATTCTCCAACATTGTCATCAACCCCTCCGAGTAGGATTTCACCAATTGATGACTTGATTACGTTTAATGAGGTTCTCTGTCGTGGTGCAGCTAAACTTCATATTGACATGCCTGTCTCTACTGCCAAGACAACGGTAATTTTCGAGACCTTACATCAAAAATTATCATCGAGGCCTTTACTCCCCCTGGTCCCAGGGCTGTTGGAACCGGCGGAACACAAATTCTTAACGCCGGCATCCTTGGGAGCGGTTCCTTCGCGGATCGCAAAGAAATATAAAGCACCGGACACTGATCCGTTATTTCTGAGGTCTGAGCCGCAGCCTGATTCCGTCATCGTCTCAGCGGCTCGTAAGAATCAAACAGGAGCGGCTTCCTCATCTGTGCCACCTGATAAGGACAGCAAAACTATGGATTCATTAGGAAAGAGGATGTGTACCACTTCTGCTTCCTATATGAAGGTTGCCAGTTCCTCTGCCTTACTGGGCCTCTATGACCGTTCTTTATGGGATTCCTTGTCTCGCTTTACAGAAAAACTTCCGAAAGAAGACAAGCAGGATTTTCTGGAAATCCTTCATGAAGGTGGGTTAGTGGCTAACCAAGTGATTAGCGCAGCGGCAGATGCTTCCGACTTGTCGACGCATGGCTATGCCCATGGAATCTGTGCAAGACGATCAGCTTGGCTGAGGCTTACGGGCCTTAAGCCTGAAGCGCAACACCGGATTCTGAATTTACCGCTCAATGGAAAATCGCTCTTTGGGTCTCATGCTGACGATGAGATGTCAAGAATGAAGACGGAGCTCGATACTGTAAACGCTGTTGGCCTCGAAAAGAGAAAGGACAACTTTAAGAGGAAATACCATCCTTATGACCGCAGACAGAACCAGCAGAGGGTTCAAACCCCTCAATGGTCGTCACAACAAAATCAGGGAAAATCCCAATTCTCCCAGCGTCGTCCTGGTAGAGGAAGAGGTGGTATTTCCAGACAGTCTGCACCTGGAAACAAGCAGCAACAACAGAAACAGTGAGTGCTTGCTTCCCCTGAGTCCGTTACCCACTCCGGTGGGGGGAAGTGTTCTCTTTTACCTTGACGAGTGGAAAAACATCACAAACGACAAATGGGTGCTGAATATTGTGCAAAATGGATATGCGATCAGATTCAAATCTCCTCCACTCTCCATTCCTCCTCAAAAGTCTGTGTTCCATCACCTTCATCTTTTGAAACAGGAGGTGTCTACGTTACTCGTGAAGAAAGCTATCGAGGAGGTTCCGAAGACACAGCGTCGTCAAGGCGTTTACTCCCGATACTTTCTGGTCCCAAAGAAAGGTCCAAACAAGGAGTTCAGGCCCATACTAGATCTCAGGCGCCTCAATCAGTTCATTCGGCGAGAAAAGTTCAGAATGCTGGCGTTACATCAAATAATTCCACTTCTGCATCAAAAGGACTGGATGTGCTCCATAGATCTTCAAGATGCTTATTTCCACATTCCCATCGCCCCAAAGCATCGGAAATTTCTAAGGTTTTGCATACAGACCAGTCATTACCAGTACACAGTCTTGCCCTTCGGGCTAAAGTCAGCTCCTCGCACCTTCTCAAAATGCATGGCAGTCGTAGCTGCTTTCCTAAGGAAAAGACACATTTTCGTCTATCCCTATCTAGACGATTGGCGGCTAAAGAGTGCGTCTCCGATTCTGCTTCAGCAACATCTCACGTTCTGCATAAATCAGCTGCGGATGCTAGGCTTGCACGTGAACTTCAAAAAATCTATCCTCAATCCCACACAGAGGATACATTATCTGGGCGCACTTCTGGATTCAAAGGACGCAAAAGCGTATCCTTCGGAGGAGAGACTATCCTCTATGCGCCTCAAATGTCAAGTCTTACTAAGGAATCCTCGACCAACGGCCAGACAGATCTCGTCTCTGCTGGGATCCATGGCTTCTTGCATCTTCCTTGTTCCGAACGCCAGGCTGCACATGAGACCTCTGCAGCAGTCACTGGAGGATCAGTGGTCCCAGTTCTCAGACCGTTGGGAAGACAAACTGTCATTACCTCTGTCAGTGCAGATCTCCATTCGATGGTGGATGCAGCGGAGTCATCTGATGGTGGGAGTGCCTTTTCAAGAGGACATGCCCAGACGATCGCTGGTGACAGATGCGTCCCTGCAAGGATGGGGAGCCCATCTGGGGTCCCTCCAAGTTCAAGGAGTGTGGTCAGAGAAAGAAAGACTGTATCACATAAACATGTTGGAACTCAGAGCGGTACATCTGGCTCTCAAAGCTTTCTTTCCAGCTCTCAATTCACCCTCTGCTTGTTCAGACGGACAATACAACAACGATGTACTATCTGAACAAGCAGGGCGGAACGAGATCCAGACCTCTGTCGCTGGAAGCGCAAGCAATCTGGAAGTGGCTTCTGGCTCGGGGTATGACAATTTCAGCTGTCCATCTGCCCGGCGTTCTCAACGTCCAAGCAGACGACCTAAGCAGACACTTCGCAGAAGCACACGACTGGGTCTTAAAAGACGAAGTGATAAGAGATGTCTTCCAGGCCTGGGGATCACCAGACATCGATCTTTTCGCGGACGCCGACAACGCAAAATGCTGCGTCTTCGCGTCCAGGTACCCACAACGAGGATCCAAGGGGAATGCGCTATGGATGGACTGGTCAGAGACATTACTCTACGCTTTTCCACCGATTCCACTCATTCCCTTGGTGATCAAGAAACTGTACAAGTCGAAGTCAGACATGATTCTAGTGGCTCCGGATTGGCCTCGCCAGTGGTGGTACCCGGATCTCCTGCATCTATCCAAAGTACCGCACAGGAGGCTTCCTTGCTGTCCGGATCTGCTGACGACAGAGAACGGCAGAGTGTTCCATCCCAACCTGCCGTCCCTGAAGTTAGCAGTATGGTTCCTGAGTTCGTCCAGTACGGACATCTAGGTCTCTCACAGGACTGCATGCACATCTTAAGAGAGGCAAGGAGAGCTTCTACCAGAAAGACGTATGCTTTCAAGTGGAAGCGTTTTTTCTTGTGGTGTGCTGCTGAAGGACATGACCCGATTCGAGGTCAAGAACAGGTACTGTTACCATACTTACTTTCTTTGGCCAAAGCAGGTTTGCAGTATTCCTCTATTAAGGTCCATCTGGCAGCGATTACAGCTTATCGAAAGTCCCCTACCCAAGGGTCTTTCTTTCAAATGCCAGTTGTGAAGGATTTCCTGGAGGGTCTCAGAAAAGTGTATCCTCCCGTGAGGGCTCCATCACCTCCTTGGGAGCTTAATGTGGTTTTGTCTAAATTGATGGGTCCTCCTTTTGAACCTATACATAAGGCTTCTCTTCAACATCTGTCATGGAAGGTGTCCTTTCTTGTAGCGATCACTTCTGCGCGCAGGGTGAGCGAGATTCAGGCCTTTTGTGCTACAGAACCCTATCTCGTTTTCCATGCGAATAGAGTGGTGCTTCGGACTCATCCCAGATTGCTTCCTAAGGTAGTCTCGGATTTTCACATTAACCAGTCAGTGACACTACCTACGTTTTTTACTAACCCGAGTTCTTCAGCTGAAAAAGCTCTACACTCTTTGGATTTGAAAAGAGTTTTGAAGTTTTACCTTGATAAAACTAAAAGTGTTCGAAAGTCTGATCATTTGTTTGTAAACTACGGTCCTCTGAATGTGGGCTTGCCTGCATCTAAGAGGTCCATTTCTAGATGGATTGTGTCATGCATTTTGTTATGTTATCAATTGGCACGAAAACAGCTCCCGGGAAGACCGAGAGCTCATTCCACTAGAGGAAAGGCTGCTACTATAGCAATGCTTAAAAATGTTCCTGTTCATGAAATTTGTAAGGCAGCTACATGGCGTTCGGTTCACACCTTTTCTCGTCATTACTGCCTTGATTCTGATGCTCAGGCGGATGCTCAGGTTGGTCAAGCATCCCTGAGGAATTTGTTTGGGTAATATCTTTGAGTGTACTTTTTAGAGAGCATGATATTAGTCCGCAGGGTATGGGATGGGCTTGCTACTCTATTCAGTGCTTATGACTATTGATGAGTATCCCCTGGAAGAGAAGGATTAGTTACTTACCTGTAATCCTAGTTCTCTTCCAGGGGTATACTCATCAAAGTCATAAGCACACCCACCCGCCTCCCCGGACTAATATCAAAACAATCTTTCACATGTTACCCATGCAGTTATCACACTGTTATACGCCGTCCAAAAGAACTGACCTAACTGTCACCTGTGGTGCATGATGGGAGCCTGGAGGCTCTCAGAGGTCTTAAAGGCACGGCGCCAGATTTTTCTGTTATTATAATGCAGCCTATCTAGGCTAAAGCTGCCTCTATCATCCTGCCTGCTTTTACCTTTGAAAATAAAGGTTGTGTGTTTCAAAGAAAACCTAGGCAGTGTTTTCTTCTTTACATTATCATATATTGTGTTTTATATGTCTTTATTTAGCAAATGTAAAGATTTTACAGGCTATTGTGGCAGTTTTCTTTGAGCCTAGTATGGTTATAGTGGGCTGCATATGTATATTTATATGCATATTATCTATATATATATATGATTATTTTATGCGTATTTATATGTATTTATATATATATATATGTGTGGATATATGCATATTATTTGCTATTGCTCCGGGGTCCCGCACGTGGGCGGGACTATTCAGTGCTTATGACTTTGATGAGTATACCCCTGGAAGAGAACTAGGATTACAGGTAAGTAACTAATCCTTTTTAACCACCTATCGGATGAGCAGCCAGACGCTCTTTTTTTGACGGAAACGTGACTACATGATAGTGCCGGTCCTGATATAGCAACAGCTCTTCCCACTAATTATGCAATTATGAGAAGAGATAGATTACTAAGAACAGGAGGTGGTATTGCCATCATTTTTAAAAATCATCTGAAATGTAGTTTTGACCCTGTGAATATCCCTGATTGTGAAGCAGCCACTTTCAAATTAACTCTGACTCCTAATTTTACCCTATCTGGCATGCTGATTTATCGGCCTCCAGGAAATTCTACGCAGTTGGTGACCACCTTAGCCAACTATATTACCCCGCTCCACTTGGGTTCCAAAAATTTCTCTCTTATAGGGGACTTTAATATTTATTTAGAAGACCTCTCAAACATTATCTGTACCATCCTGGTAGATGATTTAGCGGCCCTGAATATAAAGCTTCTAAATTCGGGCCCCACTCATAAAGCGGGACATTTATTGGACCCTATTTTTTTCGAGTCTATCAGAGCTGGTATGTTATCCTGCAATCCCTATATGCTGGTCAGACCATTTCCTAGTCAAATTTATTTTAGAACTACCAGCCCCATCAGCTTCTCCTCCTTCTTCACAGATTACTTCGAGGAAGAACTGGAAAAAACTGGACCTTCCGGATTTTAATAAAGCACTTTGTGGAAATCCCCCTTCAAATGACCTCAATATGGAAAGTGCAGCTAAGGCCACTCATACTTGGCTCTCTGAAGCCGTTGACTCATGTCTTCCCACACCACACATAACTTTCAAAAAGCACCATCCCCCAGCTCCCTGGTATAACGACGTATTGAAAATTGAGAAGTCAAAGTGCAAAGCACTAGAGAAATAATGGCGAAAAAACTACTCACCGGAGAAGAAAGTCATATATACTAAAGCGAGAAATAATTACCACACCTCCTGCACTTCTCACAATCTGGCTTCCTGGGCGGCTACTACACTGAAACAGCACTACTGGGAGTTACTGAAAAGATCCGTAAGCTCCTTGATGATGGCCAAATGGTTGCCCTCAATCTATTGGGCCTTAGTGCGGCCTTTGATACCATCTTGCAAAAAGGCTGTTAAATACACTGGAAAAAACTGGTATACGTGGAGCAGCACTTGAATGGATTTGTTCCTTTCTAGAAAATCGCACTTTTCAAATTGTCAGCTTCAGCTAGTTCCAAATGTTTTGCCTCATTCCATGGGGTACCGCAGGGTTCAATTCTTAGCCCACTGCTATTTAATCTGTATGTTAGGCCTTTAGCAGACATAGCAGACCAAGCTGGTCTCGCTCATGACTTACGTAGATGATTCCCAAATCATCTTTTCCCTCTCTGATTCCAGCACATTGGCTCCTTCCCATCTTAAACAGGACCTTACCGATATTTCCAACTGGATGATCATCAACCAGTTAAAGCTAAATGGAGATAAGACGGAGGTTCTCCTCTTAGGACAACACAAAGATCTTTGCTCTTATTACATCTCGACTTGACTACGGTAACATTCTATATCTTGGGTCAAACAAGGCCGTGGTACATAGATTGCAGCTTATCCAGAAATCTGCCGCCAGGTTGCTTTGTAGGGTTCCTAAAACTTCCAGTATTTCTTGCCACCTAGTTGATCTACATTGGCTCAGGGTAGAAAATCACATTAAATTCAAAGCCCTGAGCTATATGTTTAAGATAAAAGCTGGCACTGCTCCCAAATATCTTCAAGCGCTAGTGCGTCCCTACGTACCCGCTCGTCGCCTACGATTTCAAACCATGGCAAATTTCTGTATGCCTAGGTTTAAACTGTCTAGAGTAGGAGGGAGATCGTTCTCCTATCTAGGCCCATCCATTTGGAATACTCTTCCTAACTTCATTCGGAAAGAAGACAACTATTCGCGTTTCTGAAAAAATTTCAAAACCTGGCTGTTTGATCAGTAACATCTACGAAAGCTTCTGCTCTGTTGTATGCTCCGTCTTGGCGCCGGGAAACCCTTTTTGGGTAGCTGCGCGCCTTATAAGATTAACAAATAAATAAATGAATAAATAAGCTCAAGACAACCGAGCAACTAAGCCAAAAAGACCTATAAGGGATAGCATTGGGTTAGTAGGTGGGTCAGGGGAACCATTGGCAAAGCGAAGAAGGGGCAGTTTAGCTACACGAGCCCAAAATAAAGATAAAGGGAAAAGCAAGGCCCAGAAAGGAAAATCTACACGAACATCTAAATCTGGGAGGGCTCTTCCAGTAAACTCTAATATGATGGAGCATTGTGATAATCAGGCCTATTGGGACCATATGGAAACGCTGATATTAACCATCCTTGCACCATTTTGGACTAGGATAGGGGCAATTGAAGACATAGTTGCCCGTTTGGTAAAAATCTTAGAAGAAACGAGTACTATAAGCGTATCGAAAACCCATGGGGAAGGCAGTGACCTAATAACATGTCCAGGGAGTAAAGAAGCAGGTGGGACCTTGGACAAGCCTTTAACCCATATAGTTGCTAATAGCACAAATGGAATAAAAGGTACCCCAACTCCATTAGCCCAGGTTGGGAGCTTAAACATGGGGGGGGCAGACTCTGTTACCTAGTACCTTATACCAGGGGTCAGAGCGGCAGATCCAACTGCCTCATACAAGTGTTCCAATTAACAAATGCCAAGCAATCTCCCTGGGTCTTTGAATGTTCCACCAGTATGCAATGGGGGTGGGCAAAATTCGATCAGCAACCCAGCAAATAATGTATCGTTAAAACCTGCGCAAGATGTCATAGACCTCCCACCAGCGGCAAGCCCCCTTGTTGTAGCCTTGGCGGGTGTCACCCCCGATTTCCCCCCCCCCCCCCCCCCCCCCCCCCCTGTGATCGGGCCGACCGGAATCCTGGACTCAGTTAAAAAATAAACCGTGGACTGGTTGGCCAGACACAAAGGCTTCAGGCCTGCATTAGCTAACATAACAATATCTTGATGGTGCGCAGAGTTGCTTGGCTTGGCAAATCGCAGAAAAAGATAGGGGGGGGGGGGGGACTGTGTCATTGTTAATTTCCGAAGTCCCATAGTGGCACAAATGATTCTTGAAGCGCAAAATCATTTTTTCCCTGCCACTTCTATTGTTGCTTTCCCGTTGGGGTATTTTTATAGACCTTCTCTGAGACCACATGGGGACTTTATCCCGTTTATTGCAGTTTCAAATAGGTTTGAGGCCTTGTCCAATTTAGATGACCAGGGTTGACTGCAAGTAAGTGATCTACACACAGAGGAGCCTTTAGCAAAGAGCTCACTGGCTGAAAGGGAACCCCCGTTCATACCACCTGTTTTTGTACTGGTGGCTACTACATATCCCGTTTCTGTGATTGACATTGAATGAAATCAATTGGGGCAGACTGTAACCGGATCTGAATAAAAAATTCTACCATGGAATATAGCCGGTCTGCGCTCAAAAAGGGGGGACACAAATTGGGAGACTTTACTATCAATCTACCATATCATCGCTTTGCAGGAAACCTGGGACTCAAATGACTCGTACTACTTGGATGGGTACTGCTCTTTTAGAAAAAATGCTCTA
Organism: Lissotriton helveticus; assembly: GCF_964261635.1. Taxonomy (NCBI): domain Eukaryota; kingdom Metazoa; phylum Chordata; class Amphibia; order Caudata; family Salamandridae; genus Lissotriton; species Lissotriton helveticus. The sequence continues at coordinate 1,911,218,630 of NC_136061.1, read as the reverse complement.
CCATTGACAATGGGGAGAACTAGGGGGGGACTTTTGATATTGGTTAGCTTAAAATTACTTTATAGGACTAGGCTGATAGCATCAAACCCACCAAACCTTTTAGCTGTCAAACTTACAGGCGACAATTTACCAGGTTTATTGGTGGTGAACTTTTATCATTCTTACGCAAGAACAGATGATCTGAAGCATTTGATAACCTTTTTGGATGATTATGAGTCTAATGATGACGCACCTTATCAACTATTAATCCTTGGTGATTTTAACATTCATGTTTGTCCATCCAATTGTATGCAAGGCATTGAAGATAAGCCACTTTGAACACACGAAGTGTGGGGCCTACCTTGAGAGTTTTTTTATCTGTTTATAATCTGTTTTGCCCGGAACAAGCAGAATCCCCGCCCTCAGTCCCGACCTATATTGGGCAAGGACATGGAAGTATTATTGACTATATTTTAGTCTCATGCCCGTTGTCTAAGTTAATGGGCTCATTTTGTGTTATGCACAGTTGTTTGAGTGATCACAATCCCCTTACTTTGATGTTAAACATCCAGTCCTTTGAAACTGGGAAACCTCTGGCACTCATTTCTAACCCCAACACTGCCACTAAAGACCAAGATCGGAGATTAAGATGGGAGGAAATCACCCCGAAAAATTTCCTTGATAACCTATATAAAGGGCATGCAGAGGATTTCAGTATATGCTCAAATTTGGATTATGACCCATTAAAAAGGTTAGGTGTTTTTGACCGCGTAATGAAACAGGTAGCGGCCAACTTGACGCTACATTGCAAATGAAGGCCCAAGAAATGTAAAAATTGGTTCGACCTAGCGTGTGCTAGAGCGCACACTGCACTCCTGGGGGCCCTGAAGGAGCCCATAAGGGATGTTAATACGGTCAAGCAGGCTAGAAGGGCTTATAAATCTGCAATTGAAATAAGAAAGACGGAGTTAAAAGAAATGGCTTGGGATGAACTCAGCCAAGCAAGCGTCTTGTCTAGCAGCACCAGATTCTGGAAAGTGGTTAACAGTCCAACGTTTGACGATTCAATCGATTCTGTTAAAGATTGTTTTATCCCTCCAGAAAAGTGGGTCGAACATTTTAGTGGCATATATACTGATGTGAGCCAGGAGCCACCTATTTTACAAGGGGATAACATTCATGCCTCAAATGTGCTATTCACAGAGGAGGAAGTGACTAAGGCGATTATGTCGACATTAAAGGGTAAAGCGCCAGGCCCAGACGGTGTACCGGCAGATCTTTACAGGGCAGATCCCATTGTATGGGCTAGGGTTCGGACTCTCGTTTTTAATGCTGCGACAAAGGTCGGCTTTCCCAAGTCTTGGGCCAAAGCTGTTATAATTCCAATTTTTAAAAAGGGCTCAAGAGAGGATCCGGCCTGTTATAGACCAATCTCACTCTTGGACTCTGCAGCTAAGATAATGGCCCGCCCGCCTAACAGATTGGTTAGACAAGAACAGCATCATATCGGACCTGCAGTATGGGTTTAGGCAGGGAAAGGGCACAACGGGACAATGCCTTAATCTACACCTAGTAATAGAGAAGTATACGGTCGCTAAGCATGGGGACATCCACCTAGCTTTTATGGACTTATCCACTGCTTTCGACCTTGTAAACAGGCAAAAAACTTTGGTCTTCCCTATAAAGTATTGGGTTAGAACCAGCCTTGATCTCCTTCTTGGCAGCCATCCATGAAAACACCACGGCGGCTGTTCGGTACAATGAGAACGGCAGCCTAACTGAGGAATGGCCAGTCAAGCGAGGGGTGCGACAGGGTTGCATTCTTGCACCCCTGTTGTTCACTCTCTACATTAATAAACTGGGTGATGCCCTGATCTCCTCTTGTAAGGACGTCCCCAGAGCAGGTTCAAAGATGATCCCGGCATTACTGTACGCAGACAATGCAGTTTTGGTGGCTAGGACGTCGCGAGGGTTACAATCTCTTTTAGATTGATTTATTGATTTTACGGACTCTCTAGACCTAATTACTAACCTAAAAAAGTCACACTCTATGTCGATCGAAAAGGGACGAGCTAAAAAGACCAAATTTTATTGCAAGGGTTTAGAACTTACGAAAGTCCCTGCTTTCCCATATTTAGGCGTTCTTTTTGATGAAAGACGATCATGGGTTACGCAGCGTGCCCACAAGAAGAACACTCTAGCCAGGGCGACTGGGGCATTACTAGGGTTTGCAAGAAGGATATGCTCTAAACCACTCCCCGCCCTCATGAAGATATATAATGCTAAGTGCCTCCCAATGGTAACGTATGGGAGTGATGTATGGGGTTACACCCATACCGGCGATATACAGACAGCGGGAAATGATTTTTTCCGCAAGCTGTTATCGCTTCCAGCATCTACTCCAATTTTTAACCTTCATGAGGACCTAGGTGCTGGCTTTATTTCAGATCAGATTGCGGTTGCCCCATTTTATGCTGTTTAAGATTTTGGGCACAACCGTCTCCTAATTTGAATCAGTTGATTATTCAGGACTGTGTGTCTTTAGACAAAGGACTTGACATCCCGTAGATTAATTATATTTAGACTCAAATGGATTCACTGGGCTGTCCCGATTTATTTTTAAACCCTAGAGCTCTTGGCAAGGTAGCCATCAGAGACTTGAAGTCCCAGTTCCTGTATAGAGCAATGTCAGCAAGGGAGGAAGGGGAATTAGCCAAACCCTCAGTGAGGAGTTTTGTTATGTTGAGTTCAGGCAGAGAGATACAGCCTTACCTGACTTACATAAACAAACCCTTTCACTTGTTTGTGTTAACAAGGTTGAAGTATAATATGCTCCCCTGGCTACTGTCTTTCCCAAAAGGCTTTTCAAAAGAGGGGTCTTTGGGACCTTGCCCTTGTGATAATTTCTCAGAGCAGAACACCCTTCAAATGGTCTTTTTCTGTGATTTTTATGTCCCACTGCGCAGGAAATTTATTTTACCTTTGTTAAGGGGGTGTAATTTTGAGCAAGTTAGGCCACCGCTAGCCTAATTGCAAATGCTTGGTTCCACGGTTGTGTGCTTTGGGGTAGCTAGTTATATCACTGGGGCAATTAGGCGAAGAAACTGACTTTAATCATAATGCTGTCTCTCTTCTCCTTTTTAAAGTATTTTATGTAAAATTAGTTTTTTAACTTATGGATTTTGCTATGTGACAAACTTTTTAAGGTATTTATTTGAAAACCAAGGATGTTTTTTGGTGGGTAGGCGTTTCAATGATCGGTAAATGGTCTCTTAAAAATTGGTATATGTACTAATGTTTATCTTATTTATAATGTATCATAGGTAGTTTGTAATGTGATCTCTTCTTTGAGGGTTTTAAATTTTAACCGGATAAAGAAACTTTGAACACTGGGGGAGCCATCCCCATTGGCAAGTACATTGTGAGAATTCTATGTTTATCTTGGGGTCTTGTAAAGGGAAACACTGCTCCAAGCTGATTTGTTTGTTGTGCAATCCAGAACGGAATCTCTTCCCACCTGATGGGAACCTTACCCATGACTGCATTGATGGCCACTAGACTACTTCCAGGCATATGCAACACATACAGATGAAGGACGGAATGTTGAACATTGTCAAACATTCACCCCCAGTCACAAATCTGGGTTTAATCCATCGTTATTTTGCTCACTATGCCATTCCAGTTTAGACCCAGCCATATGCAAATCAGCCTTGACCCTCTTCCTCATGGGAATAGTCCAGCCCAAACTGGCAGGCCAGGTCCTCCCTGGACTGGAAAACAAGCATCCTGGGACTGTTTGTGGGGCATCACCCCTCATAGGCTAGCTTGAAACTAGTGGCATAGCGAGCATGGCACCCACATCTGGTCATACCCTTCCCACTTCAGGTGAAAGTGCAACATATGGGCCACTGTGAGAATCTAGTGTTGATACGGGCCAGCACCTATTCTTCTCTGCAGTGGTGGAACAACAACAATCAGTTGCAGGGCCAGCCCTTCATAGTGCCTGTTTTGTAGGTGACAATCACCATGGACATCTCACCCTCAGCACCTGACCGTTCGGGCACATGGTCGCCACAAGAAAGAGGCCTTCACATCAAGTACTTTGAGCTTCTGCCCATCCAGCTAGCTCTCAATGCCTTTTTTTTTTTACCAGGTTCAGCGCAAAGTGGTGTTGATAAATACTGACAAAATAGCTGCCATGTATTATCTCCAAATGCAAGGCTCCATGACTGTCTGCGTTAGCACAAAACATTTGGCAGTGGGAGCTTCACCACCGGATGCACCTGCTGGTGAAGTACCTTCTAGGAGTGGACAATAATTTTACAAACCTGCTCAGCAGGATGCAGCAACAAGTCCATCAATGGGAACTTCACCCACTGGTGCTACTGCCGTACTCCTGCCATTCCCAGAGATCTACCGATTTTCGCCACTGCCCAAAAAGTAAAATGCCAAAACGTTGCCTTTAAGTTCACACACTCACAATCCATGGGTAATGATGCATGGATGAATAGGTCAGGGATATTTGCTTACGTTTTTCCTCCTCTCCCACTCCTTATATACGTGGTTTGGAAGTTTCATCAAACATACTTCACTCTCATTCTGCTCGCTTCCACTTGGGCCAGACTATCATGGTTCTCAAACCTTCTGTAGATGTTGGTGGTTCCCCACGAGAAACTCAATCAGACATCCCAACTCCAGGCAACTCAATTTATCCATCTGTCTCCTTAGGTCCTAGAGTTTGGCTATCTTACTCTCCCCTCTAGAGTGTATGTCTATCCGCAAAACCTGCTATGATGCCAAGTGAAAGAGCTTTGTTTATTACTGGACCCCAAAGCACCTAGATCTGCTTAAGTCTGCAGTTCAGGATAACGTCTGCTACCACCTTCATCTCTAGAAATCAGGCCTCACTTACACTTTAATACGTCTTCACTTAGTTGCTATTACACTTTACGTGCAGAACAGAGAACACCCTTCTTTGTTTAGAACCCCTGTTATCAAGGGTTTCATGGAATGTCTCAAGCGAATTATTCTACCTAGACTACCCCCCAACCCTTCTGGAATATTTGTTGTTGTTTTTCTTTTGTTATGCAAACCAGTAAACCTTCCTGAATGCAGAATGTTAGTAAAGGTCACACATTCATACAGTACATAATTAAGGGTCATGGTATGTAGCGTAGTGGGATGTATTCTAATCCCATGGATAGCGCGTCACAGTTGATTAGCTCTCTTGGTGTAATGATCCAAAGAGCTCCATAACCCGATCGTTCCTGGCACTACACAGCACTGCTGCCCCAGGAAGACACAAATCAATTTTAAGTAGATTGTCATTGCCGTAACTGGCTTCATTAGTGCGAAGTCGATACTATATCTGATTACGATCATAGGGTCTCACATATCTCCCAATCCCCCAGTTCCTTCTCAGGGCTCTCCCGGAACTCCCCTGAGGTGTCAGGAGTTAACAATTGGTCTTGCAGAGACAGATTAGAAATAGTCCCAAATATCCTTCAGACTCAACTTAGGGGGCCATAGGTTCCCAATAATTATCAAGTTGTTTGTGTCAATATACAATGTCTTGTATCCAGCACTCTATCTGGAGAATAGGTCGCCGTCCCCAATGTATTGCCACCTGTCGCTTCATTAAACAAGCATTGGCATAGCCAATAGGTCTCGCCTTTGGGACCTTAGAAGTATTTAGTTATGCAGCATAATATCCTTACTGCTGCAACATGAACTGTTGCATGGCTAAACACTTATAAGGTCCCAAAGGCGAGACCTATTGGCTATCCCATATCTTGCTTTTTTTAGGAACAGATTGGTTTTTTTTTTATTCACTTTTGTCTGGACTTTCCAGTTGTTTGTTTTAAATGTTGAGAGCTATTTCTGCATTGTAACTATACCATGACCACATCCATACTCAAATGGGCAGCAAGGGCGACTTTGGGTCATCTCAGTAGTACATTCTCAATGCTTTCTTCTCTAATAACGTCCCCGTTGGAGAGCTCAGGAATCCGATCTGACTCCAGCAAACACGAAAATACCCAGAAAGAGGGGAAAAGCAAAGAGTTCGCTGCTGGTCTGTTGCAGCTAGCAAAAAAAAAATATACCCCTTGGCTCAATGTTTAAAACAAGTGAACACCCTCAACCATTGTTTCTCTATCTCGATAACTTCATTCTGGGTACCTCAAAGTAGAGCACATCATGTGGAGAACAGCAGCAACAATGGTGTGGGTGGGAGATGATAGGTGGTTGGGGTTGTGTGAGCTGTTTGAGCAAGAAGGAGGCCTGGAGAAGAGAAGTTTCAATAACTCCTTTAGGGTCCCTGGAAACCATACCATGCCACAGATTACCTGTTTTGAAACTATGCGATAAACCAACACAAAATGTACAGCTGCCAGTATGGACTGAAGCTAGCAAAAAAAATAAGCGTGAACGAGTAATAACAAGGGACACGGGGTTGTAGAAACAAGAACAGAGAGTTCAAATCTTTACTATGCCTCAGGGGTGCAATTTCAGAAGTCCATTAACTCCCACCTTTCCCAAGGGAGTTTCCACCAATCGGCAGCGCTATCTCATAGAGGAAGAAAAAGGGCAGCACATAGCCTTACATTGAAGGGGCTGAGAGGGGCGTGATGTGACGGTTCACAAAGTTATCAGTTCCAGCACAAACACGTTCGCTGCCTTTAGCCCCCCAAGGCATGTAGATTTTCAAGAGTGACAGAGGCAAAAGGCCAAGGAGATAAACTAAGTAATTTCTTCCTTCAGGGCTTACAGTTTAACTGCCAGCAAAGAAACACTGACCTCGCTTCACCCAGCCATTACTGTCCTTTTGTGGAACCTAAAGCAAACAAGTACGTGAAAATAAAAATAAAACTGTGATCACGACCAATAACGACTGGGAGTTGTGTGCGTGCGCGAAAAAAGTAAATATTTGCACGAAAGTGAAAGCTCATTGAGGCACGCAAGGCTTAATGAGCCCGAAAAAGTTAGTGATCGCGCTGGAAGGGAGGCACATGGCGGCTGCGCACGGGCGCGCTCACGTGAACGCAAGCGCTAGGCCACCAGGCAGTACTTTGAAAACCCTGATACTAAATGTCTCAGAGCTGCGCAAGCGCTGGCTCAGCGAGACCTAAAAAAGGAGGAGGGCTGTTAGGCGTTAAACTCCCTTACACATCTTTAACATACTCCAGCAGTGCCGTAAGGCGGGTCCTGTGTATCTGAAAATTAGTAATGTGATCTACTATGTCAGCCACTGAAGCCCAGAAAGCATCAGGCGCACCACATCTCCCACGTCGAGTATCATTTAGCAGTCTCATTTGACATACTGAAGTAGGGGTGCAATACATTCTATGAAGGAATTTTTGTAAATTTGTGAGTGTGCCGGTCACAGTGCAGCAGTACCGCCACTGTTCATCAAGGAGTTCAGTGTCTTAAGTCATGTTGCCAAAGGGCTCCCGCTTGGTCTATATATACTTGGGGTTTCTCCTGCATAGTGGCATATGGTTGGGTGAAAAGTCTCTTTGGGAATGGCGATCACAGCATTTTTTCAAAATCATGAAACACTGTTGGGACATCAGGAAATGTATTATACATCGTTCTACAAGTGTCATGAAGTCTATGGACCATGAAGACATGCAGTAGCGTACACCCGTTGTGAGAAGGTATCATCTGGGAAAAGCTTCATCCAAGTGGTCAGCTGCAGTCATCTTAGGTGGGAGTAAACGTTTCTATCTTCTGTCCGTGGCAGAGCTGGATTATGTTTAGTGGGAATCATGCTAGCAAAGAGGTGATCTAGTTACGCTCGCTCCTGAAGACTGTTCAATGCCCATGTTATGCATCTCACTGTGCCCCCTTCGGTGCTGGGCTGTTTTATTGGTAGACCTACAGCCGTATTAAATGGGCAGGTTGCAGCATTATCAGTTTAAATAGTGATCTGCAGCTAGATGCTGGAATACTGTGTGGTTCCAGTAATGAGTGAACTGGGTCTGGACACAGTAATGCCATGGCTTTAAGTCTGGTGCACACAATCCATCCTGCTCAAACGGTAGTATCTGAAAGAGACATGTTAGTGATAGATTCCTTACCTCAGATTATCCCCAGGCGTCAGACTGGATCCGGAAATTTTTTGCGTAGCAGTACCAGTGCGCGTCGGTAGGCGTCGTCTGCGGCTCCGCGTCCATCGTCGGCGTCGTGGGCGCCGTGATGATGTCGTCGGAATACCTTGGCGCCGCCTCCGCGTGCTGACGTCAGTTCTTGTTTTTTTCCGCGCCAGCAGCGCAGATCCGGAAAAAGTGGTACCTTAGTCACTTTTTTACTAAACTTTTTTGATCTTTTGATCATCCTTTTTCGAAGTCTTCGACTCCGAACGGTGCCGGTAGGGATGCCAGGTTTTAAACCCTGTGAGGATTGCGACCGGCTGATGTCGGTCACCGACCCTCACCGTCGGTGTCTCGGCGTCGACCACGACGACAAGACCTGTTCTGACTGCCGGGCCCTGACTTCGAAGGCTAGACGGGAGCGGTCCCGTAAGTGGCTCGAACTCCGGCAGTCGGCCCCGCGCCAAGAGAGGTCCCGGTCCGGACGGAGGTCGAGGGACCGGTCGCGGGAGAGGAGCCATCGGAGCTCCGGAAGTCGACATCACTCCTCAGGGTCGAAGTCGTCAGGTAAGCACAAGAAGTCGAAGAGACGTCATCGCTCTTCCGACTCCCCCCGACGCGGCCGGGGGTTCAGGTGACACCATCCACGGGGCTTCGTCGGAGTCGCAGGCGCCACGTCTGGCTTCATACCCTCCGGTCCCTGGGCCTAACGTGGCGCCGGAGGAGATCGAGCGGTTCCTCATGGCCATGAGGTCCCTCTCTCCTCCGACGGGCTCCGCGGCGCCTTCGGGCCCAGCGGACCCGTCTGGGGGTCCTAGCTGGTCAGGGGCTTCGGCCCTGACGCCGTCGGGTGCTTCGGCTCTGATGCCGCCGGCGCCTTCAGGCCCGGCGCCGCAGGGCCCCGCTGGATCGGTTCCGGATCCGGGTCGTCGCCGCTGGACTTAACGACCTCCCCGGCGCCGGCCCCGGCCCCTTAGGTGTCACCCCCGGCGCCGTCCTCGGGCGGCGCCATCCCCGATGCCTCCCTCGACCCGGTTCCGGCGCGGCGCCGCTGGGCGCCGCTCCAGACGCAGTTCGGAGAGTTCACTTTCCATGAACCGGCCCCATCCTTTGCTAACCCTGAGTACCAGGAGATGGGTGATGAGGAGGATTGAGAGGGGTCTGAGGACCCTCTGGCACGTGAATGCCAGTCTCAGTAGGACTGGGCAGGTGAACTTGGGGAGGCCAGTGGTATAGACACTTCGCCTGACACTGGTTTTGTCTCACCTCCTACCGTGGCTACGGAGGAGGGGGCAACCTATAATGTGGTGTTGATGAGGGCGGCCAAAGCCTTGGGCCTTGAGCTCCCCGTCACGGCCGTGAGGACTAACCTCCTCACTGAGGTCCTTAAGCCGCAGTCATGCTCAGCCGAGCCTCTGCTGCCGTTTAATGAGGCCTTAATCGACGTTCTTTTGGGCACTTGGTCCAGGCCCGCTACAGGTTCGCCTGTAGATGGGAACTTGGCCAGACGCCACTGCCTGGCCCCGGGCGACCCTTGTTTCCTGTCCACCCACCCCACCCCTGAGAGCCTCGTGATTCAGGCCTCAAATTCCCAGACCGCATTCCCGTCGGCGCCGCCTGACAGGGAATCCAAGAGGTACGAGCAATACGGCAAGAAGGTATTCTCGTCCCTGAGTCTGGGACTGCGGTCTTCCAACACCGCGTGCCTCTTGGGCCGTTACACCCACTCTCTGTGGGATACGGTTGGGGACGTGCTGCCAGAATGTCCGTTGGAGGTACGGGCTAAACTCGGCCAAGCCCTTGTGGAGGGCCGAGATGTGGCACGTTATTCGATCCGGTGTGGACTGGATGCCACCGACTCTCTGGGCAGAGCGATGGCAACGACGGTGGCGATTCGTCGCCACGCCTGGTTGAGGTCCGCCAACTTCTCGGCTGATGTCCAGAATACACTCATGGACATGCTGTTTGATGGCCGTCGCCTTTTTGGCGACAAGGCAGACCATGCGCTTGAGCGCTTTAAGGACTCCAGGGCTACGGCCAAGTCCTTGGGCCTCTCGGGCCAGCGCCAGCAATCGGCTGCCTTTCACTCCTTTCGTGGCCACGGAAGGGGTGTGCCCACACGCGCCGCCAGCCACGCTCCGCAGGGCAATACCCAACGCGGTGGCGGCCGTGGAAACCGCCGATGCGGCTGTCGGGGACAACGGCGAGGTCAGTCCACACCTTCCCCCGCAGCATCCGTCTCAAAACCCTCCTAGTCCATGCTTTCAGGCCCATGTGACGCCAGTGGGGGGCAGGGTTCGCCATCACCTCCTCCACTGGCACACTGTCACGTCGGACAGGTGGGTGCTGCAGATCGTCCGAAGGGGCTACTCCCTCCCCTTCGAGGCGACTCCTCCAGCCATGCCACCGCAGAACCACCGTGTATCGGGGGATCATTTGCGACTTCTGCAGGAGGAAGTTACGACCCTCTTGGCCAAGGGGGCCATTGAGCGCGTTCCTGGGCCAGAAGTAGGGTGTGGTTGCTACTCCCACTACTTTCTGGTACCCAAGAAGGGCAAAGGGGGCCTACGCCCTATCTTGGACCTACGGAACGTCAACGGCTTCCTCCGGAAGGAGAAGTTCAAAATGCTGACACTGGCTCAGGTCTTAGCTGCCCTGGACCCTGGAGACTGGATGGTAGCGTTGGACTTGCAGGACGCTTATTTCCACATCCCCGTCCTGCCGGCCCACCGGCGATAACTGCGGTTCACGGTTGGCCACGAGCACTTTCAGTATACCGTGCTCCCCTTCGGCCTTACCAGCGCCCCACGGGTGTTCACAAAGGTGATGGCGGTGGTCGCAGCTCATCTGCGCAGGTTAGGGGTTTCAGTCTTCCCCTACCTCGACGACTGGTTGTTGAAGGCGGGCTCGCCCCAGACAGTCGTCAGACACCTCCAGACTATGTCAGATCTCCTGTACCTGCTGGGGTTCTCCATCAATGCGCCGAAGTCACACCTGTGCCCCTCTGAGAAGCTCCTCTTCATCGGAGCGGTTCTCGACTCTGCGTGGTTTCGGGTTTATCCACCCGAACAGCGGGTCCGGGATATTCAGGCTCTGATTCCCATCTTTCAGCCTTTATCCCGAGTCTCGGTCAGGTTGACGCTGCGGCTTCTGGGGCTGATGGCCTCCTACTGGTGCATCACGCCAGGTGGTGGATACGGGCTCTGCAGTGGGACCTGGAGTTTCAGTGGGCCCAGCATCAGGGCAACCTGTCCGACCACGTCTTGATCTCGGAGGGCACTGCGAGACAACTGCAGTGATGGCTCACGGACCGCGATTGGGTCAGCGGCAGATCCCTCTCCCTTCCCCAACCGGAGCACGTAGTTGTGACGGACGCGTCCCTCCAGGGCTGGGGAGGCCACATGGGAGAGGCGGAGATCAGAGGCCTCTGGTCTCCGGCGGAGGCCCGTCTCCACATCAACCTGTTGGAGTTACAGGCGATTCGTCTAGCGCTGAAGGCATTCCTCCCCTCTGTCAGGGGGAGTGTAGTGCAGGTGTTCACGGACAACACCACCCCCATGTGGTACTGCAACAAACAGGGCGGGGTGGGGTTGTGGACCCTTTGCCAGGAGGCTCGGCGCCTTTGGCAGTGGCTGGAACGCCAGGGCGTGACCCTGGTGGCTCAACACCTGGCAGGTTCTCTGAACGCCAGGGCGGACGAGCTCAGCCGTCGGTGCATGATGGATCACGAATGGCGTCTGAACTCTGACCTGGCGCATGTCCTCTTTCAGCAATGGGGAGAGCCTTGGTTAGATCTATTCGCCACCGAAGAGAACGCGCAATGTCATCAATTCTGCGCTTTGGAATTTCCAAGGCGGCACTCGCTCGGAGACGCTTTTCGTCACGAGTGGAGTTGCGGTCTATTGTACGCCTTTCCGCCTATACCACTTCTGCCCAGAGTGCTGAAGAAGATCAAGCGCGACCGGGCCCAAGTCAACCTTGTAGCTCCGGACTGGGCATGAAGGTACTGGTATCCAGAGCTACTCAGTATGTCAGTCGATCCCCCGGTTCGTCTGCCTCTTCGGGAGGACCTTCTGTCACAGCAGCAGGGGACGGTCCTCCACCCGAACCTGTCCAGTCTCCACCTCCATGCTTGGAGATTGAGCGGCGACAGTTGAGGCCATTTGACTTGCCTCCTGAAGTCTGTAATGTCATTCTGGCAGCCAGGCGTCCCTCCACAAAGTCGGTATACGCCTGCAGGTGGAACAGATTTGTGGCATGGTGCACAGCAAAGGCTGTGGATCCTCTTGCTGCCCCTCTCTCTGAGGTTCTTCTCTTCCTTCTTTCTCTTGCCCAGCAGGGCTCTGCTCTGGGCACTATCAAGGGCTACCTCTCTGCCCTTTCAGCCTTTCTGAGGCTGCCTGATCAACATTCTTTGTTCAAGTCCCCTATTGTAAATCGTTTTCTAAAGGGCATCACACACACGTTTCCTCCTGTTCCGTTTGTGATGCCTCAGTGGGACTTGAACCTTCTTCTTACGTTTCTGATGTGCGCTCCCTTTGAGCCACTTCACAACTGTCCTCTCCGCCTTCTTACTCTGAAGACTGCTTTCCTGGTTGCCATCACCTCTGCCAGGAGAGTGAGTGAGCTCCAGGCCCTTTCTTGTACTCCACCTTTCCTTTCTGTCCATCCGGACAAAGTTGTGTTGCGTACTAAGCCATCTTTCCTGCCCAATGTTGTCACAGCCTTCCACATCGGGCACTCTATCACCTTGCCAACCTTCTTTCCGCCACCGCTTCCCTCTAAAGAGGAAGAGCGGCTCCACCGTCTGTACCCAAAACGTGCGCTCTCATTCTATTTGGATCGCACACACCAGTCCCGGGTGGATGACCAACTCTTTTTGGTTACGTGGGCGCTAAGAAGGGGAAAGCGGTGCACAAGAGGACCATCTCCCGGTGGATCATCTTGTGTATCCAGGCATGTTACTCCTTGGCTAAGAAGGAGCCCCCTGTTGGATTGCGGGCTCATTCCACCTGAGCCACGGCGACTACTACTGCCCTGGGCCGGGGAGTGCCCTTACAAGACATCTGTCAGGCAGCTACGTGGGCATCGTTGCACACGTTTGCAAGACACTACTGCCTGGACAGCCAAGTCCGGAGGGATGGCTTCTTTGGCCGTTCTATCCTCCAGGACTCTCTGGTGTGATTATTGGTTCGCAGACCCACCACCCGGGTTGGTATTGCTGGGGTATCCATTCTAAGGTAAGGAATCTATCACTAACGTGTCTCTTTCAGATGCACAAGTTACTACTTGTGTAACGATATATCTGTAAGAGACATTAGTTAGTGATAGATTCCTTACCGACCCACCCATCCTCCCCGTTCTGCGAACCGATATCGAGGGTTTGGGTTATCCCCTTTCAGAGCCCTAGTTTCAATGGCACCAGTGTTGGTTTTTTAACATGGCTCAGGGCTTCTGGCGCGGAAAAGCTTTGTCTAAGAACTGACGTCAGCACGCGGAGGCGGCGTCTAAGTACTCCGACGACATAATCACGGCGCCGACGACGGACGCGGAGCCGCAGACGACGTTTACCGACGCGCAAGGGTACTGCTACGCAAAAAAGTTTCCGTATCCAGTCTGACGCCTGGGGATATTCTAAGGTAAGGAATCTATCACTAACTAATGTCTCTTACAGATATATCGTTACACAAGAAGTAACTTGTGCGTCAGCACCTCCCAAAAGAATCTGTGCTGCTTGCATGCCCACGTTATGCTGATTAAATAATGTCATGAGCGTTTGGAAACATTTTGAGTTATTGGGATGGGGTGCAAAAAAACGATGGATTTAGGCCCAGATCTCTGTACTGGGGTGAATGTATGACATTGTTCTGCATTCCATCGATCAATTGTTTTTGAGTTATTGGAATTGGCATGTTCACAAAGAGACATTGAAATTCAGGGAGAATTACCATTTTAGAAGTTGCCATTCTACCTGCCAAAGATTGCGGCAGATTAATCGAAACAGTCCCCTTTCTTCAAACCACATTAGTGTCTTCCAGTAGTTCTATGGCCATATTATTTGACAGTTTTGTCCAACCAGCACAGTGGGACCTTGGAGGAGACCCTGCCATTCGTCCATGTTAGAGGAAATGACTGAATTAGCCCAGTTTATTGCTGTCCCCAGTATGCAGTCAAATTCAATGAATTAGAGTATCAATGAGGCATCTATGTCACCCCCAGTGTGTGTTATGTTTAAGACCAGTCCTCCGCCTAGGGACAAACCAATTGTAAATGTGAAAGAGGAACTGTATAGAAAAATATTGGAAGTACCTCATATAAGCAAACATTAGGGAGCCAATCGGCAGGTTCACACCAATTTGCTCACTTTCTCATCATCAGCAACTTCCCTATATATGCAAAGGAACCAACACCCGAACAAGATCAGAAGAATGTTGTGTGCTTGTGTCTTTTCTATGCACCCTTATCGTTTATGGCACACATCTTACAAAAACCTTCCTAGGCCCTCATATAGGGAGGAGAAATATCTTCCTCACCAGATAAATATATAAAAAAATCTGTTGTGTGTCGCATATAGCAAGCATCTTTATTTTACGTGCCCACACTCATGCGTAAAAATACGTATCATGTTAAGGACCCAATACACCCGAAGGGAGAAGAACTCTAATAAACAATCAATCCTGGCTTCCCAACTAACTCCACCCATGTTAGAGGGAGGATACTTTCACCTAGTGGCTATCTCCTTACCACAACACAAATTCTTATTATTGAGATTCCGCCTGAACTTAATACCTTTGATGTTAGGGTTTCTAGGGAAAAGGTTTAAGCATTCGGAGCTGTCCCTGTGATAAGTAATCCCCTCAAACTGATCTTCACTTATTATTTTCCTGCAGCTTTTACCAGAAGTAAAGAAAGGAATATATTGCACCGATTTTAAAACAGTATAATTTTAAACCATGTAGGGTTGCACTATATTTCTTAAAATCATTGTCTGATCCTTTAGTCTGCTTATCAGTAGCAACATTTCTGTGGGCTTGCATTAAAAAAAGAAAGCTCTTGGGTCCATAATTGGATATGGTGTTTTTTTTATTTTTACCTTGCCATATCTTAATATTAGATCATTTGTATTTTAGTTCATATTTCAAGCTGGCATTTGTGCATGCATACATGGATGTTTATAATGAACTACTTCTTATTTGGGTCTTTCTTAAATATATGAATTGTGACTGTATCCTGACTGTTCTGATTTTCTACAGTTCCCTGTTTTCATGTTTTTATCTACTTCTGTAGATTTCTCCAGTATTGGGGTGTCTTTCATAGATTCACATGCTTGAATATTCCACGTCGTCGGAGTGGGAGTCCCACGGTTAATAAAATAGCAATAATATACTAAATATATATATAAATACATAAATACATATATATATATATAATCACAAGAAAAAACATGAAATATGTATTAGAAAAGGCAAAACCTGCCTACCCATAATTCTACATAGGAATGCATGGGAAAGGAAAAAACCATATGCAGCCTATCCTTGTCATTATGTTGATCCAAACTGCAGCCAATCAGGCGACAGCAACCCTCTAGAACCTTCTCCTCCGAGCTCAGCACCTCAGATTTTCTACCGCACGTAGTGTGTAAGGGAGTCTCCCTGAGCTCTGCTCAGTTTTCTCTTCTCTTCGGGTTTCCTGTTTCTACAAACATGTCTACAAGTAAGAAGTCTCTTTTCAGAGCGGGTTCATCCTGTGGAAAGCTAAGACTTTTTTCTGAGGACCCACACAGTAAGTGTATTTACTGTCTTTACCCGGATCATGAGGGGGGGAGCTGTAAGTTCTGTAGAACATTCTCCTCAAAGACTTTAAAGGACAGGGAAGGCCATTTACTTCTCTGGCTACAGAGACTGAAAGATAAAGATAATGTACTTTCTGATGCTGAAAGTCTTATTTCTGGCCATTCCCAAGCAGCCTCCAAGCTTGGTAGTGTGCAGGAGTTGCCTTCTTCATACTTAAAAAAGAAGAGGATGTCTTTTTCCTTGGCCCCTGCGGTGTCTTCACCACTTCCTACCACTTCTGGGCCCACGAGACCTGGCTCTCAGGCTCCTGCTGCATCTTCCTCAAGTTTTTCTGTGAAGAAAACGGAATTTCCGTCGACGAGATTTGCTGTCCCTGGTTCAACAACGACGCTTGCTTCTGGATCGTCTACAGCCCCTTCGTCGACGTCATAGTCGTCGATGAAGGTAATTCTCAGTTCAAAGACTGTGTCGTCGATCATCCCAATTTTGTCGTCGTCGACGAAGAAACCTCTGCCGTCGACAGTACGATCGTCGACGAAGGGTGTGAAGATGTTGGCTTCGTCGACGCCTTCGACGACATGTGTTCCGTCGACGAGTGTTCCGTTGACAAGTGTTCTGTCGACGTCTGTCCCGTCGACGAAAAAGGTAAAACAGAAGGTTCCGTCGACATCTACGTCGATGAAGGTTCCGTCGTCTGCACCACTGCTGTCGACGACGTCCCCGTCGACGATAGCCTCGTCGATGACGGTTTCGACGAAGACCGCGAAGACCATTACACCGTCTATGCCTCCGAAAGCTCCGTCGACGGAAGGATTGCCATCGACGACAAGGTCTCAAAATGTAGGGAAAACAATACCGTCTACATTTGCCTCGCTACCTTTGTTGCCACTGTCTTCCAAAAAATCGGACCAGGTTGCAACTTTTCTGAAGGGAGTATGGCTTTACCACCCTCTCCTTTGTTTGCGACAGACTCAGATCAGGAGTCTGAAGAGGATGTGCCTGAAGCTTTTACTGAGGCTCGGAGTCCGTCAGACTTAAGTATAAAGTGTCAGGACTTTAGTAATCATGAGGAGGAGCAGTATGGCCAACATGATGGAGTTCAGACTCATATGCCAGCTGCGATGTTGCCTTTGTCACTGATTTCAAGCCTCCAAAATATTTTGGATGACTATAATCGGCGTTTCCCGCCATCACCACAAGTGCCTACTGTACCATCTGTATTAACCCCGATTACGGAGCTGTCAACTGCTCCTTCAGAACCTTCACCGCCTGCTGCCATTCAGAGACACACATCAATTCAAGTACATGCAACTGTGTATCCTGATGATGACGAGGAGAACCCTCCGGAACGAGAGGATGGAGAAGTTACGGATGTGGATGGTGATGATCAGATGGCGGAGTGGGATGACTATCGTGCACAAACACCATCCTCATCTCAAGTGACGCCAGGGGATTCTCCTCTGGTGGATATCACAAGTTTCCATCAATTGATGGATAGAGCGGCTCAGCGTTTCAAGTTGCCACGAGTCCAAAGGGAGGAAGATTGTTTCCTTTATGACTTTAAGAGCCAACCATTCAAACAAATTCATACTGTCCCAATTATAGATTTCATCTGGGCTGAAGGGGTGAAACTCATGAAGACGCCTAACTCTTTGCCGGCACAATTGTCAAGGTTAAAGAAGAAATATAAGGCGCCGGTCGGATCTCCGGCATGCCTTACTGGCCAGCCGAAGCCAGATTCTGTTATTACACAGGCAGCTCAAAGGGGATCCCGGAATCCTGCATCTACTATCACAGCTCCTCCGGACCGGGAGGGCCGTCGCCTTGATGCTATAGGGCGCAAGTTTTCATCAAAGTCTTCCACTACTGTGCGGGTGGCTAATGCTATGGCCATCTTGGGTCGATATGACCGTCAAGTTTGGGCAGATATGTCCGCCTATGTGGCATTACTTCCGGATGCTTCCAAGGCGAAAGCGTTGCAGCTTCTTCAGGAAGGTGAAAGAACGTCTGAAGAATTGATTGATTGCGCAGTGGATGTAGCCTGCACTGGATTCTGACAGCTCGCTGGAGCGGCTGTCTTACGCAGGCAAGGTTGGTCGCGCTCGACCTCCTTCCGTCAGGAAGTTCAAGCAAAAATTCTTGATATGCCATATGATGTTGATTCACTCTTTGGGGCTCACATTGACGAGGCGTTGCAATCTATAAAGAAGGACACGGACACTGCACGTGCCTTAGGAAACTCTTCAATTTAAGAAACAGCCCTTTCGGGGTGCTCGAGGACGAGGCATCACTTCCAATTTTCGAGGAGGAAGCAATCAATATCACTCCTATAACCAAGGCAACCAGCGTTTCTCCGGAAACCGTCAGCAGTCGTCTCGTCAGCAGCCGGCCAAGACCTATAGAGGGAAGTCCTCTCACAGAGGATCTTCCAATAAATGACAATGACTTGCCTTTAACTCTGCAAATTGGAGGTCGAATCTCTCTGTTAGGTTCTCAATGGTCCTCCATCACCACGGACCGTTGGGTGCTAGACATTGTAGAAAAGGGCCATGCATTGGAATTCGTCAAAATCCCTCCTCCAATTCCACCTTCCGGGCCGCCTCCTCCGCACCACAAGGAACTTTTCCATCAGGTTTGCCTTCTGATTCAGAAGGGGGCAGTAGAGGTAGTGCCAAAGTCTCAAAGAGGAAAGGGATTTTATTCCCGTTTTTTCCTAATCGTCAAGAAAAACGGGGAATGGAGACCAATATTGGACCTGAGAGTGCTCAATCAATATCTCAAGAATCAATCCTTCCGCATGCTAACGCTTACAGAAATCTTGTGTTTGCTTTCAGTCGGAGATTTCATGGCTACTATCGACCTCCGAGACGCCTACTTCCATGTCCCAATACTCCCAGGTCATCGGAAGTTCCTACGATTTCAGGTGGGGCAACAGCATTTCCAGTTCAGAGTACTGCCATTTGGCCTCCATTCTGCCCCTCGAGTCTTTACCAAGATATTGGCTCCGGTCATGGCCTTTCTTAGCCTCCAAGGTGTCCAGATATTCCCATATCTCGACGATTGCCTCCTGAAGTCGCAGTCCCGCTCACAACTGCTGCGCCATACCTCCCTTTGTCAGAGGGTGTTTCGCTCCTTGGGTCTGTCTCTCAACCTGGAAAAGTCCCAATTACAACCTGCAACTTGCAAGGATTTCCTAGGGGCCACATTAGATACCACGCTGGCAAAGGCGTTTGTATCCCTGGAACGTCAACAGAGGATTCTTCGTCTAGTGTTAATTCTAATGTCAAAGCAGTACGTTTCAGTTCGACTGCTGAAGTCATTTCTAGGGATGGCATCATCGTGCATCGCTCTCATCCCACATTGCAGACTACGGACACGTCCTATTCAGGAAGAATTAGACGGACAGTGGCGTCAGGTCACCGGATCCTTCAACGATCTGATTTGTGTCACGACTCGCATGAAAGCAGCGCTCAAATGGTGGACACAGCCATTGCATCTTGCAGCAGGGATGTTGTTCCTATCGGACACTCCAGATCTCACACTCACAACGGATGCATCTCTGGAGGGATGGGGGGCGCACCTCCAGGACCTGTCCATCAAAGGAAAATGGACTCTACATCAGAAAGCCTGGCACATCAACAAATTGGAGCTCATGGCTATTTTCCTAGCGCTCAAGTCGTTTCAACCCATGCTGCAAGGAGAGTCTGTCCTTATACAAACAGACAACGCAACCTGCATGCACTACATAAACAAGCAGGGCGGAACGAAATCTCCGGTACTATCTCGCCTGGCACAGGCAATTTGGGACTGGTCACTCAAGCACCAAATCACGATCATCGCAGTTCATCTCCCAGGGTTGTCCAACCTCCTGGCGGATTCCCTAAGCAGATCCTGATCATCAACCCACGAGTGGGAGCTACATCAACCTACACTCGACTAGATCTTTCGTCGCTGGGGTCGCCCAACACTGGATCTCTTTGCAACGCCGGAGAACCGGAAATGCCCAGCTTACGCAAGTTGGCATCCCCACAAAGGGTCACAGGGCAATGCCCTTTTGATGAACTGCTCAAATCTGTTTGCTTACGCCTTTCCTCCAATCCCTCTGGTACCTCGGGTGCTTTGGAAGATACGGAGAGAACCCTGCCACATCCTTCTCATTGCTCCTAGGTGGCCACGACAGGCATGGTTCTCGGAGTTGCTCCTTCTGTCCCAGTGCGAACCCATCCTTCTTCATCCTCGGATGGATCTTCTTTCCATGGACAGGGGTCTCATCTACCATCCGGACCCCTCTTCTCTGAGCTTATCAGCCTGGAACCTGAACACTGTGAATTTGCACATCTAACCATTCCTCAAGAATGTCGAGACATCCTTGCTCAGGCCAGAGTTCCATCAACTATAAAGACTTACAAGTTGAAATGGAAACGTTTCTGCCATTGGTGTGCTGCTGCCGGTGTGCATCCCTTGCGTGCAACGCCTGCACAGCTCCTCCCTTTCTTCTTTCAATTGGCTCAGTCAGGATTGTCTCATACTACTTTAAGAGTTTTTCTGGCGGCAATTTCACGCTTCCGCCACGATGGCTGATACCTGCTGAAATAGGACGCTCCTGAGGCGGAAGCCGGGAGTTAGCGCTCGAAAATTGTTATCTTTTAAAAATTGTATTTTGTATTTGCACAGCTCTTGGTTTTAAAGCATCTTAAAGAATTTTAACAAAACTGTGATAAATTGTTACTCGCACTCACCCACCTGCCAATAGTTGGGGGCTTGAGGCACAAGGAAATCCGAGCACCGAGGGCCGAGTTTGGGGCTCTTGACGCTCACATAGAGCCTTCCCCGGGGGCGACGATTTGGGCCGCCATCTTGGGGGTAAAGGCAGGGTTGGCGCTCTAGCGCTCGGGCGATTTTCGGCCCGAGCCCTACAAAAACAAGCTATCTCCCATTTGCCTCCTGATACCTGCTGAAATAGGACGCTCCTGAGGCGGAAGCCGGGAGTTAGCGCTCGAAAATTGTTATCTTTTAAAAATTGTATTTTGTATTTGCACAGCTCTTGGTTTTAAAGCATCTTAAAGAATTTTAACAAAACTGTGATAAATTGTTACTCGCACTCACCCACCTGCCAATAGTTGGGGGCTTGAGGCACAAGGAAATCCGAGCACCGAGGGCCGAGTTTGGGGCTCTTGACGCTCACATAGAGCCTTCCCCGGGGGCGACGATTTGGGCCGCCATCTTGGGGGTAAAGGCAGGGTTGGCGCACTAGCGCTCGGGCGATTTTCGGCCCGAACCCTACAAAATGAAAGCCATTTCCCGTCCGCGCAGCGGGCGGGCGCAGCGGGCGCGCCGATGGCGCGCCAGAGGCAAGCCCGTCTGGGCCCGTCCGGGCCCGACCGGACCTAGGGCCAGCCACTATGCCGGCGGACAACAGATACCCGGTAAGTTACTCTAGGGAGGATCTCATGCTACTACAGGACAAGAAAGGAGTGGGTTGTTCCCAGATGGACTACCTCGATGAACATTTCTCTCGTTGTAATTACTGTCCTGTCATAATTAATGATAGGGAACCCTGTAGAGATATTAGGATGGCACTATTAAACTGCAGGTCCCTACCTAAACACGCAGTTGAGATTAGTCTACTAATCGAAGACAACAAACTGGATTTACTCTTCCTCACTGAGACATGGTTGCACTCGAACTCAGATTATGACATCAACACCGCCCTACCAAATGGTTTTTTCATTCAGTGTCAGCATAGGGCACAAGGGAAAGGCGGGGGCCTAGCAATAATTTATAAAGACACCTATTCCTGTAGAATCGAGGATGGTGGTGTCTTAGATTCTGAAAGTGTCCAATTCCATATCCAAACTTCCCCCACCAAGTCAGTGGTAGGACTCTTTATTTATCGCCCACCAGGTCAGCTAAAACAGTTTACAGGATCCCTACTAGAAACTATATTGGGGACAGCAGCACAGTCGCCCAATTTTTTAGTCTTGGGAGACCTGAACCTACACTTTGATGATCCCACTGACAAGGCAGCCTCTGACCTCAGTGCGGACTTCAAAGCACTGGGTATAACACTCCTAAACACAGAGAGCACACACACTAAGGGACATTTGTTGGACCCCATTTTTTCTAATAATAGCCTCATCATGGTTAAGCCCCCACTACCACTTCCATGGTCGGACCACTTTATGGTCCCCTTCTCCCGGAGTAGTCCACTAGAAGAAAAAAACGCTCCCCGCCCGCGAACTCTACAGAGAGCATGGGCAAAACTATCAGTGGAAGAATGGACCCAGGCCCTAGAACAAACAGCCCCTATGGCAGAATCGGACCCTCTGTTAGCAGACCTACATTTTCAGAATTGGCCTACCAATTCCCTTAACGTAGTACTGCCCCTGAAAAAGGTCACAAAGAAAAGTAGCACCTTCAAATCACCATGGTACACCACTGAATTGAGGGATCTCAAGAAAAACTGTAAAAAGCTGGAACGCACCTGGAGGAAGGACTGGGCAGCCAACAGTAAGCTCTCCTATCAGGCGGCTTTAAGACTGTATAAAGCTGCACGGCAGAAAACCCAGGCTGCTTTCTTTGAGGAAAAAATTAACTCTTCCGCCAATTCCTCTAAGGAGACCTTTAAAATTGTAAAGCAACTGCTCAAATCGCCCACTCCAATCACCAACCAGGAGTGTACAGAAGCCAGATGTGACCTGCTTGCAGAGTATTTCAACACCAAAGTCCAACGAATACTTGACTCCCTCCCACAGGCTGTCCCCGCTGCTGGCGATGAAGCCCTTCCTGCCCCGATTCACTCCCCCCGGCTGGACAGTCTTAGAACCATCACTATGGATGACTTCCGCAATACGCTCTCCGCAGTGAAGAGCGGGTCTCCATCTGACCCTACACCCATGTATATCCTCAAACAAGTGGTTGACACCATTACCCCCCTTGCAACAGATCTACTTAATGCTTCATTCATTAAAGGGGTGGTTCCACCCAGTTGGAAGCAAGCAAGAATCAGGACTCTTTTGAAAAAACCTGGCCTAGATATGGCCGACTTGGCCAACTATCGTCCCATCTCGCTGCTGCCTGGTCTGGGAAAAATTGCTGAAAGAATTGTAAATAAACAGCTCTCTGGGTTTTTAGAAAACAATGACCTGTTGAGTGGCTCGCAAACAGGCTTCCGCCCAGGACAGGGCACTGATACAGCCCTCATAGTGGTTACTGAAGAAGCAAGATGCATCTTGGATTCAGGGGGATCCGGAGTCGATGATCCTCCTGGATCTAAGCGCCGCATTTGATACGGTGGACCATAAAATACTAGTCCACCGTCTGGCAAGACTCGGGATCACGGGAATGGCCCTGTAATGGTTGGAATCCTTTTTGGATGAACGAGCATTTAAGATCTGGGATAATGGCATCATGTCCAAATCTACTCCCCTCCAGTGTGGAGTCCCCCAGGGCTCATCCTTGAGCCCTACCTTATTCAATGTTTATATGGCCCCACTGGAGGAGGTAGTAGCCCCGTTCGGGATTAAATGCGTCACCTACGCTGATGACACCCAACTAGTCGTCTCGCTGACGCAAAATTCGGGATGCTCAGACAACCTCTCGGCCTGCCTCTCGGAAATTTTCTCCTGGATGTCTAACTCCAAGCTTAAATTAAACGGAGCAAAAACCGAGATTCTAATTCTGGGTCACCAACTCTCCTCTCTACCCAACACATCTTGGCCCCCCTGCATGGGAGAGGTGCCCTCACCAAAAGACAAAATCAAGAGCCTGGGGGTATGGTTCGAGCCTGAACTAACCTTCAGGGCACATGCCCAGAAAGTGGCAGGCACATGTTTCGGCTTGCTCCGAACTGTGCGGAAAGTCCTCCCACTGCTTCCCCTCCAATCTAGAAAATTATTAATTCAGGGACTGATCCTGTCCAGATTGGATTTTAGTAATGCTCTACTCCTGGCAGCCCCGGAAGCCACTATCAACACCCTGCAACGAGTACAAAACGCTGCTGCCAGGATGCTCCTGGGCGCCCCAAGAAGAGCATCAGCAAAACCATTGTTGAGAACCTTGCACTGGCTCCCAGTGCGCGAGCGCATCTCCTTTAAATCATCATGCATTGTTCACAAAGCTCTTCAAGGCAAAGGACCCCAGGCCCTAAGTGGCCTGATACGCCCGTACAGACCCCCACGGGCCTTGAGATCGGACCTTGAAAACCTGGTTATAGTCCCCAGAATTAGGAAAGACCGCTCGGGAGGCCGTCGCTTCTCGGTAAATGCAGCAAAGACCTGGAACGCCCTCCCCAGACACATTCGCACTGATCCATCCCTTAGCAAATTTCGCAAATGTCTCAAATTCTTTCTTTTTCCCAAAGCCTCTTAAACTCCCTTGCCCCCCTCAGAGCTTCTTATTTTCGCATGGTAGCGCTGGGACGCTCACGGGCAGCCATGCGCTTTATAAATCCAATTTCATTTCATTTCAATTTCATGGCTCCACCTCCCTCTGTTCCTCTAGGATAATACGCCAATTTTTCAAGGGACTATTTCGTAAATTTCCACCAATTCGGCACCCTCCTCCTGCGTGGCGCCTCAACATTGTTTTGGCACAATTAATGAATGCACCGTTTGAACCAATACATAGAGCTGACCTCAAGTACATCACCTGGAAGGTTGCTCTTCTTCTTGCATTGACGTCTTCGCGTCGAGTGAGTGACATTCATGCATTTACGATCAAACCACCATTTCTTCAGTTTCAGTCGGATTGTGTGCTGCTACGCACTAACCCTACTTTTCTTCCTAAAGTACTTTCAGATTTCCACATCAATGAACCTGTTATTCTGAAGACTTTCTTTGCTAACCGGCAGTCTCCTGCGGAACAACGCTTGCACTCCTTAGACATTAAACGGTGCCTGAAGTTCTACATCAGCAGAACGGCCCAGTTCCGCAAATCTGACCAACTCTTCGTAGCTTATGGACGTTTTCACAAGGGACGTCCAGTTACTAAACCTACGATAGCCCTCTGGGTGTCTTCGGCTATTGCTTTCTGCCATCAAAAGGCAGGCAAACCTTTGCAATCTTCGGTGAGGGCCCATTCTACCAGATCAATGGCGTCCTCGACTGCACTATTTGCCGGTGTCCCGCTGCATCAGATTTGCAGAGCAGCCACGTGGTCCAGCAGGCACACGTTCACGAAACACTACTGTCTGGGTGCCATGAATGAAGGGGATACCGCAGTAGGACAAGCTGTGCTTCGTAATCTTTTTCAATAAGGTGAGCCTCTGTTCTACCCTCCACCTATTAGTTTCCAAGTACTTATTGACTGTTTGATATGTATATGTGCTCCATACATATGATTTTCAGTCTTTTATTATGCAATGTAACTATGGAAACTTTCTTTGGTACTGACTGCTATCTATTCTATATTCAAGCATGTGAATCTATGAAAGACACCCCAATACTGGAGAAGAACAATTATTACTTACCTGTAAACAGGTGGTTCTCCAGTATTGGTGTCTTTCATAGATTCACATGCGACCCTCACTCCTCCCCTCAGAGGCTCTCTTCTCCTCACAGACTCTTTGGTCACTCTTGTGCTCGAAAATCTGAGGTGCTGAGCTCTGAGGAGAAGGTTCTAGAGGGTTGCTGTCGCCTGATTGGCTGCGGTTTGGACCAACATAATGACAAGGATAGGCTGCATATGGTTTTTTCCTTTCCCATGCATTCCTATGTAGAATTATGGGTTGGCAGGTTTTGCCTTTTCTAATACATATTTCAGGTTTTTTCTTATGATTATATATATATATATGTATTTATATATATATATTTAGTATATTATTGATATTTTATTTACCGTGGGACTCCCACTCCGACGACGGGGAATATTCAAGCATGTGAATCTATGAAAGACACCAATACTGGAGAACCACCTGTTTACAGTAAGTAACAATTGTTCTTATGACCTAACTGTCAAAGATCGAAATAAGTTTCTAAAGTAAAAAGTAAAGTTTAGACCATTTTAAGAAGAACAGCCAACATATTTCATTGCCATCTCTTACTTACTGGCAAATTCTTCAGGGTATGAAGACCACATTTTACCTGAGTGCACCTGACCCGTGTCTAAAAAGAAAAAACAGTGTGGCAGACATACGTGATTTAAATCCCATACATATTTGTTAATTCGCCTGCACCCCATCCTCCTAGGAAACTGGGGATAGTTAAGGGATAATTTCCATATAGCCACCATGTGAGTGCCTACCAGTATGCCACAAGGAAGGAAAGAATCTTTGAGAGTGCTGGGTCACCTGAAAGAGAAACGGTATAGATCCATTTGCACTCCTTAGCCATACATTCCTTTGAGGTCCGCATTTATAAAAATCACAACCAAAGGGGTTTTGAACAGGTCCACATCTCTCTATTGCCTCCAATTAGGTAAATACATATACACTACATAGGATCAACCAACTCTTTTGTGGGGACCCCTTCGCCATCAAATGGGGGCTTCCCACAGAGTCTGACTTCTCACACAAACCAACGCTCTGCACCCTACCATCTTTCTAAGGCTGCATCGTAGTTCTAAATGTAAGATGTAGCTGTGTGGTAACCCTATGCTACATATAGATGTTGGAGCTAAGAAGTCACAGGCTAGCATTCATTTTGGAAAATTTCCCAGAGTTGCCCGCTGACACTAATGTCGGAAAATTTCCCAGGGTTGCCAGCTGACACTTATGTCGGAAAATGTCCTCAAGCATATGTTATGTAGATACAAGACTCGCATGCTTTGAATAGTGTAGGGCGAACTAATACTTATGATCAAGCATGACCGTGGAACTGTGATATCCTCCCATCCCGGTGTTTATGCATTCAAGCTAAATGGTGGTGGGCCGACATGCATGTCAGAAGATGCCTCATTTAAAAAGAACGAAGCGCTCACCCCACCTTCAGCTCAAGCAGTATTTTGCCCCATCCAGATCGTGCCACTTGCCGCCGGTGTCGGTGTCTCTAATCACTAAGATCCCCATTGTGAGCCCAGTCCTAACTCGTTTTTAAAGAGTCAAGGGTGGGATTCTTGGCATGACTACTGCAACGGGAGGCTGCAGCAAGTACTGAAAAAACACCAGTGCCATCTTAGAGTGATGTACTTCTACCCATAGGCATGGTTATAAATATGTTATGTTATGTTAGAGCGATTTGTAAAGTGCACATATATCCAGAGGTGTTTTGGTGCTGTCCGCTCCTGAGCAGAAAGAAGTCTAGTTGGTGAAGAGCAAAGTATTTGGCTCTTTTCTGAAGGAGATGGGGGTCGGCAGAGCTCTGATGTTGGATGGCAAAATATTTCAAAGCTTAATGGTTCCAACAACAAAGCTTATGCCTCCCCAACTAGCTTTGTGGATTCTGGGAGTAGTAATGAGTTTCACCCGTAGCGATCGCAGCTGTCTGCCAGGGATATATATTTGAAAGGAATGTTTAAAAAACCCAGGGCCGATATTGTGCTGCGCTTCATAGGCAATGCACGGAGCCTTAAATTTGATGTTGCTTCTTACTGGCAGCCAGTACAACTGCCGAATTACTTTGGTTACTGATGTGAATCTATGGTCCCTGTGAGAATCCTAGCAGCCGCATTCTGCCCCATCTGGGGTTTACGTTTCTTTTCCTGCATATTGACTTATAGTCTATTGCAGTAATCCAACTTAGAGACAACTAATGCTGTGGTTACTGTTTTTCTGGCCTCCACTGGGATAAAAGGGATGTGTTTATCATTCTGAGCAGGTAAAAACAAGTGGAGATTAAAGAGTTGACTTAAGGTTTGAAGTTTAGTTTATCATCTATTATCACACCCAGTTTTTTGCCTTAGTCGCTAGAATGGGGGAGATCTCAAGGCCACCATCACGGTGACCAGACAGGCAATAGATTCCCAAACAAGATCACCTCAGTTTTACGTGAGTTCAGCTTAAGGCAGCGTCTAGACATCCAAGAGCTGAATGCCAGCATACCACCTCCAAACCGTTTTTAAAAGTGGACAGGACAATTTGGGTATCGTCAGCATTGGAGGTTAGTGCAAGGCCAAAGGATTTTCCTAAAAGAACCAACTATGTAACATAAATGTTGAACAGAGTTAGACTGATAGATGAACCCTGCGGAACCCCACAGGGAATGGAGAAAGTAGCTGATTCAAAAGTACCCAGCGTTAGTGATTGTGATGTTGCTGTCAGAAAAGATGTCAGCAGGGATTTGGCTCTATTCTTAATGCCGAAGGTGGTGATGTGGTTGATCAGCATCCCGTGGTCGACAGAAGCAAATGCTGCTGACAAGTCAAGGAGAATAAGTGCTGCAGCTCCACCTCTGTCAAGCGCGAACCTTATCGCTTCAGTGGCTTTGATCAGCGCTCTCTCTGTGCTATGTCCGGACCTGAAACCGAATTGCGTCCCATCCAGCAACTGGTTATCATGAATATATTGTGTGAGCTGACTATCAACACTTTTCAACGAGTTTAGTCAATGCATATCTCCTATTCAATGGGGGGGTAACCCTAGAATTTTATGAAAATGGGGGGATTCATTTGTAGAGAATGACGGGTGTTTAGAAGAAGATTATTATTTTGTGAGGAAGCTAAATACCCTCAGGATGTTATCTATATTTTACTGTTGAAGGCCAGAGACCGTATCACCATCTAAGGATAGATTATAATTATCATCAATCTGGTCTCTTCAACACAATGTTGACAAAGAGCAGACTCCCCCTTTAGTCAAACGTTTCCAACGCAGGGAAAGAAACCAGGCTTTAACAGGGCTCACCCCGTCTGGAACGTAGTCAGTCAATGCTTGTTTTGTTTGGCGAAGTCTGCTGCCTGTACAATTAATTACTGAATAAATAAAAACAATCCAATAAGTTTCTACAAACACTGCAAGCCTCCACAAACATCTTTCCAACAGAGATTCTTAAGCACCTTCAGGAGTGGTCTGAAAGTCTTTGGCCTGGGGAGTGATGTATCCTTGAGCCTTTTTTTACTTATTATTTTAAGTAACTTTTGGCTCTATGTTTAGATCGTGGACAGGCAAAACTATAGTAGTATTGTTCTTGAGATTGAGTATAGATATATGGGGAGAGGTTTGTGGGGGTTATTCTGGTGGTTGCCCTAAGCATATACAGACTATGAATGGCGTTAAACAAGAATGTAATTTGTCTCCTACCTTATGTAATGTGTACCTCTCATATGGGTGACTTTCTTTGCAGTAGAAACAGATACCTCAACGTTTGACTTGTCTCTGTTATATCATTTAGTTGAACAGTTAAGTCCTCAAAATGGCCACTGTTATATTGTCTCCAGTTGGAAATGAGTGAAAATGGTAGATATGCTGATTTCAGGGAACTAAAAAAACCTTCCCAAGACCCTGCAGAGTTAAAAGAACCATCGGCCCATTTCTTTCTACCACTCTTTACAAACATTTTTGAAAAGGCCATAAATGAAGTTCTGATGGCCTTCATGGAAGCCGAAAGCATTCTGAATCAATCAGCATGGTTTCAGGTCGTAGCACTGCACAGAATCAGCCTTAATCATTGCGTTGGAGGAAATAAGGATGCAGGTAGATACGGGAGAGAGGGCTGCCCTACTCTTGCTGGACCTCTCAGCCATGTTTAATACCATCTTGTGCTTCTCAACTGGCTAGAGAGAGTGGGGATCAGGGATGCATCTCTGACTATTCTCGACTTCTTCCTGTCAAAGAGAGAACAGACTGTTGCGCTTAGAGGTTACACCACTAATTTCTTCTCTTTCTTGTGGGTAGCCTCAGGGATCATAGTTATCCCCAATGTTGTTTAACATCAACGTCACCCCCTTGGCAAAACTCATTCAGTCACATGGCTTTTCTGCAATATCCTACGCTGACGATACGCAGATAGTCATATAAATTACATCTGATGTCGACATTACTGCCAAAGAATTCAACAACTGCTTGGCACATGTCACAGTTTGGATGCAGGAAAACTGCCTTAGAAAACGGAGGTGATACTCTTTGGGAAAGACATCTCCTTATGGAATGATTCTTGGTGGCCTGTTAACTCAGGCCGACTTCCCTCCTCAGCTCTGAAAGTGAAAAGCCTTGGGGCCATATTTGAAGGCCAACTCTGTTTTTCTGAACAGATCAATCACATCGCATCTTCATATTTTTATCTATTAAAGATACTTAAAGGCCTTTCCATTTATTCCATTTGATATGCAAAAAATGGTTATGGCTGCCTCTGTCCTGTTCACGATAGACTAATGTTGTGCTCTCTATTAGGGAATTCACAAATGTCTCCTATCAAAGCTACATTAATTGCAGAACGCCGAAGCCCACATGCTTCTAAAAAGTCCAAAATTTAGCTCCATTTCAGAGAATTTGGTACCTTCACTGGCTGCCTGTTGGAGAAAGGGTAACATTCAAGTACCTATGTATTATACACAAGTCACTGCAAGGTACTGGCCCTCTTTACTTTCGGAAAACCTTTGCTTTCCATGCCCCCCGATATGACCTTAGATCAGCCGCTGCCAAATTAGTAGTCATTCCTAAAATAAAGCAGGCTAACTTGGGTGGTAGAAGTTTCTATTACCTAGCCTGCAAGCTGTGGTACTCCATGCCTTTTTTATTGAGATCTCAAATGAACAGGGTCATTTTAGGAAATCTTTGAAGACTTGGCTTTTTGTCTCCAGCATTAAGTAGGTCTTCTCTTGTTTTCAGCTTAGTTCTAGGATGTTAGCGCCAAGACGCCTCGTCATTCGCACCCTTTTGAAAAATCTTACTTAGAATTTGGGGACTACAGTATAAAGAAGAATAAAGAATCTAATCACAGAAAAAAGTGGATCTCTAAACCTCTGTACAGGTTTACACAAACACTTTAAATCTTTTTAAGGAAATTTGTTCTCCACACAAATATTTGGACTCACATTTGTATTTGAGCTTTATAGAAATTCTGTGATATCCAAGTCAAATTATGCATTTGAAATATTGCAGAGATTTGCTGAGTTTTAGATTTCCTCTTCGGTCATTATTAATAACTCAGAATGCCCGGTAGACATTCTCTATAGAAAACAGCCTATGAGGATTCTGTAGCAAAGCAGTGAAGTCAGTGGAAAATGTTTTTCTAATATGTCAGTTTTTACCTCATTAGTAGCGCTGCTCTCAAGATATTATTATCCACCATTGTTTTATTACCACAATTGATGTGTTATATTCGGGGTAGACCAATTGCTTTGCTGTGGTAACATATTGAGATTTTCATCCCAGAAATGTAAAGAAACTGCTTGAAGATTAGTAATGTGTTTTTATTGCAGTATTTTTGTTAGTATTTGTTGATAGTGCTTTTTATGCTACTGAGTGTAATGACATTTAATATTCTCCAGTATTTGGGGTGTCATTCATAGATTCACATGCCTGAATCATTCCCCGTCATGGGAGTCCCACGGTACATAAAAAAGCAATAATATGCCATAATAATATAGAAAAAACCTGGTAATACCCAACCAGGAAGTAAAGTAGCCCAAGCTACAAGAGAAAAAACTTTCACACTCATGACTATCCTAGTCATTTTGTATAGCCCAAACTGCAGCCAATCAGGCGACAGCACTCACCAGAAAATTCTCCCCAGAGGATCAGGCTCTCAGATTTTCTACCGCACTTCGTGTGAAGGGAGGCGCCCTGAGCTCTGCTCAGTACTTCTCTTTTTTCCTTCAAGATTCTGGATTTTAGAATGTCTTCCTCTAAGAAATTTTTATTCAGGCCTTGTGACTCTTGTGGTAAGCTCCGGCTTTTCAAGGAAGATCCCCACTAGAAGTGCATTTACTGCCTGTACCCGGATCATCAGGTGAAGGACTGCAAGATCTGTAGAACCTTCCCTCAGAAGACCCTCAGGGACAGGGAGTGCCGCTTGCTTTTGTGGCTACAAAAGCTCAAGGATCAAGATAATCCTGTTTCTGAGGTAGGCAGTATTGCCTCTGGGTCTACTACATCTTCTAGGAAGAGAGCGGCTGAAGAGGTGTTATGTTCTCCTGGGGCCAAGATTTTGAAGAAACAACAATCTTCTAAGGGGTCTGAGAGGCCTTCCACTTCTAAGGCTACTCCCCCTGCTAAGGGCAAACTTTTGACATCTACACCCCCGAGAAGAGCGACCAAAAATGTAAGTCAAAAATAAACTTCTGAGAAGACTTTACCTCAGAAGAAGACCCTGTCGTCGACGACGCTGTTGACGACTCCTTCGTTGACGAAGATTTCCGTTGACGCAACCTACGTCTACGGTAACTTTATCTTCGCCTAAACCAGAGATGATAATGTGAACAGCGTCTTCTCCGTCGACGTTGGTCTATGTCTGTCAAGCCTATCTCGTCGACGAGAGAATCTTCATCTGCCATCGTCAGCGCCCCGTCGATGGCCAAGCTTAAGAAGATTCCGTCGATGGTTGCTCCATCGTCGTCCATCCATCCCGTCGTCTACGAGCTCATCGACGAAGACTCCATCGTCGACGAATACTTCATCGTCAACGAAGACTCCGTCGTCAACGAAACCTTCCTCGTCGGCGAAGACAACTCTATCATCGATGACGAGCTTATCAACGTCAGGATACAAGCCCCGTTGACGAGCCCGTCGATGGTGCCTCTGTCGACGCCGCAACTGTCTACATGTACCACCATGCAGGTTTGGTCACCGTCTACGGCTTTTACATCAACACCGAAGCCTTCTTTGCTTCAGAGACGCGGTTCTGGACTAGAACCTTTATCTCCATTACACATGTCACCTCAAACAGTACCCTTACAGATCCCTGACAAGTTGCTGCACTCTGGGGATAGTGAGGAAGAGTCTGACCTGGATGAAAGGTTTGGAACAGAGACAAGTCCTTCGGAATTGCCCATCAAGTACCAAGAAGAGGACGATCAAGATGGCCAACCTTCGCCTGAGCATGTAACATCACCCATTACTAGTGTCCCCACAGCTCAGATGCCGGTAGCATTGCTAACAAATCTACAGCACATGCTAAATGACTATTACAGGCGTTTTCCACTTTCTGAGTCAGCGGACTCTGTGCCTCCTACGCCTGTGGTGCAAACGTCCATGTCTGATTTCAGGTCTACAAGGTCTCCTCCACCTGTAGCCTGAAGAACACCAATCTTCTCACGAAGAAGATAGAGAAGGTGAAGTTGATGACAGATCATTGTTGTCGGAGTGGGACAATTATCATGTCCAAACACCTTCTCCTTCACCTCCGGTTACCGCGGATTCACCTCCAGTGGATGTTGGAGGATTCCATCTTCTTATGGAAAGAGCTACACAACGTTTCCATATTCAGATGGAGACTACACAACAGGAATGCTTCCTCTGGTTTCAAGGACCAGCCAAGGAAGCAGACTAAGTCAATACCAATTATTGATTTCATCTGGAAAGAGGGAATTAAGGTGATGTCCACTCCTGCATCTATCCCTCCAGTACTGCCAAGGATAGATAAAAAATATAAGGCTCCTGACAAGTCCCCAGCTTGCCTTATAGGACACCCGAAGTTAGATTCGGTGATCATAGAAGCTGCACAGAAGCAGAAGCAATCGCAGCCCCACCGGATAGAGGCGGCAGGCATCTGGATGCTATTGGGAATCCTTCTCCTATCGGAGTGCGAACCAATTCAGTTTCGTCCAATACCGAATCTCCTCTCCATTCAGGATGGACAGATTTACCATCCGGACCCGGATTCTCTGAAATTAGCAGCTTGGCGTCTGAGTACCTTGAATTCGCTAAGACGCCAATTCATGATTGTTATTATGTACATTCTCATGTAACTGCAAATTTCATACTTTTAGAAATGATACATTTTATTATTTAAAAAAAAAATATTTTTATTGTTTCAGCAAGTACACCAATGCATTGATAAACTTGTGAGGTAAAGTTAACAGTTCACAGATATGGCGTCAGTGACAGTATAGAACAAACATTCCAATTTTCATTTTCTTTTTACATGTAACTCCCCCCACCCACCCCCCCAGAACTTCACTTTATGCAAATTGTACGTTGAGTAGCAATGCCTCGTCATTACGGTTCCATGTGATTTCCTAGTGTGATACTTTGTCTCCCTCTTCAACATATATCCATTTTATTGTGCAGGCAAGGTCTGCATTACATCCAGTGTTTATTTGTTCCATGTACCAGTGTATGTGGTGCCCAGTGTATCGGCCGCTGCGGGTCCTGCTATATCTCCGTCTCCTATGGCTAACCCTGCGTGTATCTATACCTCGTGTACCTTAGTACCCTCTTCAAATTCCATTAGTAGTGCGTTCCAATCTTGTGAGATGGGAGTCTTTCTTAGGCCTCTGCGTTCCTCTCTGTGTAATTCCTGACCTTCTGCCTTACCCCATCTCAGCACCTCCCCGCTCCATGTCTTTAAATCCGGTGGTCTGACTGCCTTCCATTGCATTGCTATTAACCTTTTTGCTAACAACGCCAAATCCACAAATCTGGTAGCCACACTCCTCTTCCTCTCCTGATGACCTAACCCCAGCATGCCATACAGTGAGGACGTATAAGGCCTGCCCGGTGCCAGCACAGCGAGGATCCGGTGAATCGTTACCCAATAGTACCCCAGTTTGGGACAATCCCAGAACATATGTAGCAGGCCAGCATCATCCCGTTTGCATCTGGGGCAGGTGCCTGTTGCGTCGGGGAACATCGCACGTATTCTGTGTGGAGTTAAATAGGCCCTGTGAACAATCATGAGCGGGATAAATTTGAATTTAGGATTGCGCGGTACTTTTTTAGGCAGTTTCAAAATTTTCTCCCATCCCTTGTCGCTAATACTTCTCCCTGCATCTCTCTCCCAGCGCAGCCGGAGGGGTTGTAATGAAATAGCGTTGTTAACTCTGATACCATTGGTCAGCCATTTTGTTAGGTGGCTTCCTGTCCCCATAAGATATTGCATAGTGATTAGTGTATTCGTGTCTGGTTCCGCCCCGTTCTTAGCCCAATGCGTGGTTATGTAATGTGTAACCTGCGCGTGCTGTATGAACAACTCCCGCGGTGTCTGGTGCAAATGGGTGAATGCTTCATTTGTCAAAAGTCTGCCCTCCGAGAAAAAGTCTCCTATATGTAGAACGCCTGCATCATGCCAGGGTCGCAGTGTGCGTTCCGTTAATGCCCCCGTCCCCAAGGGAATCCCCAGCAACGGTATCGTGGGCGCGTACGTTGAATGCTTGTTCGTGTATCTGACTGCCTTTCTCCATTTGATAGCTAATTTAAGCAGGGGTGGGGCAGATTCTGGCACCTTGGCTTTCGGTAGTAGCAATCGATGGATATCTCCCCTATTCGTGTCTGCCTCTGTCATATTCCATTCTTGGAGATTACGACCCGCCAGCCACTGGATTTGGCAGGTATATCCATATGCAATCAGGTCAGGCACTCCCATACCACCTCTGTCCGTAGGAAGTTGTAATTTGGCTAGGCTCACGCGTCTCCTGTTCGTAGCCCATATCAAGTCCGTTAATATCGTATTCAGGGTTTTGTAAAAGGACCTGGGTACCAGAATCGGCAAGTTTGTGAAAAAATATATCAGCCTTGGTAGTACTACCATTTTGGAGATCGCCACTCTGCCTGCCACTGACAAGGGCAGGGTGGTCCAGAATTGCACCTGAGATTTCAGGGCGGTCAGGGCCTTGCCGAGGTTGCCGTCCAAGAGGTCTTGCGTTTGTCTGTATATTTGGATGCCTAAGTATTTGAAAGTCGTGGGCGCCATTCGGAATCGATATGGTGGAAAGTTTATATGCGATTCCTCCGTTGGTCTGTGAAAACATGAGACATTTTATTATATGATTGTGTTTTTTCATATGTACAGACTTCTGCTACAAATAGCGTCTTCTAAGCATGGATGTATACTGCTATCTACTCTGATTCAGGCATGTGAATCTATGAAAGACACCCCAAATACTCGAGAAGAACAATAGTTACTTACCTGTAATCTGTGGTTCTCCAGTATTGGTGTCTTTCATAGATTCACATGCAACCCGCCCACCTCCCCTCAGGCTCATAGACTAGATTGGTTTACCATCACTCCTGTGCGAGAAAATCTGAGAGCCTGAGCCTCTGGGGAGAACTTTCTGGTGGGTGCAGTCGCCTGAATGGCTGCAGTTTGGGCTATACAAAATGACTAGGATAGTCATGAGTGTGGAAG
Source organism: Lissotriton helveticus (assembly GCF_964261635.1). Classification (NCBI taxonomy): domain Eukaryota; kingdom Metazoa; phylum Chordata; class Amphibia; order Caudata; family Salamandridae; genus Lissotriton; species Lissotriton helveticus. Next base: position 1,911,182,606 of record NC_136061.1, on the reverse strand, counting down.
TTTTTTCTCTTGTAGCTTGGGCTACTTTACTTCCTGGTTGGTTATTACCAGGTTTTTTCTATGTTATTATGGCATATTATTGCTTTTTTATGTACCGTGGGACTCCCACTCCGACGACTGGGAATGATTCAGGCATGTGAATATATGAAAGACACCAATACTGGAGAACCACAGATTACAGGTAAGTAACTATTGTTCTTACCATGCATTAACTGGAACCAAAAAAGCTTACATATCATAACATTCTCCTGCTGCCCACTAACTATTAAGACCGCTAACTTCTTATATTCTATTTTTAAACAATTTTAAACAAAATGTTAATAAGCTAATATTCATCTCAACATTTCATGCTGATTTCCCCTGCAATCTCAATGCAGATAAAATATCCATAACATGCCAGCAGTGGGCAAAGAGCAGGAGTCCTCGTTGACTGTTGATGATTTTCGAGCTGCAACACTTAATGCCACCTATAACTTTAATTTATACTTTCCCAAATCTTCAATATTAAACTCTGGAATAAGCGGAGAAATAGGGATGCAGTGGTATTTTAATTGCCCAACGAATAAATCACAGACCTTGCGCTTTACGGTGGAATAGTATGCGCAGTGGGTCAGCCTTCGACACCGTATCCCACCACGCTATGATCAAAAGACATTGGCATCCAACGGGTTGCGCTCAGATCACCTCCTTCCTCACTGGAAGAACCCAGAGGATTCATGTCCCACCTTTTACCTCTGAACCCAAGGAGATCACCTGCGGTGTCCCCTAGGGCTCATCCCTCAGTCCTACGCTCTGCTATGCATGTATCACCCAGCTGTCCAACATCTTCCGATCCCACAGTCTCGACATCATTTCCTACGCAGACGACCCCCAACTCATCCTCCCACTCACCGACGACCCCACCATCACCAGAACCAACTTACACTGATGCATGACTAACGTTGCAGACTAGATGAAGAACAACTGCCTGCAGCTGAACACAGACAAAACGGAAGTATTGGTCTTTGGCAACAGCAGCAACACATATAATGACTCCTGGTGGCCATCAGCCCTAGGACCTGCACTGTGACACTGGCCTTCATCACCAGCCTACTTAATTACGAGAAATGCCCTCTACGTAGGAATCCCTGCACACCTCCTACAGTGACTTCAGACCATAGGGAATGCTGCAACCAGACTCATCCTGTGGCTTCCCTGATGACCCAATATCCGACCCCACCATCCCCCAATCAAGCAGCTCCACTGGCTCCCCGTACAGAAGATTTTCCAATTGAAGCTGCTGACCCATGCACACAAGTCTTTGCACAAGTCTCTACACAATCAAGTACTTACCTACATTACCCACTGCCTGAACTTCAATCAACTATCGAAAAGACTATGCTCCACCTCCCTTTCACTTCCCAATAGTCCCCGCATCTACTAAAGCAGAAGTGTAGGATGCTACTTATGCCACATCGCAGCAAAGACATGTAACAGCCTCCCCACCCACCTCTGGACCTTCACCTCACATCCGGAATTCCGAATAGCCCTCAAGACGTGGCTGTTTGAATAGGCCTCGAGGACTTGCAAGTGCCTGGATACCCTATCGGGAGATTAGCTGAGCTTATAAATCCTGTTTGATTGGGTGTCTATTTAAAAACCTAAAGCTGACCTCTCAAATTGGAGAAATCTTGTGGTTTGGGCAATATCCACGTATAAAGTAATACCCATTTACTTTTATACTTTTTGGCTCTTTCTTTTCTTCCCCTCTGTAAAAGGTCTGGCTCACACACATGATAAAGTGATCAGATGGTAGAAAACCAGCTGTCCTGTGCAGCACAAGGGCAGGCTGAAAACGATGGAGCTTATGCTGCCAGGTAGTATGACGTTTCAGCAGGGTGTCCTCTCTGTAAAATACCAAATTTGATTCTGAGGTACTGTATCGACACTCCATAACAACAATGTCAGTTGTGATGCAGGGGCAGTGTTTAGGCTGTGCACTGTAAAAGCACCTCTTATGTTTCATTTAATAGACTCTGGCGTTGTGCCATCTATAGTTAGAATCTGTGCCACATTTTGGGTTTATATGACTACTTATGTGCCTCTTAGTCAGCTGCGCCTCCTCTGCTATCACAGAGGAGCATCACCCCCCTCCCCACCCAAAAAAAATGTAGGAGAAAGGAAAAATAAAAAAACACATTTTATTTCTCCTTTCCTGCCGAGTCTTGGGGCAGGGCTTGAGGGGTGGAGGGGTGACAACAAAGAGGAGAGTGGTAGTGCACTTCCTTCACTGCGAATGGTGCTTTGGCTGGCCGTCTCAGGCTGGCTAAACCCTCATGCTCATTGAAGCTCTCTCCACCCCCAGATGCATTGTTGGGTTTGGGGAAAGCAGGCACAGACTCCCAGTCTGTCCTGGAGCGCTAATCGAGGAAGCTTAGGCCAATCATGAAGTTACTCTCATGCGAGAGCATCTTCAGGATTGGCTACAGGGCAGGCTGAGAGCCTATGCCTGAAGAAGAGCCGCAGAGGATCTTGACACGGGGCAAAGCCAGCTGAAGGTAAGTTAAAAATATATATATATTGCCTCCCACCCTTCGCAACCCCCTATTCCCTTCCCTTAAGGTCCCGCCCGCCCCTTGTAGCAAACACTGGCCGCTATTACTCTTAGTTCACTAATGGCATTGTCATTAGGGAGCAAGCCATGAATGTTTATAAAAACTCGCAAATCACTTTTAATGTCTGTACAGTATTATAATCTGATGTAAAATGCTTCTGCATATTGAATAAATACACTTTTTTGTAGTTTGAACAGATTCATATTTCTACATTATGTTTGTTGCACAATATACATGCCAAACGCTCACATGGTTAGGCTTGTTCACGGACTCTTAGAGTCAAGCCCTTTGGCATAGCTATTACTCGGCTGGCATTATTAATGTTCCTGGGCGCCATCTATTATGATTCTGTCTTAGTACATTGGGCCATCAATCAATTAATTATATCATTTGTAAAGCACACTACTAACCCGTGAGGGTCTCAAGGCGCTGGGGTGGGGAATGCTGCTACTGCTCGAAAAGCCACGTCTTGAGGAGTTTTCTGAAGGTCAGCAGGTCTTGGGTCTGCCGTAGCTGGATGGGGAGGGTGTTCCAGGTCTTGGCGGCGAGGTGGGAAAACGATCTGCCACCAGAGGTCGCTCTTCGGAAGCGGAGGACTGTGGCGAGGGGAGGTCGGCGGAGCCGAGCTGGAGGGTGGGGGTGTAGAAGCTGAGTCGTCTGTTGAGGTACGTTGGTCCAGTGTTGTGGAGTGCCTTGTGTGCGTGGGTGAGTAGCTTGAAGGTTATTCTCTTGTTGACCGGGAGCCAGTGCAGGTCTCTCAGGTGAGGTGTAATGTGGCTGCGGCGAGGGATGTCAAGTATCAGGCGTGCAGACGCGTTCTGGATGCGTTGGAGCCGTCTCAGGAGTTTGGCCGAGGCTCCTGCGTAGAGGGCTTTTCTGTAGTCCAACCTGCTGCTGACGAGGGCCTGGGTGACCGTTATTCTTGTATCAGTGGGGATCCACTTGTAGATCCTGCGGAGCATGCGGAGGGTGTTAAAGCCGGAAGAGGAGACAGCGTTGACCTGTTTAGTCATGGAGAGGGTGGAGTCGAGGATGACCCCTAGGTTGCGTGCATGGTCGGTGGTTGTTGGAGGGGTTCCCAGTGCGGTCTGCCACCAGGAGTCATCCCAGGCTGAAGGGGTGGATCCGAGGATGAGGACCTCCGTCTTGTCCGAGTTCAGCTTCAGTCGGCTGTTCCTCATCCATTCAGCGACGGCCTTCATTCCTTCGTGAAGGTTGGTATTGGCGGGGGGGGACCTTGGTGAGGGAGAGGATCAGCTGGCTGTAGGGGATGATGTTGAGGTTGTGCCGACGGGCGACGTGGGCGACCGGTGCCATGTAGATGTTAAACAGAGTTGGGCTGAGGGATGAGCCCTGGGGGTACGCCGTAGATGATCTCGGTGGCTTCGGAGTGGAAGGTGGGAAGGCGGACGCTCTGTGTTCTGCCGGAGAGGAAGGAGGTGGTCCAGTCCAAGACCTTCTCTTGGATCCTGGTGTTGTGGAGGTGTGTTCGTAGTGTGTGGTGGCAGACCGCGTCGAAGGAGGCTGACCGGTCCAGGAGGATGAGGGCCGCCGTTTCTCCGTTGTCCAACAGGGACTTGATGTCATCGGTGGCGGCAATGAGGTCAGTCTCAGTGCTGTGGTTGCTGCGAAACCCAGACTGGGAAGGGTCCAGGGTGTTGTTCTCCTCGAGGTAGGGGGTCAGTTGTTCATTGACGGTCTTCTTGATGACCTTTGCCAGGAACGGGAGCAGGGAGATGGGCTGGAAGTTCTTGAGGTCCTTGGGGTCCTCCTTGGGTTTCTTGAGTAAGGTGTTGATCTCTGCGTGCTTCCAGCTCTCCGTGAAAGTTGCTGTCTCAAAGGAGGTGTTGATGACTTTCCAGTGATGGGGTGCGATGGATGTGCTGGCTTTGTTGAAGATGTGGTGTGGTCATGGGTCTGACGGAGATCCGGAGTGGATGGTGTTCATGATCTTGATGATGTTGTCGATGTTGGTCCGGGAGAGCAGGCGATTGGTGCGGATGGTTGTCGTGAGAGCATAGGTCTCAGTGGTTGTCGGGGAGTTCGTGGCGTTGAAGCTGTCGTGGATGTCTGCGATCTTGCGGTGGAAGAAGGTGGCCGGCGGGTCGCACAGGTCTTGCGAGGGTGGGACCTCATTGGTGTTGGAGCTGGGGTTGGAGAATTCCTTCACGATGTTGAAGAGCTCTTTGCTGTTTTGTGCGTTGTTGTCTAGTCGGTTTTTGAAGGAGGCCCTTTTGACGGATCTGATAAGGTGATGGTGTCTGCGGGTGGCATTCTTGTGGGCTGCCTGGCTGTCCGGTGTTCGTTCACGGAGCCAGATCTTCTCCAGCTTTCGGCAGGTTTGCTTTGAGGCCCGGAGGTCTTCAGTGAACCAGCTGGCTTTCTTGTAGGTGTGACTGTTGTGTTTTTTTCTTGATCGGGGTGAGGGTGTTGACGCAGTCGTTGATCCACTGTCTGAGGTTGTGGGCGGCTGTGTCGGTGTCAGTGGGGTCGGCAGGGGGGCTCTGGGCAATGGTGGTGGTTAGTTGGTCTTTGGCGGCTTTGCTCCAGCAGCGGCGAGGCATCTGTTGGGTGCGGTGGTGCGTGGTGGGTTTCTTGAAGGTGAAGTGGATGCAGCAATGGTCAGTCCAGTGGAGATCGGTGGTGTGGTTGAAGGAGATGGGGGGGGTTGCGGCGAAGAAGGGGTCAAGCGTGTGACCGGCAGAGTGGGTGGGTGTTGTCACGAGTTGCCTGAATCCGGGCTGGCTAGGTTGTCCATCAGGGTGGTGGAGTTGGTGTTGTTGTTTTCGAGGTCTAAGTTCAGGTCCTCGAGGAGGATGTAGTCCTTGGAGATGAGGGCGTGTGTGCTGACTAAGACGGCGATGGAGTCTCTGAACTGTGGTCGGGGTCTGAAAATGAGTTTTCCTCTGAGGGTGGTGTTGGGATCTGTGTGAATCTGGAAGTGCAGGTGTTCAGCAGTGCTTAGGGTGTCATCGGTGTTGTTCGAGACTCTGAGAGTGTTCCTGTGGACGACGGCGATTCCTCCTCCTGCTCCGTTGGTGCAGTCCCTGCGGGTGATCTTGTAGCCTTCCGGGATGGCTATGGCTTTGTCGGGTGCCGCGGCGGGGTTCCGCCAAGTCTCCGTCAGGAAGGCGACTTCTGGGGAGGTTGAGTCGAGTAGGTCCCAGAGTTCAACGGCGTATTTGCGGGCAGAGCGGCTGTTGAGAAGAATGCAGCTGAGGCGGTTGGGTTCTTTGCTGGTCGGCAGCATGGTGGGGCGGATGCTTGTGAAGCTGCAGTTCCGGAAGGTGAAAGCTCCGTGGGTGCCCTTCCAGGCGGCCAGGAAGCAGGTGATTGATCGTCCGGTGTTGAGTGCGTGGAGGGTTCTGCGATCGTAGAGGTGTCGGGCGTCGTGGTGTTCGCGTGGTCCTGGCGCTGGGCGTTGTCCAGGCTTGCCTTAGGTGCGCCTTTGGCGCGCCCGCTGCCTGTCCACTGCGTGGCCTCCATATGACGGGATGTGGAGGGAGGAGTAGCTGGGTGGCGGGAGCGGGGTGGCGAATGATATTGCAGAGGGGAGGGCCGCAGGGGCGCAGCGGCAGGAAAAACGTGCAGGGGCCGCGGGAGAACTGGGCACAGGAAGGAAAAAGTACAGGCACAGAGGAATAAAAACAAGCCTTGGCAAGAAAGCAAGTACAGGCACAGGGGAATAAAACAAGTCTGGGCAAAAAAGCAAGTACAGGCACAGGGGAATAAATACAAGTCTGGGCAAGAAAGCAAGTTAGGCACGAGGGAATAAAACAAGTCTGGGCAAGAATGCAAGTTAGGCACAGGGGAAAAAATACAAGATTAGGCAAAAGCAAAGCAGGCAGAGCCATGCAGCAGCGTGGGGAGCAATTTGCCTGCGAGCATGGTCAGAGGGCCATCAGGCACTTGATAGCATGATTTGTAAAAGGCGAGGGCTAGAAACCTAGAGCCCTGCCCACATGTACTGATTTGACAATTTTAATGTTAAGGAGTCTTTAGCAAAGACGAAGAAGAGTGCATGTAATGAAAATACATTTAAAAAAGTGATCTAAAGGCAGGGACTCCAGGCTATTGTTTTGTACGTGACCATAGTCATGAGTTCCCGGGGAGAAGTAGCAGGCCTGGGTGGGATGGGCAGTCACATATCTTCAGTGTGGGTTTTTGGGTTGTGGCACCCTTCATATACATTCTTGACTTGGTACTTGTGTCTCGGGGCCCTAAGACGGGTCTACTATGTCTGTCTCTGGTTTTCTTGTTGCTCTTATATAACTAAGAGGTTTGAGCCTGTTCATTTTTTGAATTGGGATATTAAATATATATAGTGACAGGTTTAAGGAAAAAGTAGTAAATCTGCACTCACAGAAGTACGCCTTGAATGGGTGCATGGACGCAAATGTGCTATTTTTTGGACTCCACTAACAGTGACAGTCTCAAGTTTCCAGGCATACTGGGGGCAATCAATCATCCAAAAGTTGATGGGATGAATGTTTGAAATAGTCCAACTAGTGGTAATTGTTCAGGTTAGAATTTCAACCCATGGTTTTTCGTCCACTGGGCCACGCTGGACAGAAACTCACCAAATGCAAATGAGTACTGACCCTGTTCCTCATGGAAACAGTCCATCCTAACCGTGGTCATCTCATATCTTCACCCTGTAGCCCACTACTTTTCTAATTTGGAAGGTAACGGGTGTGGATCATAAAATCCCAATAATCTGCTGAGACCCCTTAGTCAAACTTTTTTTGCGTAAGTACCCCCTTCTGAAAAACATTTCTAGAACCTGGTACTTCTCCTCATCGATAACTATGGACAACCATAAACACCCCCAATTCATTCCCAGAGCAAATAATTTGTACAGTGGGCAAATAATATTAAACAGTTTAGCAAACCAAGGGTCAATAAGCGTAGGGGTGTAGTCAAAGCTGTAGCTAAAAACAAAGGGCCTCATTTATGAGGAATTGGCGTAGGGCAGCAGCGCAAGTCTTTGTGCTGCGCTGCCTTATGCCAACATAAAAGGGTAGAAATGCACCATATTTATGAAATATGTTGCATTCCTGACCCTTTCCCTTGCATTTGAGCTCAAAATACTGACTAGCTCCAACATAAGCAGGATTGTTTTTGTACAGAAAGGGGCACCTTCCTTCACAAAAACAATCTCGAGAGGCGTTTTCCTCTTTCACACATGGAAAGAGGAAAAAACAAAAAGAAATGAAAACATTTCCCCTCGTTAAGCCTCTGCTGGGCAGGCATATATTTTTGGAGCTGCCCCAGGTTTACGTGATTTTGTAAACATAAGATAGCATCAACATCCATAGGTGTTGCGTAGGAACCCTACGGAGACACCTCCTTGACGCAAAGTAAGGGAACGCAGTGACTTGTGCTGCTATGTCTTATTCCATATCTATGAGGCCATGCAAAGTCATGCAGGGTGACTTTGCACCGCCTCATAGGTATGCTTGACACGTTTGCGCCACCGGTGCATCAAAGAAAGTGATGCTCTGACAATGCAAGCCTCTCCTAAATAAGCCCCAAAATATTCTGTATGTTTTTTTAGGTCTTCCATCATCCGGTATTTAGATTTAAAATTATCGGCTGTGTAAATCAAAAAAACAAAACGCTGTTACTCAGTGGGAAATGCACTGTGTACGTTATGAAATCTTTATTTGTTAATGCACAGCAGAGGTCTGTGTGTAACCAGAGCCACAGAATTAAAATCTTGATTGGTGCAGTGGAGAATGGTGATGTGTATTTGTAGTGCTACGAGGTCATAGCCTGTGACAGAAGCACTGTGAATATATGTAAGTAATTATTTTATACTTGCATTACACACAGTGTAAGATAGAATGCTGCAAAATGTGCAAATAGTTTTAAGAGAAAATGGTGCTTCTAAAATGTAGATTTTTGTAATACCAGAGCTTATGTAATGCAATTTGTTTTTTTACATAACTGTCCCTTCAACAACTCTTAAGGGGTACTAAGAGCTGTGTAAATGCAATTAAAATTAAGCACTTCCCAGCCCAGTTAAGTCTTTACACTACCACTGTAAAAACCAGGGGCAAGATGGTGCTTGCATGAGTGGAGAAGCGTGGCTCAATGGTTAGAAGCGGCAGACCCTGAAGCAGAAGTCGGCCCGGGACCAGGGTTCAATTCCCGTCGCGGCAGGGTCTTGGGTCAATGTCCGCGGACTCGATAATTCTCGCCCAGGTGCCTAAGCTAACCATGTGTCCCACTCTGCAACTCTGGGCAATAGCTTGCTTAATCTCCACAACGGCCCTATCAGCGCCGGGGATGCCTGGCTTCACCTTGGGGGTGCCCAGGAGGGACCATCTCACAGGGAAAGCCGGGACGGGTTCCCCAGCGGTATACAGCGCCAGGACACTGTGTGATGGAGTAACAGTGCGCTTTACAAGTATACATTTACCTTTACATTACATTTACATGAGAGACCACAGCAGTTGCTCTCCCGCCGTTCGGACCCCCTTGGCTGAGAGTGAAGCATCTGGAAATCTAACTCTGCTGTGCCTGTAACCAGCAGAGACCCATGGCATGCTTTTCACTCATCTGGAGCTTGGGCTTGGCTTCACTGGTTCTGCCGTCTGACCATTTATTGGAGTGAGGGCTGCTCTATCGGTGCTGGGAGCTTTGCTGGCAGTGGGAGCGAGGCTCAATCTCCTCACGGCTGCTGATTTCCTGGCTGTGCATGCCGGCGGGCTGGAGTGGCTGTCAGCCCTGACTTGCACCAAATTCAAAATACCACCTAAATTGTCTCGCCAAGCTTGAGATTGGAGTAACCAAGCAGGGTAGACTGGGACTGGCTGGGACTGCCACTTGTTATATCCCACCTCAACGCACTAAAGGGGCAAAGCAGGAGCCTACTGGGGGAAGAAGGCTACCCCGATAGGAAGGAAGGGCTCCGAGGCCGCCACCTGTAAAAATGCTACAAGTGGAGAAAAAGAGGCACAAGCGCCACAAGCTGATTTACCCTTACAGCAGGCGATCACGGAATCCCCCATGGCTGCAGCAGTCGGAGGACCACAGCTGACCTTCATTAATGAGGTAGGAGGAGGGGGGGGGGAGGGGGCGGTCAGCAGCATACAGCCCCTCTACGCCAACTTGTGGGTATGATTCCCAATGACATCACTAAACCTGAGGTGGGTGATACTGGGGTCAAGAATTTAGTCATGAAGCATCCAAGAAAACACTTTTGAATGCCTTAAGTCATGCTGATTCATGGGCAGGACAGGAGTGGGGTATTACCCCAGAGGAGGAAGGGGGGCAGGCCGCAGACTTTGGAAGGGACAACCTGGTCGTTTTGGGACCCGGTACGGGGTCAAACCGTGAAACAAAGGCCCTAGTAGAGCGGGCTGTGGAACTTGGAACTCTAGAGGGTTCTTTGGATTTAGGAGATAAACATTTCTCTCTGACCAACGGCTCTGGCACGAGTGCCGCAGAATCTGAGGGGGAGAGCACCTAGCTGTCTTCCTGCTCCAGCCCTAGTACCCAGTTCGATGGCCCAACACGGTGATTCGTAGGAGAAACAATCTTGGGCAAAGCAGAGAGGGTGCCCCCCCCCCAGGGCCAGGTTAAATATGGCCTGAAGAGACAAACAAATGCCACCTTGAAATGGGACTATTCAGCCATGCAAAAATCTCATGTGGAGACTAAGATCGAGGCCAAAGGGGGACAAATTAGTCAAGACCTGGAAGAACCACCCTTGAAATTTATAAACGAATCAATTAAACAGCATCAAGGAGAGACGCGGTTGGACGGTAAAAAACCCCACCTAGCGACAAAGAAACTTCAAGGGGCTTTCAGAAAGGTGGCGAAAGCCTGCACTGAAATCAGTGAGAGATGAAAGCCTGCACTGAAATCAGTGAGAGATTAACTGCTGTAGAAGAACGAGCGGCAGGCCTGGAGAATGATGTGGCAAGAAGTCAAAATCAGACAGAGACTCAAGGGTCTCAAATAGCGGATAGGCAGTGGAAACTCGAAGACTATGAACATTTGAGAATCCTAGGCATTGAAGAAAGGTGCAGAAGAGGGTTACATTAGAGCCTATGTACTGAGGTTTATGAAGGGGTCTATTCCGGAGCTCCAGGAGTGGAATTGGGACATGGAAAAGCAGTGGGGGCATTGTCACCCTCATGCCTAAAAAGCCCAGGCAGGACCACTCTGGTGGTACGCAGCTACCAAGAGCCATTATAGTCTATTTTGGGAACTATCTACTTCTTGAAGCAGTGTTTGCCAAAGCTCGCCCTGATTCCAAGCAGTTTTATGGGGTAAATCTTTCTTCATGCTGCCCGACTTTGCCATGTACTGGTAGAAAGACGATGGCGGCTAAGGCATCTGATTCAGCCTTGTCAATCACTAGGCGCCGAAGCTTGCTTACTAAACCAAGCTCGCCTGAAAATAATATATGCCAACAAGGTGAGAGTCTTCACATCAAAAATAAAGGCGAAAGAATTCATGGATGAAATACGTTAATAGAGACGGATCAAGAATAATGAACTGAATTTATAAGTTGTGATTATCGGGCACATGGGGTACTACAAAGGTAATATACAAAGTTGATGCTTCCTGGCGTATAGGTTGTTTAGTATTAATAGTGGTGTTGAAGAGGGGCACAGGCACCATCACCTAGACCTCACTTGGTCTGTTTAACCTCACTGGTTGGTTGAAGGGATGGGATGGCGGCGGGAGGGGATGGCCAGGGCTTCAAGGGTGGAGTTGGCGGAAGGGGTGGGAAGGGAGAGGGAGAAAATGGGGCACAGTCAGATTGAGGTCTACAGAGCCCTCACTCAACTTGTACAAGGCAACACGCTTATAGATTCAGGGAGTAATTCTTTCACAGCCCCACATAAGACAGTTGCCCGACTGGATTACTTTTTTGTTTCTCAAATCATAATAGGGAATTCCCATTGTAGGAGAGTAGGGTCTGCAATCCTATGGTCACCCCAGATTTTTGCTTTTTGCTTCACTGGTTTACGACTTTCCCTTGCTGTGGGCCTGCTAATCAGACCCACAGCCTAGCTGTTCTCTCTCTAAATTGACATCCATGTACTTTAGGTGCATTTACCAATTGGTACTGGGCCACCTTATCAGTCCCTGTACAGTGTACCTTAGGTACCCAGGGCATAGGTGTACCCAGGGCCTACCAGGGGCTGAAGCATGTATTATGCCACCCCTGGCTGGCCATCTAAACAGACACAACTGGCTAGTAAGACAGCTGGGGCAAGGTGGTGTAATCACCCTTTGCTATAGATATAGTATACCTATATCTAACCCTAAAATGGACACATATATTCCTATCAGTCACTCCTATGGCAGGGCCTATCAATCCTGAAGGCAGAGTGCTTGGAATTATGTGAGATGGTGCTCTGGCATGAGCTGAGCCTGTCTGCAGCTTGCGGAACCAAGTCCTAATAGCTGTTCCATGATAACGCTATACCATATACTCTTAAGTGCATTATAATCCTCGCGGTTCAATGCTAACTTTGGTATAGCATTATCAAAACATGTAGAGTAAGGTGTCATACGAATTGGAATACTACCCCCTCGCCAATTCTGGCGACGGGGGTAGCATTCCACCCTGCTAGAGGGAAACGACATGTGTGTAACTGTGAACCCCGGTTAAAGTTAAACGAAGCCTATGCATCACAAAATGGATGCTGCCACCACAGACACAAGTCTGACCTCCTGCTGCTGGGAGTCCTTCCAGCGAGGGAGGCCTGGACAAATAGTTTCCTTCCTTGGGAGGTGCTAGCACCACCCCAGACAGGATTTTGTGTATTGAGGTAGGGAGGGCGGAAAGGAATGAGACATGCTTGGGGCACACAAGGTACCCTGTGCATACACCGGTTCAAACCAGTTGCTGGGGCACTCCAGCCCCAGTTCTGGCGTGAAACCGGACAAAGGATAGGGGGTGTAACCACCCCCCTTCCTGGTCCCACCCATGGGAGGGACCTAGTCAGCAGTACAGCCCCCTTTAGCAGGATAAAGGTAGGAGCTGGTCCCATTCCAAATTGGATTATCCTGAACTACTCTACAAGAAGAAACTCTGGACTTCGACGTTCTGCTCCACAAAAGACTGAAGAATCTCCCTTGTGGGCAAGGAGTGTCCACCCTGCAACTGCAGGCACCATCAAGCGTCCTAGCGGTCCACTTTGTCGTCCTTCCTGCCGGATCCAGACTTCAGAGACCGACGAGACCCGGACTCCCAGACCTCTCCGACCTCTACCCACATCTGCAGCACAGCTGAGACCCGTGGGTGCGACGAGACACGTGGGACCGGCCATCTTGAAGAGACTGCGCTTCGCTTCCAGCACGACTTTCTGAGGCATCCTCAAGTAAGTGCTTTGGGGGTTGAGAAGCCCCAGCCCCGAGCAGCTCCTGCACCGAAGACCAGCCCCCCAGCATCTACGAGATCTGCGTGGGGCCCTTTTGCTTGATTTCTGCTCGACGCGTTGTCTGGTCACTTGCCGGCTGGCTAGTGGCCTCCTAGACGACGAACCTTGAAATCTTCACTGCTGGTCTGGTTGCTCCAGACTGGCCCTTGCTCCCTTCCAAAAGAGGAGCACCCCGGACCCTCCTGGTCCACTCCAGACGCCGTTTCCACTCACCGCGTGGGTTGCCGTTGCCAAGGCCTGTTGACTCCAAATCCGGATCCGACACCGCCGACAGCGAGAGCCTGCGTGGGACAGCTCGTGCCTCCATCGTGGTCGTCGAAGACACCTCCTGGTCCACGTGGCTGCAGAGACAAGCATCCACTCTTCACCTGATCGCAACGACAGCATCTGGTTCCCTCCTGCTTCCACACCGGTCACTGGCTAGTGACTTTGAACACTGTCCCCTCTGCTTTCAGGTCCTCTTCTTCCTCGATCCACCCGTGGATCGCACCAGACATCTTCCTCCTGGTCGCCTGCAGCATCTTTTCTTCCAGGCTGCATAGACTTCAACGCAGAAACCCGACACGACTTCGCACCTATGCACCCGCAGCCCGTGGGTGAGGTAACAAGAGCATTTCGGTGCTCAAGGGTAGCTTGACTCTCCTAGTGTCCAGATTCACAGTCGTTTTAGTCCTAACCAGTCCGGATTGTCCGTACTCACCTTTTTCTTGAACTGTACTGTCCATAGATGTTGTTATGCATCCCGCGTGTGAGTTCACACTCTGCACACGCGTCCTGTGGGCCTCCTATTACTTACCTGAGGTTAGGATAGTGTAGTCCCAGCGAACCTACAGCCTCTGGACAGCTCCATTCCTCCTATCGATTTCCATTTTTTTTATTTTTTATTTTTTTTTATTTTTTTTTTATTGCCTCGGTTTGGTCAAAATAACAAAATACATTCATCACATACATCATTTCAATACATTATAAATAACTCCGAAATTATTTCTCTATATATTCTTTAAGAGCCCCCATATCGATAAACCAATCTTTTTTTTTTCTTGCCCCTTTTAACGCATATAAATTCCACTCTAATTCATAGATATTAAATAATTTTCTTCTCCAAAACTCAAAGGTGGGTGCTTCCAGTTGTAGCCATTCAGTAGCAATACAAAGCCGGGTAATAATCATTAATACAAACAAAAAGTTCTTAAATTTACACAAATCCGCATTATCATTAATAGATTGGCTCACCCCAGTTAACATAAGAGCTGGAGAAATTTTTATAGGATGATGAATAACTTCAGTAATAAATCTTTCTATGTTAGAAATGAAAAACCGCAATTTGAAACAATTATAAAAAATATGCATAATATCTGCCTCTTCCCCTTTACAACGAAAACATTTCCCATTGTATTGTGGACCCCATGTGGCCATTCGTTTGGGAGTGTAGTATAGTCTAAACAAGGTTTTATATACCTGTGCCTTCATATTAGCTGACAGTCATAGCTCTTTGGCCATCAAAATAGTATCTAATATGTTCCAGCCATTTTCTGCCAGCTGAGTCTGCCAAAAAGTGTTATATTTATCCAAGTCGTCAGGTTTGTATGCCACTAATAGCCGATATATTAGGCCAATCTTTTTCTTTGATTGGATTGCCTCTATTAAACTAATAGGGGGGGGGGTTTATTTAATTTCTTTGAACAAAAATCTCTGAGTTGAAGATATTTAAAAAAACTGAAATGGGGTATTTGATATTTACTATTTAAATCAGAGAAGGCTCTGAATGTTCCATCTGTCTCAAACAGATCTCCAATTCGAACCACTCCTTTCCTGTTCCATTCCTTGGCCACATGGTCCCAAAATATAGAGGGAAGTATCTTCTTCGCTGAGAACGGGGTATAATAAGTAATTTTCTCTATCTTTATTAAGGACCTAACCTTTCTCCAAACTTCATATACTGATTCAATCACCTTGAATCTGGTATGCTTGTAGTAGTTACCTTCCAGCTCTTTTAATAAGCAACCCTTTGAATGTTCTCCCAATAGTAAGTAAAAAATTGAGGGGGACTCTGCTGGATCCTCTATTTGTTCTCCAGTCAATAGAATTCGCATTCTTTGTAAGAAACATACATAATAATAAAATAAGAAATCCGGAATCCCCCGCCCTCCTCTCTCTATCGGGAGTGTAAGCCATTTCATCGCACGCCTTGTTTTCCCGGGTGCCCATAGAAATTTTGTACATAAAGATTGCAGTTTAGATATATGACTGGTATGAATTTCTAGGGGAATACTGCGAAATATATAAAGTATTTTGGGTAATACGTTCATCTTAATGATGTTACCTCTTTCAATTATGGAAAATTGAAGTCGCCCCCACCTGTCTAAGGATTGCTGAATTTGATGTGAAATATTGACCCAATTAGATTCCACAATCTCTTTTGTGTGTGATTTTATGATAATTCCTAAGTATGTCACCTCAGATGTTACCCTATTATCGTTAAATTGAGTGCTGTCTGAACACAGTATCTGCGTTTTCGACGCGTTCAATTTGTAACCAGAACTATTTCCAAACTCAATAGCTAGCCGTTCAATCTCTGTAATTGCCTGATTGGGATCAGTAGTAACTATGGCTATATCGTCCGCATAAGCGAATATAGAATGGGGTATATTGGCAACAACGAATGGTTTAATATATGGTGATTTCAGTAATTTACTTAAAAAAGGATTAATAAATAACGCAAAAAGAAGTGGAGAACAGGGACACCCCTGTCGAGTACCTCTTGTAATGGTTATTCTTTCTGTCTTTTGACCCATAACAGTAACTCTCGCGTTAGGTGATCGATACAAAACCTTGATAGCTCTTACAAAATGTGTGCCGAATCCCATTCTATCCATAACTTCCCACATGTAAGCCCATTCTACGCGATCGAACGCTTTCTCAGCGTCGAGTAATATCAGAGCAAAGTTTCCTTTCTCAGTTTCTGCTATGTCTATTAAAGTAATCACCTTATTAATATGTGCTACAGTTCCTCTATTAGGAATAAACCCATGTTGGGTCAAAGAAACTAGCGGTGTTATTATCCTAGACAAACGATTTGCTAACATCTTTGAGTATATCTTGCTGTCGCAGTTCAATAGGGATATGGGTCGATATGATGCGGGTTGCTCCGGAGGTTTCCCTTTTTTTGAGAAAACCGCGATTAAGGCATCATCCCATGATTGTGGAGCTTTCCCCAATTGTGCCATTCTAAAGGTTTCCAACATAATTATTTTTAAGGATTCAAAAAAACATTTATACACTTCAGCTGGAATAAAATCGGGGCCAGCTGCCTTGCCATTAGAAATACTTTTAACTGCCTTCTCCAATTCTTCCATTGAAAAGGGTTGCTCTAGAGCCATCTTTTCCCTGTCCGTTAATTTTCTAAAAGTACCTCCATAGAGAAAAGTATCGGGTACTAGATTGGATTGCTTAGTATACAAATCAGAATAGAATTGATAGAATATTTCTAATATTTTCTGTGGATCTTCATATATTATCCCATTTTCATCTTGTAATCTAGCAATTTTACAGTTAGATTCCTTCATTTTTAGTTTTAAGGCCAGAGCCCTGCCAACAGCTTCTCCATATTCGTGCATATACCTCCTGTATGTTAAGTATTTCCGCGCTATCTCCTCAGACCAAATTCCTGTAATGTGCGCGCGGCATTTGGCAACTAAGCCCTCATACTCATACATTTTGGTTAAATTATTATCCCCCTTCTTAATCTCTGATATTAAATATTCTTCAGCTTTAGAGAGGTGATCATATAAATCCCGCATTTTTCTTCGCTGTAGGTTCTGATAGTAAAACCCATAACTCGTAGTTTCCCCTCTAAAACACGCTTTCCATGTATCCCAAATTATCTCAATATTAGCCGAGCCTGAGTTGTTCTGTATAAATTCATTAGTCCATTTAGTTATGACCTCTCTATATTCTACATTCAAACATAATTTTCTATCGAATGAAAAATTCTTATTCTGTTTTGATTCTCCTATATGAGCTATCTCTATTATCAATGGGGAATGATCCGATGTTACCCTGGGATATAACTGAATTTTTATATTAGAATGAATTGCAGTTAAGGTGAAAAAATAATCCCAGCGTACGAATTTCTTATGAGGCGAGGAGTAATAGGTGTAACCTGGTGCTAAAGGGTGGTTTTTAGCCCATATATCAACCAATGCATGATCTTTCACTAGATCGTGTAATGCTCTAAATACACGAGGTTTTCTACCCTTATAATTCTCTATTCCAGCTTCAAGCTCACCTCCCCTCAAATTAATGTTTAAATCCCCACATAAAACTAGGGGGATCTCCAATTAGCAAGTTCCATGTTTAGGTATTCAATTATTTCCCCTTCATCCAAATTAGATCCGTAAATAGAGCAAATCGTGATAAGTATACCCCCTATGTTTAATGTGGCTATCACCCATCTGCCCCATTTATCCGATAAGCTTTTTACAAGAGTACCTAGGCGTGGTTTTATCATGATCATTACCCCTCTGACCATAGTTGTTTGTCGAGATGTTGCCAAAAGTAAATACCCTAAATCAGATGCTAAGGCTCTTTTCGCCCAAGGAAGATGAGTTTCCTGTACACATACAATATCCGGGTTCATAAATCGAATTTCAGTTGCAATCCTCTTTCTTTTATTTATATCATTAAGGCCCGACACATTGAAAGAGCATATTTTAAGATTCCTTAGCCATTACAGTAATAACAGATCTCCATTTGTGTTGATTAAATTACAGCATCCCGTCTTCCCCCTTACTGGCCCTTTAATAGTAAATCTATTCCTTATTATTGGTGCTATACGCTCATTTGACCCCCACCCCCCCAGGCATTTTCCCCTTTTCCCCACCGTGCCACCCTCCACCTACACCCCCTACCCCAACTGTCCCCACCCTACCCCCCCCCCTCCTTTACCGAGGCTTTCGGACTCCTAGTCCTGGTGATGGTACTGACCTACATCTCTCCCCTGTTGTACCTCACAGGCTATCGTTTCAACAAATAAGTATACTCTGCATCCTAATTTTTTCACATTTTCTCTAGCTAGACAAAGCTTGAATAAATACTTCATAAGGAAACCTAAGAACATTCAGTATTCAAAATCTAAGAATCTTTTCCATCATACAAATGTATTTTATCAGCTATCGGCCATAATATTAGACTTATACAGTTAACACTTATGAAGCTTATAAATCTATTGCATCATATTTTCCCCTCCTTAATAATTAACAAAAATATACTGCACAGTTAGAAAAAGAAACGAAAGAAAAGCTGAAATCATTCATATTCTAAGCATCTTTTAGATCATGCAGATATCCTTTGGCGGCTTCAACATTACTAAAGAAGCGAGTATTCTCTTTATAAGTAACTTTCAATTTGGCCGGGTTCATAATGTATGCTTGTGCGCCCTTCATTTGAAATTGACTCACTAGTTGTCTTAGTTGCCAGCGAATATCCATAGTATATTTACAATAATCAGATGTCGCAAAAAAAGTAAATCCTGCTCCCATGCCTTTACTGTTTGGTCGTGTATTCATATAGATATCTTCTCTAGCACGAAAGCTGTTGAAGGCCACCAAGATTGTCCTGGGTTTATTGGCATTTTCCCCATGCCTAGGTTGAATATTAAATGGAAATCTGTGGGCACGTTCAATCTCTCGCTCCCAATCCCACCTCTTCATCTCCGGGAATGCCCTTTGAAATAGTTCAATGACAAACTTGCGTGGATCTTGCCCTTCTTTCCCCTCGGGAATTTGCATTAATCTAAGATTATTACGCGGAGAGCGATTTTCGAAATCGGCCATCTTCCAGAGTATGTCCTCTTTATTAGCACTGAGGTTTTCAGTAACAGCCTTTTGTTTTACTAGTTCATCTTCGATATTAGACACTCTAGTCTCAACCTCGTTGAACCTCTCCCCAAAGTCAGATTGAGATTTTGCGAGTCTCCGGATAGAACTTTGCAGCTTCCGACAAGAATTTTGAATTTTTTGACTATCTCGTTCTGTCTTTTCCATGTGGCTCAAAATGGTCTGGTAAATTGTAGCTAAAGTACTGTTTTCATTTAAGTCTTCTTGACAACCTCCTGTAGCCCCCTCGATTAGAGACATCACCTTCACCCCTAACCGTAATGGGACTGTCTTCAATATCTTCCTCAGCCTCAATTTCATCATCGTCATCTACCTCACTCTCGCCTTCCTCCAAATGCATCTTTTTGGAATATTGGGCAGCCAAATCTTCACATGAGGAGGCTGAGTTTTCCGAAACTGAATACAAATCCAGTGATTCTGTCTCATTAATTGCATTTAAATCGAGGCTCCGTTGAGGTAGATTAGGCATTCCCAAAGCGACCATAGCGTCTCTCCCCAGTACTCCAGAACAAGAGTTGTTTTCTACGGGACGGGGGTGGGGGCGACAGTTAAGCTACCATTTGGCAAAGAAACAGCCCCAGACGTAGTAACTGTTTGAGGCGCAGCTTTTGATATAGGTTCTCCTTGCAGCCCTGGTTTAGCTGTTGTTAGATTAATTACATTAGACTCTCCATTAGACTCTCCAGTGGTTCCTTGTAGACCTTGTGGGACAGTCTGTGGGCTGCAAACCAATTCCTGACGTTTTTTTGCTTCAGCCGCCTTAAACAACGTAGAGATAGTTTGTTTATTTGACGCAACCGCGGCTGTATTAGGACTATCACCCATATTTTCAGCCGAGATCCCTTCCCCCGTTTTTCTTAATGCAGTCCCAGTCAAGTCTTTCTCAACATGCGTACTCACTGTTGTGTTCTCCGGGTCCCGTTTTTTGCGAGTCCCCTTAGGTGCCATGATAATTTCCCTTCTGCCGGTTATTTCTCAAAGAACGAATGCAGCAAACTCGCAGCGCTCGCCAAGGACACCGCCCAGTGAACTCAGCGTCCACAGCCGTAATCAATCTACGGCTCGGCCGATGCACCCAGTGTTCAACGTTCGGCTTTCAGCGTTCTCATCAGCCTCCGTGCGCCGAGCTCAGCGTCTCAGCGTCTTCAGCCGTAACCAATCTCCGGCTCGCCCAGTGCTCCCGGCTCTCGGCGTTCAGTGATTAGCGTCCTCACCGATCTCCATGCACAGTGCCCCTCACGTTTAGTGCATCGCGCTCAAACCTTTACCGGTGAGTTCAGAGTCAATTTTCTTCGGCTTCTTTTTTTCAGTAACTCGAGCTTTCCATTAGTGCTTGGCCGTTTTCAGGATACCTTACTTGCACCAGCCTTCTCTCTCAACCACCAATAGCCTGTGAGTCAGAGGAGAGAGCAGCTCACACGTCCGACACGGCTCGGCGTTCGGGCGCCATCTTGCCTCCGACCCTATCGATTTCCTTATACCATTTACTTAGTATATGGTTTGTCATGCCCCTAGGGCACCATTGTAATTTTGTGCAACTTATCGTATTTTTCCTAAGAGATTGTCATGTGCTTAGCCCTCTGACCTCATAAAGAATTCAGAGGTGTTTGTTATAAATAAATATACTGTTTATTTTCATAACAACCTGTGTGGTGTCCTTTCATCTGGTTTTCAAGGGGTTATATGTGGTAAAACAGCTGGCTTCACATGCCAAAAGAGTTTAGCCTAAGACTGCTTTGTTCATGCTACCATTAGGATAGCTGGTCTATAAGCTTGACTTACAACCAATCACCATAAGGGTTGTTTGGACTGATACAAGGTGATCACTAGAACTAGTGAGCATCATATATCAGGCCAACTTCTCACACCCATTTTGAAAAATATCCTCGGGTAACGTGAGACCACAACCCCCTTTTGTTAGGAATAATACACATGGGGGAGAAAGTGTACAACAACATTGGACTTTTTAAAAGGAGTTGTTGGTAGATTAGGGCTATATTACTCACATGAAGAAATGGATAGAGGATTTTATGGGAGGAAATAGAGGTAGTGCTCGTATGGGTGTGGTATGGGATGCCCTCAAGGCGGGTATTAGGAGGAGAAACAAATGTATTTTGTACCATAGTAAAAAGCAACACCAATAGTAGAATTACCTATACCAAAAATAAGGGACAATAGAGGAAGACCTAGTTAGGGCAATAGGAGCTGGGATAGCTATAGAGAACATAACAGCGAGGCTTGCCCTAGCTAAAGCAGCAATAGGGGGGGGGTTACCATAGCAAAAGTACCAGAGAAGTACATGCAAGGCATGTAGAATGCTACGAGTACAGCGAGTGGGTTGGACATACACTGGCAGTGCGTATTAGGCAGAAAACTGTGCGTAATGAGATAGCAGCGATTAAACGCGAGAGAGGAAGCCTGGTAACCACAGCTCTGGGAATCTGGGCAGAATTTTGTGGGTTTTATGAAAAAACTGTACGACTCTGAGAGGGACGTTGTGGAGAACATAGTTAGAGAATATCTAGGATCCAACTGTAAGCAAACATTCTCCCAGGAGGATGGGTAAGATCTGGAAGCCTCTTTTACAGCCAAAGAGATATTCAGGGCATTTGGTGAACTCTCAGCAGGTCAGGCAGTGGGACAGGGCCAATTCTCTCTGGAGTTCTATAAAGTGTTTTGGGCATCCCTCGGACCCATTTTATTTGCACCCTTAACCAGTTTCATGAAGTCATGGGCCCTGGCCAGTAATGTTGTGTTTTTGAAGAAAAGGAAGCCGGCTACTGACCTAGGATCATATCGGCCTATCACTCTTATGAACAGTGGGGCAAATATATATTCTAAGGTTTTAGGGAACCGTCTGAGCCCGGTTATCAGGTGAGTTATCTCTCCCAGGCAGCTTAGCTTTATATCTGTTAGGGGGACTACGAACCATGTTAAAAGGGTTATCGCACTCTTTGATGCCACCTCAGTCGCGCAAGACCCTGTGGCACTCATAATATTAGATTTTGAGAAACCATTTGATCGAGTCTCCTGGGACTTCTGGGAGGACAAACGGAGGAACTTAAGATCAGTAGAGGGACCAGACAGGTTTGCCCCTGTTCTCCGCTACTGTTTGCATGTTACATTGACCCACTTATATGGAGAATTGGTGCGAATCCAGGTATTAAGCCCATTTGTCTCCAAGGGTTTGAAACTAAGGTTTTGGGTAATGCGGACCATCTAGCAATCGTTCCTGGAGGGGGCACTGGAAGTAATTACAAAATAATCTTTGGCTTTTGGAAATATCTCAGGGCACTTACTTAACCAACATAAAACCAAAATGGTAATTAATGAATACTTGGGACTAGCTGACCCTCGGGTAGTTCAACCCTCAACCTATTAAGGGATAAATATATTGTCTAATATAGAACAGATTGTAGAACTGAACCTAGCCCCCATCATACCGAAAGGGTTGGAAAACTTTGGCAGGAGGAATAACCTTCATCTGTGAATAGTCGACTGCTGTAATGTTGTTAAAGTGATCTTCCTCCCTAAAGTGCTATTCCAGTTTAGATCTATACCCTAGCATTTGAGACATCTTGGTTTAGGACATTGGAGGTGTTGATCATGAGAGTCATATTGGAAGACCAGGCGGGCCCTGAAAAATGACTCTCAGAGGGTAAAGTTTAAGACTCTCCTGGTGGATTTCTGGGTGTGGGGAAAGTTGAAGAGAAAGACGTCATTGTTTTTTCATTGCCATTTCGTGTCAAACACTTCCACATGACCCCCCTGGTCGTTTCTGCTGATGCCTGAGGAAATTCTAACTGACACAACAAAAACCATCTTGCATCCTGCATTTCTGCCAGGAACTGTCGCACACCCAACCCCCCCTGTTCTTTGCAGTTCGACAGAAAGCCATGAGACACTGTGTAAATGATTTGTTTTCCATCTCCTGCTCCCTTCCTGCTAAACATCCTTGACACCGTGATCAGGTTATCTGGACAATGGACTGACTGCTGGGCCTTGATCAGGGTGATTGGACAATGGTTTGAATGACCGAGCTTTGATCAAGCTGATCGAAAAATGACCTGAATGACCGTGCTTTGATCAAGCTGAGTGAACAATGATTTGAGTACCAAGCCTTGACCAGGTCACCAACTGCAAACATCGTCTGACTCTGGTTATCAACTGCAAACACTGCCCTGATTGAACAATGGACTAACAGCCAAAAGATTGGAATGAAAAAGTATAAAAGGCTTGTAAGCTGCAGGGTAAAGTAGCAGCCTCCTCTGTCTTGTTTCTAACAAGCTTGAGACTCTGTTCCATAGCCCAAGCTATTTGAATAAATCTGGGTTCCTCCTGCAGACGAAGGCTCCTGTGTCTCCTTTTACTACGTATGAAGGGTATGGAAGACTTGGGCGGTTCCCCCGCTGCTGAGACCCAGTAAGTGGGTTATTCTGGTTCTTCACAGGGGTAGATGGAGACAATCCTCACTTCATGTTTCTGGCCATGGCAGTGACCAGAATGTGTAGCTGTACACTCTAGCTGGACTCCATGGTCCCCTCTTTTCATCAATGGCTTGCCCGTCTCCTTTCTACCTTTAATCTGGAGAAAGAAACTTCCGAACGAAAAGGCCAGAGTGCTAGAAAATTGAGGAAAACGATATGGGCACCAATTTATCAATAGAAGACTGAGGTTGGGAGGGGGGGTACCTGAAGCGTATAGGTCTGTTTTATTGTATATAAGTTGATGGTATTTTATCAATTGTGAATCCTCCTAACCCTGTTTTTATGGTGAATCTCATTTTTGTACTTATTTATGTACGTTTTTATTTATGTGCTTCTCATAAAACCATCAGTAAAAAATATTTATTTTTTTAAATGGAAAAAAACAAATCTTTGGCATCACAATATTTCGAGTGATTTGATCAATTAAAGCAAGAACCGCTCCCAAGCTCCTTTACACTTGCAGATTAACTGATAGGCACATTTGCAATTCATTCAGGCAAGCAGCTGATAACGATCTAAATTAGCCGTCCCAGGACGGCTGTCTTTTTCCAAAAGGAAAGCAAACATTTTGTATTGGAGGGACAGGTGAGGCTGGGGAATGCGGGACTCCCTTCCCAGTATTCTACACCCACCTGGGGGTTGCTTCCCCTGCAGATTGAAGACCTTCCTTAGAATATCAGACTGGATCCTGAACATTTTAAGCAGTACCTCTGCACGCCAGTAGGCATCATTCGGCTCTGTGTCTACCACGCCAGATGTGACGTGGGTCCAAATGCGTCTGAATAACATGGAGACTGCAAACAACAGTAGTAGGTCAAGTCAAGTTTATTTATTTATGATCTCGGAACTCCATAGAGATCCACATAAACTGAAAAACCAACAACATATAAGAATTTTTATCCAACATAGCATCTACAAATCCTAGGCAAAATCTAACAGTAAAATCTCCAAATATAAAACATTGTAATATTATATACAATAAAAAATAATTGAAATATCCTTTATGCCCTTAGTGCTATATAACATAGGGTTAAAAACTGAAATTAACAATTGCTCCCTTCATCTCATGAGCCTTAATACAAATTTAAAAAACACTTAAAGTTAAAAATCCTATGACAGAACATTTAATTTGTCGGCTCATAAATAGAATTAATTGGTGCAGAGGACGAGAGAAACGATAATTGTAAACAAATTGGTCTCATCCATTTACGCTGACAGTGGTAAAGCGGGGTAAATTAATAACCCGATTAACATTCTGAATGGCATTATTACACAAGTTACAAATCGGGGAAGAACCATACCATTTAAACAGTACAGGATTTAAAGGGAGCATACCCTGCCTCAATAATAGCCAAATGCAGCGCACTCCGTGAGGCAGGTTCCAGGAAATGTAGGCCTGTACTTTATTGATCACACAGGAGTCAGTGGCTGGATGGATACCCCTCTTTGAAATGCAGGCTTACCTATCCCTTGTGAAACTTAATTCCCAGGTGGCCTGTTTCAAGGTGGCCCTTGATTGATACGACGATAGGGTGAATAGCAGGGACTCATTCAATTGCAGCAAATCAACCGCAGTCCTAAAATTTCGAAAAATAATAACTGTTCTTTTAAACATTCTAATATTTCTTTCTGAATTAAAAATCTTAATGTACCAGGATCACCCTTTACCAGGATAACATACCAACGTACTATCCCCGCAGGACCCTATACCCAACTACTTCTTAAACCAAATTCTAAACTGAGGGCAGCCACAGGACAAGCAGAGTTAACTGAGGCTCCTTAAAATTCGGCCTTCCGTTGTACTTAAGAAACCCCATTTCTCTACATCAAGCAATTCAATGCCATACAACAGCGAAGCAGGAATTTTTGCACGAAACACCTCCAATAAAAGTGCAAAATGCCTTTTTCCAGTAAATGTGTAGAGGGAGCCCAAGCTTTTCCCCTGCGTAGTAGCTTTAGAGATGTTATTTTCTATATGGGCTTTGTCACTTAGGTTACCACACACTATTTTTCCCAAAAAAGTGTAAGATTTTCAAAGTTCCAATTTTTGGCTAACCACAAACCATACGAATTTCCCGTACTGCAGCCATTTATGTTCTTCAATGGCTACAGGGAGTGATCGAGATCTAGCTCCACATACCTCCCTGATAGGAGACCAAAAGATTCTTACCTGGCCTTTAGAGGTTGCTTCTCTCAGTTTAATCCAAATGTTATCTTCCCTCTCTTTTCTTAATCTGACCTTTACCTAAGTCCTCCACCTTTTTAATAATAATATTCTATAGTATCTTTCCGAGGAGTAATTCAAGTACTGTTCCCTAACAAGTTTATATATTTCAAGATTTAACGCAGGAGGAATCGGGATATCACTTTAAAACATTTTCTTTGGTTCACCTTTTTTGCAATTTCTACCGCTTGATTCATGAATGTGTTAAAACTTGCAATTTCTGTTCCATTCCAACTAGGCAGTTTCCCTAAGGTGATCTCTAGGATACTATCAAGACCTAAGATGGCCTTGTTATCCCAATGACATATCCCTGTTTTCTTAGCAAAACTAACCGATTCACCATCTAATGCCCATGGATCATGCGAGGACAAATTTAAATTTATAAAAAGAGTTAGTAACTTATGGTCACTGCAGAAAGAATTGGAGACCTTTAGGTCTTTTAATAAGAAAAAGGAGGAACTTCCCATCACCACTTAGTCTAAAATTGACTCTCCACTATATGTTTTACAAGTAAAAGTTGCCGGTGTATCCAATGGGAATCGCCCATTTACTATGCCATCAACCTTCATTACTTCATCAGCAAACATTTTCCCTCTCTTATTAGTTCTTTTATTTTGTGGAAAGAGAGCTTGCGGAATCTGCATGGAGTCTTTTTTTTTTTTTTTTTTTGGGAATCTATCCAGAGCAGAGTTAGAGACTCAGATCTCTACCAAAACTATATGAGGGGGAAGTTCTACATCATTAACTTTTTTAATGTAGGAAAAGACCGTCTTTAAGAGAACCATCATCAGAGGCATCTAGCGGGATATAGGCATTTATCGACATTAGTGGTGGGCTTTTTTCATTACTACAAAGATTATACAACATTACTGCCAGAAAAATATGACTAGGATCTTTAAAGTAATCATAATTCCATTTTATCTTATTTGACAGTAGGCAAGCCACCCCTCCCTTTGCATGTCCCCTCCTGGACGGGGTTGCTTTACAATCTAAAATGAGATAATCCCTACATATCCATTCCTCTGTGCACCAGGTCTCCTGAAGATAGTAGTAGCTCCATTTTCTACAGTAAGTTACTCATGTATCTCTGTCTTAAAATTGCAGGACAAAGTGCTTGCTTGCCACTGATAATTAATGTGTTGCATCTCTTTAAATATTGCTTTGCACACTAGTTGTTCTGGTTAATACGGAGGGATAGACAAACAAAGGAATAATGGAAATGGGAAGAGGATTATCAGATGTATTGTAATCCTGTCATGCCTGCCTGTCTCATATGAATGTATCATTTTGTCATCTGGGAGTGAGAAAGCAGACATGCAGGGAGTCAGACTTTTGAAATATACATTTGCTTTCCTTATAATTTTCAATGCAGTTTAGATGTTGTTATCCAGCTCTTCTAATGAACTTGTCTGTTTGTGTTCAAATTTGACTGTCTGTAGCATATAGTAGTGACGTAATTGACCAATGAGGTTTATTTTTTTTAAGTAAATCAGGCCCGTATCTTTATAGTGAACACTTTGACTAAATCTGTCTTTTTTTTTCACTACAGCATCTCAAGAGGGAGAAGCATTGGTAAGTTTTAAAGAAGTTATTGGATATTTTATGGCCTATAACTTAAGATACTCAATTGTTTTCATTCTTGTCTTGCATTATGCAAATAGAATGTGTGTTCTTTCTTGAATATATGTTCAGAAATTGGGAGGGGTTCAGGTAATAGTTTGGTGCAATACTGTTACTTTTCAGACGACTGGCAATTTCATCAAAGCCTAAAAATGTGCACTACTGTCATTGTAGAAATCTGGAAAGGCTAGTTGCCATAGGTTCCTTGTCTCATCAAGCCTACATACTTAACAGGTTTGAAAATAACAAAAGTTGAAGTAGCCCTGCCATAGTTGAGCTCTCTGCTGTCAGGAAGTGTTGGCAATCTCAGGAACTTCTGTGTGTGTCTATTGCCTGGCATGCGTAAAGAGGAAGTTTGGTTTGTTAGGAAAAATATTGTAGAATGGTGGGAGCACCGGTAGTCTGTGGCATAAAAAGATAACTCTGTGTCTCTGGGCTACCTACCAGTGGAACCACTGTAGGAGAAATAAAGTGCTCCGTATTGAGGGTGTTCGTCCCACTTCCGAAAATTCTTGCTGTCTTTAGCTCTCATGGATGTGAGCAGTGCTCAAACAGCCTCCTTGCACTTGCCCATTCTACAGAAACATAGTCCTGCGAGATTACCACAGTCTCTGCACCAGCAACCTCCGGAGCCCTCTTCCCCTCAATAATCCCATTATTATTATTGTGCTGGTGTTGCGGTAAAAAAAAAAGAGGTGTGTTGTGCTCCTTTCTTACCCCAGCCTCCAAAAGCGCTGGAAAGAAATTGTCTGGTCACCCCTCAGCAAAAAACATGCTACTGCTTAAGTAGCCTTTTAATACCTCTGCTCCCTGAAAGAAATCAGTACCCAGACTAATTAACAGCTTTGACCAAACGCTCTCCCTATATCTACCAACCACTGCTAACCCGAAACAGATTTGAGCTTCTGTGGTCATAATCAAGAGCGGTTCCAGTAAGGGCTTTCCCATTGATCACCAAGACTCTCCAGGAACCCCTGCAGTCTCTTGGCTACCACTCATTTCATAAGGGTCCATCACCGCTCCAGTAAACTAAAGTCTTTTCTGGTTGTCGTGAGTTTCGGCAGCTGGTTTAAAGGAGAATCTTAGATCACACAGTAGGGTATTTTTTGTAGGAATACCTTTCCCTGGAGGCATCTTTCAGGAGCTGGCTGTCCAGATGAGGACGTACATGCAGTCCCTGAATATGTAGATGAACTGCCACCCGCTCACCCCAGATACATTTGACGTCCTTTATAAAATTTAGTTCAGTTCAACTACAACCATGCAGTCATTAATGTTATGGGTCCAGATAACCCTGGGATGTGGATGATGCACAGGATTTAGAGGCACTCGATCTTGTTGTGTGATCAAGTGTAAGACTGAGTAGAGAAGTGTACTTATATCCACCCTGAGAGGAGACTAATCCGGCGACTGCCTATCCGTCCCATACATTTAGCTTCCAACTGGCCACTCGTAAGCTTTCTTGAGTGCCAGAAAGGGACCCTGTTGTGTTGTAGAGGTCTGGGGAACCTGTCGATTTGAACATGTCTGCTTCTTGTAGTTCTCATTGTGCTGGTAAGTGGCACCTGTGTATACAAGATTGTGGGTAAGGATGATGGTACGTGATAGTGGAGGAGTCCTGGATTGCCACACAAAAGATCATGGAGCAGCAGCCTCCTGAGGGGAGTGCACAGTCCATTAATGGTGCAGAGCGACATCTCACCCAGCGGTGACTTATGTGCAGCCCCCTTTGCGGGCAGTTGCACAATATCACTGATGCGGGCGGACACCGGAATAAAACTGCGCAACCCACCGAGGAGCGGCCCTGCTGGAAGGTGAGCTGCTACTCATCTACTGCAGTTGGGCAGTGGGAAGGATCAGTAGCCCTGCACATACTGTGGTGCTTAATTTAGGTACGAGGCTCTGTTGCACGTGGGGGGCCCAAATAGACTGCCACGCAGACCTGTTTTCTTCATACGGACGTTACTGAGGAGCGTTTCTGATGGGCACAAAAGTGCTGGGGAGTCCATTATATGCCATGGTGGGGAGCCTGAACCACATGGACATGTGATGACCTCTCATTGGCATGGCATGTTCAGGTTAAAATGGGAACCAACTACATTGTGAACTGCATTGGAGCCTGGGGTATGGGGGCACCGTGCAATGCCATGGTCCATGGTCATGATAACGCACTAGTGGAGTGAGATCAACCAAAATCCCACTGTGGCACTTGTGATTGGCCCCACCTTGTTCTAGACTATATTTATTGGCCTCCCACCAATGTCCTGAAAGCATCAGTCTCAAATCGCTCACTTAGACCTTTGTTAGCTACAGCAGGAGTTGCTGGCTAATGTATCTGTATTGTCGTACCCCGCCCACTGCTCGGAATTGGCATGTTTAGTGCCTTACTCTTTTTTTTCTCCCTTGAGTCTATATTGTGCGTGTCCCTGGGACAAAGGGCAGAACCCAAGAAATTGGGACGATCATATTAGCAGTACCCTGCATATGTGCGTGCTCAAAAGCACGTAGTAAGACCCTGGCTGTTAATGGACAAATGTCTGCAAACAAACTTGATGCTATTTTAGAGACCATAATTTCCAGTAGAGACATGCTGAATAGTAAAGATGATAGACTGGTGGTGGGCATAGGTTTGCTAAGGGATGACCAAAGCAGAATGTTTGAACTTGTATGTGAGGTGGAGGTGATGGTGGCAGTGCTTGCCCCAACAACGACAGACCTTAAGCACCAGTTGCCAGCCGCGACCCGTAAGGCCCAACTGCAGGAAAATAGAATAAATGGTCAAGAATATCATGCCAGGATAGTTGGCGGGTCCAAAAACAGTGTTGTTCCTGGCTGACTGACTGCAAGAAACAGTGGCACAGGAATCCCTCTTTAAGTTTTACATGCTCTAAAGGGCTCTTGGAGCCAGATGTATGACTGTTTTTTGTGGTCGGAAACGGGAATTCGGCCCTTTTGCGACCGCAAATAAAGGGTCCTGGCGTGTACAAATGCTATTTTGTAAGGTGTTTGCGATTTGCGCTATTAGGAAGGGGCGTATATGAGTGTCTTCATGTGTAACTGAGTGGATGTGTGTGTGTAGACCTATGAATCAGTGAATGGGCATGTACGTACTTGTATACTTGTATCAATGGTTTTGAGAATGGTAGTGTGGTAGTTGAAGTGGGTGATTGAAAGGTTATATTGGGGTGTGAGTAGGTGTGTGAGAGATTCTGTGGATGATGCCATCAGTGATGTCACTGACCATGTCATGATTGATGTAATATGTGAGGTCATAAGCCGTGCATTGCGGGAGCGCTAGTTATAGCTAGTTCATCGAATTCTAACTGCTGAATTTCTTTGTGTTTTTACGAGTGAAATCTGAGACTAACTATAATGTCTCTGTAACCTTTGGCTATTTCAGTGAATTTCTAAGGTTTTTTTGTATTCCATTTCCTTACTATTACGTCCCTGTAACCTTTGGTTTTTTTCAGTGAATTTCTAAGATTTTTTAAATGATAATTCCTAACTATAGCATCCTTGTAACCTTTGGTATTTTTCAGTGAATTTCTAAGATTTTTAAAGTAGTAGTCACGTTTGTGAAGTAGTTGAGAAAGTGGGCCTGCCTCCGATCAGCTCTCAGGAATTCCACTGTATAGGGCTTACAGGAGGTAACAGGAGGGCTTATTGGCCCGGAAGTCCCTGTGGAGCCAAGGGGACTTTATCCCCCAACCTGTAGTGCGCCGGGAGGCAGGTTTAGAGAGTGGTGGAGAAAGGGGGCGTGGCCTCTGATACTTTCTCGGCAATCCTGCTGTGTGGGACTTACTGGAGCTTGGGGGGCAAACTACCCCTCCTATTACCTCCAGTAAGTCCGACACAGCAGGATTGCTGAGATCCCATAGGCCACGCTCCATTTCACCTCCACTCTCAAAACCCACCTCCTTGCGCACTACTAGTAGGGGGATGAAATCCCTGTGGCTATTGAGTGTCCTTTGGGGACAACTACTCTTCCTATTACCTCCAGTAAGTCTCATACATCAGGATTGCTGAGCTCTGTCTGATAGCAGACACACCCTCTTTCACCACCACCCTGCAAATGCGCCTCCTCAAGCACTACTAGTAGGTGGATGAAGTCCCCATGGCTATTGAGTGTCCTTGGGTGCCAACTATTCCTATTACCTCCAGTAAGTCTCATACATCGGGATTGCTGAGATCTGATAGCAGACCACGCTCCCTTTCTCCACCACGGTGCAAATGCGCCTCCAGGCGCAGTACTAGTAGGGGGATGAAGTCCTCTTGGCTATTGAGGGTCCCTGGGAGCCAATAACCCCTCCTGTTAACTTCAACAAGTCCCACATAGTGGGTTTGCTGAGAGGTTTTTGGTGGCCACACCCCCTTTCTCCACCATTCTGCAAATACACCTCCTGGCACACGACTAGTTGGGGGATGAAGTCCCCATGGCTCTTGCGGTACCTTGTGAGGGCAACTAACTCTCCTGTTACCTCAAGTAAGCCCCACACAGCTGGATTGTTGAGCGGTCATCAGAGGCCATGCCCCTCTTTCTCCAACACTTGAAAACGCACCTCCTGGTGCACTTCTGCTTGGGGGAAGAAGTCCATTTTAGTTCTGAGTTCCTCAGGAGGCAAGGGGACTTAATCTCCCGACCAGCAGTGCGCAGAGATGCGCCTTTGCAGAGTAGTGGAGAAAGGGGCATGGCCTCTGACCACCTCTCATCAATCCCTCTGTGGGTCTTACTGGGGGTCCGTGAAGGTCTCCTTGGCCCCTAAGGGCCCTCTGCCACCTAGGGGACTTCACTCACCCAACCAAGAGCACGCCAGGAGGTGCATTTGCAGAATACTGGAGAAAGAGAGCGGGGTCTCTCGCGAGTTGCAGCCTTTTTGTATTCCTCTTTTTTAAGAAGGGGGGCCTTGTGGCCCCCCTTTCCTGTGCCATTTCTGATATTGCCCTGGGGACCTCATCCAAACATGCTGCTCCCTCTGTCCAAAAGCAATTCTGCTCCACTTCCATGAAGCAGACCAGAGTTTGCTATGGCTTGGCAGGAGCGATGCCATAGCAAACTGCAATGTCCCAGGGGTGGGCACCATGGGACATTTCTGGAGCCAGACCTAGAGTGGTTGTGGTCCCCAGGGCCATGCAGAGCTCCTGGAGGGGGCCCGCCCTCCTCCCATCTTGTATATCGTGTCGGGGAAGTGATGGGCCGGGGGGCCTCAGTGGGCGTCCGACATTAGTATGTGTGCCCTGGGGTGGTGGCGTTCTCCAGGGCTGCGGAAGGGAGGGGAGGAGTACAAAGCCCCCCCACCCCACCGTGCATGCATCATTATTTTTTTTTTTTTTTAGCCCCGTGGGATTGGCAGTCCTTGGGGCTACAGGAGAGGTCCTACTATTTTTTTTTGTTTTTTTAAATGCATGTGCCCCGGGGAGGTGACTGTCCCAGGGAGCACAGGGGGCCTGCGATGCCCCTGATAATATGGAAATTAGCCCTGGGGAGGTGGCGGTCCCTGGGGCTGAGAGGGCCTGTGAGAAATCACAACTGACTCCTCAGACACTGCAGTTCATCAAAGCAATTCTGGAAACAGGATGGTTTCATGCCTTTCCCCTGAAGTTGAAAATCCATGATATTCAGGCTGTGGTCCTGATGTTTCAGCCTTAGTCCTGGATTTTAGTGCGGAGTACTCTGAGACCACTCTGCTTGTTGGCATCTTGTATTCTGCTGGCCAAACATAATAAGTGGCACATGCATGCATTGCAGTGGGATCTCATGTCCCAGAGGGCACAGTATCCGGGGAATCTGTCAGATTGTATCTAGATTTTAGAGAAGACTGCAAAATGCCTGCAGTGGTGGCTACTGGACTGCGATTGGGTCTATGAGAGGCCCTTCTCCTTACCACACGCAGAGCTGGCAGTAGTCACGGATGCATCACTACTGTTAGCGAGCTTGTCTGGGAGAGATTGTTGACTTGACTCCATATCAATTTGTGGAAGTTGAGGTTGATTCTATTTGTGCTGAAGACCTTACTGCCCACCACCAGAGGAAAACTGGTGCAGTTGCTCATTAGACACCCCTACTGTGGTGCTTCAACAAGTAAGGCGAGATAGGATACTGGGTGCTGTGCCACTAGGCTCTACTCCTTTTGGAATTGGCTGGACTGCCAAGGCATCTTTTTGGTGTTAAATCACCTTTAAGGATCTCTAAACGCCAGGGTGGAGAAACTCCGCTGCAAGACACTTAAAGGATCACGAATGGCAGTTGAGCCTAGAGGTGGCAGAGGGTGTCTTTCATCAGTGGGAAGAACCTAGCTCGATCTTTTCTTCACTTCAGAGAACATGCAATGCCAGCACTTTTGCATATTAAAGCTTTCTCTTGGAGATGCCTTAACCATAGAGTGGAAAAAGAACAATTGATGGACAGAATGCAGAACAATGTCATACATTCACCCCAGTACAGAGATCTGGGCCTAAATCCATCGTTTTTTTTGCTCACCTTACCATTCCAGTTTGGACCCAGCCATATGCAAATCAGTCTTGACCCTTCTCCCAATGAGAACAGTCCGGCCCGAAACGCCCGGCCAGGTCCTCCCTGGACTGGAAACAAGCATCCTAGGACCGGTTTCAGGCTTTCAGCCCTCATCAGCCAGGATAGGTTGACTCCAGTGGCATGGAGAGCACAGGACCCACGTCTGTTCCCTTTGGGCACAGGGTCAAGACTGATTTGCATATGGCTGGGTCCAAACTGAGGTGGCGTAGTGGGCGAAAGAACGATGGCTTTAACCCAGATATTTTAACTGGGGGGAATGTTTGCATTGTCAACATTCCGTCCATCATTTGTTTGCTGTAACACTTTTCGCCCTAAGTGGGATGGGTATGCCCAGACGTGGGTCCCTTGCTCACTGTGCCACTGGATTCAAGCTAGCCTGGCTGAAGAAGGCTGACATACCCTGAAACCGGTCCCAGGATGCTTGTTTACGGTCCAGGGAGGACCTGGCCTGGCAGTTCGGTTCGACTGTTCACTTGTGGCACAGGGTCAATACTGATTTGCATATGGCTAGGTCCAAACTGGGGTGGCGTAGTGAGCAAAAGAACAATGGATTTAACCCAGAACTTTTGACTGGGGGAGAATGTTTGCATTGTCAGCTTTCCGTCCATCATTTGTTTGCTGTAACACTTAACCATAGAGTGGAGCTTGGGAGTCCAGTATACCTTCCTGCCACTGCCTCTCCTGCCACGAGTTCTGAAGATCAGGAATTACTATGCCCAAATTGTCATTGTGGTGCTGTATTGAGCGAGGAGTGTGTGGTACTCAGAACTGCTGGGCACAGACATCTGTCCTCCCATCAAGCTGCTGCGTAGGGAGGATCTTCTGTGCTGCACCAGGATCTGCACAATTTGCATCTCTGTTCTGTTTGTGTTCTGTGGTTGAGTGGTGGTACTTGGCTTACTTTGACGTTCCTCCTGATGCTGTTGATGTCCTCTTGAAGTGTTCTTATTGATTAATAAAATATTAGTATGTCTGCCTCCTTATCCGGATTGTCTGCTAATATTTGTAGGGACCAATGTCTAACCACGGCTAACCTGAGCTTCTACCCTTTACTTCTTTGTATTCTCCTAGACAAAAAGCTAAATTCAAATATGATGCCTTGTAAAAGTAAATTGGCACGTACACGTTAAAAAGAGGAGACTGTGCTGGTCTTTGCCCGTCTATACTCACCTAGTTGACAACCGTAGACAATTCAAGTGACGCACATGTCCTGTCTACAAGAGTACATGTACAAACTTTTCTTTAAATATCAGAATATATTCTTGAGACAAAATTTAAACAAGGGCAAATTAGAAAATAAAAGACTCCCTTGTTTACCAAAGTATGAATGTTTCATCACAATGAGTAGATACGATATGATTATTCCTTACCATTCAATATTGCATTAGTACTCAGCTTCTTTTTTCCCCCAGTGTTTTTCACGTCTAGTTATGCCGCTCTCAGTTATAAACTAAAATATTGCATCAGATAATTTACTTCTTTAATTTCCAGGATGAAGATTTGGAGTTTACGTTAGCCACAGATTTTGAAATTGGACACTTTTTCCGTGAAAGAATCGTTCCTCGTGCTGTACTATACTTCACTGGAGAAGCCATAGAGGATGATGACAGTGTACGTATATCTTACAAATTAACATGTTGATTATGTACACACTTTGCAAAAAGTGTTAATTAAATGCTTAAAAGGTTTCATTTTGTTTTTATAGTTTGAAGAACTTGAAGAAGGGGATGAAGAGGTGAGTTGTTCAACAGTAGTCCCTTTTATTTTCTTTATGGTACATTGAGAGCCATGGTCTGAACAGTTAAGACCGTTTATTGCTATCCAAGATGACTTAAAGCTTATGAGCAGCTATTTGTAGTATTAGCTGTCATAATATATCATTGCCACAGTTCACCATCCTGCAATGAATACCTGAGAGCAGTACAAGGGCCAGTCTGTTGGGGTATCTTAGCGTAATGGATGGGATTTTAGAATACTATTAGGAAACACAATCCGAGTTAATTATGAAAAGAAATAATGGAACAGTTGTCCTTTCGCCAAGAATAATTTCGGAACCATTGTTAACACCTGTTTGAGAGCCTTTTTAATGAGCATAATTGAGGGTCATTAAGAAGAAAAAAGAAGAATCACTTATTAGGCTAGACCTGGGCATGAATGAAGAAATGTTCTGAAGATTGTGTCGCAGTTGGGGAAATGGGGTCTCAAGTTGGAGGCTAATGGTTTGCAACCTTACTTGGATATATGATCAGCATCCCATAACGATGCAATCAAATTGATCTGTCTAGGCAAACACTTGTACATTACAGTATTGTAATCTTGCAGAAAATCAAGTAAGTCTACTCGAGCACTTCATTTGCATCTGTTGTGCTCCAACATAAAGAGAACTTTGTTGGCAGTTAATCTCCATGCTTTGCATTCAGAATATGAAGTAAGGTTTATAAGGTTATTTCAACCTGAATTTAGTTCTATATGGAAACCATCCTGTGGTATTTTCAGAGTTCAGCCCTCATGTGTTAGGCAGATCGGACCCATTTTTGCAAGAGACTACTAGGCCCGTGGACTCCGGTTATTTAAAACTTGCAACAAAAATGTTGTTTCTCCATTTGAAGAAATCAATTTTGAAAGTTTCACCAGTTTTATTCCCACTCCTGTGGTTTCAAACTTACCTAAAACTACACTACAGAAATTTGCAAAGGTCAACATTATAAAAGGTCGTAGAAACAATTATATGGGCCTGCAATGATTCTGAATTTGTGTGCCCTAAACAGCCTCCAGAGGTTTAGGCTGGTGCCATTATATTCCCTATACCTCGTCCAACTACATCAGGACCAGGTTCCATGTGCTTTTGTGATCAGAAAGCCCCAGGCGGAGCAGTAAAAACTGTTGGTAGCAGCTGAGAACTGACCTTTTCAGTGTGTTCTTGTTCTGAATTTTGAGCTCAATGATTTGCTGAGAGATAGTCAGTTTCCTCTGTATTTTCAGCTGGTATTTCTAAGGTGATTACCTCTTCTGTAATTCACAGTAGAACTGTGGTTACCAAACCAAGAGACGTCTAGCCAAGACACTTGTACAGAAGAGTTATTGTTGCACATATTTGTTACAAAACCGCTCTCTGTTGTACAATTCACAGATTGTTTTCTGAGAATTTGTTGACTAATTCTGGCATTTGAAAAAAAAAGTCTAGGCCAAATGTAACTGTGGATGTGATGGCTTTGTCTGAAACACCTGCACTATATCATTGTAACAGCTTTAGCATGGTGCATTTGGGTCTTGTACTGCAGGAGCCAGTGAGCTTTTGCTAGAAGAAGAGACATTTCAGATGAGCAGATTTGGAGTGCCGATGGGTTGTAGAGTGCGACATATAAGGGAGCTGCTCTCCTGTTAAAACTTTGGAACTAACCATGTTTTCCGCTTAATTTTTTGCATAATGTATATAGAACTGTAAGCTTCACATAGCGTTGTTTGCACTTAGACTGGGTGCTTAATTGTGTTTAGAAAACGCTATGTAATCAATCATTTTTTTATTTTTCAATTGGGAAAAACCATTACAGTATAATTAAAAAGCATCTTAAAAACATTTTTCAATGGAGAATATTCATATGATATTAAAGAAAGAACTTCAAGTATCTCGATAGATTATTAAAATAATTTAAACTATTGAAATAATTTATCAAAAATCTAGAACCTAAAGCAGTTAACTCAATTATTTAACGTTCTTTGTATATTTAGACATAAAGCCCCATAGAACTAAAAGTCACAAAAAGACTTTGAATGTTCTAAAATGAAATATGCTAGAATGAATAGTAATGTTCTGAGGACTGGTAGAGTAATTCTCATTAAAAAGGTCTTTCTATTGACCCATCCAAGATTCTTCGTACTGCTCGGTGCGTTTTAGTTCACAGTGATATTCTGAGGACTAGCAGCACGCTCAGACTGCTATTTGGGAACTGGGACAAGAGGAGTCATGTTTTAGGTTTGCTTTTTTCTGCAGCTTAATTACTACTTGGTCCAGGACCCTTGACCCGGTCACTCCACTACCCCACGGCCCCGTGTGCCCGGATTCTGCTGCCGCTGCCTGCTTGGTCCTCTTTCTGCCGCCTCTCCTTAGGGCCCCTGCTCTCCAGGCTCGCCCTCGCTCTCCGGGCTTGCCCAGGATTGCCCTCGCTCTCCAGGCTTGCCCTCGCTCTCCCCCCGCTCCGCTTTCCCGCTCTTTCCAACCCCCCCCCCCTCTGCTCCCCGCTGCTGCTCTCCTGGGCCCCCCCTTTTCCTGTCTCCCGCTCCCCATTCGCCGCCCTGCTCCCGCCTCCCAGCTGCTCCTCCCTCACACTTGGCCATAAATGGTGGGGACCACGCGGCAGTGAGCTGTGACCCTTGACCCGGTCACTCCACTACCGCACGGCCCCGTGTGCCCGGATTCTGCTGCCGCTGCCTGCTTGGCCCTCTTGCTGCCGCCTCTCCTTAGGGCACCTGCTCTCCATGCTTGCCCTCTCTCTCCAGGTTTGCCCAGGCTTGCCCTCGCTCTCCAGGCAAATGGCGGGTACCGCGCAGCGGCCACGCCGATTGCGCGCCGAAGGCACGCCAAAGGCAAGCCCGTCTACGCCCGTCCATGCCAGGACCGCGCCCAGCACCAGAACCCCTGGACCCCGCCAGAGCCAGCCAACCCGACTGAGCTACGATGCCGCCACCCTCCACGCACTCAACACCGGCCGACATCCAGCCTGCTACCAAGCCACCCCGAAATGCACCCACGGAGCCTTCACCTGCCACGCCTGCTACTTCACCTGCACTCGGTCCTGCACCGCGCCAGCCAAAACAGCCGCTAACAACAAGCACCTCAAGTGCATCCTGCTCAACACCCGCTCCTTCCACAGGCACGCCGTCGAAATATGGGACCTCCTGGACAAAACTGCACCAGATGTCGCCTTCTTCATGGAAACCTGGATGAACGCCTCCTCAGCCCCCGACATCACCATTGCCATCCCGGACGGCTACAAGATCATCCGGAGGGACCGCGTCAACCAGACCAGAGGAGCCATCGCCCACAGAAACACTATCCGCATCACGACCAACACCGACGACACCCTCGCTACACTTAGAGCACCTGCACTTCCAGATTCACACCGACCCCAAGACCACCCTCAGAGGAACCCTCATCTACAGACCCCCGGGACCAGGCTCACACTTCAGCGAGGCCATCGCAGACTTCATCAGCCCGCTCGCCCTCCCCTCCCCCGACTACATCCTCCTAGGAGACCTCAACTTCCACCTGGAAAACGACCAGGACAACAACACCGCCGCCCTACTAGACAACCTCGCCAACCTCGGATTCAAGAAACTGGTCAACACCCCCACCCATTACGCCGGCCACACGCTCAACCCCGTCTTCTCCTCCAGCAACCACATCTCCTTCAGCCACACCACCGAGCTCCACTGGACCGACCACAGCTGCGTACGCTTCAACTTCAGGAAAACTACTCACCACCGCCCTCAACAAACCCCCCGAAGATGCAGGAGCAAGATCATCACCGACCGACTCACCACCTCCTTGAGCCTAAACCCTCCCACCAACACCACGGACCCCAACGAAGGAGCCGGCAACCTCACACAGTAGATCAACCAACTGCGCCGACACCCTTGCTCCACTGAAAAACCCTCCCAGCAACCTCAACAGCAAGAAAGCCGCGTGGTTCACCAACGATCTCAAAGACTCCAAGAAATCCTGCCGTGACCTCGAGAAAGCCTGGCACCACAACCAGTCAACGGATAACATGACAGCCCTCAAGAACGCCACCCGCAAACACCACCAGCTGATCCGCACCACCAAAAGGTCATCCTTCAGAGAACGACTGGACAACAGCAAGGAACTCTTCAACGTCGTGAAAGAGCTCTCCAACCCCAACGCCAGCAACAACCACATCACGCCTTCTCAAGACCTTTGCAACTCTCTGGCCACCTTTTCTCACCGTAAGATCGTCGACAGCTTCGGTGCTCAGAACTCGTACCCCACCACCGAACCTACACCCCCCACCACCACCCTGTGTGCCTGGACTCAGGTCAGCATGGAAGATACCACCCACACGATGAACACCATCCACTCTGGCTCCCCAGCCGATCCCTGCCCACACCACATCTTCAACAAAGCCGACTCCATCATCGCACCCAAACTTCGGGACATCATCAACAACTTCATATCCGCCACCTTCCCGGAGAGCTGGAAGCACGCAGAGATCAGGACCCTCCTGAAGAAACCCACCGCAGACCCCTCAGACCTCAAGAACTTCCGCCCCATCTCGCTCCTCCCGTTCCCTGCAAAAGTCATCGAGAAAACCGTCAACAAACAGCTGACAGCCTTCCTGGAGACGAACGGCTCCCACGACCCATCGCAGTCCGGATTCCGAGCGAACCACAGCACCGAGACCGCCCTCATCGCGGCCACCGACGACATCCGGACCCTGCTGGACAATGGAGAAACCGCCGCCCTCATCATGCTCGACCTTTCGGCTGCGTTCGACACGGTCTGCCACCGCACCCTGACAACCCGCCTCCGCCACGCCGGGATCCAAGGAAAGGCCCTGGAAAGGATCACCTCCTTCCTCTCCGACAGAACCCAAAGAGTCCGTCTCCCGCCCTTCCTCACAGAAGCCACCAAGATCATCTGCGGCGTACCTCAAGGCTCCTCGCTCAGCCCCACCCTCTTCAACGTCTACATGAGCCCCCTCGCAGCCATCGCACGCAAGCACAACCTCAACATCATCTCCTACGCCGACGATACCCAACTGATCCTCTCCCTCACCGACGACCCCACCTCCGCCAGAGCCAGCTTCCAGGACGGAATGAAAGACATCGCAGACTGGATGAAGGTCAGCGGCCTGAAACTGAACTCAGACAAGACGGAAGTCCTCAACCTCGGCCCATCCATCTCCGCCTGGGACGACTCCTGGTGGCCCCCTGCTCTGGGCGCCCCACCCAAGCCCACGGACCCCGCACGCAACCTGGACTTCATCCTTGACTCCTCCCTCACGATGGCCAGGCAAGTTAACGCCGTTCCCTCCTCCTGCTTCAACACACTCCGCATGCTCCGTAAGATCTTCCGCTGGATCCCCAGTGGAACCAGGAAAACGGTCACCCAGGCCCTCGTCACCAGCCGTCTGGACTACGGGAATGCCCTCTACGCTGGGACCACCGCCAAACTACAGAAAAGACTCCAGCGCATCCAGAACGCCTCAGCACGACTCGTCTTGGACATCCCCCGACACAGCCACATCTCCGCCCACCTGAGGGACCTGCACTGGCTCCCCGTCAGCAAGAGGATCACGTTCAGACTCCTCACTCACGCACACAAGGCTCTCCACGACTTGGGCCCCGAATACCTCAACAACCGCCTCACATTCCACACGCCAACCCACCAGCTTCGCTCCGCCAGCCTCGCCCTTGCCACCGTCCCACGGATCCGCAGAACCACCACCGGAGGAAGATCCTTCATCTACCTGGCGGCCAAGACCTGGAACACCCTCCCCACCCACCTACGACTCACCCTGGACCAACTCTCCTTCAGGAAGCAACTCAAGACCTGGCTTTTCGAGCAGTAGCAGCCCCCCTCCAGCGCCTTGAGACCCTAGCGGGTGAGTAGCGCGCTTTACAAATACTCTTGATTGATTGATTGAACGTTGGAAGCTGACTAGTAAGCTGTGCATCGTTTCTCTGCAGGCATACTTGGATTGCGGTCTCACCTGAGCCTTTTGAAACATGGTTGCAAATACTTTCTTATATTCAACTGATACATATTATATGGGGCAGTGATT
Source organism: Lissotriton helveticus (assembly GCF_964261635.1). NCBI lineage: Eukaryota > Metazoa > Chordata > Amphibia > Caudata > Salamandridae > Lissotriton > Lissotriton helveticus. Next base: position 1,911,141,041 of record NC_136061.1, on the reverse strand, counting down.
CCACGCAATACCCACATCCACAGCATCACTCGCAATCAAAAAGATTTTTCTGTGATTTTAATGATTTAAGTGGAAGTAACAAGAAGCTTAGTTGGATGTATTTTGTTCGTTCTAATTGAATCAGGTTTTGTGAACGATATGGCTGATGAGACAGATAGTCATTTGATGATAGTAATCAATTGGCTCTAGACAGTTTTCTTAAAAACTCGCGGTTTTTCTTATATGAAGACAGCTGTGCTGCTATCTTAACTTGAGGTTTGAAATAACTATAATTTGTCCCTTCCTCCCTATCTTTCAATAAGTCAAGATCTTGCATTGGATCTTTTATAGATCTTTCATAGATTAATAGGCTTGAATCATCCCCGTCGTCGTAGTGGGAGTCCCACGGTATACATATAAAAGCGATACAGAAAAGGGGGTGGGGGGTGGTGATGAACAGAGTGTCTGAATTAAGCAGACCACTCTTACCCAGTCCAAAGATCAGGGCTTGATCCATCACCGTTATTTATCTCACTGCCCCATCCCAGCTCAGAACCTGGCTATATGCAAATTAGTCTGTCCCTGGCCCAGTGCATCATGGGAACAGGGCAGACCAAACTACCAAGCCAATTCTTCACCAGAAAGGAGACAAGCTACCGGGGACCGGTTTCTGGCATTTCAGCCTCTTCGGCCCGGCTTGCTTGAATCCTGATGGAGCAGTGAGAAAGGGACTCATGTCTGAGTATACCCTGCCACACCTATAGTGGCCAAAAACGATACAGAAAAGGGGGTGGTGATGAACAGAGTGTCTGAATTAAGCAGACCACTCTTACCCAGTCCAAAGATCAGGGCTTGATCCATCACCGTTATTTATCTCACTGCCCCATCCCAGCTCAGAACCTGGCTATATGCAAATTAGTCTGTCCCTGGCCCAGTGCATCATGGGAACAGGGCAGACCAAACTACCAAGCCAATTCTTCACCAGAAAGGAGACAAGCTACCGGGGACCGGTTTCTGGCATTTCAGCCTCTTCGGCCCGGCTTGCTTGAATCCTGATGGAGCAGTGAGAAAGGGACTCATGTCTGAGTATACCCTGCCACACCTATAGTGGCCAAAAACGATACAGAAAAGGGGGTGGTGATGAACAGAGTGTCTGAATTAAGCAGACCACTCTTACCCAGTCCAAAGATCAGGGCTTGATCCATCACCGTTATTTATCTCACTGCCCCATCCCAGCTCAGAACCTGGCTATATGCAAATTAGTCTGTCCCTGGCCCAGTGCATCATGGGAACAGGGCAGACCAAACTACCAAGCCAATTCTTCACCAGAAAGGAGACAAGCTACCGGGGACCGGTTTCTGGCATTTCAGCCTCTTCGGCCCGGCTTGCTTGAATCCTGATGGAGCAGTGAGAAAGGGACTCATGTCTGAGTATACCCTGCCACACCTATAGTGGCCAAAAACGATACAGAAAAGGGGGTGGTGATGAACAGAGTGTCTGAATTAAGCAGACCACTCTTACCCAGTCCAAAGATCAGGGCTTGATCCATCACCGTTATTTATCTCACTGCCCCATCCCAGCTCAGAACCTGGCTATATGCAAATTAGTCTGTCCCTGGCCCAGTGCATCATGGGAACAGGGCAGACCAAACTACCAAGCCAATTCTTCACCAGAAAGGAGACAAGCTACCGGGGACCGGTTTCTGGCATTTCAGCCTCTTCGGCCCGGCTTGCTTGAATCCTGATGGAGCAGTGAGAAAGGGACTCATGTCTGAGTATACCCTGCCACACCTATAGTGGCCAAAAACGATACAGAAAAGGGGGTGGTGATGAACAGAGTGTCTGAATTAAGCAGACCACTCTTACCCAGTCCAAAGATCAGGGCTTGATCCATCACCGTTATTTATCTCACTGCCCCATCCCAGCTCAGAACCTGGCTATAAGCAAATTAGTCTGTCCCTGGCCCAGTGCATCATGGGAACAGGGCAGACCAAACTACCAAGCCAATTCTTCACCAGAAAGGAGACAAGCTACCGGGGACCGGTTTCTGGCATTTCAGCCTCTTCGGCCCGGCTTGCTTGAATCCTGATGGAGCAGTGAGAAAGGGACTCATGTCTGAGTATACCCTGCCACACCTATAGTGGCCAAAAACGATACAGAAAAGGGGGTGGTGATGAACAGAGTGTCTGAATTAAGCAGACCACTCTTACCCAGTCCAAAGATCAGGGCTTGATCCATCACCGTTATTTATCTCACTGCCCCATCCCAGCTCAGAACCTGGCTATATGCAAATTAGTCTGTCCCTGGCCCAGTGCATCATGGGAACAGGGCAGACCAAACTACCAAGCCAATTCTTCACCAGAAAGGAGACAAGCTACCGGGGACCGGTTTCTGGCATTTCAGCCTCTTCGGCCCGGCTTGCTTGAATCCTGATGGAGCAGTGAGAAAGGGACTCATGTCTGAGTATACCCTGCCACACCTAGAGTGGCCAAAAACGATACAGAAAAGGGGGTGGTGATGAACAGAGTGTCTGAATTAAGCAGACCACTCTTACCCAGTCCAAAGATCAGGGCTTGATCCATCACCGTTATTTATCTCACTGCCCCATCCCAGCTCAGAACCTGGCTATATGCAAATTAGTCTGTCCCTGGCCCAGTGCATCATGGGAACAGGGCAGACCAAACTACCAAGCCAATTCTTCACCAGAAAGGAGACAAGCTACTCATTGCTTGCTCATTGCACCATCAGGATTCAAGCAAGCCGGGCCGAAGACGCCTGAAATGGCAGAAACCGGTCCCCGGAAGCTTGTTTCCTTCCCAGTGTAAGAATTGGCTTTTGTATTCTGGTCTGCACTGTTCCCATGATGCACTGGGCCAGGGACAGACTTATTTGCATACAGCCAGGTTCTGAAACTGGGATGGTGCAATGAGCTAAAAAACGGTGTTGGATCTAGCCCTGATCTCTTGACTGGGTGAGAGTACTCTGCTTAATTCAGAGACTCTGTCCATCACCACCCCTTGTTGTAAATTAATTTGTCCACCCTAAGCGTGGAAGGGTATACTCAGATGTGAGTCCCTTGCTCATTGCACCATCAGGATTCAAGCAAGCCGGGCCGAAGACGCCTGAAATGGCAGAAACCGGTCCCCGGAAGCTTGTTTCCTTCCCAGTGTAAGAATTGGCTTTTGTATTCTGGTCTGCCCTGTTCCCATGATGCACTGGGCCAGGGACAGACTTATTTGCATACAGCCAGGTTCTGAAACTGGGATGGTGCAATGAGCTAAAAAACGGTGTTGGGTCTAGCCCTGATCTCTTGACTGGGTGAGAGTACTCTGCTTAATTCAGAGACTCTGTCCATCACCACCCCTTGTTGTAAATTAATTTGTCCACCCTAAGCGTGGAAGGGTATACTCAGATGTGAGTCCCTTGCTCATTGCACCATCAGGATTCAAGCAAGCCGGGCCGAAGACGCCTGAAATGGCAGAAACCGGTCCCCGGAAGCTTGTTTCCTTCCCAGTGTAAGAATTGGCTTTTGTATTCTGGTCTGCCCTGTTCCCATGATGCACTGGGCCAGGGACAGACTTATTTGCATACAGCCAGGTTCTGAAACTGGGATGGTGCAATGAGCTAAAAAACGGTGTTGGATCTAGCCCTGATCTCTTGACTGGGTGAGAGTACTCTGCTTAATTCAGAGACTCTGTCCATCACCACCCCTTGTTGTAAATTAATTTGTCCACCCTAAGCGTGGAAGGGTATACTCAGATGTGAGTCCCTTGCTCATTGCACCATCAGGATTCAAGCAAGCCGGGCCGAAGACGCCTGACATGGCAGAAACCGGTCCCCGGAAGCTTGTTTCCTTCCCAGTGTAAGAATTGGCTTTTGTATTCTGGTCTGCCCTGTTCCCACGATGCACTGGGCCAGGGACAGACTTATTTGCATACAGCCAGGTTCTGAAACTGGGATGGTGCAATGAGCTAAAAAACGGTGTTGGATCTAGCCCTGATCTCTTGACTGGGTGAGAGTACTCTGCTTAATTCAGAGACTCTGTCCATCACCACCCCTTGTTGTAAATTAATTTGTCCACCCTAAGCGTGGAAGGGTATACTCAGATGTGAGTCCCTTGCTCATTGCACCATCAGGATTCAAGCAAGCCGGGCCGAAGACGCCTGAAATGGCAGAAACCGGTCCCCGGAAGCTTGTTTCCTTCCCAGTGTAAGAATTGGCTTTTGTATTCTGGTCTGCCCTGTTCCCATGATGCACTGGGCCAGGGACAGACTTATTTGCATACAGCCAGGTTCTGAAACTGGGATGGTGCAATGAGCTAAAAAACGGTGTTGGATCTAGCCCTGATCTCTTGACTGGGTGAGAGTACTCTGCTTAATTCAGAGACTCTGTCCATCACCACCCCTTGTTGTAAATTAATTTGTCCACCCTAAGCGTGGAAGGGTATACTCAGATGTGAGTCCCTTGCTCATTGCACCATCAGGATTCAAGCAAGCCGGGCCGAAGACGCCTGAAATGGCAGAAACCGGTCCCCGGAAGCTTGTTTCCTTCCCAGTGTAAGAATTGGCTTTTGTATTCTGGTCTGCCCTGTTCCCATGATGCACTGGGCCAGGGACAGACTTATTTGCATACAGCCAGGTTCTGAAACTGGGATGGTGCAATGAGCTAAAAAACGGTGTTGGATCTAGCCCTGATCTCTTGACTGGGTGAGAGTACTCTGCTTAATTCAGAGACTCTGTCCATCACCACCCCTTGTTGTAAATTAATTTGTCCACCCTAAGCGTGGAAGGGTATACTCAGATGTGAGTCCCTTGCTCATTGCACCATCAGGATTCAAGCAAGCCGGGCCGAAGACGCCTGAAATGGCAGAAACCGGTCCCCGGAAGCTTGTTTCCTTCCCAGTGTAAGAATTGGCTTTTGTATTCTGGTCTGCCCTGTTCCCATGATGCACTGGGCCAGGGACAGACTTATTTGCATACAGCCAGGTTCTGAAACTGGGATGGTGCAATGAGCTAAAAAACGGTGTTGGATCTAGCCCTGATCTCTTGACTGGGTGAGAGTACTCTGCTTAATTCAGAGACTCTGTCCATCACCACCCCTTGTTGTAAATTACATATAAAAGCAGTAGATGTTACTACCATAGGCTACAATGCCATAAACAGTCACTGCAATAGCCTATCCATTTTCTTTTGTAAAAAAGCCCAAACTAAAGTAGCAGCCAATCAAGCAAAGGCACCCTCTAGAATAATCCCAAGAGAGGCTAGGTTCTTCAGATTTTCAAGCACAAGTGTGAAACTTTATACCTTGAGGAAATAAGGGAAGCCTCTCAGGGGAGGAAGATGGGTTGCATGTGAATCTATGAACAATACCAATACTAGAGAACCGTAGTTACAGGTAACTCATTTTCTTCTTCAGTATTGGATCTTTCATAGATTCACATGCCTGAATCAGCTAGCAGTTGCATAGACAAATATGTATAGAAATAATTCAATATATACATATCTACCCATAGAGGATGGTGGGTAACAATACACATGCATATACTGGAACATACATAAGATATAATGTAGCTATCTACTATCAGTATATATATATATATATATATATATATATATATACCAGGTTACATAAGCAAACAAAATGCATAACATCACATAATGCCAAAGGAAAAAAGTCATCTAATTGTAGAGGCTTACCTTATTGAAATAGATGAAATTGAGATAGCCTGTCCCACTGCTGCCTCGCTGTAAGTTTCCATATCCAGGCAATAATGCCACGTTAAAGTATGAGTACTCTTCCATGTAACGGCACAGCAAATCATGCCAAATGGTACTCCAGCAAAAAGAGCAGTAGAAGAGGAAACTGCTCTAGCAGAATGTTCCCTGGCCTTGATTGTAAGCGGTTTACCCACCCTAGTATGACAGAGCTAAATAGCAGCATTGTGCAATAGTTCCGTTTGTGACAGCAGAACCCAGTCTTAGAAGCCAATAAGAGACTAGCAGTTGATCGATTCTGCATAGCTGCTTTGTTCCTTGCAAATAGAACTTAAGGCACCATTTGACATCCAAGGAGTGGAGAGATTTCTCCTGCAGTGAAGAAGGATGTGGGAAGAAAAGTACGCAGGACCACAGGTTCATTAAGGTGAAACTGAGATGGAACCTTCTGGATGAATTTAGCGTTTGTTCACAGTACAACATAGTCCTCTGTAAAGCGCAAGTAGTGCTTGAATTTCACTTACTCTCCTTGCAAAAGTAAGCGCGAGAAGTAATGCCCCTTTCCAGGTGAGAAACTTCAGCTCAATTTTGTTAATTTGTTCAAACTGTGGTTTCATTAGTTGAGACAGGACTACATTAAGGTGCCATTCCGGCAGAGTAGCTTGAATGGGAGGAAAAGTCCTGAATAATCCCTTCATAAACTGCTTGATGATGCAAGAAGAGCAAAGAGAAGAACAGTCAGAAGTGCGTTTGTATCGGGAGAAGGCCGCAAGATGGACCCATACTGATGCATGCGCCAGACCTGATTGTGCCAGAGATAGGAGATAAGGCAAGATTTGTTCTGGAAATGAGAGATGTGGGTGAGTGTTGTTCCCAAAGGCACCAAGAACCAAACCGTTTCCATTTCAATCTGTACGTTTTAGTAGTGGACTCTGCTCTACGTCTGGACAATATATCTCTACAGTGTTAGAGAATGTGAATCTATCAAAGATACCAATACTCGAGAACCGTTGTTACAGGTAAGTATCTTATTTTCATTCTGCTCAAGTTTTGTATTCTTTTTCTTATGTAGATCTTGGGAAGGTTTTGCTAGTCCTTCCAAATTAAATAATTCTAAGAGTTTTTTGGTGCACTTTTTAGTGAAAAGCAATATGTAATTTATTTGATAGATAGATTGATTAAACCAAATTTCCATCTAAGTTGGCAGACGGGGGAACAGTTGGGTATCCTAAATACCGCTCTCTGACACCCAAGTAGATCTTCTACATGTAATCCGTTAAAGACCTGTAAGATAATGCCAATTTTGCTTTACATATTTCTAGTATGTTTTTCCAGGCCGGGCTCAATAAACTGCTATTCTTTTTCTGCAATTGATTTTGGAGATATCAGGAACAGATAAGTACTGTTTTCAACTAACCTTTGTACATTAATTGTGATTCTAACCATACTCCAAGATATTTGTGTAGGAGAGTAGGGTCTGCTTCTTATGGTCACCCCCACTTTTTGCTTTTGCTTTACTGGTTTTCGACTTAGATTTGGCTGTGGGCCTGCTAATCAGACCCACAGCCCAGATGCACTCTCTCTAAATTCACACCATGTACTCTAGGTACAACCACAATTGGGAATTGGTTCACCTTATCAGCCCCTGTACAAGTGCACCCTAGGTGCCCAGGGCATATGTGTAACCAAGGCCTACAAGGGGCTGCAGCATGTATTATGGCACCCCTGGCTGGCCACTCAAACTGACACAACTGGCTGATCACTCAGCTGGGGCAAGGACGTGTAATCACCCCTTGCTTAGGTATAGTATTCCTATATCTACCCTTATATATAGACACACAGTAACCTATAAGTCAATCCTATGGCAGGCCTTAACAATCCTGGAGGCATAGTGCTTGGTTATGTGTGAGATGGTGCTCTAGCATGAGCTGAGCCTGTCTGCAGCTTTCGGAACCATGTCCTTATAGCTGTTCTATGATATCGTCATACCATATACTCTTAAGTGCATTATAATCCTCGCGGTTGAATGCTAACTTTGGTTTGGCTTTATCTAAACATGTTGTGTAAGGTGTCATACGCTTTGGAATGCTACCCCTAGGATACCACCCTTCTAGAGAGAGAAGACATGCTGCTGCTGACTATCCCGGTGAAAGTTAACCAGAGCCCCAGCGTCACAAAATGGACGCTGCTGCCACAGACACAAGTCTGACCTCCTGCTGCTGGGAGTCCTTCCAGTCACGGAGGTTTAGACAATAGGTTTCCTGCCTGGAGAGGTGCGAGCACCACCCCAGACAAGACTTTGTGTATTGGGACAGGGAGGGCTGAATAGATTGAGACACTGCCTGAGGCACACTAGGTGCTTCATGCATACCCCAGTTCAAACCGGTTGCCGGTTGTCCAGTTTCGCGCCCCAGCTCTGGCGCGAAACTGGACAAAGGAGAGGGGGTGTAACCACCCCCCTTCCTGGTCCCACCCATAGGAGGGACCTAGGAACGAATCCAGCCCCTTTTAGCTGTATAAAGGTAGGAGCTGTGTCCTTAGACTTTAGATTTGATTCTGAACTGAAACTTGAACAAAGCTCTGGACCTTCGACATTCTGCTGAAGCTGAAGACTGAAGAATCTCCCTTGTGGCCAAGGAGTGACCACCCTGGGCAACCAGGCACCATCCAGCAAATCAACGGCTTGCTTTGTCGATGCTCCCGCCGGGACCCGAGCACAGAGCCTGACAAGCCCCAGACTTCCAGACCTCTCTGACCCTCTCTTCACGTCTGCAGCATAGCTGAGATCCGTGGAGGCAACGAGGCACGTGGGACCAGCCATTTTGAAAAGTCCACGACTTGCTAACTGTGCAGCTCCTGAGGTATCCTCAAAGCTATGCACTGGGGATTGAGAAGCCTCGAATCCGAGCTCCACCTGCACCGAAGATCAGCCCTCCACACTCCACGAGTTCTGCGTGGGGCCCGTCTGCTTGTGTTCTGCTCGACGCGTTGTCCGGTTGCTGGACCGTTGGCTAGTAGCCTCTGTGACGACAATCCTTTTGAATAACTTCGCTGGTCTGGTTGCTCCAGACTGGCCCTTGCCTCCCTGCAAAGGTGAGGCACCTCAGACCTTGCTGGTCTGCACCAGAAGCCCTCTCTGCATCCTGCGTGGGTTGCCTTTGCCAAGGCTTGTTGACTCCAATCCAGCAGTTGACCCCTCTATCTGCGAGAACCTTCGTGGGACAGCTCCTCTCCAGCATCTGGTCGTCCTCTACGCCTCCTGGTCCGCGTGGCTGAAGAGACAAGCTTCACAACAACACCTGATTGCCTCTCGACGACGCCTGGTTCCTTCCTGGCTCCACCCGGCCACTGGCTAGTGACCCAGACTCTGTCCCCTCTGCTTTCAGGTCCTCTTCCTCCTCGATCCGCCCTTGGATCCACCCGGACATCTTCCTCCTGGCTGCCTACAGCATCTTTCTTCACAGGCTCCATAGACTTCAATGGCGAAACCCGACATATCTTCACACCTATGCACCCGCTTCCTGTGGGTGAGGTAACGCGAGTACTTCGGTGCTCCCAAGGGTATTGACTATCCAAGTGTCTAGGTTTTTAGTTGTTTCCTACTAGCTAGACCGGAAGTATACTGAATCCTTCGTTTTTTAAACTCTAAGTTCCTATTGACTTAACATTGACTCACGCGTGTGTGTAAAGACACTGCACGCGCCGCCTGTGGGCCTCCTACTCCTAACCTAAGGTTCAGATAATGTAGCCCCAGCGATTCCCTAGGCCTTTCCTTTTCTCAAGTCGTGGTTCTTATACCACTTACTTAGTATATGGTTTTACGCGCCCCTTGGGCCTGACTGTAAATTGTGCTATTTAAAGTATTTCTAAGAGTAACTTGTTATGTGCTTTTGCCTCTGATCTCATAAAGAGTTCAGAGGAGTGTGTTAGTGAATAAATACATATATTTTATATATATCCTGTGTGGTGTCCTTTCATTTGATATTCAAGGGGTTACATATGGTAAAATAGCTGACTTTTCACGCCCTCACGAGTCTTTTAGCATAAGACTGTTCTGTCCACGCTACCACTAGGATAGCTGGTCTATAAGGTTGACTTACAACCATCACCATAAGGGTTGTTTGGACTGGTGCAAGGTGTTCACTAGAATAGCGAACATCATATACCAGGCCATCTTCTCACATTGGTGTGCAGTGGTTGGGATTAGAGCTTGCTGTTGTTTTACCACTTGTAATCTTGAGATATCATTTGAAAGATCACAGAGGTACCTGTAGGTACATATAAAAACAAGTCTTAGTATACTTAAGTTCTACTGAACTTAGCTGTTGTAGAGCCTGGGCCTAGCACACCCTGACTACAACTCCTAGACAGGTTCTGTAGGAAAACAAATAGTGTAGGTAGGTGCAACACCCCACCTCACTAGAAAACATGTCTCAGACAGTGAACCCCAGTGGTTCTCTGCCTGCAAAAGTAGATCCTTTGAGGACTGCTTCGAGATATGAAGCCTTAGCCTTCTAAGAATTGAGACAATTGTGTACTTCTAGAAGGCTAAAACAGGGTTCACACCCTACCATCAAGTTCCTGGTTGAGCTCTTAGAAGAGTATGATGCTCAGCAGCCACCTAAGACAGGTGGCACAGGTAGTGCAGATGAAGTCCTTCCCTCCTCAGATGACAATGCTGATACTCCACTACCAGAAGAGGAAGAAGAAGAGGGGCTAGAAGGAGATGATTCTGATCTTGAGACAAACAGCCAGGTCCCAGTCAGAAGACTTAGCCAGGCTAACCTAAGCATACATGGGAGTCAGTATGGGCAGCCCCTATACAGACCCCCAAGTGGGCTTAACCAGAGGCAGGGAAGAGGAAGATCCCACTCCAGGGAATCTCTCCTATCTCATGCTTCAAATAGCTCTCATGGCCTTGCTCAGAGAGGGATGACTTCCCCTCAGAGAAAGGAACATGAGGCAAAGATGAGGGAAGCTGCTCTTAGGATTGAGAGGCAGGAACTTAGGTTGCCCTGGCCAAAGAGAAGCTTGCTTGTGCTAGAGAGCATAGAGAGAGTGGGTTAGAACCCACTGGTGGCAGCAATATCCCTAAGGATAAAGATAGGTCTTATGAGAATAGAAACCTACGCAAGATTGGGCCCCCCTACAAAGAAGGTGATGACATCCACAAATGTATAACTGCTTTGAAGAGGGCCTGCAAAGTACAGCAGGTACCCCAAAGTCAGTGGGCAGCAATGTTATGGCTCTCCTTTTCTGAAAAAGGTAGAGATAAGCTCCTCACAGTTAGTGATGGGGATGCTAACAACTACTCTGTCCTGAAGAGTGCTCTGATTGATGGGTTGGCCTAACAACTGAACAATATAGGTTGTTGTTCAGAGATACCCAGAAGACACAGACTCAGGACTGGACTGATTTTGTTGATTGTGCCACTAAGGCTCTGGAAGGCTGGTTATTGGGAAGTCAAGTTAAGGACTATACAGGATTGTATAATTTGATCATGAGAGAGCAAATACTTAACAATTGTCAAAACCAGTTATTGCATCAATACCTGATTGACTCTGATCTGACCTCTCCCCAAGAATTGGGAAAGAAGGCAGACAAATGGGTAAGAACCAGGATTAAGCAGAAAAACCAGAACCAGGGGGATGATCAGAAAAAGGCAGACGAGAAGGGTAATGAGCAGAAACAAAAAGACCAGAAGTCTTTACCAGGCCCCCAAATGGCACAGGGGGAGGGTGGCTCCAAAAAGAACAAAGAGAAACAAGAAGGTCCAAAGAAGCCCTGGTGTGGATACTGTAAATCAGTCTCTCACTGGTTTCGTGAGTGCACCAAGAAGGGCACAGCACCAAGAAGGGCACAGCACCAACCACCATTGCCCCTAAGGCAACTGTTCCCCCTAGTCCAGCTGTTAGTGGTGATTCCCAGCAAAAGGGTATAGTAGGGTTGACCCTGGGAACTGAGGTAGACTCTGGCCTAGTCAGAGTACCCACTCAGGCTGTTCTTGTCTGTGATGGGGACATAGCTATGTCCTTTACTGTAGGTCCCAGTAATCTGAGCAAGTACAGACAGACACCTTTTATTAATGACAAGATGGATCAGGCCATCAGGGACATGTGTGCCAGTGTCACCATGGTGACACCTAACTTTGTGAACCCTGACCAGATCATACTAGGTGAGACCTACCTAGTGACCAACGCTAGCAATGCCACTACCTCCCATAGTATGACAGTTGTTAACTTCTCCTGGGGAGGGATAACTGGCCTCAAAAGAGTTGTTGTGAGTTCAGACCTTCCAGTAGAGTGTCTGTTAAGTAATGATCTTGAAACCTCAGTTTGGTCTGAGGTGGAGTATAGGACCCATGCAGAAATGCTGGGAATATCAGCACATGTCCTTGCAGTGACCAGGTCACAGGGCAAAAAGTGCTTACCTGAACAAGTGCTGGATCTTGGAACAATAGACCTGACACTACCCAAGAGAAAGAGCAAGAGGGTTAAGGCAGTGCCTTTCCCCCCTGCCTCAGGTTGAGGATCAGCCCTCCCAGGAGGATGATTCTGAGATCCAAGAGGGAACTGTCCTAGAAGAGCTTGAGCCTGATCAGCTTGAGTTTCTTGGGACAGGGGGGCCCTCAAGGGCAGATCTGAGGCAGGCTCAATTAGATTGTTCCTCTCTTGAACTCCTCAGACACCAGGCTGCTGCTGAGGCTGCTGGGAACGCTCAAGGTACCCATAAAGTGTATTGGGATGATGGGCTCCTTTATTCGGAGGCTAGAGACCCCAAGCCTGGTCCTTCCAGGAGGTTGGTTATACCTCTGCAATTTAGGGGCTTCCTTCTTACCTTGGTCCATGATATTCCCTTAGCAGGACACTTGGACCAGAACAAGACTTGGGACAGGCGTGTCCCTCACTTTCACTGGCCCCATATGTCAGAAGATACCAAGGAGTTTTGTCGCTCCTGTGTTACCTGCCAAGCCAGTGGCAAATCAGGTGGCACAACCAAGGCCCCCCTTATACCACTACCTGTGGTGGGGGTACCCTTTGAGAGAGTGGGGATAGACATTGTAGGACCAATGGACCCCCAAACAGCATCTGGGCACAGATTTATACTGGTGTTAGTGGATCATGCCACCAGGTATCCAGAAGCTATTCCCCTGAGGACCACAACAGCTCCTGTTGTGGCAAGGGCCCTACTTGAAGTTTTCTCCATAGTAGGGTTTCCAAAGGAGGTTGTTTCTGACAGAGGTGCAAACTTCATGTGAGGATATTTGACTGCAATGTGGAAGGAGTGTGGTGTCAACTATAAGTTCACCACCCCCTATCACCCACAGTGCAATGGGCTTGTGGAAAGATTCAACAAGACCCTCAAAGGGTTACCTGAAAAGCTGAGGCGAAGATGGGACATCCTTTTACCCTGCCTTCTGTTTGCTTACAGAGAGGTCCCACAAAAGGGGGTTGGCTACAGCCCTTTTGAGCTTTTTGTTTGGGCATCCTGTAAGGGGACCCCTATGGTTTGAAGGAAGGATGGGTGTTACCTCTCAAAAAGCCTAAGCAGGACATAGTGGACTATGTACTTGGTCTCCGCTCCAGGATGGCTGAGTATATGGAGAAGGCTTCCAAAAACCTTGAGGCCAGCCAAGAACTTCAGAAAGCTTGGCATGACCAAAAGGCTGTGCTGACTGTGTACCAGCCAGGACAGAAAGTGTGGGTGTTGGAGCCAGTGGCCCCAGCAGCACTCCAGGACAAATGGTCTGGACCCCACACAATAGTTAAATAGAAGGGAGATGTCACCTACTTGGTGGACCTTGGGACTCCCAGAAGCCCCCACAGGGTGCTTCATGTCAACAGACTAAAAGCATTTGTCGACAGGGCAGACATGGGCTTGCTCATGGCTACAGATGAGGGGCAGGAGGAAGAGAGTGACCCTCTCCCAGACCTGCTTACTCAGAACCCTGATGATGGTTCAGTGGATGGTTTAGTCTTTGCTGACAGCCTCTCTGAACCTCAGCAACAGGACTGCAGACAAGTTCTTCAGTCCTTCAGATATCTGTTTTCCCTGACCCCAAGTCAGACAAGCTGGTGCACCCCGAGGTGGACACTGGTGACAGTCTGCCCGTCAAGAGTAAAATCTACAGGCAACTTGACCATGTCAGGGACTGCATTAGGACAGAGGTCCAAAAGATGTTGGAGCTGGGAGTAATTGAGCCCTCAGAGAGCCCCTGGGCCAGTCCAGTAGTCCTGGTGCCAAAACCTCACACCCAAGATGGTAAGAGAGAGATGAGTTTTTGGGCAGATGAGCTCATTGATAGATTGGCTTCTGCCAAGTTCTTGAGCACATTTGACCTGACAGCAGGCTACTGGCAAATCGGATTAGCTGAGGATGCAAAAGCCAAGACAGCATTTTCGACCCCAGGAGGACATTCTCAATTTGTGGTAATGCCCTTTGGTTTGAAGAATGCACCTGCCACTTTCCAAAGGCTGGTGAATCAAGTTCTCACAGGACTGGATGACTATTGTGCAGCTTATCTAGATCTTATCTTATCTTAGGTGCCATTTGTAAAGCGCACTGACGCCGAGGCTTCCTGGTGCTGAGAGACAGAGTGAGTGAGGGGGAAACAAGAGTAGCGGGATTCTAGCTGAGGGGAGGGAAAAGGTGAGTTTTAAGAAGCTTTCTGAAGCTCAAGAGAGAGGAGGAGGATTTGATGGAGAGAGGGAGGGGGTTCCAAAGTCCAGAGGCCAGATTTGAGAAACGGAGACCGCCGAGTTTCTTGGTTTTGATTTTGGGGGTGGCTAGCAGGTGACGGTGGGCAGATCGAAGGTCACGCTGTGGGCAGTAGGGGCGGATAAGAGATTTTACAAACGCGGGGCCGGAGCAGTGGAGGGTTTTGAAAGTGAGACATGCCACCTTGAAGGCTGCCCTTTGGTCTATTGGAAGTCAGTGAAGACTGTGGAGTAGGGGTTTGGCAGACTGCCATCTGGGGGTATTATGAATTAGGCGGGCCACTTGGTTCTGGACGACTTGAAGGCGGTGTGTCAGGGATGATGGGAGGCCGTGATAGATGGAGTTAGAGAAGTCCAGGCGGGAGAGCACAAGTGAGATAACAACTTGGGTAAGTGCAGCGGGGAGGAAGTAGGTGGCGGACTTTGCGGATCTTCCGGAGCTGGTACATACAGGAAGATATTACCGATCCCACTTGTGCTTTGAGAGAGAGTTCAGCGTCAATGATCACTCCCAGACTCTTTACAGCTTTCACCGGGATTGGGGGGGAGCCTAGCTCCGGAGGCCAGAACTGCGGGCCCCAGTGGGCGTGACTGAGTCCAGAGAAGATATTGCTCTCTATAGCTCCACCTGGGAGGATCACCTGGTCCACCTTAGGAATGTTTTAGAGGCTCTGCAAAAGGTAGGCCTCACTATAAAGGCTACAAAGTGCCTGATAGGACAGAGCAAGGTTTTGTACTTGGGCCACCTGGTAGGTGGGGATCAGGTTCAACCACCGGAGAGTAGGATCCAGACCATCAGAGACTGGAATTCTCCAATCACCCAGACACAGGTCAGAGCTTTCTTGGGCCTGTCTGGGTACTACAGGAAGTTTGTGAAAAACTATGGGTCCATTGTGACACCACTGAATGACCTCACTTCCAAAAAGATGCCAAAGAAAGTTCAGTGGACAGTTAGCTGTCAAAAGGCATTTGATGACCTGAAGCAGGCCATGTGTACTGCACCTATTCTGAAAAGTCCAGATTACTCCAAAGAGTTCATAGTCCAAACAGATGCTTCTGAGTTGGGTGTGGGAGCTGTACTTTCACAACTGAAAATAGATGGTCAATGTGAGAAGTTGGCCTGATATATGATGCTCACTAGTTCTAGTGATCACCTTGTATCAGTCCAAACAACCCTTATGGTGATTGGTTGTAAGTCAACCTTATAGACCAGCTATCCTAATGGTAGCATGGACAAAGCAGTCTTAGGCTAAACTCTTTATGGCATGTGAAGCCAGCTGTTTTACCACAATATAACCCCTTGAATACCAGATGAAAGGACACCACACAGTTTGTTATGAAAATAAACAGTATATTTATTAATAACAACACCTCTGAACTCTTTGAGGTCAGAGGGCTAAGCACATGACAATCTCTTCTGAAAAATACATTAAGTTGCACAAAATTACAATGGTGCCCTAGGGGCACGACAAACCATATACTAAGTAAGTGGAATGTGAAAGTCGATAGAAGGAATGGAGCTGTCCAGAGGCTGTAGGATCGATGGGACCACGCTACCCTAACACTAGGTAAGTAATAGGAGGCCCACGGAATGCGTGTGCAGAGTGTGAACTCACACGCGAGATGCGTAACAACGTCTATGGACAGTACAGTTCAAGAAAAAGGTGAGTACGGACAATCCTGACTAGTTAGGACTAAAACGACTGTGGAACTGGACACTAGGACAGTTAAACTACCCTGGAGCACCAAAGTGCCCTTGTTACCTCACCCGCGGGTGCATAGGTGTCAAAGTGCGTTGGGTTCTCGCGTTGAAGTCAATGGAGACTGAAAGAAAAGATGCTGCAGGCGACCAGGAGGAAGATGTCCGGTGCAATCCAAGGGTGGATTGGTGAAGGAGACCTGAAAGCAGAGGGGACAATGTTCACAGTCACTAGCCAGTGACTGGAGTGGAACCAGGAAGGAACCAGATGTCGTCGCGATCAGGGGAAGAGTGGACGCTGGACTCTGCAGCCACGTGGACCAGGAGGTGTCTTCGACGACCAGGATGGAGGCACGAGCTGTCCCACGCAGGCTCTCGCTGTCGGCGGTGTTGGATCCGGAATCGGCGTCAACAGGCCTTGGCAAAGGCAACCCACGCGGTGAGGAAAGAAAGCGTCTGGTGCGGACTAGGAGAGTACGAGGTGCCCCTCTTTTGGAAGGGAGCAAGGGCCAGTCTGGAGCAACCAGACCAGCAGCAAAGATTCAAAGGTTCGTCGTCTAGGAGGCCACTAGCCAGCCGGCAAGTGACCAGACAACGCGTCGAGCAGCAACAAAGCAGAAGGGCCCCAGGCAGATCTCGTGGATGCTGGAGGGCTGATCTTCGGTGCAGGGGCTGCTCGGGGATGGGGCTTCTCAGTCCCCAAAGCACTTGGTCGAGTTTACCTCGGGAGTCGTGCTGGAAGCGAAGTGCAGTTTCTTCCAAGATGGCCGGTCCCACGTGTCTCATCGAACCCACGGGTCTCAGCTTTGCTGCAGATGTGGGTTGAGGTCGGAGAGGTCTGGGAATCTGGGTCTCGTCGGGCTCTGAAGTCTGGATCCTGGAAGGAAGACGACAAAGAGAAGCCGCTGGACGCTTGATGGTGCCTGCTTGTGCAGGGTGGACACTCCTTGTCCACAAGGGAGATTCTTCAGTCTTCTGTGGAGCAGAACGTCGAAGTCCAGAGTTTCTCATTGTAGAATATGTTCAGGATAATCTGATTTGGAATGGGACCAGCTCCTACCTTTATCCTGCTCAAGGGGGCTGCACTACTGACTAGGTCCCTCCCCTGGGTGGGACCAGGAAGGGGGGTGGTTACACCCCCTATCCTTTGTCCGGTTTCCCACCAGAGCTGGGGCTGGAGTGCCCCAGCAACTGGTTTGAACCGGTGTATGCACAGGGCACCTTGAGTGCCCCAGGCATGTCTCATTCCTTTCAAGCCTACCCTACCCAATACACAAAATCCTGTCTGGGGTGGTGCTAGCACCTCCCAAGGCAGGAAACCCTTTGTCCAAGCCGCCCTCGCTGGAAGGACTCCCAGCAGCAGGAGGTCAGACTTGTGTCTGTGGTGGCAGCATCCATTTTGTGATGCCAAGGCTCGAGTTAACTTTAACCGGGGTTCTCAGTTACATACATGTCGTGTCCCTCTACAAGGGTGGAATGCTACCCCCGTCGCCAGAATTGGCCAGGGGGTAGTATTCCAATTCGTATGACACCTTACTCGACATGTTTTGATAATGTTATACCAGAGTTAGCATTTAACCGCGAGGATTATAATGCACTTAAGAGTATATGGTATAGCGTTATCATGGAACAGCTATTAGGACTTGGTTCCGCAAGCTTCAAACGGGCTCAGCTCATGCCAGAGCACCATCTCACATAATTCCAAGCACTCTGCCTTCAGGATTGATAAGGCCTTCCATAGGAGTGACTGATAGGAATATATGTGTCCATTTTAGGTTTAGATATAGGTAACTATATCTAAAGCAAAGGGTGATTACACCACCTTGCTCCAGCTGTCGTGCAGCCAGTTGTGTCTGTTTAGATGCCAGCCAGGGGTGGCATAATACATGCTTCAGCCCTTGGTAGGCCCTGGGTACACCTATGCCCTGGATACCTAAGGTATACTGTACAGGGACTGATAAGGTGGCCCAGAACCAATTGGTAAATGCACCTAAGGTACATGGTTGTCAATTTAGAGAGAGAACAGCTAGGCTGTGGGTCTGATTAGCAGGCCCACAGCCAGGGAAAGTCGTAAACCAGTGAAGCAAAAAGCAAAAAATCTGGGGTGACCATAGGATTACAGACCCCACTCTCCTACAGTCAAGACCAGCCCATTGCTTTCATAAGCAGAAGGCTGACCCCTAGAGAGAAACGTTGGTCAGCTATAGAGAGGGAGGCCTTTGCTGTGGTTTGGGCCCTGAAGAAGCTGAGGCCATACTTGTTTGGCACTCACTTCAAGATTCAGACAGACCACAAGCCCCTCCTATGGTTAAATCAGATGAAGGGTGAAAATCCCAAACTTCTTAGGTGGTCCATTTCCCTTCAGGGGATGGACTTTACAGTGGAACATAGACCTGGGACTGACCAGGCCAATGCAGATAGACTCGCCCGATATTCCCACTTAAAACATGAAGACTCAACTGGTCAAGGTTAGTTTAATGTCCCTAAGTTGGGGGGGGGTGTTGTGTAGGAGAGTAGGGTCTGCTTCCTATGGTCACCCCCACTTTTTGCTTTTGCTTTACTGGTTTTCGACTTAGATGTGGCTGTGGGCCTGCTAATCAGACCCACAGCCCAGATGCACTCTCTCTAAATTCACACCATGTACTCTAGGTACATCAACAATTGGGAATTGGTTCACCTTATCAGCCCCTGTAGAAGTGTACCCTAGGTACTCAGGGCATAGGTGTAACCAAGGCCTACCAGGGGCTGCAGCATGTATTATGCCACCCCTGGCTGGCCACTGAAACTGACACAACTGGCTGATCACTCAGCTGGGGCAAAGTCGTGTAATCACCCCTTGCTTAGGTATAGTATTCCTATATCCACCCTTGTATATAGACACACAGTAACCTATAAGTCACTCATATGGCAGGCCTTAACAATCCTGGAGGCAGAGTGCTTGGCTATATGTGAGATGGTGCTCTAGCATCAGCTGAGCCTGTCTGCAGCTTTCGGAACCATGTCCTTATAGCTGTTCTATGATATCACCATACCATATACTCTTAAGTGCATTATAATCCTATGTGGTTGAATGCTAACTTTGGTTTGGCTTTATCTAAACATGTTGTGTAAGGTGTCATACGCTTTGGAATACTACCCCCTCGCCAATTCTGGCAACGGGGGTAGCATTCCACCCTTCTAGAGGGAGAAGACATGTTGCTGCTGACTATCCCGGTTAAAGTTAACCAGAGCCCCAGCGTCACAAAATGGACGCTGCTGCCACAGACACAAGTCTGACCTCCTGCTGCTAGGAGTCCTTCCAGTCACAGAGGTTTGGACAATAGGTTTCCTGCCTGGAGAGGTGCGAGCACCACCCCAGACAGCACTTTGTGTATTGGGACAGGGAGGGCTGAATAGATTGAGACACTGCCTGAGGCACACTAGGTGCTTCATGCATACCCCAGTTCAAACCGGTTGCTGGGGCACTCCAGCCCCAGCTCTGGCATGAAACTAGACAAAGGAGAGGGGGTGTAACCACCCCCCTTCCTGGTCCCACCCATAGGAGGGACCTAGGAACGAATCCAGCCCTTTTAGCTGTATAAAGGTAGGAGCTGTGTCCTTAGACTTTAGATTTGATCCTGAACTGAAACTTGAACGAAGCTCTGGACCTTCGACATTCTGCTGAAGCTGAAGACTGAAGAATCTCCCTTGTGGCCAAGGAGTGACCACCCTGGGCAACCAGGCACCATCCAGCAAATTAACGGCTTGTTTGTCGACGCTCCCGCCGCGACCCGAGCACAGAGCCTGACAAGCCCCAGACTTCCAGACCTCTCTGACCCTCTCTTCACGTCTGCAGCATAGCTGAGATCTGTGGAGGCGATGAGACACTTGGGACTGGCCATCTTGAAAAGTCCACGACTTGCTAACTGTGCAGCTCCTGAGGTATCCTCGAAGCTGTGCACTGGGGATTGAGAAGCCCCAAATCCGAGCTCCACCTGCACCGAAGATCACCCTCCACACTCCACGAGTTCTGCATGGGGCCCTTCTGCTTGTGTTCTACTCGACGCGTTGTCCAGGTGCTGGCCCGTTGGCTAGTAGCCTCTGTGACGACAATCCTTTTGAATCACCTCGCTGGTCTGGTTGCTCCAAACTGGCCCTTGCCTCCCTGCAAAGGTGAGGCACCTCAGACCTTGCTGGTCTGCACCAGAAGCCCTCTTTGTATCCTGAGTGGGTTGCCTTTGCCAAGGCTTGTTGACCCCAATCCGGCGGTCGACCCCTCCATCTGCGAGAACCTTAGTGGGACAGCTCCTCCCCAGCATCTGGTCGTCCTCGACGCCTCCTGGTCCGCGTGGCTGAAGAGACAAGCTTCACGACAACACCTGATTGCTCCTAGACGACGCCTGGTTCCTTCCTGGCTCCACCCGCTCACTGGCTAGTGACCCAGACTCTATCCCCTCTGCTTTCAGGTCCTCTTCACCCTCGATCCGCCCTTGGTTCCACCCGTACATCTTCCTCCTGGTCGCCTGCAGCATCTTTCTTCACAGGCTCCATAGACTTCAACGGCGAAACCCGACACATCTTCACACCTATGCACCCGCTTCCTGTGGGTGAGGTAACGCGACGACTTCGGTGCTCCCAAGGGTATTGACTAACCAAGTGTCTAGGTTTTTAGTTGTTTCCTTCTAGCTAGACCGGAAGTGTCCTGAATCCTTCTTTTTCTAAACTCTAAGTTCCCATTGACTTAACATTGACTCACGCGTGTGTGTAAAAACACTGCACGCGACGCCTGTGGGCCTCCTACTCCTAACCTAAGGTTCAGATAGTGTAGCCCCAGCGATTCTCTAGGCCCTAGGCCTTTCCTTTTCTCAATAAGAGAAGAAGAGTCAGAAGTGCGTCTGTATCGGGAGAAGGCCGCAAGATGGACCCACACTGATGCATGTGCCAGACCTGATTGTGCCAGAGATAGGAGATCAGGCAAGATTTTTTCTGGAAATGAGAGATGTGGGTGAGTGTTGTTCCCAAAGGCACCAAGAACCAAACTGTTTCCATTTCAATCTGTACGTTTTAGTAGTGGACTCTGCTCTACGTCTGGACAATATATCTCTACAGTCTTAGAGAATGTAAATCTATAAAAGATACCAATACTAGAGAACCTTTGTTACAGGTAAGTATCTCATTTTCATTCTGCTCAAGTTTTGTATTCTTTTTCTTATGTAGATATTGGGAAGGTTTTGCTAGTCCTTCCAAATTAAATAATTCTAAGAGTTTTGTGGTGCACTTTTTAGTGAAAAGCAATATGTAATTTATAGGATAGATAGATTGATTAAACCAAATTTTCATCTAAGTTGGCAGACGGGGGAACAGTTGGGTATCCTAAATACCGCTCTCTGACACGCAAGTAGATCTTCTCCATGTAATCCGTTAAAGACCTGTATGATAATGCCAATTTTGCTTTACATATTTCTAGTATGTTTTTCCAGGCCGGGCTCAATAAACTGCTATTCTTTTTCTGCAATTGATTTTGGAGATATCAGGAAAAGATAAGTACTGTTTTCAACTAACCTTTGACCATTAATTGCGATTCTAACCATACTCCAAGATATTTATAACCCACCATAAAGGATAACTTTTGGCCAATTATCCTCTTTGTGTACTTTGTCTTGGATACTCTAACCTTCATTATTTGTGTTTACACCAAATTTAATTTCACATCATTCAATTTGTTGTAATGATAGAGACCGTCTAAGCTTCTCTGAAGGCCAATTGCAATTTATTCTAATGGAATGATATTGTCTGCATACTGCAATAGTGGTAGAAAATATATCCTCACTTTAAGAGGATACTTTTTTAAGTTGGTCATTGCTGGCAATAGGTCTGCAGTATAGAGATAGAAAAGTATTGGTGCCAACACCCAACCTTGCTTCAGCCCCAAATTTGTTGGAATCCTTTTGGAAATATCCCAGCCATTACTTGTTTTAACCCCGACCCGGGTATTGTGTGCAGCAATCTGATGATGGTGAAGATTTTGTCTGGAATAGTCCATGTCTTCAGCTTTTGCCACAGTGTTCTGTAGTCTACACATTAAAAGGATTTCTGTTCAATTGCTTTGATGTTTTGCAGCCTGTCCTTAAGTCTGTCTGTTGCTTTGGCAAGATGTTCATTCTTTTGATCCAATCTTCCAGGTCAGCCAAAACTGATTTAGCAAAGATCTTTGCTTATCCAGTATTGGGGTATCTTTCATAGATTCACATGCCTGAATCATTCCCCGTCGCCGTGGCGGGAGTCCCTCGGTAAAAAATATAAAAGCATTACCTTAGTAAAACAGTAGTAGGCTAAAAGAAAAGCCCAAAAGGCCTAAAACGTAGTAGCCTATCTATCTCATTATATGAAATGACCTGAAAAATAGTTCCAACCAATCAGCTACCAGCACCCTCTAGAACCTTCCCAGCAGAGGCAGTTCTCCTCAGATTTTCACCGCACGCCGTGTGGAAGGGAGTCTCCCTGAGTGCCTACTCAGTTTCTTCAACTTTGTTCTTCAAAATGTCTGACAAGAATGCTCTTTTTAGAGCTTGCAGGACCTGTGAGAAGAAGAGGGTCCACGTGGATGATCAGTACAAGGACTGCATCTACTGTCTACACCCTAAACATGTTGTTAAGGATTGTAGAATCTGCCGGTCCTTCCCTGCTAAAACTATTAGGGACAGGGAAGCAAGGCTGCTTTTGTGGTTGAAATCCTCCTCGGCTGAGGATGACAAGGCCTCAACATCTTGACAGCTCTTCCAGTGAGGGAAGAAAGCATCATAAGGCTTCTCATGAGTTTCTGACCAGCCACAGAGATCTCCCAAACTATCCGCTGGGTCAACGCTGTCTCCGTCCTCTGAGGTTTTTAAAAGGTCTTCAGCCTCCAGAACCGTGAGTAAAATCCAGGTAAAAACCCTTACTCTGGTTTTCCTCTCATTTATTTTCTGTGACTTCTGCTGCTCCTCTATCTACGGCTACAGTCTCTACTGTGGCCATTTCTTCGCCTATTGTGTCTTCTGAGATCTCCACTTCAAAGAAATCTAGTTTGGCGAAGGATTAGGCGACGAAGAGTTCATTATCGAAGCCTCCTTTGACGACAGTTCCATCGACGACGAAGGTAAAGTCTACCTCTTACACATTCAACACTGTCGACGAAGAGCCCGTGGACGACGACACCATCAACGAAGAGCCCGTGGACGATGACACCATCAACGAAGAGCCCGTGGACGATGACACCGTCAACGAAGAGCCCGTGGACGACGACACCGTCAGCGAAGAGCCCGTCACCGTCGACGAAGAGCCCATCGACGATGACCCGTCGACGAACAGCCCGTCGACGACGACACTGTAGACGACGAGCCCGTCGACCACATCACCGTCGATAAAGAGCCCGTCGCCGAAGATCATTCCCTCGACGATGAAGAGCCCATCGACGAAGAGTTTGTCAACGGCAATTCCACCAGTTTTACAGACTACGCCAATTTCTTACACTCATTTCCAATTAAATATTCTGGAAACTTATGTTGAGGATGATGACTTTGATGAGGAAGATGATGAGGGACCGTTCGGCATAGCTCGCCACCCCTCTGAACTTCAGATAAAGTGTCAAGATTATGATGAGGAGGAAGACGACTACCAGGAACACTATTACCAGGAACACCTCTCTGCCCCTTATCAAAAACCTCCCAGAAGGGTTTCGGATCAAGGAGAGACAAGTCATCCTCCTCCTACGTTAATACAAGATCTGCAAGCCATGCTGGCGGATTACCGCCAAAGGTTTCCTTCAAGACTGGCTGTTCCTGTTTTGCCACCCTTCCCTACGGAAGTACCAGTCTCACTGCTGTAGGTGGAGGTCCCTAGCTCTCCAGCACAACCTTCTGGAGCAGTACCTCAAGCACACCATGATACTTCTTACTCGGACGAGGAAGTTGTTGAAGAGGGTGAACTACCCGACAATACTGGTAACGTGATCCTTGGGATGAATATATAATTCCCATGCCTTCTTCGCCTATTCCTCAGCCATCAGACTCTCCCCCTGAGGACATCTGCGTTTTTCACAACCTGATGCAGCGTGCTGCAACCAGATTTCAGTTACCAGTCACAATAGAATACACGGATTGCTTCTTGCATGATTTTAAAGAAGAATACAGGAAAATAACAAGAGCAATTCCCATCATTGATTACATTTGGAATGAAGGGATAGAAATTATGAAAACGCCTACTCTATACCTGCGGTTATCCTGTGCATTGAGAAAAAGTACTGTGCTCCTCCGGATACTCAATCTTGTCTGATAGGTCATCCTCGACCGGATTCAGTTATATCACAGGCTGCCCAACAGAGATCCAAAAATCCAGCACGCCAATTTCAACACCGCTGGATAAAGAAGGAAGGAGGTTGGACTTGATAGGGAAAAGTCCACTAACACAGCAGCCTCCTTTAAGGCAGCAAATTCGCTGGTCATTCTCAGTTGTTACGACCGCCAGATGTGGTCAGATTTGACAGAATTCATGGACCTCATCCCGGAAGACAGTAGACAAGAGGCAAGGAAGATACATTGGCTCCCGCTTAAACAACGAGTGGCCTTCAAGTCCCTCTGCCTCGTCTTTAAAGCGCTCCACGGAGCTGGGCCCAAACCGCTGCAGGCCATGTTCACCTGGTATACCCCTACCAGAACTCTACGCTCAGCCTCAGCCTGTCTGGTAATTGTTCCCAGATACAACAAAGTCAGGACGGGGGGCAGATCCTTCAGAGTCGCAGCGGCTAAATTGTGGAACAGTCTGCCTCCTGAAATCCGTCAAATCTCACAACTCCTCCCCTTTAGGAAACGCATCAAAACGTGGTTATTCCCTTAAATCCCAACTTCACTTGCTCCCCGCCGTCTGTTCCCCTTAGTTAAGAGTATTCGCCAGCGCCAGGAAACCTGCAAGGTGTCAGCCGCGCTTTACAAATGTTTAAAATAAATAAATAATAAATAAATACTTTTGGAAGGGGAGCTAGCTTCATCCGAAATTATAGACTGTGCTCTAGATATTGCTAACACCAACTTCAGACAACTCCCCGGTGCTGCGGTACTTAGACGCCAAGGATGGCTTAAGGCAACATCTTTGAGGCCAGAGGTACCAACAAAAATCTTAGACATGGCCTTTGACGGTGATTCCTTATTCGGAAAGCACATAGATGAGGCCCTTCTAGCCCTTAAGACTGATACTGATAGGACAAAATCATTGGCTGCTCTCCAATACAAGCGTGGATCTTTCCGAGGAGCCAGAGGTCGTGGCTTTACATCCAGAGGAGGATATCAAAATCAGCAAAATAGACCGTATCAGTCCCAATATAGACTGCCCTATGGCCAATCGTCTTACAGGCAATCTTCCTCGAGCAGTTTCTCTCGCCAGGGCGGACGAAGGCAATCAAACAATCAGGGTCGCGATTCCAACAGGAAACAATGAGTTTAGCAGGACGCCAGTCATCCATCCCTCCCTTCCTGTGGGCGCAAAGATCACAGCCTTTGTTCACCAGTGGCAACAGATCACTTCAGATCGATGGGTTCTCGCCCTGGTCAACAAGGGTCACACCCTGGAATTCATCAATCTGACACGTTAGTGATAGATTCCTTACCTCAGAATTTCCCCAGGCGTCAGACTGGATCCGGAAATTTTTGCGTAGCAATACCCCTGCGCGTCGGTAGGCTTCGTCTGCGGCTCCGCGTCCGTCGTTGGCGTCCAAGCCCACCACAGGTCCGCCTGTGGATAGGAACGTGGCCAGACGCTACCGCCCGGCCCCGGGCGACCCTTGCTTTTTGTCCACCCATCCCACCCCCGAGAGCCTGGTTATCCAGGCCTCCACTTCCCAGACCGCATTCCCGACTGCCCCGCCCGATCGGGAATCCAAGAGATACGAACAGTTCGGAAAGAAAGTGTTCTCGTCCCTGAGTTTGGGACTGCGGTCTGTCAACACCGCGTGTCTCTTGGGCCGCTACACCCACACCCTGTGGGACACAGTCGCGGACGTGCTGCCACAATGCCCGGAGGAGGTCTGGGCTAAACTCGCCCAAGCCCTTGTGGAGGGTCGAGATCCGGCACGATACTCTATACGGTGTGGGCTGGATACCACGGACTCACTGGGCAGGGCGATGGCAACGACGGTGGCGGTTCGACGCCACGCCTGGTTGAGGTCCGCCAATTTCTCGGCCGATGTCCAGGCCACCCTCCTGGATATGCCGTTCGATGGCCGTCGCCTTTTTGGCGACAAGGCAGACCATGCGCTGGAGCGTTTTAAGGACTGCAGGGCTACGGCCAAGTCCTTAGGCCTCTCGGCCACGCGCCAGCAATCTGGTGCCTTTCGCTCCTTTCGTGGCCACGGAAGGGGCGCCCCCAAACGTGCTGCCAGCCACGCACCGCAGAATGCCCAGCAGCGCAGTGGCGGCCGGACAGGGAATCCAAGAGGTATGACCAGTATGGGAAGAAGATCTTCTCATCCCTTAGTCTAGGCCTGCGGTCTTCCAACACCGCCTGCCTCTTGGGACGTTACACCCACTCTGTGTGGGATAAGGTCGCGGAAGTGCTGCCAGAGTGTCCATTGGAGGTACGGGCCAAACTCGGCCAAGCCCTTGTGGAGGGCCGGGATGCAGCCAAGTATTCCATCAGGTGTGGGCTGGATACCACCGACTCGTTGGGTAGAGCGATGGCAACGACGGTGGCGGTCAGACGCCACGCCTGGCTGAGATCCGCCAACTTCTCGGCTGATGTCCAGAGTACACTCATGGACATGCCGTTCGATGGCCGTCGCCTCTTTGGCAACAAGGCAGACCATGCGCTTGAGCGCTTTAAGGACTCCAGGGCTACAGCCAAGTCCTTGGGCCTCTCGGGCCAGCGCCAGCAATCGGCTGCCTTTCACTCCTTTCGTGGCCACGGAAGGGGTGTGCCCACACGCGCCGCCAGCCACGCTCCGCAGGGCAATACCCAACGCGGTGGCGGCCGTGGGAACCGCCGTCTGGGCGGTCGGGGGCAGCGGCGAGGTCAGTCCACACCTTCCCCCGCAGCATCCGCCTCAAAACCCTCCTAGTCCGTGCTTTCAGGCCCATGTGACGCCAGTGGGGGGCAGGGTTCGCCATCACCACCTCCACTGGCGCACTGTCACTTCGGACAGGTGGGTGCTGCAAATCGTCCGAAGGGGCTACTCCCTCCCTTTCGAGGCGACTTCTCCGGCCATGCCACCGCAGAACCACCGTGTATCGGGGGATCACTTGCGACTTCTGCAGGAGTAAGTTACGGCCCTCTTGGCCAAGGGGGCCATCGAGCGCGTTCCTGGGCCAGAAGTAGGGTGTGGTTGCTACTCCCACTACTTTCTGGTACCCAAGAAGGGCAAAGGGGGCCTACGCCCTATCTTGGATCTACGGAACGTCAACGGCTTCCTCCGGAAGGAGAAGTTCAAGATGCTGACACTGGCTCAGGTCCTAGCTGCCCTGGACCCAGGAGACTGGATGGTAGCGTTGGACTTGCAGGACGCTTATTTCCACATCCCCGTCCTGCCGGCCCACCGGCGCTACCTGCGGTTCACGGTTGGCCACGAGCACTTTCAGTTTACCGTGCTCCCCTTCGGCCTTACCAGCGCCCCACGGGTGTTCACAAAGGTGATGGCGGTGGTCGCAGCTCATCTGCGCAGGTTCGGGGTTTCAGTCTTCCCCCTACCTACACGACTGGCTGTTGAAGGCGGGCTCGCCCCTGACAGTCGTCAGCCACCTCCAGACTACGGCAGATCTCCTGCACCAGCTGGGGTTCTCCATCAATGTGCCAAAGTCACACCTGTGTCCCTCTCAGACGCTCCTCTTCATCGGAGCCGTTCTGGACTAGGCGCAGTTTCGGGTTTATCCACCCGAACAGCGGGTCCGGGATATTCAGGCTCTGATTCCCATCTTTCAGCCGTTATCCCGGGTCTCGGTCAGGTTGACGCTACGGCTTCTGGGGCTGATGGCCTCCTGCATCCTTCTGGTGCATCACGCCAGGTGGCGGATGCGGGCTCTGCAGTGGGACCTGAAGTTTCAGTGGGCCCAGCATCAGGGCAATCTGTCCGACCACGTCCTGATCTCGGAGGGCACTGCGAGACAGCTGCAGTGGTGGCTCACGGACCGCGATTGGGTTAGTGGCAGATCCCTCTCCCTTCCCCAACCGGAGCACGTAGTTGTGACGGACGCGTCCCTCCAGGGCTGGGGAGGCCACATGGGAGAGGCGGAGATCAGAGGCCTCTGGTCTCCGGCGGAGGCCCGGCTCCACATCAACCTGTTGGAGTTGCGGGCGATTCGTCTAGCACTGAAGGCATTCCTCCCCTCTGTCCGGGGGTGTGTAGTGCAGGTGTTCACGAACAACACCACCGCCATGTGGTACTGCAACAAACAGGGCGGGGTGGGGTCGTGGACCCTTTGCCAGGAGGCTCTTCGCCTTTGGCAATGGCTGGAACGCCAGGGCGTGACCCTGGTGGCTCAACACCTGACAGGTTCTCTGAACGCCAGGGCGGACGAGCTCAGCCGTCGGTGCATGATGGATCACGAATGGCGTCTGAACTCGGACGTGGCGCAAGGCCTCTTTCAGCGATGGGGAGAGCCTTGGTTAGATCTATTCGCCACCGAAGAGAACGCGCAATGTCATCAGTTCTGCGCGTTGGAATTTCCAAGGCGGCACTCGCTCGGAGACGCTTTTCGTCGCGAGTGGAGTTGCGGTCTGTTGTACACCTTTCCGCCTATACCACTTCTGCCCAGAGTGCTGAAGAAGATCAAGCGCGACCGGGCCCAAGTCATCCTTGTGGCTCCGGACTGGGCGAGAAGGTACTGGTATCCAGAGCTACTCAATATGTCAGTCAATCCCCTGGTTCGTCTGCCTGTTCAGGAGGACCTTCTGTCGCAGCAGCAGGGGACGGTCCTCCACCCGAGCCTGTCCAGTCTCCACCTCCATGCTTGGAGATTGAGCGGCGACAGTTGAGGCCATTTGACTTGCCTCCTGAAGTCTGTAACGTCATTCTGGCAGCCAGGCGTCCCTCCACAAAGTCGGTATACGCCTGCAGGTGGAACAGATGTGTGGCATGGTGCACAGCAAAGGCTGTGGATCCTCTTGCTGCCCCTCTTTCTGAGGTTCTTCTCTTCCTTCTTTCTCTTGCCCAGCAGGGCTCTGCTCTGGGCACTATCAGGGCTATCTTTCTGCCCTTTCGGCCTTTCTCAGGCTACCTGATCAGCCTTCTTTGTTCAAGTCCCCTATTGTAAACAGATTTCTTAAGGGCATCACACACACGTTTCCTCCTGTTCCGTTTGTGATGCCTCAGTGGGACTTGAACCTGGTTCTTACCTTTCTGATGTGCGCTCCCTTTGAGCCACTTCACAACTGTCCTCTTCGCCTTCTGACCTTGAAGACGACTTTCCTGGTTGCCATCACCTCTGCCAGGAGAGTAAGTGAGCTCCAGGCTCTTTCTTGTACTCCACCTTTCCTTTCTGTCCATCCGGACAAAGTGGTGCTACGTACCAAACCTTCTTTCCTGCCCAAGGTTGTCACGGCCTTCCACATCGGGCAGTCTATCACCTTCCCAATCTTCTTCCCGCCACGCATCCCTCTAAAGAGGAAGAGCGGCTCCACCGTCTGGACCCAAAACGTGCGCTCTCATTTTATTTGAGTCGCATACGCCAGTTCCGGGTGGATGACCAACTCTTTGTTGGTTACGTGGGCGCTAAGAAGGGGAAAGCGGTGCACAAGAGGACCATCTCCCGGTGGATCATCTTGTGTATCCAGGCATGCTACTCTTTGGCTAGGAAGGAGCCCCCGGCTGGATTGCGGGCTCATTCCACCCGAGCCACGGCGACTACCACTGCCCTGGGCAGGGGTGTGCCCTTACAAGACATCTGTCAGGCAGCCACGTGGGCTTCGCTGCACACGTTTGCAAGACACTACTGCCTGGACAGCCAAGTCCGGAGGGATGGCTTCTTTGGCCGTTCCGTCCTCCAGGACTTTCTGGTGTGATTATTGGTTTGCAGACCCACCACCGGGGTTGGTATTGCGGGGGTATCTATTCTAAGGTAAGGAATCTAATACTAACGTGTCTCTTTCAGATGCACAAGTTACTACTTGTGTAACGATATATCTGTAAGAGACATTAGTTAGTATTAGATTCCTTACCGACCCACCCATCCTCCCCGTTCTGCGAACCAATATCTAGGGTTAGGGTTGTCCCCTTTCAGGGCCCTAGTTTCAATGGCACCAGTGTTGGTTTTTAACATGGCTCTGCGTTTCTGGCGCGGAAAAGCTGTGTCTAAGAACTGACGTCAGCACGCGGAGGCGGCGTCTAAGTACTCCGACGACGTCATCACGGCGCCGACGACGGACGCGGAGCCGCAGACGATGCCTACCGACGCGCAAGGGTACTGCTACGCAAAAGTTTCCGGATCCAGTCTGACGCCTGGGGATATTCTAAGGTAAGGAATCTAATACTAACTAATGTCTCTTACAGATATATCGTTACACAAGTAGTAACTTGCGCTTTGCTGCAATGCCTAGAACTTTGTCACCGGCTGGGCCTTTGTGGAAAAGTAAATTTTGCCATGTTCTGTGTCCCTACGTGTTCCCCATCCTATGTTATGTGTGCATGATTAATATGCATATGTATTCCCATGATCGATTAAAGACGCAATTACAGTTGTGTCCAACTCTAGTATGCCAGTTCCCAGTTTTCGTAAATACAACGAATATCAGGCCTATGTAAAGCTACGTTGCCACGTTTCTCAGTGTGCACGTTATTTCATTGTAAAGTCCCCGTTTCTAGGCCTCAAAAGGGCCCGGACTCAGATTCAGCTCCTGTCTCCTGAACCCTCGCTGAGGAGCGATACAGCCCCCACCTGTATCCCTGACCCTTCACTTACTTCCTGCCTCACAGTGCCTGGCTCTGCCTGCCAGTCTGCCAAGAGTATGTTATGATTCTAGTTATCAGTCCAGCCCTCCTTCCCTGCATTCCTAAGCTACTGAATCGCATCAATAGTTTTAGTCATCGTCTAGCCTTTACGTCTCCATGTAAGAGAAATACTGTATTAATGGTCATTTAATATTCCTCAACACGCACTACATGTAGAATAATGCATGCACCAGTCTTAGAATCTGTTAGCCTTTGCCCTGATAACTTTTGGATTCTATCAACATGTTCTCTAAACATCAGATACTAGATAATGTTTAGGTACATGTCGCTCTGACTCTCCAGACTTTCGTCTCCTCCTCTAGCGCAGAAGTCATAGCCCCCAGCTTCTCCCTAGTAACACGTCATTGCCAGCTTGCGCGCACCACTAGGTTAGAGGTCCCGGCTCCTTAGGTAGCCCCCTCCATGTTTCCGCCCCATTTATGACATATTCTGTTACGTTTACATCACATGTCTATGTACACGCCTCTTGTTACACCCACTCTGTGCCTTATCTTTCGCGACTGCTACAATCCCCTCCCACTGCTACGCCTACTGTATCTACTGTAATGCAATTGTTTTAGTATATATACTTGTGTACTGTTATTAAGTGTTGTGCAGCGCTGCCATCCTATTCCCGCGCAGGTTGTCCTGTTCCTGTCCTTTATGCTGTATTAAACCTGCAAAAACTCCTACTACCTCGAATCTTGACTCTTATTTATTGAGCTATCTGTTATTGTTATATCCAGTCAAAAATAGAGGTATTATTTATTTATTTACCACACCTTCATGTGAACTTCGACAAATCGACTACACAGCCAACGCAGAGAATTCTTTACTTAGGTGCTCTGGTAGACTCCGAGGTAGGAAAAATGTTTCCTTCGGAGGAGAGGCAGTGTTCCATCTTACGGAAATGCAAGCTGGTCTTGGACAACAGAAAGCTATCAGTTTGTCGGATTGCCGCCCTGTTAGGGTCGATGGCATCCAGTATCTTCCTGGTTCCCAATGCCAGACTACGAATGCGTCCTCTGCTGCAGGATCTGGAGGACAAATGGGACCAGCAGACAGCTACCTGGGGCGACAAAATAAGTCTCTCAAACGCGTCAAGATCTTCCATCCCTTGGTGGATGAGGAAGAATATGCAAGTCGGGACGTGTGGAGAAGTGTGGCTCACTGGTTAGAGGAGGCAGACCTGGAAGCAGAGGTCAGCCCGGGACCAGGGTTCAATTCTCGGCGGGGTCTTGAGTCCTAAATTGTCCATGGACTCGACAATTCTCGCTCCGGTGCCTACTCGATTCACGGGTTCACACTCTGCGACTCTGGGCAATAGCTTGCTTAATCTCCGCAACGGCCCCTCGCGGCGGGATGCCTGGCTTTCACCTTGCAGATACCCTGCCGGGGTTATCTCACAGGGGAATACCAGGACGGGTTCCCTAAGCAAGCGCTTAGAAACCGCTTGGTGATTTGCGCTATATAAATTCCTGTACATACATACATACATACCCTTTCACCAAGCACCTCCCTCTGATACGCTGATAACGGACGCTTCCCTCCAGGGCTGGGGAGCCCACTTGGGATCCCTCCAGACACTGGATCTGTGGTCACGAAAGGAGCGGTCCAATCACATCAACATGCTGGAGCTGAGGGCAGTTCACCTGACCCTCAAGGCTTTCCTCCCCTCGATTCAGGCAACTTCAATCTTTAGTACAGACTGACAATACCACCACCATGTACTACCTGAACAAACAGGGGGGAACTCGCTTATGCACACTGTCACTGGAAGCTCAAACCCTCTGGCTTTGTCTCCTGGCACGGAACCTATAACGACCTTTTCGAGGATGATGAAAATACCAAATGGCTAGACTTCGCCTCAAGGTTCTACCGACCAGAGTCGAAAGGGAATGGTCTTTTGCTAAGCTGGTATGGGGCATTTGTGTACGTCTTTCCACCCCTTCCTCTCATCCCGAAGTTGGTGACCAAGCTGTCTCATACACGCACGAGGATGATACTGATTGCCCCGGACTGGCCGAGACAATGGTGGTACCGGACCTTCTGCTCATGTCGGAATGCCCTCACAGGAGGCTGCCGTGCAGACAGGACCTGCAGTCGAAGATGAACTGTAGGATTCATCACCCCAACCTTCCCTCACTGAATTGGCAGCATGGCTCCTGAGGTCCTCCAGTATGGTCATTTAGGTCTGCCACAGTACTGCATGTCCATCTTACAAGAAGCAAGAAGACCATCCACTAGGCACTCATATGCGTGCAAGTGGAAACATTTTTATATGTGGTGCGTTCAAAACAATTGTAACCCAACCGAAGGACAGGAAGAGGTCATTCTTCCATACCTGCTTTATCTGGCACAAGCAGGCTTGAAGTTGCCTTCCATTAAGGTGCACTTAGCAGCTATCACTGCACATGGACGTTCACCAACTCAACCGTCTTTCTTTCAAGTACAGGTTGTTAAAGACTTTTTACAGGATTTAAAGAAGGTCTACCCTCCGGTCTGGCCCCCTTCACCACCCTGGGAGCCAAACCTGATGCTATCAAAATTAATGGGTCCACCTTTCGAACCCATACACAAAGCAACCTAACAACATCTTTCTTGGAAAGCGGCTTTCTTGGTAGCGATCACGTCAGCTTGCAGAGTGAGCGAAATACAGGCTCTTTGCTCTAAGGAACCTTATACTGTCTTCAGTCTTAAAAGGGTCCTATTGAGGACTCACCCCTCTTTCCTCCCTAAGGTGGTGTCAGATTTTCATGTAAATCAGACCATATATCTGCCCACCTTTTTCCCTAATCCCTCCACTCCAGCTGAGAGAGCGTTACACTCTCTAGACCTGAAAAGAGTTTTAAAATTCTATCTGGACAGCCAGGTCCAAATCCATGAGAAAATCTGATCAACTATGGGTCGATCAGAACGGTGTTTTCAGCTTCAAAGCGGTCCATCTCCTGATGGATAGTTCCATATTTCGAGCTAGCCTATCAATTAGCGCAGAGACCCCTTGAGTTTACTCCAAAGGCACATTCTACCAGAGGGAAAGCAGCTACGACTGCTTTTCTTCATAGGGTACCCCTATCTGAAATCTGTAAGGCAGCGCCTTGGAGGTCCATCCATACATTTACGAGGCACTTTTTTCTGGATTCAGACACCAGTCCAGACACCCAAGTAAGCCAGGCCTCCTTGAGGAATCTATTCAACAGCCAATTGCGGCTGTTGCTTTATATCTGAAAGAGACACGTTAGTATTAGATTCCTTACCTTAGAATATCCCCAGACTGGATCCGGAAACTTTTGCGTAGCAGTACCCTTGCGGGTCGGTAGGCGTCGTCTACGGCTCCGCGTCCGGCGTCGTGGGCGCCGTGATGACGTCGTCGGAGTACTTAGACACCGCCTCCGCGTGCTGACGTCAGTTATTCTTTTTTCCGCGCCAGCAAGCGCAGATCTGGAAAAAGCAGTAACCCTTAGTCAATTTTTGACTAACTTTTTGGATCATTTTTGATCATTTCTCGAAGTCTACGACTCCGATCGGTGCCGTAGGGATGCCTGTCTTTAAGCACTGCGAGGATTGCGACCGCACGATGTCGGTCACGGATCCTCACCACCTGTGTCTAACTTGTCTAGGCGGCGACCACGACGACAAGGCCTGCTCCGACTGCCGGGCCCTCTCTTCGAAAGCCAGGCGGGAGCGGTCCCGCAGGCGACTCGAACACCGCAGTCGGTCCCGCGCCAGCGAGAGGTCTTGGTCCCACGGGAGGTCGAGGGACAGGTCGCGGGCTCGGAGCCACCACAGTTCCGAGAGTAGGCCGCACTCCTCCGGGTCGAAGACGTCGTCAGGTAAGAAGCACAAGAAGTCCAAGAGGCGTCATCGCTCTTCGGACTCCCCCCGACACTGGCGCGATGCGGTCGGGGGTTCGGGTGACACCACCCACGCGGCTCCGTCGGAGTCGCGGGCGCCGCGTCCAGCTCCACACCCTCCGGTCCCTGGGCTAAACGCGGCGCCGGAGGAGATCGAGCGCTTCCTCATGGCCATGAGGAACCTCTCTCCTCCGACGGGCTCCGCGGCGCCTTCGGGCCCAGCGGACCCGTCTGGGGCCTCTAGCGGGTCGGGGGCTTCGGCCCCGACGCCGTTGGGTGCTCCGGCCGCCGACGCCTTCTGGCCCGGCGCTGCAGGGCCCCACAATCCCGACGCCGCAGGGTCCAGTGGTCCCGGCGCCGCGGGACCCCCCTAGACCTTCATCGGGATCTGGATCGTTGCCGGTGGACCTTACGACCTCCCCGGCGTCGGACCATCAGGTGTCCCCTCGGGCGGCGCCGTCCCCGATACCTCCTTCGTTCCTGTTCCAACGTCAGGACGGCCCCGATGGGCGCCGCTCCAGACGTCGTCTGGAGAGTTTCACTTCTATGAACAGGCCCCATTGATTGAAAACCCTGAGTATCAGGAGATGGGTGATGAAGGGGATTGGGAGGGGTCTGAGGACCCTCTGACCCGAGAGTGTCAGTCTCATGAGGACTGGGCAGGAGACCTTGGGGAGGCCAGTGGCCTGGACACCTCTCCAGACACTGGTTTTGTCTCCCCTCCTACCGTGGCTTCGGAGGAGGGGGCAACCTACAGTGTGGTGTTGATGAGGGCTTCCAAGGCCTTGGGCCTTGAGCTCCCCGTCGCGGCCGTGAGGACCAACCTCCTCACTGAGGTCCTTAAACCGCAGTCAAGCTCGGCCGAGCCTCTGCTGCCCTTTAATGAGGCCTTGACCGACGTTCTTCTGGGCACTTGGTCCAAGCCCGCTACGGGTTCGCCCGTAGATAGGAACGTGGCCAGACGCCACCGCCCAGCCCCGGGCGACCCATGTTTCCTGTCCACCCATCCCACCCCCGAGAGCCTGGTCATCCAGGCCTCCAATTCCCAGACCGCATTCCCGTCGGCGCCGCCGGACAGGGAATCAAAGAGGTACGAGCAGTACGGTAAATAGATCTTCTCGTCCCTTAGTCTGGGACTGCGGTCTTCCAACACCACATGCCTCTTGGGCCGCTACACCCACTCTGTGGGATACGGTTGCGGAAGTGCTGCCAGAGTGTCCGTTGGAGGTACGGGCCAAACTCGGCCAAGCCCTTGCGGAGGGCCAGGATGCAGCCAAATATTCTATCCGGTGTGGGCTGGATACCACTAACTCACTAGGTAGAGCGATGGCAACGACGGTGGCGGTCAGACGCCACGCCTGGTTGAGGTCCGCCAACTTTTCGGCCGATGTCCAAAACACTCTGATGGACATGCCGTTTGATGGCCGTCGCCTCTTTGGCGACAAGGCAGACCATGCGCTTGAGCGCTTTAAGGACTCCAGGGCTACGGCCAAGTCCTTGGGCCTCTCGGCCTGCGCCAGCAATCGGCTGCCTTTCACTCCTTTTGTGGCCACGGAAGGGGTGTACCCACACGTGCTGCCAGCCACGCTCCGCAAGGTAATTCCCAACGCGGTGGCGGCCGTGGGAACCGCCGTCCCGGCGGTCGGGGACAACGGCGAGGTTAGTCCACACCTTCCCCCGCAGCATCCGCCTCAAAACCCTCCTAGTCCGTGCTTTCAGGCCCATGTGACCACAATGGGGGGCAGGGTTCGCCATCACCACCGGCGCACTGTCACTTCGGACAGGTGGGTGCTGCAAATCGTCCGAAGGGGCTACTCCCTCCCCTTCGAGGCGACTCCGCCAGCCATGCCACCGCAGAACCACCGTGTATCGGGGATCATTTGCGACTTCTGCAGGAGGAAGTTACGGCCCTCTTGGCCAAGGGGGCCATCGAGCGCGTTCCTGGGCCAGAAGTAGGGTGTGGTTGCTACTCCCACTACTTTCTGGTACCCAAGAAGGGCAAAGGGGGCCTACGCCCTATCTTGGACCTAAGGAACGTCAACGGCTTCCTCCGGAAGGAGAAGTTCAAAATGCTGACACTGGCTCAGGTCCTAGCTGCCCTGGACCCAGGAGACTGGATGGTAGCGTTGGACTTGCAGGACGCTTATTTCCACATCCCCGTCCTGCCGGCCCACCGGCGCTACCTGCGGTTCACGGTTGGCCACGAGCACTTTCAGTATACCGTGCTCCCCTTCGACCTTACCAGCGCCCCAGGGGTGTTCACAAAGGTGATGGCGGTGGTCGCAGCTCATCTGCGCAGGTTAGGGGTTTCAGTCTTCCCCTACCTCGACGACTGGTTGTTGAAGGCGGGCTCGCCCCAGACAGTCGTCAGCCACCTCCAGACTACGGCAGATCTCCTGCACCGGCTGGGGTTCTCCATCAATGTGCCGAAGTCACACCTGTGCCCCTCTCAGAAGCTCCTTTTCATCGGAGCGGTTCTCAACTCGGCGCGTTTTCGGGTTTATCCACCAGATCAGCGGGTCTGGGATATTCAGGCTCTGATTCCCATCTTTCAGCCGTTATCCCGGGTCTCGGTCAGGTTGACGCTGCGGCTTCTGGGGCTGATGGCCTCCTGCATCCTACTGGTGCATCACACCAGGTAGCGGATGCGGGCTCTGCAGTGGGACCTGAAGTTTCAGTGGGCCCAGCATCAGGGCAACCTGTCCGACCACGTCCTGATCTCGGAGGGCACTGCGAGACAGCTGCAGTGGTGGCTCACGGACCGCGATTGGGTCAGCGGAAGATCCCTCTCCCTTCCCCAACCGGAGCACGTAGTTGTGACGGACGCGTCCCTCCAGGGCTGGGGAGGCCACATGGGAGAGGCGGAGATCAGAGGCCTCTGGTCTCCGGCGGGGGCCCGGCTCCACATCAACCTGTTGAAGTTACGGGCGATTCGTCTAGCACTGAAGGCATTCCTCCTCTCTGTCCGGGGGAGTGTAGTGCAGGTGTTCACGGACAACACCACCGCCATGTGATACTGCAACAAACAGGGCGGGGTGGGGTCGTGGACCCTTTGCCAGGAGGCTCTGCGCCTC
Source organism: Lissotriton helveticus (assembly GCF_964261635.1). Classification (NCBI taxonomy): domain Eukaryota; kingdom Metazoa; phylum Chordata; class Amphibia; order Caudata; family Salamandridae; genus Lissotriton; species Lissotriton helveticus. The sequence goes on along the minus strand of NC_136061.1, from coordinate 1,911,103,079 downwards.
TGGCAATGGCTGGAACGCCAGGGCGTGACCCTGGTGGCTCAACACCTGGCAGGTTCTCTGAACACCAGGGCGGACGAGCTCAGCCGTCGGTGCATGATGGATCACGAATGGCGTCTGAACTCGGACGTGGCGCAAGGCCTCTTTCAGCAATGGGGAGAGCCTTGGTTAGATCTATTCGCCACCGAAGAGAACGCGCAATGTCATCAGTTCTGCACGTTGGAATTTCCAAGGCAGCACTCGCTCGGAAACGCTTTTCGTCGCGAGTGGAGTTGCGGTCTATTGTACGCCTTTCCGCCTATACCACTGCAGCCCAGAGTGCTGAAGAAGATAAAGCGCGACCGGGCCCAAGTCATCCTTGTGGCTCCGGACTGGGCAAGAAGGTACTGGTATCCAGAGCTACTCAGTATGTCAGTCGATCCCCCGGTTCGTCTGCCTCTTCAGGAGGACCTTCTGTCGCAGCAGCAGGGGACGGTCCTCCACCCGAACCTGTCCAGTCTCCACCTCCATGCTTGGAGATTGAGCGGCGACAGTTGAGGCCATTTGACTTGCCTCCTGAAGTCTGTAACATCATTCTGTCAGCCAGGCGTCCCTCCACAAAGTCGGTATACGCCTGCAGGTGGAACAGATTTGTGGCATGGTGCACAGCAAAGGCTGTGGATCCTCTTGCTGCCCCTCTCTCTGAGGTTCTTCTCTTCCTTCTTTCTCTTGCCCAGCAGGGCTCTCCTCTGGGCACTATCAAGGGCTACCTTTCTGCCCTTTCAGCCTTTCTGAGGCTGCCTGAACAACCTTCTTTGTTCAATTCCCCTATTGTAAATCGATTTCTAAAAGGCATCACACACACATTTCCTCCTGTTCCGTTTGTGATGCCTCAGTGGGACTGGAACCTGGTTCTTACGTTTCTGATGTGCGCTCCTTTTGAGCCACTTCACAACTGTCCTCTCCGCCTTCTTACTCTGAAGACTGCTTTCCTGTTTGCCATCACCCCTGCCAGGAGAGTGAGTGAGCTCCAGGCCCTTTCTTGTACCCCACCTTTCCTTTCTGTCCATCCGGACAAAGTGGTGTTGCGTACTAAGCCATCTTTCCTGCCCAAGGTTGTCACGGCCTTCCACATCGGGCAGTCTATCACCTTGCCAACCTTCTTCCACCACTGCATCCCTCTAAAGAGGAAGAGCGGCTCCACCGTCTGGACCCAAAACGTGCGCTCTCATTTTACTTGGATCGCACACGCCAGTTCCGGGTGGATGACCAACTCTTTGTTGGTTACGTGGGCGCTAAGAAGGGGAAAGCGGTGCACAAGAGGACCATCTCCCGGTGGATCATCTTGTGTATCCAGGCATGCTACTCCTTGGCTAGAAAGGAGCCCCCTATTGGATTACGGGCTCATTCCACCCGAGCCACGGCGACTACAACTGCCCTCGGCCGGGGTGTGCCCTTACAGGATATCTGTCAGGCAGCTACGTGGGCATCGCTGCACACGTTTGCAAGACACTACTGCCTGGACAGTCAAGTCCGGAGGGATGGCTTCTTTGGCCGTTCCGTCCTCCAGGACTCTCTGGTGTGATTATTGGTTCGCAGACCCACCACTGGGGTTGGTATTGCTGGGGTATCTATTCTAAGGTAAGGAATCTAATACTAACCTGTCTCTTTCAGATGCACAAGTTACTACTTGTGTAACGATTTATCTGTAAGAGACATTAGTTAGTATTAGATTCCTTACCGACCCACCCATCCTCCCCGTTCTGCGAACCGATATCTAGGGTTAGGGCTACCCCCCTTTCAGGGCCCTAGTTTCAATGGCACCAGTGTTGGTTTTTAACATGGCTCTGCGTTTCTGGCGCGGAAAAGCTGTGTCTAAGAACTGACGTCAGCATGCGGAGGCGGCGTCTAAGTACTCCGACGACGTCATCACGGTGCCCACGACGCCTACGACGGACGCGGAGCCGCAGACGACGCCTACCGACGCGCAAGGGTACTGCCACGCAAAAGTTTCCGGATCCAGTCTGACGCCTGGGGATATTCTAAAGTAAGGAATCTAATACTAACTAATGTCTCTTACAGATATATCGTTACACAAGTAGTAACTTGTGCGTTGGGTAATTTTTACTCTCATTTGCCTGCAGGTGGAAGATGGGCTTTCTATTCTAACCAGTGCTTATGTCTATTGATGAGGATCCCCTGGAAGAGAAGGATAAGTTACTTACCTGTAATCCTAGTTCTCTTCCAGGGGTATCCTCATCAAAGTCATAAGCAACCCACCCGCCTCCCCAGGCAAATGAGATTCTCTTCATTGTTAAAGGATATCTTTGTGCCCTGATCTTCAGGGTTACGCAAAGAACAGCTGACCTAACTGTCACCCCTGAGGCATGATGGGAAGCTAGGGGTCATGGCTGCTTTAAAGGCACGATGCCCGGTTTGTTGTGAAAATGCTTTCATTTCCTTTGCTATTGGTTTACAATGCAGTCTATGGGCTAACAATGTCTACTTTATTTGCAGTTTACTCTTCATGAGGTTTACTCATTAAAAACAGAGTTAAAGTGCTACTTGCCCTCTTGTGCTTTTATATGTTTGCAAATACAGTTTTTATGTATGTTATTACATTGTTTAGCCTCCTAGATGGGCGCTGCATTGGTATGAGAAAAATAAATTATATATATATATATATATATATATATATATATATATATATACACTAATAGTAACATAGGTTTCAGGGACGTTATAGATAGTTGAACATTTAACTCGTATAAAACCAGAGAAATTCGCCTGTTATACTTAGTTCGCTGATTGAAAGCGCTCATACCTTGGATTGTGGAGGACTGTGGAGGTTCTTCTTAGTTGCTGACTTTCTGTGGGTCACTACTGTTTGGTGTCTAAATCGGGACAGAGCCACTATACCACCGGGATTACAGGACTGCGAGGACCAGCATTCCTAGTTGTTACCAGCTGGTGCCTCTTCCCGTAATCAACCCGCCTGCCTGCTCTACATAATTAGGCTCCTCCCACGCAGCGCGGGACGCGCCCGGGCGAAGCCCGGCACAAGGACGTGACCGTTTGTGACCGGGTGAGGCCGGTCTGGGCCACCCCTCTTGGGTTTGTGACTTTGTGCACTTGTAGCCTGTTATATTTCAATAGGCATTTATTTTAACTATATCTGGCGTAAAAAAGTTTTTAAGATATATAGTAATTTTTGACTGTAGGATAATGAGTGTTATCTCTTAGTGCCTCATACTGTGTCATATATAGTGTTGTATTTGTTGGCGTCTGTCGACTGCACAGCACGTGTACCCACAATATCTACCCCTGTATGCATAGTAGCAAAGAATGGGGAAGAATAACCCTGTGGTATCTGCTCCTGCCCCAAAACAGAAAGCGGTTTTGAATCCTCCACTACCCAGTCTGACAGTATGCTGCAGAAAACCATTGGGGTGGTGGCTAATGCCATAGAAAGCACAGAACGCCGCTTCTCGCTCCCTGCTGGTTCTCTCCCCCCCTTGCCCTCTACCAACATATCGATGTTCACTATTAACTCCCAGGACTCGATATTGGCGCCATCCTTAGTTGCTATTCCAGGGGTCCATCATAATCCAACAACTCAGGATATAGCTCCTATGATGGACAATGCATCTCCAGAGTTTCTCCCTCTACCTACAAGGCTGTCACTGACCCCCACTGCTTTCCTAAATGAGGTCATTCCCGATCTTTCATCCCAGGTAGGGAATTTGGTAGACAATGGGTGCTGTGAAACGCCACTAACTCCAATCTCGGTCTCTGACTCGCGGCTAAGCTCAAGTAGTGACAGTCCGCGTGTAACAACCAGAGAGCAGAAGGCTAGGCGTAAGTCTAAACACACTAATAGGGAATGTCTACCTGCAAAAAATGCTAAGGGGAATGTAGGTGGTAATAAACAAAAGAAAGTGGTTGCTAAACAAAATGAAACAAAGGGGAAGAATGCTAATAGTAATGCATCTGATGCTGTACCCATTCCAACTAATGACAGAGTTCCACCAGCTGATGCATGATTTTGGGAGAGAATGGAGACCCTCTTTAAGAAACCCCCTAAAAATCTAGTAAGCAGTGGACTAACTAGCGGTACTAATGCCCCGTTGCCTAGTACCAGCCCTAACTTAGTGCGTCCTTCAACCTCTGTAAGAGAAACTCCCCTTATTGCCCACATCGAACAAATTGTGAAGTCCCTCATTTTGCCGGTACTCGAGAGAGTAAAAGTCTTGTCAGAAAGATTGGATCGCTTTGAACAAGGGACCCTTGATAACTTCTTTTCCATAAAGGCTTTAATTAAATTACTCTAAAAAAATAGCCATGATACAACTGAACAGAAGCGAATTCCACCGGTAGACCCCTTACAAATGGACAAACATGTATCCCTAAATCGAAAAGGCGCTTCTGGGCCCCAAAGTGGAACTAATTCCCCAGCGATAGCCATTACAACTCATAATGGCAGTAAACCAATAAGCCAATCACTGACTAAAGGAGATAGGGGAGCTCGTGACAGTGCACCTATATTGAGCCAGAAAGGTGAACATACTCGTAGTAACGTAGCGAGGCAGGGAAAAGATCAATGTAACCCACCCCAAAAGCCAGATCTGGTAGGCAGTACAGATACCAGTTCTATTCACATCAATTTGCCTCCTGCTTGTATGCCTTACATAGTTGTCCTAAAGGGAGTTCCACGGCTAACGCCCGGTAGACAAGAATCATACACCGAACTCAAAAATAAAACTACATTCTGGCTAAACAACAATAGACCCCTTCCAAGGCAACTTGATGGCCAGGTCCTCTTTGCTAGACGAGTTAGCTGGGTGGGCAGTAGGACCAAGGATATCCCAGGCGATTGTATCCTTGTAAATTTCAGGGATATGCGATTCGTAAGGTCCATTTGTAATCAACAGAACATGCATGATGGTAGTGGGATTGGCACTTATGAGCTGGGATACATTCACCCACAGCCTGCATACTGGCAGCAAAGACAGAGCAATGGGGAACCAACTTGGGGGAGGGCCTACAGGTGCTCCCCATATCTATCCAACTTCTGTCTTTGGCAGAGGTCCAGACCGTTATGGACTTGATGTTGGGTATTAACATAGAGATTACTCATTTACTAATCCCTTGCCTGTCTTCAATGGCAATGAAAGACCCCAGAGGCACTGGATCCCAACCAATTTCACGGGACCTCCTTTATCCCATTCAATCTCACCCCCCTGATGAAACTGAATCGGGGAAAAGGCTAGGGCTAGCACCTTTAATGGCTGAGAACAACAATTGTTGGAGTAATGAGGTGGAGGTATCAGCTAACAAGCCCAAGTCTGGGATTGGATCGATCAACGATCGGGACACCCGTGTTGGTCCCATAGGTACTTGTATCACCCCAGCAGCTCAATCTATTGTTCAGAGCAATGCCCCTTTGTTGCATGTTCCCCTCCCGCCGCGTTCGGCGACTGAGACTGTAGGAGAGCAATCGAATCTATTTAGTGTACCACTAAATTGCTCCCAGGGGCAAGTAGTGGCCAATACAATGATAAAAATTATTAGCTGGAACATAGCAGGTATTTCCAGGAAGTTAGATGTCCCAGACTGGAATACCCTGGTGGAGTCCTATATGATCTGCATCTTCCAGGAGACCTGGAGTCTGGAACCAAACCATAGAGTCGGCTACACTACTTATTTTTTGCCTGCGGTACCTACAACATCTGGGAGGGGTCACCCTTTAGGTGGGCTCCTTATTTGGGTGAGCATTTCCCTGGGTTGTAGCATCACACAAAGGCAATGTAGCTCACCAGACATTTTAAGGATCTCACTGAGAGGCCCCCATAGGGGGAGAACTCTCGAAATATTTAATATATATGCCAGGGGCACAAAAGCTGGTTCCCCATCCCCTACAATAACAATGTTAGAAAGTGAACTCAGAGATTGCCACAATGGTATGCAAGTCCTGGTCGCAGGGGACTTTAATTGTACATTCGAGCCCCTTGCGACAGAGGACATCTTGGATCTTACTGAGGATGATACTAGGAGGGGTATACCTACACTAGCAATTCAGCCAATAAAAAGATGGTCACAAAGGGCCATCCAGATGAATGCACTGACTATGGAGTTTGGTCTAAGAGCGGCAAATGGCAGAACTATCTCAGATCTTTCCTGGGCCGATACGTATAACAGGGTCAACCATTCATCAAGGATTGATTATATTCTCCTTGATCTAAGGCAATGGCAATTTGTGTAGGATATGGTAATATTACCCACTGTAGACAGTGATCACAACCTGCTCTCTTTGAGTCTAAATCACTTGTGGCCAAGCGAAAATGGCCCAGCTGTACCAAGTAAAGTAAAGTCCACCTCAAAAGTTTTTTCCATCCAATTGTGGAAGGCGCCTTAAGTGGCGCAAAGTTGCCCTGGATGAAGTGAAAGTCCAGACTATAGGAGCATTGCTGGTAGCCTCACAAAGTGAGATGGACACGACCCTCATAGATCACTGTGACCCCTCAAGGGTAACAGCAGCATTTCAGGATACCATTAAGTCGGTGGGAAACCAGGCGCCTTAAGTGGCGCAAAGTTGCCCTGGATGAAGTGAAAGTCCAGACTATAGGAGCATTGCTGGTAGCCTCACAAAGTGAGATGGACACGACCCTCATAGATCACTGTGACCCCTCAAGGGTAACAGCAGCATTTCAGGATACCATTAAGTCGGTGGGAAACCTATTCCTGGTACAAACACGAGGGGGGACCAAGAGAGGGCCTCAAAGGCCCAAGGGCAAACAGGGGTGGTACACATCTAAATGCAGAAAAAAGAAGTCTGCTATAATCAAGGCTGTTAAGGTGAAGTCGCAACCTTTGATTCAACAAGCTAGGAAAGAGTATAAGCTGGTGACGAAAACAAAAAGTAACTGTAGGTCTTAAACAAAGGAAGCTATGCACACGAGATTGGCTCGTTCTAATCATAAAAACTGCAAAAAAAGCTGCCGATAAGATCATGGTAGAGATGCAAACATTAGAGGGCCAGATCAGAACTACCATTTCAGGCAAACTGTTCACAAAACAACAAGATGAGAATAATAAGACAAATAAAGACTTCAAAGATAACATTTTATTCTCTAAACTGGAGAAATGTAAAAAAGACCTAGCGAAATTTGTCAAAGAGAAGATTTATCCATACACGAGCACCACCTATGTTCCCACACCATTCAATCGCGATGGAAGGAGGGGAGGCTCTACGTATGGAACATCCTCATCAGGTGAACCCTCCAGTGACTCGGACTCTACAAACTCAAACAGCTCACCCAATACAATCAGGGGCAGAGGTAATTGGAGACAACATAGAGGGCAAAATTATAATCAAGGCCAATTTAACCCGTGGTGGGCTCCAAATCCGTGGATGCCAGGACCTTACCAGTTTCCACCACAAATGGACCCGTATGGATCAGGACCTTTCCAACAAGGCCAGAATATGCCTCCTTTTTTAGGGTTTGGCCGAGGGAGGTCACGCTGCAGACGGCGGGCCCCTCAAGGCCAAGTACGATGGAATGTCCCGCCACAGGCAATAGGCCCCTGGAGCGGCAAACAAATACCTCAGGATCAGTCGACAACCAACACAGGGACAGCATCGTGATTAATCTGAGCTCACAGAATTTATCAGCACTAGAAGAGAATGTACTGAACCGAGGCCTCGGTTTTGTTGGAACTAACATTGGAGATCCCTTCCAGACCCAAGTCGAGATATCTAAATTCTTTAGGAAGGTGAGGCTCCACTTATTTTTCTCAAAAAATGATAATGACGAAAGGAATGATCAGAATACTGGTCTCAAAAGACCATCAACATTCAGTCCCGTAGCAGCTACTGTCCCAGCAAAAGTTACAACTTTTGAAGATGCAGTACAACATGATGTACAACGACTGTTTCAACAACCTCATAGACCCTTTATGAACATCCCAAAAGCTGAACAAGAAGCGTTGAAAAAACTTATGAAAGATCAATCAGTTACAATAAAACCAGCTGATAAGGATGGCGCAACAGTCCTTATGGACACAACTACGTATAGAGAAGAATGTTTACGCCAGTTGGGAGATGTACGATCTTATCAACCACTGACGGAAGACCCCACAATACAATTAACACAGACTATTGGACATATCGTAGAGGAGGCACTGGCAGAAGGGTGGATTACAGCCAATGAGGCTGCCTATTTACAAACTCCGCACCCAATAAGGCCATATTTTTACGTACTGCCCAAAATTCATAAAGTGCAGAGACCACCACCAGGCCGGCCTATAATCTCAGGCATTGGATCTCTTCTGGAACCGCTATCAACCTTTGTAGATACATTCCTGAGTCCGTTGGTCAAGTTAATGCCGACTTATCTGAAGGACACAAAAGACCTTCTCAGGTTGTTACCTGAGATAGAGTTCGATTCTACAACAGACCTGTTAGTGTCCTTTGATGTGGAGTCGCTGTATACCTCCATTCCCCAGAACGAAACACTGGAGGTAATTGAAACCCTATTAGGCGAACAAGAATTGGACTCCATCACACCCATCTCCGTGATTATGAGTTTGGCTACAATAGCCATGAAAGAAAACTTCTTCGAATTTGAAGGCCAATGCTTTTTACAAACATCGGGCACGAGCATGGGCAGCGTTTTTGCGCTAAGCCTGGCAAATCTGTACATGCACAAATTCGAACAAGACCATGTATTACATAACAGGAATCCGCACTTAACATCAGTGCGCCTCTGGAAGAGATACATTGATGACATCCTGGTGGTGTGGCGAGGGTCACTGCCTTCTCTTCTGTCATTTCATGACTGGCTTAACAATCAGAACGGATTTTTACGCTTTACAGTGGAACATAACCAACATTCACTAGCCTTTCTCGACCTACTAATTACAGTGACATCGGAAGGTCTCAAATCCGAGTTATATAGGAAGCCGATGGCTCGCAATTCCCGTCAGTCAGTCAGAAATACTTTTATTTGATCTTGTTAAAAATCATAAAAGAGTGGAAGAAGTTCAATGATACAAACATGTTAAAAAAAACAAATGCATAATTAGATAAATTGATGAGGGTTAAAAAGGTGCTAAAAAAAATGAACACACTGCTGTCATGACCTGGATAATCATCCATAGATAATACATTAGATAAAACTTTCATAGTAAAAGGAAATTTTGAACAGTGAGAGGCGGTACTGTACACCAGGGGCCCAGAAATTATGTTGGTGCAAGAGAAGAACAAGGGTCCAAGCGGTCTTAACTGGACCACTCCAGTTCATTCTTGTTTGTTGTCTAATTCTTTGGCTGCCATTTTCCAAAGCATAATGGCTTTGCTAGAAAGTTCAATGGAGTGGCCTCCAAGACCTTGTATGACTGCGGCTCTGCATGTCCGTAGCTGATTTTTTATCAGCAACTTGCGGAGGACCCTTTTCCGAATTTCTAGAAGTGGGGGGCAGATGCATAGAAGATGTAAGAGGCTCTCTTCTCCTGGTCCACACAGCCAGCATTCTTTTGTTAACCATACTTGTTTCCATTTTGGGGTTAGGTCCTTCGTGGGAAATGACCCCAACCGTAACATAGTCAGATAATGCTTTTTATGTTGTGAGAAGTGATCTAACAAGTGTGGTTGTGGTTTGAGCAACTGATAAGAACTAATCACTGCCCAAGCGTGTTTTTTCTTTGAGAATGCAGTTTAGTCCATTAGCTGTGAAATTTGTTTGGTTGCGCTGTTTACTGCCTTTTTGAAGCCAGAGAGGGAAGTATTTATGTGCCATGCCCCTTCGAGGTGTAAGTCCTTGAGTGAACCTTTTAGGACCGTGGCGATGGAATTATTTAGCCTCGCTTGCTTTTCGATTTCTTCCCAGCAGGAGTGGGCTAATGTGTTATCTTCTGCTTGCCTCATCCGCCAATAGTATTTGACGACCGCCCCTTGTCTGGCTGGTTTCTGTTTTTTAGCCCGTAATCCAGTCGAATCTGGGCTTGAGAAATGTGCTGGGTTATTGAGAACAACCTCTTGAAAAAGCTTGATTGGGCTTGGTTAAGGGCGGCTGCATCTATTGTATGCATTATTTCTGACCCGTATGATATGGTTGGTATGAATTTGGCTGCGATTACCTTCAACACGTGCCCTGTTGAGCAGCCTTTTAATTTCCTGTATAAAATTTTGAAGGCGTAGAGAAGTTGTTTTGCTTTCGTTCTCACTTGATTCAGCTGATGTTTGAAGTTAAGGTTTTGATCAAGATGAAACCCTAGATATTTGTAAGATTCCACCTGGGTTATTGGTTTGTCACCCAGGTTCCAGATGAATTTGCCTTTTGACCCTTTTTTGTGATGTTTTGAGAAGCACAGCACCTTTGTTTTCTTGAGATTAATTGTTAATTGGGATACAATGGTGTAGGCTCCTAGTTGGGTATTGATCGTTGAAGGCCTATTGGTGTTTGTTATAGAAGGACGATATCATCTGCGTATTGAAGGCTAGTGATTGGTGTTTTGCCCAGTTTTGGGGGGTCGGTTTGGACTTGTTGGAGGTATTTCTCGAGGTCGGCGGTGTAGATGTTGAAGAGGCAAGGGGCCAGCACGCACCCCTGTTTCAGCCCGTTTTTAGTTTGGATCTTACTTGTTATGCTGCACCCGTCTCCTTTTTTTTTATTTGGACCCATGTATCCGAGTAAAGGTTGATAATTGCCTCCAAAAGTTTTGTTGGTGCCCCCAAGCTTTGCATTTTGGCTCATAGCTTTGCCCTCTGTACTTTATCGAATGCTGCTTTGAGGTCAATAAAGCAGGCATAGAGGGAGCGGGATTTGGCCATGATTTGGCTTGATTGGCTAGGAGTGTGACCGCAGAGATGTTGGTAAGGGTGCCCATTCCAGGCCGGAATCCTGTTTGTGTGTTTGGCATCAAGTTTGTGTGGCTCACCCAGTCTTCTAGATCTGTCAGCAGGTTTGAGGCGTAAATCTTGGCATCAACATCGATGAGTGCGATCAATCTGTAGTTGGCAGGATCTGAACTTGGACCAGATTTATATATGGGATTAGGGATGCTTTCTCTCCAGGAGTCTGGAACCGTACCTGACGATAGTGCATGTGTGAATAATGGAGTGAGGATGTCGGACCAGAATAGGGGATCAAGCCGGAATAATGCGTTAGGCAGTCCGTTAGGTCCTGGAGCTCCTTCAGGCCTTAAATTTTTTATGGTTTTAAGGACCCGATCTTGGGAAATCTGCAGAAGTGGTTCTGGCAGTTCAATCGTAGGTGTATCACAAGCTATTACTGCAATGGGGATTTCCTGATTTGTGGCTCCTGAAGGTAGGATGTCATTATATGTTTGCTCGATGTATGCTTTCCAGATGTCCTCCATTACGTCAGAGTTGAAGTGCCTGTTCTTGCCGTTCGATAGCTGGTTAATTATATCCCAGAAGAGGTTAGAGTCTTTTTGGTTGCTGGCATGGAGGAGTTTTGCCCAGAGTTCTTCTCTGAAGGCTTTCTTGGCTACCTTGGATTCTCTTTTGAGATCTTTTCTTGATTTTGATATTAGTGAGAGAATGTCCTGAGTGGATTCTGGGCCTCGAGTTCGCAAATGCCTTAGATGTTTATTCAATTGTTTTTTTTGTTTCCTTAAACTATTGGTGAACCACCCTACCCCTTCTGGTCTGCCTGGTTTGCGGCCATTTTTTGAGAATTCTTTGTTTAGGTCTTGAGCAAAGATTTCCCAATTCCCTTTTGCAATACAACAGCTGTCATCCTAAGTCTTTGCGTGACAACTTGCCTTTTGGGCAGTTCTTACGTATACAGCGAAACTGTTCAACAAAAGAGGATTTTATCAAATATTCCAAGGAATTGGAAGGACAACTGGAAGACAGGAACTATCCTAAACAACTTATTAAACGTTCCAAAAAGAGGGCAGCTAATAACAACCGGGAGGCCCTACTTGAGCCTTCCATTCCGGAGGAGCCAAATCAAAAAATGACCTGTGTCAACACTTTTAGTACAAGATCCAATGCAATCCAGCGTATAATTCGGAAACATTGGAAGATCCTGAACACAGGAATCGACTCCCTCGAACAGCCTTTATTTGCCTTCAAACGAGGAACTAGCCTAAGAGACCTTTTGGTACACACCAGACCACCAACGAGGGAAGTTCACCAAGTGGGCACACTGTGGAAGATGCCACCAGTGACTGGACACCATCCTTGCGAGAACTGTGCAGCATGCCCGCAAACGAAGCGTTCTACAACAATAGACATAGGGACTAGTCGCCCCTGGGAGCAAAGGCGTTTTACGAACTGCAATAGCAGCCAATTAATATATCTCATTACCTGTCCGTGCTCATTGAGGTATGTCGGAATGACTACCCGCAAGATAAGAACTAGGATTTCTGAGCATAAAAGCACAATAAGGTGTAAAAAAACAGGCAACCAGATTAACCAACCACTTTTTAGAGGTAGGTCATAAACCAACAGATTTTGAATGGACTGTGTTGGAACAACCAACTATTCCTACACATATAACTGATGTGTCCAAACATCTATTCAAAATAGAGCAGAAATGGGTGTACAAACTAAATTGTGATAAGGCTGGTCTGAATGAGGACATCCCTTGGATGTCGCTCTGAAACATAACTGCGAGACTAGAGCACCTGTTTCAATACACCCACTCTCTAATTGAGTAATATGATATCAGTCGTCCTTTGAGCATAAACAATGTAATGAATAAACTGCTTAAGACGTACTGATATGTGAATGATATCATCCTTTCTGTCCTTGCCATGTGTTAATCCATAGACACCCTGTCAATATGGCAATGTATACATACCACTAGCTATTAATGAGTGTTATTATAAATCTTTGTAGTACTCTAGCACAACACTGCCGACACTCTATTATCAATATCAAGGCGTTATACATTTTAAGTAAGATCTATCTGTTCTATAGCTAGAATATATTCATCTAATCGTAGCGAAGAATCATCACGCTCCTGATGATGATCCGCTAGTGCTAACTACATTTCCCATGTCTCCCAGTCGCACTTTGATGACGTCTCTTGCACCCAATGAGAACCTAGGAGGAACGAATAAGGAAGTTGCGCTACCCTCCCGCGGTACCTCCCCAAACAGCCCGGTTGGCTGCTAGGAGTACCGACGGACAGGTAAGCGAGGACTAGGGCTCTTCTAAAATAATAAACTTTGAGTAGTATCAGCGCTCAAACAAACTTGTTAACATCGGCTATAGTTGAGCGTGAGGCTATGTTCGTTCGAGCGCGAAAGATATTTGTTTACTTTATGCTCTCAAGACAATCGCGTCTCCTTTAACGCGATACGATAACACCTACATATGGCACACTGGCCTTCTTCCTTCTGCCCTTAACAAAACAGCTTCACGGGGGCCGAAAATGGGTATGGGACGATGTCCCGCTTAGCGTGAGGCAATGATAGCTTTATGCTTTTGGTAATAATCGCGCTTCTTGAACATTAAAACTCGACATTGGAGAGTAATGGTCTGGCCCTCTATCTATGTCGGCAGAATTGTATTAAAAATAACATACAGAATAAGAATCCTATTACACTAACTAATGGGAGACTCTTCAGAAGATGCTAAGTATAACTTTATATAACCATTTTGACTAATGAGGAGTGCTCGGGAGAGTAGACTATCTCACCGGCTATTCTTATTAGAATCAATCAATCAAAAGAGTCGTTCAATCCGTTGAGCAGTCACAATATCTGCCACAACTAATTTTTTCTATACTTTAGAGCGGTGCCCCATTGTCCTGAGCTGCTTGCCAGGTGAGGTGATGCACGTTCCCCTTGAAATCAAGGTGAGCCTATGGTTTATATTACAGAGTTGATTATAAACAAGGGGTAACTGACCTCATATAAAAAGAACAATAATCCAGTCAAGTTAGTGATAACCCATACTAATGATGGTTTGTTATCCTACTCTGTTCTTTTGTTTGTCTATGTTTGTGTGTCTTGGTGACTTTATCATCTGGATTTCTTCTACCTACTCAGGAGGACTACCAGAAATGAACAGGTGACCTTTACCATTGTTGTTCACATATGATTGTAATTTTTTTTCACTTTTGAGCAGTAGCATCAAAGTTAATGGGTCCTGAAGAAGCGGTAGGCACCAACTTGGGCTTGTAAATATCCGCAGAAACATGTCGACCAGTAAACCCAGTCAGAAGTTATTTGTTTGAACCATCTGACTTTTTTGCACTCTTCTGTTTTTAGTCTTGGAAGTGCACGACTTCAGAATAAAGTTAGTATTGCACTCTCCAATTTTATCAAGAGCACATTTATTCTTTTCATTTATCACCTATGCACTGCTTTTCAGTTACTTGCAGACAAGCATCCACCAATCATCCTGGATATACATCTTAAGAATAAGCCATCCCTAATATAATACCTTAAGAGGTGGCTGAGACATGGATTGCTTACTATGTGAAGTAGACCAAATGATGAATTGGGCGGCACAGAATGAGTAACTGATGGACACTTTTCACATGTGGTAAAATGTCCGGTTTTTGCTCCTTGTAGTAAGCACCTTTTATAGTCCTCTAGACACACACATAGCTTCCTTTGTTTAAGACCTACAGTTACTTTTTGTTTTCATAGCTTGTTAGGGGGAGTGTAACTGTTGAGGTTGGTAAATATTCCCTCGGCCCTCAATCTACCTTTTCTGTTTTTGTATAAGCTGGTGACAACAAATGCTAAAAAGGAGCGGGAGGACCAGTACTGGCAAACACTAAAAGAGGCCAGCGCTGGGAGGGATGCGGGTCGCTTCTGGAACATCATAAGAGCTAGGAATAGTTCTGATAGCGATCTTATTACGTGTAATATTACCGGCCAGGCATGGTTTGATCACTTTTCGAAATTGTATACGTGCCAGCAAGGAGCTGCTAATGATCCTGCTCCATGTAATCTCCATATATCCCCAGGAAAGGTGGTACTTGAGAGAATCCTACAATGGGCTCGAGAAAATGAGATTCTCTCTGACTATCAAGCGGGTTTCAGGGCTGGCACTGGAACAATAGAGCAGGCTTTCAGAGTATTGCTAATTTATTGGAAAGTGGTTGTTATAGGCAAAGGCAGTCTTTACCTCGCGTTTATTGATCTAAAGACTGCCTTTGACCTTGTGCCACGGGACCGCCTTTGGGGAGTGGTGTCCGATATGGGGATTCCCTCTAATAGTTTGTCAATCCTAGTGAGGCTTCACGAAGGAAACTTTGCGCAAGTGAGGTGGGGCACGAGGGCCAGAAAACCAACAGAATTCCAGTGGAGAGAGGGGTCCGCCAGGGATGTGTTCTTGCTCCCACTCTTTTTTCGCTATATGTGAATGGAGTGGTTGAGCACTTGCTGGAAAAACCATCTGATGCGCCATCCCTGGCAGGCGAGCGAATTCCAACCCTCTTATTTGCTGATGATACGCTTTTAATATCTAAGACCCCAGTGGGCCTCCAAAGCCTCCTTGATAATTTCCAGGCCCTTTGTATCCAACGTGGGCTTGTAATAAATACAGACAAGACAAAGTATTTGGTGTTGAACCCCCCGAAAAAACTTGGGCGACCCCCAGCACTAAATTACGTATCCCTGGAAAGGGTCACTGTATTTGATTACTTAGGTATACGCATTTCAGATACCATGCAGTGGACCCCACATCTTTGTAAAATGTTGTTAAGCCACAAGAGGGTCACCGGGCGCTCCTTAAGGAACAGCGCTCCTCCTCAATCAGACCGATTGCCCCTGTCATTGATATTTACAAAGCATAGGGAGTCAGTTCTGCCCTTTACGGGGCAGAGTTGTGGGGTATCTCCAATATAGATCAACTGGTAAGGTCCGAAAATAAGTTTTTAAGGTACCTTATGTCACTCCCGCAGAGCACCCCAATGACACCCTTGCTACTCGATTTAGGATGCCATTCTATTAATGATCTGGCAAAAGTCAGGCCGTTGCTCTTATGGGCCCGGCTATGGCAAGTGCCGGAACTGGCAAAGTATGCGAAGGGGTTATCAGAAGTAATGTCGATGGCGGGATGGCGTAAAATAAAATGGCTAAAAGATGTAAAATTTCTACTTTGCAAATTGGGCCTAAACAAAGCCTGGGCAAGTAGGTCCTCTCCCCCGAAGGCAACTTTAAAGATCCTCTATTGGAGATGGGTCGCATCTAGAACCAGCACTGACCCAACCCGTGGCAGATTAACGGAAGAGTTCCTAAGGTTTAAGGATGTGGCATTTTGGGATCCCTACTTGGATATTGTTTGGAAATCTGTTGATAGGGCTTTGTATTTTAGATTTAGGGTTGGGGCGCTTCCAGTGCGCGCTTTAACTGCTCGCTGGAAAGCCCCGTCCCAAACAACACCATTCTGCCCTATCTGTAAAACTAGAACAGAATCTGTTGCTCACATCCTGTTTGCCTGTCCGGCATATGCGTCGCCGAGGAAAAGCTGGCTTAAACCAATATGTCGGCTGTTGGGCACTAGGCACCATAATGAGGCACTTCGTAATTTGATGTCTGACACACGGTCACTGTATGTTTGTGGTCTCTCGAAGTTTTTATCATGGGCATGGTCCATCAGGACAAAAAGGCTTAAACAAAATGTTTAATTTGGAATTTCTAATGAACATGGTCAAATTGTGATGTTATTTTTAATGTGTAAATGTATTTTATAAAATGTGATGCTTTTAAGATATGTATTTATCGAATAAAAGCCTTCTACTACTACTACTTAGTTTAGCTAGCTATAACTTGTGCGCCCGCAATGCACTGCTGATGTCACATATTACATCACTCATGACATGGTCAGTGACATCACTGATGACATCACTCTTGACATCTCAAATGGCATCACTCATGACATCACTCACGTGATAATCTGATACACAAACTGATGCTCTAATATAAACTTTGATACACCCATTCTAAAATGCAGACTACTATTTTTGAAACCATACACACAAGAATGCCATATATTACATACCACTCACTATTTCCTAGGTCTACACACACATCCAGTCACTTGTACTTGTAGTTACTCATCAATACAGGACTATAATATGCACTCATACATCTATACACACAGTCACACTATGCCACTCATCCGTAGAGTTACTCACACACCTTGTCAGTAAAGCAAAGAATCAATCACATACCCATTTACTCATGTATACAGTCATACACACCAACTTCGTTATTTTTAGACATACCACATCACTTATTTATACAGATACTAACAAATATTTACTGTCTTATACAATCACTGATAGAACAGACACTTATTTATACACGCACTCTTCAAATAACTTAGTCTCACGTATACTTATTTATATACTCCAACGCTCTCATATAGTGCCTTAAAACATATGTAGTTAGTCGGAGATATACCACTGAGACATTCATTCACTCACCAACACACCCATACACACACTAACCCACCCATACAGTCCTTCTCAGATGCACTTTTTAATCCATACAACCACTGAATCGCCCACAGACATCTATGCACAGACTCATACACCCCCTCACGCACCCACCCACACACGCACCCACCCACACAGACACTCAGGGACCCATACAGATACTCAGACAACAAATCAATAACCTATATAGACACTCATGTAGCTATTCATCAACCCATGCAGTTGCTTACACACCAACGGAGAGACTAATACAGACTTTTTATCAGTTTAGTCACTAACCCATGCATTCAGTAAGACACGTTCACACACTTTTACAGTCAGTCACGCACATACAAAATAATTCCTTTAGGCACTTCATTCTTCAATACACCTTGGCATATATATATAAAACATATTTAACCTTTACAGAAACACACATTCACTGGAGGATGTCATGAGTGATGTCATGAGTGATATCATCAGTGATGTCATTTGAGATGTCATGAGTGATGTCACTGACCATGTCATGAGTGATGTATTATGTGACATCAGCAGTGCATTGTGGGCGCGCAAGTTATAGTTAACTCAACTAATTATAACAGGCGAATTACTCTGGTTTTATGAGTCAATTGTTCAACTAACTATAACGTCCATAAAACCTATGTTTTTTTTAGTGAATTTCTAAGGTTTTTTAAATGCTAATTCCTAACTATAACTTCTCTGAAACTTTTGTTTTTTTAAGTAAAAAAAACATAGGTTTCATGAGTGTTATAGTTAGCTGGACATTACACTCGTACAAAACAATAGAAATTCCTCCGTTATAGTTATTTGTACTAACTATAACTCGCAAACATGCAGTGCACTGCTGATGATGTCACATATTACATCATTCATGACATGGTCAGTGACATCACTGATGACATTGCTGATGACATCTCAAATGACATCACTGATGACATCACCTAGTGAATGTGGTTTTGTTTGAAATGTACATATATATTTTATTTATATATATATATATATATATATATATATATATACATCAATCTGTATTGAATGAGTGGATACATAACTGTCTGGAAGGAGGATTTAGTAGCTGTCTGACTGTTTAAGTGAGTAATTAAGTGTGTCTCACTAAATAGATGGGTTATTAACCAAACTATGTGAATGTGTTTATCACTGTCTCTGTTGTATAACCTGATGCAGCAATTGGTCACTAACTACATGAGTGTCTATATTAGTTATTGATTAGTTGGCTGAGTATTTGTAAGGTAGACTGAGTGTATCTGTGGTTGGGTGGGGGAGTTGTAACTCTATGCATAGATGTGTGAGTGGTTGATTGTCAAGGCATATGGGTTTAGGAGTGTTTATGGAAACAGTTGTTTGGGTGTCTGAGTATGATTATTTGTGTGTTGGTAAGTGAATATTTGTGTCAGTGGTACATCTACAATAAAGTAGAAAAATAAAAGGCATTGTATGTGAGAGTTGTTGTATATAAATAATTATACGTAAGAGTCAGTGATTGTGAGAGTAACTGTATGAATGCGAGTATAATTGTAATAGTGATTTTTTTAACACAGTAACTGATTTACTATGTGTATGTATAAATCAGGTGTTGTGTGCATAACTGTGTAGGTGAGTACATGTAAGTGTTATTGATTCTTTTCATGAGTGAGTAGCATCACTGCATAACCGACTAGGATGACTGCTGATGTGTCAATGTCTATATATGTGTATGAGTACATTTGATAGTGTTACCATTGATCAGTGACTGCATGTATAAGTGATTCTGTGGGTGAATGGACAGTTGTGTGTGTAGACTTAGGAATCAGTGAGTGCGTATGTAGTTACTGGTATGTGTGTGTCAATGCTTTCAAATATGGTACTCTATATTTTACAGTGAGTGATCAAAGGTTATACTAGTGTGTGATGAGGTGTATCAGATTGTCACGGGGATGATGTCATTTGAGATGTCAGTGATGTCATCAGTGATGTCACTGACCATGTTATGAATGATGTAATATGTGACATCCACAGCAGTGCATTGCGGGTGCGCGAGTTATAGTTAGCACAACTAACTAAAACGGAGGAATTTCTATGCTTTTGTACGAGTAAAATGTCCAGCTAACTAGAACACTCATGAAACCTGTTTTTTTCAGTGAATTTCAAAGGTTTCTTAAATGCTAATTTCTAACTATAACGTCTCTGAAACCTATGGTTTTTTCAGTGAATTTCAAAGGTTTTTTAAATGCTCATTTTTAAGTGCAATTGTAATTATGCCTATTTTTATGTACTGAATTTCTACAGTTTTTTAACTGTTTATTTATAAATATTTTATTTATTTTTCTGAAAATTGCAACAAATTTTTTTTTACAACTGAAATATTTTAAATTATTTTGTTTTTTTGTATTTCAATTAATTTATATAATTTTCTTTTTAAATTTTTTTTCCAAATTTTTTTGGGGAGTTGCGCACCCAAAGCGTTTTTTTATCGTGGTCTAGCACAACCAAAACACGAGTGTAATCAATATCACTTTGGTGCGGCTCACTTCCCGTGCCTGTCGTCCAAAGGCACAGTTCAGGTCCAATACTTTTATCCAAGGGCGGAAGGCGCACTCATTGAAATATGACAAAGACAGTCTTTTTAGTCCAAAGGGTTCACTTCTTCATTTCGGTAATTATACCATGCAAATCATACAGCCAACGCGTTTCGTTCCGTGATGGAACTTCGTCAGGGCTGAAATGACCATAAAAAATACATAAAATTACACACTGTAATTACACAAAACATACATACACAAGAACAATCACAAACAGCACAGAATGGGATTTAAAAACATAACCTGATTTTGATAGAGCAGAAATATTAAAACTTGCTATCTATACACACTTATTACTTCATATACAAAGGAACATATGAAATAGCAATGTGTCTGTATATACAATGCTCACACATCACATTTATAAGCCAATTGTGAAAACAAAACACCAAAAAAGTGTGCTAAAAAAAGTACAAGTGACAGCCAAGTTATTCATGCGACTAAGTTCATCATGTTTCCTAATAACTTGCTTGTGATCCTTAAGAAAAGTTCATGATGGTGGCTAGGAAATTTAAGTAAATGCCACATCCTATGTGAAGAAGGAAAGATTGATCTAAAAGTATAGAACATAAGAAAAACAGAAAAAAAAGAAGGAAAAGAAGCCAAGAATGGAACAGAATAAAAATCAACATATTCTGCAGCGTAAGGATTAGACGTATCTAGAGCAACACTATGCAAAGCTATGTACAAACACAGATCCTAGGTGTCGGGAGGATGGGACAGGATCAAAGAATACGCAAGGTATTCTTATACCAAAACATTACTGTACACCGAATGGGCTAGACTCTCAATTCATAAGTAGTGTAGGTGTGACTGAAAGAATGTAAGCTATCCACTCACCATGAAAGTAACTGTGTCTGATCCACTAGTAAAACAATGAATATAGTGGAAGTCTCTGATAATTGCCACCTGCTCCAATTTGCGATAAACGATAAAATTAAGCTGCAATCAAAATTCAAAGAACATATTTTTAGAAAGAGGCGGCCTTAGTGAGTGCCCTTGACTGATGGCATGTAATTCATAATCAACGATGGGCGGACAGTTCAATTTCATATATATTGTCAAATAGGAGAGTAACAAGCAATGTCACACGAACGATACGGTTGCATGGAAACTGACCAATAGGAAGAAACCTATCGTAAAGCCTAAGGAGCATCCTTATCTCAATCGACAGTACCCGAAACTCAACAAAAATAAGAGGAGTGTCAGATAAGCTATGCCCTACCCTTACACCCATACGTGCAATCAGATAAAGTTACTCTCACCTTGCCACAATTTAAGTCCAATGATGCGTAGAAAGTGCATGAAGAGGCATATATAGTCAGCCCCTGCAAAAAATGATGCGAAAACATATTTCCTTTAGATTGTTAATTCCAAGCTGAAGCCAAAAACCTGTTGGGGGACTCGAATGTAGTGCCCAGTCTCACCTTGTGGAGTAATATAATCAGGGATAAATAATATTCAACCCAAGGAATGCCCTTTATTCAGCTCCCACGTTGTAATGAAGGCTGTTAAAATATAATTGAGACAATCGATGTTATGTGAAACATAGTCTCATCTATGGATATCCCCCCTGAGTGGATGTGAAAAGCACGGCCAGAAACGCCACACACAAATTGCATCCTTAATCAATATATGGCAACCAGTCTCACATTGCGGAGTAATGTATCCCAGGATAACCAAAATTCAACAGAAGGTATGCGCTTTATTCGGCTCCCGTGTAGTAGTCAAGGCTGCCAAAATATAATTGAGAAAATCGATAGGAAATATATGATTCAAAGTTTTATCTAAAGATATCCCCCTTGAGTTGATGTCGCAAGCACGGCCAAAAATAGCTGCACATAAATTGCATCCTGAATCAATACGTGACGATAATCACATAACCATAGCGGCTACTTGTGTCTTCTACCCGAGCCCATTAATAAGATAGAGCTATTAATCTTACCTGGCGGAATATAATATCCAGGCATACATATGTGATGAAACAAAGGAAGCGCTTAATTTCGGCTCCTGTGCGGCAATGCGAGCTGTTAAGAAATAAGCAAGAGATACATATGATCGATCAGTACCTCAAGCTATATACGAATCTTTACAAATAACATGTGTATGGTCAGTAAGAAGAGCCACTAACGTAACTCAGGTTGGAAAAACCGAACTGTCCAAGAGATCAAAAATGCACGAAGGATCACGACTAAGTCGCACCTCCCCTTACCCAGTATTACCAAGAATGTGCCCCAAAATTAATAATGAGGAAATTGCCCAAGGATGAAAAAAGCACTCTAGGTCACCGCTAAGTAGCATATCCCCTTACCCAATGTGTCCGTAATCGAGACCCAAATTAAACATCCCAAAAACAGCTGCAACCGTGCCGTCCACCATCCGAAATGCAGACCGATCTGCTTCTTACCTTAATCCAATACGACATCCCCCGGCATAGTAACAAAGAGAGAGCAGTCGGTAAACTCGCCCCTCCTTCCATATTTAAAGCCAAAATTTTCCCGCGAGAACAGACCTCACAATTAATGGCGTCAGTGAAAGCGAGGACGTATTCGGAACCGCCGAGATCGGAGCGGAGAAATAAAGGGCGGACTCACCAAAAGGCAAAGCCTTCCTTCCTTAAAGTCTACTTTATGTCAGCCATTTTGTAATCAACAAATCACCGGCCACAGTAGTGGCGGCCATATTTTAACATCCAATGTGACAATACGAACAATAAACGAAAAACATATATTAAGGAAGCATGGGACTAAGTATAATTGTCCTCTCCCAACCAATAAGAACAAAAAGAGCCTTAGAGATGATAAGAGCGCCCATAAGTTTATCGCAAAAAATAATAACCTTTGTATTAAACAGAAAAAAGAAACAATTTAACCACATTGACGGTCCCTACACTGTGCCGTCAAACAAATCTGCCTGCAAGCGCAATCCAATGGAAAAATTTGGTACATCCTAGGCCCAAGAGAAACTATTATAATCAATCAGGCATGTCATTGGGATCATAAAACGAACCCCGGTATCGTGTACGAGATGGAAAGGGATAGGGAAAAGGACAGAATAAAAACTGACAAGATGAACAAAGTTCTAGAGGCCACGTTCAAATGGCCATATCCGTAGAATAACTCAACATATCATGATAAACCAGGTATAAATTATGGTATTTGCTATACAGAGTTACATCTGTTCTTACCATTACCTGAACAATACTTGTATGTATCACCTCGATAGATATTTACATGTAGAATTGACTGGTTCACAGATGGACAAACTTCATATGGCTATACCAGTGAAATAAACAGAGTGCAGTGTCGAACCTAACGATACTGAGCCCTTGGTGGCACTCCTGTGGGAGACGGGTGTCTCTTAAGTTATTGGCTTGTGATCCGTTTCAATGTAAACAAAACCAAAATTTCGTTGAGGTTCATCAAGTGGTTTATTCAATTGTGATCATTCAAGATTAATATCATCTGAACTTGATCCATACACAACAACGTCTTTTATGCGTGTAACAATTCATCCGATAATGAGAAGCATGTCCCAATGCATTTCGGGCCTCGTGCCCTTCGTCAGGGGACTGGTACACAATCTAAAAACAAAATCTATATTGCATTCATGAGTGGAAGCTCAACCTCTCAATCGTGTAAACGGCGTTACATTAAAGGGTGTGATTGCATATTACGAAAACTATGGTGAAAGTATAAGCTTAAGTGAACAACGTGTGCGGTTTAAAAGGATAAATATGGGTAATCTGTCGAAGTGATGGTGTGCGTTTCAAATGAATGTGAAGTGGGAATGAGAAATGGGATGCAATGTTCGTGAAAAGGGCTTCCGTATGCAGGTGAATGATGTGCCACCTGTGTTGGTTAAGGAAAGTCGGGTGCTCAGACCACATGCACTCTCAGTTGAAAAGACGGTGGAAGGCCAAGCAGTGACTCTTACCGGAGGAGGTTTACAGGTCGCGTCTGTCCATGTGGATGTCCGGTGTGTATTAAAAAGGGGAGGAGTGATGTCGTCAATGTCATGGAAACTGACTGTGGACTATCGCAGTCGTGGTGGGTAAATGATAAAAATTGGTGAATGTTCTAGGTAACTTTACGGGACCGCGGCGGTGGTTCCAAGGGGATGCAAAATACGTGTTAAAATGAAGCCGGGGAAAAAATAATGTCCATAGATGTTGGGACGCGTGTCGTTGATCGGAGTCAACAAACTAAAAGGAGGACTTACCGGGGTGGCCATCTTGGAATGTGTGTTACACACTCGAATGTTAATAAAGCTATGGATTTAGAGCCAGCGATAGTGTCGAATGGTTGGAGAAAGGCACATGGAAACCCTAAATAGAGGATGTCTAACGACAGTGTACTTAGGGTGAGGGCTGTATAAACGAGTAAATCGGAAACAATTATGTGAACAAATCATAAAAGACAGTGTGACATTGTTAGTGGTCCTCCAATAATCATCAATCTAAGATCAATAAAGGAAAGGTTGGAAAGGTAGGTAAAGGAGAAGAAAGAAAGAAGAAAAAGGAAAAGTGTGAGGAAGAAAGAAATTGTAAATAGGGTTCAGAGGGAAATATACAGTTGATTCAAAAAGAAAAAACGTTATAGGAAACAACTATATTCGATCCTGTCATTCAACCCTTTGGGTTGGCACGTGTTAAGTCTTTTAATCCAGATAATTTTGCGCTGCAAAAGTCTCTTTCTGTTATCAGTCCCCTCTCTGACCAGTACAATCTCCAAAACAAGGAATCTTAATTGGCTTACGTTGTGTTGATGGGAAGTAAAGTGTGCAGCGAGTGGTGATTTGGTATGGTATGGTATGGTAAATGGTATTTATTGAGCGCACGTTCACCTACGGTATCTTGGTGCTAGGATGGGCGAGCTGTCTAAGCCTGGTCTGGGGAACTCAGTTGAATGCAGACGAGAAGAGCCAGGTTTTCAAGGATTTTCTAAAATGAGCATGAGAGGGGAGAAGACGCAGTGCAAGGGGGAGGGAGTTCCAAAAGAGAGGGGCCTGTGAGGAAAACCGCAATCCTCCATGCTTTTTCTGCCTAAAGGAGCAAGGAGTGAGGAGATTGTGAGTGGATGAACGGAGGTCGCGCTGAGGAACATGTCGATGTAAGAGGGAAGAAATTAATGCGGGTCCCTGAGAGGAAAGAGCTTTGTGAATCAGGCAGGCAAGTTTGAAAAGGCTGCGCTGGGCCACTGGGAGCCAATGAAGGCTCTTTAACAGGGGCTTCGTGTGAGTGGATTTGGGCAATCCATAGACCAACCTGGCTGCCTGGTTCTGAATAAGTTGGAGACCTTTTACTTGATATGCTGGGATACCCACGAATAGTGAGTTCGCATAGTCAATTTGCGAGATGACCAATCCCAGGGTGACCTGAAATAGAACTTCGTGGGTGAGGAATCTGCTGATTTTCCGTATGCGACGCAGATGATAGAAGCGAGTGGAAACCACAGTCTTAATTTGTGCCCTCATTGAAAGATCTTTGGAGATAGTAACCCCTAAGCTCCTGACAGTGTCAACCGGAGATGGAGAGGGACCAAGTGAGCGAAGCCAGAAGAGCGAGCTCCAGGGATTGTCGTGGGGACCAGTGAGAACTAACTCAGTTTTGATAGGATTAAGTTTTAGTTGATTATGATTCATCCAGGAGCTTATAAAATTCATTACAGAGCGGACATGTTGTATAGAGGACGGAGAAGAATCAATACTGAAGATGATCTGAAGGTCATCCGCGTAGTTGGAAATGGTGACCGTTTTCTGTTGAAGCTCCGAGATGAGGGGGCGAATATAAAGATTAAAAAGAAGTGGTGAGAGCGAGGAGCCCTGCGGGACTCCACAGGTAAGATGTTTTTTCACTGAGGAGAAAGGTGGAAGGGACACTGCTTGGGTACGATCCTGAAGAAAGGCGGCGATCCACTTCAGTGGTAACCCCTGGGTGTCGAACGCCGCCGACAAATCCAGGAGCACCAAAGCCTGAGAGATGTTCTGATCCGCCCCCCTTCTTAACTCCTCGTGAACGGCCATGGCGATAGACTCAGTGGAATGCTGGGGTCTGAAGCCGGCCTGATGGGGGTCAAGGAAGTGAGAGGATTCAATAAAGCTGCTCAAGCAACTACCCACATAGGCTTCCAAGACTTTACCCAGGTAGGGAAGGAGGGAAATTGGACGAAAGTTGGAAGGAATGTTGGGATCTGATCCATGTTTATTCAAAATTGGAGAGACCACCGCCGTTTTAAAAGAAAGGGGAACCACTCCGGAGGAAAGGGAATTGTTCAGGAGGGCTAAAGGGGGGGTGGGGATATTATGATAAATCTCACGACTGATATCAGGAGGGCAACAATCCTGAGGCGAGCCCGATTTCACCTTCCCTAAGAGAGAGAAGAAGATGTCCTCAGTAAGAGTAGGGAATGCCAAATAACACGAGTGATTAGGGGCAGCTGTGGAGAGCAGGTGTGGTGTAATGGTAGCAACCGGAATGCTGGATTTTATTGTTGTAATTTTATCAATAAAATAACTGTTAAGAGAGTCACAGAGAAGTTGCGATGGGGAGATTTAGTGATGATGCGGTCAGGTTTGACCAGCTCATCCACAATGGAGAAAATGGTTTTAGATTTGCAACTGGCCCCAAGAATTTTCGCCGAAAAATGTGCTGATTTAGCCGCCACGATAGCCGACTTATAGTCCTGTAAGGCCTTCAGGAACAGGGTTTTCTTAAGGGGGCAATAGTGGAGCCTCCACTTGTGCTCCAATTGGCGCAAAGCGAGCTTCCTGTCCCTGAGGTCTTTGGTGAACCAAAGTTTGGCGTTGTGGGGTCGCTTGTTTTTTAAAATCTTAAGGGGGGCAAAAGTATCTCTCGCCTGGGTCAGCCAGGAAATGAGCGCGTCAGCTTGAACATATGGCGGACATTGAGTGTCCAAGAGATCTGGAAAAACTGAGAGGGTGGAAGAGAGATGGGAACAGATGGAAGGAATGTCTACGTGCTTCCAATCTCGGATCAGAACGGGGGCAGCCGAATGAGTAGATATAATGGCCGGCAGGCTGATAGAAAATGAGACAGAATAGTGGTCAGACCAGGCACAGGGGGAAACCTGAAGCTCAAAAATGTCTAAGTTGAGCCTCCAGGCCTGGTCCAGGGTATGTCCTTTAATATGTGTCGCTACTGTGACAAGTTCTGAGAAGTTTAGCCCAGAATGCAGATCCCTAAACTGTCTAGAGCAGGAGCTCTCAAGGGGATCATGTGGCCAATAATTAAAATCCCCCAGAATGAGGAGCTTGGCGTGATTAATTGCCAGCTCAGCAACAAGATTGCTGAAAAATTGGACAAAATTTGGGGAAGGATTGGGAGGGCGGTAACAAAGAACACAAGCCAATTAAAACATTTTGGAGTGCAAAGTGACAGCAAGAATCTCAGCCAGCGGAGTGTC
Source organism: Lissotriton helveticus (assembly GCF_964261635.1). Taxonomy (NCBI): domain Eukaryota; kingdom Metazoa; phylum Chordata; class Amphibia; order Caudata; family Salamandridae; genus Lissotriton; species Lissotriton helveticus. The sequence continues at coordinate 1,911,075,665 of NC_136061.1, read as the reverse complement.
GGGGATAGTGAGGGAGGTGAAAATATGTGAATGAGCAATGATGGCAGCAACTCCTCCCCCCCGTCTTCCTGTCTGGTCGATTGGCCTGGAGAATATAATAGTTATCAGGGAGGGCAGCCAGAATATCTGGTGTAGACTCCGATGTTAGCCAGGTTTCAGAAAGGAACAGGATGTCTGGGTGGAGGGTGTCGAGTAGATGGAAAATCTCGACCTGATGTTTGGCTAATGAACGGGTATTTAGATAAAAAACAGAAAGTTTGGAAGGGATCGAGGCAGGGTGTGTGGTTGTGATAGGAGAATTATGAGAACTATCCAGGAGAGCAGGGGGAGTGTAAGGAGATGAAGACAAGATTCCAGTGGTGGCAAGGCTTTCACAAAGTTCACCACTGATAGTCCAAGGTCCCGAAGGTTCATTATTTCAGCAGAGGTGTAGGTGAAAATAAAACGCACAGGGGGAGGGGCCCTAGGTCCTGCCCGGGCGCGGACGGGCGCAGACGGGCTTGCCTTTGGCGCACCTTCGGCGCGCCGCCGGCTCGTCCGCTGCACGACTTGTATATCATCTTGTTAAGTAGGGGTTAAGCAGCCAATGAGCGAGTCTGATAGGAGCGTCGGATAGGCGGATGGGCCCGGAAGTAGTGAATCACTTCCGGGGCCCCGAAACTCCTCCCTTGTCCCTCCACAGCAATCCAAAGGCTTGGTGGTGGACCGAGGACTATGGAGGCGGTGACGGCGGAGCTAACGCGCTGGCAAGGTAAGGGTCGCAGCGCAGTGATTTTAAAAGCAAAGAAAATCTCAATAATTAAAAAGATGCAGAGCGCCCTGAATCGGTGTGTAACTGGGTTCAGCAGGGTACCTGGAAGCAAGCGCATCCACCGAACAACTTGTCATCTTCAAAGATATAGCCAATGGGGTAGGATTAACCCCGTGGGAGCGCCGGATAGGCGGATGGGCCCGGAAGTAGTGAATCACTTCCGGGGCCCCGAATCTCCTCCCTTGTCCCTCCACAGTAATCCAAAGGCTTGGTGGTGGACCGAGGACTATGGAGGCGGTGACGGCGGAGCTAACGCGCTGGCAAGGTAACGGTCGCAGCGCAGTGATTTTAAAAGCAAAGAAAATCTCAATAATTAAAAAGATGCAGAGCGCCCTGAATCGGCGTGTAACTGGGTTCAGCAGGGTACCTGGAAGCAAGCGCATCCACCGAACAACTTTTCAGCTTCAAAGATATAGCCAATGGGGTAGGATTAACCCCATGGGAGCGCCGGATAGGCGGATGGGCCCGGAAGTAGTGAATCACTTCCGGGGCCCCGAATCTCCTCCCTTGTCCCTCCACTGCAATCCAAAGGCTTGGTGGTGGACCGAGGACTATGGAGGCGGTGACGGCGGAGCTAACGCGCTGGCAAGGTAAGGGTCGCAGCGCAGTGATTTTAAAAGCAAAGAAAATCTCAATAATTAAAAAGATGCAGAGCGCCCTGAATCGGCGTGTAACTGGGTTCAGCAGGGTACCTGGAAGCAAGTGCATCCACCGAATAACTTGTCAGCTTCATAGATATAGCCAATGGGGTAGGATTAACCCCGTGGGAGCGCCGGATAGGCGGATGGGCCCGGAAGTAGTGAATCACTTCCGGGGCCCCGAATCTCCTCCCTTGTCCCTCTTGATTTCAAAGATTTATTCCTGATTGTACTTTTATGTTCGGTTATGTGCACTTTAATTTTTCTCTCCGTTTTGCCAACGTACGGGAGGCCACATGGGCATTTCAACAGGTATACAACGTTCATTGAGTCACATGTGGCGTTCATCAATAATTTAATGTTTTTTCCTGATGTTGGCTGATTGACACAGTTACCTTTGATGACATTGTGGCAATGACTGCAATTTAGACAAGGTTTGGTGCAAGTGTAAGCGGTTGCAGACTGTCTCGGTGGAGCCTCCAATAGATTTTTGATATTTTTAGAACGTTGATATGCAAAGAGTGGTAAATGGTTGAAAATTCCACCAAAATCTGGTTCCTGTTGTACCATCTGCCAATTCTTCAAGATTATTTTCATGATTTCTTGCTACTAGTGGAAAATTTTGACACAAATACCTGGTCTTTGATTGCTTGGTTGATTGTTGTGAATAGATAGCAAGTCTGTTCGGTTCTTAGACTTTATCCGCTCTTTTGCTGTTTGCAAAACTGACTCAGGATATTTCCTGTCTCTGTATTTCTGTAACATGTTGTTTTCTGTGTTTTGATATGTTTCTGGTTCTGAACAAATTCTTTTTATCCTGAGTAGTTGGGAATATGGTAAGTGTTTTTTCAAAGGTGTGGGGTGGCAACTGTCAAAGTGCAATACATTGTTCCTGTCCGTGGGTTTAACGTGTAATTCTGTTTCGATCTTCTGGTCCTTAACTGTGACCATTACATCAAGAAATGGTGGACATTGGGTACTCACCGAGTGAGTAAATTTTATATGATCATCAATGCTGTTGATATGGATGATGAAGTAGAGAATTTCTTCGGGTGGGCCTGTCCAAATGAGAAAAATGTTGTCTATGTAGAGCCAAAATGTTCGAATTTTGTCTTGCCATCTTGGGTTGTTCAGAATGTGGTCTAACTCTAGGCGATGCATAAAGAGATTCGCATAGCTGGGGGCTGCACAATTTCCCATGGATGTACCAACCAATTGCATGTAATACTCTCCATTCCTTGTAAAATAGCTGTGGTACAATGTATATTGTAATAATTCTAGTAACAAAACTTTCAAATCATCATTGATCGGATGGTGTAATAAAAATGACTCAATGGCTTCAATTCCTCTGTTATGGGGTATGGACGTGTATTGAGCACACACGTCGATAGTACATAAGGTGTTAATAGTGTCTGGGTCCAAAGTAACTTGTTGGAGTCTGTTCAAAAAAATCAGTTGTGTCGCGTAAATATGTTGTCATACCTTTTACGATGTCAATGTATTTGCCCGTTGGTTCATGGATCTAGTTCTTGGTGGACACAGACCTCTCTTCACGACTGCAGCATAGCTGAGATCCGTGGAGGCGACGAGACACGTGGGACCGGACACCTTGAAAAGCCTGCAACTTGCTAACTATGCAGCTCCTGAGGTACCCTCGCAGCTGTGCACTGGGGATTGAGAAGCCCCGAATCCGAGCTCCACCTGCACCGAAGATCAGCCCTCCACACTCCACGAGTTCTGCGTGGGGCCCTTCTGCTTATGTTCTACTCGACGCGTTGTCCGGTTGCTGGCCTGTTGGCTAGTAGCCTCTGTGACGACAATCCTTTTAAATCACCTCGCTGGTCTGGTTGCTCCAGACTGGCCCTTGCCTCCCTGCAAAAGTGAGGCGCCTCAGACCTTGCTGGTCTGCACCAGAAGCCCTCTTTGTATCCTGCGTGGGTTGCCTTTGCCAAGGCTTGTTGACTCCAATCTGGCGGTCGACCCCTCCATCTGCGAGAACCTTCGTGGGACAGCTCCTCTCCAGCACCTGGTCGTCCTCTACGCCTCCTGGTCCGCGTGGCTGAAGAGACAAGTCCTCGACGTTGTCTGGTTCCTTCCTGGTTCCACCCTGTCACTGACTAGTGACCCAGACTCTGTCCTCTCTGCTTTCAGGTCCTCTTCGTCCTTGATCCACCCTTGGATCCACCCGGACATCTTCCTGGTCGCCTGCGCATCTTTCTTCAGGTCTCCATAGGCTTTAACGATGAAACCCGGCACATCTGCACACCGATGCACCCGCCGTCCATGGGTGAGGTAACGAGAGTACTTCGGTGCTCCCAGGGGTATTGACTATCCAAGTGTCTAGGTTTTTAGTTGCTTCCTCCTAGCTAAACCGGAAGTGTCCTAAATCCTTCTTTTCCTAACTTCTAAGTTCCCATTGACTTTGCATTAAGTATCTTGTTATGTGCTTTTGCCTCTGTTCTCATAAAGAGTTCAGAGGAGTGTGTTAGTGAATAAATACATATATATTTTATGTATATCCTGTGTGGTGTCCTTTCATTTGATATTCAGGAGTTACATATGGTAAAACAGCTGTCTTTACAGGCTCTCACGAGTCTTTTAGCCTAAGACTGTTCTGTCCACGCTACCACTAGGATAGCTGGTCTATAAGGTTGACTTACAACCATCACCATAAGGGTTGTTTGGACTGGTGCAAGGTGTTCACTAGAATAGTGAACATCATATACCAGGCCAACTTCTCACAACCCCATCCCACCATTGGGACAATTCTAGCTTCTTTAGCCTTTCCAGTCTGAGAAATAATATTTTCAGACTGCTTTGGGCGGGTGGTTTCTGGGTACCAGGCGTCTTACTAAGACTGACATCAAAAAGATTGAGGGACATTTCCTCTCTCCCATCCTGAAATCTTGCCATTTTTTAATATAAAGATGATATAAGAATAGGTGATGGGTGCTAAACAGTCAAAACACAAACATTAGAAAAAAGAACTAGACGACCTGACCGGGGTCTAGCACAACCAAAACACGAGTGTAATCAATATCACTTTGGTGCGGCTCACTTCCCGTGCCTGTCGTCCAAAGGCACAGTTCAGGTCCAATACTTTTATCCAAGGGCGGAAGGCGCACTCGTTGAAATATGACAAAGACAGTCTTTTTAGTCCAAAAGGTTCACTTCTTTATTTCGGTAATTATACCATGCAAAGCATACAGCCAACGCGTTTCGTTCCGTGATGGAACTTCGGCAGGGCTGAAATGACCATAAAAAATACATAAAATTACACACTGTAATTACACAAAACATGCATACAGAAGAACAATCACAAACAGCACAGAATGGGATTTAAAAACAGAACCTGATTTTGATAGAGCAGAAATATTAAAACTTGTTATCTATACACACTTATTACTTCATATACAAAGGAACATATAAAATAGCAATGTGTCTGTATATACAATGCTCACACATCACATTTATAAGCCAATTGTGAAAACAAAACACTAAAAAAGTGTGCTAAAAAAGGGACAAGAGACAGCCAAGTTATTCATGCGACTAAGTTCCTCATGTTTCCTAATAACTTGCTTGTGATCCTTAAGAAAAGTTCATGAGGGTGGCTAGGAAATTTAAGTAAATGCCACCTCCTATGTGAAGAAGGAAAGATTGATCTAAAAGTATAGAACATAAGAAAAACAGAAAAAAAAGAGAAGGAAAAGAAGCAGAGAATGGAACAGAATAAAAATCAACATATTCTGCTGGGTAAGGATTAGACGTATCTAGAGCAACACTGTGCAAAGCTATGTACAAACACAGATCCTAGGTGTCGGGAGGATGGGACAGGATCAAAGAATACGCAAGGTATTCTTATACCAAAACGTTACTGTGCACCGAATGGTCCAGACTGTCAATTCATAAGTGGTGTAGGTGTGACTGAAGAATGTAAGCTATCCACTCACCATGAAAGTAACTGTGTCCGATCCACTAGTAAAACAATGAATATAGTGGAAGTCTCTGACAATTGCCACCTGCTCCAATTTACGATAAACGATAAAATTAAGCTGCAAACAAAATTCAAAGAACATATTTTTAGAAAGAGGCGGCCTTATGGAGTGCCCCTGACTGATGGCATGTAATTCATAATCAACGATGGGCGGACAGTTCAATTTCATATATATTGTCAAATAGGAGAGTAACAAGCAATGTCACACGAACGATACGGTTGCATGGAAACTGACCAATAAGAAGAAACTATCGTAATGCCTTATGAGCATCCTTATCTCAATCGACAGTACCCGAAACTCAACAAAAATAAGAGGAGTGTCAGATAAGCTATGCTCTACCCTTACACCCATAGGTGCAATCAGATTAAGTTACTCTCACCTAGCCACAATTTAAGTCCAATGATGCGTAGAAAGTGCATGAAGAGGCATATATAGTCAGCCCCTGCAAAAAAATGATGCGAAAACATATTTCATTTAGATTGTTAATTCCAAGCTGAAGCCAAAAACCTGTTGGGGGACTCCAATGTAGTGCCCAGTCTCACCTTGTGGAGTAATATATCCAGGGATAAATAAGATTCAACCCAAGGAATGCGCTTTATTCAGCTCCCACGTTGTAATGAAGGCTGTTAAAATATAATTGAGACAATCGATGTTATGTGAAACATAGTCTCATCTATGGACATCCCCCTGAGTGGATGTGACCAGCACGGCCAGAAATGCCACACACAAATTGCATCCTTAATCAATATATGGCAACCAGTCTCACCTCGCGGAGTAATGTATCCCAGGATAACCAAAATTCAACAGAAGGTATGCGCTTTATTCGGCTCCCGTGTAGTAGTCAAGGCTGCCAAAAAATAATTGAGAAAATCGATAGGAAATATATGAATCAAAGTTTTATCTAAAGATATCCCCCCTGAGTTGATGTCGCAAGCACGGCCAAAAATAGCTGCACATTAATTGCATCCTGAATCAATACGTGACGATAATCACATAACCATAGCGGCTTCTTGTGTGTTCTACCCGAGCCCATTAATAAGATAGAGCTATTAATCTCACCTGGCGGAATATAATATCCAGGCATACATATGTGATGAAACAAAGGAAGCGCTTAATTTCGGCTCCTGTGTGGCAATGCAAGCTGTTAAGAAATAAGCAAGAGATACATATGATCGATCAGTACCTCAAGCTATACCTGAATCTTTACAAATAACATGTGTATGGTCAGTAAGAAGAGCCACTAACATAACCCAGGTTGGAAAAACCGAACTGTCCAAGACAGCAAAAATGCACAAAGGATCACGACTAAGTCGCACCTCCCTTTACCCAGTATTACCAAGAATGTGCCCCAAAATTAATAATGAGGAAATTGCCCAAGGATGAAAAAAACACTCGGGGTCACCGCTAAGTAGCATATCCCCTTACCCAATGTGTCCGTAATCGAGCCCCAAATGAAACATCCCAAAAACTGCTGCAATCGCGCCGTCCACCATCCGAAATGCAGACCGATCTGCTTCTGACCTTAATCCAATACGACATCCCCCGGTATAGTAACAGGGAGAGAGCAGTCTGTAAACTTTCCCATCCTTCCATATTTGAAGCCAAAATTTTCCCGCGAGAACAGACCTTACAATTAGTGGCGTCAGTGAAAGAGAGGACGTATTCGGAACCGCCGAGATCGGAGCGGAAAAATAAAGGGCGGACTCACCAGAAAGTAAAGCCTTCCTTCCTTCAAGTCTACTTTATGTCAGCCATTTTATAATAGACACAACACCGGCCACAGTAGTGGCGGCCATATTTTACCGTCCAATGTGACAATACTAACAATAAACGAAAAACATATATTAAGGAAGCATGGGACTAAATATAATTGTCCTCTCCCAACCAATAAGAACAAAAAGAGCCTTAGAGATGATAGGATCGCCCATAAGTTTATCGCAAAAAATAATAACCTTTGTACTAAACAGAAAAAGAAACAGAATTCAACCACATTGACGGTCCCTACACTGCACCGTCAAACGAATCTGCCTGCAAGCGCAATCCAATGGAAAAATTTGGTACATCCTAGGCCCGAGAGAAACTATTATAATCAGGCATGTCATTGGGATCATAAAACGAACCCCGGTATCGTGTACGAGATGGAAAGGGATAAGGAAAAGGATAGAATAAAAACGGACAAGATGTACAAAGTTCTAGAGGCCCCATTCAAATGGCCATATCTGTAGAATAACTCAACATATCATGATAGACCCGGGCACCCAAAGCGTACCTACCGCAGTGGGTCCGTGTATTCTAGCTGCCATTTTGGAAAAGTTGTGAAGGATCCACGTATGGTGAGCGATGAATGCATGTTTTTTTTTCAGTTTCGCCATATACGTACAATGTTACGTGGTGTGCGCGACCAGTATGCGCCCGGTCCGAAACTCCTGCCCCAGCGCATTCGTGACTTATGCGTATTACAGTACGCAACGCTTGCGTGGTGGTGGGTCCCACATGACGTCATATACGTGCTGGGGCGCGCTGGGTGCGCGACTCCTGTGACATTTTCTATGTTCTAAAATGATATGTACGTGTCTTTAATGTACATATTAGGGCAAAAGATTATCTAAGGTATTCATAAAAATAATATATTTCTACTTGTAATAAACTTATAATATTTTTATATATATATTTTCGCGAAGTCGCGTCGGGTGCGTGACTCGTGAGTGCGCGGATCCCATATGACCTAAAAGAAAAAAAGATTTGATTGGTTCATAACATTTCCCACTGTACCTATTGAAGGATCCCAACCATTTTAATTATTCTGTTTGAAGCAGTTGATGAGAGACATCTCTTCTTCTTCCAGAGCTGGTTTTGGAATTTTTTTGGTGTTTTTAAAAAATTTCATTGGAGAAAAGGCATCTGGTTCGCAAGCTCCTCATCATTCTGGAGGAGTGTGGCTCACTGATTAGAGCGGCAGACCCTGATGCAGAGGTCTGGCCTGGGACCAGGGTTCAATTCCCGGCGCGGCAGGGTCCTGAGCCCATAATGTCCATGGACTCGATAATTCTCGCCTCGGTGCCTATTCTAATCATGGGGTCCCACGCTGCAACTCTGGGCAATAGTTGCTTAATCTCCACTACGGCGGCCCACCCGCTGCGGGATGCCTGGCTTTCACCCTGGGGATACCCAGTAGGGGTTATCTCACAGGGAAAAAGCCAGGACGGGTTCCCAAGGCAAGCGCCTTGATGCCTTTGGGTGATACGTGCGCTATATAAGTCGCAATACATTCTTCAGATGAAGATATCTTGGAGGAAGATCCACCCAAGCAGAGGCCTGAATCAGTGTTATGGAAATTCTTCACCTTTCCTACCGGAGAAAAAAAGGTCAAAGCAAGAAAAGTCACATGCTTGCTGTGTGACAGGGTGTTGTTACGAAGTAGTGACAAGAAATACTCCTGTGTAACAGCGAGTATGTATAAAACATCTGTGGACCATTCACCTGAAGAATCTGGCACGAGAAGAAATGAGGCGTGCAGCAAAAAATCCACCACCAGGCATTGCTAGCACCTCCGGAGCGTCCACTTCAGCACCACCAGTAGACATTCGCCCAGAATTTGCTTTTCTGCGGCACCACTGCACTAAGTGCAAAACCATCATCTGTTATGGTGAACAGTCAGTGGATGCTATTTGTGCAGCTCAACTGAACCACAAATGCAATTTCTTTTTATTTTTTTGTTTTTGGAATTATGTTGAATACCAAAAGCTAACTGTTTACTTTGTTCTTTTTTGTTCCATTTTAAAAAAACACGCAAAAAGTACAAAATTGTTAAAAAAAAATAGAAAACAAAAAAAAGAAGAAAAAAAAAGTTCAGACCTACTTTATCTGGTTTAAAAAAGAACTATAATTGCATAGTAATGTCTGAAAGTTTGGTTGAATGTACATGTAGAGCATTATTGACTGAAAGAATGCATTAGTACTGCACGGTGAATTTATAGGGGCAGATCTATGAGGAAGTGCTGCAGCGTGACACTGCAAGCCTTTTAGCTGCACCGCACTGCGGCACTTCTGAAGCACAGGGATGTGACATATTTAAATGAATGTCGCAATTCTGTTCTCCCTCTGTTCTAGCACACAAACTGCAGCCATGCAGTGACGCAGGCACCCTTGCACCCTGGTGCAAGGATATCTGTGTCGTGCAGGAAGGGACTACTTCCTGCACAAAAACAATCAATAAAGGCATTTTCCTCTTGTGTGGAATGCAGCATGCATTGAAAGAAAAAACTAAGAGTGCCTCGCTACACCACCTTTAGGGTGGCGCACCATTCACACGTATCTACAGATTTATACTTTCTCGTAAGTCTTGAGATGTTATTCCATGGGTGTTGTGTGAGAACAGACACAGCAACACCCATGGAACGCCCCTTAAACGCAAAGTGCTGCGTTTGAATGAGTCGTATTTTCAAGGAGAGGAAAAGCCACAGAGGGTGGCTTTTTGTCTCCTTGTAAATATGGAGGAGTCTCCAGCGCCATCACTACGTTACAAAAAGTGACGTACTGGTGGTGCAGGGGGCTTGTAAATTTGCCCCATAAGTGGCAGAGTAATAAAATAAGAACATAGTGCTGGATGGATGATTGATGAACTGCATGAGACTGACAAGAGGTATCCTAGGCTGCATGAGTACTACTTCAGTATTTAGTGTACCAATAGTATGTATCTGGTTAGAGGTTTGTAGGGATTGTGTACAGAATATTGTATGTGTACTTGTGTTGGTTCCTAGGTCATTCTATAAGAACATCACTAGTAACTAGAATGATGACAGTGCTGCAAACAGAGTGCTCAGTTAATTTATAAGTGCTTAGGTATTGTCTCAATGCCGGAGTCATTCTGCAAGTGCATAGACAGTGACTGGGTTCATAGAGTGCTAGTAGTTGACAGTAGGATAAGGTTATAAGCACTTATGTTTCAGCATAGTGATTAGATAAGGACATACTTCTGTCAGGATGACTGTAGGCGTGGACACAGACTCACAGTGTGATTCCAGACAAGCATATCTGAAAGAAACAGGTTAGTGTTAATTCCTTACCCTAGAATATCCCCAGGCGTCAGACTGGATCCGGAAAGTTTTGCGTAGCAGTTCCCCTGCGCGTCGGTAGGCGTCGTCTGCGGCTCTGCGTCCGTCGTTGGCACTGTGATGACGTCGCTGGAGTACTTAGACGCCGCCCGTGCGCGCTGTTATCAGTTCTTCTTTTTTCCGCGCCAGCAAGCACAGATCCGGAAAAAGCAGTACTTCTTAGTCACTATTTGACTAACTTTTTCGATCCTTTTTGAGTCCTTTTTCGAGTCGGTAGACTCTCGGTGCCGGCAGGGATGCCCAGGTTCAAACCCTGTGCTGACTGTAACCGCCTGATGTTGTTTACCGACCACCACAGTCGGTGCCTGTATTGCCTTGGGGCCCACCAAGACGACAAGTTGTGCCCCGACTGCCGGGCCTTGACGTCGAAGGCTAGGCGGGAGCGGTCCCGTAAGCGCCTCGAGCTCCATCAGTCGGCCCCACGCCATTCACGGTCCAGGTCGAGGAGGAGGTCGAAGGACCGGTCGCGGGGCCACAGTCATCGCAGCTCGGCGAGTCGACACCATTCGTCGGGCTCCAAGTCCTCAGGTAAGAGGCACAAGAAGTCGAAGAGACGACATCGCTCTTCCAACTCCCCTCGACACACTCACGATGCAGCTGGGGGTTCGGTCGACACCGCCCATGCTCTTCTGCCGGAGCCGCAGGCGCCGCTGCCAGCTCCATTCCCTCCGTTCCCTGGGCTGAACGCGACGCCGGAGGAGATTGATGCCTTCCTCATGGCCATGAGGTCGCTCTCTCTTCCGTCGGGTCCCGCTCTGTCGCCCTGGGGCCCCGTGGCCCTGACTGGGATCTCAAGCGGGCCGGATGCTTCGGCGCTGTCGACGACTTCGGTCTCGACGCCGCAGGGCCCCACCCGGTCCGAATCCAGGTCACCGCTGGTCGATCTTACGACCCATCCGCCGGCGCTGGCCCCCAGGGTGTCACCCCCGACGCCGTCCCCGGACGACGTCGTCCCCGGTCCCTCCCTCGACACCGCATTTGACGCCGAGAGAAGAGCAATTCTTCTATGATCAGGCCCCATCCTTTGCACCTGATTATCAGGAGATGGGAGACGAGGAGGATTGGGAGGGGTCTGAGGACCCTCTGGCACGAGAGTCCATTCGTATCAGGACTGGGCAGTGGATCTAGGGGAGGCCAGTGGTTTGGACACTTCGCCCAACACTGGCTTTGTCTCCCCTCCTACCGTGGCTACGGAGGAGGGGGCTGCTTACAGCGTGGTGCTGACGATGGCGGTCAAGGCCCTGGCTCTTGAGCTCCCAGTCGCGGCCGTGAGGACTAACCTCCTCACCGAGGTCCTTAAACCGCAGGCAAGCTCTTCGGAGCCTCTACTGCCGTTTAATGAGGCCCTTACTGACGTTCTGGTGGGCACTTGGTCCAGGCCCGCTACAGGTCCCCCTGTAGATCGGAACGTGGCCAGGCGCCACCGCTCGGCCCCGGGCGACCCTAGCTTCCTGTCCACCCACCCCACCCCGAGAGCCTGGTTATCCAAGCCTCTAACTCCCAGACCGCTTTCCTGCCTGCTCCACCTGATCGGGAATCCAAAAGGTATGAGCAGTTCGGTGAGAAGCTATTCTCCTCACTTAGTTTGGGGTTGCGGTGCGGTCAACACCGCTTGCCTTTTGGGCCGTTATACCCACTCTCTGTGGGACACGGTCGCGGACGTGCTGCCAGATTGACCGGAGGAGGCCCGGGTCAAACTCGCTCAAGCCCTTGCGGAAGGGCGGGATGCAGCACGTTACTCTATCCGATGTGGGCTGGATACCACGGGTCGCTGGGCAGGGCGACTTCCACGATGGTGGCGGTTCGCCGCTACGCCTGGCGAGGTCCGCCAACTTTTCGGCTGATGTCCAGAATTCCCTCATGGACATGCGGTTTAATGGCCGGCGACAAGGCAGAAGTGCACTTCAGCATTTCAAGGACTACAGGGCCACGGCCAAGTCCTTGGGCCTGTCGGGCCAGCGCCATCAAACCTCTGCCTTTCGCGGCCCAGGAAGGGGCGCCCCCTCACTTCCTGCCAGCCACGGGCCGCAGACTAACATCCAGCGCGGCGGCGGACATGGTAACCGACGTGGCGGTGCCAGGGAACAGCGGCGAGGCCAGTCCACATCCACCCCCGCAGCATTCGCCTCAAAGCCTTCCTAGTCCGAGCTTTCAGGCCCATTTGACGCGAGTGGGGGGCAGGGTTCGCCATCACCTCCTCCACTGGACACAGTGGACAGGTGGGAGCTGCATATTGTCCGAAGGGGCTACTCCCTCTTGTTCGAGGCGACCCCTCCAGCCATGCCACCTCAGTACCACCGCGTGTTGGGGGATCACTTGCAACTTCTGCAAGTGGAAGTTACGGCCCTCTTGGCCAAGGGGGCCATCGAGCGCGTTCCTGGGTCAGAAGTAAGGTGTGGTTGTTACACTCACTACTTTCTGCTTCCCAAGAAGGGCAAAGGGGGCCTACGCCCTATCTTGGACCTGCAGAACATCAACGGCTTCCTCCGGAAGGAGAAGTTCAAGATGCTGACTTAGGCTCAGGTCTTAGCTGCCCTAGACCCAGAAGACTGGATGGTAGCGTTGGACTTGCAGGACGCATATTTTCACATCCCCGTCCTGCCGGCCCACCGGCGTTACCTGTGGTTCACGGTAGGCCCCAAGCACTTTGTTTACCGTGCTCCCCTTCGGCCTTACCAGCGCTCCTCAGGTGTTCACGAAAGTGATGGCGGTGGTCGCATCTCATCTGCGCAGATTAGGGGTGTCAGTCTTCCCCTATCTCGATGACTGGTTGTTGAAGGCGGGCTCGCCCCAGACAGTCAGTCAGCCACCACTTTAGAATACCCAACATGTGAGGAACAAAGGATGGACATTTGTCCTTGATCCTTTTATTGGTAAAGAAAACATTATGAAGGCTTGAATGTGACAACACTGCGGGAGAAAAGCCACAGCCCGTAAGGTATTAAGGCTGATGTTCGAGTAATTTGGTTTATGTGAGCTTGGTCGAAATTTGACAAGTATGAAAAACAATTAGGCCCGTTAGGAAGTGTAGGCTTTGTGATGATGATAAGAAAAGTGCTTGCCACATTATTAGTTGTTTTGCCTTGGCAGCAGAACAAAAATTTTATGTTTTTTATTATTTTTTTCTTCATAATTTTATCAGGGAACATCAACATTGTCTGCAATTAGGGACCATACTCTCTTAAGCACCGGGTCATCTAGAAAAATATGAGATTCATTACTGACTAGTAATCCTGTGGGGGCAGCATCACCCGCAGATATTCTGTCATAATCGCCCCGTGCAGTAAAATATTCATTTGTGTTCTTTTTAGTTCTTTTAGCTCATCCCAATTTTCGGATTGATTCAAGCATTGCGTAATGTTACTATCAGATAATAGAGATAGAGCAGCTAAAATGGCCATTGCCATTTCCTTGCTGTAGCCTATGCCCAATGTTTCCGTCATACTGGCGGGGAAACAGCTCAAATGTATTAGTCCGGCTGTATACAAATTAAAAACAATACAGAGACCCCACTAATTCAAACCCACCATTATCTTTTTAGTTTAAATACTGCAGGAGGGATACCACCTTCTTTTTGTGCCCTGATGAAAGCCACGGACCCCTAGGGCCTCATATTGGCTGTAACATGTTGACATGCATAGAATCATAGGACCATTGAATCCTTGGGATACCCTACTTTCCTGTTTTTAATAACTACTATCTCTCCATATTAAATGGATACCTGGAGTTGGTTGTGGTTTCTTAATCTTTAAAACCCCTGCTGCCTTTTTCTCACAAGATGTCCCTGGAAAACGGTTGAGCCCACCCTGGCCTTTAGGAACCATGGTGCCCCTATGATGAAGCATATTTTCAAGAACAAAGGTCCTTGGTTTAAAAAGTGATAATATACACATTTTCACATAGACTACACTGAGACCTGTGGATAGTGATCCAATGTCCAGCCGGACAGAGGAGTATTTATTCAAAATGAATATAAAACGAATGAGCAAAAGTGAAAGCACCAATTAGATAAAGAAAGGGCACAGTCCTGTACCGAGCGTGAAGGAGGAAAGTAGAGAGTAAAATAAGGTTTCAGTCAAGACATTGGAGCAAGTGGTGGCTTACAATACAGTATAAGCTTCAGTAAGCGCAACCAAACAGTATCAACACAACAATTTACGCAATGGCTAGATTGTGGTACTGGTTACAAAGTCGACTGACGTTTCGATCCCTAGCTCCTATTACATTGGGATCATCATCAGGACTAACAGTTACAATTGCCTGACTTAGTTAATTGGCCTGTGGAAATAAAGCAGGGGGAAAAAAGGAGAAAGAAATAGGAAACATAATAAAAACCTCGTTGGACTAGAGGCAACATAACAGCAATATTAGCACTTTAGACTATAGTCACGATCTTAGCCAGTATTCAAAACAAGTGACTGTGAGTGCCCGACAGACTCTCAATGGTTCATGCATTAGAAGGTGCATTTCGCCTTGTGATAGGTAGTGCAGTGCCATCATGGCTTGCTGGGCTAACCAGTTTTGGGAAGATAAGCTAAACAGTAAGCCAAGCTGGTGTTACTTGCATGGTTTACACTCAGGAAGCTACGGAGTAAGAACATAGTGATGGTGACCCGTGAAGTACGGCGAATACGCAAGTGCAGGGACCGCATGGGTTGAGATAGTCAGAGTAAGATCACTGGGATGTGTTTCTAGGTATAACGGTATAATAGCCGAACAATTCAGGTAAACGGGTATGAAATGAAAAACGATCAAGTGTGACAAGCATGTGGTGGCCGATGTGAAAGGGACACTTTGGAGGCACGGAATATGCGACGCTTATAACCCAGTAATTCTGGCGACTAGTGGCGCGGCTTACAAAGGGCGAACAGGGATGGCAGGGGCTATGGAACAGACCTTAATTGGGGCTCGTTACACTGGGAGCCCGCTCTGTGTGCAGTCAACCCTTGGAGGTGTGTCGGTCTGGGGGGAAAAAACAGAGAGGCGGGGGAAAAAATGAGGGTGAAGGTTGCGTATTACTATCTGCGGACAGTGAGGGTGCAGGGGAAGGAGTTTACCTGCACAGTTTCCGTTAGATACTTTGTTGGATTCGACCAACAATTGGTCCGTGTACCCAGCCGGGCAATTGATTCACGGTACCACTGGGGGTGAGAACAGCGGTCGGTGGCTGCAAGATTAAGGAGGAGCTGTGGGGAATAAAATAGTCAAGTGGTCACTAATCTGAAGGGCAGAACAACCCACATTGAGCCGGTCGCTCAGGGATTGCAAGTGAGGCTTACCTCAGCCAAGGCTCCTGGGGGCCGCGGAAGGAAGGGTTCGACCAGCACCTAGTCCTTGTGCCCAGCCGGGCAAGTGATTCATGGTACCGCTGGGAAGGAAAGGAGCAAGCGGTGACTGCGGGATAAGGGAGGAGCTGTGTGGAGGAAAGCAATCAAATGGTCACTAGACTGAAAGACAGGTCAAAGTACAATGAGTCCGTCGCTGGGTGATAGAAGGCGCGGCTTACCTCAACCGAGTCTATGATGAAGCATGACACTATTAGAGTGTGTGAGGGGAATTTAACTAAGAGGTTTTGCTCCCAATAGTGGTAGTGGCAAACCATTACACCTTATATTGAGAACTGGTCCACTTCAGTATTATTTTTCCTGTTTTCAGGTTGGGTTGGGTACTGTTTTGTATTGTGGTTACTGTTTGGGAGGACGTATCCGTTCCCACTTCCCTGTTGTGGAAGTAACTCGCCACCCTTAAGGCATTATGGCCAGTATTGTACTGTCATAAAGTACTTGAGACGATCTTTTTTAATAAAATAATGCAGGCCTTGTCCGTCATAAATGTGGAGTCATAAATAAGGCCCCTGAAAACAAATGCAGATGAGACTCTACTGCGTGTGGACACAATGGGGGCCAGTGGGTAATGTGTCAAGATGTCTGGCATGAGGGGCACGTGATCACTGTGTGTACTGTATCCTGATGGCATGTCCACTTTTGACCTGTCATTCAATAACCTCAGGTCTAGGTTGCACAGCCTGCCTGACCACATATTTCTGAGTTGGGTTGATGGAGAGTTCATCACGGGCAAATTGATAATAGAGATGCAATTTCTCTCTTACATGCTACTGTGCCATTATAAACATTAGAATTGATTTTATCGATCCAGTTATTGTTCTCATAGTAGCGGCTACGCACCAAGAATATCTAGAGGCTGATGTGCAAATCAATGATGGTAGAGAAACTGTTGAAACTCCTGGTTTCTTGACTGTTATGTATGGGAGAAAGGGTAATGGCTACTACTACTAATATATTGTGAAGTGTATCTGGGCACAGAGATAGTATAATTCTAATTCAAGAGCCTCAAAACCCCTCCTGTGGAAAGGCAATAAGAGCGTGCCTTATCTAACTCTAGGCTGCTTGCCCACTCAGGCCAGTCTGATTAGTTGTGTCTTGAGGGCGTGAAAGAAGGCAGCGGAAGGTGGTAGTGGTATAATCTGATAGAGACTTGTAACTGCAAATCCCTCACCTTGTAAATTCTCCCATGCTGGATACCAAGAATTTTAATATCAATTCCCTCATGCGTCGATAGGTGGCTTCGTGCGGCTCTGCGTCTGATCTGCCCGCCATGGATGTGACGTCGGACCTGTTCCTTTCTTTCTCTGGGTCTTACAACAAGTATCCGGAGCTCCAGCAAATCCATTTAGTCAGGACCATATTCCTTTCCCTCAAATTTATCTAGTGTACAAGGGACACGACCCCCCCCCCCCCTCTGCCTTCATCCCCACTCCCCCCAAAAAAAAAACAACCGGTGGATGGCGTTAACAAACACCCACAATACCTTTCTATGGTGCCTCGGCTCCAGGCGCAGATGATGCGTGAAGATGAATAAAAGGCCATCTGCAGCAAAGCCAAACTTGCTGTTGTAGAACTACTGAGGACGCCGAAGAAGGTCCGTTTCTGGTGGAGGTTAAAGGCGCAGACATACTCTCGTTCCCTGGGTCGATCATGCAACCATTCATCTTCGAAGTCCAGGTAAATCCATTAAATCAAAAAAGCACAAGAAGTCGATACCTATTTCTCACTGTTTATATTTACCAAATGAATTGCTATATAACCTGTATACAATGGAAATCCATTTTAAGGCACAGCTCAGTTATTGGCTCTGGTTAACTCGGGTTCTTGGTGAACCTACAAGTCTAAGGACAACTGGAAGGAGTTTGAAAGCACAAAAAATAGTAAAAATAGGCCATGTCCCGGTAAAATGCCAAAACTGTGTTGAGAATGTTGGTTTTCTGACAAATGTCTGCCTGTCCCTGAAAGCTGGGAAGATGGTGATTTCAGCATAACAAACACTATGATGCTATCACGTCCTGTAGAATGACGTGTTGGGGGAGACTGTAAAAGTTCAGCGTCCACAGTGAGGTCAAATCCATCATCTTACCTGCTTTTTTCGGAGGAGTGCTTTCTTATAGGTGGTCCCAGAGGAATGCAAGGCACCTGGTCCCCCGAATGAATAAAAAACCTCTCACTTTTAAAGGCAATAACGTGGGAGCACTAAAACATGTACTTGGCCATTTTATCTGCTGTAGTAAGAGTTGGCGCAGTGTCTCTCTACCGCTGTTTACTTTCATGGATTGTGAAACCACAGTCGGCTCAGAGGTAGGCAAGAGAAGCAAAAACATCTGGATCCTCTTTGTCCTGGATCAAAATACAATATCTTTAAAATATTTCAAAAATATACTTGGTTCCCCTTCAACCTAGGACGATACACCTGCCACTGACTGTAGTTGTCAGTTATACTACATAAATATAACTCATTCAGTTATGTTTTTCCAGATTTACCAGTGCTAGGTCAGTTATTCATTTTTCTTTCCAGAGGACCCTGATAGGTAAACATCACGCTTTGCCAAATCCTCTGTCTGTGTTCCACTGGCGCCACACTTATTGAGCCAATCACGGCATCCCACATCAGGAGGCAATCCTTTTTTTGGGTGCTGTTGGGGTTACCAACTGTACAGACCCATTGCATGTAAAGTGTACGCCTTTCCTGAATCTTTTTTAACAAATGCAATTTTCATTTTGATACTAGCAATCACACACGTCATATCTGCTAACAACGCAGCCATGCTTCGTTGGAACTAGGCTAGTGTCCGTTCATTTCTGGTACTTTGCTGCAGTTTCAAGATATTCTTCGAATTTCTAATTGCTCAAATAGGGGTAATTTCTGATATTTATCAGTTTCCCTAGACTTCATTGCTTGATTTTGATCAGAAGAAAGGGTCACTCATAGTCATTGAATGTCACTCATATTTACAGTGAATTTATGAAAATGACACAAATGAGTAATCGGAAAACCCTGACAGTTATGTACCCTGCAGCAGTGCTTCAGAACTTCTGTGGATATTTTAAGGCCCCTTTGAGACCATTGTGTTTCAGAAAAGAGGATACTTTTTTTAATGTATGTCCTTGTCCACTCACAAAGTGTCACTTAAATTGCCACACTTTATTCGCTGCATTACTTTCTAGTAAAGCGCTCTATCAGCAAAGCAGGAATCCTCTATGTATCATATTTGTATTATCAATATATTTTCAATGTTAAAAAGGGTAATAGAAATTAGTTTTTTTTTTTTTTTAAATGGACGGATCCAGGATGCATCGGTGCCCCGGCATGGGTGCATACATGGGTGCTAGAACATCCCAGGGAGAAATCTGGCCCCCTCTCACAAGGTACAGATTGGAGCTGTGCTTCCGTAGAGCCGCAGACACTTTAACCATGCCAGTTTCACAGTGGAATACCCTGTTAAATCAGTTTACATTGATTTAAGGCTGAAAAAGAATGATTACGAATAAAATAAAGGTGCAGCAATAATGCCGCTAAATTTCCACATTTGTGCCGCTAAATTTCCATTTTTGTGCAGCTAAATTTGCAAATCTATGCCGCAATATCCTGGGGGTCTGATTGAATAGTGTAAATATGTGATGTGCAATTATGTGGTACTGAGTGGTATTATGTGGAGTGTATGTATGTTGCATTGAATAGAGTGTAATTATGTAGTGTGTAATTATGTGACATTGTTATGTGGAGTGTATTATGTTACATTGAATAGAGTGTAATTATTTTACGTGTAATTATGTGGTACTGAGTGTTATTATGTGGAGTGTATTTATGTTGCATTGAATAGAGTGTAATTGTGGAGTGTGATTGTGGTATCATGTGGAGTGTATTTATGTTGCATTGAGTAGAGTGTAATTACGTCATGTGTAATTATGTGGTACTGAGTGGTATTATGTGAAGTGTATTTATATTGCATTGAGTAGAGTGTAATTATGTTGTGTAATTATGTGGTACTGAATGGTATTATGTGAATTTATTTATATTGCATTGAGTAGAGTAATTATGTGGTGTGTAATTGTGGCACTGAGTGATATGTGTAGTATATGTTGCATTAATTAGAGTAATTATGTGGCGTGTAATTACGTGGCACTGTGTGGTATTTTTGGAGTGTATGATGCATTGAGTGCAGTGTAATTATGTAGCATATAATTATGTGGCACTAAGTGGTATTATCTGGAGTGTATTTGTTGCATTGAGTAGAGTGTCATTATGTGGCACTGAGTGGTATGTGGAATGTATTTATGTTGCATACAGTTGTGTATTTGTGGCGTGTAATTATGTGGCACTGATTGGTATTATGTGGAGTGCATGTTGCATTGAGTGTAGTGTAATTATGTGGCATATAATCATGTGGCACTGAGTGGTATTATGTGGAGTGTGTTTGTTACATTGAGCAGAGTGTAATTATGTGGCGTGTAATTATGTGGCACTCAGTGGTATTATGTGAAGTGTTTTTATGTTGCATTGAGTAGAGTAAGTGTGTCGCACTGAATGGTATTATGTGGAGTGTTTTGTGTTGCATTGAGTAGAGTGTAATCATATGGTGTGTAACTATGTCGCACTGAGTGGTATTTTGTGGAGTGTATCTATGTTTCATTGATTAGTGTAATTGTGACATGTAATTATGTGGTACTGCGTGGTATTTTGTTGAGTGTATTTATGTAGCAATGAGTAGTGTAAATATGTGGTGTTTAATTATGTGGCACTGTATGGTATTATAGGGAGTGTATTTATGTTGCATTGAGTAAAGTGTAATTATGTGGTGTGTGATTATGTGGCACTGAGTGGCATTAGGTGGAGTGTATTTATGTTGCATTGAATAGTCTAATTGTGACTTGTGAATATGTGTTACTGAGTGGTATTATGTGGAGTGTATTTATATTGCATTGAGTAGAGTAATTATGTGGCGTGTTATTACGTGGCACTGAGTGGTATTATGTGGAGTGTATTTATGTTGCATTTAGTAGTATAATTATGTGGTGTGTAATTATGTGGCACTGAGTGGTATTATGTGGAGGGTATTTATGTTGCATTGAGTAGTGTAATTATGTTATGTGTAGTTATGTGGTACTGAGTGATATTATTTGAAGTGTATTTATATTGAATTGAGTAGAGTAATTATGTGGCGTGTTATTACGTGGCACTGAGTGGTATTATGTGTAGTGTTGCATTCAGAAGAGTGTAATTATGTGGCATGTAATTACGTGGCACTAACTGGTATTTTTGTGTATGTTGTATTGAGTGCAGTGTAATTATGTAGCATATAATTATGTGGCACTGAGTGGTATTATGTGGAGTGTATTTACGTTGCATTGAGTAGAGTGTAATCATGTGGCGTGTAATTATGTGGCACAGTGTTGACACACACACACACACACACACACCACACCACACCACACCACACCACACCACACCACACCACACCACACCACACCACACCCCCCCCTCCACTTATCAATTCCATGATTGAGGAACTCTCCATTTTTTCAATTGTTTAGAGTGCAAAACAGGCCCATATTTAAGCACTGCTCCTTGAGATATTCCTGTCTCCACAGACCCCCCTCACTGTTACGCAAGGATAATAAAGTGCACACCATTACTTTGGTTGGAACTAACACTTGTTATTTAACCCCCAAGAAACAGTTATAATGGTGGTCTGTGCTGTATAAATATGCCTGCTTATAATTCATCTCAGCATTCAACCTTCAGAGCAGCAGGACACGTTAGTAGCTGGTGTGCCCTTGAACAGGGCGTTACATTGTGTTCTGTGATCGGCCCCAGCGCGAGGGGATGCAGAAGGTGCAGCAGCCAGGGTTCTAGTGATGAGGGAACTGGTTCTCGCCTTCAGCATGTATACATGTTATAATTTCTGGTAACTGACAACGATGCGCGCGGTCTCACGTGACGGGAAGCACAGAATGTGCAATTCATAAGCCCCTCTTCTCTGTGCTTCACTCCTGGCCTGACGAGCTGGTACAAGCTGTCGCTAAATTAAGAAGTAACGAGCGACTCCAGGTCTGTAAGTGACGTGTGGTAGAACATGCCAGCAGCGTCTCACCTGTACATCTGGTGGCTCGTGCAGCACTGCCGGATATCACAAGCTGAGCTCTGACATATATTGTTGCATTCCAAGCGATGCACACCCCTTTACCGCGTGGTTGTTCTCTCTCCTTCTCCATTCATGCCAGTCCCTCCATATGGACATCAGGCTCCATACCGCTGCTGTTTTGAGGCACGGGGAGAGCTAGTGATCGGTCCTAAATCGTACGGTGTTGAGCCAACGCTGGGACTCGGACGTGGTTCCCGGGTTTCAAAGTCGGGAACTCTGATCCCTTAGCTTAAGGTACATGTCCGTCTTTAGTTAGTAACAAGCGATGCCTTTTATCAGTGTCCCACTCCCGGAATCGTCTTTGGGTATGTCCTTGGAGATTATTCAAAATGCAAGCTGTCCAGCAGGAATACATTAAAGAAGCCCGGGAGAGGTGCGAGAATTTAAGGAATGCAGCGGGCCGCTGCTCGCTCCCGAGCAACCTAGGCCAGGGGACAGAGAAGGCGGGACATGCACCCGCCTTAGGCCAATTGCGTGCTGTCTTTCTTAGAAAGACGCATGCAAAGGCCACAAGGGGGTGATCAAAAAATAAAAGCACACACACAAGCTTGCAATAAGAGTTTTAAAGCCCTTACTAAAGCCATGCAGAGCACCGCATTTGCGCTGCCTCAGGCGAGACCTAACAAGACGCAACTCCGAAGGAGGGTGACGCCGCTGTAGTTGTCGCACTGCAGCGCATCAGGAGAAGAATCTGGCAACGAGGTTGGAGCATGTCGCCGTCGCTGTGCCTGCGGTCGCAACTCCGAAGGAGGGTGTCGCCGCTGGAACTGTCACACTGCACCGCATTGAAGAGGAGCACCTCGCACCCCCTGAGAAGCGCGCCGCCGTCGCATCGTGGATGTCGCCGCTGTAGTTGTCACATCGTGCGGAAGCTTCACGCATTGTGGGAGGAGAGTGTCGCCGCTGGAGCTGTTGCCGTCTCATCGCAAGGGTGTTGCCGCTTCTGTCCACGCATCGAACCGAGAACTTCTCGCATCCCTGGGAGGCGTGCCGCATCTGGAAGATCTTCAGGTCATTATTTCTTTGTATCTGAACTTTGCGGCATTTCCCATCGCTGCGACATTGCTTGTCGTGGAATCGCAACGCAACCTAAGATACATTGACGTAAAGTGTTGCATCTAAGAACTGAACTGAACTAAGCTTAAATATAGCATCTTAAAGTAATAGTATTGTGTATTTTTGTCGTTTATGGTCTTGTGGTAACTCTATATAAAGTCTACTTATTTTTAATATAAAACCTGTATGGTGTCCATTTGTAGTGTTGTCACTGGGTTACTGTATGTGGGCTCAACTGCTTAACTTACAACAGCTCTGAGATAAAGCCTGTCTGCTCGTGCCAAGCTACCAAAGGGGTGAGCAGGGGTTATTTTAGGAGTGTAATCCCCTTATCCTGACTAGAGGCGAGGGTTCCTATTTGTCACAAGTACCTACCTGTGCCAACTAGAGACCCCTAAATCTAAAACCCCCCAAAAAAAGTTGCTCTGTTTTGGCTGAGTTATAGGTCCGGTCCAGGGGAATCCACAAACCCTGGGTACCTTTATAATCCTCAGGGTGTTGGAAGAAAAGGACACAAATTTGGCGTGGATACCTTATGTGGACAATAAGTTACAGGGGCCTAAGCTCGAACTGCCTTGAATAGCCAAAAAAAGTTCACGTTTATTTATTTTGCATACTTACTTAAAATCATTGCAAAATCCTAACACTACCAATAAAAATCATTGTTGTTCACCAATAAAACCGATGGTACACATGAGAAAGTACAGTGCAGTGCTTACGTAGCTGGTATAAAAATGTCTGATAATAACATTGAATTTACACCAATGGTGTATGACAGTAAAATCGAGAGTCCTGGAACTGTGCAGTACAGTACAAACGTGACTAGTGTAAAATTAGCTAATAAAACCATTAGTATATTCCAATGAAAGCAGGAAACCATGTACTAAAGTGGGGTAGAGTGCATATGTGTCTGAAGGAGGCTCCTAATAGGTTTAAAACATAATATGAAAATTTCCCCATCATAATGCGCTCTTTTTTTAATTGTAGTAGTTTGATTATAAAGTGGCTATGTCCAGTTTATGAGCCGATTTCTTCCTTCTCGCCTATTGCTAAAATTGCTAATGCAAGCTTGTCATTTTAGTCATTTTTTGTTTTGCCGGCGTGAAGAATTTGACCACTCTGCAGTTCAGTTGTGTGGCCCCTGGATCAAAGCATGCAAGCACTGCTTGCCTCCTATCTGCTTGAAGGGGGCCTTTAGCAGGTGCAGCACCTTGCATGTGCAAATTAGATGCAAGTGCTTTGGGACAGTGCCCTGTGCAATGGTGGAAGAATCTGGGCACATGGGAGAATGCCCAGATGGTGCTTTAGAGATTTTATTTTTAATGATTTAGTGTAACCCTAATTTAAATATTTTTGGGGTGCAGGTGTTTATAGGAAGTTAGGGTAATCTGGTCATTGGATCTGGCCGAGAACAAAGCCTTCTCCTCCAACAGTGAAATTTGTCTTACAGACCTCCAAACCAATTTTTTAAAGGTTGTTTGTTGGAGATGTGTGTTCCAGAGATCGATGAGCTTGGCAATTTCAAGAGACTCTTGTAGGTAGTGTCTTGTGGGAGAAGTTGCTGTGTACTGGAGTTCTAAAGAGTGTTGATTTAGAGTGTTTGAGGCAGAGGTTCTGATCTTAATCCAGCAGATGATGTAAGTTCCATGTGTAGCCAGAGATTGTTTTAGTAAGCCGAACTCCAGCATTATTTAAGCTGATGAAGTGTAGTTCGGGAGGCTGAACATAGTTCTGTATGCTAAAAAAAAGGCTAAGCACGGGGGGGAAGACCTAGCAGCTAAAGGGTTAATTACTACTTTATGTAGGTTGGATATATACAAAGTCATTGAAACAGTTCAGATGATTTTTCATAGTAATGATTGCCCGCTCCTCAACAGGTTAGTAAAACTCAATAATTTGGTGGTATTGAAACCACCTGGTTCTTGTTGGCATTTAAATGTTTTTGAATTGTTCAGCCATTAATATTCTTCTTTTGTAATAGTAAAGTTCATGAATCAGTGTTTTTAAATGAACTGCCTCTTGCTAATCTTGACATTTTAACTGTTTATGAATCATCAAGTTACTGATGTGTATTTTATTTTAGTTTCTGTTTCAGCTGCAGGTGCCGGACTTGTAATTCAATCTGTTATGTTTTTTGACATGCTTTTAAATAACTATAGTTTATCCTAATTCTAGTATACTTTCTGCTTCTGTCTACTTTAGGAATGTAGCATATCTGAAAGGAACAGTTATAGATTCCTTACCTTGTGAATTACCCCCAGGCGTCAGACTGGATCTGGAGAATTTTTTCGTCAGCAGTCCTCCTGCGCGTCAGAATGTGGCATCGGTCTGCTTCGCGTTCGTCGTTTGCGTCGTGGTCGCCGAGATGCGTTGACGTCAATTCTTTCTTTTTCCATGCCAGCCAGTGCATATCTGGAGAGAGCGGTACCTTTTGCCGACTCCTGTCGACGTCGTTTTGAGTCTTCGACTCCTGGTGCACGTCAGAGATGCCCGGCTTCAAGGCTTGCGGTTTCTGCCGACAGTTGATGTTGGTGACGGATCCGCACCGCGTGTGCATGTTCTGTCTGGAAACTGGCCATGACTCCAAGTTGTGTTCCGCGCCGCTTGAGCTCCCGGTTGCGTGGGAGATCGAGGGACTGGTCGCAGAGCCCCCACCACCACCACCAATCTTCTTCCAAGTCTTCGCAATCCTCCAGTAAGTCAAAGCACAAGAAGAAATCTAAGAAGCATTGTCGCTCTTCGACTTCTCCTTGTCTGTCGGCCGATGCGACGAGGTATGTGGGTTTTGCCCCTTCCCCAGCTCGGCGTGCGGAGCCCGATGGGTCGACTCCGGGTTTCCCTCCTTTCCGGGACCTGGTGCGACCCCTGCCCAGCTTCGGAGTTTTTACGAAGCGATGCGTGCCATCTTTGGGCATACCGACTCCGCCGGCTTTCCTTCGGGCCCCGCGGACTCGGCTGGGGGTCCTGGGCTTTCGACGCCGGCAGCTTTGGCCCCAGCACCGCAGGGTCCCCTTGGAGCCAGGCCTGGATCCTGATTGGCGCCGGTCGACCTGACTACGCATCCCCCCCGCCTCCACTGGTACCACGTCTGCAGCCGCCGCCAGTTGTGTCCCTAGCCGGCGTCAACCCCAGCCCCCCCCCCCCCCCGATCTAGACACTAAGCCAGACGTGCTGCTGGGTACTTTTGTGCCCCTATTCTGCTCTGTTTCTTATAGGCCAGATTGGTAACCTTAGGAGGACTGGGAAGGGTCTGGAGACCCTTTGACTGGGTTGGGTTATGAACCGGACTGGAGAGAGGAACTCACCTCAGGCTCATTCTTAGCGGATCAATTTGGCTACTCTCTCAGACTCCCTTGCCCGAAACCGTCCAGCTCTGCCGTTGGGGATCGATTCCGCGGTCAGTGTCTTCAACTCCTGGGTGGAACAAGGGTCGGTCATGCCTACTAACAGGGGTCGGATCAGGAGGATTAGGTCCACTCCCTCTAAACCCTGGTTCACCCACTCCTTGCGGGAACTTAAATGTGGCTGTAAAAAACTAAGAGACTAAGAGCAGGTTGCGTACAGCACAGAAGGAATACTATGCGGCGATTAGGGCCGCCAAGAGCAGTTACTTCGCTGGGAGGATTGAGAAAGCGGATAATAATGGCAAAGAAATCTTTGCCATAGTTCAGAGCTTTCTATCTCCATGTGCTGCGCTTCCCGTGTTACCTTCCTCCGATCTCTGGTGTGAAGAACTCTCGTTTTTTTTTTTACGATAGAATCGCTAAAATCCAAGCTGACTTACAGAGGGTGTGTGGCAATTCTCAGTCTCTACCGGTCCCTCCATCTCTAAAGTTGTCTCAAACCAGCGCCCAATTTACGGACTTCAATCCAGCCACACAATCGGATGTGCTGGCAGTCCTTGAATCTCTGAAATCGGGATCGCCTTCGGACCCCTGCCCGGCGAGGGTGCTAGCGGGGGGGCGAACATTGTTTGCCAGGAGGCAACTCAGATTGTGAACCTCTCCCTCTCCTCTGCCACTGTCTCTTCTTGCTGGAAGCAAGCCAAACTTCTTCCACTTTTGAAAAAGGCAGGGCTGGACCCATCGGCCACCTCTAGCTATCGTCCCATCTCGCTGCTTCCTGCGCTCGCGAAAGTCTGCGAGAAGATTGTATTCAGACAACTGGATAATTTCATCAAATCCTCTCAGGCCCTTCACCCAGCTCAACCCGGATTTAGGGCGGCTTTAAGCACAGAAACGGCGCTGGTGGAGGTGTCTGAGGCCATCCGGGAGTGTCTTGATGGGGGCGGCAGAGCGGTCCTGATTTTGTTGGACCTCTCTGCCGCCTTCGACACGGTGCCCCATGCTCTCCTCTTGGCCAGGCTGGCGGAGGTGGGCATCTCTGGACGTGTCCTCTCCTGGCTTACCTCTTTCTTGACCAATAGGCCGCAACAAGTGTGGATGCCGCCTTATGCCTCGCGGCCAAAGAATCTTACTACAGGTGTGCCCCAGGGGTCCACATTGACCCCCCTGCTGTTTAACATTTACATGACCCCCCTAATTCATCTGGCAGAGCAGCTGGGGGCCAAAATAATGGCCTACGCCGACGACACCCAGTTGTTGTTCACCTGGCCGAAGGACAATCTGGATACCTCGGTGGTGCGCTCGTGTCTGGCCTCTGTCTTCCGCTGGCTTGCCCTGGCACAGCTTAAGTGTAATGAGGAAAAGTCAGAGGTTCTTCTTTATGGTACCTTTCCGGACAATTTCAGGGACCTCATCTGGCCAGTCGATCTGCCCTGCCCTAAATCAATAGGAGGCACGGCGAAAAATCTAGGGGTTTGGTTCAGGCAGGATCTTAAGTTTGAAGACCATCTAAAAAAACTGACTGTTATCTGCTTTGCCACTCTTAAGGCGTTAAAAAGGTTCTTCCCACTCCTCCTGAGAGAGGCTAAAGAAACGGTTTTGCATGCCCTCATTCTGTCTAGGCTCGATTATACCAATGCACTGTTCAGTGGCCTACCTGCCTATCTTATTCAGCGGCTTCAGGTCATCCAAAATGCTGCTGTGCGGCTTTTATTCCAACTTCCCAGGAGAGCCAGTGTGCGATCTCACCTTCGCAGTCTTCACTGGCTCCCAGTCGCCCATCGAATCCTGTTTAAATCTTTGGTTCTCGCGTTTCGGGCCACCCACAAATTAGGTCCGATGTATCTGCAAAAAAGGTTTGTCATGTACATTTCCCGTCGCGCTCTTCGCTCTGCAAATTTGTACCAAATGACCATGCCCAAATTTAAGTATTCAAGATTGGGCAGTCAATCCATTTCTGTTCAGACTGCCAGGGCCTGGAACGCTCTCCCGCTGCGTCTCCGACAATCTCTATGTTCAAGAAGGGGCTCAAAACACATTTGTTTAACATCACCATATAATCATTTTTCCTATGCGCATTTTTTTCTGGATAACCTCACTCTTCGCGCCAGGATACTTTGTAGTAGCAGAGCGCGATATAAAAACATTAATAACATAACATAACTTCTGGCAGCCACATGGGAGAGGCGGAGATCAGAGGCCTCTGGTCTCCGGCGGAGTCTGGGCTCCACATCAACCTTCTGGAGCTTCGGGCGTTCCGTCTTGCACTAAATGCATTCCTTACCTCTGTCCGGGGAAGAGTAGTGCAGGTGTTCACGGACAACACCACCGCCATGTGGTACTGCAACAAACAGGGCGGGGTGGGGTCGTGGACCCTATGTCAAGAGGCTCTCCTTTTCTGGACATGACTGGAACATTAGCGCATATCCCTTGTGGTTCAACAGCTGGCAGATTCACTGAATGCCAGGGCGGACCACCTCGGCAGTAAGTGCATGAGGGATCAGGAATGGCGTCTTCACTTGGAGGTGGTGCAAGGTCTCTTTCAGCAGTGGGGAGAGCCTTGGTTGGATCTATGCGCTACGGAAGAGAATGTGTAATGTCCGCAATTCTGCGCTTTGGAATTTCCATGGCGGCACTCGCTATGCAACGCTTTTTGTCGCGAGTGGAGTTGCGGTCTTCTATATGCCTTTCTGCCTATACCACTTTTGCCCAGAGTGCTGAAGTAGATCAAGCGCGCCCAGGTCCAAGTCATTCTGGTGGCTCAGGATTGGGTATGAAGAGTCTGGAATCCTGAGCTGCTACACATGGCCATCGATACTCCGATCAGACTTCCTCTTCTGGAGGATCTTCTGTCGCAGCAGCAGGGGACGGTCCTCCACCCAAACCTGTCCAGCCTCCACCTCCTTGCATGGAGATTGAGCGGCGGAAGTTGACGGTTTTTGACTTGCCTCCCGAAGTCTGTGATGTTATCTCGGCAGGCAGGTGTCCCTCAACTAAGACGTATACGCCTGTAGATGGAACAAATTTGTGGCATGGTGCGCAGCAAAGGCTGTGGATCCCCTTTCTGCCCCTTTTTCAGAGGTTCTCTTGTCCCGTCTTTCTTTGGCCCAGCAGGGCTCTGATCTGTGAACTGATAAGGGCTACCTCTCGGCCATTTCAGCCTTTCTTAGACTTCCTGATCAGCCTTCTGTTTTCAAGTCCCCTGTTGTAAATCGCTTTCTTAAGAGCATTACTCCCCTTTTTCCGCCTTTTACCCTCGTAATGCCTCAATGGGACTTGAATTTGGTCCTTTCTTACCTCATGTGCGTTCCCTTCGAGCCGCTTCATAACTGTCCTCTCAGACTTCTTACTTTAAAGACTGCCTTTCTGGCTGCCATCACCTCTGCTCGCAGGGTGATTGAGCTCCAAGCACTTTCTTCAAAGCCTCCTTTTCTGGCTTTTCACCCGGACAAGATTGTCCTCAGAACCAGACCTTCCTTTCTTCCCAAGATGGTTACTTCTTTCCACATTGGTCAAACCATCACTTTGCCCACCTTCTTTCCGCATCTTTCTAAGGAGGAAGAGAGGCTCCAGATCCAAAACGTGCGCTTTCCTTTTACTTGGATCGCACAAAACAATTCCGGGTGGATGACCAGATCTTTGTTGGCTACATGGGCGCTCAAAAAGGACCGGCCGTACACAAGCGGACCATCCCTAGATGGGTCATTTTGTGTATCAAAGCTTGCTATTCCTTTGCAAAGAAGGAGCCTCCGGTGGGGCTACGCGCCCATTCCACCAGTACGACGGCAGCTACCACCGCTTTGGGACGGGAAGGTCCCCTTAATGACATCTGTCAGGCAGCGACGTGGGCATCTCTGCACACGTTCTAGAAACACTACTGCCTGGACAGCCAAGACCGGAGAGATGGCTCCTTTGGCCCTTCTGTTCTCCAGGACTTTCTGGTGTGAACTTGGTTTGCATACCCACCTCCGGGGTTGGTATTGCTGGGGTATCTATTCACAGGGTAAGGAATCTATAACTAATGGTCTCTTTCAGATGAACAAGTTACTTACCTTCGGTAACAAAATTTCTGATGGATACATCTGCCTGTTAATTCCTCACCCTATGAATATCCCCTGCGCCAGAATTCCGCTGAATTTTTTCCCTAGCTCTCCACGCTGACGAGGACGTCACAATGCCACAGCTCCACTTGCGACTCCGCAGGACCTCACCGGAGCCATAAGGGAGCCTCGTCGGCGTGATGACGTCAGTTCCCTTTTTTCCGCGCCATCGACGCGTAACTGTTTTCTAGCACTCTCCATATTTGTCAAGTTACTTTGTTGTTCCTTCATCTTTAACTGTTGCTGTTGGGATATCGTCTTCGAGGAAATACACAGCTGGGAGGTTTTTTCGGTATTCCTGAATTTCTAGGCGCACAACCAGAGTGCCCGCAAGGTAATGGTGGCAGTTAGGTAGTCAGTATAGGCAATGAGGCGAACGGTAATCCCTCACAACCGCTCAGGGATGGACCAAGGTTGATCCACACGATTAACAGAAAACAACAAAGCCCCTGCACTATACAATATCGGTTATTATTTTTTAGTTTTTAGAGATAAAAGTGTCAGTTCAAGCGGTAGAAGTCATTAAAGCACATCCAAATATCAGTTTACACTTTAAGAATAAATGAACAGGATTGACATATAATAGTATAGAAAAGGTCTGTTCTTGGTGTGGTATTTCTGTTTATTGTTCCTGTACATGGGCCAACACGTGTTTCATCGCAGGGAACAGACTGCGAATCTTCAGGGCTGAATAGAAACATAGAGAGTACATTTGCGATCATGTTTATTTCACGAACATGTTATATCGGTGACTTTGTCGTGTCACCCAGGGTGGAATAAAGCATGCCATTGAGTGACTTTGTGTCAAAGTGCCTCGAGATCACTAACTTGGTGACTTCAGTGAGCTTAAAAGTTATCATTCTATTTGATATAACTGCAGACAAATGGACACTGGCCGGAGAAAATTACAGTGACAAAGTGAAGAAAGTGTTGAGTGTTTCAAAAGACGGAATCCCAAGTGACTAATGCAGTGTCTATAAGAAACTCCGAAAAATTCTTTAGGGCGTCTGATATTTATGCATCTGTTTGGAAATATTGCTTTATTTTGATTTTAATTATTTTGGGGGGTATGATTAGAAGTTGATTGAACTCCTCTTTTTACGATCTTAATCTAGTACATATTTACAAAGGATATTTATAGTGGAAAGAGGTAAAAATCCGAATTCACTTTTCTCTGATGTTTCAAACTCCATTTGTATTGCACCAGATAAGTAGAGAGAAAAAAGGGGGTACCGGTCAGTGGGTGGAATCTGTTATTTGTCTACACTGGTAAGATGGGTACTGAACAAAATATACAAATAAATATAAAGGTATATAAATATAACAAGAGAGGTCAAAGGGAAAATTAAAAAACCCCAATGAATGGAAAACGGGGGTAAAAATATAAGGGGGTAAAGACTATATATATAAGGATGCCAGGTATGTATAGCACATGCTCTGGAGATAGAGAACGGGGAAGAGATAATCTGCCATTTATACTGGTAGACCCTTAATAAAGTGCATGGATATGTTGTTTTAAACACAAATTCCTTATGAGAAAATGAGACACACTCACCCTCACAGGTGATGGGCGAGAATACATAAGTAAAAACACCAGGTTGGGGCGTAACTTGGAATCCTGTATCCGGAGTTCCAAAATATATGTAATCCAAAGCTCTGCGAGACTTGATGAGTCTATAAGGTAAATAATAGTGTATACATATTTTGTTATTTAGTTGATTATCTGCCGAGAAACATTCAGAAACGGGAACCGATAATCAAAGGATGACCTACCTCGATGGTATCTCCTTCATGTGTAAACCGGGAGGAGAAAATAAACAGGATTGTTCAGATTCGACTAAACTGTTTATACCGAAACAAGGCGGGTACACCTGGATCGGAAAAAGAAGGAACGGAAAGGGTAGGTGGGAGGTGTTCAGTTTAACCAAGACGAATAGCGTCTGGTATATATCTCAAAACTGCAGTGGGGAGCTCGTTTACCTCATTGCTATCGTTCTCCCTCTTGTGGTTCCCGGCGCCGTTTTTCAAAGACGGACACGTGACCGGAAGACAGGCCGGAATATGTACCGGTAAACCGCTTCCGGAAACAAAAAGACTAGAACGTAGGTTGAAATCCAATCCGTACATTGATTGGCAATAAAGAGAAGAAATACTACCAACTAGGAGTACCGAGTAAAAGGAGATTTTCTTATAATTTATCGCGGTCCTGTGCTGATTCCCGTATTTGTGTATCTAGAGTGGGGAAATCACTTGTCAGCACGTAAATGATTTGGCAGAAAAATTCGAACGATATTTAAGGGTGATTTAATACGTAAGGTTCATATGTTTGACCGAGCATGTGCAAAGATATAATAGATGTGCAATGTATGTATAAAAGAGAGCACATTTATATATATTTCAATTAATAGACACCCAGCAAAAGGTATATTGTCTAGGGTCATAATAACTATGATGGAATTATATAATTCCACCTCTTAGTATTCTTTACTCATAGTAAACCTGTACTATGTACTTGTAGAATGAATGACCTTGGTCCGTCATCATGTTGTCTCGTTTTGAACACAAATGAACAAACAATTAATTCAAAAGAGATATCAATACATAATTTGTGAGGAATTTTTTTTTTTACATTGTTTCTGTCTATATCACTACACTCGATTATGTTACTTAATTGATGTTAAGGGTCGGATGTAGTGTACTGAGGGAAAGGGGCCAAACACTCAACGGAAAATAGACAATTAACCCAAAGTTTTGAAGGTTTAGTTCCCTAGAAAGAATTGCATTTCTGGGTCATAATTTAATCCGTGTTCGATACTTTGAAGACGCATAATCCAAGTAGCTTCTTTGCGTCTCAGTGCCAGCTCTCGGTTGCCACCTCTCGCATGTACAGGCACAGTTTCGATTCCAAAAAAAGATACTGAAAAATCTTCTGTGTTAGTCTGACATTTAGCTACATGTAGAGCCACTGGATATTTATGATCTTGTTTTTGTATGGCCCTCATGTGTTCTGATATTCTGTCTTTCAATGTTCTTATTGTGCTTCCGACGTATTTCTTGCCGCATCGGCATTCTATTATGTATACCACATATTTCGTGGTGCAGTTGATGTTAACTCTAATGTCATATAGTTCTTCATTTGGTCCCTTGAAGTGCTTGGTTTTATGTTTAGCCCATTTGCACATGGTGCAAAAACCACATTTGAAAAACCCGTTGCTGCGTTGAGTTAGCCAGTTAGGAGTCATGTCGATACGTGGGACTGTAGGGCTGAGTCTGTTCCTCAATGTTCTCCCTTTGCGGAAAGTAATTTGAGGAGTTGTGGGTATTATATCTTTCAGTGTTGAGTCATCTCTTAGCAGACCCCAGTGTTTGGTCATGCTGTTTCTAATTGATTGATGTAGTGCGTTGTATTCAGTGATCATTCTCACTGTTGAGTCTTTCGCCTTATTAAGATCTTTGGGTTTCAACGTGTCAGTTCTCTTAATTTTGTAAAGTTTCTTTTTTGCTTGAGATAGGATGGTTTTTGGATAACCACGTTTTTCAAATCTCATTTCCATGTCTTGTATAGTCGTATTAAGATTCTTGTCATCACTACAGTTACGTCTAGCACGGAGGAATTCTCCAAAGGGTATTGATCTGATCTGGTGGAAGGGATGAAAGCTATCTGCTCGTAGAATGGCATTACAGGAGGTAGGTTTCCTGTAAAGTTTACTTTGTAACTTATTGTTCTTGACATAGAATTCCAGGTCTAGAAATTCTATGTGTGATTTGCTCGACTTCATGGTGAAGCTTAGTTCCCAATTGTTATGATTGAGATGGTCAAAGAAACTTTGTAGTAATTCCTCTGTGCCAGTCCAAAGTAAAATGCAGTCATCTCTATACCGACCCCAGAAAAGAATGGAGTCAGTATATGTACTACCTTGAGTACCCCAAATATGGTCAGCTTCGAAAGCGCCCATAAAAAGGTTGGCGAAAGATGGGGAAAATTTAGATCCCATGGCTACTCCTCGTTTTTGTTGATACCATTGTTTGTGGAAGATGAAGAAGTTGTTGGATAGAATTAAGTTCATCATGGAAATTAGCATTTGTGTGTGTGCCCAGAGAGATGCTGGTCGATTTGACAGAACACGGGTTATTGCTTTAATACCTAACATCGGATTGATGCTGATATACAGTGCGACAACATCCATAGTGACTAGGGTAGTGTTCGGTTGCCATTCTAAGTCGCCCAACAAGCTGAGTATATGCTTAGAATCTTGTATATGTGAAGGCAGATTTTTGACCAGTGGGTTTAGGAACACATCCACATATTCTGCCAGTCTTTCAGTTGGTCCCCCGATTCCAGAGACAATAGGCCTGCCTGGTGGAAAGGGGAGATCTTTATGAATTTTTGGAAGGGTGTAAAGCCATGGGTATGTTGGTTTGAGTACTTTAAGATACAAGTACTCGTCATCGTTCAGAAGACCATCTTCTTTCCATTTGCGTAGATGGTCATTAATGGTGATTGTCAATGTACCCATTGGGTTGTTTGCAATTGGTTCATAGCAAGATTGGTCTGCTAATTGATTAAGTATTTCGTTGTTGTAATCATCTGTGTTCATAACCACAATATTACCTCCCTTGTCTGCCTCGCGAATAATGATGGTGGGAATCTGGGTAAGTGTAGTAAGGGCATAACGCTCTCCTTTGGTCAGATTGTCTTTGAATGTAAAAGTTTCATTTAGTTTTTTGGTGTTGATTTTGTTGAGGTCCTCAAGAACCCGTCTGTGAAAATTATCAATACTATTACCACCTGGTAATGTTGGAGTCCATGTAGATTTACTCTTTAGACCACTTACAACACAAAGATCCGTATCTATATTGAGTTCGTCCAGAAGTTGCCCCATTTCCATAGGGCTATCTTCCCGTTCAGTGATAGACAACAGTAAATGAATTGCTTGTATATCTTTTATTGTCAGTACATCATTGACCAAAACATCAGGAATATTCTTCACATTTTTATTACTAGGTGTTTTTCCTGCAAAGTGTTTTCTGAGTTTCAGACTGCGGATAAATTTAAAGAGATCTATTTTGATTTGACAGATGTCCCCTGTAGAGTATGGATTAAAGTTAAGGCCTTTAGAGAGGAGATTGGTCATATCAGGAGTTAGTGGAAAAGAGGAAAGGTTTATTACTTGAACCTCTTTGTTCTCATTTATTATTTCTTTGTTGCTCCTGATCTTAGTTTTTTGCGATAATCTTCGTTGGCCACCCCTGCTGCCTCTGCCTCTGCCTCTTCGTGAAATAAACATGATCGCAAATGTACTCTCTATGTTTCTATTCAGCCCTGAAGATTCGCAGTCTGTTCCCTGCGATGAAACACGTGTTGGCCCATGTACAGGAACAATAAACAGAAATACCACACCAAGAACAGACCTTTTCTATACTATTATATGTCAATCCTGTTCATTTATTCTTAAAGTGTAAACTGATATTTGGATGTGCTTTAATGACTTCTACCGCTTGAACTGACACTTTTATCTCTAAAAACTAAAAAATAATAACCGATATTGTATAGTGCAGGGGCTTTGTTGTTTTCTGTTAATCGTCTTCGAGGAAGTCCGGGTTTAAACCCTGTAGGGAGTGTGGGGGGTCACATGTCCATGACTGACCCTCATGAAGATTGCTTATGGTGTTTGTCGTTGGATCACGACGTGAAGGACTGTTGAAGAAAGATGAACCCAAAGGCTCTTAAAGAATGAGAGGCCAAGCTGTTTATGGCTAAGGCAAAGAAGGAAGGAAGAGGGTGTAAAAGAGCGAAGTCATTGACTTCGCATACATCAAAGTCAAGGAAATTCAAAAAGAGGAGACATGGGTCTCGTCGTCGACGGTCGAAGAGTAAGGCTTCAAGGTCACCTTCGCTGGCCCCTCGATGTCATCAGAAAGACCTTGTGTATTCTTTGTCTTCACCATCTCCTCGAGTGATTCCGGAGAGACATCCTTCTCCAAAAGGCACTCCAGTGCAGTCTCCTGCGCCTACGGGTTTGCCGGATTCAGAGGGCTTGCCAGTTGAGGATGATCCTTCTCCACCTTCTCCTGTGCACGAGATTGAACCTGTGGCTCCGCCAATCCATATCCACAATTTCCAACTCCAGGTTCGGATCCAATGCATTTTTTAAATGCAATGTATGGAGTATTTGCTAAGGCAGCATTTCCCTCCGTAACACCTTCGGGTCCCGTGGGTCCACTGGCCTTCAATTTGGGCGTGCCTCAGCACTATGCCCAGGCACCCTTTGTGCCTTTCATGCATACGGCACCGTCATGGCAGTTTCCACTCCGAGGATTTCGACGCAGTTTATGGAGTCCCCAGCACCGTCTGGTGTGCCTTCCTCTCGGCCTCGTATGGCGCTGATTCCACCTTCAGATCCTCCTTAGACGCCGGCTCCGGAACTGTCGGCTCCGCCGATGCAGCAACCAAGGTTTCGTTCAAGGAGAGAGGCACAGTATCAGAGAGAGGAGATTGGAGAGGGTGAGATAGATGAA
Organism: Lissotriton helveticus; assembly: GCF_964261635.1. Classification (NCBI taxonomy): domain Eukaryota; kingdom Metazoa; phylum Chordata; class Amphibia; order Caudata; family Salamandridae; genus Lissotriton; species Lissotriton helveticus. The sequence continues at coordinate 1,911,038,594 of NC_136061.1, read as the reverse complement.
TCCATGGATGATTTTGAAGGAATTCAGGAGGCAAGTGGACTGGACACCTTCCCTGAATGCGAGCTTTCTTCCACAAGGGCTTTTCCACTTCAAGAGTTAGCTCCTTATCATACTGTCATACGAAAAGGCTGCAGAGCTTTTGGACTTACAATTACCTACTGCTGAGTATAGGCCAAATTTGCTCACTGAAGTTTTACATTTGCCTTCTTAAATAGTTGAGCCCTTGTTGCCCTTTAATGAAGCCTTAACGGAGCCTATCCTCGGTGTGGCGTAAACCACTCTCTTCTCCTGCTGTGTCTAAATCTGTGGCAAGAAGATATAGAACTGCTCCAGGAGATCCACTTTTTCTTTCTTCTCATCCGTCTCAAGAAAGTTTGGTGGTACAGGCGTCCTGCTCTAAACAATCTACAGGCATTTTTCCTCGGGCTCTGGCCAACAGGGGCTCTAAGAAGCTGAAGCAGTCAGCTAAAAAGGTATTTTCTTCATCTAGCATTGCTCTAAAATCTACAAATGCTACCTGTTTGTTGGGGCGTTGGATACATGCTTTGATGGATTTGGAGAAGCAATTGGCACCTAAGTTGCCTGACGAGGAGCAGGGAAATACATTTTATGGAGGTTCTGTTAGATGCTCAGGCTGCAGCTAGACAGGTTATTCAATGTGGCCTGGATATAGCTGATTCGGTGGCTAGAGTTATGGGTTGCTCCATAGTTACCATGAGACAAGCTTGGCTTAGGGCCTCTGGATTTTCCCCGGATGTTCAGGATACCCTTCTTGGTTTGCCCTTTGATGGTTCAAAGCTTTTCGGGGAGAAGGCTGATTCTGCACTTCAAAGGTTTAAAGATAGCAGAGCCATGGCGAAATCCTTGATTGCAGTCAAGGGGGTTTGGATATAAAAAGTATTGTGGATTTGGAAAGTCTTCCTTTCGTGGCTTGCGACAACCTCAGCAGCAGCAGCAAAATCCGCTCTATAAGTCATATAGAGGGAAAGTCTGAGGTCGCCAACGTAGTTCTGCCCACAATCTCTTCGCTTCCTTTTCTATCTCCCCTGCTCCCCCTGGTAAAGCAGCAAAGCAGCCCAGATCCCCCACCCTGGATCATGTGGGTCCTGTAGGGGGTCTGTTATCTCACTTTCTACAGGGTTGGAAATTGGTCACGTCAGACCTTTGGGTTTTAAACTATGTAGAGAATGGGTAAGCCCTTCCCTTTTGGAAATTTCCTCCTCCTTACCCTCCTTGCCAAGGATTTTGTTCATGAGACCATTTGCTTCTTCTACAGAAGGAGGTCCTTGCCTTACTACAAAAAGGTGCGATAGAGGTCGTTCCAGTGCAGGAAAGGGGTCAGGGATACTACTCCCGGTATTTCCTGATCCCCAAAAAGGATGGCTGGTTACGTCCGATTCTGGACCTCAGGGTCTTGAATTTTTACACCGAGCAGGAGAAATTCATGATGCTGACCCATGTGCAGGTTCTTCTGGCGCTGCAACAAGAGGACTCGATGGTGTTGATCGATTTACAGGCGTATTTTCACATCCCCATCCTAAAGTCGTATCTGTTTTACGGTAGGGTCGCAGCACTACCAGTTTGCGGTCCTGCTGTTTGGTCTTACTACTGCACATCGAGTCTTCACAAAGGTGATGGCAGTGGTGGCAGCTCATCTTACGAGGTCAGGGTTTCCAGTTTTCCCTTATCTGGACAATTGGCTGCTCAATCCGGAGTTGCCAGAGATGGTGCGTCATCATCTGCGAGTAACAACTCAGCTGTATTTCAACTTGGGCTTTTCAATAAATGTGCCCAAATCTCACCTGGTGCCCTCTCAGCGCACTCTGTTCATAGGGGAGGTGCTACTGTATGTCGAGCTTGTCCACCTCCTCAAAGAATTCTCGACATTCAGGAGATGATTCCTTTGTTTTACAATGGAGCAGTTGTTCCGGTCCTGAAGGTCCTTCACCTGCTCGGTCTGGTCGCTTCCTGCATACTAATGGTTAGTCATGCACACTGGCACATGAGTGCACTCCAGTGGTGCCTCCGCAGGCAGTGGTATCAACATAACGGAGACCTCAGGGAGTCAGTCAGGATCTCCAGAGACGCTGCAGCGGATCTGACTTGGTGGAGTGTGCAGGGCAACCTGTCTCAAGGCTTTCAATCTCCTCTGCCGGTGGCCACAGTGATGCCTCTACTCTGGGGTGGGGTGCTCATCTGGGGGATCTGGAGGTCAAAGGTCCTTGGTCTCCAGAGGAAAGGTTGTTTCACATCAACCTTCTCGAATTGAGGGCGATTTGTTTGGCACTGAAGGCTTTCCTTCCTTCCCTTCGCGGTTAGTCGGTTCAGGTCCTGATGGACAACACTACCGCGATGTGGTACATCAACAAACAGGGAGGTGTAGGGTCGTATCGTCTCTGTCGAGAAGCTCTGCGGCTCTGGTCCTGGGCTCAGGACCATCCGATTTGTGTTTTTGCAAATCTAGCCGGCGTGCTGAATGTTCGTGCGGACAGTCTCAGTTGGCATTACTCGGCCGATCAAGAGTGGTGGCTTCATCCGGATGTGGTCCATCTCATCTTCCATATCTGGGGGTCTCCTCAGTTGGACCTGTTTGCCACTCACAAGAACGCGCACTGCCCGTTGTTCTGTAGTCTCCAGTAGTCGATGCAGGAGGCACGCGTTTCAGTTGGATTGGAGCTCGCAACTCCTTTGCGCGTTTCCTCCCATGCCATTGATTCCTCGGGTTCTGAAAAAGATTCGTCAAGACTGGGCCCGAGTTATATTGATCGCCCTGGATTGACCAAGAAGGGTGTGGTTCACAGATCTAATTCACCTCTCATCGCACCCTCCCCTCCGTCTCCCTCTCAGGTCAGAGGCAGGTTTTACACCCCCACCTCCAGAGCCTGCACCTTCATGCCTGGAGATTGATGGGGCAACCGGAGTTCCTTCTCTCTCCCGCCGGATGGGGTTGATGTTATCTTATCATCCAGGCGACACTCCACTAAGTCAATGTACTCTTATAGATGGTCTAGGTTTGTTAAATGGTGTGGAGAGAGATCCATTGATCCTTTAAAGGCCCACTTGTCAGATGTTCTTCAGTTTGCACTTTTGCTGGCTCAGCAGGGTTGTGCTGTGGCCACTGTTAAGTGATATTTATCGGCGTTTCTGTGTTTGCCGGATCAGCTGTCTTTATTTAAGTCTCCCATTGTTTTATGATTTATTGAGGGCCTTACCAATTGGTTTCCGCCTGTTAATTTTGTTATGCCTCTATGGGATTTAAATCTTGTTTTAACTTTCTTGAGGGGTTCCCTGTTTGAGCCTTTACATAGTTGTCCTGTGAGACTCCTGTCTTTTAAAATGGTCTTTCTTGTGGATATTACCTCGGCAAGGAGGGTGAGTGAGCTTCAGGATCTTAGTTCAAACCCCCCTGTTTTTTGACCATACATGCTTAAAGGATGGTCCTCAGGACCAGGGCTGTTTTTCTGCCTAAGGTGGTTACTCCCTTCCATCTAGGGCAATCAATTACTCTTCCTGTGTTCTATCCTCCCTCTCACCTTTCCAAGGAGGAGGAGAGACTTTACTGCCTGAATTATAAAAGAGCTATGAGCTTTTATTTGGACAGGACTTAGGACTTGCGATTGGACGATCAGCTCTATGTGGGCTACGTTGGACGCATGAAGGGCAAAGCTGTGCACAAGTGCACTCTATCCAGATGGATTATCTTGTGCATCAGGATCTGCTACGCCCATGCTGGTAAGGAACCGCCTGAGGGTATTAGAGCCCATTCTACTAGAGCCAAGTCATCCACCTCTGCTTTTTCCAGGGTTGTTCATGTAGTGGACATTTATAAGGCAGCGACTTGAGCCTCCCTCCACACTTTCGCAAAGTATTATTGCTTGGACTCCGAAATGAGGAGGGAGGGACACTTTGCTCGCTCTGTCATGCAGAACTTTTTGGTATAGAAGGGGTGACACCCTCCTCCAGGAGTGGGACTGCTGTGGGAATCTATTCATAAGGTGAGGAATCCACAGGCAGATGTATCCATCAGAAGAACAAGTTACTTACCTTCGGTAACGCTTTTTCTGGTGGATACAGTATCTGCCTGTGGATTCCTCACTATCCCACCCTACTCCCCGTTGTCTGCCCTTGCATACCCTAAAGGTTACTTTGTTTGACATGTTGTTTTACATTGTATCTTCTATCTATCTAGTACATTTGTAGGAAATGCTTTTATTCTTGCACTTTCCTTTTGATTTTACACTGTGTATGTGTTTGAATATTGTGTACTGTGTATACTTTGAATCTGTTGTCGGTCCACCTGTTCGCCTCAGAGGCACGAAAAAAACGGGTGGAACTAACGTCATCACGCCGACGAGGCTCTCTTATGGCTCCGGTGACGTCATGCAGAGTCGCGAGCGGAGCCATGGCATTTAGGACTACCACGTCGGCGTGGAGAGCTAGGGAAAAAATTCTGCGGAATGCTGGCGCAGGTGATGTTCATAAGGTGAGGAATCCACAGGCAGATACTGTATCCAATAGAAAAAGCGTTACTGAAGGTAAGTAACTTGTTCATCTGTAAGAGACCTAGATTAGTTATAGATTCCTTACTGCTCCACCCATCCTTCCCGTTCTGCGAACTGACTTCTAGGGTTAAGGAGTTCCTTTTAGTACCCTAGTTTTTGTGCACCAGTGGTCATTGTCTTGCATGGCTCTGTGCTTCTGTCATGGAAAGTCGTGTACAGAAATGACGTTCATGCGCAAGGGCAGCGTCTAAGTAGCTGCCTCAACGTCATCCCGGTGACCACAACGTCCAACGACGAACGCGGAGCTGACAGACGCGCATGGGTACTGCTGACGAAAATTTTCTCCGGATCCAGACTGATGCTTGGGGGTAATTCACAAGCTAAGGAATCTATAACTAATCTATGTCTCTTACAGATATATCGTTACCGAAGGTAAGTAACTTGTTCTTTAATCATATTGCAAATATGATATTTTAACAGTGGCAGTCAAACTAGTATTTGGTAATCATAAGAGAGCTAGGAGTTCCACCTCACCTCCTAAATGCACATTGATTTTTAGAACTTATAACTTCGATTTTATGTCCTTTCCAGGTTCTCTGTATTTCTGGAAAATAATAGCATATAGATTTTCCTGTCTTTAAAATTGTATATTTCTTATGAACCAGTCATATACTGCTTTATCTTGATTTGTAGGAAGTAGAAGGCGAAGGTGAGGAAGCAGAAGAAGACGACGATGCCAACTGTGACCTTAAGGTTAGTTACGTATATTAACAAGACTATACCCGTTAGAAATGGGGGTCTCTAGTTGGCAGAGGTAGGAACCTTTGTCCAAATAGGGACCTTTGCTTCCAGTCAGGGTAAGGGGGATACACACTTTTGATATCACCTGCTCACCCACTGGGTAGCTTGGCATGAGCAGACAGCCTTATCCCAAAGGCAAGGTGTAAAGTATTTGTACTCAAAACACACCGTATTACAGTGATAACGCCTCAAATGGACATCACACCAGTTTAGACAAAATAAAGTATCTTTATCTGAACTTAAGACCAAAACAACAAAAATCCAACATACATGTAATAAGAATATTACTTCAAAAAGATTTCAAACAACTTGGTCCATAGAAAACTATAGACGCTTGTTTTCTCACAAAAAAACCTGTAGATGTGTCAAAATTCACAAGGCCAAACAGCTGCAAAGATGGGAAGTGTCAAGAAACAAAGAGATGCGTCAGTTCGTGAGGCGATGCAACAGTTCTACTGCATGCAGGATAATTGATGCGTCCAATCTGGTCTTACACAGGTAGCACTTGCACTTTGACACTGATCAGCAGTGGCAAAGTGCCCAAAGCATCTAAGTCAGCAATAACGAAATCCATCCAGCACAGCATCAAAAATAAAGGCGGTAGAGGCAAAAAAGTCAGGGGAAACCATGCCAAAGATGCCAAGTCTAACAATACCGTTTTATATCACCTTACACTTATATTTACATTTTTAGATTATAATGCGTAAAAATGTATCATTTCAAAATATTACTTTAGTTTGATTTTGATTCAAATATGTTTAGTTCCATAATCCTTAAACTAGTGAACAGGTGTTTTTTGGTTGTTTCAAAAACCTTTTTCGAACATTAAGGCATGATAGTTTCCATTCCATCAGGTAGCATAACATCTGTTACAATCACGAATATAGTTGACACTGTTAGAGACATATTGAACAGGATGTACCACGGCACAACATATCAAAAGGGAGATGTGGCTGTTACATCAGTGTGGAATGTAAGTACTCAGTTGGGCATCAAGGGTCAGTCTTGTCTGGACCATCTTCGGTAGTCTGGGCGTCAGTGATGGGGGAACTTTCAGTGGGGCCGTCCGGGTTGGCCAGTCGGTGAAGGTAGGATATAAGAGGGCCTCATATATCTGGAGGTCTGTTTGCCAAAGGCATCAGACTCCAGAATTCGCCCAGGAGTGTGTGGCAGTGGGCTGCTTCGGCTATCCAGTGCCTGGCCTGTGGGGCCGGGATACGGCCCCAGTTAATCGCCACCCGGCGCTTGGTGAGCACCAGTAGCATTGCAGTTAGTTTGCGATTACCATCTGAAATGTCTTTAACGTTAAAAATAAATATAGGAATTTTGGGAGCATGTTCATTTTTGCAATGGCAATACGCCCGGCAAATGAAAGAGGGAGGTTTTACCTCGTGTTTAGCTTGGCTTCAAGTCAGTACATTGCTTTGCCAAAGTTAGACCTCCACAACTCGTCCATATCTCTGCTCAGCCAGATGCCCAGGTATCAGTTGGGACCATTTGCCCAGATAAATGGATAGTCTGTTGAGAACGGCTGAGTGGCATCTGTGAGGGGGGAACAGAATGTATTTGTTCCAATTAACCCGAACCCCAGATAAGCAGCCAAAGCAGATAACCTCACTGGCCATGGGAGATAGATTCTCCTGTGGTTCGTGGATATATATCACGATGGTGTCAGCGTAGATAGAGGTAACCAGGGCACGGGATGAGAATCTGATGCCCAACTGGATATGATGCGGATGTAACTACACAGCCAGAGGCTCCATAGCAATGGTGAATAACATGGGTCATCCCTGCCTAGTACCCCTCTTGATAGTTATAGGGTTGGTGACCTGCCCATTAACCTTGATGCGTGCCGTTAGAAGTGTGTAGAGAAGTTGAATCTTTTGCACGAAGTTCAGGCTAAACCCCAAATGAGGAAGAAGATAAAAAAGGGAACGGTCACTCAAGTGTATCAAAAGCCTTAGTGGTATCCAGGAGGGTGGCCACTGCAGGCAGAGAAATATGGATCTGGGAATAAGAGAGAAGATGGTGCATAGATTGTGCTAGGTGGCGTGGCCCAGGATAAACCCAACTGATCAGGACCAGCTATTAGTGCCATAAGTGGAGGAGACGAATAGCCAACAATTTAGCATAAATATTATTGTCGGTATCGATTAGCATTAAGAGGCTAAAGGAATCGCACCTCTACGGGGATTTGTCCGGCTTTAGAAGGAGGGTAATCATGGTCTCGCAGAGAGATGGGGGAAATCTACCCAAGTCAAGAGATTCATTATACATTTCAGGCAGATGCGGGACGAGAAGAGGTGCATATTCTTTGTAAAATGTGGGGGTGAGCCCATATGAGGCAGGAGCTTTATCCCCTGGGAGTACTGCATGGAGTTTGTAGATTTCTTCAAGGGTGAATGGTTCCTCCAGGTATTCCCGGTGACCACTGCCGAGCCATAGCAGCTCAATTGAATCAAAATATTGATCCAGGATCTCCCTAGGTGCGTCCCTCCTAGCAGTATACAGTTGGGAGTAAAAAGCAGAGATCCTAGTGATGATGTCTGTGGGGGAGGTGGTCCTCCCAGCAGCCTCGTTGCAAAGTGCATCTGAGACCCTTCATTCGAGCTGGACAATGCAACCATCTTGGTAGTCCACCCTGTGTGCGACCTGGTCGAGACGGGATGTTAGGAGATCTATTTTTGCATCAATTGACTTTAGACTGGATTTCACCTCTAGGAGGATGGTTCGAAGGCTGTCATCCTGTTCGCCAGGGAGGTCAGTATGGGTGGATTGCTTGCCGGCATCAAGGGGGACCTCGCTGCTTCTGCCCGACCCCTGCCCTGTAAAAGTGATCTTGGCTTGTCTTGTGTCCGTTTTCCCCATGGTGGGCTTGTAGGACGGTGGGAGAGATGTATAGTCCAAGGTATTTTCCAATGATGGAGGCGGCCCACAGCTTAAAGGCAGGTCAGGCCGGGCGAGGCTGCAAGAGATTTGATGCAGCAGCTTCCAGAGAGATCAATGCAAGGCACAGGAGGTCCGCAAGGGCGTCCAAAGCCAGTTGTCAGGGGGTAATGAATGTCCGCGAGGCCCACAAGGCCGCAGGTGTGTGGTGATGGTGCCGCAAGCTACACTGTGATAAGTGCTCTTGCTGCCGTCCCCAGCGAGACTGCAGCAATGTGGGCAAATTTGGGCCAGCAAGAAGTCCAGTTGTCCGCTGTGGTCCTGCATGCGGCGTGGGATAAGCCAAGGAGGAGGGAGAGCCCCGGGAGTGTGCCATCTCCGCCCGCAAGCTGATGTGTGCGCAGGCCAGGGCAGCAGTCAGATGCAGGGTTGGGGTGGCCAGTTCAAAAACCCCAGTCGCCGCAGCGAGGGCCAGGAGGATTGTTCGGTCCTGCAGCGCGCATCCCCAGCCGCCAACTAGGAGGGATAGGCCGGTGGGACCGGGACGTCGCAGCTGCCTCAGCCTACGCAGGCGGGAAGGTGGGTCAGCCGGCCAGTAGTGGGGGCCTTCAGTATGCGCAGCGGACTTACTTGTGGTGTCCTAGGGCCTAGGGCTCCCCAGCGTCAGTCAGTCCATGCGGCCCCCCATTGGTAGGCCTCTTGCAGCCGTGGGCTCGATTTTCAGGCTGCCAGATGCCAGGCCAGGCACTGGAGCAGCAGAAGCCTCCTCTCTGCCCCCAAGTGACATCTCTCATGCCAGCAGTAAGCCGGAATCACCAGAGGGGGGGCGCCGCCGACTCGGGCGCTAGGCAGTTCCAGATGAGCACTGCACCAGGCTGGGCCCGGGGACGCGCCAGGGACGCGCTGCTGGAAACACCAACAGGAGAGGCTCCGCCGGTCAGCCGAGTAGGCACAGGTGTCCGAGTGCTGGTGGGTGTGTGAGCGGCTGGTTAGGTCCTTGATCCGAAATGCCACAGTTGCCTCAAGGCCCCGAGGAGCTGCAGTGGGGGTGTGCAATGCCGGGTGCCATCGCTGGAGGCCAGATGACTCCCTCTGATGGTGGATCATTCATGGAGGATTACATGGCTCGGCAGGCAGAGCTCGCTCAGCATGCTGCCATCTTGCCACGGGCAAGATCACGCCCCCGCCGTCCCCCCCCCCCCCCCCCAACTAGTGGACAGTGTTGGAATGTGTTCGTACTCTCACTTCATCATCACCCTTTTTGATCTAGAAAAAAATGACATTAGTATTGAGTTCCAACTGTACTATCTAGTAGCAGATCTGGTTGAGTCACAAGCTGCTAATATGCGTTGTAGAGATGATTTTGTTTGGGTATTGTATGGTTATCAGAAAGGGCTGCATACAGGGATTGCAGACACTTGTGTGGCCTTTCCGTTTTATACATATCGCGCCAGCTCGCATACAGTGCTTTCTCATGTGCATGGTGGTGTGGCCTCATTCAAATGAACACTGCGAAGGCAACATGTTGTTTCTGCACTCACGCTGTGTTATGGATGTGGGTGCAGCTGCAAAAAGCACATTGGGGGAAAATGACTGTGCCCCTGAAAAAAGTGCTGCGCAATCCATGCACTCCCTGAGAGCGCCACTCGGAAGAGTAAAGAAGGTTCCCTTTGACCACCCTTGGCGTCCCCATGCAGGTGAACGCAGTCACTCACTGCAGCTGCCTGCAAAGGGGCTTGTTGGATGCCGCCTGCACAGTAAAAGACTGAGCGGCAGCCTCAAGCAGCTGCTGCGTCTTTCACTTAATGTGCTGCCCTCAGGGCAGGCAAGAGCTTGCAGCTGCATTAAAAGCAGCTTGTGGATTGTAATGGTTTGTCGTGTTCTTGTTTGCATATGGCACAGCATGTATAAATGGGCCCAGAAGTCTTTACCTTGCAGCCACTCCATCAGAAGTACCCTAACATTGCAACTTTGCAGATAGGTTTTATGAAATATATAAATATGCGCGTGTGTGTATGTGTGGGTGTGTGAGCACGCAAACATATTCATTTGACATATATGCTTCAAAATTGGATTTCAATTCAGGGGGGGACTTACCGGAGGTCCAGCTGAGCGAATCCAGCCGTGAGGGCAACGGCTCTTGCGAACACTGTTCGGCTCTTGCGAACACTGTTCATTCCCCGCTGTGAGGACGGCGGATACAGCAGGCAGCTCTGTTTTCGCGCCATGAGGGCAACGGTAACGGCCACGAACTACATCTCCCAGGTGCCCCGGGACTCACGTCGCACTTCCGACGCTACCACCTGCGCCCGGAGGCGCTATAAATCACCAAAGTGTCGAGAGCTCCGTGGGGGGACTTACTGGAGGTCCTGCTGAGCGAATCCAGCCGTGAGGGCAACGGCTTTTGCGAACACTGTTCATTCCCCGCTGTGAGGACGGCGGATACAGCAGGCAGCTCTGTTTTCGCGCCGTGAGGGCAACGGTCACGAACTACACCTCCCAGGTGCCCCGGGACTCGCGTCGCACTTCCAATGCTACCACCTGCGCCCGGAGGTGCTATAAATCACCAGAGGGTCTCACGCCCCGCGGGACGCGCGCGGGCGGCACCGGGAGAAGCCCGGGAAAAGGGCAGGACCGTCTGTGGCAGTCGGAGGCAGAACGAGGCAGGGCTGGGCCACAGACCTTGGTTGATGCAGAGTTTCGACCCCCTTCATTGTGACTGAGTATTATTATTTTGTACTCAACTACTTTTTAAAGCTAACAGTGATTGCGTTGATCACACTGTTTAAGTATTTAGCAATTCATAATGGTCTTTCTTCTTTTACAATTTTAATCTTTTAACTGTTTGTTGCCAGTATTAACAATGTCTAACCAGAAGGCTGTAAACATCCCACCAGTGTCTGCGACGCTGGATAATTATTTGGTGAAAATGGTTAGTGAAATTAATAATAACCGGAGAGCATCCTTAGGTAAGGGGGGTTCCCCGGTTGTACCCCCTCTAATGCAAACCCTACTGTCCACTTCAGGTTTGGATGTTAGTTGTGAACCCAGTAATTTCGTAGATGAAATTATTACTGAGCCTGCCCAATTAGACCCAAGCCAGGACATATTGGATGCATCTAATGATGCTCCTGAGCAGTGCCCCCGGGCCGCTAGGGCAGTGAGGGCATGTAGGAAATTACAAACTAAACGTGGGGGTAATCGGATTAAGAAAAGAGCAGAAACACCCCCTACAAGCATGGTACAGTAAAAATTAATAAAGAGCAATTCGATCTCCTAGCGAGCATAATAGATGCTAAGATTGAAAAACTTATCAAACCTTTAGTGCTCAAACTTGATATAATGTCTGCTGAGGTATTAAGACTCGAGGTCTTTTGGACTCACATATTAACCTGGCTGGAAACTCTAAGGGTGTTAAGAATGACTCTGCCGAGAAGGGCCTTAGAGCAAGGAGAGATGTACCAATCTCACCTAATGGGGGATCGAATGTAACAGAAACAGTTATCAACAATATCACGCCCATATCAAACCAGAAAAAACAGGTTGTATTAGTACCAGAAAGCAAAACGGGCTCAATGTAAGTAAAGAAAAGTCGTTTTATTAACCTTCCACCTGACTGTGCACCGTACGTGGTTGTTCTAACTAATGTGCCTCCTATTGATAAACACCCCGTACAGCACCAGCAGGAACCACATGATTCCCTTAAAAACAAAACAGTCTCATGGCTGCATATGCAAAGTGGGTTCCCGATTGCTTATTCTGAGCAGATATTATCAACTAGGAGAGTAAATTGGATAGGCAATTCTAGAAAGACCTGTAGGGGCGACTGCGTCATTGTAAATTTTAAACACCCTCAACACGTTGCTACTGTTTTGTTAAGAGCAGCCTCCTTATTACATAATGAGAATAATGTTTGTGTGCGCCCACTGGGTTACTTTTATAGTCACCTAATTAAACCACCTTTTGATACTAACAGAAACAGACCACGGACACGTATCCAGCTCTCCGAATTTGAAGTCCCAACCCAAAACAGGTACCAAGCCGTGAGTTCCCTGGAGTCAAATGACTGACTTACCCAGGTTTGTGGGCCCTCGGTGCATGTACCCACAAATAACCAGGTGTCCATAAGCAGAAAGGTGACTGATTCTAGGTTAGAGCATATACAGTATGTGCCAACTTTGATGGCTGATCAGTATGTGACTAATACCTGTGTGGATATACCAATTGAAAATTTGAAGGTGGGAGATGGCCATCAAATAACCGATTTATTGAACCATGTTAGGAAAACTGGAACTATGGGTATTACAATTGTCAGCTGGAATATCGCCGGACTGAAGTCTAAGGGGAATGTCCTAGGCTGGAACAATTTTATTAATAACCATGATATTCTTTGCTTCCAGGAAACATGGTGCAGGGTAGATGTAAACTATGAGGGGTTTGTCTCATTTAATCTGTTGGCGGAAGGATCTCTATCAGGGAGAGCAAAAGGTGGTCTATTGATCCTGGTTTCTGTTAACCGGCAATTTATAGTAAAAAGGTACTTGACTGTGGGTACACATGCACAGATTTTATGGCTCACTGGGGATCAGGGGCGCAATATACTACTTGTGAATTATTATAATAATGTTTTTAATAATGCCAGGATGACAGTAGTTAGTGACTTGGCAAATGTAGTTGATAATCTTAATGTAGAAAGTTGTGTTTCTTTTGATATTATTTGGGTAGGTGATTTTAATATCCCGTTATGTGAACTTTCAACCCAAAAGGTTTGTGGGGTCACCAACAACGATGGTTCTGATGACCTGCATTTTAGACATAACAGCTATGGAGAAACTCTACATAAATTTATGGGTTGTTATGATCTGGAAATTTTGGATTTTGCGAAAGATGAAAAGGGACAGACTATCCCCACTTTTAAGACCAAACTGAGCAGTTCAGTCATTGATCATGTGATTGTCTCTTCTAGTATTATCTCATATTGTGCTCCCCCTAGGATCGAAGTCACTTCCTTAAGTGACCATAATTGTATAACTTTAGTTTGTACCCTTTGGGGTAGAAGCTCTGTAGATATAGAAACAACAATCGCAAATGTGGAGCCCCACAGACCGAATGGGGTCAGACTAAGATGGATCGAGGAGAAAGCTAATGAAACTATAAGCTCTATCGTTAAAGACAATTTGATTGATATTACCCTGATTCTTGATAATAACATGGATTTTGAACGGGTTTTATTTGCTTTTAACTGTATTAATAAATCCATTGATGCCAGGTTCACCAGAACTAAAAAAGTTAAGTGTAGAAATGAAACGGGCTGGTTTGACCATACGTGTACTAGCTTATTAACTAAGTTAAAACATGCAGTAGCTTTAAAGCCTAGGGATCCTGGCTATATAACTAAATTAAGGCTAGAGTATAAGATAGCTCTGAAACGGAGAAAGTACGAGTTACAGGAGGAGGCTTGGGATTCTCTTAACCAAGCGGCCGAGTTTTCCAATAATACCTTATTTTTTGCCACGATAAATTCTCCTTTCTTGAAGGAATAATATATACCGGAGCTAACTTCTAACGTATCTAGCAAGGGCTGGGTTTCACACTTCTCGAATATTTTTGGATCTGGTAGCTGTGTTGATACCAACCCTAGTAGGTGGCCCATTATACCCTTGGGAATCACTGTTGACGAGGTTGAGCTTGGCATACGTGCAAGTAAGGGGGGAAAGCCAGGGACCCGATGGGATCCCCATAGATGTTTACAAAGCAGCCCCAGAGATGTGGAGCCCTCTTTTGGCTATTGTATTTAATGCAGCAGTCTGTAATGAGGCACCAAAAACCTGGGAGGAATCCATTATTATTCCGATATATAAGAAGGGCAGCAGGGCCGATGCCAAGAACTATCGCCCTATTTCTCTTTTAGACTCCTCAATTAAGATCATGAGTAGAGTTATGCTGGCTAGATTAGAAGAATGCGTCGAGCAGGAGGACATCCTGGCCAATAGCCAGTATGGATTCAGGAAGGGTCGGGGTACAGTTCATCAGTGTATTAACCTTGATCTATTGATTGGCAAATACACGGAAGCCAAACATGAATCATTATATCTCTGCTTTGCAGACTTAAGTAGCGATTTTGATATGGCTGACCATACTATATTATGGCCAACCTTGTTACAGCTTGGAGCACCGGAGGGTATTATCTTTTTCCTAGCCAGGCTGTACGAGAAGTTACAAACTTGTGTGCGCTACGGAACTAAAGGAGAATGCACCCCTAAATCCAATGTTAATCGAGGGATTAGACAAGGATGTGTATTAGCCCCCCTTCTTTTTATATTGTTTATTAATGAAATCTGAAAGAAACAGGTTAGTATTAGATTCCTTACCTTAGAATAACCCCAGGCGTCAGTCTGGATCCGGAAACTTTTGCGTAGCAGTACCCCTGCGCGTCGGTAGGCGTCGTCTGCAGGCGTCCCCTGCGGCTCCGCGTCGTCGGCGTCGTGCGCCGTGATGACGTCGCTGGAGTATATAGACGCCGCCTCCGCGCGCTGACGTCAGTTCTTCTTTTTTCCGCGCCAGTTAGCGCAGATCCGAAGAGCAGTACTCCGGTCTTTTGACCAAGTGTTTGTAAAACTAAATCTTTCTACGGTGCCGGTAGGATGCCTGGGTTTAAGAGTTGCGACGAGTGCGACCGCATGATGTCGGTCACCGACCACCATCGACTCTGCCTCCGGTGTCTGGGCGCGGACCACGACGTGGAGTCCTGCGTCGACTGTCGGGCCTTGACTGGAAAAGCTAGGCGGGAGCGGTCCCGCAAGCTTCTCGAGCTCCGGGTGTCGGCCCCGCGTCGAGAGCGGTCCCGGTCCGGTCGGAGGTCGAGGGAGCGGTCGAGGGAACGATCGCGGAGCCGCCATGGGCGCTCCGGGAGTCGCCACCATTCCTCCGGCTCGTCAGGTAAGCACCACAAGAAGTCGGGGCGTCGCCATCGCACCCCCGACTCCCCCCGACGCCCGCGTGATGCGGCCGGGGGCTCGGGTGACCGCGGCCCCGCGTGGGTCGCCGACGCCGTCTACCCCATACCCGTCGGTCCCTGGGGAAGGCGCGTCGCGTGAGATCGAGGCCTTCCTCATTGCTATGAGGGCGAGGTCTCCTCCGGCAGGGCCTACGGCGCCTGCGGGCCCGTCGGTCCCGTCTGGGGGCCCGAGCGGTTCGGGTGCTCCTGCCCCGACGCCGCCGGTGGCTCCGGCCCCGGCGTCGCTGGTTCCCTCTGGTTCGTCGCCGGCTGGTCTCCCGGCCTCTCCGGCGTCGGTTCCTGTGGGCCAACCCGTGGTACCGCCCCCGCGTGGTGCAGCGACTCCGCCGTCGGCTCCGGCCGGCGTCGGGTCCCCGGCACCGACGCCGCGCGGCGCCACCCCCATTTCCTCCCCGACTCCGGACGCGGAGTCGGACCGGCGTCGGCCGACGCCGGATCCGACGCCGATGGGGCCCGTTGACCCCGATGTCTATATCGTCGACCCAGAATATGGGTATGATGAGGATGAGTATGGAGAGGGTTGGGAGGGGTCTGAGGACCCTCTATCCCGTGCCTGCCAGTATGATGTGGACTGGGAGGTGATCTGGGTGATGCCAGTGGCCTGGACGAGTCGCCCAACCCTGGGTTTGTCTCCCCGTCCCCTGTGGCGTCTGAGGCAGGTGCTGCCTATTCGGTGGTCCTGATGAGGGCTGCCAAGGCCTTGCACCTTGAGCTCCCCGTCGCGAAGGTCAAACCGAACATTCTGACCGAAGTGTTTAAACCGCAGTCATGCCCCCAGGAGCCTCTGCTGCCGTTTAATGAGGCCCTGACGGATGTCCTTTTGGGCACCTGGTCCAGGCCCGCTTCTGGTGCGCCGGTTGACCGGAATGTTGCAAGGCGTCACCGTCCATGCTCGGACGACCCTGCCTTTTTATCCACCCATCCCTCCCCGGAGAGTCTGGTGATCCAGGCCTCCACTTCGCAGTCCGCATTTCCGTCGGCTCCGCCCGATCGGGAATCAAAGCGGTATGACCAATTTGGTAAAAAGGTCTTTTCCTCTTTGAGCGCTGGACTGCGGTCTTGTAATACCGCGTGCCTCTTGGGCCGCTACACCCACTCCCTGTGGGATACGGTCGAGGAGTGTCTGCCGCAATGCCCCCAGGAGGTGCGGGACAAGCTCACCCGGGCCTTAGTTGAAGGCCGGGATGCGGCGCGGTACTCGATCCGTTGTGGTCTTGACACGACCGACTCGCTGGGACGGGCGATGTCAACAACGGTGGCGATTCGTCGCCATGCTTGGCTGAGATCTGCCAACTTCTCGCCAGACGTCCAAAATTCACTCATGGACATGCCATTTGATGGCAGTCGCCTGTTTGGTGACAAAGCGGACCACGCGCTGGAGCGCTTCAAGGACTCCAGGGTCACGGCCAAGTCCTTGGGTCTTTCGACCCAGCGCCAGCAGACGGGTTCGTTTCGGCCCTTTCGTGGCCAAGGGAGGGGAGGTCCCACACGTGCTGCCAGCCACGCGACGCAGAGCGCTCCCCAGCGCGGTGGCGGCCGTGGTTTCCGCCGTGGTGGCGGTAGAGGCCAGCGGCGTGGTCAGTCCACGCCTCCCTCCGCTGCTGCATCCAAGCCTTCCTAGTCCGAGCTTTCGGGCTCACGTGACGCCAGTGGGTGGCAGGGTTCGCCATCACCACTCCCGCTGGCGCGCGATAACATCGGACAGGTGGGTGCTGCAGCTTGTCCGAAGGGGCTATGCCCTCCCCTTCGAGTCCACTCCTCCAGCCATGCCACCGCAGAACCACCGTGTGTCGGGGGACCACTTGACACTTCTGCAGGAGGAAGTTACGGCCCTCTTGGCCAAGGGGGCCATCGAGCGCGTTCCTGGGCCAGAAGTAGGGTGTGGTTGCTACTCCCACTACTTTCTGGTACCCAAGAAGGACAAGGGAGGCCTGCGTCCTATCTTGGATCTACGGAACGTCAACGGCTTCCTCCGGAAGGAGAAGTTCAAGATGCTGACTTTGGCTCAGGTCTTGGCTGCTCTAGACCCACAAGACTGGATGGTAGCGTTGGACTTGCAGGATGCGTATTTTCACATCCCCGTCCTGCCGGCCCACCGGCGTTACCTGCGGTTCACGGTAGGCCACGAGCACTTTCAGTTTATCGTGCTCCCATTCGGCCTTACCAGCGCCCCACGGGTGTTCACGAAAGTGATGGCGGTGGTCGCAGCTCATCTGCGCCGGTTAGGGGTTTCAGTCTTCCCCTACCTCGACGACTGGTTGTTGAAGGCGGGCTCGCCCCAAACAGTCGTCCACCACCTTCAGATGACGGCAGACCTCCTGCACGAGCTGGGGTTTTCCATCAATGTGCCGAAATCACACCTGTGTCCCTCTCAAAAGCTCCTTTTCATCGGAGCGGTTCTCGACTCGGCGCAGTTTCGGGTTTATCCTCCGGAACGGCGGGTCCGGGATATTCAGGCTCTGATTCCCATCTTTCAGCCGTTATCCCGGGTTTCGGTCAGGTTGACGCTGCGGCTTCTGGGGCTGATGGCCTCCTGCATCCTTCTGGTGCATCACGCCAGATGGCGGATGCGGGCTCTGCAGTGGGACCTGAAGTTTCAGTGGGCCCAGCATCAGGGCAACCTATCCGACCATGTCCTGATCTCGGAGGGCACTGCGAGACAGTTGCAGTGGTGGCTTACGGACCACGATTGGGTCAGGGGCAGATCCCTCTCCCTTCCCCAACCGGAGCACGTGGTTGTGACGGACGCGTCCCTCCAAGGCTGGGGTGGCCACTTGGGAGAGGCGGAGTTCAGAGGCCTCTGGTCTCCGGCGGAGTCCCGGCTCCATATCAACATGTTGGAGCTGCGGGCGATTCGCCTAGCACTGAAGGCATTCCTCCCCTTTGTCAACGGGAGTGTAGTGCAGGTGTTCACGGACAACACCACCGCCATGTGGTACTGCAACAAACAGGGCGGTGTGGGGTCGTGGACCCTTTGCCAGGAGGCTCTGCGCCTCTGGCAATGGCTGGAACGTCAGGGCGTGACTCTGACGGTTCAACACCTGGCAGGTTCTCTGAACGCCAGGGCGGACGAACTCAGCCGTCGGTGCTCGGTGGATCACGAATGGCGTCTGAACTCGGACGTGGCGAGAGGCCTCTTTCAGCAATGGGGAGAGCCTTGGTTAGATCTATTCGCCACAGAAGAGAACGCGCAATGTCATCAGTTCTGCGCGTTGGAGTTTCCAAGACGGCACTCGCTCGGCGACGCCTTTCGGCGCGAGTGGAGTTGCGGTCTGTTGTACGCCTTTCCGCCTATACCACTTCTGCCCAGAGTGCTGAAGAAGATCAGGCGCGACCGGGCCCAAGTTATCCTTGTGGCTCCGGACTGGGCTCGAAGGTACTGGTATCCCGAGCTACTCAGCATGACAGTCGGTCCCTCGATCCGCCTGCCCCTTCAGGAGGACCTTCTGTCGCAGCAGCAGGGGACGGTCCTCCACCCGAACCTGTCCAGTCTCCACCTCCATGCGTGGAGATTGAGCGGCGACAGTTGAGGCCATTTGACTTGCCTCCTGAAGTCTGTGATGTCATTCTGGCAGCCAGGCGTCCCTCCACAAAGTCGGTATACGCCTGCCGGTGGAACAGATTTGTGGCATGGTGCACAGCAAAGGCTGTGGATCCCCTTTCTGCCCCTCTGTCTGAGGTTCTCCTCTTCCTCCTTTCCCTTGCCCAGCAGGGCTCTGCTCTGGGCACTATCAAGGGCTATCTTTCTGCCCTTTCCGCCTTCTTGAGGCTACCTGATCAGCCATCTTTATTCAAGTCCCCTATTGTGTTAAGATTCTTGAAGGGCATCACGCACATGTATCCTCCAACTCCGTTCGTGATGCCTCAGTGGGACTTGAACCTGGTTTTGACTTTCCTGATGTGCGCTCCCTTTGAGCCCCTTCATTCCTGTCCTCTCCGTCTTCTCACTTTAAAGACGGCCTTCCTGGTAGCCATCACCTCTGCCAGGAGAGTGAGTGAGCTCCAGGCTCTTTCTATTCAACCTCCTTTCTTGTCTGTTCATCCTGATAAGGTGGTTCTTCGGACTAGACCTTCTTTCCTGCCCAAGGTAGTCTCTGCTTTTCACATTGGGCAGTCCATCACCTTGCCCTCCTTCTTCCCGCCTCCGCATCCTTCAAAGGATGAAGAGCGGCTCCATCGTCTGGACCCAAAACGTGCGCTTTCATATTATATGGATCGCACACGCCAGTTCCGGGTGGATGACCAACTGTTTGTTGGCTACGTGGGTGAGAAGAAGGGAAGGGCGGTACAGAAACGGACCATCTCTCGGTGGGTCGTCCTGTGCATCAAAGCATGCTACTCTTTGGCTCGGAAGGAGCCTCCTGTTGGGCTGAGGGCCCATTCCACTCGGGCCACGGCGGCTACTACTGCCCTGGGCCGGGGAGTCCCTTTGCAGGACATTTGCCAGGCGGCCACGTGGGCCTCGCTGCACACCTTTGCGAGGCACTACTGCCTGGACAGTCAAGTCCGGAGGGATGGCTTCTTTGGCCGTTCGGTCCTCCAGGACTTTCTGGTGTAGGTTGTATTGGTTCACAGTCCCACCACCGGGGTTGGTATTGCTGGGGTATCTATTCTAAGGTAAGGAATCTAATACTAACCTGTTTCTTTCAGATGAACAAGTTACTTACCTTCGGTAACGATATATCTGTAAGAAACAGTAGTTAGTATTAGATTCCTTACCGCCCCACCCATCCTCCCCGTTCTGCGAACTGATACCTAGGGTTAAGGACATCCCTTTCAGGGCCCTAGTTTCAAATGGCACCAGTGTTGGTTCTCACATGGCTCTGCGTGTTCTGGCGCGGAAAAGCTGTGTGCAAAGAACTGACGTCAGCGCGCGGAGGCGGCGTCTATATACTCCAGCGACGTCATCACGGCGCACGACGCCGACGACGCGGAGCCGCAGGGGACGCCTGCAGACGACGCCTACCGACGCGCAGGGGTACTGCTACGCAAAAGTTTCCGGATCCAGACTGACGCCTGGGGTTATTCTAAGGTAAGGAATCTAATACTAACTACTGTTTCTTACAGATATATCGTTACCGAAGGTAAGTAACTTGTTCATCGACGCCATTTAAAAAAATGTTAATACCGATGCCCCCAAGATCAAAGGTGTTTCTGTGCCAGTGTTATTGTACATTGATGACGCTGTACTGCTTTCAAGAACGCCACGTGGATTACAGCGCCTGATTGACAGTTTTTCTAACTTTATTAAGGCTAGAAAACTTATCATCAATAAGGGGAAAACGTATACAATGACCTGCGGGGCTAGAAGCAAATTTACTAATGCCTTTTTTATTGACTGTGAAAAGGTGCAACAGGTAGACACATTTTGTTATCTCTGTATAACTTTTTCTAAAGAAAATGGACTAATGAATTTAATAATATCAGCAACAAAATGGCTAAAAACGCACATGGTGTTTTTAGATTTGCGGCTAAAGTAGGGGACAGGCGGACCAGGGACATGCTCCGAATTTATCCAGCTAGATGTGTCTCTATAGCACTGTATGGGGCGGGTGTTTGGGGTCACAGTTGTGATTATAAATTGCAGAAAGAGGAGAACACTTTCTTAAAAAAGCTTTTGTGTTTACCTCTCTCTGGCCCCACTGAGCTGATCCACCGAGAACTTGACATACATGTTTTAACTGATCTATTATCCTTAAGACCACTTATGGTTTGGCGCACTATTTGGCTCCCGGATGAAAAGTTTTTCAATAGATCGATTATAGAGGATTGCTTACTACTTGATAAATATCGAAATTTCCCTTGGCTTAAATACGTTGTTGATTGTTTTCATGAAATATTTAATATAAATGTATTGACTGACCCAACTGCCGCATCTCAGATTCCCAAAGTTGAGCTGAAGGCCAAATTCCTGGCCAGTAGGACGAGGAAGTGGCTTTCAGCCAATGGTTCTCTGTCCTCCGTCTTGTTCTACAGTAAATACACCATCGCTGAAGGCTTTCCACTTTATTTAGTCTTGGTGAGTAGGGCATCTCACAAGTTTGTGCTACTAGACTGAGGTTTGGGATTGCAGATCATTTAGTGACCCTACCGCATCTTAAGAAACACCCAACAGGGCCGTGTCTGTGCGATGGCGTTTCCAAACAAAGCACCTTGCACTTTTTATTATTATGTGAACTGTACAGGAATTTTAGAATAGCCTATTTGAAACCTATGTTTGTCAAATATGGTGTACGTTCAGTTAATCAGGCAATGAGATCAATATTTAATCTGGAATCTGTCGATATTTGTTTTTATACTGCTACTTTTTGAAAGAAGTCTATTAATGCACGCAAAAGCATGTCTTTTTAGGAATTTGGTATGTATTTTTATGATACCTTTTTATTGATGTGAATATCTGTATTCCATGTTCTAATGTGTGATTTTCTTTGTGCTTTTATGGTCATGTTATATGTTCTGAATAAAGCTTCATGAATTGAATTGATTTCAATTCAGATAAGTTTCATTCCTTATAATTTTAATTCTTGATCATAAATTAGTATGTAAATAATTATAGATGTATAAATATAATTAGATCCAAAGAGTTGCCTGTGTATGAAGGGGCCACTCAACAGGTATAACCTTCGCCAACTCTTTTTAATGGAAGAATGCACAGCGAGGAGGAGACGCTGCATCACACAATTAAGTCCAACCTGACGCGTTTCATGCCTGTGGCATTTCTTCAGAGGTAACAGACTTGTGAGGCATCCACACAACATTTGAAGTCAAAACTCCGCCTTGAGGGCGTGGCCGCTTCCAAGGCTTTCTGGATCATATAGTCCCGTTTTACTCAAGTGAGGTGTTGCGCTTGATACTCAACTTACTTTTATGACCAAGTGGTTTGTAATGTAGCTCTCGAGTCCTCGCTGGCCACATCACTCTTCCAAAAATAGGCTCCTGTCCCATAGGCAACTACGTCATTTAGGCGTCGCTGCAGGGAAGCTTCGCAGCCTCGGGTCACCCTCCGCGGCTCAGGCAAGCCGCAAATACATCCAAAGAGTTGCCTGTGTATGAAGGGGCCACTCAACAGGTATAACCTTCGCCAACTCTTTTTAATGGAAGAATGCACAGCGAGGAGGAGACGCTGCATCACACAATTAAGTCCAACCTGACGCGTTTCATGCCTGTGGCATTTCTTCAGAGGTAACAGACTTGTGAGGCATCAGCACAACATTTGAAGTCAAAACTCCGCCTTGAGGGCGTGGCCACTTCCAAGGCTTTCTGGATCATATAGTCCCGTTTTACTCAAGTGAGGTGTTGCGCTTGATACTCAACTTACTTTTATGACCAAGTGGTTTGTAATGTAGCTCTCGAGTCCTCGCTGGCCACATCACTCTTCCAAAAATAGGCTCCTGTCCCATAGGCAACTATGTCATTTAGGCGTCGCTGCAGGGAAGCTTCGCAGCCTCGGGTCACCCTCCGCGGCTCAGGCAAGCCGCAAATACATCCAAAGAGTTGCCTGTGTATGAAGGGGCCACTCAACAGGTATAACCTTCGCCAACTCTTTTTAATGGAAGAATGCACAGCGAGGAGGAGACGCTGCATCACACAATTAAGTCCAACCTGACGCGTTTCATGCCTGTGGCATTTCTTCAGAGGTAACAGACTTGTGAGGCATCAGCACAACATTTGAAGTCAAAACTCCGCCTTGAGGGCGTGGCCACTTCCAAGGCTTTCTGGATCATATAGTCCCGTTTTACTCAAGTGAGGTGTTGCGCTTGATACTCAACTTACTTTTATGACCAAGTGGTTTGTAATGTAGCTCTCGAGTCCTCGCTGGCCACATCACTCTTCCAAAAATAGGCTCCTGTCCCATAGGCAACTACGTCATTTAGGCGTCGCTGCAGGGAAGCTTCGCAGCCTCGGGTCACCCTCCGCGGCTCAGGCAAGCCGCAAATACATCCAAAGAGTTGCCTGTGTATGAAGGGGCCACTCAACAGGTATAACCTTCGCCAACTCTTTTTAATGGAAGAATGCACAGCGAGGAGGAGACGCTGCATCACACAATTAAGTCCAACCTGACGCGTTTCATGCCTGTGGCATTTCTTCAGAGGTAACAGACTTGTGAGGCATCAGCACAACATTTGAAGTCAAAACTCCGCCTTGAGGGCGTGGCCACTTCCAAGGCTTTCTGGATCATATAGTCCCGTTTTACTCAAGTGAGGTGTTGCGCTTGATACTCAACTTACTTTTATGACCAAGTGGTTTGTCTTTGGATGTATTTGCGGCTTGCCTGAGCCGCGGAGGGTGACCCGAGGCTGCGAAGCTTCCCTGCAGCGACGCCTAAGTGACGTAGTTGCCTATGGGACAGGAGCCTATTTTTGGAAGAGTGATGTGGCCAGCGAGGACTCGAGAGCTACATTACAAACCACTTGGTCATAAAAGTAAGTTGAGTATCAAGCGCAACACCTCACTTGAGTAAAACGGGACTATATGATCCAGAAAGCCTTGGAAGTGGCCACGCCCTCAAGGCGGAGTTTTGACTTCAAATGTTGTGCTGATGCCTCACAAGTCTGTTACCTCTGAAGAAATGCCACAGGCATGAAACGCGTCAGGTTGGACTTAATTGTGTGATGCAGCGTCTCCTCCTCGCTGTGCATTCTTCCATTAAAAAGAGTTGGCGAAGGTTATACCTGTTGAGTGGCCCCTTCATACACAGGCAACTCTTTGGATGTATTTGCGGCTTGCCTGAGCCGCGGAGGGTGACCCGAGGCTGCGAAGCTTCCCTGCAGCGACGCCTAAGTGACGTAGTTGCCTATGGGACAGGAGCCTATTTTTGGAAGAGTGATGTGGCCAGCGAGGACTCGAGAGCTACATTACAAACCACTTGGTCATAAAAGTAAGTTGAGTATCAAGCGCAACACCTCACTTGAGTAAAACGGGACTATATGATCCAGAAAGCCTTGGAAGTGGCCACGCCCTCAAGGCGGAGTTTTGACTTCAAATGTTGTGCTGATGCCTCACAAGTCTGTTACCTCTGAAGAAATGCCACAGGCATGAAACGCGTCAGGTTGGACTTAATTGTGTGATGCAGCGTCTCCTCCTCGCTGTGCATTCTTCCATTAAAAAGAGTTGGCGAAGGTTATACCTGTTGAGTGGCCCCTTCATACACAGGCAACTCTTTGGAAATATAATTAGATATTTAAGTTTGTGTATATATTATTACTTTGTATAGGTTTTATATAGCGCTATCTAAACCCAAAGGTATCAAAGCGCTTTACATAAAATATAAAATATAATTGGTTTACATAAAATGCGAGATACGTAGGTTTAAGTATAAACATACATAGAGACAAAGAATCGTTAGGCGATTAGGGAGGTTACATTAAACGGACAGTTAGAAGAGTATGAGTTAAGGGAGTAAATGGCATATTCGACAGCTGAAGTAAACAAACAACTGTCTGTCACAAAGAGTCTAGTCTGTGAAGTAGTGTGGCTCACTGGTTAGAGGCGGCAGACCCGAGAGCAGAGGACGGCCCGGGACCAGGGTTCGATTCCCGGCGCGGCAGGTTTCTGGACCAGGGTCAGCGGACTCGATAATTCTCTCGCCTCGGTGCCCACTCTGATCAGCGTTCACACTCGGCAACTCTGGCCATTAGCTTGCCTCATCTTCACTAACAGCCCCACCAGACCGCCGGGGATGCCTGGTCTCACCCTGGAGATACCCATTAAGGGACCATCTCTC
Organism: Lissotriton helveticus; assembly: GCF_964261635.1. Classification (NCBI taxonomy): domain Eukaryota; kingdom Metazoa; phylum Chordata; class Amphibia; order Caudata; family Salamandridae; genus Lissotriton; species Lissotriton helveticus. The sequence continues at coordinate 1,911,013,663 of NC_136061.1, read as the reverse complement.
AGGGAAGCCAGGAAGGGTTTCGCAGCGGTCGAGTAGTGCGCTATATAAATGCCTATACATACATACACACATAGTCATAGGGAGAGTGAGTTATTGGAACACAGTTCAGTTATTGTACGTGTTAAAGTATTTGTTGAGGAGAAGGGGTTTCAGGTCCCTTTTGAAGCAGGAGAAGGTGGTGTTTCATCAGAGATCTCTGGTGAATGAGTTCCATACCCTAGGTGCATTTCCAGAAAAAGAGCGAGTCATGGCAGATTTCATTTTCAGTTTGGGAGGTATGAGAAAAAGTGAGTTGGAGCTTCTCTGAGTTCTCGTTCTTCCTGCTTTCATAAGTTTGTTGTCAAGATAGCTGGGGTATGTGTCTGCAGGGCTTTGTGGATGATGCAAAGCAGTCTTGTAAATACATTGTTCTTCGATGGGAAACCAGTTTAGGATCTTGAGAGCTGGTGAAATGTGTTCAAATCACTTAACACCTATTCTGAGTCAGGCGCCATGTTTAAAACTGATCTTAGGAGGGCTAGGTGAATTTTCGGCGTCCCTGCGAAGATGGCGGTCCCATAGTCCAGTTTAGAGAGGACTATCGATTCTGCTATTGTCTTGAAATCATCGGGGGAATGAATGGTTTCATTTTCTTGAGGTGTTTGTCTGTAAAGCGCTCCTTTGGCTGCGTTTTTGATGTGATCCTTCAGAGAAATGGTTTTGTCCTGGGTGATGCCTAGGGATTTTACGGAGTTGGACATAGTGAGGGAGCAATTTAGGCATCCAGGTTCTTGAGACAGCTTTAGATTGGTTGAGGGTGTGAGAAGTTGGCCTGGTATATGATGTTCACTATTCTAGTGAGCACCTTGCACCAGTCCAAACAACCCTTATGGTGATGGTTGTAAGTCAACCTTATAGACCAGCTATCCTAGAGGTAGCGTGGACAGAACATTCTTAGGCTAAAAGACTCTTGAGGGCGTGTAAAGCCAGCTGTTTTACCATATGGAACCCCTTGAACATCAAATGAAAGGACACCACACAGGATATATATAAAATATATATGTATTTATTCACTAACACACTCCTCTGAACTCTTTATGAGATCAGAGGCATAAGCACATAACAAGTTATACTCAGAAATACTTTAAATAGCACAATTTACAGTTAGGCCCTAGGGGCGCGTAAAACCATATACTAAGTAAGTGGTATAAGAACCAATACTTTGGAAAGGGAAAGGCCTAGGGCCTAGAGGATCGCTGGGGCTACACTATCTGACCCTTAGGTTAGGAGTAGGAGGCCCACAGGAGGCGCGTGCAGAGTCAGTACTCTCACGCGAGAGTCAATAGAAAGTCAATAGGAACGTAAAAAGGTAAGTAATGAAGTTTTAGGACACTTCCGGTCTAACTAGGATTACACAACTAGCAAATCTGGACACTAGGATAGTGCATCCCTACAGGAGCACCGAAGTACTCGCGTTTCCTCACCCACGGGCTGCGGGTGCATAGGTGTCAAAGTGTGTCGGGTTTTCTCGTCGTTCCTATGGAGCCTTGGAAGAAGATGCTGCAGGCGACCAGGAGTAAGGTGTCCGGGTGGATCCAAGGGTGGATCGGAGTTAAAGAAGACCTGAAAGCAGAGGGGACAGAGTCTAGGTCACTAGCCAGTGACCGGGTGGAACCAGGAAGAAACCAGATGTCGTCGAGGAGCAATCAGGTGCTGTCGTGAAGCTTGTCGTTGCAGCCACGCGGACCAGGAGGCGTCGAGGATGACCAGGAGCTGGAGAGGAGCTGTCCCACGAAGGTTCTCGCAGATGAAGGGGTCGGCTTCAAGCTCGGAGCCAACAAGCCTAAGCAAAGGCAACCCACGTGGGATACACAAAAGGCTTCTGGGGACCAGGAGGGTCTGAGGTGCTTCAACTTTGCAGGGAAGCAAGGGCCAGTCTGGAGCTATCAGACCAGCGATGGATTTTCTCAAGGATCGCCGTCAGAGGGCTACTAGCCAACGGGCCAGCAACCGGACAACGCGTCGAGCAGAACACAAGCAGAAGGGCCCCACGCAGATCTCGTGGAGTGTGGAGGGCTGGTCTTCGGTGCAGGTGGAGCTCTGTGTCGGGGTGTCTCAGTCCCCAGGGCACAGCTTTGAGGATGCCTCAGGAGCTGCGCTGTTAGCAAGTTGAAGACTTTCCAAGTTGCCTTCTTCCACGAATTCCGATGCCTTCCACAGAGCTCAGCTGTGGTGGAGTCGTGCAGTGGGGTCAGAGGAGTCCGGGAGTCGAGGTCTTGTCAGGCTCTGTGCTCGGGTTCCGGTGGGAACGGGGACAAAGCAAGCCGTCGAGTTTCTGGATGGTGCCTGGTTGCCCAGGGTGGTCACTCCTTGGCCACAAGGGAGATTCTTCAGTCTTCAGCTTCAGTTGAATGTCGAAGGGTCCAGAGTTTTGTCTTCAGTTCGATTCCAGGATTAATCTAAAGTCTCCTGGGTCCGCTCCTACCTTTATACAACTAAAGGGGGCTGGTTTACTCACTAGGTCCCTCCTATGGGTGGGCCCAGGAAGGGGGGTGGTTACAACCCCTTTCCTTTGTGCAGTTTCGCACCAGAGCTGGGGCTGGAGTGCCCCAGCAACCGGTTTGAACTGGGGTATGCATGGAGCACCTAGTGTGCCCCAGGCATGTCTCATTCTATTCAGCCCTCCCTGTCCCAATTCACAAAATCCTGTCTGGGGTGGTGCTCGCACCTCTCCAGGCAGAAAACCTATTGTCCAGGCCTCCCTCGCTGGAAGGACTCCCAGCAGCAGGAGGTCAGACTTGTGTCTGTGGCAGCAGCATCCATTTTGTGATGCTGGGGCTCTGGTTTACTTTAACCGGGATAGTCAGAACTAACTTGTCTTCTCCCTCTAGAAGGGTGGAATGCTACCCCCGTCGCCAGAATGGCGAGGGGGTAGTATTCCAAAGCGTATGACATCTTAGACGACATGTTTAGATAAAGCCAAACCAATGTTAGCATTCAACCGCGAGGATTATAATGCACTTAAGAGTATATAGTATGGCAATATCGTAGAACAGCTATAAGGACATGGTTCCGAAAGCTGCTGACAGGCTCAGCTCATGCTAGAGCACCATCTCACACATAACCAAGCACTCTGCCTCCAGGATTGTTAAGGCCTGCCATAGGAGTGACTTATAGGTTACTGTGTGTCTATATATAAGGGTAGATATAGGAATACTATAACTAAGCAAGGGGTGATTACACGACCTTGCCCCAGCTGAGTGATCAGCCAGTTGTGTCAGTTTCAGTGGCCAGCCAGGGGTGGCACAATACATGCTGCAGCCCCTGGTAGGCCTTGGTTACACCTATGCCCTGAGTACCTAGGGTACACTTCTACAGGGGCTGACCAGGTGAACCAATTCCCAATTGGATGTACCTAGAGTACATGGTGTGAATTTAGAGAGAGTGCATCTGGGCTGTGGGTCTTATTAGCAGGCCCACAGCCACATCTAAGTCGAAAACCAGTAAAGCAAAAGCAAAAAGTGGGGGTGACCATAGGTAGCAGACCCTACTCTCCTACAGAGGGTTGCTTTTAGGGGAGAACATAATTAGTTCAGTTTTGTTGGGGTTCAACTTTAAATGGTTGGAATTAAACCAAGTTGTATCCTGATTAGTGTGGCTTTGAGATGCAGGACGTAACTGGATGATTTGATTTTGTAGTAGAGTTGAGTGTCACCTGCATATAGGTGATAACTGCCCCCTGCTTTCTTCAGGATAATTGTAAGGGGTTCCATGAAGAGATTTAAAAGGAAAGGAGAGAGGATTGAGCCTTGGGGTACACCAAGAGTAACTAGTGTGGGTTTGGGGAGAGAGGAGTTGATTTTAATTTGCTGCAATAAGTGTTGAAAGTAGGATGTGAACCATTTCAGGACTGTGCCATTGATACCAGAGTAGATCTTCAGTGTTTCAGGTAATACTGTGTGATTTACGGTATCAAAAGCAGCTGATAAATCAAGTCGGAAAAGTAGGCATGCATCAGCGATCTGGGATCTGTGGATGTTATCTGAGATATTGAGCATGGCAGTTTCTGTGTTACAGCCTTGCCTAAATCCTGATTGGAGGTGTCATGGAGGTTGAATTCAAATATATGTTGGTCAAGTTAATGTGGGATGCACTACTGCATAGTTTTGACTAGGAATGGAACGATGTATATAGGTCTGAGGTTGTTGAGATCATTAGGGTATGCTGCTGGTTTTTGAGTATGGGTGTGATTTGTCCTACATGGAGGGAGTCTGGTATCCAGGCAGAGGTGAGAGATGCATTGATTACTTTTGCCCAGAACGAGGCAATGATGTGTTTGAGATTTTGTACTATTGTGGATTGGAGGGGATCCATAGAGTGGGAAGTAGGCTTCAAGTGTGCAATTATATTGAAGGCTTCATTTTCAGTCATAGGTTTGAAATCAGACCAATTGGCCTCGTTTTTCAGTTGAGTGAGATCATGGTTGGGCCTTGTTGTGATAGTGAGGTGAAAAGTGACGGGAAGTGTTGATCAAAGATGGTATGGTGAGGGTCAGTAGCTTGTATAAGTATGTTCCCTGTCCTGAAAATAGAAATAGTGATTTCCCCTCTAAAGGTTGGGGAGGGGGATGTTCGGAATTTTGTACCATAGGGTATTAGTAGATAAAGAACAAAGATGTTTTTCCACTTTTCAGGGTGTTTGGAATAGAAGACAGTCAGTTTTCTTGTTGCTATATGTCACGCTGTGGTAGGTACCAGCACTTAGTGTTTCCGGGTGTTGTTTCTGTAGTCTGTGTTTGAAATTCTTTTTTGAAAAATTGAAGACATTTTTTAGCATACCTGATGCTCCATGAGTTGGATCCATATCTCTCAAGTGCAGTGCCGAGGGGTTTGTGGAAGATTATTGTTGGAGACAATTAAAGTCAGGTTACAGTTGAACAGTGAGAAGAGGAGAAGTAAATGAGTGCTGAGACTTGAAGTCTTAGAGGATGGGCGGGGCGCTGTGGAGGGGTGACTTTATACAGAGAGCTAAACGTCTGGATTTGGCTAGGTTGGTTAAAAGGCTGGACAGGGTGCTGTGTCAGATTAACGTTATACAGTGAGCAACCCGCTTGGCAAGATTGCAGTGCATGGGATCATCAATTGTGAAAATTGCCACACTAACGGGAGTAGATAAGTTGTGGGGCTATATAATATGCACTTCTAAGTCATACTCAGAAGCAACAGTTAAGTAAGGGTAATACTAAAAAATCTCCAATCACTAGGGGTAAAAAACAAATAAGATGGACAAATATTGAATGAGGCTTAAACTCATCTGGGACGTTGTTGTTTAAAGTTAAGATATGGAGGTATACAATATGCACTTCTAAATAAAATAAAAACTCAAAATATCATATAAGTAAGGAAAATACACAAAACATCAGAGCAGATAAATAAGGACAAAAAATGAATAAGATGAAGAAATAGAAAATAAGCACAGAAAATATTTTGATTGTTGGTCATAGTTAAGGCCACTAAGTGGAGCTCCAGGTTAGGTAAGGATCGAAGATCAGATGAAGATGTCTAGGCTAAAGGAAACCTTTAGTTGGAAGGCCAAAAATGGAGGGAGAGAGAGAAGATGGCTGCTAAGAGGGAGAAAGCCCAGAGGAGCAGCATATTGAAATGGGGGCGTACGTTGGGGAGGAGCAACCAATCCAAAAAGGGGATGATCGCTCAATCGATCTAGACCTCAGCTGTATTTATTCAAAAAATATTGATTAGCGGTTGAGGTTAACTTAAAAAACTTGGCACAAGCGTCTAAGCGTGTAGACATCCATGCTGCATTCAGGTGGAGGGGTCTGCCCACTGGACGTCAAAAAAGAAGGCTGCGGAGGACATCTTGCACAATCCCCTTTTATAAAAAAAGCCTTCAATCACCCGTCTGTAGAAGATAGGTCATGCTCTTGACCGGTTCGTGAAATGTCAAAAGACTTTATTTATCAAGCAGAAAACTCCAATGGGTTTTGGCCAACATGCCTTGTTTATGGTGGAATGCCATCATTATTCTTAGGCATTTAAAGTGGCTGGTGACACAGTGCAGCACATATGCTAAACATGGAACACAAGTCCGAACCACTTAATCAATATGACAAAACCAATTCACATTACAACGATCAATGAAGTAAATTAATATCAATAAATATGACCTACAAATAATAAACCAATCCATTTAATGAGCATTGCATAGCAACAGAAATGAGCAAAAAGTTGCAAACCAAACAGAATAGAAAATGTGCTCTTTAGATGCCATATTATGTGCATCTTAAATAAATTAATTCATGAGTTGAGGGATGATGAATTTGCTTCCCTAAATCAATTCCATGTCACTGACATAATCCTAATCCTTGGAGTAGTAGTGCATTCAATTGACGGTGCATTAAAAAAATAAAAATAGAGAAGATACTGCATAAATCCTTATTGTAGGTCTTGTACATTAAAGAATTCTAAAATTCAGTGTCAAAGAGTTTATATCCCTCAATTGAGTCCGTATCAAAGGCGTACTATTATTACAGTGAGTATACCTTTGATACATTGAAAGAAGTTGTGATTACACCGAAATCACCTCAGTGAAATTGCAGTATAGACAGATGGTTAACATTATCCATCATTGACTTTCAAGTGAGCGTATCAAGTTGCTATTCAATTAAACAGCCGCTTGACACAAATACAAATCACATCAGTCAATGTTAATCAAGTAAACAATCCAATACAGAAAATGTAAAATAAGAACCACTGGTTTTCTGATATCCAGTGTTCCGACAATTAAACTTAAACGCTATATATTTGTGTGTATATATATTTTTTGTTATGTGATTTCCTACTGTCTTAAACTCAAAGCCTGGCCCTGTTCCCAACCAACGCGGGCAGCCAACCCCTGTTCGAGTTTGGCCTTTGACCATGCGCAGTGAAAGGTTGATGGTAGGGTTTGCGCTCAACCCTTCATGGATGGATGGCCAACCACTTGCCACTCATGGTCTTTTGCAAGGCCCTGAGCCCAACTACAAGGGCAGCCAACCCCTATGGTTGTGTGTGCCGTAGGCTGCAGGATCTGGCCAGTGGCCAGGCCATTGCCCAACCCTCTGTGGACTGCCTTTGTGTGCAGCATGGAGTTGGCTGTAGATCCAGACCTGTGGACAGGCCCTAGGCTGGAACCTCCTACAGGCTACCAAGACTCCGATGCAGGTCAGCCACCGTGGTCCTGCAGTGCCTGAAGGTCCTATTCATTTTTTGTTTCTGGACACGCTGCAGACTGAACACACGGTTGTACTTAAGGGCCGGGGTAAAAAATCTTTTTAACTTGACCCTAGAGATTGTCCCTGTGGGAACCACCCACAACGGCCAGGGGGTCAGGGTACACCAACCTGCCCCTTTATTCCTTAGCTTTATTAGTTTTTTGCGACATGGGGACTGAATCTGCAGTCATAAAATGGCGGCCACCACTTTCTCATCATGTTGTGGCCAGTTAATCACTTGTTTTGAGCGGTAATCTGCAGAAGTTCCGTGATGGTACTCTGTTGCTAAATATACATACATTTAGAGCAATAATTTTTGAAAAATTACAGAACAGATTTATACAAAAAGCATGCTTTCTAGTTAAAGATCTAGTTTTCTGCCAAGTTTTTTGCAATTTCTTTCAGCCATTTTGACTAGAGTGTTTTCCTTTCGGAAATTGCATTGGGAAAATGTATTTTGGGACTTCCAACCACCGCCCGGCACCAACCTACCGCCACAAAACTTTTGACAAAGGAGCTGAGTTGGCTTAACTTCATTTGCTGAAAGTGTCATGATTCGTCAAAGGGTGCAGTTATAAGCAAACCCAAAAAAATCGATTTCCTATGGGTGCTGGATGGATATATATATACATAAATATATATATATATATATATATATATATATATATATATATATATATATATATATATATATACACACATCCATATATATATTATAATTCGCAAGGTAGGATGTTATTTTGCTTCCTACAGGTATCATTTCCTGATGATTAATAGGTTGCCCTCTGGTGGGCTAGTTCCATATTCCACGGGGGTCTTTTACAAATTACCAATTTCGTGATTAAAGGTGTACATAGAGTTCTTCCGTCAAGTTCAGACCTCTGGGCTCCAGGGTTCTGAAATTAATGATGTGTTTCGACTCCTTTCGTCGTAGGATTTCCTGATGATTGAAATATTGTGCTATAGAACAAGTCCCACAGTCAGAAAGGGGTGGCGACCGCCACAAAATCCTACGACGAAAGGACGGAAGAACTCTATGTACACCTTTAATCACGAAATTGGTAATTTGTAAAAGACCCCCGTGGAATATGGAACTAGCCCACCAGAGGGCAACCTATTAATCATCAGGAAATGATACCTGTAGGAAGCAAAATAACATCCTACCTTGCGAATAACAATGAGGTAACACCTTGAGATTGCATTCTAAATTCTGAACAGAAGTGATTGCAAAAACGACAAAAATCTCACTAAAGAGCTAAAAACTGTCTGCAGATCAAACATAATGTCTTCAACCCCCCCCCCCCTTTCTTTTCCTGAGTTATACAATTGAAACAGAAAAAAGCGAACTGGTGACGAAAATGTAGTGGACACTACATTAACCAGAATGCATCAACTGATAACACAGGATATCACATGATGTAGTGTTTAAAAGGAGGACTTAGAAACCGGCTCGACATCCCGTGAACAAGCTTTGTAAGGAAGCAAAACGCGTTGGGTTTTGGTTGCTGATTAAACCGCTGTCACAAAACTGAAACGGTGAGAGTGCGTTTTTATTTCCCCTCGGGGAATCCCAAGCAAAATATATATATATATATATATATATATATATATATATATATATATATATATATATATATATATATATATATATATATATATATATATATATATATATATATATATATATATATATATATATATATATATATATATATATATATATATATATAAAACGTTTCATGAAAATTCAACAAACATTGCCAAAGATACAAGCAAGCCAATAAATATATTTCGTATGGAAACACAATCCTAGCTATACCGGCTGCAACCGGGTTAAAAAAAATATATATATATATATATTTTTTTTTTTAATAAATATGTACACATAACTTTAAAAGTTCACTATTGGATTTGCTTTGTAAAGAATTTAAGTCTTTTCTGTCACATGATCAGTAATGTGACGAAGTCAGAAGAGACGACTATGTCACTTTAATATGTTTTTATTCAAGATTTTAAATGATTGATTTTCTATTGCCCATACCAGTGCAATTTGAGGCTAATGTTTTATATATTTAATGACTCAACATCGTAATGCATGGCTTATGGTGGATGTGATAAAAAATTTCACAAAATGGCATTGGGGAAATGTTGTGAAAAAGACTGCGGAGAAGGCCTCCCCAATCCACTGTAAACTGTCGGAGTCAACCAGAGCGTGAAAGAATATGAGTTTCGACCACAGCCGTGGTCTTGATCACATGACTCCAGACAGGAGCCATGGAGTTCTTAAAGGTATCGCAAACCGTGCCAGACACAGCTCCACAATTAGTGAACATGAACACAGTGTGGTACTGTATAACAACAAAAGCTGACAATACTTAAGGTCAATATACTTTACTAAGTAACATTCATAGTAATTATTTTCAAACATCCAGCGGTTCTAGTTGGCACGTTAAACATTTTGTATGACAATTATATACATAGTTAGTGTTTTGTCCAATGCAGTGTCTTCAATAAGGTTACATTCAAATGAAGAAGATTTTACATGCAGGTTAATCTATAATCAAAGGACACAGTGACAGTACGCTTTGTTACATTGATATCCATGCATTCAGCATGTGCAACTACATTAGTGGTTAGATATGTTACATATGGGTAAATCAATTAGGTACCATCCCAGAGTTGCAGCTTGGGGAAAATTGTACAATTTGGGTATAGTGCCTACAGTTTTACAAATACATACTTTTTGTCTCACCCGGGTTCGATGCATCAACAGTGACGGTATAGTACCTTGTATCTCCCATGGTGAAGGATTCAAAACATAGTGCATTCATATTACTCGCCCTAATGGCGTACAGGTCTCAGCTTAAAACATTTGTACCATGTGGGGGAAATAAAAAAAAACAAAGCGAAAGCTATAACTAGTTTACTATATTTGCTAGGAGCTGTGGTGGTTCTCTGGAACATCTGTCCCCTCTGGTGCACATAAAGATAACAGTGATGAGTCTGTCTGTCCCTTGATCCCATGTCAATCAATTCCTGTAAAAAGCTAATGGAAGAGAGGATTATTGGAGCTGCACTGGTGAAAGGTTATTCACAAAAACAACTATTAACGCTGGATATGTTAGATACTGGTTTAGTAATTCACAAAATAACAGAAAATTGCAATGCGACATTAAAAAAAAATCAACATCAATTGGGAATGATGTTATAGGGGGATAAATGGTGGGGGAGGGTGACTTTATAAAGTCTTGTGAAAACAAGGTGCAATTACTTTATGAAGGAGATTTTATCTCTTCATCATAATTCAAACCATTGTGGAATTATGTGCCAGCTTGCAAGATGAAGCGCGATTCCAGCTACGTAGTGAAGATAGCCGGTTGCTACCTCTCTGGTGTAGGATGACTGTATCCAGGCCAAAGTACTTGGCCTGGGTCCAATCTCCTGCATATTTTTCGGAAAAGTATTTAGCTGTGCATAGCTAAAATGTCTATTTGTGATGGCTCTCCAGTGTTCTAATATTTGTTTTTTTACTGGAAAGATGGTAGAGCCAATATACCCCAAATTGCATAAACAGTTTATGGCATATACTACAAAGTCCGTACCGCATGTGATAAATTTGGGGATTTTCCATCTGGTTCCTATTCTTTCAAGGGTAACTTTGGTGATATTGTCACTGTGCCTACAGGCTTTACAGTTTCTTCACTTACTAAATCCTTTGGCTTGTTTTAGCCAATTAGTTTCTTTACCTGAGAGATGGCTATGGACAAGAAGGTCCCTCAGTGACTTTGATAGGTTAAGGATAGACTTGCGCCTACTTTAGTTCTCAAAATGGGATCTTGTCTCAGTATACCTCATCTTGTTTTCAGAATCCTATGTAATTGCCCAGCCTGACTGTTGAATTTGGTAATGAACTGTATAGGTTCCTGTGTTCCTTTTTTAGGGATATTGGGATTGGATAGTTGAAACAAAACCTCATCTCTGCTTAAGGTTTCTACTAGAGTTTCTTCTTGTTTCAAAGCTTTGTATGAGTAACTCCTCGCCCTGAACCTTTCCATCATCTCTCGTTTGGTACGCTGATAGTTATCTACAGAGCTACAGTTGCATTTCATCCTCAGGCACTCACTGTATAGTATGCCCTATCTAAAAGTAGGTGGGTGGCAACTCGAAGATTGTAGGAGCGAGTTGCCAGCTGTTTCCTTTCTTTATAGTTCATTCAGGATAGTGCCATTCTCAACCACAAGTTTCAAATACAAAAAATCAACACATTTTTTTGCTATGATTCATTGTAAATTTCAGATTTGTTGTAATGTCATTTAGTGCATTTACAAACAATTTTAGATCAGACTCAGTGCCATCCCACACAAAGAAAATGTTGTCTATGTATCTTAGCCAACTATTCACATTGTAGATCAAATGTTCAATTTTGTCATTCCATAGAACCTGCTTCTCCCACCAGCCCGCCACCCATTTGGCGTAGCTGGGAGCAAAGCAGGTGCGCATGGAAGTCCCTTACAGTTGTCTAAAGTATTATTTTTCAAACACGAGAATATTTTCCTTGAGGCATATCTCAATCATAGCTAAAATCATGTGTGTATGTTCGAGTAGACTACAGGATTTTAAGAAATCCTGACATGCATTTAATCTGAGTGCCTAATGCGAATGTAAAGGCTTAAACATCAAGGCACACCAACCAATGGTTATCATTAAGAGACATATTTTGTAATCTGAAAGAAACACATTAGTTATAGATTCCTTACCTTAGAATTACTCCCAAGCGTCAGACTGGATCAGGAAAGTTTTTTCGTCAGCAGTACCTCTGCACGTCGGAAGGTGGCGTCGGTCGGCTCCACGTTTGTCGTGTCGCCGGGATGACGTGGCAGCTGCTTAGACACCGCCCTCGCACGCTGATGTCAGTTCTTTCTCTTTCTGCACCAGCCAGCGGAGATCCGGGAAGAGCAGTACCTCTTCACTTTTTGACTGACTTTTTCTCGACTTTTGTCGACTTCTTCTTTTTTGAGTCCATCGACACCTGGTGCATGAGAGATGGCTGGCTTCAAGGCATGCGGTTCTGCTGAAGCCTTTGCGGAAGCGGTCCCGAAAGCTGCTTGAGCGCCGGCAGTCGGCTCTGTGCCGTTCGAGGTCCTGGTCGTGAGGGACCGGTCCCGGTGCCACCACCATCATTCGTACAAGTCATCGAAGTCATCGCACTCTGGGTCGGGTAAGTAGAAGCATAAAAAGAAGCCAAAGAATCATTCTCGCTCATAGACTTCTCCTCGTCGGTCATCCGACCGGATGAGGGATGCGGGTGGTGCCCCTCTTGCGGCTCCGCGTGTGTAGCCCAAAGAGTCGACTCCCTTTCCGGTACCCAGAGCAACTCCTGCCCAGCTTCGTACGTTCTACGAGGCGTTCTAAGGACCAGCCGGCGCACCTTCGGGCCCTGTGGATCTGGTTCGGGGGCCTTCCCTGCTGACAGCTCCGGCGCCGCAGGCACCCCTTGGTTCCAGGCCTGGATCCGGATCGGCACGGGTTGACGGGATTAAATCTCCACCGGCACCGCTTCCTCCGGCACCATTACCGCATTCAACGCTGGTCGGCACCCCGGACGGCGCTGACTTCGGCCTCCATCCTGATGTGTACCCGGAGCCGGATTGGCGTTGCCCGACACCAGATCCGACGCCGAGAGGGGTTTTTGTGCCCCTGATCACTCCTGGGGTCCCTTTTCAGCCAGATTGGCGCTCAGAGGATGAGGAGGAGGACTGGGAGGGGTCAGGAGACCCTTTAACTGATCAAATGGAATCTGAGCAAGACTGGAGAGGGGAACTGTGGGATGCCAGTGGTCTGGACCCCTCCCCTGACCTGGGCATGTTGTCTCCTCCTACCCTGGTTAAGGAGGAGGGAGCATCATATGTAGTGGTGTTGCGTAGGGCAGCCAAGGCTCTCAACCTCGTACTCCCTACCGTGGCAGTCAGGACTAACCTCCTGAGAGAGGTGCTTCAGCTGGTGGCAAGGCCCTTACTGACGTCCTTTTGGGCACCTGGTGCAGGCCCAACACGGGGGATCCCGTGAATAGGGTGATTGCCCGACGCCACCACCCGGCTCCGGACGACCCCACTTTCCTTTCCCAACACCCCACCCCTGAGAGCTTGATGGTCCAAGCCTCTACTTCCAAAAGTGCATTCCCTACCGCTCCACCGGAAAGGTAATCCAAGAAGCTAGATCATCATTGAAAGAATATTTTCTCTTCCGCCAGCTTGGGACTGCGGTCGGTAAACACTGCATGTCTATTGGGCCGTTATTCCCACTCTGTGTGGGACTCTGTTGAGCAGGTACTGCCTCCGTTTCGGAAGGAGGCCCGGACAGTGCTCTCCTAGGCTGTTGCCGCCGGGAGGGATGAGGCCAAGTTTGCCATCCGTTGTGGACTTGATACTGCCGACTCTCTGGGTAGAACAATTTCTATGTCAGTAGCTCTTAGACGCTATGTCTGGATGAGATCCACTGGCTTTTGTGGGGATGTCCAGAATACCCTCATGCATGGATATGCCCTTTGGTGGGCGCTGCCTTTTCGGCGACAAAGCGTACAATGCCTTAGAGCATTTCAAGGACTCATAAGCTACGGCCAAATCCTTGGGTCTCTCCAGCCACCCTGTGCATTCCGCTTTTTGCCCCTTTCGTGGCTACGGAAGGGTTGCCCCTCAACGACCCGCCCAGAGCCACAGGCCGCAGCAAGTTACCCAACCTTCGCGCTGCCAGGGACGTGGTTCCGGGGGCCAGCGAGTGGGCCAGTACACCAGCCCCCCCCCCCCCCCCCCCCCTCTGCAGCAGCCTCTAAACTGTCCTAGTCCGACATTTCAGGCCCATCAAACGCAAGTGGGCAGTAGGATTCGCCATCACCTCCCCCACTGGCGCACCATCACATCGGACAGGTGAGTTTTGCAGATCGTCCGAAAAAGCTACACCCTCCCCTTCAAGGCTACCCCTCCAGCCATGCCACCGCAATACCACCACATGTCGGAGGATCACCTGGCCCTTCTCCAGCAGGAAGTTACGGTTCTCTTTGCCAAGGGAGCCATCGAGTGTGTTCCTGTCCCAGAATAGGTTTTGGTTGTTATTCCCACTACTTTCTGGTTCCCAAGAAGGACAAGGGTCTGCCTCCTATCTTGGATCTCAGGAACGTCATCTGCTTCCTCAGGAAGGAGAAGTTCAAGATGCTTGCTCAGGTCTTGCCTACCCTCGTCCCGCAAGACTGGATGGTAGCTTTGGACTTGCAGGACGCTTATTTTCACATCCCCATCCTGTCACCCACCAGCATTACCTGCGGTTCACAGTAGGCCTCGAGCATTTTCAGTTTACCGTGCTCCCATTTGGCCTTAGCAGCGCTGCTCGAGTGTTCACAAAAGGGATGATGGCGGTGGTCGCAGCTCATCATGCGCAGATCAGGGTTTTCAGTCTTCCCCTATCTCGACGACTGGTTGTTGAAGGCGGGCTCACCCCAAACAGTCGTCTCCCACCTCCAGACTACGGCAGACCTCCTGCATTTGCTGGGGTTCTCAATCAATGTGCCGAAGTCACATCTGACTCCCTCTCAGAAGCTCCTCTTCATCAGAGCGGTTCTGGACACAACGTGGTTTCGGGTCTATCCTCCTGAACAGCGTGTCCGGGATATTCGGGCTATGATTAAGATCTTTCAGCCTCTATCCCGGGTTTCGGTCAGAATGACCCTGAGGCTGCTGGGCTTCATGGCCTCCTGCACCCTGCTGTTAGATCATACCAGATGGCATATGCAGGCTCTGTAGTGGGACCTGATGTTCCAGGTGGGCGCAGCATCAGGGGAATCTGTCTGACTGCATTCAGGTCCCAGGGGGCACTGCTGGACAACTGCAGTGGTAGCTCACAAACCAAAATTGGGTCGACGGCAGATCCCTTTCTTCAACCTGAACACACAGTGGTGACGGATGCATCCCTTCTGGGATGGGGCGGCCACATGGAAGAGGCGGAGATCAGAGGCCTCTGGTCTCCAGCGGAGTCTGAGCTCCACATCAACCTTCTGGAGCTCCGGACGATCCGCCTGGCACTCAAGGCATTCCTTCCCTCTGTCCGGGGAAGAGTAGTGCAGGTGTTCACGGACAACACCACCGCCATGTGGTACTGCAACAAACAGGGTGGGTGGGGTAATGGACACTATGTCAAGAGGCCCTCCGCCTCTGGACATGGCTGGAACATCAGGGCATGTCACTGGTGGTTCAACACCTGGCAGGTTCACTCAACCCAAGGGCCGACAAACTCAGCAGCAGGAGCATGATGGATCACAAATGGCGTCTTCACTCTGAGGTGGTGCAAGGTCTCCTTTGACAGTGGGGAGAGCCTTGGTTACATCTGTTCACCACAGAAGAGAACGCGCAATGTCAGCAATTCTGCATGTTGGAATTTCCAAGGCGGTACTCGCTGGGCGACGCTTTTCGTTGAGAGCAGAGTTGCGGTCTGTTGTACGCCTTTCCGCCTATACCATTTCTGCCCAGAGTGCTGAAGAAGATCAGTCGTGAACGGGCCTAAGTCATTCTTGTGCCTCCGGATTGGGCATAAAGAGTCTGGTATCCCGAGCTGCTCAACATGGCCATCGATCCTCCAACCCGTCTGCCACTTCGGGAGGATCTTCTGTCACAGCAAATGGGGACGGTCCTCCACCCGAACCTGTCTAGCCTCCACCTCCTTGCGTGGAGATTGAGCAGCGGCAGTTGATGTCATTCGACTTGCCTCCCGAAGTCTGTGATGTAATTCTGGCAGCCAGACGTCCCTCGACTAAGACAGTATACGCCTGCCGGTGGAACAAGTTTGTGGCACGGTGCACAGCAAAGGCTGTGGATCCCCTCTCTGCCCCTCTTTCTGAGGTTCCCTTGTTCCTCCTTTCTTTGGCCCAGCAGGGCTCTGCTCTGGGCACTATCAAGGGCCATCATTCGGCCATCTCTGCCTTCCTTCGGCTTCCAGATCAGCCTTCCCTTTTCAAGTCCCCAGTTGTAAATCGTTTGTTGAAAGGCATAACTCGAATCTGGTTTTAACTTATCTGATTTGAGCTCCCTTTGAGCCGCTTCACAACTGTCCTTTGAGACTTTTCACTCTTAAAACTGCATTCCTGGTGGCCGTCACCTCTGCCAGACAAGTGAGTAAGCTCCAGGCGTTTTCTTCTAAGCCTCCTTTTCTGTCCATCTGGAGTGCATTCGTACAAAGTTGTCCTCAGGACTCGTCCGTCCTTCTTGCCCAAGGTTGTCACTGCCTTTCATATCAGACAGACCATCACTTTGCCCACCTTCTTTCGCATCCTTAGGAAGAGAGGCTCCACCGTCTGGACCCAAAACGGGCGCTTTCCTTTTATCTGGATCTCACCAAACAGTTCTGGTGAATGACCAGCTCTTTGTTGGGTACGTGGACGCCAAGAAAGGTCAGACTGTACACAAGCAGACTATCTCCCAATGGGTTGTCTTGTTTATCAAAACATGTTATTCTTTTGCAAAGAAGGAGCCTCCAGTGGGGCTGTGCGCCAGTTCCACTAGGAGGACATCAGCCACTACTGCTCTGGGACAAGGCGTTCTTCTGAATGGCATCTGTCAGGCAGCTACGTGGGCATCGCTGCACACGTTCAACTAGCACTACTGCCTGGACAGTCAAGTCTGGAGAGGCGGCTTCTTTGGCCTTCCTGTTCTCCAGGAGTTTCTGGTGTGAACTTGGTTCGCAGACTCACCTCCTGGGTTGGTATTGCTGGGGTATCTATTCTAAGGTAAGGAATCTATAACTAACATGTTTCTTTCAGATGAACAAGTTACTTACCTTCGGTAATGATATATCAGTAAGAAACATTAGTTAGTTATAAATTCCTTACCGCCCCACCCATCCTTCCCATTCTGCTAACTGATTTCTAGGGTTAAGGTTATCCTTTCAGGGCCCTAATTTTGTGCACCAGTGGTCAGTGTCTTGCATGGCTCTACGTTTCTGGTGCGGAAAGTCATGTATAGAACTGACATCAGCTTTCGACGGCAGCGTCTAAAAGTAGCTGCCGTGACACAACACCAATGATGAACACGGAGCTGACTGACGCCACCTTTCGAAGCGCAGAAATACTGCTGACGAAAAAGCTTTCTGGATCCAATCTGACGTCTGGGGGTAATTCTAAGGTAAGGAATCTATAACTAACTAATGACGCTTACAGATATATCGTTACCGAAGGTAAGTAACTTGTTCTTCTCTTTAGAAAATCTTTAGTGTCTCTTGTATGAATTGAGGTTTTTCACAAACGGAAACAGAAAATGATCAACAAAAATGGAGGTATTCTTGAAGAGACTATTTTTGGATGAAACAATTGGTCTCCCTGGTTGTTCTAGGGTATTCTTGTGCATCCTGGGCAGTAAGTACAGTGTGGGTGTTGTGGGTGTCTCATTCAGGATAAACTTTCATCCCAGCCAAGTAATTGCCTATCATACCATTCTTGTATGAGTGAAAAATATATTTGGCGTAGATCAGTCAGATATGACTTGTCTACTTTGCAAGAGCATGCCTTATCATTGAGTTGGCGGTATGCTTCTAGTACATACATTTTTCTAGCCATAAGTATCACGTTCCCACCTTTATCTGAAGGTTTAATGGTTAGGTCAGGGTCGCTTTGTAAGCTTCTAATTGCCTCCCATTGTTCTTTGGTCATATTTGTGCTTCACGTTGCCTTTCCAATGAGACTTAATAAATCTTGTGCCACCATATCACAGAAGATGTCAATGTTGTCGCTGGCAGTGGAAGGTATGTACTTGTAGACCGCCCTAAACCCAGTGATATCAGAGTAACCCGACTATCCGTGGAATTTCCACTGTGCTAGCTATAACTACCGCCACTGGGTTAAAACATTTTTTTTACCGCCGTGACGGTCGTTATAGCTAGCATTGTGTTTCGATACGAAATATATTTTTTGGTTTGCTTATATCTTTGGCTATGATTGATGAATCTTCACTAAACGTTTTTTTTAAAACATTTTTTTTCTTAACTCCGCTCCTAACTGGAACGTTTGATGGGGGTGGGGGAAGGCCATTCAAGCAGGGGGTGAGAAAAAGGAGGCTCCTAAAGCACTTTTCCCCATTTTATTTTTCCATAGTAGCTTTAGTAACAGCTACTGCCTAAACCACTGAACGAATTTACACCACATTTGGCAGGAAGCTAGATTTTGGCCCAGAAAGAGTGCTCTGAGAGGGCTCTGAGAGGCCACAGGGACCCATCCCATGGGAAAAACAAAAACAGATGGGCGGGATCGGGGCCCTCCTCCCATAGCTTATTTAGGCCCATTGGATCTCATCACCATAATGTATAATAAAAGATAAGGGGGACGTTGCCGGACCCCTCCTAGAGCTCTGTGAACCCAATTTCCTGGGTCTGAGTACATAAATGAAGGGACGTGGTGTGTGCCCACTCTTCCGGATCCTAATAAGTCCTCGGGGACCCCATTCCCCAGGGCTGAAATGAATGATAAAAGGGGAGTGGGGTCACATGGCCTCACTTTCTGAGCCTTTAAAGGCCCCGGGGACCTTATCCCCCTGGGTTGGCTCAATTACTGTGTCTCGGGGAGGGTCCCTCCCCCCGACACAGTAGTTTCCCTGCTCGCCCTGATGCTGGCATTGAAACATATAACTTTGGATGTCACTGGTAATGGTAGAGATGAGGTCAATCATGTAAGCCCTGGATGGCAGCCACAAACGGGCAAATTATTTTCATCCTGAACTGCTGTGTGAAGTGAGCACCCTGTGTGATCTGCTGCAGGTGAGTTGCAAAAAACACAGTTGATGGACAGAATGTAGAACAATGTCATACATTCACCCCAGTACAAGGATCTGGGCCTAAATCCATCGTTTTTTTGCACTCCACACCACCCTGGGTCAGACACTGGCTATATGCAAATCAGCTCTGACCCTGTGCCTCATGGGAACAGTCCAGTCCGAACTACCAAGCCATGTCTTTCCCAGACCGGAATCAAGCATCCAAGGACCGGTTTCTGGCTATCAGCCTTCATCAGCCTGGATAGCTTGACTCCAGTGGTGTGGAGAGCCTGGGACTCACGTCTGAGCATACCCAGCCCACTCGGGGGGAAAATTGCAAAAAACACAGTTGATGGACAGAATGTAGAACAATGTCATACATTCACCCCAGTACAAGGATCTGGGCCTAAATCCATAGTTTTCTTGCACTCCACACCACCCTGGGTCAGACACTGGCTATATGCAAATCAGCTCTGACCCTGTGCCTCATGGGAACAGTCCAGTCCGAACTACCAAGCCATGTCTTTCCCAGACCGGAATCAAGCATCCAAGGACCGGT
The DNA here is from genome assembly GCF_964261635.1 of Lissotriton helveticus. NCBI lineage: Eukaryota > Metazoa > Chordata > Amphibia > Caudata > Salamandridae > Lissotriton > Lissotriton helveticus. The sequence goes on along the minus strand of NC_136061.1, from coordinate 1,910,994,072 downwards.
TTCTGGCTATCAGCCTTCATCAGCCTGGATAGCTTGACTCCAGTGGTGTGGAGAGCCTGGGACTCACGTCTGAGCATACCCAGCCCACTCGGGGTGAAAATTGCAAAAAACACAGTTTTTGCAGGTGATTTGCAGGCATGGAAGGGTTGGTGCCCAGAGCCAGGGAAGGTACTAAATGAGAGGGTTTTGTTCCCTCCTTCTGTTTGCGCTGTAATTAATGGAATAAAATGGGAAATGTTATCTTTCTCCACGGCCTCTACCATGCTCCCGGAGGGTCTCAGGCCTGTGACTGGTAACACTGGACTATATTGCTATAACACGACTGCTGTTCTGTTGCCGCTACCCCCTCTCTCCCCTTTGCCTCCCTCACTCCTCTTTGCCTCCCTCTCTCCCCCCTGCCTCCCTCTCTCCCCCCTGCCTCCCTCTCTCCCCCTGCCTCCCTCTCTCTGTTCCCTCCACCTCCCCATTGTGTATTCCATCTTTCATCTCTACATACATTACTGAGAAGTAGCATCACACTGAGTGAAGATGGGTGGCAGAGAAGCGTGGTCGTGTGTACTGCCGTTCTTGCCCTGGAAGTCTTTTCAGGGGACAAACGATGGGATCCCTTGCTTGCGAGGTACCATTGACTTTAACTTGGCTCTGCTGAAATTAAAGGTCCATGACTGGTAGTTTCCTGTCCGTCTCTGTGTGCACACAGAGGGCAGAGGGGGTGAATCCAAGGTGCGAGTCAGTTGCTCAGCAAATATACTATGTCATGTTCCCTAGTGCAGGCAAGGGAACTGGGTGGGTGTACCTCGGGGCGTCTCCTCGAGGCTGATAGGGTGGGTGGTTTGCCAAGAAAAGCGGGTGGGAGCCGTTACATGGGGCATCAGTCACCTGAGGTAGATTTGGAGAGTCGTGGCTTGGAGTCCAAGAGTTGGAGCGTAGGTCGCCTTTGGGATTGACCAATGGTGGGGCCTGTCTTTGGTGGATGGTGCTGTTGGACCGCAGTTGGCTTTAGGGGTGTTGGTGGTGGTGGGTAAATGTCTGCTATTTGTGACTGTTGACCTGTCTGTCCTGTGTGGACTAATCTACCATGGACATCATTTTGCATGTGCTCACTGTGTGTGTTGATTGCAAGGTGTGGCAGACAGGGGCGAGTGGCAGGAGGGAGCATTGTCAGAGCTGGTATCGCGCACACCCTGTCTTCTCTGTTCGGTTTTCCTTTGGGGCCATTTGTCTCTGCGAGGGGAGGGTTTCTTTCAGTTGTCCATATCGGCAAAAACATGAGGACTAGGGCAGCTACCTGTCCTGCTATGGCAAAGGTAAATGTCAATACATTAACATTTCAAATGTTTTCCAGGCTGTGCTCCAGACACAGCCTTTTTGTAGTGATGCCCATCACAGCATGTCTGTCTCCAGCCTACAGCATCCACAACAGAGGCATAAAGAGGTGTGAGGGATCTGCACTGTAGTGTATATTAAGGTAGACAAATGCTTGGCCTCTCCTAAAGGGTCACCTTCAACCTTCAGCTGCACCCCTACTTGCCCATAGCATTTACAAATAGGCCAGGGCTTCAGGAAGTTCAATCAATAGTCCTTTGCTAACAAAAGTGCTCTTTTACCATAGCCTCACTCTCACAAGTGTTTGCATCCCCTGCCCTCCAGCCATTGGAATGCATGTGATGCGCTTTCACTTTCTGGAAAGCTGTCCTCATCTTCCATCTGGTACCAATGCAAACCAGAGCCATTAGCATGTATCCTACTCTGTTGTATAATTAATGCCCAGAGTCAAACCTGAGGATAAACGCCAGAATGTCTCTTTAATGTGTACCTTATTTCCCATCTATTTTTTTGACATATGCAAACAGCCATTCTTTTTCACTTTCAACCCCTGATCAGCTGAGTTGGCTGGATTAGTGGTCTAGTATTAGTCTAGAAATGTATAGCACTATCTTGTTAATAATGTTGTTTCTTTCTACATTCTTGCATCCTCAAACTGCATGCTGACTCTAAAATATTCACTCCATTCCTTAAATCTGCCATTTAAAAACTGTACTTTAATCAAAACCTCTGTTTGTCGCCTCTTCTCTTTTAAATGTCCCTCTCCTCTGTTTCATCCTATGCATGCCCTCTCTACCTGAGCGCAACCTACTCTGACACATGCATGTTTGCCTATTCTCTAATTTGGTACATTTCCCACAGCTCATTTACTAGATCACAATCTCTTCTCCTTCCCTGAAATGTATACCTATGCAACCTAACAATACCTAATCTCCTCTAACTCCTGTATTAATCCCCCCAACCATGTGCTTGATCTACCCATACCACCCTCCTCCCCCTAATGATCTCAACCATCCACTTTAATTTAGTCTACTATTGGAAACTGAGATGACTGCAACTAATGGTTTGCTTTGAGCACACACGATGAATCCCAGTAACAAACAAGAACCAATAACACTGAACTAACCATTGGGTCCCTCAGCATGCTTCCCGGCTTTAAGTGCTTCTACTCCTTGTCAAAGGTAGTAAGCTCTGTATGAATACAATTACAATAGGTCTGCTCACACCTGGTGAGAGCATTTTTAATTCTCTCGTCAGACGGGAGCAAACATGCCTTCCCGACCTGTAGAAGTGTGGTCAGGGAAGACAAGTCTGCTCCCACCCGATGGGAGCATGTTTAACTCTCCCACTGGGAGCAGACATCTGTTCTGTTTACTTGCCCCCACCCATTTAGGCAAAGAAACAGAACAGATATTTCTCCCGCCCGGAGGGAGCATGCACAAAAATCAGCTGCTCCCTCCAGGCGGGCACATGCCGGCTCCTGCACCATGCCTGGAGCCGTCTTTGTCCCTGTGACTCCCCCGTGGTCCCCAATGTTTTGTTTGTGGGTATCCTGGGTGGACCCTGGGGTACTCACCAGTGGCCCCAGAGGAGAGTGTGGTGTCCGCAGGGCCTGGGAAGGGGGACCACGATGTCCGTTCTTTTTCATTCTAATGAATTTTAAATTTTAGTTGAATTTGGCCACGGGGTGTAGGGTTCCCAGTGCCTAATGAGGCTGGGGCTGTGTTGGGGGCACCTCCACCTCCCCTTTATATGTGTTGTTTGCTATAATTTAGAGGGGACCTGAGGAATGGGTTCCCCTGGACCACAGTAGGCTTTTGGAGGGGTGCCACGTGGCTCCCCTCCTCTGTTTAATGGAATTCGGCCTCCAGGCGATACCGTCCCCTGGGGCAATAAAGGCCTGGGGACTGGGGCAGTACACTCCACTCCCCTAAATATGTGTTCGAGGCATGTGGGCTGCTAAATTCATATCTATTGCATAGATCGCCGCCTAGTGTTGGGTCCGGATGATTGCACATTGTTGTCCTGGAAGAGTCTTCGAAGTATCACGAGATAGGTGGCTCCTCCCCTGGACTACAGTGCGCATGGGCATCGACTCCATCCCCAGATTGTTTTTTTCCGCCATTGGGTTCGGATGTGATTTCGACGTCTCCTGTTCGGAATCGGTTTAACAATTTATTTTAAGGCCAAAAGGCCTTCTTTACTCCGTCGGTATTGTTCGCGTTCGGTCTCGTGTGTACTCCAACTCTTCGAGTCGGATATCTGAGGAGTCGGGTGACTCTTCGGTCATCGAGGCCCTGTCAACGCAGCAAGACCCCGACGATACTGCGACGGAACGAAGTCCGTTCAAGTTCTGCCCCGTGTGCGGTTCGAAGTACCCACACATCGACGTGCATCCTGTATGCAACAAGTGCCTGTCGCCGGACCACAACGAGGCCAACTGTATGGCCTGTTCGAAATTCAGGTCAAAGAAGACGCTCAAGCTTCGGCGCGTGGCGCGCCTCGAGGCCCAGCGATCGGCACTGGCGCCCGTCGACATCTTCGTAGACCCCGAGGCAGACGAGCAAGAGCTTCACCTGCAGATCTCACCTTCATCGGCGGAGGTCGAGGCCGACTACGGGGAACCTGTCGAAGGCCAGGGCCTAGAAGAAAACGTTGAGGAGGTAGGGGACGACGAGGAAGCTTATGGGGCCATGGAAGATAGCTCGGAGGAAGAGCTATGCCCCGTACGTACCATTACTAAGGCTCAGGTCAAGGGATCGCCACACGGCCTTACCCACAGCCCTATACCTCAATCCACGGCCCCGCCTTCTGGCCCGGCTACGGACATACTAGCGGAGCCTCCATTACCTAAATCGAAACCGAAACTAAAAACATCGGAATCGAAAACAACTAAGATGGCCGACACACCATCGAAACCGAAGACGCCCGCGACACCATCGGCATCGGCGCCGTCGTCCTCGGAGGCATCGAAGCCGAAGAAGGCTGTCGAACAGGCTAAGGTACCGAAAGGGGTCAAGGAGCCAAGCTCGAAGAAGGTCGTCGAGCAAGTATTGACCAAAGTGGTTGAGTCGAAGTCGAGGAAGACTGTAGAAACGCCTTCAGCCAAGACTACCGCACCGACAGGCAAACGGGCAGTCGAAGCGGAGTCCGCGAAGGGCACCGAGCCGAAGTCTGGGGCCCGACGCTGAAAGATAAAGCCGTCGCTCCGAAGCCTGCGGCGTCGACGCCTAAGGCCATGGCAGAGGGCCGGAGTGCAGTCGTCGAGGGCGCGTCTGCGTCTCCAGCGCCCAAAGAAAAATCGTCGACGCTCGGATCTTCCCCTGTTGGTGGACCGAGGTCATCGGTCGGATCGACGAAGCCATCCGCTTCTTTCACTAAGCAGGTAGCAGACTCCCTTAGGCGGATACGGGAAAAGGGGTTGTCGTCGGAGCCGAAAACGCACTCGGTGCCGCAGTCAGTTGCCCCACCGAAGAAGACTTCGACGCCGATACTTTATACTCTGCCATCGAAGGTGGCGCCGAAGGCCTTTGCACCTCGATCGGTGCCAAAGGACCCAGAAGGGTCGGGGAAAACACTACAAAGTGGCCGTTTCGGTCGACACCCTTCCTTGGAAGAGCAGTCGGAACATTATATCGACGCCGACACAGGCAAATTAACGCTCCACAAGAGAAAAATTACTTCCAAGCCTGTGGAATCGTTTGTAATACCTCTAAAGAAGAAGAGGCCAGTGCCAGACACACCTGACCTTGTTGAACTCATTCCTCAAAGACCTAGGAGGAGTCCAACACCTTCACCCACTTGCTCAGATGTAGATGAGGGTGAACAGGATGAGGAGTATAACTTTCCTGACAATACTGACCCTGATGAGCAGCAGGACTCATGGGTAGACTCTGGTGATCAGGGAGACCAACAAGTGGTACATGACCCACAGGTTTATGGTGTGAAAACTTCTCCGACTGAAGACTCTGCGGCATTTAATGCCTTGATTGAAAGGGCAGCTACAAACCATAAGGTGGAACTGCATGCCGACCCTGTAGAAGTTGACTTTTTGTTTGACACTTTCTCTGCATCAGAAAAAACTGTGAAGACACTGCCTATGCTCAAGGGGGTTCTCAAGCATGCCACAGACATTTTCAAGGAACCCACGAGAGCGAGGGTGGTAAACCCCCGGATAGAAAAGAAATACAGACCCGGCACCTGGAGACCCAACTTATATACGGGGCCAGTTGCCTCTAGACTCTTTGGTGGTCTCCAATGCCCGCAAGAGGGCGAATTCACAGACCACGGGTGAAGCTCCTCCCCCAGACAAGGAGTCAAAAGTGCTGGAGGCATCGGGGAAGAGGGTGGCAGCGCAGGCAGCCAACATCTGGCGCATAGCTAACACACAGGCCCTGTTGGCTAGATATGATAGGGCACACTATGATACCTTAGAGCAGCTTTTACAACACCTTCCAGACAAGTTTAAAGAAGGAGCTGAGATGCTGATACAGGAGGGCAAGCTCATTTCCAACGCTGCAATCAAATGTGCGCTCGATGTGGCAGATACTGCAGCACGAGCAATAAACACTAGTGTGATGTTGAGGCGTCAAGCATGGCTCCGCATCTCATGGTTCAAGCCAGAGATCCAAACGACCATCCTCAACCAGCCCGTTAATCCAGACAGACTGTTTGGCCCAGAGGTTGACACCACTCTCGAGAAGATCAAAAAAGATACTGAGACAGCTAAATCCATGGGTGCTCTCCAGTCTCAGCAATTCAGAGGGAACACTTTTCGTCACTCAAGTTCACGAGGTGTTACCAGAGGACACTTGGCACAGCAGACGCAATTCAATAGAGGTGGCGCACAGTCCTCATACCCCAAACAAGGTAGAGGGGGTTACCGTGGAAACAGCGCCAAGGGCAGAGGCAGAGGCAACAACAGTTCCCGTTCCTCTGCTGCCAACAAACAGTGACTTTCTGTCACTGCCCCCCGACCATCCAACACCCGTCGGGGGGAGACTCCAACAGTTCCTGCCAGTCTGGAAGTCCATCACCACAGACAGGTGGGTAGGAAACTTATCCAGTTCGGCTATTGTTTGGAGTTAACGTCCACTCCACCCAACATACCCCCAAGACAACGTCCTATGTCAGCAGAGCACTTGCACTTATTGCAGCAAGAAGTCCTGGTGATGCTGCAAAAAGGAGCACTAGAGCTCGTTCCGGTGGAGGAAGAAGGCACAGGGGTTTACTCCCTGTACTTCTTAATCCCAAAGAAGGACGGCTCGCTCAGGCCCATTCTGGACCTACGCCCCCTCAACCTGTACATACTCTCGGAACACTTTCACATGTTAACACTACAGCAGGTTCTTCCGTTGTTAGACCAGGGAGACTTCCTCGCAACCTTGGACCTCAAGGATACTTATTTTCACATACCACTCCACCCATCCCATAGAAAGTACCTCAGGTTCACCATACAAAACAGGCATTACCAGTTCAAGGTCCTACCCTTCGGAGTGACCACTGCCCCCAGAGTGTTCACAAAGTGTCTGGCGACCGTGGCAGCGCACCTCAGGAGACAAAACATACATGTCTACCCTTACCTGGACGACTGGCTCGTTCAAGCCAAGTCGGCACAGCAGTGCGCCGCTTACATGTCCCACACCATTCACCTCCTTCACAGTCTGGGGTTTTCGTTAAACTATCCGAAGTCGCACCTTCAGCCAGCCCATGTGCGGCAGTATCTGGGCGCGACAATAAATACTCTGACTGCTACAGCTCAGCCGAACCCGGCGAGGATCGACAACATCCAGTCGCTCATCCAGAGGTTCAGACCGCAACACTCACTCCCAGCGAGAGTTTTCATGCAGTTGATAGGCATGATGGCCTCCTGCATCTTCATAGTCCCGCCCGCGAGATTGCATATGCGTCCGCTCCAAGAATGCTTGGCGCATCAGTGGACACAGGCTCAAGGACAGTTACAAGACCTAGTGTTGGTGACCGGTCGGGCTTACATCTCTCTGCATTGGTGGAATCCACACAACCTTTGCAAGGGCCGACCGTTCCAAGAGCCTGTACCACAGATCATCCTGACGACGGACGCTTTTTTCCAGGGTTGGGGAGCTCATATGCGCCACTACACGGTGCCGGGACTATGGACGACACAGCAAAAGAAGATGCACATCAACTATCTAGAGTTGATGGCAATCTTCATGGCACTCAAGTCCTTCAAGGTACATCTGTGCAACAAAGTCGTGTTGATCCGGACGGACAACATGACGGCCATGTACTACATCCAGAAGCAGGGAGGTACGCACTCTCCACAGCTGTCTCATCTGGCTCAGAGCATGTGGAAGTGGGCCATTCAGAGGAACATCTTCCTCATGGCGGAACACCTTCCGGGCGAGTACAATCAGATGGCGGATCTGCTCAGCAGGTACAGCCATCAAATGCACGAGTGGGAGATACATCCATCAGTACTCCGCTTCCAGCAGTGGGGTCATCCAGAGATCGACCTGTTTGCCACAAGGGAAAACGCAAAATGCCAAAGCTTTGCCGCCAGGTTCCCTCACCCTCAATCGCAGGGCAATGCGATATGGATGAACTGGTCAGGCAGATTCGCGTACGCTTTTCCCCCAGCACCTCTCATTCCGCTGGTGGCAAGAAAGCTAAAGCAACACTCGCTGACGCTCATCCTAGATGCTCCAACGTGGGCACGCCAACCGTGGTACACCACGTTTCTAGAACTCTCCGTGGTACCGCATCAAAGGTTGCATCTCACGCCCAGGCTCTTGACGCAGAGCCATGGCGACATTCAGCACCCAGATCCGCAACAGCTCAATCTGGCGATCTGGCTCCTGAGGTCTTAGAGTTTGGCTACCTTAACCTGCCTCCAGAATGCATGGATATCATCAGGGAGGCAAGGAAGCCCACTACCAGAGCTTGCTATGCTGCAAAATGGAAGCGGTTTGTCATTTACTGTACAGAACATCACATTGACCCGCTAGATGCATCCATTCCTAACATCATCTGTTATTTGTTACATCTTTACAAATGCAATCTAGCGTACGCTTCCATTCGGATACACTTATCCGCCATAGCGGCTTATCTCCAGAACAGGCAGCATCTCTCTGTTTTCAGGGTGCCTGCCATTAAAGCCTTCCTGGAGGGGCTGAAACTAGTCATTCCTCCCAGAACCCCACCAGCTCCTGTGTGGAATCTCAATGTGGTTCTCACTAGGCTGATGGGCCCACCTTTTGAGCCTCTACATTCATGTGAGATCCAGTTCTTAACATGGAAAGTGGCTTTTCTCATTGCTATTACATCTCTCAGACGTGTTAGTGAGCTACAGGCGCTCACAATACAAGAGCCATTTATACAAATTCACTCGAACAGGGTCGTGCTCCGCACTAACCCCAAGTTCCTTCCAAAGGTGGTGTCACACTTTCATGTCAATCAGACAATTGAACTGCCCGCATTCTTTCCGAAACCGGAAACAGTAGCAGAAAGAATGCTCCATACGCTGGACGTCAAAAGGGCGTTGATGTACTACATTGACAGAACACAACAATTTAGAAAGACACAGCAACTTTTTGTTGCCTTTTCAGCCCAGCACAAAGGCAACCCAATTTCCAAGGCAGGAATAGCCAGGTGGATCGTTAAATGTATTCAGATTTGCTATCAGAAAGCTAAACGCACTTTAACGGTCCCCCCCCAGAGCACACTCCACACGCAAGTTGGGAGCCTCCGTGGCTTTCCTGGGGAACATTCCTTTGGAAGACATTTGCAGGGCAGCCACGTGGTCAACACCACACACGTTTACCAAACATTACTGTGTAGATGTGCATTCCAAGCAGCAGGCAGCTGTAGGACAGGCTGTTCTCAAAACTCTTTTTCAGACTTCTGCAGCTGGCACGGGCGGCCGCCGTTAATGGAGGGACTGCTATGTATTCTATGCAATATATATGAATTTAGCAGCCCACATGCCTCGAACTGAATATGCTACTTACCAGTATGCATCTGTTCTTGGCATGTAGGGCTGCTAACATTCATATCGCCCGCCCTCCTCCCCGGTGCCCGTAGCGGCTGCAGATTATTTCTTGCATTCAATCATTAGCATGGACATCAGTTACACTTTTCACTCCATCTCTGACACAATGGCTAAAAACAATCTGGGGATGGAGTCGATGCCCATGCGCACTGTAGTCCAGGGGAGGAGCCACCTATCTTGTGATACTTCGAAGACTCTTCCAGGACAACAATGTGCAATCATCCGGACCCAACACTAGGCGGCGATCTATGCAATAGATATGAATGTTAGCAGCCCTACATGCCAAGAACAGATGCATACTGGTAAGTAGCATATTCAATATGTATTTGTAGCATGTTTTGGCTGCAAATTCAAATGCTGTGTGTTCTTCTGCAATATAGTGTTGGTCTCAGACTCTGCAAGTGTTTATTTCGGGGAAGTTTTATGGTCAGCGGGATGCGTGTGTGTGTGTGTGAGCTTTTGCAGCACACACACACGTCCGCGGTTCAGACGAAGCTGGCCTCACGGATGTGTCATGGTGTCACCCCATGAGATGGTGTCACCCGGTGCGGTCCGCACCCCCCGGATCCCCCTACTGACGCCCCTGTATACTTCGATACTTCCATACTTCCTTATGAATTCCTCCTTTAGCTCTGGGCAAGTCCCAAGCAACTGGATACAAGCGATGGTGGTCCCTTTGGTAAAAAAAACCTCCTTGGACCCCGTGCTCCCAGAATATTTGAGACCAGTATCACTGATCCATTTCTATGCTAAAATAGGAGAAACATTTCTCAACCTCTAAAACAACCAAGTTATTGAATAAAACCATGTGCTTCACAAAACTCAATCAGGTTTCAGAGCTTTGTATAGCACTGAATCTGCCTTACTTTTAGCCTCCGAAACGTTGAAAATGGCCGCTGACGAAGGTAAGACAGCAGCACTGATCCTGTTTGATCTTAGTGCTGCTTTTGACATGGTATCCCACGGCCTTCTTCTGGAGCGGTTGTGAGATGCTGGAGTCAGTGGTAGTACATTGAAATGGATCAAGCATTTTCTTCAAGATAGATCCTTCTAAGTCCTCCAACGTCCTTTCTAGTCCAAAACCAGACCCTTGTTACAAGGTGTTCCACAAGGCCCTACCCATAGCCCTACGTTATTTAATATCTACAGGCGCCGGCTAGCAGACATAGTCACAAAACATGGAGTGAAGCTGGTGTCCTATGCTGATGACACCCAGCTGATTATCACACTAGTACAGAATGAAGTGGAGGCTGCACCTAAACTCAAAGCTTGCTTAATTGGCCTGGCCAATTGGATGAATTTCAGTTGTCTTCAACTAAATGCAGGCAAAACTGACAATACAGTAGCTGGCAAACAACCCTCCATCTGGTCTCAAATCTGGTTGCCATTAGAACTAGGTCCGACCCCAGTGCCCAAACCTAAGATCAAAAACTTAGGGGTATGGTTTGACAACACCTTATCATTTGCTGAAAATGTATCAGGTTTGGCCGGCACGTGCTTTGGCCTACTGAGGATGTTCCGACATTTTTCAGATCTTTTACCTCTGATATTAAAAAAAAACATCATCCAGGCAATGATTATCTCTTGCTTGGACTACTGTAACCTACTCTACTTAGCGGGTCACCAAAAGTAGTATGAGAATGCTGCAGAGAGTACAGAATGCTGCAGCCCGGCTACTACTGAACATCCCAAGGCAAGCACCGGTGGGAACGGCCCCTGGGGAAATACACTACTGGTTACCGATGCTGAACAGCGTGACTTTTAAAGCTTTGCGCTTCTGTCATAGAATTCTAAACAAGAAAGGCCCTAGCTATCTATTGCCTCTACTCATCCCTTACATACCTATGAGGAGTCTTAGATTTGTGGACACTGCAAGACTGACTGTTCCCAAAGTGCAAAGGACAAGGTTGGGAAGTAGATCTTTTGGCTTTCTAGCAGCAAAAGTTTGGAACCAATTGCCACTGGACCGTAGGATGCAGCCCTTAAGAAGTGCATCTCCGTAGAAAACTTAAAACATGGTTCTTTAGGTCATCCCAGGTAGACTGGTGTTAAGGTATTTTTGGGACGGTAGAGCTCTTGTCCTAGTGGAAGAATTCCTAGTCGGGGGAACACTGTTGGAATAACCAGGCGCTCTACAAACTACTAATCTAATCTAATCTTTAGCAGCCTTTGCAGCATACCTACAAAACAGGACACGTCATTAAAGCTTTCATGGAAGGTTTAAAAAGAGTCATTACACCTCGTACACCACCTGTACCTACAAGGAACTTAACCCCTTCCGTGCTCATGATGGCTCCACGCCGTCATGAGTCACAGTAGGTGTGTGCTCATGATGTCGTGAAGCAGTCATGCCGCTGCCTCTCCTCCCACGCGGCACTAATTCCCCACCTGTGCGGGCGAAGTAATGAGTGGGCGGGGTCATGATGGCACCACGACGTCATGAGCACACGCCACCCGTGACTCATGACCGCGTGGAGCCTTCATGGGCGCCGAAAGCGCATCGCCCGCCCCCAGCCCCTCCCTGCCGCGGCAAAATTCGCGGCGCAGGGAAGGGGGTTAAACATTGTGTTAACAAGACTCATGAGGCCACGATTTGAGCCATTACACAAATGTCAAATACAATTTTTATTATGGAACATTGCTTTCCTTGTAGCGATAATGTCCATACGAAGGGTCACCGAAATACATGCACTCACCATTGAAGAACCATATATTCAAATGGTCCAAGACAAAGTGTGTTTACTCTCTAATCCAAAGTTTCAGTTAAAGTTCATATCGCCTTTCCAGTTAAATCAAATTTTGGATTCACCAGTTTTACAAAGCCAGAAGCAGTAGCAGAATGAGCATTATGTGCACTTGATGTCAAACGTGCTCTTATGTCCTGTTTGGAACTAACAAAACCCATAAGGAAAACACAACAACTGTTTGTATCTTTCGCTAATCCACGCAAAGTTAATGCTATTTCTACATCAGGAATAGCACAATGGATAGTCGAGTGTATATTGATTTGCTACACCAAAGCAAAACGAACACTTTACAACTATGCCTAGTGCCAAATCGTCAAGTAAAAAAGGAGCAATAATTGCTTTCCTAGGAACTATCCCTCTAATTGACATTTGCAAAGCCGCAACAAGGAGAAACCCACAGACTTTTACCGCACATTTTTGTGTAGATGTGCAAGCCAGGCAACAGGCTCTAGTCGGACAAACAGTCCTACGCATTGTATTTCAAGCAAATTCATCATCTAAGTACCCATGTCCAAGGCAATCACCATTATCTTCCTCCCGAAATACCATCTCCAGGAATTTGCATCATTTAATTTGCAAAATATTAAAACTTATCTGAACTTGAACCACTCATGTGTATAACATCAAATTTAAAAAACATACGCAAAACAAAGCCCCTAAATCCATCACAACAGACAGGTTATTTCCCACACAAAATCCATTATTCTGACACCATAACTTGTATGCACCTTTTACCCATAACCATGCTAGGCAGCGCAAAAGAACTAGTGTACCTATGAACAACCCGTCTCACCTCTACACAACCCCCTTACCTCTACATGTCTAAGTCAAAATCCAAATGAATTCACATTAAAATCTATCCTTTCACTCCATACACTATCAAGACATCTTCAATTTCTGTAAAGCAGATGTGATGCACTATTAATTTCAAACTTCCACGTCACCCCTAATCCCCAATAGATACAAGGACTCCCGTGCTCCATCTGCATGTACAATAAAACCCATAGCTGGCAAGTCACTTACCCAGAAACACAATTTCAATTGTGCATACCTTGTATCCAAATAAAAGCGGTATTCCTATATCACGTTACACCTCAGGTTATATTTAAAATGAACCAAACAATTTCCGTATCCAGTATTCTACATACACAATAAAAACCTATTGTCAAATACACTTTAGTGTTTATTGGTGGATCCTTACTCCCAATAGCCATACATAGGCCCAATTCATTTCGTAGTACAGTATGTACAGGGTGTCCTACCTGGGCGTCCTACCTGGGCGCCACCTTAAATCCGCATTGAATACCCAAGATTAGAGAAAAAAACGTAGATTCCACAAAGACGCCATGGGATTCAATTGAGATATATCCAAAGTGTTAAATCACTTCAACAGGCATAAGCTCTATCAGAAATGGAATAAGATCAATTTAGCGTCAATCAACACACAATACCCTTCCCATAACACGGACATTCAAAACATTTTTCAGTCACCATGCAAGGCAAGCATCACAAAACGATGGCAACCAAAAACAAGTGGACTGTCTGAATGGCGAGCAATCTTTATTATTGTAAGCACCATCTTAAGAGGGAGTACAATTTGCCAAAGCTCAATGTCAATCCAATATGTTGGGGTATTCTGTTCTAAACCAGCTCCAGAAGCAGATCCCTATACCAACTCACCTGAATTATCTAACAGTAAACAAGTAATACTGACATTAAATGAATGCTGGTCATTTCTTAAAGAAAACCCTCTTATAATAGACTGTCAAGTGTAATCTTAGTAAAATATGATAGTCATTTTGACAAAGTTCAAATAAATGCCAAACATTGTAAGTACCAACCTAACGTGTCCAAGGCCAATTAAAACAAATAAGATCAAGAAAAAGCACTTGTCCAAAACGAAAAATTTACTGATTATGTAAAGCAAAAATAATATATTGCACTGTAACTACGATGCCCCCAGTACCTATGTCCCAATAAATGATTGATATACACATAGGTCTACAGACAGCATGTACTCTAAGACACAGTAGTCATGGGAAGTTGGCTACGCCAATATCACCTGATCCTGAATTAAAGTGAACGTATGGGGTAAAGGATTTTTTCAGTTAGTTGTTGTGGTGTAAATACTCGTACAAAGCTGATTGTTGCGATACATTAACAAGTGGATATATTTGGATATATTTAATCAACAAGAGAGAGAGGGTGTTAGGCTTTGGGCGGGAAGCGGCGCAGAAGATAAGGGCAGTAGTCGTACTCTTGGTAACTGAGGCTTTATTGAAGCAAAGAGTTGGTCGGTACAGCTCTTCCTGTTAGAGTGTCTCCGTGGAGACCTGCTCCGGCTTCTTCGACGATGGTGTACTTTCTCCTTCTTCCGGGTCCCTTCCGGTCCTCTGGATGGAGCTTCTTCCCCCTCGGAGTCCGTCCCGGCAGGCGGAGTGGCTCTCCAGCAATCCCCAAAGAGAAGAGAGGGAAAGGATCAGGTGTCTGTCCAACAAACGACCAATACAGGGCAGGGTGTGAAGGGATCACCTGTGCTCTTTGTAGTCGGTGCTCTAATGTGCGAGGGGGGGGGGATGTGCACAGGAAAGGGTACCGGGAAGGTTAGACGTCCCGTGGAGTCGTACCTAGCGTACGTTGTCTTCCCACCCAGCCCCGAAACCGGTCACGCACCTGGTTGAGCCACGCACCTCCCCTGGGTGAGTGGCTGGGCGGATCGCGGGAACGGTGGCCTACTGGCTCAGCTCCGTCGGCTGCAGGCGCCGAGTCTGCGTCGTCCCGGTCTCTCGTTTCCTCTTCTCGAGGGTGGTCTGGACTCCAACGCCGAGCCTCTTCTCCCGTACTCCCCGGCCGGCTACCGGTGGTTCTGAAGGCGGGTCCCGCTCTCTTCTCCTGTCGCACAATCCTCGCGTCCTCAGCTCCCTCTTCACTCCGATCCGTTCTCCACTCTTCCGACCTCCAGGTGAACAAGCACACCTGCGAGTCGGCGGGCTCTCCTTTTGACGGACAGGTCGGATAGGGTGGCTCCTCCCACTCGGCGTCCTCACCAGAATTAAAGGGCCAGTCCAGGGTGTCTGCCTCGTACAAGCCTGCACCCGGGTCCTGCGATGCAGAGAGAGAGAGAGGGGGGGATGGTACAAGAGTTAGGTCATGCCTCCCCTTGGGCGGGCAACGGACTCTCGGGAGACCGGTCCTGGGAGATGGCGGAGCCTGAGTACAGTCCGATGCCCTCCGGTACACCCCGTTACAGAGGGAAAATGGAGTCACTCTTGGTCCCCCTAATAATCTATACTACTATTATAAAGAGAGAACACAAACATTTTGGCAAGGTAAACTCGGGAACCACAGCGCCAATCCACACACCCAATACATTGTTGTAATCCTCAGGGTGTGCAGATGGACATGGGCTATAGAAAATAAAAAAAAAACGTACATTTAAAAATATAACTGAAAAAAAAAGTAGTGCCCTGAAAGTAGCGCCGGCCGCGACGCTGACGGCCACGACGTAGCGCTGGCCTCAACGTACGTGATGACGAGGAGGAGCAGCGGTGAAGTGAGAAGCTCGGGGAGGAGCGGCGGCTCAGGTAAGGCTCTGGGACACGGGACGGGAGGGAGCCGGTGCGGGAGGTTGGCCCGGAACAACTGCGGTAAGGCTCGGGGTCTGGGGACAGCATTTCAGGCTTGCGTGCACTCCCCCCCCCCGGCTCCCGCCCGCCACGACATTGTCCGGGACACAGACAATGTCGTGGCAGGCGGGGGCCGGGGCGGGTGTGCACGCAAGCCTGAAATGCTGCCCCCAGACCCCTTCTGCCCCAGGCAACACTGGGGCGGGATGCTAGTAAGTATATAAACAGCAAAAGAGGGAAGCCAAAGATTCACGAGCCAGTAAGGGAAGTCACTCTAATTTTATTTTTAAAAAACCTCACTCACCAACCTAGTTGGTGACATGCTTCATCATAGGGTTCCCACCAGAGAGGCCGAATGCCCCTTCGGTGTGCTATAATCACTGTTTACAGCGGAGCGAGTTTTTCGCGAGTGTGAAAGTGATGGTGCAAAAGATTTGTGTTTTAAAATTACCTTTATTATCATTAAACTCTTTGTCTTCGCTACAGTTTCTCCTCTCGCTAGTTATTTCCCGAAGTGGTATAGCTCTAATCTAGGATTGTTGGTGTTAGCTAGCAGCATGTAGGATAGAATTAAAAAGATGTTTTCTTACAGTACATCCTATTCTCTAGTTTCTGATTTTTTTATTGGGCAACTCAAAATCCAGGAATATTAATCCATCTCCTGCTATAAGTTGTAGGAAAGTGCCCCTTTTTGCATGGTGCCCCCCACCACCGCACCCCCCTCCATTTTTGCCTGACACATGATGCACTTTATTTTGACTTGCTGTGCTCTGGGTCCCTGCCAATCTGGTTCCCAGGGCCTGTGTTCTTTCCCAAAGCTGTACCTTTGTACCCACAATTGGCACATCTCTGGCCACAGGTAAGTCCCTTGTAACAAGTACATTGGTTACCAAGGGCCTTGTGACCAGGGAAGGCCTCTAAGGGCTGCAGCACCTGTTTTGCCACCCTTAGAGGCCCTGTACCATAACACCCATCCTCTGTGATTGTAGGCTGCATGTTTTGGTGCAGAGAAAAGTGAAGAGTCAACATGGCACACATCCCTGTGCATCATGTCTGAAACCCACTGCCTGGCTCCTAGGTAATTCACAGCTCTAGCAGGATGCACTAGCCCCAGGTGAGGGTACATTGGCCTGAGCCCTGTACTGCTACAAGTGTCTAAGTCCATTCTTAGACATTGTAAGTGTAGTAAAACCATAAAGAGTATATGGCCTGGGAGATCGTCATTACGAACTCCACAGCTTCAAAATGGTGTTACTAAAACCTGGGAAGTTTGGTAGCAAACTTCTCAGCCCGTTAAAGCCACACCAATGCCAGTGTGGCTTTAAGATGCACACAGAGGGCATCTTAAAGAAGCCCCCTGAAAAACGACCAGCCCTCGTGTGGTTCCCGAATAACTGACCGCTATTTGCCACCACCAGACAGGTTTCTGGACCCCTGGGTAGAGGACGAAGTTCATACTGAGTAGAGGTGTCATGCCTCCTCCCCCAGGATGGGATGAGTTCACGAAAGAGAAAGCTTCAAAGGCCTGCCGCCTTTGTAAGCTGTCCCTCCTTTTTGCTGCCCTCAGCAACTGGCTCCCACCTCTGACCCCCACTTGGGTGGGAAAACGAGCAAGGAGGATAGTTATGCCCACCTTTGCCATTCCCATCCCTCAGGTGGGGGCGGCAAGGTGAAGCACACATCTTAGTCCCCTCCTTCTTGGAGATGAGGGGACCTGACACATTAGGAAGAGACTCATGCCCCCCTACCACTGGAGGGTGGTATAATAGGGGGTGCACTCACCTCAAGATAGGGACCCATTGGTCACCGACCTGCACACACCTGTAATACCCCTAAATTTAGTATTTAGAGTCTACCCTGAACCTTGCCTCCTCAAATTCGAGGAAGAAAGGAGGGGCCAGAAGAGCCTGCTGACCCAGGAAGAGGAGGACACCTACTGCTTTGGCCCCGGCCCTACTAGCCTGTCCCAACTCCAACCTTCCAACAGCAAAGAAGCCAGCGTGTCTAGCAGCCCCCCAGAGTACCTTCCCTGCACTCATCTTATAGACTCTGTCTCCCGTGAGCACCGGATTTGCTCAACAAAGACACCCAAGAATAGAACCCGGATCCAGGTGGCTCCACAGTTCAGCACCACTCTGCACCCAATGCCCATGGCCCGAGTTTGAGTGGCCCAACAACACGAAGAGGTCTCCCTAGCAATCCTGGCCTGGGGATCCCTGACCTCAAGCTTCAAGATGAAGCCTGCAGCCTCAACCTGAAGGGTCATTCTGACCGCGATCGGAGTTGATAGGTGGACCCAACACCAGAAGACACCCCTGCATCCAATGCCCATGCCCCATCCCCTAAGAACCTGACTTACCTCTCCAGACGGTGGTCGCCTTCAGGAAGTCTCTCTGCCTGAAGCCTCTTTTCAAAACTGAAGGTCTCCATTTGAATCCACAGGGTCCCTGATCTCTCCTTGGCACTCGGGCCGCCCCAGTGCTGCTGGTGGTGCAGCTCCTGTGCTGATTGTTGGCCCATGCAGTGCTGACTTTAACCCTAGGAGCTTGGCTCCCACACTCAAGTGACCTGCTTGTATGCTGTCCCTGGCCGAAGGCCCCCTTAGCCCCATTAACGTTGGACCCCTGCACTCTGCACCCGACCACCCTAGTGCTGGTGGTCGTGCAATTTGAGTGCCTACCTAGACAGTGGGGAACATTGGTCCTAACCCCCAAAACTCCCACTTGTAAGTTGCTTACTTACCTGTGAAACCGATAACCATTATTTTCTCTTAGGAACCAATGTTAAGAGTTTTTGTCACTAAAAGGTTCTGTCGAGTTGAACTTTTGTATGAAAAGAAAGTAACTGTGCTTTAATTCCAGAAAAGTTTTACTTAACTTCTATTGTGAGATCCCTGGTGTGGTATCTAGTCATACCTTCCTCAGTAGTCGTCGTAATGATTTAAAGTATATTTTACCTACCTGCACCAATATCTCCGTGGCTCTAGAAAAGAAAACATAAGTATGTTTTTTTATACTTACCTAATTGCTCTGGATTCAGTCTCCGAGTTTTATTGTACTATCAGCCTTGATTGAGAGAATACAATAAATGCATAACACACCCTCTGGATAAACCTAACTGCTTGCCCACACTACCACAAAGACAGCTGTTAGAACTTACCTAATTTAGCCTCTGCTATACCTCTGGGGACTTCATGGACACTGTGCACACTATAGCTTACTTTGGCATAGATTAAACAGTGCCTGCCTCCTACATAAGTCAAAGTTAATTTCATATAATTGTAATTCTGGGTCATATAAGAAAAGTCTTGAAGCTTCCCATTTTGTAATTGAGGTGTAAACCTTGACTTCTTTTTCAGTCCACTGTCCAGACTAAAATCAGTACTAATTTCTAATTCTATTAACAAAAGGCCAGATGTATGAAACGTTTTACCGTTCGCAAACTAATCGGCCTGTTTGCGAACGGTAAAAAGCCTTTTGGGATGTATCATCCCAAAAGGCATTCACAAAATAGGGAATCGTAATTTTTGAGATTATCTATTTTGCGGATGCATTTAGGGAATCGCAATTTGCGATTCCTTAAATGCAATTCAGGAAGCAAGAAAAATTTACGACCTTGCTTTAAGGAATCGCAAATTACCACCAACTTGAAGTTGGTGGTAATTTGCAAATTCCTAAAAAAAAAAGGCAAATTTTTGCCATTTTCTAAGGGCTGTGTGGCACATTCATACCCTTAGGGCATGTATGTGCGCCACATGTGCACACTTACCTTTTTTGAGGGTGAATCAGGGTAGCCTTTTTGCCCCCTATCAGCCTTGAAATTCCATTTGCAATTTGCGATTACCAATTTGGTAATCGCAAATTTCAAAAGGCATTCCTTAATAGCGAATCGCAATTTGCAATTCGCTATTAAGGAATATGTAGGAATCGCAATTTTATTTGTGAAACCTACATAAATTGCATTTTGCGAGTCCATAATAGCGAATCGGTAAACTTCGCTATTAAGGACTCGCAAAATACAATGTTGCTACATCTGGCCCAAATTCTCTAAAACATTAAGTTCATTTTCATGTTTAGTGATAGAGGCCTACATCCAAGGGCGGTATGAGAGCCCCAGACTTTAAAGCATATTGTATATCTGCACAACTACAATTGTCACCTTACTGACTGGCAGGACATAACTTGACAGAAAGAGGTTACACCACAGCCCAACTGATTGCTGTGCCCTGTAGTCACCTTTGCTGCACATAGCCCTAACCTACTGGAAGATGGCCACTAAATACACATCCTCTACTGTGCCATACGCTCCGGATATTCCACTATGAGGTTTGCCCACTTTCTCATGCACATTTACAGCATGTGTGGTGGACCCATAGGAACAGGCAGGAGTGTTGACGGAGGCTTCATTGTTCGGGGATGGAACATTAATTTCTCACAGTGATTTTATGCACACTTACAGATTACCCGACACACTCTTCCTAACCCATGCAAGTTGCTCCACGCACTTCATACAATGAATCACGGTAGACACCTAATACCGTGGCTCTATCGAGGATTCCGGGAGCACCTTATGACCCCACTTTTGCCATTAAAACTAAATGGGAGGCTGGCCTGACCAGGGAACTTACTGATAAGGAATGGCCATGCTAATTACAGTATCCCAAACTGGTGTTGCTCAACTTGAGGTTTAAATTCATTCAGTTCTCCATATTGCACAGAGCTTATCTCAACCCC
Organism: Lissotriton helveticus; assembly: GCF_964261635.1. Taxonomy (NCBI): domain Eukaryota; kingdom Metazoa; phylum Chordata; class Amphibia; order Caudata; family Salamandridae; genus Lissotriton; species Lissotriton helveticus. The sequence continues at coordinate 1,910,973,611 of NC_136061.1, read as the reverse complement.
CACAGGATTACCAGGCTGTTCCCTGCGGCTTCCTTGACATGCCCCCGCTGTCACACTCAGGAGGCCGATTTAATGCACATGTTATGGTCATGCCCTCTTCTGTCTGGTTACTGGGTTGGTATCTCTGAGTCACTAGGAGACCTGGCTCCATTGGAATACCATAGAGCACAGCTTTCCAAACTGTGTGGCGCGACACGTTACTGTGGTGACCCACAAGTAGGTGTGTCATGCGACGCGATGACATTTGCCGGCCGGCCGGGGGTGTGTGTGGGGTTGTGTGTGTTTGGGTGTGTGGGGCTGTGGGGGTGGGGGGTTGTGTGTGGGGGGGGGGGTTGTGTGTGTGGGGTGTGTGTGTGTGGGGGGGGCGTTTGTGTGGGTGTGGGTCTGTGTGGGTGTGTGGGGGGGATTATATTCTTGTTTCATGCACAAACCTAACCTTGCTTACCCTCAGTTTTGCCAGTCACTGGCTTTGTTAGACCAGATTAACAATTGCTTTATTAACCTTCCTGCTTTCTCAAATTTGCTTGGAAATGCACCATTTGCCCACTACTTTTTCAAGTAGTGTGCAAGTGGGATTCGGGCTCACGCGCTGCACTCACTCGTGTTACCGTGTCCCTAAAATTTTTTTTACAAAAAGGTGTGTCACCAACATGAAAAGTTTGGAAAGCTGTGCCCTAGAGCACTACATATTAGGGTTGCCCCACAGCCCAAAATGCTCAAAAGTGAAAGCTTGCTTCACAGGCTTATCATTGCTGTTCGCAAAATGGCTAATCACAAAATATTGGAAGTCCCCGGTGGCCCCTAGGCTAGATAGCTGGCGGGAAGACGTACTGCACAGGGGTCAGGCTGAAAGTGAAGCTTTACGGAGGGAAGACTATAGAGATCTACAAATCTCAATGGAATGGGACGTGCTAGTGGAAAGATTCAGGGCACAGTCATTGGAGATCTAAACAGAAAGGGTCATGGGGCCTAATCCAGTCCCCGGATGGGGACTCCACCTTATTGCTCCGTGCATATGAGAATCACATTTGTAATCTCACATCAGATGGGCTGGTCCTCCGCCTTTTCTGATGTACGCTGCTGTTTGAAGTGCCACAGTGGTGCCCAGCCCCCAAAGTTACATACCGTAGGCTGTACGGTATCTTGCACACATACCGTTCAAGTTATTGCTTATGATATGTCTCTCAAGCTAGCTTTTCGCTTGGCAGGAGGGACAAACTGAGGGGTTGTTGTTATATCTTATTAGGTAGATACACAACACCACTACGACTGACACGTGTAGGTGAAGTAGTCCTGAGTCAGTGCATCCCTATTCATCGAAAACTTGACCAGTCTCTTTCATGAGATATTTCTCGCTTTGTTAGTGCTTCCAGCCCTCCCTATCATTTACCAGTTTGCCACTTGACTGGGGATGATTATATTCTCGATACCTTTCCCTCATGTATGGCCTTTTTCCTGGGCCTTTTAACGTTTTTTTCCATTTAGCATGACTTGCCCTTCCAGGCTCTAGTGGCAGCCTCCTTGCGCAGTCAGTCCTCGATATACTGACACACCCATCATGACGCTGCTTTCCTTCCAGGGCTCGAGCTGCAGCTTCACACCATGCTCGACCCAATCCCTTGAGACACGCCCACCTCTAGCTGGGACTGCCCCGCTCGAACACACATGGACGACGTTGAGCATCTGACCCATATTGGCTGCAGTTCATCGACTCGGATGCTTTAAACCTGCCGCCTACGCCTTCCTATACCTTCGGAGGCGAGTACGAGTGTAGTAGGTACCAATAGGCACTGCCCAGAGTTGACAAGTAAGTGAGGGCGCAACAAAGCTTTGTATCTAGCAGCGAGTATTTTTTCCAAGGGGTCCTTGTTTACAACTATTGTTACTTGCCCAGTATACGAGCTGGATTCGTGCAAATCGTGAACTCAGTCTATTTTACATTTCCGATGCAGGTCGCGTTCTGTGTTATGGCATCCTCACAATTGGATAGGTCGATTTGCCCTGAATTGCAGGAGGGCGAGGATCTGATTTTTTTGCATGTTATCTCTGCCTATCCCTCTGTGGGATCCACACCCCATTTATCTTATCTATGAGGACATTTGTATGGATCACTTTGGCAGTTTGGGCCGCATTGGGACAGAACACTACTGTCCATATGTGGTACATGTGGGATGGGTGTGCTTTCACAATTGCTTTTAAAAACACACCAACCATGAGTTTTTATTTGTGTGTGTTAATGCATACATCTTTAATTTTGTTTTTATGCAGGTTAACAAGCACTTTATCAGAACAGTGCTCGCCAGTGGCAGTAAGATGTCAGTCGGCACCTTATCACCTATATACAATCTGAGGTGTTGAGTCATTGAGCTCCTCACCCTGCACAGAAGATTAGATCACATCTACCTGTTTGTATAAATTGTTGGTCCTGATGAAATCGCCACCAGATCACTCCATGACTACCTAAGGCATGATCATTTTTTACCTATGACTTCGGCCTGACCTTACTAGCTGGTCTTTAGGTGACCGATACACACACTCATTTGCAGAGACTGGGACCATTATATCATGAGTTTCTCTGCCTTCTTTTTAAGCTCTATATCTACCAGAAATACCACCTAAAAATGTTTTGGGGCATCTGATTGACAGTTGAGTTTAACCTCACACTTCTCACCAATTTTCTCATGTTGTAGGACACCCCATTTCCTATCCTGCTGTGCTCAGTTGGCAAATGTATTAAAAGATCTCTGACAAAGAGCCCTCTCGGGGTGGCCCGCCAGGCATTGCAGCTCCGGCCTGGTAGGGAGCACAGCCCAATGATGATGCATATCACCTTCGGGTGAGTGAGGGCAACTGTTCCCAGAGGCACATGCTTCTCAAGGTACCTGCACTCAGCTAGGAGTAATTTCTCTCAGGCCAAATCGCCTCAGAACAGTATACTGTGATTTGACTTCGATAATTATTCGGAGACTGATAGCCTCCTTCCCCGCTATAATACAGAGGCGGACTTGTATCTGGACTTAAAAATACGAGTGGCCTGGGCACTTAACCAGAAGGGGACAGCTCTCTCCCATCTTGCTCACCTTCAAAGGAAGTTTCTTAATTTGCAACAGTAGATCGACCTTGCCTTTGTTCTTCTTAAAACTTGTTGTGGTTGCTTGGACTATTTGGTTCCAGCAGTCCTCAGATAGCAGATGCCATGAGCCTGCTCCCTATATCCCCCACTTTTTTCCTCGTATCTGTACTGGAACATTTGGTTGTACAGTTGTCCTGCTTGAAGCAAAACCCAAATACCTTACCCACAGCATTTCTTGATACGGATTCAAGGTATTTTCATTCTATGGTCTTTGGTCCGTGACCTTCCCCTACCTCTCACATGGATGGATTCTTTCATAATCTGTTTTCAGATACCTAAAACAGTGGGGACAGAAAAGCCAAATTAAACCGACAAAAAGCACCTCAAGGCAATGGCGGTTAGTCTCTTCTGACTCCTTCTCCAAAGTTTTAAAATGTTCAATGACCTCTCAGGACGAGGATATTAACCTAGCATTTCCACTGTTCTGTTAATTCAGCATTTGATAGTATCGCTCCTCTTAAGTACCTATAATCAAAATTAGATCACATGCACCATAGTACTCACAGAGCTGAGAAAGGAGAAATCTTCCTGTCAAAACCTGGAAAGAAGATGGCGTCAGACAAAAAATCAACAGGATAAAGACGCATACAAAACTACACTTTCCACATGTAACAAAATCAGTCTAGCTCGTATTATTAAGCAAATTGAGCAAGCAAGTAATTCAACCAAAGAATTATTCAAAGCCCTCAACGAATTTAAGCTTCAGGCTTGCTCCCATGCCATCTCTGCTTCGCAAGAACCATGCAACTCCCTAGTGGACTTCTTTAAAGAAAAACAAAAATGAATTTATCAGAACTGTCCCCCTGACCAGTCTGAAGATACGGCAAACACCAATTCCACCTGTCTTAACAGTGTCCGCTGTATGGAAACGTGTGAACTATTTTCTCTCGACCTAATCCAGAGGACACTAGAGAAAGCCAAATCAGGCTCTCCTTCAGACCCATGCCCTTCAAGGGTTACAAACAATCTTTCCAACCTGATTGCACCCGCTACGAGGTCACTGTTCAATCTGTCAGCAGACACAGGTAAAATCCCTCAAGCCTGGAAAACTGTACAGGTCTCCCCAATACAAAAGAAAGCTAATGTTGACCGGAAGAATTTATCTAACTCCCATCCTATTATGTTGCGTCCACTCCTAGGCAAGATGCTGGAAGGCCTAATTAATCTGGAACCCTCGCCTTATTAAGAGGAGAATAAGATCCTGGACGCTTCACAATCAGGGTTCAGAGCTTTCCTCTGGCCATGTCTGAACTGGGCCATGTCTGAACTGGGGTGGCGGAGTGAGCTAAAGAACGGTGATGGATTAAACCCAGATCAGTTGACTGGGGGTGAGTGTTTGTATTGTCAACGCTCCGTCCATCACCACCTTTGGTTTTTCTTTGTTCGCCCTAAGTTGGCAGGGTATGCTCAGACGTGAGTCCCTTGCTCACTTTGCCACTGGAGTCAAGAAAGCCCGGCTGAAGACGGCTGTAATGCCAGAAACCGGTCCTAGGAAGCTTGATTCCGGTCCAGCGAAGACATGGCTTGGCAGTTCGGGCTGGACTGTTCCCATGAGGCACAGGGTCAGACTGATTTGCATATGTCCATGTCTGAACTGGGGTGGCGGAGTGAGCTAAAGAACGGTGATGGATTAAACCCAGATCAGTTGACTGGGGGTGAGTGTTTGTATTGTCAACCCTCCGTCCATCACCACCTTTGGTTTTTCTTTGTTCGCCCTAAGTTGGCAGGGTATGCTCAGACGTGAGTCCCTTGCTCACTTTGCCACTGGAGTCAAGCAAGCCCGGCTGAAGACGGCTGTAATGCCAGAAACCGGTCTGGGAAGCTTGATTCCGGTCCAGGGAAGACATGGCTTGGCAGTTCGGGCTGAACTGTTCCCATGAGGCACAGGGTGAGACTGATTTGCATATGGCCATGTCTGAACTGGGGTGGCGGAGTGAGCTAAAGAACGGTGATGGATTAAACCCAGATCAGTTGACTGGGGGTGAGTGTTTGTATTGTCAACGCTCCGTCCATCACCACCTTTGGTTTTTCAGAGCTTTCCTCAACACAGAGGCAGCCTTGGTTGCGGTCATAGACTCCATTAGACTTTCACTAGATGCTGGTACCTCATCCATGCTGGTGCTGCTTGACCTGACAGCAGCTTTTGATGCTGTCTCCCATACTAAAACAACAGTATCTCAACTGGTGTCACTAGAAATACCGGTTAGACATGTATGTACAATACATTACACAAAAAGAACATGGGAGACTCTGAGCAAATTTTTGAAATGTGCACATGGCATCATATAATTAAGATAAATATTGAAAAGATACAGTTGTAACAGCACTGTAGGCAGGAAATTGCGTCAACAACCCAAATTGGATTTGGTGCTCAATTGTGTGCGTGACACAAAATGTGGCGACGCAAGTGACAATGTGCAATCAGCAAAAACAGGGCAAGGTGAGGATGTGAGCAAGTATATGCAGTGAATATTGAGGTTCAAGACATTGATTTACAATGTTTTAGAAGAAAAATTACACCAATTTCAGTTGAATCCCAAAAGGAGGTGTGCCATCAGTTGCACTGAGAAGTCGACGTCGTTTCGATCCTATTAATCAGGATCATCTTCAGGACCGGGTTGTGAGTTTAGACTGTGCTGAAAGGACACGGTACCGTAATTTTTCTTCTAAAACATTGTAAATCATTGTCTTGAACCCCAATATTCACTGTATATACTTGCTCACAACCTCACCTTGCGCAGTTTTTGCTGATTGCTTCGCTACTTTTTGTGTCACGTACACAATTGAGCACCAAGTTCAATTCGGGTTATTCACGCAATTTCTTGCCTACAGTGCTGTTACAACTGTACCTTTTCAATATTCATCTTAATTATATGATGCCGTGTGCACATTTAAAAAATCTGCTCAGTCTCCTGTGTTTTTTCCGTTTAATGTATTGTACATACACGTCTAACCGTCCTTTCTAGTGATACCAGTTGAGATACTGTTGTTTTGTTTCACGTACCTACCCAAACCTCAACATGGTTTATGGGTTATACTCCTGTTGTTAAATCCAAGTCTCCCATACCAGGCAGATCCACAGGCTTTATGAGATGGGTATCTATGGAAAAGCCCTTCAATGGTTCAAAGACTTCCTGGAAAATCAAACAAAAACTATCTACCTTGGTATTTTTAAGTTATGCACCTTGCTGATTGACAAGGGGGTCCCGCGGGGCTCTTGTCTAAGCCCTTCCTTATTTAACATCTACGTGACCTCTTTGCCAAGATTGTTAATTCATATGGATTTGAAATACTAGCATACGCCGATGACACCGAGCTTGTCATCTCTTTTGATAAAGATCAGGCTGAAGTAAAAGCCTGTTTTTCTAAATGTATGTTCGAGGCATGTGGGCTGCTGAATTTATATCTATGCATAGATCGCCGCCTAGTGTTGGGTCCGGATGATTGCACATTGTTGTCCTGGAAGAGTCTTCGAAGTATCACGAGATAGGTGGCTCCTCCCCTGGACTACAGTGCGCATGGGCATCGACTCCATCCCCAGATTGTTTTTTTCCGCCATTGGGTTTGGATGTACTTCTTAACTCACGCTCGGAATTTATACTAGTTACTCTTTTCGAGGCCAAAAGACCTTAGGGGCATCGGTATTGTCTTTCGTTCGGTGCCTTTTACCTTTCTAGTTCTTTGAACTCGACGTCGGAAGACTTTTTGCCTTTCGACGCCAAAGGCCCATCGACGATGGAACGGAGTCCGTTCAAGCGCTGCCCCGTCTGCAACTCTAAATATCCCCACATCGACGTGCACCCGGTGTGCAACAAATGTCTCTCACCGGACCACGACGAGGCCAGCTGCATGGCCTGTTCGAAATTCAGGTCGAAGAAAACTCTACGTCTTCGACGCGCTGCACGACAGTCGACACGAGAATCGGCGCCAGACCCAGAAAACATCTTCGGTGGTGACGACGAAGAAAATGTACAAGAAGAGTATCGGGAGCACTCGGATCCTGCGTCGGAGCCAGACTCCACCTACAACGAGGACAAAGAAGAACTCTACGTCCATGATGAAGACATCGTCGAGGTAGGAGACGACGTACAACCTATCGTAGCCGTCGACGACGACTCAAGTGAAGAGCTAAGCCCAACCGCAGTTGCGGGGACCCATAAAGACTCTTCCACGGCTCAGGTCGAGGCATCGCCGGAAGGCCTTAGCCAAGATCTTCAACACCGTTCTCTAGTCCCGCTTCAAGGCCCGACTAAGAACATTTCCAAAGAGCCATCAGTCGATAGGCCACTCTCAGTGGTGAAATCGAAACCGAAAGACACGAAATCGAAGCCAACACTGGTTAAAACAACCATTGGCTCGACGAATTCGGAACCTTCCAAGTCGAAGTGTGCGATAGACCCCTCGGGGTTGAAAGGGGGCGTAGAAACCGAAGATTGGATCGACTACGCCTGTGTCTACAGTGAAGCACGTCACGCTCCCGTCGACTTCCGGCTCCAAAGATGGCGGCTCTTCCGAGGGACTCGAGGCCCAAAAGACCATCGATCCGAAGTTGAAGAAGCCACTGGTGGTCAAGGCCTTCGACCCAAAGCCAAAAGTCGGCTCAAAAGACCCTACCGCATTGAAGCACAAGGGCATTCCTGCAGCGCAACAACGGCTCGAATCGACGCAAGGCCTCAAACGCACTGAACCGCCGAAGTCTGTTGAATCGACGACACCGCCTCCATCGAAGATCGTCAGTCCGTCACCGATGCTTACGCCGATAAAGTTCGGACTACCCCCGACAGCACGGCCTAAAACTGTTGAACATACACAGGTTACCGCCTCTGCCAAGTCGACGTCGGTTTCCGCAACCAATCAGCCTCGGACGGACGGCGTTGTGTTCCAGCCACCGTCCCACGACAACCAGTCGAAATTCTACATCGACTCGGACTCAGGTCGACTCACTGTTTACAAGCGAAAAATCAGGCCTGAAACGCCTATGGAACATTTATAAGATACCACTGAAGAAAAAGAGAGACTCTACTACCTCTCCTATTCTTTTTGAGCCCATGCAATCATATGATCAGGGCTATGCCTACTCTCCCACAAATGTCACTGAGGATGTGGAGGGAGGAGACAATGAGGACCAGTTCAACTATCCCATTGATACTGATCAAGATGAGTCCCAGCCGTGGGCTGATACTGTGGACCCTGACCCACACACCACCCCTGATACTCTTTCATACGCTATCAAGCCTTCACCTACTGAAGATACTGCAGCGTTCAACGCACTAATTGAGAGGGCGGCACATAACCATGACGTGGATATGCACGCTGACCCCGTGGAGGAAGACTTTCTTTTTGATACATTCTCCACATCAGAAAGGTCTATTAAAACTCTGCCTATGCTCAAGGGTGTGCTCAAACATGCCAGTGACGTTTTTAAAGAGCCCACTAAAGCAAGGGTGGTGAACCCAAGAATTGAAAGGAAGTACCGGCCTGCGCCCGTGGACCCTACCTACATCAAGGGCCAACTGCCACTGGACTCCTTAGTGGTGGCTAATGCTAACAAAAGAGCGAACTCTCAGACAACGGGTGATGCTCCTCCGGACAAAGAATCAAAGATCTTAGAAGCCTCTGGGAAACGTGTGGCAGCTCAAGCTGCTAATATTTGGAGGATCTCCAATACCCAGGCCCTGTTAGCAAGATACGACAGGGCACACTATGACACGTTAGAGCAGCTAATGCAACACCTGCCAGATGCTTATAAAGAGGGAGCAGAAATGCTTATACAGGAGGGGAAGTTGATCTCCAACGCGTCCATTAAGTGCCCGTTGGATGCAGCCGACACAGCAGCAAGGGCCATAAACACTAGCTTCATGCTCAGGAGGCATGCCTGGCTCCGCATCTCTGGATTTAAGTCGGAAATCCAAACTACCCTACTCAATCAGCCAGTAAACCCTGACTTCCTGTTTGGTCCAGAGGTAGACACCACTCTTGAAAAGATTAAGAAGGACACTGAAACTGCGAAATCCATGGGAGCTTTGCAGTCTCAGCAGTTCAGGGGCGGTTCCTTTCGTCGCTCCAGTAACAGGGGAGCTTCAAGAGGACAAGCGTCGCAACAAGTACAATACACCAAGGGAGGCACACAAACCACCTATAACAAGAACAATAGGGGTGGATACCGTGGAAACAGCACCAAGGGCAGAGGACGTGGAAATAATAATGCCAGATCCTCCGCCACCAACAAGCAGTGACGTCTTGTCACTGCCCCCCGACCATATAACACCGGTCGGGGGGAGACTCCAGCAGTTCCTGCCAGTCTGGGAAAGCATTACCACGGACAGGTGGGTGAGACAACTTATGCAAACGGTTATTGTCTAGAACTAACCTCCACTCCACCCAACATACCCCCAAGGCACCGTCCTATGTCCGCCGAGCCCATGCACTTATTGCAGCAAGAAGTCATATCCATGCTGCAAAAAGGGGCCATAGAACTCGTGCCTTTAGAACAACAGGGAACAGGGGTGTATTCACTGTACTTCTTAATCCCAAAATAGGACGGCTCTCTCAGGCCCATTCTAGACCTCAGACCTCTAAACCAATACATCCTATCAGAACACTTTCACATGCTCACGTTACAGCAAGTTCTCCCGTTGCTCAGTCAAGGAGATTTCCTAGCAACCCTAGATCTGCAGGATGTCTATTTCCACATTCCCATTCACCCCAGTCACAGGAAATATCTCAGGTTCACCATCAACAACATGCATTACCAGTTCAAGGTCTTGCCTTTCGGGGTCACTACAGCCCCCAGAGTGTTTACGAAGTGCTTGGCTACAGTGGCCGCGCATCTTTGGAGGCAACACATCCATGTCTATCCGTATCTGGATGACTGGCTTGTACAAGCAAAGTCAGCCCAGCAGTGTGCCAACCACATGTCACGCACAATCCACCTCCTACACTGTCTGGGATTTTCGCTCAATTACCAGAAGTCCCATCTTCAACCCGCACATGTACAGCAGTACCTAGGCGCAGAGATAAACACGCTCGCTGCCACAGCGCAACCAAACTCAGCGAGGGTCAACAGCATGCAAGTGTTGATTCAAAAATTCAAGCCACAACACTCACTCCCAGCACAGGTGTTCATGCAACTAATAGGCATGATGGCTTCCTGCATCTTTATAGTCCCGCACGCGAGGCTACACATGCGTACGCTTCAGGAATGCTTGGCACGCCAGTGGAACCAGGCTCAAGGACAGCTAAGAGACCTAGTGTTGGTGACCGGTCGTGCTTACAACTCTCTGCATTGGTGGAACACACAAAAGCTTTGCAGGGGACGACCGTTCCAATAGCCTGTATCACAGATAGTACTGACAACGGACGCATCTCTCCAGGGCTGGGGAGCGCATGTCCTCCATTATACGGTGCAGGGGCTATGGACACCGCAACAGCAGAAGATGCACATCAACCTACTGGAACTGATGGCAATCTTCATGGCGATGAAGGCATTCAAGTTGCATCTCTGCAACAAAGTCGTGCTGATCCGGACGGACAACATGACTGCGATGTATTACATCCAGACGCAGGGGGGACACACTCTCCACAATTGTCACACCTAGCACAGTGCATGTGGAAGTGGGCCATTCAAAGAAACATGTTTCTCATGGCGGAACACCTCCCAGGCAGGGACAACCAGATGGCGGACCTGCTCAGCAGGCACAGCCATCAGATGCACGAGTGGGAGATACATCCCTCAGTGCTCCTACCATGTTTCCAGCAGTGGGGTCATCCAGAGATCGACCTATTCGCCACACACGAAAACGCAAAATGCCGCACCTTCGCCGCCAGGTTCCCACACCCGCAGTCTCAGGGCAATGCGATATGGATGAACTGGTCGAACAGATTTGCGTACGCCTTTCCTCCAGCACCACTCAGACCGCTAGTGGCACGCAAACTGAGGCAACACTCCATGATGCTCATCCTGGTTGCTCCAACGTGGGCAAGGCAGGCATGGTACACCACGTTCCTGGAACTTTCCGTGGTTCCCCACCAGCGCCTCAGACTCACACCCAGTCTTCTCACTCAGAGCCATGGAGACATTCAGCACCCAGATCCGCAGCAGTTGAGCCTTGCAATATGGCTCCTGAGGTCATAGAGTTTGGCTACCTAAACCTGCCTCCTGACTTCATGGACATCATAAAGGAGGCTAGGCGACCTACCACCAGGGCTTGCTACGCGGCAAAAGTGAAGCTTTTTGTTATCTATTGCTCCAATAATAACATAAATCCACTTGATGCTTCCACGCAAAACATCATAAGTTACTTGCTGCACCTATACAAGTGTAATCTAGCGTATAGTTCCATCAGGATACATTTAGCTGCAATGGCGGCTTATCTTCAAAATAGACAGCACCTATCCCTTTTCAGAGTGCCAGCCATTAAAGCTTTTATGGAGGGACTGAAAAGGGTCATTCCTCGAAGACACCCGCCTTCGCCTGTCTGGAACCTCAACATAGTCCTCACCAGGCTCATGGGTCCACCATTTGAACCTCTTCACTCTTGTGAGATACAATTTCTCACATGGAAAGTGGCTTTTCTGGTGGCAATTACGTCGCTACGACGAGTTTAGCGAGCTGCAAGCCCTCACTATTCAGGAGCCTTTCATTCAAATACATGCTAATAGGGTTGTGCTGCGCACCAACCCTAAATTTATGCCCAAGGTAGTGTCACAGTTCCACATTAACCAAACTATTGAACTACCTGTATTCTTCCCAAATCCTGATTCAGTGGCGGACAGAGCACTACACACACTAGATGTAAATTGTAAATGTATAGGCATTTATATAGCGCACTACTTACCCGTAGGGTCCCAAGGCGCTTCGACCGCTGCGAAACCCTTCCTGGCTTCCCTGAGAGATGGTCCCTTAATGGGTATCTCCAGGGTGAGACCAGGCATCCCCGGCGGTCTGGTGGGGCCATTAGTGAAGATGAGGCAAGCTAATGCCCAGAGTTGCCGAGTGTGAACGCTGATCAGAGTGGGCACCGAGGCGAGAGAATTATCGAGTCCGCTGACCCTGGTCCAGAAACCTGCCGCACCGGGAATCGAACCCTGGTCCCGGGCCGTCCTCTGCTCTCGGGTCTGCCGCCTCTAACCAGTGAGCCACACTACTTCACTCAGATGTTAAAAGGGCTCTCCTGTATTACATAGACAGGACTAAAGATTTCAGGAAAACTAAACAACTGTTCGTTGCCTTCTCTCCACAGCACAAGGGCAACCCAATTTCTAAATCGTGTATCGCCAGATGGATTGTTAAGTGCATCCAAATCTGTTATCAAAAGGCTAAACGCACGTTAACAGTTCCCCCAAGAGCGCATTCCACACGCAAGTTGGGGGCATCCATGGCTTTCCTAGGTAACATTCCTCTAGAGGACATATGTAGAGCAGCCACATGGACCACCATACACACATTCACCAAACACTACTGCGTGGATGTACACTCAAAACAGCAAGCTGCTGTAGGTCAGGCTGTTCTCAGAACTCTTTTTCAGACTGCTGCAGCTGGCACGGGCAACCGCCGCTAAGGAGGGTACTACTATTTATTCTATGCCTATATATAAATTCAGCAGCCCACATGCCTCTAACGGAATATGCTACTTACCAGTATGCATCTGTTCTTGGCATGTAGGGCTGCTGACATTTATATCGCCCGCCCTCCTCCCCGGTGCCTGTCGCAGCTGTAGCAATCAGAATTACTTGAATTATTCTCATGCATGGTCATCACTTACTATATCACACTCCATCTTTGCCACAATGGCGAAAAACAATCTGAGCATGGAGGGGATGCCCATGCGCATTGTAGTCCAGGGGAGGAGCCACCTATCTCTTGATACTTCGAAGACTCTTCCAGGACAACAATGTGCAATCATCCGGACCCAACACTAGGCGGCGATCTATGCATAGATATAAATGTCAGCAGCCCTACATGCCAAGAACAGATGCATACTGGTAAGTAGGATATTCCTTTAACGCCTTAACCGCGGCGGTTTTTCCGACGCGGTGCGGGCTTTCTAAAGGGTGGGCGGGGCTCCGTCGGCCGTTGGCCCACGGCAGCACTAGGGAGGTAGTGCTCCCGACGGGAGCACACAAGGGGTTAGAGAGATTTGTTGCCTGGATGCCAAACTGTTTACAATTAAGCAGTGATAAAACGGAGATTATGCTGTTTGGTAAGGCCCAACAGCTATGATCTCCTGAATGGTGTTCCCCTGAGCTAGGGAAAGCACCCACCCCCAGGCAGTCAATAAAGTACCTTGTGGTTAACCTGGATCAATGTCTATCAATGAAAGAACAGGTGACATCCACTTGTGGCAACTGTTTCAATATGATGCGTCTGTTGAGAAAGCGTTTCCATTCCTTCCCTCCTCAGCTAGGAAATCTTTAGTCCAAGCACTAATTATTAGCAGATTGGACTATGGAAACGCTCTACTTATCAGCAAATTAGACTTTCAAGTCTAAGATGCAGGTCGTTCAAAACACTGCAGCGGACTAGTTAGCAATCGACCTTCAGGTTCTGCATCCTCACCTTTACTGAAAGCCTTACATTGGCTGCCAGCCTGGAAAGTAGCAGTTTACAATATTTTCTGCTTTACGCATGGGTCTGTAATGGGTAACTGCCCCAGCTATTTACAGATGAAGCTCAACTATTATTGTCCAGTTAGGAACTGTAGATTTAAGGACAAAGCTTTACTTAGCGTACCCTGTAGCCATGTGGCTTGATGAGGAGACTGGTCTTTCTCCTTCCTGCCCCCTTCTACTGCAACAATTTACCATATTTTCATGTTCTGCACAGATAATCCTAAATTTAAAAAAGTTCTCAAGACTGCACTATTTTAAATCCAAGCTCACTATTCCTCCTGTGTTAAGCAAAGAGCCGAGTTACACCTTCAGGTGTGGTTCATGGCACCATAACAGGTCAAATTAACATAACCTAACATATGGGCAAAAAATTGCTTGTTTTCTGCAGCCTGGCCTTCCGCACTGCTAAAGCCACCTGCCTCCTTGATCTTTATGTTAAAACTTTGCGAAAATTCGTGAAAATTACAGCAATGAGCTAGCCATGCCATCTGAAAAAGCCATTTCCAGACCTGGTTAATGATGGACTGGATGCATCCAAGCACATCATGAAGTGTGATTTGGACTCCATTGTGTTGGTCACACTAATGGACATACCCTTTGAGTGAAAGATGGCTCCTCCCTGGAACGCTACAAAAGAGCTACAGCTCACGTGCTAGGTCTAATCTCTCTAGGGTGACAATTTCCCCACCAAATAGTTTTGTGGCTACTCTATGGTTATGTAGACCTGATCAAGAAAACCCCAGCGGCTTTACTGCTCCTTTCTCAACGTTCTCTATAGGGGTCATAATCACCAAGAACATCAGCACCTCAGGCCTTTGCAATCTTCTGTATACTCTGCCTCCAAATCTTTTTGACTCCACCTTTCAACCATCATCACTTGCTTCCCCGCAGTCAGTGATCCTCAGAACTGAAGCGACTTCCAACCAAAGATGCAGACCCATTTCCACCTGGGGCAGTGCATCACCCTTCCTGTCTTTTACCCTCTGCCTCGCCCACCGAGAAGGAGGAAAGATTACACCAGCTAAACTACAGGACAGTAGTTCGTTTTTAGGTCTCACCTAGGCAGGGACATCTGGTATTCGAGATATGGGCATTTCAATTCTACCCACTTTCTGCCCATCTTTTTAATTGGCGCCTGTCACTGTCTTTTGTAACTGGTGGCTTTTCATTGGTCAGTAGGCTTAGTAGTCCCTCCTTAGTACAGCCTTTTCTCTTCTTGTAACCCCCATGAGGACGCCCCCTGTTACATGTGTTGTTACTCAGTGATTTCATTACAGCCTTGGAGCACTATTTTCTTAAATAGCTTTGTTCTGCCTGGTGTTGCAGGCAGGGCACGCTCTCACGCAACGCTTTTTAAAAATGTATATATACAGCCTTGGCTGGAATAATGGTGGCTGCGCATTTCTTTTGGTTAGTTACATTGCCGAAGCGCCTGCAGGCCTTTCATTTACTTTGGTTACAATCTCAGCACTCACACTTTAGCTTTAATCGTCTTAAGCTAAAGCGCAGGTGCCGCAATTGCTTTAAAAGTAAAGAAATGGAAAAAAAAATATTGTTTTCAATTTCTGAACCTTCTTGCCTTTCTTGCTACCTACATGCTCCACAAAGATCAGGTTGTCACATCTGATCGCCATAGTGCTGTAAATATAATAAGCATTTGCAACGCAAAAGGTCTTGGATTGCTGAAAGTTTGTGCTATTGTGTTGCATTAGCAACGCCAATTGCTCAAACTTTCAGTAATGCAAGAGCTTTTGCATTTCAAAGCAATGGTGGCACTCGTGCTTTAGCTGTAAACATCTTAAGCTAAAGTGCAGGTGCTGCGATTGCTTCAAAAGTAAAGAAATATAATTTTTTTCTCTCCAATTTCTTTACTTTTGAAGCCCTTGCGGCACCCGCGCTTTAGCTCAAGAGGTTTACAGCTAAAGCGCGGGTGTTGCAACTCTAACAAAAGTAAACAAATAGGAAAAAATGGTGATGACACACTTTACTTTCTATTTATTTACTTTGGGTACAATCGTGGCACTCGCGCTTTAGCGTTAAATATCTTATACTGAAGTGCAGTTTTCAAGCTGGATAATACTTTGTATAAAAACTTGCTGTGCCCCTGCCACAAAGAAACCACCAGAGGGAATAAGTGCGCTCTCCACCAGAGCAATGCCTTCAACATCAGTACTTGCAGGGTGGTCCCTTGACTAAGAAATGTCATGCAGTTACATGGGCATCCCTTTATAAAAAGCCACCCCACCTCTCCCCCGAGCATTAGTGCTTGGATTTAGAGGTGTGAACGATGGCTGTTGTGCACGCTCAGTGTTCTAGGATTTCCTTTTTGACCATTCCTTTAGACTTGCCTCCTGGTAGAGGTACAGATTTTGAATCTGTTCAAATCTTGAAGAATAGGCAGATAGAAATATTGCATCACAAGAAAAAGATACTTTGGTAACACGTGTTCCGTTAGATATACTGTACCTGCAGATTACTTAATGATCCTATCCTCCTCCTTATTCTGAACGGATTGTCAAAGGCCACATTAAAAAGGTTCCTCATTAGATTGCTGCAGTGCCTCAGACTGATTGTCATTTTCTTGTCTCTGCCACTAAGGGCATAAACAAAATGGCTAGATAAATGAATTCAGGGTGCTGGGGTGGGCACTAAATGTCTTCATGACATCACCTTGTCATTGCTTCCAACGCCGAGATGGAGCCAGTGCCTCTAACAACATAGTAAAGCTATGGAAAGGTTTCCATATCTAGCCTGAGGATATTCAATAGGTGTGGAATCTGCAGGGAGATTGAACATTCACCAGCAAGATTGTTACCAAAAGTAAGCAACTTTTTCATTTAGGTTCTACCCTAGTAATATTCTGTGAAGGGGTATTGCGAATCCAAGTCTTTGTAAGAAAAAGTAAGTCCAATTTTAAATCGGTGAGCCAATCATACATTTCGTATATATTTAGGTACTGACCTAACATTAAGCGAGGCTGCTTAGACAGTAGGAGGATCAGAAGGTGGTTTGTGTAAGCTGGAGTGTTTGTGCATGTCTTAATAGCTTTGAGAGTGAGTGAGTCAGTTGGATTGTCCTGCGAATTTCTGGAAGAAATAATTCACGGCCAGTAGGAGGAATGGTGGCTGCCGCATTTACCTGGCGAAGTCTGATCTGCAGTATTGAATTGTTCTTGCTTGTGAAGTGAAAGGGGCAGGGATTGCCTTTGGCGCCTCTTAGACATGTCTCATGCACATCCGTCCACTGAAACAGCTCTCCTTCATGTCCTTGGGGTCAAATCATAGCAGCTAGAAGGTTAAGTGTTCAACCCCACACTTATTCCGCAGGGGGGACGAGCTAGAAAGAAAATAGAACCAGACACAGTGAGTAAAGATAAACTGGATTCCGGCAACTCCAACAGTGGCCACAGCTACGCATAACAACTATTTTATGTAACCAACAAGTGAGGGAAAAAGCACAATGAAGACCTAAAACTATAAATGTGCATTAGCACTCAGTACTCATATAAAAAAAGACAATTGACATTAAATGGCCCAGTTTTCCCCAAGATACAAGGAATAAGGTGAAAAATAAATTAAAACAAGAGTGAGTGCTCTGTGTTGGCCAAGAAGTGATGGAGGTGATTATCTCTGGATTGGGATTTCCATTAGTGGATCTCTCAACTTTGTGCCATACTCTTCCTTGGAATGGTACCTGGGGGAGTACCTTCAGGTACAACTGATTTCAGGGCCGGCCGTACGAGTTTCCACTGACTCAACTTCTGTTACACGTCCTGTGGAAGATTCAGAAAGACAGAGCACATTATTCCAAATTGGGTAAAGGAGGATCTGTTATTACAGTTTGTTAGCACTTAGCATTTGGACCAATTTTCTTCTTCCGCATAGGGTAAACATGTACCGCTGCAGGGTCCCAGCCCCCAAACACTGCAACTGTGCACGTGGAAATTGAGCTTTGCCAGCTATTGTCCTGTTGCTTGCCTGAAGAAGAGGAAGATGTCATTTTGAACAAAATGTGTTTAATGGTGCAAGTTGGAAAACCCACATCCTTTTAAGTCCTGCTTCTCTGATGTCCTGCACTTCCTGTTGTCCCTTGTACAGCAAGAATTGGTTGTGGTTAAAGGTAATGGCCATTTGGGTATGTTTGTATGTATTTTTCTGATCCAAAATCCCTGTTTAGGTCGCCACTAGTAGCTTATCCCAAAAAGTTTGCTTTTCTTGTTTCATCCTACCTCATGTATTGTTCTTCAGTAGTAGCTGAATCTTTTGTTAACTTCCTCGATGACCTCCTCTTTCAATGATGCTCACCTGAAGATATTATTTTTTTAGTGGCAATAACTTGCCCTCGTAGTGTCAGAGAACTTCAGGCCCTCTACTTTTGTCGATCGTTAATAGTTTTTTTTGGGGGGAAAATATGTTTAATTGCATTTTTAAAACAGTGCGATACATTCTCATGTAGAAACATAAAGTAATTTAGGCACAGTAGTTTGTCAACAGAAACCAGCAGAAGTACAGCATTAATACAGGAGCATCTCTGTCCATCAATCAGAACACTGGTTGCTAACAAATATCGTGGTTCCAAAGCATTATTCCGAATCAGAGCTAGAGCTATCAGTATCAGAAGGTGGGTCGCAAATGTTTCCCCTGTACTTATTCCACGCCCCCCAAATCCTGTTCCATTTCTTGGGACAACCTCTATTTCGGAACACTGCCCGTTCTGCAATCATCGCAGCGTCCATATCTTGCTTCCATGCCGATATTGTTGGCGACATCCCCCCGCCCCACTTCTGCGCTATATTTCTTTTTGCTACCATCATGCCTAGTGTCATCCAGCTCTGCCCATATCGTGTGAGGTCATTGGGTTCCCATATGTTTAAGAGGCAATGCTTGGGGTCAGGCAGTATGGAGAGTTCCTCTGATTGAGACATGGTGCGCATCACCTGAACCCAGTAGTGTGCAATTCGGGGGCAGTCCCATATCGTGTGGTAGAAGCTCCCTATGTCCCCGCAACCTCGCAGGCAGTATGGATGTGAAATCCTTTTCATCTTATGCAGTGCGTCCCTAGTGTAGTATGATCTGTGTAGTATGCGTAGTTGCACCAAGCGGAGACGTGATGAGACGCCCACTTCCTTCGGAGACGCAGTCGCCTCCTGCCACTCCCGAGTCATCCATGTCTCCACAGTCGTGTACCCACTTCTCCCGCAGGGCCTCCAGAGGGTCAGGTAAATTGTTTACGAGTTTTCGGTACGTCAGAGATGTCGCCTTTGACAGCATAAAGTCTATCCTCAAGCGGGGATGCTTCCGGGATAACCGTTTTGGATGTGAACGCTGTCGTCAATGCATGACATATCTGTATGTATCTGAAATGTTCTGTTGGTGCTAGATCATATTGCTGTTGGAGCGTCTCAAAAGGCAGCATCTGCCCTTTCTGCCATAGATCGCCAATGGTCGAGATGCCTATAGCATCCCAGCGGTCGAAGCCTTTGGAGTGTCTGAGTTTCCCCAGCTGCTTTGTGTCCCACAACGGGGTTAACTGTGTTAGGACTCCCTGCCATTTCAACCTGCTCAGCGCCGTGTGCCATATGGTGAGTGTGTGGTGTAGTGGGCCGAACTTCGTGGCGACCAATGATTTATCATACAGGGGGGCCAGCATTCCAGAGAATCCCAACTGTGCCCTGTCTGCCTTTAGAGCTGGTTCAGACTGGGGGAGATGAAGCCAGTGGTTAATGATCTTCAACTGTGATGCCCAGTAATAAAGGCTGACGTCTGGGAGCGCTATGCCTCCGTCGTACCAGCTGCGCGTGAGCTTGGCCTGTGCTATACGTGCAGGCTTAGGACCCCATAGCAGCACCGAGACTTGCGCTGCGATGGTTTTAAAGTATGCGGGAGGGACAGGGTAGGGCGCATTTTCTAAAACATAGAGGAAACTGGGTAGAGCCATCATTTTGAAAAGGGCTGCCTTTCCTAGCAGTGTCAACGGTAGTGATTCCCAGTGTCGTATGTCACGTTTGAAGCGATCTAGAGGGGGCTGTAGGTTATGTGTATAGAAGTCGGCAGGGTCAGCTGTGATGTGTATCCCCAAATATTTAAATCCATTAGCAGAAGTCCGCAACGGGCAGGCGTCCGGCAAGCGCGGTGCGGGACCGTGCAGTACGTACATGGTGGATTTGGACCAGTTGATCGAGTAGCCAGAAGCTCGGCCGTATGCCGTGCAGACATCTAGAAGGGTGTTAATCGAGCGCTTGGGAGAGGTGAGATATAACAGAACATCGTCCGCGTACAGCGATATTCTGTCTTCCCACTCGTCCGTCCAGCGGATGCCACTAATAGTGGGCTCCCATCTTATCCATTCGGCCAACGGTTCGAGGACCATGGCAAACAGTAATGGGGACAGTGGGCAACCCTGTCGCGTGCCCCTAGACAATGGAAAGTCTGCCGAAATGTGGCCATTGGCAGCAACATGCGCCATAGGTTTCGCGTAGAGTAGACGGATCCAGGAGCAGAACTCCGGGCCGAAGCCAAAGTGGCGTAGCACCGCAAATAAGAAGGGCCAGTGGACCGTGTCGAACGCCATGTGTGCGTCCAGGGATAGTATCACCGCAGGTTCTAATAGATACGTCGCGCGCGCCAGTACACCATGCACTCTTCGCAAATTGAGCGCCGTGTTTCTGCCGGGCATAAAGCCAGACTGGTCTTCATGTATGAGTTTGGGTAAATGGGACGTGAGGCGTATCGCCAACAGTTTCGCGAGGATTTTAGCCTCGGCGTTGATGAGGGAAATCGGGCGGTAGGACGCACATTGGTCAGCTGGTTTTCCTGGTTTCAGTATAGCCACAATAGTGGCCGTGCGCTGATCTAACAGCAGTTCCCCCACCTCCAAGCTTTCCGTAAACCTGCGCAGCAAAGCGTGTCCGCCTGTTGCTTGTATAAGTCAACTGGTATGCCATTTGGTCCCAGTGCCTTACCCGTCTGGAGGGCCTTGATCGCCAATTGTACCTCGTCGGTCGTTAGGTCTGCGTCCAAGGCCTGTGCCTCTTCCACCGTCAATGCGGGCATTTTGAGATCTTTAATGTAGGTGTACGCCTCATCCTCCGAGATCGTGGACGCTGACGAGTACACCGTTTCATAGTGCTGGGCTAGCATGGGTACTATTGTGCTAGGGTCTCTAATGGGGTCACCTCCCTCCAACGTCAGTTGCCCTATCCACCTGTCCCGTCTGTCACGTCTGTCCAGCCAGGCCAGTAATTTGCCCGCTTTGTCGCCCACCTCGTAAATTTTGTGTCGTGTGGCTGATAGGTGCAGCTTGACTTCCTCTGTTAGGTGTATTCTATGGCGATGTTGTGCTACTTGTAAACTGTACGCCGTATCGGGGTTTGGGTCAGTCGCGTGCCGTGTCTCTGCCTCAGCCACCGCCGTTTCTAGAGCTAACAGTTCCGCTCGCCCCTCCCGCTTAAGCGCTGTAATGGAGACTATTGCACGTCCTCTAACCACTGTTTTGTAGGCCTCCCACAGAGTGCCCGAGGAGGACACCGACCCAGTGTTGTCCCGGAAATAGTGTTTAGTTCCCACCTTTAGCTCCCTCTTGATCTTAGGATTGTGGAGGTAGGCAGCGCGGATTGGATAGGTCCGACGCCGTGTGGGCTGGTGGTGTGCATAGGTAATTAGCAATGGAGAGTGATCTGAAATGCCCTGTGGTCGGATCTCCACCTTGAGCACAGTGCCAGGGCCCCCCGCTGAGCCAAGAAAATAGTCAAGTCTGGTGAGACTATTATGGACGCTTGAGTGGTAGGTAAATTGGCGGTCCAGGGGATTGTATTTCCTCCATAGGTCCTCCAGTCCCATAGCTGTCAGGAAGCCGCCTAACCGTGTTGTACCAGCTGGAGCTAACTTCGGGGGGGACTCTATCTACCAAGCTATCAGCCACTAAATTAAAATCTCCCCCGAGGAGCAAATCTCCCTCAGGGAGCCCCAGTAGGAAAGCACTAAGATCTGATAGGGCCGCCGCCTGTAGGGCAGGTGGAATGTAGACTGAGACAATATTGATGGGGTTTCCCTCCCACTGTGCATGTATTGCGGCAAACCTACCCGCTGCGTCAGACCTAGCAGAGTGTATGAGTAGGGGGAATTGTTTCTTTACCAGAACGCCGACTCCCCTGGACCCGGAGGTGAATTCGGAGTGGGCTACCATCTGAAAACCCCATCTGTCCATTGCTTTCGTGGCCATGCCAGTGAGGTGCGTCTCCTGTAGGAGTATCACTGCCGCCCCCTCCCTTTTATTGCACTTCAAGACCAGACCTCGCTTGATTTTGTCACCAAGGCCTCGGACGTTCCATGAGAGTACAGACAGGGACGGTGTTACTCCAGCCGCGCCGTCCTGTAGAACAGTGCGTGTGTCAACCCCCGTCATCATGGATCAGTGTGCTTAATAGATAACAATCAGTTTCCGTGATCCAGACCACCATGCCGTTCAGTTTAGATCGATGTATCGCAATAACATAGAACACAACAGACAACAAAAATAATACCCCCTTCCCTCCCCCCTCCCTGCCTCCCTGCCGCGCGGACTCCAAACTGCCCGCCACCCCAACTCAGCAGAGTGCTCATGATCCCTGTCAAAAAACAACGTTGCTTACAAGAGCATAGGGGGTGAAAGTCCAAGGAGGACCAGAAGACCCCAACAGTTCCAGAGTCCCAGCTCAATCATAAACGTCTCATTAGCTAGTAAGGGAGGTGAATCCCAATCGGGAAAGTTTTTGGGCTCACCGGCCATAGTTCACAGAGGAAAAAGAGAAGTACTTCCCTTGAGGTAACAGGATTCATTCCCCGGAGTCTGCGGCCTGGTCCGTCTCGTTCTTCTCCTCTTGTCCGGTCATATCCGGCTCGTCGGTTTGTCCTTGTCTTCTGCGCCTACTGTTCTGTTTGCCAGAGCCCTCCGCCGGACGCCACCCCTTGAGCCAGTCGTGCGCCTCCTCCGGAGTATCAAAGAACCAGGTCTTTTTATCAGCTACCACCCTGAGGCGCGCCGGGAAGAGCATGGAATAGGGCAATTCGCGAGACCTCAATGTCTTTTTCACCTCAATGAAGCTCCTCCGTCGCGCCGCCACCGCCGTCGTGTAGTCCGGGAAAATTGAGATTTCTGCATTTTGAATCCGTATGGGCGGCGCGACCCTCGCCGTTTGCAGAATGGCGTCACGATCTCTGAAATTAAATATGCGCGCTATAACAGGTCTCGGTCGCGCCCAGAGGCATGGGCGCCCCCCGGGACCTTGTGCGCCCGCTCCACCGAAAAAAACTTTGAGAGGCCTTTTGGTTGCAGCACGTTTCTCACTAGGTCCTCTACATAAAGGTCCATGGCAGGCCCCCCTTCCGATTCCGGAAGGCCTATAAGGCAAATATTATTGCGCCGAGAGCGCCCTTCTTGTTCGTCCATCTTGTCTGCCAGGAATTTGTGGTCGTCTTCTAATTGCGCCACTCGTTTTAGCAGTGACGCTGTGTCCGAGGTAAGGGTTGTTGTGACCTGTTCCACCGCAGTGACCCTGGACGACATCTTTTGTAAATCTGCCCGCAAAAGTGTGACATCTGTCGAGATTGAACCCACCGTGGTTTGTACCTGGTTTAGGGCCGCCATGATGTCTTCCAGCGTTATGGCAGGAATAGCGCCGCCCTCCGCACCCTTAGCGCTGGTCCTTTTTTGCTCCGCCAGTGGGGGAAAGTCTTTGGCATAAGCAAATTTATCGAGCTTGCTCTGCTGGGCACCACGAGTACCCCTGCCGCTCATTGTGGGGTATTGAGGAGTGCCGCCTCGGGTCACACTGGAGAGAGTTAGTGGGTGCGCAGTTTGTGGGTTCGCACCTCAAGTCAAGTAAGCCAGGCCCGAAACAGAGAATGTCTGGCGATCGCCTCCCAAGGTGTGCCACTTGTCGCCCCCTTCACTGCACACGCCGCTGGGCTGCCGCGAGGGGACACCAGTCACAGGCTTGGTCGCCCAGGCACCAAGGCGCCAGGTCCGCTTCGTCAGGGGGGGGGCCCAAAGTCCAGAAACGGGCCTCAGCAGTCGGCGGGGGAGTAGGAGCGTGTCCGGTATCTGCGAGTCCCAGAGGGGCGCGCAGGGTGCAGGCCCGTGTCGCGGCAGTTCTTGGCGCTAGCGGCGGACCCTCCGGTTCCCCGTCACAGCCGGTCAGGAGTTCGGCGGGAAGGCAGCAGCAATCCCGCCTGTACGTTCACTGGTGGCGAAGCCGGGCGGGGGGGGGGGGCGAGCAGTCACACCACTCACCAGCCTCCGGACGCCTCAGCTCCGCTCCGTGATGACGCTCGTCGGCTATCAGTGGCGCCCCACCGGCGGCCGTCCTAAATCGAGGCTGGTGCTTGTGGCGCGATTGTAGGCCGCAAACTGGTGCTCGATGCAGCTCCGGGCTTCAATGTCGCTGAGAGCTTGGAGCGGGGTCAATGTGCGCCGGTTCACCTCCGCCACAGGGTTTTACAGCTTGGGGCTATGCTGGAGCAGGATAACAGGCCGGATTATTACGGGGAATCGGTCTCACCCTCGGAGCCTCACTAGGTCGCGGCCATCTTGGTTGATCGCCGGCCGCGCCCCCCGTTATTAGTTTTTTAGCCAAACAAGTTGGAGTGTACGCCTGTTTATCCCTCTTACACAAGGTGGTGCCTCTATTTCACATGGGCCTGTCTTTTAGCCTTCCAGCTTTCTTCCCTCCTCTTCATCCAACCAAGGAGGAGTAATGGTTGCATGGACTGGACTTCAGAAGTGCGGTATCATATTACATTAACCACACACATCAGTTGATCAGTTCTGTATGGATTCCTCTGGAACTACAAAGGGCTAAGAATCACCATTTCGTGTTGGGTCATAACCTGCCCAAGAAAGATCCTGTGGTGGTAATTCGTGACCATTCCACTAGAGCCATGTATTCCACCAATGCCCTCTCTAGAAGGTTCAGGTTCCAAAATCTGCCATACGACTACATGGACATCCTTGCACACACTTTTGCCAGTCGGCATCTAATGTACTCTGGTGTAGTCCTAACCAGAGGAGGAGGTGCAGCTAAAACTGCATGGCTCCACTTAGCAGCACTAGAGAAAGATTGTTAACTAAATGTTTTCGGGACTCTTCAGAAGTAGTGATTAGGTTAGAAATATGTGGGAAGATTATGCATCCACCAGAAATATTGTTAGCGACAGTAGTTAACTTGTTATGCTTGCTTTCCTTCAAATCTCAAATAAATGTCGTGGAATTTTGTAACAACTGGAAATGTAAGCTTCTACATTTGGGTTCAGAACAACAGCTAAACAGACTAACACTAACTGTACCTCTTGCAACTTTAGGTCCCTAACTTGCAAAACACATATTGCTGCTTATTAACTCGTTTCATATTGCAGAAAACTTTTAAGGGCTTATCTATGGAGGAAGTGGCGTACCTATTTATTGCTTCCTTTGTTGGAATTATTCTGCTATTTGTTTTGTTTAAAATACAGACTCAATTTCACTTGCAATTCGTTTCGAGTGTTTTAAAATGCATGCTTGTTTAGGACCTTTATTAACACAACGATGTTTGTTATGTTTTGCACTTACAAATATTGATCTTTTTGCGTTTTAAACTTAATTTCTAATAGTGCAATTTTAACCCAGTACGGTTATTTGCAAGAAATGAGGTGATTCTCAAAAGGATTTGCATTTGCAAAGTCAGGGAGTCTGACTTTACAAATGGAAATTCTGGAATTAAATGTGCTAGCGCTTTTCGATTTTAATTACAGTTAAGAATAGCAAATTACTCAGTGCAATCTCTTGTAAATCGCAAGTTAAAAGGGAAGTCAAACTAGATTACTCTCCCTTGCGATTCGCATAGGTTTGGACAGTTACTTTGGGATCGTGTTTGGGAACACAAATTCTAATGTGCTTAGACCGGTAATGTGGGTTTATAAAGTGTAAGCCGTTCAAGTGTGAGCTCTTATTCTTGTGCAGGCTGCAGACATTGGGAGGGTCCAACAGTACCCCACGAATCACCAAATACACTCCCAAAGTCAGAATCACAGTGTGCTACTTGCGTGTACCATTTTGGCCTCGGTTTCCTCAAACGATGCAGGAATGGAGTCCCACGGAGGCCTCTGTCCAGGCATTTACAACAGATCAGAAGGAGTCCTAAGCCCATTCACCCCACCCCTTCGTATTAACACAGCAGAATGTTTCCAACATTTTGTCTACTGCCCATTTGTAGGTCTCGTCTAAGGCATTGCTTTAGCAAGGCTTTTTAGGTCTTGTCTAAGGCATTGCTTTAGCAATGCTTTGGCCGAGATATAAAGTAGGGGCTCTCAGAAATGCTCCCAAAGGCGGCAGATTCCCTACAGTGCATGTGTGTGGGCTCGTGCACATCGCGCACCATTTGCAGCCTCTGAGCCTCTCTCCGCACTCATGCTGGTTTGCTTGCAGCCAGCATCAGACTTCAAAGGAATCCGCTCGGGCGTTCCTACTAACATAAATTAGCAAGTCGTTGTCACAAAGCTTCACAGGAAAGACCAACGCCATATGGACATCAGGCAGCCACAACACATCTTCCCCTTTACTCTTTTCCTACCATTTTTTTGTCGCTTTCCAGCTGCTCGACTGCCTTCCAAGAAAATCAAGATTCCCAAGTGAACTGTAGTCTTATTTCTTATTCTAAAAAAAAAAAAGATAGATAGAAACATATCTTGGAAATCGCAATGGGAATAATTTGAGTTTTAGTAACCTTTGAGCTCGTAATACCAAACGATAATTTTACTCTCAATAGTGCTAGAAGTAACACATCTTTTCTTCTCACATTGCATACATGCAAACATTTCAGGAGAGCAAAGTGGGAGATTAAAAAAAAAATCGGGAGAATGAGGCTTTGAATCGGGTTACTGGCATGTATGGGCTTTGGAAGTGTGCTGCTGTAGGATCGGACATTTGAAACGCAAATGCACGTTTTTTTCTTACCTTTCAGAAGCAAGGAGCATAATGGCAGGCAGAGAGAGGGTGATGCAAGTGTTGTACACTGGCCTGGCAGGTTGTTGGTAGTGCAAACACCCCCCACGCCCCTGTGGCAGCCCGGACGGAAACAGCTCTCCCCCCCACCCCCCCACCCCCCAGTACTTCACAAGTCTTTAGAAGAGGACTCCCTTGTTAATGACGCTTTGTTGGTTTTTCACCCCTTCGAGAGCCCCTGCATCGCCACTCTTTGCTGGAAGAATTAGCACTTTACACAATACCAAGTCCTGTCAGCTGAAAACCCCGAAGAATCGGGTTTTTACTTGTAGGAATCGGGAGGCGGGAGACTAGCATTCCAATTGGTAGTCTCACGCCTGAATCGGGAGGGTTGGCATGTCTGCATTCGGTTACGCTTCCTGTCCTCTTTTGTTTCATTGTTGCCTTCTCCCCTAAGTCTGCCCTCTTTGTTCTCCAGTTTTTTCTATTGAATCTCCTCCACCCATCCGATCTCTTTCTCTTATTCTTCCCCTCTACCCATTTAGATTACTTCTCTCCTTCTTTTCCCCGCTCCTTATTCTTTTCTCTATCTGCATCTCAATCCATTCTCCCTCCTTTGCCCTCTCTTCACTTTCACCCCGTCCATTTTGTCCTGCCTCTTCATTCTGCCTCAACGCCCCTATTCTGTACACTGTTCTCCTACATCTACATCCCGGAACTAGGTGCAACCAAACACCAACAAAATCTCGCACACAAGGGCATGCCTCGGGGAAGTTTCACCTGATGTGTATGTCTGAGAGCATGTACATATTGTTTCTGTGTGTCTGCGAGCCTTCACCAGTGTATGTGTATTTGAATGTGTGTATGCGTGACGCTACTTTAGGAGACACACACTGCGCCCTCACACTACTTTAAGACATACACACTGCGCCCTCACACTACTTTAGGCCACACACACTGCGCCCTCACACTACTTTAGGCCACACACACTGCGCCCTCACACTACTTTAGGCCACACACACTGTGCCCTCACACTACTTTAATCCACACACACACTGCACCCTCACACACTGCACCCTCACACACTGCACCCTCACACTCTGCACCCTCACACTCTGCACCCTCACACTCTGCACCCTCACACACACTGCACACTCTGCACCCTCACACTCTGCACCCTCACACTCTGCACCTTCACACACACTGCACCCTCACACACACTGCACCCTCACACACTCTGCACCCTCACACACTCTGCACCCTCACACACAATTACACTCTACCGAATACAACATACACTCCACACAATACCACTCGGTGCCACATAATTATATGCTACATAATTACACTGCGCTCAACACAACATACAATCCAAATACCACTCAGTGCCACATAATTACACACCTCATAATTACACTCTACTGAATGCAACACACACTCCACACAATACCACTCGGTGCCACATAATTATATGCTACATAATTACAATACAACATACACTCCAAACAATATCACTCAGTGCCATATAATTACACGCCACACAATTACACTGCACTCAATGCAACATACACTCCAAATACCACTCATTGCCACATAATTATATGCTACAAAATTACACTGCGCTCAACGCAACATACACTCCAAATACCACTCAGTGCCACATAATTACACGGCACATAATTACACTCTACTGAATGCAACACACACTCCACACAATACCACTCAGTACCACATAATTATATGCTACATAATTACACTGCACTCAATGCAACATACACTCCAAACAATACCACTCAGTGCCACATAATTACACGCCACATAATGACACTGCACTCAATGCAACATACACTCCAAAAACCACTCAGTGCCACATAATTACACTGCACTCAATGCAACATACACTCCAAATACCACTAACTGCCACATAATTACACGCCACATAATTACACTGTGCTCAATGCAAGATACACTCCAAATACCACTCATTGCCACATAATTACACTCCACATAATTACACTACACTCAATACAGCATACACTCCAAATACCACTCCGTGCCACATAATTATATGCTACATAATTACACTGCACTCAATGCAACATACACTCCAAATACCACTCAGTGCCACATAAGTATATGCCACATATTTACACTGCGCTCCACGCAACATACACTCCAAGTACCACTCACTGCCACATAATTACACTGCACTCAATGCAACATACACTCCAAATACCACTCAGTGCCACATAGTTACATGCCACATAATTACACTGCCCTCAATGCAACATACACTCCAAATACCACTCAGTGCCACATAATTACACGCCACATAATTACACTGCTCTCAATGCAACATACACTCCAAATACCACTCAGTGCCACATAGTTACATGCCACATAATTACACTGCCCTCAATGCAACATACACTCCAAATACCACTCAGTGCCACATAATTACACGCCACATAATTACACTGCACTCAATGCAACATACACTCCAAATACCACTCAGTGCCACATAGTTACACGCCACATAATTACACTCTATCTATCTATCGCATCACCACAGCATCACTCAGCACCACCAGAGCATCACTCAGGGGCACCACAACATCACTATGCGCTACCACAGCATCACTAAACGCCACCGCATCACTCGTCGCCACAGCATCACTCAGCGCCACCACCGCATCCATCTGTGCAACCATTCAACAACAACTGGTTCAAATATGTTCTCTCAATGTTTCAAGCTTTATTACAAATGTCACAAAAAGATGTTTTAATATTTCACTTCTGTTCTTGGATTTTCGTCACAATTAAATACACTGAACATAATCTTCACAAAAGTTATTTACAAAAGTTTAAGCTATTGCCATTATAAATTACAATAACTTTATTTAAGTATTAATTATTTAAAAAAATTAAAAGAATTTATTTGTAATATCAATACATCTAAGTCACGTAAATACAACACATATTGCATTACAAATGCTATAGGTGTCACTTTTGCGAAAGTTAAAAGTATTGTCTTTGTAATTGACAAAGCTATTTATTTCGCCATTTTCAAAATCAAAACATAAATAAAACTGTCATTTACAATACTAATAGCTCAAACTTTCCTAATGCGAGACCTATTGCATTGCAAATGCTTGTTGATGCAAAGGTTTTGAGAATCCCAGTGCGGGGGTGAGGATGAATGCTCTTCAGTCAAAACGGGCACTCCACCCAGCCTCTTTTGAGAATCAGGTCCCATATCTCAACTTTTTAGGTTGAGCATTGAAAACCTCTTGTATATTCTTTAGTATATACTTATATGTGTATGTACTTTGTGGGCTCTGGAGATTAGGACACAACTGCTTCCGCTTAGGGGCTTTTTTTCTAGTCAACTGCCTCTATTTAACTGTCTTGATAGAAAACAGCAAACAACAACGTGGACGAACCCAATAGGGGATCAGAGTGTTAGGATGATGCAATGTCATACACTGGAATAGGGGGCGAAAACAAACATTTAATCCGGGGAGAAGGACGTTCCTTTTATTTTCCTCGCTCTGCCTTTGTTTTTATTTTGATAGAAAATGCCCAGCAGAGTTCCGTAAAATATCAGAATCACTTTAGCATTCTCTAGATTTCAGTACATAGAAATAGTCTTCCACGAGCACCCGTAGACAATAATATTTTTTTCAAACCTTATATTTTCAGTGATATGACCACCGAAGGCCATGATATTATATTAAAAACAGAGCTTAGGCCCAGACTCATCCTGTGCAAAGTGTGGCCACGCCTCAGCCGACTTCTTCCATATGTTCTGGTCATGCCCCCGCTTGGTGCTATTTTGGGGTGATATAGAGGAGGAGCTTACAGAAGTCCTGGGATGGGTGGTCCCCAACGACCCACATCACTACCTATTAGGGATCACAGATGAACTGGATGAGTCCAGAAACAAAAAATTATTTTTTATCACAGCCATGATTGTAGCCAAGGGTGATATAGCGGCGGTGTGGAAATGTTCGGACCCATCTTGTCCCGGGAAATGGCGGAGGGGGTTAGACTGGTGCGCGACCCAAGAAACAAGCATTTGCAATGCAATAGGTCTCGCATTAGGAAATATTGAGCTATTGGTATTGTAAATGACAATTTTTTTATTCATGTTTTGTTTTTGAAAATAGCGAAATTAGTAGCTTTGTCATTTACAATGCCAATAGTTATAACTTTCACAAATGTGGCACCTATAGCATTTGTAATGCAGTATGTGTTGTATTTACATAACTTACATGTATTGATATTACAAATAACAATGGCTTTTATTTTTTTTTATAATTAATACTGAAATAAAAGTTATTGTAATTTAAAATGGCAATAGCTTAAACTTTTGTAAATAACTTTTGTTAAGATTATGTTCAGTGTATTTTATTGTGACGAAAATCCAAGAACAGAAGTGAAATATTAACATCTTTTTGTTACATTTGTAATAAAGCGTGAAACATTGAGAGAACATATTTGAACCAGGTGTTGTTGAATGGTTGTACAGATTGATGCTGTGGTGGCGCTGAGTGATGTTGTGATGCCCCTGAGTGATGCTGTGGTGGTGCTGAATGATGCTGTATGCTGTGCTGTTTTGCTTTGCTATCCTATGTTTTGTTTTGTTATGCTATGTAAGGTTTTGCTATCCTATGCTTTGTTATGCTATGCTTTGTTATGCTATACTATGCTTTGTTGTGTTTGGTATGCAATGTTTTGCTATGCTATTATATGTTTTGTTTTGCTATGCTATGTTTTTTGTGTTTTGCTATGTTTTGTTATGCTATGTGTTGTTGTGTTTTGTTATGCTATGTTTTGTTATGTTATGCTATGTTTCGTTATGCTATGTTTTGTTTTGCTATCCTATGCTTTGTTTTGTTATGATATGCTATGTTTAGTTTTGCTATCCTCTGCTTTGTTATGCTGTTTTGTTGTGCTATGCTATGTTGTGTTTTGCTATGCTATGCTTTGTCATGCTATGCTATGTTTTGTTATGCTAAGCTATGTTTTGTTGTGTTTTATTATGCTTTGTTTTACTATGCTATGTTTTGTTATGCTATGCTTTGTTATGCTATGCTTTGTTATGCTATGTTTTGTTATGCTATGCTATGCTTTTTGCTATGCTAAGCTTTGTTTTGTTATGCTATGTTGTGTTTTGTTATGCTATGTTATGTTTCGTTGTGTTTTGTTATGCTATGCTAAGCTTTGTTTTGTTATGCTATGCTATGTTGTGTTTTGTTATGCTATGCTATGTTTCGTTGTTTTGTTATGCTATGTTTTGCTATGTTTTGTTGTGTATGCTATGTTTGTTGTGTTTTGTTATGCTACGCCATGTTTTGTTGTGTTTTGCTATGTTTTGTTATGCTATGTTTTGTTATGCTATGTTTTGTTATGCTATGTTTTGTTATGCTATGTTTTGTTATGCTATGTTTTGTTATGCTATGTTATGCTATTGTTATGTTATGCTATGTTTTGTTGTGTTGTGCTATGTTTTGTTCTGCTATGTTTTGTTGTGTTTTGTTATGCTATGCTATGTTTTGTTTTTCTATGCTTTATGTTATGTTATGCTATGCTTTGTTTTGTTATGCTATGTTTTGTTTTACTATCCTATGCTTTGTTTGTTTATGATATGCTATGTTTAGTTTTGCTATCCAATGCTTTGTTTGGTTATGGTATGCTATGTTTTGTTGTGCTATGCTATGTTTTGTTGTGTTTTGCTATGCTATGCTTTGCTATGCTAGGTTTTGTTATGCTAAGCTATGTTTTGTTGTGTTTTATTATGCTGTGCTTTGTTTTGCTATGCTGTTTTGTTATGCTATGTTTTGTTATGCTATGCAATGCTACGCTTTGTTTTGTTATGCTATGCTGTTTTGTTATGCTATGCGATGTTTTGTTGTGTTTTGTTATGCTATGCTATGTGTTGCTATGTTTTGTGTATGCTATGCTGTGTTTTGTTATGCTATGCTATATTTTGTTGTGTTTTGCTATGTGTTGTTATGCTATGTTTTGTCATGCTATGCTTTTTTTATTATGTTATGCTATGTTTTGTTATGTTTTGCTATGTTTTGTTCTTCTAGGTGTTGTTGTGTTTTGTTATGCTATGCTTTGTTGTGCTATGCTATGTTTTGTTTTACTATGCTATGTTTTGTTTTCCTTTGTTATGCTATGCTATGTTTTCTTATGCTATGCTTTGTTGTTTTGTTATGCTATGCTTTGTGTTTTGCTATGCTTTGTTTTGTTATGCTACGTTTTGTTTTGCTATCCTCTGCTTTGTTTTGTTATGCTATGCTAGGTTTTGTTATGGTATGCTGGTGAGGGTGTGTGAGTGTGAGGTTGGGTGAGGGTGGGTGAGGGGGTGTGAGGGTGAGGACGTGTGTGAGGGTGAGGACGTGAGGACATGTGTGAGGGTGAGGGGGAGTGAGGGGGAGGGGGTGTGGGGGTGTGAGGGGGAGGGTGTGGGGTTATGAGGGTGTGGGGTCGTGAGGGGGTGTGAGGGTGAGGGGGAGTGAGGGGGTGTGGGGGTGGGGGGAGGGTGAGGGGGAGTGAGGGTGAGGGGGTGTGAGGTTGAGGGGGGTGTGAGGGGGAGGTGGTGGGTTTGTTAGGGGGTGGGGTTGTGAGGGGGAGGGTGTGTGGTTGTGAGGGTGAGAGGGGGTGTGAGGGGGAGAGGGTGACGGGGGTGAGGGTGTGTGAGGGGGTGCGAGGGTATGTGAGGAGGCGTGTGGGTGAGGGCGGTGGAGAGGCTGTGAGGGGGAGTGAGGGGGAGAGGGTGTGAGGGGGAGGGTGTGGGGTTGTGAGGGTGTTGGTTTGTGAGGGTGTGGGGTTGTGAGGGTGTGGGGTCGTGAGGGGGTGTGAGGGTGATTGGGTGTGAGGGTGAGGGGGGGTGAGGGAGGGTGAGGGTGAGTGAGGGTGAAGGGGAGTGAGGTTGAGAGGGTGTGAGGTTGAGGGGGTGTGAGGGGGAGGGTGTGGGGTTGTGAGGGGGTGGGGTTGAGGGTGTGGTTGTGAGGGTGAGAGGGGGTGTGAGGGGGAGAGGGTGACGGGAGTGAGGGTGTGTGAGGGTGAGGGGGTGTGAGGGGGTGCAAGGGTATGTGAGGAGGTGTGTGGGTGAGGGTGGGTGAGAGGGTGTGTGAGGGTGGGTGAGGGGGTGTGAGGGTGAGGGGGTGTGAGGGTGAGGGGGTGTGAGGGTGAGGGGGTGTGAGGGTGAGGGGGTGTGAGGGTGAGGGGGTGTGAGGGTGAGGGGGTGTGAGGGTGGAGGTGTGTGAGGTTGGAGGTGTGTGAGGGTGAGGGGTGTGAGGGTGAGAGTGTGTGTGTGAGGGTGAGAGTGTGTGTGAGGGTGAGTGTGAGTGTGTGTGTGTGTGTGTGTGTGTGTGTGTGTGTGTGAGGGTGAGTGTGTGTGTGAGGGTGAGTGTGTGTGTGAGGGTGAGTGTGTGTGTGTGTGTGAGGGTGAGTGTGTGTGAGGGGGTGTGAGGGTGAGGGGTGTGTGAGGGTGAGAGGGTGAGTCAGCGAGACCTAAAAACAAAAGAAAACAAAGGAGCTGGGCATTTTGGGTGGGGAGGTAAAAGACAGCGTAACTGAGGAAGCACTATGGGGTGGGGTGGGGGTCGCAGAGGAAGCAGTCCGCCACAAAGACAGATAAAGTAGTGTGGGCTTCATAAGGGGAGCTCGGGAGTCAGTAGAGTAAATGCAGACCCTAAGAAATCAAGAGACGAGGGAGGGAAAGGATACGGCTCCTTTAACGAAAGGAAATAGCTCAAGATACAGAGCGGGGAAGGACATAGAACCCATTGGTGGGAAGGGAGGGGGCAGAGGTTCACAAAGTAGGGTGAAAAGGTGGAATTCAGAGAGGAAAGCTGAGGGATAGAGAAAGCGGTTAGCTTCAGGAAGGAGGGTCGTGGAAAGGAAAGCGAGCAGAGGGAAGGGACGGGAAATAGAACCTTTAATAAAGACCATTTTGAGCAGTCAAGGAAGGGAGAAGTAAGCTTCAGAAAGGGAGTGTGAGAGTAGGGGTTCAGGAGGCCGAAAAACACGCTTCTTTTAGAGGCAATGGAAGCCTCAAAGAGGGCGAGAAAATGAGACTAGAGGGAAAGGCTCGCCTCATAGAAAGAGAGTGGCAATAAGAGTGGCAGGCACAGCTGAGATGCCGTGGAGACTGGAAGTGATGGAGGTGGTGAATACCGGAGCGAGATGGGGGCAGCGATTCCCAAAAAGGAAAAGGGGGGTTTTGAAAATCAGGAAAGGGGTTAAGAATAATGGCGCGTGGGGCAAGATAATAAATGTGGGTGGGGGTAAGGCATGTCTCAAAGGAATTAGGGATGGGGCGCTCAGACATAACAATATGAAGCCGTCTTCACACAGAGTGGGGCGATGTCTGGAAAAGAGAAACGGCAGAGGAGGGTTAGACATGAGCGGAGAGGCATATTTCATAATGGGAGGCGTGGGCTTCAGAGAAGCGAGGGGGGAGCCTCAAAGGCAGGGCTGGGGAGAAAAAACAGCGGTGGACATTTAATGGAGGGAGCCGTGAGCCTCAGACAGAGGCAACGTGGGAAATCCTTAAGGAGGAACAATGTGGGGAGCTGTAGAAAGGCCACAAAAGGAGCCTGCGAGGGAAGGGAGGCTGTGAGGGAGAAGAGTCTTGCAGGGCCTGCTTAGAGGAGTGGTTAAAACGCCTAAAAAGGGAGAAGAAGGGGAGCAATTAACTGGGGAAGTGGGAAGGATAAAAGGTGAGAATTGGGGCTGGGCAGCGCATTCCTTTGAAGTCTGATGCATGGGCGGGGGAGCGCATTTCTTTGAAGTCTGATGCCGAGGCCGATGGTGTTTGATGTGCACGTGCCTGGCTCACATGAACTGTACGCGATCCACGGCTAGGTAGACTTTTCGGACCTCTTACTATAATCTCGACAAACAAGCATTGCTAAAGCAATCTTGTAGGTCGAGACCTAAAAACCCTGTATGCAGTACGAGTGTGTCCCAAGAAGTACCCTAGGGTGTGGGGAAAATGGCTGGGTACTGTGGAATAATCAAATAACTCTATTTAAATACTATATCTGTGTATACCTTCAGAGATCATGACTCATGAGATGTTATGCTCCTGTAAATGGTAATGATTCATCATTTTCCATGTCTAATGCTGATTTGATGTTTGCTTTTCAAAACAATAAAATTGATTATCAAAAAAACGGAGCTTAGGACTATACCATTTCCTGCTGAAAGGCAATATTTCAATCCATGTGTTCCCATACCTGGTGTGTCATGCAGTTTGGTGCCTACTTTCCCTCCATGTTAAAGGACAGTAAATGTTTCAGCACCCAGGCTAATATGCTGCATAGATAAAAACATATAAAGTCCCAAAGGCTTTGCTATCTTGCAGGCCCTCGTCAAGATTCTTTGCATGATTAACAGTTATTTTAAAAAAATCTACAATTACCCTTAAACCGTATGGAACATAGCACTATTTAACCGAAATGTTAGAAGTATTCTTCTTGACAGTACCATCTTCTTTCATCATTTTGGTTGATACCTCCTGTGTGATTTTGCTCAATCCTTTTTTGATTGTTTTGACCATTCCATTTAATTTTGTTCCCCATTTAGGAGTGAATGGTCAGTATATCATTGATGCTTTTTTAGGTAAGGTTGAATCAAATTTGTAGCTATATCTTTGCTTGACTGCCCTTTTGTTTTATGCATTTTCTCCTTTTACTTTCCCCCAATTTTTTGTGCTTGAAGTTGATTACAAGAAAATATTACTGTTGTACTTTAGAAATGTATATAAATAATATATATATATATATATATATATATATATATATATACAAAATATGTTAACAAATATTTTGTTCCTTGTTTCAAAGGAATTATCATGTTGAGGTGCAAAAGTAACGTGCATTTATAATCAATAATTGGCGTTGAATACATTGGCTAAATCTGTGACCTGCTCCCATCAACCCAACCCATTACTCCTCTCATAAATACCCTATTGCTACTGTCTACCTAGAATGTTTGTCGGAGGCAGACAGTACCCTTATCTTATATAAAAGGCAAAGCTCTCGCAACCACAATTTAGTATAATCTAAGACAGAATGTCTAAACAAGGTAGGTAACAGTTCAGTAATAAGCAACAGCAAATCCGTGTGTCTTTATGTCTTGTCCTTCAGGAAGGTTGTTTATTAAATCCACATTCAGCCGACACGTGTTTCGTCGTGTTAGAGTTGAGTCAACACGACTCTTCAGGGCTGATAAGACAGAAACAGCGTAGATGTAACATATCTCACATGTATTACATGTTTCAATTCCAATGCGTTGCATGACAGAAATATATCTTGAAGTGTGAGACTGTGAAGCCTTATTTGCCCACAAGTCGTTCACAGACATCAAAACAAGGAAAGCCCGTCAAATCAAAAGAGACGAGGCAGATTATAGAAATGGAAGGGTTTACACCTATGATCATAAATATGACTCAATGATTCCTAGAAAGAAACAAGGATCTCAGACAGGCAGATCTACAACCACTAGCTCGATTAACTCTAGTACCACCTCACTGAGTTCTACTGGACTGAGTGAACCAGAGAATGAGATGTTAGACAGCTCAGACCCCACACGCTTGCCTTTTTTAATAGAAATAGGGCGCATCAAAAAGGGCAACAGAACACAACCTCCCAGGGGCGTAATAGACCCAAAACTCACAGAGGCAAACGTAGCAGCAAACGTAGACTATCGGAGAAAACTCAGATCAGGGACACAGAGGAACTAACAGATCCGGGTAGTACTGTTCAAGTAGTCAACCTTTCCTCTCTCTCCTTGACTACTGATATGATCTCTCTACTTGGCAAGGGTTTAAGTTTTAATCCTTACGCAACTGGAGACATTTTCAAAACTAAAATTGACATCTTCAAGTTTGTGCGCAATCTAAAACTTAAGAGACACTTTGCTGATCGACCTAACACTTCAAGACATTCTAAGAACATTCCAAATGTTTTTGAAAATGATTTAATGACCATTAAAGATGTTCAAACAACTCATCTGCTTCTTTCTTTAACGGATAGAGAAGAAAGTCCTTTTGATATGGAAAAATTGCTAGAAGAGCTGGACGTTGAAACTGACTATGGGATGGCCAGTGGCCTTAAATGCGAATCCAGATGGACCCCAACATTATCAGGGGGAAATGCCATTGACAATTTCCATAGACATGTTCTTGAAGATTTAGACAAAGTCAATACTAAGAATCTGAACATGAAATTCAAATATAAAGACAATTTGACAAAAGGTGAACGCTTAGCTCTCTCCGCTCTCAGTAACAACCCTGATATTATCATCAGGGAGGCAGACAAAGGGGGCAATGTTGTTGTTATGGATCTCGTGGACTACAACAACGAGATTTTAAATCAACTCAATGACAACTTATGCTATGAACAACTGACCCATAACCCCATGGGTCCGTTAACGATTCTAATCAATAAATTACTACTCAATTACAAGCAATCTGGTCTTTTGGATGACGACGAGTACCTTTATCTAAAAGTTTCTAAACCCACCTTTCCATGGTTGTACACACTACCTAAAATACATAAGAACCTTCCCTTTCCTCCTGGTAGACCAATAGTCTCAGGAATAGGGGGTCCTACTGAGAAACTGTCTGAATATGTGGACCTTTTCTTAGGACCTTTAGTCAAAAACTTACCATCACATATTCAAGACTCCAAACACATATTGAGCATAATGGCAGATATCGAATGGCAGCCTGGCACGTTACTAGTGACGATGGATGTGGTGTCTCTTTACACCAGTATTAATCCTAAACTAGGGATGCAAGCTATGGATAAAACACTTTCGAATAGACCAGCTTCGTTGTGGGCTCACACGAAAATGCTGTTAAAAATGATGGAACTTATCCTAGAGAACAATTACTTTATCTTTGACCGAAAATGGTTTCGCCAAAAGAGGGGGGTAGCTATGGGCTCTAAATTTTCGCCCTCCTTTGCTAACATATATGGGAGCGCTCGAGACAGATCTAATTTGGGGAACCAAAGGAGCTAGGTATATCGACTCTATTGTATTCTGGGGTCGTTATATCGATGACTGTTTTCTTCTATGGTCAGGTACTGAGGACCTACTTTTATCCTTTTTTGACTATCTGAATAACAATACTTGGGATAT
This sequence comes from Lissotriton helveticus, assembly GCF_964261635.1. NCBI lineage: Eukaryota > Metazoa > Chordata > Amphibia > Caudata > Salamandridae > Lissotriton > Lissotriton helveticus. The sequence continues at coordinate 1,910,934,745 of NC_136061.1, read as the reverse complement.
CAAATTCACCATGCAACACAGCCAAGATAAGATGGAATTCTTAGATCTTGAGTTTTATGTTAAAGACAATGTTTTACACAGCAGACTTTACAGGAAACCTACCGCTTGTAATTCCATCCTCCATGCTTGTAGCTCTCACCCTACACACCAGATACAATCTATTCCCTATGGTGAATATCTTAGGGCTAGACGCAATTGCAGTGAATCCACAGAGTTCGAGAGTTGTATAACTAACATGAGGAATAGATTCCTCAAGAGAGGCTATTCCCCGAAATCACTGAAAACTGCAGAGAAAAGGGCTAGACGCACCTTAAGAACAGATTGCTTGAAGAAACGTACTGAGCCTGATTCCTCCACCCAAAAGATAAGACTAATCATGGAATTCAATGCTTTGAATAGTGTTATCAAGAAAAGTTTCAATAAACATTGGAACTTACTGACAGGTGACACTGCTCTCAAAGAATGGATTTCTGAGAGACCAGCTATCACATATAGAAAGGGTTTCACACTTAAAAACAAACTTAGCCCTACTGTTCCACATAATACTGCTTCTCTTGACTGGCTCACCACAAGAGGGATTGGCTTTTACAAGTGTGGTTTTTGTTCCATGTGCAAATGGGGCAAACATGGGACTAAAACTAAAAGGGCTTCGAAGGAACTGAACATAACATTAAACACAACATTACATGTCTAACCAGATTCGTGGTCTATATCATTGAATGCCTATGTGGTAAAAATGTATGTAGGTAGCACCATCAGGCCCCTGAAAGAGAGAATGGCTGAACACATGAGAGCCATCCAGAAAAGGGATCCCAAATATCCAGTGGCCTTACACATTGCAGAATGTCAACCACTGGAGGATGAAGTCAATGTACGTTTCTTCGGAATAGACACAATCCCTCTAAACATTAGAGGGGGTAATCGAGAATTGAAGCTGAGACGTAGGGAAGCCACGTGGATCATGCGTCTTCAATGCGTGGAACACGGGCTCAACTATGACCAAGAACTACAATTCTTTCTGGGCAATTAAACATCCGACTGGTCAAGGGTTCTGTAACAGTACAATAATTATGAATGTTCTGTATGACCTTAGCTAATAGGTTAACCTAGAACCTTTTTAATTGGTGCGCAGAACTTTTGGACAATGTCTTTTGTTAATACCGGAACGTTATCTATTTATCTATTATGTAAAGCATTCACCGTATGATTCATGATTTTAAATATTATCCTTTGTGATACGGACTTTATTATATGATTTGATTTTCTTTCTGTACTGCATTAACAGTTTGTCTGATATTTATAAATATGATGTCACCATTAGGCATACGTACGGGGCACTTTCGTTCACTCGCGGTGTGCACTCGCTACCTTAGAACTCGCTTAGTATTATTTTTAGTACACCATTTCTCTCCAACATGGAGGTCCTAGAGTTGTCATGTTCGCTCTAGTCTTTTGTGAATATATCACATAAAAGCACTTCCGGTTTCCGGTCACGTGTCCGTCTTTCGAAACACGGCGACCGGGAACACACAGAGGAGGGATACCGCAACTTCGGTGAGTGTAGCGTAATTTGGATCTGCCCACAATACGGGCGTTCTCAACACGTAACCAGCGAGTTCTTACTCGCGGTTATCGCTGATTGTTTCTTTTACATCTTCTCATTGTTCATACAGTTCGCAATCCACAGAGGGATCGAACCGTGACTGATTTCTGGAAACCTTTATTTTGGATCCCCTCCCGGTAGGGTCTGGTACGCACACGTATCCAGGTACGCTTTCTTCCCCTTTTTGTTCACTTGTGTATAATTTAATAAGCCTCATAGCAAATACTCTAATAGTTATTATAAATTTTCTTTATTACACAGTATTCCCTTGCGTGCATTCACCATACTTGGTTGGAACGTACTAATACTGAAGACTAATTAATTGCTCTAAATCCAGAGCGGAAAATTACTACCTATCTCTGAGGTTTATTATCCTCATATACCGGTAAGCAGGACTTCCGACGACTCTTCAAATCACCCACCACATACTATTGCTTGCCTCACTCTTATGCCTCCCCCACTTTCTTTTCACACAGAACTGTCCACCAGAAACGTCAATTAAATCCGACCTACTGACCAGTGGGTCTCTCCACTAGGTATGCAATTGTCTGATGTTTATAGACAGATCAATTTTAAGCATGTTTTTTACCACCAATCAATGCACCTTAAACAATTGATAGTCACGGACTCACTCACATTGTCCATTTAGTAATAGAAGATACGTGTCCTCCCTGAGTCTTTCCAAATGTAGGATCGTTGTGAGCATGGCCCTTTAGAAGAGCACAATAAATTAATGCTATACACAGCCTGGAATGCGTTCTCACTATTTCACCACGCATCGTGATTTATGTTAATAAGGAATTTGAAGATGCATGCTTCAAGCTTCCAGATAAGTGATGCTAGACACCGAAACGACTTGTGGGCAAATAAGGCTTCACAGTCTCACACTTCAAGATATATTTCTGTCACGCAACGCATTGGAATTGAAACATGTAATAGATGTGAGATATGTTACATCTACGCTGTTTCTGTCTTATCAGCCCTGAAGAGTCGTGTTGACTCAACTCTAACACGACGAAACACGTGTCGGCTGAATGTGGATTTAATAAACAACCTTCCTGAAGGACAAGACATAAAGACACACGGATTTGCTGTTGCTTATTACTGAACTGTTACCTACCTTGTTTAGACATTCTGTCTTTGATTATACTAAATTGTGGTTGCGAGAGCTTTGCCTTTTATGTTTGAGAGAGTCTTTGGGTTTTCTATTTGAACGGTTAAGGGCTTTTCCCGTTCGCTCTTTACGCACCGCACCCTTATTTGTTTTAAATGTACCTTTAACGTTGACTCTAGGTAGAGCGCCCTACTTCCTCTGAAACCAAAAAAAACCCTGTATGGTTAGTCAGTACCCTTATCTTAGTACCAGGTGAGTGGGCAGTGGGAGGCTGTAAAGTGCTGCCACTGATGGGCCTTGTGAGACCCGGGTACACTTGGCTGCTCTGTGAAAAGCTTACACTAATGAGCATTGTTAGAATTCATCATTGCTGTGCAGCATGGAAAGGCAGCAAAGCAAGGGTGGCCATTGAAAGTAAAATGCCCAGATGGGAAGGCTGGTTCCTTCAGGGTGTCTCTGTGCCCATTTATACTCATGGTGCTTCAACTTTTTTGTGAAGCTTTGGTGCAAGAGGCTTCACAGTGCCAATGTCAGGAAAAAAAATCAGGAACTACTAGCACCTTTTAAAGAGCTATACACAGTGTGCATTTCATATATTCCCTACCAATCAGAATATTTAGTGCCCCATACACAGTTTCTAAGTGGGGGCAATGTGCATTTTCTTTTTTTATATATAACTTGCTCCAAAGTTATGTTATGAGGTTTGTAAAGCACCTGGTTACTTCCAATGAGTGCCCCTGCACTAGAGATACTTCGCTAAGATCAAATTGCCAGTCCAGTTGTTTCATCTGTAAGGGTCAACCAGCCCTAGGTTATTTGTCTGAATAAGCAGGTCTTGAGATTTATCCGTAACCTTGCTTCTGCTGGCTCCAATCTCAGGTCAATGGCATAGAGTTCCAGAGTTTAGCTACCAGGAGTCTGAAAGGCCTGCCTCCCAGGCTCATTCTGTTCACTCTAGGGATCACATTCAGCTCTGCCCACCAAGACCGGAGGTGTCTATCTGATAGAGACATGTAGCCCCAGATTCCTTAAATAAGAATATCCTCCAGGCGCCAGACTGGATCCGGAGATTTTTCAGCAGTACCTCTGTGCGCCGGGGGACGGCGTCGCATGGCTCCGCCCTAACTTCATTCACAGATATGACGTCCGCAGGGCCATATAAGTCCCTCCCGGCGCGCTGACGTCAATTTTCCTTTTCCACGCCTGCAGTGCGGATCCAGGAGAAGCGGTTCCTCTAGCCTATTTCTTAGGCCTCACTGACGCCTTTTCGCGTATGGGAACAGTGTCCGATGGCTTCGGGCTTTGTCATGTGAGACCTGTACGGGGCAGATGTCGGCGACGGGTCTGTACACAATTTGTATGTGGTGCTTGGGTGAGCACCAAAACACTGTGGAGTGCGTCACCTGTTGGAAGCTGAAGCTGAAGTCCATATGGGAACGTAGGATGAAATTGTTGTCCTCCCAGATGTCCCGTTCTGAGTCCAATCGTCGCCGGTCTCCATCTCGAACTGAGGCTCCTGTTGGGGGAAGGTCCCAGAGTTGTTTTTGAGGCCGTCGCTCCCCTTCCGCAGATAAGCACAAGAAGAAGTCACGGAGGCCATCAGCCTCACGTAGTCGTGATGTCTGTGGCCCCTGCTCCCGGTCTTAACAGAACACAGCCTCTCAGCAGTCGACCCCTGCCTACCCTCATTTCCTGGGGTTGGGTCAACTAGGACCCAGATGGAAGCCTATTATGAGGCTTTGCAGGACATCTTTGGGTCAAGCCCTCTCCCTGGCATGCCTTTGCGCCCCACAGAGGTGGTAGGGACTCAGATTTGGAGCTCGCCGGCGGGTTCGCCCTCGCTACCAGTCGAGTACCCTGACTCCGGAGTCGCTGCGACGTCGGGAGTGGGCCGAATGGGGTTTCCCATTCAAATGTCGGGCCACAGTCCACCTATGGCGTCAGGGCCCAGTCATGTGGGGCTCCCTGCGATGACGTCTGATGCTACAGCAGGAGGGGACTTGTCTCCAAGTCGTTGCCATCCTACACCACAATCTCCCATTGCGGTGGATGTCAGGTCGCCGATGTCCCGACACCGGTCAAACGCCAGTGACGTCCTTTCCTCCTCCCTTGCTGATGGTGGATGAGGCCCCTAGGGATTCACTATCCCCCCCCCCCCCCCAGTGTTGCTTACGCATTCTTCGGGACATGTTGGTGTGGAGCCCTCCTCGGGCTGCAGAGCCTGTGGGCTTTGGTCGACGTGTCAACCTGCAACCGTCCCCTAATTATGATCTGCTGTCACCACCTAGAATGTCCACGGAGGCTAGTGCAGCGTTTGCACAAGTTGTTCGCAAAGCTGCTGACATATTACAATTCCAGCCCCCTTCTGTTTCTCTGCCTTTTGATCCCTTGTTGGATCTGCTCCACCAGGACAACGCGGATGTCGAGCCCTTGCTGCCCTTTGACGCATTGTGGTACGACATTCTTCTGGGGACCTGGGCGAGGCCCTACTCTTGGGACCCTGTGGAACGTGCTATTGCACATCGTCATCGCCCGGCTCCAGATGACTGTCTGTCCCTACACCCTAGGGCTCAAGGGCTTATCGTCCAGGCAGCCTCAGCTTCGCTGCTGTCGTCCTCTCCTCAGATACTTCCACCCACTAGGGAGTCTCGTTGGTTGGAGACATATGGTAGACAAATGTTTGCATCTGCGAGCTTGGGCTTTCGGTCCTTGAACACGTCCTGCGTGTTTGCACAGGCTACTTTCGCCCTCTGGGACTCGGTTGAGCACCTCCTTCCCACTCTTTCGAAAGGCCCTCGGGCTGACCTGACTCAGATACTCCACGATGGTCATGAGTTGGCAAAATGTTCTATTTGATCAGCCATGGAAACCACTGACTCTGTGGGTCGGGCTATGGTCAGGTCAGTTACTCTGCATCGCCATGCTTGGCTGCGTGATGGCAGATTGCCTAAAAATGTTCAGGAGCATCTCCAAGATTTGCCCTTTGATGGGGCCCATCTTTTTGATAGTCATGCGGACTCAGCGGTCCATCGTCTCATATTGGGTTTCCCGTGATTGACACTGTTTTAAGTCCATTGTTGCAAATGTATTGTCTTGTTTGCGTTGGTTGCAATATTGTCACTGCCTTTCTCTGGTGTCCGTTTCTGGGTTCAATTCATTTCCCAGACGGACAGTGCAGCTAGAAGCTGTTCCCAATTTTCATCTCCTCTAAGAGCTAGTCTCAAGAGGAGTTCCCTTGCTTTTTATAGGGATGTGACATACCCTATGTTGGGTATTCGTTGGTTATTGCATAGCCATTCTACCTTGCCATGGGAGGTGTTCTTCCTGTGTGATGTATGTACAGTGCCCAGGTACTGTTCTTCCTGGATGGTGTAGGTCCTCCCTGAGGATCCCGCTAGCTCCTCTCAGAGTTGTTCTCTTCTTTCCCTCTGGTGAACTTTACTATAATTCATTCTGTGGGCTTATCGCGATATGGTTTTAGCTTCTTTCCGTCCCCCCTACTGTTGTAAGACCCACGAGGGTGGCGTAGCTCTCTTTGGAGCTTACATGTTTGTATTTTACAGTTGGTCAGTAGTTCTCTCCTGCCTCTGAGGATGCAGACTTCTCCACAGTATTGTTGGGTTTTTGCTACAAAAGGCTCGTCCAGGTGTGTACATGCCTTCATTTTCTTGCCTTTGGCTGTCTTTCAAGTGTTTCGCTTTGTTTCCACCTTTTTTGCCTATGTTGCCTGTCTTAGCCATAAGCCAGTGTCTCTTGTGAGCATGTTTTTCTGTTTCACTTCTGGAACAGTTTATATTCCGCTTTCAGTTCTTGCACGGTCTGTGGGTACACCCTGGTTACGTTCATAGGCACTGGGTGGCCTGCTGGTCCAACTTGCGCCACTGCTCTTCAATCTCTGGTGTTAGGAAGTGCTAATGTCCTTGGTCTTCCCTCTACTCATTGCCAGGCAGGGTCTCAGGTCCCTCTACTCATGGCCTCGGCCGATGTTATCCTTAGAGGTCTCTCTGTTCAGAGATGCTCACTGTCATTTATACAGTGTCTGTATATGGTTATATATACATATTTCTGAATATATCTGTATGTGGTTTACTGTGTTTTAACATGTTAAGTCCAGCTATGTTTCACATTGGTGCCTTAGGTACCTGTTGTGCAGGCTGCTGTATTTGTCTTAGGCATGATCTTCGAGTTACCTTGTCTTTTTCTTTGAAAAAAAAAGAAAACAAACATATGTATGTGTCTGTGTGTGTGTGTATATATATATATATATATATGTTGTAGCAAAAGCCCTTGAGCTTCGAGAGGGCACACTACGCTGACTCTCACCTTCCGGCGCTGCTGGCCTCGCAGTAGCTTGGCTGCTGAAGTCTGTTTGAAATGATTAGCATCCGACGCGTTTCGAGGCTTGGAACGCCCCATATTCATGGACAAAGCTTGACTGAGGAAAAGATGACTCTGTGCATTCATTCGTTTTTATTTTGACGAATGGGAACACCCTAAGTGGGTGTGGCTTAATTTGAAGGCTCCAGGAATGCTGGTACATATAGTTCATATTGCACAGAGTGAGTAAAAACCTTGAGTAGGCTCTGTTTCTCAGTGTTCATTTCGCGCTTATTCACATCCTTGAGTAGGAAAAGAGCTCAGCAGCCTTGCATTATCCCCCTTGAGTCTGCGTGCTTGTAGGAAAGGACAGGTTCTTCTCCAAAGCCGTTCCCCATTCTACTTGCAGTCATAAGAGGGACTGGTGCTCCTCCCCACGGCCAGGGCAGCCGTGCAATAATGTTTGTTGTAGCAAAAGCCCTTGAGCTTCGAGAGGGCACACTACGCTGACTCTCACCTTCCGGCGCTGCTGGCCTCGCAGTAGCTTGGCTGCTGAAGTCTGTTTGAAATGATTAGCATCCGACGCGTTTCGAGGCTTGGAACGCCCCATATTCATGGACAAAGCTTGACTGAGGAAAAGATGACTCTGTGCATTCATTCGTTTTTATTTTGACGAATGGGAACACCCTAAGTGGGTGTGGCTTAATTTGAAGGCTCCAGGAATGCCGGAAGGTGAGAGTCAGCGTAGTGTGCCCTCTCGAAGCTCAAGGGCTTTTGCTACAACAAACATTATTGCACGGCTGCCCTGGCCGTGGGGAGGAGCACCAGTCCCTCTTATGACTGCAAGTAGAATGGGGAACGGCTTTGGAGAAGAACCTGTCCTTTCCTACAAGCACGCTGACTCAAGGGGGATAATGCAAGGCTGCTGAGCTCTTTTCCTACTCAAGGATGTGAATAAGCGCGAAATGAACACTGAGAAACAGAGCCTACTCAAGGTTTTTACTCACTCTGTGCAATATGAACTATATGTACCAGCATTCCTGGAGCCTTCAAATTAAGCCACACCCACTTAGGGTGTTCCCATTCGTCAAAATAAAAACGAATGAATGCACAGAGTCATCTTTTCCTCAGTCAAGCTTTGTCCATGAATATGGGGCGTTCCAAGCCTCGAAACGCGTCGGATGCTAATCATTTCAAACAGACTTCAGCAGCCAAGCTACTGCGAGGCCAGCAGCGCCGGAAGGTGAGAGTCAGCGTAGTGTGCCCTCTCGAAGCTCAAGGGCTTTTGCTACAACAAACATTATTGCACGGCTGCCCTGGCCGTGGGGAGGAGCACCAGTCCCTCTTATGACTGCAAGTAGAATGGGGAACGGCTTTGGAGAAGAACCTGTCCTTTCCTACAAGCACGCTGACTCAAGGGGGATAATGCAAGGCTGCTGAGCTCTTTTCCTACTCAAGGATGTGAATAAGCGCGAAATGAACACTGAGAAACAGAGCCTACTCAAGGTTTTTACTCACTCTGTGCAATATGAACTATATGTACCAGCATTCCTGGAGCCTTCAAATTAAGCCACACCCACTTAGGGTGTTCCCATTCGTCAAAATAAAAACGAATGAATGCACAGAGTCATCTTTTCCTCAGTCAAGCTTTGTCCATGAATATGGGGCGTTCCAAGCCTCGAAACGCGTCGGATGCTAATCATTTCAAACAGACTTCAGCAGCCAAGCTACTGCGAGGCCAGCAGCGCCGGAAGGTGAGAGTCAGCGTAGTGTGCCCTCTCGAAGCTCAAGGGCTTTTGCTACAACATATATATATATATATATTTATATATATATATATATATATATATGTGTGTGTGTATGTATATTTGTGTGTGTGTGTATAGATATGTATATATAATATGTATACTGACTGCAGGAGAGCACTCGTACAATGATTTCCTTGTTGCAGTATCTTGGGTTTCTTAGCCCCAAATTGTGTCTCTTTTCCTCTGTCTTCCTCGCTCTATTTTGAGAGTGAGCCTTATGTTTACAGGTATCCTTTGACCAATGTACTTCGGTGCATTGTTGGTCAGTATGACTACCTGGTGATAAGTTCTGTGTCTTTCTGCCGACGCATATGTGCTGTCGATGCTACATTTCATTGTCTTTTGCATGTGTTTGGTGTGGCTTCCACGGTCCACGCGGTCTGCATATGTGTATCCCTATTATCCACATACTGTATCTCCTTGTATATCCGTCATGGTTTAGTATATCTCTACATGGGTCACATCTGTCTCTCTACATATCCTTCTTGGCATCCACTGTTGTGCATGCTCATTTTGTACGCTCAGATCCTTCGGAAACCTACACACAGTTATGCTTCTTATTCTTCAGAAGCTTATGGATTTTCTTTCATTGTGCACTGGCCGTTCTGGTTTCTGTGCTTTCTCTTTGTCCTTCCCGGAAGCTGAAAGTCTCGTACTGTCCTGTGACGGACTGTGGTGACATTGCCTTTACGTGTTCATGCTCCTTTTCTAGAGCTTAAAGGGGCGATTGTCAGCCACGCTTGCACTTGCTGTTTCCACCTGTCTTAGTCACATTTATTGACGGATTAGTTCTCTTTGGAACTTGGTGGGGTTCAGTCGCAGACCCTCCTCCAATCGGGTATAGCTTTGGTATCTATTCTAATTTAAGGAATCTGCTGCTAGATGTCTCTATCAGATGAATAAGTTACTTACCTTCTGTAACAATGTATCTGGTAGAGATACAGCCTAGTCGCAGATTCCTTAACATCCACCCATCCTCCCTGCTCTGCGACGCCTTTTTAGGTTAGGTTCTTCCCACTAGTCTTACTGCCTGTGGTCTCTATCTTCATGCATGTTCGTCTCTTCGCATCCTTCCCAGGTCAGGATGTCTTATTCTGTTTTACCTGTTGCTTCTCCACCCATTTGCTCAACTGGGTGGTGGGCTCCTATATCCATCCACGCTCTTGCACCCTTGTTCTTTTTCAGTGTTGAGATTGGTCATGTCCTTCCTCCCTCTCTTCCCCCCTGAGACTTGTTCTCCATTAGTTTGGAGTCTATTTGACAATGCTACAGTCAATTAGTCATATTTAGTCCGTACGGTTGCACATTCTCTGTTGCAAAAATGTTGGCAATTGCTATATCGTCATGTTGTTACAGTCTTCTAGTGCATTACAATGATATTCGTGTGGTTGCACACTGCTTGTCGTTTACAATAACATTCCTTTCCATTGCAGTTGTGCCTTATAGGAGGATATGGTTCTTCGTTTCTGCGAGACTGTTTCTAGGGGCGAGTACTCTGCTCTCTCCCTTCAGTTCCTTACAGTATGACTATTTTTCTTTACAATGCATTGTGATGTTTCTCATCATTTTATAATTTATTGTCCTTGTTGTTTCAAAGAGTTGTAATCTTTTTTTGCACACTGTTCCCACACACTCACAGTTTTAGTAGTGGCTCTGCGTTGTGGCACCTAAAACCTTCATAGTAGAAAACTGACATCAGCCAGCTGGGAGGGACGTATATGGCCCCATTGACGTCATATCCGTGGACGACATCAAGGCAGAGCCATGCGACGCCGTCCCACAGCACGCAGAGGTACTGCTGAAAAATCTCCAGATCCAATCTGGCGCCTGGAGAATGTTCTAAGTTAAGGAATCTGCGGCTAGACTGTGTCTCTACCAGATACATTGTTACTCAAGGTAAGTAACTTGTTCGATAGGAGTATGGGCTACAATCATAGAAAATATCTTGGGCCCACTATTTGAGTATCCTACGTGCAAAGCAGAGTGCTTTAAAAGAGACTCTAATCTTGATGGGGAGCCATTGTAGTTCTGTAAGTCCTGGGCTTATGGAGAACTGTTTTGGAATTTTTATTAGCAGCCGAGCTGCAGCATTTTGTACCCTTTGAAGCATCCCCAACCTACCTTTGGAGACCCCCAAGTATAGTACATTGCAGTCATCTAGACAGGGTACCAGCAGAGCCTGAATTACCGTCGTCTTAGCTAATTTCGGTAGAAGTCACAGAATCTTTCGTACCATCTATAACACTTCTAAAGAGGTACCAACCGTAGCGGTTACATTTGGTTAGAAGAGAAGCAGTTTGCTTTCTAGAGAAAATGTATGTATTAGTTACAGTTCAATTAAATGAAACAATATACTATTATATATAATAATAATACTGAAGTTTATAAAGCGCAAACAGCTACCTCAACGACAGAGGTGTCCTGGCGCTCAAGCAGCACATGCAGAGTGGTTTCAAAAGCTGGAAACAGACCTAGTTATTGATTAAAAAGCCATGTCTTCAGTGCTTCCTTGAAGCAGGGCTCTGTATTTGCATAATGAAGGAACGCAAGTAAGGCATTATACATGTTGGCTGTTCTAGCGGAAAAGACTCTTCCACCCAGCCGGGCTTTCGCAAAGCTGGGGACATGGAGCAGGTTCTGAATGTTCGATCGCAAAGAACGAACCTGCTTAAAGCAGCATAGTCTTAAATTGAGATAACTGGGACATTTTCCCCTCAGTGCACGGTAGGCCAGGGTCAGTACCTTAAATTCTATTCTTTTTGCTACTGGGAGCCAATGCAGATCCTGTAGGTGTGGAGAGACATGATGCCGAATGGGAATACGTCTAATCAGTCTCGCAGCCGCATTCTGCACCACCTGCAAGCGTCTAATCGCATATTTGGGCAGGCCAAGATAGAAGATGTTACGTAGTCCAGCCTAGATGTAACAGTGGCATGGACTACAGCGTTACGGCAATTTTCTGGTAGCAGATGTAAGAATTTACGGAGATTTTTCAATTTACTAAAACAGCCTGCAGAAACCTGTTGAATTTGGGCTGAGAAGGAGAGGTGGGCTTCCCATCTCACCCCCCGGATTTTTAATACTAATGCTGGGGGAGGGCCGAGGACCCATTTCTGAAGGCCACCACAGATCTGGTGCAGGCACCTGGCCCTTACCAAAAAACAGCACCTCTGTTTTTCCCGCATTCAGTTTTAATTTATTTGTATTCATCCAAAGGGTGATGTCACGCAGATAGCCTTTAAAATTTTAAAAGTCTCTGCCGTCAGCTCCTGATAAGAGAAAACCAACTGGGTGTCGTTGGCATAAGAAATTGCCTTAACACCCCAGTTGGCAATCGAGGAAAAAAGAGGAGCAAGGTAGACATTGAAAAATATAGGGCTCTGCGCAGAGCCCTGAGGGTCGCCACACCAGAGGGGTTTAGATTTAGATGTAAATGGGGGTAGGGCGACTTTTTGCGAGCGGCCGCTAAGGTAGGATTGCAGCCAGGTCAACACCTTCCCCCCCAAAGCCTACCTCTTTTAATCTCTGGACCAGCATAGCATGGTCGGCAGTGTCAAATGCAGCAGACAGATCCAGGAGCACCAGGAAAGCTGATGCCCCTGATTCTAACGCCCATCTCACTGACTCAGCCAACTCAAGGAGGGGAGTCTCCGTGCTGAATCCCGACCGGAAACCGGATTGTGTTTCATGCAAGATGGCATTACACTCCATGAAGTTGGACAGTTGCTGCTAGACTAGCTTCTCCAGCATTTTGCCCGGGGCGGGCAGTAGGGAGATTGGCCTCAAGTTGTTGACGTCTCCTGGATCTCTGGTAGGTTTCTTTCTCAAGGGGAGAAGGGTAGCATGCTTCCATTTATCAGGGAACACACCAGTCTCAAGGGATGAGTTCCAGACATGAGTAAGCGAATTTGAAAGGGAAAGTGATATTATTTTCCACAGTTTAAAGGGCATGGGTCATCTGGGGCTCCTAAACATTTTTGAATTTCTGCCGTTGCATCCTGGTGCGAAATTGGTAGGACATTTATAAACAGAGGGACCTCCACCCCTCTCAGTCCAGTTTCTCTGTTGCCTTAGTTGTTGAAAAGGAGTCCTAGACCTTTAGGGTCTTGTTTTCAAAAAAGCTAGAGATATCTTCACATAAAGCTGGAGAAGGGTACACTTCGGTCTCTATTGCTTTTGGCTTGAATAACGTCTGAACTACCTTAGACACTTCTTTACTAGAATGATCTGCTTGTAGATACAGAAAACAATGTAGTTTCTCCTGACCTTTTTTAGGGATTTATGTAGATTTTTCTATATAACTCATTTTAAGGAATTACTAGGAGAAAAGTATCTATGAGAATAATGGGACCGCTCCACAGAAGATTAAGTAGTGATGCGATCACAACAGATTGGACATTTTAGATCAATCTCAGGGTTGACCCTGTGAATAAATGGTAGTAAAATTTGGCGTCTGATAAATGATCATAAAATGTATCGTTTGGGGTCCTGTGCTCTTAAGAAACACCATGGTGTTCCTGCAAGGCAGACCCACCGAGTGTTAGTGACTTCACTGTGTTTGCCATTTCTTTCTCTGGTGGAGATGGAAATAACGCTTACAGAATGTTGAAATAGCACATACATATTAGTGATTTACCTTACATAGCCACTTTTATTTAATAGGTAATGCAGGTTTGATTAAATAGGTAATCCAGAAATAGGTTAACATGGCTCTTTGGGAACTTAGGGTATCTAGAAGCGATGGTGCTCTGACCTGGACAAATCTGAAAGCATAGCTAAGAATCACAACATGAAATCAACATCCCCTTTGTTGCCTAACCTGCAGCTGGGAAATACATGTGGTTGTATATGAATACCATGCCCCTTAAAGCTGTTGAATACACTAGTATTCATTACTTTATGGTCTGCTACTTATTCCATTAGTTTGCCTTATTGACTGAAAGGGTAATTTTCCCCCATTAGTCTTAGTCTTTATTTAGCTGAATAAAGTACAGTCAGCAGGTTGGTCTTCATATATTTGCCATGCATCTGGGTAAACAACAAATCTGCCAGAGACAAACTGATCATATCTGAGGTTTCGAAGCAATAAGCATGTCAGGGATACAGTTGCAAGTGAGCAGCCATAAAATAAAGTTGCGTATCTGGGACTGGGACTGGGCTGCCCCTATTGGCACTAACTTATCACCTTTGGCATGCTAATCTTTCGGTATTTGCCCACCAATAACAATTTAGTCAAAATTGATCTACAGCCCTCAAAGAATCTCTTAACTATTGTAAAGAGTGTTTTCTAAATTTTGCTAATACAATTTGGTAGCGTCATCATTTTTGCTGGCCATTAAAATGACAATGGTTAGCCCTATGTTTCTTTAATGTGTCACATAACTTAATGTTGGTTTTTCAGTCTTTCTTCTTTTATCACCTTATGGCTGTTCATACTTTCTTTTAGTTCCTGGCTCGTATGTCCTCTCAGATCTCACTATTCACCCAGAAGAGATGACATTTTAGCTGAAATGGTCCATGAGCCAGCATCTTTTAATAAAAGATTTAACATCAAGAAATGGGTCAACATAAACCACTGAATAACGTGAATTGTTTCTTACCAGGATTGTTTCTCATACAGTGTAAAATCATATGTGCTGTTTAACTGAAATTTCTGCTGTGCCTGGGTTAGATCGTAGCCATCCAAGTTTTTTACGTAGCCTAATCCTGAAGTCTATACCTTGTATATACAATTGAGATTTAGAAGAGTGATCACTTTATTCAGCCCACTATCTATTTCATCACACTACACCATGTAGGTTTGTTCCTGAATGGTGCTTTTTGAGGCAGTTCGAACATTTGGATATTTTACCAATAGTGTATGCAATATGTCTTTCCAGAATTAAGTCTATAAGGTTATTTTTACCCAGGACTTTCTCCTATTGGTGCTGTCCACCTAAGTAGCACTGCTTCAATAAACAATTATGCTGAGTGTGCAGTGTGGCATATATCTTATGTACAAATTGACTTAAATTTGGACTTTTGGTAAACTTTTATCAGTACATTACCTTACCATACCATTCAGTCTATTAGGTGCTGCTTTTTCTACTTTTAGATGGCATAGGAACTTCTCTAGATTTTCACAACTTTAGTCCTTAGTTGTAGTTCTATTAAACCAAGGACATTTTAATATAATTATGTATTGAAGAAAATCCAAAATGAATCCACAATTTATCACTGCTTTCTTTTTCATTCATATTTTTATTTAGATCCAGTTATTTACCAAGGGTTGGCTACTGCAAAAATACAGTTTGATTGCAATAATTCATTATAAGAACTTACAATCTAATAAATGTTAACAGGATGAAACACATTATACCAACAATGTGGCATGTGTTACAAGTACTCAAACCATTATCTACAGAAATATTAAAAGCAGAAATGAGAACTCCACTTAACTTCATATTTATCAATGCATTAAAAAATGTATTTAACAGGGACAATAGCCAACAGTATAGTCCATTTTCGGGCCAATCCTTGCAGCGAACAATCAACATGTTGTTAGTGCATTCCTCCGAATCCTGTCAACTTTACATAGAGAATATTATCCTGCATTACACTTCATTCACTGATTTGCCAAAGTTCCTATCATGAGCATGAACAATAGAATTCTCACCTATTGGTGGGTCTAGGGGAGAGGAATTGTTTAGGGCAATAATAGTATCTAGTTCAGGGTTGAATTCCAGAGCTAAAGGTGAGTGCACCTATGCCAGTTAACAACTAAATTCATCCTCCAATAATTTTGGGAGGATAGCAATCTTCTTGCCTTTATTAAGATGTGTAGAATCATCAAAAGTCAAGTTCATAATGGAGTTGTTTTACAGTCAAGACCTTAAAATGGTGCTTTCATTGCTTCGATTTCTAAACCCCCAGTGGTTGGCTGGCATGGACTGATTCTTTGGGCGATACTTGATCAATAGATGAAAAAGATGAACATCTAAAACTTAGGTAAGGTGTCCATAACAGGTTTCAGTTAGTGCATGCTCTTGGCCATCCATCAACTCGCAGTGTGACTAATTGCAGTACTTCTAGGTCCTTAAAAACCCAGAGAAAATTTGGAAGATTTCTGTTGCCATACCTACAATAATATATGCTGGATTGTCTATAGAACATCACCCATTCTAACATTGTCCTGTGGGCATTTTGAATATTGTTTGGTTTAAATCTGTCTGTATCCACCGTGTCTAAAACCTATTTGATGATTTTAATTTTCAAGGAATCTTTGGGGTCCATTCTAGATGGCTTATGTACATGTTTATGGATAAAGTTGCTTTTAATCATTCAGAGATGTTCGTGATGAGGCTATAAATGCCTGAAATGCATGTGTTAAAGAGAATCATATTGTAATAATGCATTCTTAACTCTATAAAAGAAATTAAAAAAATTTAATTTTTGATTGCTGAATATTTGGCGGATTTGGGTAAGTAATTCTTTTTGTTGGATTAATATCATTACAATAAAAACATGTTAAAAAAAATCTTCAACCATTTTAAAATTTGATATGTTAATTAGCTAAAACTATTTATATTTCCCTAATTCGCTAATTATTAACAGCTGTACACAAAAATGTTTCATTTGTTACATACTGTACTGGGACATTGATACCACATATACACATCTTAATCACAGTTGATCATTGGTCATAGTACAAGTAACATATAATGATCAAGTAGTACCGTCAACAATTCAATAAGAATTGTAAACATTATGCAAATTGACAAAAAGTGCCTAAGTGCTTACACGTGGTCTGTAGATTCTAATTTCACAAGTGACTAAAAAACTGAGCACCGTATAAAAGACTATAAAACAATTCAGTAAAACTGTAAATATTATATACCATTGTGTAAATGAACAATAAAGTGCTTGTGGCTTGTGTGCTTACACATAATCTTAAAAGCCTAATCCCAAAAGTTGCAGAAAACAGAAACATTTAGTTAAACAAGAAAAAATTAGGTATATTGAATTCAAACAACCTAATAATTGCGTAAAATTCAGAGGGCCAAGTGCCTAAAAACAGTAGCCTTCTATTATTCAATCCTATAGAATTTTCCTTTAGAAAAGGCATAAACAAGCAGATTTAAGCTACAGAGACAACAAAAAATCAGTAATTGTTAAAATCGTTATCATTTGACAAATCAATGTCAATGGAATGGACATGCTCGATGTTAGAAATGGGATTTCCGGTTGGCTAAGGCTTGTGCCAAAGCCAGGCAGAAACCACCACTCTAGTCAGGGCAAGGGAGTTGCACGCCAAGGATAAACCCTGCTCACCCTCTAGGTAACGTAACACGAGCAGTAAGACTTTTCCCGGAGGCAATGTAGGTTAAGTATTTGCGCACACACCCAGCAACAACACCCAAGGCCCACCACAAAGGAAACGCCACACAAGGTTATATATAAAAATAGCCTTTGTATTATACCAAACACATTAGATAATAGACACACACTTTACAATGTGCCATAGGCAAGGGCAGAATTTACAGGGGATTATATACATGGGACAGGGCCACGTGGGCCACTGTCAGGAATATGCACTTTTTAGAAATAGCACTTTGTAGGAATAACGTTTAGCACATAGCACATTTAATAAATGTAGCACCAAATAACAAATGTAGCACACAACCAGTAACCACTGGTAAAAGGTAAGTACCACCTACACAACCCTAACCACCTTAGGAAAATATCACGCAGGGACCCATGAACTCACTAGTATAACCTATACTAGGTAAAACAACCTCCTAAGCATAAACAGACATTCAGAGGTGTAGGTAAAAAGGCATTACACATGATGTAGAAATCACATTAGGCAGGTAATCACAATTGCGCAAAGATCACATGGTGCAAAAACAGGTACACCTAGCAAGGGCACAACACATGAAAATGTCCCTAGGCCAATTTGGCCTCTCAGGGGCTAGGACGCCCTGTGTCTACAATGTCAGGGCAGGCTGCGCAGGCAGCCAAAGAAGATGCACAAGGGCCTAAACGTAGCAGCTGCCCAGTAAGTGCTGGGCAGCTGTAGGAACTGAGCCTGGCACCAGCGTTCCTCCTGGCTCTCTGTTGGGGGTCCCAAGAACCAATAGGGTAAAAAAAACGTGGGAGCCTCGTGGGCTCGAGAAGAGAAGCTGCCAACACGTTGGAGCCGCGTGGCTCTAATGGACAAAGGCACAATGCGCCCGACTCTAAAACAAATATGCCCCCGTGACGTTGGTGGCTCTCGGGCTCGAAAGGAATGTGCCCAGTACTCTGGGAGAGCGGCACGCTGCCAACCGGGGCCGCTCGACCGTCTGCGGTGCCCCTGGAATCATTGGAGTCCCGCTCGGGGAACTCGGAACAACCAAAAAAAATGCCCCGGTCGTTGGTGGAGCCTCTCAGGCTCTTAAACAAACTGCTGCCTAATTCCGGGGGAGCCTCGTGGGAGCAGCCCGCTATCCAGTGGGGGCCGCTCAAGGGACAAGCAAGACCCACCCCGAGGCCCTCTCCTTACCGGGCTCTGCCGGGTGGACACAGCGCTCTCCTCTGGTGGCGGCCGGGGGACTCCCTCTCTACTGGAGTCCTTCTCGCTGGCTGGCCACATGCACGAGAGCTCCTGCTCCTCAGGGCTCTCTTGCTCCTCTTTGCCCCGGCCCAGCGCGGGGTAGGCACCCGCTTGTGTTCTCCGAAGGCGGCGCTGCCTGGGGACCGGCTCACTTTTCCCCCAGGCACCGGTGCGCGGGTTGTGCCCCCAAAGGGGATCTGGCTTCCTCTCTCCCCACCAATCACAGCGCGGCGGTTCCTGCTGCACTGCCCTTCCGCTTCCGTCCGCGAGGCCCCGTCCCCAACCAGGCGGGCAGCGGATCGCGGGTTCTTCTCGGTTTGGGCCTGAAAACGAAGGGTAGGCTCCCTCTTGATTAATAAAACGGAGGTACAGCGGGGTGGGCACCCACTGTTTTAAATATGCCAATCAAGCGGTACAGGTGTGAGGTGGGGTCTCGCTCGATTAGCAATGCCGGGGGGGATCCCTACGCTCGGGATTCCCTCCCCAGGGGCTGCAGCTCAGCGCTGCTCAGCCCCAGGCTCTCCCTCTCCTGGGGAAAAGCACAGCGCCCAGGGCGCAGAAAGGCTGAAGAGTCCTGGAATCCAAAATAAAGGGGATCCTCAGGCCATCCAGATAAAGGCAAAGTTCAGGGAAAGTTTTGTAAGAAAGCAGGGGGGCAAAGGCTGGGCCCAGGGGCCAGCTCACAGGGCCCTCCAGGCAGGGAGGCAGTCCCCAGTGGCGGTCCTCCTGGCGCCCAGCAGCAGCCCCCCCCAAGTTAGGATCAGCAAGAACATTTTGTAACGGGTCACAGCCCCTTTTTATACACCCAACTCCTTTGTCTCAGGGTGCAGGGTGGGGGAAGACCAGTCGCACCTGGTTTTGGAGCACTCTGATGTGCTCAGCCCCTCTCACCATTCACTAGTCAGACTAGGGACATCAGTCGCACCACAGGGGGCGGAGCCAGCATTGTGTGTGGAAAGCCCAGCCCTATTCAGGTCCCAGGTGCACTCCTCCCTCACATCAATCATGCAGATCTCTCCACTCACCACCCAGGCAGGCCCATCCTGACTCCTGGAGCCAGGCTCACCAGCCAGCTCCAGCCAATCACAAGCCTGACAGCCAATTCACATAAATTACACAGACATGCCAACTTCTAGAAGTGGCACTTCCACACTAGACACAATAAAGCCGCACACATCATCGCGCAGCATTTAATCACACGAGTCCGCACATACCAAACTCGCATCTGCACTCCCCACGCATCCGGAACTACCAGGGACACATACATTCCCCATGCATTCCTATGGGAGGGCAGGCCAACCTCACTACACCACGCACTTTACCCTGGGACACAGTGGTAAAGTGCGCAGAAGCCAAAAATCACTAACACCAGGTCACAATTAAAAGCAAAAAGTTTAGGGGGTGAACCTTCCAGAAGGGCCAAGTCCAACACAACCCCCTTCGAGCCAAAACACAGGGTAGACCAATCACCACCGTGATGGGCTTCCCTGCTTGGGGCGATAGAACACGGACACGGGCCCGCAACTGCAGGGACACCCTCCTGTTCTATGCCACGGTGAACCCCTCAGGTGGACCAGGAGTCACAGGGAAGGCTCTCCTCCCCCTACCTCTCCTTCTAGGGTTCCGCCCTCTCCTCCTTCGAGGGGTACCCATAGAACACCATTCTCCCAACCTAGTGTTTAACCCCTCAGGTTGCACCGGGGCCAGAGGCGGGCTCTCCCACCTTCTGCACCCCCTTCCAGAGGTCTGCACCCTCCCAACTGGACCGGTACCCCTGGAAGATGAACCGGTCAGGACGCTGGTTACAGACGGCCTACCCTTCAGGTCAGGCGGATCCTGAACCGGGCCTCCCAACCTCTGGTCTAAAACCTTTGGTGGAATACTTGCCTGGCACTCCAGGACTTCTGGGGACTTACACACCATCCCTCTGAGGCTAACACATGACTCATAAGTTGTGTGACTGTAACTGTGGCGCAGATCTCTCGTCCCCTGTCCATCTGACAGTGCGTGAAGACCCCCCAGAACAGAAGTGGTGTCACCCGGGTCCCCCCAAGGGAATCTAGCCCAACTGGCTAGTCCCTGGTCCTTCCATTGGGGAACTCATCCCCCAATCATTCCTCACTTCGGACTCCTGTGCCCTCCTAACTGTAGTGGCACTGCCGGACACTAGAACCACTGGAGCTCTATTTACAGATGCTCCAGGTCCTCTATACACTAGATGATCCTCCTCAAATGGACTAACAGGACAGCCTAGGTCCCCAACCTGGTGTTCCCTAAAGAAACCACCCAGGTTCTGAGACAGGTCTTCGGGCATCTGGGGACTCTCGGTCACACACTCGCTCCCGCTCCACTGAAACAGGTAGTAAGCCCCTACACCCCTCTCGCTACTCTGGGACCTAGCTGGGCTACTCTGAACCTCTTCCACCACGCTGAGCTGGAAGATACCTGAACCACTACTTTTCGAATCACTCATCAATGACTCTTCAGAACCTCTGGCCCTTTCCCAGGGGTCTGCTTCCTTTGCAAGCTCCCAAGGATCACAGGGACACATACATTCCCCATGCATTCCTATGGGAGGGCAGGCCAACCTCACTACACGCACGCACTTTACCCTGGGACACAGTGGTAAAGTGCGCAGAAGCCAAAAATCACTAACACCAGGTCACAATCGAAAGCAAAAAGTTTAGGGGTGAACCTGCCAGAAGGGCCAAGTCCAACACTCGATAAACATAAAATAAGGGCCTGGCGAGCAAATCTCACCCCAGATTTAAGAAATTAAGGTTTTAGTAGTACACAACTTGCTTTAAGCAATTTTGGTCATGCACACATGATGTGTAGTAAAGTTTCACACGGCCAGCCGCACATTCTACATTCACTGGTTGGTCACTGTTGTATCCAGGTCGGCATGCACTCCTTGTGGGGTATCTGCCAAATGTTTGCATGGTATGGGCGAAAATTAAGCCATCAAATAGGGCTGAATTTGCAAAGTCTGATGAGAATTATTCACTGACGAAGCATGTGTTTTTGACACTAAATACTCTTTTTTCACAACGAGTGAATTATTTTAATCTTTTTTATTTAACAGCTGTTTAAAGCTGAGCTTTACCATTTCTGGAAACCCTGACAGCAGATTATAACTCTGGTAACATGTTGAGATATGGGATCTCCAAGCATCTGTGTAAACAGAATGATTTATTTCACACCAGAAATGATTTGCTAGCGAGTCGGCATCAGATAAAAACAAGGAATACTTACATTTAAAAAATGACCCTTGCACCACCATGGACTGTCTTTGGAGACCAACTCCAAATAAATTTTGGTTTGGCCAATCGACCTGACAATTCTAAAGACTGATTTTACCAGCCTTAATTACTAGTATATCTAGTAGTTTAGCATCTTTTCCCCTGGTGATAGGCGAGCCTTATGCAATGGTTTGCTGTAGCTTGGCTCCAAAATCTTTTAAGAAGAAGTTCGTACAATTGGCATCTCAATGATTTACGTAGAGATTTAAAAGCATAAATTAAAGATGTTTTTGACCTTAAAACATTAAATTGCCACAATAATAATCATGGCACTGAATCGAAAGCAGCTTCTAAATCACTAAAACAAATACAGAAATTTTGTTTTTTTAAAACATCCCACTCGACTATTAAAGAATGGGTCAGCAAATTAGTAATTGAAGATTGGTCCTTATGAAGTCCTGTTTGGTTAATTGGGATTATTTCCTGCAATGCTGCCCAATCTTCCAGATCGATCATTTGAAGGATTATCCCCTGTGGTTCTTTCAAAAATTGTCTGTACAATGCTTCCTTGCCATGACTCTGGGACATTATTCAGTGCTAATATCTCATTAAACACAGGAGTCAACACTTCGGCCTACATATCAACATTGGCACTGATTATAGCATCAGAGAGCCCATTTAGGCCAGGAGGCACCATTCAATCTAATCCGAAGCAAAAAGATTCACTGTTTCTATATTGTCCTAACTTGATCCCAAGTTTGGCACCGGATTGGGGCTACTTACTTTCTCTGTAAATGACTTGCTAGAGTTCACATAGTAGTGACTGCATATCT
Organism: Lissotriton helveticus; assembly: GCF_964261635.1. Taxonomy (NCBI): domain Eukaryota; kingdom Metazoa; phylum Chordata; class Amphibia; order Caudata; family Salamandridae; genus Lissotriton; species Lissotriton helveticus. The sequence goes on along the minus strand of NC_136061.1, from coordinate 1,910,912,254 downwards.
GAGCTATTTGTATCAAAAGCACTCGGACCATATAGGTTGGTAATAAACCTCACCCATTCCTCCTCCACAATATTAACACTATGAGCCCTATTACCTCTCTTTTCCAATTCATTAATGACATCCCCAAAAGATTTTGAATTATACACCTTAGTAGCATTTTAATAATTTGTGCCATAGCCCTGTTTGATAACGTGACTTCGCCAGCCACACTTCTTGTTTATATGAACTTCTTAATGACCTCAGTTTGTCCTTAAAAACATGATACAAGTGCCAATATTTATTTTTTTTATATTTCTTTTTTATTGATTGAGAGCAAGATGGGCAATTTCAAATAACAGGAGACATAGAAAAGGACACAGACGCTAGCAATCAATTAAAAGTTACACCACTCAATACAAGTGCACGACCGAATCGAAGTGTTACAGCCCTCGGGACCCACCCACTCAATAAATCAGGATATTAGAGCATTTATGGCCCCCAGATATGCAAGTCTGATCAGAATAGGCCTATGAAACAACAAGAGGGATTACCTAGACCCCAGCGCTGATAACCCATACGGTATGCCGCTATGTCAATGTCAGATACACCCATGCGTCACTGTCCTCATACCCCGCCCACTGACAAATCAGGATAATAAAACATTGTAATATACCCATATACTAAAAATGACCAGGATAGATGAGTATAATCGCGCATACTATGAACTAAAAATAAACAGCGCAGACGTGTATTGCTACTAGAAACGGGAAATACGATCAGGATAAATTGAAAAAATAAATCTGATTGTAAAATGTCAATGCGTTTACTTAGAGGTGCTATTAGACCACTGAATAATCCAGTTTACAACACAGGCCATTTAGCTACAAACATGTTAAAAGGAGTACGTACCTGTGAATTGTTAACTAAAAATAAAATGCCATATGATGGTTGAGCATTGCTTCCGGAGACCCTTACAATGAGTCTTCTGGTGATGCCCACTGAACTCTGCTTGCTGGTAGGGGAAACGATAAACAATTGAGAATATGCTCTTGGAATGTCCACGGTTTAGCTAACTTGCTGGCCGACCCAGACACACTTTCCTTTTTAAATTTTGATGTTTCAGGAAACATGGAGAGAGCAAGATACTCCATTGCTTGGTTTTAATTAATTGAATCTTCCAGCTATACGTACCAATAATCAAGGCCAAGCTAAGGTTGGTCTTTCATTTTATATCACAACTGAGTTAGGAGTAAAAGTAGAAGCAATTCATTTGAAGTTAGCATGGATACAAGGTGTTTTATTACAGCATGATTGCTATATGATGGTAATAGTGAATGTTTATTTAAACACAAGGAAACATATTAAGGTGACTCAGTTGTGTACCTTGTGGGATAATTATAAGAATATTAGTACTATAGAATCCAACAGCCCGCTTGAATATTTCTGTAGATTTTAATATACATGTGGTCGCATTTAACTCTTTAGAAGTGCCGAGTAATTGTACTGCTAAGATGTGCTGTGACAATCTGCAGCAGCTTGGACTAACTGTGTTAAATGAATCATCTCTGTTTAAATGAAGGGTAGTTCCAAAGTTTGGTTCAATTATCGTTTACACTTTGGTTTCATAAAAGCTGGGTTCAAAGATTGTTGAATAGAAGGTGACTTGGGAGTCGAAAGTGATCTTACTCCTCAGTTATTAACTCTGCATTTGCCAATGAGCTAAAATCCTAAAGCCACTGTGCTTCAGAATATTGTCAATTCTTCAAATAATTGGAAAATGCTGGTATGGCACTCAGAAAAACCATTTTAAATAATGAAGTTTGCTGAAATCTAATCAAAGACAGTGATCAAGGCTTGTTGGGAGTAGGATCGATGATGGATATGTGGAACTTTATCACTTCATGAATAGTTGGAAAATGTATAGTATGAAGCCCAGCAAATGCAAATCTATTACTAGCCAACACTAACAAATGATATTCATCTAAGTTACTTAAATTAAAACAGGAACTTACTAGGGCATCAAGGGAAGTTTTTAACCATCAATATTGGCACTTGTAGGGAGGAGCCAAGCTGGCGTCCAAGATTGCCGCCTAGGCTCCCGGGTCCATCGACCTCCTTCTCCTCCCACAAGATCCTGCCACATATCCTGCGCCTCTGCCGTGCCCTCGCATAGATGAGGCGAAATGATGCCCGACTGTGTGATTCCGAGTGTTCTACCCGCTCTGGGGACGGAGAAAAGTCGACGTGAAGTTTGCGGCCTGTACCGGATTTGGAACCGGGGCCTTGAGTAGTGGAAAGGCCGGAGGCGAGTTGAACAACATCGGCTATGTGAGATCGTGAAGTCCCGGTCGGTTCAGAAGTGAACTGAGATTTGCCAATTTAAATGGTGGACCTCTGATGAATAACGGCTGCTACAGCGGAGCGAGGTACTATTACCCTGACTGCCCCGGAGTGCTTTCCCATTGATTCCGTCAGTGGAATTTACGGAGACTGACAAAAGGTCGCCCGAACTTAACGAGGGTCTATCGGAGATAGACTGAGGTAGCCCGGCTTCATGTAAATGGAAGCAATACAAGGCATGGCGCCCACAACGTGATTCGAGTGCCACCCTGACCTGCTCCGCCACAGTGCCTGCAGATGCCCAAGTGAGTGTTTCGGAACTAAATATCCTGTCTGAGAGGGCTGTGGCGGTGAAGATGACCGTGTATAATGAGTGTGGCTATGCGGGACCAACGCTGAGTGCTGTAATGGCGGCGGTTGTGAGACTTCACTCCTCTGTGAGCATGAAAATGCAAACCCTGGATGTTAAACTGGAGAATATCGCGCCCGGAAGTGGGTTTCAAAGTGCGGACCCCGTTGATTTGAACGGCGAAATGGAAGTCCTTGAGATCGAGGTGGATTCTTTAAGAGACGTCGGGAACGCGGTGAAGCAAGAGTTTTGGGAGTCTGTGGACAGTGGAATCACGGGCCTTGGGTGTATGAATGTGGCTCTCTCTTTGCTCCTGGACCCAGTCACAATCCTTCAACAAAAACATCTGGACTTCCTATTGATACAGTGGAACTGCGAAGAATACGGGGTCCGAGGTGCTTTGCGATTTTTGGTGGACCTTAACATGCCAGTTCTGTATTCTGATTCTCCTGACATTGCTGTGGGCGGGATGGGAAGTGTTAATGCTCCTGATCGGTCAGGCCAAGGCTGAGCTGTATACGATTTCTCATGTTATTTGTGACTCGGTGGTGGTACGCGATCTCATCCTTTTTTGTGTAATATGCGAAAGGGGAGGCTGGCGAATGATGACCCCCCCCCTTTTTTGTCTGTGTATTATGTTTGCTGAATAGATTTGTTAGGTGAGGGGAGGCGGAATTGTGGGGGGAGGGGAGAGGGGCGGGAGCCCATACCAAGGCCCTCCTCCATTTTCTTCTTTTAGAATAGTTAGTTTCTTTTTGGGGCGACAGGCACACTGCCAGTGGGGACGGGCGAAAGCTGGTGCAGGGTGGGGGGATGGGGTTTCTGTTTTAGTTTAGTTTAGTTTAGGCCGTGCCGTGTATATTTTTGTCATTTTTGGGACTACTACTTCCAGTATAGAGGGCTATTTTGAGGGTGTGTATTTCTTAATCTCAATACCCCATTCAATAAAATATAAACTTGAATCAAGAATTTCATTATTTCATTAGTAGTCCAAGTTGTAATGGTGGATTAATGAACTAAGTTTGGGTGAATTTGTTTAATTTGAACAGTTAAAAGATCCGTAGAGTTAATAAATGTTAATTCAGAAATTGTTGAGATGAGTTTTAAAATTGAACTCTGATTCAGACTATAATGTATGTCCCTTAATTCATATAAGGGATGGAATACTAGTTTCAGAGCATTAGAAGATTGATTTTCTAGCATGACCCTTTTAGATATCTCTAGGCCTGGTTCAATACGACTGGCTAAAAAGCTATTCCGATGTCCTTAAGTAGATAACGATCTCTGAATAGCTTCAGACCTATTTCCATTAGCTAACAAAGGCCCAGGCGTTCCCTGGATAAAACGACCCTGTGGCACAGACATAACCTCATTATTTATAGTTGGTTCAATCAACATTTGTGGATGATAAGCTTTTTCTCCACAATTGTTTCCGTTAATTGGCTTAGACTCTGACATACTCTGTGTAACACAACCATGTTGCACAAACCCAGTCCTGTTATTGGTACCTGGTTCAGTCAGCATTTGCGGATGACAAACATCAATGTTGCTTGCCGAGCCTTTGTTACCACCTTTTTGAGGCTCAGTACCTGGAAGCTCAGCCAGAAGTTTGAATACATGATGTGGTTATAACCAGAGGGATTATCTACAACTGTTAAAGGTTGGTCCTGCTTTTGTATATTCTGTCAAGTTGGTTTGAAAATAGGATAACAATCCCTGGGTTGTTGCACAGGTTTAGCAGATATATCTATAGTGTTCTACGCGTTATTCTGGGCCTTCTACAGCCTCTTTCAAGCCCTTTTTGTTAATGAGGGGTCACCACTGGAACCCTCACAGTGGAATTTAGAACTTGACTTCTCTCTATATTAACATTTTCTATTACAATAGGACTTTCATCTGTTTAATTTTCTGGCCCTAAACCTCCTTCCAACTTCCTAGTAACCCCAGCTAAACCACTAGAAATATGTGCGGGGACTTCACACTGAATATTTTGAAGCTTCGTACGCTCATTGGTGGCCCCCGCCCCAAAACCAGTATAGGGTCGGTAGAGGTAGTTCTGCCTTTGGTTGTATGGCCATTTTTTAAACTTAAGCAATAAGAGACACTACTATATTTGGAAGTTGACGCATTATCTAAGATATGTGAACACATACATTTGAATAGTTGGTTATTAACATCAGACTTAGCTCTTACCACCAACTTAGTTAAGTTATGCAGCTTAGTGTCTATCCCAACCACATACACAGCTATGGTATTTAGACTCCAACTGGGTATCTAGTTCATTGGAATGAAAAATTAAAGCTGTTGTTATTGCATCCATTGTACCCAACAAATCTCACCATACATAGTTAGCCGATGAAATTTGATGTTTGGGAGAACTTATTCCACTAACATGGAAACATATTTATCCAAGAATGAAAGATCTGCAGAATTCAATTAATGATCTATTTAATCAGCGATCTTAAGCTCCTGGTCAGACCCTCCAGCGTTAAATTTTTGAGGAGTTTGAGTTAGTTGTGAGTCAGAATTTTGACCACCCTCTTGAATTACGACGCTAAATGGATTCATACTGATTTTTTTATTTCGTGGCTTGTTTATAGACTCTCCTAAACTCTTGCAGACCTTTAAGTTCTTAGTAAGCATTGGTGACTTAGAAAAACTTTGATTTAGTGGGATATCATCCAAAAATTTGCCATGGATCTCCCAGTCACTATGAGCACTCTATCGATCTACCCAAACCTGAGCTATAACTTCCACTTTAGAGGACAGTTCTGTGGAACAGGCAACATTATTTGATCTGACATTGCATTCAATGGAAAAGCAAATGAGACACCGAGCTCAGGGTCCAAATGTACTTGGGCCTTAACTACAGTTACGTGAGACTACCCTCCTTTAGATGAGACGTCTTTTGTAATAGTTTTTAAACCGAAATCATCATCAGCAGGCTGTAACAAGCAATTAGCCATCACAACTCCCTTGGGTAACACACCATCAGGCACTGCCAGAGCTATTGCTGGTTAGCATAGAGATGCTGGGCCCATATGGGTAAAGACAAACCACCCTCACATTGAACTTTATCTGACTATTTTAAATAGTCCATAATACAGGACTGGGAGAACGGAGTCCAATTGTTGTTAGCAGTCTTAATTGCTTGATCAGAGACCATCTCATCATATTCCATACTTGGTGGCTCCTCAGTATGGACCTGCAATTCCTCCAGATTAATCTCATTAGCCTTTTGGGCTTTCTTAAAGATATTCTTTTTTTTACGACCCACATAGGCGTCCTGACCTCATAATATAATCCACCAGTCATCCTCCAAGGAACAGAAATGCAAAAATTCCATATCGGCTGTGACAAATTAGAAGTAACGTCCGCCTCTCCTACCACACTCCGCAAAATACCAGAAATTCCAAGAAGACACCACATGTTGGCTGGGAGTCACAGAGCTTTACACAGAGTCACTGAGAGGAGTAGAGGGAATCCTCAGTCCATACACCTCGTGCACTAGACCCACCTGTAATATCCCACCATATCATATAAGATGAGACACTATACAGTGGGGCAAGAACACACCAGATAAGCAGATGGGCACCAAATCCAGATGCAAGATAAAAATCCAGAAATCGGTGTCTGGTGCTCGGAATTAACAGCATTTAAATTTAAACACCTTGTGGGACAGAGTCGGAAGGGTACTTATACATTCACAGCAGCACTGCACCTCTTACACAGTGCGATTGCAACAAGGCTTTTATTATATAAATCACCTTTGTGCTAGATGGGCCAGAGGAGCACTTCTATGGATTATCCTGGAACGCTTTGCCTGTGACTGAGAAGCAGCCCTGCTGATTTCAATCTCTATCCTGCAAAGGAAGGTGCCTTGTGCTACACCAGACTGGCTTCCTAATTCATGTTACACAGGTATAGGGAGTTGGGTGATCCCAAGAGATCTGGCAGGGGGTACTTTCACTATATGCTCATGCGAGTGTAGGTAGTATTAGGTAGGAGTATAAGTATGATATATCTTCATATAATCTCTGTAAACGTCATAAGGGTTGAACTGTTTATATTTTTCACCATTCTTGTATGCTTTGTTTTCTTTGCTAATAATTGCAGCTCATGCTTTTACACAAGAATTCAATTGCTTCAATAAATGTTTGAGATGCCAATTCATATATTTCATGTGTCTTCCTTTGGGCATGCCTAAGTAATAACGAAAAGGTGGACCTGTTTCCACAATTTCCTTGCGGAATTAGAGTGGTCTTGATCAGAGGCTGCAAATACCATACGGTACCCTGTAAGGTTAGGGGTCCAGATGGCGCACTGTGAGCTAGCGAGGAATTGGACCAACATATTCTGATGAAATGAGTGGACTCAGTCTCCATATTCTGATGTTTACGTTGTCCAGATACACAGTCCTACTCGATCTGTAGGAACCATATGACACTACTTGCCAACAATGCTTCTCTGTCTGCCCACAGCCGCCTCCTCCTTAATCTTCTGTCAAGAAGGGACTTGACCTGATTCTTCTTGGTAGTCGGGGTTCTCTGTTGGAGTGAGGCTTCCTAACTTACTTCATTAATACAGTCCTCCTTGCACACATCTGTTACCTAATGGGATCTCTTATTTGTAGTATGACCTGAAGCTTGGCTATGGGTTTTTGCAATGACTAACAAGAGGAATCCAGTTGATACGTGGTTCCTAGAGAGACAGGTCATTCAGAGTGAGGAGGTGGGCTTGTCTAATGTTAGTTTATCTTATTGGACAGTTCTCTGGAACATTTTTTGTATGTTTATTTGTGTTCTTTTGTCCTGACATCTAGAACCTAGTAGATCGAGTAAACTCTTCTGTGTGCATACTCATTTCAGTGATTCATGCCCTGCCGAGCATTCATGACTAGAACTGCAGCTCATCCATATGTAACAATGCAGACCATGTCAAGTATGTTTTTGGATCTGGCAGTTTCCCCCACCAATTCACCTAGCCTCTTAACCCACCCCCTCCGACCTTGATGCCCACATATCTTTCTATGGTGCCTCAGGTTGAACATACATCGCATATAGAGCTCTTTCCATTAACAAGGTGTTCACACAGCTGCCCCCGAATGGCTAAGCTCCTGTCATGAGATGATCATAGTTGCAGCGCCCTGGTCCAATACCTCAGAGGGCCGCAGATTAATAGTGGAGTGCTTCTCAGGATAGTAAAGAAATCACCTCCAGATCCTCAGACAAAATTGACGGGCAACCATGTCAAGCTGCACCGGGCCTACATGTTCTCGTGTAAATGTCAACATACACGAAGGGTGACGCAGACTGGACACTTCAACCAAATTAGGTTCCATTTAGGTTTGTCTTTCTCTTTCATTTTGCGCTTTGCATGTTAAGCTGCCTTCACATCCTTGATGGAAACCTCTGCAGCTGGGGAAGTGAATGCTGAGACCTTTATTTCATGCATTTTTGTTCCCTATATCTTTTTCGCTTTTTTTGTGAAAATAAGTTAAATTAAATTCTTTCAGTGCCAGTTCTATTAGTGAAAGGACCCAGAGGCAAAATGTAATGCCTCCTAGATTCGAGCGTGTCTAAGGCCGTAGTAACTAAGACACTTTTTTTAAGATCTGCCAAAGGGCCCTTGTCCTAAAATGTTGTGAAAGTGTACCTGGACACCTGAGGATATGTCCCCGTTAGAGATTGTTGAGTTACTCAATCATGAACAAATACATGATGCATGCATGCTAAATCAAGCGTTAGAAATAACATTTATTTTGTAAGTGCTTGTGAACTGTGGTTGTTGAATTAAACATTAGATACAAGTTCATCTTGCTCTTAGGTGAGGGTTTGTCTTTCCTCCCTTTGTTGGGGCATTTTTTGTGTTTTCAGAAGTATGATGAATAACTTCGTAGCGAGACGAAAATAGCCAGACCCTTATTTTACATTGCAGATTTCAAAACCGGATGATCTCCTTCGTCACATGATAGTTAGGGGTCTCTGTGGTCTTCGAAGCTGTCAACCTAGAAAACGAGTTAGTCTAATACACACCATGTCTCCAATATTCGATGTAGTTTTTTCCTCTTCTTAAAAACAATGGACTGCCCTTTGGATATACTGTAAAACACTAGTCTGGAATCCGTTTTGGTTTACCAAATTGGGTTGATTTATACTGATGTTTCATAATTTTCTTTTAAGACATCTTTATCTAAGGGGCGTGGCTTGCGCGCCGCTGCAGCATGGCGTGTCGCGCTTGAGCTCCGAGGCGAGAGTGTCCCGTCGGATTAATTTCTCCGCTTCCTGACTGCCCCTGTGTGCGGAAACGGCATCCTTCTGCAGCGGAATATGCAGGGATCTGTTTGACGTCGTTTTTGGAAATTTCTGCCATCAGCTGAATGCCTTCTCTGTTGAGCGCCTGTGACGCTCGTTTCTCTCACGGGCGGCCGCCATTTTCCCGCTTCTGACGCAGCTGGCATTTTTCTCTTCAGAAGTGCCGCCTTGGTTACATTATTGCCGGTTGTGGTGGCTGTCCAGGACATTTCTCCTACGATGCCTCAAGTTGGTAACATTTCTTCCTTTTTCCTGCTCCTTTTTTGCTGCTTGGCTGGATATTAAGTTGCCCATGCGCTGTTTTTCTCAGTGCAGCTATTCCTTGCTGGTGTAGATCTTTTTCTTACAAAGTCATTGCTGTGCCCTCCTGCTCTATTTGTGGCTCTGTCATTACTTTGGTGTCTGCCTGCCCTGCATATAAGTCCGCCGCTATTATTTACTTAGCGCCCATTGCGCTCAGTGTGCTGTATTTCTTTATTTGGGTACAGACTACGCAGTTTTTGTTCTTCTCCTCAAGTGGCTGTGTATTTTTTCTGGAAGGCTGCTCCTCCATGGCTGCAAATATGGGTCGTTCCTCGAACAACAAAGATTCAAAAGATGCTGGCACTTCGCTTAAGAGACTTAAGGCATTGTCCCTTACGCCTGAGTCTGTTCAGTCAGACACTAACTCCACTCTGGACACAATATTAACGCGCCTTAATGAAGTGCATGATATTGCGCAGTCAACGAAAACTAATACGGATTTACTGCAAGTGGAGGTGTCTGCTATTAGATCTGACTTCAAAGCCCTCTCTCTTCGTGTATCTGCTACGGAATCACGAATCAGCTGTGCAGAGGATGGTATGCAGAAACAATCCAGATCCCTCAGCCACTTAGAGCGTTCAATGCGGCATTGCGAAGAGATCTCACTGAGCAGGAGGACCGTAATCGTAGATCTAACCTACGCATTTTTGGTCTGCCGGAAGATGCAGAGAAATCATCTTCGTCTATGATTGAGTTCTTATCTCATTGGCTTCCGGACACCTTACAAATCTCATTCCAGAGAGAATTTGAGATAGAAAGAGCACATTGTGTTCCAACGTTTCGGTCTAAATCAGCAACCCAGCCAAGAGCAATAATTTTCAAGCCGCTGCGACATCAACATACTGAACAGATTCTTTCTCATATGCGGAAAGCTAAACAGGTCGTCTGGGAAGGTCATCGAATCTCAATTTCTCAGGACTTTGCCAGAGATACGGTTATAAGAAGAAAGGGCTTCCTTAATCTTCGGAAACGTCTTTCTGAGATGAACATTCCCTTTTCGTTTTCTGGTCCGTCGAAGTTCCGCATTACTTACAAAGGACGTTCCAGAATTTTCGATGAGCCGGCCGACTTAGCTACATTCCTGGACAACCAATTGGAGATAGAGATGGAGATTCAAAGAGCGACATCGCAAGATCCTGGTGCCTCGGGCACTTGAAATGTCTCCTTGTTTTTTTAGGTTTCGGCTACCGTCCCACTGCGTGAGCAGTGGGTGGGCGGAGCCGAAATCTTTTGTCTCTACATATGGGCTTTGGTCCCGCCTTGTCTTCCATTGGCTAGCTCCATAAATGGAGGCTAGCCATTGGAAGACAGTGGCTGTCAATCACGCTTTCCCCGTGAAAACGCGATTCGGGGGCGTTTCCGTGACTTTTTTTAAGTCCCGCCCTCTCCTCTTCCCATTGGCCGGAATTTTACCTTCCAGCCAATGGGAAGGGGAGAGCATGCCCCCGAATCCCTACAGGACGCTGTGCTTTCCTTCATTGGTTCCACGTCGCCGCCCCCCCCTCTGTCACTCTACCTTTCCCTGACTCCGCATTCTGCTTGTTTATGTATACTTTGACTCCAGGTGTTTATTATTGGATACTCTGACTCTAAAAATATTGTACGTATATCTTAATCAAGAACGGAGCATTGTACTTATTTTTTAACTGAGCGGTGGTGCTACAGCCCTCCAGAATTTTGCAGGGCATGTTGAAATACCATAACTATTAACCAGCACTTGCTGAAGTGAACCAGCACGCTTGCATTTCATATATGTGTGAGGCAGTCTGGAATGTGTTACTGAGGGGTAGGTTATACAGTAATGCATATTTGTTCGGAGGAGAGATGGTGTGTCGGGTCCATTTGGAGATGCTAAGCAGAGGACAGGCACACAACTTCACAGTGTAGAGCTTCAGCCGCATCTCGAGTGTTCCCCGCTCTTACCTGCGCAGCGCACATGGCAGTCTGAAATTCTGGCTCCCGTTGGCGCCCCACCACGTGCACGTTCAATGGCTCTGTGAAAGGGGCTACAGGAGGGCATACTCGCGCACAATACATAGTCCGATTGCTTGTCTCCAGCGAGTCTGCCAGGGTCGCGCGTCAACAAACTCGAAGATTCACCATAGCAACACCCGACGCCATGCCCTGTGCTACGAGGATACGTCACCACAGTGCTCCAATCAGGTTAAGGGAATAGTAAGTTCTGACAACGACAAATAATGCTCTAGCTAGCCGGTAATAAATACTATGAACGAACGAATGGACGAATCAAAATTGAAAGGGAGGAATTTCGGATGGAGCCAAAGACTCGAGAAAGTCAATGCAAATATTCTACATCTGGAAGTAAAAAAAAGACTCGAAACGAAACCGTAATCGTCTCTTGAACTTCTGTGCCTGCTTCCTGTTGAAACGTACAAGTATTCTCCTGTTAAAGTGTATTGCGCCCCTGCAGACTAGTGCCGATACTTTATAGTATCATTACCAAGATGGCCGGTACTTTCAAAAGACAGGACACTTTTCTTGTTAGCACCGGTCTTCAGCCAATCAAATGCAATATTCAGAGGCTGTGCCTTTATTGGAGACTTCCGGGTTGCGTTGGTTTTTATAGCGCCTTCTAATCCCCCTTGAGAGTGAAATAGTGCTTTTGCGCAGGGTCTCTTCAGCAAGTTTTGACTAAAGGAAGCATTATCAGGACCTTTCCTTTGCAAAATGAAATATGTGATAGAAAGGGACTCGTCTGGGCTTTGGCGAGGTGGGTTTGGGGTCCAGGTGGGTTGGAGGGTGTGTGTGTTGGGGGGGGGGGTCTGATTTTACCCCACAGGGCAGTGTCTGTGACAGAGAGGCAGATGCACAATTGTCAGGACAACTTTGATGCCACTGTGTCCAAGGCATTTTTAGCAAGTTGTATTTGCTGGAGAAATTATTATTTCGATCACTATTATGATTATTAGTATTGTTATTATGCTTATTGGTATTGTTATTATGATTATTAATATTATTACGATATTTGTTATTATTGTTCTAACTGCGTTTGTTGTTATTAGAGGTGTTTTAGCTGACGAAACACTTTAAATTATTTCATTCTTTTCACCTTCTTTAACATTGCCTCATGAAGGTTTCGCACTCGATCTTACTGTGTGTTTTTATTTTGTTTGCACCTCATATGTTTTTCCATTCGCCTTATGGTGTCTTATCTATATTGTCCTGTTGAGGTTTCCTGCATTGCGCTGATATTGACTCGTGTTTTGCATGGGAGCTGTCATTTTTTATATATATATATATATAGAAAGAGGGGCCTGCCTCTGGGATGTGATTTTATGATCGCAGTTGAGTGAGAGAAGAGGACACTTTTTGACTTCGCTAAGGAAGCTTTTCAGGTCGGATAACTTTGGAGACTTCCCGCCACATGTGGTTAGTGGTAATTTTGGCACGTGTGGTTGGACCTGCTTTAAAAAGATCGGGTGGTGAGTGGGGGGCAGTTGGGGAGCTTGGACTGACAGGAGAAAACGCAGATATACTGCGCTTATCTCTGTATAGCGTTTTCTGTCCATGTCAGCGCTTTAACCACATTTCGCAACAAAGTATATTTGATAAAGTCGTGGCAGGCGTGCTTTGTGTGCGTCCCCTCGCAGACAGAGTGCTCGAGGACGTAAAATAATTTATAAACACTGATCCCCAGACAGCCCGGCCTCGGAGGAGAATGAGTTGCTGACATTTGTTGCATATTGATACCAGCCCTTCAAGGCCTTTTGCACACTATCTCTCTCTTTCACACACTTACCCTCACACATGCACACACCACTTTCAACACATTGCCACAGATACAAACATATGCATTCTGACATTCACTTGCTTTCACTCACACATGCAGTAAACATTGTTTCTGGTCCATGATTGCCTCAGAGGGCATGATGAAAAAATCCTTGCAGACCAACAAACTAGAGTGGCACATACATTTTCATGCCTTGTGGATCCATGCATATGCACACTCACTCACATGCGCACATTCATACACACTCTTGAACGTTCATTCACACAATGATCATGCACACACACCGTGCACATGTGCATACTCACGTGCACACGCGCACACACACCTACAAACACACACACCATCACTCAGGGAGCTCCTAATTGAATGTGAGCATTGCATGTCAGCAATACACACGTGCGCACGCACACACCTACAAAACACACACCATCACTCAGGGAGCTCCTAATTGTCAGCAAGCTCTTTAATGACTGCAACTTAAGGCAGGGTTTTTGGTCCTTTGATAAGGAGGTTAGTAGTTATTAATTGTTTTTACTGTTTGCGAGAGATTAAGCTATTGGCATTGTAAATGGCAATGCCATTTATTTATCTGTTTTCAAAACCAACACAAAAATAAAGAATTTGTCATTTACAATGCCAATAGCTCTAACTTTTACAAAGGCGAAACCGTTGCATTGTAAATGCTTGTTTTTCTTGGTGGTGGTTTTCTGTATGCCTGGGTTTTCTCCTCTCTCCTGTTGAGCTTCTATTTCGGTCTTGACCTCCAACTCTGTTGCTGAAGTTTCTCTGTTCTCCTTGTGTCCGCAATGTCTTCTTTTGGTATCCCTCTTCCTTGGATTTAGGCTTTTTCGATTTCCTTCTGTTTCTCTTTCAATTATTGCTCTTATTTATTTTTCTATAGTTTTCCCGATCTTCTATTTTACTCCTCTATCTCCCATTTCTCCTTTCTATACTCTTTGTTTCTTTCACAGTCATGTTGTTTACTCTATTTCTACATGTCATTTTCTCTTCTCTTTATCCTGTTTACAGCCCTTGTTGTTTATATTTCATCTCAATATTCATTTCAGGTCCGTTTTTCTTTTCTTGATTCTTATCTATTCCTAATATTTACCTTGGTTTTTTTTCCTGATATGTGTCATTTTCTATCTTCTGTGTTTTTATTCTCCTATTTTCTTCCTTTCTTCTCTTATATGCATATTTGTTCCTGCATTCTCAATTCCAGTTACATACTGTTTAACTTTATACAGTTATAGATTGTTCATTAACTACATATTTAGTTCTAGGCTATACATGTTTATCTGCATGCATCCATCTATTGTTCATGCTTTACCACATTGTTTTGTTTCCTTATCAGATCGTCTAGTATTATTACTTAGTATAAATATATCTCTTGCTATTGGAGTAATAACTTACTGTGACTGTACTAATTTCTTAATTACATTATGATAGTTTACAATATTCAGCTGATATTCGTTGCTACTTTTGCTTGTTCCCAGCTCTCATTTAAATGCCATCAGCTTGGTATATTATTGGGGCTATTGATATTAATTACTTTTCCTCCTTGTACGGGTCCCTTGCTAGCCTTTCCACGTTCTCCCTAGTATGAAGTTGGTCTTTTTTAGGCCTCCCCTCCTGCTTCTTCTCTCCCTTCTCTCTTTTCTCTTTTCTTCTTTTCTTTCTTTTTCTCTTCTTTGGATTCCCCACATGGATTCTCCCTCTTTGTTCCTTATGTTTTCTGGTTGGTTCCTTGTCTCTGTGAGGTTGGCTGTTTCTCTGTCGTCCATGGCGTCTTTTTTCTATCTTTATGTACTTCCATGCCGGGTTTAAATGTATTATCCCTTAATGTTAAGGGTTTGAATCATCCGGTGAAGAGGTCGAAAATCTTAGATTATTGTAAATCTCTATCTTCTGACCTGGTCCTTTTTCAGGAGACCAAGGTCACTGCCAGAGAGGCGGTGTTTTTGAAGAGGGAGTGGGTTTCGGATGTCTGCTGTTCTGATGCCTCGGGCAAACGGAATGGGGTCGTTACATTAATTTCAAAGAATTCTGGCTTGTCTATACTCTCTTCTGATCATGATTCTGAGGGTCGTTGGTTGTTATCCAAACTGTCGGATGGACATCATGATCTTTATGTGATGAATATACATATACATGAATATATGCTCCTAACGTTGACGATCCGACCTTTTGGAAATCGGTTACCAAAAAATTGAATGACACCCCGCATTCTGGCAATCTTATTGTTGGCGGAGATTTTAATTTACCGATGGATCCTCTTTTAGATAGGAATTCTGCGTTTCAATTTCGCCCTCCTAAATCCCACAAACAAAAGCTTAACATGTGTTCCTTTACTCACCTTCAAGATGTATGGCGTCTTCACAATCCCTCTGGTAGTGACTTTTCTTTCTTTTCTTCGCCTCATTCTTCCTTTTCTCGTATTGATTATCTCCTTGTTCATTCTTCTCTTGTTTCATCTTCCTCTTCTCCGCTTATACATCCTATTTTGATTTCTGATCACGCTGCGGTTACTTTTACGTTATCATCTGTTGCCCCTAAATCACGTGCTCGTTCCTGGAGATTGAATACCGAAGTTTTGCATGATGTTTCTCAGGTTAATGAATTTTCTAAGGCTATAGAAACTTTTTTCCATGAGAACGACGGCTCTGTTTCTTCCCCAATCGTCCTCTGGGATTCGTTTAAATGCACTTTCCGTGGTCAAGTTATTAACTGTATGTCCAAAAGGAATTCTGCTATTAAAAAGGAGCTTACAGATTTATCCTCTGAAATTAAAACTCTGGAAGCCACTTTTAGACACTCTAAGGATTCTTCTTGTTTACAGCTAATAAAACAACTGAAATACAAATATAATACTATTGTTACTAAAAGAGCCCATATTGGAGTACAAGCGCAAAAATCCAAAAAATTATTGTTAAAAAATCGAGCTGGGAAGATTCTGGCGGCTACACTGAAATTCCAAGATTGCTCCTTTAAGTCCTCGCACATTTCTTCTATTACTGACCACTCGGGATATAAAAAATTCCAAACTGATGAAATACTTGAAGTTTTTCGTGATTTTTATAACAAATTATATACTCCTTCTAATCAATCCTCTTTTGACCATTGTCGGGATTTTTTAAAATCTGTTCCGGTTCAGTCGGTCTCTGAGGATGATCGCATTTTATTAAATAGACCAATCTCCCCTGAGGAAATTGTTACCGCAATTAAAGCTACTCGTTCGGGTAAGGCCCCAGGCCCTGATGGTTATCCTATTTTATTTTATAAAACTTTTCTCCCTGCACTTGTTCCCAAATTACAATCTGTGTTTGATTCTTTTCTTAAGGATGGGTCTGTTTCTGGTACTGCTGCTGAAGCAACTATAGTAGTGATCCCGAAAGAAGGGAAAGACCATTCGGATCCCAAAAACTTCCGTCCTATCTCTCTTCTTAACATGGAAGCTAAGATTTTTGCTAAAATCCTGGCCAAAAGATTGGAATCCTTTATCCCTCATCTTGTTCATCCTTCTCAAACCGGTTTTGTAAAGGGTCGTCTTGCGCGAGACAATATACGCACCTTTTGTCATATTCTTGGTGCAGCTAAACGATCTCAACTCCCTGCCTTGGCCCTTGATGCGGAAAAGGCCTTTGACAAGGTCTCTTGGCCGTTTCTTCGGGCTGTTTTATGCGCACACAACCTTGGCGACTCTTTCATTAACATGGTAATGTCCTTATATTCTCAACCTAGAGCTAACATTAGAGTTAATGGTGCTACGTCGTCATTTTTTAATCTTCGTCAGGGCACTAGACAAGGTTGTCCTTTATCCCCACTTTTATTCTTATTATCTATTGATCCTCTTCTTCGATTAATTGACTTACACCCAGATATTAAAGGTTTTTCATTCGGGCCTCACTGTATTAAAACTGCTGCCTACGCAGATGATGATCTTATTTTTTCCGATAATATACCCCTGGCAATACCTGCTATTTCAAATACCATTTCCCTCTTCTCATCGGTTTCAGGTTATACCCTAAATAAGGATAAGACGGAAATGTTCCCTCTGAATGCCTACTGTTTCCCTTCTCATATGGGATCTGCGGGCTTTAAGTGGCAGTCTACACACCTGAAGTACTTAGGGATTTACTTCTGTTCTACCCTTTATGCCACTACTGCCTATAATGAATCCCAGACTCTCCTTAAAGTGCGTCGTCTTTTGGATACATGGTCTCCGAAACATATCTCCTGGTGGGGTCGCCTCCAGACTCTCAAAATGATGATCACACCTATTATTAATTTTGTTTCATCCATGCTTCCGGTTAAGTTATCAGATTACTTTTTTCGCGAAATTGATGTTCTGACATCTAAATTTTTATGGAATGACAAACGTGCTAGACTTGCATACAAATTGTTGCGCCGGCCTTGTGATATGGGAGGTTGCAATTTTCCTGATTGGGACAAATACCAAACTGCCTTTTTAGCCTCTCAAAGTGCCTTGTGGTTCTCTCCTCCATCTCCTCATGTTCCTTCTTGGCTGCTAATAGAGCAGGACTTAGCATCTCCTTTGCCTATTGCCTCTTTTTGCACCACATCTACTTTGCATATCCTGTTTTCTCGTTCTATAATTCTAGATACAATTGCTGCGGTCAGGAAAATAGATAAGAAAGTGGCAATCCCCTTTACATAAAACTAGGTGGACGTCTATTTGGCGGAATTCTAAAATTAAACTCAACATTACTCCCGCCCTCATGTCATACTGGGCAGCTAAAGGGATCTCTCTTGTTAAACATCTTTATGGCGCTTCTGATGAACCATTACCTTTTTCCACCTTGGCTACGAAACACTCTTTAACAAACCTTGATTTTTATACTTTTCTTAAAATTAAAGTGGCCCTTGCTAAGGTACGTCTTCATCCTACCTCTTCTACTATTTCACTTTTTCATATCTGGATTAAATCTGGTCACGTTGCCTCCAAGATTTATAAATTTTTATCATCTGCTTCAATACCCGCACAGACGGTTGCTCAACAAAAATGGTTACACCATTTTGATCATGACATTACGGATCATATTTCCTCAGATACTTGGCAATTGATTGGTAAACTCTCTCTTCGCAATAAAATCGCTCCATCTTTAATGCAGTCTAAATTTTTCTCTCTCAATCTCCTTCATTGGACGCATGTGCGTCTACATTCGCTCAATCTTAAAGATGACAATTTATGTTGGAGTTGTGGATTGTTGGCGGGCGATTTTCAACATATGTTTTTTGGTTGTTCACTGCTTCAGCCTTTTTGGAGCCTCATCCATAAACATCTCTCTCTTATCTTTGGTATTGAGTTCCAACTCTCTTTCCCTTTAATTTTATTGGGACCACTGGCTACCCCTACTCCTCTCCCCTTAGATCCCATGGAAATACAGTTGATGGATCTTCTTCTGACTGTTGCGGTGAAAATTATACTTATGGAGTGGAAATCATTTTCTTCGATTTCCTATCATACATGGTGGGCTTGGGTCTCCTTTTTGCGCAGCGCTCACGTTTCGATTGATCATGCTCATCTCTCTCCTTCTATCTCTAGTGGGGTTTGGAAAGCTTTGGATGATTATATGGATCTGTCATCAAAAGGGTTGGTTGCTCAGTTTCCTTTTTGATTTGTCTGTCTACTTGGTGTCCTATGATTTTGTATGATGGGTTAATCCTGTGGGAATCCTCCTTCTTCTCTTTTCTTCCTCTATCCCCTTTCATCTTTCCTATTGCTCTCTCTTTCTTTTATTCTATTTCCTCCCATGTCTCTATTTCAAAATTTGATAGTGATACTTTTGTTTATTGCTTTGATGATAACTTTTACCTAATCGGTTTCTGTATTATATAATAGGTTACTTTTACTTTTATACGCATTTACTTTGCTTACACCTCATTTTTAGCCCCTGAGTGGGTATTTATCTTGCTTCAATTGTATCACTTTTATTGTATTTTGCTCCTTCTATTCTTTGTCACTTCTTTATAAATAAAATATTTTGAAATAAAAAAAAAAGGCATCTTTATCTAACTCCGACATCTTAAGGTACTGGCAAACAAGTGTCATTCAACCAGTCTTTTGAAGGTTGGTTAAATACGTTAAGTTCAGTTTTCGTTGCTTGGTCTGTTGGAAGTTTGTATATGTTTAGTGTTGGCATAGGTTTTAATTAATGTAACCGGAAAAGTGATTTGGATAACAAAGTGCAGAAGGATCTAATGATTGTGATTAAAAGATTGATCTGAATAACTTCAACAACTTAATATAATGATAAAATATGAGAAATGTATGATTATTATTGCTAAACGTTTTTTAATATTTAGTTATTTAAGAAGTTTTATATAGGCCTGGCTAGAACGGGAGGTATCAAACTGTCTATATATACAGTGTGCCTGTAGGAAAAGGGAGCTAATTTTGAGAACATTGTTGCACTTGGCCATTAACGCCTATTTTCTCGACCTTTTAACATTTGTGTACGCAATGTTAGCGCTTTAAAAGAAAGTGTTAAACTGTTTAGGCACGCTTATTCACTGATTAGGTAAAAGTTAGTCCAAACAGCTTCAACAATTTGTAAAGAATTTATTGTAAATTTCGGGTACTAAATCCTCTTATTTAATGTTTTTTTTTCTTAGAATGAATCCGGCCAACCCGCTGACTGCAAACAACAGTGACAGAGATACTAGAATGGTGTGATTGTGTAATGCATTTTAGCAGACATTTGAATGCCTGCCCAGAATTGTTCAAGAAGTTCATCCTCACTAGCAGGTTCTTGACGTGGCCCATAATTAAAGTACACCATTTTTATTTTAGGTTTGATCTTTTTGGGGACACCTTGAATTGTACAGCGCTAATTTAAATACATCGATGTTCAGGTTTTCAATAAAGCACACTCCTCTCAAGTAAAACGTGGTTACTGTGTTAAATGAGTTTCATTCTAATTGGGAAAGAATACAATCCCAATGAAAGAATAGTTCCCCAACTATGGTTTGCTTTCATTGCGTGTTGACTTTTTTCTTTTTTAAATAATAATGTTCATTAGAATGATAAACACTGCAGATATAGCATATTTGTTGCATGAGTTGGCAATAATTGTATCTTCTGCTTAAGAGGAAGGCATTATAGGAGAGTTTTGGCATAAGGAGACCGGATCAATTTCAAGCTATAAAAAAAAAGAGGTGGCGCCTTGAAGTGGGGCTGAATACATTTATTGGGGGGTCTTCATAAATATTTAGGAGTTCGACTATAAAGTAATAATGCTGCAAACAGTCATTCATTAAATAGTAAGCTGTTATTTTTTCAGAGTGTAAGAAATTGGATTATTATTTGGGGTGGGTGACTACTATTATAAAAGTTAAACTTTCAACACCTTTTTACTTTGAGCCACTCTAAATCATTTCATCTAAGGCCTTTCCTATACGTCATTCAATCTAAAACGAGGCAGGATCTCGTTATTTGTGTGTTATATGCATCCGAACCACAGTACAACTGCAGTGTAGGAAGACACTAGGTGAACGTAAAGTGTCTTCAGAGCGCTTCCTTGGTTTTATTAATAAACAATCAAAATGCACATCATGTAGTACAATTAATACAGGCGTAATTCACTTTCAATATTAAAAACAATTCCTACTTACAGGGTATAGCCGTTAAAAACCCTATTTAATCGGGATAATCTTATTTTTACTGTTCAAAACGGTGCCTTGTCCCCTTGTTGTGTTGGGCCCTCTCTCCAATACTGCTTTCCTATACTATCTTCATGCACATTTCATTTCTTACAGTAAACACTATGATTATTTTAAAAGTAACACACATTTCTTAAGCATTCCAACCATGCAGGTGTTTGTGCCATTCAGAGTGTTTGCCTGCTTCTCTCAGCACGTTTCTTTTCATAACATTGTAAAAAAGCAATTTACCACATTGTCCCTCGAGCTACTCTAATTCAAGCTTTCAGTTTTATACAGCTTCACCCTCCAAGCTTTCTTCGTACTACCCATTTCACTCTTTGTTAATTCACTTCCACCCCCTTCACGTGGTCTGTCTCTGTTTGCGTCCCTACGCGCACCCTCTGTGTTTCTTCCCCTGTTTGAGTCATCCATGTTGCTTCCTCCACCCATCCCGTTCTGCTTCCGCACGCCATCCGTGTTGTTCCCCCACCTGCCATCTGTAATGTTACTCCTACTTGCTATCCATGCTGTTTCCCCCGCACTCCTGGAAAAAGAAAACCTGCATTATCGTGTAGCCTTTTTTTCTGTTTATTAAAACCATTGGCAAAGCCAATAGGTCTTAAAGACAAGACCTATTGGCTTTACCAGTTTTCGTTCTCTTTTAGAGAGCTGGGAGCAGGCATGTCTATGGCAGTGGCTATGTTACATAGGATTGATGTTTACAGGAAGACTTAGTAAAGTTGGGGTAGACACAGGTTAATGCCACAGCTGAAGCCCTGGCCCATTCTACCAATTTCTTCGGGTCAGTTGAACGGTAGGCATTGCTGTCGATGGAGCGGGTGCCAACAAGACATTGGTGATATGGTCAAAAGTGTTGTCAATGATAGTTAGCCTAGAGGGGGAGTGGGGGTGGCTGAGTTTCTTGCCCATGGAACAGCCAATTGGCCACCCTGTTGATGGTTTGGCAGTCTTTAGTTTTAAGATGTACCTCAGAATGTGACTCTGATGGCCTGTCTGGCTTTGTATTCGATGTTTTCATGGACTTATGAGGGTCTTATCAGAAGTGAATGGAATAACCTTTGTTTGTGGCGATTTCTGGTCCTAACACCCTCCTCCAGTGATATTTTATTGAGCTCTCTTACTTATTCTTAATCAATTTAAAATGTATACTATTATGTACATCTTATGTCCTTATTGACAAAGATGGGTGATATGCTTTTTTCAGGGACGACTGAATGGGCAACCGATAGGGATGGTGAGCTTATGTTTCCCCAATTCGAACCAATACTTGTTCCTGTCCTCCGTCTCCATGCTTATTGCCCAGTGGACGGGCATCTGCTGAATACTGGGAGGTGACTAGAAGTGTTT
This sequence comes from Lissotriton helveticus, assembly GCF_964261635.1. Taxonomy (NCBI): domain Eukaryota; kingdom Metazoa; phylum Chordata; class Amphibia; order Caudata; family Salamandridae; genus Lissotriton; species Lissotriton helveticus. The sequence goes on along the minus strand of NC_136061.1, from coordinate 1,910,890,185 downwards.
CCTAGACCCGGCATTGGACAAGTCATATCCCCCTCTCCCCGGTAACCCGCAATGCTAAGGCTCTCACAGACTGGTTGCAGCACTTGTGCCTAGCGGACATATGGCGAGCTCAACACCCTCACGACAAAGAATATTCCATTTTCTCTCTGCCTCATGAATCATATGTCCGCCTTGATTGCATAGTATACTCCACTGACCTCATCACAAACAAAACATGCATACTTGAATAAGATCTTCTCTGACCACAACCCGTTATAAGCAGATTTCCACTGGGACAGTGCCAACACCAGTCCCCACCTGGAAACTTAAACTCTTGTGAATGAAAGATGAAGCATTTAAGACCGTATTGGTAGAGGCAATCACATCACACTATCTATGATGCAGGCTCTGCATCCTTCTCTGTGGTGGAGAAAGTGGTTTTACGTGAGACCTACATCACTATTGTGGTAGGAACCCACCAGGCCATTGGCAGCTAACTCTGTGATGCCGAAATATCATTGCAGATTTGGGAGACCCGGGCCATGACAAACCCTGCACGAAAACATGACTTGCAGAGAGAAGGGGAGGCAAATGTGGCTCTGATGGAGCGCACTTGATGCTTAGACTGGACGGCACATCAATTGCATACACACGCCGAAGCAGGCAAGCTGGGCAGACTTCTATCAATGCTGGTTTGTCACACAGCCTGGGAACCCCAATCCCCACTGTCACTGATGCAGACGGGTAACCACACAACTTGCATGAGACAATAAATGTCCCTTTACACACTTATCAAGCTTGACTGTATCGGTAGGAATCCTACGACCCATCTGACTCCTGGTGCAGATCCCTCGAGGTGGTGTTCTTATCCCAGATACCGCGTGACTACTGATATAATCTAGGATGCCTGATCATGAATGTCTGACTTGTATAGACTACCCCTTGAATTTTGTGCTACATATGAATCCTCCTTAATACCACACATCCTACAGATGCACCACAATGCAAAGAAATGTGGCTCCCTCTTGCTCACTCAACGCGAGGCCCTTATGGGGTTTATTCCAAAATCCTGACGGGACCCTGAACTTCCGTCTTCCTACCGACCAATCTCTCTTCTATCCGTCAATTACAAAATCCTCCATAAAATTATTGCAGACCATATCCGGCCTACTTACCCACACTGGCCCACCCAAACCAAACCGGTTTTATTCCGCTGCTTAATACCTCACTGAGCATCTGAATGCCTCTATCCAGTCAAGGATATAAGCTGCCTCTCCGTAGACCTTGAACAAGCTTTTGATTCTTTACACTGGGATTACATGTTCTGGTCACTTCACAGGTGTGATTTGGCCTGCAAATGCTTGGTTGGATCCTTTATCTCAGCGATGTTTTTCGAAACCTGGGCTCACTTGCCTATACCCTGAACAGCTTCTGAGAGATCTCTGGCTTCTGAATCAATTACAATAAATCTATTGTCTTTCCATTCAGAGAGCATCTCCTGGGAGGTGTGTGCAACTGGGGAATGAGGCTCTGACGTGGGCCCACCGACATTCAAATACCAGGGGGTACAGATTGCCCACAAGGAGGAGGATCTCTTGGAAGCAAACCTTGGCAAAATAGTATGCTCCCTAAAAACCCAGGGGGATTTTTTGATCACCCTGCCATTGTCTGTGGCAGGATGCATCGCTCTGTAAAAAATATTGATGCTATCCTGACTGTGCTACCCTTACTGCTCTACCTTTTCTCCAAACCTCCCTGTTTCAATCCCCACATGCACCCTTCGGGATTTACACTCAGTCTTAAACAGTGATCTGGGGAACTGGATGGAAAAGAGTGGTGCTATGTACTTTGTAACTTCCCCCATCGTACAGCAGACTGGGGGACCCAAACTTCACAATATTATCTCGCTGCCCAGCTCCAAAGGGAGGCCCGTTGGCTGGCTGGACACCACATTGACAAAGCAGGGCTTCCCTGAGCAGCTATCCGCCTGGGCCATCTTAATCACTTATTACACACTGGCCCCCCACTGAGGGGTCAACTTCCACTACCGTTCAGTGATGTGTGAAGCAGGGATTCCCCTATGCCACAACTGTCCGACCCTTCTCCTCACATGTACCACTGAGGGGGTTCCCAATCGGTGGCCGAGTTCTTACAGGCTGCAAACTTGTGGACATTCGTACTCTCAGCGACCTCTTCTCCAAAAGGGCATTACAGTCCTTTTGAGACCTCCCAAGTCTTCGACAACCTCCCCGGCGCAGCACCTTCTTGATTTACAGGGCTTAAGACAACACAACAAAAGCACTGGGAAATCTAGGGACCAGACCAAGACCTGTTATTACATGCCCTACACTCAGTGGGACAAGGCAAACACCTGGTGATGAGGCTATACCGGGCCTCTGCAAGAGACACGCTGACTTCATTGAGCAGCTTGCAATCTGCCAGGGAGGATTTACTGGGACAAGCACTACACGATTAAGAATGGATTAAAGCCTTAAAATATCCTGGTAAGATACCCCGAAATTTCCGCTTTAAATATATATTAACTTTTGTGTCATGATCAAGGCCTACTTGACACCCTACCTCCCCCGACGTTTGCACCGATTCGAACTCCCTAGTCCCTGATGAAGTCACCGCTTTAATACAATACAGCAGATGCAATATACGTATTCTGGACGTGCAGAGTACTGGGAAGTTACTGGGGCATGGTATTGTCAGATATGGCAACAGGAAGGGATCGACTGGACACAACACAACAGTGCCTCCTAGGTATGTTCCCATGCCCCAGAACTAAAACAACAGACCTCTCCCTACTATTTACAAAATGGTCTGTGGTAATGAAGTGGAAATTGCCACAGCGCCCATACCCACCACAATGGCGAGCAGAGATAACCAAACGGCCCTTCTCAGAGAAGAAAGCGATACAAAAGGGGATGATGGACGGAGCGTTTGAGCAAATCAAACACTCACCCCCAGTCAACTGATCTGGGTTTAAACCATCACCATTCTTTAGCCCACTCAGCCACCCCATTTCAGACATGGCTATATGCAAATCAGTCTGACCCTGTGCCTCATGGGAACAGTCCAGCCCGAACTGCCAAGCCATGTCTTCCATGGACCGGAAACAAGCATCCTTTGACCGGTTTCGGATTCATAATCCTCATCAGCCACGCTATCTTGAATCCAGTGGCAAGTGAGCAAGGGACTCACGTCCGAGCATACCCTGCCACACTTAGGGCGAACAAAGTGATACAAAAGGGGATGATGGACGGAGCGTTTGAGCTAATCAAACACTCACCCCCAGTCAACTGATCTGGGTTTAATCCATCACCATTCTTTAGCCCACTCAGCCACCCCATTTCAGACATGGCTATATGCAAATCAGTCTGACCCTGTGCCTCATGGGAACAGTCCAGCCCGAACTGCCAAGCCATGTCTTCCATGGACCGGAAACAAGCATCCTGGGACCGGTTTCGGATTCATAATCCTCATCAGCCAGGCTATCTTGAATCCAGTGGCCAAGTGAGCAAGGGACTCACATCTGAGCATACCCTGCCACACTTAGGGCGAACAAAGCGATACAAAAGGGGATGATGGACAGAGCGTTTGAGCTAATCAAACACTCACCCCCAGTCAACTGATCTGGGTTTAATCCATCACCATTCTTTAGCCCACTCAGCCACCCCATTTCAGACATGGCTATATGCAAATCAGTCTGACCCTGTGCCTCATGGGAACAGTCCAGCCCGAACTGCCAAACCATGTCTTCCATGGACCGGAAACAAGCATCCTGGGACCGGTTTCGGATTCATAATCCTCATCAGCCAGGCTATCTTGAATCCAGTGGGATTCAAGATAGCCTGGCTCAGACGTGAGTCCCTTGCTCACTTGGCCACTGGATTCAAGATAGCCTGGCTGATGAGGATTATGAATCCGAAACCGGTCCCAGGATGCTTGTTTCCGGTCCATGGAAGACATGGTTTGGCAGTTCGGGCTGGACTGTTCCCATGAGGCACAGGGTCAGACTGATTTGCATATAGCCATGTCTGAAATGGGGTGGCTGAGTGGGCTAAAGAATGGTGATGGATTAAACCCAGATCAGTTGACTGGGGGTGAGTGTTTGATTAGCTCAAACGCTCTGTCCATCATCCCCTTTTGTATCGCTTTGTTCGCCCTAAGTGTGGCAGGGTATGCTCAGATGTGAGTCCCTTGCTGACTTGGCCACTGGATTCAAGATAGCCTGGCTGATGAGGATTATGAATCCGAAACCGGTCCCAGGATGCTTGTTTCCGGTCCATGGAAGACATGGCTTGGCAGTTCGGGCTGGACTGTTCCCATGAGGCACAGGGTCAGACTGATTTGCATATAGCCATGTCTGAAATGGGGTGGCTGAGTGGGCTAAAGAATGGTGATGGATTAAACCCAGATCAGTTGACTGGGGGTGAGTGTTTGATTAGCTCAAACGCTCCGTCCATCATCCCCTTTTGTATCACTTTGTTCGCCCTAAGTGTGGCAGGGTATGCTCGGACGTGAGTCCCTTGCTCACTTGCCACTGGATTCAAGATAGCGTGGCTGATGAGGATTATGAATCCGAAACCGGTCAAAGGATGCTTGTTTCCGGTCCATGGAAGACATGGCTTGGCAGTTCGGGCTGGACTGTTCCCATGAGGCACAGGGTCAGACGGATTTGCATATAGCCATGTCTGAAATGGGGTGGCTGAGTGGGCTAAAGAATGGTGATGGTTTAAACCCAGATCAGTTGACTGGGGGTGAGTGTTTGATTAGCTCAAACGCTCCGTCCATCATCCCCTTTTGTATCGCTTTGTTCGCCCTAAGTGTGGCAGGGTATGCTCAGACGTGAGTCCCTTGCTCACTTGGCCACTGGATTCAAGATAGCCTGGCTGATGAGGATTATGAATCCGAAACCGGTCCCAGGATGCTTGTTTCCGGTCCATGGAAGACATGGCTTGGCAGTTCGGGCTGGACTGTTCCCATGAGGCACAGGGTCAGACTGATTTGCATATAGCCATGTCTGAAATGGGGTGGCTGAGTGGGCTAAAGAATGGTGATGGATTAAACCCAGATCAGTTGACTGGGGGTGAGTGTTTGATTAGCTCAAACGCTCCGTCCATCATCCCCTTTTGTATCACTTTGTTCGCCCTAAGTGTGGCAGGGTATGCTCAGACGTGAGTGCCTTGCTCACTTGGCCACTGGATTCAAGATAGCCTGGCTGATGAGGATTATGAATCCGAAACCGGTCCCAGGATGCTTGTTTCCGGTCCATGGAAGACATGGCTTGGCAGTTCGGGCTGGACTGTTCCCATGAGGCACAGGGTCAGACTGATTTGCATATAGCCATTTCTGAAATGGGGTGGCTGAGTGGGCTAAAGAATGGTGATGGATTAAACCCAGATCAGTTGACTGGGGGTGAGTGTTTGATTAGCTCAAACGCTCCGTCCATCATCCCCTTTTGTATCGCTTTGTTCGCCCTAAGCGTGGCAGGGTATGCTCAGACGTGAGTCCATTGCTCACTTGGCCACTGGATTCAAGATAGCCTGGCTGATGAGGATTATGAATCCGAAACCGGTCCCAGGATGCTTGTTTCCGGTCCATGGAAGACATGGCTTGGCAGTTCGGGCTCGACTGTTCCCATGAGGCACAGGGTCAGACTGATTTGCATATAGCCATGTCTGAAATGGGGTGGCTGAGTGGGCTAAAGAATGGTGATGGATTAAACCCAGATCAGTTGACTGGGGGTGAGTGTTTGATTAGCTCAAACGCTCCGTCCATCATCCCCTTTTGTATCGCTTTGTTCTCCCTAAGTGTGGCAGGGTATGCTCAGACGTGAGTCCCTTGCTCACTTGGCCACTGGATTCAAGATAGCCTGGCTGATGAGGATTATGAATCCGAAACCGGTCCCAGGATGCTTGTTTCCGGTCCATGGAAGACATGGCTTGGCAGTTCGGGCTGGACTGTTCCCTATGTCAGACTGATTTGCATATAGCCATGTCTGAAATGGGGTGGCTGAGTGGGCTAAAGAATGGTGATGGATTAAACCCAGATCAGTTGACTGGGGGTGAGTGTTTGATTAGCTCAAACGCTCCGTCCATCATCCCCTTTTGTATCGCTTTGTTCGCCCTAAGTGTGGCAGGGTATGCTCAGACGTGAGTCCCTTGCTCACTTGGCCACTGGATTCAAGATAGCCTGGCTGATGAGGATTATGAATCCGAAACCGGTCCCAGGATGCTTGTTTCCGGTCCATGGAAGACATGGCTTGGCAGTTCGGGCTGGACTGTTCCCATGAGGCACAGGGTCAGACTGATTTGCATATAGCCATGTCTGAAATGGGGTGGCTGAGTGGGCTAAAGAATGGTGATGGATTAAACCCAGATCAGTTGACTGGGGGTGAGTGTTTGATTAGCTCAAACGCTCGGTCCACCATCCCCTTTTGTATCGCTTCTCAGAGAAGAGGCGCACAGAAATTCCCCTTAGCCTCGCACTGGGCTGTGATCCTTCAAAATTTCACAACCCATCCTGACTGACACCAGACTACCCTAGAGGACCCTTGACAATACCAATAATTGCCCGCTGTGGTGTAGGCAGACACACAGCACAACAATCTCCCAACCCCTCACCGTTCCTGCATCAACCAGACATTTGTAGAAGATTACATGATGGCCCCTTTTAGTTATGGTGGGTCTCTGGGCGGACGGGAGAGCGTATAGTCTAGTTAACCAAAACATTTTGTTGTTTGACACAAATGGAGAACAGGCAATCTTGGAGCGCATCTCGGAACACGAGGCCAACACGTCGAGCCCTGAGATCAACTTGTTGAAACCTCCCTGTATCTTCCCCACGCATAGTATTGTCGTTTGGATATATCCATGAAGTGCCATATTGAATATCCATTTAATTGTAATGATGCCTTGAGAGTGTGTTAATAAAAATACATTTTAAAAAACATTCATGTCCACCTTATAGCAAATGATGGACACATTGCAGGTTTAGCTTTCTCAGCACCCTCACCATCCTCCTTCAAATCACCAGTCCCCTGGGACACCCATGACACTTCTCCTTGTGGACCATTACCCCTACTGCCTCCTCCACCACAACTGCACTTGGAAGTACCTCTTCCGACACTTCCACCAGGCCACCCAAAACCAGCTCCAACTTCACAACCTCTTTAACGGACACCAGGGGACTCAGGAGGTAGGACTCGTCAGATTTAGAACAGATGTATGACTTAGAGGAGGAAAGCGAGTTTCTGGAATGAGGTCCAGATAACAATGAGGGTCAATGGAACGAGAAGTGGGAGAACTGTATCCTACCAAAAGAGGGTGGCATTTCCATTCTTGGTCGAAAAGGGCATCCAAGAAGTTCAACCTTCCTGTGGCATCCGAGGAGGCGCAATGCTTCTTACATATCAATGAATAGCCATGTAAAAACCAATCAAATCCACCCCTGTTCTAGACTTTTGGTCTAATGGCCTAAAATTAATGCAGACACTAACTATGGTACAGGGAGCGGTACCCCACCCTAAAGAAAAAGTATAGGCCACCTGAGTCTATGCTAGTATGTCTACCTGGTCACGCCAAACTGGACTCAATCACTGTGGTCATCTGAAACCCGACTCTTGTCATTGTGGTAGCGTCACAAAGGAGACTGAAAAACCCAGTCCACCTTTACCTACCACAGTCATGGATGGCAGGTGAATATACAACCGCAGAGTCAGTTCCAAGGCAGCTACTTTTATCAAAACTGTGAATGCCTTAGCCATTGTTGGCAGATATGATTGTCAGACGTGGCATGTTATGTTTCACTAGAAAAAAGTGGGTGGGGACGCACAGCTTGTTTAATAAAGTCTGTTTATAATTGAAGAAAAAAGTATGTTTGAAGGTGGGGTGCTCCAACCAGGTGGCGTGTCCGTCCTAAAACACGTCTATAAAGTAAATTCAATTAAAGTGTCACCATGTCACCTTGGTGACATCCCTGTATTGTGGGCACACCTTTGGTTCTTGAACAATCAAGATTCCACAAAAGAATGATTTCAGCGGTTTATTTAAATGTCATCATTAGTCTTCATGATGTATGAAATTTTTCCATGCATTTATTTTCATCGTATTTCATATTTCATATTTCAAACTGCTCCATATTTCAAACTGCTCCAATGCATTTCGGGTAGTAAGCCCTTCGTCCGGGAGCTCTATAAGTAATAAAAGATATAGCACTAAGTGTTGGGACCGTACAGCAAAATATAATTAAACATAGCAAGCAGGTGGGGGCCAGTGAGGCTTGTTGTCAGGGTGACCGGCGTCTATGAAGTGCAGCAAAAGGTGTTGATACAGTGACGTGATTCTATAATCTATATCGTGTTCGGTGATATTTTAAGTGTCTAGGCTATATCTTTTATTACTTATAGAGCTCCCGGACGAAGGGCTTACTACCCGAAATGCATTGGAGCAGTTTGAAATATGGAGCAGTTTAAAATATGAAATATGATGAAAATGAATGCATGGAAAAATTTCATACATCATGAAGACTAATGATGACATTTAAATAAACCGCTGAAATCATTCTTTTGTGGAATCGTGCTTGTTCAAGAACCAAAGGTGTGCCCACAATACAGGGATGTCACCAAGGTGACATGGTGACACTTTAATTGAATGTTATCTTTCACCTCATCAAGCTCTTCCCTGAAAACAGAAGAATCAATCAGTAGATTTGTAGAGAGATACTTGTCACCCGTGAAGTTATCCAGGCCCTGGCAGGGTCCAGTTGATTAGCTGAATAGCCAGGTCTTTAGCGACTTTTGGAACTCTGGAAGAGATAGGGAGGTCCATAGATGAAGGGTAGCTCGTTCCATGTCATCGCTGCTAGGCAGGAGAAAGAGTGACCTCTGCATCTGCTACGTCAGATGTGGGGGGTGATGGTTGGAGAACTTCCATCAGCCCACCAGAAAGGTGTCTGCTGGGCTGATGGAAGTTCAAGTAGTGGTTCAAGTAGGCGGGTCCGTAGTTGTGTAGGGCCTTGCATGCATGGATCAGTAGCTTGAACTGACATCTTTTCTATACAGGGAGCCAGTTCCCTGAGGTAGGGGGTGATGTGGGTTTGTCTCGGAAGATCCAGGACATGTCTGGTTGCGGCGTTCTGAATGGTCTGTAGTCAAAGGAGGAGGTGAGCTGCGATCCCTGCATAGACAGCGTTGCCGTAGTCCAGTCAGTTGGAGATTTAGGCCTGGATGATGGTCTGTCTTGAACTTTGGGGTAGCTATTCGATTATCTTATGAAGCATCTGGAGGATGAAGAAGCAGGAGGTGGAAATGGAGTTGACCTGAGTCCTCCTGGTTTGCTTGTTGTCCAGAATGATGCTTAGGCTCCTAGCATGGTCAGTGGGGGTAGGTGTAGGTTCTGGGAGCAACCAGGATTTGTCCCATGGGGAGATTTGGTTGCCGAAAATCAGTAACTCTATCTTGTCCATTTTGAGCTTCAGGCAGCTGTCCTTCATCCAGTTGGCGATGTCTATAATGCTGTGGTGGAAGTTGGACTTGGTGGTATCTTCAGAGAGGGAGAGGAGTTGTGTGTAGTCGGTGTAGGATATGATAATGAGTCCGTGGGTTTTGGCGATGCAGGCCAGAGGTGTCATATAAGTGTTGAAAAGGGTGGGGCTGAGCGAGGATCCCTGGGGTACTCCACAGATGATTTCCTTGGGTGAAGAGGGGAAGGCAGACTTTTTGCCCTTTTCTGGTGGGTAAAGAGATGATCCGTCTGAGAGTAGCTCCTTGGATGCTTATGTTGTGGAGCCTTGTGATGAGTGTGTGGTGGGAGACTGTAACAAAGGCTTCCGAGCGGTCTAGGAGAATCAAAGTTGCGGTCTCTCCTCGGTCAAGTAGGGCTGGGATGTTGTCAGTTGCCGCAATGAGTACCTCTTCGGTGCTGTGGTTGCTACGGAATCCGGATTGGGAGTAGTCGAGTAGTGCTTGAGGAGAGTTGTTTGACAATTTTTCCTAATACTTTGGCCGGGTGCAGGGAGAGTGATAAGTAGCTCTTGAGTTCACGGGGGTCTGCCGATGGTTTCTTTAGTAGGGCATTGACTTCTGTGTGTTTCTGAGTCCTCAAGAAAGGTGGCAGTGGCAATTGAGGTGTTGAACTAGGCAGTGAGTACATGGCATGGCTGATTCTGGCTTTGCCTAGGTTGAAGATGTGGTCAGGGCATGGGTCGGTTGGGCAGAGGAGTCTAAACTGTTCTTAAGGACATTTTCCCAGTGATGGCCAGAGAACAATTTCCAACTGCGTGGAGGATCCCATAGAGAATATCAAGACTGATTTGACACGATCTTTAGGAGATTTGAAACATACCCACCTCAGCTCTCTTGTGGCTCCCTATGGTCTCAAGCCTATAGCGGAGGAGGATTCACTAAATATAGAGGTCAGGGAAGATCTTATCACTCTGGGTAAATGGGATATGATCTGGGTTAATCCTCCAGTATCCAGGGACTGGGCTGCATCAGGGCATCTAGGAAAAAGAGACTGCCAGCCAAAATCTTTTTTTTTTTAAACATATTATTGGATTTTTGAAAAAAACATACAGCACTGGGGATGAGGAAAAGTTATGAGCGTAGTGACACAGCTGACATAATTTGAATAAAATATGAACATCCAACAATTGAGAGATTTGGATATTCGGTTACGAGACCATGTATCGGGCTTAGTGTATTGCTCAATGAGTTGAAGGGAGTTATTTGCATTGTGTGGGGGACAGAACTACGTAACCACGGAGTGGGGACAGTGACAGCGGCAAGGTGTTGACTCAGTGAATCTCAGCTGCGGAAGAGATGTAGGGTATGGGTTGGTACAATATAGCCATTAGTAACATAGCTCATGATTGTGTGTAGGTCACGAGGACGCACGGCGGGGTGTGATAGGGGTTGGGAGGGGGGAGGATGGAAGCGATAAGGTGGAAATAATACACAGGGGGTGACGACTTGGGCGCTTGCTGTGACGTTGCAAGGAGCAACAGGACATGTGTGAATGATCTCATGGAGGCATATGATCACTACTCACTTTCTGTTGGTAGTCCGAGAGTAGGGTGGCCCACTGAGGGGGGCCTCCACATAGCGGAGCGCCTCCTCTTCGATGTGCCCCACTTAAGAAATGCTCCATGCCATGCCTCCACTGGCAGCGGAGTCTGGGAGTGCCAGTGTAGTGGAAGGGTGTGCCTAGCAAGGAGGAGAGCTAGGGCTGCAAAATTATTTGTGTCTTGCTGCGCATGAGGATGCCTAAAGCACGTGCTTCCCACGTTCGCAGGTCTGTAAGGTCTGTAACCTATTATTAGTGTGTTATATATCAAGTGCCGAAATCCACGCAAAGCAGTGCATACCCGGATGTGTTTGAGGTCTGCATCCATAACTTGGCAGCATGGACATGTGGTGTGTGCTTCGGGATAATAGCGGTTTAACCGTGCAGGAGTGAGATTTGCCCTGTGTAGCATGTAATAATGAATGTTTTTGAAGCAGGAATTTCGTGAAACCTGTTGAGGGTGCAACAGTGCTAATTCCCACTCCCTGTCATGTAGGGCCCTGCCTAAGTCCTCCTCCCAATTGTTTGGCAGTGCAGTGAGGGGGGACATCTGAGAGGTCACGGATGGCCTTGTAGTGGCAAGTGATAAGGTGTCTGCCTTTGCCCATCGTGAAGATGGATTGTAGAAGATGGTGGGTAGTTGGTTCAAAATCTTGAGTGACCCAGAAAATGCAGCAGGATTTGAGGAGCTGCTTGTACATCATAACTGCCATGCATGGAGAGCGTTGTCTGTGGTAAGTTGTTCAAAGGAGAGGAGTTGTCCTTCAGAGTAAATATCGCCGATTGTATGTAGGGAGCGTGAAGCCCACACTGTCATGTCTGCTGAGGTGGAAAAACCTGGGGAAAAAAGGGGAACCTACTAGGGGGGAGGTTGTGTGTGTATGATGGTTTGCCGCAAGTTAGACGATGCACTGGAAGCATTCATGCGCACTAGTGTAACCTGTAGGGGCCAAGGGGAGGGGGGCAGTACCCCTGAGAGGAGGGGGTTTCGCAGTGTCGCCGTCTGGATAATTCCCCAGGAGCCGGTGGCCTTCCACCATGTACCGGCCTGCCATCCGGGGCGAGAGCCACTGCAACTGCGCGGCTAGTAAATTTGCTTCAAAGGAGGGAGCACCCAGTCTGCCACGGCCTACTGAGAGATGTAATTTCTTGAGGGCCACGCTGCAATGTTTGGAGCTCCATATTAGCATACCTAGGAGGGAATCTAGGTCCATAAAGAATGAGCGTGGGGGGACGAGAGGAAGATTGGCAAAATAAAAGAGCAGTCTGGGTAAAATATTCATCTTTGCCTGTGCTATTTAGCCAATTGGAGCGAGAGGGAGAGAATGTTTTGTGATTGGATACCTGTCAGGGTCCTACGGAGGTTCCCCTTTTATAGGTCTAAGGGAGCATGATATAGTCGGACACCCAGCAAGCATGGGCACCAGTGAAGTCGCATCTTGCCAAAGGAGATTGTATATGTGTGTTGCGTGGGGGGCAGAGTGGGGAGATTGCTGACTTTGTACCAGCTCACTTGCAGTCCAGGAGCATCAGTGAAAATGTAACTGTGGCGGGGCGAAAGCTGTTGTCGCCTCCTGAAGGTTGAGTAGTAGGTTTCCAGCCACACTCTTAAGGCAACCTAAAAAAGCTTCACTTTTCTGAGATTCACGGCCCAACCAATCCAAGTACCTCCTGTTGCGGGATGAACTTCAGTTTTTTCTCTCTGCTTGGAAAGTGATGAGTGCTGATCGCTGGGTGCTTCAAATGATGCAATCTGTCCACATTTGAGAATTAATACCGAAATCAGACTTTTTCGGCCCAGAAACGAACACTGCAAGAGGAAATTCTTCTTTTTCTGATGGCAACTTTAAAGACAGTCTCAAGATATCAAGAGTTTTACACCAGGTCTTGTTTTGGTCAAGACATAATCGGGACAATTGAGGCCAAGACTGGACCTTCTGGAATTAAACAACTTCCTGAAGAAAAACCATCCTTTCGAATGATTACTCTCCAGAAGCACTTCTGCAGCTTCAGGACGGAGATTATATTATCTCCTTAGTTCTTCCCGAAGTGTATTCCCACATTCCAATAAGCATGTTATGTTATGTTAACAAGTATTTAATGAGCGTGCGTACACCCTTGGGTTTAATCGCGCTGAGAGGAGAAGGCTGTTATGGCCAGAACGCTTAGCCAGCCGCTTGCATTTTCTGAAGCTGATAAGGTCTTTGCAGCTTCGGAGTGCCAGAGGCAGAAAATTCCAAAGTTTTGAAGCCAGATGGGAAAAGCTACAGCCATGCAGACATTTCCGTCTAAAAGACGAGGTGGTAAGCAGAAGGTGGTGGGCTGAGCGTAGGCAGCGCCTCGGGATGTATTTGGTAAGCCGGCTGCTGATAAATTTAGGGTAGTTGCCGTGCACAGCTTTGAAGGCCAAACAGCCAGTCTTAAAGGACACTCTGTGGGCCAATGGAGTTGAGCAAGGCAAGAGCTGGCCGATGACCACTTAGGAAGTTTGAATATCAGTCTGGCTGCTTGATTTTGGACGATTTGAAGCCTTTTTAGCAGACCAGCCGGGAGGTCAAGGTAGATGGAGTTGGAGAAGTCGAGCCGTAAGAGTATCAATGCTATTACCGCCTGAATCAGGGCAGAGTGAGTAAGCAGATGGGCAATCTTCCTTATTTTCCGTAGCTGATAGACGCTGGGAGAGATCACAGCGCCCACCTGCCCGCGAAGCGAGAGGTCGGCCTAAATGATGATCCCCAAACTTTTCACGGAGGAGGAGGGGACCGGGGGGAGCCCGAGTTCAGGTGGCCAAAAATGCGGGCCCCAGCTGGACTTACTATTACCAGGCAGGACCAGCTCAGTCTTGCCTGGGTTAAGTTTCAAATGATTTATATCCATCCAGCGCTGAATGTGGAGTAAGGTGGCCTGAAACTCGCTTACGGCGTTAGGGGAGCTGAGGGAGAACATGATCTGGAGATCGTCGGCATAATTGAATAATGTAATGTTTCTGATTTTGAGTGAATGAATAAGAGGTCTGAGGTAGATATTAAAAAGCAGCGGGGACAGAGAGGAGCCCTTTGGGACCCCGCAGGTAAAGGAAGTTTGGGAGCAGTAAATTCTCCAAGCCTGACTGCCTGGGTACGGTCTGCGAGGAAAGATTTAACCCATTCTAAGGCGGCTCCTCGCAGGCCGGCCTGCTCGACACGGTTAAGAAGGATGGTATGGTCAACCGTGTCGAACGCGGCCAACAAGTCCAGGAGCACCAGCACTTGATGTTCACCTCTGTCTGCGTTGGCCCTCATGGTGTCCATTACCGCTAAGATCACAGCCTCCGTGGAGTGTGCTGGGCGAAAGCCAGCTTGGTTTGGTTCTAGTTAATCCGAACGTTCAATGAAGTTGGACAAACAGCTGGCCACGTGGGCTTCCAAGACTTTAGCGAGGAAGGGCAGGAGGGAAATAGGACGGTAATTAATAGGGTTACTGGGATCCGCCTCAGGCTTCTTTAGAAGGGGGGCGACCGTGGCGTGCTTGAAAGCACTAGGGACCATGCCTTGGGACAGAGACTCATTAAGGAAAGGAAGCACGCTCTGGGGCAAAGTGGTAAATATGTCTTTGGTGACGTACGGGGGACAGCAGTCACCGGGGGAACCTGATTTGACACGAGTCATGTGTGCTGCTAAGGTTTTAGTACAGATGGGTTGAAGCGTATCTAGTGTGCTTTGGTTACTTGCAATGTCTTGTGGAGGTTCCCAGTTAGAGGTGTTGGGGAGAGTAGCTTTAATGGCAGAGATTTTATCGAGGAAAAAGTTATTTAAAGAATTACAGCGCTCTTCAGTAGGAGTCTGTGTCAGCGTGGTTCTGGTGTCGTTGCGCAAGTCGTTAACAATTTTAAAGATCACTTTAGAATTATTGGGGGCATTGAGTAATTTAGAGGAAAAATTAGCTGCTTTAGTGGAAGAAATAGCAGTTTTGTACTCTCTACGGGAAATTACCGAGTTCCCTGTCTTTGCCAGAGTAGCTAGATCTCCATTTCCTCTCAGTATGGCGCAGTGCAAGATTTTGTTGCTTAAGGTCCTGAGAGAACCATCTATGTGCCTCCGAGCGGCGAGCGCGGCCACATTTCACTATGGGGGCATGAATGTTACTAGCCGATATTAGCCAATCAGCAATTTTTCCCTCCATAGAGTTGACATCGCGACAGAAGGAGGGGGCTGAGTTCCCCACGGTTTTAATGAAGTCGGGTTTATTTAAAGAGTTCCAGACAGTAGCTCTGATTCACTTTTAGGGGCAGCAGTACCAACTAAAGTCTCCTCCACCCTATTCAGTCTGAAATCAGCACCCCATATTTTGTACAAAAGTTCTTGGTGCCTGTGGCCGCCTTCCTGCGCATATGGGTTCACCAATTATATTTATACTTATAATTATCAGAGTTTCATCATTGGAAAAGGCTTGTGTCTCCAGAGCTTCTTGAGCCAGCCTATTTCATAAACTGGGACTGACTTAAAACATCCAGAATTCTTCCACTCACCCACCGAGTCACTAAACTCAGAGTTGAAAAGCAATATGGGGGAAGCCTTCCCTTTCATAGAGCATTAGGAAACCGAAAACAACAGCAAAGGCGTTTTGCTTTAAAAAAAGACGGTTTCTGTTACAACGTACAGGTTCCTGTTGGTCCTCCTGTTATCCTGCATCAGATTAATACCTGACTGCATATTGCGGATGAGGCTTATACAACAGGAGTTGGATCAGCAATAGAAGGGAGCAATCGGCTCATGGAACGACATGGTACAAGTCACAAAAAGACTCAAGACAGTCCTTGCTGTAATGGAGGTTTCCATCAAATCTCAGTGCAGGTCTCTCATTCCATTCTTCCGTGGACAGAATCATGATGACTACAGATGCGTCAATAAAAAAATTGGGTGACTTGCATGCAAGAGCTGTCAACAAGAGTCCTCTGACCAAAAGTGGAGAAAGCACACCAAATAAACATCCCGGAGCTTCGAACCATCAAACTAGGACTTGTTTCTCCTGGGGTTAGCGGGACAAGCTGTGTTGATCAGGACGGACAACACAATATTCATGTTTCACATTGCAATACAAGAAGGATCAAGGCTCCATTCGATATCAGCGGAGGCACAGGTGCTGTGGGATTGGGACATTGCCAGCAGAGGGGATACTGTAGTGGGGCGTCTCCCAGGGTGCCAAAACAACCAAGTGGATGAGCTCATTTGCAGCCTTTCATACTGCCAGGAGCTGGAGCTTTATCAGATTAGATCAATCTTTCTGAAATGGGAACAGCCAACGATAGAGCAGGTTACAACCCTGAAGAAGAAATGCCAGTACCATGCCACCACAAGCAAGGCGACAACTTCCACACTGTATGCCGGAGTGCCTTTACAAGAGATCTGGCATGCAGCCATGTGGAAAAACAGGCACATGTTCATCAAGCACTACTACCTGGATGTGAATGTTTCAGCCAACATGGCAGTAGAATAAGCAGTTCTACACAACCTGTCTCAGTAAAGTGAACCTGATTCCCGCTTTATTGAAAGTTTGTCCTGCTTGCTACTCTGATTCAAACATGTGAATCTATAAAATATACATCACTGGAGAAGAAAGGACTTCCTTTCCTGTTGCCAGTTCTCCTGCGTTGGTATTTTCCATGGGTTCGCAAATGACTCTCCCTTAACCCCGGTCAGAGGATCACTTTTCTGCATATACACTTCACACTTGTAATGCAGAATCTAAGCTGTGGTGACATCTGGGTGGTTAGAGAGCTCAGCACTTGCAACTCATTGGCTGATGCTTGGGTTCTTTCAAATGAGGTTGATGTGCTACTAAGCAAACTATGTTGTTTGGGCCTATGGTCAGCTTAACACTGCTTACTGTTTTTTAACCTCTTCCATGCGTCGGACGTCCCACGGCCATCCGACGTCACGCTGGGTGTGTGCGGTGGACGGGCAGGGGGCGTCCGATCTGCAGCGTGTGGAATTCGCCCCCACCGCGGGGGAATGTGCGCCGCGGTGAAGTGGTTAAAGTTGCCATGGTTTCCCAGCCTGATGAAAGGGAATGATTTAAGCATGTGAATCTATAAAAGATACTAACACTGGCGAACTGACTTTCTGGTAAGAAGCTCTTTTATTTTTCCTTTCTACATCTCAATTTATTTAGTGTCTGCTCCCTCCCCTTTCCTTTTAGTCCTATTTAACCCTTTCAGTTGTATGTTCTTTCTTTCTCTTTCTTGTTCTTTCATTCTCCTCAAATTTTCTTTTTTGAATTCTTTCTTTCCTTGTTTCCAACTTTGTTTCCGCATTATTTATGCTTAGTTTCATCTTAACTTCTTTCACTCTTCTTTACTCCCTTATTCCTTTCATTTCATTCATCATCTTCTTTCATGCTTTGAACATTGAATTTTTCTTTCTCCACTCTTCCTTCTTTCTGCTAGCCACTCTTTTTCTTCTTGCCCATCATCTTTTTCTTTCATCTTTACTTCTGACTTCCTGTACTACTTCTCTTTCTCTCTGCTCCTTTCGTCCTTACATTGTTGCTATTTTTTATCATTACTTATTTCATATTTCTCTTTCATACTTTTTAGGTTTTGACTAGCGATGCATGCGTACGAAGTACGCATGCGCTAGCAAAATCTAATGATATCCTCTAATCCTCTATGTGGGGTCGGGTATCTGCCCCCTCCTCCCATTGGCTAGCTCCATAAATGGAGGCTAGCCATTGGTAGAGGGCTCTGTCTGTCAATCCCAGACCAGATTCGGGGGCGTTCCCGAGAATTTTTCCCTTTTGGCTACGTCACGCGACGTCAGCCAAAAGCCGGGAACGCCCCCGAATCTGGTCCGGCCGGGCCGTGCTTGCTGCTGTCCTGCCTTCCTCCGTGTCCCTCCTCCCGCCGTCCCCCCTCCCCCCCTCCGTGTGCCCGTCCCCGCTCTCCGTGAGCCCGGGGCACATTCTTGTTATATATATATGCCCCCACAAGTACATCAGCTGGCTATAGGAAACCGAACACTCAGTTCTTTTGTGACACTATACACGCTTATTTCAGTGTTTCCCTGGTATGAGATTCGAAGCCTGGTACGAAGACTGCACCGAAGGGTCCGCCTGCTGATTGGCGGCTGACCCGGGAAAGCCGCGCACTGATTGGGCCTTGGCGGAGGGCTCGACGAGGAAGTCGCGTCCTGATTGGCCCAGGAAGCGCTGACGTCAGCGGAGGCTCGCCGAAGGGCCGCGCTGGGATTGGCCCAGCCCCCGAAGCAAGACTCCGCTCCTAGGAAGCCGTCGCCGGAGCTCCGAGGCATCTGCCCCTGCCCCCGGTGAATGCTGATCAGAGTGTAGCTTATTAATGCTTTAATAAAAAAACGTCCAATTTCTTGAAGGAAAAAAAAAAGAGAGAACAATCCTGCACCAAAGCAAGAGATGCACTTCCTGCTGCTGCATTCATAAAGCGGAAAGCAAACACCAGCCCATCGTTGAAAAAAAGATATACTTTGCAGCGAAAAAAGTGCTTCACCACCATAAGTCCACACCACAACTGGATGGAAACATAAGGAACCCTGAAAGAGTACTATTTGAGAGGAAGCAAAGGTGGATTCACCACCTCTACACCCATATCCAGGGCATGAGCGAGGATATTCCACGGGTCTCTATGAACAGATAAAGAGTGGTCCTGCTGCTAGCACCTTTAGTGGTCAATCACGAAGCTAGCAACCACTGAAGATAAAAAGAGCAATTGACCAGGACAGCAGTTTTGTGATAAATGATGTATGGTGAGATACAAACAATGGAAGTGCAACAAATGGAATGTTTCTGGTATACAACCCATACTTAGACGTATTGATTAACATATGTGAGGAATTACTGTGCAAAGTGCTTATCAAAGGAAGTAACTGCAGAGGTGTTATAAGTAATTATCTCAGTGCTCTAGTAAATGACAATAAATAAATAAATCACCCACTAACTACAGCAATAATAACTCATTTGGGCTAAAAACGCAGAGAGGCAACATAATCACAGACCATCCAAACTCCTAATAAAATTCGCCGTGTGAGACGAGGGGGCAGATCTTTAAGTCCAATTACCTCTGAAGCTCAAAGTGCTTCTGCGGGGGTGTGGCTGGCTATCAAGGTAGGGGCGGGGCGGGGCTTTGGGCCGTGTAAAAGGAATCGAAATCGTGAGGCGCACGGTGACTCCGTGCGAGTTGGCAGGTTTGAAATCGAAAGATGTTGGTTTGCGTCGTTATATGGTATGACTGGGGCAGAGGGAGTCACGTGACCCGGAAGACGCCACGGACCAAGAAATAACACGGAGATGAGACCTTTTATGAAGTATGTCCCAATTAGGAGGAGCTGTATAGTAACACACCTCAGCCTATATTTTCCTTTTTTTAAACAAACTTAACTACATTGGTTTACCTTGGGTTCTCTCTGCAGTGTGTGAATAAAAGGTCGATACCTCCCAACATTCCTATGCAGCCCGACACAAGAAAATACGAAAGCTTTTGTGCGTTCTGGCTCTGCATCTGCATGCTGCAAATTCACAAAGGTTGAATCGGCACCCGGATTACTTTAAAAAAACGTTTTGGGATACACAGACACGTCATGCTACGAACGATTGCATTACATCAGCATATTCCATTTGAGTAAGTAGTAGCCTTTCAGAACAAATACTAAATGAGAGAGCATGGTGTATTCCACATGGTACAAAAATTTTTGTTGCAGTGTTCACTTGATAAGTCGCAGAAAACCGAATAATAGCTGTGATGGCTAGCAATATGAATATCTTTTTTCTCTTAACCTCAGAACTCGTTGTAAAGGATGTGGCACTGAGTATGGGGCACAGCTTAAATAATTTCAAATGCAGTTGCAAGTAGGTTTTGGACTACTCGATCCTGATGAAAGGCAATCAACCAGTAGGCCGAAATATGTAGACCTTAGATGCAGGAATAGATTATTTCCCACATTACCATCAACCCTTGGTTTTAACCTTGGCAGGGAGGCCATAAGCTCGTTCAAAACATGGAGTGATATTGTAGGACACCCAGAGGCAATTTTAATGATAGATCCCTCCAGTAGACAATAAAGAGATCCCTCGAGTTTCAAGGTTAAGCTCATCCAGATACCTCTATGATTCAGGGAAATAACTCGATAATGAAACATGCTGTGAGGGAAACCACAGTGAGCAAGAGCCCTGATAAAAAAACAAGAGGATTGTTTGGGAGCGTACATGCTAGTGACTGTCCCCCCAAAAGTGTCTGTTAACTCCCCTTAGATCCATTGGCAATACAAAATGCTGCCTGGCTTTGCAAAGGTCCAGGAAGGGACACTGAACGTTTCACCTAACCTCACCCCATTTTTAGGTTTTGCCTAGCCAATGCTTACGAAGTAAGCATTCGCTAGAAAAAACGTAATGAGTATAGTATAGGGGTTGGAATCCGCCCCGTCATCCATTGGTTAGCTCCATAAATGGAGGCTAGCCATTGGAAGACTGGCCTGTCCATCAATGCAGGACCAGATTCGGGGGCGTTCCCGAGAATTTTTGGCTTTTGGCTACATCATGCTACGTCAGCCAAAAGCCGGGAACGCCCCCGAATCTGGTCCGGCCGGGCCGTGCTTGCTGCTGTCCTGCCTTCCTCCGTGTCCCTCCTCCCGCCGTCCCCCCTCCCGCTCTCCCCCCTCCCGCTCTCCGTGTGGTCCTGCCTTCCTCCGTGTCCCCCCTCCCGCCGTCCCCCCTCCCCCCCTCCGTGTGCCCGTCCCCCCTCCCGCTCTCCGTGAGCCCGGGGCACATTCTTGTTATATATATATGCCCCCACAAGTACATCAGCTGGCTATAGGAAACCGAACACTCAGTTCTTTTGTGACACTATACACGCTTATTTCAGTGTTTCCCTGGTATGAGATTCGAAGCCTGGTACGAAGACTGCACCGAAGGGTCCGCCTGCTGATTGGCAGATGACCCGGGAAAGCCGCGCCCTGATTGGGCCTTGGCGGAGGGCTCGACAAGGAAGTCGCGTCCTGATTGGCCCAGGAAGCGCTGACGTCAGCGGAGGCTCGCCGCAGGGCCGCGCTGGGATTGGCCCAGCCCCCGAAGCAAGACTCCGCTCCTAGGAAGCCGTCGCCGGAGCTCCGAGGCATCTGCCCCTGCCCCCGGTGAGTGAAGGAGCCGACTGGAAGATCGGCCTGCTCCCGGATGAGTGAGGGAGCCTGAAGGAAGGCCCGCAAAGCCAGGACGAGAACGGGGCGACCGGAGCCTGCACCGAGCGTGGCAGTTGTCTTTGTTTTCCGTCAATGGAATGCTTTAGTCGGCTGTCATGTCCTCTCCATGTTTTCCGTTACTCCGTGGTGTTGTCTTTGTTGCCCTTGTCTCATGTCTTTTTCATGTTTGTTTCACGTGTTTCTGTGAAGGGGTTGAATTTCCGATCTAGGCTGGCACCACTGCCCTCTTTTGCTGTCGCATCCCTATGCCTTGTTGATCTGGTGTGTGGGCGTTCGTTTCCTGCCACACAGCATCACTTTGGTGTGTGTCTCCGGCCCCGTTCCCGCCCCCCTCCCGCTCCCCTCCCGCTCTCCATGTCTCCGGCCCCGTTCCCGCCCCCTCCCGCTCTCCGTGTCTTTGTTTTAAGGATTCTGTGTAGGGGTTGAATTTCTGATCTAGGCTGGCACCACTGCCCTCTTTTGCTGTCGCATCCCTATGCCTTGTTGATCTGGTGTGTGGGCGTTCGTTTCTTGCCACGCAGCTTGACTTTGGTGTTACTTTCTCAGTGCTGTGTGAGATGAAATCATGTGGAGAATTGATTCGTCAAGGCACGTCTCTTTCTATATCGGGTTCTTCCCCTATCTCACTTGTTTAACATGTCTGTCCTATGTGCCACTTGCTGGGACTTAACCATATCTGGAGGCAGGGCACTTTTGTACTATCAGCAATGTTCCCCTTGGAGGTGGGGAAAGGGGCGAGGTGGGAGGTGGGAGGAAAGGGGGGCGGGGTGTTGGCTAGCAGGTCCAAGATGGCGGATGCACCCTAGGCCACGAAGCACCGCACTGCTGCCCCTTATCCGACATTAATCCTGGCAACCAATACACCTCTGAAGCACCTGTGTCCCCGGTTTTGACTTTGGAGTCACCCTGCAGCTGAAGCAGTTACTGCGATGCTGCTTAATGTTGGCAAGCGGACTATTGCAGAGACCCTAATCAAGGCCTGCTGCCACAAGGTGTCTGGCTAGGGACAGCTGGCGGGACCAGGCGAACGTGGCACATCACAGGCCCTAACTTGCTCCCTGCCAGACCACGGAGGAGCCTACTGACCAGAGTCTAGGTGCGGAGAGTTGTGAGCACCGTGAAATATATCCCTGCCCACTGCTGTGCCTGAGGCCCGGGACACTCACCATACACACTACTCGAATCAAATGACTATCCAACCGGTGTCCCGGCGGGGACGCAGTACCTACGGCGCTGCTACACCACCGGGCCCCTTTTCTTCTAGCATCTGTTGCGGGGCACCTCGCCCTGGGAGAGGTGGTTCAGGGAGTAGGGGCGGGCGTCCCCAGGTGCGGCTCCTGTAGTCTAGGGGGAGACCCCTACAGCTCTGCTGGGGCCTACCTGCTCTGCTGGCCGTGGGCTGCGTTGCTATCTTGCTCCTAGGCGGCCTTCTCAGACAAAGCGGGCACTGGCTATTTCCGACTGCCCTTCCTGGTGCCTGCTCTGCGCCTTGTTGCCTACCTACACAGTGGAGACTGTCCGGTCGCTGGATCCCTGGGAGCTGTGCTCAATGGCCCATGACCAGAAATGTACTGCCACTGGACTCTGGCCACGCAGAAAAGCCCCTCCCCACCATCCTTACTTGCCGCACCGCCTGGCCTTCTCCAGTCATTCCTGTGTGGGGGGGGCTCGCAGTGTGGGGGGGGGCTAGCAGTGTGTGGGGGGGGCTCGCAGTCTGTGGGGGGGGCTCGCAGTGTGGGGGGGCTCGCAGTGTGTGGGGGGGCTCGCAGTGTGTGGGGGGGCTCGCAGTGTGTGGGGGAGGCTCGCAGTGTGTGTGGGGGAGGCTCGCAGTGTGTGTGGGGGGGCTCGCAGTGTGTGGGGGGGCTCGCAGTGTGTGGGGGGCTCTGTGTGGGTGTGTGTGGGGGGGGCTCTGTGTGAGGGGCTCTGTGTGGCTGTGTGTGTGGGGGGCTCTGTGTGGGTGTGTGTGTGGAGGGCTCTGTGTGTGTGTGTGGGGGGGGCTCTCTGTGGGTGTTTGTGTGTGGCATTTGCGAGAGATTAAGCTATTGGCATTGTAAATGACAATGCCATTTATTTATGTTAAAAAAACATAAATAAAAATGTTGTCATTTACAATGCCAATAGCTCGAACTTTAACAAAGGCAAAACCATTGCATTGTAAATGCTTGTTCTTCTTGAATCTCCTTTCTCCCTTTATTTTCCTTTCTTTCATCATCAACTTTCTTTTCTTGTATCCTTTGTCATCCTTTATTTCAATTCTTTCATCAATACTTTCTCTCACACTCACTCCCTTTATTTGTCTCTGATATTGTTTATGTTCCTATTTTCATCATTTGGCTTTCTTTCTCTGCCACTGTGTTTGTCTCCGTTGGTATCCTGCAGCCTCCACCCTTCACGCTTCAGCTCATTTTTCTATTCTCATGCAGTGCTATTGAGAAATGTTTCCGATCAAAGATGTAATGTGACATTGAAGTGCAAGAGGTAATGATGTGGGCCTTGTGGTAACCCCAAACAACTGCCGGAGAGAGGGCTACACAACAGCCTAGTCCCTGTGCTTTGCCTTGTCTGCGTGTCTCAAGGAAGATGACAGTGCTGCTGCATTCGCTATCCCTATTCTGTATGTATAGCACTGTTTTGTGTACTCTTCATGTTGACAGTAGCCTGTGTGATCTGGAGCTGCCAATCTAGACAATTATGTTGTGACAGAACCAATCAAATGCAATGCTATTCACGTTTACGTGGAATATGAGGTTATTGATCTGAATTGATGGTTAGTGGTACCTAAGGTGACAGAGATTAAGTAGGACCAGCGGCTCCAGGAGAGGGGCCCTGCTTTATGATGAAAAAGATGCTGTCCATAACTTATTTGCTATGAAATTGGTACTAATGTAGGATATAATTGGTTAACTTGATCTTTTAGTTGAATAAGGACTGCTTACGTACCTATAATGTAGAACAATATCAGGTTTGTTATAGGCCAGTGGCTGGCCCCGTTTTGAGGGTTGAATTTTTTTTTTTCATTCAGCAGGTAGATATTTTCAATTCAATTGCATCAGGTATAATCCATAGTGTGAGAAATGCATTGACTATGTAGAGGGATGTGAGTGCTTGTTGAAAGGAGGTGAGAGCATGTCTTCTCATTATACGGAAGATTTGTGGGCGGTAACGTTGCTAGTATGTTCCTTGTAATGAGACAATTTTATGGCGGTCCTCTTGAGTGTATTGTATAAAAGGATGAGCGAGACAGCAGGAGTTCACTTTGTGCTATTGAGGTCTAGCTAGTTGTTTTGGTGAATGATTGATGGCATTGCATCTGACAATTGATAATATTATTGGGGTCTAAGATCAACTTAAGGCAATGCTTGATAGTTTTGATGATGGCCTTGATGGGTTTGAAGATGCAGCATAATGCATGACTTTTTGGAACGCTTCCAGGGGTGACACCAAGACGCCAGAGGGAGGAGCCTTGCAATCACTGATCCGCCGTGATCCTGCTCCCGACTGACTACTGGCCCCAGCCGCAGCCTGTAACCGCACCATACTGGTACCCCACACCACAAAAGGTGCAAGCCTCAACTCCCCTAGATCCGCCCGCTGCCCACCTCTCATTCTTCCTGCCATACCCCTGAGACTGGGCGGGGAGCCTCCCAGGGAGAGGGATTGGCTTCTTTCCTGTCTTGAGGGCATCGTGCGGGGTCATGCTCCTGGGCTGCTTCCTGACTGAGGGCTCAAGGCTTAGGTCACCCAGTGTGAGTCTCTTCTTGGGCCGAGGGTGAACCGTGGAGGAGGCGAGGAGTGGAAAAGTATCAAACTCACTGCATGTGGGAAGTGAGCTAGGTGGCTGTACTCGCCCACTGTGAGTGTGAGCGCGGGATCCAACGGAGGTGACCCAAATGGGACTGGATGCAGCCTATGGGAGTTCTGGCGAGTACCAGACTCAACCCCCCATTTTCGCAGCCTCGCTGCCTCCTTTCCAGCAATATAACCATTGCCTGCAATTGGACTAGAAAACAGACTCCTCAACGGGCAGGTGCCCCATTCATTCTTATCAGCCCTAATCCCCCATCATCAGCCTTGGACAGCAGTGTAATGCAAAGGAAGAAACAGCAAAACAGAGGGGAGGCATGAGAGGTGAGAAGCCTTCTCGCGTCAGGCCGCGTCAGCGAGCAGAGCTGAGGAGAAGCGGTAGAAAGGTGCACCTTCGATACCTAGTCCTGTATCTGGTCCTGTAGCTGAATAGCAACCTGCAGAGCCTTCTTGAAAAAGGCAGATCTATATAACCAAAAAGAAAAAAAGAGACCTTGCCCAGAACAAAAATGCTGTCTCGCAAAAAAGATCAAGCAGATGTATCACTCTCCTCGCCCTCTTTGTCTCTGCCCCCAACCTTCTCTACAATTCCCGTATCAGAGACAGACAACTTGGGGGTGAAAAGGAGGTGCCTAAGCATAACACCTACGACCAAAACACCTACCCAAATGGATCAATATGGCCGTTCCTTCACAAAACTATTAATCATGTATCACTGGGATCAGTCAATACTACCACACTGTCCTCAGCGAGCCTATACATGAGTTCTCGAACTACCCACCAAGAGACCCCGTTATCCACGGGACAAGAAACCTGCTGATCAAATTCATGCCCAAGGCTGAGCTTGGAGGAGCCTGAAAATGAGCTGTTGTTCCAATACCATTCACCCCTAAGTAATGCCGAGGATCATAAATGGGAAAACGTCAATAAAAGGCAACAATGGGTCAGTGCTACTCGCTCCATCCTCCTGGTTTTTACAGAAGACCCAACAACAGAAACCAGGCAAAACTAGCAAGGCTGAGCTAGTGACTGGGCCAGTAACAGGAGTGCAAGACCGCCATGGCCCCCCAACAATCTCGCCAACACCTGAAAGGAGCGATAGGAGGGAAACCATAGAACCAAGAACTGGACAATCTCTTGAACCGTTTTCTCTCTACAATCGAGGCTCACCCAATCCCCCATGTTCATTAGGGGACAAACGGACAGGGGTACTGGTCTATCCCAGGTCATTTTGCCCCCTGTCATTAGCCACACGTTAGTTCCCATCAGCGCCTCACAGGGCACTATTGCCAGGGTGCTTCTCTGGCAATCGAAAAAGAAGGAGCTGTAGATTGACCTAATAAATAAAATCATTGGAAACCCACCTGGCTGGCCTGGGGTCCAAAATAAGCTCTCTGGAGGGGCAACTAAGGGCTTCTGGGGAGAAAAAAGTACCCCCCATAATAGACAAACTAAGCTCCCTGACAGAAATGTTCAGCGCCTCAGTGGAAAGTGCAAAGAATAATGTATGGAGGGTCTGTACAAACAACTAGGAAGCAATTTTAACCATGAATGGACTAGTTGTCTTATCAAATTGCCTCAAGGCACAAGCAAAAGTCACAGCGGTGTAACCTGGTCTAGCGAGGGAGACTAATATTTAACTAACAAACTCTTTTCATCCCGCAGAGAAAGAGACCATTCTGATCCAGTTCACCTGTGGCATGTCTGGGATGGACTGCTGAACAACATGAGGCTTTCGTGAACTTGGTTCCCCCAACGCCTCCAAAAAACACCTATCTTTCTAGGAGCACAAAAAAGAGATAAAAAAGCAGATTAAGAAACAACGCTTCTTCAAAAGGAGATCTCTGACTTTAGCGGCACACATCACCTCTGCAGCACAAGCGGGGCGATGTCCAACAAACCTCTACCCTATATAAGGTCCACAAAGAAAGCTAAATATTGCGGCCCCACAGGAAAACGGTGCCACTGGAAATAGCTCGGCTGTAATAAGTAAGAATAAGGATAGTGTGAGGACACTAGTCAGAGTTCCATCAAACAGCAATCAATCTGAACATGAAGGCAAAGGGCCACAGTTGAATACAACCAACGCTAGGGCACTCATGGTCTGCTCTTCCTCTGTCCCGGGGAAACGGACAGAAGACATGGCCACGCAGTCAGACTGTCCATATTTTGACTCAAAAGGCAAGCCCCAACATGGCCAAGAGCATGGGGGACTGCCATGTAGAAGAGAGACCTAGGACTCTTAACGCCCATACAGGCCAGGGCCAAAAACTAGGGACCCCAAGAGGGTTTCGATCTGGTTTTGATATCTCACTACTGGCAAAGGGCCCAAACGACACACTCAATAGAGGAAATCTCCTACTTCATCATATCCCTTCACTGAAAGACCTCGCCTCGGAGGACCTAGCATGGGTAAGGTTTGTTTCCTTGATCACAAGTGGAAACATTGAAGCCACCTTAACTTGGAAGTGGAAGGAACATATAGATGCTGTCCTGGCCGAAAAGATAGTTTTTGAGGATTGGGAAATTGAACTCCTAGAGCCTCAGACACCGAAATATCCATACGTCCTATTACCACTGTGCCATCCCAAACAAATAGGAGCATATGAAGGGGCACGACAGTGTGCTACAATGAAACAGCCCCAGGAATCTCCAAAAATGCATCCACTCTAATAATATTATGTTCGCAATATCAGAGGTATGTGTGCTGCGAAAGAGCAAGCAAGGGGCAGAAAGACTGCTAGTGCAATCTTTAAATTGGGGGGGGGGGGGAGATCGGAGCACCATTCCTAGCAGCGCAACAGCCCAACAACACTGAATCTCGAAGACAAACCTTGCGTCGCAACTCACAATAGCATGATGGTACATGGCTGGCATCAAGAGCATCAGGGCAAGTAAGCAAGCACTAGTCTATTTGGATGAAAGCAACATTTTATGTCTTCAAGAGACCGGGCCCTCTCGTCAACAAGAATATCAGGATTCTATGAAATCTTTAAGCCGGCGTCGCGTCCCAGCCTATTTAGCCACCCTTCAGGATGCTTGTCCATTTTTATCAAACCAATGTTTAAGCTAGAGACCACCCCAATCAAGAGAAGAGTTCTAGTCCTACGAGCAGCTGTAATCACAGGAATTAAAATCAAGCAAAAAAACACCACCTTTGCTGTTCTTAAACTGTTACCTTAATCCACCAAACAACCTGAAGGTGTCCCTGGTAGTAGATATATGTTACAATTTTGACGATTTTCTCAAGGATTTCCCAACCCATGAAATCCTGCTGCCATGAAACTTCAAAATCCGCTGGCTGGTGAACGGCAGGGGCCGTCGCAGGGTTAGCTCTGCTTCCCCTTCGTCCCCCCACAAGGTCAGACCCCCCGATCGCCCGTGGCAAGGGTCCCTCGCTGGTTCCTGCCGCGGAGGTATGCCGCCGGCGCGCCTGGCTCCCGTGAAAGTGGCCCGGCGACCGGTCCGCCCCGGTACCCGTCCCGGGGCGCCTGGCTGCGTGCCGCGCGTGGCTGTCTGTGCATTGTATTGGAACTCTCTTCCAATCTCATTGAGAAATAAAACAAACTACTCCAGTTTCCACAAGTTGCTAAAAATCTGGCTGTTTGACAAATAAGATGCACTTATTTCACCTTTTCAATAGCTACTCTGCGCCGGGAAACCCTTTTTGGGTAGCTGTCGCGCTATACAAATGCAAATAATAAATAAATAAAATAAACACAAGCAAACCTTTTACACTCGAAAGAGCGAGAAAGGATGAAAGACTTTCTGACAACTCAAAACGTACCTCTGTACAACAACAGTGTGAATTACAAGCAACCCAGCTGTACTTTCCTCCTACGGCAAAGGATTCTCGACAATCAACTATGTTTTCATTTCAGAGCATCTAGTGAGCCGGCTTCTCAACTTCGTGATCGATACCAAACCAGAGAGTGATCACAATCCACTGAGTCTCACCTTGGAGCTTACAATATTTGAAGCAGACAGAAGCAACCACATGGGCTCCTTAACAGGGGTGAAGTTAGCGAAACTCGTAAGGAGAATCAAATGGATTCCGGCACGCAACTCAAAGGAGAATCACGTGGAGTCCAGAACACAATTCAAAGGTTACTACCTGGTTAGGGAAGCAGGACGCTAAGAAAATATATAACTCTTCATTAAGCACTCTCCAGGCATGGGTCCCCCTCATAGAAGATCTGAG
The DNA here is from genome assembly GCF_964261635.1 of Lissotriton helveticus. NCBI lineage: Eukaryota > Metazoa > Chordata > Amphibia > Caudata > Salamandridae > Lissotriton > Lissotriton helveticus. The sequence continues at coordinate 1,910,860,930 of NC_136061.1, read as the reverse complement.
AGCCTTTTTGCTAGTCAACGCCAACACGTTGGTTGGTCCAAGGATTGATCGGCAGGGGAGACCTCAATGTAAGTAGAATAAAACTATCGTCTCCACATGAAGATCTTTACAGAAGGCTCAGTGGGCTCACAGACAAAACCCTACAGCAAAGACAGACGCAGCAGATATAAAATCACGTAAGATGCATAAAAAGTAATATGGGAGCCAAAGAGCACCTTGGACCAAAAGGAATGGGTAAAGATCTTCGAAATGTTAAAGGGAAAAAAACAGGCTCACTTCTGGCAATACATTAACAAACTAAAAAATATCAAGTGCTCAAGGGAAAATGGAGTTATACATAGGCCATCCTACCGCTCTCAGCTTCAGAGCACCATTGGGAGCAGAAGGATCAAACCAAGGCTTAGCCCTCGAATTAACTTCCTTTGACTCGGTCAAGAAAATGATTGGACTAATAATAAAAGACTGTGTTCCCTGGCCACATGACCTCCCAGCCAGCATATTTGAATGTACCCTGGAAGCATGGTCAAGGCTGCTAACTCCTATTTTCAATTACGCCTTCTCAGCAGGTCAGGTACCAGACACATGGAGGGGGTCTATCTTGTGTCCCATATACAAGAAAGGGGACGGGACTAAAGCCTCAACTTATTGCCTAATTGTGCTCCTGCACCTGGAGGCAAAAACTTTTGCCGAGCCCTACTCAAAACATTAGAGGCCTGGGTATTCGAACATGAAGTCTGGCCTTTCTTCCAGACAGGATTCCAGACAGCTGCGTCTACAGTCACAGCGCTATCATATATGGATCATCTGCGGCATTGAGATACCAGTTACCACTCTTCTTCTGCTTTAGAGTCTACAGTGCAGCATTGACAGGGTTACCCTATGGAGAAAACTGGAAATGGTGAACATTCCCCCAGACTTGCTAAAGACAATAATCATATTGTATTCTAGGACTTGGGTCCGTGTGAACACAGGAACCTGCAGTCACACCCACAATTAACATCTACTTTGGACTAAAGACAGGGTGCATCTACGCAACTCTCCTATTCAATCTAGACACAGCTGACCTAGGGAAAGCCATGGAGTGGGGCTGTTAAGTTTCAACCAAACTCCACATCAACCAGTAGGCAGACAATATTGTGATAATGGATTACACTAAAGCAGACATCCAGCGGGCCTTGAATACTCTAAATACCTACAACGCAGAAAACCATATCAGGGTAAACCGGGATAAAACAAAGGTTCTCATCTTTTGAAGATCTAGAAACCAGAAACATGTTACCAGGAACTGAAGCAGCCTGACCATTAACACTGCCAGGAAATACAACTACATGGGAGTCTGGTGCGCAGAAAATTCCAAGCATACCACACGTAAAAACACTGAAGAAGAGAGGCACAGCAAAAACCTACTGTATCAATCAAATTGAACAAGACACTCAGCAGTGCCACGGCCACTATCATACTCAGGGTCATGAACGCAACCCTCTTATCAGCTGTGCAGTATGGGCACCAAGCCTTTCCTGAAGTCGGTGCTTTAGTCTTAAAGCTTGTCTACTGTACTGCCTATAGATTATGACTTTTTCAGTCACTGGTGGGCAGTTCTTTGGCATTCCCACAGCGGTGCCCATGAAATAGACACTGCAATGGGAACGTCAAAAGCAGTACCTGCACGGCCTGGGCTGGTGTAGTCCATGCTGTGCAGGTACTGGGGTGCACGCACACACGGGGGCACAAGATATTCCCCCCTGCATGCACCCATGTCCCAGAGGCAACAGGGGGCCCTAAGAGGCCCCCTTTGTTTCCTCTCCTCCATGGTGACACTCATGAAAAGGAATTTAATTTAAATGTAACTCATTTTTTATAAAACCCACAAAAAAAGGTGAAGTGTAACAGTGATTGCCCAGACCTATCGTTGCATGCCAGATTCGGGATTTCTCTGGAAGCCCAGCCCAGTGGGAAGTAAAGCAGATCTGTCCTGAAACGAAAAAGTAGACAAAGTTCCCCTCGGCCACAGGTGTTAAACAAGAAATTGGTTGGGGAGCGTCACGGCTCAAGTGCAAATAGTCGGCAGTGTAAGGATTTAACACCTCGAGTCTATAGTCTGTTAGATAAAGCATGTGCCAGTAATAACCCCTGCACGTATTTTCTATTGAGGTTGCCACTCTGGACTGGCTTAAAAAAGACATGGGTTAATACTATCTCTTGAAAACAGGCCTTTACATAGGCTATCATTCCAACAAGGAGTTGTACCCCTGAGTTGGAAGACGGCTGTCGTAAAAGCCCTATTGAAGAAACCATCTCTTGACCCTGAGAATCTGGCCAATTACAGGCCTATTTCCCTTCTCCCAGGAGTCAGCAAAATCGCAGAAAAACTAGTCAATAGGGTACTCTCACAGTTTCTGGAGGTCAATAATAAACTAAAAAGCTCCCAGACGGGCTTTCGACCAGGGCAGGGCACTGACATCGCCCTCCTGGCAGCGGTAGAGGAGGCCAGAGCGCTATTGGATGGGGGAGGATCAGTGGCAGTGATCCTCCTCGACCTTAGTGCGGCGTTCGACACCGTTGACCACCAACTCCTCATTGAAAGACTTAAAAGAGTTGGCGTGGAAGGCACAGCCCTGTCCTGGCTCTCATCCTTTTTGGCCCAACGGACCTACCAGATCTGGGAGAAGAACGCCCGCTCCTCCGAAATGCCCCTCCAATGTGGTGTGCCTCAGGGCTCCTCCCTGAGCCCCACATTATTTAATATCTATATGTCCACATTGGAGGAGGTTATCACCCCATTCGGAGTGAGCGTCGTCAGCTACGCTGACGACACGCAACTAGTGGTGTCTCTGTCCCACCCCAGACAACACACAGCTGACCTATTCAACTGCCTTACGCAGGTCCACCGCTGGATGAATAGATCAGCCCTTAAGCTAAATGGGACGAAAACTGAGGTCCTTCTGCTTGGTCCAAAAGGAATCTCACTTTCCCCGGACATCTGGCCAGCCTGTCTGGGCCCTCCCCCTGAACCTAAAACAGAGGTAAAAAGTCTGGGTGTTTGGATCGACTCTGATCTTTCATTTAATATTCAAGCTAAGAAGGTAGTCGGGACCTGCGTTGGTCTCCTAAAAACTCTGAGGAAAGTCCTGCCCCTCCTACCCCCCAAGTCCCAAAAACTGTTAATCCAAGGCCTTATAATATCGAGGTTGGATTACAGTAATGTGATTTATCTGGGCGCCCCTGAAGCGACCCTCAACAAGCTTCAGAGTATCCAGAACACCGCTGCCCGGATTATCACAAACACCCCGGCCAGAACCTCGGCTAAACCTGCTCTCAAACTCCTCCATTGGCTCTCGATAAGGGAGCGAATTAAATTCAAGGCCTTGTGCCTTGTCCATAAATCACTGCACAATCAAGGCCCCCCAGTCCTTAGCAAATTCATCACCCCCTATAAATCTACAAGATCCCTCCGCTCAGACGCAGAAAACTTCATTAACGCCCCAAGATTCAAGAAAGCCCGATCAGGAGGAAGACGTTTTTCGGTCCAGGCTGCACGTCTCTGGAATTCGCTCCCTCGTGACCTACGACTTGAACCACAATATCTGCGCTTCAGGAAGCAGTTAAAGACTCATCTCTTTCCCTAATCATATCTGTCTGCCCTCTCCTTATTCTGTATCTTTGTCCCTCCCCACCTCCTTCTTTTTCTCTTGGTCCTTGGCCCACCGTACTTCAGAATTAGGGTCCCTAGCGCTGGGATACCTCTGGGTGACTACGCGCTTTACAAAAATAAAATAATAATAATAATAATAATAATAATAATAATCAATGAAATAGAGAGGCCTTTATCACAAGCGAGACAGTCACTAATAATGTCTCTTTAAAGAGATGCCTCGTCGGTTTCCCAGTTAAATAACCATAGCAGTGTTCTAGTTCGGTCTCTCAAATAGTTTAAACCTAGCTTCCTTTGACAGATAAAATGGGAGGAGGGTAGCGGAACAGACAGAATTTCTCTACAAACACGGTTTTCCTCTACCTGTAATGCTGCACAATATGCAATGCCCCAGATCTCTGACCAGTAAGATGCCACTGGGACACAGTGAGTTATATATATCTGTAGCAGTGGAAAAAGTGCCCTACCCCTTGGTGGGGATGAGAGACTGAAGAGTAAACCGACTGCCCTAGTTAGCTCTGTCCTGCAATGGGTGATATTTGGTACCCATGAGCCTGCTGCATCAAAAGTGACACCCAAATAGGAGAAAATGCTAGTGCTTAGCAAACGGTTTGTGCCGACTGCAAAATTCAAAAGTCGTGTATATTTAGGGCTACATACCATACTAAATGTTTTATAGAAGCTCGTCTGTTGATCGAGGGTGGCCTTTAAATTGCACAACTGAATAAACCAGCAGATGCAGTTATTTAGGGGTATGAGCTATTAGCACGGCGTCACGCGTGTATAGCAATACTGGGCGGGGAAACCTTTTTCTTAGGGACATCGAGAGTAGAAGAAATTAAGTGAGGGTAAAGTTTATATATGTGCAAATTTAAACAATAAAGTGGCAAGCACACACCCTTGTCACACCCCACAACCAATGTTTACTTCTTTAAAGACTTCACGGTTTTGTCCAATCTTATCCTGGCCTTCGTGTTCTCATGCAAAGAAGCTCAGAAATAAACGAGTGTCACAACCATGCCCTTTGCCAGTAGACGTTGCCACAAGTTAGGATGGCTGACGCGATCCAATGCCATGGACAAAGTCCATGAAGGCAAGATACAACAAGCATTGAAAATGCAATAGGTCTCGCAATAGAAGAGTTTGACCTTTTGGTTTTACAAATGGATGAGTGGCGTTGCGTGGATGAGTGGCGTTGCGTGGATGAGTGGCGTTGCGTGGATGAGTGGCGTGTGTGAGTGGCGTTGCGTGTGTGAGTGGCGTTGCGTGTGTGAGTGGCATTGCGTGTGTGAGTGGCGTTGCGTGTGTGAGTGGCGTTGCGTGTGTGAGTGGCGTTGCGTGTGTGAGTGGCGTTGCGTGTATGAGTGGCGTTGCGTGTGTGAGTGGCGTTGCGTCGATGAGTGGCGTTGCGTCGATGAGTGGCGTTGCGTGGATGAGTGGCGTTGCGTCGATGAGTGGCTGTGAGTGGCGTTGCGTGTGTGAGTGGCGTTGCGTGTGTGAGTGGCGTTGCGTGTGTGAGTGGCGTTGCGTGTGTGAGTGGCGTTGCGTGTGTGAGTGGGGTTGCGTCGATGAGTGGGGTTGCATGGATGAGTTGCGTGTGTGAGTGGCGTTGCGTGTGTGAGTGGCGTTGCGTGTGTGAGTGGCGTTGCGTGTGTGAGTGGCGTTGCGTGTGTGAGTGGCGTTGCGTGTGTGAATGGGGTTGCGTGGATGAGTTGCGTGTGAGTGGCGTTGCGTGTGTGAGTGGCGTTGCGTGTGTGAGTGGCGTTGCGTGTGTGAGTGGCGTTGCGTGTGTGAGTGGCGTTGCGTGTGTGAGTGGCGTTGCGTGTGTGAGTTGCGTGTGTGAGTGGCGTTGCGTGTGTGAGTGGTGTTGCGTGTGTGAGTGGCGTTGCATGTGTGGCGTTGCGTGTGTGAGTGGCGTTGCGTGTGTGAGTGGCGTTGCGTGTGTGAGTGGCATTGCGTGTGTGTGGCGTTGCGTGTGTGAGTGGCGTTGCGTGGATGAGGGGTTGCGTGGATGAGTTGCGTGTGTGAGTTGCGTGTGTGAGTGGCGTTGCGTGTGTGAGTGGCGTTGTGTGTGTGAGTGGTGTTGCGTGTGTGAGTGGCGTTGCGTCGATGAGTGGGGTTGCGTGGATGAGTGGGGTTGCGTGGATGAGTTGCGTGTGTGAGTGGAGTTGCGTGTGTGAGTGGCGTTGCGTGTGTGAGTGGCGTTGCGTGTGTGAGTGGCGTTGCGTGTGTGAGTGGCGTTGTGTGTGTGAGTGGTGTTGCGTGTGTGAGTGGCGTTGCGTCGATGAGTGGGGTTGCGTGGATGAGTGGGGTTGCGTGGATGAGTTGCGTGTGTGAGTGGAGTTGCGTGTGTGAGTGGAGTTGCGTGTGTGAGTGGCGTTGCGTGTGTGAGTGGCGTTGCGTGTGTGAGTGGCGTTGCGTGTGTGAGTGGCGTTGCGTGTGTGAGTGGCGTTGGGTGTGTGAGTGGCGTTGGGTGTGTGAGTGGCGTTGGGTGTGTGAGTGGCGTTGGGTGTGTGAGTGGCGTTGGGTGTGTGAGTGGCGTTGGGTGTGTGAGTGGCGTTGGGTGTGTGAGTGGCGTTGGGTGTGTGAGTGGCGTTGGGTGTGTGAGTGGCGTTGGGTGTGTGAGTGGCGTTGGGTGTGTGAGTGGCGTTGGGTGTGTGAGTGGCGTTGGGTGTGTGAGTGGCGTTGGGTGTGTGAGTGGCGTTGCGTGTGTGAGTGGCGTTGCGTGGATGAGTGGGGTTGCGTGGATGAGTTGCGTGTGTGAGTGGAGTTGCGTGTGTGAGTGGGGTTGCGTGTGTGAGTGGCGTTGCGTGTGTGAGTGGCGTTGCGTGTGTGAGTGGCGTTGGGTGTGTGAGTGGCGTTGGGTGTGTGAGTGGCGTTGGGTGTGTGAGTGGCGTTGGGTGTGTGAGTGGCGTTGGGTGTGTGAGTGGCGTTGGGTGTGTGAGTGGCGTTGGGTGTGTGAGTGGCGTTGGGTGTGTGAGTGGCGTTGGGTGTGTGAGTGGCGTTGGGTGTGTGAGTGGCGTTGGGTGTGTGAGTGGCGTTGGGTGTGTGAGTGGCGTTGGGTGGATGAGTGGGGTTGCGTGGATGAGTGGGGTTGCGTGGATGCGTTGCGTGTGTGAGTGGCGTTGCGTGTGTGAGTGGCGTTGCGTGTGTGAGTGGCGTTGCGTGTGTGAGTGGCGTTGCGTGTGTGAGTGGCGTTGCGTCGATGAGTGGGGTTGCGTCTGAGTGGGGTTGCGTCGATGAGTGGGGTTGCGTCGATGAGTGGGGTTGCGTGGATGAGTTGCGTTGCGTGTGTGAGTGGCGTTGCTGTGTGTGAATTGCTGGTTGGGGGAGTGGGGGTGGTGGGCGGGGGAGCAGCAGGCAGATGCGAGTGGAGCGCGCGCTGGAGAGGGAGGGGGTGGGAGGACTAGGCAGCGGGAGAGAGGGAGAAAGGAGTGCACGTCCATATAGCAGGACTGGGACATTACATTGTGAGCTGCACATTTGGTAAAGATGTATCTTAAAATATTTTTTCTCATGTAGCCCTTTTATTTATATTACGGCGAATATGTGCACCGCATGCTGTAAAATACTATTTTTGCACTTGATAATGTTGGACTTCACACTGTTGGCTAATAATGAAACACGTATGTGCCTGCATAACAGCCAGTTGCCTTGCCCGTTAATTCTGGTCGTTTGCCATAGGGACGTCCGGGATGCATTTGTGCACAATTAATATTTTAGCACTCATTCATTAGGTAAGGGATACTACCGCAGTCACTGGAAACACGACACAAGGGAAGCGGAGCCTGTTCTCTGCTGCTGTACAGTGCTTTCACATTTGTGCGAGGAAAAAAAAACAAGGGGGCAGGGAGAGAACAGACGAGTGGAGGGAGGGAAGGGGTGTGCGGTGAGAGAAAGGGGAGAGCGGACAACTCAGAGGTAAGGGACAGAGAGAAGTAGAGAACGGAAAAAATATGGAAAGGAGGAAACACGGGGAATCGAGAGGGAAAGAAGAGATGGCGAAGCAGAGGGAAGGGGAGAGAAAAAGGTGAAGTAAGAGGGATAGGGAGAGACAAAAGGAGGGCATTAATGTGGGGAGGGGGGAGGAGAAGTGCGACACGGCCGCAGCAGGGGGCGGAGCGGGGAGAGCGGCAGGGGCCTTTGAAGTGAAGCTAAGCTTCACTTCAAAGGAGTAGGAGGAGTGCTGCTGGGGAACAGATGGCGATGTGATGCTGTGCACGCGCATTTTAGGTCAATGCGCTTGCGCATTGACCTAAAAGCGCACGGGCACAGCACCAAATCGCCACAGTTAGTTAAACTTTGTTTAAAGCACTATAGTCTCGCTTCTCTCAATGCGCATGCGCATTGATAGGTCACGAGACCTAAAAAGGGATTTGCTTTGCTATTGTGAATTTGCCTATAATCAGGCATGGGTCTATGGTGCCTTTGCGGTTACGGAAACCATATTGACAGGGATTTATGACTTTATTTTATGTTTGCCCACTCCTTAATCCTGCTATATGGGACCCTTTCCAAACTTTTAGCTGCTGTATCAATCAATAAAATGGGGCATTAGCAACATGGCAAGGACCATTTCCCTTCTTAAATATTGAAAGATGGTGGATGAGGCCCAGGAGCTCGGTATTGATGAGTCTTTAAGATTATTAAAAACGTTTGGCAACAATGGGGTCCATAATTTGATGTTGCATTTAATTAGATCGATGGAGACCCTATCTGGGGTGAATGCCTTTCCCCCAGCACACTGTTGTATTCTGTAACAACTTCATGTAGAGTAACCTGTATATCTAGGTGGGCATTATACATAATGGTAGGCTGTGATGCTGTTTCCTAGGCAGGGTACATATTGGAAAAATGTGCCTCTCATGCCTCGCTAGTGATAGGACAGCCAATCGGAGTCACAGTACGATTGGCTGTTCTCATGGCTGACATGGCATTCCAAAGGACTCAATGTCTTTCTTTGATGCTGCATGAACCAGTGTGTCCCACTGCTGGGAGATGTCCTCTTTCTATCTGTTTATAGTAGCTGTTCTATACCATTTCTGAAAGACAGCCTCTGCAAAAGGGTCCACAGGACTGGCAGTAGGGGCCCTGCGCTAGCTCGGTTTTCTGCAGAGCATTCATGGTTGAACTATTTTGGTGCTGTGTGGGCTGATTTGGATGATTTTGAGAGGGATTTTTTGATACTCAAACACAAAACCTCAAAGGAACTATCTCTCTCCCCTTTTTCTTCCTCATCTGCCAAACAACCGAGAACCAACTCCAGATTCTCCTTTACTATTTTTTCCCGAAAATTAGGTCAGGTTGGGAAGTTTCCATATCACTCTTAGGTTGCTAGTAGATGGCTGTAATTTATCAATCCCGGCACCAACTTTAAATTTCATCCTGGATGGTACGGTCAGGGCTACCTCGATGGGGTTATGGTCGCCAAAATGTTAACATGATAATGGTACAGTGCAATACAGAATTTATTAGATCACTGGTAGTAAAAATATAATCAATGACGCATTAACTGTTCCTACCCCTGAATGTAGGTAACCCCGGATCACTAATGCCAGCCACGTCCATCACATTATGCAGATCAAGAGATGAGAGGAAGGCCTCCAGCTCCTTACCTCTCCGATCAGAAACCCTCATTTCATGATCCTAGAGGGGACAGCCTTGCATTGAAGTCCCCGGCTAGGCACAGTTGCGCTTAGCGCCCTGCACCAGTTGCTTTACCCAAAATGAAGTCAACATATTTAAACAAACCAGGGAACCTAGAATTTAGGATGTTATCAAAATTGTTGTAAAAATGTATCAAATATAATGTCAAGTCTCCCCTGAAAAGCACTGCTTGAAAGTCGCTGCCTGGGGTGTCAAATACCGAAGTGTGGCCACCAGTTAACAAATTTATCCAGACAGATAAGCCGCCAGATGCATGGCTAAAACGAGGTGGAGTGGCCAGTACGCTGAATCATTGAGGCCCATCAAACGCAATTGGCTAGAGATCCCAGGTTTCCTGCAGTAACAGAACATTGTATCTTCTTACAAAGCGCTGCCACTCGGGGAGGTGTATCTTGGAGCGAAGGCCTGTGATATTCCTGCTTAAACCTTTGTGGGAGGAACACATACATTTGGGGTGAAATAGGAGGGCTTGAAATGAAGCATTGAGGTATTATCACAGACTGGTTTAGTGTGACATTATTCTTGGATGGCCTGCACTGCCCCAGTCAATCAATCTCAGTAAGCCTGACAAAGCTGCAAACCTGTTATTACATTCCACATTTGGGTTTGGCAGTGAATATTAGCCCAAGAAAGAGTGAGGCATTACCCACAAAGTGGGCTTGTAGAAAAACCCCAATGGTAGTGAAACAATATTTGTGTAAGCGAGATGACTCTCCATTTCAGGCCTTAGTAACATCCTCACTCCAGACGGATGTCTGAAGTTCGCAACAATACAATCTCCCGCAATGTTTTTTAGGCCCCTCCCAAATAACCCTGCGCAGCATTAAAATCTCTTTAAACTTAATGGTAAAGTTTTTTTGGGAGCTGAGTCAGTGGATTACCCTGTTATTCAGCTGTTCCCATGTCTCCACTTGATTGCGCTTTGAAGGCGGTACTCTGGCCAAGATCAACACATAGGGACATGTGGCAGGAGATAGGTTTCGGATCGCTGTATTGGAGTCAGAATCGGCACCTCTATTTGCTGGGATCCCTCAACCTGCTAGTTATCGCCCCATTTCTCTCCTTCCTGGCGTGGTGAATGTTTTGCAAGAAAGTTGGCAATAAACAGCTCACCAGCTATGTCAAAGGGTTTGGCCTGCTCCACCCCATCTGACTTCAGAGCCTCGTACAGTACTGAAACGGCCCTTGTTGAAATCTCTGAAGCTATTCGGGCATGTCTGGATTCAGGTGGCAGGGCGGCTCAGATTTTGTTGGTCCTCTCCGTGGCATTCGATACTGTGCCTCACTCTTTGTTGCTGACCCGCCTCTCGGACAATGGTATCTCAGGGTCTGCATGGAACTGGCTGGAATCATTCCTAGAGGGCAGAATACAGCAAGTTTGGCTCCCCTGTCCTCGTCTGCCCATCAAAGTGTGACCACAGGAATGCCTCAGGGGTCGACTTTGAGCCCCCTCCTTTTTAATATATATGTAACCCCTCTCTAATTCAGCAGGCTGAGGAACTTGGTGCCAAGATCATCGCTTATGCTGATGATACCCAGCACCTCCTTACATGGAACAAAACTGATTCATCCGCCCGCCTTGCCAGAACATGTTTGACGTCCTTTTTCCAATGTCTCCTCTCCGAGCAGGTAAAATGCAATGAGGATAAATCAGAGATCCTCTTGTTTGGGACCTTCCGTCCTCAGTTCAGGGAATCACTTTGGCTGGCGGTTTATCCAATGCCTAACTCCGTGGGCCAACCCACCAAAAACCTAGGGATTTGGTTCGACGAGAATCTTCTTATTACTAGGCCTTTTAAGAAGCTAGCTAGACAGTGCTTTGGCTCTCTCAAATTACTCAGAAAATTTCTTCCCCTCCTCCCTAGGGCAGCCAAGGAAATGGTTACCCGCGCCTTAATCCTTTCTCGCATCGATTATGCCAATGCCTTGTACATAGGCCTGACAGGCTACATTTTGAAGAGGCTGCAGGTGGTCCAGACGTTGTGGTGTGGACTCTCCTCAATATTCCCGTAAGAATTAGCGTAAGGCAACACCTGCGTGATCGCCGCTGCTTACTTGTGGCTGAAAGAGTAAAGTTTAAAGCCCTTGTTTTGGCTCATTCAGCCTTGTACGGACTTGGGCCAGCCTATCTAAGAAAACGTTTCAGGTTCTACGTCCCTGCTCGACAGCTGCACAGCTTCTTGCTCTCGTCGCCTCCAGAGAATTGGTGGAAGCTCTCTGACATTCAAGGCCGCTTTGGCCTGGAATTCGCTTCCTCTGGACATTTGCCGTATCCAGGACCCTAAGCTCTTCAGGAAAAGACTTAAAACTCTGCTTTTCATCTAATGGTCCACCCTTTTCCTCCCTTACTTGGCTCGCTCCGGGACACTCTTTGAGTAGCTGTGCGTGTTATAAGTGTCAATAACATAACATTTCAGCCGGGTTGCACTTTTTGCGCTTAATGGCCACTTGGGGCTAATTGATACTCGTGGGCTGAATGACACTGTACAATTGTCCAAATAGTCTACAACAACTATGGGCATTATTAAAGTTGGAATACTGTGACTGTGAAACCGGCATGTTAACAGTATCGGTGCGCCCGTCCTTAAATCGGCAGGCTGCTCTTTAGCGGTATACACACTTTGCTAATACCGATATGTAAAACCGGCATGTTAACAATATTGGTGCGCCCTTTCTGAAAACGACAGCTCTGAGAGGGCTTCAGAGTGTTTTGCGCTCTTACTGCCGGCATAAATACAAACGGTCCTGTTTACAAACTTGAACCTGAGTACCACCAGCCTTTTAACAGTGAGGCTTTATCACTCCTCTTAGGTGCCCGAGCGTGAAGATTTCCTCCAGCCGCGTGCCTATGCGGTGCTGTGAAATCATCACACACGTGAGTAACTTGACCTAATTAATCTGTTGTATTTTCCAGTCCTTCCACGATGGTGAAGGTGTACATACATAATTTAAACTTTTGAACATGTTCAATTCTCAGAAACGCCTGGCAGTACGATAAATCTATGTCTGCTGGACTATTTAAATATGCTGGACACGTTGATGAGATTATGGACTGAATTTTCCTTTCCTTTCACGCACCTTTCTTTTGAAGGTTGATTGCGCGCACAAAGCCTTTGGTTTTTCTGTTTAATTCTCAAGGAAAACTTTAGCGGGCTCCTGGCTTATAATTTTCATAAAAAACTTATGATGGCCGCATCGAACTTTAGGATAAAATATATACTAAGTTTCATGATTACTAAATAAGTAATACAATGAGAGCTATCAGACACTGTGCTGTCATTTTCATATAATTTTATGAAACAGTTGGTGGGTGATGGTGTTTGTACCTTCATAAAATACGGTCTTCACATCTTTGTAAATATCACGAAAATCTTGAAACTGAGTGCCATTTTAATATATTGTAAATACACTCCTCTTTTTTCGTTCTGTTTCTTTTCTTTTACAGACACAAACCTCTCACTCGTAGGAGGAGAAGAGACCAGGAAGTCCCAGTGTCTCGATTACACATAAGGTCGTAATCCTCTTTTTTACAAATTTTTCTACTTCAAGTGGTGATGAAGCCTTAGAGTGCTTCACTCACTTGTTGCAAGTATATATGGTCCTGATGAACGCTGAGCTGAGTATAGGCTCTTTTTAGCAGAAACATGTCGACCTATATTTGTTTTTTGTTTAGGACTGGGTGGTTCAAACTCACATAACCACTTTCTCGTCCGTTACTATTTTCACCAAAACTTTTAATGAGGTTAGAACTACCCCCTAATAAATTAGTTCGGGGAGTAGTCCATACTTCTTTTAATTTCCAATCACTACTTTCAATACAGAACCCAATGAAGACAATTGGCAACCAACTGTCTTGTTGGTGCCTGAGGGTTCTTTTTGTGGCACTCTATATGTAATCCTTTGTATCTGACTGCTCTCTGTCTGTTTACTCTCCCTTTAGCTTGGTGGTAGTTATTGACTATCCTTTTCAGTTTTTTAGTCACTCTTCTGTTGATTTATAATTATTGCTCATAAAGGGGTACAAGAGTGTCTGTATAAGCCCTTTCTCTCCTGTTGATTATATATATAGTGTGACTCATCGTCAATCCTAGATGCCCCTATTAACGCAGAACCACATGAATCACCATTAGTCATGCTGAAGCTACAGGTTGTCTCGACAGGCCCACCCCTGCTCCATAGATATTCTGCGTTCAGTTATTACATTCTCATTTGTGATTACCCCCATGGCTCTCTCAAGAATGGTATCTATGCTTGTCATTCTACGAGGTGCCGCAGCACATCCGGGGGCCTTGCGCTTGCCCCTAATACGTAGAAAATGAACACCACCCCCCTCCCCCCGCCCCCAAGGCAATCAAGATGAAATAGCAGAAAAAAGTCCTCTAAAGAGAGTGGGCCAAGCCCACCTTCAACCAGCTGTGGATGGGGGCAGACTGCTCTAGGCCCTGTCTTCACCTGGGCTAGCATCCAGGTGCATCCCGCACTGTGTGTACCAGGAATGCGCTTTCTAGCAAGTGGCAGCAGGGGAGGATGAAAGAGGCCGCCTCGCAGGCCTCAGTTTCTGTTTGGATTTGAAGTCTTGCCGGTAATGCTCCTGCACTGTGGGTCCCATTAATGTGCTTTATAGTACTCCTGCAAGTGGCAGCAGGTGTCGCAGTTGTGGATGAAAAAGGCCACCTCCCAGACCTGTGCCTCTTGGGTCTCGAAGACCGGCCGGTCATGCATTATGTATCATGCTTCATCATAGGCAACCTCTCCCCATACTAGTAGGATAATACCACTAGGGCGGACTTGACCTCCTGAGACAGAGGGAGTTCTTTGATAAAGTACTACTGGACAGGGATCCAAACAAAGCTAAAAATACATAGCGGTGCCAAGGCTATCTCCTTTATTGTCCTTTATTGTCAGGAACCTGTGGTATATCCAAAAACTGAAATCTAAATGGAAACTGAGCACAATGGCTCAATCCATTCCCATTACGCCTACATGTTTCTGCCCTCACCTCTTTCCACTTCTGGTCACCGGCATTCATCAGGACCAACAGTGAGTGATAGCCACCTTGTTTTTTAGTTGTACCTAAAAAGTATATTTGGGACAATAATACTGATGTATTTCCAAGAATAATTGATCTCTTAATGATTCATACATGCAGAGAGACGTGTATCGTGTGTAGCCGTCGTGTTAATTGCTCACCACACAGCAAACACCTGTGTAACGTGAAACAATACACAATGCAAATAAAAACAACAATCCATCTTACATGAAACTTAGGGGATACGAGCAACCCGGTCAGCATTTACTGAAATACGGACTCCCGAGTCTATAAATATTAGGGACCATGTCTAAGAAAAATACAAAAATTAAACATTAAATTGAACGAGATAATGTCCGTTAAAAACACCATAATACGGGCCACAGGTTAATAGTTCGTGCTAGGGATACTACTCGCTACGAGCGTCAACAATCATTGGCAGCAGTGGGGGCCAGTTGAATCCCCCATCTCGTTAAAAAAAAAAAAATGGCAGCGTTTTCAATCACAACCCATTCCATATCATTCTAATCGTGTCCTGTCTCAATGTAGTTGTTGTGTTCTAGTTGTTTCACGTTAGCAGCGCAATAGGCGCGCAGCTTGGACCCACGTGACCCTGTTAATAAAAGGGGTCCGCGAGCGTACGCACGCCAGTTGGCGGCGACGTGACCAGCAATTGAACATAGCCCACCGTGTCCGTGCATTCTGTTCTAGGCCTGCAGCATGTGCTCAGTGATTAGTAACCAGATTGCCCTCGAGTGTAGGCAGACCCATTGCCCCATGTTGGGACCCCCACACAACACAACAGCTGGCGACGAGGGTGGGATCTGAACCCTCGCTGTGTGTGTACACGTGTTTCTGTGGGGCGGCCATGAGCTTCACCACCGGCTCTCGGCGCTCGTGCCCCTGAGGTCCCGGCAGCTGTGCAACGAGTCACCCGGACCGTCGACCGGGGAACACTGGTGTCCGCCAGGTGAGCTGCTGTGCCTGCAGGGAGGGGTGCGCTCGCCCGGACCATCAACCGGGGCACACAGGAAATCACGGAGCACGCTGCCGTACTCACAGGCGGTGTGTGCAGCGCTGCGGAAGGGCCGCAACCTCATCGTCTGCCTGGCCGCGCGCCTGGGCTGACTTTTCCCCCCCACGCGGCGGCACATGGAGCACCATTGACGTCACACGGCGCTGCGAGTGGACGAGCCATCGCGCTGAAGTGCGCTGCAGCCGCTAGGCCGCTGCCACGCCCCCTCACCTCCGCGCAGCCTGCGAAGAGGCCCTGACAACGCACTAACGCAGGGAGGAGAGAAACCTGAACCGCACGGCGATACTACGGGCATCACTATCATTAACCTTGAGCAACAAGCATTGGCACACGCCAAGGAAAGTGACACGACCTCCCCACGCCTCGCCGGTAGCGAAACCACACTACCACGCCCGGCTGAAGAACCTTGCGTCTACCTGAGGATTCGCGGACGTCCCGGAAGAAATCCGGGGACAAATCATCCAGGGATGCGCTTCAGCCAAGCTCCGAGAATGCATCCTAGAAGAGTCAGGGAAACCCCTGGCAGATATACTGACCCTGGGTCGCACAAAAGAGTTGTCGAAGGCCCGAGCGGCTCACATGGAAGTGGCCCTCCAGGCCCCGGTGAAAGCCGAGCCAGTTAACAAAATGACCGTGAAGACTCCAGCGAAATGGAACAAGAAAAGCCCCGGAGCTGGAGCCACCACAAATGCTTCAGGGAAAACCTGTGGATACTGCGGAGGATCACCTCATCCATCAGCAGAGTTCCCAGCAAAGGGGAAACGATGCTCCGGGTGTGGCCGTTTCAACCACTTCGAAAAAGTCTGTCGCTCCAAGAAGTTCCAAAGACCAAGACAAGTGGTAAATACAATCCCTGAAGGAAGCCCCAGTCAGAGCGATATGGATGACGACGAGGAAGAAGAAAAGGTCATCCACAGAGTACATATAATTGGCACGGCCGTCAGCCGGACCAGGCGTCTACCGCAGTGTGGCATCCAGGTGGGAGCACAGGAACTCATGGCTGTGGTAGACACCGGAGCGACCATCAACCTCCTGGCTGCCTCTCTATACCAGATCATGGATCCACCCCCTCTACTCAGTCCGTCACCCATCACCGTTTTTGCGTACGGCCAAGACACTCCTTTGAAGATCCGAGGCAAATTCAGAGGCAAATTCAGAACCTCCATCTCACACGGAGATCGCTCCATCATGGCCAACATCTTCGTGGCGGAAGACGGGCAAGGTATGCTGCTTGGATGCCGGGCGGCGGAAGAATTGGGCGTCGTCACCTTTGCATTTGGAGTGCATCAAGAATCCATCCAACAACTCACCATGGATTTCGCCGACGTCTTCAAGGGCATCGGAAAGTTGACTGGAAACAAAGTACACCTCCACATTGACCACACCGTCCAGCCGGTAGCCCTACGGCACCGCCGGATTGCATTTCATCTTAGGCCGCTCGTGGGAGAGGAACTAAGAAAGCTGGAAGAAGCGGGCATCATAGAAAAGGTAACCGGCCCCATCCCCTGGGTTTCTCCAATAGTGGTCACATGGAAACCGAAGCAACCCGGAGCTGTCAGAATCTGCGTGGATATGCGCCTCCCCAATGCCGCCATCAAAATGGAGCGCCACATAACGCCCACCATTGACGATCTGATAGGTGAAATGGCGGGAGCCAGCTGGTTTTCAAAACTGGACCTCCGATCTGGTTACTATCAATTAGTGCTTGACGAAGAATCCCGCAACATCACGACCTTCTCCACGCATGTGGGACTCAGAAGGTACACACGCCTCAGCTTTGGTGTATCCAGTGCCGCGGAAGTATTCCAAAACGTAATACAGGAACTGATCGCTGACATACCCGGAGTAATTAACGTCAGTGACGACATCATGATACACGCCCACACCATACAGGAACACAATGCCAGACTAACACAAGTGTTCAAAAGACTCAGAGAAGCGGGCCTCCCCTTACACCGTGAGAAGTGTGAATTTCTGAAACGCAAGCTGCAATTCTTTGGATACACCTTCTCAGCTGAGGGAGTCAATCCAGACCCGGACAAGGTAAAGGACATCAAAGCTGCCGCTCCTCCTGCTACTGTCACTGAAGTCCGCAGCTTCTTGGGGATGGTCAACTACTGCGGTAGGTTCATCCGAGATCTGGCCAATCTCACACTGCCGCTAAGAGACCTTACCAAAGACAACACGCCGTGGAGGTGGGGACCGGAACAAGCGAAGGCATTTCAGGACATCAAGGAAGCCCTCTCAGACGCCACCACTCTAGCTTTCTTTGACCCCCGGAAACTAACACTAGTTGCTGTGGATGCTGGCCCAGTGGGGCTGGGAGCAGTATTGATGCAAAGGAAAAGGGCAGATGAAGACTGAATCCCTGTAGCGTTCGCGAGTCGCTCTCTCACCGAGGCTGAACAAAGATACTCGCAAATCGAGAAAGAGGCGATAGCGATTCACTGGGGCTGCCGGCACTTCCACCTGTATGTATACGGAAAACCATTCACCGTAGCCACAGACCACAAGCCGTTGGTAGCTCTCTTTTCCGGAACATCCACAAAACCTCCCCCGCGCATAGAAAAATGGATGCTTCAACTCCAGGACTACAACTGCAGGGTGGAGTACCAGCCATGATCAAGGAATCCCGCAGACTATTTGTCCCGACCCCCGAGAACCGCAACTAGAGAAGAGACAGAAGACGCCGCAGACACTGAAGCCTACGTGAGATGTGTCACCGCCAGGTCCTGCCCAGTGCCAGTGTCATTGGAGAGCATTGCTGCCGCCACACAGGCGGATGAGTGCCTGCAAAAGGCCCGAGCAGCCTTGCAAAGTGGAAACTGGCGCCAAGCCCGGGAAAGTTGGAAAATACTAACACCAGAAGCACAACGCATCCTGGAAAGTCTATACCATGTGCGTGCAGAACTCAACGAGGATGACACTGGATGTCTGCTGCGAGGCCACCGACTGGTAATACCCTCCGCTCTGACAGCCCGAATGGTACAGCTGGGTCACCAGGGAATGGTGAACACAAAATCCCGACTAAGGACCAAGGTCTGGTTCCCCTCATGGACGACCTAGTGGAAGCTACAGTGAGATCATGCGCAGCCTGCCAAGTCACCGGGGACACCCCACGGGAAGCTCCTATAGCCGTCAAGCCACGACCACAACGCCCATGGGAAAACGTCAGTCTGGACTTTGGCAGCCTTCCGGACGGGAGGCACACCATGGTGGCCATCGATGACCACTCCAAGTATCCTGAAGTAGAAATCATATCGACCACCAGTGCAGCGAAAGTCCTTCCCAAGCTCGAGAAGCTAACAGCAGCCCACGGCCTGATCAAAGAATTACGAACTGACAATGGCCCTCCCTTTCAGGGACAGGAGTTCGCCGAATATCTGAATGCAATGGGCATACATCATCGCCGGATTACGCCTCGATGGCCACAAGCCAATGGAGAGGCTGAGCGATTCATGAGGACTCTCAATAAGGTAATCCGAATAGCTCATGAGAAAAGACAATCAATAGAATTGGCCATCTTTACATTCTTGAGGAGCTATCGGCAAACACCTCACACGACCACGGGGGTTGCCCCGGGACATGTCCTCATGGGCCGAGTAGTGGTGGACTCAATACCTCATCACCCTCGATGGAAACCGACGCAGTCCGATGAACGGCAGATTGAGGCCCGACGGCGGAAGGCATGTGCCCAGACCAGTATTCGCCGAAATGCCAAGGTCCCTAAGATTGTCAGAGGCAATTTAGTACTACTCAAGAATCGGGCAGCCAGTGGGAAATTCAGGCTCCCCTACGAAGCACGACCCTGGAAAGTGATCAATGTGAAGGGAACTCGAGTGATAGCTGCCAGAGGCAGAGAAGTAGTCACTCTCAACGTATCTCATTTCAAAATCTTTTATCCTGAGACTGAGCCGATCTCCTGCTCTGAGCCTCCGGCAAGGCCCATGTCAACCAACTCTGAGACTACTCCTCCACTGGTGGAATCAGGGGTATCTCACAACGCAGATCCCACGGATGACACCGAAGGGGAGGTCCCCGATCCGAACATAGATGAGAGTCGTGTCGTGGCTCAGAGTGGGAACAGCCCTGTGGCCAATGATCACCAGCAACCTTCCCCGGTTGGGGTTGGTGCCACACCGGAACGGGGTCATGGACGATACCAACTGAGGAAGAACCCAGAGCCATCCCGCCGGTTGCGGGACTACTTCACGTAAGACTGTTCCACTGTTTTATATCTGAGCATGCTGAAATGAACATTGCAAATGTGCGTGCTGAAACATATGTGAACTGTGTCCAGAAGAAAAGTCGGACTCGTTGTTTTGATTCATTTTATGGTTGGTGAGGAACGTTGTGTTCTAGTTGTTCCACGTTAGCAGCGCAATAGGCGCGCAGCGTGGACCCACGTGACCCTGTTAATAAAAGGGGTCCGCGAGCGTACGCACGCCAGTTGGCGGCGACGTGACCAGCAATTGAACATAGCCCATCGTGTCCGTGCATTCTGTTCTAGGCCTGCAGCATGTGCTCAGTGA
The DNA here is from genome assembly GCF_964261635.1 of Lissotriton helveticus. Lineage (NCBI taxonomy): Eukaryota > Metazoa > Chordata > Amphibia > Caudata > Salamandridae > Lissotriton > Lissotriton helveticus. The sequence continues at coordinate 1,910,841,014 of NC_136061.1, read as the reverse complement.
TTAGTAACCCAGATTGCCCTCGAGTGTAGGCAGACCCATTGCCCCATGTTGGGACCCCCACACAACACAACAGTAGTGTCACTTTGATAGCGCACTTTATTTTGTTTAAACTCTCTAACAACCAAAGCCCTTTTTTTTTTTTTAAGTTTCAAAGGGTAGCTTTATTAAAAGTATGTCACAAAAAATACAGCAAAATATCGTATAGCAGAGCATCAAGATAATCAATACAAAGCGTATTATAATGGTAGATAGGCAAATAATCATAGAAGAAGGAAAGGCTCAAAGGACCAAAGCCCGGTTTTAATCAAATTCTGCATTTGAATCCTGCACTTTATCTATCTATCTGTCTATCTATCTATCTATCTATCTATCTATCAAATCATTTGTAAAGCGCACTACTCACCCGTGAGGGTCTCAAGGCCCTGGGGTGGGGCATGCTGCTACTGCTCGAAAGCCAGGTCTTGAGGAGTTTTCTGAAGGTCAGCAGGTCTTGGGTCTGCCGTAGGTGGATGGGGAGGGTGTTCCAGGTCTTGGCGGTGAGGTGGGAGAACGATCTGCTGCCGGAGGTCGCTCTTCGAAAGCGGGGGACTGTGGCTAGAGCGAGGTCGGCGGAGCGGAGCTGACGGGTGGGGGTGTAGAAGCGGAGTCATCTGTTGAGGTACGTTGGTCCAGTGTTGTGGAGTGCCTTGTGTGCGTGGGTGAGGAGCTTGAAGGTTATCCTCTTGCTGACCGGGAGCCAGTGCAGGTCTCTCAGGTGGGGTGTGATGTGGCTGCAGCGAGTGATAAAGGCACTCTGTCAATATACATAAAAACTTGTCATTTGCACAGGAAAAAACTGAAGGTTAAGAGCAGTGTGAAGTTTATGTGCTTGAAAACACTATCAATGTCTTTTAGCAAATTATTTTTAATTATGTTATCCTATTGTACGGCTTTGCATATTGTTATGGTTGTTATTGACTAAACAATAAAGCTACTTACAGATGGATTTGGCTGGGAGAGAAGGGTTTCTTGTGAGGAGCAGAGATTTCAGTCACAAAATTAGGTTTTGTGATTATTATTTTATTTGCTTATATTTAACATACTGTCAGTGAGATCTTAACACATTAATTTTCTTGGGGATAGAAATTTCTCGCTGGTTATTAAATCAGTGGAACTGAACTGTATAAGTAAAATGAAATTAGTAAAACAGTAAATATTAAAAATGGATGAGATTATAGGACAAGAGGAGAGGCAACTTGAGAAAAAAAGGCTAATGAGGTTAAGAGGGCTTTTTTTCTCTGCAAGTACTAAAAAAAAAAGAAAAATGCAGATTTTTTTAAAAGAGTGACAAAAGAAGGGAAACATGATTGTGGATGGCTAAATAGCGCCATCTAGAGGCTAAAATGAAAATAAACATTGGATGAAGGTTAAATTCACCCAATGTTAATTTGCAAAAACAGAATTAAATAGAAGTACCCTTAATCAATTACCTCGAGATTACTCTTAAAATAATTAATGCTTCTGACATTAACACATGGAATGCTTAGGCGTACCCGATGTAGAGAGATTTGGTTTTATAAGCACACCGTCAGGGGAAGTGAGTGTGGATATCTGCTTTTGGCATGAGACTGAGTAAGAAGCGTAAAATGAAGTTGGCATTGGCTTTTGGTTTAGTTGTAATTGCCAGCTGGATGATTTCTTGATTTGATAACTTCTTGTTGACGAAGAAGCAATACTGTGGTTTGCTGGGTTTTGATTGGCCGTAGTGAATGGCTAGTGTGGGAGTGATTAATTAGATGGCAGAGTGGGTTGACCAATCCAGTATCATTTGAAAGACTGCCTGGTGAAGGCAAGATTAACTGTGTTGAAGAGGGTTTACTTGCTTTCCATTGTGTTGAGTTGGCTAAATAGTGCTTCTTTCAAAGTCTTGGTGGAGGTCTGAATTCCATGAAAAAATATTGTTGGATTAGATGATGGATCGGACTCTGATGAGGACTGATTTATTCAATGAATGTTTACTGGAGTCTGGGCTGCAGATCTAGTCAAAGGTGGTTTTCCTAGGGGCTGCAAGGAAGAACTGACCCATCAGTAGTTATATAGAGTTAAAATAGTGAGTTCGTAGAGAGTACATGGTCGAGATGCCGGTCCTTGACATCTGTCAGGCTTCAACATGGGCGCCTGTGCACATGTTCTCAAAGCACTATTATCTTGACAACCAGGTCTCTGAGAGCAACATTTTGCCCTTTGAGGCCTGCAGGACCCCTTGAACCGAATCCACTCCACAGACCCTCCTCCTTGGGGAGCTACAGCTTTGGTGGCTATTCTAAGGTCAGGAGTCTCCAATTAGAAGTATCAATCTGAAGAACAAGTTACTTACCTTCGGTAACACTTTTTCTGGTGGCTACTCAATCTAACCGCAGATTCCTCACTGCCCTCCCACCTCCCTATTCTGTGGAGTGGCCTCTTATTAACAAATTGGCACACCGGTACAAACAATTGCTTCACGCTCCGCGACTTAAGGCACTGAAGGAGTCTAGTAAGAAATTCATGTGCAGGTGCAGAGGTGTTATTTATATACAGCTCCACCCTGTCACTTCGAGGGTAGTACGGAACCAATGCAGAGCCACATGGCGCCACCTTTTGTAATGCAGGAGCATTTCTGAGAAAGTTACCAGATCCAATCTGGCGCCTGGGGAGTATTCTTTGGTGAGGCATCTGCAGTTAGAATATCCACCAGAAAGAACAATTTGTCCTGAAATTTGGTCATCACTACATCTATCTTACCACGTATCACTCCAAGAGCACTGTATAGTCTCTCTTGTATTTTGTGGCATCTGTATTTTTCATAAAAATAGTATCTTGCTAGCTTTTTCCTTTGCATTAGGGATGTCTACACCTAAGAATTAGGCTTTAAGCCCTGCCACTTTCAGTTTTATTTTTTTTTAGTTTAAACCATCACAGTGCCTCTAAACGTTTCACCGAACTATAACGTTACTTGAACATTTGTTTTTTTTAAGTGAATTGCTAAGATGTGTTTAAATGTAAAGTAACATATTAGAATTCTTTACTCTAATGTTACTTTCACCTTTGGATTAGTCAGTGAATTTCTAAGGTGTTTTTATCATAATGCAATATTTTATTACCATACTTAAAGCCAACCCAATGTATATTTGGCCAAAGAGCCTGGGGAAGGAGGCATTTGGCCCCCTCCTCAAGCCAATACTGGCCCAGGGCTGTACTTCATTTAAAGGGGAAGGGAGTATGCTGTTCACTCCCCGAGTGAACACTGGCCTGAAGACTCCATACCCAGAGCCAAACTTCATTTAATATAGGGGTGGGCGTAATTCCATTTAGCTTAATCTCAAGGAATTACTTGAGAATTGCGTGAAATTACACAAAAAGAGTAATTGTTAATTTAGCACTATTTAATATCATCAAAATGCCCCCTTGGATCCAAATTGAAAAGTTGTCTCTGCTCGGTCCTGATGAATTGCCAATAGATCCCTTAGGGGCTGAATTGGGCACGAAACATGTTGACCAAGATTCATAGCACACATGCTCTGTAGGACCATTATCTTCCATTAGGGCGACACAGTTTTTACTTAGGTTAACGAGCTGCACACATAAAAGTTTAGTAAGCAGGACTTCCCTAAACCTACTGTAAAAGATTTCACTTTTCTACCACTTCACTACACTACTTACTACAGCCCACACACCCTCACTCACCTCACAGTTTTATCTAACAGAATTCTGCTGAGGAGCCTCTTCGCGTGTGCCCGTCGTGCATTGAAGCGCCAGCCTGACGAGGAGCACGCCCAAATGATGAAACATGACTCCTCTTGGGGTGTGTGAGGGCACTTTCTCCATTGGGAGGTTATACCATAGACCTGACTATCACTATTTCTCTTAGGGACTGCACACCTGCATATTTAAAATAGTGTTGTTAGGGAGTATGTGTGCTGGACCAATTCAAAAGCTCCCGGTTCCTCTCGTTTTGAGAATCATGCATCTATCCCAGAATTGAACTTTGCCAGTGTATTTATCCAAGAAGAGTCCACAGTTTTGAATAAAATGTCTACCCAACCGGGAAAGTTTCTATTGGATGGCTAGTAAATGCTACCTTGTTAGGTGAATGTGCCTCCCCTCCTCCTTAACAGCACCGTGAACCACATCCCACGGGACCTAATGCAGGTTCAATGTCGGGGAAGTTACAAGTCCCCACGGCCCACTGGATCCTGCATGCACCCATCCTGGGCTCCAACCCGGTGGGAGCAGGTGTTTTTATTGCTCCCGCCGGGTGGGAGCAATCTGAATTTCCTAGCGGCATGAGTGCGGGCAGGGAAACACATGTCTGCTCCAGCCCGGTGGGAGCATTTGTAAGCAGGCCACGTGCCCCCTCCCCTTTATATTTGTTTCAGCTACTAGGTGATGGAGTCCTCAGGGCCTTTACATGCTCAGAGAGAGGGCGCACAGCCCTCCTCGTTGATAAAAGTAGCGGGCCCTGGAGGATGGGATCTCCTTGGCCAAAACTGCCTTAAGGAGGAGTGATCCATTCACACCTCCACCCCAAATAATGAATTAAATGTTGACCCTCCCGGCCTGGCTCACCCTGGTACTAATTTTAATTTGAAAAGTTGAGTTATTTTGTTTTTTTTACCACGATCACGGGGAGTACTGCGGGATTTTGGGCAAAAAAATTTTTTTTCATGTTTCAGAAGGGCTTTGGGAGCAAGATATCCCTAACCTGCCACTTATATATTTTTTCAAAACATTTTTGTAGCAGCGGCTCGGTCCTTGAGTCTTGTAATGACAGCTGTAACCATGTTTGTTAATGTTGTGTCCAGCCATTCAGGACGCTAGCACTGAGAAAGCCTCAGCCAATGAAATGGCTTGAATTTTTGAATTTCAACCAACTGTCCAGATAAACCAATTTATTTATGTTAACCGTAATTTCTTAAAAACTACTGAACGCTTTCTGGCACAAGATCTAGCTTTCTGCCAAATTTGGTGTAGCCTTTTTAAAAAATGTCTATGAACATTGCATGAGAATTTTATATTTTGAGACACCTCCTTTTCTCGGCCCCTACTTGACCGATCACCCTGAAGTGTCAGTCAAACTGCCAAAGTTATTAGCAAACCAAAAAAGGCATTTCCTATGAAAATGTAGACCTAACTATAATTACCCAATGGTGACAGCCACTAGAAGATATATATATAGATATAGATATAGATATATATATAATAGATATATATATATATATATATATATATATATATATATCTATATCTATATATATATATATATATATATATATATAGATATATATATATATATATATATATATGCTAAAATCTTCGCGGGCTAATGGCCCAGATGGGCTCCCAGCTGTCCTTTGTCAGACAAACCCACTATGGTGGGCAATTCTAGGATGTCCTTTTTTTTTTTTAAATGGGCTACCAACATTGGATGGATTCCCTCCTCATGGCGAGGTGCAATAGTTAAGCCTATACATAAAAACTGTTCTTGAAGTGACCCTGCAAATTATCGTTTGATATCCTGATGGGATGTTTCGTATAAAATGTATGCTCAGACTCTCCATAAATTTAGTGAGTCTTGGGCATTTAGGAGTGGCAAAATTCCCAAAGATCAAGGAGGTTTTTGATCAAAGTACTCCACAGTAGACCACTGCTTTGTACTTTGGGATGCTACCAGGAGGACACTAAGTACAGTGAGTAAATTGTGCTGCATGTTTGACTTTGAGGCAGCTCTTGATAGAGTTGACTGCAGGATTCTATGGGACAAACTTACCAGATGAAATATCCCTAAGGATTTGCTGCCTATGATTTGGGAACTCCATGAAAACAATGTGGTACTTACTGATCTAAATTGGTTGGGAAATCTAACTGATAAAATTACTGTGAACAACAATTATGACAAGGTTAAGACATGGTTGTGTATTAGCTCCTTTACCTTTTAATATTTTTATCTCTTATCTCCCAGATGTGTTAGGATCACTGGATTTGTTCTCCCCAAAGTTTGGAAGGTTGTATACCCATTGTCTTATGAAAGCAGACAATTTAGATCTGATGGATTTCATACATATTGACCTGAAACGGAAGCTACAATCTTCAAATGCTTATTGTGAGACAAATTCCCTGGTTGGTTACTGGGGATAAAACCAAATATAGGATCTTTTCAAACAGACTACAGAGATGTTTGTGCTTTTTGTTTTAATTTTTTACCCATAGAACAGGTAGATGAGTATAAATGTCTCAGAATGACCTTTTCTTGGACTCTGAAATGGGATAATTAGTTGAGAACTACGTTACTTAGTACAACAAACGCCTTGAGGAGATTTGCCACGAAGTATGGAAGTTTATCTGTTGCACAACTTATGAAGGCCATAGCTGGGAAGTTGATCCCTCAGGCCCTCTACAGGGCAGAATTGCAGGCTCTTGTCCAGGGGCTCGCTTGGGATTCCCTAGAGAGTCTTTACTTAAAGACTCTCTTGATGCTCCCCTTGATTTGAATGCTGCAGGCTCTGAGGTTGGAGCTCAAGCTCGACTCCTGGACTGTGACTGTCAGATCACATGCCTTGCGTTTTATGCTCTGCCTTGGACATGACTATAATAATGATAAATTGTCATCTATGATGAGGCAGGATCTAATGTTCTCTGCAAACAACCTTCCTCAAAATGTTATAAAGACAGAGAGGGAAATTGTCAAGGGATTTGAACTAACGGATGGAAGTGATCAAATGATGGTGAATCAGCATAATAATCCTTCGGGGGAGAGTTAAACTCTACTCACTAGCCAATGATAAACACTATCTCACTACAGAAAGCTATTTAAGCCAATTCCTAGAATACATTGCAATAGGGGGTATCTTTCTCTTACTTGGACCTTCCCGGTAAAGCGATTAAGGAATACCGTTTTTCAGTCCTGGATTGGGATTGTCAGAACTGAGAAAGGTTCACTAACCTTACAAAGCCGGATACAGCAGGAGCGAGGTTGATGCTAGTTTCTCCCTTCCACCCTTCACGGTACCACCTGAGAGTAGATAACCACACACTCAACAGATGGGACCCTAACAGGGGAAGGGAAATAAAGGGAGAAATAAACCAAAACACTGTGGCAGCCAGAAATCATCTACAGCTGGATGGTAGGACTGATAAACTTCCTTCTATGGTTTGTATCTGGTACTGTAAGGGGAAACACAAGAAACAAACATAAGTTTTTGTCCCCCCCCTTTTATGCCTCTTTGTATAGCTATATATCTCTGCAATGTGGGTACTCACTATATGTACTACCACCATTATCCATGAATAAAAAGGCACAAAAAAGAAGAAAGAAAGAAAAAGAAAGCAAGTCCTCCTTCCGTAATGCCTGAAACAGTTCTGGAAAAGCAAATGTCACCACGTATCAAAAGGTAATAAAACCTTTACTTATCTGACCACTGTCTCATAGCTTCCACTTTAGGTTTGTTATGACTTCCTCGTGTCTATACTTGAAGTTGTAAGGAGGCGCAATCCGAGCCTCTCAACGGCTCCACAAAAAAGAGGAAAAAACAAACATAACAAAAACCCCTTCGATAGGCTGTTCCAAACTTTGCCGCTAGTTCCTTCACTCACGGATTTCAAAAGAAAGGGTAGAAATCAGTCAGGGGAAGACACTCCCATAAATCACCAAATAGAAGCTCTCACCTCCCTTTATGGTGACGACGTTTCTGGCAACGTAAATCCCAGACACTTTACTCACAATTGCGGCTATGTTTGGACTCCAACCACCACAGGAGCAAAAAGGAAGAATGTTCCGTTCAGGAACCAACTTTCATACATGTAACGTCCCGCGTTGCCAGTCTAGTGTTGGGGCCCTAGGCCCCCATGGTGGGTAAAGGATGACACAGGACACCAGTTAGGGGATCGTAGATCTGGCCACGAGCACGTGCACTCTGGCTCTTTTATTGGCAGTGTCACCTGACCCAGTGACGTCTGTGGTGGGTGGGTGTACAGTGTATGGTTACACTGCAAACAACTAGACTGTGTCCTGGCAGGACACTACAGTCCTCCCAAACTTTAATGAAAGGAAAAGCGAATGTCCAACCTGCAAGAAAACAGAACAATAACATTTGATAGGCCCAACAGATCTTCTTCAGGCGATCAGCTGGGAGAATGTTGAAAGTTCCAGGACTACAAAGTCAGTCAGATGAGCTTCACCTCGGCGGTGTACTTCAGATCATCCTTGTCTTGCTGTGTTGACGCTTATATACAGTGTTCATCACTTGGAGCATTGGGAGCAGAATGGGTGTGACCCTTGAGGGGTCTCGCAGGTGTTCCTAGTCCGGTGGATGACAACGCTTGTTGGTTGTAGGAGACGACTATGGCACGAGAGGTCTTCCTTTGGATTTGCTGATCTTGATGCCTTCACATCTCCGTCCGGCCAAGTAACTTCCGACTTGCCTTCCTTGCCAGACTCCTCTCTCACTGGAGCCTCGAAGACTGGCCTCTCCTGCTTGGACTCTTCTCTCACTAGAGACGCTGGGAGGACCCTCTTGCCGAACACGATGGGACCGGGTGGGCCGTGCGGGCTTCGCATGAGCCGCGCAAAGGCGTCGCTGCCGAACTGCCAACGGACTCACCGCCAAGTCTTTCATGATGTCCTCGGGGGTGTTGATGTCATCCGCCAGGATGGTCTTGCCATTAGGACATGGGTTCAGTGTCTTCACCAGACCGTTTCTCGGTGCCAGGTGTTTACCTGGGGCCTTCATGCTTCCTGTTGCCTGTCGTGGAGCTGCCGCTGCTGCACCTCTCCCATCCGGATTCCTCTCTCACAGGACATGCGGCCGAGGCCCTTGTCCCCTGGACTGCCACTTGATCGCGTGGGCTGTGCGGGTCACTGCGGAACTTCGGACATGGCCACAGTCGAGTCTTGTGTAGTCCACAAGGGTGGATTGACTAGTGCTCGGGTATGCTCTGCTTCGGCAAGCTTCAGGTTCACGGGGCACCCATGCAGTTCTTCAGTGGTTGGTCTCCTCGAATGCAGGTTGTAGGGATTACTGGGATCCACACGGATGTTGCGATGTTTCTTGGCCAGCACCGATGTTCCTGTGTGCTGACTGTTGCGATGCTCCTTGGACAGCACCGATGTTCCTGTGTGCTGTGGTTCTCTCTCCTCCTCTGTGGAGTGATGTTGTGTTACTCCATTCTTCCTCTTCGTTCACTTCCTCGACGCGGTCCGGTCTTCTTTCTTGCTTACTCATGCTAACCAGGCTTCTCCATGTAGCGGGCCCTCTACATGTCGTCCCCTTGGTCTTGTCCATGTGGTAGGACACTGTCTTCACTTGGCTTGGTGACTAGACCTGTCGTCGTATCTTCTCTGTTGTTGCTTTTCTTTCCTTGGTGACCAGACTGGGTGGTCGGTTTTCATCTTGGGCATGAGTTGTCATGCTGTGCTATTTTCTTTGTGGTCGCTATTCACCGTCACGATGTTTTGGCGTTGGCGCGCTTTTGTCTGCGCGGAGGAGGGTTGCGTCACCGCTCCTGGTGCATGCCGCCATGCGTGCTGACGATGGCGTTCTGGTTGCTGTGAGACATCGCTGTCTCCGTTGGGGACTTTTGTGCTCTGTCCCGTGGCGTTGGCGTGTCGCTGTGCAGCGTCACTCTGGCGCTTCTGATTCCTGGCGCTCTGGTTGCTGCGAGACGTCGCTGTATCTTTTGGGGACCTTTGTGCGCGGTTCCGTGGCGGTGGCGTGTCGCCATGTGGCGCATTTCTGCGCACTTACTGTTCAGGGTTCTTGGACACCTGTTGCGTGACGTTGGGTACTTGCTGCTTTGGCTGTCGTCAGGTACTTGCTGCTTTGGACCGTTGGCAGGAGTAGTTGATGCTGCGGTGAACACCTGTGGCCACAAGGCGTCGCTGCTCTCTCCGTCGTCTGATCTCGGCAGTCGTTTCCCTGGACGTTCTTCTAGTGCTTGGCAGTCGTTTCCTCCAGACGTTCTGTCAGTGCTTGGATGCTTAGTGAGGCGTTCGTGCCTCTTCCCACGTCGCGCTGGAAGTGGCATCTGCCGACTCCTTGATGGTGTGTGTGGGTGTCTTCCGCGCTGTTGCGCACTTACTTGCTGCGTGAGATTGGATGCTTTGGTTGGGGCGTTACTCAGTCTGTTGCCCTGTGCTGCTGCTGATTTATCTTGCATTGTGCATGCTTGTTTTATTTCTCCTGGTGGCAGGTGCGCTTTTTCCTTTTGGCCACTGGGTGGCGGTAAACTTCACTTTGGCAGCAGCCTGCCTTGCTTAATACATTCTTCCCGGGTTGAGCACTCTATTGTCTGTCCCTCAGTGCTCACAGGGGGCTGGAGCTGCTGCTGTGACCTGGTGAGTCTCTCTTTCTGCATATTTTTCTATTGGGGCAGGGAGGCACAGGCACCCGATTGCTCCCAGTGTTGCATAGGCACAGGCTCATTGTTCGGGCACATGCTGTGTGAGGCACTGTTATTCTGGATCACGGGGCAAATGCTCACATACTTGCCGGGTGCACCGGCACTTCCATTTGTTGTTGCTGCGGGGGCACATTCGATCTCGGCGGCGCTGGCCGCATGCAGGCGCTTCATTCTCCTACTTTCCCCTCCCAGCCCGCGGCAGCCTCGGCAGTCCTCACGTGGGCGGGGGGGTGTTGATGCTTCCTTCAGGCGGGGGAGCGCGTCGCTCCCGTCACTCTTCCCTGGGCAGGGGCGCTCGAGGCAGGCCGCCGGTGGGCTCCGCCGGCTCTGCCTATTCAAACGCTGATGATCATCCGGCCCTGCAGGCTCCACTCTCCGGTCTCCCGCCGCAGCAGCTTCACCTTGCACGCGCTGCGCGGCGGAGACCTGCCATGCTTGTCGCAGGCCGCGGGTGGGCTCCGCTGGCTCTGCAGTGTCTTTCTTCCGTTGGGGCCGTCGGCAGGCCGCGGGTGGGCTCCGCTGGCGCTGCTGAGTTTTCCTTTGGGGGCTTCTACCGGCGGGCCACGGGTGGGCTCCGCTGGCCCGCTGACTGTCCAGACCACGTTGCGAGGGGGGTCGGGAGGCGGGTAGCTACTCCGCTCCCTCCCCCTCGTTGTTCTCAGTGATTGCGGGTCCGGCCGCCCCTTCCCACGCCGTCTCCAGTCTCTGTGCCCCACCGCTTCCACTCACACACGCGGCGGGGGCAGGTGACGACTCTGGCAGGCCGCGGGTGAGCTCCGCTGGTCCTGCTTATGTCTGGGCATTAGAGTTAATGTCTATGGCGGGTGGGCTCCGCTTTGGTGCACAGTCTTCCGGGGGAGTCACCTCCCGCTCCGGCTCACCTTCGGCCGGCGGGCCTGATGCTCTGTCGCGGTCGTGGCGGGTGGGCTCCGCCCGGCCCGTGCACCTCTCCGGTGGGGGTCTCTGCTTCGCGGCCGTCTCAGGTGGGCACTGGGCGGTCCGCTCCTTCCTGGTGGCGCTGGATGGTGGCGGCCGACGCGGGTGGGCTCCGGTCGGCTCGTCCTTCAAAGCTGGTGCGGTGGGCCTCCCGGTCGCTGCAGGCTGTGGGGCTCCGACGTGCCCACCGGCTTCTCGGCATGCTGCGCCGTGCTGCAGGGGATGCCCTTTTGGCGGGCAGCTCTCTCCCCCTTACAAACGATGTTTTGGGCAGTGGCACGCATGGGCTTCACTACCGACCTCGTCGCCAATGTAGTGTTGGGGCCCTAGGCCCCCATGGTGGGTAAAGGATGACACAGGACACCAGTTAGGGGATCGTAGATCTGGCCACGAGCACGTGCACTCTGGCTCTTTTATTGGCAGCGTCACCTGACCCAGTGACGTCTGTGGTGGGTGGGTGTACAGTGTATGGTTACACTGCAAACAACTAGACTGTGTCCTGGCAGGACACTACAGCCAGCACTACATTCAATATCCGTGCTGCACGAATTCCAGCAACTCGGATCCCCGACTGCCGGACAAAAGTTCAAAGGTTGTGGATGCTCTCCAGCGCGTCTTCTTTCCGAGAAGAGTTTCCTCGAGCCTCCAGACTCCAAAACGTAATTCTCCCAGTTCCAGGTTTACACAAAAAGCCGTAGCGGTTTCCACCATGAAATACAGGTGACAAGCACCGGTTAGGAGCAGAGGAGGAGACTATAAAAAAAAACAGTGAAGGGCAGAAAGATGGTAAGAGAGAATGGACTAAAACTAGGTGTTCTGGGAGATGTGGTGCCGCAAACTAGCCCGACTGTCTAACCCTTTGAGTGACGGAATCATGACAGGGATTGACCCTGGCTGGAGGATTCGTGGTTTTAAAAGGAGGGTGTTGGATAATAAAGGTCATTGTTTTTATTATTTGCAAATATTCTGTAATCCATCTATTGTTTGTTAGACTGTCCCCTCTTCCTAGAAGGAAGGAAAAAGCCTTAAACCCTTATTTTGTGAGATCTGGATTAAGATCACAGCCTGATGCACTGGTTACTTTGTTAGCAATTAGATTGTGTTATTTCCATAGCCAAGTACACATTGCCTATTTGAAAAAGGGAGTTTTCAATTGTATGGGTGACTAATGAAGCAATGCTAATCCATTTGAGTATTTTAATTACATTATGATTTGAGCTATTTTAATAATGAAGTTGCAAACAATGTGGAATGGTTTTAAGGATGTAATACGAGTAATATGCATTATATTATGCATTGCGCTATTTCAATAATCAACTGCAAATAGTGTTGAATGGTTTCAAGATGCTATAACAATGACGTATACGTTTAGTGAATGAAATTGCTTACTGTACTATTGCATTGTGTGTATTTCATTTCTGTCTTCGAAATACATGTTTATATTATATATATATATGCCTGTATCTTTGACGTCGGTTGACGAATCTTCACAAAATTTTCCAACAAAGCGTGCCAGCAGGTCTTATTGTGCATTGAAAGTTTCGGGGTGAACCGTGAAGCTGGACTCGAGATAAAGGGTCAAAAAATGTCCATTTCCCATGATAATTCCTATAGGAATTTTAGACAAGGCTACAGCCTGAACCGCTGAACAAAATTAGACCAAGTTTGGCAAAAGATAAGCCTTTGTTAAGAAAGCGCACTTTTTATTTGGTGTAAATTTTTTCAATAGTTTTAGAGTTATTAAAAGAAACCCAAATTTGTATATATAGGAATGCGACCCCTAAGCAAATCCTCTCGATCTCGTGCAGAGATCTGATTGGCTGCCATCTCGTGCATCTTGGGACTTGGACTCAGATGATTTCCAAACAAAAAGCTAAACAAATAAAGAGAAGTGGTAGGGTAGGAATACCCTGAACCCCTAGGCTTGGTGCTGGGGTCCTCCAGGGACCCTGCCAGGGCAAAAATATTTTTTTTTAAAACATGTTTGCGGCGGCTTTGCGTTTTTGCAGTAAAACATTTTTTTTTAACAAGCACGTCTCCTGTGCTTGTTTTTACTTTAGCCTCCAGGTGGGCCGGGTCCCGGGGTTATGAGGGTGTTTTCTGCAACAGCAAAAAAAAAAAAGAGGGGGTGCAAGTGGGCCCCACTTCGAGAGCTCTTTTTAGCCCCAAGACCACCACCTCTCCAGGGCAACTTTTAAATATGGGAGTGGCTCACGCAGACCCCTCTCCATTTGGCACATTAAGTCCCGGGGACAAGTACCCCCCTGGGGCTTTCAAATAAAAGTGAGGGGGGCCGGGTGGACCCCTCTTCTGCAGCTTTAATATGACCACCACCTACCCGGGGCTAAATAAATGATGCAAGGGCCGTGTGGACCCCTGGCCCTGGGTTCCACCACCTTACCAGTGCCAAATCCTTATTTTAGAACTGGGAGGGGGCTCGTATGGCACCTCTCATGGGCCATATACGGCCCTGGGAACCACCACCTCCCCGGGACCAGACTGTGCATACTAAAGACCACCCCGTCTGGAGTCATTGATGGCCCATGGGGAAGCTATGTCCTAGGCCCGGCTCCTGCTATCTCCTGAGGTGCCCACTCTCGGGAGATAGCAGTTTGCTTTCACTTGGCTGGAGCTGTGGCAGGTCCCACCAAGCGAGAGCAAACACTAACTCTGCTCCCAGCAAGTGGAAGCTGTCAAACTGCTTCCACTTACTGGGAGCAGAGTTTTCATCTGTTTGCCTGCCCGCTGTCCTGCGGGCAGGGAAACAGATGAAAGATTTCTACCGCACACAGGAAGCTGCATGTTTAACAGAGCCCTGTGTGTGGGAGTAATGCCAGCTCCTGCAGGAGGCAGGGTTCTGGCTGGGTCTCCGGGGACTTTAATGCTCCCCCTGCGATCCCCATCAAAGCAAACTGGGTGCCCTAAGTGGGGCCAAGGCACCCAGGTAGACATGGAGGGGTTCCAGAGGATGGGGTCCCTGGGGCTGATGTCAGCCAGGGAAGGGGGCCTCGCAGCCCCCCTTCCCCATTGCCAAAAAAGTAAAACAAAGGGCAGAAATTGAGCAGAAAAGGCAAAACAGAGCTGTAGAGGGGAAAACAGAGGTCAGAAAATGAAACCGAAAAAGTTAAAACATAAGGCAAAAAAGAGGGCAGAAAAGGCAAAGCAGAGCAGATGAGGGCAAAAACCGAATGCAGAAAAACGAGCAGAAAAGTCAAAACAGAAGGCAGAAAAATGAGCGGAAATGAGCATAAAAGGCAAAACAGAGAGCAGAAAATGAACGGAAAAAGCAAAACAGAGTGCAGAAATATGAGCAGAAATGGCAAAACAGAGGGCAGAAAAAATAGTGGAAAAGGCAAAACGGATGGCAGAAAAATGAGCAAAAGAGGCAAAACAGAGGGCAGAAAAACAAGCAGGAAAGGCAACATAGAGGGCAGGAAAATGAGCCAAAAAAGGCAAAACATATGCCAGAAAAATGAGCAGAAAAGGCAATACAGAGCAAGAACGAAGCTAAGGAGGCACAAACAGAAGCCAGCCGGCAGACAGGCAGCAGAGGGTGGCAGACTGCAGGCAAGCAGGACAGGAGAACTGTTGCAGTGGTAGCTGGCACGAGGACCTGCCTAATTTTTACAGAAATTAAACCTCAGCGGTAAACACTTACACATATAAATAAAGCAGGTGCCTCAATTGAAGCTCCACTTCTGTAAAGGACAAATAATCTTGAACTCCTGGACTTGACTAAGGCAAGGCAAGTGTGTTTTCGCAGCAACTCCCCATTGAAAGACGATCTGAAATAATTTGTGGAGGTGAATGCATTGTTTATCTTTTGGAGTGCAATGTGTAGTGACAGTGACGAATGGGTTCTTTCTTGTCCCTATCTTGTGAGAGCAGAGGCCATGGTTCTCCCTTTAAATGACTACAAATATGCAAATGTGCAAAATCACCTAAAGTTCTGCCCATTTGGCCCTGCCCCGTCCACATTATATGTATGCAATGTTCTTCCCGCCTTTTGCCAGGATTATGGGCAGTTTACCAAAAGGCCTCCCAGCCCTTTTCCCGCCGATTTTAGTGATGCATTACGTGATGCAGAGAAATATGAAGACATCTCCACCAAACCAAGAAGCACTTACTTCATATAGTTATGAGGAAGGACCCTTGTTTGGTGGAGTTTTGCTTCTTTGTACCCTCTTTGTTGTCTTCTCTATAGGAAGATTCATGTTATCACCAATTTCTGGATAAAGATGCATGAGGAACAATCACATTGCCAAAACGTACACAATGTCACTGGCGACATTTCCTTGTGCTCTATTGCACAGCTATAGTGTAAAATACGTACTGGAAATTTACACAAGGAAGTAGCACTTAGGAATTAGCCAGTAGAAACTAATTCACTTGGGTAGATATTTTGTGCAAAACTGTGGACACTTTTTGGATTAAGGAGCGGGTGTGGTTGACTAGTCACTGACACAGCTGTTGACACACCCACACTGACACTCACGCACCCACTGGCAGACCCGCTCATATACTGATGCACCCACTCACATACTCATTCACAGACCTACTCTGACACTCCCATGTACTCACAGACCAACTCAGACACTCATGCTCCCACTCACAGACACACTCAAATACTCTCACACTCACTCACAAACCTACTCAGGCACTCATGCACCCATTCACAGAACCAGTCAGACACACAGTCACTCATGTACCCACTTACAGAACCACTCATACTTTCTCACACCCACTCATAGACCTACTCCGACACCTGTACACTGACTCACAGACCCACTCAGAGATTCACACACCCACTTACAGACCACCTCAGAGACTTACACACCCACTCACAGACCCACTCAGACACTCATGCAGTCACTCACAGACTGACACACACACTCATGGAGATGCTCACAAGTCCACTTAGACACTCACATCTCCCACTGAGACACTTATGCTGCCACTCCCAGACCCACTCAGACACTCACACACCAAATTAGATACCCACTGGCCCAAATACCTCAACCACAGAATAAATGTCCACGTACCCAAAAGAAACCTGCGATCATCCAACCTCGCACTGGCTGTAACCCGCGCATCCACAGAGCCAGATCAGGCAGAAGATCGTTCTCCCACATCGCAGCCAAGACCTGGAACGAGCTGCGGCAGACATCAGATTTGCCCGCTCCC
Organism: Lissotriton helveticus; assembly: GCF_964261635.1. Classification (NCBI taxonomy): domain Eukaryota; kingdom Metazoa; phylum Chordata; class Amphibia; order Caudata; family Salamandridae; genus Lissotriton; species Lissotriton helveticus. The sequence goes on along the minus strand of NC_136061.1, from coordinate 1,910,824,478 downwards.
TGAACACCTTCAGGAAGACCCTCAAGACCTGGCTGGTCGGCTGAACGGAACGGCATACCCCCCTCAGCATCTTGAGACCCTCACAGGTAAGTAGTGTGCTTACAATTCCCTGATTGATTGACTGAGACACTCATAACTCGCTCACACACTCACTCTCAAAGGTTACAGGTTACAGTTGGGAAATAAAATTAAAAAACCTTAAGAAACCAAAGGTTACAGTGAAGTTCTAGTTAGGAAATAGAATTGAAAAAAACATAGCAATTCAATGAAAAAACAAAGGTTACAGGGAAGTTATAGTTCAGAAATAGAATTTAAAATTCCTTAGAAAATCACTGCAAAAACCGAAACGTTACAGGGTTGTTATAGTTAGTCTCACATTTCACTTATACAAAACCAGTGAAATTCAGCAGTTATAGTTACCTGAGCTAACTAGAACTTACTTCCACTGCAATACACTGCTTATGACCTCACATATTACTCACAGCATCTGGCCTCCCCCGCATTTTTAGAAAATTCTGTGCCCCGGTGAGGTGGCGGTCCACAGGGATGTGGCGAGAGGCCCTAGGTCCTCCCACGCATTCTTTTTCATTTAAATCTCTGCACCAGGGAGGTGGCGGTCCCCGGAGCTTTCAATAGCCGAGGGGGCCCATGCACCCCCCTCCTATCTTTCCACAATGCCCGGGACATGGCCCACCTGGAGGCTTATTAATGAAGAAGTGTGGGAGCCTGTGCTTCATTTTCTTTTAAAATTCCGTCAGGAGTCGTGGATCTAGCGTGACTCCAGCCAAACCTTTTTTTATAAATGCTTTTTTTGCCCCTGCGGGGTCCCTGTGGGCCCCCCAGGATAAATTGGTGCCATTCCATTCAAACGTTCGAGAAGTAGTGTTTCTAATTGTCCTATAGAAATTAACATGGCAAAAATGCGCTTTTAAGCACCCCCCGATCATAATACATATTGATAATTGTCTTTCGCTTTTGGGGGTAACCTACGTTACCATTCTTTTTCCTGTAGTGGGAGTCTAACCATCTTCTTTTTTCAATAGATGAAACTATTTTATTCATAATCCCCATAACTCCTATTCCTCGGTCACCACTGTGTAGTTATGATTGATTCGCACTTTCCATTGAAAAGACATTTAATGACTTGCTTATAACTTTTGACCCAGCAGACAGACTTTCACAAAATTTCACAATCACTTAGCGGAGTTGGTGAAGGTCCAGCGTGCAAAATTTTATACAGCTCCATTAAGGAAAAAAGTGGGAATAAAAACAGACATGTTCTCTCATTTTATCCCCCCTAGGAAATGTTGCTCAAGCCTATGGCTCAAACTATTGATCAGATCTACACCTAAAGTGGTTTGAAAGTAGAACTTTATTTGGAAAGTGTGCTTTTGTTGATTTGATGTAAATATGTTGAGTAGTTTTTGAGACACAAGCATTTGGAAAGGTTGCACAGTGGGTTTTACATGAATAATAGTTTTGTATACCTGTGTCATTTAAAATGGCAAATCATGATTTGTGACTCTTGCTGTTAAATGTTGAAGTGTTTAACAAAATGTATTTGGCTTGAGAGGGGCTCTGAAAAATGTTTTATCCGCCTTTTTGAAAATCATGAATTGAGTCCACATTGCAACTTTTGCACTGTGGGAAAGTATTTTCCACAGCCATGCAGGGCCACCCTCAGAGGTGTTGACCCCAGGGGAATTCTGAGGGGTATCCAGAGGCATATAAAATGTCAGTGCCATCCCATGAAAATACATTGAAGCCAGGGTGGGATTTGCAAATAAAAAAACGATTGTAATTGCACATGTTGCTATTTTAGGTGTTGGATTCAACTGCCAATTTGTGAATGATTCTTGAATCGATTATTTATGATTAACAATTTTTGAGTGGTGGGAAAAATATCCCACAGGCAAGGGGAGACACTATGATGACGGTCTGATTCCAGGGCACGTGTGATGGGGACCTAGAGGCAGTGGTGGCTGGCATGGATCGGGGGTGGCTGGGCAGCGGGAAGGGGGGAAAAGAAAATACACTTACCTCATCTAAGCCATGTCTCTTCTCCGGGTTCCTTCCTGATGAGTCCTGGAACAGAAGCAGGAAGCACACAGGCTCCCCTAAGCCAATCAAGACGCTGCTGTCACCATGACATCAGCGTCGTGATTGGTCTGAGTGCCGTTGTTCGGCGCTCAGATGGGGACTATGAGCCTGTGCATGTTCTCTACCCAGGCTGCAATACAACTTGGGTGGGGAACATGCAAAGTGCGCATGACTGTTTGGTTGGCCCAAGACGGCCAGCCACATTATCATGCGCACTGCCCTGTGAGCAACCCAGACCCTCCCCACCCCACAAAACTGCATCAGCAGTGGAAAATAAAATGATAATAACATTGAGTTATTATCATTTTATCTTTCCTTTTTTGCACTGCTGAAAAGAAGTGGGGTGACACTCCTCTGCCTTAACGGAGGAGCCTCCACTGCCTAGAGGTGTGGATCGCACAAGGCTGCTAGAAGCAGGTTGAATACAGAGCCTACGTCCTACCCCTGATGCTCATAACCAGAAGCCATGGACAGCTGTGATTGACTCACATCAAGGGATTGAGATGATGGCTTGGCAGCATGCCCGGCCTTGCGCCCAAACTCTGTTTCACATAGCCAGAGGCTTCCAGCAACCGGCTGGGCTCAGGTCCTGGCTGCAGGGTCACTTCTGTTACCCTACAGTCAATTGATAATTACTAGTTCTTCAAGTCAGAGATAAACCATTGGAATGAGCTGGACATTCATGGCGAATTTCTGTGCACAATTAGTTCACCACAATTTTCCATCTTTAATATCCTCATTCTATGCATGTAATCCAATGTCAAATTTAGAAAACATTTAACAAAACTTAAAACACCCATTAGTATTTTACGGCAGACCCTTCAAAAAGTAACACACAAATGTACATGTTACATAACATAGATGTAGTCTGATTTCTTCTTCAACTTGAAAATTATACATACTTGTTATGAACAATCCTCATGTTTTTCCATAATTGCCCCAGGGGCCTAATTTGCAACATTGGTGTTAACACATCAAAATATGCCCAATTTAGTGTTATGTTCCAAATTAAGTTTTTTTATTTTTTTTTATTTTTATCGGTGTCTCCAGAACCAGGAGTAGTGGCGAGTTATCTGAAAGGGTACGTGATAAAACTGTACATGACAACATGTGCCTAGAGACTAAGAAGGAGGCCAGCCAGTAGTCAATCCTGGTGTGGATGTCATGATATGCTGAGTAATGCGTGTAACCCCCTCTATCAGTGTTCCTCCCTCTCGATACATCAACTAAGTCTAACGTCAGTAACTCAGCTTGGAGTGTGACCGCCGCCGCTGAGGGTCTACGCTGAGGGCCCGAAGACCTATCTAATTCCGGATCCATCACTGGATTGAAATCTCTCCCCCAGAGCATCTGCGCTGTGGAATATTCTCGGCAGCTTCTCGACAACTTCTCATAAAAGTCTGGGGAGTCGTAATTCGGGCCGTAGACGTTGACCACAATTAGATCATGTCCTTTCCCCTTGCATCTTGAGATGAGATACCTACCCTCTGGGTCTGCTTGCACTAATCTCAAATCTAACTTGGATCTAGGGTTTACCCATGTTAGGACTCCTCTTGAATGTGTAGTGAACCCCGCCACTGTGGTGTTCCCCGACAAGCCCCTGCATTGAAGCATTTTACTTGTTAGTGGGAGATGTGTTTCTTGTATGAGAGCTAAGTCAATGTGATGCCGCTGCAAATAATTCAACACCTTCCTTAGTTTCCTGTGATCGTTTAACCCTCTGACATTCCAAGTTAAAGCTCTAAGGGATCATGTAGCATCTCCAGCAGGTACTGCGGGAGTACTGGTCATTCGTGCCTTTGGAAGGGGTAACAGCAGCAAGTCTTCATGATGCAACATGTATTCACCGTACTAGCATGCAGAACCAACAGTAGATCTTTGAACTTTCCCCCACCCCTCCTAGTGCCCCCCCCACTCCTCCCACAGCAGACCCGCCCCAACCTGGTCCGTCAGAAGTCTATCCCCCCCCACCCCACCCCGATGTCAGGACCCCAACTTTGAATACTAACAGCACAACCATGCTTAACGCGCAGGGCCAAGGTAGCCTCGAGTCATTGTCTCTGCCCAAATCTCAGAACTCTCGTTCAGCCCCCCACCCGCCCCCGCCATGCACAGGTTGTGTAATCAGAGCAACGTCATCTTATACTCCATCTTGTAATATGTACACCCCAGTCTCTCCTCCCTACGCAACAATCACTGCACGACAAGTGTCCCTTGTGCGGAATTAAGCATTGTTAAGTGTCCAAGACTAGAACCTGTGAAAAAATAAAATGGGGAAAAATCATGCGACCTGGTCATCAAACCTCGCCTCCCACTCCCACGCCCCAAGCCACTTATCTTTAATTGTCTTCATTCCCCGAAGTCTAGATCGTCTTCTCTAGTGTTTCCTCTGCTGTGCCGTTCGTAGTCACCTCCTCCTGCCACTGCTCTGATGTGTAGCTTGTGCACATCCCAAAGATAAACTCAGTCCTGGTCATCCAAGCGACTGCCGCTCTCGCCCTCCTCCAGATTCTCTTCATTGGCTGTATTCCATTCCTTTGACCATCGCTTCATGGCTTGTTGCAGTTCCTTGGGATCCGTAAATATATGTGAGTAGCCACGTCTGTTAACACGTAGTTTTGCCGGGTACAGCAATGCGTAGTCCAGGCCCATCTCTCTGAGACGTTTCTTGTGTGGAATGAATTGTTTGCGCTCTTCTTGAACCTTCGCCGTAAAGTCTGGGTACAGAGATATGGCTGACCCTTCATATTGCAGCGGTTGTTTGGACCTCGCCAATCTAAGAGCTGTGTCCCTGTCGCGGTAGTTGAGTAGCTTCGCTATTATGGGACGAGGAGGCGCTTCGGGTTTGGTGCGCGGGCCTAGGGATCAGTGTGCACGCTCCACCGTAAACATGTTCGAGAACACTCCTTCTCCCAAGAGTGTTATGAGTAACTTTTCCACAAAGTGCTCCATTGGGCCTGTATGTGTACTCTCCGGAAGGCCCGTGATGCGGAGGTTACAGCGCCGCGAACGCGCCTCCAAATCCTCAGTCTTGTCCTGTAGGACTTGCATCATCCTCTCCATCTTTTTATGTGTTGTGTCCAGGTCTGTTTGCGCCTCTTCCACTTCCGTCATTCTTCTCTCGGCCATATCGTGTCTTTCTGCGTGTTTATCCAGCCGTTCCGCCATACGGTCCATTCGATGTGACATGGCATCCATTTTAGTGCCCAGAGCGGAGATACTGGACTGCAGACTCTGCTCCATAGAAAGAAGCATGGCTTTAATGTCTGAGCACGCCCCCAGGTCTTCCTCCGGTCGCGTCACGGTCCCACTCTCTGGCAATGGGCTATGCTGTTGTAGTCTTCTTTGTGAGAAGGGCAGTTTGCTCTGGGTTTTATCCCCTTTACCCATCTTGTGGCTGGCAGCCCACTAGTCGGCAGGGAAATCTCGCGTTCTGTCCGCCACACACTAGGGTACTCAAGTATGTTGCCGCAGTCCCCCTCCGCCAGGTGTAACTCGTAGTACTGCTTGCTTCTGTAAGTGCAACTCTCAGAAAGCGGTAGGGAAGCGCAGGTTAATCCCTCCCATACTCCGTGTGTCTAGCGCTCGTCGCAGGATCCAGGCTGCCTCTAGATCAAACTAACCGAGGATCACGCCATCCGCGGCGCAACTTCATGCACCGGGCTTTCAGTGGTTTTCCTGGTCGCAACCTTCTGTCTGTAGCATCAGTGGGAGGAAAAGGATCGTCCTCCCTCCAGGTGTCCCAGTAATTATACGCTCAGGAGATTTGCCATGAACCAGGCAAGCCACAGTTTACTGCTCAGGCTGTGTATTGGCGCTAGTGCAGTTTTTTGTAATGTGCAGCTCACTTTCGTGCCACTTCTTTTCTTAACGCTGAGCTGAATAGCCTTACTTGTCCTTAACCGGGGAGGGGTCTCGTCGTCCACGCTGCTGATGATGTTATGTCTGGCCGATCTCTGCACCCTCCTTTCACATACACCTTCACAGGCCCCTGCAGCTGCCGCGACCCACCGGGAAACCGGAGCCGCCACAGCCCCCAGGCGTATACACCACGCAGCGGCGGCCGGAGGGGGGGGAGGCGCCGCACCGGAGAGACCGCACCAAGTTGTTTGCACTAAGCAGTGTCCCCCACCACTCCGCCCCAGCCGCGATGTTCTGCGTCTGCCTGCCAAATTGTGCGTAGGAGCACCGGGTCACTCCTCCCCCAACAGCCGCACGTCGCTTCACGTCGCCCGGACTCAGGGCGCACTCGAGGCCTCAGCTTCACGGCCTACCAGGTCAAGGGCTTCGCCGGGCCGTGGCGCCGTCCAGGGTGCGCCTCTCCCCGTCTCTCCGGGAGTCGCCAATTTATCCCACCGTCTTGCAGCTTGGGGAGCTGGTAGGGAGCCAAGATCGTCGCTCTAACAGTATTAATGTAGGATAATTGTGCTGTGCACGGCGGAGCTCCGGCTTCAGGCGTCCATTGCGCTTGCTGGCTAGCTCCGGCCCCCAATGTTCCAAATTAAGTTAATGCTTGTATGCCATTCATGTTATTGAGTTCATGCTGGGATTGATTAAAGGATACATCTTGTAAGAAATTGGATAATTGGTTAAAGCGGCTGAGAACCCACTTCAAATGATAACCAAAATCTTGATCAGGGTGAACCAAAAAAGTCACAAGATAATCCTTTGCTTCACCCTCTTTTAGCTTGGCACAAATGCAGTCAAGCTTAAAGTAGAGGCAATGTGTAAGGTATTTCTGCAGCACGTAATCAATAATAAAGAAAGAACACAACACAAGAAAATTCCCCAAACTATTTAGAAAAATAGAGTATGTTAACAAATAAAATGATATAAAAATGACAAAAATCTATTCAGTAGTACCAGAGTTATGAGTTTCTAAAGTAGGAGGTAAAAATGGCACCAAAAGGCACGAATGCCAACTGCAGGTATCTGGTCACAACGGACTGGGACAGTCACAAGTTCAAGCCTACCACGATGGAGCGTGAGTCAGATACAGGACCAGGTTTGTCTCACTGGACGTTTTGGCTTCTGACTATGATGCAAAAGCAGCACAGCTCTGCACAGCTCTGCACAGCTCTGCAGGACTCTGCGTCATACTGTGTTGGTTCTGATGAGGCTTTCAGTCTGAAGCTGCGTTGTTCTGTGACGCCCGGCGCCGGATCTGGTGAATCCTATGGTAAGAAGCTGGATGGGGCAACACTGCAGGGCTATGCGTTGCACTGAGTCAATTTCAGTAAGACTTCCAGTCAAGGGGTGTGGGGCTCTGCATCACGTCAGATCTGGTGAAACCTTCAGTTAGACAGGGAGAAGTGTACTCTAACACCACATAAGGGTCCAGGATCTTGTGGACAGAATATGAGGGTCTGGTCTCACTCCCATAGAGGCCAGCAGAGGGCTTATGATATGGTGAGTTGCGCCTGGCCACCTGCAAAGCAGGAAAGGCCTCGGGAAGCTTTTTGTGTCTCTGTAACTCATATAGGAAGTTAGGCAACTGACCCTTGGAGTAACCACTGGAGTCCTGGGTTCAAGGCATGCAGGCACATACTTCCCTCGGGATTTAGACAGCAAGATAGTCCTTCTGATCTTCACAAGACAAGGAGTGTTCTGATTTCCGGTTGTGGGGATGCCCAGTGCCAGCCTGTGAATGGGGCTACCCACTGTCCAAACCAAAACATGTTCTGGGCAATACTTCTGTTTCCCCTGAGTTTATATCTTGGCTAGTGAAACAAACAGCAGGCATGCCCAGGTGTGAGCTGCATTGCCAGTGGCAAGGTATGTTTCTTCTGAAGTCAGGAAGGGCTGGTATACACTTTGAAGTGTAATAAGAGCAGGGGCACAGCTCCCCTGGACTATCCTGTCTTGAAGACCCACTTCCCTCTACACTCGGATCCTTTGCCCACTGTCTGGTTCCAATATTATTTTCCCAGTAGGGGAGCTATCAACAGTCACCCTGGACACTAGAAGAAAGGCACATTTTTGTTATGCACGAAAATGACCAACTTTCTAAAATAGTCATTTAAAATATGTTTTTTATTGTTAAAGATGCTTGTAAATTGCAATTAAAATGAGTGGAAGATGTATTTCTCTAGCCATTGCTCAAATATATGAGAGAGAGTCCCCCTATGGACACCAGGGGATTGGAGTACTTGAACAGTAAGAGAAAATGTATCCCTTGGCTCTCACACTTATACATTCATATTTATTCTAAAGTATTTCTATGCACACAATCTTATCCACACATTTGTATAAATTAGACCATTTATTTATAAAGAATTTTTCCAATTCTTGTACACAATTGATTAAAAAGTCACAAAGCAATATCACAATGTTACATAATAAATGGTTCCTTGCATATACATAATAAAATACACCGGTTAAAAAAACAATAACAATTATTTGCATTTGATTATAAAAAAGGGGAGATCACAACAAAGGAGAGACATACACGAGACACAAACAATTTGTCATTAGAAGTTACACATCTGAGACTCCAATAAGTGTCACAAACTAGACCTGGGCCCGTTATTTTCTGGATTCCAGGGTAGTTATTATCTCTTGATTGTGTATGTATGGCTATTATCGATACTCTGCCATCTTTTTCAAGACTATAAAATTAGTCTCTCCTATATTCTGGGCACTGGATGGTTGCGAATTTCAGTAATTCTCCTAGGAATAGACAATATACTATCAGAATTCTAAACATGGAGATCGATCATAATTCATGAAATCACACATTCCATTTTCGTTACATACATGAAACCGAATTATACTAAAGAGACAGCTTTTACTCGGTCATGATATATACACTATAATTCATAATATTACAAATTTTCTGATGTTCATATGGGGTTCATCTCACTCATACACCTCCATATCATTATACCTGCCCTAATGGTTTGATAGAACAAAAGTGGCAGAGTTTACAACTTTTTTTCTTTTTTTCTTTTTTATATTTTTAGCAAAAGAATTAGCCCAGTGTTATAGTGTATTCGGGGCTGCAAGGTATAGCTCTGAAACTTAGGATTTATACCTTGTATTTACATACACCACCCCTTATTATTTATTGTTAGGACATACTGTCAATCTTATTTGAATAAAGTTTTCTTCCACATTTTCCATGAGACAGGGCCCCTTACTCCTTTATTATTTTTCTCTTTTTTTTTTACCTGTTTACATTCTATATCGGGTCCTGAGCAGTTTGTTCACAGTCTCAAAACTTCAGACGTTGTTATTTCTATTCTTTGTAAACGAAGAATCAGCATATTAATTATCTGATATTCTTGTAGTTGTATAAATAGGTATTACGAATATCTGAGGATTACCTTAAAATGGATATTTAATTTCCTCGAGTCCGTCTGTCTGTTTTGTTATTTTGATTCATGCGCCCTGATGCCTAAAAGATATATTAGCATTATTACTATTCACATCCTGTCTCATTTAGATTCTTACAGACTGGGTTACTCTCATTCCCTTGCGGACTTTTACCTCTGTTCCATGCAGTTGCTGATTAGGCTGTTGTTTGGTGGACTCTAGATTTAATTTGGGTTTTCCGTTCTATCGGTTTGCCCCGAAAATGTTTCTGAAATAAAACATTTACATCGCATTCCTACACTAACTCGGCATTTTATTAAGAGTGACCTAACCCATCTAACCCCCATATCTTACCGTATTGGTTTAGGGCAAGACCTCCTTGTTGGGGGTGGATTCGTAAACAAGCTTCTATGGCAGTACGTGATCTGAAATAGATTTTTAGCAAAATATAGCGGCTGTTAAAAAATCCTGCAGTCCGCATTTCTAACGCATTGCGGAGAGTTGGGATGGGGCAGTTCTCTCACCGGCTTCCTCTTGCGACATGAGACTCCACTCCCTCTAACTTCGGTCTTCTGGGCTCGCGGTCCCGGCGTGAAAGTTCCCTTGCTATTCTCACTGTTGGTAACCCTGTCTGTAAGAATCTAAATGAGACAGGATGTGAATAGTAATAATGCCAATATATCTTTTAGGCATCAGGGCGCATGAATCAAAAGAACAAAACAGACAGACGGACTCGAGGAAATTAAATATCCATTTTAAGGTAATCCTCAGATATTCGTAATACCTATTTATACAACTACAAGAATATCAGATAAATATATATATATATATATATATATATATATATATATATATATATATATATATATATATATATATATATATATATATATATATATATATATATATATATATATATATATATATACACACACACATGGCCCCCCTCCCTGGGGACCCCATCCCCTAGGGCCATATTTATTTTTAAGAGGAGATCATGTGGCACACTTCCCTGTTCCTTATTAGGCCCTGGCTACCCTGTCCCTCAGTGATGTAATTTTCTTAATGTGTAGGGGGGCATGTTTGCCGCACCCTGAGCCTCATTAGATCCTGGGGACCTCATCCCTCAGAGCCGTTTTATTTTAAAGGGGATGGGCCATGTTGTCCCCTCACAGAGTCTATTATGGTCCCAGGGACCCCAAACCCCCAGGCCTGTTTTCAATATAAGGGGGTGTCCCGATCCCCAACGGGGCACCCTCAAAAAACGACACTTCTTCAGCCGGCTCCCTGCATGCTATGTATGCTGCCACCTCTGGGTGAGAGCAATCTGTTGTTCTTTTTCTTTGCCCGCATCAGTCTTTGCAGTGAACCAGAACACAAGTCTGCTCCCAGCCGTCCCTGGGGCAGAATACAACTCAGGGAGAGAGGCTGCATGCCCCCTTCCCCATAATAATGATACTGGACCCTGGGGGAAGGGGTGCCCGGGGCACAAAACAGCTTGAGACGGGGGCTGCGTGCCCCCCTCCCCATAGTTTTTAAATGGTGCCCTGGGGGCCAAAAACGGCTTGACAAGGCCCCCTCCCCTTAATTAAACAATGCGCCTCAGGGCTCCATTTTGTTGTTTAGGTCTCGCCTGTCGATGCGCATGCGCATCGAGCAAGCGAGACTATAGGGGCTCATCCAGACTTTATCTAACTTGCAAGGAATCGTGGCGATTCCTTGCAGTGCCCGTGACTTTTAAGCTCAATGCGCATGTGCATTGAGCTTAAAAGCGCGTGCACATGCCCCCAGCCGCCTGCCTTGCCTACTCTCTCTCACAGCCTCCCCCAGCTCCGCCCCCTCACTACTTGATTGCACGGCCGCTAGGCCGTGCCTCCCCTACTCTCCTCCCCCCTCCTCCTCTCCTCCCCTGCCTGCCTGCCGCTAGGCCGTGCCTCCCCTACTCTCCTCCCCCCTCCTCCTCCTACTGCCGTGTCGCACCTCTCCCCTCTCCGCCCCCTCCCCTGCCAGCCGTGTTACGGTGAAAGGCTTGTATTCTCTCCCTGCTCGTCATTTCTAGCATGTTTCCGTCCCCACCGCCATATGTTCACCTCCTCTCCCCCCTCTCCATCCGCCCTTCTCATCTCTTTCTGGCCTCACCTCGCACCTTATTTTCTTCAGGACAGTCTGGATGCTTCACAGCTCCTCTGGCCTCCCTGCCCCCTCCCCCCATTTGCTCCCGAGCCGCATTTCTCCGCCCCCCCCTAATCACAGCAATGCCAAGAGCTTGTTGTTTACAGGAATCCTCTCTACAAACCAGCACATTTATTGCAGCCAAAGCAAGTATCTTTACTTTCCAGGAGGTTCGTAATGTTCATGTTTGTAATCGTACTCCTTGCTCTACTGAAAATACTTGACGGCAGAGAGCAAAACAAACTGGACTCCAGGAATTTTACAATTCCTAAAGCGGACTTCATTTACTTATTTATTTAATGCGCTTTTATATAGCGCAAACATTACCCGAAGGTGTCCTTCCCCTCCCTTGTTCCTCCCCTCCTTCCCGCGTGCACCATGCAGTCCTTCCGCGGCTCACTTCTTTCCCCACATTTCTACCTGGGCTGCTTCTAATCCTGTGACCACCCTCTCCACTTTGCTGTCTCTTACTCCACGTGGCCTGTCTCTTTTCACTTGTTCTCTGACTGCCTTTGTCCCAGTGCCTCCTGATGCACACCACCACACACGTCACTCTCTTGACCTCTCTGCGCAGTCTCTCGTGCTCCTTCACTCCTTCCGCTATGCCACTTCCCCTCACCATTCCATTGCACCTACTCCTCCCCCCCTCCTCCTCTCCTCGCCTGCCGCTAGGCCGTGCCTCCCCTACTCTCCTCCCCCCTCCTCCTCCTACTGCCGTGTCGCACCTCTCCCCTCTCCGCCCCCTCCCCTGCCAGCCGTGTTACGGTGAAAGGCTTGTATTCTCTCCCTGCTCGTCATTTCTAGCATGTTTCCGTCCCCACCGCCATATGTTCACCTCCTCTCCCCCCTCTCCATCCGCCCTTCTCATCTCTTTCTGGCCTCACCTCGCACCTTATTTTCTTCAGGACAGTCTGGATGCTTCACAGCTCCTCTGGCCTCCCTGCCCCCTCCCCCCATTTGCTCCCGAGCCGCATTTCTCCGCCCCCCCCTAATCACAGCAATGCCAAGAGCTTGTTGTTTACAGGAATCCTCTCTACAAACCAGCACATTTATTGCAGCCAAAGCAAGTATCTTTACTTTCCAGGAGGTTCGTAATGTTCATGTTTGTAATCGTACTCCTTGCTCTACTGAAAATACTTGACGGCAGAGAGCAAAACAAACTGGACTCCAGGAATTTTACAATTCCTAAAGCGGACTTCATTTACTTATTTATTTAATGCGCTTTTATATAGCGCAAACATTACCCGAAGGTGTCCTTCCCCTCCCTTGTTCCTCCCCTCCTTCCCGCGTGCACCATGCAGTCCTTCCGCGGCTCACTTCTTTCCCCACATTTCTACCTGGGCTGCTTCTAATCCTGTGACCACCCTCTCCACTTTGCTGTCTCTTACTCCACGTGGCCTGTCTCTTTTCACTTGTTCTCTGACTGCCTTTGTCCCAGTGCCTCCTGATGCACACCACCACACACGTCACTCTCTTGACCTCTCTGCGCAGTCTCTCGTGCTCCTTCACTCCTTCCGCTATGCCACTTCCCCTCACCATTCCATTGCACCTACTCCTCTACCCCCCCCCCCCGCCCCCAATCTCTGGCTACGCCTCACTTCTTCCACATCATTATTTCCCCAGCCCTCCCTTTGCTCCCTCTCACCATCTGTAAGCATCTTCAGGTGCATTCTTTGCATGCCCTGTCCTCACTCTCCTCGTGTACCCTCTAGAGCAGCACTCTCTTTTATAATGTTCTCTCATCCATTTTCTTCACATCACTTCTCTTTGCCTCCCATTTCTTACAATATTCCACCCTAGAGTCCTCACCCGTCACTCTTTCTTTCCTACCCTTCTTACGCATCCACATTTCATTCTTGTCTCTCTTCCCTCTGCTTCTCCTTTCTCTTCTCCCCTCCACTATTCCCTCAGAATCTTTTTCCCTCCTCCTTCCTATGCTCGCTCCCTCACCCTTCTCCCGCCCTCCATGCCCTTCACTTCTCCAGCCTCCTTCCCATCCTCTCATCCTTATCTCATTGTTTTCGTCCCCTCCGCCATCGTCTCTTCTGTATCTCGTTATCTTCTCCACTCTTGCCTCATTTTCTTTATTTTCTCTCCCTATGCTTATCCGTCCTCATCTCCTTCTGTTCTCCCCACCCCTCTTTCTCATCTTACGATGTTCTTTCCTCGCCTTGCAGCGTCCTACTTCCCCTCTTCCTGCGTAAACCCCTTCTCTTCCCCACATCTGTTTTATTCTCTCCCTGCTCGTCATTTCTAGCATGTTTCCGTTCCCACCGCCATATGTTCACCTCCTCTCTCCCCTCTCCATCCGCCCTTCTCATCTCTTTCTGGCCTCACCTCGACCTCGCACCTTATTTTCTTCAGGACAGTCTGGATGCTTCACAGCTCCTCTGGCCTCCCTGCCCCCTCCCCCCTGATCTCTTTCTTGCTCCTCTCCTCTCCAGCCTCCTTTTCCTCTATAGTCTCTTTCCACTCCCATCTCTTTTGAGTCTGTCTCTTCCACCTACATCCTCGCCCTTATCTCATCCACCCTCCTTTCACCACCTTCCATCCTTTTCTCCTGGTCCTTCTATCCAACTCTTTATCCTCTCACCCCCATCTCTTTCCTGCCCACTCCCCATGCTTCTCCATTTCTTCTATTTTTTGTGCCTTCTTCTCCTCTGATTGTACTCGTTTTTCGTGCCTTCTGCTCCTCTGAAGGCACTCATTTTCTTGCCTTCTGCTCCCCTGATTGCACTCGTTTTTTTCTTGCCTTCGGCTCCCCCACTCCATCCATCCATCCATCCATCCCCCCCACTCCATCCATCCATCCCCCCCATTTCATCCACCCCCCCACTCCATCCATCCCACTCCACCCATCCATCCCACTCCATCCATCCACCCCCCACTCCATCCATCATCCATCCATCCCCCCACTCCATCCATCCATCCCCCCACTCTATCCATCCATCCCCCCACTCTATCCATCCATCCATCCATCCATCCCCCCACTCCATCCATCCATCCCCCCAATCCACTCTATCCATCCATCCCCCCACTCTATCCATCCATCCATCCATCCATCCCCCCACTCCATCCATCCATCCCCCCACTCCATCTATCCATCCCACTCCATCCATCCATCCCCCACTCCATCCATCCATCCACCCCCCCCACTCCATCCATCCATCCACCCCCCCACTCCATCCATCCATCCATCCCCCCACTCCAACCATCCATCATCCATCCCACTCCATCCATCCATCCATCCATCCATCCCACTCCATCCATCCATCCCACTCCACCCATCCATCCATCCCACTCTATCCATCCATCTATCCACCCCACTCCATCCATCCATCCATCCCCCCAATCCATCCATCCATCCATCCCCCCACTCCATCCATCCATCCCCCCACTCCATCCATCCATCTCACTCCATCCATCCATCCCCCCACTCCATCCATCCATCCATCCATCCCACCCCATCCATCCATCCACCCCACTCCATCCATCCATCCATCCCACTCCATCCATCCATCCCCCCCACTCCATCCATCCATCTCACTCCATCCATCCATCCATCCCCCCACTCCATCCATCCATCCATCCATCCCCCCACTCCATCCATCCATACCCCCACTCCATCCATCCATCCCCCCACTCCATCCATCCATCCCCCGACTCCATCCATCCCTCCCCGCCCCACACTCCATCCCTCCCCCGCCCCACACTCCATCCCTCCCCCGCCCCACACCCCATCCCTCCTCCGCCCCACACTCCATCCCTCCCCCGCCCCACACTCCATCCCTCCCCCGCCCCACACTCCATCCCTCCCCTGCCCCACACTCCTTCCCTCCCCCGCCCCACACTGCATCCCTCGCCCACACTCCATCCCTCACCCACTATGCGCTACCACAGCATCACTGAACGCCACAGCATCACTCGTCGCCGCCACAACATCATTCAGAGCCACCACAGCATCAATCTGTGCAACCATTCAACAACAACTGATTCAAATATGTTCTCTCAATGTTTCAAACTTTATTACAAATGTCACAAAAAAATGTTAATATTTCACTTCTGTTCTTGTATTTTCATCACAATAAAATACACTAAACATAATCTTCCAAAAAGTTATTTGCAAAAGTTTAAGCTATTGCAATTAGAAATGACAATAACTTTTATTTAAGTATTAAATATTGGAAAAAATACAACCCATTGTTATTTTTAATATTAATACATCTAAGTCATGTAAATACAACACATATTGCATTACAAATGCTATAGGTGTCACGTTTGCAAAAGTTAACACTATTGGCATTGTAAATGACAAAGTTATTAATTTCGTTATTTTCAAAACAAAAACATAAATAAAAAATTTGTCATTTACAATACTAATACCCCTAACTTTACTAATGCGAGCCCTATTGCATTGCAAACGTATTATTTATAACATTTTTAAAAGATTGTGATTTGTCAGATCAATACATGTAAGACAGGGGAAAACTAAACATGTACCTTTACTAATGCCATAGATGTAACATTTGCTAAATGTATAGCTATTGGCATTTCAAATAACAAAATTAATACTTTTATAATTTGTAAAACATAAACAAAAATTAAAAAATATTTACATTTACCACACCAAAATCTTAAACTTTTCTATTGCGAGACCTATTGCATTTTCAATGCTTGTTTTCTTTTGGCCCACAATCCTGCAGGAGTCCCAATGGATCACAGCAAAAACTATCAATTTTCTTAATTTGTTTGTCCTGGGGTGGGGACATGTCTGGGTCTCCGCCTTGGGGCCTAGGGTGGGAGGGTTATTCCTACCCTGCCCCCTTATATCATTTTTTATATTTTATTTCAGGACAAGGGCCTAAGTCTCCGAAATCTTTAATGGCTGTCAGCAAAAATAAATTCATGTTGTTGGTGATAGAGCGTCATGTTATTCTGAAAATTGTAGGGGTGCATCATATTCACCGATAGTCAGCACCCGCATATCTAAAGGAATGTATTAACGTGTAGTCATTAGAAATGAAGTATTATTGCAACATATATTAGGGCGAATAGAAATGAAGTCATGCCTTTTATAAAGACCAATATAGTGTTTGAATGAAATGTACTTTAGATGATGCATAATGAATTAGTACACGTATAAGGTGATGCATTAGATTTAAAGGTGCACCATATTAAAGTCTGCACGTGTAGGTATGCTTATTCATTTAGAAAATGTAATGTCTTTGGTGTTTATGGATGTAATACTATTAATATGTGTTCGATCCGGGGGTCTCCTGTGGGCAATGGTTATCACCTTTGTCCAAATAGGGATCCTTACTTCTAAGTCAGGATAAGGGGTTTACACTCCTTAATAACCCCTACTCACCCCCTTGGTAGCTTGGCACGAGCAGACAGGCTTATCTCAGAGGCAGTGTGTTAAGCATTTGTGAATATACACAGTAATACAGTGAAAACACTACAGATGGGCACACACAGGCTTTATAACAATAAGTATTCTTTATATAGACTTAAACACAAGACCACAAACGACAAAAACCCACAATATTACACTTAAGATTACTTAAAAGATGATTAAAGTCTCTTAGTTCAAGTTGTTGGTAAATGCGACAAAGTTCTCAACAAAGCACCTCGATGTGTAACGCAAAGTGAACAAAAGGCTCGCAAAATGGGAGATGCGTCGGTTCCGTGCCCCGGGGGAACGGTTGCGTCCTTCATCAGTGCTTGTGCAGAGTAGGGGACTCGTTGTGAGCCTTACCGGTGCAGAGGTGATGCGTAGATTTTCGGACTTTCGGGCCCGTTGCTGTGCGCAAGATGGCACCTTGATGCGATGTTCCGGTTGCGATGCGAGAAGATGGCGCCCTTGATGCGGCGATGCCATGACGATGCCATGACGCCCTGGCAGCCTTGCGACGACTCTGTACTTTGGAGCTGCGACAGGCCCTGCGACACGCTTCTCCTGTGATGCGATGGCGACACTCTCGATGGCGTCACGCTTCTCCGGTGATGCGACAACAGGCATCTTCGATGAACACACTCTTCCAGGGAGATGCGGCGAAGGCTTGCTTCTCCGGTGTTGCGACGGTTTCAGCTGCAGCGGCGACACGCTTCTTCTCAATGCGTCGCGCTTCCAGCTCCCAGCGGCATGCAAGTGACTGGAGTCAGAATTCCCAGCAAGGAAATTCAGGAGGGAGCTGGAGGTGAAGTCTTTTGTCCCTGAGACTTCAGCAGGAGGCAAGCACAGTTCAAGCCCTTGGAGAATATTCTGTAGATGAAAGTCCTTACAAAGTTCCTTCTTCTTTCCCTTGGCAATGAAGCAACCACTGCAGGCCAACCCAGCAAACAGCCACTGGCAGAGGGGCAGTCCAGACTCCGGCAGCTTCCTTGGTTCTTTTCCTTGGCAGAAAGGTTTCTTGTTCCAGAAGTGATCTAATTTCTTGGGATTAGGGTCCCAATATTTATACCCCAAAATCCTTTGTTCTCTGAAGGCAGAGAGGCCTCTGCCTAGTTCATACCAGTTCCTGAGCACTTTGTTTACATGACTCTCCCCTTCCTTTCACTGTGCAGGGCAGAGACATCAGCCGCCCCACAGGAGGTGGGGCCAGCAAAGGGGAGGGAAGATTCAGCTCTTGAGCACTCTGTTGACATGATTCCTCCTCTCCTTTCACAGTGCAGGGCAGAGACATCAGACAAGCCACAGGGGGTGGAGCCAGCATTGTAAAGGGAAGGCCCAGCCCTATTCAGGTCCCAGGTGCACTCCTCCCTCCCATCTGGATGTAAATCTCTATATTCACCACTGGGCTGTCCCAGCCTGTCTCCTTGAATTCCTCAGCCCTGTGACACACAAACCCAGACAAGGAATACACAACCCAGCAGAGGCAGGCTCAAATGGTTAGGCAAGCAAATACCTGCTTTCTAAAAGTGGTATTTGCAAACACAGAATATTAAAATAAACTTTACTAAAAGATGTGTTTTATTATTCTGAGTTCGGTCATACTAAATTCGAATTTCTACCATGTTCCCTGAGTCAGTTAGGATTATAAGAATGTAATAATCATAACTGCCCATTCTGGCCTATGAGAACAGGTAGCCTTCAATAGTGAAAAACAAAAATGGCTGTAATTCACAATTAGAACATGCTACCCACATCCGAGCATGTCCTACCTTATGCTTACAATGCACCCTGCCCTTGGGTCTACCATAGGGGTGTCTAACATGAAGCAAAGGGAAGGTTTATGGACTGGCAGGTGGGTGCACTTGGCCAAGTCGACATGGCCGTGCTAGACTGCACCTAGGCCTTGCAATGGCAGGCTTGAGACACACTTTACAAGCTGCTTCTGTGGGTGGCACAACCAGTGCTGCAAGCCCACCAGCAGCATTTGACTTACAAGCCCTGGGCACACATGGTGCACTGTACTAGGGACTGACAGATAAATCAAATAACCCAATCATGGAATAATCAATTAGTACATTAATTTAACATAGGGAGCACTTGCACTGTGGCACTGATTAGCAGTGGCACAGTGCCCAAAGCATAAATCCAGCACAAACATATCAAAACAGAGGAGGCAATCCGTCAAAAATGGAAGGGAGACTCACGCCAATGATGCCAGGTTTAACAATATGTGATTTAGATGTGTAAAGGCCTAATCGCATATACGTTTAGGAGAAGGCCTGTTTGTGATTTCTTATGTTAGCTGAATTTTCGTAGGCCTGTATTTTACTTGGGAAGGCTCACAGTCGAAGGTATCCAATAGATTTGTGTGCGTGCAAGGCTATTTTGTTCACATGGTTCTTGTTGCAGGTGTAAGGACACCCGTCTCGTTAGGCAGAATAACCCTTTGTTTTAGGAGTTAGGATGGTATGAGAAGCCACCATGGGAGTATACAGGAAGGCGGAGAAGGTGCCTGGTACCCAAGGACTTCCAAACGGTTGCTGGACCATGTCAGAGCTTCGTTGGAAAAGTACGAGAAGAAGATGCCTCTGAAGGGGTGTATCAAGGGTGTGTTCCACTGTTATGGGATTTTGCATTAGGGACAGTGCCCTGAGGGAGGAGAGGCAGAACTCGAGAGAGCTAGAGGAGGAGAGAATGGGAGGAGGCAGGTTAGGAGAAGGATCATCTTAAATTGAGCTCAAGTGAGTGTACTTCTGAGGAAGTCCTCACAACTGACACCTTTTCTCATCTCTTTCCTGGGAATGATGCTATGTAGTAATGTCACTATAGTGATAGTGTAGGGACAGATTCATCGATTTTCCTTTTAGGTTAATGAATAATCGGATAAACATTGGAGTAGTTATCGTATCCCTGATGCTCTTAGAGTTAACTCTCATTTTTATTCTGAGTCAGATGAGACTCCTGCATAGGATTATGTTTGCATTAGTGCCCATTTACTTTCTTAACCTTGCGCTGAGGTGCTTGTATGTTCAGTTATTTTCGGCTTTGTAATAAATCCCTTGACTTTTGATTGAGTCTGTGGTGCTATGGAATTACATGATTGAGCTGCTTAAATTATATTGTAAATTGAGTTACTCCCCTTTACACTTCTTAGCAGGTAAAAAGATCCAATGTACAGAGGATTCTTACGATTGGAATCGGTAAGATAATAGATTAGATAAGAATCCGGCGTTATGACTGGCAGCCGATCAGAGAGGTCACTCACACGTGAGTCTGACTCCCACTGGAGCAAGAAGGCCCAAAGGAAAAAAGGTTCTCTGATCCAATCAGAACACTCTATTTCTAAACTGGCACAGCTGCGAGGCCCTCTGGAGCCTCACATGAACCCAACCATTCAAATATTTTTAAACCTTAATTTCTCAACAACTACTGAAGTGATTTACAGTAAATCATGAAAAAGCACAATCTATGAACCAAGATCTAGCTTCTTGCCAAATTTGGTGTATTTCCAGTCAGGGCTTTGTGTGGTAGCACTACTTAAAGAAGTCTATGAAAATGTATGGAAAAATTTGCTTTTTTGACACCTCTTTTTACTCGGCCACTGCTTGACAGATCACCATGAAACTTTCCAGAAAGGAGCTGAGGTGAACTTGCTTTTGTCTGGGAAATTCTGGGAAGATTTGTCAAACGGCCCAAAAATTATTAGCATAACAAAAAACAGCTTCTCTATGGGAAAGCAATCCTAACTATAACTCCCCAGTGGTGACCTGCACTAGGTTTTATATATATATATAAAAAAAACTATAGGTTTCAGGGAAATTATGGTTAGTTGGACATTTTCCTCGTACAAAACCAGTGAAATTCAACCGTTATAGTTAGTTCAGCTAACTATAACTCGCGCCCCCGCAATGCACTGTTGATGACGTCCCATATTACATCATTCATGACATAGTCAGTGACATCACTGATTACCTTACTGATGACATCTCAAATGGCATCACTGATGACATCATCCAGTGACTGTGTTTCTGTAAAGCTTAAATATGCTGTATATATATATATATATATATATATGTATATACATACCAATGTGTATTGAAGAATGAGTGGGTGCATAAGTGTCTGAATGGATGATTTAGTAGGTGTGTTACTGACTGTATAAGCGAGTGATTAAACGTGTCTTACTGAATGCATGGGTTAGTGACTAAACTGTGTGAATGTCTGTTGGTGTGTAAGTGGCTGCATGGGTTGGTGAGTAGCTACATGAGTGTCTATATGGGTTATTGATTGGTTGTCTTTGTATCTGTATGGGTGCCTGAGTGTGTGGGTGGGGGTGTGTGACATAGATGTGTGAGTGGGTGATTCACTGGCTATATGGGTTCACGAGTGCATCTGTGAAGGGCTGTATGGGTGGGTGAGTATGTGTATGGGTATGTTGGTGAGTGAATGGATGTCTCAGTGATACATGTGTGAGTACCTGCATATGTGAAAGGCAGTATGTGTGAGTGTTGGAGTATATAAGGGTCGTGGACCAGGGTCAGCGGACTCGATAATTCTCGCCTCGGTGCCTACTCTAACCAGGGATCACACTCGGCAACTCTGGGCATTAGCTTGCCTCATCTCTACAACGGCCCCCCACATTCGCCGGGGATGCCTGGTTTCACCTTGGAGATACCCAGTAGGTACCATCTCGCAGGGATAGCCAGGACGGGTTCCCCAGCGGTCTACAGCGCCCGGGCGCCTCAGGGCAGCAGTGCGCTTTACAAGACACATACATTTACATTTTAAATGACTATATGTGAGCGTGAGTGATTGTGAGAGTGGCTGTATGGATGAGTGTGTGCTTGTATTAGTGATTGTATAAGAGAGTAAGTATTTGTTATTATATGTATGAATAAGTAAGGTGGTGTGTGTATAACTGTAGAGGTGAGTCAATGGGAGTGTGATTGATTGCATGACTGACTAGGTGTGTGAGTACCGCTATGGATGAGTGGTGGTATGTGAGTGTCTGTATAGATGTATGAGTGCATATGATTATGCTGTATTGATGAGTGAATGTATGTATGAGTGACTGTATGGGTGAATGAGTGGATGTGTGTGTAGACCTAGGAATCCGTGAGTGGGTATGTAGTAACTGATATTTGTGGGTCTATGGTTACAAAAATGGTAGTCTGTATTTTAGAGTGGGTGTATCAAAGGATATATTAGGGTGTGAGGAGGTGCATCTGATTTTCATGTAGATTATGTCATCAGTGATGTCACTGACCATGTCATGAATGATGTAATATGTGACGTTTTCAGCAGTGCATTGCCAGGGCGCAAGTTATAGTTAGCTGAACTAACTATTGCGGCAGAATTTCACTGGTTTTGTACAACTGAAATGCCCAACTAACCATAATGTCCCTGAAACCTATGGTTTTTTCCAGTGAATTTCAAAGGTTTTTAAATGCTAATTTCTACCTATAACGTCCCTGAAACCTATGATTTTTCAGTGAATTTCAAAGGTTTTTTAAATGCTAATTTCTAACTATAACATCCTTGAAACCTATGTTTTTTTCAGTGAATTTCTAAGGTTTTTTAAGTGCTAATTTCTAACTATGCCTACAGAGGTAGGACATGTGCAGAAAGAGGAAGAAAGGTGCAGAAGAAAGCAAGAGATATGCAGAAAGAACTAACAGAGGGGCAGAAAGAGACCGTGTTGCAAAGTCATCTTGTGCCCCCAACTTTTTGCTGATGGGTACTGGTGGTAACTGACTGAGTAACCAGGCATGCTATGCTAAAAGACTCTCAGAATACAGTGAAAGCACCTACATACACTAGGGTACACAATGTGTTGGGGTACCCCTGTGATTGGCATGACCTACCCTGTAAGTCCTTAGTATTTAATAGGGCGGGGGATTAAAACTACCTCTAAGTCAGAGGTGCAGAAACATGCTTCATTAACTAGTAGTCGCTTTTGCAGAGTGGTATAGAAAGGGTGCTGGGCCTCCGACCAGCGCTCGGGAATTCCGCTGCGTAGGACTTACAGGAGGTACCAGGAGGGCTTCTTGGCCCCCATAGACGCTCAGGAGTAAAGTGGACTTCATCTCCCATCCTGTAGTCTGCCAGGAGGCACGTTTGCAGAGTGGTGGAGAAAGGGGGCATGGCATCCGAAGACGTATTAGCAATCCTACTGTGTGGGACTTACTGGAGGTAACAAGAGGGGTACTTGGCCCTATTACCTCCAGTAAGTACCACACAGCAGGATTGCTAAGTTCTCATAACAGACAATGCCCCCTTTGCCCACCACTCTGCAAACGCGCTCTTCGATGGGAATTGAAGGGCCCTTCACTGCTGGGGGTCCTTAGGGGCAAACTAGCTTACCTCTTACCTCCAGTACGCCCATTGCTGAGAGGTGGTCACAAGCCATGCTCCCTTTCTCCACCACACCTCCTGGCGCACTCTTGGATGGGGAATGAAGTCCCCTTTGGGGGCCAGCTAGCCCACCAGGTGCCTTCAGTAAGCCACACATAGCTAGGTTGCTGAGAGTAGTCTGAGGCCGCACCTCCTTTTTACACCACTCGACAAATGCGGCTCCTGGCGCACTGCTGCTAGGGAGATGAAGTCCACTTGTGTCCTGAGGGCATCAGGACACAAGAGGACCTCATCGCCCCACCAGCAGTGCGCCAAGAGGCGCGTTTGCAGTGTGGTGTTAAAAGGGGCATGGCCTAGGACCACCTCTCTGCAATCCAGCTGTGTGGCGCTTACTGGAGGTACCTGAGGGATCCTCAGTATTCAAGGGGACCTTATTCCCCAACTTGGAACGTGCCAGGGGGCAGTGGTGCAGGGAGGGGTGGGGCTTCCAGCATTGGACCCCAGGGCCTGCAAATTTTTTTTATTTAAAAAAAGGGAAGCATGGCCTCCCTCTCGAGGCCGATATCTGCCCCGGAACCCCATCCCCCGGGACATGGCCTTCTTTTGAAATTTTTAAGTTATAGGGGAGGGGGCCACGTGACCCCCTTCCCTGGGCTACCCTTGGCCCCGAGGACCCCATCCCCCAGGGCCTGGCCTTCTATTTTTTTATTTTTTTACTTAATTAAAACGGAGGTCGTCAAGTGGCCCCCTCCAGGGCCACTTCTGGCCCCCAGGGCTGGCTCTCAAGTTGGGGACGGTAGGGGGAGCCAAAATTCCCCAAGGTCCCTGATGGCTCCCTGCCTGAGCCGGCACTGCTTTTGGGCAGGGAAGCTGCTTACATGCAGCTCCCTTTGATATATATATATATATATATATATATATATATATATATCCATCCTACTGGCGATAGCCAGTAGATATATATAGTTAGGATTGTTTTCCATAGGAAATCAGCAACATTCTATTGGGAATAACTTTGGCGCCGGTTGAGGGATCTGCCTGTAATTTTCCTTAAAATGGTCTTGCTGCGCTCCGCTCCTTCCCTGAAAGTTTCGGGGGGATTCGTGAAGTGAGGGCTGAGAAAAAAGGGGGGTCCCAAAACGTGCTTTCCCCATGTTAATTTCCATAGGACGGTCTGACAAGTCTACAGCCCGAACCGCTGAACGGAATTACGCCAAACTTGGCAAAATTGTAGGGACTGGTACGCAGATGTGCCTTTGCTATGTTTGGTGAAAATTGCTCCAGTGGTTTTTAAGAAAATTAACTTCAAAAACACATATATATCTATAGCAGCTCACCCTAAGCTTACCCCTAAGCTTACCCGTACGCGTACCGTCCGCGTACGTACGCGGACGTGCGCGTACCCCTATGTGCACGAGCTGCATGCTGATTGGCTGCCACTGTCTGTCAACACTCTAAAACAGAAATTGTGGGCAGCCATCTTGTGCCTCGGTAGAGTGAGGTACAGGAAAGCAGAAAAACAAATGTGTAGAACTCAAAAAGGGGGCAGGGTAGAAGCACCCTGACCCCCTAGGCCTGCTCAGGGGGTCCCACAAGGACCCCCAAGGCAAAAAAAACAACTATATAACTCCTGACACCTATGGTTTTTTCAGTGAATTTCAAAGGTTTTTTAAATGCTAATTTCTAACTATATAAGGCCTGAAACCTATGTTTTTTTCAGTGAATATATATATATATAGATAAAAATTCTAGATAGTAAAACAGGAGAGAAATACAAAGTGTGCACCATTGATCTAGAACACATTAGAAATTACCAAAATCAACTGGTCAAACAGAATAAATGCAATGTTTATGCAAATATTAATGATATTGCAATAGCGAGCCTTGCTTAATGAATTTTACAATATACATGTTTTTTCTCCCCATAATTTAAAATTCGTTGTTGTTGTTTTTATTATAATTGCACACAGCACTTTAACAAACGAAATTTCAATGATTTTGCACTCTATGAAACGTGGCTTAAGATGGCCGCAACATTTGTGAAATGTATTGGAGTCCATCTTTAATGTTTACATAGTTCTCGTGAGCCTTCATGATATGAAATTGTCATTTGTTCTGCACAGAAACCTGACATTGACAAAGCCGTGAGGCGAAAGGCGTCTGTTGGGGGGTCTGCAATAAAGCACTTTGTAAGGATACCAGTGTGCTCTGCTTATTCAGCGCCAAGGAAATACGCTAGACGTGTTCAAATGTTATGCGGTTCACCAACGTTGGATGGAACCACCCGGGAGTTAGGAGGTGCGATGGCAGTGAAGTTCTATGCATGAATTTAATTTGGCCGTTTGCCCGAGGCGTATCAAACAAATGGAAGCTGGAACCAGGATACCGATTCCAGAAAGACAAAAAGCGGAGACACGAGCAACCTGCCGATTGTGAGTGGACGTGTAGCCGACGTCGGAGGACGCAACTGCATTTCCAGACTCCGATCAGTGAGTGTAAGCTCCTTTTGATTCCCGCGTGAAATCTGTGGTTAAGCCTCTGTCCCGTATGGTACCAAACTGGTTGCAGACCCCCGCTAGAACCCTTAGAACTGTGCACGCAGGAGACATTTCAAGTAATTACCATGTCCAGTATCGAGAAAAGAGAATCAATGGCAGCTGACATTTTTAAATTTACAAGTGAGGTTTCTGTTAGAGCTGAGAGTGCCACTGCGCCTAACCTCCCCACCAGTAACTTAAAGATCTTATATCAACAACTTGAAAAAATGCAGGAAAGAGAAATTAAAAAATGGTGGGAGGCCACTTCATTGCAACGCTACGTAGACTGTAATCGAATTCCCAGAGGCCTACGCATTTTTACTGTGCCATCATATGAGAACCCCGATCCGGCTCTTTTGAAAGAATGGGCCGAATAAACTACTGATTCTGCAAAAGGGATGGTGCAAATCCTTATAAAATATGCGTGGAGTGACCGCGAGAAATACGTGGCAGAAATCCGTAAATTGGAGGAAATCATTAACAAAGATAAAGATACCAAATCCAGTGGAGAAATGCCACGGTAAAGAGATTGAACGATTACGAAGCAGGTATAAGGAAGAGAAAGCAAACGAAGTTCCAGCGAGACAAACAAGACTACAAGACAGGCCGGATTCTAACATTTGCCCAAAAGTTTGATGCAACAAGGAAACGAATGGCACACGGTACACCTTACATTACCGACAGAGACACCTCTGAATCAGAAGCTGAATTCTCAAAAGGGGAGAGATCAAATGAGTCTCCTTTTTTTTTAAGAGTACCAAGTCATCAAAGAAACATGACAGACCCCCCACAGAGAACACCCCCCCCCCCACAACAAACCAAAGACCGAAAAGGAAAGGCAAAACAACGAGGGGCAAGAGGGGAAGGAACATCGGTAGCATCAGCAAGAGTTACACGGAGCAGAGGCAGGAGAGGGAAATGGTAATGGACATTGAGGATAATACAGTCATCAACCTCTTGGATTAATTATTAAACGAAGAGAAAATAAAGGTTCTAAAGAGGGGCCTAACATTTTGTCCAACTGCAGAATTTGACTTGATACAAACACGAATAGACTTATGTACTATAGTACATTAGAAAATTCAAATTTCAATAAATCTTTTTATATCATCCGAGAATGGAAAATTCAGAGGAAGAACAAAGTGATAGAGAAAATGATTATAATGAATTATTTAGAAATGATCTAGAGGCCTTATTGGCCCTACAGTCAATGGCACAAACACAAACAGAAGAAACCAACAATTCAGTAACAAGTCTGGAAGTAGCAGGGATGACTCAAATAAGGAATCCCAGCAATTTGAAACAGAAATCAAAGACGTTTCCAAACACTCCGCACAATGCCATTGATGTGTTCAATGAGGCCATGCTCATGGATTTACAGAAATTGACAAAACCACCATATAAGGACAATAAGAAATGTTCAAATATCACAAGGAAAGAGTGGGAGGCCATAAAATCATTGAAGAATGACCGAAATATCGAAATCAAACCCTCAGATAAAGGGGGAAATGTCGTGGTATGCAAGAAAGAACTTTATAAACAAGAAGCATTGAGACAACTCACGGACATAAATTGAATTGAAATAATAGAGTAATCAGAATACGTGAAATGCACAATGGAATACCAAACTATCCTACAAGGTTGGAAAGATGAAAGAATGCTAAATGAAGAAGAATTTCTATTTCTCCAATGTGATACACCAGTTCGACCAACCTTCCATCATCTCCCCAAAATCCATAAGGATGCAAAAAGTCCTCCAGGGAGACCGATAGTGTCCTCAATCAGTAGTCTTCTGGAAAACACCTCAAGATTCATTGATACTTTTTTAGCTCCACTTGTGAAAGGCCCACATTATGCAGGACTTTTTAAGACTTATGGATAACATAGTGTGGGAACCAGAAATGCTTCTCATCACACTAGATGTTACCAATTTATACCCATGCATTCGCCGTGAAGATGGTATTTCAGCAATAAAATGGTTTCTTGACAAAAACCTTTGAAATACTACAAACATATTGAAATGTTGTTATGCATGATAAGATTCTGCTTGTATAATAATTTTTTTCTCTTCTCAGGCAAGCTCTATAAATAAATACGGGGGACCGCAATGGGCACGTGCTTCGCCCCCAGCTACGCGAATTTATTCGTGGGCTTGTGGGAGAAGCACGTGGCGATACCCATGATCACTGGACACATAAGATCATGTTGCGGACAGAATACATAGATGACCTCTGTGTCGTTTGGCATGGTGACCGATCCTCGGCTGAGGAATACGTTGCCACGCTGAACGACAATGAGTGGAATCTGAGATTCACTAGCACTATCAGTGCGACTTCTGTCAATTCCTTGACTTAGAAGTTTTTATGGAGAACAATATCTTACAGACTTGGCTGTATAGAAAGCCCACGGTGGGCAACGCCGTGCTGCATGCAGCAAGCCACCATCCGAGAAGCCTAGTGCAGAATATCCCTTTTGGTGAGTTTCTTCGTCTGAAGCGTAACTGCTCGGAGGTGGGAGATTACCAAAGGGCAAAAGATGAGGCCAGCGCAAGGTTTAAAATCAGAGGTTACTCAGACAGCATTCTGTGGGAGGCTGCTGAAAAGGTAGCGAAGGTTGATAGAAGAGATCTACTGGTGGTAAAACCTATAGTAAAAAAAGATGAACCCGCCAGAATGATCACAGATTTTAACATAAAATCGGGAGAAGTTGTGCATATTTTTAACAAAAACTGGCACATTTTGAAAACTGACAATGTCCTAAGGAAACATCTCCCTGATCATCCATCTATCACCTGCAGACACTGGGGATCATCTAGTCCACAGCCATTTTTCCACTCTGCCACAGTCTCGTAAGACAATCTATGTAAAGGGTTTTTATCCGTGCCTTCGCTGTACGGCCTGTAAAAACAGTAGAAAAGTATTGACATACAAAGGAAGGCCAGGTGACGTGAGACAAACAAGAGAAATCAAAAGACTCTTAAATTATAATTCTGAGTTCAAGGTATATTGTTTGGAGTGCCCATGTGAAAAACTATACATTGGTCGCACTATCCATTCCACAAAGAAACGAATACTTGAGCACATGCGCGCTATAACAAATAAGGATGAAACATACCCTGTTGCGCGACACTTTGAGCAACACCATCAAAGTAATAGGGACCTACTAACCTTTTACTGTCTAGATCAGGTGGACAGAAGGGAAAGGGGAGGAGACAGAGTAAAGACATTAAGGATTCTAGAATCCAAATATTTCATCGATCTCCAGACCAAGGCCCCTGTAAGGTTGAATAATGATGAAGAAATGTGGGTACATCTATAAGGATATAGAAATAAAGAGTAATTAGAATCATGAGTCCTTATAGAACAAATGCCGGTAATTACCAAATGACAATACTGAGAAAACAAGTGACAGCTATGTAACAATTTAAGACCTATTGTGAATACTGTCACTAGAAGGGAGGCACTACAGAAACAAAAGGATTAGAGTAGGTAGACTAACATTCCACTGCTCTCGAACAGATACTGAGACATCAGCCCATTCAGGGCTAGATAGTAGAACAGGGGAGAAATACAAGGTGTGCGCTATTGATCTAGAACACATTAGAAATTACCAAAATCAACTGGTCAAACGGAATAAATGCAATGTTTATGCAAATATTAATGATATTGCAATAGCGAGCCTTGCTTAATGAATTTTACAATATACATGTTTTTTCTCCCCATAATTTACAATTTGTTGTTGTTGTTTTTATTATAATTGCACACAGCACTTTAACAAACGAAATTTCAATGATGTTGCACTCTATGAAACATGTCTTAAGATGGCAGCAACATTTGTGAAATGTATTGAAGTCCGTCTTTAATGTTTACATAGTTCTTGTGAGCTTCTGATATGAAATTGTCATTTGTTGTGCACAGAAACCTGCCATTGACGAAGCCTTGAGGCGAAACGCGTCTGTTGGGGGGTTGAGGGGTCTGCAATAAAGCACTTTGTAAGGATACCAGTGTGCTCTCCTCATTCAGCGCCGAGGAAATACTCTGGAAGTGTTCAAAAGTATATGTATATATATGTATATGTATATGTATATATATATATATATATATATATATATATATATATATATATATTCCACAAGTTGTTGCTTCTGGTGGGCCGAAAGCTCACCTTCTGTATTCCACAACAAAGAGCCGACCCAAAGATTGCTGGTGCAAAGAAAGTTTATTCCAATAAAGCCAGCGCTGCCGCCATACATATACACACGCATACACACATACACGCATACACACACACACACCCCAAACCACCCCGAAAGGAGATCCAGGCATTTGAACAGGTGTGCGGTCCTCAAGGTGCTTATAGGAAGAGTCAGGTCTTCAACTTCTAGCTGAACATGCTACTGCCTCTGTCACCTAAACCCCTATTAATCCGTTGCCTGAGAATCATTTGCCCCGGTCCGCGGTTGCGGAAGTTGGTTGGTCGCGATTGACGAGGGATATCCAGCCAAGGGGCTGCCGGGTCCTGGCTGAGACTTGCGGCCTAGATGAGGCAGTGGGCTGTGGGTTGGCGCAGTTGATCGGCCTGACGGAGTAGCCCGACTTCCAACCAGAGACCATGCAGATCCAGCTGGCGGCAATAGGGACATGCCCGCGGACCTCTCTGGCCCCGCCATCATATCAGAGGACCCTGCTGCTGAGACCTGCTACAGGGGATAGCAACCCCTGCTTGGCTTTGACACGCCGTGTCCTCCGCCCGGGGTGAGAACTGTGGAGGGCGGAGAAAAGACTGCGGTGACTGTTGGAGGCGACGGAAAGACGCCTATCAGACCCAGGCGGAACTCCGATGGCTGCTCTAATTGGTGTTGCGCCCATACACTGACTCCTTTATGAGGACGTGACTGTGCACGCCAGGAGGTCTCCGAAGCCAGCGGTGAGTGGGGACCCCTGCCATCAGCTATTGCAGCTCAGTATTCAAACAATGGATGGTGACTCTTGGTGCCACAATGTGTCCAGTGTCGTCTAAATTGCCCAGTCGTTGGGGATAAACCCAGAGTTGGACGGAGCTGAGTAGGCAGAAAACCGACAGGACCCTGCTGCTGAGACCTGCTGCGGGGGTAAGCGTCCCCTGTCTGGCTTTGATCCACCATTGCCTCTGCCCGGGGTGAGAACTGCAGAGGGCATAGAGGGGTCTACAGTGACTGTTCGTAGTGGAGAGCCGCACAGTGGGCCCCAGTAAAAATCCAGTGGTTGCTCCAGATGGTGTAGCAGCCATACACCTTATGAGAGCATCACACGGGCCATAACTGCATATGCCGGGTGAAGTCGACCGGGCCTTCCCCGAGTCCAGCGGTGAGTGGGGACCCCTGCCCGGGCCGAACTCTGCCACCATATACTGCAGTACTGTATACAAAAAAATCAATGGTGACTCTATGTTTGGGCCACATTGTGTGCTATATTGCCTGAAATGCCTGAGCGTTGGAGATAACCCCAGAGTTGGAAGGAGCAGAGAGTGGGGGAACCGACAGGCCCACCGGACGCTTCACTGAGCAGTCCCCCCACCGTACTAGGAGTGGTCGAGGAGTCCGTGCCATTCATCAGGACCTAAACTATACGATCGGGCTCCACCCTTACAATTGGGCTCCATCCAACTTCCTCACCTCCAGCGAGGAGGCGAGGAAGTTGGATGCAGGTGTAGAAGCGGGAGATCTTCCTTCTTACACGCTTGACCAAAGGGGTCTCCCCTCCTCACTCTCGTATGTGGCAAGTAGGTCCTATCTGTTAGGGTGTGAAGACTTTAGCCTCACACATGGTGGAGTGTGATATTGGTCACCCCACCAAGTGGAACCCTCACCATTACAGTACGGTAAGGGTGGAGCCCAATTGTATAGTTTAGGTCCTGATGAATGCCTCAGACCCCTTGGGGCCAGTAGGCAGAAACATGTTGACCACTCATAGTACGTGGGGGGCAATAGAATCCCCAACACAACGATGATTTTTTTTTTTTAATACCCTGCAGATGCCAGTTACATTAAAATGAGTATGACATCTGTAGTGGCCTTTTAACTGCACATTTCTTTGTAAGGGCCCCTGTCTTCAGGTGTATGCCCGCCCTTTATCAAATCAAGTTTTTAGAGGGCAAGTACTGGTCAATGATGAAGCATGACACCAGGTGGTGTGTGAGACCAGGCTTTCACTTTTTGTGAGATGCCTGCACTCACAAGATAACACTTTAACACTGTAGCACTGAGGTCATCACACTAGGAGGGTCTCTTTTTGTGTTAAAAACTCTTTAGAAGAGGAAATGACAGAAAATGAAATAATACAGGCAATTGGGGCATTGAGGTCGCGGAAGACGGGGGGGGCCCAAATGGTTTCCCGATTGAGTTATATAAACAGACACCGTTGAAGGTGGGCCCAATGTTGCTCCGAATGTTTCGAGAAAGTTGTAGTATCGGCACATTGCTGTGGGTCCAAAGACTGGCCAATATAGTAGTAAACCATAAGGTGGACAAGCCCAGAGAGGATTGTTCGTCTTACAGACCAATTTCTCTTTTAAATGCAGAAGTAAAAATATTGGCAACCTGGCTGGCTCATCAAATCTCTGCAATCTCTGATTCACAAGGACCAGTCTGGCTTTATGCCAGGAGGAAATACCGCACTTAATTTACGAAGGCTGCACGGGTCTTGGGAAGAGCGGCTAAAATAGAAGAGGATGCGGTGGTGCTCTTGTTAGATGCGTGGATGGCCTTCAACACCATCGAGTGGCCCTTCATGTATGCAGTGCTAGAAAAACAGGGCTTTGGGCCACACGTTCTATCCTGGGTAAAACTGCTCTTCTCCTGCCCACTTGCCCAAGTGACTGTTAACAATAACATGTCAAAGCCCTTCAAACTTTACCGAGGGACGAGGCAGGGTTGCCCGCTGTCACCTCTTATATTTGCACTCCCTTGGTGGTATAGATAAGAGGAGACCCCATGATCAGAGGATTAAAATGGACACCAGATTGGGAAGACAAGATCTCGCTATATGCAGATGATATTCTGTTAAAAATTGCGACTCTAAGGGCTGCTCTCCATAGGATTATACACATTTTTACACTCTACCAGAAATACTCTGGGTACACAATAAATTGAGAGAAGCCAGTGCTATTTATGCTCTCGGGTGCCCCCCCCCCCGGTTATGCCCGGCTATGCCTAGGGGATGTGCGTTATCAGTGGTGACAGAAGGGTTCAAATACTTGGGCATATTTGTGACTAGAGATCAACAAATCTTTAATGAACGTAATCTGGAACCTCCACCACATAGATTGCATAGTGATAAACAGTGCTGGAGATCGCTCCCACTGTCGCACCTGGGTAGGGCTTCACTCTTAAAAACGATGGCACTGCCACAATTCCCTTATGTAATGCATAACTCACCCTACCCAATCTCTCGGCCATACTTTCAGGGATGGAAACAGTTGTACGATCACTCCTGTGGGATGGCTGGTCCGCAAGGATCTCCATATAGAAACTGACGAGAGGATGGTATAATGGAGGTGTAGTGCTCCCGGTGCTCCTACTGTATTACTGGGCGGCACAGCTTACAGTGGTCAAGAACTGGGTGCACTATCTCTGGGATGACCCAGCATATAAAATGGACCAACATAATATGCAACCAGGAGGATACTTAAAGGCTATTTATGGGGATGTCAGAGTGGACTATTCTTGCGCCAACGTCCCTTGCATTACAAGTTTGGAGAGAGGCACTCACAGCCCTTGGGTGGAGGGGTAGACACACAGATGACACCATTATGGGATTCCACACAGTTGGGACTCTTGGCAAAGCAAAGCGGTTTCAAAAGATGGGACTTCATAGGCCTTTCGAGGTTGGGAGACCGGTGGGTTAAAAAGGATGTAAAACCATTCACTGTCCTACAACAGGAATATAAACTAGCACATTCAGAAACCTTCCGATACCTACAGGTCAGACATGCACTAAGAGCAGTGTTGCCAAGAGGAGAGGGTTTCCGGATTCTTCGCCATTGAAAGACGGGTTACTAGACGATCGTCTTGAGAAAAAGGCGATATCTCTGATTTATAGAAAACTAATGAATAACTCTCCAGTCCCCTTACTCACCCTCCGTGCCCACTAGGAGCGGGATTTAGGCCAAATAGAGGATGATGAATGGTTGGAAGCTCTAGCCTCACCTAGGGAGGTGGCTATCTGGTAACTGTTTAAACTGGTACAGCTGAAAGTAATCCAGAGATCATATATGGACCGTACAATGCTGATAAAAATGGGAAGACTTGACTCCCTTGACTGTACCTAGGGATGCGGGTGGGAGGGCACCTTCCTCCACATAATATCAGACTGTCCAGTTATCTAATCATCCTGGGGGAGGGGGGAGTCAAACAAACCTGAGGCACATACTACATACAAATGATATATCACAGGTTTTCACAGTTTAGTGTTCATCAGGCTTGTATTCTTAAGAAATTCCAACTGCCACACAAGCGTTATAGTCATCCAAATCTTGGACTCCAGAGATCTTTTATTTGTAGATCGTTTTCAGTATTCAAGAAGCCAACACGTGTTTCGTCGAATTTAGCGACTTCATTAAGGCTGTAGCTGTGTTTAAGGTTCAAATAGTAAGCACAGCTGTGCTTAAATAAGGTCAGTATACCACCTAGATAAATTTCCTCTTTGTGCTAGTATTTCACCAATGCAGATAACCATTAACTGTAGATTCAGGTAGAAATCCGATGTATTTAATTTCTGTATTTCGCTCCCAGTAAGTAAAGTATTCAATATGTGTCCAGTCAGCTCTAACGTTCTAACGACTTGCGAGGTATGGTTTGCGTTGAAACAATGCAGTTGTTGTAACAACCGTGTTGTAATGGAATGCGTGAAAACGCTTTTGTTGTAATGAGACATAGTCACAGGAAACACATTGTTTTCTGTCTATATTTAACTAGAAAAATCGGAAAAAACAGAAAACCGGAAGCCTTAATCACAATCAATCATCAATATGTATGGGCAGGAAATTGCTTTGCTCACAAAATGCCATTGTACACCAGAGACGTCTTTATATGCCTATCTTTATCCTCCCACGCAGAGGTACAGCCTCGCATTCCCAGGTTCGTCCTCAGAAGCTCAGTTACCCAACTCTATGCCTAGCCTCAAATGCTCTTGTACTGCTTCACCTACACATGTACTTCCTCATATGCCCATATACCAATACTACAGAGCCTATTCCTAAACTGCATTTTGCAGTATGTTTTGTAGTACTCTAGTACTGCTATTAACATACCACAACATGCTATTCACATAACTAAGTGGAGAAATGTCTGCCTCATATTTTGTATATATGGAGCTCTCCACACAAATAAGTATTCTTTTTGGCAGTAAAAGTACGAGGGACAAAAGGAGTGGCTTTGAAATGGTGAATATTTATGACTAAAGTGAAGGGGGGAATAAGGAGGGGTATGGGGAGAGCTAGGTAGGGGTTTAGGGAGGGATATGTACCCAGCCACAAAACGTAAGCTCTTATTCAGGAGTTGTTCTTCTATAGTTAATAAAGCCAAAAGAAAAGTCAAAAAAAGTATTAAATGTACTCCATCTCAGAGCTATACCAAATCTGGGGGCATATGTATGAAAGGAATTTTTAGTCGCAAACGCTGAGAATCGCAAAAAAGCAGCATTTGTGACTAAAAATTCACAAAACGTGATGTATGAGGAAAATCACATCGCAATATTAAGGAATCGTAAAATGTGTGATTCCTTAATTTTGCACAAGAATTTAAGGAATCGCAAATTGCGTTTCCTTAAATGCCATGCAACAAGCACCCAAGTTGTGCGATTTCTCGTTAAGAAATCACAAATTACCACCAACTTCAAGTTGGTGGTAATTTGTGATTTCTTTCACAAATGCAGTTTTTGGCATTTGTCAAGGTGCCATGTGGCGCACGTACATGCCCTTAGGGCTTGTATGTGCGCCATATGGGCACACATGTTCCTTTCAGGGGTGCATCAGGGTGTCCTTCTGATACCCTTGCACCTTTGAAATTATTCTCAATTTGCGATTCTCAAATTTTGAATCGCAAATTGAGAATGACTTCCCATTAATTTCTATTGGCCTCCTGGCCCATAGAAATGAATGGGAAGGTATTCCTTAATTGCGATTTCGCAAATTGCTAATCGCAATTAAGGAATACTAAGAAATCGCCAAAAAAATGCGAATTTCTTAATACATCCCGTTTTGCAATTCTCAAATAGCGATTCTCAAAAAATCGCTATTTGAGAATCGCAAACATGGATTTTCATACATATGCCCCTTAATCACTTAAACAATTTAGAAAAACTATACTTTTATGTATAGAAATATAAACAAAAATCTATACATGAAAAAAATGTTTGTTTGTTTTTAAATATCTAAATATTTTAGTAAAGGTTTCTAATTTTAAAAATGGATGTAATATTTTTTAAATTAAATTGCATTTAATTAATTTTATACATCACTTTTTTCCCTAATCTAAACTTTAGACTTCAGACAAATAATGTAATATTAGTTTAATATTTTTTAAATAATTGAAATCGTTATTTATAATTACGTTATTAATACTGCAATGTTTTTATATTGTTCTATGTTTAACATATATATATATACGGCAAGATCAATACTACTCACTGCAATGAAGTGAATCAGGAATGAGTATAATACAAGAGTCAATACACATTGTAGAATTATAATTTTGTGTAATAACTGACCCACTTAGAAATGGCTGCCCCCTTTTGCGAAGAATTAAATGGTGTCCGTTTTCCTTTTCATGCAACAGGAAGTGAAATGTGTACATAGGGTGCTGGGTAACGCGGCACACACCGACACTGACGAAGGACTCAAAGTCCGAAACGCGTCTGTTTGTTTGTTTGCTTTGTCAGAAAAGCCGAATATTAAAATTTGAGTAAAATACCCCTGTGAGTGCGTGATCGTTTTCTTGGAGCAAGGGACGGCTGGAGCTGGAATATTGACGCGCTGGTACCGACGCGCAAAACGGCACCCGCCCGTGAGTGCTTCGGGATCTTTGGTACACCCCGGAGCTGGAAGCAACGTGTACCGAGGCACCGCGAAACGCAGCAAAGGGAGAGACGTGCTACACGGGTCGCAACAAGGAGCGACGGATAAAACGTGAGTCTCTTCACTGCATATCTAGAAAGACTGTGAGCTGAGCAGGGCGAGGGGGTAATGCTCATTGAAACGCGGTGAATTGTTCCGCATCGGCAAAGAAATATTCTCTGACAAACATGTGTGATGAAACGGATCGCCGCGAAGCGGCGCTGGACATCTTCAAAAAAAGAGCACCTAATGCACAGGCAATGCCGACCAGAGGAGGCGCAGGGACCAAGTCTCAGGACACCCTTACTACATTACTTAACAAGCTTGAACGATGCTGTGAGAAGGAGATTAGAAAATGGTGGGAGGCCACCTCGCTTCAAAATTATATGGATGCAGATCGAGTCCCGAGAGGGCTCAGAATATATACTGTGCCGGCCTATGAAAACCCAGACCCCATGCTACTTGAACAATGGGCTGAGTTGATGGCGGCATCCTGCAAAGCGATGTTAGACTTATTAGTCAAATTTGCATGGAGCGACCGAGCGAAAGCTCTAGAAGAAATTGCCTCCTTGGAGAGAGACCTCTCAAAAGAGGAGGATCAAGCTAAGATTCAGCAATTGAGAGATGAAATGAAAAAGAGACTGATGAAGTATGAACTTAAAATAAGATCAAGAAAACAGGAGAAGTTCGAAAGGGATGAACGCGACTATACCCAAGGAAGAGTATTAACATTCTCTAAAAAATATGACGGTGTCAGAGCAGCCCTGAAGAACAAAAGCAGGAAACAAACCGCGGAGCCAGAAGTTGAAGCAGCTACTTCAGAGTCTAGTGTCACTGATGAGGAACCCTCTGGAGATGAGAACTTGGGAACGACCAGCCAACTGCGAAAGAACCCTTTTCACTTGGAGTTCAACTTAAACCAGAAGACATGGCTGAGAGGGGGAAAGAGCAAACCCCCAGAGGACGACGACAAACAAGGAGGGGCGGCTGGCAGAGGAAGAGGAAGAGGCAAAGCTGCGAGCTACAACACCCGCAAGAAGGGCAACAGGTGGTAGATTGCAATGATAATCTAACCATAATAAACCTAACTGACTATGACCTATCGGATGTTGAGAAAAACACCTTGCAATTGGGCCTTACCTTTTGTCCCAGTGACAGACTAGAATTCACGCAAACAAGAATTGACTTGTTTAAACTAGTGAGAAAAATGAAGTTCCACAAGTTCCACAAGATGAAACCTAGTGTTGTGGATTTTCATCATAAAACAAAGAAGAAAAGAACACTATCTGCACAACCTACTGACACCTTAACCGTGAGAGATTTAGACTCAGTCCAAGTATTAGAAGATCTGAGGGAAGAACAAACACAAACAGTGGGGATACAAACCGGAATTGAGCAAGAACCACCTCAAACCAATTTCCGAGCTCCCTCAGTTTAACCCTCAAATGCCCTTTGATGCGATAGACACTTTTTCAGAGGCAGTCATACAGGACCTAGTACATTACAGAATGGATAACAACAAAAGGCGGAGTTGGAAAAAGAAACACAACCTGACCATGGAACAGCAATCTGCCTTGGATAATATCCAGAGGAATGAAAAAATTATATTGAAGCCATCCGACAAAGGAGGGAACATCGTTCTGCTATCTAGAGAGCAGTACTGCAAAGAATCTCTCCGACAA
Organism: Lissotriton helveticus; assembly: GCF_964261635.1. Classification (NCBI taxonomy): domain Eukaryota; kingdom Metazoa; phylum Chordata; class Amphibia; order Caudata; family Salamandridae; genus Lissotriton; species Lissotriton helveticus. Next base: position 1,910,785,833 of record NC_136061.1, on the reverse strand, counting down.
TTGGAAAGCCAAGAAAATTATATCATCACCAACGAGAGGGAATATGAATGCAGTAAAAAGTCATATCATGACCTTCTGACAAAATGGCGGAACAAGTCCATGTTGGATATGGATGAGTTTCTGTTCTTGCGTAATCCCGAACCAATTACTCCTACGTTCTATCAGCTCCCAAAAGTGCACAAAGACATAATAAACCCTCCGGGACGACCGATCGTATCATCTAAAGGCGGATTGACGGAGAATTTGTCAATATACATCGACTCTTTTTTAGCAAAATTTGTGGGGAATTTGAAATCGTATGTGAGAGATACGAAGCATTTCATTGAACAGATTGAACTCATCACTTGGGACAATTCTTTCCTGCTCATTACTCTTGACATCACGAGCCTATACACCTGCATAAGGCATGATCTGGGGGTGAAGGCCGTTAAGTATTTCCTTGATATGAGACCTGGGAAATCTAGGGAGCATGGTGTCATGTTAATAGAGATGCTGGAATTCTGCTTACAGAATAACATATTTTTGTTTCAGAATACCCTGTTTAAACAAATCTCGGGGACGGCGATGGGAACCTGCTTCGCCCCCAGCTACGCAAATTTATTCGTGGGCTGGTGGGAGGAGCAGGTGGCCCTTGCCGGTGAAAACAGCAAATGGGCAGACAACATTGTGATGTGGCGTCGTTACATTGGCGACTTGTTTGTGGTGTGGAGGGGCTCCTCCACAGATGCAAACAATTTTATCAGGGATCTGAACAATAATGATCTGCATCTGATATTCACTGCCGATGTCAGTAGGGAGGAAGTCCACTACTTAGATCTTAGAGTTTTTGTAGAGGAGGAGAAGTTGCAAACTGCCCTCTACAGAAAACCCACGGCAGGGAACAGTATCCTCCACGCTAAGAGTAGTCACCCACCCAGCCTGGTAAAAAGAATTCCTTATGGTGAATTGCTGAGGCTGAGATGAAACTGTTCCCGAGATGAGGATTTTATGACAGCAGCAAATGAGAGCATGCGGAGGTTTCACATGAGAGGGTATGATCCAGAACTATTAGATCAAACTTTGAGAAAAGTGTCTAGGATCCCCAGGCGACAGCTTCTAACATGTAAACCAAAAAGAATGGAAGACAGTGAAAAGATCAACAAGTTTAGAATGATCACTACATTCTCAGAGGGGGTGAATGCCCTTAGAGGCATGTTAACTAGAAGTTGGCACATACTACGCACCGATCCTGTGATTGGCTGTGATGTTCCAGAGAGACCACTTATCACTTTCCGGAAATCACGTTCCATCAAGGATATGGTGGTACAGAGTCACCTCACACCCATGAAGATTGCCGGACAGGGTACATTGAGAGATATGGCTGGATTTTTTCCTTGCGGGAAATGCCGCGCATGCGAAAACAGTCGAAGGGTGCTCTCTTATTCTGTTCCAGGCCTGATGCAGTCAAAAAAGATCAAGCATTTTATTACCTGCACAACACCATATGTGGTGTACTGTCTTATATGTCCCTGTGGGCACAAATATATAGGGAGTACAATCAATGGGGTAAAAATGCGTATCTTAGAACACCAACGGGCCATTATGAATAAGGACACAACGTACCCTGTGGCCAGGCATTTCGCTCAAGCTCACCAGAGCAATCGTGAGCTTCTCCAATATTTTGGTATGGATCATGTCCCTTTAAATCCCAGGGGAGGTGACAGACTAACACGTCTACGTAGGCTAGAATCACGTCACATAATTGACATGCAGACGAAACAGCCTGGTGGATTGAATATTGGAGAGGAACTGGGTGTTCATCTGGGGAAATAATCATCGATCTGGGCGTAGTTCCCCCCTTTTGAACAGAGCTTGGCCTATGTATCCATGCAGGTATAACTGTATGAACTGTGAACTATAGAACCTGCGGATATTATTGCCATTGTGTTTGCTCTGTATTGTCCTTTTGGTACATGTATCCTTTCAGTCAAAGTTGGATCCAATCTGCTTGCTTTGTATTTTGTTCCTTTGTGCTTGTTTTCCTTCTCCCTTTGCTCCACCTCTCCCACCTCCTTCCTCCCTTTCCTCTTTTAAACCTTTCCCAACATCACAGTAGAATGTTGGCCACTCGCAGAGGCTTATGGCCTACAGTTTCACTTGGTCAATTTATGCAGTGAAATGTAAATAGATTAGATTCCAGGTGGATTGTCTCAACCTATTCAATATCTGATGAATTTGAATAGGAACGATATGCAGTGGTGAACTTGAGGAATTGATCTTGCAAATAATGAGTTTTGTTTTGATTATGACCTTGCCGGTCTGCCATAGTCGGTGACATGCCGATACATGGCGAGATTTTGTTTTTTAACCGACTTGGGTTTGCATCAAATGTGATTACAACAATGATGGTAAATACGTAACCCTCAGTGCAATAGGAGAATGACCCCTAATCTGATACGGTACGATTGTATATATGTAAATACTTTGTAAATAGGGCTGTTGAGATTCCATAATCTGCTGATCCACGGCAAGATCAATACTACTCACTGCAATGAAGTGAATCAGGAATGAGTATAATACAAGAGTCAATACACATTGTAGAATTATAATTTTGTGTAATAACTGACCCACTTAGAAATGGCTGCCCCCTTTTGCGAAGAATTAAATGGTGTCCGTTTTCCTTTTCATGCAACAGGAAGTGAAATGTGTACATAGGGTGCTGGGTAACGCGGCACACACCGACACTGACGAAGGACTCTAAGTCCGAAACGCGTCTGTTTGTTTGTTTGCTTTGTCAGAAAAGCCGAATATTAAAATTTGAGTAAAATACCCCCGTGAGTGCGTGATCGTTTTCTTGGAGCAAGGGACGGCTGGAGCTGGAATATATATATATATATATATATATATATGAGAAAAATAAAGGCTTCTTCCGGAGCACTTGGAACCCGTGGAAGGTGGCGCATATACCGGCGAAGCAGTCCGGTGGATTAATATAATTAGAGTCTTTCACAAAGTGAATTGCATGCGCTCTCAGACAAGAAGGCAAGAAGAGGGTCAAAGTAGTTGGTAATGCAGTTTAATGCACAACGCGTTTCAGCAAAGAAAGCCTTGTTCACGTGCAACCCCACACTCATAGACACCAAGTTTAAATAAAGTTGTTCCAGACTGTCGGCTCATAGTCAACAACAAAGTAGGACTAGCAACGATACGGTTTTGTGGCAGACATTTTGGAATGGTAAAACGGAATATACATCGTGTTTGTAAACTCTCGCTCGTATTCAGTGAATGATACATGTAATTAATGAAAAATTCATGCAAATATGCAAATCAATAATTATAAAGTTGTAACATGTAATCTAAACAATTGTAGTGGAAAAATCACATTATGCTTGAGAAAATCACACAATCCGAATATCGGCTATTGCGTTAGCCCAGTGGCATCAAGAGGACGAAAATGAGGCTCATATAATGCATCTATTGCCAAGAAAAGATTATGTAGCACTAGTCCCATTGGCTGTGTGTAGACAAGTATATAAATATATATCCATGCATGCCGGCAGTTCCAGACTGCAGAGCAATCTCTGCAGTAGTCCAATCAGGCTCAATGCGCTAGAAAACAGCACATAGCTCAAAATAAAGCAAATCGAAACAAAGGCTAACAGCACCCCATGCTGCATAGCTTGTAGCAATGGTAGTTAAACATAAAAAGTGAAATACACTTGCGTGGCGTGGATCTCTACCAGCATAGATTCAGTCAATATATGTAAAATACAAATATATGAAGTCCAAACTGGGCCTCTGTGGTAGGCATAGATCCCGGCAATGGCTGGGGAAAATCTGATTGAATGAGTGTCACCATCAACCCAACCATACAATTCAAAACATGCATGGTAATTGTGACTGCCCAATGTTGTTGTATTCACTCTCTGCAATGGACTGAAATTATATATATCTGGAAAGGTCAAACCTTAAGGCTATGGTGTCAGGACGTGTGGTATAACCTCGAGCAGTGATTCCGGGAGTGCAAAGGTTGGGTGCGCCCGTGCAGGTGTGATCCAGTGGTGGGCCCCCTCCTTTCCTCCTAAGGAGTGAGAAAGAACAAAAAATGAAATCAAAGTTAAATGTGAAATGTGACTAATCAATAGCATGAGACAGACTAAATGAAAACGGATGATTAGACAGCATAATTAGAAAAACACATAGGTTAAAAACATGTCAGAAGAGAAAGAGCGTAGTCGGTACTTTAACATCATAACAAAATATGCTGAGAAAGTCTAGACAAATGCTGGCAGTAAATCAGGTTGATGGGCCTTATTCTCTAAGGTGAATGGCCAATTCCTCATCCATGTTGAGTCCTCCCGGGAATCTGGTTTGGAACTCAATTATGAGTTTGGATTCACGTTGTCTCAAGTTGAGTACCCTGTCACCCCCCCTCGGATGTTTGGGGACCTGTTCCAATATGAAGAAGTTTAATTCAGAGGTATTGGAATAGTGTTTCTGTTCAAAGTGGCGTGCCACAGGGTATTTTGGGTCCTTGTTGGTAATGGCTCTGAGATGCTCAAGGATTCTTTTTTTGGCAGCACAGCTTGTACTGCCTATATACCACAATTTACAGGAACATTCGATGACATAAATCACAAATGTGGTGCTGCAGGTAAAGAAAGAGGTTAGTTTTTTACTGATGTTGTTATATTCTACAGATCCTCTGTATTTACTGTGCTTGCAAGCTTTGCAATGGCCACATGGGTAAAAACCCACTAGACCATGCTCAGAGTTAGTCTTACTATATTTAGTAATGTCATTCCTGACCACTAGGTCACCTATATTCCTACATCTTTTGTAAGTGATAGCAGGACGATCAGGTATACTGTTACCGAGAATGGAATCTGTCTTCAGAATATCCCAATTCTTGGATAACAGTTTTTTGACTTGGCTAACTTCTGAACTGTACGTTAAAATGAGTCTAGTAGATTCATCTTGCTCCACAGTATCAGCAGTCTTCTTATCAGTTAATGTTTCAGGTCTTGTTATTTCATCTGCTCTCAGTTTAGCTTTTTTAAGGACCCAACTAGGATAGCCTCTGTTTTGAAACCTGTTTATGATGGTTGCCTGCTCTCTCAGGTAAGCATCATTGGTATTGCAGTTTCTTTTGGCCCTGAGCAGTTCCCCGTAGGGAATGCTCCATTTTAGAGCTTCCGGGTGGCTACTCTGTGCGTGAAGCACACTATTTCCCGCCGTCGCCTTGCGAAATAGAGAGGTGTAGATTTTGTGGTCTTTGATCTCCAGTTTGACATCCAAAAATTCAGTTTGGCTGTCACTAACGTTGCCAGACAGAATGATGTTATAACTGTTACAATTAAGTTTTCTGACAAACTCTTCAGCTTCAGATTTAGTACCACTCCAGATGATAAAAAGGTCGTCGATGTACCGGAGCCATGCGACGACCTTCTTAAAATCCTCTGCCAGTGTGATACTACCATGGATTTCCTGCTCCCAATAGCCCATGAACAGATTCGCTAAACTAGGAGCGAAGCAAGAACCCATGGCAGTACCACTGATTTGCCTGTAGAGGGCGCCATCAAAGGAAAAAATGTTGTTAGTTAAACAAAAATTCATCATATCCATTATCATTTTGGAGTGTTCACGATAACACAAGGGTCTTTGTTTCAAATAATGTTCACAAGCTTGAAGACCATGTTGGTGATCAATTATCGTATAGAGGGATTGTACATCCAAAACAACAAAACTGTATTCGGGTTCCCACACAATTTCTTCAATGTGACACAGAAAATCTTTAGTGTCTTTTATGTAGCTTGGTAATGAGATAACGTAGTCCCGAAGAAAATGATCTACGTACTTAGAGATACCTTCACTGATACTCCCGATAGAGGACACTATCGGGCGTCCTGGAGGAGCTATTGCATTTTTGTGGAGTTTGGGAAGTAGGTACAGAATGGGAAGTCTAGGGAAATCTTTTTTCAGATACCGATATTCTTCCCAGACCAAGAGCCCCTTATCCTTCCATGTCTCCAATTTCTCCCAGATTACAATGATGCTCGTGTTATAGGCATCGATGTTGATTGGAATGTAAAACTTGGTGTCACTAAGTTGTCTGTGTGCCTCATTGACATAGCTGTCACGGTCCATGATAACAATATTTCCACCTTTATCAGCAGAGCGTATTACTATGCTGTCATCTTCATATAGGGCCCTCAGTGCTTTCCTTTGGGAAAAAGATAGATTGTTGTTCCAACCTCTTTTGTTGAGTGTATGTTTCTTGTTCCTTAGGCCCACCAACCCTTTGATGACGCAGTCATGAAAGGTGTCTATGTTGTCGTGTGGAAGAGTGGGCATAAATGTAGACTTGGCTCTAAAGGTGGTTTTTGCGTGTGCATCCTGTGATAAATTCATCTCATCGAGGCACTGTGTGATGGGCATCGGTAGGTCATTGTTACCAGTGTCAGTATTCTCATTAAGATCTACCATAGTAGCTAATGTATCTGCATCTCCAATTGTGAAATTGGAAGTGACGGTGTTATTGCTGTTGCCGGTAGGAAAATTTTGACCTAATCTCTTTAGTTTATGCCATTTGCGTAGTTTAAGTTTACGTACAAACTTAAAAACCTCAATTCGTGTATCAGTGAAATCAAAACAGGCACTCGGGCAGAAAGAGAGACCTAAACATAGAGTCTTTTTATCATTAGCAGAGATAGTTCTTTTAGATAGGTTAATAACAGTGTCATTTACCGTTTGTGCATCCATTAGTAGTTTTTGTTGGAGCGTGTCTTTCTGGTTCCCACTGCGCCCTTTGTTTTGTCGGTGTTCCCACCGTTGCCTGAGTCGTTTTTTCCTGTTTCTCCTCTTCCTCGGCCTCTGCCCCTTCCACGTCCCCTTCCTCTCGGGTTTGGCGATGGAAAATCCTTCTGGCTGTGTTTTTCTTTGTGGCGATTCTCCTTCATCACCCGGAATTCGTCTAAAAAATTCCTCCTGCGTACTACTTCTTCGCTGGACACACTGCCTAGTGTTGCATCAGATTCCGTATCGCTCACCGACGGATGTTCTTCCGGGACCCCACTTATACTGCCTGTACTTCTGAAGACATCATCTTTTTTGTAGAGATGGTCATACTTCCGGCTAAAGGTGAGTATTCTTCCACAGTCATAGTCGGCATAATCCCGATTCATTTTGCGTTGTTTTCGCAATTTAATTTCTTCCTCGTGCTTGATCAGACGTTCTTTCATGGCATCTAGAGTTTTTTTGAGGATATCATCATCCATGAGTGTTGACAAATCTGATATCAAGTCCCCAATTTCTTTCAATAGCGTTTCTCTGTCAATCCAGGCATACTGGATTAGAATCTCCAGCATTCCCTTGGAGCTTGCAGCTGAATGTTCAGACCAGGCTTTCAGCATCAACGGGTTAGGCGCCTCATATGTGGGTGTGATAAAAATTCTCAAACCCCGGGGTACCATTGATTGGTCCACATAATTTTGCAGGGAGATAGCTTCCCACCATTTGCCGATTTCTGCACGTTTTAATTTTTCCAATTTTTTCAGCTTTGTTTCAGTTGTTGAGTTAGTTGATTCTGTTATTTTTGTATTAACAGTGTTTCCTGCAACACCTGGTTTTCTGGAAAAAAGAGCCAGAGCAGCCGCTCTTCTCATTGTTTCCTCTTCCGACATGGTAAAGCTCGAAATAAACTGCTGTTGTAATTTTTGTCAACTGACCCCCCTATGCCGACTGCCCCTTCCCTAATTGGGAAGTTCCTTCTGCCACAGAAAAGTCAATATACTGCCATGCCCGAATCGCGCGGGCAGATCACGTACTCGATTCCAAATCAATGAGTACTGATAAACATATGATGGAGAAACCCCGCCCAACGGCGACCGCTGCACGACACACCGCTTCCCCGGGGAGATAGGATCGGCTCGAGTCTTCCGACTCTTCACCTTGCTACCTCCACACAAGGGGCGGACAGTCTGCGATACGGCTTACCTCGGGAGGGCTTCTCGTAGTCCTTGATAGTCCCAGTGGAATCCTCTGTGTACGAATGAATTCGCTCAGGTAGGCCGGTTCAAGATTGTGCTCCTCCGTGAAAATGAGAAAAATAAAGGCTTCTTCCGGAGCACTTGGAACCCGTGGAAGGTGGCGCATATACCGGCGAAGCAGTCCGGTGGATTAATATAATTAGAGTCTTTCACAAAGTGAATTGCATGCGCTCTCAGACAAGAAGGCAAGAAGAGGGTCAAAGTAGTTGGTAATGCAGTTTAATGCACAACGCGTTTCAGCAAAGAAAGCCTTGTTCACGTGCAACCCCACACTCATTTGTCTAGACTTTCTCAGCATATTTTGTTATGATGTTAAAGTACCGACTACGCTCTTTCTCTTCTGACATGTTTTTAACCTATGTGTTTTTCTAATTATGCTGTCTAATCATCCGTTTTCATTTAGTCTGTCTCATGCTATTGATTAGTCACATTTCACATTTAACTTTGATTTCATTTTTTGTTCTTTCTCACTCCTTAGGAGGAAAGGAGGGGGCCCACCACTGGATCACACCTGCACGGGCGCACCCAACCTTTGCACTCCCGGAATCACTGCTCGAGGTTATACCACACGTCCTGACACCATAGCCTTAAGGTTTGACCTTTCCAGATATATATAATTTCAGTCCATTGCAGAGAGTGAATACAACAACATTGGGCAGTCACAATTACCATGCATGTTTTGAATTGTATGGTTGGGTTGATGGTGACACTCATTCAATCAGATTTTCCCCAGCCATTGCCGGGATCTATGCCTACCACAGAGGCCCAGTTTGGACTTCATATATTTGTATTTTACATATATTGACTGAATCTATGCTGGTAGAGATCCACGCCACGCAAGTGTATTTCACTTTTTATGTTTAACTACCATTGCTACAAGCTATGCAGCATGGGGTGCTGTTAGCCTTTGTTTCGATTTGCTTTATTTTGAGCTATGTGCTGTTTTCTAGCGCATTGAGCCTGATTGGACTACTGCAGAGATTGCTCTGCAGTCTGGAACTGCCGGCATGCATGGATATATATTTATATACTTGTCTACACACAGCCAATGGGACTAGTGCTACATAATCTTTTCTTGGCAATAGATGCATTATATGAGCCTCATTTTCGTCCTCTTGATGCCACTGGGCTAACGCAATAGCCGATATTCGGATTGTGTGATTTTCTCAAGCATAATGTGATTTTTCCACTACAATTGTTTAGATTACATGTTACAACTTTATAATTATTGATTTGCATATTTGCATGAATTTTTCATTAATTACATGTATCATTCACTGAATACGAGCGAGAGTTTACAAACACGATGTATATTCCGTTTTACCATTCCAAAATGTCTGCCACAAAACCGTATCGTTGCTAGTCCTACTTTGTTGTTGACTATGAGCCGACAGTCTGGAACAACTTTATTTAAACTTGGTGTCTATGAGTGTGGGGTTGCACGTGAACAAGGCTTTCTTTGCTGAAACGCGTTGTGCATTAAACTGCATTACCAACTACTTTGACCCTCTTCTTGCCTTCTTGTCTGAGAGCGCATGCAATTCACTTTGTGAAAGACTCTAATTATATATATATATATATATTCACTGAAAAAACCATAGGTTTCAGGAGTTATATAGTTAGGAATTAGCTTTTAAAAAACCTTTGAAATTCACTCAAAAACTATAAGTTTTAGTGGTGTTATAGTTAGCTGGACATTTTACTCATACAAAACCATTGAAATTGCTCCTATATAGTTAGTTGTACAAACTATATTTCGTGCACCCGCAATCCACTGCTGATGATGTCACATATTAGATCATTCATGACATGGTCAGTGACATCACTGATGACGTCTCAAATGACATCACTGATGACATCACTGATGACATCATCCAGTGAATGTGGTTTGCTTCGTTATTTAAATATGCATTATATATATAGCAATTTGCATTGAAGAATAAGTGGATATAAATAAATATTTGGATGGAGGATTTAGTAGCAGTGTAATTGACTGTTTACTTGACCAATTTATAATGTCTCACTAAATATAGTGGATAGTGACTAAACTGTGTGAATATCTGTATCACTTTGTCAGTTGTTGTGTAAACTGATTCTACAGTTGGTTACTAGCTATGTGAAAGTCTATATTAGTTATTGATTAGTTAACTGAGTATTTGTATGGGAGTGTGAAAGTGTGTGTGGTTCGGTGGGGGGGGGGTGTGACTGTCCAAAGATGTGTGAATAGTTGATTCCCTAGATATATGAAGTTAAAACTACATGTTCTAACAGTTGTTTGGGTGAGTGAATCTCTTTATGGGTGTGGTGATGAGCAAATATATTTCTCAATGGTACATGTCCAACAAACTAGAAAAATAAAAGGCAGTGTATGTCAGTTGTTGTATATAAATAAGTATACATAAGACACAATGATTGTGTGAGTGACTGTATGGATAACTGTATACTTGTAATAATGATTTTATAATTCACTAAGTATGACTTACTATCTAAATGAATAGAAGAAGTGGTGTTTGTATAAGTGTTTTGCTAAGTAATCATGTAAGTATGATCCATTGTTTGCATAAGTGAGTAGGATGACTTCATATGTGAATAGGATGCGTGCTGTTGTTTAATGTCGATATAGATGTATAAGTATTTTTGATAGTGTTCTATTGTTCATTGACAGCATGTATGAGTGAATCCATAGGTAAGTGATTAGATGTGTGTATACATCTATGAATCACTGAGTGGATTTTTAGATACTTGTATTGCTGTGACAATGGATTTAAATATGATACTCTGTATTTTACAAAGAGTGATGAAAAATTGTAATAGTGTATGAAAAGGTGTATGTGATTGTCACGTGGATGATGTCATCAGTGATGTCATCAGTGATGTTATTTGAGATGTCATCAGTGATGTCACTGACCATGTCATGAATGATCTAATATGTGACATCATCAGCAGTGGATTGCGGGTGCGCTAAATATAGTTAGTACAACTAACTATATACGAGCAATTTCAATGGTTTTGTATGAGTAAAATGTCCAGCTAACTATAACACCACTAAAACTTATAGTTTTTTGAGTGAATTTCAAAGGTTTTTTAAAAGCTAATTCCTAACTATATAACTCCTGAAACCTATGGTTTCTTCAGTGAATTTCAAAGGTTTTTCTAAATGCTAATTCCTAACTATATAAGGCCTGAAACCTATGGTTTTTTCAGTGAATTTCAAAGGTTTTTTAAATGCTAATTCCTAACTATATAAGGCCTGAAACCTATGGTTTTTTCAGTGAATTCGCAAGGTTTTTTAAATGCTAATTCCTAACTATATAAGGCCTGAAACCTATGGTTTTTTCAGTGAATTGCAAAGGTTTTTTAAATGCTAATTCCTAACTATATAAGGCCTGAAACCTATGGTTTTTTCAGTGAATTTCAAAGGTTTTTTAAATGCTAATTCTATTAGCGGATAACGTTTAAATATATTAATATCCTAGTGGGACCACCTGAGCAACCCTAAGGGGTCAGGGTGTTTCTACCCTGCCCCCTTTTTGTGTTCTACACGTTTGTTTTTCTGCTTTCTTGTGCCTAATTCCTAACTATATAAGGCCTGAAACCTATGTTTTTTTCAGTGAATATAGGTGTGCCATACTTTTGTCATAAGTAAGACTGTTAGCGCTCTAGTTGTTCTTTAGAACATTCTGGGACATTCTGTCATTGGGCTATAGTTGGGCTACATCTGGCTGATATTTGGGCTACATTTGTTTTTTTTGTCTCTGGTGGCCATCTTTGGGCTACATTGGGCTACATTGGGCTACATTTGGCTACATTTGGGCTCTAACCTATATATAGCCCAATGTAGCCCAATATATATTTTTTCAAAGTTAATTTTCGTAAAAACCACTTGAGCATATATCTTGAGACATAGCAAAGGCACATCGGGCTACCAGTCCCTACAATTTTGCCAAGTTTGGTGGAAAACCATTCAGCCGTTCGGGCTAAAAGTGAGTCCAACCGCCCTATGGAAATTAACACGGGGAAAACACGTTTTGGGACCCCCCTTTTATCTCTGCCCCCGCTTGATGGATCCCCCCCAAACTTTCAGGGAAGGACCGGAGCGCCGCGAGGCAAAGTTAAGAAACATTTCAGGAAGATTCCTCGACCGGCGCCAAAGTTATTCCTAATAGAATGTTGCGATTTCCCTATGGAAAACAATCCTAACTATATATACCTACTGGCTATCGCCAGTAGGTAATATATATATACTGGAAACTCGAACCACTTCCTGATTCCACCCACGGCGGATTAGGCGAGGAAAGAGACACAGACCTCCGAGGTTTTTGTGTGGGCAAAAATGTTATTTATTAGAGTGACCCAACACAACGCGTTTCAAGCCCGTAAGCCCTTGTTCCCGTGTCAAAAAAATTTATATATATAATGAACTAACATTATTATGTAATATAAAATGATTTCTTCTAATTTTTTAATAAACTTATATTAACTTTTGTTAGATCTTTGCCTCGATTGCGATACATCAAATACAGTCAGAAAGTCACTTCTATTAGTTGTAGTCAGTCAGACCAAATGACCACTACTAGCATTAACTTTTCAGTCATATATGACATTTCTAGTGACGCCACCCACTATTCCAGGGGCAAAATACCAGTATGTCTACACTTTTGAGTATCTTTACACTCCTAAATGGTGAATAGTCAAAAATAATAGTTACTCAAAAGTGTGAGAGTAACCTTACATATACAAAACCTACCTAAGTCGATTTACCTTTGTGAATAGACCTCTGCAACTTCATATGCCCAGGTTCAATTATTATATGGTGACATTTCCAGGTATTGGGATCAGAAACCCCTGCACGATATTATCATCACTGAAATAATCATAGGGGTTGCAAAGGCCTTTATAAAACGCCGCAAACATGTATTGAAATCATTCACACGCTCATAGCATCCTCCCTTTCACAAGCAATCACATACAGATATGGTCCCCCATCACACACCTGCAATTCTAAGGACAAAGCCTCAGAATGACATTCTTCCCCATTCAGACAGACAAAAACACAGGCGCATACACAAACAATGCTCTTAGCCCGGCACACACAGACACTGTCTCCGCCCTCACACCCTACATCACAGGACAGCCACAGAGTCAGAACTCCACACAGACGGACATACACACCCAGACCTATGAAGGCCACCAAACACAATGGTTCCCCATTCTCCTTCCTCCTTCACTCTCCAACACTGCTGTAGACTCTATCACATCTGCCAGCCAATTGATCTCCTCGCCTCCTTTGCAGCCCCCGTGGCGACAAGGCATGAAAGAACTTCTCAGGAGAGAGCTTCGATGAAAGATGAGTGAGCTTCGATGAAAGATGAGTGGATGACATCATGTTCAAAGAAGATGGCTTTGAGGGAGTAGTTAATTAAGTATGTCAGTTGGATCTGCAACACATGCGGCTTTTAAGGTGGCCAATTACAGGAAGCTGTAAGAAGGAGTTGGTCTAAGATACGAAGTGGGTTTGCTGTTGTCAACGGGCTGTTAGATATTATGTATAATTTCACTGAAAAAGAGAGTGGAGGTATTGTATTTATATGTGGAGTGAGGGATAGAAATGCCAGGCCAGGGATTGATTCAGGGCTTTTTGTTATTGTATGTGTAGTAACTTTATTTTCCGTTAAACCGTAAGAGAGGATTTTATATAGCGCACACCTGGCCTGAATTTCTTTAAGGTAGTCTCATGTGCCTCACAGTTAAAATGAGATAACGAAGTAAAGTGGGTTCCCTAAGACCACCCAATTTGGTCCATTGGGGAAGCAACGTAGCCAGCCAATAAGTTCATCTTTGAAACAGAAACATAACCCTAGTTCATATCTCCATTCTGAAGGCTTGGAATGAGCACAATGCTGTCTCTTTCCACATTCAAACGCGCATTCCAATGGCGCTCTGGTAGTTGTGCAGGCGAGCTACAAGATTCTGGACAAAGGGCCACTGGCAACTGATTGTTTCCTCTGTGGATGAAATTGTTTTGGCTGTAGGCGAAGTTGTGCCTCTTAAATCCATTCCCTTGTTCTACTCAAAAACACTTGAAAAAATAGTTCTCTGAACTGCATCAACACTGAACAAATGCACCTCAATTTAGAGGACAGCTAAATAAAACATGTATATCATCATGATCCTTTTGGTTCCTGATGTTCTATGGGAATAGTTTTGTGTGTGGTGTGAGCTCAGCAAACCCTTGGTCTCTAGCTCACAGTCAACACTTTTTTGATACTCTGTGAAGTTCCCTCCTAACCATTCTCACTGGCAATTTTATTTTTCATACCATCTTTCTACTTCTGTTTATCCCATAATTTGGGGAAAAGCCAAATGGAACCCAATTGATCTTTGTCAGCTCCTGGCTTATGTGGGTGGCTGGGTCACAATATTACGGTGGAAATATCACACTGCAAATATATTGCATCCACAGAATAAATCATCACTTAATGATCAAACGTACCAGATGTGGATTTAGGAATAGAACATTTATATACTTCACCTGCGTATACTTACCATGAAGATTTAGAGATAGTCAATAAGAACGATGCAATCTTTTTTAGGTTAATATTTTGGAAGCAATATTTTTGAAGGTCAATATTTCCACTGCAATACTTTATCATACAACCATTCCATTTACCTTTTCACAATTCTCAATTACTGCAAATCACTTACTTTGGTGATTTGTGGATGGATTTCTGGAAATAAGCAATTTAACTTTGCTGACAAACAGCTCATACTTGGACCCTGCATACTCTGTTAACATCAGACTGACTCCAAACCTGTTGTTCATTGCACAGCTACTGGAATGTGTGGTCATTTATGCAGAAGACAACATTTCAGGGGAGCAAGAATTATGGAAATTAAGCAAAACAATCAGCCTCTTTAGAAGGTGGCCGGATTTCCATAAAGCTTCAGCCTGTCTGTTCACCAGAACAAAGAAACACTTCTTTCTTCATCTTCTCACACTAGCTACAGGTAGAATAACACATTCATGCCTTTGTATACTGACTATTCACCTTCCTGAGTTTATTTAAGGGCGAGGGTCATAGGAGGCAGCATACCAGGTTAAAGGGGGAAGGGACGTTGTAACAAGGGGCTTTGTACCTCGGCCTGAAGACAGAGGGAGAGGGTGTGGCTTAAGTGAAAAGTGTCACTAAGGGAAGGGTGAACTCGGTAGAGCTGGCAGGGTGGATGAAAGTGTCATGTTTGTGGAGAGTGCAGGATTCTGAGTAAAGAGAGTGGGTTGTGCAGTGACGTACGAAGGGGGGTGCGGTGGCTGCGGGCCGCCCCTAGTGTTATCACTGAGGGGGGTGACAAAATGGCACAAATATGTATTTTTAAAATACAAATTTTGTTTTGGGGCTCACAACATTTTAAACAATATATATATATATATTTAAAACGAGTGGTACGCAGCAAAGAAAAAAACAGAAAGGCAAAGCTTTAAGTATCTTATTTTTCCTTCTTTTAATAATTTCAATGTGGAGGGGTGACAATACATTTTCTGCACTGGGTACCAACTGACCTTGCTACTCCCCTGGGGTTGTGTAGCCGCATGTGAGTCTCATGTTGCCAGACTCAGGGATTTAATATACCCATCTGAACTGTTTTGAAATTTAATATATGGCCCTCTGTCCTGTTACAGTTTATGTAGTATATTTCAGGCAGATAATATGGCACTACAATGACAATTAAGGTGGTCCTCAGTCACGGTGTCCTTGACTTTGATGATACACAGGAGGAAGGTGAGCCACAGGGGTAAGAGAATAACAATGAGAACCCACTGACCAAGTAAAACACGCAAGTGCAAGACGAAACCTTCAGCACACTGCTGGTACTCCAAAGGCTTGGTGACAACAAATGCTCTAACCAAAGACAGGAAAATGAAAGAAAATCAGAACCCGCAATCATCTCACACTTCTCAAGCGACACAAAGACAACTCATCACATCAGTCAAAGCCAAGTACTACACCAGCACTGTCAATGAAGCAACCAAGAGAAGCAGCATGCTCTACAAGATGATTGTGTATCAAAAAGAGTGATTCCATAGTTCTTCAATAATAAAGAGCTGAAAGGTGTATGAGGCGAGCCTAGATCAGGGGGAACTCGCCATAGACCAACAAATAGCTACCATGGTAACTATCCATACACCAGACAAACCCCCCTCCGAAAGACTCCTAACAACCCATCTCTTTGCTCAACGCTGAAGCCACAATACTGGCCAAAACATTGCCTCTCCGACTGACCCCCGCCTTTCCAAACTAGTCCACCCGGATCAACCAGGATTTATGCCGGGAAGAAATACAGCCCTAGATCTTAGACTCCTACATAACGTCCTAAGCCGCAAACACACCATACAGGAAGAAGCTGCCATATTGTCTCTTGACGCAAGGATGGCCTTTGACTCAGTGGAATGGCCGTTCCTCTTTGTGGTCCTTAAACATTTGGGTTCGGGCCAAAATTCTGCTCATGGGTTCGATTACTAGACACTAACCCACTCGCACATGTTGTAGCTAACGAACATATTTCACGTCAATTTTCCCTGGGACGCGGAACGCAGCAGGGCTGCCCTCTGTCGCCGCTCCTTTTTGCCTTAGTCCTATAGCCATTGGCAGATTGGATAAGAGGAGACCCAATTATCCGCGGACTTTGCTGGGCCGAGGGATGGGAAGACTGCATATCCCTCTATGAAACGCTCCCTCCATAGACTCCTAAACATATGTGAAGTATACGGGACAGTTTCCGGATACACCATCAACTGGGAAAAGTCTGTACTGTATATTCTACATGGGCCTCCCCTAATGTTACCGAAGGATTGTACAGTCAAAGTGGTCACGGACAGCTTCAAATATTTAGGGACTCATGTCACGTCCAACCCAGATGAATTCTTGGCGCGAAACCTCCAGGAACTGCTGCAGAGACTGCGACGAGACGCCAAAGACTGGAAACTGCTGCCGCTCACCCTCCTGGGTAAAGCAGCGCTTTTTAAAATTATGGCACTCCCCAGGTTTCTCTATGCTCTGCATCCTAGTTTAAAGCAAAAGATTCAGAGGTCAACAATCTCGCTAGGATCGCTGTGGCAAATCTGGCCAGAAGCTAGTATGACAGCGGTATTGCACTTCCAAATGTCCAGACATACTACTGGGCCGCTCAATAAGCAGTGATTAATCAATGGGTCCATTCGCCCCAAACTGACCCTGCGTACCGATTAGATAGACATGCCACTGCAGACTGGTTGAGAAATAACTCTCTCCAGTTTAATGGTTCAAAGACCGAGGTACTGTATTGTTCATCTGACCGTACCCCGCGTCCTCTACTGGCAGATTTTTGGCCTTCATCCTCCTTGGGCACAGTGGTGGCGGCGGACTCTGCTCGCAACCTTGGAGTTATGTTCGGCCCTAATTTACAGCTCGATGGTTTTGTTAACAAAACCATTTCCACTTGCATGATGCTACTCCGCACTCTGCGTAAAATTCTTCCCCTGCTCCCGGTTCAGGCCAGGCCAGAGGTGGTGCGTGGTATTATCCTTAGCAGGATTGATTACTGCAACGCACTGCTTCTGGGGGCACCCAGCACTTTGATTAGCAAGCTGCAGCGTATTCAAAACATGGCAGCGAAGCTCGCTCTTTCCAGGCCGCGCGCAGCTTCCTCCTCCCTTGCGCTAAAAGACCTTCACTGGTTACCAGTCCAGCAGCGAATCTGCTTCAAAGCATCCTGCCTGGTCTTTAAGGCTTTGCACCATCAAGGACCAGTCATGTTGCAGAAACTTTTTTCGTGGTACCTTTCAGCGAGACCGCTACACTCCTCCTCGGCATGTTTGGTGGTGGTCCAGAGAATCCAGAGGCTACAGATGGGTGGCCGCTCCTTTGGATACGCAGCCGCCAAACTCTGGAACTCCCTCCCCCTGTCTTTGAGGAGTCTAAGGGTATTTCCATCTTTTTAAAAGGGGCTTGAAGACCTACCTCTTCCCTAGGACAGTGTAACGGTGTGATTGTGTATCTGTTTCAGTAGAGTCAAAGCGCCAGGATACCCTTTGGGTGACAGCTTGCGCTATACAAATGTGCAATACATACATACATACATACAGGAGTGGGAGGGATCAATCAGGTGCTCTATAATAAAAAGCAAAAATCAGACCTACTAGGACCAACTTTGCATACTGTCCATGTATGGCATGCGGTAACACGATACCTGGGCTGGACAGACAATTTGACGCAACAAACTCCACTATGGAACACAGGCAAATTAGGCACACTGGACAAGAGTAAGGGGTTTCAAAAATGGGATGCAATAGGGATTTTTCGGCTAGGCGACCTTTGGAAAGGAGGAAAAATTGTCACCTTTGCCCAATTACAAGAACAATACGAAGTGGCTCAACTGAGTTGTTTTGCTACATACAGATTAAACACGCACTGGGGGCAGCCATCCCATTAGATACGATCCTTCCTGAAGCCTCCCCATTATAAGACAGACTACATGGATAAGAGAGCGATCTCCCTCACATAACCGGAAGATCGTCAACAATCAGCTAGACCCTATGCAAAAGTTGCGGGTAAAATGGCAGACTTAAGTGGGTGAATTGGACAACAAGACTGGCAGGAGGTGGAGGAGGAGCCAAGATGGTGATTGGAGTGGATGTGTAGGCTCCCGGCTCCGTAAGCCTCCAAGCCCCGCACTAAAATCCTGCCCATTCTCCTGTGATTGTGCTACAGCGGGGCGTCGGTGAATGCGCACTGGCATAGTTTCCGTGATCCCGATGTCTCTACCTGCCTTGTAACCCGAGAAATGCTCAAAGTTTGTCGGCGGCCCTGACACCCCTGGAGCCGGGACCTCTGCTGCGTACCACGGCCGGATGCTCATCGATCAACATCGGCCGACTGGTCCTGGGCGGGGCTGGTCCTCCGGGACGAAATGACCACAGAGGGGAAAACAAATATACCATTTCTCTGCACGAACGTGGCTTGTCCCGATACGCTGCCTGAATACATCCGCGAGAAGGGGGCTCACTGGAAATACTGTTGAATGCGCGACGCTGGAGGTGAGCTGTATCGACTCCATTTTCGGACTCTCCCGGTTTTCGCGGGTCGCTCCCGAATTTGCCGCTAGCCCTTAGTCGGAGAGGGGGATGACCATTGTCGGAGACAGCGCCTTGGATGTGTGCCTTGGAGGCCTTGGTGGTTCGAATTGTGGCCCGCCTGAGCTGGACTCGTCCCTGCTTCCCCTCCGGTTTCCCCGCAAGATGGAAGCGTCTACTGGCTGCCTGAACGAGAAGGAGTGTATCCACCTGCCTATCGAAGCGCTGTGTGATGGTGAGCATGTCTCACCGCGTAATGCTATGGTGTTGGGACTGCAGCCTGCGCTATCCTGTGTTGACGTTCTTGTTGCTCTTTGTGACCTACAGTCTGTGTGGCAGGAAGGTTCCCGAGAGCTGGGGAGAAAGCTGGACGATATTGTGCTTACACTGGGGCGACTACGATCGGGCGACTCCCAGATGTGCCGGGATATGCCTTTGCCTGCTCTTGAGGTAGATACTGTGGTTTCACATGGGTGCGGAGGGGAACGGAATATCCCGAACAGCGTTGGTGCCGGCGGACGGCTGTTTGTCTGCCTCTACTACACTGGAGGGCTTTTCTCATGGCTGAGGACTGTGGCTTGGACTATTGTATCGACACGATTGGCCCGGAGACGATTCTTACTACTGTTGGCTCCTGTGACTACCTCCTCTTGCCTCTCCCTTGTTCCCCTGCTATGGAATATGTGTCCTCGAGCGGAACTGGGGGTGATGGTCGTCAGCATAGAGGATTCTACTGGTGTTCGACAGCGTCCATTTTGTATTTACATGTCGCTCTTCTACCTTGCGTGGCCATTTTGTTTCTTTGTGTTGGCTGGGATGGGCTCTACGCGGCTGACATACCTCGGGGGACTCACACGAACAGGACAGGGATAAGTGATCCTTTTTCACGGTTGGTGTTTGCTTGGCTGGCGAGAGATCGGATTGGAATGTTCCTATGGCTCGTTTCTTTGCGCAGTATGTGCTAACTCTCCCCCTTTCTTATTGTATTAATTGCTTGCTTTTGTTGACTGTTGCTCTTGGGGTGGAGGACAACAACGTGGTAAGGGAGACCGGGAGCGTGTAGCGATGATCCTCCTCCGGCTTTATATGCTCTTTTTCTTTACGTTCTTTTTCACTTCTGTATTTATATTTCGGGTACCTTTCTCGGGCGACAGACACGCTGCTAGGGGGGGGTAGGCCGTAGCCTCTGCATGTGTGTAGGGTGGGGGGCTGGGGGGGGGGTTCTTGTTTTGTGCGTTTTATGTTCCTATGGGCCTTTCTTTCTTTCTTTCTTCTCCTCGACTCTTTTCACTTTTTTCTTTTTCTTCTTTGGATCTATGGGGAGGCTCGGTATGGGGTGGGTAATGACTGGCGCGAATTATGACTATGTACCTTTTTTATCCTGATATGCATATCACTGTGTCGCTTTTCCGATTGTGTTTTACGCTGGTTTAATATCTTGTGGTAAGCATTGCTCACCCTGCGCCCCCGGCGTCTTTGTGGTATCTGATCCTTCTTAGTTATTATATTTTCAATTTCGCCTTTATATAAAAATTTAAACTGAACCTTAAATTCCCCTGTATCTCAACAGTCCGATATGTCTTCAATGTAACTTTGCATGCTTGCTATTTGTATTGGTGCTACTGAGTTACCGTATAATTTGCCTATATGCTTACGTGGACGTCGAGGCCGGCCGGACGGTTGTAGGCCCGTAATTGTTTGAAGACATTGCAAAATAAAGGTTTTATAAAAAAAAAAAAAAAAAAAAAAAAAGACTGGCAGGAGGTGATAGAATCCCCTAGGGTAGTAGTGGTTTCCTCTAGGTTACGCCTTATTTCATTTATTTGAAATATTTTATAGAGCGCGAACAAGACCCAAAAGGGTATCAGAGCGCTGTACAGAGTTAGCACTAGCAAGTATACAAAACATAAACCAGGTGAGTGAAGTTACAATCTGTGGGAAAACATTCAAAATTAAAGAGAGTAGTGTTTCAGAGGTGCCATAGAGCGCTCATAGTAAAACATCATACAATAGAAACGACCAAGATGTGCGATGTACCACAAAGAGTTTAGGCAGAAATAAGGAACTAACAGAATCGAAACAGTCCAATGCAGTTAAAGGAGCTATCTAGGACTTGAACAAAAAGAGGGCAAACACATATAATGGAATATCAGTGAAAATAATTCAACGTTTTTTTGTTCTTGACAAAACACACGACCATGATCAATGTGTTAACATTTGTTCATTAGTAGCCTTTTGACCAGTTTTTTGAAGGAGGTTGTGGATGGATTGCATCTGATCTTGGATGGCAGGGAGTTCCAGATTCTCTGAGCAAGACCAGGGAACGCACAGTTGTATTTTTTCTTTTTGAATCTTGGAGGTTTCAAAAGAAGGGTGGATGTACTTCTGAGGTTCCAGCTGGAGCCCGATAGCTCAAGTTTATATGCAAGGTGGTATGGGGTAGTTTGGTGAATGGCTTTATGTGTCAGACAAGCTACCTTGAGTCGTATTCTCGCTTGAATGGACAACCAATTTAGCTGCAGCAAGCCGGTGAAATGTGATTAAATTTCCTCGAGCCCGTTAATAGTCTGGCGGATGCATTCAAGGTAGCTCTGACTGAGGCCAAGCTAGCTTTGGGAAGTCCTGCGAGGGTCACCAGTCCATATTCTAGTCTAGGGATAGTCAGAGATTGAACCGCCGGCCTGAGATCTTCAGGGGGAGGTGGGGGGGGGGGAATGGTTTGATTTTCTTCAGTAGGATAAGTTGGAAATTGGCACCCCTAGTAGTAGCACTGATGTGAGCTTGCATATTTAGGTGTTTATCCAAGGTGATACCTAAGGATTTGGCATAGATTACAACATGAGGTGTACAGTTCAGAGCAGTTAGGTGTTTAATCCAGTCAAGGGTAGGAGTGGAATGATTAGGTGGGGTGATCAAAAGAAATTCAGTTTTGAGCGTATTTAGTAGGAAATGGTTCAAAGCTAACCATTGTTTGTTTTTTTGTTTTTTTTTTAAACCTTTATTTGTACAGAAAGGATATACAAATCTGGGCCTACAACCAGTCCGGCCGGCCACGACACGATAGAGCAATCAAGAAATCCAGAAGGAAACTTTACAGAATCAATCATAATGGAGCGCAAGCAATACAGCCTAAAAAAGGGGGGGGGGAGGGGGAGGATCTGGACGGCCAGCAAACAGGACCAAAGAAGGTTAATTTTTATAATATTACGATAAGGAGTATAACAGGCTCGGTTACAGCATAAATGAATCCGGGTTCCCAGAGCAAATCAGTGGCTACAAGAAAGCTAAAGGGCAGCAATGCGGAGGAATGTCACTACAGTATACATCAGTATGAAAACAGATGCGGTTAACACAAAGCAATATTCAATTAGACTCATCTTATGCACACCCACCACTCAGCAGTATATTGAAAATAGAACAAAGGAACCGAAATTTTGACATCACTAGAACTAACCCGTCATACTAACCTTTGGGAAAGAAAAATGGAGGAGGGGAGGGGAAGGAAGAGGAGAAAAGAAAAATACAGACTGAAAGAGAAGAATGCCGCGCCGATACAAGCACCCCGTAGCAAGGAACACATAAAAGAGCAGGAATATTAGCAACAAGGAGGGGATGGGAGTCGCAATTGAAATGCAGCATAGCCACAAGAAGGAGAGCAGCGACAATACAGACCCCATCCCAATCATACCATGGGAGGCAAGGACAGACGCGGCGCTCCTATAAAGAGACACAAAAGGGCCATAGAACTAAGGAAAATAAAACAGCAGATAAGACCCATCCCACCCATCCCACCCAGCACCCCTGCAGAAGGCTACGGCCTACCCCCCCAGCAGCGTGCCTGTCGCCCTAAATCAGAACCCGAAATGTAGTAGAGACAAGAGAGAGAAGAGGAATAAAGAGACAAAAAGAAGGACATGAAGACAGAAAGAGGTAGGAGAGAGGAGTAAAGGAGCAGAGACAAAACGGCCGGCCGCAGCCCTCCGCCCAACCATACAATCGTAATACGTTTAAACGAAAACGGCACAATCTCGAGCGTCATAAAACATACAAGGGGGTCACCCATAGCACTATGAATACGGGGAACTTCGCCACGGATCTGTACACCAGCAATCCACCGGGAGCAATGTATCTCACCCCAGGCCTTTCTTAGCCACAATTACCACCCACCACATGACAGCGGGAAGTGAGCAACTCGGTGCGGGGCAATCACACGAATGAAAAAAATTCCGATAAAAACGTAGGCCAGGGAGGTCAATCAATAGGCAAGAGAACAAAAGTCCGGGTATGCAGTTCAAGTGTCCCAACAATGTTAACAAGGGCAGTAAAAGACAGGAGTTCAGTCTCGCCGTTCGGGAAAGCGGGGTTTTCCCTGCAGTACAGAAGCACGACCTCATCAAGGCACAGATAGGCAGCAGCCTACCATGCTTCTCGGGCATTCGGGTAGGATCGGGCCCCAGCACGATATCCAAGTCCCCAAACTCCAAACATTGAAGCGCAGGAGGTTCCAAAGCCACTTGCTTGCAGACCTGTCGACGGGCAGCGGTAGTAACCCTCGTCGAGACCGAGGGGGGCAAGGCAGTGGCATCACTGAGACGGGAGGGGACCATGAAGAACCGTCCATCTAAGATGGCGGCGGACCGCACCAATCCCCCAGGGGCACCGGGGGCCAAGGCCGCCTGCAAGGATCGCAATGCGTCAAGAACGTCGCCAATTGTAGGCTCACGCACACATGTCCAGGCCCCCGTGCAGTCCACAACCCAAGTCTGCCGTCTTGAGGATATCCACGGCCTAGTTCGTCGGCCACCATTTTGTAGATTCAGCCTCGTCACCACCCTCCGCGACTCTCGGAGCAGTCCCACAGATGCGGACCCCCTCGGGTACTAAGGGGGTCCCACTAATGGCAGCCGTGGTGCAGAAAGGAGAGCCGCCAAAGTCGGGGGTCCGCCTGTACTATCGCTGGCGTGTTTGACGTGCAGAGCCCGGGCGCGAGGCTCCAGGGTGGATGGACGGAGCAGCGGCGGGGGGACCCCTTCACACGATCAGTCCTCGGAGCACCGCGCCCCGCACCAGCCTCACGGCCGCCAAGGCAAGCCCGGATCAGGACCACCGGGATGCTCGCACAATGGCCTCTCGCCAGTGGCTCACTCTCTCGGCCGGGGCCGACGTTTACATCAACGCCAGGCTGGGTCCAATAGGCGAGGCCCCGGTCTCATCACCGCGGAGGCCCCGGTCCCTCCGGGGGCACAACTTCGGAACCGCAGCACGCAGGAGCCTCCAGGTCAGACGGTGGGTAAGAGCAACACGATACGTTTCTGTTTCTTCTCGAGTGTGTCGTCTCGGGGCAGGATATGCAGCAGGATATGCGAGTCAGGCCGGAAGGCTGACGGAGCCGAGCTACAAAGCGACCATTACGATCGCGAGCTTGGCTCCTCCCCAAAGCTAACCATTGTTGAGTTTGGACAAGCGCATCATTTAAAGTTTTTATGTCCTCTTGCGAGGAGATCTTCCGGTACAATTGCGTATCATCCGCATACATGTGGTATTGAATGTTCGCTCTGTTCAGAATGACTGCCAGAGGCTCCATAAACAGGTTAAAGAGAGTGGGTGATAGCGCAGAACCTTGGGGCACTCCAATCAGGACACGGGTATTGGCAGCGAGGACATGATTAACTTTGACCCTTTGTGTGTGGTAGCGAAGGAAGGAGGCAAACCAGTTTAGGACCGGGCCCGAAAATCCCATCCTATGTTGTAGGAAATCGTTCAGGTTTTCATGCTTTGTGGTATTGAAGGCTGAGGACAAGTCTAGAAGGATCAGGATTCAAGGGGCATTTTGGTCAAGGGCTCTCACGGCGTCAGCAACAATGTGAGTTAGTGCCGTGTCAGTGCTGTGCCCTGCTCTGAACCCTGATTGATGAGGATCCAGGAGTTGATATTTCTCAATGTGTTTGCAGAGTTGCGAATGTACACATTTTTCAAGCACTTTAGCTGGAATCATACTGCTGGTGATAGGTCAAAAATTGTTTGGATCGGATAGGTCCACGTTGGGCTTTTTAGGAATGGGAGTAACTTGCCCAACTTTTAGGCGGTCCTGAATCTTTCCCTGTAAGAGGGATTCATGAATGATCCTAGACCAAAGAGGGAGGAAGGCTGGGATTAAATCATTACAGAGCTTGGAGGGTAGAGGATCACCAAAGTGGTTGGAGGGTTTGATGGATGCCATGTTGCGGAGTATCTCAGAGCGGTCTGGTAGGAGAAAACTGCTCCAAGAAGCGTTATTTTTGAGAGAGCAGCCTAAAGGCAAGTATATTGGCATGGATTCTGCCACCTCCCCTAATCCTGCAGGCGGTATCATGGATAACAAGATTGGAGTGGCAGGTGATAGCTCCAGCTCTATTTTCCTTGTTTTGTCAGCGAAGTGAGCTGTGAAATCATCACCACTAGGGAGCAGGGGTAATGGAGTAGAGCTCTGGTTAGAAGATTGGTTAGATTGTTCTTTAATGATTTCGAAGAGTTTTTTGGGTCTATTTTTGGCTCCCTCCAGCTGAGTTCTGAAGTGTTTGATTTTAGCCAAGCGAATGTGTTTATTGTAGACTCTTCTCACTTTCCTCAATTGAGATAACTTAGTGGTGGAAGGAGAGTTCCTCCAGATTCTCTCAGAGAATCTTAGATTGCGCTGTTCCTCGCTTAGGGCACCATTAAACCATGGCTTCAAGTGTTTGACTGGGAACCTTTTGAGCTGTGTTGGAGCGATAGAGTCAAGAATGTTAGAGAAAGTATTAATATAAAGTTCAGAAAGATTGTCAAGGTTGGTCAAATTTGGGGGGGTTGAAGTCTATTTTTGGTGATAGAAGTTATCATGTTAATGTGGAGGTTTCTCATGTTGCGAGTCAGTTGTTTCGTTTTTAGGGGTTGACCCTGTCGAGTCGGTCCCTTGTCTAGGATTAGGAAGGGGATTTGAAAATGATCAGACCAGTCGCAAGGTAGTATTTCACCTATTTGTATGAAGTTGTCTTTGGCAATGATGAGGTCAAGAGTGGCTCCTTTTTTGTGTGTAGGACCTTTACGTAGCTGTAAGAAATTGAGGTTAGAGAGGAAAGACTTAAAAGAACCGACAATTGGATCATTTGTGTCGTTCCAATGCAGGTTGAAGTCTCCTAGGAATATGTGGGAGAGTTGATCTGAGCTTGAGCTAATGATCTCCATGATTAGCTCAATGAAGACTATATTGTCACCAGGAGGGTGATAGATCGAATGCAGCACACAAATATTCTTGCCTTTGTTCCAAATTTCAGATACTAGCTGTTCACAAGAGGATAAGACATTACCAGAAGATTGTTTTACTGTGAGGTTGAGTGATGAATGCAGGCAATGCCCCCTCCTATTTCACCAAGTCAATCGCTTCTGAGAATGGAGTAATCAGGGGGGATTCAAATGTCAAGAATTGGGGAGGAAGAATCATTGAGCCAGGTTTCAGTGATGATTAAGAGGTCCAGGTTGTGCACAATGATAAGATCAGAAATATCAGCTGCATGTTTCACAGCAGATCTACAATTGAGTAGCATTGAGTTGATGTGCAGATTGGAAGTGCCCACTTCTTGAGAGGAGGTGTTTATGTGAAGTAGGTTCTCATTGTTCACATTACTTAATTTAGGGCTCAGTTCCCTGTCAGGGTCTGCAATGATTGAGGGGATGTTGAGAGCAGAGTTGGGTTGAGAGACCGTCTTTGAGTCAGTGTAAGACCAAAGCAGGGTGAACATATCTTCATCTGATAGCTGAGGAAATGCTCTGTGGGGCCAAGAGTAGTGGTTAGGTAGAGGCCTAGAGCTCCAGCTGTAGCTAAGATAGGAGCAGAAGGCGGTGAGGTCTTTGATTGCGTGCAATTTCTGTGGATTGTACATATCATTCCTCAGCACGGTGGGTGATACCCAACGTTTCTCCAAATTCAAGGAGAGCTGCAGAATGCTTTGCACCAACTCTTTAACTTCAGAGATATCATGCTTGAGGTATCAATCCTCTTCTCAAGGTCATGATTATTCGAGCAATTATTCGCAGGAGTAGCCCGCGCAAGTATGACAGGTTCCACTGTGGTATGGTTAGTACAGGGTTGGGTAGAACCATTGGCACGGTTATATAGAAAGCTAGGGACATAATCAAGATAGAAAACAGAGCTAGGAGTAGGTATAGGAGGAGTGGAATTTAGAGGAATAGAGGGTGGTGAAGTGTTTAGTGGAAGTGTGGGTGAGTATCTGTTATTGATATGCTTGTGGGAGACATCAGCACATTTCTGGGCCCAGTGATTGGAAGATCCAGAGCCTAAGGGGCGAGTATCCAATCCTATCTGACTGTTGTGGTTGGAAGGGTGTTCAACACATCCGTGATTAGAGCGAACCGTGTGTCTCATAGGGGATTGAGAATAGGAGGTGATGCAAGGTAAGGGAGTAGCAATGGTGTGGATGTCAACAAGGTGGGAGGTACATAGGTCAGATAAGCCTTCGTCAGCAGGGCTCGTAATGTGGGGAGTAGGAGTAGCCTCTGTTAAGTTGGGTTGAGCTGTGGGGGACGTGTTAGCATACCCTAACGTGGGTAAAGGGACGTAGGGGCCGTCGATCACCTCGGGATCAGAGTGGCTCCAATGCCTCCAATGGAGGCATTGGAGGTATTGATGTTAGTTAGATTGTTCCTGAACCTCAAGAAGGCATCATTGAAATGCTTGAGATTCAGGTCAGAGGCTTGGATAAGTACATTGCCATTGTTGTAAAGGGAGATAGTCGGCTCCGCCATAAGGGCCGGGGATGGGAGCGTGGTTAAACGATAAGCTGCAGAGTTTTGGTCTGTTGGGAGCACAGCATGGAGGATAGGGTCTTTCTCCACTGCACTCTTCTGTTGCTGTAAAAGATGAGATCAGTAACTATAGTGCCCTTATTTGAGAAATATGTGCCTTATACAACTCAAAGTGCTTCACAGGACTTACTTTACTAGAGTGACATTATGCAAGATAGGGAAAACCACTGATCAGTACTGCCTATGCCAATGCGGTGACATAGGCACCTTTTATCATACACTCTGGGAATGCCCTGCAATTAAACTGTACCAGGCGGCAGTAATGAACACCATCACTGAGGTATGATACAACAAGTAACATCATACCTACAACAAGTCAGGATTATTGGCTTTGTCAATGGTTGTTAGTTGCATATGATAAATAAGCAGCAACTATGGCTTGTATATATTATTGAAAAAGCTTCCACTTAAAGCCCTGGTGACACCACGACAAAATTGCTGCTCCTGAATTTCAAAAAGAGAAAGAAAATCCAGAGAGAAAATGACTCTCCTTAAAGGATTTCCCTGCCTCTACTATGCTCACCCGGCATGACGTCATGCCGTAACTTCTCCACTAGTGAGCAGTGAGCAGTGTGAGAACGTACACATCGATGTGCCTGCTGTCCTGCAGTCTGGAAAAAAACGGACTGCCTGTGCCAGTGCACAAAACAGAGCCCGATAGAGACCCGTTTCGAGGCCCCCTTTAAAAAACTGCTGGTGCTCAGACCCGGTGAGACCGGCCTACCTAAAGCCCTGATACGGGCTGTGTATGCAGTGTGCATGACAAAGTGACTTCTCTTGGTTTAGTCATGGCAGAGTGTCATACAATCTAAGGTACTATACTGAAACAAGTGTTCTACAATTAACCTATTTTTAAATTGAAATAGCCTTTATCATATCTGTTCTTAACATTTGCTTTATCATAGACGTGCCAGATCTTTTGATGGCTCGCTTCATTTTTAGGTCTTGCCTGAGCCAGCGCATGCGCTGATCTGGTGAGACATTTAGTGAGTGGGGTTTTAGGAATCCGACCACAAGCTTTTGATTGTGGCCTAAAGCTTGCTTTCACGCGTGCGTGCACGCGCACTGCTGCCATCTGCCTTTTTCCTGGCTTTCCTCATCATGGCTCATTAACTCTCTCCAGTGAAATTAAAGACTTCTGGAACTTGTGATAGTAGCAATGTTATTTATATGTTGAGATGCCCGTGTGGCCTATCATACGTTGGAAAAACCCAAAGAAAAATTAAAACTAGAATAATCGAACATAAAAGTAACATCAGATTAAAGAACATGAAATCTACAATAGCAGTACATTTTAATGAGGTGAAACACAACCCAAGTCAATTAAAATTTTGTATTCTTGAAAATGTTGATACAACACCAGGAAGAGATAACACCAGCCAATTACTGAGAAGAGAAATATTTTGGATCAACCATTTAGGCTCTCTTCATCCGAAGGGGTTAAATGAACGGATGGATTTAAGCTGCTTTTTATAAAGCGGGACATTACTGGAACATGCATTTCTATATTTGTTTACAATGGTTTTACCATGTACATATCAGCACCAATAGTATTCACTATGAGTTTTTCATGTACTATAATTGCCCTCCATTCACACACTCTTCAGCCATTTTATTTATGTGTTTTCTTACACACAACACGTTCATATTATCGCCACATTTTTGCGCCGGCATTATTTATCATTATTATACAATATGCCCATTTTTTTAGAATCGCGTAAATATAGTCTATTTTCAGTATACAGACTTCATCGTAGTCTGTTATTTAGTTTCATCACATGTGACCGGACTGATCACAACATAGGACAGTCTCGCGTGTTTTCGCGAATACCGGATGACTCGCACGATCATCAGAGACAGCCGCGATCTACCTACTTTATCGGTAAGACTCTGCAGCGAGCTCTTATGCCTATTATATTTAGCTGATTGATTTCAGCATCGCGTACCACATTGTACCATTTTAACCATTTGGACATCTTTGTTTATTTTTATTTTCATTTAGAACGAGCACACACAGCGTCCTATACAGGTCAGTTTCTTGATAGTTATAAGCTTCGGTTTTTTCACTATGATGGCACAGAGTTTTCATAAATACGAGCACATTATATATCACAAGATGCGGCGCATGCTTTCACACGCATTTATAAAATCACAGCGTTTATCAACATTCTTTACATTATACTCTTGTACACACATGGTGGAGAGGTAACAACATCTTTAATTAATGTATTAGTGATTATATGTACCATAAACTTTGCAGATGCTACAAAGTCCCCCGACGAAGGGCAGTGTGCCCGAAATGCATTGGGCTCAAATCTGAACTACAAATCAATGATGAAACATTTGAAAGGCCTATGACATAAATAGTCAAAGAACTAATAAACACTACGTGATGATGAAAAAGTACACAATCTCGGAATAATTTTTTGAATTTTTTGAATATTGACAATCGAGTGCGAGCTTGGTGATGTGTTTTGATGTTCAGAGCACACATATCTATACTTCATTAACTCTCTCGTCATGGCTTATGCAGCTCTGCCTGGCATCTCTTACGACTCTGATGTTTCTGTCCTACCTGATTAGCCGCCTGCAGCAAAGCCCTTATCAGCTCCTAGCACACTGCAGGTTGGGCACCCTTTCCCTAGCAGAAATCTCTGAAACGCACAAGGAGCTCCTATTGCCACAAAGGACTGTTGCCTCCAGTACCCTAAATAACTTTTAACTGGCACCAAAGCATACAATTAGGGAAGAGCCAGCTCACTGTGCGCGCTCTGTCAGTAATACACAGTGTCTTATAGTACGAGCCACACAGTAACACCATAAAATGTAGAAATAAAATAATTTGCCCTCATCATTTTAGTAACCTGCTTCTATTTACAGTCCATGATCCTAATAGTACTTTTAATACAGCTTTAAAGCATCCTAAAGGTGCCTTCAGCACAGCTTCTTTACTGTGTAGAACATTCTGCATGTGAACGTGAACGTGCACCAGTTGTGTCCATATGTGATGCTGAAGCATCATTCTGAGCAGCACAGCATCACTCAGCGCAACCACAGCATCACTCAGCGCCACCACAGCATCACTCAATGCCACAACAGCATCACTCAGCACAACCGAGCATTACTCAGCACAACCACAGCATCACTCAGCGCCACAACAGCATCACTCAGCGCCACCACAGCATCACTCAGCACAACCACAGCATCCCTCAGCGCCGCAACAGCATCCCTCAGCGCCGCAACAGCATCACTCAGCGCCACTACAGCATCACTCAGCGCCACCACAGCATCACTCAGCGCCACCACCGCATCACTCAGAACCACCACAGCATCACTCAGGACAACCACAGCATCCCTCATCACTACCACGGCATCACTCAGCACCACCACAGCATTGCTCTATGCAACCACAGCAACACTCACCACCACCACAGCATCACTCAGCACCACCACAGCATCACTCAGCAACACAACATCATCACTCAGGGCCAAGAATGAATCACTCAACAACACTACAGGATTACTCAGCAAAACCACAGCATCACTCAGCACCACCACAGCATCACTCAGCACCACCACAGCATCACTCAGGGACACAACAAGATCACTCAGCTCCACCACAGCAACAGTCAGCAACGCCCCATCATTACTCAGCACCACCACATCATCACTCAGTACCACCACAGCATCACTCAGGGCCACCACTGCATCACTCACCTTCACCACAACATCACTCACCTTCACCACAACATCACTCAGCGCAACTGCCACATCACTCAGGAACACCACAGCATCACTCAGTACCATAACAACATCACTT
This sequence comes from Lissotriton helveticus, assembly GCF_964261635.1. Taxonomy (NCBI): domain Eukaryota; kingdom Metazoa; phylum Chordata; class Amphibia; order Caudata; family Salamandridae; genus Lissotriton; species Lissotriton helveticus. Next base: position 1,910,754,038 of record NC_136061.1, on the reverse strand, counting down.
AGCAGCACCACAGCATCAGGCAGCACCACCACAGCATCACTCAGGGTCACCACAGCATCATTTGGGGCCAGCACAGGATCACTCAATGCCACCACAGCATCAGTGAGCACCACCACAACATCACTCAGCAACACCACAGCATCACTCTGGACCACCACAACATCACACAGCACCACCACAGCATCAATCAGCACCACCACATCATCACTCAGCACCACCACAGCATCACTCAGGGCCACCACAGCATCACTCACCTTCACCACAACATCACTCACCTTCACCACAACATCACTCAGCGCAACTGCCACATCACTCATGAACACCACAGCTTCACTCAGTACCACCACAACATCACTATGCACTACCATAGCATCACTCTGCAATGCCACAGCATCAAAAGACATCACCACATCATCAGTCAGCCCCACCACAGCATCACTCAGGGCCACCACAGCATCACTCAGGGCCACCAAAGCCTCACTCAATGCCACCACTGCATAACTTAGGGCCAGCACAGCATCACTCAACCACCACGGCATCACTTAGTGCTTCTTACACTTCTTAATTACAACTTCTCAACATGCTGCACAGCAGCCCAGTTCTCTACACCACTGGAGTCAAGCTATCCTGGCTGAAAACGGCTGATAGCCAGAAACCGGTCCTAGGATGCTTGATTCCGGTCCAGGAAAGACATGGCTTGGCAGTTCGGGCTGGACTGTTTCCATGAGGCACAGGGTCAAGGCTGATTTGCATATGGCCATGTCTGAACTGGGGTGGTGTGGAGTACAAAAAAACGATGGATTTAGGCCTAGATCTCTGTACTGGGGTGAATGTATGACATTGTTCTGCATTCTGTCCATCAACTGTTGTTTTGCATTTGTCACCCCGAGTAGGATGGGTATGCTCAGACGTGAGTCCCATGCTCTCCACACCACTGGAGTCAAGCTATCCTGGCTGAAGATGGCTGATAGCCAGAAACCGGTCCTAGGATGCTTGATTCCGGTCCAGGAAAGACATGGTTTGGCAGTTCGGGCTGGACTGTTCCCATGAGGCACAGGGTCAAGGCTGATTTGCATATTGCCATGTCTGAACTGGGGTGGTGTGGAGTGCAAAAAAACGATGGATTTAGGCCTAGATCACTGTACTGGGGTGAATGTATGACATTGTTCTGCATTCTGTCCATCAACTGTTGTTTTGCATTTGTCACCCCGAGTGGGATGGGTATGCTCAGACGTGAGTCCCATGCTCTCCACACCACTGGAGCCAAGCTATCCTGGCTGAAGACGGCTGATAGCCAGAAACCGGTCCTAGGATGCTTGATTCCGGTCCAGGAAAGACATAGCTTGGCAGTTCGGGCTGGACTGTTCCCATGAGGCACAGGGTCAAGGCTGATTTGCATATGGCCATGTCTGAACTGGGGTGGTGTGGAGTGCAAAAAAACGATGGATTTAGGCCTAGATCTCTGTACTGGGGTGAATGTATGACATTGTTCTGCATTCTGTCCATCAACTGTTGTTTTGCATCTAGTTCTCTACAGCACAGCTTAGAAACATTGACAAAATCAATAGCCCTACCTAAACACTTATAAGCCCCCCAATGCATAGCCAATAGGTCTCGCCTTTGGGACATTATAAGTGTTTAGTTATCTAGCACAATATCCTTCCTTAAACAACATCAAGTGGTGCATGGCTAATCACTTATAAGGTCCCGAAAGTGACTGAGACCTATTGGCTATGCCAATGCTTGTTGGGCTCTTGGAGGCGAGCCAGACTTCTGGTTCGGGCTCCAAACGAACGTCTTGTCTCGACCACCTCCATGACCGAGCCCTGCACCCACAGGATTCAGAAATATACACAAAGAGCGTGGATCCGCTGCTTCATATTTTTACTCGACAATACTTTTTCTTAGAGTTAAGGTCCTGCCCACTCATCAGGCAAATATGATGTTTTTTTGGCAACACTCTCTTTTAATCCCTCTGGTGACTCAGCACGCTGTAATGGCGCACACTATTATTCGACGCGTTGCTATGGTTTGCCGTTGCCCGAGGCCGCTCCTTCCCTTTGAACACCCGCCACAGCCCTCCAAGGGACAACCTTTGTCCCATATCTCGGCTACTTTTCCGTAATCCTCACCATGTCTCATGATGCCGAAACCCCATAAAACCACTGAGAGGCAGGTGTGCTGGTCTGACATCTGCTGCAGGGGAGGGGCTGCAGCCCAGCGCCGAGCCTTTCATGAATGATTAATGAATGGCAGGTTCCTTATCACCGGACGTGACATCATAAAGTACATAGGTTGCTCTAGCCAGAGCACAATCATCCTTGTATCAGTTTTTGTAAACTCATTGCCGAGGACTGGCTGGTAACTCCTGGGAAGTCAATGTCAAGGCATTGACTGATTAACTGCCACTTAAAGTATATTATTTGCAAATCTCCAATCTCCAAAGGGAATTTTCGTTTCTTGTTCATCTCTGTGAAATGTACACTATAGTGCATTTTGAAAGTACTTGATTTTAACTGTCAGCCTCTCAAATATCCTAAAATGTATCAGGTTGTTATTGGTTATGACAGTTAATATGTCTTATAATGTTTAATAGGATATTTTACATGGCATAAAAATGCACGAATGAGGATGCTGCAATTCATGACGTTTACAAAACGGTGACGTGTTCGATGACGTTATAGCTGCGAAGGGCTGTGGGTCAGGTCCAGTGCCTCTAAAAAGTCACGAATGTCTGAGGTGACCTGTAATATAATTCTAATGTAAAATCGCAGAGTATATATCATTTTTTATGTGACCTTTAATATTTCGAAGTGGTGAGGTTAACAGACGACTGCATGCTGCCAAGGACACAAGGTCCCAGCCCTGCGCCTTCCCTTAAAACAATAATTATTTTTAGTTCAGGTGGGCAAGTTGGAGTGAAAAAAGGACGACAGCACCCAGAATGTATTGTTTGTTAAACTAAAACCTAGAACAAGAGCATAGCATCTTTCTGATATGGAATCACCTAATAGCTTATTCAATGACCAAAACTCATAATTTGTAAGCATATTTTGAGGAGTTGTATACTGAGTCCTGTTTCGTTGCAACCCTACGCTTTCTCAATATGTCTCATTCAGCCTAAGCAGCATTTTTTTTTTATGGTAGCAAGTGTGCACTGATTTTTCTGGTATCGTCGTTTCTTCGCCCCCCTTCTCCTCTACTTCTCTAAATACCTTATATTTTAGGTCTCACATGTAACACTCACAGTACCAATTCTTCTACAGTACAGTACAGAAGAGTGAGCGTTTGTTCGGTCTTTTTCACATACTGACATTTTTAGGTATTGTTACAAACAATTTTAGTGACAAGAACTATTGTCGCCAGGCACACACCCACATAAAACATACATCATATTCATATATAAAGAAAAGGGCTTTTGGTTAGCACTCTTCATGCGTTGGCTTGTTCAGGCAAGCCCCCTTCACGCATTAGCTCCATGAGCCAGCCCTCTTCAGTCATTGGTGATAAGCTTGTTCAGGCATTGGCTCCATGAGCTGTCTGTCACATTTTGGATTAGCCCATGGCATTTCACTGGATGCTTAGATTTGGTAGTGTGGTTCTGACTATCAAAAAGGGGAACAGGAGTGTCTCATTTTGCAAAGCGTAGGACGACAGAAAGTAGTCCACTTGCAGTCTCTTATGATAGGATGCACACTCCATTTGAGCAGGCTTCTGGTAAATATGCTCCACGGTGCATGAGTCAAATCCCTTCCCCATATTTCACGCTTCTCCACTTCCCTCTGGTGAGCCCAAAATACAATGGCAGTCTTCAACTTACAATGTATCAACAAAAAAGATCTCTTGGAGAAATTAACACAATCAGATATCTCACACTCCACTTTGTTTACTATCACACACTCCTTAGTATCAGTCTAAAAGGGGACCCAATAGGTAATAAAAAAAACATTTAATGAAATAATCAATAAAAAATAATTGTACAATTATGTAAAATTCGTATGTTTAGAAAACAGTCTAAAAACAATCTAAGTTTCTGATAAAATGTTTCACATAATTTTACTTAAACATTATATCAGGAGAGAAAGCAACCAATATATACATGTTTATCTTTACATATATGTTAATATGAAGGAATCAATAGAACAAGAGCATTTGGACATTAGTCCACTTATATTTCATTGTCCCTCAAATTTAACAAGACAAAAGGGGGGGGCGTTGACGCGTTTAGGTGGATAAGCAGTGTAGGACCACCTTCTTCAGGACAACAACAATAATTATATCCCTCTTATTGAAAATGCAGTGTTCGCCTATCTCTGTAAAGGTGAGGCACACTGATGACCGACAAAGGCTGGTCGTTGTTAACCCCTTCGCTGCTAGGCCTTTTCCCCTCCTGTGCTGAGGCTTTTTTTGGCGTTTTGGAGTAGTGCGCGCTTAGGCCCTTGTAACTTTTTGACCACATAAGATATCCACGCCAAATTTGCCTCCTTTTCTTCCAACATCATGTTGATTCTAAAGGCGCCCAGGGTTTGTGGATTCCCTTGGAGGGTTCCCAGAAATTAACCAAAATATAGTGATTTTTTTTGTTTTTTCAGAAAAATGGGAAAAACGGGCTGCAAATGAAAGCCTCTGGGTTTTTCCCTGAAAATGGTATCACAAAAGGGTTTGTGGGGCTGAAATCTCCATTTTCTCAGCTGTCAGGGAATGACAGACTTTTGTCAGAGAACCGAAATTTTTCACTCAGTTTTGGCATTTTTCTGGGACATAGCCTATTTTTGCTATTTTTAGAGCTTTCCACCTCCTTCCAGTTAATGGTAGAAATGAGTTTGAAAGCAATAATGGATCCTGGAAAGCTTTACATTTCCGAAAAGTAGACAAAATTCTGAATTCAGAAAGGGGTCATTTGTCTAAATCCATGAAGGTTTCGTTATAGAAACTAACAGTTAGATATTGGAATATTTGAAATTTTGTTGAAAAAAACAGCCTTTTGTCTCAACGTTTTCACCTATAACTTTTTTTAATTTTGACAGCTCTTGGAAAGCAATATACCGTTACATTTGTTAGACCTTCCTGGTTGTGGGGATATATAGGACTTGTAGTTTCACCAAGAACCCGACGAACCCAGATCCAAAAACTGAGCAGCAACTTGCAATGGTATTTTTTCATTTACTGGGTATAGTGCACTTTGTCTTGGAAAATGTATACATGGAATAATCTGTATGAAAGACACCTATGTATTTCTGAATTGGGTACAAATTATAGACTTCAGAAACAGTATATAATTGCACATTTTCAAAGTTGGGAATACTCATACTAGCATGAGAATTATTGGTCATTTTTCATAAAGATTTTTTTTTTACACAATGTCTTTCATTCAAAGGGAGAAATGCATGAAAGCTAAATTGGTAATAACAGTTGATTTACAAATCTGAATTACCCCAAGTGTCCCGATAAAAACGGTACCTCACTTGTGTGGGTCGGCCTTGTGCCTGCGACAGGAAACGGCGCAAAATGCAACGAGGTCACACCTAAATTTAGCAGTTACAAATTGACCCTTTTTTGGCAAAGTGCCTACCTGTAGCTTTTGCACCCTAGCTCTGCCGGCACCTAGGGAAACCTAGCAAACCTATACATTTTTTAAAAGTAGACACCCAGGGGAATTCAGGATGGGGTGACTCGACTGCCTACCACCAGGTTTTGTTACCCAGAATCCCTTGCAAAGCTAAGATTTTGACAAAATAAACACATTTTCCTCACATTTCTGTGGTGGAAAGTTCTGGAATCTGCGTGGATCAACAAATTTCCACCCACCCAGCGTTTCACCAGGTCTCCCGATAAAAACAGTACCTCACTTGTGTGGGTCGGCCTTGTGCCTACGACAGGAAATGGCACAAAATGCAACGTGGTCGCACCTCAATTTCCCAGTGAAATTTTACGTTCTTTGGAAAAAGAGACTACCTTTTGTTTTTGAGCCGTAGCTCTGCCAGCACCTAGGGAAACCTAGGAAACCTATACATTTTTGAAAACTAGACACCCAGGGCAATTCAGGATGGGGTGACTCGTCTGCCTACCCCCAGGTTTTGTTACCCAGAATCCCTTGCAAACATAAAAATTTGACCAAAAAAACACATTTTCCTCACATTTCTGTGGTAGAAAGTTCTGGAATCTGCGTGGATCAACAAATTTCTACCCACCCATCGTGCCCCCAGGTCTCCCCAAAAAAATGGTACCTCACTTGCGTGGGTAGGCATAGTGGCTGCGACATGAAACAGCGCAAAACGCAGCATGGTCGCACCTCAATTTCCCAGTGAAATTTAGCACGATTCGGACAAAAAGACTTCCTTTTGTTTTTGCGCCGTAGCTCTGCCAGCACCTAGGGAAACCTAGCAAACCTATACATTTTTGAAAACTAGACACGCAGGGCAATTCAGGATGGGATGACTCGTCTGCCTACCCCCAGGTTTTGTTACCCAGAATCCCTTGCAAACATAAAAATTTGACCAAAAAAACACATTTTCCTCACATTTCTGTGGTGGAAAGTTCTGGAATCTGCGTGGATCAACAAATTTCCACCCACCCAGCGTGCCCCCAGGTCTCCCGAAAAAAATGGTACCTCACTTGCGTGGGTAGGCATAGTGGCTGCGACATGAAACAGCGCAAAACGCAGCATGGTTGCACCTCAATTTCCCAGTGAAATTTAGCACGATTCGGACAAAAAGACTACCTTTTGTTTTTGCGCCGTAGCTCTGCCAGCACCTAGGGAAACCTAGCAAACCTATACATTTTTGAAAACTAGACACCCAGGGCAATTCAGGATGGGGTGACTCGTCTGCCTACCCCCAGGTTTTGTTACCCAGAATACCTTGCAAACATAAAAATTTGACCAAAAAAACACATTTTCCTCACATTTCTGTGGTAGAAAGTTCTGGAATCTGCGTGAATCAACAAATTTCTACCCACCCATCGTGCCCCCAGGTCTCCCAAAAAAAATGGTACCTCACTTGCGTGGGTAGGCATAGTGGCTGCGACATGAAACAGCGCAAAACGCAGCATGGTCGCACCTCAATTTCCCAGTGAAATTTAGCACGATTCGGACAAAAAGACTACCTTTTGTTTTTGCGCCGTAGCTCTGCCAGCACCTAGGGAAACCTAGCAAACCTATACATTTTTAAAAACTAGACACCCAGGGCAATTCAGGATGGGGTGACTCGTCTGCCTACGCCCAGGTTTTGTTACCCAGAATCCCTTGCAAACATAAACATTTGACCCAAAAAACACATTTTCCTCACATTTCTGTGGTAGAAAGTTCTGGAATCTGCGTGGATCAACAAATTTCCACCCACCCAGCGTGCCCCCAGGTCTCCCGAAAAAAATGGTACCTCACTTGCGTGGGTAGGCATAGTGGCTGCGACATGAAACAGCGCAAAACGCAGCATGGTCGCACCTCAATTTCCCAGTGAAATTTAGCACGATTCGGACAAAAAGACTACCTTTTGTTTTTGCGCCGTAGCTCTGCCAGCACCTAGGGAAACCTAGCAAACCTATACATTTTTGAAAACTAGACACCCAGGGCAATTCAGGATGGGGTGACTCGTCTGCCTACCCCCAGGTTTTGTTACCCAGAATCCCTTGCAAACATAAAAATTTGACCAAAAAAACACATTTTCCTCACATTTCTGTGGTGGAAAGTTCTGGAATCTGCGTGGATCAAAAGATTTCCACCCACCCAGCGTGCCCCCAGGTCTCCCGAAAAAAATGGTACCTCACTTGCGTGGGTAGGCATAGTGGCTGCGACATGAAACAGCAAAAAACGCAGCATGGTCGCACCTCAATTTCCCAGTGAAATTTAGCACGATTCGGACAAAAAGACTTCCTTTTGTTTTTGCGCCGTAGCTCTGCCAGCACCTAGGGAAACCTAGCAAACCTATACATTTTTGAAAACTAGACACGCAGGGCAATTCAGGATGGGATGACTCGTCTGCCTACCCCCAGGTTTTGTTACCCAGAATCCCTTGCAAACATAAAAGTTTGACCAAAAAAACACATTTTCCTCACATTTCTGTGGTGGAAAGTTCTGGAATCTGCGTGGATCAACAAATTTCCACCCACCCAGCGTGCCCCCAGGTCTCCCGAAAAAAATGGTACCTCACTTGCGTGGGTAGGCATAGTGGCTGCGACATGAAACAGCGCAAAACGCAGCATGGTTGCACCTCAATTTCCCAGTGAAATTTAGCACGATTCGGACAAAAAGACTACCTTTTGTTTTTGCGCCGTAGCTCTGCCAGCACCTAGGGAAACCTAGCAAACCTATACATTTTTGAAAACTAGACACCGAGGGCAATTCAGGATGGGGTGACTCGTCTGCCTCCCCCAGGTTTTGTTACCCACAATCCCTTGCAAACATAAACATTTGACCAAAAAAACACATTTTCCTCACATTTCTGTGGTGGAAAGTTCTGGAATCTGCGTGGATCAACAAATTTCCACCCACCCAGCGTGCCCCCAGGTCTCCCGAAAAAAATGGTACCTCACTTGCGTGGGTAGGCATAGTGGCTGCGACATGAAACAGCGCAAAAGGCAGCATGGTCGCACCTCAATTTCCCAGTGAAATTTAGCACGATTCCGACAAAGAGACTACCTTTTGTTTTTGCGCCGTAGCTCTGCCAGCACCTAGGGAAACCTAGCAAACCTATACATTTTTGAAAACTAGACACCCAGGGCAATTCAGGATGGGGTGACTCGTCTGCCTACCCCCAGGTCTTGTTACCCACAATCCCTTACAAACATAAAAATTTGACCAAAAAAACACATTTTCCTCACATTTCTGTGGTGGAAAGTTCTGGAATCTGCGTGGATCAAAAAATTTCCACCCACCCAGCGTGCCCCCAGGTCTCCCAAAAAAAATGGTACCTCACTTGCGTGGGTAGACATAGTGGCTGCGACATGAAACAGCACAAAACGCAGCATGGTCGCACCTCAATTTCCCAGTGAAATTTAGCACGATTCGGACAAAAAGACTACCTTTTGTTTTTGCGCCGTAGCTCTGCCAGCACCTAGGGAAACCTAGCAAACCTATACATTTTTGAAAACTAGACACCCAGGGCAATTCAGGATGGGGTGACTCGTCTGCCTACCCCCAGGTTTTGTTACCCACAATCCCTTGCAAACATAAAAATTTGACCAAAAAAACACATTTTCCTCACATTTCTGTGGTGGAAAGTTCTGGAATCTGCGTGGATCAAAAAATTTCCACCCACCCAGCGTGCCCCCAGGTCTCCCGAAAAAAATTGTACCTCACTTGCGTGGGTAGGCATAGTGGCTGCGACATGAAACAGTTAAAAACGCAGCATGGTCGCACCTCAATTTCCCAGTGAAATTTAGCACGATTTGGACAAAAAGACTACCTTTTGTTTTTGCGCCGTAGCTCTGCCAGCACCTAGGGAAACCTAGCAAACCTATACATTTTTGAAAACTAGACACCCAGGGCAATTCAGGATGGGGTGACTCATCTGCCTACCCCCAGGTTTTGTCACCCAGAATCCCTTGCAAACATAAAAATGTGACCAAAAAAACACATTTTCCTCATATTTCTGTGGTGGAAAGTTCTGGAATCTGTGTGGATCAACAAATTTCCACTCACCCAGCATGCCCCCAGGTCTCCCGAAAAAAATGGTACCTCACTTGCGTGGGTAGGCATAGTGGCTGCGACATGAAACAGCGCAAAACGCAGCATGGTCGCACCTCAATTTCCCAGTGAAATTTAGCACGATTCGGACAAAAAGACTTTCTTTTGTTTTTGCGCCGTAGCTCTGCCAGCACCTATGGAAACCTAGCAAACCTATACATTTTTGAAAACTAGACACCCAGGGCAATTCAGGATGGGGTGACTCGTCTGCCTACCCCCAGGTTTTGTTACCCAGAATCCCTTGCAAACATAAACATTTGACCAAAAAAACACATTTTCCTCACATTTCTGTGGTGGAAAGTTCTGGAATCTGCGTGGATCAACAAATTTCCACCCACCCAGCGTGCCCCCAGGTCTCTCAAAAAAAATGGTACCTCACTTGCGTGGGTAGGCATAGTGGCTGCGACATGAAACAGCGCAAAACGCAGCATGATCGCACCTCAATTTCCCAGTGAAATTTAGCACGATTCAGACAAAAAGACTACCTTTTGTTTTTGCGCCGTAGCTCTGCCAGCACCTAGGGAAACCTAGCAAACCTATACATTTTTGAAAACTAGACACCCAGGGCAATTCAGGATGGGGTGACTCGTCTGCCTACCCCCAGGTTTTGTTACCCAGAATCCCTTGCAAACATAAAAATTTGACCAAAAAAACACATTTTCCTCACATTTCTGTGGTGGAAAGTTCTGGAATCTGCGTGGATCAACAGATTTCCACCCACCCAGCGTGCCCCCAGGTCTCCCGAAAAAAATGGTACCTCACTTGCGTGGGTAGGCATAGTGGCTGCGACATGAAACAGCGCAAAACGCAGCATGGTCGCACCTCAATTTCCCAGTGAAATTTAGCACGATTCGGACAAAAAGACTACCTTTTGTTTTTGCGCCGTAGCTCTGCCAGCACCTAGGGAAACCTAGCAAACCTATACATTTATGAAACCTAGACACCCAGGGCAATTCAGGATGGGGTGACTCGTCTGCCTACCCCCAGGTTTTGTTACCCACAATCCCTTGCAAACATAAAAATTTGACCAAAAAAACACATTTTCCTCACATTTCTGTGGTGGAAAGTTCTGGAATCTGCGTGGATCAACAAATTTCCACCCACCCAGCGTGCCCCCAGGTCTCCCGAAAAAAATGGTACCTCACTTGCGTGGGTAGGCATAGTGGCTGCGACATGAAACAGCGCAAAACGCAGCATGGTCGCACCTCAATTTCCCAGTGAAATTTAGCACGATTCCGACAAAGAGACTACCTTTTGTTTTTGCGCCGTAGCTCTGCCAGCACCTAGGGAAACCTAGCAAACCTATACATTTTTGAAAACTAGACACCCAGGGCAATTCAGGATGGGGTGACTCGTCTGCCTACCCCCAGGTCTTGTTACCCACAATCCCTTACAAACATAAAAATTTGACCAAAAAAACACATTTTCCTCACATTTCTGTGGTGGAAAGTTCTGGAATCTGCGTGGATCAAAAAATTTCCACCCACCCAGCGTGCCCCCAGGTCTCCCAAAAACAATGGTACCTCACTTGCGTGGGTAGACATAGTGGCTGCGACATGAAACAGCACAAAACGCAGCATGGTCGCACCTCAATTTCCCAGTGAAATTTAGCACGATTCGGACAAAAAGACTACCTTTTGTTTTTGCGCCGTAGCTCTGCCAGCACCTAGGGAAACCTAGCAAACCTATACATTTTTGAAAACTAGACACCCAGGGCAATTCAGGATGGGGTGACTCGTCTGCCTACCCCCAGGGATTGTTACCCACAATCCCTTGCAAACATAAAAATTTGACCAAAAAAACACATTTTCCTCACATTTCTGTGGTGGAAAGTTCTGGAATCTGCGTGGATCAACAAATTTCCACCCACCCAGCGTGCCCCCAGGTCTCCCGAAAAAAATGGTACCTCACTTGCGTGGGTAGGCATAGTGGCTGCGACATGAAACAGCGCAAAACGCAGCATGGTCGCACCTCAATTTCCCAGTGAAATTTAGCACGATTCCGACAAAGAGACTACCTTTTGTTTTTGCGCCGTAGCTCTGCCAGCACCTATGGAAACCTAGCAAACCTATACATTTTTGAAAACTAGACACCCAGGGCAATTCAGGATGGGGTGACTCGTCTGCCTACCCCCAGGTCTTGTTACCCACAATCCCTTACAAACATAAAAATTTGACCAAAAAAACACATTTTCCTCACATTTCTGTGGTGGAAAGTTCTGGAATCTGCGTGGATCAAAAAATTTCCACCCACCCAGCGTGCCCCCAGGTCTCCCAAAAAAAATGGTACCTCACTTGCGTGGGTAGACATAGTGGCTGCGACATGAAACAGCACAAAACGCAGCATGGTCGCACCTCAATTTCCCAGTGAAATTTAGCACGATTCGGACAAAAAGACTACCTTTTGTTTTTGCGCCGTAGCTCTGCCAGCACCTAGGGAAACCTAGCAAACCTATACATTTTTGAAAACTAGACACCCAGGGCAATTCAGGATGGGGTGACTCGTCTGCCTACCCCCAGGTTTTGTTACCCACAATCCCTTGCAAACATAAAAATTTGACCAAAAAAACACATTTTCCTCACATTTCTGTGGTGGAAAGTTCTGGAATCTGCGTGGATCAAAAAATTTCCACCCACCCAGCGTGCCCCCAGGTCTCCCGAAAAAAATTGTACCTCACTTGCGTGGGTAGGCATAGTGGCTGCGACATGAAACAGTGAAAAACGCAGCATGGTCGCACCTCAATTTCCCAGTGAAATTTAGCACGATTCGGACAAAAAGACTACTTTTTGTTTTTGCGCCGTAGCTCTGCCAGCACCTAGGGAAACCTAGCAAACCTATACATTTTTGAAAACTAGACACCCAGGGCAATTCAGGATGGGGTGACTCATCTGCCTACCCCCAGGTTTTGTCACCCAGAATCCCTTGCAAACATAAAAATGTGACCAAAAAAACACATTTTCCTCATATTTCCGTGGTGGAAAGTTCTGGAATCTGTGTGGATCAACAAATTTCCACTCACCCAGCATGCCCCCAGGTCTCCCAAAAAAAATGGTACCTCACTTGCGTGGGTAGGCATAGTGGCTGCGACATGAAACAGCGCAAAACGCAGCATGGTCGCACCTCAATTTCCCAGTGAAATTTAGCACGATTCGGACAAAAAGACTTTCTTTTGTTTTTGCGCCGTAGCTCTGCCAGCACCTATGGAAACCTAGCAAACCTATACATGTTTGAAAACTAGACACCCAGGGCAATTCAGGATGGGGTGACTCGTCTGCCTACCCCCAGGTTTTGTTACCCAGAATCCCTTGCAAACATAAAAATTTGACCAAAAAAACACATTTTCCTCACATTTCTGTGGTGGAAAGTTCTGGAATCTGCGTGGATCAACAAATTTCCACCCACCCAGCGTGCCCCCAGGTCTCTCGAAAAAAATGGTACCTCACTTGCGTGGGTAGGCATAGTGGCTGCGACATGAAACAGCGCAAAACGCAGCATGATCGCACCTCAATTTCCCAGTGAAATTTAGCACGATTCAGACAAAAAGACTACCTTTTGTTTTTGCGCCGTAGCTCTGCCAGCACCTAGGGAAACCTAGCAAACCTATACATTTTTGAAAACTAGACACCCAGGGCAATTCAGGATGGGGTGACTCGTCTGCCTACCCCCAGGTTTTGTTACCCAGAATCCCTTGCAAACATAAAAATTTGACCAAAAAAACACATTTTCCTCACATTTCTGTGGTGGAAAGTTCTGGAATCTGCGTGGATCAACAAATTTCCACCCACCCAGCGTGCCCCCAGGTCTCCCGAAAAAAATGGTACCTCACTTGCGTGGGTAGGCATAGTGGCTGCAACAGGAAACGGTTCAAATCGTACGGTGGTGAATTTACATTACCTCATTGCAAAACTACCTTGATTTTGGGGGGGGCATCTGAGTTTGTTGCCCGGGGCTCGGTGGTATTCTTTGCAAAGTAGCAAACCCAAACAGTTCTGAAAACTAGACACCCGGGGGAGTCCAGGGAGGTATGGCATGCGTGGGTCCCCCAATGTTTTCCTACCCAGAACTCTTTGCAAACCTTAAAAAAAGGTAAAAATAGCACTTTTCCAAACATTGTGGCGTGGGATCGCCGTGCCGGCAAAAAAGTCCTACCACCCTGCGTTCCCCTTGTTCTCCCGAGTAAAAGGATACCTCACTTGTGTGGGTGCCCCAAAGCAGAACACGCCAAAAATGAATTTTGAAAAAAGTAGTTTTTAGTCATATTTAAGTTTTACAAATTAAGCACCCCAGCCTGAGTCACATGCCTTTGGCCCACCCACACAAGTGAGGTATCATTTTACTCGGGAGAACAAGGGAAACGCTGGGTGGTAGGACGTTTGTTCCGGCAGCGAGATCCCACCCAAAAAAGTATGGAAAAGTGGGTTTTTGGACCAAAATTTCAGGTTTGCAGGGGTTTCTGGGTAGGAAAACATTGGGGGACCCACGCATGCCATACCTCCCTGGACTCCCCCGGGTGTCTAGTTCTCAGAACTGTTTGGGTTTGGTAGTTTCCAAAGATGCCTGCCAAGCCCCGGGCCAAAAGCTCAGGTGACCCCCTCAAAAAATAAGATTATTTGGCTAAAGGTAATTTTTTGGTCTCCACAGTATGAATTGGGCCTTTTCCTAAAGCAGCCGCTATGCCTACCCACGCAAGTGAGGTACCATTTTTATCGGGCGACCTTGGGGAACGCTGGGTGGGAGTTAATTTGTGTGAGCCCAGTGATGCCACGCTTTCCCACACCAAACGTGTGAAAAAACTGATTTTTTTCCAAGCAAAAAATGAGGTTTGCAAGGGATTCTGGGTAAAGGAACGTTGGAGGATCCACGCAAGCCATACCTCCTTGGAAGCCCCCGGGTGTCTACTTTTCAGAAATGTGTGGGATTGGTAGGTTTCCCTAGATGGCTGTCTCGCACGGGGCCAAAAACCCAGGTAACCCCTCTTGCAAAAGCTGGTGGACTTAACATTTTCACCATTGTTAAATTCACCAGCTTTTGCAAGAGGGGTTACCTGGGTTTCTGGCCCTGTGCGAGACAGCCATCTATGGAAACCTACCAAACCCACACATTTCTGAAAAGTAGACACCCGGGGGCTTCCAAGGAGGCATGGCTTGCGTGGATCCTCCAACGTTCCTTTACCCAGAATCCCTTGCAATTTTAGCAGAAAAAAAATCAATTTTTTCACATGTTGTAGTCTGGGAAAGCGTGGCATCACTGGTCTCACACAAATTACCTCCCACCCAGCGTTCCCCCAGGTCTCCCAAAAAAACGGTACCTCACTTGCGTGGATAGCCATAGTGGCTGCAACAGGAAAAGGTCCAAATCTAACAGTGGTGAATATAAAATACCCTGAAGCAATATAACTTTGATTTTTTGGGGGGGGGGCACCTGAGTTTTTGGCCCGGGGCTGGGTGGTATTCTTTGGAAAGTAGCAAACCCAAACAGTTCTGAAAACTAGACACCCGGGAGAGTCCAGGGAGGTATGGCATGTGTGGGTCCCCCAATGTTTTCCTACCCAGAACTCTTTGCAAACCTTAAAAATAGGTAAAAATAGCACTTTTCCAAACATTTTGGCGTGGGATCGCCGTGCCGGCAAAAAAATCCTACTACCCTGCGTTCCCCTTGTTCTCCCGAGTAAAAGGATACCACACCTTAACAGAGTTACTCAAAAGTCAAACATTCAAGCACAGCTATCTATTCCTCAAAGACACACACATACAGGTTGGATTTGGCACGAGGGTGAGTGATGGTTCAGTACATAAAAAATTTTTAACAAGATATTTCAAAAAAATGAAATGCTCTGTCAATAAATAAATGCATAAAAACTGAACCAGTGACTCGCAACTCGTGAGCTGTAAAGCCACGACAAGGCACCAACCGTTTTACAGGCCATTCACGCACCTTTCATACCTGATACAAACCAGACCATTGACACCATCCGAATGGAAAAGCAACACATAACAACAATCACAATAAGGGGCAAGGTACACCCTACTGCAGAAAGAGAAAAAAACCAATTATTACTGCACACCCATCTAATCCACAAGCACACACACATACTGGTTGGATTTGGCACGAGGGTGAGTGATGATTCAGTACATACAATTGGATACGCAAGTAATTTCATCAAAAATGAAATACACTGCGTATAATTGAAAGTATGATAAACTGAACCACTGACTCACAGCTCGTGAGCTGTAAAGCCACGTCAAGGCACCAACCTCTTTACAGGCCATTCATACACCTTTCGTACGCGTGACACATACAAAACATTCACACCGCCAGCCGCGGACCCATCACATTTCAACACTCACACCAGCAAACAGCGCCATTCAAGGGCCCATCACTTTCACACGCCCACATTTCTGACACTGCAACTACACAAAATGATGGACTGTGTGGAGTGTCACTCAACTAGCAGTGTGTGTATTGACCAACAGAAAGTAACTACTCACACACCGCCTGCCGAGCGCCAGTCCACCCACACCACCATCCAAGCACCACTCCACACACGCCGCCAGCCAAGCTCCACTCCACATACACCGCCAGCCAAGCACCACTCCACTCACACCGCCAGCCAAGCACCTAACCATACACTCCGCCAGCCAAGCAAAAATCCACGCACCCCCCCAGCACAACTCCAATCCATGCACTATGCCAGCCAAGCACCAGACCACGCACACCACCAGCCAAGCGCCATCCACTCACACCACCAGCCAAGCACCTAACCATGCACTCCGCCAGCCAAGCAAAAATCCACTCACCCCCCCAGCACAACTCCAATCCATGCACTATGCCAGCCAAGCACCAGACCACGCACACCACCAGCCAAGCGCCATCCACTCACACCACCAGCCAAGCACCTAACCATGCACTCCGCCAGCCAAGCAAACATCCACTCACCCCCCCAGCACAACTCCAATCCATGCACTATGCCAGCCAAGCACCAGACCACGCACACCACCAGCCAAGCGCCAGTCCACGCACACCAACAATCCAAGCACAATCCTGCACAAACCACCATCGAAATTAGAATTTTTTTAAAGAAATACCACAAATCAAATGTAGAAACCTACAAATCTGCTAACACAAATTCAAAAACTAAATGCTTTGCACTAATGCAAACCTAAAAGCAAACTAAAAAATATTACAGAAAACAGACCAGACAGTACACTTACAAGCTCAATGAAACTCCCAAAACTTCTTTTGTGTGTGGTACGATTTAAAACAAGCTGGCACACACAATCCAGGATTTGAAGGACAGTCAGGACAGTGCATACGAGACTCCCTCCGCACTTCTCTTCGCCAACAGACTCTACATCTTTTAGTGGGATTGTCTTTTGCAGTTGTGGGAGGAATGTATTCTGGAAAGTGGCGATCTTTCAGTCTAGCCACTTCCTCCACCACTCCAAATCTTGGCACACTTGCCTGTTCCACTAGTACAAGGCTGCCTATTATAGTCTCCTGAAACTTAACAAAAGGCATCTTTGACTCAGGACAAGATTTCTGGAAAACAACAAAAGCATTAAAGGATGCCAAGTGGAAAAGATGGATAGCCAACTTCTTGTACCAAACGTAAGCCTTTCGAAGAGCAGCATAAGGTTCCAACCTCTGATCTACTCTGTCAACACCACCCATGTGCCTATTATAGTCTAAAATGCACACAGGTTTACGCACTTCAGCAGTCTCACCCCGAACTGGCAGAGCTTCAGTGCTTTCGTCATGGATAGTAGTCAGCATGTAAACATCTCTCCTGTCTGAAAACTTCACAGCTAGAAGCTTCCCACATCGCAATGCAGTAGACTGTCCCCGCACAAGCCTTTTGCAAACAAGTTCTATTGGGAAACCTTTCCGGTTACTGCGCATCGTGCCACATGCAACAGTGCCCACTTTGGCCAACTCCTTGAACAAACGCACACTAGTGTAGAAGTTATCTACATATAAATGGTGGCCTTTGTTAAATAATCGTCTACCTAGTTCCCACACAATTTTCTCAGTCACTCCAAAAGTGGACGGACAAGCAGAAGTGTTAATGCTGGAATCCTTACTGGTGTACACCCTGAAATTATAAACATATCCAGTCTCACTGTCACACAGCATATACAGTTTGATGCCATAGCGTGCCCTCTTACTAGGAATGTATTGCCTAAAAACCAAGCGGCCCTTGAACAATACCAAAGACTCGTCCACAGCTATTTCTCTTCCAGGTGCAAACATCTCAGGAAAACGATCAACAAAGTGATCAAGGACAGGCCGAATCTTAAAAAGACGGTCACAATCAGGGTGATCGCGTGGCAACGCTAAATCATTATCAACAAAATGCATCATGCGAAGAAGAAGCATATATCGATCACGAGTCATAACTGCTGGAAATATAGATGTTGCCATCAAGGGACTAGTGGACCAATAAGAAGACATTGATGGCTTCCTTAGCAAGCCCATCAAAAAAGTTAATCCCAAAAACTTCTTCATCTCTTCAACATATGTGGGAGACCAATGGGTAGCTCTGGAATGGGGCTTAAGGCTGGCACTGTGGTCCCTCAAATACTGCTCTGCATACAAATTAGTTTGCTCCACAATCTCCTGCAAAAACTCATCGTCAAAAAACAACTGAAAAAATTGAATTGGCAAAAAATTGTCAGTATTCACTCTACACCCTGGAACACCAGTGAAATCTGGCAATTCCGGCTGCACCATGCCAGGGGCAACCCAGACGTCATCACTAACATGAGGAGAAGAAGCCACCCTAGCCTGCAGGCCAGATGCCTCTTGCTGCACTACATCAATGGGAACACTAGCATCCCCAGATGCCTCTTGCATCACTACACCAACAGGAATACTAGCATCCCCAGATACATTTTGCATCTCTTCACCAACAGGAGAACTCACATCCCCAGCTGCCTCTTGCATCTCAACATCAACAGAAGAACTCGCATCCCCAGATGCCACTTGCTGCTCAACAACAACAGAAAGACTAGCAGCACCAGATGCCTCATGCTGCTCTACAACAGGAAGACTAGCAGCACCAGATAACCTTTGGCGCACCACAGCAATGTGAAACCTTTTGGGCGCAGCCTTTACCACACTTGCCTGTTCCCGACGAGAAAAAAAGGGAAACCTTGAGGACCTAGGCTGCCGCTCACATGGCTCTTGCCTCTCTACCGGCACATCAATGTCCCTCTCTACCACAGGCACTTCATCAGCACTAGAAGAAGAATCATCATCCGATGATACCATGCGAAGAGAAAACTCACTGCCTGAATCTTCTGCACCTACCTCATGCTCCGAATCGGAGTCAGTGTCTGGACCATGGTCAGAGGAAGACTCAAAAAGCAAACTAACAACCTGCTTAGCAGTAATCCTGCGAGCAGCCATTATCCTTACAAATCAAGAAGACTACACACACAAGTGAACAACAACCTACACTGTGCAAAGGAAGAAGTAAACAAGGTAGAGTCTTCACACAAAAATCAATACACTCAAAAACAATTCAAATCTAACCAAATATAAGAAGACTCACCAGCACCTACTCTGCTGAAACACAGCAAAAAGAAAGGAAATCCCACTGGAAAGAAAAAAAAAGTATAGATTAGACAAAGTACACATCAAGCAGCAATACAAAAAAAAAAGTTAACAATCAAGAAACACAAAGCCACACAAACAGCAATAACTTCACTTTTCATAACAACACATTTATCTAGGAAAAATAGTACAAAAAACATTTACTTACCAAGCACATGCAACTACACAAGCTGCAAAACCAGCATTAACCGAACCACAACCTACACCAATACAAACAGCAAAAGCCTGGATCAAAAACAAAGAAGAAAAAAATTCATTTAATACTACATTTCACAAACAACATAACAAATGAATAAACAATACACAAATTTACCCCCAAAATCACATCCACACAGATGGGCCATCAAAAAGGGCAAAACGGACAAAAGTACGGGTTGATTTGCCCACCGGGGGGGAGGCCAGAAAATCTAAATTTAAAATCCGACCCACCTGAAAGCGACCCTTGCCCAATGGGTCACTTCCTACAATCTAAAATAAAATCCCTGGTGCTAGTGGGGGCATTTCCACCGCACAATCGCAATGCTGTGCGCGACCGTGAGCCAGAAATGCCCTGCAAAGAGACATCAGAAGAGAGGAAAATCACTTACCTCTCCCCTGACGCCTCTTTGCAAACCCCCCCAAATATCTCAAAACCAACCTAACACCTCCAGGCGCAGGAAGCAAATGGCTTCCCGACCGCCTGGGAATCCCTGAAGATGTTGGCGCGTGCTGTGCGCACTGACGTCATCAGGGATTCTCATGGGGAGGGGGACAACAGAATTACTGTGGTTAACTGCGATGCTGGACAGAGGCACTTGCATCCTTGATTTTCACAAGCGCAATCCTAAAACAGTTCCTATGACCAGGAGCTTCTTTCTCCCCATCTGCTGCTCTCAACAGTCTCTGACCATTTATACACATAAGAGGCATGTGAACTCACACAGAAGATCCCCGTTTGGCAACGCCCACCAACTAGCGGAGTGCACCATCTTTCCTAAATTTACCCACTATGATGGACAGCTCACTCAAGGGACCTGTGCACACATTGGTGCGATGGCATAGTAACACACACGGACACTGGAGACAAAGCAAGCGCTCGAATTGCAGCACAAATTCAGGAAAACATTCATCAGCCCAAAAACATTTGTGACCTTCCCACTATGATGCACAGCTCACTCAAGGGACCCCTGCGCACATCGGTGCAATGGCATAATAACACACACAAAGGTCACTAGAGACAAAGCAGGTGATCGAGTTGCAGCACCAATTCAGTAAAACATTCATCAGCCCAAAAACATTTGTGACCTTTCCGCTATGATGGACAGCTCACACAAGGGACCCCTGCGCACATCTGTGCGATTGCATAGTAACGCACACATGGACACTGGAGACAAAGATGGCGCTCGAGTTGCAGCACAAACTCAGGAAAGCAATCATCAGCCCCAAATCATTTGTGACCTTCCCACTATGATGGACAGCTCACACAAGGGACCCCTGCGCACATCTGTGCAATTGCATAGTAACGCACACATGGACACTGGAGACAAAGATGGCGCTCGAGTTGCGGCACAAACTCAGGAAAACAATCATCAACACAAAAACATTTGTGAGCTTCCCACTATGATGGACAGCTCACTCAAGGGACCCCTGCGCACATCGGTGCAATGGCATAATAACACACACAAAGGTCACTGGAGACAAAGCAGGTGATCGAGTTACAGCACAAATTCAGGAAATCATTCATCAGCCCAAAAACATTTGTGACCTTTCCACTATGAAGGACAGCTCACACAAGGGACCCCTGCGCACATTTGTGCGGTTGCATAGTAACGCACACATGGTCAATGGAGACAAAGATGGCGCTCGAGTTGCAGCACAAATTCAGGAAACAATCAACAGCCCAAAAACATTTGTGAGCTTCCCACTATGATGGACAGCTCACTCAAGGGACCCCTTCGCACATGGCATAGTAACACACACATGGTCACTGGAGACAAAGCATGTGTTTGAAAAGCAGCACACAAAAAAAAACATTCATCAGCCCAAAAACACTAGTGAGCTTTGCCTAGGCAGCACAGGTGTGTTTTTCAGCCACTTCAGGTACACAAAAAATAAAAGAGATGAAGGACAGAGGCACTTGCATCCTTCAATAAAATCAGCACTACATTCACATTTTGGAAATGACCCCATCTGGTTTTTTTTTCAACAAATCAACATTTTTTCATGCCAGAGGCATGAAAACAATTTAAAAGTAATGTTACCCCAAAAAGGGGAGCGACCCTTCCCCAAGGGGCCGCTCCCCGAACAACGAAATTGTCCACAAATGAAAAAAAAAAAAAAAAACCCTACCATTCCAGCTGCACGATCGCACGATCGTGCAGCAGAATGCTCCAAACTTGCAACGAGTGAAAGGAAAAGCCTTTCCTTTCACTCGATCTCCTTTTGAAAACTTTCCCCCCTGCCCCAGCCGCAAAACTGACCTCTGAATCATCCGACGCGCAGGAAGCAAATGGCTTCCCTGCGCGTCGGTAAACAACAGGAACCCCCAGTGACGTCAGCGCGCCTCGCGCGCTGACGTCATTGATGACGCGGGCGGGGAGGGCGGGGGGAGGCAGGGGACGGTCTTCCCCTGCCATCCCAGCCAAAAAACTTACGATCGGACAGACTCGGTGGGAGCGCTGGCGCTTCCCCCGAGGGTGGGGCTCATGACGAGCTGGGCTCGTCATGAGCGTGCGAGCGCCCTACTCCATGACGAGCCCAGCTCGTCATCAGCCCCGAAGGGGTTAAATAGTCCTCAATATCTCATGTGAAACTTTTTTATATATATATTCTGTTGCTCTCATAAATATCTGGGGCCAGTAATTCTAGATGCCAATACTGCTAGAAATCATGTGATATTTATGTGAATATTTTGCGTGGGCAAAAAGCCCTTCACTCTTCCACTGTAGAGCATAATTCCTGTAGGAATAAGTACATCCTAACAATGTTAAATAGAGTGTATTTTAGGTCCAAAATGAATAAAAGATCCTATATCAAGGATTCAGGCTCCAAACTTCGGGACTTGGTAAAGGGGACTAAACAGCCCTTCAAATTTTTCAGGGTACTAGCAACAACCCCTATAGCATTTCCATAAGTTATGGTAGTTTTAGGCATCCATGTTGCCGGCGTCCCACGTCCTCCTTCAATTTCACATTCAGGAGGGTATCCTTCCTGTACAAAACCTATGCTAGTTCAGGCATGCATCTTAGAACTATGGTGCTCAGGTGTGTGCCTGGTGCAAGGCATCTGAAATCAGCGCAGGCGTTTAGAAAAGGGGAGAGAGCCATATCTCTGCTCTCTCCCGGTCACGCAACGCAGCTCAGCTTCTTTGGGGGCTGCACTGCGTGACCTTTTTGAAAATCTGGCCTCACACAAAGCACTCTCACACCTCAGACAAGTAGTCACCTTAAATACAGAACTAGCCGTGATACTAGCAGTTATCTTACACACAGCACTCACACTTCACAGATAAACATGTCACCTTACAGAATTCTGTTACTTTACATGCATTTGGTATAGAGGGAGTAGCTTGGCGCTCTGTGTAGTGCTAAGCAAAACCGCCAATCTGAATAGCCAGGTCTTTCAAAGTTTTTTTAAAGCTGTTGAGATCTGATTAGGATTGAATATGAATATATGATAAGGAGCCAGCTAAGCGAACAGCTTTCCGCTGTGTCTTGCAGTCCGGATGCGGCAAGGGCGTAGCAACAATTGATCTTTTGAGCTAAGATTTCTACTAGGATAGTAACAGGAAAGTTTTTCTAGTCAGAAGACCAGAACCCTACCAGCCAAATATTTATGAACAAGACAAGCTTGAACAGAGGCCGTTTTCTCACTGGAAGCCAATGAAGAGCTTTCAGTGTGGGGGCCAATGGAGAACAAGAGGGAAGCTTCCAGAGCATGCACCAAGAAATCCGTAAGCCAGTTCAGGACTTTTCCATAGAGGCCTATCTCATAGAGTCTTTGAACCAAGATGGAATGAGATACTGTATCAAATGCAGCTGACAAGTCGAGTAAAACTTGCATCGCCGGCAGTCTGGTGTCTAGCGATATTCTGATGGAATCAATAACAGCTACCAATGCAGTTTCCGTACTGTGAAACACCTAAGAATAGCACTCACCTTTCACAAACACTCTCACAGCTCAGACAAGCAGTCAATTTACACTCCGCAAACTCATAGCTCAAACCAGCAATGCCCTCACACACTGCACTCAAACACTTGAAACTAGCAGACACTTTACATACTGCCCTGTACACAAACTGGTAGTCACTTTACATACATTGCCTTCGCATCTCACTGATTAGCAGTCACTTTACACACAGCACTTTCACACCTCAGACTAACAGTGGCCTTACAGCATTCTCACAACTCAGACTAGCAGTCCCCTTACGCACAGCGCTCCCACACCTCACAGACTAGCAGACCCCTTACATACAAGGCTCGAGTGGGGGTACCACGTGGGAGGACGGCGTCCCCCCACTTATTTTAACGGGAGCTCGATAACTGGAGCAAATGGAGCCACACATTCACTCTTTGGCCTCTCTGGGGCGAGATCGGAGCTCATTCAGAACGCTGCTCACGCGCTGGCTTCTCTGATGCAATCGCATCTAAGGGGTGAGCAAGGGGAGGCAATGAGTCTGATGGTGCAAGCCACCTTTCATGACGTCACTTCCTGTTGTGACGTCAGCATCCTCCCACTTCTTTTTTTAGGACTTGTGCCCTGCTTACATATAACACTCTCACACCTTAGAATAAGTCACTTAACACGCAGCACTCACACCTCACAGATTAGCAGCTACTTTACACACCTCACTGTCAGATCTTAGACTTTCAGACACTTTACACACTGCAATCACACACCTCATAGTAGCAGTCACCTCCCACATGGCACTCTCACACCTCACAGACTGGCAGTCTTTTTACAGACATCACTCTCACAAGTCAGATTAGGAGTCACTTTACACATGATTCCACTCTCATGCCTCATTAAGAGTCACCTTACACAGTACTGTCCACACCTCAAAATAGCAGTCTCCTAACACTTGGCACTTACACATCTCAGACAAGCAGTCAATTTACACACAACACTCTCCCACCAGCAGTCACTTTAAACACAGACCTCTCAATCCTCATAGACCAGCAGTTGCCTTAGATAAAGCACACAGACACACACCTTAGAATCACTGTCAGTTTTCACGCAATACTCGCGCCTCACAGATAGCAGTCACCTTAAACACATCATTGCCACATCTCAGATTAACAGACAAACTACAGCAATCGTACACTAGCTGTCACTTTACACCCAGCACTCTCACCTTACATTAGCTTATCTCTAACCTTACATTAGCTGTTACCTTACACACAGTACTATCAAACCTCAAAGTAGGAGTCACTCAACACTCAGCAATTACACTCATCAGGCTAGCAGCCAATTTACACACAACATTCACACCTCAGACTAGCAGTGACCTTACACAATACTCTCACACCCCACAGCATAGCAGTCACAGACCCCTCACGCCTCAGACCGGCAGTTACATTACACACAGCACAGGCACACCTCAGATTAACCGCCACTTTGCACACAGTTCTCAAACCTCACAGCTAGCAGCCACCTTACACATATCACTGTCACATCTCATACCAGAAGACAAATTACATACAACAATGTCACACCTTACGCTACCAGGTCATTTTACGCACAGCATTCCCACACCTGAGAGACTAGAATATACCTTGCACACAGCACTCTCACACCTCAGACTAGCAGCCTGAATCCGTTTTGTTATATTTTAAGAAACCCTAATCAAAGATGGACTTTTTAGATGCGTTCACATCTGCGGTGGACATTTCTTTAATGTATGTTCGTAAAGTATTAGAAAAAGAATGCAAAGATGGTCACAACAGATGCACACACATTCACGACTGTCATCTAAGGGAACGAAAAGCACTGGCCAAGTCAACAGATTTCATGGGCTACACCTATTGTCAGTGTTCGTTCTCAAATAAATGTAGGGATGACAGGGCGTAATAACTCTCACTGCTTAAAACATGTGCCTCACAGTTGTGGCCTGAGAAAGTTTATGAATCGGTCCACTGAACCAAATGGATTCCATCGGATAAAATGCACTTCTAGAACAGTTCTACATCTCCTTGACTCCTCCTTCTCCTCCGACACTCGCGAAGGATGGTTAATTTGTTGTGCGCTGTGAGATCAGATTCTGACTGCTGATGGTAGACTGTCTTGTAGGGACTGGGCAGCGGGGAGGTAGCTGGATGTAGTGCTTTCTCCTCCCTTACTCCCAGATGTTCTTCTCCACTGCAGCCTTCTTCCCCCAGCGCAGTGACCGCCTCAGCCTGCAATTCATCCTGGCACCATGCAGGGTGCACATTTGATTGATTATTTCTCATTTTACGTTGGCTTTGTTTTGCTGATCAACTATTCTGGCGTTTGTGGTGTCTTTAAATAAACACTTTGTTTATGCTACAAACTCACATGTTTCCCATCCCATTAAATAGGAGATCTGCTCTTGGCTAAAGTTTCAGGCTCAGTCCTATTCTGTATCTTCATGGTGCAATGGCGCCTGCGTTGTAAGCATATTTGTTTTTGTGAAGGAAGGGGCACCTGACTGCACAAAAACAATCCTGAGAGGCATTTTTCCCTTTCTATGTGCACTGCAGAATGCTGCACACATAGAAAGAGGAAAAGAAAAAACAATGAGAAATAAACATTGTTCTGCCTGTTGGCACTCCCCTGGGGATGTGTAGCAGTTTTGACAGATTCCCAGATCTACCACTTATGGTAAATCTGGGAATGAGCCCAAATCCATGAGTATTGCACGGGAACACCCATGCACCACCCATGGAAAGTATCCCTTTGGCAGAGTAACACAACATAGTGATTTGCGCTGTGTGTTACTCCAGATTAATCGAGACACTCAAGGCCATGCAAGGTGGCGTTGTGAGGCTTGATAAATCGCACTTAAGGGACCATATCGCGCATGCACCCCATTGAATGAGACAAGAGTAACGCAACCCTTTCATAAATGTGGCCTACGTGGTTTTTAATGGATCACCCACGGCTTTATCCTCTTGTAACCGGGTGCTTTTAGTGCAGAGGTCTTCAAACTTTTTTGCGATGACCCCCCTAAGCAAGATGCTTTAATGTCGGGCCACCCTACAAAACTTTATTATAAAGATTGGGGATGGGGAAAGACAGGCTGAGTTCAGAGGGTGGAGTTTAAGAGATCATTTCAGTTGTATTTGCTCTGTAGTTCATAGTGCACACTAAATGTGAGAATCATAAAATAGCAAACACGTCAAAGCCAGCAATTGACCTAAATATACTGCTACCCATAATTGGAGTGTTGCTAGCCAGTCGAACTCCTGGGGTCCAATGCATTTGCACCTGCCACAATAATGATAATTGAGGCCCTGAGTAGCAGCGCATCACCACTGCCTCTTTCACCTCATCACCACCTTGCCTGACCATCACTCCAATCTTACAACAGGCTCCCTGTCAGTTTCAAGGAAAAAAAGAGTTCCCACATGTTGTAACCCTTTTTTTTGCAAAGGTGTCCTAATGCTACATAAGAAAATAACCTCCCATGCCCCCTTTTCAAAGTAGGACAGTCATAACTGTGATGCAGTGTGTCATTCAGAACCCTGGGCCTTAGTGCTTCTGAACCTGCTTCACTAATGATAATTAATGTGTTGCAAAGATGGCTGCCTCCTCTGCCATTTGTTAAAAACATGGCTGCATCTTACCACACCCCCCTCTATACCATCTCTCAGAGGCTAAACTATGGTGTCTCCCCTGCTTCAATATTTTCATCCCTGAAACCATTGTTCCGAGGCCGAAAGCAACATTGTCATAACAAGTGTGCATTAAGCTGTCATACAAGCAATGGCGGATAGTAAAACTGCCATGATTAGGTTTTAGTTTGCTCCTCATACCACGGGTCCCTGGTTCCACAGTACCTGTAGTACAAAAAATATGTTTTGACACATGTTGGAAAAAACACCGAGTGACCTGGGCTCCAATGCTCCAAAGGACAATGGCCTCCCACTTCACTTTTCTGTGTGTAATAAGACAAACATAATTGGGGTACCATGGTCCCTTGGCCCCCAAGACCTGTTGCACTAATGATAGAGATGGCCCTTTAAAAAAAAAGCCCCTATAGAATGGGACATCTCTCTAAGAATATTTTCTCTGTTCATTTGTAAATGGAAAAATGAGCCCCCACAGTGCCCCCCTCTTTTAAACACTATCAATCGATCTAACTGTTTCTCCTCAGCCATTACTCTGAGAGCCCAGGGGTCGAAAGTTTTAGGGCTCAGCATCTAAATGCAACCCTGTTTGCCTCTTTCCTGCCACCCCGTAGACTCACATTTTACAAAAACATCTGTCCCTGATCGTTAATACTGACCATGAGGTGCCATTGCCTGAAAGCGAATGGGGGGGTGGGGTACAAAGAGCTAAATAAGGAAAAGGCCTTCTCATACGCCTTTAACTGACGAAGCCTTTTAAAGCTAAATGGTTACAAAGATGTATTCTTTTTAAGATGTAACATAAGGGAGTTATTTTAGCAGCTGAGTTCTGGGGTAATGAGAGATTTAATAAAATGTTAGCACAAGATACAGTCTGATTACTTATTGTTAAAATATGTACTTTGAAGGTACTTATTTTATCTCCAACACTACTTCAGGATGTTGTGTTATGACTAGAGCTGCCAACTTTGAAACTGGGGAACCAAGTTAGAGTCCCGGTGTCTGCTCAACATCCAGTGATTCTGGGCAAATCACGTAATCTCCCATGCCTAAAAAATATTGTGACCTTGTTTAATGTAACTGATGCTCACGTAAAGTACTCCAGTAACTTCCGGATGAATCTGTGCTATATAAAACTGCAAAAAACAAAAGTAAATTGCAGGAGCCTAGCTTATACTGTGTTCAAAACTACTTTAAAATAATGACTTAGGGGGCGTGGCCTGATCGGACGTCTCTCTACGAGGCTCTCCGGCCCTGAACCCCAAAGCCCTACTATATCTGCGTGCAATACCCCGAAAATGCCGTTTCCATAACTTGGGTCGACACGCGTCCTCCGGTGCCCCCCTGTAGACGACCAGGACTACGCTGCCTCTCGGAGCCGGTCTACACCCGCCAGGAGCTCTCGCCGCTATCCAGCGAAGAAATGGCGGCCGCGGGCGCTTGCCGCCGGGAGTGAGCCGGGACCCCTGCTGCCAGGAGCGGAACAGTCGGGGAAGGCGAGCGCAGCCTCCACCTCAGGTGTGCACTCGGCAACTCAGGAGCGGACCTCCACCCGTTCCGGTGGACGGCAACACCGGCCGACGGCAGCCCGGACAGAGCGACTAACCAAGCCCCTGGCTTGGGGCCTGGTCCGGAGGAGGCCAGAACCGGAGGGCTGTTCCGGCCGATGGGCCCACGTGGATTCCGCAGTCCTCCGGAGAGGGGAACGAACGCCCCCCCCCCCACCACCGAGGGTCTGAGCCTGCACGGGGGTGAGCCGGGCGGGCAGCAACGAGGGTACAGCATCGGGTCTCCACCCAGGTAGGCCGCAGCCACACCGGAGCCATCACTGCGCACTCCTGGCGGAGCCACATGCCCCTAGAAGGGGAGCTGGATCCGGCGAACGCCGGTCTAGGGCAGCATTGCAGGGACGTCGAGGGCTGAACTTGGGGTGCAGTTTCCGACCCTGGAGGAACGGAGCACAGACTTCTCCATACACCTCGGAGGCACATCCTAACCAGGGCTGCTGACGCTGAGGCCCATGAGAAGGGTCCTGATCAGGGCAGTGCTCCCCCGGAGTGTGCACCCGCTACTGAGAGCCGGCAGCTGGGGACTCAAGCCTGAAGGAGAGACTCCTGTACCCCATACCCGCAAGCGGAGGCGCGGCGAACCCTGGTTGGTCTCTCGGCCCCTGACCCACAGCTACCGACAGAGAGAGGGGGAACTCGCCGCCACAACGCCTAACTAAGGTACCCCTCTGGTCCTCCCCTTGGTCGTTGGCCCGGGCCTGAACTCAGCCCGCCCCGGACGGCCTCGGACCGCCCTGCCCGCACAGAGCCGCGAGTGGAATCCAGCCTCCGCCACAATACGGATCCTGACGGTCCCACAGCTTCCATTAGGACTGTCCAACGTCACCGCTGTGCCACCTCCGCCCCTCTGGACCCAAGTCGGAACCCCGGCGGCTCCATACACTGGCGACATGGCACACACGAGCCGCAAAGGATCCCGTAATATCGTGGACCTTCTCCACAAAAGTGCGCCGAAGAGCGAGAAGGCCCAGACTGCGGCATCCCCGAAAACCCCGGCTAGCCCCCAGGGACAGGATGACGAGACTGCTCCCATCACCAAAGCCTTCTTAGCCTCCCTCTTTAACGCCTTGAGGGATGACTTCCACACCCTGAAACAAGAATTGGTGAGGGAACAGCGGGAACTGCGTCGAGACCTGGACGGCCTGGGCGAACGCGTTGCGACGGTGGAGGAGGCAGACCAGTCCCGCAGCATGGAGGTGGAGCGGCTGCAACAGGAGATTATCCGTCTCCAGGACCAGCAGGTGGACTTACAGGCACACTCGGAAGGCCTTGAGAACCGCTCTCGGCGGAACAACACACGGGTCCGGGGAGTTCCTTTGAAGGCCGAGGGGAACAATATGGCCGAATATCTGCAGGACCTATTCCGGGAGATCCTGGGGGAATCGGAGGAGTTTGAGATCCGGATTGACCGTGCGCACAAGGTCGGCATGGCGCGAAGAGCACCCCCCCCCGGACATACTGGCCTTTTTTCCCAGATTTCCCAGTGAAAGAGCGTATTTTGAGAGAGGCCCGAGCGAAACAGCCAATTCTCTTCAGAGGTGACCCGATAGCCCTTTTTCAGGACCTCTCCAGCATCACTCTACAGAAACGTAAATCCTTCCGGATTGCGACAACCTTTCTGAGAGACAATGGTATTCCCTACTCCTGGGGTCATCCGTTCCATCTGATCTTTAGGTGGAAAGGATCACTACACCAACTCAAGTCACTCCGCGACACGTGTGCATTACTGAACATTGACATGCAGAAGGAAGCAGGGTCTAGGGAGGCATCTCCGAGCAGATCACAAGATGGCCCCTTGCGGCGCCTGGGAGAGGGATGGCAGACAGTACGACGGAGGCGATCCCCGAGGTCCATCCCGAAACCGGACCCTACCACAGTCGCTCAGGAACAGGTGGCGGCTGTACAGGAAGTAGCAGACAATACGGCGACCAAACTGTAAGACACTGTTATCTAAGGGTATAACTTCCCTCTATAGCTCTAACTGGGGGGATGGGTCGGGGAGCCGCCGGTTTGGCCGCTGCCACGTTACCCTCTACATTGACCTTCTACGGACCTGCGCTGTGCTCAAGTAGGCTCGAGACTTTGACTAGTTCTCTTTTCAGGGGTTGTTTTGGGGAGGTGGGGGGGCACGCAAGGGTTCTGTGGGGTTGGTTGGGATGGGGGGAAGGGGGGATTCCGGGAGGGGGAGGGATGGTTGGGGGGGGTTGTCCAGTGCTCCGTTCTACATACAATGGTCGTAGCCCGACCCCGTTGTCTCTTACCTCATCAGGCAGGCTAAACCGCCAGTTCACATCCCATTGACACCATGCCACCTACCACTCTTAAAGTGTTAACTCTGAATGTGCGGGGTCTCAACAATCCGGTCAAGAGACGGGCCGTACTGTCTCTGCTAGAACACTCACGGGCAGACATCTGTCTTCTGCAAGAAATGCACTTATTGACACGTGACTGCCACCGACTTCGAACCCGAAAGTTCCCCACTCAATTCTTTTCCTCTGGCCCCAATAAGACCGGCGGTGTGGCGATTTTAGTGGCACAGGCGTTTAAGGGTAAAGTCTTACACAAATGCGCTGAACTGAAAGGGAGGCTGTTGGCGTACCGCTTTGCTCTGGGGGGCTTGCTGTTCACCATTGGGTCCATTTAGAGTCCTAATGAGGGCCAGGAACTCTTCCTCCACTCCGCCCTGTCAGACATCACCGCCTCCCCAGATAGACACATCATATTAGGGGGGGACTTCAATATGGTCTTCAACACAGCTTTAGATAGATCAGCGCAGCGCTTTCCCCAGGCCGGGGCTTTCTCCACTGACTGTACAGACCGACTCACTGAACTAGATCTCCATGACCTCTGGCGCCGCGCTCACCCACATGACAGGGAATATTCCTATTATTCCAACGCGCATAAGACATACGCTAGATTAGACTATCTTTTAGCCTCTGGCCCGGTTTGTACACTAGCCACCTCAACGGAGATAGGGGTGCTTTCGCTCTCGGATCACGCACCGGTCGCCACCACCCTCACGCTGCCTCCCACCGCTAACCCCCCTAGGGTGTGGCGCCTCCGCGACACATTACTACATAGGAAAGAGGTAGTCAAGCGCATTCAAGATGCAATCCACGACTATCAGTCACACAATGCTAATGATGATACCACACAGGCGACACAGTGGGCAGCTATGAAGGCAGTGCTCCGAGGGGAATTCATAGCCGTCTCCGCAGCAGAGAATAAAGATAGACAGCTCAAGCGAGACGAGCTTACCCACCAGGTGAGGGAATTAGAACGCATCCATCAAAGGACGGGGGCCCCCCGGATCTGGAAACAGCTTAAATCAGCCAGACACCTCCTGTCCGCACTGGATACGGACCGGGCGGAATACGCTGCCCTGCGGCTACGACATGCCTACTACACGGGGGGGGACAGGTGCGGCAGGCTACTGGCGAGCAGACTCCGAGTCTTACGGCACCAACAAACGGTGAAAGAGCTCTCCCGCTCTGATGGGACGACAGTCACGGAAGATGCAGAGATAGCGGACGCGTTCCGTGAATTCTACACTTCTCTCTATGCCGGGGATCGGCTCGACAACCGGGCGGCGGCCGAATATTTAGATTCGGTGGCGCTCCCCTCTCTGGAGCCCTCGCAGGCGTAACACCTCGACAGGGACATCCGCATAGAGGAGGTGATATCCGCCATCGCTAAACTCAAACCAGGGAAGGCCCCGGGACCTGACGGTTTCACGGGTCTCTTCTATAAGTACTTTTGCACTATCCTGGCCCCGATCCTCACCCATCTGTTCAACACCTTCTCGGAGCCGGGGGCTATCCCCCGGGACCTTCTAAGAGCGTCTCTCTCAGTTATCCCCAAGCCGGGGAAGGATAGGTCGAAGTGTGGTTCGTACCGTCCCATCTCACTACTGAACATCGACCTCAAACTGTACACGAGCATCCTGGCGGCACGCCTAAGTCCCCACTTGCCAGGCCTAATAGACCCAGACCAGGCGGGATTCATACCGGACCGCCAAACGGTCGACCACACCAAAAGAGTCACTCATCTTATAGAGAAGGGATCCCGGACCCCAGGGGAACGGGCGCTACTGGCGGTTGACGCCGAAAAGGCATTCGACCGCGTCCACTGGCCGTACCTGGAAATGGTCCTGAAGAAGATTGGCATCGGTGAAAAGTTCTGCACTTTCATCTTCAATTGTTACACCTTTCCCACAGCAGTAGTCCGAGTCAACGGCTACAGCTCCCAGAGCTTTCCCATCGAGAGGGGCACAAGGCAGGGCTGCCCTCTATCGCCCCTGCTCTTTGCTCTTTATATGGAGCCTCTAGCCCAGAGGATCCGCCGTAACACCGCGGTAACGGGGATACAATTCGGCGGCTATACACATACAATCAGCCTTTACGCGGATGATGTTCTGCTCACACTTGATAACCCACGGACGGCCCTTCCCGCGAGCCTGGCGGAACTGGAGAGATTCGCGACGGTAGCAGGCTTCAAGATGAATGCCGAGAAATCACTGGCTCTTGACCTTTCCCTGACCCCCTCCACTAGGGAATACTTGCAGACTACCCTTCCCCTCCAGTGGGCGTCTAAATCCGTGCCCTACCTGGGGATCCTATTGACCTCTTCGCTCCCGGCTATGTCGACGGTCAATTACGCCGCTCTCCAGGTTAGGGTTCGTGGGGAGCTGGACCGATGGAGAAGCCTTCCCCTCTCGTGGCTGGGCAGAATTGCAGCTGTGAAGATGACGATCCTGCCTCAAGTTCTGTACCTCTTCCGTGCATTGCCGCTTCAGCCGCCCACGGGGTGGCTCCGGCAAACGCAGGTAGATCTCGCCCGCTTCATTTGGCAGGGCCGGAAGCCGAGGATGCGAAAGGCCCTGTCCATGCTTGCCCCGGAGGAGGGGGGGTTAGGAATTCCGGACCTGCGCAAATATTTCCAAGCAGCACAGTTGCGATGTTTGGTGGAGTGGAGCAGGTGGGAGTCCGAGAAACCTTGGTTATTCCAGGATCAAGCGATAGCGGGACGTCCACTGCAGGAAATCCCGTTCCTTCGCAAGGCAGCCCGACCGGCTAATCTCTACGCTTCATTTGTTACACAGGTCCCGTTGCGAGTATGGGATGCCACTAATGTGGTACACGATCTCACCACCTTCCCCTCACCGCTCACACCCTTAGTCGACAGCCCGGACTTTACCCCGGGAATGGCGAGGGGGGTCTACGCCCACTGGCGATCGGCTGGATGCCGCTGCCTATGTCACATATATGGCCCGGAGGGAGTGCTCCCCTTCCCCCTCTTCCGACAAGAATACAACTTCCCTGAAACGGAACGCATGCGTTACCTTCAGGTGCGCCACTGGGCCCTACAGCCGCAAGTGAGGGAGACAGCTGACAGACTGTTCCGGCCGTACGAGCAATGGCTCCTGACTCGCACTTCAGACACCAAACTCATATCAGACATTTACAAATTCCTCCAACCACAATCAATCCATCTTTACAACCCGGGCAGAGAGCTGTGGGAGAGGGAATTGGGCAGGACCCTGAGCCACAAAGAATGGAGCCACATATCCTACCGAGCCCGGCACTCGGCATACCACTCAGGACTGACTGTGACCACGTACTGGTACTATACGCCGGAACGCATTGGGGAAATGGATCATAGCAAAGACAAGAGTTGCTGGAGGGGTTGTGGACACCTAGGCACCCTACTACACATTTTATGGGACTGCCCTTTGATACAACCATATTGGACGCAGGTAATTGATGACGTGGATACACACTTCCACACTGAATTGCCCCGCTTTCCTGCCTACATCATACTTGGAATCCTAAACCCCTTAACTTACCCCCTACGCTCTCGGAGAGGACGCCAGATGGCCATTGCACTGGGCTCCGCGATCCAAAACATCTTGGTACACTGGCGCACTGCAACTATCCCTTCCGCTACAGGTTGGCTTCACCGACTATGGGGGGTGCTGGGGATGGAGAAGATGTCCCTTGCCCTAGCCGGAGACATAGACCAATTTGAGGAAATGTGGCAGCCATTCCGCACTCTTCTGATCACAGAATTCAGGGAACTTACATGCCCACGGTACCTCCGCTTATTACGCCTCCCGAAGCCGGAGGGTGAGTCCTAGTGCTGGAGGGGGGGCGAGCCTCCGATCTGAGACCTGATGAGGCAACATAGGGAGAGATGGACTTGGGCACTGGACGGGGAGGGCGGGCGGGAGTTTTGGGAGGTTGGGGGGGATTAAGGGAGTCCTCGCCTGATTGGCATGCCGCACTTCTCGTTTTTGAACAACGCAGCACCAGATCTAATGAGTACTGGACTTCTTCAAAGCTTCTCCCGTGCACTATCTGTACTTTTTTCATGTATACTATTGCTGCTGATGTTGTATTGTCTATCCTGTATGACTTGCCTTCCAGGTGCAGTTTTCCAATAAAAAGAGTTAAACCTAAAATAATGACTTACATTTTCATAATGCTTTGTGTCACAGGCTTGGGTTTCATAGCACTATAAATACACAAGTGACTATTCCATATTGCATCAATTAAGATTCAATTTAGTGCCATTCTGGTTACACACACAGACATTTGCAGTCATCACATTAACCAGCTATGGTTTCACATGTTCCACCAATTTGTTTTTTTGTGGTTTTATATAGTGCAAACTTTACCTGAAGATATTGGAGCACTTTACATGAGCACCAGTTATATTACACAAGGTCACATTCATGTATTAGGTACAGGGAGATTATGTTATTTACAAAGAATCATTGGATGTTTAACCCCTTCCATGCTGTTGTCGGCCATTGGCCGACGGCAACGCTACCTCGCTGGTGCTGCCGTCGGCCAATGGCCGACGCGGCCCCGCCCGTTTTGAGGAAGTTCTGCACTTCCTCAAAATCGCGGGCGCATGGGAGGGGTTAGCTTGCATTATTTTTCATTTCACTGTGTGTGCCTTTTTATGCAGTTATTACGAATATTTTGTTCTTTTTAGCCACTTCTTTGACCCTCCATCACACTCACTGACCTCCGCCCCGTGGCACTCCAGACCACGGTTTCCATACTTTTCATGCTCTTCAAGATCTGGTTGTAAATGAAGATAGTCTGGAAACGCACCAAATTAAGAAGGTCGTACTTCCAGGCTATCTTCGTTTACATGTCTTTACTGAGGTATTGCAACCCCCCAGGAATACAGTCAGGGATTAGCAAGGGGGCGCGTCCCACAGTTTGAAGACCTCTAAAATTTTAATTTAGTGTCATGAAGAATATACTTAAGTTATCATTGTGGGCAAACAGAAAATATCTCTGTTTGTTTCTTGCTGAATTGCTTCGAATGTAAAAAGAACAATTGATGGCCACAATGCTGAATGATGTCAAACATTCACCCCAGTACAGAGATCTATGCCTAAATCCATCAGTGTTTTGCTCCTCATGTCCTAGGGAGATAAACCCCCTTGATAATATGCCCCCCGATCTCTCTACTGGGGTGTATGTTTGATATTGTGCTGCATTCTGTCCATCAATTATTCTTTTTGCATTGGTCACCCCGAGTGGGACGGGTATGCCCAGACGTGGGTCCCGTGCTCTCCATGGCACTGGAGTCAAGCTATCCTTGCTGATGAGGGTTGAAAGCCCGAAACCAGTCCTAGGATGCTTGTTTCCAGTCCAGGGAGGACCTGGCCTGGCAGATCGGGCTAGACTGTTCCCATTGGGCTCAGGGTCAAGACTGATTTGCATATGGCTGGGTCCAAACTGGAATGGCATGGTGAGCAAAAAAACAATGGATTTAGGCCCAGACCTCTGTACTGGGGTGAATGTTTGACATTGTTATGCATTCTGTCCATCAATTGTTCTTTTTGCATTTGTCACCCCGAGTGGGATGGGTATGCCCAGACGTCGTTCCAGTGCTCTCCATGCCACTGGAGTCAAGCTATCCTGGCTGATGAGGGCTGAAAGCCCGAAACCGGTCCTAGGATGCTTGTTTCCAGTCCAGGGAGAATCTGGCCTGGCAGTTCGGGCTGGACTGTTCCCTTTGGGCGCAGGGTCGAGACTGATTTTCATATGGCTGGGTCCAAACTGGAATGGCATGGTGAGCAAAAAAATTATGGATTTAGGCCCAGATCTCTGTACTGGGGTGAATGTTTGACATTGTTCTGCATTCTGTCCATCAATTGTTCTTTTTGCAGTATGGCATCAAAACCAGGAGGTCAGAGAGCAAAAAGACAGGGGAAACACGCCAAAAGATGCCAGGTCTATCAATCACTTTCCTTTATTCTACAGCATTATTGTTCTTTAAATGTCCACTTTACTTATAATGGGTTAAATTTGAAAAGAATGTACTAACAGAATTTTCATTTAAAGAAGTAATATGGCATTAGAGAGATCCAGTACCAGATTATTCAAGTGGACATGAAGGTGCATTTAGATATTTCAGATGTGACTGTTTGAGTTAGCTGATCAATGCCCAAAGGATTTTTATGTGCTTATGTAGCATCTCAGCTCAAATGTTCCTCGGGTTTAGGCAACGTGCTCACTTTAAATTGTATTAAAAAGCATTAAATGACTCCAAGGGTTACATGGCGGTTTCAATGAACAGAATTAATAACATCAGTGTGTAAGTAGTGTTTTTTCCAGGGATCAGTGGGAGTCTGGTAAAATGTGCTCCATATTCAAACCAGGGTTATATTTAACTTTGCTTTGTTAGAGATGTTGAAACACATTCATCCCTTGGGCATGTTTGTCTGTGAAGCCAGAGGGAGGCAGACAGGAGTCGAGCAGAAATATCTACTTTCAACCCGAGGTAAATTCCTGCTACAGAACATGCCCTTACATGTACAGAGCAGGCCAGAGTCAGACTAGCTGCCTTCCTCAAACCAAGCCCTCCTCGTGTAATGAAAGTCAGCAACATGAGAACAAGGCGAGCTATCAGCTGTGGGAATAGCTGCTGCTGGCAAGATGTGGTTTATATGCTTAAAAGCGCACCGGAGCTGAATACGTGAGTGATAACATTAAAATGGGTTTTCAGAATCTGGCACCCTTTTCGGTTCTGGGCCTCCTGTTAACCTGAGTCAAAGTGGTCTGTTGATAACCTATTTGGTTGGGTTTCATATTGTTCACATTAGTGAATGAATATAATCAGGGCCACTTGAATTATGCGATTCTGTCGCTGCTGCGTTTTCTGCATACTGATGGATTTGCCACATAATACATCATTGTGCATAATCTTCAGATTTTAACACAAAAAAGTCTAACTCAAACGGATCAAAAGTTGCTTAAAAAGGTGGCGACACAAGTTCCCGCTCAGTGAAAGGCCCTTCAGAAAGGTTTATTGGTCAACTCTCAATTTCTTATTGCTGTATGTGGGTGATAAACTGGTACTAATACGGTAAAATATTTGCTCAGACAGTTTTACACTGAGTAAAAATGGCACAAATAATGTACAGTGATCCTATCACAAAATGTGCCACATTACGCCGCATAGTTTGCCTTTTCGTGCCTCATAAATTATGTAGCCATGCCTGCTGCAAAAAAAAAAACTTAAAAAAAACGATGGATTTAGGCCCAGATCCTTGTACTGGGATGGATGTATGACATTGTTCTACATTCTGTCCAACAACTGTGTTTTTTTGCAATTTTCACCCCGAGTGGGCTGGGTATGCTCAGACGTGAGTCCCAGGCTCTCCACACCACTGGAGTCAAGCTATCCAGGCTGATGAAGGCTGATAGCCAGAAACCGGTCCTTGGATGCTTGATTCCGGTCTGGGAAAGACATGGCTTGGTAGTTCGGACTGGACTGTTCCCATGAGGCACAGGGTCAGAGCTGATTTGCATATAGCCAGTGTCTAACCCAGGGTGGTGTGGAGTGCAAAAAAACGATGGATTTAGGCCCAGATCCTTGTACTGGGATGAATGTATGACATTGTTCTACATTCTGTCCATCAACTGTGTTTTTTGCAATTTTCACCCCGAGTGGGCTGGGTATGCTCAGACGTGAGTCCCAGGCTCTCCACACCACTGGAGTCAAGCTATCCAGGCTGATGAAGGCTGATAGCCAGAAACCGGTCCTTGCATGCTTGATTCCGGTTTGGGAAAGACATGGCTTGGTAGTTCGGACTGGACTGTTCCCATGAGGCACAGGGTCAGAGCTGATTTGCATATAGCCAGTGTCTAACCCAGGGTGGTGTGGACTGCAAAAAAACGATGGATTGAGGCCCAGATCCTTGTACTGGGATGAATGTATGACAGTGTTCTACATTCTGTCCATCAACTGTGTTTTTTGCTGCATAAATAGGTCCTTTCCTGGATTTTATAGTTCGTTGTAGCATGCAAAGCTGCTATGCTGCAAAGAGAACACTGTGGTTATGTACATTGCTATAGAACACTGCGTGGTTATTTACATTGCTATAGTTACTTCCCTGCGATAGAACAGACATGGGGTGCAGTATCAGACCCCTCGAGTTAACTCTTTGTGAGTGAGTCTTTCTGATGCAGTCTTGCATCTGAACGCCATCCCTTTTGTGTTAAATCTTTGCTGTGGTTCAATGCCTTGACTTCTCACTCTTGCTGTGAACAGGAGGCACCTCAGATAATACCTAATAGGTAATTCACATTTTTATTTTATAGTGTATTTAATACATTCTTTACATTCCCACATTAAACACAGTGAAAGTCAAAGAGCGATCTACACCTCCCTGGCTGGGATCTCCGTGCCCTTCATCCATTGGCTGGTGCGATGGATGCACAGAGGACTGAGGAGGACACAAAGCAGACGTCCCTTTTTTTTGGCACCGCTCGCCATACTCTTTTATTTACCTAAAACAATCTCCCAACGCGAGAGTTTGTTTCAGAAAC
This sequence comes from Lissotriton helveticus, assembly GCF_964261635.1. Classification (NCBI taxonomy): domain Eukaryota; kingdom Metazoa; phylum Chordata; class Amphibia; order Caudata; family Salamandridae; genus Lissotriton; species Lissotriton helveticus. The sequence continues at coordinate 1,910,714,530 of NC_136061.1, read as the reverse complement.
ATAAAAAACATTCCAGGGCGGGGTCACACAGGGAGAATTCTCCCAGCCACCATGGTCATTGGTTTCTCTGGTCAGGTCCACCATCCTCGCACTGCAGTCCTGGCCAGGGACTGGGAGGTCCACTGAGGTTCGCCCCACCGTAAATAGGAAAAGAGGACTGCCATCATGACCTGGTGCCCGGTGGCAGGTGGAGAGCCGGACGGGGTTTCCTCTGGTGGCCCCAGGGAGGGTCCTCGGGCAGAAACGGGTTGATCGCTCCAAATCCAGGCCGGGGAACCATGAGCCTCAAAGATAGGCCCCCACTCTTCACCCCACATTCACCAGCACCTGTAGGTCCTAAGAGTATTCTTTTTTGCTAGGCAGGTGGCCCACCCCCTGCCTGGTGAGCGTTGGCCCACCACATTTAGACATCCCCATCTCGATGACGTCAGTGCATAAAGGCATACATAAGTACCAAACGGGAGCCAGGATTTTTCACTCCCGCAAGAATTCATTTTTTGTTTTAGCATAAAACAAAAAAACATTGGCACCGGATGTGCTTGGAATTCTCTCCCTGTGTGTGGGGCAATTGTTTGTTTTCCCTGGCCGGGTCCGCCGTGTACCACTGAGTAGGGCCATTGGCCCCCTAAAGCGGCAGACGGCCCACTGTGTCCGCTGGAATTTTTCCTGGAAGTTGTAGCGCTCTAGAGGGGCCGTTGTGTCACAAGCAGCGCAGTGCAGTGCAGGGCAATGATGCCAACAGGGCACCCAGGAGGCGGTAACCGGCATGGCACGCCTATGGTTTGTCCCTCTCCCTGGGGCTAGGAGCAGAGCTCGAGTCTCAAGGACGTGGGTGGCAATACTGCCCAGGAGGAGTGGGCATAGCTGCCCCTCCAGTGAGGGGGCGCTGCTTGGAGAAGGTCGGGGCGCTGGTGATTCTGAGGCAGTTTAGCTTAGCACCTTCATATGAACCGAGTTCCACGTCTAATTGTGTGTGTGATGGAGCAGTTGCACGCGTGACTAAGACGGCAGCTGCTTAAAGCCCCAGTCGCTGTGTGTGTGGTCCACATTATTGTGGAAAGAGTGTGGTGCCACCTCAGACTGGGGCCGTCCCAGTTCGCCTCCCCCTCATTCCTGCTGGCACTCCCTCCTCCCTCTGACGTCACCAGAGCCGTTCTCTGCTCAGAGTTAGGCCCGCGGTGCAGCACAAGCCCCATATTGTCTGCTGGCCGGGAGTGGGCGGATGGCGCTGCCCTGGACTAACTGCGCTGCCTAGGAAATGACATTACTGTCAAAACCAATGAGTGGGCAAGTTAGAAAGATGAGGTAACATTATTTCATGTGCCTCCCCTAGCAGAGTACTCTTCTCAGCAACAATGTAAAACCAGCCAGCGTAATAGCAAAACAATGCCCATATTAATTCAAATGCTATTGTGAAGATATAAATCCTGCTGGGCCTCATTTATGAACACTGTTGCATCGCTGCGTGAAAACAGCGATGCGACCGTTTTCACTGCGCCCTCCTTGCGACATGATGGATGTGTCATATTTACCGTATGACGCAAAATGTCGCAAGGAATGACAGATACGTCAGAATTACTGGCGTATCTGTAAGCGCAAAAGTGCTGCATTGCTGGGGTGTGTCTGAAAACAGACGCAACTCCAGCAATGGGTCCTTTCACATGGAGCAGACACTAAGTGAAAGGGCCTGCGTCAGTCTTACGCCTGCTGTGAGGCTTTTTGCGGGGGACACCCACCCTGCATACATTGAAGCTTATTACAAGTCCCTTGTGCCACTGGTGCATCACTTTTAAAATGGGAATAGTGGCGTAGCGGTGGTGCAAGGGGCTTGTAAATTAGCCCAGGGCTTTACAAAGTGACACATCTGCTTAGGTGCGTCACTTTGTAAATAGAGCGCAACATGGAGCATTTTTTACGATGCCCCTGCGTCACAAAAAGTGACGCAACGGCGGTGCAAAAGTGGCACAGGGGCTCATAAATAAGTCCCCCTGAATTTTTGAAAAGTGGGTCGTACATAGGTCTGAACCACGCAAATATTGTGATGTTTGAGGCCAATACAATGTCCGGTATAGCAAGATGTGGACGAAGAAAATACCTTGTATCCATTGCATGGTACTATTGGCATGTTATTACCTAGCAGTGGATTAAGTCTGTTTTAACTTGCAGTATAAAACAAAAAAAATTAAAAAGGAAAATGCATTTTTAAACACTATCATGTAGTTTGCGCATGTATGTGTACCATGTGGGGTGACTGATGTAAAGTTCAAATAGAGTTTAAAATAAGACAAGGATTTCAAAGCGAGAGAAAACTATGCAAACACAACTTTTACCTGAATTTCAAAATTAGAACTGTCACGTTTTCCACAAGGTATCTTAGCATTCGTAAAACATTGTTCCAAAAGGCAGTGTTTGGTGAAAGGTGGGTTACACTTGTTGGAACTCCTTTGGGGTGTATTTAGGGTTGTATGTTAGAATATTATCTATAGAACTAGTGTGGTATAAGTATGTCATAGCCAAAGTATTGACAAGCAAGTAAGTATGTTAGCACTCTTAATTACAAGTCTACTCATCTTGAAGATATGTACATTAAGGTACATATATACGGCATCAAGTATTGTACCCTTATATTTACTTTTCTCAATATTTTTTGTTGTCGGAATTTTTGTGGCACAATATTTATAATATGACATTCAGATTTTGCACCTGTATAGCTACGAAGATTATATGATCGTCATTATAGTGTGGTCATAGTGAGTACGGATTTCCGTTCCTTGCACCCCCCTTGCTATCCACTAATTTCCTCATCCTGGTAGAATCTACAAGCCAGGTGCATGTGACTCTTTCATATCAGTCACTGAATGAAGCAGGAAGGATCCTTGTGCTCACTAGGCTTGGACTAAGCCAGTTCCTGCAGGTCAGCATGTGTTACACCTAAACAAACACTGTTGCCAAGGACACAGGCAAGGACTTGGCACCATTGGTTACTCAATTCTGTTGGAGAGGCAAAAGCCCAGCAACAGCCCTGATTGCCCAGAAATCACCTGTATTACAAAACACACCTCGGAGCGACCTGTAGCCCATCAGTTGAATACTTAAGGTACTATGAGACAAATTTACAAGCACCTTGCAACACTTTTGCGCAGCCGTTCCGTCACTTTTTGTGATGCATTGGTGGCGTAAACAATGCGCCATGTTGCGGCCCATTTCTAACGTGACGCATCTAGGGAGATGTGTCACCTTGTAAAGCCCTACGCTACATTATACCTGCGTCGGGTATAATTTATGCAGGGTGGGGGTTCCCACGCGAAAAAGCCGCGTAGAAGTAACGCAGTGAAATCTGCGCCACTTCTAGGACGCTACTGCTTAAAAACCCTGCGGCTTCTTGGAGCAGGCGTAAGGAGTGACGCAGTGTATTAGGAATAGATTAGGAATAGGCCTCCCCATGTATTGCAAGAGTTGCTTTGTGCTTGTGACACGACTCCAGCACTGCGTGACTTTTGCGCCAACAGATACATCAAATTTCTGACGCATCTGTCAATCCTTGCACCATGGTGTGCCGTATTATAAATACAGTGCATCCATGGTGGCACAAGGGTTTTACACACGCAGATGCATGGAAACTGACGCATCTGCAGATGCATCCGTTTCTTGTAAATAAGCCCTGAGGTTTTATCTTTACAGAGTCTCCGGTCTTCCTCATTCCTCTGAAGCCTCTAAACGTATGATTGATGCAATAGCTCTGGTCTACACAAGTGCACCCAGTACACATGTCTTATCTCAATGGATATTCTCAAAGACGTATGTGCCATACTGGATACGTAGGTCCCAGTTGCTTGATAATTGTACACCCCCTTGCTGTAATTAGAAACAATGGGGCTTATTTACAATACCCTTGTGCCTCAGTTTCATCACTTTTTGTGAGGCACTGGCGGCGCATTTTGCTGCCCCATATTTACAAGGGTACGTAAAGCCACCCTCCGTGGCTTTTCGTGTCCTTGTAAATACGGCTCCTTTTCACACAGTACTTTGGTTAAAAAGGGTTTGCCATGTGGCTGAACTCATGAGTGTTCCCACGCAACACCTATGGGTTCTGCCGCATTCCCAGATTCACAATCTTTCATGAACCCTGGAATGCGTCAGAATGCTACATCGTAGGGAGGCGCAATGAGAACTTTTTTGGTTTCTCCTCGTTTGTTCCTCTTTCTATGCGTGCTTCTTTCTGCAACACACATAGAGAGAGGAAATACACCTCTTGTAATTGTTTTTGTGCAGGAAGGTATGCCACCTGCACAAAAACAATCATCCCACAACGCAGGCACGCTTGCAGGGACGTAACACAGGCCCCCGCATCCCCTGCAGTGCGGGGGCCCCGAGCTGCAGGGGGCCCCCTTAGCACTGTACTCACGCCGCAGAGCTCCGGGTTCAATCTGGAGCAGGGGTCCTCTGTGTACCTTGCAGGGGGCCCCTTCAGCTTTCGTTACGTCACTGCTCGCTTGCACCATGGGGCAAGGATGCCTGCATCGGCGCATGGCAGCCAATTATGCGCCAGCGCAGGGGAGAGCAAAGGTATCCGTCTTATCGTTGTAGATATGACGCGTCCCTCTGCTTCCAAGTAACGCAGCGCAGTGCAGCCAAATGACAGGCGGCACAGCTCTGTGTTTCTTTGTTGTAGATATGGCCCCTGGTTTTCTGGAAGACTAGGGAAGAGTTGCGCCAGTGCATGTTCATATGATCTACAAGTCACTGTGCATTTGTGAGCCCTCTGGTGAGATTTTGAGGGTCTGTCAGGAGCTAGAATGTTTGGCACAACAAGATACTTCTGTAAGTCTTTATGATACCGATGTAGAACAAAGGGTGGTTTATGAAAAAAACAAGAGAAAGAACCTCACATATGGCTCAGAAGTGTTAGAGGCAGGGGAGTTCCTCTTCTCCCTACTGTACAGACCAGTTGGTGCAGGCCGAGGCCAGCGTGAACAGGAAGTAAGCAGAGCAGGGAGAGCCACGGAGGGGGCAGCACGCGCAATCAGCAGGTGCGGGTGGCGAGCAGAGGTGATCACCTCACTCCGTGTCATCACAGACACCCTTCCAGCCCTAGCCTTTAAAACTACCATGGTCTGTTATGAAGTGTGCGCATCTAATTAGCACAATGGATGCAAACCAATGCAGAAACTCCCAGAATGCAGCGCATTCCACGTGAAAGTCCAGTGGAAACAGTGTGCTGATATGGAGTAAGGTGGCTACCAGCCGGATAGGAGGGGTGCAGAGGCAGGCGGGGACAAGGAGCTGTTGAGTAGTGAAAGGAAATAAGGTGGGTCAAGAAGGGGGCAGAAAGTGTACGAAGGAAAGAGCACTGGGAACAGACGGGCACACATCTCACTAGCACTGGGCAGACTTTAGCAGTGATGGCCTGTAGGGAGAACAGGTAGCCAGAGAGTGGTAAGCAGGTTGTTTAAGGGTGTAGGCGGGCGTAATGCAGGTAGGTGTGGTGCAGTGGGTCACTTCTATTCAGCTGAGTACTGCTTGGTGCAGGCCACTTGTACCTCGGGGTGCACTTGCCGAGTTCCCAGCGGTGGCCGAATGTCAATCAATACATTGTTTTCACGTAGCACGTCGTATGACACCTGCCGTTTCTAAACAAAGTAAATACTGGAAAATGAGGTCCGTGGGGAGGAGAAGGAAACGGTGGATGCTGGGAGGGAGGGAGGAAGAATAGAAACGAAGGCGAGTAGAGCGCGGACTCTCCACTGTTGCCGGGGCCCGCGGGCGCCTCTCACGGTGATGAATGAACGCTCCTTCAGCCCGGGGCGGTGTCAGTGGCCCGTGCTGTGCAGGTGGCCGGTCTCGCCCGCCCAGCCCCCGCCCCACGGCCTGCTCCAGGGCTCGGGATGTCTGTGTCTGCCGCAGCCGGGGGTGAGTCAGCGCTGGGCGGGCACCACCGCATTCCTGCGCCCCCGCGTCAGGGCAGGGAGTGGCCGAGGATGGGTCCGGAAGAGCCGGTGCCTGTCAGAGGCTTGAATAAAGGGCGAGAGCTGAAAGAAGTTCATTCATTCCGCAGCCGGAGCAGCAGCTGCCGCACCTACCTCACTTCACACCTCCGGGACCTGGGAAGGGCCTCATACGTGTGACTGAAACGAGCTACAGGGGCGCATTTACGAAAAGTGAAGGCGCAAAGTTTGAGGCAAGAGCCGTGCCCCCCGCCCCTGGACTGTAAGGATCCGATGAGCCCCCAGTTCGGGAGCCCGACCCCCGCGACGCTGGCCTCTCGGACCCCCATGGGGAGTGAGCCCGCCCAGCCCTCGGACACCCCGCGCTCCCGGGCGCACTCCCGCAGCGGCCGGGCCAGGATGCCCGCGGACGGGGCGCAGGTGATCATGGAGGGCGAGCTGGAGAAGCGCAGCGACAACCTCCTGCAGCTGTGGAAGCGCAAGGTGTGCGTTCTGACCAAGGACAGCCTGGCCATCTACGCGGACGGCCCGCGGCGCGCCCGCTGCAAGGAGCTGCCCTTCCACTCCATCAAGAAGCTGGACTGCGTGGAGCGCACCGGCAAGTACATCTACTTCACCATCGTGACCACGGAGAACAAGGAGATCGACTTCCGCTGCTCCGAGCAGAGCTGCTGGAACGCGGCCATCACCATGGCCCTCATCGACTTCCAGAACAAGAAGGCCATCCAGCACTTCAGGGCCCGCCAGGGCTCGCACGTGCGGCGCCCCAGCAGCGCCGAGCGGCCCACGGCCAGGTGCGTGTGAGCCACCCGAGCCCTACCGCTGGGAGCCAGCACCAGCAGGTGAGCATCTGGCAGAGGCGAGGGGGCGCGGGGGTACCACTGTAGGATGCAAGGGTGTACCATCTGAAGTAAGCCGGGGCTGTGGGAGGGTCCCACTGTAGGGTGCGTGGTTGTGTGGCTATCTCCTGGGGTGCTGCCACGGATGCACAGGGAGCTTGAATGGGAATGAGGGGAGCTGTATAAACAATGGGGCATATTAGCAAGAACCTCGTTAAAATTAGCGCTGTTTTAGCGGCAGGAAATAGCCGCTAAAACGGCGATAATGGGCTTGCTAATATGCGGTATAGAATTCCAATAGTAGCCCAGGTTAGATGTGCAGGACATCTAATGTGCGCTTCTATTGGAATTCTATAACGCATATTAGCAAGCCCATTATCGCCGTTTTAGCGGCTATTTCCTGCCGCTAAAACAGCGCTAATTTTAACAAGGTTCTTGCTAATATGCCCCCAGGTTTGAGACCTGGCGTCCGCTCAACATCCTGTGATTCTGGGCAAAAAAACGTAGGGCCATATTATCAAGAACGGCGATAACATTATCGCCGTAAAGCGGTGATAAGGGGCTTGAGAATATGCCCTTGTGAATTGCCTTAGAAGCCCAAGTTCTGGTGTGAACATGGGCTTCTATGGGAATTCACAAGGGCATATTATCAAGCCCCTTATCGCCGCTTTAGCGGCATGTTATCGCCGTTCTTGATAATATGGCCCTTAATTTCCCAGCGCCTACCAAAAATGTGTCCTTGTATAATGTAACCTGTGCTCATGTAAAGCCTCCACTAGTACCAATTGCACGTATTCCCGCTGGCAAACCATTGTAGAGTAGTTAAAACGTGTACGCACGTGGCTTAAGGCGAGCAGATCTTTGAGCCTCGTCCTATACAGCAGGGGCCTGGACCACTCGTGTTTAACCCAGAACTAGCAGCACAGGTGGCGCCCACCCATTATGGGTCTAGTGCCCTCGAACTGAAAAGACTTGCCCCTCGGATGCCCTAATGACCCCTGGGCACCGGTTGGCCTCGCAGTGCTGGCAAACCACTTTACACATCCCCGAGCAGCACTCGCTAGCATTTCTCCGAACTAAGCAGGCGCTTCGAGGGGTACGCTACACTTTTTTCTTACCCCACATATAGTTATGTACATCAGACAATGGTTTTGCTGATCATTACCTGGCACCGGTTGGTAAAGGGCTTTTGACAGCGTACTCCGAGAGTGTAGTGGTGTTCGGCTTCTTAGAGCTGCTGGCTGAGGTGTCTTCCCGTGAACAGCTTAGAAACCTGGCGCTCACACACCTGTAGTCGTGGAACCAGGACAGCAGACGCCCAGCCAAAGACAATTCCCTAAAAAAGACATTTGAAATCCTGTGTGAGGCGAGTGCTGCCCTGTGCTGCGAAGCAACCAGCAGCGCTTTTCAGGTGCACTATGGTGCCCGGTGCTTGCTGAGCGCAAACCCAGGACCACGGGTATATTGTCAGCCTCATAATATCCCAGTGGCCCGGGTTTAGACTAGGATATGGGGGGTTCTTAGCCCAATGAATGTCGGACACAGCCTGGGTACAAACCATACCAAATGAAGCGCTTCCCCAGCACGTTGCTGGCCCCGGCAACAGAGGGGCACTTCAGAAACCTGACGCTGGACGCCCACCTTCTCTTCAGCAGTGCGCATGCGTGAGATGTAATTTGGAAAGCTAATAACTTCAGCGCTGTGTGATCTCCATGTATACTTATCCCTGTATTTTATTTCTTTAGATATTGCTGTTCAAGACATGTCATGAACTGGATTACTGCTCACGGACCAAGTCGGGACAGAGTGCCAAAGAAGGAAGTTGAGGCCGGAAGTGGAGGCCGTAACCGTTCCGTTGATCCAGCGCGTCGAAGCGCACGCAGGCTTTTTTGCCCAGGCACTAAGGAAGACTGTCTCATGAACTTTGAAAGACATAGTTCCAGTGCGGCTTCGGCCTAGCAGGCTCTTTAAGCCTCCACATTATTTATTTATGATTCCACTTAAATATATATTGTATCATGCGAGGACCAGTCGAGAAGGTTAATTTATTTGTGATATCTATATGTATATTTATTTGACTATTTCTTTAATATTTCGACTTAATATTGTTTATTCGTCCATGTCATTGTATAAATTAAAACACAAATGAATGGCCGCCCTCTTCTGTTTTATGGATCAATGATTCTATTCGCAGGCAAAAATACACGTGTTCACCTAATAATAACTATTGGATTTGGCCGCCCCACGTTGTTTTAATTACACCTCAACTTGTTTCTCCCCTGCTTCCAGCTCCCCACCCCCCGAAAAAAATGCAAATCCTTATCCTGTTTTTGGACTCGCCCTGGGACACATTAATTCCTGCAGTGAAGGCCTGTTAATGTCCGGGGATTACTTGATAACTTGTTCATTGTATGTAACTTGTTGCCACAGTCAGGGAACTTTGTATCTCATGTTAATACCAGTAGTTACTATTACCTCAAGTCTAGGGTACTCAACGCATCGACCTCGGGAGGATGAACGTGTGTTTTAACCCTACCTGGATTAAAAATTCTTAATTTAGAAGGGGGTCTACCCATCAGGCACCCGTAACCCTCTAGTCCTAACTGCAGAGATTGATAAACCCATTCGGCTCTGACTAGTGTACTGTGTGAAACAATCCAGACACATGCAGTAACTAGTGGCAGGATGCAGTTTGGGGTGGGGCGGCTCTTCTGATTGTGTTTGTCCGAGCTCCGACCAATATAAGAAATGTAAACATTGTTTTGCTCTTTTTCCGTGGTTTGTTATCAACACCAACAAAACCCCCCACGAAAAAAACAAAAGCAAATTGTATTGAAAACGTGCAATAAATACACATCCGACCAAAACAGCTGTTTACAGTGTGTCTTTTCTGAACAAGTGGTGCATTTTATGGTATTGTAACACAGTTCTGGCTCTAAAGACTAGGGCTTACATGTAAGATATACGTGCTTTCTTGGAGATGTAGCATTTCTGTTTGTTTGAGTCACACCCGCAAACACCTCGGATTCGATTTGTAAATGGAAATCCCAGGGATGGAATAAGCCGGTTCTTATAACATGGAATCCTGTGTTAACCCTTGGTGAGTGGGTCAGACAGGCCAAGTCTACACGGGAAGTAGCAGTGATTATAGGTGGAGAAAAGAGTCCTTTATTAGCATACTCACATCTGGGCTGTTCAGCGGATAACTGCATCTTGAAAGTGGCAAGATAACCACATGAAGGCCTCGCAGACGACTGTGAATGGCACCCCCTCATCTCTGTCCCCCTTTTACCTTAAAAGCATTACTTGCGTCACCTTCCCTGGAGCCAATTTTAAATATTGGAGATGGTTCACCCTAGCTTGTACGAAGCTTGAACCGTCTTGTACGAAGCTTGAACCGTCTGTCATATTTTAGGGTGATCTACCATCATGCGGGCATCACTAACAATGGTGCGTAGGTGTATGGTTTACACTAGGCCTGGACGATATTTCAATTATGTTGGTGTAATGTTGGGAATTTTGCAATCTGCATATGCGAAATTCCATAAATGATGCCATTACACCTCATTGTGTAATTGCACCACATTTGTCGCAAAATTATAGCAAGGGAACAACACAAATAACCAGAACGCGCTTGGCTGTCATTTGTGGTAATTGTGTTTTGGGCGCTATTTCTTAGCAGGAAATGTGTCTTCACATCCAAAATGACCATGAGGATGCACTCAAGGCTAACATATAGTGCTAAATGCCAAATTTGCATTTCGCCTAATTTAGCCTAATTTTCCCCCAATTTTGCTTAATGGCTAATGAGCCGCCTAGTGCAGATTGGCTAATACTACCGCAGAAGCTACAGATGAAGTAGAGATCCAGGAAATATTGGGGCATATTACCAAGGGCCATTATCGCCGCATTAGCGGGACTTTTTCCCGCTAATGCGGCGATAATTGTATCGCCCTATTACCTAGCCGTCGCTAACACCAGTTAGCGACAGCTAGTAGGAGATAGCGGGCATTTAGGTGCCCACTTTGCATGTCAGCGATAATTATCGCTAATGACATGCAAAGTGGGCGTGCCCAGATGTTAGCGACTGGAAACAGTCGCTAACATCTCTATCTCCTATTACCAACTTTTGGAAAAATTCGCGCTAAGCGCGATTATCTCCAAAAGCTAACGCCTGCCCAGAGCTGTTCTTAGTCATGTAATCCAATGGTAGGTGGATTATATGGCTAAGAGCATTTGCTCAGTAATGTATGAATATCGCTGACTTTACAGCGATATTCATGCATTTCGGCCGATTTTTATCGCTTAGGAGATAAACCTTGATAATAGCAAGGCTCCTAAGCGATAAAAATCGTCGGAGCTCGGCGATATTAATGTTGCCGATAAACCAACATAGCGATAATTATCGCTAGTTGTTGGTAATATGCCCCATTCTTCTAACTGCCCACTGCTGCCTGTGTTGTCTGCCGCTGCTGGGAAAACAAAAGTCATGGTGGGTTCAGTCACTAGTTGTGGGAGTACAGGAAATAGCCCCTTTTTTGGTCTTCACTGCCCTGGAAACATTCTCAGTTGATTTTCTCATTAGAGGATGTTCTCACAGCTCTTGTATGAAAATGGTTTATCATGTCCTAGGTACAAATGAACCTTGAAGAAAAGGATTTTCTTGTCAGCATAGAAACTTTGCTTTCTGCCATCAGGTTGTTCATACAAGACTCAGGACAGGCAGAGGTATCATCATCATCTTAGCATAACAGAGAGGTTTAGGGGCATATTTACAAGAAAGTGGTGTTAGCCTCCTTGGCTTAATGCAGCGCTCCGCCACTTCTGAAACACAGGGCTGCACCGTATTTTAATAAGAATACGGTGCAGCCCTGCAGTTCCCCCTGTGCTGACTCTAAATTTAGCTGCAGAGCGCCAACGCAGGCATGCTTGCACCATTGTGCAAGGGTGACTTCGTTGCAGGAGAAGATTGCTTATATGCAGAAAGGTGCCCCTTCCTGCAGATAAACAATCTTTAAATGGCATTTTGTAACTTCTATCTGCTAAATACTGCACACATAGAAGTTGCAAAACGTCATTTTTAAAAAATGACTGTTTATGTGCAGGAAAGGACACCTTCCTAGACATAAACAATCAATGGCATTTTGCCGTTTCCATGTGTGCTGCAACAGCAGTGGTTTGTGCAGGTAAGAGCGTCTTTGTCTGTCGAAATTGCCCCCCACCCGGCCCCACCGCCCCACAACACAACACTCATGGAAACAGCAAAAAACTAGGAGAAAAAAAAAATTCTCCTCGTTGCACCAGGGTAAGACCATGTTTTCCCTGGTGTTGATATTGGCGCTGCCCCATATTTACTCTACCCTGGTAAATATGTGGCATCGTCAACATCAATGGGTGTTGCAGTGGAACGCCCACTGCAACACCTATTACCCCCCCTTTTATGCTAAGTATAGCCTGAAAGGAAGCCTTATTAAAAGGCAGTGTTAAACCACGTTAAGTGGTGTAATGCTGTCTTGTGAATAAGGCGAAGCCCCTATCGCCACCACAATGTCGTGAAAAGTGACGTTGTGGTGATAAGTGCTTGTGAACATGCCCCACCCCGGTTATCCCTGGTCTTAATTTTGGCACTACCCCATATTTACGCCATCCTTGCAAATAGGGGGCAGCGTCAAAATCAATGGGGGGTGCAGCGTAACACCCACCAAACACCCATTTCCCACCCCTTTCACACTAAGTATAGAATGAAAGGGTGCCTTGTTTACATGGCGACGGTAAGCCATGTTAAGTGGCTGAACACCACCTTGTAAATAAGGCGAAGCCCTTTTTGGCACCGTAACTTTGTAAAAAGTGACGTTCCTGTGGCGATTGGGGCTTGTAAATATGCTCCAAAGTTTACCAAACTACAAAATATCAGTCTTTCACACCACTGCACTGGTCCGTGTAGTTGTGTTAAAGTCCTGTCTGTGTTAGACATTTAAGTGCTCCGATGGCCACGTGGTACAGTGCTGTCTAATTCCTGTGGCCTGCACACTGAGGGGCCTGATGCACAAGGAGGCTGATCATAGCACAAAGCTTTGCATTGTGACGCCTCCAGCCTCATCCTTGTGCTGCAAGAGATTTTCCTGTTTTATGCAGCATAAAGGGACCGTTGGCACAAAAGACATGAACATTGTTGAGAACTTGCAGTGGGTGGTGGGACTTCTGCTGATGTCCACAACCTACGCACGCAAACTGTAAGCTGTTGCAAAACGTGTGCATTCCACTTTGAGTCACAAGAGGAGAGTACCGCCACTTTGCTTTCACTTTCCCTTGCAAGTTTGAAGGGTTTGCAATCTGTTCATTGCTTTTCGTAATGAAAATTATGCACCGTTGTACATTGTAAATTTGGTACTTTCCAGTCTCAGTTGATTCTTAGGACGTAGTCAATTCATCCATGTCTTTCTGATGCCTATTGCGATTCTTACAGGAAGCCAAAGGACCTTTGACCAGTTGATGAATTTATTGCCCGAAGATTCAGGGGCAGATTTACTAAGAATTCACACAACGCCGTGCAGTAAGGCAAGTGTCTGTGCTGTGTTGCGTTGTGTGAATGAGCGAGAGAGAGAGCTGAAAAATTGCATATTTACAAAGATATGGTGCTCTTGTGGCTGTCTCATGCCAACGTAGGCACCCTTGTGCCATGCTGCTATGGTGTCTGCATTACGGGCAGGATTGTTTTTGTGCAGGAAGGGATATCTTCATGAACAAAAACAATCCCAAGAGGCATTTTTCTCTGTTGATAGGTGGCGCAGAATACATAGAAAGAAGAAGTAATGAGGAGAAATAAACATAGGGGCATATTATCAAGGGGGTTTATCTCCGCTTAATTGGCTTTTAAAGCCAAGAAAGCGGAGATAACATTATCTCCCTATTACCTAGCTGTCGCTAACACCAGTTAGCAACAGCTAGTAGGAGATAGCGACCATCTTGGGCCCCGCTTTGCATGTCAGTGAAATTTATCACTAATGACATGCAAAGTGGGCGTGCCAAGATGTTAGCGACTGGAAACAGTCGCTAACATCGCTATCTCCTATTACCAACTTTTGGAGATATTCGCGCTAAGCGCGAATATCTCCAAAAGCTAACACCTGCCCCTGAGCAGTTCTTAGCCATGTTATCCAATGGTAGGTGGATAACATGGCTAAGAGCATTAGCTCGGTAATGCATGAATATGCTGACTTTTCAGCGATATTCATGCATTTCGGCCAATTTTTATCGCTTAGGAGATAAACCTTGATAATAGCAAGGTTCCTAAGCGATAAAAATCGCCGCAGCTCGGTGATAAAAATATTGCCGCTAAACCAACATAGCGATAATTATCGCTAGTTGTTGGTAATATGCCCCATAGTTCTCACTAGGACTCTCTTTGGTAGGCATACTGATTTCGCGCAACTCCAGCTTTAGAAACCATAGTAAATCCGGAATTGCGTGAAATCCAGGGGTGGAACCCCCGTGCTTTACCCATGAAATGCCTACCACTAAGAAATGCAATGGAGCGCAAGCCTCTGCGTTGCGTTACATTTATTTACAAAGCCACGCAATGCCATACAAAGCAAGTATTGCGTGGCTTTGAATATTCCAAATAAGCTGTTGTGTTTCCCTGCATTGCCTTGCGGGCGATGCAAAATCTTAATAAATCTGACCCTCAAATGTTTTATATGGAAAATTAAAAGCACAGGTACTCACTCTTTAGTTTACCTGTTTGGTTCTGAGAAGTGCCTGGTTTATCAAAATATCAGGCAACGCAGCATGACAACTTACTGCACTTCGCTGCTTGACGGGGAGCTCTCTCCTTGCACTTGTGCACTGAGTGCTGTCTGGCGCCAATGCAGGCACTCTTGCGCCATGGTGCAGGTCCCTCTCTTACAGTCCAGATTGTTTTTGTTCACGAAGGTATATTTTCGTGCACTAAAGCAATCTTTTGAGATATTTTCCTCTTTCTAAGAATGCATCACAATGCAGCACATGCAGAAAGAGGAAATAATGTGGGGGGAAAAAAGATATTTCTCCTTGTTATGCCTCTATTGGGAAGTCACTATTTTCACATATTCCCAGGTTATCAAGCCTTTGTAAATCTGGGAATGCACCAAAATCCATGGGTGGATGCATTGGAACCCCGATACTCCACCCGTGGAACGCCTTCCCAATGCAGAATAACACAAGGCATCAATTTGCGCTACTTTGTGTTATTCGGTATTTACACCTTGGAAGGTGGCTTTGCGTGGCTTAGTAAATCTCACGCCTTGCATCGCCATTTGTAATGCAAGAGCAATGCACAGGCTTAGTAATGTAAATCTGGCTAGAAATGCACTGCAGCAGTGCTGAGAAGTGCAGGTACTTTTCCTTTGAAATTAAAGAAGTACAGGTATTCAGTGACAACGTATGATCAAACCAAGGGCTTATTGGCAACCCCAGTAAACAGAAACCTAATCCTTGCATTCACTCTTCTCACACTGTGGCTTTGGGGCATATTCTCAAGGAGCTATCGCCAAGTTAACAGCACTTTATTGCAGCCAAAGTCACGATAAATGTATCGCCCCATTCACAAGCTGGTGCTAACAGCCCATAGCACCAGTTTACCTGCGATAGCAGCCGCAAAAAACATTGCCACAGATGACTCCGCAACTATCGCTAATGAGATGCAGAGCAGGCGTTTCCGGGCAAAAAGCAGCAACAAAACCACTCCGCAACATTCTCAACAACCAGCCAGATCGGCGATAAGATCACAAAACATGCGATAAGGCGCGTTAGCAGCAGGAAACTAACCCCTGCTCTGACCTGGTGTAAAGTCGGACCACAGCCTGTACCACAAACGGGAGCCCAGCCCAGAGCCACACCTGAAGAACAACAGATGCCATGGAGCCACTGATCATGTACCCCGGACACCCAAGAGGGCCACAACACCCACCGCCACCACCCCCAGGAACCACCCTCCCCGGGCCCACCCCCAGACAAAGACATGCCACATCAACTACATGGAATATTTGTACCAAATAATCCGCCTGATGTCGCACACTTACATCTGGTTACATGTATGTGTCGACACAAAAATGAGCATCACAAATTCACCTTCGAAGCAACAAATGAAAATGTATTAAAACAAACAGAACTGAAATGAAGACACATGGCAGCACCCCTCGGGACAATCCATAGGTCACAGCCTGCAAGACAGAAATCATGATGAGAAGGTGTGTCCTGCGCACATCAAGGGATAGAGAGAGAGTGAATGAGAGAGAGAGAGAGACAGAGAGGGAGAGAGAGATAGATGGACAGATAAGGGTAGAGAGAGATAGACGGACAGAGTGGGGAAAGAGAAATAGCCAGACAGAGTGGGGGAGAGAAAGATAGACAGACAGAGTGGGGGAGAGGGAGATAGCCGGGATAGAGTGGGGGAGAGAGAGATAGACAGACAGAGTGGGGGAGAAAGAGATAGACGGACAGAGTGGGGAGCGAGAGATAGCCAGACAGAGTGGGGGAGAGAGAGATAGAGAAAAGAAGAGAGAGACAGGGAGAGAGAGTGCCGACACTGCGCACCAAGGCCACACTGCTCACCTACTGCCACCGGTGTGTCTCCAACCACGTGCCAGTATGTAGTGCAGTTCACCAGGTCCCACATCTGAGACAGACCCGTCATCTGAAACAGAGTCCAGATACATAAATGGCAAAATACATACAATTGCACACAACATCAGCGCCTGTCCGCCTCTGCGCAACGAGGCAGCTACACCCCAGCCCACCCCCATCCCAGCGGTGCAGGCCCTCCCTTGCACACCCAGACAGCTGCACTATAGCCCCTCCCACCGCCCAACGGTGCATGCCCACCCCTGCACACCCAGGCCTCACTGCTCACCTTCTGCCACCGGCATGTAGAAAAGAGGGCCCACCTTGTGCTGTTGCAAGCCACAAGCCCGGGCCCGCTGACATGGCACCCTCCACATCCTGCAGCCCCGCTCCGCAGGCCACCAGGTCTCACATTTGGTGCTGGGTCTTGGTTTCGCCATGGCAGAGGACATACCAGTAAATGTAAATGTACAGGAATTTATATAGCGCAAATCACCGAGCGGTTTCTAAGCGCTTGCTTAGGGAACCCGTCCTGGTATTCCCCTGTGAGATAACCCCGGCAGGGTATCCGCAAGGTGAAAGCCAGGCATCCCACCGCGAGGGGCCGTTGTGGAGATTATGTTAAAGGTCAGGCTACCAACCGAATTAAAAGATCCTTAAGTATTGCCCGGCGGTGTCGCCTCTTAAACCCACAAGATATTAACCAATGAAGAGGCAGGCGCTGGAGACTGGAAGGCAGGAAACAAGGGTTTTTATTCTCTCCGGAGGAGAACACATCAGTTCGGACAGCAAGTATCGTCACGAGGTGCTCTAACCGCATCTCTGAGGCCTGGCCTCTTATACACAGGTTTATTGCTTTATTACATACAACACATTCTTGGCAATGCTTTGATGTACGGAAAGACATTCTCGGAACCCCCGCTCCAAGCCCGTTCCCACACACATATACAGCAGAAGTCCCCACCCCGGTCACAACAGGTGATGATTATCGTGCAGCTGGACATTCCGCCGATTCACGGAATGTGGGGGGTTTGATCGGCTCTCATAGGGTGGGGGCTTTGATCAACTCGAGGGTCCTTTAATGAGGGAAACTTCCTACTGTACGGGGGGGGGGGCAATAAACATTATCCGCAGAACTTAGGTGGTGGCCTGGGAACGAGGAAGACAAACGGGCACACAGGAAAAGGGGGTTTGCATCAAAGGGCCTGGGACCATGAAAGGAATGAAGGGAAGTGTCGCGCTGGGAACAGGATGGGGGTCCGAGGCAGAGCCGCGCTGAAGAGGGGTTTATGACCCAAGACCTGTGAGAGCGGAGGGGAGTTGTCAGCGCGCGGGGGGGTTGCCTGCGAGGTCGGGAGAGAGAGAGAGAGACGCTGGCTATCGGCGAGGGGCAGGGAGGCCATGGTGCACAAAATGGCTGCCGCTTACGCGCACGAATGGGCCCAAGGAGAGCAAGATGGTGCCGATAATGTTGACATTTTTAGTCTAACCTTTAACAGTCCTCCCTTTTCATCATATCTAGCCAACTTGCCTACTCAATGTCAATCCTCATCAAATTCCCAACCTCGGCATCATATAATGCTCCCATGCGTTCGTTTCCAAAGTCCACGGCCTTAGGGCAAATACAGTTTGCACATAATGAACACAGGGGTGGCAGACATTGAATTCCTAAGCATAGGCCACATATTACTACTACAGGAATTAGGATAATGGTGAACAGTCTCCAGCCCCAGTTCTTAACGGTGTTCCAGAACCAACCACCAAGCGACCATTCTTCCTGATCCTGGTGGACTTCTGAAGAGAGTCTGTGAAGATGTTCGATGGCTTTGTACACTGAGGGCGAGTTGTCCGGTATGTATGTACAGCAGCTGGACCCAATAATGCGGCATGCTCCACCACGGTCCTCAAGAACCACATCTAGGACAAGGCGGTTCTGCAGGGCCACCAAGCGGACCGCTTGGAGCTCGGCGGTGTTGTTGGCAAAGATACCAGCTGTGATGTTCATTGTTGTCTCAACTGCCTGAGTCAAATGTCGGATGGCACGGCTGTTTGCCATCGGGCCCCAAAGAGGAACAAGTCCCTTCATAGCATCGAGGAACTGCGCTCCTGTTGAGTCGGCTTGCTCAATGTCCTTGGCTCGTTTTTGCCTATGATGATTCGCTGGGGCCACGTAAGTCGGAGGAAGGACGAAGGAGATGAAACAAGTGCCCCCCCCCAGCCTTTGGGGAGCCAGGTGTAGGCCTTTGTGCCGCAGACGAAATACATGTTTGGGGACGACACAAAGGAAGGTGGATCCGTGGTGTCCAAAGTTCTGGTAAATCGGCAAGCACTGCGGCCCACCAGCTGTGTCCCATGTCCTTCTATGCACATGTGGCCTGTGACGTTGATGACTGATAGGGCCACAGTCAGAGTGGCAGCCGTTCGTTTCCGCAGGTAGGAGAAGGTGGGTCTGGTTGGGTTGTTGAACACCTGCATTTCAATTCGTTCTTTAGCAGGGATGTCCATGTGGATGGAGTCGTTGGAGGTCTGTGGGCAGAAGTGTGTCTTTGTTTTGTTTCGCCGGACCCCGTGGGAGAAAGGCGTTACGGTTTTGCTGGAGGTGGCATTGTCCTTATAGCTTTCTTGCAGGAGGATCAGCCAAGCAAGGCAGGAGCCATGAACCGAGAAGGGTGAGGGGATGAATGGTATCGAGTGTCCAGTGGCGTGGGGTAGCAACCCACAGATCCAGCAGTTGGTGGCATTGGTGGCAAGATTGTGCTGGTGGAGGAGCTGTACGAAAGAGTTATTCCAAAACTCCTTTCGCCTCTCTCTGAGTTGAGGGGAGAGCGAAATCAGATAATGTTCCTTCATGGTGGTAGGCTGAGCAGTGGTCAGGAATGTTTCGTGAGCAGGTGCATTTTCTTCCACAATCCAGAGTGTGGTCATGAGGAGAAAGCAAAAAAGGATTGCGATGAAGAGTGCAATTGTCTTTGAGCTGTGGAGTCTGTCTGTTCTTGGGTTTCTGTAATGGGTATTTCCTGTTGTCTCCATCATCTTCTTATTTGGCGCTTCCATCATCTTCTTATCTGGCGCTTCCATCATCTTCATTTTCAAGGTGCTCGGTAGTGGGCAGAACCACAGACTTAGTTTAGCTTCTCTCCAGGCAACCCTTGATTGCTTTGGGTCACCGTTTTGAGATTCAACTTAGTTTGTGGTCTACTTAGCCGAAGCTCCCTCCTTTCGACGCAGGAAATACCCTTCTCTGGATGGCACAGTGGGATCAGAGAATTTTGAAAGTTCAAGTGCTTCGGTATCAGGATAGCAGGTTAGTGACGGTCGGTCCTTGTTCAGGAGCTCTTCTTGGTCGCCGATGTTTTCTGTCGTGGCCAGGGTCGGGGAGACCTTCTTACAGTGGTGCGCGTGCAGCCAATGCCTTTTCCCCTCCACACGAAGAGCCGTCCGGGTGGTGATTAACACTTGCCAGGGGCCCGTCCACCGGGGTTCCAAACTCTTCGTCCGCTGAAAGTTTCGGATCAGCACGAAATCCCCGGGTTGGATGGCGTGACCCGGACCCCTGGAAGCATCGGGGATGGCCTGCTGCACCTGCTGATGAATGACAGACAGAGTTTCAGTCAATTTATACAGATAATCAGACATTAGGACGTCCGGGACGTCATGAATGGAAGTTGGCTTTGGTGCAGACCAGATACTCATGGGTCGGCCGAAAACAACTTCATAAGGGGTTAAGTGATGTCTGGTGGGGGTGGAACGCATCGATAGCAATGCTAGTGGGAGGGCGTCTGGCCATTTCAGACCCGTGGTAGCTACTATCTTGGCCAGTTTAAGTTTTAGTGTGGCATTGTGTCGCTCAACAAGTCCAGCGGACTGGGGGTGAAAGACTGCATGAAATTTCTGCTTGATGCCCAACCCCTTTAAGATGAACTGGATGACTTCGGCTATGAAGTGGGGGCCATTATCGCTCCATAAAATACGACAAAGGCCGTAACGGGGGAAAAACTCTTTTAACAGTACTTTTGCGGTGGCCATAGCAGTGTTGTCACGGGTTGGGTATGCTTCCACCCATTTGCTAAAGGCGCACACCACGACAAGTACATATTTCAGGCCTTGGCACCTATCTAGCTGGATGTAGTCCATTTGCAGGACCTCAAATGGGTGGTTTGGGACCCCAAATCCTCCCCGGGGCACTACAGTTCCTTTCCCGGGGTTGTGTTGCAGGCATATCAAGCATTGTTGGACCAGACGTTTGGCGGAATCTGTGATTTTATCATTGTGCCAAACCCTGGAGACAAGTTCAATCATGGGGGCTGATCCTATGTGGGCAGGGGAATGTGCCATAGCCAGTATGGGAATCAGGTACGAATCGGGTAGCAACCATTTGTTTGTGTCTTTTGTCCGCCAGCAGCCTTCATCATATTTTAATCCCACCCGTGTCCATTCAGTCAACTCGTGTTGTGTGCTAGCCGTTTGAATGTCTCTAATAGTGTCTCTAGCGTCAGTCCATTTTTCTGCTTGTGACCTGGTCACGTACATATGTGTTGTCGTCCTATTTTCAGCTGTCGTTCGGGCAGTGATGTCGGCTAGCGCATTTCCCTGCCCAATGATGTCTGTCACCTTTTTGTGTGCCTGGCATTTGACGACTGCAAGCTTGTTGGGGAGAAGGACGGCCTCGATCAAGGCGGAGACTAGATCCCCGTGCAAAATGGGGGTGCCGTGTGAGGTCAAGAATCCCCTTTCCCTCCAAAGGAGCCCAAAATGGTGAACCACCCCAAAGGCATACTGGCTGTCGGTGTAAATGTTCGCTGTAGTTCCTGTTGCCAGGATGCAGGCTCGGGTCAGGGCAATCAGTTCCGCTGCCTGGGCAGATCGTTGCGTGATACGGGCTGTCTCAACTACAGTTCGGGCCGTGGTGACTGCATAGGCAGCGGAAGTGGTGCCATCGGGGAGTTTGATGCAAGAACCGTCCACCCACAGCTCTCCGTCAGCGTCAGAGAAAGCCGTGTCTCTGAGGTCAACCCTACTTCTAGTCTGTTCGTCCGTAAGAGTCACACAGTCATGTACAGGGTGCACGTTGGGATCGTTCTCTGGCAAGGGTAACAGAGTTGCCGGGTTCAGTGTGGTGCATCTTTTCAGGGCGATATGGGGTGCAAGCAAAGTCAGTTTGTATCCAGTCAGTCGTGCACTCGTCAGGTGTTGCGTCTTGGTTTGGTTCAGGAGGGTGTCGACTGCATGGGGTACCAGTACCGTGAGGGAATTCGAAAGCACGATCCCCTCACTCTGTCGGATAGAGATCGCAGCAGCAGCTACGGCTCGAAGGCAGGCAGGCAGGGCTCTGGCTACAGGGTCAAGAGTGGCAGAGAAGTAAGCGCACGGTCGTTGCTTAGGGCCAATGGCCTGGGTCAGGACATATAAAGCGCACCCCTCCCTTTCGTGAGTGTAAAGGGAGAAGGGCTTTTTGTAATCAGGGGTACCTAGGACGGGGGCTGAACAAAGGGCATCTCGTAGTTCCGTGAAGGAGGTTTGGCACTCAGGGGTCCAAGGGAGTGGGAAAGGGACGTCTTTACCTAGCAGAGAAAGCAGCGGTTTCACAACGAGGCTAAAGTTTGGTAACCACTGTCGGCAGAAGGAGGTGAGGCCTAATAGGGAGCGGACCTGCTTCTGGGTCTTAGGGACAGGAGTATCTAGAATGGTTTGGATTCGATCAGGAGTGAGTTTTCTTCCTTCTTTGGACAAAAGGTGGCCTAGGTAAGTGACCTGGGGTTGGCAGAATTGCAACTTCTTCTTGGAGACCTTGTGGCCATTTTCCGCAAGGAAGTGCAGGAGTTGAATGGTGGCTGTGACTGCTAATGGAGCGGTGTCGGCGGCTAAGAGGATGTCATCGACATATTGCACTAATACCACTCCGTCGGGTAACTGGACTTGATCCAGTTGTCTCTTGAGGGCCTGGCTATAGATGCTAGGGCTTTCTGTGTAGCCCTGGGGTGCTCGGCAGAACCTATATGAGCGGTTTTTTAGGGTGAAGCCGAAGAGGTATCGGCTGTCTGGGTGGATGGGGATGGAAAAGAATGCGTTTTTGAGGTCAATGACAGTGAAGGTGGTGGCAGTAGAAGGAATCAAAGTCAGGATGGTGGTGATGTCCGAGACCACAGGGTACTGGGGTACCACCACTTTGTTGATCTCTCGAAGGTCAATGATAAAACGGTATGCTTTCTCATCTCCCTCTCCCTGTTTCTTGATGATGGGCAAGATAGGGCTGTTGCAAACGTTGCTAACTACTTCCTCTACCACTGCTGCGTCGACTAGCGACTGAATAATCTTTACCAATGCCTTCTCGCCCTCGGGCGATATCCGATATTGTGGAAGTTTTGGGAGAGTTGCGTCTGGTCGGACAGTAATGTGCACTGGGTCGATCAACATGCGCCCTACGTCCGAATCCGCCTTGGCCCACAGATACGGGGGCAGAGTGTCAAGCAGGGATGTGTCAGCGTCGGTGATGGAAAACATGCGTCGGGGAGGGCAATGCCTAAGCAGGACAGGGTTGTCGTAAAGGAAAACTCGAACTCCGTCTTGAGAACATCTGATCGTCGCTCGGAAGTGTTTCAATAGGTCAAGTCCCATAATGGCGTTAGGGCTATTGGAGGAAAGCAAAAACGTGGTGTCAGTGGTGTTGTTTTCTACGTCAAAGAGGATCGGGGCGGACAAAGGGTTAGTGGAGGGCGTTCCATCGAAACCTGTCGATGTTATAAGTGAGCCAGACAAGGGTGCCCCCGGAATCAGTCGTTTAGATAACGCACTCCGTGTTGCGCCAGTGTCTACCAGAAATGGAGACTTGGTACCCAGGACCTTAGCAGTGACGTAAGGGCCTTGCTGGTCAACATAGAGCTCGACTGGATCCCTCCCTTGCCCTTGGCAGTCCTATGCAAAGTTGTGGGTGTCATCATAGTCAGATTGCTGGTATTGGTTCTATCTGGGTCGATCAAATGTATTTGGTCTGCCTGATCTGTCGTTAGTCGTGTCATTTGGGGGCCCTCGCTGTTGTCCCTTATTTCTCGGCCCATTTGCTATGTCCTTGGGGTCTTTGTTTCTGATCATGTCCAGAAGAACTGGGCACTGGGATTTCCAATGGCCAGTTCCTTTACAGAAAGCACACTGGTCCTCTCTAATGTCTGTACGTCCACTGTGGGGAGTCGAGGTACGGTCCTGGGACTTAGGGGCGTTCGTCTGATAGTTCCCCGGTATTGGTCTCGTCCTATAGTCACCCCTTGCAGCTGGGCCATCATCACCCTCTCTTTCAAGTCCTTCTTCTTTCTCTCTGTTGCCCTATCATTTTCATTTTTCTGATGTTCATAATATTGGGCCATCTGGAGGATAGCCGTAGGTTTGGAGGCTGCCCAACTACTCTCGCTAGCCTGCAGTTTCTGGGAGACCTCGGATGACAGACCCTTAACATAATTCTGAACAAACAGATGGTGTCCGGTTGCAGTGGTCATGTCCTGGCCGCTGTAATCGGAGAACACCGTTTCGAACCGGGAGAAGTATTCCGATACATCCTCCTGGGGTTTCTGGCGACAGGCCGTTACTATCGACCAGTCCACTTTCTTTTCTGGAATCAGGGTTTTTAATTTCTGTACGATTTTATCTGGGAGGTCTAAAATGGATTTCAAAGGCTTTTGTCCCGGTCCTCGTTGTTTATCAATTTCCTCGAGTTGTGTCCAGGTATGTCCGAGCAGCTCATGGTGGTCGACTTTCCGGATTTGCTTCCACACATCAGCTGGTAGACATAACCCGAAAAACAAGTCGATGTCAGCCAGGGTCATAATCGTTGAACCTAGGGCTGTACCCAATTCAGTATAGAAGGCAGTGGGGTTTTTACGTAGGTCAGGTAGAGATTTTCGGAATGTCAAAATCTCTTGTCGGTCCCATGGCTGGTAGACCCAGTTGTACACTACTCTTCCTTTTGCATCTTGGTGGTTTGCATCATCGTGAGTCCCTGCACCTCGTGGAGGAACCCAGTAAGGGGCAGCCTCTTGTATTGGCATCATGGCGCTAGGTTGCTCAGTTTGTGGTTCGGTCGCCACGGATGCCGTGGGTTTAGTTCCCGATTCTCGTTCAGTGAGGTGGCGGAAAACCTCAAGCGTACGCGTAAGGAGGTCCGTCACATCACACTCGCCCTCATCCCCGATATCGACCTTCCGGTACAGAGTCGCTAGGCTCTCGGGACCTTGGTCTCGATATCGGTCCTCGTATGCGTTCAAGACATGGTAACACAGTCGTACAGTAAAGTGTCGTCTGTGACTCCCTGTATATGATTTAAACATATCCGTGATGTACTCTTCACCTTCCTTCCGTTCTACCAGTGTTCTTACTATCTTGTCGATCCCTGTTCACTCATCTTTGCTTAGTCTGTTTATTCTTGCGGAACCGGCCCCTCGGGTCTCAGGGTCACCTAACGTTGTCGTTTGCGGAGTATTTGGTACAAGGGGTTCGGCCGGCACAGAGACCATGGGGGCCGAAGCTGTGGCACTACCCTCATTTGCACCTGGGGGTGGTGGGTGTTGTGCTAAGGGTTGGGAAGGGGCATATGGAGGGGGCATGTAGATGGTCGGAGGGCCTAACAGCAGATCATCGCTCGCTCGTTTTTGTCTCGAGGATAAATCAGGGTAGAGCATGGAGGGCGTTCTAACCGGGCACTGGCTTGATGTTTCCATTTCTAGTTTCTGTTTGGCTTTCTCTCTTTCCTTTATCTCTCCTTCTAGTTTCTGAGCAGCTAGGTGGGCTGCTTTTCGCAGCTCTTTTTCCAACCTACTCTCAATTTTCCTTTTACGTTGTTCAGTTTCTTTGCGCCACATGCCGAAACTATCAAGCATAGCGGGTGTTGTCTTATTATTACCTAGGGCTGTTTCTAGCGCGTTTATTTTGTCATCATCGAAGGATCCTATCAGTGGCCACTGACTTTCTCCATTCTTTTTCGTATATTTATGCCACAGTTTGTTATAGGCTATAGCGATCAATCCATGCTTCATGAACATGTCCTTATTAGGGGTGCCTTCCGGTGGAGCCGGATGGTTCATCTCTAATAAGCGGTCCGGGCTAAACAGGCTACCGATCAGTGGGGAGAAGACAGACATGACGGCTCGCAACGAGGGACAAAAAGTCAGCACTGCCTATCTTATCACTGTGTGCAAAGACTAGACAGAATATTTCTATTCTACGTTGTGTGCAGGCAGTGAATACCTCATGAACCAATATAAAATAAAAAAACAATTCAGTGGGGAGAATAAGTAGGCTCGCAAAGGTCTGCTTCACCTACCCTTTCACTATCTGTAAAAAGGGGGGGGAGAGGGGCTCTTTCCTGTTTGCAGACAGAGAATCTCCAGAAAAACAGTCTGTGAACAATAGTTCAGTTTCAAGTAATTAATCAGTGGGGGAGAAAGATAGACACGACAGTTGTATTACCTATCCTCCACCATTTGCAAAGGGAGAGCCTGTTGTTTCTCCGTTTGCAGACAGAGGATCTCCAAATAAATTAACAAAAGAGTAATACTAGTATTTTCTAGACAATTCAAATGACCATTTCGTAATCCGTCGTGTTTGCATGACCTTACCCGGACCGCATGGACAGTTTCTTGTCTTCCGAATCCAGAGCCCGATCGTCCTCTTTTCCTCGTATTCCTCGGGCACTCCTGATGGTTCCCAGTCAGGACCGTAGATCACTCGAGAGAGGTCTGTTCGGAACCAGTGAAGTTCGGATGATCGGCTGTCAGACGAGGGTCTATCGGACAGGCGTGCTCCCGATCGTTGCAGTCGTTCACTCTGTCGTCAGGACCTCTCCCACTGGATCCACGAGTCACTGATGGGCCCCACGTTTGGGACGCCAATTGATAAAGGTCAGGCTACCAACCGAATTAAAAGATCCTTAAGTATTGCCCGGCGGTGTCGCCTCTTAAACCCACAAGATATTAACCAATGAAGAGGCAGGCGCTGGAGACTGGAAGGCAGGAAACAAGGGTTTTTATTCTCTCCGGAGGAGAACACATCAGTTCGGACAGCAAGTATCGTCACGAGGTGCTCTAACCGCATCTCTGAGGCCTGGCCTCTTATACACAGGTTTATTGCTTTATTACATACAACACATTCTTGGCAATGCTTTGATGTACGGAAAGACATTCTCGGAACCCCCGCTCCAAGCCCGTTCCCACACACATATACAGCAGAAGTCCCCACCCCGGTCACAACAGGTGATGATTATCGCGCAGCTGGACATTCCGCCGATTCACGGAATGTGGGGGGTTTGATCGGCTCTCATAGGGTGGGGGCTTTGATCAACTCGAGGGTCCTTTAATGAGGGAAACTTCCTACTGTACGGGGGGGCAATAAACAGTATCCGCAGAACTTAGGTGGTGGCCTGGGAACGAGGAAGACAAACGGGCACACAGGAAAAGGGGGTTTGCATCAAAGGGCCTGGGACCATGAAAGGAATGAAGGGAAGTGTCGCGCTGGGAACAGGATGGGGGTCCGAGGCAGAGCCGCGCTGAAGAGGGGTTTATGACCCAAGACCTGTGAGAGCGGAGGGGAGTTGTCAGCGCGCAGGGGGGTTGCCTGCGAGGTCAGGAGAGAGAGAGAGAGACGCTGGCTATCGGCGAGTGGCAGGGAGGCCATGGTGCACAAAATGGCTGCCGCTTACGCGCACGAATGGGCCCAAGGAGAGCAAGATGGTGCCGATAATGTTGACATTTTTAGTCTAACCTTTAACAATTAAGCAAGCTATTGCCCAGAGTCGCAGAGTGTGAACCCGTGAAATGAGTAGGCACCGGAGCGAGAATTGTCGAGTCCATGGACATTTTAGGATTCAAGACCCCACTGAGCCAGGAATTGAACCCTGTCCATGGACTCGACAATTCTCGCTCCGGTGCCTACTCGCTTAATCTCCACAACGGCCCCTCGCGGTGGGATGCCTGGCTTTCACCTTGCGGATACCCTGCCGGGGTTATCTCACAGGGGAATACCAGGAAGGGTTCCCTAAGCAAGCGCTTAGAAACCGCTCGGTGATTTGCGCTATATAAATTCCTGTACATTTACATTTACATTTACTGGTATGTCCTCTGCCATGGCGAAACCAAGACCATGACCAGTGCACCCGGCAGCATCGCAGGCTCCCGCAGTCTCAGGCCTACACTGTGGTCCAGCTGGGCACACAAAACCTGAGCAGTCCAGACCGCCGGGACGTGGCATCATCGCAGGCTGCACACTTGCTCAGCACTTACAGTGCCCCTACCTCAGTGCACCGTAAGTCACCGCCCGTGGCGGTGTGCCTGCGCTGGCTGCAGTGTATCCGGTGCCACCAAGTCAGTGCGCCGCTAGTCATGGACCCTCTATGATTGGGCATCGTGGTGTGGACGCCATCAGTTCATCTCCGGGCCTGCGGAATCTGATGTCGCAGGCGCCTGGGCCCCCATGCCTACATGCACACCACGCGGATACACCCCGAGAGGGGTTGGAAATGTTGGGGCGATGCTGGGTCGAGGCATACCAAGACTGCTTGCCTCCTTGTCCGAATTCCCCTTTGGTTAAAGGAGATTTTCAGCAATTGCCTCCTTTCCTGGAGCATCTCCGTGCAGGAGCAGAGAGTATGGATGATGTCACACTGGCCAATTTTGCACACGCTGCAGGATGAAAAAGTTGCCTCCCTTTTCCAAGGTGGAAGATGCTGGGTGCATGAAATCACCCCAAGACGCAGCTTTAAGAATTAACATGCTTTCGGATAGCTCAGATTGAAGTATTTTTGGGGGGCTAAGATCTTAAAGGAATGTAAAGTCATCCAGGCATGCGATTTTGCTGAAAAAGCTGCTTTGTCCTCCACCAGTGATTGTTTTTTTCAATGATTTCCAGACTAGTTTCTTCAGAGTTGGATGGTGGTACTGAATGTTCCATAGGGGCAGGAGGCCTGTGACTGCCAGTGCCTCCTGAAGATAGCTTCTTGCCGGAGAAATCTCCCACTGTTGGAGATCTCGCCATAAAAGTTGATTTAAAGTATTGGGGGCTGATGCTCTGATTTTGTTGCAGCAATTTATGTATTTTCCTGAGTTCTACCTTATCCCCTGATTTTAAATTCCAACAACTTGCACTTTAAATTGGAAAAACCACCGCTCTTTGCAGGTCCTTGCCCTTTCTCTCTGCCTTCTTGACGTCGACTTTGGCGGCCATCTTGGGGGTGAGTGGGACGCCTCCCCTTACACGGTCTAGTCGTCACAAGGACGCTAGACCTCTTACAAAAGGCGGGCAAACCAGGTAAACTACCTTGTTCATTTCGAGGGGGCAGTGGTTGCAGGGAGGACGCGCTGCTGTGAATTAAGTGTGCTGCACGTCTGTGCAATTTACAAGCGATTTTCGCGAGTAATTTTTTTTCATAACCAATTTTATTATGAGTTCAAGCAAAGCTCAACACAGCCCTCCACAGTCAGGAGGAGACTGTCAACAACAGATAGAAAGAGACACATCATTAGTACAGCATCGAACCCAGCGTTATATAGTGAATGACAGCGAACTACCCCACCCACCCAACCCCAAAAACACCAACCAGCCCCGCCCGCAGCTACCCACCCCTTATCCCACCCTAACCCAGAGCACGTGATCACAGTCCAGCAACATGGTATAACCTACAAAGGTGGAGCCGGCCAGCAGCCTAGAGTGCGGGATCCACATCCAGCTGTAATGCATCATCAATGTCCACGGGGGGGTCAAGGAGCAGGCCCCGGTATTCCGCCCACCGTTTCCAGATTTTGTAGTGTTTGCGGGGACATCCCCGGGCTTCAAAAACGGGCTGCTCTAGTCCCATGAGGAAGTCCAGGCCCGCCCTCCAAGCCCCGATTGGGGGGGCGCGCTCGCTCTTCCAGGCCTGTGCCAGGTCTCTCTTCGCCACCACCAGCCCCAGCAACAGCAAATGGCGTTTGTAAATATTGCCCCTAACGTTCTCCAGAACATGAAGAAGGCCCAGCCTGGGGGTACGGGGCAGGTCCCAACCCAACACCTCTGACAGGCAGTCCCAAACCCCAGCCCAGAATCGAGTCAGTCTCTCACAGGACCATACCGTATGAAACAGGGTGCCCTCTTCAGAACCACACCTCAGGCATTCCGGAGTCGCAACAAGGCCCGCCCGCCATAGGCGGTGTCTAGTATAATAAGCCCGGTGGAGGTATTTGAACTGGATGAAGCGAAGGCGGATGGCTATAGCAGCACCACGGGGAGATTCCAAGGCCTCACGCCAGTCGTCATCATCCAATGGACCAACATCACCCTCCCAAGAGGCTCTCAGCGCCGCGAGTGAAGGGGAACAGTGGGTGACCAGAGAGCGATATATCTGCGAGACCTTCTTGTCACCTAGGTCTCCCATAAACAGCTTAGCCTCGATAGGACTAAAATCAGGGAGCTGTTCCAGGCCCACCAGGCTAGGAGTAAGAGCGTGGCGAAATTGAAGGTAGCGGAAAAACTGGGTCTTGGGCATGCTAAATTCGGAGCTAAGATCCCGAAAGGACTTTAGAGTAGTACCCGAGAGGACATGACCTAGGGACGAGATCCCAATTGCATCCCAGCCGTCAAATCCGGACAGAGACGCCAGTGCCGGTAACAGGCCATTGCGCCACAACGGGGTTTCAGCTGTAAGCCGACCCCACCAACCCACCCGGTGCAGGGCCCGCCGCCAGACAGCGAAGACCACTTGGGTGACTTGCGGAAGCAGTCGCCTTCGCCGAGCCGAGTACAGCAGGGTGTGAAGGGAGGCGCCACCCATCAGTGAGTGCTCAAGGGCATAAGCCGGATCACTACGGTCCCCATACCACCACTCGTTAAGCACAAGGAGATGGGAGGCCTGATAGTAAGACAACATATCCGCGGCCGCCAAACCGCCGCAGTAGGTAGAGAGGAAGCATGTGCGCAGCGCTACCCTGGCGGCACCGCCAGCCCACAGAAACCGGCCCAGCACAGAATTAACAGTACGGAACCACTGCGGATCAACCTGGAAGGGATGGTTCTGCAGTTGATATAATAGACGGGGCAAAGCCACCATCTTGAAGATGGCCGACCGGCCGTAGATATTAAGAGGCATGCGCGTCCATGTCTTGACGTCCAGTTGGACCCGATCCCATACCGGCAGGATGTTCCGGTCCCATGCCACTGCAGGCGAGGCAGAGAGGAAGACACCCAGGTACTTCACACCCTCCACAGCCATCTGAAGGGATGCAGCCCAAGGGCAGGCCACTGCGGCACCCCCCAGCACCCACATGGTCGATTTGCGCGGGTTAAGGAAGAGCCCCGATGCCCGACCAAACTCCTGCATCAATTCCAGGACACGAGGACCCGTACGCTGCAGGTTAGTCATGAAAAATAGCACATCATCCGCGTATAGAGCTATGCGGTCTGAATGATCCGCGCCCCAGACGAAGCCACGGTGGAGCTCATCGCGGCGCACCCTGGCGGCCAGCGGCTCCATGGCCAGCGCGAAAAGGTAAGGGGAGAGCGGACACCCCTGACGCGTGCCTCTGGACACTGGAAAACGAGCCGACGCCGTCCCCGAGATACGCACCGAGGCCGTGATCTCAGTGTAGAGCAGCCTGACATAGGAAAGGAAGATCGGGCCCATGTTCAGCAGCGGCAACAGAGCAAAAAGAAAGGTCCAGCTGACCGAATCGAAGGCACTATCAATATCAGCCAGCAGGAGCGCCGCCGGGTCCTCCGAAGACTCAATCGCTTGTATCGCGGCCTGCGCCCGTCGTATATTGTGTCTCGTCGCCCTGCGCGGCATAAAACCCGCCTGATCTGGGTGGACAAGGGCTGAAATGTGTGGAAGTAAGCGGTTTGCCAGCGCCTTTGCCAGGAGCTTGGCCTCGAAGTTGATGAGGGATATGGGGCGATAGGAGTCATGGCGATCAGGGGGCCTACCTGGCTTCAAAAATACCACTATTTCGGCATGACGCCAGTCCGGTGGGAGGCGGCCATGCTCTCGTGCCTGTTCCAGGGCCCGCAAGTAGTGCGGCCCGAGCTGTAGATGGAACTTCTTATAAAATTCGCTGGGGAATCCGCTCGGCCCCGGCGCCTTGCCTACATTTAACTGACCCAGTGCATCACCCAGCTCCTCAGCCGACAGGGGAAGGTCCAGGGCCTCGCGCACCTCATCAGAGACAGCAGATGGGGGAACCGAGGCAATATAATCCGCGATAATGGCAGGGGAGAGAGTCTCCCAAGAGGCATACTGGTGCCCATAATAGCGCGCAAAACTCGTTGCAAGAGTTGCCGGATCCGTGATCGCCACTCCTGCACCATCAACAAGGCCCGGCAGTGTAAGAGGCTGCAGGTTCTGTTGGCACAGCCTATGGAGCATGGTGCAAGACTTGTCGCCCCACTGGTAAACCCTGCTACGGGTGGCCAACCACGCCTGACGAGCCTCGTCCAACAGGATCGAGGAATAGGACTGTTGCGCCTGTAGGAGTAGCCGCAGTGCCATATCATCGGGCGCCTCGCTGTGCCGAGCCTCGAGTTCCTCCACCCGCTCTGCGGCCGCAGCAATGCCTCCCAGCCGAGTCCGGCGAGCAGACGCACACCAAGCAATATCTACGCCCCGCAGGGTGGGTTTCATAGCCTCCCAGACTGTCACCGCATCTATCCCTCCGGTAAGGTTGTCTTGCCAATAATGGGCGATCGCGCTACGCAGATGCTGGGTATAATCAGGGCGCTGCAGATGCCACGCGGACATTCGCCATCTGAAAGGGGAACGTGCTTTGCACAAGTCAATTTGTACTGCCACAGGGGAATGATCAGAGAGCCCGCGAGGCCGAATCGCTGCCCCCTTCACCCTGTCAAGGAAAGCCCTCGGGACAAACACACAATCCAAACGCGACAGGGAGCCATGGACAGCCGAGACAAAGGTGTACTCTCGCCGCTCTGCATGTAGATGTCTCCACACATCCACCCAACCCAGACCATCAACCATAGCCCCCAACCGTGTAGGGGAGGACACAAGTGCCACTCCAGGCCTCCTCTGCCGGTCCAAAGCCACATCCATCACATCATTCCAGTCTCCGCCAATCACAGCCATGGAGCGGGGGAACTCAGCCCATAAGGCAAACAAACGTTCAGCTAAGGCCCATTGCAAGGGGGGGGGGGCATACACACAGCCAAACACAACCGGCTCCACACCGACCTTCCCCTGTATAAAGACAAAACGTCCCTGGGGGTCGAGCCACTGACGCTCATGTACATACGCCAGCCGTCTATGAATAAGAATGGCCACACCCCTGGAGCCCCTGGTAAATCCGGCATGGAACACTTGATGGAAGCCAAAGCGCTGCAAACTCAGGGCTTTCGTACCTAGCATGTGCGTCTCTTGAAGAAGGAGCACATCTGCCAAGTCCCTCTTAGCCCAGCGAAGCACCGCTCCCCGTTTAATCTTGTCCAATAGTCCCCGTACATTCCAGCTAAGAACACGCATGGAAGCGCCATTGGGCGCTAAGTGAGGAACATCAACCATGATCACAATGCTCCCAGCCCCACACTCCCCGACCCCCGGCCCATGCCCCAGACCCCACAGTTGCAAAATACATAGAGACCACGTGCCCCCCCAGAACCAGAACCCCAAACCCCACAAACCCCGAAGCCCCAAACCCCACTACCCCACCAATCCCGACCCAACCCACAAGCAACCAAACACCCCAGTTCCCCCCACCCCCACCCCCATACCTCAAGGAACAATGAAGTATCTGTCGCGGTATACGGTACTTCAGGCCCAGAACACAGCGCCTAAAGCCAGCCATACCAATGGATCCCAACTAGTCCCCCCCCGAACTAATCAGACACACTCCCAGAACCACCCCCCAGTCCCAACAGGAGGAGGCAGCCCAAAGTACGTGCCCCGAACCCCAACAAACATACAGTAGAGTCATAAGCAAAGCACCACAAGAAAGTTACAGACCATGAAGGCCCCGGCATTCGCCAAGAAGAGGTCAATACTGCACCAGCCAATGTGTGTCCCACCGACCACAGCTCAGCCCCTGCCAGGTATAGTCACATAGAGAAGGCAACCAGCAGACAGTCCCCATGAAGGGCGATCAGGAGCCTCTATCAGATTGATCCGTATCAGGCTGTGTCCCCCCCAAAAGGGGGTCCCGGGACAGGGACCTCCGCCGGGAGCGGGACTTGCGATGACGTTTCCCTTTGCCAGGCGGGTTGCTCCTGTCTTGAGACGAGCCACGCGATGATCCAGAGTGCAGCCCCGGTTGGACGTGAGGTCGGATCCTGACCGTCTCATCGGTCCAGTTGAAGACGGCCTCCGGCGTATCAAAGAAGAGGGTCTTGGAGTTGTAGATCACCCGGAGGCGGGCCGGGTAGAGCAGCGAGTATTGAATTTTCAGGCCACGCAGCTTGGCCTTGGCATCCAGGAAGGAGTGCCTCTGTTGGTGGACCAGTTTGGTATAGTCCGGGAATATCATTATTTTATGATTGTCGTACAGCAGGGTGTCCTTTAGCCTCGCTTCCCGGAGAATGACGTCCCTGTCGTGGAAGTTGAGGAGCCTGGCGATGATCGGGCGAGGCCGTTCCCCGGCCGGTGGCTTCTGCGTCAGGGCGCGGTGGGCACGCTCCACTATGAAGCATCGCGACAGGGAGTCCGGTGGTAGCCAGCTCTCCAGCCACCGGGTCAGAAAAGCGTCCATAGGCCCATTCTCGCAGTCCTCCGGAAAGCCAACGAAGCGCAGGTTGTTCCGCCTCGCCCGCCCCTCGGCATCCTCCACACGATGCGCCAGGCCCCGTTGGATCTGTTCCATGTCGGCAATCTTCTTCTTAAGGGCACCAACATCTCCCTCCACTGCCGTGACCCTGGTCTCAGTTTCAGTAATGCGGGCGACTGCATTGCGAAGATCTTGACGCAGCAGCATCACATCGGCCCCCACCGCGCCAATTTTCGCATCCAGCATGTCGCAGGACTGTGTAATGGCCGTCATCAACGCCGCGTTGTCCGGTCCAGCAGGATGACCCCCACCAGCCGCCCCGGCTCCTCCACCATGGCCAGTGAACTTGTCTATGGGTCCTGTCTTAGTGGCGGCCGAGCCCCTCGTCATGGCGGCCGCTCAGACGGCAGAGCAGTGACACGCACCTGTATCAGGGCCGCTTCTCGCGATAGTCCACCAACTAGGCCCCAGCCGAGGCGTCCTGAACACACCAGGCCGCTCGCGAGTCCCTCGCCACCAGCCCACAGACCGGGTACACCCCAGGCAATGCCGCCCCGCCAAGGTGTATGAAGACGTCTTCGCGCCCACCGGCACTCCTGGCACGGCGCAGATATGGGCCACTCAAGTTCAAGCCACAAGTTCTCCAACCGCCGCCCCAGGTACCACCGGAGCAGGATAGGGCAATTCTCTGGGCCAGGCGCCTGTTTGACCCCTCAGTTCCCGGGGGGCCCCGCTGTGTCCACTCACCAGGGCAATGGATCCGGGCCGGTGACTCCGGGCGGGGACCACCAAACTAGAGGTCCCGGCTTCACCAAGGCCAGGTAGGCCGCGGATCTTCCGACACCCCCTCCAGTCGCAGGCCCTACCGCGAATATGGCGAGGAAGGGCAGGGGATCCCTCTGTAGGTCGTCAGGAGCAGGCAGCCCCGGATCGTGGCCTGCACAGGCTGTGAAAATCAAGGTCCCGGCCGCGCTCGGGCCACCAGGCCGCCCCTGCCGCTCTGGTCCCTTCGCCGCGTCCACACCACCAGCAGGACCAGCCAAGCCCTGGGAGGATAAGCACTGGCCAAATGTCCGATGTCTGCAGCGTCCCCCTCCGGCACCGCTCCTCGCAACAGCCCCCACAGCACTAGTCAACAAAAATGAAGGATGTAGCTCTCACCGGCAGCGGAGCGCCGCCGCCAGTCCCAGTGGAGGGTAATGCGCCGCCAGCGGTGGGGGGCGCCGCGCCCCCGGAAGGCGAAGGGTGCAGTGGACAGCAGCAGCAGAGTGTCTGAGCACCAGCGTGGATGACCTCAGGCGGGGGTCGCCAAACTCGAGGCCCCGGCTCCGGCAAGGCCAGGTAGGCCGCAGCCCCTCCGAGGCCCCCCACCGGCCCAGGCCCCCACCGCCGGCAATATGAGGATGGGCAGGGCACTCCGCTGTGGGCCGCCGACAGCAGGCAGCCCCGGAACGCGGCCAGGGAGCGGCAGCGCCGGCTCCGGGTCAGGTCCTCCGGTCAGGGGTGCCAAAATTGAGGCCCCGGCTCGTTCGGCGGGCACCAGGCCGCTCGCCGCACTCACTCGCCCCACTGCCGCAGACGGTCTCGGTGCGTTGTCTCCGGCACCGGACGATTCCCAGTGTCTTCCGCCACGACCACCTCGGACCGGTACACTTATCGGGGTTCAGGGGCCAGGATAATTCCAGGATAAACGGCGGGCCGGCGGGAGCTCTTAGGCAGCCACGTCCGCCATGATCGCCCGCTAAGCCACGCCCCATCGCGAGTAATTTTAATGCGCCCGTTTTTTTCTCTATTTAATTTTACCTGAGTTCTACCTTATCCCCTGATTTTAAATTCCAACAACTTGCACTTTAAATTGGAAAAAACACCGCTCTTTGCGGGTCCTTGCCCTTTCTCTCTGCCTTCTTGACGTCGACTTTGGCGGCCATCTTGGGGGTGAGTGGGACGCCTCCCCTTACACGGTCTAGTCGTCACAAGGACGCTAGACCTCTTACAAAAGGCGGCCATGCTAACGCGCAGCGGGCACGCCGTCAGTCCGCCGGAGTTACGCCAGAGTTCAGCCCGTCTGTGCCCGTCCGGGCCCAGACGGGCTTAGGGCCAGACACGCTGGTTCTTTGCCCTAGGGTCAGTATGACATATACAAGAAATGACTTGCTATCACTACGCCCGGAGGAGGGATCTTGCAAGGCCACCCATACAAGTGAGCTTCCTTTTGTGACGTGTAGGCATAGCATGAAGGATCAGAGAGCTGTGAGAAATAAGGTACTACCTTCGGCTTTGCTGAATTGTAGATCCCTCCCCAGCCAGTCAACCGAAATTAATTGTCTTATACAAGATCACGATTTGGATGTCTTGTTTTTAACAGAAACCTGAACCACGTCCACTTCGGGCCCAGATATGGTGCAAGCACTCCCCCCTGGCTATCTTATCTATCATCTAGATAGACCTTCTGGGAGAGGAGGTGGTATTGGGATAATTTATAGGGACACGCTGGTCTGTAGAGCCCAGGATGGGGGGGTACGTGAGTGTGAGAGCTGTCACTTCTCAATACGTATATCAGCCACGACCTCCATGTCAGGCCTCTTGGTGTATCGCCCACCGGGGGGGGGCAGGCATTTTTTCCTGGTCATGGTGGAAACTGCTACGCTCCTGGCATCATCGACAGCGAATTTTGTCGTACTAGGAGATTTTAATCTGCATTTTGATGACCCTGATGACACACTTGCTGGCGACCTGCAGGGCGACCTGAAAGCTTTGGACATCAGGCTAATTAATTCAGGGGCCACGCATCGTAAGGGTCATTTACTGGATCCGGTCTTTTCGAATATGGACCGGATTGAATCATTGACCCCTCTGGCTCTGCCATGGTCAGATCATTTTGTGGTTCCTTTTAATTGGCAGTATGAATCAACGGAGATGATGATTCCTAGAGCTTACTCGGTTGATAGAGCTTGGTCCAGGCTACCAGTAGAGCGTTGGATTACTAACTTGAATGCCACGTGCCCGCGCACGGTGGTGGATCCTGTAATTGCCGATGAGAATCTGAACAAGTGGCTAAATAGCTCCCTGGATGTTATTCTCCCAAAAAAGAGAATGCCAAAGAGGGAGAAGAGAGTGGGCTCAGCCCCTTGGTACACCCAGACGTTAAGAACCCTCAGGAAAGGCTGTAAAAAGCTAGAGAGGATTTGGAGAAAAGACTGGGGAGAAGCAAACCGGAATGAATATCGTGCTGCTATCAGAGGATATAAAGCCGCTCTACGGGATGCTAAGGCCAAGTATTTTGATGAGAGAATTGGCAACTCGGCTAGCTCCTCGAGAGAGTCTTTTAAGATCTTTAGAGACCTCTTGAAAATCCCAGAACCATCATTGAGCCATGAGAATCCTCTAAAGAAATGTGAGGAACTGGCTAACTACTTTCATATGAAAGTAGAAAACATCATAAGCTCCTTACCTCGGCCTGTCCTGGTAGTACATACAGGGGAACAGCGAGGTGAGGTACAGAACAAGCTTGACGTCTTTGGTCCAGTGACCATTGACGAAGTTAGCATGGTTCTAGGGGCCATAAAAAGTGGCTCACCCAGGGATCCCGTTCCGATGAGATACTTGAAGCAGATAGTAACTACTATTGCTGCACCAGTGACAGATCTTATCAATGCTTCGCTGGCGCAGGGAGTAGTTCCTTTGAGCTGGAAAAAGGCGGTTGTAAAGGCCCTTCTGAAAAAACCTGGTCTTGATCCATCAGACCTGGCTAATTTCAGACCGATCTCCCTGCTGCCTGGGGTTGGTAAGATCGCGGAGAGACTGGTGAACAAATGACTCTCACAATTCCTGGAATCCAACAGTTTGTTGCGGGTTTCCCAAACGGGTTTCAGGCCGGGCCAAGGCACAGACACCGCCCTTCTGGCAGTCGTTGAAGAAGCTAGGAGCATTCTGGATTCAGGAGGATCAGTGGCAGTGATCCTCCTGGACCTTAGTGCAGCTTTTGACACCGTTAACCATCAGGTGCTGCTCCAACGACTGTCAGAGGTAGGCCTAACCGGAATGGCCTTAAAGTGGCTTGGTTCGTTTTTGCATCAACGAACCTATCAAGTGTGGGAAGGGAGTGCACAATCTGCCCCCATCCCCCTTCAGTGTGGTGTGCCTCAGGGCTCCTCCCTGAGCCCCACACTGTTTAATGTTTATATGGCCCCATTGGAGGAGGTGGTGGCACCTCTGGGTATCAAAATTATCAGCTATGCTGATGATACCCAGTTGGTGGTAGCCCTTTCCCAATTGGTGGATCATCCAGATGTGTTGCACTCTTGTTTGTCCAAGGTGCACACATGGATGGGCAATTCAGCATTAAAATTGAACGGCTCTAAAACAGAGCTGATGCTGTTGGGACAAACGGGACCTTCCTTGCCGATAGGCAGCTGGCCGAGTTGTTTGGGTGACCCTCCTAGCCCTAAAAAGGAGATTAAAAGCCTGGGCGTGTGGCTTAAACAAGATTTGTCTTTCAAGACCCACGCAAAGAAAACAGCGGGAGTTTGCTTTGCACTGCTCCGATCAGCCCGTAAGATCTTACCTCTCCTCCCCCCGACGTCCAGGAAACTCCTTATTCAGGGGCTGATTGTCTCAAGGTTGGATTACGGCAATGCGCTCTTTTTGGGCGCACCGGAAGCCACGCTTAATAAATTACAACAAGTACAGAATGCAGCAGCAAGGCTGCTGATGAATATCCCTAGGAGACAGTCTGCAAAACCGGCACTGAAAGCATTGCATTGGCTTCCGATACGGGAGAGGATAACATTTAAATCTCTCTGTACGGCTCATAAAATCCTGCATGGGAAGGGTCCTCCCATCTTGGGTAATATGGTGATGCCCTACAAGGCCACCAGAGCTTTACGCTCTGACCACAAAGCTCTGCTACAAGTGCCGAGAGTGAAAAGAGCCAGAACGGGGGGTAGAAGATTTTCTGTGAACGCCGCCAAGCTGTGGAACGGGCTTCCCTCGAACTTACGGACAGAGTTAGGCATGATTCGGTTCCGAAAGCTACTTAAAACCCACCTATTTCCTGCTTAATGTCTCTCATCAAAGGCTCCTGTTTTTTCTGTGCCATTTCCCTGAGTCATGAACGAGCGCCGGGATTCCCAAGGGTAACTGCGCGCTATACAAGATTCCAAAATAAAATAAAATAAATAAAATGTATGCCCCATATCTGGCCCAAGTTTGCTTTAATAGGCCAAACTCCAGTCTGAGTTGTGATGGGGAGGTGTAGTTTGGGAGGCTAAACATGATTCTGTAAGTTTTTACTAGTATTTTGTCCAAAAGATTAGCATCTCTCCCTCTCAGAGCTTCATTTCCGTAGGTGATTGTAGGTAGGATTTTGGCCTGTGCTACCATTAAAAGAATGATTCAGAAAAGGGGGTGGTGATGAACAGAGTGTCTGAATTAAGCAGACCACTCTTACCCAGTCCAAAGATCAGGGCTTGATCCATCACCGTTATTTAGCTCACTGCCCCATCCCAGCTCAGAACCTGGCTATATGCAAATTAGTCTGTCCCTGGCCCAGTGCATCATGGGAACAGGGCAGACCAAACTACCAAGCCAATTCTTCACCAGAAAGGAGACAAGCTACCGGGGAACGGTTTCTGGCATTTCAGCCTCGTCGGCCCGGCTTGCTTGAATCCTGATGGAGCAGTGAGCAAGGGACTCATGTCTGAGTATACCCTGCCACACCTATAGTGGCCAAAAACGATTCAGAAAAGGGGGTGGTGATGAACAGAGTGTCTGAATTAAGCAGACCACTCTTACCCAGTCCAAAGATCAGGGCTTGATCCATCACCGTTATTTAGCTCACTGCCCCATCCCAGCTCAGAACCTGGCTATATGCAAATTAGTCTGTCCCTGGCCCAGTGCATCATGGGAACAGGGCAGACCAAACTACCAAGCCAATTCTTCACCAGAAAGGAGACAAGCTACCGGGGACCGGTTTCTGGCATTTCAGCCTCGTCGGCCCGGCTTGCTTGAATCCTGATGGAGCAGTGAGCAAGGGACTCATGTCTGAGTATACCCTGCCACACCTATAGTGGCCAAAAACAATTCAGAAAAGGGGGTGGTGATGAACAAAGTGTCTGAATTAAGCAGACCACTCTTACCCAGTCCAAAGATCAGGGCTTGATCCATCACCGTTATTTAGCTCACTGCCCCATCCCAGCTCAGAACCTGGCTATATGCAAATTAGTCTGTCCCTGGGGGCTGTTCATCACCACCCCCTTTTCTGAACCATTAAAAGAAGGCTCAGTGTTGGTCCCGTTAATTTAGTTGTTAAACTTTTCATGGTTATTGCAAGTAGCATCCCCTTCCTTTTGATCTCTTCTTGTTGGCGAGTGAATGATCCTTTTTTTGTCTAAGTAAACACCCAGATACTTGCAATCCTCCACTGATTTGATAAGTATGCCGCCCAGATAACAGAGGTGCCTTCTTTTCCGTTTGTTGTTGATTGTCATAATCCTAGATTTCTTTAGGTTGTTTGATAGACTGTTTTCTACCGCATAGCCTTGCATTCCATTAAGAAGGTGTTGCAAGCCAACTACCGTATGGCTAAGGAGGACTATGTCGTCCGCGTATAATAAATTGGAGATAGAAGTACCCCCCAGTCTTGGCACATGGGAGTTACAGATGTTAAGTGTCTGTGGTGAGTCTGCCATAAATAAATTGAATAAGACAGGAGCCAGCACACAGCCCTGTTTGAGGCCTTTCGATGTTTTTACTTTTCTTGAGAGGTGCGACCCTGTTCCTAATTTCTGTAATAGTATTAGCATTGATAAAAGAGCATTTGAAATGCCCCATCGGGCTAGCTTTGCCCACAGTTTAGACCTCTCCACATTATCAAACACGGCGCTAAAATCAATAAAACAGGCATACAGCTGTGTTTTCTTTGTTTTTGTTGCATCCATAATCAGTGATAATGCCAAGATGTTGGATGTCGTGCCAGAGTTTTGCGAAAGCCTGTCTGATTTAATGGGATTATTTCTTTGTCATCTGCCCAGACTGTGAGCTTGTCTAGCAATGTGCCCGCAACATATTTGGCCTCATTATCGATCAGTGCCACTAATTGATAGTTAGCTGGCAGAGCCTTGCTGCCTCTTTTATGGATCGGGATGATCGTGGAGCCTTTCCAGGATCTGAGATAATGCCCAGTAGTCTTACTTCCAGAAATAATGGATGAAGTATTGTTGCCCATTCTTTCGCCTTTTCTATGAACAGAGCGGGTGGAATTCCGTTTGTGCCCGGCGCCCCTTACGTTCTTCCCTTCCTAATCTGCTTCCTGATTATTCAATACTCTGTGTCGTGTGGCAGTTACTCCCGAAGATAGATTAGATCTGGTGGTTTGTATGGGACTCTTGGCATTAGTCGGTGTTAGATTTGGGGGTCTCTAGTTGGCACAGGTAGGTACTTGTGACAAATAGGGACCCTCTCCTCTAGCCAGGATAAGGGGGATTACACTCCTAAAATAACCCCTGCTCACCCCCTTGGTAGCTTGGCACGAGCAGAAGGGCTTTACTTTACAAATGGACACCACACAGGTTTTATATAAAAATAAGTAGACTTTATATAGAGTTACCACAAGACCATAAACAACAAAAATACACACTATGATTACTTTAAGATGGCAGATTTAAGCTTAGTTCACTTCAGTTCTTAGATGCAACACTTTGCGCCAATGTACCTTAGGTTGCGTTGCGCTTCCACAACAAGCATTGTCGCAGCGATGGGAAATGCGGCAAAGTTCAGATACAAAGAAATAAAGACGTGAAGATCTTCCAGATGCGGCACGCTTCTCGGGGATGCGAGAAGTTCTCGGTTCGATGCGTGGACTGCAGCGGCGACACCCTGCGACGGCAACAGCTCCAGTGGCGATGCTCTTCTCCCACAATGCGTGAAGCTTCCGTTCGATGAGACAACTACAGCGGCGTCATCCAAGATGCGACGGCAGCAGCTCCGACGGCGGCGCGCTTCTCGGGGATGCGAGGTGCTCTTGGTCGATGCGGTGCAATGCAACAGTTCCAGCGGCAACACCCTCCTTTGGAGTTGCGACGGCAGGCACGGGGACACGCTCCGACCTCGTTGCGAGATTCTTCTCCTGATGCGTTGCAGTGGGACAACTACAGCGGCAACACCCTCCTTCGGAGTTACGACAGCAGCAGCAGCGACGGCGACACGCTTCCTCTCCGTTGCGGCACGCTTCTCTCCGATGCGGTGCAGTGCAACAGTTCCAGCGGCGACACCCTCCTTCGGAGTTGCGACAGCAGGCACACCGATGGCAACACACTTTTCCTCTTTGAGTCGCACTTCCAGCTCCTTGCGACACGCAGTTCCTCAGAAGGCACAAAACAGCAGCAGGCACTTGCACAAGAACTCTGGGGAGCTGGGGGGTGAAGTATGTTGTCCCTGAGACTTCAGCAGGAGGCAAGCTCTTTTCCAAGCCCTTGGAGATCCTTCACAAGTTGAAAGCAAAGTACACAAAGTTCCTTTCTCCTTTCTTTGGCAGTAAGGCAACCACTGCAGGCCAATTCCCCATGCAGCACTTCAGCTTGGAAATAGTCTCTCCTCAGTTTCTTCAGGTTCCTCTCCTCAGTAAAGGTTTCTTCTTGTAGTCCAAAAGTGATCTAGTTTCATGGGATCAGGGTCCCAATATTTATACCCCAAAATCCTTTGTTCTCTGAGGGGAGAGGGGCCTTTGCCAAGTCCAAACCAGTTCTGAAGCACTCTGTTTACCAGCCTTCTCCTTTCCTTTCACAGTGCAGGGCAGGCACATCAGACGCCCCACAGGAGGTGTAGCCAGCATTGTGGAAGGCAAGCACAGTCCTGGAGCACTTTGTTTACAGGACTCCTTCTCGTCTTTCAGTGCGCAGGGCAGAGACATCAGCCTCTCCCCAGGGGGTGGAGCCAGCATTGTGGAAGGCAGGCACAGCCCTATTCAAGATTCAGGTGCAACTCCTCCCTCCCATCTAGATGCAGACCTCTCTATTCACCACTGGGTGACTCGGCCTGTCTCCTGGAATTCTACAGCCCTGTCACTCACAAAACCAGACATAGGAATACACAACCTAGCAGAGGCAGGTTTAAATGGTTAGACAAGCAAATACCTACTTTCTAAAAGTAGTATTTGCAAACACAGAATATTAAAATAAACTTTACTAAAAGATGTATTTTATTATTCCGAGTTCAGGCATACTAAACTCCAATTTCTACCATGTTCTCTGAGTCGGTTAGGATTATAAACATGTAATAATCTAACAGCCCATTCTGGCCTGTGGAGGACAGGTAGCCTTGCAATAGTGAAAAACAAAAATGGCTGTAATTCACTATTAGGACATGCCACATACATCAGGGCGTGTCCTCCCTTATACTTACAATGCACTCTACCCTTGGGCCTACCATAGGGGTGACTGATATGAAGAAAAGGGAAGGTTCAGGGACTGGGAAGTGGGTGCACTTGCACAGTCAGCATGACAGTACCAGACTGCACGCAGGTTCTGCAATGGCAGACCTTAGACACATTTTACAAGGCTTCTTCTGTGGGTGGCACAACCAGTGCTGCAAGCCCACCAGCAGCATTTGGATTTGCACGCCCTGGGCACACTCAGTGCACTAGACTAGGGTCTGACAAGTAAACCAAATTGCCAAACATGGAACCACTGATTAATACATCAATTTACAATAGGGAGCACTTGTACTGTGGCACTGGATAGAAGTGGCATAGTGCCCAAAGCATCTAACACCAGCAAAAATACATGAGGCAACAGCAAAAATGGAAGGGAGACCCACACCAATAGTGCCAGGTCTAACACGTGTCCCCTCCAGCTGAAAAGTGGGGAGAATTACCCTAACTCCTGGGAGTTCTCTTCACTAAGGCGGAAAAATCTGGACAGACCATCAGTTTTGGCGCGTTCTGTACCAGGGCGGTGTTCCACCGTAAAGTCCATACCCAGTAGGGAAATGGACCACCTCAACAGCTTTGCTTTCTCACCCCTCATCCGCATCAAACATCTGAGGGGCCTGTGGTCTGTCTGAACCTGGAAGTGAGTCCCAAACAAGTATGGTCTCAGCTTTTTCAGTGCCCAGACCACAGCAAATGCCTCACGCTCAATAGCACTCCACCTCTGTTCCCGTGGAAGTAACCTTCTACTGATAAAGGCTACAGGTTGATCTAGGCCCTCCTCATTCATCTGTGACAGAACAGCCCCCACACCATGCTCTGAAGCGTCTGTCTGAACGATGAACTCACTTGAAAAGTTGGGTGCCAGGAGCACGGGCGCCGTGCACATGGCAGCATTCAGGACCTCAAAAGCTTTCTGACAGGTGTCAGTCCAGATCACCTTCTTGGGGCTGCTTCCTGGAAGTCACCTCTGTCAAGGGTGCAACATTGTTGCCATACCCCTTAACAAACCTCCTGTAATACCCGGTGAGACCTAAGAAGGCTCTCACCTCTGTCTGGGTTTTGGGTGGTTCCCAAGCCAGGATGGTTTCAATCTAGGGTTGTAGGGGTGCCACCTGGCTGCTCCCAACTTGGTGTCCCAAGTA
Organism: Lissotriton helveticus; assembly: GCF_964261635.1. Taxonomy (NCBI): domain Eukaryota; kingdom Metazoa; phylum Chordata; class Amphibia; order Caudata; family Salamandridae; genus Lissotriton; species Lissotriton helveticus. Next base: position 1,910,669,866 of record NC_136061.1, on the reverse strand, counting down.
CACCACAGAACCCTGACCGATCTGGCACTTACTCGCCTTGATCGTGAGGCCTGCCTTCCGCAGCGCCATCAACACTTCCCAGAGTTGGCGCAGATGTTCCTCCCAACTGGCACTGAACACTGCGATGTCATCCAGGTAGGCGGCACTGAACTCATCCAGTCCAACCAACACCTGGTTGACCAACCTCTGAAAGGTGGCAGGGGCATTCTTCATCCCAAAGGGCATAACACGGAACTGGAAATGCCCATCTGGTGTGGAGAATGCTGACCTCTCCTGTGCCCCATCGGTCAAGGCGATCTGCCAGTACCCAGACGTTAAGTCAATCGTGCTGAGGTACCGTGCAACCCCTAGCCGATCAATGAGCTCATCAGCTCTGGGGATGGGGTGCGCGTCAGTCTTCGTGACTGAATTGAGCCCTCCATAGTCCACACAGAACCGGAGTTCGGGTGTGGCACCCGGCGCTGCAGCCTTCGGGACCAAGACCACTGGGCTGGCCCAAGGACTGCTAAATGACTCAATCACCCCAAGTGCAAGCATCTTTGCGACCTCCTCTTTAATGCAAGCCCTTACCCTGTCAGTTACCCGGTAAGACTTGTGCTTCACAGGTAAGCTGTCTCCTGTGTCCACATCATGGACGCACCAATCTGTGACACCAGGAACCAGGGAGATCAGATCAGAAAACTGTCCCAGCAACTGGCGGCAGTAATTCTGTTGCTCATGGGTCAGGGTGGAAGAGAGGTTAACACCATCCACTGACCCTTCTTGCTCTGAGGCTGACAAGAGGTCAGGAAGAGGCTCAGTCTCCTCCTCCATCCCAGCATCTGTTGCCAAGAGCATGCCCACTTCAGACCTCTCTAAGTGGGGCTTAAGGCGGTTGACATGTAGGACCCTCAAGGGGTTCCTAGGAGACCGCAAGTCCACCAAGTAGGTAACTGGACTCTTATGCTTCACAACCTCAAATGGTCCGGTCCACTTATCTTGGTGCACGCAGGGCTCCACTGGGGCCATTACCCACACTTTCTGGCCAGGTTGAAGCTCTACCAGAGTGGCATTCTGGTCATACCAGCGCTTCATCTCCTCCTGGATGGCTTCCAGATTTGCCTAGGCGAGTTGCGTGAAACACCTAGTCTGGTTCCTGAAGGCCAGCATGTAGCTATATACATCCTGGGGAGGCTTCCTGGGAGATTGCCCCCAGCCTTCTTTAACCAAACTCAGAGGTCCTCTGACCGGGTGTCCATAGAGAAGCTCAAAGGGACTGAACCCTAGAGATTTCTGTGGCACCTCCCGGTATGCAAACAACAGGCACGGTAAGAGGACGTCCCACTTACGCCTCATGGGTTCCTCAAGACCCATAATCATGCCCTTTAGGGTTCGGTTGAACCTTTCAACCAAGCCATTTCCTTGGGGGTGGTGAGAAGTGGTAAACTTATAAGTCACACCACACTCCAGCCACAGGGACTTCATATACTTGGAAATGAAGTTGGCTTCCCGGTCAGACACTACCTCGTGAGGGAATCCCACTCGGGAGAAAATTCCCATCAGTGCTCATCCCACCACAGCCCCAGTAGGAAGGTTCTGAACTTCTGGGGTATCACCAGCACATGGGCTGACCCAGGTTCAGCAACCTTAGGCTCACTATACAGGGGACCATTCTCCCAGTAAATCAAGTGTGATCCTGACTGATCACCTGCTGCCTGGCTTGCAGCCTGTTGCCGTAAGCCCACAAGAGAAGGGCACTCTCTTTGCTCCTTGCAAAATTCTTCCCTGGAGGGGCCTCCTTCTTGCTGCCAATGGGTCAGCTCAGGCAGGTCGCCCAGTTCAGCTACTTGCTCCCCGGTAGGCTCCAGTGTCTACCTCCTCATGGGCCGTGGAAACTTCGGGGCCGTTTTCCCACGCCCCTGCCACTTCTCTCTTCGGCAGGTTCCTGGGCCTCCCTCTCAGGCTCCAGATCCTCTTGAGAACCCCTACTGGCTGACATTGACCGGGTGGTCACGCACGCCCAGTCAGGCAGTCCAACCATCTTCAAGTGAGTTGTTTTCTCCACCTTTTCCCAAGGGGAGCTCTCCAAATCATTTCCTAACAAACAGTCATCAGGCATGGCGGGCCTCACAGCTACCTGAAGAGTACCCCCACTCAAAGGGAACCTGAGCCATTGGACAATGACTCTCTGTGTTGTCGGCGTTAACAACTCGGCAAAATGCATGAGGGATAATCTGCTCTTGAGACACCAGGTGGCACCTGACGACTGTCACACTGGCTCCTGTGTCTCTAAGAGCCTCTACCTTTTGGCCATTGATGGTCACTCGATGCTCATATTTCTTAGTGTTCCTGGGCAGCTGAGCCTCTGCGACCATGTCACTGTCTCCTAAAAAGACTAAGGTCATCTGTGCGGGACCCCACCCACCTTGGACATTAATCTCCGCCCCCAAGGCTACACTAGCCATCTACATGGGTGGAGCACCAGTGGCACAGTGCCCAAAGCATCTAACACCAGCAAAAATACGAGAGGCAACAGCAAAAATGGAAGGGAGACCCACGCCAATGGTGCCAGGTCTAACAGTCGGGAGGCAGCATAGCGGTTGGGGCAATTATTTAGGGCTTTTTCCTTGGTGGCAGCTTAACATTCATCCAGATCTGCCCTGCTCTGAATTTGGCAATCTGTCAGATTGACTATTAAAGTGGGTGTTTAGATAGTTTGCCCAGGTTTCCTCCAATATGTGCGAAGAAATCCCCCCATATTGTGGGTAGATGATTGTATTTACCGTTTTCCAAAAACGATTGCTAGCATTGTAGTTTATATTATACAAAAGTTTTGCCCAGAAATCCTGTTCGCAACTTTTGTAAATATCTAATTTCAGCTTCTTTAATTTAGTAAAGCGATGAGTTCCCAGGATCGTAACGCAACAATCTTATAGAGCCATTTATTATTCTCTTAAGGGATTTTATTTGCGCTCCTTAGGCTTTTGTTATCCTTTTCTCTTGTAGTGGAAGTGGGAAGCTGCTTGGTTTTATTTCCGTCGCCTGTAGAGTGCTAAGATTGATGGTGAAGCGTTCCCAGTTTTGTATAAGATCTTTTTCCAGCGGTTGTGAGAGGAAAAGATTTATTGCTGAATCGGTGATTTCTTGTGCGCAATGATCGCTGTCCCGCTTATCGCCCATTCTGAAGCTAGTTAGGTGTGACAGCTGAGAGAGGCTAACAGAAGCAAACTAGTTGTTGCGGTGTAATAACTTGCTACTGGAGAATTGTCCCCGACAAATCTTTCATTGAGGGCCCTGAGACTAAGGTGTTCTAAATCTTCTAAAAGGCGTCTGTTTTCCCTGTTGAGTTTCCCGTGCGTAAAGACCCCTTGTGTTGGTATATTGTAATTTGTGGATTGAAAACATACTTCATTTACTTTTGATTATCCCATTAAATATTGGTTCAAATCCCCCGATAGAATAAGGTTTGGGAATTCTATATTGCCTAGGTAAGTAATTATTTAATCGATTACCTTCGCCGAGTCGGTTACTATTCGAGTATTACTTCATTTTGTGCCCCTGCAAAGGAGAAGGTAAATTTAACTGCTAGAGCTACCTCTGTTTCCAGACCGGCTACCACGGCTGTAGCTATGGAGGATGTTGAGATGTAGGTTGCCAGCCCACCTGAGGTATGACCTGTTTTCTTACTTCTTACGGCTGGGCGAACAAAACAAAGAAACCTGTGTATGAATAATGGTTCCATAAGCCATGTTTCCTGCAGCCAGATAATGTCAAACTTTTTGAGGTATTGCAGGAATTCTGGATCAGAGATTTTTGTAGATAAGCCATTAACGTTCCATGAGCAGAGACGAATCTCGGGTTCTTTTTGATTGCTGGTGCCAGGATTTAGTTGGCTGTGTTGTCATTGGGTTCCTGAAGCATAGTTTATAGCACTAGTAATTGGCTCAGCATACCGAGAGCTAGTTCCAAGCGGTATGGCATCTAGTTTGTCTGCCATGCGGTCGAAGCCCGCCCACACCTGTTCAGCCAGCTGCTCCTGGCATCCCAACACATGGCGTTGGAAGGCCAAGTGTTCTTCGTGGGGGTCCTTGGGAGGCTTCTGTGTGGTCTGTGCAGGGGGTGGGGTCTCCTCATTGCAGCTGGGCTGCCCTGCTCCTGGAGGTGGGCTACGGAAGCTGTCAATGAACTCTTGGAGGGCGTCGGAGTCGAAGCTGTGGTGGTCCTCTCCGTCATTAGAGAAGAGGGGTTCGGGCTGCTCTGCAGTAGGTGTTGATTGTCCCTCTGCAATGTGAAGGGGAGATGCATTTTAACAATGTTTTCACATGTGTGTTACCGCATTGTACATGTTTACATACAGACTGCATGACTGTGTACATCGTGGCTGTTTGGGAGGAGCTGCCTACTTGATGGGGGGCAGTGGACATTTCGACAACAGACGTGTGTGTGTTTGTACTTGTACATTGTCATCTCACATTTCCCTGCAATGCCACTTGTGATTGGCCAGTGTCTACACCTAGTCGGCACCAGTTTGTGTCCTGTGTTCTGTTGTGGACGTGTTGCGGTTTGTACCACATTGTTGTTCATGTTGACGTGCTCTGCATGTTATGTGTGTGTGCTGCATTTTGGGGTTGTGGCCCTTGCTGCTCTGTTTTGCTGCCCCTTATCCCTTTTCTGCGATGTGCCTTTGCCTTCTGTGCTTATACACTGCTGAGATGTTGCATACTTTATTTATTTATTTATTTATTGCATTTGTATGGCGCGACAGCTACCCAGAGGGTTTCCCGGCGCCTTGGATCTGTGTTACACATGGAATCTCAATCATACCGCCCCTTCGCCTTCCAGTACAACATTGGTCTCTTGGTGGGAGTTGGGGTCTGGGACATGGTTTGTTCGCATATGTGCTCAGCTCAATTGTGCATGTGTGCCATTGTGCCCATCTCCCCCTGTCCCCCCAGTCCCTTGGCGTTACTCACCCTGTTGCTGTTGTGTCCGGTCATGTTGAGCAGTGTCCGGTCCCCCGACTCCAGTCACCGTCTCCCCACTGATGACTGCGGATACCATTTCCTCCATGTCCTCCAACTCCTCCGGTGGCGCAGGACTCCCACCTCCAGTCTGCATTGCTACCTTCTGGTTGTTGGCGAGTTTTAGCTTGGTTTTGCGCTTGACGTCAATCCAGAGCCTCTTGACCTCTTCCATTGTCCTCTTCAGCACTCCGACTGCATTCACTTTGTCCACGATGGACTGCCATAGTCCATTTTTTGTTGCCAATGACACAGTGGAGCTGAAAAACAGTTGTTGATGGTGTTCGACCACCTCTGTTATCAGGATCCTGTTTTCCTGCAGACTGAAGCACTTCTTCCTACTCTTCTTCTCCTTGGCCTTCCCTGACCCCGAGGTCCCAGGCAGGTCCTCCGGGGGCTTGTAGGGTTCTGGTTCTCCTCCGTACTTGCTCCGGCAACATCCATTGTGCTTCGCTGTTATTTGGCAGTGGTTTGTCAGGTTTATTTCTTCTTTTATGGTGATTTTTTCCGCCTGACGCGTGTGAATTGCAGGCCGCTAGCTGGTTTTCGCTGATTTTAGTCTCGCCATTGGACTCATCGCAGCTTTTTTTGCATTCGAGTTTTGCATTTTTGAAGCGTGGCGCTGATTTTAACGCGGTCAGTTGATGCATTATCTGGGGGATATCACATGGTGCTGCCGTGTTGAGAATGCTTCATTAACAAGGCGTTTTTTCCCAGCGATAAACTGCGATGTTGGAAGTTGCGTTAAGTTACTTTAGCAATGGTTATCACAAGTGCTTGAGAATATGCCCCTTTGTGTACCAGAAACACTTGCAATAAAGTGTCGCCTTCGTGCTTTGAGGAATGGTGCACAGATGCACTGCACATGAGCCACTAAGGATCTACCAAAATATACAAACAGATGTGCGTGAAATTAAACACATTATGGGCCAATCACACAATTTAAAAGATGGTGCGAAGGCTTTGTATCCATTCAAAAGATGCCCAATCCTCAACAAATAATTATACAGTGGTGTGGCACCTTGTCAGCGGAGAACCAATGTCCTGCCTCCAAAATGGCCACACAAAACTACTATCCTTCTTAGCAAACATCAGCTCCCCCAGGATACAGGCACTGATGTACAGTGCTGATCATATGGCTTCATTGGTAGTTGCAAAGTGGAAATGATACAGAAGCTCCAGTACCAGTGATCAGGCTCCTATTTGCCCCAACCTTTTCAGAGCTCAGAGAAACTGTGAAAAGGAGGGGAGGCTCAGAGGTGAAGAAAGAGCAACAGAAGAGAACAGGATAAATGTACATCATGGTCCATATTTATCAACGGGTTGCATAACTTTTTCACCATGCAACAGAGTGAAAAAACGACACAACCCTTAAGAAGTGATTTATCAAGCCGCACAAGGTCCCCTTGCATGGCCCTGAGTAGCTTGATAAATCTAGAGTAATGCAATGCAGCACACATCGCTGCATTTCTTTACTCTGCCCCAAGGAGGCATTCCATGGGTGGTGCATGGGTGTTCCTACGTTAAGCCAATGGATTTTGATACATTCTCAGATTTACCTTATGTGGTAGACCTGGGAATATGCCAAAAGTGCTACGCCTCTCCAGGTGAGGCACAACGAGGAGAAATACGTTTATTGCTCCTACTTTTTTCATCTTTCTATGTGTGCTGCAGACAGCACATATAGAAAGAGGAAAATGCCTTAGATTATTGTTTTTGTGCAGGAAGGTGCCACTTCCTGCACAAAAACAATTTTGCTAACAATGCAGGCATCCTTGCACCGTGGTGCAAGAGTGCCTGCTTTGGCGTTAGGCAACCCATTGTCCACCAGCGCTGGGTAGAGGTAGGAATGTGTCATGCATTGTTAAGTACGGCTCATTCCTACCCCTTCCCTATCATGAAATGACTTGCTGCGTGATATAATGATAAAAATTGCCCCATGTTTTAAGAGTCGCTCAGTTCTTTCTGCTTACCACTGTGGAGCTACTGCGGCTCCCTGTGTACAGGTCATGCAGGGTACAGGGCACTGCAGGCACGTGTACTGGGCTCGACATAGAAGCAAAAGCCATCTATGCAAAAAAGATATAAAGGGGGTTATATACAAGCACCTAGCTCCGCGGGTATGCCGCTGTTTCCCATATTAAAAGTGTCTCACTTGTGGCACAAGGGGCTTGTAAATAAGCCCCAAAGGGTCATAGTTCATTGAGCAAGCCTCCTAGCCATGGATCCTATCCCTTTAACGAGGAGGGGGGGGAGGGGCAGGGTTCAGGATTTTGATTACTCTTCCCAAGAGTGTTTTCGAAACATTGAGGCTAAATTGTGCATTTTACAGCACAGATATTATATTGTATAAACGAATGAAATATCCTAATATTTAATATTTTCACAGGTGCAGCAGACAGGGTCACGTGTGTACCCGTGAGGAAAGAGGCCTATTGGAAACCAATGAGGATACAGTAATTAAATGTATTTTTGGGGTTAAAATTCTTGTTTATTTCAAATAAAAAGAGAATACCAAGTAAATACAATACACAGGGTGTCATTACTCCCCAGCCCAGTGAAATTGCTATTTCCAGTATTACAGAGATCATCCAAAGACCTTACCCCCCCAACCTGGAGTATAATGTATTTGTTTTTAAGGCGAGCATTGGCTATCTGATAAAGCGTGCAACACTAGAGAATTTTAGTGTAAAGTGACACCAGCCATCAATATTGTCCCAGGACATACATCATACGTATCATCGATGCAGTGCTAGTTAATAGCCCTCTAAATGTATGTGCTAAAATAACAATTCTATTTGCTCCCTATATATTCCAGGGTGCCGCTATCCTATACCTGGGCATTCCAAAAGCTTCTAAGAGATGAGCACATATTCCTAGGTGCTAACAGTTGCATTTGGGGTTTCAACTAAAATAGTCTGTTTTTTTGCTAATAACAAGATACTGACTGTATGGGCTTGCCAAGGGTGCTGTTGAACTATTTCAGCGATGAACTTTAATGTTCAAATAGGCAGGAATCGCTCACTATACCAGCGGTCGGCTCACTACTCGTGTGGCTAGGTGGGTTCTCAGCACTCAGTATACCAGGGCTGTTGTCTAGGTTGCTAAGATAGGTACAGATTAATTATTACTTTCAGCTTGAAATCTTGCGGGGCAATGCTCAGTCTCACATAGTATCATTCAGGTTCCAGATACCGCCCTGGCCCCACTCCCCACCGCAGATGGAAATCCGTGGATGATGGGAAATTCTTCCTCAGCTGATTGGTTTTAGGGGGTAATCCTGAGTTTGCGGTCTGTGGACTGCCAAACCTGGTGTGGTGCAGTGGTGGTGGTGCGGCTACCTCACACTGGCAGTCTATCCCCGTATTATGAATTTGGCGGTTGGACCGCCTTAGGACTGCTGCTACCGCCGGAGAACTGCCATCCCCCAGCAGTCTTGCAGCTGTCAGAGGCTACAATATACTGGTGGTGCCGCTGCGGTGAGCCCGCCATGAATAGTGTGGCAGTGAGGAAACTAAGGGGGCCCTACAAAGCCACCTCTTGCCTCAGGGCTATGGGTGCATTCAGGGGACACCCCTGTATGCACCCCCAGTTCCAGCACAGCATGAACTGCACAGTCCATGCAGTACTGGAACATGCTGTGAAGGTCACAGGGTGCTGCTTTTCTAAGGCTCACATAGGAGCCTTTGAAAGTCACTGCTGAGGGACAGCCGCCACAGGACCGCCCACCAGGATTACAACTTGTAATCCAGTGGGCGGTCGACTTTGGTGGTGTGGAAGAGAGGCGCTGGCGTGGCGGTCCACTCCCACACAGCCAAAGTCAAAATCAGGCCCTTAGTGTTTTCTATTCCTGGAATGTAGCATGCCGGTAGGGAAATTAGATTCTTCTCTGCCCATATCCTAAATCAATGAGCTAACTTGGCAAGAGACAGGACTGGCAATGAGTGTCCACTTGATGGTTCACATATGAACTGGCTGCCTGGCTGTCCATCCTCAGAAGCACCGCTTGACCTTGAATTGAAGGTGTGAAAGCTTTCAGAACTAAACACATTACTTTCAACTCCTTCCAATTGGAGCTTTACTGAGCTTCCTTCCATGATAAGTGCTTCCAGCAGTTGCACAATTGTGATTACTTTTGGACTGAGAGGAGACAACGGCCCCACCCCCAACAGATAGTCGTCCACCAGCCACCAAGGCACCTCCTGTTTGAGTTGGGGGTAAAACAGGGATCTCTGCCTCAAATCCATGGTTGCTGGACTCCAGAACCATAGTATCTGACTAAACAGATGAGATCCTGGAACCACAGCTGTTGAGGCTAACATTAACCCATGTATCCGAAGTCACTCTACTGTTTGAGCCCAATCTTTTGATAGCAGCGTTGTTGGGCTTGTTTGGGGTGTTGCTAAATGGCTCAGAAGCAAGTACACCCTGCCCAAGGTCCATTTCGAGACTCACCCCGATGAAAGGATGGTCCTGAGAAGGGACAAGATTTGACATGCTTAGATTTAGAATGGATCCTAACTCCTGTAATATTTGACACACAATCTTCATGTCTTTCTGAGCCTTAAATAACTAGGAAGCAGATATTAGAATATCATTCAAGTCTGGAAAAAATTGAACGTACCTAAATTGTAATTCAGGTATTAAAGGAGCCAATACTTTGTAACGGTACTGTTAGCTGAAGACAGCCCGAATAGGGAGGAATTTGAACTGGAAATGGCTCTTTCCCACTGTGAAGCTGAGAAAGTTTTGAAAGCAAGTTTGCCCAGCAAGTCTATTGCAGTTACATAATCCCTTGAGTTTATCAACTCGATTGTCGTGCTTGTTGTTGCACAAAACGATTTAAGCACAAAACCAGTCTCACCCCTCCCCACCCCGGTAGGTTTCTGGGCCATAAACAAAATGGAATGCTCCCCTGACTTTGCAGTTAGGGTGGGGGGAGGAAGGGGAGTTGGGGAGAGGGAGTTTGAATTGTTTTCTCCATTGGTGCATTTCCGTGAGATCCTTCCTCTTCCTTAGATCCATGGCAACAATGTCATTCGAACATGAGGTTCTGGGGAAAAGTCCAAAAACTCTATTTTCATCTCTATTGTTACAATGTCCAACTCCAATTGATCTTTGTTATACTTCTCCCAGATTTTGAAGTATTTTAATAAATGACCCCTCACTGGTTCTTGAACCCTGGCGTAGCCATCGCTATGAAGGTTGCATTGGGCTGATGACGGGAAGAAGTAAGGATTTATTAACGTAGGTGATCCCTGACCACAGCCCTATCATAAAAGGGCCTTCTATTTGTCGATCCTGACTTTTAGTTTTGCTGTTCTTGTTGTCGACAAAGGAACAATATCTCCCTTTAAAATTGATTATTTTCCTTTTCTCAGCTGATTTTTTCAGCATCTCCTCAAGCTGTGGTGCAAACAATTTAGGCACCAGAAAAGGCAGGCGTCTTATTTCTATAACCATATCCAAAGCAGAGAGCCCAAATGCTTTTAGAAAGGAAAACCCTCACCCACCAGGGTTACCCTTTAATGGCATGCTGTATCATTGGGTTCTTTCCCATTCCCTTGACCAGACACTAATTTAGAGCCATTTAAACCCCTCCCATATACGTCGTAAGCTTTCCCAGATTTTAATCATACCGACTGATTAAAGCAATCACAGCTACCAGACAGGTATATTTAACCCACAAATAAAACCCCTTCATCTCCTATTAAATTGCAACATCCACTTTATATCAATCAGTGCTCCGATGTAATTCACTGGTAGCGCCAAGCCTCGTTCCGTAGTGGAACGGTAAGGGACCCAATTATGAAGCATTTTACCAAGGGGGATTTCCTCACAAAGAGAATTTGCTTTCCTCTTAAGGACATCTGGTTAGTCCATGTGATAGGGCAGGGCTCTCTACTTTGGATATAGTTTATAATTGAGGAGAATGAGCTTTCCTCTTGATTATCTCTTCTCTATCTCATGTTGATGTAATTTCTTTACCCTTCACTATGTATGTCTATGGGCAGATATTCTAGGCACAGAGAATGTTGCTGCTGAATACAAATTATAGAAGATGGTATCCAATAACACTCTTGCCATTTCCTCTGTACTACTGAGCAAATCTGTACAGAATTCCCCCTTTTGTGCATCATCATGTAATGTTTGAAAGTCCTTCAAGAGTGTTTGAGATGCATAATCTTCATACGTAGCTGCTCTGAAGGAAAGTATCCGGGGCCTCATTTATAAAAATCTTTTAGATTTCACTGCGCCACTTCTGTAAGGCTTTTTACGGGGGAACGCCCACCCTGCATACATTATACCCGCCGCATTTATAATGTAGCGCAGAACTTTACAAAATGACGCCGCTGCTTAGATGCGTCACTTTGTAAATAGGACGCAACATGGCGCATTTTTTTATGCCGCCGGTGCATCACAAAAAGTGATGCAATGGCGGCACAAAAGTGTCGCACAGCCTCATAAATAAGGCACCCAATGTTTAGTATGCTATTGTCTGAGTATTCTGAGGCCCTGCCTTATCAGATGCTAGATCAGACTACACACTAGCAAGAACGGAATTAAACTTTACTGTCTGAGAAAATTCAGTATCAAAATTGTCCAATTAATATCGTTTAGCCGGGAATCTCAGAAAATAAGTGTGTGTGCGTGCGTGTGTGTGTGTCGAATTGATTTAATCATCTTATGAAGTAGTAGAAAATCAGCAGCACATGGACTATGAGCACTGGAGAATTCACCCTAATTTCCGTAATCCACAAGTATAACTCACATATTTTCTGTAATATGCGGCAACATTTCCTTCATTTAAAGCCCTTGACCCAGCTTACCTTTTTGTGATTCATGCTCATAGTTATCTACATTCTTAATATTCCCTGGCTCTCTTAAGAACTTTCATGGTATTGCTGTGTTGCAACCAGTTTGTGAGTACTTAATGAGTGGGGCCAAGTGAAGAGAGCTGTTGTAGTATTTGGCGGTGCCTTTACATTGTGTTGCTTCACATATGTCCAAAAAGCCGCGTCTCGTAGCCCCCAACACAAAGTAAAGGCCAGAGAACAAGTCCTAAAATAAGAAGTGGGGGGACGCTGACGTCACGAAAGGTGGCTTGCACCATCAGACTCATTACCTCCCCTCACTCACCACTTAGATGCGATTGCTTCAGAGAAGCCAGCGCGTGAGCAGCATTCTGAATGGGCTCCGATCTCGCCCAAGAGAGGCCAAAGAGTGAATGTGTGGCTCAATTTGCTCCAGTTATCGAGCTCCCTGTAAAATAAGTGGGGGGACGCCGTACACCCGCATGGTACCCCGACTTGAGCACTGGCTAAAGGCACTACCAAACCTCTAGCCTGTGCCTTCGTGAACTAGGGAGAAGTCATTACTCTCTGTGCATCCGGACAAGAGCCCATAAGTGACTGTTGAAAGCGTGACACATCAGCCCATCCCTGCTATGTAAGGAAGCCTTCCATTAAATTCTATTGGGCTTTATATATTGAATTAAAAGTGCGGTCTCAGTAGTCCATCTACCATCTACCCTGATACCCCACCACCACTCACCTATAAACAGGTATATGAGGGGTCTTGATGAAGGGGGATGTCTATGGTTTTCCCACCGAATCATGCGTTGACCTGGTTTTTGTGAATTCCCAACTGACAACGTCATAGCAGATACTGTCTGAAGTTTTCTCTCTGCTGTGTTTGTAGGTGCATGCTCACGGGGTTGGGGTTTCTTTGTAGTGTGTGAATTGAGTGTGTGAGTGTGCAGCTATGAATGAGGTCAGAATGGATGTGTGTGGTTAAATGTGCAGGGTGTATGTTACGCCAGCATCACTGTTGTTTCAATGAGGTTTATACAGCTTTAAAAAGGATCCTATCATGAGATGCAAATTACATTAGATGTGAAGTAATGATATATTTGCACCTACGAATTACATGTGGATCTATAAAAATGTCTTCACTATGTATAACTAAGGTAAAATACTGTTTATATTATATTTATGTGAATCCTAATAATATATACAAATGTAATTACAAATAAGAGGATTTTTTTCACATAACAAAATATGAATTTAAAAAAGTGAATGTGTCTACATATATGCATTAATTTGTTTCATGATGGACAGCCCGTAGAGCTCCAGTTAGCCTATTAAGAAGCAATGCAGGTCATGAGGGAGCATCTTTGAGTAATTTGGATTACAATACTCAACACCCAGAATTATAAGCCAGTTTATGAACTGGACTCAAACACATGCATGCAGTGGGGTGGAAGGAGCCCCTACCATATTCAATATGGCACATACCATTAGCAAAAACATGTTTTTGTCATTGTAGGGAGCAAACAAACATTTGAGTTTGATAGGGGGGGAAAAAAAGTGTAATGTAGAAACTGTTTGGGTGAGATAGAGGCCACGTCACCTCAACGCAGCAAGCCCCCCCCAAGGTCGGACTGGCCTATAGGGCATTCAGGCAGTGCCCGATGGGCTGGTTTGACAGATCAGTGTCTGGTCCAAATTTTTAAAGCAGTTTATGGGCTTGTTTTATGGTGTGGTGGGCTGGTTTTTACTGTTGATTACTGCAGACATTGCCTGCAGCAAACAGAATTGCATGCAGTCTCCCATACCTTGCAAAGTACCCATGTAGCAAGTGCTTACAAATTCAAAACTAGCCGAATTTGCAATTGAGGGCCTCTTTTTTAGCAATCTCGACCGCTATTGGGGGCCACTTTTATTTTGCTGCCCTGGCTTACTTTTTGTTCCAGTCTGACCATCAAGCACAGTATTTAGGATAAAATTGAGTACATCGGTATTCAGTCCTTCTAGGACATATTGACAGAGGAGGCTGCCCATTGGAGTGGAGGAGCGTCCCCCCACTTAAAATCCCCCAAAAACCCATGAGAAATAAAGTGGTAATTTATTACCATTTTATTTTTCATCCCCGTCCCGAGACAAGCGTTGAGGACGGGCAGGGTCGCTGCTGAGTGACAGCAGGAGGGAGGTGGGTGGGCTGTCTATGCACTTATGTTTAAAGTGCGCATGTGTGGCTGGCCGTCTCGGGACTGCCTGCAAAAATGGCATGCACACTTTAAACATCTTTAACCCAGCTGTCTAAAGACAGCTGGGTTATAGTCAGTTTCACAAAAAATACAATGGATAATATAATAGTATTCCCTCAACAGGGATGAGCCGCACTTCAAGCTGATGCACTACGTCTGTTAAACCATAAGTAATAGTGTTATTCCAGTTAACATTCTGGGGTGCTCAATGTACTGAAGCACTGATTATCCACAGTGCTGCTAGTAGGTAAAATAACCCACACTTAAATTGAAAGTAATTAGTACAAGCACTCCCTATTCCAGTAACATTTGGTGCTATTAGCACAAAATAGAGAATATACATAAAAAACATGTTGGCTTTTGTCTACTGCTGGGAATTTGCCAAAGAGAAAGAAAAATAAAGAAGATTATGTGATGACCTGTGTGGAGAATTCATGTTAACAAAATGCCATAGTTGTTTAAGATTATAATATTGTGTATTGTAATAATTGTGTTTTATGTTTATTCTCTATTTTGTGCGAATAGCACCAAATGTTACTGGAATAGGGAGTGCTTGTACTAATTACTCGGGTTAGAATCAGTGCAGGCCTTCAGGTTACTGTAGAGCGCCTAGTAAGGCAGCTCCCTCCAATCAGGGTGATACTCTCATAGCATGAGAGCAGGGTCATGATTGGTCAAAGAAGTTTTGGGCTCCAGCTACCAGTTCCTGTTGAGATCTGGAGCGGAGGATGCTGTGTTCGCCCTGTACGTTTTACAAAAAGTGTTGTTTTTTTTTTGCATGCTCCCGCTTCCCTCTCCTCGTAAATGCCAGCCGCTACTGCATATTGACACCCGAGGATTGCAGGGCAGCCTCTTAGGCAGTGGCAGCTACTTTTTTTTCCTGACCTGCTGATAGAATTTGGGGGAAAGGATCGAGAGTAAGGTACTGTCATCTCTTTTTCACGTCATTTATGTTTTTAGGTCGAGCAGACGAAGTGTCTGCTCGACTACTATTGTTGCCCATTAATGGGAATGTGGACACCGATGTGGACGAGCGTTTCCTTCGCGGTTTTCACCGCGGGAGCGCGCGTCTCACCCGCGCATGCGCAGAGTATCTCAGCAATTTTTTTTATTTTTTATTTTTTTTATTTCCCAGCCCCGAACCGAATCAGGTATCAGAGCGCTTCACATATAGGCAGCCCCCACCCCCCAGCATGCGCACACACAGGCGAGCGCATGCACACGCAGGCACACGGCAGACACTCGCTCACACACACCCCCCTCCCCCACAGTCACACACACGCACTCCAGACACATACACACACGCACGCACACACACATACACAGCCCGCCCCCCCCACTCTCGCGCGCGCACACATGCTCTCCCCCCCGCCCCTCGCTCAGGAACCCACTCACCGGCTTCATTCCTGTGGCGGCTCTCCTCAGCTGCAGGGCAGCAGGACTCTTCTTCCCTCCTTCGGCACCCGCAGGGTAGGCTCCTGCCAGCTCCGGTGCTTGAAACGTGGCTCCGGCTCCTGCCAGCTCCGGTGCTTGAAACGCGGCTCCCATCGCGGCT
Source organism: Lissotriton helveticus (assembly GCF_964261635.1). NCBI lineage: Eukaryota > Metazoa > Chordata > Amphibia > Caudata > Salamandridae > Lissotriton > Lissotriton helveticus. The sequence continues at coordinate 1,910,654,262 of NC_136061.1, read as the reverse complement.
CTTCCATTGGAGGCGGGGTAGGCTCCCGCCCTCCTACTTCCTGTTTCCTGTTGTCACGCCGGCCTGCCTGACTTCCTGGTCGCAGGCCGGCACAGTGACGGCGGTGATTTGCGGTACTAATTAATTTAGTTATTTTTTTATTTGTAGCGTGGTCCGCTTTCACTTTAGCGGCCGCGTTTTTTTATTTATTTAATTTATTTGCAGCACGGACCGCTCACTTTAGAGGCCGCGCTTGGTTATTTATTTAATTTGCTGTTTTCTTCTACGTGAGGGGCACAGGCGTGGCTAGAGCCGGGCACATCACGCGAAGCTTGATCACGCCCTGCCCTTCAGAACAAGGAATGCTGCACAATAACCAGGTTGTAATTTGGGTCTGTTTGGTATTCGACAGATAAATCAATAGGCAATAACGTGGCAGAGATTAGACACTTGCAGGCTGAGGGCATCAACAATTAATCTGGGTAGCTCTACATGTGTGCTCTTGGACGGAATCAGCCCCGCGGATTCCAATTGCTCACATTACAAACAGGAGGGGCCTGACTTCAAAGAGATATTGGGTTCACCCTATTAAGACCCCATTAGCATAAGAACGAAGCAGTTTCATGTGAAGAGAATTTAAAACCGAAGCACCCATAGTGTTTACAAATACCCCGTTTACAGTTACATTATGTAACGAGTTACAAGCTGTGTTACTTAACGAGTAACCTCAGCTCCCGGCTCCTGCTTTGGGACTGTGGACAAAGGTGTTCGGTGTCTTGGGTGAGGCTTGGAGGGCTTTTATCCACCCGTTGTGGTTAAAAGTAGGAGCCCTCGGTGTGCTGGACTCTACTAACAGAGGGGAACTTGTATGTAAAGTCTTACGGGAATACACAGTCCGCGCAGTCACTTGAGCTCGGAGACCCCACACTGCTTGTGGAAGGAGCCGGGGAGTGCACCCACAATCCACAGCTCTCAGATCTGCTTGGACCATGTGTTAGCAGCTCATCCGCTCCAAGGTCTGCTGTGCACTCTGGGACTTGTGGTCCGGATTCTGTAAGGGGCACAATAGGACTACAACCCCCAGAATTCGAAGAAAACAAGCATTTGCAATGCAATAGGTCTCGCATTTACGCGTGTGTAAGCTAGTGGCATTGTAAATGACAATGCCTTTTATTTATGTTTTAAAAATGAAAACAAAAATAAAAGGCATTGTCATTTGCAATGTTAATAGCTCAAACTTGTTTATTCTGCTATTGAAGACAGCTTAGTCTGTATTTTTCCTTTAACGCGTACATCTGTACACGTCTTTCTGCTGATGCTTGCATTGACATGAGCAGGCCTTCTTCACTTTCTACATTCATTACACATTCTCCCCTTTAGTTGAAATTTTAACTATTTCCTCACCTTTCTTTTTGCTTGGAGTCACTAATGTGTATACATTCTCCTAAAATGTGTTTTGGAAATCTTTATAGTGCACGCTGTGTACCTGTTTTAAAAGTGCGCTGGGTAGCTGGGGTTATAGTAACGCGAGTGATGCTCACACTCAGGTGCAGTTTCCAGTAAAACGGCGGACCCGCAGCAACTCTGAAGATCGCACTGTAGCAGCCCACAGGTGAAGTCCCACATCGCCACTGTGGTTAGGACATCCCTGATCTCTATTTTGTTTTCTAGAAAGATGCCTCCCCTGTTAATAGCAGGCAAATATTGCTAATTATTTTACCCAGTTGCTATCACAATAGACATTAACAGCAGGAAACCACATCCAGCGTTATAAAAACAAAACGTAACTACTGCAAAAAAAAATAGCCAATGCCATTTACAATACTAAAAGCTCAAACTTTTCCTAATGCGAGACCTATTGCATTGCAAATGCTTGTTATTTTTGTTGTCATTAAATGATGTCCTGCAGAATGTGGTTTTGTGCAGTATGTTTCCTTTCTTTGTGTTTTCCGGTGGAAGCGTTTGGACTGGTACATCCCTATGAAGGGTAGGTAACAAGGGTGCAGCCGGGGAAGTCCTCTGTTTGCTTACTTACCTGTAATCTGGAATCCTCCTGTGGCCTTCTACCCGGTCCAATTACATAAAACCTCTCCCTTCCACCTATCCTGGTATTTTGCACTCTAACTAGAGTTGTTGCTATTGGTATCTAAAAGAGTGAGTTGGGAGGTGGTGCAAAAAGGAAGGGAAGCACTGGTAAGTAATCAAATCATTATTGATAGACTCAGTTTTCTCAAAAATCTGGCAGGGAAACCGCAGGGCATAAAATGTGAATTGGGTCTAAATAGAAGAGATGGACAGTAGAGAGCAGGAAGAGGGGAGTCATCGTGTTTGTTGCTTACAACATATATTAGTGAGCACAAGTTAAGTTGATCCTGCATTTGTTACTTTCTTTAATACTTTTTTACAAACCCGAGCTATAACATTTATATTTTCTCCGATTCGACTACTTTTAGGCTGCGTGTCTGAGAATGTGTCTTTATCAGCTGCTCCAGCCTTTTGTAACCGGAAGTCGTCCATCTGGGAGCCGTTACGGGGGTCTCGTGGAGATGCACGTGCTCAGCCTGAGAGCCCCGGGGCACCCAATCATCACATGAGCAGTGACTGAATGGGGTCTTTTTCCGATGCTATTTCTGGAATACGCAACAGGAAGAAGGATGATAAGCGCCTGATTTTAATTATGAACATGCGACGTTAATGATGCAGGAAGCATGGTCCGTGACTCGTGAGTCGTGACTCCAGGCGTCTAGAACCGGATGTGATTTTATTTAATCAACCAGACATGAAAGCTTTTCAACTCAGAACAGCAGAAGGCCTCTACAGCAACGGGACAACTCCCCCCCCCCCCCCTTACCAGCAGTTCAAGGGAAGTCCATAAATATGGTATACATTCCTTAGAATAGCTTATTTCCTGCGTTACTTACTTTAAGGGTAAGGCGGGAGCATGATTGTTCCTATGGGAGCGGCAAGGGCTCATCCGTATGAAAAGCTGGATATATATGTTTTATGTTTAATAATACGTTTTTGGAGTTTGAAAACAAACCATATAGACTTCAAGGAAGGTATTGACTAAATAATATATTCAAATCTCTAATACATTCTACCATTGCTATACAAGTTCATCACGTTTTTCCATGCATAAAAACACAATAATCATTTGCTCATTCATTTCACGATATTTAAAACCACACAGTTTCATACATTTATTGTAGAATTTATTGTTTTCTTGCACTCAAACATATGTACAAAGGTATCCAAGTTCAATGTATAGGTGACATGTTCTGTAGCATTTCTCAGGGTATCTGGATAAAATATCAAGTTTAAATACTGAGTTACAGAAATATCGGGGACAAAATAATGTGATACAAAAATATCATGATGCAAAAATATTGTTGTAAAAATATCGATTTTTCAGGGAATATCTTTGTCAAGAATATCATTGTTGTTAATATCGTTTCTAATAATATAGTTGTACAAATTGTCATTTTAAAATTATCTTTGTGTTTTAGTTCATATATTAATTGTATGTGTTATTATTGTTTGTATAATTGTCAATAATATCTTTAAATATAGTTTATGATTTTAAATGATTTATAATTGTTAATGTAGTTGCTAATAGTCATTTATAGGGTCATAGCAGGTTACTAGGCTTGTAGGGGTCAAGAGTGGGAAGGATTTTTTTTATTTATTTGACTTTTTTGATACTTCAAGAAACAACAAAACACTTAGGGGCATATCAGCAACAGTCAGCGATAAATATCGCAAAGCGCGGTTAGCGCTTTTAAATTTATCGCCGTCTATCGCTGGAATTTATCGCCTGGTTAGCACGTTATTAACAATGCGTTACTCCAGGGCGATAATATTCCAGCGATATCCAGGGAAATGGGCCAACATCGCTGAAAACCAGCGATGTTGCACTCAAAACGGCGATAGCCTTGGTGATACGACCCTGTGATCGTATCACCATAATCCCACCCCCCATGTTAAGCATGCATTAGTCAGGATTTTTGCAGGTGTAAGATTCAAGTGAAAATCGCGGTTAGCTCAACTTATTTCATCGCTTCGCGGTCATTGGTAATAGGGGGAAGGTGAGTTAGCGACTGCTTTCAGTTGCCTTGAAGTTGAGAATGCCTACTTTGCATGTCATTAGAGATAAATATCGCTGACATGCAAAGCGGCACCCAAACCGGTCCCTTTCGCTAGGATGCTGTCGCTAACAGCTGTTAGCAACAGCTTGCTAATAGGGCAGTGAAAATATCGCTGCTTTAGCGGCGAAAAGTGCCGCTAAAGCGACGATAATGCCCTTGCTAATATACCCCTTAGGGCAGGGGTACTCATAGTACGGCGGCCTGGCGGCCTGGCAAGCCTGCCCTTGCGGACCGCGGACCTTGCAGACATCGTACCAGAGTTTTTTTTGTTTTTTTTTTAAGAGTCTGCAACCAGAGCGCGACTCAGACCCTGCTGCTCTGTGGGGGCCGGGCGATTCCCGCCATAGTCAGATTGGGGCTGCAGGGGCGCTGAGAGGTGAACAATGCATCATTAACATGCCAATGGTCTTTTAAAGACCTGTGAAGTGCTCGAGTGCGGCTGTGTGTGTGCGCCTGGAAGCTGTCACAGCCCGGGCACACACAGGCACGGTGAGGTGACAGAGGGAGGTTGAGGGAGGGAGACAGAGGAGGGAGGGAAAGGGAGGGAGGGAGAGCGAGGCAGGGAGGGAAAGCGAGGGAGGGGGAGGGAGAGGGAGGGAGGGAGGGGGAGGGAGAGGTAGGGAGGGAGAGGGAGGGAGGGAGGAAAAGGGAGGCAGACAGAGGGAGGCAAAGGGAGGGAGAGGGAGGCAAAGGGAGGGCGAGGGAGACAGAGGGAGGGAGAAGGAGGGACGGAAAGGGAGGGAGACAGAGGGAGAGGGAGGGAGACAGAGGGTGGAAAAGGGAGAGGGAGGGAGAGCGAGAGAGGGAGGGAGAGCGAGGGAGGAAAAGGGAGGGAGAGTGAGGGAGGGAAAGGGAGGCAGACAGAGGGAGGGAGACAAAGGGAGGGAGAGGGAGAAGGAGGGAGGGAAAGCGAGGGAGACAGAGGGAGAGCTAGGGAGGGAGGAAAAGGGAGGGAGAGGGAGAGAGGGAGGGAGAGCAAGGGAGAGAGGGAAAGCGAGGGAGGGAGGGAAAGGGAGGGAGAGGGAGCTAGAGGGAGGGAGAGCGAGAAGGAGGGAGGGAAATGCAGGGAGAGGGAGGGAGAGCAAGGGTGGGCGGGAAAGGGAGGGAGAGGGAGACCGAGGGAGGGAAAGGGAGGGAGAGGGAGACAGAGGGAGGGGGAGAGTGAGACAGAGGGAGAGGGAGGGAGGGATTGGGAAGGTAAAGGGAGGGGGAGGGAGGGAGAGAGAGGGAGACAGATAGAGGGAGACAGAGTGAGGGAGACAGAGTGAGGGAGACAGAGTGAGGGAGACAGAGTGAGGGAGATAGAGTGAGGGAGACCTCAGAGTGAGGGAGAGGGAAGGAGAGAGAGGGAGACCTCAGAGTGAGGGGGAGGGAAGGAGAGAGAGGGAGACCTCAGAGTGAGGGAGACCTCAGAGTGAGGGAGACCTCAAAGTGAGAGAGAGGGAAGGAGAGAGAACGAGACAGAGGGAATGAGGGAAAGGGAAGGTAAGAGAGGGAGACAGAGGGAAGGAGGGAGAGGGAAGGAGAGAGAGGGAGACAGAGTGAGGGAGAGGGAAATAGAGTGAGGGAGAGGGAAATAGAGTGAGGGAGAGGGAAATAGAGTGAGGGAGAGGGAAACAGAGTGAGGGAGAAGGAAACAGAGAGAGATAGGGACACAGAGAGAGAGAGAGAGAGAGAGAGAGAGAGACAGTCAGAGTGAGTAAGACAGAGGAAGAGAGGGAGTGAGACAGTCAGAGTGAGTGAAACAGAGGGAGAGATGGAGAGAGGGAGTGAGAGGCAGTGAGTGAGACAGAGGGAGACAGAGAGACAGAGAGACAGAGGGAGAGAGGGAGGGAGAGAAAGGGAGAGAGAAAGAGAGGGAGGGAGACAGAGAGAAAGAGAGAGATGTGTGTATGCCAGGTCAGGTGGCTCAGTGGACGAAGGCGTCTGCTGCAGGGACCTGTGATCAACCACATGGTCACAGTTTTTTTGTGTGGATCTAGCCCCGCCCCCTTCCCCACTGACCCCGCCCCCACCAGTGCGGCCCTCGGACACAAACCGCAGTGTAAATTTGGGCCCGAGAGAAAGTTTATGAGTACCCATGCCTTAGGGGGTTATTTACAAGAAACTGTCGGAGCACACCGCAAAGCCAAAATTGCTAATGCCGCGCTCCGAAAGTTTCAAAACGCAGGGATGCGCCATATTTACAAAAATGTGACGCACTCCTGCATTTCCCCTAGCACCAAATGTAGCTGCCTAGTGCCAACACAGGCTGCCTTCCACTATAAGCGCAAGGGTGCCTGCGTTGCCAGGAATGATTGTTCATGTTCGTAACGGTGTGCCTTCCTGCAAATAAACAATTACTAATGGCGATTTGTAACTTCTATGTGTGCAGCAGAATGTAATTTTTTAATGATTGTTTATGGCAGGAAGGGACATCTTCCTGCACATGAACAATCACTAATGGTGACTTGCTGTTTCTACGTGTGTTGCAAAATGCAGCACACATAGAAACAGCAAAAACAAGGAGAAATGTATCAATTTTCAAGGTGGCATTTAGCCACGTAAGTGGCTTAATGCCACCTTGTAAATACGGAGCAGGACATTGTGCCACAGGAACGTCATAAAAAATGCCCTTGTAAATATGCCACTTGGAAGATGTACACTTCACATCAGAGTCTAAGCATAAATGACTATCCATGCACCGGGCGCGGTAAAAGAGCATACGAAGGTGAGCTGTCCAAATTACATGGCACAAGCAACATCCAAAGCAGCCCATGTCAGCAAGTCGCACAAATGTGGGTCGGATCCGGTTCAAGGCGTAACCACAAATGTTGTCCTACAAGTTCTAGGCCTGGCCACCATATACTGGGCAAAGGGTGTCCATATATCCTTTTGTCTATTAGATGCCAGCATTACAGTTGAATAATCTTCCAAGTGCTCCTGACAAAACCCAGCATTGGCGAGCCAGGCATCAGTGGTGGGCACTGCTGCACGGCCCCAACACATGCCATTCGTCTCTTGGCCAAGAGCAGCAACAGCGCAGTAAGCCTACGAACAAAGGCAAGTAACTCAAATATTCAAGCAGTTAAGATAAAATATGTAACCAGTGAGCAAAAAGTGAGAAATACGTTGATACTACTTAACATATATATTCCTCCAAAGTATTCATCACGGAAGAATATAAGTGTCGCTCTAGCTGGATTTCTATTGGAGCAAATAATACTTGACCCGACTGTTAACTTTCTGGTGACAGGGGATTTTAATATAAACTTGCTGATACAATTAACACGGGGCGATTTCATCCAGTCTCAAAATTACGAATGGTCAATCCCGGAACAAACGCTCGACCTTAGCATAATTACTAAACAAAATCCAATTGGAACAAAATTATTGAAGGATGTGGAAGCATTGGGACTAAGAGTACTAAATGGCAGGTTTCCAACCGATCAACCTGCTGGCCGGTCATTTCAAACGCAAAAATCAAAATCAAGAATAGATTTTACATTGTTATCCATAAATATTTTTGAAAAAATTGTCTCCTATAGATTAAAAAAAAGTGAATGAGAGCGACCATAGCCAACAAATATTAGAAATGGAAATGGCATTTACAGAACACCAAATGTACTTAACTACATAAGCTCAGATCGATACGATCAACCATAGGATAATTATTTGGAAACCGGACAATAAAGACGACATGGAAAGAAAGGCCCAAAAATTACTTCAAGAGTGCTTTAAAGAACGGTCTACGCTGTCCGCACTTCAGCAATGGGAACAATTTACACAGAAAGTAGTCCAATTGAATGAGGTTACTTCAAGTAATAGGAAAAATCAACAGACTACAATGGAAAGAAGAGACACTAGTATTAACCTTCCATATACGATTAAAAAAGTCAGGCGGATTCGTAATGAACTGAGGAACCAGTTAACAAGGCTCCCGAACAACGATGAAATTCGAAACCAACTTGAAAACACCAACAGCACCTTGAGGAAATTATTGTGGAATGAAAAAAATTAAATCCGGCAGGAGGTATGGACAAAAATCTTTCACGCAAGTAATCAAGCAAATTCCAGGGAATTTTGGAAAATTATCAATGGCTTGAATAGACATAATGAACTTGTGGTAGCTTCGCCAATAACGGAAGAGGACTGGATAAATTTCCTCAAAAAGACCCTCGACGCTGAATCGCAACCTAAGCCTCAGGGTGACAAACAGACAACGAAGGTCGATAAAAACCAAGAAATTGAACTGGTAAATGTTTTCTCGAACACTGAAGTGGCCAATTTAATAAAAAGACAAAAGGATGGAGCACCAGGACCTAAGGGGATTCCATTTGCACTCTATAAGGAGGATCCTGATTTATGGGCGACCTATCTGACAAAGGTGTATAACGTAGTTGTCAGAACAAGGCAAGTACCGGAATCCTGGAGAGGATCTTTAATATCTCCCATTTACAAAAAGGGCAATTGGCAACTACCCGAGAACTACCGCTTGATTACTCTTCAGGACACGGACGCAAAACTATTCGCAGGTATTTTATTGGCAAATTTATCAGGTTGGGTCGAAAGAAAGCAAATACTACCTCCAAACCAAACCGGGTTCATCAAAGGATTAGGAACTTCAACAAATATATTAACCCTATCTGTATTAATGGATAAAGCTCTTCTAGCAAAACAGTCCCTATATTTTTGTTTCATCGATTTCAAATCGGCTTTCGATCTTGTAAATAGGAATCTTTTATGGAAAAAACTTGAGGTCTATGGAATTCCGGACTCGCTTCTAAACCTTATCCAATTATTATATTCTGAAAACTGGGTCAGGGTGAGGATTGGTGATGGCCGAACATTATCCAATAAAATACCGGTGACACGAGGATTAAAGCAGGGTGGTGTCCTTGCCCCACTACTTTTTAACCTATTTATAGCCGGTCTCACCATTGCACTAAATGAAGTTAACTCACATCCACCGAGGCTAGCAGGAAAACATATGTCAAATTTGCTGTATGCGGATGATGTTGTGCTGCTGAGCCAGACCAAAGTGGGGCTGCAAAGACTAATTGATCGAACATCGAGATACGCAAAAGACAATCAAATGGTAATAAATGAGGCAAAGACAAAAATAATGGTAGTTACAAAGAACAGAAAAAAGAAAAACAAATGGATGTTGGAACAAACTCAGCTAGAGCAGGTTGATAATTATCGGTATCTCGGCGTATTATTTAATGATAGTGGAAGTTTTCTCCCACAGAGGAAAGATATGACTAGGAAAGCAAATAGTTTGGTGACTGCATTTAGAACCATACAAAAGAAGTTAACTACACTATCATATGGTCCCTTATTAAAGATCATATCTGCTAAATTACTACCAACTTTGACATATGGCTCCAAAGTCTTAAATGGTAAAGATGCACAGATAATTAACAACGCAGTGGTGAAAACCTACAAGATATTATTCCACCTACCGGGCAATGCCTCGCAAGCACAGGTGAGGTTGGAGTTTGGGATAAACAATCAGCATTATGCCCGGAAAGGTCAAATTCTGAAAGTCTGGTATCGTATAAAAAATGACCTTGACAATCAATTATCTCAAACATTATGGCAAGAAGTAAAAGACAACCGGAAACTACAAGCTCGGGCATATTTAAATGAAGCAAAAGAAGAATTCGGAATAATACCAATTTGGGAAAACACAATTACCCAGGAAAGTTTTAAAAGAACAATTAATACATTGACTATCCATCTCTCATTGATAAAAGACAAAGAATTATTGGTAAAAAGAAGGCACGCATGGCCAATTATAAATGGATACATAAAAAAGCAAATCCAAAATTATCTGGAAACTCCTTGGTCACAGCAAAGCAAACAAACCTTTATAAGAGTACGTTTTGGTGTTTGGCCTGGTTTGTGTCATCGGCCACTATGGAAGACTATTGAGGACAATACGATATGTAGGTTGTGTAAATGTGGTCAAGAAGAAATTTTACATCTGCTATGTCTATGCCCTGCAATAGAGGTGGAAAGGAAAGTTAGTCTTAAGAGATTATTTAATGCTCGAGGAATAAGAACATGCAGACAAGCGTTAATGGCATGTCTAAACCCAAATGATGTATTAATGAATTCTGCATTTGTAAAATTTTTATCTGTGATTGGCAAAAATATTAAGGAAAACATTATTTAGGTTTCTCCTTTTTAAATTATATAATACTAGAATAATTATGTGCATGGTGTTTTAAGCTTTTTACTGCCGATGATATTTTTAATTTTTTTTTATTTTTGTAAGATTTTAATTAATCAAACAAATAAACTTGACTATGACTATGACTATGACTATGACTTCACATATCCCAGTATAGCTATCACAGACCGTTGGGGTATCACACGCCTCACAATGTTGGTGATAGTCTTGTGCACTCTAACCCAGTATTCCACTATTCACAGACAGTTCCATGCCAGATGGAGGCCCAACCTCCCCACAACGCACATAGCAGACATTGTCACGAAGGCCAATACGATGCAGGTGAAGGGGAATGCAATATAATGGATGCAAATATTTAAGACGAATAAGGCGGAGTCGATAATTGAAAGTGAGCATTCGCATGTGCGAGCAACAATAGCGCCACTGCTGGTCAGAGATGACCGCATTGAGCTCACCCTGCCATCCTTCCAGAGCCCTGGGCACCGTCAAGGGAACTCCCGTCCTTACGTAAACGCGGGTATTCAATTGGCTGCGAGATGAAGATGCTATAAATAAGTCAAGCACCTGAGGCTGCATGGGGTCTGAGGGAACAGGATACAGCTGCCTGCAAGCGCCGAGCAATCTATAGTAAAGGAAAACATCAACCCCAAGGAGTACGTGCCTGTAGGGCAGCCAGCGATATGAACAAACCCTCTGGATAAAGGTTACCCATTACTCGTAATTGTATATGATGCAGCTGATTACACGTGCGGCCATCCATGAATAGGGGTAGGGCAGGGTTTCTAGCCATAAGGATATCTGCCAAGTACAGAATAGACAGTCCAGCCTGCGACATAGCCCTTTCCACGCCCAGGCAGTGCAAGCCACAGTATCCAAATTGGCTCTCAGACTCCAAACATGTATAAATAAGCACGGTAGTAAGGGACAAAAATATCCATCTCTACTGCTAGGTGCGGGGCATGCAATACCGGGTGAAACCACAAATGTGTGAACTGCGCCTATGCGCACAGGTTATATAACTTAAAATCTGGGACGCTAAGACCCCCTTGTTCAAATGCCAGTGTCAGCACCTCCTAAAATAGCCGAGGTTGCTCCCTCCCAACACAAGTGTAACAATCAGGGACCTGAGACGGCAAAAGAAAGTTCTCATCACCAGCAGAGGTATGTTGATGAAAAGGTAAAGAAATTTAGGCAGCACCAACATTTTGGCTGTAGCCACCTATCCAGTCAATGAAATTGTCAGTCCTGACCAACGCGGGACTCTGTCTTCCAGCCAGGCAATGGTCTGGCCTTAATTGTCCCGCCAAATATCCGCAGCATTCCTACTGACCCAGACTCCCAGGTAGGGGACCCCAGTGTCCGCCCACTCTAGAGGTAAGTCCACAGTGAACCCCGGGGTAACCAACATAAAAGGAAATATTTCAGATTTAGTCCAGCTTATCAGGACACCAGCAAAGCCGCCAAACCGAACAAGCTCGGGGTGTGTAGAATGGAAAACAACGTATGCAAGTTGTGCGCAATCAATCAACCAGGAACAAACCCAGATTGGTCGGGACACACAACATGTGGAAATGGAGGCATCAGACGCTCAGCCAAGAGTTTAGCCAGTATTTTATTATCAACATTAATTAGCGACAGAGGGCGATATGAGTCGCCCTTGTCCAGAGGTTTATCCAGCTTAAGAACCATAACTGGCAAAGACTCCCAAATTGTGGGAGGTAGAGCCCCAGCTTCCCTGGCACTTTTCATGCATATTAAGAAAGTGCAGAATCAGCAGCTCAGCATATTCTTTATAAAACTGAACTGTTAGCCTGTTGAGTGCAGAGGTCCTTGCCACTAGCATACTCTAAAAACATGATATCATCCGCAACATCAAAGGGGACATCCAAATATTGCTGATGCGCAACATCAAGCCAGAGGAGCTGAACAGAATCAAAATAGTCCTGCATAGCTTCCTGATCCGTTGATATGGAGGAGTGGTGCAAATCTGTGTAGGATTGCTGTATCACACGCATCACCTCCCCATAGAGTGAGAATGTTCACCATGGGCATCAATAATATCAGCGATATGTGGGGTGCCACGAGAAACCTGAAGCAGAGACGCAAGGGTTTTCCCAGCCCAGTCAACCTCCCCGCACATGCAGCCCACAGTCCCTTTATGCAGATAGCAGGCTCTCAATCAGCATCCTCCTGGTACTCAGACAGCGGGGTGCACAGCTGCACCAGAAGTGGGAAGTTAATTAAGTATAATGAATTAACAATTAATTATTAATAATTATTTAATTTATTATCATATTTAATTGATACATTAGGTGCAGGCTACTGGGTTTGTATGGGTATAGGGTGGCACAGTAATTAAGTAATAATTAACAAATACTTATTAATTTATTTTTACATATTTAATTGATTATTAATTATGTAAATTGTGTAATATTTTTTTTGTTATATATTAGGTGCAAGCTGCAGGGGCTGTAGGTGTATATGGTTGGAAGTTAAATAATAATTTGTTAATAACTATTTAATTGATTATTAATTATGTTAATTGTGTTATCCTTATTTATGTTAGTTATATTTTAAGTCTGAGCTGCTAGGTTTGTGGGGTATAGTGTGAGAAGTTAATTAAGTAATACATTAATATTTTTATGATTTAATTGATAATAAATTGTTCAATAATCATGTAAATTGTCTAATCGTTTTTATTTTTTTGGTTAATTAATGATGTTCATATTAAGAGTTTTATATTTGTTGTAAATTAATAGGGTTATTTAAATGTTATGTGTTTGAAGTGAAGTACTTTCCTTACTGTTGCACATACTGGAATGGGAATAGTAAATATAACACCTACAAAGTCCAACGCTTTCCCCACTGTTGCTCAGACTAGAGTTGGAATAGTAAATTTAACTCCTCTGATGTCCAGCGATGCCTCTAGTGTTGCACAGACTGGAGTGGGAATTGTAAATTTAACTCCTCCAAAGTCCAATGCTTTCCCTACTGTTGCACAGACTGGAGAGGGAATTGTAAATGTAACTCCTCCAAAGTCCAATGCTTTCCCTACTGTTGCACAGACTGGAGTGGGAATAGTACATTTATTCACACCAAAGTCCAACGGTTTCCCTACTGTTCCACAGACTGGAGTGGGAATAGTACATTTATTTCCTCTGAAGACCAATGCTTTCCCAAAGCAAACACAAGGAGATTCTGGACGGAGCGCTGAAACATTTCAGACACTCACCCTCACTCACAGATCTGGGTTGAATCCATCATTGTTCTTTAGCTCACTTCGTCACACCAGTTCAGATCCAACTATCTGCAAATCAGTCTTGACCCTGTGCCTCATGGGAACAGTCCAGCCCAAACTGCCAAGCCAGGTCTTCCCGGACTGGAAACAAGCATCCTGGGACCAGTTTCAGGGTAACACCCCTCATCAGCCAGGCTAGCTTGAATCCAGTGGCAAAGTGAGTAAGGGACAAATGCTTTGACTACTGTTGCATCGACCTGAGTGGGAATAGTAACTCTTACCCCTCCAGAGTCCAATACTTTCACTACTGTTACACAGACTGGAGTGGGGATACTAAATCTTACCTCTCTGAAGTCCAATTCTTTCCCTACTGTTGAACAGACTGGAGTGGGAATAATATATCTATTATTCCTAGACTTCAATACTTTTCTTAATATTGTTTAAATATATTTAATATTACTATTTGATTATTTGTTTAATTCTATATTATTTCTTGATATGCAGATGTACACATTTTAGTTTGTTGAATATTTGTAATTATATTTTTAGTAAATGCTTTTTTGTTTTTTATATTTTATTAATTTAGCAATTTATTTAACGTTTTGCAGTTGATTTGTTAATATATTTAATTTTTATATATATATATATATATATGTATATATATATATATATATATATATAAATTAAATATATATATATATATATATATATATATATATATATATATATATATATATATATATATATATATATATATACACGATCCAAACTCCTGCCTATCGGACCTGGATTCCGACTTCAACACAGGTACAGACCACAAAAAAGCGCTTAAGATGTATGCAAAGGTGGTTTATTGACCCCTTCTCTCCAGCATGACGCGTTTCGGCTACGTCACTGTAGCCTTGTTCACATGACAATAGGAACCAATGGCTGTGATTAAATACTGTGCACAATCAGTGGCTGGGCGTTAACAGCAAATAGACATAGAAAACATATTCTAAAAAACACATTCTGAAGAAAATCCATTTAAATATGATGTGGTAATTAAATAATCTCATTAATCGAATCATTTTGGTACATAACAAATCTCATAAATTCCAATATAGATATTATGTTACTCATCAGAATAAAATCTCATAGCACGAATATCATACAGATAAATAAGTCCTACCACATCAACTTAACAAAGAATGTGTATCAAATATAAACTGCATATCTTTAAAATCGTCTACATACAAAGCTGTACCATTAGACATGAATAGTTCACGCACACTCGAGAAAAGTGCTAGTGCAAATAATCTGTGATAAAGTGCAAATTAGTGCATAGTGCAAAATAACTGTGAACTCGGAAATACATATGAACTTCTCATATCGTTTTACCAAGTTTAAAATTGAAGCACTATAAACGGGTAAACATTGGAAGAAAACATGCTGAGAACCACTATAATGATGATCCACATGTTATAATTATATGGAGAATAACTGTACACAATATGGATACGTGCGATTAGAATACCAAATGGCAGCATTTTTGATCGGAACATTGTGGCATAGTGTACTTTTCCCAATACTGGATGCTGCCAATTGAAGCAAATACCCTCTCTCGTTACCACTATCTATGCAAGGTTACTTTAAATAATCATGTAACTTCTGAGGGCCGCACTTAAAGGATGGGAAATTATACACTCTGGGCATCTGGTTAACAGAGATAGAAAGAAAATAGCTAAAATGAGACAATCAAAGCTTGTACCTAGGGCAAGCTAATGATGGCACAAGGGGATGATGCCAACATATTTAACCTGTAACTAGATCTATATGCACAAGTTCAATGAACAGACAGATAGCCTAACAAGATTCTACTACCTTCTTGTTATAAAAAACAATGCAAATCCTCCCCTGTGTTCATTCCCTTAGGGATCCTGGTGTCTAGAAGTAATATATATTTGCTTTCCAGCTGTCTCGATGTTCTTTCTCTGTTATCTCCCCTGATTTTTTTAGGTACTGCATCGATGATGAAGTACCTAAGATCATTCAAATTCCTTTTGTGGACCAATTCAAAGTTGCGCGCCACTGGATAACTTTCATCTGAATTGACAATCGCTCTAAGGTGCTGGAGGATACGATTAAAGGCCTGCAGTTTAGTACTCCCAATGTACTTGAGCCCACAAGTACACTGGAGCACATAAACTGCGAAGTCAGTGCGACAGGTGTAATGTCCCTTAATCTGAATAGGTTTAGGATCAAATGCAGAGTAATATTCATTGGTGTTAATTCCAAACTTGCATGCTCTGCATGAGATACACTTAAAAAAAACAAATTTGTCCGATAATGAGTTCTTCTTCACTACTACCTCAGGGCTAGATTTAACTAGAACATCCCTCTATGAGGGTGCTCTTCTAAAAATAATTGAGGGTTCGTCTGGTAACAGTGAAGCCAAACTGACATCAGTCTTGAGTAACGGCCAGTGTTTTTTGAGTATCCCCCTCACCTTCCTTTCCTCCACACTAAAGGTGGTGATAAGGCTAATCTTGTCATTGGATTCCTCTGTTTTACGGATGGTATTCGTGTTTCCTGCAGTGAAATATTCTTCTCTGCTGACTCTGTTCGCCTTCTCTTTTGCCTCCTGTAACAACGAGGCACTGTAGTCACGAGCACAGAATCTATTGAATGCCTCATTCTGGCACCTCTCCAAATCTGACTACGAACTGCAGATCCTACGCATCCTCAGAAATTATATATAAAAAGAAATACACACACATCTTTATCTTGAGGAATAAAATAACAACTCAAGCCATATCTTCCAGTGGTCCGTGTCTCTCTATTCGCCGATGGGAAGTTGAAGAGTCATCTGTTCTATATATAAATGCATATATGTATATATGTTTGTATAGTAGTTCATTGAAAAGTAACCCCAAAGGCTTGGCTGACCAACATGGCGGACGTGTGCTGAATGAGCTCCGTCCAACCCACCGATAATCCGACTTTTATCCTGACTTCCAAAACTCTTAGTAACCCAGTAACGACGGTCCCATAAGTCTGTGGGACGCTGGTATTCGACAGGAGGGGTTTTGGTGGGTCTACAGGTGCCCCTGAGCGGCGAGAGCAGACAGCGCCAGAAGTGAGGCCTGTGGCCTGTGGTGGAGCCAGGACCCGCGCCGGCGATCTCCGAAGGCGGCTGGAGGAAGAGCTGTGCATCGAGCCCGCCCACCGGGGAGGAGACGAGTCCTGTGGGCCTTGGCGGTGGCGGAGGGCCTGGCGGGCACACGAGGGAGTTGAGCGCCAGGCCCAAGAAGCAGATTGAGGACGGGACTCGGTGGCCAGACCGGGCGTGCAGGTGAGGCGGGCGGGCCCTCCTGGTAGTTTGGGCGGCCAGCGGCGCAACTGACAGCAGGAGGAAAGGCCGCTGCTTTGGAGCATTGCCATTGAGCCCCCCCTGCTTGTTTGGCATTGCGTGGGGGCTCGGTGGTGCAGCTGGCCCGCATGGGGGGTATTTGAGAGGCTCTCGGCTGACTCTGGGTGCCCCGCCCCAGTACTGCTCTGGAGCAGCTGGGGCTCTATGTGTGCCGGTCGGACCGCGTGGGGGGGCCTGGACTGGTGCGCACGGGGCATTTGCCTTCCCCAGGGACTTGGTGGGGGATCAGCGGCAGGATCGGGCCATGGGGGGGGGCAGAGTACCGGGGATCAGCGATAGCCATCTGGGAACCCCCCCCCCTCTCTGGAGGGCCGGTACCTGGCAGCCACGTGGTTAGTGGTCGGTGGATTCGTCTTTCCCGAGGCCGCTCCTATATGCGAGGCAACAGAGGGAGTCCGGCGGCGCAGTCGGACCGCAGCGGCGGAAGGGGGGTGGTTTACTGCCTGGCTCTTTGGCCGTTCCTCCCTGAGCCCCCGCTGATTTGAGTGTATAGGGACGCCCTCATCGGCGGTCGGTCGGGCCGTGTGGGCCTACGACTTGCCCCTGCGGTGCAGTGGTCACTACCGCATCTGGTGATAGTGGGGCTCTTCTGTTCATCTGTGGGGACTTTGCCCCGGAGGTCGGCTACGCCACACACATGTTTCCGGAAGTCCTTGGTGAGGTGGGGCCCCTGAGAGGCTCTGCGGGCCCTGTTACACCCATTCGGCGGTCTGAATGGGCCACGGGAACTGGTAGTCCTCATATCCACGCCCTGCTCGGCTCCTGCTGGGACAGTGTGTTAAATGTTAAATGTCGTATACTTGTAAAGCGCACAGCTGCCCCAGCAAAGGGGCGTCCCGGTGCTGTATACCGTTGGGGAACCCATCCTGGCTTTCCCTGTGAGATGGTCCCTCCTGGGCATCTCCAAGGTGAAGACAAGCATCCCCGGCGCTGATGGGGCCGTTAGTGGAGATTAAGCAAGCTATTGCCCAGAGTTGCTGAGTGGGACCCATGGTTAGAGTAGGCACCGAGGCGAGAATTATCGAGTCCGCTGACCTTGGCCCAAGACCCTGCCGCGTCGGGAATCGAACCCTGGTCCCGGGCCAACCTCTGCTTCCGGGTCTGCCGCCTCTAACCAGTGAGCCACACCACTCCACTCCAGTGTGTGGGGTCTGCGGGGGCCACCATGACACGAGACAAGGGAGGCGGCAGATCGACCAAGCAGGGTCCCATTGATAAGTACACTGGACACGGGACGGCGGCTGGGGCCTCCGGGGGCCCACCGGGAGCCATACCAGATAATGCAGCCCTCCTGGCTGCTATCATTCAATCTAGGGACATGTTGGATGCCAAAATAGGGGCAGTTGGCGTGGATGTCATGCTGTGACTCGGATCACGGAGGCTGAAACCTGGATCTCTGGGGGTGGAGGAACCTCTGCAATATAATAATGCATGTATCCTTATTTTTCCGGATTATACAAGACTAGTCCAGCAGCAGCGTCAGTCTTTTACGGCAGTGAAGGCCCGTTTACAAAACCTTAAGCTTCCATATGCCCTACTCTTCCCCGCACGTCTGCAGGTGGTTTTCCAATCCCGTACTCACTTCTTCGCCTCCCCAGAGGAGGTCTTCAAGTGGATGGATGAAACAGTGCGCGTGAGGCCACATACACCGCCTGGAAGGGGATCTGATTCTTCTTCAAGCGAGCCCCCGGGTCAACAACAGAAGGGCAGCAGGCGATCCAGGTCCCGGTAGTGCTCTCAGTCCTGCAGCGTTTCCTCCTGGGGGAACTCTACCTCGGGACAACGTACTATTGAACCCTGATGTGTGAAGTTAATTGGGAGCTCTGGGGCCGTTCTAATTCAAGGGAGTTATGTAGTGGGCTGGTCTTTCCATCCAGATAGTACTGGTCGGAGGTATGCCCTGAGGACATGGGCTGTGAGTTGGGGATCCATTGGCTGGGGCAGTCCTCATCCCCCCATTGGGGACTGGGGATCGGCTATGCCGCAACAGATACTTCAGTGTTTTTGAGGTATGGGGCAGGGGTTTGTTGGGTGGGGTTGTTTTAATTTTCAGGTCGCAATTGCGCGGGACGATTTTTGTTCCCTATATATACATTACCATAGCCTGATATCCGCTCTGCAACAGCACGTGCCCCCCATGGCTAGTGGGACAGGGGATAGCTGGGTAGCCCCCGGCAGTCTGCGTGTTAGAATTGGGGGTCTCTGGTTGGCGCAGTTATGTACTTGCGACAAGCAGGGACCCTCTCCTTGAAGTCAGGGCGAAGGATTACCCTCTAAAAATAACCCCTGCTCTAGGTAGTGTGGCGCAAGCAGTCAAGGCTAATCTCTAGAGCACATAAGGTTAAACATTTGCAGTATCACACAAAATAACCGTCAACCCACCACACAATGACACCAGACTGTATTCTTGTAAAAATATATCCTCTTTATATATATACTTCAAGCAGGCTTTCAAACACAGGCTTTGTGCAGTTCAAAATGGTTCCAGTTACTTGTTCAGGTTGGCCACAGCTCGTAGTTGTGTTCTTGTAATACTTATGAAAGGGTTAAAGTCTCTCTCAATACTTTTAAAGTAATGCAGGCAATCAAAATAGTTTAAAAGGAGGTAGCCCGGTCCTCACCAGGCTCCTCCGTGTCGTAGATGGTGCCCCAAGCGTTGTGGAACGGTTCGTTGCTTCCTGTGCGCTTCCTGCTCGCACTACGGGCCCGGCCTGCCAAAGCTCACGCTTCTCGCGTGAGACGCGTACGGCACGGCCGGGTCTAACAGGGAGTACGAGTCGTACAGCAGTGTGCGACTCGTACAGGAGGTGCGAAGCTTCACGAAGCGTATCAGGCGCCCAGGGGACTCGTAGCGGTGCGAGCCTCGCTGGGGATGCGGCTCGTACCGCTGCTCGGATTTCACTCTGCGGGGCTCCCGGGGCTGCAAAGGTCAAAGGGCGGTGCGAGCTTCAAAGGGCAGGACGCTCGCACCGCGGGGGCAAACAACAGTACCTTAAAAGATTTGAAGAGGGTCAAGGCGGCAATGCCGGGGGTCGGCTCGGAGTCCCACGTCGCGGTGTCTTCCTTCCTGGGCTGATGAGAGCGACAGCTCGGCTCGTGCCCGAAGGTTGGCGTTGCGGCGCGGGCCGGGTCAGTTGGGCAAAGCACCTCGGGGTCCTTCAAGAGGGGGCACACGCTGGGTGCGGGCGAAGCTGCAGGGCACGTCCAGGGGGTCGAGACGGGCTTCACTGCACGACGCACCGCAGCCGCTCACAGACAGCGGCAGGCGCTTTCCCGGGTACAGTTCAAAAGGGGCAAGCAGGCGCCGGGCGAGGTCTCTCCTCACGGTGCGAGCTACGGCTCGTTTGGGCGACAGTGACGGTGCTTGGGCCATCGAGGCTGGTCTTTGTGGTGCTTCTGGGGCCTTGACAGGCGGCAGTCACGGTGCTTGGAGGGACGTAGTGCCCTGGGCCTCTCAGAGTGCATGGCGGATGTTCACGACGCGCTCCGCTTTTCCCAGGTAGAACTGCAGGGGAAGGCAGCACTCACAGCAGTTCATTTTTCAGGGGGGTAGCGCCCAATGTTCCTGGGGCGCTGTTCAGGGGGCAAGTTCACCAGCAAGCCCTTGGAGATCTTTGTAGGAGTTTGGCACAAGTTGAAATGAAGCAAAGTCTTTCAGTCTTTCTCTCCTGCTCTCCTTTTGCAGCAAGGCACCCACCACAGGCCAGTCTCTTGGGATCAGAGTCAGTACTTCTCCATGCAGCTTCCTGGGTCCTCCTCTTCAGGCAGAGCTTCTTCTTAGCACAAACAGGATTTGATTTACAAGGAGCAGGGCTCCTACTTTTATACAGCATTTTCTTTTTTTCTTGCAGGCCAGGGGGGCCTCTGCATAACTTCTTTCAGTCTCTGAGTACTTTGTTGGGTGTACTCTGGTGTCTTCTTTCAGTGTGAGAAGCAGGCAGATCAGACGCTCCACAGGTGGAGCCAGCATTGTGTGGACAGGGGCAGCCAGGAGCACCTTGATGACAGTGCTTCGCCTTTCCTGGGCCAGGTGTCGGCTGAGTCATCAGTCGCTCCCCAGGGGGCGGAGCCAGCATTGTGGTGGCAGAGCACATTCCTATTCAGAGTCCAGGGGCACTCCCACCTCCCACCAAGGTGTAATCCTGGCATTCACCGCCTGTCATCCCCCAGCCCTGTCACTCACATATCCCAGACAGCCAGATACACATCCAAGCAGAGGCGGGCTGAAATGGTTAGCCAAGCAAATGCTAACTTTCTAAAAGTAGCATTTGCAAACACAGGATATTAAAATAAACTTTACTAAAAGAAGTATTTTATTATTCTGAGTTCAGGCATACTAAACTTTATTTTCTACCATGTTCCCTGAGCCTACTGGGATTATAGAGTGTAATAATTCCAGCAGCCCATCTTGGCCAAAGAGAACAGGTAGCCTTGCAATAGTGAAAAACGAATTTGGCTGTACTTCACTATTAGGACATGCCACACACATCAGAGCATGTCCTACCTTACACTTACAATGCACCCTGCCCTTGGGCCTACCATAGGGGTGACTAATATGAAGTTAAGGGAAGGTTTAGGGGCTGGCAAGTGTGTGCACTTGCCCAGCCAGCATGACAGTACCAGACTGCACACAGGTTCTGCAATGGCAGACCCTAGACACATTTTAAAAGGCTGCTTCTGTGGGTGGCACAACCAGCGCTGCAGGCTCACTAGCAGCATTGGTATTTACAAGCCCTGGCACTCCTGGTGCACTTTACTGGGGACTGACAGTAAATCCAATGAACCAATCAGGAATATCAATCACAGTTACACTTTACATAGGGAGCACTTGCACTGCGGCACGGATTGGCCGTGGCGCAGTGCCCTGAGCAGCGGACACCAGCGAAAACATCTGAGGCACATCAGCAAAAAGTGGAAGGGAAACTCACGCCAAGGTGCCAGGTCTAACACTGCGCATCATCAGTTGGAATGTGGGCGGGGCCCTGGACAAGATCAAACGGGGGCGGTATTACATCAGGCGAAGAGGGCTAGGGCTGATGTCCTTATGTTGCAAGAAACGCACCTCTTGGGCACGAAGGATTTGCGCCTGCAACTGTATGGTTTCCAGCAGTTCTTCCACGCTGGATTTACCAGGGGATTGCGGGCATATTGGTACATCATTGAGTCCCCTATGTGCGCCTACAACAGTGGTCTGATGTGCAGGGGTGCTACATCTTCATCCGGGGCAGGATAGGGGAGGATCCCTTGATATTGGGCAGCGTCTATACACCCCCCCCCTTCAATGGAATCTGATAGAGAAACTGCACTCCTTGTGGGCCGACGTGCCAGATGGGTTATCTGTGGTGGGTGGAGACTGGAATGACGTTATGGACCTGGCAAAATATAGAACTAGAGGTGGGGGTGGCCCCGGGGGTGGTCTCCCCACAAAAGTACACTCTCTGGTGACGGGCTTGGACTGGGTGGATGTATGGCGACGGCTGCACGGTGACCAGCGGGGGTTCACGTTCCTGTCAGCAGTTCATAATTCTTTATCCAGGCTTGATTACTTCTTTGTACCTCAGGTGGCGGTCGATAGGGTACAACGTTGACAAGTTCATTGCAGATATGCCCCCTTAAGATGGTGCCGGATGAGGTGCGAGACCAGCTGGAGGCTCCCTTGACGGATGAGGAGCTCGGGACAGCCTTGGGAGAGCTCAATCCCGGCAAGGCACCTGGCCCCAACGGGTTTCCTAGAGAATTTTTCCATCGCTGTAATGTGCAGCTGGAGGCGTACTACAGGGCAGTTGTGGAGGAGTCCCAGGAAAAGGGCTCTTTCCCTCCAGATTGGCGGCACGCGGAGATAGTGGTATTCCACAAGCCCGGTCGAACGCCCGGAACAACATGCCTCATACCGTCACATCTCCCTATTAAATGTGGAGGCCAAGATCCTGGCCAAAGCATTGGCCAACCGACTACTGCCTCACATTTCTGCACTTGTGCACCCAGATCAGGCGGGGCTCATGCCCCAGAGGATGACCAGACACAACATTAGGATGGCACATGTGGCGGTGGCAGCCATGCAGCAGACGGGAGTATGGGCGGCGCTTCTCCTGGCAGACATGGATAGGGCGTTCGATTCCCTTAGCTGGGTTTATCTCTTTGCGCTGCTACGCAGACTAAACATTCGGCCCTGCTTCCTCTCGTATAGCACACTTTAACACGGAGCTGACGGCGTCGGTTCGGGTGGCGGGCGCGTCCTCTTCCACTTTCCCCATAAGACGGGGTATGAGGCAGGGCTGCCCCCTGTCTCCATACCTCTTCGCCCTAGCCATGGAGCCGCTGGAGCCATGGGTATGCATTGATGCGCAGATTAGGGGTTCCGAATGGGCCCCAGGTCTGTCAGACCGGATTGCGTTATATGCGGATGATGTCCTGTTTTTTCTTACAGAGGTGGATAGGACGGAACCGCGGCTTCTGCGTATCCTGCAGATCTTTGGGGAGATGTCGGGCTTGTATATGAATCCTCCCAAATCTACTCTATGGACCTTGGGTGGCCGGATGAGAGCAGGAGCACGGGCGGCATCGATTCAGTTGGAGGTTGGGGGCTTGAAATACCTGGGGCTGTTCCTTTCGGACATACCGGCGGTGTCCTGGGAACGGAATGTGGCTCCAGTGTGGGAACGAGTTCGGTCAGACCTCAAATCTTGGGCCCATATGCCACTGACTCTGTTTGGCAGGTCCGCAATATTCAAGATGGTGACACTCCCCCACCTCCTATACCAGTCGCAGAATCACCCGTACCCGATCCCACCTAGATGGTTCCGACTGGTGAATTCTGTGCTTGGGCAATTTTTGTGGGAGGGAGTAGAGTGCACGTGGCCCTACGCACATGCTTTAGGTCCACTTATTGCGGGGGCCTTGCGTCCTCGTAAGTTTTATCGTACTATCAGGCATCGCATTTGTTGATAATTAATGAGTGGTGGTATGGAGATAGGGAGGATTCGGCGTATGCCCTGGATCAACAACTCATGGGGTGCCATTCCCTACACACACTCCTATACTCGGCATCGCTGCGGGTGCGCTGCCATCGGTCAAGCGGGTGGTGTTCCAGATCTGGATCAGGCCTTGCAGCATATGGGCTGGTGGAATACCCTGACCCGGGAGACCCCTCTATAGAACAATGGGCGATTGCCTCAGCTGGCGGCCCTACAGGGCTTCCGGGGATGGGACGACATTGTCATATCAACTCTGGGAGATGTAATGAGAGGTACGATGCTCAATCCCTTCCAGGACCTGCGGAGGGAATTTCATATGCCACCGTCTCAGTTTTTTCGCTACCTCTAGTTTCACCATGCCCTGTATCCTAGCAGGAAGGGTTTGGAGTCTCTCCCTGACTTAAGTTCAATTGAGGCAAAGGTCTGTATGGGGGATCTAGGGGACAAACAGATTTCTCGGATATATCAATCCCTAGTGACTCACTGCTCCTCCACATTACAAAAGCTTCGGGGTGATTGGGAAGCTGACGATGGGTGCCCTAGAGGAGGAGGACTGGACGTAGACGCTGGCGGCTCCCCGGGGTGCTGCAATAGCTATGCGACTCCGCCTGGTTCAATTCAGATATCTCCACAGGGTTTATTTTACTAGAACACGACTGTGGCGGAGCGGGGTTGATTGCTTCCCCAGAGTGTCTTCGCTGTGGTAGGGAGGAGGGCACTTTCATACATTCTGTTTGGCAGTTTACGTCCCTAAACTGTTTTTGGAGGGGGGTCTTTGTGTGCCTCTCGGAGGTGTTGGATGGGGTCTCCCTCGGACACCGCAGCTGGCCCTGTTACACGTCATTGAGGGGATAGGGGGTAATATCTACAAATGCCACCTAATGCTGCTGAGGTTAACACCGGCGAAACGGGACATTGCCAGGAAATGTAAGGCGTCGCGGGCCCCCTTGGTGACGTCCCCTAAAGAATGGGCCAGATTTTTGCATGGGGTTGTAGCAGCCCATCTTTGTGGCCAGGGAATGTCCGCATAAACATCATAAGATTTGGAAAAAGTGGGCAGACTATCGGGGCTTATGGCTGGAGCCGTCGGTGGAGGCGGAGACTCACCTACTGGTGTGATTGCTGATACAGCCCAGGTGCGAAGTGGGGGGGGAAGTTGAGGGAGATGCATGTGTGTGGGGTGGGATTATTGGCGGGCTATGTAGGCTGTGGGTACGTTCAAGCGGTAGTAGTGCGACCTTAGGGGGTTGGGAGAGGGAGGGGTGGGGAGTTGTGGGAGGGAATACTTTTTATTATTGTTCAGCATATCTTTCTTATGCATCTAGATCCTATGTCTTACAATGGTCTTATTTGACAGATGTCTCTGGGGAACAGAGCCCTGCGTTGTAATTGCTTAATGACAAATAAAATAAATAAAAATATGTTTAACAAAAAATATTTGATATAATGTAAAATGTATTTTTTTAATAATAGTGCTCCACTATATAGAGATGTATATATAAACATACACACACATATATGTGTGTGTTTATATATGTATATATAGTATTACATATTTACATTTTACTTTACATTATATTAATGTTATATATTAAAATATTTAAGATTTACAATTTTAAACTATATATATACATATGACAATTTCTTTTAATGTTTTTTAACTATATTAGTGTGAAATATATATATTTTCTATATTTTTGTACTTACAATTATAAGTATAGGGAAATAATATTTTGTGATACTTATTTTTGACACAATATTTCTGTTTCTCAATATTGTTGTGTTCGATATTATGTCTGTGTTCCTTAGAATTTCTGTCATCTATCTCTCATTCACTTCAAGCATTGCGAATTGAATAAGCCTTTACTAACATTCTAGTCTTTGTTAGGTTTTGAATTTTTCCTGTATGCTCAGCGTTTGGCTGAATATTTCCACAAAGTAATAACTTTAAAGCTTTTAACAACCAATCACAGTATTTCTTGACCCCATTTATACATGTAAACTCAAAGAAAAATAAATAACCTATTACTTGACCTTTCTGACACATTTGCTACTCAGTAAATCCACAATGCAGATAATCAATTCTGATGAGTGAGTTCAGAGCAAGAGAACTTTCCATGTAAATGTATGATTTGTATAGATTTCCAGATGTAAAGACAGGATATTCGGTGTTGCGTTACAAAGTGAGCATTCGATGGTAATCACAGGATTAAATCTGTGATTCAGAGATTGTCCTCCTTCTCTAAAATGTGCTTGAATCCTCGCATAGATATCCTAACAGATTGCAGGCTTTTTGAGGCTACACAAAATTTCCTGTCACTCCATTTGGAAATGTATGCAAATCATAAATTAAAATAAATAAGCCTTAAACATACTTAGTTGAAATGAAAATCTCAGAAAGTTGTAGCGATTGTCCATTTGAAACGGTTCTTATTGTAGGTAGTGGAGAAGGAATTGTGATAGTGAAATACAATGACCTACTAAACGACCGACTGGAAGCTTTAGGCTCCACAAAACGGCCTTTTAACAGCAGGTATCTTTTGGTGAGTGTTCTCAAAAATAGTATTAGAAACACAACACACTTTGGCTAGAGATTGGAATCTGATCCTTGGCTTTGAATATCTGGCAAACACACTGGGGTAAAATATATTTAGAGTATTTAACTCTAAACAATTCTTCTTCTTATGAGCCATCAAACGACCCCATCACTCTGCATGATGTTTGCTGGTCTGGTGGCCTGTTGTAAGCCAGATGGTCAATGTTTCTCCATGCTAGATCTTCAAACCGTGTATATTTTTTTAAAGGAGACACATTTGATAGGGGAATCCTTCCACCTAAAGTTTGCATAAGGCAGTCTCTAAGGCTGATCCTTGTTAGGAGACATCTGATCAGAGGAAGGGCGTGGCTGGATATCAAAGAAACCAGCGGTAGTAATGATATAAAAAATAAAACGTATTACATTTTGGTTGCTACAGGCACGTCGCCTATCTTAGCCTTGCCGGAACGTTATAGCTCAGAGGTTAAGTAGGTTATCAATTTAAAATCACATTGTATGGCCTATGATATGCCTGACCCTCTTCCACAGTCCACCCCAGGGGACGAGTTGCCTGGTGCTATATCACTAAAAAAACACTGAGAAAGTTAGAATCGGGTCCCAGTCGTCCTGTATCCAAATGTGATTCCCAGTACTGTTATTTTAAAAGTGGCTACAATGCTCAGTGGTGCTATAGTATCCTGTATTTTTATTTACTGTGTAAAAAGCAGTCTTTCCGAAGAACTGGCTTGGATCTAGCAATAAGCCAATGCACACAAAAGGCAATAGCAATAATCAGTCTTCATGTAGACCACTCTCATTGAACCAGCAAGAAGCATAGGCATAGGATCATTTACATATTACTAGAATGCAGGTAAGCACTGGGGATTGACTACATCACTCAGGAAGTTGTCTTCCTTCTTTGTGGACTTCCATGCGTGGGCCACACCTTCCAGTGGCAAAAGTTAAAATCTTGAGGAGTATTGCTTGACCTTTTATTTCTAACACTGAAGTTGCAGGAAGGTTCATAGACTCAAGGTCAGCTGGAAATTCAGATTTTAAATGAGCTGAAACCAGGGTGCACGTTAGCACCGCTGCTATTGTCTCATCTTTCAAGAGTTGTGGTTAATGCACAAACCTTCCCTTTAAGGTGCTGTCATTCTATATATAGACCTCGTTATTTTAGAGCAGGATTTTACTGGCCTTGAAAGCCACTCAATGCATTGGTTGAACATGATCAAAAAAATGCTTTAAAGGTTAGTATAGCGAAGACACAGATTGTCATGTTTGGTCAAAAGAAGGTAACCACTTTTGGAACATAGAGTTAGAGCCCTTCATAACAGTACCTCACATTTGGTATCTAATACTGATTTTTTCAGAGATATGTTTTGGGGTGCTAAATAGTAAATTGTTCAAAGTAAAAAATTAGCTGCCATAGTAGCATTACATATATTTAACCACTTCTCAACTTCTCCTGTTTGGAAGGCTTGTGCAGGAAAAGAGCATTATAACTCCAAGGGGCATCAGTGGTAGAGTAGCTCTACTGGAGCTGCGGCTTGTGCCTATGAGGCACAAAGTACAGCCCCTTCTCCAGACCCTGGATCTACTGCTGGGCCCTCTTTCAGTGAGCAGACCACCACTGAGTCATGCCCCAAACCTGTTTTATCTTCAGCAACCTGTCCAATAACAGAATGGAGCATGTAGAATGATGAAACACAAAAGAGCAGAATAGGTCAAGGAGTGGTGTGTAACTAAACCAGTCACTAAGGGCCAGTAGGGTATGAACGCAAAATAGTGTCGTTGAAAGTTATTGGAAAACAGAAACGCTAGAATGATTCCCATCAGACCACCCATTCGGTGGAGTTCACATCACATGGGAATTGCTGATCAATCCAGGACACATCCAGCCATGTAGTGCCGGTGTGAAACTAGACGTCAGAAAACTAGCCATGATGTTTTCCATAAAGTGGACTAACATTAATGTGCAGTGCGAAAATAATGGTGAAGGATAAAATTAGCTACACAGATTCTAAAAGGACGTATATATAGAGAACTGTGTGTCAAAGATTAAAACCACGCCTGGTAGGAAGACTACCTTTTGGCGCTGTGCAAATTGGTCAACATGTTTCAGCTCTCGGGGCAATGCCCCAGCTTTCTTCAGGACCTACAAAATAGACCAGCTACTGCAACTATAACTACAATTAGTATATTAGATGAAAGAATTGACAAAGGTTTACTGTTAGACTGATACATATCTACCAGCAACTTCAAAGTTTGAACGTCCACTGGAAAGGAAGCATGTCTTCTTCCTGTCAACAAACAAAAATTATTGTACAAACAACACCAATATTACATACACAGCCACCTGAATACAGAGAGACCGTCTAGTCAAGAACACCTGCATGAATAAATGACATTCTGCATATATGAAAAAAAGCATAATAGCTTAATCACTGAGAGGCATTTCCTCACAGTGATACTCACCCAGCTTTGTGTGGGTGAAGGCCTCACCTCACCCGGCGACCGCTCGGGATTATGAGGCCCCGCTCTGCGGTGTAGAAAAAAGGGATACAGTGAGCACACAACTCTACTAGTCCCAAGCCAATTGCTCTACACACATAACCCAACGAACCTGTGATAAGTTACCCGTCCTCCAGAGCATCACCACATGGACCATCCCTTGCGACACCCTAAGAACTCGCATGTGCTGCGCTATCAACATGCTGCTAAATAATCTTATGAGATATCCTCATGTGAACACTCTAAAGTGCTCTTAAATATTCTCGTACGGTGTAGAATCTCATCACTAGGTCACAATTATTAACTGCTATAGAACCCAGTCAGAGGACAATGGTGAACTGGATTGATATATATCAAAAACTCTTGAAAAGAACAGTTATAGTACCATCAAGGCTAGATCTTATCTAACATTGCCTGTAAGTACTAAATGGAAATGTTTCCCCTGCATGAAAATACTCAGATAAGGAAGGTGCCTTCAACCTCACCTGTCCGTCGGTACCCCTATCCATATGCCAAGCGGTCGTGGAGGTAACTGCCAGGACGCCCCTCGCCCTTAAATAAACACTGATGGAATGAAGCATAGTGGGCGTGCACACAATCTCGGAGCATGCGCGGAGATAAACACTACTCCTTCGCGCATGCGCGTACCATTCCAAATGCCGAGAGTGACTTGTTAATTTGGCAAACGTGGTCGATTTTAAAAGCGGTGAGTATGTTAAACCACCCATGTAAACTGCAGCATTCTAGGCTCTCTGCGCGAACGCTGCATAAAAATGAAAGAAACGGAATGAGCCCACACATCTACACGCATGCCCAGAGCAGAAAACGCTGTTCACTCGGGCATGCGCCTGACGGCCAAACAAGGTGTTTGATATCGGTGTGGGCTACGATATCCTACATACGTTTCAAATCCTGATGTACTGAGAAGTTACACAGTACAGTACTTATTTCAGGATATAAGCATGTTACGCATTATAATGGTTAGAAACCGAACCAATTCATAACAATGAGGCTGCTTTCATTCTGGATAAAATGGTTATCCGATTGGAAAGCACCCATAAAGGCGAAGGTAAGGGTGTGCCTATATGTATATTCCCAAGTGAAGGCCGACAACAACAGAGGAGTGTAGGCACTTCCAGAGTACATTCTGTAGTAGAACGTCATTCACCCAAGTGGCGGATTGTGACAGAGTTATTAGCGCATAATTGTATTGCGCAAGTGCAGAATAGAAGTGGTGAATTGTCACAGAGTTATTAGCGCATAATTGTATCGCGCAAGTGCAGAATAGAAATGGTGATGCTTCCATCATGTATCACAGAGGGAGGGACAGCGGTGGTAGCTAGGAGGACAGGGGCAACGCACACACTTAGGTTGGGTGAGCTAGAGAAATGCAAACCAACATTGTTCGCATTTATATGAATAGACCCGCAACTAAGAAGTTGCTCTAGATACTAAAAAACAAGGATATGGAGGGTCAAGGGGAATATTTAATGACCTGTCTGCTCGCTCCCCTTTAGTTAGAACATGAAACACAAAAGAGCAGAATAGGTCAAGGAGTGGTGTGTAACTAAACCAGTCACTAAGGGCCAGTAGGGTATGAACGCAAAATAGTGTCGTTGAAAGTTATTGGAAAACAGAAACGCTAGAATGATTCCCATCAGACCACCCATTCGGTGGAGTTCACATCACATGGGAATTGCTGATCAATCCAGGACACATCCAGCCATGTAGTGCCGGTGTGAAACTAGACGTCAGAAAACTAGCCATGATGTTTTCCATAAAGTGGACTAACATTAATGTGCAGTGCGAAAATAATGGTGAAGGATAAAATTAGCTACACAGATTCTAAAAGGACGTATATATAGAGAACTGTGTGTCAAAGATTAAAACCACGCCTGGTAGGAAGACTACCTTTTGGCGCTGTGCAAATTGGTCAACATGTTTCAGCTCTCGGGGCAATGCCCCAGCTTTCTTCAGGACCTACAAAATAGACCAGCTACTGCAACTATAACTACAATTAGTATATTAGATGAAAGAATTGACAAAGGTTTACTGTTAGACTGATACATATCTACCAGCAACTTCAAAGTTTGAACGTCCACTGGAAAGGAAGCATGTCTTCTTCCTGTCAACAAACAAAAATTATTGTACAAACAACACCAATATTACATACACAGCCACCTGAATACAGAGAGACCGTCTAGTCAAGAACACCTGCATGAATAAATGACATTCTGCATATATGAAAAAAAGCATAATAGCTTAATCACTGAGAGGCATTTCCTCACAGTGATACTCACCCAGCTTTGTGTGGGTGAAGGCCTCACCTCACCCAGCGACCGCTCGGGATTATGAGGCCCCGCTCTGCGGTGTAGAAAAAAGGGATACAGTGAGCACACAACTCTACTAGTCCCAAGCCAATTGCTCTACACACATAACCCAACGAACCTGTGATAAGTTACCCGTCCTCCAGAGCATCACCACATGGACCATCCCTTGCGACACCCTAAGAACTCGCATGTGCTGCGCTATCAACATGCTGCTAAATAATCTTATGAGATATCCTCATGTGAACACTCTAAAGTGCTCTTAAATATTCTCGTACGGTGTAGAATCTCATCACTAGGTCACAATTATTAACTGCTATAGAACCCAGTCAGAGGACAATGGTGAACTGGATTGATATATATCACTCCAGTTCACCATTGTCCTCTGACTGGGTTCTATAGCAGTTAATAATTGTGACCTAGTGAATATTTAAGAGCACTTTAGAGTGTTCACATGAGGATATCTCATAAGATTATTTAGCAGCATGTTGATAGCGCAGCACATGCGAGTTCTTAGGGTGTCGCAAGGGATGGTCCATGTGGTGATGCTCTGGAGGACGGGTAACTTATCACAGGTTCGTTGGGTTATGTGTGTAGAGCAATTGGCTTGGGACTAGTAGAGTTGTGTGCTCACTGTATCCCTTTTTTCTACACCGCAGAGCGGGGCCTCATAATCCCGAGCGGTCGCCGGGTGAGGTGAGGCCTTCACCCACACAAAGCTGGGTGAGTATCACTGTGAGGAAATGCCTCTCAGTGATTAAGCTATTATGCTTTTTTTCATATATGCAGAATGTCATTTATTCATGCAGGTGTTCTTGACTAGACGGTCTCTCTGTATTCAGGTGGCTGTGTATGTAATATTGGTGTTGTTTGTACAATAATTTTTGTTTGTTGACAGGAAGAAGACATGCTTCCTTTCCAGTGGACGTTCAAACTTTGAAGTTGCTGGTAGATATGTATCAGTCTAACAGTAAACCTTTGTCAATTCTTTCATCTAATATACTAATTGTAGTTATAGTTGCAGTAGCTGGTCTATTTTGTAGGTCCTGAAGAAAGCTGGGGCATTGCCCCGAGAGCTGAAACATGTTGACCAATTTGCACAGCGCCAAAAGGTAGTCTTCCTACCAGGCGTGGTTTTAATCTTTGACACACAGTTCTCTATATATACGTCCTTTTAGAATCTGTGTAGCTAATTTTATCCTTCACCATTATTTTCGCACTGCACATTAATGTTAGTCCACTTTATGGAAAACATCATGGCTAGTTTTCTGACGTCTAGTTTCACACCGGCACTACATGGCTGGATGTGTCCTGGATTGATCAGCAATTCCCATGTGATGTGAACTCCACCGAATGGGTGGTCTGATGGGAATCATTCTAGCGTTTCTGTTTTCCAATAACTTTCAACTACACTATTTTGCGTTCATACCCTACTGGCCCTTAGTGACTGGTTTAGTTACACACCACTCCTTGACCTATTCTGCTCTTTTGTGTTTCATGTTCTAACTAAAGGGGAGCGAGCAGACAGGTCATTAAATATTCCCCTTGACCCTCCATATCCTTGTTTTTTAGCATGTAGAATGATGACATTGTAATTCTCTGCAAATAGATGCCACAAAACTTAAGACATTCATTAGAGGTCGGTCCTTCATTTCTTTTTTAAGTTCAAGAAAATTTTATTGAAAAGAAGCCAGGTGTCAATACAAAATGGAAAAACAAATCATGAGTAAAACGTTAAATAAGCAAGTAAAATCAAACATGAATAGTATTTAAAAGAAAACAATTTAAATTAAAAAAAAGACAAACAGGTTAAAAAAAATTAAGCAGGAGAAAAATTTAAATAGTTATAACTGTAAAACAATGCTAAAATGATGAGATAAAATAGAATAATGTAGAATTAGGGAAGAAATAGGCTGTTTAAGCGGTTTGAGAACTTCTTGCTGGGCGGGTTGCAAGTGAAAGGAGCGTTTAGCACAATCATCAAGGTAGAGCGTAATTGGGAGCCATAAATCCAATCGTTTTGGTGCCATGGTAATGGGGAAAACAAAAACAGTATCGAGTCTATGGGTATGACATACATTGTACCACCAAACTTTAAAGGAGATATTTGAAAAATCTTTCCAATTAACTGTAATCTGCTGAAACGCAACAGCTAACAACAAGTCAACAATCCGAACATTGAGTGAAACATCTTCCCAACAAGAGGAAAGACTACATAAGCAAATGTGAATGTAAGAAAAGGAAATTTGAGTATGAAAAATATTATTTATTTGGGCCCAAACTTGTACCCAAAAAGCATGAACAAATTTACAAGAGAATAGCATATGAAATAAAGTAGCACGAGGGGAGGAGCAGGTCCAGCATGTGTCAGGAGTTGCGGAAAATCTTTTACTAAGGTCAAATGGTGTTAGGAGAAGTCTGTTGTAAATGAAAAAGAGGGATTGTGTTAAATTAGCCGCCCTAGAAGACTTACGTATTTTGACTCAAATCTTAGACCATAAGGACGTCGACCAAGACGTGGCAAAGTCGCATTCTCATTGTTCTTCCACTTAAGTTTTAGGCCTAGTAGAGTCTGTATGAAGGAGGTATTTGTAAATGGCAGAGGCTTTGGAAGTAGTGCGCAGAAAAGAGTGCAATTGTGAGGCAGGAGTAGGAAATGTGGGTGAAGTACAGGATTGCGAGAGTTGAATTTAAGTAGATAGTACTGCCTCTTTAAGCAAAAGATATTTCTTAGCAAAAGAGGTAGGTAAATGAAATGATTGACAAAGAGTGTAGAAAGGTAGGAATGTAGAGTTAGAAAACAATTGAGACACACAAACTAATCCCTGCTGTCTCCATGACTTCCAGTAAAAAGGTTTGCCCTTGATGAGAATGTGTAAGTTATGCCAAATGGTGGAGCTAAGAAAATCGGCCACTGTAGTAATGGGGGAGGGGGTGAAGGATAAAAGCAACTTAGTCGGAAATTTGTGCAAGGGAGAGGACAATGAGGATGGTTTACGAGAAAAGGATAAATATTCAGCAAAAGAGAATGGGGAAAGTGAAAGACGCTCAATTGTAACCCAAAGAGGGCACGGAGCGGCACAATCATGAAACCAGAAGGAAGCTTGTCGTAGGAGAAATGCTTTCAGGTAAGCCGGGAAATCTGGGAAGTTAACTCCACCCTCCTGCTTTGGGCGTATTAGTCTGCCAAGGGACATCCGGGGTTTCTTGTCATGCCAAAGAAAAGAGGACAGGATAGAGTTAATCTTCTTAAAGAATCTTGAAGGAATGGGCACTGGGATGTTAGAGATTGTATAGAGAATTATAGGGGATAACATCATTTTGACAGTATCAAGGCGCCCCCACCAGGAGAGATATAGAGGGTGCCACCTGGTGGTTAGGTCTGAAAGTTTCTGGATGCACTTGGTCAAGCATAGAGAGACAGTATCTGTGATTGAGGGAGTGAAATGCATGCCTAAATATTTAATGTGCGAAGAACTCCAAGTAAAATTGGAGGCACTAAAGTCAGGTTTGAAAGTGAACTTCGTCAAAGGTAAAATTTTGCATTTATCGTTGTTAAGTTTGTATCCGGAAATTAAGGAGTATTCACGAACTAAATCGAGAAAGGCGGG
The DNA here is from genome assembly GCF_964261635.1 of Lissotriton helveticus. Classification (NCBI taxonomy): domain Eukaryota; kingdom Metazoa; phylum Chordata; class Amphibia; order Caudata; family Salamandridae; genus Lissotriton; species Lissotriton helveticus. The sequence goes on along the minus strand of NC_136061.1, from coordinate 1,910,619,345 downwards.
TATGGATTCGGAGGGATTGGAAATAAAGAGCAAAATATCATTAGCGTAAGCTGGCAATTTGATATGTGACTGCACAGTTTGAAATCCATGGATGTTAGGATGCTGACGGAGTTTGGAAAGGAAGGGTTCCAAAGCTAGGTTAAAAAGGAACGGGGACAGAGGACAACCTTGACGAACACCCCTTCCTAGGTTAAAAAAGGAAGAAACTAAGCTGTTGGCACAAACTGCTGCACGAGGGTTGGAGTAGAGGAGGGAGATCAAGGAAATACATTTAGGACCAAATCCAAACCATTTGAGGGCTGCAAAGAGATAAGTCATTCAACCCTATCAAACGCCTTCTCAGCGTCTAATGCAATTGCTGCAAGAGAATGTTGCAAGCGTGAAGACTTTGATAGGACATTAAAGAGAGTCTGGTGTTGTCAGTAATGAATCGTCCTTTAATAAAACCTGATTGTTCGATCCCCAACAAGTCAGGTAGCAGGAGGTCCAGTCTTGTTGCAAGGGACTTGGCAAAGATCTTATAGTCGATGTTTACTAGAGAGATGAGTCTATAATTTTTACAATGTTTGGCATCTTTCCCCTCCTTAGGGATGAGACAGATGTAAGCATCAGAGAAGGAGCCAGAGGATTTACCAACGGTGAGAAATGTGCCTAGAAGGGTATGTAATTTTGGTATGAGAAGAGTTGAGAAGTGTAGGTAGAATTCAACTGTGAAGCCATCTGGGCCAGGGGCCTTATCTTTTTTGAGAAGTCGAAGAGCAGCAAGTAACTCTTGTGAGGATATGTCTGATTCAAGAGAGGTGAGATCAAGAGGAAAGTGTTGGGGCTTGTGAATGGTAGAAAAGAAGTGAGATAGAGAATCAGGTGAAGGCTGAGTGTCAGAAGAGTAAAGGAAATTATAGAAAAGGGAACATTCAGTTAAGATATCAGTATCATTGTGTTTTAGATTGGAATTGGCATCATAAACAGATTCAATGTTTAGCTTATTATGTCGAACTTTCAGATAATTGGCTAAGATCTTACCAGCCTTATTCCTGCCCCCATAAAATGTGGCACTTGATTTCAGTAAATAAAGGGAAGCATCCTCTGTAGACTTTTTTTTAAATTGCAATTTGGCGTCAACAAGGGCTGTCAAACTGTCTTGAGAGTGCGAAGTATGATAAGCGTGTTCCAATTTTTTAATCTTCTGAAGAAGGTCACCCGTAAATTTTCGAGCAACCTTTCGTTTAGTGGCCACATACCTGATTATAAAGTCTCTTGCAGAAGCCTTGAAGGCATCCCAGATAGTGTGTTTGGGTACAGAAGGAGAGTCGTTAATCTCAAAAAATTCAGTGGAGAAGTCAGTAAAAGAGGTGGTGAACTTAGGATCTAGTAGAAGAGCATTGTTAAAGCGCCATCTCCTAGGTCCAACTACTTTGGGGAGAATATCAATGTGGATAAAGACAGGAGCATGATCCAACAATAAAATGGGGCCAATTTCGGCATGAGTGAGAGTCTGGGCAATATTATGGGAAACAAAAATATAATCAATCCTTGATTGGGAGTGATGGAGAGGCGAATAAAACGTAAATTCTGAAGCTGTCGGATTACAGATGTGCCAAGCATCAATGAGTTTATGCTGCGAGATAGCCTGAGCAAAGAGTTTATGAGACTTATTTGGGATGAAAGAAACTTTGGAATTCCTATCAAGAAAGTCTCCTGCTAAAATAAAATTGTCATCCACAAAAGTGGTGATATGGGCAGAGAATGTGTGCCAAAAGGCAGGGTCACCACCGGTAGGGGCATAAACATTAAGAAGAGAAATTGGTACACCTTTTAAAGACAGTTTGACATGATCTCATCTACCTTCCGTATCAGCTCCTTGAGTGAGCACAGTATAAGAAAGAGACTTGCCACACAAAATTGCAACCCTATTGCGCTTCACATCACCAGGAGAGTAAAAGACTTCACCTACCCATCCCCTCTTGAGTTTAGCCGATTCCACTTCTGAAAGATGAGTTTCTTGCAAAAAGGCAAGATCAACATTTAATTTAGCTAAATGAGATAAAATTCTTTGTCTCTTAATAGGAGAGTTAACACCCTTAACGTTCCAAGTAACCACTTTTAGCGACATGCAGTATAATACAAACAATGGTATACAGATTCAACAAATAGAAGAAGACAACCCGTAAAAAGAGAATATGTAATAAATGAGAAATTGTGAAAGAAAGAAAGGAGAAAAAACAGGAGCAAAATACAAAACATTGATGCAATAGAAAGGAAAACAGGATAGTAGAGAGAAAAAAAGAAAAGAGGAAAAGAAAGGAGAACAGTAGTAAGTGATTCAATTCCAGAGAATAAAAATTGAGTAAAAAGACAGAGGAAAGAAATAAGTGAGTAGATGAAAGAGCATAAGAGACAAAATGACAATGAATGGAGGAATGGACACAAGATAGAAAGGAGTAGAGAGAATGGGGAAAATGAAGAGGAAATGACACCATCGGGCATGAGAAAAGCAAGGAAAAGGAGAAGAAAAGGGAAGGTAAGGACTAGAGTATTCGTGCTAAAACATTTAAGCGAAAACATACCTACAAAGGGAAGGGGAGAAGGAGCACAGTCAGGAATAAAACCAGACGTGAAGGGAGGAGGGGGTGGAACCACATGGAACAGGCGAGACATCTGATGTCAGCGAGACGCGCCACCGGGAGAACGACACGGGGCGAAGTACAAAATCTATGAAAAACAGGAGGAAAATATTAAGAAAGTGTACATAGGAATCAGGAACAGAAGGAATATAAAATCATTATGACCAAATACATTATGCAAACAAGAACATACAGGAAACAGCAGTGATGAAAATATTATCATCACAGCAGGGCTAGGAAGCAAGTAGGAGAACAAAAACAGACCAAAAGGTAGAGGGACGGTCAAGAAGGAACAAAATTAAAGAGATGAATAAACAAATCAAGGAAGTCAATGAGGGAAGAAGAAGAGGGACCAGAATGATCCATAGCAGCTGCTTGGCAGGAATTCGGGAAGCTCTGAAGTCGCACAGGATCCTCGTATGTCGTAGTCTTATTATTGTAGGTGACTCTGAAAAGACAAGGATAGAAAAGTCCATATCGAGCTCCAATGGAACGAAGAGAAGGTCGCATGTCTAGGAAAGCTTTACGTTGAGTCGCTGTGGCTTTAGCATAGTCTTGCGCAAAAAATAGGGAAGATCCTGACCATGAGAGACGAGGAGATGCTCTGGCAGCTGACAAGACCTTGAGATGGTCTGTGTATTCCAAAAAATACATGATTACGCCTCTGGGCCTCAACGCAGTGGAAGTCGAGGAAGGAACTCGACCAAGCCTGTGTTTCTGTTGGATGTTAAGCACAGTGTCCTCTGGTAAATGCAGAAGTTTGGGGAGAAAAGATTTAAAGAAGGCAATGGAGTCGGACCCCTTCCATCCTTCCACCAGGCCGTAGATACGCAAATTATTGCGTCTATTACGATTTTCAAGGTCTTCCACCTGCCTCTGAAGAGAGGAGATCTGTGAATGCATGTGAGAGACCTTGGAGGAAGATTCCTGAAGTGAGGAAACACTCTGCTCTACTGACGTAACCATTGCGTTCATTTGTGACCAGTTGTCCGTCAAAAGTTGTAATTTAGAAGTGGTTTCATCCATGAAGGGGCGAAGAGCTCTTATTTCCTCTAGTAAAAGCTTGAAAGAAATTGGCAATGCAGACTTCGGTGGTGACGGAGGGTCCTTCTTTAGTCTTTTGGAGTTGGCCTTCCCTGAGGGCAACGCGGAATGCTCCATCGCTGACAATGTGTCGCTGGATTGGGGCAACTGAGAAGCCTAAAACTTAGCAAATTCGGAGAATAACTTCGAGTTTTTATGGAAGGAGTGCTTAGAAGTTGTGATGAGACGTAATGACGAAATTCTGCTCATAGGGAACCAATCACCACCGAGGGAAAGACTTGAGAGGCAAGACACAGAGGATCTTCAACATGTGTCACAGTATATATAAAGCAGCAGGAGGGTAGAAGGACGTGAGTTTAAAAGTCAAATCCCGCAGATAATAAAAAAATAGTGCCAGAGAACAGTGCAAGGGTTAATCAGATGGAGAAATAATGAGGACCAAGGTAAAAAAAAAAACTACGAAAACATTAAGGAAAAAAATTAAGTATCAGGGTCCAGGAAGGAGAATCAGCACAGTTTAGAGCCTCGTTGTCTCAAAAATGCAAACATTTGTTTATTTTCCCTTTTATTAAAAAAGAAAAGTCAAGAGAATGGTGAAACCTGCTGCTGTTCATGAAAGGAGGTATTTATCCATAAAAGAGGAGATAGAATTGTCGAACAGTGAGGAGAAGTTCCAGCCACTAGAGATATCTCACCTTGCATGAGGTAGTTGCAGCAACAGACCACAGGAGGATGAGAGCCATGCCAGGGAGAACAGGAGCTGAGGTATTCATTCAGTGAAAGCGCGCCTCAGACGCTCTTGAAAATTCCAAAATGGCGGCCGCGGCCGACATAGAGCCGAAACCGGGACCTCCGTTGCCAAAAACATAGAAATGGAGATGCCAGGGACTTTTAAATCAGTCCCACGATGTGCCTGCAGCCTTCCGACATCGGGACCTCCCGTCCGAGAAAAGGAAGGAGAACGCGAACCGCTAATTCTCTGAAGCAGTCACGGAGCGCTCACATCAGCGCCGCAGTGTTCACCGGGCGCCAAGCCACGCCCCCCGGTCCTTCATTTCTGATTTGAATCAGGTTGAATAAAGTAACTCAAGGCAGCTCATAGCCATTGGGAATTAGCAGGTTTGTGACTGTTGCAGCCAACACAAAATTGAGCAGGCCACTGCCAAAGATGTGCACCGGTCTACAATTGGAGGAGAAAAAAAGAAAATGAAGTGACTAGGGGGCATATTTATCAAACTTTCATGCAGCGCAACGCAGCAAGTCACCTTTCTGCGCTGCACTGCACGAGAGGGCAGGAATGTGCTGTATCTTAACATTATAGAACGCAGTCCTATCCTTTCCTTGTGCTGGCGCACAATGTGTGGCTCAGTGCTAACACAGGCACCCTTGCAGTATGGGGCAAGGTTGCCTCCGTTGTAAGCAGGATTGTTTTTGTACAGGTAGAGACACCTTCCTGCAAAACAGCAATCCTCTGAAGCATTTTCCTCTTTCTATGTATGCTGCAGAATGCATTCCCAGTTCTACCAGTAATGGTAAATCTGGGAATGGGCCAAAATACATGGGTGAATGAGAGGGAACACCCATGCTCCACCCCTGGAACGCCTCCCTGGGGCAAAGTAAAGCAACACAGGGATTTGTGCTGCATTGCGTTACTTTAGATTTAGGTGGCCTTGCGTGGCTAGATGAACCTGACTTAGTAGGTGCGTTGCCCTTGTACCCACTTGCGTGGCTCAAGGGTGATGCCACTGAATGATAAATATGCCCCCCAGTATTTAATGATGATTTTTGTTCCTGAAGCATGGGTCTCTTATTAGACTTCTTGTAGATAGCTGGAAGTGTTTGCTTCTTCCAATTCTAAGATTCACAAGCATTTGTTTAGTGTGTGAAGCACTGGAATTTTTGTCAAGGTTACATCCACCGTTGCAGTTGGTGTTGCTAATTTTCTGAAAGACGTTCCTGATTGAGTTTACCTTACTGTTTGTTAGAATGTGTTATTTGTTATGTATGAACTTGTTGTTCATACAGAGACTCTAGTCGAATAAAGTCTGCCGCTTTCAGGTATGAGTAATTTACTGCAACTAATAACAACACTTGGCTCTCAAGGAGAATAGGTGTGAAGTCTCCTAAGTGTTCTTCAGCCATAGCGCTGGTTAGAGAAGACACACAAAACTGAGTTTGAAACAATAAAGCCTGAAAGATGAATTCTATTAAAAGTGTGTGGGGATTAGAATAAGTAGTACCCATACCCAAGGACGTCATAAAGAAAGAAAAGGAAGATATCAAACATGAGAAGCTCCTTGGAATGCGAGCTAGAAGAACACCGTTGTAAGCATATAATAAAGCGGGCAGAGACTGCTTACCAATCCCTGGTACATCCTGCCCACTCTCTGATAGATGCTGATATTGATATTAAGAGAATGGGAGAGAGAATTCACCCCTGTCGTACCCATCTGTGGATGCCAAAGGGCTCAGTGCACTTCTCGTTTGACCCATATCTAACTCTAGCAGACAAGTTCAGGTAGAAAAAGTGCAACAAATTTGAGGATCAGCTGTCTTTACAAGAGAGCAGTACTTCAATGGGCAGCACATACCCCAGTATCACTAAGTTTAGATGCACCATTTTGAAACAACTGATATATACCCAGTTACAAATCCATACTACGGGCATGTTGTCCTGTGGAAATAATATATTGGTGACATATTGATCATCTGGGAAGGTAAGGAAGAGACGCTTCCTTTCTTCATAGCGGTACAAAAGGGGGTGGTGATGGACGGAGCATCTGAATCAATCAAACACTCACACCCAGTCAAAAGATCTGGGTTTAATCCATCACCGTTCTTTAGCCCACTCTGCCACCCCAGTTCAGACATGGCTATATGCAAATCAGTCTGACCCTGTGCCTCATGGGAACAGTCCAGCCCGAACTGCTAAGCCATGTCTTCCCTGGACCGGAAACAAGCTTCCGAGGACCGGTTTCTGGCATTCCAGCCGTCTTCAGCCCGGCTTGCTTGAATCCAGTGGCAAAGTGAGCAAGGGACTCACGTCTGAGCATACCCTGCCACACTTATGGCAGCCAAAAGCGGTACAAAAGGGGGTGGTGATGGACGGAGCATCTGAATCAATCAAACACTCACACCCAGTCAAAAGATCTGGGTTTAATCCATCACCGTTCTTTAGCCCACTCTGCCACCCCAGTTCAGACATGGCTATATGCAAATCAGTCTGACCCTGTGCCTCATGGGAACAGTCCAGCCCGAACTGCCAAGCCATGTCTTCCCTGGACCGGAAACAAGCTTCCGAGGACCGGTTTCTGGCATTCCAGCCGTCTTCAGCCCGGCTTGCTTGAATTCAGTGGCAAAGTGAGCAAGGGACTCACGTCTGAGCATACCCTGCCACACTTATGGCGGCCAAAAGCGGTACAAAAGGGGGTGGTGATGGACGGAGCATCTGAATCAATCAAACACTCACACCCAGTCAAAAGATCTGGGTTTAATCCATCACCGTTCTTTAGCCCACTCTGCCACCCCAGTTCAGACATGGCTATATGCAAATCAGTCTGACCCTGTGCCTCGGTGATGGATTAAACCCAGATCGTTTGACTGAGTGTGAGTGCTTGATTGGTTCAGATGCTCCGTCCATCACCACCCCCTTTTGTACTCCTTTCTTCATAGAGCATATAAATTCCTGTAACACTCACTTAAAGTTTTCCTGCCACCACAGTCTCATGGACCTTCCATTTTTTTAACTCCTCATATATTCAGAAAGAGAGACTGGTGACACAACTGCATAAGAAACTAACTGATAGGAACTTTGGGGCATATTATCAAGAAGGGCGATAATTTTATCGCCGCTTTAGCAGCAGGTTCTGGTGTTAACCTGGGCTGCTATGGGAATTCACAAGGGCATATTATCAAGCCCATTATCGCCGTATTAGTTTCCTGCCGCTAAAGCGGCTATCATTTTATCGCAGTTCTTGATAATATGCCCCGCTATTTTCCTTTATGTTAGTTTTCATTGACATGCAGTTAAGGAGAACTTGCCTGTAGGTCATTTTTGTGACTCAGGAAAATCTGCACCCAATTAAACACATTCAATGCCTAGGCATCCTAGCTAGGTAACCAGTTGTTAGTAAGAACATATCTCCAGAGATTGGCGGAGAAAGCCAAATAACAACAGGCTGGTGCTACTTGACATGCAAATTAAGATCAAATCAGACACAATTGTGTCTTTTGACTCTTTTTCTCGCTGCACCAATAAGATTAAGAAAATGATCTTGAAGAAATGGCATTTTTTAAACACAGGAACAATGTCCTTGGAAGACCCTTGTATACTTTCAGAAGTAGAAAAAAATCTCAAAGACTTATTAGGACATAGCAGACCAAAGAAACATACCCCCACAGATGTACAAACCTCCCTCTGGTATTTATCCAAGGTCACTGGCCAATTTGCTTGTGTTTCTAGTGAAAACTAAATTTACAGCTATTGCTAAACAATTAGATGTGGGACTTATGACTGCATGAGAGTCAAGGTAGTTCATCAACTGTAATAGTGATGGCGCCAGTTACCTGATCACTTATACTTGCGGACTCCATTATGTGGGCGTGATTACCATTAGAAAAATTAGGACCTGCATTATAGAACATCAAAACAATATAAGGTGTATACATTCTACCTCAATATTCACAATCCATTTCTTAGAAAAACAACATCACGTCGATGACATGCACTGGACCATAACAGAAAAACCCTACCAGGAGTGTTCAACCACCACTGATGGAACTCGGATGTTACTGGAAAAGGAACAACGTTGGGTATTTAAGCTGAGAACACACATACTGGGTTTCAATTAAAAGACTCTTTGGTCTCTACTTTCTGACTCCTGAGTTTAATTTGTTTATCATATATAGTTGAATAGCATTTTATAATATGGGGGTGTCCATTAGATAATACAACTAATAAACACTGCATATCATGATGTAAGGAAATACCTCTTTTTACATGATCACCCTCAAGTTTTTAGACCGATGCTGCTAGTTTTTTCACTCAAAGTGCACTGAGCCCTGCCACACAGGCCTCAGTGCCATTTCTCTGACCCTTAAAAGATATATGTCTCATTGGTTTATGCACAATTAGCACAAGCTAACGTACTTATAAGTTCCTTGTATATGAGGCCGGGGTACCCAGCACTGTAAGTTAAAGTGTCTCCCATTGACTGCAGTGCTTATTGTGCTTCTATGAGTGTGACAAAAGAAAGCATAGTTCCCAGCTGCCAATGCTGTTTTCTGACTGCTAATTCGACTTTGCCATTTAAAGCCATGGCAATGCTCAAACCTTCATTTCTAATATTTATAAGTCACCCCTAAGAAAAGCCTACAGAGCCCCGAGGACAGGGTGCATTATATTAAAGATGTGGACGTGCGTTTTCTAATCTTATATGTGTAGACAGTAAAAGTCCAGCATTGTTGTTTTACTGTGGAAAGGCTAGTAGCCCCCTGGCTACTAGCCCCTTGGCTGTAAGCATACTCTGTCACAACGGCGACGAACTATCCTAACTGCCAATATAATGGTCAACCTTCCAAATTTATATGCGGGCGGACCATAGCTTGGCTACAACGGAGAGTACTCCACCGTGCGCAAACTTCTATGACGGCCCGAAGGAGTAAGGGCCGCCAAAGAAAGGGCTATATGTACACCAAATTTAGAGGAGTGGACACATGACCATTTTTTACTGCAGATCACCGCCTGGAAAAGCCTGTCAGTAAGGGCCAGTATAAAAAACTAAAAATGCCCCTCTCACGATGGGAAATGACTTCCATGGTGTGAGAGGCATTGTTTGTTTTATTTTCAAAATCAAAAAACCTTTTTGGGTTTTTGTTTTTTATAATATAAAAAGTTTTGAAGCTGTACCTTATAGCTCCGTCATGCTTTTTAAAAAAATAAATATTTTAGTTTATTGATTTTTCAACAGAACAGTAATGCACAGTTAATAGCAAATGCTGGTCGTAGAGGTTACAATTCCACATTATCGTCAGCACAATCAGTATTTGCTGTACCAAACCAACATGGAAAAGCCCAGTGGGGGGGGGGGGGGGTAGGGAAGGTAAAGGGGAGAGGAGTATGGGCCACTCAGTTAGCTAAGGGAGATAGCTGTTCACTTGCCTTCTACCGAACTTGTGTTGCTACATGGGGATGAATCATGCTTTGCCAGAGGTAAGCTAACGCTCCTGGTGGAGTCTGAAGTAACCCTGGGCGAAGAACTACGCTCCGTTCGCGGAGCTTGCGGAGTTTCGGCAACTCCGCGTTCCGCGGAGAACGCGTAGCTGTCGATTACTCCGCGATCCGGTGCGTAGCGTAGTTCTCCCGCGCTGAATAACATTATCGCGTGCGCGGCAATGGCTTACCTTGGTTCTGCGTTCGCTTTTTCCCGGTCGCGTGTGCCACCATGTAGGTTCGCGCGATATTTAGCGCGATCATGCACTTTTGTAGTGCGAACGAGAAGATGAGTTCCCGAACATGTCTTGCACAACCCGAACACGTTACTTGTGACCCGGAACAGGAAATAAGGGAACGCAAGCGGGCGGGACAAACCTCTTGGGTAACTTAGCGCGCTAGCCATCCCGAGCATGCAGGCAGCGCCCCGAACAAGCGCACCGCGCTCCCGAAGACGAAAAACGGCGCGTGAACGGGTCTAGCAAGCAACTACGCATGTCCGCGGAGCTACGCGTAGTTCGCGGAGTGCAAGTGCGTCTTCGCGTAGCTCCGCGGAGTGCGGCTCCGCGAACTACGCCCAGGGTTAGTCTGAAGTGCTGCGTCTATAGGATCAGAGGGGGCTGCCACTTCCACCACAGGCGCAGCCTCCTGTTGGCCCAGTTGGGCTAAGAGGTTCACTTCCCGCGGGTGCCAAATACCTCTTGAGCCAATCCGCCATGCATTATGTCATGCACCAACCCAAACACATCGCCACTCAGCGCTTAATAAGCAGGAGCACCGTCAAGGTGCGTCCTTTAGACAGCACATCTCTCACATACCTCAAAAGTGCAACACATGAGGATCATTCCACTGGATCATCAGTAATCACCTCAAGCGATTTAAAGACCTCGCACCAATATTGCTGCACCCCAGGACATAAATGCATGACATTAGTGCAAGGCATCGCATGCAGCATGCATCCTCAATCAAGCCCATTCTGAGCATCTTCTCCGGAGTGCGATATAATCTATGCAAGTATTTAAAATGAATAAGATTCAGTCTATGACTAGGGGAAAGTGCACGCGACTGGAAGCAGCAATACCGCCATTGGTCATCCGTGAGAGGAGGCATTATGTCTGTATCCCAAGCACTGCGGCTGGTAGGTGTGCATACTGGCGTAGTCTCCTGTATCCCGTCAAATAGGCGGGTAATTAGTCGGCGAGGGGAGGGAGAGGTCATGGCTGCTTCCAAAAAAAGAAAAACAGGTGAGACTTCCAGAAATGAGTTATGAGTTGCTCAGACGGCTGCCTGTATTTGGTAATATGCCAGGGTATGTAGGAGGGTGACATCGAAATCCTGCAATGCCTGCTGTGGTGATATGAAATTCCATCTGGATATATTGAACCCATATAAGTCAAGGTGCAACCTATTGAGAATGCCTGTATCAGTTGAATGGGGAACAAAGGGTGTCCTATGAGTGGCATCTATGGAGCAAATACATTTTGCAGGCGGTCTCACCGTCAGAGCTCCCTCCACACCCAAACCATTCATGCCACCAAGTCAACTTGCGTTCACAGCACCTTGAGGGTAACCCTGGGCGAAGAACTACGCTCCGTTCGCGGAGCTTGCGGAGTTTCGGCAACTCCGCGTTCCGCGGAGAACGCGTAGCTGTCGATTACTCCGCGATCCGGTGCGTAGCGTAGTTCTCGCGCGCTGAATAACATTATCGCGTGCGCGGCAATGGCTTACCTTGGTTCTGCGTTCGCTTTTTCCCGGTCGCGTGTGCCACCATGTAGGTTCGCGCGATATTTAGCGCGATCACGCACTTTTGTAGTGCGAACGAGAAGATGAGTTCCCGAACATGTCTTGCACAACACGAACACGTTACTTGTGACCCGGAACCGGAAATAAGGGAACGCAAGCGGGCGGGACAAACCTCTTGGGTAACTTAGCGCGCTAGCCATCCCGAGCATGCAGGCAGTGCCCCGAACACGCGCACCGCGCTCCCGAAGACGAAAAACGGCGCGCGAACGGGTCTAGCAAGCAACTACGCATGTCCGCGGAGCTACGCGTAGCTCGCGGAGTGCAAGTGCGTCTTCGCGTAGCTCCGCGGAGTGCGGCTCCGCGAACTACGCCCAGGGTTACTTAGGGGTAGAAAGAGTGCCAACAGGAGAGGACACGGCTCTACCAGGAACTGCGTAAGGAAGAGCCAATGGTGTGCAAATTGCACCTGGGCACTGTAATAATAAAGGTCTATATCTGGCCTGCCCAGGCCCCCCTGTTTGAAGGAGATTGTTAACATTTCCAAAGTGATCCGAGGATGCATGCCCGCCCATGCAAAGAATATCAAACAAGACTGAAGCCGCCAACAAAAATAAAGCGATAGGGGAAGCGGTAAATGAATGAACACATAGAGAAGTTTAGGAGGATCACCCTTTTCACAATAGCTAGGACAGTGGGAGCCTTTGCCAGCTCTCCCCATGTCCATCAAGCCACATCATCAGATGCCCGTAGTTGTCCCTCAATAAGACATCTATTACTCTGGTGAGCCATATCCCAAGGTATTTTACCGGCCTGTCAGCCGATCTGATTAGATATTCTGGGGAACAAAACCAACGTCACGTCTGTCAAAGGGAACAGAACAGACTTTGTCCAATTGATGGTCATACCCCGACAGTACCCCAAATCTAGTGGATTCCCGCAATTAATGGATCTGGGTTGGTCTGGGGATCTCCAACATATAGGGTTACATCGTCCACAAACATTGAGACTACAATTCTGCGGTGGGTGTGATGCTGTCTCAATCGGGCCACGAGCAGCTCCATAGCAATGGTAAACAAAATAGAGGCAGGAGACAGCCCTGACGAGTTACCTGTGACACAGGAAAGGGGGTTGTGATCCGTCCATTGACCCGCAGCTGGGTCACGGGCTGACCATACAGGAACCCAAACAATTGTATAAACCGGGGACTTATAACGAGGTGCCACAGCAAGACAAATAGGTACTGCCACTTAAGCGAATAAAACACCTTTGTGGCATTTAAAAACACTGCTGCCGCACTCAGGGTAAGCTCAATTTTGTTGGGTAGAGCGGTGAAAGTATGTAGATTATGCGTTGTTGACCGGCCCAGAACGAAACCAGATTGGTCCAGTCACCCTATGGTAGGCAGAAGGGGCAGGAGTTGCTAGGCATTTAGCCAGAATTTTATTGTCCATGTTAATCATGGATAAGGGCGATATGACTCGCAGCGCTGGGTGTGCTTAAGAATCGTCACAATAAAAGCCTCTCGTAACGATGGAGGAGAGAGTGACTCCTCGTACATGGCGAGTAGATGGGGGGCAACAAATGAGCATATTCTTTATAAAATGCAGCTGTGAGACCATCCAGGGCTGGGTCTTTGTCTGCTGGTATACCGGCAATAACCTGGAACACCTCCTCAACCTTGAAGGGTTTGTCAAGATATTTTGTATGACCATCCTTCAAACACAACAACTGTATAGAGTCAAAATAGATCAGATCAGCTCTGCGAAGTCTGATACAGTGAAGAAAAAAATGCAATCATCTCTCTGTCGATAGCCTTAGTGACTACACACTCATTGGAACACTCATCCTGCAATTCTACTATTTAGTCGCTCGGCCAGGGCTAACGCAACATATGGGCCAAGGTTCTGGCTGCTCTGTCCCCCTGCCCATACTGTCGGGCGCAGGCCACCTTGCCAAGGTAGTTCACTTCCCTCTGTGCAACTTCCTCATATTCCGTCAGTTTGCTCCTGAGAGCTGCTATTGTGGCTACGCTGCAATCCCCGAAATAGCGGAGTTCTAGCTCCCTGATTTCCTTCTCCAAGCGTGCAAGCTCGCCTTGCAGTGCTCGCAATACCGCAGCCTGTTTCACTACGCATGCTTTTCTTATAACAACACTAAAGGCCTCCCAGAGGGAGGTTCTTGACATCTCAGACCTGTCATTGTGCTAAAAGTATTCTACGACAGCAGTTCTAATTTCCTCTGTGAACATTTGGTCATGCAAAGCACCGGCAGGAAGCCTCCATTTGAATGCACACGGGGGACTGTCTAGAAAGGATAAGTCAAGCAGAACTGGAGCATGATTGCATACTATCCACGGCAAGTGGGAGACCCTCAGGATCCAGGCATCGACGTCACGAGATGTCAACTAATAACCAATGCGCAACCATGTCACAGGCCCTGCCGCGATGCACGTTCCCTCAATATAATCTAAATTATAGTAATCTAAGTGTCTGGTGTGCCATAAATCGATTAAGTCAAAGTTGTCCATAAGCTTGCACAGATGTGCTGCCACCTGAGGACGTGGGCACCTAGAGTCACCGGATCTACCTCGAACAGGATCTAAAACAACACCGAAATCGACACCCCATTGGATCGCACCAGAACGCAGTGAACTGACCTCCCTCAACATCTCTGCACAAAACTGGGAGTCATCTACTTTTGGGCCATATACAGCGACAAACTTAACTGGATGACCATGCAATACAACAGACAGCAGGACATATTTACCCTGCGGGTCATCAATTGCGTGACACAGGAGCCACGCGACTCCCCTATGAATAACTACAGCCACTCCAAGTGCATAGTTTGAGTAATATGTCGTTCCTCCACCCATCCCACCCCCAGCTGAGTACTCTCCGTAAAAAGCAAATATCCACTCAGTGTCTGCAAATATGGAAACATGTCATGCCCTACGGCAATCGTTAAGACCCCAGATGTTCCAGGTTGGGATCTTAACTGACAGTATATCTAGCAAAGGATTGGAATGAGAATCTCGGCTGGATAAGCATCACTAGCTTAGCCATGCAAACTAAGATTACGCGCTGAGTGGACCGTGGGGAAAGAGCAGGGAGAACAAAGAACAGTTGAGAGACTGCAAACAACAGTGTCAAACACACAATCCCCCCACCCCCACTTTGGCCCCCAATCAGGCCAAACTTCACTAACCCTCCCAACCCTAACAAGAAGCAACAAAAACACTTTAGGGACTCATCCTATGGGTGCAGTGCTGGATTTGGAGAACAAAAAGTACCAGGGCTGTCGTCAGGAGGCCACTGCAGCTTGCACCCCACATTGCCCCGTGCTGCCAATGGCAGTAACAATGTAACTACTGACAATCACACTTCTACAAGTGTGACAATTCGGACTATGTCATGCATCCAAAGCTATAAGAATGACTTGGATGGCAGGTAATAGTCATTTTTTATGTATATTGAATAAAAAACGACCTGCTGTGGTCATCTATACATTAGCCAGAAAGCGCCACCTCATGGCAGACTGTCACACGCACCGGTGTTGTCAATTAAGTGCCGAGCACTAGAAATCACCGGCTAAAATTAGGCACTGTGTGGGTGTGATCGATAGGCCTGGTCAACTCCCAGCCACATAGTAGCGGGGTGGCCGGAGGAAACAATTGTCATGGAGGCCCAGGTGCACCCTTGAGTTCATCTAAGTCCTAAATGGCCCAGCATTACCTGCAACTCCGCCACCCCATCAATGACAGAAATAACAATGTCAACATTCCCCCCATTTCATCTCCCTCTTACCAGAGGCATCGGAGCAAGGAGTTCGGACCATGAGTGCATCTCACATACTCAAACATGCTTATGATCGATGAGCAGTTTGTCTGCATGTGACTGTACCAAATGAAGGGTGGGATTGCCTTCGCCACCGCAGCTGAGCCAGGTCTCACTGCAGAGTCATGGGATTAATAATTGTGACTGAGGTATTCCAAATCAGCTCCGCTGGCAGTCGGAGACGATCCTCCAATCTTCACCTGGATTGTCTTGGCGAACTTGGCTGCTGTCTTGGTGTCCGTGAAATAGTGAGACTTTCTCTGGTGCTGTATCTGCAGCTTGGTGGGTTATAGCAGAACACATTTACTGTCCGTACGCTGAAGGTTGCACTTGAAGGCAGGAAATCTCATCTAGCGGCCTGTACCGCCATCATGAAGTTTATGGATACTTCATTCCCCTGGTACTGTAGCAGTATTCTCTTGCTCACCTGGTACAGTGTCACGTCACCATCCCTAAAGTTCAATAGACAAGCAATTATGGGCTAGGCTGGTGTTCCGGGCGGAGGTCACTGTCTGAAAGACCTATGAGCGCGTCCCACAGAAAACATCACAGAGTGCCTCCTCAGAGAGCACTCGAAGCATCCCTTTGACATAATTTTCCTTTCTGCCCATGGCTGTAGATTCAGGCACTCCAGGGATCAGTATGTTGTTCCATCTCAAGTGCTCTTCCATGTCTTCATTCTTGTTGCGTATGACCTTAGACACTTTCTCCATGAGCAACAGCTTTTCTTTGTCCAAAAACTGCCCATTCTCTGCATCCGAGGTGCGACTCTCAAGCTGGTTAATCTGGTCATCACATTTGTGTACTTTTTCTTCAAGCCGGTCAAACCTGTCTGCGAGTAGGTCTATTTTTGAGTCTATAGCTCTAAGATTCTGCTTCAGGTCCAGGAACATTGATCTTATATCAGACTCCGGGGCCGGACTTTGCCGCTACCCTGGCTCTGTGAGGGATTGTCTACAGGGGGTCCATCATGCGTGTTTGCCTTCAATTCTCAAAGGAGAGTTTAGCCTGCTTTGCTTCAGCTTTGCCCATCTTAAGCTAGTGAGACGCTTCAGGTGACATTCACGTTCACCAGTCAGGTAATTATCTCAATCCTCCACCAGGCCACAGCCTCCATTGAGGTCCTGTCACTCCCCAGGGCCCAGTCAATAGAGGGGCACAAGCAGACCTCTGCTGCCTCAACTCCGAGTGATGATGGCCCAACTGGGCCCTCTTCAGCATCCGAGGCCAGGGTCAGCTCTCCCGCCGCCTAGCCCCGCCACACCCCCTCCTCTCCTGGGGGCACGAGCAGGTCAAGGCTCTCCACAATGTCCACAGACATCAAGAGTAGCACTGGGCGAAGTCTCTATCATGTTTACCGGAGGGTGCCTGGATCCTACTTGGTGCCCAGCTAGGATCTAGAGTCAGGTACTCAATAATGGGCCACTGTGTCAGCCCCACCCACACTGCCAGGTGTTAGGTTTACAGTATATATCAGGGTTCCAGGTAGGCCGGTAGTGTATTGAATAGCTGGGGGGAGTGAGGCAGTGCCCTTGTGCTAGAGCACAAGTCTTGTGTATTTTGTTATATGACGAGGTGTTAGAGTGCAGATAGACCCCAACCGTGGCACTGCAATTCACCAGGGCAAGTCAACTCCAAAGCAACCTCCTATAAGTTTTCACCGCACAGGTTTGGTCCATGGTGTCATGCTTTGGGGGGCCTCTCTCCACCAACCTTCCCCTGAGTTCAATACTGCACCACCTGTGCAGCCGAACAGCAGCATACATACAGGCCATGTGCCTCGTCAGACCCGCTCACCTCCAGGGCCTCCCATTGCATGCCTTGCAGAGTGCCAAGTGGCAGGAGTATGCAGAGTCAGTCTCAGGCACTTCGCAAGCTCTGGGGCATCCACAGAAGCCCCGCCTCTCCTCCCAGGCCAGCCACCAGTAGCGCTGCTGTAGACCGAGACTGCAAACTCCAATGGGGAAATGTGCCCATATGATCATACGTCAGGCACAGCACAGGGCATCCCAGTGGCAGGAAAAATAATGCTCCACTTATAGGAGCAGCCTCTGCTCGGCTCCAGGGCGCACGCTATCAGCCCGCCAGGTACGCCACACAGCAGTCCCCGGTAACTGTGTGGTCCAGGTAGGCAGGCGACCTGCTCTCCTACATTCACTCACCTCTAACCACAGCGGATGCTCCTCACTTAGAGTGATTAATCAAAAAGGAGGGATAAGGGATTGGAACGTCTGTTTCATTCCCCGGGGTAAGCTTATGGTTTATCAAATGAGAAACAGACACTAGTTACACCTTTTGACCTTTGGTAAAAAGTGGGTATATTAGAGTAACCTCAAAAAACTCAATGCTTTAGTGGTAGTGCGGTATATCTGTTTCATCCGCCCCGCATTGATGTTTGTGGCAGTTATCATTGGATACTCCAAAATAGTGATTTGCCGGCCTCAACCCGAGGCACCTCTGGTCTTGGGTGCAGTGTCCAGAGAAGTGAAATAGAAAAGTGTGAAAAATAAATTCTCAAAAAAGGAAAACATATTAAAAACTGGTAAATCACCCGTGAGGAAATTTAATATTGGCGTGATTTCCAATGGTGTTAAAAAATTAGATACTACTCATTAGATCGAGTTACTTGATCTAGCAGTATATTATATAAAGCGTCGACATGTTTCAGCTCTCTGGGCCCTAGGGGTCTATGGAGCTTTCGTCAGGACTCACAAACAAAGAATTTTATACTCACACCATTTGTGTAGTATTGTTTAGGTTGTTTTCTGATTTATATATCTGGAAAACAAATCCTCCAAATTCTGCAATGGAATGGGGAAAGTACATAGAGAAATACCCACTTTACAAATGTATTCAAAATCGGGTTGATATACAATGGAATAACATTTTATTCACATTAGAGACATAACTAAGGAAGGGGGTTCTTGTGGATTGAGAGGGAGAAACTAATGCTATGACCGTCCTTAATGGGATCTAAAAGGATAAAAAGCAAAATTAATTCTGCTAATTCCAAAAGGGGTGTGATCACCTCACCTCTATATATATATGTCAAGTAACGATCTTTCAAATATTTTACTTGTACATGTAGGGTATATCTCTCACAGGTTAGCTGTGGGGAGATCATTCTAAAGTGACCCTAAGCATTAATCTGTTGCCTTCGCTCTGGGATCACAAGGTTAAGCGCCTGATTAAATACAAGCGCGTAATTATAGACATCAAGCTGAGGCTACAAAAACCTATCTTTGGGCACAGTGTTCAGATTTATAGCGTTCAGACCCTGATATTGAAAATGGTATTCATTATCGTAGGTTCAGGGGGCCACCAGTCATAAGATTGTAATACAATTGTGGATTACTTTCCAAAAATTCTATTTTGGCATTTAAACATGCAAACAGGTTTTAAATTCAAAATAACAACACAGTTACCAGGCAGTGCAGCGTTTGTAATGATAATTAAGTTCTGTCCTACCTGTTCTGGAGGTACCTTCTACTTCCTCGGGGTCCCGCTATTAGTAAGCCCAGAGCTGTTTAAGAGAGTGATTACCGCATTAGTTTACCGCGGCTCAAGCATCTTACCGAGGTGATGTGACTTGGGGAATATTGCCCGCGTGTGGATAGGTTTGTGCCTTGTGCTGACTCTGCCCCCGGATGTGTCTTCTCCAAGGCACACTCATATTTAAAGGGGCCAGGCTCTGCAAAGGCGGGCTGTCTTTTTTTGAAGTGGAGAAGTTCAATATAACTTTATGTGTTACGATGGGGACTCATAGAAGGGAACAACCAGCAGATTTTGAAGGCTTTTACATATAGGCGAACACCACTGGAAAACGGAAAGATGATTTCATCCGTTTAAAGGAAATAGTAAACTTGGGAAGCAGGGATGGCATCTCAGTATTTGCAAAAATTAATGATGGAAAACAATTGCATCGTTCAAGCTCATTATGGTATTTAATTTGCAAACTGGTGCCAGGGTATAAAATCATTTAATCCTTGCTCACAAGTCTTGAGGCGGTCTACCCACCTCTGCTCTTTTTCAAACAATGTTTTTTCACAATTAGACGTTTTGTCAATGAGCATTTCAATTACAGTCCAACGAAGTTCGTCACAAGAATGGCCTGCCTCAATGAAGTGGGAACATAGTTTGGTCGTGTTCTTTTTGAGTTTGATATTACTTTTGTGTTCGCCAATTCTGACTTTTATTTTCCGGCACGTCATCCCAATGTATTTCTTTCCACAGGGGCAGCTTACCATATAGATGACATGTGTGGAATTACAATTGGTGTGTTGGCGCTGTGTCCATACTAGCGTCTCTGATAGTTGTAATGTTTTTGACACTGTTGTTGTTTTGCAAGCAACACAAGAACCACACGGATAATGCCCGGTTACTGGTGTCATCATTGCATCTCTCGCTGTGTCCTGTTGGTGTTTTTTCACTGGGCGTGTATGTACTAGAACATCTTTAATGTTCTTTGTTCTGCGATTGGCAAATCTTGGTTTCGGCCAATTGAAAACCCCAGTATTCAAGATGTGCCAGTTCTTGTTTATCATTTTCTTGATGTCGTATGAAGAGTGGCAAAATGTTGTTACACACGTAGTCAAATCTTGTATTGGAGTTTTAGGGAAATTTTGTAAAAGACATTCCCTAGGTTGGTTGTTTGCTCTTTTTTTGCAATACCTGATAGTCTTCTCTGTGTAATCCCTTTTTCTCAGTTTTTCACTCAATTCTTTTGCCTGAGAGTGGTAGTCTTCATTCCTGCTACAATTTCTCTTCAGGCGCAGGAACTGGCTAAAAGGGAGGTTGTCCCCAAGTGGCTTCGGGTGGTAGCTTTTATACGATAGGAGGCTATTCTTGGCCGTCGGCTTTGTATAGGTCTTTGTATGCAGGACATTATTTTTCACAAAGATTGTGAGGTCCAGAAAGTCAAGGCTACTGTTGTTGGCAGTGCATGTAAACGTTAGCCAAGGATCCAACTGATTCAGCCAGTTCATGAACACATTCAAGTCAAGTTCAGTGTTCCAAATCAATATTATATCGTCAATATATCTCTTCCAGTATAAAATACTGGAAGAGAAGGAGTTAGATTCGTTGTCGATATATTGGCTTTCAAAATGACTTACATAAAGTCCTGCCACCGAAGGGGCAAAAGCACTGCCCATAGAGGTGCCATGGGTTTGGAGATATAGATTGTCCTCATAAGCAAAAAAATTCTCTTTTAATGCTAGTTTGCAGCATTCGAGGACGAAGTGTATCGGTGTGTTGTATTGCCACTCTTCCATGTAAAGGACGTCTTCCAGAACTTGGAGGGTATCATCCTGTGGGAGACTAGTAAATAAAGCTTCCACATCTAGGCCCACCAGAAGCATGTTGCTAGGGTCAAATACTTTATCTTGGATCTGTACCAAAAGATCTCGTGTATCTTTTAAGTACGCAGGTGTTTGTTGGACTAATGGTTTAAGGTATTCGTCCGCAAATTTTGAAAGGGGCTCTAGTACTGATCCGATACCAGAAACTATCGGTCGGCCAGGTGGTGGGGACCTATTCTTGTGTGTTTTTGGCAGTGAATAGAAATAGGGTGTTCTAGGCTCTTTTGTAGTCAAGTATTCGGCTTCTTTTCGTGTAATCCACCCCTTGGTCTCTGCTTCATATACCATGATGGAAATGGTGTTCTTAAGTCTTTCAGTTGGGTCTATAGTGATCCTTTGATAGAATCTTGTATCAGACAGGAGGGCAAGGCATTGTTGGTTATATCCATTTTTACTCAAAATTACTGTGCCTCCCCCCTTGTCTGCTGGTTTGATCACGATTTCGTCATTCAGCCGAAGAGACTCCAGGGCTGTGTGTTCCTTTTTACTGAGATTCTGATAAACTTTTTTATTCTTTTCTAGTCTGTCTACTCCATTCAACAGGGCTTGTTCGAAGGTCTGTAATTCTGGAGGGACACTTGAGTTTGGAGGATTGAAAGTTGATCTTTTACGTAAGGAGGTATCACCCTCTTGCCTAGTAGAGGTGTTGTTCGCAAAATAGGCTTTCAGTTTCAATGTTCTGCAAAATTCTGCCAATTCGCATTTCAATTTAAAAGTGTCGAGTCGAGGTGTAGGCACAAATCCTAATCCTTTGTTGAGGATTTCAATTTGTTCTTCTGGCAATTGTACTCCAGAGAGGTTGACTACGAGGGATTGGTCTTGCTGGTAGAGGGTTGTGTTGCTACCATGCTGCGGGTCTGTACATTCCTCTGTTGGTCTTGCCACCTGAGTGACTTTTTTCTGCCTCTTGATTGATTGTGGCCTCTGGATAAAAAAGGTGGTTCTTGTTGGTTTACATTCATGTTGGCAGCCATTTGTTGTTCCCCCATTTGTGGCATCTGTTGCATTCCTGGGTTGAAAGGATCCATCCATCCTCCATATGGGGGAACAAACGGTTGGTAGAACGGCATGTTGAAACCTGGATAATAAGGTCTGTGCCATCTGTTTCCTCTTCTAGGGCGCTGGTACCTATAGTTATTACGGCCTCTTTTCGGAATATAATCATCTGAGCTATTGACAGAGTTGTTGGAGGAGTTGTTCCCTATTGAATCATTATCAGAACCTGTTTCCTGCGGAGTGTATTCATCTGATGTAAAGGGGTGCATTTTTTCTTGGCTAAACTTTTTTAGGTCTTTACCAAGTTTCTGCAATTTACTCTGCATGATGAACTCAC
The DNA here is from genome assembly GCF_964261635.1 of Lissotriton helveticus. Taxonomy (NCBI): domain Eukaryota; kingdom Metazoa; phylum Chordata; class Amphibia; order Caudata; family Salamandridae; genus Lissotriton; species Lissotriton helveticus. The sequence continues at coordinate 1,910,597,197 of NC_136061.1, read as the reverse complement.
GGGTTTCCTCCATTTCTTTATTAATTTCTTCCAATCTTTTTTTATAAATTGAGGGGTTGATACCTTTCTTTAGTTCCTTTTCGCACTCCTCAATTTCTTTCAAAAGTCTATCAGAGAGTCTTTTTGCTGTTTTGACAATAAGGACTAGATAATCCAAAGTGCATTTCCATGAAATTGACGAACAATCCTTGCGGAAAACAAGATCATGGAGAAAGATTCATGGGGCATTGTTTACCCACAGGCCTTTGGGTGCTGTTTTGAATCTTAAATATTCAGTCATTATTATCCCGTGAATAGATGTTCGAATCTGATCTCTTTTCTTTTCTGTCATTTTGTCCCAATCATCTGTCTGTGCTAGGACTTCAGATAGTTCTGTATTTTGTAAAAGCGGTTGGGCGGCCAAAATTTCTTCTATATTATTAGCATCAAAACTCAATCCTGGATTTCCTTCCATAGTTGTCTCGCACGGGTATTTTTATATATATAAGTCAGAATCCCGCAGCTGCACGCTGCTTATATAGTGATTAATCAAAAAGGAGGGATAAGGGATTGGAACGTCTGTTTCATTCCCCGGGGTAAGCTTATGGTTTATCAAATGAGAAACAGACACTAGTTACACCTTTTGACCTTTGGTAAAAAGTGGGTATATTAGAGTAACCTCAAAAAACTCAATGCTTTAGTGGTAGTGCGGTATATCTGTTTCATCCGCCCCGCATTGATGTTTGTGGCAGTTATCATTGGATACTCCAAAATAGTGATTTGCCGGCCTCAACCCGAGGCACCTCTGGTCTTGGGTGCAGTGTCCAGCGAAGTGAAATAGAAAAGTGTGAAAAATAAATTCTCAAAAAAGGAAAAAATATTAAAAACTGGTAAATCACCCGTGAGGAAATTTAATATTGGCGTGATTTCCAATGGTGTAAAAAAATTAGATACTACTCATTAGATCGAGTTACTTGATCTAGCAGTATATTATATAAAGCGTCGACATGTTTCAGCTCTCTGGGCCCTAGGGGTCTATGGAGCTTTCGTCAGGACTCACAAACAAAGAATTTTATACTCACACCATTTGTGTAGTATTGTTTAGGTTGTTTTCTGATTTATATATCTGGAAAACAAATCCTCCAAATTCTGCAATGGAATGGGGAAAGTACATAGAGAAATACACACTTTACAAATGTATTCAAAATCGGGTTGATATACAATGGAATAACATTTTATTCACATTAGAGACATAACTAAGGAAGGGGGTTCTTGTGGATTGAGAGGGAGAAACTAATGCTATGACCGTCCTTAATGGGATCTAAAAGGATAAAAAGCAAAATTAAATCTGCTAATTCCAAAAGGGGTGTGATCACCTCACCTCTATATATATGTCAAGTAACGATCTTTCAAATATTTTACTTGTACATGTAGGGTATATCTCTCACAGGTTAGCTGTGGGGAGATCATTCTAAAGTGACCCTAAGCATTAATCGGTTGCCTGCGCTCTGGGATCACAAGGTTAAGCACCTGATTAAATACAAGCGCGTAATTATAGACATCAAGCTGAGGCTACAAAAACCTATCTTTGGGCACAGTGTTCAGATTTATAGCATTCAGACCCTGATATTGAAAATGGTATTCATTATCGTAGGTTCAGGGGGCCACCAGTCATAAGATTGTAATACAATTGTGGATTACTTTCCAAAAATTCTATTTTGGCATTTAAACATGCAAACAGGTTTTAAATTCAAAATAACAACACAGTTACCAGGCAGTGCAGCGTTTGTAATGATAATTAAGTTCTGTCCTACCTGTTCTGGAGGTACCTTCTACTTCCTCGGGGTCCCGCTATTAGTAAGCCCAGAGCTGTTTAAGAGAGTGATTACCGCATTAGTTTACCGCGGCTCAAGCGTCTTACCGAGGTGATGTGACTCGGGGAATATCGCCGCCATTACCCGCGTGTGGATAGGTTTCTGCCTTGTGCTGACTCTGCCCCCGGATGTGTCTTCTCCAAGGCACGCTCATATTTAAAGGGGCCAGGCTCGGCAAAGGCGGGCTGTCTTTTTTTGAAGTGGAGAAGTTCAATATAACTTTATGCGTTACGATGGGGACTCATAGAAGGGAACAACCAGCAGATTTTGAAGGCTTTTACATATAGACGAACACCACTGGAAAACGGAAAGATGATTTCATCCGTTTAAAGGAAATAGTAAACTTGGGAAGCAGGGATGGCATCTCAGTATTTGCAAAAATTAATGATGGAAAACAATTGCATCGTTCAAGCTCATTATGGTATTTAATTTGCAAACTGGTGCCAGGGTATAAAATCATTTCATCCTTGCTCACAAGTCTTGAGGCGGTCTACCCACCTCTGCTCTTTTTCAAACAATGTTTTTTCACAATTAGACGTTTTGTCAATGAGCATTTCAATTACAGTCCAACGAAGTTCGTCACAAGAATGGCCTGCCTCAATGAAGTGGGAACATAGTTTGGTCGTGTTCTTTTTGAGTTTGATATTACTTTTGTGTTCGCCAATTCTGACTTTTATTTTCCGGCACGTCATCCCAATGTATTTCTTTCCACAGGGGCAGCTTACCATATAGATGACATGTGTGGAATTACAATTGGTGTGTTGGCGCTGTGTCCATACTAGCGTCTCTGATAGTTGTAATGTTTTTGACACTGTTGTTGTTTTGCAAGCAACACAAGAACCACACGGATAATGCCCGGTTACTGGTGTCATCATTGCATCTCTCGCTGTGTCCTGTTGGTGTTTTTTCACTGGGCGTGTATGTACTAGAACATCTTTAATGTGGAGCTGAGGTCAGCCGGTGGCAGTGGCTGTCCTTATTCCGCTGACGCTGTGTGCACATAGCTTGCACTGCAGCGCTGAATCAATAGCGTTTTTTTAATGTTGGCGATTTTAAGCTAATTTTAAAATTTGAGTGTATTGCTGTGTAACTTTTAAAATACTGTGCCTCACCTGTTGCCTGATCTAGGGGTACTGTGACTGACTAACTCCCGCCCCGGTCCGCCGCGTCCATCTTGGGCGTTTGCTGCGGAGGGTGGAGGAGGAGCCCAACACTTCCGGGCTCAGGGCTCTAAGATCTGCGCTCTAGTCGCGCTGTACCTGTTTCACATAAATACTCCCTTCTAGTGCACTCGCGCTGTGGAGCTGAGGTCAGCCGGTGGCAGTGGCTGTCCTTATTCCGCTGACGCTGTGTGCACATAGCTTGCACTGCAGCGCTGAATCAATAGCGTTTTTTTAATGTTGGCGATTTTAAGCTAATTTTAAAATTTGAGTGTATTGCTGTGTAACTTTTAAAATACTGTGCCTCACCTGTTGCCTGATCTAGGGGTACTGTGACTGACTAACTCCCGCCCCGGTCCGCCGCGTCCATCTTGGGCGTTTGTTGCGGAGGGTGGAGGAGGAGCCCAACACTTCCGGGCTCAGGGCTCTAAGATCTGCGCTCTAGTCGCGCTGTACCTGTTTCACATAAATACTCCCTTCTAGTGCACTCGCGCTGTGGAGCTGAGGTCAGCCGGTGGCAGTGGCTGTCCTTATTCCGCTGACGCTGTGTGCACATAGCTTGCACTGCAGCGCTGAATCAATAGCGTTTTTTTAATGTTGGCGATTTTAAGCTAATTTTAAAATTTGAGTGTATTGCTGTGTAACTTTTAAAATACTGTGCCTCACCTGTTGCCTGATCTAGGGGTACTGTGACTGACTAACTCCCGCCCCGGTCCGCCGCGTCCATCTTGGGCGTTTGCTGCGGAGGGTGGAGGAGGAGCCCAACACTTCCGGGCTCAGGGCTCTAAGATCTGCGCTCTAGTCGCGCTGTACCTGTTTCACATAAATACTCCCTTCTAGTGCACTCGCGCTGTGGAGCTGAGGTCAGCCGGTGGCAGTGGCTGTCCTTATTCCGCTGACGCTGTGTGCACATAGCTTGCACTGCAGCGCTGAATCAATAGCGTTTTTTTAATGTTGGCGATTTTAAGCTAATTTTAAAATTTGAGTGTATTGCTGTGTAACTTTTAAAATACTGTGCCTCACCTGTTGCCTGATCTAGGGGTACTGTGACTGACTAACTCCCGCCCCGGTCCGCCGCGTCCATCTTGGGCGTTTGCTGCGGAGGGTGGAGGAGGAGCCCAACACTTCCGGGCTCAGGGCTCTAAGATCTGCGCTCTAGTCGCGCTGTACCTGTTTCACATAAATACTCCCTTCTAGTGCACTCGCGCTGTGGAGCTGAGGTCAGCCGGTGGCAGTGGCTGTCCTTATTCCGCTGACGCTGTGTGCACATAGCTTGCACTGCAGCGCTGAATCAATAGCGTTTTTTTAATGTTGGCGATTTTAAGCTAATTTTAAAATTTGAGTGTATTGCTGTGTAACTTTTAAAATACTGTGCCTCACCTGTTGCCTGATCTAGGGGTACTGTGACTGACTAACTCCCGCCCCGGTCCGCCGCGTCCATCTTGGGCGTTTGCTGCGGAGGGTGGAGGAGGAGCCCAACACTTCCGGGCTCAGGGCTCTAAGATCTGCGCTCTAGTCGCCCCTACCCCTCCCATAAATGTGTAGGGGTCCGCGCCCGCGCAGCGGACGCGTGCAGCGGGCGCGCCGGAAGCGAGCCGAAGTCGAGCCAAAGTCCAGCCCGTCTGCGCCCGTCCGCGACAGGACGGGGCGCGGGGCGACGACTTGCGGCCAGTCTACACCCCACAGTATACGGTACGATAGACAGGAGCTTTTAGATCTCCGTCCGGGAGTCACCCCATCCTGTTCTCACACCATGGAGGCGCTGTTCTTGCATGGCTGCCCCTCATGCTCCTTCACGCCAAACGAGCCACCCATCAGGACTGGCTCTATAATACAGGCTAAAGCTGGTTTGATTAATTGCCGCTCTCTTGGCAAACATGGTATACAAATATATCAACTATTGGAGGATGATGGCTTTGATATGATGTTTTTTACGGAGACTTGGCTCGGGGAATTTTCCGACCCGGACATCATCGAAGCCATGCCTTCTGGCTACTCCCTATCCAGACTGGACAGGAAGGATGGCAGGGGAGGTGGAATTGCTATTGCCACTAAAACCCCCATGCAATGCTCCCTATCGCCTCTGATCATAGATCATTGTGAAGCTGGTTTTTTTACCATCTTGATAAACCCCCAATTCTCCATTTCTGGCATTCTTGTGTACAGACCTCCCGGGAGACTGTATGATTTTACTTCCAGCCTTCTAGGAAACGCTGCTCATCTTGCTATTAGGAAGAATAATTTCCTGGTACTAGGTGATATGAACGCTCATTTTGATGACCCCCTCGATTCCGGAGCGAAGGACATCAGGTCTGCTCTCCAGTCTCTGCAGTTAGATCTCATAAATCTTGATCCTACTCACAGACTAGGTCACCTCCTTGACCCCATCTTTGGGAACGTTTCCAGGGTACACGCTCTTTCTCCTATCCCGGTACCCTGGTCAGATCACTCCATCGTTCCATTCCACCTGCTGAGATCTGAGCCCGATCCGAAAAAAAATGAAACGGACCTACGGTACCAGTGCCGGAAATGGAAAGAATTTTCTCAGGACACGTTCAACAAATTGATTGGAACAGGAGACTCTCTTGATTGCACTGACTGTGAAATAGCTTACAGTCAGTTGCAGGACAGAATTCTAAGGGCCCTAGATAAAACCGCTCCCACGCGCAACCTGAAAAATTTCAATAACCCCAGGAAATCCACTCCCTGGTACACTGCAGAACTCCAAGCAAGCAAATCCGCTTGCAAAAAATTAGAACGCGAATGGCGTATTAACTTTTGCCCAGCTATTAAACTACAATATAAACAAGCGCAAAAGGAATACTATAAAAAAATCCGTATTTCTAAAGCCATGCATTACAAGACACGCATTGGGGAGGCAGAAAACTCCTCTAAAGAGCTTTTTAAAATTTTTAAAGAAATTTCTGTGCTCTCTAATGATAATGTGCCTTGCAATAACTCAGTGGAAACTTGCAACAAGATTGCACGCTACTTTTCAGATAAAATCACCAACATCTATGCTAGTTTTTCTGACAAGCTGCCATCCGGCCGTGATTTCACAGAAAGCGCTGCTGCTAATTCTACTGTGTCTTGCCTCCAATACTTTTCGGTTCCCCCTTCTGATACTCTTATAAACATCTGCAAGAGCGTCAAATCGGGTTCCCCTCGTGACCCTGCCCCCCCGAAAGTACTCAGAGAGAGCTTACAGGTACTAGAACCCTACTTTAGGCACATAATTCAGTTGTCTTTCTCATCAGCGCACTTACCGCTTGATTGGAAGAAGGCAATTGTATTACCAATCAAAAAGAAGCCTAATGTAAGTCAGGACACCTTGGAAAACCTGAGACCAATCTCTCTATTGCCTTATCTTGCTAAAGTGACCGAAAAAATTGCAAATAAACAGCTTATGACTCACTTTGAAGCTAATAAATCCCTGCATAGCTCCCAGTCCGGTTTCCGGACTAATTACTCCACCGAGACAGCCCTCCTGAGAGCCACTGAAACGCTTCGGGCAGGAGCTGATGAGGGGCATACGATGGCGCTCATAATGCTGGACCTCAGTGCTGCGTTTGACACTGTAGCTCACTCCATCCTGCTACAGTGTCTAAACCAGGCTGGGGTCACCAAGGCGGCATTGGGATGGCTTAAATCCTTCCTAATAGACCGAAGCTTCCAGGTTCAGAGAGGCAACTCCCTCTCGGACAGCATTTCTCTAGAACAGGGGGTGCCTCAGGGCTCTGCCCTGAGCCCCACCCTGTTTAACCTTTATATGGCCCCGCTGGCGGAGGTGGTGCAATCGTACGGCATAAAATTAGTATCTTATGCCGACGATACCCAACTCCTCATCTCCCTATCCCAGGCACCCACCTTGGCTGCTGCTAATTTCAAAACGTGCATGCAGGAGCTTGCAGGCTGGATGAACCAACACTGCCTCAAGCTCAATGGTTCTAAAACAGAGGTGCTTGTGATTGGGGGCAACTCGGCTAGTTGGACCCTGGACTGGTGGCCTCCTTGTTTAGGTGCTATGCCTGCTCCGTGTAAGGAAGCAAAGAACCTGGGTGTATGGGTTGATACCAGACTCTCCTATGACAGCCACGTCCAGAAGCTAGCAGGGAAGTGTTTTGGTGTATTAAAAACCTTAAATCGCACCCTGGACCTCCTTCCTTTAGAGGCCAGACGCACGATGACCCAAGCTTTAGTCACCTCCCGTATCGATTACGGTAATGTTCTACTCTTAGGGACCACTGAGAAGAACATTAAAAAACTACAGGTTCTCCAGAACACGGCGGCCCGATTGGTCCTTAGGCTTCCCAGAAGAGCTGCCTCCAAGCCTACACTAGTGGCCCTTCACTGGCTCCCTATAAAAAAGAGGATCTTGTTTAAAGCGCTCCTCATATGCTACAGGATCACCTCTCAGGTAGCCCCTGATTATCTGAAGGATCTTGCAATCCCCTATACGCCCAACAGAGAATTGCGCTCCAAGGGTACCGGGCTTCTGTGTGCCCCCCGGATAAATAAAGCCAGAATGGGAGGGCGCTCCTTTCGTGCGCTGGCGGCCAAAAATTGGAACCTTCTTCCTCTGCACATCAGATTGGCAGAGACAGAGACCTTATTTAGGAGACTCTTAAAAACTCACCTCTTTACCCTTTAGGTCGCTCACTTTCCCCGGCTACTCTCTCCACAGCGCGGGGACACGCCGAGATGGCGTCACCAGGCGCTTTATAAAATCCTTTATTATTATTATTATTATTATTAATGTTCTTTGTTCTGCGATTGGCAAATCTTGGTTTCGGCCAATTGAAAACCCCAGTATTCAAGATGTGCCAGTTCTTGTTTATCATTTTCTTGATGTCGTATGAAGAGTGGCAAAATGTTGTTACACACGTAGTCAAATCTTGTATTGGAGTTTTAGGGAAATTTTGTAAAAGACATTCCCTAGGTTGGTTGTTTGCTCTTTTTTTGCAATACCTGATAGTCTTCTCTGTGTAATCCCTTTTTCTCAGTTTTTCACTCAATTCTTTTGCCTGAGAGTGGTAGTCTTCATTCCTGCTACAATTTCTCTTCAGGCGCAGGAACTGGCTAAAAGGGAGGTTGTCCCTAAGTGGCTTCGGGTGGTAGCTTTTATACGATAGGAGGCTATTCTTGGCCGTCGGCTTTGTATAGGTCTTTGTATGCAGGACATTATCTTTCACAAAGATTGTGAGGTCCAGAAAGTCAAGGCTACTGTTGTTGGCAGTGCATGTAAACTTTAGCCAAGGATCCAACTGATTCAGCCAGTTCATGAACATATTCAAGTCAAGTTCAATGTTCCAAATCAATATTATATCGTCAATATATCTCTTCCAGTATAAAATACTGGAAGAGAAGGAGTTAGATTCGTTGTCGATATATTGGCTTTCAAAATGACTTACATAAAGTCCTGCCACCGAAGGGGCAAAAGCACTGCCCATAGAGGTGCCATGGGTTTGGAGATATAGATTGTCCTCATAAGCAAAAAAATGTTCTTTTAATGCTAGTTTGCAGCATTCGAGGACGAAGTGTCTCGGTGTGTTGTATTGCCACTCTTCCATGTAAACGACGTCTTCCAGAACTTGGAGGGTATCATCCTGTGGCAGACTAGTAAATAAAGCTTCCACATCTAGGCCCACCAGAAGCATGTTGCTAGGGTCAAATACTTTATCTTGGATCTGTACCAAAAGATCTCGTGTATCTTTTAAGTACGCAGGTGTTTGTTGGACTAATGGTTTAAGGTATTCGTCCGCAAATTTTGAAAGGGGCTCTAGTACTGATCCGATACCAGAAACTATCGGTCGGCCAGGTGGTGGGGACCTATTCTTGTGTGTTTTGGCAGTGAATAGAAATAGGGTGTTCTAGGCTCTTTTGTAGTCAAGTATTCGGCTTCTTTTCGTGTAATCCACCCCTTGGTCTCTGCTTCATATACCATGATGGAAATGGTGTTCTTAAGTCTTTCAGTTGGGTCTATAGTGATCCTTTGGTAGAATCTTGTATCAGACAGGAGGGCAAGGCATTGTTGGTTATATCCATTTTTACTCAAAATTACTGTGCCTCCCCCCTTGTCTGCTGGTTTGATCACGATTTCGTCATTCAGCCGAAGAGACTCCAGGGCTGTGTGTTCCTTTTTACTGAGATTCTGATAAACTTTTTTATTCTTTTCTAGTCTGTCTACTCCATTCAACAGGGCTTGTTCGAAGGTCTGTAATTCTGGAGGGACACTTGAGTTTGGAGGATTGAAAGTTGATCTTTTACGTAAGGAGGTATCACCCTCTTGCCTAGTAGAGGTGTTGTTCGCAAAATAGGCTTTCAGTTTCAATGTTCTGCAAAATTCTGCCAATTCGCATTTCAATTTAAAAGTGTCGAGTCGAGGTGTAGGCACAAATCCTAATCCTTTGTTGAGGATTTCAATTTCTTCTTCTGGCAATTGTACTCCAGAGAGGTTGACTACGAGGGATTGGTCTTGCTGGTAGAGGGTTGTGTTGCTACCATGCTGCGGGTCTGTACATTCCTCTGTTGGTCTTGCCACCTGAGTTGATTGATTTTGGACTCTGGATAAAAAAGGTGGTTCTTGTTGGTTTACATTCATGTTGGCAGCCATTTGTTGTTCCCCCATTTGTGGCATCTGTTGCATTCCTGGGTTGAAAGGATCCATCCATCCTCCATATGGGGGAACAAACGGTTGGTAGAACGGCATGTTGAAACCTGGATAATAAGGTCTCTGCCATTATTGGAAGCAAGGCTGCCAGTAAAAGAGACTGCCAGCTTTGCTTCTCGTAAGCAAGAGCTAGAAGTACAAAGTGCTTGTTTACGCACAGCTTGCAGGTTTTCAAACACATAAATAAAAGGCATTGTCATTTACAATGCCAATAGCTCAAACTCTCGCAAATGCGAGACCTATTGCATTGAAAATGCTTGTTCTGTTTTTCCCCAAAATCCAGGAATCTAGCAGTGAGAAGACAAATAACGGCATCCACTACCGCCTGCTGCTCATTGGTCAAAGTGGGAGAACAAAAGTAGGGGAACTGTGGGCGGAGAATCATAGGGCAGGATTAACCCAAGGATTGGATCAGTTTCAATGGCATAGTTTAAAAAAAATCCAAAATATTAAAGCAACTAAAGGGGCTAAATTAGCATTAAGGACCTCCACACCGTGCACATTAATTCATAATAAATCAATGTTCAGTGTTTGTCTTTCAAAAAGAAAAAGAACATTAATTTACACACAACAAAATATAAAATTACGAATGTACACAATAAAACTTAGATCTCTTGAGCATCACCTGAACTAGATATCTTTGTCAGATGGTGTTTTAGTGTTAAACAATTTATAGTCCCTCCCTATGGTGTTCGTCAAGGGGTTCACAATGGGCTCTGAATGCAAATTCCCTTACTTGTTGTGTTTGGAAAGAGTTCAGAAAGTAAAACCTGACTCTCAGGGTATTGAGACACAGCAGTCCAGGACTGACTCAAGGAGGTGTATCGGGATAATAGAAACTAAGAACCGAGCAACATACGCAAACATTGCACAGTAAATCAATGCCCAGCCAATGCTTCTTTGAGATATAAGGATCCCGCAAATATATAAAATGGACCAAATGACACATATGTAGAAGATTTCAGCTAATAATAAAAACTGAAACCCCTCTGAAAGGGGACAGAGTTGCAGGGTGCAAATCATGTACCATAAATAAAGATCACAAAGGCAAATAACCCACTACACTCTATTCCTGTGATCTGGTAGGTACCAGGTGGCAATTTGTGCACCAGCAGGTTCTAACCCTAATATCCAGCCCTGGCTCTATATATAATAACAAGCTGCAGGAACTGCAAGTGAGCCGAAGCACATGGAAAGTGAAGGAAGTGCAGTCATAAATCTTCGACAACGCCCTGGGCCTCTGTGGCGGTGGACAAGAGGAGGAAGGCGTTCCCTCAGAAAACAAGCGCGTGATGGGAGGCAGAGAGGAGACAAACCATGCGCGTGCACATCACCTGTCCGCGCGTGCCACCTCCTGTCTCCCTTCGCATACCAAAGCCACAGCAATAGAGTCTCCGAAGCAAAGCAGCTGCACTGAATTCGCTACGCGAGACCTAAAAAGATGTAGTTGGCCAGGCAAGCACGAGGGCAGGGGGCGGGCTCCAGATCAAGCTATGATGTAGGTAGGCAACTAGCAATGGGATGGGGAAAGGGCATGAGGTGGTGGGAGGGATGGGTAAGCAATGAACGGATTGCGGATGCTAGACATAGCTTGCAAAATGGTGCACTCTTATCGAAGTATACCTTGGAACGTAAAATAATAAAGTACCTTTACAACTCTGTGGCCAGTGGAAGGACACTGGCCGCAGGAAGCAGTACTTGGTCCAAGCTCGACAGCAAGGACGAAGACGTGAAGCCAAGCAGGAAGCTGGAAGGAGAGGCCGCGGACCAACAAGAAGAATGGAAACAAGAGTGATGTGGGAGACACCCAATGGTAAGTAAATGTAAGTAATGGGCGGACTCTAACTCCCTTTTAAAACATTGTTTGTATTACATGAGATTTCTCAAATACAGCACTAGTGCTGTGCAGGTGAAACCTAACAAAATGCCATATGCACTGCTAACTGCGAAAACCTGGACAGAACGACATTCCAAATAACACTTTTTTATAATGTATTGAAGGCACTTCTTTTTGGCACTTGCTGTCAATTACTCTCTTTAGCCTCTGCTCACACTTTTCTAACCTTTGCCATAGTGTTTTAGCTTTGAGATCCCGGTACTCCGATTTTCCTGACTGGGAAACATGTTATTTTTCACAGTCATCTCACACAATGCATACCCATACCCATTAATTTGTGCCAAGCCACCTCAGCATCACAGAATGAGAGAGCACAATCACAAAGTGAAACTCTGAGTTCATCACATGTCTTTATTTATTGATGTTGGATTTTCATGTACCCCTATGCCAGGGTGGTTGAGGCTGTCCCCAGTATTCATGCAGGTAAGCTCTGGTCAAACTTCTGTAATAAGTTAACGTGCAATGGCAATTTAGAGTGAATTCACCTGACACGGGTGGTGCATTTTTTATCACTATATAGGTATTATGCATATAGTCTGTGTATTTTTTTATGTTCATAAAGATACCACCTGTGAACGTGACCAGAAAAAGGCATTTGGCCTTGTAGCTGCACTTTCCTGTTGCATTTACCTGTTACACCCAATAATAGAGAGGGAATGGTCCTATGAATGCCAGTGCACCCCTTAGAGGGCATTAGTTTGCGGTAGAAACATATCGAACACTCCCTCTGGGTGAATTCAAACCTCCTGGTCTTATTAAACTCTGCCCTTTGGGGTCTATAACTAAGTTTCAATCCACTAAGCTACTGTTTTAATTTCACCTCCCTCACCACTTCTCACCCCTCTGCATTCTTTGCCATACCTCATCCATACCACTATCAATAGAGACCCCCCTTGTTACATCACCCAAAGGGCTTCCCTCTGAGGAAGGTTGTAGCCTACACTGACATTCTGACTTATGCCAGCATGAGGAGGGGCCCTATGATGAAGTATGTCACCTCTGGGTGGGTGAGGGCCTCTGTCCTAAAAAGGACTCTTTTTCCTAGCGATGAAACAATACACACCTCCTCTGCACACTTTAGCCATGGGTATTTATGTATTTTATATATATGTCAGCCTATCTGTCCTTCTGTCTACATATACATGTCTCCCAACTCTGTGTTTGTCTGTGTGCGTAAGTTTCAACATAGCCATGATTTGATTTAATGACTTTAGTCCCCTAACACTCCTTGAGAATGTTTACTGCCTTAATATAACAACCATTTGCAATGCAATCGGTCTCGCCTTTGGGACCTTATTAGTATTTAGCCATGCAGCACATTATTACACATTACTGCAATGTAGTTTAATCACAGAAGCTTCTCTTTACGACACCCTTTTCTGGGAATCGCCCGCCCTTTCACTTTGGTTATCAGATTAAAGATGGTATCACCATACAGTCAGCAGGCCACTACAGACTACAAACATACCTTCTCTCCAGTGTGGTATGTGCTACACCTTACACTCCGCTTACACACCCAAGTGCCTTTCATAATCACTGTGCCTTACGCACTTCTTACATCTGTATGTGCTACACCTTTCAATCTATGTCTTTCACAACTGGGTGCCTTTGACAATCCCTGAGTCACACACACTGCTTATATCTTTACATAACACACATTCCTCTCCCCTATCAACAGGATAACTCGACTGAAGCCTGAAGCTGGATGCCTGGTAGGCGCTAAAAGAACATGTATTTCTGTAGCTCTCTGTGCCTCTGTGTTTGTGTTTTATGTCAGTCTGTTTGTATGGAAGAAGGTCTCTTTGAAACTTAAGTGCGTGGTATTCGTGCAACACCTTTCCTACAACGTCGTTCTTTGTGTGGTTGTTATGAGGCATTGTGTGTGTGCCTGGTCGCACACGTGCATCAGTTTGTCATCATGCTTATAGTGCCTCAAGCAGTCACTGAAGAAGAGATTCCAGCCAGATAAGCGCTGCTCAATAAGTTTCCCTTTTTTCCACTCCACAGCACTGGTCTCTTCCATGTCATGGTTCCAAACCCCTCACCCCCACCACGGTCTATCTCCCGCACTCTCACTGTTGGCCCCAGGGTTCAGTGGGAGGTGTGAGATGGGAGCCCTGCATGCCATTTTTGGCAGATAAAGCTGTATTTTGTCAAGTCCAACAGCAGAGGATGGACCACGAGGACTGGACGCCCTTCTTCTGCTCCCCAGGCCTCCAAAGTACATGCTGTCCCTTACAGCAGGTGAGAGAGCGCAAACTGATATAAATGTATGAGTACATCACACTTACCTATAGTAAGCACAAGTCATGATGAGAAATGCCAGGAGTGCTAATAGTATCTGAAATTATATTCTAAATGTATAGCTAATATAGAGATTTAAGTAGAAGTGGAACTAATACAGAAATGTGTGACATTATATGATTTTATTAGACGTGATTATTTTGAATCTATGTCGTGTAGCTGTTAACATATAAGATGGTCTGTGGTAAAACGCAGAACGTGGTAGGCCTCAGGGCCAGAGCTGGAGCTAAAAGGGAAGGTGTTTCTTTTCACGACACAGATTGTTTAACGTTTTTGGTCATTGCATTAATGGGCCATGATTTAGAGTAATGTTTTCCAAATAATAGAATAAGAGTTTTAACATGCTTTAATTAAATGAAGAAATAGAATGCTATAATCATAATGTGAAATATTGTAGGCCTGAAATGTTTTAGCATTGATTTACACGTACATGTCTGGGCTGAGAAATGTTGCAAGCCTTTTTAGAAGTCTATGAGAGTTGGGTTCTTGGCGGCAGATATCTGTCTGCAACAGGAAAGGGGGGATCCAATTATAAGTGAATGAATAGAGGTCTGTTCAGTAGACGGCCCAGACATGGAGGAGGGTTCTGGAATGTTTAAGGGGTATCAGCGGGCCGGAGAAGAGACTGAGAAGCAAGGTCAACTCTAACGTCTGAGGCCCAATACAAAGCATCATGGAAAAAGCCTGAAGTTGCACCACGTGAGAGGCGTTTCGCAAGGGGCGTCTCAAATGTTGTTGACTGTTTTGTATTAGGGACAGCACCCCTGGGTGGAGTTAGAGCAGAGACCTGAGGACCCTTTAGAGAGCGGATGGGTAGGCAGTGAGGGGTCATGACTGGAGAACTTTAGGTTTTCACCAAGAGACTTAGAGTGGGTGACTTCCCTTGGGGGTCATTCATTGCTGACACCTTTGTTAGGTTGGGATTTGGTTAAGTAGGGATACCATCTAGAACAGGGTAGGGACGCCTAACCTGTGTTTGTTTTCCTCCAACCTAAATGAAGGAGAGATATGCGTCTATGCTGATAGCTTTGCTATTTTTAGAACTTGTGTTAGTGATTTCTGTTGCTCGTCTGAGGGCTTTTCGAGAGCACATGTATGTAATTGGACCTGTGTATCTCGTGAATCTCATTCTGAGATGCTTGTATTTGCAGCTCATTATATCTTTACAATAAACTTTTGAAACCTAGAAGTTGTCCGTGATCTTTGAGAGTAGAGTCCTTTCTTGGGTGAACTAATTTGCAGATAGGTGTACTGTTTCCTTCCAAGACAGGCAATAAAGGTTCAGTCGACCAGATCGAGGTTTGGATCAATAGATATAAGATATCGATCAAAATCTCGCCCTTTCAGTTGGTAGCTATAGAGGATGGTTGCCTTCTTGAGGACGGTGACCTAGGCCAGGTTAGCTTACCCCAAGGCCCCTAGAAATCGATGATCGGAAGAACAGCCCGCAGATGAAGATCCGGATGACGTGAGACAGAAAAAGCAGCAGTATCAGAGAGAGTGAGTATAAAGGGTTATGCGTGTTAGATTGCGGTGTTTTTGTATTGTATCTATGTTGTAATGTTTGGCGGAGTTGAATGTCTGTAGAGTGACTGTGGAACAGGTTGTGAGCGCGCGCAACCGGTGGAAATCTTAAGTTCAAAGAGAGCTTAAGTGGTTCGGGTGTATCGGACACCCAGAGTAATTGTCAACTAGTGTGAAGGGGGTCATGAGGTACCATTGATCACCCGAGAGACCGAGATAGGGGGAACGTAAGAGTGAGTGCGTGAGTAACGGACGCTGGTCGGAAGTTACTGTGAGTGTAAGTAACCTATCAGAAAGACGATAGACATCTCGTCAGTTGTGTTGACAATTACAGATAGACTGTGGACGTACAGTCGAGAGAAGTGACCGCTTGGTCGGAAGTAGTCATTTTTCAGTGTATGAATGGGACGCATGCATAACCGGGAGACGAGTTGAGAAAGGAGGGGTGCTGCTGCGAAGCGGAGAAAAGAGACGTCAGGTGGTGTCGCGCAGCGATTGGCCAACAGGAGAAAGACCGCGCTGTGATAGGCCAAGCTAGCAAAGCCGCGACAGGATTGGTGGATTGTCATCAGGAAGTAAACAGAGTAGCGAGGCTGGATTTTGTGCGCATAATTATGAAGTGTTTTAAATGGTTGAAAGCACTGTTTAAGAAAGAGAGGCGAGGATCGTATGAAGGGGAAGAAGCCCCGCCGGAGGGTACGCCAGCTCGTTATATGGCAGTAAATGTTGGGTTGCATACGATCCTTTGGATATCAGAGTGGAGTAAGATTACTGAAGGAAATGAGGAACTGACGTTCCCGAAGTACGGGACGTTCAGATTAGAGGTGTTACATCGATTGAAATCAGTCATGACCTCAAAGAGACCCTTGCCTAGACCAACCCAGTTTGAAGCCCTTGAAGCATGGCTTAGGGCAGCGCATGAAAGGAATATGAACAGACGACAAGAAAGGGTGAAACGCTCGGTAAGGGCAGTACAGGATGCCAGGTGGGATGCGGATGCTAAAAGATGGAGAGTGCATAATTTGGAAATAAATAAACTGTACCCAGTGTTAGAGGCGCCAGTAAATAAAAGCCCCCTAGAAGAAGATGATGAGAGCGAAACAGAGGACAGCCTGATAAACAGATTACTGACAGACAGGCCACCCCCGTATAATAGAGCAGGGGGAGAGGTCGAGAATACAGAAGGAGAAAAGGGGGGCAATGCAGGAGAGCATAGACCGCTTCCCAGTTCAGAGTGGGATCCTGAGCCAAAGAAAGAGTTGCTCCAGCCTAGTCAGGTGCAACAGGTGGTCGGTAGGTTTGTGGTACAAAGAGCGCCGGAAACGGAAAGCGCCACATCCTACCCATTGCCAGATGCACTACAGGTACCTGTTACCATAGGTCCTATAATATCGATATATGACCAAGAGAGAGCAAGAGGGGAAGAACGGAAACGGAAAGACAGAGAAAGAGCAGAGCAGGCAAGGAGGAACGATACCACTAATTCCCCAAGTCAGATGCCGATACCCAGAGAGTGGAGCACCCCGATGCACACAGCAGGGGACCCAGGAGGAGATCCTGGGGGCCCTAGATGGCCAAAGGATCTGAGGGGATCTGGACGAAAATCCTTTCAAGAGCTAAATGAGTACATGAAGCAGTGGGATGAGGCAGTGAAGGCTCAAAAGTGCATCAATGCTGCAGAAGCAGAAAGGGAAAGTCAGGACAGCAGAGCACGAACTCACTGCGGGGCTGGGGAGAGTAGCCCGGAGTGGGACTGTAGAGGGAGTAGGGGAGTCACCCATTGGGCCCGAAATGGAGGTAGAACAGACCTGGAAAACGGGGGCCCCGGGAGTGAAGGGGTGGCGTGCCCAATACTCAGTGAAGGGGAGAGGAGAGCGCAAGAGTACAGGAACAGCTTTAAGTGTCCACACTGTGTGCCTGGCACCAGAGAACAGAATGGGAGTTGTGAGAGGTCGCACCATAGTCCCTGTGATGACAGAAATGAGCGCAGCCCAGGGAATATGGGGAACCAGGAAGGATCGTATCGGATACTGAGCGATACGAGGCAAAGGGAGTGTAGCGACCAGAGGGAAAATAACAGAGAGATGTGCGGTGAGAGGAGAGAAGAAGACGAGAGTGGGCAGAGAGAGAGTAGGGATAAAAGGCCCGTGTTCCATCACCTTCCAAGATTGGATGGCCGAGCATGGGACCTGGAGAGATGGGAGCAAGGGAGGCCACCCATTAATTCTCCTGAGCCCAAACGCAGAGCTCGAAGTTGGGATGGTAGGGAGACCAGTGAGCCCCCTTCAAAAGACATATTGCGAGCTGAGATAAAAGCCAAGAGACTTGATGTCTCCAGCTTAAGGTCAGATCTGGATGACATGGTAGATGGTACCCTGCCTTTAGAAAGAATGGAAATGTATGAACAGGATGAAATACTGTATATGGCAAAGGACATCACACGAAAGGCGAGAGCAGTCCATGAGAAGTTAGTCGAACTAGCAGGCAAATATATGGTGGACTTGTCAAGAACCAAAGCATTACAGGGTAACCACAGGCTACATTACTCAGATCGAGATCTAGATGAGAGGAGAACGATTGGGCTGAAAACACACATAAGGGAATTGATTACTGGAATAAGGACATGGAGGGCACTAGATAAATGGGAAGAGAGGTGGTCCAAGAAAGGGACCGGCAGAAGAAGCATGATTGGTATAACACCAGGACAGCAGGGAATAGAAGCTTACCCTTTGCGTGAAGTTGCCAATGGAAGCTATGTACATGTCCCTTGGAGTAGGGGAGATTTAGCTGCTTTTACCACATCTTTCCCCAAGTTACGAGAGAGCCCCGTGGAGTGGTACAAGCAAGTCGAGAGGTTTGTAAAGATCTCAAAAGTCCTATGGATAGATCTGAACACGCTGTTTGACATTGTAGTACCAGGAGATCTGTGGACAGCATGCAAGGTTAGCGCTGAGTGGCCCACAACGGAGCCAGAGAGAGATGCTAGGACTAATGGGCCGTCCGAGATCGTGATGGCAAAATTCGAGAGAGTAATGACTTGGCTGAAAGAAAAAGTGCCAATGCAAGACATAGATTGGGTCAGAATAGACAGAACGAGACAAGAACCCAAAGAGACAGTCCATGAATATTACGAGAGATTGCTGAAGGCGTTTAAACAGTATAGCGGCTTGGATGTAATGGATCCAAAGGACATAGGGCAATTCGTGTCCAAGTTCGTCCTGGGACTGAGACCGGATATTAGTTTAATGATTCAGCAACACTCGATTTGTTGGCAAAGTAGACCCCTAGATGAAATACTGAGATATGCCAGGTACTGCTGTGATGAGGTAGACTCCAAGGCTAAGAAACTAAAAGAGAAGCTGATGGTGGTACAATTGCAGGCAGCAGGAAAGGGGGGACCGCAACAACAGCAGCAAGGGACAGGTACAGGAGGTAAGAAGCAGTACAGTCAGAACAAGGGTAATGAGGAGAGTACTACCTTCAGACCCAGAGTAGACATAGCTACCTTGAAGAAAACGACTAGGTGCCACCAGTGCAACGAGTTGGGGCATTGGAAACGCGAGTGCCCTTACAATGTAGAGATCGGAGAGCAAGAGATAGAGGAGGAAGAGGTCCAGAGCGCACCTATGAGAGGGGCGACGCCATACCAAGGAAAGGTGCTCAAAGGGGGGGGGGCTCCTCCCCGAGCCCAGTTCCCGCAACCTCCTCGAGTAGGGAGTATGGGTAAGACCTATAGACAAATGCCCCTGTTTGTGGAAGGTGAAGAGTGCTATTATGTGGACCCATTAACCGGACAGAGAGTGGAAAGAGAAGACTGCACCCTTGGGGCAGCCTTAGAGGTAGATCAGAGGGGACCCTATGTTGAAGCAGAAGTAGCAGGGTGCCCTACGACATTTCTGGTGGACACAGGAGCCACTAGATCCACGATCAGATCAGCTGCAGTTCCAGACCTGCCCATGTCTGGAGAGACCATACAGGTGGTAGGGGTCGCAAACAGGAGAATAACCAGCCAATTGACAGAACCGGTACAGGTGAAAATAGGGAAGTACAGCGATGAGCACCAATTTGTGGTTTGCGATTCAAGCCCTGTGTGTCTGCTAGGAAGAGACCTGTTGTGCAAATTGAATTGTACTATATATTGTACACCCCAGGGAGTGGAGGTATTGACTAATGATGATGATGCAGATTTCAAAGTTGCAAACTCAAGAATATGTGTGGAGCTGTACCCTACTTTGACAGTGGACGAGCTTCCCTGGGATTTGAGAGAGACAGTGGCATCAGAGGTATGGGATTTCACTGGGGAAGAGATTGGATTAGTCAAAGGGGTGGACCCAGTGAAAATTGTAGTGAAACCGCATGCTGAGTTCCCAAGAACACCCCAGTATAAATTGACTCCAGAAACGATTGCAGGCATAAAACCCGTGATCGAGTCCATGATTAAACAGGGAATACTGAAAGAAATCGTGGGTAGTCCATGTAACTCCCCGATTATGGGTCTGCAGAAACCAAATGGGAAATTTCGGATAGTGCAGGACCTTCGAAAGATTAATAACATAGTCGTTTCATGTTGTCCAGTGGTACCGAATCCATCAGTGATACTGTTTCAGATTCCATTCCAAGCAGAGTGGTTCACTGTGATAGATCTTTGTCAGGCTTTCTTTTCGATCCCTTTGGACGAAGATAGCCATTTTCTTTTCGCATTTAAGCTGGAAAATCGCGTCCTAACATGGTGTCGTATCCCTCAGGGGTATACAGAGAGTCCATCGATCTTTAACCAGCTTCTGAAGAAAAATCTTGAAAGTCTAGTGCTGCCCCAGAAGTCAGTTCTGGTCCAGTACATAGACGACCTCCTTGTGGCGTCAGAAACAGAAGAAGCTTGCAGGGAAGATTCCATTGCTTTGTTAAATCACCTAGCTGCCAATGGGCACAAGGTGTCCCCGGGAAAATTGCAGTACTGCCTGACAGAAGTGCAGTACTTGGGACACAGAATTGAGAAAGGCAAACGAAAGGTGTCACCAGACAGGATAGAGGCGATCATGAAAATGAACGCGCCTCAGACACAGAGAGAGGTCAGGATGTTCCTAGGGATGGTGGGTTATTGCCGACAGTGGATCGTGAACTTTTCACTGAAAGCAAAGCCCTTGCAAAAACTGACGCACAAAGAGGTGAGTGATCCGGTACCATGGGACAAAGACTGTTTGATGGCGTTCCTACAGTTGCGAGAGGACCTGTGTCGTGCTCCGGCATTGGGAATGCCTGATTACAATAAACAATTCTTTCTTTACTGTTGTGAGAGAGAAGGTTGTGCGTTGTCTGTGTTGGTCCAAATCCATGGGAATGCCCGTAGACCAGTTGCTTATTTCTCGGCTACTTTAGACCCAGTAGCCGCAGCGTTGCCCGGATGTCTCAAATCCGTTGCTGCAACGGGTGTCAGCATTGAGAGATGTGAAAATATTGTTATGGGGCACCCGTTAGAGGTGTGCGTGCCACATTCTGTTGAACTGTTGATGACCAGGACCAAAACACAGCATCTGACCAATAGCAGGCTCACGCGCTATGAGCAAGTTATTCTTGCTGCAGAGAACGTGACCCTCAAGAGATGCTCTGTTTTGAACCCTGCTACCTTAATGCCACTTCCAAATGATATTGATGATGATGATGAATATACAGACCATGACTGTCTCGATGTGACTGAACTATGCACCAAACCCAGACCCGACATTGTGGATGAGCCACTGACGGACCCAGATGAAGTTTTCTTTGTCGATGGCTCATGTGTAAGAGACGAAGTTGGGCAGTTGAGAGCAGCTTATGCTGTTTGTACAATTGAAGGAGTTGTGGAAGCAGGGTGCCTGGAAGGAGTACACTCCGCTCAGGTAGCCGAGATTATTGCCCTAACACGTGCTTGCTTAGCAGGCAATCAAATTCGAGTCACCATCTACACCGACAGCCAATACGGGTTTGGGGTAGTTCATGATTACGGGCAGTTATGGTCTCAAAGAGGGTTCATGACTTCTTCAGGCTCTCCCATTCGCAATGGAGAGTTTGTGCGCTTGTTGTTAGAAGCATTGCAATGTCCAGCAAGTATCGCAGTTGTAAAGTGCATCGCACATACCAAAAATGAGGACTTTGTTTCGAAAGGCAATAGATATGCTGATGAAGTTGCGCGGTATTGCGCAGAACAAGGTTACTCTTTCACAGAGGTGGATGTGGGTGGAATAAATGTGAGAACTGAATTAGCCATGATACTGGAAACTGTTGATACTTGGGATGAATTGTCAACCATGCAAGAAAATGCTCCTGATTCTGAGAAAGAAACATGGGAAAAGGCAGGATGTGTAATGGGTGAGACTCATTTTTGGGTCTCAGCAGACGGCAGAGCAGTGTTGCCCAATGAGATGGTGAGTCCAATGGCTAGACTCATACATGGTCCAGTACACTTAGGGAGAGATGCTATGCTGAGAGTGTTTAGACAGACTTGGTACAATCCTAAGTTTAGAATAGCAGCAGAAGCAGTGTGCCAGCGTTGTGTGACCTGCCAGCAGCTGAATGTAGGGAAAAGAACACCAGTTGCACTAAGTCACATAGGAAGGTCTGGAGGTCCATTCAACAGAATGCAGATAGATTTCATTGAAATGCCAAGATGCAACCGCCTCCGCTATGTCTTG
This sequence comes from Lissotriton helveticus, assembly GCF_964261635.1. Taxonomy (NCBI): domain Eukaryota; kingdom Metazoa; phylum Chordata; class Amphibia; order Caudata; family Salamandridae; genus Lissotriton; species Lissotriton helveticus. The sequence continues at coordinate 1,910,575,121 of NC_136061.1, read as the reverse complement.
GTGGTTGTTTGTGTGTTCTCCAGATGGGTTGAGGCATACCCTACACGTAGGTGCGACACCCTCACAGTGGCTAAGTTACTGCTTAGAGAACTTATCCCTCGGTTCGGGGTGCCGGCCTTTTTGGAATCAGATAGGGGAACACATTTTAACAGCGAGCTTGTGAAGATGATTTGTGTTGCACTGAATATAGACCAAAAACTCCATTGCAGTTACCGACCAGAAGCCTCAGGAATTGTGGAACAAATTAATGGCACGATCAAGTCCAGAATAGCGAAAGTTTGCTCCTCAACGACCCTGAGTTGGCCTGACGCCCTGCCATTGGTACTCATGAGCCTTCGTAGTACCCCAGACAGAAGAACAGGGTTGTCACCACATGAGGTGTTAATGGGGAGAGCAATGAGACTGCCATCTATTCCAGCTACTGCACTGTTAAATATCACAGATGATATGATCCTGGACTATTGTAAGGGGCTGTCTGACGCCATGCGTTCTGTGTCCCTTCAGGTGCAGGCTGCAGAGGTTCCAGCGTGCCAGGGCCCTTGCCATGACCTGTATCCTGGGGACTGGGTCCTGGTGAAGAAACATGTGAGAAGAAGCTGCTTGGATATTCGTTGGCGTGGGCCCTACCAGGTCATCCTGATCACAAGTACAGCTGTAAAGGTGGGAGGCCTGCCCAACTGGATACACGCGTCGCATACGAAAAGGGTTCCAGCACCTCTGGAAACAGCTCCTCTCTCGAATGGACGTCCAGCAGAGGACCAAGAAGCCATAGAGGGGGCTAGCCAAGCTGTAGAGGTGCCAGTGGAAGCAGGGAACGAGTCTGACCAAGCTGAGGACGGTCAGTACAACAGCGAAACAGAAGACGCTACAGAAGGAGAAGACAGCTGGGAGTACGAGTCTGACCCTGACAGGTCTGAAAGAGAGCGAGAACAGACCAGAAGGAGAAGGAGTAGAAGGGCACGTGGAGAAGCAAATTGGCCGCAAAGAAGAAGTTCTAGCCTGAGGTCAACTCCAGAAGCAACCCTTCCTCCGATATCAGAAGACTCAGACCCAGAAGAAGGTGCTCAGGGCGCTGAAGCACCAGACCGAAGAAGGTCAAGAAGAGTGCGTGTGCCTAACAGAAGATACTCCACACCTGAGTGGACATATCTGGCGACAAATGTCTGTGAAACCGGAGACAGGGAGGATCCGAGCGGTGGTGGTGTCCAGTTCTGAGCCCATTATCACCGTGGAAATACAACTGTTGGTACCCGGTGTCGAACAAGAAGGGTCACTAACATTCGTGCTCCCCAGACCTCCCCGCCTCAGCAAGTTAAAACACATGTTTCTTACAGAATTGAAATTCCCCGACTTTGGTACCACGATAACAGCACATGAAGAGCATACTCTTCGCATGGAAATATTGAACTATGCTATTGAAGCTGCCACCACAAATCTAATAGTCGATTGTTAAAGGACTTTGTAAATAAAGCAAGCAGAAGAAAAGAAGATTACCTAGCGCCCAGGAAGCAGAGAATTTTAGGGAACACCTTGAGTGGATGGAGAAGGGCTAGGGTTGTCTTTTTGAACTGTGAAAGGACTTTTTGCGAAAAAGGCTGTCAGCCTCCAGCTGTGTGGATTCTAAAGACAAAAAAGGGATTGAAAGAGACTGTAAAGGAACGAGAGGAAAAGAACTTTTTTTTGCAAAGAGAAAGGGAAAAGCTAGATTGTCTGACGAAATGGAGGCCGGCACCCCGAACCGCAGAGCTAAATGTATAATAGGTACACTAATAGTAGGAGTGATAATATTAATAGCTTTAGTGGTAACAATTTCTTATGTAAAGGGACATGAGGAAGAGGTAAAGGTAACTGATGCGAATTCTGTAGTAACACTTACACCCACTGTTGCAGGTGAGAAAAGGGAAAACACTCAAGAGAAAGCGTTATTGGCTGCAGAAGCCCGCAGGTTACATGTAGACGAGTCCCAAGGAGACTTTAGGTCAAATGCTTATGCTAAACTTTTGTATGAATACGTGGATGCCATGGAGGTTAAGGATTGCTACGTCTGCATGCAGTTGCCTGCGTCTGTAGATGAAGGAATTCGATATCATCACCTCCCTCTGACATATGGCATTACATGTAGCTTATTGCTTAGTATATTTTATGAGAGAGATAGTTTTGAATACTATTTCTCCAATTATGATTCTGTGTTGCCAGAAGTCCCGAATTATAAGCAGATGAATAAATGGGATTACTGGAAGAGTGAAGACAGATTGGCCAAGTTCTTCATTCCTTGGATTACCTTAGATACTTCACATGCCCGTAGAAATAATCTGACATGCAAGGTGTCAGAAATCGAGAAAAAGTTCATAGGGCAGGTGGATGATCGTTACAGGAGACAAAAGATTTTGAAAAAATCAGGACAAGGGAAATTAGATTGGACCGAGGAAGAGAAGTCACATAAGAGAAAGGGTAGTAGTGGTCCAATAGCTTTAGATAAAGCGCAGAAAGGAAAGTTATGTCTTCACCGAGCCAAAACGTATTATGAAAATGTATACGTGGGTGAAGTTGACTGTGAACATGCTTTTAATTTAGAGTACTACACTAAGGATTTCCTGAAGGGAATGCAAGTAATTCCAAATGTGTATTTTGTATGTGGAAGAAATGCTTACGTGAGACTACCTGACAACTGGTATGGATCATGTTACTTGGCAATTGTCTTCCCCAAAATATATCATGCACAAGACTTATTGATCATTGAGGGCCAGACATCATCGAGGGGAAGGAGAGATTTAGGCGATGCAGAAATGGTTGGAGATGTCTTTGGAGCTATGTTCCCTCTTTTAGGAATAATCCTTAATGATGTTAAAATTAGACGACTGGCAACAGTTGTCGACAGGTTGTCTGCCAGCACTGCTCAGTCCTTAATGCTGGTAGAAGGAGAGATGCAATCGATAAGGGCTATGGTTCTTCAAAATCGGCTTGCATTAGATGTCTTATTAGCAAAAGAGGGCGGAGTCTGTAAGGCTTTGAAGGTTCAGGAATGTTGCACTTACATTCCAGACCTTTCAAAACCCCTTGAGAAAGTTATTAAGAACATAACTAATATACACAAAGAGATCGAAGACTTGAGTAGAGAAAATGTCTGGGAAAAGGTGGGCCACGGAATGAGTACAGTTGGAGGGTGGTTTTCCACCTTAGGCAAAAGCTTTATTTGGTATATCCTAAAGCCTATCATCATAATATTGATCTGTGGGATAGTATTGTGGGGATTGGTGAGGGTATTCAAATGGTACAGAGCAAGAAGGTCAGAAAGGGCCCAAAGAGAACAGTTGCAGAGATTGGCTGCCATACAAGATAATCAGTACAGGAGCCTGAGAGCTCTGGAAGCGCAGAGAATGCCAGCAATAACTGCAGTTTAAATGTTAGTGATGACCCCGAGAGGTCATCAAAGGGGGGAACTGAGAGAGCGCAAACTGATATAAATGTATGAGTACATCACACTTACCTATAGTAAGCACAAGTCATGATGAGAAATGCCAGGAGTGCTAATAGTATCTGAAATTATATTCTAAATGTATAGCTAATATAGAGATTTAAGTAGAAGTGGAACTAATACAGAAATGTGTGACATTATATGATTTTATTAGACGTGATTATTTTGAATCTATGTCGTGTAGCTGTTAACATATAAGATGGTCTGTGGTAAAACGCAGAACGTGGTAGGCCTCAGGGCCAGAGCTGGAGCTAAAAGGGAAGGTGTTTCTTTTCACGACACAGATTGTTTAACGTTTTTGGTCATTGCATTAATGGGCCATGATTTAGAGTAATGTTTTCCAAATAATAGAATAAGAGTTTTAACATGCTTTAATTAAATGAAGAAATAGAATGCTATAATCATAATGTGAAATATTGTAGGCCTGAAATGTTTTAGCATTGATTTACACGTACATGTCTGGGCTGAGAAATGTTGCAAGCCTTTTTAGAAGTCTATGAGAGTTGGGTTCTTGGCGGCAGATATCTGTCTGCAACAGGAAAGGGGGGATCCAATTATAAGTGAATGAATAGAGGTCTGTTCAGTAGACGGCCCAGACATGGAGGAGGGTTCTGGAATGTTTAAGGGGTATCAGCGGGCCGGAGAAGAGACTGAGAAGCAAGGTCAACTCTAACGTCTGAGGCCCAATACAAAGCATCATGGAAAAAGCCTGAAGTTGCACCACGTGAGAGGCGTTTCGCAAGGGGCGTCTCAAATGTTGTTGACTGTTTTGTATTAGGGACAGCACCCCTGGGTGGAGTTAGAGCAGAGACCTGAGGACCCTTTAGAGAGCGGATGGGTAGGCAGTGAGGGGTCATGACTGGAGAACTTTAGGTTTTCACCAAGAGACTTAGAGTGGGTGACTTCCCTTGGGGGTCATTCATTGCTGACACCTTTGTTAGGTTGGGATTTGGTTAAGTAGGGATACCATCTAGAACAGGGTAGGGACGCCTAACCTGTGTTTGTTTTCCTCCAACCTAAATGAAGGAGAGATATGCGTCTATGCTGATAGCTTTGCTATTTTTAGAACTTGTGTTAGTGATTTCTGTTGCTCGTCTGAGGGCTTTTCGAGAGCACATGTATGTAATTGGACCTGTGTATCTCGTGAATCTCATTCTGAGATGCTTGTATTTGCAGCTCATTATATCTTTACAATAAACTTTTGAAACCTAGAAGTTGTCCGTGATCTTTGAGAGTAGAGTCCTTTCTTGGGTGAACTAATTTGCAGATAGGTGTACTGTTTCCTTCCAAGACAGGCAATAAAGGTTCAGTCGACCAGATCGAGGTTTGGATCAATAGATATAAGATATCGATCAAAATCTCGCCCTTTCACAGGTGTGCATGAGAGCGCACGCACAAAAGACTGAGGGTTGACTATGTGCACAGGCCGCACACGCTCGTTGTACACACACACACACACATACTTTCTGTACACACTCTCAGTGTAAGCGCTGCCTACACACTAACCTGTGGATACGCACAATATTGGCAGATCAGCTGTACATGCAGTGTACTGAGTCTAGGGTGTTTCGGTTATCAGAATAAGGATGGTATCACCATACAGTCAGCAGTTTCAAAAACTGCCTGTAGCTAACTGAAGGGAAAACTAATGAAATGTAAAAGACAAAACAAAAGATCAATGTTAGCCCAGTCACTTAAAAACATGAAACAAGTCAATAAATAGCTGTGTTTGATCCCTGTAAATACCAAATTCGAAGAGTCAACCTAGTAAATAAAGAAAGACGAGCTACTGGAGTTTTATGTGATGGACATTAACCAAAGAAGTTGTGAGGGGTAAATTGGCCAAAGTTGGCAGGGTATGCCCAGACATGGGTCCCGTGCTCACTTGGCCACTGGATTCAAGATAGCCTGGCTGATGAGGGTTATGAACCCGAAACCGGTCCCAGGATGCTTGTTTCTAGTCCAGGGAAGACATGGCCTGGCAGTTCGGGCTGGACTGTTCCCATGAGGCACAGGGTCAGACTGATTTGCATATGGCCATGCCTGAACTGGGGTGGTGGAGTGAGCTAAAGAATGATGATGGATTAAACCCAGATCAGTTAACTGGGGGTGAGTGTTTGATTTGCTCAAACACTCCGTCCATCATCCCCTATGGTATCGCAAGGCTCCATTGTGGTCGGCCAGAAATCACACCTACCTAACAGTCAGCGGCGAACAGTGACAGCTGATTGGAATTTTCCTTTTTTCTTGGTGTATTTTGACTTAAATCTTTAGAAATGTATAACTCCGTTTCCCCTTATTGGATTTTAGTTGTGTTCATGTCATTTTACTCAGTAATTCTTCCTCTATTTGTCTAAATTGTTTATGGTTTTTTTCATGTTTTGTCTTGACTTTTTACCTGTTTTGTTACTGCTAAATACTTTACACATTTAGCCTAAGTTAAGCCTTTCTGCTCTGTGCCATGGCTACCAGGAGGTTGAGCCAGGTTTAAATGATTGATTACTGTGTTTTATCTTAACAGGTTTGTGGCCTTATTGCTTGTGTTGGACTGCCATCCACCCCGATTAATAATCCACTTTCTTAGATTGGCATTCAGTGGATGGATCCAAACCTTGTGTTTAGCAGCGGTATACCGTTTTAGAAGTTACAATTAAAAATCAATATACTAAATTGACAACAACATTTTTTTTGATTTTTAATTGCCATAGAACTTGCTTGGGTGATTTTTGATTTTTTTTCTGAATTCATTTCTGATTCCAATTTTTGTACATTACCTTTTTGAGAACAAGAGGGTGGATCTATCGACTATGAACACGCTTTGCGTGGCAGAGCTGAGTAGCATGTGTGTTGTAACCTGTAACATGGGTTCACCCAAACCCACTCCCGGTTTCCCCCCTCCTCCATGTAGAATGTTGGTATCGTCCTAAGTGACAGCTGGGCGCTCGCTGTGGAATGTTGACACAGTGACCCGAGCTATGTGTTTGACAAGCTGACGGCAGTCTATGATGTTCTACCAGCAAATAAAGAACTAAGATTTAAATCATCTGTGTCACGCTTTACTACATTTTCATGGCGACGAGGAGGAGGAAACTGAGCCAGGGACAGTGACTGCCGTTTCCCTGGACTGGTGAATTGCTTGTCAACCATTTCGAGATTTGATGAAGCTCGTGTACGTAGCCCCACAGAAGAGTGGTACAGGAGGACGTGGGAGCAGAAAATACCAACAAGTAAGGCGACTCTGCAGCGTTGTCCCAGTACAGCACAGTCATATCGTTAACGCCTGCGGTGTCAGGCTTATCTCGGGTGCCTTTTCGGGCATCGCTTTACTGATAGTGACGGTGTCACGAGCGCTCAGGCGAAGAGACATTGGTTAAGGGTTCGCTTTGGCATTCGGGTGCCTATTCGGGCATCGCTACTCCAGCATAAATGAGGGGCGCTGCGCTAGCTGAGTGAATCATTGTCGAACTACTGGCGCATTTGTGTGAGGGCTGTGACAGGATCGTTAAACCAAGGGTGGTCTGATCAGTGAATCGGAAGTTACATGGGGAAGCTCTGAGGTGAACCACCCTTGCTCTTCAGTCAGAGGACGAGTGCACGTTTCTCCTTGTGGTTTCAGCCCCAGCGCGTATGGTAAAAGGAAAATTATAACGCTCCAGCGTGACGCGTACGCGGCTATCTAGCAGCGTGTCCTGACTGACTGCGCGCCAGCCGGCTGACAGGATTCGAGCAGCGCACTCACCGGGGGTCCTTCCGACAACGGAGTAGACTCGTTTCTGGGGACACACACCAGTGGGTACGGCGGACTGGCTGCACTGTCATACGTTTTTCAGAGGGGCAGGTTCGAGAAGCCATCGCCCAGCCGGCAGTTAATCTCTCTCACAGGAACTAGGCTGAGGGAAGCCCTCGGCACAGGAAGTTCCCGCCTGCCGAGGGAAAGCAGCAGTTTAATTGGAGAGAGACAGTAGACCTGCAGAGGCAGAAAGTGGACTGCACACCCCTCGGTGCAGTATTTATACATTGCTTTTGTCATGAAATTGTGCCTCACGCCAAGAAAAAAAAGAATTTTTTGAAAGTGTGTAATATTTGGCATATAGATATTTTCCTCAGTAGTAAAAGTGGAAGAGTCAAGCTAATATAGAAGGTGGTAGTGTAGTTAGAAAATTAACTTATCAATAGATTGTGAAGCTGTATGGCCATGGCAGGAGCAGGAATGAGCCAACCGCCCCCATTTCTCAATGAGTTAGGTGAACCAGTTATTCCCTGGAGAAGGTGGGAAGGAATATTTAAATCGTACCTGATAGCAATTGGGGGTAGCAACTACACTAACATACGCAAACAACACATATTGCTGCATAATTTAGGTACTCATGGAAGGAAAATATATGAGGACATTACTGGTAGATTGGTTGAAGATGAGGAAGAGGTGGTGGAGGAAGGAGTTAACGTTTATGAGAGCACCCTGCGAGAATTAGCAGCTCATTTTAAGGAGAAAATAAACGTAGTTATGGAAAGGCATAAGTTCTTCAAGAGAGTTCAGAAGAGGGAAGAGAAGGTGAGCAATTATATAGCGGTGTTGAGAGGGTTGTCAGCCACATGCGAGTTTGGTCAGCTCACGGACTCTTTAATAAGAGACCAACTCGTGAGGTGCACTAATGACACAAAGATACAAGAGGAATTACTTACGAAAAACCCCAATCTGGAAGAGGCTATTAACATAGCTAAGGGCCTGGAACACACAGCACGCTGCATGAGAGAAATGAAGGTTTCAGAGAGCTTTAACAGAGAGAGGGCTGAGGTAAAACATAGTACTGAAAGCGAAACAGTGTGCAAAGTAGGTGAAAGGGGTAAAGAGCCTTCTCGCAGCAAGCTCAGTCCGGCAGTGTGCTACAAATGTGGAAGTCCTAACCACTTAGCCAATAACTGGAAATGTCCAGCCAGGAACGTACAGTGTAGAAAGTGCAACCGGTGGGGACATTTTTCTAAAGTGTGTAAGGCCTCGGGGAAGGCGGTACATGTCATTGAGGAGACACCCCAGGAAGAGGAGAGGGAAAAGTCTTACGTGTTTCAAGTGGGGGATGAGGACAATAATGATGATGTGTATCCTAAATGTGATGTTTTACTTGATGGGGTCAAATTTTGTATGTTTGCAGATTCATGCTCCCCGTATACTCTAGTAGATAAGAAGGTGTTTGAAGACAACTTTGCCAATCGTCCTGTGAAATTGTTACCACCTGATATTAGTCCCAAAGGTTACAACAAAGGGAAAATTTCACTTGAGGGCATGGCGATCATGAGAATTTCTTTTAAGGATAGGCACACGGTGGGGAAGGTTTATGTGTCTACTAGAGGCTCGACCTTACTGAGTTGGAGACATCAGAAGCAGTTGGGGATTATACTTGACCCAAACAATAGGGAGCAAGTGTTATTGATTGAGCCAGAAGGAATATCCGAGGACCTCACCAGTGAGTTCAGAGAAGTGTTCAGTGATAGATTGGGAGTATTCAAGAACTATATGCACAAGATAGTGTTGAAGGAGGGGGCGGTGCCAGTAGTGCACAAGACCAGGTCCATACCTTTACGCATGAGGGAGCCCCTCCAGCAAGAACTCAAGAGATTAGTCAGCGAAGGGGTCATCACAGAAATTGAGAGTTCTGCATGGCTAGCACCGATTGTCATCATGGCCAAAGATAAAGGGAACAGCATAAGACTCTGTGTTGACCTAAGAGACTTGAATGCTAACATCCTGGTTGACAGGTTTCCTCTTCCCAGGATAGGGGAGATGCTGAGCACAATAAAGGGTGCCAAGTACTTCAGTGTGCTGGATCTATCATCGGCCTATTACCAGATCAAACTTCACCCTGACTCCCAAATCCTCACCGCATTCACCACTCCGTTTGGAAACTTCAAGTTCCTGAGAATGCCATTCGGATTGGCATCGGCTGCAGCTGCCTTCCAAAGGGTTATGCAACATGCATTGAAAGATTGCAGGAACACCGTCTGCTTTCAAGACGACATACTTATCTATGGAAGTGGAGAAGAAGAACATAACGAAATGGCGAGAAGAGTTTTGGAAAAATTGAAAGAGGTAGGCTTCACCACGAAACCTTCCAAATGTAAACTGGGAGTAAGCTCGGTAGACTACCTGGGACATACATTATCCGAGGACGGCATCAAGCCAAAACTTGACTTAGTGAGGGCAGTGGAGGATGCCCCAACTCCCAAGAGCAAGGAGGACATATTGTCATTCCTAGGCCTTGCTGAATATATGGCCAAGTTTATCAAGGACTTCGCGATGGTTTCACAGCCTTTGAGAAACCTCATAAAGAAGGACAGTGTGTTTGAATGGGGCAAGGAACAAGAGATGTCCATGAAGAGAATCAAGAAAGCCATCATCGAAGCACCGTTTATAGGGAAGTTTGATCCTAATGGTGTAACCATCATCTCCACAGACGCGAGCAACAAAGGCATAGGTGCGACCCTGGCGCAGAAGGAAGGTAGCAAGATAAACGTGATAGCCTTCGCATCTAGAACGCTCACCTTGTCAGAGAAGAACTACTCAACCATTGAGAAGGAGGCCCTAGCAGTATATTGGGCTATACGCCATTACAAATTTTTCATTTGGGGCACTACGTTTGAAATACAGACGGACCACAAACCGTTGGTTGCCCTGTTCACTAAAAAGGACATGGAAAGCATGACGCCCAGGATAGCCAAATGGGCAGTAGGCTTACAAGCCTATAACTTCTTGGTGTCATACCTCCCTGGGCAACAAAACAGAGTTGCAGACTTCTTGTCGAGAGCACCCACCGAAGGAGATGAAGAAGGAGAAGAAAAGAATAGTGCTATCCTGGAGGTGCGAATGGCGGCGGTAGAAAAAGAGTCCTGGGAAGCACAAACGGAACTTGATGAAGATTTGAAGAAGGTGAGGAGGTATATCTTGGCTGGATGGCCAAAGAAATGCAAGGATGTGGAGAAAGAGATCCAGCCATTTTGGAACGTGAGAGAGGAGCTATCGGTGGAAGGGGATCTAGTGCTGAAATCAGGAAAATTAGTCCCTCCAGAAGCTCTAAGGAACCAAGTTGTTGAACTGGCTCACGAAGGACATCTTGGGAGAAGCTTGTGTAAGGCCCGACTTCGCGCAGACTACTGGTTTCCAACTATGGACAGAGAGATGGAGGATAAGGTGCGGGATTGTTACGCATGCGCCCTGAGCGACAAAACCAAAATCACAAGAAAAGCACCCCTGGCACCAGTGGAAGTCCCAGAAGTGCCGTGGAGCAAGTTAGGATTCGACATTGCAGGTCCCATCCATGGCAAAGGTCCGCAAGACTGTTATCTATTGGTCCTAGTGGACTACTTCTCGAGCTGGGTAACCTGCAAATCAGTACACAGCGTGAGCACTAAGGTGATTGTTGAATTCCTAAAAGAGGCGTTCACCCAAGAAGGCATACCCTCAACCTTGGTCACCGACAATGGCGTCCAACTGGTGTCAGAAGAAATGAAGGACTTCCTCAAAGACTGTTCGGTGAATCACATTCGCACACCACTGTACTGTCCCAAGGCTAATGGAAAAGTGGAGAGGGTCAACAGGATGCTGAAGGAATGCGTACAATTGGCCAACCGGGCAGGAGAGAATATGGAGGAAGCCATAAGGGATATGCTGTGGGCGTACCACACCACGCCCAAGTCTACCACTGGAAATACGCCTTTTGAGTTACTGAGAGGAAGAAAAGCAGGCACCAAACTCACTCCAGGATGGATGGGGAGAAAACAGACGACGGAAATCGAGCATGGAGAAGTCAAGAGGAAGATAGAAGCCAGCCAACGTAAATACAAGGAGTGGTATGACAAAAAGTGGGGAGTAAAGGAAAGAAAATTTCAGGAAGGTCAAGGAGTCTATGTAAAGAAACCTGAGAGACTATGGAGTGGGGGCGAAAAGTTCTATGCCTCCAAGACCATCCGCAGGCCCAATAGAAATTCGGTGGTCCTGGAAGATGGGAGGTTATGGAGCCATGATCGAGTGGTTCCTGCAGAAAGGATAGAACAGGGGACAGGAATAAGAAGGACAGGGAGTAACGAAGTAGGAGAGAACATGTGCAAGCAGACAGTGCTGAAATTGAGCAGGGAATCCAAAGAGGATTTCCACAAAGCCCTCGTGGTGTGGCAAGTGGTTCACCAGCTACAGTCCACCTAGGAGGAGAATGAGGAGGTTGAGGGAACCCAAGAAAAGAAGGAGGCAGGGAATAGAGTGTCCCATGGACCGACCAGTGCACCTTTCAGGGCTAAAAGTGACAGCCTGAGCCCTTCTGAGCTGGACATCTGCCAGATAGAATACAAGATGCAAGGGAGCTTCAGGCTAAAGCGGCAGCTATAAACTTGGAAGGGACGTTAGCAATGGAGGAAAAGATGCAGGCCTTGAAGGAAAAGAAGACATGTTTAGGAGGTGTGAAGTCAAATGAATAGGGGGGCAGCAGAGATGAGGGGTCTACAGGTGGTCACGCATATTTCAGTTGCCCAAAGGTTTGGTGCCTAGCTTTGTGGCAGTTTACAGTGATAAATGGTTCACTTCCTACGAAAAGGCATTGAAGATGTGCAGGGTAGACAAAAACACTGGGGATCATTGTTGTGGGAGTTGCTGTCTACACATTGGAGGGACGCACTCCTTGCTCCAGAAGAGATGGCTAACTCATAGTCCAACATGAAGGATGCACTAGGGCAGACGTTGCTTTGAATCGAAAGAATATTGTTAAAAGTTCAGAGACACATACTAGGGGCCTCAACAAACTTATGGAAATCTCTGGAGGGCTTGGTGAAGGGCAATACAGTCAACACATGATCACTCAATCAATCAAGTCGCTTATAAAGTGCAACTACTCACCTGTAAGGGTTTCAAGGAACTGGGGTTGTGTGGGGGGGGACTGCTGATCTGTCGCAAGACACTGTGGTTCAGTCAAAGAGCCAGATCTTGAGATGCTTCCTGAATTGGGGCAGTGACGGTGATTGCCCTGGGGGACAGGCAGGGTGTTCCAGGTCTTTGCTGTGAGGTAGGAGAAGGATCGTCCCCCGGCCGTTGTCCTGCGGATATGTGGGATTGTGGCCAGGGCCAGTTGGGCCTAGCGGAGGTCTCTGCTGGGTGCGTGGAACGAGAGACAGTGGATGAGGTATGCAGGTCCTGTGTCATGTAGGGCTTTGTAGGCGTGTGTCAGGAGCTTGAAGGCGATTCTTTTGTTGATTGAGAGCCAGTGGAAGTCTCTCAGGTGGCTGGTTATGTGGCTACGGTGGGGGATGTTTAGGATGAGTATTGCGGAGGCGTTCTGGATGCTTTGCAGTTTTTAAAGTGTTTCTGGTTGATGCCGGCGTAGAGAGCCTTACCGTAGTCGAGTCGGCTGCTGATGAGTGCACGAGTGACTGTCTTTCTGGATTCAGTTGGGATCTACTTGAAGATCATTTGGAGCAGGTTTAGCGTGTGAAAGCAAGATGATGAGACAGCGTTGAACTGGTGGTTCATGGTGAGCGAGGAGTCCAAGATGATGCCAACATTTTGTGTGTGGTCTGTGGGTGTGGGGGGAGGTCCAATATCTGAGGGCCAGCAGGAGTCCTCTCAAGTGGAGCCCAGGATGAGGACTTCGGTCTTCTCTGCTTTTAGCTTGAGGCATCCAGGTGGCAACAGCCTACGTCCGGTCATGGAAGTTGCTCTTGGTGACTGTGGGTTGATTGGTGACAGAGGGTGTCATCAGCGTAGGAGACGATGTTGAGTCTGTGCCTCCTAACAATGGAAGCGAGTGGGGCCATGTAGATGTTGAAGAGAGTGGGGCTAATGTAGGAGCCCTGAGGCACTGTGCAGCGGATTTCTGTAGCTTCCCAGTGGAATGGTGGTAGTCTGACTCTCTGTGTTCGGCCAGTGGGGAAGGATTAGATCCATTCCATGGCATTTTTACGGATGCAAGCCTCATGGTGTTCTTGTGCATAGGGTGCGGTGGGAGATGGTGTTGAAGGCGGCCGAGCGGTCCAGGAGGATGAGGGCTCCCCTTTCGCCTCTGTCGAGGAGGGAGCAGACATCGTTTGTGGTAGCGAGGAGGGTGGTTTCTGTACTGTTATTGTTTCGGAAGCCAGATTGACCGTGGTCTAGGATGCAGCTCGCCTTGATGAACTTGGAAAGTTGGGCATTGATTGTCTTCTCGATGACCTTGGCTGGAAAGGGGAGCAGAGAGATGGGTCTGAAGTTCTTGAGGTCCTATGGGTCGGCAGAGGGTTTCTTCAGCAAGGGTGATGTGCTCTGCAGTTTTGTTATACAGAAGCACTACTATTCAGAGTTGAACCTGCATCTAGTGCATTACAAGCTAACTGACCCCAGGCAGCTTAGTAAGGCAGCTAATGTGTGAATACACACTATGGTACCAGAATGTGCTAGGGGAGTGAGCCCATGAAAAGGGGGGTCAAACTCTCATAGGGAAAGCGGAGAGCCACCAGGATAAAAAGGAGCTCTCTCAAGGGTCCCAAATGTTTGAGAAAGAAGGGGAGTAAATTTTGTTTTTTTTTAAACTGGGATGGGTATTGGGGAATAGTCCTTTGACCCCCTCAAAGTATGGGCTATGCTTGAACCGTCGTCAGCCCAGGCACAAGAGGGGAGACTCTACCTCCCAGCATGATGAAGCATAGGCAACTGTCGACCATTGATGGGACCAGAGTAGAAGTTCTGAGGGACACTAGAGGCAGCATGATTACTGTGATGGAAAACTGGTGAACTCAGAGCAGATCATCCAAGATGTCATTCATACATTAGTCAGTGCAGGCAAAGAGATGGAATCCCATCCAATGGTGATGATCACCTTGAAGTGGGTTAGGATTACTAGCCCAAAAAGGGTATCTGTAAACCCTGCCATACTAGTGGAGTGTCTTTTGGGCAATGATTTGGAAGCAACTGCTTGGGCAGAAGTTAAGCGAAAGAGTCATACTGAAATGTTAAGTCAGCCTTCTGAGCCAGGCTGAGGCACATGAGCAAGGGAATACCAGTGGGACCCACAGGATCTACTGGTAGTATGGCATCCTGCACAATGAAGATAGGGCCCTGAATCTGGGGTAGCCAAGAGGTTGATAGTTCCTCAGCACCTTAGATCCTTTTTAATGGAACTGGCCCATGGTATCCCCTTACTGGGCACCTGGGGCAGACCAAAAGCGGGGAGAAGTTGGTTAACCACATCTACTGGCTACAAATGTAGAAGAAGGGAAAGGAGATCTCTCAAAAAACCAATGGCAAGAAATTTGCTACTTCCTTCACTTCCACAAATGTTAAGAACAGCGTTAATTTCATGTCAATAGCTATCATACACACTATCACAATCATCATGAAATTGTATTATATTTACTCTTCTGGGAATTGTCCTACAAACTCTGCTGAAGTGTCCCTTCTCACTACATCCTGAACATATCTTGTCAGTGGCAGGACATATCTTAGCGTTACCTAAATGCCCACTATTCCCACATCTGTAAAATAAGGGAAAAGGTTTTTGTATACTCTCAGTCTTTTGTGTGGGTGTCTTCTTTGACTTATCAACGTCTCTAGAAACACTAAATATTTCACTTTTTTCAATACCCTTTATATATTGAACGAACCTCTCAGAATGCTCTAAAGACTTGGCTATTTCAATAGCAGAACTTAAAAACATATCTGACATATCCAACACTCTTTCCTGTATTTTTTTGTTATTTGTCCTCATTAAGATCTGGTCTCTAAGCACTTGCTCAAAAGAAATATGTTCAAAGTCACACATAACTGCAAGAGACCTAAGCGCTGATACAAAATCATCAATGGATTCCTCAGGTCGTTGTTTTCTTGAGTAGAAAATAAATCTTCACATGACAACGTTGTGCTTACCATACCTTAGGTTCAATTGCTTAGATGCATAGTGATATGAATTAATATAACAAGGATTAACTAACGCAGGCAAATGCCTAATTTTTATTTTTTTTATTTTATGGAGTTTTATATAGCGCAAACTTGACCTGAATCGCGTATCAGAGCACTTTACATAGCACCAGTTGCGTTACATGAGGACACATTCATTTTTTATGTTAGGCACGGGGAGTTTAAGTGATTTGCCCAGAATCACAGGATGTTCAGCATCGTTGCCGAGACTCAAACCCAGTTCCCCAGTGCCCTAGCCATTAGGCCAACTCTTAAACTCCTTCAAATCCATTCCACCATAGCAGTGTTTTGAAAGAGCTACCTTTCTCTCTGGTTCATATTCCCCGCCCTCTAACACTTCTACACATGCTAAAAAAACAGGTTCCCATATTTCCCAATCCATTGATTGTTCCCCTAGTGCAGAAAGAAATGAGGGAGGAGGTAAAATACCAGACATTTTTCCAACTCACTTTAATATCACACAAAATTACAAGAATTTCTTTTTAATAATAAACAAATAAAAGTGGTCACTGTTGTCTCTCTGTCTGGAAAGTTCACAGTATACACATCACAGTAGTATGTACATGCAAACCAATCTGTAAAAAGAATGCTGTAGCTCCACGAAAAGCATCCCAAAAACCAAAAGAAAAGAAATTGTATCCTCCAAGGTAGTAAGTAAAGAAATAAGCAGTTACCGTTAGTTCCAACAGTAGGAAGGGGGAAATGTGAGAATGCTAAAATTCCCATTGGACCGTTTGATTTTTCAATTTCCGCATGCCAAGCATTCGTCCTGTGCCTTGATTTGGTTGCTCATACGCTATTTGCGTCTACATGTTGCCGGACAACATCTCAAGTTGCTACTTGACGCAACTGTGAGGTTTACTAAGCACATTCATTTCTAACCCATTTGGGGACAATACAGTCAGGGACAGTATTCCCTCTCCAAGGATGCTTGTCCAGATATATATATATATCCCAATTTGTTGGTTATGACTAACGGCATAATATTATGCTGCCCACTATAGCAGGGCCCAGAGTAAGAGAACCCGATGCCGGGAGTAATCGGACCTGCATACGAGTCATAACCAACAAATTGGGATATATATCTGGACAAGCATCATTGGAGAGGGAATACTGTCCCTGACTGCTCAATTATTTATCCTGTGACTACTCTACATCCTATCGCCTATACACCTAGAAGTACTGGAACACTTGACAGTATATACTGCATCAAGATAGGAGATCTAACTACTGGACCGTCCTAAAATAACAGCCCTAATGAAGTTGTGGGGATGCATCCCATAAAACGACGAAACACGTGTTGGCTAAGGCTAAAAGAAGAAGATCAAATAAAATACAACACCTGCAGACAAGATTTCAAACCATCGGCGTATTATATATTCTGACTGTTTTTGTACTACACCGTAATTGATTTGAATGGCGTGTGCTTCAAACCTATAAACTGTATTCACCAATCTTTGCTTGGTATTAGGGGAGTGGGATGTACCTTCCCAGTATTGAATGCACCACGGGTATTACATCCAGTTCATTATACACTGATGTAATTACTATATGAGCGCCTGAAACCTAATCTACACCCAAATATAAAGTTCATATTCCTCATTACCTTAATCAATATATTTGTCATTACTGGTTTTTGTATTTATTTTAGGAGGTAGTCTGTCCAGTCAGCCATCTAGCACACAATTATAATCTCCAGCACAGAGTACTGGGATATCAATATATAGTGTGATCACCTCCGTTCAAACCCCAAAAAAGGCTGTCATCTACATTAGAGGCGAACACATTTACAAAGCATATTTCAGATCCATCTAACAGACCATACATCAATATATACCTGTCCTCCACATCTGCTTTGGAGTATCTTAACTGAAAGGGCAGAGTCAAAGTCAGCCATATCGATACACCATGGGCACAGAACGTAGAAAACGCTCCCCTCTATTCCTTACCAACCTTTTGTTTGTACCCATGCACCAAATGTTCTTTTTGAAGGATAACAATCCAGATATTAAGGCCTTTCATAAATAAGTGCAGTCTTCATCTCTTCGCATAATTATTCAGCCCACAGATGTTCTGCCAAGCCATCCTTGTGGCTCCTGTCACCTATTTTCATGTTGGTTCTGAAAAGCTATCCCTGACCTCAGGCTGTTTTGTTCATGTATGCACATCCCCCAACCCACACCAAGACCCAAAGAATATTCAACAGCAAAGCAGCTGCTCTCACCTGTGAAGCTGCTCTTACCTCATTAAACATAATAATATGCATTCCCCAGACAAGGGGTGTTCCCCCAGCCAACCTAGCTTGGAACAATAGTTCAGTCCCAACCATACCAACATCTGGGGAATTAGGCACATTGGCACAGCCAATTTTTCTCCATAGCGCATAATGAAGCTCCCCAGGCCACACTGTTCCAGTTCCAACATAATAGTTCAGGAAAAAAGACCCCAGTTAACATCTCCACTCTCACTCACCTGAGGGCATTATGTAAAGGAGCCTAACACACAGAGAACCATTATCCTCTTCTCTACACCCACTCCACTCACCAATAAGGCAAGCACATCACAAACATCACTTCCTATAGATGACATGGCTTCCCAGTCGCACATACCCCCCACAGCATAATTACTTCCCTGACTCACCATTTTTAGCACAGTCATATGCTTCCAACTCCGTCTTACTGTGTCGTAGAACATTTCTGGAGACCTCCTTTCCTCCTCCTGCTGGCCCTCTAAAGCTACTGTTCCTTCTTGTCTGATCACAACTCTGTGACTATCCTACAGAGGCTCAGGTGTTGTCTGAGTCTCCTAGACATCAATCTGATCCCTTTCCATGGGATCTTTGGAATCTGATTGGGCCCTCACACAGCCACACATGGCCAATGCTATGGGTGCTTTCGAGTCAATCACACACATTCCAGGGGGTGTGAAAAAGGTGACTTTTAGCCATGTAGTTCCTGCAGTATACTGAGGTATAACAACATATATTTGAAGTCCATAGCTCTAGATTTAAGGTTCTCCTCCACAATGGATTTTCTGAGTTGTTGACCATTTTACGTATAGGCTGGGAATTTCCTGATCCATTTCCGTCATATTTAGGGTCTCCGGTTTTCTGACAGCTTGTAAAATCGCATCCCTGTGGTAGTAATTCTGTTTTTTGCAACAACAGTTCTTAGGGGTGACCCCAGCGACGGGGCAACCAAGGCGATACTGCTTGCTCCATCACAGAACTGTTGCATAGTCTCTTTGGTCTCCGGACATTCCTGATCTATTGCAGTTGGAAACTTTTGGGTGGTGTTCCTGCTACCCCCTAAGGGAATTTGAAAAAATGTTGGTTAAAGCAACTAGACCTACCCTCAGCATCTTCTGTCCTGTCATTCAGCTATCGGGTGAGGACCGTGAAAGAGCTAATAGTGGATCTGAGTGGCTTTATCTCTCTTTGCAGCCTTTGGACATTCTGTTTGGTCACCTATTCGCAGATCTCCAAAGAGATACTGTAAATTTGTTACTCGGGAACTAGTTTAGAGTTCTCGATTGCAACCGATCTCTGTGCACCAGAGGGACCTTGCAAACCTGACTGCCGAAATGACCCCGTTCTGGACCCTGCTTGCTCCTCCACCGCCAGACTCATACCAGTCCATTTTTGTCTGTTGTGTAGCCTTACCACAGTGTCCTTATAGCCCGTAGACCAAGCCAGTAAGGGGAAGGCCACCACCACCTAATTCTAGCAACCACATTCTCCAGACTAACCCTTCTGTAGCACGGAAGGAGGTCAAGCAGTACCCCCAGCTGTGCCTCACAGCTACCGCTGTACTCAGGCCAAAGACACAATCGCCATCTCAGGAATCACACCTAGGTGCTGTGTGGTTCAGACATTCATCCTCGTCCTTTTGGCCTCTTAAGGCAGGGCTCATTTCCAGGTAAAAACCCAGGACTACAAGCCCTTATGGGCATCATTATCACCTCATCTTATGTTAGCCTAGGCAGATCACCCTGTTTCTCAAAAGTCAACCTGTCATCCAGGGCCAGCCTCCTCATCATGCTCTCTTCCTCTCTGTTTGATTGATTCAGATGCTCCGTCCATCACCACCCCCTTTTGTACCTCTTCCTCTCTGAGACACTCTATCTCTGCAGCCTGGCCACTGGGGGTAGGGTGACCAGATTTTGAAAATCAAAATCCAGGACATGACGGAAATAAAAGTTAAGACTAAAGCCTTTAGTCTTACTAAAGTCCTGTTCTGGTTTATACATAGCCCTGTAACTGTGTGTCTACATACATACATACATGTATACATAAATATATAAATATAGGAAACTATAACTCATGCCTTACGGTAACTATAACGTGCGCCCCCTCCCTGCACCGTTTTTTCATCAATAATTTTATTGGAAATGTTGCAGTGTTATTATCAATGAGGTCATTGAAAATGTCATGATTGATGTAATATGTGGGGTAATTAGCAATGCAAGTCAAGGATAGCAAGTTATACTTTATAGGGAATACTGTAATCACGGAATTTCTATCATTTTATGTGTGTAAAATCTGAACCTAACTATAACATCTCTGTAACCTTTGTTTTTTTAGTGAATTTCTAGGGTTTTTTTAAATTCTATTTCCTAACTATAACATCCCTGTAACCTTTGCTTTTTTCAGTGAATTTCTATGATTTTTAATGTTGTTTCCTAACTATAATCTGCCTGTAACCTTTGTTTTTTCAGTGAATTTCACATGTATATTGTAAAGTACTATTTAATTACCATACGTAATTCCAACCGTTGCCGCACATGGCCTTTGGCCCTGCGGCCAACCCCAGCATGCAGCCAACCCCACGTGCACAATGGAGTGGGTGTCACTAGCTGTATGAGTGTGTATGTGGGTGTGCAAGTGTCTGACTGGGTGTGTGAGTGCCTTGGTGGGTCAGTGAGTGGATGTATGAATGGTTCTCTGGTTCTGTAAGAGGGTGTGTAAGTGGCTGTTTGACTGTGCATGGGTGTGTGAGTGATTTTTGGATCTCTGATCGGGTATGTGAGGGGCTGTGTGGGTCTATGATTGGTTGTGTGAGTAGGACTCTGAGTGGATGTATCAGTGACTATGGGTATGTGAGTGTCTGTATGGATGTGCGAGTGTCTGTATGGTGTGTGAGTGGCTTACTGGGTCTTTGTGTGGGTGTGTGAGTGGCTGTATGGGTGTGTGAGTGGGTGGTTGTGTGGGTGTGTAAGTGCGCATGTGAGTGTGTGATGGGTGGGTGTGTAAGTGACTGTGAGGTTCTCTGAATGGAGTATGACTGTATGGGTGTGAGTGGGTGTGGCATTGGTTTGTTGTATTTGAGTGTGAGTGGGTATGTAAGTGGCTGTGTGGGTCTGAGAGTCCAAGATCTAGCTTTCTGCCAAATTTCTGTGTAAATCTGTTCACTTGTTTGGCCTGTAGTCGTATCTAAAACCGCTATGGGAATTTGAATCTGGAAAAACATTTTTGGGATCTCTCCTTTTTCTCAGCCCCACTTGTCGAATCACACTGACACTTTCGAGACAGCAGCTGAAGTGAGTGGCAAATTAGTTTTGAAACAATTTGTGAAGATTTGTCAAACTGAGCCAAAGTTATTAGCAAAAAAAGTGGCTGTATGTGTGTTTATGTGGCTGGGTGAGTGGGTGTTTGAGTGCCTGTGTGAATCTGGGCGTAGGTGTGTGAATAGTTCTCTGGGTGAGTGGATGTATTAGTGACTGCATTGGTGTGTGAGTGACTGTATGGGTGTGTGAGTGGGTGTATGGATGTGTGAGTGGGTCTGTGAGTAGTTTTTTTAAATTGGGGTCTGGATCTGCAGATCTGTCGTGGATTCACATGTGGGTCGCACTGAGCGCCGCGGTGGATCCACACGTGTGAAAAATAAAACATTTTTGAACAATATCTTGCCCAAGGTGGGTCCCTTATAGACCGCTCCATCGGTCCCTTGGGGTCAGGATACCTCAATCCTGACCCCTTGTATCCTATTTCTCCTTTATTACCCCCCTCGAAACGGTGTCCTGATTCACAAAATGGCAGCCACAACTTTTCTCTCAGGTTGCGGCCCACCAAACATGGCATTGCTGTTGGCGCGGTAATCTGAGTCTCTAGATTTACATACATCTTTTTTCTTTAATAACTCCAAAACTACTGAACATATTTACAGCAAAATACAAAAAATACTCTTTCTGGCCCAAAATCTAACTTTCTGCCAAATTTCTGTGTAATTCTGTTCACTGATACGGGCTGTGGTCGTGTCTAAAATTCCTATGGAAAATTGAATGGGGAAAATGCGTTTTGGGACCCCTTTTTTTCTCAGTCCCCTCTTGAAGAATCACCCTAACAGTGTCGAGACAGCAGCTGAAGTGAGTGGCAAACTAGTTTTGAAAAAATTCATGAAGATTAGCGACAAAAACTTAGGCTAGCCAGTAGGTAATATTAGTATATCTATGTATTTATCTATCTAGCAGGAGCGTCACGAGAAGGTAAGAGTGGGGGGTGGGATGGGGGTACTTAACAGACGATGACAAGGGAAAATGATTTAATTGTCCCTCGTTGTTGTCTGTCGAGTCCCCCCACCCGCCTCACCGCTCTTACCTGCACATATATTTATATATATATATATCTATATCTATCTATTTATATATACACACACACACACACACATACTCACATTTATAGGCAAACAACTGAACAGATTTGGGAGACCGAACCTCTTCAGGGCTTCGGCACTGCCTCACCACCATTTTAAAGCTGGAGCAACGGGTCCTCTCCTCACCGTGGGAGCAAGATCAGCTACCAGTTGACCTATATCCTTTTATTCATGTTGCATTACACAGGTCCAGTTCGATTTAGGGACCGCCGGGGAAAGGATATTGAAGGATTTCACCTGGGATATAGGAGCTCCGATTTAGTAGCTGCGATCGGGCATTTGGTCATCCACGCTCCTCACTTCATCCACTTTACAAAGAAATGCAAAACGAAAATGAAAAGCTTACATTATTTTTTTTATTAACCACTCAACTTCTTTACTACAAAGGCTATTCCAGTTTTTGCCCTTTAGAGTGAAATTTCCTTCTTAAAAGATAGAACACAAGAATAAAATTAACTGTAAAATGCAAACATCCAAATGATGAGACGCCAAAGCTTTTGAAAAGAACTCCTCCGATGGTGGGTGCCACTGTGCGAGTTAAAGGGTGAATTGATGCACAAATCCCCAGCATGGCCCCTAGTAATATAAACAGAATACAACAGTTATATCTGAGTTTGTTTTCTGGCACTATAAAAGTGTCAGGTGTATTAATCATCCTTCTTATAATTGCTAACATTGATTTTTTTTCACTTTGTCATTACTTACATCTGTTCTCATTTCAAAGCAAGAAGGCAAGTCTTACCCAACAGATCTGAACAACAGTGTATTATTATGGATAATAAAGTGCACGTGTGCTCCTTATAGAGTAACTATAAAACAAACATTAAAATCGTTACAAGATTATAGTCATTTATTTGCATTTTAAGCTAGCAGGTTAGGGCTTTCAGTAAACTTATTTCCCTCTGTTTATGCAAATGTATACTCAACGTTCGGTAACACATATTATTGTTTTAAATCTTTCTGCTTCTAAATACTGGCAAAGGAACAGCCTACATGGTGTTATCGACGTCAAAGTTAATTGTTTCCTCTCTGTTACATTAAGGTTCACAGATGCATTTAATTCATTTTCGTGTACTCAAAGACTACAGGAAAATATGTGATACAGTACTTCCTACATTGCCTTTTTAGTGAAAAATACTTTTCATGTTGCTTGGTATGCACTCATCTTAACAACTCATAATTTTCATTCATGCTCACTACTTCTCATTCTTAAATAGTAAATGTGATAAAACGTCATTGCTTTTATCAAAATGCCCAGTGGCATCAGAACAAGAAAGTTACTGATGGATGGCAATACCATTCAAGCAGGAGGTCTGTTACCGTCAAGGCAGAGAGTTACTAATGCTTTGCGCAGGGTTTGAGTTACCAAATCTGGATTTGTGTTGGATAGTATCCCAAAGTAACACAAGCTTGTGCAATATGCAGCCTTGTGTTACTCTACATAATGGTGGTGTTTCATGGGTGGTGCAGGGGTGTTACCATTAAATAACCCATAGATTTTGACGCAAGACATGAGCTAAAATCCTACGCCTCCTCGAGGCAGGCACAGCAAGGAGAAATATTTTGATTTCGCCTCGTTTTTTTTACTTTGCGCGTGAGCTGCATTGTACAGCACACATACATTGTGGGAAAATACTTAAAGCATAATTTTTGTGGTGAAAGAGACCTCTTCCAGTACAAAAACTTTGCTTTAGAGAATGCAGATACCCTAGGATAGTGATACACATTGTTGGGGGCTGATGGGTGGGAGTGGTGCTTGCGACCCTCTTGGCCCTTACATGTGGCGTCCCTGGAGAACAGCAGCACAAGCTGCTGTTTACTAGCTGGTCACTAATATTCTGAAATGTTTTTAAATAAACGGGCAAGCATTTATTTGCAAGTTAAATGAAGTTATGAAGTAACTATGGTGGTGTCCTGCACCACTTAACTTTAGTTAACCTGCAAATAAATGCTTGCCTGTTTGTTTAACATTTTTTAGACCTCCTTACATAACCACCCAGAATCCCCACAGCCACCCTGCTGGCATCAGTGTGGCCATCGGTCACACTGATGCCCTAGCACTGGGGCTCAAGGGAGTCAATCAATCAATCAGGGGCTTCTAAAGCGCACTACTCACCCGTGAGGGTCTCAGTGCGTTGGGGGGTTGGGGGGGTGGGAATGGGGATGCAGCTCTGGGTGAGCCGAAAAGTCAGGTCAGCGTAGGGGAGCATCTGATGTTGACTGAGAGCTTGTTCCAGGCCTTGGCAGCGATTTAGCAGAAGGCTCTTCCACCTACTCTGGTTCTGAGGATGCGCAGGGTCTCTGCTAAGGCGAGGTCGGCAGGGCGGAGGTTTCTTTTGGGTACATGGGAAGAGGCTATTTCGTTGAGGCATTTGGCTCCGATGTTGTGGAGCGATTTGTAGGGCTGGGTGAGTAGCCTGAATGTTACTCTCTTCTTGACGGGGAGCCATTGGAGGTCATGCAGGCGTTAGGTCATGTGCTCATGTCGTGGGATGCCGAGGACGAGTTTGGCTGCAGTGTTCTGGATGGTCTAGAGTTTGTGTAGTAGGGATTTGTTGATTCCGGCGTAGAGGGCGTTTCGGTAGTCAAGTCTGCTTGTTATGAGTGCATGGGTGACGGTCTTTCTGGCTTCATGGGGAATCCACATAAATTTCTTGCTGAGGGAGTTGAAGCAGGTGGAGGCGACGGCGTTGATCTGGCGAGTCAAGGTGAGTGAGGAGTCTAGAATTATGCTGAGGTTCCGGGCATGGTCTGCCGGAGTGCGTGGGTTTCTGAGGGCAGAGTTGTCCCATGTGTTGCAGGAGGGTCCAATGACGATTACCTCTGTCTTCTACGAGTTGAGCTTTAGGCAACTGTCACTCATCCATGCTGCAATGTCTTTCATTCCTTCCTGGAAGCTGAGTCTGGTGTCTTCAGGGTTCTTCGTAAGGGATAGGATGAGCTGGGTGTCGTCGGCGTATGATACTATGCTGAGCCCATGTTGTCAGACGATGGCGGCGAGGGAGGCCATGTACATGTTGAAGAATGTAGGGATGAGCGATGATCCTTGGGGTACTCTGCAGTTGATCTCTGTGGGTTCGGAGAGGAAGGGAGGGATTCTGATCCTTTGGGTTCCGCTGGTGAGAAAGGAGCAGATCCTGTCGAGGACGGGTCCCAGTATGCCAGCCTCATGGAGCCTGGCAGCAAGAGTGCGGTGGGAGATGGTGTCGAAGGCTGCTGAGAGGTCTAGCAGGATGAGGGCCGCGGTGTGGCCCTGGTCGAGTAGCATGCAGATGTCGTTGGTGGAGGCCAGGAGGGCGGTCCCGGTGCTGTGGATGCTGCGGACTCTGGACTGGGAAGAGTCGAGGATGGCGTTCTCTTCTATGAAGGTGGTCAGCTGGTCGTTGACGAATTTCTCTGTGACTTTGGCTACGAAGGGAAGGAGAGAGATGTGCCGGTAGTTTTTCAGGTCCGTCGGGTCAGCCGATGGTTTCTTGAGGAGGGGCTAGACCTCTGCCCGCTTTCGGTCATCTGGGAAGATGGCGGATTTGAAGGTGGCATTGATGGTCCGGCGTAGTTCAGGCGCTATGGCGGCAGCAGCTCATGGATGCCAAAAGTGCTCCAGCGGAAGGAAGGAGAACAACGCTGCATCTTAGTAGACAAGGCGCTGCTTTTCTCTCTCTTTTTCAGCAACTTTAGTTATTGAACAGCGTTGTGTGATTTCCTATCAAATGGAGCGCAAGCACCCCCAATCCGTCACGTGCCCTTGTGTAACATCTGCATCATTCCTCCGTTTGCCAGGATGACATTCACATCAACTGAAGAGAAAGAGGTGTCCTCCTTTTAATGTGCTATGTTATGCTCCCTTTCTGCAACTTTTCTAGAATTCTAGATTCTAAACCATGTGGCAGACCACCGACAAAGGAGCCGAAGAGGCAGCGGGTGGGAATACTTTGGCATTGTATGACATACATGCCAATTTAGTAGGCTGCATAGCACCTATGCTATCTGTGCGGGATGGCTGCTTCAAAGTACTGAAGGGAAACAAAGGGGGAGAGCTGTGCGCATGAGGGGAAGGGGAAAAAAGGAGGCATAAGAGCGAGGGAAGTAGGGAAATCAATGTTGTATCATGTTGATTTCTTGATTAGAACTCAGGGCGCACTAAGGCCACTCCAATGCCGGTGCCCGGGGGAATCAGGGGTCAAAGACCAGTCTTCCCCCAAGGAACTTTGTGCAGGCCGGAAGGACAAAGTGGGAGGTGGGTCTCAAAGGAGGGAGTTAGGGGAGGGCCAGGTTTTAGCATTTAACAGTCATAGTGCATACAAAATAAGGGTCCAGAAAGGTGGATTACGACCTCAAGCCCTGACAAAATTACCACTAAGCTAAATAGGCAATGAAACATGTCGCCCTTCTTTAATTGGTCTGCAAGCATGAAGTTGGATTTTACTTTGAATAGGCTTACGAGTTGTGAATAAAGTTGGCACTTGATGGATGTGTGGCCTATCTTAATTTTAATTTCATGGGATCTTTTTTGCTTTTTGTGATACACACGATATACTATTTTTCACCGTTTTTTTCTAGCGAGATAGCTACAGATGCTGAGAAACGTAGGCACAACTGGTGAGAAACAACCAGCAAGCTCCTGTGGTGTAGCGCAGGTGTGGTGCTATCTCGTCTTTTCACAAATCTTTGTTCCATATGCACGTGTTTAAGTGGAGGGTATTTGTTTAGGACACAGTGACTGATAACCTGAAGGTTGTTTTAAATTGAAGCAGGTCGGGCTAGAATGAGTTGGGACTATACCTGTGAAAAAATGAAGGGTTGTTGGTGGGCTAGATAAAATAAATTCACAATCCCACCCATATAACTTATAAAATTATGTGCCCGCATTGATCAGGTCTGATTGCTATTGGTTTATAATTTGAGTGGAGGGCGACCTGATCAAGTTTTCCCTCTACAGCTCCTTATTGTGAGAGAGTGGTCTAAAAAGGTGTCAGGAAGAGAGGTTCGGGCCTCTTCCCTGACACCTCGCACCACCGGGTTAGGGCAAAGAAAGTTAGTAGTAAGTGCAGGTAGCTGTTAGTTGGGTTAGAAAGGCGCTTTTGAACGGAGGCCCTTCCTTTTGAGTCAGCGGGAAATGTGGGTCATAAGACTGCCTACCTTGACAATCGGCGTTGAGATGGCCGGAACTGACAATGACGTTGTGCGTGAGGCGCTGGTACAGGCAGGTCGGGAGAACGTCCTCCGACCTGGCGTGCTGTAACAAGCGTGGGTCAGCATGGTCTGACCCCCACGGTCCGCGTCAGCAGGTGTGGCGGCAGCGTTGGCAGCGTGCTGCGATGAGCCACCAACCGTGATGAAGTTGTCTGGATCCAGAGGGCGGAGCCAAAACAAGACACAACAGCCAAAGCGCGGAGGCAGGAGACAGAGCCTGCCCGCGCGGCTACCTGACACAATTGAGCACAGTGGGTAGGCAGGGCTAGTCCCATCACGAACCGGCACCACTAAGCATGGGCGCTGGCAAGATAGTTGATGAACCTGAGGCCCAAGGGGAGAGCGGCCCATTAGACCTCACCTGGAGCCCTCCCCCCGGGGCTGCTGCAGGCCTGAACCCAGAGTTAAAGAAATCAAAGTGGGCAGGGGCCCAGGTGACAGCCCAGATTGCGGGATCCATGTGCAGGGTGCTGGGGCCACAGAAGTGTCCACTGGTGGGGGCTGGGGCAGGAGAATGTTTCCCTCCTTCTTTACCTCGTTGGGAGGGGCTAAGCCTGGAGGACAAAATAGGGGAGCAGAGGCGAATCATTCAGGACAGTGAGGAGAGATGGGCAGCCATGTTGGTGGCCAGAGAGAGGGCTGGGCTGGGATATTTTGGGTGGGGGGAGGAGGCATTGTGGGAGGAGGTGGAGGCAGGAGGTATGCAGGAGCCTGAAGGGGAGACAGCAGGAGGCAAGTGGGTATGGGTCACTGCTAAGCCGCAGACAGAGAAGAAAACAGGGACAGCCAGCACAGCTGTGAGGCCCGGTGGTGCAGGAGACCCCACAGGTTGGAGCAGCCTGGTGGGGGAAGAAACTGGCGGGTGAGGCCAGCAGGTGCTGGGTGACACCAGTGGGGCACACAACGGCTCCAGGAGGCTAGCCAGAAGCAGCAGGGGGGTCCGCCGTGGCTTACTCGCCAACGAGGGGGCGCGCAACGCCCACGGCAACGAAGAAGTGCACTGGTAAGAGTGGTGTAGTTGTGAGAGGACAGAAGAGGGTGGAGCATGAGGAAGTGAGAGAGACAATGTTGAATGAGGCTGAAGTGGTGTTGGATTATGAGGAGGAGAGTGACGAGTGGGAAGAAGGTGAAGTGTGAGATGATGACAAAGGAATTATGAGGGCCCCCGAGGTCTCTGAGAGGGCAATCAAGAGAGTTGGTGTTTTACAGGAGACAAACACGGCCAAGGACAAATCCAAGGCAGTGGCGCAGAAAAAGTTCAGCAGCCGGGGCAAAGACAAAGAGATCAAAGGAGAACCTCAGGTACTGGCGACTGGTGGACAATCTGGGGGGGAGGAGGATCGGGGGGAGGGAGCTGAGGGTAAGAAGGGGAAATCCTGCCGGTCGGTGGGTGTTGTTGAAGGGAAGGGATTTGGTGTTAGAAACAGATGCATCAGTAGAGGTCAAAGAGACTGGTGGAGCTACAAGCTTAGTAGGCACAGGTGTCTAGATGGACAAAATTGAAGTGACTGAAGGGAGGGAGGATAAAATAGATGACCAGCACCACAAAAAAACTACCATACATGGGGTTTGTGATGCCATTGGAATCACACCTCTCTGACAAGACAAAAAACAGGATTTGGAAGCATGAATACGTCTTTAAGTTATTGCATAGAGAGAAACAGGCTAAGGAGGGGTCGAAAGAAGAAGAACGAGAATTGACAAGGAGACAGGGGGTGCCCATGGATATGGAAAACTGGACCTCGGCTTTCCTGCTATACGCTAGAAGTACCTGGACAGGGTGGTCGCCTTGTTAAAATACATGGATATTATCCGAAAATCTCAGGTGCATTTCGGTGGTTTCGCATGGCAGAGCTATGATGAAGAATTTAGGGCCAGGGTTAGCATCAATCCAGACAAGCAGTGGGGGGAGGTGGATCAAGAACTATGGATGGAGTGGATGTCGTCCACACAATCCTCAGCATCCACACATACGGCCAACGGCCTGCCGGTGATGTATCGGTCCTTTCAGGCACGCCCCACTCAACAAGGGGCGGGCGGGGCTAGTTTCAGGGCAAGTGGAGCTAGAGGGCTGCCAAAACTAATGGGAGCCACAACCAGGGCATGCTGGAACTTCAATAAGGGCTTCTGTTCCAGGCACCCATGTAAATTCAAACATGAATTCTCCAAATGCGGGGGCAGACACCCAATCACTCAGTGTTTTACCCTGGCCACACCGGGGGGCATATCAACAAGGGGCGACGATAATATTATTGCCGCTTTAGAGCCCGTTTTTGGGAGAAAAGCGGCAATAATATTATCGCATTATCAACAAGGACACGCTAGCGTGTGTTTACTTGCATTAGCGCCCCTTGTCAGCACCCCTCCCATTGTATCGCTAATGAGATGCAAAGGAGGCGTGCCAGACAAAACACCATGGGAAAATATCGCTAACCAAGCTTAGTCATATTGACAACGAGGGTTAGCGATATTTAAAATCGCGTTAAGTATGCCTTAATGCAGGAATTTAACGTCTGTTAAATTCCTGACCAAGGCATACCTAACATGGGGGGTGGATTGTGTGGCTAAGACCACAGGCCCTATCACCAACGATATCGCTGTTTTCCATGGAACATCGCTGGAAAACCAGCGATGTTCCATGGAAAACACCGCTATCACTGGAATGATTATTGCCAATGCGCTATGCATTGTTGATACAGCGCTAGCATGGCGACAATTTCCAGAAATAGCCGGCGATATGTAATCTCACGCTGAGAGCAGCCAGCGATTATTATCGCTGCCGCTTGTTGATATGCTCCCAAGTGAACAGTGGAGGTCCACGAAGGGGAGGGGACAGTCTGGACAGAGGGCCCCTACTCCAGTTAAGATTGAAGCCATGGGCCCGTGGCTCTCGATTTACCCTGACAAGGAGGCGGCCCTGCGTTTACAATGGGTTTTTATTGAGGGCTTCAGGGTAGGTTATCAGGGTCCACGGGGACGTAGATGCGCGGACAACTTTAAATCAGTCAAACACTTACAGAAGGTGGTGGCAGCAAAACTGGGAAAAGAAGTTGAGGAGGGAAGGATGGCAGGCCCATTCACGGACTCGCAACTTCAAGACTTGATTATGTCACCCCTTTGGGTGGTCCCCAAAAAGGAACCGGGGAGTTCAGAATGATTCATCACCTATCATGGCCAGAAGGGGGATCAATCAACAATTTCATTGCTGAGGAAGACTCTAGGTTACTGTATGCCTCAGTGGATGATGCCGTCCGCTTGGTGAGGGCTTGTGAGTGGGGAGCGGAAATGGCAAAGTGCGATGTCAAGTCTGCTTTCCATCTACTGCCCATCCACCGTGGATTTTCCGCTACTGGGGATGCAGTTTGAGGGGAGCATCTATGTGTGGACAAAGTCTTGCCCATTGGGTACGTGATTTCTTGCGAACTGTTTGAGATGTTCAGAACATTCCTGCAGTGGGTGTTTGTCAAGAGCTGTGGTCACAGAGAGGTGTCACATTACCTGGATGACTTCCTGTTTGTAGGGAAAGGAGGCTCTGGAGCCTGCAAGAGAGCGTTACACCAGTTTGAGGGATTGACACAAACATTTGGGGTGCCGTTGGCACCAGAGAAAACAGCTGGGCCCAGCTGCAGGTTGACTTTTCTGGGCATAGAACTGGACTCCGTGCACTGGACTGCCCAAAGAGAAAGTGGATGACATTCAGGCCTTCCTGTAGTTGAGGGCTGTGCAGAAGTTGCTGGGTTTCCTGAACTTTGCTTGCAGGGTGGTGAGAGCGGGGAGGACTTTTTGCAGGCGACTTGGCATGGCCATGTCAGGCGCAGTATTACAACACCACAGGGTCAGGGTCTCAATGGGGATCAGGGCAGACTTGGAAGTGTGGCAGACGTTTTTGGTTTAATGCAATGGTGTATCTTTAGATTTTGTGGAGGAGAACACAGTCTGGCAAGTTCAGATATTTTCGTATGCTGCAGGCGATTCAGGTTTTGGTTTATTCTTGGATGGACGCTGGTGTGCAGAGAGTTGGTCGGCACATTGTTTGAGACAAGGGTGTGGCATTGCATTTTTGGAGTTATTCCCGCTTCTAGTGGTATTGACGGTGTGGGGCGGCGAACTGCAGAATCGGAAGGTGCTTTTTCATGTAGACAACATGACAGTGGTGGAACTGGTAAACAGACAGAAGGCGCAGGATTTAAGGGTGTTGAGACTGTTGCAGTGGTTTATGCTGAAGTGTCTGAAGTTGAATGTGGTTTTTTGCGCTAAACACATTCCAGGGGTTAGCAATGATGTTGCGGATGCTTTGTCTCGTTCGCAGTGGCAGCGATTTCGAAGACTGGCACCCGGAGCAGAGAAGTGCAAGACAGAGTTGCCGGACGACATCTGGGACTGGAGGGAGTGAGAGTTGTAGGCCTGGTCGGAAGGTCGTTGGTGGACTCCACGCGACGGAGTTATAGGCTGGCATTGTCTGCGTTTGGGGAGTTTTTGGGTCAAGAGGTAGCGACAATGAGTATTACAAGCCAAGTGGCGGAGCAGGGAATTTTGATTTTTGTGTTACGTTGCATAGATAAAGGTTTGTCACAGACAACAATAGCAGGGAAGTTAGCTGGTATATCCTTTTACAGTAAGCTATATCTTGGTTTTGATCCCGCCAAGGATGAAATTCTGAGTAGAATGCTGAAAGGTTGGGGGCGGGAGCGTGGGGTTTGGGGGGGGAGCTTTGAGACAAGCCATCACGCTGAATTTGTTGAGGGAGTTGTTGGGGGTTTTATCAGATTGTTTTTATGACACAGCGGAGGTGTCCATATTCAGATTATGCATGATCTGGATGTTTGTGGGGGCTTTCAGGGTCTCAGAATTGCTGGGATCACCACAGCAGGCGGGGCTCTACTACGGTGAGGTGCGTTTGGACCAAAGATGACTGGAAATTTGGTTGAGTCACTCCAAGATTGATCAAGCATGTAGGGGAAGATGGGTGTGGTTGAAGGAGAGGGGGTGCAGCGAGGTGTGCCCGGTGCGGGAAAGGCAGGAGTACTTGTCCAATTTGGGGCACCCCAAAGAGGAGGTTTTCTGTCACGCTTCAGGGGAGCGAGTGGCGGCTTTCCAGTTACTGGTGGTATTATGCCGGGCACTTCGAATGGTGGGTAGGGAGCCAAAGGATACGAAAGGTTGAAATGGGGCAGGTAACCACCCTACGGGGGTTCCCTGGCTGGCGAGACTTTGGAGAGGTGGTGAGTTACATACGGGCAGAGCTACCCCTCGGGGGGGATGTACACAGGTGACTGATGGTGGGGCGCAGGATGCAAGGAGCAACAGAAGAAAGTCAAGAGAGGATGTTTTAGAGGGCAGTGAAGGTGAGAATTGATGTATGGAGGAGGTTGCAGAGAGAAAGGGAGGAGCGAACAGGTGAGACGGCTTAAGAATGGATGGGGAGAATGAGTTATGGTTGTGATAAAAGTTATACAGTTGCATTTATGTTTTGTTATTCGAATTGGATTCATGGCAACCTTGTCCTAATAAAATGGTCTTTCATGCTTTAAGTAACAGTGTGGATTGTAGTTATTGCGCGATGCCGGCTCCCGGGGGAAGCAAAGGTCGCAGACCAGTCTTTCCTCGGGGCACTTTGTGCAGGCCAGAAGGAAAGGTGGGAAGGGGGTCTCAAAGGAGGGAGTTAGGGTCGGGCCAGGGGTGGTCTGTAAAGGTGTCAGGAAGAGAGGTTCGGGCCTCTTTCCTGACACCTCGCACCACCGGGTTTGGGCATAGAAAGTTACTCCACCACCCACCCTACAGGTAATAAAGAAAGGGTATTGGTGAGGGCTCAAGTGTGCCAGTTTAGGACAGGTTGCAAGGCTCTAGGGTTACGAGACTTTGGAGGGGTGGTGAGTCTCATACGGGTGGAGCCACCCCTCGAGGGGGTGACTGATGGCGGGGCACAGAATGCAAGGAGCAAGGAGCAACAGAAGAAAGTCAAAAGAGGATGTTTTAAAGGGCAGTGAAGGTGAGAATGGATGTATGGAGAAGATTGCAGAGAGAAAGGGGAGGAGCGAAACCGGTGAGACGGTTTATGTTGTTGTGATAAAAGTTATAAAGTTGCATTTATGTGTTGTTAATCAAATTAGATTTATGGCAACCTTGTCCTCATAAATTGGCTTTTTACGCTTCAAGTAACAGCGTGGAGTGGAGTGATTGCGCAAAGAACAGTAAAGGAGCGGGCCAGAGATGGAGCAGACATGAGAGGGAGGCAGGAAGGGGACATCATGTTGGTAGCCTTTACAGTTTATGTACTTCCCTTTGACCACTTCAGAGCTCTGAGGTCAAACTGATGAGAATGGGATAAGAAAGGGAAGGATGAAACAAGAAAAAGTTAAGAGGAGAACATGGTGTTATGGCATGGTGTTTGCTTGTACAGTCTCTGTTGTATGCTGTCATAAAACTACTTCAAAGGGATTGTCGAACATAATAGAAAAAATGTTGTCCCTTCGCGCAATAGCATTCTTAGCATTCTGCTAGATACTGTGTAAGAAGGGTGGTGAAAGGTAGAATGAGGAAGTTAGAAGGCCAGTACAAAGCCTGAGAACTGAAACAAAAAACACAATATTTGCACACTTGCCGTCAGTTAGCTTTCATCCGATATTAGAGGCAAGGTACAGCCAAATAATCCAGGGTTGATCTGCAGGGGAGCTGACCTTACATTAATCAGTTGGGCAAATACGGTGATGGGGGCAGCGCTGAAGAATAGAGTAAGGTAACCACAATTACCACTGGCTGTGGGAGAATTTCCTTTGCCTCTACAGAATCAACAAGCATTAGCAAAGACAAGAGGTCTTGTGTTGACTGCCAGCCTTTTGGCTTGAAAATTATTATTTTGATATGGTTTTTGTAAAACATTATTGTTGGGGGAGCTACTGACCATAATCAATATAACAAAAACAATTAACTAAAAGCAAAAATATGTTTTTGGTATCAAAAAGGCACATTGCCTCAGTAGTCCCTGGTGCAGTAGGGAACTACTTGGGGAGCTGATGTGGTCTTTGAGACAGAGAAAAATACCATCACTTACAGTGAAGTCAGCCAATGGGTGAACTGGGCTGACTTACTGCCCCACGCTGTATCGTAGAGGGTGAAAGAAAAATTCAAATGCCACAACAATAACAGATCAAAGGATGACTGAAAGTCCCTATAAGTAAGTGCATTATGTATGTACTAGCTTCTGTATGCTGGTTTAGAGTGTATGATATGATATGATATATATATATATATATATATATATATATATATATATATATATATATATATATATATATATATATATATATATATAAATAAACAAAGTGCCTTAAGCATTGGGAGGCACTCGACAGTGCTGTGCCATCCGGCTGTGTGATTTGCAGCCTGCCTCTTCGTTCCACATTTCAAAAGTGTGCCGACGCGTTTTAAGGTAACAAATAAAAAAAGCCGGAAATTAAAGTAATGCTGTATTCGAGTGGCATGTTTGCAAGCCCATGAACAAGGGGTGTGTTAACCCTGAAACGCGTCGGGCATTTTAAATGAGTGTGGTGCGGAAAGGTGTGCCAGGTGGGAAGCCCGGAGGGCAGAGGACTGTCGTGTGCCTTTCGTATGCTTAGGGCATTTTGGTGAAACACATTGCTACACGGCGGCCTGGCCGTTGAAAGCGCACCATCTTTTGCTGTAGTATGGATGACTGACAGCAAAACGAGGCTTGTACATCCAAACTAATTGGAAGTAATTCAGCACAGGACTCTCGTGCGATTTATGGCGCGCCCGACCACATTGCAGCCTACTGAAGGAAATTAAAGGACTGAGCATAATTTAAACTGTATGTGTATGTATGTATGTATGTATGTATGTATGTATGTATGTATGTATGTATATATATATATATATATATATATATATATATATATATATATATATATATAAAACGAGGTTTCCAGTGAAACTGTTTCCAAGGTTACAAACTTTGATATTAGTCATGATGGTGTTTTCTGAATGTGTGGGAAAGACAATAAGGCAGTTATCTGTACTGGGAACTTTGATTCCATTAACAAGAGGTTGCTAAAGAAGTAATTAAATTTTCAAATTTGTATCTCAAACTCCTATCTGATTGTCTCTAGGGTATTTATCCATGATGGAGAAATCACACACTTTTCTACTTCAAACGTAGTCAGTTGTCCTCTGCACAAGAATGTAATTGCATCCCAGGTTTTCATATATTTTAGAAGGAGGAATGACGCTTACAAACACTGGGAAGATTTGAAGTAACACAGAAGTAAATTGGATTAGTTCCTTGGAGAGTGGTAATTTTACTCCTGTTGGTAACAAATGCATTACCACTAACATTTCCAATGCAGGAATTCAAATCTGAAAATGGTGGTATTTATCGCTGAAAATTAAAAGGAGCTAGGTGCTGGTCAGCCCTGGCAAATTCATAAACAATGTCCTCTGTCACATTTGAAGGCTAGGTTGGCCACTATAGATTTGGGTATTGAAGGGGAGGTGTTTTTGACACGGTGCACTTATCAATGGCTTGCTATATCATGATCATTGATGTGTATTCATATTGATTTTTTCCACAAGGAACCATTGTTCTACATGTGTCTGTTTTCCTCCTGGTTCCAGGTGATTTTTCTTAGGGCAGTCCCTATTTCGGTTAAGCTTATGTGAAAGCTAAGAACAGGTGACAATTGTCAGAGATTCTGTTTTACACACGGTGTCTCTGTTTTAGAGATTTAGTTCATGAAGGCATAAATTATGTTTTAACTGCTGTGGTACCAGAGGTGTTATATAAATCAGTTTAGGATAACAGGGTAACCAAAGGCTGAGCAGTAAGTATTTAGTCTGCTCTGTCTTTGGAGTTTGACACTTAGTAATGCTTTTGCTTATGATAAACTATATCTCATGGCCTTGTGAACAATTTAAATATGAAAAACTACATGAAAACGTTTTACACCAAAGTCAGCATTGGTTCATGCAGTTTCTCCAGTACCAGTATACCAGTATCCCAGTATCAAGTGGTTTAGCAATGCCACACTGAAAAATATACAAAATCATAAAGTTAACAAAGTTTTCTTGGCATAGCAATGTGGCAAAAATTACAGTCTCCTAGCAACAACTATACATATGGGTAGGCTTTTCTGTTTTAAATGTTGTTTTTGTTGTGAGTTCTGGTGGGGTATTCTCAATGTTTTTCTGTTTTTCCCAAAAATGTAAAAATCAGTGGGTATCCCTATGTAAACTAAACTCCAAACTTTGCAGCCCAACAACTGAACCGGTTCGAAAGGTCATAAGAGCCAAGTTACTTCCTTCAATCACATATGGCCAACTAAAATTTCCTGTGGTATTAATTAACACCAATGGAGCTCGCCAACTGCTGAGCATTCAAACAGATCTTCCAGATACCCACCTATGCCCGGAACGCCTTGGTACTGCTGGAATTCGGGCTAAATAAATAATCTTATCAACATTGAGATCAATTGTTCGGTACTAATCGAGGGGTCTGCGCAGCACCACCAAACACAATGAAAGCAATTTTAAAGGAAATTTTCACTAAAGGTGAAAATTCCTGGGCCAACGGCCTTCTTACTGCCTGCACTTAACTGCACTTGACCTGTCCAACTGACAGGATTTTATCCACCAACCAGGAATTTTAAAATTCATTTTAAAGAAACAAGTTAGACTATTATCTAAGGAAGACGACGTGAAGGTAATAGAGTTCTCCAGTAGCAATATTGGGCTCTTAGTTAATTCCTTCCAGGATAAACTGAGACAGCCATATCTCGACTCAGCCTTGAATAAAACAATCTTAAAGCAAATTCTGTCAGTCAGACTTATGATACTGCGAATAAAAGATATAGATAATCGCTGGAAAACATTAGAGGCGGTTACCACCTGCAGACCGTGTCACCAGCATGAGGAATCTATATCTCATTTGGTTTGCATCTGCCATCGACTGAACCATGCACAGATGCAATGAAACTTCTTTTTTAATTTGAAGATCCCAATGGAACTGGCCAGACTAGTGACATTTGTAAACCATTTGAAAGAACTTATAAGTAAAGACTGAGCCAAGAATTAGAGTCCGAAAACAGTTTTAAATTAGCGAATATACATCTGTCTCTTAATGTTGTGTACTGTATACTTGCTAAACGAAATTATACAATGAAGTTTTATTCTTGATCAAAGAAGGTGCATTGATGGAGATATCCTGCCTAGTCCTTTTGTAACAATTTTAATTAATTGAAACAATAAATAGATGTATTAATTCATTCAGTGGTTATCAGTGTTCACACTTTTGTGCACTGTGAAAAATAATGATTTTTAATACTTCCTTCCTCATTTCTTGTTACTAATTAGCTTATCTGTACATTTTCCTTGAATTTGCTCTACCAAAGAACATTTATTATTTTCCTCACTTCCCTGCCTGTTGCATTTTCCAGCACTCAAACTAGTCTTTCGAGCAGCCCAGCCCGGTCCTTTATCCATGCACATGGATGGTGGTGTTTGCGCCCCATTGAAATTTAATTGCAGCAGATAAAATGTTAATGACGAGTATTTAACACAACTCCCTGCTGCACTATTCTTCAGACAAATGACAACGATTCACTAAATGAAGATTTTCTACTTGGGACAGGAAATATATTTAGAGATGCTACGTGCTCTGTTATTGCTAACCAATGTCACACTGCCCTGTTCTATGTCTTGAGGTAACAAGAAAGGACCGGGCTAATAAATACGTTAGTGTTGTCTGGTTCGAACATCCCCCTGCTCAACATGGTCAGAGGGAATATCTCTGCTAAGGAATTAATATGCATACTGTCTTGTGTGACAGCAAGCTCTAATGCTTTCCAGCTCAGGTAGTAGACTTTTCACGACCTGCGGGGTGCCTTGGGTTGTTTGCCTGTGAAAATTACACCATGAATACATTTATTTTATATTGTTGGCCACACCTATAGGAGTTTGTGTTTATTTGAAAGCCAGCTCTAGGACTGCTAAAAATTGTTTTTTTGAAAAACATATGGGCCTTCGTTTATTTGAAAGCAGTGTGGGGACTGTGTTCCAACCTTGGGGAAAAGCACAAACACAGCTCTCTATGATTCCATGAAATACATCACCCTAGTTGGTACAGGTGATTTAGTCAAGTAATAGGTCTACTTTCAGTATTATAGGTTCCAAGCTTCATTTTCACTGGGTAGCAACAGGATTAAAAATTGAAGTTGGTCGTGCTAGAGCTGAATCAAGAACATGTTCTATTTCAGTTTGCAGGCTCAGATCCGGTCCATGCACCAATTTTTACTCAGATTGCGCTGTCTGCAGCACATATTTGAAAAGAAAGAGTGATGGATGTCTTTTCATGTTTCTAAGATGTATTGTCTGCAACTTCTACACTAACTTGTAGGTTTACTGAGTTAATGTGTGCACTGTAGGCAACTCCGTTTTAGCAAAACCGGTGCATGGATCTCATCTGAGCCTTTTCTGGGTTCCTGAAGATGTTCATTGGCATGTAAATCATTAGAACAAGAGTGTCAGGTGCAGCACTTTTGACTGGGTGTGAGTGTTTGATTGGTTCAGATGCTCCGTCCACCACCACCCCTTTTTGTACCGCTTTGGCAGCCATAAGTGTGGCAGGGTATGCTCAGACGTGAGTCCCTTGCTCGCTTTGCCACTGGATTCAAGCAAGCCGGGCTGAAGACGGCTGGAATGCCAGAAACCGGTCCTCGGAAGCTTGTTTCCGGTCCAGGGAAGGCATGGCTTGGCAGTTCAGGCTGGACTGTTCCCATGAGGCACAGGGTCAGACTGATTTGCATATAGCCATGTCTGAACTGGGGTGGCAGAGTGGGCTAAAGAACGGTGATGAATCAAACCCAGCTCTTTTGACTGGGTGTGAGTGTTTGATTGGTTCAGATGCTCCGTCCATCACCACCCCCTTTTGTACCACTTTAGGAGAGGACATTGATTCTTGAGGTATCTGTATGCACAGTGATCTTTGTTGCCACAAACTTAATGCTTGAGCTTTCAGAAAGCAAAGCTCCGATCCACTCTTAGAGTAGGAGGATAACACCATGATGATACCCACTGTCTGGGCTGAGACCCAACTCATAGTTCAGCTGTGAACTTGCTAGCCACTACACAGCAACGTGCTGTGAACAGTGAGCCAAATCCATATAAGATGAGCCATACTTCCAAAGTGAGAGTATACGTAGGATAAGGAAGTCCATGAAGCTAGAGGATGGTCAAAAGGGCACATAAGTAGCTTACCATGGCCCAAGACTGTCATAGCGGGAGCATCCATCACAGAAGTGCTTAGAGGTTGAGCCTACTCTCCGAATGCTTTCATACAGAAGGGCGGCGAAGCAGAAAAAAGTGCAGCAAAATCCATTGTTTTCCAGTTTCCCTTTGGTGGCATTTTGTCAGTTAAAATCATCATCGAGTGAAAACCAGACACTCTGCATATGGAAAATGTAGCAACGCTATTGTTTACTACAGAAAATCATATATTGTCTGCAAGCATAATAAATAGGGACGTATGAACCTGTTGGACTTAATAGTCATTTGTGGCGTGTTAAAAAGGATGACAAAAAAGCATAACACTTGTGATGTACAACAAGAAATATATCTGTTCAAATTTGCGACGTTTATATGCTAGAACATGATGGCAGACAAAAAGTTGCTTTTAGAACTCACCAGTGTCTGATGAAGGGACTGATTTTGTTAAAATGCTGTCAGTAATCACTGCCAGAATGGCGAGTGCAAATACCAGTGGAATGGCAATAACACAGAAATGAAACACATTGCCCATCAGCGCCTGCAACATTAAATAAAGAAACAGAAACAATTGTCAGTTTAAGATTCTTCCATCATAATTGCACTATCCAATTGATATTCCATTGGCATAAAAAACACATGGACAGCCATACTCCCAGTAAATGTGTTTAGGTCTCCTGAGATTCTAGCAACCTGCCCTGGAACTGAGATTGCCCTCCTGCACAATATGGAACCATGTTACCTCTATTTGGGTTAATAAATGAGGCCCCGATGAACAAAATGCGCACTTAGCTGAAGTAATGGTTTCCAGTTTGGGTGGCTTTTTTTGACCGAAAAAAGACAGTGCTATAAAATAAGGTACCAACACAGAGCAAGCAATAGAACGCACTGTGATTGAGGTACTACTTTTATTTTTTTTTTGTCCATGTTGTCCTTCTTAAAGCTCGTGCCAGTTATAGCTATTTTTTACTATTCCACACACACTTCAAAAAAGCCATTTCTGCTTTGAAATGGATTTTTACTGAGACAACAGATGTTATCTGCTTTTATTTTGGCAACAGATGTTACCTGCTTCTAAATGTATGTTCACAAAGATATGGACATGGCCGCAATTGCTTTCTTTATGTGATAGGATTTTTTTTGCCAAATGTCATATTTTTTTCTTTTCCACACATGGGCAGATTAACTAATTTGTTCAGAATCCCATCGGTGTTGTGTCGAGACCCAACAAGCATTGTCAGAGCCATTAGGTCTCGCCTGTGAGTCTATTGGCTCTGCCACTTCCTCTTGTTCATGCTGTCCACCATAGGCATTGCCAACTTTGGTAATGATTTGTAGGTATGCTGCATAGCAGCATGGCTGCTGTGTTGCATAGCCAAAAAAAAATAATATTAAAAGAAGGACTATGAGGCATCCTGCACTAATGTACTTTTAAGATAAGAAGTGCATTAGCCTTGGCTATAACATACCACTTTTTAAAATTGGTTTTAGACACACTGCAAAGCATCTGTACAACTGTACAGTATGGCTATAAAACATTGCCAAAGCCAAGAGTTCTCCGAGGCGATCCCTATTGGCTTTGCCAATGCTTGTTCTACATTCCAACAGAAGAAAAGGACAGATTTTCTTCAGATCCTTTAATAGAAGATCTATAGAGGACAATATCTTATTAATATGTGGTGACTAAGCTAAATTATTATCAATAGTGACCCCTTCATTTACTGCAGTTGACACCAGAACAGAGGATTGCTAATCGCGGCAGCCACCACTCTGCCAGAAGGCAATCTTGCTGACCCCAAAAATCAGGATTTCTGTCTTCTCAATGTTAAGTTTTAAGGAACTCTCTCCCATCCACTGGGTACAGCTGACAGCCTGGCTTTAAAGATGGCTATGATATATCCCATGCTATCATTTAGGCGAATCACTATCTGGGTATCATAAGCCTATCTCATAAATATTAGACCTAGAGATCTTATTTGCTGTGCCAGGGGAGCTACAGGGTGTGCACTGCGGTACACCCTGTTCTGCTGGCTTGAATGTTGAAAGAAAAGAAGACAGTTTTACTGCTTGGCATCTGTCATGTAATTATGATCAAAGACATTTTCGGGAAATTCTGCAGATCCTCATGTGGAGAATACTGGCATCCAAGATATCCTGGCACATGGTGTGAAAGATGGCAGAGAGATCGAGATAAATCAATGCTACTCTGCCACCCTCATGTAACACCCGATGAATGTCATCCAAAATGGATACTGAGACTATTCTATGTGTTGCGCGCGGTTGTAACTCCTGATTGTGCTGCAGAGTCTAAAGCTGCTTGCTTAATTAGGAATGTTACCAAAAGGGGTAAACCCAATTAATGTCCCTGGGACCTGGGTATATATATATATATATATATAGGTACAATGAGAAGGGGTCCCAGTACACGTTTACTTAAAGTAAAAAAATAATAAAGATAAACTGAAGGTTTACAAGACATAAACAGAAACCAAATCAGGTATACTGTTATTTAATCACAATGGACCTAGCATGACAAATACATCACTTATTTGAAAGAACACAAATTGGTGCCCCAAAGAGTGAGGGAGAATTAAGGGGTGCGAGGTAGGTGTGATTGTCATGCAAGGATAAAGGGTTTTTCAGGATCAAAGTGACTGGCAACCGCCTAATGGTCAAAATACAAATACAGATAAATTTGCTTCCATGCGGAGCCAGAAGGAAAACATTTGAATGTTCTACAGTTTTACAGATTTGCCATGCTTTAATGGCCTTCGTGAATGTATTATAACTGAGGCATAAGCTAGCAAACTCATAAGTTGTCGACGTTTCAACCCCAATATAGTGAAGGATCAATGTAGGCCTTACAAGGGGTCTTCCTCAGGACAGAAACCCCCCCGATGGAAGAACATTCATATGTTTTCCTTCTGGCTCCGCATGGAAGCAAATGTATCTGTATTTGTATTTTGACCAGTAGGCGATTGCCAGTCACTTTGATCCTGAAAACCCCTTTATCCTTGCATGAAAATCACACCTACCTCGCACCCCTTACCTCTCCCTCACTCTTTGGGGCACCAATTTGTGTTCTTTCAAATAAGTGAATGTATTTTTAATGCTAGGTCCATTGAGATTAAATAACAGTGTACCAGCATAATTATCTGATTTGGTTTCTGTTTCTGTTTTGTAAACCTTCAGTTTATCTTTATTATTTTTTGCTTTTAAGTAAACGTGTACTGGGACCCCTTCTCAATGTACCTGCTTAATTAGGAAGGCAGATGGTTGTACAAGTACATGTTTTCCAAGAAATTAATTGGTATTGAAAGTTGATAGATGGGATGATAGTTACTGGAAATGTTTGGGTCCACTGACTGCTTTTTAGGTCTCACCTAGACAACATGTGCTGTCTCTTCGAGATATTTTTTCCTAACAGTGGGCTTTAAGACCGCCTAATACTTACCATTAGTTGGCTTAATTGTCACTCATTTACTTAAGGCTCCTTCCTCTTCATGGGTTTGTCCCTCCCTTGGAGCATGGACACATTACTTGTGTCCTTCAACTGCTCATTGTGTTGGCACTACTTTCATTTGTTCTTTAGCGCTCTATGAGTGTCTGTCTTTTTGAGTTGTCTTACTCATGTAGTTACACCCCCCTCCATTGCCTTCCCCCTGCTGCCCCAGTGCTGTTTGTTAACTCCAGCCCCTCTCTCCCACCCTGTTTCCATAAGCTTGCCACCAGCCCTCTTTCCTCTTGCTGCTGTCTGTCTGCTTGGCCC
Source organism: Lissotriton helveticus (assembly GCF_964261635.1). Lineage (NCBI taxonomy): Eukaryota > Metazoa > Chordata > Amphibia > Caudata > Salamandridae > Lissotriton > Lissotriton helveticus. The sequence continues at coordinate 1,910,531,835 of NC_136061.1, read as the reverse complement.
CTGCCCTTATTTCCTGCTCTCTGTTGTTGTTAGGTTGACCCAGCACTTCCCTTCCACCTTTCATTATCATCATCGTGCCCCATTCCCTCCATCCTTCTACCCTCCGATGTCATCAGCCTTCCCCCCACCCTCTCTCCTACACTCTGCTGTCATCAGATAGTTCTCAGCCTGCCATCCTTGTTACCTACCAGAGAGCTGCGGCTGGTCCATTGGGGCTGTGGGGCCATGCACCCCCACCTTTTGCCCCTCACAAACAGTGACTGTCAGGCTGAACAAAGGTCAGCCTGACAGACACTGTTCATTTTCATGTCAGGCAGCCAGTAGCCAGACATGTGCTAAATGTCCACGCTCCTGGCTACCTGAGCTGAACATTGCTGGGCTGAGGAAGCCACAGCTCCTGTGGGCGTGACCTTCTCAGTTCAGCAAAGGTCTCCGAAGCCTTCCCATCTGTGACAAGGGGTAGCGTAACTGATTGCCTCGCACCTGGGTGCTTCAGTTTTAAGCCCTGAAGTGCCCAGGGTCGAGTGTCAATCAGTGACACTTCATCACAGAGTGGGGTGGGGTCAGCAGTCTCACTGACCCCATCCCACTCTGTGAAGACGTTGGGACTGATGCCTTCCCTCATTGGCTGACCTTAGCTGTCACAAGCCTCCTAGGACCTCCGAGGCAGAGCTGCAGGAAAGTGTGTGTTTTAAAAAAAATTCATGTTTGCTGCATGTGTGCCTGTATGCAGCAGTGGCCGGCCCAGGTAAGCACGGTAGGGCAATGGGGGCGGGGCATAGGGGAGGGGAAGTCGACAGATGACGGAATCGGTATTATTTATTTACTATACCTATTCCGTTGTCTGTCGACTTCCTCAGACTCCCACCCCACCCCACTGCGCTCACTTGTCCAATCCACCGCTGGATGCATGTATCAATGTTTTCTGATGAGTGTTGTGAATGTATGTGTTTGTGTGTGCACGTGTGAATTATTATTATTATTAGGATTTGTATTGCACAACGAATCATCCCCAGAGGGATCTCTCGGCACCCTGGTGGCACACTACCGGTGACCCATGACAGTTAGAACATCCAAGTTGTAAGCTGTTTCTTAAACTGCACAGGGGGTGTTCTGGCTTGGATCTCATCTGGAAGTCTATTCCAGTGAAAGGGGGCTAAATGAGAGAACGCACGACCACCTATTTTAGTTTTACTGATTTTCAGGGGACAGAGCAATTTCCGATTACTCGATCTCAATTGGCACATGGGGACATAGGGTATTACCTTCTCCCTTAGGTACTCAGGCCCAGTCCCTTGAAGTACTTTAAACAGCATACACAAGAGCTTAAAGACTGCTCTCTTCCTAATGGGCAGCCAGTGCTATTGTTGCAAGAGAGGTAATGACGAGGTGCGTAACGGTTTGTTGAGAGCCAGACGCGCTGCTGTATATTGAACTACTTGCAGCCTTGATGAAAGATCTTCCCTCATTCCAACTAATAGTGAATTACCGTAATCTAGTCTGCTGACTAGAAGCGCCTATATAAGGGTCCTTCTGGCCTCAAGGAGAATTCACGGAAAGATCTTTCTCAAAATCCGCATTAGTCCGAAGTATGTGCCTGAGACCGACTTCACATGATCTTCCATAGAGAGTTTATTATCAATAATAATGCCCAGGTTCCTTGCCTTCTTTTTTGGGCTCAGTGCTTCCCCAAGTTCTATAGGCCACCAGTCCGCAGACCACAATTCCTCAGCCTTCCCAAACAGGAGGATCTCCATTTTGTTGGAGTTAAGCTGAAGGAATGGATGTGAGTGTTTATGTGTATGTGTTTGTCCCGTCCGCCCCCTCACTCCTAAACTTACCAGCCGCCACTATTACCACCCCTCCCTCCCTGTGTGTTGACTCCTGCTCCCCAGTAATAAATGAACAAAAAGCTTTCTAATGTAACCAGCACTGGCTGTGTCATAGCACTTTTGTACTATACCTTCCATTATCCGAGTTTTCTCACCAACATATAATTTGACTTCACTCTTATGCTGTGTACTGTGCTCTCCAGTACCACTCAAATTTCTTACACTTACATTTTGCGTGTACAAGTTCTGTGATATACCAATATACAGAACAGTGGATTGTAAATGCCTTAATAGATGTCATGCTATCTAGTTTAATACCCACCCACGCTTCAAATTCTTTCACATATTGTCAACATATTTATTATTTGAAAAAATCAGTTCTAACTCTACTGTTCCTAATTTTTCATTGTCCTTTTTGCCCACGAACGACCAGTCGACGTTTTGAAGGAGCTTTCTTGAGCAGCAATTTACTACTACTGTGCCGTCAAACACAAATGAATGATTGTCTGTCCAGGGTAAACAGTGTGAGCATTAACAAGTAACATTTAGAAGGGAGGAACAAATTCTATCTACAGTGTAGCCGCTTTCTGTGTCAGGAGAAAATACACCTATTACGATGTTATGCCCCCCTCCTATCTTGAAAAACATTTGCTCTGAAAATGTTATATCTTGGCGGAATGACCAGCAGTAAATTATGCTCCGAAGGGCAAAGAAAGGTCCACTTGAGGAATATTCTTGAAAGCTTTATTCACACTGGAACACCAATGTAAAAGTAACGAGCAACGACATATACGTCCTGCTCCAATCCTTCCGCCATTCAACTGACACCTCAAGGTTCTACATCTTGTTTCAAGGTTCTACATATTGTTCAAAAGATCTAGAACACTAAGAGGCTGCAATCGATAATGCAAAAACATACAATGTTTACATTTATAACAGTCCAATATATGTCATTACATATCTTCCCCTAATTCCAATAAAACAAAAAATAAATAAATAAATAACAAAAAACACTATCCCTCTAACCCCTCATTGTCATCTACCCACACATAGTATGATAGCCATTGGGGCTTCACACGTACCCTCCTACCACAACTAGTCACCTCTACCCTAGATCTATTGCCAGTAGGTATATTCTCCGCCTGATTGATATCCGCCACTTCAACTTCCTCTTGCAGTACCGTACAATCAGAACTAGAATTTTCCTCCTGCTTCACTGGACCGTTCTCAAATTCAGAGTCACTTTCCGGTACCACAGGACTCTCAACTCCAGAAGATACTAATTCAAAGCCATTCATATTAAAAGGATTACACTCCAACCAATCACTTCTAAAATGGTCTCTCAGTGCACGAACTGCCACCTCAAACCCCTATTTATACACCTCAAAATCACTCTTCAAAACAGCAATCCTAAGGATCCCAACTTTACCATCACTCAATTGAACACCATTGTGCAACATTCTAGAAATCCTCAAAGGTTCGAAAACTGGCTTTCATCCTTCCTTACCTTCCAAGCTTTTTTAACTTCTTTAACCACCAAACTTCCGAACCTCTCTGCCAATCAACATCTTTTTATACTTCCAATGATTGTCAATAATCTTTTTTCTCACTTCATCAACAGATACATTAGCACCTAAGGACTGCAACATCCACTCAGGATTAAATTTAGCTCTTGCTCCTCCTCCCCTCATAACTTTAAAAGAAGACACTTCTAGGACCTCATAAATAGTAGTCCTATACATCCATACAGTTTTAAAAACTTGCACTTCCCAATCATCTTTATTCATCACCGCTAGCAGCACTGCATTTTTAACTACTTTATTAAACTGTTATATCATTCAATTTCCACTTTGATTATAATGTGAAGTAGTTCTGTCTTTCACTTCCACTTTCTCAAAATAACTCTTTGCCTTGTTAGAAGTAAACTCAACACCATAAAACATTTGGTCGATGAATTTCAGAACCTCAGTGGTAGCCACCTTGTCCACAATTTAGTCAACTGGCCACATTGAAAACACAGGTATCAATGCAATAATATACTTGGATTGGGAACCAATGAGTCCCATATAGTCTAAAGCCACCTTTCTTTAGGACTATGGGCTGACACATATTTGGTCTCAAAGTCATTAAAGACTTGTCTGAATTAGCACACAACACACAATTCCTCATCACTCTCTTCAGAATTATATCCATTCCTGGCCACCAATATCACTTCTTCACCCTCTGCTTAATTTTTAGCATGCTCCTGTGACCTTCTGTACCAATTTTCACAAGAATGTTTCTCATGGTAACCAGTGGAACAATCATGCGACCCCTAGGGATATGGAATTTTGTATCACAGATAATTATTTTCTAATCTACCACAACTGTTTCAACTTGGGAGTAACTTTAGATTTCCTAGGCCACTTATGTTCCAAGAAAATGCCATGTTGCTGTAAAACTGTTTCCTTAATGTCTTTATGCTTCCATTTCTTCTCATTGAAGCTTGGTACGCCTTGGTCATGGGTCAAAGCAATCTGATACTCCTTCCACTCACTCTTGACACATTCCTAAAATCAACAGACACCGTGACAAAAAATCTGCCATTATATCATAGCATAACATGTGTATTTGTAAAGCGCATGTTCACCCTAGGGTATCTTTGCGCTGAGATGTTTATTGTTCCCAATCAATTGTACTTAAACTTTTTCCCAGGTATGTACTCCATTTTATAGATAAAACCTTGCAGTCTCATTGACTTTCTCTCTAACCTTGCAAAAGCATTAAATAAACCTTCCTTAGTTAACAATTTGACAATGGTTTATGGTCTCCATACAATTCACTGTTTACCCCACACAAATGACCTACAATACTGTAATTCCCTGATACACGCAAGAGTTTCTTTTTCAATTACCAAAAATGTTCTTCAACTGGTGATAAAGCACGTGAAGCATAAGCAACAACAATTTAATTTCCTTCTGCATCTTTCTGCGAAAGGACTCCCACCAATCTGTTATGACTAGCATCTGTAATATAAATGTTCTCCAAATCAGTAGCAAAATATTTCAATGCTGGGGCTGTAAGAATTGCTTTTTTAATGCCATCAAAATCTTTCTGACATTCCCCATGACCATGAAAACTTGGTTTTGTTTTTCAAAAGTCACCTAACATGAGATACCTTGTGTGAGAATCCCTTCACAAATTTAGAATAAAAGTAAACCAGGCCAAGGAATGACCTAACTTCATCTTTCCTTGAAGGAGGCGGAGCATTTTGCCTCTACTAATGCAGGTTTTGGAGAAACACTATCTTCGCTCAAGATGTATCCAAACACGTCACACACTGAACTGCAAATTTACACTTAGAATACTCTACTGTTAAGCATCTTTGCTCCAAGGTACTCAAAATGTCATCGTGCTCCTGCCTATCATTGCCATATACCATCCTGCAAGCATCTTCCATTCTTAAATCTTCCAAATAACTGGTGCATAAGTCTCTAAAATACTGCACCAGCCGATGCATACCCAAAAGGCATTCTTTTATACTGATGACAACCCATCGGGTATCAAAGGCTGTGTATTTCCTACTTTCTCTTTGCAGGGAAATCTGATAGTATGCTGCAGACAGATTTATTGTGGAAAACCATTTTGCACCTTTAACTAATGCCAACATTTCAGATATCTTAGGAGGTGAGAACTTATCTACAACAATATTGTTGTTCAAATAATGCCAGTCAATCCAAAGTCTGATCTTTCGATTGCTATGTCTGGCCACTACCACAGGGGATATCTATTGAAAGGACCCTTTAGGCCCAATGATGTCAGCACTCACTAGTTTCTCATGTTCTCTTTCAACCTCATTTGTGAGTAAAATGGGAATATTTCTGACCTTTTGAACCTTTGGATGTATAACAGTTTTCAAAACTATGTGGAGTTCAAATCCTGTAAGATTACACATTTTTTCATTGAACACATTGGAGAATTTCCTCAACATTGCTGCACCAATATTCTCACCTTTATCCACAATCATAACCGTTCTGGGTTTTCAGATTAAATATCATGTGAAGATTACCTTGATAGTGCTATCCTAGAACCTAGGTCTCCCTTTAGCAATGCATAGTTTCCCAATGGTCTTTTTTTTTTAAATCTACAAGCTAATGGCCTGTACCCTCCAATATCAATTTGTTCTCCAGAAAACGTCTCAGGGTGTATGTTTGGCTCAAGTAATTTGTATCCAATGCTGTTCACAAAGTCCCTCTTCCAAACTTCTTCATTGACAATAGTATATGGATTATAGGAGTCAGCATACATTTGCACCTCTACATCCCCAATTGACATTAAGCACAGAGGATTTTTTTTATCTTTTCAGGGCCACCATCAATAATCAGAATGAAGTCCTCCTTGGACTCAAAAATATTCTTAGCCTTATCTTCTGCATCATGACTGATATTCTTAACTCTATTTTCTTCAACACTAGCAGTTCCCTCATCCACACATTTCACATTAAAATTCTTCACATTCCTACATACCTTTCTGAAGTGTCCAACTGACCCATATGACAAACATTATTGTTTGATAGCTGGGCAGGACATACTTGAAGCTAGGTGGGAACTACTACCACAACCGTAACACTTAGGACCCTCTTTAGTAGGCTCTTTACCTTTGGAATTGTCATTTTGCTACTTAACTAATTCCTTGCCTCTAATTTTACCTATTACATCCATGTGGGAGCCACTGGACTCCGCTTTTGCAGCTTAAGCTCTGCAAATGCACAACTCAGATTTCCTCACTGACACTAAAATATCCGTAAGTTCTGCATCCCAGTTAACCCATAGCCTCTCTGAAATAAAGGCACCCCTGGTATGCATAACAGCTTGATCCCTAATCACCTGTCCCTATAACCCACTAAATTTACAATCCAAAGATAATTTCTTAAGTGATGCAACATATTCATCAATAGCTTCAATCACTTCCTACTTCCTTTGGAAGAATGTATATCTTACAATGCCAATTGAAACAGGTACAAAATAATTGTCAAAATCCCCTGTTGCTTCATCAAACACAATAATGTCTCCTCCGCCAGAAACTCTAGTCATTTGCTCATTCAATATACTTTCAATCTTTCTGGTTCCACTGAGTGCATTCCCTTTTTCTGTTTTGGGGAATTTTTTTTAGTTGAGGATATAGGATTTCCACTCAGCCCACTTCTCGCAAGGGTTACCTCCTGCTGCCCAAAATGCTTGTGGAGGCTGAAATGAGAAATTCTATAAACTCATGGTTATTCTCTTCTAAGTCTTGTGTGTAATGACAAACACAATAGAGGAGCGTTGACCCCCTTTACCCAGATAAATGGGACTACTTCACTGAAACTGTACCCCTGCATAAAACATTGTCCAACTCTAGGAAAATCAAATAAAATTGGGGTATGTATCAAAATCATTCTCTTACTCTTGCAGTTAATAAATGTCCACAGTCAAACACCTTTAAATTGTAGAAATTCCTGATCAATTAAGATTTCCACACAATGCATGAATAGACCCACAAACACCCTAAGGTAGCGATTAACACATCATCCAAGATCGCAACATGTATTCTCACGCTGCGTGACCTTGGTGTCCTAAAGAGATGACATACTGTAGACGAATCTGACGAAAGAGAGGGTGCGGACCGAGCTACATTAACATGGGGCTCAATGTCGCGTGGGCGGAGAGTGCGCTGGATTTAAAGGATGCGCACCAACTGCCGCTGCACTGACATGTTGTATGATTAAGAATGGCGGTATGTTTAAAAGAAAATTGGGTAAATACATTACCCAAAACAATCCAGTATGATTGGAAACATTGTTCTCACTTTCGCCGCCTTGACAGAATTGCTGCATCTATCCAGTGTACAATTTAAAAAAAAAAACGCCAAAAGAGATCCTTAAGTTGTGGGTTCCCTGGTGTTCCAGCAGCTCTTCACCAATATTGTAAAGTAAGATCCACTCAGGGTATATTCTTGAAAGATTTATTCACACTGGAACACCAATGTAAGAGTACCGAGCAACGACATATACATCGTGCTCCAATCCTTCCTTTAGGCAACTGACATCTTAAGGTTCTATATCTTGTGCAAAAGAGCTAGAACATTAAGAGCCTGCTTGCTGGGAAGAATGTTAACACTACTACTTGAATAACAGAAAATCATACAAAGTGTAAAATGTTTAGGTTTTCCACATACCAATATACATGACATTACACGAAGCTTTGCGCAACCAAGTCAGAAATGAAATGTTAATGCAAAATGTTACTGGCACAATATCATGAAAAGAATTGAATCGCAATTTGAAAATGTTGGTGACTTTACTTTTTGAAGGCAGCCTGTTGCTTGTCAAAGGGTGGACATTGGCAGACACTACCAAGTCATAAGCCACATCTTGGAGAGCCTGTGTTGGGTAAAGTAGGCTGGTACAGCTGCATTTCTATAAACATTTTAGGCGTATTCCTAAAGTAGGAACTGTGAAACCAAGCATGTATTTCTATTGCTTTAACATCAATGTCTCTCTGCACCTGTATATCACAATGTGCACTGTGTTTTATATTCAAATATGTATGTTTTCCTATTAGTCTGAAGTGCCCAATTGCCTCAATATACTTTCGAGGTATTATGGTTTTAATTGGCCTATAAGGCCTTTTATTTGCAGTAGTACATTTTCATATTGCCTACATCTCGTAGTAAAATTGAAGTCTCAGATTGAGTGAATTTAAGAAAATGTATGAAGTCAGCAGTGTATGTGTAGTATCTTTGCTTCAGTGATCTCTTTTTTTTCTCCTTGAGAAGATCCTGCCGACTGCTCATTACATAGGTTTTGCTGAAAGTAACAAGTTTCTGTCACCTGTTTGAGCCCCATCGACTTGAATGGAGAGAAAAATGCATATATACTATTCAATGTTACATGCTTTTTAGCATTACTTGATCAAGCTGGCTGTTTTGGGCAACTGCTCTTATCAATTCAAATTGCAATTGTCTCTTGATTATTTGCTGAGCTACTTTCTATTTTTGCATTAAACACATTAGACATTTTGGCTTTCCAACGTGTTGGTGGCGAAAAATCAACTCCCCCAGTAATAGACAGGAGAGTGCAGGACTGGCCTCTCTACACAATAACCACAGGCCCCAGAGGTAAGGGATAGATTTCTCCAGGAGGACTATGGTGGATCATGGCCCAGCACTAGACCTGAAGAACAGTCAAAAAGCGTGCACACAATTGAACCAAAATAATGGTAAAGTTATGGTATATCTGTTTGCTTGCTTGCTTTGCATGGCCTAAGTTGTTTTACAGAAGTAAATGTGTTGTTAAAAACAGAGAGCACACAATTGTCGGGGGAGGAAACCACAGTGGAAATATGGTGATTGGGCAGGTAGGATTTGCAGCATCACCTGGCCTCGAAGGTGAATATGTGTGAGAAAGAAGCACTCTGATCTACCTGCACTGATCCCTTTATGATCCCCTCCTCCGGTTGTTGACTAAAGGTTCAAACTTCAGGAGATCTTGGGGAGAGAATGCGTGATACTCCTTCCCTCCCCAGGAGATCAAGTTAGAAGAAATATAATTGTTCTGGTTTTCAGTCTCCTTTTACATTCAACCACCCTTCCCCCCATCCCACACCCCTGCCCCGAACCACCAAGAGATCAGCTCATTCTTTGTTACTCACGTGTGAGTGAGCAATAAGAAGCAGAGAGGCAGAGAGAGAGGCAGAAAAATCTAAATGCAGCGAGCCCCCCCTTGAAGGGACTCCTACCCATACTGTGTAAACAATACGGTATGCTGCATTTGCTATGGAAAAATTAGCACATTTAAAGAAGAAACTGAAGAATCTCAATAACAAAATAGATACTGAGCAACGGCCTCTCTTTCTACAACGGCATGGAGAAGCACACAGGCATAAGCATGAATCCAAAGTTGATGAATACAATATTGCCAGGAGAAACTAGAGTACCAAGTCATTCAACTTAGGAACAGAGTTAGGACTTGCACTAACTGCTCTGCCTCCTCCCCATAGCTATTCTGTAGTGGGTTGGTCTCACATGTTCAAGAGGTACAAGTAGACGCTGTAGATGTGGCCAGGTAAATGTTGATGACGTTTATTGAGTTAAAAGAGGAAGTTACATCTAGCCCTACCGGGAGCAGCCTCCTAGCTGCTCAGCCCATCCTCAACTAACAACACTCATACACCAGACACCCAAGCATTCCACTCACACTAACAACCTAACCGGAACACTCACACTGGCTGAGCAGCTAGGTACAGAATAAAAGGGAACATATTAACAAGAACTGAGGATATTACACATCCTCTCCCTTTACACTGAAAATTAATAAGACCTAAACTAAATTCAAACTAAAATAAAAACAACTATACACAGAAATGTACAAAAGATGTAAAGAGTACATAAACCCAGGGATGCATGATGAAATACATCACGAGAGGGAAAACAGACACACTAAGGAGGAAAGAAGGATGAAGAGATAGATAAACACACAAACACCATCCTCCTCCTTTATTAGTGAATAAAGAAAAATATAAGACCAAGAAAAACTCACATACACCAAGTAAGAATAATGCACAAGACAGAAGAAAAAGGGTAAACTTAACCAAGACTAGAATACAATGGGTGGAATGACACCAAAGGAAGTACTTCTCACCTGAGAAGACTGTGACAAAAACACAAAATGCCACCCCTCATGTAAAGGACACTATGGGGCAAAAACCCAAGTGAAAAAAAACCCATTGATTGGGACAGCACCCAAATGTACAAATTACGTCACATGGGACTAACACCCAAGGACTTGTGCAGCATGAGAATACAGATGCAGCACAGTGTGGTATCAAAAGATGAAATCCCACACACAAGACAACATACATCAAAGTGAAGGGACTAACACCCAACACCAACATAACAAAGGTGGGACTAACACCCCATTTAACTAGTAACAAGGAAATGGGGCTAAAACCCATCTCAAATGTAAAATGTGAACATGGGGTCATGGGACTGAAAACCCACTCCCATCCCTAGTAAGGGATAAAATATTTAAAAAGTAAATGGGACTAAAACCCACTCCTATCCCCTAGGTAAGAATAACAATATCAGAAAGTGTGAACATGGGGTCATGGGACTAAAAACCCACTCCCTTCCCTAGAAAGGGATACATATTTGAAAAGGAAATGGGACTAAAACCCACTCCTTTGCTAACAAAACACCTATAAAGTACGCATTTAGCGATGTTAGCATGCTGAAATAATACACTGAAAATACATAAACTTCAATTGCCTGTGAAAAGAAAACATTGTATCGTTACATCCTGTAGAGAAAGACAACAAACTTGTAAATAAACATTTACAATGGTGTGCCTGTCACCGTGATGTGGTAGGCAAGCGCTCAAATAATTTTTAGTAAGCACAATAAACCTAAGATTTCTAAAAATGTCACAGGCGGCCTGTCATTGCAACTGTGTGAAACAGGCAGTCGAAAGGCTCCAAGGAACATGAGACAAGGAAATACTATATTGCTCAGAAGACGACGAGTGGAAAGGATGAGTTGCCCTCCAGCAATGCACAAGGGCTCTATTATGAAGTTTACTGTTGCAGCGCTCCAATATGCACAGAAATTCAACAAAATTCAACAGTTAAGACCTGTTTGTAGTGTTAGACACAAACCTTCTTTTCTTGTTACGACGACCGTGTTAGAGCTCAGAGAATCTTGTTGAAAATGGCACATATTCAAAGGAAACGTGGTTGGCAATCTAGAATCCCACGCCAACTCCAAAATGGCTGCACATAGGATCACACCATGCCGAGTGGTTCACGGCATGAGCGTGATTCAAAACGCCACAAAGGCATCACTTTTGACGAGAAAGGATGGACTGAGTTCTGCAAATGACGTGGTGAAAAGGAGAGAAGAGACTGCACGCGAATCTCCACGCCCATAAGTCGCGCACTGCCAACAATGCACGCTCAATTTTCAAACTGCAAACCAAGCGGTTAAATTAACGGCATTGAAGTGAGGCCTAATATGGGCCTAACAAAATTAACATTTTGTCTCTGTTTTCTTTTTTAACATGAATTCTCACCCGAAATCCAGCACCTCCTTTGTCGATGGCAATTGTCCAAAATACATGTGATGACTCAAGATAGAAGTAGTCACAAGCAAGGTTTCAAACGATACAGGACTGACAGTAAGGAGGATCACTGATACCAATGTGTACCACATTGGTAGAATAACTCGAGTGTGCCCTCATTAAGATCCTGAAACAAACACATGTATGCTTCTCAGTCACAGTGAGGTAATATTTTTTTTTTATCACTCGCTTCTTCAAACTTAGCAATTCCGTACATCACTCTCTTCTTCAAACTTGACAGTTAGTATTCTACAACATCCATTTAAAATATAATTGTACACTGCAAGTAAAACTGCAATGACATCAGCATTGGGAACTAAGTGGCACACGATGATTAAAACAGCAAATCCATAAACACAAAGCTGTAGAAAACATTTCCAGAACCCGTGCACTAATAAAGTCTATTTTGAGTGCATAGCCACAAATTGAAAACTGGATGCCTTTCGCCAAAAAGTACATTTTAACCCCGCACTGGTGGGCAAAAATACAAACAACCACAGATTGCCTTGTTTTGTGATGCACTTTATACGTTTCTTGTTGCAACATAAGCTTTTGTTGTGGCTTTGTAGACTTTAGAAGAGGCGAAAACATAGGCAGCTTGATGACTTATTACCAGCTGATGAGAGTACACAAATACAAACACAGCACGCCTGGTCTTGGGCTGTCCGGTGTAGTGGACACTGGTGGGGCAGACAGGTGTGTTTGACAGGTTTCTTGCTTGACTGGTTTATTTTTCTTTAGTTGCTAGAATCTTGTTACTTTTCATCTGTAAATGTAGTGGGTTCTTAGCTCCAGATCGTCACCATAAATGTAGTGGGTTGGTCCCACATGTTCAAGAGGTACAAGTAGGCGCTGTAGACGTGGCCAGGTAAATGTAGATGAAGTTTATTGAGTTAAAAGAGGAAGTTACATCTAGCCTCACCAGGAGCAGCCTCCTAGCTGCTCAGCCCATCCTCAACTGACAACACTCATAGACCAGGCACCCAAGCATTCCACTCACACTAACATTCTAACCGGAACACTCACACTATCTGAGTAGCTAGGTACAGAATGAAAGGGAACATATTAACAAGAACTGAGGATATTACATATTCCTCCAGATTACTGAACCACAAGAAAAAGAGAAGGGGCCAGAGGACCCCGGGGAGAGGATGCTGGCTGAAGAGGCTGGGAGTGCCACCGCTGATGCACCCAGAAATGGAGCAGCACGGTGGAATTTTGGGGGACATGGGGAGTGGATTGTGGAAGGGCCGCCATATGGAAGATAGGTGGGCGTGAAGGCCAGCCAGGAAAACTGTCTATGCAAAAGGCAAACTGAGATGCATTTGAACATAGAACCGATGTGCCTAAGTTGCTGTTGTTTGTTGATTCTAAAATATTGGGGTTTATTTTACAAAAATATTATTAAAATGTGATAAAAAAAATAAATGGAGCAGCAATTACTGGATCACTGGAGACAGGAGCACAAAGAGGTAAAGCGCAAGTGAGCACCGCAATATGACTGACTGCCAGTAAAGCGCCTAGCAGTGGGACACGAGTAAGCAGACAAGAGACTGACTCCACTGCTATGTGTTGGTCAAGGGCCCGGGTATGGCCTGTCCTGGGGAGTAGAGACTGTAGTGGACAAAGCTCTACTATAACTCTCAAACGTTTTGAGACAATCTGGTGAATGACCATTTAGGGGGTGTTTCCCTTCTACTCACTCAACCAACACTAATCATAAAGACCCTTCCTCCCCCACGCTTCTTCCCTCGAGGAACTACCCCAAAGCTAGGGGTAGGATTATGGTCCATGTCCCTCAGACTTCTTCTCTTTTAATGAGTATTAAGAAACAACACTGCTCAGTTCTAAGAAAAACTGTAGAGTGTTTTGAAGTATACAGCTGTAACTGGGAGGATGTGAATCAGTTACTGATTGGTGGTTCCAAGTGAATTGGGAGAAAGAGTGGTAAAGAAGTTGCTGTGGCCGAGGGTTGCACCATGTAATGTAGAGGTAAGCGCAGCAAAGGATACGCTGCTAAATGGGATGGCAGATAGGTTCCAGATGAAAATCAACTTAACTAAGATTTAGAACTGTAGGCAAAATAAGAATGACGGGCTGGCTGATCATTTAAAGAGACCTAAGGATGTGTTTAGGAGATACTTGGGTATAGCCCATCCTACTGAGATAGCTCAGAAGGCTGAAGGTGCTGCTATTGTGCGTGGATTATTGAAGAATGTTAGGAGTCAGTTGCTGACTTTGTGCATCGGATACAGATAATAGAGTAAGAGGTTGGGCAATTGGTTTGAGCAGTGTCACTGAAGAGACAGAAAGAGAATACACAATCAAATCTGATGTCGCTGCAACAGAAGAACATGCAGAGAACAGTTAAGAGTGGGGGTGGGGAGCCCAACAGAAGGAGGAAGGGAAAGGGAGTTGGGAGAGCTGGGAGTGGCAATGAAAGAGGCTAGGGAGAGGCCCCGGGGGCAGGAGGCTCTTGTTTTGCCTGTGGACAGCTGAGGCATTGGAAACAGAATAGTCTCAATATTATGTTTAATGCACCAGCCTTCACTGATCAATTTGGGCTTCATCAGATTACTCAAAACTCTTGAAATTTAGGATAGCCCTAGCGGTTTTGACTGTACCATAAATACCTTAATCCTAGTAGATCGAGGGGGGCCCTATGTAAATTGTGTCATTAATGGTAAGCATAGCACTTGTCTCATTAACATAGATCAACTCTAAAAACAAAAACAAAAAAACAATCTCTCCAAATTCTACACTTTACCTCCCTCTGACATGCCCATAGACACAGCTGGTATTTCTAACTATCGAGTTCCTCACTATATTTCTGACTCCTTTTCTATTTCCCTAGGACCTAGTAACGAGAACCATTCTTTTTTGGTCAGCCCAACTTACCCAACTAATCCGTTAGTCAGAAACATTCTAAATTGTCCTGTATTTTGCACTCTTGAATGTGTGCTCTTAAATATACCATATCAATAAGAAAACAAAGTGCTTGCACTATTGTGTGGGAGCACACATCACCCAAGTAATGCAAATGAATCTGGCATGGTTACTGATTTACCTGAATTACTTTAGCAGGTACCATCCACTGTTTTGTCTACAGGGGCCAACAATGTCGGGTTCATATCATCAATGGAGCCAGTGAATGTGAAGGGTGACCCTCAAAAGAAGCTACCCAGAATGCCCCGGTACCCATGAAAACCTGGGGCATAATAGCAGATTTAAATAAGGGTTCAGTTCCTACGGTGAGTAAATGTTGTACCTTGTTTCTCGCGATACACAAGGCAGGGAAAGCCAACAAGTATAGGTTCATACAGCACTTTAGGGCCATTAATAATGGGGCTATCCCAAGCTTATCCGTAGTTCCCAACCCTTCCACTAGCCCTTATTGCATCCTGGTAAATGCCAAATGGATTACTATGGTTGATCTTTGTTCTGCTTTATTTTCCTTCATCATACATGGGGAGAGACAGTATCTCTTCTCATTCACATTCTGAGGTGCTCAACTTTCTTAAACCAGACTTCCTCAAGGAAGTCCTTTTTATATTCTAACATATTGCATTTTATTCCAGCATTCCACACATATATGGTGCCTTGTATTTCAGAGAATCGATAACAAAAATAATGCTTGACAAACATTGTGGCCTAAATACCGTTTACAAATACATCTCTCCTGTGGATATAGATTTGAAATTATTGACTCCGGTGGGCTTTATTTTTGTAACTGATATGTTGCACACTACATTTTTGTCAGACCAAGATTTGAAAGATGGGAGACAGTGACAGCATATCATCCAAAAGAGCAATGAATGTTATATGTCTACATTTAGCTGACAATATGGTCTTGCTTTTCCGAGGCATGTACTTACAAACCTAAGATATCATGTCTTAAATCTTCAGCTTTATGTCTAGTGGTCTTTGATTTACAGAGCTTTGTCTGTGAGTAGATGAGTCTTACTCCTTACCTATAACTTATTTCTGAATTTCCAGCAGTAAGACATACTTTATTGTTTATGCATTTTTAAAAGGGACATCTCTACTCTTTAGACTTTAGACTTTAGACTTTATTGATGGACTGCACGATTACTTAAAATCTTTAGAGTATAAAAACTTAATGGACATCCCCCCCCGACGTGCCCCAACCACACATAAAAGTAGATATCCCTTTGAGTTAAAATAGTGACAATTAATACTGCTTAATTGTCCAGAGCAGAGTTCTTTTAGAAGGAGGAGAGTATGGTCACTCCATTGTTCCACAACAGATGAAGAGAGGCGCATAGAAGTTCAGTAGAATCAATTCATACACCAAAGCCGGTTGACGATAGGTGGGTTCCTCGTTGGGCCCTTAGACCAACCAAGATTAGATGACTGGGGCCGATGAATTCCAGTTGCTTGACAGGCACCCGCTAAATTAGCTGTGAGCTAGCATCATTGGGGCCACCGGTAGAGTGCAGACCCCAATATCGGAACCCTTAGGATTAGTGGCCGTTAAGTGGGAGTCGAGAGCCTTTTTTACCAGATGTATGAATTTCCCAACTCTGGCTATCAGGCAGGTCGTGGAGACAGAGAGGCACCAGTCCGAGGCCTCTCTGCAGGTTCTGTAGCCTAAGTTCCGTAAGGTCGGACGCAGCAAACGTTGGCGGTCGTTGGCCAACTTTGGGCAACAACACAGCAGGTGTAGCTAGGATTCTCTGCGATAATTGCATAGACGACAGGCTATGGCGCCATCCGTTTGTGCCCATTTAGGGTTAAAGTCCGCGGTCCTGAGGGCCAAGAGGCGAAAATACAGAATTTTCTTTCTCGCGTGGGTGGATACTGGGTCTTGCAGGTATATTTGGGGTTTTCCAGAGATATATGATTTGTCCAGGGCCTGAGTTAGTGGGTTGTGCCGAAGGGATGCAAGGTCAAGCCCGAAAGAGATGGTCTGGACTTGACGCTTAACGGCTTGGGCCCAGGCTGAAAATGGAATCTCACGCAGGGGCAGGCTCTCGATTTTCAGTGCATCAATGGCTAGTTCCACCTTGGAGTGCCATGGGGAGCCCACTTCACCAAAGATTGTTTTTAGGAAGTGCTTTAGGGTGTGTTCTGGCGCTTTCAATACTCTAATATAGAATTTTAACAGATCCCCCAGAAGTTTCAGCTCTGGTCACTTAAGGCTTATTTCTAGCCTTAGCCTATTGTTCCTTGCATGTCTGGGGGCCTGTAGCACCATCTTGTAGGCTTTCGCCTGGGCAGCATTGACCACTTTGTCAAATGCGCCTGGGTAGGCTATATGCCCAAACGAGATGGCGGGGATCAGTTTAGCCCTGAGCACTGTCAGCATTGGTTCGGCTGAGGGACTGGCCAAGCAATGACTTAAACGTCTTAGCGTCAGTATGGTTTTGTCTGTTTTTGGTTTAAGCTCCTTCAGGTGTTTGACTGCAGTGGCTCTCTCAGAAACCCAGGTGCCCAGATAGTTGTAGGATGAGGCAGTTACGATACGGTGCTCCCCCAGGAACCATGATGCTTCTTTTTTGTGGGGGTATTTGCCAAAGATGACGATCTTAGTCTTGTTTATGTTGATCCGTAGGTCATTTGTACTTATTATATGTGGCAAGGCTGCTTAAGGCTCTTTGGAGCCCCACCCTGGTGTGATCCATGACCACCGTGTCGTCAGCATACTGGAGCATTCCCAAGACGAGCTTCCCCAACCTTGGGGGTGCTAAGTTGGCATCTTTCAGGGCTGTCCCCATGTCCGCAGTATACAAGTTAAAAAGCATGAGGGCCAAGACGCACCCCTGCTTAAGGCCAGAATTGGTGTCGATTCTTGCCGTTGTTATTGTAGGACTTAGATTCACCTTGACCCAGGTCCCCTCGTAGAGTGCTTTTATGGCTTTTAGCAGGACTTGTGGTAGCCCCCAGGAATCAAGTTTTACCCAAAGCCGACCTCTGTTCACGCGGTCAAAGGCTGTAGAGTAATCTATGAAACAGCAAAACAGGGGGGCTTATTCCTCATATTGGCCTTCTTCGCGAGGTAGGAAAGGGCTATGATGTTATCGAGGGTGGAGCTGTTAGCCCTAAAGCCGGTCTGTGTGGGCGGGAGAATGCCGTTCTTGTCCACCCAATCCTCCAGATCCCTTAGAAGAAGGCGGGCGTATATCTTTGCTTCTATGTCGAGGAGAGCTATAAGCCTATAATTGGCCGGGTTCATATGATCCCCCTTTTTGTGAATAGGGAATAGGATTGAACCTTTCCAAGAAGTTGGCAGAATTGCGGTGGCAAAAGAGTGGTTAAATAAAGGGGTAAGTCTGGATGCAAAGAAGGCTGAGGCAGTTTTGAGGACCTGGGCCGGGATCCCGTTTGGGCCTGGGGCGCCATCGGATCTAATGGCCTTGATGCACTTTAGGACCTCCGCCTCTGTGAACTTTCTGGGCCGGGTCGGACTTGGTCCTTCTGTCGGGGAGCTTTCGGGTTCGATAGTTGTAGCCGCCACCTTGGACCACGCAAAGCTTCCGGGGGTGGGCCAGTTTGGCGCACAGCTGTACAGCCCCTTGGCGTACTGTTCCCAAGCTTTCCCTGCAACACTGTTTTCCTTGTACACACCTCTGGGGTCAGACTGTTGATGAAGCGCCAAAGCTTGCTGTTGTCATTTCCTTTAATTAAGGAAAATACAGGAGCCAAGCCGGAGACCGAGATGGCCGCCTAGGCACTCGGCTCCGCCGACCTTGTTGCTTTGTGCACTGATCCTGCATCCTATCCTGACCCCGAGCCGCATTCCTATGGAGGGGAAGTGTGGCGGTGCTCGGTGATGTGCTCCCGACCTCTCCATCAGCCGTAGATCCGGAGATATGCTCTCGCCTCCTATCAGGCCCTCCGTAGCTGCTGATCCGGGGTTTTGCGTGCGAGGAACGGCCGGCCCCCGCTATCCTGGTGATGATTGCCTGTGACGGGGAGGAGCCGGCTGCCCGGAGTGATCCGCCCGTCACGTTTGCCTCTTGCTGCGATCTCCGGTCCACCTAGTGGGTTGCGGACCGGTAGCGCGTTGAGGAACCGGGGGATTACACTTCATTTGGGACTTTTCGTCTGTGCATGGCTCGGCCGTTCCCTGCATTTCTCCCGAGGTACGTCTGAGCGCCATTTTGTTCGCCGAGGGGTCGGTGTTTTGAGACTTGAGGGCACTGGTGTGTGATTGAGACCCTGACACCGCTGAGGCTGCCTTCGTGTCCTTTTCTGTACACATCATGGAGTTTGCCACCTTCGCAATTGTGACTCACTTGTGCTCTGGTGGGGGGCGAGAGGATGCCCGATCAGATGTGTGGGTCAGTGACGCCCTGACTAACATGGCTGAACCTGCTGTAGAGCCTATGGAAGGGATGAGCGCCGTGGACTGTGCTCCTGGGACGTCGCCAGGGGTCCGGGATGTACTGATTGCCCTTCGTGGCGCCATGATCTGCAGTGCTCGTGATCTGAGACGCAAATTGGAGGCCATTACTCCCGTAACCGGACACGCCTTGCTTGACTATCCGCGCGCTCAGGACGTTATGCCACGCCCTACACTTGAGCGGTCTGCCGAGTTCTTCCCAGTGGATGTGGCGGCTTTGGAGGGCCAGTCTCCCGCGATGACAACGGAACTATCGGCTGTCGCTAGGTATTGGGGACTGGTGCTGTTTGTGGAGCTTTCATTTGACGCCCTTCACATCACACTGTTGCTTACGGCGGATGTCGGAAAACAACCCACTGGCCTCTCCTTGTCGCCCACATTCCTCATCATGGTGGCTGGTTGGATGTACTCAACTGGTGCGTTCGAGCGCACGGGACAGGGCTGAGTCTGCTTCATTGATTGATGGTGTTGGTTTACCTCGTGACTACGAGGGGCGCGATCTGTTTTGACTGCCACTGCTTTCGCTTCTGTGTTGACTTTGTGGTTCTGGGCTCCGGGGATGGATGATTGGATGTTGCCATACTGATTTTTCTCCTCCTCCGCTTTCTTTCTTCCTTTTTTATTAACTTCTCTTCTATATTTCGGGTTTAGGCACTGAGCGACAGGCATGCTGCTAAAGGGGGGTAGGCCGTAGCCATCTACAGTTGTGCAGGGTGGGGGGTTGAGGGAGGGGTTTTCTTTTTTATTCCTAATTTGTTTCTATGGCCTTTTTTCTTTGCTCTTCTGGTTTTCCTTTTACTTTCTTCTTTTTCTGGGTTTGGGATCAGCTGGCTGGGTTATTCCCTGAGTTTTCACTGATTTTTCGTAATCTGTGTCCTAGCTGTTGCTGCATTATTGGTGTAACTGGGCGGGCGCCTAATTGATGCTTGTAGTAATTGTATGCATGTATATCCTATATCTCTGCTGCGTTGCCCAGGTCTTTCTGGTGGTCGCCTTCATTCTGCAGGACTTATTGTTTGGCTTGCCCATGATATGACTATTTCTTGCGGCTCGGCACCTGATTCCCACCTCCTTTTTGCTATATTGGAGCTTTTTCCGTTCTTGATGTCATCCTGAGTTAAAAGTAAAATTAAACCTCACTTATCAGGCAATATGATCGATGTATGCCATGATTCTATGTCTTTAATGTGCTGCCGTGCCCCTGGGATGTTCGGCTAAATAGCGGTGTACAATTTTGCGTAAATAAAGGTTTTAAAAAAAAAAATAAAAATAAATAAAATTAAGGAAAATACGGTCACCCAATTCTGTTCGGTCTGCAGTCTTTTGTACTCCCAGACTTTCTTTTTGTAGTCAGTACGCAAAGCGGCAATGGAGTGCCTCCCTGGCAAATGGGTGCCTTTCTTTTGCGCCCTAATTGCCTTGTTGAGAGCACGCTTACTCTGTATCAGGCACCGCGGATTTGAACGGCGAGACCCAGTATGGAATTGGCAGCTTCTTAGATGGTGATTATTGCCCAGACGTTTCAATATGTCGGAGGTCAGTGTTTCCCAGAGGTGTGTAATGTTCTCAGTGTGGACTGGGTTTAGTTCTTCCTCCCTTCTGGCTACATAACCTAGCAGTCTATGGCTGAGATTGGTTGACCATTTTATTCTTTTAAGGACTTTGTGATGTTCTTCGCCCGTGGTGGTTCCAATGACTTCTTGTGATTCCGCTTGTTCCCGCGCCAGGTTGAACGTGGCGCGGAGGGGCCTGTGGTCGCTTTCAACTCTGTCGTCCACTATGAAGTTGCAAATTTTGTGGGCCAGTCCTTCGTTGGTGAAAATGTAGTCTATGGTGGAGACGTTTCTAAAAGTTGGCTTGGCGGTCCATTCTGGATGGATCTTTTTTTGTGTTCTGTGGGTGGAGTGCAGATAAAAATTTGCAAGAAATTCAATCAATGGGGCTAACCTCTTACTTGGTGGTGCCCCGGGGATTAGACCCAGGCCTCTGAAATTGAAGTCGCTACTCAAATAGAAGGTGTTGGAGCACTTCGCTGCAAAACAGCCATAAAGAAAACACGTTTTCTTTACAAAGAAATCATCAAACCACCTTTAAGCAATGATGGCAAAATATATAGAAAACGATCTGGACATCTGGACACTCGTCTAGTTTCTCAGGAAAATTCAGTTATACAAAGAGGTTTCTCCGACTTAGTAGATTGAAGCCCCTTCTTCCCTTGTTTGGTAAGATAAATATGCATTAGTGGTTCAAACAATTATCAATGCCGTCTTGATTAATGCAATGACCTCTACTGTGGTCATCCTAAATCCTTGTCAATGGCTTCTGTGTGCCAAAACCACAGCTGTACAATCTGTTACTACTATAATTGGCAAGAAAGAATAGGTTCAGCCACCTCTGAAAGTCTGTACTGGCTCCCAGTCGCCAATAACATCTGATTAAAGATGGTGTGCTCACAACACCTGACTGAAATCCTCTTAGCTAGGCAACAGTACAACCAGAGGTTAGCTGGGTAGCGGGTGCTACATAAACAATTTCAGTCAACGAGTGAAAGAACAAAATTAAACAATATATTTGGAAGAAATAATAGTGACTAAATGAAAATACTACTGTATGTATGTTTTGGTATTTCTAAAGTACAACCCTAGCTGGTTAGCAATAGAGCGCTGCACAGGAGCCAAGTCCCTATGGGAATATATGGGGAGAGGGGGCAATGGGAGGTAGTAGAGCTAGTGAAAGGGGTGAGGAGCCAGGGTAGAGGATGCATTGTTCTTTGAAGAGGTGAGTTTTCAGTTTCTTCCTTAATTGTAGTTGATGCTGTTCCCAGATTGGCGGGGATGTTGGTTCCAGGTCCTGGGGGTAGTTGGCTGAGAAAACTTGTTTTCTTCTTCCTGCAGAGTTCAGTCTCCAGTCTTGTGATGTCAGTGATCCTCGTCCAGCACTGACCTCAGGGCCATAGCCACGGGGTAGAGCCAGTACATATTTTGGTTTGGCCTCCCTAGAAACCTAGGTCGCAGCTTTATAATTGTGTTGCTCCTGAGTAATGTTAATAACATTTAATATGTATGTACTGCATACACATGTACTGTAGTGTGTACTGTCTGGCTGTATTCAGGCTGTGCTGAAAGTCAGTCGGGCCAAGATAAGATGTCTGCTGAGGATTGGGGCACTCATGGGGTCTGGAGTTCAGGCTTCCTGCACTTCCCTGAAAAGTTAGGAGGCCAAGTAGATAGATTGATTGCAAAAGCATGTCTGATTCGCTCTTCCTCTACATATTGCAGGAAGAGAGAGAGAGAGAGAGTTGTGAATTACGATATCATTCTAGACAACAGATGTCAAGCTGGGACAGTTCCTCACAGTCACACTGCAGCTGGTTTGAGACCTGGCACCAAAGCGCAGGTGGCGAGTCAGATTTTGTTTCTTGCTTGTGGGTGCACAGCAAGGGCCAGGCCGGCGTTAGACAATGCAACAAGTGATCCATCTGCTTTCTGCAGCACATGGCACCAATGGCACAAACGGACTGTGATGCATAGCGCACACAGGAGACAAAAGGCACAAACTGTACCATGGATGAACATGGACTGCAGACGAAACGCGAGTACCTCTTTCAGTTTGCCCAGGCCACTGGGTTGTGGCCTCTCTTGTCCATATATATCTGGCCCTCACTGTCCCCTATCCCCTCTGACAGTCTCCTGCTGATGACTACAGCTTTGTTGCCGCCCTTCAGAAGGTACACAAATTCTACTGTGGTGTTTCAGTGGCTGACATAACATGCAAACATTATATGATGAGAAAGAGATAGGATTTTTCATATTTTAAAATCACTAAGTAGTGTAATTAGGTCCATACAGCTTTCCACAGATATTTAATATGCTTTATACGCAACAGAGGTGTCAATTTTCCTAACAATTCTGCAAAACTGTCGTAACACTATATTACGCTTTGTCTTGAACTGCTTTAAAATGCATTAATTTTCACTCATTTTACCCAAACATCCTTGGCAGAGAAGACAACTATAGTCATACATTAAAATGTGTCAACATCTCCCTTATATAGCATAATGATAGCAAAAGGTATTAAGGAGATGGAACTCTCCTTCCCCAAACCATCCTCATTTTTAGGTCTTGTCTACGGTAGGGTGTTAAAATATCGATAACAAAAATATAGCTGACATAAATATCGTTGCAAAAATATCGTTTACAAAAATATCGACACCCTATACTTAAACAGGTAAGTACATAAATATCGACTCCAAAATATCGTTGTAATTAATATAGATGTAAAAAATATCGACTTTTTAAAATAATTAAAATTACATTAAATAATAAATAAATATAAGTACTATTAACAAAATACATTAAATTACTTTTATTTTTTAACTATTTCAAACAAATTTACTACACTTTTTAATTATAAAATTAATAAATGTGGACATATAAATTAATTTTACACATTACTTTATATAACAACAATAATACATATATATAATTAAAATACCCCTTTACCCAAAAACCCAAAACTGACCCTGAACCCTAAAAATACCCCTTTACCCAAAAACATTTTCACTAAAAAAATCCTGTACACACACCTAAAATTAATTAAAAAATTAACATAATTAATGACATAATTATTATTCAATTAACTAATTAAAATTAATTAACTATTATTTATTACACTATTTATATTTATTTAAAACATTAATTAATCTATTATTTCATTATATTTAAAAAACCCTTTACCCAAAAACTGAAAACTGACCCTGAACCCAAAAAATACCCCTTTACCCAAAAACTAAAAACTGACCCTGAACCCTAAAAATACCCCTTTACCCAAAAACTAAAAACTGACCCTGAACCCTAAAAATACCCCTTTACCCAAAAACTGAAAACTGACCCTGAACCCTAAAAATTCCCCTTTACCCAAAAACTGAAAACTGACCCTGAACCCTAAAAATACCCCTTTACCCAAAAACTAAAAACTGACCCTGAACCCTAAAAATACCCCTTTACCCAAAAACTGAAAACTGACCCTGAACCCTAAAAATACCCCTTTACCCAAAAACTGAAAACTGACCCTGAACCCTAAAAATACCCCTTTACCCAAAAACTAAAAACTGACCCTGAACCCTAAAAATACCCCTTTACCCAAAAACTGAAAACTGACCCTGAACCCTAAAAATACCCCTTTACCCAAAAACTAAAAACTGACCCTGAACCCTAAAAATACCCCTTTACCCAAAAACATTTTCACTAAAAAAATCCTGTACACACACCTAAAAATAATTAAAAAATTAACATAATTAATTACATAATTATTATTCAATTAACTAATTGAAATTAATTAACTATTATTTATTACACTATTTATATTCATTTAAAACATTAATTAATGTATTATTTCATTATATTTAAATTACTTCCCACCCTACTCCCCTATAAACCCACAACCCGCTACGGAACTAATAATACTAAATTCAACTGAAAATACATTATTAAATAATAATATACTACTAAAAATAGTACTTTGACTAAAAATAATCATTAAAAACACTACATTACTTATAATTATTTAAAAAACGATATTATTGTAAACTATGTTTTTGTAAACGATATTTATTACAACTATATTAATGTTAACGATATTACTTACCTGTCTGTCGATATTTTGGTCAGACGATATTTTTGTCATCGATATTTCTTCCTGTAGATATTTTTGCGGCGATATTTATGTTAGGCGATATTTTTGCGGCGATATTCCTGCTCTGTACCCTTGTCTACACAGCATATACGCTATGCTGAGAGATGTATTCTTTACAATTCAGTGGGCTTACAATCCGCCCACAGCATATCATAACTTGTTTTTATTGGCACTCTCATTTGCAATCTTTCGATTGGTTAGCCCCCATAGGCTTCTCTTCTTTTCTTGTGTTAGCTCCTTCCTGGAGCATAGACCAAGTACATGTGTTCTTCCTTGTCTTTGTTCTTCCTCGTCTTTTTGCAGCACACTATTTGTTTTATTTATAAGCATTTTGGTAATATACCTGAACATGCAATCTGCTTTGCTACTGTTACAACAAGGCATACAGTTTATTATTTATGTTTTTTTCACTCTATCTGCCATCTGTATTTACGCTTTAGAATCTTACACCCACAACTGTACTACTCTATGCCACTCCACACAATGCCACTCTATGGCACTCTAAGCCACTATACACCACTCCACCCTACTCTATTCCACTCTCCTCTACTCCACTCTATGCCATTCCACTCCACTCAACACCACTCTCTGCCACTCTTCTCCATGCCATTCTACTCCACTTCACCACACTCTATGCCATTCTGCTCCACATCACCTGCTCTACTCCGCTCAATTCGAAGCCACTCCACTCCACTCTAGTCTACTTCACTCCACACAATGCTACTCTATGGCACTCCACTCTACTGTACCCCATTCCACTCTACATCACTCTTCTCTACCCCACTCCACTCTATGCCATGCTACGCTAATCCACCCCTACCCACTCTATGTCACACCACTGAACTCTATGCCACCTCACCCCACTCTATGACACTATACTCTACACCACTCCAGTCTAATCTATACCACTCAACTTCACCCCACGCTAGGCCACGGTGCTCTACACTACTCTACTCTATGCCACTCCACTCTTTACCATTCGATTCTACGTCACTCTACTATGACACTCTATGCCACTTCACTCTGTCTACACCACTCCACTCTATACCACTCCATGCCTCTCTACCCTAGGCAACTACACTCTAAGCCACTTTGCTGTACGCTTCTCTACTCTATGCCCCCCATGCTCTGCCACTCTACTCTATGCTACGCCACTCTATGCCATTCTAATCTACTGTATGCCACCTTCTGTACACCACTCCACTTTACATCACTCTACTCTATGCCACTCAACACCACTCTACTCCATCATTCCACTCTATGCCATTTAACCCTACACCACTCTACTCCAGTCTATGCCACTCTACTGCACGCTCCTCTATGGCACTTGCCTCTATGCCACTTTATTTTTGCACCACGCTACGCCACTTACGTTTAGCCATGCTGAACCACAGCCACACTGTTGTAGAACATGGCTAAAGGATATTGGCAAAGCCCTCGCATAATCAAGATCTATTGGTGTTGTCAGTGCGTGTTGTGATTACTGGGGACTGTGCCCTTTGAAACAAATACTGCTGAGTACAGTCGATTGACCTGCAGCTGCTGTTTGTTAGCTATACAGACAAGGGTCTCGGAGCAGAAGGCCTTGTAAGTGATGCTGCTTATCTTGACGTGACCAGGCTTACGCGGCGAGCCAGTGTAGATCCTTTGGCTTGAGGGTGATGTCGAATTTCTTCAGCCTCCAAACACACGCCTCAAACTTTCCAGGCTGGTACCGGTTTGGGCTTGGTTATTTTTACAATGCCAACTTATTATTTGCACATCTTGCAGCTGTAGAAAATAGGTAAGATAAAATCAGTTCGTGGATTAGAGTGTGAAATTATTTTGTAAGGCGGGGCATTTGTTGGAGCTATCTTCACCTTCGGACAGTTTCCAGAAAAGCCTTTTCATGGCACTGCGCTGCACTGTTCACGTCACCTCAGTTGTACCTCACACGGGTTACACAAAAACAGACAGGTCTGTGTCAACAAGGGATCAGGTTTTAGGCAAATCCTCCTCCAGCTATCTGCTCTCAGCAAGAGACCCAGTCCTGACATGCTCGATAAGCAGGCGGATGTCTGCTTCTCTTCAACCCTTTCAAATTGGAGAATTTAGGTAAGCTTCACTTGGCTAGCAACCACTCTGCAGCTGCGTTTTTGGCAATAATGGCTGTGAGTGGCATTCATTTCGGATCTCTGTCTTTCAACTACTCCTGGCAGGCAGGACGTTGGGAGCCCTCCGGGCTTGTACTAATTGGTACCTTCGAACAAAGGCGCATGCTTCGTCTCGGCTGCCCGCGTGGGTTTGAATTTCAGTGAAACTGGTGCTGTTCTCTGTCACGGCAAGAACTTGAACCCCACATTGACAAGACTTCGAAAATGAAAGTACAAAATATTTCAAAATTCCAAGCTTGCTTCGTTATGTTGCCTCCACATGTACAGTCTTACTAAAAATAAAAAAATAATAACATGAACTCAAACGACACAGTTCCCTGCTCCAAAGGTGCTAGCCACAAAAGGAAACAAGCATTTGCAATGCAATAGGTTTCGCATTTACGGTTTTTAAAACATAAATAAAAGGCATCGACATTTACAGTGCCAATAGCTTAAACTCGCGTAAATGCGACACCTGTTGCATTCCAAATTGCTTGTCTCTTGGAGCCATGAGATGGGCAGAGCCGTATTCAAGTCAGGTGATTACCTCGGCCTCAACTGGTTGCGACAAGAGGGTGACACTCTCCAGATGGATGCTGTTCATCGAAACGGTGAACAGCAAAAATATAACCTAGCCCTCGCTGGGCGTGACTACAGATTAAACGAGCACGAGGCTGAATTGGCGAGGGCAGCGCTCCCCCACAGCATGCTGCCAGCGGGCAGTGGTCTCAGCCCCTGCTGTCGCTCAGCTTTGAAGCACTGGGGGGGGGAGGAAGAGCTAGGCCGTAGGTTACAGTTTTATTTCTGCTCCAATGCAGCCTCAAGCAGAGGACATTAAAAACTACCAACTGCTGCTGCCATTGAGACTGCACTACGGCCGCCGGGGACGGGCAAACTTAAACCAGCACTTCCAGGGAAGACAGTGCGAGCTCTCGTCATACATGCGCCCACATCGCCCGGGATATCTTCCTGGCTTCTATCCCGCATTCAGGGGCGGCCTTAGGAATGTGCAAGCTGTGCACCTGCACAGGGCCACCAAACCCCAGGGGCCACCACACCAATATATATCCTTAATATAATAATCCTCAGAGGATGGATACATATTTGCGTGGCGCCCCTGGCAGGGATTTGGCTGCCTCCGGCTCTGTTCCACTTACAAACACCCTGACCCCCCCCCCCCCCCCCCCTTCACTGGCCTCCGCTCTCCACCCCGCCCGGACCCCCTCTTCCAGGGCCCCCTGCCGCATTATACTGCTTTCTCATACTTAGTTTAACTTTTAACAGTCAGGAAGTTTAAACAAGCATTGGCAAAGCCAATAGGTCTTGCAATGACTTTGTTGTTTTTATTTCCTGATACGAATTGGCTTAGTAATGATATAAAATAGTTGGCACAAAAGTCATTTTGTTGGGCAGTAGTAACACAGAGGACTTATGTGGTTATCTGGTATTATAATCTTTAATTTGATTCTGAGGCCCTCACTATACACTACTGCTCCGACACTTGGCTTCCTACGGGCCATGTTATACTTGTCAACAGAGGAAGGTGTGTGCACACTGCAATCTGCCACCATATGTGATTCCACTAATTTTGAAATGTATGCTCCTAACATTTTTGAAAATGAAGTCCTATAACTACATTGGACACTCTTCGCCATGTCACTACAGACTCTGTTTCAGTTCTGTGCTTCTCACACTTAAATAACGTATATCACGTGTTAGTTTAATTAGATTCACTGACACTAAGACTACAATACCCAGAATGCATTACATTGTCATACACAAGCTTATTCTTTGATAATGACACGGAGTGAGGTTTTCAACTAGGCTATGAACTAAGTCCCAAAGTGTAAAGTAGGCTGCGACCTAAGCTGGGGCAACTTTGGTGATTCCAGATGATCCTAAATTAGGTGTGAGTCGTTAATGTAATCATTTTTCTTCCTTTGGCTTCTGGTGCTTGTGCTGTTCCCAATGTTTAGCAATGAAGGTCCTTGGGTCCAAAAATAAAACAAGAATTAAACGTTTTGCTATGTTTGGACACTCGGACGTAAGCTGCTTGCGTCCGAGTGTCCCTCAAAGTGTTACACATGAGACATTTAAATTTCACAAGTATGAATACTGAAAACTTGGAAGCTATGTTTTGTGATGTCGCATCCTGTGGACAGTAAAGTCATCATTTAGTGTGCTTTAAACACAAATACAATTGAGTACATAATAATAAATATTTTGGGGAACGCACACCTTTTTGTCATTTCTCCCCAGAACCGATTCAGTGTTTGGGAAGGTGGAGCATGAAGGATTATCCGCAGAGGAGCACCCCTCTGGAGGAATGCAGACCCCGAAGTAGATTTTAGGCGCATGGCCTCACCCAGAGAGTGTGGCTTGTATAGAGCAGTCCTAGCTGGGTGCTAGCTCCTCGCGCCCACATGCCCACAGAGGCTCTACGTGGAAACTCGAGTGGAAGAGCTGCTGCCAAGCATAGCGCCTCGCCCCCTCAGCCCTTCAGCTGGGAGCTTCGCTCAACAGGTATTACTTTCAGTGGGTTTCAGAAGAGCCGACAATACCAATGAGCCTTTTAATCACGGGTAAGTGGATCAAAGGCCTGTGCCTCCTGCGTATCCGAACACCGTGAAAATGGCAGGCAGTTATTGAGGAAGAGAATTTAATTAGCACTGCTAAGCACCCCCAGAAGCAGGCCCGCTGGAAAATCAATCTTTAATAACATTATCCCTTAAAAGTCTCACATTTACCTTTCACACGCGCTGCCCCTATCTCTCCGCCCTGCGTGTCATGGGCCCTTCCTTAAGTCATCTCCCGTGATAATATTGCCGCCAGCCGCCGAAGTTAGACCCGCAGGGCAAGTGGATGGCTAAAGATAGCCTGCGCCTGGCACAAAAGTATCTTTCCGCCTGCTGCCACCTTTTTTAGCAGATTTTGGGTGATTTATGCACTAAGTGCACAATGTGCCAGTGCTTGTCGCAAGGGACTGGACTCCCACTGCCCACTGGGTTAACATGCCCCACTGTGGGCATGTGAGGCTGAAGGGTCACAACTCCTTCACGGGCATCAGCATTCCAGACAACGAGGTGGCCCTTTGACCACCCAGTCACTGCTGCCACCGTCACAGAGGGGCAACTGGCATGACGTGGCCCAGGCTACATGGGAATGATGTACCCCCACCCCTCCATGCCCACTAAGAACCCACCCGGGGCTTTCAAGCTGACGGCCCTCTTCCATCCGGGTGTTGAGGATGTGGATGAGTTTTTAGGCCCTGATGCCAACACTCAGGCAGCCGTGAAAACCTCCCGGGGCGATATTTAACAGGGCCTGAGCAGTACCTCCCAGCCCACTCGTGATTGAATTGCCTATGGGCACATTTTAGGAGGAGGGCGGGGGGTCTGTTTAAAGGACAGCAGCCACAATCCTGCATCATGGCCGACAGCAAGTGACTCAACCCCCGGAAAGTGGCGGGAAGGCTAAAAGCCCTAAGACAGTGCATCTATTATGAACAGAACATGTTCACGCTGCATGGGCTGGCACTGATATGGTTCCTAGGGCAAAGGTTTTAGAATACAAATGGTATTTTTTCTTTTTTTGAGCCATAGTGTAAAGCCAGGCGCAACAGTCCAGAGAGGGTGTGCCGTTTCCAGAAAGACCTGCCTTGCTTTTCTGCTTAAGCAAATATAGTTTCATCATAAAGCATATGTTGATGCAAACGCATTTTAGAAAGATGATCCGTGCATTGTAAAAACGGAAGTGATGGAAACAAGGCACTTGCAACCAAAACAGAGTGCACTTCTGTAGCCATACTCTTGCCCAGTACTGATTAGAATTAACAAAGTATACAACATTTTGATATTTTCTTCAATATTGATGAAAAATGCAGCTCTCATCCACTTTCAGCAGGAACAGCCGCACCTACCTCAAAGGTTAAAAATAAAAATACCACAGCAGCACTGCTGCAAGTGCACAAGATCGCCTCCAAAGACCCGGCCTGTATCACAAGAGCACACTGGAAGGGGAAGGATAGGTAGTTAGAAAGTTTATGGAGCAGCTGCAAACAGTAACCTGACCAATGAGGAATGCAGCTGCTGTACTGCGACGCCGCTGCTCGCTCCGGAGAGCAAAACGCTGTGGGAGTCAACATTACAACAGAGGTGGGACATGCACCCGCCTTTAGCCATTTGCGTTCTTTCATTCTTCAAAGACAAACGCAATAGCCAATCCTATGCGTGGGGGGAGTCAGACCCACACGGAGTAGTTTAGAGTAGTTTTAAGAAACCTCGCAGAGCAGCGCATGCGCGCTGCGCTAGGCTCGACCTAAAAACCAGCATGAAAAGGAGCAGCGGGGGGTGGTGTAGAACAGCACGCGAGCAGCGGCAATGAAAACAAGCATGAAAGGCAGCAAGGGGTGGGTGGTGGTAAAGGGACAGTGCGCAAGCTGAGGCAAAACAAAAGTAGTGCCCCAAAAGTACTTCAGTGGTTAAAAGTGAACTGATCCATGTAACTGAGTCAGTCGCCAGGGAGGAATCAAAAAACTAAAAAGGCGGGACAAAGACATCAAAGGGACCATTCAAAAGCAAGATTTTACATGGGGCTCTACAAAGAACCAATTACAAGTGATGGGCCTGGCCACACAACACAGATGGAATACAACATGCCTCGCAGAGCAGCGCATGTGCACTGCTTAGGCTCAACCTAAATGTTTGCCGTTTTCATTATTTTAATATTCCTGTCACGCTGAGCATCTGACGCTGTGAAGTGCTGCAAGGTTGTTTCAGTGCATTTCAAAATCTGTCTTGTCTTTTATGTACCACAGCTGACAGCATTCCAGAACATTATGGAGCTTGTAGCGTTCAAAGTTCGTATTCGATTTTGCTGAAGTGGGAGAGAGTGTATAGGACATACAGGGTCTGAATCATAAACTTCTGCAATTGTAAGTCCAATGTACACATTTAAATAGCCTTTATTGTGAGTGCAAAACCACTTTTGAAAATAATGATAGTCTTGAGCTCTTAGAAAAGATTTACTACCACGTTGGTTTCTTTCTAAGTGAATCTAATAAGGGTGTGCAGTGGGCATTTCTCAGTTGGAAGGCTAGTGATGTTTGTGAGTACTCAAAATGTAATGATTGTGGATATTCACAAACCATTTCCAACCATTTCTACCCTGGAATTGTTTCGAGATTAACTCCTGTTATTGGTAAAAGTAAATCCCTTTCCAAATTCATCATGAAAAACACCTACATCTTTCTGAGGGTACAGGGTACAGCGTGATTCATATTTTCCAGTGAGGAAACAAATATTTACGGATTATATCTGGTCAGCGGCAGCCCTGACTGTGACACGGCTGTGCCCCCCACCCCTCCCTGGGTGGGCTTCCCCTGAAAGGGTTGATACACTATAGGAAACCCACTCGCTGTGAATATCGTTTTACCCCATTTTGCGGCCCCCATAGTATGTTGCCACAAATCTGTGTCCAACTCCCCCCATTTAGCCGCTGAATCACACGCCATCCTGGCCTGAAACTCCTCATCATACTGCGCCCACGCGTATCCCCCAGTGGTCTGGGCCTTCCTAATCACATCCTTGTACTTAAAAAAAGCCACACAACGCTCGGGGAATTTTTCACAATACACACTAGCGTAGATCAAAACGCTGCATCCGATTCTCTATGGTCATGGGCAGTTTAAGCCGTTTGGCTAGCTTGAATTCTTCCGACTTAGACCCCTCTCTGGACGTACCTCTCTGTGTAAGAGCTTCAACATTTCCACGTATTCCCCTTTCCACATGCACTCTTTGGTTGACAACATCAAATGCGCTCCTAGGGGTTTCGTCACTCCCATTTAGGGAAGTTTCTTAATTTTCAATTCTGTACTCTCCAAGCCTTCCTTTTTTCTCTTTGGCAACTGTGTCAGTGTTAGTTCCACTCTCCACCTTGGCCCCACCTGTGACACCCCATCCCGGGTTTCTTGGGACAGGTGAGCAGGGGTTTTTCACTTTGTACTGTTGCTTGGAGCAGGTGCAGTGTGGGGGTTATTGGAAGTTTGCCGGGGATGGCAGAGTTTTATTGGTCATGGTTCAGGTTGGGTTATAGACAAGGAAAGGGGAGGCAGGTTATTTGGAATTTAGGGTAGACATGTTGGGTGATGTACAGTTGGAAAGAGGCAGGCAGGGGAGGTTGTTAGGTGAAATGCAGAAGTAAAGGGGGTTATAGTTTCATGCAATGTTTTGTATTTGATTGTAATATAGTAATGTATGGGTGGGGGTGGGTTTATGGAAATTTTAGGGGCCTGGCGGAGTTAGGCATTTTGTTGCATTAGTGAGGTTTTAGTTTTGTAAGGCAGTTGCCTAGGGTTTTTCATTGTTATGTGCACCTGTTTCAATAAAGCAGCCTTTTACACACAAGTCGTTGGTTTGTGGTCTGCTCTCCCACCTTCTCTCCCTCCCAAGGGGGGTTTGGGGAGTAGCCGACCACAGGGAGGTCTCCCCTCCCGGGCGGTTAAGGAGGGGCGGAAGTGGCGTGGGGGCAGGCTTCAAGCCAGCTATTTTGTTTTGAGCTACGTAGACTTGTAGCCCAAATGGAGCCCAATTATAAATTGGCTGGGCTGCTGCTCCCAGCCACCATGTTAGGTTTGGTGACCTGGTGGCTGGGGGCGTTTAGTGTAGTTCAGTTTCCTCCCCCCTAATTTTCGGTTTGTGTTGAGGCATAGCATTTGGTTTTTCACAAGTTGGCGGCTATTCTTGGGACAGGTGAGCAGGGGTTTTTCACTTTGTACTGTCGCTTGGAGCAGGTGCAGTGTAGGGGTTATTTGAAGTTTGCCGTGGTAGGCAGAGTTTTGTTGGTCATGGTTCAAGTTGGGTTATCAATAAGGAAAGGGAAGGCAGGTTATTTCGAAGTTAGGGTAGACATGTTGGGTGATTTACAGTTGTAAAGAAGCAGGCAAGGGAGGTTGTTTGGTGAAATGCAGAAGTAAAGGGGGTTATAGTTTCATGCAATGTTTGTGTTTGATTGTAATATTGTAATGTATGGGTGGGGGCCGGTTTATGGAAATCTAAGGGGCGGGGTCAGGGGTTAGGAATTTTGTTTTATTAGTGAGGTTTTAGTTTTGTAAGACAGTTGCCTAGGGTTTTTCATTGTTAAGTGCACCTGTTTCAATAAAGCGGCCTTTCACACATAAGTCATTGGTTTGTGGTCTGCTCCCCCACCTTCCCTCTCTCCCAATGTCTAGAATGGTGAACAGCCAAAGAGAGATCAAGGAAGAGCTGCATAAGAGGAGAAAATCAGAAACCGAGACAGAGAGAGAGAACGTGGAATAGAGACCGAGAGCGTGCAACGGATAGAGAAAACATGTAGTAGAGAGAGAAAATTGGAAACAGAAAGTTGGAATAGAGTGAGCATCGGGAACAGAGAGAGAGAGAGAGAGAGAGAAAGAGAGAGAGAAAGATAATAGGGAACATGGAGAGAAATTAAATGAGCAACAAAAAGAGAAAACAGGGAGCAGAGAGATAAACGTGGAACAGAGAAAATAAATTAAAATGGGAAATAGGAGGAGAAAGTAGGAAACCGAGAGACAACAGAGAACAGCAAGAGAAAGCCAGAGAACACAGGGAACAAGGAAGGGGGCCAGAGAGAGAAAGAACGAGGATTGAATAGGAAAACAAGCTTTTGAATGCAATTGCGGCACTCGTGCTTTAGTTTTAAACATCTTAAGCTAAAGCAGAGGTGCCGATTGCTTCAGAACTAAGGAAATAGAAAAACACTTTTTTTCTATTTCTTTACTTTTGAAGCAATTGTGGCACCATGCTTTAGCTTAAGATGTTTACGGGCAAAGCACGATTGCCGCGATTGTAATCAAAGTAAATAAAGAGAAAAAAATAGCAGCCCCACATCTTTTTTTCTCTCTTTATTTACTTTGGTTACAATTGGTACACTCGCGCTTTAACTGTAAATATCTTAAGTTAAAGCGCAGTGCCACGATTGGTTCAAAAGTAAAGAAATTGAACATTTTTTTTCTATTTCTGTACTTTTAAAGCAATCACAACACCAGCGCTTTAGCTTAAGATGTTTACAGATAAAGTGCTAGTGCGGCAATTTTAACCAAAATAAAGAGAAAAAACATAAATTCAATTTAAATGCAAGACCTATGGCACTGAAAAGAAGTTGCTTTAAAAGTGCGGGAAGACATGGCTTGGCAGTTCGGGCTGGACTGTTCCAATGAGGCACAGAGTCAAGACTGATTTGCATATGGCCATGTCTGTACTGGGGTGGCGTGGTGAGCAAAATAACGATGGATTAAACCCAGATCTGCGACTGGGGGTGAATGTTTTGCCAATGTGCAACATTCCGTCCATCATCTTGTGTGTTTTGCTGTTCGCCCTACGTGGGAATGGTATGCCCGACGTGGGTCCCGTGCTCACTACGCCACTGGAGTCAAGCTATCCTGGCTGATGACGGCTGATAGCCAGAAACCGGTCCTAGGATGCTTGATTCCGGTCCAGGGAAGACATGGCTTGGCGGTTCGGTCTGGATTGTTCCCATGAGGTACAGGGTCAAGACTGATTTGCATATGGCCATGTCTGAACTGGGGTAGCCTGGTGAACAAAATAATGATGGCTTAAACCCAGATCTGTGACTGGGGGTGAATGTTTTGTCAATGTGCAACATTCCGCCCATCATCATGTGTGTTTTGCTGTTCGCCCTATGTGGGAAGGGTATGCCCAGACGTGGGTCCCGTGCTCACTACGCCACTGGAGTCAAGCTATCCTGGCTGATGACAGCTGATAGCCAGAAACCGGTCCTAGGATGCTTGATTCTGGTCCAGGGAAGACAAGGCTTGGCAATTCGGGCTTGACTGTTCCCAAGAGGCTAAGGGTCAAGACTGATTTGCATATGGCCAGGGTCAAGACTGATTTGCATATGGCCATGTCTGAACTGGGGTGGCGCGGTGAGCAAAATATCGATGGATTAAACCCAGATCTGTGACTAGGGGTGAATGTTTTGCCAATGTGCAACATTCCATCCATCATCTTGTGTGTTTTGTTATTCGCCCTATGTGGGAAGGGTATGCCCAGATGTGGGTCCCGTGCTCACTACACCACTGAAGTCAAGCTATCCTGGCTGATGACGGCTGATAGCCAGAAACCGGTCCTAGGATGCTTGATTCCGGTCCAGGGAAGACATGGCTTGGCAGTTCGGTGTGGATTGTTCCCATGAGGCACAGGGTCAAGACTGATTTGCATATGGCCATGTCTGAACTGGGGTGGCGTGGTGAGCAAAATAATGATGGATTAAACCAAGATCTGTGACTGGGGGAGAATGTTTTGCCAATGTGCAACATTCCGTCCATCATCTTGTGTGTTTTGCTTTAAAAGTGAAAGCGAGCATGGAGCGCTGAATGTAAGCAAAGCATGTTGTGCCTACAGTAAGAGAAACCTAATAAAGAAAATAGTGCTTACAGACTTAAGGACACGTGTAGTGTAACAACCGAAGTAAAAGGGCCAGTCGCCATGGGCGTTTACAGATGAAGACAAGGCAGTACTATGGAGGGGCTAACAAGCGTATTTACGAATCAGAAGCCAGCATTTATTAAGGAAAATGTCACAAGCCAATGACAAATATGGACGGAGAGTGGGCGGGGTTTCAATTCCATATTCTACTACAACAAGTCTCGCAGAGCAGCGCATGCGCGCTGACTCTATGCTCGACCTAAAAAGACATAGTTGTGGCTCATGCTCACTGTGATAAAACTTAGGAGGTCTGCCATGAACCAGGCTACTCTTCTTTACTGGAAACACAATGCAGGTGGAACAGCGCAACTTAGGCTCCAGTCACAGAAATGCAATCATATATTCACATTTGACATTATATTCATGGTGTGCCTTAACTTCATAAATGGGTGTGAATATTTAAACTTATTAATGAAATGTATTCACTGTGGAGACTAGCAAATTATACAAGTGTGCAGTAATGTTGAGTTACATATGTAAGCATGTATTTTATTCATGTTTTACACCTATACTTTAAGTTATGTTTGTATATATAAATTTGTTCTCTTTTATTCACGTTTCACATTCATTCTTCAATTTACACGTATGCATGCATAACCATGTGTTCGAAGTGTATATTAAATACTCTGTTAACCTGACTATAGGCCTCAATTGAAATACATTTTGCTTTAACAGCATGTTCTCATTTTCCTTGCAGGTGCATTATCATGATTCTAGCTAGTTAGAGAAAGTCTTATTGTTTGAATTAGACTGCTGATAAAAATTCCTGAAGGGAAGAACTTGACAGTAAACGTGGAGGATTAATGGTCGAAAGAGGCCTTCTGTTCATCATGTAACAGGATGAAGAGATGTTGAAGATTGAGAAACGCAGTGCTAGTTTGATGCGGTGCGAAATTGAAGCGGTGTTGCAGTTGCTTTTGAGTAATGATTTGATTGGTCCCTGGTGGTATGAAAGGTGATAAAGATGTTTCTGATTCTCCTGTTACTTTTAAATTGGTGTTCTCACAGTTGAATGGCGCAGAGATTTCTTTTAGACTTCGAGAGGGTCAGACCTCTTTGCTTGTCTTATTCTTCGAAGTGTGAAGCTTAATCCTAAACACTTAGTTCCTTTTTCCAAGACATCTACTGAAGTATAATCATGCTGACACCTGCTTCAATGCTTACGAATTAGAGACCCTTGATAGATGATCCTATATTTGCTCTTATTTAAGAAGAGAGAAGGGAAGTTTCTTTAAGGAACACCTGCTTACTTTAATCATTATCTTTATCTGCTTTATTGTCATGGCTATAACAATTTTGATCACATTCTATTGTTACTCAATTAACTAAGAGATTTTAGCTTATCTGCTGTATTACTGTATCTATTGAATTAACTTTTGGTTAGTATATATACTGGATTGATTGGCAATCCAAAAAGAACATTTTCACTATATTTGGCGATTCCTGGTCCTTATTATGGAGTCACTTCACAATGCTGAAATGTATTGTTGATGTCTTTTCCCTTTTAATGCATCACATCAACCGACAAAGGTTACTTTCAACCAATGGGGAAAAATCTTTAATGAGCTGACTAAGAGACCACGTTGTAATGTCCAGCGCTCTTTCACACATATTGATATTGCAATGACACCCAGGAAGACTGAATAGAAGCCATTGTGGCGAACATATGATATGGATTTAATTTAATGCACCAAAATTTGTGATTTCAGGTAGGAAGGGTGAGGTACATGGGGCAGCTTTCTGTTATCAAATGACCATTAACGATTTACATAATAACTCTCCTGTAAACTGCGAAAGCAGGCGTGTTTATTATCTTCTTAATGGTGCCTCACTCACAAAGTTTATGGAGGTTGCTTTCAGATTACAATTACCAGCCTTGCCTCCAACCTATACTACTCCATCCAGAAAGCCAGTAGTGCTGTTAGGTGAATGGAAAGTACCTCCGGCCCCTGCCCAGCTATGAAAATGCAAAGCTATTCATGTTCTAGGTTCAGCTTTGTGTGAGTTTGTTGTGCTCCCTGACAGCCTAGAGCTGTACCAGAAGAGACCTGGATGCCCTACACCTTGTGCATCATAGGAGAGCCTGGCGCTGACATATGTTGAACGTATATGCCATGCATATTCACAGCCAACAGCTACAGTCATGTTTTGAGTGATCACCCCCCACCCTCGTCCCTTGCACTATACCCAAGCCCACACAAAGCTCAGTCGAGCTCTAAGGGGGGTAGGAAAGTAAAACGTTTTGGCCAGGGTGAGAAGCCAGAGAATACACAGACCATGCTATCAGTCCTTACCCTATGTCTTGCAGCGAGAGAAGGGTTTTTGCTTCTGTATGAGTTTGTAGTATCTTGGAATCGGCAAAAGTGGGCATCTAGCAAGTCACATACAACATAGTTCAGCTAGTTATTTTGAATTATATAGCCAGCCAATATCATTTCAATAGCCTCTTGAGGAGTACTCTTAACAATTGTGCTTCAGTAGAGTCTAGCTTTCCTTTTGGGCCTTCTTTGCAACTCCTATACACTATAATACAAGTATCCACAGATCGGTAAACTTTAAAACCACGTTGAAAGGGTGTTTAGAGACCCATGAAAGTTTGAATGCATTCTCAAGTTTTTAAGGTGTCTTCAGTTATTCTGATGGCTCGGGTTAGACAGTGCAAAACAAGTGAGTAGAGATTTGTCACTGTTATGGCAATGGAAGCTTGTCGCTGTAAGGTCAAATAATCTGCCTGAGGGTATCAGAATGTCAGTGTGGACTGTCTTGTACGATTAAGGTGGTTCACGTTGAGCGCACATAAGGGCCAGTTATGTGCGAATGTGAGATACGGAATAAGACAGCCAGTGCTTTTCTGAAATTCACTGGGGCTTGAACTCTTTCTCTCGGCTATAAGTGACAGTTGATTTTGAAGTATTCTAAACATCTGCTTAGAAGAGAGGAGCTTCTTTTTTAAAGTTTTGCTGCACAGTGCTTGGCTGTGCTTCTGAAATCTATTGTATTTATTATAAATCTTAGAAGGAGCTTACATCCCAAACCCTTGCTTTCCTTACTTTTCATTGGTTCCTGTGCTTGCCACTTACTTTTCATCTGTTTCTATTGGCTGTAGTATACTGTTCCTGGTGTTCCTCATGTTTTCCTCATGGGCTTCTCTTATCAGTTTCTCGTCGACAAAGTACTGTTTCCATCTGCTTTAGGGGAACTATTGCCTTAAGGTTTTTCCTGCAACACACTTGTGATGCACTTGTCTTTTAAACAACTGAGTTTTATCTAAATAAATTTATAAAAATACATCTTTGTTTTTAATTGTTGATTACCATCTTTTTTTCCAAACTGTGTTCGTGTTATTAGGGGCTAGTCTTGTTTTGGGCTTTGTTTGGTAGAACTTGTGCTTGTTTTGGGCTTCGTTTCCTGGGGAGGTCATGCTTGCTTTTGGATTTCAGAGCAGGAATCACATAATATACAGTTCGGGGGCTTGACAATACAGTGTGCCTGATGAGCCCGTACCCAGTGTAGAAAGCAGTCGGAATCCTTCAGTGACTTG
Organism: Lissotriton helveticus; assembly: GCF_964261635.1. Lineage (NCBI taxonomy): Eukaryota > Metazoa > Chordata > Amphibia > Caudata > Salamandridae > Lissotriton > Lissotriton helveticus. Next base: position 1,910,491,632 of record NC_136061.1, on the reverse strand, counting down.
CGTGAATGGAAGTAGTACGCAGTTTCAGTTGGCTCAGGTTTGGATCACCTTCTCTTGGTGCAATTTCTTACTGGAGTGCCACCTGGCCTGTGCTTATTCATGAGCGAGTCACCTCCAGCTCCATTCTTGCTGATCCAACCTCTGTGATTCCCCACTTGTACTTCGGGTCTCTCAAATTCAATCTCTCTTACTCTGTATCACCGGTTGGTTGAGGTCTTCAGTGCACGCAGAACGTTCTCCATGGCTCCCTGCTAGGCAGGTATTTCTACTCCTCAGCACAGGGTATCTCAGTCCGCTTCGGGTCTGCAACATTGGCCTGTGTCACAACAAATGATGTGAGTATATCTTGTTTGCTGATTTTATTTCTCCTTCCCCTGCTATCTTTGTTGCCTTCTTTGCTGTTGCACGCTGGTAGTCCCGGTGGGGAGGCGTGTGCACAATCTTCTCATAAGGCATGTGGTGTGCATGTCTCACATCACTCATAGTGATGCATAAGTCGTGTGGAGGACAGGATTTGCAGCACACATTAGACTAGAGCAGGGCGCTACTGCAGGCCATTTTGTGCATCGCTCTTTGTATCACTCAAGAGGCAGCCAATTAAATCCAGGAGGCTCACAGAAAATAGCGTTGTGTATAATGTCCGGGTGATACTTGTGATCTCTCGTGCTGGGTGCTGTCTTATCACAATTCTATTCAGAGCTCTTTTAGGAAGTGTAAACGTTTTGGTAAGGGTTGGGCCTTTACTGAGCTTTTTAATATGCTTGCTTTGGTGTGGTCCTCCTGGGTATTTAGAAGGATCTCCAGTGGTGTTCATTTGCAAAGAAACTATAAATTGAGAGTGAAGTGCTATGCCCCTAAAGGGATGTATGACATTACAACGCATGCTTTTACATCGCATGCTTTTACATCGTAGTTTTTACAACGCATACCATTACAACGCATAGCGCTTTTGGGTGCTGGATAGTGAATAGTTTAATTTATTATTCCAACTCCAGTCCACGTGGACACTAGGGAAGGTGTTGGATAGTAAATTAAACCTATTCCCTATCCTAGAGCGCCCCCCAGCGCAATGCGATGTAAAAGCACTGCGTGGTAAAAGTTGCGTTGTAAAGGATGTTTATCCCCCTAAAGCAGCCCTCAGGTGGTGTCTTTGTTATATTTCCTTAGAGCTGTGAAGCGGTGAGCAGAATGAAGGCGCACATTTTTCCTTGTTCTATTTCTCATCGCGGGGTAAGAAACCAAGGACTTTATATAGGATTACCAGACAGCAAAGACCTGCTGAGTAGGGCATAATTGCGAAACATTTCCTTAGATATGTGCAAATAGTACCAACCACAGGTTGCCAGCTATCGTAATCATGTATCTTTGCTCAAATAATGTCTTTATACATTGCAGCATTATAGAGGGCTCCGCTGCGTCGACGCGCTAATGCATTACTTCTATTTGCTTCCATTTTTGTCTGCAGAATGTGCGCTAAAGGCTGGGTGTTCATGTTAATTTTGTTATTGGGATGTGTTTCTGCCTTCCATTGAGATCTGTTTGTTCACTTATTTGTTGCTATTTCATTTGACATTTCTTTTGTAACGGTAAAATTGTCCAGTTTGCTTGTTTACTTTGCGTGCTTGGAGAAAACAGGCTTTACAAATGCAGAGTGATGTTCTCGAATGCCTACTGTGGTTTCAGAATTAACTAAAATCTCAGACTTTAATTCAGCAGAGATAGGTGTTCATCTCCACTCTCACCTTAAGTCCTTTCTTTGCTTACATGATTGTTCGATTGCTAGGTTTTGCAGGGATCTCACAAATGAGGGGAGCTTCATTATGTGGGAATGATCTAGTCTCCCACTTTCTTGCACAGTTTATCATTTTGGCAGAGGACGGCTTGCAGCAGCATAAGAGAGGATCATTTTCCTGCTGTGACTTTGTTAAAAGGTAATGAAAGAGCCTAAACCTGTGCTTTCTTTCTTTATTTTTTACCTCTTTTTTTTTTTAACCCCTTCAGCGCTCATGACAAGGTCAGCTCGTCATGGGCGTTACCTGCGCTGCGCGCATGACGAGCTGACCTTGTCACGTAACACGGGATTTTTGAAATCGCAGCGCGCAGCGGGAAAACCGCTAGCGCGCATGCGGCTAAAGACAAAAAAAGACATTACAGAAAGGAAAAATAAAGCTCAGGTGTGCACATTATATTCCAACACATGAGGCATTGTGGCAAAGTACAAAATCGATTACACCAACATTTAATGTAGGGAGTTTGGAGAGTCCTGTGCCTCTGGCACAAGTATCGGCGTGGGTGGTTCACAAATTCCCCCTCTATGACTATTCTAAGAGTTCCATATCTTGCCCCACTTCCTTGGGCAGCCCCTGGCTACATAAACGTCTCTTTCTCTAATCATTCACCAGTCAAGGTCCTGCGCCCATTTGGTGACTCGAGGCGGCTGACTGGCTCCCCAGTGCTGCGCTATGTTCCGTTTAGCCACCATATATGCCAAGGTCACCCACTGCTTCTGGTATGCATTCAATTCTGTAGGCTCCCACACATTCAACAGACACCTCCGGGCCTCCGGCCACAGCTCCACACCCAAGGCTCCCCCCAGCTCATCATGGACCTTTATCTAATACAATTGTATCTCGACAAAGTGCCAGAGAATATGCACGAGGGTGCCGACCTCTCCGTATTTCCTCCTACATTCTCCGCTTACTGCTCTTCCCATTCGTACCAAACGGGGTCCAGTAATATAGGATCTGTGAAGTATTTTCAGTTGCACCAGTCGATGCCGCATCTGGATGGCAATCACCCTGGGGGAGGAGACCGCTTCCGCCCAATCCTCATCATCTAGTTCTAACCCATCTGCACTCCATTGTGTTCTGAGCCGCACCAGTGGGTTCTCCATGTTATTAATCAGTTTCCTGTTGGGGGGCGTGGCCAAGCACGCGATGTGAAGAGACGTGCTTCGTCTGAGCTCCGAGTGAAGCTCCCCAAACACGGGCCAATTATCCGGTATTTCCCGACAGCACCGGGCCCAAACTCAGACCGAGTGTGCCCGGATACCAGACCCACCTCCGGAGCGATTTCCAGGCGGATCGGACCGCCTGACCCTCCAGCCGGCAGCGACCCTCACAGCTAGCCGCCCAATGTGCACTTCCGGCCGGCGGCCCTGACTAACTGAGGCCGGGGATCCGACCTTGCGGAGTAGGCCGCGAATCGAGTGGCCTGCAGCGCGCGGTCCGGCGCAGAGTCGGGACCGCGTCCTACACCTTGGATCCTCAACGGCGGAGATACACTGCGGGGACCTCGACCACCAGCGGGAGGTCCGCAGCCTGGACTCACGAAGGCCACGAGATCGGCCCGCCTTGCCTACCGCTGCTGGGACCACCCTGCCGGGCTCCATGATTGCCAGGGGGTGAGTACACGAGACTGCCTAGAGACCCGCATTGGCGACGACGACCCAGGGCCCCCCCGGCCCAGAGCCTATGCTATCCGACACAGCCCCCTGGACACCCCCTGGCCTACCTGACGCCCAGCCATAGGCCCGGCCCAGGAAAAGGACCTGCGACGCGCTGCCATACACCCCCGGCGCCCTGCCCACACGAGGACCCCAGGCGCTACGAACCCCTACACCGCGACGGCCCATGGCGGACTGAATCGCCGGCGCTGAGCCACGCATCCCGGCTGGACGGACATTGGTGGCCCACCGAGCTGGGCCGACACGAAACCCACATAGACACTGCCACCCCTGGCCACGGCAGACTGCCGCCGGTGATAACACGGCCTCATCTCCTGGGCCCCCGCACATGCCCGCCGCACGGAAGGAGTCGCGGAGCACCACCGGGCCCATCTAGCACAGAGGAACCGGGACTACGCCACGTGCGCGATGAGGCTGCACCACGTCGGCCCTCGCAGGCAGTCGACCTAGCGCTGAGAGAATCTCCCGGCCAGGTGCAGAAGCGCAGATTTCCCGACTTGCACCCCCCTCACCTCTACCGAGTGTGGGCCAGATAACGTGGATCCCCATGTGGCACTAGATAGCGCCTGACATCGACCGACGGAGTGCTTCTTCCCGGGCCCAGTGGACGGACTCACTGAGAGGGACCTGTCGTACCGGCCCGTCGAGCTGCCACGAGGCGCAGACAAGTGGCCACCAACAGTCAGGTTCAGCACGGCACTGACCGCCTCGCCTGAGAGTTCTTATACCAGCAGCTACACGGTCATTTCGTCCTCCTCAGTCGGCTGTGTAACACGAAACCCTGGGACCCTGCGGTGAGGCGGTCCTCCTCCTCCCACCTACAGCCACACGCCATTCACCACGAGTGCGACGAAGGCCCTGACCGGGAGACTAACGCGCAACGGCCCCTCCGACACGCACTACGAGAACGTACCCACCCACTTGGCAGACCGCACAGGCCTCCCACATGTCCGGGGGGACCAGGGCAAAGACTGGCACGGGAGGGTCATCAAACAAGGGGAAAATGGCGAAACATATGGAGTCGGACCAGACTACATCCAAACTAGACACTATGCTGGCAGCCATGGAACGCCTGGAGGAATCCATGCAGCTGACCCGTACGTCGCTGGAAAACAGAATCGACAAAGTGGCCGTGGACCTGACACTCCTCCGGACCGACCACAAGAAACTGGCCGACCGCACCACGACCCTGGAGCACGCGATGGCGGAGGCCACACCTAAACTGGTACAGACGGACAAACACGTCCAGGACCTACTCAACCGGGTGGAGTTCCTTGAGGATAGAGCAGAGGACGCGGAAGGACGGGCCAGAAGGAACAACGTGCGCATAGTGGGCCTGCCGGAACGATGGGAACGGAGGGAGACGGCGGAACATATGGAGACCTGGCTCAGGGAACTACTACCATCAGGCACGCTGTCGCCGCACTTTGTGGTAGAACGGGCGCACAGAGTTCCTTCTCGCCCTCCCCCGGAGGGCTCCAACCCGAGGCCGATGCTCATGCGAGTGCTGAACTACCGCGACCGAGATGCCATCCTCCGCGAAACGCGGAAATTGTCGGACATTCAAGTGGACAATGCCAGGGTGATGTTCTTCCCCGATTACACCATCCAAGTTCAGAGGCGACGCCAATCCTTCCACGTGGTGAAGCAACGGCTTAGACGATTGACTCTCAAATACTCATTGTTGTTTCCGGCACGCCTCAGAGTGGTGGCGCAAGACAGGACCCACTTTTTTGACACCCCAGAGGCGGCCATGGCGTGGTTGGATTCGGGGGTAGACACGAACCCTGGGCCTGTGCCGAGGGAACAGCGCCGGAATCGAGGCGCACGCAGACGGAGACAACGACACACCTCGAGGGCCGAGTCACCGACCATGGCAGTGGAGATCGGCCCGACCCCGGAGCAAATCCAAATTGAACAACAGGAAGCCGTCCGCATAACTGCTGAGATTAGCGGGTCACAATCGCCTATCCTGCTTTCCAACACTAGCCCACGCTCGCGCGGGAGCGAAGACGACGACTACTTGTTCGGTCTACCAGACGGCTCAAATCCATAGGGTCTACCTGACGTCACGCCCCAAACATCTGACTTGATATCATGAACAATCCTCCCCCACCCAGCCCTGGGTGGACCGACGTGTCTTACGTTTTGGAACAGTCAGCACACCCGCAGGGATGGATCGATCAAGGGCCCACATTGACATTCCTGGAGGCCCTGGCAACCATGATCACCGTCTTCTGTGGGGCCTGTACTTTGCTGCCAAACACCACCCCCTCCCCCCCCCCCGTTCACTGGACTGCAGCGGAGCTGCCGTGGCGCCGGGAGGGGAGCCGGGGTTATCCTAACAGAGTGCCACCGGGACCATGACTTTAAGGGGGTGGACGGACCCCTAGAGGTGAGTGCCCCTCCCCCCCCGGGGGACTAACAGAGGCGCTCCAGCCTTGGGATCGAATGTCCGGGTCCAGTGACACTGGGTACCGGTCCTGGCCACGAACACTATCACTGATTCCTGGCGTCCTTATGGCCCTCTGCCCGTGGCAAGGGAGCCGCTGCGGCTCTTCGGACATAACGAACTACCTTGTTTAACTCAAGTGCTGTATTTAGTCATCCCCCCATTGACCTTACGGATTGATTGAGCTCGTTAGAGCGTTTGGGCGGCGACTTGTTTTTGTTGTTGCCCTTTTGGTATTATGTTTATGTTCATGTTATGCCTTCTGAGACTAGTGTTGGTACTGTCCTGCTATTGCGTGCATCCTTGGGTTCCGGGGCGGGGCGGTGGGGTGACACTGCTCATTGTTTGCTGCTGCTGCGCGGGTGCGGGTGGGGGCCTGGGGGGGGGGGGATGGGTGCGTGACCGTGATCAGCACTGTGATGGCTACGTTTAACTTTTGTACCTGGAATGTCCGGGGCATGCACACACCCTCACGCAGATACCAGGTATATTCCTACCTTAAAAGGCACCAGATTCAGATTGCACTGCTCCAAGAGACACACCTAGTTGCCACAGAGGTAGCCACACTTCGCCGTAAGTGGAGGGGTCAGATATTTGCCACAACCTTCTCGGCATTTGCGAGAGGGACCTTGATCTGGGTCCGGCCCGGGGTTCCGTTTGCACTAACACACACCAATATTGACACTGAGGGACGCTACGTCTTCATACAGGGCAGACTTGACGGGCAGCAGGTAGTCATAGCCTCCATTTACGCTCCTAATGTGGAACAGGGAAAATTTTTCACACGACTGTCGGCGACGATAGCGTCATGGCCGGACGTACCCTTGATAATGGGCGGGGATTACAACTGCGTGCTAGACGCTTCCCTTGATCGCTCGTCCCTCCCGGTAGCGATCGCCCCGGTACAGGCGACGTCCAGGGCCCTCCTTGACTGGGCGACACAATGGAACTTACAGGACGCGTGGCGCGTCAGGAACCCCACCGCCCGGGTATACTCCTACTACTCGGGAGCCCATTCCCTACATGTCAGGTTGGACAGATTCATGCTGTCCCGTGACCTGCTCCCCTCTGTGTCTGACACTGACTACCTAGGCCGGACACACTCCGACCATAACCCGCACACGCTAGTATATGGATGGAAACGCCCACGTCCGCCCGTACCAACGTGGCGCCTGCAACCGGATCTCCTACTTGACACTCCATTCCGAGAGGAAATCTCCGGGAAGATCTTACAGTACTTCGAGGACAATATTGGCTCGACCTCCTCCCCGAGAACCGAGTGGGACGCCTTTAAAGCGGTGACCCGGGGTAGCTGCCTCGGTGTCCAAGCAGGCTTGCGTCGGCAAGTGGAGAAAGATCTGCTGCGGGCGGAAGAGGCTCTGTTGGATAAAGAACGGGAAACAGTGGGGGGAGATAATGCCCAACTCATCTCGGCCAGGGCGGACCACGCTGCTTTGCTGGAGCGCCTAAAGAACATCAACTTCGCTGCACATTCCGCACGCACCCACAATACAGGCGACAAACCTGGCAGGCTACTGTCATGGTTGGTACGACAGGACACGCACTCTGCATCGATCCTATCCATCCGTACACCCCAGGGCGTTGAGGTCTATACCCAGACACAGATCCATGATGCGTTCACGTCGCATTACAAATCCCTGTACAGCTCGCGGCTACGGGCCACGGTGGTGGAGATCACAGACTATCTGGTGTCTTTACAGCTCCCGACTGCTACCGCTGCCCAACAGGCCGAACTAGGAGCAGCGCTTACTGGTGAGGAGTTGCGTGAGGTGATTTTCTCCCTCTCCAATTGCAAAGCGCCGGGCCCGGACGGGCTCCCGGCGGAGTTTTACAAGGCCTACTCCCTGGTATTAATACCGGAACTGCTGAAAATGTATGGGGCAGCACTGGAAGACGCTGAACTCCCGGCGTCCCTGAACGAGGCCAACGTGGTCTCCCTGCTGAAACCGGGTAGAGAAGCGAGCGACCTCGGCTCCTACAGGCCGTTGGCGCTCCTCAATACCGATTACAAAATTCTTGCAGCGGCCTTGGCCCGGAGACTAGCGCCACTGGTCCCCACTCTGGTACACTCTGATCAGAATGGCTTCGTACCCACACGGAGCACGTCCTACAATTTACGCCGTTTTTTCAGAATCCAACGTTATGCGACCCTAGCCTGGCCTCGCTCGGGGTGCATCGTACTTGATTTGGAAAAGGCGTTCGACTCGGTGGAGTGGCCATACCTCCTCCGAGTCCTCGAGAAATACGAACTGGGGGACGCTTATGTACAGATGGTGGGACTCCTCTACCAGGCCCCAGAGGTCCGGGTCCGGACTGGCCGGTTGTTCTCGGACAGGATCCGCATCGGGAGAGGTACCAGGCAGGGCTGCCCCCTCTCCCCCATATTATTCGCCTTAGCGATGGAGCCGCTGGCCGAGAAGCTCCGCAACTCCGGAGACGCCTGGGGCATACCGCTGGCGGATGGCACCCACTCGGTGTCTCTATATGCCGACGATTTGTTACTATATGTCAGAGATCTCACACAAATACCAGCGGAAATCACGGACATATTTCGGTTATTTGGCGACATATCGGGGCTCCGTGTCAACTGGGCCAAATCGGGGACCTATGCGTTCGGTAGCGAGACGCCGCAGTGTGATGTGCTCATGATGGGGGAGACGCTCCGATGGCACCCGACGGTATTTCGGTACCTTGGGATATTCATAAACCGGGACCCCGTAGACCTCCTGGAGGGGAATCTAATAAGAGCCATTTCCTCACTTACGGCCCAGGTCACATTCTGGAATTCCCTCCCGCTCAATGTGCCCGCCAGAGTGGCGCTAACCAAGATGATAATGCTTCCCCGGCTTCTCTATTACTACACCAATCTGCCAGTGTATGTGCCGGCGCGCATCTTTAGAGAACTGGACTCCCTCACCAGACGCCTCATCTGGAATAAGGGGAGGCCCCGGGTAGCGCTAAAGACTCTGTTTGCACCCACGGACGCTGGAGGCCTAGCGGTTCCCAATCAGGAACTCTATTACTTGGCAGCACAACTACAGTGGGTTGCCTACTGGCTGAGCGGCAAGAACTTAGTGGACACAGCCACGGCCGATACCATCCTATCTCCCGTACAGGCGCTCGCCCTCTTCCACCCGTTGGCGCGGGGCCGCCCCCCCACGCAGGTCCTTGTAGCAGTGGCGAAGCGGTGCCTCGTGCGGAGCCTTCGGCTCACCAAACAAACGGTGCCCTATGCCCCGAACCTGCCTCTGCTGGGGACGCCCCTGGGTGCAGGCACGCTGTCCTCGGCCGAACTACGCAGCTGGACTGCGGTGGACTTGGACGACCTGGGCGGCCTGTACAGCGACGGGGAGCTGTTACCCTTCGAGACCTTGGCCACGGACACAGAGCTGCCGGTGGGGCAATTTCTGACACACGCCAGACTCCTACGTGAGTTGACAAAGGCGTGGGGTGACCTCAGTCACGAGCCGTCCACACACCTACTCATCCAATACCTGCACGTGATGGGAGATGGTTCACACCTTGTACATTGGCTTGCGCAGGCCTTACACAGCCACACGCAATTTTCCTCTCGGAGATTGAGGGACAAGTGGATGGCCGACCGTGGCACGGACTGGACAGACAACCAGTGGAATGCTATTCTGGCGGGCTCCAGGGTCGTCCCCCGCAATGCGCGATTCAAGATTATACAGTATTACATCATCCACCGGGCATATCTATCTCCAGACAAACTGAATCGTTACTTCGGACTCACTTCCTCGGCGTGTCCCAGATGCGGCCTCCAAGACTCGGACCTCCTGCATGCACTCTGGAGCTGCGCTCATCTTGCCTTGTACTGGTCTGCGGTCGCGGACATGCTGACGGCGGCCACGGGCGAAACTCTTCCCAAGACTTGGGAAGTGTGCCTCTTGGGACTCTACAGGAGGACCAAACAGACCAAGATGCGGGCGCGCTTTTGGGATTTAGGCCTAATCACGGCCAAGCGTCTTATCACACGACGCTGGAAGAGTGCCGACCCACCGCGCCCTACGGACTGGCGCCGCTCTTTTGCCACCTGGGCCTGTGCGGAGAGTGTGTCACTTCACAGGGAGGAAACCGCTGGACTCCGGAAATACCCGATCGCCCAAGACTGGGACGCTGCCCTGATTGCGTATCACCACGCATGCACACAAGCCGAAATAGAGTGCCGTCCCGTTGCGACATAGGGAGGGCTCCATCGACTGCTGTCCGCACCTGACACGGGCTCCGCCGCCCCTTTCCTTCTCCCCTCCTCCCCTTTGCCCCCCCCTTGTCTTCCCCCCCGCTCCGCGCGCCCCCTCCCCCCCCCCCCCGGTGGCCAAGACCGTGTGTGGCGGAGACATCCCCTGCCGCATTTACCCTCCTGCTGCTTGTGCCCCCCCCCCTTCTTGCCTCGCAGCCGCGGCGACGCCGCTTCCTCACTTGTCCCCGCCCCTGCATGGCCCATATCGGATGCACCACACACAGTTAGGATCCTGGGTACAATACCACACACACGAATACTAGTCCAACAGTTTTTTGGAATGTTTTTCCCTTCCCCCTGTATTAGACTTCCCAGTTCACTCTTTGGTTGACACAGAGGCCGATTATACTGTACCCCTAATCATGCCCGACCACACCTCCTCGTCTATATATCACATGGAGCTGCTTCGATACGTTCGGGACTGGGGAGCGGATACCCAGCGACCCATGGGAAGGTATATTGTTGCCTCTATCCTCTGCTGCATTGTACAGGGAACTCAATTTCATGCACTGACTGTGGACTTTTCTTTTTCTTTTTAACACGCTGGGCCCTTTCTGCAGTGCTGCGAACTGCGGGCACTGCACCATGAGTCACTCCCTGGCACAGTCACTTATGTACCATTGCATTTCTACCAGCAACTGTTTATTTTCACTAATGTATAACTGCTGTGTTAACATGTGCAATCTGCTAGGTACTGTTTGTGGCAATAACCCGATGTTCTGACACTGTATGTATACTTACTGGCTTATCTGTGAATTTAAATAAAGTTTGGGACCATTGGTCTTAAAAAAAAAAAAAAAAATTAATCAGTTTCCTGTTTATCAGGGAAATGAGGAAGAAGCCCATCCAGTACTCGGTCCTCCAGGGGCGATGACTCCGGGAGCACTGCAGCCCTGGGAACGTGAGTGGTCAGGGCATGTCTCACTTGTCTATATCGGCAATATTCATTATCGTGAAAACTATATTGTCTTTTGAGAGACTCAAAGGTGAGCACTGTATCTTTCCCCCATACATCTTTTATTTGAGCTATTCTAATAAGGTCCCATCTATCGAACCCCTTCGACTTCCACAGGCTACCCAGCTGCTTAGAGTTCAGGAGGGGAGTGGCTAGCGTCAATTTGCCTTCCCACCCCAGACCTCTATTAGCTGCGTGCCAGAAACCTCCGAGGCCTGGAATACACCCCCCGGAACTTGACCCCGATCCATGGCATAGCCTGGATCTCCAGGGAGTCCATAAATAATATGGTTCACTGCGGCCAATTGCGAGGCCCATTAGTACTTTCTCAGATCTGGGATCCCGATTCCGCCGTAGTACCACGCTATGCGCGCCCTACCATCCCACAGGAGCTGTCTCTGGAGAGTCATTATCTCTCGGAAATATGCTGCCGGGACTGGGTCCATCGAATTCTGTAAAACATACAAAAACCGAGGCAAAGCCATCATCTTGAAGAGCGTAGCTCTCCCAAGTATAGGAGAGCGGGTCTTCCAGCGCTCCACGTTCCTCTTACACCTACTCAATGGGGAAGCTGAGGTATTAACATATCGTAACTGCGGATCGAGCGAGATAAAGATACCTAAGTATTTGAATCCAATTGTCTCAATATTAATAGGGCACGTCTCCGGCACCCTCGGGGGGTCGCCCACCAAAACATATAGCACCGACTTTGCCCAGTTTATTGCCAGACCAGAGAATCTGCCATAAATGGCCAGCATGTCTAGAAAATTGCTAAAGGAGTCTCTATGGTTCGTGAGATACAGCAAGACATCATCCGCATAAAGTGAAATCTTGTCCTCCCAGCCAGGTGACCATCGTAAGCCCAGAATCGATCTGTCCCATCTGACCCAGGCTGCCAGGGGCTCCATCGCAAGTGCAAAAAGCAGTGGAGACAACGGACATCCCTGCCTTGTACCTCTACCTAAAGAAAAGTCTGCAGACTTGCAGTTATTGACCACCACCCTAGCTAGGGGCTTAGCATATAATAAGCAAACCCAATCAATAAACTCTTTACCAAGGCCCAACTTTACCAACACCGCAAACAAGTATTGCCACTCCACTCTATCGAAGGCCATTGTGGCGTCTAAAGATACCAACACTGCCGGCTCGTGGATCCTCGAGGCGCCGCCAAGGACGCCATGCAGCCTATGCAAGTTCAACGCAGCGTTGCAACGAGGCATGAAACCGGACTGATCCGGGTGCACAAGGGAGGAGATCACCTTAACCAGTCTAGTGGATAGGATTTTCGCTAGGATTTTAGGCTCTGCGTTAAGGAGCGATATAGGTCTGTAAGATGGGCATTGTGTCTTGGGTTTACCAGTCTAATGGATGACCATAATGTTGGCCACACATTGGTCATATGGGAGCTCACCCTTCTCCTTGCTTTCCAAAAACATGGCCTTGACGTGTGGGGCCAGTGTGGCAGCATTCAGTTTGTATAACTCTATCGGTATCCCGTTTGGGCCTGTCGCTTTACCGGACTTTAACTGTCTGATCGCTTGCGCAACTTAGTCGCCAGAAAACGCGGAGTCAAGATAGTTCCTGTCTTCCTCTGACAAACTCGGCATTACAATATCCCTGATCATCTCACTGTTGTCAGCCTCCGTAAAACCATTCCCGGTCGAGTAGACTTTCTTATAGTATTCCGAGAACTCATCCGCCACCGCCTGGGGTTCTATGATCTTACTTGACTCCCGCCCTTCCAGTTCGGGTACTAGTCTGGACGCCCTCTCTCCATGTTCAAGCCATGCAATCAGTTTTCCGGCTTTGTCACCGTGTTCATAGATACGACTCGGGGCGGCATTGTTATGGGCCACCGCTCTATCCCTCACAAGATCTTTATACTCTTCCTGTCGGAGTTTTAGCAAATGGAGCCCTTCAGGGGTGGGCAACCCCGCCACCCTCCCCTCTAAGAGTATGACCTCTGTCTCCTTCTGGGCCACAGCTACTTGCCGTTTCTTCTTCTTATCTGACACTAAGGACAAGACCTCACCTCTCGCCACCGTTTTATACGCCTCCCAGAGGGATTGTGCCGAGTCGACAGATCCCACATTTTCTTGGAAATAACGGTCCGACATCTGCAGCACCCCTTTTTTAATGGCCGGGTCTTTCAGTTGCCAAACGCTAATGGGAGCTATCCTCCCAACTTCTGGAAGGTCTAGGGCTAGCTGCACCCATAGCGGGGAGTGGTCAGAAATGCCCCTCCCAAGAAACTTCACCTCCTGGATCATGGTCGCCAGCGCCGCAGGCAATAAGATATGATCTATCCTAGATAAACTACCCTGTCCTGCTGAGATGTGGGTGTAATGTACCAGTGTGGGGTAGCGTAGTCGCCAACTATCATTCAGTCCCAGCATGTCTAAAAACTCTGGAAGCCACCTCTGTGTCGGTCTGAGCACACGGGGGGGGGGGGGGGCTACGGTCCATCTCCCCGTCCAGAACCGCATTGAAGTCACCACCTAATACAATCCTCCCCAGGGGCAATGTGAGAAAGACCGCCGTCAAATCTCGAAAGGTCTCGGTCTGAAGGCCCGGTGGCACATAGATAGATAAAAAGGTGACAGTCTTACCCCCAATCAGCCCCTTGACTCCCGCGTATCTGCCCCTTTGATTCACCGAGGTGGCCTACACCGACAGAGGGAAGGAGTTTTTGATCAGGACCCGACTCCACGGGAGCCGGTGGTGAACCCCGCATGCACCACCAACTTGTACCCCCCTCTATGAAGGGTCATGCAGCTATTGCCAACTAGGTGCGTCTCTTGCAGCAATACCACATCTGGGGAATGTCGCTTGACAAGCTGACTGACCATCCCCCTCTTGATCTTGTCTCCCAGACCATTCACATTCCAGCTCAGAACTCTCATCCCTGAATCTCTACTACTCTGCCGCATTCAACCCACGCGTTAAACATCTCGCTATATTGATGGCACCTGAGGCAATAAGGAAAGAAATAAAAAAAGAAAAAAAAGAAAAACAAAAAAATAAACCACAATCGCACCACAACAAATACAACAATACTCCACTTTCCCCACACCCCTCCCTGCACCCCTGCTCACGGCATTTGCCATTCCCCAACTCGCAGTGTTCCTGTTGCCCCATACTCTAACTAACCGACTATCTAAACGTAGATCTGAGGAGGAATTCAACGCTCCCTGTCCCCATCCTGCCACCCAGGATATAAACTCCGGCATTGAATCTCCGTCTAGGAAAACATGTGCATGATAATGTCTCGTATCCGCCCCCCCCGTAAGAGCCCACACCACAGACCGTAATATTGTTTTATCATTCCTGCTCTGGAGGGCCCCTTCCATCCTCGTCGCTCCGTCTCTGAGGCTCCTCCCGGGAAGGAAGACCATCAACCCAGTCCGAGGCAATTTCAGGATTGTCAAAGAACCAGACCTTTCCCTGAGTCTCGACTCGCAGCTTAGCAGGGAACATCATGGCATACTTATATCCTTTATCTCTGAGTCGCTGCTTGACTCCAAGGAAGCTTTGCAGCGGTTTCAGAACCTTCTGGGTGAAGTCTGGACAGAAATTGAGGGTGGAGTTTTCATATTTCAAAGGGCCTCCCGATCTAGAGGCTTGCAGGATAGCGTCTCTGTCCCTGAAGTTGAGGACCCTTGCAATCACTGGTCAAGGAGGGGCCCCTGGATGTGGCCTTCCTCCCGGTATTCTGTGTGCTCGCTCTATCGTAAAGAAGTTGCCCAGCCCCTTAGGTTTCAGATGATTGAGTATAATGTCCTCCACAAACAGGTCAGGAGCCTGACCCTCAGCATTCTCCGGGACACCAGTAATACGTACATTGTTTCTTCGGGCCCTCCCTTCATACTCGTCCAGCTGGCGGCTCGCCATTTCACTAGAGGCTCTAAGATCTCGAACCTCCCGCTGCAACTGCGCCACATCATCCGTTAAGCTCGCCGTCTTAACATCTAGCGACTTCACCTTCTAACTCGTTTTGGTGAGGTCAGCTCGGATCAAATTGACCTCTATGGTCACTGTGTCCAGCTTGTGTTCGAGCGACTCCATCTTTTGTCCGAGAGATGTTTTAACCCCATCTATGGCGGTCATCACATCTTGTAGCGTGGGCTCAGATGCAGGACAGGAGGCCTCCGCACCCCTGTCCTGTGTTCGCCCAGACCCAGTAGGCGAGACCCTGGGCTGCGTATACCGATCCAATTTGTTGGCTTGTACATACCGGGACCCCCGGTGGATTTGGATTGCTGCTTCTCCGCCTCAGGTTTAGCCGCCATCTTGATTCTAGGCTCAGGGCCGGTACCCAGTCTCTCAAACTTGCCACAGCGGCAACAGAGGTTGACTCAGACTGCCGGCAACACTCTCAGCCCCTATCCAGGCCAGTCGTAACATCCGCTGCCAATGGTGTAGCCAGATGACTGGGGGGCCGGCCAGACCAATGCCAGTATTTGCACCCACCCACCAACACTCCGACAGCCTCTCCGCCCGACAGTCGGCTCTCAGAACAGTTCGCAGCCACCACCTCTCGGAGTGCAATCGTTATCCAACACCTTCGTGTGGGCCCATCAAGACAATACCTCAATCCGCCCAATCTCCCTGTGCTACTCAAGGTCGTCAACACGACTTGGGAATGCGCTATGATCTTTGATCCAAGACAACAACAACGTCTTCTGAGTCCACTTCTGGCTTTTGGTCGCCTTCCCCATAGGCTATTCTCTTCCGACCGTCACTCAGTCCTGATGCTGCAAACTGCTAGCAGTGCCCTTCCCCTTTACAATTCCCAGCCAGTATATCTTCCCAAGTGTCTTTTGGGGGTTTATACGCTCTCCCCGGTCCTGGCTGCATGCACCTGAAATGATTCCCTTGGACCACTCCTGGTCCGAATCAGCGAGTTTCCGGGTGACCTCAGGGCCCGGCTGCTCCGTCCATCGAGCCGATGCACCACATCCGAGGTTATTGATGGGGGGGGGGAAAGCCCGCCGCACAAGGCCGCATCCAGGAGCACTCGGGTCTCTCTCCCAGCCCTCCAGAACAGGGGACTCACGCTGCGGCCAGCTGCACCCCCACCTGGTCTCCATCGGGTGCGTCGAAATTGCCGCGCTGCTGCTGGGCAAAGACGTCTGTTGTGGGCCAAACAGGGCTCCCCCCTCATCAGGCGGGTGATAGGTGAGCATGGGGGGGGGGCCCCAACACAAGGGGCAAACGCAACTTTCGGCAGATGTGGGGCCAGACAGGCAACTTACGGTTACCGGCCCCGCTGTTGATCAACTCTGGCCGGGGTCACAGCCAACTCAAGACCCCGGCCTCCACAAGCCGTAGGCCCCAAACTCGCCGGCGTTCTATCTCGGCGTCCCGGCGGCGGAATCAGCCGCGGGTCGCAGCAGTCAACGTCACCTCCCTTCCGCCACAAATTACAGTGTTCCGGTGACAGGATTTGATGCAGGATATCACCGGTGGCGGCGGGGGTCTCGGGAGCCCCGGGCTCACGCGGCCATCTTAGGCTCGCGCGAAGCTCCGCTACTGTGCTTTCATTTTTAATGGAAAACCTGCCTTTGCTTCAGAAATGAAAAACTGCATTTGAAAAGTGACACGCAGATTTCTGTGCCACAAAGTGAAAACAGGAGCTCTGAAATTCACAGACTTTAGCCAGACACTTTCATTTAGCAATTTATGTAACCCATGTGCAAGTAATTCATAGTTTGATGTAAATGTGTTTAGTTAGATGTTGTTCTCGCTATGAAAATGTGATTCTAACTTGTGAAAGTGTTAAACTGTGCATTAGTAGAAATAACTTGTATTTGAATTAGCGCAACATTTTAAAACGTAGAAGCATAACCAGCTCGTAATTCAGCTCTTCTCTCAGAGTTTCTGTCCAACAGAACCAGCTCATAATTCAGCTCTTCTCTCAGAGTTTCTGTCCACCTTCAAGATAGGCAAAGGAATCTTTTTCTCTCTGTATGAAGAGCACAGTGGCGTAATATACAGCTATGACCTTGGTCTGAGCTTTATCTCTGTAGTTGCTGGAAATGTTGAACAAACCTCATTTAATTCTTTGCTTTAGTGAGAACAGAAAAACACGTATTTTAAAAGTGCATTACCAAGTTTAATGTTTCTTGCTTGATTAAAAAAGGTTCTTGTGCAGCTCATGTTATGTGTGTAGTTAGAAATAAAATGTTCTTTAAATAAAAAAAAAAGAAGTTTAGTAGATGAAATTGTAGTAATTAAGATGCAGAATGTACAGTGGGAAGGATCTTTGCCTGTCTGAGAGATGGAGTATGAATCTGCCGACGGATGGAGGCATCCTTTTGGAGAATGCTGGATTACAGTTGGAGGAAGAGAAAGTCACGCCACATGCTTTGTAACATTATTATTTGATAAACGTGTTCCTAATTAGGAGTTTCAAAGAGAGGAGAGAGACGCTTTCCAAAACACAGGCAGGAAGGCTTTTGGAGCCCTTAGAGAGAGACAGACAGAGAGAGATTTAGAGACGCGAGGCTGCAGAGGAGTTTCAGACTCCGACGCAGAAATGAAGGGAAGAGAGCAGAAGTGATTTGCAGATGCCGTGAAGGAGAGGGCAGACCTTTAATGGAGAGCAGAATGTAGGCAGACGTAGGCAGATTAGATGTAGGTTTAGTTCCATTCTGATCTGTGCTTTGACTAATTAGCTTTGCCAAGGCTTATTTGCTCTATGCTTGATTTCTCTTCATGGGAGATTCTGCAATTATTAATGACTGAAACAGCTTAAATGCTAACTCACTCTTGCTTCTAGGACTCTTCAGGAGTTCAGACTGACATCATTTTGTGCCCCATTGTCTTAGAATAGAATTTCTTTCCTTTATGAAACGCGCTGTTGCAAATTATGATGCTTTGTGCTAACTTAATTTTTCTGTTATCAATTCTGTAACCTGAGTGATACCGGACTACTGAATGTAGCTGTCAGAGATTCTTAAATTTTGATTGGAAAATAAATCCCTTTGAAACTACTCACAACTTTGGTTATTGGCTAACATGTTTAACTGCATTTTATGAATTGCTCATGTTTATGTAGGAGCCCTCTGGTCATAAACGGTGGCAAAGATCCATTGACCTTTAGCGGAAATCAGGTAACTGTAATCAGAGGTAATGGTGCAACATTTCCTAGATTTTCCAAATCAAGACTACCGTGGGATTTCAGCTGGAACAGGAGTTTGAAACATTCAACTTTCATTTACAGGGCCATTAATAGTATTTCTACTGACCCCATCTTTCGCTTTTTAAGTGTGAAGTATTTCTACTGAGAATTTCTTTCAAGCAGGATCCGTTGAAAGATTATTGTTCTTGTTACATTGAGGGTCAATCAGACCTCAGTACCACTTTTCAGACGCTGCTGTATTGTTTTATAAAGTATTTACAGGTTACAGGGCTCCACCTACTATGGGTAGGAAACTATATATTTACTGTGTTTTGCAGGTTCAATCACCACAGAGCTATTTTCTTTGAAACAAGTTTGTCAGGGGGTTAATTTAAACAAATGACTGTCTAGCTGCAGTTATAATTTTGGTAGGAACACAATCCACTTTGATTTCTTCTTTCTACTAGTTGCTCCTTCCCCTCCCACTCCCCATTCGTGTTGCTTCTTTCTCTCCCACCCAAGTCCATATTGCTTCTTCGCACCCATGCCCCAGTCTGTGGTCTATGTTGCTTGTTTCTTTACCACCCACCCAGTCAGTGTTGCTTCTTCCTCCTACACACCCCTATCCATCTTGCCTCTTCCCATTCCACTGACCATAATGCCTAATCCCCTGTCACTTCTCCCACCCCTGGCTATGTTGCTTACTCCGTCCTCTTGCTCACGTTGTCCCTCTTGCTTATACCCCTCCCCCATCCACCATAAGGGAAAGAATGCTATGATGCAGCCCCTTCATAGCGTTTTTTTGTAACTGCCCCATTCCCTCCTTACACCCCCCCCCCTTTCTCCACCCCCACTAGATTGTGAAATCTAATAGCTCGCCCACAGGCGAGACATATTGGCTTTGCAAATGCTTGTTTGGCCTGCCTTGGAAATATTGGGTTGCTGCCTCGTAATCAGCTTATTTTGAGTTTTTCCACAAGTGAAAGGGTTCCTTGCCCAAAAAATGGAAGCAAATAGTTTGGGTTCCTTGCTGTTAGTGACATGGTGGGATGTGGCTGCTCTGGAGACCAACTCGTCGGACTGGAACTGGAAGCAATATACCGAAAATTCTAAAACATTAGTTATTTTAAGAACATTTGGGTCCAGGGTACTTTAAGGATGCCGTTGGCAACCATTTCAAAGAGCTTCAATGAAATAAGGCGGGTGTTAGCACCAATCAAGCATTGGACTATAATCACTGGTGTCAACCCAGAGGTGGAATGCCATTCATCAGTGTTCCTGTTAACCTTTCTGCTTATTGTCGAGAGCAGAGTAGTCAAACATTAAACCTAAGATAGGCCACCTTAGTCACTGCTGATCATATTTCACAGATTACCTGCACTGCTCTCTCTATATAGCAGCGGTGGATGGAAAGATACAATGAAACTTTACAGCGGGATATATCAATGAAAGACGATAAGATAAGACTTCAAAGGAATCTATCCCTCCTCTGAATATTGCTTATAAAAATACCTTAAGAAGCTCACCTGGGTGAGAGCGGTACTTGGAAGTGGATCTTTGGTTTGATTAAGAGACCATAAAAACGGTAGTGCAAATTATTCTAAACCTAAGAGTCCATAGTCCATGTTCTACTTACATGCAGACCACATCTGGCTTCAACAGAGAAAACTCAGTTTACATCCTGGATTTCAGTCCTATATGAAGGGTGGGATTTCCTGCACCCACTGAGACGCAAAACTTCACTTAATAGCCTTGATTTGGAGGCCTAAAACTAGTATAGAGCAGTGGGAGGAAGCTGTTTGGGACAATCTTTTAACGCCAGTGAGAGCCAAAGATCGCCCAGCATGGGCACTCTGATACAGCTAGGCCAGAATGTCATAGTATCCCAGACCAATGGGTCACCCATTTTTGAAGTTTGTATGAAAAAAAAAACCCTCCAAATGGAAACAGATGTCTCTTTTCGAGCTCCAGTTTCCTCGGTGGAGGAGGCAGGTACCATGGAGTTTTCCCTTAACCCCTTCTATGCTAATGACAAGGTCAACTCGTCATGCAGTACCAGTGGAGCTGTGCTTATGACGAGCTGACCTTGTCATGAACAATGGGAAAAACGAGTATTCAGCACCGGAGAAAAATACCCTGTAGCATTGAAGGTGTTGGAAACCAATAATGCCATTTTAGTAAAGAAATCGGTGAAAGCCACTTGTTTTAGGTACCATACCTATGGACCTTTATAGGAGTGAACCTCAGATATGGGGCCCTTATTTAATCGCTGTGTACAGCGCCATTTTGGTTGGAGGACAGGTCCCAGGTTCTTGGAAAGGAGCCATTATTGTACTGATTCAGAAAAAGGGGGACAGAGAAATACCAGGCAATTATAGCCCCATAATTTTGATTGACAACATGCAAAAAATATTTTATACCATAATATTGAATAGGCTATAGGACTGGATAGAACATCAGGGCTCCGTAACAAAATAAGTACGGTTGACCAAATTATACGCTTTTTAGCTTTTAAATGGAAGACTGTAGATTTAGAAGGAGGAAGATTATATTTAACTTTCGTAGATCTTAGATCTGCATTAAACCTTGTCCCCAGGCCTAAACTATGAGAAACTTTGGCCAGGCTTGGGGTACCGTTGGGGTTTCTTAAGATTATAAGGGAACTCCACATGGATAATTTTGCCAGAGGAAGGTGGGGAATGTGGGGGGGGGTGAACTAACTAATGAAATCCCTACGGTAAGAGGTGTACACCAATGCTGCATACTGACCCCTACGTTTTTCCTCGTTTATATTAATAAGTGCCTTCCTCAACTGTTTGACTGTGAGAATGATTCTCCAAAGATTAAATATAGTAGGACTCCATGTTTACTATTTGCTGATGATACTTTGTTGATATCTAAAACCCCAAAAGGAGTATCAAAACTCCTAGGGAAGTGTATACTCTTTTGTAGGGGTTATAGTCTGGAAATTAATAAGAATAAAACAAAGTATATGGTGTTTGGTGATAGAAAGAAAAAGAGTCGAAGAAATATTAAGCTGGATGGAGAGTCCCTTGAAAAAGTTTCTGAGTTTGTTTATGAGAGAGTGAGTATGGAGGACTCCCATAAATTGTCAGCCCAGATTTTAAAAAGTACCATTTGGTTAAAACAGGGAATGAGGGCCGGGGCCAATCCTTAGAATTACGAATAGAGCTACTACTTTCTCAATAGCCCGCCAATTGAAATCTGTAGAAGCCAAGCAAGTGGGGCCGTACTATATGGGGCAGAAGTCTGGGGGCATTGCAAATTAAATTTGCTTTAAGTTGCAGAGAATATTTTTCTAAGATCGCTATTAAGATTACCCCACAGTACCCCAACATTGCCCATTCGTATGGATCTAAATATGAGATCTATTTCAGATATTGTGACATTGAGACCTATACTGTACTGGCTAAGGGTATGGGCAACAGAGGATTTAGAGATATATATAGCGATTGGTTCCAATGCTTTCTGGTGGGTTCATGTATTGATAACATCCCCTGTGGGGGGCATATTAAAAGCTGGCTTTCTAGGCTCAGTAAAGGAGACTTTTGGTCCCACCCCCTGGACCTGCCACATAAATATAAAGAAATATTAAAGGTGTCCTATTGGAATTTAGTTCTAGAGGAAAATCCAAAGTACGACACGGGATAGTTTGGGAGACCGGTTCCTCTCCCATAAATTTACTTTCAATATGATTCTTATTTAGATATGGTTCTTAACACCTACACACGTGCACTTTATATTTTACCTGTATTAGCTTTTACCAGTACTTGGAAAGAAGGTGTCACGAAGTCAAATATCTGCCTATAAAAGATATTGTGTATGTTGTAGCAACTGAAAAAAAGGGGGGAGTTACCCCAGTGCTGAGCTGAGAGACGGGGTATACACAGCAAAAAAGACACAAAAGTCCCTACACTTTGATATAAAGAGGGCAAACGCCTCACCATGGACCAAGGGCCAGATGTAGGTAGGCTTTTACCGGGTGGTAACGGCCGAATTCGGCCGTTACCACCCGGTAAAAGCAATTTGACATGTAGGTGCCTGTATTTTACAGACTCTGTAAATTTACCGATAGGTAAATTTACAGAGTATGTAAAATACCGAGTCGGTAACATTACGGATTCCGGTAAATTGGTATGTAGGTGGGACTCTTCTGAGTCCCACAAGCAGTACAAAATCGGTATTTTACCATCAAATAATACTTGATGGTAAAATACCGATTCTGGTGTGCATGCACATGTGTGCATGCACACCTATGCCATATGACAGGCAGACCTGCCCTTAGGGCAGGTATGCCTGCCACATGGCACCCGAGCCTCTTTTGGGGGTGCCAGAGGGTGTCAAAGTGACACCCCCTGCACCCTTGTGACAGTCGGTATTTTCCGATGCGGTAAATACCGACCGGTAAATGCCCATTCAATCCTATGGGCTTCAAAGCCCATAGGAATGAATGGGCATTAACTGGTCGGTATTTACCGCATCGGTAAATACCGACTGTTTCCGATTCGGTAATTGCACATCTGCATTTACCTACATCTCAGTACTTTTATTTTCCGACCTCTGAAATACCGAGTCGGTATGACTCGGTATTTAAGAGGTCGGAAAATAAAATTTACCTACATCTGGCCCCAAGTGTCTATGTAAATATGTCGCTAACCTAGCGTGAGTAATATGTGATAAACATTATCATCTTAGAGAATACAAATATCTTACTCTGAATCAGATGGCAATGTAAACCTATAACCGATCTAGCATGCCAAATATCCAGCACAAAAGTTGTTAAAAATATGTATATATAAAAAAAGAAATTTATCAGAATAAAAGTATATTTATAAACATACAAATCATTTATCCATTCAATGGATGTAATAACTCTCCTCCCACCGCGGGCTACAATCCAAATTCTTCACGCAAGTAGATAAAAACTTTAAAAACAATCCAAACAGTTGACGCAGCATTTCGGTGATACCTTGATATTTTCACCTTCTTCAGGACTAAAAACAGTTTTCAACAGGTCTTATAATGAACTGGATTATATTCCAATTCCATAATCTTAGGGGGATGAACCTTTTTTTCCCACCGAAAGGCTACAGTAATAAAGCCTTACACTTTTGATAATCAAAAAGCTTCTCTTTGTCCGTTCGAGCTACTGTAGTATTTGGGATACATGGGTAGGGAATTTAAAAATTAAGATTCAGCTCTGTCTGGCAACATATTTACATAGACACTTGGTCCATGGTGGTATGTTGTATCAAACCATTATGTAAATTGTTGGGATTGAGGTATCATCACTCAGTAATGCGAATATGCAGATTGGATACTTCCAGCACAATTGTGTTCTCAATTTCAAAATTCTTATTGTCCCTATGGCATTTTACAACAAATCAGATTGCTAAAGCATGAATTGTCATTATTTCTTTTGTAGTATTTGTTATCTAATTACCCTTGTTGGTCAGGTTTTTATCTTTTTTTATCCTTTTAATTGTATTTGTCTTTTTTATCCCTGTTGTATCATATTTATACTATTTATGTTTTCTTTTTACTACATTAAAATATTTGTTTTTTATATGGGTTATGCCTTGTATGATTTGTATAAAACCGAAATAAAATGATGATGATGACTTCAAAGCAATCTATCACTCCTCTGCATATTGTTATGAAAATACTTTTAGAAGCTCCGCTGGGCAAGGGTGGTACTTGGAAGAGGAGCTTTGGTTTGATTGAGAGGCCATAAAAACAGTAGTGCAAATTATTCTAAGCCTAAGTGTCCGTAGTACATGTTCTTCTTACATGCAGACAACATCATGCGTCAACAGAGAATACTCTGTTGACGTCGTGGATTTTAGTACTATATGAAGGGTCGGAATACCTGCACGCACTGTGATGCGAAACTCCCTTAAATATCCTTGGCTTGGATGCTAACTCTAAAAGTTGAGTTGGCTTCTCATTCCTAGCTGGTCTCTATTTTAGTTGTGATGGCAACTGTGCTATATGCTACCTGATGTTTGAAATGGATAATTTTCATAAACAAATGCTTGGAGCCTTCTGGTGCCACCCTGATACTCACAATATTGGAGCACAACTGCATCGCTTATTTTAGCTGTGGCAACGACTAATACTTATGGCTTATACATCCCTGCTTTAAATGACAAGTTACTGAAAATATGTTAAAGCTATCTTATTTTCATAGGCATTTTATTTATCCTCATACTGTTCAGTACTTCAACACCCTTGGGCCACGTCCAAGCTATATAAAACCATATTAATAAATTAATTAAAAGTGCGGACTGCGCCCTTCTGCTGATAGTCTAACCTGAAGTACTATTAGTGGCTTGCACCTGTGCTGCTGTGGATGACCTTCTTCTCATAAGTTATATGGCCAGGACCTTCATGCTCTAGATCACCTCTTCTGCCCTGTTCTGTAGTGTCTTCCCCAACCCCGGAACATGCAAATGAAATACGCAGCAGACAGAGCTCTGTAACAGACGCCTTTATTCCTCATCATGCAATCATACACACAATAACCGGCAAGGGTTTTCAAGTATTTAATGATCTTATTGTCTTCTTCTTTTAGTGCTTATATGAAATCATCGAATGTTTTGATCCATGCAGTCCACCTGGCACTGATGTGTCAAACTGTGATGGTGGTTTCAGGAATGTAGCCTCAGTATATTTTGTGCTCCCTTCTGCTGCCACTGAGAGTATATGCTGTTCAGGCAGTATTTGTTGCACAGAATGCCACCTGCAACTGCTGCATGCATCAGTCTTGTGCTTGAGCCTGGGTCGTCACATCCTATACAAGGTTGTGAGGCTCTTTATTCGCCTGTGCTGGTAAGTAAGTTTCTATTTTTGTACCTGGTCTTCACTGCCGTGTTTGCTTCATATGTATGATGGCTCGGTGTTATGGCACGGCCTATCTTCTTTTAACCATACCAGCGGGCTCTGGTAGGATTTTCAAATGTGCTCCTCTGTAGGGGCTTCAACTTCTTCGATGGATGTGTATGGGCTGGAGTGGGGCTTTGACTCCACATATGCCACCCGGAGACTGCATTAATTTGGGGTGCACGTGGTAGGCATTAGCAGTTTGCTGTACCGCTGCAAGCTCTCAGGGAAAGCAACCTTTGATCTGTGGGGCATGTATCCCCTACAAGTCGCCAGTTGTAGCATCTTCCTCAACTTGGGAGCATGTAAATAAAGTACGCCGCACATGGAGCTCTGTAACAGAAGTCTTTATTTCTCATCAATCACACACTCTGCACGCATTGTGTCATAACTTTTATAACCACACCTTAACACCTCCCAGCAGATTGCATAATTCCTGTTTAGTGTCCTGCCAGAATCGCAAGGGTCCCAGCGTGCGTAATAACCACACACTACATGTTCTAGATCATCTAGACTGCTCCCTCAGTAGATGGCTTAGACACAATTATTGTTCCTTGTCTGTACTGCCCTATTGTAGATTGCCTGGGTTGCCTTGTTGTATATGGGGAAGACAGCCCCACTTGAGATGGCCTATATTGAATAGTTGTAGTTGGCCTAACCAGCTGTAAATGGCTAGATCGCCTTGCTATACAACGCTTAGCGTTCCCTACTGTAGATGGCCTTCCCCTCCCCCTTTTGGAGAGCTTGATTGCCATGCAGTAACTTGTTTACACTGTCCTGCTGTAAGTAGTTCAGACTGCTTTGCTGTAGCTAATGATTGTGCAGCTGAAAAGTCCTAAATCACATGTTGAAGGTAGTCTAAAATTGACATTCTGTATACATCTTAGACTGATTTACTGTATATGACTTGGACTACCCTTTTGTAGCCTTAGTTAAGACTGCATAGATTCAGGGATGTAGTTTCAGGGTGTTTTAGGGTGTGATCACCCCCCCAAATAAATGCATTCTTGGCTTGGTAGGTGGGTCTGGTGGCTCGAGTCGGGTCTGTTTTCTCTGTGTGTTTTCTCTCGTCCTGAACCAAGATTGAAAGACAAAACAGCAATCTTAGATGAAAACAGGAAAGAGAGACCGTGATACTCATCTGATGGTTGAAATCCAAAATATAAAACCAGGTAACCTGGAAACAACACCGGCTTCTCTGCTTGACCAAATTGCGTGATTCTAGGCTAACAATTTGTTTCACAGAGCCTCCTTTTTAGGTCTCGCCTGAGCCAGCGCATGCGCTACCAGACATTTAGTAAGTGGGTTTTCAAAGTGCTACCACGCTTTTGCTGGCCTCAAGCTTGTGGTTACGCACGCGAGCACGCGCG
Organism: Lissotriton helveticus; assembly: GCF_964261635.1. NCBI lineage: Eukaryota > Metazoa > Chordata > Amphibia > Caudata > Salamandridae > Lissotriton > Lissotriton helveticus. The sequence goes on along the minus strand of NC_136061.1, from coordinate 1,910,465,081 downwards.
CAGCCGTCATCTGGCTTTCCTCCGTCATGGGTCATTAAGTGCATGGCTCGCGGGCACCCTTACAGCCCGCGATTGCAATCACTTTCACTGCTGTGTCACTTTTACGGCCGCGCGGCCTATGCTTGTTAATATATGGACTTCTAAATAGGAAATTGTAAAGTTTATATTTTCAATTCTGGGAAGTATATTTCTTGACTATTCTGAAACTCTCTTGACTATTCTGAAACTCCTTTAAATAACCTTTCACCTTGAAGCAGACTGGTCAAAGAAAACACATTGGGAGCTGCTTGGAGGATGGATGAGTCCGGCCGTTGGAATGTCGGCTCCGCGGTGCTCCGTACCTCGCATTCCTGCATCACTGATCCTCAGCCCGGGGGGCAAGTTGCTCAGCAGCTGAGCAGTGAATGCTACCCATAAGTTTGTCTCCCTCCCTCCTCCTTTTCGCTTTCAGTCAGAACACTAACGTTGTCCTTCTCAGCCACCCGTCGTTGTGACGTTCCCATACCAGCTGACACGACAGGCAGGAACTAGTGCAGGGGGTCATTGCATCTAATCGGCCCAGGGTGTAGAGCAACGCGATGGCAGCGGCGCAGAACTTTTTCCTCCTTCTAGGCTACAACACTGTGAAAATGCAGTCAGCTCACTAAAGACTGTCCCACTTACGCATGCACAGCTGATATAATATGAAGAACAATCCACCACATCATCCCATCATGAAAGCTGTCCTCCATCTTTGAAGAGTGCCTGCTTCCGAAGCCAATTCTGCAGAGCAAACTTTCCCTCTTCACGGCACACAAATTATACTGTTGAAACTTGTTTTCATCGGTAAGAAAATCGTTCATAGGGCAAGCAAACTTCAGAAAAAAAACAAAGTATGCATTAATCTTTCTCAAAGTGCGCCAATACGAATGTACGGCACTCATTTCAGAATACCGACTTTCTCGAGTACTGGAAATATTTTATTATTCACCAATTCATTAGAATTTGTATAATTTAACCACCAATGAAATTGTGTCCCTGTGGCTCTGCTTTACCTGATTAATCTCCTATCAAGTTCCTTGTCCTTACAGTGTCAGAAACCCCATTGACCACCTCAATAAAATGAAGCAATTGCGCATGTATGTGCAAGTTGTACTAGCAATATCCTTGTAGAGCAGTTAATGGATTTTTTCATGTTGTATTACTATAATTGTTGTACTTTCGCTTCATAGAAATGCCAGGATGGAAATCTCTAAACAAAAATGTGCAATCATTTATTTTTTTAAAGTACGCAAAACAAATATCAGTTTTAGTGAATTGAACAGTTGATTTGAGAAGATTCAGTAACTCCACAACTGGCAGTAGTTGGCGCACTATGATCCATTACCACAAGGAACAAATTCAAATTATCCCCCAATATTTGAATTAATGCAAAAACAAGGAGCCTCCTAGAGCACTCTCTTACCTGACCACCACTAATACTCCTGACACTCAATAGGGTTTGATTAGAAGGCTTCAAATAAAGTGACCAACACGACATCAGTCAGCACCACCACAGCGCCACTTAGGACCACCACAGCATCACTCAGCAACACCACACCATCAGTCAGCACCACCACACCATCAGTCAGCACCACCACATCATCACTCTGCACCACCACAGCATCACTCAGGGCCACCATAGGATGTAAATGTAAATTGATACTTGTATAGCGCACTACTCACCCGCAAGGGTCTCAAGGCGCTTGTACGAATACCACTGTGGAACCCATCCTGGCTTTCCCTGTGAGGTGTCCACTCTTGGGCACCCCCAATGTGGAGGCCAGGCATCCTTAGCATTGTGGGGGCCGTTGTGGAGATTAAGCAAGCTATTGCCCAGAGTCACAGAGTGGGGCCCATGATTAGACTAGGCACCGAGGCGAGAATTATCAGGTCCGTGGAATGTTTGAGCTCAAGACCCGCCGAGGCGGGGAATTGAACCCTGGTCCCGGGCTAGACCTCTGCATAAGGGTCTGCCGCTCTAACCATTGAGCCACACTTCTCCACCAGAAAAGCCAAGACAACAGGCCTCCCCAAACATTATTGAAGCCATCATTACTATCCCCTCATGAGCAAAGGACATGCCCTTTGATGAAGCTCAATGCCTGGGTTCAAGGCAGAGTACAGTTCTCCCTCAGCAGGGTTGGCGAGCAGCAAGCAGCAGGGCAGCACAGCAGAAATGCAGTTCTTCCAGAGCAGCAGCCCAGCAGAGGGACGGCCCTTGTAGCAGCACAGCAGTTCTTCTGTCCAAGGTTTCTTTTCAGATCCAGGATTGTCTGATTTGGTGGAGTCAGGTACCTAGTACTTATACCCAGTTGTGCCTTTGAAGTGTGGGTGACTTCAAAGAAGGGTCTAATCCTGAATTACAGCATAAAAGTGTATTAAGGAATTCCCAATGTTAACCTATGTGCAGATTCCATCTCACAGTAGTGAAAGAGGAATTTAGGTGTCCAAGGCGATGGGCCAAACTCTAGGCCAAAGAGGTACCAGCCGCCGCTCCTGGCATACGTGGTTGTCACGGTACTCGCAATCAGGGGGTGGACTCTCCTTAGGTGATCATGCTCACCACGGCGGACCCTCCTGGCATACGGGGTCGTTGATATCTGCAGTCACAGGTCATGGGCACTTGGTCCAAACTCCGTTAACTGGTGATCCCCTCTGGCATACAGGATCACTGTGACAGTGCGGCTCGGTGCTTCCCCCCAGCACTTCCAATATGACATGGAACAATGCAGCCCTCTCCTGACACACAAGGTTTGCAGAGCTGATAAGGCACACAGGCAGCTGTCGGAGTGGTACCCAGCCACACCATGCTCGGGGAATCTTCGTGCCGGACTCCCTATTGGACCTTGCTCCCTCCACTGCTCTCCTCTCCATCACAGGGCACACTGGTCTTGGCAAGCAGGCATGCAATGGTGGTCCAGGCTCCAGGGCAGGTGATCTTGGTGTCACCCAGCAGGGAGAGTAGTAGGCCTTTGCTCCCAGTCCTGGTCACAAGCAGAAGTCTTGAAGAGCTTATCCTTCTCACACAGCCCATCTCACCTTCACCACAGCATCACTCAGCACTACGACAGCATCACTCAGGAACACCACAGCATCACTCAGTACCACCACAGCATCACTATGCAGTGCCACAGCATCACTCAGCATCACCACAGCATCACTCAGCACCACCACAGCATCGCTATGTGCTACCACAGCATCACTCTGCAGTGTCACAGCATCAATCAGTATCACCACAGCATCAGTCAGCACCACCACAGCATCACTCAGGGCCACCACAGCATCCCTCAGGGCCACCACAGCATCACTCCGGGCCAGCACAGCATCACTCAACGCCACCGCTGCATAACTCAGGGCCAGCACAGCATCACTCAACGACACCACAGCATCACTCAGTGCTTCCTACACTTTTTAATTACAACTTCTCAGCATGCTGCACAGCAGACACACTTCTCTACAGCACAGGTTAAAAACATTGGCAAAGTCAATAGCTCTACCTAAACACTTATAAGGCCTCCCAAAGCATAGCCAATAGGTCTCGCCTTTGGGACATTATGGCTCGCGGGCACCCTTACAGCTATTTATCCGGCACAATATCCTTCATTAAACAACATCAAGTGTTGCATGGATAATCACTTATAAGGTCCCAAAAGCGAGACCTATTAGCTATGCCAATGCTAGTTTTTTTATAGCTACATATGAGCGTACTTTTAAAACTTTTCAGGATGTTTGCTGTACAAGCACCTCTTATGATTGATTTAATACATTGTAATGTTGCTCCATCTATAAGAAGAATCTAGGACACATTTAGGGTTTACATGACTACTGACTTGGCTATTAGTTCAGTAATGGCATTGTCGTTGTGGGGAGAGCTATGACAGTTTCTAAAAACTATTACTTATAATAAATGTCTGTTTATACAGTGATATAATCTGATGTACTAAGGTGGAATGCTTCTGCATGCACTTTTTCGAATGTTGAATTATATTTGTACATTATTTTTCTTGCATGATATACATGCCAAATGTTTTTGCGCATCTTTAGATGTAGATACGCTTGGTTCTTTACAAACGTTGCACAGGTAATACATGTTAGACTGGGACAGGTGGTAATAATATGCATTAACCACTCTTTATATATTACATAGAGCAGTGGTTCTCAACATGTGGTCTGGGGGACACCTGGAGGTCTGCAAAGCCACTTAGGGGGTCGGTGACTGCTTAGAAAACTCAATAATATTAACAGATTAATAATTGAAACATTCTTTAAATGTAAAGGAATTTGATACTGGAGGCAAAAAATTAAGGTAATATCCTCAGAATGATTCATGGGAGTGGTGCATCAAACAGAATATATTATAGACAACAAGTATCCTCAATTGAATTTTGAAAAGCTACAACCTTCTGATTAAAATTAAAAGATAGATTTTTTTTAGAATTATTTTTATTGAGAAAAAGAGGAAATAAAAGACTAAGAGAGAGCAGCATCGCATTAGAGAAGTACAACACATCTATCACATGTAATATATACACAATAAATGCCAGTATTGCAGCGCAAGACAGTTTCATAACATGGACTCAAGAAGACAGGTCCTCGTCATCTGTTGGAATCAATGGTGCCTCACATATATCTCCTCTGTAAGCATTCCATTTGCCCCAGATTGAGGACCAATTTTTTGGACAACCCCGTGCAATGTATACAGTCTTTTCTCTAAACATGCACCAGTCAATGTTCTGCTTCCATTTCAGCAATGTAGGTGGCGTGTTGGACCCCCATTTTTGTGCAATGTCCCTTTTCACTGCCTTTATACCCAATGTTACCCAAGTTTTCTCTGAGGTGTTAAGGTCAGTAGGCTCCCATATGTTCAAGAGGCAGCGCTTTGCTGCGGGGTGTATGTTTTTGTTCAGGACTGTTTTCAGGGTCCGATGTATCGCCTGCCAAAACCGCTGAATATGGTCGCATTCCCAAATGATGTCTATAAACGTGCCTATCTGCCCACAACCTCTATGGCATTCACCCTAATTTCCTCATACCATGCGCAGCAGCTGTGGTCCTGTGACATAAATCCTATGGAGGATCTTGAGTTGAACCAGTCGCAGTCGTGCGGAGATACACGCCACTCGGGGGGACGCCACTGCCTCCCCCATCATCGTCTATTTCAAGGTCGCCTGCCACCCAGTGTTCCCTAAGTTTCTTGAGGGGGTCAAGGGCATTATGTAACACCTTCTTATACGTAAGAGAAATCGCTTTCTGCGGTAAGTATCCATCCAAGAGTCTATCCTCCAGTGGGGAGGAGTTTGGGAGCGAAGTGCCCTTCGGTATAGCCGCACAAAGGGCATGGCGAATCTGTAAGTATCGGAAGAGCTCTGTGTCCGCCATTTCATATTTTTGTTGTAGGGTAGAGAATGGTATCACCTCCCCCCTGGACCAGAGATCACCTACGTGAAATGCCAATTAGATCCCAGATATCAAAACCCTTGGAGGTCCGTAGTTGACCTAGTTGTTCCGAGCCCCACAGAGGAGTGAGAAGAGTTAATCTACCACTCCAACCCAGACTTGTCTGGGCGTCGTGCCAAATCTTTACCGTATGATTGGTGGGGCCAGTGAACGATAATTTTTTGTGGGGGGGGAGTACAGTGCTACCTTAAACTTCCAGCCCGGAAGGAGCTATCTGTCCATGGCATATCCTGATTCATGGGGGCTGCGATAAGTGGCTTGGTTGGCGGCTATAAGATGAGCCGCCCAACAGTATTTTTTAATGTCTGGGAGGCTTATGCCACCATCATACCAATTGAGGACTAATTTCTTATGTGCTATGCGAGGTCTCCCGTTCCAGATCAATTCCTTCTGGAGACCCTCAATTTCCCTAAAATAACTGGCCGGTACAGGATTGGGCGCATTTTGCAAGGCATATAGGAAAAGGGGAAGGGCCATCATCTTAAATAGGGCTACCTGTCCAAGGACAGAGAGAGGCAAACAATATAGATTTTTAAAATATTTAATTAAGAATTAAATACAATATTTCCTGATTTATATATTTGTGTGATGAATGCTTGTTCCTATGTTTTTTTGTGTAGTTTTTTCCAGTTCAAATTATTGGAAATGCTTATGCTAGGGCCCCTGGCTTCCAGTAATTACCCAGTGGGGGTCTGCGAATCCCAATAATGATTTGTTGTGGGTCCCTGGGTTCCATTATTGTTTACATGGGTGTCCACACAGGTCAAAAGGTTAAAAAGCAATGACAGAGGACACATTCTGCTCCTATTCCAGACTTTATTTTTTTTATCGTGTATGTTCTGCAATGTCCAGTAAGTTAACGTATTTTCACAAAGAAGTTATGAATGAAAGAGTGTATGCCCAAATACATTTCAGGGGGTAAAGAGTTGTAATTGGCCACTAATCTCTTTAGCCAATAGGCTTTAGCATATAAAGTTTGCCTCTGTAATTATTTCTCCTTGCGTCAATGATTTATACCTACCATGTGTTACATTACTTGTTGGTCAAATATCAGCAACATCATATTATGTCAAATAATTATCCAATTTCTGATTTACACCTGTAGCTTGGTTCTTCCAGTACTTCCAGAAAGGCACTAGTAAAATGCCATCTCAAAAACCAAGTAACCTTTTCAGATGAAGTCAATCAATCAATCAATCATAACACTTGTATAGCGCACTACTCACCCGGAAGGGTCTTAAGGCGCTTGGGGGAAGGGGTCCGCTACTGCTCGAACAGCCAGGTCTTGAGTTGTCTTCTGAAGGCGAGATGGTCCTGGGTCAGCCGAAGGTGGATGGGGAGAGAGTTCCATGTCTTGGCCGCCAGGTAGGAGAAGGATCTGCCTCCGGCATTGGCTCTTCAGATGCGTGGTACGGCGGCGAGGGCGAGGAAGGTAGTAGATCGTAGCTGGCGGGTGGGCGTGTAGAAGGTCAGGCGGTCGTTGAGGTACTTGGGGCCCAGGTCGTGGAGAGACTTGTGTGCGTGGGTGAGGAGCCTGAACGTGATCCTCTTGTTGACGGGGAGCCAGTGCAGGTCCCTCAGGTGGCTGGGATGTGGCTGCGTCGGGGGATGTCCAGGATGAGTCGGGCGGAGGCGTTCTGGATGCGTTGGAGTCTTTTCTGTAGCTTGGCTGTGGTTCCGGCGTAGAGGGTGTTTCAGTAGTCCAGTCGGCTGGTGACGAGTGCCTGGGTGACCGTCTTCCTGGTTTCGGTCGGGATCCATCGGAAGATCTTGCAGAGCATGCGAAGGGTGTGAAAGCATGATGAGGAGACGGCGTTGACTTGTCTGGTCATCGAGAGGGAGGAGTCCAGGATGAAGCCCAGGTTGCGTGCGTGGTCTGTTGGCTTGGGAGCGGTGCCCAGGGCGGGGGGCCACCAGGAGTCGTCCCAGGCGGAGGGCGATGGTCCCAGGATGAGGACTTCCGTCTTGTCTGAGTTCAGTTCAGGCGGCTGTTCTTCATCCACTCGGCGACGTCTTTCATCCCTTCGTGTAGGCTGGTTCTGGCGGTGTCGGGGTCTCCGGTGAGGGAGAGGATCAACTGGGTGTCGTAGGTGTAGGAGATGATGTTGAGGTTGTGTTGGCGTGCGATGGCTGCAAGTGGTCTCATGTAGACGTTGAAGAGGGTGGGGCTGAGTGATGATCCTTGCGGTACGCCGCAGATGACTTCTGTGGTAAATAAATAAATAATTACCGGTACTATTTTTCTATACATTAAATGAAAAGGATAGCTCAATAAATAAGAGGCAGAATCCGAGGTGTCTGAGTCAAACGGGATTTAATCAGATGGCTCGAGCCTCAGGAAAAGGATGACATGGACTGGAATGGAATGGCATGAAATGGCAGCTGCAACGTCTCATCAACATTATACAATATATATATAGTAAAACAGTACAATTGCATTGAATACAGTAGGCGTAACAAATGACAAACGAAAGATAAGAACATATGGGCGTGAAAAGAAGGCGTGCACAGGGCGTGCACGAAGACATGTGATGTAGACGTCACAGAAGTGTCATGAATGGGTGGAGACATGGAGGGGGCTACCTGGGCAGCTGGAACCTTTAACCTACTGGTGCGCGCAAACGGGCCATGACGTGTAACTAGGGAGAGCTGGGGGCTCTGACTCTTGCACTAGAAGAGGAGACTAAAGTCTGGGATGTCAGGACGACATGTACCTATAGCATATCTGATATCTCGTGTTTGGAGAACATGTTGATAGAATCTAAAAGTCATCAGGAGAAAGGCTACTTGACACTAAGGCTGGTGCATGCATATATTTCCTGATGTATTGCGTGTACTATGAATCTTCTATGGACATTAATTCAGTAATTCCCTTGCATGGAGACAGGAAGACTAGACTTATAGCTGAAGATGTTTATGCAGTTCGTTAGCTAGGAATGTGAAGCCGGGGAGCTGAACTGATAACTAGAGGCATAACATATTCTTGGCAGACAGGCAGGCAGGCCAGGCCGGGCACCGCGCTGCTTGGCAGAAAGTAAGCGAAGGGTCAGGGATGCGGGAGGGGCTGCATCGCTCCTCGGAGCAGTTTCAGGAGACTTGAGGCTGAATCTGGTGTCCGGGCCCTTTGAGGCCTAGAAAACGGGGACAAACCGATGAATTAACGTGCACAATATAAAAACGTTGGCAACATAGGCCTAATACATGTTGCTTTCAGGGGGACTGGATAACTGGCATACTAACGTTGGACACAACTGTAATTGAGTCTTTATTCGGACAAGGGGGTAAATATGCATATCGATCATGCACATATAACATATAATGGGGAACACGTAGGGACACACGACAAGGCAAAATTCAATTTTCCTCATTCCCTCCTTGTGCCCTACGTTTCCATCAGGAAACATCAATATTCATGATACCATCTATCTGTTCATAGAGCATCATTTGCTCGTCTCTTATCTTCTGGGAACGGGACTTTGGACTCGGAATACAAGAGGTAGCGCACAGGCCGCAAATCGCAGGGCCACATTGTAAACAGAGGCAACAACTGAATATGATCATTACTACTATTCCTAGGAATGACAGTACTTTCCATCCCCAGGCAGATATTATATTCCAGAGCCAACCGGACCATGTCCAGGTGCCTGGATTCTGGTGCAACTGATGGGCAATTTTATGAAGTCTTGTTATAGCTGAATATACAGACGGTGCGTTATTAGGAATGAAAATGCAGCAACTAGATCCGATGACTCTACAAGCTCCGCCCCTATCGGCCAGTATGACGTCAAGAACAAGGCGGTTCTGAAGCACGACAAATCTCATAGCAGATTGCTCTTCAGTTAAGTTACCTAGAGCGGAAGTAGTCTCTTTCACTACTGCTTCAAGGGTTCTGGTTAACCTACGTATTAGCTTACTATTCTGGACAGGACCTATGAAGAAAAAGAAACCTTTATTGAAATCTGTGTACTGTTCTAATGCAGTTTCAGTCTGATCGACAATTGGGGACTCGATCTCCCTTCTATGTCTGATGTGTACTAGATGTGTATTTCTGTGATAATCGGATGGGGCTAGGAAAACTGGTGGCAGTAGGAAGGCAATGTAACATGTTCCATCCCAATCTAGGGGCAGACATACATATGCGGTCTGACCACATACAAAATATGAATGACGTGAGGCTTTGAAATTAGATTTCCCACTGTCACTATACTCGACCACAGTAGTACAATCACTGTGTCCTAGATGTACCGAACCATTCTTTCTGATACATAATTCGCCTTTCACTGGTAGAACTGTAATAGCAGGCAAGTCTGGAGTAGTCTCGGACTGAACATTCAAAACCATGAAATTCGAGGAGAAATTACCTAGATCATATACTTCATTTTCTAGATCTAACCCTGTTCTATGGGAAAGACCCTCCTTGTCTGGGAAACATGTTCTATTCAAAAGGAACTTATCGTTTGAGGATGATGTTAACGTAAACCATGCTCCACACGAACCATTATGTGAAAACGGATAGGGAAAGAGTGGCAGAACTCCCTTCGGTGTCTGAAAAGGGGGGAGTCGACCACACACCCAACAATTAGTGGCATTGCTGGTCTGGTGTGAATAGTGTAACATACGGATGAAAGAATTGTTGCGCATGGCAAGTCTGTAGGATAACTCGTGAGGAGGTAGGTCACTAAAAGTGTGCTCTACTGTATCATTAGAGGAAAGATGTACATGCGAATCAATAGGAGGAAAAAATACCTGTAATACATAACTTATGCAGGTGATCGTAAGACTCAGAAATAACATAAACAATAGGGTAATAACACATCGGCTTCGCATATTTTTACAGTAACGTATTCTCTTGGAGTTTCGACTAACTCTCTCACTATGTGGGTCTATCTCATACATGTCAGGAACCTGTCTAACCGCTTCACCCGAGAGGGACTTAAACAATTAAACTGTCTGACTTACTAGACCTTAGCTTTAATTTATACTCCTGTTGCGGAGTTTTCTCTAACAGGGGGAGTTTAGAGTCAATATCGGGGCAGTCCTTGAGAACGGGACAGTCTTTGAAAAAAGTCTTTGGACGGAGTCCATGAAAATGTTTTACGTGGCTGGAATGTAGCCACCCTTTGCGTCCCTCGATCTTGACGGCGGTCCTTGTGGTCATCAGAACTAGTTTCGGCTCCTTCCAGCGGGGCTCCAGCGGACTTGAACAATCAAAATTACGAATCAACACTAGGTCCCCAGGAACGACCTCGTGCGGTTTCACCTGGGTGTTGTCTGGAAAGGCAGCCGCGACCTGTGAACGACAAGAGAGTAGTGCAGACATCAAGGAAGCTAGGTAATCTGTCAGCATATTACTGTCAACATCTGTAATTTTACGAGGCATAGGTGTACCCCACATGTTCGGGGGACGACCGAACACGACTTCGAAAGGTGACAGACCTGAACGGGAGTGAGCAACCATTCTCATGTAAAAAAGGGCGACTGGCAGTGCTACTATCCAATCTACGCCTTTCTCGGCACAAACTTTGGCAATGCGGATTTTCAGGGTTGGATTATGTCTCTCGACGAGGCCAGCTGCCTCGGGGTGTCGTACACAGTGGAACTTCCACTGGTACCCTAACAGAAGAGATACTTGTTTCATGAGTTCGGATGAGAATGGCTGGCCGTTGTCTGAATACACGACCCTGGGCAATCCATAGCGGGGGAAATACTCACGAACCAACTGCCTGGCAGTGGTCGCGGCAGTGTAATCTGGGACTGGATATGCTTCTGTCCATCTGGACAAAGCGCATACAACTACAAGGACATACTTGAAACCTCGACATCGCTCCATCTGAATATAATCCATCTGGAGGACTTCAAAGGGGTGGTCAGGAGGATGGAATCCACCTTGTTCCACCGGAACACCTTTACCTGGATTGAACTGATAACAGATCATGCAGGTACGTACTTTCTGCTTGGCTGCTGCTCGTAAATGCTTGTTAAACCAGAGGTTCTGGATACTGTCTAACATTGCTTTTTCTCCTAAATGTGCTGGACTATGTGCGGTGTTAATAATGACTTGAACCATAGAGTCGGGGAGAAACCATGTGGCTTTTCCCTTCGTCAACCATCCCTGATCTGTCTGGACCCCTCCTTGTTCAGACCATTTCTTGATTTCGTCTGGGGTAGCATGCGACTGGATGTCTAGTACATCTTGTGTAGGGTCCTTAACTGTCATACAAGTGGTCGAGACTGGAACATCTGTCTTTGTCATGTTAACTGGAATGTCTGGAGTCTGAGCTGTAAGCTTGGCTGTTCGATCTGCTAGATCGTTACCTTGGGAAATAACATCAGTGGCTTTCGTATGTGCTTTGCACTTCATAATGGCAATGGCTGTCGGTAAATGTATTGCTTCTAACAGAGCTTGAATGAGGGGGCCATGCTGAATCTTGGCTCCATGAGAGGTCATGAAACCTCTTTCTTGCCAGAGGACTCCGAAGTCGTGTACGACTCCGAATGCATAACGTGAATCTGTGTATATGTTTATTTTCAGGTTCTTGGCTCGTATGCAGGCTTGGGTCAGAGCGATGAGCTCTGCTGCTTGAGCAGACAGGGTGTCAATACGATGTGTTTCAATAACTTCAGTGTCAGTAGTCACTGCATACGCGGCTACTTGTTCTCCTGTACTTGTTCTCATACATGAACCATCCACGTAAAGTGTCAGGTCTGGATCAGGCAATGCAATGTCAGTCAAGTCTTGTCTTGGCTTCGTCATGGTGTTAATAACTTCCACACAATCATGTGTGGCAGGATTTGAAACATTCGAGGGTAATAGTGTAGCAGGATTTAAAATGTTGCAGCGTCTGATTTCTATGTGTGGTTGGAACAGTGTCAGTTCATAACCTGTTAAACGTGCAATTGTCAAGTGTTAAGTCTGTGTTCGGTTTAAAAGAACTTCCACGGAGTGTGGAACTTGTACTGTCAGGGAGTGTCCTAACACTATGGAATCACTTTGTCTGATAGCTAGAGCTGTGGCTGCAACTGACTTGAGGCACGCAGGCAAAGCCTGGGCTACTGGATCTAATGTGCTAGAAAAATAAGCAAAAGGCTTGTGTTGTCCTGCTTGATCTTGTGTGAGAACAGATAATGCTGTACTATCACGTTCAGTAACAAAAAGTGTAAAAGGCTTACTGTAGTTTGGTGTCGCTAACACCGGAGCTTGGCATAAAGCTTTCTTTAACTCATTGAAAACAAGTGTATGTTCCTGGGTCCAAGGGAGGACAGTCGATGTCGCTGCCTCCTGTGTTGTTAACCGTATCAGTGGCTTGGCTAGATATGCGTACTGAGGAATCCATTGTCTGCAGTAAGAAGTGAGGCCGATGAAAGCTCGTACCTCCTTCCGTGTCTTGGGCTGTGGAAGATGTGCTATTAACTGGATACGGTCAGGTGTCAACTGTCTACCCCTCTTGGACAACAAGTGTCCAAGGTATACCACTTGTTGGACACAGAATTGCAGTTTCGAAGGGGACACCTTGTGCCCCATGTCTGCTAGAAAATACAAGACTGTCAGTGACGCACGTTCGCAGTCACGTTCTGTACGGGCTGTAATTAACAGATCATCGACATACTGGAGCAGGGCAGTGTCAGTTGGCATGTGAATACTGTCTAGTTGTCTTTTAAGTGCTTGACTGTAAATACTAGGACTTTCTGTGAAACCTTGAGGTGCTCGTGTGAATTTATAGCTTCTTCCATTTAAACAGAATCCGAAAAGGAACTGGCTGTCTGGATGAATGGGGACACTAAAGAATGCGTTCTTGAGATCAATAACAGTAAAGAACTCTGCTTCGGAATCAATGGCAGTCAATAGGGAAGAGATATCTGGAACCACTGGGTACTGGGGAATGATACATTTATTAAGTTCTCGAAGGTCAATCACTAATCGATAAACTGGAGGTGCATTTGGATCAGTACGTTTAAGAATCGGAATGATAGGAGAATTACATACATTGGAGTCAGTTTCTACAACTACTCCTTGAGCAATGAGTTCGTCAATAATTTTCGATAAGGCTGCTACAGCCTCAGGTGGCAATTTGTACTGTCGGATTCGTGGTAAAACAACACCTTGTTTCAGAGTAACACGATATGGTGTAATATGCATACAACCTACATCAGTTGGACCTTGCGCCCATAAATGCTGTGGTACATTCAGTAATCTTGGATCAAAATCACGTAACACATAATGACCTTTAAAATCACGTAAAAACAATCTCACTCCTTCCGGAGAGCAGCAAATGATAGCTCCTAATTCTTTCAATGTTTTAATACCAAGTAAGTTTTCTGGACATGATTTCGTAAGTAACAAGTCTGTAGTTCGGGACAATGGACCAACTTCTAGGGAAACTGGTTTCGATATTTCATTAACAATAGGCTTTCCTGAAAATCCCAGGGAAACATTTCTAGAGCCTGAGAGCGGAGCCCCTGGAACCTCGTCATGACTGATGGTAGTCCTACTTGCCCCTGTATCAATCAGAAACTTTCTGTCTTTCCCTAATACTTGACTGTGTACATAGGGACCCTCTTGATCTACAGGAATCTCGATGAGAGGCAAGCCAACCTCCCTCTCTAGGCTGTTTCATGAATACTGCTGATATTCTGGATAATCTGACTGTGCGTACTGGTACATCTGTTGTGTAACGTGTTGTGTGGCAGCGATAGGCTGCGGTACTGTAACTGTCTGTTGTGCATTCTGCGGCGGTTGGGTATTCTGCGGAATATGTTCTTGTCTAGGAGGACGCGGTCTCTCTTTCGTCTTGCCTGTAGCTATGTTATGTTTCAGAACTGCACATTCGTTTATATAATGACCTGGCTGTTTACAGTAATTGCAGGTCCCTTTAACGGGAACTGCAGAATGACTAGTTTGATTCGTACCCCTCTTCTGACTATCTGCTGGAACAGACTGTGCAACTAGAACTTTCATTTTCGTATCTTTCATACGTCTCCTTTCGTGTTCTTGCTCTTCCCTGATTCGGTTCTGGTGGTACTGTAGCATCTGGAGCATCTGGGACGGGGTATTCGCTTGCCAGGTACTCTCGACCTTTAATACTCGATTTTTAACTTGTGGTAAAGAATTCTCAACTAGTTTGGTAACAAAAAGATGTGGGTACGACTCACTACTTGTTTTTAGACCGCTATTGATAATGAAACATTTCTCAAATCTGGAATAAAAATCACTAGTATCTTCGTCTTGTTTCTGTTTACAGGCTGAGATGGCATCCCAGTCTTCCTTTTTCGTGGCTAGTAATCTTGGCAAGACTTGTATTAACAGTTCGGGTAACTCTTTAGCTTTAGCCCCAAGACCAGTACCTGGAACTCGTGCCTTATCTTCGTTCTCTAACGCGGTCCAATCAATCTTTTTCTCTCCCACCTCCCATTCTTTTTCTTTGAGTTTTTCATATATGCCCGCAGGCAACAGGACCTTTAACATTTTGATGATATCAGGATACGTGTATTCTCCCATACGGAGCATGTCTTTTAATTCACGGTGGAACCCTGCTGGATCTTTATCGTGACAGGGCACTAACTTTTTCATTTCTAGTAATTCTATTTTCGTTATAGGGGTGTAAACAAATACTCGTTCTAGATCACCCCCCGCTCCCTTAACAGGATGCACTTCTCGCAACGGATTCTGTCTGTCTATGTAGAATGGGGGTGAAACAGGAACAAAAGGCGGAGTCAGGAATGTTCTGTATTTGTGGCGCTGTTCTAAAATGACACTAATTAAATCGGTACCTAGACCTTTCCATCTGTTTAGGAGTAACTCGTTCAATACATTATATAACGGACCTGGATCAGAATGCTGACTCTCGTACTGTGTAATGAGGTGCAGGATCATGTACATAACCACCAGTCGCTGCTCGGCTGGGGGCAGTTTCAGAAACATTTGAGCCACTACTTCATCTGGAAACGTGGCGGAATCACTAGTCCATCGGACTGCTGATCGGGCTAGTTCTTGTTCATGCATGGTACTAAGTTCACTGTAACCTATTCGTAATTTCAGAACTTTATCGGTAGCCTGGAATACTTGTTCAAGAGAACACTGTTCTGGCACGGGAGGAGGAAAAACTTTCTGGTAATCTAGGCGTGGGTGTCTATCGGAAGGTCTTGTCCTACCTACATACGCTATTCTGGTGGGATTCTCGTTGTCTATATCTTCGTCTGAAGAGTCATTTTCTTTCTCTGATACTACTCTTGCTTTCTCCCTCTCGTGTATGCTTATAATTTCTTTCCGAATCTTTCTGTACATGGTTTCTATACTATTCTGTGTCTTGTGTTTTCCGTCTGCTATATTGTCACTCCATTTTGTCAGGACTTTCATTTCTTCTGGATTTTTATCAGGACGATCCTGTTCTCTTATTAAACAATTTATCAGAAATTGCAAAATCATGCCTTGAATCTCGACTTTCCTGTGTGTCATAGCTTCGTGAATACTTTCTGGTTTCTCCCCTGTTCGGATAAAATGATACATTCTGTCTAAATGTTCTTTCATATCTGATGTGGTGACCAAGAAGTTTGCAACTCGTCGTAAACGTACTGAATATAATATCATGTGATCTTCGCCTGGCACCGGATCATATCTACAATCATTAAGGAATTTCTTCAGTGATTCGTACGTAGCCACTTTTGGCGTACGCTGTAATGCTGCGTCTCTCAGTGTCAGGCGCTTTGTTTGAGGCGGGGTGATAGGAGTACCTCCCCCTGCTCCTCCGGGACTAGAATCGTCAATTAATACTGAGTGTGCGGTTGCTGTTAACGGAACTGGTAAAGTAGGAGTACGTAATGTGGGTTGGTCCGGGGGTACTGGCACATGGACAAGATTCCCGGAACCCACGACTGGAGGAACAGTAATTACATTATTAACAGGATGTGGAAGTTGAACAGGCGGAGCAGGATTCGTGTTAGCATATTCTGGGACAGTGTCATCTAAATAGGAAGAAAGAAAAATTTCAGCTGCTGTCGGTTTATGACGCAGCTTAGTCGGGACCAATGGTGGCGGTAAATTACAAGGTGCTTCCGGGGTCGCCTTCGGCAATCCCTCGGCGAGAAGAGGATACATACCTTTAATAAGGGCATTTCTTTGTCTGTCTGACTGTTCTGCTCTAACTCGTTCACCTTCTTCTAGTAATTCCCTTTCATGGGCTTTTTCTGAGGATTCCCTACTTAATTCGGCTTTTCTGAATTCTTTTTCAGTTCTCTTATGCGATTCTTTACGCCATAATTCTATGGCATCTTTCTGGGATTGTCTGGCTTTCTTTTTCCATAATGCTTCTTCTACTCGCATGATGCACTCGGCATCCCATGTTCCTGAAACAGGCCATCTATATTTCTCTTCGAGATGTTTGGTGTAATCCACCTATAAATCTAGATACAGTATGGCATCTAAGCCATGCTTATGATACATGAAATGTCCAGGACTGTCCCTAGGAGGGACAGGAACTGATTCTTCGAGTAACCCTTTTCTGGTTTTTATCTGACGTAACTTAGAAAACAGCGGCATATTTGAACCGTACTTGAACTTGAACACAATACACAATGAACACAGTAATGAACAGCAAAACAATCACTCATACCACGACATAAAAACCACATTAATAACAGTTCGAACAGATACTACCTGATACATTGAAAACATAATACTTGAATTTCTCGAGAACAGACTTACTAGAATTACTGGATGCACTGCTAAAACAGTACAGAACATACCGGTCTCCTAAAGAGACACGTCATACCGTATCCACCTAAGTGAACACGTCGGACCGGATCTGTGTACCCAAACCCGTCGGACCGGGCATAACCCGTCTAGATACTACCCCAGCAACGGTACTCACCGGGAAGCAAAACTGAAGGCCTCGGACTGGACTGCTACTGGACTGCTACGACGTCTGGTTACTGCTACACACTACGCATGCGCTTCGGGCTTCGGGCTTCGGTTACAGGTGGGCCTCCGGATACCTCGGACCTTGCACTCTCGGCTTGGGCTCTGGTCGGGACGACCCGCCTTCCTCACCGCCTCGTCTGGATGCCGGACCGCAGTCTCCGTCTCCTCCGTGGGCCTGAGGGAGACTTGAAGCAGAAATATCTGCACATTCACAGTAGGGTTCCGTCACGGCTGTAGAAGGGTCAGGGGGCCTGCGTTACATCGCCGGCGCGTGGGGAAGGGGCTCGTCCCTGTTCGGGCGCCATTATGTGGTAAATAAATAAATAATTACCGGTACTATTTTTCTATACATTAAATGAAAAGGATAGCTCAATAAATAAGAGGCAGAATCCGAGGTGTCTGAGTCAAACGGGATTTAATCAGATGGCTCGAGCCTCAGGAAAAGGATGACATGGACTGGAATGGAATGGCATGAAATGGCAGCTGCAACGTCTCATCAACATTATACAATATATATATAGTAAAACAGTACAATTGCATTGAATACAGTAGGCGTAACAAATGACAAATGAAAGATAAGAACATATGGGCGTGAAAAGAAGGCGTGCACAGAGCGTGCACGAAGACATGTGATGTAGACGTCACAGAAGTGTCATGAATGGGTGGAGACATGGAGGGGGCTACCTGGGCAGCTGGAACCTTTAACCTACTGGTGCGCGCAAACGGGCCATGACGTGTAACTAGGGAGAGCTGGGGGCTCTGACTCTTGCACTAGAAGAGGAGACTAAAGTCTGGGATGTCAGGACGACATGTACCTATAGCATATCTGATATCTCGTGTTTGGAGAACATGTTGATAGAATCTAAAAGTCATCAGGAGAAAGGCTACTTGACACTAAGGCTGGTGCATGCATATATTTCCTGATGTATTGCGTGTACTATGAATCTTCTATGGACATTAATTCAGTAATTCCCTTGCATGGAGACAGGAAGACTAGACTTATAGCTGAAGATGTTTATGCAGTTCGTTAGCTAGGAATGTGAAGCCGGGGAGCTGAACTGATAACTAGAGGCATAACATATTCTTGGCAGACAGGCAGGCAGGCCAGGCCGGGCACCGCGCTGCTTGGCAGAAAGTAAGCGAAGGGTCAGGGATGCGGGAGGGGCTGCATCGCTCCTCGGAGCAGTTTCAGGAGACTTGAGGCTGAATCTGGTGTCCGGGCCCTTTGAGGCCTAGAAAACGGGGACAAACCGATGAATTAACGTGCACAATATAAAAACGTTGGCAACATAGGCCTAATACATGTTGCTTTCAGGGGGACTGGATAACTGGCATACTAACGTTGGACACAACTGTAATTGAGTCTTTATTCGGACAAGGGGGTAAATATGCATATCGATCATGCACATATAACATATAATGGGGAACACGTAGGGACACACGACAAGGCAAAATTCAATTTTCCTCACTTCGGTGGCCTCGGATCGAAACAGGGGGAGGCGGACTCTCTGTGTTCTTCCGGCGAGGAACGAGATGATCCACTCCAGTGCCTTCTCTTGGATGCCGATGTTGCTGAGGCGTTGAACTAGGGTGCGGTGGCAGACAGTGTTGAACGCTGCAGAGAGGTCCAGGAGGATGAGTGCCGCTGTTTCCCCGTTGTCGAGCAGGGCTCGGATGTCGTCGGTGGCTGCGATGAGGGCGGTCTCGGTGCTGTGGTTGGCTCTGAAACTGGACTGTGAGGGGTCGAGGGATCCGTTCGTCTCGAGGAAGGCGGCAAGCTGTCTGTTGACGATCTTCTCGATGACTTTGGCCGGAAAAGGGAGGAGCGAGATGGGGCGGAAGTTCTTGAGGTCGGTGGGGTCCGCTGTTGGTTTCTTCAGTAGGGCGCTGAGCTCGGCATGCTTCCAGCTCTCCGGGAAGGTGGCGGTGTTGAAGGAGGTGTTGATGGTGTTCCGGAGTTGGGGTGCGATGGTGGAGTCGGCCTTGTTGAAGACGTGGTGGGGGCAGGGGTCGGTTGGAGATCCGGAGTGGATGGTGTTCATCGTGCGGGCTGTGTCTTCGGTGGTCACCGTGGTCCAGGTGCGGAGGCTGGTGATGGGGGGCGTTGGTTCGACGGTTGGGTGCGTGGATGGTGCGCCGAAGCTGTTGTGGATGTCGGCGATCTTGCGGTGGAAGAACGAGGCGAGAGAGTCGCAGAGATCTTGTGAAGCAGTGATGTCGTTGTTGCCGGTGCTGGGGTTGGAGAACTCCTTGACGATGCTGAAGAGTTCCTTGCTGTCGTGGGCGTTGTTGTCCAGTCCTTCCTTCAGTGATTTCTTCTTGGTGGTGCGGATAAGCTGGTGGTGCTTGCGGGTGGCGTGCTTGAGGGCGGTCATGTTGTCAGTGGTCTTGTCGAGGAGCCAGGCTTTCTCGAGGGTGCGGCAGGTCTTCTTGGAGTCCTTGAGTTCGTCGGTGAACCAGGAGGCCTTCTTGCTACTGGGTCTGCTGGGAGGGTTCTTCAGTGGTGCGAGGTCGTCGGCGCAGGCGGTCAGCCACTGCGTGAAGTTGCGGGCTGCTTCGTTGGGGTCCGTTGTGTTGGCGGGTGGGTTCTGGCTGAGGGAGGTGGTGAGCTGGTCGGCGGTGATCTTGCTCCAGCTCCTGTGAGGAACCTGTTGCGGGTGGTGGTGGGTCGTGGTTCTTCTGAAGCTGAAGTAAACGCAGCTGTGGTCGGTCCAGTGGAGTCCGGTGGAGTGGCTGGAGGTGATGTGCTTGCTGGATGAGAAGACGGGATCAAGCGTGTGGCCTGGGTAGTGGGTGGGGGTGTTGACCAGTTGCTTGAGTCCGAGGTTGGCGAGGTTGTCCAGCAGGGCGGCGGTGTTGCGGTCCTTGTTGTTCTCCAGGTGGAAGTTGAGGTCCCCTAGGAGGATGTAGTCAGCGGAGGGGAGGGCATGCGGGCTGATGAAGTCCGTGATGTCTTCGCTGAATTGTGTGCGTGGTCCCGGGGGTCTGTAGACGAGGGTGCCTCTGAGGGTCGTCTTTGGGTCGGTGTGTATCTGGAAGTGGAGGTGCTCGGCGGCGGCGAAGGTGTTCTTGTGGACGATGGCGATGCCTCCTCCGGTCTGGTTTACGCGGTCCCTCCTGATGATCTTGTACCCGTCCGGGATGGCGATGGCGATGTCGGGGGCTGAGGAGACGTTCATCCAGGTTTCCGTGAGGAAGGCGATGTCTGGTGATGTTGTGTCGAGGAGGTTCCAGAGTTCGACGGCGTGTCTGTGGGCGGAGCGGGTGTTGAGCAGGATGCACTTGAGGTGGTTGCTGCTGGTGCTTGGCTTGGCGGGTGCGGTGCAGGTTCGGAGGCAGGTGAACTTGCAGGTCTTGCAGGTGAAGGGTCCGAGGGTGCGTTTCGGGGTGGTCCGGCAGCAGGCGGGGTTCCGGCTGGCATTGAGTGCGTTGAGAGTGGCGGCGTTGTAGGTCTGTCGGGTCGTCTTGCATCGGCGGGGGCCAGGGGTCCTGGCGCTGGGCGCGGTCCAGGCGCGGACGGGCTTGCCTCAGACGGGCTTGCCTTTGACGCGCCTTCGGCGCACAATCGGCACGTCCGCTGCGCGTGGCCGCTGCGCGTCCGTGCGGTCGCCATTTAAGGCTAAGTGGGAGGGAGGAGCAGCTGGGAGGCGGTAGCGGGGAGGAGATGAAAAAGGGGGCGTGGCCGCGAGGACGGCGGCGGGAAACGGAGAGCGGGGCAGGCGGCAGAACGGGCACAGGCACAACTACATCAATTACAAACCGGAATAAGCACAAATATTACAAGTTTTAACACAGATTTCTAAGAGACGCAGCTGGAGGACAGTGCAGTGAGGCGGCAGCTAGGGAGGCAGGCAGAACGTCACAACGTCACAACGTGGTGAGATGTTCTCCACATTAACACACATTCACACACTCCAAATTCCAGAAGCTAGACCCAGAACCCATTTTTAGGTCTCGACACGTGCGAGTCTCTTGTTAATAAAATTTTAAAAATTTAAAAAGAGCTTAGGGCCCACCCATTATTTACCACTGGCTAACTTTGACATCACTCTCATTTTCTTGCTTCTCATTGGCAGCAGCTATTGCTTTCCTGTTCTACTTTTGTATGTGTTGGGTTCTGGGGAGTATGGATAAGTACAGCTTCTTGTCTGCAGCTAGTGTCCATTCATTGGCGTATGTCATGAAAGAGGCCGCCAGACAAGGAGTTCTTGGATTAACTGTAATCCAAAAGGTACATCCAGACCTATGTCTGTATATCCAGGCCTCATTTATGGCATTTTGGCATGAAGCAGCGCAGCAAGACACGTTGCTGCGCTGCCCCATGCCAAAGTAGAAGGGCAGGAATGCACGATATTAAGCAATACAGTGCATTCCAGTCCCTTCCGACTGCGCTGGCTCCGTATTGGCAACCTAGCACTACGCAGGCGCCCTTGCAAGGTGCATCCATTGGAGTCAGGATTGTTTTTGTGCTGGAAGGGGCACCTTCTTGCACAAACACAATCCTATGAGGCGTTTTCCTCTTTCTATGTGTGCTGCAAAATGCATGGAAGAAATAAATGATGACAAGTTTCAGGTTGAAGAGAATATTGTAAAGAAACAAAGTTTATTATGATCAAGTTCATAACACAAAATCTAAATTGTTTAAGGTTGGAGATTGGGTTATTGTAAAAAAATACAGTGAGAGTACAAAATGGAGAATCAGTATATTCTTCATGTGGACAGGTGTTGAAAATATCAGACAGTGTTTTACTTTTAAAGGACAGAGGATGGTGGAACTAAGGTGCAGTTGTTCTACTTAAACCAGGTCAAGAGATCATGTTGAGTAATAAGGAAAAACAACTTGTGGTGATGTTATGTGTATTAGATGTTACTTTTGAACTAAAACAGACGTGATATTTTTACTCTTCGAGTGCTGACATCTTTCACTACAACACTCATTTATTGTAATTTTTATAAACATGTGGTTAACAAAATTGTCTAGTTGTTAAACACTGGGTGCCTTACATTGCTTGTTTAACTTTGCCTCCAATTACTGGGGCTCTCTCACTTCCAGATGTGTCCCTCTTGTGGACTTCACCTATCCCCAAGCTATGCGCTCCATGATGGTCTCAATTTTATGATACAGGCTGCTTCAAAAATAATAGGCATAAGTGGGTGCATGTATTCTCACATTCTCTGCAACACCCCATGTTTGTGCACAGACACTCTGCTGCTCTGTCTAAAAAATTCCTTTGAATACTACAATAATCATCCAACATATGCCAAAGTACATCCAACACCTTAATAATCAAGGCCTCCAAAAGTGTGACAAGAATTTGGTACAATGATAGTGTTCCCTCACTTGTCTGGGTTATGATTTGCCTTATACATTTTACAATACAATTGTTGTAATGTAAAAGTTCTCTGCACAGTAAGAGTCGTGTACCCCTGCCCTGCGTGCCCAACTGTACTGTTGGCCGTATCCCTAATGCAAATTGTTTTGTAAAGGCGAACATGAATTATGCGTGTGCGACATGACATAGGCCTGTTTCACAGACTGAACAGGACCTTTTTTCCCTGTGTCACTGGAGTGAGGCCTACAGGCTCACTCCCTTTTTTAAAAGTTCTGCTGCTGTGTGCTTAACGCACCATTAGCCTACATCAGGTAGATGTGGAGTTCTGCTTAGCACAGGAGTAGTGACTCTGCTTTAGTTGTATGTGTGACTGGGAAGGGAGCAGTATAATTATTAAGCAGTTCTGTGCATTATATGTGTGGTTAGAACATGTGCTGGGTGTATTTATACCCAATTGGAATATATTACTTGAGAGATGTAGAGCTGGGTGTATGTGTGCCTACATGAAGTACAATACATGAAGGGTGAGTTGTGTGGAGCACATGCGTAGTGAGTGTGTGTGCTGGCAGTGCGTGTGTTTGTGAACAGCATACCCTGGTTAAGGAGGGAACAGCTTCAGTGCTGAACAGTGCATGCAGATTGAGTGTGTGAACTGAATGCATGTGTACATGTACGAGTTGTAGGAAAGCAGGATCTGCTTTCATAGTTACCCCCACTTTTTGCTTGACATAATGCTGCCTCTGACTAGTCTGACTGAGATCCTGCTCATCAGGACCCCACTCTCCGTGCTTTCTCCTCTAATTTGGTTTGGTAATACTTGGTTGCATCCCAGATTGGATACTGGTGTCACCTTATCAGTCCCTAGTATATGGTGCTAAGGTCCCCAGGGCATAGGTACACCAAGGGTTCCCCATGGGCGGAAGCATGTATTATGCCACCCATGGGAAACGTCGCGATTTGTAACGAAAGGTATAGGTTCCTTATATCTAAGGTCACTGCACTTAAAACCTATAAGTCACCCCTAAAGCAGGCCTTTCAATACTGAAGGCAGGGTGCTCGGTTCTAAGTTTGAGGGTGCCCATGCATGAGCAAGACACTCCTGCAGCACATGAAGTCCATTCTACTGGGTTGTAAGTGAGACAGCCATATGACATATAGAGAGGCACCTTGTCATAACGCGGTGACCATCTCGAAACTGCTTGTAACAAATCCTATTATGTTTGGTATCAACCATGGTGTGGAGGTATGATTCCATGCACCGTAAAGCTCCTCTGGGAGGCCTTCAGGGGTACCCGTTTTCCAGACCCGGATAGCAAGCTAGGGCTCCTGCTGAACAGACACGTTTCTGTCCTCCTGCTGCTGAGCCAAGCTCGGGCAGAGGAAGGCAGAAACATAGGTATCCTGTCACAGGGAGGTGTGACCACCTCCTTGGCAGGGTTTAGTGTAGTTGGGCAGGGTGGGGGCTCTTGCCAGTGCCACATAGACTGCGTGCAGGGCACACTTGCTGCCCTCCATGCATAGTCCAGCTCAAACCAGTTCAGGGAGCCGTTGGCTTTGGTGTGAAACTGGACAAAGGACAGGGGAGTATCCTCCCCCTTGTCCAGCCCTCCTTAGGGAGGGACCCCTGAATCGTCCCAACCCTTTTCTTAGGGTATTTAAGGGCTTACCTGTGGGTGGGTCACTAGATTCGTCGAGGGACAAGATTCATTTCAGACACCACTTCTTCTTCAACGGTCTGGGCACTCTGGACTCCGCTCTGGGTATCAAGGCTGCAACAGGGTAGACTCCTGCTGCTCCTGATCTCCTCACCCTGTTCGTCTGCTGCAACATCCGTGCTTGTGCACCATACAGGCAAGGCCCTTGGGCATTCAAGACATCTGAAGGAATCTCCCTTGAAGTGAAGTGCATCCGCAGGCACCACAACTAGGCTGACCGGTCTACTGATCCTGGGCTCCAACGGACTACGAAAGGCTCAACAACACAGGTGGTGGTTCTTCTCTTCCCCGACGGCTGCCTTGTCCTCTCACCAGTATCCCTTGTTGGAGGCGCAGAAACCGAACCCCTGTGCACTGCGTTGACTTGCAGTTGCAAACCTCGTTGGCTTCCTTCCACCAAGATCTTTGGGCTCCAAGGAGCCCTAACCTCCTGTGACCTAGATATTCGTCCTCACCGCATCACTTGCACCGTGGGCCTGCATTTTTGGTGTGCTGCTGGAGGTCCTCTCGTGACTCCACTGCCTCCGGCCTGTGGGTCTTCTTGAGGGTCATCTTTGAATTCTTTGGGCTGCCCTGATTGCTCCGGGCGTGCCTCAACTCCCCTGCTTGTGGTGAATCTCCTGGACCTTGCTGGTACCAACATTGCACCTTCTTCAACTTCCCTGTTGGTTGCAGTTGCCAAGGCTTGTTAGTGCTTCCGTCACACACCGACCCCTCAACTTTCGACATCCAGCGTGCAACAGCTTGGATCCGACTCCTGGGTGTCCACAGCATCGCATGGTCCGCACAGCTGCAGTTTCAAGGTCACCATCAGCTTCCTTGCATCACTAGACATCAGTGGGCATTCGTCTTCCGTGCCTCCTGGTCACTCCTGAGTGGCATAGACTCTGTCCCCTCTGCTTCTTCACACTTGAATCCACTTTTGGGTTCCACTGGACACTTTTACCTTCTTCAGCAGCAGCATCTTCCTGAAGTCCTCCATTGAGTTCAACAGCGGTTTCCGACGCCACTTCACACCTATGCAACCGGCTTCCAAGGGGCAGATAGGCTGGTTCCTAAGGTATCCACATGTGGGCTGGCTCTCCAACCTTCTCTATTCTATGGAGTTTCTTCAGGGTCCACTGGAAAGGGTCCTTCTTCTTTAAAATTGCAACTGCAACTTACCCATTGACTTGCATTGATCCCGCTGTTGTGTTCCCACTTAGCACACAACCTCCGTGGGGCTCCTGGTTACTTACCTTGCGTGGTTCCTTGTATCCACGGCACTTCTACCTCTTCTGGATATAATTTTGACTTGAGTTGCAGTTCGCAGTTGTGCTACTTACCTGTTTCTATTGAAAATTATTATGTGCATTGTGTATATCTCCAGCTAGGAGATATCAGTATGTGTTAGTGAGTGTCTATAATAAATACATATTTTTATAAATACACTGTGTGGTTCTTTTTTACTTAATCTATACCTATAAGATTGTGTTCTGGTAAAACACACTGCTTTACACTCCTTCTGGACTAAGCCTGAAGGCTGCTGTCCACAGCTATCACTTGGAGAGCTTTCTAAGGTTGTCTAAGAACACTTAAATCACCTTAAGGGTTGTCTGGATTGGTGCAGGGTGCCCACTTACAAAAGTGTGCATCATATACCAAGCCAGCTCCTCACACGAGTACAATGCATAGAGGTAAAGGTGTTGCACCCAGTGTGCTGTGAATGTACACCGAGTGAGTGTGCCTGCAATGGTACATTGTATGGAGGACCCCGGGTTCTTTTTTGGGAAGCCCAAGCATGCCTGGTAAATAGATGAGGAGGAGAAGAATCCCCCAGACAGATATGTAGATTGTTGCTTACTTGTGAACTGAGTGGGCACACACTGGAGGTAAGGAAGAGACTCCCGTTCCTTACAAAGGACTGCTCTTTGATTCAGTGATAGATCACAAGGAAGGGGCCAGGACACATCTCAGGAAGGGAGATGGGGCTGATAAGAGAATCATAAAGTGTAGGCTTGGGGGGGGTCTGACATTAACCCTATGATGCAAATATCACTGTAGCTGACACCTAGGTGTAAACTCTGGTCATTCCCATGAATTATGTTGTGGACAATTAGCTTTGGAGGCATGCCTGCTGTGACAGACCTCTTTCATGAAGGAAGATGAAAGGCAGAAGTGCCCACATCAAAAGAAGTGGAATCCCAACGTAAAACTTCAAAGACCCAGACCCAAAATTTCATTTGGTGTCCGGAAAAGGTCTATATAAAGGGGAGGTGAGCCCCCAAAAATGTGTCATCTGCCAAGCAGCCAGATGGGCTGTGTGAGAAGGATAAGCTCTTCAAGACTTCTGCTTGTGACCAGGACTGGGGGCAAAGGCCTACTACTCTCCCTGCTGGGTGACACCAAGATAACCTGCTCTGGAGCCTGGACCACCATTGCCTGCCTGCTTGCCAAGACCAGTGTGCCCTGTGATGGAGAGGAGAGCATTGGAGGGAGCAAGGTCCAATAGGGAGTCCGGCATGAAGATTCCCCGAGCAAGGTGTGGCTGGGCACCACTCGGGTAGCTGCCCGTGTGCCTTAACAGCTCTGCAAACCTTGTGTGCCAGGAGAAGGCTGCATTGTTCCGTGTCATATTGGAAGAGCTGGGGGGAAGCACCGAGCCGCACTGTCACAGTGATCCTGTATGCCAGAGGGGGTCACCAGTTAACGGAGTTTGGACCAAGTGCCCATGACCTGTGACTGCAGATATCAACGACCCCGTATGCCAGGAGGATCCGCCGTGGTGAGCATGATCACCTAAGGAGAGTCCACCTCCTGATTGCGAGTACCGTGACACCCACGTATGCCAGGAGCGGCGGCTGGTACCTCTTCGCCTAGAGTTCGGCCCATCGCCTTGGACACCTAAATTCCTCTTTCACTACTGTGAGACGGAATCTGCCCATAGGTTAACATTGGGAATTCCTTAATACACTTTTATGCTGTAATTTAGGATTAGACCCTTCTTTAAAGTCAACCACACTTCAAAGGCACAACTGGGTATAAGTACTAGGTACCTGACTCCACCAAATCAGACAATCCTGGACCTGAAAAGAAACCTTGGACAGAAGAACTGCTGTGCTGCTACAAGGACCGTCACTCTGCTTGACTGTTGCTCTGGAAGAACTGCTTTTCTGCTGTGCGGCCCTGCTGCTTGCTGCTCGCCGACCCTGCTGAGGGAGAACTGTACTCTGCCTTGAACCCAGGCATTGAGCTTCATCAAAGGGCATGTCCTTTGCTCATGAGGGGATAGTAATGATGACTTCAATAATGTTTGGGGAGGCCTGTTGTCTTGGCTTTTCTGGTGGAGAAGTGTGGCTCAATGGTTAGAGCGCCAGACCCTGATGCAGAAGTCTGGCCCAGGACCAGGGTTCAATTCCCGTCTCGGCGGGTCTTGGGATCAATTTCCTCAGACCTGATAATTCTCGCCTCAGTGCCTATTCCAATCATGAGTCCCACTCTGCAACTCTGGGAAATAGCTTGCTTAATCTCCACTACAGCCCCAACAACGCTAGGATGCCTGGCTTCACCTTGGGGGTGCCCAGGAGTGGGCCCTTTACAGGGAAAGGCCAGGAAGGGTTCCTCAGCGGTATTCGTACAAGCGCCGAGAGGCCACCGGGTAGTTGTGCGCTATACAGGTACCTCTACATTTACATTTTAAAGATTGCACATTAGGTTGGTTGCTCTGCGTTTTTTGGTTGCATCTAATTTGTATGAGCAGGTTTCCATTGCTCGATCTCAGGTACCAGCAGGAATGCAAATCTGCAAAAGATGCTTGTGAGATATTTGTTGCTGTGACCAAGCAAGAGCTTTAAAAATAGATGAAGAGAAGTTTCAGCTTAATTCTCTTTGCCCCTGCCAGCAGGGCATTAAAGGCTGGTGTCATCTGGGCAAATTCCTTTCAATTGAAACAGGATCTAGCGGCTTGGAGCTGCGGTGTTTGGAGTGCCAAGATCTCTTATTTGAAGCTCAAGCATAGACAATATTGCAGTATTGACATTTTAATTAACCCTGGGCGAAGAACTACGCTCCCTTCGCGGAGCTTGCGGAGTGTTCTACGGAGAACGCGAAGCTGTCGATTACTCCACGATCCGGTGCGTAGCGTAGTTCTCGCGCGCTGAATAACATTATCGCGTGCGCCGGGGTAAGTTCGCGCGATATTTGACGCGATCACGCACTTTGGCAGTGCGAACGAGAAGATGAGTTCCCCAACATGTCTAACACACAGCTATCTCGAGCATGCAGGCAGCGCCCCGAACACGCGCACCGCGCTCCCGAAGACGAAAAACGGCGCGCGAACGGGTCTAGCAAGCTACTACGCATGTCCGCGGAGCTACGTGAAGTTCGCGGAGTGCAACTGCGTCTTCGCGTAGCTCCGCGGAGTGCGGCTCCGCGAACTACGCCCAGGGTTAATTTTAATAACACCAATGTCCTGGTCGACACGATGCAGTGTGGTAACAGGAGCACTGAAAGGATCTTTTTCAGCAGCAAGAGGTACAGGTGAAAGCTGTAATTTCATTCGCAAATGTTACTTCTGGGTCAAAGCAAACTGACTTTTTTTTACTTCTTTGGGAGGAAAGTCGGGTTGTACCTAATTCCGACCGCTAATAAACATAGGTGCAGTGTCTGTCGCATGCCTCACTGTAAGAACTTCAGGCTTTGTTATTTTTATGCTGAGGTAAATCTCCTTCATCCGACTTGAAATGTTGTTTCAGGCAGGAAGCAATGGTATTGAGTTAATCTCTAACCCTTGACAAATGGAGGGGGAAATAATAGAGCAACTGAACAATGAGAGAGAGAGAAATTAGAAAAGAAAAAGAAGTGAAGTGCTGAAAAAACTGAATGCGGACAAGCTGAAAATGAGAGGTGAGATGGATAAAAAGGGAAGGAATGAATACATAAAACTAACAGAAAGATAAACATGCTCTTTTGTGTATTGGTTAAAATATGTGGAAACCACATGAAATTAATGTATCTACTGCAGAGACTAGGCGTAATCCACCGGTTGTTGGTTTAATTTCTTGTAATATAGTGCAGTGAGTTCATATCCTGACTGCAGAGAGGGATTGTGCATGTGTGTCCATCCGATTCATCTTGTAGGTCACTGATCATAACCTAGTGAAATAACTCCGATTGGTTTATCCTGCAGGCTTTAGATTCTTATCCAAGTGAGAAAGCCCTCGGGGTTAATGTACCTCATTGTGATAATTCGCTCTGAGTTTGGGGTCCCTTATTCTAATGTTATTTCCTTCAATCAATCAATCAGAACATTTGTAAAGCGCACCACTCACCCGTGAGGGTCTCAAAGAGCTGGGGAAGGGGTGCTGTTACTGCTCTAATAGCCAGGTCTTCAGTAGCCTCCTGAAGGTCAGTAGGTCCTGGGTCTGACGTAGGAGGATGGGTAGGATGTTCCAGGTTTTGGCGGCGAGGTGGGAGAACGCTCTGTCGCCGGTGGTCGCTCTTCGGATGCGGGGGCGGTGGCGAGGCCGGCGGAGCGGAGCTGGCGGTTTGGGGTGTAGAAGGTGAGTCGTCTGTTGAGGTATGCCGGTCCAGTGTTGTGGAGTGCCTTGTGTGCGTGGGTGAGGAGCTTGAAGGTGATCCTTTTGTTGACGGGGAGCCCAGTGCAGGTCTCTTAGGTGGGGTGTGATGTGCCAGAGGGCACTTTTTGTTCTTTCATGTCTGACATAGAGGCATCTATTTGGAACCACAGTTTTATAATAGCATCATGACTGTTTCTGTATGAGGCCAGAACTCGCACAGTTCGTATAACCTTTCAGATATGTTTACTGTCCGAATGAGAAGAGAGGCTCTGTAACCTGAGCAGAAGCTGGACTGCCTTCGCCTGTTAGACCTTTCACTTGAGAGTTATGTCTGTTGTGCACTCCCTGAAGCTTTGCGGTCTCTATTACTTTTCACCTTTCCACAACACCACTTCCAAGTACATTTCTAAGTCATAATATATGACTAAGAATGTACTTGCAATGTGCAGGATGGAGTAAGACAGAACTGGGAACGAATGTTACTAATGTATGAAAAAAAGCAAGAAGTCCATTTAAAATGTTAAGGATTGATTGTTTGAATGGCCTGCAAATGCTTTGAAATATTAGCCAAATTATTTAAAAGACACATAGCAAAAAAACAATTTGTCTCAATTTCTTTAAAACAATCTCAAAGACAATCCCCCTGAACCACTCTGCAAGAAGCCATGCATTCTTGCTTCATTCACTCAGTGGGAGTTTCAGTGCCACTGGTGACACTTGGGAGTGAAAGGAAGGAAAGTTAAAGGCCATCAGAATTGTTAGCCGGCAGTGACTTCATACTCCCTCTTTTGTCGCCAGGTACACAAGTTAATCTTGTTGTGAAGGTGCAGGCAGACCACACCACTGTTCACCCTAAGTTCACAGAGTCACACCTCAGACATTATTAATGTACAGCTGTATCACATGTGCGGTAGGGGCCCATTTTCTACGTCACACTGTATATGGCAAAAGTATCCCCGTCATGCACAATGGCATTTTCAGGCCGTGTATTTTGAGGATGTGGACAAGTCCTTGTGTTGAGGAACATGAATAGGTACAGAGGAATTTTCCTACAAAAATTGCAGAATTTTCTGTCATGCCTCTGCATTTGCTGGGCCTTTTCCTCAGCCACCTTAGCCCTTCTTTCGCCATCTGTCTGCCTTTTGAACGTGCCCCCGGGGTGGGTCAGGTCCCGGGGGTTGCCCCCAGAAGAAGTGAAGTTGGGATGGGCCGTCGCGCCCCCTTTGAAGGTGCCCCGCAGGGTGCCAGGAGCCCATCCCCGCCGAAAATTAAATTGGGGAGCGCCGTCACGCTCCCCGTGAAGAGTGGGGGGGAGGGGAAAGTGCGGCAGCACTCCCCCGAAACTGGAAGGAGGCGGGGGAGTGCCGCCGCACTCCCCCGAGGTCCGCCCGGACCGGCGGCAATCTCTGCGTCTGCAGACCAAAAGAGGAGTGCCGGCTCCCGCTGCAGCATGCAAGGGGGCTGACCGGGTGGGGAGCCAGCAGGAGCCACCAGGGGTGGGATTCCGCGGGTGGCTCCCAGAAAATAGACAAGAGCAGCCAGGGGTGGGCTCCCCAAGCCGCATGGACTCACCTGGAGGTCCAGGTGGGACCAGGCCTCCCAACGGCAGAAGGAAGCGGCCGGAGGCCCACATTGCTTCTCACTACGAAATAGCGGAGAGCCGCTGCTATAATATTCACGACAACGAGGAGAATCGCCCCATAATGCCTTGCAGGCCTGGACAGGCCGGCAAGGGAAAAATAGCGTTTTCTCTGATTGTGGTAGCCCCAGGAGGAAGGGGTCCTGTGAGTGTATGGTGAGTGTATAGTGCAGGGGGAGCTGCAGGAGCAACACAGTCTCCCCAGTCCGGAAATGGAAGTCCCTCCCTAAGTCTCATGGGGACTCAAAAGAATAACCCCTCAGGAGTCATCTGCATCCCGTGGCTGGAACTTTTGTTCTACAGCTGGGGTGCCTCAGGGATGCCTCAAGAGTGAAGGGCTGAGTTGGGGATGTCTGGAGAAGGGCATCCCCTAGAGATGAAGAGGTGTAATTGCACCTGAAGTGCATTTACTAATGTTATTTCTTTCAGAGGGACTAATGGTCCCATGTGTAATGTGAAGTACCTGTGTAAGGTGATATCATAAGCAAAGTGGGGTTATGTTTCCAGACATTCCTGCTAGGATGTCTGGCTGTATATGCTTAATCCTGTGATTTCATCTGTGATGTCTTAAGCGGCTGTAATTGCAATGCATTCTAATGATCAACAAATGTAATGAGTACTGTAATTGTAAAGTGATGCTTAAACATGTATTCTTGCTGCTGCACTTAGGTGAAGAACAACCCAGACTGTTAGTTCCTTAGATGTATAGGTGTATACTTCTTGGCCAGTAGGAGATGCTAAGCTAGGGTTATGTGTCACTAGGGCAGGTTTGCCTATTTTAAATGCTTGTTGAGGTAATGGGGTGGATCGCCACTGGGATGGTGCCAGTGCGCAGGGCGCTCGCTCCAGGTTATGTTCAACTAACTGCATTAGGGGGCAAGATGATGTGTATACATGGGATGGGTGCTACTAGACCCCACCCCCCTGCGGGAGGGGTGGAGATGTTATGCAATGTCACAAAGTAATTCCAACAGCTTATGTATATTTATAAATTGGTGCATAGTATTGAGTAGTGTGTGTGTTTAATAAATGTACTCTTACTTTTATAAAGCAAAGTACAGACTGGACAATCAATTATTGAGTGTTATTTCTGTGCACCTGTAATGGCAATTACTAGCCCACACCACCTCCCTTGAGTAAGTCTCTGACTGCTCTGCAACGCTGCTATTACGGCATTTGATTTGATTTGATTTGAAATGTGTGAAGCACAGCAATCACCCTAAGGCATCAAGGTGATTAAGACCAGCCGTCCGGAAGGAAATTGAAAAATTACACCAGATAGAAAGCTAGACAGTACAAAGCCATGTCTTAATCAACATTAATCAGGGATCGAGGGTGGAGGAAATAAATAATGTGCTGATCCTGGAACAAACTTCCAGACTTATGATTACGATTGCCAGCTCGGTATTTTGATGTCCCAGACAGTACAAAAAAAACAGTCACCTAAAGCGGTATTTTCACCACTTATCTGTGCATACTTCAAACAGCAAAGATAAATTGAAATCACTTTTAATTGTGTTCTAGGGCTGCCTGAATGATCCATGACTGATAATTAAAGGGAACAAAGACAGAGAAGTTCTGTTACAGAGGAATGCATACGTTTGTATTTATAACCCTATTTAGTGTCAAGACTAGGTCTTTGCAGGCTCTTTAAACAACACACGGCTAGTATTTTTCTTTTGGCAAAGCTACTTTATATTCCTTTTCATGAAATGCATTCTCACACTAGGACAGTAAATGTAAAAAATAAATGCAAGGGGGCCCAGGGGGTACCGGGACCCCCCAAAAAACTAAGCCTTGGTAACCAGTTTACAAAGGTATGTAAATATGCAAATGGTCTTTAAAGACCTGTGAAAAACGTGGGCCTGCCGGAGATCAGACTCCAGACACTGCACAGCTGAGCCCACAGCAGCCCAGGCTGAGACACACAATGGGCGGGGATGGGGCAGGGGCTGAAGCCCTTTTAGCCTTATGGGCATTGCATGCCTGGTACCAACAGTATCTTATAATTAATTCATTTTGATGCTGCAACAAATACTGTATGAAAAATAACATATGCTTATTATGTCACAAAGAAAAACTGGAGAGTACAGTCATACAAACCCATATTAACCCCACGTTGTGTAATGTCTCAGCAACCAACATGTCTGGGTCACCAAACCACAGTGGAAGCACAATCTTATTCCCCAGCCCTCTAGCCTGGCCAAGTTAGCCATCAGAAGGAAATATTAGACAGACTGTGGTAAATAAATAAATAATACCCTATTTTTGACTAGACTTATAGCATAACAGATAGCTCAATAAATAAGAGTCAAGATTCGAGGTAGTAGGAGTTTCTGCAGGTTTATTACAGCATAAGGACAGGATCAGGACAACCTGCATAGGAACAGAATGACAGGGCCCAGCAGGACAACTGGGGCCCAGCAGCTGCCGGGGCTTGGTCTGGGATGAGCGCGCTAACATTCAATAACAAAACATTGACTTATATACATAGCGCAAACACATAGCATTACATTGCAGTAGGCGTAACAGTAGGTGGAGTAGAAGGCGTGACGCGTAGCAGTCGCGAGAGATAACAGAAATAAGAGGTGTAACTGGGAGTTTACTTAGACATGTGATGCAAAACGTAACAGAATATGTCATGAATGGGCGGAAACATTTGGAGGGGGCTACCTAAGGAGCCGGGACCTCTAACCTAATGGTGCGCGAAAACTGGCAATGACGTGTTACTAGGAGAAGCTGGGGGCTACGAACTCTGTGCTAGGAGCAGAGACTAGAGTCTGGAGGGTCGGAGCGACATGTACCTAAACCCTATCTGGTATCTAATGTTTAGGGAACATGTTGATATAAACTAGAAGTCATGAGGGGAAAAGCTAACTTGATTCTAAGACTGGACCATGCATTATTCTACATGTAGTGCGTGAAGAGTATTAAGTGACCATTAAATACAGTATTTCTCTAACGTGGAGACGAGAAGGCTAGACAATGACGGAAACTATTGATGCAGTTCAGTAGCTTAGGAATGCAAAGGAGGAGGACTGAACTGATAGCAGGAACTTATAACATACTTTTGGCAGACTCAGAGGCAGAGCCGGGGTGCACCGGGCACTGCAAGGCAGGAAGTAAGTGAAGGGTCGAGGATACAGGTGGGGGCTGTATCGCTCCTCAGCGAGGCTTTCAGAAAACAGGAGCTGAATCTGTGGTCCGGGCCCTTTTGAGGCCTAGAAACGGAGACTTTATAATGGAATAACGTGCACACTGAGAAACGTGGCAACATTATTTACATAGGCCTGATATTCGTAGTATTCACGAGGACTGGAAACTAACATACTAGAGGTGGACACAACTGTAATTGCGTCTTTAATCAGAAATGGGGAATAACATATGCATATTGATCATGCACACATAACATATGATGGATGAGGCGTAGGGACACAGAACATGGCAAAATTTACTTTTCCACATTCCCTCCTTGTCACTACGTTTCCATCAGGAAACATCAATATTCATGATACCGTCTATCATTTCATACAGTACCATTTGCTCGTCTCGAATTGTCTTGGAACGAGATTTAGAACGGGGCTTGGGACTAGGAATACAAGAGGTAGCACACATGCTGCAAATCGCAGGGCCACATTGTATACAGAGGCAGCAGCTAAATATGATCGCTACTGCAATACCTAAGAAGGACAGGACTTTCCATCCCCATGCGGAAATTATATTCCAGAACCAACCGGACCATGTCCAGGTGCCTGGATCTTGGTGTAACAGATGGGCAATTTTATGGAGTCTGGTTATAGCTGAATAAACAGACGGCGCGTTATTTGGAATGAAAATACAACAACTGGATCCGAGAATTCTACAGGCCCCGCCCCTATCGGCCAGTATGACGTCAAGGACGAGACGATTCTGTAAAACGACAATTCTCATAAAGGATTGCTCTTCAGTTAAGTTACCTAGAGCGGAGGCAGTCTCATCTACTACTGCTTCAAGGGTTCTTGTTAACCTACGAATAAGCTTACTATTTACAACTGTACCTAAATAAGGGAAAACACCTTTATCTATATCAATGAATTGCTCTGCGGCAGTTTCAGTATAATCGACAATCGGGAGATTTCTCTTGTGTCTAGTGTGTACTAAGAAAGAATTCCTATGATAGTCAGGTGGGGCTAAAAAAACAGGTGGCAGTAGGAAAGCAATGTAACAGGTTCCCTCCCAATCGAGGGGCAGACGGACATATGCAGTTTGACCACAAATAAAATAAGAATGACGTGAAGCTTTGAAAATAGATTTCCCACTGTCACTATACTGGATAACAGTAGTACATTCACTATGACCTATATGTACAGAACCATAACTACGGACACATAATTCGCCTTTGACTGGTAGTACTGAAATAGCGGGTGAGTCTGGAGTAGTATCAGACTGAACATTCAGAACCATGAAATTCGACGAATAATTTCCTAAATTATATACTTCATTTTCTAAATCTAAACCTGTTCTGTGGGGGAAACCTTGCTTGTCTGGGAAACATGTACTGTTAAGAAAAGACATATCTGTTGAGGATGACGTTAACGTGGACCATGCTCCACACGAACCATTGTGTGAGAATGGATAAGGAAAGAGTGGCAGAACTCCCTTCGGTGTCTGGAAAGGGGGGAGTCGACCACACACCCAACAATTAGTGGCATTGCTGGTCTGGTGTGAATAATGTAACATACGGATAAATGTGTTATTACGCACAGCGAGGCGGTATGCATATTCGTGAGGAGGCAGATCACTAAACGTGTGCTCTACTGTAGCATGAGCAGACATATTTACATGAGGTACTGGAAAACACAGATAGAAAGCATAGCTGGTGCAGGAAATCATTATGCTGATGAATAATACGAAACTCAGAAAAACGATACATTTGATTGAGCTTTGACTGACTCTCTCACTATGGGGGTCTATTTTATACATGTCAGAAACAGTCTAACCGTTTCACCTAGGGGAGGACTTATACAATCAAACTGGCTGACTTATTAGACCTGAGCTTTAACTTATACTCCTGTTGCGGAGTTTTCTCTAACAAGGGAGGGAATGTAACAATGTCTTGTGCGGGACAGTCCTTTAAAACAATGTTCTGGCAATCCTTCGAATCCTGGGAAATGTTCTTGGGAATGTTTTTAAAGACTGGTTTCGGTCCTTTGAAAAGTTTTACATGAGAAAGGTGGACCCACCCCTTCCTGCCTTCCAACTTGACGGCAGTTCGGGTGGTCAAGAGGACCTGACGTGGCTCCTTCCAACGTGGTTCCAGCGGACTTGACCTGTCGAAATTTCTGATCATTACAAAGGAACCTGGAACGATCTCGTGCGGTGCCACCTCGGTATTGTCTGGAAATGCGGCGGCAACCTGTGAACGACATGAGTTGAGGGCAGACATCAAGGAAGCTAGGTAATCTGTCAACATATTACATGAAACATCGGTAATACTTCGGGGTCTAGGAGTACCCCACATGTTAGGGGGGCGGCCGAAAACGACCTCATACGGGGACAGACCTGATCTGGAATGTGCGACCATACGCATGTAAAACAGAGCGACTGGCAAAGCTACTAACCAATCCACACCCTTGTCTTTACATACTTTTGCTATACGGATTTTCAGAGTCTGATTATGCCTTTCGACTAGTCCAGCTGCTTCTGGATGGCGTACACAATGGAACTTCCACTGGTACCCTAACAAAAGGGAAACATGTTTCATGAGTTCGGATGAGAATGGCTGGCCGTTATCAGAATATACGACTCTAGGGAGTCCATATCTAGGGAAGAATTCACGAACCAACTGCTTGGCAGTGGTCGCGGCTGTGTAATCTGGGACTGGATATGCTTCTGTCCATCTGGACAAGGCGCATACAACTACAAGGACATACTTGAAACCTCGACATCGCTCCATTTGAATATAATCCATCTGGAGGACCTCAAAAGGGTGGTCAGGGGGCTGGAAACCACCTTGTTCCACCGGAACACTTTTACCTGGATTAAACTGACAACATATCATACAGGTACGGACTTTCTGCTTGGCTGCAGCTCGTAAATGCTTGTTGAACCAAATGTTCTGGATACTGTCTAACATAGCTTTTTCTCCTAAATGTGCTGGACTATGTGCGGTATTGATAATGACTTGAACCATAGAATCGGGGAGAAACCATGTGGCTCTACCCTTCGTTAACCATCCTTGATCTGTCTGGACCCCTCCTTGTACAGACCATTTCTTGATTTCATCGGGAGTAGCATGTGACTGGATATCTATGACATCTTGAGTAGGGTCCTTAACTGTCATGCATGTAGTCAGATCTGGAATATGTGTCTGATTAACTGGAATGTCTGGAGTCTGTGCTGTAAGCTTGGCTGTGCGGTCTGCTAAATCATTACCTTGGGAAATAATGTCAGTAACTTTCGTATGTGCTTTGCACTTCATGATAGCAATAGATGTCGGTAAATGTATGGCATCTAACAGGGCTTGAATAAGGAGACCATGCTGAATCTTGGTTCCATGAGAAGTCATAAAACCTCTCTCCTGCCAGAGCACTCCGAAGTCGTGTACAACTCCGAATGCGTAACGTGAATCTGTGTAAACATTAACCTTCAGGTTCTTGGCATGTATACAGGCTTGTGTCAGAGCAACTAGCTCTGCTGCTTGAGCGGACAGAGTATCAATACGGTGTGTTTCAATAACTTCAGTGTCAGTAGTCACTGCATACGCGGCGACTAGTTCTCCTGTACTAGTTCTCATACAT
Source organism: Lissotriton helveticus (assembly GCF_964261635.1). Taxonomy (NCBI): domain Eukaryota; kingdom Metazoa; phylum Chordata; class Amphibia; order Caudata; family Salamandridae; genus Lissotriton; species Lissotriton helveticus. Next base: position 1,910,426,665 of record NC_136061.1, on the reverse strand, counting down.
GAACCATCCACATAAAGTGTCAGGTCAGGATCTGGTAACGGAATGTCTGTCAGGTCTTGTCTTGGCTTTGTCGTAATGTTAACTACTTCCACACAATCATGTGTGTCTGGATTTGAACTAACTGATGGTAACAGTGTAGCAGGATTCAGGACGTTGCAGCGTCTAATTTCTATGTGTGGCTGGAACAGTGTCAATTCATAACCTGTTAAACGTGCAATTGTCAAGTGCTGAGTTTGTGTTCGGTTTAAAAGAACTTCTACTGAATGTGGAACTTGTACTGTCAGGGAATGTCCTAAAACTATAGAATCACTTTGTCTGATAGCTAGTGCTGTGGCTGCAACTGACTTGAGGCACGCAGGCAACGCCTGGGCGACTGGATCTAATGTGCTCGAAAAATAAGCACAGGGCTTGTATTGACCTGCTTGATCTTGTGTGAGGACAGATAATGCTGTACCTTCGCGTTCAGTAACGAAAAGTGTAAAAGGCTTACTGTAGTTCGGTGTAGCTAGAACTGGAGCTTGACATAGAGCTTTCTTTAACTCGTTAAAACTAAGTGTATGGTCAGATGTCCAAGGGAGGACAGTCGATACGGCTGCCTCCTGTGTCGTTAACTGTATCAGTGGCTTGGCTAGGAATGCATACTGGGGAATCCATTGTCTACAATAAGAAGTAAGGCCGATAAAGGCACGTACCTCCTTCTGGGTTCTGGGCTGGGGAAGACTCGCTATTAACTGGATACGGTCGGGTGTCAACTGCCTACCCCTCTTGGACAGCAAGTGTCCCAAGTATACCACTTGCTGGACACAGAATTGAAGCTTCGAAGGTGACACCTTGTGCCCCATCTCGGCTAGAAAATACAGAACTGTAAGTGATGCACGCTCGCAGTCACGTTCAGAACGGGCTGTGATCAGTAGATCATCGACATACTGGAGCAGGGCAGTGTCAGTTGGCATGTGAATGTTGTCTAGTTGTCTCTTGAGTGCTTGACTGTAAATACTAGGGCTTTCTGTGAAACCTTGAGGAGCGCGTGTAAACATATAGCTCCTTCCATTTAAACAGAATCCGAAAAGAAACTGGCTATCTGGATGAATTGGAACACTAAAAAATGCATTCTTGAGGTCAATGACAGTGAAAAACATGGCTTCGGAATCAATGGCTGTTAACAGGGAAGAAATGTCTGGAACAACTGGGTACTGAGGAATAACACATTTATTAAGCTCTCGTAAATCAATCACTAATCGATATACTGGGGGTGCATTTGGATCAGTACGTTTCATGACTGGAATGATCGGAGAATTACACACATTGGAGTCAGTTTCTACAACTACTCCTTGAACCATGAGCTCGTCAATAATTTTGGATAAGGCTGCTACAGCCTCAGGTGGCAATCTGTACTGCCTGATTCGTGGTAACACTACACCTGGTTTGAGAGTCACACGATAGGGTGTGATTTGCATGTAACCTACATCAGTTGGACCTTGCGCCCATAAATGCTGCGGAACATTAGACAATCTTGAATCAAAATCTCGTAATACATAGTGACCCTTAAAGTCACGTAGGAACAGACGTATTCCCTCTGGGGAACAGCAAATAACTGCACCTAATTCTTTCAATGTCTTAATGCCTAATAGATTTTCTGGACATGACTTAGTAAGTAACAGATCAGTAGTACGGGACAATGGACCTACTTCTAGAGTAACTGGCTTAGATATTTCATTAACTATGGGTTTTCCTGAAAATCCAAGGGAAACATTTCTTGAGCCTGAGAGCGGAGCCCCTGGAACTTCGGCATGACTAATTGTGGTCCTACTTGCCCCTGTATCGATCAAAAACTTTCTGTCTTTCCCTAATACTTGACTGTGAACATAGGGACCTTCTTGATCTACAGGTATCTCGATGAGAGGCAAGCCTACCTCCTTCTCTAGGCTGTTTCATGAATATGACTGGTACTCTGGATACTCGGACTGTGCATACTGGTACATCTGCGATGTAACGTGCTGTGTTGCAGCAATAGGCTGCGGTGCTGTAACCGTCTGTTGTGCATTCTGTGACTGAGGAGTCTGTGAAACTTGTTCTTGTCTTGGCGGACGTGGTCTTTCTTTAGTCTTACCAGTAGCTATGTTGTGTTTCAGAACTGCACACTCGTTTATAAAATGACCTGGCTGTTTACAATAGTTGCAGTTCCCTTTAACGGGAGCTGCAGGATGACTGGCTTGATTCGGACCTCTCTTCTGACTGTCTTGAGGAATAGATTGTGCAACTAGCACTTTCATTTTCGTGTCTTTCATACGTTTTCTTTCGTGTTCTTGCTCTTCTCTGATTCTATTCTGGTGGTACTGGAGCATCTGGAGCATCTGGGACGGAGTATTTGCTTGCCAGGTGCTTTCGACTTTCAAAACTCGGTTTTTAATTTGTGGACTTGAATTCTCGACTAATTTGGTAACGAAAAGGTGAGGGTATGACTCACTACTTGTCTTGAGACCACTATTAATACTGAAACATTTCTCAAATCTAGAATAAAAATCACTAATATCCTCATCTTGTTTCTGTTTACAGGCTGAGATTGCATCCCAGTCTTCTTTCCTAGTTGTCAATAATCTGGGTAAAACTTGAATCAATAATTCTGGTAATTCTTTACATTTATCTCCAAGACCGGTACCTGGTACTCGTGCCTTGTCTTCAGCTTCTAGAGCTGCCCAATCGATCTTTTTCTCTCCCACCTCCCATTCTTTTTCCTTTAACTTTTCATACACCCCTGCGGGTAACAGGACCTTTAACATTTTAATGATATCTGGGTAAGTGCATTCTCCCATACGGAGCATGTCTTTTAATTCTCTATGGAACCCCGCTGGATCTTTGTCATGACAGGGGATTAATTTCTTCATTTCAAGAAGTTCCATCTTTGATATCGGAGTGTATACAAACACTCGTTGCATTACGCCACCCGCCCCTTGGACTGGGTGGACTTCTCGTAGCGGATTCTGTCTGTCTATGTAGAATGGTTTACTTTCTGGGGGTGAGACATGAACAAAATGCGGGTTCAGGAACGTTCTATACTTGTGGCGCTGTTCTAGAATGACACTTATTAAATCGGTACCTAGACCTCTCCATCTGTACTGGAGTAACTCGTTCAGGATATCATGTAACGGGCCTGGATCAGAATGTTGACCCTCATACAGGGTAATGAGGTGCTGGATCATATACATACCCACCAGTCGTTGCTCGGCTGGGGGCAGTTTCAGAAACATTTGTGCCACTATTTCGTCTGGAAAAGTGGTAGAATCAGTAATCCATCGGACTGCTGATCGGGCTAGTTCTTGTTCGTGCATGGTACTTAATTCGCTATAACCGACTCGTGATTTCAGAATGTGATCGGTAGCTTGAAATACTTGTTCTAAAGAGCTTTGTTCTGGTGCTAGATGTTGAAAAATAGACTTGGGTTCTAGACGTAAATGGCGATCTGGAAATCTGGATTTTCCTACATACGCTATTCTGGCGGGATTCTCGTCTTCCTCTTCAGGATCAGAGATACTTTCTTTCTCGCTTACTTGTGCTGCTTTACGCTGTTCGTGTAACCTTATTATTTCTTTACGAATTTTCTTGTACATACTTTCCATGGCACTAATGGTCTTGTGCTTACCCTCGGCTATATTATCACTCCACCTTGTTAAGATTCTCATTTCGGCGGGATCTTTAGACGGATAATCTTGTTCTCTTATTAGACAATTGATCAGGAACTTTAATATCATGAGCTGAATCTCGGCTTTCCTTTGAGACATAATCTCGCCAATACTTTCTGGATCATCCCCTGTACGGATGAAACGATATATTCTGTCTAGATCTTCTTTCATATTCGGTAAGGTGACTAGATACTCGGTCACCCTTCTTACGCGTACGGAATATAAAACCATATTATACTCGCCTGGGACTGTGTCATAGACACATTCGGCAAGGGCTTGTCTGATTTCTGTAACAGACTTATTACTTTTAGGAGTACGCTGTGATGCTTGGGCATGTAATTCGAGTGCTGATAGACGCTTGTGTGGCGGTGGGGTTTGAGGAGGACCTCCTCCTGCGGCCCCTAGACTGGAATCGTCGACTGACATTCTTCGTGCTTGCAGGGTCGGTAATTGTAACGTGGGCTGAACTTGTATGACAGGCTGACCCGGGGGTACCGTAACAGGTACTCCGGTGTCTGGGGAAACGGGAGGTGCCTGATTTACAGGGACAGGTGGAGCGCGAACTGGATTGGCATATTCTGGAACTGTGTCGTCCAAATAGGACGAAATAAAAATATCAGCTGCGGTCGGTTTGTGACGTAGCTTGGTCGGAACTAATGGTGGCGGGAAATTACTGGGTGCCTCTGGGGTCGCTTTTGGCAAGCCTTCGGCAAGGAGAGGATACATACCCTTAATAAGGGCATGCCTCTGTCTGTCTGACTGTTCGACTTTGACTTGTTCACCTATCTCGATTAATTCTCTTTCTTGGGCTCGTTCTTGGGATTCTCTACTTAACTCTGACTTTCTGACTTCCTTTTCCGTTCTTCTATGCGCTTCCTTACGCCATAACTCGATGGCATCTTTCTGTGACTGTCTGGCTTTCTTTTTCCATAATGCTTCTTCTACTCGCATGATACATTCGGCATCCCATGTACCCGATACGGGCCATCTATACTTTTCTTCTAACTGTTTGGTATACTCTACCCATAAATCTAGATACAATATGGCGCTTATGCCATGTTTCTGATACATAAAGTGACCTGGACTGTCCCTAGGCGGAACAGGAACTGCTGCTTCCAGCAGACCCTTTCTAGTTTTTAACTGACGTAACTTGGAAAAGAGCGGCATTCTAAACTTGAATCGGAACACAATACAATACACGAAAAACAATAACAATTGGGAAAACAATTCAGGCATACCACGACATTGGAAATACATTAAACAATATTATAAATAACAGTTCGAACAGAATACTACCTGAAAATACTGAAAACAGAACAGAATTCTCGAGAACGGAACAGACTAGAGTTACTGGATGCACTGCTGTAACAGTACGGAACATACCGGTCCCATAAAGGAACGCATCAAGACCCGTATCCACCTAGGTGAACACTTCGTTTGTGGGCTTGGGTACCACCAACCCACGGACCAGGAGTCAATTTAGACTGACCCTGTCTAGACACTACCCCAGCAATGGTACTCACCGGGCAGCACGGAACGGAAGGCCTCGAACGGGACTGGACTACGACGGACTTCGGACTTCGGACTTCAGTTACGGGTGGGCCTCCGGATACCTCGGACCTTGGACTCTCGGCTTGGGCTCTGGTCGGGACTCGCCGCGTTCCTCCACCGTCTCGTTCGGATGCTGGACCGCCTCCTCCGTCTCCTCCGTGGGCCTGAGGGATACTTGAAGCAGAAATATCTGCACTTGGCCAGTATGGTTCCGTCACGACTGCAGAGGGTCAGGGGGTCGGCGTGGCTTCACCGACGCGTGGGGAAAGGGCAAGTCCCTGTTCGGGCGCCATTATGTGGTAAATAAATAAATAATACCCTATTTTTGACTAGACTTATAGCATAACAGATAGCTCAATAAATAAGAGTCAAGATTCGAGGTAGTAGGAGTTTCTGCAGGTTTATTACAGCATAAGGACAGGATCAGGACAACCTGCATAGGAACAGAATGACAGGGCCCAGCAGGACAACTGGGGCCCAGCAGCTGCCGGGGCTTGGTCTGGGATGAGCGCGCTAACATTCAATAACAAAACATTGACTTATATACATAGCGCAAACACATAGCATTACATTGCAGTAGGCGTAACAGTAGGTGGAGTAGAAGGCGTGACGCGTAGCAGTCGCGAGAGATAACAGAAATAAGAGGTGTAACTGGGAGTTTACTTAGACATGTGATGCAAAACGTAACAGAATATGTCATGAATGGGCGGAAACATTTGGAGGGGGCTACCTAAGGAGCCGGGACCTCTAACCTAATGGTGCGCGAAAACTGGCAATGACGTGTTACTAGGAGAAGCTGGGGGCTACGAACTCTGTGCTAGGAGCAGAGACTAGAGTCTGGAGGGTCGGAGCGACATGTACCTAAACCCTATCTGGTATCTAATGTTTAGGGAACATGTTGATATAAACTAGAAGTCATGAGGGGAAAAGCTAACTTGATTCTAAGACTGGACCATGCATTATTCTACATGTAGTGCGTGAAGAGTATTAAGTGACCATTAAATACAGTATTTCTCTAACGTGGAGACGAGAAGGCTAGACAATGACGGAAACTATTGATGCAGTTCAGTAGCTTAGGAATGCAAAGGAGGAGGACTGAACTGATAGCAGGAACTTATAACATACTTTTGGCAGACTCAGAGGCAGAGCCGGGGTGCACCGGGCACTGCAAGGCAGGAAGTAAGTGAAGGGTCGAGGATACAGGTGGGGGCTGTATCGCTCCTCAGCGAGGCTTTCAGAAAACAGGAGCTGAATCTGTGGTCCGGGCCCTTTTGAGGCCTAGAAACGGAGACTTTATAATGGAATAACGTGCACACTGAGAAACGTGGCAACATTATTTACATAGGCCTGATATTCGTAGTATTCACGAGGACTGGAAACTAACATACTAGAGGTGGACACAACTGTAATTGCGTCTTTAATCAGAAATGGGGAATAACATATGCATATTGATCATGCACACATAACATATGATGGATGAGGCGTAGGGACACAGAACATGGCAAAATTTACTGATAATTAAAGGGAACAAAGACAGAGAAGTTCTGTTACAGAGGAATGCATACGTTTGTATTTATAACCCTATTTAGTGTCAAGACTAGGTCTTTGCAGGCTCTTTAAACAACACACGGCTAGTATTTTTCTTTTGGCAAAGCTACTTTATATTCCTTTTCATGAAATGCATTCTCACACTAGGACAGTAAATGTAAAAAATAAATGCAAGGGGGCCCAGGGGGTACCGGGACCCCCCAAAAAACTAAGCCTTGGTAACCAGTTTACAAAGGTATGTAAATATGCAAATGGTCTTTAAAGACCTGTGAAAAACGTGGGCCTGCCGGAGATCAGACTCCAGACACTGCACAGCTGAGCCCACAGCAGCCCAGGCTGAGACACACAATGGGCGGGGATGGGGCAGGGGCTGAAGCCCTTTTAGCCTTATGGGCATTGCATGCCTGGTACCAACAGTATCTTATAATTAATTCATTTTGATGCTGCAACAAATACTGTATGAAAAATAACATATGCTTATTATGTCACAAAGAAAAACTGGAGAGTACAGTCATACAAACCCATATTAACCCCACGTTGTGTAATGTCTCAGCAACCAACATGTCTGGGTCACCAAACCACAGTGGAAGCACAATCTTATTCCCCAGCCCTCTAGCCTGGCCAAGTTAGCCATCAGAAGGAAATATTAGACAGACAAACAGGAAGTAAAGGCAACAGGACATGACATGATTTATTCACAAGGGTTTGCCAAGGCATTAAACATTTAAAAGCTTAAAAAGTTTTAAATATTGCGGGACGCAGCAGATAGTATACAAAAGATACAAAGATATTCTCAGAAAATCATGCATGTCGTAAGGGATATAGACAGTGAAAAAACAGGTCTTTCGAGCTCCTATCTTATCGAGCCATCCATGTCCACCCATCCCTCCTCGTGGGCCGGTGCATAATGCCAACCAAGTAGTGCATAAAAGGCACTTCAATCTCCACATCATCTCCACAGCCGTACGCAAATGAGGGAATGCCCTCTTGAGATACCACTGGTGCTACGTGTTTGCCAGCGCCATCTGTTTTGCAGAGTGGGCTGCACAAGCATTTTCAACCCTTCTGTAATACCAAAGTGCCCCGAGGGCACGGAAAGCGGCAGAAAATGTCTGTTGCGCTCTTGGGGCAATTAGGTTATATAGCACCAGGAGTCATATCAATGCACGCACATTTTGCTACATGTACATCTGTAATAGTTACATCACAAGTAAGTATTTAAAAAATAGTTAAATGTACCTAAAGTTTCAAAAACACACTCAACATAACATGCCTATTATTATGAGGACCGGCCATTAACCGTAATGAAGTGTGTATTCACTATTCTAGCTCCAGGCGCGCTTTGATAGTAGGGCCTTTTTGATACACTCAGTTGAAAGAACCTAAACACACTACCAAGACAGGTCCTTCTAACGCACCAGTCCTCACACAGATAGATTTTGTCTGTTTCTGGCAGCGTTTATTTATGCTATGAGGACCAATCCGGTACTCACAGCATGGGTTACATACACACACTCTAAACACAACCCCCAATTGAAAAGGCACTTTTTGAATTGACTACAACATTTGACCCAGTGAATGCATTTGCACCATACATGGAATCACTTGGGGTAGTAGTCAACTAGGGTTTGGCATGCTAACTTTCATACAGATCCATTTAGGGGCAAAGAAAGCTACACACATTTTAGCTCCCATAGTAACGTTACGCCTACAGCCTAAACTGGTAAAATGAGAGATGTACACCAACCTTGGCTTGAAAACCGAACTTTATTCTGAAAGCATACTTTTGTTTTTTGGTATAAATTCGTACAGGAGTTTTGGAGAAATAAGCATTAACAAACGTTTATGAGTGGGCTTTGAAGGTTTGACACTTTTGGATATCTGCGCAAATCATGATTTAAGATTATTGTCAATGAGATTTTGAATTTTTTTACAAAGGTGTTTGGACAAGGAAGGGCTCTGAAATATTGCTTTTTAACCATCTTGAAAATCACAATTTTATTGAGATTTGTTATTTTTGCACTGTGGAAAAACATTTCCACAGCCATGGGAGACAAGAAAAACTCAAGTATTGCAACAAGAAAAAATGTAGAAACAACACAACATTTGTGAATCAAAAACACCGCAAGGTGCCAATTTAGGTTTTTATATATCTATATTCACTGAAAAAAAAACAAAGGCTACAGGGATGTTATAGTTAGGAAATGGAATTTAACCCGTTCAGCGCGGCGCGAATTTTCGCGCTGTGCTGAACGTTCTGAAAAACGGGTGTGGTCATGACGGAACGGTTCCGTCATGAGCACAGCTCAACCGACGCTCATGACGGAACCGCTCCGTCATGAGCACCGAAGGGGTTAAAAAAACAGTAGAAATTCAATAAAAAAACAAAGGTTTGAGGGACGTTATAGGCAGGGCCAGTTTTTTTACACACAAAACCACAGACATGCAACAGTTATAGTTATACTTATTTCAAGAAACTATAGCTCGTGCCCTAAGGTAACTATAACTCGCGCCCCTGCCATGCACAGTTTTCTTATCAGTAATTTTATAGCAAATGTTGCAGTTATATTTTGAATGATGTCATATGTGGGGTAAGAAGCAGTGCATGGCTAGGGCGCAAGTTATAGCTACATTACGGCCCCATCCCTCGGGTCCCGGCCAATTAGTGCAAGGGGAGGGGGCTGAGCGGACTCCCTCCCCGGGCCAATTTTGGCCCTGGGAAACCCATCCTCTGGGGCTCTGGAAATTACTGAAAGATGGTAAGGCCATGTGGACCCCCCTCCCATTGCCAATTCCAGACCGATTACGACCCAGACAGTTGGAAATTAGTAAGAGGGAGGGCGTGCATGGAAGTCCTCGCTTTTTTTTTTAATTGACGAGATTTGTGGATCCTTAACGCTTTTCATGGCAAATCTTTTTCAAAAATGCTTTATGACCCGGGCGGAGTCCCAGTGGGACCCCATCACCAGGCCTAGGGGGTCAGGATATTCCTACCCTGCCCCCTTCTCACTTTATTAAAACTTTGTTATGGGCCCTCAGCTGACTCGGAGTACTAAAATGGCTGCCTGGTTAAAGTTTTGGCAGCCAATCAGAACTCAGCATAAGAGCAGCCAGATCCATGGAGGATTTGTATCCCTAAATATTTATAGTTCTTTTTCTTAAATAAATCCAAAGCTACTGAAGGGATTAACACGAAATTACAAAAGGAGCTCTTTCTGGGCCAAGAGCTAGCTTTCTGCCAAATTTGGTGTAATTCCGCTCAGCGGTTTAGGCTGTAGTCGTGTTCAAAATCTCTGTGGGAAATTGCATGAGTAAAACACGTTTTGGGACCCTCCTTTTTCTCGGCCCCGCTTGACGAATCACCCCAAAACTTTCCAGACAGCAGCTACAGATAGTGGCAAACTAGTTTTGATAGTTTTGACAATTTTGTGAAGATTCGTTAAACAGCGTCAAAGTTACTAGCAAAACAAAAAATGTTTTTCCTATGGACACTAGGTTCTACCTATATCTACCAACATCCAGTGCAAATTCTTTACTTCAATTGATGTGGGTTGAGTAAACCTAAAGGACTTGGGCCAGGATATGCTAGGGTCATAGGTTTTCTATGATACACAGGTGAGTATCCTTTTTCTGAGTAGTTGAGGTTCAAGACATTTTGTAACAATCAACTGTTTACTGCTTGTTGGCCTTGGCATGTCTCTACCGCTCAAGACTTTTCCAATTTTATAATGATCTAAGTACTGTTTGTAATGGCTACATTTGAAGGAGTTGAGGAGCTCAAGGAATGGCAACAGGTTCACTGAATAGAACAGGAGCAAATATTGAGCCTTCAAGTATACGTAGCCTTCCATTGTGAGAATGGTGCAGAGCAGAAAGACGGCAGGGTCACACAATTTGCTCTTTCTCTCACAAGGGGCTACAGCTAGTTTAAGGCAGAGACTTGTCTTTCTTCTTTGTTTAGACTTGCGCCAATAGTTTACGGTCACATTGTCAAAAGCTTGAAAGAAGAAGTAGGAAGTGTGCAGCAACTCCATTTGATGCAAATTTGTTCTTTAGATCCCAAATTGTAATTAGCGCTGATTTAGTGACTCTTTCAGGACAGAAGCCTACCTGTCTGTCAGTAAGATGGTATTTTGCTACAGAAAAACCTAGATCTGAATAAATACTGCATTTTCAATTAGTTTACCTATAAACGGTCAGCTTAATTTGAGTCTGCAGTTTAACGGGTCAGCATGACTGAGTCCTTGTTATTAGTTGTCTGAGTACATATGACACTAAGGGGTGTTCAGAGGATGTCATGAACAGTGGCAGCTGGCATCTAAGGTGGGGAGTTGTGTGCAAATATTAATATTGACAATAAAAATTACCTGAACCAACATCCTCTGCTACGGACCTCTTCTGAAGAATTGGATGATGCAGTGCGGGTACCAATTATGCTGTGAGAGCAAAGCCCTGATTGGAGGGAGCAGTCTCACTCGGTGCTCCCCAGCACCCTGGAGGCCGCCTTCAGACAGCTGGGTTAGAGGTTTTAAAAAGTTGCATGTCTGGCTGGCTTTCCCAAAACGGCCGGCCAAAGGGACCTGCGCACTTTGAAAAGTGCACACAGCCCATCCTCCTCCCTGCTGCTGTCACTCAGCAGTGGCCCTTGTGCCCGTCCAGATGCTCAATTCAGGATGGGAGGTTGAAAAATAAAAAGGTAATGAATAACAATTTTAATTTTCATCTTTGGGGGTAATATAAGTGGGGCAAAACTCCTGCGCTCCAATGGAGGAGCCGCCCCTGGTCTTGAATATATTTGAGGGCAAGAGTCTAATCTCACCGTCAGAACTCAGAGGGTCAGAGACCCTCCCTACCTCTCGGAACCGACAGAGACCAACTGTGGAGAGCTCCAGGGCTCCTCCCCCAGCCCCACACCCTTCAATATCTACATGGCACCCCTTGCAACCATCTTCAGGAACCACAGGCTTAACATCGGCTCCAATGCCGACAGCACACAGCTTATCCTCTTCCTCACCAACAAACCAAAACACAACTTCCAAGAAGGGATGAAAGCTGTCGCCACTTGGATGAGGAACAGCTGCCTGAAACGCAACTTCAAGAAAAAAGAAGTCCTCATCCCTGGCTCCAACTCCTTTGCACTGGACCACTCCTGGGGCCCACTCCAAATCCCCTACCGCGACGGACCACGCACGAAACCTCTGCATCATACTAGACTCATCTCTCTCAATGAACCACCAGATCAAAGCTGCATCCTTTACCTGCTTCAACACCCTCGGCATGCTTCGTAAGAGGTTCAGATGGATCCCATCCAAATCCAGAAAAACTGTCACACAGGATCTCATCAGCAGCATACTGGACTACGGCAAAGCTCTCTACGCCAGAATCAACAAAAAACTACTTTATAAACTCAAGACCTTCCCGAGTGCCGCAGCCAGACTGATCCTCGACATCCCCGTCGCAGTCACATCACCCAACACCTTCACGATCTCCACTGGCTCCCAGTCGAAAGAAGAATAACCTTCAAATTCCTCACCCACTCATACAAGACCCTTTCAACACCGGGCTCACACACCTGAACAACCGCCTCTCCTTCTACGCACCCAAAAGACACCTCCGATCAGCCAACCTCTCTCTGGCCACCATCCTACATATCTACAAGACCAGAACAGAAGGAAAGTCCTTCTACCTCGCAGTCAAAGCCTGGAACGACCTACCCCTCCACTTCCAAAAAGCTCCCACATTGCTCCAGGTCAGGAAGGACCTCAAGAACGGACTTTTTGGATGATTCCAGCACTCAAGGGAGCCACACCCTCCCTAACCCTCAGTGCCCTGAGACACTGATGGGTGAGTAGTTGCGCTTCACCAACTCTGACTGATGATAATACAGCAACGTTGATCATTTTGATCAGCATTGGGTTTCTTTTATGGAGAATACTTTGTTTGAGCTGAGATTTAGTTTTGAATTAGCACAGGCAAGTTTGGGCTTCTTTGGAGGATGATTATGTCATTGGCTGTCTTTGATAGTAAGAAGGTTCTAAGTTCATTGGCTTTTATAATTGCATATTTCTTAAGTGTGCTTGATACTGTATAAGGTGTATGTAGGTTTCAAAATGCTGAAATCATTTAGAGTGTTTTTTGGTCAAATACCATGCCTCTGTAATGAGATGTGAGTTTTTTGGCTTTTTAACACTTGCTTTATACATTTTGCATTATTGCTGTACATTTCTTGGTTATGCTTTTTTCTCCCCTTTCGTTCAAGACTGTGATTTTCCTTTGTTGTAGTTTTATGTTGAAATTGAGTCAACCCGATTTCTGGTGAGGCTGATGATTTCTTGCCAGTCTCAAGGGGACCACGTTGTCAAAAATATCTCTTATCCAAACATGAAACTGATTGATAGACGTCAGTGGGTTCAGTGGCCGTATTGCAAAACGTACTGATTAGAATGGATTTATGATAACCCCTTCCATTATGGTCTGTCAAAGGATAGCGAATTAGGTGTTGTTGGGGACTGGGGTAGAGGTGACAGGTTAAGTTTGTATTTGATGATGTGCTGATCACTCTATGGGGTGGGAATGGTTCTTTTGACTGAGATAAGATTGTTTGATGTGAAATGCAGCCAAGGGTATGGCTTGCATCTTGTCTCAGACCTGTGAGCACTTCAAGATTGGAAGTTTGGGTTTGTTCATCCAAGAGTTTAAGATCTGACAGTATGCATAGGCTTGGTGGTTGATTGTGATATTCAATACAGAGTCTCGTGAAGACTGTTGTATGTGGAGTTGGCTGATTGATGAGACAAAATGAGAAAGAAGAGGTTGGGAGAGGGAAACCGCAAATAAGTGGGATTCACACTTTGTTATTGAGCGATCTTTCATGAAGGTAGAAGGTAGTAGCTAGTGCATTCCTGTAGGTTATAACAAGCCCCACGGTTGTTTGGGTAGTTTCTGTGTTGAACGACTGGCACTTAATTTGAATACCAATACCAATAAATACGACTGGTGCATCACAGCAATCCACGTTTCTGTGATGATGGGCGTCCCGGTCTTGACTCAGACTGTAAGCCATGCATGTGGATTCCATTTGTTCTTACTGATCTTGCATTGATCAGGAGTGGGGTAGGTAGTTGTGTTGAAAATACAATAAAAACAAACACACTTAAAAAATGCAATGAATGACATAATTAAACGGGTGCCATCAAATAGGAGGTACCCAAAAGACTAATATCATCCTTGATTTGTGGAAGTGCCACAAATTGACATTACCAGTAAATAGGTTGTCATTTTGCCATGTTTCATTTTTACAAGTTCGATGCTCGTTTCATCATATTTGCAAATTAGTTACATAACATGAGCTGTTTAAAACTATGTATTGTTTCATGCAACACTTGTTCCTCTTTACACATTTGTGAGGGTCACAGCATATTTTAACCCAGGAATGTATATGTAAATAGTTTAGTTGTCATGTGGTTTGTGACCAGAATAGGGGACTGAGTGAAAATAGGGTTTAAAGGACAGTGCTGAACAATAGAGCTGCCTTATCGCCTTTCCATCTGAGCACATTGGAATGTTTAATGTCATGTTGTGACTTCCTTAGTTACGTCAAAGTAGAACAGAGTGTTACACAACACATAGGGAAAGCAGCAAAAGAGGCCGACAGAAATGTTCTGCCAGTGCTGGTTGGGCAGGCATATTTTGCTATCTGAGTTTCAAACCCCTCTTTGTACGAGACTGTAAAAGGAAATCCGTCAAAAAACTTCCCGATGGAGAGCTCAAACTCTGATGTCCTCAAGATTTTTCGGCCAGGCACAAAAATAACGATATAACTATATTTTTAGCAATTTGGGTTTCATTGTTTCCATATGACTGATAAGTCGCTTAGGAGCCATTGCCATCTTCTTGAAGGCGCACTTCATTCTTGTACCAGTGAGGTTATAACGAAAGCATTTTTTTAAATTTGTGTTCCCTTGTATTTATTTATTCCTAGATATTAAGGGTTCAGAGAAAGTTTTTAAAAAAAAATAAATTATTCCATTGGGAGGCCATTGTTGTTTATATTGCTGAAACAAGCTGTTTTGATCTAAGATTTATTTTTTTATCCATGAGAATATCTGAATCTGGAGAGGCCAAATTATCTTCTAGAGTTTTCAGTATTTCAATGTAATTATTGGAAAACCCCAACTGATCAGCCTTCTTTGCCTTAAGAACTTACTAACAATTCATCTCAAACAGGGAGATTGTTATCGGGTCCACTTGTCAAGAGAGGAGAAATTTAGCAATGAAATTATCAGCACTGTCCAATCTTAGAATAACATAACAGACACATGTAGCTCTAAAGATCACCTTCACCCCTTGGGGCTGAATAACAGGGTGGGTGAAATGCTGAGCGACTTGCCGGGATTCAAACCCGTGGTGATGAGGTGAAACACAGGCTTCTAGAGTGGGTGCCTTAGTCTACCGAGCCACGAGACTCAGCCGTACTCTTGTCCTTCCTGTACAGGCACGGCCTGACTGCTAAAGGTGACTGGTGACATTAAAAGGTGGTGTCATGTAATATTATACAATAGCAGTTAAGTT
Organism: Lissotriton helveticus; assembly: GCF_964261635.1. Taxonomy (NCBI): domain Eukaryota; kingdom Metazoa; phylum Chordata; class Amphibia; order Caudata; family Salamandridae; genus Lissotriton; species Lissotriton helveticus. Next base: position 1,910,411,315 of record NC_136061.1, on the reverse strand, counting down.
ATGCTACTGTTTTAGAAATGCAATCAAATACATGATTGCCAACCATGCTTTTGTGGTTAGGTAGGCCTTACTACTGTGTCAAAGTATCCACAGTGTGTGAATCACTTCTCCTGAGGCGGAAGCCGGGAGCGCGACTTGAACATCTTTTTAAAAAACTTGAAAGTCACTAATTTGTGTGTATTTGTACTTTTAAACCCACCTTACTTTCTTCTGACATCTTGGGGCAGAAGCTTACTCCTGGACAGCCCGCGCAGCGGATTTTAGCGCTGCTGCGGAATTGTAAAGACACACACTTGTTGCCGCCATTACCGGCGTTCATCGAGGCCACGCCCCTTTTGAGGCCACGCCCCCCGCCCAAGTCTTCAAAGACGCTGACTGCTAGCGTCTGGTCAGAATCACTTCTCCTGAGGCGGAAGATGGGAGCGCGACTTGAACATCTTTTTAAAAAACGAGAGTCACTAATTTGTGTGTATTTGTACTTTTAAACCCACCTTACTTTCTTCTGACATCTTGGGGCAGAAGCTTACTCCTGGACAGCCCGCGCAGCGGATTTTAGCGCTGCTGCGGAATTGTAAAGACACACACTTGTTGCTGCCATTACCGGCGTTCATCGAGGCCACGCCCCTTTTGAGGCCACGCCCCCCGCCCAAGTCTTCAAAGAAGCTGACTGCTAGCGTCTGGTCAGAATCAATTCTCCTGAGGCGGAAGCCGGGAGCGCGACTTGAACATCTTTTTAAAAAACTTGAGAGTCACTAATTTGTGTGTATTTGTACTTTTAAACCCACCTTACTTTCTTCTGACATCTTGGGGCAGAAGCTTACTCCTGGACAGCCCGCGCAGCGGATTTTAGCGCTGCTGCGGAATTGTAAAGACACACACTTGTTGCCGCCATTACCGGCGTTCATCGAGGCCACGCCCCTTTTGAGGCCACGCCCCTCCTAGCGACCTCCCCCTTCCCTATTAATCACGTGTACCTACCGGACGCGCAGCGGGCGAGCGTAGCGGGCGCGCCGTTTGCACGCCAAAGGCGCGCTAAAGGCAAGCCCGTCTGCGCCCGTCATCGCCAAGACGTCGCCTCTCGCCTGTCCCCCTGGCCAAACCCCACGGGAATTCCACTACTATGATAGGGAGTTTCTCCTCGCCCTGAACCCTGGCCAGAGCTGTGAGGAGATATCAGGCTGCCTTGGACAGACATGCTTACAATGTAAGTCATGTAATTTTACAACACCCAGCCCCTGCCTATCTGGGCACAGAGTAACCTCGTCTAAAGATACCCCTCTTACTGTCCTCCAATTGAACGTTAGGTCGCTCGTAAAACACCATCTAGAGGTAAATACTCTCCTAATTGACGAGAGCCCTGACATTCTATTCCTTTGTGAAACTTGGCTCCGGGATGACATGACCAGTCTTCCGAACCTCACGTTGCCAGAGGGCTTCTTAATGAAGACTCTCAATCAAGATGCTAGAGGTGGCGGCATAGCAGTCATCTATAAAAAGCAATATATCTGCTCCTTTATCAAGGAAGATATCTGGGGTTGTGAAAGTGCCCGTTTTAAGATCACGACGGGCCCCCACTTTGCCCTGTCAGGGCTTTACATCTATCGACCCCCTGGATCTGCTTCCAAGTTCATCGAAGCACTCCTAGAGGTGGCACACTCCTTGGTGGTGAGTTCGGCAAACTTCACCATACTAGGAGATCTTAATCTCCATTTCGACTCGACACTAGACCCTACCATCAAAAATCTCTTGGCGGACTTTGCAGCCTTACAATTAAACTCTCTAATTCATACCGCCACTCACTCAGCTGGACATGTATTAGACCCCGTCTTTACTAACATCCCGGAGGTTAGGACAGACCTGCCCAAACCTATGGGTTGGACAGATCACTATCTCATCAAAATTACTATGATGGTTAGGGATGTGCCCAACAAAGAAGAGCCAACTCGACGCCTAAAAAGACCTTGGCATAAACTTATAACCAGTGACCTCCACTCCACCTTAGGAGAATTCCACTATGAGGCAAATATGGATATTAATATGATATATGCTGCCTTCCATGACTGGATCACTAGAGGACTAAATGCCCTCATTCCAGCCAAATGGACTAAGGGATGCTGCTCCCCCTCTAACCCATGGTACAACGACACCTTGAAATCCATGGGGAAAGAATGCAAAAAAGCCGAGCGAACCTGGAGAAGGGAGTACAATGACAGGGATAAAACATCCTATCTGTCCAAACTAAAACTCTACCATAAAGCTATTCGCTCCGCGCGCGCCTCCTTCTACGCTGAAGAAATTAATTCCAGCCTGAATCCCACCAAAGCCATTTTTAAACTGGTGCAAGAACTGCAGAGTAGTAGAACCCCTGCCTCCTGTATCACCTCCACAAAGCAGTGTGAGGACCTCGCCACTTTCTTTATAGATAAAGTGGATAAAATTTACAGTTCATTCTCGCAGCACCTCCCTGACCCACCCAATTCCACTAACTCAATCACTAATGGCACTATGCTGACACTTATACCTGAAATTTCATACGAGGATCTAACTAAACTTTGCAGGAAAGTCAAGTCTGGTTCTCCAGCAGATCCCATGAGGCCGGCCCAATTTCTCGAATCTTTGGAATTCTTCATACCTCCCCTGGCCTCGATACTCCATCTCTCCTTCTCCTCGGCGGGGGTCCCAACTGCTTGGAAACAAGCATGGGTCTCCCCCATCATTAAGAAGCCCACTCTAGACCCTACCAAACTAGAAAACTACAGACCCATCTCGTTGCTCCCATGGGTGTCTAAACTTGCAGAGGCCCATGTAAACAATGTGCTGTCCCACCATATGCTTCAAAACAACATCTTGGACGCATCTCAAAATGGGTTCAGGCCGGGACACAGTACGGAGTCTGCCCTCCTGTCCACTACCGAACACCTCCGGACTATCCTCGATGCCGGTCAGAGTGCTGCGCTGATTCTATTAGATCTCAGCGCAGCCTTTGATACGGTCTCCCATAACATATTGTTAAATCGTCTAGAGACAATAGGGATCTGGAATGGTTTCACTCATTTCTGGAGGACAGATCCTTCCGGGTATCAGCTCCCCCGTTTCTCTCCCAGTCCCATTCCATCGGCCAGGGAGTTCCTCAGGGCTCTGCACTTAGTCCATCCCTTTTTAATCTTTATGTGCAGCCACTTGCGGCAGTGGCTAAGGAGTGGGACCTAACGCTGGTGTCATACGCAGATGACACGCAGCTGGTCATCACTCTCACCGAAGGCCCTTCTATCACGGCCTCGAGATTTAGGGATGGCCTGGCTGCAGTAGCCCAGTGGATGACGGACAACTACCTGCAGCTTAATGCAGGCAAAACGGAGGTGCTGCTCCTCGGGAGAAATACCAGCTATTGGAATGAGCACTGGTGGCCCTCTTCATTGGGCACCATCCCACCACCTAAATCCTTAGTCAAAAATCTGGGCGTCTGGATGGACTCCTCGCTTAGTTTCCAGACCCACACGAAAAAAGTGGCTGCTACTTGTGTGGGCCTGCTGAGGAGCCTTAACCCGATACTCGTTTTTTTTTTACTCTAAAATCCGCCAGCTCATTGTTCAATCCATCATCCTCTCACGACTGGACTATGCCAGTGTTCTACTTCTGGGCGCCAATAAAGCGGAGATAGCTCGACTACAACGCGTACAGAACTCTGCGGCTAGAGCCTTGGTGGGTCTCCCCCGCAGGTGTTCAGTCAGAGCCACCATTCGAAAATTGCATTGGCTGCCCGTTGAATCTCGCATCCAATTCAAAACCCTCACTATGGCATTCAAGATCCTCAAATCCGGATATCCAGAACTCCTGCGCCCGCTCCTAACACCCTATGCGCCTCAGCGCAACTTGCGCTCATCTGGCCAGCACCTAGTGACTGTACCCCGCACTAAGCTCTGCCGTATGGGTGATCGCTCCTTTAGGGTCCTGGGAGCTAAGCTCTGGAACTCCTTGCCACTAAACATTCGTTCCTTGGAAAATCTGTTTGCCTTCCGCAAGGCTACTAAGACCTATCTGTTCCCCTCTTCTTAAGATTCCCTTCTTCCTTCCTTTTCCTTCTTTAGTACAGCTTCTGTGGTTCTTCAGCGCCGGGACGCCTCGTTGCTGGGGCAGCTGTTGCGCTCAACCAAAACCATAACATAACATAACATAACATTAGAAATGGGGGTGGGGGTTTTGAAGAATATTTGGAGTCCCTTCCCTTATGACACACACTCCCAGCCAAGATATAGATGATAAAAGATGTCAGTGAAGTCTCACAGCAGGGCAGCTTACGTGCTGCTCATTTTTTCTACTTAAAACAAAGCAGTTGTCAGCATAATGCTTCTTTTGACCAGAGCCTGGCGACCCCCCATCACTTGAGGCCCCCCTAGGGGGGCCCGATCCCGAGTTGAAATACCCCTGGGTTAACCCCACATGTCAACAATGACTTTCTGTACCACCTCCAGTATGCAATTGCCAGTATTTTGTCATGGGTGACACCCGTATGTCACAGAGGCAACATTTTTGCCAAGAAATACATACAATATGCCAGTGCCAGACTTTGACCCTGGGTGCCCCCCATGTACCAAGGCACGTGTAAAAAACCTCCAGTATGCAAGGGCCAGCATTTTATCACATTGGTGCTCTCTGCTATGCCTTGAATCACTTCCAATCTGTCAGCACAAGCATTGTGTCTTGGATGCATCCACATGCTCAGAATTATCTCCAGTGTGCCAGAGCCTGCATTTTACCCCAGGTAACTCTTCACCAATGTGTCATGGGTGCCTTAGCACATAAGGCAAGAATAGGCTGAAGTATGCCTGGAGCACACCTACGAACATAACACAGACACCACCTCCCACGTTTACATACAGACTCTAGATAACACAAGAAATTGTTAACTACTATTCTCTATCCCTCACCTTACTTAAAGAAAGAATCTCCTATTTTTCTTAGGACAGATGAACTACAGCAGCAATTCCCTCCCTACAAGTTACAAAGCAGTCGGAAAACATTATGCATAGAAGTTAGTCAGATTTGAGCAACATCACCTTACTTAAAGAAAGAATCTCCTATTTTTCTTAGGACAGATGAACTACAGCAGCAATTCCCTCCCTACAAGTTACAAAGCAGTCGGAAAACATTATGCATAGAAGTTAGTCAGATTTGAGCAACAGACCATGTATAAAGTCTTCAGTTTCAAAACTTTTTTGAATTTTGTCATAGCCGGCTACACAAACACTTCACATAGCATGAAAGGTAAAGTATATACAACGACGTGGTCGGTAGTAATACAAGTCAAATGGCATTGTCGACGCTTGTTTCCACAGATGATGTGAATGAAGTGGCACACTTCCCCAAAATAGATGAACAGGGTTTAATTATATTTTAGTTGGTTTTATTTCATGAGAATAAAGCAGTAACAGTATTGAAAATGGACTAGACCAGATTTTAAAACAGCGTCTAGGTGATCTGGTGTCACGTGAGATTCCTTCAAACTAGCCAACTGAATGGTGGCATTTTCAACCTCTATTCATAATGTGATAAAAACAGTCAACAAGCCACAGAATGCAGCATTGTAGCGCCTGAAAAGACAGGAATGGCTGAAGGTGGAACCACACAGGAAAATGGGTCCACTTTGCAACTCTTTAAAAAGTTTTTAAAAAAAATCCTGTTTCTAATTGTGAGCCTTTATTGTTGAAATCAAAGGTTGATCACTGTACTACTGAAAGAGCAGAGACTTCACTTCAAGTGCAGATGTTAGAATTCCAGTGCTAATGGGCAAAATTCACACTCCTTTCAAACAATGGAGCCTACTGAAAACTTTAGTGCCTACGGCGAGAGCCGCCAGGGGGCGTTGGCCCTATGTCCTGGCGTCATCGCCAGCCCCCATCCCTCTTGTTCAGCAGCAGCTGCAGAGGGAAGGAAACAGAATTCAGAAGAGAAATAAAAGACCACCTGCTCTCTTCATATGCAGCGTCCCGACTTTGACTTGAGGCTCTGCATAAGAACAGCGCTTTGAGCTTTAACAAGCCCCTCAATGGAAATATTGTTGGGGCTCGACGACCCAGTCCCCCACAGAAGCTGGCATCCATGCCTTTGATCTGAAGGTATACCAGGACTAGAGAAGGAACACAAGAGGGGTTTTGGGCTCTCAGTTTGTAGGAGCAAAGGGCAGGGGATATTAGAAGAATTATTCTCATGGCTTTTAAAGCGAATGTGGTTCCGAAAATTTGTGAAGCCCTGGTCCGCTGCTCCACGCGACCTAGACATGACCAGTCAGTCAGTGCAGGCTTTCGGTAAAGGGCCGTGTAGATAAATCGACAGAGAGCCCCAGGTGTGGGTGGGGTGTGGAGCAAGGAATTCGTGTGGTTGGAGTTTGAGGAGGTTTGTCTGCGAGTGACACCGGTGCATTCTTTTCTTCTCATTTTCTGGTTTCCAGCTTCTGTTTTCCACCCTATTCTACTTTCGACTAGGGCTTGCTGTCCTCATTGTTTTACATCTCTGATTACCTATCTTGGTATCCATTTCAAGTACATTTTTCCTTCTGCTTAACTCTTTCCCTTCTCTGTTCTTTGTTCTCCGCCAAGAGCAATGGTGTTGGAGACCTGCAGCTACATTACAACGTTCCTCACTGCAGATGATTTTGAGCTGGTAAAGATCTCAGTATAAAGTGCATGCCTACAGCAGGGCATGACTGGCACAGGGAAGGGGTGTAAGATAGGGGGCAAGGGGACTGTTCGGGTAACATTTTGACGACTGTGCCCTATGGAAAGTCCACCAAAGGAAGAGCGTCCTTGTTTGGATGGCATCATAGAGCTCATAAACACATAGGTGTTCAAGTCTTTTCCCTTTGAGCCACTCCTACTAGCTTACATTTACCCGTGACACAGTAATAGAGATTGGCTCCTCATTGAGAACTGCGATAATTGCATTCGGGCATACTCAGGGCCATATTTATCATTAGTTCACGCAACACAGCAACCTTGCTGAGCAGGGCTGCATGAAAGGGAGAGGGCAGGACTGTGAGATATCTGTCAAGATATGGCGCATTCCTGCTATCTGCCTGCGCTGGCACACAAACTTCTGCCTAGGGCCAATGCAGGCACCCTTGCACCAGGTGCCTACGTTACAGGCAGGATTGTTTTTGTGCACGAAAGGAAGCCTCCCCACACAAAAACAACCCTACAAGGGTTTTTCCTCTTAGAGTGCTGCATTCTGCAGCACATGTAGTAGGAAAAAAACAGGAAAAATAAATATCTCTCTCCTCCTAATGCTTTCCCTGGGGTATCATTCAGACGAATAACCATGTCTACCACTCATGGTAAATGTAGGAATGCTTCCAAATCCATAGATGAATGCATGGGAACACATACACTCCACCATAGAACGCCACCCTGGGCCGGAGTAACGTAAGGCAGCGACGTGGTAAATCTCATTAAAGGTTTTGGGCTGCCCTGCGCCCCCTTGCGTGGCAGATAGGCAACACAAAATTCTTGATAAATATGTGGAAACGTGTAATATTTAACATTAGCATAAGCAACAGCCATTATGGCTGTGGTGTCCATATCATTTCCTTCGTAATTCTTTCGTACTCTGCTGTTTGCCTTTTCACTCTGTGACATCTATTTTAGTTGACCTCCTTACATGGCTAAGCTATGTACATGCTAGGAGTTTGTAGCTGCCAGTGCACCTGGTCTTAGATGTTATCTGTTGACTGTTTACTGCTGCCAGAAGCATGCTTGCTCCCCCTCCCTATTTGCTGACCAAGTTGTTATCCGTCTGCCCTTGTTTGCTGATAGCCATTTCCAAACTTGTTCCTTCCATTTCTGTCCACATGCTTCCATTGCAGAAAACCAATATATAAGGATGATGGTCTGTGAGCTCAGTGTACTTCCTCCTGCAACACTTGAGAGTGTTGTGTGGACGTGGTCCCACTCATGAGTGATTAATAAACTCCGATGGGGCACGTGGGGCCCATCGGAGACGCGGCCGTCCGAAGGAGTGGTCTCAACGGAGGATCAAAATATTACTGGGGATGCACACCGCATGAGAAGACCCTTGTCTTTGCAGGCCGACGTGACTTTTCCGGTTTTCCCGATTTGACCCTCTGGGTGGTGGCCGGTCTCGACTGGGGCTTTCTTTGGTGAACTTTATGCAGTGACCATTAGGCCGACCACAGATCGGCAGGTGGGAGTTGGAGACTTCTGTTTGGTAAGGTTTCTGAAGCGGCACTCTTGATTTGCTTTGTTTGTTTTTTTGGTTTAGTTTTAGTATTCATTCTTTGCAAAGACTGAAGGCAGGTAATGTGGAGATTGTTCTCCTTTTGGAATACTTGTTTGGAGTAGTAATATTTTACATATACTTGTAAAAACATGCCTGTTCTCAGCACACTCTGTAAGTGGTGTTGCTGTTCTTGTGGTACCAAGAAAGTTTTAGAGCAAAGTTAGCCGGCTCCTCCGGTAGGGACCCCAAATAGAGAGATGTATATCAAATACTGTATTTCTCCCATAATGTATGGTTCATTGTGGAACAAATACACAAAAAAGAGTCTGATTTGCAATGGCCAGTGAATTGGTCACTCGATTCTAAAAAGGTTCAATATGTAGAGCAGTGTTTATTTACAAGAAAAAGTAGACAGGATATGTTTGATTGTGTACGTATGTGGGTTAAATAAGTGCGGGAGAGAGCGAAGAGTGCGGAAGCTATAGCAGAAAAAGAGCAGCAAAAAATGATATATCAAAAAACTGTGGAAATAAAAGACAAAGAAATGAAGGAAAGAATAGACAAGGAAGATAGAGAACGTTGATTAGAGGTAAATGGCCAGTACCCTATTAGACGCCCTATTTATCCGATACTTAATAAGCCTCATGATGATTCTATTTTATTAGATCGACCCCCACCCCCGAATACATTTCCCACTCCAAGTGCCCCCGAGGATGTGGCTTCTGACGAGGAGCTTTCTTCTTCAGGAGATAAAGAAAAAGACAAGCAAAGTGGGTGACAGACCCGCTCTACTATGACTAAAGCAGAAAAAGATACATTAAAAACTGCTGCTAGAGAGGAAACTTGTCGGAGTACCAATGCATCGATCCTCGTAGCTATGGTCAAACAGTCGAAAGATACAGTGCAATTTTATTTTGTAGAAAAATTCACTTGGGAGGTAATATATGGTTGGCGGCATATTTCTAATGAAACAGAGCAAGATGATATAAGTACTGATTATAAACGGTTAGTAGATGGGACTTTCCTTTTTTCGAACCTACCTGATATGATTACACAAATAGTTAAATTACGAGATGAAACATTGCGTTTACCAAAGGAGCAAGAATTAGCTAGAAAGGGTGAAGTTGTAGAAACCGAAAAATCTCAGACAAAGAAAGTAGATGCTTTGGTGGATGTGAACAAACCCTGTAGTAGTGAAGTTGTTATGAAACCAATGTGTGAAGCTGCACCCCTGTATGTTCCTCCGAAGGGTGCAGGAACAAATGATGATAAAACTTCGGATGATGCAAAGGGATATTTTATATATAATTGGGTTTACACTCCTTGGAATGAAGTAGATGTCATGGCTCTTACAGCTGCTTTGTCCGATCCCCGGAAAAATCCTGCCACCTTCTATGAAGAGGTGGAAGGAGCCATCATCTCCTGCACTATGACCTTGCCAGATATTGATATGTTCTTTGGGCTTATTTTGCCTCCTGATATGTGGAGAACAATACGTAAAATAGATGACAATGTGGCATTTGGTGATGCCTGGGATCATTTAGAAGAAAAAGATGCGGAAAGGGAGTCTGCGCAGAAACCTCAGAAGTAGATATTAGATCTACCTAAAGCTATTGTGACAAAGTTGAAGACTCTCATACCCCCTAAGAAAATAGACAGGACTACGTTAGCGTCCTGTAAACGGAAAAAGGATGAGTTAGTTGCTGAATTCTTTTCAAGATTTGAGGAGACATTCCATGATTTTAGCAGCCAGTCATTAGCCGATGATACAGGTAAGCATTTGTTTGTTGACAAATTTGTCGCTAATATGTTACTGGAAATAGCTGGTCGCTTAAAGGCTAGTGAGAGTTCTTGGACCACGTCTTCCCCAGTTTCCCTTTTGACCATGGCCCAAATATATGAGCGACAGGAACAGGAAGCAAAAGGCAGGGAGAATAAGAAGGTTAAAGAATTATAGACAAAGGTTATGTTGGCCCAAGTATATGGTCGACCATTTAGGGGAGGTAGACGAGGTGGACGTGTACTGTATGCATCTGGAGTGCCCCCTCTTCCTCGAGCAAATTTGTCCCCTGATCATTGTGCTTATTGTAAAGAGACTGGGCATTGGCGTTCTGAGTGCCCCCTTTTGCGAGGTCAGCAGTACCAGCGGGGAAGGGGTAGTATGAGAGGAATTCAGAAAACAGGGGAGGTGCAGGAGCTCCTCCTAGGTTTGAGGCAGTTGAACAAGGACCAAATTACTCTAATACTTTTGATAGACAAAATCAATACCAAATGTCTAATTATTCTGCTGATGCACTTGCAGATTCCGATTACGCATAGGGGTTGCCTAGGATGGGGTAAGGGACCGGTTGGGGTGCCAGTAGATCAAATGGGTCCTCATGTTGACGCAAATGTCTTGGGATCTACTGATCAGTTTCTGGTTGACACAGGGGCTACCCGTAGTACTCTGTCTAAAAGATTGCTTGCTAGGGCTCCCCTGTCCGGCACAATGATAATATCGATAGGATTCGATGGAACATCTACACCTACTTTCTCAGCCACTTGAATTCAGACTTGAGAAATTCACTGCAGCATGTCCATTTTTGCTTTCTCCTAACATGCCGGACAAATTTGTGGGTATCGATATGCTAAAATATTTTCGTGCTACAAGACGTTGTTCTCCGGAAGGTGTGCGTGTTATTTTAAATGACAATTATCCAATGGTTGAAAGATCCTGTCTTATCAATGAGGATGCAGCTCTGGCGTCCTTACCTAGTACCTTGTGGGCTAGATCGGATACTGAGGTGGGTCAATTGGTTATTCCACCAGTGCATATCCAGGTAAGGGAAGGTGTCACATTGCCTCGTTTGCATTAGCACCATTGTTCAGGATTTGATTAAAGTGGGGGTAGTGGAAGAAGTCCCCTACAATACTTGGCCCTATCCTTCCTATTTTGATAAAAGACACGGATACTAAAATTTACAGATTCATTATTGATTTATGAGAGGTCAATAAAATTGTAGTGCCCCAATATCCAGTAGTCTCTGATATACCGACCCTTCTCACTATGGTCCCTCCCACTGCCACTACATTTTCGCTGATCGATTTAAAGAACTTATTTTTCACAACACCCATTCAACTGGAGAGGCGTTATCTTTTCGGATTTACGTTGAAAAATAGATCATTCAGGTTCTGTAGAGCTCCACAGGGCTAAACAAAGAGTCCTATCATTCACAGTCAAGCATTAAAAAGACAACTTGATTCCTTTCCTGTACCAAAAGGGGTGGTCCTTATCCAATATGTCGATGAAATCTTGTTAGCTGCAGATACCCCTGAGCAGTGTGAAGAAGGAACACTGTTATTGTTATCATTTCTTGCATCACATAATGACAAAGTTTCTGGAAAGAAATTGCAATTTTGTAGGCAGCAGGTTACCTATTTAGGTCACCTCCTGTCTAAAGAGAGACGTGCACTTGCACCAGATCGCATTCAGACCATTTTAGATACTCCTGTGCCCCGTACTCAGAAGGATGTCCGTGCACTGATTGACCTTTCCTCTTTTTGTAGGCAGTGGATCCCCAGTGTTTTGCACATTATTAAACCTTTGTTGGCCCTTTTGACTAAAGACACTCCAATGCCCCTCCCATGGACTACTGAATGTCAGAATGCCTTCCAACAGTTACGCCAAGCTTTTTGTTCTGCACCAGTATTAGGAACTGCAGACTACACTAAGACTTTCACACTCTATGTACATGAGAGGGAAGGTTGTGCCCTCGGTTTTAACACCTTAGGAGCTCGTAAACAAACCTCCCCAGTGCTGCGCTGTCCATTATCCAGTGCTGAACTGGACGTCCAGCGGTCGCACGCAGCACTGGGGAGGTAGTGCCCGTGACGACCGTTGGCCGACGGCAGCACCTAAAGGGTTAACACAGATGCACGGTGATAAACAACGTCCTCGTGCATATTTCTCAGCTGTCCTTGACCCAGTCACTCGCGCGCTGCCTGGATGTTTCCGAGCAGTGGCAGCAACTGCTGTATCTATACGTCAGAGTGAAGGAATAGTTTTGTCCCACAAACTGCTTGTGTTAGTACCCCATTCAGTTGATGCTTTGCTAAATCAAACAAAAACACAGCATTTGACTAGTGCTTGCTTGACAGGATATGAATTGACACTTTTGGCCCCTCATATCACATTGAAAAGATGTTTGACATTAAACCCTGCTACACTACTACCATTTCCAGCTACCCAGCCTCAGTCACAAGAGTTACAGGATTGTATATTCCTCACTGAAGAGCAAACAAAGGGTTGTGTTGACCTACAAGATCAGTTATGGGTTGATGGCTCATGTCTGAAATTACCTGATGGCACTACATCTGCTGCCTATGCTATTACGACACTTCAGACTGTAGTTGAGACAGCTCGCATCCCAAAAAAGTCGGCCCAAGCGGCCCAGCTGATTGCACTGACGAAAGCATGTGAGCTTAGTACAGACTTACTTGTCAATATTTTTACCGACAGCCAGTACACATTCGGGGTGGCACACAATATTGGTCACTTGTGGAAAGAAAGGGGCTTCCTCACATCACATGGGACACAGATAGTGCATGGAGAATTGGTGCATAATCCTCTTACTGCCCTAACCTACCCTAAGAAAGTGTCAATTGTTAAGTGTAGTGCACACAAGAAAGTGACTGATAAAATAGGAGCAGGTAACGCCTTTGCGGATCACACAGCCTGTGAGACCGCAATCTAGCAAAGTACCACATCTATGTATGTGGTGAAGTCACAAGCTGAACGTTGACATGATGCGAGGCAGGAAGTGTTGGACATGCAACAATCTGCCTCTGCTAATGAACTAGATCAATGGTCTAAGGAGGGAACACTGGATGATGAGGGCTGTTGGAGGAATAAAGATATGACCAAATGGAAGTTACCCACAGCATACTTATACCCCTTGATTCACATGGCACATGGGCCGGCACATGTTGGTGCATTCTCAATGACAAAACAACTTATGCAAGTTTGGGATCATCCTAATATTGCCGGCACTGCTAAAAAGATAGTCCAGTCTTGTCTGGTCTGTCTCCAGTATAAACCTGGAAAGGGAAATCAAACTCCAACAGGAGGGTTTGAGACACCAACTGCACCTTTGGAGGGCCTGCAAATGGATTACATTCAGTTTGAGCGCTGTAATAATAAAAAATATGTCCTAGTAGTGGTTTGTCCGTTAGTAAATGAGTGGAGGCGTATGCTACGAAGGATAATACAGCTATGATGACAGCAAAGGTTCTCCTAAAGGAGTTCTTTCCTCGATTCGGCATTTGTTGGGTCCTATGGAGTGACAACGGACCTCATTTCATTGGGCAAATTGTAGAATATGTCATGAAAGGGTTGAGGATTAAGCAGAAATGTCATGCCACTTTTCACCCCCAGTCAGCAGGCCTGGTGGAGCGTTATAACTCCACCGTGAAATTGAAATTGGCTAGAATACAGGCTTCCACGTCTTTGAATTGGCCTGATGCAGTGCCCCTAGCCTTGTTTTCTATTAGATCAATACCACATACATGCTCTGGCCTTACGCCACATGAGATCCTCTTTGGGAGGCCCATGAATATTTGGCGGGGGTCCCTAAGCCTCGCCCTATACATGATGTTCCCCACGTATTGATGAGTGGCTATTTGTCCCAGTTCACTGACAGCTTGTCTTCTATTTATCAGCAGGTGCGGGAAGCTCTTCCAGACAGGCCGCAGGGTGATGGATACAATCTGCGTCCTGGTGACTTTGTTCTGACAAAAATCTTCCAGCCGATGAACAGCTTGGAGCCTCGCTGGCGTGGCCTAGAGCAGGTCCTCCTTGCTACCAGAACTGCAGTGTGAGTGACCAACAGGAAGAACTGGGTCCATGCCAGCCATTGCCGAAAATTTCCGTTCGCCTTGGTGGAACCTACTGCGCTGAAAGATCAGCGCGACATCCTGGTCACCGCGAGAGGATGAGCTGAGTCACCTGAAGGGCCTGAGGAAGTCTTCCCAGACCACACGATCCCTGATACATCTAGATATCTGCTTCGATGTAGGAAGAAAGACACTTCATCACAGAAAGAGACTGTTTGAGCCACTGTCCTGGGTGGTTAAAAACTGACTACAAAGGGGGGTAGTCTTTTAGTGACTACTTGTTTCAACATTAGTGAAGAAACCAATGCCCACCCAGGACCTTAGGGCGTCATCTGTTTTGTTGTTTGCCGACAAGATGAACATGCCTGAGGAGAAGAAATCGAGTGCTGCGAAAATCTGTAGCAAATATACAATGTTCACCACTGGACTAACTCTGACTGCTGTCATCATTGCTACAATAATGTGGGTTGTAGTGCAAGTAACTCCGGCTCGGAATTTACTGACTGCTACTACTCCTGTCCCCACAGAACATTATTACTTCACTATTCCCTATCATGAAAAGAAGCATCGAACGTCATATCTCAATAACACTTTCATACAAATGTTGCATCATAGTCATAATGCTACGAACACTCCCAACTGCTGGGTATGTGGAATGATGCCAGCCCATCAGAAGAAGGGAGGAACACCTTTCATTCCTCTGCCATTCTCGCATAATGGCTCCTGTAGAGCCTGGTTCGCACTGTTGTGGGCATCTGAAATCAATAATATTACTCTAGCTAATGTAGGGGGACTCAATGCACAACTTAATAAGAGTTGTTACCCCGATGAGGAAGGGGACCCACAAGCCAATGGAACTGTATGGGAAATGGAAAAGTATGGCAAAGGAGATTCCTCCACAAGCCATGTTTTCCCCAACACTCGACCGGCCAAGGGTAACGGGCCTCCTGTTATCGCTGTTACTAGAGCCCGATGAAGTGGATCAAATTGACACTGCATTACAGCAATATGTTGACTTTCATTTGGGACTTTTTTTCTTTGTTGGTGCGGCTTTAAATAGCAGGAAAATAAGAAGCTTGACCCGACTGGTAGAGGCCGTGACTAATCAAACAGCAATGGCTCTTGGAAATATTGCAGAAGAACTCCAAATTACGAGAATTGTGACCTTACAAAATAGAATGGCTCTACATGTTATTCTGGCTGATCGTGGTGGAGCATGTCACATTATCAGGAGTATTTGCTGCGTGTTCATCCCTGATCACGCCCCTTTTGTTTATGATGCCATTTCCAAAATGCATAAAATAGCCACTGAGATACATCAAGACTCAGGAATATGGACTTGGACTGAATGGTTCTGGAGCATATTTTCTGTATGGGGTCTGAAAGTATTGTAGGCTTTATTCATAATTATTGCAATTCTCTTCTCTTGTTGTTTATGTATTCAATGTGGGCCAATACTCTGTTCCCTCTGTATTTCCACGTTTACTACTTGTGTATCGTCTAAAACGAATGTCCAAAATGCAAATGCCCGTTCAGCAATGGAACGAGAAATCTGTGAAATGATGTTACTTGACATCCATGATGTTTATCGTACCCCTTTGAAAGCATAAGAAAATGTCTTATCTTATGCTCAAAGGGTCGTCTATGGAAATGTGTAATATTTAAAATTAGCATAAGCAACAGCCATTTTGGCTGAGGTGTCCATTTCATTTCCTTCATAATACTTTCGTACTTTGCTTTTTACCTATTCACTCTCCTGTGTCATTTATTTTAGTTGACCTCCTGATATGGCTAAGCTATGTACGTGCTGGGGGTTTGTAGCTGCCAGTGCACCCGGTCTTAGATGTTATCTGTTGACTGTTTACTGCTGCCATAAGCATTCCTGCTCCCCCTCCCGATTTGCTGACCAAGTGGTTATCCGTCTGCCCGTGTTTGCTGATAGCTATTTCTAAACTTGTTCCTTCCATTTCTGTCCACATGCTTACATTGCAGAAAACCAGTATATAAGGACGATGGTCTGTGAGTTCAGTGTACTTCCTCCTGCAACACTTGAGAGAGTTGTGTGAACGTGGTCCCACTCATGAGTGATTAATAAACTTGTTATTTTATTTCAACTCCAGTGCCGATCTCTTTTTGTTAATCTTTGGAACCTGTGGACGAGAAGGTGACCCTGCACCAGTGTACCCCTAAAAAGGTACATTTCTACAAATATGCCCTTATTTGCATGAATCTCAAATCAAAACCGTTGGACTTGGCCCTTTCTGCTGGGTCATCCCTGAACTTTTTGCCTTCCTCCTGTATTTTGTCTGACCTGTTTTTGTTGGTTTTATGACTCTGGGCACTTCACCACTGCTGATCAGTGCTAAAGTGCATATGCTATCCCTATGGTAAATTGATGTACACATTAGTGACTCCATGATCGGCTGGTTTGGTTTACTTGTCAGACCCTAGTACAGCTCACTAATTGTGCCCAGGGCTTGTAAATCCAAATGTTGCTGGTGGGCTTGCAGCACTGGTTGTGCCACCCACAGAAGCTGCCTTGTAAAGTGTGTCTCAGGTCTGCCATTGCAGTGCCTGTGTGCAGTCTGGCACTGCCATGCTGACAGGACAAGTGCACCAACTTACCAGTCCCTAAACCTTCCCTTTTCTTCATATCAGCCACCCCTATGGCAGGCCCAAGGGCAGGGTGCATTGTAAGTATAAGGCAGGACAAGCCCAGATGTGTGTGGCATGTCCTAATAGTGAATTACAGTCATTTTCGTTTTTCACTATTGCAAGGCTACCTGTTCCCCATAGGTCAGAATGGGCAGTTTGATTATTACATCTTATAATCCCAACTGACTCAGGGAAACAGGTAGAAATTCGAGTTTAGTATGCCTGAACTCAGAATGATACAAAACATCTTTTAGTGAAGTTGATTTTAACATTCTGTGTTTGAAAATACCACTTTTATAAAGTATGTATTTTCTTGACTAACCATCCAAGCCTGCCTCTGCTAGGTTGTGTATTCCTTGTCTGGAGTTTGAGTGACAGGGGCTGGGGAATTTCAGGAGACAGGGTAGGTCAGCACAGGGCTAAATAGAGAGATCTGCCTGCAGATGTGAGGGGGGAGTTGCACCTGGGACCTGAATAGGGCTGTGCCTGCCCCCCACAGTGCTGGCTCCACCTTATGTGGTGCGACTGATGTGTCTGACCTGCACTGTGAAAGGAAAGAACGAGTCATGTAAACAGAGTGCTCCAGGACTGACCAGAACTGGTTTGGACTAGGCAAAGGCCCCTCTGCCCTCAGAGGACAAAGGATTTTGGGGTATAAGTGTTGGGACCCTGATCTCAATAATTTAGATCACTTTTGGGAAACAAGAAGAAACCTTTGCTGAGGAGCGGAACCAGAGAGACTGAGGAGAGACTATCCCTGAAGTGCTGCTTGGGGGATTGGCCTGCAGTGGTTGCCTGACCGCCAAAGAAAGGAGAGAGGAACTTTGTGTGTACTTTCACTAACTTGTAAGGATCTCCAAGGGCTTGAGAAAAGAGCTTGCCTGCTGCTGAAGTCTCAGGGACAACAGACTTCACCCCCCAGCTCCCCAAGTGTTCTTTGGAAGTGCCTGCAGTTGTCCGGGACTTTTTGAGGAACTGTGCATAGCAAGGAGCTGGAAGTGCGACTTACAAGCAAGAAGCGTGACGCCGAACTGCCGCATCACAACACGAGAGCGCCTCGCATCGCAGGAGAAGAGGATCGACATCGCAGCAGATGCCGCCACATCACCAGGAAGCATGTCGCAGGGCCTGTCGTGGCCCAGAAGAACCGTTGAGTCATTGCAGGGTCCACGAAGCGCCTTGCCTCGCCAGAGAAGAGGATCAACGTTGCAGCAGATGCCGCCACATCACCGGGAATACTGTCGCAGGGCCTGCCGGGGCTCGCATAGTTGTTGAAGCACCGCGCATCGCCGGAAAAGAGGATCGGCTTTGCAGCAGATGCTGTCGCATAACCGGGAAGCGCGTGGCAGGGCCTGTCGCAGCTTGCATCGTATCGCACCAAGAAGACGGCATCTTTATTTCTTTGCACCAAAACTTCATCGCATCACGGTGTTGCTCGCCACACCGCCACGGAAGCACAGTAAGAAAGCGACACATCACCTTTCCTGCAACACTTTCATTGAATTGGTGTAACGCATCTTAAGGTACATTGACTCAAAGTGTCGCATTTTAAGATCTAAAGAGAATTAAGCTAATTCTACCATTTTAAGTATAGTATTGTGGATTTTTGGTTGTTTGTGGTCTTGTGTTAAATCTATATAAAAGATACTTATTTTTAATATACAACTTGTGTGGTGACCATCTGTAGTGTTGTCACTGAGTTACTGTATGTGTTCACAAATGCTTTACACACTGCCTCTGAGATAAGCCTGTCTGCTCATGCCAAGCTACCAAGAGGGTGAGCAGGGGTTATTTTAGAAGTGTACCCCTTACCCTGACTAGAGGCAAGGGTCCCTATTTGTCACAAGTACCCACCTGTGCCAACTAGAGACACCCAAATCTAACGAAAACTTAATTGCAAAGTCAATCGTTTTACATTGTTGACTTACTCAGTGGCGGCTGGTGACATTTCAAAGTGGTAAGCTGAGAAAACACAGCAGCTTCACCACAGCCTAAGTATCTGTGCTCTAGACATGGACACGGGTGCCACAGCCAAGCAGGTGGCGTGGAATCCCAGCCTCAGTGCTGCACTTGTTCGAAATGTTGAGCACCGGCAGTGAATCTGATTCAATATTGTATTGTTGGCTGGGCCTATTTTCTGTCCCAGTTGGACCTTGTTACCTGATTAGCAGTATGAAATATATCACGTAAAAAAACCAACTATGAAGAGTAGAATACGTAATATCGTATTTGTAACCCAATGGGGAGACTCGGCAGGTAAGAGCCAGTGGTGTGACTGCATCTACGTTTTTCTGGTATCTGAAGTTTGTCCGTTTTGTAATTTTCATTCAGTCTAAAATGGGGCCCTGTATTACAAGGGTGACACAGGCACTTATATTCATAATCGCACTGCAGCCTCTGTGGCACATGAGGAGAACCTTTCAAAAGGGGGTGGGGTGGGCAAAGCCATTGGGGTCCCTCATTCAGCCAAGGGCCAATGAATATCTGTAAGATATGGGAGACTCAGAGGCCCCTCACTACAGGGGCCTCATTATTTTGCATTACACCACTGGTTGTAGGAAAGGAGGGAAGGAAATAAGAGGAAGATGTAAAAACAGGGCAAGGATAAGGGATTGAGATGGAATGGAGGGTGAGGAGGTAAGAGGGGGGACAGGAAAAAGGGAGTGAGGAGGAAAGTTAGAAGAAAGAAAGGAATGGAATGAGAAAAGAATTCATGTCCGCAGTAGAAGAGACTGCCTTGTAGACAGCTTTTGTAAGAGAGTCAGACGATTACATTATTAGAGATATTTTAGGGGGCTTGGGAGGAAGGCCTTTGTATAGTTTGTACACCATCATGATTTAAAATGTATATAAATAGAAATACATGCTCCAACATGTTTGCTGCAATTGTCCAGCAGTGAACAGGAAAAGATGGGTGATGACAGAAATTAAAATGGAAGAGTTTGGGATTAGGCCTTAAGGAGCTTGTGGTGAAGCAGGAGGCCACGTGGAGCCTATGTGTAATGAGCAGTAGGAACACCATGGGTCCAGGAAAGTGTGCTGTACTATTTAAGGTGCTTTTCCCTGGATGGACACTTTAATTGACATGAGTAGTAGTGCGCTGGCACAGAGGCTGATCATCACGGCAGGCCAGAATGACCCAGTTTATCAATCTCTAGGCTCCTCTGCCATCTTCATTGTGATTGACATGCATAATGATCACAGGAGATGGAGGACAGACAGATATATGCACGTTGCAAAGACAAAATGAGCGGAAAGAAAAGGAAACACAGGTGAGGAATAAAGACTACACCATGATGGTAGACCATAAAGTACCAGCAGACGATGCCCCCTGCAGTCCCAGCAGTGTTGGGAGGCCCGAGTTCCAGGGGCCCTCATCCGGGATATGTGGCGGACCCTGGCCTGAGAGCTCCTTACTGTGTACAGAGCGTGGGGGCCCCCTCCATATACTTTGTAGGGTGGGGGCTCAAGTTTCAATAGCCACTAGTCAAACGCATGCATCCAGCTTTTGCTTTCTTGTCTCCGCCCTGCAACGCAGCTGGGTTGGAGACAGCTCAGTTTGCATTTCAGTTTGGCCTTCCTGAGACAGACATATTAAAGACAACAAGGGTCCTCAGGAGATTCAATAGAAAAAACAATGAACTTACAGACCACAATCGGTACTATAGTCAAATTTCCAGACCCAGCCGGGTGAGGAAATGTTTAATTTAGGACCAAAAAGGATTTGGTTGACCTGGAGAGGGTCACATACAAACATTTAGATAGGGCACAATCCTGTACCTATCCCAAGAGTAGGGTCTACATGACAATCAATCTGAAAATGGGTGATATTGGTTGATTACCTTTAAAATCAGTGTTGGAAATTGAGGTTTCTGGTTGGCAGAGTATACACCCTGTCCAAGCAGGAGCCACAATCCTAGTCAGGGTAAGTCAGATACACAACCTAAATTAACCCATGCTCACCCTCTGGTAGCTTGGCACAGAGCCAGGCTTAACTGAAGAGGTAATGTGTAAAGCATTTGTGCAACAATTAAATTACAGTAACACAATGAAAAAGACTCAAAACCAGTTAAGAAAAATAGAGAATATTTTCAGAGTAAATCAAGACCAAAATGACAAACATACAATAAGCAGCAGTCGAGATATGAATTTTTAATGATTGAATCCAAAAACAGTGCTTAGACGTCAATAGTGCGAAAAGATTACTTGAGGTCGCGCTAAACAAGGGTCAAACCAAAGTTCAGGCCGACAGTGATGGAGGGCAGGCCAGCTACAGGACACGCAGGGCCTGTTGAAAAAGTACCTTGTACAGAGAAAGCATCGGGGACTCCCTGCATCAGTTCCGATTCACGCAGTTAGTTCGATGAGTCGGAGTCAAGTCACGCTGTCGGTGTTAAAGGATTGGCGCTGGGTCGAAGTCAAGATGGCCAGTGAAGCTGGAGCTGCTTTAATCAAGCTCCTGGGCTTGGGAGCCTGTTTTTGGGAATATCCCTGTTAATGCTCTGCTATCTAGCCTCGCAAGTGGTATAATTTTGGTTAAGATAATGCGGGTATTAGAAATGGCACTACTTACTATGGATTCAGTGGTCGTTCCACTTGACGCAGTAGTTCCTAGGAAACGCAGCCTGTTGCACCATCGTGGCATGGAGCTGGATGCTTATGAAGAGATCAATGGTTACTAGCTGTACTGTACTGCCTGAGTGCCACTTGCTGACCGCAGCTGCAGATCTGTCGGCCTGATGGTGTGACCCTTCGTAGGTAGTTGATTGGCCAGCTGCCGCCCTGCTTCACCTCTGGGTGTGGAGCTGGCTTCGGACCCGAGGTGTCCATTGGCTCTTGTGCGGTCGCTCTTCCGTGCTGTGCAAATGCCAGGTCCATTGACCCTTGCCCTGCTACTTGCAGGGGACCTGTCGGCGGCTGCCCGTCGTTGTTAGAGCATGTGCCTCCATGGTGCCTGAGGAAGAGTGCTGACCTTTATCTGAAGTCCTGGTGACCTGAGATTAATGAGACCACGGGCACAGGTGTGCGTGACTACAGCGGTCGCTTGCTCAGTTGCTGGCCTCCCAATACACACCAGCCTCTAGAGGAAGACGCCAGCTTCATTGCTTTCCTCTCTTCATTTCCAGGTGAGCTGGTGCTGTTGGTGGTGCTGGGAGGTGCCGCGCAAAGGTTTGAATCACTGGGTTGCTTAAGAACGCCAATCCCTCCCTCGCGCTGGTATCAGACTATTAGTGTAGGTCTCTTTGGAGCCAACTGCCCTCCATCTTGTAGATGCCTTCTCCCCTTTTCTACAGGAGGGCCCATCTTAAAAACAGAGCATCCTTTACCAGCCATGGAAATTAAAAAAGGACTGTGCTATGGCTCTTCACATCAATATAGCTAAGGGGGAAGCCATTGTGTAACAGCTACTGACTACTCTTTGTCCCTGTCATTTCTACTCCTGCGGACTTCTGCCTCACCTTTGGAGGTCAATAGAAGCTCTTTATTGACATATTAAGTAGGGCATTTGTGCTCTCTCAAAACTGTCCCAACTTTGTGTTCTTTGGAAATGATTACTTCTAGGTGGCTCTGTTACCTCTAAGATCCTTACCTCGGCGAAAGGGGTCCATTACAGCAGCATTGGTACTCCATGAGAATCTCGGACGAGAGGCAAACTTCTACCCTCATCTCCCCTCCATCATTGCTATTTTAATTCCATAGTCACACACTGTCATGGATCATACTACACAGGGATTACTTGAAGACAAGCCAGAACCATTGGGCCACAATGCATTTGTTATTAAATAAGCAGCCTAGCCTATCTAAAAATGAATCCAAACGCCTCAAACACAGAGTTCTTAAATCTTATCCAGAAACCCTAATCTCGGATCCTTACTTCGCCTCTAAAAAAGGATCTACAATTTGTGATCTCATCTTCTACTCGAAAAGAAGAGCTAAATGGAGGAATGCACTTCACTCACTACTCTTGATCACTTCCTCCAAAAACTGTGCACATGGTAGCCCCTTTATCCACTTTCAAAGCTGCTCGTACCATCATGATATATAACAACGGGATAATCCCCATTCAAGCTGCACACAGCCATCTAGGGTCTTTTGAGGAAATGCTCCACATTATCAGGAAATCCTTAACTAACAGCGATCCTGACACCTCAAAGAGGTGGCTTAGCTCTCCATCCTCCCCACTGGTCCCCCCAAACGATCGCATCTTGTAGTTCCACCTACCTATTTACTCTTTCCCGCTCCCTCCTTAACTCATCCACTGCTAGCTGCTCACTGATGGGATCAGAGTCTCGGGGTGACCTGTGACTCCCTGAATGCAGCATACAATAGATCCTTCTCAACCATTCCATACTTACACGCATCCTGTGTTAGCCCCGGCTTACTTAATACTAATGTCTCCACAACACGTCCCTTGGCTAACAAGGGGACAACCCTGAAGTCTGAACCCCCAATCACTAACAATATCAGTACTCTTTCGAGTCTCTAGGATATCAGCTCATGATTTCTCCCTGGCAATCTTAGAAATCTTTCCAACTCAACCTACCCATTTTCGGGAACTTTCAGGCCAGCACTACCCGATCTCCCCCATCAGAACTCCTTCACCTCCTACTGGAGCCCTGACATACTCCACTGAGTCTCATCACCACCCTTCACCTTCATCCACCCTACATGATACCTCTCAGGATCTTCAACAACATAAGGCTGACTTACAAAAGCTTATAGTCATCACCTCAAAATTGGCCAACGACGGATTGGCTAACAGGTTGTCAGGGAAGAACAGACACAATCTAGTACCAGATATTAACTTCTACACTAAGCTGCCATCTCCCCTTTCAGTCAAGGGATTATCTCTGAGCTATGCGTCCCCCCTCTGGAGAACCATACCTTACCCGAAAAACCCATCTAGACCCTCTAGGTTTGAGAGTTCCTTAACAGGGAGGGATATTGACTACCTGCTGCTTTCTTAGAATGCTACTCACAGGGAGAAGCTAGGAAACCAGGAACATATCCAAACCATTCCCCGGAACCTGCTCAGAAGAGCCAGAGATAACACTAATGCTTTAAACACCTCTGACCTCCTATGAGGTTTTAGCGTTGATATGAGATGTGCGTGAATGGACTTTAGCTGAGATAGTGCACATGAAGAGATCCACCTCACAAAACCTCCTTACAATTTTTTCCATGTTTCATGTCCTGGAGCCGAGTCTGGAAGCGGCTGCAGTGCTATTAGACTCTGCCAAAGCTTTCGATTCAGAGGAATGGCACTATATGTATCTGGTTTTACGACTAATGGGGTTTCCACCCCTCTTTATGCAATGTATAACAGTACTCTATACGGCACCAATGGCGAGAATACGTGTAGGGGGATTAACGTCTGAATCGCTTCAAATCGAGAGGGGCACCCAGCAGGGATGCCCTCTGTCACCGCTATTGTTTGCGATTGTGTTGGAGCCATTAGCTTGTGTCACCCGGCAACGGCACAGGGAGACTGCACTCAATTTCAATTATAGGCCAGTGCCGATATCGCTCTATGTGGATGACATGGTCCTCTTCGTTCGTGAGCTAAGTATTTAACGCAGTATGTTCGTTTTGGTTATTTGTTGGGCCTCCACATAAATTGGGATAAGTCGTTTATAATCCCATTAACAACAGCTACTGTGCAGCCTAACTTGGAGTTCCCACTGATGTGGTCGACAGAACCAGTTAAATACCTGGGTGTTTGGATACACCGTGACCCAACAGTGGTAGTAAGGGAAAACTACGGGAGGGCACACTCGAAACTAGAGAGCTTGGTAGATATCTGATTTCGTTGCATTGCTCTCGTCAAAATGGTACTGCTACCGAGATTCCTTTATCTTTTTATGAATATACCAATAGCGCTCACAATGGAGTTTGTAAAAATCTTCGCAGTCTGTTGATTCAGCTGGTGTGGGGGGGCAAAACCGCGCGGGTACAGTGGTCGATTCTTACTAGAGGGTATGAGAGAGGAGGATTCGCAGCCCCAGATTTTTATGTATACTATTTGAGTGCGCAGGCTCAGTACTTGGTCTATTGGTACAGACCGCAGGCATTCACCCCTCACGTGGCGGTGGAGGAAGGAGATGCGGCCCCGATCCCACTTCACTGCGTAATCACTCATCACTCTTGCGATACTCCGAAGTCGGAAATTAATGCGGTTGACACCACGGTTACCACTTGGTGGAAAATTGGGCAGTTAGCACAGAAACTACCGGTGTACGCGCCGCACATGTATCTGGAACATCACACTGCCATATCAGGTACACATGAGGCCCCCTCCATGAGACTGTTGCGAGAAGCCGGTCTTCTACGCATGAAGGTTGTTTATCCAGATGGCTCGTTTGTCACACAAAAGAATTTACAATATGTCAGTAACCAATCACTTCTCTTCAGATTTGCTGTACACAGATTACGGCAAGCGGCCAGGGTGCATTACCCCACGTATCCGCAAGAGCCTCCTACGCTACTGTCCTTGCAATTTATGCTCACCACCCCTACTAATAGAAGGTTAATATCGAAACTTTATAAGATGATTAAAGATGAAACGGTGGCTGTATCAGACAGGAGCTGGGATAGATGGAATGAATGCTTGACAGACCCCATTACAGAGGAGAACTGGAAATATGTCTGTGGCTTGACAGGGAAGCTTAGCATGAATGGTAATCTTCGGTTTATACATTTGAAATATATACATCAAGTGTACTATACTCCAGCGCGACTACACAGATACGGACTACGTGTGACTGCATGTTGTGAACGGTGTGGACAAGATGATGCAGATTTTATGCATCTGGCGTGGGGTTGTCGGAAAGTGGTTGAATTCTGGAACTCAGTGGTACATTGTCTGCAAGAGATGGTAACTGTGGATATTCAATGTACTCCACGTGTATGCCTGCTCCATTGCGTGCCGCATGTTAGGGGAGTGAATGGTACTTTTGTACGACTGGCTTTTTAGAAGTAGACGCCGACCTACGCTTGATGCATGGATAAAAGATTTGGTATATTGTAGAGACAATTTGAACACATATGAAGAGGAACTGCCCACCAGTTTGAGGCCGAGAGACATCTGGGAACCACCACGAATATATTTACTTCATAAGACTGAATAATGTTCAAGTTTACATGAAAAGCTCAGAGGGGCGGATTGCATAATGGGAATTGCTGAGTGGATCAATTAGTCATGTTTGCACAACTCAGGGGTGTACAGTGTCTATGATGTGTATCTTTTGATGTTATATGATTTGTTTTTTGTTCTTTTTTTTTCTCCCTTGGTTGACTTATTGTTTCTGGCTAAAATGTGAAACACCTTTTGTCTGCACATGGTGAACTGCTTTATAGTCTAGCAGATTCTACATACATTCTGTTTATATGCGATGTGCAGCTTCACTATGGATGTAATATGTACCATTTATTTTCTTGTTTCTTCCTTTTGTTGATTGTTTTTTCTGTTGTGTTATAATTTAATACAAATAAAAAAAAAAAAAAATATTGAATGACGCTCTGAGAATTGTGGATCAGAACGAAGCCTTCCTTCTAATCCTCATTGACCTCTCATCAGCTTTTGATACTGTAAAACATGTCAACCTCCTGGACTTACTGGAACGCAGGATGGGTCTATCAGGGTCAGTGTTAAACGGATTTGCCTAATTTCTTAACAACAGATTGCAAAGAATTAAAATCAATCAAACCCTCTCCAACTGTACGCGGTCCACACTTGGGGTCCCACAGGGGTCTGCACTTTCGCCCGCGCTCTTCATCTTGTTCAAGGAGCCTCTATTGGAAATGCCTCAAATTATCCAGCATTCACTATCAAATGTATGCAGATGAGACCCAACTGTACCTGAAAATCTCCTCCCCAGAAGACATCAAGTCACTTAACTCAAAACACAACACTGGCTGACTTCCCAACATCTCAAGCTAAACTCCTTCAAAACAGAATTTCTCCTTACCTCTCCACCTAAACAGGCTCCCATCATTGTTGAATACATGAAACACTTAACGGCTCTGAACTGTAGACCACAAGGTCTCTTGGAATAATGCTTGATAAGACCTTGAGTATGCAGGAGCACATCAGCTCAGCTACCAAAGGAGAAAACTTCCAAATGAGTATCCTAAGAAAGATAAAACCCTTTCTCCACCCCCCCCCCGGACAACTTTAAGGCTGCTGTTCAAGTACTAGTAATTTCAGGTTGGAGTATGGTAGCGGAACGCTCTGGGGAGTACCTAGCTACAAGTTGGCACCGCTCAGGCCCTCCCTGAATTCGGCTGCAACGCTTATCATGGTATCCAAAAAAATAACCACATTACACCGGATCTGAAATCCCTAAACTGGATTCTATTTGAGGCTAGGATACATCTTAAAATTGCTTGCATGACACACAAAGTCCTTCACCTTAACACTCCTCTGTACCTACCTCAAAAACTGGAACTCTCCGATGGTTGCAGATCCTCAAGGCGTTCCAGCACCTTGCTGCTGAAAACATCAAAAATTCTAAAGATGGAAAACCTAAAATAAGGTCTTCTCTGGTATTTCCCCAAGAATCTGGAACTCCTTGCCTCCGGAAATCAGACTGAATCCATCAACGGCATCTTACAAAAAACACGTGATAGCACTACTGAAGAATACTCTCTGATCTGAAATGTACCTATTACCACTTGGTACCATTTGATGATGGTTCCTCAACATGCTTGTTTTTCTCATCCTGTACAGACTTCCTCACCCAGAGTAGCGCTGTGTTTCACACCTGATTGTATGATTGTTTTCAACATCCCTATTTGTTGCTGCTCTTATATGCTCATTTATATCCTTTTTGTGGTGTCACAATATATTTTTCCTCTTGTATACACCGTTACCTTGCATACTACAGCTGCTGTTACTGACCCACTTGTCTCCCTCTTTTTTGTCCTTGATCATTTGTAAAGCACTCTGATACCCGCCTGGGGCATGTTCGCACTAGATAAAACTATATATAAATAAATAAAGCCATTCAGCAAGGTCTTTGAATAGGCACTGTGTTGTCGTCGAACCTTGCATTTAGGACCTGCGTCATTGTCGAATCAGTACTGCGTCTGTGTTGGAGGGCACAACATTGGTTCTGATTGGCACAAAAGGGTCACTGTGACGATTTTGTGCAGAGCCCCCTTCTGAGGCCCAAGACTTTAGGAGGCACCTCGGACAAGAGTATGACTCACAGATGGCAGAGTTCAACAGCACCAGCAGAGTTGCAAGAAGTCTTTTATGACCCTGAGACTTCGAGAACACGAGGCATGCCAACAAGCCCTTGGAGAAACTTGGGTTCAAGGATGAAGAGAGCAGGTCCAGTCCCGCTCACTCACAGGCAAGCAGCAGCAGGCCAGCAGAGCAGGTAGCCAAGTGATAGTTCCTCCTACAGCACAGCAAACTGCAGGCAGCAGGCCAACACAACAATGCAGGTAGCAAAGTGCAGTCCCACATACAGCACAGCAGCCCTTCCTCCAGGCAAAATGTTCCTGGTTCCAGCAAAACTCTGACTTGGTGATGTCAGGGCTAGTACTTATACCCAGATGTGCGTTTGAAGTTGGGGAGACTTCAAAAAGGCCTCTTAAGATCACAAGCCCCCTGCCTTTACTGCCCTGGCTCCAGACTCATCACTGGAGGGTATGCAGATCCTACTGTAGGAACAGGCACGTCCCTATTCAGGTACACGTGTCAGCCCCCCAATCTACCTAAGGAAGGCCCATCAGCCTGGTGATGTGCCATCAGGAAGCACATGTCACACCCTCTCTCTCTTTGTGTGACTGTCTAGAGGGAATGCACGAAGCCCAGCTGTCACCCAAACCAGAAGTGTATTCAGAGAGAGATAGAGGCCCAGAATGGTTAAAGTAAGAAAATGCCAACTTTCTAAAAGTGGCACTTTCAGACTTACAATTTAGAATCTGACTTCACCATCAGTTGTGATTTTAAATTGTGAATTTAGAGATACCAAACTCCAAATCTCCATCTTTCCTAATTGGAAATTACACCTAAAAGATGTTTTAAGGTAATCCTAATGTTACCCTATGGGAGGGATTGCAGTAGTGAAAAACAAATGTAATAGTTTTTCACTACCAGTGTTGAAAGTTAGGCTGAAACCGTCAACATTATCGGCGCCCACTTGCTCTCCTTGAACCTTTTGTGCGCGTAAAACAGCCGCCATTTTGAACACCATGGCTTCCCTGCTCTCGCCGAGAGCCAGCGCGCCCCTCTCCCCCTCCTAGCTTCGCTGGCATCCCCCGCATGCTGACAACCCCCCTGCCTGCACCTGCCTTGAATCATAAACCCCTCTTCAGCGCTGCTCTGCCCCAGGCCCTCGTCCTGTTCCCAGCGCAACACCTCCCTTCTTCCCATTCATGATCCCCGGCCCTTTGATGCAAACCCCCTTTTTTCCGTGTGCCCGTTTGTCTTCCTCGTTCCCAGGCCGACACCCAGCTCTGCCGATACTGTTCCTTGCCCCTCCCCGTACAATAAAAAGCTTCCTCCATCAAGGGATCCCCGGGTTGATCAAAGCCCCCGCCCTACGAGATCCGATCGAACCCCACACACTCCGTGAATCGGCGGAATATCCAGCTGCGCGATGATCATCACCTGTTGTGAACGGGGCGGGGACTTCCACTGTAACCTTGTGTGGGAACGGGCCTGAAAGGGGGGATTCTGAGGATGTCTTTCCGTACATCAAAGTATCAACGAGAATGTGTTACATGCAATAAAGAGATAAACTTGTGTATAAGAGGCCAGGCCTCAGGGATGCAGTTAGAGCACCTCAGAACGATACCTGCTGTCTGTTTTGCCGTGTTCTCCTCCGGAGAGAATAAAAACCTTGTTTCCTGCCTTCCAGTCTCCAGCGCCTGCCTCTTCAATAGTTTAACTTCTTTGTGGGTTCAAGAGGCGACACCGCCGGGCAATACTTAAGGATCTTATATTCTGGTTGGTAGTGTCACCCTTTTAACAATTGGCGTCCCAAGCGTGGGGCCCATCAGCGACCCGTGGATCCAGTGGGAGAGGTCCTGACGACAGAGTGAACGACTGCAACGATCGGGAACGCGTCTGTCCGATAGACCCTCGTCTGACAGCCGATCATCCGAACTTCACTGGTTCCGAACAGACCTCTCTCGAGTGATCTACGGTCCTGACTGGGAACCATCAGGAGTGCCGCGAGGATAACGGAGAAGAGAGGACGATCGGGCGCTGGATTCGGAAGACAAGAAACTGTCCATGCGGTCCGGGTAAGGTCGTGTAAACACGACAAGTTGCGAAATGATTGCTTGATTGCTTGATTGTTTAAAAAAATACTAGTATTGCTCTTTTTATTTATTTGGAGATTCGCTGTCTGCAAACGGAGAAACAACGGGCTCTCTCTTTGCAAGCAGTGGAGGATAGGTAGGGCAGTAGCCGTGCTTATTTTTTCTCCCCCACTCAATAATTACTTGAAACTGAACTGTTGTTCGCAAAACTATTGTTTTCTGGAGATTCTCTGTCTGCAAACAGGGAAGAGACCACCCTTTTTGCAGATAGTGAAAAGGGTAGGTAACGCAGATCTTTGCGGACCTACTCATTCTCCCCATTGAATATTTATTGGTCTTTTTGTTATTTTGATCCATGAGGTATTCACTGCCTGCAAACAACGTAGAATAGAAATATTATGTCCAGTCTTTGCACCTAGTGATAAGATAGGCAGTGCTGACTTTTTAGTCCCTCGTTACGAGCCGTCATGTCTGTCTTCTCCCCACTGATTAGTAGCCTGTTTAGCCCGGACCGCTTATTAGAAATGGACCATCCAGCCCCGCTGGAAGGCACCCCTAATAAGGACATGTTCATGAAGCATGGATTGACCGCTATAGCCTATAGTAAACTATGGCATAAATATACGAAAAAGGGTCAAGAAAGTCAGTGGCCCCTGATAGGATCCTTCGATGATGATAAAATAAAAACGCTAGAAACTGCCCTGGGTAAAAACAAGACAACACCCACTATGCTTGACAGTTTCGGCATGTGGCGAAAAGAAACTGAACAACGTAAAAAGAAAACTGAGAGTAGGTTGGAAAAAGAGCTGCGAAAAGCAGCCCACCTAGCTGCCCAGAAACTAGAAAAAGAGATAAAGGAAAGAGAGAAAGCTAAACAGAAACTAGAAATGGAAACACCAAGCCAGTGTCCGGTTAGAACTCCCTCCATGCTCTACCCTGATTTACCCTCGAAACAACGAGCCAACGAGGATCTGCTGTTAGGTCCTCCTATCACCTACATGCCCCCTCCATATGCCCCTTCCCAACCCTTGGCGCAGCACGCGCCACCCCCAGGTACAAACGAAGGTACCGCCACAGCTTCGGCCCCAATGGCCTCTGTGCCAGCCGAACCCCTTGTATTAAAAACGGCATCAACAACAACGTTAGACGACCATGAGACTCGAGGGGCGGGCCCTGCAAGAACAAGCAGACTAAGCAAAGATGAGCGAGCGGGGATCGACAAAATAGCAAGGACACTGGTAGAAAGGAAGGATAATGAAGAGTACATCACGGATATGTTCAGCTCGTATACAGGGAGTCACAGACGACATTTTTCCGTACGACTGTGTTATCATGTCTTGAATGCATACGAGGACCGATATCGAGAAAAAGGTCCCAAGAGCCTTACGACTCTGTACCGGAAGGTCGATATCGGGGATGAGGGCGAGTGTGATGTGTCGGACCTCCTTACGCGTACGCTTGAGGTTTTCCGCCACCTCACTGAACGAAAGCCGGGAGCTAAATCCGCAACCTCCGTAGTGACCGAACCACCAACCGAGCAATCTAACACCATGATGCCAATACGAGAGGCTGCCCCTTACTGGGTTCCTCCCCGAGGTACAGGGACTCACGATGATGCAAACAACCAAGATGCGAAGGGAAGGGTAGTGTACAACTGGGTCTACCAGCCATGGGACCGGCAAGAGATACTGACATTCCGGAAATCTCTACCCGACCTACGTAAAAACCCCACTGCCTTCTATACTGAATTGGGTACAGCCCTGGGCTCAACGATTATGACCCTGGCCGACATCGACTTGTTCTTCGGGTTATGTCTACCAGCTGATGTGTGGAAGCAAATCCGGAAAGTCGACCACCTTGAGCTGTTCGGACAAACCTGGACACAACTCAATGACCTGGATAAACAACGGGGACCAGGACAAAAGCCTTTGAAATCCATTCTAGACCTTCCAGATAAAATCGTAGAGAAATTAAAAACCCTGATCCCAGAAAAGAAAGTGGACTGGTCGATAGTAACAGCCTGTCGCCAGAAACCCCAGGAGGATGTATCGGAATACTTCTCCCGGTTTGAAACGGTGTTCTCCGATTACAGCGGCCAGGACATGACCACTGCAACCGGACACCATCTGTTTGTCCAGAATTATGTTAAGGGCCTATCATCGGAAATCTCCCAGAAACTACAGGCCAGCGAGAGTAGTTGGGCAGCCTCCAAACCTACAGCGATTCTCCAAATGGCCCAATATTATGAGCATCAGAAAAATGAAAACGATAGGGCGACAGAGAAAAAGAAGAAGGACTTAAAAGAGAGGGTGATGATTGCCAAACTGCAAGGGGTGACTATAGGACGAGACCAATATCGGGGGAACTACCAGACGAACGTCCCTAAGACTACATTTCCCCAGGACCGCACTCTGACTTCCTACAGTGGACGCACAGACCTTAGAGAGAACCAGTGCGCTTTCTGCAAAGGGACTGGCCATTGGAAATCCCAGTGCCCAGTTCTTCTGGAAATGATCAGAAACAAAGACCCCAGGGACGTAGCAAACGGACCGAGACCTAAGGGACAACAGCGAGGGCCCCCAAATGACGCGACTAACGACAGATCAGGCAGACCAAATACGTTCGATCGACCCAGGCAGAACCAATATCAACAATCTGACTATGACGACACCCACACCTTCGCATAGGACAGCCAAGGGCGAGGGAGGGATCCAGTCGAGCTCTATGTTGACCAGCAGGGCCCTTATGTCACTGCTAAGGTCCTGGGTACCAAGTCTCCATTTCTGGTAGACACTGGCGCAACACGTAGTGCGTTATCTAAACGACTGATTCCAAGGGCACCATTGTCTGGCTCACTCATAACATCGACAGGTTTCGATGGAACGCCCTCCACCAACCCTTTGTCTGCCCCGATTCTCTTTGACGTAGAAAACAACACCACCGACACCACGTTCTTGCTCTCCTCCAATAGCCCTGACGCCATTATGGGACTTGACTTACTGAAACACTTCCGAGCGACGATCAGGTGTTCTCAAGATGGAGTTCGAGTGTTTCTTTACGACAACCCCGTTCTGCTTAGACATTGCTCTCCCTGACACATGTTTTCCATCACCGACGTTGACGCATCCCTGCTTGACACTCTACCTCCGTATCTGTGGGCCAAAGCGGATTCGGACGTAGGGCGTATGTTAATTGACCCAGTGCACATTACTGTCCGACCAGACGCAACACTCCCAAAACTCCCACAATATCGGATATCGCCAGAGGGCGAGAAGGCATTGGTAATGATTATCCAGTCACTGATAGACGCAGGAGTGGTAGAGGAAGTGGTTAGTAACATTTGCAACAGCCCTATCTTGCCCGTCATCAAGAAACAGGGAGAGGGAGATGAGAAAGCATACCGTTTTATCATCGACCTCCGAGAGATCAACAAAGTGGTGGTACCCCAGTACCCTGTGGTCTCAGACATCACCACCATCCTGACTTTGATTCCATCCACTGCCACCACCTTTTCCGTCATCGACCTCAAGAACGCATTCTTCTCCATCCCCATCCACCCAGACAGCCGATATCTCTTCGGCTTTACCCTAAAAGCCCGCTCATATAGGTTTTGCCGAGCGCCTCAAGGCTACACGGAAAGCCCTAGCATCTACAGCCAGGCCCTCAAAAGACAACTAGACCAAGTCCAGTTACCCGACGGAGTGGTGTTGGTACAATATGTCGATGACATCCTTTTGGCAGCCGACACCACCCCTCTAGCGGTTACCGCCACCATTCAACTCTTGCACTTCCTTGCGGAAAATGGCCACAAGGTCTCCAAGAAGAAGTTGCAATTCTGCCTACCCCAGGTCACTTACCTAGGCCACCTTTTGTCCAAAGATGGAAGAAAACTCACTCCTGATCGAATCCAAACCATTCTAGATACCCCTGTCCCTAAGACCCAGAAGCAGGTTCGCTCCCTATTAGGCCTCACCTCCTTCTGCCGACAATGGTTACCAAACTTCAGCCTCGTTGTAAAACCACTGCTTTCTCTGCTAAACAAAGACGTCCCTTTCCCACTCCCTTGGACCCCTGAGTGTCAAACTTCCTTCACGGAACTGCGAGATGCCCTTTGTTCGGCCCCCGTCCTAGGTACCCCTGATTACAAAAAGCCCTTCTCCCTTTACACTCACGAAAGGGAGGGGTGCGCTTTATCTGTCCTGACCCAGGCCATCGGCCCTAAGCAACGACCGTGCGCTTACTTCTCTGCCACTCTTGACCCTGTAGCCAGAGCCTTGCCTGCCTGCCTTCGAGCTGTAGCTGCTGCTGCAATCTCTATCCGACAGAGTGAGGGGATTGTACTCTCGAATTCCCTCACGGTACTGGTACCCCATGCAGTCGACACCCTCCTGAACCAAACCAAGACGCAACATCTGACGAGTGCACGACTGACTGGATACGAACTGACCTTGCTTGCCCCCCATATCACCCTGAAAAGATGCACCACACTGAACCCGGCAACTCTGTTACCTTTGCCAGAGAACGATCCCAATGTGCACCCCGTACATGACTGCGTGACTCTTACGGACGAACAGACCAGGAGTAGGGTTGATCTCAGAGACACGGCTTTCCCTGACCCCGACGGGGAGCTGTGGGTGGACGGTTCTTGCATCAAACTCTCCGATGGTACCACTTCCGCTGCCTATGTAGTCACCACGGCTCGAACCGTAGTAGAAACAGCCCGCATCACCCAGCGATCTGCCCAGGCAGCGGAACTGATTGCTTTGACACGAGCCTGCATCCTGGCAACAGGAACCACAGCGAACATTTACACCGACAGCCAGTATGCCTTCGGGGTGGTTCACCATTTTGGGCTCCTTTGGAGGGAAAGGGGATTCTTGACCTCACACGGCACACCCATTTTGCACGGGGATCTAGTCTCCGCCTTAATCGAAGCTGTCCTCCTCCCCAACCAGCTTGCCGTCATCAAATGCCAGGCACACAAGAAGGTGACAGACATTATTGGACAGGGAAATGCACTAGCCGACATCACCGCCCGAACGACAGCTGAAAATAGGTCGACAACACACATGTACGTGACCAGATCACAAGCGGAAAAATGGACTGACGTTGGAGACACTATCAGGGACATTCAAACGGCTAGCTCACAACACGAGTTGACTGAATGGACACGGGTGGGATTGAAAGACGATGAAGGCTGCTGGCGGACGAAGGACACGAACAAATGGTTGCTACCTGATTCATACTTGATTCCCATACTGACCATGGCACACTCCCCTGCCCACATAGGATCAGCCCCCATGATCGAACTTGTCTCCAGGGTTTGGCACAATGATAAGATCCCAGATTCCGCCAAACGCCTGGTCCAACAATGCTTAATATGCCTGCAGCACAACCCCGGGAAAGGAACTGTAGTACCCCGGGGGGGATTTGGGGTCCCAAACCACCCATTTGAAGTCCTGCAGATGGACTACATCCAGCTAGACAGATGCCAAGGCCTAAAATATGTACTTGTTGTGGTGTGCGCATTTAGCAAGTGGGTGGAAGCATATCCAACCCGTGACAACACCGCTATGGCCACCGCAAAGGTTCTGTTAAAGGAGTTTTTCCCCCCGTTATGGCCTCTGTCGTGTTTTATGGAGTGATAATGGCCCCCACTTCGTAGCCAAAGTTATCCAGCTCATCCTAAATGGGCTGGGTATTAAACAGAGATTCCACGCAGTCTTCCACCCTCAATCTGCTGGGCTTGTCGAACGACACAATGCCACACTAAAGCTTAAACTGGCCAAAATAGTGGCTACCACGGGCCTGAAATGGCCAGACGCCCTCCCACTGGCATTGCTATCGATGCGCTCTACCCCCACCCGACATCACTTAACTCCTTATGAAGTTGTCTTCGGTCGACCCATGAGCGTCTGGTCTGCCCCGAAACCAACTTCCATTCATGACGTTCCGGACGTCCTAATGTCTGATTATCTGTACAAATTGACTGAAACTTTGTCTGTCCTTCATCAGCAGGTGCAGCAGGCCATCCCCGATGCTTCCAGGGGTCCGGGTCACGCCATCCAGCCGGGGGACTTCGTGCTGATCCGAAATTTTCAGCGATCAAAGAGTTTGGAACCCCGGTGGACGGGCCCCTGGCAAGTGCTGATCACCACTCGGACCGCACTTCGAGTGGAGGGGAAGAAGCACTGGCTGCACGCCCATCACTGCAAAAAGGTCTCC
The DNA here is from genome assembly GCF_964261635.1 of Lissotriton helveticus. Classification (NCBI taxonomy): domain Eukaryota; kingdom Metazoa; phylum Chordata; class Amphibia; order Caudata; family Salamandridae; genus Lissotriton; species Lissotriton helveticus. The sequence goes on along the minus strand of NC_136061.1, from coordinate 1,910,375,054 downwards.
CCAGCCCTGGCCACGACAGACACCGTCAACACCCAAGAAGAGCTCCTGAACCAGGACCGACCATCGTTGAACTGCTATCCTGACACAGAGACACTTGAACTTTCAAAACATCCTGACCCCACTGTACCATCTCGAGAAGGGTATTTCCTGCGTCGAAAGGAGGGAGCTTCGGCTAAGTAGGCCACGGACTAGGTTAAAGGATCTCAGAACGGTGACCCAAACTACCAAGGGTTACCTGGAGAGAAGCTAAAACTAAGTCTGTGGTCCTGCCCACTACCGAGCACCTTGAAGACGAAGATGATGGAAGCGCCAGATAAGAAGATGATGGAAGCGCCAAATAAGAAGCCGACGGAGACAGCAGGAAATACCCACTACAGAAATCCGAGAACAGACAGACTCCATAGCTCAAAGACAATTGCACTCTTCATCGTAATCCTCCTCTGCTTTCTCCTCATGACCACGCTCTGGATTATGGAAGAACATGCACCTGCTCACAAAACATTCCTAACCACTGCTCAACCTACCACCATGAAGGAACATTATCTGATTTCGCTCTCTCCTCAACTAAGAGAGAGGCGAAAGGAGTTTTGGAACAACTCTTTCGTGCAGCTACTTCACCAACACAATCTTGCCACCAATGCCACCAACTGCTGGATCTGTGGGTTGCTACCCCATGCCACTGGACATTCAATACCATTCATTCCTTCACCCTTCTCTGTTCACGGCTCCTGCCTTGCTTGGCTGATCCTCCTGCAAGAAAGCTATAAGGACAATACCACCTCCGGTAGAACCGTAACGCATTTCTCCCACGGGGTCCGACGAAACAAAACTAAGACACACTTCTGCCTGCAGACCTCCAACGATTCAGTCCAAATGGACATCCCGGCTAAAGAACGGATCGAAATGCAGGTGTTCAACAATCCAACCAGACCCACCTTCTCCTATCTGCGGAAACGAACGGCTGCCACTCTGACTGTGGCCTTGTCGGTCATCAACGTCACAGGCCACATGTGTGTAGAAGGACTTGGGACACAGCTGGTGGGTCGCAGCGCTTGCCGCTTTACCAGAACTTTGGATTCCACGGATCCACCTTCCTTTGTGTCATCCCCAAACATGTATTTCATCTGCGGCACGAAGGCCTACACCTGGCTCCCCAAAGGCTGGGGGGGCACTTGCTACATCTCCTTCGTCCTTCCTCCAACTTATGTGGCCCCAGCGAATCACCACAGGCAAAAACGGGCCAAAGACGTTGAGCAAGCCGACTCAACAGGGGCGCAGTTCCTCGATGCTATGAAAGGACTCGTCCCCCTCTGGGGCCCGATGGCAAACAGCCGTGCCATCCGACATTTGACTCAGGCAGTTGAGACAACCATGAACATCACAGCGGGCATCTTTGCCAACAACACTGCCGAGCTCCAAGCGGTCCGTCTGGTGGCTCTTCAGAACCGCCTTGTTCTAGATGTGGTTCTGGCGGACCGTGGAGGAGCATGCCGCATTATTGGGTCCAGCTGTTGTACATACATACCGGACAACTCACCCTCAGTGTACAAAGCCATCGAACATCTTCACAGACTCTCTTCAGAAGTTCACCAAGAACAAGAAGAATGGTCGCTTGGTGGTTGGTTCTGGGACACCGTCAAAAGCTGGGGCTGGAGACTGCTCACCATTATCCTGATTCCCGTAGTTGTAATATGTGGCCTATGCTTAGGAATTCAATGTCTGCCACCTCTGTGTTCTTTATGTGCGAGTTGTATTTTTTCCCAAACTGTGGACTTTGGAAGCGAACACATGAGAGCATTGTATGATACCGAAGTTAGGAATTTGATGAAAATTGACATTGAGTAAAGCAAGTTGGCTAGATATGTTGAAAAGGGAGGACTGTTGAAAGTTAGGCTGAAACCGTCAACATTATCGGCGCCCACTTGCTCTCCTTGAACCTTTTGTGCGCGTAAAACAGCCGCCATTTTGAACACCATGGCTTCCCTGCTCTCGCCGAGAGCCAGCGCGCCCCTCTCCCCCTCCTAGCTTCGCTGGCTTCCCCCGCATGCTGACAACCCCCCTGCCTGCACCTGCCTTGAATCATAAACCCCTCTTCAGCGCTGCTCTGCCCCAGGCCCTCGTCCTGTTCCCAGCGCAACACCTCCCTTCTTCCCATTCATGATCCCCGGCCCTTTGATGCAAACCCCCTTTTTTCCGTGTGCCCGTTTGTCTTCCTCGTTCCCAGGCCGACACCCAGCTCTGCCGATACTGTTCCTTGCCCCTCCCCGTACAATAAAAAGCTTCCTCCATCAAGGGATCCCCGGGTTGATCAAAGCCCCCGCCCTACGAGATCCGATCGAACCCCACACACTCCGTGAATCGGCGGAATATCCAGCTGCGAGATGATCATCACCTGTTGTGAACGGGGCGGGGACTTCCACTGTAACCTTGTGTGGGAACGGGCCTGAAAGGGGGGATTCTGAGGATGTCTTTCCGTACATCAAAGTATCGACGAGAATGTGTTACATGCAATAAAGAGATAAACTTGTGTATAAGAGGCCAGGCCTCAGGGATGCAGTTAGAGCACCTCAGAACGATACCTGCTGTCTGTTTTGCCGTGTTCTCCTCCGGAGAGAATAAAAACCTTGTTTCCTGCCTTCCAGTCTCCAGCGCCTGCCTCTTCAATAGTTTAACTTCTTTGTGGGTTCAAGAGGCGACACCGCCGGGCAATACTTAAGGATCTTATATTCTGGTTGGTAGTGTCACCCTTTTAACACCAGGGCGTGTAAAACTGAAAAGTACATGTCCGACCTTTTTACTACACGGTACCCTGCCCATGGGGCTGCTAGGGCCAACCTTAGGGATGGTATTAGGTAATAAAAGGGAATGTTTGGGCCTCACAAGTAGGTCACCTTGCCAGGTCGAAAAGGCAGTTTAAAACTGCAAAGACAGGCTCTGCAGTGGCAGACTTGAGCCATGCTTTAAGGCCTACTAAGTGGGTGGCACAATTGGTGCTGCAGGCCCACTAATAACATTTAATTTACAGGACCTGGGCATATATAGTGCACTTGACTAGGGACCTAGAGGTAAATTAAATATGCCAATTGTGGATAAGCCAATTTTACCATGTTTTAAGTACTTAAGCACTGGATATCAGTGGTAAAGTGCCCAGAGTCCTAAAGTGCCCAGAGTCCTAAAGTGCCCAGAGTCCTAAAGCCAACAAAACCAAATTCAGCAAAAAGGGAAGGAGGAAGGCAACAGATTTGTGGGTGACCCTGCATAAAGGGCCATTTCTGTCAACCAGGCTGAAGGCCTTCCCCACACTCATGCTATCCAGGCTAAAATTCAGAATGTTGGAGCAAGACTGCTCCTCCGCCTACACTCCAGGTAGCACATCACTCCCATGAGAATTCCACTGGCTATGGGTAGCGAGAAGACCAGTGAGAACAGCACTATGCCCAGAACCTCCCAAGGAAATGGAACTCTATACTTTCAAATAAAATTTCAACAGTGCAAAGAAAACCAACATCTCTGCTCCAGACTAGCCCCTCACATTATCATACTGCCTTACAATAACAGTTCTATAGGAAGAAGTTCTCTCCCGAATTTTGAGGCCAAGATCGGCTGCATCCAATAACACTTAAAGTTCAAGACGGAGTTGGAATCCCTGCTATTCCCTAGACAGCCAACCCCAATACCCTGAAACATCATAATCCAGTAGATATTAACCTCTGTTGGCAGGCTCAGCCAAACCTCTCTCTATATGGGAGTTACCCTCACCCCTCCTTTTTGGCAAGCTGCTATGTTAAACACCAAAGTGTATCATATTGACCTCTAACAAAGACAAGCTACAAGATACAGCTACCACCATCCATATTTAAATATGATCAAAACATATTAATACACTAGGTGATGACATTTGCCCACATTATCAGTATATGCAGTAAAACCGTATTTCGTTGCAAATGTAATGGTCATTTAAATTGTAAGTGTGCTGTCTATAATGGCAGAGCACTACCACACTATGCATGCTCCACACTGCACCACTCTACTCCACTGAATGCCCTTCCACTCTATGCCACGCCACTTCATTTCAAGCCACTCCCCTCCACTCCACTCTACGACATGCCACTTGACCCCACACCATGCTACTCTAATCTACGCTGCTCACTCGACACAATATGCCACTCCACTCTATGCCCCTCCACTCCACACATCCCATTCCACTCTGCCCCACTCCATTCTACCACACTCCAATCGACCCTAATCTACTCCACTCCAATTTACCCCCACTCTACTCCACCCACTCTACCTCACTCCAGTCTACCCCATTTACCCAACCCACCCGAATCTACCCCACACCACTCCAATCTATCCCACTCTAACCCAATCTACCCCACTTCCCTCAAACCTACCCCAATCCACTCCTATCTAATCTACTCCACTCCAATCTACCCCCACACTCCAAAATATAATACACCACTCCATTCTATGCCCCTCCGCTCCACCCCACTTATCCCACTCGACTCTACTTCACTCCAATCTACCCCACTCCATTGCAATCCATCCCACTCCACCCTACACCAATGTACTCCAATCTACCCCACCCCACTCCACTTTGCTAGAATCTACCCTAATCTACTCCACTGCAATATACCCCACTCTGCTCCATCCATCCAATCTACCAAATGCCACTCCAATCTACCACACTTTAGTCTACCCCACCCAACTTACCCACCACACCCCAATCTACCCCACACCACTCCAATCTACCCCATTAAAATCTACTCCAGTCCACCCCACATCACTCAATGTAACCCAATCATCCCCACCCCACTCTACCATAATTAACTCTAATCTTTCCTAAACCATTCAAATCTACCCCAATCGGCCCACCTATCCCCTCCACTCCAATGCACTTTAACCCACCCCACTCAAATGTACCACAATCCAACCCGCCCCACTCCAATTGACCCCACTCCATTCCAATTTTCCCCACTACACTCCATCCTCCACTGCAATCTAACCAGTTCCTCTCCACTCTAATCTGCCCCACTCCATTCCAATCTATCTTACTCCACTCCACATCAATGTAGCCACCCCGCCCCAATCTACTGCACACCACTCCCAAGCTACCCCAATCCACTCCAATCTAATATAATCTACTCCAATCCACCCCACTCCACTCCAATCTATGCCCCACACTCCACAATAAATACACCGCTATACTCTATGCCCCTCCACTTCACACCACTTATCCCACTCCACTGTACCTCACTCCAATCTACCCCCTCCATTCCAATCTATCCAACTCCACACCAATGTACCTCAAGCTACCCCACTCCACTTTGCTACAATTTACCTCAATCTACTCCACTCTAATCTACCCCACTCTACTCTATCCAATCTACCACATGCCACTCCAATCTACCCCACTCCAGTCTACCCCACCCCAATTTACCCAACACACCCCCAATTTACCCCCACACCATTACAATCTACTCCACTCTACCCCACTCCACTCAATGTAACCTAATCATCCCCACCCCACTCTACCCCACTCCACGCCGTCCAATCTTCCACAATCGACTCAAATCTACTGCACTCTGCTACAATCAACCCACCTGCCCCCTCCACTCCAATGCACCCCAATCTACCACACTCAAATATACTACAATCCAACCGACTCCACTCCAATTTACCCCAATCCATACCAATTAACTCCACTACACTCCAAACTCCACTGCAATCTATTCAGCCCCTCTCAATTATAATTTACCACACTGTTCTCCAATCTACCCCACTCCAATCTACCACAACCTACCCACTCCACTCCAATCTACCACTCTCCCATCTACCCAATCTACCCCCACTGGACTCCAATCTACCCCACTCCACTCTATCACACTTCACTCCAATCTACCACACTCCTATCTACCCAACCCCTTTCTCCCCTATCTACTCCACTCCAATTCAACTACACAATACCAAGTATAGGAAACTAGAGCTGAAAGTAAAAGACAAAAGAAAAAAACCTTTTTTGGTCAGGGTACAGCTACACAACTAGTGACAGGCACTCAGCACTTACACAATGAGGCAGAAAGAAAGCTTACCATAGCCACGCCCACTACGCTGGAGACAGCCACGCTTACTAAGAGAAGAGTGTCATCAGAATATCGCTTGGTCAGTCGCCCAATAACAACGGCTTGCATAAACTGGAAACAAGGTCAGAGAAAACAAAGTAAGTCATATTTTTATATAATATATTCCACATACCAAGATTTCATTTTTTGCAGATACACACATTTTAGTTCGTTTGACTGGCCAATACATTGCATGAAGTGTAATAACAAACAAGGCTGCTGCTTGCACAGTGAAGTAGGTGATGCCAGATCAGAAGACCAAAGTATGTTCCATGTTTAGCCTCTATTTAGGGAAAACCTGATATATACAGCTGGGCAAACTTTAAACAATGACAGGGAAGTCACAGGAGACAGACTCAGCATTTCAGCAAATTTTGTGCTGAAAAACACCCGGCCCAGGCATGGTTGTCGATTTCCTTGACAGGACTGATGCACGCCAATGTAGGAAGCCACTGAGTGGTACCTACAAATGATGAAAGTAGCACCATCTCTCAGAGGATTTCTTTCTTTTCTCTTCATATGGCATAATTGGACCCACCTAGCTTAGTAAGAATGAAGAAGCCAGACTCCCTTAACTAATATTCACCAGCGTATAAACAACACTGTCCGAACAATAGGTGAGTTAATGTATGAACATCAAATTGAATGACAAAGGATACGTTACAAGTTTCTCTTGAATGCTTTGTTTGCACACCATGATGAAGGCCCCAGACAATCAAAATGTGAGGCAAAATACAGCCACACCGTACACATCTACCTGAAATCAAACTTACCAACAATTTTTGGTGAACTTATGTTTTTTTCTACTCATGCTGCACATAGAAAACCATGGGATTGGGCATATATGATGTGACTTAGTCCTATTGATCCTGCATCTTGCAACTCAATGATTATTGGCACAAAGCGGCATGACCAGAGATCTGTTTTAACCCACTCAACATTTTTTAAATATCTCACATCAATCTATAATTGTCTTCATATTACAAAATAGTAATGAAAATAATTTATGTGAGCTTTATCTAAGCAGCACATACTGCTTACAAGCACTATAACCCTGTTACATCACACTTTCTTCACTGAGACAATGACACATATGAAGCAGGTAGCCAGCAGCATTAGAATACATGGTTCGCCCACAGTTTCAGACTGGAGGATTTCCTGCAGTTACAGTAGTGAGACAGTCCTCGATGTTTATTGTTCTTGTTATGAGACTACTAGATCATGCAGGAAACTGGCACAGTAGTGCAGAGCAGCAAGTTTCTTCATGCATAGTTTGCAGACCTTGTCATGTGGTGTGCAAACTCGCTTTACTTTGCTGTAACCGGGAGCTGCTCTACAGTGTATTCCAGGACTGTATCCGGATAGCATACAGAATGACTGGCACCCGTTGTTGAGGGCTATCACCTGCCCTAGTCAAGACTTCACAAAAGAAACTCACTTTTGAGACAGTTGTGAAAAACTGCATTTGTTAGAAGGAAAGAGAATGTGTTTCGAAAGAGTTAGACCGTTCCAAACTCAGTGCAGGACAACAAAACAATATTACTAAAATGCCCATATTATATCAACAGAAGGGTGTTCAACATAGCTTCATGTGTGCTGGTGGTTGTAGGTGGTGGACACTGGCACTTCGTTTGTGAATACCGAGGCTTACATTTCCTCATCAGACTTTGCCCCAGAGCAAGAGAGTGAAAGGCAGAAAAGGGTGAAAGAAGACAGAAGAAAAAGATGGGAAAGGAGATAAAGAGGCAGGACGCGTAGGGTGGTCACAGAGAGAGGCATGAGGTAGAACCAAGACTAGGACTTCCTGGCACCCAGCAACACTGGCATTCGTCAACACTGGGGCGGGCCCCCAAGCAAAATATGAGGTCATAGTACATATTTATTCATGTATCTAAATTAAGTGCTTGTATCTAAGGAGGGCCCACGGATTGGACGGGCTAGTCTCCCGTGTGCCCCATTATTTTAATGTGCCAGGCCTGCCTACACGGATACCCAGGAAACAGAAGCCGAGTGTAGGACTGCTCCTGTGGGGCACAGTCTCCTTCCGACCCTCCCACACTGGAGGGCACGCAACCACGGCTCTCCTTCAGACTGGAATCTGTGCTAGTGTGACCGGATTGGTGTTTGGTGTCTATTTTGCGGTATACGATACGACATAAGTAACTTGGTGGTGTCGAGTTAAGGTAACAGAATCTGAAGGTGTCTGTGAAAACAAAAATCCTGTGTTTCTAGGTAAAAGAACACGAGCCGTGAGTGAAAGGGACCCGGCAAGCAGCCTGACATATATATACTAATCCACGCTCTTTTGCCGGAGGACTGATACTGAGAAAGGGTAAAGCCAGGAAGCACCTAAAACGGTGTCACAATGATGAAGAACAAGCTTTGATATGCCCTGCAACTGGCCTGGAAACTGATTTCTGCGGAATATTGTGAAACATAACAGGCAATTCGATCTTCTGTGACTCTGTGATCAAACAGTGATGGTGGCGGTATTCAACATGTTAAGTCGTATTCACACACAGTTATATTGTTTGCCATGGACTCTGTGTTATTGGTAAGCCGTGACATTGATATGCACTGGTATAATACCAGTGAGCATGTGTCCCATGCTCCCAGTAACCATCAGAGCCCTAATGCTTTCCGCCAGGTTTAGGATACTTTTGTAACGCAAACCTCTACGCAAAGTGTTATGCTGGGATTTACTAACCAAGGCAATTCAAGATTTGTGCTGAGTAGCTTCCCAAAGCAATGAAAAGTTTTCATGCCACCAACCTTGAGTTTTGACACAAATCCCTAACTACAAACAGTTGTAGACAGGGATTTGCATCAAAATCTTACACTTCCTCGAAGGAAGGAGAAATGTTTTCATTTCTCCTCGTTTTTCCTACTTTGCATACATACCTTGTGCAGCACACAAACAAAGCAGGAAAAGTGTTTAAGGACAGTTTTTGTAATAGACATGGCTCCTTCCTGTGCAAAAACGATTCCTTACAGCACGCACACACCCTAGCACTGTGGCAAGGGTCTGTGCATTGGTGCATGCAGTCTAAAACAGAAAGACAGGAAAACACTGTCATCTCTTAGTTGCTGTGCCACTGTTCTGATCACTTCCTTTTACACATTGCGTGAATTTTTTTATAAATCTGGCCCACGACATTTAGAATAAAAACTATGCCTCTGCCGCATATTTCAAATATTTCTTTTAAGAAGCTCACAGCAGGGACAAGGCAGCTCTCTCACTCAAAGTACACTGGGTAATAAGTGTGTCTCAGAGATGTTGGGCTGTTGCACTGGTGTTGTGTGTTTTAAATGATAAGAAGACAAGACGAGGTGTAAAACAGACTCTGCTCTTCTTTGTACAGACTTTTGGGACAAGCCACTGTCAGCTATTGTTAGGCAGTTGTCATAAGAAGCATACGTTGTCATTTGTTTACCTATTTATGGTAAAGTGTATGTGTTTTATTTATGGCTTAAAGGATTTAAATCCGAATAAAGTCTTCCAAAAGATAAATGTATGAATACAGAGACCAATAACAGCATATTTGTGTTACTTCATCTCTCACCCTTGATGTGCAGAGTGCCTGTTTAGCTTGGTCCTCAGTTACAACCCGACTGGTGCTCACGTGCCTTTGTAAGTCTGGAAGGTGCTTGGGCCATGAACCTCTTTTCAATATTTTGGCTTCCTTCGGCTTACCAGAAGTGGGTGGAAACTGTGCCTTTTAAAGTTTGTGTAGTTTCTGCTCATGTTGCCAGCCTTGATTGCTATTTCACATCCTTCCTCTTCCGCAGGATGTACTTATTCATCAGTAGACAGTGTCACTGCCTTCAAAACAACATAAAATATAATGGTGCATATCTACTTATGTTATCAATTCCGATTCTCGCCCTTTCGGTATCCTTTAACTCATTTGACATCTCTGCCTGGCATGTGTTGCTGTATGGATTACTGGGCCTTCTCTGATTACCCACCCTCCCCCTTTTTGGTCAATTGGTACACAGCATCCAACTGCCCCTGTGACTATGCTGGTTAGAACTTATTTTATTGTAAAACTTTGTATTGTTATTTCAAGTAAATTGGTACTGATTACAAAGAATCTGAAGGTTTAATCGTCCACATCTTGAACAGCCTTGTCATGCAGTAATATTGTCATGGATCTGCATTGCTCACATCTCGCTCACGCCCCTCTTTATACATATAACAAGTACATTTATCATGTAAGTTACATTGACTGTATTAATGACCTTCAATCACTCAGGTTCGGGTCGGATTCTTCGAGCGGTGGGTTACAGATATTTCCTCTGAAGGCATTCCACCTCCCACACACCCGTGTCCACTTCTTAGGGCACCTTCTATGAATAAAAAACGCCTTTTCTGCCACCATTGCTCTATCCATGCCCCCACACCACTCTCCAAGAAGCTGGTTATTCCTTGTTATATTATGCATGTCTATGTCAGGAAGACTCACCTATCGGACCACCAGGTGCTGCATCCCATAACACGATAACCACATCTCAGTGGTCATCCCTCAAAACATGAAAACACTTCTCGTATAGGCTCAAAACAAAAACATTGCCCTCCATCCATACATACTACACCAGGGGTCTCCAACCTTTCTTTGTAATAAGGGCTACTTATGCTGAACTGCTAACATTATTAGTGTTGTAATAGTGACCACCTCAGACGAGATTACATTACTGCCCACCATGTATGCAAGGTTACTAGCCGTGATCACCTCACTTCATCAGGAAAGGTTGTCAGCAACAATGTAAAAAAAAAAAGGCTATGTCAATTTGAAATGCCACTACACAAGGTCAGACTGGAACAGAAAATAGGCTAGGGCAATTGTTCTTAAACTTTTGACTTCCGTGGACTCCCACTTCATCTTTACTGGAACTTAGGGACCCCCCCACTGAATCTGTATTGGAATCTAGGGACCCCCAGTGATTAATTACTGGACGCCAGAGACCCCGGGCTAAGCATTTGTGATGATTTGAACCACAAAACCATACACAAAAAATACTGAAAAAACATTCATCAAACAAATAGACAAATGATAAAATATTTTATTTAATATTCAAACAAATATATAAAAAATTTTTTTTATAGGAAGATGGAGCTTTTCTAATTTCTATTGAAGCCACTTATTGTCCATACTGTATTCTAACAAAGGGCCTTATTATGATGCCGGTAGGAGGAGCATCCGACCGGCATCGTTTTGGAATGGAAACCGCCCAACTAGTAGTCAACGGTTCCATCTGACAAATTAGGATACAACTGCCCATGAGGCGTACGTAAACATTCATTTTTCCATTGTGGCTTGTGCTGCGGCCAGAAAAGGGCCGCAACACAAGCCACATTGGAAAAATGGATGTTTCAAATATTCATATACCGTGTGTGCCTGGCACGAGGGGTATTGATGCTTGGGCGGGGCTCCACAGGTCCCACGAGGCCTCATAGCGGAGGCCGTGGGGAGACAGGGCCCTACTAGGAGCCCCCAAAGTCACTTTCTGACAGTCTTTTTATGGCAGTCGGACCGCCATTGAAAGGATGTCCGAAAAGGTACATCGTAATCCCTACGGTGGTGCCTGAGCAGACACCGCCCCTAGTGTATGGTCCGACAGGCTCCTTGAGCCTGTCAGAAGCATCAGTCAGTCCCTCCATCAGCTGCCTCCGATTGCCCAAATCAAAATTTGGTGGTAGGACCGCGGCACCAGATGTTGGTCGGCCTGGAACCGATGTTGTGTCAGTGGCGATCCGACTGACATCGTAATGAGGCCCTTAATTTTTAGCCTCCAATTATAATTCCTTCATGTTTTCTGAATGTTTTAAACATTTTCTACTCTACATTTCTCATATTTATTTATATACATTTTATTAATCTGGTAATACTATTTCATTTTCTAAGCAGTTGTAGACCTTCTGAGTAGACTTCGTAGACCCCCCAGAGGTCCCTGGTCCAGTGATTAATAGCAACTGGGCTAGGGCACTAAAATAAAAGTGGCCCTCACTAGTGAATAAAACAGTTAAAAAACAGAAGTCCATATTTGCAAATGGGGGCAGTTATGAACTTGCAAATTTGTGTTATCTGTGTTTTGCAAGGAAGCAGAGACTGGACGCATTTGTGCTTGCTGCAGGCTATATTTGTGAAAATAACAGGGAAATCAATAATACAAAAACGTCCCAGCATTCCATAAACAGGCCCACAATCCGCCAAGGAAATGGCCAACACACCGACCTCTGTGATTAGACCATAAGGCACAGCATCTTGCCTATAGATCAGTCCGACACTGCCTATACAGAGGTAATAACAGCTATAGTTGCAACCGCACTGGCACCAAAATAATAAGCCTCGCAGTGTGACATGATTTATTTATTTGAGTTTTATATAGCGCTGGCTAGACCCGGAGGTATCAGAGCGCTTTACATAAGGTTCCACAAAATTACATCAATTACAAAGTTACATCAGTTACAAGAGAACATTTCAAGAGCTTAGAAGGGCAAGGGAGTGGGGTAAGGTGTAAGAGGGAGAAAGGGTGGAGATAGGATGGATGGAGAGACGAAGGAGAGTCTGCCTAAAGTCCGGCTGGGTAGGTGACGGCTGAGGGGGAAGTCCACAGCCCATCTACTCCATAGCTAACAGGTAGCTCCATAGGGCTTTAGTCATGCAGCTAGGTCTCAAAGAGAAAACAATTAGAGATCAAAGAGGAGGAATAAATGGAGCATGAAGGAGAAAGTGGGTGGAGTAAAGGGGTATAAGGGAGAGTACGACGAAGAGACGAAGTAAGGTCTGCCCCGTGTCCAGCTGGGTAGGTGACTGCCGAAGGGGTAGTCAATAGCCCATCTCCTCTATAGCTATGGAGTAGCTCCACTGGGCATTGGCCAAAAAGCTAGGTCTCCATGGTCAGAGGCACGTTCACAGAATCCGTATCCTGAAGGGTAGGCCGATGGGGGATGTGTACGAGATCTGGACGAAGTCGTCAGCCCCACAGCACCGCACTCTCACTGTCTGAGATTTTTGCTGCCAGCTCCCACAGTATCCCAAGCCCACTCTCTGGGCTCACTACAGCTTGCCATCAGCGCTAAACATAACAACACCATGGCCTCTCTGCCATCTCCCTGAGATCAGTCATCCTTCAGAAGCTTAATAGTATGAAATACTCAGGCCTATGACAGAAACTTGCGTTTTTTGCCTCACCTAATCAAATTTAAAAATGCTTTGCGCATTTGTAAGATTAATCATGGTTCAACCTGAATTAGTATGGTCTGATAAAAGAAGAGTACCATCAGGAGAATCATCGTTTTAACTAAGTCGATTGCTCATGCTAGGACAAGGATTGACTGGGCCAAGGTAGTAGTTCTGTTTCTATTTCTTTTAATTGAGAAGGGAAATTAGCATCATGTATCTATTAACAGTGTCTCCTGATTGACTCCCCAAGTATTTGATCATAGTCTCCAGCATTTAGAAAGTATGTTCTTTTTCTCCAAACATGCACTCTCAATTTTGAAATACATATCATTTCGATGAAGAAAAAGCTTCTAATTATTAAGGGGAGCTGCACAGGGGTGAGCTACCAGTAGCTCACAAATTACTCATTAGAGAAGCCTGCCATACAGGGGTGACTCATCATCATCACCCCACTGCTCTGTGAGCAGTTCGAAAAGGAAAAATAAAATGATAATAATCTAGCTATTATCATTTTATTTTTCAGTCCTGGTTCAGCTGGGGCGGGGCTAGGCCATCACAGGAGGAGTGGAGGCTTCTCTCTCAGGTGCACATGACGGTTTGTCAGGCTGTCTAGGGCCAGCAAACAGTCATGCGCACTTTTCATGTTCTCCAGCGGCTGTAATGCACAGCCTAGGCGGAGAACATGCAGAGGCTTTCAGTCCCTGTCTGAGCGCTGAACTATGGTGCCCGGACCAATGCAGCGTCGTGATTGGAGGGAAGCCTGTGAGTTTTCTTCCTCCTGCTTCCTGCTTGAGGCCCGAGTGGCGGTGGCCGGCCTGATGGTAAGTGGATTTTTATTGTGCCCTAGGAACGCACATTGTGTTAACTGGGAACAGACGCGGCCTATATCATGGCTGCCATCGCGTGGCACCGCAGACTGTGATGTTGTTACCCGGCTCTATACAGCGTAGCTGCTGCATCTGACCTGACACTGCCCGCATCATAGTCACATCAGGGCAACAGGAACCCCCCGCCCCAACATATCCAACATCCCGTAAATAACACACAGACACAAGTGTTAAGATTGGGAAACGTTGCTGCAGGTTTATTATTACATACAACATTATGTAATCACGGTGGGTTATCTTACGGGCAATCCAAGGGCAGGCCGCATTCTCGCCGCCTGCCCGCCTGATGAGCCAATCAGCACAGTGGCGAACCACCCAACTGCTGCACCATTATGGTAATCACACTACTCACGCCCCTTGCGGGGCGTATCTAGGCAAACCCCCGGTTGCACAGGCCCACAACCGCCCGAAGGACTACTGGGGCGCCGACACGGGTTCCTGGACCTCCCATGAAGTTCTAGGTTAGGCTCTGGCACCCCTATGCGCCCGCTGAAGTACAGTGTTGCACCTCTCTGCTTTCGGATTGCCCTGTAACTCCGCCTGCAACGAAAAAGGAACACATTAAAGCTCCCTCAGGAGCCCCCCCCTAGCTGACACTCTGGGTTAGAGGTAGGGAGGGAAAAGAGTGTCCCGAAGAGTACGCGCGACGTCCGGAGCGGCAAAGAGGCCACAACAATGGCGAGGGGGAGAGATATACCCTCTCCCTGCCTGCCGCCCCGGACGCGCGTCACCGACCCGCCCACCTCCAGCCGGGCAACGCCTGCCCTGGGGAGGGGTGGCTGACCACAGTAAGGGGCGGGGGCAGCCCTCTGTGACTAAGGGCCCGCCCTCCTGATGGCCACCGGGTGGCCTCGGGCAGTCACATAGTCACATCAGGGCAACAGGAACCCCCCGCCCCAACATATCCAACATCCCGCAAATAACACACAGACACAAGTGTTAAGATTGGGAAAAGTTGCTGCAGGTTTATTATTACATACAACATTATGTAATCACGGTGGGTTATCTTACGGGCAATCCAAGGGCAGGCCGCATTCTCGCCACCTGCCCGCCTGATGAGCCAATCAGCACAGTGGCGAACCACCCAACTGCTGCACCATTATGGTAATCACACTACTCACGCCCCTTGCGGGGCGTATCTAGGCAAACCCCCGGTTGCACAGGCCCACAACCGCCCGAAGGACTACTGGGGCGCCGACACGGTTTCCTGGACCTCCCATGAGGTTCTAGGTTAGGCTCTGGCACCCCTATGTGCCCGCTGAAGTACAGTGTTGCACCTCTCTGCTTCCGGATTGCCCTGTAACTCCGCCACAGCCCGGCCGGCGGCCACTGTCGCCGTCCGGGCCCCCCACCACTTCGCTACTTAGGGAACCTGCAGCCCTTGCTCTGCAGAGCTTCTCGTCAGTCCAATAGGACAAGACACATGCCTGATGAAACCCAGGCCCCTCTGACACTAATCTGCAGATACCCCCGGGTCCTTATTCCTTTACAACATTAGTGTAACCATCCCTGGTTCGTAAGGTCATACTACCAGGTAAATGACAAAGTGATGAGGAGGGGCCCCTACTGCTGAAGGCGCCTCGTATCATACAAAAGGCGTTCCAGCACATGCCACTGAAACTCAACCACACGCCTTCACACAAAGCGTCAGCAGACTACACCCAGGTTAAGTTACAACTACTGCTGTAACGCCGTCCTCCGCATAACATCGAGAACGTGTGCTTACGTTCGTTCGTTGAATGCTTGTGCTGCTATACTCAAAAGAGCACAGGGGCATTGAGGGGATCAATACGTAATATACTATATAACTTGGGCGATGTCCCTTCATATGCAAATACTGGATTGAAAGGTATAACAGCAGGCATCACCTGCCCTCTTGGGTTTTAGTCTGGAAGCAGCTTAGGCCATGCTACCTCTTAGATAGCTTGTCTGTAAGGATGACTTAAGACCACCACCAAGGGATTGCTGGGACTGAAACCAAGTGCCCCCTAAGATCCTGACCTGTATAATGACACGCCTGTCAAAACCAATGCCCCTCTGACACTAATCAGCATATACCCCCGGGGACAATCCCTCTACAGCAATAGTGTAGACTATCCCAGGTTCGTGAGGTCATACCCCTGGTTAGAGACCAGGTGATGAGAGGGCCTCCCCTGCTGATATCGCTCCCTAATCTATACAATAGGAGAACCAGCGCATGTCACTGAGACCCACTACACACCTTCACACAAAGCATCAGCAGACTTCACCAAGTAATGTACAACTTCTGCGGAAGCGCAGTTCACAAAATTCAACTGTAAACTGTGCTTAGTTTACGCTTGTGCAACTATACTCACGAAAAGTACAGAGGGATATTTCAGTGCGCATTGCATAAATTTAGGATGTATGACGTTACAACGCATACTTTTACAACGCATACCTTTACAACGAAATTTTTACAACGCAAATACTATTACAACGCATGTATTTACAACGCATGTTTTTACAACGCAGGTACCTTTACAACGCATACCATTACAACGTAAGTATTGGTAAGTATATATTAATTTTTTAATTGTAAATTAATTGAAATTAATATAATGTAATGTAATGTAATTTAATTTAATTAAATTAAATTAATTTAATTTAAATTTAATTTTACTTTATTTTTACCCTGTACCCCTGTACCCCAAAAACCCAAAACTGACCCTGAACCCTAAAAATACCCCTTTACCCAAATACCCAAAACTGACCCTGAACCCTAAAAATACCCCTTTACCCAAAAACCCAAAACTGACCCTGAACCCTAAAAATACCCCTTTACCCAAAAACCCAAAACTGACCCTGAACCCTAAAAATACCCCTTTACCCAAAACTGACCCTGAACCCTAAAAATACCCCTTTACCCAAAAACCTAAAACTGACCCTGAACCCTAAAAATACCTCTTTACCCAAAAACCCAAAACTGACCCTGAACCCTAAAAATACCCCTTAAAAAAACCCAAACATATAACATTTTAAATATAATTATATACTTACCAATACTTACGTTGGAATGGTATGCGTTGTAAAGGTACCTACGTTGTAAAAACATGCGTTGCAAATACATGCGTTGTAATCGTTTTTGCGTTGTAAAAGTTTCGTTGTAATGGTAGTGCGTTGTAAAAGTTGCGTTATAAAGGTTGTATACCATAAATTTAGTATATAACTTGCGTGGTGGACTTACATTTGATATACAGGATAGCAAAGGTAAACAGCTGGTATCACATGCCCCCTAGTTTAGCCTGGAGGCTGCTTAGTCCATGCTACCTCAAGGATAGCTTGTCTATAAGGTTGACTTACGACCCCCGCCATAAGGGATTTATTAAACTGAACCAAGGTGCCCCCATAATTGGCGACATCAAACGTCAGGCCAGCTTCTCACCTTGGGAGGGGCACAAAGGAATCTAAAGGTTACTCAGATTCATTCACGAGGCTGTTCCAACGCAAGCCAGGGGAGCCCAACCATACTAACCGTGATCGAGAAGCCGTGTGTCCAATTCCTGATAGGAGCCCATCGTGCAAAGCCACCACCCATATTAGTGAAAACGAGCAAAGGGGGATAGGATACCAGATAGATCATTCTCAGTTTCTTAACAGCTGTTAAAACTTTTTGAGCAAATTTATATTGAGAGTCTTCTAGGGGCCCACTTCTTTAGGTATTATTGGCAGTCCAGGCTCAGGCTGTGGTTTCAACAGTTGTTACCACTTGTACTTGAAATTAGTGTAACACTGCAGGCTGAAGACCCTACATTCTACTGAGAGGCAGCAGGTGCTCCCGAACTGATGGCTCAGCAGATGGGCTGCCTTCAGATTCCAGAGCCTTGGATAGACAGACAACAGCAGTATTATGGAAGCGCGAATGACTATTGTCATGTGACCTTTCTTCTCCCCATCTTTAGGGGGCCTTTACTAGAGCAAGCCGTCCACTACATGATATATGTATTCATGTGACTGAGTGTATGTTTGCAGGGGATGTGCGACGCACCAAACCCTGCATGCTGTGGTCAGAGGGCATGTATATGAGGGGCATGTAAATGAGTGGCCATGCAGAGGAGTTGCATGGAACAGACACGGTGTGAGGTGTGCGCAGCGTACATGGGAATGAGCGCCTGTCACCCACAGGAGAGATGCCGAGCAATGGGTCATGTGTGCACAGCAGACTTATGAATGACTGCTCGGTCCAGGAGAGGCGCGTCGTTGTGCGCTCAGTGTACATGTATGTGAATGGACACCTGCTCTTGCGCATTTGTAAGGCCATTTGGAGCATTTATGGGACTCCATCTAACATTATCTCAAAACAAGATAGTGCTGCGACTGTCAGAACAGTATGTACGTAGACCACAACAGTGTGGAATCAGTGTGCCAAAGGTGTTAATTTTCAGTCACTTTCATGTATTTGGCGTCTTTTGGGTCTGTTCTATTACAGTAGAACAGGCACTCCATAGAATTACACGTCTAAGTGTGCTATGGGGAGCCCCGAGGCGCGTCTTGTGACTCTTTAATGGCTGTGTGGAAATTTATACTGGCACTTTAATATCATACATATTACAGATTTGCTGCTGGGCTTACTCCTGTGGCACTCAATTGGGAGGGGCCCTCACTTCTGGGTATTATCTGACTGGCAAGGTTTCACTGTATGGAAGACCGTCTAGGATTTGCAGTGTCCCGAAGAGTACGCGCGACGTCCGGCGCGGCAAAGAGGCCACAACAATGGCGAGGGGGAGAGATATACCCTCTCCCTGCCTGCCGCCCCGGACGCGCGTCACCGACCCGCCCACCTCCAGCCGGGCAACGCCTGCCCTGGGGAGGGGTGGCTGTGAGAAGTTGGCCTGATGTGCAGTGTTCACTATTCTAGTGATCACTATATATCAGTCCAAACAACCCTTATTGATGATTGGTTGTAAGTCAACCTTATAGACCAGCTATCCTAGTAGCATGGATACGAGCAGTCTAAGGCTAAGACTCTAGAGGGCGTGTTAAGCCAGCTGTTTTACCATCACATTACCCCTTGAACACCCAGTGAAAGGACACCACACAAGTTGTTATGAAAATAAACAGTGTATTTATTTATAACAAGACTACCCTGGCTCTTTATGAGACAGGGAGCTAAGCACACAACAAAACTCTTACGAAAATACTTAAGTTAGCACGTTATACACAAATGCCCGAGGGGCACGAAAAACCATATACTCTAAAAGTGGAATGCGAATTACTAGCAGGTAAGTAACAGTTCTAATAGGCTTTGGAATCGCTAGGACTGGACTAGGGAATCGTTAGATTACTACTAGGAGGCCCAGGGGACTCGGGTGCAGAGTGTGCACTCTCACGCGGGATGCGGGACAAAGTCTATGGAAGCTAGAATTCACAAAGTTAGTGTTCACGGGCGAACCCGACCTGGTAGGGAGAAAACGACAGTGGATCCTGACCCTTGGATAGTGAGGCTATGCTGGGACACCGAAGTGCCGAAGTTACATAGCCCAGGGGCTGCAGCTGCATAGGTCTGAAAAGACGTCGGGGATCTCGTTGCCGGACCAGGAGCCTGGAAGGAAGAAGTTGCTGGCAGGCGACCAGTGAAGGAAAGTTCGATGGATCCAAGCCTGGATCAAGGAAGAAGGAAACCTGAAAGCAGAGGGGACCAAGTTCTTGAATCACTAGCCAGTGATTAAGTGGGCACCAGGATGGCACCGGGCGAAGTCACCGCAGTCAGGTGAGTGGGCGCTGCTGGGCTCTGCAGTCTCTCGGACCAGGAGGCGTTGTCGGCGACCAGGATGGAGGTGCGAGCTGTCCCACGAAGGTTCTTGCTGTCGACGTCGCTGGACCCAGGATTGGGCAACAAGTCTTGGCAAATGCAAGGTCCACGCGGTGGACCTAAAATGGCGTCTTGGGTGGACCAGGAGGGTCCAGGGTACTTCTCCGATGGAGGGAAGCAAGGGCCAGTCTGGAGCAACCAGACCAGCAGCAGAAATGTCGTCGGGCGTCGTCAGGAAGGCCACAAGCCAGCGGGCTAGTAGCCAAACAACGCGGTGAGCAGTAAAAAGCAGAAGGGCCCCACGCAGATCGTGGAGATGCTGGGGGGCTGCTCTTCGGTGCTGGAGCTGCTCAGGGTGGGGGCTTCTCGGACCCCAAAGCACTCACCAGGAATTCACTCGTCGGGCTTGCTGGAAAGAAGTCGTGCAGTCTTGCAGATGGCCGGTCCCTTGAGGTCTCGTCGCACCCACGGTTCTCAGCTGGGCTGTAGAGGTGGGTAGAGGTCAGAGGTGCCAGGGAAGCCGGTTCTCGTCGAGCTGGGCAGTCGGATTCCGGAGGAAGGACTTGCAGCAGACCGCAGTGTTCTTTAGATGGTGCCTGCGGATGCAGGGTGACTACTCCTTAGTCACAAGGGAGAAATCTTAGGAAGAAGTCTTGAGTTCCTTTCGTGGAAAGTAGTTTCAGGATTCAAAGATGATCTGATTTGGAAGGGGGCCAGTCTCTACCTTTATCTGGGAAAAGGGGGCTGGCACGCGACTAGGTCCTGCCCTATGGGTGGGACCAGGAGGGGGGTGGTTACACCCACTTCCTTGGCGGGCTTTCCCCAGGCCAGGGGCTGGAGTGCCCCTGGAACTGGTTTCAGCCGGCCTATGCACAGTGAGCACCGGGGTGCCACGTGCAGTCACCTTCCTCTAAAGCCCTGCCTACCTACAATACACAAAACCCTGTCTGGGACGGTGCTGGCACCGCCCCTGGCAGGAAACCCTTTGTCCTTATCTCCTGCTCTGGGAGGACTCCCAGCAGCAGGAGGGCAGACTTGTGTCTCGGTGGCAGCATCCATTTTGTGGATACTAAGGCTCTGTCTGACTTTTAACCGGGTTATAGGTTACATGCATGTCGTGTCCCTCTAGAAGGGTGGAATGCTAACCCCGTCGCCAGAATTGGCAAGGGGTTAGTATTCCAATTCATATGACACCTTACTCGACATGTTTAGATAAAGCGATACCAGAGTTGGCATTTAACCGCGAGGATTATAATGCACTTAAGAGTATATGGTATGCGATATCATGGAAACGGCTAAGGGATAGATCCCGAAAGCCGCAGACAGGCTCAGCTCATGCCAGAGCACAATCTCACATGATTCCAAGCACTCTGCCTTCAGGATTGTTAAGGCCTGCCATAGGAGTGACTGATAGGAGATCTGTGTGTCCATTTTAGGGTTAGATATAGATATACTATATCTACAGCAAAGGGTGAGTACACCACCTTGCCCCAGCTGTCGTGCAGCCAGTTGTGTCAGTTTTAGTTAGTCAATCCAGGGGTGGCATAATACATGCTTCAGCCCCTGGGAGACTTCTGGGTGCACCTCAGCCCTGGGTACAGGGACTTGGAGAGGGCCCAGTGCCAATTCAGTACCTGAGTACAATTTGGATAGAGAGAACAGCTAGGCTGTGGGTCTGATTAGCAGGCCCACAGCCAGGGAAAGTCGTAAACCAGTGCAGCAAAAAGCAAAAATCTGGGTGATCATAGGATTGCAGACCCTACTCTCCTACATGACCCCCCCCCCCCCAAACTTTGGGACAATAAACTAACCTTGACCAGGTGAGTCTTCTTGCTCTAAGTGGAAATACCTGGAGAGCCCATCAGCATTGCTGTGATCAGTCCCAGGTCTATGCTCCACTGTAAAATCCATCCCCTGTAGGGAAATGGACCACCTAAGCAGTTTGGGGTTTTCACCCTTCATCTGATTTAGCCACAAGAGGGGCTTATGGTCTGTCTGAATGGTGAAGTGAGTGCCAAACAAGTAGGCCCTCAGCTTCTTCAGGGCCCAGACCACAGCAAAGGCCTCCCTCTCAATAGCTGACCAATTTTTCTCTCTGGGTGTCAACCTTCTACTAATGAAAGCAATAGGCTGATCATTACCATCAAAATTCAGTTGAGACAGAACAGCTCCCACACCCAACTCAGAAGCATCTGTTTGGACAATGAATGGCTTGGAGTAATCTGGACTCTTGAGGATAGGTGCTGTGCACATGGCCTGTTTTAGGTCATTGAATGCTTTCTGACAGCTTGCTGTCCACTGAACTTTCTTTGGCATCTTTTTGCTTGTCAGGTCATTAAGGGGGGTCACTATGGACCCATAATTTCTGACAAACTTCCTATAGTACCCAGTCAGGCCCAAGAAAGCTCGAACCTGAGTCTGGGTGATTGGAGGAGTCCAGTCCTTGATGGCCTGTATCTTACTCTCCAGTGGCTGAACCTGGCCTCCACCTACAAGGTGGCCCAGGTATACAACCTGTGTCTGCCCTATCTGGCACTTTGTGGCCTTGATAGTGAGGGCTGCCTTTTGCAGAGCCTCTAACACTTTCCTCAGGTGGACCAGGTGATCCTCCCAGGTGGAGCTAAAGACAGCAATATCGTCCAGATATGCTGCACAGAAGTCATCCAGCCCAGTGAGGACTTGATTCACCAACCTTTGGAAGGTGGCAGGTGCATTTTTCAGTCCAAAGGGCATTACCACAAATTGATAATGCCCTCCAGGGGTAGAAAATGCTGTCTTGGGTTTGGCTTCCTCAGCTAACCTGATTTGCCAATACCCAGCTGTCAAATCAAATGTGCTTAAGAAGTTGGCAGAAGCCAATCTATCTATAAGCTCATCTGCTCTTGGTATTGGGTGGGCATCAGTCTTAGTGACTGCATTGAGGCCTCTGTAGTCTACGCAAAACCTCATCTCTCTCTTACCACCCTGGGTGTGAGGCTTTGGCACTAGAACTACTGGGCTAGCCCAAGGGCTATCTGAGGGCTCAATGACTCCCAGTTCCAACATTTTCTGCACTTCAGTTTTGATGCAGTCTCTAACATGATCAGGCTGTCTGTAGATTTTACTCTTGACAGGCAGACTGTCTCCAGTGTCAACATCATGGGTACACCAATCAGTTTGGCTGGGTGTCAGAGAGAACATATGTCTGAAGGATTGCAGAACTTGCCTGCAATCCTGTTGCTGATGTTCAGTGAGGCTGCCACAAAAGACAACACCATCAACTGACCCATCATCAGGATTCTGAGTGAGCAGGTCTGGGAGAGGGTCACTCTCTTCCTCCTGTCCCTCATCTGTGGCCATGAGCAAGCTCATGTCCTTCCTGTCAACATATGCCTTGAGCCTGTTAACATGGAGCACTCTGAGAGGGCTCCTGGGAGTTCCAAGGTCCACCAAGTAGGTAACCTCTCCCTTTTGCTCAATGATGGTGTGGGGCCCAGACCATTTGTCTTTCAGAGCTGCTGGGGCCACTGGCTCCAGCACCCACACCTTCTGTCCTGGCTGGTACACAGTCAGAACAGCCTTTTGGTCATGCCAAGCTTTTTGAAGTTCTTGGCTGGCCTCAAGGTTTTTGGATGCCTTTTCCATATACTCAGCCATCCTGGAGCGGAGACCAAGTACATAGTCCACTATGTTGGTTGCAGGCTTTTTGAGAGGTCTCTCCCATCCTTCCTTCACCAAACACAGGGGTCCTCTTACAGGATGCCCATACAGAAGCTCAAAAGGGCTGTAGCCAACCCCCTTCTGTGGGACCTCTCTGTAAGCAAACAAGAGGCAGGGGATCAGGACATCCCATCTTCTCCTAAGAGGTTCAGGTAGTCCATGAATCATCCCTTTCAGGGTCCTGTTGAATCTCTCAACAAGCCCATTGCATTGTGGATGATAGGGTGTGGTGAACTTGTAGTTCACTCCACACTCTTTCCACATGGCAGTCAGATATCCTGACATGAAGTTTGTACCTCTGTCAGAAACGACCTCCTTAGGGAAACCCACTCTGGAGAACACTCCAACTAGGGCTCTTGCCACTACAGGGGCTGTAGTGGTTCTAAGGGGAATAGCTTCAGGATACCTGGTGGCATGGTCCACCACCACCAGTATAAACTTGTGTCCTGATGCTGTCTGGGGTTCCATTGGACCAACAATGTCAATCCCCACTCTTTCAAAGGGAACTCCCACCACAGGTAGTGGTATGAGGGGGGCCTTTGTTGTGCCACCTGACTTACCACTGGCTTGGCAAGTGACACATGAGCGACAAAACTCCTTGGTATTCTCATTCATATGGGGCCAGTGAAAGTGTGAGACAAGCCTGTCCCAAGTCTTTGTCTGACCTAAATGACCTGCAAGGGGAATCTCATGGGCCAAGGTGAGAAGGAAACCTCTCAGAGACAAGGGGATGACCAGCCTCCTGGTTGCACCAGGCTTGGGGTCTCTTGACTCAGAGTACAGGAGTCCATCTTCCCAGTATACCCTGTGGGCACCTGTGGCATTCCCTGCAGCCTCAGCAGCAGCCTGCTGTCTGAGGGGTTCAAGGGAAGGGCAGCTCAATTGTTCCTTCCCCAGGTCTGCTCTGGAGGGTCCCCCTGAGCCCAGAAACTCAACTTGATCAAGTTCAAGCTCTTTAGGCTCAGTTTCCCTCAGTTCTTCTAGATCAGCCTCCTCAGAGACTTGATCCTCAACCTGGGGCAAGGGGGAAGGCAAAGCCTTACCCTTACTGCTCTTCTTCTTGGAAGGTGTCTGGTCCATAATTTCAGGATCCAGCACCTGTTCAGTGGGGCATCTTCTGGCCTGTGACCTAGTCACAGCAAGCACATGTGCTGGCAAGCCTAACATCTCCATGTGAGTCCTCTGCTCCACTTCTGACCATTGTGATGACTCCAAATCATTGCCCAACAAACAATCAACTGGGAGGTCTGAACTGACTACAACTTTCTTTTGTCCCTTCACTCCATCCCAGGAGAAAGCCACAATTGCCACACTGTGACTAGTAGTGACATTGCTGGCATTGGTCACCAGGAAATCAGTACCTGGCATGATCTGTCCAGGGTCCACAAAGTTAGGTGTCACCATGGTGACACTGGCACAAGTGTCCCTATAGGCCTGAGCCATTTTGTCATTTATTAAAGGTGTCTGCCTGTATTTGCCCAAAGTATTGGGACTTATTTCAGGGGACATATCCATATCCCCTGTACAGACAAGGACAGCCTGAGTGAGTGTGCCAACTAAGTTGTCAGACCCCTCAGTACCCAAGGTTAACCCAACTAATGCCTTGGGAGGGACACTACCACTACTGACTGTACTAGGGGTTGCAGTTGCCTTAGGGGCTGTAGTGGCAGGAGTTTGTCCTCCTCTTTTGGTGCACTCACTAAACCAGTGAGATTTACTTTTGCAGTACTGGCACCACCTTTTTGACTGGCCTTCTTGAGTCTTCTTCTTCTGGGAAGCCTGACCCCCACCCTCTTTGGTTTGTTGGGGACCTGGTGAAGACTTCTGGTCATTTTGCTCATTCTTAACATTACCCTTCTGGTCTGCTTTCTTCTGACCACCCTGGTTCTGGTTCTGGTTCTGCTTGATCCTTGTCCTGACCCATTTGTCTGCCTTCTTTCCCAATTCTTGGGGAGAGGTCAGATCTGAATCAACAAGGTGCTGGTGCAGCAACTGGTTCTGACAATTGTTCAAAATTTGTTCTCTCATCATTAGATTATACAATCCTGTGTAATCTGTAACCTTGCTACCCAGCAACCAGCCCTCCAAAGCCTTAGTGGCACAATCCACAAAATCAGACCAGTCCTGAGACTGAGTTTTCTGGGTGTCTCTGAACAGCAACCTGTACTGCTCAGTGGTTAAACCAAACCCATCAACCAGTGTATTCTTCAGGACCTGGTAATTGTTAGCATCCTCCACTCTTGTAGTGAGGAGCTTATCTCTACCTTTACCATCAAAGGAGAGCCACAGTATAGCTGCCCACTGACTCTGGGGAATGCCCTGCACAGTGCAGGCCCTCTCCAGAGCAGCCATCCATTTCTGGATATCATCCCCTTGCTTAAAGGGGGGCACTATTTTAGTCAGGTGTTTAGTATCTAAACCCTTCTCTTTATCTCTTGGGAGATTGCTGCCACCAGTGGGTGCTAACCCACTCATCTGCTGCTCTCTAGCAAAGGCAAGCTTCTCTTTGGCCAGGGCAAGTTCTTCCCTTTCAATCCTCAGTTCAGCTTGTCTCATCCTAGCTTCATGCTCCCTTCTCTGAGGGGAAGTAAATCTCCTCTGTGGAGGATTTCTTCTCCCCTGAGAAGAGGCATTAGAGTGCAGAGATCTATTGGAGTCCCTAGAAAGAGATCTATCTCTCCTAACTCCAAGGTTAGGCCCACTTCGGGTTAGTACTGGGGGGCCCCCAGATCCTAGCCCAAGTAAGTCTAAGTTGGTCCTAGTTAGCCTTCTGACTACCTCGAGACCTTTGTCTACCTCATCCCCAGAGAGTTCCTCTTGGTCCTCCTCCTCAACTGCAGTAGCAATGTTGGGAAGGTCTGGATCCTCAGGGGTTCCCTCTAAGGCTGGCATGTTCTCATGTAACTGAGAAAGCTTTCTGGCATCATATGTCTCTAAGAGACCTATCAGAAAGGGAGTGGTGGGGTTAGACCCCTGCTTCAGTTTCCTGGAGACACAGATTTGTCTCATCTCCTGGAAACTGAGAGCTGCATATCTTGAAGTGACCTGTGGAGGGTCAACACTGACCAGGGGAGTCTCAGTAGAGTCCCCCTGAGTCGACATGCTTTTCTAGTGAGGTGTAAGTGGTGCACTTACCTACACTATATGTTTGCCTACTGATCCCTTGCTAGAGTTGTAGTTTAGGGTGTGCTAGGCCCTAGGAGCTACAACAGCTGGTTCAGTAGAACTCAGAGTATTCTAAGCTAAGTTATATGTACCTTTAGTACTTATGTGATCTTTCACAAGATATTCTTAGGGCATGTGTGGTAAAACAACAGCAAGCTCAAATCCCACCGCTGCCACCAATGTGAGAAGTTGGCCTGATGTGCAGTGTTCACTATTCTAGTGATCACTATATATCAGTCCAAACAACCCTTATTGATGATTGGTTGTAAGTCAACCTTATAGACCAGCTATCCTAGTAGCATGGATACGAGCAGTCTAAGGCTAAGACTCTAGAGGGCGTGTTAAGCCAGCTGTTTTACCATCACATTACCCCTTGAACACCCAGTGAAAGGACACCACACAAGTTGTTATGAAAATAAACAGTGTATTTATTTATAACAAGACTACCCTGGCTCTTTATGAGACAGGGAGCTAAGCACACAACAAAACTCTTACGAAAATACTTAAGTTAGCACGTTATACACAAATGCCCGAGGGGCACGAAAAACCATATACTCTAAAAGTGGAATGCGAATTACTAGCAGGTAAGTAACAGTTCTAATAGGCTTTGGAATCGCTAGGACTGGACTAGGGAATCGTTAGATTACTACTAGGAGGCCCAGGGGACTCGGGTGCAGAGTGTGCACTCTCACGCGGGATGCGGGACAAAGTCTATGGAAGCTAGAATTCACAAAGTTAGTGTTCACGGGCGAACCCGACCTGGTAGGGAGAAAACGACAGTGGATCCTGACCCTTGGATAGTGAGGCTATGCTGGGACACCGAAGTGCCGAAGTTACATAGCCCAGGGGCTGCAGCTGCATAGGTCTGAAAAGACGTCGGGGATCTCGTTGCCGGACCAGGAGCCTGGAAGGAAGAAGTTGCTGGCAGGCGACCAGTGAAGGAAAGTTCGATGGATCCAAGCCTGGATCAAGGAAGAAGGAAACCTGAAAGCAGAGGGGACCAAGTTCTTGAATCACTAGCCAGTGATTAAGTGGGCACCAGGATGGCACCGGGCGAAGTCACCGCAGTCAGGTGAGTGGGCGCTGCTGGGCTCTGCAGTCTCTCGGACCAGGAGGCGTTGTCGGCGACCAGGATGGAGGTGCGAGCTGTCCCACGAAGGTTCTTGCTGTCGACGTCGCTGGACCCAGGATTGGGCAACAAGTCTTGGCAAATGCAAGGTCCACGCGGTGGACCTAAAATGGCATCTTGGGTGGACCAGGAGGGTCCAGGGTACTTCTCCGATGGAGGGAAGCAAGGGCCAGTCTGGAGCAACCAGACCAGCAGCAGAAATGTCGTCGGGCGTCGTCAGGAAGGCCACAAGCCAGCGGGCTAGTAGCCAAACAACGCGGTGAGCAGTAAAAAGCAGAAGGGCCCCACGCAGATCGTGGAGATGCTGGGGGGCTGCTCTTCGGTGCTGGAGCTGCTCAGGGTGGGGGCTTCTCGGACCCCAAAGCACTCACCAGGAATTCACTCGTCGGGCTTGCTGGAAAGAAGTCGTGCAGTCTTGCAGATGGCCGGTCCCTTGAGGTCTCGTCGCACCCACGGTTCTCAGCTGGGCTGTAGAGGTGGGTAGAGGTCAGAGGTGCCAGGGAAGCCGGTTCTCGTCGAGCTGGGCAGTCGGATTCCGGAGGAAGGACTTGCAGCAGACCGCAGTGTTCTTTAGATGGTGCCTGCGGATGCAGGGTGACTACTCCTTAGTCACAAGGGAGAAATCGTAGGAAGAAGTCTTGAGTTCCTTTCGTGGAAAGTAGTTTCAGGATTCAAAGATGATCTGATTTGGAAGGGGGCCAGTCTCTACCTTTATCTGGGAAAAGGGGGCTGGCACGCGACTAGGTCCTGCCCTATGGGTGGGACCAGGAGGGGGGTGGTTACACCCACTTCCTTGGCGGGCTTTCCCCAGGCCAGGGGCTGGAGTGCCCCTGGAACTGGTTTCAGCCGGCCTATGCACAGTGAGCACCGGGGTGCCACGTGCAGTCACCTTCCTCTAAAGCCCTGCCTACCTACAATACACAAAACCCTGTCTGGGACGGTGCTGGCACCGCCCCTGGCAGGAAACCCTTTGTCCTTATCTCCTGCTCTGGGAGGACTCCCAGCAGCAGGAGGGCAGACTTGTGTCTCGGTGGCAGCATCCATTTTGTGGATACTAAGGCTCTGTCTGACTTTTAACCGGGTTATAGGTTACATGCATGTCGTGTCCCTCTAGAAGGGTGGAATGCTAACCCCGTCGCCAGAATTGGCGAGGGGTTAGTATTCCAATTCGTATGACACCTTACTCGACATGTTTAGATAAAGCGATACCAGAGTTGGCATTTAACCGCGAGGATTATAATGCACTTAAGAGTATATGGTATGCGATATCATGGAAACGGCTAAGGGATAGATCCCGAAAGCCGCAGACAGGCTCAGCTCATGCCAGAGCACCATCTCACACGATTCCAAGCACTCTGCCTTCAGGATTGTTAAGGCCTGCCATAGGAGTGACTGATAAGAGATCTGTGTGTCCATTTTAGGGTTAGATATAGGTATACTATATCTACAGCAAAGGGTGAGTACACCACCTTGCCCCAGCTGTCCGGCAGCCAGTTGTGTCAGTTTTAGTTAGTCAATCCAGGGGTGGCATAATACATGCTTCAGCCCCTGGGAGACTTCTGGGTGCACCTCAGCCCTGGGTACAGGGACTTGGAGAGGGCCCAGTGCCAATTCAGTACCTGAGTACAATTTGGATAGAGAGAACAGCTAGGCTGTGGGTCTGATTAGCAGGCCCACAGCCAGGGAAAGTCGTAAACCAGTGCAGCAAAAAGCAAAAATCTGGGTGATCATAGGATTGCAGACCCTACTCTCCTACAGTGGCTGACCACAGTAAGGGGCGGGGGCAGCCCTCTGTGACTAAGGGCCCGCCCTCCTGATGGCCACCGGGTGGCCTCGGGCAGTCACAGAAACTGAGGCCTAATACTCAACGTAGTGTTAGCTGTGAGCTAGCTATTCCCGTTGCTAGGGCGGCTTACTAGTGCTGTGACGTCGTGGCTATCTTAAGTAGGACTGTACATCGAGGAAGAGACCTCAGTGACTGTACCCCACTGAACAACCATGCACTGTTCTCAGTTTTAATGCCTCGTGGACTTCAATATGGCGTCGGGTAGTTTCCATTTTGTTTCTCTCCAAAGGTCCCGTTGCTAAGGCATTGCCACAGCAGCTGATCCCCAGCCAGCCGCAGGGCAGGGTTCCAGTGACAGGTGACCAGAGCTGGTTCTCACGGCCTGTGCTGTACCGGAAGGCGGTGTTATCTCTTGGAATGTCAGGCGCTCCGCCTTCCTGTGGCGCGGTAAAGCCGCATACCTGGGAGTGGAGGCATTCTGCGCCGTCACAAAAGCTCGCATACCTGACGCGCTCAGGGAGGTCTTGCCTTTGAAGCTGAGCCTTTCATTGCACTTCTATATTTATCGCAGGTGTACCTTTGCCTCGTCTGTAAATGTTAACCATCTGAGCGATAGGCCGCGTGCTTCAACAACACGCCATCTGGCACATTGCACCGCAGATACCGCCTGCTATCTGCCCAGGTCTAATAAAGACATTACTTTCGTTTCCCTTTCTTTCACGCTATTTATTATGCCGGGAATTGGTTGCAATTAGTCGTGGATACTCGCGTTTACCGGATCTCACGAACAGTGTCAAGGTAGTTCGCGTTCTCGCCTTCATTCCACTCCACGTACCCGCCCGATCCGCTCCCAGCTGGCCTCACCTAGGGACACATGCAGTCATCTCCCGCGCGCGCGGTCACCACTGAAGCCACACTCAGGGGTCTGGACACTTGGTTTTAGCATCATGACACGGTTTAGTGGCCTAGTAGCAGTAGCAGGGCCTCTAATGCAAGCAAGAACAAGCACTGTCAATAGGCCCCTTAAGACCAACTGACGTTGTCAATGTCCTTTGGCAATGCTGTACAGCGTCAGCAAGATGCTGCGCAGCATGGCCCAAGGGAAAAGAAATAAACAAGCACAATGAAGTGATTGCAGCGCATTCATCATTATGCAATTGCACATGGGGGTGCCAATGTTATTGCCATTTACCGATCTAAGACGAATTGGTTAACAAAGAAAACAAGAAGTAAAGTGAAAGTATTATTTTAGAGGTGGAGGGCCCCACAGCAATTTGCTGCCTGGTGTGCCCTCCCCAACCCCCAAAAACATATATATATATATATATATATATATTAATTTTTTTGAAGATGGTGGGCATGAGGGGCAACCGAGGAGCAGGTGAGGGCAAAAGCAGCATTAGAGGGAGAAGCATAAAAGTGTAAAAGCAACACAGAGCCTGGGGAGGGAGTATGGGAGTGGAGGGCGGAGAGCATACAAAAGACAGCTTGCTACATGATAGAGACAGCAAGAAGGAACCTGGTGGGTGTTTGGCAGCAGGCAGGAGAAGCATACGAGGAACTGGAAACCACATGCACTCTCATGCACTGATTAAGCAAAAAGAAAAAAGTAGTTCCCTGAAAGTGAGCAATGGTAGCATGGGAGCCAGTAAATCAAAGAGATGGTAAAGAGGCTATGCTTCAGAGAAAAGACAAACACAAGATGGGCAAGTAAAGTCTGGGAAAAGGAAGCAAGTATAAATATGAGACTGACAACAAAGAGAACCAATGGTAAGCAGTGGGTGGGCTGTAAGCCCCTGTAAGTTCTTGGTTAGTCCACAACAGGTGTTTTGCAACCAGACAACTAGCGCTGTCTAGTACGCTTAACCTAAAAATGGGCTCTAGTTTCTGGTTGAGCAGTAAAAGACAGCCTTGTTTGGGGTTCACATCCATAGTTCCTGGTGTCACTGCATCTACTGTTCTATTGTCAGCTGCACCACTGGCATGGTATGCAAATTCTGAGTAGAAAAGTTGGAAGATAATTCATCTGTTGGACTCACAGCAGAGAGATAGGGGGGGGGCACGAATGGGCAAAGAAGCCATCGTTTTCAGAGTCATGTTACAAATTGACTCAGTAAATATTTGGATGCCACATGAGAAGAAATTGAGCTATTTTAGAAAATATCAAACCTATCTATGTCTTATGAGTGATATCTACGTGCAGAGAACAGGCAACAGAGGCATGGGTGGCAGCACTGCGATACATAGAGCCACCACCATGGTGCTGCATTGGCACTTGCCCTTCACCTCATTTCTCTAGATGGAGTTGGACTAGTACTGTTGTATAGTTACATATTACTGCTTTTGTAACACTTTCGATACCTCTTGCAAGGGCTAAAGAGCTTGATTAGGATAGATACATGGATTGAAGGATTCCACACTTCGAGATATCAGGTAAGCTTTATTCAAGAAGCAGCCTTTGGAGAAGCTGTATAGACCTCTCCATTAGTAACTCCTTCCTTCAACTATAAACTATGCAATCCAAGAGTTGCTCACATTCTTACAATACAGAATGTTCCACGTTCCACTTACATAGCCACGCCCCCTTTAAGAAGCGGGCTATTTTACCATGCACAGTGCCCATCGGCACGGGTCTCAGCTCTCATGAGGAGTGCTAGACTGCCAATCATCATTGCTGATACATTGTTGCATTCCTTTCCTTGTATCGGTTATACCGCGTGGAGTCGCCACCCTCAATACTCTTTGGGAGCCATCTTAGAAGAGGCTGCACATAGTGCTTTCAATGCGTTTATGATTTTTGTTTCTCACTCTTATGTGTGCTTGACCTTTTATTTGCCAGTACTCTTGTCTGGCAGGGAAGGCTTCCAGGAGGGAGGTGAGCTGCTGGATTCCAGGTTGTTATATCTTGCTCTCCAGGTTTTGGTACTTGTCACGCCCATAGCCACCCCCGTTTTAGGAGGTGGGCTATTTTACCATGCACTATGTGCATCCGTGCACAGTGGGTGCAACGCTGGCGCGCCAAAGACACACTTAAGGCAATTCATCCCCGGATGGTACCAGGGACCAGAACCCTTGGTTGTTTTGGGTCAGCTCCCTTGTAGTACTCTAAATTAGAGCTGCTGAACCTCGCAACCTCCTTGTCCAGCGTCTGCTACCATGCACTGGACCTCCTCAATGCTGCGACCTGCTGTGACAAATGCTGGTTCATTGTCTCAGCCTCCTTGGTCATGAGTGCAGAGTTAAGTGCAGCATCCGAGCCTCAGCTTTCTGCCAATTTATTTTCTCTTAACTGCAGGCCGCTAGTTAGGCATACACTTGAGGTTTGCATTTGCCGGATGCAGTCGTTCTGGCTGAAACCAGGCTTACTGAGCATTCCTCACCTGACAGAATACAAGTCATTCCCCAAGGTTTCGCGATTGTGAGACTGGACAGATGAACTCAGAGAGGGGGGGAAACCCACATCATGTTTAAGCAGACACTGCACTGCTCCTTCTCTGAGTTATCTATCGATGGGTGTACCACCTGCTCAACTGCCAAGGAGGGCTTACAGCTCTCTCAATTTGTCCGCACACAGACTTGGGCATACCCATTTTTTAAGATAATGCTCTTTTAGTGACTGATTCTCCCCTTCCATTTACCTGGTCTGACCATTCTGCTATCCTTTTTTCTGTTTCCTATGTTATGCCTCCCACTAGTCATGCTCCAGCCCATGTTGTACGGACGTTCAGTGGGCCAAAATTACCCCCTTAATATTTACCCAAACGCTTGACATCAGCCGACCCAACATGGATAGCTGTGTCAACAAGGCCAACTCACACCTGGATCATTGGATGTGTTGAGCTCTCGACCAAATACCCCCGTCCCCTCCCCCGACCCCCGTTTGTAAATCGGACTTTTCACGGACCAAAACAATTGGCTGACTGGTTTAACAACAAACTTTTACTGTAAAAAAAGAACTGCAAATTACTCGAACACCTCTGGCAGAGAGCGTATGATCTAGTTTTGCAAAGCTATTTACCTAATTGAGGCAGAATGTGGCGTAATGGCTAGAACGTCCGACTTTTGGAAGCTGGTGGTACTGAGTTTGAGTCTCGTCGGGAAGCTCAACATCCTGTGATTCTGGGCAAATCACTTAATCTCTCCGTGCCTAAAAATGCATGTCAGTCAGTCAGTCAGTCAGTCAGTCATAAGCTTTTATTCGATACTCAGAGATATCTTATAAGCACATACATAATACAATCAATACAGTATACAAAAAAGTTTATGCCATAAGAAGTCAGTAAAAAATATTTAGAATGTTTAAGAGTGATAAAAGGATATAAATCCGTTAATAAATTAGCTAAAACAAGAATTAAACAGCTACTGACAGTCTCTTACATCGAATATGCCAAAACTGCTTTAAAAATTTAGCTATTCCACAGACTATTGGGGGGGAAGTGTCCGTGCTTAGGATACGCAAGGCTACTAAATAACTGCGTGTGCCCATGTTACGGCAGAGTGGTTTCAGCCAAGAGCTCCTAGGCCTTGCGTAATCCGGGCACTCAAATAAAACGTGCACAATAGACTCAATCTTAGTCGGGCAACATGCACAGTTGGGAGAAGTGCGATCCGCTGTTGACCATTTCGACACCAGGGCACCCAACGGGAGGGAACCAACTCTAAATTTAAAATAAAGGGCACGATCAAAGGGGAGAGTAATCAAGTCCAAATAAGGTTCAAAGGCCACAATGTCTTTAATTTGTAAAAAGGTGGCAGTGGACCTGCAGTGATTTGGGCTGGAGATTAGGCGCTCAGCAATCCATTTCCAAAAAAGCGCCTTGACAACTTCTTTTGGAGGGGCTGAGCGGGATGGCCAACAGTCCCCTAGTCCTATATTCTCCAACAACTTTTTGGTGTCCCTTAACCATTTTATTTTGGCCCAACCCCCCTGGCTCATTATGTCTCTCAGTGCATCAGCATAGGATTTTAATTCTTCGCACCTCCAAATCCGTGTCCACAACAGGAGCGGGCGAAGCTGGGCCTGGTCTTTAATGTTTTTACATCCCGTGTCCATCCTCACAGGTACTGATGGTGTGCTCAGGGGGAGAGCAATGAAGGATTTTAATAGCTTGCTCTCAGCAGTAACTAGGGCATCCAGGCGGCAATGACCCCACAGTTCTGCCCCATACAAGGCTGATGTCGCTACTTTAGCCTTGTAGATGTCAAGTACTGGGGTAAGTGATCTCCTAGTTGAGGCCCTGTATTCCCTCATGAGAGCTCCTCCTACTCTCCTGTGGTTAAGGACCATTTTTTCAATGTGGTTTGCCCATGTCATCCTGTCCGTAATCCGAATGCCAAGGTAGTCAAATTCGGCTACTTTCTCCAGGGGAATAGAGTTAAGTGTAGGTGGGCGGCCCAATTTTTTAGGTGGATTAACAACTAGGTATTTGGTTTTGTCCACATTTATTGTAAGCCCTTTTGCAACACAGAACTCCTGGAATCGTGTTAGAAGTTTCTGTAGTCCTTGTGGGGTCTTAGAAATCAGGAGCGTGTCGTCCGCAAAAA
Organism: Lissotriton helveticus; assembly: GCF_964261635.1. Classification (NCBI taxonomy): domain Eukaryota; kingdom Metazoa; phylum Chordata; class Amphibia; order Caudata; family Salamandridae; genus Lissotriton; species Lissotriton helveticus. Next base: position 1,910,339,765 of record NC_136061.1, on the reverse strand, counting down.
GCAGGGTTGGGATGCGGACACCTCCAAGACAGGGGGCGTCAGCTGGTTCTTGTTGAAGGTGTTTTACCACCCCATTCAGATATAACGAGAATAGGGTGGGCGCCAGGACGCAGCCCTGTCTTACGCCCCTAGACACTGGTATTTTTTCCGTGAGTTCTCCGTTATTACCCCAACGGACCTGTGCAAAAGTGTGGGCATGAAGGCTTATAAGAAGGGACAAGATGTAAGGTGGTAGCCCCATCTCAAAAAGGACCCTCCAAAGCTCTTCCCGGGGAACTAGATCAAAGGCAGTCTTCAAGTCTATAAAGGCTAAGTAAAGACTGCCCTTGCCCAGTTCCACCACCTTCCACCCCAAGAGGGACAACCTAAACACCTGCTCTATAGTCCCCATACCAGCCCTGAAACCTGCCTGAAAGTCTGATAGGATTTTGTTCTCCTCCACCCAATGGAGGATCCTACCTAGGATAGCTTTGCCAGCTATCTTTTGGGTGGAGTCTATCAGACTTATTGGGCGATAGTTTCCCGGGGTTTCCCTGCAACCTTTTTTATAGATGGGGACTACCACCGCCCCTTTCCAGGATTCTGGTACTACTCCTCCCCTCATAATGTCATTTAGGAGAGCAGCTATGATCCTTCCCCATTCCCTTGGGTAAGCCCTCATCAGATCACCCGGAAGGCCATCCGGGCCCGGTGCCTTGCGTGGTGCCACCCAGCCTATAACCCCCTCAATCTCTAAGGGAGTGAAAAGGTCATAGGCATGAGGTTCGATAGCTAGCGTGAGATCCATCCCCACAGACAGTTCCCCGTCTGGTGGGAGGTATAGAGACCCAAAGTGTTTTGCCCAACTTTGAGGCGGAATGCTGCAGGGTCTCATGGCTGCATCGGATTTGGTCCGTTTCCTTATGAGATTCCAGAACACCCCGGAATCCCTGATTTTGCTGGCCTGGAGTAGGTCCTCCCAGTATTTTTCTTCCCACTCCCTTCTAGCCGAATTAAGGATCTTTTTATAAGCCTTCCTAGCCTCATGGATCACACTTTGGGATTTAGATTTAACTGCCTCAACTAGCTTTGTCTTATGGGTCCTGCAGGCTTGGGTATACCACCCCTCACAAACTTTTTTTTTAGTTCCTGTCGTGCCCGGCTTTTTAGAGGACAGGGTAAAGACATTGGTTAGGTCTTCAATCAGAGAGAGAAACAACCCACTCACTTTACCAACCCCTTCTAGCGAAGATTCCAAAGATGTTACCACGCGGTTTAAGTGGGATTGAATTTCCCCAACCTTCGCCTCGGATAGGACCAGTTTCGCCCATTTAATTCTTCTACCACATGGGGAGACTTCAGATTCATCTAGTGGTACGAGCGCCTCTTTAAAGTTGGCCTTCCATTGGGGTTGCCACCAGTGTTCCATTTCTAGGGAGAGAGGGTTGTGATCGCTCTCCGTCGAAGGGACCACCTGCATGTCCTTCACATAAGGCCATAAGCACACATCTATTAGGACATAATCCAGCCTAGAGGTGTGCCCTGGTCTGTTGTAAGTATGTGCACCCCCCCTATCCAAGGAAGTCCTCCCATTCGCTGCCCTTAGATTAAATTCAAGAGTAAGGGAGTATATTTGGAGCGCCACTTCTGTCCACTTTTTAATCGGTACGATGTCCAGAGCCGGGATCCCCCACCTGGCATCCTCCTCATCCTGGTCGAGGGAAACATCCGAGCCCAAAGGCTCGAACGTGCAGTTCATATCACCAACAACCAGGGTGCGGGTCTTATGGGGGGTGTTATTTAGCAGGGTCTCAAGAAGAGCTATCACTGGAGACTTTCTCCCACCCTTTGTACCCCGAGCATACACATTAAAGATGTTTAGAACAATTCTTCCCCTTTGGTCTATAAGGGTAATATTTTGTATGTCCGGGGAACCTGTGGGATAGTCCACCACTCTACAGTTTAAAGATGCCGCGACCCAAATAAGAAGGCCGCCGGCTGGGCGGCCTCTCCCAGATTCCGAGGCCCGCGCAGGAGAGGAGTATGAGGAAAAGCCCACCCTATGGACCGGTATCAAGCTCCAAGTTTCCTGAAAGAGGCACAAGGAGTGCTTGTCGACCCACGCAGTAAAATCTGGGAGGGCCAATTTTCCAGCAATCCCTGCGATGTTCCAGCTGAAAACCTTAAAGACTAGGTCCGTCACAGCTGGATAGTCGCTGGACGCTTGAAGGCCCCTATCCATGGGGCTCCCTCTATATAACCGAGGAGAGCAGGGATCTTGTGGAGTTGTTGTAGACTCTCCTATTACACTTACAAGGTTTATTTGGGTGGATGGTACTTCTTCTCGTTCTGCTCTCCTCACTGATTCCAGTCAGCAGGGGCCATTTGCCCGCATATGTTTCTCCCTGTCGCCTCCTACAACCCCGGCCCAGTTTTGGCCCGAATTGAGAGAACTTTCACTTCCTCCAATTGGGCTCACAAGATGCCTAGGGTAAAAATACGTGAGGTCTACCAGTTTCACCCCCGGGGCCCCCATATTTTTAATAGGAGTACAAATGGATGGCACCATTCTATAGTCTTGGAAATTTATAATTACACAGTCCCCTTCCAGCATTTTTTTCCCTTGCCCCACCCATCCCACTCTACGGACACTTAAAATAATACCGTCCATACCCGGGGGGATTGGTTTATTTGCCTTCAGCCAGTGTATACACTTGTTCTTAAGTGATTGATGGTTTTCCAACTGGCCATCCTTTAGAGGAGGCACATTAACCATGACTGCAACAAATGGTTGACAGTCTGGTGGGAGATTAATTGGGGGGATCCGTCGTGGGCGGATACTGGGGGCCTGTGAGAAGATTGTTGGGGCAGAACATTGTGTTGCAGGCCTGGGGGCTTTCCTAGTCGTTGGGCCGCTGGGTTTACTGCTACCTTCTAATTTTTGTTGGACCGCCTTTTTGCCCTCAGTTGTCTGTTGCTGTTTTTGAGAATGAGATTTAGGCTGATTTTTCTCTGACTCTTTATTTGTTGGAAGTCCCTTATCGCTTGGCCCTGGATTCAAAATCGGAGGAGATTTCGGAGCTGGAATTACTAGATTGTTAAGAGCAGCTTTATTTTGGGTTATTTGGGGCTCAGGGCCTTTCTGCGCTAATAAATCATTCCCTTTTACACCCACATCCTTATTTACAGTCACTCTAGTTGCTAGTTTAATTGTTGTCTTGAGTGAATGTAACCCATCCAGAGTTGACTGCTCTAATTTATCAATCCTCTCCCCTAGACTCTTCACTTGAGTTATTAATGGTTTCAAGAGGGTATATACCTTCTCCAGAATATTTTCGACCACTACCAAGTCAGCTCGCTTTGGGACTTTAGTTGTATGAGGGCCCTTTGGAGAAATCAGTACATCCCCTTCTGTATCAGTTTCGTTCTGCATAGGGGCACCCCTTGTAATACTTGGATTTGGCACAGGAGACTTCCTTACTCTTTGGTAGAGGGCGGCCTGTCTCACTAGCTTACCCTTCTTACGTTTACGCAATTTTTTACCTACGAGGGGAAACTCCTGCCGAGTATCACAAGTCACGTTAATAGGAGATGCCCCAACTAGTTTTCCATCTGATACAACTGTGGTACGTACAGGGGAATTAGGGGACTCTGGGTCTCCAGTAACATCACTTAACAGAATAGGTGGTAGTGATGCGGAGCAATTACTACGGCCATCATCTTCCAGAGTGTCTATAGGAGGAAGAGCGGCCTGGGATTCCAACCTGTCAATATTTTGCTCAATACCAGTCCGATGGAGGGGTTCCAAAGGAGCACTGTCCATACTAGGGGGGGTACCTCCTCGAACCCGTGTAATGGTTGGTGTGAGCGACTGGGCGTCTACCCCCAATAATGAGCGACTTGCGGGGAGATATACTTCAGATAGACGCCGCTCAGAGATGGCGATCTCCTTTTCAATCACCGCCGCCACCCTGGTAATGAAGCGGTCCATTGACCCTATCACGGGGCTCGCGGCATTAGATCCCCTTTCGACCTCACCCCTGAGAGGCTTACCAGAGCGTGTAGACATGGTTTGGGCAACAGGAGAGCAACAGGCACCAAGCGTGAGTCGTCGTGGAAAGGGACGGGGCCCAGCCCAGCCTCTGTCAGCCCCTGACGGCCACAGACGGCCCGCCCTCTGCCCGGGCTCCGCCCGGCGACGTCCGCGCGCGTCCGCGACGCGGAGGGCGAGGCTCCGCTTTGTAGCGCCTCCGGGCGCGGGAACAGCGGTGGCAGGAAGTCCGCGCTAAGCCCACTGGGAGCTGTAGTCTCTAGCCGCTCCTGGATGTTGATGGCGGCGAGACTCACAGCGTAGGCAACCCAGGGACTGCGAGAGAGTACTGGCGTGCTGGCGTGACCACAGGTAAGCAGAGAGCGCTGCTCGTAACCCCCGCTCCACCGAGGGCGAGGCTCCGCTTTGTAGCGCCTCCGGGCGCGGGAACAGCGGTGGCAGGAAGTCCGCGCTAAGCCCACTGGGAGCTGTAGTCTCTAGCCGCTCCTGGATGTTGATGGCGGCGAGACTCACAGCGTAGGCAACCCAGGGACTGCGAGAGAGTACTAGCGTGCTGGCGTGACCACAGGTAAGCAGAGAGCGCTGCTCGTAACCCCCGCTCCACCGAGGGCGAGGCTCCGCTTTGTAGCGCCTCCGGGCGCGGGAACAGCGGTGGCAGGAAGTCCGCGCTAAGCCCACTGGGAGCTGTAGTCTCTAGCCGCTCCTGGATGTTGATGGCGGCGAGACTCACAGCGTAGGCAACCCAGGGACTGCGAGAGAGTACTGGCGTGCTGGCGTGACCACAGGTAAGCAGAGAGCGCTGCTCGTAACCCCCGCTCCACCGAGGGCGAGGCTCCGCTTTGTAGCGCCTCCGGGCGCGGGAACAGCGGTGGCAGGAAGTCCGCGCTAAGCCCACTGGGAGCTGTAGTCTCTAGCCGCTCCTGGATGTTGATGGCGGCGAGACTCACAGCGTAGGCAACCCAGGGACTGCGAGAGAGTACTGGCGTGCTGGCGTGACCACAGGTAAGCAGAGAGCGCTGCTCGTAACCCCCGCTCCACCGAGGGCGAGGCTCCGCTTTGTAGCGCCTCCGGGCGCGGGAACAGCGGTGGCAGGAAGTCCGCGCTAAGCCCACTGGGAGCTGTAGTCTCTAGCCGCTCCTGGATGTTGATGGCGGCGAGACTCACAGCGTAGGCAACCCAGGGACTGCGAGAGAGTACTGGCGTGCTGGCGTGACCACAGGTAAGCAGAGAGCGCTGCTCGTAACCCCCGCTCCACCGAGGGCGAGGCTCCGCTTTGTAGCGCCTCCGGGCGCGGGAACAGCGGTGGCAGGAAGTCCGCGCTAAGCCCACTGGGAGCTGTAGTCTCTAGCCGCTCCTGGATGTTGATGGCGGCGAGACTCACAGCGTAGGCAACCCAGGGACTGCGAGAGAGTACTGGCGTGCTGGCGTGACCACAGGTAAGCAGAGAGCGCTGCTCGTAACCCCCGCTCCACCGAGGGCGAGGCTCCGCTTTGTAGCGCCTCCGGGCGCGGGAACAGCGGTGGCAGGAAGTCCGCGCTAAGCCCACTGGGAGCTGTAGTCTCTAGCCGCTCCTGGATGTTGATGGCGGCGAGACTCACAGCGTAGGCAACCCAGGGACTGCGAGAGAGTACTGGCGTGCTGGCGTGACCACAGGTAAGCAGAGAGCGCTGCTCGTAACCCCCCATGGATGTGTCCATCTGTAATGCAACTGGTGCTCATGTAAAGTGATTTGATACCTTCCGGTTGAGTTTGCACTATGTAAAACTGCAAAAAAAAAAAAAAGCTCTGAAATTCTACCTCTGTCATATTAAGCAAACCTGTTGCAACTATTACTTAAATAACATTTAATTTACCAAGAACTTCTCTCAGGAAATTGTCGTTATTGTTAAGTCACTCTCCTAGCTGTCCCTAGTCTCAGCTTCCACTTCGCATCGGAGGATAGCTGCATTGCCATAGCTCAATTTCTTTCAGAAAAGGTGGCAAATATTTACGCCTACTTTCCTGCTAAGACCAGAGATGCTCCTTGCCTAACCACCTGGTTCGATCCTTCAGATGAGAGGTCTACGCTGCTGCACTTCAAGTCCATCGAAACTTAGGAGCTGGCCTTTCTTTACACTTTAATCAAGTCTGGCTCACCCCCCTCGATCCAGCATTCCCCTCCTTCCTGGAGTGGGGTCTGGAAAGTGACCCCGCAGCGGTTGAAGGATGCTGTAATGGTCCCTCTGCATAAAAAGCGTCTGCTGGACCCCACTAAACCCAAAAAACTATTCCTCCCTTTCACTGCTTCCACTATTCTCCAAAATCACAGAGAAACATGTTAACAAACAGATTTCTACCTTTCTTGAGGCCAATGATCTGCTTCACAGGACCCAGTCAGCTTTTTGTCCCTCCTATTCCACCGAGTCAGACTTGCTGCTAGCTACATAATCTATCTGCCCAATTTTGGATGCTGGTTACTTGGCAGCACTATTAATGATGGATCTCAGTGCTGCATTCAACACCAATCCTGATCGAAAAACTTTGGAGGTGCAGTATCAGCCATAAAGCCCTGGTTTGGGTTGCCTCCTTTCTGCAGGAGCGTACCTTCCAGATGTCCCAAAAATCATTTCAGTCTTAGGTGTGCTCTTATTGCAGCAAGGAGTGCCACGTGGCTCCTCTCTGAGCCCAACTTTCTTTAAAATATAAGTTCGCACCCTGGCTGAGGTCATCGAATGCTGTGGGTTTACCATCATCTCATATGCGGATAACACTCAGCTCATCATCACTCTATTACATAACACTACCCATATGACCTCCTCTCTATGAATTTGCCTTGCGGAGATCGCCATGTAGATGGACTCAAACTGTTGGGTACCCAACCGAGGTACTGATGGTGTGTAAACGACCTAACATCTGGTCTACTGCTTGGTGGCCTGATAACCTTGGTCCATTGCCTCTTCCCTACCCCAAGGCCAAGAATTTGCTCATTTGGTTTCATGAGAAGCTCTCCTTTAATAGTCAAATTAGTGCACTTGTAGGAAAATGTTTTTGGCTGCTAATGACTAAAAACATCTTCCACTTCCTGCCAGAGTCTGCAAAAAAAAAAAAAAACAGTAGTCGATGCATTAATCATGTGTAGGCTAGACATCTGTATAGTTCTGTACCTAGTTGTGTCACAGACTCGGGTGAATAGACTCCAACGAGTGCAGAATTGTGTGGCACGTTTCTTGCTAAATCTCCCAAAATGGATCTCTATCAGGGCAGCACTCACCAAACTGCATTGGCTACCACTGAGGCAGAGATCCTCCTTCAATGCCCCGTGTTATTGTTACAAGGCACTCACCAACAATGGCCCACAGTATCTCCATCTTTTATTAAACCTTATACATCATCTATAAACTTAAGATTCTCAGGTGTCATCCTTGCTACCATTCCCAAGGTGAAGAGGGCCTGGATTGGTGGTAGTTCCTTCTGCTGTCTAGTGCCCAAACTTTGGAACTATCTCTCTCCTTCAGTCTGTGAGGCCCTTTTGGATCCTCTGTTTTAGAAAAAGCTAAAAACGTGACTATTTAGGTTGGTCTGATTTGATAGAAATTGTTGCGCTTTTGACTTGCGAGAGTCTGGACCTTAGCGCTGGGATGCTTCACCTGAAGTTGCTACTTGCTCTACAAGCTCCATTATTTTGATATCATTCTTATTATTATTAGCAGAAACATAAGCCCCACTACAAATACATTTCTCACTTCCAGCAAGTGCTTAGTCATTTCCTGATGGCAATAATAGGTATGGGCGACAGGCTTTTAAAGCAGACCAGCCTTCCCATGGACCGAGCATTATTTTAGTGTAGGACAACATTATGCATCCATAGTGGCTCACTGGTTAGAGGCAGCAGACCCGGAAGCAGAGAACGGCCTGGGACCAGGGTTCAATTCCCGACGCGGCAGGGTCGTGGACCTAGGGTCAGCGGACTCGACAATTCTCACCTCGGTGCCTACTCTAACCAGGGATCACACTCGGCAACTCTGGGCATTAAGCTTGCTTCATCTCTACAACGGCCCCCCACAGACATCGGGGATGCCTTCGTTTCACCTTGGAGATACCCAGAAGGGTCCATCTCACAGGGAGAGCCAGGACGGGTTACCCAGCGGACTTCAGCGCCGGGGCGCTCACGGGCAGCTGTGCGCTTTACAAGTCCAACACATTTACATTTACAGATGTATGAGGTACCTGGCTGGGAGGTTTTACAGCTTGTTACTTTAACTTTACGTTTGTAATGATATCTTTCTTACACTATGGAGGTAGTGGTCACTGATATGAGTGCTAGAAGAACAATAGTTTAGAATCTAGGGGTAATTTTTACACCCAATAGGCAACAGTCAACACCTGAAAATGACAGCACGAGATTGTCAGAATGGGCGACAACCCTGGTGGGGATTCCTTGACATGCGTTTGCCCACCTTTGGCATGAAAAAATGACATATCTCAACCGAGTCTTGAAAGTGGACCTTATTCCTGGCTAGGCATGAAATCCGCATCAAATACTTGAATCCTGGATTTTAGAGGAGAAGACTTAAAAAAGAATGCTGTTTTAAGACTTTGGCCCAGCTCAAGTTCTAGATTCCTTATATCAGGGCAGATAAACACTTTCGCACAGCCACCCACTCATCCTACATTAGATATTATGGAGAATATTAATGCAAGACTCAATCTCACCCTTGGCCTGACATCGATCGGATGGACATTCAGCACAGTCTCAAAAATTACAACAGCTTACAGTTGTACCTGATAGAGCACACATTACCCTTCCTTCTATGTAACCAGTACAAAGTACTGTTTGACCAATGGTACTCAACTGACTGCGATGTAAGTGCTATATAAATGCAATTACAATACAATACAATATATATTTTTAAATCTCTTCTCAGTACAGTAGCTCCAGCAAGTTTGATTTATCCTGAACTGATGGTGAGGGTGGGCATTGCCTCCCTGGATGGAGAGCCTCCATTGGTAGAAGCAATAATCCATCATTCTAATGGAGATGAACTACACCAACATCAATGCTTTCACAAGGACTTCCATTTCATGATCTCCTGTGTAAATGTACCTTCATCTGTTGGTCTGTGAATGAGACCTGATCAGTTGATATTATCTATCAATGTGCTCCAAGTCAGGCCACAGATTAAAACTCAGCTTTTAATACAGAAGCTCAGTTTCATGATACACTCTGTTTGCTAAAAGAGAACAAGCCTCTACCAGGAGTATGGTATAGTGTCATCCTACCGAGAGAGTGGCAACACAAATGCTGTGAGAGTTATGCTGGGGTGTGGCCTATTTGATCCTGTCTAGAGTGAACTATGATGTGCATGAATAAGGAAGCCTCAAAAGCCTGCTCAAACCTGCCAACGTTTCTGGCTCTACAAAACCCCCCTTTCATTAACATGTTATGTTTCCTATTGACTCCAAAACATTGCCTGACCATAATATCAATGTCTAAATATATCCAAATTGCTCTCCACTTTAAACCTGGGAACATGCCAAGGGTTCCAGACGTCCTTTTTTGCATAGTTTACATGGCAGTCTGATCCAGAAAGGGCGCTGCTTTGAGTTGACTGTATGCTCCTTTATGTCTGGACATAGCTATTTTTCTGTGCCAAGCTCTAAAAAGAATAAAATACTGCTTTTATTCATTCCAGGTTGGGTTGGATGGTATTTTACAAAGCTATAATACTGTTCCTGGAGTGGTAAAAGGCTTTAATCATGTTTCAGCTTAGGGTGGAAGGCACTAGTTAAATCTGTGCTTAAAGACTTTTCTATAAAAATGTCAAAAGACTTTGTCACTTTGCTAGCTCGAAGTAGATAACACCGTTCAAATCCTATGCTTAAAAACTCTGCTAGATTAAACAGATATTTGAGATGAACAGTTTTAGATTGTCGATGGTGATTTAGTTTGAAATATGAAGGAGCTGCGTTCCACCTAAAGCGTGGGAACTACTCAGAGTGAAATATCCTATTGGCAATTGCCAGTAGGTGGTTATAGTTAGAACCTAGATTCCATTGGAAAAGCATTTTGTGACTTGTCTATAACTGTGGCGTTGTTTGACCAATCTAAAGGAAATATTCCAAAACAAGTGTGAAAATAGGTTCAGTGTGTCATGTAAAGTTTGGGGATGATCCATGCTGTGGGGATCAAGAAATAGGGGTGCAAAATAATGGTGCGTTTGTAATGTTAATTCCCATATGAACGTGTCAAACCCACAGTCCAAACCACTGTACCGAATAACACCAAATTTGGCAGAAATGTAGAGGTTGTTATGCAGATTGGTGCAAACCAGTACAGTAGTTTTTGTGAAACTAAATCCAAACAATATAGTGATATCTCTGACAGCGGATATTTTGCAACGGTTTCGGGGTGACCGCGGTTAAATCGCGACGAGTTTGCTGTAAATCATGAATGTGCGCACCAACGGGAATGCTCTGATTGGCTGGAAGCAACCTGAACCGAAAGTTGGGGCTGTCATTTTATCGATCAGGAAAGGATCCCGTGGCTGAAACTTTGTGTCAAAGTTAAGATAAGGGATCGGAGTGGAGATACTCTGACCCTATGTTTGAGAAATGGAGGTATTAGGTACAAGTTATGTGTCCAAAATTGTTTTTTTTATATCGTATGTGATATTTGCTATGATGCCAGCGCAGTCCCATATGTACCATTACAGGAACATTGCGAATATTGGGGCAACACCATGAATATTGCTGGAAATATAAAACAAAAAAAATATTTGTACACACTCGCAGGTCACTGTCACAGACTCATGTACGCATTCCTAAATTCACTCAGGCACTCATACACCCATTCACATACCTACTCACACACTTATACATTCTGTCACATACCCATTCAGATACTCATGCACCCATTCACATACTCATTCAGGTACTCATGCACCCACGTACAGACTCACGTGGAAAGTGACGTACCCATGTACAGACCCACTCAGTGACCCACGCACCTACTGAGAGATCCACTCATAGACTCATGCGCAGTATCATATCCACTTAGAGACTCTTACTCCCACTCGCAGACCCACCTGGGCACTCATGCACCCACTTACAGACTCACTCGGAGAGTAATATGCCAAGATACAACGCATGCATTTACACCACATGCCATTACAACATGGTCATTACAATGGCCGGGTTGTTACGCCGCATACCATTACAACGCAAGTCATTACAAAGACTTGCTGTGGGGAGGGTGCTGGATTTTGGAATAGTAGAATTCACTATTCCAACTCCAGTCTGTGCAACAATATGTAAGGTGTTGGATTTAAAATCCAACACCTTCTTCCCCCTATAGCAAGTCATTGTAATGGCTTGCCTTGTAATGGTATGCGATGTAAGAACCTGATCGATGTGATGATTGCGTTGTAATGGCATGTGATGTATCAACATCGTTGTAAACGATGTTTACCCTCAGAGGCTCACACACCCATGTACAGACCCAAGCAGAGATTTATGCACCCACTTACAGATCCACTCACACACTCATGTATGTACTCACAGACATACTCATACACCCACTGACAGTCCCAGTGAGACACCCTCTCACAGACCCACTCAGACACACACACCCATGCAGTCACTCAAACACACACTCAGAAACTTATACACCCAGCCACTCATACCTTCAGAGATGCAAACACCCACTCACAGTTGCACTCAGAGACCCACACACAGAACCATTCAGACACTCACACTACCAGTCATAGATCCACTGAGAGACTCATGCACTTAGTCACAGACCCACTCAGACACTCAAGCACCCACTCACTCACCCACTGAGACATGCACTTAGAGACTCAGGTATCCACTCACAGATCCAGTCGGACAGTTATATAGTTACCTACAAATGCACAAAGCCACTCATGCACCTCCTCATAGATTGACTGGGAGAGTCAAGCAACGATTCACAGACCCATTGAGACACACATGCATCCACTCATAGATATTAAGGGTGCTATACATGCTATATAGTTATACGTTTTGAAGGTGGTGGGGGCTGAAATTCACTTAAGAAAACCAGAGGTTAAAGGCACGTTATAGTTAGGAATTAGAATATAAAAAACCTTATAAATTCCCTGAAAAAAACAAAGGTTAAAGGGACATTATAGTTAGACTGACATTTCACTCATACCAAACCAGAGAAATTCAGCAGTTATAGTTACATGAGCTAACTAGAACTCACGCCCCCCCCCCCCCCAGGCAATGATTATGACTTCACATATTACATCACTCATGACATGGTCAGAGACATCACTGATGACATCTCAAATGAGATTAGAACGTAAGCACACCCAAAGGAGCGAAAATGTACTTTCTCCCAGAAAAACAAAAACTTAAGGATGGACAGTGTGAAAACTGGGCCCTGCAGATTCTCAATTCGGTATGTGTACAAAGAACCATGGGTCTTATTTAGTATGTGGGAAAACCCATATAGAGTTTGGGAAGTCCTTCAATCAAAATTTTGTTCCACAACCCAGAAATCTGTTTTGACTTGGATTGTGTCGAAAGGCCGGATTTAGATCTTGGCGGGAAAACCGCAGTCCATCCGCAGCCGTTGCAGTTGTTTTTAGTACTTCATCAAGCCATGGCTGGCGGTGTTCTGGAAGCAGAGTGCTGATGTAGCGAGGCCATGGTGGTGTGGGGAGAGGTAAGTACTGCTCATCGTTATCCAGCTCCACATATATGTTGTGAATGTGTCATAATGTATGTGCAGGTAATGTGTATTGCCCTTTTTTACACATAGAATTGCACTCCAACACCATATATACACAATTGAATGTATACCCACATGCACCACAAGAACCACGCCCACAAGCACCCCAACAACAATATTGATATTTTTCAAGTGTCAATAGGTTGCTCGTTATCGGTGACACAATCTTTGCTGGACTCTGCTGCATTCATGGCTTTCAGTTCCATCCTCCGCTGGTTCCACTCACGACCCAAATAGGGTCTTTCACTGTTCCAAGTCTAGCTTTACCTCTGTCAGTGCAAGGTTTGCTACTGGCAGATTCTCCTTAGCAGCCAGGGTTTTAGCTGCCTTATTGTCTTTAGCTGCCAGACTGTTGCATGTCCAAAATAAAGCATATGGGGTGCCTCTTTCTCCCCAGAAGACAGAGCAGCTTTGGAGTTTTTCTCTTCAAGGACAAAGATTGCCTTTTTTCTTCAAGTGCAAGAGCAGCAAATTTCAATTTCTGATCTCTCTCAGCCTTGTTGTCCTCATATTCTGACTCGATATAGTCCAACTCTCATGGTGACAAACTATGAGAGGAAGCACCACCCAAACCGTGGAAAACAAAGGCAAAGAAGCTCAACGAGGCAGCCCATCTTTTTGCACTGCTGCCTCTTCAATGCCCTCATATTCTCTTTTCCGCAGAGGTGATCTGCACTTGTCTGGCTACTTGCTAAGGCTTTCCTATATTCAACCTTCTTGGCATTGTAGCACAAATTAAGGTCCCATTACCCTGCCCGTGGTCTTCATATCCTCCATGATAAGGCCATTCAGGGCAGACAAAGTCACCTCTGTGCTCCCAAAAATCAAGGTGCAAACATTTTACAAAAAATGAAAAAGTAAAAAATATTACTTAATCGGAAATGAGCAAAAATGCTTCTTGCCAATTAATCTAAATCTGGAAAGGGATGCTCAACTATTAAAGCTGAATGGCAACTGGTAGACAATATTATGTCCTACCACTGACACCAATGCCAGTAATTAGGTTACTGATTTGGGAGGAATTTACCCCTCACGATTTAGCAAAATCTGGTTAAGTTACAACACAGAATTTCTGGTAGCAATGGCACAAGCAGGAGAAAATCCCTCCAGAGAAGTATGCACGACATTCAAACTGTAGGCAACATTAAAGCCAATAACACAAAACAATAACATTTCCAAATCAATTTAAAAAATGAAGAAAAAATGAATGGGCAAAAATAAACCAAAAGGATTAAAATTGTATAAGGGAAACTTGAGATATCAATTTTTAAAGCAAACCTTTAAGACAAAAAGTGCCAAGAAAACTCTAAATCATGGCCTGGACCGCGGGTAAACCAAATAGATCTCTTTATTTAAAGTTTTTACCTTAGGACCTAAAAGATTTTTAGTTCTCAAAGTCCTCCAGCATGGTACGATAGGATGCTGATAAGATTGTTGTCAACCTTTTGGCACCAAAAGCTACAAGTAGGACACAGCAGGATTTCACAGCTACTTAGGTCACTTTGCTTATGGATTAAGTTTGGCTTTTCAGATCCATACATGATTTTACCTTCAGACTTAGTCACTTTTTGTTCTCCAGTGGAGCAAGGAAGGAAGCTGTGGGTGGGTAAGGATCCATGAGACCAGATATCTTTACAGCAAGGCAAGGACCCACTGAAGAATTTATCTTTGTGGCAAAAATTCCAGAGCAGTACAAACTCGTATATTTGACCTGCCACTAGTATGCCGCCACTCCTTTGGAGGCCTGAGTATCTTGTTCTGTTCCTCTGGAGAAGGAAGACATTACTATGGATCTTATTCAGGATTTGGCAGAGTGGAAGAGACATTGTAAACTAGAGTTTCTCCTGTCCTGCAAAAAAACGGGGTTTCTATGGCCGATTTAGAATTGGGACAACCAATGAATTGCCATTAAGGGGACCCTTCGCTGGCAGTAACCCTTGACTCAGTGGTCTGCCTGCTACCGGACTGCTGGGTCACAATGAAGTCATACTGAAGTATTTAAACAAAACAATTATCATTAATTTTCTCTGTCAATGTAAGCAATGTGAAGCATGGCAGAGCACAGCTTTATAGTTATATAAAACATCATATTGCCTTAGCATCTAAGTACTATCTCATTACAGGAATGTGGTTTTGGCCCATCTGTGCCGAAGATGGCAGGGCAAACTAGTTACAAGCACAACAGTAAACTATTGTTAATGAATACAGCCCAAAGAGCTAGCGGCAGGGCCTTGGAAAAAGCAATATCACTGTGTATGTGATGGAACTTTTTCTTTGAGATCACCAAGAACGTTGTTAAAGGAAATAAATACACATTAATCTGTTTGACTGTGTGCTGCAGAACTAATGAACATTGGTTGCTAAAGACTGAGTTTCTGGTTGGCAGGAGTATGCACCCTTCCCCAGCAGGAAAAACAATCTTAGTCAGGGTAAGTCAGATACACAGTGAAAACACCACAAAAAGACTCCACATCAGTTTATAAAAATGGCTTATAGTCTTAAAAACAAAACATGGACAAAATGACAACAATCCAATAAGTATAACTGGAGTTATGTATTTTTTAAGATCAAATGAAAATATAGTGCTTAAAAGCTTAAAGCACCAACTCAGGATATCTAGTCACGCTTGACTGGGGTAAATCCAAAGGTTCAGGGATACGCTGAAAAGTACCTTGTTGCATCATTAACAGAGCAGAGATGCGAGCAGCAAAAGGGGTGATACGTCATCATCGAGTTTCCAGCTGAAGGCGATGCACCATGTCCAAGCTACACAAAGTCGGGGATGTGTGGAAAAAGCAGATGAAGTGTTGCACTGACAGCGATGCAATGTCCTTGTTTCTCACAGCGGCTGCGGTGCATTATTGTCAAAAGAGATGCATGGGTTCTGAGCAGTGCAACAACGGCAGTTGCAGCACTTTATACCCTCTACCAGGAGTGGATTGGCATCACTTGGCAGGGCAAGACTTGCAGCAAACAAAGTCCTGGTGCTGTAGCAGGTGAAAAGAAGAAGTCTTTAATGTCCCTGAGACTTTAGAACAGGGGGCAACCGAACATGCCCTTGGAGTCACACTGGGTTCAAGTGAGATGGGACCAGTCCTACCTCAGCAGAGCACAAGGCAGCAGGCAGCAGGGCAGCACTGCAGGGCAGAAAAGCAGTTCTTCAAGAGTAGCATTTCAGCAGAGTGGCACTCCTTGTAGCAGCACAGCAGTCCTTTCTTGAGACAGAGTTCTTCACGGGTCCAGTAGTGTCTGATTTGGCAGGGTCAGAGACCCAGTACTTATTCCCAGAAGTGCCTTTGAAGTGGAGGTGAAATCAAAGAGAGGCTATGACATGCACAGAGGTCCTTCCTTCCCAACCCTGGCTCCGGACTCACTACAGGGGGGCATGCAACCCTTTGTGTGGGGACAGAGCACTGCCCATTCAGATGTGTCAGCTTCTCCTTCCCATTATGGCCAGATTGACCCATCAGGATGCAGATAGCCACTCAGTGACACATACCCCTCCGGTGTTTGTGGCTTTCTAGAGGGAATGTATATAGCCCTGCTGTCATCTACCCCAGACGTGTATTGGAGACAGGCTGCAGGGACACAGAGCTTTACGAGCAGGGAAATGCCATCTTTCTAAAAGTGGCACTTATAAATTAGTAAAGTTAAATCCAACGTTGCCAGCAAAGTAGATTTATCATTACTATTCCAATTATATTAAACATGACAAAGCTACTACTTCTCAATCGGAAATTACAGCTTAAAAGTATAATAAGGAATTCCCGATCTTAACCTATTAGGGGAGTAGGCCTCACAGTAGTGAAAAACAAATGTAGATGTTTTTCACTACCAGAACACGTACATGTCCTACCTTTAACTTACAGAGACCACTTCCCTATGGGATACCTGGGACATACCTTAGGGGTGACTATATGTAATAAAAGGAGAGTTTAAGGCTTGGCAAAAGGTTTTAAATGCAAGTCAACATAGCAGTGTAAACTGCACACACCAGCTCTGCAGTGGCAGACCTCAGGTATGTTTAAACTACTACTTGTATGAGTGGCACATTCAGTGCTGCAGGCCCACCAGTATCATTTAATTTACAGGGCCTGGGCACCGGTAGTGCACTCTACTAGGGACTTACAAATAAATTAAATATACCAATTGTGGATAACTCAATGAAACCATATTTAGTGGTTGCGCATGTGCACTGTAGCACTGGTTAGTAGGGGTAAAGTGCTCAGAGTCATATGGCCAACAAAAAAGAATACAGTAACAAGAGGAGGTAAGCAGGCAGAAACTTTAGGGAAAACCACCCTAAGGCTGATAGGTTTAACCAGATCATTCAGGAGGAGACATCTATTTCGAGCAAAATGGCGTTTAGGCCTAGTTAACATAAACCAGAAAAACACACTTCTATAAATAATAGTAAGTTTGTTGTTTCAAATGCAATATAACCATATCAATGCGTACATGTACATTCAAGATTAAATCCATGTTCTGCACATTGTAAATAATGTACAAAAATATAAATTGCACAAAAGCTTCCAGACAAGATCTCTAAATATAGCGATGGTCCTCCTCCAAAGGGGCAGAGAGCATGAACGCCACCCGCAGAACAGCGGGATGCCTAGCAAAACTAAATAAGATCACAAGTCTAAAATTCCTGTACTGCTGGGAACAATTAGGCATGGGCGAAATTTAAATTACACCAGTGTATCTCGCACAATTTGGGGAATTTCTCCTTATGTTTGTTGAAATTCTGCCAATAAACCACTTAACGTAATTATGAGCCATTAATGCTAAAAGTTTAGCATGATCGACTGTTGTTAGTGGTGCTTCTGTTTTTATGCACTATATTTTTAGCACAAAAAGCATCCTTGTGTCAAAAATTGATGCAAGGATGCATTTCACACTAAAATATAGTGCTAAATGCCTGATTTGCATTTCCCGTAATTATGCTTAATTTCACATAATTTTATTAAAAATTCATATTATTAGCCAATTGCACAAATTTAGCACACCTCTTGAAAAAATCTTCCTGGTCACTCTTACAGCTCCCAGGTTGTAAAGGCAGGTATTAGGCAAAAAGTCTCTCGCCAAACAAGGCTATTAAAGTTTCTAGTCCACAGCTGGCCCTTCTTTAAGTCAGGAAGCCCATCTACCACTCGTGTCCCTGTAGTAGCCACAGAAGCCCAACTCTTTAGGGACAGTTCCAATTATTCGGTTCCAACAGGATTCAGCAATTCTTACAGCTTCTTTTTACAACAATGAAGCAGATTCTTCTTCTCTTCTGATGTTACGTTCTGGGTCCAGGAATGTTCTGAGGAAGTGGTGGAGAGTGCCAATCTTCTCCTCTGCACTAGCTGCTGACTGAAGAATTATCTACCCCAAATCCTGGCAACTTCCTTACAAAAATTCAACCTCCAGCACTTCCCTTTTCAGTTTACTACAAACCTTCCATGAATCCTTTTAATAAGCATTTACAATGCACTAGGTCTCGCATTATTAAAGTTTGAGCTATTGGCATTGCTAAATAATGCAACACCAATAGCTCAAACTTTAGTAATGCGAGACCTATTGCATTGCAAATGCTTGTTCCTCTTCTGAGGTCAAGTGTTGACACACACAACCACACCTCCCGATGTCCAGTGTACGTTCTGCTGAAGTCGCTGCCTTCAAGGCCCAGAGACAAGAAATGGCAAAAGCGGGGCTAGTACGTACCAAACGGTGAGTCAGTGGTAGAATGTTACAGTGGTGTAATAAAGAGGGGGCCGAGCTCCAGGGGGGCCCTCAGCACAGAACCTTGGCCTGAGAGCTACTGAGTGAGTCCAGAGGAAAGCCCTCTATGTACTTTTCAGGGGTGGGGGGGGGGGGCCCTCAAGTTTCATTACACCATTAGGTAGAAAATGCGGACACCCCTGGGAACATCAAATAGACTACCTTCCTTGGGCAATCGAAGTAAACTGGTAGTTAGAGTTTGTGACTGTAAACTCAGGGAGTTTAAATTTCTGAAGAAACAGTGGCATCCTCAGTAGTGCTCTGCTCTACCACAGTTTGTGACAGATGAACCCAGGCAGTGTAACTTCCTCTAAAGGCATCTACGCAATGTTCAGGAGAAAAGTGTACACTTTGGGGGGTCCTCTATTAGAGGTATTGAGGTAAAAAACGTGCTGCGCTGCGTCCAAAGGGAAGGCAGCCAATGTCAGGACAGGCCAGTTAAAAATTCAGAATAGGGCCAGGATAAACTCACAACCTGGAATTAAAATGGCTGAGCTAGTGACACATTTCCCCACGGTTTGATTAAACAAATTGCTGCGTGATTTCTAATAAAACGTTACTATGGTACAGCCTGTAGCTGGATGCGAGATTGAAAATGGATACTCAAGAGCAAACTGTGTTTTCGCAACGAAAAGCTGAGGCAGGCAGTGACTGTGGGGAGTGAGACATAAAAAGAACGAGGGGGTTGGCAGTCTGGAGAGAGACACAGAGATTGAGACCATGAAATGTAGAAAAGCCAAGGAGAAAATAAATTGATATAGGCGGGCAGAGAAGCAATGCAGGGTTGAAACGGGGAGAAAGGCAGATGACAAGGCATTGAGAGATTAGGCAAAAGAGGAGATCAGAGAAGGAAAAGAAAGTGACAACATTATGGAGCAGGGGTGGTGGAGAAACAGAGGTGGACAGGCAAGAGCATGATCGAGAAAAGAGAATGGTAGAGAAGTGGGGATAGCATCAGGGAGATATATATATATAATGTGATCAAGGCTGTGGCGACGCAGCCGAAACCCGTCATGTTGACTATGGAGAAATAAAGCACTAAGAAGATTACCTCACACGTTTGTGGTCTGTACCTGATTTGTCTACTATAGGATATAGTAGCGCAGGACTGTTTGTGATATATATATATATATATATATATATATATATATATATATATATATATATATATATGAGAGAGAGAGAGAGAGAGAACAGAAGAAAACAGGAAGAAAGAAAGAAGGGATGACAGCAAACAAAGACACAGAAGTGAAGATAGGGGAGGAGAAAAGGAGATAATGAATGAGAGAGTGTGGAAGAGATGGACAGAAGAGAGGCGAGGTGAAAAGGGCGGGATAGAAAAGAAAAAAGAGAGAAAGTGGTTGAAAAGGGAGAAGAGAGAAATAGTAGAAGAGGTAGCCACGGAGAGCACTTCTGCAGTCTTGAATAGTTCAGCTGTAAACTGCGACTACTCAGCTACCCATACTTTGCTTCGAAGTGCATCGGGAGAGAGAATTGTTCTGTAGGTTCACGAAAGAAAAATTAAGTTCTGTATCCATGACTGCCAAGTCCCATCCTGCAGAAGTGGAGTATCCATAATCTCCCGAGTGACTGATGGCCTGGACCGACATTTGGTGGCGAGCTTTCCTGCGTCATACCACCGTCTTGTCTCCCAAGGGACATGCATGTAGGCCTTTTCATGGGTGGGGAGGATAGGAGTCTTCAGAAACACGTCAACCTCTTGCTTTGGGATTGTCTTCCCTTACGCTGCCGACTCATGACCTCGCTAATTCCACCCTGCTTTCAAAAGCACTTTCCACTCTGTCAGCAGCGCCACTCCCCTAACCACAGCGCGTGGCCCGGACACAGCAGGCCGCAGCACCCAGGTCACTCCTCCCTTACTGGCACCTGTGCATTATGTGGCTGACTGTGCATCTAAACAGCCTGTTATCCAATGCATACACCGAGGTATGTCAACGTCAAAATCAACCAGTGAAAGACAACAAAAGCCTGGAAATGGCAGAGAAGCTAAGCGAGGAGGGAAAGAGGCAAGAAGTGAATGGAGATAGGGCGAGAATATGGGATTAGCAAATGCATGAAGAGACAAGGCCTGGGAAGTGAATGAAGATCAGGGAATGTAGGTAATATAAGATAAGGAACGCCCAGATTAATAGTGTTAACCCGTTGACCGCGGCCGGAATTCCGCCGCGGTGCGGCTGATTTATGACTGGGCGCGGTCAGGACGGCCCCTGGCCGTCCTACGCACACGCCCACTGTGACATCAGACGGCCGGGGGCCTTCCGACGCACGGAAAGGGTTAAAGAAGACAAAGGAAAGAAATGCAAACTAAGGAATAAAGGAAAGGAATGGCCTAAAAACAGTGGCAAGGGGAGTGTGTGAAAAAAGTAAGTGGTGGAAAACCAATCAAATTAACATGAAAGAAATAGAAGATGAGAAAGAGATTGAAAGAAACTCGCAGTTAGAGACCAGAAAGAAGAAAATGTAAAAGAAGAAAACAGATATTACGAATGACAACGTAAAATAGTGGATGATGGAAAAAAGGTTAGCATACTGATAAAAGTAAGAAGTAAAAAACATACGTTGGGGGTGGAAAGAAAGAAAACTCGAGGGCACGAAGGAAAAGGAATGACTAAAAAGTTTAAACTGTGAGGGATGTGCTTGGCATTGCTCGGCATTGCTGTGGCGGGGGGGGCGAGGGAGCGGCAGCCTTTGAAGTCTGATACCGAGGCACAGACAAATGGTGGTGCGCGGAGGGAAAGAGGCGAGAAGTGAATGGAGATAGGGCGAGAATATGGGATTAGCAACTGCATGAAGAGACAAGGCCTGGGAAGTGAATGAAGATGAGGGCATGTAGGTAATATAAGATAAGGAATGCCCAGATTAATAGTGCTAAAGAAGACAAAGGAAAGAAATGCAAACTAAGGAGTAAAAGAAAGGAATGACCTAAAAACAGTGGCAAGGGGAGTGTGTGAAAAAAGTAAGTGGTGGAAAACCAATCAAATCAACATGAAAGAAATAGAAGATGAGAAAGAGATTGAGAGAAACTCGCAGTTAGAGACCAGAAGGAATAAAATGTAAAAGAAGAAAACAGATATTACGAATGACAACGTAAAATAATCGATGATGGAAAAAAGGTTAGCATACTAATAAAAGTAAGAAGTAAAAAACATACGTTGGGGTGGAAAGAAAGAAAACTCGAGGGCATGAAGGAAAAGGAATGAATGAAAAGTTTAAACTGTGAGGGATGTGCTCGGCATTGCTGTGGGTGGGGGGGGCGGGGATCGGCAGGCTTTGAAGTCTGATGCTGAGGCACAGACAAATGGTGCGCGATGTGCACGCGGGGGCGGGGGAGCGGCAGCCTTTGAAGTCCGATGCCGAGGCACAGACAAATGGTGGTGTGTTATGTGGCTGGCACGCACGCGCATAGCTCACATGAACTGTATGCGATCCGCAGCCGTTTTGGTAGACTTTTCTTTTCCGCTACTGTAATCTCGCCGGAGCAATGCCCAAGCGCACTGGCTCAGGCGAGACCTAAAAAGGGCCCTGCTTTTTCTCCAGCTACAAGAGCCTCCTTCCTCCTTCTAACCACTCCTCTGTGGAGATTAAGGCCCAGACGTATATATTGGCAGAGAGGGCATTCCATTGTAACAGTAACGGAGTTCCCTACCTGCCAATATAGTGGTACTTAAGTTTCGCCATGGTCGAGACTACTCTGTCTACAAGTCGGCCCACCCAAATTAGATTGGCATACATGTAGAATTTATTATTGTTTCTTACTGATGAACAGTAAAATCATTAGAATGCTCCCCCCTGTCATGGAAGAAGACTCCTATGGTGAAGGGAGCATGTATATTTTTATTTCAGATAAAAAATCCTTTTTTGGGATTTAAAAAAATATATACAACTGCTGATGCAGTGCCATAGCAGAGAGTAAAATGCAGTGACAGGAAATGCAGTTGCGGTTGTTCCTGGCAATGCTTTTATAAATGACTGCCTGCCTATCAATAATTTATAAATCTGGTGGGCAGTCCGACTACCAGGGTAATGGAGTAATTTACTCTGTTGCTCATGGAGGACCCATGCGCCATCTGCCAGGATTTAAATCAGGCCCAATTTCCCTCACTGTGTGGGTGCTGAAAAAGGTTTCCACTCTTGCTGGAAGCACAGACAGAAAGTCTATGGTGGCTCTTGGCAGGAATGATTTTGATTCCTGAGATCCCCATTTGGGATCTCCACTTTAACAATTTAATGTTACAGTCTATCTGCCGCCCCAACACTTCTTCCATAAGGCTCGCTGCCGCCTCCCAATATCTCTGGATAGTCATGCATTCCCAGGGTGTATGAACAAAGGTTCCCTACTGCCCACACCGCCTTACACAGTAGCCTTCAGAGCCAAATCCCATACGAATCAACACTGACCCAGACAGGTAGGATCTTTGGAAAATTTTCAAATGCACCAGACGCAGCCTGGAAGATATAGCTACCTCTAGGGGGGAGGCCACCGCTGCCAACCATTCGTCATCATCTAATCCCGCTACATTGTGGTCCCACTTAACCCTAAGGTGAGTCATGGGATCTGCCATGTTGTTAACCAGTTTTTTGTAAATTAGTGATATGGCCTTCTCTGGCAAGTCGCCATCTAATACTTTATCCTCAAGCAGGGAGGACTCGGGAAGTTCACTACCAATTTTCAAGAAGTCTTTATTCGATTAGTTCATCATAAAAGACATAAAATACAATATAAACATACATGTGAAATTAAACGAGTATTAAATCATTTATAACTAATCAGCTTCTTGTACAGATAAATAAACAACTTTATAGTGGGACTTGAATACAGCCATAAATCAATTTAAAACAGATATATAAATCATTTAAAATTAATCAATTTCTTAAACAAATATGCTAGGTTTTACATGGAAACTCTAATGCAACCGAAGGACAGGCGATTGACAAAAACTAGGCTGTCACCAATTGAGTACTTTTATTATACCTACTTCTAAGCACCCAGGCCCAGCCTAGAAATTTAGCAACCCCGACAACAATAAGGGAATCCAGATTAGTTCTTAACAATCTAGTGGCTTCCACAGCCATTCGGGTACCTAAATTTCTACAGACCGGTCCGAGCCATTTAGCTCTGGGGGCAGAATATAGCGGGCATACATACAAAAAGTGGTTCAGGCTCTCCCCAGTACCATGACACTTGGGACAGAACCCCGTCCTTTCTGTTCCCCACTTTTTAGTAAACTCCCCAATGGGGAGCGAACCGCATCTAAATTGAAAAAATAATTTGCGGTCCAGGGGTTTGGTTATAGTGTCCCAATACCCTTCAAGCTTGGGCGCATCTTTATGTACAATAAACCGACCAGTAAGGCTGCTGGGGCTCGACTTCAGGTACATATTAAGAGTCACCCAATCCCAGTAACATTTTTTAAGAGCCCTTTTGGAGGGAAAAGTGGCTGACTCAGGCGATGACCACAAGGAGCCAAGACCCAAAGCTAATAAAATAGCCTTAAGGTCTCTGAACCAACCAATATTCATGGCACCAGGACTATTTTTAACCTCCAAACATGCTGCAGCATAATAATGGAGTTCCGGTGTTGTCCACATACGACGCCAAAAAGATAATGGACGTAGTCTTGCTTGGTCCACCACCGACTGGCACCCGAGATCATAAAGGAGAGGGGTTAAAGGGGTCGACTGTGGCAAACCTATACTTAACCTTAAAAATTTATTTTGGGCATGTATTAAAGGGTTCAGATTGCTGCCACCCCATAGTTCCGCACCATAGAGGACCGCTGATAGTACCTTCCCACCATAGATCTTTATAAGCGGGGACATTGGCCTCGTAAATGACCCTTTCTGCTCCTTAATCAATGCCCCACCCAGCTGTTGATGTTTCAAAGCCATGAGTTCAATCTGATGGGACCAGCTCAACGTGTCGCTGAAGGTAACTCCCAGGTAGGTAAAATGCTTAGTTTGTTCGAGGGGGATATCCCCCATGGAGACCCTGGCGTTTATTTGCTTGTGCCCCCTCAAAACCATAAATTTGGTTTTGGACATGTTCACCTCCAGCTCATGTTCGCTGCAGAAACTCTCGAATCAATGCCTTTTGCAGACCTTGTCTGGTACGAGAAAGCAAGAGAGTGTCGTCGGCGAACATGAGCAGGGGCATTCGCAAGCCCGCCAGGCTCGGAGCATCCGTGGAGAAGTTATCAAAGTATTTGGTAACCCCATTGATATATAGGGAAAACAAGGTGGGGGCCATAACACAGCCCTGCCTGACTCCCTTATCCACTGGAAAATTTTCCGTCACCTCTCCCGGTTTGCCCCAGCGTACATACGCAAAGGTCTGGGCATGGAGATTCACTATAAGGCGAACCAATATAGGGGGCATACCCATATCCAATAAGGAGTTCCATAGACCTGCCCTCGGGACCAGGTCAAATGCTGACCTAAGATCCACGAAGGCCGCGTACAGGTTGCCTTTTCCCAAGGTAACAGTCTTCCAATGCAGAAGCATGAAACGGAATGCCTGATCCAGGGTGCTCACATGGGATCGAAACCCTGCTTGAAGAGGGGTGAGGATGTCATGCTCCTCTATCCAAGCCTGGATCCTAGTGAGCAGAAGACGGGTAATAATCTTCTGAACCGCGTCTATTAAGCTGATCGGCCGATAGTTGGATGGAACCGACCGATCGCCTTTCTTGAAGATCGGCAATATTTCGGCACCAGCCCAGGAATCGGGTACTCTGGCATCCGCTGCCAATGCATTAACCAAACGCACCAGATATGGAACCCAAAGGTCATGGTCCTCCAAAAAAATATCCGCAGGGATACCGTCAGGACCAGGCGCTTTGCCCCTGGGGATAGCTCTCAGAACTGCTTCAACTTCCTTGGCCGTAAACACAAGAGTGTCAAAGGATAGAGGCCATCTAATGGAAACATACGCTGTGTTACAACATCTAAATTGTTCCACAAAATGGGACACCCATTTTTGTGGTTCAACAGAAGCTGGGCTTGGGCGATTGTCCTGTGAGTTACCCCACCTAAGAAGGTGCCAGAACTGCTGGAGATTCCTACTCCCACAGGCCTCAGTTAGCGAAGTCCAACGCTCGTTGTCCCAATCAGCTTTGGCAAGGCGTTTAGCTTCATTGAAGGCTTTCCTACTTACTTTAATTCGGGCAGGGTTCTTTGATTTTAGAGCCTTGAACAAATCTGCGTGAGACTTCTTACAGGCTTCATTAAACCAATTTAGTGGTTTCTTACCCTTCCCTCTCCCTTTATTTGCAACATATTTGACAAAAAAGGATTTTAGGGACAAAAATAAGCTGGCATGAATAACTGCAATATCTAAATTCTGTACACCACAGTTTGCCGTTTCTGCCAGGGAGTTTGAGACCAGAGCTCTAATCTTTACACGTGCTTCCACGTCAACCGAAACCTTTGGCCATCGTACCCTCCTCATATCATTTGAGAGTACAACCGCCTCCTGAACAGGGTTAGGGTGTCGTACATTCAGCCCGAGGAAACTAACGTCCTTTAGCTCTGCCACCAAGGGGTCATGGTCACTTTCTTGGCGCGGATTTACAGACATATCCAGAACCACCGGCCACATTGATATGTCAACTAAGATGTAGTCAATACGACTACTGTGTCTACCATTAAAAAAGGTATAGTTACCCATCCTATCCGAACTAGTCCGACCATTGAGTGCACGAAGCCCCCAATTCAAACATAGACCTTTAATATATACCGCAGCTTGGGACCATTTGGTAATCGGGGGTAATTCCAGTTGTGGGATTCCCCAGATCTCGTCCTCTGCATTTGTTAACAGACCATCATCATAACTCAATGGTTCAAAACAGGTATTAAGGTCACCCATAAGCACTACATGACCAGAGTTTACATTGGAACTTAAAAACTCATCTAAGCAAGCAAGGGTGTCTACGACTCTGCCACCCGTCATACCCCTAGCATAAACATTGATCAACAGTATATCCAACCCACGGGCTGTTCGGATGCTAACTATCAATAAGTCTAAACAATCAATAAAAATTTCATTGACAGTTACACCTGCAGCTTGACGAACCCAAGTTGTTAGGCCACCCATAGCCCGACCTCTTAGGCCTTTAGTCGCAGGTTTATAGAAATTCAAAAAACCAGGGAGATACACTGGAGAAATTGCCCAGGTTTCCTGAAAACACCAAATATCTCCTAGCGAGATAAACTCTACCCAGTCAGGAATACATGTACGAGGTTCTAACCCTGCAATATTCCAACATCCCATAACAGTTCCCTTGTTATACTTTTGTTCACATCGGTTGGTATTTTCAGACACGTTAGAAGCATTAGACAGTGGTGAAGTTTCTTCGTGCCCAAGTGCCACAAGACTTGTACCCAACATCATCAACCCAGCAGACCCAACTTGAGGACATGGGGGTTGATTTGCACCAACTATGATAACATTCGTTGGTGACAAAGGGGTCGGTGACAAATCCAGTGTGCCCGTCTCCAATTGGTTACTCAGACTCCCCTTCGTAAGGTTACATGGATGGGCAGCAGAACTTCCAGAGTTGTTAGAAGGGATAAGGGGAGCCGCCCCCCCTCCCAAATAAACCTGATGAATTACATCATCCCCTGTCAACCATACTGGTCAATCATTTGATGCTAACCCTGATAGGGGATCATAAAGGTTCCTCAGCGGTATATTCCAATGATCTTTTGGGTTAAAACTAGTTAGATTTGGATAAACTGGGTAGTAGTTAGGTGGTTGTTGGACCTGCGGAAACACGTGATTGAATGGAACTGTGGGGTACAGAGGATTATTAGTGACAAAGTTATTTGTTAACACTGATGGGCCGGGGGGTTGAAGTTTAATTTTAGCCCAACCCGGTGTTTGCGGGGGACAGTTGTAAGTAGATTGGGTGTAGGAACGATACCGTTCCTCAGGGTTAATTTGTGGTCCATGATAGCTGGATGTAAAATTGGACCATTTGAGGAGGCTTTTGGTATTTGAGACATGGGGTCGATCAGTTGGATTAATCAGGGTCTCAGGATAAAAGTAACTAAGATTCCTAGTAGAAACCCCTCCCTCATGTTTCCCTACAAACCAATCAGAGATGTAAGATACTACTCTATTGTCCCTAAAGTTGATAATAACTATATCACCCTCTATATCCTTTGGGCGAACCCCCACCCATTGACATCTTCTGCCCGAGACTATGTCCCCATTAAGATGTGCTGGAAGGGGTCTATTAGTTTTTAGCCAAAAGATGACTTTATTTTTTAAGCTATCAATGTTTTCCCGATCCCCTTCCGAGACAGGTGGCACCCCCGTCATTACGATAACAAAGTTTATAGAATCCGGCGGTAAATCCACATTATGCCTCTTAAATGGGGGTTTGTGGGGATTACCAATAGTGGGAGCCAGTGTGCCCTCCCCTTTCTTTGTCTGTTTCACAGTTCCCTGTGGCGGGAGTTTACTAACAACTGCCCTGGGGTTCGCTTTGGCCGAGCTGGCTAGTCTTGGAGTTTTAACAGCCACAGCCGACACTTTAGTTGGAATAGTGGCTGCATTAGTTGCACTATTTGGGGGTTTGCTGGTATTAGTATTTGTAGTACCTGTCACGGGTTTAGCAGTATGGGAGTTGATGGAAGCACCCTTGCCCTTAACAGAGGTAGAAGGCTGTATTAACTCAGGGGACACCAATAGACAATCCAATTTTTCACTCACAACCCTAACCCGCTCTAACAAAGGTAACATGTAGGACTTAATGAGCTTCTCTATGAAGACACGAGACGCCTCACTGAGTCCTTCAAGAGCTAGGTCCGGAATAGGCAAGGTTTGTACTTCTGGTGTCAGTAACTCTGTATGATGAGGGATTAGTTGTTCTGGGATAACAGTTGGTGGGGGAGTTATTACAGTTCGGCGATTTTGGCCTTTCCTTTTTACCCCACCCTTTCTCCTTCTTTTCCTCGGAGGAGAACATACCACCCTCTTATCATCATCAGGCCCAATAGCGGCATCGCCCACACCCTTCAATGATAAGTTCACACTGGATTCAATACAGACCAGTGGTGGGTTGGGGAACGTGGAACAGGACCCCTGATCCCTAGGTTGGCTATCTAGAATATTTACATCCACAAAACTCGAGTGATCAATAGGAATACAGGCTAGCTGATCACCACAAGTTGCACTGTCACATGGCGGCGAAATAGTAGGAAACCTAAATATGTTAGGGGTTTGATTAATATCTATACCATCATCCTCAATCGAGCTCAGCCCTCGGACATCCGTGGCCTGAGTAAGATTTGAGTCTGATGGAAGGGGCAATTGGCTTCTCTTCAATTGCTCAATTGAGCGTCGTCGTACCGCTCTTCTTTCGGCAAGGAGAAGATCCCTATCCACATCCTTGGTTGTTTTTTTAAAGAATTTGTCAAGAGGGCCAAGTGGAAAACTACCCACACCAGGAGGGGCTGAATGACTCATATCAAACAGTGGAATAAACGGGAGTAGAGGAGGAATACAATAACTACCCCTTTTTGATACTTTGGAACAGATCTAGCAGCGGCAAGGCGGTGGGCAACTATACAAATAAATATTTAAAATGACATACACTTTTAAATACAAATGACAATCCCGTGGCCCAGCCCGGCCTCCAGCGGCCCCGGACGGCCACAGACGGTCCCGCCCTTGTCCCGGGCTTCTCCCGCGCGCTCTCCCGCGCTGCGGAAGTACTAATGACTATTATAGGAATTGCACACAAGAGGTGGAAGGGGTGGGAGGGGTCGGGGAGAGCGGCCCAGGTGTTGCTGCTCCGGGCTGGCGGGCGCTCCTGGGAATTGAAGTCCCTCGGTGAGCGCACGCACTCGCTCGCAGCCCCGTCAAACACTTCCCTCAGCTGACCCTCCAAACCTTCAGGCGGCTGCAGATGACTCAACACGATGCGGGACCCGCGGAGCGGGTTCCGCGAGCAGTAGGCTGGCTGGCAGGCAGGTCAGTCCCAAACAAATGATTTACAAACAGCAAAGCGTCCCACACTCTATGCCAGGGAGTGCTGATTAAAAGTGCTCGGTGGAAGGGTGGGAGGGGTCGGGGAGAGCGGCCCAGGTGTTGCTGCTCCGGGCTGGCGGGCGCTCCTGGGAATTGAAGTCCCTCGGTGAGCGCACGCACTCACTCGCAGCCCCGTCAAACACTTCCCTCAGCTGACCCTCCAAACCTTCAGGCGGCTGCAGATGACTCAACACGATGCGGGACCCGCGGAGCGGGTTCCGCGAGCAGTAGGCTGGCTGGCAGGCAGGTCAGTCCCAAACAAATGATTTACAAACAGCAAAGCGTCCCACACTCTATGCCAGGGAGTGCTGATTAAAAGTGCTCGGTGGAAGGGTGGGAGGGGTCGGGGAGAGCGGCCCAGGTGTTGCTGCTCCGGGCTGGCGGGCGCTCCCGGGAATTGAAGTCCCTCGGTGAGCGCACGCACTCGCTCGCAGCCCCGTCAAACACTTCCCTCAGCTGACCCTCCAAACCTTCAGGCGGCTGCAGATGACTCAACACGATGCGGGACCCGCGGAGCGGGTTCCGCGAGCAGTAGGCTGGCTGGCAGGCAGGTCAGTCCCAAACAAATGATTTACAAACAGCAAAGCGTCCCCTACAAACAGCAAAGCTACCTTTAGGGAGAACCGCCAGTAGGGCATGTCTAATTTGGAGATACCTGAAATAGTCTGATTGTGCTAACTTGTATTCCTGCTGC
This sequence comes from Lissotriton helveticus, assembly GCF_964261635.1. Classification (NCBI taxonomy): domain Eukaryota; kingdom Metazoa; phylum Chordata; class Amphibia; order Caudata; family Salamandridae; genus Lissotriton; species Lissotriton helveticus. Next base: position 1,910,309,467 of record NC_136061.1, on the reverse strand, counting down.
AGCCAAGGAAAAGGGACCACCTCACCTGATTTCCACAAATCACCCACCTTGGCTATACCAAAAAGATCCCAGCGATCAAAACCCCTCAAACGAATCAATCTGCTCAATTGCTCGCTATACCAGAGTGGTGTGGCCTGTGTTAGCTTCCCCTCCCATCCCAAACTTTTGGTGCCCGCCTTCCACACCTGCACCGCATGTTCAGTTGGGCCTGTCAGGGTGGGTCCCAGCGACCATATATAAAGGGCTCCTTCAAAGCTATTTCCCGGGAGGAGCCATCTGTCCATCAGGAAGGCTGGGTCGTCCTGTGGCCTATACGTACATTGATTAATCGCCGCAAGGTGTGATGCCCAATTGTACTTCCATATCTGGAAGTCCGATGCCTCCATCGAACCAACCCACCGTAAGCTTGTGTGTCGTGATACGAGATGGCGGAGTATTATGGGGACCATAAGCAAACCTGGGAAGGGACATCATTTTAAATAGGGCAGCACGCCCCAAGAGTGATAACGGAAGCTAATTTCAATGTAGGACGTCAGCTTTAAGACGCATGACAGGTGGCAGGAGATTGCGGTCATAAAATCTGGATGGATTTTCAGAGACCCAGATCCCCAAGTATTTGAAGCCGTTAACAGCTTCCACCAATTGATATCCCCGAGGGAGCGTAGGCCTCTTTCCATATAGGGTACATAACACTGATTTGGTCCAGTTTATGGAATAGCCAGCATATCTGCCAAACACATGGAATATGTCCAGGACCACGTTGAGGGATGCAGCCGGGGACGCCAGATACAGCAAAATGTTGCCCGCATACAGCGATATACGATCTTCCCAGCAGGACGTCCACTTGAGGCCCCGTATGGCAGGGTCATTGCAGACCCACATTGCCAGAGGCTCGAGGGCCAGGGCAAAGAGAAGTGGGGACAAGGGGCATCCCTGCCTGGGGCCCCTACTAAGAGTGAAAACTGAAGATTTCCTGTTGCTAACAACTACCTGGGCGAGAGGCTGTTGGCAGAGAAGTCGAACCCAGCTCGTAAACTCTGGCCCAAAACCCAACTTATGAATGACAGCAAACATGTAGGGCCACTCAATGGTGTCAAATGCGGAAGCAGCGTCAAGGGAAACCACAATAGCGTCCTCTATTATTGTGTCAGCACGGCACAGTACTCTGTCGAGCCTACATAAGTTGAGGGAGGTGTTTCTAGCGGGCATAATTCCCGACTGGTCCGGGTGGACCAGACGGGTGATGACCCCGAGCAACCGGGAGGCAAGGATCTTTGTGAGGATTTTCGCTTCGCAGTTGAGCACTTTATGGATGACTACGATATTAGCAAGCTGCTGATCCTCGGGCAGTATCCCTGCCTTCTTACTATCCCGAAACATTTCGGTGAGATAGGGTGCTATCTTACCCGCCGTGAGCTTAAACAATTCAATGGGTAAGCCGTTGGGGCCCGATGCCTTCCCACCGCGCAGGACCTGGATGGCTTTTTCGACCTCTGTGACTGTGATGTCTAGGTCAAGGTCAGAGCGCTCCTCGTCAGTGAGCAAGGGTAAAGAGATATCCCCCAAAGGAAGCCTCCTCCTCTGTATGTGGAGTTTGAGACGTACAGAGTGACTAGTAATATCGGCCAAATGTGTCTGCTGTGTCCTGGGGGGCAGTGAGGCGGGAGTGAGAGTTTGACTCTATTTCGACCACAACCCAACGGGCCTGATCTCTCCGGTCTAGCCAGGCTAACAGTTTACCAAGCCTTGTCGCCGACATCATAGATTCTGCTGAGTGTGGCTCTATGGTGCGACTTGGCAGCCTCAGTTGCCAAGTCGGTATATTCCTTGACTTTAATGCGCAATCTCTGCCGTACCTCAGCCGAGTTGTCAAGTCAACGGCTCTCCTCTAAATCTAAATCTAGGATCTCTCCTTCTAAGCGAGTCATATCTGCACCCTTCTCCTTTCGCTGTCCCAAGATCTGGGCCAGAGCCACCCCCCGTATGACAGTCTTGTAGGCTTCCCATAGTGTTGTCGCCGAGTCTACCATCCCGTCGTTCTCCTGGAAATACAGGTCTGTCTCACTTACAATCCTATCTCTGATGGGGAAGGGGGGGGGGGGGGGGGGCGTAAGATACCAGGAGTTGATTAGGGCTACCAGGCCAACTGTGTGCTCCCCCACCTCCAGGCGACACAGGATAGGTGAATGGTCAGGGATTCCCCTGGCCAGGTGCCCTATTTTTTCTTCACACTATCAATTTGATGTGCAAGCGTCAATACATAGTCGATACAGGACATATTACGATGAGCTCCTGAGTAGAAGGTGTACTACTGTTCGGCCGGATGCAGACTCCTCCAGATGTCTACCAGAACCATTGCCCCAAGAAATCTGTGGATCGTGTTCGATGGTAGGCAAGGCCTTCTGGGGCCATCGGTGAAGAGAATCAGAGACAATGGAATTGAAATCACCCCCAATCAGTACTCTTTCAAACGGCAAGTCCAAGAGGAGGTCTCCAAGGTCTGCTAAGGCTTGGGTGTGTAATCCCGGCGGTACGTAGACAGAAAGGAGATGGAGTATGCGCCCTTCCCAGGTCCCTGAGGTGGCAACAAATCTACCCAGGGCGTTGACGCAAACAAGATCGATGGTCATGGGGAATGATTTCCGGACCATTATGCCCACTCCCCGGGAGTCAGAACTGAAAGCAGAATGCGCCACCAGTTGGAAACCCCATCGCGACATGGCCTTACAAGCATTCTCAAGCAAGTGCATCTCTTGTAAGAGGACTACATCAGGGGAGGGCCTTTTAAAAAATTGGAGCACTATACCCCGTTTGATCTTGTCTCCCAGCCCATTGACGTTCGACGACAACAGCTTGAGCCCCTGTTTAGTCGCAAGAAAAAACCCTCTGTACAAAGCACAGAGTAGGATGCATGACGGAGAAGTGCTGTGAACAGGATATCCACCCCCCAACACATGAATAACCCAACAATAGAGGAAAAAACAAACAGAAGCCCCACAAAAACCCCTTCCACCCCTCGCCCTGCCTCCCTGCATGGCGAGCAAGAAACCACCGTCCCCCCCAAACTTGCAGAGTGCCTTTGGCTCACCCTAGGAAACTTGTAGGAGCGTGTACAAACCCCACTCCCTCTAACAGCGGTTCGTAGCAAACTTATGCCCCCAGTGCTTGTCCCCAGTGAGGAGGTAGGGCCGTGAGATAATAGCAGTCAATGAGCAACCCCATCACCCCACATTGTACACATAGTTACGTCTCCGTTGTCTTCTGCATCAGCAGAGCGCGACCCCGGCAACCGACAGATTGCAGGCGCAGCACCCAGAGTACAATGATGACAAGAAGCTCACCAAGGGAGATCGCAGTTAAGAAAGTTCCAGGGTATCACCGCTCCTCCATTTGACTCTGACCCGGTGAGGCATCGGCAACAACGCTATCGGGCTTTGTGAGTCTTTGATGATCATTTGACCCTGGTGTCAACCCGTCCCTCGGTGGTCCCTGTGCACCATCCCTCAAGCCAGTCCCATATGTCCTCAGGGCTGGAAAAGAAACAGGTTTTCCCCTCCACTTCGACACGTAGCTTTGCGGGGAACAGCATTGCGTACTTGATCACTTGCTCGTGCAGAGTGTGTTTCACCTATAGACAGCTGCGGCGTTGCTTCTGCACCCATAATGTCAAGTCAGGAAAGGAAGGAAACGTGCTGTTGTCCATTGTGACTGGCGGGCTAACTCTTGCTGCGTGAAGATTAATATCTATATCTCTGAAGTTGAACACCAGCGCCAGTAGAGGACGGGGCGGAGCTCCTGGCCGCGGCCTGCCACTCGGCACTCTGTGCGCCCTTTCAATCAAAAAATAGTTGGATAATCCCTTAGGATGGAGGTGTTGTAGCACGAGATTCTCAACATAGAGATCAGCTGCCTGTCCCTTCACCCATTCAAACACACCCAAAATGCACACATTGTTGCACTGCATACGGCCCTCGTAGTCGTCGAGCTGGTGCGTTAGCAGTTCCTGGTTGACCTGCAGGTCCCCCAGCTGCCGCTTAAGCAGATCCTGGTCAGTACCTAGATCTTTGGTCATTGATTCCACCTCAGAGAGACGCTCGTTCGTCTTGCACATGTCCGCCCTAATATGGGAGACCTTCATCGTGACAGTGTCAAAGCCGCCCTCTAGGGATGTACGCACCGTGGTGATGGGCTCTTTGCTTCTGTGGGAGAGGTTTGTGCGTCTCCCTGCCCCTTTTGCCAAACATATTTTTCCAGCTTCATCTAGAGCGCATTGAGGCCTACTCGGCTGCTCGCTATGTTGTCTTTGGCGCTTCAATTGGAGCCGGGCGGGAAGGAGAAATTCAACCAGCTATTCACCGCCTCTTGCGCATTGGAACCAACTTCCAACCGGCCTGTCGGGTTTCACCAGCCAGAGATCGCCGGGGGCAACAGTGATGGAAGCGTGCCCTTCAGAGAGGGGGTGCAGGGCCACAGCATGACCGCTAGTGTCACAAGAGGTCAAAATAGTTGTGTCCTGAGTGTACACAGTGTGTTGGTAGCAATATCAGCCCATGGCGGTCACGTCCGTTCTGTGGTGCCGTGGCTACAGGCGGAGGGCAAGTCCCAAAAGTATATCTCAGCAACTGAGCACTGCGGTCGAGCAGTAAGCAGGAGGTGCAGACAGTCATCCAGGGAGGCCAGGAAACAACAATGAGTGCGGCATGCACTAGGCGCTGCAACTACGGGGATCTCCACACCCACGCACCAGATTTCATACCTGGCAGATGATGATGGGGCAGCCATCTGTATTTACTCATTCCACTGGCATCTGGACACACAACACTGGATGAGGAGCAGCCAGGAGTTAGAGTCTATTCACCCCCCACTGGCGCCACGCAGCTGCCTCAGCCCCCAGCACCAGTAACCACAGGGAGTCCGCGGCAGTAAGCCACACTCAGCAGCGCAGCAGTTAATGCGGATGCCAGCACCAGCCAAAAAAAGTTCGGGGCAGCAGGGAGTCCTCTGTGCATTTCCCGCTAAGCCCCGTCAGGCTGATGGCATCTCGCACAGGCCGGCTGCCAGTAATCTCTTTTGCGTGCCACCCGCCTGGCACCCAGATCTCCGGGGGCATCGCTGCTGCTTATCCGGCGGGAGCAGGACCAGTTTCTGGTGAAGCTAAGCGGACCCCAGGAAGCAGCAGACGGGGCCGCACTGTAGCTGCAAATCGGCAGAGCCGGGCGGCGTAAGTCCTCCAGGCCACACCTTGGTACTACGGTGCACGGCTCGGGCCCATCCCTGGATCAGGAGCCTCATCGATCGGATCCGGTCCAAACGCGGCTGATCGACCCTCCTCTCCCCGGGAACCATTGATGGCCATTTGAGGTAATTGCAGTCGGGGCAACGCTGGATTGAATGGTTAGTTAGGGAGTGTTGGGAGAGAGCTCGGCTAGTGAGCGCCCAGTTCTCCCTGCAGTTGGCCACACCCCCTGAACTAGATTTTTAATTCCAAGCAGAAATAGCTTTTATTTGGCAGTGCTATTACTTTCCCAGGTAAAGATACAATACAAAGGTTTTTATTTATAACTAAGCCTATTCATGGAAAGCTTTCTTTACCTATAGCCTCAACTACGCAGCGACTAACAGATTTTTGTAGCTGTTAAGTATGGAGACATCCTTTTTCTTAATGTGCAGTGTGTCTTACTTTTATACATTAAGTGCAAAGCCATCTGTACTTACAAGGCATACTCTAACCGTTATGTAGCAAACATATAAAAGTAAGTTTTCCTTTATGGCAAAGCCCTTTCTCTTGCTATGTGACACTGTAGACTTTTAAACTTCTGTCCAGCTAGAGCCCAATGGCGCTCTTTTGAGCTGTACATTTTTAGTCATATATGTGAGTGATTTAAATATCTCTGTAGTCAACGTATGGCATTTAACTTCCATTCTACTGGTGCATTTTCTGCCCCAACCACAACGCCCATAATGGAAGGTTACATTTCACAATTGGGTAAATCAAATTTGTAGTATATTTTGAGGGACAGAGTGCAGTCACCTTGGTAATGACTGGCATGATCACACTGCACAAAACGAATTCCCAACGAATGATAAAAATAGAGACACAGCAGAACAAGACATTTTCCTAAAATCAGATTTTGGCAATTATGGCCGATCAAGAGATTCAGCTGAACCCAAAACCTTGGAGGAGGAGGGTAGCATGCTGAAAAATGTATCTAGAAGTTATTCCATTCACTGTTTAGTAAGATGGACAGATCAAATCTGAAGATATGAAACTAGACCCAGGCAGCGTCCTATACTGTGAATGAGAGGCAAGTGAACATCAGAAGCAAGGCTCCTCCCCCCCAAAGCAGATATTACCTCATTCAGTTGTAATGGTCAAAAAATGTCACTCAACTGCTTAACATACTTCTAAGTGCAAAATATGCTGCAGGCAAGGGCGACTTGAAAAAAGCACCTTGTCCTATGGACGTGACTGACAGAAAGTTACCCAGAGTGACGCAAAGCAACCTTTACTTTCAAGTGTTCAAATATTTGCGAAAAGGAATGCATTTATTTTAGGAACCCTCATTGTACGTTGATAGGAATTCACCTGTTGCTCTTGGCATGCGCTGCATTTAGAGTGCACAAAACGCTTGCTTTCTTTTATGTGGTGCAAATTAAAAAACATTGTAACTAACAAACTAATGAGGCACTGATTTTCAATCTTTGTGAAATTACAAGTCTTGAAAAATAGTTTTACAGCAAAAACCTGAAAGCACTATTTTTGGAAGGCTCACAAAATAGGCTGTTTCGCATTGTGATTTGTTTTTAAGTTGTATTGTTGGAGCCTTGTAGTGATGTTGTCCTGTACTCCTAGCGACATATATAGTGTATTAATATATAGACAACGCACTATTGCTTTGGCTACAAGTTGTAGTTGAGCATGTATCAATTTATTTATGTCATGCATTTGATTCCAGAAGTGCTGCTGACCGGAGGAATACTGTGTTGCAAGAGTGCAGTGTTTTGGGGCGTTTCAAAGCAGCTACTGTGCTTCTGAGTGCAGGGGCCCGCCTATCATTAGTGCAGCAGGTGCACTGGCACCAGAGCACAAGCTTGTGAAGGTACCATTGTAGTGTGTTTATGGTTGTTTTTACTACCCACCCTGATTGGGGAGGGAAGAGGTTGGGGGGCACGAATCCTTTGGTTTTTAGGGAGGTGCTGACGAACATCAGAGCCCACCAGTTTAGAAAGATATTTGACCTAGCGCTGGGCCTGCACACTAATTTGTAAGACACACACTTGTTTCAGTTGTGTTAAGTATAGCTGAGAAAACTGCTGTAACCCGCTGGTGTAAGGTGAAGAGGCTCTTCTGAGAATCCGATAGGGGTTTATTACGAGTCTGGCAGTCCTCGGACTGACAGACTTGCGGGGGCACAGCAGTGGCTTTCTTCTGACCACCCTATTAGGACCAGGGCAGTTGGGCCGCTCTAGGACCACAGCAATCACCAGAGATCAGAGGACACAATTTGCTTGGTGGGGCCACTGCGGCTCGCAAAGCATATTACAAGTTTCCTCACGCCACACTTTTCATAGCGGTGCGACCACCATAAAAAGTGTGGCGGTGAGGTGCCTCACGCCATGTGGATGCACACGGCGGGCACAACATGTGCCCCCCCGTGTGCATGCACATAAGTACCTGCACGACTTGGACTGCAGCAGTTCATGCCGTGCAAGTACTGTCTTTGACGTTCCCATTGTATTGCCTATTTCATAGGCAACACCCTGGGAATGCCAAAGAACTGCCCAACAGACAAGGTGTAATGTAGTTCCTAGGAATCCCCCAGGACCTGCTTGTTTTAGATGACATAAACTAAGGGCTCGGTGTCCCGACCACTTGCGGACACCCCCACAGGATATGTCAGCCGTTAGACCAGCTAGCTCTACAGTGCTACTACCACCCCCCTGTATCTTACAGTGGTGTAGGTAGTTTCTGGCAACCGCTGAACATGACAACCCTGATTCCTCAGGGATCGTGGAAAACAATACAGTATATTTCGCTCAGACACTCGTGCTTGCTTACTCTCAGAAAATACAAAGGATGGCGATTAGGACATTTCAATTAGTATTTATTGGTCCAGCGACAGCCGAGTGTAAAACATATGTGCTGCAACAATCAGGAGACAGAAGCATACAAAAGAGATTGCTAGTACCAATATAGTAAATAGTAGATTCATTTTTACCACAGTGCTAATAAGACAAACATAAGCAGTTCAGATAAAAACAGTAGCACTTGCATATTCCTAAAATGCCTGCCCTAAGTAATTTTGCCTAAATGTACCTAGCCTAGATCTGTATGCGTAGCATGTATATGCGTATAGCTATGTGTATCTATAGCCAAGAAACCCCTAGGGAAGAACCAGCCCCTCACATGATGGTTGAGAATGAAGGACCCTGTCTCGGCTTCGAGGATGACACCAGCAAGGGATGTCAGACCGCTGCGTGTCAAAGATTCAGCATGCAGGACCCTGTGTCAGCTTGTAAGGAATTCTCCTTTAATTGGTAGGGGTAAATAAGGGTCTTTTAGACTAGAGTGATCACTCCAGGGTTTCTTCTAGAAATGATATGTTTTGAAAACTACCATAAATGTTTTGGAAAGAATCATAATGTAAAATCAACAAATGCGAACATGCACAGCTAGCTGTTGGCCAAGGATGAAAAAAATGGTGACCCTTATACAGAATAATTATACCGTGCCTGAGGACATGTTTATGTGCGTCAGGTACAGGGATTATGATAGAATACTGAGAGCCTGGTGTCGAAGAGACAGGAGCAAGCTACTAGGTAAAAGGTCACCTGTTTAGAATCGTTATTGTCGTGTGGATGGGACAATATATGTAAAATGAGGTATAGATGGCAGGACAATCCTAAAGGACATGACAAAGGAGAAAACTCCTGATCTGGCGGGTGGTTCCTACATGGGTTGGCGGTGTGGGAGCGGGATGGTCCTGCTCCTGCACTGCCAAACTCATAAGAAAAACCATAGGCTACGGTTGCGGAAAGCTCTTTGTATAGGCTGGTAAATGTAGTGCTTAATTTGAGCAGGCAGTTTCAGGTGTTCAGCATGGCCCTTAATTCTTAGTAGCGGCGCTTGTGACAGTGTGCCAGATGGTTGCGTTGTCTGCTACATTTTCGAACTAGCACAACAGCTTGGTACTGAAATTGGCAGTACTGGCAGGGGAAAAGGATTGTGCAAGCTGCCATGTGATCCTGACGAGGGCACTGGCAAATTAACCACTGGGTATATGTCGGAAGGGTGCAGTATTCTGCAAAATAGCGAGTTTTCGCCTCTTCTTCTGTAACATGATAGACGTTTCATTTAGCCATTGACACCGATCCATTACTGAGGTAGAACACTGTGCAGCCTGCAACATCATACGTGTAATATGTCCTGAAGCCTACTTGAAGGCAAGTGAACTCAGGGATGAAATGAATTATTTTTGAGCTTGAAGGTCCCGGGCCCCATCAATCGTTCAGCCGTGCAAGTGTCTCCCTACAGCTAAGGCTCACCCTTCCAATGAAGACTGACAGCCAGCGAGTTGATAGTTTATCATATTGCATCGAATAGCTAACAACACTTACATAACAATAGAGTGATTCAGAAATAGGTGAATCCAAGGACTGCATCTTTAACCCTTTCTATGCTGATGACGGAACCGCTCCGTCATCAGCTGCAGTGGCGCTGTGCTGATAACGGAGCGGTTCCGTCATGGCCCGGCCGCGGCGCCTGCGCGGATTCCGCGCCTGCGCTGGACGTTCTATTGAGTGGGCGGGGCCATGACAGAACTGCTCCATCATCAGCACAGCCCAACCGCGGCTGGTGACGGAGCGGTTCCGTCACCAGCATGCGGCCGCCCCGCCGCCTTAGCGCTGCGGCGGAATAGCCGCTGCAGCGATGCGGTTAACAACCAACTTTTTCTGTCTGTTTCTTTAGGCCAAGAACACAACAAATAGGCATCCATATGCGACCAAAATTGTAGACCTGCAGTGGTTTGTGTAGTTTAGCACATGTTTTCTGTTTCACAAAAATGTTGGGCACCATAGTGTGGCTTATATGTGCACAACAAGTGGAATGTGCATTCGGGATTACTAAAGACTGATTCACGAATTGCAGATTTTCTTTTCACTGCAGACTCCACTTGCTCATGGGGAAGTCTGCAAGCAGGCATTATACTGTCAGCAATACCTGTGAGATCAGGGGTGAAACATGGGTCTCCCTTCTCAAGGAGAGGGATGCTATGGCTTACACAAAGGCAGACCTTTTTGGGAATTCCCAAGCATTTTGCATGTCTTTGAACCATACATTAATCTTCACCTACAGAAATTAGTATATCAACATATTTCATGAAGGTGGAGGAGTTCCTCTGCCTCGAAATATGTTTTCCAGACAGATGGAATTAATACAAATTGCCTTTGCTATTGCATAACACCGCCTTACTTATTCCTGTGGGATGTCCACACTATGAAATCCAATGGGATAAGTATAGGATCATAGGAGTAAGCATGGAATATAGAATAAGAATAGATTTTCATAGTTACTCCTGTGGATGTTAGTGGATAGCGTAAAAGGTTTGAAATCTTCTGCAAACTTTGGAGGAAACCACTGACACATTGATTTCTGACTGACAGCTTGTTCCGTCTACCAAAGTTTCGGTCATCAGTACAAAGTACATCCAGAGAGGCCTTGGGGGCGTCCCCTGTGGCCACTGCTTGTTTTGAAGCGACCTTCACATTTTGGACCAGCAGGCACTGAATCCATTCAGAAGTGTGTCAATCACACTGGGGGCAGTTTAGCCTTTTTATGCAAGCTGATCATCTGAATGGCCACTAGTTGTTTGAGACCACCTGAGAAGACTCGCAGTCTTTTCCTGAGTCACAGCTGTGGGCTTAGGAAGGAGGAGCTGGTGGTAGATGGAACTGGAAGACAGTGACATAGGATCTCGCTGTAAGTAGCGAGGGTGTAATGGCATGAGTAGCAATACACTGTGCGGTATTCCATGAGGCTCCTTCTCTACTCCTCTCTTACTTACATGGGAGTGGGGGGAACATGAGGGTGACAACCCCTACACAATGATGGGAGCAGTGTTCACTAATTAGTCATCCTTGGAGGTGCAGATGTGGCCTTACAGGCCAATCTGATGGTCAATGGTAAGGTGCAGTTGGGCTTCCCAGGCTGATTTTGCATCCAACGGCAAGGTGCAGCTGTATTTCATGGTTAAGCATGGAGTGACCAGGGGTACACCATCATATTCTGGGTCACTTCTGCTTTACCTCACTCTCAGCTTCTGCTTTCTCTGGGTGCTCCACACACATAGAATACACTGATCTTCTTCTCCTTCATAGTCTCTCCTCCTGCAGGACCAACCACACTGTTTCCTCTCTCAGCAGACAAGCAGGCGTCTGGGAGGCTGGCTGTCAGGCAGGCAGAAGCTAGCTCCAATTACAGGGAAGCTCTTCAAGAACTCCGAGGAGGACTACCTTCTTTAGTCATGAAGAACATTTAACTGGAGCAAAGCTGGGTGGTTTGGATCCCACTTTAATCCACATTTTCCTAGGCAGAGGGTGTGGATCCGCTGTCGCAACCTTCAGAACTACTTTAGTGTGGCTTTCTTTCAAGTGTCCTTCTTAGGGAGATCTCCAGATGCAGCCTTTGTGTAAAGTGATGCAACAGACCCCAACATATTCGCACCATGAAGTGTCAGATCTCTGCACCTGTCTGTCATCAGCCTTTCTAAAGCATTAATCAAGGACAGGCAAAAGGGCAGGTCTGGCCTAGGATCTTCCTCACACTGAACAACAGAAACTGCAGTGCCACTCTGCATCCCTACAATCTACCAAATAGCAAAGCTAATCAGCAGCCGGATGCTGCCAAATTCTTCATGCAATTTAAAATGGTAGCCCTGCCTTCATTCTTCTCACTTCAATGTCTGGATCACAGCTTTCCAGCCACAGAAACGCAGGCAACACACTTTCACGATCTGGGAAAGCTGCTCTCATCCTCCATTTTGTGCAATACTGAGCCAGCAGCATCTAAAATGCATCCCACTTTTGTCCCCAGACTCCCACACAGGCAGATACTACTACGCATATATCACAGGCTCTCTATACATGCACACGAACCCAAAATACATACATACATCATGTCAGTGCAAGCTTCTGGGAGACACACAACAGCAGAACTTTATACAAGAAAAGTCAGTAGGACACATACTCACTGACACAGATACACAAATCACAAAAACATAGTACAGTGCCACAATGGTTTTTGTGCAAAACCGTGGACAGCAACCGTAGTAGTTCGTCCTTTATAAGAGCAAACTTGCTGTGTGTGTCCGGGTCAAAGGTGAGATCCTGCAACTAATATAGTCAGGCCCAGGCCTAGATCTCTTTCTCCAGGGCAACAATAAAAGTTGGGATTCCAGCTTCACAAAAGCAGTCAGGCGCCTAGGGCAGGGTAACTTACATATATACTATGCAGAGTACATATCTTACTCTTACTGGCCCCTGCTTTCTCCCTGAGTTTTCTGTCTTTTTACTTCCTCTGTCTTTCTGCTTTGTTGGTTTTCCCTCTCCTGTCTCGCTAAACGTCTGATGCAAAAAAATAAGTGCCTGTCCCCAAATATGAGTGCCAGTGTCCCCCTTCCAGCAACCACAGGCTAAAATTAAGCACTGTGAAGGAACAAGCATTAGAAATGCATTAGGTCTCACGTTTATTTGATCTAAAGCTATTTACATTGTAATTGGCAATGTTTTTTACGTATGTGTTATGGAGTGTATGTTTGTGGTGTGTAGTGTAATTATGTAGGTTGGATTGGATTAGTTAGTTGTGTAATTTTATGGCGGGCAATTGTGTGGTGTGGAGTGGATTTGTGTAGTGGAATTATGTGGCATGGTGTGGTGTGGAATTATGTGCATAGTAATTATGTGGTATTGAGTGTACAGGAATTATGTGGAGTAGGATTGTGTGTTATGGAGTGTAATTATGTTGAATGTTGTTTTGTAGTGGTCTGTAGTGGAGTTTAAAAATTTGGTGCAATGTTGAATTTTGTGGCAAGATGTAGAAGTGTGTGGTGTGGATTGGATGTATGTGGTGTGTTGTTGAGTTGGTGTGTGGTGTGCATTGGAAATTCACTGGCTACCCATTGAGCAACGAATTTCTTTTAAAATCACTTGCTTAGTTCATAAGGCTCTTAGGGCAGGAACGGCCGACGGCCTGGGATCTCTGCTCTTCAACTATGTACCCAGCAGATGCCTCAGATCCTCACAACAGAACCTCCTTGTAACCCCTCGCACTAAAAAGACAAAATGGGGAGGAAGAGCTTTTGCATCAGTGGCCCCTCGACTCTGGAATGCCCTCCCCTGTGAGCTCAAGGCCCTTTCATCTCTGCCCCTCTTTAAGAAAGCTCTTAAGACCTGGTATTTTAGGAAAGCCTATTATTAAGCATCTCCTGGTCATTTAATATATTATCTTAGTAGGCAAAACTGCAGACAGTGGACCGCTCTGGTTCCAAGCACCAACCCCAATATCTCCAATATAATATGCAAACAAAAGTACTGGCGTGCAAATTTCAAATGCCCCCTGTCCCCAAGGGCATATCCCCAAAAATTTGGAAGTAGTCTATATTTTTCGTAAATGAAAAAGCACCGCTAGGAAATTAAATGTCCAATGATTCGTTGGAGAGTAATAACTCGTTAGGCCACATTCATACAGACGCTGAATCACAAATGCTGTTGGATAGATATGTGGAATTCAATGTTCCTTTATTAGTCCATACAAACACCAGCCAACGCGTTTCGTTCCGTGACCGGAACTTCTTCAGGGCTGTAAATCATAAAAACATACAAAAACCACCATAAGTGCCACACCAAAAAACCAACTTGTATGCATAAAACATACAAAAGTGTTTAAAAAGCAGTACATTTTTATGCACAAACTCCGACCATGGGACACCTACATCCGTTGTTATTAAAAATATATAAATATCCTTTGGTTAAAAAGAAGAAAATTGTTTTCCGACCTTTTTGCATAACCCATATCGCATGTTATTTGACTGTTTCCTTATATGCCTGTTAAAATTCATGCTATAATTGTATGTGTCAGCGTCCTTCATTCCTACTAGTTAATTCTGTCATTATGAAATGTGGGAACCAATTGACATGTAACACAGTGGTTTAAGGTGAAAAACATTCAAGTTCATTTGCGAGAAATGGCTGCTGCTTAAGCACATGGCGATTCCAACTCAGAAGTCGCGTGAAAACAAACCAACACAGAATTCCCAATAACATTGTAGCAAAATAGCTATCCATCAGACAAATAGCAATATACAGTCCCATATAGTTCATTAGTCCATCACATTTCTTAATGCCTCATTGCAAAATGGTTTGTCACACTCAAAACCTTCTTGCCAGATGTTATTCATACAAAATGAATTTGCACCCACGTAATAGGTAATATATACCACAAAAACCCAAACTCTTTATGAAACAACTTATCCTGTATCCCACTGGGTACCAGCACAACTTGCACTATATTTGAACATTTCTCTATGCACATGAGAATGCAACATCCTTTTAATATTTCAAGGTCATTTAAACAAGAATCCTACCTAAATTATTTCATAGACGCACGGTGATATTAATTCGAAATCCTCCTGAGTAATGATTTCCTGGCTATTTTCAATCCATTTTTATATATCAATATCCATTAGGAAAACCTGTATGTCTCGTACCTTGGCAGGTATTAACCTAAAAGTGGGATTCAAGAGAGAGGGAATGGAGGAATATAAGAAACAGATCTCGGAAAGAACGTGGGTACAAATCCAAACCAATGTCATTAATCTATGTGGACAGAGGGTCCCATATTGCGTGTCCTTTGTAGAAACGCCTACCTTTTTGGTATATGTAGACTTTTTATCTTCAATTTTGAATGTTTCCCTTTTACTCGATTTTCGATTTCAATAATAATGTCACAAATGGTATTTACCTATGAAAAACAGAAATATATGCACAATGTGTGGGTTTTGTATCCATTTGTCAGACACAGGTAAAAATTTGAGACCTGCTGCAACCGATGTTGTGTTACTGAGCAACAGGGTTCTACCTTTAAGATATGATGCCCAGTAGTCAGTCACCGTCTAAAACTACATCTTCTATGCCCAAAACAATGACGACGGAAAAATGAACTCACTGCATGTTCTAACTACTAGAGAAAAACGTGCATGAAAAGTAAAACATGCACGTTTCAAATCACAACTCGAGGAAAAGTGAACGGCCAAACCACCGTCTAGTGGTGCTGTAATGATGGTAAGCCCATTACACTGAGTCAGTGTGCAAATACCCACGCCTCCCACCCAACGAGTACCAAAGGCGTGAGCACACATTATGTAAACTGGCACTCCTAACCAAGTGAAATAGCAAGGAGAGGGTAAACCAACGGGTCGCCACTGGGAGAGCTCTCATATGAAGTTAAATAAATTACGCCCGGTTTCCATGCGAATACCCATGCCGTGCGACAAAGAGGTACAAATAAGAGTTACACATACAAGTAGTACGCATTGCGAGATTACGTGCAAAGCGAAAGAGGGGATGAGATGTAAAGAAACATCCCGTCATGCGCGTAAGATTATATTGCGGAAGGGCAAAGATGTAAAAATGCACATATAACACTTACCCGTGTGGTCAATAAACCACCGACCAAAGCTGTCTTCTCGGATCACCAGCGTCAAACGCGATCCAACTAAGGATAGGCGGCCCGCTCGCCCGCCATGGCGTTTAAACGTGAATCGCATCCGTCACGTGTGTCATACAGCAAATCACTCGTGCCCTAAAATGGATGGCTCTGCGGGAAAGGCCGCCATCTTGGCCTAGTCAAAAGGTGACGGTCTCTAGGTTAAACCAAGTCTTATCTTGCGCACTCTTGTCCCCTTTTGCGGGAAAGTTGTTAAATAAATATCCCCTCATTGTGTAGTGAAATATTGGATCGGCATGCTGGAATGGCTAATAGCCGTTGATAAATTAATATGTGCAACCCAACCGCCCTGCAATTAATTGGGGCATATTAATGATTCGCTCTAATGAAAACCGGTGGGCAATAAAAAGAGAGACAGGGCCAGAGAGTTATACGTGCATCGGTAAAACGAAGACATAACATCCCCCAATGCATTTCAATGGCATCCTGAAAAAACCGAGTAATGAAAAGGAAATGAAGAAAAAGCAGTACATAGGGTGCTTTGAGCAGAGGGGCAGAACAACTTTTTGTCCTCCCCTCCCAAAAAGAATACTGATGAAAGATGGAGATTGTCCATCGCACTAAATATAGCGGGTGGAAAATTGGGCTGACTAATATAACTAAATTTAAGCCAGCCCAATGTTAAAAACAAGTCAAAAGCTATATGCTCATTAAATCGAGAATTCGTGTGTGTTGGCTCCAGAATTATTAATAAACGAGTTGCAAAAGAGAAGCCCAGGCAATGTTATGTAATAAACATAAACATATACAATGCCTTGAGATGTACACAATATGACAGCCAGCACAGATGCACCACCAGCACTCATTGTAGATGATAGTGCATCTCATCCTCAGTGTTGTGTCCTTTTTCTAGACACCTCAAGCGACAAATCCAGGATGCCTCCTTCTTCCTGAGGGTAAGTTCACGATCGCCACCTCTAGGGTGCGGGGGCACATGATCAATGCCCTGTACCCATATCGTGCAATTGTCTTTATGATGTTCCCTCATGTGATATATCATTGGATATCTAAGGTCGAAATTTTTGATGGCCCGTACGTGTTCTTGAATCCTCATTTTCAAGGGTCGGATAGTACTCCCGACATATATTTTGTTGCATCCGCAACCGATCACATAAACTACATGACTAGTGTTGCAGTTTATGTAATGCCTTATGTCATATTCACGACTGGTGTTATATTGGAATTTCTTAGTCTTGTTTTTTCCCATGGGGCAAATGTTACATCCCCCACAGGTGAAAAAACCTTTCGGCTTTGTAGACATCCAAGTGCTGGTTTTTTTTGTTACAGGGTAACTTGGACAAAGAACATCTCGTAAGGTTTTGCCCCTCCTGAAGGTAACCCTGGGTGTCTTGTTAACCTCGTTGTTTAAACTAGGTATCTCAGTAAGGAGGCTCCAATGGCGTCTCAGAACCCTGAAAACTTCAGTGCTATGTTGTGTGCACTGTGTGACAAAAGCCATTTGCTGTTTCTGTGATTTTTTAGAGGCCTTCGCTTTCTTCATCAAAGTATTTTTACGAGTCACAGTGAGTATTCTCTTTTCTGCTTTCTCTAGAACCTTGGCATTATACCCTCTGTTAGTGAATCTGGCTTTAGTGTCAGTGAGATTTCCTCTAAAAGACATGTCAGTACTGCAATTCCGTCTGATGCGCACCATTTCACCATACGGTATGTTGTTGATGGTTGAACTTGGGTGAGCACTAGAGGCGTGCAGTAGACTGTTACACGAAGTGCTCTTCCGGTACAGGGTGCTGTGGATGGTATTGTTTTCTATGTGGAACAGAATATCCAAAAACTCAATCTGTTTATGACTGAAGTTCATAGTCAATTTTACATTATAGGGGCTATCATTCAAGTAGGTGAAATAGTCTCTTAATTGCGATTCGCTCCCTTTCCACAATAGTATGATGTCATCTATATACCTCCCCCAGAATATGATCAAGTCCATCCAGGGGGAGGCATATCGGCCCCATGCGTGTTCCTTCTCCCACCATCCCATAAACAATCCTGCGTATGAAGGAGCAAATTTGCTCCCCATCGCGGTACCCCTTATTTGGTGGTACCAAGTTTCACCATGTAGGAAAAAATTTCTTGAGAGAATAAGCTCAGTCATTTCGAGCAACATCTCGTTATGCTCAATATGGTCAGCCGTTCTTAGAGACAAAAACGAGGAAAGTGCCCTAATGCCAAAGTGTTGGGGTATGCATGTATATAACCCTGTTACGTCTAATGTTACAAACATGAGGTCAGATGACCACTGCAGACCATCAAATTTGTTCAATATATCACCCGAGTCCTGGATATATGAGGGTAAATTTACAACCAATGGTTGCAAAAACCCATCCACATACTGGGACAGTCGTTCAGTTGGAGAGTTGATTCCCGAAATAATCGGGCGTCCCGGTGGAAAGGAACCCCCTTATGTATCTTGGGAAGTAAGTAGATACATGGGGCCATAGGTTTGGCCACTTTCAAATAACGACATTCCTCCTCAGAGAGGAGACCAACTTCACCCCAGTCCTGTACCCTGGTATTGATGTGAGCAGCAAGGGAGGAAATGGGACTAGCATGCAATTTTTTGTAACATGTTGTATCGGCTAGTTGTCTTTGTATTTCACTGTTATAGTCAGTGGTATTCATGACCACCACATTTCCTCCCTTGTCTGCTTCCTTGATGGTAATATCGCTATCCTCTGCCAATCCGGCCAGAGCTAGTCTCTCAGGCTTTGTCAAATTTTGATGTTTCTGTGAGTACTTATTTGGTGAATCTATCATTTTGTGAAAGTCCTGTGAGACTCTTTCCCGGAATAGATCAATATTTTTGTGTGTGTTCACTGGGATGTATTTTGAACGTGGTTTAAGGCCACTGGAGATCATTGTGTCTTCCTCTATGTTAAGATCCGAACGTATTTCATACAGTGTCGGATTGTCACCTGTTTCGATAGACAACAGCAATTGGGCATTCTCTAAATCAGAAATTGTAGTGATACAAGATGGTCTAGTGGATGAAATATCAGAGGCCAACTTAGGATTGTTTGCAAAATGATCTTTTAATTTTAGTTGTCGCGTAAATTTGAACAAATCTATCATCAATAAAGTTGGATCCCCAACTTGCGAAGTCCAAAAACTTAGACCTTTCTGTAGGATGTTAATTTCCACATCCGTAAGATTGCGATCAGATAAGTTGACAACAGTCAGGGCGTTAGAGGCATGGGTAATATGGTCATTATTAGTATCAATGTTGGTAGTAACCAGAGGTGTCTCAAGTTCTAAGTTGTCTTGGATCTGGTATCCATTGGATGCAATGTTCCTCCTCTTGGTTGTACTATTTTTCCACCCTTTGCCCCCCCCCCTGGTTTGGGGTCTGGGTTGATATTCTGTTTCTTTTTCCCTTGTCGGATACGTTCCATCTCTAATAAAAAATTATGTTTTGGAGAGATTACCCGACATGCCCCACCATCCTTAGAGGATGAACTATCCAAGGAGGAGACTGAGCTGCTACTCACGCTAATGGACTCTTCTCTGGCTCGTTTACCATCACCCCCCGCTTTGACGTTATCGAATTTGTGAGCGAAAGTGTAAATACGCCCTGACTTGTAGTCGTTATCGTCACGCTTAATCTTTCTCAATTTCTTGTCACGTAAATATACTTGATAGCGTCCAATTACATCATCAAATATCTCATAATTCTTTTTTATGCTGTCCTTAAGGCTTGATTCGTCTATTTCGCGCTCAAGAACAACAATTTCTTGTTTCAACATCTCCACCTTTTTTTCTGAATGTCTGATCAGGATCTTCATCATAGTGTGTGATGCCTGCTTTAAATTCTCTTCCCAATCCTTGAGGGAGTCCTCATCCAAATCCTCAAAGGTTGGGAAAATTAGAATTCGTAGGCCACGTGGGATTTTATGATTATCCAGGTATTTCTGTAATGTTATTGCGTCTCACCACCTGGACATTTCCAACTTTTTGAGTCTCTCTAGCTTTAAAAATTTTGATCGCAACCCTTCTGTGCTCAACTCTTTAGATGTACTAGTGCTGGCAGATTGAGTATTTCCAAATAAGCTAGTAGCCATCTCCTCTCTGGTGTCCTTGAATTTTGACATTGTGTTTTTTTAAAAATAACAGGTTGAATAAAGCAAAATGCACTGTGAAATTCCCACAACAAAATTTTTTCAAACAAACAACCAGCCCCTTATTCTTAGGCAGAACAAATCACTCTGGTTTCTCTGAGGAGGAATGTCGTTATTTGAAAGTGGCCAAACCTATGGCCCCATGTATCTACTTACTTCCCAAGATACATAAGGGGGTTCCTTTCCACCGGGACGCCCGATTATTTCGGGAATCAACTCTCCAACTGAACGACTGTCCCAGTATGTGGATGGGTTTTTGCAACCATTGGTTGTAAATTTACCCTCATATATCCAGGACTCGGGTGATATATTGAACAAATTTGATGGTCTGCAGTGGTCATCTGACCTCATGTTTGTGACATTAGACGTAACAGGGTTATATACATGCATACCCCAACACTTTGGCATTAGGGCACTTTCCTCGTTTTTGTCTCTAAGAACGGCTGACCATATTGAGCATAACGAGATGTTGCTCGAAATGACTGAGCTTATTCTCTCAAGAAATTTTTTCCTACATGGTGAAACTTGGTACCAACAAATAAGGGGTACCGCGATGGGGAGCAAATTTGCTCCTTCATACGCAGGATTGTTTATGGGATGGTGGGAGAAGGAACACGCATGGGGCCGATATGCCTCCCCCTGGATGGACTTGATCATATTCTGGGGGAGGTATATAGATGACATCATACTATTGTGGAAAGGGAACGAATCGCAATTAAGAGACTATTTCACCTACTTGAATGATAGCCCCTATAATGTAAAATTGACTATGAACTTCAGTCATAAACAGATTGAGTTTTTGGATATTCTGTTCCACATAGAAAACAATACCATCCACAGCACCCTGTACCGGAAGAGCACTTCGTGTAACAGTCTACTGCACGCCTCTAGTGCTCACCCAAGTTCAACCATCAACAACATACCGTATGGTGAAATGGTGCGCATCAGACGGAATTGCAGTACTGACATGTCTTTTAGAGGAAATCTCACTGACACTAAAGCCAGATTCACTAACAGAGGGTATAATGCCAAGGTTCTAGAGAAAGCAGAAAAGAGAATACTCACTGTGACTCGTAAAAATACTTTGATGAAGAAAGCGAAGGCCTCTAAAAAATCACAGAAACAGCAAATGGCTTTTGTCACACAGTACACACAACATAGCACTGAAGTTTTCAGGGTTCTGAGACGCCATTGGAGCCTCCTTACTGAGATACCTAGTTTAAACAACGAGGTTAACAAGACACCCAGGGTTACCTTCAGGAGGGGCAAAACCTTACGAGATGTTCTTTGTCCAAGTTACCCTGTAACAAAAAAAAACAGCACTTGGATGTCTACAAAGCCGAAAGGTTTTTTCACCTGTGGGGGATGTAACATTTGCCCCATGGGAAAAAACAAGACTAAGAAATTCCAATATAACACCAGTCGTGAATATGACATAAGGCATTACATAAACTGCAACACTAGTCATGTAGTTTATGTGATCGGTTGCGGATGCAACAAAATATATGTCGGGAGTACTATCCGACCCTTGAAAATGAGGATTCAAGAACACGTACGGGCCATCAAAAATTTCGACCTTAGATATCCAATGATATATCACATGAGGGAACATCATAAAGACAATTGCACGATATGGGTACAGGGCATTGATCATGTGCCCCCTCACCCTAGAGGTGGCGATCGTGAACTTACCCTCAGGAAGAAGGAGGCATCCTGGATTTGTCGCTTGAGGTGTCTAGAAAAAGGACACAACACTGAGGATGAGATGCACTATCATCTACAATGAGTGCTGGTGGTGCATCTGTGCTGGCTGTCATATTGTGTACATCTCAAGGCATTGTATATGTTTATGTTTATTACATAACATTGCCTGGGCTTCTCTTTTGCAACTCGTTTATTAATAATTCTGGAGCCAACACACACGAATTCTCGATTTAATGAGCATATAGCTTTTGACTTGTTTTTAACATTGGGCTGGCTTAAATTTAGTTATATTAGTCAGCCCAATTTTCCACCCGCTATATTTAGTGCGATGGACAATCTCCATCTTTCATCAGTATTCTTTTTGGGAGGGGAGGACAAAAAGTTGTTCTGCCCCTCTGCTCAAAGCACCCTATGTACTGCTTTTTCTTCATTTCCTTTTCATTACTCGGTTTTTTCAGGATGCCATTGAAATGCATTGGGGGATGTTATGTCTTCGTTTTACCGATGCACGTATAACTCTCTGGCCCTGTCTCTCTTTTTATTGCCCACCGGTTTTCATTAGAGCGAATCATTAATATGCCCCAATTAATTGCAGGGCGGTTGGGTTGCACATATTAATTTATCAACGGCTATTAGCCATTCCAGCATGCCGATCCAATATTTCACTACACAATGAGGGGATATTTATTTAACAACTTTCCCGCAAAAGGGGACAAGAGTGCGCAAGATAAGACTTGGTTTAACCTAGAGACCGTCACCTTTTGACTAGGCCAAGATGGCGGCCTTTCCCGCAGAGCCATCCGTTTTAGGGCACGAGTGATTTGCTGTATGACACACGTGACGGATGCGATTCACGTTTAAACGCCATGGCGGGCGAGCGGGCCGCCTATCCTTAGTTGGATCGCGTTTGACGCTGGTGATCCGAGAAGACAGCTTTGGTCGGTGGTTTATTGACCACACGGGTAAGTGTTATATGTGCATTTTTACATCTTTGCCCTTCCGCAATATAATCTTACGCGCATGACGGGATGTTTCTTTACATCTCATCCCCTCTTTCGCTTTGCACGTAATCTCGCAATGCGTACTACTTGTATTTGTAACTCTTATTTGTACCTCTTTGTCGCACGGCATGGGTATTCGCATGGAAACCGGGCGTAATTTATTTAACTTCATATGAGAGCTCTCCCAGTGGCGACCCGTTGGTTTACCCTCTCCTTGCTATTTCACTTGGTTAGGAGTGCCAGTTTACATAATGTGTGCTCACGCCTTTGGTACTCGTTGGGTGGGAGGCGTGGGTATTTGCACACTGACTCAGTGTAATGGGCTTACCATCATTACAGCACCACTAGACGGTGGTTTGGCCGTTCACTTTTCCTCGAGTTGTGATTTGATAAGGAGCTCATGTTTTACTTTTCATGCACGTTTTTCTCTAGTAGTTAGAACATGCAGTGAGTTCATTTTTCCGTCGTCATTGTTTTGGGCATAGAAGATGTAGTTTTAGACGGTGACTGACTACTGGGCATCATATCTTAAAGGTAGAACCCTGTTGCTCAGTAACACAACATCGGTTGCAGCAGGTCTCAAATTTTTACCTGTGTCAGACATATGGATACAAAACCCACACATTGTGCATATATTTCTGTTTTTCATAGGTAAATACCATTTGTGACATTATTATTGAAATCGAAAATCGAGTAAAAGGGAAACATTCAAAATTGAAGATAAAAAGTCTACATATACCAAAAAGGTAGGCGTTTCTACAAAGGACACGCAATATGGGACCCTCTGTCCACATAGATTAATGACATTGGTTTGGATTTGTACCCACGTTCTTTCCGAGATCTGTTTCTTATATTCCTCCATTCCCTCTCTCTTGAATCCCACTTTTAGGTTAATACCTGCCAAGGTACGAGACCTACAGGTTTTCCTAATGGATATTGATATATAAAAATGGATTGAAAATAGCCAGGAAATCATTACTCAGGAGGATTTCGAATTAATATCACCGTGCGTCTATGAAATAATTTAGGTAGGATTCTTGTTTAAATGACCTTGAAATATTAAAAGGATGTTGCATTCTCATGTGCATAGAGAAATGTTCAAATATAGTGCAAGTTGTGCTGGTACCCAGTGGGATACAGGATAAGTTGTTTCTTAAAGAGTTTGGGTTTTTGTGGTATATATTACCTATTACGTGGGTGCAAATTCATTTTGTATGAATAACATCTGGCAAGAAGGTTTTGAGTGTGACAAACCATTTTGCAATGAGGCATTAAGAAATGTGATGGACTAATGAACTATATGGGACTGTATATTGCTATTTGTCTGATGGATAGCTATTTTGCTACAATGTTATTGGGAATTCTGTGTTGGTTTGTTTTCACGCGACTTCTGAGTTGGAATCGCCATGTGCTTAAGCAGCAGCCATTTCTCGCAAATGAACTTGAATGTTTTTCACCTTAAACCACTGTGTTACATGTCAATTGGTTCCCACATTTCATAATGACAGAATTAACTAGTAGGAATGAAGGACGCTGACACATACAATTATAGCATGAATTTTAACGGGCATATAAGGAAACAGTCAAATAACATGCGATATGGGTTATGCAAAAAGGTCGGAAAACAATTTTCTTCTTTTTAACCAAAGGATATTTATATATTTTTAATAACAACGGATGTAGGTGTCCCATGATCGGAGTTTGTGCATAAAAATGTACTGCTTTTTAAACACTTTTGTATGTTTTATGCATACAAGTTGGTTTTTTGTTGTGGCACTTATGGTGGTTTTTGTATGTTTTTATGATTTACAGCCCTGAAGAAGTTCCGGTCACGGAACGAAACGCGTTGGCTGGTGTTTGTATGGACTAATAAAGGAACATTGAATTCCACATATCTATCCAACAGCATTTGTGATTCAGCGTCTGTATGAATGTGGCCTAACGAGTTATTACTCTCCAACGAATCATTGGACATTTAATTTCCTAGCGGTGCTTTTTCATTTACGAAAAATTTAATATATTATGTTAGGCGCCTTGATGCCCATTGGGCTGAGTTTAGCGCGTTATAAATCTATTTTCATTTCATTCATTCATTCATTTCGTTTCATTTCATTTCATTCATTTCATTCGTGTGGGGTTGAATTGTGTGGGTAGCTTTGCCTTTTTGGTGATGAAAAAGAACAAATAGGTAGGAGCTAAGCTTCAGATCTGTGTGTTTGGGTGTTACAAAAAAAAGGTGGGCGCTATTAGTTTTGTAAATGTAAATATTTCTTACCTATATGTTATGGAGTAGAGTGGATGTATGTGGTGTGTACTAGAATTATGTGAGTTTGACTGGAATTGTTAGTTGTGGCATTGTGTAGTGTGAAATTGTGTAGTGGAGTTATGTGGTATAATGTGCAGTGGTATTCTACGTGAGGGATGTCCACTTCGTCCACAAGGGTTATCATTGGTGGAAATCTGTTGTAAAAGCCACTTGGGTGGTCCCTCCTACATTTGTGAAACACTATAGAATGTTGTAGGAGAAAGAGATACATAATATCTTTGGATCAAAGGTTTAGCCCTCTATGCTGAATAGTGGCAAACTGATTTATGAATAAATCTTTTTGGCTTGCATACCCTTTGTTATGGTCCTGTATTTTTTTCTATATTTCTCTGAGTAATTGGCAAAGGCAGCACAATGAGGTAATGTTTTATTTACTTACCGGTAAATGCGTTACCCGGAGTGCTTCCTTGGCACGAATAAATTACATCTGCTCTCCCACCCTTTGGAATCAGGCCAACTAGGCAGCTAAGGTTTGGGTCAACGAAAAGAGGAGGTGATGAGTGTGAGAGAGACTTACCTACAATACTTTTTGGTTGAGCGAGTGTGACTTGAGGCTCGATGTCTCTCAATGAGTAATGAGTTCAGGCAAAGGAAGCAGTCTGTGTAATGCATTTACCAGTAAGTACATGAAACATTTGCACTTTGCACTAGGAGGGGAGTGCTGGATGGGTCTGGGTGCACAGGACACGGGGGCAAGATTGAAAAGCAAGCACTGTCTACGTAAAACCGGATTATGTTTGAATTTTTCAGATATTAGAAAATGATGATGGTGAATGTGTCCGCCTCCGTGCAGACATAAGGTGCCATAGATACAAAACTCAGTGGTATGTCAGGAAAGAAAGGTAAGTGGGTAGTGGGACATATAACCAGGAGGAAGAACACACTCCTTGGTCTGTGCAAGGAGGACATGGAGAAAATAAATAACAAATGTCACGTTAAGAGGACGAATAGAAGCAGACACAGACCAGCTGTGCTTAATTGAGCCTATATAAATCACTCTGCCAATCCAGCGATGCTCTCAAATTTCCCAAGTCCATGTAAGAGGAACCCAGCCTGTCTGGATACAGGTCTTTATATTCTGGGCTTCAGAGTTTTCTATATATGTCATAAAAGAAGCACTTCAAGTCCCAGAATGCAGAGAAGTACATCTGCACAGGAGCTCCTAGTCACGCGTCGATCCAGAAATTTAGCGTTTTGGAAACAAGAAGAAACAATATCTCTCTAGAGCACCGCGATAAGTGTGGGGAAAGGCTATGGAAAGGTGAAAGGAGGCACCCTAAAGCTGCTTATGAATCACTCCATAAGTAATCAAAACAACTCTTTACAGTGGTCCCAGGAGCATCTCTATAGTAATTAAAAAAAACATTAAAACCATATTCAACCAATGTCAGCATTACCTCAAAAGAGCTGCTCCTGGAAATCCAGTTATGTATAGTAGGCTGGTGGGCGCTCAAGGCTTTCCATGCAGTGCCGCTCTAGAGGGTCAAACATCCTTCCCCACATTTTTATGTTTCGCCTACGCAGCGCACATGCGCTGTGTAGGAAAAAGACCTTTTGGAATTGATTTGCTTTTCGCCCTAAAAACGTGCACACGTTGCATTGCTTTCAATGGCAACGTGTGCACGTTTGCGATTCCCTTGTGGGAGCGAGCTTTGTCACCATATGTTTGTAATTAACTTGCAAACATATGGTGCCCCTGCTCGCTCCCGCAAGGGAAACGCTCCGAGAGTCTTTTTTTGTAACATTGTTTTTTTACTTTGAAACTGAGCGTGGCGCCGCTTCATAGACACTGTGCTCGGTTCATTGATATATTTCTTAACTTTAGCACTGAGAGCAGCGCCCACTTCAAGGACATCACGCTCAGTGTTGAAGTTAAGAAATTTATAAAGAAACCGAGCACGATGTCCGTGAAGCGGCGCCGCGCTGAGTTTTAAACTTAAGCATTTGCAATGCAATCAGACCGATTACATTGCAAATGCTTGTTTAGTTTTATCTCTTTCAAACATAGTTGGTTTGCGGTTTTCAATGGGTTTTGTTGATTGCACTCTCGACTGCAGTTTCCCTGAGGCTGTGCAATCCCCGGCTTCCAAGCACAATACGCGGTAATTAAAATATGCCAGGGCACTTACTTTGATTACAGCCGAGAGCTTTTGGAGGCACCTGCCCTCAGGAGCCACGTGTTCTTATTCATTGTTGCAGTGTCGTGGGCACCCTCTGGCTATTGTTTACCTCAAAGTTCTTACTACGGAGTTAGAAATTGCTTCAAATGTTAAAAAGAAACAATACAGGCTGGTTAGTGGCGCAAGGCTATTGTTTTCAAGCCCTCTTTGCAATAACGTTAAAACATGCCATAATCTGGACTGGCAGACACATGCGTACTTTAAGCCCCCTGCAGGTGAAAACATTACGCCCCTGGTTTGATCTAGGGTTTTTCATGCAGCTTTCTTGCAAGAGAGGTCACATACTTAAAGTTTGAACCCCTCCTGAGACGACCGATCTCTGTCATATTATGCCGCATTTAAACGCTTGTATAATAGCTTTGAAGCAATACTGCTTTGACTCACAATCGGCTCAGGCTTTTTTGCTCTGTCCCTCCCAGGAGACTTTACTTGGGCCAAAGTATTTAGGAAAAGTAGTTGATAAAGGCTGATAAAACATTGTATGCTCTTTCAGGATGGAAACAGCACATGGGGCGCAGGTGCCAAAGCACAATATTCAGTGAAACATCTTTGTAGACAGTGAGACTTGTCCATTGAATCCCACAGTACATGGCTTGCTCACGCGCTGCTTTAATGGAGTGACGATGGCTGCACCCCAGACAAAGGTTTCTTGTATATAACCTGACAACAGTTAATATGGCTTTTCACCGTGTCTGAGGTTTACATGTCTCCCATTGTGCTAGGATTGTTACATTTCAACTGTATTACCCATACATTATCAAATGTAGAATTTCTCATAAGGAAAGTGTTTATATGTTAGTGGTGTTTAATGCGATTTTTGTGCACAGATGTATTTTTTACTTTTTTGTTCTGAAGGCCACCAACTAGAATGAACTTGAATTAATTTAATATTTTTAGGAATGGATGTGATTTTCACTGTGCCGCCTTTTTATTGAATTAATGACAGCAACAGTTTGCAATTATCCGCGGATGTCTGCTGTGCTGCAATGCCTACTTGCACAACAAGGCTGGCCGTAGTGAGGTGGTTCCTTTGGTAGTTCCTTTATTACCTGTTGAGGTGGTTCCTTTATTACCAGCAATATTTATGAATCCATGAAACACACACAGGAGGCCAGGTGCCGCATTCCTCCACTTTCCTCGTCACCTCGGCCCTGCTAGAGCGCTGTGCAGAGAGGAGACTGGTCTTCCTGTCGTCTGGCAGCAGTGACTACTATCTGCGCAGAACATCTTGTCTTAAGGGCCCAAGTGGCAACTTTCACATCTTCTCTTCAGGTATTTTCATCCCTAAAGAGTTGCTCAAGCCCTTCCCACGAGACCCTCAACCCCCACACTACACTTCCACCAGGTCTGTTGTTATGCAGATTTCCCATCTCCAGACAAGATATCCGTCAGTCTGCACGGAACTGCAGCACCCCACCCCATGGCCTCACTGACAGAAGGTGCGAAACGGTAGCCAGAGGCCGAGAAACCAAAGGGAACAGAAACAAAATAAGCTTTGGCATAGCCAATAGGTGTCGCT
Organism: Lissotriton helveticus; assembly: GCF_964261635.1. Lineage (NCBI taxonomy): Eukaryota > Metazoa > Chordata > Amphibia > Caudata > Salamandridae > Lissotriton > Lissotriton helveticus. The sequence goes on along the minus strand of NC_136061.1, from coordinate 1,910,280,823 downwards.
TTTGGAACCTTAAAAGAATTTAGTTATGCAGCACAATGTTCTTGGTGCAACAACATCAACTGTTGCATGGTTAAAAACTTATAAGGTCCCAAATGCGAGACCTATTGGCTATGCCAATGCTTGTTTTTTTAAGTATATAGGTCCAACAGTCAGAAACAAAATGTCAAATCGGCAATCTCAGATTGACTTGAAAGCAATTGATCTGCTTGAAGGTGCGCAGTCCGGTCCAGTAAGCGATATCAGCAACAGATGTAGCACATGTCTCGTTTACCTACACCTTAAACAGAGGCTGCGAGACACACGTCCTTGCACCATAAGCGACGTGCTGCATCAGAGAGAAGGGGGCTATGCTTTACACCACTGACCCCACCGTCTGGTGCCCTATTCACAAACATACAATGATGACCTGATGAAATGTCTCCGTGTACACGTGCTAATGCAGAAAATAACAGCAGCTCAGAAGGCGAGTAAAATTATAGCACAATAATGCTTTTTTTTAACTATGAAATTGGAAAATCAAGTAGAAAGCGGAATGAGAGAAAAGGCAGTTTTCAGTATCATAGCAGATGGTGCTGTGTCCTGGTGACCCACTACGTCAAGAAGCCTCAGACACTCTCCACATATTACCTGATGGTGTGAGACCTATGTAACACACCAGGTACCCTAATGTTCACAACACAACAAAAGAATGGTGCAGCAGCCTTAGTTGTAGATACAGCTTGGCATGCCACAGTTATAAAAAAGAGTTCTTAGATACAACTCATAAACAATGGAAGAGGAAGGATACAGTACTTGAGCAGTGCTCCTGTGGGAAAAAAAGGAAATGATATTTCGCTGCATAAACCATTAAGGAAGCAGCAAAGAAAAGCGACACTGCGCTGAGCCTATGGGAAGGCAGCAGGCGGGAACCGAGTCCATTATCAAATAAAGCATGTCTTGCAGACAGTGCAAGCGCACTGCCTAGGACCAACCTAAAAATGAATGGACCCAGTAAGTCATGAGGTGAGATTAAATCGAGCTGTGGGTAGATGATTCCTAATAGGCCAGTTCTGACAGTGAACAAAGACAGCGGAGTCCCACTTCTTATGCATACTTTCAGGATTTCTAACCCAACATGGGCTGGAGCACAGATGAAGAATGGGATCACTGGTGCATGACGGAAGTTTTGAAAAGGAGCATTTGACTGCACCCCATGCATACTCAGGTACCAATGCACAAACAGCCCTAAATCCAATGTTTCAGTGGCCAAGAGTCTAATCCTGGTTTTGGGAAAAAGGAAACAATAGTGGGTGATGGACAAAGTCCAGTAGACCTATAAGACTGTATGGGTGTCATGTATGTCTGGAATATTTTAGCAGCCAGGTCCTAGTGTGGGCAGGCTTGCAGGTATTTAGGAATAAACAAATAAGTAGAAGTTTGGGTTGGGCAACCATGAATAGGATATATACTTCGAATTAAGAGGGTATGGCAGGGTTGGTTTTAACAGATGAGTAGTGTTGTTTTGAGGGTGGGACACAATAGTCAATACTGTTAGGACAGTGTTTAAAGTAATTTAGAGTATGTGGTTATATGGATGGATGTAAATAGTGTGAGCTCTAGTTGCTTCAATAAAGCAGCCTTTTTCACAATACAAGGAGTGAGATGGTGGTTTCTCCTGCCCCAAAGATTTGCGGTCACATGGATGCTGTCCATGTGGAAGTTCTGCTTTGTTACCTACTGACACACCTTCCTCAGGACAGAAGATCTGTTGGCAGGTTGCACTGCAGACTAAGAGACAACAAGACCAGAGCAGGACCGTTAACCGGGTGCCCACACACTGTACATTTCACAAGATGTTCTGTGCTCCCCTCTCCAGCTGTGTAATTTCTTGAAGACTCAGGCTGCAAGGCAGGTTTTGTTTTTACTCTGTTGTTGTATGGTGTACAGCAGAATGCTGGTTTTTACTACACATCTCCCCCATCTCTTTAATTGCCTACACCTTCTGAACTCAGGGGGACAGAAACTGATTCATTTTAAGACGTCAGCATGTGAAACGACTTTAATAAATGTTGTGCCCAAACTGCGATCTTGCTCACTGCTCCTAACTATTATCTTAAACCGAGGTAACCGAGCTTCTCATCCACACCGCGCAGTGCTACAGTAGCGGCTGGAGGGCAGCGGCAGCTCTTCCGCTAAGGTGGAGGAGCATGGCCCAACTGCCTTTCAGCAGTGCAAAAAGGAAAATTTAATGATAATAACACAATGTTATTATCATTTTATTGTTTCCTGCTGAGGCAGTTTTGAGTACAGGGTGGGGTTGGGCTGCTCACAGAGCAGGGGAAGGAGTTGTTGGGGCACTTTCTAAGTGTGCATGACAGTTTGGCTGGCTGTCTTAGGCCTGACCAGGCGCGACTGTTCCCCGGAAGCAGCCGCGGGCGGGGAGGGGGAAGAGAAAGGGGAGTTTTTTTTTTAACTGGACAACATGAAAGAGAAAAAAATTGTAAAATGATGGTTCGCAGTAACCTTGGACCACAAGATATGTAGTCATGGAGCTGCCTGTGAAAATCAATAGCAAACCGCTTTTTGTAAACTTTTCAAGCGAGGAGGCGTGGTGCCGTCTGCTTTCTTGGATGGCTGAACCTGGATGGGGAACAAAGTTGCAGTTTTGCAAGTCCTGGCCAGAAGTAGCAGCCTTTAAGGCTAGTGTACAAATGCCGAAGTAAGGATTCTAGCGGAGGCTCGAAAGCATACTCCAGTCAGGACTTGGGTGGGGCAGGACTCGAATGTTCTCTGAACAATCCTGGTTTTCAAAATAATTCATGTAGGTCCTTTCGCTTGTATTTTTTTTTAGTTTTGCACATCTTAAATGCTGGGTCTATCAAATAGTTTTTAACACTTTTTGAGGCAGATCTATGGTTGATCAGACTCCTAGCTCAATTTACTGCAGTCAGTTGCTCAAATGTTAGGTGGTTATGCTGATCTGGGCTGAGGTGTTATTTTAGGGGTACTACATATTATTAATTTGTTTGCGATTCTCTTCCAAATATCTTTTTTACTGCGACAGCCTGTAGATTAAACAGGGGAAACCAGAACATGTCCTGTACAGACGTAATGTGGTTCTCAGTAGCACTTGTGTGAATATATTCACAGTTAAAAAAAATCCCTCCATGCTATGCAGTTTATGTAATGTAGCTGCATATAGTATGGTGGTAGCTCTGTAATCAGTATTTAGGCTTACAGTTTATTTGCTTTAAATATTTGCATAGGAATTCCATGACAGCAACTGCAATCAATATTTAAGAAAAAAAGTTACAACTTTTTTTATTTTTGTCAAAAGGTAAAACGGAGATCAGGCTTTTAAGCTTGAACGTATGAGGGCTTTTCAATGTTTCATGCAACTATACAATGTAGGCTCCTTTGACATACATGAAGATGAATGTGCACCTAATGACCAACAAAATCAATGGTGCTGTTTTATGCAGTGGTCATAGAGCGAGCTAATAAGGTAAGCTGAACAGTTTTACCTTCCCACCCTATAAGCAAGATAAATACAGAAGATATATTATTGTATCAATGCTGAGGAACTCACATTTTTTGCTGTAGTGAGCCATCATACAGGTTCAGGCTCAAATTGTTTTCTGTGGAGTGGCTTTAAATGTTAAAGGTGCGTCAGTCATTCTCTCAAACAAACAGCAAGAAATGTAATGAATATCACAGGAGCCGCAAGATTGTCTTTAACAGAACTATCAGCACTATTCAGCTTCAGAGCAGTGGAGAGTACCAAGCAGGCAGTTTTAACCTTGCTAATAAAATTTCACCGGCTCTCCCACAAACTCTTAAAGCAGTGATTAAGCCAGTCATGATGTATTATATGGCCTTGCTGCTGCTGTCAGTCGGGGGGACGAATGAAGCAATTTCTGGTGACACACTTTGAGGAACCAGAAACAATTAGGCTATAGTATTTTTTACCGGTGTAAGATACCAATAGTGCTTTAGCAGTAGTTTATTAGTACAAATGATAACACCCAGTATGTTCCCGGGTATGGCAAGCCCTGCTTACTCTGTGATCTACGAACATCAATATGAACCTCAACTTTCTCTTGAAGGAAATCTCGCAACCAACAGCTGATGGAGCCAAACACGGTTGGCGACGAACAATTGCAAACAAAAACAAGCATTGGCATAGCCAATAGGTCTCGCCTTTGGGACCTGCTGCATAACTAAATACTTTTAAGATCCCAAAGGCGAGACTTATTGGCTATGCCAATGCTTGTTTCATTTGAGGGCAAGTGTCAAACAGAGACTGAACCTAGGGAAGAGCACCGCTGGCTGGTGGGTTTTGCGCTTAGGAAACTTAGGGTGTTATACAGTATTTTTAAATTACATCTTCGAATGATACCATCAACAATGTATTCAACAATACCCTTTGTTCAAAAGTTACATAAGCTGTAGCATTCTCTTAGAAAACTATTGCCTTCTTACCCTGGAATAGGTTGCTACACAGCATATGGATATTATTTCGGTAGTCCAAAAATAAAATTGAATTGATGTGCTCTTACATACCTCAAACCTTTTCAGGACACCCCAACAGGCCTAGAAAAGGGATTCCACATGCACAATAACACTTACATACACTGCTCCAGAAATGGCATTGCAGAACACCAACACTTAAGCAAAAACACAAAGGGCCGTATCACAAGTCAGCGAAGCGAACTACAGTGTGGAATTCTACTCAGCCTGATCATAAGTGGGCTGATATCCCTTCACCTGGTTTTCCTAAATATGTTTCCACGCAGTAATTTCACCCGGGGGTTTGAGTCTCAGATCATGTGGCAAATATATGCCACATGTTTGATTTTAATACCATTAAATGTAGCCCCACACAGTAATTAACTTGTAATTGCACTGTACTAACAGGGATTCACCACACAGTATCAGTAAATCTGAATTCGAATTTTTCAACCCCCACCAGTACCGTGCAACTCAGAATCAGAGGGAAAGATATAAATGGATCTGACGAGACCAGAAAGAACCACAGCTCAAAATCTAATTTGAAAAAATCATCTGAGGATGTTTCCCAGTTTGACATATACACAAAGGTAATTTAACAGATTTAAGACGGGCTAGAACCTGTTCAATCATTGACACTTTAAAGCCCACATGTGGTTCTGTCTAAAAACTATTGCATGTAATCTATAGGACATCACCACTCTTGCAACAGACTCACCTGAAGATGTTTCCCACTGCTGGTATTGCAACCGAAATAAACTACGTAAAGCTCAGAACATTGATATCACTCATACTAATGTTAAGCCTCTTGAAAGTACAAACCCTTCTTTCATACTAACAGGAAGAAACCAGCGCGCGCCTCGCTCCTCACTTACTGAAAACCGTGACTTGAAGAAACGGTTTAAAACATCTCTTTCCTTCTTTCACTTAATTGCTTCCCTGTGAAATGGATCCCAAAAAAACCAGCGTGCGCCTCACGCTGAAAGTTAAAAAAAACAAAAAAACGAGATGGGAGAGGAGGCAGCAGGGGGAGGGGAGAGAAGAGGGGTCCTGTGGCTGTTTCCCTTGCGGGAGTGAGCAGGAACCATATGTTAAAGCTCCCACAAAGGAATCGCCAAACGTGAACGCGTTGCATTCAAAGCAATGCAATGCTTGCACGTTTTTGACTGAAAAACAGAATCCATTGCTAAAGGTCTTTTATCTATGCGGCGCATGCACGCTGCGTAGGCGAGACCTAATAGGCTGATGAGGGAGCCAGAGCTGAGGCTCAGGGCCACCGTGCATGGCGTGCAGACGATAATACTGATCATGTGGCAATGCCTCGACCAATCAGGGAGAGAGGCTTTATTTACCACCGCTTCCAAAACTAACTGATTTTACAAGGCGCTGTTTTTAGGCTGCTGGGGAAAGGATGTGAAATCATGGAATGGGTGTAGGGCGACTCTACCTGTAAAGTGTGTGAGGCGTTACGGTGTTTTCAAAACAAAACTGCACTCAGTAATGAACGTTCTGCACATTTTAAACATCGACAGGCATAAACCTCACCTTTTTCCCTCCATTATTATGTGAAAAAACATACAAGACGTGCGGGAGCGGGCTATGGTAGGTGTGGTAAAAAGATGAGTTAGGTGTGGTGGCAGAAATCAATAAGCCCTGTTAAAATTATGTCTTTGAGTGCGGTGTGCCAGAAGGGCATCTAAGCGAAGACTTGGTGTAAAATGAGGAAATGAAAAGCCAGCTGTGGGTCACACAGACGCAATGTGAGATCAGTCACCGGGGCATATCTTATGATTTGTCCAAAGAAGCAGGAGTCAACCGCGTTTTGGTAGGGCTCACTCTCCTAACATTAATCAATTCCCTTTCCAGGACTGTCACACAAAACTGCAGTCTTTGACACAGCTTTTTATAGCAGCCCCTTACTCCACAGAGCGAGATAGCTCCTCCCGCGACTGTTAGTAGCCTGGAACAGCAAAGTGCCCAAATGCTTTTAAGCAGAGGTGTGCAAGCCGAGGTGTGGGAGCCGTGCTATGCTAAACAAAAGTAAGGTGCGGCTGCCATACTTAAAGATAATATAACCTATACTTGTAATAAAATGCACAATTGTGATACAGGGGGTTTAACTAATTTCAGAGGGTGAAGGAACCACCAAGACCAATGATCCAGTATAACATACTTCATAAATTTTCAATGGAGACAAAAAGATATATACATTGTTCCAATTCTATTGAAAAAGGCATTTGTGCATAGTGTCCCACAGTCACTTAGTGACCTAAGTGACAGTAGGATTTCTATGTACATAGTAAAAGAATTTCTGCGAACAGACTTTAGCTAATTGTCATGGAACAGCACTGGAAGCTCTCTTGCGGCACGACCGCCAGCACATGCTGTCATTGCGCAATGCAACTAATGCTGCCACTGTCCTGCCTACTCACAATATCCTGCGTGCGCTAATATAATTTGAGTGAACTTTAGGTATAGATACCCCACTTTGCGTCACTGGTGACTGTGCATTTATTCTGTCACAAAAAGTTGTTTCTTTTGTGTATGTGAGTAGCTAGAAAGCGCTGCTGTAACAGGTCCTAAACTGATAAAATAATATCTGGGGCTAACGCACTTGTTACTAAGATGTTCCTACAATTTGTGGCTTCACAAGTTCAAATGTTCTTACTCAGCCTTTTGACACAAAAAGGTGGCAGTAAGCGCTGAAAATAACTTTAATGTCCTGTCATTGATATACAAATTCTGAGCCACCAGGTGATTTGGATAGACATACTTATTTGAGTTTTAAATAATTGTGATGTTTTGGGGCCTTTTGAAAGGAAGAGTGAATAACTCACTTAGACCAGTAAATCTTATTAGCTATTGAGTAAGCAGAAACTGTGAACGTGGGGGTGTCCTTGCATCAGAATTCCTGAAAAATACAGGCCCACAGTTTTCACAACCATGGTGCTAATGCATTGCGAACATGATCAAACATTCTAGGATCAGGACAAGAGGAAACTGTGACAAGGAGATGGAGAGTGATTATAGAAAAGAGGTAGGATTGAAAATATGAGGGCAATGGAAAAGAAAAGGAAGAATAAGAAAAAATTAACTTTAAGAAAAGAGGGGGAGAAAATAAGAGTAAGGGAGTTAGTAGAAGGGAAAAGAAGTAATATCATGACAGGGAGGGTAAATAAGAGAGGAGTAGGAGGGTCATGAGTGTCAAAGTAGAGAAGGCAATAAGGATGTTGTGAGAGGTGGCTGGAGGAAGATGAAAGAGGAATCTGAGGAAGTAGGAGGATAGTGCAGGATGGAGCAGGGGAATGATATGCCGTGTTTGTTAGGTGTAGGGCAATGGGTAGGCAGGTACTAAGAGTGGGAGCGATTAGAGGTGATTAGAGGGCGAGAAGTAGGGAAGTGTGACGGCAAAGGATGAGGATGCCGAAGGACAAGTATGAGGAGAATGAAAAGTGGTCAGCATGAAGGGTGATGAGCAAGTGATCACGGGTGAGGAAGAGACCCGAGAATACAGGCGAAGAGACTTGACAAGATTCAGAACAAGAGACACAGGGGAGAGTGACGGAGAAGGAAAGAGAGGATGAAAGAACTGGGAAAGACAAGTGAAAAAAGGTAAGAAAATGTAAAAGAGGCAGGATCGTGCCAGTCACAATGTAGGAGAGATAGGTCAGATTTGAGGCACCCAGAGCTGTATATTCCTATTTGTTTCCCCTAAAATAGATTCTGCTCAAGGAACTGACAAAAAGATATTTTTTCAGAAAATAGCCCCAAATAAGAAGCCCATACGTCAACCTCAGAAGCTGCACTCTTGGCACAGCGGGCAGCTATAGGTAGAAAGAGGCCCACTTTTGATGTTCGGTTGGTTCTCCTCAGGTTGCCACAGTGATTGCTCTTCCAATTGTCATGGTTCCTATTTGGAGTAAATGTACAGCAGAAGGCCCTATTCTTAAAGTGAAAACATTGCACAGCTTCTCACTATCTGTACCACTGTACAGGTATTTAGAGCAACCAGCAAGCAAGCGTGCACACACCAGCAAACCACACAAGTACTTGTCCACACACTTGTATGGCAGCCATGGGCGTAGGCAGTAAGTTTTCCAGGGGGTGGGGCTAACCTGGCAAATGAAGGGGCGTGGCTAATGTTAATCATTAGGGGCGGGGCTAAAATGGCTGACAATCAGGATCGGATAACGCTCAGGACAAGCTGAGAAAAAAAGTGGTTAATTCTGCATTTGAAATTGGACAACAATTAGAGCACACATGAACCCTAAAATTACACCCCTAGCCCCTTAAAACTCATACATTCCCTGATCCCTAAAATTAGCCCCCTGGTACCCCAAAACCCATAACCGCCCTGAACCCTAAAATTGTCCCCATGGCATTCCAAAACCCATACCCGCCCTTCACCCTAAAATGTCCCCCACTTGCACCTCAAAACCCACCATGAACCCTAAGATTATCTCCCTGGCACCCAAAACCCATACCCACCCTGAACCCTAAAATTACCCCTGCCCCCACAAAACTCATACCCGCCCTGGCAGCAGTTCAAGCTTCCTTTACATGCAGCAAACCACTGCCCCATATGCAGCAGCAGTGAAGGTGATGCTGACAGAAGACGTTGAGGTGGAGAGAGAGGGGGGTGAGGTGGAGAGAGAGAGAGAGAGAAGGATGAGGTGGAGAGGGAGAGAAAGAGAAAAGGATGAGGTGGAGAGAGAGAGAGGGAGAGGAGGCAACAGCAAGGAGAAAGGAGGATGAGGTGGAGAAAAAGAGGGTAAGGCAGAGAAAGTTCGAGTTAAAGTTCAAAGATTTGTATAGCGCACTACTCACCCAGAGGGTCTCAAGGCGCTTGAGGGATAGGGGGGGGGGGTATTTACTTATCGAATATCCAAGTTTTTAGTTGTTTTCTGAATGAGAGGTGGTTCTGCGTGAGGCGGAGGTGGGTGGGGAGAGAGTTCCAGGTCTTGGCTGCTAAGTAGGAGAAGGATCTTCCCCCCATGGTGGATCTTTGGATGTGTGGAATCGCGGCGAGGGCTTGATTGGACGATCGTAGTTGGCGGGTGGGGGTGTAAAAGGACAAAGAGGTGGATGAGGTGAAAAAATAGAAAGTAAGGCAGAGAAAGAGGAGGGTGAGGTGGAAAAAAGAAGGTAAGGCAGAGAAAGAGGAGGATGAGGTGGAGAAAAAGAAGGTAAGGCAGAAAAAGAGGAGGATGGGGTGAAGAAAGAGAAGGTAAGGCAGAGAAAGAGGAGGATGAGGTGAAGAAAGAGAAGGTAAGGCAGAGAAAGAGGAGGATGAGGTGGAGAGAGAAGAGGAGGAAGTGGGAGGAAGCAGATGCAGGGTGGGCAGGAGAGCAGGGTGAACGGGAGAATGGAGAGTATGATGGTGAGGCAGACAGAGCAGAAGAGATTATGCACATAGTTACAAGCCCTCACGAAATACAGATTACACTTAGTAGGTCGACCCCAACAGTAGGTAGAGTATGGCTGCTACTCGCACCCCTAGAGGAGCATCCCACATGTCAAGAGCCTGCTCGCAAACACCTGGGAGACTGGGAGATGATAGGCAGCCGCATACATTTTATACCACCCCCTCCCCCCATCCAGAATCCTGGAGCCAGGCCTGACTCCAGCTACCCAAAAAATATCTGCCATTCTGAATTTTACAGTGCTTTCAAGTAATTGAGATGTCGTGCAGCGCTACAAAAAACTCCTAAATAAACCTCCCCTTTCGACATCTGCTGCAGATGTTTTCCCCAGGTGCCGAAGATTGTTTTTATTTGGACACATGTTGATTGAGTACTCTGCAAGAGTGATCGCATCAAGGAATGAATCTGTCAATCAGATGCGCCCGCCTGCCCTGGGCCGGATCCGGGCACATTGTTCAGGCGGAGCGCGACTCTGTAACCCGAGCGTCGACGAGTGTGTGGAAGAAAGGATCACGGCTGACGGGAACCGGCTCTGTCATTAGCACACAAAGGAGAAAGGAAGTCGTTTGCAAGTGAAATGGCCGAGCCACCCATATTTGTTTATGGATTCCGGCGATGAAATGTTTCAAAGACAGGCATTCCGGCCCCGCCTCAAACGGAAACACGTTACTGAAACCGCACAAACCGAAGCTGGAAACCCCCGTCATGTGCCTTGAACATTTATTAAGATCGAAGAATGTGACAGGCTACACTTAAATGAATGCACCAAATGTCCAAGTACTGTTCGTACGGGCATTAAATGCTCTTGAAGTGGGTACATTCCAATTAATAGGGTCTAGGGACCTCTACTCTTGATGGACTGACGCAAATATGCAAAGCCACAAATATGTCCTCACAAAGAGTAGGCAGCTTTGAGGTACCGACTTGTACATATGCTGCCCTATAAAAAGCACAATTCATAATTAAATAATACACGGTATTTATGCTATCTGTTAAAGTTGCTTGCTTGTCATTTGCTAGTTCAACAAACCCAGTTTTATTGCCACTCTAGATTAATGTGCATTTGTGCCATCAGCGGCTGTCTTGTAAGCCTTGTCTGCCGTCTCAGCAGTATGTGCCCGACGCAGCTTTCTTTGCTTGTGCTTAAATGTATAACGCCCGACCTTTTATACCTCCATCGTTGGTGACTCCAGGTGTAACAGGGAAGTGACACCTGGCTGCTGAGTCAGAGCTAGACGCGATAATTGCAGGCCTGCCCTAGTTCAGGGTACAGACTGGTGAACTATCGTTTTATTTAAAAGCCTGTTTCTTCCTGACACCCTTTATTCAGCCCCATAGGGTAGATGTGCCTAGTGGCAGGGGCGGCCTTAGACATGTGCAAGCTGTGCACCTGCACAGGGCCACCAAACCCCAGGGGCCACCACACCAATATATATCCTTAATATAATAATCCTCTGAGGATGGATACATATTTGCGTGGCGCCCCTGGCAGGGATTTGGCGGCCTCCGGCTCTGTTCCACTTCCAAACACCCTGACCACCCCTCCTCTTCACTGGCCTCCGCGCTCCGCCCTGCCCGGACCCCCTCTTCCGGGGCCCCCTACCTACGCTCCCTGCCCAGGGCCGCCATGAGCAGGGCCGGACTGGCCATAGCGGGCACCGGGCAATCCTCCGGTGCGCCGCACGGGTGGGGGCCGGTTTTGGGCCCCTGGGGGCCGATTTTGGTACAGGGCCGATTTCCTGTACCAAAATCACCGAAAACCGGCCCTGGGAAACTGCTCGGCGGCACCTCTAACCCCCCCCCCGAGTGGGGAGGGGGGGCCGGCCGAGCACTTTGCCAGGGCGGTTGTGGTTCCCAGTCCGGCCCTGGCCATGAGCCTAGAGCCGCCCCTGCTCGTGGCTGGTGACGTCTGCCTGTACATTGCAGGCTTGATCTACAAACGTTCTGAGCCCTGCTCTAGGGCCGTGTTTGCAACTTCCCCGTAGAGCTGGTACATGTGTGCCTTAAAGTGTACAATGAACACCGTTCTCGGCCCTAGTCATGTCCATACAGGTGAAGAGGATGTGCAGAACGAGGATGGCCCCTGTGGTGACGTCAGAAAGGAGGGGGACAATGGATGGAATTCAGCTGCCTTTGGTCGTTTCTGACTCAAGCCAGGTGCCACATGCGAGGATACACTTTATTAAAACTTAAAAGTGGTCTTCTTAAAGACTTTTAGCTACGTGGAGCAAATGGTCTCAATGTAGTGACTAAGGGTGGGTGCTGTGGATTTCAGGTTTGCTTTTGGCCTGAAACTTCCCCCTCCCCAAACGCTACTACCACCAATCCTGCTGAAACATTCATAGCTTGGATGTATTTAACACAGTGCGCTGAACTAGCGCCTCAAAGAATTGAACACAAAGCATTAAGCTTTGATCTAAAATGGGAGAGAGAAAGAATTAACAATGTAGAGGCCAAATTACACAACGTAAAACCAGGCAAACGTGGATCAGTATGATTTCCATATGAACACATTGTGTGATCCTGGGCTATTACATTTTTTCACAGGGCCTCTTCTTCCTTCATCATCACAGGAGAGCACCTTTAAATACATCACTTCAGAGTGTGCTTTGCACAAAAAAGGGACTGTAATAAGGTCTATAACAACACCGTAGGCCACAGATAGGGGCAAAAGACAAAAAGGCAACGGACTTTTCTCTTCCTTCACTAACAGCATTGAGGTCAGGGCAGTGGCTGAGAGGTGTGAATGAGTCTAAGTTCACTCAATGTAATGGTATAATTTAATTAACTAAACTGAAAGTGTTGCAACAATCACATTTTAAAAGCATATACTGTCGTTACTTTTGAAGAATCTTTATATATGTATATATGTACTGGACTCTCTGAGATAAGCAACAGCAGACACTTCCCCGCCCCCTTCTCACTGAATCCCTGAAGATCTGCGCTGCTCATGACAACCCTATAGAGTATAGAAGACAGGAACCAAGCAAATGCAAAGCAAATGCTTTTGAAGTGAGCGTGGTGAGACTAGCAACCATTTAAAACTATTTGCTGTGCATTGTTTGTCTGTAAAGCACTAAAGTGTTGCAGACAGTTTGGCTGGCTCAACCCCTAGAAACAAAACTGGCACCTACCAGAAGTAGGACCAGTCACGAGTCACCACCATGCCTGCCCACGGGAAAACATCTGATGTCCGCTATGGCCAGTGAAGTCCAATCCAAGGTGTGCTGCCATGAAAGTCCTTCTTCTGAGAGGGAGTGGGTGGAGCTTCCCTACACTGGATAGAGAACTAGGAAGTGGCGGCTTCTCCGCTAAGGCAGAGGAGAGCCGCCCTACTGCTTTTAAAGCAGTGAAAAGGGATAAAACAAAATGATAATAACAAGGTTTTTATTGGATTCTTTTTTGTTGCTGCGGGCTGGGTTAGGGTGGGGCGGGGCTGGTGGCTCAGGGTGGGAGGTCATTTTGGCCGCCCAAACTGTCATGTGCACTTTGCATATTCCCACCAGGCTGGAATGAACAGCCTGGTGGGGAATATGCACAGGCTCCCTGTCTCGATTCGAGTGCCGATCCACGACGCTCAGACCAGTCACAACGCTGCATTGCCGCGTTGTGATTGGCTCAGGGGAACCTGTGTGCCGGGTGCTACTGCTTACTGCAGCTTCTTACGGACTGGAGTCAGGAAGAGCAGTGAAGCGGAGGACAGATGAGGCCATCGGAAAAGGTACGTGTTTTAAAAAATATATATTTTCAACACTGCCCTTCACCACCCCCATTCCCTACCAGCCGCTACTGGGACTAGGAGGCTCATCTGAGCCACTGGAGATCAATCCTTTGGGTCAGAGCCTGGTGCGGACTGTGTAGGTTGGAGAGTAGAAAGGATCCTGATTGCTACAACAGAGCAGGAGAAAACTGGAATCAGAGCAGTAGCAGTAAACAGGTGTTTAACAATCTAAAGTACCACAAATGTTATTAACAATCTAAAGTACCACTAGTCAAGGCCTAAAGAGGTGCCTCTGAAAATCTTCTTACTGTATTATTATTATTTTATTCTTTAAAGTGTGAACATTGCCAAAAATACCTTAGGGAGTGCAGTATATTAAAAAATCATGAATAAATATATGACAACAAATACAATACTGAAAGGAAAGCAAAATGAAACATTCAACAAAAACAGCAATAATACAGGAGTCCCAAAGATTATATTTTAATTTCTTCCGAGAAGACAGAACAAAAGGGTCAATACTCACAGTCAGAGATGACATTCCACCAAGTGAGTTTTTTTTTCTATTCGAGAGCAATTGATTCACAAAAGTCTAAAAGTAAGTGCAGAGATGTACACCTCTGCTTGAATGTACATTTATTATTTTTCACAAACTTCTCCAGTAGTATTTCACAGAAGCTGTGCAAGCCATGGGTTTCCATGTGCACACCTGGTAAAGACATGTGACTTTTTGTGAGGCTGTAGCATTTTCATGGTATAGATTTTTTTCAGTTTGGGAAATGCAACAGCGCTGGAAATAAATACATTTTCCCCCCTGGAAAAATCGCTTTTACTACATTCCCACCAAAGTTAGGGTGTTTTCTTCCCCGCCCCACACTGGAAAGGCAAACCACATGCTGTGGCACCAACTTCCCATCCCTTGCGTAGGATTTACACCTGCATAATTATATACTATTGTAGTTTATAATTACACAGGCATTAATGGATTTACATCTGCTACACAGTCATTTGTGAATACCTGGCAATAAGTTCAGCCATTGTTGGCTGTAAATGTACGCTTAATGCACAAAATACCTTTGTGAGTCAGGCCCTAGGAATGTAAAGACGAAAGATTTTCTTGCTTTTTTAGGTCAAAGCCTACCAGAAAGCACAGCTGTCTGATTTGCTAATGACATATTGGGGACACTCGGAACACTCCCCTGGGCATGAATTTCACACATTGCTTCACATTGGCTTTGTGGTTTGTAACTCACATTTGCTTGCTTTCTATTTGTTGGCCCTTTCTGCTTTAGGCTGTCCAGCTTGAGTTCGTCCCTTCCCTTGCCCAAACGCTATGTACTGTATTCTTCCACCAGTGCTACAAGAAACATGTTAATTGCACGCTCGGCGGGGTCTTGAGTCCTAAAATGTCCATGGACTCGACAATTCTCGCTCCGGTGCCTACTCGATTCACAGGTTCACACTCTGCGACTCTGGGCAATAGCTTGCTTAATCTCCACAACGGCCCCTCGCGGCGGGATGCCTGGCTTTCACCTTGCGGATACCCTGCCGGGGTTATCTCACAGGGGAATACCAGGACGGGTTCCCTAAGCAAGCGCTTAGAAACCGCTTGGTGATTTGCGCTATATAAATTCCTGTACATTTACATTTACATTTACGCATGCACTATCTCTTCTTGAAGACAAATCATGTTTTCAAACAAGCGCACTCCTGGTTCATCATCCATTCGTACAAATCCCTGGCACAACAACCTTACTTAAGTTCCTGCTGGCCTTCCAATGCAATACAAAGGTTTCTGCGCCTACGTTTGGGAGAGTTTCCGACTTTAGATCTGTGCCCAAAATGGCTTATAACAGCAAACGACACCTACTGCAGAGGATGCAACAACGCACCTGAAACTATCAGCACATAATCTATTTCTGCTCAGCATTCCAGAGGGAGCGCCAGGACACATCGCGCCACTGTTTTAATAGTCTGGGAATACGCACTTCCTGGCAAGCAGAAATATCATGTTTATTGGGGAAAATGCAAGTTTAAATGCACAGATGTTAAAATTCCTGACTCACGTTGCAAAAAAACCTCTCTGCATAAAACATAGTCACGAGCCAATACATGTAAATGAACTCATGAGCTCAAATCCGAGTGCTCCTTGAACGAATCTTATGACCATGCACTTTATGCACACTGCAACCGACCCCCCTGCGTCATTGAGAATGTATACTCATATGATTGACTCCATTTTAAAGTCCATCAAACTTTTTATACTGTTTATCAGTGTATTTTATCAAATGGTTTTTATTAACTAAGCATATAATTCCATTTTGAAATGTTCTACCAGTGCTTGGTTTGTGTAAAAAGGTATTTAAATCTTGTTCTTACCTTGCCACAATTGCTGTGCATTCAAAGACAGAGGCCAATTGCCAGGTTCTGTCTGCCATGGAGCTTGGGGTTTCCTTCTTTGATTTAAAAGTGAGTGTGCTTGACAAAGACTGTACAATGCTGTTTTTTTCTAGCAAACAAAATATAAATGTCTGTAAAAGAGCTGTGCAGCTATTTCAGAATATATCAGAAATAGAAAAGCACAAATGAAGCACATTTTTGGATAATTTAGAAGTGTGGTGAAAACAAATATTTCAATATGATCAAAATAAATAAATACACTAGGTGATGCCATTTCCACTCATTATCGTTTGTGCACTGTATACTTTTATCAGAAAAACTGTATGTCTGCACAAATGTAAAGGTCATTTCAAATGAAGATGTGTTGTATGTAATGGCAATATGCTACCACACCATGCATACTTCACTTTACCCCACTCGACTCTACTCTGCATCACTCCACACCACTGCAGTCTACTCTCCACCACTCCGCACTAGGCCACTTCACTGTATGCCTCTCTGCTCTACACCACTCCACTCTACTCTATGACAATTAACTCTGCCCTATACTACTCTACTATGCACATCTGCACTCTGCTCCACTACACTCTGCGCCAATCTACTCTTCAACACCGCACTCCACGCCATTGCACTCAACGCTCATGCACTCTACTCTGTACCACATCACTCTTTGCCAAGGCACTCTATGTGCTACTCTAACATACCCTGCATTTTATGCCCCTGTACTCTACCATGCACCACTTCACTCTACTCTGAAACAATCTACTTCACTACACTCAATGCCACTCCACTCTACAAATCTGCATTCTACTCTGCATCACTGCACTCTACACCACTTCACTCAAAACCAATGCACTCTACATCCGTGCACTCTACGCCACTCTATTCTGCTTTGCACCACTGTACACTTCTCTCTAAGCGAGTGTACTCTACGCCACTCAATTACACACCACTGCGCTCCATGACAATCTACTCTGCAACACTGCACTCTCTGCCACTGAACCACGCGAATCTATGCAACACTACTCTTTGCCACTGCACCCAGTGCTTAATTTGTGCCGGTGCTTTCCGGTGCTCAGCACCAGCACTTATTTCACCGGGCCGGGTCTATGCGATCTTTCTCCTCCAGCAGATGTCCCCGTAATTATAAAAAATGAATTCCTGCTCTTCCTTTGTTGCTGCCTGGTATGTCCTCATAGGAATGCCCACCCCAGTTCAGGCATATTAAAAGAGTGACATCACAAGGGTGTTGTCACGTCAGCAGATCGAGCCTGCCTTCCTCAAGGAGCATGGTTTCATTTCCGTTGGGGAACTGCTGACGGCGGGCTTTTGGCTGAACTGGGCAAGGCAGGCTGGAAGTGCCCAGTACTGCGAGTCAAATGTTTTACAGTAAAGTAAAACGTCAGCAGAAGTGAATTTAAACAAGCGCCCATGATCAGTACAGGTATGAGTTTTGTAGATTGGATTTACTTGCTTCATAAAAGCAACAAGAGCCACACCAAAAATAAATACATATCCGGCATTAAGCCACATTCAATTAATCTCATTTCTTTAATGCTAAGGGCCTGATTTATTGCCTTGTAAAATCCGACCGATGGTTGCCAGAGGCTGCGCTTGAGTCACATAGTTTGTTTGATAGCAGGATGCTTAGGGCGTTAGGGGTGATCAGCATGGAGATAGAGTTTACTGATCGCTGCCGCTTTAACAATCTGGAAATCTCCCAGGACAGGGATGTGATCTTGATCCACCAGCATATTGTCCTAACCTTGGTGAAAAGAACAGTGAATATGTGTTGATTCTGGTCCCTAGGAGAGAATAATCTCCAAGGGAAATACCAGGCCTGTGGTGAGAGCCAAAGAAGCAGAATTAAAATCAAGCCAGTTAGCTAGACAGAAAAACCAAGCAGCCAATGAGGCCCATATTAGCTCTGCACACACTTCTCGGCTTTACCCGGAGCACCACATGAGGTTATCACAGGAGAAGCCTCTATATCTTGGCCTATATGGGTAGAGGAGCTTTTTGAAGAATCTGAGCATAAAATCCATGAAAATATTAGGAGTGAACTTTCCCTCTTTAGTATCCGTTTGGTAGCTATAGAGAGTGAACTGCCCTCATTGAGGCAGGCTAGGGCTGCTCCTGTACCAGCTGAACCCATAGATCCAAGGAATCATAGGACAACAAGGAATTCTCTAGAGGAAGTCTGTCCCAGTGATAAAAGCCTGGGCTACTTGTCCTCAAAGGCTATACCAACACAAGGCCTTTTAAATCAGGTCTGTGATCGGTCCAATACTATACAGCTGTCCCGAGTTCCTCACCTGAGAATAGACCGTATACTACCTAATAAATTAGGGAGCATGCCAGAAGGGAAGACCTATTTATCTACCCGAACAATTTTTTAAAGGAATAATGGGTAGGGCTTATGAATTACTGTATTACCCCAAGTTTTCCTGTACAGAGATGTATATTATATTTGGTCAATGAATAATGATAGAATTAATTTAAGTATGGCTGTGTTGACGCAACAAATTTAATCATGCATTCTTGAGTGATATTTCAACTTTTGATTTTATCATTTTTAAATGCTTTAGATTTGACCTTTTTTATGTGCTTTTATGGCCCAATGCCGAAACAAGGATTTTCAAGCTAACAATGATCCGGCTCTTTGTGTTCTGGTGCCTGGAGCTGGCTCTAGGGTTGAAAGTTCAAGTTATGTTTTCTTGTGCAGAAGAACATGCAATGAAACTCCTCTGACAACTGCTTCACATATTATTCACTAACAGAGTAGTCTTTTAACTGATAAGGGTGCACTTCAAGTGGCATTTCCTTTAATGTGGTTTACTGTCACCTCATGGCCACAGCAGCACCGACAGTTGGTGTAGCTGTCTTTAGTAGTGTGGTGCAAGACTTTTTACCTGGACCCCAGTGGGGAGTCTTCCCATTGGCTTTCTGTACCTAACTTTATGTGTGTGCTTATGAGTACATGAGAGGTAGGGCAATCCAGGTCTGTGGTTTCTCTGGTGTGTAGCCACTGGTCACTGTGACAGAGGACTGATGTTTTGCTTTCATTCCGTACAATGTTCTTCCTGCCTGGTTCCAGTGTCTCTCAGTGTCTATGTTGACTCATCAGATTGCCCCCTCAGTTGAGGGGGCAATCTTTTCAATGTGACTTGGTCTCAGTGAGTATGTGTTTCATCATCTGTCTTCCAGAGCACAAACAATGTATGTATATGTTTTCTTTATTGAGATGTTTCTCTTCTTAGTGTATGTAATTGAGGCATCATCACCACTAGAGATAAGAAAAGTGCCTGTTGATATATTCGTGCCCCTGCAGATGTGACTTTAGGTTTCCTGAACGCTCAGTACATTTTCAGCTACTAATAACACTACCTTTCTGTGGATGGATGGTTTTATAATGCCAAAATATAAGCTTGTCGTTTTAATCCTTCGTGGCCATTGACGTGATGGTTTATCAAAATTGCTTTGACTATTAAGAGTCTCATTGCAAATGTTATTTGTTATGGGATTACTGGAGATTGAAACTCTGATTTTGGTTGTATGCTGCACCAAGTAATGGGTATTCCAAGTATTCCAGTCACACTGGGAACAGTATGCAGACCCACCATTACTGAATAGTTTTCCAGATGTCATTACCTGTTCTGGGACAAATAACCAGCTCTTTTCTGCTGACATTTACAGCCTGGTTTGAGAAGACAGTAAGTGGCATTATGGGACTGCTATGCGTCGGGGGCAGAGGACAGGTGGCAAGGGGCAGCGAGATAGCTCAATAGGGCTGACAATGATCGCATAATGTTGTCTGCTTTCCCATACTGCGCAGGGGCTGGCCGGGGGCAGAGCTGCACCTCTGCTTATAGTCTCTGCCAGAGTGCAGAACCACATCTGGGGAACCCAATGTTTCTGGACCAGGAATGCGAGAGCCTGGTAAATCTGGGTGCGAGAACACTAGGAATTGACTGGAGTTGTATGCTCCTGATTAAACTGCTCCAGCCAACTAGCAATGAGGGCCTAAGTGGTAATAGGATCACTACACTACAAGTATCGTCAGATGTGCATGATTAACTACGATGAGTTGCGTTGTCAGCTGCAGTGTTGAATTGCTTGCTAGTGTAAGGATTGAGAAGGCTAAGAGGGATGAAATCACCGTACTTCAGTTACTAGCCTAGTAAACTTCATTCACCATTATGGTTTGAGGTGTCTGATGAGGAAGAGGAAGAGTTAATGTGATGGAATTTACAGGAATTAATACCATATCTTTGTAGGTTAAGATGCATCTTCATAGTTCACGTTGCACAATCTGATTTTCAGAAACCTCACGTTTGGGCCAAGCTTACACTCATCCAGCGTCTTCATTCCAGGCAGCCTCAGCATTAGCTGACAGCCAACCTATTGAACAAACATCACTGCTACATTTCCTAGGACCTGAGTAACTATGCAAGCCGTGTTAAATTGCATGTAAAGGGAGCCCACTTTAACTTCTCCTAATAAGTATGTCACATTTGGGGTTCAGAATTACTATCCTAGAAACTCTCAGGTTTCCCATGTAAATCGGATGTAGGAGGATCCTGACAATACTTTACTTGCAGCAAATTGCTGTCTACGATCCCTTTTTTCACGTGTGTACAAATCCCTATCTCCTCACTAGGAACTCAGAATCTTTATTTATTCTTAAGTCACAACATGAAGGCCCTCACACAAACCTTCTTAGGAAGTGATTACCTACTGTCGCTTTTTGGATGACAAAACATGGGTGGAACCAATAAATATTAGGTGCCTCCATCTGTCGGGCTGTGATCTATGTCTAGCAGTGTCTCTGAAAGGCTTTTTTATCCTTGAGCGCTATTTAAACATTGAGGGCCATATGTAGGTAATTACTATTTACCGATTCTAAAATACCGAATTTTACCGATTCTGTATTTCAAAATCGGTAAATGGTATGTAGCTAAAGATTCGGTAAATATTACCGATTATGTAATCGGTATTACCGAATCGGTATTTACTGGTTCAGTAATTCCCATTCATTCCTATGGGCCTGGAGGCCCATGGGAATGAATGGGAAGCCATTCACTATTACCGATTCAGTAAATACCGAATCGGTAATAGGGGGAACACATTCAAGGGTGGCAGGGTGTCACATTGACACCCTGTTGCACCCCTGAATCGTGCATGTGCGCACATGTGGCACACATACATGCCCTATGGGCATGTATGTCTGCCACATGGCACTGTTAAAAAAAGCACAAGTGGTAAATAACGAATCCTTAAAGCACATAAGCACTCTTAAATGTGCGTCCAACATACCCGATTCAGTAAATAATGATTCGGTAAATACAGAATCGGTAAATACCAATTCTGTATTTACTGAATCATCACCTACATTGGAAATGGCTCAATACCGGGTGGTAAGCCTGAAATTTACCGAATTTCGAGTTTACCGACCGGTAATGAGCCACCTACATCGGGCCCTATATCACAATTATTTCTTTTTAAAACAATGCTCATGCTTCCTGGTGTCTTTCTCCTTCCCTTATCAAAAAACTAGTGCACCACAAGCACATAGATTAAATGATCTAGTAGCCTAAGGAGGTCTCTCCTTTACCCCAGATATCCTAACGGCAATTATTGGAAGACGCTGAACAAGACAAGAGAAGCAGCCTGGGATTACAAAGTCACACTACTTGAAGTAGTCACAGATAGTATGCTCATGTATCAAGTTGCCCGCCTCAATTGTCAGCTGCTCATTGGCCAAACAGACATAGAATGCATACAAATAGAGAGTCAACGACAATCAGTTGTCAGTGTTATATATGCAGGAAACAAAATATAGATTATCGAAGGTCTTGGTTGGTCTTGGTTGGTGGTACAATCACTTTATTGTGTTTTTTTCAAAAGAACACGTTTCACCTAAAAAGGCTTCATCAGGGTGAGAGATCTTCACCACTCCACAAGTTCAACATTGTTGTCCGCGTTTGAAAAGACATACGATAGTCTTTTATGAGTTTTGATTATAGTCGACTCTACGGCAATCTACTGCACTCTATGTCACAACATTCTACGCCACTACACTCTACGCCACTACACTCTACGTCATTCCATGCAACTTTAATCTACCCTGCACCACTGCACTCCCCAGCACTGCTCTCTACACCACTCTGCTCTATGCCAGTGCACTCTATGCCTTTACTGTACCCTGCATCACTGCACACCACTTCACTCTACTATAAAACAATCTACTCAATGCCACTGCAATCTACTCTGCACCAATCTACGCCTCAACATTCTTCTTTGCTCTATGTCACTGCACCCAAAACCACTTTCCTCAAAGCCAATGCAGTCTCGACAATCTACTCTGCACCACTGTACTTTATGTCCCTTCACTCTACGACATTCCACTCTCTGACACTCGACTCCATTAAATTCTACTCCACTCCACAACACTCTACAACACTACTCCACTCTATGACGCTCTATGCAACTCTCTCTATGCCACTCCATGCGCTTTACTCCATTCTATTCTACAACACTCTATTCTACGCCACACCACTCTACTCTATGCCACTCCCTTCTATGACACTCCACTCTATGACATCTTATGCCACTTACTCTACAACACTTTCCTCCACTCTACACCATTCCACTCTCCTGCACTACTGCACTCTATGCTACTCCAACGACAATCTTCTGCACTTTATGCCACTCTACTCTACAACACTCTACTCCCCTTTATGCAACACCCTCTACACCACTCCACAACACTCTATGCCACTTCACCCTACTCCACTCTGACACTGCACTCAAATCTACTTCCCTCTACGCTCTTCCACTCTACGACACTCCATGACATTTCACAACAAACTAAACCACTCCACGCATTCCATGACACTCCACACCACTCAACTCTATGCCACTCCATATCACTCGACTCTACTCTACTCCACTTTACGACAAACCACTTCACTTCACGCTCTTTTATCCCACTAACTTTTAGCCCTGCTGAACAGCAGCCACGCTGGTGTACAACAATGGCTAAAAATATTAGCAAAGCCATTAGCTCTTGCATAGGTGAGACATACAGGCTTTGCCAGTTCTGGTTTCTTGTTCTTTCGTTCCTCCAGCTACCACAAGTTTCGAAGCCAACGGGACAGGCTTCCTTATCAGAAGGGATTAAAAAACACAAACTTCCTTTCATTGAGGCCCAGAGTTAAGAGGCACCCAGTGGAAAGACCAGATTTTAGGCGTGAGCCTATCTTATATCTGACGGCCCTGATTTAGTAAGTGACAGAGACACCATCTAATGGTAGAAAGTAGCATTGAGGGAGCACAAAATAAGCTGCATTTGTGTCTACTTCAGAAATGTAAAGAACTTTGACCTCTGAACTTCCGATAGAAAATTTTTGATCTACCTTAAGCTCTCAGTCTGAAGGTTGTGGAATTCAAAATCTCACCGATACCAGTAAGTAAGTAAAATACCACGGTTACCTGCAGGTCTCTTTCTATGCTCATTTTACTACCTGACTTGTCCCTACTGTGGCCCTGTTGTCTTAGTGGTGAGTTGGTCCCTTACCTGTAGTGTTTGAATTACCCTGCACAAACCCTAAATTATACCAATAGGGCACGTGCGATTGGGTTTGAGAGTGAGTACTGCATCTCTGTTGAATCCTCCTGTCAGGACGCAGCCTATAAGAGAGTCCTGGAGCGAGCATTTCATCTGTCCGAGAAGGCTTCACCCATAATACACACGATGGCTAGCATGACTTGTACGTAACAATAAACACTTGTGGCACTCTCTTCTCCCAAAAACTCTCTGGCTCAGAAAAATCATAAGGTATTTTTTTCTCTCTACAAAGTGCACACACTGCTATTTCTTTCCATTCACAGGGTAAAGCTGACGTTCAAATCGCGAACTCTCTGCTAGCACTCAGTACTCAGTTACACATTCTTTACAGAATTGCCTTCACCTGTGTACTTATACAGGAGTGGCCTCATTCATAGTGGGATAGAACTGCACACCTCACTGCCCTCCAGTAGATTACTTAGGGGAATCAGAAGTTCAAACTACTACATACATGAGATGGACAGGCAACACAATGGATTCATGGAGTACAGAAAGCTCTGTAAGATACTTTTTTTCCATTATTCCTACAAGATCAGCCCATTTTGGTGTAACAAGAATCCACAGTCTAGATTTTCCCTACGTTTTGCCAACTGCTGAATGCTTAAGTTGTTTTACGGAAACAAATGTGACACTCTAGTGTTTCGCTTCATTCTCCCTATATGATCATTATGGTACACATCATTTGTTGTTCACCCTCAACCAAAGGGTTGAGAGCCAGATGGAACAGCATCATTCAAGTTGTAGGATCTTATGGAAAAAAACACGCTGGGAACGTATAGCTACAAAATGGCTTTTCCCGCAAGGATTCGCACGAGGCACAATGTTGATTTTATACAAAACACTAGATGTTATAAACTGGCTGACGTACTACCAACAAACTTGAGTATGGAGAGGTGAAATTGTATATTTAAACTATTCAATATGTGTACAAAATACATATAGAAACAGAAATGTCGATTTCTCATTCTGCAAATATTTTAACAAGTTAAAAAAAAGAGTTCTTAAGGTAGTCAATACAAACAGTAAGCAAGTGGTTGAAAATATATGAATAGGTCACGTTACATCGCATGCATTTACAACACATTCCATTAGAGCGCAGTCATTATAACGACTGCGTTGTTACATCGTATACCATTACAACGCAAGTCATTACAAAGACTTGCTGGAGTGGGGGGAGGGGGCTGTTGTGCTTTATTTTGGAATAGTATAGTTTACAATCCAAACTCCAGTGTTAGGAATCCCTCTGTTTTTCCTTAGCTTTCCTGTCCTGCCTCTGTGTCCATGCAATGAAGGTTCCCTGTCGTGTGCTTCCCCTTTAAAAAGAGGACGGTAGCACGTGTCAGGTGCTTGGGTTCTATCCTTGTCATTACTCACTCGAATTCTGCCTGTGTTCTGGAGATTTCCCCCTTCTTCTACTTGGAGCTTTTGGAACCGGCCGTTTTGAAGACTTTGTCTCTTCCGGGTTTCGGCTGAAATCCGGATAGTGTGAGACAACTTTGGACTTTTCCCGTAAGGATTCGTGGAGCATTGCGGGAATTCCGTTTTTTCCTTTCGGTTTGGATGGGACTTCCTAGTTATTAGGAGTGTTGTGTTTTGGGCTCCTTTTGCAATTAGTACTACGATACGAGGCTGCGTGTCCACTTTGCTAGTACGTCTATTTCCTGCATTCGTGTATCCACTCCACGTCGTTTTGTGGAGTTTTGGGCTGTATCACGAACGAACTTTCGAAAAGTCGCGTTTTTGTTTTCAAGTACCCCCTTGTATTCTAGTTGCTACTATTTTCTTTATATTTTCAGGAACTTGAGTATTTTTGTGTGATAAGGTGTTTTTTTAATGCCAGTTGCTTTTTCCCTCAAACTTTACCGCTCAATTGGAGAGAGGTATTGCTGACCCTTGGATATATATAAATATATATGGACGTTCTGGATTCCTGAGGACAAGGCTCAATGAACTGGTAAGTAGCCTTTTTTACATGATTGTGAGGGGCTTTGTATGTATGTGCACAGAGACATTTGTCCTTTATTTAAGAAACAACGCTAAGGATTCTTGTTTGTATTTCCACTTAGGTGCGGTCTGTGTCCTATGCCATTTGAATAGTACTAGAGGAAGCCAGACGGGGTGTTGTTTTCAAACCCTTTCCTCTCTCTTTATCCCACCCTCTCCTGGTGCTCTTGTGGCAAGTTCACTGTTTGTGTACATCAGTGGTTGCTACGGGGGTAGTAGTGGAGGACTGGGGCTATCGTCGTTCTTGCAGTGTTGGGCACAGCTTGGAGGTGTAGTTTTGACATCCAGTCTGTGCAACAGTAGGGACGGTGTTGGATTTTAAATTCAACAACTTCTGCCCCTTCAGCAAGTCGCTGTAATGACTTGTGTTGTAATGCCATGCGATGTAACAACGCGGTTGTTGTAATGACTGCTATTTATCGCATGCGTGGTAAACGATGTTTGCTAAAATTAATACATAGTTTTCCCAAAATACAGTCGAACGGACAGTCATCTTTTTTGAAAGACCAAGCCTAAGACAAGAGAGCTCTTTACGAATATGACATAATTAAAAAATATACATCTTTCAAGAGCAACTACAAATCAAATCAGTTTGCTTCATGCTTTCAATTTGACAGAATGAAACGGGATGAAAGGTAAAACACACAGGACAGCAAACGGTCAGGTAGACTATAAGAGTTTGGGGCTTGTCGCAGTAAATGCAAGCAAAATATATTTTTGGCCCAAATAGAATTTAAAGCAATAATGAAGGTTATGCCTCAGAATTTTAGACGCTGGGAAGGGTTACAGAACTATGTGCAGGAAATATTCCACACGGAAGATACAGCAAAAGACAGGAGGCATGATGCAAATTTGGATATTTCTATTAGGACATTTTAAATCTTTTTTTTGAGGAGCAGATATTCACTCCCCCGCCGGATGCCAGTGCATTTTTGTTCAGCTGAGGTATTTAGCAATCATTTACAGTGCACCTAAGAAATTCAATTGAGCGAGGAGACACAGGACTCGTTGGTCAAACAGGAATAAGATGTCTTACACTAGCTGGAGGCTGGCAGTTTCTGTGCTATACCAAGTGGGATATATTAAGCAGGTCTTCGTCACCCAGTGTCATCAAGTTTGTCAAAACACCAACATAGTGCAGGTGTCTGCATGTTGATGTTTCCGTCAAAGCAACACCATCTTGGTTTCAGTTCATGGAAGTCTTCACTGGCTCTCTAAAAATGTAAACTAGAGTATTCAAGGCTATATAAAGTCAGCATTGACCATTCAAACCTCTATTTAATAAAATAAGACTGACAGCAGAGCACAGTGGATTACTGTGCTTGCTGGTGAGATTTATGCACAACTGTCAAATGGCCTGCTCCAGCAGGCAATGGCTGTCAGAGCCTTTCATCCTCCAGAGATTGACATAATCCGTACCACTGACAAGAGTGAAATAAAAAGCCAAACACATTTTGCACCAAAACCCTTTCTAGGGAAACCTGACACAGCCAAGATTGGAAAAAAGCAAGTACACCGTTCTGATCATCAAAGCTCACTTAACCAATATAAAACAGGAGTCAAACCAGGCAAAAACACATGAAAAAGATTTTTAGGACAGTGAGAAGAAGATCCACAAACCCAAGTCAGATGATGTCACCAACATCACCAAAGAAAGATGTGAGCAGCTATCCACATTCTTTGCAAAGAAAGAGAAAAACAGAGAACTGAATTCATGAGTCAGAAATCGCCTGCTCTCCAAACGTCAAACCCTATTATTCAACATATGCTTAAGATTTGGATAAATGTCGACAAATTCCTTAAAAGTAACGAGAGACTACATAAAAAGGCTCCCACATGGCATAACACTGATATTTAGAAAAGATAAACAGACTATTTCCTGGGATATATGGAAAAGAGCAGGTATTCTAATGTTGGATCACCTGCTCACTCCAGAAGGTGAGTGTTGGACCTGGGGTCTCCAAGTCACATAGGGTAGCTTGGCACTAAGTAGGAAGGCCTAACTCCAAGGTACATATGTTAAGTTTGCGTCACACCCTTTAGTAACATAACGTCCATCCACTCAAAAATAAAGACACTACACCAGTCTTTTAGGAAAATATGAGCTGTTTATAAAAATAATATTATTTACTCTTGTTTTTCCTGTGTGTCAACTTGGTTATTGCTCAAATCAAATACTTCTCCATTTGCACTTTTACATAAGTTAATTCTTCAGCAACAATTCACAGAATACCATTACTACTCCCTAGGACTCCTAAACTGGACTGGTACATTGGTAAACAGAGCTTAACGTTTTTCAAGACACAGGTGAGTAACCCCAAGGTCTCAATTGAAAAAGAATTACATACTACATTCAGCTTAATCAGATTATTTCAAAGGTTTGCCCGCAGACATGCTGTAGTTTCCTTCCCCGATCACCCCTGAAAGGAAAAAGGTTAAACAACGATCCCCGTCTTTTTCAACAGAAAGAGAGTTCAATCACTCTCTTTTACTCTACTTAATTCTCCTCCTCGCTAGTCCTGGTGACTTCTCAGTCTCAGACTTCCCAGTCTCTTCAAACCGGTACAACCACTCTTATCCGCTGGGCTAAATAAAGATCTCCCTCCTGGGACCAGGTTTCCACAACCCCCGGGCCCCCAACAGCCCCCAGTTTCCACCTTACTTGAGGCGAGCCGGCACTCGCCAACAGTCGACTTCGCCTAGGAGCGCCTCCCTCGTGGGTCAGGCCAAGCAGAACCCAAGCCGGCACCGAGGGGGGGAAGCCTCACTGAGATTGCGGCGTTGTGTGTTACTCCAGATGGCTCCTCTGGCCTTTTGACTTCCGCGCCAATGGGCAGGCGCGAGAGAGCAGTGGCTCAACTTGAAGCCGCCCCTCTTCTTCCCTCAGGTGTTCGGAAACTCCTCCTCGGGTCTGCGCACCAGCTGACGCTCCTCCGTTGATGCTCCGCCCTTCTTCCTTCAAGCAGGTGGATCCTACGAACAGGCCTGCGCGAAATCGCGCCACCTCCCCCGACGCTACTCTCCTCACCCGGATCTCCACAACAGTCCTGCGCAATATCGCGCCACTTCCTCAGTCACTTCTCGCCCTGCCAGGGTCTTCAGGGCTGGGAAAGGCACTTCACTCCTCTTCCTCAGGCTGAAAGAGCACCACAGCAGTCCTGCGCCGTATCGCACCACCTCCTCCGCCACTTCCCTCACTTCCAGGTTCACCCAGCGCTAAGAGGGACACCTCCAGATGCGCTTCCAAGTGCCGGTAAGGGGGTAATTGTAGAGGGCCAGTCACCGACGACCGGAATTGCCTTGGAGTGGAGATGGGGAAAAACAATCCAATGTCGCATCTTCCAGGAATCTCTTTAAGAGCTTTGGTGATCAAAGTCCATAGACCAAATAACAGGGCTCGGTCCAAGGCAAAGGGGGGAACGTCCTCAAGCAGTGATTGTCCACTTGTAGCAGGAACTAACCACTTCTAGCGCGCCCACCTCCCC
Organism: Lissotriton helveticus; assembly: GCF_964261635.1. Taxonomy (NCBI): domain Eukaryota; kingdom Metazoa; phylum Chordata; class Amphibia; order Caudata; family Salamandridae; genus Lissotriton; species Lissotriton helveticus. Next base: position 1,910,251,672 of record NC_136061.1, on the reverse strand, counting down.
AAGCCACTGCCTCACTCCTCAACTCTCTGGTTATCACCCAAAATGGCTGCCCAATATTCCGCCTTATATAGGCTGACCCAGGGAGGTCCAGAAGGGTCCAGAAGGTTCTGGAACGTTCCTATACTAACCTATGGGTCCAGTCTCTAGGGTGGCAGTTGTAGCCACCATTTTGTGGGTCTTGTAAATCTAGTCAGAAAGGCACCTAGGCCTCAAGGAAAAAGAGAGAAGGGCTATAAGGGCAAAGAAGACCTAACCCCTAGGTCAACACCTGAAAAATCCGGTGGGCATCAAAAATGAAGGGTTATGAGGGGCAAAAAGGGGAAAAAATAAATAACTAATTAGGAGGGGCTACCCAAAGGTAGACAGGTCTAACACGCGTCCCCCCCAGCTGAAAGTGGGGAGAGCTACCCAACCCCTTGGGAGTCCTCATCACTAAGGCGGAAATACCTAGAGAGACCGTCTGCATTGGCGTGGTCCACTCCGGGCCGATGTTCCACCCGGAAGTCCATTCCCTGTAGGGAGATGGACCATCTCAACAGCTTGGGATTCTCCCCCTTCATTTGCATCAGCCAACGAAGAGGTCGATGGTCAGTCTGAACCAGGAAGTGCGAGCCAAACAGGTATGGCCGCAACTTCTTCAGAGCCCATACCACTGCAAAAGCTTCCCGCTCAATTGCACTCCACTTCTGTTTCCGGGGAAGCAGTCTCCTGGACAGGAAGACTACAGGCTGATCCAGACCCTCTTCATTGAGTTGCGATAACACTGCCCCAATGCCATGCTCTGATGCGTCCGTCTGGACAATGAACTCCTTGGAGAAGTCTGGGGCCCTCAGGACCGGTGCCGCACACATTGCCTGCTTCAATTTCACAAAGGCTTGCTGACAAGCCTCTGTCCAGACTACCCGTCGAGGTTGTTTCTTGGATGTGAGCTCTGTGAGGGGCGCTACAATAGTGCCATACCCCTTCACAAAGCGACGGTAGTAACCTGTGAGGCCCAGGAAAGCTCGGACCTCAGTTTGGGTCTTGGGGGGCTCCCAGGCCATGATTGCCTCAATCTTTGCCTGGAGGGGCTGCACCGCTCCCCTGCCCACCAAGTGGCCTAGGTACACAACCAACCCTTTCCCAATTTGACATTTGCTGGCCTTGATTGTCAAGCCAGCCTGTTTCAGGGCCTGGAGAACAGCTTGCAAGTGACGCAAATGGTCCTCCCAACTGCTGTTGAAGACGGCAATGTCATCCAGGTAAGCAGCGGAGAAAGCCTCCATTCCAGAGAGGTGCTGGTTCACCAGCCGCTGAAAAGTGGCAGGGGCGTTCTTGAGCCCAAAGGGCATCACACAGAACTGGTAGTGTCCTTCAGGCGTGGAGAAAGCTGACCTCTCCTTTGCTCCATCTGTAAGGGAGATCTGCCAGTACCCTGAAGTAAGGTCAAAGGTATTCAGGTATTGGGCAGCTCCCAGCCGGTCAATCAATTCATCCGCCCTAGGGATCGGATGGGCATCAGTCTTGGTCACTGAGTTCAGTCCCCGGTAATCCACACAGAACCTCAGTTCTGGAGTGGTGCATGGTGGGGCAGCTTTTGGTACTAAAACCACCGGACAGGACCAGGGGCTACTGGAAGGTTCAATGACTCCTAGCTCCAGCATCTTGGTAACCTCACCGTGGATGCTGGCCTTCACCTTGTCTGACAGCCGGTAGGTCTTTGACTTCACTGGTGGGCTGTCTCCTGTGTCCACATCATGGGTACACAGGTGGGTCCTTCCCGGGACAAGGGAGAACAACGTAGAGTACTGCTCCAATATCTGGCGGCAGTCCTTCCGCTGATCAGGAGTTAGGGATGGGGAAAGAATCACTCCCTCCTCCGACCCATCCTTTTCCTGAGACGGAAAAAGGTCAGGGAGAGGCTCGCTCTCCGCTTCCTCTCCTCCATCAGTCACCATCATCAAGATGACCTCGGGCCTCTCATGGTGGGGTTTGAGGCGATTAGCATGTAGCACCCGTAGGGGCTGTCGAGGGGTCTTCAGATCCACCAGGTAGGTGGACTTACCCTTCTTCTCCAACACCTCAAAGGGGCCTGTCCAGTGATCCTGGAGAGCACTTAGCTCTCCAGGTTCCATCACCCACACTTTCTGGCCAGGCTCCAACTCCACAGGGTGAGCGTTGTGGTCATACCACTCTTTCATTACTGCTTGACTGGCTTCCAAGTTGTCAGAAGCTTGCTTCCACAATTTGGCCATTTGGCTCCGGAAGGCCAGCATGTAGCTCACCACATCCTGGGGAGGCTTTCTGGGAGACTTTTCCCATCCATCCTTCACCAGGCTGAGAGGTCCACGCACAGGGTGCCCATACAGAAGTTCGAAGGGGCTGAAGCCCACTCCTTTCTGTGGCACTTCCCTGTAGGAAAACAGCAGACAGGGTAGGAGGACGTCCCATTTCCTCCGCAGGCTCTCAGGCAGACTTCTTATCATGCCTTTCAAGGTCTTGTTGAACTTTTCCACCAGGCCATTGGCCTGGGGGTGATAAGGAGTGGTAAACCGGTAGGTAACGCCACACCCCTTCCACATAGCCCGCATGTACGCTGACATGAAGTTGGTCCCCCTGTCGGACACAACCTCCTTGGGGAAACCCACTCGGGTAAAGATCCCCATCAGGGCCCTAGACACTACAGGTGCAGTGACAGTCCTCAGAGGAATTGCCTCTGGGTACCGTGTGGCGTGATCCACCAGAACTAGGATAAACCTGTGACCAGCTGTAGTCGGTGGATCCAATGGCCCCACAATGTCGATGCCCACCCTTTCAAAGGGGGTGCTAACGACAGGAAGTGGTTCCAAGGGAGCTTTCAGCTTCACCCCTGTCTTCCCACTGGCTTGGCAGGATACACACGTCCGACAGTATGTGTCGGACGACACTTTTATCTGAGGCCAGTAAAAGTGGGGGACAAGCCGGGCAAAGGTCTTGTCCTGTCCTAAGTGTCCTGCCAAGGGAATTTCATGAGCCAATTCTAGAAGAAAGGCTCGGTATCGTTGAGGGACTACCAAGGCCCGTGATGTACCGGGCAAAGGTACCTTGGGTTCACTGTAGAGGAGTCCGTCCTCCCAGTAAATATGGTAGTGCCCTGCAACGTTCCCTGCTGCCTGGGCTTCGGCCTGTCGCCTCAGTCCCTCAAGGGTGGGGCACTCCTTCTGGCCCTTACAAAACTCCTCCCTGGTAGGCCCTCCTTCCACATGCCACTCAGCAGGGATAGGTAAGTCCTCCAGGGAGACTACTTTCCCCTCCACGGACTCCTGGCCCACCACCGCAGGTGGCCGATCTGTCTCATGGGGCATGGAAGCCGAAGCAGGCTTCTCCTGTCTTCGGGTCTTTCCCTTTTTGGCAGCGGGCTGGGCCATTGTTCCAGGCTCCAGCCCAGGCGAACTCCCTTTCCGGGTAGTCGCAGACCTTGTGCTTGCACAGGCCCAGTCAGGTGTACCCAGCATCTCCGAATGAGTCCGGTATTCCACCTCCTTCCAAGCATTGTGCTCCATGTCATTTCCCAACAGAAAATCGACTGGCACGGCAGGGCTTACGGCAACTCGAAGTGAACCTGCAACCCCTTCCCATTCAAAGGGAACCTCGGCCACAGGGTAGTGGCCCAATCTGCCGTCAGCCATCGCGGCGGGGTGGAGTACATGTGGAATCACCTGCTCTGGAGACACCGGTTGACTCCTTACCATAGTCATACTGGCTCCTGTGTCTCTCAGAGCCTCCCCTCTTTGGCCATTGATGGTGACCCATTGCCCATACTTTACAGTATTTGAGGGCACCTGGATCTTAGGAACCATCTCCCGATCTCCCAGGGATACTAAGGTGACACCCGCCCACTCACCCCCCTTATCTAAGGGCAACTCTTCCCCGAGCTACTCCCGGGGCTTTTCCTCTGGTGGGAGGGGGTGGTCTCTTTGGGCACTTGATGTCTCCCTTATAATGTCCAACACCACCACACTCAAAACAGTGGACAACCCTTGGCTGCTGACTTTGGCCAGGATAAGGGTTTCTGGGCGGGTTAGCCTTAGGGATGAATCCTGTTCCCTTTCCCTGGAAACTGTTTTGGGGGCCTTTTGAGAACTTCCTCTTTTTATCTCCCCCCTCTTTCTTCTGGGGGGCGCCCTGTCCGGCCCTTTGGGAATCCCCTCCAGTCCCCTTTGAGGACACCCGGGTACTCGCCCAGATGTCCGCCTCCTCTGCAAGCTTCCGGGGGTTGGTCAGCTTGCCGTCCACCAGGTGTTGACGCAGCTCGGGAAAACATTTCTCGAGTAGGTGCTCTTTGAGAATAAGGTCATACAATCCCTCATAGTCCTTCACCTCGCTGCCTTGTATCCAACCCTCTAGTGCCTTCCTTGCATAGTCCAGGAAATCCACCCAATTCTGTGTGCCTAACTTGTGACTTCCCCTGAACTTTTGCCTGTACTTCTCTGGGGTCAGTCCAAACTTTCTGATCAGCGCCACTTTCATGGTGGGGTAGTGGGTCTGCTCATCCTGCTCTAGGGCCAATAGTGTATTCCGTCTTGCAGGAGGCATGTACTTGTACAAGCCACCCCCCCAGTGTTTTTCCTGGATCCCATGGGCTTTTAAGGAGACCTCATAGGCAGCCAGCCACTTGGCGATATCATCCCCTGGGCTGTAGCTGGCAACTATATCCTTAGGTAGGTAGGGTCTGGATTCCCTGGTCAGTTCTCTTGTTTCGCTGCCACCATTTGGAGAATTGGAGGGTCCTATCTGTAGGGCCTTGAGTTCTAGCTCCCTAAGTTTCAACTCGTGAGCCATCCTCTGTTCCTCTTTCTCCTTTTCCATCTTGGCTAACTCACACTTTAGCTGTCTCTTTTCCCTCATGTCCACTAGTTCAGCTTCGGTTAAGCTTCTTCCGGAGACACTGCTGCCCTCCCTTGAGAAGGTCCTGGGTCCTGGGAGTAGGTTTTCCATCTCCGGATGGAACAATCCCTCTACCCCTATGACTGTGTCCCGGTCCGTCCCCTCTTCCTCCTCCTTTCCCTCTCCATGTGCTGCCACCCAAGCCCTCAAACTGGTCTGGAGTTCCCCCTTCTTGGCACCACGCTTAAAAAACACTCCCATCTTCTGGCAAAAATCTCTAAGCTGGGCTACAGAATAGGTTTCCAGTTCCTCCAGAGAAAATTCCATTTTGCTTATGAGAGATATAGGGACAACCACTCGGGAAGAATTGGTTCAAAAGGAGCAATTCGGAGCTACCTCCACCCACCACCAGGAGTAAATTTGGAAAACCAAAAATATATAATTAGGCAGTCCGCAAGGAGAAAACTCTAGGTGTAGGCCTGTGGAGTACACTTTGTTACTTCAGAGTGGATGCAAACACAGTTCGGATCCCACCGCTAGACACCAATTATGTTGGACCTGGGGTCTCCAAGTCACATAGGGTAGCTTGGCACTAAGTAGGAAGGCCTAACTCCAAGGTACATATGTTAAGTTTGCGTCACACCCTTTAGTAACATAACGTCCATCCACTCAAAAATAAAGACACTACACCAGTCTTTTAGGAAAATATGAGCTGTTTATAAAAATAATATTATTTACTCTTGTTTTTCCTGTGTGTCAACTTGGTTATTGCTCAAATCAAATACTTCTCCATTTGCACTTTTACATAAGTTAATTCTTCAGCAACAATTCACAGAATACCATTACTACTCCCTAGGACTCCTAAACTGGACTAGTACATTGGTAAACAGAGCTTAACGCTTTTCAAGACACAGGTGAGTAACCCCAAGGTCTCAATTGAAAAAGAATTACATACTACATTCAGCTTAATCAGATTATTTCAAAGGTTTGCCCGCAGACATGCTGTAGTTTCCTTCCCCGATCACCCCTGAAAGGAAAAAGGTTAAACAACGATCCCCGTCTTTTTCAACAGAAAGAGAGTTCAATCACTCTCTTTTACTCTACTTAATTCTCCTCCTCGCTAGTCCTGGTGACTTCTCAGTCTCAGACTTCCCAGTCTCTTCAAACCGGTACAACCACTCTTATCCGCTGGGGTAAATAAAGATCTCCCTCCTGGGACCAGGTTTCCACAACCCCCGGGCCCCCAACAGCCCCCAGTTTCCACCTTACTTGAGGCCAGCCGGCACTCGCCAACAGTCGACTTCGCCTAGCAGCGCCTCCCTCGTGGTCAGGCCAAGCAGAACCCAAGCCGGCACCGAGGGGGGGGAAGCCTCACTGAGATTGCGGCGTTGCGTGTTCCTCCAGATGGCTCCTCTGGCCTTTCGACTTCCGCGCCAATGGGCAGGCGCGAGAGAGCAGTGGCTCAACTTGAAGCCGCCCCTCTTCTTCCCTCAGGTGTTCGGAAACTCCTCCTCGGGTCTGCGCACCAGCTGACGCTCCTCCGTTGACACTCCGCCCTTCTTCCTTCAAGCAGGCGGATCCTAAGAACAGGCCTGCGCGAAATCGCGCCACCTCCCCCGACGCTACTCTCCTCACCCGGATCTCCACAACAGTCCTGCGCAATATCGCGCCACTTCCTCAGTCACTTCTCACCCTGCCAGGGTCTTCAGGGCTGGGAAAGGCACTTCACTCCTCTTCCTCGGGCTGAAAGAGCACCACAGCAGTCCTGCGCCGTATCGCGCCACCTCCTCCGCCACTTCCCTCACTTCCAGGTTCACCCAGCGCTAAGAGGGACACCTCCAGATGCGCTTCCAAGTGCCGGTAAGGGGGAAATTGTAGAGGGCCAGTCACCGACGACCGGAATTGCCTTGGAGAGGAGATGGGGAAAAACAATCCAATGTAGCCTCTTCCAGGAATCTGTTTAAGAGCTTTGGTGATCAAAGTCCATAGACCAAATAACAGCGCTCGGTCCAAGGCAAAGGGGGGAACGTCCTCAAGCAGTGATTGTCCACTTGTAGCAGGAACTAACCACTTCTAGCGCGCCCACCTCCCCAAGCCACTGCCTCACTCCTCAACTCTCTGGTCATCACCCAAAATGGCTGCCCAATATTCCGCCTTATATAGGCTGACCCAGGGAGGTCCAGAAGGGTCCAGAAGGTTCTGGAACGTTCCTATACTAACTTATGGGTCCAGTCTCTAGGGTGGCAGTTGTGGCAGTTACTGGCCACCATTTTGTGGGTCTTGTAAATCTAGTCAGAAAGGCACCTAGGCCTCAAGGAAAAAGAGAGAAGGGCTATAAGGGCAAAAAGCACCTAACCCCTCGGTCAACACCTGAAAAATCCGGTGGGCAAAAAATATAAAGGGTTATGAGGGGAAAAAAGGGGACAAAATAAATAACTAATTAGGAGGGGCTACCCAAAGGCAGACAGGTCTAACAGTGAGCTTAAAACCTTTTAAATGCTTCAGATAGAATTTCAATTCTGTAGCTCTCAAGAGGGGAATACAACTAAAACAGGGCCTATTTAAAAGACTAGGAGCATATCCGTGAATACTTGAATGAATAGGAGCTCTGGACAGTATATGCTGTAAGAGAGATTAAAAAGGAGCTACTCCTTCTGGTTTAGATATTTTATGGAATTAGTCAGGACTGTGTCTATCCCAGCAGCTATTGCAAGGGACACACTTCTTTTTTTAGGTCTCGTGTTTGGCAGCGCAGCATGCGCTGTCTCAGCGAGACATAAGTCATCTCTATATTGTTTCTTTCATCTTTTACATTCCATCGCATGCAGCTAAGTCTCTGTTGATTGGAAGAAAGAGATGGTAATGCCATTGGCTCTAAACATTGTGCAATGTCCAATATGCTTAAAGTAATCTAGCATCGACAGTTTAAAGCTGGTGATAATACTGTTTAATGGTTTTATGATATTATGCACTTCCCAACATCTATTATCAGCCTTATCTGAAGCTTCTAGTACAAGTCAATGTGTGTGATTGTGTGTGTGTCAGACACAGACAAAAATGCACCCTTTCGTTCCTCAAAATGTGGGGCACAGCAGTTGCCCTGCTTTTGTGGGTCTATTCCCTAAAAAGCTAAGTGGCCTAGTACAGAACAATTACTTTGCTTTGTAGACTCACCGTTTTACATTGTCTAGAAAAATTAGTGTCTTCACTTGGAGAATCCTCTAATTTGGAATTTCATTGTCTAGGAAGAGTAGGGGTTTTCTCTCTGGAATTCTTTATTTTAAAACAAAATAACAATAGGTTTTCCCAAGCCAACCTAACATAGATCACCCTGATATAAGACTTACTTTTTGCTACCTTAGTATCATGTTTACAGTTTGGTACTGTTGTTAAGAAGTGGATTTAGCTACAAATGCAGTGGCTAGGCACAAGGCTTGAACAAGGTTGGGGAAATGGTAGAATAGGTCCCAAACTACCTTAATGGCAAGCTGGGCCAAAGGCTTTCTTCCTTCAGTTGTATTACCTAAAATGTGTTGAAAATAGTGTTGAAGTACATTTTCACCAAGTGCTAATTGTTTTTTAAAATTGAAAACGTGACAGGAAACACTGCACCTGACTCTAGACGTGTCGTCTCAATACAATGCTACCGTATAAAAGATGGTCTTCCAGTCAAGGAAAGTAAAATAACATGCCATCAGCAGGAGTGGTCGTTATAGGCACTGCCGGGTGCTGGAGGCCTTAAAAAGTGCAACTTCCCTTATCTTGTAACCTTCTAAAGAGAAGATCTGATGTATAAAGTTCTATTTGCTTTCACGTGTTTGGGCCTCTTTGTCCATGCCCAACACGACTCATTTGTGTGTTTGAGTTCCCACCTCCCCGTGCTGCAGGTTTGAACTTCTCTTCCCCACCAGGGTTTTTCTCAGGTCTTCCAGGTATGCTGGATGACTGGAGACTGGGAAAGACAGGCCATGCTTGTCTGCCTAGTACAAAGCTTGTGTTTCCTTACCTTCTCTGACCATCTCTCCCCTTAGCCAGCAGTGTGCTCAAAGCAGTGTTTAATTTGTGAAATAAAGAGTGCCAGTGCCTGAAGCTCCTGCTCAGAAGTTCATGGCAGCTGCAATTAAACTTCGGCCGCTCTAATCCACCAACAGACACTTCCTGTCCCTTTATCTCAGCCTTGCAAGGTGTTGCTTTCTACCTTTGTGACTTTTTTTTGTCTTTCTCTTCGACCGTTTTTAGGTCGAGCCTAGACAGCGCATGAGCTGTCTGAAAGACCTATTGTAGTGAAAATGTACTTATGCCTCGCCTGCTGCTTTCTCATTGGTTTATTGAATTGTCTCTCCTCATTGCTGCTTCCTAAATGGCTCACGGAGTGATACATCACTTCCGTTTAGGGAAGAGCAGCACCGACCAACTACAGTTACTCTCTGCTTGCATTGAACAGCTGTTTCTCAGAAGTACTCTTTTTTGTCGTTTCTGGTGCACCACGCCCATGGTGCCCTTCACTGGCTGCCATGCATAAGTTTAATAAGCACAGGCGCCGCACTATATGTTTTAGCACGGCCCCCACTTTTGTCTTTTTATCAGCATGGCACACTTCACGGGCCGCTATGCTCATAACTTTAATAGGTCCGTTAATTTTTTCTATTAGCATGGCGCCCTTCACGGACCGCCATGAGCATAACTTTAATGCACTCAGACACCGCGCTGTATGCTTTAGCACGGCGCCCGCTTTTGTCTGTGTATTTTTTTCTCCTCCCATATCCAGGCTAACGCCTGGCGCTGTTCCCTTTCCATGCATCACAGTTAAGAAGCGCCGCGGCCATATTCAGAATTCAAAGCTGCCAGACACAGCTGCAGAGCCCGGGCTGAAGGAGGCAGTTCTGCTTTACCACTCCAGCTTCGATTGTTTATTGGGGCTGGCTGCTGCTTTAGGGACCGGATGAGGCGGCCACTGGGAGCAGCAGCAGTAAAGCCTAGCCAGCCCTGAATGAAATGGCAATTGCTGGGCTGGAGGATCCCTGGCCCAAATGTACGGGTAAACAGTGCAATTGTTTCTCCAGTGCTAAAAGGGAAGTTGCTTCTTTTTTTTCTTGCCATGTTTTTATGCTCATTGACGAGGGCGGCAGTTTGCAGTACATGGGAGCAGCATTTTTGTTGTATGCGACAGAAGTATGTTTGTTTCTGTTTTCTTGTAGTTCGTGGTTACAGCTTGACAGAGTTATTTATTGGCTTAAAGTGTGCTATATAATCTCGTCAGTGCTTTTTAATATTCAAAGTTAAAACCATCAGATCTTTTCAGATGGCCACACCCAATTCATAATAATTTGAATTTGATTGAAGTGAGTAGCCAGAAAATTAAGACACCCCTTAACTTGAAAACCCTTCTCTAACAGTGGCAAGGTGTGATAAAACTTCGACCTACCTAGAAGGTTTTCTTTCAACTTGCATCATCAATTCACCCATGGACTCTTGGAACTATCTAGCCTTCGCCTATCCATTCATTCACCCTCCATTATTTACTTTTTTATTTCCATCCATGATCCCCTCCACCTTTTTTGTTCTTTTTCTTTCATTTAGTTCTTCTTTTCTTTCACCCTTTCTCTTTTCCTTTCAATCCGTTTTCGTTTTTTCAGTTTTACCCTTTTCCTTCCTCCTTACAGTTTCTGTCTCCCCTCCGACCTAATGTGAGCCGAGCCACTAAAAAATTCATACAGATTTGTATTTGCTTTATGTTATGTGCTTTCACTGAAGAATATTGCATGCTTTGCACTTTTGACTTAAGGGGCAGCTTAAGCTCAACACAGAAGGACTGATTTAGTTATGGTGACAACCACTGATGAAGGCTAAGGACTGATGTGCTTATTTTAAAAAGTCGTTATTTGTCAGTAGACCTGACTTATTCATTATGACAATCACATTCTAAAGCCAAGTGGTGTTTTGGCGAATTGTGATTATTTTTTCTTAAATCTGGTAGGCAGATATGTTGTTATTGGGAACATTAAATTACTATAATTGGAGGCAAGTTCTTTGCTGCAAATAAAAAAAAAAAACAACAAGAAACATCATTTACAATGCCAATAGCTCTAACTTTAACAAATGCGAGACCTAGTGCATTTCAAATGCTTGTTACAATTTGTGCTCCCCCCCCCCCCCCCGTTGCTCTTGGGGAATAACATATGCTAAAAAATAAGTGCCTGTGGCACCCACCAGCAACCCCCAGCTCAAATTCAGCACTGGTCCAGAATGGGGGGGCTGTAAGAATGCTGTAATAAATAACCAATTTACGGCAATCTGTTAATTTCCCAGAGGGGATTCAAGTGTTGGAGGGGCAGATAATCTAGTTCCTATGCTTAGTACCAGTACTAATTCTTTTAGTCCACCAGTGCTTTTTTTCTGCCCGATCCCTAGTAGGGCTAAACACGAAACATAGTGCTATTTACACCTCTCCTCACAGACAATCTTTATTTTACCGCTCTGTTTCACCATTTTGGTTTGACATCAATCTCTAAATGACTCTCTAATTCTGTTAACAAGCTTCGAAATTTTACTGATGCCATACTTGTATGTAACTATTTAACAGAAACGTGCCTGGCCCCTCTACAGTGCAGCATATGTGTCTTCTTTCAAGGCTTCTCCAATAACCTGATTTATGAAGCTCAAAAATCGAGTTTTCAATTCTCTCATCCTGTTCTTTGTGTGAGTGGTACAAAGCTAATGCTTTCCTGCTCCGCTCCCAGCCGGATGTTTGCCGTGTTACAAAGTCTATTTTTGTGCGGATGCTTTATCGGCTATCTCTGGAGTTTTGAGTGTACACAGAAGCAGAGGTATTTCAAAGTTTAAAGTAAATAAAGCTTCTGGCAATGTTTGCATTGGCGACGTGAAAGAGGGCAGCTGCTTGCAAAGCTGCACTTTGTCTGAACAGAACAGAAATAATTTACACAAACACTATCTTTGTTTCTAATTGTGGGGCCTGTTGGAGAAGAGCGGTCTACAACTATCAGACCTGGAGTTAAACCTGCTTCCTACATGGGAAAGACAGAGGTGTCTGCCACGTTTGGATAACTTCAAATTCTAGAGAATCTAGTTCCAGTTTGATCATTGGTCGTTCTGATTGGCTTCTGATACCCGTAATCGATGGAAAAGGGATAGAAGGAGACATTGTGCAGCCTTAGAAAGGCTAGTTGCATCTAGGCAGAAGTGTTCATGACCGAGTTCAACTTTCTTGTATTTGCCCCATTACAGGATATACACTAAGGTGGTCTAAAATACGTTCTAAGTTGGGACGAAGAGAAGTCTCGCAGTAGGTAACAAGACCTAAAGTTACATCTTTAAAGCAACAGAACTCAGTAGAAAGATAGTGCAAAAGACAAATGGAAAAACCAAGAAATATATTTTGATAAATCCATATTTTGTGATACTTGCTGTCATGCAAATCAGTTAACAGGTTAATAAAAGCCTCCATGATTGTAAAAGAATATGAAATCGTAGAAACTAGGATATTCATTTAAACTATCCTAGATTAATAAACAATATTTCGTGTCTTCTTTCAAGGAAATTCAAGCCCATTGCTTCTAGAGATAAACAAATACAGAAAATCAACATCATTAAAGTGCAAACCTAGCACACAGGTAAAATAGTTTACTGAGCAATTCAGAACAGCAGGCTGGCTGTTAATCCTTAATCTGTGAAAAGACCGGCGACAAAGTACTCATGAACTAAGACAAGGGAGTCTTGAAAAAATCCAAACTTTTTACTATTTAATGTATTTATTGAGAAAAGACTTCATAAAGAGTCCAGGGCTCAACAGTCTGGGTGCCTAAAATGCATGCTGTTCAATGACTCCTAAACTGACAGAGGGGCAGAGTTAAATAGTGGAAGTTCTTTACTTGATGTAGGTGAAAAGGGTTTTGTAATGTGGAAAAGAGACTTGAAGAAACTCAACCCAAACTCCCTACCGACTAACAGCTGCAATCGCCTACTTCCCCCGCCCGGCGTTACAGACGTTCAACCTCTGATTGACTACTATCTCAATACTATGTCCACAATAATCAATGAGGCGGCGCCCATGCAACTGAAAAGAGTCTCGTCCAAGAAGACCTCCAACCCATGGTACGACGGAAGCCTCAATGAGGATAGACGGGCCATGCGAATGGCAGAGCGCACCTGGAGGTCAGCCCCTTCTGCAGTGCACCTAAAAAGTCTAAAGATACAGAGAAACGCCTACTTCAGGAAAATAAAACGCTCAAAAAGAGACTTCTTCAGCCTCCAGCTCGCCCAAGCTAAAAACCGTCCACGAAAACTGTTTGAGTTAGTCAGAACACAATCCAAAGAGCAACCCCAGACACTCAGCCTCATGGACGTTACTCCTTCCTGCGAAGACTTGTCTGCCTTCTTTATCCAAAAAACGGAGAAAATAAGAAGCGATCTCCTCAATGACGCTATCCTGTACTACAACCCCCGACACACAGCAGTGCCTCAACCAAAGAACAATGCTACATGGTCATCCTTTGACACTTACTCCGAAGAAGAAATTGGCAGACTGCTCAGCAACTTGAAACCATCCAATCACCTCTCTGACCCCCTTCCTGCTAACGCTGTAAAAGACTTTTCTCCTTGGCTTCTCCCACTCTGGTCTAAGATTATCAATAGCTCTCTTCAACAAGGATCTATCCCCAACGCCCTCAAAGTAGGGCAAGTCACACCGCTACTAAAAAAAACAACAGCAGACCCCTCTGATCTAAACAATTACCGCCCTATTACAAACATTCCCACTCTCGCTAAACTGTTGGAAAAATGCGTACAGCTACAACTGACTAAACACATAGATAAGTTTGATCTCCTAAACGCTCATCAGTCAGGCTTCCGAGCAGGGCACAGTACCGAAACTGCCATGACTCACATAGTGGACGATGCCCTCCAAATCCTAGACCAAAACGATACCTGCCTCCTCATCCTTCTGGATCTTTCCTCAGCATTCGATACAGTTAAACATGAGAACCTACTCGAACTGTTAAACACAAGAATGGGCATATCTGGGACTGTTCTAAAGTGGTTCACCTCATTTCTACACAACCGGACACAAAGAATCAAAAGCAACAACCTGCTGTCCTCTCCGGTACCTGTATCGCTAGGCGTCCCTCAAGGATCCTCCCTCTCCCCAACACTGTTCAACCTAGTTATGGAACCTCTCACTACGCTGCTACAGGCATCTAATGTGCACTTTCACATGTATGCCGACGACACCCAACTTTATCTCAAAATACAATCTCCCAAGGACATCATGCTTCTGAACACCACGATCAGAAACACCCAATCCTGGCTTGCTGAGAATCACCTCAAACTCAATTCTCTGAAGACCGAGTTCCTCCTGATCTCACCTCCCGCTAAAATATCCACGGCTCAAACATGGCTTAAGCACTTAACGGCTCTAAATGTACAGCCCATCGTAGTAGACTCAGCAAAATCCTTAGGCATAACACTTGACACCAATTTCAACATGCAGCAGCACATCAGCAAGGCAACCAAAGGAGCGAACTTCCAAATCAATACCCTGAGAAAACTTAAACCCTTCCTTCCTGCCAAAGACTTCCAAACTGCAGTACAATCTATAGTCATCCCGCACATAGAATACGGTAGCACCGCTCTCTGCGGGCTCCCCCTAACTACAACGGCACCCCTAAGAGCGTCCCTTAACGCCGCAGCGAGACTCGTCACAGGCTCAAAAAAACACTTGCATATCTCCCAGGACTTTAAATCACTGAACTGGCTACCTTTTGAAGCCAGAATACAACTGAAAATCGCATGCATGACGCACAAGGCTGTGCACCTGAATTCACCCGCCTACCTCACTCAAAAGCTGACAATTTCGGGTGGCTCCCGAACTACTAGAAGCACAAACAATCTTTTGCTGAAACCTCAAAGATTTCGGAAGGAAAAAACTTATAAACGCTCCTTTTCAGGAATGGCACCCAGGATCTGGAACTCTCTCCCTCCTGAAACAAGGCTCATCTCCTCCAACACAATCTTTAAGAAAGAAGTTAAAGCGATCCTCATGGCAAAATACACATGATCTACTATTCCGTATCACTCATGAATCTGCTCTGTAAGTCCTGCCCGACCCTTGGTCTACTGTACCACCCGTATTATCGAATTACTTAACTGTATACGTTCACTCTTTGTATTTGGTTATAATGTTTGATGCACCTGGTTGATTATGTGTATTGTTATATTGCTGACGCACCTGGTTGACTTTGCACACTTTACCCTCTCCACCTCAACGATCCCTACTTCCCTACTACTGTCGCACCTGTGGGACTATACATCCTGCACACACACACCTCAACTTTGCCCACCTTTAAACTCTAAGTATTCTAAACACGCTTAAGCAAGTATATGCTCCTTATTATTGTACTTTATACTATTGACGCAATTGTTTGTCTATACACAGTGTACCGACACTACCTCACCTGTGACCTACCTCATGTCATTTGACCTACCTATGTAACTAGCACCTTGTACCTAACTACCTCATATATTACTTTGTATATACGCTTTATTACTTTGTATTTTTATCCCCATGCCCTTGTAAAGCGCTCTGATATCTGCAAAGATCTTGTTCGCGCTATATAAAACTTTCAAAATAAAATAAAATAAAATACATACATTATGGTACACATGTACAATGGTGTCATTTAATGGAGCCAGTTGTATTTGCAATTGCAGGGCTGCATTGTGCTTTTATAGTTTGTACAAAGATAACGATCCATTTTCATCAGGCAGGGGCTGAGCTCTAAAACCGAAACAGAGATGCTTTTAGCTGCTTTTCAAAAAAACAAATGGACTTTCATAACTCTAATGTTCAGCAGAGCATGTTCAACAGGCAGGGTGGGTGCCTGTGATGAGAAAACCTGACCTACCCAGACTGTCTTCTTGGGTCTGGGTACTGCACGAAGGAGGACGGAGGAGGACGGCTTATCCTGTAGAAAACAAGGGCTAGAATGATAAAAAGCTTGACAGGCGATACACATGGATTACCAGGCCAATCCCTTTTCACTTACAAGCCGATGTAGGTTTTATTTAGCTCTGTAGTGATATTATTGTTTTGGGGCCATTTAAGAATCCTGTATACCACATATTTTGTGCTCCCTGCAAACTGTGAACGAGGAGTCGTAGTGAGCTGCGCTAGACCCTTTTCAGATACTTATTTTACCAGCCGAACAGAGCCAGAACCTCTAGAACTTTGTGATAAAAAATGAGTAAAAATGAGTAAATAGACCATAAAGCACAGTAGGTTTACTTTACTCCTGTACTTGACCAGATCCATGCAATGGGATTGATTGCTGTCTAGTAGACAGGATGTGGCCTATTCTGAAACCTTCTTCTGCTGAAATGATCCTGTTCTTCTGACAGAGTTTTGCAAGTTGTCACCCACGCTGCAGTTTCCTTGTATTGGAGAAGACTTTGGGAGCTTTTGAAACTACAAAATTGTTAAAGGTATCTCTAGGACGCAGTACATCATACAGGCCTGGATACAGCGAGGAGAGTTCTGGAAAGCTTGATACCAGAACACAAGGCTGAGAGTACACAGCATGCTGGTGGGTGAAATGGTAAAACACTGCAGGAGTAATAATGTAAGTACAATGTGTATGTAAAGTAGAAGAAATACTGCTGATGCAATCTTCAAGGTTAGGCCTAGGCGCACCATTGGTCACAATGGTAAATTAGCCTTGATTTTGCAACAAATGAGTACAATTGGGCAGTATCAGACAAACACAGCTACAAATTACAACAAGACCACTCCAAAGCAAATGTATTGAACATACACTTTATAATGGATTTCTTCTCGTTTTTCTAGAAAACGTTTTCCCATTGGCTGTCTTACAAATTTAAACATTTGTCCTTACCATTTGAATGACTCCAAAATATGACATCAAATACCCAGATTCTTGAGGATTCAGTCCAAAAAAATTGATAGAGATGACTGCAAACATAATCATGAACAGGCCTAGAAAAGAATAAAAGTGTTGGAAAAGTTATTAACAAGTAAGGCTTTTGAATTAAGATGTTCTTCATCGTGTTGCTAAACAAACATAAGCATTCAAAAGCTTAAACCAAAAATAACGAAAAATTAATTTATAAAAGATACTAAAAACAGCATGTTTGTAACTGCAACATTAACTCCAATTATTGAGAGTAGGTCTTTGAATACACATGCAAAGCCAAAAAGCGTTTAAAAAACACATGCAACAGAAAAAATAGAAAACGGAGAATACATTGTTGCAAAGAGATGAAAGGCGCATGGTTTTCTGCACATGGCCATTTCATTTACTCACATAAATGTATTTATCATGACTAGTTCTGACTGACACTCAGATCTTACTTGCTTTACAGTCCGCCCATTGTTACTCGCCATTTATGACTAGGCCTGGGCGGTAAATTCCGTTCCGCTTGCGAAATTTGGGTAATTTCGCGTTCCGTGGAGAACACGGAATTGCAAAAAATTCAGCGATCTGCGGCTTCGCTGAATTTTTTGCTCGTTCTCGCTTTCAAAATGCGTGTTTGTGAGATATTTCTCCCCGAGCATGCTAACAGTGTTTGCGAACAGGAAAAAAGCATCGCGAACGGGCAGAACAAGCAATTCTGCGTGTTTGCAGAACTTTTGCATGTTCGCGGTGATTTTTTACCATTTTGCCGAGTTTTGCGTAGCGCGACAACGCAAATTCTGCCCACCCTTAATTTTGACCAACTCGCCGCCCGGCACTCTGGCTGATCCGTGGGTTTGCATATGTAGATGTTAGAGGAGAGACTGGTCACAGACCAAATGCAAGTTGTTGTTCAAATCCACAAGTACGAGTCGCCGCAGATGTGCCCATTTTGCCAGCTGTGCAGCCAAGGAAGTATAGAACACTGGTTGAGGGCAGATATGATCCTAACACCACCGAGGTACCATCGAGTTTACCCTCTACCAATGCATATCTGCCCTCTAGCCCAATGTTTTTCTATCTGCTAGAGAGGGCAACCCCTGGCCTGACCCATATCACCCTCCCTATGGCGTATGATAAAACCCTTGTGGCGACCACTTGCTCTCCATGTGCACTGCAGCTTCAGCCCCTCTGCTGTTGCTAAATGTGATACCAGTGGCAAAGCCACGTGAACGCCTCAGCTTTCTAAGAATGATTATATTTTGTGTAGGTTGGTGGTTGTATCCATCCCTCGCTTGCTCCATGTAATTAAAGTGTGTGGTATGTAACCTCATTTGGTCTAGCTCTTTCCTTGAGACTTTAACGCAGTGACCACCCTCTACCCCCTTCTCTTCCCGAGGTGTTATGTGGTTGCTACAGAATATCAGTAAACGTTTTTGTTTTTTTAAATAATGTCTTCAGTACACCTTTTGTTTTTCTATTTCCTTCATTGTCTTTCTTCTTTTCTACAGTTAAGCCAACTCCGTTTCAGAATGACGGCTTCAGAAAGATGAAATACATTCGAGACTGCGAAGTTAATGACACATAATTAGGTGAAATTGAGAAATGAATGGACTCAAGAGTGGAAACTTACACATAAATGAAGTGGAATATATCAATAAAGCAAGATACGAATATACAACCTGCTGAATCTTTGGTATATTTCCATGGAGAAAGAAAAAACAATTGTGAATCAAGGAAGTACTTATAGAAAACAGAAGTTGTGCCTGCAAAAGGGATGACGTGCAAAGAATCTACAGCATTTCACACCACCCTCTATTCTATGACCTCTTTTTCTATCGGGCTTCACAACCTGCTTTTCCTCATTTCTCACTCTTCCCTGCAGGACAGAAACCACATCCACTTCCTCGCAAACCTTAAACACAAGCTCGTAATTCTTGTATTTTCTATGACCTGCGCTGCGCCCGAGGCATTGAGAATCGGGGGATTTGGCTGCAAGTTCAGAAGGTGACCGTGTAACCCTGTGTTGCTGAAAGTTCTCATTTAGAAGCTCCCTTGCCCATCCGTTTCCTCCAAGTGTCAGCATATGTTGTTCAGTGTCCTCCCACTAACATCATAGCCTCTACACTCACACAGTGTTCCAGTGGCTCCTCCTCCACTAAGGCGGAGGAGCGTCGCCGCACTGCCCAACAGGAAAAATAAAATGATGATATCAAATTATTATTATTTTATTTTTCCTAAGGAGCTCTGTGGCTCTCAGGGCGGGGGTAGCCAGAGCAGGGATAGGAGTAGATTGCACTCCTTAAGCATGCATGACTGCTTGGCCGGCTCTCTCTGGCCGGCCAAACAGTTCAGAGCACTTTGAAGCCTCCCCACCAGGCTTGCTTTACACAGCCTGGTGAGGAACATGCAAAGACTCTCAGTCCCTATCTGAGCGTCTAACCACGGCGCTCAGACCAATCATAACGCTGAACTGCAGAGTTGTGATCGGCTATGGGGAGCCCGGGTGCTTCCTATAGCTGGTGAAAACAGGAAGAAAAGGACAGAGGAGAGGCCCCGGCCGGCGTAGGTAAGTGTTTTTTTTAAATCATTTCCTTCTCGTGCTCACCCACCCCTGCCTAACCACTCCCTATCTGTAGCAGCCGCTACTGCTGTGTTCTTCAGCAATCAGCAGTCTTCATTTTCAGTTTCCATAGGACTTCCTGTAGGTATCTCAAGTATAGCCTGATTTAGAAAAGACGATGATGGGGAAATACCAGTCTGTTATTTTTAAAAGCATATCTGAATTATAGCTCAATAAATTATAGTCATTCATCTGCAGTCTCTGGGGTCTATTGGGTGCTTGGAATAGTCTGACTTGTCACATTTTTAGGAGTGTGATGATTAATAGTTTTATTTTGGAAGCGCTGGCAGGGACCATTGGTGGTGCAAGCTGTAGTGGCTTGCTGACGAGGGCCCTGGCACTTATGTTTTTTTTTTTTTACAAATCTAGCACTGGTGCCACTTCCCAATTGTTCTGGAATGCGAGCAGCTCTTCACTCAGTGGCATCATTTCTCTGTGTCTGGAGCTCTCTTGGTGTCCATGGAAGGCAGGACTGGGTCAAATAATCACGCAACAGGTGGAGCAATTTAGTAAACAAACACATGCCTTGATGGCTTGCCTCATCGGCCCTTAAAGTTGAGCCGTCTTCCTGTTTTGTTTGAAATTGTTACTAAACAATCACTGCTACAATGGTAAAGTGTACTTTGTGCAGAATAACAGCTCCATACCATTCTTATGCAAGTTAGTGAAAGTATAAATAGCTAATTTATCTTTTTTTAATTTATTGTAATACTAATAACTCCTATTTGTAAACCGTGAACATATCACCCACTAAGTTTTCGAGGCGCTGGGGGCCGTCAGGGAAATTAAGTGAGCTACTGCCCAGAGTAACATGATGCTGAGCTGAGCTGCCACCGCGATCGAACTGTAACAGGAGGTGTTGGAGACTTTTACCCACATTGAATAAAGTTAAAGATAATGGGTCTGATTTATAAACGAGTGTTGCTAGCTTAAGACTCTGAGGACTCTCTTGTGACAGGATAGAGTGACTCCAGACGGATTGAGCCAGGACAGTCTTAAACTCTTCTTAGATCAGGCCAATGATCGGATAGACAGAGCAAGTCTACGTGCATATAAGTAAATATTGGAAAGATATGAAGGTGTCACACTATGTGGTTCTGTATGACAACCCATGAAAGGGCTGTTTACATGGCTGCAGCATGCTAGGTTAAAGTCAAGGTAGTCTGAAATTGTTTTAAATGTAATTTTATTACTGTTGAAAGGCAGTTTAATCCGTAGGAAGGTCGAAAGAGTGTTTCTTTCTCTTGGAGTGCAATTGAGATGGATCCGTTTCTTGGTCGTGTGAGTATGTGGTGAGACATTTTGAATGCATCTGTCTTCTGAACCTGGTTGGTGGCTTTCATCATAATACAGTGGGTTTATCTCCAGGTGTATCTATTAGCAACGTTGTATTGGCTATGTTTCAGTCCAATTTAAACAGGGCTCTTGCTTCCAAGACGAGGCAATGGAGCGGGAATGCAATTGGGGGCATGTTGTGAAGCATCTGTTTACACATATCTACCAGACCACATTACTTCATCTGGCATGGTGTGGAGTTACAAGGATTTCATTGAGGGCTGACTAATGTTGCACAGCCACAGTAAAAAAAAATGGAAACTTTAACACAGGAGGAATAATCGACACAGATTTGTTTTGAAAGCAGACATATGTAAAGGTGAAGATTTTTTTGATCGCCCTTGACCAACCCAAAGCAGAGAGGCAAAGATTAAAACATATCAGCCATGCTCCGCCTCTTACGTAGCAGCCCTTCACTTTTTGGTCCAGTCAGCCGCTCCCACCCCACAGCTGCAACAGTCACCTGGCTCTCTCTGACAGCACGACCGCTATCACGTTCCATAAGTGCTCCCTCGATAATTTTTGGGCCATTTTATTGATTTTATTTTTGCACTTTATTTTGTGTTTTTTTCTGGGTTGTGCTCTACCTAGCCTATTTCGCTTGGGTACTTAGCTTCCTACTAAGCCCCGTCTGTAGTTTCCCCAGGCTGCAGGTCCCAGCAGGTTTTTCCTGCACCTCGCTCTCCTGCCTTCCAGGCAGCCCTCCCACCTCCCAGGACTGATTACATAGGCCGTGGCCTCTGCGCAGCAGCATGCGCACCGCTGGCAAGCTCATTGGCGCCAGTCCAAACCTAGACTGCGCCCAGCTTGGGGAACCCTGGCCCCTGTAATCCCCGAGATATTTCACCACAGAAGGCTAGGACACACACTCCATCCTCACCTGGGAAACGACCTTCATCACAGAGAGCTGACTCACCTCCCCATCAGCCCAGACATCGCCATAACAACACCCATCGGCTACAAGATGAAACACTACAACCGCACCAACAGACACGGAGGTGGTATCGCTATCATACACAAGGAACAGATCGCCTGCACCATCACAGATGATGAAACCATGCCGATCATGAAACATAAGAACTTCCAGCTCTGCACTGACAAAACTACCATTAAAGGCACCTCGCATACAAACTGCCAGGACCACAAACCGGCCTCAGTGACACCATCGCTGAATTCATCACCCAGCTCAGCATCGAATCCGAACACTATGACTTCCTGGGAGACTGACACCAACTCCCCCGACCTCCTGGAAAGACTGGACAACATCAGCCTCAAGCAGCTTGTAACTGACCCCACACACAAAGCAGGACACACGCTGGATCCCATTTTCATGTCCAGCAACAGAATCGGATATAGTCACGCCTGGGAACTCACCTGGTTGGACCACTCCATTATACACTTCACCCTCACTGGACCTCCCTGCACCGGCCACCGGCCACCAAACATCCACAGCGCCCCGAACTGCAACTAGACCAAGGTCACTCAGCAACAATGGACAGACACCCTCAGCATCACACAGCTCAACCCCACCACCAAATTGGTCCGGGCAGTAGAGACAATCAATGCCTGGAACACCAGAGCCACCAACCGAGTTGCCCCCGCCAAACCAACCAAAATGCACACGCCTACCAACATTCACCTGGTGCACTCCGGAACTCAATACATCGAAGCTCAGGTGCAAACAACTGGAAAGGAGATGGTGCATCAGCAGGAATGACAGACTGATCTACCTTCAAATCAGCCCTCAACGACTACCACTGCCAGCTAAAAGCCACAAAAAAGGAGGCCCGCCCTAACCCACTGGCTCGAGACCAGCATCAGCCAAACCAAGGAACTCTTCCTCATCATCAAAGCGTTAACCTGCCCATCAGCCATCGAAAACTCGATCCCCATCTCACAGGAACTCTGCGACGACCTTGCTGACCACTTCCACAACAACATAGCAACTATCTATCGAAACTTTGGTCCCCAACACTCTGGCCTCCTAAGCATCCGATTAACCATCACTGCCGCTCACCCGCTCACCACCTGGGAACAACTCAGCACACCGAAGACAACCACTCTAATGAACTGAACTCCATCTTCCCGGAAGAGATCAGATCAGCCACCAGCTGACCACCATCATCAATGCCTCCATAACCACAGCCACCTTTCCTGATGCCTGGAAACATGCAGAGGTGAGAACCCTTATCAAGAAATATTAGGCAGACCCCGGCAAGCACCAGAACTACTGTCCCATCTCTCTGCCAAAGTCCTGGACAAGGCCATTAACCTCCAACTCAGTAAACACCTGGAGAGAAACAACCTACTGGACCCTTCCCAATCACGCTTCAGAACCAACCACAGCACCGAGACAGCCCTGGTAGCCGCAACAGACGACATCCGCACCATACTCGACAGGAGAGAATCAGCTGCCCTGATCCTGCTTGACCTCTTTGCAGCCTTCGACACCGTCTCCCACCACACACTCATAGCTCGACTATGCCAGATTGGAACCACAGACTATGCGCTGAGATGGATGGCATGCTTTCTCACGGGTCACATCCAGAGAGTCTGCCTTTCTCCATTCACCTTACAACCCAGGCACACCATCTGCGGCGTACCCCAAGGCTCATCCCTCAGTCCAACCCTCTTCAACATCTACATGATTCCATTTGCAGACATCGTCAGATCGCACAAGATCAACATCATCTCCTATGCCGACAATACCCAGCTCATCCTCTCGCTCTCAGTGGACCCCACCTCGACGAAGACCAACTTCCACAACTGTATGAAGAAGGTCTCAGCACGGATAAAGTACAACGGCCTAAAGCTTCCCACGGACAAAACAGAAGATCTAATCTTCGACAGACACACCGCCCTCTGGAATGACTCCTGGTGGTCGGTAGGGCCTGGACTCACCCTCCTGCTGAAAGACCACGCCTGCGACCTCGGCAGCATCCTAGACAGCTAACTCTCCAAGAAACGTCAGATCAACGCTGTCTCCTCAGCCTACTTCCATATGCTCTGCAAAGTTTTCAAACGGCTCCCCATAGGCTCCAGGAAAACGGTGAAGCAGGACCTCATCACCAGTTAAGTGGACTAAGGCAATGCACTCTATGCAGGTATTACCACCAAACACATGCAAAAATTCCAAATTATCCAGAAGTCAGCCGCCAGACTGATACTCATTCTGCCCAAGAGGATCCACATCATGCAGCACCTGTAGGACATCCACTGGGTCCCTGTCCAGAAGAGATCAATTAATCAATCAGGGGTTTATAAAGCGTGCTACTCACCCATGTGGGTTTCAAGCTTCTGACCCATGCCTACAAAGCCCTCCACGACCAAGGACCTGTCTACATGAACCACCGACCTTCTACCGACCTTCCAGGAATCTCTGGTCCGCACACCTCGCCCTCACACAGATACCATGCCTCCGCGGCTCCCACTCCAGAGGACATTCCTTCCACCTCACCGCTAAAGCCTGGAACGTCGTTTCCTTTCCCCTCCACCTCAGCAACGCACCCTCTCTTCAGGAAGGGACTCAAGACCTGATTTTTCAACTGATACCTGACACACATTGTCTGGATACTCTCTCGGGTGGAAAGCCGTGTTATACAAGTACTACTTGATTGATTGATGATACCCTAGCCATCTTTGCAATACAATTTAGGAAACTAGGGCAGTGTAGATTAGCGAACGAAGAGGCCAATCATTATATGATAGAGTGTGCAATCCAAATGACGTAGCTAATTAATTAATTCAGATGAATTCCAGAGATACCATCTTCTATTACATAAAACAGAATGTTCTGCATATCAAACTGGACAGTTTCAATTTGCTGTTTTAGGATAACTCCATCATGCACCATGCAAGTATGCCCCTAGTCCAAGATACATATATGTGCATATGTATGGGCATTTCACTATTTTGCCAATTTATCACACTATACTGTCTGGAAAAAAGTGTCATCTCATTTGTACCCTTTTAATGATCAAATACACCAATCAAAATTCAATTGTGTAATATTGGGTGGGGGGGGGGGAAGGTCATGATAGAGGAACAAACATGACACACATACCCTGAGGAATTGGACTGGGGTTGGCTCCCCACAGCTCTTATGACTACCAGGTGGTCAAACTCCTAGGGGGATAAGGAAAAATAGAAAACAAAAATATCAAACCCCCAAAAAGTGCCATAAGGATCATTAATTGGAACATGGCAGGTCTACCTCCATCACACAGGAATTTGTAGATACAGGGGACATTTTGGGGTCGATTCCGATTCGGGAAAAACCGCTGCGAATAGCCGTACGTAGCGTTTTTCCCGTACGAATCGTACCCCATATGTACGACGAAGTACGATTCGTACAAGGAGCTGGACTCTGTACGAATCGTACAGAGACCGTACGAATCAAATCCCCGTACGAATCTCCCTCGGAACCCGCTGTATGCGACATCCGTACGGTTCGCTGCTGGTTTTTCCGACCCAGCAAGTACGATTCGTGTCGGGTACGCACCGTACGACGCTTTTTCTACGGGAGCCGGAAACATCCAGAGAAGCAGAGTTCGCTTCGAAACAGGTACGGAACGGTCCCTCCCGGGTACGGTGCATACACACCATGATCTCAGGGGTACGCACCGTACCCCTGCGATCATGGGGTGTACGGACCGTACGGTGTGTAGGTGATTGTGTGCTTTTCCGTACGAATCGCCCTTACCTGACGTGGACCGTACGAATCACGTCCTCATACCCCTGTCCGGATCGTACTCGTCGGGTCATACGGCATGTTTACGATTCGTATGAAGAGGGCTCCGGATACGAATCGTACGGACGTTTTTTTCCAGGATCGGAATCGACCTCTTTATGTATGCAAGAAACATGATCGACCACTCTCATCCCTATTCCAGGGTTTCAAACTAGCTATATACCAGCACATAAAATAAACCTGTTTGGAAGACCAATGGGTGGCCTCGCAATCTACATGAAACTAGACCTGCAAGTGAAAATTAGAGAATGGTTTAACAAATCCTTGAATATACAGGCGGTGAATATGGAGGGACTAGCACTAGATGAAAAATCCAACTCAATATCACTGATAAACCTGTATGTAAATCCTCAGAGCGGCACAAAATTAGTCAAGGTGAAGACCATCATTGGCAAATCAAGGCTTTTTTATATGAGTATACAGGCAACCAATATTTAATGGTTGGCAACTTCAACATCCGTAAATGAGACAAATTCGACACAATACAAGGAGACCAGCAAAAAACGATTCTATAAGCATGAATCAGTGAATTTGATCTTGAGTTGGTGGCACCAGGAGGTTCCACAGGGGGCACCATGATCCACACTTATAAAGACATATTAATCTTGGACTACATCTTCCTTAGCAAGGAGCTATTAAAGAGGTGCACAACCTACCAAGTACATTGAAGGAACGAAAGTGACCACAATTCAATCACCACAGACTTCAACATAGGTGCAAAGGTCCACAATAATTACAGTTCAGTCGGTTGCACGTCCGAAACAAATGTGGGCCCCCTGCCAAAAAGAATTAAATGGGGCCTAACCAATATGATCAACTACAAAGGCTGGAAACACACCCTTACAACCTGGTCATGGGAACATGAAACAAATATGGCAGTGCATTGGTCCTTATTGCTAGACCAGTTCTAAGCATCATTAATACAACAAAAACGAAGAACATGTCAAGCTGCGCCGAAAATAGGTTGGTCGGTTCAGTCCCCAGAGTACGGAAGACCCGAGAGAGCAAAAGGAAGCAAATTGAAAGAGGCCAGAAAACAACGTAAACAATTGTAAAGTCTGAAACAACAAGAAACTCAGGAACAATGGAAACATATATACTTCTTGTTATAACCCAGCATGTCTAGAGAATTCTGGGAATAAGTAAATGGCTTACCAACCACGCCGTACAGCAAGGAGAATGTTGTACCGGCACCCGCATGGGGAAAATATGTGGAAAAACTATATGTCAACTCAGACAAAACACAGTCTTTCCATACTGTCCAGCTGAAGAACTCCGTAGAAGACTTGGAGGCTAGTCAAATAATAGTAACTAGGGAGGAGATATTAAAGATACTGAAAAATAGCCGAAGCCCCAGGACCCAACGGTCTACCCGGAATCATCTTTCAAGAAGATCGAACATTTTGGGCTCAATTGATGCTCAATCTGTTTAATGAATGCTTTGCCACCTCAGTAATTTCAGAAGCATGGAAAGGCTTGATCCTCCACCCAATACACAATACGGAAGATCCCACTCAACCTGAAATCGTTATGCTAATTGCCCTATTCGATGTGGATGGCAAAACATTTGACAAAGTGCTCCTTAAAGAATTAGAACAATGGATAACTGACAGCAAAATCATTCCGACCTACCAGACATGGTTCAAACCCAATGCCTTGACTATGGACAATGTTATCGCCCTCACTTACTTGAATTCCAAAGCTTGCATAACAAATACTCCTCCTTTGTATGCTTGCTTTGTTGACTATAGTGTGGTATTTGACGGCATTGACCGTAATATTCTATGGAGCAAATTGAAAAAATGGGGAATCCTAAGACAACTGCTTTCAGCAATAGCAGC
This sequence comes from Lissotriton helveticus, assembly GCF_964261635.1. NCBI lineage: Eukaryota > Metazoa > Chordata > Amphibia > Caudata > Salamandridae > Lissotriton > Lissotriton helveticus. Next base: position 1,910,224,354 of record NC_136061.1, on the reverse strand, counting down.
ACTATAGAAGGATCCTTGGGTAAGGATCAAGATAACACAATCACATGCCATGGCGTGGATCCTCGCCAGTACAGGTCTAAAGCAGGGAAGCTTACTTGCCCCCGACTTTATTCAATTTGTGTACAGCGGACCTTGGGGAAGAACTATTGAAAGGCAAAACCTTTCCACCCACACTAGACCAGATGACGCTCCCAATAATACAATACGCGGATGACTTGGTCCTGATGGATCAGACTCGCATCGAAATGAGGAGAGCCCTGGATATTTTACACACATACACCACATGCAATGCTCTCCAGGCAAATGCCAGAAAATAAACGTCCTGATCTTCAGCCAAATCACCCAAAAACGCCAGCTCAAATGGCAACTCGGCCCACAAAAAATAGATACAGCCTCAAAATATAATTATCTCAGAGTTTACTGATGGACACCGGAAAACAAACGGTTCACTGACAAAATATCGAAGTTAAAAATATAGAAGTAAAAAATATCGATGTAAAAATATATAATGCAAAAATATCGACTCCCTATACTTAAACAGGTAAGTACAAAAATATTGATGTAAAAAATATAGTTGTACAAAATATCGAATTTTATATATATATATATATTCACTGAAAAAAACATAGGTTATAGACCATATATAGTTAGGAATTTGCATTTACAAAACCTTGAAAATTCACTGAAAAAACCATAGGTTGGAGACCATATATAGTTCGCTGGACATTTTATTGACATAAAACCAATGAAATTCCATATATAGTTAGTTGCACTAACTATATATCGCGCACCCGCAATCCACTGCTGATGATGTCACATATTACATCATTCATGACATGGTCAGTGACATCACTGATGACATCTCAAATGACATCACTGATGATTTGATTTGATTTATCATTTTCTAAAGCGCACGAATGCCGGTAGGCGTCTTGGCGCTATGATTTGTCCATTTTCCTGTGCAGGACTGAAATTAGCGCAGTTTATGCAGCGAATAGCCAGGTTTTGATTTTCTTTCTAAATATCTCCAATGTTGGGCTGTTTTTTATATCTAGTGGCAGTAGATTCCATGTCCGCGCTGCGTGAACGAGGAAAATCTGTAAAATATATTCTTTATTACGTGACGTATCACGTAGCCACGTGAGACGCCTCATGACGCGTCGCATAACCGTGACGTATCGGCTCTGCAGCGCAAACAAAACCCGTAACGTAAGCGCGCCGGAGCACGCTTACAGATATATATATTTTTTTAACCTTAATTAGACAAAATCCACACGTGCACATATCTTGAGGCCTTGCAAAGGCACATCAAACAAACAAACAGTTTTCTTGATAATCTATTCCATAATTTTTTTTTTTACTGTTTCTCTTGTTACGCTTACCGGGACGCTACCCGGTACGCGAACCGGACGCTCCAAAAACACAAGATGGCGGACTCCCGTTACGCTGCCAGTTAGCACTTTAATATCCCCCTTTAATATCCCCCTCATCAATCCTAGGGAGTCAGGAGGGGTCTACCTTGCCCCCTTTCCTTCATTTCCCCCTTCGTTTTTCACCACATCTTGTCTCTCGATCCTACCGAGAGACAAGATGGCGGCCGCTCCGGACTGTTTAGAATGTTGACAGACACCGGAGAGCCAATCAGCTTCGCTGCGCGAAGTTCCGTTACGCGTCAGGTACGCGAACCGGGGCGCTGCCCGGAGCGCGCTTACAGATATATATATTTTTTTTAACGTTAATTCCTCAAAATCCACTCGAACACATATATTGAGACCTAGCAAAGGCACATCGGGCTACCAGTCCCTACAATTTTGCCAAGTTTCGTGGAAATCCATTCAGCCGTTCAAGCTAAAAGTGAGGCCAACCGCCCTATGGAAAATTGCATGGGAAAAACGCGTTTTGGGACCCCCCTTTTTTCTCGGCCCCCCTTGACGAAACCCCCCCAAATTTTCAGGGGCTGCTCAGAAACAAAATGTTCCATTTTCCTGAAAATTTCAGCCAATTCCGTCCTCAAACGCCAGTAGCGGAGATTATCGCGACACGCACCCGTGCAAGAGTGCACGACTTGGCGCAACAAGGAGCGATAATTTAAAACGCCGTGCACCGCGACTCCCAACGTGGAAGAGAGGGAACTAACGGACCGAAAACCGGAGCCCGAAATCTTTGGGAGTGGCGCACGAGGGAGAATGAGCTGGAGGAAATCAACTCCGTGCATACATAAAGAATAAGACTCTGACGTGCCATGTACAGCGACACAGACCGCCAGGAGGCGGCAGAAAATGCTTTCAAAAAACGCACACAACCAAGTGCGACCAAAAAGAAACAGAAAGAAACACAGGAAACAACAGGAACGGCGATTTCTCTATACAGCAAGATGGAAAGACTGTTTGAAAGAGAAATTAGAAAGTGGTGGGAGGCCACCTCACTACAAAATTATGTGGAAGTAAGACGGGTACCGAGAGGATTAAGGTTTTACACAGTCCCTGCATACGAAAATCCAGACCCTCAGCTTCTAGAGGAATGGTCAGAATATACAGGTGACTTTTGCCAAGGACTACTGAAATTGTTGATCAAATTCGCATGGAGCGATCATGCGAAAACTCGTGATGAGATATCAAAGCTGGAAAAAGAAATAGAGGCTCTGGGTGAAGATAAGAAAAAGCTGGATGAATTAAAGAGTACGATGACAAAACGACTGAAAACATACGAAGATAAAATTAGAAAAAGAAAACAAGAGAAATTCGAAAGAGACGAAGGAGACTACGAAATGGGCAGGGTACTAACCTTCGCCAAAAAATATGATGCACAGGTGAAAGCAATGAGAGTAAGAGCCAAAAAGGGAGACGCAACACAAGTGGAAGAATCAGGAGACACAACTGAGTCAGAAGTGTCCGAGAATGAAGAAGCACGAGGGGGCAAAGAGGCAATGGGAGGAGCTGGCATGACCAAAAAACTCCCTTTTCACGACGAGTTCCAAATCCTCAGACAATCACGACAAAGAGGGGGAAGGGGGAAACCCCCAGAGCAACAAAGAAGCGCCCCACAAGGAGGAGCGGCGAGTGGAGGAAAAAGCAACTACTCACCACCAACAACACGCAGTGCGAGATTCAACAGAAGACGAATGTAGATAACGAACAAGAAGAATCTACCAATCTGACCATTGTTAACTTGAGTGACCGGATTCTGACCAAAGAAGAAGAACAAGTGCTAAAATTGGGACTCTCCTTTTGCCCATCCAAACCGCTAGAATACACACAAACAAAAATAGACTTGTATAAATTTTCAAGAAAATTAAAACTACATAAATTCTATAAATTAAGACCTAAGAGAGCAACAATACAAAACCCAACGACAAAGGAACAAGAAATTTGTGTGAAGGACATTCCGGCTCTTGAAGCCTTGCATGAATTAAGAGCGGAAGGGGCGAGTCAACCTGAAGATTTATCACAAGCAAACATACCCCAAAAAGGAGGGGAAACCAACTTCAAGCCGGCGTCAACATTTGTACCACAGATGCCCGCTGACAATATAGATCTTTTCATAGACACAGTCTCGAAAGAATTAAGGAAAATCGAAAAGAAGGGACCAACGAATAAACAGTGGAACCTAACCCGTAAACATCAAGAGGCCATCAAGAACTTACAAAGTGATAGGAAATTAATTATAAAACCCTCTGACAAGGGAGGGAACGTTGTCCTGCAAACATACGAGTCCTATAATGAGGAAGCATTAAGGCAACTACAGGATACAACTTGTTACTGTAAAGTGGGGAAGAAAGATTATCAGGAGAGCATCAGTAAATGCCACGAAATGCTGAAGGAATGGCATGGGAAAGGAATAATTGAGACCGAGGAGTTCCTGTACCTGCGATGCCTGAATCCAACCACACCTTGTTTCTATCACCTCCCGAAGGTCCATAAGGACAAAAGAAAACCACCCGGACGTCCAATTGTAAGTGCCCAAGGCAGCCTCTTAGAACATATTTCCATTTATGTTGATTATTTTTTGATTAATCATGTCAAAACTTTGCGGAGTTATATAAGAGACACGAAAGACCTGTTGTGCAGATTGGAACAGCTCGATTGTAGAGAAGGAGACCTATTGATAACAATGGACATTGCTAGTTTATATACAAGCATAGGTCACGAACAAGGTATGGAAGCAGTGGAAAAAATCCTACAAACACGAGCGGCCAACTATATAGAGCACAATGCTATGCTTCTGGACTTTCTCAGATTCAGTCTAAAGAATAACATCTTCTTATACCAAGACCAGTATTATAGACAATTGGTGGGAGTGGCCATGGGCACGAGTTATTCTCCCAGCTTTGCAAATATCTTCATAGGATGGTGGGAAGAGAATGAAGCATGGGATCCCAAATATAAAGAATGGACACAACATATACTGGTTTGGTACAGATATATAGATGATCTGTTGATCATATGGAGGGGACCAGTAAGCAAAGCTGAAGAATACATAGAGAGGTTGAATGATAACTGTTATAACTTGCGCTTTACACATGAAATAAGTGAAACTGAAGTGAGCTTCCTAGACCTAAAAATAAGACTTGAGCAGGGTAAAATAAGCACACAACTGTATAGAAAACCCACAGCGGGGAATTCTACCCTACACTCTATGAGCAGCCACCCCACGAGTTTGATACGGAGTATACCGTACGGAGAACTCTTACGTATTAAACGAAACTGTACATCAGAGGAAGACTTCAAGGTCAATGCCAGGCAAAGCATAGAAAGATTTAAGCTGCGAGGCTATGGGGAGGAATGTCTAAGAGAAGCCCTTAATAAAGTGGAGACCATCCCACGTAAAGATACACTACAGGCAAAAGAAAGGGAACTAGAACAAGAGGGGAACCTCAGGTTAATCACGGTATTCTCGGAAGGGGCAGGGGTGTTACGAAAAGTAATGAAAAAGAATTGGAATCTGCTCACCACGGATCCAATTATAGGTCCAGACATCCCCATACAACCTATGATAACCTATAGGAGAGCGAGGGCATTGAGAAATGCTCTTACGAGCAGTTATCTCCCCCGTCCAACAATAGAACCCTTTGGGAAATCTATGCCAGGCTTCTACCCCTGTGGACGCTGCAAAGCGTGTAGAAACAGTAAGAAGGTGCTTTCTTACCAGGTTCGAGGGAAACAACGGCAAATTAAGTCTTTCCTAACATGCACCACACCCTATACTGTCTATTGTTTAGTATGCCCGTGCGGACTGAGGTATATAGGGAGCACAGTAAATCCAACGAAAATGCGAATTCTAGAACATTCTAGAGCAATCACAAACTGCGATCCCACATACCCAGTGGCTAGGCATTACAAACAATACCACAACAGCAATAGTGACCATTTAGTGTATTTTGCCTTGGACCAAGTAATGAATAATCCCCGTGGAGGTGACAGATTGAAAAAATTGAGAAGACTAGAGTCTAGGCATATTATAGACATCGGCACGAAGACCCCAGGAGGTCTTAATAGTCACGAAGAAATGACAGTACATTTGGGATGAATGCAGCAATGAAAATGAGGATCTAGTGTATAGAGGGAGAACTGGTTATGACGATGAAAACATTTTGAAAAATTTTGCAAATGAGATATGTCAAAGGAAATTTTATGGTTTTAATATGGTGATGGGGAGAAGTCGTACAGTGTGTAAATATTTTGGAAGCAGGACTGATAGAAGAGCCAGAATGCCCATTCAGGGCGAAATGAGAGAACGCAATATATAACTTGACCTGTAAATGTGTACAGAATACAGGAACAAATGTAAGCCCATCCAGGGCGCAATGTCAATTGTTAACCTTATATAAGGGTGAGAATGTCATTACATGAATTCGGACAATGTAGACATTTAAACATGGCGCTCAATGTAGTCCTGTTTCTATTGTTCTAAATGTGTGTCACATGAGGTGTATAAAAAAGTTAAAAAAATGGCGCGTCAGTGTACCACTGACAAAGGCAGGAGCCGAAACGCGTCTGGTGCTCAAAGGATCCAAAAATAAAAATCTAGATCCTACTCCCGCGAGTGCTGTTTTCTTTACGTAAGGAGAAGGAAAAGTAGCGGAGATATATATATATATATATATATATATATATATATATATATATATATATATATATATATATATATATTCAGCTCACAGTTTCCAAAAAAGAGACAGTCTGGGTCAAAGAAACCACGCACTCCGGGGTAGCTCGTTTAGGTTTTAATCTCGCAACAGACGCGTTTCGGCGCTCCGCCTTTGTCAATGTTACAAACATTGATGGTTGGAGCCATGTTTTTAAACAGCGTACACGTGATCCTGGGCAACACAAACAAGGGACCAAAGATTTTTTGACTCCATATTGGATGTTGTTCATAGGTATCATCGCGACTTTTAAACAATCACATAGCGCTAGGGTGTATAATTCCCCCACAGATCTTACGCGCGCATTGCAATATTTACAAAAATACATGAAAAGAGATAATGCAATTTCATTACTGACAGAAAAAAAGAGAGTTATTAATACCTCTTTCGTCACTTTCTCTCGCCTATTCATGTTACTAAACCTATATGTGCATGCCAAATCTGGCCGTGTATCGGCTTTAGAATCACAGCAGCTTTCTCATAGGTAAAAGTGTTAATTCAAAACCTCGCGATGAACAAAAGACTGATACCGCCGTGGATCGGCAATTATCCCTTGATTTTCACTTGCTATGCCCAAACACAAAATACTAGTTTCGATTACTAAATTAGATTCAAAATTCAAATTATAACGCTAAGGAAGGAATACATGAGTAGTCATAGCACAAATATTCAACATTCTACATATATGACCTTTCAATAGAAATTAAGTCTCAGAGTCTCCTAATAAGCAATATTCTCATAAAGATCAATTAATAAAGAATCAAGGAGTCATTGGCAAGTATAGTTACATTACCCTACAATTTCATGCAATAGAATACACATACACACTAGGGGCATTTCTTAAACTAAATTCAGAAACCTATATGAGAAGCCAATTCTTCCCCCGCATTCAGCCCATTCGGTTGTTTAGTCATTAAGTCGATGATGTATCGAGACTCAAGCCTTCTAAGTCCATGTAGCCTGTCTCCTCCTCTCGGATTCTCCGGTATGTAATCAATACCAAAGTATTGTAAATGATGCCTGCTGCTGGAGTGTTTTTCCTGAAAATGTCTCGCAACAGGATAGGATTGATCATTTTTGTCAATCGCCCTCATGTGTTCGAGGATCCGTAATTTCAGCGGTTTGATCGTGCTCCCGATATACATCAGTCCACACGGACACTTGAGGCAATACACCGCGTAGGGGGTTCCACAGGTTAGGTATTTATTAATTGTTTTCACTATGCCTGTGTTGGGGATCTCATAGGTTTCAGAAAACGGCAGGAACTTGGAGCTGGATATATATATATATATATATATATATATATATATATCGCTGCACACTTTTCGTGTCCCATACGGATTCCGAAAAAGAAAGGCCGGCACGCTGGTATCCAGTTGCAAAAATGTTTAATCACCAAACCCCCCTCACCCCTTACAGACGCGTTTCGCCTTCACAGGCTTCGTCAGTGTAACGTTACTGTGCAGTTAGGATCACCATTTTAAAGCCATTGGTTATCTACACCCTCCATAAACATAAACGAAGGACATATTTTTTGGCTATATTGTAGTCGCCATTTTGTAGTGTGCAAATAACAATACTTTGCCTGCTCAGTCATGGTGATTTGCGTGAAAGTGCATAGTGCCCATTTAAAAACAAGTAACATTATTAAAATAAATCATTACTACTTTTCATTCAATAATTTATCGCAGTAAGCTTAGTTAGGACAACATTTGAGTCTTTTTGAACAATTCATTTCTCAAAGTATCCATTTAGCGTTATTCGGCCCTGAATGGGCGGTTTTATCAACAGTGCAAATCAGAAATACATAAAAGACAAGGCAGTGGATGTCATAGGGGAAATAGAGCTGTTACCCAGTTCTGTTTCATTGACTACTACCTATTCCCCGTTAGTGACCCCATACTCATTACAAATGAACCCACAGTTCTTCATTATTATTTAAACCCCAAGGAGTAATAGTTTTCAGATTGATAATGTGTTTGGATTCTAAGATGCGTAGGGACTTTTCCCTGTCACCTCCCCGTTCTAATTTGGGGGCCTGATCCATGCAATAGTAGCTTAGTTTCTCCCACTTGCTTTGATGGTGTAAAGCAAAGTGGCGGGCTACTGGATATGCTTTGTCGTTATTGGTAATGGCCCGCATATGTTCGAGAATCCTGGGTTTGGCGGGTTTGATGGTACTACCAATATATCGCAATTTGCATGGACAGGTTAGACAATACACAGTGTACTCCGAGTTGCAATTAAACAACTGCTTTATTTTCAAATTGGGTTTATTATCGCCTGTGCGATTTGGGTATTCAGATGTTTTTTCACTAAATTTGCATGCCTTGCATTTCAAACAGGGGAAGAAACCAACCGATTTTGAAATTTTGATGGGTTTAACCACTGATTTAAAATGGCTGTGGACCAAATGATCTGCCAAAGACGGACATCTTTTGTACGTTATTAAAGGTCTCTTGGGCAGATTTTTCTTAAGGACTTTGTCAGCAGTCAGTAAGTGCCAGTGTTTTTGAAAGATATTGGTTATCTCGCCTGATTTTGTGTTGAATTCCGTTATCATACGGATTTCATCAGGTGCCTCTGTTTTTAATTTTGGAACTAGGAGATCCCTCCTGTTTGCCTTAGAGGCTTTCTCACTGGCTTGATAAAGGATATTGCTGTTGTATCCTCTACATTCTGATCTATTTTTAGCTTCAGTAGCAGCATGCATATAGTCTTGATTAAGAGAGCAATTTCTCTTAAGGCGTAAAAATTCGCCATACGGTACATTTTTTATGAGACTTTTTGGATGGTAAGATTTAGCATGCAAGACCGCATTACCCGCGGTAGGTTTTCTATACAGCCGGGTATGCAAGATGTTATTGTGCACAAATACCTCAAGGTCTAGATAGTTAATGCAGTTAGTACTGATAGTGCTGGTAAATTTTAGATTGAGCGTATTCACATTGAGTTGGGTAATATACTCTTCTGCCGATTGACGATCTCCCTGCCAGATTATAAAGAGGTCGTCAATATACCTCGTCCACATAAGTATTTTATCGGTCCACTGCCGATTGGAGTCACTCCAAGCTTCGTGCTTCTCCCACCAACCCACGAATAAATTCGCATAGCTGGGGGAGAAGCACGAGCGGGGAAAAAAAAATAAAAAAAAAATATATATATATATATATATATATATATATATATATATAAAATAAAATAATGCATATTAAATATGTTAAATAATAACATGAATATAAAATAATGAAGTAGATTTAATATAAATTAAAACAATATAATATAATAAATAAACTAAATAAAAAAAGTTAAGCACACATACATAATAATTAATAAACATTTCCTTTAAAACAATTAATAAACTATTAATTTTAATTTATTTTATAATTTTACAATTATATAAAAATGTACATGTGTGTGTACCAATAACATAAAATCTAATTAAAAAACATTCTATTATACATTAAAACAAACTATTTAAAAATCTTCAAACTTAAATTCCCCATTCCAGAGTGCAACAGTGGGGAAAGTGTTGGATAGCGGAGGGGTAAAAATTACTATTCCCACTCCAGTGAGTGCAACAGTGGGGAAAGTTTTGGATAGCGGAGGGGTAAAAATTACTATTCCCACTCCAGTGAGTGCAACAGTAGGGAAAGTGTTGGATAGTCAAGGGGTAGAAATTACAATTACAACTACAGTGAGTAGAATAGTAGGAAAAGTGTTGGATAGTGGAGAGGTAAAAATTACTATTCCCATTACAGTGAGAGCAACAGTAGGAAAAGTGTTGGATAGCGGAAGGGTACAAATTACTATTGCCACTCCAGTGAGTGCAACAGTAGGGAAAGTGTTGGATAGTGGCTGGATAAAATGTACTATTCCCACTCCAATAATTGTAAGGGAAAGTGTTGGATAGTGGAGGGGTAAAAATTACTATTCTCAATCCAGTGAGTGCAACCGTAGGGAAAGTGTTGGATTTCAGAGGAATAAAAATTAATATCCTCACTCCAGTCAGTTCAAAATAAAAACAAACTAGATTTAAACAACAATCAAAACATTTAAAAAAACAAAATACATAAGCAAATATATAATATGTTAATAATTCAAATACAAATATATTTAATATTACAAAAATAAGAAAATATATTATAATGTTAAATACATATAGCAAGCACCTACACATATTATATAAAAATAAAATAAAAAACAATTTCCCAACAAATAAATATTTTTAATAAAAAAATATTTAGAAACAAAAACATTAATTGTTACATACATTTACTTTTTTATTTCCAACCCTATAACACCACACAATTCACAACACACATCTAAATTAAAATAAATATTACTAATTATAAAAAACATTCATAAAAATTATTTAACTTCCCACACTTTACTCCTATAATCCCCACAACCCACAGTTAAAATTAAACTATAAAACAATAATTACACAATTAAAACTTATTTTCAATTAAAAAAACTAATAGTATTTACAACTAATTAAATAGCGAGTAAAACTGATTTACTCCCCACACTGTACCCCTATAACAATAAAACACACACACAAAAAATTTAAACAAATACCTTAATTAAATATAAATCAATTACTAGTAATGATCAACTAATATTTAATTAATTAGACAAAAATTACTTCCGACGCTTTACCCCATAATCCCCACAACCCACACCTAAAAAAAACACAATTAGCATTATAAATAATAAGTTAATATAAATTAACAAATTATTAATTAATTAAACATAAATTACTTCCCACACTTTACCCCTATGAACCCCACAACCCGCACATAAAATTAAATACACAATTTCCATAATTAATTTTCTATCAATTAATTAATATTAATTAAAAATAAATTACTTCCCACCCTTTACCCATAAACTAACAATCCATACCTAAATAAACCCACACATTTACCATAATTAATAATCAATTAATTAGTTAATATATATTAACAAATAATAATTAATTAATCACAAATAAATTGCTTCTCACCCTTCACACCTATAAACCCCATAACCCAAACCTAAAGGAAACTACACAATTACCACAATTAATTAATATTAACAACCAACTAATAATTAATTACAAATAAATTAATGCTATAAAATCTAACTTAAATAAAAAAGAATCATTAATTTATTATAATTAAATTACTTCCCACCCTAATCCCCTATAAACCCACAACCCTCTACGGAACTAAATTATGCAAAATGTAATTAAAATAAAATTCATAACTACAAAAAATGTAACACGTATATTAAAAAACATACAAAAAACTTATACAAAAAAGCATACATCACATACATTTAAAATATAAACTAAAATACATAACACTAATTAACCAATTGATATTTTAAACATCTATATTTTTGCAAACAATATTAAGGACTTCTATGTTTAAAAAAAACCTATTTATTATCTTAAATTCTATATTCTTGACCACGATATTCTTGCTGTCGATATTTCAGAATCACGATATTTCCTACACGACATTTGTGTAAGTCGACATTTCAAACTCAATGTTCTGTCCCAGCACCAAACAAACATGGTAGGCAAAAGCACTAGCCGTAAAAACTGCAAAAACCTTGTATGCGCGATCAAAGCTATATCACAAATTATATAGTCACTCTGCTGAGGCAATTTGGAGAGTCATCGGGGCCAAACTTGCCCCAGGAAGGTTAACTGAGACATTAGAGCGCTGTCTCACAACCTCAAAATATTTGGTATGCCATACAACATTTGGCGCACCTTAATCCAGCTGAAATTCAATCTAGTAAGCATGGATATAGCGTGCAAAAAAGACAATCACATTTTATCTACAGGTGAGCTGGGCAGATCCTGAGTCTCTGCGGATGCCCTTTAGGCAATGTTTTCAGACAAAAAAAGCACTTGGACAAAGTTTCTGGACACAGCCAGATCAACGTTAAATATGGATCCATTGCTCTTGTTAGCTTCCCCAAGCACAACTAAAGAATAAACTAAAGACACACGTCAGGAAGATTTTGAGGGAATTGGACATAAACCAAGTAAGAAGCATCAGAAGAGTGGAGGAGCTTGCAGCATCCCATGAATCCTTCTTTTGCCAACCAATACCTGAGAGCAGCTATTGGAAAATACGTATTCAGAAATTTTGTATCACTTAGGCTCCTAATAACGCCCATAAGGGAATATAGGTCACACTGGAAGAAATTGGATCAGGGACAGGAGCAATACAGGCTGTGCCAACACCACTCTGAATTGTTTGCCTACATTGTATGCTGCTGCGTAAGCTTATTTGTGGAGAAGTGTGGCTCAACGGTTAGAGCGGCAGACCCTGATGCAGAGGTCTGGCCCGGACCAGGGTTCACTTCCTGCCTCGGCGGGTCTTGGGCTCAATTTCCCCGGACCTGACAATTCTCGCCTCGGTGCCTATTCTAAGCATGGGTCCCACTCTGCAACTCTGGGCAATAGCTTTCTTAATCTCCACAACAGCCCCACCAGCGCTAGGATGCCTGGCTTCACCATGGGGGTGTCCAGAAGTGGGCACTTCACAGGGAAAGGCCAGGAAGGGTTCCACAGCGGTATGTGTACCGCGCCTTGAGACCCCTTCAGGGGTGATATGTGCGCTATATAAGCACTACATTTACATTTACATTTATTACAACAGAGACAAAGGTACGTAAGGTCATTCTTGGTACAGCATGGGATAAGAACGTGCAAAGAGGCAGTATTGCTGATTTTCACCTCTGTGACCCCAAATGATCTAGCACAGTTTTGCAAATGTTTTGCAGAAACCGCCAGGCTCCTACAAGAGATTGGACAACCAACGAGGGCCGTCCGCTAGGGGCAAACTATGATTTCTTAAATATTTCATGGCGCTTCCACTTGTATCTATTGTAGTATAGCTTTACTCATTTAAACTTAACCAATTTACATAGGTGCAGTTTGGCCTAGTTAAAATCACATACGGAGATGAAGCACTAGACAAGTCTACTGCACCTCAGTTTCAGTATGATATGAGGTCTTTGAGTATTATGTAGCACAACATGGTCTAAATTTACAATGAAATCCAGACTATTGTGCAGGGTTCCACATGGTCTGCCTGTTCAACTGCTCATTTGCATAAGCCTATTCAACCCATCAAAGGGGCCTATTAGGATGGCGGGCAGACAAATTCCGCCCGCCACCGTAACGGAATGCGGGACCGTGCACAACGGGTGTGCCGGTCCCAGCATTGTGGCGGGCGGTGCTCACAGCACCGCCCGCCACAATGCTGGGAATGCACGTCCTGCATTTGAATGCACAAGGTGACAAGCACCGAGCGGTGCCTGCCACCTTGTGCATGTAAATGCAGGGGGGTACCATAGGTACCCCCCATGTGCACCCCCAACATCCTGGTGGTCCGCTAAGAGCCCCCACAGGTAAAGACCACATGCCAAAAGGCACATCTCCGCATGCATTGTAATATGGATGGCGGTGTCTTGCAGACAGCGCCACCATATTAATCTTGTTTTCCGCCGGTCAACGAGTCGATCAGCGGAAAAGCGGCGGACAGTCTTTCCGTCCGCCGCGGACTCCCCAGTCATCATAATATGGCAGGGGTCTTTGCTTTGTGGATGGTGGGGCGATCCGCCCGCCATCTTAACGGGCCCCTAAGTTTGCACATGTCGTTCTGGCACCTTTTTGTATAGCACCTCATTGAACTGAATAAAGAGATGAGTATTTGTATTGGTTTTAAGTTTGATTCAATCATGTTTGCAATATCTTCGTTTTGTATCAGCTATTTTAATGGATCTAATTGTCTGAATTAATTTAATTTAATTATAACTAATTATAATTAATTATATAGTTATAACCTTTGGGTGAAGCATATATCAAGTTTCAACAGAAGAATGTTGCCAGTGAGGCAGTTTTAGTCAACACAATGCACAATGCACTTTACGTGCTAGCAACAGCATGCAATTTCGGAACGTCTAAAACTAAAAACAAAGGGGCCGATTAGGATGGCGGACGGAAAGCAACCGGACCGCCAGTCTCGTGGGAAATGACCGTCCGATCGCACCGTGGGGAAACCGGCGGTGCTATTAGGATTCCCCTCCAGCAAAACCCAACCGCGGCGGACGGATGTGTCAAAAGACCGCCGACCGCAAATGGAACCATAGAAAAACTGACCACCGCGGACGGAGTGGCTGGGTCCATGGCGGTCGGATCCGTGCGGTGGGTCTCGTGGCAATGCTTTCCCTCTCCGTTGTGGTGCTTCCGCCGTCTATGAGATGGAGGTGTTTCCGGTGCGGTGTTCTGGTTTGTTTGCAAAATCGTAATATTGCGGACAGTCGGGACGTCATTCCGCACGCGGTGAGCCAGGATTGGCTCCGTCCGCCGTGGTGTCTGGTGTGTTCCTGCGGCGGTTCACGTTTTTACGCGGCGGATGGTAAATGTGCCCAGTTCCCCTTCCTAATATGGCGGACGGAAGGCGCGCTGCTGACGGACGATGAGGTGCATTTTCCGCCGCATCCAGCCCAGTGGTCATGCATCCGTCCACCATCCTAATCGGCCCCAGAGTTTGTGTTTACCATGCTCATTTTTGCACATCGAATCAAATCTTAGACGAGGCACCTCTAATAATGCTGCTATGTAAGAATGAATCTTGTGTGACCATTCTGGGTAGCACAATGCACTTTATGGTCCCCGTAAACCAGGCCAGGGTCACATTGCTTATTTTGCACACTGAATCAACCTCTTAATGTGTACAACAAATTAACTTTAAAAAAAAACCTGTGCTCTATCTTAAGAATGAAGCTTGTGTTTTTCTAGCTCTGGCTAACCTCATGAGTACAGTGCTGCCAAATAATGTATATTGCTTTGACTATTTTCACACAATGAATTAATGTTTGATGACAAGTTAATCAAGTTTCTTTAAATTTAAACATGCTGTAACCTGTTTTTACTATGCTAAAATGTTTTGGTTTTAATTAACTAAACAATAAACTTACACTAATCAGCAACTAAAGGCTACCGGTAAACCTTTGCAGAGGATCTGCCTGGCACAGAACCACTGGTGCACCTTTTTACAGGAACCTTTGATCCATTTGAGCTAGAAACTGCTTTTGCAGAAACCTGCATATTATGCAGCAGATGGTGGGTTATGTGGCAGTAAATTCATAATTATATATTGTATTGTAATTTCATTTATATAGCGCTTACTGCCCCTGACGAGGCGTCAAACACTTTTTCAGCAAGTAGCAAGGATTACTGTTGAATTAGTATAGTGAAATATGAACGTAATTAAAGTGGTGGATAGGTTAGTCGGTTATTTGGATAGCGGAAGGATAGAAGAGGAAAAAATGTTTGTATTTATGTAGCGCTTGTTACCCCTGATGGGGTGTTGAAGCGTCTTTTTGGTTTTTTTGGGGGGGGGGGGGGCAGTAGCAGGCTACTCCGGAAACCCATAAAGGATTCGTGGTGAATTAGTATGGTGAAATATGAAAGTAATTTGAGAGGTGGATGTTAGTCAGTTAATTGGAGTGAGAAGGATAGTGAAGTGATAGAAGGGGGAGAAAGGTTTGCATTCATATAGCGCTTGTTACCCCTGAAGGGGTGTTGAAGCGCTTTTCTGGTGAGTAGCACACTATTCCATAACCCATAAAGGATTAGTGTTGAAAATTAGTATTGTGAAATATGAAGTAATTTGAGTGGTGGATATGTTATTCAGTTATTTGGCTAGAGAAGGGTAGTGGCAGGATAGAAGAGGGAAAGCAGTTTGTATTTATATAGCGCTTGCTACCCTTGATGGGGTTTGAAGTGTTTTTTTGGTAAGTAGGTCGCTACTCTGGAACCCATAAGGATTAGTGTTGAATTAATATAGTGAAATATGAAAGTAATTTGAGTGGTGGATATGTTAGTTATTTGGATTGAGAAGGGTTGGGGAGGGGTAGAAAAGGGAAAAGGTTTGCATTTATATAATGCTTGCTTACCTCTGATGAGGTGTTGAAGCACTTTTTTGGTGAGTAACATGCTACTCTGGGACCAATAAAGGATTAGTGGTGAATTAGTATAGTGGAATATGTGGAAACAGCTGTGGCCTCAGAATTGCATTATTCCAGTGGCCCTAGTTACATTGTAAGAAACATTTTCTTTCACTTGTCAAAAGAAAACGAAAAACTGAGATTTGGCAAAAATTATATGGCCTTTATCTAAGCTGGCAAAAATTCTAGGCATTGAAAAAAATAATTTATAATCCTACTCTTTCAATGTCATTCTTAGAGAAAATTCTTTAAAAACAGTTATGTATTGGGTCATTTGAAAAGGATAAAAAAATATATGATGTATTGAAATTCTCATAGTGACTTTTCTTGTTACAAAAATTTGCAAGTATCATGTTTCTCATTCATGAGTCAATAGATAAATCATCTCTCCATCATGGACATAGTGGAATCTTTGGAAAGGGTAGGATTAAAAGACAATCAATCCAGACTATGCAATTTAGTAAATGAAACCGACCTGCGTGCATTATTGAATTGCTATTTTATTTTAAGGGAAAATAATGGATTATATACTGTCAATAATTGGTTTGTCAGATTAATTAAACCAGATAATATTTTAAGTTATTTGTATACTTTAGAATACATCAAAGGAATGTGTTGAATTGCTGAATACTAGTACTTGTTTTATCTAACTTGCATACAAGACTGACAAAATATTTATAATTGTTTGCAATAAAACAGCTATAAGATTTGAGGAGAAACATTTGAGGATCATGCCTATTTTCCAGGCTTGAATCACTGATTGAATGGGACAACTTTACTGACACCAGAAGGAATTCAGCCTTTGTCAACTCGTGGTTAGGTAGTTGCTTGATATCCAGTGTTGAAGGCATTTGAAAGGATAAGGAGGAAGGGACACTTTTTGTCATTGAAGAGTAGATATCTTTGTGCCTGAGTGCAGTCTGATCAGACTGATAGATCTGTAGGAGACTATTCTTGAGGATCTGGTTTTTCAGTTGGAGAGACACCACTTTTTTGATGATTTGTCTGATGAAAGGTAAGTGAGTAATAGGTTGGTAGTTTGTGAGTTCAT
Organism: Lissotriton helveticus; assembly: GCF_964261635.1. Classification (NCBI taxonomy): domain Eukaryota; kingdom Metazoa; phylum Chordata; class Amphibia; order Caudata; family Salamandridae; genus Lissotriton; species Lissotriton helveticus. The sequence continues at coordinate 1,910,207,138 of NC_136061.1, read as the reverse complement.
CTACATTTAGGTAAGGTTTTTTCAATGAGCCGATTATCTTTCCTTTTTTGCAGTTACCTGGGAAGGTTTGATCCTTCCAAAATAAAACATTTGTAATGATGGGCTAACTTGAATTGAGTACAAAGTAGGCTTTTTAATGAAGGGAGTGACCATCGCCTTCCACGGGGCCTCTATCTGAAAACTCACGAAAAAAACAATAATGAAGCTTATGTTTTTTATGGCTAATTCTAAAATATAAACATTCATGATTGAGCTAAAGGTGTTTTTAATTTTAATAATGATGTTAAACATGACAGATGAGGTGCAAATATAACACTAAAGAAAATCTAAAACTGATTACTCGCCAAACCTATTGTATTTACCTAGAGATGATTTGCCAAGATCACTGTTATTAGATGGCAAGAGTAGCTTGGAGGTATGCTTGGACATCACCCTGACCTCAGAGTCTGCTCTTATACTTTCAGACTACCTACAGAATACTCACAATGTTATTGTTTATTGCATAGTTTTAAGCATGCAAAAGTTGATATCGCAACTTTGCAAAAAATTTAGTGAATGTACTACTTAGTAAATTAGTTTTTAGCATGTATTATCACTGCGTGAAGACCTTACTTACTTTTGAGTTATCGTTCCTATTATATTCGTGGGGTATTTCTACATGTTCACCAGCTTGTGCAGGTAAAATGTAATCTGTCACAATACCACCACTGATTTAAAGTCTAAGGTTTTGACCATTTTTGTCTCACAGTGGTACAGCTTGCAACGGGACTCATTTGAGGTGATGTCTTTCAAGAGGAAGACAGAGCTCTTTGAGTTGCACAGGCATGTTCCCTTGGACTCACAGCTTTCAAGATGAATACAGCAGTCAGGGTACAATCGGTTTTCCTCCAAACTGCCCAGCTTACACCAGTGTCTCAGCGGTTACCTAGAGTGGTTTTCACGAATGAAGTAGACTGCTGTTTGGATAGATGGCTGGCAGCATTCAGCGACATGAAGAATGTCAAACATGGGGTTTTACTTTCATTGCTTACCATCACTTGGAAACCCAATTCTCCTAGAAGCTTAGAGGTAATTTGGCTTTTATTTATGCCCATTCAAGGTGGTGTTCAGTCTTTGCTCCGTGAAGTTCCCAATTAAAAATGTTGTTAACCTGTGATGCTAGGTTTGCTAGAAGGATGCATCACAATTCACTTCATTCCTTTATTTTTTGTTCCACTCGTCATTCATTCAGATACCCTTTTGTCTCTTTTTCTTCAGTGGGATTCGTGTTGGATTATTTCTTCTGGAAGAGCGTATGCTGGACTCTTTCTCTGCCCTAAAGCAGGGTGATTTTGGTGTCACCCTAAGTGGCAAGGGTATGCCAAGATATGGGTTCCAGTGCTCACTCACTCTGTCATTGGAACCAAGCTATACTTGGCTGATGAGTCGTTATCATGGCGAAACCAGTCCTAGGTTGCTTGTTTTCGGCGAGGCCCTGGCCTGGCAGTTCAGCTAGATTGTTCCCATGAGGTGCAGGGTCAAGACTGATTTGCATGTGGATGGGTCCAAACTGACTTGGCATGGTGTGCCAAAGAACAATGGGTTGGAGTGCTACCTTACGCTATTGCCAGTAGTGAGACACATTGGAAGCATTCCTCCAATCACATATTGTGTGTTTGATGTACTGCCTTAAGTAGGAAGGGTATGCCCAGAGTGGGTCCCATGCTCACTTTGCCACCCGGACCAAGCTATACCTGGCTGGTGAGCTCTTCTCAGGACAAAACAGGTCCTAGGTTGCTTGTGTTACTGTTCAGTGAGGATCTGGCATGGCAGTTCCAGTTGGACTGGGTTCAAACTGAGGTGGCATGGTGAGCAAAGGAACGATGGGTTGGGATGTTACCCCGAGTGACTGCCAGTGGTTAGACAAATTGCAAGCATTCCTCCCATCACCTTTTGTGTGTTATAGATTTCAACCTCTAAATTAACTTTCAGCTACACTCAAGAATTTAACAAATTGGCAGAAAGGTTTTTCCTGCCTCTTATATGGGACCATATTAAGGTGAGTCTTGACATCTTTCTTACATATATAATGCAAGGCGCAGCCTGGCTACTGGAATGATCTCCATTTCCTTGGATAATCAAGAGGAGACTAGAGGTGCCTTCACTGTGTCCTCCTTTCCATGATTGTTGTGAGAAGCTGGCCTGGTATTTGCTGTCCACTAATTAAAGTGGGCACCTTGTACCAGTCCAAACGACCCTAATGATGTAGAAGGTCAAAGATAACCTTTAGAAAGCTATCCTAGTGGTAGCTGTGGGAAGCAGCCTTCAGGCTTTATCTTAAAGGAATGTAAAGAAGCTTGTTTTACCAGAGTATCACCTCCTGAATGACTAAATGAAGGAGAACCACACAGTAGTTATATGAAAATATGCATTTTTGATATAACACTCTCTACTATCCTCTACACGAGGATAGAACACAAAGCACTCAATATGTAATCAATAGAACAATTGTAAGTAGCACAATACACAGAGGGCTCTGGGGGGGAGACCAAACCATATACTAAAATAGTGGTATAACAATCACGAATTGGATCAAGACACAGTTTAGAACACATAGAATTCCTGGGACCCCAGGGACCCACCCAAGGTGAGTAGATAAGGACCCCACTGAGGACGGGTGCAGTGTGGGAACACGACTGTGGGCTCTGTACAATTCTATTGGAAAGTCGCGGTTGCAGTTTTAAAGCTTAAGGACCCTTCTAGGAGGACTTCAGGCGAACCCTTTGGAACTTAAGAGTTTGAAGAGCCACCGCACAAGTAGATACCATAGTACCTGAGTTACCTATCCCAGGGAAGCAGGGTGCAAAGGTCTGAAGTGGCATCTGAAACTATCGTCGTTCTCAATTGAGGGCTGTGAGGAAGCACTGCTGCCGTGAAGGTGAAAAGGGTCCGGTGGAATCCAAGCCTGGATTCTGGAAGAAAGGAAACTGAAAGCAAAGGGGTTACTTCAGAGTGACCAGGGGCTCAGGAGACGAATGCCCACCGATGTGTGGTGCTTCAGGTGCAAAGAAGGGATGCTTGACTATGCAGCCACGAGGACCCAGAGACGTTGAAGATGATCAGGAGCCCGAGGTGAGCTGTTCCATGAAGGATATTGATGTCCCTCAGGGGAATCCACAGGCCAAAGGACCATGAGTCGCGAGGGGACCTCGAGCAAGTTTGTAAAGTACCAGCCCACGAAGCACTCGGTGTGAGGAGGCTGAAGTTCTTTAATGCAAATACTACTCGAGGTCAGGACTACACGGAGTCCAATGCACAACCTCGGAAATCGCCAACAAGCAGATACACTTGCAAATGGATGAGGTGCACAGGGGTTCGGGTTACACAGCCCCCACGAGGGATACTGGCCTCAAACTCGGTGAGAGGGTAGACCGACCTCAGGGACCCTTGGAAACCCACCTCCTGCGTTGCTGAAATCTTCGGAGTCTGCAGGAGCTCAAGAGCAGCAGACCAGTCAGTTGTGGCTAGGTGCCTGCGCATGCAGGGGAGTGACAACTTCACTCCAAGGGAGATTCTTCTGTTGTCTTAAGTATACCACAGCCTGTATGGAGCAAAGGCTCAAACTATGCTTCGGACAGAAAGGGGGAACAAAGTCGAGCCCAGTCGAGGTCCAGCGAAGTCCAGAGTGTCCAGACAGTCGAAGGTCAGCGTTTTCTTGTAGAATCTTGTCCACGTACAATCTAAAGTCTTACAACCAGGTAAGCCCTTTTGTATCCATGGGAGGGGGTTGGACAGATTCAGGGGACCCTCCTAGGGAAGGGGCAGGACAGGGGGGTGGCTTCACCCATGTCCTTTGTCCAGTTTTGCACCAGAGCAGGAGCCAATGGCTCCCATAATTGGTTTGAGCTGGACTATGCACAGGGACCCCAAAAGTGGCCCACGTGCAGACTTTCAGGCACTTTGAAAGTGCACCCACCCAGACCCAATACACTAAATCCTGTCTGGTAGGTGTTCACACCTCCCTGTGACAAGATGCCTATTGTGCTGCCTTCCTCTGCTCGAGCTTGGCTCAGCAGCAGGAGGGCAGAAATGTGTCTCTGGTTGGCAGCATCCATTTTATGCTGTCCGGGTCGAGAAGGCTGGCACGAGTTAGATCAGTGACCCCACAAAGCTCTCTTTAGAAGGGTGGAATCATACCTCCCACACCAGTTACTGATGTGGAGGTATGATTCCAAGGTGTTTGATACCAAACACACTATGGGGCCGATTATGATGGCGGTTTTCCCGCATCCTCCGGGTCGGCGGAAGCCACCGCTGGCCCGGAGGATGCGGGAAAACCGCTGCGGACTGAAAAAGACGCCCCCCAGATTAGGATGGCTGGAGGATCGTTTTTCAGTCCGCAGCTTTTCCGCCGCGGTCGCCTTCCGACCGCAGCAGAAAAACTATAACATGGTTGGCGGTGTCTATCAGACACCGCCAGCCATATTATGATGGAGTAGAATGTATGCTTTTCCACGGCGGCTTTTCCGCCGAAGAAAAGCATACGGACCTTCACTTCGGGGGTCCGTTGCGGGCCCCCTGGGTGAAGGGAGGGTGGGGGGTGCACATGGGGCGTACCTATGGTACCCCCTGCATTTGCGTGAACAAAGCAGCAGGCACCGCGCGGTGCCTGCCGCTTTGTGTACGCAAATGCGGTGCTTGCATTTTTAACATTGCGGCGGGTGTAGCTTGAAGCTGCACCCACCGCAATGTTAAAAATACAGGATGTGTCCGCCAGGGTGTCGGTCACATTCTAATTTGCACGGAGGGACCTCCGCTGCCCCTGCGGACGGTATCTCCTACTCTATGGTGGCGGACGGACTCAGGTCCGTCCGCCATCATAATCGGCCCCTATGTTTCTATGCAGCCGTTTTCGAGATAGTATATACACCGAGGTTATAATGCACCTCTACCTATATGTCCGACTGAGTCACAGACAACCAGGGATAATGGTCTCCGAAGGCTGCAGAGAGGCTCTGCTCATACAGGGGCACCCGCTCACATAAAACCCAGCACCCTGCCTTCAGGATTGTTAAGGCCTGCTATAGGGGTGACGTTTATGTTTTAAGTGTAGTAGACCAATAGATATAGTGAACCTTTATCCAAAGTAAGTGGTGCAAGTACCATCTTACACAGGCTGCAGTAGCAGACGTAGAGTTCCATTTTGTATGGCCTCTCATGGGTGGCATAATACATGCTTTAGCCCATGGGAGGCCTCTGGGGTACCTATGCCCTGGGAACATGTGTACCATATACTAGGGACTAATAAGGGTACCCCAGTATCCAATCTGGAGTGTACCAAAGTACATGTATGTCAATTTAAGGGAGAAAGCAGATAGGTTGGGGTCCTGATTAGCAGGATCCCAGTCAGACTCGTCAAAAACAGTGAGATATCAAGCAAAAAGTGGGGATAACCATAAGAAGCAGATGTTACCTTCCTACAGTTGTCAGGTGCATAAATATCAGTGATGTGTAGTGTGGGCAACACCAGCTTTAGGGCATTGCGACTGGTGCGACTGCACTGGGCGATGACCTGTCGAGGGGGGGCTGACATCAGGTGGAGGGGGAACTCTGTGTTTAACATTAAGTCATGATTGGAGAGATGAGGGGCCCTTTTGCCCGGTGGGGTAGTGAGAGCATCCGATGAGGCGGTCATGGGGTGAGGGGGTGCCAAAAATGACTGTCAGACCGGGTGCCGCCAGCACTAAAACCGGCCCTGAGTGTGGGACAAAGCCAATGTGACACTGACAGAGCTGGCTGACAAAATCTCAAGGTGACAAATGTCAGCGAACACATTCGAAATACTGGTTAGTGTTCAAGCAATAATTTAGAGCGCTAATGTTTAACACTTAAAAAAAACATTTTTCCATACAAAAAAACACGTAATAAAAGTAACTTAAATGAATTAAAATGAAAGGCCTAACATGATCACAAACAAAAAGTATTAAAACCAGACTTTTAATGACTAACTGACTAGATAAACACCTTGTCATCTTTCCTGTATTGATAACTGTGAGTGCATCCTACTCTTTGGCTCCATAGTCCCTCATATATTGCTTCATGCTGCTTTGTTTAATATGAGGCATAACGGGGAAGCCTAAAGACTCCCAAAACACTTCTTTCACCTCTCACACATTAATCTTCTACAAGTACAAAAGGGGGTTTCCAACATAACACTGTCATCCCTGCCTTCTTCACTTAAAAATAGTTCATTTGTAACCAAATGCAACCTCTCCTTAGTGCCTTCGGTACACTTTTTCATCCATATTAAACATATAATTTTGAATATACAAGAAGGAAATGCATTAACATCACTCTGTCTGGATCACTCTCCAGCCATCAAAATGCAGATGCCAGCTACAGTGTCATGAAAATACAAGTGACAGCCTCAAAACCTACACAATGGGTGTTAGACCTGGCATCATTGTCGTGGGTTTCACCTGTATTTTTGCCTTTGCTTCCTGTTATTTTGCTGTGTGTTGGACTTCGTTTTTGCTGGTCTAGATGCTTTGGGCACTTTGTCACTGCTGTTCAGTGCCAAACTGTAAGCGATCCCTCTGTAAATTGTTGTTCTGGATTGGTGATTCCATGATTGTCGTATTTGGTTTACTGTTAAGCTCCTAGTACAGTGCACTCTGTGCGTCCAGGGCCTGTAAAAAAAATGCTGCTCGTGAGCCTGAAGCACGGATTGTGCCACCTACACAAGCAGCCTTTCAAAGGTAACTCAAAACTGCCACTGCAGTGTCTGTACGCAGCTTGCCATGTGGACTCGGCAAGTGCACCCACTTGCCAGTCCCTAACCTTCCCTTTTTTTACATGTAAGTCACCCCTAAGGTAGGCCCAATGTACCCCTGTGGGTAGGGTGCAGTGTATGTGAAAGGAAGGGCATGCACTGATGTGTGTGTCATGTCCTGATAGTGAAACACTGCCAATTTTGTTTTTCACTATTGAAATGCTAACTGTACCATAGGATAGAATGGGATTTCATTTATAACATCTTATAATATAACTTCCCATTGGGACAAGATAGGACAGTAAAGTTTAGTATGCCTGAACTCAAAATATAAAGATGCATCTTTTAGTGAGGATGATTTGTACATTCTTTTTTTGAAAATACCACTTTTAGAAAGTAGGTATTTTCCTGCTTAGCCATCCCGTGTGCTTCTCCTGGTTTGTGTATTGACTGTCTGATTTTGGAGTGACAGGGACTGGGGATGTGCATTCGCTGTAGACAGCCACTAAGGGGGGTGGTGGGGTGAGGTGTGTCCAGCCTTTCCTGAATGAGTCAGTGCTGGGCTAAATAGACCTGGGCTACATTTAGAGTAGGGGGGTAGATTTCCTTTGACCTGAATGGGCCTGGTCCGCCTTACACAATGCTGTCCCCACCTCCTGTCAGGCATCTGCACCGGAGAGGACAGAACTGGTTTTGACTGAGCACAGGGCTTATCTGCCACCAGAGAACAAATGACATTTTGTTATAAAAAGTGGGGCCCAGACCCCAGACTTTTAGATTACTTCTGGAATTTAAGAGGAACCTTTGCCAAGGAGAAGAGCTGGAGAAACTGAGGAGAAGTACTGCCTCTTTGTTGTGTGCTGTCTGGGTTGGCCTACAGTGGTTGTTTCTGCCAAGGAAAGGACAAGGACTTTGCTGTGTGCTGTGTCCCCTACTTGAGGAACGTCTCCAAGGGCTTCAAGTAGAGCTTGCCTCCTGTTTTTGCAGTCTCAGGGATACAAAGACTTCACTACCAGCTCCCCTGAGCTCTCTTGCTGAGACTTCTGGCCTGCCAAGAGGTGCCTGTTGCTGCTCTGGGCCTCTGGAGGTTGTTCCTGCTTTTGGAATCGCTGCATACCACATCAAGTGCACCAATCTACAAATGCCAAGATCACGCTGTGCGACTGCAAGAACCAACAAAACGTGGGACCACAGCTGTTGCCACCGCTGCAGGGAGAACCGACGCATCCCCGATCCTCACACATCGCACCGGGCGCCAAGTCTACAAGGACACCGGGGCCGCTGTAAGAAACTGATGCATCACCTCACCGAACTGCAAGAAACCAACGCATCACTTCACCTTCAGTAATGAACCGATGCATCATCTCACCAGCGTGGTAGTAAGAAACCGACGCATCACCTCGACTGGAGTAAGGAACCGATGCATCACCTTCCCTGCACGTGCGGAACTGACGCATTACCTTCCCTGTGGCTGTTCTTGCTTTTGGTTTTGACGCATCCAAGGTACTTTGTGGGAAAAGTGTTGAAGCTGCAATTTGCTTTGAACAGAACTGTTTCTACCTTTTGAAAGTCATATTTGTATTACTGTATTGTGGATTTATGTTGTTTTGGTCGTGTTTGGTTTAGATAAAGATTACCTATTTTTCTAAACTGGTCTGGTGTTCATTTGTAGTGTTTTCACTGTATGCTCAAATGCTGTGTGCTCAAATGCTTTACACACAGCCTCTGAGATAAGCCTGTCTGCTGTTGTCAAGCTACCAAGGGGGCGAGAAGGGGTTATTTTAGAAGTGTATTCCTCTTACCCTGACTAGGAAGAAAGTTCCCTACTTGGACAAAGGTACCTACCTCAGCCAACTAGAGACCCTCATTTCTAACAATAGGAAAATACATCAATTTGTAAACTATTTATAAATGAATGTTTTTTAACTAGCTAGCCTTTCTTAAACATGAATGCAAATTGCTTTTTTAAACACTATATGGGTGACTACTTTTGTGAATAAACACAACACCTCATTTAATGGGGATGTTGCCATACCCAATAATTATTGCCAATATTTTGCTGAACACTGCAGTATTGGTGTAAATTATGGATTACTCTGATGTCCTTCTCAGCAGCTAATTAGTGTCTAAGCATGTCAATATGTTTGAATGATAAAAACAACAAAACAGACTACTTCTTAGCTTCAACGTTGCTCTTTGTTTGATCAACTCCTTTCCCTCAAAGGTAAACAAAATCTATTCGTTCTGATTGCAATTATGGTTCACTGTTAGCCGGATTACAAAGAGCGGCTTAAAAAATAATCATGTTTAAGACAAATGTGGTTCTGACCCCCACCTTCTCAACAACATAATAGAACATTTGTATTGTTTTTACTAAATACAACCAACCAGTATTGTCCAGTATTTACGAACTGTCTTCACAGAGTATGATACTGTACAGTCAACTGTTTATACTATTCCTGTAATCAATTGCAACATTTCATGTACTTTTCTGGGATGAAACACCTGGGACCTTTTTTTATGATGCACTTTAATAGTATTCTAGCAGTTTGGGCTTAGTGTCAATTAGGATATTTGTTGCTGCATACTGGTGGATTTTCTCACTATATTTGAAATTTTTAACATGTTTTGCATAGCCCCAGTGCACCTTTTTTATGTGTTTATTGAATTTTACGCAGATGGAAAGACAACTGCAACAAGCAGAGATCTGCGGCAACATGCGGCACATGCAAAAGATATATGCGGCACCTCTATGTCCGCAAAAAACACAGTTGATGGACAGAATGTAGAGCAATGTTTTTTGCAACCTCTATGTCCGCAACCAAATTGCCAATTATAAACACCATCATTTCAACCAAAACAGTATAACAAAGGAATCAGGAAAAAGAAAATACGCTCATGAGGCTGTGCAGAGGAGGTAAGAAATCAAGCCCCAGAAAAGGGGGTGGAGAGGTACACTAGAGAGGGATCCGCCAATTTGTGAGACACAAGTAATGTGTGTATACATGTCTTCTGATGAGTGGGGGGTAGAGGAGCCCATATCTGTCGAGAATGGGGGAAGGGGAGCACAGCACATACAGAAAGACAAGCCCTGGTGTCCCTCTTAGCACTAGTTGTGAGGGTCTCCAATGTCACCTCTACTGATGTCACAGCTGCCTCTACCTTGTAAGTTTCAATGTGGAGGTGATTAAGGGAAGCCCACTAAGCGCCTTTGAGGTGATTAAGGGAAGCCCTCTAAGCGCCTTTATAAGGCTCTCCTCATTGTGATCATTACCTCTGCACTGCCTTCTTTATGAGTCTAGGGCTTGGAAAACTCAGCCCTCCACGGCTTACCTCTTTTATCTGTCATGCTCTCTTTTGCTCATAGCGCCATAACACATTTTCTGTGATAGGTATTGTAGAACCAATCAATGTTTTGCCACCTGCGGCTAAGGGTCCCGCCCCATCACACTCTAGATACCTCTTCCCCTTGATCAATGCATCAGAGTCTATTGGACTATGTCACTCTGAGAGTACAGAAAACCTTCTCCACCACACAGTGATCCTGCAGCCATCTCAGTCTGCCACAGTCCCAAAGCTATCTTATGGTCTTGCCCACAAAGGACAGGCATCTGGTGCCACACAGTTTCAGTTAACTGTGGGTCAGCCAAACTCTGGCATCATGCCCCTCCACTAACCCAAAAGCTTGCATTTATGAAACTCTCATCAGATGCCCTGCTCCAAGACAGCACACTCTGTTTCAGACAACTCTGCCGTTAGTGCAGCTATAAGGTTGTTTTCCCGCTGCGTTCCCATTGGGAAGAGCAAGAGCGGGGTCCACTGCCTGGTGGAATCACTGCAAACACTGAAGAAATGTTCAGGTTCCATATCAGTTCAGGCACCTTAATACAACGCTTGACAGTACCTGTTCATCAGGAGGACGACCTAGTACCAAAACCTAACCAACACCATCTTCGAGCATGGTCAGCTCTGCCCGCATAGGTTTTTGTGCAGTAATATTTGCTCTTTCATGCAGCTGTGTTAGTTATGTGTACTCGTGACAACCTTATACAAAACATGCCAAAGTAAAGAAAAGTTTACTTACCAAATGGAAGTCCTGATAGAAGCTTGACTGTGAAAATTGGTGTAACTCCCGGCAATCTCATCAATCGCGTTATTTCTCTGATGTTAAAAACACTGCTTGACTTTGATGGAGCTGAGAGAAAAATACAAATTCTATACCTTAATTGTATATATTTTCTTGTCAGTAGACAGATTTGGGCACAGAGCCACCTTGGTTCCATATTCATTAATAAAAAAACTACAAGATTGCTGTTTAGTTTAACATGCTCAGGTTAATTGTTTGCATTCAAATTAGACTAACCCAGTAATCAGTTTCCCAAGCTATGCTCATCAATCTGAAAAGCTAATTATCTTGAAGCCGTAACTACACCTCTGCAAAACCACCTACTGCCTCAAGCACATAATCACAACACACCTTTAGTGTATATTGAATTTACTTCTTATCATACAAAAGAGGAGATGCCACACCTGTGCTCTTACAGATACTGGAAATAAGGTTACGGATGTAAATAAACCAGGGGAGGCAACAGCAGGTGGCAAGCGTGTTTTAAGAAACATGGGAACAGGGTGATGATATACATATATCCCCAATGGGTTCCTATGTCTTTTGGAGGAGGAGAGGCTTCTAAATGGGACAATTATATTGCAAAGGAGGGATCATGAATAGTGTGAATTACATACATCTGAGGATAATGTAGAGAAGAAGAGAGGAAGTCTACAAAGAGTGGGGCATTGTTGCTAAAGTTGGAAATTCCAATAACCGATTTGTGGCTTCATGGTAACAAGAATAGACAGGTGGAGCGCAGATAACATTGGGATTTACTCTAAAGTGCTGTAAATTTGGGACATAGGACAAAGTTGATGACCCGTCTGAGTAGTCTGAGTAGCATAAAAGTAAAAAAGTAAAGTCCACATTTGTAAAGCGCACAATCACCCGTAAGGGTCTCTAGGCGCTGGGGGGCCGTCGGGAAGATTAAGCGAGCTATTGCCCAGAGTCACATGGTGCTGGGCTTACCTGCCGCCGGAGCCGGGGATCGAACCGTGGTCCCCAGATTCCAGCGTCAGTCGCCCTGGCCGCGGCGCCACACCTCTTCCACTAGCATGGAGGTAGCAGCATTGACAGCTAGTTTTAGAGGGACTATTGAAGGTGCCACATGAAGATCACTGCCTTATCCCAATGAATAAGTCCTTTGGTCTGCCCTAAACCAATTTGCACACTAGTCAAAAAATGTTGTTTTCTTTCATATATTCTTCTTAAAAAACACATGCATCCTGCCTTCTTTCCTGTACTACCCCCTTAAGTGCTGAGGCTTTCCCTCCCAGTCCTGAGCCATGTTTGGCATTTTAGCGAGCATGCAGTAATGCCTGCATGTTTTTTCCATAAAAGATATTCAGGATTCAGGACAAATGGTGAAAAGTGTTGTACAAGAAGGTGGGTGCCCTTTTTTATGAAACATGGCTGCAACAAAATGTTTGCTGTGCCAAGATCACCCTCATCACAGCTTTCAGGAACAGACAAAGGTGTTAAAAAATGATTTTTTCCACCAAAGTTTTTATTTTTCTAAGTGTTTTTTTTTTAATTCCTACTTGCAGTTTGTGGGGGGGAAAGAGGCATGAAACCCATTGTTAAACTCGGAATGCCGTAACTTTCTGAAACTTAGAATACATTTGAAATCAGCAAGTAATCAGTGGTGTAGATTGCTCACGGTTTTCCCCAAAAAACGTATCATTGAAATAAAAAACTAATGAGCATAGGTAGGAAAAAATAGAAATTATGTTTACATCCATATTTTTGGGCTGTGATGGCCAATTTGCAAATGTAATATATTGTTAAAGCAGTGTGACTCTTCGGTGGCAGGGATATATAGAGACAGTGTACCAAGTTGTGGTGCAGCGCAGTGGAGCAATCAAATGTACATTGCGTGAGAGGGAGACAGGAGGGCAGTGTCATATCTACTATGATAACAACATCTGGTATTGTTTCTTCTGTGTACCTATTTTCTAAATCAGGTTTTCCTGTCGGCCCATAGGGTGTTTTAATGGAAAGTTGTTCATTTAAGTGACTCGAGAACTTATAATACCTCGATGTTAAATCAAATATACTGCTGCTAGGGGAGGGTGGGAGGCATTTGCACCTAAAAGATTGCACAATGCACTTGCACTTTTTGTAGGGGAGCTTTTGGTAGGCACCCCTCCGGAAATTGCACAGAGCATGTGCACTTTTGTATGATGGGGTAGTGCTTCTCCCTTTTCCCTAAGATTCTATTATAATTGTGATTAACTCTTCTGTGTACCTCTTTTTAAATTAGGTTCTCCTGACAGCCCATATTGTGTTTTAACTGAAAAATTACCTATTGCTTTGATATGACGTTGCCCAGCGTATAGTTTAGTCTACTGTAGGAAAAGGTCTTCTCTTTTAATTGCTGGTATTTTAGTATAAAATTGTACTTGTATTCTTACTTTGCATTTCTGTATGTAATGAACGATGTTTTATTTATGTACTTTATGTGGAATTCTTCGGAATTCTAAATCATAATAAATACTAATTGAATTGAATTACTATGATAACCACTTCTGCTCTCTTGCATAGCGCTGGCCTAAAATCAGGGTGCCTAGTGCCACAAACACACCTTTTTACCATCGTGCAAAGGTGTCCGCGTTATGTCTAGCATAGGATTTTACTGGAAGGGTACCCTTCCAATATAAAACACAATACTAAGACACAGATTACAACTTTTCCCACTTTGAATATGTGATGTACAGTGCAGCACAAATGCAAAGTTAGAAATGGTTGGAGAAATAAAATAATTGCTCCATTTTAACATCTGCCTCAAAGAGGTGTTAATGTTTGGCGTAAAGCCTTGCCTGCCATTGTTAGTAGTTAGATTTGGCATAAAAACACAATGGGAAGTTGCATGGGAACCCAGTGTATCATTCATGGAATGTCCCCCTGATGCTAGGTAATGCAAAACAGTGCAAAGTCCTGCTTTGCTTTACCTTTATGCTTGTTTCCGGTCCAGGGAAGACCTGGCTTGGCAGTCCGGGCTGGACTGTTCCCATGAGGCACATGGTCAAGACTGATTTGCATATAGCTGTGTCTGAACTGGGGTGGCTAAGTGAGCTAAAGAATGATGATGGATTCAACCCAGATCTGTGACTGGGGGTGAGTGTTTGAAAAATGTCAGCACTCCGTCCTTCATTACCTTGTGTTTGCTTTGCGTTACCTTCAGGCACCTTTTTAGCACAAAACTAATTTTGCACAGGAAAGTAAAATCCAAATACATTTTTTTCACTCCTTTGCATAACTCGGCCCACAATGTTAGTACATCTGCACTGTTTGTTGACTCGCCAAAAGCACAAGATACTCCATTTCGTTGGTCTCTCTGCTTCTGTACTCCAGGTCTGATAGCGCCGGGACACTCTGCTCGAGTAGCTGAGCGCTTTAAAAAACTCCCCTTAACATAACATAACATAACTCATAGCCATCAACCTAGCAGCAGCTTGCAATGATTTTTCATTATGTATGAAAATGCATACGTTCGTAAGGTAAACTCTAATAAATGTAAAAGAGGTGTGAAGGAAAGCAATGGGGTTTTTAAAGGTGCCAATGAATATGAGGTTTCCCATAACATCATATGATTTCATGGTCTTTTTGCAAATTGTGTTCTTTCTTGCAAACTGATTTACATTTGAAAGACATCAACTGAGAGAAACTATATAGCAAATACCAAATATTCTACTATTCTATTCTATTCCTACACTTCCCTAATAAAATGGGGTCCTAATTGTGTGGATGGAATGAGCACCTATAACAGGAAAGCCCCCAAAATGCAATGTGGAGTCGCCAAGATTTTAACTTTGAATTTTACTCTTGCTGTGGAAGTGCATAGCTGTGACATTTGGATCAAGCATCACTGGAATGCATGGGACATACCAATCCCATACATTTCTAAAAAGTAGACACCCAGAGAAGTAGGGAAACCATGCACCCACAGACATTTATGAAAACTAGATATACATGGAAGTCCAGGGTGATGTTGCTTGCATGGATCCCAATAAAATTTCTGACCCCGAATGCCCTTTGAAAACACTGAGGGTCATATTTATCAATTTTTCACGTAATGCAAGGCCGCAAGGTGCCTTACTGCTCTGTGCTGCGAGAAAGGGAGAGGACAGGAATGTGCCATATCTATCAAGATTTGCACTGGAGACACTTTTGCTGCCTACTGCCAACGCAGGCACCATGGTTTAAGGGTCCTTGTGTTGCAGGCAGGATTGTTTTTGTGCAGGTATATCTTCCTGCAAAAAAACAATCCTTTGAGACTTTCTTCTTTCTAAATGTGCTGTAAACTGCAGCACATGTAGAAAGATGAAAGAATTAGGAGAAATAAAAATATTTCTCCTGGGTACACCTTCCTTGGGAAGGCATAGCATGTTGATGCATTCCCAGGTCTACCGCTCATGGTAAATCTGGAATGCGCCACAATCCATGGGTGAATGCATGCGAACACCCACGCTCCACCCATGGAATGCCTCCCATGGGCAGAGTAATGGAAGGCAGTAACTTGCACTTCTAAGCGTTACTCCAGATTTACCAAGCACTGCAGGGCCATGCAAGGTGGCCTTGCGTGGCTTGGTAAATCTCCTCTAGGGTTTGTGTCGCCCTTGCATTACCTTACGTGTCGCAAGTGTGACGCAAAACTTTAATAACTATGGCCCGATTGTCTACTAAAATCACAGATTTTCTCATGTTTCAATGGTTGAAAATTGTGAAATCTCCAGGAATGGACAAAAGTCCTGTCATCCAGAGTTCCCATACTTCTTATGAAAATCGTACCCCACTTATGTGGGTGAGCCTATCGCCCACAACAAGAACCAGTCAAAACTTAGATCATGAGTCATCAAAGTAGAGTCAATGTGATCTTCAGAGAAGAATAGTTTTGGTCTGCTCCCATGGCATGGGTTAGGGCCACCACACTTGAGGAAGGGCGGGGGGGAGAGTAGTGTTTTTTTATCAACCGAAGTATCGGAATGCAGGGTGGCAAGACATCAGTTCCAGATTTCTTTGCCATTAATATGTGGAAATTGTGTGTGTTTGACCAATACTATGAAATTCTCAGGCATTCTGGGTACAAAAATGTAATGACATTCAAGCAAGCCACACCACCCTGGATTTCGCTGGGTGACTAGGTCCAGAAAATCCCAGGTTTGAAAGTGTTCCCCGGTTGCTATATGACCCCAAACTGTTGCAGCCATGCTTCAGGGAAAGAGAGGAAACTGAGGTCTTTAGGCATAGTTTGGACATTTGCTGAACACACAAACATGCTGGGATCCAGACAAGTTACACCACCCTAATTCCCCTGGGCCTTTAGATGTCAGAAATGCTGGCCCCATGATGAAATGTTGCAACTATTCCAAGTGGATAGTGAGAGGCAGCTGTGTTTGAGGCATATTTTTCCTATTTGCAGGATATTCTGTGCAAAAAAAATGTTGGGTCTCTAGATTTTTGGGAAACTGGGATTTCTATGGTTTAATATTTTCAACATATGTGGTGGAGAAATAGGGTAAAACCCCCATTCTGCCACCATGGATGCATAAGTACTGTCTCGTGCAAAAGTGTGGGGCTTGATGCGAAGACGGTCAAGTGACTCACTAGCCCTTTTAACTACTCTATGGTCTCCTCTCACAAGGATCTTTCGGTGAACTGTATTTAATTCCCACTTTAAAACTGGGATTTCTGGAAGTTATTAGTATTTTTATTACACCAATGCTAATATCAGTAGGAATTTTAAAATTTCTAATAATAATTATGATAATTATCAACATTTTACTATCTCTAATGATAGTCTATAATAATTATTATTATTGTTGTTGTTAGTATCATCATCATGATTGAGGTAAAAAATATACAAACGGAAAACGACAGCTATGGGACTTTTAAGTAGGTACCAAAAACTACTAGTAATTAAGAGAACAGAAGAAGTGAGTAGTAAGTGGCAGTGGCCTTAAGTTAAGCAACCAAAAGGTAAAATGTAGTGAGCTAATGAAGAGAAGGCAGCTGCAAAGTGGGAAGTAATTGGAGTTTCAGAAGGACAACGGTGGCACATGATTGGTGATTGGTCTGCCTTCTTGAGTGGCTTGGGACACAGGCAGGTGACTCTTTAGGTTTCTGGAGTGGTGTGGCCATTGCACACAGAACAGTGAAAGAAGGTGTGATGTGAGGTGTGCCACATTAGCATCTTGGGCAAAGTCATCCATGGTTGGTGTACTTGATGTCGCCATTTTGAGGATGCCCCAATCTACATCTCAATCAAGTGCTGATGTATTGGATATTGTATTGTATTGTATTATAATTGCATTTATATAGCACTTACTACCCCTGATGAGGTGTTGAAGTGCTTTTCCGGTGAGTAGCACACTACTCCGGAACCCATAAAAGATTAGTAGTGAATTAGTATAGTGAAAAACTAAAGTAATTTGAGTGGTGGATATGTTATTCTGTTATTTAGATTGAGAATGATAGTAGAGAGATAGAAGAGGGAAGAAGATTTGCATTTAAATAGCACTTGCTACCCCTGATGAGGTGTTGAAGCATTCTTTCTGCGAGTAGCACGCTACTCCGGAACCCACAAAGGATTAGTGGTGAATTAGTATGGTGAAATATAAAAGTAATTTGAGTGGTGGATATGTTAGTCAGTTATTTGGATTGAGAAGGATAGCGGAGGGAAAGAAGAGGGGAAAAGGTTTGCTTTTGTATTGCGCGTGCTACCCCTGATGAGGTGTTAACGCACTTTTTCGGTGAGAAGCACGCTACTCCAGAACCCACAAATGATTAGTGGTGAATCAGTGGCGTCACTGGGGTTGGTGTCACCCGGTGCGGGTAACTCATGGTGTCACCCCCTCATGACTTACCGCATGGACCACCTCTGTCGGAAATGTACGGTGCTATGTACTGTCTTACTCCCTCTTGCTCCCTCTCTCTGTCTAGCTCCCTCTCTCTGTCTTACTCCCTCTAGCTCCCTCTGTCTCCCTCTCTCTCTGCCTTACTCCCTCTAGCTCCCTCTCTCTCCCTTACTCCCTCTAGCTCCCTCTCTCTCTGTCTTACTCCCTCTAGCTCCCTCTCTCTGTCTTGCTCCCTCTAGCTCCCTCTCTCCCTCTCTTACTCCTTCTACCTCCCTCTCTCTCTGTCTTACTCCCTCTTGCTCCCTCTCTCTCTGTCTTACTCCCTCTAGCTCCATCTCTCTGTCTTATTCTATCTAGCTCCTACTCTCTCTCTTACTCCCTCTAGCTCCCGCTCTCTCTCTTATTCCCTCTAGCTCCCTCTCTCTCTCTTACTCCCTCTAGCTCCCTCTCACTCTGTATTGCTCCCTCTAGCTCCTTCTCTCTCTCTTACTCCCTGTAGCTCCCTCTCTCTCTGTCTTGCTCGCTCTAGCTCCCTGTAGCTCCCTCTCTCTCTATCTTACTCCCTCTAGCTCCCTCTCTCTGTCTAGCTCCCTCTCTCGCTGTGTTACTCTCTCTAGCTCCCTCTCTCTCTGTCTTACTCCCTCTAGCTCCCTCTCTCTGTCTAGCTCACTATAGCTCCCTCTCTCTTGCTCCCTCTAGCTCCCTCTGTCTCCCTCTCTCTCGGTCTTACTCCCTCTAGCTCCCTCTATCTCTGTCTTACTCCCTCTAACTCCCTCTCTCTCTGTCGTACTCCCTCTAGCTCCTCTCTCTGTCTTCCTCCCTCTAGCTCCCTCTCACTCCCTCTAGCTCCCTCTCTGTCTTACTCCCTTTAGCTCCCTCTCTCTCTATCTTACTCCCTCTAGCTCCCTCTCTCTGTCTAGCTCCCTCTCTCTCTGTCTTGCTCCCTCTAGCTCCCTCTGACTCCCTCTCTCTGTGTCTTACTCCCTCTAGCTCCCTCTCTCTCTATCTTACTCCCTCTAGCTCCCTCTCTCTGTCTAGCTCCCTCTCTTTCTGTCTTGCTCCCTCTGGCTCCCTCTGACTCCCTCTCTCTCTGTCTTACTCCCTCTAGCTCCCTCTCTCTGTCTAGCTCCCTCTAGCTCCCTCTCTCTCTGTCTTACTCCCTCTAGCTCCCTCTCTCTGTCTAGCTCCCTCGAGATCCCTCTCTCTCTGTCTTACTCCCTCTAGCTCCCTCTGTCTCTGTCTAGCTCCCTCTCTCTCTCTGTCTTACTCCCTCTAGCTCCCTCTGTCTCCCTCTCTCTCTGTCTTACTCCCTCTAGCTCCCTCTCTCTCTGTCTTACTCACTCTAGCGCCCTCTCTCTCTGTCTTACTCCCTCTAGCTCCCTCTCTCTTATTCCCTCTAGCTCCCTCTCTCTCTGTCTTGTTCCCTCTCTCTCTATCGTACTCCCTCTAGCTCCCTCTCTCTGTCTAGCTCCCTCCCTCTCTCTCGGTCTTACTCCCTCTAGCTCCCTCTCTCTCTGTCTTACTCCCTCTAACTCCCTCTCTCTCTGTCGTACTCCCTCTAGCTCCTCTCTCTGTCTTCCTCCCTCTAGCTCCCTCTCACTCCCTCTAGCTCCCTCTCTCTCTGTCTTACTCCCTTTAGCTTCCTCTCTCTCTATCTTACTCCCTCTAGCTCCCTCTCTCTGTCTAGCTCCCTCTCTCTCTGTCTTGCTCCCTGTATCTCCCTCTGACTCCCTCTCTCTCTGTCTTACTCCCTCTAGCTCCCTCTCTCTGTCTAGCTCCCTCTAGCTCCCTCTCTCTCTGTCTTACTCCCTCTAGCTCCCTCTCTCTGTCTAGCTCCCTCGAGCTCCCTCTCTCTCTGTCTTACTCCCTCTAGCGCCCTCTGTCTCTGTCTAGCTCCCTCTCTCTCTCTGTCTTACTCCCTCTAGCTCCCTCTGTCTCCCTCTCTCTCTGTCTTACTCCCTCTAGCTCCCTCTCTCTGTCTTACTCCCTCTAGCGCCCTCTCTCTCTGTCTTGCTCCCTCTAGCTCCCTCTCTCTTATTCCCTCTAGCTCCCTCTCTCTCTGTCTTGCTCCCTCTCTCTCTGTCTTGCTCCCTCTAGCTCCCTCTCTCTCTATCGTACTCCCTCTAGCTCCCTCTCTCTGTCTAGCTCCCTCTCTCTCTCTGTCTTACTTCCTCTAGCTACCTCTGTCTCCCTCTCTCTGTCTTACTCTCTCTAGCTCCCTCTCTCTCTGTCTTTCTCACTCTAGCTCCCTCTCTCTCTGTCTTTCTCACTCTAACTCTCTCTCTCTCTCTCTGTCTTCTTACTCCCTCTAGCTCCCTCTCTCTCGCACATTAAACCCCGGGGGGGGGGGGGGCAGGACCCCCCCCCTTTTACACTCTCTGCCGCTTTCATGTGGTTTCTCTTTTAAAGCTTTTCAAGATGCAAAAAGAAATCTGTGTACAAGGCACCAGCGAGTTTGTAGACGTGAGAATTTTACGATATGAAACAGCTAAAGTAAAAGCTAATTTCCAAGCGGTTAATACCCCCCCTCCCCGGCCCCCCCTCTTTAGCACCGTGTCTTTTTCCATATAAATGGCGGGGGCCCCTCATTACTACACTTTTCAAACTTTAACTAATGAGAACATTTTAATTCGAATAGGTGAGAAAATATCTTGGTTCGCTGTTGTTTTTAAAGCGGATCGAATCTCTCCGAGGCCTTCGGGTGCGGTGCAGGGGGTGCCATGTACAGCAGTGGCGTCACTGGGGTTGGTGTCACCCGGTGCGGGTAACTCATGGTGTCACCCCCTCATGACTTACCGCATGGACCACCTCTGTCGGAAATGTACGGTGCTATGTACTGTCTTACTCCCTCTAGCTCCCTCTCTCTGTCTAGCTCCCTCTCTCTGTCTTACTCCCTCTAGCTCCCTCTGTCTCCCTCTCTCTCTGCCTTACTCCCTCTAGCTCCCTCTCTGCCTTACTCCCTCTAGCTCCCTCTCTCTCTGTCTTACTCCCTCTAGCTCCCTCTCTCTGCCTTGCTCCCTCTAGCTCCCTCTCTTACTCCTTCTACCTCCCTCTCTCTCTGTCTTACTCCCTCTTGCTCCCTCTCTCTCTGTCTTACTCCATCTAGCTCCCTCTCTCTGTCTTATTCTCTCTAGCTCCCACTCTCTCTCTTACTCCCTCTAGCTCCCGCTCTCTCTCTTATTCCCTCTAGCTCCCTCTCTCTCTCTTACTCCCTCTAGCTCCCTCTCACTCTGTCTTGCTCCCTCTAGCTCCTTCTCTCTCTCTTACTCCCTCTAGCTCCCTCTCTCTCTGTCTTGCTTGCTCTAGCTCCCTGTAGCTCCCTCTCTCTCTATCTTACTCCCTCTAGCTCCCTCTCTCTGTCTAGCTCCCTCTCTCGCTGTCTTACTCTCTCTAGCTCCCTCTCTCTCTGTCTTACTCCCTCTAGCTCCCTCTCTCTGTGTAGCTCACTTTAGCTCCCTCTCTCTTGCTCCCTCTAGCTCCCTCTGTCTCCCTCTCTCTCGGTCTTACTCCCTCTAGCTCCCTCTCTCTCTCTGTCTTACTCCCTCTAACTCCCTCTCTCTCTGTCGTACTCCCTCTAGCTCCTCTCTCTGTCTTCCTCCCTCTAGCTCCCTCTCTCTGTCTAGCTCCCTCTCTCTCTGTATTGCTCCCTCTAGCTCCCTCTGACTCCCTCTCTCTCTGTCTTACTCCCTCTAGCTCCCTCTCTCTGTCTAGCTCCCTCTAGCTCCCTCTCTCTCTGTCTTACTCCCTCTAGCTCCCTCTCTCTGTCTAGCTCCCTCGAGCTCCCTCTCTCTCTGTCTTACTCCCTCTAGCTCCCTCTGTCTCTGTCTAGCTCCCTCTCTCTCTCTGTCTTACTCCCTCTAGCTCCCTCTGTCTCCCTCTCTCTCTGTCTTACTCCCTCTAGCGCCCTCTCTCTCTGTCTTGCTCCCTCTAGCTCCCTCTCTCTTATTCCCTCTAGCTCCCTCTCTCTCTGTCTTGCTCCCTCTCTCTCTGATTGCTCCCTCTAGCTCCCTCTCTCTCTATCGTACTCCCTCTAGCTCCCTCTCTCTGTCTAGCTCCCTCTCTCTCTCTGTCTTACTTCCTCTAGCTACCTCTGTCTCCCTCTCTCTGTCTTACTCCCTCTAGCTCCCTCTCTCTCTGTCTTTCTCACTCTAGCTCCCTCTCTCTCTGTCTTTCTCACTCTAACTCTCTCTCTCTCTGTCTTCTTACTCCCTCTAGCTCCCTCTCTCTCGCACATTAAACCCCGGGGGGGGGGGGGGGGCAGGACCCCCCCCCCCCATTTACACTCTCTGCCGCTTTCATGTGGTTTCTCTTTTAAAGCTTTTCAAGATGCAAAAAGAAATCTGTGTACAAGGCACCAGCGAGTTTGTAGACGTGAGAATTTTACGATATGAAACAGCTAAAGTAAAAGCTAATTTCCAAGCGGTTAATACCCCCCTCCCCGGCCCCCCTCTTTAGCACTGTGTCTTTTTCCATATAAATGGCGGGGGCCCCTCATTACTACACTTTTCAAACTTTAGCTAATGAGAACATTTTAATTCGAATAGGTGAGAAAATATCTCTGTTCGCTGTTGTTTTTAAAGCGGATCGAGTCTCTCTGAGGCCTTCGGGTGCGTTGCAGGGGGTGCCATGTACAGAGGCCTGCTGGGGGGGGCGCAACCAGATGGTGTCACCCCCAAGTGAGGGTGTCACCCGGTGCGGTCCGCACCCCCCGCACCCCCCTAGTGACGCCACTGATGTACAGAGGCCTGCTGGGGGGGGGGGGGCGCAACCAGATGGTGTCACCCCCATGTGAGGGTGTCACCCGGTGCGGTCCGCACCCCCCGCACCCCCTAGTGACGCCACTGGGTGAATTAGTATAGTGAAGTATGAAATTAATTTGAGTGGTGGACACGTTAGTCTATTGTTTGTATTGAAAAGGATAGTGGAGGGGTGTTTTGGAGCTCATTGCAGTAGGAGGAGGCTTGGGATGAGTAAAAGGGAGGTGGAGGGGGAAGAGTCAGAGAGAAGGGTTTAGAAAGGTTTATTTTTGGGGATCAGAATAGTAAAAGAGGTATGAGATGATGCAAGGAGAGGTAGAGTAGTGATTAGTCTATAAAGGGTTATTTTGTGATCATAGTAGTGGTATGGGGTTTGGGATGAATGAGAGAGTGAAGGTAAAGAAAGGATACATTGATAGAGGTATAGGGGGAGAAACAGGGTAGTGCATTGGAAAGAGTAGTAGAAAGAGGTTTGAGATGGGTTAGAGAGTTGAGGTAGAGGATATATTGAGAGCGGTATAGGGTGAGAAAGATCTGAAGTTCTATAGTACTTAATAGGAAATTGTCATCTCTTATATGAAATGAACAATTGCCCGCATACCACTCAAACCTCTCTCAACCTTAAAACAGTGCTGTGAACAAGACATATTGGTGTAGATGTATTAAAAGTCATGGCAAGTCAGGAAGAAGGTTAAAGCCAGGAGGTCACACAGCAACAATTAGGGTATACTCAGCAGAGCACAGGAAGCTTAAGTGTACCCAGGAAGACGTTTATATTTTAATCAGGGATGCAATCTAGCAAAGTTTCCATTACCTAAAAATGCTATTTTGTGGAGAGTAGCCTGTAGACAAAGTGCATGCTGTAGCACCAGCAAACAGAATGGAAAAATGAATGTTTTTATTGATTTAGGTCCCAAATCTGAGACCACAACATAAAAAGATTACATAGTCACAAAAATAAATAACCCTTCTAACCAGGTTGCAAAACAAGGTTCTTAAAATGACAATCATCATACTATATCATTTAATTTGGTTGAATTCATCAGTATAAAATCCTTAAATTTGTTGATTGAAAACCGCATATTGTGCAACCTTGATATAAATTAAAAACATCTTAAAAAATAAAATAATTCGCAACAGTTTCATATGGCGGATTAATTAAAAGGCAGTGTGATTCATGTACAATGGAAATCTCACTACATATAAATAATGGTTTTAAAAACTTGAGTTGTTGCAAATATAACACAGGGCAGACGAAAACTGCACGATCTAGGTGCTGGATTCCTTTTGAGGATAGGGGGCAAAATCTTTCATTTTTCTTGATATCCCAAGCTCCCGTCACACTCCTTAATGGCAGCCTTTTAAGTTTAATAAGTAAAAACAAACAGCAAACTTTGTGCTATATATTCCAACTCAAATAAGGCTGCATTTGTTTTATAGTGCGTGAGAATCGGACCCATTTATTCCTAATCTGGCGAAAGCATCGGGCCATATCTAATTGCATGCGTAACTCTGGACTTGAGCCCTTAAAAAAAGCTTTAAATTCCAGACAAGGCAAGGCCCTAGTGTGTCATGCTTTAATTTAAATAGAACTAGGGCACTGATAAAATTTCCCTGAAGATGCTCTCTGGTAGCTGCTTTATGAATATGTCTCTCTGGAGAAGCTTTCTTAACCCCTTCGCTGCTAGGCCTTTTCCCCCCCTGTGCGAAGCCTTTTATTGGCTATTTGGGGTAGTTCCCGCTTATGCCCCTGTAACCTTTTGACCACATAAGGTATCCACGCCAAATTTGCGTCCTTTTCTTACAACATCATGGGGATTCTGAAGGTACCCAGGGTTTGTGGATTCCCCTGGAGGGGACCCAGAATTTAGCCAAAATATAGCTACATTTTGTTTTTATTGGGAAACATTGGAAAAAAGGGCTACAGATGAAAGCGTCTGTCTGGTTTTTCCCTGCAAATGGTATCAACAAAGGGGTTATGGGGTTGAAATCATCATTTTCCCAGCTTTCAGGGACAAGCAGACTTTTGTCAGAAAACCAAAAATGTTTACCCAGTTTTGGCATTTTTCTGGGCCTATTTTTGCTGTTTATTGTGCTCTCAACATCCTTCCAGTTAACTGTAGAAATGAGTTTGAAAGCAGTAATGGATCCTGGAAACCTATACAGTTTAGAAAAGTAGACAACATTCTGAATTTAGCAATGGGTCGTTTGTGTAGATCCTTCACGGTTTCTTTATAGAAACTAACAGTTGAATATAGGAAAAATTGAAAATTAGTTGAAAAAAACTAATGCCATTTGTGTAAACGTTTTCACTTGTAGCTTCTTCTAATTATGACAGCTGTTTGAAAACAATATACTGTTACATCCGCTGGACTTTTCTGGTTGTGGGGATATATAGGACCTGTAGGTTCACCAAGAACCCGATGAACCCAGAGCCAATACCTGAGCAGTGTCTTGCAATGGCATTTTATTATGTACCAGGTATATAGCAATTAATTTGGGAAAATATATAAATGGAAAAATCGGTATGAAAGACACCTATGTATTTCTGAAATTGGAACAAAATATAGACTTTAAAAACAGTAGATATTTGCACATTTGTGAAATTGTGAGTACCCATACTAGCATGAGAATTATAGGTCATTTTTCAAAATGACTTCTTTTTTACACATTGTCTTTCATTTGGAAGGCAGAAATGCATCGACAGTCAACAGGTAATAAGAGTTGCTCTACAATTCTGTGTTACCCCAAGTCTTCTTATAAAAATGGCACCTCACTTGTGTGCGTAGGCTTTGTGCCTGCGACAGGAAACGGCTCAAAACGCAACGTGGACCCACTTTATTTTTACAGCGAAAACTGACCCTTTTTTTGCAAAGTGCCTAGCTGTAGATTTTGAACCCTAGCTCTGCCGGCACATAGGAAAACCTAGCAAACCTATACATTTTTGAAAACTAGACACCCAGGGAAATCCAGGATGGGGTGACTTGACAGGCTCTCATCAGGTTCTGTTACCCAGAATACCTTGCAAACCTGAAAATCTGTAAAAAAACAAAAAACAAATTTCCTCACATTTCTGTGGTGGAAAGTTCTGGAATCTGCGTGGATCCACAAAATGCGACCCACCCCGCATTCCCCAAAGTCTTCAGAGAAATTGTACCTCACTTGTGTGGGTAGGCCTAGTGCCCGCGACAGGAAACTGACCAAAATGCAACATGGACACACCACATTTTCACAGTGGAAACTGACACTTTTTTTGCAAAGTGCCCAGCTGAAGATTTTAAACCCTAACTCTGCAAGCACCTACGGAAACCCAGCAAACCTATACATTTTTGAAAACTAGATACCCGGAGGAATCCAGGATGCGGTGACTTGACTAGCTCTCTCCAGGTTCTGTTACCCAGAATCCCATGCAAACCTAACATTTTACCAAAAACACACATTTCCCTCACATTTCTGTGGTGGAAAGTTATGGAATCTGCATGAATCCACAGAATTCCACCCACCCCACGTTCCCCAAAGTCTTCCAATAAAAATGGTACCTCACTTGTGTGGGTAGGCCTGGTGCCCGTGACAGGAAACGGCCAAAAACGCAATGTGGACACACCACATTTCACAGTGAAAACTGACCCTTTTTTTATGCAAAGTGCCTAGCTGTAGATTTTTAACCCTAGCTCTGCTGGCACATCCGCAGAGAGTTCCTTAACCCCTTCTGTGTGCACTCAACCGAGAGCAGTCGTGCGCAAAAGTGCTTGTGTGCGCAGGATGGCTCCCCGGTGTCCTGGCACATAGCACAGGAAATCCCTCTGGTGCAGGCACCAGAGGGATTTCTTTTTCTCCCCTAAAGCCTCGGGAGCTGGGGAAGAGCTTCCCCAGCTCCCGAGGCCCCCCTACCCCCGTTCCTGTGAAATGACGATCAGCGCACAGGTTGCGCTGACGTTATTTCACAGAAACCAAAACTGAAATGAGCCTTAAGGCTCATTTCAGTTTCACTTTCTACGTGCTCAAGTCGCTCAGCGGATGATAGCCATCAGGCACAACACATGTGCTGGTTAGGCCAATTTCCAAACGAAGCGCACTTACAGAGACCAAGCAGTTCAACCCACAAAGTTTATGGAGAATTTTACCCTCAACAGTGTTCATGAAAGCCCAATGATCAGTTCCCACAATCTCCATTGCATACCACAGACTGGGCAGACATTTTAGGCAAAACATAATGAGTGTGGCAAAGTGTCTCCTCCTGTGAGCATTATAGAACCTTCTCAAGTAGGTTAGGACTGAATGTCTTCCCCAAGTATAAATAGTTTTCGACCACTTACGCTTCCACCAACCCCCAAGTACCTGCGAAAATGTATTGTCTTTGAATTATGCTTTTTGCTTTTGGAAATGTTCATTTTTAAAAGATTTAATCTGCATAGGATTGCAGTTGGTCTAGTGATCTAGACTCTTTTCTAAAATGCTTTCTGCAAATAACTTGCCAGACACTTCCAGCAGTGTTATTTGTAGGTAAATACTCATCAGGGCCCGATTCCGATCTCATTCGGAAATCATAATGAACGAATCGTTTCCGGAATGCTTTCCATACAACTCGGATCGGGGGAGTCCGACCGAACAATTTGGATGCATCCGTATGCATCCGGATAGGATTTGGTCGGACCCCCATTGACTTCAATCGGAGCCTGTGTTTTGAACGTTAATACAGGGTTCCCATTGAAGAAAGTGGAG
Organism: Lissotriton helveticus; assembly: GCF_964261635.1. Taxonomy (NCBI): domain Eukaryota; kingdom Metazoa; phylum Chordata; class Amphibia; order Caudata; family Salamandridae; genus Lissotriton; species Lissotriton helveticus. The sequence continues at coordinate 1,910,179,943 of NC_136061.1, read as the reverse complement.
GATGGGGGAAATTGTGCACCCTGTGGTGGGCACCCCATGGTGCCTGCCACACTGTGCATGATTGGGAAGAAGGGACCCATGGGTACCCCCCCACGGCCCCGTTTCGAAGGGCCCCGGGTGAAGGGGGGTCTGCTATGGGACCCCAAAGACCGATTCTGACAGCAGTTTTGTTCCGGGCTAACCAAATCGGAAAGTCTGTCAAAATTGGTCATCGTACTCACTCGCTCTGAAACCGAGTCCATAGAGCTATACGAATCGGCTCCAGAAAGGCTCGACCTGTCCGAATGACGTTCGGAACCGAGTCGGACAGCCCTAACGGTTTTCAGGCATCGTACTGGGTCGTCCAGAAGTGTGTCCAAATTGGTCGGAAACAAGAGCTCCGGATCGTATTCAGCAAACCTGAATCCGATTCGGAGCCCTTCCGACCGATATCGGAATTGACTCCTCAAAAGGGATCTATCTAAATAAAGGATTTGCAGAGTTCTGTGCAGAACATCCATGAGGTAAGAAGAGATTTAACCCACTATCAACATCCAAGCTGGGCTTTGGGAAATGTAGGCTTTTCAGGTTAAGGAGGCTGCCAACAACAAAGATTTGTGCTCCACCAATCAAGAAATCCCTTGGCACGAATAAACCGCTCAGGACTGTAGCTGGTGATGGGTATCGTTGGTGTAGGGTAGCTTTGCTTGGCACGGGTAGGATAAGAAATGTGTAGTGCAGGGTTCAAAGGAGCCGGTTGGTGGGAGAGATTACCCTCTATCTTCACTAATGTTGCTACCCTGTGTGCCTTTATTTTTTGGCAGCAACAGGGTTGTTTTATTATGAAATGTGGTGTTTGTCCTGGCTGGCATCAGATCTCACCGTGTGCTTAGTTTATCACGCTCATTTTATGTTCCTGCGCACTGGAGGGGTGTGTTTATCTAGTACAAGGTAATATTTTAGCAGATGACGGGATCAAACATGGGCCGCGTGCAGTATAATTTATCTCGCGCACACAGAGGCGCTGTGGTAACAGGTTTACTCTGGTTTGCTTCCAGCCCGTGAGGGGTTTTGTTGTGGTTACATTGAGGGGCGGCTTTATTGATGCACTGGGAGGGCTGCATACTATGTCTGCTAAGACAACACGTTAGATAAAGAAGAAAGCATGGTAAAGCGTGCCACGGTTACGGGATTCCTTGAGTGGTCTGAAAGATAAGAGGTAAATAATATCTAACATTGCGTATGAATTACAGTCGAAAGTGTACGGGTCTTGATATTGTAATTATCAAAGGAATGAGGGGGCGCATCAGCAATGCTGCACCGTGCAGGGACAGGCTCCCAATGCAGAGGTGCACACTGGGAAGTTCACACTGGCTCAGTGGATGCCTGCGGCGGTGTGAATCCATACATCAAAGCTGTGTGTGAGGATTGGTAGTGAAGAGCTTTCCTCCATCTCATACCGGAGACACTCCACAACTGTACAATATGCATAACTAAATACACACAGGGGCAGATTTACAAGCCCCTTGCGCCTCATTTACGCCGCTGTTGCGTCACTTTTGTGACGCAGCAGCGCGCAAATCCTGCGTCATGGTGCGGGGTACTTACAACGTGACGCATCTGGGAGATGCGTCACATTGTAAAGCCCTGCGCCACATATAGGCTTTCCTGCGCAGGGGGGGGGGGGGCATTCCGGCGCAGGAACGCCTCCTATAAGTGGCTGAGTGAAATCTCCAAGATTTCACTCAGTCACTTTTAGGCCAATGCTGCGTCAAAACCCTACGCCTGCTTGAAGCAGGCGTAAGGCTTGACGCAGCATTGGAAGAATAGGCCCCCCCAGAGCATTGCTGGAGCTGCGTCGCGCTTGCGACGCAACTTCAGCAATGCGCCACCTTTACGGCACAGATGCGTCACGCATTTATAATGCGGAGCATCATGGGTGGCGGAGCTGCGGTGCACAATTACTGGCGCATCCCTGCTGATATGCAGGGATGCGCCAGTAATTGTAAATCTGCCCCACAATATGTATGTGTGCTTCCTTCACATTTGCGCCACCCTCTTGAACAACCATTGTATATCCCTCGGCACCTCTGCCAAGCACACAACTATAGCAGTAACAGCAGCATACCGATAGAAGCTTCGATCAGCCTCCACACCACATCACTGCCTCTCACACTTACTCGTTTGGGTCCCGGGTTCATCTGGCTCCGTCCGGGGTGGGATGTAAACCAGTACAGCCGGGATGCACAGAAGATTTATTGTCAGAGCAACGAATGTTGGAAACTGCAGCCTGTTTAAAGAAAGGAATACAATAATTAACTTATAGAACTGTGAAATATGAATACTGCGTTTTCCGACAGCCTTCGTAACTGTGATAGGAACAATGTGTTTCACTTGGTCTGTGCTGGCTCTTGATTCATTACAATATGAAACACGAAAACCTACATACATCTGCACCTAGCTGCACTTGAACAGAGAGAACACACGCTAGCAACACGTGACCTCCTCTCCATCCACACCCACAGAAGCCTTGCATTAAGTTTCACGCACATATATATCTCAACCTTTCTAACTCCATAAAACTCATCATAAATAGTTCACAGCTCATCAATTAGTCGTTCCTAACCCTCCTCATTTTTTATCTTCTAAAGATGGGCCTCAACCATCGTTCTCTTCATCTGGACTAAAACAAAAAAGAACAAAACAAGCGTTGGTCTTAGTCATGTTGTACACCAGTGTGGCTTCTGTTTAGCATGGCTAAAAGTTAGTGGAATAAAGGGGAGCAGAGTGTCGTAAACTGGAGTGTAGATTGGAGTATTATGGAGTGGCATAGAAAGTCGTAGAGTGGTGTAGAGTGGAAGTGGAGTGTCATGGAGTGGAATAGAGAAGAGTTGTGCAGAGTGTTGTGGAGTCTCATGGAGGTAGTGGAAGGGCATAGAATGGAGTGCTAGAGAGGAGTAGAGTGTTGCAGAGTGACGTGGCATAGGGCGTTTCAGGGCAGAGTGGAGTGGCGTATAGTGTGTTGCGTAGAGTGTTCTAAAGGTACGTAGAGCAGAGCAGCTTGTCGTGGAGTGGAGTACAGTGTTGTAGAGTTGAGTGTTGTAGAGTAGAGTCAAGAGGCATAGAATGGAGAGTAGTGGTGTAGAGTAGCATAGAGTAGTGTGTTGCAGAATCGAGTGGAGTAAAGTGGCATGAAGGGAGGTGTATTGAGTGTTGTAGAGTGAAGTAGTGTCATAGAGTAGTATAGAGTTGAGTAGAATGTCAGAGAGTGAAGTAGAACATCAGAGTGGAGTATTGTGGAGTGGAGTGTCGTAGAGTGGACTGGAGGTAATTAGTGTAAAGTACAGTGGTGCAGAGTAGAGTGGCATTTAGTGCATATGTTTAAGTGGTGCAGAGTCCATTGGTGTAGAGTATAGTGATGTATAGTGGCACAGAGTGGAGTGCAGTGGCGTAGAGTAGATTGTTTCTGACTAGAGTAAAGTGGCGTAGAGTGGAGTGGTGCAGGGTAGAGTGCATAGGTGTAGAGTGGGCATACAGTAGAGTGGTGTCACGTGCAGTGTCATGGAGTAAAGTGGTGCATAACAGTGTAGAGCAATGTAGAGTGTAGTGGAATAGAGTGCATTTGTGTAGAGTGGCAAGAGTTGAGTGGTACAGAGTGCAGCGGTGTAAAGAGCTGAAGCATAGATTGCAGCGGTGCAGAGTAGAGTGGCAAGGTCAGTAGCGGAGAGTGCAGTCTTGGAGAGTGCAGTCTTGCAGAGTGTAGTGTTGGAGAGTGTGGTGTTGTACAGTGCAGTGGCGCACAGTGTAGTGGCTTATGCTAGAGTGGTGCAGAGTACAGAAGTGCAATGGCAAAGAGAGCAGGGGTGCAAAGTAGAGTGGGGTAGAGTGCACTGTCATAGAGTAAAGTGATGCAGAGTAGAAAGGCAAAGAGTGAAGTGGCGTACAGTGCAGTGCCATAAAGTGCAGTGGTGCAGAGTAGATTAGAGTGGCGTAGGGTGCATTGGCATAGAGTGGTGTAGAGTGCAGTGGCAGAGTAGAAGGGTTCAGAGTAGAGTGGCACAGAGTTCAGTGGCAGAGAGTGCAGTGCTGTAGAGTAGTGTGTCAGAGTGCAGTGGTGTAGAGTGCATAGAGTGCATTAGTCTAGAGTGCAGAGGCAGAGAGTGGTGCCAATTAGATTGGCACATAGTGCAGTGTCGTGGAATGAAGTGGAGTGCAGTGGGTGTAGTGCAGCAGGGTAGAGTGCAGTGGAGGGACACAGGGTAGATTGCAGTGGCATGGAGTAGTATTGAGTGGAATGGCTCAGAGTTGAATAGAGTGGCGTATACTAGATTGTTTCAGAGTAGAGTGAAGTGGAGTAGAGTGAAGTGGTAAAATTGGAGTAGAGTGCAGTGGTGCAGAGTAGATTAGAGTGGCTTAGAGTAAATTGGCGTAGACTGCAGTGGTGCATAATAGAGTAGTATGCTGTAGAGTGAATTGGCATAGAGTGGTGTAGAGAAGAGAGAGAGGCGTTGAATGGCTTGGAGTGGTGCAGAGTAGATTGCAGTGGTGTGGAGTGGTGCAGAGTAGAGCGGAGTGGGATAAAGTGGAGTATGCATGGTGTGGTAGCGCACTGCCATTACAGGAAACACAACTTCAATTGAAATGACCATTACATTTGCACAGGCATACAGTTTTACAGATAAAAGTATACAGAGTACAAACGATAATGGGTGGAAATGTCATCAACTAGTGTATTGATTTGTTTTGATAGTATTAAAATATTTGTTTCCACCACACTTCAAATTTACCAGAAAATGTGCTTCATTTGTGCTTTCTATATTCTGTAGTATCTGTACAGCTCATTTACAAATCTTTACATATTGTTTTGTGCTAGAAAAAATCACATCGTACAGCATCAGGCCTGGGAGGAGTTTGGGAGCTCTGCTATGCAGAAAAAACTCTGTCTCACTACGCAGAGTTCAGCGAGCGCCAGAGTGCAGTAAGTTGCGGTTCTGGTGCTGATTTTTAGCGCTGGGAGTTTGGCCTGCACTGTAAAATCAGTGTGAATGGCACAGCACGCAAGGCAAAAGGGCGCTGCTTCTATCTGCTCAAGCGGCAGGTTTCTCAACGTGAGTGGTAGCGACCTGCTGAGACCACCCTGTGTTGAGAAATCTCGCCAAGTGGTGGTCTAGTGTGTGATATAATGTTGATGAGCCACGTAGGAGGAAAAACTCTGTGCCGCTTTGCGAAGTTTTTCAGAACTCTGAGCACACCCCAAGAAGCCAGCATAATTGTCACATAAGTCCTCTCATTTTGAAGTCAGAGAAAGTAAAGTAAACACCAAGCTTCCTGGACGACATAGCATGCCATTTGACCTCTATCTTTGATTGCAGAGCAAATGTGACAAGATAAGAACAAGGTTTAAAGGTGTGTTTACAAAAATTTAGTACTGGTGGAAGAATACAGTAAATGGGATTTGGGCAAGGGAAGGGACGAACTCAAGCTGGATAGCCTAAAACGAAAAAAGCCATTAAACAGAAAGCAAGCAAATGTGAGTTACAAACCACAAAGCCAACGGTAAGCGATGGGCAGATTGCATTCCCGGTGAAGCTTTCAGAATGTCCCCAAGATGTTGTTAGCAAATCGGAACGCTGCCACTCTGGAAGGATTAGATCTACAAAGTGTATCAATGTCTCCTATGATAACCCTTTGTGGGCACCCAAAGCATTCCATACCACTGTCAAAGTGACCGGTGGTAACTCGCACAGATTTGCAATAGCACAACACACAACGTAAGGGTCGGAGTCACTCATGCAAGAAGAGCCACTAGTATATAGTAGAACAGTGGTTAACCCATGGTGATTCTGATATGTTAAGTGACCCCAATGGGGTAGCTCTGCTCATACCCTAATCAATCAGTGACCAACAAAGCAATCAGTGACCAACAAGGGTGCTTTCTTTGTATAATTTCCCAAACACACCCATTGGTTCCTACTTTACATTCAATTGGTCTTCTTATTGAAAAGCTGGCAATTGGCACCCTTAAAAGGATGACCGTAAAGTTGAATCACTTTTTACAATTCACTGCAAGCCAGCAAGGTGAAAGCAACATTATATGAAGAAAAGTAAGTGTGACCATCCAATCTCATCACAACCACATTAGGTGTACTACAGTATAAAAGCAGAACCAGAACCTTAGACCACGAACACCATTTCACAAAGAGTGACTTGGACCCTCTAATCTAATGTCTGGTAATACTATGGTTTTTAAAAGGTCATAACCATTATATCTAAAAACACAACACACAGACCCAAACCATAGCCCACTATATAAAAACAAATGCTAAATTCACCACATATGTGGGCACAGTCATTGTATATAGCTTTTTTAGACATGAAATTGAATCAGCCATCTTGTACAGTGTGATTTTAGTCTGGAACTACATCATTGCTGAATTTTGGCACAGTTATTTGTTTATTTAAGCTCAGAAGCTTCGGGGGGCACTGCGATCAATGAGAGATAGCACAACAGGCGCATGACCAAATGGCAGAGGCAGATATCAGGGAAACCCGGCTCTATTGGATACCAGACATTTTAGGCCATGTAACGATGCTATTCAGTCGAGACGGGAGTGACGGTGCATCTGCCATGCAAGTCTTCCTTTTGGGGTTTTGGGAGATGATGAATTTTATTAGATAGCAACCTGAAGTATTTTTTTTGCTTTTTTGTGGGCAATGCTTTTATGCAGTACAGGGATGACAATTTTGGCTCTGTATGCATTTATTTTGTGAGTCATACTATTCTTTTGTGTTCGCAAAGGTGCAGGCATTATGTGAATCCACAGCTTCTTCTGTGTAAATATGTATTTGTCATGCCTTGCACATAATCCACCATCAGAGGCCTAATGTGCAGACTTTAACAAAAAGAATTGTCTCTAGCTCAAACAGGTATAAGGTTAATACAAAAAAGCACGTACACGGCACGCAATGGTGCGCCAAACGCTTTGCAAAATGTAATTGATCACCAGATGTTGACGGCTCTATTCAAGCTTTTAGGGAGGTGACATTTTTGCACACGTGATAATAACATCCCCAATTAATTGGCTAGTGGAAGGGCTGTTGTCTGCAGCAAGAAACAAAAAATGATGCTTGCAAATATAAATAAACGGAGTAAAAAAGGTTTCCTGTTATTACGCAAATGCATGTTTACATCACAGACATGGTTATCAAACTATAAGGTTCAAACTTGTACACGTCAATTACAGACATCACATATATATCACCCTGGTGTTACTGCATCGAATGGACCTCATCAAAACTGACAGATGCCACAGGTGTCATAGCCAGCCTGCAACCTCTCTATATTTAGCCTGGTACTGTGCTTCGGTACATGCTTATTGGGAATTAGTGGTTCAGAGACTGAAAGGGTGTGGTGGTGGAACTGGACCTGGCCACATGCCTGTTGGGGATTGTCAGGAAGCAAAAGGGAAGAAAAATGGAATGGAAATGCATGCACCTGGCCTTACTGCTAGCAAAATGGCAGGTTTCTATTTAATGGATGTGCTCGATCAGTCCTAATGATCAGGGATGGATCAAAGATGTTAAAGAATGGCCGGGTAGTAGAAGAAATCTGACTTTGGCAGCAGGGGCGGCTGGTGCTCAGGGGCGAGATAGGCGTCGAACTCCCACCTTGGGGGATTAAAAAAATGCAAAATGGAACACCGACCAGCTAACCATAAATTGTGCTGGCTGTTCAGTAAATAAACATGTGTAAATCTGGGTATTTTCTTTGACGGGGCGGGGAGGATGGCCCTTGGCTCTGCTGCGCATGCTTTTCTGGCTGGGAGAAGATTTCTACGACCTTCAGCCAGAAAGCATGGCAGTGACGACACACAGGTGGGCCCGGTCTATTTTTCACTGCCAGAATGGGGTTTTATTTTGGGCGTTATTCACACGGCCCAGGGTGGAGTCAGAAGCTCTCCATTCATTTCAATGACTGGGGCAGGGCAGTCCGGTTAAAACAATGTATGCGTGGGGGAGTGTCACTCACTTCTGTCTCTTCCTTCCAGTTGCTAATTTTTTAGGTCGAAGCCTGCGTTGCAGCACCTGCGCTGCTGCAGACGAGAGTTCTTGTAAACAAGAAGGGGCATGAAACCATGCCCCTTCTGCCATTGGCCGGCCTCGTGAAACGGAGGCCTGCCATTGGACAATGGCCCTGTTTGGATGATTCGTCCGACTGTGATCCCTCCTTTTGAGGACTCTGTGACCTGACTTCTGGTGTCGCAAGCCGATTTCCTGAAACATCGTTATGGCAACCACGAGGCCTGTCACGGAGTCCTGGAGGGGAGGGATTCCGTAGCTGTTCCGGCTATTTAAAAAAAAATTTTTTTTTGAATTTTTGCTGTCATTCCTGCGTGTTCCTCTTCGGTGGAGGAGGTAGGGGAGAGGTGGTGCTGGTTTAAATAAATAGCCTGTATTGCTTGCTTGACACAAGAGAGAGGCAATTACTTGCAATGTGCTCAAAGTGGTCATTATTAATGTTATGATATTTCCTTTTTCAGCATCTGGCCGCTAAATGGAATCAAATGAAGGCTTCAAGGCACACTGTCATTCACGTCCCATCATTAGGTGAGTGTGTTTGTTCGTGTTTGTTTTTTTATCTTATGGCAAAACGTAACTATTTCCCAGCACATCAAGGCTCACTGGTGGGGGGACGGACCCACATGCCAGTTCAAATTGGCCTCGGCAGGGAAAATGTTCTTCGGAGCAGTGAGAGCAATAACGCCGGGCCTGTGCACCAAATAGCTTTTAATTTGGGGATTAAGCAAATCGGGCTATTACGGAAGCGTGGTGGGGGGCTGAGGAGGCAGTGCTTCGGTGCAACGACGTGAGGTGGTGGGTTTAATTTGCTTGTTGTTGTCACCGAGCGAGGTTGGGAGTTGGGCACTGTGCCCTCCTCCCTCCCGCCACCCCCCCATCGCTTGCACCTAGGCTTTGTTTCCCCTAGGCCCGGCCCGACGCGGCCAATAAGCCGAGATATTGCTTGTACACTGTTTTAATCAAATGTGCAGTCAAAACGATAAGCTACATTATCTGAAATTATGTAGTTCTAATTACGAGCAGATGGGATGTTTTATTTGCACCCAGGGCGTCTGAGCAAGAGTTAATGCTGTGTGAACAGGAATAATTAAGAAGTTGAATAGTGACTTTTTTGCGCCTAAATAATCTGCTGTTTCACGTTAATTAGCACTAATGCAATTATTTAATTACATTTATGAATTGGGGAACTTAAAAAGCTGTCGTTTAGCCGAGCAGCGGTAAAGTGGGTGTTTGAAAGGGACTCGAGAAGATTCCCAGGGAATGTTCTGGAATTGCGCCTTCGGCTTCTGCCAAGCGTGAGCTGCTGAAAGGTGCATTTCGGGAATAGGATGTTTATTTTTATTGCTTTTTTGTTGGTCATGTCGCAAATTAATTTTCCTCTCAGGTTTTTATAAGCTGTTTATAAAATGCACACGCTGAGCTATGTTGAGAATAAGGGAAAGGGCTTGGTGATAAATGTTTGATACGTTTTAAAGCTGATAAAATGGCGCTCTTCTCAAATGGCAAACTAAACAGGCGCCGTTGTTTTGTTTTTGTTGAAACAATGTGCCTGTGATTAAGTGTATAATTATCAAGACCTAAGTTCATAAGGGTTGGTGCAGAGCCCGAGTCACCAGGAGCAGAGCCAATAACAGTCTGCTTGTGTATTTTTTTTATCCTATCATTTTTATTGAGTTTTCCACCTAAAAATAAATCGCGAAAATGTCTGTGTCCTACAAGCATATCATTAATAATTCAGTGCTATGGGTGGCACAGTATAAAAAAAGAGGTCGCAGGAACGAGTAAACAATTAGCATTTTATCCCCAATCTCCCCATCTCTAATTTTAAAACCAATATAGATATGATAGGCTACACCACGTCTGCCGACTCGAAATGTGTGTAGAGTCCACATGTGAGAAGCTAAAGCGCTGCACGTATTATAGTATTTATGCGGTCAGAACATTTCACCATTATACACCAGGCGCACTCCAAAGGCCCTCATGGCCATGGAATGGTGCAACCAACATTGATATCTTATGTGTATAATTTCGGATCTCACCACCACAGCGCACAGGAGACAGTCTGAATACCCAGCAAAAGGTACAATAGAGGAGGACTCCATAGTGTTTCAAAATATTTTTAGTTGTCTGGGAGCACCATTTTTAGTGGTTAGTTAGACAACACCGTCCACAGTGGCTGATAGCAATGTGTGATGGGCTGAGGACCTCTCTTCTTCCACTATGAATCTAACATGAGTTTTGCCCGACTCTAAACAGTTAATAGGCAGCCAACCTTGGTTTGGTATAGTTAAAAGGGACGGCGATGACCCAGCAGCACAGGGGTGGCATCTGAGGGGATGGGCATACAGAGCCCGGGCAAAAAATGCTCAAACCAGTCCCCTTTTTCGCCGTGCACTATCTTTCTCTCTCGTGAATTGCCCTGTGCGTGTTGCAGTTAAGCTTAGGGAGCTGGGAAAGTGACAGAGGCACCAGCAGTGACCCTGTGCTTTCAAAATCTGCCTCCAATGACTCCAGCCCACAGAGAAAAAAAAAGAGTAAATAGCCAGTCCAGCCCTGGTGGGATTTCCTATGGTGGTTTTCATAGTAGTCAGAACGGTTCCACCATATGTTCTGAAAGTCACCCAGTAGCCACAGCTGCTCCAACACAGAGTGCTTGTTTGAGTATATTATAGAGGGTTGCAATAATTTCCTTCATGCCACAGGCCATTTTGACACATTTTTCAATCAGGTTAGTTCACTGGTAGCAGTATTTCTCACAGTTGGTTAAACACCAGTGCCACAACTGTATATAGTGGAAATGCTCAGTTTCGTCTGGATGGAACTTCCATTTGCATGTCTTAAAAGGTAAGACCGTGGTGCTGTAGAACATGTAAAATATAGTCAGACACTCCCTCGTTCCATTTAGCAAACAGAGCAAATTCCAATGCAGGCATGACGGCCAGATTGTTATGGATGGAGTAGGTGGCAAGGGGCAATGAAGTTATATGTAGGCGCTTCATGAGTGTGTCCAATACTATTAATTTGATGTTCGTGGGATTGGCTATGTGAGCACCTTAGGGTCTATCTTGTTTTTAAGGTGGACCGCTTCTCGACTGAAGGGGAGAACGAAAGGTATCCCACTAGTCGGTGAAATTAGAAACTTTCCATCCCAGAGTGCGCAGGTGCCAGCAAGGGTGGAGTTGGAGTCTACCCACACAAAGCAAAATAGTGCTGAGGTGTTTATAATTCAGGGTTAAGTACTCTCACACACACAATTCAACCGCAGTAAAATTCTAGTTTATTAGCAGTTGGCAAGCATGAACAAAACCAGCCTTGTTGCAGTAATGTGCAATAATGAGCTGCATCGCTAAATACTAATAAGGTTCCAAAGGCGAGACTGATTGCATTGCAAATGCTTTTTTTATTTGGGAGGAGTATAAATTTAGCAATTCAAAACCACGGCAGGCAGAGAGGGATTTTACCTTTCTAGTAGTTGATTCCGATCCTGTCTGTGTCTCGATTGCTCTTCTGTTTACACCATACCGCTTGTTTATTTGTGAAGTATTTTCCCTAGGTCCCTCGCAATTAGTACCTTGTGCTATTGGCACATAGGCGCCCTGTGAGTGAAACAAAAAACTTCAGGCCTTTCCCGTTGTAGGCACTGCTCAGTTCTCCTATCTTTGGCTAGTAACGAGTAAGCGTTGAGCATTTTGTTGTTGATAATTTACAGCAGATTATTGGGTTCGGGCAACTAAACTTTTATCTTTAGCCAGGGAGATCTTAATGCAATAGGTCTCGCATTTTACAAAGTTTGACCTATTGGTATTGTAAATAACTATGACTTTTATTAATTCAGGTTTTTAAAACACAAATAAAAGGCATTATCATTTACAATGTCAATAGCTCAAAATCTCGCAAATGCGAGACCTATTGCATTGCAAATGCTTGTTTAATGATTGGTGTGCTGGGGGAAGAGTCAAAATCCCGCATATTTCAGTTCCGCCTTCGCCACGCTGTCTGCAGACTCGAGGAGCCCAGGCGCAAGAACGTTCCATAGGTGAGTTATGTAATACTTACAAAAATCAAATAAAACGATTTTGAATAAAAGCCTTCGAGAGTAATGACTGAGCACTCTTTAAGGCTTTTATTCTCCCACTGCTCTTTGTGTTCGGAGCGGAGGTAAAGGTAATTTCGATTTCTTTAAGACAAGTGCGTGTGTGTGTATGTATGTTTCTACATTTGACCTTTGTGGCTTCTGGCATAATCGTTTTCTCTGCATCACCTCATGTAAATGCTAAGTTATGTTGTTGGCCTTGACTACACGTTTGTTTGTCTTTGCTCAACCGTTTAGGTAGTTCCGTTTGTTTTTAGAACTTTCATACGAAGGTAACAAAGGTCTCGATAATCAGTTCGTGATCGTGAGGATATGCATTTATTCAGATGAGTATCCTGAGAGTGGCCCTGGGTCAACTCTGACGAGACTCTTGGGTAAGATGGATGGGATTCACAAGCAACTTAAATTCACGTCCTAAATTAAAGTAAAGTGACTTTTGCAAAATGAAGCCAGTACAGAAGGCGAACCTGTTGTGTTCTAGTGTTTGACGCCAGCGGCGCCGCGTACGAATAGCGTGGCACCACGTGACCCCGGTTAATAAATAGGGTCCAGCCACGGACGTACGCCAGTCTGGTGTCCGTGTGATTATTGCCAGGAGTGCATGGGGTGCTCGTGCCCCAGGGATTCGCTCGCTAAGCGTCTACGCACGTGTGTGCCTGGCAGGGAGCCTGCCTCTGTGGCAGCGTCACTCGGAGGTGAGCCGCTCTGCCCCGCAACCGAGTAGGCCCCATCTGCGCGCACGCACACACGCGTGCAAAGCCTCGCGCTGGGAGGGGCCCTCTGAGCCCGTACGCGAGCAGAAGACCGGCGGGCCTACATAGTCTGGGCCGTGCACAAGGCCCGGCTCCACTCGTGCGCCTAGCCATGCCCCCTTTCTCTCCACGGCCACGCCCCCTTTTCATCGCGTGTCCCACGAGGGGGGGAGAAGAGACTCCTGAGGCTGGCAAATGATTATCCCCAGGCCCTGAAAACACGTGGCCGAGTGAGGAGCAAGTAAATCGCGTGCCAGCCCCAAGTCACGGCAAGGAGGCAAAAGGAGCAACCCAGCAAATGCACCACAAGAAATAAGAGCCCATAACACAGCGCCTTGAGAGCCAGGAATTCCCCATCCAGAGTGCCACAGGCCACCGCTCATCAACAAGCTGCGGCACAATCAACTCGTAGGCTAACCAAAGGAGCGCTTCCCAAGGTCACAGCTACGCCCATTGGAGTGCAAGGCCAGGACATGGCCACCATACCCCTAATTGAGCCGTTCCTCGTGGAGGGATCACCTTCATCACTAGCCCCGAAGTGGAAGGACTGGGTGGACCGCCTCTTCATATTTTTGAGGCAATCAAAGTGCACAAAGATCAAAAATGCGCTATGGGGTCCTTCATCTAGGAGGAAAAGATGTCCACAATATAGCTAAAACATTAGTAGAAGCACCCCCCAAAAATCCCATCTCACTCATCAATGCCCTGAATGCGTACTTTGAGCCCATGGCCAACCAGGACTACGAGAAGTTCATATTCCGACAGGCCAGACAGCTACCGGAGGAGTCGCTAGACACGTATCACGCCAGGCTAAAGAACTTAGCGTCGACTTGCGGATTCGCCGACCCCACAGAACAAATACGCGGTCAAATAATCCAGGGCTGTGCCTCCGCCAAACTAAGGGAACGCATTCTGGAGGAATCGGGCAAGCCGTTAGCGGACATTTTGACCCTAGGACACACCAAAGAGCTCTCGAAGGCCCGTGCAGCTCATATGGAAGCGGCACTCCAGGCGCCGGTCAAAGCCGAACCGGTCAACAAGCTGACGGTGAGATCCCCGACAAAATGGAACAAAAAGGGTGCAGGAGCCACTGGGGGAACCACGCCAAAGACATGAGGGTACTGCGGGGGACAACCCCACACTACGCCGACGGAATGCCCTGCCAGAGGAAAACGGTGCTCGGGATGTGGGCGCATCAACCACTTCGAGAAGGTCTGTCGCTCCAAGAAATTTCGAAAACCCAGACAGGTGGTGAACGCTGTGCCAGACGGGGACCCCAGCCAGAGCGACATGGACGATGACGAGGAGGAGGAGAGGACGGTGCACAGGGTGCACATGATTGGTACCGCCATCCGAAGAACCAGGCGGCTACCCCAGTGTGGCATCCGGGTAGGTGCACAAAAAGTCATGGCCGTAGTGGACATGGGAGCAACCATCAACCTCATGGCTTCCACCCTGCACCAAACACTAGATCCACTGCCAAAGCTCAGCCCCTCTGCCATCACCGTGTTCGCATACGGACAGGACACACCTCTCAAGATTCGAGGAAAGTTCAAAACATCAATCTCGCATGGGGACAAGTCCATCACCACCAACGTCTTCGTCTCGGAGGATGGGCAAGGCATGCTGCTAGGGTGCCGAGCAGCGGAGGACCTGGGCGTGGTCACATTCACCTTCGGGGTGCACCAAGAGTCCATTCAACAACTGATATCGGAGTTTGCTGACGTGTTCAAAGGAATCGGGAGGTTCACCGGGAAGCAAATACATCTGCACATTGATCCGACTGTTCAACCGGTGGCCCTGAGACACCGTTGAATTGCATTCCACCTAAGGCCCTGAAACGACCGGATTTTTAGGATAGGCAGCCACCAGCCGTGGCTAACCCAGTCGTCACGTAAACACACTCTTATCAGGCCGCTATTTACAAGACATTTAGAAGACTCACCTGAGAAGGTGAAAAGAGGCTATTTACAAGCCTATACAATTAGAGATATAACTAACATCTAAGGAATTCCATGTATTATATCCTATGATCTTTACTTTATAGCCCCACGGCAATCTGACCTGGGCCAACCTACCCCCTCTTGCGTCGGAGGGCAGTTTATTCTCTTTATAGTCGCCAGACTTTTCTGATTTAGAGTCACCAGACTTTTCTGATTTAGAGTCGCCAGACTTTTCTGATTTAGAGTCGCCAGACTTTTCTGATTTATAGTCGCCAGACTTTTGATTTAACGTCGCCAGACTTTTGATTTAACGTCTCCAGACGATTCCCTAACTCTTGGGATCAATATCATCTATACTTCCCACTGGTGAACCTGTTATTCCCCAATGGCGTATTCTATAGGGATCGGCGGTACACCTAAGGTACACTGACGATATTTACTATTCTTAATTTAGAAGAGCTATCTGATTAGAACATTTGAGAGTTCCTTCCAGCCATAGGCTACACAATCTCTCATTTCTCAGTTACCTGCTAGAAGGGTCCACTCACCTGCTAACCTGCCAGTATCTGGTTAAAAAGAAAGGTTAGTCCTGTCTTGGAAACAACACTCAAACATATGTAACTGGGGTCTCTTTATTACAATAAACTAGAATGACAAAACATTATAACAATGATCTATGTATGAGCAATACAGTAAGAGATTATTAATGCAAGTGGAGATCTGAATGACTAATGCTCTATATAAAGAATTCAATAATAATCATGGCATACAAATAGCTGAAAGAAAAGTGATTAATTGTGAGCTGAAATAAAAGTGATTAATTGTGAGCTGATATAGTAGAAACATTTTAAGAACACCTCACCCTATTAAGAAGGGTCCAACTCTCTGTCCCTTTCTGGTGGAACTAGGACTCTTTCCATCACCATGGCATCACCACCAATGGCTGCTGTCTGTTTCTCTCTCCCTGGTGGAATCAAGGCTCTCTCCTCCTGCACCATCACCAATGTGCTAACTTCACTCCACTGGTTTAATTACTCCAAAAGGTCCAACTGGCAGCTCCAACTCTTCCATCTGACTGGCAACTGCTTACTTCCACTGCTGTAAATCATCTGACTGGTAACTGCTTCAGCTTCAAAATCCATCTCACTGCTCTGCAACTCCAAAAGCCTTCTAAACGTTCTCTTCTCTTCCAGAATCCATCTCACTGTTCCCTTCTCTTCCAAAAACCATCTGACTTCACTCTGCAACTTCAAGAGCCTTCTGACCGTTCTCTTCTCTTCCAAGATCCATCTGACAACTCCGCCTCTCTACACTTTGATAATATAGAATGCTCTCTACTCATGGAAATTTCCAATCGTAGGCCGACTCCCACCAAATTCCTGTACCAGTCTCTGGCTTCTCACGCCGTCGGCAGTGGCCACCTGCTTGTTGCGTCTTCCACCAGTGAACAAAATACATTCCTTCGATAAGGGCCGGTCTCGACCGGTTTTCCTCTAGCACACAACAGGCTTAACTATAAATATTACCTATGCTCTGCAAGCGCCTCTGTCAGCAGAGGCAAGACAAAGATCGCTGCTCTCTAGTTTAGGCCTTTAGGCCCGAAAAGAGGCAAGGAAGGCACAGAATCATGCCAAAGCCAATAGGCAAACCTACAAATAGGCTAAAATAAAGGATTCATAGCTATATACTGAGATGACATGCCAAAGCAAATAGGCAAAAAAACGCTACAAAATAGGCTGAAATAAAGGAAAAGTAATATACTGAGATGGCAGTGGACTATTAGTCATCACTAATCCAAAATAGGGCAAATTATCCGGGCGTTACAGGCCCTCCGTCGAAGAAGAACTCAAGAAGCTGGAGGCGGCTGGAATAATCGAAAAGGTGACAGGCCCCACCCCCTGGGTGTCCCCCATTGTGGTCACGAGAAACCCTAAACAGCCGGGAGCAGTGCGGATCTGCGTCGACATGCGACTTCCCAACGCTGCCATCAAGCGAGAACGTCACATAACACCCACTATTGACGACCTAATAGGGGAAATGGCCGGAGCCAGCTGGTTCTCCAAACTAGACTTGCGGTCCGGCTACCACCAGCTGGTGCTTGATGAAGAATCACGCAACATCACGACGTTCTCGAGGCACGAGGGGCTCCGCAGATACACTCGCCTCAGTTTTGGGGTGTCCAGCGCGGCCGGAGTTTTTCAAAATGTCATTCAAGAGCTCATTGCAGACATCCCAGGCGTAATCAACGTCAGTGACGATATCATGATCCATGCCCGAACAATTCCTGAACACAACAACAGATTGACCCAGGTACTTCGAAGACTCCGGGAAGCCGGCCTCACGCTCCACAGAGAGAAGTGTGAGTTCCTGAAACGAAAGCTACAATTCTTTGGATACACGTTCTCAGGGGAGGGTGTCAACCCCGATCCGGATAAGGTGAAAGACATCAAAGAGGCGGCGGCCCCCACCACTGTCACCGAGGTCCGGAGTTTTCTCGGAATGGTAAACTACTGTGGGAGATTCATCCGAGATCTGGCCAACCTGACACTACCCCTGAGAGAGCTCACCAAAGATGCCACGCCATGGCAATGGGGCCCCGAGCAGACCAAAGCTTTCCGAGCAATCAAAGAAGCCCTCTCCGATGCCACCACGCTGGCCATCTTTGACCCCAGGAAGTTGACGCTCGTGGCCGTGGACGCAGGTCCTGTGGGGTTGGGGGTCGTACTAATGCAAAGACAGCAGGCCGATGAAGACTGGACCCCTGTAGCGTTTGCCAGCCGGTCCCTCACGGAGACCGAACAAAGATACTCCCAAATTGAAAAAGAGGCGATAGCCATCCATTGGGGGTGTAGACACTTTCACCTATATGTGTACGGAAAGCCCTTTGTAGTGATCACCAACCACAAGCCGTTGGTTGCCCTGTTCTCAGGGACCTCCACAAAGCCTCCGCCACGCATTGAGAAATGGATGCTCCAACTCCAAGACTACAACTGCAAGGTGGAGTATCAGCCCGGATCTAGAAACCCGGCCGACTACCTGTCACGCCATCCGCAGGCGGCCACTCTGGAAGAAATGGAGGATGCGGAGGACACTGAGGCTTATGTGAGATGCGTCACTGCCAGGTTATGTCCAATGCCACTATCTCTGGAGTCCATCGCCGAAGCCACTCGAGAAGTCGACTGCCTGCAAAGGGCCCGCACAGCACTTCAGAGTGGGAACTGGCATAAGGCCAAAGAGGAATAGAAAGTACTGACCCCAGAGGCGCAACGCATAATGGAGAGCCTTCACCATGTACGAGAAGAACTTAACGAAGACGACACCGGGTGCCTGCTACGAGGGCACCGGCTGGTGATACCCTCCTCCCTAGCGGCTCAAGTAGTACAACTAGCTCATGTGGGCCACCAAGGAATTGTCAAAACAAAATCCAGATTGGGCACTAAGGTCTGGTTCCCACTCATGGACGATCTCGTGGAGGCCGCAGTAAGAACCTGTGCCGCCTGTCAGGCTGCAGGTGAAGGACCGCGAGCAGCACCAATCATAGTGGAGCCTCAGCCCCAATTCCCCTGGGAGTACGTCAGCCTTGACTTCGGCAGCCTTCCAGATGGTCGACACACCATGGTAGCCATTGATGACCACTCCAAATATCCCGAGGTCGAAATAATATCCAGCACGAGTGCCAGTGAAGTCATCCCTAAGCTGGAGAAGCTTATTGCTGCACATGGGCTGATGCGAGAATTGAGGACAGACAATGGCCCTCCCGTCCAAGGACAAGAATTAGCTAACTATCTCAGTGAGCTGGGCATCCAACACCGCCGAATAACTCCCAGATGGCCCCAAGCCAATGGCGAGGTGGAGCGGTTTATGCGGACAATCAATAAAGTCATTCGGATCGCCCATGAGAAGGGACATTCACTAGAGATGGCAATATTCACATTTCTGAGGATCTATCGACAGACACCTCACACCACAACGGGTGTCGCTCCGGGACACGTTCTCATGGGACGAGTAGTCTCTGATTCGATACCTCACCACCCCCGGTGGCAACCACAGTCATCCAGCGAAGATCAGATTGAAGCTCGACGCCGGAAAGCCTATGCCTAGGTCAGCCAGCGTAGGAGGTCCCGAGCGCCACATATTGTCAGAGGAGACCGTGTTCTACTCAAGAATCGTGTCACCAGTGGGAAATTCCGGTTGCCCTATGAAACACGCCCATGGACAGTGGTCAATGTAAAAGGGACCAGAGTCATTGCAGCCCGGGGCAGAGAGACAGTGACTCGCAACGTATCTCATTTCAAGAAATACCATGACGGCACAGTTGCAGCCTCTCCCCCCACACCCTCAGAAGTTCAGGGATCTCGAGGCCCTGAGCCAGGGTCATCAGCGTCACCGCCGAGAGCCCTGCCACAAGGTGCTCAGGACTTGAACTCTGCCAGTGAAAACAACCAAGGTTCGGACGAACCTGTAGACACCGGTTTGGAGTGCGGCGAGAGCATTCCGGAGCCTCCCAACAGCGACGCAACATCCCCGGCTGGGAGTGGCTGTAGGCCAGGACGAGGGGCGTCCCAGTATCAACTGAGAAGAAATCCGGTGCCATCCTGTCGCCTCCGAGATCATTTCACGTAAGACTGTTCTTGAGTGAGAGTATACCATAATGCCTGCCACGCCAGCTGGCGCGGAGCTGAAAGAGTGGAAGTGACTGTTTGATAGAGACTATTTTTCTTTGTGCTTATTATTGTCTTTTTCTAGTTGGGGGTGAATGTTGTGTTCTAGTGTTTGACACCAGGGGCGCCGCGTACGCATAGCGTGGCACCACGTGACCCCGGTTAATAAATAGGGTCCAGCCACGGACGTACGCCAGTTGACGGCGGCGTGCGGACCAGTAAAATACCAATCTGGTGTCGGTGTGATTATTGCCAGGAGTTCATGCTGCCACGCGCTGGGCCCATAGTGAATGCTGCCCCCAGTGCTCAGACCAAGTGCCCAGCGCTCCCGTGTACCCCCACGACACAACAACAGCTAGAAAGGAGAGAGGCGAAGGGAATTTAAATACCAATGCAACCTGCTTCAGATCGAAACACACAAGTTTTTTAAGGTGAAAAAATGGCAGGTTAATTCAACAGCAGAACGCACTTCAAATCTAGGCTTTGCGCAGAGTTTTTGACGGTGTTGAAACAAGTTTTGATTTTTTTCGCCGCATGCCAGAACATTTCGCTAAATGTTTTAAAACAAGCATTTACAATGCAACGGTTTCGCCTTTGCAAAAGTTAGAGCTATTGGCATTGTAAATGACAACATTTTTATTTATGTGTTGGTTTTGGAAACAGATAAATAAATGGCATTGTCATTTACAGTGTCAACAGCTTAATCTCTTGCAAATGCCACACACACACACCCACAGAGAGCCCCCCACACAGAGCCCCCCTACACACACACCGAGCCCCCCCCCCACACACACCCACACAGAGCCCCCCCACACACCCACAGAGCCCCCCACACACCCACACAGAGCCCCCCCACACACCCACACAGAGCCCCCCCACACACCCACACAGAGCCCCCCACACACTGCAAGCCCCCCACACACCCACACAGAACCCCCCACACAATGCGAGCCCCCCCACACACTGCGAGCCCCCCCACACACTGCGAGCCCCCCCACACACTGCGAGCCCCCCCGCCACACACTGCGAGTACCCTACCTATTTTAGACTCCTGTTTATTTTTTGAAACGTTCTATTGAGTAACACGTTTCTCATGTAAAGTAACTGGTCCTATAGTACAGCGCTCTGACACCTTTGGGTAATGTGCGCGCTATATAAAAATGCACTAAATAAAAAACCTCTGTGCTTTGTTTCTTCCGGAGTCTGCACCTCTCTGTTCAGGTGTGTGTATATATATATATATAGTGTGCTCTGGTGTATGTTCCGGATTATGGATTCTAGCGTTTACTCCGTGGTCTGGATTCCAGCGTATCCCCTGTGTCCTCCTGGTGTGTAACCTTCCGTGCCGGTGTGTTCTGGAGTTTATTGCACTTAACAGCCTCTGTCCCTCTGTGGCCCTACGCCTCAGCATCTGTCCCACAGTTTACTGGTGTCTGCTGGTGTTCTCTTGTCCGTCAGTCCGTCCGCTCTGTGAGTTTCAGTCAGGAGCGGTGCACTGGTGTCGGTCTCCTGAGCTCTGTCCTCTCCTTTCTGCCCCCTCACTTACCGTCAGTTGTAGGCTGCGGAGCTCCGGAGCTCCCTGCCACGGACCCCAGTCCCCAGAGCAGGAGGGCGCAGATCCCGGGAGACGCCACCATCCTGGCAGCTGGAAAGCACTGCATCTGTCCCCGCGCTGGGTCACTTCCTCGTGGATCACGAGTGACGCCTCCTCTGCTCCTCTCTGCGTCCGCCCTCTGCCGTCCACTCCTCCCATCCTCTGCTTTCACTTCCAGATCCCTCTTCCCTCCTCCCTCTCTTTCTCAGCGGTCGAAGTGTGAAACAACATCCATTGGCAAAGCCAGCAGTAGTTTGGGACTTTCCTTGAGAATGCAGAAATGTAACTCTCAGTTGGCGCGAGGAAACAGGATGTGGAGTAGTGTAAAGGCGATTCAACATAGTGAAAGGTAACTCTGAACAGGACGTGCTTCTTGAATTTGGTAATTTATGAACCAGTAACGGTTTTTATAGTAGAGCACGCGGTTGAAAATAGAAAACTGCCGTTTTGGTGGTAAAACGTGTGCTTCCATGCTTGCACATGTGGCGCAGTGGCCTGCGGGGGACACGTGGCTTGGGGGGAGGTTAGAATTGAGAACGAGTGGGGTTTGGCAGTGGGTATTGTGTTATGTTTGATCAATTAAAGTGGAGCAAATACAATGAAATGAAATTAAATGAAATTTGATTTGTAAAGCGCATGGCTGCCCTAGAGCGTCCCAGCGCTACCTAACTGATAACAGAAAACTCTGAGAATTTTGAATTTTAAGGGGTTTTGGGAAAAAGAAAAGTTTTAAGTGATTTTCTAAATTTAGGATAGGAAGATTCGCTCCGGATGTCCCTAGGGAGAGCGTTCCAGTTTTTTGCCGCGTTTATAGAGAAGCGGCGGCCTCCTGTACGGGCCTTCCTTACTCTCGAGACTATAGCAAGATTGTCCCCGTCTGATCGGAGGGCCCGAGCCGGTCTATAGGGACGAATCAGGTTTCTCATGGCCGGAGGGTTTTTGCCTTGCAGTGTTTTATAGGTGATACAAGATGATTTAAAAATTATTCGTTCGTGCACCGGAAGCCAGTGGAGGGCTCTCAGCAATGGTTTGGACGAGGCTCTTCTTGGGGCCCCTATAAGCAACCTAGCTGCTGCGTTCTGCACCCGCTGCAGGATATTAATCGTGGCTTTTGGCACTGCCAGGAAAAGGGCATTGCTATAATCCAGTCTTGATAGGATTAAACCCTGGATTAATAGCTTCCTGGACTGAAAAGGCAAAAGGGGGAGGACTTTCCGTACTGCCCACAGCAGGCCAAAGCATCCCCCTGCGACTTTCTGGGCGTGTGTCCTAAAGGTTAGTTGGGGTTCGAACCAAACCCCCAGGCTTTTAATTTTTTCTTTAGGCTGGGGCAACTCCCCCATGCAAGGCGGCCAATACTCTGTGGGCAGAGATGTAAATTGATGGCCCAGGACCATGATCTTAGTTTTCGCTCCGTTCAATTTGAGCTTAGATCCGGTCATCCAGGAGTAAATTGCAGTTAGGCAACCCGAGAGACTGTCTGAACATCCCACTTGCTGTGTCAGCGAGACGACTAGTTGTGTGTCATCTGCGTAGGTGATGGACTTAATCCCAAAAGGGGCTACTACCTCCTCCAGCGGGGCCATGTAAACATTAAACAAGGTGGGGCTCAGGGACGATCCCTGGGGGACCCCACACTGGAGGGGAGTAGACTTCGACATGACACCATTTTCCCAAATCCTAAAGGAACGTTTGTTCAAGAAGGATTCCAACCATCTAAGGGCTGACCCTGCGATGCCCAGTCTGGCTGGCAAGACGGTGAACCAATATGACGTGGTCCACCGTGTCAAATGCAGCGCTCAGATCCTGGAGGATCAGTGCTGCTGATCCCCCTGAATCTAAGATGCACCTTGCCTCCTCGGCCACCACTAAGAGGGCTGTGTCAGTGCCCTGTCCTGGGCGAAAACCCGTTTGGGAGTCGCTCAGTAGGCCATTACTTTCCAGGAATCCTGAGAGCTGTTGGTTTACTAGCTTTTCAGCGATTTTGCCCAGTCCAGGTAACAACGAGATCGGGCGAAAGTTAGCTAGATCGGTGGTATCACGCCCCAGTTTCTTTAGGAGAGTTTTAATTCTGTCCTGCTTCCAGCTGGGGGCCACTACCCCGTTAGTAAATGAGGAGTTTAACAGCTCTGTAGCAAGGGTGGCAATGGTACTTGCGATTTGTTTGAGGATGTGCATAGGCGCCGGGTCAGAGGGAGAGCCACTATTCACAGTGGATAGTGTCTTACAAAAGTCCTCCTTGGTGATGCATCTAAGCACGTCCAACCGGGGACCAGTGGTCGAGGGCGGGGAAGTATTAACGCCTGAGATCGTGACAGTTTGTGGTAGACTATCAAGAATTTTTTGTATTTTATCGTCAAAAAACTCCGCTAGCTGGTCACACCTTGCTTCGGTATCCTCTAGTGCGTTTGCCGGGGCCGGGACTTTAAGAAGTTGCTTGACAATCTTAAACGTTTCCTTAGAGGAGCTAGCCGATAGTTTAATTTTTTCCTCAAAAAAGGATGCTTTAGTTTTCTGCCGTGCAATTTTATAACCTCTCAAGGCAGACTGGTGGGAGGCTTTGCTGTTGGCTGCCCAGTCTCTCCTCCAGATGCGTTCAGACTTTTTGCAGGCTTTTCTGAGGTCCCTAAGTTCAGTGGTGTACCATGGGGATTTAAAAGTACTGCTTTTCTTTGTCATCATTTTGAGAGGCAGAACCATGTTCAGGGCGCCATTGAGCCAGTTCTGAAAGTTTGAGTCTGCTAAGAGGACATCTGGTTCTGCTACGGGGGCCGTTTGTTCTAGAGTACGTGTCAGATCTTCCACCGATAACTTTGGCCAGGCTCTCTGAAGTATACGAGGGCGAGGGGCACTTCTCTCTACTGAGTGGAATTCCCAGGAAAATGGGACTAAAAAATGGTCAGGGTAGGGGCAATGGGGGTTGAACTATGAGCTGGTTGTTATTCGAGAGGGTTATGTAGGGTCAGGTGTATACAAATAATAGAACGATAGGCATGTGTGTATTCACAGCGCGCCCTGTAGGGATTCGGGGGCGTGTTTTTCGTGCTCTCCCCTTCCCATTGGCTGGAAGGTAAAATTCCAGCCAATGGGTAGAGGAGAGGGCGGGACTTAAAAAAAGACACGGAAACGCCCCCGAATCGCGTCGTGACGGGGGAAAGAGTGATTGACAACCATCTCTTCCAATGGCTAGCCTCCATTTATGGAGCTAGCCAATGGAAGAGAAGGCGGGACAAAGCCCCACACTGTAGGATCATAAGATTTCGACCTGCGCGAATGCTGCTGCGCAGCGGATCGCCAGGCGAAACCTAAAATAATCTGTGGAAACGAACTGGAATCCCTATGCAGTGAAGTGTGGGATCAGTTAACACTCCGTACACATGGTCCGAATTCCAAATTTCCCATTCTCCTCCTCACCAGGTCATATTTTAGCATGACCTTGCCTTAGCAACAAATACAGTGAATGCCATATTGAATGTGACGAAAAACGGAGGCAGAAGAGTCACATTTAAAACGACTCATTGTTTATAATACCCCTCTTGCTTTCTCAGGATGCACCAGGCCCTTTCCAGAAGCACTCGACCCCCCTTGGCCTGGCCTTGATTGATAAACTGTTTTAAAAGCAGCACAATCACTCTTGCTACCAAAACGGGATTGTGCTTCTTTTAAAACAGTTTATTATGGTCACCAAATTTGGCACTGCCACTGCGCATCATATTACCAGAAAAACAAATTTGGTGAACATAAAAAACAGTTTCAAAAGTAGCACAATCACTCTTGCTTCCAGAACGGGATGTAATTAATTTACCTTCTATTTTGGAAGCAAGAGTGGCTGCTTATTTTAAAACAGTTCATTATGTTCACCAAAATAGTTTTTCTAGTAATATGGTATGCAGTGCCTGCCTCGTGCAAGAAAGTTGGCTTCTGCCTCAGTCGGGTTACAGCCAGTCCGTACCTATCTAGTTGGACAGTTTACATTTGCTATCATTTGCGAGCCTTCAGTGCTATTACATTATGTATTTGCTGTGAAGCGTCAGCATATAAGTAAGAAGAGGAATAAGCAAGAAAAGGAGTAAGAAGTGTAGGGCTAATTAAAGTATGATTTGGTGTAAATAGGACTGAGTAGGAGCAAATGTGTGTAAGTATGAGTAAGTAGAAGTAACTGTAGGACTAAGAGTAAATAGAGATGTGAAATATGATTAAGCGCAAGTAGGATTAAGTGCAGGGTTCTGGGTAGGAGTAAGATTGATGACGGAAAGAATGAAAGATAATGAGGGAGAACATGAAAGGTGTGAATATATAGAATGGTTTATTAACATTCTTGCTTTCTGAAATGTGCTTTAAAATGCACCATTTTCTCGCTCGCCACATTGCACCACCCATGACTTTTACGCCCCACCTCTTTAAAATGTCACCAGCCACCACTGTTTGGCAGTGTAGGAGTGACAAGCATGTGGTGGAAGATTTGAAAATCGGGGGTGGGTGGGGTAGTAGGGTTTGAAGAGGTGTAAGAGATGTCTGAGCAAGAATCTGATACGTAGGTGCGTGTTGGCATCCATGGAAAGTGAGGCACATTCCTGGGAAGAAGGAATAACCAATGGTAAAATCTAAAGTACTGTTAAGTAATCTCTGGTCCCCGGAAGTGGGAATATTCCTGATCTACTACGTGTTTGGGAAGATGGCTACGATGTTTCAAATTGTTAAAGGTGCAGTGTGTTTTTCTTTTGTCTACAAAGGCATGAGAAACTGAAGGCTTTGGCATTTTTTCAGAAACATACAACCAATCACAGAAGAAAAAGAACAGCCAGCATATAAAGAATTTAAACCTTGTGGCATGTACACCGCACCAGTCTCACACAAGATGTTGGATACTTTTGAAATTCTTATAAGAAAAGATAAAGCCACAATAAATCTTCAATCAAAACGCATACCAAACTTAACCAATAATGAATATAGAATTCTCAGAGATTTGTCTCAAAATCAACAGATCATTTTCAACCTGCTGATAAAGGCGGCGCTTTAGTGGTCATGGACAGTAGCTTCTACTTGAAGAAGGTAAAAGAGCATGTCATGAATTCCTCCACATACTTATGATTAGAAAACAATCCAACATCTGAAATTAAGAAGCCTCTAACTGTGGTCCTGGTAAAAGCAGCAGAAATTGAATGGATTTCACCAAACACACACAGATTCCTTACAGTACAACATCCAAGACTTCCTCAATTATATATGCTTCCAAAAGTGCATAAAAATCTCCATGATCCTCCATTCAGACACATTGTATCAGGGTGCGATTCCCAGTTTGAACCACTAGACAAATATGTAGATTACTTTTTGCAACCATTTGTACAAACTTGTAAATCCTGCATGAAAAACACCACACATTTTTTACAACTTTTGCAAGACCTTGACTGCAGAACATACAATCAATGATTACTTTGTACCATCAATGTCACAAGACTGTACACTTCCATTCCTTCACAAGAAGCTTGCAAATGGGCGTTACGTCAACAACCAGTCATTCAAGCCAATAAAGTTTGTTCAAGATGATGGCTCTGCCCGGGTTCCTCTACGTGCTTCAAAACACAATGGATCCAGTGCCTGTTACTTACTTCAGGGAGATGGAGGCACTCCAGCGGCAGCTCCTCTGGGATGGCAGGCCCCGCATAGCTTTTGTCAAGCTGACTCTCCCGTGGTACGATGGGGGTATCGGTCTCCCAGACTTGAAGAAATATTACTAGGCCTCGCATCTGGCGGCGGTGAATCAGATGATTTGCAGTTCTCCAGGAGACCCAGGCTATGCTATGGACCGAGGGCAGGAACCAGGTGGGAACATTGTTAGGGCCTTGTATGCCAAGCCCGGAAGATTCACTTTGGCGGGCCCGACGGTCCATGCCGTACATGTCTGGCACGCGGCTACTAAGAGCTTGGGGTGGGAGGGGAGACTGACAATGGCCCCCCACTGTTTAGCTCAGAGAGACTTGGAAACTTGTAGAAGTCTAAGGGGTTCGATAAGTGGGACCTCATTGGAATTAGTCAGATTAAGGATGTGTGGGGGAAGGGCGATATGCAGACTTTCGAATCTCTTCAAAAACAATACAATCTGCATGACAAGGAACACTTTCGGTATAGACAGATTAGACATGCCCTTCTTACCCACATACCTAGAGGCACGGAGTTCCCGGAGGCTTCTCCTCTTGAAGACCGAGTGCTTGACGGTCACATACCAGAAAAAACCATCTCCCTAATATATCGGAAGCTTGTAAATAATATGGTAGACCCACTGGGGAGTATTAGAACAGCGTGGGGAGCGGATGGATTAGAGTTCGATGATGAAGATTGGGTAGAGGCTGTTTCCTCTCCCAAAGTGGTTGCGATTCAGATGAGGCTTAGGTTAGTGCAACTTAAGATCCTACATAGATCATACATCACAGGGCCGAGATTAGTGCACATGGGACGTGGAGTGAGCGGAGACTGTAGGAGAGGTTGTGAACTGGGCACCTTCATGCACATCCTATGGCACTGTGAGGAGATACATACCTATTGGGGAATATACACGATGTGATCAAAGAAGTGTTGGGGGAGGAGATACGACCAGCGGCCCGGAGATGTTTATTGAATGTGTGGGAACCCACGGATTTGAATGGATATCAGAAACAGTGGGTGATGTTGGCGTGCATGGTGGCGAAGCGTAACATCGCTCAATTGTGGGGAGCTAGCCAGCATACCAAGTGGGCCCAGGATCTAGACTGGTGTATGTTTAGGGAAAGGGCGGTGTATATGGCAAGGGGCTGCCCGGAGAAGTGGGGGAAGATCTGGGGTCCCTGGAATAGTTATCGTGGCGACCTGTGTACACCCCCGACGAGACAAAGGGAAGTTGAAAGACTAGACTCCCCGCGATCCCAATGATTTCAATATATTGTAATTTAAGATTCTGTACGAATGACAATTTAAACCCTGTAATGCTGCTATATGTTTATCAGCTGATGCCAATGTTTTGTTTGTTCTTTTTCATAATAAAAAGAATAAAAAAAAAAAAGATCATTAACAAACGTTGGGAACTTCTGCAACATGAACCTGATTCAAAAATATTATATGATGAAAAGCCTTTATTCGCATACAAAAGAAGCAAGAATATCAAAGAAATGTTAACAAATCCTAAACCGCAACGCAGTACTTCTGCAACTGGCACGAAGAAATGTCATATTTGCATACACTGCAGTAACGTCATTACTGGAAACATTATTACACATCAAATGACGGGAAAACCAGTGAAGCTTTTGTATTCAGCAGACTGTAATTCAACTTCTGTAATTTACTGCATTATATGCCCTTGCGGTATGTACTCGGCAAGACTGAATGGAAAATTAAAATAAGAATAGCAGAACAAAAAAGTATGATATGCAACCAAAACACCAACTCTGAGTTGCACATTGGTTAGAAAACAAACATAACATAGCCCAATTGAGTTTCCTTATTTTAGAAACAATGCAAATCAGCAACGACAAGGACAACTCTCGTTTGAAGGTGACGACGAGCATTATCTGGTAACGGAAGCACCTAGCAAAGGGGTGTTAATCTCCTCCTGACGGCGCTACTGTGTTAAATCTGCAAATTGCGGGAAACTGTTTTTAAAAACTAATGACCCATCGACGCTCAAAATTGGCTTAAACAAAATAGCTCTCTGGATGCAGCAACATGTTCTCAAACTTAATGGAGAGAAATGGAGATTCTGGTATTGGGAAAGAAAAAAGAGCTATGGAACCCCCAACATTGGCCAAACGAAATGGGCAATCTTCCATCTCCGTCCTCCCAAGTCAAAAATCTGGGCATCATAATTGATGACTCACTTAGCATGCATCCTCAATTCATCAAAGTTGCAGCAACCTGCTTCACCATTCTCAAATGGTTAAGGAAAATCTGTTCGATGCTACCGGAATCCACCAGAAAAACCGTAGTCAATGCTATTATAACATCCAGACTGGATTATGGAAACATCCTTTACCTAGGATCGAACAAATCAGTAGTCCATAGGCTGCATATGGTACAAAATGCCACTGTCAGACTTCTGTGCAGAGTCCCAAAAGCCACTTCCATCTCGATCTACAGAAGCAAGCTGCACTGGCTTAAAATTGAGAACAGAATAAAATTTAAGGCACTGAGTTACATGCATACAATTAAATCCTGCTGTGCTCCTCATTATCTCCAGTCCTTGGTCAATCCCTACCTTCCCTCACGAAGTCTCCGCTCTGCCACCCAAGGGAGGTTCATTGTACCTAAATTCAAACTAGCCCGGATGGGCGGCAAAGCCTTTTTCTATCTTGGTCCCGCAATCTGGAACTCTCTACCCACAATACTCCGCAACGAAGCCAAATACACACAGTTTCGCAAGTCATTAAAAATCTGGCTTTTTGATAAATACCCATTGTGTCCACCTACTCTCTCCGTCTTGATCCATCCTATGCACCCGGAAACCCTTTTTGGGTATCTGTTGCACACTATAAATTTAAAAACTAAATTAACTAAACTAAACTATTGTCCACGAGGGAAATCAGGTGGATTAAAAAGTTTAATACAATAACCCCTTTTGGCTTGAACGATAAAATTGATACGAGTTATTTTTTATAATTCATACGGCACAATGTGCCATTCTGCCCATGGCATTATACAACACACAATGTTTTATTATCACCAATGAACTGATGATTGATGCCTTAGGACATGATAAATATAATGCATTGTTCTTGTAATCATGTTGTATTTGCATTCTTCCTGAGACCACTGAATAACTCATACGGCACAATGTGCCATTCTGCCCATGGCATTATACAACATACAATGTTTTATTATCACCAATGAACTGATGATTGATGCCTTAGGACATGATAAATATAATGCATTGTTCTTGTAATCATGTTGTATTTGCATTCTTCCTAAGACCACTGAATGGAAAATGACAGTTATTAATTATCTGAGCAATGTAATATGCGTTTTGTTCTAAAATCTTTCCTTCTTCTCTTCGATACTTTTAACTTCACTCGGGTGTCTTTTATATCAGCTTATTTCTGGCAGGAGGGTTTTCATTATTTCTATCAAAGAATTCTTTAGCACACAGACTCATTTATAGGACTGCACAATTCAATATGTCCAGAATAGTCTACCTGCATAAGGTCATTGATTTAAAAATGTTCTCCTTCAGAGTTAATTTTCATATTCGATCCGCATAACAACATTGGATTTCATCTCCCTTTTTTTTTTACACTATAGACATAGAATACCTCACTTTATTAGTTCTTACAATTAGCAAAATCTTTTACCAACCTTGTGTACTTTCAAGATGGCGACTGTGTCTCACTGAGGATTACTAATCCCAAAATGCGGCATTCGAAATGACAGATACCGCAATCACTGCAACACGCAATGGAACGAGCATAGACAAATACGGCGTCTTGCGAAGGTAAGAAGTACCTTCGCATCTCTCAGTACCAGGTGTAATCTAAACAGCAGGCACGCATATGTTACAGCCATTGTTGTTTATTATTTTACAGGGATATCATTTATTAATTTGTGTGTTTTTGATTACTCCAGGACATAACGGCTTTCCAATGAGGAAAGAACTTAAAGGTATTACCATTTATCTACTTTACAACCTAGTTCCAACTTGTTTATTAAGATCTATTGAACAATATTTCATTTCAGTACTTCCTACTTTATAGGCTATGTCTTTGAAATAAGCGTACACAAAGATTTTCCTAACAAGTACACATAGTTTCATTTCGAGTAAGTAGCCGTTGTTTTAGCACAGCGGTTCAGCAACGTTTCTTATTGAGTGTCTTTAATGATTAGCATGCTGGAACAATACGTTAGGACCAGTGAACGTCTTCTGATATCTTCATCTTTCCTCACAGCACGGCTACTAATGATTCCGTATCCCTTTAACTGACTAGGTGATAGTACCATTTCAATCCTTTTGTTTTTTCTTGGCAATGAACACCTTGTTCGGTGGGTCAAGGAATTGCTTGTGCTAACCTTGCAGTTAAGTAGAACAAACTAGCAATGTCACAGTTCTCTGTGAGCATTTCTCTATATTTTTCATATCAAAATATGCATGTGTAAGAGTACATCCTTCCTGTATATTGTTGCGCAACTAAACAAGTATATTTATTAATTATTGTTACAGTGGTCCCTGAAGAAGGGATCTTCTTTCCGGAAATGCATTGGGCATGCACCACAATTTCTTGAGAGAGCACTGATTTTTGTCAAATAGGAAACTTTGTAAAGTTCTTTTCAAAAACGCTTATGTTGGAGTCCTAAAAATTAATGTATGATTTATTCAATACTGCTCATTTGAAAAAGTGTTTTACAGGTGTGAAAAGTCACCTAAAAACATTAAACAAACATGTAACTAACTTTAAGTTTGTTCTCATTTCAAGCATTATGATGACAAATTTGTCAAAGATTGTTGGATTAATCTCAATGCTGTGCGGCCAGGCAACAAGTGACACTGTACACTTGCTATAGAAACAATTTCTTACCGTACTGTCAGAACAGTTGAAATAAATACATTCTTTAAAAAAAAAAGGTAAACCTGTAAACACTGGGTAAGTCCAAAGCTGAAGACTCGTTTTACAACAAAAGGGAATTAAAGAGGCATGCTTATTTTACAGTATGTGATAGAAAAAACAGTGTTTATTAAATGGGGTTGCTGTTTTAGTGCAAGATAAAACCAACAATTTCTTCTGAATAACAATTTGATCAGATTTACTGAATGGGAGCAGTTTTCTTTCTTAAGACACCTATATTTTATATTTCGCTAGAATCCCATTTTAAATTAATTTGCATTAAAATGTTAAAAATAACGAAATATTTATGCCACAGAACGTGACACATGATTGTGATGATTTTAAGTAGAAATGCCACAACACATGCTGTATAATTTGCCTTTCCTTCCCACACAACTTTCCCTTCCTTTGTGGAATGATATAGTATAGTATATGCTTTGGTTGCAGTGACCAACCATATCCGAGGCTGGTTAGATGTCAGCGGATTTTGACACAGTGTCCCATCATAAACTATTACATAGGCTACAGGAGGTTGGTATCCATGGGACAGCCCTACACTGGCTCAGCGATTACCTGACCAACAGAACTCAAACCATCATCCTCGGCTCTTTTAAATCTCATACCGTACCAATAGAAAAAGGGGTTCCCCAGGGCTCCTGTCCAGCGCCGGACTGGCCATAGTGGGCACCGGGCAATCCCCCGGTGCGCCGCACGGGTGGGGGCCGTTTTGTTACAGGGCTGATTTAGCTGCAAAATCGGCCCTGTACCAAAATCGGCCGAAAACCGGCCCCGGCAAGAGCTCAGTGGCACCTCCAAACCCCCCCTCCCCCCAGTGGGAAGGGAGGGGGGGCGAGCACTTTGCCAGGGCCGGTTGTGGTTCCCAGTCCGGCCCTGCTCCTGTCTCAGCCCGCTGCTCTTTAACATATATGTGGCCCATCTTGCTAAGATTGTACGAGCTTTCGTTTTTAGATTATTTCTTATGCTAACTACACTCAGTTAGTAATTTCCTTAAAAAAGACCTTGCTGACATAAAACAATGTTTTCTTGCAGGTCTGACGGCAATTGGCTCTTGGATGACAGAAAGCTGTCTCCTGCTTAACGTGGGAAAATCTGAGATTATGTTATTTGGTAAGGCGCAACAAATGTGGTCTACCGACTGGTGGCCTGTTGAACTTGGAACTGCTTCCTCACACAAAGTTGGTGGTTAAGAATCTGGGAGTTCGTTTGGATCAACCC
Organism: Lissotriton helveticus; assembly: GCF_964261635.1. Classification (NCBI taxonomy): domain Eukaryota; kingdom Metazoa; phylum Chordata; class Amphibia; order Caudata; family Salamandridae; genus Lissotriton; species Lissotriton helveticus. The sequence goes on along the minus strand of NC_136061.1, from coordinate 1,910,147,047 downwards.
CTTTCAATAAAAGAACAGGTGATGTCTACTTTTGGCTTCTGCTTTCATACTATGCGCCTACTGAGAAGAGGTCTCCCCTTTATCCCACCCGCTGCTCCAAAAAAGCAGGTGGTGGTGGTGGCGATAAGTCGCCTCGACTATTGTAATGTATTGCTGACCTCTGCAAATGAAACACTGCTATCTAAATTGAAGGTGGTGCAGAACACTGCGGCCTGCCTTATTTGTAATCAGCAGGTTATGACTGCTTCGGCGCCCCTCCTTCAAACTCTTCACTCGCTTCCAGTTCGGAAGAGAATTATCTTCAAGCTGTGCTGTCTTACACATAGAGCCTTAACTGGTCATGGCTCCATCTATCTAGCCTCCAAACTTAAACAGTACCACCTGCCTAGACAGCTGACATCCAGTGACAAAGCACTGTTGAGGTTCCGTGACAATTTTAAGTGATGTTTTCGACTCGCACGAATATGGTCGAGTCTGGTATCTAAGAACCGCAAATGACGAGTTTAGTAAGTGTGCGCAGTTTAGCTGTGCTAACTTAAACCGTTCGTTTGATATGCGGGTTTTTCATCTGTACCCACGGGTTCCATCTTAGATACGGCATCCATTTTGTCTCTTGCCCTCAAATAGCCAGCGAACGGACACTGTCCGCTTCGTCACCCTGGGACTCTCAGGATATTTGTGGAAGACACATGTACTTTGTAAATATCTTTTACGATGAGGGGGATGATACTGTAAGGCAGATGGCCCCGCTCGAGGCTCATCTTGCCGTCCGGTTTATTGTCTCAGCCGTGCATCTCATTAGGCACGTCCCTTTGATGCCTGTGTCTCGTGTTTCCCGATACCTCCCCTTTTACACTCTTTTCAATCCCCCACTGTCTCCATCTTCCTCTGCACCTGTCCTTGTCCCTATTTCAATCTGTTTTACTGCCGATTAGAATTCACTAATGTTGGGAAGATGGGTTTTTACAGTTGGGAACCGCCAAATGTTTCCGCACTTATGTTCCGGACCTTATGTGTACCAAAGTGACCAAAGCGACCCCTCTGGGGGATAATTATGGGAACCAGGTTGTAAACTTTTGTGTACCATGTTGTCCTATGAGTAAATTCTGTATAAAAGGAGCGATCCACAGAACCAATTTGAAGCAGTCTCCCCAAGTTGCACGTGTTGTACTTGTTGTGACTTCTGTGTTCCCTGCAGTAAATAAACCTTGAATCTTTGACGCCGAAGGAAGTGTCCCGTGTCTCTGTAGTTTGTGCGCCGAAACAGGTATCCCATGAAGGTTATAGGTGTTGTTCCCTGGCACCGCTGGTACTGTTAAAAAGTCCAGTCCTTCAGTTGGCGCCCAACGTGGGGCGACTTCAGCGGTACCGGTCCGGTCCAAAGCCTGATGATCGTGAGGAACTTCGTGTGAAATCTCCGAGGGAAGGTGCACCCCGCTTCATCGATCCTGTTGTCGAAATAAGTGGCCCGAAGTTTTTCCCTGCGAAGATTCCCGCCTCCTGATGGCTGCAACGGACCGATGCCCTGACTGTCGACCTGTCTTCGACGCCCGGCGTAGACCTTATGAACAAGCGAGACGATAGACGGGCCTTCCTGGTGACGCCATTGAAGTTCTGAGTTAAGTATTTGTGGGTCGCTCCCAGTCCTTAGTGGTTGTTCTAGCTTTTTGAAAGCTTTGTGGTTAGCCTTTAAGGCTTTGTGGTAATAGCTCACTGAGCTTTGTAATAGCCTCCTCAGGCTTTGTGGTTAGCTCTCCGAGCTTTGTAATAGCCTTAAGGCTTTGTTGTATTGCATGGTTCCATTGCATTTGTGGTTCTTAGTATTGGTCCTTAGTATTATTTGACAGTTGCAATTGCCAAAAACCAAGGGTTTTGACTTACACGAGGTTTTATTGCTTCGGTAATCCTTGAAGTTTGATACTAGGTTAGTGTGCACGATGCCTAGCCATAGTGATTTGTTTCGTATTTTCAAATGTTGCGCAATGGATTCCCGGTTGGAGGACTCGTGTCCGATACCTCCAGTTGGAACTCCGATACATGATCTTTATAGTCGACATGGGGTGGGTCCTATAATATATAATGATTACTGGATCCGCTATACAAAGAAAGACGGTGACCTTAGATGGCCGCCACATGGAACTTTTGAACTTTCGATTTTAGATAATCTTGAGGCTAAATTATTTTTAAAGAAAGCTAGGCCAGCTATGTTTGATTCCTTTCGGATATGGCGTAAAGAGGCCAAGCAGAAAGAAATCAAACAACTTAAAAAGAATCAAAAACAAGAGTTCGTTCCTGTAATGCAAGCTATAAAAGAATGTAGACAAGACAAAGAAGAAAAAGACATGGAAATCGCTACTAGATTGCATCACATGAAAATAGATAAATGTTACCCAGTTTTACCGAATAATCTAGAAAAGAAAGAAGAAGATTTGAAGGAGGATTCCTTGTTATCATACTTGATGAAATCACCACCTCCTTATGTACAGGGTGCTACTGCTCCTTTAGCTCCTCCTATAGCTCCTCCTGTTGTTCCTCTTGTTGCTCCAGCGGCTGCGGGCCAGCCCGCTGTTAACCCTACGTTTGTTCCACCACCTGTTCTTGTTCCTACTGCTCCTGTACCTGTACCTTCGCAGACTGTTGTTTCTGCTACTCCAATTACCTTGTCCGTTCCTACTATGCCTTCCTTCACCTCCAGTGTTGTTGCCCCTGTTTTTCTTTCTCCTTCTGTTCGTAAGCGCGTTCCTAACTCTGTTGCTACTCTTTATTCACCTCTTTTTGGTCCGTTATTTTCGTCTGATTCATCTGAAACTCCTCAGAGACGGAGTCAGATCCCTAGTGGTAGGGAGAAAGAGACGTTAGTAACAATGGCACATAGGTGGATAAGACATCCTGCTAATTACACTCCGCGTGTAGTCTCTGATACATTTTCTCAGTTCAATGAGCCTACGCAGAGATTCGTATTTGAGGAAATGTGTAACTTTTTGAGAGAAGAATGGTATAATGATGATGTAGATGATGTACCGGCCGACATAATTGAACTTCAGAGTCACTTTTCAAACGGTATGATTATAGGAGACAATGTACGACGTGCAGTGGAACGCTTATTAGCATTCAGATCCACAGCACATTCTCGGGTATCATTAGATGATACCACTGAGAACTGGAAAGCGGTTCCTGGTCAGTATCCCATGAGAGAAGTCCCGCCACTGTGGGTGCCTGGAGATCCGCGAGCTAACCCTGCGGTTTTACCACATTTTCGAAGGGTGTGGATACATCTTCCATGGAAACGATCGGAAGTTTTGCAAGTGAAGCAATCCTTACCCGATCCGCGTAAAAATCCGGCTGGTTATTATAAGGAGTTATCACAACTGATAGAAGCTTCTATTATGAATATTGCCGACATCGACATGTTGTTTGGCAATGTTGTACCGCAACCAGTTTGGGCTAAAATTCGTCAAGCCGATCACGCAGTTGAATTAGGGGGTGATTGGGTTGCACTGCTAGCAGCTGATGCATTACAAGTCGGTGGGGCCAAGCCTGAACAGCTGATTTTGGATTTGCCTCAGAAAATCATTACGCTCATGAAAACTCTCATGCCAGCGATGAAGGTGAACTGGGATAAGTTATCAGCTTGTAAGCAAAAGAAAGACGAGAGTGTCTCAGATTTCTTTACAAGGTTTGAGGAAGCGTTTGTCGACCACAGCGGCCAGGACATGGGCGCTGAGGGAGGCCAGCGGTTATTCGTTGACAAATTCGTGTCAAATTTGCTGCCTGAACTAAGCAACAAATTGAAGAATTCAGAGAGTGCGTGGGCAGTTTCAACCCCTGCGCAAATACTAGCAACGGCTCAGTATTATGAGAATAGGGAAAAGGAAGAAAGTGATCGTGTAGAAAAGAAAACGAAAGAACTCAAAACAAAGGTTTTGTTGCAACAAGCATACCCTCCACGATCAAACCAAAATGATTCGCAACAGCAGTATCGACCACGAGCACAGCCCGATAGGACACAGCCGCGCTCTGACAACTTTGATTCCAGATCTTCACTTGGGTATAATCAGTGCGCATATTGTAGGAAAGAGGGACACCTAAAATATGATTGTCTTGCCTTACGGGACCGCCTGAATGGTGTGTCGACACGTGGAAACCGTGGTGGTGGTCCTCAACAGGCACCACGTGGTAGAGGTCGTGGTTCATTCCACAATCAGAGTGATCGTTATCAAAATCAATCAGATGCAAATAATTACTTTGACCAGCGAAATGCGGGGTCAGTTCGATCTGCACAGTATAATGTGGATGATTATTACGTAGAGCACGAGACTGTTGTAAATGACCATTACTAGGACAGCCAACGACAAAGAGAGGGAGTAGTGTCAGTTCCGGTCAATCAGAGTGGGCCTTACGTTGCAGTGGCTACATCGGGTGTAGTTGAGCCTTTTCTGTTAGACACTGGTGCGACGAAAAGTTCCATCATGCATTCAAAACTCCCTGGCGCACCTTTGTCTGGCTTAACGAATGTTTCCGTTGGATTCTCTGGCGCCCCTGTTAGTAACCCAGTCTCTAATCCTTTGCCTCTTATGATTGGACCTCGTGAGCTAACCGCTCCACTGATTCTATCTACAGGTTGTGGTGAAAATCTTTTGGGCCTGGATTTGTTGAAACGATTATATGCAACATTGTATTGTTCCCCCGAAGGAGTGGAGCTTACATTAGGACGAGAGTGATCTCTCCCATGTATTTATCGGTTGATAAATTCCCACCGGAATTGAGTTCCCTCCCTGCGTCTCTATGGGCCACAGGTCCCAATGACGTGGGCCTGTTAGACATTCCACCCTATGTGATTCAATTGAAACAAAATGCGCGATTACCGCGTTTACCTCAATATCGTATTTCTCTGGAGGGCGAACGAGCGCTGTTAGCAATCATTCATGATCTCATTGGAAAGGGTGTTGTTGAAGAAACTCGTGGAAATGTATGTAATAGTCCTGTATTGCCAATTTTGAAACGAACTGACCCAACTAAACCTCCTGTATATCGTTTTGTAATAGATTTGAGAGAGGTAAATAAAATAGTAGTTCCACAATTTCCTGTGGTACCTGACATTACAGCTTTATTAACAATGATTCCGGCATCTGCCTCCTGGTTCACAGTGATCGATCTAAAGAATGCTTTCTTTAGCATCCCAATTGCAGAGGAAAGCAGAGACCTATTTGGATTCTCATTAGGAGGTCGCAGTTTTAGGCTAAAACGCGCTCCACAAGGCTACTGTGAGAGTCCGTCAATCTACAGCCAAGCACTTAAAGGTCAGCTTGATGCCTTTGTATTACCAACGGGTGCAGCTTTGATTCAATACGTGGATGATCTTTTAGTGGCAGCTGATACAGAAGCTATTTGCAAAACGGCTACAGTATCATTGTTGTACTATCTACATGACTTACACCACAAGGTATCGCCTTCAAAGCTACAGTATTGTTGTCAAGAAGTTACCTATCTAGGTCACTTATTGTCAAAAGAAGGGAGAAGGTTGACCCCAGAGAGAATTGCAGCAATTTCCCGAATGACTGTGCCAAAAACCCAAAGAGATGTTCGTGCCTTTTTAGGTATTACGTCCTACTGCAGACAATGGATTCCAAATTTTTCATTGTTAGCGAAACCATTGATAGCCCTTACATGCAAAGACGTTTCATCCCCAGTACCTTGGTCTGAAGAATGTCAGAAAAGTTTTTCTGAATTGCGTAGTGCGTTGTGTTCGGCTCCTGTGTTGGGCACTCCTGACTACAGTAAGCCATTTACACTATACGTTCACGAGAGGGATGGTTGCGCGTTGAGTGTTTTGACACAACCTTTTGGTGGTAAGCAACGCCCATGTGCCTATTTTTCTTCGACTTTAGACCCAGTAGCAAGAGCCTTGCCAAGTTGCTTAAGGGCAACAGCGGCAGCTGCGGCGTCCATTCGACAGTCCGCAGGTCTAGTCATGGATAATATGCTCACGGTAATGGTTCCGCATGCAGTCGACACTCTATTGAACCGAACGAAAACTCAACATCTGACGAGCGCAAGATTGTCTGGATATGAGTTGACGTTGCTGGCCAGTCATATACGGATAAAACGATGTAATGTGTTGAATCCAGCAACATTGCTGCCGATCGACACAGAATCAAGTGATGAAGCAGTACATGACTGCTATCTCAAAACTGAAGAGGAAACTAAGGGTCGCATTGACCTAAAAGATACCCCATTGACAGATCCCGATGGTACTTTGTATGTGGATGGTTCTTGTTTCAAGTTACCGAATGGTGATGTGACAACTGCATATGCTGTAGTTACATTGAGAACGATTGTGGAAAGCGCAAGGTTAAGTCAGAATTCGGCTCAGGCTGCTGAGTTAATTGCTTTGACGAGAGCGTGTGTGTTGTCTAAAGATAAACGGGTGAATGTGTTTACAGATAGCCAGTATGCGTTTGGTGTGGCACATAGTTTTGGACGACTGTGGAGAGAGAGAGGATTCCTTACGTCACATGGTACGAAGATTCAACATGGCCAGCTTGTAAATGATCTTTTGGATGCACTTACGTTGCCTAAGCAAGTGGCAATTGTTAAATGTAGTGCGCATCGTAAGGTGATGGATGATGTTGGTCGTGGTAATGCGTTTGCGGATGAGACTGCTAAGGAGACTGCCCGGAACCTTAGCACTCGAATGTATGTGACGAGTTCGGTTAGGTGGCCTGCAGAATCAAGTATGTGTGAGAACACTATCGAGAGTGTGAAAGCAATTCAGAATGAGGCCACCGAGACTGAAAAGGCGAAGTGGAAAGAAAGTACGGGAAAGTTGGATGCGAATGGTTGTTGGACTGACTTATCGGAACAGAAAAGATGGATGTTGCCTGATGCGTATGTGCTGGCTATTGTGACTATGGCACATGGGTTAGCACATATTAGCGCAAAAGGTATCTGTAAATTGCTGTTTCCTGTGTGGAAGAATGATGGTATTACGAAATGTGCTGAACGCTTGGTTAAGAATTGTATGGTGTGTTTGATGCACAATCCTGGTAAGGGCACTCCCACTCCACCTGGCCATTTTGCCCCTCCTGCGTACCCTTTCGAAGTTATCCAGTTGGACTTTATCCACATGGAGAGATGTAATAATTTGAAGTATGTGCTGGTTGTGGTGTGTGCATTTTCTAGGTGGATTGAGGCCTACCCCCTTAAGGATAATACGGCTTTATCCACGGCAAAAATTTTACTCAGAGTATTTTTCCCGCTACGGAATGCCTCGGGTTGTGTGGTCAGACAACGGAAGTGAGTTTGTTGGGAGCGTGATGAAGAGTGTGTGTCGCGGGTTAGGGATTGTACAGAAATTCCATAGTGCCAATCATCCTCAGTCAGCTGGTTTGGTTGAAGGGTACAATGGCACCCTTAAACTAAAACTAGCAAAGATTCAGGCTACGACAGGTCTTTCGTGGCCTGACGCTTTACCCTTAGCATTGCTGTCAACAAGGGCAACTGTACACTCCCGAGTAGGGCTCAGTCCCTATGAAATAGTGTTCGGTCGCCCTGCCAATGTTTGGGGGGTCCCTAGACCGGGTGCCTTTTGTGATCTTGAGTATCCAATGTTGATCGATTATCTTCATGACTTGACTGCTAAACTGAGGTTAATTCACCAACAGGTTCACGAAGCATTGCCGACACAGACGGAGGGTCCAGGCCACCAGCTCCAGCCCGGAGATTGGGTGGTAACGCGGAATTTTTCGCGCAAGAACAATTTGGATCCCAGGTTCACTGGACCCTATCAGGTCCTCCTTGCCACGAGAACTGCAGTTCGTCTCGAGGGGCGGAAAAATTGGGTGCATGCCACCCATACCAAGAAAGTCCCCATTCCGTTGCCAGCAGACTCGTGGGTGAGGAAAGGCATTGCATCAACTGAAACCGAAAGATTGTCGGCGTTTGTACCTTTCAGCGACGCACAACCTGTCGGAGAATCCTCAGTGCAGCAAAAAGGCATTATTGAACACTTGTCATCAAAAGACTCAAGACCAGAACATTCAGCTGATCAACAGGGCGTTGTCCCTTCAACAGATCTTTTGTTTAACGAACAGACACGTCCTGGGAAAACCCGATATTTTTTGAGATCCAGCACTAAAGACTAATAAAAACCCCGTTCTGCCCGTTTTCCATGGTCAGTTTGAACACTCATACTATTGTAATTATTTTGTATATATTCATTGAGCTTCGTTCCTTACACTTTTTGTTTCCACAGCTGAGAGACATTTTTTTTATATATATATATTTGTGAAATAAAGACCGTAGGGCCGCGCGTGTACTTCCTCCTGGTTAGTAGGTCTTGACGCTAGGTTAAAGACCGTCGATTTCTGGGAACTCCTAGGAATTGACTATTGCTACACAGAACGAAGTGCGTCAAGAAACGTTGCGGACGGTCATAGGGAATGGCATTTTCGAAGCTGATGGACTTGGAAAGAGCTCAAGCACAAAGATTCAAGCTGCAGCAACTCAGTCGTACCAAATGTTTTGTGTTCCAAATATTCGTACTGTTTGTGACTGTTTCTGCGTTATTGGCGGGTGGAGTATATTACACGATGTCTTACTTCTTGCCCTCTATCATACCTACTCCTACCCCTGACTTTAAACTCACCTCCACTGTTTCTCCTCATTCTTTTCACATTTTACCTGAACACGAGCAGGCTAGACGTGCAGAATTCCGCAACAATTCCTTTATTCAGCTCCTTCATCAGCATCAGTTAGTGGTTAACACTACTAATTGTTGGGTGTGTGGGTTGATGCCACATACTACGGATAAGGGAATTCCATATCTGGTGTTACCGTATAGCTCCCAAGGGTCTGCTCGAGCATTTCAAACAATGTTTCGAAGCGCACTGGGTTTCCACCCCATTCGAGAACCACGTTCCCCCTACTCTGGTCCTACCTTGTACCAAAAATCTTTGTCTATAGCAATAGAGGATTTAGATAGCGATATCTATGATCCCTCGCTTATCCCTGAAGAAGAGGTACAAGCCTATAGGGTCCTAAGTAGAGGCGAATATAGTGTGTTCACTGGTGAAAAACAGCTTAAAAGCTCGCCTCCGATATGGGTCGTACCCCACACTGGCAATTTTTGTTTAATAGGTCGCGGCCGTAGATCGAAATCCCGACTTGGAGAGAGTGCTTGCACTGAAAATTATATTTTGCCAATGGTCTCGTCCCCTGTATTTTTGGCTGCCAAGGGTACATACTTTATTTGTCATGATCGTGCGTATGCATGGTTGCCCTCTGACTTCATGGGCTCATGTTTTATCGCAAACTTGTTGCCTCCGACATTTACTGTAGATGCAGATTATCACAAAATTAGAGTTGTGAGAGGCGTAATTAGCGAAGAGGATACTGCCGGTCAAGAGGCAGGAGACTTTTTCAAGGGTTTCCTCCCATTTTGGGGACCTATGGTTAATAGTAGGAACCTGAGACAGTTGACTCGAGTGGTAGAATCGACAGCTAATATTACTGCCAGTGCCCTTGGTAATATCACCACAGAACTTCAGGCGGATAGACTTATGACGTTACAAAACCGTATGGTTTTAGATGTGATCTTAGCAGATCGAGGTGGGGTATGTAAGGTGATCCATTCGAGCTGCTGTATTTTCATTCCTGATAACGCTCCGACTGTCTATCAAGCCATCTCGAAGTTGCATAAGATCTCCGAATCCATACACGTGGATGTAGGGGATTGGACGCTACTTGGATGGTTTTGGGGCCTGATGTCGACTTGGGGTTGGAAGATTCTGACGATCATTGGAGTCGTTGTAGTGTTCCTGTTCACGTGTTGCCTTTGCGTGCAGTGCGGTCCTGCCTTATGTGGCCTCTGTGCTACAACGTGTATGAGACAGCCACCTGTTACCAAAGGGTCTCGGTTGGACAGAGCTATGCTACAGCAACATCTCGAGGGTCTGATGAATATCGAATATGATTCCGACTAGTGCTTGCCTACATGAGGGCAAAAGGAACGTCTGAGGTTCCGTGACAATTTTAAGTGATGTTTTCGACTCGCACGAATATGGTCGAGTCTGGTATCTAAGAACCGCAAATGACGAGTTTAGTAAGTGTGCGCAGTTTAGCTGTGCTAACTTAAACCGTTCGTTTGATATGCGGGTTTTTCATCTGTACCCACGGGTTCCATCTTAGATACGGCATCCATTTTGTCTCTTGCCCTCAAATAGCCAGCGAACGGACACTGTCCGCTTCGTCACCCTGGGACTCTCAGGATATTTGTGGAAGACACATGTACTTTGTAAATATCTTTTACGATGAGGGGGATGATACTGTAAGGCAGATGGCCCCGCTCGAGGCTCATCTTGCCGTCCGGTTTATTGTCTCAGCCGTGCATCTCATTAGGCACGTCCCTTTGATGCCTGTGTCTCGTGTTTCCCGATACCTCCCCTTTTACACTCTTTTCAATCCCCCACTGTCTCCATCTTCCTCTGCACCTGTCCTTGTCCCTATTTCAATCTGTTTTACTGCCAATTAGAATTCACTAATGTTGGGAAGATGGGTTTTTACAGTTGGGAACCGCCAAATGTTTCCGCACTTATGTTCCGGACCTTATGTGTACCAAAGTGACCAAAGCGACCCCTCTGGGGGATAATTATGGGAACCAGGTTGTAAACTTTTGTGTACCATGTTGTCCTATGAGTAAATTCTGTATAAAAGGAGCGATCCACAGAACCAATTTGAAGCAGTCTCCCCAAGTTGCACGTGTTGTACTTGTTGTGACTTCTGTGTTCCCTGCAGTAAATAAACCTTGAATCTTTGACGCCGAAGGAAGTGTCCCGTGTCTCTGTAGTTTGTGCGCCGAAACAGGTATCCCATGAAGGTTATAGGTGTTGTTCCCTGGCACCGCTGGTACTGTTAAAAAGTCCAGTCCTTCACTGTTAATCATCCCACGTATCAAGAAGACCCGCTTAGGTGGAAGGTCTTTTTCCTATCTGGCTCCGCTATATTGGAATAAACTCCCACCCTATATCAGGACCTGCATGGACCATTTTTGCTTCAGGAAACTCCTGGAGACAGCTCTGTTTTGAGCTGGTTACGCTATGCTGCTTGGCCGCGCCGAGATACCCCCCGGGGTGATTCACGTGCGTTATAAATGGCTTTAACATTAACATTATTGTTAGCCACATAATTTGGTCATCTATTGCCAGATAATTCCGCTGCTTAGTGGTAATAATTCAGAGGCTATTAGTGAAGGCTTGACGGGGGCGTGGCTTAGCACGCGATGTAGACGGACGTGCCTGGGCTGAGCTCCGAGTGAAGCTCCCCTACCACGGGCCATTTCTCCGACATTTCTCACTGTAGCTGACCCAAACTCGCACCGAGTGTGCCCGGGAGCCTGATCCACCGCCTGAGAGACTTTGGGGCAGATTGGCGATACGGACCCTCCGACCGGCGGAGGCCTCAGCAGTTACCCGGCCAGGGCCCACTTCCGGCCGGCAGCTCCGATTACTCGAGCCCGGGGATCCGGCCCTTCGAGGTAGGCCACACCGCGCACACCCACCCCTGGACTGCACGGGGTGGGGGACAGGTCCACACCGCAACGTCTGGTGCCCCGAGCGACCCCACTGCCCGGGAGCCCTTGCATTTGGTAGCGGAGGCGGCACCCTCGGCCACTCAGGCTTGGAGCATCGGCCCGCTTAGCCGGCAGCGCCAGGGACACCCCGCTGGGCCACACGGTGCTCAGGAAAGAGCCACACCACACCGATTGGGATCTCCATTGCCCTGCTGCCCGAGAGCCCTTGCAATAGAAAGTGGAGGCGACGCGCTCGGGCGCGCTGGATCCCTGCCCCCCCCTCTCTACCCGGGGGTGATTTCCAGCCCGCGTCGGACCCGGCCCATGCCCATGGACCCGGCCTACACCTCGCAACGGTCGCAGACACACTTGAGCAGCCCTGTTGGAAGGCGATTCCGCCGTACTTACGGTGGCATAGTGCACGCCGGGGGTGCTGAACTTTGCTGCGCGGGTGGCGGATCCCGTGCAAACCCGCGCGTAGCGCCCCATGGTTCACCCCTCGCCGAGGGACACAACGCCCTACACCACAATTGATGTTGTCCGGTACCACCCGGACAGATTGATCCTCCCACACCCGGAGGAACGAGGGCGGCCAGGGAGGCCACGTGGCCTGGATTGACCAGTCTACCCACGGTCCCACCAAGAGGAGAGTCACCGTCGTGTCATTTGAAACGACATCCAGTGGCGCACAGGCGCTCCTACACAGACTGCGACGCAACCTTTGCACCCTCCCTGGGCGGTGTCGCTGAGCGGGATCCCGAGTGGCCTGGCGGAATAGCGACCCCCTCACCAGTTATACCACGCCCGGAGTGGGCGACGCGGAGTGCCAGACCTCGTGACAAACACGCCCAAGACCCTGTAGTACTGGTTGTGGAGGCCTGCCATCCCGGCTGCCTTGCAGTGCTGACCAGTCCCATGTCAGGAGGGACTAGAGCGAAGACCGGAACCGGAGGGGCACTTAACAAGGGGAAGATGGTGAAGAACCTCGAGGCTGACCAGACTGCCTCCAAACTGGACACCATGCTAGCGGCCATGGAGCGCTTAGAAGAATCCATGCAGTTGACCCGTACGTCACTGGAGACCAGGATAGACAAGGTGGCAGTGGACTTGACGCACCTCAGGGCGGACCACAAGAAACTATCCGAATGCACCTCAGTCCTGGAACAGACTATGGCGGAGGCCTCGCCCAAATTGGTACAGACGGATAAGCATATACGCGACCTCCTCAATCGAGTGGAGTTCCTCGAGGACAGGGCGGAGGATGCAGAAGGACGAGCCCGGAGGAACAATGTACGCATAGTGGGCCTGCCGGAACGCTGGGAGCGGAGGGAGGCGGCGGAACATATGGAGGACTGGCTCCGAGGACTGTTGCCGGAGGGCACGCTGTCGCCGCACTTTGTAGTGGAGAGGGCGCACCGGGTGCCGTCCCGTCCACCCCCGGAGGGCTCCAACCCCAGACCAATGCTTATGCGAGTGCTGAACTACCGCGACCGGGACACCATCCTGCGCGAAACCAGGAAACTATCGGACATTAAAGTGGACAATGCAAAGGTGATGTTCTTCCCCAACTACACGGTACAGGTCCAGCGGCAGCGCCACTCGTTCATGGCAGTGAAGCAGAGACTCAGGCGTTTGGCTCTCAAGTATTCGTTACTATTCCCGGCACGCCTCCGGGTGGTAGCACAAGATAAGACACATTTCTTTGACACTCCTGAGGCAGCTGCGGCCTGGCTGGATTCTGGAGTCGATACGGGTCGTGGGACCGCACCGCCAGAGCCGCGCAGAAACCGCGGCGCCCGCAGACGGAGGCACCGGCGCCCCTCGCCGGCTAGGTCGTCCGCTGCGGATACAGAGATGGGCCCCACACCAGAACAAATACAAAACGAACAGCAAGAAGCCCTCCGGATGTCAGCCGAGCTCAGTGGATCACAGTCGCCTATCCTGATCTCCAACGCCAGCCCCAGATCACGCGGGAGCGAGGATGACGAATCCTTGTACGGGCTGCCAGATGAACAAGTCATGGAAGGCCTACCGGATGTCACACCCCAAACGGCGGACCTGATAGCGTAGTGAGCTCCCTCACTCTGTTCTTGAGCGGACCACGGTGGTTGGCGCCACGTAGGAGGCAGTACACTACATTGGAAGACCCACTTGGCGGACCCACCGGGGCTTCTGAAGTCCTCAGACAGCACAATCGGTGCTGTCGTCGGGGCCCCCGCCCCCCCCTACCCTGGTGAACCCTGACTTGCTCCCACTGCCAGGAGGGGGGTCGGGGTTACGCTATCTGCGGTGCGCCAGTGACATTGTGTTGAAGGGGTGGCCGGACCCCTAGAGGTGAGTGTCCCCCGGGAGGTGAAGGAGGGGGCCTCCGGAACAGAGTATCCCGGCTCTGGGACGGTGGGCACTTTGGCCCTGGATGTGCACACTGACATTGACTTCTGCTGGCCTTTGGCTCACAGCCCATGGAGGGGAGGCACCACAGCTCTCTTAGCCTGGTGAACTAACATACATTGCTTGTGTTGCGCACTCTGTCACCCCCCCATTGAACTCACGGATTAATTGAGCTCATTAGAGCGTTTGGGCGTTGACACGTTTTGTTGTTGCCCTTTTGGCATTATGGTTCTGTTAATATTCTTTTTGAGACTAGTGTCGGCACTGACATGTCACAGTTTATGTCCCTGTGTCTGTGTGGGATGGCGGGCTGGAATCCTGGTCATTGGTTTCTGCTGTTGTACTTATGTGGCCTGGGCGGGCTGGAGGCTGGGGGGGGGTGTGCGGGTGATTGGGAGATGTGGAAACTGTGATGGCTACGGTTAAATTTTGTACCTGGAATGTCAGGGGCATGCACACACCCTCACGTAGATATCAGGTGTACTCCTATCTTAGAAGACATCAAGTACAGATCGCATTGTTGCAGGAGACCCACCTGACAGCCGCGGAGGTCGCCACACTTCGCCGTAGATGGAGAGGGCAGGTATTTGCCACTAGCTTCTCAGCGTTTGCTCGAGGGACCCTTATCTGGGTGCGACCGGGGGTTCCATTTGCACTGACACATAGCGACATTGATACAGAGGGGCGTTATGTCTTCATACAGGGCAGACTAGACGGGCAACAGATAGTTATAGCCTCCATCTACGTGCCAAATGTCGAGCAGGGGAGGTTCCTGGCGAGACTGTCGACGGTGATCGCACCTTGGTCTGACGTGCCACTATTGTTAGGTGGCGATTATAACAGTGTACTAGATGTCTCCCTTGATCGCTCGTCTCCTCCGGCGGCTGTCGCCCCAGCCCAAGCAACCTCCAGGGCCCTTCTTGATTGGGCAACGCAGTGGAACCTGCAGGATGCTTGGCGGGTCAGGAACCCTAACGCCCGGGTATACTCCTACTTCTCTGGGGCCCACTCATTACACGTTAGATTAGATAGGTATATGATGTGACTTGATTCCCTACGTAACAGACACCGACTACCTGGGGTGGACGCACTCAGATCACAACCCACACACTTTGGATTACGGGTGGAAGCGCCCACGCCCACCTGTGCCCACATGGCGACTGCAGCCGGATCTCTTACTCGATACTCCATTCCGAGAGGAGATGTCCAGGGGGATAATACAATACTTCGAGGACAATGGCGACTCTACCTCGTCCCCGAAAATTGAGTGGGACGCCTTTAAAACGGTGACCCGAGGGAGCTGTCTCGGTGTGCAGGCAGGCCTGCGGAGGCAGGTGGAGCGGGATCTGATGACAGCGGAAGCGACTTTGCTCGACAAAGAGCGGGAAGCGGTAGAGGGCGATGACTCCCAATTGATTACAGCCAGGGCAGATCACGCCCTTTTGATGGAGAGGTTGAAGAACCTTAACTTTGCAGCACACTCGGCACGCACCCACAACACAGGTGACAAGCCAGGTAGACTCCTATCATGGCTGATACGTCAGGATACTCAGTCTGCGTCGGTGCTGTCGATCCGCACGACTCAGGGCACTGAAGTCTTCACCCAAAAACTGATACATGAGGCGTTCACAACACATTACAGGTCCTTGTACAGCTCGCGACTGAGAGCCACCGAGGTGGAAATCGCAGATTACCTAGCGACACTGCAGCTACCAGCGGCCACTCGCGCCCAACGGGCGGAGCTGGGAGCGGAGCTTACTGGTGAGGAGCTACGAGAGGTGAATTTTTCCCTCTCTAATGGCAAGGCGCCGGGCCCGGACGGGCTCCCGGCAGAATTTTACAAGGCCTATTCCTTGTTACTAATACCGGAACTGTTAAGGGTGTACAAGGCGGCATTTGAAGATGCTGAACTTCCAGCGTCCCTGAACGAGGCCAATGTGATCTCCCTGCTGAAACCAGGCAGGGAAGCGTGCGAGCTGGGGTCGTACAGACCGTTAGCGCTCCTTAACACAGACTACAAGATCTTGGCGGCGACATTGGCTCGGAGGCTTGCGCCCCTAGTTCCCATGCTGGTGCACTCTGACCAGAACGGCTTTGTGCCCACCCGCAGCACGTCTTACAACATACGTCACTTCTTTAGAGTCCAACGCTACGCGATCTCCAACTGGCCATGCTCAGGGTGTATAATACTTGATCTAGAAAAGGCGTTTGACTCGGTGGAGTGGCCCTTTCTGCTCCAGGTGCTCGAAAAGTATGAGCTGGGCGACGCCTATATCCAAATGGTGGAGCTCCTCTACCAAGCGCCCGAGGTGCGAGTCCGGACTGGGCGGCTGTTCTCTGACAGAATAAGGATCGGGAGAGGCACCAGACAGGGATGTCCCCTCTCTCCCCTGATATTCGCGCTCGTGATGGAGCCGTTGGCAGAACTGCTCCGGACCTCCGGAGCCGCCTGGGGCATCCCACTGGCAGATGGAACACACTCGGTGTCCCTGTATGCCGATGACCTGCTGTTATATGTCAGGGACCTCACCCACATACCTGCGGCACTCACGGACATCTTTCGGGTGTTCGGGGATATGTCAGGGCTCCGCGTCAACTGGTCAAAATCAGGGGTCTATGCGTTCAGTGACACTATGCCACAATGTGAAGTGCGAATGATGGGCGAGGAGCTCCGATGGCACCCAACGGTATTCCGATACTTGGGGATCCTCATATATCAAGACCCTGTTGCTCTCCTAGAGGGGAACCTTGTGAGAGCCATCTCCTCGCTGTCGGCCCAGGTCACGTTCTGGAACTCCCTCCCACTGAATGTGCCGGCTCGAGTGGCGCTGACAAAGATGATAATGCTCCCCAGGCTCCTCTACTTTTATGCTAACCTTCCGGTGTATGTACCGACGCGCATATTCAAGGGGTTGGAAGCCCTCACCAGACGCCTGATCTGGAATAAAGGACGCCCCCGGGTGGCATTGAGGACCCTCAATGCGGCTACGGAATCTGGAGGCCTGGCGGTTCCCAATCAGGAACTATATTACCTAGCGGCCCAGCTGCAGTGGGTTGCCTATTGGCTTAGTGGCAGGAACCTGATGGACACGACCACGGAAGACTCTACCCTGACCCCAACTCAGGTGCTAACGCTCTTCCACCCCCTGACGCGAGGCCGGCCTCCCGACCAGATTCACTTAGCTGTCGCAAGACAGTGCTTTGTGCGAAGCCTCAGGCTTACTAAAAGCACGGTGCCATATGCCCCGAATCTGCCGCTGCTGGGGACCCCCTGGGGGAGTGGCGTGATGTCCTCATCCGTGCTACGCAGTTGGACTGCGGCGGACCTGGACAGTCTAGGTGACTTGTATAGTGATGGGGAGCTACTGTCCTTCGAGACTCTGACCGCCGACACAGATCTGCCGGCGGGACAGTTTCTGGCACGCGCTCGGCTTCTCCGAGTGCTGACAGAGAAGTGGGGAGATCTGACTCAGGAGCCGACCACACATATGCTCATACAGTACCTACATGTGATGGGCGATGGTTCCCATCTGGTACACTGGCTGGCACAGGCGCTGCACTATCATACTCAGTTCTCCTCCCAACGACTGAGAGAGAAATGGACAGCCGACCGGGGTAGCGAATTGTCAGATAAACAATGGGCCGCAGTACTGGCTGGCGCAAGGAACATTCCTCGTAATGCGAGATTTAAGATTATCCAATATTACATAATACACCGCGCGTATTTGTCTCCGGACAAACTAAATCGCTACTTTGGCCTCGCCTCTTCAGCATGTCCCAGGTGTGGACTCCTGAACTCGGATCTGCTACACGCACTTTGGAGTTGCCCTCACCTTATCATGTACTGGTCGGAGGTCGCTGACACATTAGCGGCAGCCACGGGCGACGCCCTTCCCAAGACGTGGGAGGCATGCCTACTGGGACTCTACAAGAGGACCAAGCAGACCAAACTACAGGCACGTTTCTGGGACCTGGGGCTCATTACGGCCAAGCGGCTCATCACGAAACGCTGGAAGAATACTGCCCCCCCGCGACCTGTGGACTGGCGTCGCTCATTTGCCAACTGGGCCAGCGCAGAGAGCGTGACATTACACAGAGAAGAGACGGCGGGACTCCGAATGTACCCGATTGCCCAAGAGTGGGACGCTACCCTGACTGCTTACCTTCAGGCTTGTACCCAGGCTGGTATCACATGACCGCTTCGTTACGGAGTGGTGATGGACCCGTCATCCCCCGCCCCGACATGCCGCTCCCCCCCCCCCACTCCCCCCCCGGCCGTTGGGGTAACGCCCAACGAAGTCTGCTAGCTATTATTCCCTCCTACCGCCACATGGCCGCAGCGGTCCTCAATCCACGACCATTCCCGCCCCCACACTGTCCTTATACAGCGTCACATACACCATTAGTGTCACTGATACACTACTGTACACGCTCACACTAGTCCGATTGTTGTTGATGTGTTTTCCCTCCTGTTTCCGTTACTTCCCTATTATTTCTCTTGATTGGCAGTTAGTTTGTTTCTGCTGTGCTCACGATGATGTTGATCTCCCCCGCCCCATTTACCCTCTCTTCAATGTTTATTGCATACTGCCATGATCACACAACTATAGCCCTGTGTCCCGAATGGTAATGTGGGACGCGATTCCTGTCTTTAACATCACCCGTGCCAACCAGGGAACACGGCCTAGGGTAACCGCTGTTGGCTATCATGACCACTTTGGCCCTCCTGCAGTGACATACGCTGCAGGCACTGCAACCCAAGATTTCTCCTGGAACTGAGAATTGCGGACTAATGCATCTTCCCTGGCTACTGTTTATTTTTCACCTATACACGACCGAAATGTCGAAACTGTTACTGACCGGGTAATGATTGTCTTTTTTGTATGACATTGTATGATCTATTGGCTTGTTACTTGTGAAATTAAATAAAATCTGGGACCGTTGGTCTAAAAAAAAAAAGAAAATTAGTGAAGGCTTGACAGTGATATATTGTGAAAGTATAGTTCACCAATTGTCACATGCACAAAAATAGAAAAGAATGTTTTTGAGAAAATCGAATTTTTTACTGCCTTAGGTAAACAGTTTCATTGTCCAAATAACATTATTAACAATGTAACTAGTAGCATCTACTTTGTGAATCAGAGCAACAGAATGCAGCTATATCTTTGCTAAATATCTGGCCTCTAAGACGCTACTGTCAAGTTAAATGAAACACTGATTTTACGAAAACAAGAGTTTTCACCCGATTCAGCATTCTAAGTGATGCGTTATTACCTGCGTAAAGCTTTGTCATACTTTACTGGGGACACATTTCAGCAAGCCAGCTCTGGTGTGATCTGTTTATGACGCACGGCCTGGAATTCAGGAGTTACCTAAGGAAATCAGTGTGGTAGTACAAAAGAGCAAGCATTGGCATATCTCAGTAATTTGTTGACCCTCATGGTATTGGTAGTTTTGGGTGCAAAATTGCAGCATCACTTTTACAGCTAACTTTGAATGAGTGTCTGCAATCTGTGCGTGATCTTTGTCATTTAGCCACAAAGATAGCTTTGTTTGAGTCCTGCAATCAAGTGAGGTCCCTGGCGTGGTAGCGATTTCATTTTATCATTCTGACCGACCTAGAATGTTTTTTTCTGTGCAACAGACCTGTGTCACAAGACGTATGCAAGATGATCAAACTTGATTTTAGATAGTGCTCACCAACAGAGAGCTAAGTTTTCTTTGGGACTAAGGTACACCAAAAGTGGTAGTCCCTTTATCGTGTGCTAATTGGGGGGACGGAATCGCTGGAGTGTGCATTGGCTGAATTTTAATTGTTTTAAAATTCACTGCTTGTAATCAAATCTTACCGCACTTTTGCACTTTTCTCGACTGGAAGCACAATTTTGGTTAGCACTCCTGTTGTTGAGCTGAGACCTCTATAAGATGAGATGCAGTGTGCTGGTAAGTAGAGAACCCGACAGTGTGCCCACAGCTGCCATGCCAAAGGCATGCCCGTCTGCACCCGAAAGGGACCCGGGCTAGGAGTCTTGGCGCGCCCTCAGGATGTAAGCTAGTCTTTTCTACCTCTCAATTAATAGCCTTACAAAGGATTGATAGAGACGGTTGCTTTCATTCCATTAACCTCTGCACTGAAAAAGGGGTTTGTAACAAGTAATCCCTGCTCTAAGATGGGGTGAATGATTCTGGGAAAGTTGTCAAGACACAGACAACTGGTGTATGCTTGCGATTCATTGCAGATCACTCCCACCTCACAAGCTGGAACTTTTTGCCCTCATTGAGGATCGGAAACCTGAGGAAGTCTTTCTGACAGAAACCTGGCTCCACACAGATCAGGAACTGATGTGGTGCAGGCTCTACCCCCAGGATATTATATCCTACGGAAAGACCGTGAGAACAGGAAGGGTGGAGGATTAGGGATTATTTTAAAGAGGTAAATTAGGTGTCTTTTGGAACCTGCACACATCCTCGATTGTGAAAGTGTTTCCTTTTCCATCAATTTTTCTCCCACTACTACGTTCTCCGAGATATTGTTATATAGGCCACCGGACCCAGTGGTAAATTCATCCAATCCTTGCCAGATGTTATAGCAAACCTGGCCAGCTGTAGAGCTAATTTCTCAATTTTAGGAGATTTTAATCTTCATCTAGAAGATCCAGTGCATGTCTATGCGTCTGCCCTCTTACAGGATATGATGGCTATTCAACTATCCCAAAAGGACCTTGGCCCCACCCATGAGAAACGCCATCTACTTGACCCTGTTTTTTCTACACATAAACAGTTCAGAGTGTCAGCACCATTTACGGTTACTTGGTCTGAGCACTTAATATTTTCACTTTCTTTGGACTCCTGTAAACCACCCCTAACTAGGGTAGCATTTACCCATAAAGACCGAGCCTGGTCTAAACTGCCCTTGGAAATATGCAAACAGGCGTCTAGAGAATTCTAAACCATTGCTTGGGTCTCTAGGGAATTCTAAACCAACCTTAACGAATTACCAATTTCCTCTGTGGTTAGAATCATCATTGGAAAAAGTAATCCCTCTAAAGTCCCACACTGATAGAGGCAAGGATAAATCGGCACCTTGGTACTGCCCTCATCTCTGAACACTTAAACATGCCTGCATAAAAGCAGAAAGAGCCTGTAGGAGAGAATATGGAGAAATCACTAAAAAGAAATATCGGGACACCATCAGAGCCTATCATACAGAGATGAAAAAGGCTCAGGAGAAAACTATTAGTGCTACCAATGCTCCGCGCAAACTGTTTCGCGTTGTGAAACATCTCCTAGAGCCCTCATTAACAGCCAACTGTTCATAGTGCCAATATCGGCCCACTCACCAGCCCGCTCCCCGTAACATGCATGACGCAGAAATAACCAGACCAGACAACTTTTTTGTTGGAGAAAAGTAGCTGCAGGTTTATTAGCATATACACATGCCAACATGGTGGGTTATCTTACAGGCGATCCAAAAGGCAAGCCGCCCCTCACTACCTACCACCTGATGGGCCAATTTGCAACATGGCCATAGCCAATCGTTGCTTAGCGGTAATGGGAGGAGATAGCCCCTCCCAATTCCGGTGAACCATTGGTCCACCCTCTTGCTCACGCCCCCCCCCTACGAGGGGCGGAGCGTTCAAGCAACCCCCGGTTGTACAGGTTTCCAACCGCCCGTAGGATAGCGGGGCGCCGTCGTACCCCCAGGGTCCACCGCACAGACTTCCTGGGGATAATAGGCCTCAGCATCCTTTGTGCTCCTGAAGAGGGTACTCCCGGGTACCTTTCCGCCTCTGGATCGCCCTGTAACTCCGCCTGCAACACAAATAAGAGAAGATTAGAAACATTTCCCCCCCACCACCCTGAAAACGCCGGGTATGCGGAAGGGAGGGAAACGGCGTCAGGGTGAGGGGACAGCGGATAAAGAGGCCGCTCAGTGGGCGGGGGAGGAATATATACTCTCCCCCGCCCACCCCCAGAAGGAAGTGACGCGCGGGAGGACCCTCCAGGGTCCCAAAGAGCTAAAGAGCTGGGCTGCCCTGTGTGCCATCCTGTGGCACTACGGTGGCCGCCCTCTTACTTGTGTCCCCTGCGGGGACGTGTCGGTCGGCCTGCATAGTGCCAATATCGGCCCACTCACCAGCCCGCTCCCCGTAACATGCATGACGCAGAAATAACCAGACCAGACAACTTTTTTGTTGGAGAAAAGTAGCTGCAGGTTTATTAGCATATACACATGCCAACATGGTGGGTTATCTTACAGGTGATCCAAAAGGCAAGCCGCCCCTCGCGACCTACCACCTGATGGGCCAATTTGCAACATGGCCTTAGCCAATCGTTGCTTAGCGGTAATGGGAGGAGATAGCCCCTCCCAATTCCGGTGAACCATTGGTCCACCCTCTTGCTCACGCCCCCCCCCTACGAGGGGCGGAGCGTTCAAGCAACCCCCGGTTGTACAGGTTTCCAACCGCCCGTAGGATAGCGGGGCGCCGTCGTACCCCCAGGGTCCACCGCACAGACTTCCTGGGGATAATAGGCCTCAGCATCCTTTGTGCTCCTGAAGAGGGTACTCCCGGGTACCTTTCCGCCTCTG
This sequence comes from Lissotriton helveticus, assembly GCF_964261635.1. NCBI lineage: Eukaryota > Metazoa > Chordata > Amphibia > Caudata > Salamandridae > Lissotriton > Lissotriton helveticus. The sequence goes on along the minus strand of NC_136061.1, from coordinate 1,910,124,497 downwards.
GATCGCCCTGTAACTCCGCCACAGCCCTGGGTGTGGCGACCGTCCCACCAAGGCCGGCATTCCTCCTAGCTGTTCCTTACTTGCTATAACTAGGGTCTCTTCCTTATTCGGAAAAAACAGGTCCATGCCAACGTGGACCGCTGACCCAAGAGTCCAGCAACACCAATGGAGTTTGGCTTGTAGCGCACATGTAAAAAAGGCCAAAACTCTGCTCCAAATATTTACGCATGGCGCAGCACACCGCATGCGAGCCAACTGCCGCACTGTCCCAGACAGGGCATCAAGCCACGGGAGCTCGGAATAAGAAATCGGACCACAGAGCTCACCTGTTACCAACGTGTGGCCAATTCCCCTTGTGCTCTACCTCTATGGTGCATGCTAGCCCCAGAGCCCAGACAATAAACAATAGTTCTCCATAGCTCCCTGGTGACACAGCATGGTGTCACAACAAGGTGGAGGGAAAGAGGTGTGCTGCCTGTGGATGGTACTGAAAACCTCCATGAAGGGCCAACTGGTGCGGTCTACCCTGCTTGCTGCCCCTAAGACCGGACACAGAATCCCGATCCCTGCTAACCACCTGTGTGAGCCTTGATACTTCCACGGTGGAGGGAAAGAGTACTGAAAACCTCCATGGAGGGTCAACTAGCGCAGTCACCCTGCTTGCTGACCCAGTGACCGGACGCAGAAAACCCGGTCCCTGCTAACCACCCGAGTGAGCCTTGATACTTCGACCAGGCCGGAGCCGGGCTCTCAGGTTTTGTGTCACCTGCTCAGCTGAGATCCCATAGGGGATCCGCTGGGACCCAAACGTGTCCCTGCAAATACTGCGTCATGCACCCGGCCCCTAATGCCCATCTCCGTCCCAAAGGGACATCTGCGAGCCCGAATGCCCCATCGCAGCTTAAGGTTAATCGCATAGGGCCCCGCACCCCCAGTCAGTGTGTGTGACCTGCATAATTGAAAGTGACCAGAGAAAGTGAGTGACTTGACAGAGCTCGAGGATCAACTCCCTGTCCATGCCTGCCCCCATCACATAATACATTGGTTGGGCAGCCCACCGCTGGTCGCGAGCTTCTCCATCAAGCGTATGGGGCCAGTGAGAGATTCGCACAGGCAACATCCCTTATGACACTGTGTAGGGATCTCCTCGTGTTAGACACTTGTGCAAGTCGTCCCCCTGTGCCTGGACTGCGTAGTACCCTAGGAAGATTAAACAAGCAGCCTATACAACTGTATGTGCATCCTGTGGCACTATGGGAACTAAAACTTCCTCGTCTCACTACCTGGTAAGTGAACGCTGCCAAAGGAATCCAGACTACCTTACCTAAAAAATAACTAAATTGATACTGTCTGGGTGAAAGCACCCCAACTGAACAAAGCCGTTGTCCGCGGGTGCCGAAACCTGTCTACAAGAAAAGACTTGATACTGTCTGGGCAAACAGCAGGACCATCTCGTGGTGCATGCCTGCCCTTCCATCCTCCCATCTGTTGACGTAGACAAAGCTCTTTAGTTGTGCAAGCTAACGAAGCCACACCTGTAGATATCATGCATACCCGCCCATGAACTGGCCACCCATCCGGGCGACACGGTAAAGTTGCTATGTGTGAGGATTTCATTCGTACCGAGCAAAAAGGGTGGCAAGGTAAGTCCACTGCCGATCACAGGTCGAAAAGAGTTTGCCTAGGTCACATCCCTTCAACACTGTGCAAGGTACTCCTAATACTTGTAAATAGTACAAAAGCAACCCCCTTTACCTGTCTTACATAGGGCCCTAAGCATAAAACAAGCAGCCTAACCAACTGTGTCAACATGCAGTGCATCTAGAGACACCACTACTCGCTCACTATTACTTTCTGGCCTGCTAAACTACAAAAGAAAAAGCCCCCCCACTTCGGTACCTAACAACCAATAAATGAAATACTGTCATGGAACCGCCTACCCGTGGACATCGCCACGGGCCCTCCCGGCGTCCCTTCACATAAACAGCTACAGCAAGCGTCTACATGGCCACGAAGTGCCAACCTGGGACCCATGTTAAAACAAGTAGAGGCTAGACAGTATCAGCCTGAAACCAAAGGAACCAGAACAGGGAGGTAACGGTGGGATCGGCCAGGAGGGAAAGAGTGCTAAAGCAGGCCCAAAACTCTGAGCGAATTGGTAAAGCATTACCCTATTGCCACAATTCCGGGTTTTGGACAACTGGCGAATCTGGGTACAATTATGCGGGTTTCTGCGTGGGCCAGAAAGCAAGAGTAATATACATGTAATGCAGGCACGACTAATAGCAGGGCTACACAGCTTTGTCAGGCGAGAGTGCTGAGAAATGCTAGGAAGAGGACGCTATGCCAATGCCTCCCTAAATTCATATACTAAATGAACGCTCCCATACAACCAGCCCATCTGACGGTATAGTCTATGCTACCTGGTGCATGAGAACAAGCCCCAAAAGAAAGCTTACGTGTAGGCCAACCAGATAATTAGCCGGAACAGTAATCCGGCACCTGGCCCGGAGCAAGCCCTAGCAGATCCTGATCCAGTTCCCACCTGCTAAGACACCCCTGTCTAGCTGTTTGGGCACCAAGAGTGCGCACAAACCCTAATGCTAGGAAGAGGACGCTATGCCAATGCCTCCCTAAATTCATATACTAAATGAACGCTCCCATACAACCAGCCCATCTGACGGTATAGTCAATGCTACATGGTGCATGAGAACAAGCCCCAAAAGAAAGCTTACGTGTAGGCCAACCAGATAATTAGCCGGAACAGTAATCCGGCACCTGGCCCGGAGCAAGCCCTAGCAGATCCTGATCCAGTTCCCACCTGCTAAGACACCCCTGTCTAGCTGTTTGGGCACCAAGAGTGCGCACAAACCCTGCAACCAAGGAAAAAGGCCCCTAAGCTTTTGAATCTCCCCGTGGCTGTGGTTGCGGTCATTTCCGAGAGCCAGACATAGCCCTGGAGTGCCAAACAGGGCGGTGCCACGAACCAGAAACCACCATCTTGACCAAAAGAGCGCCGGTGGGCATGCTGCTGCTATAAACATAGACGGGCCCTAGCCGCACTTACAGGAGTCAACAGTCTCACTCACCCTGAGGTGAAACAAGTTTACCAGGTGACACATGCGAATCCCGCGAACACATCCCAGTGTGTTCAAATGGGGAGAGTCTGCCCTTTCCCAAGAAAATCCTTCTACCTATGCTAGGTACCAAACATTTTGCTACCTGTTTCATTGTTTCTAGTTCAGGCACATGCACGAGTGCCACCCTTGCCTACGTAACGTTAGTACTAGTGTTTGAGAAAGAAATGAGACTCGCTGAGCATGTAGGGCAGGGTAGAAGAAGCGTAATCTCTCCCCCACTGCCCTCCGATTCATGATGCCGCCAGGAAAAATCTGTAGCCGCGTGAAAGGAACGTCGACAAGTATCACAAAGTACCCAGTTCTCCCCCACGCTCCCTGGCCTTACCAAGTGGCTACTTCAAGAAACCTTCAACCGAAACCGGAAAGGGTGAAGGCCACCTAGCGCTGGGGAGGCAAGGCCTCATGCCGCAATGTCGAGCCTACTCCCCATCGCAGCATGTTCCAGGAAAAGAACTACTATTGCCAGACGCAACGTTAGGTTGAAAGAAGGAGGGGCGCAAGGACCGCCTGCTAAGGATAGTTCTGTAACCACCTATGACCCACCGACTGGCCAAACCTAAGAACTAGAGAATTGTTATCCTAGGCCTCAGCCAAGAGTGAAATCGAGACCCACAACACAGACCCATAAAGAAACGTGGGATACAAGCATATAAGGCATGGGGCGATGAAGTGCAGAATCACAGGATGTTCGGCGCCGAAACCGAGACTCAAACCCGGCTCCCCAGGTCGAGCGCCTTAGCCGATTCGCCCAACTGGCAGGTCAGTGTAAGTGCGGTAAATGAGGCTGAACTTGGCCCGATGGATGACTTTCGAGCAACCCGCTTCAACATGCATCCTGCCCAACCGTGCTGCAGACTCTAAAACCGGACCCCCAAGCTAACTGCGGCAGACTTGTGCACTCACCTGCGTGAACAGGCCTTAAAGCCTACAGAGAGACTAATTGATAGGATGGGAAGCGGTCAGGCCAGCAGCCGCAGTGCCGTCACCACTAACAAATGACATCTTCGATGGCCGCACGCATTACCCCCTGCTTGACTAAATTGTGCCCGCTGCACCAAAGCCCCAAGATCCCAAACGGACACTTACGAAGCGCGATGACCAACAGACTATATACAAACTGACTGAAAATCCATCAAATAAAAAGTTCCAAGAGTTACCGGATGAGACGCGTATTGAAAAGAAAAACATGCCCGACTGCTACTGGCTACCGCCTGAAGCAAACACGCCCCCAAGACACAGATAACCTTATCCTCTGTAAAGCGCACGTGTACCTAAACAAAACGTAAAAGCCAAATAAAGTGGGAAAAGAGAAGTGAAGTAATGCCAGCCTCCAATTACTGTAAGATCTTCGCTGAAATCGCTGGGACTCGAACACGGGTCTCCCAGTCCAAAGGCGGATGCTTCATTTCTTACGCCACACCCCTAACTATTGTGTAGTGGGGCCAAAAGCAACTTGCCAATGTAAATGTACTGTAAGACGCTAGTCGCGCTAGAGAAGCTGCACAGCAACTGTAAACCTCTACAAATCTGCCCCACTTCGAAGGCAACCTACAACTACTCACGCCGCTGCTGATGAGTTCTACTCGCCTAGACGCCTATTGCATGTTAATAGTGCCCGACTGTTGCTGTGAGGTGTACGCTGGGACTCGAACCCGGGTCTCCCAGCCTGAAGGCAGATGCTTTGTGTCTTACGCCACACCCTTAACTATTGAGTTGTGGAGCCAAATGCAACTCGGCATTTTAAACGTACTGTAAAACGGTAGTTGGGCTAGTGAAGTTGCCAAGCGACTACAAAGCTTTACAAATCTGCCCCTACTTCGAGGCACCCTACAACTACCAACGCAGCTGCTGAGGAATTCCACTCGGATTACGTTGGCCCCGTGGTGAAAACTATTGCTCCCTATTCGTGTGGGGCAGCTCATCCGCACTTCATACATGCTCGTTCATCGCTACAAGTAATTAAATGCCACAGTGCGGCTGAGCCCCATTCTTGTAGAGTCATAAACCAAACGAACACCCTTACACAAAGAGAAGGAAATGCGCTGGCGAGATATTTCAATGCGTACAATAATAAGTCACACACGTGGCAGATAGTGGGGTGATCACATTTTAAATTGCCAAAGAAACCCGCTTTTAAATTGCATCGATATAGTGAAAGTCACCTCCGATATGTATCGGCAAAGCAACCAACCACATCTGAAGTTACACATGACAAGTTCATGAACACAACGCAGTTCTGACCTGGACACGTTAATCTACATCTTTCTTCTGCTCAAAGAGCGTAATATCTAACACCTACTTGTTGACCACAACTTAACGCTCGTCGAGAACTGAATAGCAATATGCTAATGTATTCCTATGCCTAGTGGAATACGCTAGCCATCCATATTACAGGTGGCAGGACATTAGACCAGGTGAAACTGCACATACAGCCAAGTTCTACGCCATGCGACATCTAGATGGTATTCAAATCCGAATTAAAAGAAACTTTAAGCAAGTAAATCAAATAAGCACATAATCAAGTCTTGTAACTTTACAAACACCGAGGACTAGCTCCACAATTCTAAATGAAGACCAAGCTTACGACCCCGATAAAAGCCAGCACTGGCTACAGCAAGGTAGTTGCGACATAAGAATGGCGGAACGGTCCCCGAAAATTCCTAGTGTCGGGCGCTTCAGATGACCGATGCATTACTTGGGGAAGGGCATGTCCCGACACACGTGAAGGACTCAGCCCCAGTCAACAATCACCTCTGCCTGCCAACTAAGCAACTAACTAAGCACACTGAACCTGCGCTAACACGAAACAAGCGGAGGTGCCAATGTGTCGTAGCCCAGCGCGTGCCTGGCCAGGAGGCCCCCACACCAACCACAACCTGGTGTGCACCGCAAAGGGGGGGGGGGGGGCCTAAGCGAGACCCGCTATAAGCCCAGCCAAGCGCATCTCAGCTGTGTCCAAACCGTCGAACACGTGCAAAGAGAGGCCTGTTTCCAAAATGTTGCCTGAATACAGACTGGACTAGCTGGAACTCGAGATATTCCCCAAGGTTGCCTGCGAAACAAGACACGGTGCCTGAGATCTGCATCCCCACTCCCCGACCGGCCCCAAAAAGAGGCGAAACACTGGAGATTCTCGATACGGAGGTAGAGAAGGGATGCAGGGAACCCCTTGAACTAATAACCTAAGCTCTGTCGTGCAGGAGCAATGGCCGAGGGACAGCGCCACCCCGTGGTCCAGGCGCCATATGCACCCAGAGATCACCCATGCACGACCACCCATGCCCCTAAAATGGCCGCACGCAGGCGCAATAAACCACGTGCATCGGACATAACGAAACACACTGCCACTGTAAATGGCCGCACTGTGCGCCCTTACCCTTAGCGCTGGACCTCACCATATAATGTCCCGTAACCTTGGCCGCACCTGAACGCCATCACCCACGTGTGCCGAAAGGAAAGGAGCCATGCCCGCGCTCGGTCACTGTAACCCCGATGCCAGTCCCAAATCCGCCGCGAGACTCTCGGACCGGCCGGATAAGCTAGGAAATCGACTCTGGCCGGATAAACTAGGAAATCAACCCTGTACTGCCCCGAGTTCACTTTTACCCCCAGAGCCTGGTCTCACCCGACAGGCAGGCTAGGAGGTTTCCCATGCCTGTGAAAACGTTAGAGTAACAATACCCCATAGTCCTAGACGCAGCGATGCTAAATAGCAGGGAAGGGGGGGGGGGAGAGACCGTTGCCGTGAAAACCCCCTTACTCCTCAGCACTGCTGAGGCCCGTAACGGCAGGAGTGCTGGAATCCCCACCCTCCTATAACGTACGACCTAGAGTGAACAATGGGCCCCCGGGCAGAGCAAGAAACTGTCTGCGATAAAGGAATTGCCCCGCTAGACACCCAGATAGGGAGGAACACGCGCCGTGCCCCGCCCCCAAAACAACAGAATTGCACCTAAAATACCAGCTCGGATACAACCATATAACAAACCGACGACTCCCATCAATGAAGGCGCTAGAAAGACCAGATACAACCGCACCTTCTCCCGTGGAAGCAGCCGAGCCGACCCTGAGGCTCGAACACTGGTCTGTGCAGCTCCCGAGTCGTTAGCTCTCACCACTGAGCCCTTATCTCGCCTAAGCTCGAAGCACTGCCCATAACGGGACAAAGAAACGCGTACCGGGGACGAGGGCATTGGGATAACGCCCGAGGGAATACTAAGAAAAATGCGCCTCGGTGCCACACACTAATCCCAGAAAACGGGATGCAATAACTAGCGTCGTGACCGGGACTCGAACCCATGCCCCCAGGTCCGGGAACGAACGCCCAAGCAGGTAGGCTAACTCCTCTCCCGACCCACAAAGCGGTCGCTGCAATAAGCACATGAAATCACAAAAAAGTCCCGCAGCCTCTCGTCCTCAACCTCCGCTCCTTTGTGTCCGGCGCGCCGAGCCCCTAATGCCAAGGCGGGGGCACGTACTTAAATAAAGTCCTAGAAAAACAACTGGGCCACCGGGGACACTTGTGCCACGCCACCAGCGGCCAAAATTGGTACGCAAAAGCCATAAGCTAGAAGGTGCCGCCGGAGGCAAAGCAACACTCAACCCTGACTCACCGAGTAAACACCGACGGCAAACGGCTCAGCAACACCCGTCGATAACTGGACATCTCGCACAGACTACATGGCTGCGCGACAGAAACCAAACGGCGTCAGGGTGAGGGGACAGCGGACAAAGAGGCCGCTCGGTGGGCGGGGGAGGAATATATACTCTCCCCCGCCCACCCCCAGAAGGAAGTGACGCGCGGGAGGACCCTCCAGGGTCCCAAAGAGCTAAAGAGCTGGGCTGCCCCATGTGCATCCTGTGGCACTGCGGTGGCCGCCCTCTTACTTGTGTCCCCTGCGGGGTCGTGTCGGTCGGCCTGCATTTCAACACCAACCCCCTTGAAACTTCTCCTGCCCGATGTAATCACTAGGCAAAATTCTTCCAGAGGAAAATTCAAAACATCTACAACACTTTTCAACCTGCCCCCCAGTCGGACAACAATTTGCCCAGAGAAAAGGTTGCAGGTATCACTTCACCCATGCTGAACATGTTCCCTGCCTTAACTATGGAATGCCTCACAGATATCTTGGGTGAAATAAAATCTGACTCCCCCAGGGATGTGGTCCCTCCTTGTTTCTTGGCCAAAGGAAATCCTACCTACCTTGCTCCTAGTAGCAAATCTTTCTTTATCCTCAGGCACTGTTCCAGTGGTGTAGAAATACACCATGGTGGAAGCATTTTAAAAAAATTATCTGGATCCACTTGATCCAGAGAATTACCACCCAATATCTATTCTGCCCAGAATAAGTAAAAGTTCGGAAAAACAAACTAATCCGGCTCGTTCAGAAATTCTTGAGAACCATGATATTTTGCACCCTACACAAACAGGCTTTTGTCCATTTCATGAAACGGACACAGCCTTATAGGGAGTGGTAGAAGAGGCCAAAAGGCAGCTAGATCGGGGAGGATCAGCTGCAATCATCCTCTTAAAGACTACGCAGATATCTGCACTCCGCTAATGCCTATTTGGCTACGATCCTGATCATCAGGAGAGAAAAATGGGGAGGAAGATCATTTTCCTTGAATACAGCGAAATTGTGGAATAGGCTCCCCCCCCCCTCTCTTTGTGCAACCGATAAGGAACTTTTCTTCCACAAATCATTAAAAACCTTGGTCTTCAAGAATATGTTCTAGTAATCCCCTTGATAACTGTGCTGGGATGCTTATGGATATCCATGAACTTTGCAAGTGCTCCTCGAATAGATACAATTCCCATGACAGGTTGTGAAATGGCAAACAGTTGATTGCAGCTGTCTGCAGCCTAGGGTACACTCGACCTCCACTCCTACGGGGTGACTGCCTACTGGCTCTCCATTTGTACTTCTGTTTAGTATGTTATGACTGTCCCACTCCCCCTTTAGTGTAAGAGGTGTGCGTAGTAAGGCTTAGATACGTTGATAGTTGGGTGCCTCCAGTTGCTGTTCTTGCACTTATTTTGCCTCAAAGGTTATAAGCCGGAGCTGCAACCATTACAAAGCGATGTGTTTGTGCCTCATTAGGATTCACAAAGGTTTCAATGGGGCAGGAAGGCTTGTTTCTGTTCACCTCTCCTGGAAGAAGCAATTTCCAGGAATTCAGCCACGGCAGCCAAAATGTTGGCTTTTACATGTTTGTGGTAAATCTTAGCATTTTGGGGCCACCCATAGCATACTGGTGACAATTTTGGCATTTGGGGGTCATGGAAGCATGATGATGCGGACATTGGGACAAACTTTGGCCCTTAAATATTGATGTTAATTATTTGCATTGTTCAACCATCCATAGCATGGTTGTTCCCAATGCCACCCTAGAAATATTGATGACCCTATTCTAATAGTGGTAATTGGCATACTGGGAGAGCCGTGGCCAGAGAGATGCCTGTTGCTCCATAAGCATAAGTAGTAGGCATAAGTACTTGATGAAAAAGATAAGTTGATGCTTTGGCACTGAGCATGTATTTACGAAAAATGAAAAGGTGGTATTTCATGAGCTTTTTCATAAATATGATAAGCCTTTGTTTAAGAGAATCAAGTTTTTGGTTTAAAAATGTGACTATTTTCATAAACTGCCAAGCTGATGTTTGGGGGTGAAATTATTGAATTTAAAAATAAAAATCTAATTCAGTGTAGTGCTGTGCGCACTGCTCTTAAGCTACATACCGAAAAAAAACAACCGTCATAAAATGTTTTTATTTCACTTTACTAGTCTATATTATTGTGTTTGGTTCTTGAATGAGATGCCGCCATCAGCATATACAGTGAAATTATAGTTTATAAAAGGGACAGTGAAATCTACCGTGAATAAATTAAAGCTCGACGGTAAATAGAATCGCTGCTGTGGGAGTATCCTTCTCTTTCTGATATGTGTAACTTTCTTGCAGTCGTGTCTGCCGTTTTCTGTGGCTCACAAAACGCCCCTCAACCACGTTGTTTTGAACTATGTGAAAGAGTTAGGGACCGCTGACCAGGGCTGGACTGGGAACCAAAACCGGCCCTGGCAAAGTGCTCGGCCGGCCCCCCTGGGGGAGGTTGGGGGTGCCACCGAGCTCTTTGCCGGGGCCGGTTTTCGGCCGATTTTTGTTACAGGGCCAATTTTGCAGCTATGCTGCATAAACGGCCGTGTAACAAAAACGGCCCCCAGGGCCCCAAAACCGGCCCCCACCCTTGCGGCGCACCGGGGGATTGCCCGGTGCCCACAACAGTCAGTCCGGGCCTGCCGCTGACCCATTTTCCATTTCATGATATTCTTCCCGCTACCTGAAGATGACGAAGGCACAAATAATAGGGGTATTTCACGCTATTGTGAAAGATTTTTCACATTTTCTTTCGTATTATGTATAAGATGCAGGTCAAATACAGACTTGATGATATATGATGTAAAAGTCTTTTTCTCTCTAGCTGCAAGCAATAAATGAGTCATCAACAATGTAATCTCAGGTCAATATTTTTGAATGTTCATTGCCTTTTGCAGCCTATGTATGAGTAGCGTTTGAAAGGATAGAGATGCGTTACAAGTTCATAGGGTGACTGAGTTTTAGAAGGCAGGCGTGTGATGTGCTAGAGAGAAGTTAGTACATTTTAATATATCACTGGTACTCTTTAATGGAACTCTTTAATGGTACTCGCTACTCCTCCACGCTGTTCTGGCTGGGGCACACTGACTGTGGTGGTGGGCCTCCGGCCCACATCACGTAAAGGAGTCACACAGACACCAGGGAATGTACATCAGTAACTGGCCTCAAGCACGTGCACCCGGGCCCTTTTATTGGCATGCAGTTTCTGTGTCCACTGAGGAGGTGTTGCATAGCAAGGGTACACCTAGGAAGGGCACATGCCCAGTTACCCCCACCACATCAACTCCAATTCAAAGCCCAGTGAAGCAGGTGGAAGAGGGCACTGTAGTAGCCACCCCAGGCAACGAGGCAAAGGAGGGCATTGTAGGTGCCACCCAAGGCAAAGAGGCAAAGGGGGGCACTGTAGGTGCCACCCCAGGCAAAGAGGCAAAGGGGGGCACTGTAGGTGCCACCCCAGGCGAAGAGGCAAAGGGGGGCACTGTAGGTGCCACCCCAGGCGAAGAGGCAAAGGGGGGCACTGTAGGTGCCACACCAGGCAAAGTGGCAAAGGAGGGCACTGTAAGTGGGACACCAGGCAGACAAGCAAAGGAGGGCACTGTAAGTGAGACATCAGGCAGACAAGCAAAGGAGGGCACTGTAAGTGGGACACCTGGCAAGCAGGGTAAGCTGGTCCAGAGGCGTAGCCAGACAAAGCGTCCTGCAGGATCCAGCACATCACCAGAGGGAGTGCCAGTGTCTGAACCAGATGCGGGCCAGTCGGTGTGTGTACCTGTTGTGTCATCACCTGTTCCCATTAACCCCAAGACAGGGAAGCCATTCCATATTCCCAAAAAGTGGAAGGGCACCCCTCCAACCTCTCCCATCCACACTGTGTCCCAGGTCTGCATGACTCCACCTCCACGTGCTACTATACCACCTGGTCCAAACAGCCCTCCAGCTTGCCAGACAACTGATAGCCCTACATCACATGTTTCTCTGTCTCCCCAGTCAGGTATTCCTGCTGAGCCCGAAACACAGCCCGCTCCAAGTCAACCTGACAGTCAGATGTGAGTGTTAGTCCCCCTCATACACCTGTCTGTCATTGAGGTGTGCTAGTCCTGACCATCGTTTGCCACATGGTTGTGTTGCTGGTCATGAAAGGGCACAGTCATACACACTCACTGTGCAGCTTCTCATGTCCTGACTCTGCACTTGTCCCTGTTTGTGGTTACACCCCGGTTGTGTGTATGTGCTGGGATGTATTGTCAGCCTTGAGTGTGTGTGGCACTGGTGTAGTGTGTTCCTTGTCAGCTACTCCTGCAGTGGCAGTCTCCCTGGTTGTCTGTTGTGTGGTGCATGGTGTGTATTGTGCTTGCTTGTACCTGTGCTTGTTGCTTTGCATGGGGGTGTACTGGATGTGCACCTTGCCTATGACTTGATGGTGTGTGTTGATGTGTGGTTGGGGGTGGTGTGTCCCTGTGGTTTTAGTACCCTGCCCATGCCTTGGACTGGCCCTGCCTTCTGCATTGTGCACATGTGTCAACCGCGGCTGTGACGTGACCGGGAGCGGGACGTTGCTGCTAGTTTGCGGTCGATGTGTGTCCCGGATGCAGAGGGGTGACTTGTTAGCAGGTGGGTAATATAGGGGTGCCCTTGTAGATGTGTTGTGACCCCCAGCAGGGTGTCTGTGGTGGACTTGGACCCGGTGTCCGGCCGTGTATTATGTGTTGTATTGGTGTATTTGCGTACCTGCAGCATCGTCCGCGGCGGCCCTGTTGATGGTAGTGTAGTAGCAGGTGCATGACCGGATGCATGGGGAGGGCTGGGTCCATGGCGTTCATGGCCGGGTCTCGGCTATAGTGCTACGCTATTGTCTTTCCGCCGGCTCTGGTTATGCGGTGTCTCCGCTGCAGTGCGTCTGCCTGTTTGGACCATCCTAATTTGTGGAGCGGTGCAGACGTTATTCCACACGCGGTGAGTCTCGATTGGCTCACACCGCAGCGGTGGCGGGCGAACTTTGATGGCGGTGTGCGTCGCTTCGCGGCGGACGGGAAATGACCTATGTTTTGCTATACTAATGTGGCGGACGTGAGTTCCGCAGCTCGTGGGCGGAAAAAGGCGTTTTTCCGCCCCGCCAGCACCGCGGTGGTGCCACCGCCTGACATCCTAATGGACCCCTAGGTGTTGCATGGCTAAACACTTATAAGGTCCCAAAAGCAAGACCTACTGGCTATGCCAATGCTTGTTATTTGTCCACTCTGCCCATTTCAATATTCTCAGTTAGAAGATATGATGGGTGCCGGATGGAAAAAAGAAATGAAATGTAGAATTGTAGAATGATGCTATGCAAATGACATGTGGGAATTGGCGTAAGGGGCTGTTCCTTCATGCGCCTGGGGGCAAATCCCGAGTTCCCTGATGGAATATTTATGAGGGGTGGTCTCCCTCACGGGACGCCTGCTAACATCGGGTCGGTCCTTTGATCCCCCTCTACAGGGACAGGCAAGGAGCAGAGCTCTCTACGCGTACAGCAGTCTTTGAAACATCTTTGTTTACTTCAGTGAAGAGCAGTATCACAAACCCGTGCAGCAGGAAACTGGACAGACTGACGGGAACTGCCTTTATCGTGAGAGTTTGCCCTTGTGAGATTGCTGTGGTAACCGGCGTCTACGGGCCCAGCTGTGCCCTTGTCATGAATATGAGTCACCGGGTAATAAACCAAGGAATGGAAAACCTGCACATCCCACGCCCTCCTGAGATCAATGAAGATGCCGGTCTTACAGAAGGTTTCACTTCACTGCACAATGGCAATGCTAATCTTTCAAAATGTACAAGCATTTCAAAACATGATAAATTATTATACACCCTGTACACCTGGAACAGTGTGGCGGGAAGTGAGGCAAGAGATATGGAGGGCGTCCAGCACCTACTTCTAGTTAGCTCCAAACAGAACCTGGTTTATAATGGTGACCACAACAGTGCTTAGAGTGCTGAGATATGTACACAGATAATGAGAACAGTGAGATTGCATGACTCTACTTGCTTAGGGTGGAGGACTGAAATACCAGGCTCAGGTCATGAGAAAGAGGCAACAGACAGGTAGGCCTTGAGCCCCACAGTGCACGTGTTATGAAGTGTAGGCCTAACACTAAGACCTGTAGACTACCTGGGGTCAAGCAGTGGCTCATGTGGTTTATTTAGCATTACTGATATACTCTGCTGTTGATTTGAGGGCGTACCTCCAATCCAGAAGTGACTATCAAGAATAGGTCAAGCTATTCACAAGATTCTTCACTTAGTAACAAATGGAAAAATGTCAAGTGTACAAAAGTACTAAAAGCCTTCGGAGAGACCAGTGATATGCATGATGCTAGTTCTACGTGTTGATTTAAAACGTCACCAAGATTACAAGTGGCATGACATTTATTGGTATTATCAAGGGCACATCAACGCGATGGGCATTAGAAGAGGTATCTTTAGGTTCCAGGTGATTTCTTGTGTATTGCAAATTGATTGTGGTCCGTGTTGTAGTACGCATTTTAAGGATCTCGTTCCTTTGTTGGTAATTCTATAACACTAAGGAAAAGAAAAGAGATCAGCAAAGCTAAGGAAAGCTCTGGAAAACTCATCTCCTGAGGCAGGTAAAGTTGGGCCAGCCCTGAGGTACTACTGTATCGAGGCAGGCTTTTGAACTTGTCCATGTTCATGTGAAAAAGACATATAAAACGTTTAATAACGAAGAAGGTTTTCTGTCATGCAACTAGGTTGCAGTTGTGTCAGAGAAAACAACTAGGCTCATCATTGCTGCTGCCAATGGTTATCTGTGGGCAAAGGTAATTAACTTAGCATATGTAGACAGATACAGAGAAAGTGTTGAGCAAGTTACACTGAAAACTGTGAGAAAGCAACAGAAAAAGTGTTGAAACCACTAACCAAAAGCAACATAGGGGTTGGTAGAATAGTAGTTAGTGTCTATCACATGTTTCTCTAACTGAAATGTTTTCTCTCCTAGGTGTGGCCACTATACAGTGTCCAAATATAAGGCCATGAGCATCTGGGGATATGTATTTTCTGCCCTTAGCCTTTTTGTGCCTGTAGCTTGTTGAGGGTAACATTACTGGGTGTAGCTGACAGTCTTTGTGAATTCCTCCCAGACAATCACATGCAGCTTTCTAAAAGTGGCATTTTCAAAATTTTAATGAAAAATACGATTTTACCATTAAAGAGGGTTTGTAACTACAGTTTCATAGAAACGAAACATGGTATAGCCACCAGCTCCCAATTGGAAATTACAGCTTATTAATGTAATAAGGAGTCTCCAATGTTATCCTATAGGAGGGTTAGGCCTTACTGTAGTGAATTTAAAAAAAGGTATTTTTCATTCTACGACACATAAAACTTAAAAGTACATGTCCAACCTTTTAATTACTTCCCTTTGGCCTACCTAGGGCCTACCTTAGTTGTGATGTATATGTAATAAAAGAGGAGTTTAAGGCTTAGCAAGGGAGTTTAAATGGCAAGTTGACATGGCAGTTTAAAACTGTATCCAGGCTGCAATGGCAGGCCTAAGAAATTTTTAAGGGGCTACCTAAGCTGGTGGCACAATCAGTGCTGCAGGCCAACTAGTAGAATTTCATTTACAGGCTGGAGCATTAGCTTGCCAGCTTCTAAAAATACATGCTTTACTACTAAATATATTTTCCTCTTTATATAAATATACACATATCCCCAAACAAATGTTTATTAATTTTCTAAAAAAATATTAATTTGATCGAATAATGTGCTGTGATTTAAATTTTAGGAAATGCATATTTAACCCAAAAACATTACCTTGCCATTTTCCATTAATTCATTGAAGCTGATCACTATCCCTCCTAAAGCTGATATCTGCAGATGCAATTAAGAGATGTTGTAGACACTGGTCTACACACCAAAAGCCACACAAATATAAGCAGAAATTGGAACCTGGAGCTCCAATTACAAAGGACTCATTTTCATTGTTGTAGGAAATGAGGTTAAGCCCAGAGAACTACTTCTGTGGCAGTCTCTATGTATATCATTACACTTTACTTCAAAAACACATTGTAGGATTTTTTCAGCCCTGGTCTTTTAACAAATCTATGTAAATAAGCAACCCTTCTCTCGGTCTTAAGGCTTGATATGAAGAGTGCATCTTCCTTGCATGTAGACGGGACATCTTCAATTGGTCCAAGACCATGATTATGTGTATTTGATTGGTAGCTCTTGATATGCATCATCATTTGTCATTCTGAAGAGCGACAGTGCAGGCTTTGGTTTTGCCCAGTCTAGTTGGTTGTGTTTAAACTGCATAAATGAGTACTTGAATGAATTCGTAAAGCTCTTAAAACTGAATATCAGCGGAAACCGCACTACCATTAGCGGCATGCGAACACCGCCAAATTTAGGAACCACATTTATCTGGTTCTTAAAGTTACTCTTCAACTTTTTGTTTTAACTGCCACTTTACTCTAGATATTTCCTGATTTAGGGTACTCACTTATAACGCAGACATTTGACGTCATGTTGCAATGAATATTTATGCTGACCAAGAGAGTCCGTATGATCTTGATGCCTAAATAGGCTCTCTAAATTGAACCTCAGCAGGAACCATGGCACCAATAGTAATTTGGGAACCATGTTGAAGACAGGAACTGCATTTTAAAATAATCCTTCAGCATTCTCACCACCTGCTATATTGTGGGCAATAGAGATGATTTCCTATTGGAGTGAACCTCAATGTTTTCTTAACAGCCTAGATGACTATGAGTGTATATATTTGATGGTAGAAATATTCACTCTTGGTAATAGGGCTTCTCCAATTATTGGAGGTATATTATATCTCTGTGTGCCTAAACGTAATTGTTTGTGAAGAAACAATAAAAATATGGTCATTAAAACATGACAGATTGGAAGGGTCAGTGGTTACTTTGAATATATTGAAATACAAACTCAGTTACTGGTTGAGTCATCATTAGTAATCCTTTTTTCACTTCATGTTGTAATGAATACAGATGAATATTGAACATTTCAAGTACAATAAACTCTCTCAATATATTCCCACCCTCCAATCTGCAAAGCAGTCAGTCGCATCCCTCAAGATCTTCACGTTCAAGTTGAAATCAAAAATGTTGTATACAGTTATGCCGGACTCATAAGAACAATCATATATATATATACTGCTGAACTCAACAGAATTTGTCATGTATGATGATTTATTTTCTTAAACACCTTATTTTGACACTTCTTTTTGGGATTTAGGCCTCAGGGCGGAAGGAGGGGAAAGGGTAGTTTTAAGGGTAGGACGGGGTAGGTTTTAGGCCTCAGGGCGGGGGGGGGGCGAGGTTGAGGGATAGGATTTTAGGGCTTGGGGAGGTGAGTCAGGGTAGTGATAATCTTTACCACACATATCCCTTTACCAATCATGCCTTTACCATGGAACTGCGTGGTAAAGGGATGAATGCTTTAGACACATTTGTGGTCAGGACGGCGTTGTAGAGGCAGGCGTGGTTCAGCCATTCGTAACTCTCATACAACCCATACTATTACCTTCTGTTTCTGTTCCTTTAGCTATGTCTTCACCTCTTCATCCTGATGCCAATGCTATGGCTACCCATCAAGTAAAGTGAGGACCTTATGTCTGGCACACAAAGTTTCCTACAGGCATGCAACGGGATACCTCCCTAAGAAATTTTGAACCTAACAGCCATGCAGGTACCTAAGGTCAGCTGTCCATAACAGAAGCTCCATTATCTCGGTGAGGTGCTAACACTAGCGTGATAGAACAGTCAATACTGAAGCTTGATTCATCTATAATGTTTTTCCACTGTTTCTTCTCCTGAAAACAAATGCCCTTAAATTGCTTAAAGGGGTGGAGTCACATAGTTTCTGCCAAACATATTGTTCAGACCTCCCTAGGTCAATGCTGTTTTTCAGCTCTTGTCTCATCTCCACTATAATTCCCTCTGTAAGCACTGTTATTCTTAAGTGTCAATCAAATAGTAGCAAGGGAGGATGTTTGCCATAAAATACAACAAACAAATGAATCCTAAATAAGAAACATGTAAATATGAACCATTAAGATCCAATGCTGACAAAAACCTTCCCTGGAAGCATTGAGAAAATTACATTTTGCAGGGATTTCATGATAAAGAAAAGCTGATCTACAAATATAATGATTTTCCACATCTAACAGAGGTCAATACTTCTGTGGCTGTAATAGGAAAAAGTCAGCACAAATTTGGTGGAATCTGAGTGAAGGTCTATTTAGGAAGAACTTCCTAAACTCCTCATACAGAGGCTATATGCTGACTTCGTGGTTGATTGTAGGTACGGTTAAACAGGACAGTTCTCCAATGGTGATTACGTTCCTTTTAGACAACCAACCATAAAACATAGAAAAGGTCTTCATCCTCATCTCTGAAACCCATCGCTTGGAGGGTCCTTTCAAGTTTTCAGTTATATCGGCTACTTTTGAACATTTATATACTCAGATCATCTCACAATAACAGCTGAAATTCCAAAATGTATACAGCCAACTTTCAAATTTGCCTCCAACTGAGTGAAGCCTCTGAACAGAAAATAAATATAATCTGCCTGAAACCCTCCTACCTCTGGATGAAGGAAAGCTACATTCACTAGACTAGAGAAAAGACTGAAATACTGATGATCAGCATTAGCAAATCGAGTAGCCTCCTTTTTGAGTTTGAAGATGGCCCATCCCTAAGTCAATCCGGAATAATTTCCAGAGTACAGTCTCCCAAAAATCTATAAGATTTTCACACCAAAGTGCAGAACTCTGCAAAAATATCCTTCACCAGCTTAAAAGGATCCTCGCTCTTCTCCAGTCAGACCACTGGTTTAAACTCACCTACGCCATGGGCCAATCACAGCTATTTTACTGCAACGTAATTCAAGCATCAGGAGACAAAAAGGACATCTTCAAACTACAGATGGTGAAAAACCGAGCAGCCAGTCCTTGCCTCAACCTAAAGAAGAACGCAGAATGGGGAATCTTTCTTTGCTTATCATTACATCCAATTACTCTTGTACCATTTTTGTTTGTCTTTTTGTTCACATAGTTCTTGAAATGCCTCATGCTGACAGTGTATCACTATAAAACATGAAATCCTTTAAAAGAAATTGAAGGCACATATTGCATATGACCCACGATTCAGATCTCTTCACTAACATTGTGGTTACACTGTATAGTTCTGACCTTGGCCTCGATGATGTTCACAACTGGGCAGTTTTTATCCAGACCTAACATTACTGAGTTAATTTTGAAGGTGAAACCAAGCTTTCCTTTTGTCATTTTTGATGTATTCTTTTCAGTGATATCATTGTTGGTTATTCAGTTCCCTTGTATTCGTGGTTGTGTTGTGCTATAATTGTCTTGGTTTTCAGATAAAGCACATCGAGCACTTTACGTGAACTTTTGTTCTGTGTGACTGCAATATTCAATATTTTTACTGTCAGGACTTGTATGGCTCAGTACACAAACACCGTAATCCATCAAGAATTAATAAATGATTTATTATTTCATATAGGAACAGAGCAGCTACGTGACTATAAATATGCCCCTGCTCACATCTGTCTTTTGTTTGTTTTGGGTGGATACGCTTCAGGGACTTGCCTTTTCATCTCCTGCCTTTTCATCATTTCATGATGAGGTGCGAGTTAAGCGCTGGATTTGCTTGAACCTGTTGCAACGAATCTATTGTTTTCAGTGCATAAAAGTGGTTTAAGTTTTTCCTGAAAGACCTGAATGTCCAATAAGATAGTTGTAGACCTAAGCTTGACAGGGTGGGCAGCAGACTGCGACCCATAATGTTCTTGTTCCCGATTAGAGTTGCACTTGGTTTAAGGGGGTCCTTTGTTCGCTCTGGTTCTGATAATGCCTGTTCTCCAGGTCGGAAGTGGAAAGGTGTTTTAAACGTTGGCACTGCTCCAGTCATGGAGAGAGAGTTGAAAGGAGGGCGGGGGGTAGAAATCACAAGGCTTATGTCGAGAGTAAGTGTTAGATCTGGGGGTCTCTAGTTCGCAATGGTATTCACCTTTGTCCAAATAGGGACCCTTACTTCTAAGTCAGGATAAGGGGATTACACTCCTTAATAACCCCTGCTCACCCCCTTGGTAGCTTGACTCGAGCAGACAGGCTTATCTCAGAGGCAGTGTGTTAAGCATTTGTGAATATATACAGTAATACAGTGAAGACACTACAGATGGACACAACACAGGTTTTATAAAAATAAGTATCCTCTATATAGACTTAAACACAAGACCACAAACGACAAAAATCCACAATACTACACTTAAGATTACTTAAAAGATGATTAAAGTCTCTTAGTTCAAGTTGATGGTAAATGTAACAAAGTTCTCAACAAAGTACCTGGATGCGTGTAACGCAAAGTGAACAAAAGGCTTGCAAAAGGGGAGATGCGCCCCGGTTCCGTGACCCGGGGGAACGGTTGCGTCCTTCCTCAATGCTTGCCTAGAGTAGGGGACTCGTTGTGAGCCTTACCGGCGCGGAGGTGACGCGTAGATTCTCGGCTTGCGGGCCCGTTGTGGTGTGTCAGATGGCGCCTTGGTGCGATGCGATGATCTTGTTGCGATGCGAGAAGATGGCGCCCGACGACTCTGTACATGGGGCCCTGCGACACGTTTCTTCGGTGATGCGATGGAGACTCTCTCAATGGCGTCACGCTTCTCTGGTAATGCGACAGCAGGCAGCTTCGATGAACACACGCTTCCAGGGAGATGCGACGAAGGCACGCTTCTCCGGCGTTGCGATGATTTCAGCTGCGCCAGCGACACGCTTCTTCTTGATGCGTCGCTCTTCCAGCTGGAGTCAGAATTCCCAGCAAGGAAATTCAGGAGGGAGCTGGAGGTTAAGTCTTTTGTCCCTGAGACTTCAGCAGGAGGCAAGCACAGTTCAAGTCCTTGGAGAATATTCGGTAGATGAAAGTCCCTACAAAGTTCCTCCTCCTTTCCCTTGGCAATGAAGCAACCACTGCAGGCCAACCCAGCAAACAGCACACTGGCAGAGGGGCAGTATAACTCCTGCAGCTTCCTTGGTTCTTCTCCTTGGCAGAAAAGTTTCTTGTCCAGAAGTGATCTAATTTCATGGGATCAGGGTCCCAATATTTATACCCCAAAATGCTTTGTTTTCTGAAGGCAGAGAGACCCCTGCCTAGTCAAAACCAGTTCCTGAGCACTTTGTTTACATGACTCTCTTCTTCCTTTCACTGGGCAGGGCAGAGACATCAGCCGCCCCACAGGAGGTGGAGCCAGCACAGGTGAGGGAAGATGCAGCTCTGGAGCACTCTGTTGACATGATTCCTCCTCTCCTTTCACAGTGCAGGGCAGAGACATCAGACAAGCCACAGGGGGTGGAGCCAGAATTGTAGAAGGAAGGCCCAGCCCTATTCAAGTCCCAGGCGCAACTCTTCCCTCCCATCTAGATGCAGATCTCTCTATTCACCACTGGGCTGCCCCAGCCTGTCTCCAGGAATCCTCCAGCCCTATCACTCACAAACCCAGACAAGGAATACACAATCTATCAGAGGCAGGCCTGGATAGTTAGGCAAGAAAATACCTACTT
Source organism: Lissotriton helveticus (assembly GCF_964261635.1). Lineage (NCBI taxonomy): Eukaryota > Metazoa > Chordata > Amphibia > Caudata > Salamandridae > Lissotriton > Lissotriton helveticus. The sequence goes on along the minus strand of NC_136061.1, from coordinate 1,910,103,103 downwards.
TCTAAAAGTGGTATTTACAAACACAGAATATTAAAATAAACTTTACTAAAAGATGTATTTTATTATACTGAGTTCAGGCATACCAAATTCGAATTTCTACCATGTTCCCTGAGTCAGTTAGGATTATAAGAATGTAATAATCTAACTGCCCATTCTAACCTATGGAGAACAGGTAGCCTTCACTACTGAAAAACGAAAATGGATGTAATTCACTATTAGAACATGCTACACACATCAGAGCATGTCCTACCTTATACTTACAATGCACCCTGCCCTTGGGCCTACCATAGGGGTGTCTAATATGAAGCAAAGGGAAGGTTTAGGGACTGGCAAGTGGGTGCACTTGGCCAAGTCGACATGGCAGTGCTACACTGCACACAGGCCTTGAAATGGCAGGCCTGAGACACACTTTACAAGCTGCTTCTGTGGGTGGCACAACCAGTGCTGCAAGCCCACCAGCAGTATTTGATTTACAATCCCTGGGCACACATGGTGCACTGTACAAGGGGGTGTCAGGTAAATCAAATAACCAAATCATTGAGTAACCAATTAGTACATCAATTTAACATAGGGAGCACTTGCACTGGGGCACTGATTAGCAGTGGCTCAGTGCCCAAAGCATAAATCCAGCAAAAACATATCAAAACAGAGGAGGCAATCCATTAAAATGGAAGGGAGACTCACGCCAATGATGCCAGGTCTAACAGTATGGTAGGGTATAAGTACCTTCAAGGGATTTTGTTACTATATAATTAAAACAAAATTTCCAACAGTATTTAGCGGCCTTGTACACATAGGGCCGATAGTGCAAAGCAACAACCACAAATATTCAATCAATATGCATAAGTCACTATAAGTGATCCAAATAGAGTAGAGGGAGAAGGTGTATATGAAAAAAGATCGTATTTAATACTCAAAATAGATTTGATAAAGGGTACAGAATAAATAACAATGTTATAGGCAGGGTATTTCAAGAATAACAATCAAAAGAGATTTCTCTATAACAATTGTGTACGCTTATCTGCCTATTCACAGTTAGTCTATTAGTTCAGCAGACAAAGCGTATATGTCGACGTTTCGGTCTCTAATCTTGAATTGATGAGACCATCCTCAGGACATGTGAAGCATGTCTTGGAACCCTAAAAAACAGAGTTATAAATAAAAAAACATTCTCATTCACCTACACTGGAACAGATAATAATATATGCATAACACACCAAACCTCTCTGTAACAACAAAGTAGTTATTCCTTGTTTAGCTTAAATCAAATTTACATTATGGCTTCAGTCGAAAGCAGTAATATACAATATCAAAGACCTGTACATTTATCACATATTTCTGTTTCAATTTATCATGTATTGTTTTGTATCACATTACATAATGGTTACAAATACGAAAAATAGAACAGTCATTGTTGTAGCAGATTCATAACAATATGTAACTTAATAAACACAGCCAGATCTTCTGAATTCTATCAAAGTGACTAACAAATAGTAATTACAACAAAAAATGGAAAAACAGGGAAATATAAATAAATAAATTGTAATTTGACTATTTAATTTGAAGATGCTATTCCTGCCAACGATAAATACAATTCACGTTTAAACTACCTAATATCACGTTCCCCAAATGACACGTTGTTGCCACTTAATATGGATTTAATCGCTAAACCAGCATTGGTTCATGTATTCAGAAATAGGTGTTAGACGTTAGTTTTTAACCTTTCCATCTTTGTTGGCTTTCATACATGAGGTCATCATAAATATGAGGACAACAATGCTATAATGTGAAAGAATTCTTTCCGGATTGTTCCAAGGTCATTACACGAAAAGACTCTGGCCGAAGATTCGACTATATTTCACTTATACAATTGTGAAGTAAAGTTGCGTGTAAATGTTCTTCTGTCAACGGTTTGAAATAATTAAGAATAATCAGCATATCAACTGTGTTTAAATGCGTTTTTAATGAGTGTTGAGGTTTCTAGGAATTTAAAATCTGTCTTGAGTTACAATCATTGCTAACTCAAAGATGGCGGCCACACTCCCTTTACCGGTTAGAAACGTACTACAATAATTTAACGCTAGTCCCATTTTGGTCTCTAAACGAAGGGCTTTAAATACATTGCGGTTTGCCGACGCTAATCCTTGCCTTGCTTTGGATGCATGCTGTTACGTGGACTGTCCGAGGACTTTATTTCCAGGTGAGAGTTCGAACTCAGGATAAGTTAGACTAAGCGTTTTGCACGCTGTGACAGACTCCTAATGGATTTCTGTTGCTTTTCAATTTACAGACCCTCCGGCTCCTACAAGGAACCAAATTAAATTGGAAGATACCCTGTGACATCTTTTGCATAGCAGGTACCAGCTCTACTAAGTAGATCATAAATCTCATTATTCGTGGTTTTCAAGCAGTTTTGACCCAGTCGTTTTTTCCCACAGGGTAACTCTTATCACCTTGTCAATCACCAATATAAAACCTTGAGGGCATCAAGACTCCAGTCTACCAGGATTAAACTAAAGCGGAAGACTCCTTACGATATCCATTACGCAGTAGGTACCTACCAAATCAAGTAGACTTAAATTCGACTGTCCCTAGAATGCCAATAACGTTGACTGAGTCGTTTGATTTTTACACAGGGCACTATCGATCATCTTTTTAATCATCAATTTATCATTTCGAAGGCAACAAGACCTCAGATTACCAGGTAGATTGATTCACATAGATGATGATAATCCATACATTTTAATTCAACTTTAGTCCAACAATATGAGCAACCAATATTTTGGAACATCTTTTACCCTTTTTCTTGTAAAGTGAGCCAACTAAGGAGTTGTTCAGCAAAACACCTATGGGTGTCAATTGATTACTTTTTTGAAAATAGGCTAGAACACGATATAATTCCATCTCCAAGTGTCCAGCCCTTCGCACAAAATTGTCACAATGATGGCCAAATATATATATAAAGCATGTGGCTAATATTGGACTAAATGGTAGATCGCTAAGTGCATCTTTAAGATTAACATTGTTTAAATTGATGCCAGTTAAAGGTGTCTTCACCTATGAGTTTTAGTGGTTTATCCATTTAGTAATATAAAGCTGATAATGTCGGTATCTCAAGGTAACTCGTGTTTCGAAATTAGAAGGTCTACCTTCTTTAACACTATGTTCTGATATATGAGTACACAAAAAGTTCCTGCCATAAAATTTTTGCCAGGATGTATATATTCAGAAATATGTGATATATGTACAGGTCTTTGATATTGTATATTACTGCTTTCGACTGAAGCCATAATGTAAATTTGATTTAAGCTAAACAAGGAATAACTACTTTGTTGTTAGAGAGAGGTTTGGTGTGTTAGGTATATATTATTATCTGTTCCAGTGTAGGTGAATGAGAATGTTTTTTTAATTATAACTCTGTTTTTTAGGATTCCAAGATATACTTCACATGGCCTGAGGATGGTCTCATCAATTCAAGATTAGAGACCGAAACGTCGACATATACGCTTTGTCTGCTGAACTAATAGACTAACTGTGAATAGGCAGATAAGCGTACACGATTGTTATAGAGAAATCTCTTTTGATTGTTATTCTTGAAATACCCTGCCTATAACATTGTTATTTATTCTGTACCCTTTATCAAATCTATTTTGAGTATTAAATACGATCTTTTTTCATATACACCTTCTCCCTCTACTCTATTTGGATCACTTATAGTGACTTATGCATATTGATTGAATATTTGTGGTTGTTGCTTTGCACTATCGGCCCTATGTGTACAAGGCCGCTAAATACTGTTGGAAATTTTGTTTTAATTATACAGTAACAAAATCCCTTGAATGTACTTATACCCTACCATATCTCTTGCCCAAACCCTCAAGGGTATATTGGGTTGCTCATTTTTTGGTCACTAGGTCTAACAGTAAGCATGACTTGTTCACAGAATTCAGGAAATAAGTCACGCATAACTTGTGACTGGGGTCTTCTTTGGAGTTTGGCAGATGGACAAGATGCACCGTCACAAGTGTGGTGGATGTCCCGTCCACCGTATTATAAGTACATTATAGCCTATGTCACTTGCAATACAGGACATCGGTCATGTTTTGACAGAGTATGCTGTCCTCCTAACTCTAATGAGGCCCTGGTCACAATAACTCACAGACAGCACTCTGTGACTAGAGCCCCACTCTAAAGGGCTTCAAACCTGAAGTGTTAACCATCTCCAAATATCGTTACATCAGTTGTTCACTTGCACAGCAGTGCCCCCGTCCAGGCTGAGAACGCATACCAGCCCTGGCAAGTAAGTCGGACTGGCCCCGTGGATGGAAGGGGTTAGGGGGGCGGGATGGCAGATTGGGGGTGTTTTTAGTAGGAAACACTGCTGCTGCTTTTGTTATTGTGTTACAGGGATTCGATATTGCAGCACTGCTGCAAACCCGGCCCCTAGTAACATAAAAACAGACCCCACTACTCCAAAGCTGGCCCCCACATTTCCAGCCCACTTGGAAAACGCCCGGTGCCCGCTACCACCAGTTCGGCCCTGGCAGTGCTGCACTCTCAGGGAACTTACTGACTCTTTCAAAAAGCAAATAAAAGAAAACTACTCTAGTACACTTAAGGTCATGAGGCCATATTACAAAATAAATTGAATTAAAGGTGCTTCACTGCACTATCTTACTCTGGTGTAACGAAAGTAAAAATATGTACAGCTGGTGTATAAGTGTAAATCCGCTGCAAAACCTGGTCAATCAGTTAGTAGGACTTGCTGCTACATGGAGGATGCAATTTGGGCTCTATTTGTTGAAATTGAAATTGAAATTAAAATATTTATAAAGCGCACATACACCACGCGGTTTCTTGGCGCTAGGGACACAAACCAAGGGGGAGTGAAGAGCCGGACGACTAACGTGGAAATGCTTGAGCAAACAAAAATGTTTTTAAAGATTTGCGAAATTCCGAGTAATGAGTGGAGACTCTGAGGGAAAGGGGAAGGGTATTCCAGAAGGTGGGCGCAAGCGTAGAGAATTTTATGCCACCTGACCTCTTCTTCTTGAAACGGGGGACAGCCAGAAGAGATTGTGACGAGGACCGCAGCTCTCTGCTAGGGCAATATGCCTTGATCTCAGAAGAGATAAAGTGAGGGGCTGTCTCTGCCCTTGCCTGGAAGGTGATACAACCCATCTTGAACAAGGCACGCTCCCGGATAGGCAACCAGTGCAGAGCTTTGAGCAGCTGGGTAACATGATGGGACTTGGACAGATTGTAGACAAGTCGGGCTGCCTGATTCTGCACCAGTTGGAGTCTCCGAAGATGGTAAGCGGGGACACCGTTATACAAGGCGTTGCCATAGTCTAAACGGGAGATCACCATCGCAGCCAGAATGAGTTTGAGGGCACAAAAAGAGAAAAAACGGGACACCTTACGGATAGTGCGAAGAGTGAGAAAGCATGAGGAAACAACTGAACTAATCTGGGAGTGCAGGGAGAGGTGCGCATTGAGTTTAATCCCTAAGGTTTTAACCGAAAAGGAAGGGGTGGGAGGGGGAACCAAGGAAGAAGGCCAAAAAAAAGGGGACCAGGGACTGGAGGAGCCTCCCGTCAGAACCAACTCGGTTTTGTCGGGGTTAAGCTTCAGATGATTAAAGCTCATCCAGTCCCTAATGAACAACATAGTAGAGTGAAAGTTGTGAATGGACTCAGGGGAAGAGAATAAATTAAAAACCAATTGGAGATCATCAGCATAGTTGTAGATGGTAACGTCCATCTGCTGAAGTGCAAAAATAAGAAGGGAAATGTACAAATTGAACAACAAAGGAGACAAAGAAGAACCTTGTGGCACTCCGCAGTGGACCAATTGAGGGGGAGCAGAGAAATTGGCCAGATGGACGGCCTGAGTGCGATCCCTTAAAAAGAATGCTAGCCAGGCCATGGCGGACCCCCTGATGCCGGCCGCCTCGACACGGGAGAGAAGGATGGAATGATCCACCGTGTCGAAGGAGGCGGACAATCAAGGAGAACCAAGGCCTGGGGCCGGCCAGCAGCCATGCCTTCTCTGAGGTTGTCCATCACAGAGAGGACAACGGACTCCGTGGAGTGCGCTGGGCGGAACCCAGCCTGACGAGAGGCTAAGCAGCCGTTCTCCTCCACAAAGGTACTGAGCGTTTTAGTGATATGACGCTCTAGAATTTTGCCAAGGAAAGGGAGGAGGGAAATGGGGCGGTAGTTTGCAAGTGAAGATGGGTCGGAACCAGGCTTTTTTAAAATAGGAATGATAATTGCCGATTTATGAAACTGAGGAACAGTACCATGAGCCAGGGAGTTGTTGAGAAAGGTGAGCAGAGGGGAGGGACAGGCCAAATAGATTTGTTTTAAGATGTGTGCAGGGCAAGTATCAGATGGGGAGCCTGACTTAACCGTCGAAATGAGAGACAGGAAAGCTTCTGTAGTCAGAGGAGGGAAGTGTTCAAGATACATCTGAGGAGGAAAGGACTGTGGATCCGGGTAAGAGGGGGAGGGAGGGACAATGTTAGACTTAATAGCTAAGATTTTGTCTGAGAAATAGCTGTAGGGGAGGGTTTGAGGGTTACTCTATCAGAGAATGCCAGATCTTGTACAATAGAGAAAATTTCTCTAGGCTGGTTTTCGGCGAGCAAGATTTTAGAAGAGAAGTACTCGGTTTTGGCCAGAAGAATGGACTTCTTGTATTGGTTCAGACGAGTTGTGTACTGAATTTTGAGGGTTGGACAATAAGAGCGTCGCCAGGCACGCTCCGCTTGGCGGAGAGCCAGTTTTTCCTCTTTCAATGCGGTATTAAACCACCTGTTGACGTCGTAATTACGCCTGGCAGAAACTCGTCTGAGAGGGGCCACCTGATCGCAGCCTCTGCTAAGCCAGTTATTTAGGGAGTCCATTTGACAATGGAAGGGGAGGTCTTGAAGATTAGGGCAAGAGACAGAAAGGGAGGAGCAGAGCGATGGCACGTCCACATGAGTCCAATTCCGGGCCCATGTGTTCCTGGGAAGGGGAGATTTCTTAACAAGGCTAGGGTACAAAGAAAAAGAAACTAAAGAATGATCAGACCAAATGCAGAGAGAGACCACCAGGGAGGAAACAGGACAATTGAGCGACCAAACCTGGTCCAAGATATGGCCATGGATATGAGTGGGGCTGTGAACATGAGACACCAAATTAAAAGAGGAGAGGGAGTCAGAAAATTCTTTAGACGAAAGATCCTCAGCTGGATCAGAAGGCCAGTAATTAAAATCGCCAAGCACCAGGATGGAAGAGTTATTAACTGCTAGGGTAGCCAGCAGGTCCTGGAAAGCATGGAGGAAGTGCACTGTAGTTTGAGGGGGACGATACACAAGCAGGCAAGTGAGAGGTGGCGAGAAGGAAGCAGAACGAACAACTAAATAGTCAATCATTGCAATAGGGGGGGTTGGTAATATCTGAAAGTGAAGGTCCGTAAGAGCAATGAGAGCCACGCCACCACCAGCCTTACAGTCCGAGCGGTCGGCGCGAATGGCATAATAGGAGGGGGGGAGGGTGGCCAGGAGGGTTGGTAGAGAGTCTGGGCGGAACCACGTCTCCGTAAGAAACAAAAGATCAGGTTGGTGCATGTCTAGCAGAACAAAAGGTTCATGAAAGTGCTTGACCGCCGATCTAGTGTTCAAAAGGAGGACAGATGTTGTCCCAGGAGTAGGAAAGGGCGACGCTAGGAGACCGGGGGAAGGAGGCACTGGGGCCAGAATGTGGGGGGTAGGAGAAGTCGGCGTAAGGCCGAGTTTGGAAATTTTGGTAATGATAGAATCGGCCAAAGGCCACGGACCTTGCAAAGTTCGAAGCTGGGCTGATGAAAAGGTTAAAAATTGGGCAGAGTGGAGTGCCCCTAGCCCCGGCCGGCCGCAGACGGGCGCAGACGGGCTTGCCTTTGGCGCGCCGCCAGCGTGCCCGCTGCGCGCGTCTGCTGCGCGTGCGCATGGGGCGTCCCTTTTGAGCAACTGTGAGCGCGATGACTAGAGAGCTCACCCGTGACCCACCACTGCCCCACCAAAGATGGAGCCCGCAAACCTGTCAGCCCTCCGGAACAAGCGGCACTCAGCCGTGCCGGACCGGGGCTAGGGGAGCGGGAATGAGGCGGCAGGCAGCGGAGGCAGGTAAGGGAGAAGGAAACACGAAATAGTGTTAAAAAACAGTTCACTTTTAAAAACAATAAGAAGCAATCCCAGGCGCAGCCAGCGTCCGCGAACCCACTGCCACTGGGTTTAAGCGTCCGCTGCGCGTGCGCATGGGGTGTCCCTTTTGAGCAACTGTGAGCGCGATGACTAGAGCGCTCACCCGTGACCCACCACTGCCCCACCAAAGATGGAGCCCGCAACCCATTCAGCCCTCCGGAACAAGCGGCACTCAGCCGTGCCGGACCGGGGCTAGGGGAGCGGGAATGAGCCGGGAGTCAGCGGAGGCAGGTAAGGGAGAAGGAAACACGAAATAGTGTTAAAAAACAGTTCACTTTTAAAAACAATAAGAAGCAGTCCCAGGCACAGCCAGCGTCCGCGAACCCACTGCCACTGGGTTTAAGCTTGTTCAGTGAACATACATAGTGTTTAAACCAGTAAAAAAGACAGCAGTACTGAAGACCATGCCATGCACCGAAATGTCTGCTACTTACAGATACTCTTCATCAACACCTTGCTAGTGGTAAGAGAATGTTTCTCAGTCCAACGTACAGGCAATTATTTTACATTTATAGTTGATAGCACAGTTTGCATAACATTTATTATGCTTAATATTCAGATATGATTTATTGACAATACAAACAATTACTGGGCTTTGTTTACACAAGCTTCAGCTTATGGTTGATACAATTATTATGGTCCGTTATTCTGGATAAACCAGTATAATTGGATAAATTCCCACATATGCAGAATGTGTATTACTTATATATTGTTCTATTGTATTAATGAACATTTCATCATAAACAATATTGCAGATAAATAGTGCGTCTTGTGCCCTCTTAGCCACTCCTTAATTAAAAGCTAAGCTATGCTTTAGGGAACATATGACTGAAAAAGCCTTGACAATCAATGCAACTGTTGGAAAATGGCCCTCTATGAAGGGTCACCCCTAACCTGCCTTCCTCGTCCTTTTTTTCTGACCTTTTTGTTGGCTTTAGGACTCTAGGCACTTTACCACTGCTGACCAGAGCTAAGGGCATGTGCTCTCTCCTCTAAACATGGCATAATTGTTTTACACCGGTTTGACATACACGGTTTACTTGTAAGTCCCTTGTAAAGTGGTATACCATGTACCCCAGGCTTGTACTTCAAATGCTACTAGTAGGCTTGCAGCACTGATTGTGCCACCTACAGAAGTAGCCTTTCAAACCTGTCTCAGGCCTGCCACTGCAGGGCTTGTGCGTGCTATTTGCTGCCACTTTGACTTGGCATTTAAACTTCTTGCCAAGCCTTACACTCCCTTTTATTACATATAAGTCACCCCTAAGTTAGGCCCTAGCTAGCCCTAATGGCAGGGTGCTATGTAAGTAAAGGGTAGGACATGTACTTTTATGATTTGCATGTCCTGGTAGTAACAAACACCCTATTTCGTTTTACACAACCATGAGGCCTAATTCGCTCAAAGGTTAGCAGTGGGAATTTCTTAAATGCACTTTTAAGCTGTAATTCCTGATCAGAGAGGACTAGCTTTTTCATAGTTCAAATGTTTGGAATAGTAATGACAAATCCTCCTTACTGGTGAAGTTGGATTAAACATTACTGTTTTAGAAATGCCACTTTTAGAAAGTGTTACAGCAATCAAATGATGGACGGAATGCTGACAATGCAAACCTTCTCCCCCAGTCAAAAGATCTGGGTTAAATCCATCCTTCTTTTGCCCACTATGCCACCCCAGTTTGGACCCAGCCATATGCAAATCAGTCTTGACCCGGTGCCTCATGGGAACAGTCCCGACAGGAGGACCTGGCTTGGCAGTTTGGTCTGGACTGTTCCCATGGGGCACAGGGCGAGGCTGAATTGCATATGGCTGGGCCCAAACTGGGGTGGCATAGTGGGCAAAAGAGCGATGCATTTAACCGAGATCTTTTGACTGGGGGAGAATGTTTACATTGTCAGCATTCCGTCCATCATTTCTTTGCTGTAACACTTTTAGAAAGTGGACATTTCTCTGTACTTACTACTTTTTGTGCCTGACAGCCTGTCTCCAGTACACATCAGGGTTGGGTGAAAGCTACACTTTGTGCATTCTTTCTAGAGAGCCACAAACACAGGGAAGTGAGGCTCATTCTCATCCTTTATACATCTACATTCTGCTAGGTCTTCCTGGGCAGGGATGAATGGGAGGGGCTGACACTTACACTTTAATGGGTGGTGTTCTGCTCAAACACCAAGCACTAATTTCCCCCTTCCACCCAGGGTTAGCCCGGCAGACAGGACTGGGTTGAAAAGGTTCCTTGTACACTTCAGAGTGTTTACTTTTGTCCTCCAGCACACGCTAATATCAAATCCAAAGAGTTCATTTGTATTTGTTGGATATTTCCACAGGTTTCTTTTTATTCTTTCAATCCTTATGTTCAGTTCTAATGAACTCTTTGCATTTGATATTAGCATGTGCTGGAAGATAAAATTATACTATATTGGTGATTCTATTAGGTTACATGTTGGGGAGTAGGGTGGGTCTCCCAACCTCATAAGCACTGCACTTCTAGTTACAGGACAACAAATAACGTGTGGAAATATCGAGAGCACCAATTCCCTTTAATTAATCAACCATTCATTCAGTAGACATACATCAGACAGTTCCTTTGAAGTCATCCCCTACATCAAAGGCACGTTTGGTTATAAGTACTGGGTCTCCGACCCCCTAAAAACAGACACTTTCTGGATCTTGAACTGAACCTCTTTCAGAAGGACTGCTGTGCTGTTTAAAGGATTCAACTGGAACCCTTTTCATGAAGGACTGCTTTTATGCTTGTTGCACTTATTGTGCTGCTGCCTGCTGCTTCCTGACTCTGCTGGAAGGAGAGCAGACTCTGTCTTCCCTCTAAGTGATCTCCAAGAGCTTGTTGGCTAGCCCCCTGTTCCTGAACTCTCAGGGCCATCAAAGAATTCTTTTATAATCAAGGAGATTCTATCAAAAAAAGTGAAAAAGTGAAATATTTTTAATTTTTAGGATACTATTTCTCTAGTGAACGTGCTAGGCTCTCTCTTAAAGGTGGAAAGACCAGAGCGCAATGTGCTTTTTAAAATACCCCTCACACACTAAAAAAATCCAATAGTGTCATGCTTCATCATAGGGGTCTTCCCGCCCCTATAACGGGACGGGGCGTGCTACGACCAAACGGATACGCGGGAGCACTTATATTGTGACAGTGACTATGTGTGAGTGCACAGGTGTCAGTGAAAGTGTAGGGACCTAAAAAAGTGATTTATAAAAAAGTTAAAAATTCCCTGGCATAGTAGAAAAAAATACTTTATTCGCTTCTCTAGCTGGGAACGTTAAGAAGGGGTTGTGAGGTAGAGCAGTAGCTTACTACCTGGTCGACATGTTTCGTAAGCAGTCCCCTACTGCTTACTCATCAGGACCAAAAAAGCGATCCCTACTAAAGTATACTCAGTTACTACAGAATATGCCTACTGTCCTATGAACAGTGCAGCAAAAATCAGCTGACTGTTTCGTGCTTCGGGGCATGAGTTGGCCCAGTGAAGCAAAAAAAGAATACAAATAGTACTCAAAAAGCGACCTATTATGGTCTCTGTGGAGAAAAGGAGAAAAAAGAGAGAAAAGCAACACATACACGTAAGTTCTACGTTGTAATCCAAAGAGAAGTACAGACAATTAGCTTTGTACCGGTATGCCTTATATATCAAAGGCAATCATATCCCTACATGTTATAAGGAGGGATATAGCTTTGGTTATAAACAGCGTCTTGTTGCTGATTACGAAAACAGGGACCTTAAACTGCTTGGTTCCACTGTCATCTCGTCTTACATGCACACAAACGCGACTCAATGCATTCTCAATAAACAAGCAATTCAAAAATGAAGGGACCTCCTTCACCTTTGGTTTCTATTAACAAAGGAAACAAGAAAACGCTAGCTGTTAATTCCGCATTTTCTTAGCCCAACAATACGTACACTTTTCAGTTAATTGCAATGCCCCATGAGTTTGCAGGCGAGGGGTGTTCTGTACTGTAAAAACAAAACCGCATCTTGGTTTTACTTATTGCGCCAAGTTCAGAATTATCGTTTTTCCCCGTTACCCATTTATTAGAGACTCGGGGTAAGAGTCTGTTACTCACATGTCCGGCATGGAAAAGACGCATTGTTCCCACCCCCGTGCTCCTCTGATGAATGCCCGGTTAGTCTGTCTCGTGTTCCTTAAGACACGGTCATTTCCGCATTGTCACTCGACAATCTAGTAACAGCTAGAATGTAACCCTCCCCAAAATGGCCACCAACTGGTGGAACACTGTGAGGAGAAAGACGGAAGTCTTTCTACTCTTTCTTGATGTTCACTCGGAGAGTGCATAACGTGAAAGACACATACACAATTCCCAGTACTGCTCTTAGATAATGGGAAAAATCATAATATTTAAATAACATAGTTTTTGTACATTTATCGACTTTTCCATCACCACGCTCATTCTTAAGTATCATTCTCTTGTTGTGTCTACGTTTTCAGCACTTAGAAGTGAGTGTCTGATGATCGCAGTGTTGGTGTGTTTTCCCACTCATTGTCATGCTCACTGTAACTCCGACAGGTGGGAGGGGGGGAGGGGAGGGGGGTGGGGGGTTGAAAAGACGCACGCGTGCCCCTCATTGTCAACTCTTTGCGCAACATGAGAATTGATACATGCACAATTAATACTACTTTTGGATACCGGAAAAAACTCCTTAGCCAGCAAACACAGATGATCTTATTTGTGCATTTAGTCGACTCTTCCAACTCAACGCTCTTTATCAAATTACATTCACTTTGTTGTATCCATGTTAAAAAGCAATTAAACAGGAGTACCTGGGGGTCGCAGTGTTGGTGTATTCCCACAGTCTCTGTCATGGTTGCTCTGACAGACACAGGGGGGTGCATGCCCCTGGATACCAACTGTTCAGTAGAGGATGTCATATCATTAACTAGACTGCAGAGAAATCACAGTATATTACGTTGGACAGTTCCTATGGGATGCCTTACAGTTGCGCCCACGGGATGTCATCGTTCAACCCAATCTTATGCGACTGAATACGGAACACCCATCTTTGTTCCTTTTCAAGAAGGGTTCTCTCGTTGCTGACAATTTCAATCACTGTCCATTTTATTTCTTCTGGTTTGTGACCTAGTTCAAGGAAGTGATTGGTCAGTTTTGTACTGGATTTCTTACATTTTATTGTACTTTTGTGTTCGCCTATCCTGATTTTCACTGCCCTGCTTGTCATCCCTACATACTCAAGTTTGCATGGACAGGTGATCAGGTAAACGACGTTCACACTATTACAGTTGCTGAAACCTCTTTGTTCCCAGTTCGTTCCGTTATTGAATGTTATTTTTTTGCTCTTCTGGGTAAGGCAACAAACCTTACACCCTCCACATGGATAATGTCCTTGGACAAAGTTTGGGTTTCTTAGTACAATATTAGTGTCAGTTTTCGGTCTAGTGTGCACCAAAACATCTCGTAAACTCTGAGCTTTTTTGTGGGCAAACATGGGTTTGGGTATCTGTAATCCTCCACTGTTCAGGATCTTCCAATGTTTATTGATTATTTTTGTAATCAGATCTGAGTTGGTGTTATATGTGGTAACACAAATTGGTCGTCTCTCTTCACTCTTTGGTATCTTTGGCTCCAATAGGCTTTCACGGCAGTTGTTCTTTGCTCTTGTGTATGCCTGATTGATGATACGATCTGGGTATCTCCGCGCTTTTAATTTCTTTTTTAATTCCTCCGATTGTTTCTTAAAATTGTCAATCTCTGTGCAATTTCTGCGCAACCGCAGAAACTGACCATACGGGAGGTTGTCCCGCAGGTGTCGAGGGTGGAAACTATTATACATGAGAAGACAATTCTTTGAGGTTCCTTTGAAGTGGGTTGTCGTCATCAGTCTTCCATTCTTCGGAAAGATGTTCAAGTCAAGGAAAACCAAGTTGCTCCTAGAGGTTGTACTTGTGAATCTCAGGAACTCGTCCTGTAGGTTCAGCCAGGTCAGGAATCGTTCTGAAGTCCTTTCATCTCCATCCCAGATGATAAGGATATCATCGATGTATCGTTTCCACACCTTGATGTTGGGTTTGAAAGGGTTATTGGAATTCAGTATCTTCGTCATCTCCAGATGGTGCACATATAATCCAGCTATGCTTGGAGCAAATGTGCTTCCCATACTGGTACCGTGTTTTTGTAAGTATATGGTGCCATTATACTCGAAGAAATTTTCCTTCAGTGCCAAAGAAACACAGTCCATCACAACATTGCGCGGTGTTTGATACTCCCAGAGTTCTTCGAAGAGCACATCCTCGATAATCTCCAGAGTCGCTTGGTGTGGCAGGCTGGTGTACAGACTCTCCACATCACAGCTAATCAATAACTGGGTATTTGGATCAAAGGGTACCTCTTCTAACAAGTTTAGAACATCTTTAGTGTCTCTCAAGTACGTGGAAGTCTTTTGGACCATTGGTCTGAGAAAGGCGTCAGCAAATTTTGAGATCGGCTCCAAAATGGACCCAATGCCCGAGACGATTGGTCGTCCCGGGGGGTTATCCATCCTTTTGTGGATTTTGGGTAGAGTATATAGATAGGGGATTCTAGGATCTTTCTGGCAAAGAAAGTCCCCTTCCTTTTTCGAGATCCAGTCATGTGCCAATGCTTCCTCTACTAAACTCCCAATTTTTGTTCTTATTCTTTCAGTGGGGTCTGTGAGAAGAATTTCATAATTTCTTGTGTCCTGTAACAGCCTCCTGCATTCATTGTCATACTGTTCAATGTTCTGTATGACAGTTGCACCTCCCTTGTCAGCTGGCTTTACTATGATCCTCTTGTCATTACTCAGATCTCGCAACGCTTTCCGTTCTTCGTTGGTGATGTTGTAAAAAACACGTTTCTCCGATGGGTTGATGTTCTCTAACTCCATCATTACTGCCTTCTCAAATGTCATAGTAAAGCCAGCTGGCAAGGGAGGTGCAACTGTCATACAGAACATTGAACAGTATGACAATGAATGCAGGAGGCTGTTACAGGACACAAGAAATTATGAAATTCTTCTCACAGACCCCACTGAAAGAATAAGAACAAAAATTGGGAGTTTAGTAGAGGAAGCATTGGCACATGACTGGATCTCGAAAAAGGAAGGGGACTTTCTTTGCCAGAAAGATCCTAGAATCCCCTATCTATATACTCTACCCAAAATCCACAAAAGGATGGATAACCCCCCGGGACGACCAATCGTCTCGGGCATTGGGTCCATTTTGGAGCCGATCTCAAAATTTGCTGACGCCTTTCTCAGACCAATGGTCCAAAAGACTTCCACGTACTTGAGAGACACTAAAGATGTTCTAAACTTGTTAGAAGAGGTACCCTTTGATCCAAATACCCAGTTATTGATTAGCTGTGATGTGGAGAGTCTGTACACCAGCCTGCCACACCAAGCGACTCTGGAGATTATCGAGGATGTGCTCTTCGAAGAACTCTGGGAGTATCAAACACCGCGCAATGTTGTGATGGACTGTGTTTCTTTGGCACTGAAGGAAAATTTCTTCGAGTATAATGGCACCATATACTTACAAAAACACGGTACCAGTATGGGAAGCACATTTGCTCCAAGCATAGCTGGATTATATGTGCACCATCTGGAGATGACGAAGATACTGAATTCCAATAACCCTTTCAAACCCAACATCAAGGTGTGGAAACGATACATCGATGATATCCTTATCATCTGGGATGGAGATGAAAGGACTTCAGAACGATTCCTGACCTGGCTGAACCTACAGGACGAGTTCCTGAGATTCACAAGTACAACCTCTAGGAGCAACTTGGTTTTCCTTGACTTGAACATCTTTCCGAAGAATGGAAGACTGATGACGACAACCCACTTCAAAGGAACCTCAAAGAATTGTCTTCTCATGTATAATAGTTTCCACCCTCGACACCTGCGGGACAACCTCCCGTATGGTCAGTTTCTGCGGTTGCGCAGAAATTGCACAGAGATTGACAATTTTAAGAAACAATCGGAGGAATTAAAAAAGAAATTAAAAGCGCGGAGATACCCAGATCGTATCATCAATCAGGCATACACAAGAGCAAAGAACAACTGCCGTGAAAGCCTATTGGAGCCAAAGATACCAAAGAGTGAAGAGAGACGACCAATTTGTGTTACCACATATAACACCAACTCAGATCTGATTACAAAAATAATCAATAAACATTGGAAGATCCTGAACAGTGGAGGATTACAGATACCCAAACCCATGTTTGCCCACAAAAAAGCTCAGAGTTTACGAGATGTTTTGGTGCACACTAGACCGAAAACTGACACTAATATTGTACTAAGAAACCCAAACTTTGTCCAAGGACATTATCCATGTGGAGGGTGTAAGGTTTGTTGCCTTACCCAGAAGAGCAAAAAAATAACATTCAATAACGGAACGAACTGGGAACAAAGAGGTTTCAGCAACTGTAATAGTGTGAACGTCGTTTACCTGATCACCTGTCCATGCAAACTTGAGTATGTAGGGATGACAAGCAGGGCAGTGAAAATCAGGATAGGCGAACACAAAAGTACAATAAAATGTAAGAAATCCAGTACAAAACTGACCAATCACTTCCTTGAACTAGGTCACAAACCAGAAGAAATAAAATGGACAGTGATTGAAATTGTCAGCAACGAGAGAACCCTTCTTGAAAAGGAACAAAGATGGGTGTTCCGTATTCAGTCGCATAAGATTGGGTTGAACGATGACATCCCGTGGGCGCAACTGTAAGGCATCTCATAGGAACTGTCCAACGTAATATACTGTGATTTCTCTGCAGTCTAGTTAATGATATGACATCCTCTACTGAACAGTTGGTATCCAGGGGCATGCACCCCCCTGTGTCTGTCAGAGCAACCATGACAGAGACTGTGGGAATACACCAACACTGCGACCCCCAGGTACTCCTGTTTAATTGCTTTTTAACATGGATACAACAAAGTGAATGTAATTTGATAAAGAGCGTTGAGTTGGAAGAGTCGACTAAATGCACAAATAAGATCATCTGTGTTTGCTGGCTAAGGAGTTTTTTCCGGTATCCAAAAGTAGTATTAATTGTGCATGTATCAATTCTCATGTTGCGCAAAGAGTTGACAATGAGGGGCACGCGTGCGTCTTTTCAACCCCCCACCCCCCTCCCCTCCCCCCCTCCCACCTGTCGGAGTTACAGTGAGCATGACAATGAGTGGGAAAACACACCAACACTGCGATCATCAGACACTCACTTCTAAGTGCTGAAAACGTAGACACAACAAGAGAATGATACTTAAGAATGAGCGTGGTGATGGAAAAGTCGATAAATGTACAAAAACTATGTTATTTAAATATTATGATTTTTCCCATTATCTAAGAGCAGTACTGGGAATTGTGTATGTGTCTTTCACGTTATGCACTCTCCGAGTGAACATCAAGAAAGAGTAGAAAGACTTCCGTCTTTCTCCTCACAGTGTTCCACCAGTTGGTGGCCATTTTGGGGAGGGTTACATTCTAGCTGTTACTAGATTGTCGAGTGACAATGCGGAAATGACCGTGTCTTAAGGAACACGAGACAGACTAACCGGGCATTCATCAGAGGAGCACGGGGGTGGGAACAATGCGTCTTTTCCATGCCGGACATGTGAGTAACAGACTCTTACCCCGAGTCTCTAATAAATGGGTAACGGGGAAAAACGATAATTCTGAACTTGGCGCAATAAGTAAAACCAAGATGCGGTTTTGTTTTTACAGTACCGCGGAAGAACACCCCTCGCCTGCAAACTCATGGGGCATTGCAATTAACTGAAAAGTGTACGTATTGTTGGGCTAAGAAAATGCGGAATTAACAGCTAGCGTTTTCTTGTTTCCTTTGTTAATAGAAACCAAAGGTGAAGGAGGTCCCTTCATTTTTGAATTGCTTGTTTATTGAGAATGCATTGAGTCGCGTTTGTGTGCATGTAAGACGAGATGACAGTGGAACCAAGCAGTTTAAGGTCCCTGTTTTCGTAATCAGCAACAAGACGCTGTTTATAACCAAAGCTATATCCCTCCTTATAACATGTAGGGATATGATTGCCTTTGATATATAAGGCATACCGGTACAAAGCTAATTGTCTGTACTTCTCTTTGGATTACAACGTAGAACTTACGTGTATGTGTTGCTTTTCTCTCTTTTTTCTCCTTTTCTCCACAGAGACCATAATAGGTCGCTTTTTGAGTACTATTTGTATTCTTTTTTTGCTTCACTGGGCCAACTCATGCCCCGAAGCACGAAACAGTCAGCTGATTTTTGCTGCACTGTTCATAGGACAGTAGGCATATTCTGTAGTAACTGAGTATACTTTAGTAGGGATCGCTTTTTTGGTCCTGATGAGTAAGCAGTAGGGGACTGCTTACGAAACATGTCGACCAGGTAGTAAGCTACTGCTCTACCTCACAACCCCTTCTTAACGTTCCCAGCTAGAGAAGCGAATAAAGTATTTTTTTCTACTATGCCAGGGAATTTTTAACTTTTTTATAAATCACTTTTTTAGGTCCCTACACTTTCACTGACACCTGTGCACTCACACATAGTCACTGTCACAATATAAGTGCTCCCGCGTATCCGTTTGGTCGTAGCACGCCCCGTCCCGTTATAGGGGCGGGAAGACCCCTATGATGAAGCATGACACTATTGGATTTTTTTAGTGTGTGAGGGGTATTTTAAAAAGCACATTGCGCTCTGGTCTTTCCACCTTTAAGAGAGAGCCTAGCACGTTCACTAGAGAAATAGTATCCTAAAAATTAAAAATATTTCACTTTTTCACTTTTTTTGATAGAATCTCCTTGATTATAAAAGTTTCGTTTGGAGGGTGATTCTATCAGTACCTCTACGCTCCTCTTTTGTTTTGGAATTACTGGCAGCGCACAGCTGCGGAGGCTTGACTCAAATACCAACACTACCCTCGCTAGCGCACGGAAGTGATTCTGCATTCCAAGACAGGCTCTTGATCGATCAAGGGACCCCCCCATTCGACCAATACTACTCTCTTTGCTGCCAGCCAATGGCGGACTTAGGCCTAACCTTCACGGAAGAAGAAATCTCCAATCTAATGTCCTCCCTGGGAAGTTTTGAGGGACTAAATACAGCAGCCCCAACCTCTAAGAATAATGACTGGGATGAACTTGAGGAACTGAGAAGGACCCAGATAAAAACAGCACTTCACGGTCTACTGATGTCGGAATATCTTAAGGTGAACACTGCACCGTCAGGGCTCGTAGTCCGCAACGAACCCTTTATTTTTTTGCAGGATAAAACTTTCAAAATCGACTGGTCCAAAATCTCCTGGCGATGTACCAGGGATTGGATTGTCCTCATAATAAAAACTGCAAGTAGGTTGGCGAACGAACTGAAAATAGAAATACAAACTATAGAAATACGTATTAAAAGCTATGAATCACCAGCAGACATCAAGAAATATCTTGATGCAATGAATAAATCATTGAATGAGTTCGAAACCACCCTTAAAAACAGCAAATATGAGAAACTGAACAAAGATAACAACCGTTGGACCAAAGAAAGAGCCTATCCCTATATAAAGGATGATTACAAGTCAACGAATGGGAATGCCACAGATGACGAGACATCTGACTCGGGATCCAACAGCTCTAATTCCAGTCGGAATAGAAGTCCAGGGTATCGAGGGAACAGGAGAAATTTCCGGAGGCCCAACTTTCGAGGAACGAGAGGTTGGCAGAATTTCACCCCTCCTATGATGTACCCAGGACAACAACAGTATGGACCACCCCCCTTTCAACATCCACAAGGACCTTTTCCTACTTGGGGATACCAACCACAAGATTACAGCTATTACGATCCTTCGGCTCCTTTTTTAGGGTCGCGCCAGGGACGGGCGAAGGGGAGGAACCGGAGAGGGACCACGGTACACTGGAACCCAGAAGAAGAACAAACACCCCGAGTAGCAACAAGGAGCATGACAGGTGCGACAAGGAACCAGAAATGAGTTTGGTAGTAAATCTCTCCAACATCGATCTAACAGAACAACAAAAGGGAGTCCTGGAAAAGGGATTGGGGTATGTACCCACAGCAAACATGGATAAATTCCATCTCTGCAAAGAGGTACAGGAATTTATACGACGTCTGAAATTACAGATCTATTTTAAAGACAAAGACGACGAAACAAAATGTGGAGATACCGACTTGAGACCGAAATCCAGGTTCACCCCCATGGACCATCTTCTCCCGATCGAACTGTTGACATTTGAGAAGGCAGTAATGATGGAGTTAGAGAACATCAACCCATCGGAGAAACGTGTTTTTTACAACATCACCAACGAAGAACGGAAAGCGTTGCGAGATCTGAGTAATGACAAGAGGATCATAGTAAAGCCAGCTGACAAGGGAGGTGCAACTGTCATACAGAACATTGAACAGTATGACAATGAATGCAGGAGGCTGTTACAGGACACAAGAAATTATGAAATTCTTCTCACAGACCCCACTGAAAGAATAAGAACAAAAATTGGGAGTTTAGTAGAGGAAGCATTGGCACATGACTGGATCTCGAAAAAGGAAGGGGACTTTCTTTGCCAGAAAGATCCTAGAATCCCCTATCTATATACTCTACCCAAAATCCACAAAAGGATGGATAACCCCCCGGGACGACCAATCGTCTCGGGCATTGGGTCCATTTTGGAGCCGATCTCAAAATTTGCTGACGCCTTTCTCAGACCAATGGTCCAAAAGACTTCCACGTACTTGAGAGACACTAAAGATGTTCTAAACTTGTTAGAAGAGGTACCCTTTGATCCAAATACCCAGTTATTGATTAGCTGTGATGTGGAGAGTCTGTACACCAGCCTGCCACACCAAGCGACTCTGGAGATTATCGAGGATGTGCTCTTCGAAGAACTCTGGGAGTATCAAACACCGCGCAATGTTGTGATGGACTGTGTTTCTTTGGCACTGAAGGAAAATTTCTTCGAGTATAATGGCACCATATACTTACAAAAACACGGTACCAGTATGGGAAGCACATTTGCTCCAAGCATAGCTGGATTATATGTGCACCATCTGGAGATGACGAAGATACTGAATTCCAATAACCCTTTCAAACCCAACATCAAGGTGTGGAAACGATACATCGATGATATCCTTATCATCTGGGATGGAGATGAAAGGACTTCAGAACGATTCCTGACCTGGCTGAACCTACAGGACGAGTTCCTGAGATTCACAAGTACAACCTCTAGGAGCAACTTGGTTTTCCTTGACTTGAACATCTTTCCGAAGAATGGAAGACTGATGACGACAACCCACTTCAAAGGAACCTCAAAGAATTGTCTTCTCATGTATAATAGTTTCCACCCTCGACACCTGCGGGACAACCTCCCGTATGGTCAGTTTCTGCGGTTGCGCAGAAATTGCACAGAGATTGACAATTTTAAGAAACAATCGGAGGAATTAAAAAAGAAATTAAAAGCGCGGAGATACCCAGATCGTATCATCAATCAGGCATACACAAGAGCAAAGAACAACTGCCGTGAAAGCCTATTGGAGCCAAAGATACCAAAGAGTGAAGAGAGACGACCAATTTGTGTTACCACATATAACACCAACTCAGATCTGATTACAAAAATAATCAATAAACATTGGAAGATCCTGAACAGTGGAGGATTACAGATACCCAAACCCATGTTTGCCCACAAAAAAGCTCAGAGTTTACGAGATGTTTTGGTGCACACTAGACCGAAAACTGACACTAATATTGTACTAAGAAACCCAAACTTTGTCCAAGGACATTATCCATGTGGAGGGTGTAAGGTTTGTTGCCTTACCCAGAAGAGCAAAAAAATAACATTCAATAACGGAACGAACTGGGAACAAAGAGGTTTCAGCAACTGTAATAGTGTGAACGTCGTTTACCTGATCACCTGTCCATGCAAACTTGAGTATGTAGGGATGACAAGCAGGGCAGTGAAAATCAGGATAGGCGAACACAAAAGTACAATAAAATGTAAGAAATCCAGTACAAAACTGACCAATCACTTCCTTGAACTAGGTCACAAACCAGAAGAAATAAAATGGACAGTGATTGAAATTGTCAGCAACGAGAGAACCCTTCTTGAAAAGGAACAAAGATGGGTGTTCCGTATTCAGTCGCATAAGATTGGGTTGAACGATGACATCCCGTGGGCGCAACTGTAAGGCATCTCATAGGAACTGTCCAACGTAATATACTGTGATTTCTCTGCAGTCTAGTTAATGATATGACATCCTCTACTGAACAGTTGGTATCCAGGGGCATGCACCCCCCTGTGTCTGTCAGAGCAACCATGACAGAGACTGTGGGAATACACCAACACTGCGACCCCCAGGTACTCCTGTTTAATTGCTTTTTAACATGGATACAACAAAGTGAATGTAATTTGATAAAGAGCGTTGAGTTGGAAGAGTCGACTAAATGCACAAATAAGATCATCTGTGTTTGCTGGCTAAGGAGTTTTTTCCGGTATCCAAAAGTAGTATTAATTGTGCATGTATCAATTCTCATGTTGCGCAAAGAGTTGACAATGAGGGGCACGCGTGCGTCTTTTCAACCCCCCACCCCCCTCCCCTCCCCCCCTCCCACCTGTCGGAGTTACAGTGAGCATGACAATGAGTGGGAAAACACACCAACACTGCGATCATCAGACACTCACTTCTAAGTGCTGAAAACGTAGACACAACAAGAGAATGATACTTAAGAATGAGCGTGGTGATGGAAAAGTCGATAAATGTACAAAAACTATGTTATTTAAATATTATGATTTTTCCCATTATCTAAGAGCAGTACTGGGAATTGTGTATGTGTCTTTCACGTTATGCACTCTCCGAGTGAACATCAAGAAAGAGTAGAAAGACTTCCGTCTTTCTCCTCACAGTGTTCCACCAGTTGGTGGCCATTTTGGGGAGGGTTACATTCTAGCTGTTACTAGATTGTCGAGTGACAATGCGGAAATGACCGTGTCTTAAGGAACACGAGACAGACTAACCGGGCATTCATCAGAGGAGCACGGGGGTGGGAACAATGCGTCTTTTCCATGCCGGACATGTGAGTAACAGACTCTTACCCCGAGTCTCTAATAAATGGGTAATGGGGAAAAACGATAATTCTGAACTTGGCGCAATAAGTAAAACCAAGATGCGGTTTTGTTTTTACAGTACCGCGGAAGAACACCCCTCGCCTGCAAACTCATGGGGCATTGCAATTAACTGAAAAGTGTACGTATTGTTGGGCTAAGAAAATGCGGAATTAACAGCTAGCGTTTTCTTGTTTCCTTTGTTAATAGAAACCAAAGGTGAAGGAGGTCCCTTCATTTTTGAATTGCTTGTTTATTGAGAATGCATTGAGTCGCGTTTGTGTGCATGTAAGACGAGATGACAGTGGAACCAAGCAGTTTAAGGTCCCTGTTTTCGTAATCAGCAACAAGACGCTGTTTATAACCAAAGCTATATCCCTCCTTATAACATGTAGGGATATGATTGCCTTTGATATATAAGGCATACCGGTACAAAGCTAATTGTCTGTACTTCTCTTTGGATTACAACGTAGAACTTACGTGTATGTGTTGCTTTTCTCTCTTTTTTCTCCTTTTCTCCACAGAGACCATAATAGGTCGCTTTTTGAGTACTATTTGTATTCTTTTTTTGCTTCACTGGGCCAACTCATGCCCCGAAGCACGAAACAGTCAGCTGATTTTTGCTGCACTGTTCATAGGACAGTAGGCATATTCTGTAGTAACTGAGTATACTTTAGTAGGGATCGCTTTTTTGGTCCTGATGAGTAAGCAGTAGGGGACTGCTTACGAAACATGTCGACCAGGTAGTAAGCTACTGCTCTACCTCACAACCCCTTCTTAACGTTCCCAGCTAGAGAAGCGAATAAAGTATTTTTTTCTACTATGCCAGGGAATTTTTAACTTTTTTATAAATCACTTTTTTAGGTCCCTACACTTTCACTGACACCTGTGCACTCACACATAGTCACTGTCACAATATAAGTGCTCCCGCGTATCCGTTTGGTCGTAGCACGCCCCGTCCCGTTATAGGGGCGGGAAGACCCCTATGATGAAGCATGACACTATTGGATTTTTTTAGTGTGTGAGGGGTATTTTAAAAAGCACATTGCGCTCTGGTCTTTCCACCTTTAAGAGAGAGCCTAGCACGTTCACTAGAGAAATAGTATCCTAAAAATTAAAAATATTTCACTTTTTCACTTTTTTTGATAGAATCTCCTTGATTATAAAAGTTTCGTTTGGAGGGTGATTCTATCAGTACCTCTACGCTCCTCTTTTGTTTTGCCATCAAAGAATTCCCCATTGCAGTGGGACTCTGCTGTCTGGGTGTCAAGCAGTCGTTATTCTAGCGCTCGCACTGCTTGGGGAAAGATCGAGCACTTCTCGCTTCACCCGGGAGCAGCGCATGCCTTATCATCAGCGTGTTGGGTGAAATCCTGAGCACTTTTGGTTTCCTCAAGTGTTCGAGCTCAGCAAGCTCTCTGTGGTGCCGATCGATGCTGCTGCACCGTAGGAAGTCCCCTTCCAGCGCAGCTTCAGGTTGCCTTGCCAAGGTGGTGGTCACTGACGACATCAGCTGTTCGCCACAATGACAGAGGGTGGGGCTTGACCACTGCGTCTGTGTACCAAGTATCGGACTGCCAAACCTGCCCAGACTCCTCTAGGTCAGCCAGGTGTGGCCCTTCAATTCACCATCTCCCGATACCTCTGCTTTAGAAGGGTACTGTGATTAGTGCAAGGTCCTTAAAGCTGACCTGCACGCTCTTGGGTGGCTGAACTTCCTGATCCTTTCAATGAGTGCCAGTTGGGCACTAGATTACATAGGCACTCTTTCCAAAGCCCATCAATTCACTGCTTGGATCTGGAACGTTTCAACTACAAATCTGCAAGTGCTCTAGCATTCTGTTTATTATTATGCCTTTGATGTTATAACTTGAAAAGTATATATTGGATTCTAGTTGTTTAGGCCTTAATATGTCTATAATATACTAATCTATTTTTATAAACCAGTGTGGTGTTTTAATTGTGTGTGTGTCTGTGTGTGTGTTAGTTACAAATACTTTACACATTGCCTCTTTTGATGACCCTGCCTGCTCTGTGCCAAGCTACCTGAGGGTGAGCACAGGTTATCTTAGTTGTGTGTCTAGCTGACCCTGACTAGCTAACAGCAGCCATAAGTCATGCTCTTTCAATGTTATTTTTTTACAGCCGGCCACATCCAAAAATGTCCTCAAGGACTTCATACACAACTACCATCAACAAGCTCTGCATACACAAGACAACGCAGTCAGTAGCCTTGCAATACGGGTGAGTGCCTTTTCATCTACGCACACTTGTGAGGAAAGAGCTAGAGAGACTACAGGAGATGGACATGATTGAAAGAGTGTCTAGCCCCATTCCTTACGTGCCTCCGATGATGATAACAACAAAGCTCAAGCAACCAGAAGCCTTGCAGCTCTGCACAGATGTTATGGTCTTCAAAGCTAGATCTTATCACCAGTTATGTTTTCAAAGCTTGATCTTATCACCAGCTACTCTTAGACCCAGCAAGAAAATACATAATTACATTTTCAATGCATTTGAGGCTCAGCTGATACAATAGGCTGAATTTCAGCAGTGGAGTGGTGTGGCTCACTGGTTAGAGGCGGCAGACCCGGGAGCAGAAGTCGGCCCGGACCAGGGTTCAATTCCCGACGCGGCAGGGTCATGGGCCACGGTCAGCGGACTCGACAATTCTCGCCTCGGTGCCTACTCTAACCTGGGGGCCCACTCGGCAACTCTGGGCATTAGCTTGCCTAATCTCCACAACGGCCCCACCAACGCCGGGGATGCCTGGCTCCACCTTGGGGATTCCCTATAGGGACCATCCCACAGGGAAAAGCCAGGACGGGTTCCCCAGCGGTATACAGCGCCGGGACGCCCCTTTGCTGGGGCAGCTGTGCGCTTTACAAGTATACGACATTTAACATTTAACATTTAAACTGCAGATCATGCATTCCAAAACACAGTAAATCAGAGAGCATATGGACTGTAGGGTTACCTCCTCATAAGCAATGATATTCTGATATACTCAAACACAGTCAAAGAGCATCAACACCATCTCAGAGGAAACCTGAAAAGAATCTCAGGCCACTGCCTACACAAGGACAAGTGTAAGGTCTTCGAGACCCAAACTGAGGGCCTGATTTAGATCTTGGTGAATGGGTTACTCCGTCACAATGGTGACGGATATCCCATCCACCAAAATATACATCCCATAGGATATAATGAATTTCATATTTTGACGGATGGGATATCCTTCACCGCTGTGACTGACTAACCTGTCTGGCAAGATCTAAATCAGGCCCTGAGTGTTTTAGGGTACATCTGCTCCAATGAGGACATGAAGGTAAATCCACAAAAGTTTGATGACATATGGAATGCCCCCACCTCAGCAACGTAGGTGTGGAGTTTCCTGTGCATAGCTAATTCCAGTGGATGAATCATAACTAATTTAGCAACATTAACTGTGTAACTGCAAGCACTTACGAGAGCAAAAGTTCAATGGGAATGGGGGCCAATGCATGAAGAGACATTCCGCTGGGTAATAGGGGCACTTTTCCACAATACCATGATGATGTATTTCAATCCCCAAAAAAACAGAGTTGGTTGAAAATGTGAGCCCTGAAGGGCTATGAGCTGTCCGAGTACAGGACGAAGGAACCGGGCACCTGTTGCATTGTGAGTCTGGAGCTCACAGACATTAAAGCCCATTTTGCCTAGATACAGTTGGGAGTGCTTGTGATCAAATGGGAGGTTTGCCCATTTCCATTAATACCTTATATGGGAGAGAGTTCAAAGTGATAATTGACCACAAACCTCTGGTCAATCTATCAGCTGGGACATCCCAACACCCACCTTCCCAAATCGAACAGTGGGTGGTGCAACTGCAGCAGTATTGATCCACAGTCATCTAACAGCCAGGAGCACACAACCCAGCTGATTACCTGTTGAGGCATGCAAATAAAGAGGCAGCAGCAGTCCTTCATCAGGCTGAGGAAACTGTAAAGGATGTCCAGGTAATCTCCCAGGCAGGATTCCTCAATGCTACGGTGTTGGGAGAATAAAGCAAGGAGTTGCTCCAAAATAAGTGCCTCCAAAAAGTAATGCAAGCAAGTAAGCCTGCAAAATTCCACCACCATAGCCACAGGCCAATGGCAACGTAGAATGCTGCTGCGGATTGGGATGGAACAAGGTGGCAATCCAGAATGGACACTCCACAACTTTCTGAAAATATACAGAAACACCCACTACCACAATACACACCTCTTTTCAGTCGCCATGCTGATGTTCAGAAGACCATTAAGAAGCATTATCCCCACAACCCACAGTGGTAGCCTACATGGCTAGATGTCACCACCAAAGAACAATGGTGGGGGAAGAACAACACAGAGAGCAGCCAAAGTAACAAAGCAACTTTGACACCTTTGCATGAAGGTCCTCATGAGACACTGACACCCAGATGGAAATTGCAGATACTCTATGACAGGGTTCTGAGAACCCGGCAGGTCCAGAAATTGACCAAGAGTCTGACAGAGCATGGGACTGGGCCAAAAACACTCACAACCTATGTGGCATGGTCCCTGGATCCCCAAGAGCGAGTATTGTCTATGTGAGCACCTGCAAAGTCACCAGCATCCTTGAGGGAGAGAGAACAAACTCAGCAGTGGGGCGAAATTTACCATCTCAGATCCATCCAGGCTCCCAGCCTTAGACTGAGTGACTGTGTGTGTGTACTCTTTAAAAACTAGTAGTAGTAACAAAAGAGTTAACGTGTGATCCATGAGTTCACTCGTCATCCAATGTGAGGGAAGTAGTGAGCTACCTCACTATGGCGGCGAAGTGAGGTCTGGCATTACGCACATCCTGGCGCAGCGAAGGGGTTACATAAAGGGAAGTCGGACAACTCGTGGCCCACTACAGATAGTACTGATGGTGTGCGTGGCTCGTCATCCCAGCGTTGTGTGTGACGCGAGGCCTAAACCACCCACCCCATTACCCACAGGAAGTGATGTTTCATGGTAAACTCTGAGTCAATGGACCTGCAAGGTCTCATTGAGTGGAACTTCAGCACACATTTTACAATTTACATTGAACTATCAACAAATACTCCCCGTATTAATCGTCAGACAGTCCGGAAGCTTTGGTACATTCCTTAAAGCTGTTTAGCTGAGGACATTCACTTCCTTTGGCAGAAGACTCGCGTTAGTACTGCATTCTGTGACAGTAAATTGTAGACGTCATATATTTATTCCGCAGGTTTTAGTACCTTCAGTGGTGCGCAGAAGACGCCAAACTAAAGAACTGACGAAACTACAAAACGCACACTATTACTGGTAAAATAAAGTTAAAATGAGTCAGAACTGGCAGTTTATTCTGTGATCACTTTAAGAACGTCACTAAACTTTGAACAAAAACAAGCTTTCCCCAGACAAGTCTGACGCAGCAGAGAGGCCTGTGAAAACACTGTTACCGCCATTCAAAAGATTTAACTGGAAATACTGTCATGCTGCACACATGCAGGCGTACACCGAGGTAAATATGCCACTCAAAATGGACCCGCTCAGGACTTTGTCTCCATCTTTCTGGTAATGCAGCACAAACAGAATGAACAATAATATTGCCTCAGAAAGGATCAACCTTAAGGTTACCAGTGTAATACCCGAACACAGCAATCAACAACTGAAAGGTCATTAGATAACGTACAAGCACCCTCTCATCACCTATATATATATATATTCACTGAAAAAACCATAGGTTATAGACCATATATAGTTAGGAATTAGCATTTACAAAACCTTGAAAATTCACTGAAAAAACCATAGGTTATAGACCATATATAGTTAGGAATTAGCATTTAAAAAACCTTATTTTACTCACACAAAACCATTGAAATTCCATATATAGTTAGTTGCACTAACTATATATTGCGCACCCGCAATCCACTGCTGATGATGTCACATATTACATCATTCATGACATGGTTAGTGACATCACTGATGACATCACTGATGACATCTCAAATGACATCACTGATGACATCACTGATGACATCTCATTTGACATCAATGACCACATCACTGATGATATCATTCATGTGACAATACAATGCATCTCCTCACATTTTAATATAACCTCTGTTTCACCCAGTGTTAAAAACAGAGTATAATTTTTGAAACCATTGACACACCAATACTAGTTACTACATACGTACTCACTGATTCCTACGTCTACACACACATTCACTCATTCACCCATACAATCATTCATACATACAATCACTCATGTTTACAACACAATCATATGCACTCATACACCTATACAGACACTCACACTCTGCCACTCATCCATGGAGTTACTCACACACCTAGTCAGTCCTGTAAAGAATCAATCACACTTCC
This sequence comes from Lissotriton helveticus, assembly GCF_964261635.1. Classification (NCBI taxonomy): domain Eukaryota; kingdom Metazoa; phylum Chordata; class Amphibia; order Caudata; family Salamandridae; genus Lissotriton; species Lissotriton helveticus. Next base: position 1,910,073,381 of record NC_136061.1, on the reverse strand, counting down.
ATTTTCTACTCTATACAGTTAAACATAGAGCACCTTACGTTTTCAACCATATACTAACACATACTTACTCTCTTATACAATCATTGATACAAGTACACATTGATCTGTACAGAGTCACACACCTCCCATCCAGCCACACACACACTCAGTCTCCCATGCAAATACTTGGGCAATCAATCAATAACCCATATAGTTACTCATATAGCTACTGATCAACACATGCAGCAGTTTACAGAACAACAGACATAATGATGCACAAATTAAGACAGTTTAGTCACTAACCCATGCACTCAGTGAGACACATTTAATCACTCACTCATACATTCAGTCATGCACCTACTAAATCCTTCGTCCAGACACTTATACATCCACTCATTCTTCAATATGTAAGACATATTTTAACTTTACAGAAACATAGTCACTGGATGTTGTCATCAGTGATGTCATCAGTGATGTCATTTGAGATGTCATCAGTGATGTCATCAGTGATGTCACTAACCATGTCATGAATGATGTAATATGTGACATCATCAGCAGTGGATTGCGGGTGCGCAATATATAGTTAGTGCAACTAACTATATATGGAATTTCAATGGTTTTGTGTGAGTAAAATAAGGTTTTTTAAATGCTAATTCCTAACTATATATGGTCTATAACCTATGGTTTTTTCAGTGAATTTTCAAGGTTTTGTAAATGCTAATTCCTAACTATATATGGTCTATAACCTATGGTTTTTTCAGTGAATTTCAATGGTTTTTTAATAGCAAATATCATAAGCTGTCGAATGTCAAGTACGTGGTAAGAATTTTTTTTTTCGTGTTTATGCACATGTCCACGTGGGGATGTGGCGGACCGGAATGTCAAGCGCGGAGGCCGTATATAGTGGGCAATGGTATTTTATTGAATACACAGCCGGGCACAAATAGGGTTCTGATTTGTTATAAATGTTCCACAAAAACAAAGTCCAGCTCCTCGGGTGGACGAAGGGTCGGGGTTCGGTATCCAGCGGCTCTCCTGGGTTCCGGTCTCTGGGATGTCCTCGGAGGTACCGGGAGGGAAAAGAAACAAAGAAAGGAGCCGTTAGTCCTGCCGGACTTTCTCGATTTAACCCTGTTACCAACACCAGGGATTGTGAGGGGTATGAAGGCGAAAGTGAGGAGGGGACGGTAGGGTCGGGGTTGGAAGCAAAGGCAAGCAGGGTAACGAGAAACGGTAAAGGAGTAGTGCGGTAGGGCGTGCAGGGTCGGGGTATAATTACAGAGTGGATGAGTGCTTCACAATATATACACAGTGCTACGGGTGGCGTAGTGGGCCTAAAAGGAGGGAAGAATAACTATACAAGGGCGATATGTACACTGCACCTAACGTGCCACAAGGGGTTTCCGAGTCACTCACCCGGCCCGCCGCAACTCTCCGTGTTGAGTTGCGGCCGCTCCCCAGCAACCTCCGTTGGACTCCACCAATCCTCGGACCAGTCTTCTTCGTCTTCGGTCGCCGTCTCCTTCGCCTCTCCGGTCGGGGTCTCCTGCCACAAGCTTGTTCCGACGCTGGACTGCTTCCTGGTTCCGGCTTTTCCAGTGTCCGGATGTCGTGAGGGGGAGGTCCTTCCGGGGTCGGGAGGTAGCGCTTCCGGGTGTCCGTCGTTCCGGATTGGGTCCTGGAACAGAGGACAGAGGGTTGGACGTTTGGTGGGGCGTGTCGTTACTATGGACGCTCGGGTCGGGACCTCTGTTGTACGCGATGGACCGTACTGACGTGGACCATGGCGGGTAGGAGCGGGTGCCGCATCACAGCACACTGATCTGCTTTGATTGCTGCCCCCCACCCCTCATTTCTATTAGGAGTACTCTCTCTTTGCAGATAGTGAAGGGTAGTTAACGCAGCCCTTTCCCCCTTTGTAATCCGTCGTGCCTGCTTCTCTCTCCATTTGATTGATTGTTCTCTTTGGTTCATTCTCTATTTACAAACAAGCACAGAGTCGCAATACTCTGTTTAGTCTTTGCAGATAGCGAAAAATCGTGTAAAAAAACAAAAGGAATCGAGCAAAATCAGTAGGCCACTAATGGGATCTCTTTTGACCTCGCTAAAATAGAAACATTAGGAACAACCTGTTGAAAATAGCAATGCGTATGTATATAAGCGGCGTTCATTTGTGTTCACAGTACCCCTTGTTGATTGTTTCAATCGAGCATTGAATTGTTCGAAGTTAATTCTCTTAACGATCTTCTCTACCTGCAAACGAGGAAGAATAGGAATATTCTATCTCCCTTTGCAGATAGTGAAGGGTAGGTAACGCAAGCCTTTAACACGTCGTACCTATTTCATTCCTCATTGATTGATTGATTGTCCGAACATTGACTGTTTGGGAATTAGTTCTTTTTGGAGGTATTCCCTGTTTGCAAATAAACGTAGGAAAATCTTTGCAAGTAGTGAAAGGGTACGTAATGCGGACCGTTCTCCCCCGTTGTAATCTGTCATGCCTATCTACTCCCCACTGATTGATGCACCTTTTTCACCCGGACCATTTACTAGAGATACGTCATCTGGCCCGACCAGAGAGCACCCCTAGTGAAAAGGACATATGCAATAATAACGAAGTGATCACTGTATCCTGTTAACAGAAACTTTACCATGAAACAACCTGGAAAGAAAAAAATAGGAAAACGAAAATCAGTAGGCCACTGATGAACATGAACTTTTATTAAACAACGAACAAAGAAACGATAACATAACGTAATGATAAAACCTATTAATGTCCTAGAAACAAGAAAACGTTAAAATATGCCAGTGGTGAGAGACCAGAAAAACAGTAAGAGAAACCAAATCACCCCTCGCTGTCCCACCGCCTGCCACGCCAAAAAAATCGATAGACTAGGGAAAATGCAAGTCAGTAGAACATCCACCCCCACTCTGGAAACTTCCAAGGTGGGACAGGGTTCCGGCTACGCCCAGCCGGGAGCAGCCCATATAAGGCAGGTCCTGCTGCCACGCCTCGGCCAGGAGATCCTAACGTAGGGTGTAGCCGGAGGAGAGGCCGAGACCAGCGGGACCCGGCCAGGGGATTGCCTTTACAACGCTGAACAGTTGCAGGGGGGGGAATGTCTCCTCGACCCTCCCCTCTCTCTCCCAGTCCGGCCGCGGTGGCCCTTGAGAGTTGCAGGTAGTCCCGCCACATGCTCTTCCGGTCCGACCACCAACGGTCGGGGGGCCGAGGCCGACGGGATCCGGCTGCAGCCGATAAACCAAGAAACCCGTTCATGGGGCCAGAGCCAGGGGCGTCCGGCCGACATCCACCGGAAGCCCGGCCCGAAGACGGACGGGACACTTCTTTCTTTTATAATGGCTGCGACAACACTGGAGGGGGATGTCTTGCACATGCCTCCGACCCCCCCCTCGTCCTCATCGCCTGGTCCGGCCATAACAAATCTCAAGCGAGACGCCGTGGGGTGCACTGGGAGGGAGAGACGGTGCGAACAGGCCTCTCCCGCCTCCCCAGGTGGAGGCTTCCCAGCTGCACCCTCAGCGCTCCAGGCGGTGGCATCCTAACAACTACAGTGCTGCACAGTTTCGGAACGACCTAGATAACGGTTCTTCCACTGTGGCCATGCTGCAACGTCTCGCCCGGCAGGGTGGAGCCCGTCCGCTCATGTGACCCCGCGATCGCCGGTAGCTGCCGAACTCTCAAAATGGCGGTCGACCTGGCAAGAGCGGGCCCAACATAAAGAAATGGCCCGGTCACTGGTTGACTCCACCACCGTTGTCCTCCACGACCTTGAAGATTCTAGAGGAGCCGCGGGAGTCTCCGACCCCCGATGGGGAATGACTGCCATGATCGCCCGTGGAGTGACGAAACTGTATCCGCGGGACGTCGGCGCTCCCATGCTGGCGCCAGCCTCACTTTGAATTACTACAATCCTGCAGACCTCACTTCCGGTGAAAGCACAGTGTGACCCGGTAGGAAAAATTATTGCACCCCCTCCCCTTTTTGACTGATAGTTCAAACCACCGATCCTTTCCTTTGCCCTTTTAACGGAACTTTGGACTGCCTCCCCCTCTTTTACATTTTCTAGAGAAAACAAAACATTAACCACTACATTAGCATAGCAGTTGACACCAGAACTGTTTTCAAATTGAAAACCAACAACATCTTCAACAGAATCCTTTTTGTTTCTGCTGTGACCCTGCTACAGCACAGGCATTGTCCCCAGCAGTAATTCTGCAATGCCGGTAAGAATAGCTGTGGTGCCTACTGGACTCACTCACCCCCGCGGCGCCCCACGCCGTTTTTTGCTGGGCGGCAACTTACTAGACATCACTTTCGTGCCATCTAGATTTCAGCGCGTTCTGCTGCCTTGGAACTATTCGCACAACAGACCGCTACTGACAAGAATATTTCATTATTGGTGCTGTCAATTTCAATAAATCTATTGGATAATTAAAAAGAAATTGCCACGGTCTCTTCGTTGTTTAAATGTTTTTACTGTTTTTGTTTTGTTGTATATATTTATATGTTATTAAAGTTTTATATTCCTACTACTTTGTTGGAGTGCTATATATTTTTAATGTGACACATAATTGTAAAAACTTTGATGTACAAAGAGTCATTCCTGGAATCTTCCGCTTCAGGCTCGGTCCCCTCCCCAATCACAATACAGGATGGTTTTCAGATAGTAGGAACGCGTGTGCTGTGACGGATCACATCGGGTGTGGGCCTTGATCTACTATAACTCCTTTGAAGAGGGGTGATTCTTTACAGCTGGGGCCATAAACTACATCTGCAGGGCTAGCTGATAGCCTAGGACCGGCCTGGACATTCGGACACAGAGGAAGAGGAGTGTCAGAGGGTGCGGTAGTGAATAGGGCGAAAGGGAGGTGTCGGGCGGGCACAGAGTGTGATTCTCAGGGAAGAGCAGCGCAGATGGGGGAAGGTTTATTGCCCATGCATAAGACAGAGAGCGGTGGTGACCAGTGCCTGGGGGAGATGCTTACGAGGGTGAGGAGCCATGCTACGAATCGACAGCGTGCAGAGAGTGGGTCTGGTCAAGACATCTAAAATGGCTGCCGTGCACGACAAAAGTGTGGCATTTCAAAAAAGGCAAGATGGCGCAGACAATGTTTTTCAACACTTCCTCATTTCCTTCGAATCGAACGTTAACAGACGTTGGGGCATATTACCAAAGTTAAGCGATATTTATCGCTAACGATGCTTACCAACCAATTTTTTACCACTAAGCATCGTCAGAAATTATCGAAGATAAACCTTACTATTATCAAGGTTTATCGCAAATGCGATAATAAACGGCCGCAATGCATGAATATCGCTAAAAACTCAGCGATATTCATGCATTACCGAGCTAATACTCTTAGCCATGTTATCCACCTCCCATTGGATAACATGGCTAAGAACTGCTCAGGGCAGGTGTTACTTTTTGGAGATATTCGCGCTTAGCGCGAATATCTCCAAAAGTTGGTAATAGGAGATAGATATCTTGCATGTTGTAATGCAAGTTATTGTGGTATATGGAACTCATACCATAATCTCTCAGGAAAGCAGAAACTGATCCTTTTGGGACCGCCTAAAAAGGCCTAGGGGGTGAGGAGTACTCTACTTTGCCCCCTTTTCACGTTCCGAACTATTTTATTTTACTCTCTTCTGTAATTACACAAAATACCAGCGATAAGATGCATCGGAGACACACACTGAGAGAAAGGAGGCCGGAGATGAAGAAGACATGTCAAATACACATTGGAGATAATATAGTGGCAGAAGGGAAGTAAATATGAGTAAACTTACCATGTAACATAAAAATGTTGCACTCTATACTATAAGTCTCATTTTATACTACAATCACTTCGCTACAACCTCATAAATTAAAAATAAAAATAAATAATGTCTCAAACAATTTTTGATTTCTAAATATAAATTTATTCTTCAGAATTTTCTAAATTTGAAACAACTAGTAACATGTCCTCATCAGTAATTTCCTCTTCAATCATCTCATCTGGAATCTCCTCATTAAAAGTCTGCAATGATGATTCTTGTAACTCTATGGTCTCCAAACACTCGATAAATTCGCCATCAAGAGATTGATCAAAAAAATCATTCAAGTCATCTCCTCCTTCTGACAATATTTCATTATTGGTGCTGTCCATTTCAATCAATGTAGTGGAATCATTCAAGTCATCTCCTCGTGACAATATTTCATTATTGGTGCTCTCAATTTCAATCAATGTAGTGGAATCATTCAAGTCATCTCCTCCTTGTGACAATATTTCATTATTGGTGCTGTCCATTTCAATCAATCTAATGGAATCATACAAGCCATCTCCTCCTTGTGACAATATTTCATTATTGGTGCTCTCAATTTCAATCAATGTAGTGGAATCATTCAAGTCATCTCCTTGTGACAATATTTCATTCTTGGTGCTGTCCATTTCAATCAATCTAATGGAATCATACAAGTCATGTCCTCCTTGTGACAATATTTCATTATTGGTGCTCTCAATTTCAATCAATGTAGTGGACAATTCAAAAGAAATTGCCACGGTCTCTTCATTGTGAGCCATTTTATTTTGAAATTGCTTGCTGTAAATTGCAGAAAAAAATAATCACTTTCATTTATCGTTTTTAGTAATACATAATATAAAACTAACTTCATCAAGTATTTAGTATAACAGAAGGACTGCAAATAAATAACAGAAAACATTTTTCAAATTATCTTCAAGTGTACAACATAGTTCCCCTTACAAATTAACAACTCACCTTTTTAAAAGTAGCAGAAGTGTTAGTACTGTGTAAATCAAACACCAGAAATTCACCACCAAAAATTCCTCACAAATGTACCTCAGACAGTAGTATCACAAAATGGCTGTGGTTTCCTCTCATTTGACATATATACATAACCAATTAACTTTCATCACACACAAATACAAAACCAAAGTAACATTTTAATTGGTTCTAAATTTCAACACTTTCAAATGTGTTTTCCCCATGCAATTTTCCATAGGACATTTACATACGTCTACAGCCTGAATGGCTGAACGGAATTACACCAAACTTGGCAAAATGGTACATCAAACCTAAGAGGTCAGGAAGGATCTACTATGCCCCCTTATGGTCATTTCCCCCTTCGCTTTGGCCTCCTCTTGTCTCTCAATCCTACCGAGGGACAAGATGGCGGCCGCTACGGACTGTTTGGAATGTTGACAGACGCCGGAGAACCAATCAGCTTCGCAAAGCTCCGTAACGCGAAAAGTACGCGAAGCGGAGCGCTGTTACAGATATATATCTTTTTTTCAACGTTAATTTCTCAAAATCCACTGGAGCACATATATTGAGACCTAGCAAAGGCACATCGGGCTACCAGTCCCTAATATTTTGCCAAGTTTCGTGCAAATCCATTCAGCCGTTCGATTATTATTATTTTGTTTTTTTTTTGCCCCGCGGGGCCCTTTTAAAACCTCCACATCAAACCTAGGGGGTCAGCGAGGATCTACTATGCCCCCTTATAGTTATTTCCCCCTTTGTTTTGACCTCCTCTTGTCTCTCGATCCTACCGAGAGACAAGATGGCGGCCGCTACGGACTGTTTGGAATGTTGACAGACGGCGGAGAACCAATCAGCTTCGCTTCACAAAGCTCCGTTGCGCGAAAAGTCCGCGAACCAGAGCGCTAACCGGTCCGCTGTTACAGATATATATCTTTTTTTAAACGTTAATTTCTCAAAATCCACTGGAGCACATATATTGAGACCTACAAAAGGCACATCGGGCTACCAGTCCCTACAATTTTGCCAAGTTTCGTGCAAATCCATTCAGCCGTTCGGGCTAAAAGTGAGGCCAACCGCCCTATGGAAAACTCAATGTTAAAAACACGTTTTGGGACCCCCCTTTTTTCTCGGCCCCCACTGGACGAACCCCCCCCAAATTTTCAAGGGCTGCTCAGAAACAAAATGTGCCATTTTCCTGAAAATTTCAGCCGATTCCGTCCACAAACGCCAAAGTTATTAGACATAGAATTTTCAAAAAACCCATAGAGAAAAAATCCTAACTATATATACCTACTGGCGACCGCCAGTAGGTAATATATATATATATATATATGTATATATTTTCATATATATATTTTTTTCACTGAAAAAAACAAAGGTTAAAGTAATGTAATAGGTGAATTTGTCAGTGTGTATATAAACTTGTTGAACTAAATAAAACAAAGAAATTCACCAGTTATAGTTATCAGTGCTAACTATAACTTGTGCCCTGCCATGCACTGCATTTATGACAACAATGATGACATCTCAAATGACATAATTGTACATTACATAATTGTACATTACTATATATATATATCTATATATATCTCCACAACAAAAGGGAGCCCCAAAGGAAGAAGTCGCAAGGTAAGTAAAAATGCCCATTGAATTTATTAAGGGCAGCTGCATACAGTGAACAGCCAGGTAACAGTCATCAAATTGACGTCAGCCAGACCGGTTTCGGGAATCCTTTCCCTTCCTCAATGGCGTTCTGTTGATCAAAGGCAGTTATATATATACCAGCACCAGGATTCGGAAAAGCTGCTGGCAAATTTGTGCAGGAGGGGTTTCTGTGGGGAAGACTGGGACATTGGTCCCAGCACTCACTCGCAAATTGGTGCCAAAGAGGCATTTGTGGAAGCAGAGCAGAGGCTCTATGCTTCCACAAATGCCTCTTTGGCACCAATTTGCGAGTGAGTGCTGGGACCAATGTCCCAGTCTTCCCCACAGAAACCCCTCCTGCACAAATTTGCCAGCAGCTTTTCCGAATCCTGGTGCTGTGAAAGGCATCCCCTCACCTTCCTCTCCTCGGGCCCCCTTTGCATGAGTGTACACTATGTTCCATTTTAGTGGATAGGAGTGCCTGGGTGTCTGTGCCACGTGGGCTGCTCAGCTTTCCTGCAAAGGCTATGCCAGTGCCTATTGCTCAACACAGCATATGAGCTTTGAAACATAATCTCAGTCAGTGTTGTTAGACTATTTGATGGTTGTTATTACTGCATCCCTCCTTGACCCCAAATATTTTCCTTCCTTTTTAATGTTTTATTGGCTTTCTCTTTGCCTGAAAATTCAGACAGAAATCGAAACTTTGAGGGTAATTTCCAAAATATGAAAATCTGTGTAGATTAGGAAAATAATCTTAATCTGGGGGAACTGAGACTTCCAAAGAGAAAGATGATCCTTGCATTTTCTGCAAAAAATATTTGCTGCAGATTTGGACTGATGCTAGTCGTGGTGGAACCTTGCACAAATTGCTTCAATTACCATATTTTACCATATATTTTACGTTCCTGACCCCCAATCTTATTGTATGGGCCACTGAAATTATGTGTTTGGAGAGGGCCTAATTATGAGGCAAATAATGCGGCACATTTTGTAATAGTATTACTTCATTATTTCATCATTTTTAAACTTGGTAATCCTCTGTGGGCATTGGGTGTCCATCATTAGTGCCAGTTGAACATCTAAATATAGCATTAAGCAACAGAAAGGTAACCAGCTCAGATTTGCAAAGGGCCTTCCACAGCACAGCAACACGTGTTATTGCTATTTAAGTAACTTTTGAACTGTTTGCACTAGAAACAAAATTAGGGTCTGATTATGACTGCGGCGGTCTTCTGTCTGCCGCACTCGTAGAGATGCAGCAGAGGCAGTCCACAGTCTGCTGGATTATGACTTTCAAAATCGTACCGCCGCTGGACCACCGCCTGCACCAGGGAACTGCCGTTCCCTGGCAGTGGCGCAGCGGAGGTCCAATGTAACATGCTGAGCGGGACTGGCGCAGTCCCGCTGGGCATATTACGAGTTCCCCACCGCCAGCCATTTCATGGCTGGCTCCCCTCCATGAAAAGGCTGGCGGTGGAGGTACACATGCCCTCCACCATGGGGATGCATTCAGGGGAGGGGGGCACACCATGACAGCGTGCACCCCCTGTTCCAGCATGGCATGGATGTCACCGTCCATGCTGTGCTGGAACATTTTTGCCATTCCCTTTGTGATGACTGTTCTTCTGGCACCTCCATGGGAACGGTAAAAAGACCGTCCGCTAGCATGAGAAAAACACGCAATAAGGCAGGCGATCTTTGCGTGACTTTGGTGCAGCCGCGCAGGTGGAGAGGAGGTACAACTGCGCCAAAGTCGTAATCAGGCCCTTTGTTTTGAGTGAAAATCTACAGATTATGCGGCAGATAATGGATTATGTTGCAAATCTATAGTTATGTAGAAATCGCCTTGGCCGCACAATCAAATAATTCCAGTTGCCCTACATATATTTCTGAAAATATACAGAATATCCTTCTACCCTCCCTACCTACCGCCATTCCGTCCCTTCTTCATCTCAGTAAATTTAAATTCATATAGAATGTTCTGACACCATTACCCACCCACTCCTCCAAATATGACGTCCTCAATGACAGTTTATCATTTTTCATGCATTATTTAACTTCTATATGTACTTTTGTAGACCCGAGCGAGGTGGATGAAGGTGGGAGGCGCTTAAGCGGCACGTGACATTACCCTCCCCGTCTGCTGACGCATGTGCAGACATGCAGTCAGCAGGGATGATCTTGCCATGCAGAGAGTGACTTTCATCGAGCCGCTGCCAGCGCTGCACCTGTTCTCTCATTGAAAGAGGTGAATTCAGGACAGGAGGGTAAAGGAGGGCATAGAGAAAGGTGGGTGTCAGTGTTTGGCCAAGCTCCAGCTTCAAAACCAGTTTTTCAATTTTTGGGTGTAATAAGAGTGGAAAAAGTAGTTTTTCACTCCTCGCATGTCAGAGCAGTGAATAGGCACATTTCAAACCCGGTATTATTACTAATCTCTGTCAAAGAAAGCCATGCACGACTAATTCATTCTCTTCTGTGTTGAATGGGATACACTGACACTGAGCTGTGGACCATATTGTTATGTGAATATTTTTTAAAATCCTCCCATTGAGGTGGTGAGCAGAACTAAAGGCTTTTTCCCACCTCTCCCTGTCAAGTATCCCTACACACACTACATTTATAACACGCGGCCAACAAATGGTTTCACCCTGGAACATCATTAGGTCTGAGAAAATAATGCTTAGAGTGTATTCACAGTAAGTAGGAAGAATGCTCTAAATAGATTTTTTATCAATGTATTTGTTGCCTTTATACGATGCTCGTGATAGGTTGAGAGCCGCATCTAACCACTATGGTCTTAGACGAATGTTACAAACAGAAGAGGGAGGATGATGGACCACAAGCAAGAAGCCCATGAGGTGGTGAGCAAGCAGAGTCAAGCGAAGTAATCACCTGAAGATCAGAACCTTGTTTGAACACATTGGTTTTCTGTGCTGTCCTGGATTTCTTCTTCTTTTCATCTGCCCTGTCCCTTTACAAAATGCTAAGGGGAGCTGTTCCATAAGTTGAGCCTTCAACTTGTAGGTCATCAGCCCCAACATAGTCAAGCCTCTCTGGCTGACAGAGGGTCGGTTTGGGCAGCAGTTGAGACGGCAGGTACGGCATCAATAATTTGGTAAAAGTGCAGGCTGCCAGATGCTGCAAAGCCATAATATCTTGAATCCAAACCCTTACATAAGTCATCTGTAGATGAACAGTGCTCCCACCATCAGGGGCGGCTGGTGACATTTGAAAGTGGTAGGCGTAAACTAATTTGCATATTGCACCGCAGCGATCGAGCGCAGCGAGCGAGCCCGAACCACCTTGCATCCATCCATACATCATTCATGCATCCACCCATCTATCCACCCACCCACCCTGCATCCATACATCATTCATTCATGCATCCATACATTATTCATTCATGCATCCATCCATCATGCATCCACCCATCATGCATGCATGCATCCATACATCATTCATACATCCACCCATACATCCACCCACCCATCCTGCATCCATACATCATTCATTCATGCACCCACCCATCCATACATCCACCCATCCATCATGCATCCACCCATCATGCATGTATCCATCCATACATCATTCATGCATCCACCCATCCATCCACCCACCCACCCTGCATCCATACATCATTCATTCATGCATCCACCCATCCATCCATCATGCATCCACCCATCATGCATGCATCCATCCATACATCATTCATGCATCCATCCACATAAAATGTGCCGTTCAACCCTTTTATCACTTCACTATTAATATAAAAAATCCTGACCAATCAACTCCCACTAGGCTAACACGGAAAATGTAAACTTACCTGACCCCAGGGTCGTGCCTTCCCCGCCTCAGGACCCACCTCAGTTGAAGAAGGTGCCATTCAATAAAAGAAACAAAAGAAACAAACCTGCTCTGCGTGGCGCTCTCCCATGAAACAGAGCGTGACATATTTTAAAGCTGCTCCGACAGGGCCTATCCAGGAACATAAATAACGTCTGCTCTGTCTTAGTCGTCCCAAAAATACAGCTCTTGAAATACCGGCTTGCTTCCACTTTTGACATTGTCCATGAATACCTTTTAGGACTGCCGATTCTTTTTTAGAAACATGCTGCAAGCAGACAGCAGCCACATGATGGGCCAGAGATACTCTTCAGATCGCAAACGCTTTTTTTTTTTAACACTGCACATCTACACTTGTCTTTACAAGGACGCTCCTCGGGCTGTTTTCAAGTGCCTTTGCAGCGAGCTAAACACTCGCAGCCGACATCTGCTGTGTACCCCGTCCCATGTCAGTGAGGCCAGTGACTGCAGGTAGTAGCCCCCTCCTCCGATCAGCAACAAGGCTGGCTCTCCTGATCACGCAACGAGCAGGCACCCGAGGTCCTGTTTGCGCCCTTCAGGTCCGTTCAGCCACGAGTCCGACGTCACTCTCTCAGCCATACTGATGCAGTGACGTGACACTGCTCCAGCAGCGCCAGGATTGGCTGTGGAGCAGCGTAACTCCTGAGAGAGCGCAAACTGACTTAAATGTATGAGTACACCACACTTACCTGTAGTAAGCACAAATCATGAGGAGAAATGCCATGAGTGCTAATAGTACCTGCAATTATATTCTAAATGTATAGCTAATGTAGAGATTTAAGTAGAAGTGGAACTAATACAGAAATGTGTGACACTATATGATTTTATTAGACGTGATTATTTTTGAATCTATGTCGTGAAGCTGCTAAAACATAAGATGGTATGTGGTTAAAAGCAGAACGTGGTAGGCCTCAGGGCCAGAGCTGGAGGGAAAGGGAAGGTGGTTCTTTTCACGACGCAGATTATATTAATGTTTTGGTCATTGCATTAAATAGGCCATGATTTATAGAAATGTTTACTAAATAATAGAATAAGAGTATTAACATGCTTTAATTAAATGAAGAAGTTGAATGCTATAATTATAATGAGAAATATTGTAGGCCTGAAATGTTTTAGCATTGATTTACACGTACATGTCTGGGCTGAGAAATGTTGCAAGCCTTTTTAGAAGTCTATGAGAGTTGGGTTCTTGGCTGCAGATATCTGTCTGCAAAGAGGGGGGATCCAATTATAAATGAATGAATAGAGGTCTGTTCAGTAGACGGCCCAGACATGGAGGAGGGTTCTGGAATGTTTAAGGGGTATCAGCGGGCCGGAGAAGAGTCTGAGAAGCAAGGTCAACTCTAACGCATGAGGCCCAAGACAAAGCATCATGGAAAAAGCCAGAAGTTGCACCACGTGAGGGGCGTTCCGCAAGGGGCGTCTCAAATGTTGTTGACTGTTTTGTATTAGGGACAGCACCCCTGGGTGGAGTTAGAGCAGAGACCTGAGGACCCTTTAGAGAGCGGATGGGTAGGCAGAGAGGGGTCATGACTGGAGAACTTTAGGTTTTCACCAAGAGACTTAGAGTGAGTGACTTCCCTTGGGGGTCATTCACTGCTGACACCTTTGTTAGGTTGGGATTTGGTTAAGTAGGGATACCATCTAGAGCAGGGTAGGGACAGCCTAACCTTTGCGTTTTCCTCCAACCTAAATGAAGGAGAGATATGCGTCTATGCTGATAGCTTTATTATTCTTAGAACTTGTGTTAGTGATTTCCGTTGCTCGTTTGAGGGCTTTCCGAGAGCACATGTATGTAATTGGACCTGTGTATCTCGTGAATCTCATTCTGAGATGTCTGTATTTGCAGCTTATCATATCTTTACAATAAACTTTTGAAAGCTAGAAGTTGTTTGTGATCTTTGGGAGCAGAGTCCTTTATTGGGTGAACTAATTTGGAAATAGGTGCACTTTCTTTCCTCACAGACAGGCAACAAAGGTTCAGTCGACCAGATCGAGGTTTGGATCAATAGATATAAGGTATCGATCGAAATCTCGCCCTTTCAGTTGGTAGCAGAGGATGGTTGCCTTCTTGAGGACGGTGACCTAGGCCAGGTTAGCTTACCCCAAGGCCCCTAGAGATCGATGATTGGAAGAACAGCCCGCTGGAGAAGATCCGGATGACGTGAGACAGAAAAAGCAGCAGTATCGGTTGAGAGTGAGTATAAAGGGTTATGCGTGTTAGATTGCGGTGTTTTGTATTGTATCTATGTTGTAATGTCTGGCGGAGTTGAATGTCTGTAGAGTGACTGTGGAACAGGTTGTGAGCGCGCGCAACCGGTGGAAATCTTAAGTTCAAGGAGAGCTTAAGTGGTTCGGGTGTATCGGACACCCAGAGTAATTGTCAACTAGTGTGAAGGGGGTCATGAGGTACCATTGATCACCCGAGAGACCGAGATAGGGGGAACGTAAGAGTGAGTGCGTGAGTAACGGACGCTGGTCGGAAGTTACTGTGTGTGTAAGCAACCTATCAGAGAGACGATAGACATCTCGTCAGTTGTGTTGACAATTACAGATAGACTGTGGACGTACAGTCGAGAGAAGTGACCGCTTGGTCGGAAGTAGTCATTTTTCGGTGTATGAATGGGACGCATGCATAACCGGGAGACGAGTTGAGAAGAGAGGGGTGCTGCTGCGAAACGGAGAAAAGTGACGTCAGGTGGTGTCGCGCAGTGATTGGCCGACCGGAGAAAGACCGCGCTGTGATAGGCCAGCTAGCGAAGACGTCAGAACAGGGTCGCGACGTGATTGGCCGACAGGAGAAAGACCGCGCTGTGATAGGCCAAGCTAGCAAAGCCGCGACAGGATTGGTGGATTGTCATCAGGAAGTAAACAGAGTAGCGAGGCTGGATTTTGTGCGCATAATTATGAAGTGGTTTAAATGGTTGAAAGCGGTGTTTAAAAAAGAGAAGCGGGGATCGTATGAAGGGGAAGAAGCCCCGCCGGAGGGTACGCCAGCTCGTTACATGGCAGTAAATGTTGGGTTGCATACGATCCTTTGGATATCAGAGTGGAGTAAGATTACTGAAGGAAATGAGGAACTGACGTTCCCGAAGTACGGGACGTTCAGATTAGAGGTGTTACATCGATTAAAATCAGTCATGACCTCAATGAGACCCTTGCCTAGACCAACCCAGTTTGAAGCTCTTGATGCATGGCTTAGGGCAGCGCATGAAAAGAATATGAACAGACGACAAGAAAGGGTGAAACGATCGGTAAGGGCAGTACAGGATGCCAGGTGGGATGCGGATGCTAAAAGATGGAGAGTGCATAACATGGAAGTAAATAAACTGTACCCAGTGTTAGAGGCGCCAGTAAATAAAAGCCCCCTAGAAGAAGATGAGGAGAGCGAAACAGAGGATAGCCTGATAAACAGATTATTGACAGACAGGCCACCCCCGTATAATAGAGCAGGGGGGGAGGTCGAGAATACTGAAGGAGGACAGGGGGGCAATGTAGGAGAGCATAGACCGCTTCCCAGTACAGAGTGGGATCCTGAGCCAAAGAAAGAGCTGTCCCAGCCTAGTCAGGTGCAGCAGGTGGTCGGTAGGTTTGTGGTACAAAGAGCGCCGGAAACGGAAAGCGCCACATCCTACCCATTGCCAGATGCACTACAGGTACCTGTTACCATAGGTCCTATAATATCGATATATGACCAAGAGAGAGCAAAAGGGGAAGAACGGGTACGGAAGGACAGAGAAAGAGCAGAGAAGGCAAGGAGGAACGATACGATTAATTCCCCAAGTCAGATGCCGATACCCAGAGAGTGGAGTACACCGATGCACACAGCAGGGGACCCAGGAGGAGATCCTGGGGGCCCTAGATGGCCAATGGATCTGAGGGGATCTGGACGAAAATCCTTTCAAGAGCTAAATGAGTACATGAAGCAGTGGGATGAGGCAGTGAAGGCTCAAAAGAGCATCAATGCTGCGGAAGCTGAAAGGGAAAGTCAGGACAGCAGAGCACGGACTCACTGCGGGGCTGGAGAGAGTAGCCCGGAGTGGGACTGTAGAGGGAGTAGGGGAGTCACCCATTGGGCCCGGAATGGAGGTAGAACAGACCTGGAAAACGGGGGCCCCGGGAGTGAAGGGGTGGCGCGCCCAATACTCAGTGAAGGGGAGAGGAGAGCACAAGAGTACAGAAACAGCTTTAAGTGTCCACACTGTGTACCTGGCACCAGAGAACTGAATGGGAGTTGTGAGAGGTCGCACCATAGTCCCTGTGATGACGGAAATGAGCGCAGCCCAGGGAATATGGGGAACCAGGAAGGATCGTATCGGGTACTGAGCAATACGAGGCAAAGAGAGAGTAGCGAACAGAGGGAAAATAACAGAGAGGTGTGCGGTGAGAGGAGAGAAGAAGAAGAGAGTGGGCAGAGAGAGAGTGGGGGTAACAGGCCCGTGTTCCATCACCTTCCTAGATCGGATGGCCGAGCATGGGACCTGGAGAGATGGGAGCGAGGGAGACCACCCATTAACTCTCCCGAGCCCAAACGCAGAGCTCGAAGTTGGGATGGTAGGGAGACCAGTGAGCCCCCTTCGAAAGACATATTGCGAGCTGAGATAAAAGCCAAGAGACTCGATGTCTCCAGCTTAAGGTCAGATCTGGATGACATGGTAGATGGTACCCTGCCTTTAGAAAGAATGGAAATGTATGAACAGGATGAAATACTGTATATGGCAAAGGACATTACTCGAAAAGCGAGAGCAGTCCATGAGAAGTTAGTCGAACTAGCAGGCAAATATATGGTGGACTTGTCAAGAACCAAAGCATTACAGGGTAACCACAGGCTACATTATACAGATCGAGACCTAGATGAGAGGAGAACGATTGGGCTGAAAACACACATAAGGGAACTGATTACTGGAATAAGGACATGGAGGGCACTAGATAAGTGGGAAGAGAGGTGGTCCAAGAAAGGGACCGGCAGGAGAAGCATGATTGGTATGACACCAGGACAGCAGGGAATAGAAGCTTACCCTTTGCGTGAAGTCGCAAATGGGAATTATGTACATGTCCCTTGGAGTAGGGGAGATTTAGCTGCTTTTACCACCTCTTTCCCCAAGTTACGAGAGAACCCAGTGGAGTGGTACAAGCAAGTGGAGAGATTTGTAAAAATCTCAAAGGTCCTTTGGATAGATCTGAACACGCTGTTTGACATTGTAGTACCAGGAGATCTGTGGACAGCATGCAAGGTTAGCGCTGAGTGGCCCACAACGGAGCCAGAGAGAGATGCCAAGACTAATGGGCCGTCCGAGATTGTGATGGCAAAATTCGAGAGAGTGATGAATTGGCTGAAAGAGAAAGTGCCAATGCAAGACATAGATTGGGTCAGAATAGACCGAACAAGACAGGAACCCAAAGAGACAGTTCATGAATATTATGAGAGATTGCTGAAGGCGTTTAAACAGTATAGCGGCTTGGATGTAATGGATCCAAAAGACATAGGGCAATTTGTGTCCAAATTCGTCCTGGGACTGAGACCGGATATTAGTTTAATGATTCAGCAACACTCGATTTGTTGGCAAACTAAACCCCTAGACGAAATACTGAGATATGCCAGGTACTGCTGTGATGAGATAGATTCCAAGGCTAAGAAACTAAAGGAAAAGTTGATGGTGGTACAGATGCAGGCAGCAGGGAAGGGGGGACAACAGCAACAGCAGCAAGGAACAGGTACAGGAGGAAAGAAGCAGTACAGTCAGAACAAGGGCAATGAGGAGAGTTCCACCTTTAGACCCAGAATAGACATAGCTGCCTTGAAGAAAACGACTAGGTGCCACCAGTGCAACGAGGTGGGGCATTGGAAACGCGAGTGCCCTTACAATGTAGAGATAGGAGAGCAAGAGATAGAGGAGGAAGAGGTCCAGAGCGCGCCTACAAGAGGGGTAACGCCATACCAAGGAAAGGTGCTCAAAGGGGGGGGGGCTCCTCCCCGAGCCCAGTTCCCGCAACCTCCTCGAGTAGGGAGTATGGGTAAGACCTATAGACAAATGCCCCTGTTTGTGGAAGGGGAAGAGTGCTATTATGTGGACCCATTAACCGGACAGAGAGTGGAAAGAGAAGACTGCACCCTCGGGGCAGCCTTGGAGGTAGATCAGAGGGGACCCTATGTTGAAGCAGAAGTAGCAGGGTGCCCTACGACATTTCTGGTGGACACAGGAGCCACTAGATCCACGATCAGATCAGCTGCAGTTCCAGACCTGCCCATGTCTGGAGAGACCATACAGGTGGTAGGGGTCGCAAACAGGAGAATAACCAGCCAATTGACAGAACCGGTGCAGGTGAAAATAGGGAAGTACAGTGATGAGCACCAGTTTGTGGTTTGCGATTCAAGTCCTGTGTGTCTGCTAGGAAGAGACCTGTTGTGTAAATTGAATTGTACTATATACTGTACACCTCAGGGAGTGGAGGTATTGACCAATGATGATGATGCAGATTTCAAAGTTGCAAACTCTAGAATATGCGTGGAACTGTACCCTACTTTAACAGTAGAGGAGCTCCCCTGGGACTTGAGAGAGACAGTGGCACCAGAAGTATGGGATTTCACTGGGGAAGAGATTGGATTGGTCAAAGGGGTGGACCCAGTGAAAATTGTAGTGAAACCGCATGCTGAGTTCCCAAGAACACCCCAATATAAATTGACTCCGGAAACGATTGCAGGCATAAAACCCGTGATCGAGTCCATGATTAAACAGGGAATACTGAAAGAAATCGTGGGTAGTCCATGCAACTCCCCGATTATGGGTCTGCAGAAACCAAATGGGAAATTTCGGATAGTGCAGGACCTTCGAAAGATTAATAACATAGTCGTTTCGTGTTGTCCAGTGGTACCGAATCCATCCGTGATACTGTTTCAGATTCCATTCCAAGCTGAGTGGTTCACTGTGATCGATCTTTGCCAGGCTTTCTTTTCGATCCCTCTGGACGAAGAAAGCCATTTTCTTTTCGCATTTAAGCTGGAAAATCGCGTCCTAACATGGTGTCGTATCCCTCAGGGGTATACAGAGAGCCCATCGATCTTTAACCAGCTTTTAAAGAAAAATCTTGAAAGTCTAGTGCTGCCCCAGAAGTCAGTTCTGGTCCAGTACATAGACGACCTCCTTGTGGCGTCAGAAACAGAAGAAGCTTGCAGGGAAGACTCCATTGCTTTGTTAAATCACCTAGCTGCCAATGGGCACAAGGTGTCCCCGGGAAAATTGCAGTACTGCCTGACAGAAGTGCAGTACTTGGGACACAGAATAGAGAAAGGCAAACGAAAAGTGTCACCAGACAGGATAGAGGCGATCATGAAAATGAATGCGCCTAGGACACAGAGAGAGGTCAGGATGTTCCTAGGGATGGTGGGTTATTGCCGACAGTGGATCGTGAACTTTTCACTGAAAGCAAAGCCCTTGCAAAAACTGACGCACAAAGAGGTGAGTGATCCGGTACCATGGGACAAAGACTGTTTGATGGCGTTCTTACAGCTGCGAGAGGACCTGTGTCGTGCTCCGGCACTGGGAATGCCTGATTACAATAAACAATTTTTTCTTTACTGTTGTGAGAGAGAAGGTTGTGCGTTGTCTGTGTTGGTCCAAATCCATGGGAATGCCCGTAGACCAGTTGCTTATTTCTCGGCTACTTTAGACCCAGTAGCCGCAGCGTTGCCCGGATGTCTCAAATCCGTTGCTGCAACGGGTGTCAGCATTGAGAGATGTGAAAATATCGTCATGGGGCACCCGTTAGAGGTGTGCGTGCCACATTCTGTTGAACTGTTGATGACCAGGACCAAAACACAGCATCTGACCAATAGCAGGCTCACGCGCTATGAGCAAGTTATTCTTGCTGCAGAGAATGTGACCCTCAAGAGATGCTCTGTTTTGAACCCTGCTACCTTGATGCCACTTCCAAATGATATTGAGGATGATGATGAATATACAGACCATGACTGCCTTGATGTGACTGAACTATGCACCAAACCCAGACCCGACATTGTAGATGAGCCACTGACTGACCCAGATGAAATTTTCTTTGTCGATGGCTCATGTGTAAGAGACGAAGTTGGGCAGTTGAGAGCAGCTTATGCTGTATGTACAATTACTGGAGTTGTGGAAGCTGGGTGCCTGGAAGGAGTACACTCCGCTCAGGTAGCCGAGATTATTGCCCTGACACGTGCTTGCTTGGCAAGCAATCAGATTCGAGTCACCATATACACCGACAGCCAATATGGCTATGGGGTAGTTCATGATTACGGGCAGTTATGGTCTCAAAGAGGTTTCATGACTTCTTCAGGCTCTCCCATTCGCAATGGAGAGTTTGTGCGCCTGTTGTTAGAGGCATTGCAATGCCCAGCAAGTATCGCAGTTGTAAAGTGCACCGCACATACCAGAAATGAGGACTTTGTTTCGAAAGGCAATAGATATGCTGATGAAGTTGCGCGGTATTGCGCGGAACAAGGGTACTCTTTCACAGAGGTGGAAGTGGGTGGCATAAATGTAAGAACTGAATTAGCCATGATACTGGAAACTGTTGATACTTGGGATGAACTGTCAACCATGCAAGAAAATGCTCCTGATTCTGAAAAAGAAACATGGGAAAAGGCAGGATGTGTAATGGGTGAGACCCATTTTTGGGTCTCAGCAGACGGCAGAGCAGTGTTGCCCAATGAGATGGTGAGTCCAATGGCTAGACTCATACATGGTCCCGTACACTTAGGGAGAGATGCTATGCTGAGAGTGTTTAGACAAACTTGGTACAATCCTAAGTTTAGAATAGCAGCAGAAGCAGTGTGTCAGCGTTGTGTGACCTGCCAGCAGCTGAATGTAGGGAAAAGAACACCAGTTGCACTAAGTCACATAGGAAGGTCTGGAGGTCCATTCAACCGAATGCAGATAGATTTCATTGAAATGCCAAGGTGCAACCGCCTCCGCTATGTCCTGGTGATAGTTTGTGTGTTCTCCAGATGGGTTGAGGCATACCCTACACGTAGGTGCGACACCCTCACAGTGGCCAAGTTACTGCTTCGAGAACTCATTCCTCGCTTCGGGGTGCCGGCCTTTTTGGAATCAGATAGGGGAACACATTTTAACAGCGAGCTTGTGAAGATGGTTTGTGTTGCGCTAAATATTGACCAGAAGTTGCATTGCAGTTACCGACCAGAAGCCTCAGGAATTGTGGAGCAGATCAATGGCACGATCAAGTCCAGAATAGCTAAAGTTTGTTCCTCAACGACCCTGAGTTGGCCTGATGCCCTGCCATTAGTTCTCATGAGCCTTCGTAGTACCCCAGACAGAAGGACAGGGTTGTCACCACATGAGGTGTTAATGGGGAGAGCAATGAGGCTGCCATCTGTCCCAGCTACTGCACTGTTAAATATCACAGATGATATGATCCTGGACTATTGTAAGGGGCTGTCTGACGCCATGCGTTCTGTGTCCCTTCAGGTGCAGGCTGCCGAGGTTCCAGCGTGCCAGGGCCCTTGCCATGACCTGTATCCTGGGGACTGGGTCCTGGTGAAGAAACATGTGAGAAGAAGCTGCTTGGATATTCGTTGGCGTGGGCCCTTCCAGGTCATCCTGATTACGAACACTGCTGTGAAGGTGGGAGGCCTGCCCAATTGGATCCACGCGTCACATACGCGAAGAGTTCCAGCACCTCTGGAAGGAACAGCTCCTCTCTCGGATAGACGTCCAGCAGAGGACCGAGAAGCCATAGAGGGGGCTAGCCAAGCTGTAGAGGTGCCAGCGGAAGCAGGGAACGAGTCTGACCAAGCTGAGGACGGTCAGTACAACAGCGAAACAGAAGACGCTACAGAAGGGGAAAGCAGCTGGGAGTACGAGTCTGACCCTGACAGGTCTGAAAGAGAGCGAGAACAGACCAGAAGGAGAAGGAGTAGAAGGGCACGTGGAGAAGCTAATTGGCCGCAAAGAAGGAGCTCTAGCCTGAGGTCAACTCCAGAGTTAACCCTTCCTCCGATATCCGAAGACTCAGACCCAGAAGAAGGTGCTCAGGGCGCTGAAGCACCAGACCGAAGAAGGTCAAGAAGAGTGCGTGTGCCTAACAGAAGATACTCCACACCTGAGTGGACATATCTGGCGACAAATGTCTGTGAAACCGGAGACAGGGAGGATCCGAGCGGTGGTGGTGTCCAGTTCTGAGCCCATTATCACCGTGGAAATACGACTGTTGGTACCCGGTGTCGAACAAGAAGGGTCACTAACATTCATGCTCCCCAGACCTCCCCGCCTCAGCAAGTTAAAACACATGTTCCTTACAGAATTGCAATTCCCCGACTTTGGTACAACGATAACTGCACATGAAGAGCACAATCTTCGTTTGGAAATACTGAACTATGCTATTGAAGCTGCAACCACAAACCTGATAGTAGACTGTTAAAGAACTTTGTAAATAAAGCAAGCAGAAAAAGAAGATTACCTAGCGCCCAGGAAGCAGAGAATTTTAGGGAACTTCCCTTGAGTTGATGGAGAAGGGCTAGGGTTGTCTTTATTGAACTGTTAAAGGACTTTTGCGAAGAAGGTTGTCAGCCTCCAGTTGTGTGGATTCTAAAGACAAAAGGATTGAAAAGAGACTGTAAAGGAACGAGAGGAAAAGAACTTTTTCTAAAGATAAGAGAGAGCCATATTGTCTGACGAAATGGAGGCCGGCACCCCGAACCGCAGAGCTAAATGTATAATAGGTACACTAATAGTAGGAGTGATAATATTAATAGCTTTAGTGGTAACAATTTCTTATGTAAAGGGACATGAAGAAGAGGTAAAGGTAACTGATGTGAATTCTGCAGAAACGCTTACACCTACTGTTGCTGGTGAGAAAAGGGAAAACACTCAAGAGAAAGCGTTATTGGCTGCAGAAGCCCGCAGGTTACACGTAGACGAGTCCCAAGGAGACTTTAGGTCAAATGCTTATGCTAAACTTTTATATGAATACGTGGATGCCATGGAGGTTAAGGATTGTTATGTCTGCATGCAATTGCCGGCATCTGTAGATGAGGGTATTAGATACCATCACCTCCCTCTGACATATGGCATTACATGTAGCTTATTGCTTAGTATATTTTATGAGAGAGATAGTTTCGAATACTATTTCTCCAATTATGATTCAGTGTTGCCAGAAGTCCCAAATTATAAGCAGATGAACAAATGGGACTACTGGAAGAGTGAAGACAGATTGGCCAAGTTCTTCATTCCTTGGATTACCTTAGATACTTCACATGCCCGTAGAAATAACCTGACATGTAAGGTGTCAGAAGTCGAGAAGAAGTTCATAGGGCAGGTGGATGATCGTTACAGGAGACAAAAGATTTTGAAAAAATCAGGACAATGGAAAACAGATTGGACCGAGGAAGAGAAGGCACACAAGAGAAAGGGTAGTAGTGGTCCAATAGCTTTAGATAAGACGCAGAGAGGAAAGCTATGTCTTCACCGAGCCAAAACGTATTATGAAAATGTATACGTGGGTGAAGTTGACTGTGAACATGCTTTTAATTTAGAGTACTACACTAAGGATTTCCTGAAGGGAATGCAAGTGATTCCAAATGTGTATTTTGTATGTGGAAGAAATGCCTACGTGAGACTACCTGACAACTGGTATGGATCATGTTACTTGGCAATTGTCTTCCCCAAAATATATCATGCACAAGACTTAGTGATCATTGAGGGCAAGACATCATCGAGGGGAAGGAGAGATGTAGGAGATGCAGAAATGGTTGGAGATGTCTTTGGAGCTATGTTCCCTCTTTTGGGAGTAATCCTTAATGATGTTAAAATTAGACGACTGGCAACAGTTGTCGACAGGTTGTCTGCCAGCACTGCTCAGTCCTTAATGCTGGTAGAAGGAGAGATGCAATCGATAAGGGCTATGGTTCTTCAAAACCGTCTTGCATTAGATGTCCTACTAGCAAAAGAGGGCGGAGTCTGTAAGGCTTTGAAGGTCCAGGAATGCTGCACTTACATTCCAGACAATTCGAAGCCCCTCGAGAAAGTTATTAGGAACATAACTAGTATTCACAAGGAGATCGAAGACTTGAGTAGAGAAAATGTCTGGGAAAAGGTGGGCCACGGAATGAGTACAGTTGGAGGGTGGTTTTCCACCTTAGGCAAAAGCTTTGTTTGGTACATTCTAAAACCTATCATCATAATATTGATCTGTGGGATAATATTGTGGGGATTGGTGAGAGTATTCAAATGGTACAGAGCAAGAAGGTCAGAAAGGGCCCAAAGAGAACAGCTGCGGAGATTGGCTGCCATACAAGATAATCAGTACAGGAGTCTGAGGGCTCTGGAAGCGCAGAGAATGCCAGCAATAACGTCAGTTTAAATGTTAGTGATGACCCCGAGAGGTCATCAAAGGGGGGAACTGAGAGAGCGCAAACTGACTTAAATGTATGAGTACACCACACTTACCTGTAGTAAGCACAAATCATGAGGAGAAATGCCATGAGTGCTAATAGTACCTGCAATTATATTCTAAATGTATAGCTAATGTAGAGATTTAAGTAGAAGTGGAACTAATACAGAAATGTGTGACACTATATGATTTTATTAGACGTGATTATTTTTGAATCTATGTCGTGAAGCTGCTAAAACATAAGATGGTATGTGGTTAAAAGCAGAACGTGGTAGGCCTCAGGGCCAGAGCTGGAGGGAAAGGGAAGGTGGTTCTTTTCACGACGCAGATTATATTAATGTTTTGGTCATTGCATTAAATAGGCCATGATTTATAGAAATGTTTACTAAATAATAGAATAAGAGTATTAACATGCTTTAATTAAATGAAGAAGTTGAATGCTATAATTATAATGAGAAATATTGTAGGCCTGAAATGTTTTAGCATTGATTTACACGTACATGTCTGGGCTGAGAAATGTTGCAAGCCTTTTTAGAAGTCTATGAGAGTTGGGTTCTTGGCTGCAGATATCTGTCTGCAAAGAGGGGGGATCCAATTATAAATGAATGAATAGAGGTCTGTTCAGTAGACGGCCCAGACATGGAGGAGGGTTCTGGAATGTTTAAGGGGTATCAGCGGGCCGGAGAAGAGTCTGAGAAGCAAGGTCAACTCTAACGCATGAGGCCCAAGACAAAGCATCATGGAAAAAGCCAGAAGTTGCACCACGTGAGGGGCGTTCCGCAAGGGGCGTCTCAAATGTTGTTGACTGTTTTGTATTAGGGACAGCACCCCTGGGTGGAGTTAGAGCAGAGACCTGAGGACCCTTTAGAGAGCGGATGGGTAGGCAGAGAGGGGTCATGACTGGAGAACTTTAGGTTTTCACCAAGAGACTTAGAGTGAGTGACTTCCCTTGGGGGTCATTCACTGCTGACACCTTTGTTAGGTTGGGATTTGGTTAAGTAGGGATACCATCTAGAGCAGGGTAGGGACAGCCTAACCTTTGCGTTTTCCTCCAACCTAAATGAAGGAGAGATATGCGTCTATGCTGATAGCTTTATTATTCTTAGAACTTGTGTTAGTGATTTCCGTTGCTCGTTTGAGGGCTTTCCGAGAGCACATGTATGTAATTGGACCTGTGTATCTCGTGAATCTCATTCTGAGATGTCTGTATTTGCAGCTTATCATATCTTTACAATAAACTTTTGAAAGCTAGAAGTTGTTTGTGATCTTTGGGAGCAGAGTCCTTTATTGGGTGAACTAATTTGGAAATAGGTGCACTTTCTTTCCTCACAGACAGGCAACAAAGGTTCAGTCGACCAGATCGAGGTTTGGATCAATAGATATAAGGTATCGATCGAAATCTCGCCCTTTCACTCCCTGCCCCATTCGGAGACCGGGGCCTGCGGCATGAGGCAACCCTCGGTCTCCCAAGGGGGAGGCTACTGCGCATGTTCGGGCTGGTCAGAAAAATGACCAGCCCGAAAGCAAACATGCGCGCCAGTTACCCGATCAGATACAGCCCAACCCCCATTTTCCCCTATTGCGGCCGGTGAAGTTTCTGATGGCGGTGCGCATTGGTTGGTGAGGCAACGCCCGAACGCCCCAATGGACGCACCGCCACTGCCCACCATCACCATCTTATAGGAAATAAAAAAGGATTTCATCTTCATTATAGAATTGGTTTTACTTCTATCGGTTGATTTTAATAGCAATTACTGGCTTTAATGAGTATTTTCATTTAGCCAGGAAAATTCCTCATATTTGGTCCCTTAGTTGTTTCGAAGTTGAATGTTCTACTCTACCAAGAGATGAAATCTGAAGGCTCTGACAATTGTACTAATCCCTTTACGAATGCCTGCCTGGCAGCGGGAAGCAATATTATTAGAAACAATCCAGTTCTCAATACAATTTATCAGTAATCAACCAAATATTCTCCGGCTGTTATCTATAAGATTGATAGGTCTGTTATTGACAGGATCGATCCGATAGATTTTTTATGGCAATTTTAGCATCAAGCCAAGTTGTAGTTAGGACCATTCTGAATAACGGAAGTAATTAAATTCACAAGATAATATCTGTAGGAGAGTAGGGTCTGCTTCCTATGGTCACCCCCACTTTTTGCTGTGATTCTCTGGTTTTTCGACTTTAGTGTGGCAGTGGGCTTGCTAGTCAGACCCACAGCCCAGCTGTTCTCTCTCTAAATTGATACCATGTACTTTAGGTACATACCAGATTGGTTACTGGGTCTCCCTTGTGAGCCCCTTGTATAGTGTACCATAGGTACCTACTAGAACTAGTGGACATCATATGCCAGGCTAACTTCTCACAATATCCTCAAGTTTGTGGTTCAACCTTAAATAGGCCTACTGGCGCTCTTTGTTAGCCTGCGGCTCGGGCACCTTTTTGGGACTTCCTGGCATCAGATACCTCTTCCAACGTGAATCATAATGGATTTCAGAACCGGTCCACAGGAACACCTAATACACCTAGAGTGAAGTGGCATGGAGTAGAGTAACACTGTGTGGAGTAGAGTGACGTAGAGTGCCACTGTGTACAGTGGAGTGGGGTGGCGTACAATGGAGTGGCATAGAGTGTTGTGTAGGGGAGTGGCATAAAGTGTAGTCATGTAGAGTGGTGTACAGTGGAGTAGCGTAAAGTAGAGCAAAGTGGACTGGCGTAGAGTGTTGAAGAATTGCATAAACCCATTGGCATAGAAAGGAGTGGTGCAGAGAAGAGTGGCATAAAGTGTAGTGGCAAGTACAGTAGTGTAGAGTGCAGTGGCATAGGATGCAGTGGTATAGAATGCAGCAGCATACAAAGAATTGTAGAATGTAGTGGCGTTGAATGCAGTGGACTGAGATTAGACTGGTGCAGCGTAGAGTAGCTAGAGTGCAGTGGCGTAGAGTGCAGTGGCGTAGAGCAGAGTGGCATAGTTTACATTGTCATAGAGTGCAGTGGCATAGAGTGGTGCAGAGTAGAGTGGCATAGAGTGCAGTGTCATAGAATGCAGTAGGGTAGAGTAGAGTGGTGTAGAGTAGTGTTGCATAAAATGCAGTAGAATAGAGTAATGCAGTAGAGTAAAGTGTAGAGTGCAATGGCATAGAGGGGAGTGCTGCAGAGTAGAGTGGCGTAGAGTGCAGTTGCATAGAGTCGAGTGATGCACAGAGTGCTATAGAGTGACAGAGTAAAGTGGTGCAGAGTAGAGTGCAGTGGCCTAGAGTATAGTGGTGTAGAGTTCAGTGGCAGAGAATGCAGTGTTGTAGAGCAAATACTTGCCACCTTTGTCTTTAATGAAATCAGGACTCTCGTTCACAATTGGCTTGGGCAATCTGCAATTTACAGCTAACAAATGACTGCCAACAAATTAAAATATCACAAGCAGCTTGTGCATATGACACACAACTGTTCATATAACAATAAAATCCGTCGGAAAATTGAAATTCCAACTGGAAACAGTCTGCCTGCGAGGACCCCGGAAGCAAAGAATGACCACTGTGAAACGGTGCATAATGCAGATGCTGAAGGAAACAGTGTTGTCATATGCAAGGTAGCACGTAGTGAGTGTTTCCTTGGGAATCGGGTTGTATAATAGGTCCTTTGTTGTATGAGCAATGTCCATTTTCTCGAGTCTCCAGAAGGCCGAAGTATTGAATAGTTTGTCAGTGACCTGCTCCCACTTCAGACCCACACTGCATAAGGCGAGTATTCATTCACATAAAGAGCTTTGTGGGGAAACTTGGATGCCCTTCGGACTGACCTACAACACACACTATGTTCAAATGCTTTAAAGACAAATATTCTGGGAGACAGACAATGCTCTGCGCAGAAGTAAACGTTTTATAAAAAGAAAAACGTTTTCTGCAAATTTGCTCTAGTATCAGATATCACAATTATTGTATTTATTCGTGAGTTTCTGAAAGCATCCCGAAAGTGCCCCTGTTGGGTTTCTGTCAAATATTATACACATTTGTCCTGGTTTGTCCTGGTTTCCAGGTCAGCTACTTAGAAATCTGAATAAAAAAAATTCGGAATAAAATGAATTACTACCCGACCGTACTATAAATGCTGATTAATTTAAGTGTGTGTGTGTGTGTGGGGGTATGTGTATTTATGTCCTTGTAGGTCAGTAGGTCAAACTGTCGCCTGAAAGGGCACCAATGGGGAGGCGGGGGAGGGGGATCAGCAACGCACGCAATTATCATTAGCCCACGTGCTGTGCATAATTATGATTAACACATTCCTGCTATATGTTCACTACCCACTCTGTTATCTGTCTCGATAAATACTGTGAACACAGTGCTACAATTGTGCACTTCCGGGGGCGTTCTCTTTCAAAGCTACAACTGGTGGGGGCAATGGACATTGTTCATTTCCTTCCTGAATTCTGATACACAACCGAAACCAAATAGCGTGCATCAGCGAGCTGTCATCCCGAAACTAGACCTTTTTCGCAACATTCCTGGAGGGAAAGGTCATATTTTCCACAGCCAAGGGAATGCAATCCAGGCGCGCGCACAGAGGGTGGGGATCTGCTATGACGACAGCAGAATGGGGAAGTCTCGGGAATTTCTTTGTGAATGGATTGCCGGCAGACGTAGACGGGCAGTACACACACGCTAGAACTGCATATAAGTACATCAGGCCCTGTTTGTAGTCACAAAAGCTCGCTGCCATAACAGCACTGAACACAACAGCCTACAGGCATAGAGAGAGTTTAGTGGGCTCATTATAAAATGCACATTGTGATACAGAGATTGGATACAGCACTAAAAGGCATGCCTGCCCCAGGTACACACATCTGCAGGCAGACTGCAGGAAATTGTCATGTTTGCAGGCATGCAAACAGCTCTTTGATACTGATTAACTCGGACTCTTCTTTTAAGAGACATCGAACGTTGAAGACAATTTTGTTTGTAGATATAATTTCCATATTTTTGCAAAATGTTTCTGTGTGCCTAAAATCAAAGGCTTTACACTTCTAAATGCATTGTCCCCAGGCTTGTGTTTCTAATGTATTTTGACAATAATCTATTTAGGTGGCTGATAAGGATCCAGTAGCTGTATTCATTTTCAAAAAATCTATTATAAAACGTTTCCTTGTTTCCCCAAATGTCATTTTTTTTATTTCCATTTTTTTAATTAAAATATAGATATGCATATCAGCGGATACAGACAGTACAGAGTATGCAAAAAAAAGAAAAACAAAGAGGGGTGGGGGGGTGGGGGGGGGGGGGGGGGTTGATGGAATAAAAAAATGTTGGGACCCAATGCACAAAATGTATCTTTTGATGCAAGATGTGCCTCTTCCTAGGGGTGCGTGTTCGAAAAAGCTGATGGTAGGGCAATCCACAAAGGTTTCTCTGCACTTTGTGTTAAAGACTCCCTCCCCTAGATCAAGATGCACATGTGCAGGAACCCCACAGACTTACCTTACAAACATATTTTCTAGACACTTGAAAACTTTTCCTGCTCAAACATATTTTCCTCATTAACAATTTCCCCTCCAGCTCAAATCTAGAACATGCTGGATACGTGTATTCTCTTTTTCTATTCTAACTTCTGGCACTGGGGGTAGTTTGGCAGCAAAGAAAATTAGAACACTTTCCCTTTTAGAGTCCATTGCCTTTTTGGATCTTAACCCTGTCTTTGGCCATTCTGCTTATGAAAAGAGGATGGCCTGATAAGATAATTCCACCCCTTCATGTGGTCACCAGTCTGTGCCCACTCATAGTTTGCATGTGTGCCTAGCTCCCTAAACAGTGCCAGTTATCCGCAAGCACATCTTACAAAGTATCTATCGTTGTACTGTATTCTTGTTTCAGTTCATGCAGCCCTTTGTACCCATGATGAGGTCATGCAGCGCATTTCAGTGACGGGCAGCAGTCTACGCTGTAGGTTGTTCTTGGCTGGAAAGACGTGCGCCTATATTGTGGCCAGTGTCATTGCATTGCTGAGATCTTGCTTCTGTGTTGGGGCTTGCAGTGGAGCGAAGAGGAACGAGGGATCCATCTTCATATGCCATCTTTGTGTGTGGGATGATGTTATTTTGAAGGGTAGATACGACCTAATATTTCATGGCGCAATGTACCATATCACATAAAGCAAGTGGGGCGAATGCTACGTTTAGACTCCGTCTCTGAGCAGTTTTGGGCTGTGGCACTTAAAGAGCAGGAGAAGCACTCTTTTGCCACATCAGACGGTGGTAAACGGTTGCTTGTGACAGGAATATTCAAGGAGCATGCTTCTTTTGGCTGGAAATGTAGCTGCATTTGTTGACATACCTGAGGTAAACAACAGTGCATTCCACAATAACATATACAAATCAACAGACCAACACATTCAAAACATAGACACAACACAATAAATCAGAAAGCCACACAACTGCAGTACAATTGAATCAGGGTTTGTAAAGCGCGGCTACTCATTAGTCAGGGTCTCAAGGCACTGTGTGTGCGCAGGGGTTAAGACTAAGTGCTGAGTTCATCAGCAGAGCCGGGTCTTGAGGTCCTTCCTGAATTGCGTCAGCATGGGTGATTTACTGAGGTAGATGGACAGGGTGTTCCAGTTTTGGAGGCGAGGTAGGGTAAGGACCTTCCTCCAGTTCTGGTCTTGCGGATTCGTGGGACAGTAGCCAGGAAAAGCTGGGCAGAGTTTAGGTGTCTGTTGGGTACGTGGAAAGTGAGGCGGTGATTCTGGTACGGGGGTCCGGCGTTGTGAATGGACGTGTATAAGTGGGTGAGGAGTTTGAACGTTATTTATCTGTCGACTGGGAGCCAGTGGAGGTCACAGAGGTGTTGAGTGATGTGGCTGCGTTGAGTGGAAAACCTCACCGGGAATCCTTGCCTCGCCACGGACCTTTGCACCTTTTGAATCCAGCCTGCTGAGCCGTTCCTGCTCGCCGGACCCGCTGCGCGGGTCCCGCTTCGCGGTCTCAGGCGGCTGTGGGGTACTCGCTTGGGGCTTCGTGTAGACACCGGCAGGGCTGCGAGGGTAGAGCGGGTGGACTCAAACTCCCAGGAGTCCCCGCGCGCCCGTTGTCAGCTGGGCTCCTCTCCCTGCCGGCCACGCCCCCAACCTAACATCATTAAAGCCCATCCAGCCCGCACAGGAGTGGAAAACCTCACCGGGAATCCTTGCCTCGCCACGGACCTTTGCACCTTTTGAATCCAGCCTGCTGAGCCGTTCCTGCTCGCCGGACCCGCTGCGCGGGTCCCGCTTCGCGGTCTCAGGCGGCTGTGGGGTACTCGCTTGGGGCTTCGTGTAGACACCGGCAGGGCTGCGAGGGTAGAGCGGGTGGACTCAAACTCCCAGGAGTCCCCGCGCGCCCGTTGTCAGCTGGGCTCCTCTCCCTGCCGGCCACGCCCCCAACCTAACATCATTAAAGCCCATCCAGCCCGCACAGGAGTGGAAAACCTCACCGGGAATCCTTGCCTCGCCACGGACCTTTGCACCTTTTGAATCCAGCCTGCTGAGCCGTTCCTGCTCGCCGGACCCGCTGCGCGGGTCCCGCTTCGCGGTCTCAGGCGGCTGTGGGGTACTCGCTTGGGGCTTCGTGTAGACACCGGCAGGGCTGCGAGGGTAGAGCGGGTGGACTCAAACTCCCAGGAGTCCCCGCGCGCCCGTTGTCAGCTGGGCTCCTCTCCCTGCCGGCCACGCCCCCAACCTAACATCATTAAAGCCCATCCAGCCCGCACAGGAGTGGAAAACCTCACCGGGAATCCTTGCCTCGCCACGGACCTTTGCACCTTTTGAATCCAGCCTGCTGAGCCGTTCCTGCTCGCCGGACCCGCTGCGCGGGTCCCGCTTCGCGGTCTCAGGCGGCTGTGGGGTACTCGCTTGGGGCTTCGTGTAGACACCGGCAGGGCTGCGAGGGTAGAGCGGGTGGACTCAAACTCCCAGGAGTCCCCGCGCGCCCGTTGTCAGCTGGGCTCCTCTCCCTGCCGGCCACGCCCCCAACCTAACATCATTAAAGCCCATCCAGCCCGCACAGGAGTGGAAAACCTCACCGGGAATCCTTGCCTCACCACGGACCTTTGCACCTTTTGAATCCAGCCTGCTGAGCCGTTCCTGCTCGCCGGACCCGCTGCGCGGGTCCCGCTTCGCGGTCTCAGGCGGCTGTGGGGTACTCGCTTGGGGCTTCGTGTAGACACCGGCAGGGCTGCGAGGGTAGAGCGGGTGGACTCAAACTCCCAGGAGTCCCCGCGCGCCCGTTGTCAGCTGGGCTCCTCTCCCTGCCGGCCACGCCCCCAACCTAACATCATTAAAGCCCATCCAGCCCGCACAGGAGTGGAAAACCTCACCGGGAATCCTTGCCTCGCCACGGACCTTTGCACCTTTTGAATCCAGCCTGCTGAGCCGTTCCTGCTCGCCGGACCCGCTGCGCGGGTCCCGCTTCGCGGTCTCAGGCGGCTGTGGGGTACTCGCTTGGGGCTTCGTGTAGACACCGGCAGGGCTGCGAGGGTAGAGCGGGTGGACTCAAACTCCCAGGAGTCCCCGCGCGCCCGTTGTCAGCTGGGCTCCTCTCCCTGCCGGCCACACCCCCTAGGTCACCCTTGTGCTTCTTTAAGAGGAGCAGTCCTTCCCGCTGCGCGGGAGCGCGCGGGAGTGCGCCGGGAGAAGCCCGGGACAAGGGCGGGACCGTCTGTGGCCGTCCGGGGCCGGACGAGGTTGGGTTGGGCCAAGAGCCCTGGTCCATTTTATTTTTTATATTTAGATACTTATATTTAGATACTTTTGACTAACTGTACCCAGAGGCTCTAACACCTGCACATAAATATGGCCCTGAGATCAGGTAAACAACGATTGGTGCATATTCAAACTACACAGGGTGTTGTTTCAGGCCCCCTAGATGCTTTTATTACCAGAGCCACAGGAATACTAGAAAAAGAAATTCAACAGGTTGAGCATAGATTGTCCCTGGACTTAGTTACTGGGAAACGCTCCTCACTAGGTGCTCTGGCCTGTGCTAAAAGCCCATTAACCAATGCAGCGTTTAACTGTATCTCTACATCAAACGCTGACATAATAGTCCATGAGGATGGGGTCGAAGCTATAACACATAGGTCACAAGAAAATATGGATCTGAACCCTGACTACAGTTCGACTAGTATAGAAGGGGATAGCTTACTTAGTGAGAATGATAAGTGTACTTCGCCAGGAAACCCGCAAGTACATATCCTTACCCTACCCAGTACTCCCGTCCCGTTACCTGTAATTCCTAAGCAGGCTTCACGAAAAAGAAAACATGTTTCAAGCCCACAGGGGGTCATGGAGCAGAAACAAATCAAACTAGATCATGCAAATAGCTCCTCCCACTCCCAGTCTACCCAAGGACCCCCATTAGTGTACTGCCCATCACTGGCCCACTCTGGGTCGTCAAACACTTGTCCAACCTGTTTTAGCAGTGATGATGCCCTGTTGGCAAAAATGGAAGCAATGGTTAAATCCTTATTGCTTCCAGTTATTGAGAATACTAGGATAATGTCTGCTAAAATAGATGTCTTAGAAGCAGCTATTAATATTAATATGGACCTCCTACAAAATTTAATACCCACTGGTATAAAGTTGAGGGGCCCAAATCCAAATGGGGGAACAACTGTAAATATGGGGACAACCAAAATTAATCCGGTGGTGACACCAACTACTAATACAAACAAGAAACAACAAACGGGGATAAAAATACCACCTGTTAGTAGAGTCCCGGTCAAAGAAACACCGAAGGCCAAACATCCATTGGCAGTCAATACTGTTCAGGGAAAAAAAGAACGAGGGAATGGTGCATCAAATCAGGGGAAAAACACCCCGGTTTACACTCCTGCATTGGGAAGGGATAATAAAACCCCATATACCGACAGGAATAAGAGGACTAATAATAGAATCACACGAAACCCATTGAGAGTTAATCTGCCCCCAGAAGCGTCACAATATACTATTGTACTAACAGGAGTGGCCCCCCTTAGAGAGGGTTCTAAAGAATCCCAAATGGATCTGCGAAATAAGGTCACATTCTGGCTGAATAAACATCGCCCACTTCCCCCTTCATCCCCTACCGAAATCCTTTATGTAAGGAGAGTAGAACGGGTAGGAAAGGGCGAAAAAGATCTGGAAGGGGACTGTATTTTAGTTTCATTTAGAGATCACTGGGTAGTAGACAGAATCCAGAGGAAACCAAGATTCGCCCGTCTGGGTGACGTTCAGACCTTAAACCTTGGCTACTTCTACCCCTATATACACCAAACTAATTACATGGGTCACAACCCATGGAAAGTTAAAGGGGGAAGACCCCGAGAGCCTGCAACACACCACCCCCAATATTATCCTCCCCTCCACAACCAATTTGAGGCACTGTCAGACCTAGAATGGGTGGACTGACTATGTGCAACGACCCAGTTACCTAGCTTAGGATCAGTGGAAGTCGAAGAAGTGTATACCCCTCCCACCCATATCCAACAACTAGCAAAGGAGCAACTGTTTATGCTCCATAATCCCAGGATGCAGAGGGAGTATGTGGGGACTAACATCACCACTTCTAATATAGAAGACAATGGTCCAATAGGTACTGATCCACTGAGCCCCCATTCCTCTATCCCTGTTAGTAACAATCATGCAGAGATAGATTCACTAAACTCACATATGGTGTCTTGGAATGTTGCTGGAGCCAAGTCGCGCTTGGAATCGGAGGATTGGTTGGGGTTTATAGGTAACCACGAGGTTGTATTGTTGCAGGAGACGTGGGCTACAGATCCATTTTATCTGGCTGGATATTTAAACTTTTCTAAACCTGCAATAAAAGGTATAAAGGGGCGGGCATCTGGGGGATTAACCACATGGGTAAAACAGGCTTGGTGTTTTTCAGCTGCCGAATTGTATATAGACAATCCTGACATTCTGGCTATTAGGTTGAGCATAGCAGGGGGGCAGGACATGCTTATTATTAATATATATTCCAGAGGCCTCCCTGGCGGCCGAAGCCCCAAGTTGATTGGTGCTTTAGACACGCTACTAACGGGCTGGAATAAAGCCTCACTAATCATTATAGCAGGGGATATCAATTGTACGATTGAGCCATTGTATCTGCCGGAGGATAACTGGGGGTTTGAGGAAGACGCCACATGGATGATCCCCGAACTTTCCAACAAAATTCCAGTCAAAGCAACGGATGCCGCCCTGAACTGGACGGCTTTTTGTCTTACTTGGGGACTTCGGGCAGTGAATGGACGCACCAAATCGGACATTGAAGCTAAACCCACTTTTGACAATGGTGTGAGGAAAAGTCGGATTGATTACATCTTTATAAAAATGGAATATTGGAGTATAATTGATGACATGGAAATCATAGTACGTCCAGAAAGTGACCATAATCCCTTGTCCTTGAAATTTAAAATGTTTGATCAGATAAGCCTAGGAGAACCTGTTCCAAGGGGGCTTGGGGTTGTAACCTTGGCAAATGATCGGAGGAGAGTGAAGTGGTCACTAATTTCAAACGATGCAACGATACAGGCCGACATTGAAAATGTGGTGACAAACACCATAAACAATATGAGGTCCGTTGCAGTTGAGCGGGGTCAGGGCGAATTAAATAAGATGATGGGCTTACATGACAAATGTTTTTCTGAACTTAAAATGATTTTATCAAAGCCATGTAAGTCAAACAGCGGTCACTCGAATCCCCTAAGAGCAAAATGGTACAATAGAGAATGTAGAGAGGCCCATAGATATCTCATTGAGCAAGTTAAATCTAGAGATTCTGGTGCAGTTAAAGAGGCCAGGAAAAGGTATAAAAGGGTGCAATGGGTGGCTAAAAAGGAATGGGAAGATGAGTTCTGGTCGGATCTACTAGACGCCAGTAAATCAAACGACCAGACTAAATTCTGGGATATAGTTAAATGTGGAAAGGATGGTGAGTTTCGTACTCCGTCTAACCATGTATGCCCGGAAGACTGGATTAAATATTACTCTACCCAATTTTGTCCAGTAGCCGTAGACCCCTTACCCAGACCTTCTATGCTGACGGTAACAATCCCCAGCACTATGACCCTGTCTTTTACTGAAGCAGAAGTGGAGTATGCACTAGGGTTAACAAAGAGGGGGAAGGCACCTGGGTTGGACCAAATTCCGGCAGACCTATTCAAAGCAAACATAGGCCTTTGGGTACCCTACCTAACTAATATAGCCAATACCATAGCAGGAGGTGCTAGCATCCCCAATACCTGGAAAGGGGCGGAGATCATCCCCATACATAAAAAGGGTGATAGATCAAACCCTGGGAACTACCGCCCAATCAGCTTAATTGACTGTTTTCAAAAAGTGTTTGCTCGAATGATTCTGGTGAGGGTTCTGGGGTGGATGGAGCTTGAAGGAATATTGTCCCCATTACAGGCGGGCTTCAGATCTGGTATAAGTACCATTGACCAGGTCTTGAGGTTTTGTATGATTTTTTGGAAGACTGTCACACTCGGCGGTGGTACCATTTTTGCCGCTTTTATTGACCTGAAATCGGCTTTTGATTTGGTGCCGAGGGAAAAATTATGGCGGGTACTAAGGGACCTAGGAATGCCGGGGGAATTAGTGGAAATTATTACTAGACTACACGAAGACAATTTCGCTAGGGTTAGATGGGGGGCACAAGGGCAAGTTACGGACCCATTCCGAGTATCACGAGGAGTCCGCCAGGGGTGCGTTCTCGCACCCACCCTATTCTTACTCTTCATAGATCAGGTAGTGAAATTCTTCGGGTCTTTCAACACGGATGCACCGTCCCTGGCGGGGACTAAATTCCCAATGTTGATCTTTGCGGACGACACCCTCCTCTTATCAAGGACGAGGGGGGGTCTGCAGAGAGCTCTAAATCACTTTGAGGAATTCTGTCACCAAAATGACCTCCAAATAAATGTAGGGAAAACTAAATTCATGGTTTTCTCCAGGAAAAAACCAATACGTAGTAGTGTTCAACTTAACGGGGTTAACCTGGATCAGGTTGACACGATGACGTATCTGGGGGTCACCCTGGATTACCGTTTGTCTTGGAAGCCACAAATAGAGACCCAGCAGTTAAAATTGGCCCAACTGACCGGCTGTCTCCTGCGAGAGCAAAAGAAATCTATCACCAAAAGGGTCGCCCCTGCATTACAAATTTATGATGTTAAAATTAATGCTGCAACACTCTATGGGGCTGAGCTATGGGGTTTTATGGATCTCTCAAGCTTGTATAAAACCCAGTGTAGGTTTCTTCGCAACCTAGTGGGGCTCCCCCAATCAACTCCACTGACCCCTCTTTGTCATGACATGGGTTGCCTGCCAATAACAGACATGGCAAGGTTTAGAGTAGTGTCCACCTGGAGGCGTTTGTGGACTACGGAGGAGTTGGCACTCTTTGCAAAGGAGCTAACTGAGGTGAAGGCAATCGGGCGCTCAGAGCGAATACCCTGGCTTCAATCGGTGAAAAAGAGCCTTTGTGATATGGGTCTTAGTCATCTATGGGTCTCGCCAAGTATTCACAATTTCCCCCCGAAAAAGGAATTTAAGAGTTTATTTTGGGCCTCAACTCGTCACTCGTTGGCACGTGCATCAAGCTTTGATGATTTAACGGGGCGTTTTTTAAGATTCAAATTGGATCCGGCTCGTGAGATATACTGGGATCTTATCTCCAGACCATTGGACAGAAAATTGTTCCACCAATTTCGGGTGGGTTCTTTACCCCTTAATTCCTTTACTTCATCCTGGTGCAACAATACTACCAATTGTTGTACTTATTGCCCCGGGTGTAAAGAAACAGAGGGTCATTTTTTGTTCGCCTGCCCCCAATATAGAGAACCCCGTCTAAAATGGCTAAAACCCATTTTTAAACGCATGAAATGCAAAAAATCCTCGGATGCAATATGGGCCTTAAAAACAAATACATCTGATTTCACTGTGACATGTTTGGCCAAATATTTAGGCTGGGCATGGGTAATCAGGGCAAGAAGGAATTCAACCGCCACATGATTAAATAATAGTGTGTAAATTGTTTAGTACCTTCCAGCAAATGTCAAATATATTTTTAAGAATTGTTAAATTTAATCTCTAAGAATTGTTAAAATGTAATGTCTTGTTCACTTCTAACAAAGGTTTAATAACTTTTTAAACTGTGGTTTCTAAATAGAGTCTAGATCGTTGATTTTATATAGAAGCAACTACTTTATAATATTTTCTCTTTTATGTAGGGACAATGAAATTGTTTTAAATGAATGTCAAAATTTGTCTTTTATGATTTTATTATCGAAATAAAGACATTAAAACCTGACCTGATGTGGCTGCGTCATGGGATGTTGGGGATTAGTCTTGCTGTGGAGTTCTGGATATTTTGGAGTCTTCAGAGGAGTTTCTGGGTGACGATGGCGTAGAGTTTGTTGCCATAGTCGAGTCTGCTGCTGCTGGATAAGGCATGGGTGACTGTCTTACTGTATTCAGT
This sequence comes from Lissotriton helveticus, assembly GCF_964261635.1. Taxonomy (NCBI): domain Eukaryota; kingdom Metazoa; phylum Chordata; class Amphibia; order Caudata; family Salamandridae; genus Lissotriton; species Lissotriton helveticus. The sequence continues at coordinate 1,910,034,226 of NC_136061.1, read as the reverse complement.
GGGGATCCATCCGAAGTTTGTTCGAAGCAGGCGGAGTGTGTTGAAGTAGGCCGAGGAGACGGTGTTTATCTGGCAGTCCATTGTGAGCGAGGAGTCTAGTATGATGCAGAGATTTTGTGTGTGGTTTGTGGGGGTAGGGGGTCTTCATTGAGCAGAGGGCCACCAGGAGCCCTTCCAAGCAGATGGGGAGACTCCCTTCTGTCTTGTCCGAGTTGAGTTTCAGGCAGCTGTCCATCATCCAGGTGGAGACGGCTTTCAGTCCTTCATGGAAGTTGTTCCTAGTGACAGTGGATTCTTTGGTGAGGTAGGGGATCAGCTGGGTGTAGTCAGCTTAGGAGACGATGTTGAGTCCGTGGTTCCTGCCGATAGCTGCGGGGAAGGCCATGTAGACATTGAAGAGGGTGGGGCTGTGGGAGGAGCCCTTGGGTACTCCGCAGCTGATCTTTGTCGGTTTCGAGAGGTACGGTGGGAGTCTAACCCGTTGTGTTCTGCCAGTGATTAAGGAGCGGATCCAATTGAGGGCCCTGTCTTGCATACTAGATTCATAGAGTCTTGTGGGGTGCCGTGGGAGACGGTGTCAAAGGCTGCAGAGAGGTCCAGTAGAGCGAGGGCCACGGTTTCGCCCTGGTCGAGGAGGGAGCGAAAGTCGTTGGTGGTAGTGAGGAGGGCGATCTCAGTGCTATGATTGCTTCGGAATCCGGATTGGGAGATGTCCAGGATGTGGTTGGTTTTGATGGTAGGACGTTGATGGCTTTTTGATGACTTTCGCTGGGAAGGGGAGCAGGGAGATGGGCCTTAAGATATATATATATCCAACCAAGCAGGAATTCATACGAAATAAGGCCACAGGAAGATAAATATATCTCATCTGGTTTAATGGCAGCATACAGGCAGATGCTTAAAACGGGTTCCACATCAAACAAATCCTATCGCCAGACGCTTTTCGGGAATCAGGCAGTCCCTTTTTCAATGGCGTGATGTTCATAAAGAAATGAAAAGGGTTGTTGCAAAGCATGCAATTTATTCAACACCTGCCTCAGTGGGTGTGGCTGATAGAACGGCCTTCTAGATGCTGTAGTTCGCCCACTTGGGAGGATATGCGGCTACTGTTATTCTGGGCTTAGTTCTAGTAAGATAATCACATGTACGTGGTCCAATGAAGCTATCTTCAAATGCCTGTTTAGTAATTCCGGCAAGTTCTTTAAGAAGTCCTCTTCGCTTAGTTGTCTCTCTACTTCCTTTTTATCATTTTCCATAGCCCAATTGAGTATTGCACCCCCCCTTGTCTGCCTGTTTTAGTACAATATTATCATCTGATTGTAATTGGCCAAGGACTTCGATGTTCTTTTGAAATATTATGTAGACTAAAGTACTTTTTAATCACTAAGGGGCGAGTTCCATTCTTGGTCAGAAAGCTCTCCGACCTAGCCGGATCCGGTGTGTTTTCCGACCGAACCGGACTCCTGCATTCCGACCGAGCGAGTACGATGCGTCCGCATGCTGCCTGACTCAGTTCGGTCGGACTCCCATTGAAGTCAATGGGAGCCGGTCATACGACGCGTACATTGGCTCCAATTGACTAAACGGGGGCGTATCACAAAAGGGCGCCCCATCGGTGCCATTTCCACCGTACATGCCTGTGTAGGTCCCCCCTGTGTCTGAGTCGTAAGGCTGCAGGTGACAGAGGGCCCTGTACGGACCCCAAAGCCAGCTTCCCGGACGTTTTGTGAGCCGTAAACTTCGGCTCGATCCGGCTGTCGGACACGTACATCGTACTCGCTCGGTCGTTAAATGCCTCCATTGCGCGGTGCAAATCGTGTCTGTACGAATCGGTCAGAGCGGTTCAGATCCGGAAAAGGTTCGGTTGGAACACACGCGTACAGTCACATCGTACTTGCTGGCTCGTACAGGCGTCCACTCGTACCTTTTTCCCGCTGGATCGCGTTCGAAGACCTTCCGTCCGAGATCGGAATCGACCCCTAAATTGACAATGGCAGACAAGTTGGTGTTTTTAAAAGTGACTATTTCCTTTGGAATTTGTCCAGAGTGAGGGCAGAGAGTCAATTTATTTATAATTTCATATGGTTCTTCAATCTGAAGTGAATCATGATTTAAAAAGAAAGCCTTCAAACGAATTTTGCGGCAGAATTCAATCGCTTTCATTTTTAACCTAACATATTCGTATGTTTAGTTGGTGTAAAAGATAGCCCCTTCTCCAAGACACTTTCTTCTAATTGAGTAAGAGGTCTTTTAGAAAGGTTGAAGATGGGAGATCTATTTAATTCTTGTAATATTGTCAACATGTTGTCATTTCCCATGGTTGGTGTTGATATCTGTTTGGGGCCCTGTTTTTTTGACAGCCTCTCCCTACAAAAGGCTGCTGATTCCTAGGTTATTTATTTGAAGATCCCTCACCAGGATCTGAATCTCCAGTTGAAGATGAGGAAGTGTCCAAAAACGTGAGACATTTCTATTTGGACCTGGCTTGCTAATCCAGCAAAAATCTCTGTGATTCCGCACATGAATAGAAATCATTTTGTAGATACGGATATACCGTTTGAACGTTAAAAGCTTTTTAATCCTTATCAAATTTTGCACTTTTTTGATCATAGAAAAATCCTTAAATTCCGCATTTTCTTTTTCATATTTTTCCAGTACATTTTCCAAATCCGCTATTGATTGAGTATCCTTATTTTTTGGGACTGTTTCTGCGATTTCTTCTAGTTGTTTAATGGACGATCTACGGACTGTTTCAATGGTCAGTAGCATGAGATCTCTGCTACACTTTGTACCAATGCAGCTATACCTCTTTTTATATTCAGGATCTGCAACCCCCAAGGGATAATCCCAGCTTTCAGATGTTCAAGTAAAAAATGTCTGTGACGCTCAGGCATTTTCCTGCCTTAGCCATTTAATGCCTGCCTGCATGCAGCTGACAGTTGGGCTTTGTGTATTTCTTCTAGACGGCCACACACAATACAGAGCGTAGGCATGACTGCATGGGCCATCACTTGCAGGATAGAAGGGTGGAGCTGTGCACAGTCCTACTTACACTTGAATAGGCTGTGTCCTGCCTTCACACAAAGGACTGCCTACCCCATGTTGTTAGTATGGAGCCAGGGCAAGGGAGGCAGGAAACCTGTGCACTTCAAAGGGAACCCTCTAGAAGTTTCTCCCACTTCAAAGAAGGCACCTGTTATAAATATTGCACCTTAGACACCAACTCTTCAGTACACTTCTGAACCTGTGAAAGCTCTGCCAGGAAGAAGGACTGCTGTGCTGCGGAAAGGACTGCCACCCTGCTGGATTACTGCTCTGCTGAACTACTGCCTTGCTGGACTGCTGCCCTGATGAAGGAGTCAGAGGAATTGGACCTGCACCTGTAACCAGGACTCCCAGAATGACTACAAGGGCTAGTCCGCTGACCTCCTTTTCTCAGCCACAGGGGTATAACAGGCTCCCAACCACCTAAATCAGCACTCAGATCCAACTGGAGTAAGCTCCTCACCCTCAAAGTGCCCCTCAGGTCCTGGACACTTGGTGTGTCCTCAGTGAAGCTGAGTTGACGTTTGTGGGCTCTTCATGACTGCGAATGGAACTGTTAGCACCAAAACCTTGTTGCTCTTACTGCCTGCTAACGCAAAGTTCAGTCAACCCGATCCTTCACGTTACAGCATCAACCTCTCGCAGGGAGTGCCACTGCGAAGCTCCAGCCCGACCATTTCCGACGACAACATGATCTTTGCATTACAGCAACGACCATTTGTGATGGCCAAGATGCTCATAGCACTACAACGACGACCGTCCACAACACTTCCCTGCTCCTTGCAACCCCCTTTCACCACAAACAGGGCTCTTGGTGCTGTACTGGCAAGGTAACGCTTCAGCGGGAGTAACCTGGTCCCTGTACTCAACCCACGCTCCATCGTGATCAGCCTGTTTTGTGACTTTTTCCCGGTCTTGCACAGTCAGATAGCGGCGAGTGGCACTTTGGGCTTTTTGCCGCAGTTTTTCACTTAAATCTTTAAAATTGCATATCTCCAGTTCTATCGGTTTGATTTGTGTTGTTTTGGTCTTAATCTATTTATTAAAGTGTGCTCTGTTTTTCTAAATTGGTGTAGAATTTTTCTTGTGTTGTATTTTCACTTTATTACTGTTTGACGTGCTACAGAAATGTTTTATACATTGCTTGTAAGTTAAGCCTGACTGCTCTGTGCGAAGCTAGGGTTGAGCACAGGTTAATTTGGGGTTTGATTGTGCCTTGCTCTAACAGGGATTGGGGATGCTGCTAGAGTAGGATTTAACCCCCCCGCCCCAATTACCGCTCCCATAACCAGTAACCCAATTTCTCACACTGAGAGTAAGTAGGGTAGCTGAGACTAATGGAAGCAAGCTCATCTGATGTTCAGGAGCCAGACGTACTACGATCATGAGTAAATGGGCCAAGTACTTCCCAGTATATGAAAAAAGGAGAGAGACCTCTTGTTATGGCCAAGGGACTAGGGTACTATTGCCAAGTCAAAAACAAGTAATCCCTTGGATTTACCCAGTCCAGTACTTGATTCTCAGTGGTAGTTGCAAAGTAAGTGCAAGTCTCCTGCAGCTCAGACAGACTTGAACAGTCTTACTTGAGCAGAAAGTAATTTCAGAGGATCAGAGCGCTCCTTCACAAGCTCCGGTCTCCACATAAAAACAGCCAAATTCTTGCGGTCTATCCCAAATATCACGTCAGCCTCTTCAATCTCCATACAACTGAGATGATGACGGGCGTCCCAGCTTGGCTCCTCCAGTGAGTCATAAGTGTTCCTAGCAGTTCATTAGGCACAACAAGTCAGGGTGACAGCCCTGCCCCAACAGTGGCCCTCTTCTGGACACAAGGAGATCACCCTCTTTGGTTCTTTCTTCTCAGAGCCCCCCATCCCTCGAGGCACACAAGAGTGCCGACTCCAGCACACACACATGGGCTATTGTCTGTCTTTCACTGAGCCCCCACCACCTCCTGGCACACAGGAGGTCAATCGATTTGGCGCACACATGGGTGGCTGCAAGACTTTCATAATGGTCCTCCGGCTCCTACTGGTACAAGAGGGGATGGGCAGATAAACCGACTTGCAGCACACACAGGCGGGGCCTGAATTTCACAATGGCCTCTTCTGGCTTGGCAGAATAAGTTGAACAGCTTACACTTCTGCAATGGATCTGACTGGATTGAACATCTTGACCTTCGCTCACTGGGAACCACTCAACAGGATCCCAGCTGTGCTTTGCTCCCTTAATGTTTGCTCCTCTTCCTTATAGAGCCAGTAATCCTGGCATGCAGGTAGACTCTAGGCCAGGGGTGTCCAAATTTTTCTACAATAAGAGCTGGTTATGTTTAATAAAAATCCAGTAATCCTGGCATGCAGGTAAACTCGAGGCCAGGGGTCTCCAAATTTTTCTACAATAAGAGCTGGTTATGTTTAATAAAAAATCATCCCAAGCTAATATTATTACAGTTGTAATATTGACGGCATCAAACAAGATTATATTTGTGGCCACCACACAGTGGTGTTGGTAGCCCATGTGCTGCCTTTCTACATACTGCCATCATAAACAAGACCATGAGCAGTGATTACCTCAGTTCATCAGACATGTTTGCCAGCAATAATCTATGAAAGGCTTGGTCAAAGTGGAATGCTTCTACAAGGATACTACATAAAAGCCACAGGTGCAGTGCCCTTGGTACCAAGGCAATATTATTAATAATAAGTCTCCACATAGCCACATGTTTGATCTGTCAATAGCCGTTTTTTCAAAATCTTTTGGAAATGTAACTATTTTCCTCCAAATATCCGATAATGAGTTTTAAAAATACATATATTTTCTTCTCAAATACATGCTTTTCATTTTTTTTATGTATCGAAATAAAGCACATCAACCGCTTTTCATTGTTGATATACATATATTAATTGAACCAGGCAAAGCTTCTGATTTACTAGGCTGGACTGCACACAGCAGAGCTACTCACAAGTAGCTAGAGAGATACCAGTAGCTCACGAGCAACTCGTTGGAACAGCTTGCTCTAGATATTCTCCCCCTCGCAAGGTACTTTGATCTTGAGAGGCAAGCAGACTGCTGGGGTTTCAGGTTCAGCGCAAGTGGTATGGACTTCCTGAGTGATGGCCCCTCACACACACAGGCACAAACATGTACACAGCCATGGAAGTTTAGACGAGTGGGCCAGTAGGTCACACACCTGTGGCACAGGTGAAAAGGCCTGTTCACAACACTGTTTCTACTGAACACATAACAGGTACGTTACCACCATCGTCACAATGTCATTTAACTTCTTCCTTCACAAGGGCAGTGCTTGGTTCACCCCTCCCGGTTGAACCAAACTGGATTACCATGAGAAAGGACTAGGTTTTGGCACAAATGCATGATGGGTGTTTACCCCTGACCAATAATCATTACCAGGGATCAAGGTATCCATGTAGCTGGGGTACTCAGGACAGGGGTGCATTCTCATCACCATGCCGGGGACTCAACAGCTCCATTCTCTCTCCAACTCTAATCAACTCCCAGGCTTCACCCAGCACACAGGCAATAACTTTCCATTCATCATTACACTTTCATAACATTCACACTGAACATTCTGCAGCATGCCCATGCATACACAGACATGCCACTTCCCTACAACATCCCCATTCCTCACACATAGGACAAATGTCAAACCAATGCAACAATGACCCAGAGACAACATGATGAACTCACACTTTCTCCATCTTCCACAAGCAAAGCAAACACACCCACCCACATGAACACTCTCAATCACACACAAAAGTGCAGCACAGCACTCCAAAATGCCCAACAACCAATCACATTAGCATGCCAAACCAACATGACCAAATGCCAGGCCATAAATAGCACCTACATATGCATCCATCACCATGCCCGCTGGAAGCTGCACAACCATCACACAGAATGTCTCCTGCACACAAAGATGTTAAACTTTCAAAGACACAACATTCAGACACTTTTGCACTCGAGTAGTTCAACTCCAAAACAAGTACATATCAGTAAATGGGACCAACACCTTAAGGTGCCTAAAAAGGGAAGCATCTGTATACCACGCTCTACACTTATACACAAGTCAATTCCTACCATCTATACAATAACTGGCTCCAGGACACGCAGCCCCACGCACAGGCAAGACAACCACCAATGTACTCTGCCTCCAGTATTTCGCACCTATCAAATACACTCATCTGTACAAAACGATGTCTGTTCCCAGAGCACAGATAGGTGAAACAAAAACAGAAGTACCTCACACCACTGGTGAACTCTGCTTCCAGTTCCACTCACCTGTCAAAACTTGTACAGAGTGATGGGGAATGTGGAACTTGTGGCTTCTACTCTTAACCAGTCTTTCACTGCATCTCCCAAGCAAACTCACGTAACAGGGTAATACAATTTCGCGCACCATGTGGTACTACCCCAAGCACATCACGCAACACATTACTACTCTTGCATCATGGCGGGCAGTCTTCTTCCCCACCTTTGCAACACCAAAACGACAAAAACGGAGGTACTACTTTTGCAATATGATTTCCTTCACTCATTAAATAACACTAGGGCCGCCTCTACAAACAACTGCGCAGCAGCTGCAGTCATTTTCAAAATACTCCCATAGTATTACAACATTTGTACATCTGCACACCCTGCCATCTGGCTCAGGGACAACCCAGAAAAAGAACATAGACTTCTACCCACACCAGCTGCAGCAACACTATTTTACAATTCAAATAAGAAAATAAAACCATAAGCATCATATCACCACCCTCCAAGTAGTTTCTCTAAAATTCAATCAAAATAAAATAAAATACGTGCTCAAAATATGTTTTAATTGATAAAAAAAGCAGAAGAAATTAACATATTTTCTGTTATGTTGAGATGTGTTGTGGTCTATTTGTATTCAACCATCTCATAAATGAAAACAATGTTTGCTCCCTAAAACACTAACACTGTGCGCTGCATATCTATCCTCAACACGTGTATGGTAGCTGCACTCAGGCATTTGCGTCACATTTCGCAAAACTTATTCAACTCGAGCAAAGCATCAGCCTCTCAACAATCATGAGGCTTGCCAACATGAGCTCACTGTCTGGAAACTTAACCCCTCAAAATGAATAGCCATTTAAATACCACCTCCCATCACTGCTTTAAGAAGAAAGGTGGTCACAGAGTCATACAAAATAAAGAGGAACCCCACGTCCCCCTCACTCCTCACTGGGGTTCTGCCAGCAGCCACGGCTTACACTACTTGTTGATGGATTTAAGGGTGGGCGACTCCAGGCTAGTCCTCCATTGCCTCATTCCATCACTACACAGGCCCCTGTCATCGCCACAAGACTCATGCTGCATGTCTACACACGTTCTTCTAATCATTCATTTGTCACCACAATGTTGTAGTTGGAGGGTAGGGTTGCTATACAAGAGTCAGGGGCCTTTCAGGTAGAAGGTAAGTTCTTTATTCCATATTAGACACTTAGGTTAAAGTCACAGCAGACACCAGTTAGGGATCCATTCTCTACCCAACTTGAATCAGCTCTGAGGCTCTCCCAACACACAGACACTAATGTAGCATGTATGGCCATATTCTGACAGCAGCCGCACTACACAATCTCCAGCTTGTTCGCTCAGCCCATGCAACACACTGACACCATATCATGTCCCTCATTTCACAGTGAAACTGCTGGCAAGCCTTGGATCAGCTCCTTCAGAAGTAATGCAAACCTACGCCCTCGTATTCGTCTAGCCTGAACAATGACACAGTAGTTTGGCATGAAACATATTTATTACTGCAAATTCTGAGTGCTGAAACATGTTCAGCAGTTTCGATTTCAACAAAATCTGAAGTCTATCTAAAAGTTAATGATGTCTCCCATTTTCACAGCAAAACTCATTGCTTAACCATCTACATGTTCAGACAACAGCTATTGAATGATGTAAATGTGCATCATATCCTCAATAAGATCAGCTACAATGATGCTGTAATTGCACATATAAGGTCTGGAAAGGGCTACAATAAAACGGTGCTATGTTATCATATGCAAGGTAACTGGCAATACATCAAAGTGGCTCTTTCCTACATAACTGCAGTCCATAGGCCAGTGGCAGCTGGCAACCTTTGAAAATGTTGAGGCTAGTGAAATGCCCCACCACTTACCCGAAACCCTAAATAAAGCACTCCCTCCCTCCAAAACCCCATAATTACACATTCCCTCCAAAAAAGCCCACATTAATGCAATGCTTCCGTCAAAAAGCCTATATGAAGCAAACCTTCCCTCCAGGGAGTCACCACTAATCACCACCTCATCAGAACAACAAAGAAAGCGGCTCTGCAAGAAAGGATCAACGCCAATGCACTCAATAGTAAATAACTATTCACAGTGGTCAAAGAATTCACCAGACCCAGAACAGACACAACAGTCCTCCCCCCTCCCAAGACCTCTACAACAACCTCAGCACCTATTTCCACCACAAGATCAAGGAGATATACAACAGCTTCAAAAGCACCGTTACCCAAGACCCTCCTGTCCCACCCGCAACCACCGCACCCTACGACGTGAGACCCCAACATATCTTGCTTAACTGGACTCCCCTGACCACAGATGACACCCTCGAGATCATAAAGAGCATCTACTCTGGAACACCCTCGGACCCCTGCCCGTGCCACATATTCAACAGAGCAGCCACCAACATCGACCACGAACTCTTCCCCGCCATCAACTTTTTCCTCCGTCACCATTTACTCCGTCTCTTCCCGGAAGACTGGAATCACGCAGATATCAACCCCTTGCCAAAAAACCCTCTGCTGACCCGACGGACCACAAGAACTTCAGATCCATCTCTCTTCTCTTCTTCCCAGCCAAGGTCATTGAGAAGGCCATCATTGCCCAGGTTTCCGAGTTCATCTAAGCCAACCACGTCCGGGACATCTCCCAATCCGGCTTTCGGAGCAACCACAGCACCAAAACCGCCCTCCTCGCTGCCACAGACTACGTCCACGGCCTCCTCAACCGCAGCTCTCATCCTCTTGGCCACCTTCGATACAGTCTGTCACCACACTCTATGCACAAGACTTCACGACTCTGGCATCAGCGGCAAAGCCATGGAATGGATCCGCTACTTTCTCACCAGCCGAACACAGAGAGATAGACTACCTCCGTTCCTCTCAACACCCACAGAGATCAGCTGCGGAGTGCCTCAGGGTTCCTCCCTAAGCCCAACTCTTTTCAACATCTATATGGCCCGCTCACAGACATCATAAGGAACAAGCAACATCGTCTACTATGCTGACTACACTCAGCTGATTGTCTCCCTCACCAACAAACCCTCATTCCCCAAGAACAACTTTCACAACATGATGAAGGCCGTTGCCAACTAGATTAGGAACAGCTGAATCAAGCTCAATTCAGAGAAGGCCAAAAATCCTCATCATGGGCTCCACCCCCTAAGCCTGGGACATATCCTGGAGGGCCGCAGTGCTTGTGCCCCCCTCCCCCCACAGACCACACTCGGCTCACCATGATGCGCCAGATCCGCGCCGTCTGATTATCCTGCGTCCTCACACTGTGCCTGATCTGAAACATTTTCAAGTGTATCCCCACAGAGTCCAGAATCTTGGTCACTCATGCACTCATCAGTAGCAGAATCAACTATGGCAACGCAATCTACGCTGGCATCATCCAGAAACTCCTCAAGAAACTGCAGAACATTCAGAACGCCACTGCCAGACTCATCCTCAACACCCCATGCCGCAGCCACATCACCAGCCACCTGAGAGAACTCCACTGGCTCCCAGTCAACAAATAAATCACCTTCAAGTTCCTGACACACGACTACAAAGCCCTACAAAACGCAAGACCTGAATACCTCAACCACCGCCTCGCATTCCACACACCCACCAGAGACCTCCGCTTAGCCTAAATGGACCTAGTTACCGTCCCATGTATCCTCAAAACTAGAGGGAGATCCTTCTCTTACCTCGCAGCAAAGACCTGGAGCACACTACCTCTCCACCTAAGGCAATCACCGTCACTGCCTCACTTCAGAAAGGACCTCAAGTTCTGGCTCTTCGACTGAACCACAATGCTGTGTCGGACCAGCAGCTACCCCTTCCCCCCAGTGCCTTGAGACTCTTATGGTTGAGTAGTCGCACTTTACAAGACATATGATTGATTGTGAAAGGGCGAGATTTTGATCGATACCTTATATCTATTGATCCAAACCTCGATCTGGTCGACTGAACCTTTATTGCCTGTCTTGGAAGGAAACAGTACACCTATCTGCAAATTAGTTCACCCAAGAAAGGACTCTACTCTCAAAGATCACGGACAACTTCTAGGTTTCAAAAGTTTATTGTAAAGATATAATGAGCTGCAAATACAAGCATCTCAGAATGAGATTCACGAGATACACAGGTCCAATTACATACATGTGCTCTCGAAAAGCCCTCAGACGAGCAACAGAAATCACTAACACAAGTTCTAAAAATAGCAAAGCTATCAGCATAGACGCATATCTCTCCTTCATTTAGGTTGGAGGAAAACAAACACAGGTTAGGCGTCCCTACCCTGTTCTAGATGGTATCCCTACTTAACCAAATCCCAACCTAACAAAGGTGTCAGCAATGAATGACCCCCAAGGGAAGTCACCCACTCTAAGTCTCTTGGTGAAAACCTAAAGTTCTCCAGTCATGACCCCTCACTGCCTACCCCTCCGCTCTCTAAAGGGTCCTCAGGTCTCTGCTCTAACTCCACCCAGGGGTGCTGTCCCTAATACAAAACAGTCAACAACATTTGAGACGCCCCTTGCGAAACGCCTCTCACGTGGTGCAACTTCAGGCTTTTTCCATGATGCTTTGTATTGGGCCTCAGACGTTAGAGTTGACCTTGCTTCTCAGTCTCTTCTCCGGCCCGCTGATACCCCTTAAACATTCCAGAACCCTCCTCCATGTCTGGGCCGTCTACTGAACAGGCCTCTATTCATTCACTTATAATTGGATCCCCCCTTTCCTGTTGCAGACAGATATCTGCCGCCAAGAACCCAACTCTCATAGACTTCTAAAAAGGCTTGCAACATTTCTCAGCCCAGACATGTACGTGTAAATCAATGCTAAAACATTTCAGGCCTACAATATTTCACATTATGATTATAGCATTCAATTTCTTCATTTAATTAAAGCATGTTAAAACTCTTATTCTATTATTTAGAAAACATTACTCTAAATCATGGCCCATTAATGCAATGACCAAAAACGTTAAACAATCTGTGTCGTGAAAAGAAACACCTTCCCTTTTAGCTCCAGCTCTGGCCCTGAGGCCTACCACGTTCTGCGTTTTACCACAGACCATCTTATATGTTAACAGCTACACGACATAGATTCAAAATAATCACGTCTAATAAAATCATATAATGTCACACATTTCTGTATTAATTCCACTTCTACTTAAATCTCTATATTAGCTATACATTTAGAATATAATTTCAGATACTATTAGCACTCATGGCATTTCTCTTCATGAATTATGCTCTCTATAGGTAAGTATGATGTACTCATATATTTATATCAGTTTGCGCTCTCTCAGTTCCCCCCTTTGATGACCTCTCGGGGTCATCACTAACATTTAAACTGCAGTTATTGCTGGCATTCTCTGCGCTTCCAGAGCTCTCAGGCTCCTGTACTGATTATCTTGTATGGCAGCCAATCTTTGCAACTGTTCTCTTTGGGCCCTTTCTGACCTTCTTGCTCTGTACCATTTGAATACCCTCACCAATCCCCACAATATTATCCCACAGATCAATATTATGATGATAGGCTTTAGGATATACCAAATAAAGCTTTTGCCTAAGGTGGAAAACCACCCTCCAACTGTACTCATTCCGTGGCCCACCTTTTCCCAGACATTTTCTCTACTCAAGTCTTCGATCTCTTTGTGTATATTAGTTATGTTCTTAATAACTTTCTCAAGGGGTTTCGAAAGGTCTGGAATGTAAGTGCAACATTCCTGAACCTTCAAAGCCTTACAGACTCCGCCCTCTTTTGCTAATAAGACATCTAATGCAAGCCGATTTTGAAGAACCATAGCCCTTATCGATTGCATCTCTCCTTCTACCAGCATTAAGGACTGAGCAGTGCTGGCAGACAACCTGTCGACAACTGTTGCCAGTCGTCTAATTTTAACATCATTAAGGATTATTCCCAAAAGAGGGAACATAGCTCCAAAGACATCTCCAACCATTTCTGCATCGCCTAAATCTCTCCTTCCCCTCGATGATGTCTGGCCCTCAATGATCAATAAGTCTTGTGCATGATATATTTTGGGGAAGACAATTGCCAAGTAACATGATCCATACCAGTTGTCAGGTAGTCTCACGTAAGCATTTCTTCCACATACAAAATACACATTTGGAATCACTTGCATTCCCTTCAGGAAATCCTTAGTGTAGTACTCTAAATTAAAAGCATGTTCACAGTCAACTTCACCCACGTATACATTTTCATAATACGTTTTGGCTCGGTGAAGACATAACTTTCCTTTCTGCGCTTTATCTAAAGCTATTGGACCACTACTACCCTTTTTCTTGTGTGACTTCTCTTCCTCGGTCCAATCTAATTTCCCTTGTCCTGATTTTTTCAAAATCTTTTGTCTCCTGTAACGATCATCCACCTGCCCTATGAATTTTTTCTCGACTTCTGACACCTTGCATGTCAGATTATTTCTACGGGCATGTGAAGTATCTAAGGTAATCCAAGGAATGAAGAACTTGGCCAATCTGTCTTCACTCTTCCAGTAATCCCATTTATTCATCTGCTTATAATTCGGGACTTCTGGCAACACAGAATCATAATTGGAGAAATAGTATTCAAAACTATCTCTCTCATAAAATATACTAAGCAATAAGCTACATGTAATGCCATATGTCAGAGGGAGGTGATGATATCGAATTCCTTCATCTACAGACGCAGGCAACTGCATGCAGACGTAGCAATCCTTAACCTCCATGGCATCCACGTATTCATACAAAAGTTTAGCATAAGCATTTGACCTAAAGTCTCCTTGGGACTCGTCTACATGTAACCTGCGGGCTTCTGCAGCTAATAACGCTTTCTCTTGAGTGTTTTCCCTTTTCTCACCTGCAACAGTGGGTGTAAGTGTTACTACAGAATTCGCATCAGTTACCTTTACCTCTTCCTCATGTCCCTTTACATAAGAAATTGTTACCACTAAAGCTATTAATATTATCACTCCTACTATTAGTGTACCTATTATACATTTAGCTCTGCGGTTCGGGGTGCCGGCCTCCATTTCGTCAGACAATCTAGCTTTTCCCTTTCTCTTTGCAAAAAAGTTCTTTTCCTCTCGTTCCTTTACAGTCTCTTTCAATCCTTTTTTTGTCTTTAGAATCCACACAGCTGGAGGCTGACAGCCTTTTTCGCAAAAAGTCCTTTCACAGTTCAAAAAGACAACCCTAGCCCTTCTCCATCCACTCAAGGGGTTCCCTAAAATTCTCTGCTTCCTGGGCGCTAGGTAATCTTCTTTTCTTCTGCTTGCTTTATTTACAAAGTCCTTTAACAATCGACTATTAGATTTGTGGTTGCAGCTTCAATAGCATAGTTCAATATTTCCATGCGAAGAGTATGCTCTTCATGTGCTGTTATCGTGGTACCAAAATCGGGGAATTTCAATTCTGTAAGAAACATGTGTTTTAACTTGCTGAGGCGGGGAGGTCTGGGGAGCACGAATGTTAGTGACCCTTCTTGTTCGACACCGGGTACCAACAGTTGTATTTCCACGGTGATAATGGGCTCAGAACTGGACACCACCACCGCTCGGATCCTCCCTGTCTCCGGTTTCACAGACATTTGTCGCCAGATATGTCCACTCAGGTGTGGAGTATCTTCTGTTAGGCACACGCACTCTTCTTGACCTTCTTCGGTCTGGTGCTTCAGCGCCCTGAGCACCTTCTTCTGGGTCTGAGTCTTCTGATATCGGAGGAAGGGTTGCTTCTGGAGTTGACCTCAGGCTAGAACTTCTTCTTTGCGGCCAATTTGCTTCTCCACGTGCCCTTCTACTCCTTCTCCTTCTGGTCTGTTCTCGCTCTCTTTCAGACCTGTCAGGGTCAGACTCGTACTCCCAGCTGTCTTCTCCTTCTGTAGCGTCTTCTGTTTCGCTGTTGTACTGACCGTCCTCAGCTTGGTCAGACTCGTTCCCTGCTTCCACTGGCACCTCTACAGCTTGGCTAGCCCCCTCTATGGCTTCTTGGTCCTCAGCTGGACGTCCATCCGAGAGAGGAGCTGTTTCCAGAGGTGCTGGAACCCTTTTCGTATGCGACGCGTGTATCCAGGTGGGCAGGCCTCCCACCTTTACAGCTGTACTTGTGATCAGGATGACCTGGTAGGGCCCACGCCAACGAATATCCAAGCAGCTTCTTCTCACATGTTTCTTCACCAGGACCCAGTCCCCAGGATACAGGTCATGGCAAGGGCCCTGGCACGCTGGAACCTCTGCAGCCTGCACCTGAAGGGACACAGAACGCATGGCGTCAGACAGCCCCTTACAATAGTCCAGGATCATATCATCTGTGATATTTAACAGTGCAGTAGCTGGAATAGATGGCAGTCTCATTGCTCTCCCCATTAACACCTCATGTGGTGACAACCCTGTTCTTCTGTCTGGGGTACTACGAAGGCTCATGAGTACCAATGGCAGGGCATCAGGCCAACTCAGGGTCGTTGAGGAGCAAACTTTCGCTATTCTGGACTTGATCGTGCCATTAATTTGTTCCACAATTCCTGAGGCTTCTGGTCGGTAACTGCAATGGAGCTTTTGGTCTATATTCAGTGCAACACAAATCATCTTCACAAGCTCGCTGTTAAAATGTGTTCCCCTATCTGATTCCAAAAAGGCCGGCACCCCGAAACGAGGGATAAGTTCTCTAAGCAGTAACTTAGCCACTGTGAGGGTGTCGCACCTACGTGTAGGGTATGCCTCAACCCATCTGGAGAACACACAAACAACCACCAGGACATAGCGGAGGCGGTTGCATCTTGGCATTTCAATGAAATCTATCTGCATTCTGTTGAATGGACCTCCAGACCTTCCTATGTGACTTAGTGCAACTGGTGTTCTTTTCCCTACATTCAGCTGCTGGCAGGTCACACAACGCTGGCACACTGCTTCTGCTGCTATTCTAAACTTAGGATTGTACCAAGTCTGTCTAAACACTCTCAGCATAGCATCTCTCCCTAAGTGTACGGGACCATGTATGAGTCTAGCCATTGGACTCACCATCTCATTGGGCAACACTGCTCTGCCGTCTGCTGAGACCCAAAAATGAGTCTCACCCATTACACATCCTGCCTTTACCCATGTTTCCTTTTCTGAATCAGGAGCATTTTCTTGCATGGTTGACAATTCATCCCAAGTATCAACAGTTTCCAGTATCATGGCTAATTCAGTTCTTACATTTATTCCACCCACATCCACCTCTGTGAAAGAGTAACCTTGTTCTGCGCAATACCGCGCAACTTCATCAGCATATCTATTGCCTTTCGAAACAAAGTCCTCATTTTTGGTATGTGCAATGCACTTTACAACTGCGATACTTGCTGGACATTGCAATGCTTCTAACAACAAGCGCACAAACTCTCCATTGCGAATGGGAGAGCCTGAAGAAGTCATGAACCCTCTTTGAGACCATAACTGCCCGTAATCATGAACCACCCCAAACCCGTATTGGCTGTCGGTGTAGATGGTGACTCGAATTTGATTGCCTGCTAAGCAAGCACGTGTTAGGGCAATAATCTCGGCTACCTGAGCGGAGTTTACTCCTTCCAGGCACCCTGCTTCCACAACTCCTTCAATTGTACAAACAGCATAAGCTGCTCTCAACTGCCCAACTTCGTCTCTTACACATGAGCCATCGACAAAGAAAACTTCGTCTGGGTCGGTCAGTGGCTCATCTACGATGTCGGGTCTGGGTTTGGTGCATAGTTCAGTCACATCGAGACAGTCATGGTCTGTATATTCATCATCATCATCAATATCATTTGGAAGTGGCATTAAGGTAGCAGGGTTCAAAACAGAGCATCTCTTGAGGGTCACGTTCTCTGCAGCAAGAATAACTTGCTCATAGCGCGTGAGCCTGCTATTGGTCAGATGCTGTGTTTTGGTCCTGGTCATCAACAGTTCAACAGAATGTGGCACGCACACCTCTAACGGGTGCCCCATGACGATATTTTCACATCTCTCAATGCTGACACCCGTTGCAGCAACGGATTTGAGACATCCGGGCAACGCTGCGGCTACTGGGTCTAAAGTAGCTGAGAAATAAGCAACTGGTCTACGGGCATTCCCATGGATTTGGACCAACACAGACAACGCACAACCTTCTCTCTCACAACAGTAAAGAAAGAATTGTTTATTGTAATCAGGCATTCCCAATGCCGGAGCACGACACAGGTCCTCTCTCAGCTGTAAGAATGCCATCAAACAGTCTTTGTCCCATGGTACCGGATCACTCACCTCCTTGTGCGTCAGCTTTTGCAAAGGTTTTGCTTTCAGTGAAAAGTTCACGATCCACTGTCGGCAATAACCCACCATCCCTAGGAACATCCTGACCTCTCTCTGTGTCTGAGGCGCATTCATTTTCATGATCGCCTCTATCCTGTCTGGTGACACTTTTCGTTTGCCTTTCTCAATTCTGTGTCCCAAGTACTGCACTTCTGTCAGGCAGTACTGCAATTTTCCCGGGGACACCTTGTGCCCATTGGCAGCTAGGTGATTTAACAAAGCAATGGAGTCTTCCCTGCAAGCTTCTTCTGTGTCTGACGCCACAAGGAGGTCGTCTATGTACTGGACCAGAACTGACTTCCGGGGCAGCACTAGACTTTCAAGATTTTTCTTCAGAAGCTGGTTAAAGATCGATGGACTCTCTGTATACCCCTGAGGGATACGACACCATGTTAGGACGCGATTTTCCAGCTTAAATGCGAAAAGAAAATGGCTATCTTCGTCCAAAGGGATCGAAAAGAAAGCCTGACAAAGATCTATCACCGTGAACCACTCAGCTTGGAATGGAATCTGAAACAGTATCACTGATGGATTCGGTACCACTGGACAACATGAAACGACTATGTTATTAATCTTTCGAAGGTCCTGCACTATCCGGAATTTCCCATTTGGTTTCTGCAGCCCCATAATCGGGGAGTTACATGGACTACCCACGATTTCTTTCAGTATTCCCTGTTTAATCATGGACTCGATCACGGGTTTTATGCCTGCAATCGTTTCTGGAGTCAATTTATACTGGGGTGTTCTTGGGAACTCAGCATGCGGTTTCACTACAATTTTCACTGGGTCCACCCCTTTGACCAATCCAATCTCTTCCCCAGTGAAATCCCATACCTCTGATGCCACTGTCTCTCTCAAATCCCAGGGAAGCTCGTCTACTGTCAAAGTAGGGTACAGCTCCACACATATTCTTGAGTTTGCAACTTTGAAATCTGCATCATCATCATTAGTCAATACCTCCACTCCCTGGGGTGTACAATATATAGTACAATTCAATTTGCACAACAGGTCTCTTCCTAGCAGACACACAGGGCTTGAATCGCAAACCACAAATTGGTGCTCATCGCTGTACTTCCCTATTTTCACCTGTACCGGTTCTGTCAATTGGCTGGTTATTCTCCTGTTTGCGACCCCTACCACCTGTATGGTCTCTCCAGACATGGGCAGGTCTGGAACTGCAGCTGATCTGATCGTGGATCTAGTGGCTCCTGTGTCCACCAGAAATGTCGTAGGGCACCCTGCTACTTCTGCTTCCACATAGGGTCCCCTCTGATCTACCTCTAAGGCTGCCCCAAGGGTGCAGTCTTCTCTTTCCACTCTCTGTCCGGTTAATGGATCCACATAATAGCATTCTTCACCTTCCATAAACAGGGGCATTTGTCTATAGGTCTTACCCATACTCCCTACTCGAGGAGGTTGCGGGAACTGGGCTCGGGGAGGAGCCCCCCCCCCTTTGAGCACCTTTCCTTGGTATGGCGTCGCCCCTCTCATAGGTGCGCTCTGGACCTCTTCCTCCTCTATCTCTTGCTCTCCGATCTCTACATTGTAAGGGCACTCGCGTTTCCAATGCCCCAACTCGTTGCACTGGTGACACCTAGTCGTTTTCTTCAAGGTAGCTATGTCTACTCTGGGTCTAAAGGTAGTACTCTCCTCATTACCCTTGTTCTGACTGTACTGCTTCTTACCTCCTGTACCTGTCCCTTGCTGCTGTTGTTGCGGTCCCCCCTTTCCTGCTGTCTGCAATTGTACCACCATCAGCTTCTCTTTTAGTTTCTTAGCCTTGGAGTCTACCTCATCACAGCAGTACCTGGCATATCTCAGTATTTCATCTAGGGGTTTACTTTGCCAACAAATCGAGTGTTGCTGAATCATTAAACTAATATCCGGTCTCAGTCCCAGGACGAACTTGGACACGAATTGCCCTATATCCTTTGGATCCATTACATCCAAGCCGCTATACTGTTTAAACGCTTTCAGCAATCTCTCGTAATATTCGTGAACTGTCTCTTTGGGTTCCTGTCTCGTTCTGTCTATTCTGACCCAATCTATGTCTTGCATTGGCACTTTTTCTTTCAGCCAAGTCATCACTCTCTCGAATTTTGCCATCACGATCTCGGACGGCCCATTAGTCCTAGCATCTCTCTCTGGCTCCGTTGTGGGCCACTCAGCGCTAACCTTGCATGCTGTCCACAGATCTCCTGGTACTACAATGTCAAACAGCGTGTTCAGATCTATCCATAGGACTTTTGAGATCTTTACAAACCTCTCGACTTGCTTGTACCACTCCACGGGGCTCTCTCGTAACTTGGGGAAAGATGTGGTAAAAGCAGCTAAATCTCCCCTACTCCAAGGGACATGTACATAGCTCCCATTGGCAACTTCACGCAAAGGGTAAGCTTCTATTCCCTGCTGTCCTGGTGTTATACCAATCATGCTTCTCCTGCCGGTCCCTTTCTTGGACCACCTCTCTTCCCATTTATCTAGTGCCCTCCATGTCCTTATTCCAGTAATCAGTTCCCTTATGTGTGTTTTCAGCCCAATCGTTCTCCTCTCATCTAGATCTCGATCTGAGTAATGTAGCCTGTGGTTACCCTGTAATGCTTTGGTTCTTGACAAGTCCACCATATATTTGCCTGCTAGTTCGACTAACTTCTCATGGACTGCTCTCGCCTTTCGTGTGATGTCCTTTGCCATATACAGTATTTCATCCTGCTCATACATTTCCATTCTTTCCAAAGGCAGGGTACCATCTACCATGTCATCCAGATCTGACCTTAAGCTGGAGACATCAAGTCTCTTGGCTTTTATCTCAGCTCGCAATATGTCTTTCGAAGGGGGCTCACTGGTCTCCCTACCATCCCAACTTCGAGCTCTGCGTTTGGGCTCAGGAGAATTAATGGGTGGCCTCCCTTGCTCCCATCTCTCCAGGTCCCATGCTCGGCCATCCGATCTTGGAAGGTGATGGAACACGGGCCTTTTATCTCTACTCTCTCTCTGCCCACTCTCGTCTTCTTCTCTCCTCTCACCGCACATCTCTCTGTTATTTTCCCTCTGGTCGCTACACTCCCTTTGCCTCGTATCGCTCAGTATCCGATACGATCCTTCCTGGTTCCCCATATTCCCTGGGCTGCGCTCATTTCTGTCATCACAGGGACTATGGTGCGACCTCTCACAACTCCCATTCTGTTCTCTGGTGCCAGGCACACAGTGTGGACACTCAAAGCTGTTCCTGTACTCTTGCGTTCTCCTCTCCCCTTCACTGAGTGTTGGGCACGCCACCCCTCCACTCCCGGGGCCCCCGTTTTCCAGGTTTTTTCTACCTCCATTCCGGGCCCAATGGGTGACTCCCCTACTCCCTCTACAGTCCCACTCCGGGCTACTCTCCCCAGCCCCGCAGTGAGTTCGTGCTCTGCTGTCCTGACTTTCCCTTTCTGCTTCTGCAGCATTGATGCACTTTTGAGCCTTCACTGCCTCATCCCACTGCTTCATGTACTCATTTAGCTCTTGAAAGGATTTTCGTCCAGATCCCCTCAGATCCATTGGCCATCTAGGGCCCCCAGGATCTCCTCCTGGGTCCCCTGCTGTGTGCATCGGGGTGCTCCACTCTCTGGGTATCGGCATCTGACTTGGGGAATTAGTGGTATCGTTCCTCCTTGCCTGCTCTGCTCTTTCTCTGTCTTTCCGTTTCCGTTCTTCCCCTTTTGCTCTCTCTTGGTCATATATCGATATTATAGGACCTATGGTAACAGGTACCTGTAGTGCATCTGGTAATGGGTAGGATGTGGCGCTTTCCGTTTCCGGCGCTCTTTGTACCACAAACCTACCGACTACCTGTTGCACCTGACTAGGCTGGAGCAACTCTTTCTTTGGCTCAGGATCCCACTCTGAACTGGGAAGCGGTCTATGCTCTCCTGCATTGCCCCCCTTTGCTCCTTCAGTATTCTCGACCTCTCCCCCTGCTCTATTATACGGGGGTGGCCTGTCTGTCAGTAATCTGTTTATCAGGCTGTCCTCTGTTTCGCTCTCATCATCTTCTTCTAGGGGGCTTTTATTTACTGGCGCCTCTAACACTGGGTACAGTTTATTTATTTCCAAATTATGCACTCTCCATCTTTTAGCATCCGCATCCCACCTGGCATCCTGTACTGCCCTTACCGAGCGTTTCACCCTTTCTTGTCGTCTGTTCATATTCCTTTCATGCGCTGCCCTAAGCCATGCTTCAAGGGCTTCAAACTGGGTTGGTCTAGGCAAGGGTCTCTTTGAGGTCATGATTGATTTCAATCGATGTAACACCTCTAATCTGAACGTCCCGTACTTCGGGAACGTCAGTTCCTCGTTTCCTTCAGTAATCTTACTCCACTCTGATATCCAAAGGATCGTATGCAACCCAACATTTACTGCCATATAACGAGCTGGCGTACCCTCCGGCGGGGCTTCTTCCCCTTCATACGATCCTCGCCTCTCTTTTTTAAACAGCGCTTTCAACCATTTAAAACACTTCATAATTATGCGCACAAAATCCAGCCTCGCTACTCTGTTTACTTCCTGGTGACACTCCACCAATCCTGTCGCGGCTTTGCTAGCTTGGCCTATCACAGCGCGGTCTTTCTCCTGTTGGCCAATCACGTCGCGACCCTGTATGACGTGTTCGCTAGCTGGCCTATCACAGCGCGGTCTTTCTCCGGTCAGCCAATCACTGCGCGACACCACCTGACGTCTCTTTTCTCCGCTTCGCAGCAGCACCCCTCCTTTCTCAACTCGTCTCCCGGTTATGCATGCGTCCCATTCATACACTGAAAAATGACTACTTCCGACCAAGCGGTCACTTCTCTCGACTGTACGTCCACAGTCTATCTGTAATTGTCAACACAACTGACGAGATGTCTATCGTCTCTCTGATAGGTTACTTACACACACAGTAACTTCCGACCAGCGTCCGTTACTCACGCACTCACTCTTACGTTCCCCCTATCTCGGTCTCTCGGGTGATCAATGGTACCTCATGACCCCCTTCACACTAGTTGACAATTACTCTGGGTGTCCGATACACCCGAACCACTTAAGCTCTCCTTGAACTTAAGATTTCCACCGGTTGCGCGCGCTCACAACCTGTTCCACAGTCACTCTACAAACATTCAACTCCGCCAGACATTACAACATAGATACAATACAAAAACACCGCAATCTAACACGCATAACCCTTTATACTCACTCTCGACCGATACTGCTGCTTTTTCTGTCTCACGTCATCCGGATCTTCATCTGCGGGCTGTTCTTCCGATCATCGATTTCTAGGGGCCTTGGGGTAAGCTACCCTGGCCTAGGTCACCGTCCTCAAGAAGGCAACCATCCTCTATAGCTACCAACTGAAAGGGCGAGATTTTGATCGATACCTTATATCTATTGATCCAAACCTCGATCTGGTCGACTGAACCTTTATTGCCTGTCTTGGAAGGAAACAGTACACCTATCTGCAAATTAGTTCACCCAAGAAAGGACTCTACTCTCAAAGATCACGGACAACTTCTAGGTTTCAAAAGTTTATTGTAAAGATATAATGAGCTGCAAATACAAGCATCTCAGAATGAGATTCACGAGATACACAGGTCCAATTACATACATGTGCTCTCGAAAAGCCCTCAGACGAGCAACAGAAATCACTAACACAAGTTCTAAAAATAGCAAAGCTATCAGCATAGACGCATATCTCTCCTTCATTTAGGTTGGAGGAAAACAAACACAGGTTAGGCGTCCCTACCCTGTTCTAGATGGTATCCCTACTTAACCAAATCCCAACCTAACAAAGGTGTCAGCAATGAATGACCCCCAAGGGAAGTCACCCACTCTAAGTCTCTTGGTGAAAACCTAAAGTTCTCCAGTCATGACCCCTCACTGCCTACCCCTCCGCTCTCTAAAGGGTCCTCAGGTCTCTGCTCTAACTCCACCCAGGGGTGCTGTCCCTAATACAAAACAGTCAACAACATTTGAGACGCCCCTTGCGAAACGCCTCTCACGTGGTGCAACTTCAGGCTTTTTCCATGATGCTTT
This sequence comes from Lissotriton helveticus, assembly GCF_964261635.1. Taxonomy (NCBI): domain Eukaryota; kingdom Metazoa; phylum Chordata; class Amphibia; order Caudata; family Salamandridae; genus Lissotriton; species Lissotriton helveticus. The sequence goes on along the minus strand of NC_136061.1, from coordinate 1,910,010,557 downwards.
GTATTGGGCCTCAGACGTTAGAGTTGACCTTGCTTCTCAGTCTCTTCTCCGGCCCGCTGATACCCCTTAAACATTCCAGAACCCTCCTCCATGTCTGGGCCGTCTACTGAACAGGCCTCTATTCATTCACTTATAATTGGATCCCCCCTTTCCTGTTGCAGACAGATATCTGCCGCCAAGAACCCAACTCTCATAGACTTCTAAAAAGGCTTGCAACATTTCTCAGCCCAGACATGTACGTGTAAATCAATGCTAAAACATTTCAGGCCTACAATATTTCACATTATGATTATAGCATTCAATTTCTTCATTTAATTAAAGCATGTTAAAACTCTTATTCTATTATTTAGAAAACATTACTCTAAATCATGGCCCATTAATGCAATGACCAAAAACGTTAAACAATCTGTGTCGTGAAAAGAAACACCTTCCCTTTTAGCTCCAGCTCTGGCCCTGAGGCCTACCACGTTCTGCGTTTTACCACAGACCATCTTATATGTTAACAGCTACACGACATAGATTCAAAATAATCACGTCTAATAAAATCATATAATGTCACACATTTCTGTATTAATTCCACTTCTACTTAAATCTCTATATTAGCTATACATTTAGAATATAATTTCAGATACTATTAGCACTCATGGCATTTCTCTTCATGAATTATGCTCTCTATAGGTAAGTATGATGTACTCATATATTTATATCAGTTTGCGCTCTCTCAATTGATTGACAAAAATAACACTAACATTTTAAATAAATAAAAGTTAAATCAATAGTACTTACCAACTGCCACACGTCGTCCGGTCCTCCTTGGTGAAACTGCAGTCTGCTGAGGAGCTCCCCTAACCAATCCTTACGCTCCTAACACGCTGCATGAGAGAAGTGCCATGATTCGATGGAGCGGGTTCCTCAGACACGGGTTCAGACCCTGGAGGCTCATGCTTGCTCTCCACTCAGCTGTCTAAGCTAACTTTTATTTATTTAAAATGTTAGTGTTATTTTAGTCAATCAATCAATCACATGGCTTTTAAAGTGTCTAAGACAGATGAGTGGAGAGCTGCAAAGTGCGCATGTCAAGCTGGCCGTCGCAAGATCGACGTCCAAACTGACATGCACACCTTGGAGCATCTGGCCAGTGTGCCAATCCTCTATGCTGCCAATCGGCAGCTGAGAACATGGCCCTTTCTTGGCTCGGGACACTGCATGCCGCTCGCACATTGGAAAAATAAAATGGCAATTAAATCATTTATTTCATTGCCATTATTTTTCACAAGCGGCTCTCAGCAGTTGGGGTGGTGACGCTCCCATGCATTTGTGGAGAAACCGCTGCTGTCCAAAGCTAGTAAGGATTTGTTTTTTACCTGTAACTCCAGTTCTGTAGTAGGGGTATCTCTGTTATAGTCATAATCTAGTGCAGTGGTTCCCAAACTGTGCGCCGCGGCACCCCGGTGCGCCATAATGAGGTGCCAGGGGCGCCGCGCACAGTCTAGGGTGACCAACTGTCCGTAAATTCCACGGTATGCCTTTTCTCTATCATTTTGGCCATCACAGGGAGCAGCGCTGCTCCCCTGTGAGAGGCCTCACCCCTCCCCTGATGGGGCCGCCTCCCGCTCCTCTTGGAGCACAAGAGCAGCCCCACCCACCCATTGAAATTCTATATGCGGCTGATTGCCACTTACTGAATGACAATGGGGCAGTCTGGGGTGTGACAGCATGTGGCTACCTCCTCCAGCCTCAGTGTACAGAAGGGAATTCTGTTAGATAAAAAGTAAAACGCCCATGCTGCAACATTAGAGAACAGTTAATTTAAAGAAGCCTGTAAACAAGTTAAAAAGAACGGGTTATCGTTCTTTCACAGTCTCGTCATTTAGAACTGAAATATTTTCAATATTATATTCAACAGAGCCATGGTTGCTGCTTTTTTATTTTAAGGAACTAGCAACCATTGACAAAGCCAATAGTCCTGGCTTGTTGTTGGTGTAATGATACTTGCTGTATTATATATTTGGATGCAATGACAGAAACAACATAATACCAGTCGGGCGCAACACTATGCTAAGCGTAGATTTTTAGCCGAGGTGTTTTAACCTGCGCTCCTAATTACATCCAACACCCCCTTTGAATAGACCCCCCAGTTTTTTTACACCGCTTAAAGCCCTGGAAACAACACCATGTCACAGTCACCTCACATCCTGGCACTGTGCATCATGCATGACTCATGACTTCTACGTTTTCAGTCTGCCTATGTGCAGGGGCATAGTGAACCCTCCACCACCCCACCCCTTGCTGTAGTTCGTTCTTGATAGGCCTTTTCTGCCTGCAACTCTGCAGACAAAGGCTCAGCTCATAATGTGAAAAGGTGGGTGAGTAAATAAGTGAAGGAATGTCTCAATGGCTGGATGGATTACTGAAAGGATGAATGCATGAATGAAAGGGGGAATGGATAGATAATGAAAGAAAGGATGGATGGATGAGTGAATGAGTGGAAGTATGGATGAGAGAAAAGGTAAATAGATGGATGTATGGGTGGAAGGGTAGACGGATAGGTAAAAGTGTGGATGGGTGTGTGAAAGGATGGATGGATGAGTGGAAGGGCAGCTGATGGGCGAGTGAATTGGTGGATGGGTGTGTAAAAGGATGGATGGATGAATGAAAGGGTAGATGATGGGCAAGTGAAAGGGTGGATGGATGAATTGGTAAGTGAAATGGTGAATGGATGGATGCGTGAAAGGGTGGATGTAAGGATTGATGAGTGAGTGAAAGGGGGTAGATGGACAAAAGGATGGATAGAAGAGTGAAGTGAAAGGGTGTATGGATGAGAGAACGGATGGCTGGATGAGTGAACGGATGGTTGGATGAGTGAAAGAATGGATGAGTAATAGGATCAATGGATGGATTCATGAATGGATGAGTAAATGGGTGGGTAGATTGATGGATAAGTGAAAGGGGGATGGAGAGAGAAAGGGAGGATGAATAACTGAATGGGTGGAAGGATAAATGACAGGGTGAATGGATGAGTAAGTGAATAGGTGGATGGATGAGTAAGTGAATGGATGGCTGAGTGGAAGAGTGGATGGATGGATGACTGTACAGATGGATGGGGTGAAAGGGTGGGTAGATGAGTAATGGATGGATGAGTGAAAGGGTGGATGGAGGGATGGATGAGTGAAATGATGGACGGAAGGATATATGCTGGATAGGTTTGCAAATGGTTGAATATGTTTGGATATAGATGGGCACACAGATGGAAGGACAGACCTTTTTAGTGTAAAAATAAGGCTTGGGATACTGATTACGACAGACCAAACTCAATGTTCCATTTTCTCAGAGCGGGTCTCAGTACCAACAGCTACTGAAAGCAGCAGCTGGCATAAATAAGGGTTTGGGACCAGGCACTCTGTTGGGGAAAAAAACGATGGATTGGGATGCAGCCAAAGTGATTGCCAGTGGATGAGATTAATAATTCAAGCATTCCAACCATTATAATACCTTCATTGCGCCCCAATTACTTTAAGGAAGATACCAGGAGGTACATACCACCCACCCACCGTTAAAAAAATGGTGGGGAGCCACGGCCAACTGCCGATTAGGTCAAGGGAGCTACAGGTCAAAAAAGTTTGGGAACCACTGATCTAGTGAATAATCCCGCCCATGTGCGTGGACCCCGGAGCAATAAAAAATAATCTCTTAAACTGTCTTCATTGCAGTCCTGCATAGACACTTAAGAGAAAATTAAAGACAATAATACAGCCTGTACCTACAAGGCTACACTGTTCAGTACTTCAGCTAGAAATGCCAAGGATATAACACCAATAACACATTTAACACAATCTGTCAAGTTTCACCCATAGAGAAACTTTCCTCCCCTCACCAAATCCTTGAAATGATAGAGAGGAAGGTAAGGAAAGACAAGCCTCCATAGGCTGCCATTATGTGTCTGGAAAAGGGATACGGTGCCTTTAAGAAACTCCCTGGAGACCCTCGGTATCCCAGCATGCTCAGCCCCTTCCTTTTACTTTCAGTTCTTTTTGAAGGTGCATAAAGCAAGGCCTGTAGGATACATCACAGTACCATTATCTCCACCGGGGAGGAGGGCGGGCGCTTATGACTATAACAGAGATACCCCTACTATAGAACTGGAGTTACAGGTAAGAAACTACTCCTTCTGTAGTAGGGGATCTCTGTGTATAGTCATAATCTAGTGAATAGAATGGCAAGCCCATCCAAAAACAACCCGGCGGTGGAGAAATATAGACAACACCACTATTGTGCGAACAAATTCCGCAGCGAAGCCTGCCCAACCTGAGGATCTGCTCTGGCATCCTAGTCCAGACAGTAGTGCTTAGCAAAGGTGTGGACTGACTTCCAAGTGGCCGCCCTGCAGATCTCTGCAATGGGAAAATTTCGAAGCAAAGCTGTTGTAGCTGCTTTGCCCCTGGTAGAATGAGCCTTAGGCTTACCCCCTAAGGTCTTATTCGCTTTCTGATAACAGAGCTGGATACATGACACAATCCACCTAGAGAAGGAATGTTTAGAAGTAGCCAGGCCAGTCCTAACCGACCCATAGTTGACAAACAGCTGGTCGGATCTACGAATATCCTTGGTCTTATCCAGATAGAATTTCAACACCCTTCTGACATCCAGGGAATGAAGAGACCGTTGCGCTGGAGTGGAAGGATTCTGAAAAAATGTTGGTAAAGTTATAGTCTGATTAAAATGAAAATCAGAAATCACCTTGGGAAGGAACTTAGGGTGAGTACGCATAACAACCTTAGCATGAAATACAGTATAAGGTTCCTGGCAGCACAATGCCTGAATTTCACTCACCCTGCGGGCCGATGTGATGGCCACCAGGAACGCCGCCTTCCAAGACAGGTGCTGCAGTTATGCCTTATGAATAGGCTCGACGGGTTCCTTCATCAGCCTGGACAGCACCGCATTCAGTTCCCATGAAGGCGAAGGAAGTCGAACAGGAGGGAACACCTTCTTCAACCCCTCCAAAAAATCCTTAGTCACAGGAATCTGGAAGAAGGATGTCTGTGAAGGGCATTTTCTATTAGCAGTCAATGCAGCTAGATGAACCTTAACGGAATAAAAATTAAGGCCAGACTGAGCTAGATGCAAAAGGTATGGAATTATAACATCCTCCTTGCAGGTCGTCGGATCATATTTCTAAGACATGCACCAGATGCAGAATCTCTTCCATTTGTAAGCATAAGAGGTCCTAGTAGATGGCCTCTTAGCCTCCTTCAATATCCTCAGGAAGATTCAAGTGGCCATATTGCACTATCTCAGGAGCCATGCCGCCAAACTCAACGATGAGAGGTTGGGGTGCACCATCTGCCCCCCGAACTTCGTGAGACGGTCCGGCCGACACGGCAGCCGCCGATGAAGTAGGATCGACCGGTGAAGTAGGTCCGTGAACCACCACTGGCTGGGCCATTCCGGCGCAATGAGGATCATCCGAGCCCGGGATCGGGCCAGCTTGATGAGCACCGCTGGAATCAGGGGAATGGGTGAAAAAAGCGTACAGGAAGCTGTTCGACCAGCTGATCCATAACGCGTTCCCCAGAGTCTCCAGCTGGTAATACCTCGAGGCGAAGTCGCGGCATTTGCTGTTTTCTGCGGTGGCGAATAGATCCACTTCTGGAGTGCCCCACATGGTGAAGATGTCGTTGAGCACCTCGTCGTTTATGACCCACTCGTGGTTTTCGTGAAGCAACCTGCTGAGGGCGTCCGCCCGAACATTCGGCACACCTGGCAGATGAGTTGCTGTTATCGTCAGTCCTCTGGCTAGCAGCCAGTGCCAGATCGCCCGCGCTTCCTGTGACAGTGTGCCCGATCTCGAGCCCCCCTGCTTGTTGCGGTAATACATTGTGGTAGTATTGTCCGTCTGCACAAGCAAGGAGTTGGTCTGGAAGGACGGATGAAAGGCCTTCAGTGCCAAGTGAACAGCTCTGAGTTCCAGGAAATTGATCTGATACGTGGACTCTGTCGGAGACCACGTTCCCTGGATCTGTAGATGGTCTGAATGTGCTCCCCAGCCCAGGAGAGACGCATCTGTCATGATAGTCTGAGTCGGGATGTCCTTGTGGAAAGGAACCCCTCTGAGGAGATTCTCTGGTGAGTACCACCATCTCAGGGATTGTTGGGCGTGAAAAGACAACTGAATCCGGTCGTCCCAACACCCTTTCCTCTGGTCCGACTTGTCCTCCAAACATTCCTGTAGCGGCCTTATGTGTAGGCGCGCGTGCGGAGTTAGGAAGATACAAGAGGCCATCGATCCCAGTCGAGAAGACACCGTCCTCACTGTTGTAGATGGAGCCGCTATGAGAGCCTGAGCCTGGATAAGCGTCTCTCCTCCGAAGGAGACACGCTTTCCGACAGCGTATTGATGGAGGCTCCCAAGTACTACAGGCACTGTACAGGAATCGGGACAGACTTGGACAGATTTATGTGCAACCCCAGACGGTTCAACAGGACGGCCATCCTGTTGAAGTGCAACTGTGCTTCCTGGAAGGTGGTGGCTTTGATCAACCAATCGTCCAGGTATGGGTAGACAAACACCTTGTTCTTTCTCAGGTGCGCTGCTACTACAGCCATTCATTCCGAAAAAGTCCTGGGTGCAGACTTCAGTCCAAATGGTAGTACGGTGTACTGATAGTGATTGGCGCCAACGAGGAAGTGCAGGAACTTCCGATGTTTCCATGCAATGGGCACATGGAAGTACGCATCTTGCAGATCTATCGCACACAGCCAGTCTCCTCTCTGCAGCTGAGGATAAATCTGGTGCAAAGACAGCATGCGAAACTTTTCCCTGCAAATCCACTTGTTTGCTTGTCGCAAATCCAGAATGGGTCTGAACTCGTTCTTGTCCTTCTTCTGTACTAGGAAGAAGCGTGAGTAAAGACTCTTTCCCCTTTGAGACAGAGGGACGTCTTCTATCGCCCTTTTTCTTAACAGGGTATCGGCCTCCGCCTGGAGCTCGCGTAGCTGGAATTGCGAGCCGACCGGTGGAATTGCTGGAGGCGGGCTGGTGAAACGAAGACTGTAGCCATTGCAAACAATATTCAGCACCCACTTGTCCTGAGTAATGTTTCTCCACTCTGCCAGGTAATGTTGAATCCTTCCCTCTACCGGAGCGGGTAACGGATTAGGGGAAGAAGCACCTCAGGACCTAGACCCAGCCGGGCCTTTGGTCGCTGCGGAAGACTGTTGACCCCCACGGCCCCTCTGGCGCTTTTGGAATGGTTTCCGCTGGTACTGCTGCTGTTGTTGTTGCTGTCCAGCCTGCCGTCCTTGCCCTCTGCCTTGCGCCCCGTACCGTCTCTGGAATGGGCGGAAGGTCTTCTTCTGTTCCTTAGGCTTTTCCAACCCAACAGTCGTCAGGGTTTACGCCTCCGCCTTCATGCGGGCCATCTCGTCGTCCGCATGTTTCCCGAAGAGGGTCTCGCCTGAAAAGGGCAGGTTAGCAACCCTCTGCTGCGCCTCGGGCGTCAAGGATGTAAGACGCAGCCAGGCGTGGCGCCTCAGGTTGACCCCATGGCAGTACCCGTGGGCTGCCAAGAGGGAAGAATCTGCCGCCAAACTTATCACCTGGTTGGAAACCAGCAGACCCTTAGCGAGGATCTCTTGGAAATCTTCCCTCTTCTCCTGGGGAAGATGTTCTGCAAACTGTTGGAGGCACTCCCACAGAACCCGATCATAACGTCACAACAGAGCTGAGGCACTCGCGGCCTTCATTGACTTGGAGGCCGTCCTGCAAACCTTCCTGTCTGCCGAATCCATCTAGCGGCTCTCCTTGTCAGGAGGCACTGTTGATGACGGGGTGGTGGCGTGCTGTTTTCTTGCTGCCGTCACAATCACCGAGTCAGGCGTGGGATCCACCCGAAGAAATGCCGGGTCCGAGTCAGGAGCCTTATATTTCTTCTGCAGCCTTGAGGGTGCCAATCTCGTAGACGCAGGCGTGAGGAACCGTTCCATGGCCGGTTCCACCAGCCCAGGCACCAAGGGTAGTAAAGGGCGAGACAGCTGCTTCTTGTGCAGTGTTTCGAAGATGATGGACGTCAGCGGCGCGGGCACAGTGAGCGTGATGCCCAGCTTAGCCGCTCCTCGTAGCAACACGTCCTGGAAGGACACTATGTCGTCTACTGGAGACACCCTCGTCCGAGGGGAATCCGTCAGTGTAGGTGAATATTCCCAGGCACTAGAGGAATCCGTGTGGCGGGACCTCGACCTATCCCTCCTGTGGCGCCGTCTGGATCTTGTAGAAGAGCGACGGCGACTCCTGGATCTATCTCTCCGTCCGGAGCGAGATCTCGACCTCCGCCGCCTCGGACGTTCCACGGGCCGCAGCGGAGGGCGCTGTGGAGGCCTAAACGGGAGCCTAGGTTGCAGTGGCCCCGTAGGTGGCGTCGGGAGATGTGGCAACGAGGCAGACCTCGGCGGAGGCGGTGGTGTAGGAGGTGGAGGACGATGAGGCGGAACCGGAGGCGAAACCGGCGGCATCGGGTTACGTGGAGGTGGCCCCTTCAGTAACGGAGAAGGTGTTGGTGACCTCGGCTTGGCGGAGGAATAAACTTGTGAGTGCTCTGAGCCTGGAGCCTCTTCCCCTCTCTTCCTTTTCTTCGCCTGACTGAAGGGGGGGACCTAGAGGCCGTACCCCTGGAAGCCGAGCGACGGCGCCGTCGAGACCGTGGTCTTGCGGTGACCGAAGACACAGTCCTGGCCTTGGAACGCCTCCTGGAGGGCGATGTTCTCCTCCTCGACGCTGAGCGCCTTTTCGACGTCGACGAACACCGTCTCGACGGCGATGAATGCCTCCTCGACGTCGATGATGATCTCCTTCTCGACGTCGACAATCTCTTTCTTGATGTCGACGATTTCCTTCTCGACAACGAACGTCGTGTCGACGTCGATGCTGAACGACGGTGACGCCTCGACGTCGACCGCCTGTGCCTTCTCGAACCCTCTCGACGTCGGTGATAACTCGACGACGAAGCAGTTCTTGACGTCGACCTCGTCGGAGGTCTCGTCGTCAATCCCCTCGGCGTCGACCGTCGATGTCGCTTCGACCCAGAGCCCTGGAGAGATGGGGAGCAGACTGTAGTCATTACTCTCGACGCCGACGTCGAGGCTATCGACGTCGACGGAGACCGGTGGCATCTTCTGGCCTTCTTCTCACTGGGGAGCCCCCCAGAGGCCTCAGCACGGGCAGAGGAATAAGCCCCTTCCTGCCCAGACCCACCTTGACCTTGCTGTCTTCTTTGCTCCTGTCCTTGGAGCCTGATCTTCTCTCTGTCCTTCAGGGTACTGCTGGAAAACTGCAGGCATATCTCACACGTCCCAGGAACATAAGAAGGAGGAAGACACAGGATACAGACCCTTTGTGGATCAGATCTTGCCTTCTTCCTGGTACACTCTGGACATTTCTCAAATAAGGCAGGCATATTTGATCAAAGAGAGGCCAAAAACACTAGAAAAGTGAAGAAGAGGCAATAATACATTGTGTGAACACACTCTAACACTTTAAAAGTGCCAAAAAGTTAACAAAACACCCAAAAAGGGAGAGCTCAATGCTCCAGGGACCTGCTAGCAGGAGCCGGAAAAAATAACTGAACGTAAAAGGAAGGGGCTGAGCATGCTGGGATACCGAGGGTCTCCAGAGAGTTCCTTAAAGGCACGGTATCCCTTTTCCAGACACATAATGGCAGCCTATGGAGGCTTGTCTGTCCTTACCTTCCTCTCTATCATTCCAAGGATTTGGTGAGGGAAGGAAAGTTTCTCTATGGGTGAAACTTGACAGATTGTGTTAAATGTGTTATTGGTGTTATATCCTTGGCATTTCTAGCTGAAGTACTGGACAGTGTAGCCTTGTAGGTACAGGCTGCATTATTGTCTTTAATTTTCTCTTAAGTGTCTATGCAGGACTGCAATGAAGACAGCTTAAGAGATTATTTTTGATTGCTCCGGGGTCCACGCACATGGGCGGGACTATTCACTAGATTATGACTATACACAGAGATCCCCTACTACAGAATGTAGACAAAGGAGTGCTTATGGGGCAATCACCAACTGATTTTATTTAATACATCTACACCATGACATCTACACCAATTTTTCATTTCAAACCCAAAAAGATAACCAGACACTGAATCGAGAACCTCCGGGATGCGAACACTCTTTAAAAAAATTCGAAAGCACCACTCCTGAGCAGATTTCAAACCTAATAGCTACTATTAAATCTGGCTCTGCTACCGACCCCTGTCCCCCATCAATACTTGAGCCACTAGCTGACTTAGTTGCACCCACATTGTCTAAAATCTGCAATGCAATGTTTGCATCTGGCACATACCCAAAGATTTGGAAAAAAAACATTATTAAACCACTACTAAAAAAATCTAATCTGGGCATGAATGAACCTAAGAATTATAGACCAATAGCAAGTCTTCCTTTCCCTGGCAACATTTTTGAGAAAGTGATCAATACACAGTTCTCTAAATATATTGAAGATCACCAACTCTTGGATGATACTCAGTTTGGCTTTCGTAAAGGCCACGGTACAGAGACTGCTCTAATTAAAGCTACAGGGGACTTAAGAATCATCCTCGATTAAGGAGGTACGGCTGTCCTTATACTGCTGGATTTATCAGCAGCTTTTGACACGGTCGATCACACCATCTTGATCGACCGTGTCTCACACATGGGCATTCATCAGACAGCCAAAGCTTTATTATCTTCCTTTCTTACCGACCGTACTCAATCGGTAAACATCGGCCCCTTTAACTCCTCTCAATTAGCCCTCCCTTGTGGTGTCCCCCAAGGATTATCTTTAAGTCCCACACTCTTTAATATCTATGTGTCGGATTTAGCTTAAGTCATCAAATCACACGGGATGGGACTCACATCCTATGTCGACCACACTCAGCCAACTACTACCATTCTTACCCCTAAATGCAGGGAAAACACTGGTTAGCACTCTAGTAATGTCTACCATTGACTATTGTAATGCTCTTCTTATGAATGCCCAAAACAAAGTCATTAGCAGACTTCAACTTGTTCAAAACTCTGTGGCCATAATGCTATCTGGAACCCCGAAACGAAAATCTATCTCACACATCATTTTATCATTGGCTTCCTGTGAGAAACCGCATAAAGTTCAAGGCTCTGTGTATTGCCTATAAGGCATCTCATAAAGCTGGTCCCCTCTTCATCAACAATGCCTTAGAAGCATATGTTCCCTCTAGAGACCTCCGGTCCTCCATGGCTAATCTCCTCATGGTCCCCCGCACAAGAACTGTCACCTGGGGAGACAGACGATTTACCGTGGCCACTGCAAAACTCTGAAACACCCTCCCAGCAGAGATTAGATCCTGCCAATCTCTATTAGTCTTAAGAAAAAAGACACACATCTGGTTATTCAACCAGTAGAAGGAAGACAAGAACCTGGTTATTCAGCCAGTGGCTCCCTGCTATATGGCACGAGTCCATGATCCTCTAGCACCGAGACACCATGGGTATTTGCGCGCTCTACAAATCTTAAAAATAAATAAATAAATAAATATATACTTATTCAATCTCTTTTCAGAATGGCAGATGACAGTTCAATCCTATGTTGATGACACACAAGTACATATCAAACTCTCCCAAAGTATCAAACCTGACTAAAACCTTGATTCACTTTAAGAGGAAATCAAAAAGGGATATCTAGCAAGTACTTGAAATTAAATGCGTCAAAGACTGAGCTTAGTACTTTTGGGCGAAATAAGTCTCATTGAGGTCTTGAAGCTTTCAATTTATCTGTTTAACCTGCAGATAAAATTTAAAAATCTTGGCTTATCTTTGATACTGATGTCAACTTAGGTTACAAATTAGCATAGCTGTAAATAGTTGCTCTCCACAGAAAAAAAGATAGATGTTTCCTCTTCTATCTGAAAAACATCGACCAACATTAATTGTGTGAGGTAGTTACGTTTTATGTTAGAACTCTCTCTTGTGATGAGGGAGAGAGAGAATGTTTAACTTCAAATTGTGGGGACAGTTGAGCGCTGGTGACCACTGGTGGAAAAGGTGAATTAAAGGACTCCTGCCACAACAACATTCCACTGTCTATGTGAAGTTCTTTCAACTCTACTTGACATTTGGCGACGAGCGCAAGATGCGCTACACGCTGTGCTGCCCCTTCACCTCAACATCAGTGCAGAGCAAATATTTACGTTAGTTTACCTCTGGGCCCAAAGTTAGAGCAGTACTCACTAGGTCTTGGTGGAGAAAGTAGGCCCTGAGTGAAGCGGCTGTGACGTGGATGCACAGCTTGGCGCTCTGTTTGGAGAGGTGAGAGTGTTCAGGAGAGGCCCAGGAACCTGACGAGAAGTGAAACGCTTGTCACGTTTCATTGATGTCAGTAGGAAAGTTGTGCCCAACTTCCCTTGAAGAATTTTTTTTTTGTTTCGAAACAAGCTCAATTTCTCATGGAAGTAGACTGTTTCGCGTTGCTTGGTCACGCACGGTGACCATTTTGGGAGATTGGGATTGACTGCATGGAAATATGACAAGCCGAGTTGCTTAAGAAAAAAGACCAATCTCCCACGGATATAGGTCGCATCACATTGCTATTTTGAGAGATTAGGCTCGACTGCATAGTAACAAAACTGCAACATGGGATTTTGCTACTCAGTCTCCACTTTGGTAGGACGAGAAGATTCAAACTGACTGGCCGGAAGATTAAGTCATAACCCTTTTCCATTTTTACAGTGACAGGCGCACACAGATTGAAGTGCCTGACTGATTGGAACTGTGAGTGGCACACCAATACTCCTGCCCATCTAAACGGTGATAGGCACACCTTTACTCTTTAGAAAATTGAGGTATCTGACTTATTGAAGCAGTGGCAGGCACACCACATGGGGCCTATCGAAACGGTGACAGCCACACCATAGAAAGAAGAATGGTTGGTAAATTTATGAGGTTTCACTTTTGACCATGCAGAACGTCACACCACCACCATTTTTTCTGTTTTGTCCATGGGAACCACCAATAAAGTGGCAGAAATGGTAGAAGATTTTTGCCAAGTATGCAAGGGTATGTGGCAATAATTTAAGTGCAGAACGTAAATATTCGCTTCTATTGGGGGAGAAGTACAAGAGGTTTTATAAACATTACCAGAATTGAGTGCGGCTGATCAAAGATCTTTAAATGAATATGAAATATGGATTTATAAACTCAATCTTCATTACTTACCTAAGGTCATCGCAATAATGGCACTATTTTGGGATGAGAGAACAAGGGAAAGATGAGTCCATGGAGAATTTGGTTAAAACTCTCAGAAAGCTAGCTTCAAGTTGCAAATTTGGTGGATTGACAGAAAACAGGATTAGAGACCAATTTGTTTTGAAACGTTACATTGATAAGTTAATGACTTTAATTAAAAGACGAACCACTATTGGAGGAAGTGATTGTAATGGGAAAGTGTGTTGATTACATGGTCAAATGTATGGTGGAATTGAGTATGGAGAACAAGCAAAGTGTTTATACAGACAAGGTAGAAGAAACTGTATACTAAGTTAAACATAAGACAAATGCTAATGTAAGTAAGGAAAACATGACTGAGTCAAAGGTTGGAACTGATTTTGATTGACCATGCTTCAGGTGTGGTAGGTTTGGGCACAAGGCTAATGCTTTGATATGTTCGGCAATTCAGGTTTTCTGCAATGCTTGTGGGAAGAAAGGTCATTGGAGGCTCTCACAATCTTTTGGGCATTATTGAAATTCAGAAATCTGATATAGGGAATCTCTTTGAGGGTAAGATCAGACCATGAACCCTTAAAAGATTTTTTTCAAAGGAAGGTTTTGGATTCAGTTTCTTCTAGAATAAGAAGATGGGTTATTGGGGACGTGGCTTAGCAAGCAATGGCGAAAGACGTGCCCGGGTAGAGCTCCAGCCTGAGCTCCCCTACCCCGGGTCATTTCTCCGACCTAGGCTATCCTGTTTGGCCTGAAGCGGCTGGCGGATCTGCCCGCAATCCTCGACCACACACAGGCAGAATTTTGGGAGGATCGGTCGCGGAGCTCCGCACCGAGGCCAGCGGCGCTGACCCAGCCGGCCTGCCTGTGATACCGCTGGGGGCGCGAGTACGCGAGGCCGCGGCTTATTGCGGCGGACTGGGCCTCGCGCTGCGGCCTGCTGGAGACGACCCGCTTGCAGCAGGAAGCGGCTGGCGCAGGGGGCACCGACTCTAGAATCGCCGCGACCGATGCCCGCATATTCCAGACCCCGGAGAGCTTAGGGGAGAGAGACGACGGGCCGGAGACGGCCGGAGCCTGTTGCGGACTGCGCCTGGAGGAGACGGATCAGCGGGGGTGCGGAGGTGCGGGAGCAGGCGCCAGACTCCAGACACGGCTCGAGTTTAGGCGCGCGAGTGGCGCGGCGGCACCGAGAAACGAGCGGAGCCTTTCTCCTTCGCCCACTCCCTGGCTCCACGCTGCCTCCCGCCGCCGTCACAGGCTGGGGACCCTGGAGCCTGCGGGGTTTCTCGAGGCACCACGGTGAGCCATTGAACCGGGGAAGCCCCCCCCCAGGAGGGAGCTGTACACCAAGGGCCACGGGGACACTGACGAGGCACGGCCACCCATGGCAACCGTCTGAGCCTCTGCGCGCCAGCAGCGACACTGCCCTGGAGGGCGCCCTAGCAGCGGGGACGGAACTGGTGGGACTCAGGCTGCATCGGGGAACAGCGAGAGATATCCACTCCCCGGACCTGAGCTGGCGCCCCGACCTCCTGTGGCTGGCGACCCACTGCACCGCGGGCCCACAGCGCCTGACTATCCCACGCATTGCGGGACTGCCACGTGGAGGCTGGGGGCACAAGAGAGACCTCGAGGCCTGGCGGAGCACATACACCTCATGTTCTGGAGACGCTGCTCTCTCACTAGCGAGCAGGACTGACGCTGCAGCGGACGCTTCCCGACTGCAGGCCACGCAGGACCAACGCGGGGAGTCACCTGGATATCTGAGTGGGGAGCTCCCCTTCTCCCCCCCCCCCGCCCTGGTCCTACAATACTCCGTGCCCCAACATGGGACGGCAGCACTGACGGCCCGGAGCTATAGAAGTCGCCCTGAACACCTGCACTACCTGACACATTACGGAAGTGGCCCAGCGGCTCATCTGCTCCCCTGTGCTCACTTAAACGGACACAAGCCTTGCTCCTGGCGCTACCTGGGCACACCACCTGCCTCATGTCTTGAGGGGTGATGACACGCACCGGAACGGGGAGCGCATCGGTGAAGGGGAAAACGACGAAGACATCATCCAAGATGGATGCCGACCACGTGGCGTCGAAACTGGATTCAGTCCTAGCAGCTATGGAAAGAATGGAAGAGTCCCTCCAACAGACGCGCACCTCCTTGGAAACTAGAATAGACAGTGTGGCAATAGACCTGACTCACCTCAGGGCCGACCATAAGAAACTGCAGGAACGCACCACAACGCTGGAAGGCACGGTGACATCGCTGGAACCGACGGTGACCCAGTCTGACAAGCACATACAAGATCTCCTTAACCGGGTGGAATTCTTGGAAGACCGTGCAGAGGATGCTGAAGGGCGGGCACGAAGAAACAACATCCGCTTGGTGGGCATCCCGGAGAAATGGGAGGGGATGGACCCTACGCAGAGAGTGGAGGACTGGCTGCGTGACCTGCTGACGGAATGCACGCTGTCGCCCCACTTCGTGGTAGAACGTGCCCACCGAGTGCCCACGAAACCCCTCTATGCTGGCTCGAACCCCAGGCCTATCATCCTGCGAGTCCTAAACTACAGGGACCGTGATGCGATCTTGCGGGAAGCCAGGAAGCTGGGCGAGATCCGAATTGACAACGCCACGGTAATGGTCTTTCCGGATTATACGGTGCAAGTACAAAGACAGAGACACTCTTTTTTGGAGGTGAAGAGAAGACTGCGACAAGCCGGACTTCAATACTCCCTGCTTTTCCCTGCCAAGCTACGGGTGGTGGCGAAGGATAGGACACACTTCTTCGTGAATCCTGAAGAAGTTGAGGCCTGGCTTGATGAGAACATGCCTGATGTACCTAGACGAGCGCAAGGGACTGCTACCATGGAGCGCCCACGTGGGGCTCGAAGGCGCCGCCGACGTCGAGCTCCCGCACCTCCCGGGGCTCGAGGATCACCGGCTCATTCCCCATCTGCACGCGAGATGATGCAAGGACAACAAGACGCTCTCGGCAGGGTGGCGGAAATCAGCAGCTCTCCGGCTCCATCCCCTGCCCCGAACGTCAGCCCGGCGCCCCTCCAGAGCGATGATGAAGCGATCTATGGTTTACCGGATTCCCAACGCACCGACGAACTACCAGACGTCACTCCACAAACTGTCGACCTATTTGGCTGAGCTGACCCGAGCGGTTTCCTACCTTTGTGCACCGGAGCGACCATGCCTGCACGAGTGCTCCATGGACCCCCTTCACAGGCAACGGTCTGCACGACGGCGCACTGCTGGACCCCGCTCACCTTGGGACCCCGAACTTCAGCCAGGTACTGTGACCACCACACACACATGCCCCAACCGCGCACTGCCGTGTAAGGGTCAACTTCTCTGTAGTACTGTACGCGCCAGCCGGCGCCACCCAGGCCATCCGGGGAAGGGGATCTCCTCCTGGAGGCCTAGCCCCCACCACTTGACACTTGAGCGTGCTGCCGGCTTCGCCCTGAGAGACAAGGCCCGGGCATCTGCCAGACGGCAACGGCCTCTCTACCCTACCCGGGAGGGATGCCGCACTCCCATTGAACTACACTGCAATTGATATTGTTATACCATAAGCCACACGATAACCCCTAGAACTGTATAGTTTACAAGCTCAATTGAGAGTTTGGACGGCGACATGTTGTGCAGCCGACCTTTTGGCATTTCAGGCTATGTTGCCATGTTGAGGCTTTATGTTCCCCCCCCTTTTCCCTACCCTTCTACGCCACTGGAGATTGTCACACTCAGTCCTTCGACCTTGGGGTGGGGCGGTGCGGGGGGCGGGACTTTGGGCTCGGCGGGGGGTGCTGCTTGGGGATCTAGAGTATGGGGGGGCTGGAGGAGCTTACACATATGAACGCTATGTCTGAGATACGGATATGCACTTGGAACATCAGGGGAATGCACACACCAGCTAGGCGTTACCAAATCTACTCCTACCTTAAGCGACACAAGATAGGCATCGCACTACTTCAGGAAACACATTTGAATAAGACAGAGGTCCTAGCACTACACCGCAAATGGCGCGGACAACTTTACGCTACCACCTATTCCTCATACGCCCGCGGTGCACTGATATGGGTCCGCCCTGGGACCCCCTGGACAGTTACAGACACCGCAATAGACCAGGAGGGCAGGTTTGTTGCAGTACAAGGCAGGCTGGATGGACAGCAGATAGCGCTGGCATCATTGTATGCCCCAAACACTGATCAGGGAGACTTCCTGGCGCGCCTCTCCACGACGATGGCGGCCTGGCATGCGGCCCCATGGCTACTGGGGGGAGATTACAACTGTACACTAGATATAGCAATGGACCGCTCATCCCTGCCCCCCGTAGGCGCTCCGACGCGAGGGGCCACGAAGGCACTGCTGGAATGGGCCGAACGGTGGGATCTCCACGATGTTTGGAGAGCGCGCAACCCTGGGGCGCGGGTCTACTCCTATTACTCTGGCGCCCACGGATTGCATGTCCGCCTGGACAGATTTATGGCGTCTACTGCACTCCTGCCCCTAGTGACCGACACATTATACATGGGCCGCACGCACTCAGAGCATAACCCACACTTTTTATCTATGGCTTGGGACCACCCGCGCCCCCCCATTCCCACCTGGCGACTACAACCAGCGCTCCTACTTGATGCGGCTTTCCGTGAATCCCTCCTTACACGCACTTCCCAGTACTTTGAGGACAACACGGGTACGGCCTCCCCCCCAGGTGGAGTTGGACGCCTTCAAGGTAGTGGTCCGGGGACATTGCCTGAGAACACAGGGCCAAATGCGGCAACACCTAGAAAGGGAGCTGACCAGGATAGAATCTGACCTACTCGACAGGGAGGGGGAGGCCATTGACGGCGGTGCTGATTCGTTGCAGGGGGCGCGCGCAGAACATGCGAGCCTACTGGAGCAGCTCCCAGACATTAACTATGCAGCGCACTCGGCAAGGACACATCACCTGAGTGACAGACCTGGCAAGTTACTGGCCTGGCTGAATGAAGCAACCCTGATCTCCATCCCAAAGCCTGACAGGGACAGCACCCGGATGGGCTCTTACCGCCCCCTGGCACTGTTAAACACGGACTATAAGATACTGGCCTCCACACTAGCCCGGAGACTGGCCCCCTATGTGCCCCGCCTGGTGCGCCAGGACCAGAACGGTTTTGTTCCGACACGCCACACCTCCCACAACATCCGCCGCCTTTTCCGAATACAGGAATACGCTGCCCAGCAGTGGCCCAGAGCAGGATGCCTGATGTTAGACCTAGAGAAGGCCTTTGACTCGGTTGAGTGGCCATACCTGGGAGCGGTCATGGAAAAGTACCAACTGGGAGGAGGCTATGAAGCCATGGTGGGCCTGCTGTATGACAAACCGACAGTCCGAGTCCGCACAGGCGCGCTGCTCTCGGACACTATCCGGGTGCGGAGAGGTACCAGACAGGGCTGCCCCCTGTCGCCTCTATTGTTCTCCTTGGCCATGGAACCCCTGGCCACAATCCTCAGGACCCATGGGCCTGAATGGGGGATTCCGCTAGTGGATGGCCTACACACAGTGTCGCTATACGCAGACGACCTGCTGCTGTATGTCAGAGACATAACCGACATCCCTGCCTCCCTGGGCGACGTCTTCCGAACCTTCGAAGAGATGTCTGGATTACGAGTTAATTGGTCCAAATCGGGGGCTTTTTCTTTTAGCCCAGACACACCCGAGTGCGACGTGCGCCTGGGCGGAGGTAGATTGCAGTGGCACTCCACTACGTTCCGCTACCTGGGATACGAATATATCAGAATCCAACAGACGTCCTCGAGGGGAATCTCCTGCGGGCCATCGCCTCGGTCCGGGCACAGGTCAAATTCTGGAATACCCTACCTCTAAAAGTCCCGAGCCGGATAGCACTTACTAAAATGATAGTGCTGCCTAGACTGCTGTACTATTTCGCCAATATACCCACATACGTACCAAATAGAATATTTCGTGACCTGGAGATTCTGTTGCGTAACCTCATCTGGAACACGGGCCGGCCCCGCGTGGCGCTGACCAAGCTCTACATGCCAACTGAGCAGGGGGGCCTGGCGGTTCCCAACATGGAGCTGTACTACCTCTCGGCACAGATGCAGTGGGTGACAGGGTGGCTCAGCGGCAAACATCTCGAGGATACTGCCTCGGACACTGCTGCCTTGACGCAAACACAAATCTGCACGCTGTTCCACCCGATAACCCGGACTCCCTGCCCCTCACAACTGCACCTGGCGGTGGCGCGCAGATGCTTCCAGCGTTGTTTGCGACTCACTCGGGCGACGACGCCATATGCCCCGGCACTACCCATTCTAGGTACTCCAGGGCCAATGGCTGCACTGACTGTGACTCGATTGGCTAGCTGGGCGCAGGCAGGGGTGGACACTCTGGGAGACCTATACACTGACAGAAAGCTACTCACCTTTGCGGACCTGGCCGCTAGCACGGAACTCCCAGCTGGCCAGTTCCTACTGCATGCGTCTCTCTTACGCACACTCACAGTGTCCTGGGGCGACATGACCGACGAACTGCCGATGCACAGCTTCATGCAGTATCTACATGTTATGGGGAATGGCTAGCACGTCATTCATTGGCTAGCGCAGGCCCTTCAGATGCACTCGCAGCCATCTACATCGCCGCTACGGGACAAATGGGCGATAGATGGGGGACAGGCTTGGACTGATAAAGAATGGGCGATGATCTTAGCCGGGCCGACATACATCCCACGCAACCCCCGCTTCAAAATAATCCAATTCTACATCCTACACCGAGCTTATCTTACACCGGACAAGATAAATAGATACTTCGCAACCACTGATGCCGCTTGTCCGCGCTGCTCTCTGACTGGAGCTGACCTCCTACACATGCTGTGGCATTGTCCTGACATACACATATACTGGGATGAGGTCGTAACGCTACTCACACGCAGCACTGGCGAGCAGGTACCGCACACGTGGGAGGCGTGCATCTTGGGGCTGTATAAGCGCACGAAACTTAACAAAGTGCGGACGCGTTTTTGGGACATGGGGCTTATAACGGCCAAGCGCTTGCTTACCAAGCATTGGAAAGCTGCGACCCCCCCCCCATGTTCGGCATTGGCGCGCTTCCTTTACCAACTGGGCACGAGCGGAAGGCACGGTGCTCCTCCGCGAGGAAACGGCGGGACTCCGTAAGTTCCCTATTGCTCAGCTCTGGGAAGGCCTCCTTTGGACGTTTCAACACACCTGCCAGGAACAAGGGATTACTTGAGATGCACGCGCACCATCGCCTTTGCAATACCACTTATCACCGGGAGCAGACACGGCCCTGTTCCCCTGTTCCCCTCTCCCCCACTCTCTCGCCTCTTTGGCCCTCACGATCTACACTACCAGATACAGGCGCTCACAATTCTCAGCTCCACACCGGGCGCCCACGCAGCGCTGCACGCCAGCCGCTGCCTTTACCCCGACCGGCCTGCGTCGATTGCAGTTACTGACAGGGAGATACCTCCGCCCCCCCCCCCCTCCTCCCCCTTCCACCAGGAGAGCGGTTGACTCGTCTGCGGGCGGCACCGACGCCTTACAAAACACTGCCTTGCACCCTGACTACACCCCGAGGGCAGCGCCCGCCAGCTCGGGAACGACGAACCCCCCCCTCATCCCTCCCTCCCTGCGACGAGATGCCCTGCCCCGCAACCACTGCCACATATGAGGTCCCGTGACGATCACCCGCCTCCCCCTACCCCTTCTTTACTTACCTGACCCCCCAGGTTTTTCCCCGCCAATATATAGGCATAGGGAATAGTTTGTTCGCTGGTCGTGTTCCCTGACCAGACTCGTTTCTTCATTCACATGAGGACACTTGATGCAACATGACACTATCAGGCAGCGATACCTTATTGATCTCCAGCTATACATAATTTGCAGAGACACGATGACACTTACGCACTGCGGGAGATACGGTCTTACACACAACCTCGCCCATGTTAGCAAAGGACCCGCTGCGCAGTATATTAGATACCGCTATCTCCTTTGCGACCTCCCAACACCACCACTGGGAAAACACGCAGGCACCATACTACTGGATATTTGAGACTTGCCTGAAACGGCTGCAGACTAACCCTGCCGCACATAACCGCCTGCTATTATGCCTCCGTGAGCTATACCACGACACACCTCGCCATTCCACAGCCAGCATTACGGTCACGGGACTGGTAACACATCTATTGACGATCCCCCCCCCCCGCTATTGGTCAACCACAGCTGACTCTTAGGCTCTTTGCGGGGACTTGGGAGATTGCTATCATGGCACTAATGCTGGGTGGAAACTGCAAAGCTAATCTCTGCACCGTAAAACAAAAACACAAGATCTACTGCTACAATAGCTACATAACAGATGACCACAAATGCACCTTCATGAGATTCGCCGCCGAACCCCCGGGTTGTCGGCTAAATGGCTGTGTCATCTAGTTACAGGTTTACCTGATTGTTTTCTGCACGGCTGGCCCCTGAGAGCCGTCAAATGTAACATGTGTGATATTAACCATCTGTACAATAAAGGTCTTCAAAAAACCAAAAAATAAAAATAAAAACATAAGAAGATGGGTTATTGCTCTTCAAGAGTCTGACTTCACGGTTGAATATATCCCAGGTGCAAAAAATGTTACAGCTGATTGGTTATCACGCCTGGTTGACACAGTGAATTCACATGATCTACAGGATAGCATAGATGATTTCGTGGAACAAGAAGTACATATGTGTGAGGTTACCATGAGGGCAATAGATGGGTTTGAGTGGAAAGTTTTAATTGTTGAGGATTCGTCTCTATTGACTGCTATGGCATTAATATTGGCAGGCAACATGAACAAGCTGAAGAAACCCTGGTCTATGGTCAAAGAATAATTGACTGTAATTAATGACATTTTCCCAAGAGGCAATAGATTAGTTCCACCTGAAGGGTTGAGGGGTAAATTGATTTCGTTAGCAATGAAGGGCATCTGGGCATAGCATAAACATAATAATGTGTACGTCAAGATTGCTGGGGGTCTGGAATAGATATAACAACAGAACGTGCAGTGAGAAACTGTGCACCATGTAATATGAGTGACAAAGTGCTAAAAGCTAGACAGAATCCCATGGTCTGTAGAGAACTGCCAAAATATCAGTGGGAGGAGGTAGGAATAGATATTTTGGGTCCTCTCCAGGGTGATGGGATAACCCCCAGGCCCTACCTATATGCCATAAAATTACCATAATTAGGAAAATGGCTTAGAACCTTACAGGACAGCAAAGTGAATGAACTGGAAGCTCAAGCCTCATGCCTGACAGATAATATAGAGGAGGCAGACATAATGTAGGCAGACCGGATTAACCAAGTAGCAGCGCAGCACCCTCAGAAAATCAGACTAAGTAACTTACCAGCTAGGAAAAGAGCGGCTTGGTTCAACGATAAATAAATCATGATGAAAAAATCCTGTAAAATGCTAGAAAGGCAATGGAGGAAAGACTACGATCCCTCCATCAAAAGGCAATACAAGATGGCTATTAGACAGTACCATAGTGAGATGACTTAAGTCCAGGCCAAACATTTTGAAGAAAAAATCTACTCAGTATGTAACTCCTCAAAAGAGTTATTCAAAGCAGTGCGCTCCTTAACCTCCACTGATCAAGAAATAAATAATAACCCCTCCTCCAAAAGAAAGATGTAACCATATGGCGAAAAGGTTTTAAAAATAATCTGGAAATAATATATAACAACCTGCAACAAAATAGCAGTATAAATAACGCCGAGATTCACCCAAGCATCAATAAAAACGTGATAATCAACACAGGAGTTAGACTAGACCACTTCACAGATTCAAGTGAAGAAGTTTTGACCTCAATCCTGCAGAAGATCAAATCCGGATCTCCACAAGATCCGATTCCACCAGACATCTCGCTACAGGGAGCTAAAGAACTAAGTCTTTCACTGCAGGACGCATATTACTCTCCCTCACACAAGGGGTGATTCTCAAGACATGGAAACCTGCTATAATACGGCCATTTATGAAAAAAACCCAGTTGGATCCAGCAGAGCCAGGAAACTACGGACTAATTTCACTTCTGCCACTGCTAGGCAAAATAGATGAAAAACATGTGAATCAAACTTTGTCCCAATACCTAGAAGACAATCGGGTGTTGCATACCACCCAAATGGGATTACGACCCAACATAGCACGGAGTCAGCCCTGCTAGTGGTTACAGGGGAATTAAAGGGAATTCTATACCAGGGGTGTACAGCAGCTATCCTGCTTTTAGATCTCAGCACCGCATTTGATAGGGTGGATCACGGTACAATGATCCATAGGCTAAACAAAATGGGTATCACAGGCCCTGCGCTAAAGCGGTTGACCTCATTCTTAGAAGACAGGTCTTTCCAACAATAGGAAGGGGAGCATCTATCTGACACCCTCCAAATCTCGTGCGGAGTCCCACAGGGATCTGCACTAAGCCAGACAATATTTAACTTGTACATGAAACCACGGGCAGAGATAATGCAAGAATTTGGACTATCCATAGTATCATATACTGATGACACCCAGCTGATACTATCAGTAGCAGAAGGTCCCCAAACCATACACAACAATCTGGGACCATGCATGATACAGGTAGCAGATTGGATGAATAGATGCAGCCTAAAGCTGAATGGGGGTAAAACAAAGCTCATGTTACTGGGAAACAAAACAGTCCCAAGAAATATTATCAGTTGGCCTCTAGAATTCGGAGAACCCCCTGTCCCAAAGAACGCAATAAAAAACTGGCTGGAGGAAAGTATGTCCATGGAAACCCAAGCCAGGAAACTATTAGGTATATGCTTTGGATTATTGCGTATGCTTCAGAAAACTCTTCATCTCAAATCTGGACATACTCGCAGAACCGTGGTCCAGGCCTTGGTGGTGTCACAGCTGGATTACGGCAATTCTCTGTATCTGGCTGCACCCAAATACATCATAAACAAGCTGCAAGTGGTTCCGAACGCCGCAGCAAGGATATTGCTTCGAATCCCAAGACAACAGTCAGCTAGGTAGGCCCTGAAGACGTTACACTGGCTCCCTGTCCAGGCCAGGATCAAGTTTAAGGCACTATGTATTGCCCATACAGCTATAAATGACAAAGGCCCGGTCTTAATTAAAAAACTTGTCACACACTATATCCCAGGTAGAAACCTAAGATCCTCAGCAGACCTACTCATGAACAGACTAGGATAAAGAGGTCCAGGTGGGGAAGTAGATCCTTCTCGCACTTGGCCCCTAACCTATGGAACGCCCTGCAATGGAACTGCGCCTGGTGACCAACGAAGTGCCATTCAGAAAAAAAATCAAAACCTGGCTCATCCCTTAACCCCCCTGCTCCTTGACTGCTACTTTTCTCCTAACGCTGGAAAGCCCACGGGCAGCCATGTGCTCTACAAATCCATAAACATAAACATCATCACATACCTTATTTAATAGAATTGCTTAACTTATATTCGCGATGGATTGTAGTGAGTTGTGTGCATAATATCGCTTCATATAAATCAATCACATATTTGGAGGAAGTATTTAAAAGGGAGAGTTATCCTCACTTTATTTTGTCAAACAATGGTCCACAATTCTTCTCTCAAGAAATGAATAACTATCAGAAGGATTGTGGCATATGTCATAAAAAAACTCTTAGTATCATCCCCAGACAAATGGTGCAATTGAAAGGTTAAAGAAAACCTTGAAAGAAAGCTTTCAATTGGCAAGAATAAACAACCTAGACTGGAAAGTGTGTTGCAAGAAAACAAATCACACCTTACAGGTGGTCACCACATGCCACTACTGGTAAATCACAATTTGAGCTGTTTAAAGGGAGGTCTGCTAATACAAAACTATATCTGGGTTGGAAGTTACTAAACCAAGGTGTAACGTTTAATGGTATCAGAGAATGTAGAGAGAGAGAACTGAAACTCCGTGGTGACAGAAAGAAACGTTTGGATGTACATAAATGTGTTAAAACATAAAAAATGCAGGTAGGTGACTGGATAAGAAGTAAAGTACCAGTTGGGTGTCAAATGTGGTCTAAATTTACGAAGGAGAAACAGGTCGTCAAACTATTTAAAATGACATTAAAACTGATGGTAGAATCTGGAACTTGAATCGGATAGTAGAAGCCCGTCACAGAGCTGCTTGAGACAAAACGGAAAGTTATCGGTTCGCAGACAAGAGACCAGATGAGCATGGATAGCCTGAACAAGCAGGAAATAGCAGGAAGAGTGAGAGGATACGCAAAGTGCCTAAATATTTAAATGAATACATAAGAAACTAGAAGAATAACGAAGTAAGTGTATATTTAAAATGTATCATTTTGTCAGTACATGGTATTTATTCTGTATCTTTGAAAGCATACGGAGGTTATAGTTTTTGTGATAAGTGTGGGATTACTTTAGGGCCATTCACTGTTTATAAGGAGGGAGAAGTGGGAGGTAGTTAAGTTCTATGTTAGAACTCTCTCTCTTGTGATGTGGGAGAGAGGGAATGTTTAGCTTCAAATGGTGGTGACAGTTGAGGGTTTATGACCACTGGTGAATGAGGTGAAATAAAGGACTCCTGCTACAACAAAAATCCACTGTCTACGTGAAGTCGTTTCAACTCTACTTGACAAATCGGAGCTTTCCTGATTAGAATATTGCAATGAGATGAATTCTCATGCCAGTTTGGTTCGACTATAGTGAGTCCAAAATGGAATGACAAGAGCAATTACTCATCTAAGCAAAATAAACCATTTGTTCTCAGCTCACAGATCTCTGCGTTGGCCACCATATTTACTGTAAAATAGCGTATCTTGCAATCCAATGCCTCAACTACCAGGCCCCTTATAACCTATTTGCTGGAGTACCATCTTATCTTCCTAACCATTATCTTTACACTTAATATAATGTGCTGTTAGTAGTCCTTAAATTTCATATAGCCTATCATGAAGGCTGCATCTTTTCTGTGCAGGTCTTTAACAGTTTGGAATACCTTCCATTATACCACCGGATGTCTTCAGAAAGGCGTTGAAGATCAGCTTGTTTGGTTTGGCAGGTGTAATGTTCTTATATGCTTATCATTGTGTCTGTGTTAATGTTATAGTCGCTTTAAGACTGGAATCTTGGCTTTGGCATTTCTTGGTAAGGGTTTCAGACTCTGCCAAGTGCTGAGGAAGCTTGGATCAGTCACTAGTAATAGTAAAGTGCAGTCTATTTACCATGGAAGTTTGGAGCAGTCACTAGGGATAGTAATGTGCAGTCTATTTACCATGGAAGTTTGGAGCAGTCACTAGGGATAGTAATGTGCAGTCTATTTACCATGGAAGTTTGGAGCAGTCACTAGGGATAGTAATGTGCAGTCTATTTACTATTTTGTGGGATAAATCCTGATTTTTCATCGCCCACGTTTGACTGGAGATTCATTTAGAACTCTACAGGTTCATGCAAAACTAGTGCCTATAGTTTCAGCTGAGTAGCGTGTACTACATAAAAGTTGTATTGTGCTCTTTCTCTATTTGAAGAGCAATGAAAAGTTACCTAGGAGGGATCGCCACGCTGCCCAGTGGTGTAACAAAAATTAAGGGGGGCCCATGCAGAGTACATGGAGGAGGCCCCCCACGCTCCAGATCCAGTCAGGGGCTCTAAGGCCTGGGGCACGCTGCTGCCTGTGTACAGTGCCTGAGGGGGCGCCCGCACCACAAGGGCTGCAGGGGCTAATGTTACACCACTAACCCTGCCTCCTCGATAGTGGAGGTTCGAGGTAGTGGTGAGGTGACAGCCATGTCGCAAACCTGTTTCAAGTACAGACAGCCAAGATGGACACAGCAATGGACACTCATTAGGTGGGAAGACCATGTGACACTGTGATTCCTCAGAATCTGCTGACTCATAACTGATAACTCGTCATTAGAAGGCGGTAGCTTCATTTGAAACAGGCAAAATGAGACTGGGGAATGCTCTACTATCTACTATCTTTCTGTCTCATTTTGGCAGTACAAGATGCAATATATTTGAGAAAACCAGAAGCTTACCAAACACCACCGGACTCACCACCGGACTATTCCATGTTTTCTAAAATTTCGATTCAAATGGAATACTAATACATTTCAACTATCCTGAAAGGAGCTGAAATTTATGGCAGAAGTAGACTGAGATACATGGGTAGGCTCAGGCTGAAATAGTTACTTACTTGAATCTAGATTGCAGTGTACACTTTTTGAGAAGTTAGTGAGAGTATAATGTGCATTCAACAAGCAGCCTGATCAGAAGGGATGACTTTCTTCCTCTATTTCCTTTTGAGCCTCCATTTAATTTCCTTTGCCTTCATCTTTCATTGCTTAAACTCGGGGGGAACAGTGCTTGAAATCTCCTTGCTCTCAGCATCACCAGCAGCTCCAGGGGTACCACTCTAGGCCAGTAATTAAATTCAGCTATAGGTGGGCACCGCGACCTTAAGAGGCAGAATCACGCTAAGTTCATTTGGAGTTACATTTTCCAGCATCCATTTGAAATAAAGTGGCAGCAGAAGTATCTTTCTTTCTGTCGATTGTGCCTGGGAATGAGCACCGAAATAGAATAGCCATGTGCTTAATCCACATATTAAACCATGTCTTCATAGCATGACCTCTGGATTATCTATGAATGGATATTAGATTACTACGTTTTTCAGCCAATTCTGGCTTTACCCTCTACAACTATAGATTCCGATTAATTCTCTTGAGAAATATTCTGACATTCTGGCAGATTATTCCTTTTGCACGGAGTTTATGAGTGTATCCGTGCTTGATGCACATCTCATGTTGATACGCTCCTCATGACGACTGAGACGTTTTTATTGAAATACAGTGGACGCTCCTACACTTGACGTTTTGTCCTGGTCTTTGATATTTTTTTTTGCTAATATTTAAAATTAAATAAAAAAATTATTTCTTGAAAATTAAGAAAAATGATTTGTACATGGGTATGGTTGTTTTAATAGTCGGGTAGCACTTTTTCTTCTCTCATTTGGGGAGGTATTTTCTTTAGTTTTTTCTCAAAAATTGTCCTTATTCCTAGTGGTGTACTTGAACCATTGTTTGGACTATAGTGTTAACTACCCCTGGTTAAGGTTCTAGGGTTGCCCCATGTCTTCATAGTAGGCACGGATGTTTCTATCTAGTGGTGAGCGGAATTTATTTTTGTCCACAGTGTGCGAGTCACGATATGATTCTTCCATTTTTGCAGGATCCCATATGCACACAGCTGGCTAAAAAATAGGGCAAACTCTTGGAGGTAAATATGCAGCAGTCAATGGACTGCGTGAAAATACCAGCCAGTGCTATTCACAGGCAGTTTGTTTCTGGACTACTCTGTATGGCTGCCAGCAGCCCATCAAAGTAGTCCTAAAACATGCCCTCACATGTATTTGCTGAAATGGACCCTGTATATGGATCATACTGATTTTCTGTAAGAAGCTATTCAAAATCCTTGTGTGTCGCCAACGCCTCCCTACATCAAAATGTCCTGGCAGCACGGGCAACCCAAATACTGTTTTTTCCTGTTTTCAGGCAAGACGTCCACCACTAAAATGTGGAACTCTTTGCCCCTATCTCTAAGACTGAGGTGCTCAGAACCGATCTTCTAGAAAAAACACAAAACCTGTTTTTTAGACAAACATAAATCTTAAGTAGTGGGTGTGCAGCTTTGACTTTCTCAACCAGGGCAGAATCTTCAGCGCAGGGACACTCCGAATGGAGTAACCATGAGCTCTATAAATCTTTTATTATTATTATTATCCCGTCTCTTTCTACCCAAAACTAGAAAGAAAACACAAAACAATAAAATACATTACAAAAATATCAAAAATTGTAAAGAAACTCTATAACATCACACTCACTTACAACCTCACCACCACTCTTGCCTCCTCACACCTACAAGAGTATTGCGCAAAAGTTTCTCATCATCCACCAACATGCAACTGTTGAGGCCTCCTTGAGCACGTTCCTCTTTCTTGCTGACATTATTGCTTCTCTGGTAAAGTGACGCTTTGTGATAATTCCACTTGTTTTCATTGATCAACTCAACATATCCTTCAAACACCTCCTTATCTTTGAAAGAGCCCTAACATGTGGATAATTCCTTTCTCAACTTTCCATGTCTTACTTTCACCCAGTAACCAGCTCTTATCACACATCGTGTTTCTTCTTGTTTTCTATTTCTCCTCTCCTCATAGCTACCATTGGCCAGCCACGCTGGAGTCAACTTTGTGTGCAGCTTCCTTACCCTCATTTTCTCAATAGGCAAAACATTGGTCACACTGTTAACTGTGGTGCGATGGTTCTAAACCAAATCATTCACCATTACCTCCACATCTTCCCCACCTTGATTTGCCATTAATATGGCACCCTTGACCAAATGGTTGACCCTTTCCACCATTTTATTGGCTTGCGGGTTGTGTAATGTGGTGCGATGGTGTCTTCTACCACACTTCTCCAAAAATGACTTTATCTCATGGCAACATTTCAAATGTACAACTGGTGGTCATCTCATACAAAACTTTGACTATCAACCACTTACAATGCACATCCACCATCACAAATGCATTCTTAACCTTTCCACTCAGTCTATGCATGGGTGCTATGAAATCCAAACACACTGTGCCCCATGGTATGGCTGGATCTCCAATATGGCTGTGTACCACTTGGACACCTGTCTTTCGTCTTTTTTAATTTTTCTTTTTTTTTTTTACAGATATCCCATTTCTCCACCCACAACATGATCTGACAAAACCTTTTTCTTGGCCCTCTTCTTTGACATGGTTTGCCCTAAGTGGCCCTCATGAGCTACATTGATAATCCTTTCCTTCAACCGTTCAGGTGGCACAAATTTGTCGTTCCTCATTATCACAGCCTTGCCACTCAAGGTTAGTTCACCCACGATTTTCACATAGGGTCTCAAGGGAGGAGTATTGGTACTCTACCTACGTCCACCACACACTAGCATTTGTTCCACATTCCTTTAAGTACCTGATCATTCTCCATACATCTATTCCATTCTTCCACCGTGAACGCTCCACACGCACATTCTTCCACATCGTAAAACCATGCCACAAGTCCCCTTCTGTTCTTTTGCCAAAATATTTTGACCATCGACTTCAGTCCAATCTAAGGACATTCATGAGAGACAGTCGGCTTGCGCATTCTTCCATCCCGGAATATGCTCAACACAAAACTGATATTGATGTAACCTGCCCGACCCCGTCCCTGCTCCTCTTGGACTCAACACCTTAAGCAAGGGTTTACCATCGTACAGATACAAAAATCTAGACCCCACAAGAACTGAAATGCTCTACATACCACGCTGTTGCCAAGGCCTCATGCTCTATTGCTGAATAACGATGCTCACTCTCCGTCAAGGAGCGTGAGGCAAAAGCCACAGTACTCTCTCTCCGTCCACACGTTTGGGACAATACCGCCCCCACACCAAATGCACTGGCATCCACCGTCAATTTAGATCTACACTGGGTATCAAATGGCGCCAATATGCCTGTTTCACACATATTTTTTCTCACCACATCAAACACTCTTTGTTGTTCCTCTCACTATGTAAACATAAATACTTTTCTCAAAAGCATTCTCAAGCAAAATGGCTGACACATATCAAGTAATATTCAATAAGACCCACAAAGGATCGCAACTGATCTTCATCACTAAGAATGGGTGCCGATCGGATTACCTTCAACAAGTCATCCTTGGTTCTGACACCCTCATCCGAGATAGTATGTCCAAAGTATTCAAATTAATCAACTAGAAACTTGCATTTGACTCTTCTCTGGGTGAGGCCTGCTTCCGATAGTCTGCCCAACACTGATCTCAAGACATTGTTGTGTTCTTGTAGAAACACTCTGAACACCAAAATGTTATGTTGGAAAAAAAATCACAATCCCCACACCTTTAAATACATCAGACGTTATACGTTGGAATGCGCTAGCAGCTGAGGACAACCCAAAAGGCATCTTTGTAAACTGGAATGTGCCCTCCAGCGTGATAAATGCAGCTAAGCCTTTAGACTCTTCGTGCAACCTGAGCTGATGGTAAGCACTTTGTATGTCAAGTTTTGAATAGTACCTTCCGCCCTTGAGCAATAAGAGAAGTCCATTAATATTAGGGAGCAGGAATGTGTCCGTAACTACATACTGGTTCAGACTGTGCAGGTCCACACAAAACCTGAGCCTGCTATCGCTTTTATTTTATTATAACTACTGGGGAGACCCAGTCAGAGGTTTCTACAGGTCCTATGGCCCCTTCTTTTAACATCCTGTAACATGTTCTTTACCACTCCACTAACAATAACTGGCACTTTCATTAACTTTTGTTTTACAGGACCTGTACTTTGATTCAACCTTATACTGCGAACATATATCTTCATTTGCCCCAATTTTTCATTGAATACATCCTTTATCTCATTAAGCACCTCCCCCACCCTTAAGTGATTCACAAACAACACCTTGCCTGGAGCATGGGGATCAATCACAATATGAAAGATATATTGATGCACCTGTCCCAATATCGGTGGTCCATTTTCTGCCACGTACACCTTCCCTTTGATCGTCTCGACTTGACCTCAATCAGAGATAGAAAGTATCCTAAGATATCTATTCTCTTGCCCTGATAACCCCATGGATCATTAGGTAATAATGTGACTTGTGGACACTCCTTTTCCCACATCTTCTTTGGGACAATAGTGTAAATAGAGCCAGAGTCGACCATTAGTTCGATGTTCTAGGACAATACCACAAAGGGTGCCTTTGGTCTGACTCTACCCCCTTCCTCATTTGCTTCGGGAAGCACGAGCAACACTAAATCACCATTGCTGTCTTCCTAGAATGTCTCTTCTATGACGACCACCCAAAATTTACTGTTGTCTTTACACATGCGAGCATAATGGCCTTTGCCACCACACCTCCTGCATTCTTTGTTCGCCATAAAGCACCACTTTAAATTACTTGCATGTAATGTGCGTCCATATCTTAAGCACAACTTTATTTTGACGTCTCTGTCACTTGTTGTTGTGCTTGACAATTGCTCCTATATTATCTAGAGACTCCTCCTTCTCCCCCACAGCAGCAACTTTACCTTCTGCACTCACTACATCTTTGTTGCTCATTTCTCGCATGCATTGTTCAGACTCTTCCACAATTTTGCAATGCTGAGAGCAACCTTCAAAGACGGATTCTTTGCAACACATAGCCGTTCCTGAATCTACTTGCGCCTATACTGAACAATGAGTTGGTCTCTGATTAGCTCATCCGTCATTTGCCCAAACTTACATTTAACTGATAATTCACATAGATCAGAAACAAAGTCATCCAACGATTCTCCAGTTATCTGTGGCCTTGTATAAAACTTGTAAAAGGATATGACAATATTTTCTACCTTCGCAAATCTACGTTCCAAATGCAGTTTAGTCTCCTTGTACATATCCTCCTTGGGGGGGTTGTCATTTTCTACTTCAGGTAAGTACTTAAAAAGATGATGTTCCTCTTTGCCTATGGTACCCAACAATAATGCTTTCTTTCTTGCGCAAACTCTTGACCATCCAGTGATACACAGTAAGCCAACAAAATTGAAGTGACTGAAATACCTTGGCAAAATGCATCCATAATGCAAGAACTGATGAAAGAGCTGCTGCTTAGGTATTTCCCATTAATGGTAACGTGTGGCGTATAGTAATAGATGGGGGTCTATGCAAACCTTGACTTTTTGCAACTAATCTCAATATACCCCAAAAGAACTCGATCAGTGTGCTGAGCCTGATAGTATGTACCTAATCACACCTGACATGAACAAGAAAAGGGGGGCAGCCTGCTGACCTGCCTGCTGGACTCAGGCTCGCACTACTATAAATGATATACAATTGTTATTTTTTAAGAATGTTTAACTAAATAATTTTTTCCACAGAATTTTACAACATTCTGAAACATACTTTACTCAAGATTGAATCAAATTCATGATCATCATCATAATAATGATATATTATACCGTCAACAACAAATGACTAAACCAAACATTATTCTTGGAAAAAATTCTGTACAGTATTCAACATAGATGTATTAAGCCCAATGCATTTCGGGACTTATTCGTCCCTTCTTCAGGAAAAACACTGTAAAAAATAAAACATATATCAGAGATTGCGCACAGTTATGTATCTTTCGGCACCAATCCCATTGTTAGCTAGTGAGAAGATTAGTTCAAAAGCTGACAGTCAAGTGGTTTAAGCAAGATAATAGAAAGAACAATGCAAGCGGAAAACATATTGCTCATGCAACGTGTGTATGGAACAAGCAAATATAACATAAATAATGTAAAGAGTATAGTCCTGTCACCAATACTCATAGCTTAAGTAAGGCCTATATTACTACTCTCTCCGTGTGCAACCGAAGCAACGATGTAACTATACAAAAATTAACGCTATAGGAACCGACGCTCTGCAAGATAAATAAAAGTCGTCGAAATATAATACTAAAATAAATCAATTGCAAATCACGCCAAAAAACATTTCCTTACTCACTGGAATCAAATCAAGAATACACAGTATACCTGAAAGAGTAATAGAAAACAAAACGTCAATGACCTACTCGGAATCAAAACGACTATCGTTCAAAACTTAAAGCACTAAGTTTTAACTCCGTACCATGTCGATCATTAAAAAAGCCTTAGCGTTCTCACGCCTGTGGTCACTATCCATCTCGTCTTCCCGATTGCCGGGTAGCACATGACCCGTTGACGCTGCAACGTACTTCCTGATGTAACTACTGGCTATTCAACATCACGCTCTGTATCACGTGGTACACTGCTTGCCTTTAACCCAATACCAACAAAACTTTATCCAAACTGGTAAAACATACTGTAATGAAACTTTACTCACTGTGAAAACTGTGCACGGTTTAAAGCCCATAAAGCGGCGGTTATACGGACAACTCTCCCCATTCTTTGTCAACCAAAAATCAAACAACATCTCAATAAATGAGATGTAGGAGCCCAAATACCGGTCGGTAACGGCCGATTTCGGCTGTTACCAACCGGTATTTAGGATTTGGCATGTAGGGGGCATGTCATTTACAGAATCGGTAAATTTACCGATTCGGTAAATATACAGAATCGGTAAAATACCGAATCGGTAAATTTACCGATTCTGTAAATGAGATGTAGGTGGCACTGCAAAGAGTGCCACAGGCCCTTAAGAGTCGGTATTTTACCACCCTGGGTGGTAAAATACCGAATACAGGTGTGCATGCACATCTGTGCATGCACACCTGTGCAATATGACACACAGACATGCCCTTAGGGCATGTATGTGTGCCACATGTTACACATGCCTGTATTCGGGGTGCTAGAGGGTGTCAAAGTGACACCCCCTGCACCCTTGCAGGATTCGGTATTTACCGAATCGGTAAATACCGAATCGGTATTGCCCATTGATTCCTATGGGCTTCAAGGCCCATAGGAATCAATGGGCAATACCGAATCGGTATCTACCGATTCGGTAAATACCGATTTTTAAAGAGTCGGTATTTCCAAAAATAAATTCACCTACATCTCCCTCCTTATAATTTACCGATTCATAAATACCGAATCGGTAAAATTCG
The DNA here is from genome assembly GCF_964261635.1 of Lissotriton helveticus. Classification (NCBI taxonomy): domain Eukaryota; kingdom Metazoa; phylum Chordata; class Amphibia; order Caudata; family Salamandridae; genus Lissotriton; species Lissotriton helveticus. The sequence goes on along the minus strand of NC_136061.1, from coordinate 1,909,975,655 downwards.
GTATTTATGAGTCGGTAAATTAGAATTACCTACATCTAGCCCATAAACTCGAAAATGTGCTAAAGTAAGAAAATAAGAGAAAACAACCACTTTTAGGTCAGCTTGACATGAACAATTCAAAGGCCGAACAGACAAATATTTACATGATCACCTACATGACAATATTTTATGAAAAAACAACTCATTTCAATATGATCATTAAGGCCCCCTGGATTTAATGTACCTAAACGTTTTATCCAAAACGTCTTTCTTTGTAGTCACGGTTTACTGATATCTAGACCTGGAATGTCTGACGCTGTCTCGATTATCTGGAACCTGATCTGGGCTATTGTGTGATGATTATCAGTCCAATGTTTGGCAAGTGAAGTTGTATTTTTATTACGTATTTTGCTTTTATGCTCAGAGATTTTGGTTTTTAGTTTTCTCTCTGTTTTGCCTATATACAACAGGCCACAAGGGCACTTAATTGCGTATATAACATTGTTCGTATTGCAATCACCTTTGTAATGAAGCTTCACTGGTTCACCTGTGTGTGGATGTGAAAATATATTTCCTTGCATTACATTATTACAGTGTACGCAATTTGTACATTTCCGCATTACAACTGTTTCTTGCGTTTGTGAACTTTTTTCTTTAGATACTAATTCTTTGATATTCTTGGTTCTGGCATAAGCAAACAATGGTCTTATTGCTAAAATATCATGAAAATCTGGTTCCTGCTGTAACAGCTCCCATCTTTTACTGATTATATTGCGTGTTTTCTGTAAATTAGTTGAGAATTTAGAAACAAAAACAGTCCGTTGTGTTTCAGTTCTTTGTCTTTTCTTTAAAAGCTCTCTTCTATTTTGTTTTAGTGCAAGAGATGCTGATTCTTCCAACTGTTTAACCGGATAGCCACGTCTAACCAATTTCTTCTTGAAATCCAATATGCTCTACAGACATTGTTCATCTTGTGATACTAGACGTTTGATTCTCAAAAAATGGGAATATGGCAAATTTTTAAGTAGCGTGGATGGATGAAAACTTTGGAAATGTAGTAAACTGTTTCTGTCCGTGGGTTTTTGTATAAACTGGTGTAGATTCCTTGTTCATTCATTCCATCCCTCCCCATTAGAGGACAGGCTACTAGATGGTTACCTGCCAGAGAAAGCAATTGCCCTCTCCTACAAAAAATTTATTAACTCGCCAGACCCCCTTGGACCGATACGAGAGCGCTGGGAGAGGGAAGGGTTGGAGCTGGACGATGAGGAGTAGCAGGAGGCGGTGGCCTCCCCATGGGAAATGGCAATTTCATCCAGGTTACACCTCGTCCAACTACAAATTTTACAGACTCTATAGTTCAAGACCTACAATAGCGCAAATGGGTAGAGTGACAGACGGAAAATGCAAGAGACTGTGTGGCCTAGACGGCACTTTTATGCACATTATATGGGAATGTGGGTGCATCCAGAACTATTGGAAGAAGGTGCATGACTGTATGGGTGAGGGATTAGATCCGAAGCAAAAAGGAGTCTCTTGAATGTATGGGAGCCCTTGGATCTCAACAATAAAGACAAATTGTGGGTCACTCTGGGTCTAATGGTAGCCAAAAGAAACATCGCACAATTGTGGGGGGCAGAAGTGTCGCCAAAACTCGAAGCCTGGAAGGCAGACATGGACTGGTGCATGATCAGAGAAAAAACGGTAAACATTGCACGTGGCTGCCCCCAAAAAAAGACTGCTATATGGGGCAAATTAAATGCTTATCGTGGACATATTTGTGCACCGCCTGTCTCTGCCCTCCCCCCTCCCCGATGACGAGCCAGTAACTTGCCATGTCTCATTGAAAGGTACTCTGTAACAAACAAACAAAAATCATACTGGTATAATCGTACAAATTGTATGTATATGAACATGTGATGTCGTATTCAATAAGGAATAATAAAAAGAATTATAGAAAAGGAAAAAAAAAGAAGTGAAAACGGGGGTCAGGTGAGAGCTTCTTTTCACCGGGTATCTAAGAAAGGGATCAGAGCCTGAGGAAACCCATAATGATGAAACAGACCCCTAGAAAGAAAAAAGCTGCTATTATGTGGTAAATATGTTAAATAAAGTAGGAACAGTGCACACCCAAAGTGGAGTGTGGACTATGTTCACAGTGTACGTGAGCACGTTACAAGAACTTAATGGGGTGACTTCTCCATTCCCAGAAGTAACTTATGCAAATTTGGGTCACTTAGCATAAATAACAGAGTAATCCAAGAAGGTCGCCATGGTGATCCATTTGTTAGAAAACACACTGCATTCTGTAATTATTTGCAATGACTAATCTATGAGCATTTTGGCACAAAAGAATTCAAGAAACGTTGCACCACCATGATGATAAAGTGAGTACCTCTAGTACAGCACCGTGTCTGCGCCTAGCACATAGATGCAAATGGGGGATGGCTTGCGCTCTGCTATGAGAGCCAAGTGACCAGTAGCACACACCATATATGTAACATGGTGGCGCTAAATTAAAGCTAAAACCTCCTCCTGAATGATTTTAATTGTAGGCCACAGTTCTTTTAGCTCATTGTAGAGGAAACCAACTGAGCAGTACCTACAAAGGGTGGTGGGGGTGATTTTTTGAGATACCACTGAAGCACCAGTTGTGCCCTATGTCCATCCTCTCACACAGCTCCCCCTCGCAGACATCCTCACTGTTCACCTAAAACCATCAACCAAGAGTTTTTCTGAACAGCCCTCTGTGCATAGTAGTGGCATCGGTACCCTTGTCCCACAACCCTCACCGCCCAAATAATACACAGACAAGTATGTTGGGAATAAAAGGTTGCAGGTTTATTTGTGGTACAAATAACAGAGCGGGTTAACTGACAGGCGACCCCCCACCCCGCAACCCCTCGTTGCAGGGCGCCTGAAGTGGAGCCAATGAAGCAGACACTAGTGGCCCTGGCCATGTGTCGAACCTGGGAGGCAAGCCTCCCCCCGATGGACCTATCGTCCACCTGCCCCACCCCCTCTGGACCAGGGAGAGTTAACTCACACCTTGCCCAGTCAGGAGGGGCGTTATTAGCAAACCCCCGGTTGCTCAGGCTTACAACCGCCCTAAGGACTAACGGGGTGCCGTAGAACCAAGTCCCCAAGAAGGGCCCCTCGGCTTATGTATGACTCATTCTTGTGCCTCTCGCACTGTGGCTTCAGGTCCTGTTCCTGCGCCTGTCCTGCATGGGGGTCGCCTAGTACTTTTCCACAGCCCTGGGCGTGGCAGCCGCTGCGCCCAGAGCCCCCACCACCTAGCCTTTTAGTTATCTTTTTATCTGCGTCCGGCTGTTTCTAGCGCTTCCCCTAAGTCCAGTAGGAAAATTGCCATCCCCACTTTGGACAGGTGCACCCCATCGGATTCCCAGCATCCAATAGATTTGGCATGCAGCAGGCCATGCCTGATGAAACCTATGCCTCTCTGTTCGCTGAATTTGCGCATCGCTGCGTTGACGCGCCTGCGGGTGACTTCTTATGCCTCCTGCGATATTGCGCCGTGCCAATGCGGTCTTGGGGAAATTTCTGACCAGTATATGTTGCACTGCCCCCATTCGCTGCTCAGGATGCTTAAATCTTTCCGCATTGTATCTAACAAACGCTTTTTGCCTAATGACACCAGGTCGTTCCCCCCCAGGTGCACCACCAGGATGCTTGTCTTATGCCTTTAGTCCTCTTCCTATCTACATCCGGCTGTTTCTAGCACCTCCCCCCGGTCTAATAGGAAAATCGCCATGCCCACTTTGGACAGGTGTACCCCGTCTGATTCTAGTCTGGCGAATCACTGCACTAGGACCCACGGGTAGCTACGGGCATTATGAATCTCAATGAAACTCAACTTCAAATATGAATGGGGCTGGGCAATTTATAACTAGCCTTTTGTTATGCTTCCTAACCCAAAGCCCTTAAGGGATGACCCGACGGCCTACTGAAATGCTGACGCCCCATAACAGGAAAACAACTCACCAAGTTGCATGGGGCCCTTCTGATCATCTCACATCTGCTAAGGATAACCCTCTGTGAAAAGAGCCCTAATGAAATTAGATATCAAAGTCATCCTCTAGTTCCCCTTGGTTGCAGGTTTCCTTTGAAAGGAGGCTCAACCGCCTACATCAATGGCGAGCTCCAAGATCAATGCAAACCGTTTTATTTCCTTAAACTGGCCCGCGGCTGTGGACACCCTAGGCCTATGTATGGTATGGACCATACGCCGAGGACCGGGAGCATTGACTACTATATTCAGGGCTTGCTTATAAGGCACTTGTCTGTTGGGCTTCCAACATCCTATAGCTTTTAACTTGTTTAATGGTTACCTGAGCTTTCAGAAAGAGCTAATGTAAATTGTCGTAAGTTCACCAATTCGCCCGCAGGCAAACTATTGTGTGGGGAGCGTAGCTATGAAACCCATGAATGACTTGAGCTGGAGGTAATTCACACACTTAATATACAGCACTGCATTGCCAAAATAGTACTTTTCTTATTGTACGGGAGCTGTCTGGGGATGCTGGAGTGGCTCAATGTGGACTGGTGGATATAATTTCTATCGTATTCATGGAAGTCTGTTTGGTGGAGCCAATGTGCTGCCTTGCGGTCCTTGCTCTGTAATTCCTAGCCACACATGTGCGTTGCGTTACTTTTACTAGTTTATTTGCTCTGGTGTGGTGTGACTATTCTGCTTCTGACTTGTTTCGCCATGATCAATTAGTTAAGGTGTGACAGTACCTTTCCTGCCTCCAAACTTCTGGATAAAATCTGATAATAACTCTATTTATACGGTCAGTAAGCTAATTAATAGGTCCTTTCTGGGCGACATTAGTAAAGAAACTAAATCTGTTCTTGCTATTGTGTTGCTTTAGCTTTCACGGAGGTTTACCCCCCAAATTCATGTAGATGTCTTCTGGTCTGTATTATTTGCAATCAGGGCACCATAAGGTGTGCCTGTAAAATTTGTCATGCCTGCTGGGAAGATGGTAGGCTGATAGACTGCATTGCTCTTTGTTAACAGAAGCAATACCAGGACACAATGAACCAAAGACACATATCCTATCTTTTCGTTTCCAGACATCATTGTTGAAATTGCCTTAATTTCTTCTAGGATCCAGCAGCTCAACACAGCAGCTCCCTGCACCTCAGCAGGGCTGTGTTGGAGCAAATCTTGGGTCTGCCTACTTGTGAGGCAATCATTCATACATTTTTAACATGGAGCTATACTACCAGTTTCATGTCAGGTTAACCTGCGGCCTCAGCAGCCCACACCTTAAGCGGAAATGCCCATTTCCAAGGCCCTGTCATTTGAGGTGACGATTTCAAGTGCTGATTACTCGGTAGAAACTACCTACTAATGTTGATACTTTCCGATGGCCCTCTACTCTCGCTCCAAAGGGGCTTGCCCATGCACTCCTCACCCTGTTGTGAACACAAAACTAGCCTGATTGCCGCGTCTTCCCCGCGTCTGCTTCTGTCGTCTGACCTAGCCCTAACAGGAAGCAGGAAGCACCAGGCTCCCCCTAACCAACCCGCAATGCTACAGTCCACCGTTTGCTTGGGCTGAGCACCGTGTTTCGGTGCTCGGACACGCAGTGGGAGCTTACCTCCCTGGTCCTATTACTGTACTTAGAGCTGCCGTGTCATTTGCACGTGCACATTGCCTTTTGTTTTCTTTCTAATGAATTAAGTAATTGACACACTTCAGAACTTTCTTTCCTGCGGCACGTTAGTTTGTCTCGATTGCAGTCAGTAAGATAGATCACATGATAAGCGTCTTCTGCTACCATGTATGCTGGATTTCAGTCACAATTTGAAACCCCTGCAGCACCTGCATGTACCTTTATCCTTGCGAGGCTGATAGCCAGAGTTCCATTGAGCTGTCCATTAGTGATATCTGTTAGTTGTAGTCTTGTGCAGTGGTACAATGTGACACCGGGTGTGCTTTATAACAGTCTATTTTAGAATAGTAATCATTTCTTTTATGCTGTGTTTAATACTACACTTGCTTTGGCTAAGTTATATAAAATGGTGCTTCCACTATCAGTTGTAAGTTATGATGCTTTATATTGGTCATCAATGGATGGCATAGTACATAACTATTCCGACCATGCAGTATTCCACGTAAGAATCAATATATTGTGAACTCTGTTGGAGCTATGCTCAACTCTTTCAATGCCCCTTGAGCCAGCCCCCACACCCAACTACAGTCCACACATTACTTGTGTCAACAAAGCACGTGACGTTGCACTGGGGATCAGATTAAGTGCATCCGCATCACTGCAGTTTGGGAGATAAATTGGACACATTTCCAGTTTATGGAAATGTGAGGTGGCAATGGCAATTGTGACGTGCCAATATTACTTTAAATAGCAAATGTGCATTGAAACACATAAGGCACCCCGGACTAACCGGCTCCTTTCCAGCCTGTTTAATTTATGATATTTGAAGATTGGAATAAATATGTGGTCATTAGATTACCGCATTTTATCTGTTTACCGTAGCCCTCTTGGTGACGACCTTGTGTCGAAACACGGATATATGATCTGCCTGGGCGGTTCTGTACCACTGTTTTTTGGGCGAGTGCCCTTCCTAAAGTACGTACATCTAACTCGGGGGTTCTCTGAATTGATGCCTGTGATTCAAGCAGTAGGCCTCGTGCACAGGGAGAATCAAACACCGCTCAGTGTTTCCGCTGTTGTGAGCAAGACACGCCATACGACAGAGAAATTCCGATACAAATGGGCGCACCTCAGAAAGGCCATTGCAATAGTTGTACGGCTGTATCGTGTGCTCATGTAGACGCTCCATACTATTGGGTCATGTTCGCGCTATATAAATCTGCAAAATTATAATAGTAAAGAAGTGTTATTTTAAATGTATATAGATGCATGATATCGTTACCTGAAGGAAGTGTTCAGTCTTGGACTTTTCTATAGTAAAATTGGGTCAACTAACGTAAATCAAGCTACCCACACCTGTTGGGCTCATAGCGTACCTTTTGAACGTTGTCTGCTAAATCTCCCCCTTGCAAGATAGAACTCTCACTTCTGATAACTCCCCCTAAATGCAGGGATCTAATCTGATGTACTGGTGAAGCGCTTAAGCGTGTTAAAGCAATATACTTTTATGTGACTTGTAGACACTTTATCACCTTAGAATATGAACTTATGTTGCATGGTTTGCATGCCAAATATTCAAGACTTAGCACGTGCTTGGGCTAGTAGCCAGTGATGATCCTCGGCTCGCCCCTGCCTTGCTAATGGTATTCAGCAACCTATACTCCCTGTTCACCAGCCCCCATTTCCGGTTCAGACAAGAGGGTAAATCTTTGTCTGAGGCACCCCGAGAGGTGTGACATGGTTTCGCTGCCTGTGTCTCTACATCCGATATATCAAATTCAGGTAGCAGTAGCGGAAAATTTAGGGGGCCAGAAGATACCCGCGCATGTGGGGTTATTTCGATGTATGTGGCAATGCACGGGAAATAAAACGTAACTGGCGCTTCGGGCCAATACATAGGCCCATACAGCCAATGTGCCGAGCACCACACTGACTAGTTAAGCGGATAATTGCCAGGTTGCCCTGTCAGGCAGTCTGACCATGGCACTAGTCATACACCTTATGAATGACATGCACTGTACATTTTCTCCTTTTCCGACGGGCTATTATGTCTTATGTCCTGTGACTTTAGGTCTTTCGTCGTGCAATCTCTGCCGCAAGATTAGAGCGCACAAAGTGATACATTATGTGCCAGACGCACATGACTTAATTTCCTTCTTTCAAAAGGGTACGCCGCAAGCAGCGTTTTTTGGCACCCTTCTTCCCACCTAACATAAAACCTATTGCAGCGGGACACACCGATTGCGCAATCATACAGCATATTACACCTGCACGCCTTTGGTCTGTTCATGCATAAAATAAATTCTGATTTACTCAGCTGTGCTAGTGCAATTAGGAACATGACCTTCTGAATCTGGCCCTTTCACTATTTGCGGCCCCTTTGTGAGGCAGTTTTTTAATAGACGAGTCCGCAGGGGCGTAGGTAACAATAGTGCAGCAGGGGCCCCAATGCCGATGGGCCCTTGCCCAAAGCATACCACGAGCACAGTATTGTGCAAAATGCCCCCGCACTGTTTGCCTATGTTTAACTCTATGCCAATGCCCTCTTCTCGAAGTCACTTGCCACGCAGGACGTAATTGTCGTGTTCCATATCCAGTGACACTGACCCTAATGAAACTGACACCATGCCTGATATCCGAGGAAAGCGGATTTAATTACTTTGTCCAGGCTGCCTAGGCCTTCGTCGCCTTTTGAATGGCCAATGACAACAAGCCTCTTTCTTTGCAAGTCGTGAGCCCGCTTAGCAGAAACCCACCCAGGGGATGACACGTAATGCCACTGAGGGACAGCATCACCCCTTGTTTTCTTACAATCGGTTATTTTGCAGCAAACACCCGTCGGGTGTGTAGCGCATTCGAGTGGCAATCTCCTAGGCTTTTCTTTATATGCTATCCCGCCTCTGCGCCACAATCATGTCCGTTTCTACTGAAATAAAGGCATTATATTTTTGCTTACAACGTAGGCCTTGTCCACGTGCATTCTTTCTGGGGGGGGGGGGGGGGGGGGGGGGGCGCCGGAAGACTAAATGTACATACGTACAGGTTACTAGTGCGCGAGACCGCCACCGGTGAGGCTTAGTATCCACGCTCTACCGCGGGCCCTGCACGTGTGGGGCCAAGGAGCAATTGCGGCTAAACTCACACACTGCGGCCCGCAAGAACAACCTTCCATCGGGCCGCCCGACCGCGTGGCGGCCATCGCACGGCCCTCTCAAGGTCTGCGCCCCTGTGACCCAAAGCGGCCACCCCGCATCCCCTGAAGCATTAAAGAGCCAATTCAATTGCTAAGGCGAAGCCCCCCACCTCCTGGCGGCAACCCTATGCTGTTCCCAACCGGTTGACCCGAAACAGTCAGCCGTGGCATTTCCGACCGCACAACCGGGTGTGTGATCAACCATCGGGTCTGCACAGCTTATGCGTGCACAACCCCGATAATCCACAGCTCCCGGCCACTTACTATATTCCTCCCTGCGCGGTCCTGATGCCTACCGACCCTTCCACGGACACATTTACCTCACCGCGGGCATATAGCCACGGTTCTCGACACTGAGATAGCGGGGGGGGGGGATTCCACCTATCCCGACGATGCTCCATACACACAAGTCACAGGTCCATTTGGCGGAGGACGGGCACTTTAATTGTATGGATATAGCGCACTGGGGAAAAGGCCATCAAGGGGCGTACACACCTGGTCCCCGATAAATATGGCGGCAAACGGGCCCACGCTTTGTGATTGACTACTGCACCGGGTCGTAGGCCAATGTGGGACGAGTTTTCGCTCGAAGTTAGGAAAATGCGTGTATACCCCCGGGTACCTTGGCGCTAAACAACAGATGTCTGTCACCAAATGATACACATTTTAATTACCCCAGAGGGATGGAAGGTGGAGTGACCCTACCAGGACCCGAACCTGCAGCAATGAGGTCGGACACAGGCCGATTAATCCGCTAAGCCACTAGCTTCTGTTGGGGCAATACACATAACAATTGCTCCGTACTGCAGGACCACACAACTCCCCAACGATGCTAAAATACTGCATAGATAACTAGCTATGAAAACAGCGGCAATCGTTATACCAAAAGTTAAGCACCTTGGCTTATCTTTTGTCTGTATTCCTTTAGGGGGCCCGCGCTAGGACTCGGCCCGAGCGTCGTTCCGCCTGCGGTGTCGGACAATTCCACCGCGGGCGATTTCTATCCCTGCCCCCATGCTCTCTGAGCCTGCTGCGCCCCCCCCTCCCAAAATGGCCCCTCTCATATAAACCCACACCTCACCGTGAACGATGGCACGACAGACCTTTCCGGGCCTCAACCTCACATTGTGTATGCCAATGAGCCCCGTAACATGGGGTTTCCCCCAAGGACAGGGCCCCGGCGGCAATGAGGTCAACGCTTACCTCAGTCGTAGTATTGCCCGGGGGCCCGTCCTCGTTCCCGACGATGCACCACGACACGACCGGGAAGTGGATGAAAAAAGGGGGAGCTGAAGAGCGCGGGCCTCGCGTCCGACGGGAGTGAAATTGCGGGCCTCGCGTCCACGTCGTGGGGGGGGAAGTGAGGGGGCAGGGGGGCTAGGGCCTGTGTCTGGGGGTGGCGAGGACAGCCTGGGACGACCGTCGGTGAAGGGGGGCAGAGCAAAGAGGGCGCCCGGGCGGAAGTGCTCCCCTTATCAGTCCTGGAAAAGGGGGGGGGGTGGCCTACCCTTGTCCCACCCCGCCCCCTGTCCCTCCCCCTGGCGGGCCCGCGCTTACCTGCGCCCTACTACGGGGTTTGCCCTCCTATGGGGTCCCCTGCAGGGACCGCGGGCCTCCCGCATTCACCACACAAGAGGATTGACCTTCGTCACCGAAGATGACTTCGCTATCTTAATACCAATTAAAGTCTACATCGAAGAGACATTATGCTGACTGTTGTGTTGGAATGTCTGGATGCAACCAGGTAGGTATTCTCACAGGTAGGTGTTGCCCACATGTTGGCGCTCCCTTTGTTTCTCTGTGCCGGTTCCCAGGCCCAGCCCTTGGCAGATACAATGAAAACCGCTGTACAGGGCACGAATTAATTAATGATACAGAGTTTGGCTACAAGGAGCAGGTATCATCAAAGAGCATAATTCAATCCTAATTGGCAGTGGACCAACAACAAACATAGGAACACATATTTCCCACTCAAATAAAGGTGCCAATTAAATCTGTAAAATGCGCTGCAGCAGCCCCAGGGGCCTTTCCTAAAATACCCGGTCTAGCAGCCTCTGCTCTTAATTACATGCCCTTCAATGTCTCAGGAATGGAGGTGTCTGGTGACTCAGAGGCTAAGGGAGTACCTGGAGTCGGGAACACACCGCTCGGCAGCAGGTACAACAAATATTGTGCATCGCCCTGGAAACAAAACGTGTCTTCAGAGAAGCAGCCAGTGAGCAGTGCACAACTGTCAGGGAAGGAACTATGCGAAAAGGTACAGGGCAATGACATGTTTAAAAAAAAAACATACAACTTCCCCCCAAAAAACACATGCGACTCCAAACTGTAATCTGACAAAATCTCAACCTTACATCCATATTTCGCGACAAAAATGTAATTTTACTTCATGCCAATTACCAGCCAGCCAAATCCTCAAATGTTCAATAGGGCTCAGCACTGTATAATAACTCCAGTCCTATCATATTTGGGAGCAAGTGCTTGACAGTAGGTTTAGTTGCAAGTGGAAGCATTTGCAAGAAGATACTTAGGTATGGTCCCAAATGTAACTAGTCTGTTTTGCAACCTATTTTATTCCAAAGGGTGTTTTTGTATTCTCCGTTTAAACGTGCTACCAAACAGCATCCTTTATCTTCAATGCGGGAGGGCGAATATCCCAAATGGAAGCTGCTAAGTGCTTTTCTGGCAGCCCAGAATCTGGGGTTTTGGTCTTAAACTAGGAATAAAGTCTATTTTTGTGCAGGGCTAAAGGAGTCCAGTACTAGCACATCCTCCTTGTCTCTCTAATCTGCCCTCCAGACTGCACTCCAGACTGTGGTTCTGCATGCTCGCCCCTCTAAATACAAAAAAGACCACCTCCGAAGAGTTCAACATGTATTAGAACATTGGAATGTTGAGCGCTCCTTTGAAAACAATGGAGTACTCGGGACTTCTAATGGCTGGTAGAAGCCCAGAGCATCAACAGTCTAATGTTTGTTCACAGCTGTTGCTGTGAATAAAGGCCTCACTAAGACTGAGGCGATTACAACCCCCTTGGGCTCTGTGGGGCCTTTGTTTTACAAATTCGAACATTCTGTCCTCTAGGGGCACAATGTTTTAATAGCCTTGAAGCCCTTCGTAGTGGGCTCTGCCGGCCAATAAATGCCTGAGCCGAATGCTTGAGCGGGCCTTTAATGGCCAGCAGAATCCGCTACGGCAGGTTCTAAAGCTATAGTAGTCCACTTGTATTGGGAATCCTAAAACAGTAGTAGTTACCCATTTTTCAAAAGTCTCTTTTAGTTCGGGACAGAAAAAAATTAGAATTCCTGTGAATGGGCTTAAAATGCTTCTCTAGTGATGACCTTCAATGCAACTGCAGTAAAATAATCGCTTTATCATCACAGGTGTCTTCTATGTGCTATTTTCCACCTCATCATCCTCAACTCAAGTTAGCTAGACCCAGTTAATCCATTCACTTCTCAGTTCAGGCCTCAACTCCCCACAACCCAGAACAAGTCTCTCACTCCTCTTGCAAGGGTGAAAGTCCCACGTGCAGTAGCACTTTAAGCCTCGCTCCTCTTTTCATCATTTCTGATGTATTGAGTATGATCCTTGCACGGTAACCCCACACTGTGAGCACGCTAGCTAGGTCTCTACATGGCTTCTAGTAATTACACTCAGCAAATTACAGCACTCTGCTGTAGATTTACTTCACCATAAATAGTACTCTTTTTAACATGACCATCACCATGGGGCCAATGCAAAACAACAGTCAAGTCATGGCGCTAGCTCAGGCCATAACACACTTAGGGTTGATGATTCAGGTTGGCTAAAGGAAAGTTGCAGGTCAGTCAGTCTGTGGCATACAAAGGAATTTCACCTTGAAAAAAATGCAGCCAAGAATAAAGCCGCTGATAATGTCATCAAAAAGAAGATATTCTGAATAATGAATTGCAGTCCTTGTGGTCAGCTCAGGCAGAAGAGGACTGAAGCTCATCAGGAAGAGCCTGATTGCTAGAAGGCTATCTGAAAGGAATCCACAATTGTGGTGGTGTTGAGGGTAGGAGATGTGGTCTAATGGCTAAAGTGCCAACGTTGGAATCTGAGGACCTGGGTTGTAATCAAGGCTCATCCACTTACTGGAAAATTGTGTGATTGTGTGTAAATCTCTTAATATCCTTATCCTTAAAACGTTAAATAAGTGTGAAATGCAACACAGTTCTAAATGTGTGAAATGTCATGTCATTGTGTAGTTTGAAGATGTAAATCTCTAATTTGTGTGCTTAAGTCTTCCGACACAACACATTAATGCACAATGCTTTGCTGCTACCCAGTGACTTATGTGCTAAAAAAATACCAATACATATTATGAGAAAAATGCCATTTTGATTGGACCCTAGACACTGAAAACATTTTAGGAAGTTTGTTATTAGAGAATGAGCTGTAATTTGAGAAAGATACATTTAAGCCCAATTGAATCTAAAAAAAAGCCATTGGTGTGTTGGATGTCACTGTGACAGTAAAATGTGATGCTTTGGAACAAAAAAAATTGTCATCTTTGAATTCCAGTGGATACTCATTGCCCAACCAAATGAAAGATTGTTGCAGAAGCAAGAACATTTGCAGACCTCCCATGACTAAAATCCAAACTGATGGAGTTAAAGGCTTACCCTGCTGTAATCTGCGGGAGGTGGAATGTTCTGCAAGTGAAACACTGGTCTTATCAACAATTGAACCCAGGGCCACACTGGTGTAGTTCTGTGAATACCAATGCCCGAAGCCTAGCGAGTTGTTGAGACCCAATGAAAAGACCCAAAGCCACGCTGGCCTAGTACTTTGAAAATGAACGCCCAATCATAGTGAGTTGTTGCGACTCAATGAAAGGACCAAGAGCCGCGCTGGCCTCGAGCTGTGCTAACCGATGCCTGAAGCATAGTAAATTACAACACAAGGACCTACAGCCAAGAGGGCCTCCTGCTGACAAAAATAATGCCTGAAGCGCAGTCAGTTGGCGAGATCATAGACTTGTGCCACTGCTCAGCCCGACGCCAACTACATCACGAAGAGCAAAGTTATGGCCACCAGCCACAGAAGGAGAACAAAACATAGACTCCTTATGCCTAATACTGGATTTGAAGGGACGAGCTTAAGCACTACCAGTAAGAAGGGCAGAACTTTGTAGCTTGCCTGAAGTACCCAATCTCCCTTTTATCCCAATGCTACATCAAAGAGTCAATTGTGCCCTTCTTGTGGTTCCCTGAAAAGTGACGCACCCGACTTTGAAGGTTTTATCATCCTCTAAAGACCACATTCCTGTTTGTGTTCCAGACCTGCCATCTGCTCAATCAGCTGAGGATACTGCCTACACAAGTTGGCAATTGATCGTGGCATTTCTCCGACTACAGAGACTCCACCATGCAGAGCTTTGACAATCAAATCAGTGATTGCCAGCATGAAACTCCGACTGCGCGTGTCTAGGTCTTAAGATTGCAGACTACATCAATAGTCTATGTGAACCCAGTCAAACAAACAGCAAGGCTCTTGCAAAAAATGTACAGAACATTCTGAACTCTTCCCCTCCAAATCCGACCTCACTGGTACAGCATTTGTGTGTACACCTGCCATGATTTCCATATCTAAATTCATGGCTCTCCCTAAAATATGCCTTGAAGTGTTAAATTGTCCACACACAGGAGCATCTCCTCCATTAGAGTGGAGGAGCATCGCGCCACTAATTAAAATGCCCCAGAGAGGAAAAATAAATTGGCAATAAAGTCAATTTATTACCATTTTATTTTTCACTACCTGCGTCCCGCGTCCCGAGCTGAGTTTCAGGATGAGGCCGCTGCTGAGTGGCAACAGCGGGGAAGATTGGTGAGGTAGCCGTGTGTCTCTATGGCCGTCTGTCTTGCCACAGCCAGCCAGACATGTACACTTTAAACCTCTGGGTTGAGAGCAAGCACAGTCCTCCAGTGCCCTTGGGAGTGCTGTGAGAGCCTGAACCATTCAATCCTGGTGCTTCTCTCATGCTGGTTAACAGCCTGAGAGCAGCCCCAGGATTGGTTGGCGGTGTTCGCTGGGGCACGTGCTGGAGGAAAGAAGATTACTGGGACCAGAGCGAGGATATTCAGGAAGGTAAGTGACTTTTATTCAGGGCCGGACTGGCCGCAGTGGACATCGGGCGCAGGCCGGGGAGTCTGGAAGGGTGGGGCCGGTTTTGGAGCAGTGGGGGGCAGTTTTGCAGCAATATCGACCCCCAGTAACAAAAGCATTAGTGCTAGAGGCAGTTTTGTCAAGCAGCAGTGCTTCACACTTGCACCCCGCCCCCCTCCCAGAGTGGGGGCTGGTCCGACACAATTGCCAGGGCTGCTTTCGGGACCATGCCCTGCTTTTATTTCCCTATTTTTAAATGTATTTTATGTCAGTCACTGTAACTGCTTAAGTGCACTAAGTCGCCGACATGCTTTACATTATCGTTTTAAAGGCAAACATTTTAACTTTAAAACGCTAATGTAATGCATGTCGGCAATTTAGCACGTACTTACACTCTCTACCCTTTTACCCGCCCCACCACTCCCCGTTGATGGCAGCCGTGACTGTCCACACACCAGCCCATCCCTCAAGAGTAAGTCCTTGAGAGCTCGCCTTAGCTACCGACTTTAAGTCAATAACTCCAGTGGGGGTTTCCATTCAATGAGCTTCTAGAATTATATCCGGTTACTGTGAAATCAAGGGATGGCAGGTAGTACTTGGTAAAAGTGCTGCCCGGTTACTTTCAAGATCCCTAGAACTGGCTCAATAACGTTCCTTAACAAAGCACTAACAATGTCCTTCTCGTGCAAACTTTACCACTTTCCTCTTTTAGTTGCCAAATATGTTCTGTGTTTACATTCAATCGGTTGTATTACTGGTATGCATTTTCCAAGTTGAATAAAGTGACACGTGTTGACAGGACACATTTATTTATGTCATTTTTGCATGGGGGGTCACATAGAATAGAGGAAAACAGTAATCTGCTTGGCTGTGGACTTGTGACTCTTGAAAGAGTGGTGTTGCCAGAAAATCTAGATAAGCATAAAAGTCCAAATGGGAGCATCAGAAATATGTATGGTATACACTATTTGTGTAGTGGACATTGTGATATGTTAGCTGGGTTTTGGATATGAGGTAGAATGCTATCACTTTAGCAGAGCTGACGCTGGAGCGCAACTGCATTGCAGCAAAGAGAGGCAGGGGTGATATAATAATAATAATAATATTACCAGCATTTGTAAAGCGCACAGCTACCTCCGGAGAGGTGTCCCAGCGCTGCGGGCCCGTCGGGAAGATTAAGCGAGCTATTGCCCGGAGTCACATGGTGCTGGGCTAACCTGCCGCAGAAGCAGGGGAACTGTGAACCCCGTGGTCCGGAGTCAGGAACCCTTGCTGCTGCGCCACACCTCTTCCACGTGACCGTGTAATAAAGGCCCATAACCCTAAAGCCTTAAAAAACGTTATTCAAGAGTGGTGCAGGGCATGAAGCCGCTTTATTCAGATTCATAGTGCAGGTTCTGGTCGCCGCCTGGTGAAGGAGTTACACAACAGGTGAAGCAGCTGCTGAACCAGCTCTGGTTGTCGAAAACACCCAACACCGGGCAGGTTCAGACTTCACTCTGGAATACCTGAGAAACTGATTACTGCAAACAGTTAGGCAACCGTAATCTCTATATCGCCGCTAAGTACAGGAGCACCTCAGTTGGTAACAGCTTCACACAGAAAAAAGGCCTGAGGGGGGTAACAGAGTTCACCATGTCTCCATCCTTGATGGCACATGCGAGCCATGCATGCACCCTGCATTGCAACGACGTCAAACGCAGGCCCGTGACTGTAGACTTGAAAATGATGGAGCAGTAGGGTGCTTTGCTAGACCAAGGAAAGACCATGCCCCTCAGGCCAAAGTCAAAAGTTAACTTTATTCGGTTGCTTAAAACTATCAAAGTACAAAACAAAAAACAGAGCCAGTCAGGACAACATGCATAGGTACATTAATATAGACTCAACCAGATTAAGATACACTTCGCAAAATTGCACGGAAACTTCATGTAGCAAAAAAAAAACCAGACAATCCATGGCGTGGGAAACCAAAATACAGCACTCCAACCTAAAATAATTAGTCCTGGTAATAAAATAAATAAGATAAAATTTAGCCCATCTTGATCTTATCCAGTATGATACGAGGAGAATGTTAAAAAATAAATGACTAAATAGCATAATCTAGAACAGAGTCCACACTGTGGCTCAACGATAGCCTATTCCTATGTCTGATTGCACCTGTCAAAAAACTTGCTACCCCAAAACACACCACAGGTGACGCTGGCATTTGCAAATATGCCGGCGCTGGCCTAACTTGTTCAAAGTTACATCCTCTAAGTAGGGGAATAATACATTTCCTGCGTAATGAGTTATAATAAGCACAGAAAAATATTAAGTGGAGGGTATTCTGTTCAGAGAAGTTGTCACATGGGCAGGGGTTCAATGCACCTTCTTTGAAAAACCCTTTCGGAAACGCTAGGAGCCAGGGGACCATATTGTGCCTAAATCTTATTAAAACAAACAGGTGGTAAGGTTTGTTTATATAGGATAAATATGGTTGCAACTGTCTACCTAGGCTCATTGTGACAAAACTTCTCACTGTGAGTTTTACCAGTACCTTCTCCTCCCTTATTAACATAGATCTATCCAAAAACTGCCGTTTGAAATCCCTTATGGCTGATTCGCCCAATGCTATCGGGCTCAAAAATAAGTCAGGGCAGCCATGAATTTCCATCTGGGCCTTAATATATCGGATCCTTGGGATATCTGACCCCTTATCTAGGGAGAGCCAGTCTTGGATGATCAATTGATTGAAATTTGGTGTGGGTGGAGCCCAGATTCTCAACCAACACAGTAACGGGGCAAACGCAATCTGGTCGGAAATAAAACCTGCTCCTAGGTCCTCATGTATGTTAAAAACTGGCGTAGAGGCCAGGACCAACAACAATCTACGGAAAAGGTATTTTCGGCCCCCTGGATTTCTCTAACCTCTATATAGCCCCAGATGTCGCTCCCATAAGTCACCATAGGGAGACACTTGGCGTTATAGATCTTCATGAGCCCCTCAGGCACTTTTCAGTTAAGTCAATAATGGTCAGGAAGTGCACGAGATGCCAGTCCACTAAATGGAGTGTGAAAGTGAGGCCGTGCTGGACTGATATTAAAATGGCCGACCTGGCACTCGGTTAAATACGCCGTGGGGATCTCTGATGAGAACTGAGTTTGCATTTACGTTCATACATATATGCAGATACTCAATGCATTTTGTCTGCATTTGGTGAAGGTGGCACTGTGACTCACTGGAATGCAGAAAGAATAGGAGGTGTGCCATCTTTATCAGAAAATCACAATGGGTTTTAGAAAGAGACATGCAGTTCAGCTGATTTCACATTTGATTATGTTGAAAAATATGAACAACGAATCACAAATGGCTTGGACTTGTTCTTGAGATCAGAGCAGAATACACCAAAATTGCTTACGGTTTGAACAATATGCCCTTAAGTGGAACTTTCAGTGTGGTGCGGTGTTGAAGCGCACTGATGAGCTATGTTTTTTTTTTTGATCTTGCCCCTCTACAGTGCGTTCATTTACATTAACTCCAACAAGATGTGAGTTAATTCACAGACATGGAAAGCCAAATATTGCTCTGAGGAGGTGAGTGTTTCTGTCTGAACTGAGATTTCCTACAGGTAAGAATTATTTTTGAGCTGTTGCTATATTGCATCTCCAATGTGTTTCTCGCAACCCCTGTACGGGTACCTGGGTTTCATTGGCAGAGTAGAGTGTCTGTTTATCTCACAGTTTGTTTCTCCCATTATCCACATCAGTTTGTGACCACAAATGTCATCCTCTCGCAGATGGAAACATGCATTGAGATCAGCACACAGAATCTTGGTTCAGCTAGTCTCAAAATGGCAGCTGTAGTTAACTGAAAGCTCTATGCTGGCCATAAAAGTGCGGTATTTTGCAATCCTTTCGTCTAAAAACACATATTGAGTTGTAGTGTGGCAATGACCCACTCTTGATTTTAGGAATCACCTAGGCATCGCTTGCGCTGTCTCTTCGAGACATGCTGTGTTCAGGATATGGGCATTAAGCTCTCCCCATTTCCCACCCATGTTTCAATTGGCTCTTCTGACTGTCTTGTGTAAATGCTTTTTTGTCTTTGGTTTGCCTAGTAGTCCCTCCTTAGTCCCTCCTTCTCTACTCGTGTAACCTCCATTAAGGACTGCCCTTCTTATATGTGTTGTTACTCTGTGCGTTTCATTTACAATGTCAGAGCACTATTTTCTAAATAGGTTGGTGTTGCAGGCAGCTGCTACCAATTCCGGACCGCACTTCCCTGACCCTAATGGTATTTTGTTTCTTTATTATATTTTGCATTTTGTTTATACATAACTTAAAAAAAAATGTAACTCCCAAACTGTGCATGTTTCCTGAGTACCATGCTATATCTTTTACATGCAACTATAGCGCTACTTCTCCCCGTGAGGTGCCTTCCTTCGATCCACGGAAAAAAACCCTGCCTATTCTAGAATCCTCACGCCCGCTGCCTGCTTATGGAGACTACACCTTTAACTTCAGCCACCTGCTCTGCTTGGAATAAATGCATCGCAGCCGCCATTTCAAATTTTTTCTTTTGTTGAAGCAACATATCTAATGTATTTTTGAATTTATTTTCTTTTGTTGCAGTGCAGATTCTGCACTTTATCTAGAAATATGGCGGCCTTGGGAGAGCGTTTGGGGGCGCACGCATGGATCAAATATCGGGAAAGGCGCATAGTGCATCGCAAATTAAGCGCAGTCGGGACGTTTACAGGAGATGGTGGATTTAAATTGGAGGCGTGGATGGGGTGCAAGAAACATAGGTAGGCATGCAGTGTGGGCTACCTAAGAAACGGGGTTACTTTAGCATGAGTGGAGCATTTATTCATAATGTAAAGAAAACAGTCAAGAAGCTTGATAAATTGAAGAGAATACACACAGGCTGTTGGCGCTTACAAACTTTAGAAGGATACCTTATGAAGGAAATGGAAGCGATTACCCCAACAATTTGTGCACGTTGTGGCCAAGTGAACATCAGAGTGGTTGCAATGCAGTTTTCGAGGACGAAGTGGGGCTACACTCGAGGTCGGTGCAATTCTATAAAATAAGGGCCCTCAACAGACAAAATCAGGGGTGGTGTTGCAGTGCGGTGCATGCCAAAAGCATGAAGAACGCATATAAAATGTTCCCCCAACCTATCTGAAAAGGACTTAGGTGGCCAACGTTTTCTTGGAGAGGGGAACATTAATGTGCCCCGTTCCTTTCACATCATGGTGTCCAGAAACAACATGAAAGGGTTTAGCAATTGATCTATGATCCAATTCCATTTTTGTTGTTGCCAAATTAAACAGCTGCCAGATCTAATTGAAGGCGCTATGTAACTTCCTGTCTGTCTCTTACAGCGCCACGTCGGTCCCACCCTCACATACATTTCCCTAGTTTTAGTGACACTTGGCTACCCACAACCTGGGATGTATTTATCTCTGCTCGCTCACAATGGTTTATTATACATTTTATGGGGTTTGTTTTATAAGTTATATTTCCACACCCCCATACATGTTCGCCTCCCCTTGTCTGGAAAAGCGTTTCTTGCCTTTGGAAGTGATGGAGCGCGACAGTGCTCCAAAGTTGTAGTGGTGCATCATAATCATGGATAGTCCGCACCCGCACCTATTCCTGTGTTGTATTTATTTTATTTATTTTTATTTTGAAAGTTTTATATAGCGCGAACAAGATCTTCACAGATATCAGAGCGCTTTACAGAGGTGGGGAGCATGTATACGCAGATACATCAATCATGTTAGGAGTACATCGAGGTGATATCATAAAACAATCAAGTAAATCAATTTCAGAGTCAACATAAAATACTAGGGTTCGAACAAGTAGTACAGATGAGTTTCAAATTAACATTTGGTCATTAGGAAACGTGTTGTAATAATAAATGTGTGCAAATGAACGGATAGAAATTATTTTGTGCCATGCAAGAGAAAAGAAATGGCATTTATGTTTGGAAAGTGTAACCTTTAGCATATTGCAATCGCCTAATGAAAAGCCTGTGTGTAATGTAATGCATTTTGATTTAAACATGTATCATATTAAAGTTTTTAAGTGGTGATGACTAATTGTGCTCAATGTGTAACAATTGTAGATGCTTGCAAAGCAAAGCACCGTTGACCTGTCTGTATAACTTGATGTTTAAAGGCCTAATTGAAATGTTCACTTTGTGTATTTGAAATGCCTATTCATTTATTCTTATGCTGGCCGGATTGTGTAGGCCTGAAAATGTGATTTCCCAGGTAAGCTCTCGCATTTGGAGGAAGTCAGCGGATTTCATGTGCATGCAAGGTTTTTCTATTCTTACGTTTCAGTTGCAGGTGGAAGAAGCTGCTTTGTTAGTTAGAGCTAATGCCTTTTATTTTAGGAGTTAGGAAAGGAGGAGAGAAGATACATTGTAAATGGAATGTCGATAATTGGGAGCTGGTGTTCTTTCTCACTAAGGAGGCCTGGGAATCAAGGTCATCAGCTGGACTCAGATGGAGCAAGGAAGACGGTGGAAATTTATCTATGAGAAGTGCCCAGTGAGATGAGGTGATCTGTGGGCGTGTTTTAGATCTGTGCATTTTGTATTAGGGACAGTGTCCCTGGACGGAGTTAGGAGAAGGGGTGAGGCAATTGGAGAAGAGGGAGCATCTTAGAATGAGCTCTGTAGCTTTGGCTACTTGACCCCTACAACATGAGTGTACTTCTTAGTAAGTCTTCATGAGCTGACACCTTTAATCGATCTTGCCTAGGAGATACTAAGTAGGGATGTCACTTTAGAAGCAGAGTAGGAATAGTCTAATGCTTTTCACTTTTCAACCGCAGATGAAGTCTGACTTAAACGTTGGGGCAGTACTTGCCTGTGTTCTTTTCGTGGAACTTTTCATGATTCATCGGATTAAACTGACTCGTAGATATGGCTTTGTATTAGTTCCCATGTATTTTTACAACCTCGTCTTGAGGTGCATGTATCTCCAGTTGTTATTAACTTTGTAATAAACCCACTAATCCAAAGATCGGAGTCTGTGATCTTTAGACCCACAGTAATCTTTTGTTGAATTGCCATAAATGAGTTATTTCTCCCCTTTACACTTCTCAGCAGGTAATAACGATATATCGACCCAGGGTTCCTAGTAAAATTCTGATGGTGGAACCCGGTCTTAAAAGAAGTAAGCCGATATTTTTCTATGTGCTGAAAAATTAGTACATCCCATTTCCCTCTCCCATCCCCAAGACCCTCCTCCTCTCTGTGATGGATGCAGCTAATTGCACACAGCTCCTTCTCAGCAGAGCCTACAAGCATCTCCGTTTCCCCTCTCCGTGCATTCTTGTGAATGCAGGTTCACAAACAGTTAATGACTGGAGTGTAGAATGAAAGGTAATCTGGACCAGCAAGTGCCGTACACCTTCCCAAATGTGATTATCCTCTTTTCTCTGCATCTATATGTGTTAGTCCTCACTTTGATCATATCTTTTCCCCTTTTTTTACCTTCAAAAGATAATGCTATCGATAGAGACAACCTGGAATCTTTCCTCCACATTTTCAATGTAAAAAACGTACACAATTGTTTTTCCTGATTTGCAGACCAGTGATTTCACATACGACCAATGAGCAAGTGTGCTGTCGAGTAAATGAGCGTCTCCAATAAATACTTAATACACACTATATTGCATTTTTCTGAATTTGTTGGGATTTATACAGTACTTGCCATGGCTAGTTCTCTATTTTGTTGATTACAGATTTCCTTCCTTCTCTCTTGCACTAGCACCTAAATGTGTCCCTGGTTCATCGCACACGTGCCCCTGAAGAACTTTTGCACAATGTTCACTAAAAAGCCATAATTTCAGTTGCATAGTTGTTCTGCTGCTTGTGTCTTACAGTGTGTTTGTATGTTTTGATATCAGGTTGCTTAGTGAATAATATAACCTTTATTAGTATTGACTAAATATAGAAAGGCACCTTTGTAACACAATGCTGCTTCTCTGGTCCCAGTGGTAATTCCTCATTCTTAGTCCTCTAGTCAGAGCTGCAGCTGCTTCTTTGGTTTCATTGATAATTCCTCATTCTAAATCCTCTAGGTAGTGCTGCTAGCTGCTACTCTGGTTCCGTCAGAAATTCCTTGTCTAAGTCTTCTAGGCAGTGCTGCCACTTCATCTCGGTTTCCAGTGATAATTCTTCATTCTTAGTCATCTAGGCAGTGCTGAAGCTGTGTCTCTGTTCCCAGTGGTAATTCCGCATTCAAAGTCCTCCAAGCAGTGCTAATGGCTGCTTCTCTGGTCTCATCGGTAATTCCTCACTCTAAGTCCTCTACACAGTGCTGCAGTTGCTTCTTTGGTCCTGTCAGTAATTCCTCCATTCTAAGTCCTTTACAGAGTGCTGCAGCTGTGTCTTCTATTCCCAGTGGTATTTCCCCATATTTGCTCCAGCCTTAAGACCCTTAAAGTCAAGGCCCCAGTTGACTTAATTTGGACCGATCATAGGCTGATCCCTTTGAAATCATAGCACAGAGTGCGCCAAACACCAAAGGGCACGCCAGGTCCTTTCAACAAGACAAGCCTAGGTGGAAAGAGATGACAGCTCACCCTGACCTCCA
Source organism: Lissotriton helveticus (assembly GCF_964261635.1). Lineage (NCBI taxonomy): Eukaryota > Metazoa > Chordata > Amphibia > Caudata > Salamandridae > Lissotriton > Lissotriton helveticus. Next base: position 1,909,952,109 of record NC_136061.1, on the reverse strand, counting down.
TCCAGCTGCACTAGCCTGCAGACCTAACCTGTCAGGAGATCCAACAGTGGACAACCAGCTCTTCACGCAGTGGCTATATACCCTGAGGAATCACTTTGCACCCCAAGGTGCACAAAACGGCCACCTGAAAAAGAAGCCCTCTGCTCCATGGTTTTCGCAAACTTTGAAAGAGCTACAAACCCACTGTAGGACCCTAGATTGCAGATGGCGTCGTAACTACGAGCAGACTGAACTAAGCAAGTTTAGAGTGGCCCTCAAAAACTATCATTCACAGAACCAAATAGACAAAAAAGCTTACTATACAGAAGTACTCAAAACAACCAGCTCAAACCAAAAAGCTATTTTTAATATAGTCAATGCCTTCACCACTCCCAAAGATCTACAACAAGAGATTCCCCCCTCGCAGTCCCTTTGCAACAGCATAGCTGACTATTTTGAACAGAAAGTTTTGACATTACAAAAATATTTCACTTCTCTTTCTCTCCCTTCCACTAACAACAATGCTGCTTTAGGCAAAGATAGAGCGACCTTGCAAACTTTTAAGCCGATCAGTCCTGACGAATCCTGTCAGGCGATCCTCACCACTAAATCATGCTCCCTCTTTGACCCCTGTCCTCCCTCGATCCTGCACGTCTTAATTGACACTGTGAATCCCATCATAAATAAAATAATAAACGCTTCCCTGTCAACTGCTCAGATCCCCACAGAATGGAAGCTTGCAGCCGTAAAGCCACTACAAACGAAACAACTTGCGGACCCTTCTACCCTCTCCAATCTTCGACCCATTTCTCTTTTACCATGCCTCAGCAGGCTCATGGAAAAACTTGTTAACACCCAACTTACAACATACTTGGAAGAAGCAAATCTGCTTCACCCCAACCAATCTGGTTTCAGATCTCAACACCCAACAGAATAAGCCCTTCTGTATACGGCTGAATCCCTCAGAGCAGCCCTTGATCAAGGAAAAAATGCAGTCCTGGTTTTATTGGATCCGTCGGCCGCATTCAACACGGTCTCACATGTCATCCTCCTAGACCGTCTCGCATCCTATGGCATTTCCCATATAGTCCTAGCCTGGCTAAAGAATTTTTTGCAGAACCGCAGACAAGTCATCACTCTTCGCCAATACAAATCAAAAGAAAAACCACTGCTCTCCGGTGTCCCTCAGGGGTCCAGTCTCAGCCCCACACTCTTCAATGCCTACATGGTTTCACTGATCAAGGTGTTATCGTCCTTCAACATAGAGACCATTTCATATGCGGACGATACGCAGTTAATCCTGGTTCTGGACAATAACCCTACACAGGCGGAAGAAAACCTCTGCCTATGTCTTGCCGCAACATTTAATTGGATGAATACCAACCATCTAAAGTGTAACTCGTAAAAGATGGAAATACTACTGCTAGGAAAAGAGAACACTTTCTCCCCTAATACTTGGTGGCCAGCTGACACCACCCACCCGCATAACACTGTGAACGTGGTCAGAAACCTGGGAATAACATTTGATACCACCCTCTCCTTCAAACAGCAATCACTGGCAGTTGCTGGAACTTGTTTCCATATCATAAAATCACTCAAAATGTTTTTTGATTTGCTTCCCGTCTCAGCCAGACAGTTGCAGTGGCCCTAATCCCGTCCAGACTGCACTACTGTAACAGCCTTTACGCAGGTACAAATAAGCCAGTCTTACACAAGCTCCTAATGGTCCAACACGCAGCAGCACGTTTAGCGCTGAAATGGCTTAGGAGGTCTTCTGCATCGTCGGCGTTAGAAACACTCCATTGGCTGCCAATCCACAAAAGAGTTCTGTTCAAGGTCCTGATAATAACCTTCAGGATAGTCCACGCCTCAGGTCCACACTACCTCCGAACCAGCTTCAAGCGATATACACCCTCCCGTAGTCTTAGATCCTCGAATGCAACTCTGTTGAAAACACCAGCATTTAGATATGTCTTCCTCACAGTGATAGGCTCCAAGGCCTGGACCAAACTCCCAAACCAGCTCTGCCTGTTCCAATCGGAGACACTTTTCAGGAAAGCTCAAAAGATCTGGATTTTCTCGGCTCTGACACCCTATGCAGAACTCTTATCTAATGCCTTCCCCTCGCTTGCAGCCACCCAATTTGTTTCCACCTTGGGTTCCGTCTAGCACCATGATGCTCCATGGAGTGACACCTGCGACTACAACTGTCCAGTTACATTACATTACATTTAGTCCTCTAGGCAATGCTGCAGCTGCGTCTCTGTTCCCAGTGGTAATTCCTCATTCTTAGACCTCTAGGCAGTGCTGCTAGCTTCTTCTCTGATCCCAGGGGTAATTCCTCATTCTAAGTCCTCTAGGAAGTGTTGCAGCTGTCTCTCTTCCCTGTGGTAATTTCTCATTCTTAGTCTTCTTTACTCCTCTAGTAAAAACTAATATCATTTACAACGCCAATAGATCTAACTTTAAAAAATGTGCGACCTATTGCATTGCAAATGCGTGTTAAAAACTGTTGCGTGGAAGGGAAAGAAGCAGGTTTGTGATCCCTCCGCTGTGACACAAGCTTAGTACTCTGTTGTAAGCAAACAAAGAAGATTCAGTTCAGAAATGTTAACTTCCGAGAATGAGTGAATGCTGTTACCCCCGGGTGAACTTAAAAGCATAATGTTTATAAATTCCCCCCACGATGGATGTGTTTTCTACTTCTCTAGTTCCCTTACACACTCATGCCATACTCGCATTCTCGGTAGCACATTAGTGAACTCCCAGTTAGACTACAGCCAAGGGAGCGTGTTGGTGAATCTCAAAGGGAGCCTGTACTAGCTACAGAGGGCTTCACATTTGGTAGACCGACTGGCTATAGTTTGTAGCTGGGCTCTTCAATGTCAGTACTGGAGGGTTGGATCCATGCCAGATTTTTAACATATCCCCATTTATTTATATGTAGTCATCTTAAACATCTGGCATGGATTCGGCCTTCGAGGACCGGCTTTGGAGAACCCTGGTATGGAGGAACAGCGATCACCTTTTCACTATCAGATGCCTTCTTCATTAGATCCCAATGAAGGCTATTAGCCATGTCAAAGGCCTCACCATAAACCACATATGACTTGACTGGTCACCAGCCCCTAGGTTTGTCGTCATGTTACCATGGAAGCCTATAATCGAATGATCCTAGCCTGCTCTCCCCTGTCTCCTGGTCTCTATGGTTGAATGGTGAATTGGGTTTCTGGGTCCTTTCTTCTCTGAAACCCAGGTAATGCCACTTGGTAGATCAGCTCGTAGAGACAGTTTCTGCATTAGTGTGCTATATATAAAGTGTTTACTTTCAGCCCAGTGTAGTCCCTGGCAACTCAGAAAGACACTATGCAATAGCCATCACTCATCTGCAGAACCGCCAGTGTGACTTCATCCAGTGTAAGGGGAGTATCTCATGTTACGTCCTTTCTTACCACTGCTGTGATGCTGCTCTTTCTAAGTGCCTATTAAGAGTGGTTGTTACGTAACAGGGCAGGAGTCCAGGCTACGGATGCTCGTGGTTAAGGGGTTGTACAACACGCAGGTGGACAGCTTGATGCAAGCGAAGCCGCAAAGGGCCTGCTCTGCCTCTGAATCACCAAGCCTCTTCCTCCTAATCCCCTGCTTCCTCCGTTCTCGCCAAGATACAGCTATTATTTCCGACTGTGTCTGGAAAGCCACGTTGTACCAGCAGAAGAAGTAAATATTTAGGCCCAGAGCTTCGCAAAGAACGATTTTCATAAGCTGTCACATCCTCCCGGTCTTCACTTGTTTTCATTCATACATCATTGCATCCTGGGTGGCTCACAGTGTTACAACTGCTTGCAGATGAAGCATAAAGTGTTTTGGTAGGATATTTCAGAGAGGTATGGTTTTAAGGACATGTATACATGTTAATCAAAGGGAGAGCCACTGGAATTATACCTCCAGAGAAGACCAAATTATGCGGCGGTGTTGACTAATTATCCTTAAAAAAAGGCAAATTATGTTGCACAAAATGCAGCATATTTGTTTTATACAATTAGTTCGTTATTTTGTCACTTTTACTCATGGTAAGACTGCTGTGCAAATATTTCACCTCATTAGTACAATTTTAACAACCAAACAGCAATATGCAACTAAAAGACTACTCGTCAACTTTTGCGAAGGGTCCTTCACTGTGCTGGATTGGACGTTGATATGTTTTTAGTACCTTTCATCTAGAAACATTTTTTGTGTGGAAACCAGTAGATTAGGCAACAGATGATGGCTTATTTGGTAAATGCGGCAAATCCATAATTATGTGGACAACGTCACAGAATCACAGAATCCCAGTGACCCAGATCATAACAATACGGTTGTGAGAACACACACAATTTATGTTTATCTTAGAGTAAGGGCACCACTTTCTCCAGCCATTCAATTTTTGGGCTACAATCTTCAATGACCTGGGGCCTAATTTTGATTTCACCGGATGGGTTACTCCGTTACAACGGTGACAGATATCCCATCTGCTGAAATATAAATCCTATAGGATATTATGGGATTAATATTTCAGCGGACGGTATTACAGTCATTGTTGTGACGGAGTAACCTGTTCAGAGAGATCAAAATCAAGCCCTTGGTTTGGGTCACCAGAATAATCCATCCATGCCTCCCTCCATACTCCATCCCTCCATACTTCCATCCATCCATCCTTCCCTCCCTTCCTTTTTCCCTCTTGCCTCCTTCCGTCCATCACTACCTAGGAAAAATAATGGATGTTATAAAAACAAACACATAAACACCGAGCCCTTAGTCTAATCCTCTCTTACTAAAATACTTCATTCACATCAGCAGGGAGTGCAGGTCTGAATTCAGAGGGTACATGTGACTTGACTTTAAAAATACCAGCAGGATCTGGCTGTCGAATACAGTCAAGAATCACATACTCGCATGCGTGCAGGAAGAATGTGTGTTGTAGGCTGATGGGGAAGATCCACTGTCCTTGGAAGTAGGGGCCTGGAAGAAGTGAGAAAGTGGAAGAGGGGTCTATGGTGTCTCCCATATCCCAAGAAAAACTGGTCCCAGAAGGTGGGAGAATGTCTAAGCCAGGTCTGTGCAATCTCTTCTTCCGTAGGAAGGAAAGGTCCCGGAAGAAAGGAAATTTGGATGCCAGATTAGTGCGGTTTTCCTGTTGTACCATAAGACATTGTAGTAATGTATGGAGTGTGCGATACCTTTAATAACTTGTTATGAGTTCAGTTGTCAAAGGTAAATGCATTCCAGTTGCTGTATTTCCTTTTAAGTTACTGCTTTATGGCCCACACTGCTGTCCTGCATCAGTTGCTCAGTTTTCGTTGGGCGTCTGATGCATGGGGATAAGATGCATGTGAGTTCCTTATTTATTACCATATACTTCACGAAATAAACGCTGTACTTATCTCCGCTTGGCTCTTGAAGTCTCTATGTAATTCCCTTATACGAGGAAAGACAAGAATTTGAAAGAAGGGACGACGTAGAAGCAGGACATAGAGGGCCTCCCCTATCCAGGGAGGGGTAGACCCTGGAAGAAGGGAGAATGCAGAAGGAACTTCCTTAGTTTCTCCGGTCATGGGAAGGCACAGTCCATGAAGAAGGGGTGATTAAGGAGCCGGGTGTACGGGGTCTCCCCTATCCTGGGAGGTGCAGGCCCTGGAAGCAGGGGCAATGAGGAAGGAATGTCTTTAGAGTGTGAACATGGACGAAGGGAGGGTGTGGGAGCAGAAAAAAAAGTCTCTCTTCTGCTACATGAAGACAAGGCCCTAGAAGATGGGATTCTGTGAAAGCTGGTGCTTCGGTGTCGCCGCAATCGTTTGAGCAACACATCCTAGAAGAAAGGTGGCTGTAGTTGAATGCTTTGTTGTGTCTCCCTTTTTTCTGGGCAAGCCGGTTCTTGGAAAAAGTAAGGATGTGAACACGGGTCGATCGTGTCTCCCCTTTTGTCTAAAGACAAGATCCTTGATCAATGAAAGATGCTGAACCATAGCTATGGATCTCCCATATCATGGAAATGAGAGGCCCTAGAACAAGGGAGGAAAAGGAAGCTTGGTTTATAGTGTCTCTCTTATTCCGGGAAGGCTGGGATCTGGTGAAAGGGAGGGGGCGGAGGCTGGGTTATAGTTTCGTCTCTATTTTGGGAAGGTAAGTTCCTGGAAGAAGGGCGGAGGTGGAAGCTGGTCTATGGGGTTTTGTCGATCCCGAGCAGGACATGTCTTGCAAGAAGGGAGGATATGGAAGTGTGTTATATAAACTGGGAATGCAGGAACTTGCAAGAAAGGATGTATGAGAAGGATAGCAGATTCTGTAGAGTCTTTTGAAGGACGGGTTCTGGAACAAGCGAGGATGAGGAAGTCTGAGTGCTCTCCCTGATCCTGGCAGGACAGATCTTGCATAAGGGCAGGATAGTGAGGTTTGGATATGGCATCGGGCCTCTTCTGAGAAGGCAGGAACCTGCAAGAACGGAGGCTGTGCAAGTCGCCGCAGACCTTTGAAGGACAGGTTCTGGAAGAGGGGAGGATGTAGACAAGAATCACAGAGGGTCTCCCTACCTCACACAACGACAATAACATGGATGTGCAGTTATCAGATTTGTATATTACAATGCCTCTGCAGGCCTGTGTGAGGATATGGCGCGTGTCCAGCACGGATGCTGTTGCTAGGGGTCCTTGCTACATCCGCAGGGCGGGCGGCGGAGTCTGAGTCAGGGCGCTTTATCAGCTGTGGACAAGCCCTTACTAATGAAGCGGGCAAGCCTCAACAAGTCCTGCAAACTGTGGTTAACAAGGAGATAAGGCACTCAGGGCCCTCAGCATCTCACGGAGTCTGCATTCCTGGCATACTCCAGTCTGCATTTCTCAATGAGAGGGACGTGGACCGACAGGAATGCTTTGTGAGCTGACACAGGTACCTGCCTCGCCCAGGTCAGCGAGTGTCAGATTCAATCTTGAGTCTGGCAGCACTTCACACAGTCACCTGGGCCTGGCCCTGTTCGCAGACACTGCAGACAGGCTGTCAGAGCCTGAAGGGCAAAGGCTAACCCCACTCTCGCTTTGCATTTCACCAAACCATGGGAACTACTCTGTATAAGGGAGCAGGGAAACGTGAACCATAGTGTTAACAAGGTCAGAAGATGAGAGGTGGGATGCAGATAATCACCCATCCATCAACTGCCGGCTCTCCCCCGTGTTGATGCATACAACAGTTATAATAACTGGTCAAACAGGCAAAGAATGGACAACCGTCACTTTCAGAAATTCTTGCACTATGAATATGCTGCACAATGCAGGAAACCAAAGAGTAAAGCAGAGGCTGCAGTGTTTAATTTGTGAAAAAAAAGTGCCAGAGCTCTCGTCTGGAGGCCACTGGAGCTTGAAATCGCCCATTGCCCCTGCCAGCTACCAATGATCGTAACACAACTACTAACCATCACGGTCTTACAAGGGTGACAATTCAGACTAGTACAGGCCCCAAACCTATAAGAATGGCTTGGGCAGCAGGAAATAGTCATTTTTAATGTATAAAGAATTGATAATGGACTGTCATCTCTAAATTAGCCAGAGAGCGCCATCTTGTGTCAGACTGTCGCAAGCGCAGGTGCTGACAATTTAGTGCTGTTGCTGAGCATCGGAAGCCACCTGCTTAAATTAAGTACTGACAAGCTAGTGAGTCTACCCTGGTGCAAATTATCGGTAGGTAACAGGAGCAATGCGCATAGGGCTGAAAGGGATGCATCCCCTCAACCCCCGTTGTGCGTCTCAGCTAGAGATGCTGTGGGCTAGGCAGGACAGTGTCTGGAGTCATATCTCCGACACGCCAGAGTCTTTCACAGGTCTTTAAAGACTATTTGCATATTTACATACCTTTGTAAACTGGTTACCGAGGCTTAGCTTTTTACTGGTTCCAATACCCATCCCCTGATCCCCCACTCTACCCATTCCTAAATTTGCATTTTACCTTTACTGCCTAAAGTGAGAATGACTTTCATGAAAAGAAATATAAAGTAGGGTTGCCAAAAGAAAAATGCCAGCCACGTGTTGTTTTTATAGAGCCTGCAAAGACCTCATCTTGACACTAAAGAGGGTTAAAATAAAAAAGTATGTATTCATTTGTAATGTGACTTTTCTCTCTTTGTTCCCTTTAATTATCAGTCATGAATCATTCAGGCAGTCCTAAAACACAATGAAAAGTGCTTTCTAGTTCTATTTGCTGTTCGAAGTATAAACAGATAAGTGCTGAAGAAACAGCTTTAGGTGACTGCTTATTCAAAATAATGAGTTGGCAACCCTAATCATAAGACTGGAAGTTTGTTGCCGATTCAGCACATTATTCATTTCCTCCACCCTCCATTCCTGAATAATGCCATAATAGCATTTTAACTTATATCTGAAAACCTACCATGCTATCAATAACATGCTGACTTACTTCAAGTGTCTGGGAATGCACCCTGCATTCGGACAACACACTCCTCATTCTCGCCCCTTCACTTTAACGCTCACCCTGCATTCATAGTGATCACAATACACTCACACTGATCACCATGCACTCACACCATTCACCCGCTCACCCTGCACTCACAGTGAGCACTCTGCACTCACAATGCACTTCCGCTGTTCACACTGTACCTCAACTTGCAGTCACACGAGCACACTACTCACTCTGAACTAAGTGACACTTCACTCACCTGTCCCCACAAACAAGCCCTTCACTAACCATGCATTAATTCTTCCCACTCTGCACTTACATCGGCACCCAAATTCATATGGTCACCTCCCATACCCTACAGTCACTCATCTTACCCTACTCTCAGACTGTCGCATCGCCCACCGTGCATTCACACACAGCACAGAGGGTTAATGTGCCTGCTACTAAGTGTAAATGTAAATGTACAGGAATTTATATAGCGCGCAAATCACCGAGCGGTTTCTAAGCGCTTGCTTAGGGAACCCGTCCTGGTATTCCCCTGTGAGATAACCCCGGCAGGGTATCCGCAAGGTGAAAGCCAGGCATCCCGCCGCGAGGGGCCGTTGTGGAGATTAAGCAAGCTATTGCCCAGAGTCGCAGAGTGTGAACCCGTGAATCGAGTAGGCACCGGAGCGAGAATTGTCGAGTCCATGGACATTTTAGGACTCAAGACCCCGCCGAGCCGGGAATTGAACCCTGGTCCCGGGCTGACCTCTGCTTCCAGGTCTGCCTCCTCTAACCAGTGAGCCACACTTCTCCACTAAGAGTGTGTACCATGCAGATCACAGAACTGAGTGTGGGTAAACTATGAGTAGCGCTATCATTTTTTTAAATGTTTGTCAGAAAGGTGCTGTAGAGAGATGAGGTGCACTGTTGGTGAGTGGTAGTGAGGGAATTCATGGAGAAGGAGGAAATGGGGAGGGGCGCCGAAATAAGACGGTTTCACCATGTATGACCGGTGCTAGGGCCAGCCCTGGCTGAGAGTGTTAGCCCCCCACCCCCCACCGGAAGTTCAGGTCTAGTTGCGCCCCTGGTAGGTAATATAGCTCAGTAAACATAGCACTGGGGAGGGCCACGAGTTTACCTGCTTTTAGGAATTCAACAATATTTCCACGAGCACAATCGTCACGTGTTTCAAGCAGCGCTCAAAGCAAATGATTGTGAAGCTTAAAAGCGTTTATGTGTATACGAAGATACATGCAAAATTGAATACAGGATACAATTGCACATGCCAAAATTGTTCACATTAACACATTTGCAATTTTACTTGTATTATTTATTGTTTTCTACTGGGAAAATATTTTTTTCCCATAGAGAAATCACTTTCCCTGTTGTCGCATCAATTCTGGACATGTCTCACCCCATTTTCAACACACGCCTCCCTTTTGAGTGCCTCATAAAATTCCGAGCCCCATGCGAATGCTGTTCGCGGTGTTGGAATTATGTCTGATTTCTTCACCAGTCAGATTTTTAACCTGATTAAATTCGGCAAGTCGAACCTGCTGACTCTGGATTCAACAGGGCACATTATCAAGTGAGTTTTCGCCACTTTAGCGGGACTTTTTGGCAGTAAAGCGGCTATTTTTTTATTGCACTATCATTAAGGCCTTGCTAGAGCATGTAATCTTACAATAGCAGCCGGTTTTGTAACGCATCCCATGCCAGTGATATATATCGCTAATCGGATGCAAAGTAGGCGTTCCTTACAATAACTTCATTAAAAACATCGCAAACACAACTTCGCTGTATTATCAACGCGGCCCCGGACCCACAAAGAGATGAAAAAAGTCTTGCTAACCGCAGTTATCGCAGGATATTAACACCTGACAAAAATTTTTTTTTTTTTTTTTTATTTCAACAGATTTTATTAGAAAGAGATTTTTTACAATCACAGTGCAGAGACAGACAAAGACGAAGGCAATACTGGTCTTGCTGTCTCTACAAACATTTGATTTTAGAGTTCCTGTCATCTTTTGCAGGGATGTATCCTTTTATAAATAGAGCCGCAAAGCCAGTGGAATTGCTCGTAAAATGGGATTTTAATGATTAGAGATCTGATACCTTCCTTTAGCATGAAGTTAAAACTTAACTATTTACTACGGTTCCGTAACTGTGATCCAATTGTAAGGGCTTTCGCCTAGAATTCATCCTGTGATTTTTCTGAAATACAGTCTTAGCTCAAGTGGCATGAAATCAGAGAAACTATGACATTTTAAGGGATGCCGAATTGGTTTCACCCAATCATTTATTGTTAAATAGCTTAATCTCTTATCACTGTGAAGTTATTAATGGGCTAAGGGCTGTACTCAGAATTCCCATAAAATGTATGAAAACGTGTAGCATGGATTTAGAAACTAATGATTTTTTTCTTGATTTTTTTTGGGGTGTAAATACCTTAACTCTAAATTGTTGTATATTTCATTTTTCGTATGTTCAATAATGTATTGGTTTTTATTAATTCAACAATAAAGCATTATTATTAGCATAGTAACTGTTTCTTCAGTCATTCAGTGATCAGACGCTCAATGAGCCATCACACAGGCACTGTCACTCAACCTTGTACTCAACTCGTCCATTCTCATCCAATGATTCATTTTTGTGTTCACCCCATTACACGACCACAATAAAACACCTACTCCAATACTCAGCAACATATGCAAGATAAATTAAAATAATACAAGTAATAAAAAGAAAACATGCTGCTGCAAACCTTGGCTGGCATATGTTTGCAATAACAAATAAGATTCAATTTAGCAGTTGGTGGGCATCTTGCAATGATATTGTATATACTATACTTTTATCTTAAAGTTTCAGCATGGCCGTCCTGTTTAGAACCAATTTGTTGGCTATCTTGTAATGGTAAAGAAATGATACATTATATTATTCCATGGTGGTTTACTGGTCTATAGGCAGTGACCACACTGAAAGTAGTGCACTGCAGATAAAATCAGTGGCAAGCAAGGAGCCCGTTAGCATTGGTGAAATGTAGTATGTTCGAAGAAATTGAGTAGAAGGAAAGAAATTAAAGTGGAACTGTAAAATTAGAAAATGGAAAACTAAAGGACTGGCCCACTAGGCCTAACGCTGAAATGTACTAATTTACATGTGGGTGTGCACACCAACAGACTAATTCTATCACTCACAGGGCAGGAGAGACAATGGCAGACGTGGGCTGGCCCACTGCCCCATGAAGTAATGGATGGACGTGCAGTGCAAATGAGACCCATACAGACCATCATTGGCCAAAGAGAGTGGATCCAGAGACCTTACACATATATAAATAAATATTTATATATATATAGCTATATATAGCTCTCTCTATATATAGAGCTATATATATATACTAGCAGCCCGTCCCGACGTTGTCCGGGTATGAAATAGAATGTGTGTAATGTGTGTATTTGGCAAGGGCAATTTATTTTAAAATCTCGCGGCAGACAACATTTTTTGTTTCATTAGAATAGGGACGGAGAAGGCCCAGCTGCAGCCCTGGTTGATGTTAGCAGGCGCGTGTAATTGGTGTAGTGATCCGCCGCCTGAGCCCGGCTACAGCCCTGGTTGATGTTAGCAGGCGCATGTAATGTCGTTGAATGAGAGAGTTATAAGCCGCGGGTAAATCTGTTTAATGAGAGAGTTGAGTGACAGCGAGTAGGAGAGACTGCAGTAATTGTCCCCGCAGACACGCTCATTTGCGTGTTCCCCCGCTTGAGGCCCAGATGCAGGCCTGTTCGATGTTAGCAGGTGCGTGTTCCCCCGCTTGAGGCCCAGCTGCAGCCCTGGTTGATGTTATCAGGCACGTGTAATTAGTGTACTGATCCGCCGCCTGAGCCCGGCTAGAGCCCTGGTTGATGGTAGCAGGCGCGTGTAATTTCGTTGAATGAGAGAGTTCAGTAACAGCACGCAGGAGAGGCTGCAGTAACGTTACTTACCAGGCCTCCAGGTGAACGCGTTTGTCACGCCCCCAGCACGCGGCCACAGCAGACGATCTTCTGATTAATGTACGACCCACATGGCATGAAGGGCGGAACATAGCACACCCCCCAGCGTTTCTCACGCCCCCCAGCGTGCCCCTTGATGCGGCGCAATTGCGTTCACATGGCATGAAGGCCGGACACACGCCCCCAGTGTTCCTCACGCCCCCAGCGTGCCCCTTGATGCTACGCAGCAACGTAATTGGCGCTTCTATGTACGACTCACATGGCATGAAGGGCGGACACACGCCCCCAGCGTTTGTCATGCCCCCAGCGTTTGTCACACCCCCAGAACATACCCACAGCCCACTATGTGATGGCCGTACCACACGCCCCCAGCCCACGCCCACAGCACAACGCAGACACACCCACAAGGGCCTACTTTGCTGGCACGGTTCTTTTACCTTTTAAATGTATAGAGGAGTTGGCCTAACGGCTAAGGCGCTCGACCTCGGACCTGGGGATCTGGGTTCGAGTCTTGGTAACGACGCCAAACATCCTGGGATTCTGGGCAAATCACTTAATCTCCCCGTGCCTAACAAAAATGAATGTGTGTCCTCATGTAACAATACTGGTGCTATGTAAAGCGCTCTGATACCTGATTCAGTTCGGGTCAAGTTCGCGCTATATAAAACAAAAACAAAAAATATGGTGGCCGTCTGCATAGCCTTTGTCCTTCTGCTGCAACTGCCCTTTCCAACGTTGTGATTGGTGCTGTGGGCTCTCTCTTTATAATAGTAGTATGGATATGGATATATATGGATATATATATATATATATATATTTATATATATGTATATGTATATATGTATATATATATATATATATATATATATATATATATATACATACATACCTACTGGTGGTCGCTGGTAGGTAGATATAGTTAGGATCAAAGTTTCCATAGTAAAAGAGTTTTTTGTTTTGCCAATAACTTTGGCGCCGCTTGTCTAATCTCCATGACATTTTCACAGAACTTCCCCTTTTTGGTTCAGCTGCTTGCAATCGGTTTCGCATTTAAGTGAGACCTATTGCATTGTAAATGGTTGGCAACATGGACAACAGGCAGGTGGGTGGTTCGGGGGTGTGGGGAGAAGGCACAAACAATTCAGGGGGAAGAATGCATGGACAACAGGAGGGGGGGGGGTGGTACCAAAGCATGTCGTGCCTGAGGAGGAGAACCTCCTCAAAGAAAATAGCGCTCACAGTCTAAAATATCATGTACCATGTAACAGCTGAAGTAAAGGGGCCAGTCGCCATGGGAGGTGATAAATGAAGAGGAGGCGGTACTAAGGAGGGACTAACAAGCGGATTATTTAGGACAGACAATGGCAAACATGAGCGGAGAGTGGGTGGGGCTTCTATTCGCTCCTCGTTGGGTCTAGCGCATACAAGAAGTCTCGCAGGGCAGCGCATGCGCACTGGCTCACGCTTGACCTAAAAAGGGGCCCCAAATAGTGTTTTCCCATGTTAAGTCTACAGAGATTTTTAAGTTTTTTGAACACGACTACAGCCCAAACTGCTGAACAGAATTACTCCAAATTTAGCAAAAAGCTTGATGTTGGTCCAGAAAGTGTGCTTTTTGGGATTTGGTGTAAATCCGTTCAGTTGTGTCTGCGATATCTATCTTTAAAAAATATAGTTATCTGGGGATGCGGGTCTTTGTAGTAGACTCGCAAATCCTACCAACATTTGATTGGCAGTCAACACTTCCACCAGGAAGGGTTGGCAGCTATTGTGGGACTTGGCTTGAAGCCAAGTCCCAGACAAAAAGTTACAAGAAAAAGGGGCAGGTTAGGAATACCCTGACCCTCCAGATAGGGTGGGGGTTCCCTCATGGACCCCGCCGGGGAAAAAACAATGTAAACATTTTTTGATGCAGACTTGCGGGTGGATTCACTGCAATTTGTTTTTTTTAAAGCAAGCACGGGCTCTTGCAATTATTTGGAATAACCCCCGAGTGAGCCAGGTCCTGGGGGCATTGTGGAAATGTAAGAGTGGAGCGCACGTGCCCCCCTTCTAGGGCTAATCAAAGTCCAGGGCTGCAACCTTCCCAGGGCAGTATCATTAGTATATGCAGGGGAGCCTTGCGGAACCCCGCTGCCCAGGGGACCGCCACCTCCCTGGGGCACAAATGTAATATATAAAATGCAGGGGAGACCCTATGGCCTCCCTCTGCAGCCATGGGGACTGCCACATCCCTGAACAGTAACTTAATTATATGCAGGCGAGCCTTGTGGCTCCCCTGCTGCCCTGGGGACAGACACTTCGAATAAAAATGCGGAGAAACAACTCAGCCCTCCCACTTCCCTGGGGACCGCCACCTCCCCGGGACACATACATTAAATAATTTTTTCCAAAAACAGTGCGGAGGAGGCCCCAAGGACTACCCTGCAGCCCAGTGGACAGCCACCTGTGGCAAACAGAAATTATGCTTTGGGGGGCTTCAGCCCCCTCACACAGCACCGGTGACTGCCACCTTCCCAGGGCACAAATACAATAAGGAAGGGGGTCCGCTGCGCCCCGCGGACCTGGGGACCACCACCTCCCTCCAGCAATGTCCCAGTGTGTCCAGCCCAGGGACATTGCAGTTTGCTATGGTTTTGTGGGAGAAAGCCATAGCAAACTCTCTGCTTTCAGCAAGCGAGAGCAAAAATGCTCTTGATTGCTGAAAGCAGAGCATGTCTGTTTCACTGCCCGCTGTGAAGTGAGCAGGGAAACAGACATTGCTTTGGGATCCAGGGAGCCGCATGTTAGCAGCTCCCTGAGTCTCAAAGCAATGCCGGCTCCCACAGGAAGCAGGGAGCCGACAGGAACTGCGGGGCCTTGAGGCTCCCGCCTTGATCCCCAACAATGAGGCCTGGCCCCAGGGGATGGGGTCCCCGAGGCCGATATCAGCCCAGGAAGGGAGGCCGCGTGGGCTCCCCTTCCCTTTTTTTATAAATAAATAAAGGCCTGGCCCAGGGGGCTGATATAGGCTTGGGCGGGGGGACGTGCATCCCCTCTCCCTTTTTTTCTTTAAAATTAAAATATATATATTTAAAAAAAAGGGCAGGCCCCGTGAGATGCCCCCCCTCTCGACCACTCTGCAAACACGTCTCCTAGTGCACTGCTAGTTGGGGGATGAAGTCCCCTTGGGTACTGAGGGTCCTTAGGAAACAACAAGACATCCTGTTACCTCCAGTAAGTCCCACACAGCGGGATTGCTTTGAGATAATCGGAGGTCACTCCCCCTTTCTCTACCACACTGCAAACACGCCAGATAGAGTGTCCTTGCAATAAAAGGTATGTGGGCGGCATCATTCATTCTGTCAAAAAGAGAATTCTGAAGCACATGAGAGCTATTGACAATCATGATCCCTGTTACGTTACTTGATGTCCCAAAATGTTAAGCACTATGTGATGCAACTAAACTCTCTTACTTTGTGATTGAACAGATCCCCACAATATCTGAGGGAGTAATAGAACATTGACGTTAAGAAGAAAAGAGTCCAAGTACTTCATCAATCTGGAGATTGAAATGTTTTACTTTGCGACTGAACAGATCCCCACAATATCCGAGGGGTAGCAGAATGTCGATGTTTAGAAAAAGTCCATGTACATCATCAGTCTGGAGACTAAAGTCCCTGGTGGGTGGAATACTGAGGAGGAGATTAAAGTACATTTGGGAGATAACTGAATTATAGACTATTTTTATTTGTCATGACCTGTGGTCTGTATCAGCTGCATTTGTTTTAACTTTTGATATATATTTTCTTTCCTTTCATTTTAGAAGGAAAGGGAGGGAAACTCAACAGAGATGTGATGCCCAGTTGGGCGGGAGCCCCATACCCTTTTTTTCCACTTGACACCTGGGTGTTTAGGGCACTCTCACAATTGTTTTTGCACTGTTGCATGTTTTACAGATGCTACCATTTGTGACTATATTATGAATTTTGCACTTCGATGAGGCTCTTTAATCTAGTGTTACTATGTGTCTGGGCGGGTTATTCACCCTAGTTTTTCAGTCACCCCAAGTGATGTACCACGGTTTTATTGTGGCATGCGTCGTGCATAGTAGCCCACATGGGCAGATCTTACATGACTGTATTATGTTCTGTTCATCATTTTTATTGGCGTGTTTACCAGTCCACTTGGGCACATTTTCTTGTGATATTAATGTGCCCAGTTTAACATGATGTAAAGATTATTATCTTTCCTTACTTTGGATTACATTCTTAGACATCCATTCCACGTGTACAGTCGTATTGTTTTGACCTCCAGTAGATTTGCTGAAGTTGACTTTTGTGGCCATAGCGATATGTATATAAGAAATAAGATGTTCTTTTAGATATATGTTTTTACTGTCTATACTGTTGTTTATTTTTGCCAACTGGGTATGTTAATTTCACTGTAGGAAGGTGGGACCAAACCTCTATCTCTTATTCTATTTTGTTTTGTTGAACAGTTACTCGCACCTTTTAGGTGCATACTTGCCCTGTGGGCTTTGTAAACAAGCATTTGCATTGCAATAGGTCTTGCAATTGCAAGATTTTGAGCTATTATCATGTAGTACACATTGGTACCACAGACATCACATATAAAGGGACAGTGCCATGCCACAATTGTGGCCATTGCAACAGCATAATCAAGGGTAACACTATACCACATCCAACACAAGGAACACCAATAAAACTTAAGGTCAATGCTACATGTGACACCACCAATGTGGTTTATCTTCTCAAATGCCCATGCGGCCTTCCGTATGAGGGCAAAACAGAACGGAAAGTGAAAACTAGATGGACGGAACACCGCAGTAATATTCGTACCAAGAATCTTAAATCCTGTGCAGCAGCTCATTATGTCAATCATTCACACAACGCCAGCCAGATTCGGTTCTCGATCTTGGAAGTTGTTAACAGAATAGAAGGCCGAGACAACAACAAATACCTACTTCAAAGAGAGCTATTTTGGATTCACAGATTGAAAGCC
This sequence comes from Lissotriton helveticus, assembly GCF_964261635.1. NCBI lineage: Eukaryota > Metazoa > Chordata > Amphibia > Caudata > Salamandridae > Lissotriton > Lissotriton helveticus. Next base: position 1,909,934,710 of record NC_136061.1, on the reverse strand, counting down.
CTACATCCGAGAGGGCTTAATGAGAGACTGGAATATAGCGGTTTCTTATAACCTACTCGCACCTATTGCAACCGTGACATTTGTTTCTCTCTACCATTCCATGGTGCACATATACTTTTGCTCACTTTCTTACCCCTTTCTTCACTTTTCTCGATATTCGCCCTTTCCTAAGTCTTGTTTTGGTCACCTTTTTCTCGAGTCAACCTTTTTATTATAACTACACTCTCATCTACTTTGTTCTTTTCTTTTCTAGCACCTTGTTCCAATATTTCACATGCCTGCTCTTTTCTATTATTCACGCATACTAGCCTATGCTGTTTTATTCTGAATTTTTCTTCATCTATACTTAGTCTGACCACTGTTTCTGCTTTTCCTTTACCCTCGTTTTTTACCCAGTCTGACTTTTTTTCCCTGGGATACTGTAATCCTATACCTGTTGTTCCCTTCTACGTTCACCCAGTCTGATTTATTTCCCCTGGGATACTGTAATCCCACACCTGTTGTACCATTTCACGTTTTCCATTAGACCCTCTTGTGTATTGTGTTTTTGTTTTCTTGCTTTATTCGTGTACCGGCTCATTCCTTCATTTCGTTTCACTTACCCAAGTTGTATGTTGATCCAACTGTAATGCCAACGTTGCATTAATTTCACTTGCGAGCACACTCGATTTTTTATGTTCTTTTACCTTGCATGTACCCAGCCCAGTATTTTGTTTTTTAACTTCACCGTATATTTTCACGTTTTTTACGGGTTTTTTTACATTTTATTCACTTCATATCTCTTTCAAGTCCACTCGGTTTTTCACGTTTTCACTCACTTAGCCCAGTCAGCTTTCTACTTTTATGCAATGGTTTCTAACTTCGCGCGTTATTTTAACCTGCGTATTCCGGGTTTGTTTTCTTCGTTCACTTTGGGATTACGGAGCTTACACTCGCGGATTCACGTTTATAATGTTATGAGCAGGTAAGCACTCCGTCACTTGGGTGTTCATGTTTTAGAATAATGGTCATCACCGACTTAATCATGCACGTTTTTGAAAGGGACCATGTATTCAACACGCCTGTATATTTGTTTTTCGACACTCCAGTCACGCCGTGTTTCTTGTTCTTGTGTTCACAATGCATGTCCCTGGATTTGTGTTTTTTCACAATTAGTCACGCTGAACAATCCTAAACTGTTACTTTTTTAGTCACAATACCGGACAACTTCCACTTCTTTTTTCACTTTTCGCCTTCGCACAATCACAGTATTGATTACCGCATCAGCGCATTGTACATACTTTCCTTTTCGCATTCTAGCTCATCGCAGGACAGTGATACATGCTTGTTTTTCGTTTGTTTTATTGTAGATTCCCCCTTAAGAAGTGCTATGCACGAAATGCATAGGGGAGATAGCTAATACACGTAACCTACGAGATTCATAAACTGAACATATCCAATTCTTTATATCTTCAATATTGAATTACTGACGCTTGATCATATGATGGAATATGATGTTCTTTATCATTAGAACCAAGTATTAAAAATGTATTTTCTACTATGGACAAATTTCTTTGTTTACTTTATCTTCGAAAAATTTCAGCGCGTTTTCACGCCAGTGGAGTGCAAGAGATCCAACCTTACACTGTGTAAGGCTCCCTTGGTACGAGGGTTTAAAGTGCACAGGAACATCATGCAAGCCCATGGGGGATGGAACAAGATGGGACAAACATTTTATGAATTGAAAGGCATAACCTGGGCTCTCTCATTGGAGTGAAATGGTTTATTTTGACATTTAAGTCAGATATAGTACATCTACGAGTACTGGGACATCGTCTTTGCAACATGGCGGCCGTAATGGGAATCATTCCGTAGTCCTTTCATGTTTGTTATCACTCCAACATATCACCAATGAGGAGGGATGATCATTATTTAAATGGATTGCATGCTGTGTGCACTGCATACACATTTTGGCACTAAAGAAGGCTTATCGCTGAAACATGTCTGCAATAAAATGTTGGATTTAGGCAAACCCGTGAGTGCCTCGCATCTGTTGGAGCTGTGAGATAGAATGCAAGTCCTACCCTTGCATTGGGAAGGCACCCGTCTTAATAGTTCGGCAGCCGTTGGTGGGACTTGAGCTGCACACAAAATATATATATATATATATTTATTTTTTTAAAGAATTTTTATTACAATATAATTTCAGACAACTAAACTTGTCAGGCCTTCCTAAATGATTCTAGCAAGATTTCTTATTGTGCAAATGTTCTACCCCAGAGGTTTGTCAAAAAGGTACAAAATATATTGCCTACAAAGATAAACTGTGAGGCTTCATGTACCCCTATGGATGTATACAAGTTTTAACCCAGTGTTATAACAATCTACCTTTAAAGGCATATTTGTTTTACATATGCATTTCATAATAAAAAAAATCAGGCCTACTACTTTTCATAATAGACAGATCAGACCTCTGGCGTCTGAAATAACCTTCCCCGATGACCCAATCAGGCCAATGGCGTTTATTTTTGGCTTGTCTCACTAACCCGCTCAGACCCACTGAACTGAGCATAAGCTTTCTTGTAAGGCACTTATTAGGTACACTGTAATAAAATTAGAACTATTCTCAAAATTATAGTTTTCAAAGCATTATAAAATCCCTAAGAGGGCCAAATAAGGATTAAAATAGCGGAATTCTTCTGTAGAGCGGGTCACTTGCACCCTAGTCCAGGCCTGCTATGGTAAGCGTCTCCTACTCACAAGCATTTGAGGTATAACTCTCAACGTGCGACCATCACACCTCGGTGGGCTCTGTGGGTCAATCTGACCTACACTGTCAATACCCAGCAGATCAGGGGGCCTCGCCCTCACCGTGCTATTGCCAATGGTATCAGAAACCCAACCCAGCCTCACCATGGTTGCCACACGTGCTCTCTAATAACATGGCAGTATTTAAAAAAAAATACTTGAAGAACAAAAATAACGATGGTAGAAAAAAGAAGTTTGCCAGTAAAGAATAATAAGCTTGTTAGTAAATAATAACGATTTGACATAAAGAATACTCGCTGAACATGTGTTTTTATTACTAAATAATAAACGTCTAGAGGAAGTATGCTGTGGAGTATTATGAATGAAACATCCCAAGGGCACCTCCTATTTACATAGGCTCTGATCATTTCTGAGAGGAAAGTTCTTATCTTGGACAGACTTTGTTCTCACATAAAGGCGTGCCCCCGCTTCCCACACTCGCCGATCACGGCTCAGGTGTCCCTCCCTGGGTGGGGCGTGCAGGCGCTGACGAACTGGAAATCCCCGAGCACAAAACCCCCCAGAGTAACGCACCTGAAACGTGAAGGCAGTAATTACTGCTTTATAACATTTTTCTAGATTTAAAAATGTTCAAAGTCTTGTCGCTTATGCCAGGCATTAGTGTTGTTACATCATGCATATTTTTAGTGCTCTTGAGTTTTCTAATTGTAGGCTAAAGAGGTTTCTGGGGGGCAGCCGAGCACCACGAGGTCTGCCCCCCGGGCAGATTGGGAGGGGGTGGGGGCGAGACAGGAGCAGCCATTTTGTGGCTTTGGGCTGCCTTGGGAGTAGCCCAAAGGCAGCCCAATTTTGGAAAGTAGCCCAAGGCTATTTAAGGGAGTTCTGCGCTGGCCCAACCACAATTTTAGGTTCTGGTGACCTGGTGGGTGGGAGGGCTGTAGGTTAGGCTTTTTTCAGGCCTGTGATGTTTTTGCTGTGGATTTTTGCAATGGCTTCAGAGGATTTCCCCGTGTTGGAGGCCATCCGCCTGCCTAGCGAGGCAGGGCGGATGGACTTGTTGGTGGGCCCCGGGGGGGGGGGGGAGGCTGCGCCCCATGAGGAGCACGTCGGCAGGTGTGGCGGCAGCCGTTTTGGCCTGCTCGCCGCCACGCAAGAGTGCCCGTGTGCAGGTGAGGGGGCAGGGCTGCACAGATGTCAATGCCAGAGGCGCGGCCCTGAAAGCGAGGGCAGAGGCGGGTGGCGCGGGGAGGGGGCCCGCGGGAGAAAATCGCGGCGGGAGAGTGCCGTGTGCTTCTCCCCGCCACCATAGCGGGATCTCTCTGACCGCCTCACTGCATCGGGGGTGGTCTCGGTGGTGCCTGGGGCCGGTGGTGGGGTGGCAGGAGAGGGCCTGGAGAGCGGGGGCAGCGCGGGCTGGGGTTCGCAGCGAAACACCGGGGAGATGGGGGGAGCGTCTCTCCTCCCCGGGCAGCGGGAGGTTCTGGAGCGCGTGTGTGCGCCGGAACGATGTCGGGGACAGCGGGTGGTTGCAAGCCGCGGGGAGGTGCAGGGAGTGTCTCTCCTCCCCGAGCGCCTGAGGTTTCTGAAGTGCGGGGAATCGACCGGCCGGCATCAGGCGGGCAGGGCACCCGAAGGTCGCGGGGGGGGGCAAAGAAGGCTGAGAAGAAAGCGAGGGAAAGGAGCCCCTCCCCGGACAGTACGTTTTCGGGCATGATGCACGCATCAGGCGCAGCAAGGCAGGTTGGGCTGATAGTGGGAGGGTGGGGGTCAGGGGTAGGCACCCAGGGCATTAGGTGGTTGGGAGGAGCCTTGGAGGAGGTTACCATGGGGAGGGTTGGAGGGGGGACCAAGAGGGGTGGGTTGGGGGGAGTTGGGGCAGTGGGGTCAGGGGAGAGGGGGGCCTGAAGATTCGGGGGACTGGTCCCCGCTGCTCCTGTCAGAAGGCAGTGCTAGGGACTGGGACGGCCTGGGCGTTTTTGATTCTTGGGCGGAGGGGGTCAGGGAAGCCCAGGGGATGGGCGAGGGCGGGGCGCAGCGGGGGGGTGAGGTTTTGGGGTCCCCAGAGTGGGAGGAGATGGGGTTAGGGGGAAGCGAGGGGGGGTGGGTTGGGCGAGGCGAGCTGGGGTGATAGGGGCTACTTCGGATAAAGGTGGGGCAGGGCAGGCGTGGAGCGATGACGAGGAGGCGGATGGGAGGGGGGTGGATCATGGTGCGGTTGGGGGGGCGTGGGTGGCGGATGCGCCGGGGGCTGGGTGGCGGCACGGGGGGCAGGCGGGGTACTGAGAGAGGGACCCAGCACACCAGTCTGGCCATTTCTTTTGCAGGAGGAGACGCGGCGCGGGGCTCCTGGCTTGGCAGGGCTAGGGACGGCCCATCGGCGCCAATGCGAAGGGAGGATGGAGCCTCCCGCGGCGTGCCCGGCACCGGCGGGGGATCCCGTCGCGGCCGGCAAACGAAGGCCCGAGGCAGGCTCGCCGACCCCTACACCCACATGGCCATTATGGCTTGGGGAGCAACGCCAGAGGAGGAGCGACGCACGCATTGTTTTTAATGTGTCTGGCAGAGGGCAGTAGGCGCCGCAGGCGGAAGGGGTTATGTGGCTAGTGATGTGCAGTTACTAGAGGATGAGGATAGTCTGGAGGAAGGGGAGCTGCGAGATGGTGAGGGTGATGGGGGGCCGAGTAATCGTGTTGCTAGTGTGTTTCAGGTGTCACAGGGCCAGCTGGAGAGGACGGCCCGGGCATCGCGCTGGGAGGCGAGAACTGCGTCCCTGGATCGGCGCAGTGGAGAGCGGTGTGTGGTCTCTTTGGCTCCAGGTAAACGAGCAGTGGCGACAGCGTGGTGTCAGTGGGGGTGGAGGGGTGTGGGGGATGGGAAGGGGGGAACTGGCTGCGGAAGGGGAAGTATGTGTCTGACAAAGGGGTGGGTCCGGACGAGGAGATGGCGGGGCCACTGGGGAAGGCGGCCGGGGACAACAAACATGCGGGTGTGGGGTCCTCGGGGTCGGGGGTTGACGGGGCTAAAGGGGCCTGGGCCACAGGCGGGGCTGGCATGGTAGGTGCTGGCACATCTGGGGAGGATGTGGTGAAACCAGAGAGTAAGGAATTGAAAATCAAATGGCTGCTGTATATGGGGGTAACAAAGCCGTTGGGAGCCCATTTGATGTTGACGATGAAGGAGCGCATTTGGAAGGGGGAGTATGTGAAGATATTAAAACTCCTACACCGGGAAGTGCGGGCAAAGGAGGGTTTAAAGGAGGAGGAGTATGAATTCCAGAAGAGGCCGAAGGTGCCTCGTACGATCAAAAATTGGACGGCGGCCTTTTTAATATTCGCCAGTGTGTATTGTGAGAAGTTCCCAGAGTGGTCAGTGTCCATGTTTAAATACATGGACGTCATCAGGAAGGCCCAGCTTATGGGGGGTGGGTACGCATGGGCCCAGTATGACGAGGAGTTCAGGGCACGCATGGCTTGGGACCCTGAGGCTAAATGGGGGAACTGGACTCCGACTTGTGGCAGCATACGATGGGGCTAGCGGAGTCGGGCAAGACCATATTTACGGCGAGTGGTCTGCCTATAATTTACCAGCCCTTTCAGGGCCGCCCCACCCGCGGAGGGGTGGGGGCAGGGGCCAAGGGCCAGTCGAGCTCCCAGGAACATGTTGGGATTACAACAAAGGGGCGTGCGCAAGGGATCATTGCCGTTTCCGCCATGAATGTTCGGGCTGCGGAAAGTATGGACATTCCCTGGTCAAGTGCTGGGGAGCATCGGGTCAGCAGCAGGGGGGACAACAGGGGCAGGCAGGGGGGGGTTCGGTCAGGGACACAACAACAAGCAGAGGGTGGTAGGGGGGCCAAGGGGCCTGGGCCCAAGGGCTCGTACTCCAGTTAGTGTGGACCGTTTGGTGGCGGCTCTACAGGACTATGCGGAGGTAGGAGCTGCCGTGCTTTTGCGGACGGGGTTTCTGGAGGGGTTTCATCTGGGCTACAAGGGGCGGAGGCTGTGGAGGTGGGCGGATAATTTGAGGTCAGCCAAGGAGCACCCGGAGGTGGTGCGGAGCAAACTGCATAAAGAAGTGAGTGAGGGCCACTTGGCTGGACCCTTTGAAGGTTGGTCGTTGGTGGATTTAATTGTGTCGCCCATTGAGGTAGTGCCAAAGATAGAAAAGGGGCAGTTTCGCCTCATTCAGAATTTGTCGTGGCCCGAAGGTGGCTCTGTAAATGATTACATTGATGAGCGGAAGACCACGGTGTCTTATTCCTCTGTTGACGCAGCCGTCTCCTTGGTGGTGACGGCGGGCACAACAGCAAGGATGGCAAAGTGCAACATCAAGTCGGCTTTCCGGCTGCTTCCAGTCCACCCAGACGATTGGGGCCTACTGGGGATCTAGTTTGACGGCCGCTGGTATGTGGACAAAGCTTTGCCGATGGGTTGCTCGATGTCTTGAGCACTGTTCGAGTGTTTCAGTACGTTCCTACAATGGTTGTTCAAGGAACGGACGGGTCACCAAGGAGTAATGCACTACCTGGATGACTTCTTCTTGTTCGGCACCCTAGGCTCCACGGACTGTCAGGTTGCACTGGACAGGTTTCAGGAGCTTATGGGGAATTGGGGATGCCATTGGCAATGGAGAAAACAGTGGGGCCGTGCATGGCGCTGTCATTTTTGGGAATTGAGCTGGACTCAGAGGCAATGAAGGCCCATTTACCAGCGGAGAAAAAGCAGCAAATGTTGGAGCTGCTGGAGGTTATGTTGGCATGACACAAAGTCACGGTGTTGGAAATACAGGTGCTGTTGGGTCACCTCAATTTTGCTTGCAGAGTGGTGCGTGTCGGGAGGACTTTCTGTAGGAGATTGGGCAGGGCCTTGGCGGGACAGAGGCCACCACATCATCACATACGGCTGTCAGCGGGTATTCAGGAGGACTTGCGGATGTGGCAGTTCTTCTTGCAGAATTTTAATGAGATCCCGTTAAGTGTTGCCAGCAATTCCCTCCAAAGCATGACCCTTTTTCCTTTCCAACACACATTAAAAACGTTAGGATTAAACCCTAGGTTCTCTCCAAAATAACTGCACCGGGCCTGCACCTGGGCCCTTTAACAAATGAATGGCCCACGATCCACACTGCCATATCCCTGGCGAGGGGACCCGCCACCGAACCTGAATCGAGAAACAAGAGTAAGTACAGGAGCAGCACACCCAACCGCGCAATCACTGGCTAGAAACGCAACGCACGTAGCGCCTGTAGCAGTCAAACGACCACCTGCCCAAACGCATGATGTCCCCTTGCCCCCACCTATGTGCGGAATTGTTTTTGAAGTTGGCCAAGTTTGGCTGGAGTTTGGTAGTTTATCGTTAAGTTTGGGGAGTTGGTGAACAGGAGTGGGGAAAGGTTAAGCAGGTTGGAAGTTTACATTAGAGGTTCGTTAGTCACAGTTGCAGGAAGGCAGATAGGATTGTAGGTCTTGGGAGGGTAGGAGTTTTAAATGTTATGTGATAAGATTATGTATTATTTAATGTATTGGAAGTTATGCATTGTATGTTGCAGGGTGTTTTTTTTTTAATCATGTGGAGATCGTAGGGATGGGGGGAGGAAAAGTCAAGGGGTCAGGTAATTTGATGTTTAGAGAGGTTTAAATAAAATTGTGATGTGCACCTGTTTCAATAAAGCGCCCTTATACACACATAAATGGTTGTCGGTGTGGATTGCCCCCTTATCCCTCCCAAACGCATTATTCGTAACAAACGTGATAATTTGGGACCAGTGAAGCCTGCCTGTCTTACTAAAATTACGAAAATAAGCCCTGCTCCTTTACCAATAGACGCTTCCTTCATTTGTTACGGTCGATCAGCCCATGGTTTTAGTCGCACCCGCCCACTGCAGCAGAGCGCCCCCTAGTGAGTAGATTACGGCAGATTTACCTTAAAGGACAGCTCCACCTCGTACCTTTCTTTTAATAATACGTGTTCATCTTCGCCTGCGCCTTCATTGCTTTTCTTCTAGCCCTTGAGAGGTTTAAAAAAAAAGCACTTTGTGTGGCGTCACTTAACATCAGAACTATCTTGTTCCAAATCCCAACTGTGGCAGCTATGGAGGGAGGTTGTTATCTGAAAAGTCTCGGGCCTAGGCCAGGCCCGGCTCCAGGAATTTTTATCAGGGTGGGCCGAGGGTGCGTTTGGGTGGCCCAATGCGGCCCAATGTATAACAGTTCTGAAGGTAGACTACAAGCCCTAGAGTTACACATGGACGTCGATACACCAAATGCCAGGGGTAGCAGAAATGACATCACACATCCTTGACATTAATGACATCACAAGAAGTGACATTATATGACCCTTGACCCTCAATATTCCTATGAAGTGATGTAACAGGACCTTAACCTTTATAGCATCACAATAATTGACATCACTGAAGTTATAATAAAAGCCATAATAAAACATGACTAATACAGTAACAGAACGTTGAAAAATGTGTGTTTTAGATACCACTTGTATTAGGGTGCTGAGGTCATATGAAAGGAATCCTTAATAGGTTTCTTAGCTTTACATGAAAAAGTATGTGTTCATCTGAAGAGGATAATTCTACATATATTCTTAGATAATGGTCGGACATTTATGATTCGCTTGTGGCTGCTTATGCAATGAGGCACGCACTGTCACTATGGGAATATTATAATGTATGCCACATCCTACAGTATATTACTGTGTGCATCATACATAGACTGAAATACATAAACACCTTCAGAATCCACACACAGAAACAGCCGGGTCGGGTGGCCTAGTGCGTCCAATGTAAGGGCCTGTGTTTGACCTCACGGTCATAGGTTCAAGTCCCGGCGGGCCCACTCAGCCTTTCATCCTTGAAATGAGTACCATTGGGTTGGGTAACAATAAACCTCTGTTATTCAGTGTCAACATGTCCTTGGGTGAAAGTGTCCTTGGGTGAAAGTGATTTTTACAAATACAAGTTAGATAACTGAGGTGCAAAGGGACGCTCACATGTCTGGGCTCCGGTGCCAATGCACCTGCTGCATGATTGGCAGGTAACACCCTGTCTTCACTCCCTCATACATACCACCTAACTGCAGCTTGCCTCCGACATGAGGTACGGTTGCCACATTGCCGTTCTCTTCAGTCATTAATATTGTAATATCTCAGCTAGTGTAAAAATAGAGAAAATCACCCAAAGTCAGCATTTTTCCCCTTTACAGTGCATACTTAAAACAGTATTTATAAAAACAATGCACTTTAAAATGTGTTCTAGAGGTTCCTTAATTACACCTGACTAGGGTTGACACCGGGCCGATTTTTTACTGACACCACCTGTGTTTTCATGTCCCAGCTGGTATAAAAATTAGCAAAACCATCTAAAGTAAGAATTTTTACCCCTTATCTGTACCTAATCCAAACAGCAAATATAAATGGAAAACACTTTTAAATGGATTGTAGAGCTGCAAAGATTCCGAACTATTAAATATAGTAAAAACAGTTGGAAAATAACAATTCTATTTAGTATCATGTCCATGCCTGTGCAAACTCTTAAAACTACAACAAAAAGCCAGTATTTCTTTTTGAAAGGGGACAATGTTACCCCAGAATAATAATCAATGTAAACAAATTGAAAAAGCATCACAATGTTTGGCCTTCCTCATGGCCTCTTCTGTTGACTGGAAGGGGCAAAGGTCATGTTTGGGTGGGCCTGGCCCACCTGGCCCACCCGCTAGAACCGGGTCTGCCCAGGCCCATATGATAAATGATGATACAAACACTTGTATGGGAACTCAATTGAACCTGGACACATGCGCTCAGCCCCTTTTATTAGCAGGGTCATCTAACTGGTGAAGCCTGTGATGAATGGATGTGAGGTGGGTGTAGACACTGCTCCTAGGGAGGGAATGCTATATGACGTGTCCAGCAGGACACTACATTCCTTCCAAAAGAAACAAGCATTTGCAATACAATAGGTCCAGCATGCAACAAGACACGCGGCTGCCATGATTGATTAGAAAAAAATAAAAATACATTTGGGGCGAGATGCACACAAGAAGATGCGCGGTCACCATGATTTAATGTAAATTTAAAAAAAAAACATGTTATGCGAACGGGCTACTGATGTAAAAATAAAGCTGTGGCCACCATTGTACCATTGTTTCTATTGCCCATATTGCTGTTTGAATGAAAGCGCCCAACGTGCTGAAACATTAAGCACAGCGCCCTCATGGGGAGCAGAATGTTAATAAGCGGTCCCCGGGCAATTAGGAGCAGAGAGCTGATAAGAAATCCTCGGGCGATGTAGAGAAGAGAGTTTCAAAACGGTCCACTGCGGGAAAGCAAGTACTGCTGCAATATGGGAAAATCGTTTTTAAAAAATTGTGCTCACAGACCTAAATGAAACAAACGGTGTAACAACACAAGTAAAAGAACTAGTTCTTATGGGAGGTTCCAAAAGGAGACAAGGAGATACTAAGGAGGGAGGGACTTCCTAGCCTATTCACAAATTCAAAGCAACCATTTAGAAAGGACAGTAACAGGAGCCAATTGAGAAGATGGGAGGGAAATGAGCGAAGCTTCTATTCCATGCCTCAATACAGCATGCCTCACAGAGCAGCGCATGGGCTGCCTAGGCTCGACCTAAAAAGACAACGAACCAGTGGAAACACAACAAACTGGATAGCAGGTAGCCCATCAGTCTCCAGAGTTAAGCAACAGTGGACATATGGAAGGATGACGCTGGCTGCACCAGGACATCTCTGCTCGAATTTATAATGTAACCTGGTATGAGTCAGGACACAAACACTGGTGCAAAGAAGTCCAAAACTGCTGGCCGCCTGCCGGCTGGAGTCATTTCAATATTGTGGAGTTGGTGTGCTCTGCTGATACTCCAGATGATTTGTGGTTGATGTTAACAATTCAAAACAGGGTGTGTCAGCAGCATTGTCAGAGTTCAATACAAAGAGTCCATTACAAAGCATACTTTGGTGATGTTGCTTAGCTCACTGAAGTCAGTCGTGTTGTGTTACAACCTGTTCGGTGGGGGAAGTGTCAAGTCCATCTCTGGTGGAGGCCCCTTGGATGGGTTGCCACAGGACTGTGTGTGGTCTGTGCTGGGGCTGCCTGTGTGCCGCTGCAGGGAACCACTGCCTAGTCGCTCATGCAACCACAGGGGTAGATGGGTCCTGGCCAAATATGTATTTTCGCCACCAGAATCAGGATGCAGGGTCAGTCTGTAGTTGCTGGTTGACTGATTCTTCAAAGTGCCACTGGTGCTCCTTGTCTGCAGGTGTAGCAACAGTGTTGGACCTCACTCTGCTTTTTCGATCCTCCATTGGTGGTAGTGATGACACACTTGACAGGGACTAGCATGATGAGGTTTCCAGATGATTGGTAAACGTGTACGATAGGTGGCGACGACTTGCCTTGATAGTCGCGGGCATTTCTTCTTGGGTCGTCAACAACTTGAAGTAATGATGGCCAAGTGCTTACATCCTTTTCCTGTGGAGGCCTTTGCATCTCTCAGCATGCATGCTGTGATTTGTTGAACTGCCGGTTACTGTGTCTGGATGGTTATGCTGGGAAGCGTAGGGCAGAGACTTTGTTTGTGCATGCTTACAGCTTAATCTCGGTTCTCCTGCTGTTCGTTCACCAGGTCATCCTTGTTTCACCGCAGTGGCTCACTTGTGGGGGTGGATGCACTCTGTCAGCGACTTGAATCCTCTTGAGTATGCCTTTTAGGCCTGGCCACTCTTGTTCTTCCCTCCTGGGCTTGTCTGGTTGTCAGGTTTCCCTATGTGAACCAGCAAGTCACACTTACTTCTCGTCTTCCTTCTTGTTGCTTCAGCCTGCACCTTCTTTTGCCTTATGCTGGCAAGACTTCTCTTCGCTCAAGTCTCTTCTTCTGAATGCAGCGGTGTGCACTTTCTTTGAGACTGGCCAACAGGGTCTCTCAGTGGTCAATTGATTCTATAGTCCCGCCACCGGCCTCAGGCTTTGGGCTCTGACTTGGTGATGATCAGGGTAGTTGCTGATCCAATTCTCCTTGTCTTCTCTAGGGCTGTGTGGCGTCCAGCCACACATCACATGTCTCACCTTCTGGGACCCTCATGGAGCGCACACTCTGTGGGTAGATGTGTGTGTGGCTAGCTCTCTGCCATGAGAGTCTTCTCACTGCCTGACACTCTTCTTCTCTGGGTCGGCGTTAGTCATGCCACATGTTGCTATTTCCTCTTCAGGGACATTCTTGGAGCTCCTATTCCATGGTGTTTTCTCTTCTGGGACCACCTTCAGTGGGCAGTAGGAAGCTGTAGTTCTGTCCCACTTTCTCCGGGTGGTGCAGGACTTGTGCTTTGAGACATCGCTGCCATCAGGCCTGGTTGGTGGGGTGTGGCACGGTGTTTACTTGAGGTTACGGGATGATGTGGGTCTAGGTCTGGACCATGGTCATGGTGTTGTGTGCTTCTGTCCACCTTACATCTGGCTCTGCTTTCCTTGAACCTTCTTGTGCTTGGGTCTGTGTCCATCTGGCAGTCTTAGAAAGACAATGTGATTTACCTGGGGTCACAGTCTCTTTAGTGGGTGCAACTCAGTGGGTTGCATCTCGTAATCTGGGTTCCTTCCAGGGATGCTTTCACATCTCTGTTGTGCTGAGACAGTGTCAGAGCATACAACTCTTTTGCTGTTAGACTCTTCCAATCCTCGGTCAGGCAACAGGCTCTTGTCCGCTTCATCTATGGAGCTGGCTCTCTGGTGGTGCCACTATGCAGTAGCTGTCTTTCCTTTCGACTAGTCAGACCGTACCTGAGTGTCACTGGCGCTGACCGCTGCTGTTGGCCCTTGGCTGGAGTGGGTTTGTAGCCTTTGCCACCCTGACGCAATTCTGTCACGGGCACCAGCCCTACCCACACAAGTACAAGCATTTGTGTTGGGAGACTTGGGGGAATGGTAGGTGGTAGGAAATGTGTGGCTCCTTACAGGTTCCAAATGTTTTCCTCACAGAAATGTTAGGAAAATGTGTTTTTTAGTCAAAGTTTGAAATGGCAAGGTCTCCTGGGTAGAGCCATGTAAGCCACACCACTGTTGATTCTCCAGGGTGTCTAGTTTTAAAACGTGTACAGGTTTGCTAGGGTACCCTAGGTGCTGGTTAAGCTAGGGCCCAAAATCCACAGCTAGCCACATTGTAATAAAAGGATGAATTTTCAGTGGAAAAATTTGATCTGTCCAAGTTTCAGTTTGGGGCCTTTCCTGTCGCGGGCACCAGTCCTACCCACAATAGTTAAGTACCAATTTTATCAGCAGTCATGTGGGAATACAGGATATTAGAACAATTATCACCCACTGTATTTCTCTGCATTTATGTCTTCCAAATGCAAGCCAGTGTGTAAGAAAGAAGACACTTTCAAAAATGCCTTCTGAATCACGTTAGTATGGTACCCACAAATTCAGATATGTACAAATAACCACTGCTCCTAAACGCTGTATGTATCTCATTCATTTAAAAAATACATAGGTTACCTTAATACACTTTTGTCAGTATTTATATTTTACCATATGAGTTGCTCTATACCTGGTACACATTGGAAAACCATTGAAAGGTGCAGTTCAGTTGCTGGCTGTGGGTAACTCGGGTTCTTGGAAAACTTACAAAGGTCTAGTGGACATAATGGCATACTGCTTTGTAAAATGGCCATCATGACAAATAGTTACACATGAAAAAGTTGTCATAAATGGACATTTTTTCCTACACATTTTAAATATTGTTTGATTTCAACAGTACATTTTTGGGGAAAATATTGAAGGATCTACACAAACGACCCCTTATGAACTCAGAATTCGGTCTACTTTTTAGAAAACTAAAGCTTTCCAGGATGACCCATGGGTTTCACCCCGGTGTCCACCACAAACGAAGTAGGTTGAAATCACAAAAAATTGGGACAAATGGACTACCTCTTTGAAAATGACAAAACTGTCATAAAAAATAGTTTTTCTTAATTTAGCTCTGCATGTTCCTGAAAATTGTGACTTTAGCACAGCAAATATTTTGCTGATGTCATTTTTAGAAGAAAAAAAACACACTTTTTTTTACAGAGCACTATTTTCCTATTTTTGCCCAAAAAAAGACAGCTATATTTTGCCTATTTTCTCAGTCCACTCCAGGAAAATACACAAACCCTGGGTACCTTTGGAAAAAAACAATTGGCTGCAAATTTGGCATGGATATAGTATGTGGAAAAAAGTTATGGAGGCCTATTCAATAACTACCCCAAATAGCTGAAAAGGGGCTTATCATTCTAGGGAAAAAAGGCTTAGCCAAGGAGTTAAATAACGGCAATAACTTTACCAAGAACCTATTCTAGGCCCTCATCCGCTGCCCCCAGCTAAGTTTAGCCAAAGCATCTTTGGAAAAAGAGGGATGGCGACTGAGGATTCCGCATTGTGAGAGGGGTGGGCTAGGGGAACCTATGCCCACTGAGTCAATGTAGAGCCCTGAAGTCTTTCCTCCTCCTAATCGTCTCCTATCCATTGGGCTCTTGTGCAAATTAGGCAATTGGTGGATGATTGAGCCAAGATGCAGGGCAAGGTATATTTTTTAAATAAAAATTAGTACATACTGTTAAGAACATATTTGGAGGTTCTGGCTTGCATGCTCAATTCAAATTAAAAGTGATACATTTGGAGATTCACAGCTGGAAAGTAGAGTAAAAATGGAGCGGGAAATGTTGGCCATGACAAGCATTAAACATTAAAAAAAATACAATTTTGCTGTTATGGCCATCCAAATTATTCCTCCAGTGTAAACCATATCAGGGGTAAGTTCGAGGGACTTAATGTTAGAGGAGCGGATCCTCAATGAAATTTCAAAAGCTCGAGTGCTGTAAGGCAGACAGTGAAAGGTGAAGAAGGGCGTGGGATATAGTGCTATAAAGGCGGATTATTGGCACAGTGCCATCCAGGTGAGGTGAGTAACCTAGGAGGTAGGGAGAGACAGTCGCACTGTGTGGAGTACTAGTTCAACCACTAAGGATCTTTTAGACCTTACTAAGCAACCCGTCCGCCCCCAGGTCAGCAAAGACATACCTCTGCTATCTATGCAGAGGGGTGCTTGCTATATTTAGATATCCCTTCCATGTCAGCAGGGTTGGGTCAGTTGAAAGTGCTCTTGCCAATGTGACAGAAGCACTTTCTTCAAAACTGCAAAGCTGGCAGAGCACTATCCAGTATTTTTAGTTTTGCAGAATCAAACCCATAAAGTGTGGGTTTATTTTTCTTACATTAGGTGCTCGGAATTTGCTTTCAGTGTGTGCGTGTGAGGGGTGGGGGGATATGTAGTCATTTTTCCAGCCCGGGGCACCAAATCTAGGAAAGCTTGTCCTAGACAGGGTTGATCTCAGACATACACAGATTGATGTCTCTCTGAAGGATGGGCCACTGGTCAAAGGTTTCAGATCATAGAGCCAGCGTGGTCTCTGCCATTGCAAAACTAGGGCATGCCCTACCTCTAAAATAGAAGTAAGATCCCAAGCAGCATTTACAATATTATGGCATAGGGCAGTGCCATAAGCCTTCTAATTACACTGTCCTATGTCAAAAGAAAAAGGCAGAAATGCACCGTGCTTACCAGATACGGAGCATTCCTGTCCTATCTGCCAGAGGCCGACGCACAAACTGCAGTAGAGCGCCAACGCAGGCACCCTTGCACCATGGTGCAAAAGAGTGTCTCTGTTGTTGGCATGATTGTTTTTGTGCAGAAAGGGACAGCTTCCTGCGCACACAAAAATAAACTGAAGCGTTTTCCTCATTCTATGCGTGGTGCAGAGTGCAGCACATGTGAACAGAGGAAAAAACAAGGACAAATGTAAAAATTTTTCCTCTTACGCCTGCTTTGGGAAAGCGTTAGTTTTGGCACTGCCCCAGATTTACGTTATGTTGTAAATCTGTGGCAGTGTCAACACCCACAGCAACACCCATGGAACGCCCTTTCCACGCAAAGTAAGGCATTGCCTTACTCCATATATACAAAGCCATAAAAATCCATGCAGGGTGGCTTTGTAAATATGGGCCGGCACACTGCGCCTCAGGAATGTCTGCGTAAAACTGCAGCAGCAGCATTGTAAATACGCCCCCAAGTTTGCTGGGGGAGGAGCCAAGTCTTTTAGCAGCGAGGCTTCCACTCTGCCAACTCTAAGTGACCCCAAAGGCTTCTGTGTGTACTGTGCCAAACTCTTATTGCTATTTTGGAAATGACTTTTGCTCACGGTAGAATATGTATTTTAAAATTATCCAGTAAGTGCAGATAACAAAAATAACTTCATGACTTCACAGATGTGCTTCCAAGGCACCCAAAGCTGGATAGACACAACTTACTTCAACTATAAGAACACAAACTGGAACTCTCGAGAAGGAATCGAAATCACCACAGCAGAGAGCTGCACTACTCAACTTCCAAAAATCCTTCACAATGCCATTAGTACATCAAGAACGCGAAGAAAGACCGGCAATTGGCCATTGCACCCTCACAACTCTCCTTTGCATCCTAAGCAGCCTCTAATGCACTCACAACTTACCTACAAAAGCTGTGATATTCAGCAGTGAGACAAGCAGAGAAGGGAAGGTCTCTGGAACATACTTCAGACAACAACAACTATCCCTCTAGTAAGTCGTAGAAACGTATATACACCACATCACCCTGAGCTTTGAGCAACGCGTTTTTTTAGTTCCAACCTCAATAAGCAAAGGTGCCTTGCACTCAGCTTGTGAACTAATATCATTCTGTCTGGCATTATTCAGTGGCATCACACACCCATGGGTGGCACAATCCACCGAGCTGGGCTCCATCCATCGCAAATAATAAGTGAATAAACTGGATGTGATCACCACTTCTCATGGACCAGAGAAGACTGCACTGCCACTGGGCTCGAAGGGCAGCACACCTCCATCTCTCAAGGCAGGGCGCCAATAGCAAGAAGACTCCATCTTGAAAGACACACCATTTTGTTGCCTGCAGCTCAGCCTTAGGAAAACCCAGTAAAGTACAGGGCTTCCCCATGCTACTTCTCCAGGGCTGATGAGATTTTGCTCTTAGCTCATCATATTGAAGGGGGAGAAAGAGCCAGGAAATAATTCTATTTTCCCGCTTTCTAGACCATTCAGTGTGGTAGAAAACCCCGGGTTGGCCGAGTTGCACTGGAATTGATAACGAAGCAGACTAAAAATGTCTGAAGTGCCCTAAGCTCTTAAGACACCATAAGATCCACATTAGAGTACTGCTGCCCAGCCAAAGGCGGTTTCTATCACAGGTTGAGGCCTTTGGGAGGTATCAACAGTTTCTTTAGACACCCAATGGCCTGTCAGAGGTTACACCCGTTGCACAAAACAAGGGTTGGGCCAGGCGGAAGAGTGTGTAATATATATATATATATATCAAATAATCCGCATGTAGTAAGACTACTCGAACTCCACCTTCGTCTCCTCCAACACGGACATGGACCAAAAGTAGGTGCAAAAAGTAATTTTTTATTTCTTAGTCGCCATAAGGTTTCGGCTCGTCCGAGCCTTGATCACATAACGATATATATATATATATATATATATAATTATTTTTTTGGAGGGGTAGTTTACAAAAATCTTTCAAAAAGTGGAAACTGAGGACATATTGTAGGCGCTTGTTTGAATTAGTTGTAGTCTTGAGTGTAAGCCTGTAAGGGTCCATCCTCCCCACTGGATGGTGATCGGTCTACTGTGTGTTTGCAACCAGGAGACCCTCCATTCCCATTCCCTTCCAAGGTACCGCCTGTAGGACAATCTAGACTTGAGCTCTTTCCTCCAGTTACAAGCTGGAAGTTTTACAACCCGAGGAAGAGTCGTGGTAGTTTGATGTTTAGCACAAGTGGAGTACCTGTATCCGGCTAGCAAGTGAGTGCCCCCATTTCAGAGGTTGTGTGCAGGGGTCTGCGCTCCTCTGTGTGAGTGTGACTGGTACACACCAATGTCTGAACCGGAGCTGCTTCCTCCCGGAGGGCTACAGTGCGTCAAATGTAGGATTACGAAATCAACATTTCCAATGAGGAAGTGATTAAACAAAGTTCAGGAGATTAACTGGTGATGTAGCAAAAACTGAGATTTCGAAGAACTCACGAGTGCCTCGTTTCCGGAACAAAGCACTGAAAGTTCAGAACCTTCTCGAAGCTGAGTTTGTGAAAAGGGGGGGCCCTCGGCCCCCCCGCACGCATGGCGGCGCGGCGACCGTCGCCCCCACTCTCTCCTTTGTCGCCATTCGGCGGTGGGGGCGTGCCCTGGGGGGCGCGGCCCACCGCCGATTGGCTGGCGGCCTCCCTGACCCGGATCCTGGGAAGTGGGTCCGGGTCAGGGGGGGCGGGCGATAGGAGGGGCCACCTGGCCCCTCGAGAATAAAGAGATAGGGAGCGCCCAGGAGACCCCCTTGTCCCTGGACGCTCCCTCGCCGTAACGGTGTGCCCCGCGCTCGGGGCTTCTTTGTTTTCAGCCTCTAGGAGGCTGTAATTAATTTTGGTTTTGTTTCCCCTTGCAGGTCTGCTGGATTCCTGCTCGGGACAGGGCGGGTCACGATGGCCGCGTGGGGAGGGGGGGCATTATTTATCGCAGTATTCTTGATTTCTGCAGGTCTTGGGAGCCGAAAAAGGAAAGGAGGAGAGATACCATCGGCGGCGCCCACCCTGGATGTCATGGCCCGAGTCAAAGAAGGGGTACAAAGTCCTGTTTCGCGAGGGCACCACGTACTGGTTCCGGAGGGTCGGGCGACTGTCTACAGCCAGCCGGGGCATCAACTTTTTGGAGCAGCAGTCAATTGTTGTGAAGGAAGCTGAGGTTCTCGTGCTCAGCACAGGAATGGTGAGTTTCACTGCTTTAAGGGACATTATGGCGGGGAGGACGCTGCGGCTCTGATGGAAGGGGAGGTGCCACGAAAGCGGGCGCGGCGTGTGACTGGCACGGTGGGCGTCCCACAACAACATGTTTAAATAAGGCAAGACTGTGAATGGCTGGCCGGTCATGGTGCAGCGGGAGTCTGGGCAGCGCTGACTCTATTGTGGGTAGGGGGCCGGCACGAAGGAATGATTGTCTTTTGTTGTTTGAAAGGGTCCGGCATTAGCTCAGTGAATAAGGCCCCGTGCAGTGGTCTCTGTTCTGGCGCAAGTTCGAATCCCGGCGGTAATATGTATATACCCGTAAAGACCCGGTGTGCCGGTAAAACCATGTTCCCCTGCTAACGATATTGGGAGTAGCGCGCATGGGGGTTTTTATGATCTTCATCTGTACCCTCAATGAAATATACTCCGAAATTTTTTCCAAAAACCGACCTCGTTTGGACATGTGAGGGGAACGTATTTGTCTATCAACTATGCGACACAGTGTATGGCCGATTTGGGATTCTCTAATGTATTCACTCACACTGGAGTGTAACAAATATTGCATACTGTACAATATAGATGATCCTTTCATTGCGACAAACCTTTTCAGTCCTCGAAAATTCTTCTCTTGATATACAGCCACAATTAAGTCAAGGTCAAGATACTTGACATCCTCATTACACCCAAGTGGAAAGAAAAAATCTTTGCCAGTTAAAATTTCTCCGATTTTTTAGAAACTCTGAAAGCATGGAGCCCTTGGGTGCACTGCTGTCACTGACCTGGTTCTGACCTCTTTTGTGTTTAATGTACTTGTGCGTAAAAGGAACTAAAATCAGTCCATGGACGAAAAACACCGAAATTAAATATGGCAAAGTGGACATTGGTGTTTTATGTTAGTAATCCAAGCATTTACTCAGGCAATACTTGAATTTTGTGTATTTGTATTTTGAATTTGAATTTTAGTGCTTGTAAGATGGTTTCTCCCTGATCGGCCTCTGAAAAGTTGGTGGGGCAGGGGAACAGTCAGTGATAATCTGTAAAGTTACAGTAGACTGTGTTTCAATTTGCTGTGCAATCAATGATGCTGCACTATACTATGGCCCTACTCATGAGCTTCAATATGTGTGTGTGCGTAATTTAGTGTTTCAGATAGAAGGATATCTAGCATGACTACGAGGGGGTTTTCTTTACATGGGTACGACAATATGCGCTAATGGTTACTCTAAGCGGTTGGTGGGGTGAATGCCATGTATAACCAGGCTAGGTGTAAAGTGGCAAATATCGCATTAGGGCTCTGTGTTGAGCCCTGGCACGGGGGCCCTGTTTCCGGACTGCAGGGACAGCAGGCACTTCGAGGTACCTGTGCTCTCACTGCTCACTAGTGGAGTACGAGCCATAGTTGCTGCTTATTTATCTTCTATAACTAACAACCATTAAAATTTTGTAGGTATGATGTTATGTGTTGTTGTATCATATATCTGGATGCAATAACAGAAACAGCGAAGCACAATTAGGGCAGCACGCTAGCTATGAGGTGTTTCAGATTGCTATGGGTGACGCTTTAAACACTGATTTCATGTGTGGGGCAGGTTGTGGCCATGTAAGAACTTCCGATGTATTACAATTTAAGCCTGTCAGAGAAGAACTTCCGATATATTACAATTTAAGCCTGTCAGAGATGCTACTTAAGTTCCGTAGTTAATGTGGTCAGTGGTGCCCAGAACATCTCTAGTGATTGCAGCTGATACGAAGGGAGCAGCGACCAATATGTTCTGCGCGCATAAGGAAGGGGGACTGCACGTGGAGATAGTTCAACGCGTGAGAGTCAGCTATGATCTAGGGGGGACGCTTTGGCATGAATGAATAGGGGGGTAATATGCCCCGCACGTCTGATGTAGGAATAGTGGGAAGTCCTTCAATTGAATTATATGGCACGAAAGATACAACATAGTCGTATTGTATTAATGAGATGAGGGGATGTTTCACAGCCGCATAATTTTATTAAGCGACTTCATGGGGGGGAAGGATGACTTTTAAACTCAGCGCAGTTTGCATTGCCTTTTGCGAGATTCATGAACTACCCGTCTCCTCCATAGGACATGTTGCACAAGTATGGAGGCAGTGCACTGTTATCAATGCGTATTAGGGTTACAGCTTTATAAGTGGCTGTACATGTATTTCAGGGATTTCGCCAATGCGTAGGTATGGGACAGCGCACAGTACTGTAGTGCAGACCGTGAGAATTGCCCATGGCACAAGAAAAATCTTACGTAGGCAATGGTGGCATTTGGGCACGTATCAAAGGCAATCAGAATGCGAGAGGTACAAGCTTTGGCAAAGCCAAAGTTCTGACTCCAAGGGAGTGACCATGGCATCCCACCTAAAGCCCAGTCCGTGGGAGCGAGGATGGTACTATGATGCGATACCACGGGTGGTAATACCACGTGCAAGGTGCGTCATCATGGCATTGTGGTCCATGGGTTGTTTGTTAGGGAAGGCCACACCTAAATAGGGGCTTGAAGGCAGTTAAGAAGATGGTATCACCACGCTGATAGGCCTCTCCTGTCCGTTGCTCATTTGGTGCTAGGCTTCCCGGATAGCAATTTGGGCAAGCACATCTTTTATTAGGGGTGTTATGGTTAGTCGCTAGCATGGGTTTGTGATATTAACCCCTAACATCCTAGAGGTGAGTGGGCCTCAGTGCTGTATGTTCGATTAGGTGAAGATAATTGAAATGTTACATGATAGTGTCTCATTCCTGCAATAGGCAGTAGTGTTAAACTTGGCTAGCCACAGCATTGTCAATGCCTGAAACAAACGCATGAACTGACAATGATGAGCAATATAGACTCACCTTTGCAAACGGGTCAGACAAACAGCCACGGCCTCAATTAATTTAAATTCACATGAGCATGGCACTGGGCCGTCCGTAGCCTCATCTGGCGAACTTTAGGCATGTCCATTCCTCCATTGCATGCCTGCCTGGGTCCCCATAACGGGATGGTGGTAAGTTTGGGGTTGGGGGACCACGACTGAGAGAGACCGTCCTCCCATGGTGATACTATTGAAACACGGGCAGATTGGGGGTGCCGTCTAGGCACATAGGACTTCGAGTGCCATTCCAAATTAGGCTCTATGCGCAACGCACAGATCCTGGAACATGACCCTCGGCCTAATAAGGAACTGGAACAAGTGTTTAAGCAAGGGGATGGATGCTCCCTGGGGCTAGGACAGAGCTGTACCTCACCGAGGTTTGTAATGGCAGGGAACACGGGCCAGGGGTGGTTTGAATAACGTCAGGCGAAGTTTGGACGGTAGGTAACTTCGTAGGGGCCCTGAGTGTTTTCTTTTTGGTTTTTTAGCAATGATAGGATTAGTTCCTTCACTGGGCTGGTAGTGTGTTTGGTATTGACAGTAGGTACCCATGGGGGGGGGGGGAGCTATGGCATTTACTGGAGCCTACAGGCTTATTCTTGGCCAGGGTTATACTAATAGGCACCACACGGTAGCATGGAGTCAAATGCGCTACGGGTGTCACAAGCTGATGCTGCTGACCACTTGCAACGGCGAGTAAGGTGGGGAGTGCACCCGGTGTTCATCTCAGCTAAAGCCTAGCATCGGAGGGCATTGAATGCAGACGGGTGGGGCAGCTTTCGTTAAGAAGCCAGAAACATTACCTGAATATACAATAATATTGCACGGCATTTCACAATGTGTATTGTTCTGAAGTAACAATGGAGGGGCTATTGCATTCAGGGTGGACTACAGGTCTAAGCTTTCATGAAGGTCATACTACCAGGCACCCTTAGGTAGCCCTAATGTAAATGTAAGCAAATGGCATAAGCCTAGAGTACGTGGAATGCAGGCATGTGTGGATCGACTTGGGGTATGAAGTCAGGAACATTACCTAAATATACAGTACGATTCCACGGCATTTCACACTACATGGTCCTGGAGTAACAATGGATGGGCTATTGCATTCACTATGGACCACAGATCTAAGCTTTCATGCACCCTTAGGTAGCCCTAACGTGAATGTCCGCAAGCTGTCGCTGTACTGTACTGCACACGAATGAGTACTCATCTGGCGCTAATGTTATCTAAAACTTAGCAAGTGATGGTAATGTAAGACGGGCACGTGTACACCAGTTATCGGCAGAAACACTAATGCTTTGTGTTTATCTTTTCCATTTATGTATGGCCGGGTCCATGGTGGATACCTGGAGTGCTCCACATCACAACAGCTGCAACAGGTGGCCAGACCACGGGATGCTTACGTCAGTCACGGCTGGGTCCATGGCGGATATCTGAGGGGTGCCCCACACCGCAACATCAGCAGCGGGTGGACGTCAAAAGGGAAGCATACGTCGAGAAAGAGGACACCCAAGGGCCCAAGTAGTGCTGGCAGGTGTAAGTGCTACCCATTCCCTAAGGTGGAAGTGGGATTGTCACCCAGGTTTTTCTTGGTCTTTTCCTGGTTCTGGGAGTTTCTCAACCCTGTGACGCAGGGGAGGAACTCATCACTAGAAGTGGAGGAGCTACAACGTCCCAGCACAAGCAACGGGCTGGATGCGGGACAGGGAAGATTTGGTTTGGGGGCCTGTGCCTTGGTCAGTTCAGGAACTTCTTTCAGGGACTCTTAGCTCAGCAGCCCGACCCCCCCGTCGGTGGTGATACTTCACCTAGGGGGGAATGACTTGGCCAAACTTGGGAGGCGAATACTCAGTGATGAGCTAATCTCCACTGCGGGTGGGTCTCCTGGACATCTCATTCTTCGGAAAAGGGGGGTTATGTCCCAACCAGTTTAGTGGATTACTTCCAAGGGCTGTTAGCGCGCCGGCACTTTCCCTCGTCAGTGGTGATACTTCACCCGGGGGAGAATGATTTGGCTAAACTGGGAAGACGCATTCTGATGGAGGAGATTATCTCAACTGCAGGGTAGAGTGCCAGGATCTGCCCGGGTTGCACGGTAGTATGGTCGCAACTCATACCTCTATTGCAGTGGCGGGCGGGGGATTCGGTCAGGGCGTTGAATCACTCGGTAAAGAGGATCAACACACAGTTGGACAAGCGGTTTTGAGCCCCCCCCCTGTTGCAGACGATGCCTCATGGGCATGTCGGGGGTGGACTGTATTACTTGGGGGATGGAGTGCACTTGAATGAAGCAGGTAACGTCTTGTGGTCTGACAATATCTGGGCCTGGTTGGAGGGATTTCCAGACGGAGGGAGGGAAGGTCCTGGGGTCTGATAATGTCAGGGCCTGGGGGGAAGGTTTTCCTAAAGTGAGAATTTTCTAGGGTAGGTCAAGGCAGGGGGAGGCCAGATCGTCGGTTAACAATGCTGGCCTGTGGCGGTAAGGTCATTATCGGTGAGCACATATTTGAGGTCTGAGGGGGCGGGCATCATCCTATGGAGGTTCCCGCCCAGGGGGAGGGGCCTGCGGGCCACTCCCAGAACTCCAGGGGCAAGGTAATAGGCAAAGGAGCGCGGGTAGGAGTAGTTCACGCTTTCCTTAGGCTGGTAGCCACCCCGCGCGCGTGGACTCATGACGCCACCGGCGCAGAGTAAGGGCCCTCCTTTAGTGGGTAAATGGAGTTCAGGGCGTAGACCGGGCAATTCCCGGGGTAACACTGCGCATGCGCACATCCAGAGGGGAGGCGCAGCTTGTAGGACCTGACACCGGTAGTGACCCTGCCATATGGCCAGAAATGTACAAAAATTCTAGATGAGGATGTTTAGTCTAAGTTAGGAAACAACCTGTATTAGAGTTTTGTTAAAGTCAGGCTCTCAAACTTGTTGCTAAGAATTATGTACCTAAATGTCCTGCTGAATTTTTGTATAAATTGTTGATTATGCAATTAAAACCTTTTTTAATTTCATACTTTAATAAATACGGCCGGGCGACTAGCGCCCGCCTTCCAAAAAGTAAAGACGTCTCGTGTCCACGTTCCTGGGTATTGGGTGCCGGATTGGGGGGGAGGCGGCAGCTAGTCGCTGACCATGTGAAAAGGGGGGGCCCTCGGCCCCCCCGCACGCATGGCGGCGCGGCGACCGTCGCCCCCACTCTCTCCTTTGTCGCCATTCGGCGGTGGGGGCGTGCCCTGGGGGGCGCGGCCCACCGCCGATTGGCTGGCGGCCTCCCTGACCCGGATCCTGGGAAGTGGGTCCGGGTCAGGGGGGGCGGGTGATAGGAGGGGCCACCTGGCCCCTCGAGAATAAAGAGATAGGGAGCGCCCAGGAGACCCCCTTGTCCCTGGACGCTCCCTCGCCGTAACGGTGTGCCCCGCGCTCGGGGCTTCTTTGTTTTCCCACCCACCATCCCTTGGAACAAAAGTTTTGTAGCAGTTTTTATGTCTGGTTGAATGGTAAGTTTTGAAGGTACGGTCCACGGGTCTCACAGGATAATAGAGATGGAACTGTTGGTATATTGTTGATGCTTTTGTCTAGGAATTTTATCCCTTTTTAGCAAAACATGTGTGAAGTGAATTGTATTTGAAGCCATGTGTCTTTAGGCCTTTTTTCCCTTTGTAGCTATACGTTGATACTGTTATTTAGCGAAACATGTGTGAAGCGAATTGTATTTTAATGCCATGTGTCGTTAGGCCTTTTTTCCCTTTTTAGCTATACGTTGATACTGTTATTTATTAGCCAGTGTAGCTGTCCTTTAGAATTTTTTCCCATAGGTCGTCGTATTTATTAGGTATGGGGCATGCGGTAAGGTCATTATCGGTGAGCACATATTTGAGGTCTGAGGGGGCGGGCATCATCCTATGGAGGTTCCCGCCCAGGGGGAGGGGCCTGCGGGCCACTCCCAGAACTCCAGGGGCAAGGTAATAGGCAAAGGAGCGCGGGTAGGAGTAGTTCACGCTTTCCTTAGGCTGGTAGCCACCCCGCGCGCGTGGACTCATGACGCCACCGGCGCAGAGTAAGGGCCCTCCTTTAGTGGGTAAATGGAGTTCAGGGCGTAGACCGGGCAATTCCCGGGGTAACACTGCGCATGCGCACATCCAGAGGGGAGGCGCAGCTTGTAGGACCTGACACCGGTAGTGACCCTGCCATATGGCCAGAAATGTACAAAAATTCTAGATGAGGATGTTTAGTCTAAGTTAGGAAACAACCTGTATTAGAGTTTTGTTAAAGTCAGGCTCTCAAACTTGTTGCTAAGAATTATGTACCTAAATGTCCTGCTGAATTTTTGTATAAATTGTTGATTATGCAATTAAAACCTTTTTTAATTTCATACTTTAATAAATACGGCCGGGCGACTAGCGCCCGCCTTCCAAAAAGTAAAGACGTCTCGTGTCCACGTTCCTGGGTATTGGGTGCCGGATTGGGGGGGAGGCGGCAGCTAGTCGCTGACCATGTGTTAATGGAGTAGTTTCAAAGAACGCGAGGTAGCAGCAACCAGGGCCAGTGGAGGACACAAAAATTGGCCAGGCACTACATTAAAACTGTCTCCCATTAGCGAAGCAGATAGCTAGAAAAAATATCAACATTTGCAAATCACAAAGCTTTAAACTTCTATAGGAAAGCTGTGCAGGTGTTTTGCGTGGTAAGGTAGAATGCATTGGTAAGGGCGTGTTGCAGGAAACGTTTGTGGTGGAGAAATCAACAATAAAACCGACCGTCAGGACTTAAAAGAGGCAAGAATAGCCAGAAAAAAAGCCCATACACTACCGTGTCACTCCAGTTCTTTGGCCACTGCCGTATTTCCCTGTAGGAGATTCCGTCCCTGGCAGCAGTGTGAGCTGAGTGTCCTCATCTGACCCGTGGTGTTACAATGTCTACTGTGTGTGGTTGGCCATGCACGTCTACACAGCATCAACCAGTTCAGCTTGAGTATAGAAGACTATGTCCACGAAGGCACGTGTTGACACAATACAGTATGTGGGTCGAGGCTGCTTGGTTACCTCATAAAAAGCCACGTCATTCCCGCCGAGCATGGTGCAATTACCAACCTTCCAGTGAAATGCATATATGACGCTGGTCGTCTGTGTGGAGTTAAAATGTCAAAATATATGAAACAAATGTTTATAATGAAAAATTAATGGAGAAAGTACAGCTTACTGGCATATGGAACTGAAATGTGTGAGGTACACACACATACTTACTGGTTTCGTCACTAACAGTGTGAAGGTTAGAAGGCACAGTCCGCCTTTTCTGAATGAAATCCGCAGGCCTGTCATTCGGCGTTGTGCCTAACCCCCGCATGACTGGAAACACGGCTTTGACAGGGCAGTTCTTAAACAGAGGTGCTCGCCTCGGCTTTCATTCCTGTCAAAGCGCTAGCTCCGATGAATAAACTCGAAGGCGAAGGAGAGAAGGTGGAGGCGAGAAGGCTTGACAGAATGGAAACTGTGGGCATGCAGTTTTCCTTGTTCTTTGCGCAATATGCATATTATAAACATCAACTGGTCAGTTGCAGTAATAATGCATAGTCCATGGTTCAATCTTCGAGTGTAGCTGCCAGGCGCATGTTCAGCGCACAGGCGCTATGCCCTGCACTCAGTTCTCACAGCGTACGGCCAAATGTGGCACACTTATGGTTTAGCAGGAGAGAGGTAAGTGGATTTCTTGACCACAGGACTACTCGTGCACCCATAGCCCACTATGAGGTGTCTGCAGGCTGTGGGCTAATGGTTCAGTGGGACAGCGTCTGGCACAGGGCCCGCTCGTGCCCAGAGCCAGCGACACACAGCTGAAGGCCAGCACAGCTGTTTAAGTGGACAGGGCCTGGCATAGGGACAACTTGTGCCCGCAGCCAGCGACACCTAGCCGAAGGCCAGCACAGCTGGTTTAGTAGACAGGGCCTGGCATAGGGACTACTCGTGCCCAGAGCCAGCAACACGTAGCTGATGGCCAGCACAGCTGGTTAAATGTACAGGGCCTGGCATAGGGACTACTTGTGTCCAGATCCAGCGACACACAGCTGAAGGCCAGCACAGCTGGTTAAATGTACAGGGCCTGGCATATGGACTACTCGTGCCCAGAGCCAACAACACCTAGCTGATGGCCAGCACAGCTGGTTCAATGTACAGGGCCTGGCATAGGGACTACTTGTGCCCAGATCCAGCGACACACAGCTGAAGGCCAGCACAGCTGGTTAAGTGGACAAGGCCTGGCATAGGGACAACTTGTGCCCAGAGCCAGCGACACCTAGCGGAAGGCCAGCACAGCTGGTTAAATGTACAGGGCCTGGCATAGGGACTACTCGTGCCCAGATCCAGTGACACACAGCTGATGGTCAGCACAGCTGGTTAAATTAACAGGGCCTGGCATAGGGACTACTTGTGCTCAGCGCCAGCGACACCTAGCTGAAGGCCAGCACAGCTGGTTAAGTAGACAAGGCCTGGGAAACGGCCATGGCCACAAACCAGACACTGCAGACAGAACCCATTGTACACAGCTGTAGGCTGTGCAGTGTGCACCACCAGCCGTGGGCAGGCAGGGTGGTACCCAGAGGCTGCTGTGGTCAGCCAAGGATCAAACAGCACAGGACTGAAGGGCTCAGGAGAGGCCCTCCACCCAAGGTAGCCTGTGCAGTACTGAAATAGGTGTGATGAACTTTTGGTGGCATAGAAGCCAATGCCCAAAGGCCGCTGTGCAAGATCCTGGCCACTTATAGTATATTGGCTCCCAGAAGGGTGCCCTGATGGTGCACAGAACAGATCATGCACAGCTGAGGCAGAATCCTGGGGACCTAAACCCAGAGCCCACCGCGCACTACCTTCGGTCAAGTGCAGTTGTTTTCTGAGAGGAGGGCTCTTGTAGGACCTGGCTACAGGCCGGCTTCTGCAACCACAGCAGCCAAAAGTCTTATGTAGTACACTATATCAACATGGAAACTAGATGGAGTTTGTCATAAAAATAAAATATCTCAAACAATGTTGTTAAAGAAAAGTTCTGATTACCGTTGCTCATAATAGGTGAAAATGTACTTTAAAAATCAACACAGAAATAGACAGAAAAGACCACCGTTAAAGTATCTTTAAGGTTATGGTTTTCATTTGAAAAAAACACTGAAATATACCAATTATGGTCAACCGAAATTCTTCCAAATGCACTACTCCTGACCTCTCACACAATGTCACGGATGACATCACAAATTAAATCAACGCTGACATCACATATGACCTTACAGTGACATAATTCACAATGTCCTATGAATAACATTCACCATAACTTCAATTTTCTGTTGAGAACATAATAATACATACATGTGTATGCAGTAAATATGCAGATCCCAGTGTGCATTCAGCTGCTTGTTACAATTGTTGAGTGTCGGGAGGTTCAATGACTCAGGAGAGGCAAGCCCTGAGTGGGTTTATGATGTCCCTTTCCTCTCTCAACACAGGCAGCCGCCACTGCCTGTGGCCCCCCCACCGGCTCTAATCATGCACTGCTGTCTGCCTATATGCAGATATGTTTCTCTGTATAAATCATTATAATCTAAAATATGTGAGGCAGTAAACAGCGTTGGTTACTGTCTTGTGGGAATAAAATGTATTTTGCCCTGTGCACTAGTCATAAATGTGTAAATGTGCGTTTATTAGTACAGTTACTCCAAATCCCATGTGTTATTGAATCTCATGCATTTTCACTGTCATGATATAAACACCTACATATATATGGCTTTGTACTCTGCGTGACTCTGGCATGAGGACGCAGGTATCATAGATGCACGCAATGTGGTGTGCGCATGCTCAGCTGTGCTCTTATAGACATTAATTAACACAGTGTGCCTGGCATCAGAGGGAGGAATGCCGCTAGGGTTACATAGTCACAAAACGGTGCAACTGCATACATTGCCATGTCTCTTGCGCCTGTTCCATGTTATTCCCAGGGTTGGTCAGAGTAACCTTTGACCTGGGTGACGTACATTCTTGCGCACTGTCCTCTCATCACGATGCAGTTTCTTTAGCAAAAGCTCAGACTTGAATTTCTGATTCGCAGCTCTTTATTAGTTCTGACTTTCCCAATGAACATATTCAGAGGGAACAACAGTGCTGAACAAGAAAAGCAGCAAAAAAGGGAATGTTCCCTCTCACAATATGAAATGAATACTTCTAACAACACCACATTGCACAATCCCCTCATTGTTCGAGGCTTTTCTAGCCGGAGGGAGGGGTGGGTGGAAGCAGTGGCGGGCGCAGGTGTGGGCCTGATCCTTGCGTGCCTCCGAAAGGTGCTGCGAGGACAAGGGGTCGGTAAAGGCCTCGTCACGGTGAACGTGAAGCACAGAGGGGTAAGAAACTTGCTTGGGGCATAACTTCTCTTCGCCTTTACCACATTTCACAATTCTTAGCCACACACCCCCTCAGCCTTGGTCGTTCCTTAGCAACCAAAAGTATTCTGGGCATTGTAGTCTAGTTTCGTTAGAACTGAACCAATCGGGTTAACACACGAAATCAATGATTAGTAAAAGGAAAGCCATATAATAACTTTATTATGGTCACCTCAGTGAAGAGGACACATAAAACGGAATGTATGACGTTACAACGAATTCCGTTGCAACGCATGCCTTTACCACGCATGCGTTACAACGGAATTCGTTTTCCACGCTTAACCTTTACCTCGAATATTCCTTTACCACGCATACATTTACACCGTTTTTTGTTGTAAATGTATGCATGGTGAGGGCATACTCTTGATAAAGATTAAAACTCTCCCCTTACATTCTCCCAGCCTCATTCCTTATATTTACACTTAACCCTTAATATATATATATATATATGTATTTTACTAAAATACCCCTTACCTTTTAACTCGCCTTCCCTCCATCTTCTCAGGTTACGTCGGACGTATGTCGTTAAGAGGAAGCGGAAGTTACTTTCCGTTTCATCCCTAACGACGTTGATAGCTTCGGCTATAGCTTCGGCTCCTCAGGTTAGTTTTGTATTTTGGGGGGGGAGACCCCCCCAACCCCCCTTTTTATCCCAGCGCTTTATTTTTTTTTTTATGGGGGAGACCCCCCAAACCCCCCTTCGTTTTTCTTTTCATTTACCACACATGCCTTTACTACGTATTTCGTAGTAAAGGTATGCGTGGTAAAGCCTTTAGTTGTAACCACACATGCGTTGTAGTGCATGCGTGGTAAATGATTTCGTGGAAACGGCTTCGTTGTAGAGGCCGTTTCCCCATAAAACGCAAGTTTTGCATACGCACGAAGTAGTGTAGTACTGGAAAAACAGGTGAAGCAACGCTTGGAAATAAAAAAAAGTGAGAGAAAATAAATGACGAAAAGGATATTCAGTCAAAATACTTCTTTTTTGGGCTGATATAGGCACCATGTGGATTTAAGATGATGCCGATATGAACGGGTAGACATTTTAGCGTAAAGAGAGCTGCAATTAAGATTGTGCAGTGGGTTTGTCAATATTTGCCTGTGGCTCACCGAAATGGGGACTATTCTAGAAGCTTCACCATGTGGACTCAGACAGACATTGCTTCCTCTTCTTCAGTCAGATCCTCTCCGCCTGCTCAGAAGTGGACCACGGAATTGAAAGAAGAAAGAGTGAGGAGATTAATGCTGGAAACTCCTATGACCTTCATAAAGAAGCCGCAAAAGATGATATTTCTGAGGCTGCTACCTCACCAGATGGGGTATCGTTTTGTGGTTGGTCTGGATCTGAAAGTGAAACTGTAGTAACACCAGATTATCAGAAAGGTACATACATTGGTAGATACTTCCTCCAGTTCTTGCTCATATGCCTCAAAACATCGGTATTCCCACAGCTGAAACTGCCGGTCTTGGTTGGACACTTTCTTGAGATGGTTTTGGATGCTGGCACAAAGAGGTACGACTGTTCTTCCACATGTGATGGGTGTGATTTTAGGAGAGTGGGAACATCCTGATAAAATCCGGTGTGCCAATGTTTATGGCAAATCTATTTTCACTGGAGCAAATAGAGGAGAATACTCCAGATGCAGTAGTGGTCAACTCCTTTGTTGGAAGTCTGGTGGGAAGAACACTGGGGCCTAACAGTACAAGCATTAAATACCAGCATATAAAGTAAATTTGTGTTTTAAAAAGGCATATTCCTGCTCACATCTGTGGCCCAGAGCTGGAGAGTGTGGCGCCTAAACAGCTTAATCTTTCAATCAATCAATCAATCAATCAATCAATCAATCAATCATATCATTTATAAAGCGCGCTATTTACCCGTGAGGGTCTCAAGGCGATGGGTAGGTGGGGGGATGCTGCTACTGCTGGAAAAGCCAGGTCTTGAGGAGTTTTCTGAAGGTCAGCAGGTCTTGGGTCTGCCGCAGGTGGGTGGGGAGGGTGTTCCAGGTCTTGGCAGCGGGATGGGAGAACGATCTGCCGCCGGAGGTCGCTGTTTGGATGCGGGAGACTGTGGCGAGGGTGAGGTCGGCGGAGCGGAGCTGGCGTGTGGGAGTGTAGAAGCTGAGTCGTCTGTTAAGGTATGTTGGTCCAGTGTTGTGGAGTGCCTAGTGAGCGTGGGTGAGGAGCTTGAAGGTTATCCTTTTGTTGATGGGGAGCCAGTGCAGGTCTCTCAGTTGGGGTGTGATGTGGCTGAGGCGAGGGATGTCGAGGATCAGGCGTGCCGAAGCATTCTGGATGGTTTGCAGCCATCTCAGGAGTTTGGCCTAGGCTCCTGCGTAGAGCACATTTCTGTAGTCCAGCCTGCTGCACACGAGGGCCTGGGTGACCTTTCTCGTTTCGGTGGGGATCCACTTGTAGATCCTGCGGAGCATGCGGAGGGTGTTGAAACAGGAGGAAGAGACAGCGTTGACCTGTTTGGTCATGGAGAGGGTGGAGTCAAGGATGACCCCTAGGTTGCGTGCGTGGTCGGTGGGTGTTGGAGCTGTTCCCAGTGCGGTCAGCCACCAGGAATCGTTCCAGGCAGAAGGGGTAGATCCGAGGATGAGATCCTCCGTCTTGTCTGAGTTCAGCTTCAGTCGGCTGTTCCTCATCCATTCGGCGACAGCCTTCATTCCTTTGTCTGGGTTGGTTTTGGCGGTGTGGGGGTCTTTGGTGAGGGAGAGGATCAGCTGGGTATCATCAGCGTAGGAGATGATGTTGAGGTCGTGCAGTCGGGCGCCCTGGTCTAGAGGTGCCATGTAGATGTTAAACAGCGTAGGGCTGAGGGATGAGCCCAGGGGTACGCCGCAGATTATCTCGGTGGCTTTGGAGCGGAAGGCGGACGTTCTGTGTTCTGCCGGGGAGGAAGGAGGAGGTCAACTCCAGGGCCTTCTCTTGCATACCAGCGTCGTGGAGGTGTGTTCGTAGTGTGCGGTGGCAGACTGTGTCAAAGGCGGCTGACAGGTCCAGGAGGATGAGGGCCACTGTTTCTCCGTTGTCTAGTAGGGTCCTGATGTCATCGTTGGAGGCAATGAGGGCAGTTTCAGTGCTGAGGTTCCTGCGGAACCTGGATTGGGAGGGGTACAGGATGCTGTTCTCCTCGAGGTAGCGGGGCAGTTGTTTGTTGACTGTCTTCTCGATGTCCTTCGCCGGGAACAGGAGCAGGGAGACGGCCTGAAGTTCTTGAGGTCCTTGGGGTCCGCCTTGGGTTTCTTGAGTAAGGCGTTGATCTCGGTGGCTTCCAGCTCTCTGGGAAAGTTGCTGTCTCGAAGGAGATGTTGATGATTTTCCAGAGATTAGGTGCAATGGCTGTACTGGCTGTGTTGAAGATGTGGTGTGGGCATGGGTCTGACAGAGATCGGGAGTGGATGGTGTTCATGATCTTGATGGTGTTGTGGTCGTTGATGTTGGTCCAGGAGAGTAGGCGGTTGGTGCGGGTGGTGGACGTGAGGGCGGAAGTCTCAGTGGTTGTCGGGGCGGTCGTGGTGTTGAAGCTGTCATGGATGTCTGCGATCTTGCAGTTGAAGAAGGTGGCCAGCGAGTCGCATAGGTCTTGCGAGGGTGGGATGTCGTTGGCGTTGGAGCTGGGGTTGGAGAGTTCCTCCACGATGTTGAAGAGCTCTTTGCTGTTGTGTGTGTTGTTGTCTAGGCGGTCTTTGAAGGAGGCCCTTTTGGCGGATCTGATGAGGTGATGGTGTCTGCGGGTGGCGATCTTGTGGGCTGCGTAGCTGTCCGGTGTTCGTTCGTGGAGTCAGTTCTTCTCCAGTTTTCATCCGGTTTGCTAGGAGGCCTGGAGGTCCTCAGTGAACCATCTGGCTTTCTTGCTGGTGTGACTGTTGGAGGGTTTCTTGAGCGGGGCGAGGGTGTTGGCGAAGTCGTTGATCCAATGTCTGAGGTTGCGGGTGGCAATCTTGGGATTGGTGGGGTCGGCGGGTGGGCTCTGGTCAAGGGTGGTGGTTAGCTGATCTTCAGTGACTTTGCTCCAGCAGCAGCGAGGCATCTGTTGGGTGAGGTGGTGTGTGGTGGGATTTTTGAAGGTGAAGTGGATGCAGCGGTGATCGGTCCAGTGGAGTTCGGTGGTGTGGTTGAAGGAGACGTGGGGGCTTGCGGAGAAGATGGGTTCAAGCGTGTGGCAAGCGGAGTGGGTGGGTGTTGTGACGAGTTGTCTGAGTCCGAGGTTGGCTAGGTTGTCGACCAGGGTGGTGGAGTTGGTGTCGTCCGTGGAGGTGATGGCGTGTGTGCTGACGAAGTCGGCGATGGAGTAGCTGAACTGTGGACAGGGTACGGGGGGCCTGTAGATGAGGGTTCCTCTGAGGGTGGTGCTGGGGTGGGTGTGGATCTGGAAGTGCAGGTGTTCGGAGGTGCTGAGGGTGTCATCGGTGTTGGTCGAGACTCAGAGTGTTCCTGTGGATTCCTCCTCCTACTCTGTTGTTGTGGTCCCTGAGGGTGATCTTGTAGCCATCCGGGATGGCTATGGTGATGTCGGGTGCCGAGGCGGGGTTCAGCCAGGTCTCTGTCAGAAAGGTGACGTCTGGGGAAGTTGAGTCAAATAGGTCCCAGAGTTCGACGGCGTGTTTGCGGGCAGAACGGGTGTTGAGGAGGATGCATCTGAGGTAGTTGGGTTCATTCCGGGTCAGCGGCTTTCGCGGGGTGGATGCTGGTGAGGCTGCAGTTCCGGCAGGTGAAAGGTCCATAGGTGCGCTTCGGGGCGGCCAGGAAGCAGGTGTGTGATCGTACGGTGTTGAGTGCGTGGCGGGTGCTGGAGTCGTAGCGGAGACGGGTGTCGTGGCGTTTGCGAGGGCCAGGGGTTCTGGCGCTGGGTGTGGTCCAGGCGCGGACAGGCACAGACGGGCTTGCTTTAGTCACGCCTTCGGTGCGGCCGCCATATGAGGGTAGGTGGGAGGGAGGAGCAGCTGGGGAGCGGGGCGTCCAATGGGTGTTCAGGGGGTGGGGCCGAGGGGCTGCAGCGGCAGGAACTGGATACAGAAGGCAAAAAAGGGGAACATGGGGAGAAGGCTAAATAACAAGAAATAAAGGAGGCAAATGAAAAAACAGTATTTCACAGAGCAGAAAACACAGTTTGCAGGGCAACAATGACGGATGCAGGCAAGCGGAGGGCAGAGGACGAGCGGCGAACTTACGGAGCGGCGGCAGCGGGGTAACAAAGGCACGGACGCACAGGTGGTGCTGTGCGGCGCAGGGAGCGGCCTGACCTGCAAGCTTAAAGGTACCGAAGAGAGTTGTGAAGTTTCAGCGCTCTTCAGAAAGGATGGAGAGACAGACTGAGTTCTTTACAGGGGTATCCTTGGATATAGTTAGGGCTTCAGTCTTAACTGGATGCGAAATTGTTTCAGTCAGTAGAAATCTAGTGCTGAAAGACTGAAATACAAAGGCTCACCAGAAAGCATTAGCTCTTATGCCATTTCAAGGCATTACATTCTTTAGCGCTGAACTGGAAGAAAGACAATCTATTGTTCCAAGAAAAGAAATACATGCCTACCTTCAGACATCAACAACATCAGTCAGGATGGTCAAGATCATTTGAAAAATCCTCTTTTAGGCACCCATCAACAACCTTCTCAATATTGTAAGCAAGACAAGAATGGTTATGAAAAGTAAAAGAGAAACAAAGTCCTGTTTCTCTAAGCAAACAGATGCACTCTGGGCTTGTCCGATCATTTCCAGTGCGGTGATAGATTCAACATTTAATGGACAGGTGGGAAAAATCTACCTCAGACGCACATGTTCACCAGGTAATCCAAAAGGGATGGTTATATGATAAATGTAATAGCCATTGCTCCAGAATCAGGGGTCAAGTCAGCACCGTGGTACAGATCTCCATAAAAAGAGGTCTGCCTCAAGAAAGCCACCAACGACCTTCAAATGAAGACTGCGTGATCCCTAGTCCAGTGAAGGAAATAGTTGTTTACTCCATTATGTTTCTAGTTCTAAAAGTATTAGAGGGCCTCAAAAAGGTAACAGAGATGAAATATCTTCTTTGGGTGAAGTCAATACCATTCAAAATGGAAACCTTCAGAAAAACATTCTAGAGGACAGTTTTTTGATAACTGTAGACCTAATATGTGTAGGAAGGTGGATACCGGACTATGGTTACCCCAGATTTTTTGCCTTGTGTTTTGCTGGTTTTCGACTTAGTTGGCCTGGGATCCTGCTAATCAGGGCCCCAGGCTATCTGCTCTCTCTATAATATGGACTCCATGTACCTTAGGTACATACCTAATTGGATATTGGGTCACTCTTATGAGTCCCTGTACAGTATACTATAGGTACCCAGGGCATAGGTGCACCCAAGTCCTACAAGGGGCTGCAGCATATCTTTTTCCACCCCTGGCTGGCCATCCAAACTGACACAACTGGCTGAACTCAGCTGGGGCAAGGTCGTGTAATCACCCCTTGCTTAGATATAGTATTCCTATGTCTAACCTTATATCTGGACACATATACACCTATAAGTCACTCCTATGGCAGGCCTTAACAATCCTGAAGGCAGAGTGCTTGGTTTTATGTGAGATGGTGCTCTAGCATGAGCTGAGCCTGTCTGCAGCTTTCGGAACCATGTCCTTATAGCTGTTCTAGGATATTTCCATACCATATACTCTTAAGTGCATTATGTATCTTGCAGTCAGATGCTAACTTTGGTTTGGCTTTATCAAAACATATTGTGTAAGGTGTCATACGCTTTGGAATAGTACCCCCTCGCCAGTCCTGGCGACGGGGGTAGCATTCCACCCTTCTAGAGGGAGAAGACATGTTACTTCCATTAATCCCGGTTAAAGTTAACCAAATCGTCAGCATAACAAAATGGATGTTGCTGCCACAGACACAAGTCTGACCTCCTGCTGCTGGGAGTCCTTCAGCGAGGGAGGCTTGGACAATAGGTTTCCTGTCACAGGGAGGTGCTAGAACCACCCCAGACAGGCTATAGTGTATTGGGGCAGGGAGGGCTGAATGAAATGAGACACTGCCAGGGGCACACAAGGTGTCCCATACATAGTCCAGTTCAAACGGGTGCTGGGGCACTCCAGCCGCAGCTCTGGCGCGAAACTGGACAAAAGGAAAGGGGTGTAACCACTCCCTACCTGGGTCCCACCCATAGGAGGGACCTAGCAGGTAATCCAGCCCCTAGATTTGGTATATAGGTAGGAGCTGTGTCCTTAGACTTTAGATATATCCTGACTGAAACTCTGATACAAAACTCTGGACCTTCGACATCCTACTCGACGTAGAAGACTGAAGAATCTCCCTTGTGGTCAAGGAGTGACCACCCTGTGCAAGCAGGCACCATCAAGCGCTCAACGGTTTGCTTAGTTGTTGCTCCCGCCGGAGCTTGAACACAGAGCCTGACAAGACCCGGACTTCCTGACATCCAACAGTCCGATCCACAGCCACAGCAAAGCTGAGACCCGTGGAGGTGACGAGAGACGTAGGACCGGCCATCTTGGAAAGCCAGCGAATTGCTTTCCGTGCAACTTATGAGGCACCCTCGAAGTTGTGCATTGGGGATTGAGAAGCCCCAGCCCAGAGCACCAACTGCACCGACGATCACCTCTCCACACTCACCAAGTGCTGCGTGGCGCCCTTTTGCATTTTTCTGCTTGATGCGTCTGTCCGGTCTCTTGCCTGTTGGCTAGTGGCCTCTGTGACGACGAAACCCGAAATCTACACTGCTGGTTTTGGTTGCTCCAGACTGGCCCTTGCTTCCCTGCGAAGGAGAAGCCCCTCAGTCCCTGCAGGTCTAAGTAAGAAGCCATCTTCGATTCCTGCGTGGGTTGCATTTGCCAAGGCCTGTTGACTCCGAATCGAGATCCGACACCGCCAACAGCGAGAGCCTTCATGGGACAGCCCGTATCCAGCTCCTGGTCGTCGTCGACACCTCCTGGTCCACGTGGCTGCAGAGATAAGCTTCACGACATCACCTGATTGCTTCCCGACATCGCCTGGTTCCTTCCTGGTTCCTTCCTGGTCACTGGCTAGTGACCCAGACTCTGTCCCCTCTGCTTTCAGGTACTCTTCATCCTCGATCCACCCTTGGATCCAACCGGACTCTTCTCTCCTGGTCGCCTGCAGCATCTTTTCCCCAAGGCTCCCTAGAACTCCACGAAGAAACCTGACACACCTTGACACCTATGAACCCGCTTCCTGTGAGTGAGGTAACGCGAGTACTGCAGTGCTCCTGTAAAGATTAACTCTCCTAGTGTCCTAGTTTCAAGTGGTTAGCTTCTAGTCCAGTCGGAAGACTCCTAACTCTTTAACTTTGTAACTTTACGCACCCATTGACTTCTATGTGTGCACGCGTGCGCAATTAGACACTGCACACGCATCCTGTGGGCCTCCTGCTCCCTAACAACTGTTAGTCCAGTATAGCCCCAGTGATTCCCAAGGCCCTAGGCCTTACCATTGTTCGTGACGTGGTTCTTATACCACT
Source organism: Lissotriton helveticus (assembly GCF_964261635.1). Lineage (NCBI taxonomy): Eukaryota > Metazoa > Chordata > Amphibia > Caudata > Salamandridae > Lissotriton > Lissotriton helveticus. Next base: position 1,909,895,317 of record NC_136061.1, on the reverse strand, counting down.
ATTTTAGTATATGGTTTAGCGGGCCACTAGGGCCTATCCATATTTGTGCAAATTTTGTATGTTATATTAAGTAACTTGTTATGCGCTTGTGCTTCTGTTCTCATAAAGAGTACAGAGGATTGTTTTAGAAATAAATACATATATATTTTGAATATATAACCTGTGTGGTGTCCTTTCATTTGGTATTAAAGGGATTGCATATGGTAAAACAGCTGGCTTCACATGCCCTCTTGAGTTTAGCCTAAGACTTCTTTTGTCCATGCTACCACTAGGATAGCTGGTCTATAAGGTTGACTTTACAACCATCACCATAAGGGTTGTTTGGACTGGCACAAGGTGCTCACAGAATAGTGAACATCATATACCAGGCCAACTTCTCACATTGATGTGCAGCGGTTGGGATTTGAGCTTGCTGTTGTTTTACCAATTGTAATCTTTGAGATATCATTTGAAAGATCACATTAGGTACCATAGGTACATATAACAAGACTTAGAATACATAAGTTCTACTGAACTTAGTTGTATAGACCAAAGGGCTTAGCACACCCTGACTACAACTCCTAGAGAGGTTCTAGTAGGAAAACACATAGTGTAGGTAGGTGCACACACCACACCTCACTAGAATCATGTCTACCACAGGTGAGCCAAGTATGACTCTCCCTGTGGGAGGTGACCCTCCCAGGGCACCCTCTAGATATGAAATGCTCAATTTCCAAGAGAATGAGACACTTGTGTACCTCAAGGAGATTGAAACAAGGTTCCAACCCTACCATTTCCCACCTAATAAAAGTCAGAGAGGGCTGATGCTGAGAAGGCCTCTAGACAAGGTCCCTCAGTTCACGCAGAAGAGGTCTTGCCATCTACAGATGATGCATCAGACCCCACTATCATAGGTGAGAATGAGGATGAACCAGAGGAAGAATCTGAAGAAGAGGTTTTCCAAGGTAGCCAGGTCCAAGTTGGGAGACTTAGCCAGGTTAACCTAAGCCTACATGGGGCTGAACATGGGCAGGCCCCATACAGACCTATTAGTAGACTTAACCATGGGTATGAGAGGAGGAGGTCTCACTCAGGTGACTCCCACCACTCTCAGGCCTCTAGGGGATCCAATACCCTTTCTCAGAGAGGGATGACCTCTCCTGAAAGGAGAGAGCATCAGGCTAGGATGAGGGAAGCTAATCTGAGGATTGAGAGGCAAGAACTAGAAGTTGCCCTTGCCAAAGAGAAGCTCGCCCTAGCTAGAGAGCAGAAATTGAGTGGGTCAAAACCCACTGGTGTCAGCAATATCCCTAAGGATAAAGACAGGTCCCATGAGAATACTAGGCACCTGAGTAAGATAGTGCCCCCCTACAAAGTTGGGGATGACATCCACAAATGGATAACTGCTTTGGAAAGGGCCTGCAAAGTCCAGCAGGTCCCCCAGAGTCAGTGGGCAGCTATCTTGTGGCTCTCCTTTGAATAAAAAGGCAGAGATAAGCTCCTCACAGTTAGTGATGGGGATGCTAATAATTACACTGTCCTGAAGAGTGCTCTGATTGATGGGTTTGGCTTAACCACTGAACAGTACAGGTTGATGTTCAGGGATACCCAGAAGACACAGACTCGGGACTGGACTGATTTTGTAGATTGTGCTACTAAGGCTCTGGAGGGCTGGTTATTGGGCAGCAAAGTACAGGACTTTACAGGATTGTATAATTTGATTATGAGGGATCAGATCCTTAGTAATTGTCAAAACCAGCTTCTACACCAGCACCTGGTGGAATCAGATCTGACCTCTCCACAAGAATTGGGTAAGAGGGCAGACAAATGGGTCAGAACCAGGATTAGGCCTAAAAATCAGGGTTGTGACCAAAAGAAAGATTCTACCAAGCCTCAAGAGAAATGTGGGGATAAATCAAAAGACAAGTCCTCCACAGGGCCCCAAAACTCCACAAGTGGGGGTGGATCCCAAAACACTTCCTCTAACCAAAAGAATCCTTATTGCCATGTCTGTAAACAATTCAGAAAAGGGGGTGGTGATGGACAGAGCATCTAAATTAAGCAGAACACTCATACCCAGTCAAAAGATCAGGGCTTGATCCATCACCGTTTTTTAGCTCACTGCACCATCCCAGTTCAGAACCTGGCTACATGCAAATTAGTCTGTCCCTGGCCCAGTGCATCATGGGAACAGGGCAGACCAAACTACCAAGCCAATTCTTTACTGGAGAGGAAACAAGCTTCCGGGGACCGGTTTCTGGCATTGCAGCCGTCTTCGGCCCGGCTTGCTTGAATCCTGATGGTGCAGTGAGCAAGGGAAAAATGGTAAGACATCATTTCCCACAGTCAAATCGTTTTGGCCACTATAGGAGTGGCAGGGTATGCTCAGACATGAGTCCCTTGCTCACTGCACCATCAGGATTCAAGCAAGCCGGGCCGAAGACGGCTGCAATGCCAGAAACCGGTCCCAGGAAGCTTGTTTCCTTTCCAGTAAAGAATTGGCTTGGTAGTTTGGTCTGCCCTGTTCCCATGATGCACCGGGCCAGGGTCAGACTAATTTGCATATAGCCAGGTTCTGAGCTGGGATGGTGCAGTGAGCTAAAAAACGGTGATGGATCAAGCCCTGATGTTTTGACTGGGTATGAGTGTTCTGTTTAACTCAGATGCTCTGTCCATCACCACCCCCTTTTCTGAATCGTTTTGGCCACTATAGGAGTGGCAGGGTATGCTCAGACATGAGTCCCTTGCTCACTGCACCATCAGGATTCAAGCAAGCCGGGCCGAAGACGGCTGCAATGCCAGAAACCGGTCCCCGGAAGCTTGTTTCCTTTACAGTAAAGAATTGGCTTGGTAGTTTGGTCTGCCCTGTTACCATGATGCACTGGGCCAGGGTCAGACTAATTTGCAAAAAAGCTAGGTTCTGAGCTGGGATGGTGCAGTGAGCTAAAAAACGGTGATGGATCAAGCCCTGATCTTTTGACTGGGTATGAGTGTTCTGTTTAACTCAGATGCTCTGTCCATCACCACCCCCTTTTCTGAATCGTTATGTCTGTAAACAGCCTGGCCACTGGAAAACTGACAGCAGTTCCCCAAGGGCCAGCAATAAGGAAAACATTCCCCCAAGTAATACTATCAGACCTCCTGTTACTGTTAGTAGTAATCCCCCAGGTGGTGGGAGTGCCCCCAAAAATTTGCCTGGGTTTACTTTGGGACCTCAGGTGGACTCTGGCCTAACCAGGACCCCTAACATAGCTACTATTGTCTGTGAAGATGGCATGGGGTTTGACAACTTCACTGCTTGTTCCAACACTTTGGGCAAGTACAGACAGGAGCCCCACATCAATGGCCAGAAAGTTGAAGCCTACATAGACACAGGGGCTAGCATCACTATGGTGACTGACAGTCTAGTCCCCTCAGGACAACTTTTACCTGGGTTCACCTATCAGGTGACCAACATTGATGGAGTGCAGAAAGATCATTCCATGGCAGTAGTAAATCTCAGCTGGGGAGGTGTCACTGGCCCAAAGAGAGTGGCAGTGTCTACAAACTTGCCTGTAGATTGTCTACTGGTAAATGATCTAGAGATCTCAGCCTGGGCTGGGGTAGAACAAGAAACCCATTCCAAAATGGTAGGCCTTCCAGAAAAGGTTAGTGGGGCTGTGATGGCTACAGCCCCAGCTCAAGCAGAATTCCTTCCTAAAGAGGTTGGAAAGGCTGTGATGGTCACAGCCCAAGCTCAGGCAGACTTCCCTGAAAAGGTTGGCAGGGCTGTGATGGTCACAGCCCACACCCAAACAGAGTTCCTTCCTGAAGAGGTTGGTAGGGTTGTGATGGTCACAGCCAAAACTCAAACAGATTTTAGTGTTGTGAAGCCTGAAACTATGGATCACTCCACTCAGACAGAGTATTGGGGAGGAAGAAAAGTCTCCCTCCCACCAGACATTAGGTGAGAGTCAGCCTCATCAGGCAACTGACCCTACCCCTTGTGTAGAAACTGCCCCAGAGGTAGCCAGGCCTGGCCTGACAGAGCCTCCGATGTCAGTGGACCCTTCCAAGGTGGGACCCAGTCTGGAGCAGGTAACCTGCCCCTGTCTACCCGGCCTCAGTCAGCCCAGGGCTGTAGAGGTCAGGGAGGCCAGTGGACCCCAAGGGGCCCCCTGCCCACAAGAACACTCCCATCAGCAGATTAGGGGCGCCAAAGCTAGCAGCCCTAGCAAGGTGAAAATTTCAGAAACTCCTGAGGGATCTCCCTTACACATAGTTAGGAACCTCCCCCAGATGGACACTGTTGGGCACAGCCAAACATGGGACCCAAAAGCCCCAAACCTCAGCTGTCCCTCCAGTAAGCCAACAAAAGGGACCCAGCCTCCAGCTGTAGGCAGCCAGAGATTGACCCTGAGAGCACAGTGCAACTCAGTCATGGGAAGAAAGGCACACATGGTGGATAGTGATTGGAGGAAGCTGAGCCCTACAATAGTGGAGCCTCACTTCAGTACTCCATCTTAACACCAGCCTTTTACTTTGCCAAAACACACCACAGGTAGAGATTCCCTATGGTGGAGACCCTCTGATACCCCTAGGGTGAGGGATTGCTTAGTGGACCATGAGACAGGGGGTAACCATGCTAGTGCAGGTACTTCCTTATATGGCTACTTAGGCAATATAGGCTTACCTGGTCAAGGATAGCCTTATCTCCTTTCCTTTGGGGGGGGGTTGTGTAGGAAGGTGGATACCTGACTATGGTTACCCCAGATTTTGTGCCTTGTGTTTAGCTGGTTTTCAACTTTGTTGGCCTGGGATCCTGCTAATCAGGGCCCCAGGATATCTGCCCTCTCTATAAAATGGACTCCATGTACCTTAGGTACATACCTAATTGGATAGTGAGTCACTCTTATGAGTCCCTGTACAGTGTACTATAGGTACCCAGGGCATAGGTGCACCCAAGGCCTACCAGGGGCTGCAGCATATCTTTTGCCACCCCTGGCTGGCCATCCAAACTGACACAACTGGCTGATCACTCAGCTGGGGCAAGGTCGTGTAATCACCCCTTGCTTAGAAATAGTATTCCTATGTCTAACCTTATATCTGGACACATATACACCTATAAGTCACTCCTATGGAAGGCCTTAACAATCCTGAAGACAGAGTGCTTGGTTTTATGTGAGATGGTGCTCTAGCATGAGCTGAGCGTGTCTGCAGCTTTCGGAACCATGTCCTTACAGCTGTTCTAGGATATTGCCATACCATATACTCTTAAGTGCATTATGTACCTCGCGGTCAGATGCTAACTTTGGTTTGGCTTTATCAAAACATGTTGTGTAAGGTGTCATACGCTTTGGAATACTACCCCGTCGCCAGTCCTGGTGACGGGGGTAGCATTCCACCCATCTAGAGAGAGAAGACATGTTACTTCCATTAATCCCGGTTAAAGTTAACCAGAGCCTCAGCATCACAAAATGGTTGCTGCTGCCACAGACACAAGTCTGACCTCCTGCTGCTGGGAGTCCTTCCAGCGAGGGAGGCTTGGACAATAGGTTTCCTGTCACAGGGAGGTGCTTGCACCACCTCACACAGGCTATAGTGTATTGGGGCAGGGAGGGCTGACTGAAATGAGACGCTGCCTGGGGCACACAAGGTGTCCCATGCATAGTCCAGTTCAAACCGGTGCTGGGGCACTCCAGCCCCAGCTCTGGTGCGAAACTGGACAAAGGGAAAGGGGTGTAACCACCCCCTACCTGGGTCCCACCCATAGGAGGGACCTCGCAGGTAATCCAGCCCCTAGATTTGGTATATAGGTAGGAGCTGTGTCCTTAGACTTTAGGTATATTCTGACTGAAACTCTGATATGAAACTCTGGACCTTCGACATCCTACTCGACGTAGAAGACTGAAGAATCTCCCTTGTGGTCAAGGAGTGACCACCCTGTGCAAGCAGGCACCATCAAGCGCTCAATGGTTTGCTTTGTTGTTGCTCCCGCCGGAACTTGAACACAGAGCCTGACAAGACCCGGACTTCCTGACATCCAACAGTCCAATCCACAGCCACAGCAAAGCTGAGACCTGTGGAGGCAACGAGAGACGTGGGACCGGCCATCTTGGAAAGCCAGCGAATTGCTTTCCGTGCAACTTATGAGGCACCCTCTAAGTTGTGCATTGGGGATTGAGAAGCCCCAGCCCCGAGCACCAACTGCACCGAAGATCACCTCTCCACACTCACCAAGTGCTGCGTGGGGCCCTTTTGCATTTTTCTGCTTGATGCGTCTGTCCGGTCATTTGCATGTTGGCTAGTGGCCTCTGTGACGATGAAACCCGAAATCTACACTGCTGGTCTGGTTGCTCCAGACTGGCCCTTGCGTCCCTGCGAAGGAGAAGCCCCTCAGTCCTTGCTGGCCTGAGTAAGAAGCCATCTTCGATTCCTGCGTGGGTTGCATTTGCCCAGCCCTGTTGACTCCGAATCGAGATCCGACACCGCCAACAGCGAGAGCCTTTGTGGGACAGTCCGTATTCAGCTCCTGGTTGTCGTTGACACCTCCTTGTCCACGTGGCTGCAGAGACAAGCTTCACGGCATCACCTGATTGCTTCCCGACATCGCCTGGTTCCTTCCTGGTTCCTTCCTGGTCACTGGCTAGTGACCCAGACTCTGTCCCCTCTGCTTTCAGGTACTCTTCATCCTCGATCCACCCTTGGATCCAACCGGACTCTTCTCTCCTGGTCGCCTGCAGCATCTTTTCTCCAAGGCTCCCTAGAACTCCACGACGAAACCCGACACACTTTGACACCTATGCACCCGCTTCCTGTGAGTGAGGTAACGCGAGTACTGCAGTGCTCCTGTAAAGATTAACTCTCCCAGTGTCCTAGTTTCAAGTGGTTAGCTTCTAGTCCAGTCAGAAGACTCCTAACTCTTTAACTTTGTAACTTTACGCAGCCATTGACTTCTATGTGTGCACGCGTGCACAATTAGACACTGCACACGCATCCCATGGGCCTCCTGCTCCCTAACAACTGTTAGTCCAGTGTAGCCCCAGTGATTCCCAAGGCCCTAGGCCTTACCATTGTTCGTGACGTGGTTCTTATACCACTTTTTTGTATATGGTTTAGCGGGCCACTAGGGCCTATCCATATTTGTGCAAATTTTGTATGTTATATTAAGTAACTTGTTATGCACTTTTGCTTCTGTTCTCATAAAGAGTACAGAGGATTGTTTTAGAAATAAATACATATATATTTTGAATATATAACCTGTGTGGTGTCCTTTCATTTGGAATTAAAGGGATTGCATATGGTAAAACAGCTGGCTTCACATGCCCTCTTGAGTTTAGCCTAACACTTCTTTTGTCCATGCTACCACTAGGATAGCTGGTCTATAAGGTTGACTTTACAACCATCACCATAAGGGTTGTTTGGACAGGTGCAAGGTGCTCACTAGAATAGTGAACATCATATACCAGGCCAACTTCTCACAATATACATTTTCATGTTTCAGTAGCATCACCACACCAAAAGAACGTGAGAGTTTGCATCAAGAATCAGAATTTTCAATTTGAGTACTTCCATCCAGCTTGTAATCAGCACCTACGGTCTTCACAAAACTGGTTGTAATTCTTTATCTTCTTAGCCGGAGTGTATTTGCATACCTCAGCAATTGGCTTCTCCATGCTCTGTCAAGGTTCAGAGCATTGCAGGGATTGAAAGATGTTCAGAAATGTCTGGAACAACATGGCTTTGTTGTTAATTTTGAAGAATTATTAACCATGTCCTACAAAGCATGATGGAAGTATGAGCCATGGCACTTGACATGGAGAACATAACATCACTTCCATTTTTTATGAGCAGGAAGTGGAGGCCTCCAACGAAATGGGCTAAATGAAAAAAGGGGTTTGAAAAATTTACAAGGGTATGAGGAACCAACATGGATGTCAACAGAAAGTTTTCACTATTACTCCACTGTGAAGGAGGTTATAGGGGATCTACCAGATCTGGACAGGAGGCTGAATGATTATGAGCTGTGTCTGAGGAAGTTGGATCTGCACATTTCACCAAGAGATTCACCTTTTTCAGAGAGATATTACTTTAGTAAATGTAAGCAGGTAGATCTACATGAAAGTTTGGTCATCCATCAAATTAGTAAATTTGTGGTCAATATCTGCTTAATTACAATCAGATCCGGTGTTTGGGGAGCTGTGGCTCACAGATGAACCACCGCTAAGTGACGTGTTGTTTATGAGAAAGAAACTATAACACATGGTGAAGTGTTGGTGAACTGAAACACAAAGAAATCAAAGTGAGTGGTAGCTGTGAAGTCTTGACAGTGAAAGGTGAGAGACAAAGCTGCAAGAATCAATGGTCAGTGCTTGAGATGTGAACGGGTGGGGCACATCACTACCAGCCAAGAATATCCTGTAGTGAAGGCAACCTATAATAAATGTGGTATGAAGGGACATTACACCGAATGTTGTAGGAATAAAGGGTTTCTCTGGGAAAATAATTACGGAGCAATATGAGGAAGCTGTACTGCAGGTACGATACAGAAGTGTAAGCAATTCTGGAGGGTGGGCTTTGATTGTTAATAAAAGGATTAAGATGATCTATGACTTATGTTATGGCATCTCTTCCCTCCTTTGACACCGCGGTGCGCGCTGCGTGGGAGAGGGACTTGGGCATCCAGATTACTGACGATCAGTAAGAGGCATGCTGCGCTGTCACCAAAAATGTGTCCATGAATAGTACGCACAAACTCCTTCACTTCAAGTTCCTACGGAGGATGTACCACACCCCTGCGCTTGCTCAAAAAATAGACGCTAACAGGCCGCACTGTTGTCCCAAGTGCGCCTCTCCTCATGCTGACTTTTCCCACTTGTCATGGACGTGCCCGCGGATACATACATATTGGTTAGAAGTCCATAGGGTCCTGGGTGAAATACTGGGCATGGCACTGCATCCTACCCCCGAAATTGCGTTGTTGGGCTACGTTGCTAATTTCCCGCACCCTCTCCGTAGACTAGCATCCCTGTGCTTCCTTCTGGCCAAGAGGGAAATTGCGCTGCTCTGGTGCGCTCGTCGCGCTCCGCAGGTTGGCGCATGGCTAAGGAGTGTGGCCCACTGCAATGTTAACAGCGTGGAATTTTCGGCCTTGCTCCCTCCAGCTTCCCGTCCGACAGATATATGGGGGCCATATCGAAGCTATGTTGAAAAACTGACTCAGAAGGCACAGGCCCAATCCCTTAATTCCATTGTCCCGGAGGGGGTGGGTTAGGCTGTGTGCGGCTCTGCCGCGCGCCCAACGCCATCTGATGTGCCACTCACCAATTTGGGCTCTATACTGCAGTCTGCTTTGGATGGGGGGGTTGGTCGTGGACGTGGGAGTCGGCGTGTCTCCATGCGTAATGCTTGCCTACTGTGGAGTCTTGCTCCTTTTTGAGTGGGGAACTGTGCTAGCGGACCCATGCCAGGATGCGTGGGTTATGTCCCTGACCACCACGACATTCTAACTATGTACCTGTTTCTGTGCTGCCCGACTTGCCTTCTTGATTCTCGCATGTTTATTGATTTCATTTCCTTTGCTGTTTTGTGTTTTTTTATTTTTCTTGCACTTCGTTCATTTTTGTCTTTATGACTTTCCTGTATTGAAAAATGGCACTCTGTATTTTTGCTCAAACCGACCAGGACTTCTCCGCTCCTGCATTAATCTTCTTCGTTTGTTGTGTATTGTATCGCCAGTTGGTACACATCTACTGTTCTGGTTTGTTGACCACTGCTGTGCATTGTATTTGGTGCTGAATAAAGTCTTTAATAATAAAAAAAAAAAAATCTATGACTTATGTTCCAAGTTGATGATTATGAAACAGATTTTTTTGAGGAACTGTTTGTGGCTGGGTGCGTGTGATGTCAATGGATGTCCAACTTGGCGGCTATGGGAGTCAGCCCTTAAGAATGTTGGGTTACTATGAGACAACCATTGAGTTGGGCAGCAGGATCAATATAGGGAATGCCTCTAGAAAAGGAGATTTAAGGTTGGCCACATCAAAAGGAGGTGGGAGTGTGGCTGTGCCCCAATCCGGACCCTTAGGTTCAGATAATGCAGGTGGTGGGTCAGATTTTGAGGGTACTGTCCTGAAGCATCTAATGACAAACTTGGATTCATGCAAGGATATGTCCTTGTATTAAGTTGTATCAGTGCGTCAAGACCATTTCCTCAAAGGCAGGAAGTTGAGTACATGAAGCTGTCAATGCAAAGTTGTACAAATTGTGTGGCCAAGTAGTCACGAGCCAAGTTGAAGTAGCTGAATAGCTTGCACTAGTGGTTGAGGCTGTAAAGGACAGTGGGGAGATACACTTGTGCATAGACCGTTGCATGCTAAACAAAGAGTTCCCATTACCCAACGCCACAGAGAAGCTCACGTTCTTGATATTCTACGGATTCAATCTACCACAGCTTATCACCAAATATGGTTACATGAGGAGTTGCAAGACTTTACTGTTTTTGTCACACCTATGGATGTGTACACGTTTAAATGCATACCTTTTAGCCTTGTCACAGTGGCCTCAGTGTTCCATCAGGCATTTTCATGGTGAGGTGGTTTTGCAAAGAATGCTCCTGAGCAGGGGGGGGACTCTCTCTCATGGTAGACCTTGCCCATTTTTCAAATTAAGAGCGATTTTACCGGAAGGTGGGCTTGCATGAAGAATTATTGAAAATATTGTCTGCTAATATATTTTGTTAACACTGAAACAAATGTCCGTAGCACTGAAAGGTATAAACACTGAATATCACTGATTTTCAGAAGTTCGTAAAACACTGAAAAATAACTTATGGAATTCAAGAAACAAACAATGAAAACAGGATACTCTAAAAATAATCAGAGGGTTAAAACAGTTTTAGAGGTATTTAGGGCATATGGCCTTATGCCCAATGCAAATAAGGGTTGATTTAGACATTGAGAGTTGTTATACTTGGTGTATTAGATCTGTGGCACAGGTGTACATCCTAAGAAACAACTGGTAGACTCAATAGAGAAACTGATGCTGCCACACAAGAAGGAGGAGGTTCTCTCCTTTTTTGGCCTGGTGAAGTGCTATTCGCGGTTTGTAAGGGACCTGGTTTCCCAGACTAGATTGATGAGGTGTCTGTTAATGAAGAAAGCTGAGTTTTGATGCAGTGAGGCTTGTGTACAGGTGTTTGAGCTGGTCTAGATTGAATTGCAAGTGTTTGGAGTCCAGTGCTGTTTCAGATTGCAAGCGAGGAAGAGAGGACCATAGCTTTTGCTTGCTGTGTGCTGAGAGGGGCAGAGGTAAATACTTTATCATAGATAAGGAAGTCTTGACTGCTCAATGGCCCATTCAGAAGTTTAGATTGCTGTTGTTGGGCGTACAATTTAGGGTTAAGACACAGGTAATAAACCACAGTGTGATGTTTTCTCCTTTAATGTTCTGTGCCAGGACTGGGAAATGGATTATCTGCAAGACGTTTTTTTTTTAAACAGTTCTCGCAAAAGAAAGTTAGAAAGGACATATTTTCTCATTTTTTGTTTAAATACTCTCGTTCATTTAAAAAAATATATATATTTTAAATTGTAGAAGACTGAAAAGCATTTTGTAGCAAGGTAAGTCAAATCTTAATAGTGGTGTCTCCCTCTAACATAATCCATATTTTTCTGCGCATAATGCCTAAATATATGTCAGTATTCAAACTCTTGAGCAGGAGCAGCTCGTGTTAGGGAAAAGATATCGGGTGGGTGGGGTAGTTGGGGGACAACAGAGAAAAATTAAAAAATTAAAAAGAACTTCTCTGCTGCCCTCCAGCATCTCTCTCTTCTGCTCCTCTCCACTGCAGGCATAGTCTCCCAGACTGCCCTAAGCTGTTCTCGTGCATGAGAGAAGCTTCAGGGTTGAGTGCCATGAATTTTACACTCTCAGACAAAATGGGAGCCTGCGCGTGCCTGCTGTCTCCAAACCGGCAACGCAGCTTGGGTTAGAGAGAGCCTCAGTGTGCAGGACGGTTTGGCCGTCCAGAGATAGCTGGCCAAATCGTCATGCACACTGATAACAGTGTCCACCACTCCCCATCCAGTACTGCCACCCTCCGATCCCGCCCCCAAGACTCGGCACTCAGTCACTTAGAAGAAAAATAAAACTATAATAAAACGCAGTTTAAACCCATTTCGTTATGGTTCCATTTTTCACGGTTTTGAGGGTGCTGGCAGGGTGGATGACGCTCCTCCGCCGTAGCGGAGGATCCGCTGCTGCTCTTGAGTACCAGTAGTTTTACAGCTCATGGCCTTCATGTCGATCAGTATATATTTAACACATATTTTAAATGCACATCATCTTCCCAGCTTATTTATAGAAGGAAAGCTAAAACAATAACATATATTTGGAGTATTTTTTAATTAATATTCAATCGGGACCACATTAAGTCCACAAATATTAATGGGCCATGTGAACATGCATATTATTTCACTGCTGTACCGGTAAGGTGTTGTTAGGCCTCATTTAGAACGGCCATGTTATCCATCCTGGATGACACTATCAGTTTAATAATGGCACTATCAGTTTAATGGGGACACTCATTCCATTACAAACAAGTTGCAACTGTTCCACTGTTGGCTCAGCAGTTTCCATCGCTTTCCTAAGGTTGATAAACCTGCTTTTGTTGGCAGGCACCAGTGTTCAAACCCTGTGGTTTCTATCAACATTGCGCCAGACTTGCCTTTTCTTTACAAAACACGTTTTTGTTTGTTACGGAACAAAGAAAAAAGACCCGGTGTGGGTTGAACATTTTAAGTTCAAATATAATTGGCGATCACTGTACTGCTATTTTGGGCGGTGCCAAGAGTCACAGATCACACATCTCAAAGAAGAAAATTAAGTCCAGAAAAACAGGCAAGTCCTAACAAGAAATTCCAAAGAGAAAGACTAATTTCAACATTCAGGAATGCCAGGGAGGAGACTTATATACTGCATATATTTTAGAAACTTTACATTGTGTAATACAATATTCCTTCATCAATCGTATTCAATCCTTCTCTTGAATTCTTGAAAGCAAAGATACAAATTCTACTCTTCCAACAATTCCTCCTCAATGGCTCCCTTACCTTTTCCTTGCACCTCATTCTCACTGAAACTCCAAATTAAGAAGGATGGAACGCTCTCTATATTCATTATTATGCAACGCTTGAGAGGGCCTTGATACAGCAATCTTACCCTACATTGCAATGATCAAGAGAGACTTAACTGCTCGGTTTCTTCAAAGATAACCATGGACTTGGCTTCCTCACCGACTAAGACCTACCAATCTCAGAGACCCGCACTGACCCCTGTGCGACTCATACCTAGACATTTTCTCAGTATCCTGTGCAAAGTTGTTCGTACACCACACTTCTCATTTACCTAAGCTATACCATAGTATTTCTTTGCCTCTAATTGTTTGTTATGGACATTAAGAACGAAACTATAACAGTTATGATTCGCACACTCGTTCACGCTAATGTATAGTGTACATCGTTCTAAAGCATATGCCATCTTTTATTTTTTTTACATATTCAGTTGTGTATTTTGTAAAGTGCTCTGCAAAGAGACCAATTGATGAACAGAATGCAGAACAATGTCATACATTCATCCCAGTACAGAGATCTGGGCCTAAATCCATTGTTTGTTTGCTCCCCATGCCATTCCAGTTTGAACCCAGCCATATTCAAATCAGTCTTGACCCTGCACCCAATAGGCATAGTCCAGCCCGAACTGCTAGGCCAGGTGCTCCCTGGACTGGAAACAAGCATCCTAGGACTGGTTTCACGGTTTCACCCCTCATCAGCCAGGATAGCTTGACTCCAGTGGCATGGAGAGCAAAGGTCCCACGTCTGAGCATACCCGTCCCACTCGGGGTGACAAATGCCCAAAGTCGGCAGGGTATTCCCAGACGTGGGTCCCTTGCTCACTTTGCTACTTGAATCAAGCTAGCCTGGCTGATGAAGGGTGTTACCCAGAAACCGGTACCAGGATGCTTGTTTACGGTTCAGGGAAGACCTGGCTTGGCATTTAGAACTTGACTGTTCCCATGAGGCACAGGGCTAAGACTGATTTGCATATAGCTTGGTCTAAACTGAGGTGGCGAAGTGAGCTAAAGAATGATGATGGATTCAACCCAGATCTGTGACTGGATGTGAGTGTCTGAAAAGTTTCAGCGCTCCGTCCATCATCTTCCTGTGTTTTTTTTGTAAAGTGCTCTAACACCTCTTGGGTGTAGAGTCTGTGCTATGTCAGAACCCTAAATAAATAAATCTTACATTTAAACTAGGAATTAAACAATGGCCTTCCCAATGGGCTTGTCCGAGTGGGCTAAAGAACGGTGATGGATCAAACCCAGATCTTTTGACTGGGTGTGAGTGTTTGATTGGTTCAGATGCTCCGTCCATCACCATCCCCTTTTGTACCGCTTTGGCCGCCATAAGTGTGGCAGGGTATGCTCAGACGTGAGTCCCTTGCTCACTTTGCCACTGGATTCAAGCAAGCCGGGCTGAAGATGGCTGTAATGACAGAAACCGTTCCTCGGAAGCTTGTTTCCGGTCCAGGGAAGGCATGGCTTGGCAGTTCGGGCTGGACTGTTCCCATGAGGCACAGGGTCAGACTGATTTGCATATAGCCATGTCTGAACTGGGGTGGCAGAGTGGGCTAAAGAACGGTGATGGATCAAACCCAGATCTTTTGACTGGGTGTGAGTGTTTGATTGGTTCAGATGCTCCGTCCATCACCACCCCCTTTTGTACCGCTTTGGCCGCCATAATTGTGGCAGGGTATGCTCAGACGTGAGTCCCTTGCTCACTTTGCCACTGGATTCAAGCAAGTCGGGCTGAAGACGGCTGTAATGCCAGAAACCGTTCCTCGGAAGCTTGTTTCCGGTCCAGGGAAGGCATGGCTTGGCAGTTCGGGCTGGACTGTTCCCATGAGGCACTGGGGTGACAGAGTGGGCTAAAGAACGGTGATGGATCAAACCCAGATCTTTTGACTGGGTGTGAGTGTTTGATTGGTTCAGATGCTCCGTCCATCACCACCCCCTTTTGTACCGATATTTAGCAAGGCATTCAATATTATCTGGCATTCACCACAGTTGAATACTTTGAAGACAGGAAAGTGGACTGTTCTCCTGCCTGAACTAAATAGGCAGTACCCTTCCAAGGCTGCAGCCCCTGCCCCAGCCCCAGCCGTTTCCAGGCTGCAGCACAAGCCGTAATATAAAAGGGCACGTTTCCGACCCCTCCAGGGCTTCAGCATCAGAATACGTCGGGTGGAACCGCCGACTATTAGTCAGGTGAATACCATCCCGCAACGACAGCAGTCGGACACTCGTCCGACCGCCATCGTAATAAGGCCCCAACTTTTAAATAGTGGATGTCAGTAGGCGATGGTGGACTATGTTGTCTGCTCCAGTACCATTCGTTGACACAGCAATGCATTGCAGGAAGGACAAGGAGAGCGGAACTAGCACTAGCCCTGGTCTAGCAAGAGAAGAGCTAGCTGAGTTGGGGTGGGTGGAGGAGGCCAGGGCAGCAACAGCAGACTTATTTGCAGCCCAAGTCAGCAGCAGACCAGGCTAATCTAGGGAAGTGTGTGTGTAAAAGAACTTTCAGAGGCTAAATGAAAAACAATAGTTACAAATGCTGCTTGGTAAAAACTAGCAGCATGTAACAGATAAAGGCACTCAAAACTCCAAAGACAATATAGGATTGTTTAACACTACAACACATTTTTTTACTGCTAGCTAGAAGTACCAAGCAAGACTGACCATTCCTGTGAATATTGTATATTCATTCGTCTGAAGAATATTTGCAGAAATTGACCTGAAAGTGGTACAATCAAACATCTCTTGTTCAGGGCTCACATAGGGTCACTAGAGTTGAAGTTTCTGCACTCCAAAAGACTTTATAAAATACTAGGTACCTCACGATATCCTCAAAACCCACCATGGTGAAGATCTCAGCACCTATGCATGGAGCACAGCATGAAGGAGGCAGGTAAGAAGGCTTTGGTATCGTCATTAAAAACCTTGCCAACTAGCCTATTCAGGAGGAAGCCTGTTTCGCCTCTTCCCTAAGCTGGTACACTAAAAAAGTATTTCTGGATTTGGATGTGTTATCCAGGTTGCAAGCCAAAATACTTTTTTGTGTAGGCATGTAGATTGAGGATAAGTGCACACAGGCACAACAATAAATGAATCCTACATAGAGATGGGTGAAAGGTTGCTTATACTGTCCATTCTCTTGTGTGTCTCGTTGACTTCCCTCTGCACACCTCAATGCTAATTGGTCAACATACTCAAAGCCCAATGCTGTAGCCAAATCCACTCCAATGCCTGAGGATGAAGTAGGAAGTACCTGGACGTCTGTAAGTATGTTCTCCCTTCAGTGATTGTGACCAGAGAATTTAACCGGGAAAAGATGTTTCAATGTGTATTGATTCTGTTGGTTCACTTTATGTGGCTTGTTGGCCAATGATTCCAGCGTACATGTCATAAGGTCAGAATCAAAAGGGTGAACACAGTGCGTGTTCAATCGTAGCAGATAAATAAGTGTCCCTGTGGTGTGTATTAGCACAAAACTTCATGCAGAGGTTTCAGTCCATACAACCAATGCCCCCTTACATCTTGCTATCCACAGATCAGCTGACCCATGAAGGGTTCCTATTTCCAGGATAAATATCCCTTAATACATTATATGAGAACTTCAACCTCTCAGATATTAGGCATGTGGTACAGCCTGCATCTGACACTGTGAGACTATGGAGCAAAGTATATATCAAATGAAGCAACAATTAGTGCAAACCCAGTTCACCAACCTCGACTGAGTCGAATCTCAACTTTCACCCATCATTCACATTAACCCTCACTTTCAAGGAGCACATCAGCAAGAAAAGCAAGACAGTTTTAGCTTTTTATTTTGAAGGTTTTATATAGCACTAGCTCCACCCGACGGTATCAGAGCGCTTTACATCAGCAATGGTTATAAGCAAGAAAAACAACAATAGTAATGAATGAAACAAATTATACAGGCGATCAGACAAAAATACAAGGAACCATTAAGAGTACATAGTGAGAAGAGTGCATATAAGATAAACAAAACCAATTGAAAGAACCAGGATGTTGTTACAAATAGTAATTTTACAGTATGCCAAGGAGGGCTCAGTGGACATAGTAGGGAGTGGGTGGGTATAGTGAGGGGGAGGGGGTGTGGTGGGTGACAGGAGGGGGGAGAGAGTGCAAGGGGTAGGCTGAGTTGCCTGAGGGAGGAAGGAGGAAAATAGTCAGAAAGGAGATCAGGGATTTAATTTCCCCAAAATTTAGTGAGAAAGTGAATTTTAAGGTTTCTTTTGAAGCTGGCATAGGAGGGGTTGCATTGAAGGTCTTTGGGGAAGGCGTTCCAGATGGTTGGGGCCTTGTCAGAGAATGAGCAGGATTTCGAGGCGTTATTTTTGACAAGGGGGTATGAGAAGAAGAGTGTTGGTGCTTCTCAACGTTCCGGCACAGCCAGCTTTTTTGAGTTTAGTTGTGAGTTAGGTTGGGGGTCTTCTGATAGAGGGCTTTGTATGTAATACAGGCAATTCTATAGGAAGATCTGCCTTCGATGGGGAGCCATTTGAGGGTCTTGAGGGCAGGGGAGATGAGGTCAAAACGTTTACAGTTAGTTGTTAGTCTAGCTGCGAGGTTGAGGACGGATTTAATGGGGGCAAGGTGGATTTTGGGCGTACCAGAGAGAAGGGCATTTCCGTAGTCGATTTTGGATAGGACCAGAGATTGGATAATTAATTTGAAGTCTCCAGCTGGAATAAAAGGTTTGATTTTTTGAGATGTGGGAGTGTGAAAAGTGCACTTTTTGCTGAGTTGTATACATGGGAGTTAAGTGTGAGATTATTGGTGACGGTGATGCCGAGTGATTTGACAGATTCAGCGAGGAAGAGAGAGCAGTTTAGGGCGGTAAGGTCAGCGATCCATGTTTGAATGGGGAGAGGGTTGTTTTTGGGAGAGAAGAGGATGATCTCAGTTTTGTTAGGGTTGAGTTTAAGATGGTTGTTGTGGAGCCAGGTTTGGATCTTGGTTAGTGCAGAGTTAAGGTGCAGGATATCGGCATGAGATTTTATTTTATAGTACAGTTGGGTGTCATCAGCGTACAGGTGAGAGTTGATTTTTGCTTGTTTAAGTATAAGGGTAAGGGTTTCCATAAAGAGGTGGAAAAGGGCGGGAAAGAGGATGGATCCTTGAGGGACACCTAGGGAGACAGAGGTTGGTCTAGAGAGGCAGTTTTGAATTTTAATTTGTTGGCTTCTATGTTGGAAGTAGGAGGTGAACCAGTTAAGGCAGTACCATTAAGACCGAAGCAATCTTTGAGTGTATTGAGTAAGGTTGGGTGGTAAACTGTGTCAAATGCAGCAGTGAGGTCAAGGATGTTGAGTAGGTAGTTCTCGCCCGTGTCCAGGGCTAAGTGAAGAACTTCGACTCTGAAAGCTCACCACCCCTGGTAACTCTCAGCACCCACACTGCCAGTACTGGCGACAAAGAATGTATAAAAAACGAAAAAAACAAAAAAAAAACAAGGCAACATGCCTTCCTTAACTATGCACCCAGGATCTGGAACAACAATCCTCTATCCATCGGGACTGGCCCAACCCTGTCCCAAACTAGAAAACCTTTACAAGTACTCTACAAAGTGATGGAGTAACAGTCCACATTTGCTCTTAAAATGCAGCTATACCTCCAATAACTCGCCAACTGTGTCTTTGCTGTTAATCCTGTACAGCACTCCGCTACCAATCGACTAAATTTGCACCACATGCATACATCCGTGACTTGGGTTACAGTGCAACATAACAAGGCATTGTCATGGATTCAAGTTTAGGTGCAGGACTCAGCCCTAACGCAGCCCTACAAATGCTCTCATTCCTGATATTCATAACTCTTTGGGTGTCAGCATTAGCTTTTCTAAGCCCAAGCTTTGGATCTGGGCTATCTGGGTACTTTTAGCACCACTTGCAATGGTCCAGCACTGGTGGGGTACCACTTGGAGGGTCAAGGCTCACTTAGGCTGAGTCCAGGTGAGGATTTAAGATAGCTGGTGCCTTTTCTGTCCCAACTTTCTGATCAGGGGGCCAGCCAACTAGCCCTTAGAGGCACTCTGGAAGTCTTAGGTTCAAGCAGAAAAGCAGATATCAAACAGCAGGGCAATATTCTGAGGGCACAGTGCAGGCTTCAGGAAGCAGGGCAGTACTCTTGGTGCAGCAGGTCAGTCCTCTGAAGTACACAGCAGGCAACAGGGAGCAGGGCAGTCCTCCCAGAGTCCTTATGCAGGTGTAGAAGTGAACTGAAGAGTGGGTCTGAGGGTCTTAATTTTATACCTGGTGTCAATTTCGAAGTGTAAGAAACTTTTGTAGTTTTCCCCCCACAGAAGTGTCTGGAAATTCCTGCCTTCCTGCCCTGGCCCCATAGTGTCTTGACTAGTGTGATGTACTTTGTTTGCAAGCAGAGACAGTGGTTTTGAAGTGCAAGTTGGGCTGTGCACAGCTCCACCCTCCAATCCTGTTTAGATAGGCCATGCTGCCAACATCCTGTCCTTCTATTGTGTGGCTGCCTGGAATGAATAAACAAAGTCCAACTGCACCTAGTCATGCAGCCCAGGAAACAGCCTGCAGGCACCCGAGGGTTAAGACTAGGAACTGGCAACTATCTAAGAATGGCATTTTCAGAATTGTGACTTAAAATTTGACTTTACTATTAAATAGGATTTTAATTTACAAGTCATTAGACACCAAACATGATATTTCTACCTGCTCCCAAACAAACCTTACCACTTATTAAATGTGATAAGGTCACCCAATGTTATCTTTACTTTCAAAAAACCCCCACCTTCCAGTTAGGTCAGATACAGCTCTCCCAATGCACTTTAGTTTTGACCAGCAGCAACCCGCGACGTTCAATATTATTTAATTCCTGAGTCAACTCAGCTCTGCACCTGCACCTCAGTACTATTACTGAACTACAGCACTGTCATCTCTCTCCTACAAATACACATGAACACACTCACTCTGCTGATTGACAAACACAGTTGTGCTGATTGCCTTGACTTACCGCACCCTCTACTACTCAGTCAAGTATTGCAATCGAGTCTTGACTTATAGCGCTGCATATCACTTAAGTCCTGAGTGTAAGACACACTAGTACACCCACATTCTATCCTTACATACAGTAGGTCCTGCTGGGTCTCTTTCTTCTTATACACAAGCATATACAAAATTTCTACTGATGCAACAATCCCTGATCAGCAGCAGTCCTTACTGATATGCACCTGATGAAGGAGGGCGTGACGAAAGCTCTTTAGTAATGACTTGCTAGTAGCAACCATGAGTCACAAATGTGGACTGAAATATTGATGCATTTACTGAAATGTATGCGCGGTTAGACAGTGTGTTGGATGATTCTATAAACTAATGCATATCTTTCCATGTAAATAGCCACACCAACCCTCTCTAACCATGTGTCCCGTTCTCGAAAAGAAGGAATTTCTTATTTGGCTAGTTTTTCAATCTTTGAGACAAACAGAAATTATTTGTCTGATAATAAATTGTAAATACTGTAATTCAATGCATTTTGGAAGGTATGTTGCTTCGTCAGAAGTGCTCCTAAACATGCAGATATATATATATATCTATATCTATACTACTATTATAAAGAGAGAACTGTGTCCTTTGAGCCAGGTAAACTCGAAAAGTACACCACCAATCGCAACACCCAATACAGCGTTGGAAAGGGGGGTCCTGTAGATGGACATAGGCTATAAAAAAAATAAAAATAAACGTTATTTAAAAAATAAACAATAAAAAAAAGTAGTCCCTAAAAGTAGCGCCGGCCGTGTGCGCTAACAACGTGGACGTGCGTGCTGACATCATCTAGCGCGGGGAGGAGCGGTGAAGTCGGGCTGACATACATGAAGCACGGGGAGGAGCGGAACGTGTGCGGCTCAGAGAAGCGATGGGAGGATGTGGAGGAGCGGTGAAGTCGGGCTGATGGGAGGAGGCGGAACGAGGAGCGGTGAAGTCGGGAACGAGGAGCGGTGAAGTCGGGCTGATGTGAGGAGGCGGAACGAGTAGCGGTGAAGTCGGGCTGAGGTAGGTGAAGCGCGGGAGCGTTGGGAGGAGGCGGAACGTGTGCGGCTGAGTGAAGCGCGGGGAGGAGTGGAAATGTCGTGGCGGGCGGGAGTGCACGCAAGCCTGAAATGCTGCCCCCAGCCCACTTCTGCCCCGGGCAACGCTGGGGCGGGCTGCTAGTATATATATATATATATATTTATATATACATATATATATATATATATATATATATATATATATATATATGTTAAAGCTCCAAAATTTCTCCTAATCCACACAAAAAAGAGGCAGCACTCACGGGAATATAAGCAAAGCGGTGTTTTTTATTTCTCAGACAGACGTGTTTTGGTAACGTCCTTCTTCGGTGTCAATGCGTAACGCGCTGTGCGGCGCCGTTTGTAATCATTACATCATGAAAATAGAAACAGGACTGCCAACGCCTAGCGAAATCACAAGCGCCAAATTGGAACTATACCCAATTAATTCTGAGCAAAAGTCACGTTTACACCTCATATTGACAATCGTTCAAGTATAAAAAGAGTCAATTCATAATTATATACCTTGAACAGGTGTAAGGCAAAACATTAAGTTGTGACATGTAAGATCTCACCGTGGATCGGCATTTGCAACCATTAAACGTTGCCTATACGTGGAAGAGGTGTGACGCCGCGGCCAGGGCGATTGACTCCGGAATCTGGGGATCACGGTTCGATCCCCGGCTCCGGCAGCAGATTAGCCCAGCACCATGTGACTCTGGGCAATAGCTTGCTTAATCTTCCCGACGGCCCCCAGCGCCTAGAGACCCTTACGGGTGATTGTGCGCTTTACAAATGTGGATTATTAATATTATTATACGTACTCTATGTTCTCATTTGAGTCGAAGATCGACCCACATATAAATATAACCATTCTACATAATAAAAACCCCTGTTGCTTCTATAATTCCACATATCGACATTCAGTTATATGCGACACCCTCAAAAGTTCAAGAAATGTCTGTATACTTCAACAATTTCTCTTCTTCAAGCCATAAAAGCAAAAAGATGAAGAGATTAGATTATCAATGAAAATGAAATAACAATCAATAAAGAAGAGTACACATTTCATAATCTGTCCTGTTCCATATGTTTCCCCGATGCACTCGTGGATTAGCCTTACAGATGCAGTCATCCATCAATGCTACCTTCCTATAGACCTAGATGTACTGCCAGTTCCTCCCCACTATTCAGGCCCCCCGGGCTCTTGGTCTGTAAATCCACGATGTTTCTGGACTCTAATCTGCGTAGTTTCTGCAGTCTATCCCCTCCTCGGGAACATTCAGGTACACTATCCAAGCAAAAGTACTGTAACTGATTTCTGTCACTTTTGTGCTTTATGGAGAAATGGCGAGCCACCGGATAAGTAAAATCCTTGTTGGGCTCTGTTTAAATAAATCTTTAAAAAATTCTAAATTCCTGAGTACGGCGTTTTCTTGATGAAAAATATATATATATTTTTTTTTAATAATCTTTATATTGTAAAAAGTTACAAATAAGCGTATAGTACAATTTGCATCACTGTAGAACAAATTCGTGTAAACCGCCCGCTCAGCCAGCATACACCAATCAATGTCTCGTTTTCCCTCGGAGGGTCTTGCACTCCCCATTTGCGGGCTATATTAGGTTTGGCGATTATAAACCCAGTAGCCGTCCCAATTGATCCATATGATTGAAAAGATCAATATATTTCTGAAGAAAATTCATTTTTATAATTTTAATAAATTATTGTGAATTTGTTCCATCTGAAAATATTGTGCTTGCTACGTTGAGCTGAAAATATCACCTGTTTAGAAAAGATAAGAAAGTCGATCAACCACTACCATTAACTGAATTATTTCCACACATTGTCAATAAGCAATTCAGTGAAATTTTATTTTCGTTCTTATTTATTACTCTGTAAGAATAATCAGGAGCATCCAATATTTGCCACTTTCTGCAAAACGTTACTTTTGAATCACCTTCATGTGAATGTGAATATAGGTGCCTTTAGTGATTTTTAAAATAATTCCAAACTGTACCGGATTCTATGCTTTTTCACTTAGGAGGAGCTCTGTGTTGGGTCCACAAATTGCACCTCGGTGGGTGGGTGGGGGGTGGGGGGGGGGGAGAGGAGTGTCATGGGTTAGGGGTATTCTGTCAGACGACGAGGAACGGAAATTATTTCTTTATTTAATGTTCACTTGTGGTCGGTCGTCTGTCGAATCCCCCCACAACCCGGCCCAGCCAGTCTTAGTACATATGGCTGTGTTGTGTTTTCCACCTTGCACAGTCCAGCACAGCAAATTTGGTTGTCTCGCTGTGTTGTGTGAAAGTGAAAAACGAGTAAATGCTTAAGGCTTAAACACAAAAAAAACCACATAAAATGAAACAGTAAACGACTGTGGATCCCTAGAAAACAATTTCAAACCACCAAATAAGTTCTTTCAATAATGTATAAGGCCATTTTACGAAAACAAATTAAATTTTTTACTGAAACTTAAAGGTCTAAGTTCCTGCTTGTTCTTTGTTTTCTTTCATTTATCAATGTTCCTGCATACATTTTTTTTTTTTAGATTACTAAATGCGATCTAAGTACTCAACACTTTATCGTGCAAAGAAGCTGTGTGGATCTTTGGTGTCATCTGGTGGTCAAATATTATATATATATAAAATATACATTACATTTCAGCGTCTCAAAACATTAGAGATTGACGATGCTGGTTTATTTCTATTACAAGATCAATGTTTTGCTCTTACATTTTTTTATGAGAACAGAGCATATTTTGGGAAGCAATTCATGACTAAACACAAAATAAACAATCTTTTCATGGTGATGAAATTTCTTGATAGGCGCTTTCGATGAACGCATTACACGGTACCATTAAAGTGAATGTACTGTATTAAAAGGTTATCATAATTGACTGGTATATATTTGAAACATTTTAAGCATAAATTCGAAAGAGGCAGAGTGAGAATCTTCCAGCCACGCCCCTCAAAATAAAATAAAAAACGAAACGGTGCATTTTAAAAGCTTACATTAAACTGGCAGTTTTAAAGAGAAACAGGCATTGGCAAACTCAATGGGACTCGGCTCTGAAAAGCAGAGATTGGCTTTTTTATTGGCATTCACAAGGGAACACATCATCATGAGGCATGTGCACGCATGGCCAGCAATCTTAAAATTGGCATTCCAACATCATCGCTGGCGCGTATGTATGCTGCATGACGCAGGGAGACTATTTTCAATTTACAGATCTAACACAGTAGGGGCCTATTTTACAATGATAAAATAAAAGTAAGAAAAAATAAAATACAAAAAATACAAAAAAAGGAAGTAAGTAGATGGCAGCACTTTGTGGGTTTCAGGCCCTCATAAAATGAGGGGTATCAGGGAAGTGGAAGTAAAAAGTGAGTGTACGGGGGAGAGGTAGGGCACAGGTACAAGCATGGGAAAAAACAAGAAAACAAATTAACTGACATACAGAGTTGACTGAAAAAGAAACCGGCACTGGCTTATTTTTTGCAAGAATATTAGAAAAGAATACAGGTCTAAAATAAAACAAACTAATGAAATACAGTCATCTAAAAGTGACACGTTTATGCTTGTAAAAAAACAAGTCAAAAGTGATCCATTATAATAATTAAAAAAGAAAACATGCAAATGAAAGCTTAGAGTGACCCGCCAGCCATGGCGTGGAAGAGGATTATTTTTTAGGTGGATGAGCATATATGCATAAGCATGAATGTGTTTTAAAACATGAGGCTTGGTTCCAGGCCAGACCTAAACAAACAGCCCCCTCAGGCCAGCAATGGATGCTTAAAAATCACCAGAACAAAGTAAGACCGAAAAGCTCCTGACGAGACAAGCAAGTACGGGCAGGACATGAATCTTCGGTCACAGATTGGGTAATTTCATGGGATCCTGAGCTGCCGGAGCCTGCAGCTAATGCCTGCATCATGATCAAGGGGACTGTTATTGCACATTGCAGTGACGGGCAGCAGCTCACCTCATCTACATCATCTCCAAGGAAAGATTACATTTACTGCAATTTGGTGCCAGGTCACAGAATTATGGCCAGTGATACCTTGAAAAGGTCTTGTGATTCCTAACTTCCTGAACTGCTCTGGCACCCATGCCTGGGTGGCATCCATGGAACCAGACTCCCTGATAGGGTAGTTCTTGGTCATGAGAGAGCGTGAGCCTACATGAAGCAAGCACACACTCACAGGAAGGGGCCACCCAATGCCTCGTCATCCTGTTGCTGCGGTTCTTTAAGCCTCGGAAGCTAGAATGACTAGTAGGCTGCAACACAGTAGAAACAAAGCCCACCAAGCAACGCGGAGAGGGGGTGAGTTGAATACTATGGGGCAGATTTATGAGGCCCTTGCGCCACGTTTACGCCGCTGTTGCGTCACGCAAGGTGGCGTAAACGTGGCGCATCCCTACGAACGATTTACAACGTGACGCATCTAGGCAGATGCGTCACGTTGTAAAGCCCTGCGCCGCTTGTGGGCGTTCCGGCGCAGGGTGGGCGTTCCGGGGCAGGTGCGCCTCGCAAAAGTGGCTGAGTGAAATCTATAAGATTTCACTCAGTCACTTTCAGGCCAATGCTGCGTCAAAAGCCTGCGCCTGCTTGAAGCAGGCGTAGGTCTTGATGCAGCATTGGACAGATAGGGCCCCCAAGAGCATTGCTGGGGCTGCGTCGCGCTTGCGACGCAACTCCAGCAATGCGCCACCTTTACGGCACAGATGCGTCACGCATCTGTGCCGTTTTTGCCCCATGGTGCGCCGCATTGTAAATGCGGCGCACCATGGGTGGCGGAGCTGTGGCGCACTGTGGCGCACATTAACTGGCGCATCCCTGGGGATGCGCCAGTTAACATAAATCTGCCCCTATGTACCTTTTAATACCTCAGAACTGAAAGGAGAGACGTAAGGGATAGGTGTACTCCTGCAACCCTGCTTGGAGGCCCTCAGTCAGAACTGAAGTTGTGGTTAGGTGAAGAACGTTGTTTTTTGGGGGGGTGAGGCAAAGAGGGAACATGCAGCCCAAGACATTTGACCCTACGCTCCTACGATCCATATTGGTGTCTTGTGCAGAGGGGCGGCAAAGGCCCATGCAGGTACGAGCGTGGGGGGGAGGGGTGGGGAAAGGAAAGGGGGGCGGATTTCGACAGATGATGACGAGGGAAAATTAATTATTTATGTAATTTTCCCTTGTGGTCATATATCAAAACCCCTCCCAACCATGCCCCACCGCTCTTACCTGAACGGGCCGCTAGAACAGAGGGGCCTTGGCTATCTGCAAATGTGTACATGCAGTTTGTTATTTTTGGTTGGTAAGAGCTCAAGACTGAGACCTAGGAAGGGGCACTCGCACACTCTCAGGTAGCGGTGCGAGGCCTATTAGATCAATAGAAACAAGCAAAGCAGAACATGAAGGATAAATACACATTAACAGCAACGCAAATGTTGGAGGTGTAGCAGACAAAAGAGCTACTGCCAGCTTCAATCACATACAGCTCTAGTCCCTGTAGCACCCTTGCACATGAACGACAGGGCAAGGAAAAGAGCAAAGAACCTTATATTCGGAATACAAAATATGAAGGTGAGGAACCAGAAAGGCCTATTAGATTGGAAAAGAAACGAGGACACCACAAAAGTGGAGAAACCTATGGAGACTGAGAACATCTACACTTAGAAAAATAAAAGTAATCTTTTAGCCATCGTCTAAACACAGACTAGAGATGGCTGATGCAGTAGAGGAGTGGCGGTAGATCAGGGGCCTGGGATGGCTGAAGACCCTCCATATGGGATATGCTGCTAAACACTGAAGATTCAGATCTATAGGGGCCACAGCAGACAGCCTGGCTGATATTCCGTGTGATAAGTATAAGATTTACATGATCCAATATACAGAGAAGCTCTAGTGATTTAAAAATGAAAGGTGGTTCTGTTCTGTGACCATTTCTGTACTCCTAAATTAGTGGCCGTCAACAATGAAATTGAGGGTAGTAGGGAAGTACTTTAAATGGTTAAGAAAGTAATTGAACAGGTAAAGCTGGGCTCCTCCGGGTTTTATTTCGAGCAAAACCTGAAGTGACAACTGCGATGTTATGCTCTCTAGGACCCTAGTGGTTCTGGGTGGACTCTGGAGAGGAAACACGTGATATGCAGGGAGGTGTTAGGGTGTGGTTAAAGAGAAGTATGATGTAATGCGCAGTGTGTGAGTGTATCCTGAGGAATAAAGTAGTGCTTGATAGCAGCTCCTGTGTGGCGTAATTCATCTGCATGCTCCTGGCGTAGGGAAGATGCTACAACAACAGCTGGAAAACAGCACATGCTCAGAGATACTTTTGGTGGGGACTTCACTCTCCAACGATGAGCACTTGGGAATTGTGTGCCTGTAACTGATCCATTATATATGAGTGGGTCATTAAAGCAGTTCAAATTCCATGTTTGCAATCTTTCCAAGAACAGTTTTGGTACAACCTTTCACGGCAACAGCATGCGTGGTCCATAGCAACCACGAAGGTTGCAGTTCATCATTAAAATTATAACTGTGCTTCAATTCACTGCCAAATTGTGTCACAAAGTGCGCGTCTGAGGTAAAGTTGAGATCCTCCATCAGTCTGAGAATAAGAGAATGCAAGAAGCGAAAGATAAGATGCTAAGCAGACTCCATCCCATTTCACAGCAAGCAGACAGCATTGCCTTCTTTAGCCTTGAAGGAGCTGAAGTCTCATCTCTTGAAGGAACACCATGTGGCAATATAACCTTACAGTACTCAACTCTATCTGGAGTACTTCACTTCCCTTTAACTTCATTGGCATTACTTTCCCCATCCTCCTCCTTCTATCCCTTTAACCCCTTGACTCCCATGCCTCCTCCTGTGTCCTAATCTGTGCTATATACTCTAACCCTGTCTTGAAGGTCACCCAGGAAACCCCATCACTCCATTCTTGCACCACATTCTCCCTTCTACTAATCTCTCATTTCTTAGTGAGTAGAGGATCTTACCTTGCTGCCCATATTGGGTACTTTTTTCTGTCCTGCTCTGTAGGAAAGTCAGTGCTTTAGGAATCACATACATGCTTTCCAGATTGCTTGGGCAATAATCTTCCTAACATAATAAGAGTCATGGTACTTTTGTTCTTTCATCTTAATAGCCCATATGGATTTGTATCATAGCTGTAGGCTATACCTTAAGTGTAGCATATAGCATATAGAAGAAAAAGAAAAGAAAGAAACACAAATATAATACTAAAGAAGAAGAAAAATAATCTCATCTTTTCTTTACAGAAACCCTTAGATCCATATCGAGCTAATTCAGGCTGTCGAGAAATTCTTTTTCTTTAAATTCTGATGTAAAGAATCTTATTTGCCCCCCAATTATAATTTTTAATTTGGCAGTGTTGTTAAGATAAGCCTGTGCTTTCTTATCCAGAAACGGTTTAATCAGTTGGCGTAAACGCCATCTTCTCTCCACTGTTACGTGGCAAAAGTCTGGCCGCACAAAGTATGTGATGGTGTCTCTATTACGCCATGCTTCAGGCCTTGCATTATCTGAGATAGCCTGTCTTAAAAGAAAATTTCCAAAATAAACTAAAACTGCTCGAGGATAGCCACCCTGCTTAGTTGATGGTTTCAGAGTCAGTGGTACTCTATGAACACGTTGTACCTCAAGGTCCCAGTTCCAGGCGGAAAGTTCTGGCAATGTATCACGAAAAAGTTGTATGATAAAGGCCCGGATGTCTGCACCTTCGGCTTTTTCCGGGATGCCTAGCACGCGCAGATTATTTCTGCGTAACCGATTTTCAGAGTGATGGTTTATGATGCTGTATATATTGTATATTCTGTGGTGCACTATGTTTAAAATGTATTTGATTAGAGATTTCTTTTCATTTCCCTTTTTGTTTCTGTCTTTTTCTTTTTCTCTTCTGGAATATACTATTCTTTTTATCTATTGCTCATTTATTGCTCTTTTCTTTCTCCTACTTTTTTGGCTTACTTTCTTCCTACTATTGTTCCTTTGATCTTCTTTTTTCTCCCTCTCCGCACTGAAACAATTTCCTTTTCTCATTTTTTTTCCACTCTAGTATTTATGAGGTCAGAACTGCACGGCACAGGTCGGAAAACATCTCACCATCGCTATAGACTCTCTTACAGAGTTTAATTGCCTTTTTTTGGGGTGTGTGTTGGGGGGGCAAGGTGGGAGGGGGAGGGGGGTTGGGTGTGCTAAAAAAATTAAAAAGAGCAAGTTCAAATACTTAAAAAATGTATTGAATACTACAAATCATAACATACAATCAATGAGCAAAGATTCGGAACATATGTTATATTTACTTACACAAATAATGATCTATATAAGCATGACTGGTATATATATTGAATTGTTACAATGGGGAAGTTAAAGCTTTGTTGTTGGAATATTGCTGGCCTCAATGATAGGGGTAAAAGGGCTCAACTTTATCAGGCAATTTATCAAGACTCATATGATTTTGTGGGTCTACAAGAGACCCACATTGCAGTGGGGGATAAAGAGCTGCTAAGGATACCTGGCTATGACATCCTGGCTATGACATCTCAAACCTCTAAAACGCGAGGTGCTGCCATTTTGGCAAAGACATCTTTGGGTCAACCAATACGGCAGTTAGTAGACCCACATGGTAGATGGGCCATAGTACATCTTGATCTCGGCCTCACCATCTGTTCGGTCTACGGGTCAAATTTAGACGATCCCCAGATATTTCAAGATCTAGAGCTAGAACTAGCATCCTGGTTTGGTCCACTGATCCTATGTGGAGACTTCAATGTAGTACTAGGTGCTACATCGAATACTCAAATACAACAGATTTATAGTGGGCGCAAACCTAAGGTTTATAGTGCTGTGGAAAAGTAAATTTTGCCATGTTGTATGTGCCTACGTGTTCCCCATCTTATGTTATATGTGTATGATCGATATGCATGTATTCCCCTCTGATCGATTAAAGACGCAATTACAGTTGTGTCCATCTCTAGTATGCCAGTTTCCAGACCTCGTGAAAACAACGAATATTAGGCTTATGTAAACCTACGTTGCCACATTTCACAGTGTGCACGTTAATTCATTGGATTGTCCCCGTTTCTAGGCCTCAAAAGGGCCCGGACTCAGATTCAGCTCCTGTCTTCTGAACCCTCTCCGAGGAGCGATACAGCCCCCACCTGCATCCCTGACCCTTCGCTTACTTCATGCCTCGCAGTGCCCGGCCCGGCCTGGCTCTGCCTCCCAGTCTGCCAAGAGTATGTTATGCTTCTAGTTATCAGTCCAGCCCTCCTTCTCTGCATTCCTAAGCTACTGCATCGCATCAATAGTTTCCGTCATGGTCTAGCCTTTATGTCTCCATGTAAGAGAAATACTGTATTAATATTCATAGAATATTCCTCGTACACGCAATACATGTAGAATTATGCATGCATCAGTCCTAATGTCTAGTAGTCTTTGCCCTGATAACTTTTGGATTCTATCAACATGTACTCCAAACACCAGATACCAGAGATGCCTTGGGTACATGTCGCTCTGACACTCCAGACTTTAGTCTCCTCTTCTAGCGCAGAAGTCATAGCCCCCAGTTCTCCCTGGTAACACGTCATTGCCCGTTTGCGCGCACCACTAGGTTAGAGGTCCCAGCTGCTCAGGTAGCCCCCTCCATGTTTCCGCCCCGTTTATGACACTTCTGTTACGTTTACATCACATGTCTATGTATACGCCCTGTACACGCCTTCTTGTTACATCATTTTGCCCGTATCTTTCGCGACTGCTACGAGTCACGCCTACTGCTACGCCTACTGTATTGAATGTAATGTATTTGTTTAAGTATATATATATTGTACACCCATATTAAAAGCCCCCAATTCGCCAATTAGCCACCCAGATTCCATTGTCCCTTCCCTGGCAGCTGCCATCCCGTACTATTGCAGGCTGTCCTGTTCCTGTCCTTTATGCCTGATTAAAGCCTGTAGACTCAAGATACCTCGAATCCTGACTCTTATTTATTGAGCTATCTGTTTCATTCATTGTATTAAAAAATAGAACCGGTAATTAATTATTTATTTACCACATAATGGCGCCCGAATAGCGACTTGCCCTTTCCCCACGCGCCGGAGAAGCCACGCAGGCCCCCTGACCCTCTGCAGCCGTGACGGAACCATACCGTGCACGTGCAGATATTTCTGCTTCAAGTATCCCTCAGGCCCACGGAGGAGACGGAGGTTGCGGTCCAGCATCCAGACGAGGCGGTGAGGAACGCGGCGAGTCCCGACCAGAGCCCAAGCCGAGAGCCCAAGGTCCGAGGTATCCGGAGGCCCACCTGTAACTGAAGTCCGAAGTTCGCAGTCCGTCGTCGTAACAGTCCAGTCCAGTCCGAGGCCTTCTGTTCTTGCTGCCCGGTGAGTACCGTTGCTGGGGTAGTATCTAGACAGGGTCAATTCATTTGTCTCTGGTCCGTGGGTTTGGGTACACAGATCCAACACGAAGTGTTCACCTAGGTGGACGCGGGTCCTGACGTGTCTCTTTATGGGACCGGTAAGTTTCGTGCTGTTTTAGCAGTACATCTAGTCATTCTAGTAAGTTCTGTTCTCGAGAAATTCATGTGTTCTGTCCGAACTGTTATTTTAAATGTTATTCCATGTGTTTTCAATGTCGTGGTATGAGTGATTTGTTTTTCCAGTTATTATTGTGTTTATCGTGTATTGTATTGTGTCCAGATTCCAGTCTAGACAATGCCTCTATTCTCGAAACTACGTCAGTTAAAAACCAGAAAAGGGTTATTAGAGGAAGCAGTTCCTGTCCCGCCTAGGGACAGTCCAGGTCATTTTATGTATCATAAGCATGGCTTAAGTGCCATATTATATCTAGATTTATGGGTGGATTATACCAAGGAATTAGAAGAGAAATATAGATGGCCCATGTCAGGTACATGGGATGCCGAGTGCATCATGCGAGTAGAGGAAGCATTATGGAAAAAGAAATCCAGACAGTCCCAGAAAGATGCCATCGAGTTATGGCGCAAAGAATCTCATAAAAGAACGGAAAAAGAAATCAGAAAAACAGAATTAAGTAGGGAATCCTCAGAAAGAGCCCAAGAAAGGGAATTAATCGAAGTAGGTGAACGAGTTAAAACAGAACAGTCAGACCGACAGAGAAATGCCCTTATTAAGGGTATGTATCCTCTTCTTGCCGAGGGCTTGCCAAAAGCAACCCCGGAAGCACCATGTAATTTTCCGCCGCCATTAGTTCCGACTAAGCTACGTCACAAACCGACCGCAGCTGATATATTTCTCTCGTCCTATTTGGACGACACAGTCCCAGCCTATGCTAATCCTGTTCCGCCTGCTCCTGTAAATAATGTAATTCCTGTTCCTCCAGCCACCGGGGCACCCGTTACAGCACCTGTTACGGCACCCCCGGTCCAGCCTACAGTACATGTACCCGCTACATCAGTCACTCTCCCAACACGTACAGTACCCACCGACGATTCCAGTTTAGGAACCGCGAGGGGAAGTCCTCCTGGTACCCCGCCTCAACACAGACGTATGACGCTACATGAACTAGCGTTACAGCGTACGCCAAAAGTTCATACATTTACAGATATCAAGCGAGCACTTACCGAATGTCGTTATGATCCAGTTCCAGGCGATGGTACTATGGTCATATATTCATTACGTTTAAGACGGGTGACCGACTATTTGGACACCCTGCCGAATATGAAAGGTTATCTAGACAGAATATATCGTTTCATCCGTACAGGAGTAGATCCAGAAAGTATTGGCGACGCCATGGTTCAAAGGAAAGTCGAGATTCAGCTCATGCTTTTAAAGTTTCTAATTAATTGTTTAATAAGAGAACAAGATTATCCGGATAAAGATCCGGAAGAAATGAAAGTCCTGACCAGGTGGAGTGACCATATAGCCGAGGGAAGACACAAGACACAGAACTGTATAGAGAGTATGTACAAGAGAATCCGTAGGGAAATAATAAAGTTACACGAGAAACGAGAAGCAGCACAAGTAACCGAGAAAGAAGACGACTCTGATAATGAAGAACTAGACGACGAGAATCCCTCCAGAATAGCGTATGTAGGTAGAACTAGACTTCCCGACCGACATTCACGCCTAGATCACAAGAAAGTTTTCCCTCCTCCAGCACCAGAACAAGGTTCTCTTGAGCAAGTATTTCAAGCTACCGATCACATTCTGAAATCACGAATCGGTTATAGTGAACTTAGTACCATGCATGAACAAGAACTAGCCCGATCAGCAGTCCGGTGGACTACTGATTCTACCACTTTTCCAGACGAAATAGTGGCACAAATGTTTCTGAAACTGCCCCCAGCCGAGCAGCGACTGGTGGGTATGTATATGATCCAGTACCTCATTACACTGTATGAGGGACAGCATTCTGATCCAGGTCCGCTACATGATGTATTGAACGAGTTACTCCAGTATAGATGGAGAGGTCTAGGTACTGATTTAATTAGTATCCTTCTAGAACAGCGCCACAAATATCGAACGTTTCTGAATCCGCATTTTGTTCATGTCTCACCTCCAGAAAGTAAATCATTTTATATAGATAGACAGCATCCGTTACGAGAAGTACACCCAGTTAGAGGAACGGGTGGTGAACTAGAACGAGTATTTGTTTACACCCCTATCACAAAGATGGAACTCTTAGAGATGAAAAAGTTAATTCCTTGTCACGACAAAGATCCAGCAGGGTTCCATCGAGAATTAAAAGACATGCTCCGTATGGGAGAATACACGTATCCTGATATCATTAAAATGTTAAAGGTCCTGTTGCCCGCAGGGGTATATGAAAAACTCAAGGAAAAAGAATGGGAGGTGGGAGAGAAAAAGATAGATTGGACAGCTCTAGAAGCTGAAGATAATTCACGAGTACCAGGTACCGGTCTTGGGGGTAAAGTTAAAGAATTGCCCGAGTTATTGATACAGGTTTTGCCAAGATTACAAGCCACGAAAAAGGAAGATTGGGATGCTATCTCAGCTTGTAAACAGAAACAAGATGAAGACACTAGTGATTTTTATTCTAGATTTGAAAAATGTTTTATTATTAACAGTGGTCTGAAAACGAGTAGTGAATCGTACCCTCATCTCTTTGTTACCAAACTAGTCGAGAATTCAAGTCCACAAGTTAAAAATCGAGTATTGAAAGTCGAAAGTAGTTGGCAAGCTAATACTCCGTCACAAATGTTACAAATGCTCCAGTATCACCAGAATAGAATCAGGGAAGAGCAAGAACACGAAAGGAGACGTATGAAAGACACGAAAATGAAAGTATTAGTTGCACAATCTGTTCCACAAGACAGTCAGAAGAGGGGTCCGAATCAAGCCAGTCATCCTGCAGCTCCTGTTAAAGGGACTTGCAACTACTGTAAACAGCCAGGTCATTTTATAAACGAGTGTGCAGTTCTGAAACACAACATAGCTACTGGTAAGACTAAAGAAAGACCACGTCCGCCTAGACAAGAACAAGTTTCACAGACTTCTCAGCCACCACAGAATGCACAACAGACAGTTCCAGCACCGCAGCCTATCACTGCAACACAACACGTTACACAGCAGATGTACCAGTACGCACAGTCAGAGTATCCAGATTATCAGCCATATTCATGAAACAGCCTAGAGAGGGAGGTAGGCTTGCCTCTCATCGAGATACCTGTAGATCAAGAGGGTCCCTATGTACACAGTCAAGTATTAGGGAAAGACAGAAAGTTTTTGATTGATACAGGGGCAAGTAGGACTACCATCAGTCATGACGAGGTTCCAGGGGCTCCGCTCTCAGGCTCTAAAAATGTTTCCCTTGGATTTTCAGGAAAGCCGATTGTTAATGAAATTTCGAAACCAGTTACTCTAGAAGTTGGTCCATTGTCCCGAACTACTGATTTGTTACTCACGAAATCTTGTCCAGAAAATTTGTTAGGCATTAAGACATTGAAAGAATTAGGAGCAGTTATTTGCTGCTCCCCAGAAGGGGTCCGATTGTTTCTGAGAGACTTTAAAGGTCATTATGTATTACGTGATTTTGGTCCGAGATTATTGAATGTACCACAGCATTTATGGGCGCAAGGTCCAACTGATGTAGGTTGTATGCATATCACACCCCATCGTGTGACTCTCAAACAAGGTGTAGTTTTGCCACGAATCAGACAGTACAGATTGCCACCTGAGGCTGTAACAGCCTTATCCAAATTATTGACGAACTTATTGCTCAAGGAGTGGTTGTAGAAACTGACTCCAATGTATGTAATTCTCCTATCATTCCAGTTCTGAAACGTACTGATCCAAATGCACCTTCAGTATATCGATTAGTGATTGATCTTCGGGAGCTTAATAAATGTATCATACCTCAGTACCCAGTAGTCCCAGATATTTCATCCCTTTTGACAGCCATTGATTCTGAAGCCACGTTCTTCACAGTTATCGATCTCAAAAATGCATTTTTCAGTGTCCCCATTCATCCAGACAGCCAGTACCTTTTCGGTTTTTGTTTAAATGGAAGGAGCTATAAATTCACACGAGCTCCTCAAGGTTTCACAGAAAGTCCTAGCATTTACAGTCAAGCACTTAAGAGACAACTAGACAATATCCGCATGCCAACTGACACTGCCCTGCTCCAGTATGTCGATGATCTACTGATCACAGCCCGTTCTGAACGTGACTGCGAGCGTGCGTCACTCACGGTTCTATATTTTCTGGCCGAGCAGGGGCACAAGGTGTCCCCTTCCAAATTACAATTCTGTGTCCAGCAAGTGGTATACTTAGGACACTTACTGTCCAAGTGGGGTAGGCAGTTGACACCAGACCGTATCCAGTTAATAGCGAGTCTTCCACAGCCCAAGACACAGAAGGAGGTACGAGCTTTTATTGGCCTCACTTCTTACTGCAGACAATGGATTCCTCAGTATGCATTTCTAGCCAAGCCACTGATACAGTTAACGACACAGGAGGCAGCCGTATCGACTGTCCTCCCTTGGACCCAGGAACATACACTTGTATTCAATGAATTAAAGAAAGCCTTATGTCAAGCACCTGTTCTAGCGACACCGAACTACAGTAAGCCTTTTACACTTTTTGTTACAGAACGTGATGGTACTGCATTATCTGTTCTCACACAAGATCAAGCAGGACAATACAAGCCCTGTGCTTATTTTTCGAGCACATTAGATCCAGTAGCCCAGGCTCTGCCTGCATGCCTCAAGTCAGTTGCAGCCACAGCTCTAGCTATCAGACAAAGTGATTCCATAGTGTTAGGACACTCCCTGACAGTACAAGTTCCACACTCCGTGGAAGTTCTTTTAAACCGAACACAGACTCAGCACTTGACCATTGCACGTTTAACAGGTTATGAACTGACACTGTTCCAGCCACACATAGAAATCAGACGCTGCAACATTCTAAATCCTGCTACACTGTTACCGTCAGTTACTTCAAATCCTGCCACACATGACTGTGTGGAAGTTGTTAACACTATGACAAAGCCAAGACAAGACCTGACAGACACTGCATTACCTGACCCCGACCCGACACTTTATGTGGATGGTTCATGTATGAGAACGAGTACAGGAGAACTAGTAGCCGCGTATGCAGTGACTACTGACACTGAAGTTATAGAAACACGTCGTATTGACACCCTGTCTGCTCAAGCAGCAGAGCTAGTAGCTCTGACCCAAGCCTGCATACGTGCTAAGAACCTGAAAGTAAACATATATACAGATTCACGTTACGCATTCGGAGTTGTACACGACTTTGGAGTGCTCTGGCAGGAGAGAGGTTTCATGACTTCTCATGGAACCAAGATTCAGCATGGTCTCCTCATTCAAGCTCTGTTAGATGCAATCCATTTACCGACAGCATGAAGTGCAAGGCACATACGAAAGTCACTGACATCATTTCCCAAGGTAACGATCTAGCAGATCGAACAGCCAGTTAACACGACACAGACACTCACTCCAGATCAGACTACTTGTATGACAGTTAAGGACCCTACACAAGATGTCATAGACATACAGTTACATGCTACTCCTGAAGAAATAAAGAAATGGTCTGAACAAGGAGGGGTCCAGACAGATCAAGGATGGTTGACGAAGGGAAAAGCCACATGGTTTCTCCCCGACTCTATGGTTCAAGTCATTATTAATACCGCACATAGTCCAGCACATCTAGGAGAAAAAGCTATGTTAGACAGTATTCAGAACCTTTGGTTCAACAAGCATTTACGAGCTGCAGCCAAGCAGAAAGTCCGTACCTGTATGATATGTTGTCAGTTCAATCCAGGTAAAAGTGTCCCGGTAGAACAAGGCGGATTCCAACCTCCTGACCACCCTTTTGAAGTCCTCCAGATGGATTATATTCAGATGGAGCGATGTCGAGGTTCCAAGTATGTCCTCGTAGTTGTATGCACTTTGTCCAGGTGGACAGAAGCATATCCGGTTCCAGATTATACAGCCGCGACCACTGCCAGGCAGTTGGTTCGTGAGTTCTTTCCCCGCTATGGACTCCCTAGGGTCGTGTATTCTGATAACGGCCAGCCATTCTCATCTGAGCTCATGAAACATGTTTCCCTTCTGTTAGGGTACCAGTGGAAGTTCCATTGTGTGCGCCATCCTGAAGCAGCCGGTCTCGTAGAGAGACATAATCAGACTTTGAAAATCCGCATTGCAAAAGTATGTAAAGAGAAAGGTGTAGACTGGCTAGTAGCCCTGCCAGTTGCTCTGTTCTATATGAGGATGGTTGCACATTCCAGATCAGGTCTGTCCCCGTATGAGGTCGTATTCGGCCGCCCCCCAAACATGTGGGGTACACCTAGACCCCGCAGTATTACAGATGTTTCCAGTAATATGCTGACAGATTACCTAGCTTCCTTGATGTCTGCCCTACACTCTTGTCGTTCACAGGTTGCCGCCGCATTTCCAGACAACACCGAGGTGAAACCGCATGAAGTCGTTCCCGGTGATCACGTATTTGTCCGAAATTTCGATCGTTCAAGTCCGCTGGAGCCCCGCTGGAAGGAGCCTCGGATGATCTTACTAACAACAAGGACCGCCGTCAAACTTGAAGGCAGGAAGGGGTGGGTCCACCTGAGCCATATAAAGAAGTTCCATGGATTACGAGAAAAGACTTTTGTTAAGGACTGCCTTATTCCTAAAGACTGCCTAAAAACAGACTCTGAACTCAAGCCTCCCCTGTTAGAGAAAACTCCGCAGCAGGAGTATAAAGAGAAACTCCAGTCTAGTAAAATAAGTCAGCCAGTTTAATTGTCTAAGTCCCTCTCGGGTGAAACGGTTAGACAGGTTCCTGACATGTATGAGATAGACCCCCACAGTGAGAGAGTTAGTCAAAACTCTAAAAGATGTATTATCGTTCTAAGTTTCTTATTATTTTTGAGTCTTATGGTTACCTGCACAAGTTATGCTTTACATTTATGTTTTCCAATTTCACATGTACATATGTTTTCTAATGCTACAGTAGAGCACACATTTAGAGATCTGCCTCCTCACGAGCTATCCTATCGTCTTGCTATGCGCAATAACACATTCATCCGAATGTTACACTATTCACACCAGACCAGCAATGCCACTAATTGTTGGGTGTGTGGTCGACTCCCCCCTTTCCAGACACCGAAGGGAGTTCTGCCACTCTTTCCTTATCCGTTTTCACATAATGGTTCGTGTGGAGCATGGTCCACGTTAACGTCATCCTCCAATGATATGTCCCTAATGAATAGAACATGTTTTCCAGACAAGCAGGGTCTCTCCCATAGAACAGGGTTAGATCTAGAAAATGAAGTATATGATTTAGGTAATTATTCTTCGAATTTTATGGTCCTGAATGTTCAGTCCGATACTACTCCAGATTTGCCTGCTATTTCAGTACTACCAGTCAAAGGCGAATTATGTGTCAGAAAGAATGGTTCCGCACATGTAGGACATAGTGATTGTACTACTGTGGTCAAGTATAGTGACAGTGGGAAATATATTTTCAAAGCCTCACGTCATTCTTATTTTGTTTGTGGTCAGACCGCATATGTTCGTCTGCCCCTCGATTGGGATGGAACATGTTACATTGCCTTCCTACTGCCACCAGTTTTTCTAGCCCCATCCGATTATCACAGAAACACACATCTAGTACACGTCAGACCTAGAAGGGAGATCGAGTCCCCAATTGTCGATCAAACTGAAACTACTCTAGAACAGTATCAAGACTTCAACAAAGGTTTCTTCTTCTTTATAGGACCTATCCAGAATAGTAAATTAATACGTAGGTTAACTAGAACACTTGAAGCTGTAGTGAATGAGACTACTTCTGCTCTAGGTAACTTAACTGAAGAGCAATCTGCTATGAGATTTGTCGTGCTTCAAAATCGTCTCGTTCTTGACGTCATACTGGCCGATAGAGGAGGAGCATGTAGAGTCATCGGATCTAGTTGCTGCATTTTCATTCCTAATAACGCGCCGTCTGTTTATTCAGCTATAACCAGACTTCATAAAATTGCCCATCAGTTACACCAGAATCCAGGCACCTGGACATGGTCCGGTTGGCTCCTGAGTATTATATCTGCCTGGGGATGGAAAGTATTGTCATTCCTAGGTATTGCAGTAATGATCATATTCAGTTGCTGCCTCTGTATACAATGTGGCCCTGCGATTTGCGGCATGTGTGCTACCTCTTGTATTCCTAGTCCTAAATCCCGTTCCAAGACAAATCGAGACGAGCAAATGATGCTATATGAAATGATAGATGGTATCATGAATATTGATGTTTCCTGATGGAAACGTAGGGCACAAGGAGGGAATGTGGAAAAGTAAATTTTGCCATGTTGTATGTGCCTACGTGTTCCCCATCTTATGTTATATGTGTATGATCGATATGCATGTATTCCCCTCTGATCGATTAAAGACGCAATTACAGTCGTGTCCATCTCTAGTATGCCAGTTTCCAGACCTCGTGAAAACAACGAATATTAGGCTTATGTAAACCTACGTTGCCACATTTCACGGTGTGCACGTTAATTCATTGGATTGTCCCCGTTTCTAGGCCTCAAAAGGGCCCGGACTCAGATTCAGCTCCTGTCTTCTGAACCCTCTCCGAGGAGCGATACAGCCCCCACCTGCATCCCTGACCCGTCGCTTACTTCATGCCTCGCAGTGCCCGGCCCGGCCTGGCTCTGCCTCCCAGTCTGCCAAGAGTATGTTATGCTTCTAGTTATCAGTCCAGCCCTCCTTCTCTGCATTCCTAAGCTACTGCATCGCATCAATAGTTTCCGTCATGGTCTAGCCTTTATGTCTCCATGTAAGAGAAATACTGTATTAATATTCATAGAATATTCCTCGTACACGCAATACATGTAGAATTATGCATGCATCAGTCCTAATGTCTAGTAGTCTTTGCCCTGATAACTTTTGGATTCTATCAACATGTACTCCAAACACCAGATACCAGATATGCCTTGGGTACATGTCGCTCTGACACTCCAGACTTTAGTCTCCTCTTCTAGCGCAGAAGTCATAGCCCCCAGTTCTCCCTGGTAACACGTCATTGCCCGTTTGCGCGCACCACTAGGTTAGAGGTCCCAGCTGCTCAGGTAGCCCCCTCCATGTTTCCGCCCCGTTTATGACACTTCTGTTACGTTTACATCACATGTCTATGTATACGCCCTGTACACGCCTTCTTGTTACATCATTTTGCCCTTATCTTTCGCGACTGCTACGAGTCACGCCTACTGCTACGCCTACTGTATTGAATGTAATGTATTTGTTTAAGTATATATATATTGTGCACCCATATTAAAAGCCCCCAATTCGCCAATTAGCCACCCAGATTCCATTGTCCCTTCCCTGGCAGCTGCCATCCCGTACTATTGCAGGCTGTCCTGTTCCTGTCCTTTATGCCTGATTAAAGCCTGTAGACTCAAGATACCTCGAATCCTGACTCTTATTTATTGAGCTATCTGTTTCATTCATTGTATTAAAAAATAGAACCGGTAATTAATTATTTATTTACCACAGTGCCATAAAACAGCTCATGACCAGCTATAATCTAACTGATATCTGGGGTCTAAAAAATATAAATGATCCTGGTTACACCTATTTCTCCTTTCCCCATAACAAATACGTCAGGATAGACTACGTATTAGTATCTAATGAATTTATATTAGATTCTAAGATAGCTAAATTGCCCAAAACTATATCAGATCACAATGCCCTAACCTTTATTTTTGATGTTGCCAGCTATAGGAAACCACCTTCTCAATGGACATTTGACTGTAGGCTCCTCTTCAATAGGGATTATATAGCATACATAACGATCTGGGCTCAGGAATTCTTCGATTACAATCAATATAGTGCCCCTAGATTCGTGGTCTGGGATTGCTTCAAGGCGGCTCTCCGAGGTGAGACTCTCGCGTTTGTGGCCAAGCAAAAAAAGAATCAGAACAACCTAAATCAACAACTTAACTTAGAACTAGCAAATCTAGAGACTCTCCACGCTACCCAGATACAGCTTGGAGAAGAAAGTCAGAATACCCTGCAGAAAATACTAGTTCTTAAGACAGAAATTAATGCTGGCCTTACACAAAAAGCGGCCGAGACCGTTCAGGCAAATCAAATACATATCTACGAGAACGGAGAAAAAATTGGTAACCACCTTGCCCTACGAACACGCCAGAAACAATCCCATAGAGCTATCCAAATAATTGAGTTTGAGGGGCAGGAATATACATCCCCTGTTGATATCGCGGGCGTTTTCCAACGTTATTACCAAAAACTTTATCAAAATGAAGATCAACCGCATACAACAGATACTAAAAGTTTCTTACATCACTGGCTGTCACAGACGGAAATTAGATCAATTGACACCTTAGTCAGAGAAGATCTTGATAAAGAAATTACGAAAATAGAACTCGAACTAGCATTATTAGAACTTGTACCGTAAAGCAGCAGGTCCCGATAAAATCCCTTTGGACATCTATAAAATTCTTGGGAAGCAGATCATCCCTTACTTATTGGATTTGTTCCTTGGAGTTCAATATAGTGGCACACCACCCGAATCCTGGAAAAACACAAATATTGTTATGTTTCCTAAAAAAAGGGAAGCCTGCCAAGTTACCATCTTCATATCGTCCCATCTCATTAATAAACTCTGATTCTAAATTTTATGCCAAGATACTCGCTAACCGGCTGAGCAGGGTTGTTGAGCATCTTGTCTCCCCATGGCAGCATGGCTTTATTCCCGGCAAGGGTACAACAGATCACACTCGGAGAGCTATTTCCCTTTTTGACATCATGGGAGCCACGGGGGGCCGGATGTCAATGATCCTGCTCGACGCCGAGAAGGCCTTTGATCGTGTCTCTTGGCAGTTCCTGTGGGAAGTATTAGAATTAAACAACTTTGGAAAGGCATATATTAAAGCTATCAAGGCTCTCTATGTAGAACCCAGAGCCAAACTTTCCATAGGTGGTGTCGAATCAGAGTTTATTAACATCCAAAGGGGCACGAGGCAGGCATGTCCATTCTCCCCAATCCTATTCGCCCTATATATCAACCCTTTAATATTAAAATTACTCATATCTCCAGCAATAGAACCTATAATTACAATAACATCTAGCACTAAAATGTTAGCCTATGCCGACGACGTGGCGGTATTAACTTCTAACCCCACCGAGGCCATTCAAGAAATAGAGCAAATTACCCAGATTTTCAGCTCCTACTCAGGATACTTCCTCAATAGGGATAAAACCATGGTCCTGTGCACTGAAAATACTGTTTTTGAGAGTCCTTATAGAACTAGCCAGGCTACATATCTAGGTGTGGTCTTATCTCCTACAATTAAAGAAATTACTCAGATCAATTACTACCCCCTGATTAAGAAAATAAAAACAGATCTCGCCAGAGTTAACTATCTCCGGTTGTCAATAATAGGTAAGGGGAATAATCTAAAAATAAATATCTTCCCAAAAATCTTATACCTATTTCGAGCAATTCCCCTGATTGTTGAGGATAATATCATCAAGGCTCTTGATGGTAGCATGTCAAAGTTTATTTGGAACTTTGGCAAAATCAGGAGAGCTTTACCACTCTTATCGCTACCTCAACATAGGGGAGGGTTAGCCATTCCAAATCTGACATTGTATCTTTGGGCAACTATTATTCAGCAAATGGCTCCCTTATTTAACACTAAACCTATAGCCACTTCCATAACAGACCAACACATACCCTCAATTTATGAACTAATATTGGGAGACACCGCTAGAGGTCTACTACTAAGACAGGTAGAACCTTCATATTTCCAAAAAAACAAATTCAAGGTAATTGTTGATGTGTGGAAGGTGTGGAAACAGGTATCAACAAATCTAGCCATACCAAAGTACACTAAATATACCCCTCTTTGGCACAGCTCGATTTTACCATCATATCTCAATGACAATATTTCTAGAAGATGGGAACAATCAGGTATTATTACTTTGGGTAATTTTATTGGACAGGGACCTACACCAACATTTGTGAACCTACAACAAAATTTTCAGATACCCCCAACCGACTTCTTAAAATTTATTCAAATCCATTCGTGTATTCGATTTAACATACCACAGATTAAATTAGATAATATTCCCTTTTTCGAAATTATAGATAGGCGAACCACTAGGATAGGGACCATCTATGAAATACTGATGAAAAATCTTAGTGACGACATGGAGCGAGTTGAGACAGTCTGGGCTACTAAACTAGCTAACCCAAATATAGACATCAACACTTCATTGATTTTGTCATCTAAATTATTTTTAGCCTCTAATTTAAAAGCCCAGCACTACAGAACAGTTTATGATCTTTATTTTACACCCTCCAAATTATTCTCATGGGGTCTCTGGACAAACGACAACTGTCCAAGGTGTGGTCAATCTCCG
The DNA here is from genome assembly GCF_964261635.1 of Lissotriton helveticus. Classification (NCBI taxonomy): domain Eukaryota; kingdom Metazoa; phylum Chordata; class Amphibia; order Caudata; family Salamandridae; genus Lissotriton; species Lissotriton helveticus. Next base: position 1,909,851,236 of record NC_136061.1, on the reverse strand, counting down.
GCGAATCTCATCCATATGTTTGCCGAATGCCCCAAGTTAGATTTCATTAAAACAATGATCTCAGAATACTGGACTGAAATTTTTGGACATGAATTAAGAACTTCAATGACGATATAGGTTTTGGGTCATGATGAATCCATGGGGTATAGTAGGGAAGAACTATCGTCAGTATTTTTGGGTATGGCAGTGCTCCGAATTATACTGGCTGCCCGCTGGAAAGACTCAGAAGCCCTACTTTTCAAATGTGGTTATGCCGGTTCCTGGGAATTTATAAGTATGAGATAGCCATCTACAAAACCAGAGGAAGGAATTCTAGTACACTTGGGACTCAGATTTGGGTTCCTATTACTAGATGATATAACAACAAAATGTACTCTTAGAAATTTCAATGGTATGAATTATATCTTTATTTATTTATTTTTTCTTATGTATACAAACATATGAATTGATTTTTTTCCTTTTTTTTTGTAAATACTTATTTGTTCTTCATTCTTTGCTGCTGTATTTAAAAATGTTGCGATTATTATTTTTCTATTTTTTCTCTTTTTAATCTGTGATGTATATTTAAATGATTCAGGCTCCCTGATGGTTTATATGTATTTTGTTCTTGCTCAAATAAAGACATAAAAAAAAGGAATCACATACATGGATATATACATACATAGAGACAGACACACAAAGAGCAGATCAATGTCCAATGAAGGGGACGGCCCTGGGAAACATTTATTCAGCAAAAGTATTTAAAACGTGAGGTGCTATACATAGACCAAGGAATCTAAGTAAACAAGTTGATACTTTTAGTTTTAACTAAATGTAAGAGAAGTGAACCTGTGCAAAATAGTATTTCTTTGCATTTAGTAATAGTTTATAAGTATGTCTTCTGGCAAAGAGGATGCAGTGCTGGGGGAAACTGATACCACCTAGGATCCTAGCTGACATGCTAAGGCACAGAGAAGTCATCCTGGAGAAAGGTCATAACACTCACAAGAAACTGAAGACAACCCACACTGAGAGAGTTCTCTAGAATCTAGAAAGGACTACTGGAGGAAACTGTAACTCCCTGAGATCACAAAATCACTGAGAAGGCTTTTATAGATGACGTTTTTATGACTAGGATCCTGAAATAGTTACAAGGAACTCTGGAAAAGGCTATTTTTGATAAAGTTCTCTACTGCTGAGAAGGCGCTGCTTGAAGTTCGGGCTGGACTGTTCCCATGAGGCACAGGGTCAGACTGATTTGCATATGGCCATGTCTGAACTGGGGTGGCAGAGTGGGCTAGAGAACGGTGATGGATTAAACCCAGATCTGTTGACTGGGTGTTGACTGGGTGCGAGTGTTTGATTGGTTCAGATGCTCCGTCCATCACCACCCCCTTTTGTACCGCTTAAAGAAATGAGGCGCCTACGTTGAAGGAGACATCTTCTACTGGGCAGCTCCCGCTGCTGAAGTTCTCTAGAACAGAGACACTTCAGCATTCATTCTTTAACAGCTGTGAATGGGCTATGTGACCGTACATCTGTGGCTACTGTCTGTATCATTTGGGTTCATGATTCTGCTATCTTGATTGGGATCTGTCCAGGACACTTGGCAGTACTTTCTGGTGCTGCTGGGCTCGGCTGGCTAAGTGAGCTTCTTAATTCCTGATCTAGAGGATGGCATTACAGTGACCTAGCTAGGCCTCATACATTTGGGTACCTGGTGCACCACAATGGAGGGCTCCTGGGGTGGCTCTAGAACATTGCAGACTCATGCTATGTTGGTGACAATTCCTGATATCCAGGACATTTCCTTTGACCCTGGCCGTCCAGGCTTCAGCACCTATTCCACCTTTGGTGAAAAGCAGCACGTTTTGGCTCATGAATGCAGGCTGAACCTGTGTGACTACAATGATGTGTGCCAGAGTACAGGGGCAGTTGCTCCATGGCAGCGGAGAAGCCCCCACTCCTACACTGCTGTGAAGAAAGCTGGATAAATAAAATGGTGATAAAAGGTTTTTATTACCATTTTTTTCCAGCTTTCTGCTGAACGGAGAGGGCAGTGCGCGGCCAGTGCATCAATGCTGTTGATTGGCAGCAATGATGAGTGGCCCCTTAAGTTTGAAGTGCGCATGTCGATTTGGCTGGCGACCTTGATACGGCCAAACCAATATACGCAGTTCAAACTCTCCAACCCAGCTCGAGTACAAGGGTGGTTCCTCCATAGGAATGGAGGAGACTCCCTCCCACACTGCTGCGCATGAAAACTGGATAAATAAAATGATAATAAAAGGATTTTAGCACCATTTTGTTTTTCCAGCTTTCTGCTGAATGGAGAGGGCAGGGTGCGGCCAGTGCATCAATGCTGCTGATTGGCAGCAATGCAGAGTGGCCCCTTAAGTTTGAAGTGCACATGTCGATTTAGCCGGCTACCTTGATACGGCCAAACCAACATATGCAGTTCAAACTCTCCAATCCAACTGTCATAGATAGCTGGGTTAGAGAGCAGGCATCAGCCTCCAGTGCCCTTCGGCACCCTGCTCCAGCCAATCCGACACTTCACTCGCGCTGCTTAACAGCATGAGAGCAGCGTCTGGATTGGATAAAGACCAGTGGAAGCTATGGGACCTCGCGCTTGGAGGAGTTTGGAGCTGGGGACTGAAGAACATGGAGGATGTGCTGCAGGCTAAGGTAAGTGAGCCTTATCTTTTTCATTTTTAAATGTTTTTGTTTATTTGTATGTTTTTTATTGTTTATGTTGCCCACTCGACCTACCATTTTTGTTGGTGACCTACCGCCACTGCCAAAGTATCAAGACTGCTGAGGCAAGGATCTATGTTTGGGGGGCTGTGTAACTATGCCTCCTTCTAATGACTGTTGAAGCTCAGATGGTATAGATACCATAATGGTGAGCCATGGGCCAAGAGCCCGAGTGTGATGTGTGTCTATTAGCAGTTCTTTACTGCACCCAGCGGGATTTGGAGCAATGACTCCACCTCTAAACGTCACACAAGGCCTGCTAACCCATAACAGGTGGTAGACATGAGATAGGCTTTTGTAGGTATCCATGGCAAAATATTGGGTGGGATCTATTGTCCCCATGATTCCACTCCCCCTAACACCGTACCAATGCACACTGCAATGCAAAACAAAATCTACACTCGCCCTTGCTGAGAAATTACCTATGATTATTAAACACTGTAAAAACCAAAGTGTAGTGGTCTGCACAATTTCTATGGAACTGACCCATTCAGTCCAAACATTCGCTACTGCTAAAGCTGATATCACACTTCTTTTTTTCGAGGCAACTTAATTTGCTGACACGCAATGATCCCTTAATACATTCTCCTCTTATGCTCTTTCATACAGTTTATTGCACCAAAGCACAGTGAGGACAACTGACTGACAATACACAATGATATGCAAATTGTGGAGTGACACACTATATTAAAACAAATTAGTATTTTAATATGGATGACTTACCAACTCTTATCATGGGTCCCCTGGAGATCTATACAGAAGCTTTTCATTGCCTCAATAAAAATTACATCTTTGTTTCAACAGTATATAAAGCAAATTGAGTCACAACATTTGTCCAAATAGCGAATTCAGGATTTTAACCCCTTAAGTGCTGCTCACGTTCAGCGGACGTCGCGTGCACTACCTCGGTAGTGTTGCGCACGTCTGCTGAACGTCGCGGCCCCGCCCGCGCAATAGAACGTTCCGCACCAGCGCGAAACGTTCAGCGCAGCGGAGGAGGCAACGCACATCTTGTGATTGCGAAGTATGCAATGTTGCAGCATGATGATATGTCCTCTAAGTGACCTCCTCGAGAAATAGATAATGCCATCCAGGGGCGGGTTCTCCGTTGGAGCGTCGCCCCACTTAAGTTACACCCCAAAAAAGGGAAAGTAAAATCAGTAGCGTAGCTAGGGTGGGGAGGTGGTGGCGGTCCGCTCCAGGCGGCACTATTTGGGGGACGGCAGCCGCGCTGCACTGGTGGCCCGTGGTGGCGGTGGCCTATATAATTTATTTTGGGACACTCGCTGACACTACTGTCAGTCACTACAGTAGTGTCAGTGTCCGTGTCCCCAAATAAATGATAAAAGCCGCCGCCACTGAGCCGCCTGCGCGGGCCACGTATGAAGAGCAAGCGCACCTGCTTTTAAATGCTGCCTGCAGTGCAGCATGCGCGACGTACCCCGTTTGTGGTTCGTGTTGTGGCTCCCGTCCCAGGGCCGTCAATCTTGTAGCGCGCGAAATCGCTACCAATGACGGACCTGGGCAATGTTTTTGGCCAGCCCTTGCGCTGAAAAGTAGCGCAGCAGGGACGCGTTATTCGCTCAGCTCTTTTAAAGGCATATGCAGCACATGGATTGATGCACCCTCAAATCTCTGGGCGTTTTTGGTATGTGGTTGTGCCGGGGATGTATACTTTGCTGGTTTTATAACTGGATGGCCTTCGGTGGCGCAGCGGGGGCCTGCCGTTCATTGAAGACAATGTTGTCTTAAGTTGCTCTTCCGATACACGCTCAAAAACCCTGGGCATGTTTGTATATGGTTGTGCCGGGGATTTATACTTTGCTGGTTTACAGGCTACTTATGCACAGTCTTTCGGCGGCGCAGCTGGTGCCTACTGTTCGTCGAAGATGTTTGTCTTGAGCTGTTCTCCTGATACACTCATATTTCTGGCCGTTATTGTCTATGGTTGGACTCGGGGATATACTTCGCTGGTTTCCGACTTCACGTGCACAGAATGTAACTGGATGGCAGATGGGGCCTTCGGCAGCGCAGCGGGGGCTTTGGTTTCTCACAAGTTAATGCAAGCAGAGTGGCCAGCTGCCTAAGCGCCGACCGGGTCAACAAGGTCGATTACTGTGCTTTGGTAGCAATCAGGTAGTAATGCTTGTTCTCAAATGCTGCTGGATATGGAACAGATGTAATTTTCTTTTTCACTGCGATGTGTGGGGATTTTGGGGCGTGTCACGTACAGCGTGGTACTACAATCAGCATGGTTCAAATGTTGATGCCCATACAGGCCAGGTATGTTATCGATAATAGTTTACATAGTCGGTATCACCGTGGCAACGCTGTCCGGCCCTGGCTCGATCCAAAATGGCAAGGCAGCGAAAATGGAGGCCGCCCGCCTCCCATGTGATGTTCATGTTTGGGTGGTTGGTTGCAGCACTTGGTGGTAATGGTTGAAACAAACAAAATGGGTATTATGGCTTGGGGGCAGTGTTTTATCACAAGCGTTTATGTATTGTCCAATACGTTCGGTATTTAAGGATGCAAAACCAGTGTTTCAGATGGCCCACATTTTCACTTTTATCCCATGGTGCAGGCAAGTCAACGCGATGTGCACGTTCTCACTTATTTACCTATTGCATTTACAAAATGTATATGGCTTTGTGGCTGTTTTAATTAAAGCAAAATTTCTATTTTATTATCGCAGCAATGTGCACTTATTTGCTTGCAGCACCCACACGCACCGGGTGTTCCCAAGGCCGCGCCGTGCAGGGGGCGAAGGGGATAGCAGATTGGCACCGATTGGCGGACCGCAGGCTCGACCAGCGCAGCACAGCAGCGGGGCTTCTTGCTGCTCATTTGAGGTCGAGTATATTTCACATTCTGTATTGTGTGAGGATAGCTTATTTTGTTACAGGGCATCTAGAGGAAGCACAATAAAGGGTACTCCGGTGCTAATTCACATCCATTCCGGAGGTATCTTGGCCACCAGATGACACTTCAGGCATTTAGGTTTGGCGAAGGCAGCACTTGAGTGGAATAGGCAACCGTAAGTCAATATTTATATGGTTTCGTGTTAGTTAATTGTTAAAGAGGGAAGTTTGTCTTATGGTACACAGAGGGTTTCAGGCCCCCAGATGGCACTGCCCCACTGTTGCTTGATACATTAGGACAGCACGATGAAAATGTGCACGTCGTTTTAAGTGTTGCGGCCTAAACATGAGGGCAGTGCAGGTATTTTAGGATTACAGTATCTTATTTACACCTAATTCGGCCATCTGCTAATGTACTATTCAACGTCAGGGCGATGCTGTGTGTTTTTGGGATTGCTGTTTAATTTATTTATGCGCCAGACTATAACAGGATGTGAGAGGCGCTAACCCAAATCTCAATTGCCTCAGGCCTATACCATAAAGTCATTAGAGTCAGCTGACTCACAGATTCCGGTCCCGCCACGGTGAGCATGTGCGTGATAGCATGATTGCTGGGCAAGCCTTGGGAGAGCCTGTGAGACACACATACCGATCACAGTCAGGTAGGCTGACAAATATGTTTAAAAGTATTTTAAAAAATCACACCAGTATAATTAAGGGAGTGGCCCGGGGTGCGGTGCGCAGCCCTCTACAACTGCTAGTTCAGATAGTTAACACTTACTTGCACTAGTTAATAGACCAATGTAAAACTAGCATTTCAGTGATACATGTGAGAAATATTTGTGCCCGAAATTTGACAGTGAGGTGAGATTTCAAATTCGAGTACGAGACTTAAGTTCAAACAATCACAGGGCTGCGGCTGCCATGGGTGGCAATCTGAGGGATAGCCCGGGCGCCACAAGCTCTAGCTACGCCTCTGAGTAAAATGGTAATATAATACCATTTTATTTTTGATCCTCCTGTCCGTAGGGGTGGAGACGCTGCTGAATGACAGCAGCAGGGAGGAGGGTGAGCTTTTCAAAGTGCACATGTCTTTTTGGCCAAGTGTCTTGCGAAGGCCAGCCCCCGTGCACTTTGAAACCTCTAAACCAGCTGTCTCAAGACAGCGGGGTCAGAGGAAGAGCAGGGCTCCAGTGTCCTTGGGAGTGGCAAGTGAAGCCGCTCCCTTAAATCAGGGCACTAGGATTGGTGCCCGCACTGTAGCATGTGGTTGAGAAGAGGTCTGGAGCTGACGAAGTCGGAGGACGTAGGTTAAGATATATATATATATATATATATATATATATATATATACATATATACATATATATATATAAGCAGACACTGATCAAGAAATAAAAAAGTTTGGATTCAGACCCACGGAGTCAGCGCCTTCTTCAATCGCACGAGTTTGGTTTAAAGGAATATATATATATATATATATATATATATATATATATATATTCGCAACGCTCTCCAGTAGATGCCAGCGGTCACTGAAGCCATCCCACATCCTTCCATGCTTATTGCACAACTTGTCAACATTTCGGAAATTGAGGGCTACAAACAGTGAACCTTAGCTTGATTTCCTCTTGATATAAAAGTTATGTAAAACACAGCCATTCAAAATAAGGAGCTTCAAAGTTCGTCCGCCATTGTCGTCATAATCAAGTAGTAAATATTAGGCAGTCCCTCACGTCAACCCCACAAAATCATCTGGGGGTCATATTCCCTCCGTTGTCCACTATCCCCATTGACACTCCGACCTTCCTCTCCTGATCCTATGTCCATGCATTAAGTAGTTTTCCCTGGGAACATTAGATTGTTGTGTTTTATAGTTGGGGAAACAATTTTTACGTTTTCCTTCTTTGTGGTTACGTGGCGCTTCAGTAAATGGCTCTGCATAATATGATCCACCAGGAAGTGATTTGGAAGGACTTCTCTTCTGCCAGACTGGACATTCCACATATTGCAAGCCTCGTGGGAAATGCTTATGCTAGTATTGTGCAGAGTATTGTATTTCAAAGTGTTTGTTCGTTTCATAGTACAGGGAACTGGTAACCAGGAATTAAGTCCCACCCATAGTTCTGAAACACGTGGAGTTAGGGGAGTTTCAGAAGATAGAATAATCAGGGAAACTGAAGTCAACAATCAAAGGTGACCTCTGCACTGCGTGGACCAGTTCACCGTGGGGATGGGGGGCAGTGACCGGGGTGTGACCTCTCAGGCATTATCGGCCCGGCATGCATCGCGCAAGTACAGATGTAAAGCCACCCTGCTTCAGTCATGCTACATACACAGTACACAGAGAATGCTGCCAGGCGGTATTTGCATCATTCCGACCTCTCGTCGAGAGCATCTTGAAACATATGGAGCAATGACGGAGGAGTGTAGGGAAAGGCTGTCAGGCAGTCACCGAGTCACACCTGCTCTTAGATCCCCAGATCTGGGAAGGGGGGTCATAATTTCCCTTCCTTGTGTTTTTATGCCTGTTTCAGGGGCCCTGCTGCCAGTGTTTTCTTTCTCTTCCATGGACAGCCATGACTATTGTGACATTTCTAGATAGTGTGCTCTTAAGAAATCAACATGCTGTAGACCTCATGGCCTTTCTCAGTGTGGCTTTTACTCATATAGACGTAAAAGGGCTCACTGCCACAGAGCACTCTAAAGTAGAGGGCTGGTTTAGTTTCTAAATCACCACAACACTAGATTTGCAGCCTCATTCATGGACCATATCTTGATAGCAGGGTTTCAGGGAGCTATTTCACCTTCTCATTTATCATTCGGGGTTTGATACAGAAGATTGACCATGCAAGAGGCTGCTTTTCATAGTACGGATACAAAGCACTGAAGGTGGACCAGGAGAAGCTACATATTCCATGTTAACCAGCACACGAATTACAGTACATTTGACCCTTAAGAAATGTCAAGTCTAAAGCCCTGATCAAAGATTCTACCTTGCCCTGTGCTGTCAGTCCCACGGATGCAAGGCTAAGTGAGGTTGCTTGTTTGAAGACCCTAATACGAATACTAATGCACTGACTCACTAGAGCATTAGCAACTGATAACCAAAGAAGACAACGTTCATTACCTTTAACTACTCAACCCAATAGACATACACTGATTATCAACAAATTATATCATTGAAATATTTTAAAGCAAATCATTACACTTCAAATCTAGTTATGAACAAAAACGATTGTAAGCAAGAATATAACTGGTTAAAAGCAAACACAGCTGCATATTGCAATATTGAATATTAAAATGGGTTCCAACCTTAACAGCTCCTACCTCACACAAATTACTACCCTTCCACAGTTCCACAATAAATCAATACCAAGTCAAGCACACCTAATCTGCTTAGTCCTTGGCTTGAGGACACAAGCCTGGCAAGCAAGTGACTCACACAGATGTAGACTAGGCCCAGAGGTGAAACTATCATTGTTGCAGCAGGACCAAAGGCACTAGGGGCCATTAATGTTAGGGGCCTAATGCAAGCAAAGCACGGCTGTCGTTACTGCCCAGCCAGTGTAAGGGGAGTAGGTAGGGGCATTAGGGCCCGTGGCACCATGGCTGCGCCACGGACTAGGTTCAGCTCATCAAAGTAAATCAGTGGTTAGAGAGTTCCATCCAAACCAAACACAAAACGAAGACACGTCGACTGTGAATTCAACTGCAACAGTTGATATACTGTGATGAACTTGTTACCACTTAGTTGAGTCTACCACATTATGCCAAGTAGGGTTCACCCTTGAAAGATCTTACACAAATGGAGGGAGAAGTGGACAATGGCACATGAACACATCCGTTCAAACTACTTGCAACCACTGGTTGAGTTAGATTAATTTCTTTCTCTCTCCTCTAGAGAAAGTGAAAACATTCTTCTCATACAGAGACTCATCCAAGGCCTATAGAAACATACCCTTGGCCTGCTTTGTGGCCAGGTTTGCACTATACAAATACCACGTAATACATACATACATGCCTGCAACCAATCAGAGCAGCCACAAAGTCACCTCCATATTAACTGACATTCCTTATTCTTCGGAGACTATAGGATGTGAACTAATCAAGTCTGAGGATGGGAAGGCTTAATCCCATCATGGATAGCAATTCATAGGTATTTTGAAAAGTAAGCATATACATTCTTCGATCAGCAGAACTTTCAATGAGCCCCAGCATCCTTATTGTGTGCACCGATGTAGGAGTTATCCTTCTACAATGGGTCTACAAGTCCAGTGTGTATGGTATTATTTATTAGCACTTCATGCAACTCTTTATTCAAATGTTAGTGCAGACACTAAACTATTGAGTTACTCTTTGTGAGTCCAGTCTGGTGTGGATCAGGGCGTGATGGCTGTCTGTCAGGAGGAGGCTGGAAGGGGAGGGACGTGCACTGGAAAGGGTGAGCTACATGGTTAGTCATGGTTGAGATTGGGCACCTGATGCTTCCAAACCAGGTCAGGAAACACAGGTCACATCCCTGCCAGGACTCCGGTGACGTGCAGCGAGTACAACTGATCAAAAGGCAATTTCTGGCCCTGCTTGGAATCTAAAATAGGATAAACAAAGAGGATTGTCATTCAATGCCCTGACCTTGCTGAATATCAGGACCAAGAGTGAGCTGTTGCAAGAATCAAGACCATAGTACACACTAAAGATAGTGACACAATGACCAGGACTTGCTGGAAGTTAGAACTGAGAATGCACTTAAATAAAAGACTAGCGGACAAGGCAGTACTGAAGAGTCTATCCATTTCTCAATCGCAATCATTAATTGAGCAAGGTAAGGTCCCCCCTGAGTAGAGTGAGTCATGAGACTCTAATTCTAAAACCCTGCTTGCATAACCAGTAAGGCTATAAAAGGTCTTCGCCCACAAAATTTCGTAGAATACTTCATTATTGGACCCTCTTATTCTGGATGACATACTATAGTATGTATACGAAAAGTGATGGATGGAATGCCTAAAATAATCTCAATCACTGGTAATTACCATTATTAGGCACACCATGCAATCACAGTTTGGAGTCAGACATATGCAAATTAGTCTTGAACCTGCTCCAATGGAAAAAGTCCAGCCCGAACTGCCAGGGCAAGTCCTCCCTGAACCTGAACACAAGAAACCCAGGACCGGTTTCGTCCATCTTATGGGCTCATCAACCGGGTATAGCTTGGTTCCGGTGACATAGTGTGCACAGGACCTACATCTGGGTATACCCGCACAAAACAATGGATTGGGAAGCGGCACCATGCGATTGCCAGTGGCTGAGATTAATTCAAGCCTTCCATGCATTGATGCCCCATATTCTGGTTAACAATATTCACCTAGAGAAGTGAATTATTTCCTTGCAACTGTTTTGTTCATGGATCCTTGGTGGATGTCAGTCTATTTCTTGTGTTTCAATCCAGCAAAGAATGAGATTCTGGTGGCCCCTCCTTCTGCTTGGTGGTCTGAAATCTCCCATCCCAGATAAAGCAGGATATGATCTAAGTGGGTTTATGGACAGTACCTTATCTCGAGAAAATCTACTTGCTAAAGTTACTCAAACCTGTTTTCTTCAGCCCAGAACTTTAAAAAGAATCTCGGCTTACCTACCACCTGCTCTTCTATCACTTTGACTGAGCATACCTGGCCCATGGAGACGTGAGGCATGAGACAGAGCCAGAGTTCGATTGCTAGGCAGTCGGCTGTTACAAAGCCCTGAGCCCGGAGCCCAGGGCGTGTCGTGTTTCTTTCTGGCACTTATAGTGTTTCTTCGAGGGCCAGCGTGGTGGCTTTAGCCGGCTGCCACAGAGAGAGAGCCCTGGGTCTCCTGCAGAAGTGGCCCAGCCAGGACCAGGTGCAGCTTGCGGGTGCGCCCAGCATGCCCTGCTCCTGCCCGTAACACGACAGCTACTTCAACACCTCTCTTTCTGACTTCTGCCCTGTCCCCTATTTTCTGCCACCGGGACTCCCCACAGACAAGTGGCTTCCGGTTGGTGCTGTACCCCCGCTGAATCCATCGTGGTGACAGAACCGAGTCTATGTGTCTGAGGTGGAAGTGAGACAGCGCTCACGAAGTATCTTTGCGGCCTTGGAGGCCATCTCTGTCCTCCGGCCATGTCGGCCTTGAGGTGAGCTGAGAGCATGGGCGAGTGCCTGTGAGAGTACTGGGGACCTCAAGAAATCGGGCTAGGTTGGGGCCAGGTTCGGGCCGGGATGTGGCTTGCAGGGACCACACCACCTATTTCAATATATAATACAATTATTGTAAATGCTTCGACACAATTCCACACACAGCACTTGTGACAGCTGCCAGTGATTTATTCGCCCATCCAGCATAAAAAGCCTTTCTGCTGCAGTGTGCTCATGCCTTTGGCCTCTGCCCCGATTGGACAAAACTGGGAAGCAAGGCGACGTTACCATCACTTACCCATGTCAACTTCAACATAAAACAAACTTTTATGTTAAACATTGGCATTATGGCAAAAATAAATATCATACCTTGGAAGAAAGGAAGCAATCTTCCAACTGACCCTTCAACACTGTCATTAGCAAACCGCCACTCAGTAGTCCGAGCCCTCTGCTCTCTCTCCGAAAATGACAAGCGATCAAGGGGCACAACTACTGCAGCAGAGGCTGATCAGCGATTACTTTCATAATGGTTCGCTCCAGCAATAGCAACCACTGACCCCATCTGATTCACTAGAGCCTGGAAGGCTCTCAACAACTGCACTGGAAACAGCTATCTCCCCAAGCCAGGCCAAAATCTTGCAGGTCACTTTCCTGCCCAAGTTTACACCGGGAGGACCATAGCAAAATGGAGCTCTCCCCACTGCTTTGCTCACCAGGCCACAAGGAGTCATTGACTCCGGCAACCTGCGAGAGCCCAGAAACAATGGGTGATCACTATCCCACATCCTCTTTAAGCACAGAGACCTGGGCGATGGAAGAACGGCCAGGCTCGCAATGCCCGCGGGTGGTAATAACATCTGCACAAGGGCATGTGAACGCGATTGCTTCTTCACTCCAGGAGACTCCATTGGGATGCCAACAGGGAAGAAACACACCAGTGCAAATTCCTACTCAGTCACCCTTAAAGATCCCCAGGAGGGAAAGAATCTCTGACCAGGTGCTAGGCAACCTATCAGAATGCGTCCTAGCCACACTGGAAGCCCAGATTGAAGCATCACTCGCACAAACACCAGTATTTGGAAGAGCGCGCTAAAATAGTCCCATCAGTCAGATTCTGGTCAGGGCACACGTATCCCCTCCCATTAAGCTTTCTAGCCCCGCTTTGGTTTCTTTGTCCTCCCTAAGCATCAAGCAAGACACAATCGCTAGAGCACTTTTATGGCAATCTCAGAAGATGGGACTCGAGATAGACTTATTTCAATCCATCTCCACAAGCTTTGTGAACTTGGGGCTCAGACTGACCTCACTGGAAAACCTCGTAGGTCTTGCAGGGGCCGACAACTCATGTACATGCTTTGCGCTGATCAATAAATTAAGTACTTTACCAGCACTGCTATGCTCAGTTGTTGCTATGCTCACTTGTAGAAAGTGTTAGGAGTAAGGTCTGCTGCCACAGAACAAACACAAATAAACCACTGCAGGAAAGAAAGTCTCCATCTAAATCAACCGTCACCTGCGGCTTTTCCTCCACTGCAGCCAAGGGAACAAGCGTCCCTAAGGAACAGGGGCCTGACCCTGCCAGTAATCACTCAGTGCAAATTTCAGGCTCTACCATGGACAAGCCCCTTCAAGTCTGACAGAAGTTGGGGGTCTAGTCCAACAATGTCCCTCAGCGGTCATGTTCGCGCAGAGTGTGATCTTAGAAGGGGAATCAGTTTGACAAAATGGATCCCCAAAATCCCCCGCCCTGTAAAAAAGGGCAAAATCTCAAGAAGGGTGAAAAAGAAATAAAAAAGACAATGTTTTACAAAAATCAGATCCCGGACACTAGGGGCTGTTAACACTCAACAGGAGCTCCAGAAGACGGGTCCTACAGATTTTTTCCTTGTATTCAACTTTACTTCTCAATCAAGCACACAGTACGTGGAACAGGAAACAGCCATCAGCCCTACAAATTGTGCCCTACGAAAACCTATAGCGGTAACTGCAAACACAACAATGATGGACAGAATGTGGATCAATGTCACACATTCACCCCAGTCAAAAGATCTTGGGCCCAAATCCATCGTTTTTCCACTCCACACCACCCTGGGTTAGACAATGGCGATATGCAAATCAGCGCTGACCCTGTTGCCCCATGGGAACAGTCCAGTCCGAACTACAAAAGCCATGTCCTTCCCAGAACGGAAACAAGCATCCGAGGACCGGCCCGGTTTCGAGGTAACACCTCTCATCAGCCCGGCTAGCTTGATTCCAGTGGTGTGGAGTGTCTGGGACTCACGTCTGAGCATCCCCAGTACACTTAGAGCGGTAACTGCAAACACAACAATGATGGACAGAATGTGGATCAATGTCACACATTCACCCCAGTCAAAAGATCTGGGCCCAAATCCATCGTTTTTCCACTCCACACCATCCTGGGTTAGACAATGGCGATATGCAAATCAGCGCTGACCCTGTTGCCCCATGGGAACAGTCCAGTCCGAACTACAAAAGCCATGTCCTTCCCAGAACGGAAACAAGCATCCGAGGACCGGCCCGGTTTCGAGGTAACACCTCTCATCAGCCCGGCTAGCTTGATTCCAGTGGTGTGGAGTGTCTGGGACTCACGTCTGAGCATCCCCAGTACACTTAGAGCGGTAACTGCAAACACAACAATGATGGACAGAATGTGGATCAATGTCACACATTCACCCCAGTCAAAAGATCTGGGCCCAAATCCATCGTTTTTCCACTCCACACCACCCTGGGTTAGACAATGGCGATATGCAAATCAGCGCTGACCCTGTTGCCCCATGGGAACAGTCCAGTCCGAACTACAAAAGCCATGTCCTTCCCAGAACGGAAACAAGCATCCGAGGACCGGCCCGGTTTCGAGGTAACACCTCTCATCAGCCCGGCTAGCTTGATTCCAGTGGTGTGGAGTGTCTGGGACTCACGTCTGAGCATCCCCAGTACACTTAGAGCGGTAACTGCAAACACAACAATGATGGACAGAATGTGGATCAATGTCACACATTCACCCCAGTCAAACGATCTGGGCCCAAATCCATCGTTTTTCCACTCCACACCACCCTGGGTTAAACAATGGCGATATGCAAATCAGCGCTGACCCTGTTGCCCCATGGGAACAGTCCAGTCCGAACTACAAAAGCCATGTCCTTCCCAGAACGGAAACAAGCATCCGAGGACCGGCCCGGTTTCGAGGTGACACCTCTCATCAGCCCGGCTAGCTTGATTCCAGTGGTGTGGAGTGTCTGGGACTCACGTCTGAGCATCCCCAGTACACTTAGAGCGGTAACTGCAAACACAACAATGATGGACAGAATGTGGATCAATGTCACACATTCACCCCAGTCAAAAGATCTGGGCCCAAATCCATCGTTTTTCGGACTGGACTGTTCCCATGGGGCACAGGGTCAGTGCTGATTTGCATATCGCCATTGTCTAACCCAGGGTGGTGTGGAGTGGAAAAACGATGGATTTGGGCCCAGATCTTTGGACTGGGGTGAATGTGTGACATTGATCCACATTCTGTCCATCATTGTTGTGTTTGCAGGTACCGCTCTAAGTGTACTGGGGATGCTCAGACGTGAGTCCCAGGCACTCCACACCACTGGAATCAAGCTAGCCGGGCTGATGAGAGGTGTTACCTCGAAACCGGGCCGGTCCTCGGATGCTGGTTTCCGTTCTGGGAAGGACATGGCTTTTGTAGTTCGGACTGGACAGTTCCCATGGGGCACAGGGTCAGTGCTGATTTGCATATCGCCATTGTCTAACCCAGGGTGGTGTGGAGTGGAAAAACGATGGATTTGGGCCCAGATCTTTGGACTGGGGTGAATGTGTGACATTGATCCACATTCTGTCCATCATTGTTGTGTTTGCAGGTACCGCTCTAAGTGTACTGGGGATGCTCAGACGTGAGTCCCAGGCACTCCACACCACTGGAATCAAGCTAGCTGGGCTGATGAGAGGTGTTACCTCGAAACCGGGCCGGTCCTCGGATGCTTGTTTCCGTTCTGGGAAGGACATGGCTTTTGTAGTTCGGACTGGACTGTTCCCATGGGGCACAGGGTCAGTGCTGATTTGCATATCGCCATTGTCTAATCCAGGGTGGTGTGGAGTGGAAAAACGATGGATTTGGGCCCAGATCTTTGGACTGGGGTGAATGTGTGACATTGATCCACATTCTGTCCATCATTGTTGTGTTTGCAGGTACCGCTCTAAGTGTACTGGGGATGCTCAGACGTGAGTCCCAGGCACTCCACACCACTGGAATCAAGCTAACCGGGCTGATGAGAGGTGTTACCTCGAAACCGGGCCGGTCCTCGGATGCTTGTTTCCGTTCTGGGAAGGACATGGCTTTTGTAGTTCGGACTGGACTGTTCCCATGGGGCACAGGGTCAGTGCTGATTTGCATATCGCCATTGTCTAACCCAGGGTGGTGTGGAGTGGAAAAACGATGGATTTGGGCCCAGATCTTTGGACTGGGGTGAATGTGTGACATTGATACACATTCTGTCCATCATTGTTGTGTTTGCAGGTACCGCTCTAAGTGTACTGGGGATGCTCAGACGTGAGTCCCAGGCACTCCACACCACTGGAATCAAGCTAGCCGGGCTGATGAGAGGTGTTACCTCGAAACCGGGCCGGTCCTCGGATGCTTGTTTCCGTTCTGGGAAGGACATGGCTTTTGTAGTTCGGACTGGACTGTTCCCATGGGGCACAGGGTCAGTGCTGATTTGCATATCGCCATTGTCTAACGCAGGGTGGTGTGGAGTGGAAAAACAATGGATTTGGGCCCAGATCTCTGGACTGGGGTGAATGTGTGACATTGATCCACATTCTGTCCATCATTGTTGTGTTTGCAGGTACCGCTCTAAGTGTACTGGGGATGCTCAGACGTGAGTCCCAGGCACTCACACCACTGGAATCAAGCTAGCCGGGCTGATGAGAGTGGTTACCTCGAAACCGGGCCGGTCCTCGGATGCTTGTTTCCGTTCTGGGAAGGACATGGCTTTTGTAGTTCGGACTGGACTGTTCCCATGGGGCACAGGGTCAGTGCTGATTTGCATATCGCCATTGTCTAACCCAGGGTGGTGTGGAGTGGAAAAACGATGGATTTGGGCCCAGATCTTTGGACTGGGGTGAATGTGTGACATTGATCCACATTCTGTCCATCATTGTTGTGTTTGCAGGTACCGCTCCATATGTACTGGGGATGCTCAGACGTGAGTCCCAGGCACTCCACACCACTGGAATCAAGCTAGCCGGGCTGATGAGAGGTGTTACCTCGAAACCGGGCCGGTCCTCGGATGCTTGTTTCCGTTCTGGGAAGGACATGGCTTTTGTAGTTCGGACTGGACTGTTCGCATGGGGCACAGGGTCAGTGCTGATTTGCATATCGCCCTTGTCTAACCCAGGGTGGTGTGGAGTTTAAAAACGATGGATTTGGGCCCAGATCTTTGGACTGGGGTGAATGTGTGACATTGATCCACATTCTGTCCATCATTGTTGTGTTTGCAGGTACCGCTCTAAGTGTACTGGGAATGCTCAGACGTGAGTCCCAGGCACTCCACACCACTGGAATCAAGCTAGCCGGGCTGATGAGAGGTGTTACCTCGAAACCGGGCCGGTCCTCGGATGCTTGTTTCCGTTCTGGGAAGGACATGGCTTTTGTAGTTCGGACTGGACTGTTCCCATGGGGCACAGGGTCAGTGCTGATTTGCATATCGCCATTGTCTAACCCAGGGTGGTGTGGAGTGGAAAAACGATGGATTTGGGCCCAGATCTTTGGACTGGGGTGAATGTGTGACATTGATCCACATTCTGTCCATCATTGTTGTGTTTGCAGGTACCGCTCTAAGTGTACTGGGGATGCTCAGACGTGAGTCCCAGGCACTCCACACCACTGGAATCAAGCTAGCCGGGCTGATGAGAGGTGTTACCTCGAAACCGGGCCGGTCCTCGGATGCTTGTTTCCGTTCTGGGAAGGACATGGCTTTTGTAGTTCGGACTGGACTGTTCCCATGGGGCACAGGGTCAGTGCTGATTTGCATATCGCCATTGTCTAACCCAGGGTGGTGTGGAGTGGAAAAACGATGGATTTGGGCCCAGATCTTTGGACTGGGGTGAATGTGTGACATTGATCCACATTCTGTCCATCATTGTTGTGTTTGCAGGTACCGCTCTAAGTGTACTGGGGATGCTCAGACGTGAGTCCCAGGCACTCCACACCACTGGAATCAAGCTAGCCGGGCTGATGAGAGGTGTTACCTCGAAACCGGGCCGGTCCTCGGATGCTTGTTTCCGTTCTGGGAAGGACATGGCTTTTGTAGTTCGGACTGGACTGTTCCCATGGGGCACAGGGTCAGTGCTGATTTGCATATCGCCATTGTCTAACCCAGGGTGGTGTGGAGTGGAAAAACGATGGATTTGGGCCCAGATCTTTGGACTGGGGTGAATGTGTGACATTGATCCACATTCTGTCCATCATTGTTGTGTTTGCAGGTACCGCTCTAAGTGTACTGGGGATGCTCAGACGTGAGTCCCAGGCACTCCACACCACTGGAATCAAGCTAGCCGGGCTGATGAGAGGTGTTACCTCGAAACCGGGCCGGTCCTCGGATGCTTGTTTCCGTTCTGGGAAGGACATGGCTTTTGTAGTTCGGACTGGACTGTTCCCATGGGGCACAGGGTCAGTGCTGATTTGCATATCGCCATTGTCTAACCCAGGGTGGTGTGGAGTGGAAAAACGATGGATTTGGGCCCAGATCTTTGGACTGGGGTGAATGTGTGACATTGATCCACATTCTGTCCATCATTGTTGTGTTTGCAGCTACGAAAACCTATAGCAGCCGTACAAGGGTCGAGTGGTGCTCAGTGAACCAAGGCCACGAAACAGATAATTAGGATCGCCAAAACTTCCAAGCCGTCTGCTGAGGCAACAAAAGCAGTAAAGGAGACCCCGGGAAGAACATGTATAGTGAGTGGTAGGCAGGAAACAAAGGGAAATTTTCTCTAGACTGTGACAATGCAGGTGGGGCAGTGCACTGAGAGTACATCTTCGAGCTCTTCAATCAATGCCTTATCTAATAACATAACGGTTCTCACACAAGGGACCAAAGGATCTCAGTCATCAAATGGCAACATACAGGGCGCTGGTGTACTAATTACCCCAACTGCACCTAAGAAACAAATGGCAGACACAAGCAGTAATACAACCCCTCCCTACACTGAACTAATTAATTAAACATTTGTTAAAACAGATCCCTCCACTGGTGCTAGTAGTGGTTTAAACATTCTCCGGTCTAATCCCCTGTTGTTTATACTTATTAAGTGAGTGTTTATCGACTATGTGTCGCACTCGCTAAGGTGCCGGAGGCTGATGGCGGCACAACAGGTACCCAGCAGGCATTGACCGACATTCTTGGTCATCCCCTTGCTGATTCACTCCAGGAGGCATACCAGGCAATTCGCCAGCGTTTGCTTGATGAGGGAATCCCCTCATACACTTAGAGCACCTTAGCGAGTGCGACACATAGTCCATAAACACTCACTTAATAAGTATAATAACTCCTTTTAAATTGCACTCACACTCTTTATGGTCCTGAGCAAAGCCAGCATAACAAAAGGCACTGGCTGAAACATGTCGACCTACACTGGATGTAGGTGGTCTTAACTTCACCACCACAACATCCAACTGCCTTGTTTTTAACCACTCACGGAGACCCAGTTATTAAAATGTAATTTACCCTCGGGTACTGGGATCACCGTGAAGCCGTTTTAATCTTCACCACTTCACTCACCACACTGCACTCTCAGCAACATACCTGCTCCACTGTAATCAGACGTCGTAGCACACCCGGGACACGCTAGGTGTCACTGGGTGGGCCCGATGATGAAGCATGTCACCAACTAGGTTGGTGGGTGAGGGCTTCATGAACACCTACTAGGTGCCTGCTGATAAATACAGCCTAGAGTCCTACTTAGGTCACCCATGGTTAGTCCTTGTTGATATTATATATTAATGAACTTCTACCATAACACAACCAAAATATCAAAACTAACCACCACGGAAACTCTACACGACAGCCTGGAGGACCTATTTCTGGAGTTTGTTGCACACAAAACTCTCCTACTGGGGTATTTCAACATCAGGGATTTACCTACAAATCAATCTCTGCCGAACAATGTTCCAAGACTCAAGATCCTCACTGTCAGTTCCCCTCCACGTTCCGTCGGATCTCAACCATTGACTACGTCTTTTTGCCAGAAGCCTTAGCAAATCACCTTATCAACTTTGAGATCCCTGATTGGTCTGAAAGAGACCATAATAACCTGACCATACCCTCGACCTACACGCCCCAACAGGGAATACAATTCTAGAGGTGGGCTCCCCCTCACGTGTTGAAGCATCCAAATTAGTCAGAAGGATCAAGTGGAGAGTGACAGATACCTCAAAGGTGGCAAAGTGGCAAGGAAATATGACAACAGAGTTCAACACAAACCCTCACGAGGACTTATTTAACAACTGGGACAGTCTAACATTCTAAGTGATCATCTGCTGGGACCTGGGGACCCCTGGCTATACCCTAGAGCCATTGTCGCTGCACAAAGAGCTCTAAGAAAGTCTGTGTGCAATCATAAGCTTAACCTTACCGCAAATCCTGCCAAAATCATTGCTAATTTGCATTAAATACACAGAAAAACAACCTGGGAAGAAAACAAAGACTTAGAACAAGCACAATGGCTAAACATACATGCTGCAGGAGACTAGCCTAACCAGCTTGTGGAACTGTATTAATAAACTCAAATCTCATAAATTGCTCTAGGCAAAATGCCATTCCAGAAGAATCCTGGACGAAGCATGTAAAAGCGTTATACATCAGCCAGGGAACAGCACCAGATGATGACTCCAACCAGGGGAAGGCAGGCAGATAGTTGGGAACCTCGCTGAACATGATCGTGCCATCCCAAGACAGCAAGCTCATTAAAGCAATGAAAAACGATTAAGCACCGGGCCCTAATGGACTCCAAGCTGGAATATCTAAATGCGCCACAGAGCATTGGACACAAGTGCTAACTCCCCTTTACAACAAAGCCTTCCTCACAGTGCAAGTCCCACCTGCATGGAGGGGCTCTGCCTTGAGCCCAATCATTATGAAAGGGGACCCAACAAATCCATCCAACTATTGTCTGATAGCCCTTTTAGATCTAGAGTCAAATCTTACCCTCAAATACTTCTCAAACAGTTAGAGGATTTGACTGTGGGAAATTATGTCTTGCCATTTTTCGAGACATGGTTCCATGCAACTGCCTCAATATATTATAGCATCACCGTACTTGCCGTTCTGAGCCACAGAGCAGTTCAAAAGAGTCAGTCCCCACATTTCTGCTGTTTCATCGACTACTGCGCCGCTTTTCACAAGGTAGATCACCCCATGCTAATTGAGGAAACTAAACACGTGGGAGGTCCCAGCGAAATTGCCTGGGGCAATTATCTCCTTGTATTATAAAATGTGGGTCCAAGTGAGACCAGGGCCTCGGAGAGTCACCTCCAACAGCACTATTGATGGTGGCCTGAAGCAGGGGGTTGTACGACCGTACAACGCTGGTAAATGCATTGCATGCCTTTGCCTCGAATTTTTTAGCACATATGTTTTTACCACGATTATGCATTTACATCGCATGCCAATACCATGCATTGTTGTTATATTTAAAAACAATGTATTTGTGGGGGGAGACCCCCCCACTTCCCCCAACTTACCTTAAATGCGTGGTATTGGTATGCGACGTAAATGCACAATCGCAGTAAAAAAATGTGTGCTAAAAAGTGCCAGGCAAATGCTTATGATGTATTTACCTCGTTGTAAA
Organism: Lissotriton helveticus; assembly: GCF_964261635.1. NCBI lineage: Eukaryota > Metazoa > Chordata > Amphibia > Caudata > Salamandridae > Lissotriton > Lissotriton helveticus. Next base: position 1,909,829,608 of record NC_136061.1, on the reverse strand, counting down.
GGATGTGTCCCGAAGCAGGGGTGAGTGCTTTCTCCAATCCTCTTCAATCTTTATGCAACCAATCTGGGCAAATGTTTGGAAAGTAACTGCTTGGTACCCCCACAATTAACCCAGTCAAACTGACACATTTTAGAGTACGCCAACAATATTGTTGTAATGGATCACACCAAAGTCGGGATTCAGCGAGCACTGAGTAAACTCCAGGAATATAGTAAACAGAAATTCCTTACGCTCAACCAAGGTAAGACTAAAGTCTTGGTCTTTGGCCATTAGAAGAACAAGAAATTCCCAACATGGCGTATTGGGGCCGCGGTCACTAAACAACAGCGAAGTACAACTATCTGGGGGTATAGTTCAGAGAGTCCTCCAAACCCACGGCCCACATATTCGCCTTGAAAAAGAAAGTTGGAGCAATCATATATGGTCTTATGTGCCTCAACAAGAAGCTAAATAGCCCCTCAGCTGAACTTATTTTGAAGGTCATGAAATCTTCCCTTCTCCCTGCACTGCACTACAGGCACCAGGCCTTCCGGGGGGGCTGTGTCCCTGTTTAGATCACATACAATGTATGGCCTACAGGAACGTATCCCAAATCTCAAGATACACTCAGAGGACCAGACTTTGCCTGGAACTTGGTTTATCAAGGCAAAAGTTAACCTGTGAGGCCGACACTTTGAAATTTTGCACCAGGGCCCTGAAAGCCCCAGTGAATTCACTCAAATCTCGTCTGAAAGAGACATTTGAGATTCCTGATAATCCTTGGCTAAGGCAAATCCAAAGTGCAATTTCTTCTTTACAAATCGAAGGATCAGCATTCAAATCAGATGCTATCCCTTACTCAGCCTGGAAAAGGGCCATAAACTGGCAGATGAAAATACTTTCGTATTTGCTGGACACTATCACCCTAAAATCTACCTCTCAAAAGCTATTAATAGAGAGGCCCGCAGAGACATTCTATACATTCGCCTATTAGGCCTTGACAGATTTCAATTCATGGGCCTGTCCGGGCAAGGAGGGGGCCTGTAGACTCTACAACTAAAAGCGGGAATCATAGCTGCACCACCTGTACTGCTGTTCCACGCCTGACGCCACCTGGAGGACCCTCTTGAAACCAACTTATTTAACAATGGGAGTCCATTGATGTGTTTTTCCAAAACCAACAGAAGGACTCTTTCGCCATGTGGTAAACTCATTAAGGTGCTCAGAGACCTTTTCCGTCCCTGCCCTGCAGATAATAACGGCCTACTACATGAAGAGGTCTTGAAGAAGGAACTGGCGAGGAAATGGTTTCTTAGGTCAGGCACTGCAGAAATCACCCACACCCAAGAGTCAGTCAATGCTAGATCATTACTGAAAGTCATATACTCTTTCATTAAGGTCTTTTCATTAGCTTCCCATCAAGTCTAGGATCTTCTTTAAATTTAAAGTAACTGTACATAATGGCGTCTTTTCCAAGACTCCTACCTTTTTTTAGCCAAAACATCCACCTCACATCATCCCTTTAGCAGTCTTTGATCTGCCAATCTCTTCCTTTCTAGAGCTTGTACTTAGTATTTTACTGACAGTTCTTTCTCCATTGGAGCTGCCAAGCAATGGAATAGCTTCAGCCTAACCCTCCAATCTCTACAGAATCTTCTCTCGGTTTGACGGTTAAAAAACATGGCTTATGCACTTGTAATCTTTTTATGTTCTAAAAGTTACACCTTTAGAGATGTTTTACAACCAATCAGCTTTGGCATCGGTTGCACTCTGTAAATTAACATAACATAAAATAACAAGTCAGATCTCAAAATGTCCATTCATAGGTTGTCACAGAACAACCTATCTTATGAATATTAATTAAACACGTGTCGGCGAGTTGTGTGCTGGGAAGTTTTAATGAAGTGATTTTGGAATAAAGATTATCAAGACTGCTACATGCCTTGGATCCTTATATTTTGACTACTTTCACTGTGAACATTTTCTGATTGGTGTTGAAGGGGTTAAAACTATACCCATTGATGTGATTTACACTTGGTTGACTAAATAGTGACTATAGGTGTGCTGTTCGAGCCCTTTCTTTTGTCTTTTGTCTTATGAACAACTAACACCGTGGGGTAGTGGGTGTTGTTAGGGCTAAGTCAGCACCCATCTTTAAACTTTGAATGCTGAATATACAAATTCCACGTTTATATTGTGCTATATAATACAGTGAGGTTAACGAATGTGCGGACGTTTCTCTATTTAGAGAACACTACTACCCACTTCTTGTAATGAACACAATCTTTTTATTTGCATTTCTAAATGGCAATTTTTTTTGTTTTTAAAAGCAGCCTGTGTCCCTTGAAGGAATCTGCTCTGCTTTATAAAAAAAAAAAACACTTTGCAACACATTGAGGGGAGTAGGTAGAGGTCCTCCGAACCACTGTCTTCTTCCTCTGAAGGGACCAGAAACAGTTTTCAAAGGAAAAGCAGTATAATGGGGACAGCTTTCCCCCTATGAATGTTAGCACTTCCTGAGGAGTCACTAATGTTTCAATGGTTTGAGACCACAATTGCTGTCTAAAACTATAAGATATGTGAAGAACCATCATGGATTGGCAGTGAGTGTGGAGGTTGCTAGGCTATCTGGAGCGCATCACTCTCCTCCTATGCAGAGTGCAGAGCTGGGTGGATACTGAGTAACAAGACCCCAGAGGGAAGGCTGATGAATCTGATTCAAATGGTGTAGCTTGGAAATATACAGAAGAAAATAACCATGAGCTACTCCCTTCACAAGTTAACAATGACCAAACACATTTCTCCATCTTTTTTTTAGGACAGTTGTGATAGTTATATCAAATTATGTTTTTATGATGTTGTCACTCTCAGTGGTTGATACAAGAGATGAACAGCTGCTGCAGAGGTTGTACAATTAAATTAGAAATCAATCAATCAAGGGTTGGTAAAACAAAACTACTCACCCGTGAGGCTCTCAAGGTACTGAGAAATAAACTATGGAAAGGTGTAAGTTTTTCTATTACTGATTGGATATTTATTTATAAATGTTGTGTTAAAACTCCACGAACACTCTTCTTCTAAAGGGTGACCAGTGTCTCATAAAACACACTTTCTAAACATTGTGAAAGTGAGTCCGACTACATCAAGAATACTCAATATCGGTCTTGAAATACCTCGTGAATATTTCCATTGAAAAAATCTGCTACTGCTTGCTCCAGTACTAGGGGATAGTGGATGACTTTCCATTCATTTGGACATTTTTAATTTGGCAGCATCTAGTAAATATGGATTAATCTTCCTCATATTAGAGCACAAAGAATACATTGACTAGTCCTGTGCTCACAATACTATAAACTACAAGCGTTCTGGTCAACTGAACGGGGGGCAAACACACCAAAAAGTCCATACCCAAAGCGAAACAAATCTCCATATAACGGATATCTGCACACAATCTGCACACAAATGGTTGACAAAGTAGGTTTTTCCGAAATATCTCTCCAAATGCTAATGTGCACATTTTCTCACCTCCTATTCCCAACATTGTTTATATGGGTATTTATATCTTGTCCCCTAGATCTTAAATGTAAATGACATTTAAAAGTAACAGTCTGATTTTCTTCCTAGTTCCATTAGTAACTAAAATCCAGCTACCTTACTGGTGCATCCAGCCATGGACCCCTTAGCATGAGATGGCAAAACATTCCTTTCTCTGAAAAGTGAGGTGCTATTTACATTTCACAAAATGTAGATACACCACTCCCATATACAGCATGCCATTCCTGTTTCACTGTCTATTTCTAATACTGTGCATTTCATCCAGCTGAAAGCAGGAGTGATTAGAGTGTTCTCAGTCATATGAACAAAATGTAAGGCGAAGACAACATTAAAGAGTTTTTAACCATTGACGGTTCTAGAACCGCTGTTTGCTCTGGTTTATCTGCAACATTCCATCACGTGGCGTTGCTCTGAGGAGAGGTTTTTTTCAGAGGCTTAGATCAATTTGCATATTTGTATGTTGCATTTAGCCAAAAAATTCCTGGGCACGGACAACAGGAAGACCATAAAGCAAAGATAAGACGTATGGTCTCAATTAGGGGTGGTACTGTCAAAACAAGCAAACCCCTACCCCGATAAACCTGGCTCCCCTTGCAATATTTATAATCAGCGGGACTCTGGGTTACTGTCGGCAGTGTCTCCACTGGCTTTGCCAACAGTAACACCTGACTCAGAGGTATGTCCGCCACAGAACCGCTGGGTCACGGATACTGTTGTTTCACCCTATTGAGCTGTTCCAAATGTACCCCCAGAAGTCACTGCAGGAGCCTGAGGCCAGTTGCTGTTTTTTTGTGGTTCTGGTACATTTTTAGGTCTCGCCTATGCCAGCACGCATGCGCTGCTCTGCGAGACTTTAAGTAAGGGCTTTTCAACTCTTAAACACACGCTCGTGCGTATGCTTTTTTTTCCCACCCGCTATTGGTCTTTGCGTGCGTCTTTCTTAGCAATTGGCCCATGGCGGGTGCATGTCACGCCTTCTGTCTACTGTGGCCTAGGGTGCGCGGGAGTGAGCATTAATGCCATCTGTTTCCAAATATTGCGTTCGCATCAATTAGAAACAGATGGTGCGATGGATGGGGGTCAGCGCTAGTTTTTACTGCAGCGTCGGGCACAAGCGCGCTCGCGCGCGCACCACTTCCGGGCTTTTTTCTCCTTGGTACTCCTCCTTTCCCTCGCGCCTGACGTTGCTACCAGTTTAGACTCGCTGCATCAATGGAATCTTATGTGGATGCTGTGGACATGGATGCGGGCCAGGCCCTGTGCGCCGTCGTGTCCTGCCTGCTCTGTTCGGGGTGATGGCGCTGTGTGAGAAACCCTGTTTTTCTAGGAAGACCCGAGTTGGTTTACTCAGCTCGAGAAAAGCGGACAACGTAGCAGAGATAGATGGGGAGGGCCGGGTCAGGCAGCCACGCGACACCCACAGAGCACGCACTCTGTGATCCGACCTCCTGCAGCATCCGCGTGCGACGTCTGCGGGGAGCGGTAGTGATGAGGACAGGGCTGCCACGCACCAGCCAGCTCTGGCTGAGCTACCCAGGACCCCATAAGGCACTCCCCGCAGAGGATCGGACTGTTTCCAGGGTTCGCAAACATCAGGCCCTCTGCAAATCCACCAAGGCAGCTGTGTCCTGGAGGGGTGCGTTCAGTGTAACCTCTTTGTCTCACTACGGTGTACACGGTCTGCACGCCACCTGCAGAACGTGGAGCCAAGTGTAGTGAGCAAAGTAACACTGGGGGTTGTTTCATTGTCCAGGGTAGGTGTGCAGGGGTGTTTAAGAGTGTGTATGTAAGACCCGTGGAGTTAACGCACCTGCAGCAGAGATGTGTGATTTGTAGGCCATGGGTTTAGTGGCACTAAAATAGCTCATACATTTAACCAAACCCCTATAGAAATGTGGGTAGCCTCCAAATTAAACTGTGAATCCCATTTAGGTAAGCCAGAAGGTCAATGCATAATTAAGATGCAGAATGCGAATTTCAATCCTCAAAAGATAGCTTGATGGATTAAAATGCAGTCTGCATTGATTTGTGTGTAACTTACAGAACATAGGCTCAGGGGTCGACGGGACTTTCTGCAGATATCTGCGTGTTCCCTGCCGGGCGCATACCCCTTGTCCCAGGTAGATAGCTTAAGGAGGTTGATAGAGTTTGGGAGTTTGATCACTGCTGCAGAGGACTGTGTATACCCTGTAGGTCACAGCTCGTGATTCTTGTGAGCTAGCTGAGAGGGCAAATGACCCCGCTGAAGAGATGTGTGTGCACTTTATAAGGCCATAGGTGAAGCTCGGCTTGTCTGTCTCGCCTGTCATCGTTTTGGTACCAAATTGTGCAGTGACAGTGTTGGCCTGAGAGCTATTGAAGGAGAGGGGGGTGGTCAGAGTGTGTTATTTGTGTTGAAGATAGTAGGCCAGAGTAGGCGTTGTTAGTCTCCTTTGATATATATTTTCAAATGCTTTTTTAGGTCTGGTTTGACAGAGCTGTTGTCTGCATAAGTTGTTTACATTTTTTTAAAACGTCTATAGAGTGGTCTTTGGCTTCGCTCTGAAGATTGTCTTTCTCCCACCCCATGCTAATAACTGTTTGGTGTATCGTCCTGCCTACTGTAGAGTGTTTTTATTGCAATGCATACGGGGCTATTTTACATATTGAAAGTCCACTGAATTTGCATGCATTATGGTTTTATCTCACAGGTGACTTGTAAAGAGAGCAGTTATGTTTTTCTCTGCAGAAGCCCGTTTAAACATTCCAGTAAACAAAATGCAAGCCAGGCGTACGGTTTTTGAACCCTTTGTTTTTGTTTGGGGTGTGGGTGGGTCCCTAATTCCGATATGGTCTGTGGCACCCACTTTACCATGCATTCTCAGCCTCAGCAGAGCAGACGCCCAGCTCCTAATATTCACATTTTGGCGGCCTTCGCCCTGATGGAAAGACCCTATGGTTGGGACACAGTCTGAATCTCTGCACGAGTGTCTGCGATGGAGAACAGGGGTGCGTCTAACTCACTGTCCAGAGGTTCGGCCAGGCTCTCTAAAATGCAGGAAAGCGAGGAGGGGGAATCGACACCATTTCCATGGTTAGGGTGAAGGTTAGTACCTCTGCTTCCCCTGTCACCACTAACCCATAACCCTAGCTCTGGTGGCAGGGCTGTAACAGCTGTGCTGGCAGACCCTCCAGGCTCATGGAGAGACGTCAGACTCCCCACGAGGCAGGAGAATCCCCAGCGCCTCTGGACTCAAGGTGGGCTGCCATGTGCCATGGTGGGTACCTAGGTAGATGTTAGAGCAGCCCACGTCGAGTTCAGGCATGGCTTCCCCATGACAGGACAAGCCAAGCCTCCGCACATGTTCCCTCCAGGGAGGGGGTTGGGAGGGGGGGCGGATCCCCTGGCCAGGGATGTGCACCAGCTGGGGCTCTGTGTTCAATAATGTGGAAACCGGCTACAAACAGAGCTCATGCCTCTCTCCCATCAAACGAACAGCAGCAGCGGCTGTTCGAGCACAGCTCTCCTGCTGCTGCAGAGAGGGTCACGGACTGCTAAACCCATGTGTGTGAGACCTCCACCTTGCCCCCAGTGCCACAGCTATGAGCACCGAGTGTGGGACACCTGTTCCACACGGTCATCGATGTGAGGGCAAGAGGCCGCAGGCCCACTGTCCCCCAGGATTGCAAATGTGAAGGTTGCACCGGATCCCTGTGTATTCCAGCTCTGAGAATATGTCACACCTCTCTGCATCAGTATCACCGATGTGAGGTTCAGAGGCCACAGACCCACTGTCCCTCAGGATTGCAAATGTGAAGGTTGCACTGGATCCCTGTGTATTCCAGCTGTGAGAATTGGTCGTACCTCTCTGCATCAGTATCACTGATGTGAGGTTCAGAGGCCACAGGCCCACTTGTCCCTCAGGATTGCAAATGTGAAGGTTGCACTGGATCCCTGTGTATTCCAGCTGTGAGAATTGGTCGTACCTCTCTGCATCAATATCACTGATGTGAGGGTCAGAGGCCGCAGGTGCACTGTCCCTCAGGATTGTAAATGTAAAGGCTGCACCTGAGCCCTGTGTATTCCAGCTGTGAGAATTGGTCGCAACTCTCTGCATTAGTATCACCGATGTGAGGGTCAGAGGCACGAGGCCCACTATCCCTCAGGATTGCAAATGTGAAGGTTGCACTGGATCCCTGTGTATTCCAGCTGTGAGAATTGGTTGTACCTCTCTGCATCAGTATCACTGATATGAGGGTCAGAGGCCGCAGGTGCACTGTCCCTCAGGATTGCAAATGTGAAGGTTGCACTGGATCCCTGTGTATTCCAGCTGTGACAATTGGTCGTACCTCTCTGCATCAGTATCACTGATGTGAGGGTCAGAGGCCGCAGGTGCACTGTCCCTCAGGATTGTAAATGTAAAGGCTGCACCTGAGCCCTGTGTATTCCAGCTGTGAGAATTGGTCGCAACTCTCTGCATTAGTATCACCGATGTGAGGGTCAGAGGCACGAGGCCCACTATCCCTCAGGATTGCAAATGTGAAGATTGCACTGGATCCCAATGTATTTCAGCTGTGAGATTAGGTCACACCTCTCTACATCAGTATCACATAGGAGGCCAGAGCCCTCCGGTCCCTCCGGTTTAAAGCTGTGAGCATCCGAGAGCAAACACTGCCTGTCCCTCATTTTTAGGTCGAGCCTAGCGCAGCCCGCATGCGCTGCTCTACGAAAACGACCTCTTGGAATCACTCTGGACTTTTCACACGCTCGTGCATGTGGTTTTTTTTGTGGCTTTTTTTCTAATGGGCTTTGCATGCGAAGACAGCACGCAATTGGGTAAAGGTGGGTGCATGTCCCACCTTTCCCAGGAAATGTATCCGCCCACGGCCAACGGCTTGCTGTTACTAGCAGCTGCACGAAGTCTGCCATCTGTTTTGGGTCAGGATTCACGCTTCCCTGTGAACGCGCGAGCGCTCGCTTCAAAACCATTTCAGCATGTCTGGCTGCAGTCTTATTCCGCAGCGCTGAACTGTTTACAACATGTAGCCAGGGTACGGGTTTTGCTTGGTAGTGAATTTCACATTTGATTGTCATCTTATTCCTCTCATGATTGCGCCATTTGGATGCCTGCCGATGTGTTAATGTAGGTGTTCAATTCCATATAATTTCTGTTTGTACATATAGCGCTACAGTACTATATCAACCCAAGGATAAGGAGCGGTATTGCCAGTCTAGGTATTTTGCATTTTCCTCGCTGTTCTTGACATTTATTCTCTTCCCTGGCCTTCTCTGCTGTCCACTATCGCCAGCTTTATGCCCCTGAACGCTGGTGTATGAGGACTCGCGTATGACCTTTCATTTATGCCCTACATGACATTATCAATATTTTTAAATGGTTACTGTGAGACGGGAATTGCAGGAAGCACCTACGTTTTTGATTTTGATCTTTTGCAGTTGCTACTTTTGGAGGTTTATGCACCTGTCCCGTTTTCTGAATTTTTAAACCGGTTGGTAAATAGAACGCAGAGCCCCTTGCGAGTTTGATCAGCCATGCTTCGTTCATAGGGAAGCATTTCAACTTGCTGTTCTGATTTTCCAACAATGTTGTACAATAAACACAAGAATACAATAGGAGAATTAATGGGTTTGCAGCAGGAAGACCGGAACTTTCCCGGATTACATGACCCCTGCCAAAATAAACCCTGATTTATCAGTGCAATCTCGTGCCACCTCCCCACCCTACGACCTCTCCTCCACCCCAACGAGGCTACAGGTATCAATCACAACGGAATTAAAGGCGAGCTAGCTTCTTACAATGGAGTGTGACATTTCGAAATATCTAGGACTACAAAATCCACAGTGCACTTCGCCTGAATAAAAGCTTTAGTTTAGCCCACCTGTAAAAAAAAAAAAAAAAAAAGTATCTATTTTCTTAATGTCAACATTATTTTGTATTTTTAAACCAAGTAGATGAAGGCCTCGGGCAATGCTAATTTACTGTTCTAACTCCAGTTATTATTACCCGAGACCACGGGCGGTCATTGTGGTTCCATCCATGGCACTCAGTGTGACATTGTGAACAGTGGATTGTCTGCTTATAAGAGGACTGTGGCCAGCCACATTCGTAGTATAGAGCTCAAATGTACGTCATTCAGAAGAAAAAAACCCTCCCAAAGAGCATCCAATTTCCTTTAACCCCTTCCATGCTCATGACGAGCTGAGCTCGTCATGAGTTGCGCCGCTCGCATGCTCATGACGAGCTCAGCTCATCATGTAACGCGTTTTTTCGAAAAACGCCGCACAGCGCGAAAAAAACCACCGCACGCATGCGGTTAAATAGTACACCGAGACCACGAGCAGCCTGAAGCAGCCGATGGGAAACTACCTAGAGGCAATCAATCGGTATGAGGCTGTATAGCTGTTTTGTTGCGAGGAACATAGGAAGTCAATGAATCTACACTACAGAGTCTTAAATAAGAATCGTTGTGCCACATCTGAGGCAGAGGAGGTGCACGCGCAAGCAAGTCGAGTTTGGTTACAATGTTTAACATAACTATCACAACCACCAGTTCTCTAGAATACATAACAAACTGAATTCACTTGCCACTTTAATCATTGGGTTTACTAGTGACCAACTCGTTGTAATTAGTTTAAACGCCCTCACACGGCTAAGACGGTCAGTTTTGGACCCGACTAGACAGATCTCAATAGCAGCAGATGCACGAATCCACTCAGGTGGGTTCCTGGCTGCAGTGCCTGTGACGTACACGTACAGCTATTGTGAGCTGCCAATGGGGGATAATGTACTGCATTGCTAAACACTTATAAGGTCCCAAAGGCGAGACATATTGGCTATGCCAATGCTTGTTGGTGATTGGAGTGACTGGGTCAATGCTATTTATTACATGCAGTTAGCGTCTTGGCTGTCTTCTTGCTGCTAAACAACATGAGGCTGGTCAGTCTCTTCCTGGCCAATGTGCAGGAATACATCTGGGTTGGAAGAATACATGCTCGTAGTCGTGGAACGCTGCTATTATTTCAATTGGTGCACTTTTAAAACCTTTGCTACCATTATATTCGAGACTGCGGCTGATTGAAGAGCCAGACCTTATTCACGACCCTGGGAGCTGCTGCTGTTGTGTTTGCCGATTGCTTTTGAGTTGGGCGATATTGGGGGAGCGGGACTGCGAGGCCCAGAGGTCTCTGCGCTTCACCAACCTTGTGAACCTGGTGCCTCTTCCCGCCCCTCCTCCCTGATGCCCCTTGCCTACCTTAAATACGACTCGCGGCCCCCGCTCCGGGGGTGCCGCTCGCAGTTGTGGAACGCTGCTATTATTTCAATTGGTGCACTTTTAAATCATTCGCTACCATTATGTTCGGGACTGCGGCTGATTGAAGAGCCAGACCTTATTCACGACCCTAGGAGCTGCTGCTGTTGTGTTTGCCAATTGCTTTTCAGTTGGGCGATATCGGGGGAGCGGGACTGCGAGGCCCAGAGGTCTCTGCGCTTCACCAACCTTGCGCACCTGGTGCCTCTTCCCGCCCCCTCCTCCTCCTATATTAGGAACATTGCTTACGCCACCGCAGGACGCGCGCGGGCGATCGTCGGGCTAAGCCCGGGCAAAGGGCGGGCCGTCTGAGGCCGTCCGAGGACGATTGAGGCCGGGCTGGGGCCCGTCCCTTTATCTTGTCGTTCAATCTTGAAGCATTGGAATATTGACAATGCCACCGAAGCCTGGGAATGGTGGAAAAACGCTTAAGGGGGGGATGGTAAGAGGTACTTTGGACGCTTTCTTATCAAATGCGGTTTCGAATTTGGACCATGAAATATCTGTTGTAGAATCGCGCTTGTCTTTCGAACTTCAACAAAACAAGCGCTCGTCATTATGTCCACTAACACAGATACCTTCCCCCCCTATTCATAGTCCTGAGAGCATAGGGATTTCTCTATCATCAGATACTAGCATCCCCCTGCTCCTTCAGGACAACTCCTTAACACCAACCCATGTTTCATTGAGAAGTCCTAATCATCTTTCAACTACCTCGGATCTTTCCCTGGACTTCTCTCCAACGGAGCCCTCTTTGTTGCAGCTCCCAAACGTGACCCCATGACTAAAAAGAGTACACCCCCTCAAAAACCACTTAGACAGCTAACGTCAACTTTAACGAAAAGGAAGAGAGGGGGAAACGATCATCGGGGCAGACAAACTAAAGTACCCAGACTAGGCTCAAGTCCCCAAACGGACACCTGCAAAAAAACACCACAGGCCCATTTGATACCACCAAACACAAAATTAAAGCCCCAGGAAACCCAAAACCCGTCAAAGAACCAACCATCCGAATTTGAGTTAATCATGCACGACATAGAACATCTAGTTAGATCATTAATCCTCCCCGGCTTAGAAAGGGTAAAAAGACTGGGTGATCAGATAAATGATTTAGCGGTAGAAACCACCTTAAATTCCCAACTCCTAAAGGGCTTGGTAGCCATTAACACGAACACCAAAATCAGTGGACTCCAATTAACAAATAAGGCTCCCACAAAAGCTACTTCATCTAGCTCCGACACGACCAATGGGAATGTCAGGCCTACTAAAGATACTCGACCTGCTCTGATCACCCTCAGTGGGAAAGAGGGGAGATCTGATAAATCCCATACACACCCCACTCTGACAGGCCCTAAAGAATTAGCTTCTCTCACACTCAAAACTCACACATCTGCTACCACACACTCAGACATTAAGGTCGCTGATACAGGCATTCGCCAACCTCTTGATAAACCCACGAAAACCAAAGGCTGTCACATCGACTTGCCACCAGAGGCGGTTCCATACGCCCCTGTTCTAACAGATGTCCCAGAGCTTATAGCGGGGAAAAAAGGAAGGTTATCACGAGCTAAAGAATAAAGCCATTTATTGGCTTAGACAAAACAGGCCACTGCCCTCCCATTTAGATGGAGACATACTGTTCGTTAGAAGACTTGGGTGGGTAGGTGCAAGACCAAAAGATACTGTAGGGGATGTAATCGTTATTCATTTTAGAGACAGAAGGGTGGTCCCGCACATTGTTGACTGGTCTCAGAATCAGGGACGTAGCACCATAGTGCCCCGAACCCTGACCTATTTTTATCCAGAGGCACTAATTGTTCCACGCGGCTCCCGCGGTGTGCCCACACTATATAAACTTAATCTCTATCCCTCCTATCCATTGAAGCAGACCCCATGGCACACTAATCACTCGCATTTCGAGAATATAGAAGGGCCAATTAAAAGCCGGAATCTGTCCATTCAGCAAGGTATTGATGCACCACACTGGCCACTTACCCTAACTAATCGATACAATGTTTTTTCGGATCTAAATGATCTGGATTGACAACAGGGAAATACTGTGATATATATTCCGGAAACATTAAGCTGTACAATGTCAACAAATTTCAATCAGAGCGGGGGACACAGAAGTGATCCAGTGGAGAGGGACCCTCTGATTCCAACTGTCTCTATCGGATCTTCGTTTAAACAGAAAGATCAATTGGTTAATCCGCCTGTCATAGACGATCCCCTTCTGATCCAGCATAATTTTTCTGAACCTAATCGATTAAATATTTCCAAACAATTAGACCTTACTCATAGTTTCCTTTCCTGGAATGTGACCGGCCTGGTTAGCAATGTGTACCAAAAACATTGGTTAGACGTCGTCACTGCGCACAGTGTAATTTGCCTACAGGAAACATGGTCCCTGGAGGCACTTCATATTAGCGATTACCAAACCTTTCATACTTCAGCTGTCCAAAGTACACACAGCCGTAACAAAGGGGGTCTGTGTACATTTGTATCTATTACCGGGGCTTTTGAAGTGAAAAGGTTTACGGCAACTGAATATTATCAGATATTGTGGTTAAGATGGGGCTCTTCGCAACAAGCAATTATATTACATTTTTACAATAATATACCTCCTGACAGGAGCGAGGCTCTCTTGAGTAATCTTCTCACGACCTTGATCTCTTTACAAGATCAGATGGTAGGTGATAATATCATGTTTTGGGTAGGAGACTTTAATTGCACGATATGTCCTCATGACCCACCAGGTCTGTGCGGCCTATCGGATTATGGGGAAGATAGTCCTACCCATTTTAATCATACGCCACTCGGTACCATACTTAATAATATACTCTTTTATTTTAACTTACATTTTATAAATGAGATTTGTATACCGAGCTTCCCATTTCAACCCACCTTTAATGGGAGAGGGAGCAATACGATAATTGATTATACTTTAATTTCTGCACCCCATGCCGGGTTAGTGGCTACCTGGGAAATGGGCCAGGCCCCCCACTCCGATCATTACCCTATAGTGTTTAGTATTAAAGACAAAGAAATAACACGCAGGGCCGAAGTCAATACCCAATATACCCCAGAGATAAGATTAGCTTCAATAAATGGCTATACAATTAAATGGGACAAAGTAGATCCTTCAGGCTTTTTGGAAAAATTAGCTGCTTCCAATATTAAAGACATAATGATCTGCCTAACCCAAGATGAGGCACCAGATAGGGTAATTAATTCCTTTTCCAAAATATTAGCCACAGTCAAATTTTTATTGACAAGAGAACATCGGAAGGGGGCTTCAAAACCTTTTAGGTGGTTCGACAGTGAGTGCACTAAAGCACTAACTCTTCTTAAAAAGGCATTGCAGACAACTCCAAAGAACCCGGATTTAATCCGTATAGTTAGAAAAACTTATAAAAATACGATAAAAATGAGAAAAGCCACATTAAAGAATAAGGTATGGGCAACCCTGAAAGAAGCCTCGACTAAAAGAGACAACAGGGCCTTTTGGAAGGTGGTCAATCACCCCTTAGTACAAACTCAAGAGGCTAATCTTAGTGATATGGCAATTACAGGTGATCAATGGGTAACTCATTTTAAACATTTGTATGGTAGAACGTCATCCATTGATGACGGAATCATTTTAACAGATAAGGATAACAGTTCTCTGGTAGGTAAACGGCTCACTCCTTTCCCTTTACCGATAACCTTCAGTTATGAGGAAGTTACTAAAGGTATAAAGGATAGTTCGTTGGGCAAGGCACCGGGCCCTGATGGTGTCCCTATCGATACCTTTAAGGCCGAGACAGATCTATGGGCCCCAATGATAACCAACGTTTTAAATAAAGCAAATCAACAAGGCTTCATAACCTCATGGTCTGACGCTATAGTTATACCTATTTATAAAAAGGGCAAGAGAAAAGACCCGACCTGCTATCTCCCAATCTCCTTGTTGGATGCTTTGGCAAAGGTGGCAGGCTGAATCATTTTAAATACAAACTTGGGGGAGGAAAAACAAATTTTTACTAACTTACAGTACGGCAAGGGGACAACAGAACAATGTTTAAACTTGTCCCTTCTTATAGCAAAACACACTCAGGCCAAGAACGGGAACCTTTTTATTTCATTTATAGATTTAAGTTCGGCTTTTGACTGTGTAGACCACGAATTCCTATGGCTAACACTTAGCGACATGGGGATTGACAGTCACATTTTATCATATATCAAAGAACTTTATAGAGAGGCAGGAGCAAGATTTGGGTACGGCCTAGGGGGGAATGCTCAGACAAATTCCCTATAAAAAGGGGCGTTAGACAGGGATGCATTTTGGCACCCCTGCTATTCTCCTTATACATTAATTCAATTGGACAATACCTTAGGGACTTTCAGCACGATTACCCCACTATTATAGGAATTCCTACCCCATTATTGCTATACGCCGACGATGCAGCATTAATGTCACGGACCAGACTTGGGCTACAGAGAACTGTAGATAAATTTAACATCTATATGAAGCTCCGCGGCCTAAGAATAAATATTTCTAAAACTTTTATAATGGTCTGTGGGAAGGGTAGAAAAAGGGCACCCTGCCCCATTTTCCTAGACAATAAGAGAATTGAAATTACAGATACTTTCTCCTACTAAGGGGTAATTTTCACAGAGGAAGCTCTTGGCAAACAGCGGTCAACGCTAGGAAACTAGCATTTCTGCGTTCCACTGGCGCATTGAGAAACTTTTCAACCAAATTGGGGGGGAAGCCAGTCAAAGACTTAATTTATATTTACAAAGCTAAGTGCGTCTCTACTGCTATCTATGGCGCCGGCATCTGGGGCATTGAACACGCACAGGCGATACAAAGTTGTGAAAACCAGTTCCTTGCCTACCTATTGGGGGTACTTAAAACCACATCCTCGTTTATGTCCCACATAGAAACAGGCCTTTCCCATACAACAGACTCCATAAGGATTTCTCCGAACCTTCGTTGGCACAAGGTTTGGGTCACCCCGGAAACTGCACTAAACCGGGAACTAATAACTGATTGCCTTTCTCTTAATGGGCTGTCAAAAATCAAATGGCTAAGCTATGTGAGAAATATGTTTAAGGAGTTAGGCCACCCGGAATTTTTTGCAAAACCAACTACGATGGAGAAGGTATCAAGAAGTTCGATCAAAAAAATGGCTTTGGCCCTCCTTGTAACATCTAGGTGGAATAAATAAATAAATAAATAAATAAAATGTAGAAAGAGAAAAACACACCATCATTAGATACCAGCAAATTACTTCCCAAGAAGGGCTACAAAAATATCTAACATTAGTGAATAGCCCCTATGCCCGCTCGCTCCTTACTCGCTTTAGGTTAGGCATTTTCTTTCGTTTGGTCACATTCCCACAATGTAATAACTGGTCCCCGTCAAATCTTGTATGTCCCTGCGATGATATCTCGCATCAATCTAATATTCATTATGTCCTATTTTGTAAATTTTATCAGCCACCACGCAGGGCGTACTTACTACCTATTTTAAGGACATGGGGGATTCGAACTTGTAAGTTAGCTTTTCTCAAATTGTTACAGATGGAAGAAGACTGTGTTATTCATGCACTGAAGCGCTTTCTAATACTTGTGGTAAAGTTCCGTAACTCAATGATTTGATCAGCAAGGTTCTATCGTTATCTTTTTGGCTATTATTAATGATCATTTATAGGACATGTCTTTCAAATGTACTATTTTTTGTAATAATTGTTTTTAACTTGTGTGCTTTTATGATTTGAATCACTAAATCGAATAAAGCAAATTTGAATGAATGAACATGCAATATTTACATAAAGAAGTGATGCTTGATAAGGGAAATGGCATGGAAATCAAAAGATGTTTTGTGGCCAATGCGCTATTTTAGTTACAAAACACATTTGTTAGAATTGTAACAACCAGGAGAGACTGCCTCGCCCTCACCACATAGAGAGCTGAACCTCAGCGATACAGCAGGTGCACCCCCACCTCTATTCTCCCACAGTTCAACTTATTTCGTTTTACACATCCCAGCAGTCCCCGCGGTGCCCTCTGGACCATTTATAAGTGGGAATGAAGACAGAAGAACAGGCTGCTGAATACGAATTAGCTTGACCATACTAAAAGATTGTAACTTTTTTTTGGAGCTCCTCAAAAAGATAGCTAAGACTCAATCACTCCTACTGGCAGAGCTGTGAGGACTGCAGAGTCAGTCTGAATGGGTGGTAATGCGGTGCTGTTCCAGTGCTTTGGCGTAAGCAGCATGGTGGGGGACTCCAGCGCTACTCTGATTATGTGATGCTCATCAGGTCAGAAAGAATCTACAGTACCTAATGTAGAAGATCTCTGCCAGATGAGGCTGGGGCGAGAGTCTTCTGGGGCGCTAATGAAGCGCTCCCTGCACCGGTTGGGGTCTTGCCTATGTCACTTTTGAAAGGGCACTTCTGTGGGAGCACCAACTGCAAGTCTGAAAAATAATGCGGGTCTGTCAGACGTTTTAACAAAAACATACTTTGTGGCCCTTTGGTGTTCTTCCATTTATTCCAGAGGACAGGAGTACCAGCTTGTACGTATACGACTTATCCTGCTGGGAAAGACAAAACAGCAGCAGCAGCATCTGGCATCATCTACTGGTATGGCCTTGCTTAGCTGCCTCATCAATAATAAACATGCAGGCTTGCTTTCCAACCTGGAAATTAATTTTGCAGGTGGTCTGTTGGCTCTGAAATAGCAATGGGCCTAGGGCCTAATCTCCTACTTGATATGGAACAAACACATGAACAAATGCTTTCTATCATTTGCACAGGGCCACTTCCATGCAAACAGGGAAGGGGCCACTTTCTCATAGTTCCGGTGTTAGACGTGTGCCTGTGCAATGGGTGATACTGAAGCGGGTGCACATTCTGTAATCTACAAGAGGCTCGGTGTACAATCATTTGCAACTCCAATACATCTTCCATTGGCTGCAAGCCTTTTGGCTGTTCCAATGTTTGTTTTGTTTTATCACGTTTGCTTGCAAAATTTTAGCTCTTGGGCCCTCCTGAATCTAAAAACAAGCATAGGTAAAGCCAATAGATCTGGTGTTGGCAAGAGAAGGAAAGAATATGAGAGAGAAGGACAGAAAGAGAGCAAAGGAAATAAAGATGGAAAGATGCAATTAAAGATGAAAAGAAAGGAGGAAGAAAGGAAACAAAGAGAAAGAGAGAAGGAACGAGAGGAAGAGAGAATGAAATAAGACACGAATGAAAGAAGGGAAGAGAAGGAAAGAAAGAAAGAAAGAAAGAAAGAAAGAAAGAAAGAAAGAAAGAAAGAAAGAAAGAAGGAAAGAAAGAAGGAAAGAAAGAAAAAAAGAAAGAAGGAAAGAAAGAAAGAAAGGAGAAAATAAATAAAGAAAGAAAAAAGTAAAGAAAGAAAGAAGAAAAGAAAGAAAAAAGTAAAAATAGATAACTCAATACAGAACAGTTTCAAAATGGACACACTCTGTTATGCTGTGACATAGCAACAGTCAGAAATGCTAAACAGTCCGAAAGCAAGGAAAAGCATTGGTAGGAGATGGAATGTGAATTAGAAAAGTTCTTCAGGTTTTAAACACAAAGGCCACACTAAAGTAATTATGAAGTAAGGGAACTAAGTTGAGTGTGGCTCTTCTCCTTGAGAGTTAGTAAATGCAGTCACTCAACATGAAGTTAACAAGTGACTTTAATAGTCAGACCCACAGTTCCAATCTATATGTTGCAGTGAGCGGAAGCAAAATGTAAATGACACAACATCAGACCAATGGATGAAGAGAGGTGGCTGAAAGCCCCTATATGTAAACTTATTATACCCTTTTTAGGAAATCAAAAGGTCTTAACTAACGTCAGACCTAAGAAGTGGCCAAAATGAAAATATTCTTTTGTTCTCTAAAAGCAAACATTCTCATAGTAGTATCTGGCACTGAAGGGAACTACTTAGTGCATGGATGTACTCCTGGTGAAAGGGCAGAAAGGCATTACTCACGGTGAATTTAGCCAATAACTGAAGTGGGCTGACCAATTCCCCCAAACTGTGTGCTATTGTGGGTGAAAGAAAAATTTTAATGACAAGATAACAGACCAATGTATTAAGAAGCAAGCTGGCTGAAAGCCCCTCTAAGTAAGAATAGATTGTTAGTAAAATAAAAAGGTCATGAGTAACGACATACATAACAAGAATTGACAAAGGCAATAGGTCTCACCTATCCCGATTTACTGGCTTTAGCAATTATTTTTTAGACAGGTTTTACAGCAGCTGAAAGTAAAAATATTTTTTCAAAAGCACAACTCGCTGTTAATGCTATTTGTGTTATAGCACTTTTTCTACTTTTTGTTGTATGGGGTTTTAGATTCTGAATGGATTTTCCCGATTCATGCCCTTCCATAGGTACAATTCACGTTGCCCTTATATAGGCATAGAAATCAAGCCCCTATTTAGGCATAGCCCATGCTACCCAAATACAGGCATGGCTACTTCCATCTGTTTACCAAACGTCACAACGATTTCTTGGAAAACCAGCTTAAGCTGTTAGGGACTTCCCCCTTGCTTGAATATTGATTTCTCCAAGAACTCAGTTAGTTTTACAATGAACAACTATTCCCCAGGGGCTCATTCATGAAGTTCATATGCCCAACTTTACGTCAAACATGGCATTCCTAAACACCTTCAAGGTATAAATATACCTTCACTTGCTATAGCAAAGCACAGTGGTTCGGAGCACTTCGACGACCTACTTGCCCGACGCAGCTCGCTACAGCAAGTACCCAAGGAAGCCGACTCTCCAGTTGACGCACTTATCTGGAAGCTGCCCTCCTCTGCTGAGAATCCAGCTCAAGTGTTTCTGACTCCCCTTGCGGGGTGTTGGGAAATCGAGTCCCGAGAAAGAGATAACAGACCTCCTTCTTTCTAACAAGGTATGGAGCTGATTAGAACCTAGAGAAACCTTTGGAAGATTCTTGGCAAAACTAAACCTATGCAAAAGACCATGCTTACTTCCTCCCTCGTACTAGACTTAGGTTAGGTACATTGGGGTAGGCATATTTTAGAAGTACCAGTTGAGTATTTTAGCCTGTGTTATTTATGTATGTATTTTAATATATGGCTTAGAAACCATACAATGCTCTTACAGTATTATTTTATAATACTATTCTCGCTGTACGCACTATACTTTGCATTCTGTCTAACGATTGTAGCAGTTCACCTCTCTTGCATGAGAAAGAAGACTGTTCAATAAACCTTTTATTGAAAACACCTGTCTCTCTATTTCTCTGCAACTCTGTAGAAACGAAGCATGCACGATTGACTGGTAAACAACCTTTACAACGCAACTTTTACCACGCAGTGACTTTACAACGCAACTTTTACAACGCAAACCATTACAACGCATTGCGCTGGGGGGCGCTCTAGGATAGGGAATAGGTTTAATGTACTATCCAACACCTTCCCTACTATCCACGGGGACTGGAGTTGGAATAGTAAATTAAACAATTCAGCGCCTAAAAGCACTATGCGTTGTAATGGTATGCGTTGTAAAAACCGCGTTGTAAATGCATGCGATGTAAAAGCATGCGTTGTAATGTCATACATCCGATTAACTGAGTAAAATAGTTATCTATTGTTTCCACGGCTCTATAGATAGAGATATATTCTTATTCTTGGGAAACAAAGTTGTCATGTTTATGCGGTTGTCCCTTTTTGTGTATTCGAGAAAGTTTCTAGTGACCTCTGAGCTAGCTGGCACTCACTATTAAGTTTAGTATATTCGATAGAGACTTATTGACTTAAGTCCTACGTCAAATCTATAGGATATATTATTCCAATGTGCAGAGCCTATTGGGAATATAGGAACTACACTACATTTTGACCATGCTGCACAGCAGTTGGTTTGCTGTACAACATGGGGAAAAACATAGACAAAGCTTCTAGATCACACATAGCAGAGACCTATTGAATTTCCCAATGTGTGTTTCATTTACGATCTCTACTATTTGAGCAATGCTTTTCCAACGATAAGAAGGAGAAGACCATACGTCTTTTTCAAGCATACGCTTTGTTTCCTAATACTGAACGGTGCACATGTTCAACATTCACATACTTAGAAGCCTTCATCAGCCTATCTCTGCGCCCGTGTGAAACACTAATAACCCCACGCTCTCATCCAAAAACATATTGCGCTCCAGGATTTTAGCAAAAAAGATTGTATCAACATTCAAAACATCCTATAAATTAGGAAACATAGTGTTGATAAGATCACACACAGTGTACATGACTCAAAAGAGATGGAAGAGCTTCGCTTTGTGGCCACATTTCTCTCCAGTTATAAATGTAATCCACAAAGTAATCAAAGGTTTTCATTTTCAATGTACTCACAACAACTACTTTCACCCTGATTAAGACTAAGGACGCAGGGGTGGGCATAAGGCAAGTTCCTGCAACAGGTTACTGCTTCACATGCCTTTTATCCATACATATTAATTGGTAGTGAAGCCCAATAGTACCCTAGACAGCTTACTTTTGTAGAAGCACAAGTGCATCATGCGACAGAACTCACACAAGTGTCGAAATTGTAACAGCAATGTGCCAAAGAGTATGTATTTCCATAAAGGTGGTCACCGCAGAGGTAGTAAACAACTTGTTCAATGATTCTAGTAACCAAGCCCGTTTCTAGCGGGTGGGCCAGGCCAACCCAAACATGACCTCTGGCCCTCCCAGTCAGCAGAAGAGGCCATGAGGACTACCAAACATTGTGATGCCTTTTCACTTTGTTTACAATAATTATCAATCTGGGGTAGCATTGTCACCCTTCCAAAAGAAAATGCCAGCAATTTGTTGTAGTTTTAAGAGTGTGCACAGGCATGGACATTATACTAAATACAACTATGAGTACAATTGTATGTATACATTTGTACCATGACTTTTCCGTCTGTTTTTACTATATTTAATAGTAAGGAATCTTTGCAGCTCTAGAATCCATTTAAAGGGGGTTTTCATTTATATTTGCTGTTTGAATTAGGTACAGATAAGGGATTACCATTCTTGTTTTAGGTGGTTTTGCTAATTTTTGTACCAGTTGGGACATTAAAATACCGGTGGTGCCAGTAAAAAATCAGCCAGGTGGCAACCCTAGTCATTTTGGTGATTTTCTCTATTTTTACACTGGCTGAGACATTAAAAATATTCATGTCAGAAGAGAACGGCAATGCGGCAACCGTGCCTTATGTCGGAGGCAAGCTGCAGTTAGGTGGTGTGTATGAGGGAGTGGGGACAGGGTGTTACCTGCTAATGATGCAGCAGGTGCAGTAGCACTGGAAACGAGATCAGTGAGGATCCTTTTGCACCTCAATTATCTAATATAACGTGTATTTGTAAAATTCACGTTCACCCAAGGGCATCTTGGCACTGAATAACAGAGGTTTATTGTTACCCAACTCAATGGTACATTTTATTGACTTCAGAAGGATGAAAGGCTTAGTGGTCCCGCAGGGACTTGAACCTGTGACCATGAGGTCGAACACAGGCCCCTACAGTGGACACATTAGTCCACCAGACCTGGCTGTTTCTGTATGTGGATTCTGAAGGTGTTTATGTATTTCAGTCTATGTATGATGCACACAGTAATATACTGTAGGATGTAGCATACATTATAATCAGGATATTCACTGTAACTCACATAAAAGCACAGTGATTCAAATCTGCGATAAACCTCATGGCAGACTAGCATATTGATGTTTATACAGACTTCATTCTTCTATAATGATCCACATTTACCACATAAATGTTATAGCATCCAAAAGCAAGCACGAATATTGTAATGTATGTTTTGAATGAACTTTATTTAAATGCACAATTTCTGAATGAGATAACAGTTTACAAAAGAGATTATTTAGGACTGATTAGTTTTTGTTTACTTTTTAGACCCCTGAAGAAGGGTCCATCAGAGTGACCCGAAATGCATTGGGATTTGGTTTGAATAATAAATCATAAGATTGAAAGGAATGACAGATATTTGAATAAAAGAAAAAATCTTGAATAAAACACTTCAAGCTCCTGCTACAAGTATTGGATTTATTTTGGATTTACTTTGAAAAAGTATGTTACTGAATTGATAAGGAACAAAAACAGTTCCATGAAAAAGTGCGAACACTCCACGGAATAGGATTTCCCTAACCAATCTTTTTGAATACATTATAATATTCCCATAGTGACAGTGCATGCTCATTGCATAAGCAGCCACAAGGGAATCATAAATGTCCGACCATTATCTAAGAATAAATGTGGAATTAGCCTCTTCAGATGAAAACATCATTTTTCATGTAAAACTAAGAAAAACGATTAATGATCCTTTCATATGACATCAGCACTCTTGTAGTATCGTTCTGTTATTGTATTACTCATTCTGGATTATGACTTTTATTATAACTTCAGCAATGTCAATTATTGTGATGTTAGAAGGGTTAAGATCATGTGACATCACTTTGTAGGAAGATTGAGGGTCAAAGGTCAAATGATGTCACTTCTTGTGATGTCATTTCGGTTACCCCAGGCATTTTGGTGAATCGATGTCCATGTGTAACTCTAGGGCTTGTAGTATATCTTCAGAATTGTTATAAATTGGGCCTGCTTTGGCC
The DNA here is from genome assembly GCF_964261635.1 of Lissotriton helveticus. Taxonomy (NCBI): domain Eukaryota; kingdom Metazoa; phylum Chordata; class Amphibia; order Caudata; family Salamandridae; genus Lissotriton; species Lissotriton helveticus. The sequence goes on along the minus strand of NC_136061.1, from coordinate 1,909,806,122 downwards.
CACCTAAACACACCCTTGGTAAAATTAGTGTTACAAACTTGTTCGGACAGTGGACCACTCAAGCACAAAGCACAGCACCAATCCAAATATCACCAAATTATTCAAATTTCCAATGAACCAGTGTGCATTTTCCATATGCTCCCTGTCCCAAGAGCATTACCCAAACCTGGGTAAAAAGTCTATTTTTGTCCTAAATGAAAAAGCACCACTACAAGGGTAAGTCTCCTCCAATCATGGGAGATTAATAAGTCTTTCAAATATCCTCTTATATAGACGCTGAGTCGTGATGTGCAAAATTCAATGTTCTTTTAATGATCCACTTAGAGACAAGACACCAGCCAACGCGTTTCGTTCTGTCACCAGAACTTCTTCAGGGCTTGTGCAATTGAAGTTCGTTCTACGTAGTTAGGAGATCCCACCTCCTATTCTTTGGGGGAAACCAAGTAGATATCTCCTTACGGCAGTTGCCTGTTCAGTCGATCTGGATATCACGAATTCGACGTCTCGGTATCCTGATGCGATATCGTCTCCATTGCTAGATGGAGACGATATTGCGATGGAGACGATATCGCGTCAGGATTCCGAGACGTCAAATTCGTGATATCCAGATCGACTGAACAGGCAACTGCCATAAGGAGATAGCTACTTGGTTTCCCCCAAAGAATAGGAGGTGGGATCTCCTAACTACGTAGAACGAACTTCAATTGCACCAGCCCTGAAGAAGTTCTGGTGACAGAACGAAACGCGTTGGCTGGTGTCTTGTCTCTAAGTGGATCATTAAAAGAACATTGAATTTTGCACATCACGACTCAGCGTCTATATAAGAGGATATTTGAAAGACTTATTAATCTCCCATGATTGGAGGAGACCTACCCTTGTAGTGACACCCTTGGTAAACCCAGATAGAAAGTCCTGGAACCTGGCCTGCCAGTAACACTCAGAGTAAGAAGGTATATATATGTATGCCTCACCACCTGAGGCACACTGGGTCTACCCTAAACTCTGGTCACCGCGGATTACCAATGGTTAGTTCATCATGCTCTCCTAGAACATCCCCTTATACAATCCTGCATGCATCATCGGACATGAGCTCTTATACACGGCACACAAGTCCCATTTAATGCGTATGCACCAAACACACTGTACACTATGACAACAACACCTTTGTCCTCACTACTCACAGGCATCCCACATTCCCAAGACAGTACTGCTACAAATGGAACTGGTAGCACACTAAAATTATAATAGAATTTATTTTATGTAATATATGCCCACCACATGTGTCCTGTTGAGGCTTGTCGATGCAGACAGATGATATATGCACATACAATAAAGAAATGGCAAATATCTAATGGCAGTCCTTTTTTGCACAAGGTCTACCCACACAAGTGAGGTACCATTTTTCTTGGAAGACTTTGGGTAATGAGGGGTGTGTGGAATTTTATGGCTCCCGCAGATTCCAGAACTTTCCACCACAGAATTTTGAGGAAAACGTGTTTTTTTAACTAAGTTTGAGGTTCGCAATGGATTCTGGGTAACAGAACCTGGTGAGAGGCACACAAGTCACCCCATCCTGGATTTCCCTTTGTGTCTAGTTTTCAAAACTGTACAGGTTTGTTAGGTTTCCCTTTGTGCCGGCTGCACTAGAGCCCAGAATCCACAGGTAGGAACATTGCTAAAAACAAGTCTGTGCCTAGAGGGCTTTCTGCCGCCCTAGGGGGAAATAGGGGGAAGGGGGAGAGGGGGTGTGGGTGGGGGGGTTGGCCCGATATGCCCTCAAGGGGGGCAGAATGACTGTGGCTATTTTTTTGGTATGCCCATTCTGAGCAGCCTCCACCCCCATACATTAAAAAAGCCAGCGTAATCGCTGGCGCCTATTGGGCTTTCTGCCCCCCCCGGGGGCAGATCAGGGACCACTGCCCCCATCCGTCCCCCTGGGGGGCAGAATGACTGTGGCATTTTTTGGGGGAGATGTGGGCATTGGCATGCCCATTCTGGGCTGACCTCATCCCTGAATAAAAAAAAAAATCCTGAGGCATAGTGGGCTTTCTGCCCACCCCGGGGTCCAGATAAGGGGCTATTGCCCCAATGTGCCTCCGGGAAGGAGTAGAGAGACTGTGGTAATTGTTTTTTTGGGGGGGGGCATCATCATGCCCATTCTGGGCCGCCCCGACCCCTACATTATTATAAAAAAAAAAACCTGGCTTCTAGTGGGCTTTCTTCCCCCGGGGGGACAGATTGGGGGCTACTGCCCCCGTCTGCGATCTGGGGGGCAGAAAGACTGACATTTCTCTGGAGGGTGGGCACTGTCATGCCCTTTTGGGCAGCCCCCACCCCAACATCAATAAAAAAATCCCTGGTTTCTAGTGGGCTTTCTGGGCCCTGGGGGCAGATTGGGGGCTATTGGTTCTGTCTGCACCTGGGGGGACAGAAAGACTGACATTTCTCTGGTGGGGGGCATTCCAACATCAATAAAAAAAATCCCTGGTGTCTAGTGGGCTTTCTGCCCCCGAGGGGAGGCAGATTGGGGGCTACTGCCCCGTCTGACCCCTGGGGGGCATAAGACGGCATTTCTCTGCTGAGGTTTAGGGGCATTGGCTTGCCCTTTTTGGGCAGCCCCAACGTCAACATTAAAAACATCCCTGGTGTCTAGTGGGCTGATAGACTGTTGTTCCCAAAAGAAAATGGGGGAGCAAAGACCCTTGCCCAAGGTGCCGCTCCCCCCTCCCTGGTGCTAGTGGGTGGATCCCTGCTTGGGGATCACCCTCTTGGGGTGATCCTCAAGCAGGGATCCACTAGGGAAGGGTATCATTGGAAAGGGGAGATTCTCCCCTTTCCAACGATACCTCTCTCATCTTTTTCAGTGCTCGGGGGCTGAGATAGCCCCACAAGCACTGGAACGGAGAAACTGAAACTAAGTTTCAGTTTCGATTTCATTGAAATGACGATTGCGCGCCATGCACATGATCGTCATTTCAAGGAAATGCAAAACTAGGCCTGGGGAGGTTGGGGAAGCTCTTCCCCACCTCCCCAGGCAAAAAAAGGGAAATCCCTCTGCTGTCTGCAGCAGAGGGATTTCCTGAGCATGTGCTCATGACGGAATGGTACCGTCATGGGCACACTAAAATGTATGCTCATGACGGAACCATTCCGTCATGAGCACTGAAGGGGTTAAGATGAAGTTATTTTTGCGCTACAATTTGCTCACCAACCCCTAAGTTTACAAACTTAAACTTATCTAAAACAAATCTAGTTTTTTGCATAAAGCATTATATTTGGGGGCAAAACATCCCTAAAAATCAGGAAACATATATTTAATTAGAAACACTTAATTAAGCAACGAAGACAAGGCGACATATGAGGAGAGGCAACAACAATATTGAAGCAAGTTAAAACAAGATTGTCACACAAGTCCTCTCACTTTGAAGTCCGAGTAAGAAAAGTAAACAAGCGACCTTAGAAGAAAGTGCCTAACATTTGACCTCTGTCTTTGAATGCACAGCAAATGTGACGAGATAAGAACAAGATTTACAGGCCTGTTTACAGAAAACATGGTTTTGTAAGACTACCGTATATACGGTTTAGGCAAGGGGAGGGACAAATTGAACCTGGGCAGCCTAAAGCAAATAAAGCCTGGGGATACGTGAGCTACAAACCACAAAGCCAATAGCAAGCGATGGGCGGAAAGTATTACTACATTAGCAAACGCAGACAGTTGTAGCTGATACGCTGTGACCTAAAAAAGAAGCAGTGTAAGCATGCAGTCCTTGTGGGGACTCTCACTTTATGGCTACTGATCTGAAAAAAGCATCCAATGGGGTCCATTCCAAAGTCAACAAACGAAAATCTTGTGGTATAATAGGTGCCGGCACCTTCTTACGGGCTCAGCCTAAAGATGTAATCCACCCCTCAAAACTAAGGGCCAGATGTACGACCAAGGAATTTGCGAATCGCAAATTGCGTTGCAATAGCGACTCGCAATTTGCTAGTCGTAAATTGGTATGTACAACAGTATCTGCGACACTGATTGCGATTCCCAATGGGGTCTCAAATTGCATGCCTCATGCATATTCATGAGGCACTCTCAATTTGCAAACCCATTGGGAATGGCTGGCCCTTACAGATATGGTGGCCTGCTGGGCTCAGCAGAACTCCATGTCTGAGAATGCTTTTCAATAAAACAGTTTTTTTTATGCAGCCTGTTTTTTCCTTAAAGGAAACGGGATGCATTTAAAAAAAGAAAAATGAAACTTTTTCGTTTAATTTTTTAAGGGCAGGTAGTGGTCCCTGGGACCACTGCCTGCCCTTAAAGAATATTTTTAGAGCCAGTCACAAAGGGGAAGGGGTCGAGTGGTTTACCACCACTGGCTATTCCGTAGAAAACTGGATTACTGTAAACCCTTGGGCCCTGAGATTTCATCAACATTCATCAGCACCTAAAGAAAGTTTTAGCAGGGAAGTTTGCACACATTCCTTAGAATCAAAACTAGGTTTACCTAATGAACTCAACCCATAAAAAAAATTCAAAATGTATTCAGCATTTTACTCCTCTTTTACCCGCCTCACAGTTTTCTCATCTCACCTCCCTTTGCCCTGTTTTCCCAAAACTCTCCACCGCCACTGCAGATTGTCCCAGAGCCTGACAGCCATGGTCTCCCCGAGTCTGCCTAGCACTAACTTGCCCTCACGACGAGACTCTACTCTCCCCCACTCTCTCTTGACTATTGTACCCCTCCCCGCTCCTACCAGTGCACTGTACTCTAGTGCCTTCACAATGGATAGACACGGCTCACAGAAAGGGTGTAACGTAAGGCTGTGTAAACACTTCCTACACAGCCAGCAAAGCAGATAAGAGACGTCAAGTACATCAGGTTATTCAGATAAGGCAAATGTCTTACCGTGGAAAACCACAGCTCACTGTAGGGGATTAAGTAGGGTTGTAGAAAACAAATACTCAAAAATGTTCCCTAGCTGCCAGTGAAGTAGATCCATTAAACTAATCAGAATATACAAGATAATTATTGAAAGTGGGTTCCAAGATTTAGAAATATACCTGCCAATATGACTCTAAAGCATATACAAAATACTTCTTTAGGGTGGAGAACACTTCCGTTGGCAACAGCGCCCCACTGCTTCAGCATTATACAAATAATACATACAAACATACTTCAAACATCAGCAGCTTACAGTTGTCAAACTGTGGACCAGGCAGACACACAAATGCTTGAAAAGATTATTCCATCTTCAGCACGGCATAAGTGGGACAAAAAAAATGGGTGCTCTCTAATATGGGCATGTCCATATAGGAGTGACTATGAGTCTTTTCGAATGAGCATGGCCTATGTAATTAAGAGCATGGCCTAAATGAAGTGGATCACAAATCCTGTGTCTCATAGGTTCATAAAGTCTTACAGGACAAACTAACTGAAATTTACTCAAAAGACATTCCTGTGTAAATTCTCAAAACACCACATTAAATACTATATAGACCAGAAATCTAAAAATGTGGACAATGCTTCACTTACTTCTAATGATAAAATGCCAAAAAGCAGGGCCTACACTCCAGTGCTGAAGAGCAGATTTAATGACATCAAATGTTCATAGAAGCCAATTGGCACTTACCCAAATTTTGTAGCTAGGACCCCACCAAGGGATGATCCGATAATCATTCCCAGTCCCATGCAAAGTCCAAATTTTCCCAATGCGCCTGCACGTTCTGTAGGCGTTGTCCATTTAGTCACCACCATCTGGGCTCCTACAAGCAAATTGTGACACAGGTGTTAAGACACCACCCAAGAGGCTTGACATGTTTCCTAGGTTTTGAACACCAATTTACAGACTTGCACATGGCACACATGACGTCTGTGCTCTTAGATGAAAACTCTAAAAGAACATTATCCAAAGTCAATGATGCTTTAAAACAGAAGGTTCTCCCATTATTTTGATCGAGACTTTGAATAACAGTGAGCCTCTTTTTAAGTAAATGGTGTTATCACAGTACACTTTTTAAGGTAGAGTTTACTGAAGAACATTGTACATTGTGTGATGCAGTATTCTCTGGCATCCTGTGTCTAGTAATGTGGTCTTGTAATGAAATAAAAAAAAAATCAAGTTTGCTGTAGACTGCTTGGTGTCACCTAAGCATTATGCCAATAACTAGAGACATTGAAAGGGGTACCACAAGGATCTTACAAGCACACATCCACACGCCTGCTAGCAAAGGAGAACAGCTCAGATGAACTTGATAATTAAATACACACCCAACATTTGAGGTTTTAAAGGACATCTATCAGAGAAGCCAAGAAGAGACAAAATGTTTATCGTGCACACACACTGGCACCCCAAGAGGATTTAAAAGATATTATCAGCACCTTGCACTGCTACATTAGGCCCCTAACAACACTCATCAGTCTCTGTAGCTGCAGACCTTTGAGAAGAAGGAATATCTCTTGAAACCTACCTCGCAGAATAGATGATCACTCTGGGTCACATGCAGTATGTCCATTCCTTTCTACTACAACCAGGTCCATCTGATGCCCTGTACTCCTTTTCACAGTTGTCTCAGCTTCATAGAGCTCCTTGCATTCTGCCACAATTGATGTTTCTGTCATCCTAAGATTTTTAAGGATCGTCTTAGCATCTTCTCAACTCTCTGTTTAGATAAACTTTGCTGAACCCCTGGCTTTCACTTCGAATTCTTCCCTGCAACCTGAAACTCTCAGACATCAACTCAATACTGAAGACATCTTCATTCCCTCTTAAGAGGCAGGATGGTTGCAGAACTATTGCCAATGGAGTCTTATTAAGTGAACTGATTAAAAAGGCATCCTCCTGGCATGCCTGCTCAAAGGATTCAGAATATAGCATCAAGAATTCCATTTAATCATCAAGGGAAAATATCAGGCCTGTTCTCCAGATACCACATAAGCTTTCAACAGCTTGCATGTCCCTCTCCATCTTTCATTGTGCACTATATGGTGCAGGACTTATATTTCTTGTAAAAGAGTTAGAGACTCTGTGCCTTAAATGCAAGCTTTGCTTGAAGATTCAGCTCCGGACTGAAATCCCACAAGTCACAAATCACAAGAATGCTCCCTAACCAGCAAGAGGAGTAGTCAAGATCACCTTGCCTTACTAAGGAGCATGGAGACCTAATTGCTCCCATGCAGGTAACTACCACAATCACCGAGAGCCAACTGGAATACAGCGCATTGCCAGTTTTTGCAGTATAACTTTTGAACATCATGGTACAGCCAATATCCCACTGAATCTCTCAGCAGTGCTGTTATCAGAGTTGATGTCTGACCCTTATGCAAGACACCACCACGTACACTTAACACCCATCTCCATGTTCTTACACTCACAGTCTGCCTGCCTCCTGCTTCTGAACTTCTCTTAACACATCTTGCTATCCTTTTCCTCAGCTATGCCCCATCAAGTCTGAAACACTGTGACCAGAGCGCATGACTGGTTCTCACATTCATTGGCCAACTTTCCACACCTAAGTCACCACAATATTTCACACAGTACATGTATGTCATGAATGCATTTTTTTCTTGAACAAGTGACAGTGCTATGATGCTATACATGTGGCGGTCACCACTGTGTAGTTACAGTTAGGTCAGAAGAGCGTTTTTTTGTTTTGCTAATATCTGCGGTGCCTTCTGACTACTCTCCAGAACATTTCCCAAAAAAACAGCTCATCCACCTCAGCTCCTTCCTGAAACTTTAGGGTTTGTGTGAAGTGGTGACCTGGAAAAATGGGGGCCCCCAAAACGCTTTCCCCCCATGCAATTTCCTCAGGGATCTTTACTCAGAAAGCATACATTTTGTATGTCTGCACAGAAGTTTTTGAAAAACTAATGTTTCAAAATGTATTGATATCTGTTGCAGCGGGATTAATGCAAGAATCTTGCGGGACTCTCATGAGAAAAAAAGGAAAATGTGCATTCTTATTGGTTGGGCCCACGAGACTCTCCCAGGTACAAGCATTGTGATTGGCGGCCAGAATATGAAGAAAAATGTTGCAGCTGGAATTTCGGGATGCGGAGACTATTAAAATGTAAAAAATGATATTAATACATACATGAGGCAGTAGTGTAGGGGTAACCCGACCCCCTGATCTTTCTGGACAGAGAGCCCCGCAATGTCAAATAAAAAAATATGGTTGATTTTGGTTGCTGGTTTCTTTCGGGAATCTTGCGGGACCCAGCGCGACTGATGAGTGTTCTCCCGAACTCCTAGAAGACTCTTGCGGGTGTTCCGCAAGACAAAAGAATGAAAAAAACCCCAAAAAATCAACAAACCATACTATGCACAGCTTTCGCAATGTGCAGAGGTCTTCGTGCAGAGGCCAGTCCCTCACCAAACCCTACTACACACAGCCTGTGCTGTGTGCAGAGTGTGTGTGTGTACAGCATAGTTCCTCCAAATACCTATGCCCTACTGGGGGGTTGGGGTTGGGGAGGGGATTTAAACGAGAACAAGAGCAACCCTCCTGTCCATGTGAACATGGGTATCAAGAGACCTTGGGACAAGTATTCACATGGAACTCATTTCAAGAAAAGATTTATAGTGTCACATAATTTTCTGTGTGGACTTAATCTATGTAAGTATTTCAATGTAAACTTTTTTCATGACAGAAATTGTCATGTCTTGATTAAATCAATATAAACATTATTTCAGAGACAGAAGACACACCGAGACAGGTTTAAAAGGCTACTTATGTGGGTGGTACAATTTACTCGACACACAGCGATTCTGCTGTCAACTAGCACGGTAAGCCCCCTCCATTTCCCATTCAGTTTCCCGGGCGCTAGTGGCCACAGTGGCCAGGCAGCTCATCAACTAGTTGCACCCTCGGCACATAAGGGTTATTTTATGCTGCGTATGCTAACAAACACGCTAAGAATATCCTTCCAACACTGGACAATAGATTGGGGATTGGGCCTCTATTCTCTGAAAATCAGTAGAGTACTTTTTGACTTACGGGTATCCGTGCATCATGTGGTGTTTTGCGACCACTGCTTTGAACAAGATTTACCATTCTGAGGCTACCAGCAAAACTCCTCTTGCCCAGGCAATGTGTCATGATATGCTGTCCCCTCACAGTTTTAGCTACAGACATATTTTGTCCCCACCTTTTTTTTTGCAAATTGACACATGCTAGATATATTAAGTCAATGCTGCCTGAATAGAAATCTACCCATCGGGTGGAACAGATTATTCTAATTAATTGGACTACTATCGGACCAGCAATCCGCTCCAGGTTGACAAAAAAGAGACCAACCCTAGATTGGCACAGTTACACTCTACTCCACATTCCACCTTCACCTCACGACAACTATACTTCTGAGGCTCATATCTTTTCCCTTCAGTCCATAGGTAATACAATCCTTACATTCTTGATGCCCTCACCTACCTTCACAAGTCAGCAGATGTATTGTCATTACTACTATATTTCCCCCTGATTTTGATATGGAATATGGACATTCCCTACACCAGCATGCATGAATGTTGATCACGTGCATAAGTATGCCTGGTTAGAGACCACTTCCATATGCACAATATGCATGACCCCTCCTGATTAATGATTTTAAGTCTAGTTTCACACCCTCCTCTAAACATGGATGCTTTGAAGATTGAATGAACTTAAGGACTATAACTGAACCTATATTTAAAAAAAAAAATAATGTTCCTCTCTTTTTCTTTCGCCGACCTCCTTACCTCAAAAGGTGTTAATAATCTTATGATACCATCAAGTTATGTCTTAGGCAAACTATATGTTGTCCTGATGATGATCCCACATAGCTAAGGGATCGAATCGCAGTCATCCCACACTCTGACCCGTTTGATTTTGTATAAACGTCATGGTTGGGTACAGAAGTGTTTTTCTGTAGAAATTAGTGACCCAGATTTCTAGTACGTTTACTGGTATGAATTTGCTTTTCTTGCCTGTATGTTCATTGTTTTGTCTATTCAACACCCGTTTTGGAACTACAGGTTTGTCTAGGCCCTCCTTATTAAGTTGGGATAGTTCTGCCCCTATGCCATGGGCATGTTCCTGAATGATAAACTCCATGGAGAAATCAGGGACGCTGAGCATAGGAGCTGTGCACATGGCCTGCTTAAGGGAGTCAAATGTAGTTTGGCATGCCTCTCTCCAAATCATATTTATGGGTTTGCAGTCCAGCTCAGTCAAGGGGGCAACAATTGTGCCATATCCCTTGACAAATCTCCTGTAGTACCTAGGCTACTTTGACCTCAGTGTGGGTTTTAACAGGCACTCAGGCCATGATGGTTTTTATCTTGTCGTAAAGGTGTTGCACCTTTATCCCGCCCACCAGATGTCCCAAGTACACCACAGACCCCTGCCCTATCTGGCACTTACATGCTTTGATAGTCGGTCCTGGAGGTAAGAAGGGTGGTCCTTCCAGCTGCTATTGAAGACCGCCATGTCATCCAGATGAGCAGCACACAAGGCCTCCATAGCAGCAGGGACCTGGTTCATCAGCCCCTGGAAGGTGGCAGGGGCCTTCTTTATTCCAAAGGTCAGGAATAGCTGCTCAATAGGTATTTTGGCGATCTGCAGAGCACGTGCTGCAATGTCACGTCTTATGTATGTCTAGAAACAGATTTCTTTTTATCGCACCTAAGGTGACTGCTTGCATGAATGATTACTATTCCTGTCTGCATTGTCATTTTTAAAGCACGTTTCTGTTTTGTTTAAAAACATTGTTTTTAATCATATCCCCTACCTCTGGGCACCATTTCTCTGCCTGATCCACCACAGCTTGTGCTGATTGCGTGGAGGGAGGCTCTAAACACGACCCACTTCCAAAATCCTCACTTCCGGTGGAACATTAGAGGGGCCATTTTGGATAAGGAGACGGTCTAGTCTCTTGACTGACTGACTTGCTACCATTCACCTATTTTAATCGGGGATGGCACCGATGCGCAGAGGACGCGCACAGCGGACACGCACAGCGGACGCGCCAAAGGCAAGCCCGTATGGCCCGTCCGCGCCTGGACCGGGCCCAGGGCAAGAAATGCTGCCTCCCCACGACCACAACAGCCCCTCACGAGGGATTTTATATTATCCTTAAATAATGTTCTACCAAAATGTCAACAGTCTTTAAAGGGTGCTAAATGGCAGGAACCGATCAGCTGTAAAAACGGCAAAAAAGGCCTTTAATCTCGCACAAGCATCTATATTTCAAGAGAAGGGCATACGTAGCGGCCTTATAAATGTAAGGTCGATGGGTAAGCACGCTCTTCATATTTATGACTTAATAGTCAATGAAAACCTTGATTGCCTTTTTGTGACCGAAACATGGCTGAAGGCCTGGTGCAATCCAGACATCGTGAACACCCTCCCCCTGGTTATCATATTCGGTGGGCAGACAGACCCGAACAAGATGGGGGTGGTCTCGCAATTATTTATCGTGACACTCTTAGGTGCAGCATAGAACAGCTACCAGACTTGAAAGGAGCAGAGAGCATCAGTTTTTGCCTTCAGTTACAGGACCCCTTCACTTTTGCAGGAGCACTATTGTACTGCCCTCTGGGACGCATAATGATTTTCTTGAAAATATTGGAGAGGTGGTTAGCGCCTTAGCTCTCAGGTTTTCTAGTTTTACTCTGCTAGGCGATGTCAATTTACATCTCGACTCATACAAGGATCCTGGAGCAACTTGTTTCAAGGAGATAATGGACACACTTGGCCTACAACAATGTTTCCTATCTGGCACACACAGTGCAGGCCACACTCTGGACTGTATCTGTGTATCTGTTCTAACTTGGATACCCTCAAAGTCAAGCCCCCTGTTGTTCAAACACGGACCGATCCTAAATTAATTCCCTCTGAGATCCTGATAAAGGATAGGTCCCTTATCAAGGATAGCAACAAGGCCCCACAACAGGACAAGGCTAGATGGAAGGCACTAATAGGGCATTTAGACCTCCTTCCAAAAGCCCTCAAGGGTAGACCCAACGTGGTAGGAGACCCTATAGCAGATAACCAGCTCTTTGGGCAGTGGATGCACGACCGGAGAGACCGGTTGGCACCCACGATCTCACCTTACAGTCCATCTAAAAAGAAACCCTGTGCCCCATGGTTTTCACAATCCCTGAAAAAACTGCAAGGCCACTCCAGGGCGTTAGAACGCAGATGGTGCCAGAATTACAATGAAAAAGATCTTAATATCTATAAAATTGCACGCAGAAAATATCATACTCTGATAAAAACCACAAAAAAGCATATTATACTGAGGCAGTTAAAACCACCAATAACAATCAGAAAGAGATCTTTAAAATCTCACAACAAGAGATTCCTCCCTCTCAGAGCCTCTAATAATATAACAGATTTCTTTGAAGAAAAAGTACTGACACTTTTAAAAGACTTCCCCCCTCCTACGCTCTCCGTCATAAACAAGGAAATCTCTGCAGGCACAGACAGAGCTTGTATGACAACTTTCAAGCCAATCACAATGGAAGAATCGTGCTGGGCGATCTTGTCCATTAAATCGGGCACTCCCTATGTTCTCTGCCCCCCTACTCTGCTACACGCCCTCATCGACATTGTGAACCCTAATATTAATAATATACTATTCCTCGCTCTTCACAGCCAAGATCCCAATGGAATGGAAACTTGCTGCTGTAAAACCACTCCAAAAGAAACTGACGGATCCTACGATTCTTTCTAACCTACGTCCCATCTCGCTCCTACCTAGTCTGTGCAAGCTGACTGAAAAATTAGTTAATAGCCAACTCACAACATTCTTAGAGAAAAAAAATGCGCTGCACTCTAATCAATCAGGTTTTAGAGCCCAACACTTGACAGAATCTGCCCTATTGTATACAACTAAAACCCAAAGAGCAGTCCTGATGCTATTAGACCTGTCATTCTTTTAGACCATTTTGCATCATCTGGCATATCTGGCAATGTCCTAGAGTGGATAAAGAACTTCCCGCAAGATCGACGACAAGTGATCACGCTAGGACAATATAACTCTCAAGAAAAGGCACTCATATCAGGGGGACCCCAAGGTTCGAGCCTCAGAACGACCCTCTTCAATGCCTATATGGCCCCTCTGATTAAGCTAATATCGTCCTTTAATATAAACATCATCTCATATGTGGACGATACACAGCTAATCATGCTCTTGGACAATGACACTACCCAGGCAGAAGAAAACCTCTGCAAATGCCTCACAGTGACTTTCAGATGGATGAATAATAACCATCTGAGGTGTAATTCTGAAAAAAACGAATTCTATCTTATGGCCAACAAAACCTTGTCTCGCCTAAACTTTAGTGCCAGAAAATGCCTTTCTACCCTCCCCCCCCCCAACAAAATAAAGGTGGCGAGGAATCTAGGAATACAATTTGATATTACCCTATCATTTAAACAGCAAACATTGGCAGTTGCAGGTACCTGCTTCCACATCACAAAAATTATTTGACTTGATCCCATCTCAGCCAGGCAAACTGTTGCCGTAGCCCTTATTACATCTAGGCTGGACTATTGTAACAGCCTATATGCAGGAACTAACAGATCAGTTATGCACAAGCTCCAGATGGTCCAGCATGCTGCTGCACGGCTGGTACTGAAGTGGCCCAGGAGATCATCTGCATCTGCGGCACTAGATATCCTGCACTGGCTGCCAATTAATAAATGTGTTCTGTTGAAGCTCCTTATCATTACTTTCAGGGCCTTCCACTCTCTAGGCCCCCAATATCTTCGAACTGGCTTTAAGCGTTATGTTCCCCCCCGAAGTGTGGGATATTCCAACTTTCAGATTGGTGTAGAAGGGAGGAAAATTGCTCACAGTCATAGGCTCAAAGGCATGGAATAAACTCCCACCTCAACTTCACCAGATTGCATCAGAGTCTCTGTTTAGGAAGGCACTTAAAACCTGGATCTTTGGAGCACCAGACACACTCTGCAAAACTCCGATTTGATTGCCTATCTTCTACTGTTAGCAGTTAACCAGCTCCGGTTTCCATCTCTGGTCTCCGTATTAGCGCCAAGATGCTCCTCGGAGTGATAGTCGCAGTATATAAATACATCTTTACATTACATCACCCCAAACTGATAGTGCCCCTCTGGAGGGGAGAAGGCTGACCTCTTCTTTGCTCCCTCTGTTAGAGAGATTTGTCAGTTCTCTAATGTAAGATTAAAGGCACTGAGATACTGGGAAGCCCCTAACCTGTCAATCAGCTCTTCAGCCTGGGGGATGGGGTGAGCAACTGTCTTAGTCACTGAATTTAACCCTCTCTAATCCACACAGAAACTTAGTTCATGTGTGGTGCCCGGTAGGGAAGCTTTTGGTACCAGAACAACAGGACTGGATCAAGGACTATTGGAGGGTCTATCACTCCCACCTCCAGCATTTTGGAAACTTCAGCCTTAATGCTGGACCTCACCTAATCTGAAAGCCTACAAGACTTCTTCTTACCCGGGACATTGTCCCCTGTGTCTACATCTTGGTTACACAGGAGGGTAGTCCCAGGGATAAAGGAGAACAGAGACGAGTACTGTCTCAATACTTAGTGGCAGTCTCTCTGTTGCTCAGGAGTTAGAGTGGGGGAAATGATTACTCCTTCAACAGACCTATCCTTCTCCATGGAGTCCAAGAGGTCAGAGAGAGATTCACTCTCCTCTTCCTCTTATACATCTGTCACCATCAGCATGGTGAGCTCAGACCTTTCAAAATGTGGTTTGAGGCAGTTTACATGCAAGACCCTAATGGGCTGCCTAAGGGTATTGATGTCCACCAGGTATGTGGCCTCAACCTTTCTTTCAATCACCTCATGGTGCCCATTCCAGGAATCCTGGAGGGCCTTGGATTCTACCGGCTCCATCCCCCACACTTTCTGACCAGGATGTTACTTCACAATAGTAGAATGTTTGTCATACAACTCTCTCCTGACTTCCTGGCTGGCTTCTAGGTTACTTAAATCTTGGTTCCATAACGTTGCCATTTGGATCCTAAAGGCCAGCATCTAGCTCACTATATCCTGGGGTAGCTTACTGGGACCTTGCTCACACCCTTCTTTCACCAAACTCAGAGGTCCTCTGACTGGGTGCCCATACAACAGCTTGAACAAGCTGAAAACTACTCCCCTCTCTGGCATCTCACTGTATGCAAATAACAGGCATGGTAAGAGGATATAACACTTTTTCCTCAAGGCCTCAGGTGGGCCTCTAATCATACCCTTTAGGGTCTTGTTGAAGCCCTCAAAAAGCCCATTGGTGTGTGGATGGTAAGGGGTGGAGAACTTGTAGGTTACCCCACACCCCTACCAAATTGACTGCACATAAGTAGACATGAAGTTTGTGGCCGTCAGGCAGAGCTTTCTTGGGGAAACCCACTTGGGTAAAAATCCCTATCAGGCCCTTTGTCACTGCAGGTGCAGTCATGGTTCTCAAAGGGATTGCCTCTGGATACCTAGTGGCATGATCCACCGGAACCAGGATAAACCTGTTGCCTGAAGCCGTCTGTGGATCTATAGGCCCTACAGTGTCAATGCCCACCCTTTTAAAGGGTGTGCCAATAACAGGAAAGGGATTAAGGGGAGCTTTAAGCCTCGGCCCTGTCTTCCCACTGGCCTGGCAGGTCACACAAGTCCTACAGAACACATCTGAGGAATTCTTGAACCTAGGCCAATAGAAGTGGGGGACAAGCCAAGCAAAGGTCTTGTCTTGACCCAGGTGTCCTGCCAGGGGAATTATTTCGTGAGCCAGCTCCAGTAAGAATGCCCTGTAGCATTGGGGGACGACCAGGGCCCTTGCTTTCCCATGCCCAGGAGCCTTAGACTAACTGTACAGGAGGTTGTCCTACCAGTGTATGTGGTGACTACCAGAGGCATCATCTGCTGATTAGGCTTCAGCCTGTTCCTCATGCCCACCAGGGCCAGGCACTCCCTTTGTGCCCTACAGAACTCCTCTTTGTTGGGTCCTCCTCCCACCTGCCCTCCATTAAGCTCATATAGGTCACCAAGGGAAGCAATGTCCTCCTCAGTGGACTCTGAGGCAGCCACCACAGGTGTCCCATCCATCTCACTGAAGGTACATTAAGGAGCTGGTTTCCCATGGCCCCTGCCTCTCCTCTTCCTAGCAGCTGGGTCTGCCATTGTTCCAGGCTTCAGCCATTTTTGACTCCCAGCACGGGCAGCCATGGACAGTGTGGAAGCACAGATTCTGTCAGGTAACTCTAACATCTCCACATGAGCTTTGAGCTCTACTTCTTTACAGGTAGTGTCCTCCAGGTCATTACCCAACAAATAGTCCACAGGCATGGCAGGGCTCACTGTAGCTTTTAGAAGACCTGAACACCCACCCCACACTCAAATCGACCAACCGCTACAGAATAGGGTCTCTCTCTTTTCAGCCACCATAACCTGGTGGAATGAATGGGGAATTACCTACTCTGGGGAAACCAGCTGACTCCTTACAATAGTCATACTGGCTCCTGTATCCCTCAGAGTCTCAACCTTTTGCCCACTGATGGTGACCCATTGCCTATACTTTGCAACATGGCTTCTTAGAACTATCCCACTGTCACCCAGGGACACTAGGGTAACCCCATTAAACTACCCCTCACTAAATCCACCCCCAGGACAACACAATCCACCCCTAGAATCTTTCCTCCAGTGGGAGGTGGTGCTCTTTTTGGGACACTTGGGAACCCCCTTGCAGTGTCCATACTCGAAGCACTCATAGCACTTGATGGGCTAGAGCTGCTGACCTTTGTCAATGTAATTTTTTAGGTCGAGCCTAGGCAGCATGCATGCGCCGTCTGTAAGACATGTTGTCTTCAATCAAAACCACTTTATTCCCACCTGCTACTTAACATTGACTCACTGCTCCATCGCTATTTTTTGCTGATCCCGAGTCGTTCACTCAGCCGATAGATCTCTTCTGGTTAAGACTTAGGAGCACGGACCAAGCACAGTCTCCTTACTCTTACTTTCCTTATCTGGGTTTTAGCAAACTTTGTTTTTTAAAGTTGCTTTTCGCCCATCGCTACTTGCGCCGTACCACCACTCCTGGACACAAACTCAGCATTTAAATGTTGCGGGCTGATTCCTGTTCTGTCATAGCTGCTTAATACTGTTGTTTACTAGTGGATGGACATGCTCGCTTCAAGATTTAATGTTACGCACATTGTGGTCCCACGTGGCAGCTGGCTCCTCATATTTTCGGTTTGCTGCCCGGCGAGTGAGCGCTTTGCATGAGCACTGGCAGAAGCACTGGGCTTTGTTTACTGTTTGGGGTGGGGAGCGCCAATGTTGCTGTGCTTTTGTCTCCGCCCTCATGTTGCTTAAACCCTTCCTGGCCTGCCCCTCCCTGCGCACACACACATCACCTCCTGCCAGTCACTACTTCACACAGGCAAATCGGGTGACCGCGCAGCTCCTCATAAATCACACAATGTGTGGTTAGTAGGGGGCGGCTTGGGGATCAGGTATTTCCACAAAAAGTTGAGATGTTTCCCTCTCCCTCCTCAAGACCAGCTACGGTGCTGCCCCATCAGTGCATATCCGAAGTGCTCAGGAAATGCCGAACGGGTGAATTTTAATTAGCGCAGGAAAGATATACCTGCTCTGTCCCTGTTTGCTGGGAATACTCCTCAGGGCATCAAACACATTTTAAACAAGCATACAGTAATGTTTGCAAAATGGGAAGACAGAAGCAGCCAGGGTGCGGGATGATAGAGAGAAGGCAGACAAACAGGGCCGGCTTAGTTAGTGACAACTAGTATGACAATCTTTGCTGCCCCCCCCCCCACGTCACTTCAAAAATCTTCTTTTCCACGAATTCCTGCTAATAATACATTAATAATATCAATAGAAAGATAACTATGGCAGCTAATGCACATGCTGAAGAGATATGTGTGTTGCCTACATAGCCACAGTTTTGACTCAAAGTAGCTTAAAGGGTTAATGTGCCTGCGGGCAGTTTGCTGACTGCCTACTTAGGTAAGATTCTCACTAGAGTAAGGTTCTACCCTCTGCAGTATGGTTTTGAGCCATGCCTCCACAAGATAAGGCTTGCGTTCTAGAATTTAAGTGTGCTGTGTCCCTCCGTGTTTGAGAGCAATTAGCAATATAAAATGGACATTGAAACAGATTCCCATTAGGACCTATATTCATGCCCTTAACTTTACTGGTAAATAACTAAACTTTCTGAACAAATATTGCAAAAACGTTAAAGTATTATGTGTCCCTGAGGTAGTTCCGGTTTATTTTTCATGTTTTACCTAATAGTGCATCAAAACCCCAGACGAAAGGCACACTTTAGGAATAGCAAAATTGTAGTTCACATGTTTAACCATGCCCTTAATTCCATAGGTCATGCATCATTTAGGACACCCCCTAACGATTTGCCTCACACTTATATAGTTCAGGCTTTGAGTGGCCCTTGTTCAAGCCCAAACTATAAAATGGCACTAAACGTTTTTACATGAACATGGATGACCTCTGTAACTGCACATTTGGTGGAATCCAAACAATCACACATTAATGGGAATAGCCAGAAAAAATACAACACACTTTGAACCTTGTCCCAAAAAGCTCCTGAGCGCAGGGATGAGGCAAGTGAACCCTGCATACATTTAGAAGAATCCTCCGCCTGAGGGAATTCTGAGGTTCTTAAAATTGTATCTTTCATTGGCACCAACCTTCTTTCAGTCTTTTACTCCTTTGTCACCATTAGTGTTTATTTTTCCATGATTTTTCCCATCCATTCTGTACATCATACACCCATCCTCTTTCTCTTGCTTTGTTTCATTTCCTTTTCATCCAACATTTGTCCTTCCTTCTTGCTATCCATCCATTTATCATACTCCCAATCCTTCATTCTTTCCATCTGTCTTTTCTCTCTATCCATTCATCCTTCTCCCGGTCATCATTCTTGACATCCAACCATCATTCATCCTTCTCGTCATTCATCCATCTCTTTATCTGCATGCATGCATCAATCTCCCCATTCATCCATATACTCTCCACCTTTCTCTCCATTCATCCATATACTCTCCATCCTTTTCCCCACTTATCCATATACTCTCCATCCTTGTGTCGAAATGAGCTTTTTTAGAGACCCACCGGTGCAGTGGGTTCACCCTTATCTGTACACTGGTTCTTAAACCAACAAAGAAGAGATTGGAATGAAAGCTGTAATATCAAAGATAATAGATTTATTAACCTCTCATGAGTGGGACTACATCTATACAACGCCCTCCTGCACTGTATGAGGTAGTTCAAAGAATACAGAAAACAAGGGTATTATACACCCTATTTACCGCTGAGTAAGCATGGAGACTCAAATAGGAGGTACAGGCATATACAAGAATAGTTATTGACTAACATGGGCATACAAATATTGCTTGGTCAACAAAGTAAGAGGGGAGACATTTCTGCTTACATCAGTTAAACAGCCTGACAGTTACAGACTAAGACAGGTGCATTTTAGCAGCTACAGGCCTTTCTGAGCATGCACAGTGGTCTGGCTCATTACTGAAAGAGTTAACTATAGTTGACGACTCAAGTAGAATAGAAAAGCAGGCAACAATGAAGACGGAAGAAGCACATAGCTAACTAAAATGGATGCCACAAACAAAATGGCTTCAGCTTATGCTAAAGGTAATTTCTGCGATTTCCACAGATGGTCGTTTAGCATTAGCTGAAGACATCCGCTATGAATTAATAGGAGCATGAAAGTTATCCTGCACATCTATCATCATAAATTCATCAATATCCTGATCCATTGCTAGGTGGATATTTACATTTTGTTTAACTGGTGAGCTACAAGTAGAAATACATAGGGAACAGAACATTGGGTCACATTAAATACAAAGGCAGCGGGAAAAAAGGATTGCAACAATTATATATAGGGCTGATAATAGCTTTCAGCCCCAAACGGAAAACAGTGTCCAAAACCAACCAGTCCAAATCTATGTCCCTGAGTTCCAGTGGATTTCAGTGGCTATTTTATTCAGTTTGGAAATAGCCAACATCATATGTCTGATGCTATGTCTAAATAAAAACATTTTATTGATAAACCTTCCGGTGTTCTTCTTTATGAGGGCTATGGTACCAATGATATGTTTGGGGGAACAGAGCAGTATTTATCAAAGTGTGCACAAAGGACCAAACGGGGCCAATGGAATTAGGACAAGGAGGCGCAAAGGGATGCTCCTCCTCAAAAATAGGACGACCAAAGGGGTACATTGTTAACAAAAAAGTACTTTGGGAATTGAAGCCTCTGTACAACCAGCCAGAGGGGATTCTTCTCCATGTGTCCGTATGAGCCTCACAGGCAGGCTCCTATCATTCATCATATGTTCACTTCTCTCACGGTGGAGCTGCACAACTTGCAACCCAGGAAAACAATCACGGCCCAGGCTGAAGAAGAAAACTTTCTTTCAGGATAGGGTAATCACCTTCCAGGGTAAACACCCTCAAAGATCCTGTCCAGTGTCTCAGGCAGTGCACCAGTATTCTTCACTTTAATCTAACAGGCACCAAAGGCACAGCACCTGTACCCTGAACTCAAGTCCTTCCCGAACTCCTGTGTTGCTTTGCTGGGGCACTGCTCTTTCGTCTGGGCCGCAGATTGCACCCAGTGTGCCCAGGCACCTCCTTATCAACAAATAAAGGTGCAGACTTGCTTTCACTTTGAGACCGGAACTCAATTGGAGTAACTCAATTCTGGAGTATCTGAAGCAACCCTTGTTTCAGAGGGGTCACCTCAAGCAAAGCCTCTTCGCCGTCCCGGTCAGCCTGTGCCTCTCTCAGCTGGGCATCAGGAAAAGAGGAACAAAGCAAGGAATCAGCTTTCCATCCTGATTTATGACCCCTTCTTTCGCTCAAGAGTCGTATGGCAGTGGCAGGGGTACACGCTCCTTCCGGTCTTCCACCTTCATCGCTGTTATAATTGCCAGCAACACCTGTGCTGGTTCCCTTCACCTTGGCTCTAAGCTGAACTGGCACTGAATCTTCAGGCTGGATCTGATGTCCTGTCCCCTCTTGCAGAGGTAGGGCAGCAGATATCGGTTGGTGAACGGACTGGAGATCTTTAGACAAGGCATAGAAATAATCAATCAAAAGAGGATAGTCTATTTCAGAAACGTCCCAATATTATTTTTCTGAAGAACCTCAAAGAAAAGGAATTTCAAAACCACTATTCTTCAGTGTTTTGTGTGTTAGGAAGCTTGTATTCCATAAATCATATAGTTCACAACACTTCTTCTACTTGTGATTTTTTTTAGTACTGTACAGGACTGTGGACACGTCTAGAATTATTTTTCTTATGTAAGAACAACCATGTTTTGCGCTTTATGACCATGCTCTCATATTATAGGTCTAGAGGGAAACTCTAAAACTATGAATGTAACATAGATCTGTATTGCCTGAATAACTGACAAATTAATCCTAACATAGTAAGTGCATAAATCTCTCCAGCAGAACTTGTTGTGGTAAACAAACTCCTATAAGGCTATATTTTTCTTCAAAATGTTTGCTAAGGATCACACGGGCATTTCCCCTAGCATTGTGAACCATAGGCATCATATTTTTTTCACAATCTGGGCCATGTAATATCATATTTAGCAAGGATTGTCAGCTTGATTATATGAACTAACTAACTAATGAGAGACTCGTGATGCCTCTGCGACTTATGTAGTGATGTAATAACATCAACAATAATGGTGTTGCCACCTGGGAGTTTTAGAACAAAAACTACTAACATACAGTTCCTCTTAAAGGTCAAATAAGGGAACATCAATCTATTCTACCATCCTTTCATAATTTCATCAATTTACATACAGAATGGGCAGTAACAAGCTGTGTTTATTTATTCATTTTGTTAATTCTAACAATTTGTTCAAATAATATTACTTAATAGCCAATTAGACGTGCACTGGTGAGGTGCTTTGTCTCTATTTATTTCAGAACATATTCACAGCCTCCTGTGAAATAAATCACTAAAGCGAGCCCAACCAATTGTCTCATAGCTGCTCCTAGACAGCTTAGACAGGCTCAACAGAGAGACAGAAAGAGAAAGAGAGAGAGAGAGAGAGAGAGAACACAACAACAAGCTGCCCTGCGTACTTTTCACGCAGAATAGCAAACAATAATACACATAATAGGCACAAAAACCAAGACAAAGGACAATGTGTTACTTAATTGTGCTTACCCTTAATTTGCCCAGGAGCTAGTCTCCCACCCCCCTTCCACAGTGGGTCACCTAAGCAGGTGACCTCCTGTCGACAATATTTTCCCCCTTTTGGCAGCTGGGTAAGGACAGACTTGTAGGAGGTAAACGGCTAGGGAAATCCACACCACAGATGCCATTTCCAATACTATTGGACTGTACCACTCTCTAAATTTTTGTGTTCAAGCACATTGAGCTAACTAGAAAACATTAATCCAATAACCAACTACCAATTCCAGCAGCTTATTGAGCTGTGTAACATAATAGCGCATTAAGGCAAACTTTATTTCATGGCCTTTTTACCTGGCCCTAGCACAACAATTTTAAGTGGAAACCATTATTTCTGTATGCATGGCAGAACTATTCTCTGCACATGGCCCACAGACACGGCTACCCCTTGATAATGTTATTGAATAGGATAAACCCCACCCTGCATATCTCCTACACTGGTATTATTGCTCAAGAAAACAGTGATATCCCCATCTGCTCCTAACAGAATATGCAATATTTCCTTTATCTAAAACAGATCTGTGGTGTCCAATCTTATTCCAGGAAGGCTTAATCAAGGCCATAAGTTCATTGAAACAACTAAGTAAATTCTTCCATTTCTTAAATGTAGTTAAATTACTAGGACTATATCCTAAATATTATTAACATGAATTGAGAATTAATGTGACCCTAATTTTCTTAGGCACATTATAGCCTCAGACATCATTAGAACAAAATTTACATTACCTGTAGTGTTTTATCCTATAATGTTAGAATCAAGAAATGTATTAACACAAAGGAATTAATTTGTTAGACTACTCTTCAACATTACAAGCAGGTATTATATCTATATTTTCCTATTTAGAACAAGTGGCACTGAAGTGTGCGTTTGCTTAACACGTGTTATTTGCTGTAGATCAAAAAAGAAGCAAATCTGCTGAAAAGGAATATGTTCCCCGTTCAATCAAATACAGCCCTGTTTATTTTTTTAAATTTGTATTATTACTACAAGGGCTATAGTCTAAATGTGCAACTTGCATTTACACAATTATATATGTACATGTTAACATGAAGAAACGCGGTGATGCTTTCATAGTGTAATGTAGAACTCACACACTGTCACAGTGGCTAACATCAGATAAAAATAATGCTCCAAAACTCCCTGCGGGGACTTTTTGCGTTCAGTAGTGCTGGTCAGTTCTAAATAAAGAACTTGGCCTCTGACCCTTAAACCTGTTGCCCCCTGTCTGAGCAAGGCTATTCCCATGCAGCCTTTACAATTCAAAGGAACTCTCGAGAAGCATGACTGAAGGGCATCCCTGCTCTGTGCCTGTATGCTGATATTCCAAAGGTAGGATGCAACTTTTGCTGTCTTAATATTTTTTTATTTATGGGCACAGTGCTTTTCTAGCACTTAAAGAAATCGCTCAAAATTTCAGCTTTCAGAATGCCATAATGCGCTCAGAACTATCGTGCATTAAGGCGTGCAATGTAATTCACATGTCTGTACAGCTACTCTTTGCATGACTTTTAATAGCCTTTGTATTTGACACTGCAGCCATTAGGCCATACTACATTTTAAGTTTGTCACTAAGAGAGAGTAATATTGGGGGTGTTGGATAAACTAATATTAACCCTTTTAATTTGGTACAACCATATATAATACCTAGTTGGAGATAGAAATCTTAATGTGCACAGTGATATGAAAAGATACTTTGCACAGGGTAATTTTCTAGAGATAAATATTATTGAATTTCTCAGTAGTGTTATTAGACATTATAAAGCTCCTAAAAATGCAAAAACGATTTTAGTGCAATAACTTTTAATCATTTTTCTCATGTAGCCATTTTTGGGGGGAATAATGATCACTAACCCTTTTGTTGTTCCTATATAAGAATAGCACGCCCTATTCCTTTCCTTCTGTCTTTCAATGCATTTATTTATAAAAACTTACAAAACTTCCTTTGAAACTAATCACAGAAGCTTTACTGAAACACAGAAAATTTGTTTCACTGTGTCTTTTTAAAAAACTAGTAATTATTTACCATCAGAAACACAGATGTGCTTTTTTGGGAAAGCATCAAGAAAGAAAATCTCTACTTTTATCCTTTCTCTTTTATCCACAAAAATGAAGCAGTATTTTGAACTTTCGAAATTAGTGGTCTTTAATGCACGTGCTTTAAAACCTAGTTACCACTGTGTCAGCTGTGTTTTATGACCTCTGCTCTGACAGACAGCTTCCTTTGGACAGATAACTTGAGCTGCTCTTAAAAGCTCTCTTTTTGGTGCTGGGAGTGAGGCTTAGTTAAAAACCAGGTATTCCAAGTCATTCAAAATCTATTGGCAGTGTGGTAAAATAATGATGCTCTTATTTTAGCAGCAACCAATTACTCATATAATGTGAATGCCTTTTAATATTTAATATAATGTATCTAAGGGTAATGCTGTAACATTTTGTATTGAGTCCTAGTTGTGTAAAACACACAAATTCATTTTTCTCTGTGAGGTCTACTTTTCCTATTGAGTTTTAATTCTAATTTTTTTTACCATTGTGGCACTATTCACACATCTATACTGTGATACTGCTTTACTTTTAATAGCAGCGTGCAGCTACTTACATATTTTATATAATTTGTTCTTTGAAATTTAAAGAGTAATTCTTCCAATGGCATCTGAATAACACAATGACGACAACAAACCAAATTGTGCTCATTCCAGACATTTTCACGAAGGGGGCCACACACTCATAACACACAACACAGATTGCGGAGGTAAGCCATTCTTACACAAAGAGCACAGTCGCTACTCACTCAAGCAAGTACTTCACAAGCCTCACCACCGGCGTCAGTCAGGAAACCCCATAGACACTCAAACACACAATCAAACCACAAATCAACACTAGGAAAAAAACAAGAGGTAGCCCACAGACTGCACTCAAACCAAACCATTTGAAAATCATATTTACAAACAAAAGAGCTCTGAAAAGTAGTCCAGAGATTGCACCAAGACAAGTAAACAGCCCAAAGACTGTTCCATGTTACAAATATCATAAGGCCTTTTTTCGTATATTCGTTCCACAGTGCACCTATACATTATGGAAGAAATACTGTATTTAACATACATGAACCTATTAAGTGTCCCCTCTAGATCCACATTGGTACCTCCAAGACAGCAACACTTTCTACGAAGTGTGCTAGGAGCAGGCATGCCAAAAATATTATAGCAGAATATAAAATTATAACTAAAGTAGAACTTATACCAAATACAGTACTTATCCCAAATATATCTAAATTAGAGACAAAACATCTCCTCATTACCTGCCTTTGTATATTGCAATATACAAACAAAATCAAACCATTATCTTGGCCAGGCAAATCCTAAAAAAGAGTGTCGCCTAAGAGACCTTACGAAACCAAAGTCTCCAACCTCCACCTGCCAAGCTCTGGGTTGACCTAATGGTCACGGGAAAACATTTACAACTAGGGAGATTTCAGTCGAGACTGGCCAACACCTGGAGGGTCAGATCGGGAAAACCGGAAAACTCCTTTGGATAGCCGCGTCTCTGATGAGCCCCAGGTTGGGCGCCAATTTGTCGAAATGAGCCTTTTTAGAGGCCCACCGGTGCAGGGGTTCACCCTTATCTGCTCACTGTCCACTTAAACCAACAAAGAAGAGATTGGCACGGAAGCTATAATATCAAAGAAAATATATGTATTAACGTCTCATGAGTGGGACTACATCTATACAACACCCTCGGGCACTGCATGAAGTAGTTCATAGAATACAGACACCAAGGGTATTATATAACCTATTTATTGCTGATTGAGCAGGAAGACTCAAAGAGGAGGTACAGGCATATACAAGAATAGTTATTGACTAACATGGGGATACAAATATTGCTTGGTCAACAAAGTGGGGGGGGAGACATTTCTGCTTACATCAGTTAAAACAGCCTGACAGTTACAGACTAAGACAGGTGCATTCTAGCAGCTACAGGCCTTTCTGAGCATGCACAGTGCTCTGCCTCAGTACTGAAAGAGTTAACTATAGTTGGTGACTCAAGCAGAATAGAAAACCAGGCAACAGTGAGGACGGAAGAAGCACATGGCTAACTAAAATAGATGCCACAAACAAAATGGCAAATGCACAAACAACAGGTGATGGACAGAATGCAGAACAATGTCATACATTCACCCCAGTACAGAGATCTGGGCCTAAATCCACTGTTTTTTGGTTTGCTCACCATTCCTTTCCAGTTCGAGCCAAGCCATATGCAAATCAGTCTTGACCCTGTGCCCCATGGGAACAGTCCAGCCCGAACTGCCAAGCCAGGTCCTCCCTGGACTGGAAACATGCATCCAAGGACCGGTTTCGGGCTTTCAGCCCTCATCAGCCTGAATAGCTTGATTCCAGTGGCACGGAGAGCAAGGGACTCACGTCTGAGCATACCCGTCTCGCTCGGGGTGACAAATGCAAAAACAACAGGTGATGGACAGAATGCAGAACAATGTCATGCATTCACCCCAGTACAGAGATCTGGGCCTAAATCCATCGTTTTTTTGCTCACCATTCCTTTCCAGTTTGAACCCAGCCATATGCAAATCAGTCTTGACCCTGTGCCCCATGGGAACAGTCCAGCCCGACCTGCCAAGCCAGGTCCTCCCTGGACTGGAAACAAGCATCCAAGGACCGGTTTCGGGCTTTCAGCCTTCATCAGCCTGGATAGCTTGATTCCAGTGGCATGGAGAGCACGGGACTCACGTCTGAGCATACCCGTCTCGCTCGGGGTGACAAATGCAAAAACAACAGGTGATGGTCAGAATGCAGAACAATGTCATGCATTCACCCCAGTACAGAGATCTGGGCCTAAATCCATCGTTTTTTTGCTCACCATTCCTTTCCAGTGTGAACCTAGCCATATGCAAATCAGTCTTGACCCTGTGCCGCATGGGAACAGTCGAGCCCGAACTGCCAAGCCAGGTCCTCCCTGGACTGGAAACAAGCATCCAAGGACCGGTTTTGGGCTTTCAGCCCTCATCAGCCTGGATAGCTTGATTCCAGTGGAATGAGAGCACAGGACTCACGTCTGAGCATACCCGTCCCACTCGGGGTGACAAATGCAAAAACAACAGGTGATGGACAGAATGCAGAACAATGTCATACATTCACCCCAGTACAGAGATCTGGGCCTAAATCCATCCTTTTGTACCGCTTTGGCCGCCATAAGTGTGGCAGGGTATGCTCAGACGTGAGTCCCTTGCTCACTTTGCCACTGGATTCAAGCAAGCCGGGCTGAAGACGGCTGTAATGCCAGAAACCGGTCCTCTGAAGCTTGTTTCCGGTCCAGGGAAGGCATGGCTTGGCAGTTCGGGCTGGACTGTTCCCATGAGGCACAGGGTCAGACTGATTTGCATATGGCCATGTCTGAACTGGGGTGGCAGAGTGGGCTAAAGAACGGTGATGGATTAAACCCAGATCTTTTGACTGGGTGTGAGTGTTTGATTGGTTCAGATGCTCCGTCCATCACCACCCCCTTTTGTACCGCTTTGGCCGCCATAAGTGTGGCAGGGTATGATCAGACGCGAGTCCCTTGCTCACTTTGCCACTGGATTCAAGCAAGCCGGGCTGAAGACGGCTGTAATGCCAGAAACCGGTCCTCGGAAGCTTGTTTCCGGTCCAGGGAAGGCATGGCTTGGCAGTTCGGGCTGGACTGTTCCCATGAGGCACAGGGTCAGACTGATTTGCATATGGCCATGTCTGAACTGGGGTGGCAGAGTGGGCTAAAGAACGGTGATAGATTAAACCCAGATCTTTTGACTGGGTGTGAGTGTTTGATTGGTTCAGATGCTCCGTCCATCACCACCCCCTTTTGTACCGCTTTGGCCACCATAAGTGTGGCAGGGTATGCTCAGACGTGAGTCCCTTGCTCACTTTGCCACTGGATTCAAGCAACCCGGGCTGAAGACGGCTGTAATGCCAGAAACCGGTCCTCGGAAGCTTGTTTCCGGTCCAGGGAAGGCATGGCTTGGCAGTTCGGGCTGGACTGTTCCCATGAGGCACAGGGTCAGACTGATTTGCATATGGCCATGTCTGAACTGGGGTGGCACCACCCCCTTTTGTAGCACAAACACAATGGCTTCAGCTTATACTAACAGTAAATTCTGGGATTTCCACACTTGTGTCCATCTCTTTCTCTGTAGCAAGCACTACATAAATGCAAAACCCTTCCCCTCTTCTATCCCTTCAGTATCCTTTTCAAACCAAATAACAGACTAACATATCCACAGCTCAAATTAATTTCAAATTTCCCTATCCTACTTCACCACTAATCCTTTTTGGGTCCCGGAGTAGCGTGCTTCTCGCCAAAAATGCGCTTTGACTCCTCGTCAGGGGTAGTAAGCGCTATATACATGCAATTACAATACAATACAATAGCGCCAGGCACGCGTAATTCCTTTAAACATTGAGCCTCCGTCATCAGTTTAGGCTTCATCGCTTCCCTGCAGCGTTCCTCTTCCCTGTGTTTTCCAGATTCACTAGATGAACATATGTGCCTTTGGAACCCCAGACGTATGTTACCTTTACACGCTTGACGTTTTTCTTTTGTTTGGTTCATGTTTAACTTAGTAATAGCACTGTAGCAACAATACTTTTTTATTTTTACTACTTTAAGGACCTGTTTTGAATTCACCATTGGCACAGCAGGTGCTAAGTCCAGAATAAAAGTCGGCTAGCCTTTGCTCCTTTCCCTCTGAGCACAGATTGCAGGCCAGCGCAGGCAAACAGCCACTGCCTGCACCTAATGCAAAAGCTTGACTGTCCTTGCACCGGCCATGCGGCTGTTCTTTCTCTAAGGCACAGTTGCTCACCGTGGTTCACAACGAGACTGGTGAGGCACTCACGCACAAAAGGCATGCGCACCGGGTGTTGCCTCAAGACCACTTTTTTTCAAATCCCATCAAAGAAGATAGTAGGAAAATGTGGGTTCCCAAATAAGAGGATAAACGGCTCCGGATTGCTGCTATGTTTTTGGGTCCTCCTCATGCTGCTATGTTTTTGGGTCCTCCTCACCTCATCCCACTCGCTCCTAGTTTCCTTCATGGCTAATGCTGTTATACCTTCTTTATCTTTGTCCATTTTTTTGATACATGGCAATTTCCATAGTGAGCACACCTGCCATAATGTGGTCATTTATTTCTCAGAGTCTGCTTTTCACCAGTCTAACATATGTCTAAGTTGTGTAGCTTACAGTGTGTCAAAAGATTCTGTACACCCACCTCAGCACAAGTAGGATGTTGGGCAATTTAAAATAGGCTACCCTAAGCTTTTTCCCTCTTACGGTGAACAACATGCATATTTTTGCCTGTTTTTATGTGCTGCCATAAAAAAGAGCCTTACACAAAACTGTCCTTTTGGCTGAAGCTATACATCCACGCCCTGATGTTTGAAGGCAGTGCCACCTACTAAGTTCTTTCTTGTAATATTACTTAGACAAAATAGTTCCTCGCTGATTTTCAATTATTTGATTGATTACTCCTTCCATCAAAACGGTGTTGTGGTTTTAAAAATCTCAAGAGTGGTGGTGGAAACATTTAGATGTAATGCCTCTAACTTTGTCATATTAATTTTGAATACCATTATTTTGTATTAATCTAGCTCTCTAAGGAGCACTGGGATTGAGTTTATTGGATAAGTTGCCGTGACCAGTACATCATCAGTGAAAATAGTAAATTTGAAATTATCTGGTCCTAGTCACCCCCCATTGATAATGAGGTTATTACATTTTCTTTAAGCCTGGGGTTTCAATTCTCAATCTCATTCTGGCTTCAGGGCCTGTATAACATGGCCATATCATCTTTATGTGTCTAGGGCAAAACCCAAATGCTTTCATAGTCCAGTGCAGAAACCCCTACTCCAGTTGATGAAGTGGCATTCAGTGAGAGAAGCACCACTTTGCCCCTAAGTCTAGGAGTGGTGTTGATGGGTTAGACTACTTGTTTGGTGTTATCGCTAACTGTATAATATAGCCTAATTTGGCTGGGTCCACCAGATTCTGTCATCATCCCTCATGTGGCCCTTTTGGCTGCAAAGTAAATAAAGTAGGGCTCCAAAATTAACACCATTAATTTAGACAAAAATATTTGTAAAATAGGACTATGGCAGAACTATTCTCTGCACATGGCCCACAGACACGGCTACCCCTTGATAATGTTATTGAATAGGATAAACCCCACCCTGCATATCTCCTACACTGGTATTATTGCTCAAGAAAACAGTGATATCCCCATCTGCTCCTAACAGAATATGCAATATTTCCTTTATCTAAAACAGATCTGTGGTGTCCAATCTTTTCCAGGAAGGCTTAATCAAGGCCATAAGTTCATTGAAACAACTAAGTAAATTCTTCCATTTCTTAAATGTAGTTAAATTACTAGGACTATATCCTAAATATTATTAACATGAATTGAGAATTAATGTGACCCTAATTTTCTTAGGCACATTATAGCCTCAGACATCATTAGAACAAAATTTACATTACCTGTAGTGTTTTATCCTATAATGTTAGAATCAAGAAATGTATTTAACACAAAGGAATTCATTTGTTAAACTACTCTTCAACATTACAAGCAGGTATTATATCTATATTTTCCTATTTAGAACAAGTGGCACTGAAGTGTGCGTTTGCTTAACACGTGTTATTTGCTGTAGATCAAAAAAGAAGCAAATCTGCTGAAAAGGAATATGTTCCCCGTTCAATCAAATACAGCCCTGTTTATTTTTTTTAATTTGTATTATTACTACAAAGGCTATAGTCTAAATGTACAACTTGCATTTACACAATTATATATGTACATGTTAACATGAAGAAACGCTGTGATGCTTTCATAGTGTAATGTAGAACTCACACACTGTCACAGTGGCTAACCTCAGATAAAAATAATGCTCCAAAACTCCCTGCGGGGACTTTTTGCGTTCAGTAGTGCTGGTCAGTTCTAAATAAAGAACTTGGCCTCTGACCCTTAAACCTGTTGTCCCCTGTCTGAGCAAGGCTATTCCCATGCAGCCTTTACAATTCAAAGGAACTCTCGAGAAGCATGACTGAAGGGCATCCCTGCTCTGTGCCTGTATGCTGATATTCCAAAGGTAGGATGCAACTTTTGCTGTCTTAATATTTTTTTATTTATGGGCACAGTGCTTTTCTAGCACTTAAAGAACTTGCTCAAAATTTCAGCTTTCAGAATGCCATAATGCGCTCAGAACTATCGTGCATTAAGGCGTGCAATGTAATTCACATGTCTGTACAGCTACTCTTTGCATGACTTTTAATAGCCTTTGTATTTGACACTGCAACCATTAGGCCATACTACATTTTAAGTTTGTCACTAAGAGAGAGTAATATTGGGGTTGTTGGATAAACTAATATTAACCCTTTTAATTTGGTACAACAACATATATTACCTAGTTGGAGATAGAAATCTTAATGTGCACAGTGATATGAAAAGATACTTTGCACAGGGTAATTTTCTAGAGATAAATATTATTGAATTTCTCAGTAGTGTTATTAGACATTATAAAGCTCCTAATAATGCAAAAACGATTTTAGTGCAATAACTGTTAATCATTTTTCTCATGTAGCCATTTTCTGGGGGGAATAATGATCACTAACCCTTTTGTTGTTCCTATATAAGAATAGCAAGCCCTATTCCTTTCCTTCTGTCTTTCAATGCATTTATTTATAAAAACTTACAAAACTTCCTTTGAAACTAATCACAGAAGCTTTACTGAAACACAGAAAATTTGTTTCACTGTGTCTTTTTAAAAAACTAGTAATTATTTACCATCAGAAACACAGATGTGCTTTTTTGGGAAAGCATCAAGAAAGAAAATCTCTACTTTTATCCTTTCTCTTGTATCCACAAAAAGAAGCAGTATTTTGAACTTTCGAAATTAATGGTCTTTAATGCACGTGCTTTAAAACCTAGTTACCACTGTGTCAGCTGTGTTTTATGACCTCTGCTCTGACAGAGAGCTTCCTTTGGACAGATAACTTGAGCTGCTCTTAAAAGCTCTCTTTTTGGTGCTGGGAGTGAGGCTTAGATAAAAACCAGGTATTCCAAGTCATTCAAAATCTATTGGCAGTGTGGTAAAATAAGGATGCTCTTATTTTAGCAGCAACCAATTACTCATATAATGTGAATGCCTTTTAATATTTAATATAATGTATCTAAGGGTAATGCTGTAACATTTTGTATTGAGTCCTAGTTGTGTAAAACACACAAATTCATTTTTCTCTGTGAGGTCTACTTTTCCTATTGAGTTTTAATTCTAATTTTTTTTACCATTGTGGCAATATTCACACATCTATACTGTGATACTGCTTTACTTTTAATAGCAGCGTGCAGCTACTTACATATTTTATATAATTTGTTCTTTGAAATTTAAAGTGTAATTCTTCCAATGGCATCTGAATAACACAATGACGACAACAAACCAAATTGTGCTCATTCCAGACATTTTCACGAAGGGGGCCACACACTCATAACACACAACACAGATTGCGGAGGTAAGCCATTCTTACACAAAGAGCACAGTCGCTACTCACTCAAGCAAGTACTTCACAAGCTTTACCACCGGCGTCGGATTAGAAACCCCATAGACACTCAAACACACAATCAAATCACAAATCAACACTAGGAAAAAAACAAGAGGTAGCCCACAGACTGCACTCAAACCAAACCATTTGAAAATCATATTTACAAACAAAAGAGCTCTGAAAAGTAGTCCAGAGATTGCACCAAGACAAGTAAACAGCCCAAAGACTGTTCCATGTTACAAATATCATAAGGTCTTTTTTCGTATATTCGTTCCACAGTGCACCTATACATTATGGAAGAAATACTGTATTTAACATACATGAACCTATTAAGTGTCCCCTCTAGATCCACATTGGTACCTCCAAGACAGCAACACTTTCTACGAAGTGTGCTAGGAGCAGGCATGCCAAAAATATTATAGCAGAATATAAAATTATAACTAAAGTAGAACTTATACCAAATACAGTACTTATCCCAAATATATCTAAATTAGAGACAAAACATCTCCTCATTACCTGCCTTTGTATATTGCAATATACAAACAAAATCAAACCATAATCTTGGCCAGGCAAATCCTAAAAAAGAGTGTCGCCTAAGAGACCTTACGAAACCAAAGTCTCCAACCTCCACCTGCCAAGCTCTGGGTTGACCTAATGGTCACAGGAAAACATTTACAACTAGGGAGATTTCAGTCGAGACTGGCCAACACCTGGAGGGTCAGATCGGGAAAACCGGAAAACATGTTAGTCTGCAAAGACAAAGGGTCTCCTTGTGCAGTGTATGTCCTCAGTAGATTCCTGTCTTCCGTCAAGACCACTCCTTTGGATAGCCGCGTCTCTGATGAGCCCCAGGTCGGGTGCCAATTTGTCGAAATGAGCCTTTTTAGAGGCCCACCGGTGCAGGGGTTCACCCTTATCTGCTCACTGTCCACTTAAACCAACAAAGAAGAGATTGGCACGGAAGCTATAATATCAAAGAAAATAAATGTATTAACGTCTCATGAGTGGGACTACATCTATACAACACCCTCGGGCACTGCATGAAGTAGTTCATAGAATACAGACACCAAGGGTATTATATAACCTATTTATTGCTGATTGAGCAGGAAGACTCAAAGAGGAGGTACAGGCATATACAAGAATAGTTATTGACTAACATGGGGATACAAATATTGCTTGGTCAACAAAGTGGGAGGGGAGACATTTCTGCTTACATCAGTTAAAACAGCCTGACAGTTACAGACTAAGACAGGTGCATTCTAGCAGCTACAGGCCTTTCTGAGCATGCACAGTGCTCTGCCTCAGTACTGAAAGAGTTAACTATAGTTGGTGACTCAAGCAGAATAGAAAACCAGGCAACAGTGAGGACGGAAGAAGCACATGGCTAACTAAAATAGATGCCACAAACAAAATGGCAAATGCACAAACAACAGGTGATGGACAGAATGCAGAACAATGCCATACATTCACCCCAGTACAGAGATCTGGGCCTAAAGCCATCGTTTTTTTGCTCACCAATCCTTTCCAGTTTGAACCCAGCCATATGCAAATCAGTCTTGACCCTGTGCCCCATGGGAAAAGTCCAGCCCGAACTGCCAAGCCAGGTCCTCCCTGGACTGGAAACAAGCATCCAAGGACCGGTTTCGGGCTTTCAGCCCTCATCAGTCTGGATAGCTTGTTTCCAGTGGCATGGAGAGCACGGGACTCACGTCTGAGCACAC
The DNA here is from genome assembly GCF_964261635.1 of Lissotriton helveticus. Classification (NCBI taxonomy): domain Eukaryota; kingdom Metazoa; phylum Chordata; class Amphibia; order Caudata; family Salamandridae; genus Lissotriton; species Lissotriton helveticus. The sequence continues at coordinate 1,909,771,600 of NC_136061.1, read as the reverse complement.
CCGTCCCACTCGGGGTGACAAATGCAAAAACAACAGGTGATGGACAGAATGCAGAACAATGTCATATATTCACCCCAGTACAGAGAACTGGGCCTAAATCCATCGTTTTTTTGCTCACCATTCCTTTCCAGTTTGAACCCAGCCATATGCAAATCAGTCTTGACCCTGTGCCTCATGGGAACAGTCCAGCCCGAACTGCAAAGCCAGGTCCTCCCTGGACTGGAAACAAGCGTCCAAGGACCGGTTTCGGGCTTTCAGCCCTCATCAGTCTGGATAGCTTGTTTCCAGTGGCATGGAGAGCACGGGACTCACGTCTGAGCATACCCATCCCACTCGGGGTGACAAATGCAAAAACAACAGGTGATGGACAGAATGCAGAACAATGTCATATATTCACCCCAGTACAGAGGACTGGGCCAAAATCCATCGTCTTTTTGCTCACCATTCCTTTCCAGTTTGAACCCAGCCATATGCAAATCAGTCTTGACCCTGTGCCTCATGGGAACAGTCCAGCCCGAACTGCCAAGCCAGGTCCTCCCTGGACTGGAAACAAGCATCCAAGGACCAGTTTCGGGCTTTCAGCCCTCATCAGCCTGGATAGCTTGTTTCCAGTGGCATGGAGAGCACGGGACTCACGTCTGAGCATACCCGTCCCACTTGGGTGACAAATGCAAAAACAACAGGTGAGGTGATGGACAGAATGCAGAACAATGTCATACATTCACCCCAGTACAGAGATCTGGGCCCAAATCCATCGTTTTTTTGCTCACCATTCCTTTCCAGTTTGAACCTAGCCACGTGCAAATCAGTCTTGATCCTGTGCCCCATGGGAACAGTCCTGCCCGAACTGCCAAGCCACGTCCTCCCTGGACTGGAAACAAGCATCCAAGGACCAGTTTCGGGCTTTCAGCCCTCATCAGCCTGGATAGCTTGATTCCAGTGGCATGGACAGCACGGGACTCACGTCTGAGCATACCCGTCCCACTCGGGGTGACAAATGCAAAAACAACAGGTGATGGACAGAATGCAGAACAATGTCATACATTCACCCCAGTACAGAGATCTTGGCCTAAATCCACTGTTTTTTGGTTTGCTCACCATTCCTTTCCAGTTCGAACCAAGCCATATGCAAATCAGTCTTGACCCTGTGCCCCATGGGATCAGTCCAGCCCGAACTGCCAAGCCAGGTCCTCCCTGGACTGGAAACATGCATCCAAGGACCGGTTTCGGGCTTTCAGCCCTCATCAGCCTGGATAGCTTGATTCCAGTGGCACGGAGAGCACGGGACTCACGTCTGAGCATACCCGTCCCACTCGGGGTGACGAATGCAAAAACGACAGGTGATGGACAGAATGCAGAACAATGTCATACATTCACCCCAGTACAGAGATCTGGGCCTAAATCCATCGTTTTTTTGCTCACCATTCCTTTCCAGTGTGTACCTAGCCATATGCAAATCAGTCTTGACCCTGTGCCCCATGGGAACAGTCGAGCCCGAACTGCCAAGCCAGGTCCTCCCTGGACTGGAAACAAGCATCCAAGGACCGGTTTTGGGCTTTCAGCCCTCATCAGCCTGGATAGCTTGATTCCAGTGGAATGAGAGCACGGGACTCACGTCTGAGCATACCCGTCCCACTCGGGGTGACAAATGCAAAAACAACAGGTGATAGACAGAATGCAGAACAATGTCATACATTCACCCCAGTACAGAGATCTGGGCCTAAATCCATCCTTTTGTACCGCTTTGGCCGCCATAAGTGTGGCAGGGTATGCTCAGACGTGAGTCCCTTGCTCACTTTGCCACTGGATTCAAGCAAGCCGGGCTGAAGACGGCTGTAATGCCAGAAACCGGTCCTCTGAAGCTTGTTTCCGGTCCAGGGAAGGCATGGCTTGGCAGTTCGGGCTGGACTGTTCCCATGAGGCACAGGGTCAGACTGATTTGCATATGGCCATGTCTGAACTGGGGTGGCAGAGTGGGCTAAAGAACGGTGATGGATCAAACCCAGATCTTTTGACTGGGTGTGAGTGTTTGATTGGTTCAGATTCTCCGTCCATCACCACCCCCTTTTGTAGCACAAACAAAATGGCTTCAGCTTATACTAACAGTAATTTCTGGGATTTCCACCCTTGTGTCCATCTCTTTCTCTGTAGCAAGCACTACATAAATGCAAAACCCTTCCCCTCTTCTATCCCTTCAGTATCCTTTTCAAACCAAATAACAGACTAACATATCCACAGCTCAAATTAATTTCAAATTTCCCTATCCTACTTCACCACTAATCCTTTTTGGGTCCCGGAGTAGCGTGCTTCTCGCCAAAAAAGCGCTTTGACTCCTCGTCAGGGGTAGTAAGCGCTATATACATGCAATTACAATACAATACAATAGCGCCAGGCACGCGTAATTCCTTTAAACATTGAGCCTCCGTCATCAGTTTATGCTTCATCGCTTCCCTGCAGCGTTCCTCTTCCCTGTGTTTTCCAGATTCACTAGATGAACATATGTGCCTTTGGAACCCCAGACTTATGTTACCTTTACACGCTTGACGTTTTTCTTCTGTTTGGTTCATGTTTAACTTAGTAATAGCACTGTAGCAACAATACTTTTTTATTTTTACTACTTTAAGGACCTGTTTTGAATTCACCATTGGCACAGCAGGTGCTAAGTCCAGAATAAAAGTCGGCTAGCCTTTGCTTCTTTCCCTCTGAGCACAGATTGCAGGCCAGCGCAGGCAAACAGCCACTGCCTGCACCTAATGCAAAAGCTTGACTGTCCTTGCACCGGCCATGCGGCTGTTCTTTCTCTAAGGCACAGTTGCTCACCGTGGTTCACAACGAGACTGGTGAGGCACTCACGCACAAAAGGCATGCGCACCGGGTGTTGCCTCAAGACCACTTTTTTTCAAATCCCATCAAAGAAGATAGTGTGAAAATGTGGGTTCCCAAATAAGAGGATAAACGGCTCCGGATTGCTGCTATGTTTTTGGGTCCTCCTCATGCTGCTATGTTTTTGGGTCCTCCTCACCTCATCCCACTCGCTCCTAGTTTCCGTCATGGCTAATGCTGTTATACCTTCTTTATCTCTGTCCATTTTTTTGATACATGGCAATTTCCATAGTGAGCACACCTGCCATAATGTGGTCATTTATTTCTCAGAGTCTGCTTTTCACCAGTCTAACATATGTCTAAGTTGTGTAGCTTACAGTGTGTCAAAAGATTCTGTACACCCACCTCAGCACAAGTAGGATGTTGGGCAATTTAAAATAGGCTACCCTAAGCTTTTTCCCTCTTACGGTGAACAACATGCATATTTTTGCCTGTTTTTATGTGCTGCCATAAAAAAGAGCCTTACACAAAACTGTCCTTTTGGCTGAAGCTATACATCCACGCCCTGATGTTTGAAGGCAGTGCCACCTACTAAGTTCTTTCTTGTAATATTACTTAGACAAAATAGTTCCTCGCTGATTTTCAATTATTTGATTGATTACTCCTTCCATCAAAACGGTGTTGTGGTTTTCAAAATCTCAAGAGTGGTGGTGGAAACATTTAGATTTAATGCCTCTAACTTTGTCATATTAATTTTGAATACCATTATTTTGTATTAATCTAGCTCTCTAAGGAGCACTGGGATTGAGTTTATTGGATAAGTTGCCGTGACCAGTACATCATCAGTGAAAATAGTAAATTTGAAATTATCTGGTCCTAGTCACCCCCCATTGATAATGAGGTTATTACATTTTCTTTAAGCCTGGGGTTTCAATTCTCAATCTCATTCTGGCTTCAGGGCCTGTATAACATGGCCATATCATCTTTATGTGTCTAGGGCAAAACCCAAATGCTTTCATAGTCCAGTGCAGAAACCCCTACTCCAGTTGATGAAGTGGCATTCAGTGAGAGAAGCACCACTTTGCCCCTAAGTCTAGGAGTGGTGTTGATGGGTTAGACTACTTGTTTGGTGTTATCGCTAACTGTATAATATAGCCTAATTTGGCTGGGTCCACCAGATTCTGTCATCATCCCTCATGTGGCCCTTTTGGCTGCAAAGTAAATAAAGTAGGGCTCCAAAATTAACACCATAAATTTAGACAAAAATATTTGTAAAATAGGACTATGAGCCCATAGGGGACTTGTCACTTCATGTTTTAGTTGCAGCTTTGGACCTGCATCTCCCTGTGCCCTTCCATTGCAAATAAGAACAAAAGGGGATAGGTCCATAAACACTTGGTGGGGGCTAGACCCTTTTTATAAAATATATAACACAAATTGCCCGAACCACAAAATCTCTACAAGCTTATTAAGAGGGAAAAGGTAAATTTATTGTGATCACCCTCGACATCCTACTTAGTGTCAATATTTTTTATCTTTTTCAAGTTATGACAAGCTATATGACAGAAAACAACAATACATTAAATATTTACACACCTATATATACTTTGTACATACATGAGAAACAAATTCTTTACACAGTACAAAAAGAAAATTCCTTGCATCAAACATTACAAAAAACTAAGAATACATCACAAACAACATTAGAACAAACATTACAATCCAAAAATGAGAAAAATAGGAAAAAACAATCCTAGGGGGAATTATAAGCAAATGAATGGCTCTTAAACAAATCAATAATGGACCAGCCGGTCCTAGTATCGTGAAGATTACATTTTATTCCACCCTATGAAAGTGCCGACGCGTTCGAGATCCGGCACTATGTCGCTGATCTCTCATCAGGGCTGTTTTATTCTTTGTATCTGCATGATGCAAAGAAAATATTTTACTCATCACTCTCAAAACCAAACTTCTTTTACAGCAATGGGCTGAGAAAGAAAAATGCAACATACCAAACTTGGTTGAAAGTAGAGCAGGGCATTGGGGCATAAAGGATTTCAAACCGAATAATTCTAAACGTGGCCAGGCAGGACAACCTACAAGAAATGTTAAGAAATTGTTTGTGCATTGGTAAATCTAACCAGCTCGTGGGTTCATTACTAAAACGTCACCCAATGCTACATAAAGCATACCTTACTATTGTCGGCTGCCGCCAACCGGCGTTCTTATATGTGATGCGCCACCATGAAGGTAGGCTCCTAAAACAATAGTAAAAAATGTTTTTGTGGTGTGGCTGTTGATTACAATGTTCGCGTAGTGCATGCATTATTCAAATCCCAGAAAGGGCTGGAGTCATTTCGCCTACCTTAATGAAGTGTTACTATTCCCTTTCTTGTAATTCTTGGAAATGTGCTCTCAATTTGCCGTCCTGTGTTAGCAGAAAAACGAAAAAATGAGTATAAGCGCTTATAGCCAAAAGTATGACCATTCAAACAGATTCTAAGCATAAAACATGTCCTAGCATTTACCTGCTCGAAATTAACAGCACGCCCCTGGTGTGATCAAAGTTTTCTCACAAGAAATGGCCGCGCAAGTACTTCCTGTATTTAAAGCCCACCTCCAAACAAGGCATGATGGGACTTGTAGTGTCCTCAAACTTGCGCTGTGAACAAAATTCTGTTTAATATGGAAACCGCATGTAAAATCAGAGCGTGCCTGTTGCATGGTGTCATTCCCAATGTATGGAGGCAGAAAATCGATTTTTGACTATTTTAGTTACGCGCTAAGTTTGAAGTAAAAAACTCAAAACTTTATTGGCAACTCGTATCTAAACACTAATGTTGAAACGGGCCATCTGATTTGAATTTGATAAATGCTGAATTTAATGGCATTTATTCCACAAGTACGGCGAGCACATTGAGGGTCATTAGTATAATAGTGTATTGCATGCACCCTTAAAAAATAAACTTTAGTAACCAAGCATGTGGGAAGTCTGAAGGTGACGCTGCACCCATTATTTAGATTGCATATATCTACCTGCCAGGCAGTGGCCACGCTTGTTTTTTATACACAAGATGTATTAGTGAAAAGAGGACATAAGGCTACAGATTGAGTCCAGGGATGTATAACAGATGCCAGTCCACTATACTGTGTGTCTCTGCCAATTATATATGGGCTATCTCAGACAAGCTGTTAAGGCCTGTTTGAGTGCTATTATATTTCAAAATGAGATAAGCCTCTTTCTGCAGTAAGGCACGCTCAATATCGTGACATTTTGTCATTGAATTCGCAGTGAATAACACCGACCATTTAAATTCATCTTCACTATGGCCTTTATCGCAGAAGTGCTCAACCAGGGGAGCGGACATTACTTTTTTCTTTATGCGTGACCGATGCTGGCTGATCCTTTGGTTGACTTGTTGGCTGGTCTTGCCTATGTAAATTAGTGGACACGGGCAAAGTATTACGTAAACTACATTTTTCGTTTTGCAGTTGGAGAATTCTGTATGTCTCCACTTCGTTCCCTGATGGACCAATTCATTGCCCTCAATTGTGGTAGAACAAGCAACACAATTGCCGCACCTGTGATGGCCTTCGACGGGCTTTAGGTTCCATTGTGCCAAAAGGTCACTTTTAGGTTTTGGAATGGAAATGTCAGCTATAATCAATTGTTGGCCAATACTTCGATTTTTTCTATAAGCGAAGATGGGCTTAGGAAATGGACAATTCAAACATTCTAATAGATGCCAGTTCTTTAAAACAGCTTGGCGCAACTGGTGGGTGTCAGGACAACGTCGAAGGCAATCACAGGTGCGGCAATTGTGTTGCTTGTTCTACCACAATTGAGGGCAATGAATTTGTCCATCAGGGAACGAAGTGGAGACATACAGAATTCGTAATACTTTGCCCGTGTCCACTAATTTACATAGGCAAGACCAGCCAACAAGTCAACCAAAGGATCAGCCAGCATCGGTCACGCATAAAGAAAAAAGTAATGACCGCTCCGCTGGTTGAGCACTTCTGCGATAAAGGCCATAATGAACATGAATTTAAATGGTCTGTGTTATTCACTGCGAATTCAATGACAAAATGTCACGATATTGAGCGTGCCTTACTGCAGAAAGAGGCTTATCTCATTTTGAAATATAATGGCACTCAAACAGGCCTTAACAGCTTGTCTGAGATAGCCCATATATAATTGGCAGAGACACACAGTATAGTGGACTGGCATCTGTTAGACATCCCTGGACTCAATATGTAGCCTTATGTCCTCTTTTCACTAATACATCTTGTGTATAAAACACAAGCGTGGCCACTGCCTGGCAGGTAGATATATGCAATCTAAATAATGGGTGCAGCGTCACCTTCAGACTTCCCACATGCTTGCTTACTAAATTTTATTTTTTTAAGGGTGCATGCAATACACTATTATAATAATGACCCTCAATGTGGTCGCCGTACTTGTGGAATAAATGGCATTTAAATCAGCATTTATCAAATTCAAATCAGATGGCCCGTTTCAACATTAGTGTTTAGATACGAGTTGCCAATAAAGTTTTGAGTTTTTTACTTCAAACTTAGCGCGTAACTAAAATAGTCAAAAATCGATTTTCTGCCTCTATACATTGGGAATGACACCATGCAACAGGCGCGCTCTGATTTTACATGCGGTTTCCATATTAAACAGAATTTTTTCACAGCGCAAGTTTGAGGACACTACAAGTCCCATCATGCCTATTTTGGAGGTGGGCTTTAAATACAGGAAGTACTTGCGCGGCCATTTCTTGTGAGAAAACTTTGATCACTTTCGTTATGGTAAATGCTAGCACATGTTTTATGCTTAGAATCTGTTTGAATGGTCATACTTTTGGCTATTAGCGCTTATACTTGTTTTTTCGTTTTTCTGCTAACACAGGACGGCAAATTGAGAGCACATTTCCAAAATTTAAAAGAAAGGGAATAGTAACACTTCATTAAGGTAGGCGAAATGAATCCAGCCCTTTCTGGGATTTGAATAATGCATGCACTACGCGAACATTGTAATCAACAGCCCCACCACTAAAACATTTTTTACTATTGTTTTAGGAGCCTACCTTCATGGTGGCGCATCACACATAAGAACGCAGGTTGGCGGCAGCCGACAATAGTAAGGTATGCTTTATGTAGCATTGGGTGACGTTTTAGTAATGAACCCACGAGCTGGGTAGATTTACCAATGCACAAAAAATTTCTTAGAATTTCTTGTAGGTTGTCCTGCCTGGCCAGTTTAGAACTATTCGGTTTGAAATCCTTTACGCCCCAATGCCCTGCTCTACTTTTAACCAAGTTTGGTATTTAGCATTTTTCTTTCTCAGCCCATTGCTGTAAAAGAAGTTCGGTTTCGAGAGTGATGAGTAAAATATTTTCTTTGCATCTTGCAGATACAAAGAATAAAACAGCCCTGATGAGAGATCAGCGACATAATGCCTGATCTCGAAACGCGTCGGCACTTTCATAGGGTGGAATAAAATGTCATCTTCACGATACTAGGACCGGCTGGTCCAGTATTGATTTGTTTAAGAGCCAATTATTTGCTTATAATTTCCCCTAGGATTGGTTTTTCCTATTTTTCTCATTTTTGGATTGTAATGTTTGTTCTAATGTTGTTTGTGATGTATTCTTAGTTTTTTGTAATGTTTGATGCAAGGAATTTTCTTTTTGTACTGTGTAAAGAATTTGTTTCTCATGTATGTACAAAGTATATATAGGTGTGTAAATATTTAATGTATTGTTGTTTTCTGTCGTATAGCTTGTCATAACTTGAAAAAGATAAAAAATATTGACACTAAGTAGGATGTCGAGGGTGATCACAATAAATTGATCTTTTCCCTCTTAATAAGCTTGTGGAGATTTTGTGGTTCGGGCAATTTGTGTTATATATTTCCATTGCAAATGGCACATCACTGCAGTCTGCAAGCCCACTGGCAGCCATGTTGTTCCTGCTTACATTTCACATCCTTTACTTGATCGTGCATTCCCTAAAACTGTTTAAGTGTTTGCATTTCCCAGAATGTGTTTAATTCTTTTTATTCACGCAGCATTTTACTATCTCCCCTCCCTATAAAATATATTTCCCATTGACTTGTTCACCAGCACCGTAAGGTCATACCAATGGCATTAGCGGTATGCAAATATAATCACAACACTGCAAATAAAAAAGCAAAAGTAGACAAATGTGTATTTTCAACACCAACAGCTCTAACTTTAACAAATGCAAGACTTATTGCATTTCAAATGCTTTCTTATTCTGGTGGCCAGATTGGGAATGCAAGCCAGACTCTTTTCCCTGTAAGTTGTTTTGGGGGCTGAAGAGAGATTCTTTTTCTCTCCACGCTCCTTCCTCTGGTGGGAACCCTGATCATCCTTTTGGAAGTTCCACCCAGATACCTTCTCAGCAAGCTTCCTGGATTCAAGAAGCTTGTCATCGAGGAGGTGTTGGCACAGATCAAGAATGTACTCCTTTATACCGGATTGGCATATCTGATTTATTAGTAATTCCCTTGTAAAGTATTATCACGTATACCCTCAGCCTGTACGTCAAATGCTACTAGTGGGTATGCAGCACTGATTCTGCCACCCACATATGCAGCTCTCTACAACTTGTCCCAGGCCTGCCATTGCTGCCTGAATGCAGTGTCACACTACCATGCCGACTTGGCATTTAAAAACCTTTGACACGCCTTAAACTCCCTCTTTATTACATATAAATCATCCATAAGTAGGCTCTATGTTGCCTAAAGGGCTGGGTACTGTGTAATTAAAAGATAGGACTGGTAGTTTTATGTTTTTCCTGTCCTGATAGTGAAAGCTCCCAAATTCATTTTTCACTACGGTGAGGCCTACCATAGGTTAACATTTGGCATTCCTTATTACATTTAAAAAGCGGTAATTTTTCATTGAGAGAGGTCCATATTTCATGTTTGGTACCTACAGAATTGTAATGATAAACCCTCTATAATGGTTAATGTTATATTCTGTGTTGTGTTTATTTAAAAGGTTTACTCTGTTCTGCTTCTCTGGGGCATTTGGAATGTTTGGGAAGATTATGTCGAGGGATTCGAAATGAGGCAGTTGTGACCGAGCTTCTGACTTAAGTCAGATATTTCATTACAATTCTAAAAATGCTACTTTTAGAAAGTTGCCATTTTCCTGCTCTTAGCCCTTTGTGTCGGCAGCCATCTTGGGTCACATGACTTGGTGTCGCTGACAGACTTTATAAATTCCTCCGAGACATTCACACAATAATGAGATTAGTTGTGCCTCAATGGGCCATCACTGACAGGATGGGGGGGCAGAGCTGAGGTAAGCACAGCCCCACTTGCACCTGAATAGGCTGTGTCCTGCCTTCTCACAATAGGCTTACCAACCTTATATTGTCACTGCAGCCAGCTTGGAGCAAGGGCATGGTGAGGCAGGACATTCCATGCACTTCAAGGAACCTTCTCGAAACTTCTCCCACCTTCCAGGAGGAGGGCACACGGGTATACAAATAGGACCTGCAGACTGCTTTGCTGTCTGCCGCCTGCCTTAAACCCTCAGAGGTCAACCCTGCATCTTCACCTGCACCCAGGATTACCAGAAGTGACTCCAAGCGATAGTGTGCTGGCCTCCCGTTATAACCCGGTATTTGTAAAGCGCGAACTAATTTCCATAAGGGTCTCAAGGCGCTGAGGGCCGTCGGGGAGGTTAAGTGAGCTATTGCCCAGATTCACATCATGCTGAGCTGCCTCTGGCACTGGGGATCGAACCGTGAGCCCCGCGCTCCGGAGTCAGCCATCGTGGCCGCTGCGCCACACCTCTCCTGGTCAGAGCCACAGGGAAATAACAGGCTCCCACACCTGGACCCAGCCTGAGTGAGTCCTGAAACACCAAGAGGCCTTCATCCATCCCTGGACCCTTGGTTGCAGTACTAAAGGTTCCCAGATGTCCAATTTCCAAAAAGGAGGACTTTGAAAAACTGTGGCCCGAAACTGCTCTGAGAACCAGGAGACCAGGACCAACCTACTCGCCTATGCACCCAAGGTGCATCGCCGGATGTACTGACTTTGTGGCTTCTCCTGCTACCTTCTTCTCTGCAGCAGCAAATCAATTTCAGCGGTCCTTCACCAAAGGAACTATCTTCGTCTACAACCCTCTGCTTCGCCCCGCTGGAGATTTTCGACTTCCATTTCAGCAACTAATCTTCAGGTAAAAATCTTCACTGCGGCTTCGCTTCATTCTATTTGACAATGACACTCCCTTCTCGGGCACTCCTGAAGACTTGCCCTGCTGAACGTCCAACATTTAAGACATTTTTTCTTTCGAACTTATTCGAAGTCCAAAGGTAAGGACTGACCGGGCCCAATCCACTTCTTGCATCCGAACTGCGCTCCATTCCAGTCAACTTTAACATTCGACTTTGACCCTGTCTCGCACAACCAGATATCCGCGGTTGGCGCTATGATCTTTTAGGTTTAAGATTTCACTTAAACTTAAAAAATACATAACTCTAGTTCTACTGTTTGGATTTTCGTCGTTCTGGTGCCTAATAATTTATAAAAATGTAGACTATGTAACTAAATTGGTTTGGAAATGTTCTTGTGTTTTCATGTTACTACCTCTCCCCTTTTAATTAAAATTGGCCCGGGGGAAAGGGTACCTGGTGCCCAAAAAAGGATCGGGAGCAGGGCTGTACAGCCCAGTCTCCTTTTAAAGAAAAAAGGTTCCAGGGGATGGGGTCTCCGTGGCCTATGAAAGCTCGGAAAGGGTTTGGCCCCGGGAACAGGGATGATTGGTGCCTAATAAATCTTGGGGAGGTGGACGCGTGGCCTCCCTCACATTTTTCTATTATTTCTGTTCACAGGGGATGTGGTCCCTGGAGCCTAATAAGGGTGGGTGAGGGGGTTGCATGCACCCTTCAATAGATTTTGACTTTGGGGGATGGGGTCCCAGGGGAATATTAAGGCCCTAGGAGGGGGGATGCACACCCTCCTCCCTTGGAAGGTTTACAGAGTCCAGCACCCACCCCCTCTGATCTGGGAGCTCCGGATGGCTCGCCCAGTCGACCCCAGCTGAGTGGCACTGCTCGCAGTTTGGGAGCTCCGGACGAGTCACCTAGTCGACCCCAGTCGATTGGCCGTGCTTTTAGCTTGGGAGCTCCGGCGGTCTCATCCAGTCGACCCCAGCTGAGCGGTCGTGCTCTCAGTTTGGGAGCTCCGGATGTCTCAGCCAGTCGACCCCGGCGGAGCGGGCCTGTCTTTGGCTTGGGAGCTCCGGACACATCGCCCAGTCGACCCCAGCTGAGTGGATATGCCCTCAGTTTGGGAGCTCTGGACGTTGTGCCCAGTCGACCCCAGCTGAGCTGCTTTCCTACCCCCTCCTTTGAGGAGTTCTGTAGGGTGGCACAAATGCTATCATCTGGTTCTCCTCTTGATCCACTGCCACCAAAATTTTGGAAAGTGTTTCAGGACGAACTCTTCCAGCCTTTGTATTCCATCTGCCTCCAGTCGTTTGACACCGCAACGGTTCCGGAGTGCTGGAAACTGGCAGCTGTGTCTCCGCTCCTTAAGAAATCCACCATGGACCCCGCCTGCTTGTCTAATTACAGACCGATTTCCTTGCTCCCCTTCCCCATCAAGATCATGGAGAAGTTAGTGACCCGTTCTCTGTCTGGCTTCCTGGAAGAAAACATCTGGCTCGATGAGGTACAGTTTGGTTTTCGCCCAGCACACGGGACGGAATCGGCGCTGGTGACCGTGCTTGACAACTTACGTTCGCGGGTCGACAGTGGGTGGGCAGCCTTTTTGGTGCTGCTCGACATGTCAGCCGCGTTCGACACGGTCTGCCATCGTACCCTCATCAGGAGGCTGGAGGAGTGCGGGGTCACGGCAGGTGCAAGGGACTGGCTGGTCTCTTATCTGAACAATCGGCAGCAGGTGGTGGCGTTGCCTCCTTTCAGCTCGGAGGTGCGGAGAGTAGGGCAGGGGGTACCTCAGGGCTCGGCCATCAGCCCTATACTCTTTAACCTTTACCTCCGCCATTTGGTCCAACTAATTAAATCATTTGGCATCTCCGCATTTAATTATGCGGATGACACCCAGTTGGTCTTTTCGCTGGAAGGGAAGAACGCGATTCCTCTAGAGGCTTTTCATCGATGCATGTCTGCCACAGCGGATTGGCTCCGGTCCAACTCCTTGCAGTTTAACAGCACAAAGACCGAGGTGTTGTACTGTTCTACGGATCGGATTCCTCGTGAACTCCCGGAGAACTTTTGGCCCACGACCTTTCCCGAGATTGTGTCAGCTGCTGAGTCTGCACGCAACCTGGGAGTGATGTTCGGCCCCAATTTGCAGCTGGATATGTACGTGAATAAGACTACATCCACATGCATGATGCTGCTACGTATGCTACATAAAGTTCTGCCCCTTCTCCCCGAGCAGGCCAGGCCCGAAGTAGTGCGTGGTACCATCTTGAGTCGTCTTGACTATTGTAATGCGCTACTTCTGGAGGCTCCAAAAACACTGCTGGGGAAGTTGCAACAGGTGCAGAACTTGGCCGCCAAGCTGGCTCTTTCCCGCCCTACTCACAGCTCCTCTGCAGCAGCCCTACGAGACCTACACTGGCTGCCGGTGCACCTACGTGTCTGCTACAAGGCTGCATGTTTAGTGTTTAGGGCGGTGCATGGACAAGGCCCGGTTCCATTGCAGAATATGTTTGTCTAGTACTCTCCTTCGCGGTCCTTACGCTCTTCTTCGGCTCATCTGCTTGTGGTACCAAGATTCCAGAGAGTGAGGATGGGTGGCCGCTCGTTCAGTGTCGCGGCGGCCAAGCTCTGGAATTCTCTACCACCTTCCCTACGAAGCCAAAGGGACTTCCTCCCGTTTAGAAAAGCCCTGAAAACCCATCTTTTCCCCAGGGTTGTCTGAGCAGCATATGCGGTGTTAATCGTTGATTTCAAGCGCCAGGATGCCCTTGGGGTGACAGGACCGCGCTATATAAGTAGACATACATACATACATACATTGTTTAATTGTATTTGGAGGGGATATGGTCCCAAGGACCTTTCAAGGCATGGGGAGGGAAGTGTCATTTGAGATGTCATCAGTGATGTCATAAATTATGTCATAAAACATTTCATGAGTGATGTAATATGTGAGGTCATAAGCAATCCTTGGCGGAGGCGCAAGTTATAATTAGCTCTGCTAACTGTAACTGGTGAAGAATCTCATTTTTGGAGTACAAAACGCTAATGTTGCCACTGACATATTCACCTATCTATAACGCAACTTTAACCTTTGAATTTTTCAGTGAGTATGTATGTATGTATATACACAGACACACACACAAACACACACACACCTACACGCACACACACAAATAACCTTACAAAATGTTATTTTAAACTTAACTGCGAAATAAAGGCCTGTGAGGTAAACCTGCCTGCGAGGTAAAGACTCCCATGTACTCATATGTGATGTAATAACGCACAATGTAAAAACTGCAAAGTAACAGTAGCATAACTAGTACATGGTTTGAACACATTTATTCCGGGATACTCTTGCTTGTTTCTCTGCCCAGAGAAAGAGGGGGGGAAAGGGATATTTCTGCAGTACATAGAGCCTTTCCTGCAGTGCGACTACCTTAAATATTGCCACCTTTTCAGTTATATTGAAAGAATGTGTGCTTCTGCTTCTCATATCTTTTTTCATTTTTGAGCAGAAGAGCATCTCGCTAAGTGCCAAACATCTTTAGAAATAGGTGGTGACATGAGTTATTAATTGTGTTTAAAGCTCTCTGTCTGGGTTTGTAGCCTAGAATTTTATTGAGTCGCTAGATACACCTATTGCACTGGTAGAACAAAGGATTTCCCCCACTTCTCCTTAGCCCAGAACCATCCCCATATAGATCTAGAATCTCCATAAGCCTTCGGCCCCTCTACCTCTGACACTGGATGAAGAGGAGCATGTCAGCAGCATATAGGGAAACACAGCCCTAATGCCGCCTTCCCACTCCAATTCCCCAACTAGGCCATCCCTTCTGATCTATTCAAGCGAGACCCATGGCTCAGCTCTGGTGCCCTTCTCTATCTGTGAATAGGGCTTAGTATATTGGATGGTCAGTCACTTAAAGTAATTTGTAAAAGGCAAGGACTTGAAAATAGAGACGTACCCATATGCGCCGGTTTAACAACTCTACCATCAATGCTTCTTGTAGTAGAGATGTAGAAAAGTGTATGTTGTCACAATACATTTAAAATGACTCATCCCAGGGCTGTGACTCCAGTATGTTGTGTTGTACATGACTGTAGTCATGAGTTGGAAGGAAGAATTACCAGGCCCAGGAAGGATGGGCAGGGGAGTAACTTCAGCAGGGGTGTTTGTGGTGTGACATCCCTCAAATGCATCCTTGATTTGTCACTTGGGTCTGGGGGCCATCAGTCTGGTCTGATATGTCTGTGTTGATATTTCTCGTTGTTCTCATTCCACTAAGAGGTTTTAACTTATTCATTTTTTGGATCAGGATATTAAACATATGTAGTAACCAATTTTCCCAAAAAGTTGTAAATCTGCGCCTATAGAACTACTCCTTGAATGAGTGTACATTTACTACTTTATGGAATTCGCAACAATTTGCAGTAGTAGGCTGGGAAAGCTGTTCCAGGCTCAACTTTCCAGGCATACTACTGGCAACCAAACACCCAAAAGGCAATGGGATTGATGCTTTCAAATAATCTAACCTGTGGGCGTTGCTTTGTGGAAATGAGCCTTTTTATGAGACCACCAGTGCAGGGGTTCAACCTTATCTGTCCACTGGTTCTTAAACCAACAAAGAAGAAATTGGCACGGAAGTTGTAATATCAAAGAAATACGTTTTATTAACCTCTCATGAGTGGGACTACGTTAATACGGTACCCTCAGGCCACTGTAGGAGGTAGTCAAGGAATACAGAAAACAAGGGTGTTATACACTCTGTTTACAGCTGAGTAAGCATTGAGACTCAAAGAGGAGGTACAGGCATATACAGGAATAGTTAATGACTAACATGGGCATACAAATATGTCTTGGTCAGCAAAATTGGAGGGGAAACATTACTGCTTACATCAGTGGAAACAACCTGACAGTTACAGTCTAAGACAGGTGCATTCTAGCAGCTACAGGCCTTTCTGAGCACGCGCAGTGCTCTGGCTCAATACCGAAAGAGTTAACTATAGTTGATGAGTCGAGCAGATTAGAAAAGCAGGCAACAGTGAAGACGGAAGAAGCACATGGCTATCACATGGCTAACTAAAATGGATGCCACAAACAAAATGGCTTCAGCATATGCTAACAGCAATTTCTGTGATTTCCACCGCTTGAGGTGACATTCCAACCTGTTGTTTTTTCGCCCACTGTGTCACTCTAGAGAGAGAAGCCCACCTCATGCAAATCAATACTGAACTTATTCCTCATAGAAATCGTTCAACCCAAACACACTGCGTTTTTAGTTGGGAAATGTAAGATTCACACACAAATCTCACTAACTTAGCAATGTCCCTGCTTCTGCCTTCTGAGGGAGTGGTGTGTGTCTCTACTCAGCATGAAACCATTTTGAGGTCTTTGTATTATGATAGGTAATGACTTTGACCAACCTGTTCTCTACTATTTTCACAGTATGTTTGCCTCAACATTAAACAGGAACATTGGGTGATAAATTAAAAATGCTAAAAGTTGATGAAATGGCAAAAATAGGGGGGCAAAGCCTTGGCTCAATATAGCAATAGACATTGACAGTACAAGCTTTCCTCGAGTGGCTCCCCGACCAGCACCAGCAGAGCACACAAGTTCAGCCAACCGGGGTGGATGTGTGAGCAATGGCGCATAAAATGACAAGTGGCACTTGATAGAAGTGGGTTGCCCTGTCGGATATCTGTTGGTTGAAGGCAAGTTAAAGAACATGCAACAACTTTACAAAATGATTCTAGCATCTGCCGGGATCTACTAATCTGGTCCAAGGAAGAACAGCTGAGCTGAACTGGATGTGGTAATGGAATAGTTTGGTCCAGGTCAATACAGAGAAAGGACATAGTCGAGCTGCTTCAATCATCAATGCTCGTTCCCCCAATCTAGTTTTTCTGAATCAGGTCACACTGGCCATCTTGGCTGAGGAAGAGTGTAAGCTCCTACTGGGGACATGTCGTTTTAGTCTCTTCTTAGTCTCTTCAGGGTGCCATGGGCACAATCAGTAGTGGCTCCACAAAGAGTGATAGTGGATAGAAGGCCTTAGTGTCTGAGGGTGCAATTGCCCAGGTTGGAGAGCAGTGGAGGGTTAGTTAAGAATACATTAGTCCACCTACATTACAGTAATGTGAGGATCACCCCATAACCAGTCTGATGTCACAAAAGAGAGGAGTGCACTCACGAATATATGCAGAGCAGGGGGCCTTTCAGGACCCAGCCTGCAGAGAAAGCCAGTTATTATACCGTAATCATTTCTTGCATCTGAGTGCAACAACATTAGATACAATTCAACACTGAGGAAATAAATTAGGCATTGACACTCACTCCAAATAGCTTTAATTGAAAGTGGTCTTTCTCCCTCAGCCATTCACTTACATTTGGAGGTGGCAGCGCTTAAAAGAAATGATGCATGAGGAGAACACACCTAAAAAAGCAAAATGTTTCACTCTCTGATGATCAAAGCACCTGGAACGAGGCAGGAGAGCAAATGAGGAGCAGGAAAGATGATGGTCTAGTAACAAGAGGTGTTGATAGAGCGTGATGGTGCTCTAAAATTGTAGGGGTGCATCATAATCATGGATAGTCTGCACCCGCATATATTCTTGTGTTGTATTAATGTGTGATTATTAGAACGTGGTGTAATAATGATGTGATGTTAAACTATAGAAATGTATTTGTGCCATGCAAAGAGAAATAAAATAACATTCATGACTGAAAGTGTAATCTTTAGTATGCTGCAAAATGTTTCTGTGTAATGGAATGCATTTTACACCAAGCTGAAGATTGCACAAAGAAATAATGTGAAATGCTAATGTGTATTAATTGTAGATGTTGTAAAGCTTTATTAACTGGAGTATATAATTTGATGTGTAAAGGCCTAAATGAAATGTTCATGTTGGACTATGAAAGGCCTATTTGTTTATTCTTACATTGGCCAAATGGTGTAGGCCTGAAAATGTATTTTTTCCTGGTGTGCTCTCGCATTTAGAAGTAGTCCGCGAATTTCATGTGTATGCAAGGATTTTCTGTTCTCACTTTTGTTAGTTGGAACTAATGCCTTTTGTTTTAGGAGTTAGGCATGGAGGAGATGTGAAACATTGTATAAGGAATGCCGATAATTGGGAGCCGGTGTTCTTTCTCACTGAGGAGACCTGGGAAGCAAGGTCAGCTGAAGCTTCACGGAGAAGACGGTAGAAAACTACCTAGGAGAGGTGTCCATTAGTAAGGTGATCTGTAGGCGTGTTCTGCATTTTTCGCATTTTGTTTTAGGGAAAGTGTCCCGAGGGAGGAGAAGCAGAAGGAGTCAGAGAGTGGTAGAAAGGGACAGGATGAGTTAGGAGAAGGGTTTCAAGGATCGATTTAGAAGGAGCATCTTAGAACGAGCGCTGTAGCTTTGGCTACCTGATGTACTCTGTGAATGTGTTTCTTAGGAAGTCTTCACAAGCGGACACCTTACTGATCTTGCCTGGGAAATGCTAAGTAGGGATTTCACCTTAGAGATAGTGTCGGGATAGTGTAATGGTTTTTCCTTTTAAGGACTGATGAAGGCTGACCTAAATGTTGGAGCAGTTCTTGCTTGTGTCCTATTCTTGGAATTATTAATTCTTTTCATGATCCACCGGAGCAGATTATTACGTAGATTTGGTTTTGTAATAGTGCCTATGTATTTCTACAACCTTGTCTTGAGGTGTCTGTATATCGAGTTGTTTTTCGATTTGTAATAAACCCCTAAATTGAAGTTGGAGTCTGTGGTCCTTGAGTCCTGATTGGGTTGGAAGGTTAAATTATGATGAGTTGTTTCTCCCCTTTACACTTCTCAGCAGGTAATAAAAGATCTGTCGACCCAGGGTTCCCGGGAAGGTTTTATGGTGGAACCTGCCCTTATCAGTGTCATGACAAAGTTCTTCTGAGACACTAAGGAAGAAATTCCGTCAGTGAAAGTGGGAATAAATGCAAACCTAAAAGAGGTCTGCAAAGATGTATTTGATCTGAAAGATCAAGTGCAAACACTGAAAAACCCTAATGAATGAACTCTGGCTCCAGGTAGGCATACTGGCTGTAACAGAACAGAGGTTGGCCAACATGTATAAGCAAAAACATTTGGATAATCATTCCCATCGCAATAACCAACAAGCCCTTGCGGTCCCTAGAAGAGTGGAAGGTGCCAACATCAAGATGTATGTCCAGGCTCTGCTGTTGGACATACTGGGGTCCATGGAAGGGGAATCAGTTAGACTGCATTCAGTTCACAGAACTTGGTTAATGACTTTTCAGATGCATTTGCCCTGGATATCTTTTCCATGGTCTGCTTTTACAAGGTTAGGGAGCAAATCAGAGAATCTATGAGAAAGTAGAGAGTCTTCCTATAAAGGGTCTTGCATACGACTATACTAAGTACTAGCAGTTTCAATGCTACAGAAAAGAAAGTCATTGGAGAGAGTGGCCCTTATAAAGATAATGGTACTCCAGTGTTTCCTGTACATACCGCAAACTTCCCACTCCACATCCCAAACACCTGATTCACAGGCAAAGGGGCCTTGATAAAGTCATTTCTATGGATGGGCCAACCTTCCCACCCCCACGCCAACTGCACAGCCTTAGATACATTTCGGCACTCAGTCTGTGAAGGGGGCTAGGGGCTGTAGACATTAGTCTGTACAACTGGCCTCCCAGTTCTTGGTGATTAAAGATTGACTGTGCGGGGGTGGAGCGACCCAGTATACCAACTGGAACTGATGCTACTGTGGCTGGATAAGGTGATGGGCTACTTCCACAGGCAGCCGATTCCAAACCATATTACGGAACCCACAAAAACGTTCCTATTGATTTGGTGGCTGCGGATAGGTTCACGGAATGGGACAGAAAACTGACACAGCAGATACGAATGTATGTCGTTACAACGACTTGCGTTGGGGGGGCGCTGAATAGTGAATAGTTTAATTTACTATTCTAACTCCAGTCCCCGTGGATAGTAGGGAAGGTTTTGGATAGTAAATTAAACTATTCCCTATTCTACAGCGCCCCCCAGCGCAAGTCGTTGTAACGACTTGCGTTGTAAAAGTTGCGTGGTAAAGGTAGTGCGTGGTAAAGTTGCATTGTAAACGCTGTTCCCCGCAGATACCACTCTGGAGCGGCGCTGGTTGTAGCATACCGCACGTTTCAAGGTGTTTAGGAAATGGGACACAATAGGAATGACTCCCTTGGGGGATAAGGAGTACATCACACATAATGTCACTCCAAGAGTTACAAACCCAATTCAAATTGTTACACACCCAATTTCATAAATACCTACAACTCCAACATGCACTGACTGGGTACCACACAGAACTCACTAATCTACCAGACTTTAGCCTACTGGAGTTCAAGTTATTTCTGGGTCGTCTGGGTTAGATGAATTTCCCAGATATATATCTCTAATTTGCAATCCCTTATTATGTTTCAGAGACTTAGGCAGAAGTGGAAAAAGAGTTGGTGGGCATCCTTGAAGAGGTGGAGTAGAGGGAGGCGGGTATCCCCACCCTCCCAAGAGATCGCTATCTTGTCCCGCCTTCGACTGATCCAATTATACTACCTGCACATGACATAGCTCATCCCACAGTTGGTATTAGGGTCGATCCCAAGTGTCTCCGATGCGAACAACCAAGGCTTTTCCAAGTGGTGTTAGATGTATTCATTACCTAGAATAGTTGGCGTTCTCCGTCTTGTCTGTCATTACACCTTGGAGGTTTTTTATGCCTGGTGCCTTTCCCTTCACACTGACTGTGGCTCCGTCTCTGTTTTCAGGTGGTGTTAAGTTAATTCATTACCTGATATAGTGGCTACTGAAAGTGATCTTTCTCACCTAGGGGTCTAAAGTTACTGGTTCAAGAAGCGAACATTGTGTCAAGCATCTGGCGGATCTGACATACACTCCTTCTCTTCACCACATTTTTAATACCCAAAACCCGTAAAAGCTTCTAACATGATAGGAATGTTAACACTGACACCGGGTCTACATTCTTTACTGACTACGGTTCTGATTTAGATGTTGGTGGAAAGGATACTCCCTGAAGGTGGTCCCCGGAAATGCAAGAGATATACCCAGGGCAGCAGACATCTCTAAATATGGCAGGCAGAGTACCCTCACCATAGCAGGAATAAAGTACTCTGCCATGGTGACGGCAATTACTCTGTCCACCAAGATTTAAATCAACCCCTAGGACTAAACTAGCACTCCCTCCTCCATTCCATGCAAATTACCATTAGCACCCACATATCTCCCGGGAATTAAGCCAGACAGCATAATGCCAACATAAATCAAAGTACTATGGACCATTTTCTGTAAGATAGTACCTAGACAAAGACAAAAATACTGATCAGGATCAAAACCATAGCTCTCCTTGGCTTTATTATATCAAGTGCCGTTCAGGTGCAAGTGGCGTTTGATTTTGCTTTTTATACCCCAGAACAATTTGGTATTACAGAGGTGCTGCAAATGTTTGCCTGGACCTTCTATAATATGGTTTCAGCCAGTGCAAAATGTGTACAGGTACAATCGGAAAGAGGAGGGTGGCCCTATGCAAATAATGGAATTTTATTGCATTTAGGCATAAGTCTCTTTGAGACATGGAAGCAGGGGTGGCAAATAGGGCAACAGGGGGTACAACATATGTGGTGATGTACAGTCAGTGTGCCCCCTGAAGAATCCCTTTGGTAGGGGGAATCAGGAGTCCCCACGACTCCTCAGGTAACTGTTGTATCTTGAGTCTTCCTGCTGCTCAGCTAGAATGTCTGTGTTGTGGAATGTTGGATGGTTGGAATGCTAGTGCTTTGTGAATGTCAGTTGGGTGAGGGCTGAGCAGCAGGACAGTTGCTCCTGATGGGGTTATCATTATATCTTAACATCTTAACTTAAATAAAGTAACTTACTAATCTACAGTTCCTGCTTCCTTCTGATTACATCAGTAACCAACCTCACACGGTGGCAATCACTCACTGCAGTCACATGTGGCGAGACACAGCCTCCTGCAGCAAGAGGCAGGATGCACAAAGATATAGCACAAAATAATCTGTGCGCATTTATGTATCACTCTGTGTGAGTTAGCACATTAAAGCAAGACATATTGACTTCGCTATTGCTTGTTTAATATGTTAGTTAAGCAATCGAAGACTGTGTGATCAGGACCAGGCATACTGTGTAGTAAGGAGAGTCAGCAACTCATATTGTTAAGCATTGACCCGGCACTCCCTGTTTGATTACCACGCACAGTCTACAGTTAAAGTTAATGTGCACATGAAAGTCTCCATCTATTTATGCCCCATAATCTCCTGCATTTCCGGCTCAAACTTCACGTGCAGGATAATAATTATGTGGTGGCCTCAAATGCCCCTTGACCAACTGAAGCCTGTCACTCTCTCCTACACTAAAAGAGCTACCTGATTAAAGGACTCGAAAAGGTAGCTGTGGCCGGCTTGAGATGATATTCTACAAAGCTTAGTAATTGTGTACATACTATGGAGACAGGACCTGACAGATCCGAGTTTTTAACTTGGTCAGAATTTGCCAAGTTCATTCAGAAGCAAAGCTGCTTTACATGAGGGTGAAATTGGTCAGATGTCAGACAGGTCACCTTTAAGCTTTGGGTGACTTAGTGTTTAATTTGAGTCGTTGGTTGCAGGTTGGACCCACCAGCACTCAGTTTTGGGGACCGGTACATATTTTTCCTCATGTGACTTTGACCTTTTACACACACGGGTGAATGAAGGAGGAAGAGAAAGACAGAAAAGCAGTGACTTAGGAAGACAGCAGGAACCTAGAAGAGTGACAGAGGGGCAGGGTGGATTTGGTAGAGGATTAAATAGACAAGCGATAGAATCAAGACTACAGAGCCTGGTATTTGGCATGCCAAATTTCAACAGTGCCGTGGGCTTTCGGGCAAAACTTTGTTCCCCAGCACTTATTCTTTTACAAACTGAGCGTTGGG
This sequence comes from Lissotriton helveticus, assembly GCF_964261635.1. Classification (NCBI taxonomy): domain Eukaryota; kingdom Metazoa; phylum Chordata; class Amphibia; order Caudata; family Salamandridae; genus Lissotriton; species Lissotriton helveticus. The sequence goes on along the minus strand of NC_136061.1, from coordinate 1,909,748,580 downwards.
ATGACTAGGTTCGGTTCGTACTGGAAACCTGGGAGCAATGCTGGTTGCATGGCTTCTCAATACGATGATTCTCCTCCCAGAAGCAAGGGAGAATAAAAGGCTACCAGTCTATAGTTAAGGCAGATGATAGCAGTACACCAAGGCTAAGAGATTGTCTGCACTGCACAAGGCGACTCACCTCCTGCCCGAAAACATCAACAATCTGTTATATTGTTGCAGTTTTCCTGTGTTTCTGTATCTATGGCTATACTTTCCACCCACTGACTCTATTCTCAGCCTCTACTCTGCAAATCCCTCCTAGATACATCCACCACCAACTGTTATTCTCTCATGTGGCTATATTGTAGAGCAAAATACTAAAGCTTTATTCTATTGTATATGAAAGAGCTTACAAAAATATGGTAGCCAAATGAGCTTTGCAAATCACCGCCTTTTTTGCTGGATCATCTATTGCTTACTGCTCCATGAAAAAGCACCTAAAACAAAAGGTGCTATCCTGTTGCAGACGAAGTACTGGGCCTTGCACGAGTAGCTGTAAGTTGTGCCACAGATAATTTGATTGACTTACAGTATCCAATCAGTATGCTCCTAACACAAGGCCACATTCTGAATGACTGATCAACGGTTACTCTGTGTGTGAAAAGAACAGCAATGTGATTGTGTCTTCCTTTCAATCAATCAGAACGTGTTTCAGTCATAAGACTACTCTAGTTCGCAAGAATTAATAATAGCTGTGTGTAGCCCGTGTATCTACAGACCTTGTTTTACAATCCAGAGAATCACAGGCAGTTCAAACACTGCATTTGTTTGCGTTCAGTCTTGAAATGTGGCCGTTTCTACAGCTTGCTCGTGGCTATGATTTTTCGAATCGAATTTTGGTTCATAGATTTTAAAAAAAAATGCATTTGACTTCAAATACATCCTTTGGAGTAAGAGCGACATATGAATCCCCCTCTATTTTCACTTTCCTTTATTTCATTTTCTCACTTACCACTTTCTTCATTTTGTTTGCGCCTTTGTGATGCATTGGTATTGTCATGCTGTCCTCGCCCCTAACAGTGTAAGGGGTTGGTGTCAGTCTTTTGAGCCTCACTGCTGTTCTCACCATGTGGTTGTTGTAGCTACTCAGTGATGCTTCATGTATCTCTTCATCATCTTCTGCCTGCTTTGTTCTCGGTCAGCTTTAGTTCATCTTTACAAAAACAGTTGCAAGAGGTAAAGGGCCATGGGGCAGATGTACCATTGTTCTGTTTGAAAAATCGGTAGCAATTTGTTAAGTCATTTTTCAAACAGAAACTTATTTAGCAAACCGACTTATGATCTAATAAGTGGGTTTGCAAAAATGAGTATTCAGAGAGAGTCGTAATCTGACTTACCTAAATCATTTTCTTTAGCTACATCGCAAAATGAGACACACTCCAACGTGTCAAAACCACAGGGATGGTGGCTTGCAAAGGTCAGCAGATTACCTTTTCTGTGGCCTATTTTGAAAAGAGTGAACTTTTTTGTTTGTTTTTAAAGCACCCAATTCCCATAAAGAAAAGGTGTCTGCAATAAAAAAAACACCTCTTCTTTTTTTAAGTTTGAGAGAGAATTAGTAGTGGTCCCTGGAACACAGTCTACTGCCCTTGAAACTTTTAACCCAATTCACATAGGGGTGCCTTCCTTTTGTGAATAGGTTACACATTTCCAACTTGGAAGTCAGAACTTTTTAATGGTATGTAACTAGAATGCCACTCACAAACCATTCATACATAATATGGCACCGTTTTGCAATCTGAAAGGGACGCCGACTACACGCCCCTTCCAAATTGAGAATTTGTAACCTTTCATAGACCCATTTTAAGGGTCAGTATTAGTTCACTGACTTGTAAAACTGATGTTCCTACATAAGAAATACTTACTTTGCAGTGGCAAACACACATTTTGGAAACTGGACTGTTTACAACCGCCATATAGGCCCAAGTTCCTAGGTCAACTTCATGGGTACTCAAAACATTTACCCGGGGACCGCAAAGTTTGGTCTTTGGTGCGACCGAGGGCTGCACTGATGCCATCTGGGTGAGAGGGGTATAAAGTGGGTGTAGTGGAAGCAAAGCATGTATAGCTAGTGGCTGAACTCAATTGCGCAATGTGAAACAAAAAAACCTGGGATGAATCCCGGCTTTTCACTTGACCAAATTGGGTGATCCTGGGCAATTGCTTTATTTACATTTCCCTCCTTTTTCTTCATTATCCCATATAAGGGGACCTCAAAATACCTGACTTAAAGATGCGTGCTGTACAAAACCATCTCCTGTGCTTGGATGTAATCACTAATGGTATTGTTGTCAGGGTGGGGTGGGGAAGGATGAATGCTTCTAAATTCATGTTTGAAAAACATCACTTGAAAAGAAAATACTTCTGAATGTACTGCTATAATTTAATTTACTAAAGATTAAATGGCTCTACAGGTCAATGAAATACACTTTATGAATTTTGAAAAGACGATTGTATTTTTACTTGTTTGCCGTCCTTAAAAATAATGGCGGTCCAAAAGTTAAGGGCCTAGTACTTCCTTTCCCTAACTGCAATTAACCTTTAAATAAATGCTTGCTGTATATATTTACATTTTTTTAATGGTATTGCTGAATCGAGTAAACAGCAGCCCAGTGCTACTGCTACCCAGGGGCCGCAGGTAAAGGTCAGGAGATTGGCATATGGCCCCCCGGGTCGTACTGATAGCATCACTGGTCTACTTAGTTAACAGATGAGTTTTCATCTTTTTCATAATTTGTATAAAAGCATCCATTTTTTAAAATGCTTTTGTCAACCAATCAATCAATCAAAAAATCAATCAAAACATTTATAGAGCGCAATACTCACCCGTAAGGGTCTCAAGGCGCTGAAAGGGGGGGTGTCGGGGGGGGGGGTGCCGCTACTGCTGGATAAGCCAGGTCTTGAGGTGTTTCCTGAAGGTGAGATGGTCCTGGGTCATTCGTAGGTGTGCGGGGAGGGAGTTCCATGTCTTGGCTGCCAGGTAGGAGAACGATCTTCCTCCGGCGGTGGTTCTGCGAATCCGTGGGACGGTGGCGAGGGCGAGGCTGGCGGAGCGGAGTTGGCGGGTGGGAGTGTGGAACGAGAGGCGGTTGTTGAGGTATTCGGGGCCCATGTCGTGGAGCGCTTTGTGTGCGTGGGTGAGGAGCCTGAATGTGATCCTCTTGTTGACGGGGAGCCAGTGCAGGTTTCTCAGGTGGGCAGATATGTGGCTGTGGCGAGGGATGTCTAGGAGGAGTCGTGCGGAGGCGTTCTGTATGCGTTGTAGTCGTTTCTGAAGTTTGGAGGTGGTTCCTGCGTATAGGGCGTTTTCGTAGTCCAGTCGGCTGGTGACGAGGGCCTGGGTGACCGTCTTTCTGGTTTCGGTTGGGATCCACCGGAAGATCTTTCGGAGCATGCGCAGGGTGTTGAAACATGATGACGAGATGGCGTTGACTTGCTTGGTCATCGTGAGGGAGGAGTCCAGGATGAATCCCAGGTTGCGTGCGTGGTCCGAGGGTGTCGGCGCAGAGCCCAGTGCTGAGGGCCACCAGGAGTCGTCCCAGGCGGAAGGGGATTGTCCGAGGATGAGGACTTCCGTCTTGTCTGAGTTCAGCTTCAGGCGGCTGAGCTTCATCCATTCTGCGACGTCTTTCATTCCTTACTGTAGGTTGGTTTTGGCTGTGGCTGGGTCTTTGGGGAGGGAGAGTATCAGCTGGGTGTCGTAGGAGATGATGTTGATGCTGTGTTTGCTTGCGATGGCGGCGAGGGGGCTCATGTAGATGTTGAAGAGTGTTGGGCTGAGAGAGGAGCCTTGGGGTACGCCGCAGATGATCTCAGTGACTTCTGAGCGGAAGGGAGGGAGGCAGACTCTCTGGGTTCTGTCGGAGAGGAACGAAGTGATCCAGTCCAGGGCCTTTCCTTGGATTCCTGTGTTGAACAGAGGAAATCTCACACGATTTCATATACACAAGTGCAACCAAAATAATTATACATTTGAAAAAAGCCTAAATCCCATAGCCCCAAAGGAGGGTACTCTGCAGCCAAATGGTCTGCAGAGACTTGTTTTAAAAACAAAAAAGCCCTAATCAATGAGAGAAGAAAGTGTTAAGAAAAGAACAATTAGACCATTAGCAGCCAGAGGATGATAAAGATAGGAGGCTAAATATAACCATAGTGAGCATTGCCTGTTGGCTAGTCACCATCCCTGTCCAAAACAGAGTACCCGCTGCACACGGAGCGTTTAAAAAGAGGCCGCACCTAAATTGAAAATGGCAACACCAATATGGAGCCTACCAAAAATTTTGAAAACCTCTAACAGGCAATGACTTCAAAAAAGGTGAAAAGATACAGCTATGAAAAGGTGATGTATTAGTTTTAAGAACCTAATTAGTTCTGGTGTAACATAAAGGAGAAAAATGCTTCAATACACTGGAAGTCCTTTTTCTTTGTGATGAAAATAGAAAAAAGTACTCTATATCCAGTACCACTAGTGACACTTCATTCTGGCAAGAGATATGCAAGGGGCACCAAAAATAATTACAGACCATTTCTGCATTTTGTTATGAAGTCATAATTGTAATGGGGAACAGTTCTGGTACGTATTTATGGAGAAAAATCTCAGAATACATCAGAGGTCTTTCTGCTTTTTCCTAAGGAAATAATACCTTGTCAAGGGTAGTAAGCATTATATAAATGTAATTTAAATTACCATGTGGCTAGAACCACTTATGACTGTCATTATTGCAATGGTGCTAAAATGCTTATGATGCGTAGATCCTAATTCCTACAAACATATAAGAGATTGTGTGTCAGTTGTGTGACCAACAAGTAAAAAGGCAGAAAGAATGGCTAGATGTCACTCCAGACAAAGACGGTTTAATTAAGAGCTAGTTCAACTGAGGAGAGGATGGCAAACCATTTACGTTTGGAAGGTGGGGCAGCGTACTTTTGATTCCATCCTCAGATACTGTAGGAGTTTGTTATAATCATGTGTAGTCACCATTTGAATATATTATGTGTGATTGAAGTGGAAGATGGGGTATGGTATACTTAAAGTACTTCTGGTTAAAACAAATGAGATTTACAAATTGTGTGTTTAGGATGTGATTAATGGAAAGGTATCCTACACTTACAAATTGATGTTTAACACCATGCGCGCTGCGGGTTTTCCCGCTGTGCGCTGACTTTTTAAAAAACCCGCAGTTCATGACGAGCTCAGCTCGTCATGAGCGTACGAGAGGCGTACCTCATGACAAGCTGAGCTCGTCATGAGCGTCGAAGGGGTTAAAGAGAAACACTTATAAATGTGTCTCATGTACAGCTACTTAATGGTGTGTTCAGGTAAACAATGTTATTAATTGTAGTAAGTGTATATAGTTATACTAATGTATCATGACATGATTTGTTAACAACATTTGCTATATGTTAGTAATGTGCACGTATTTGTAACCCAGTGCATTATTCAGTTGACGTGATTTTTCGACTTTCAGCATTACTTTGGTACAAGCTCCTTCAAAGTCTCACATTTAATTTGTGTTAAACCTTCAATGAAGAATGTATTTGCTTGTATTTTGGTTTCCACTGCAGGTATGGACAAAGCTTCATTATTTCTTAAAGGAGTGTTTTATTTTAGTTAGATAGCAAGGTATGAGAAGATGGATCTTGGCAAGGAGAAACGCGGTAACAAGTTCTCATGACAGAGGAGAAGAATGGTTAAGGACGAATGGAGTAACAATTATCGATGTGGGAAAGGTTGTGCCAGTACCCAATTTGTGCTGGAATCATGTAAAGTTACCAGAGTGATCTTGTAGTTTACCTTGATTTCAACTAATATATTATGCTGTAATGTAGTGAGGGACAGAGAGACCACTTAGGAATTCATGAGGTGCAAACCTCTACTTTCCTCTTAGTGACTTTATGCTACGTGGCCTTTGGTTAGAGTTGCTTTTACTGGAGACTCTGACAGCTGACACCTTTCTATTTCTTTTTCCGATTGACTTATGCTTTAGATTATGGTTGTCCCTTTAAGGTAGTGTAGTGAAAGAATATTGTGCTCATGCTTACCTTTGAATATCATTTTATGCAATGTAACATTCAATTCTTTTTCCTTATTACTTGTATTACATAACTGAATACGTTGTATGCTTTTTGTTATATAGGGTACATCTCTTTAGGATATTTGGGCTCAGTCTGTTTGTTCTGTATTTCTATACAATTATGCTGAGATTAATTTATATTAATTTGTTTTTGAATTTATAATTAAACCTTACTAATCTCAGATTTAGTTGTTGAGTGGGTTATTGTGTAACTAAATTGGTTACACTGTATGGAAATGTAATTGTGGTTGTTTCCTCCCTCTTACCTCGCAAGCAGCTAAAAAGACGATCTGGATTAGTAGGGATATTTAAGAGGGTCAGAGCGTTTTCAAAGGTTTAAACATAGATACATTGCCACCTTTTAACTGCAAGGTGATTTGTTCAATGGCATGTCAATGCACAGTTAGGGATATGTCCTGCATCCATAAAATGCTGAACAAAAAGTATATTGGATAGGAGATATCTATAAAGCAACCCTTTTTTATGTTTCATCAATTTTTTGGATGCTTTGATCGCTCCCTAGTGTATCAGGCAAGCTATCATTGACAAAGTCATTCATATAGCAAATCTAGTGTATTTGCCAATGCTTATTTATGAAAACTTTATTGAAAACGAAATACTGCAGTATATTTGAGCATGAAAAGAGTCACAAATGTCCAACTGGGGTGTTTTTCCTTAGTGCCAGCTCGCCCTGCGGCAGTTCTCCTGTTCAGCTTGCCCGCAGTCGGCTATCCTCTGCTGCCTGTCTACCTGCAGCCCTCTGTTTGTGCCTCCTCTGCTCGATTCTTGCTCTGTGTTGCCTCTTCTGCTTGCTTTTCTTTACCCTCTATTGTGGCCTTTGCTGCTAGTTTTCCCCTATTTTTTGCCTTCTTCAGTTCCATTCCATGCAAATTACCATTAGCACCCACATATCTCCCGGGAATTAAGCCAGACAGCATAATGCCAACATAAATCAAAGTACTATGGACCATTTTCTGTAAGATAGTACCTAGACAAAGACAAAAATACTGATCAGGATCAAAACCATAGCTCTCCTTGGCTTTATTATATCAAGTGCCGTTCAGGTGCAAGTGGCGTTTGATTTTGCTTTTTATACCCCAGAACAATTTGGTATTACAGAGGTGCTGCAAATGTTTGCCTGGACCTTCTATAATATGGTTTCAGCCAGTGCAAAATGTGTACAGGTACAATCGGAAAGAGGAGGGTGGCCCTATGCAAATAATGGAATTTTATTGCATTTAGGCATAAGTCTCTTTGAGACATGGAAGCAGGGGTGGCAAATAGGGCAACAGGGGGTACAACATATGTGGTGATGTACAGTCAGTGTGCCCCCTGAAGAATCCCTTTGGTAGGGGGAATCAGGAGTCCCCACGACTCCTCAGGTAACTGTTGTATCTTGAGTCTTCCTGCTGCTCAGCTAGAATGTCTGTGTTGTGGAATGTTGGATGGTTGGAATGCTAGTGCTTTGTGAATGTCAGTTGGGTGAGGGCTGAGCAGCAGGACAGTTGCTCCTGATGGGGTTATCATTATATCTTAACATCTTAACTTAAATAAAGTAACTTACTAATCTACAGTTCCTGCTTCCTTCTGATTACATCAGTAACCAACCTCACACGGTGGCAATCACTCACTGCAGTCACATGTGGCGAGACACAGCCTCCTGCAGCAAGAGGCAGGATGCACAAAGATATAGCACAAAATAATCTGTGCGCATTTATGTATCACTCTGTGTGAGTTAGCACATTAAAGCAAGACATATTGACTTCGCTATTGCTTGTTTAATATGTTAGTTAAGCAATCGAAGACTGTGTGAGCAGGACCAGGCATACTGTGTAGTAAGGAGAGTCAGCAACTCATATTGTTAAGCATTGACCCGGCACTCCCTGTTTGATTACCACGCACAGTCTACAGTTAAAGTTAATGTGCACATGAAAGTCTCCATCTATTTATGCCCCATAATCTCCTGCATTTCCGGCTCAAACTTCACGTGCAGGATAATAATTATGTGGTGGCCTCAAATGCCCCTTGACCAACTGAAGCCTGTCACTCTCTCCTACACTAAAAGAGCTACCTGATTAAAGGACTCGAAAAGGTAGCTGTGGCCGGCTTGAGATGATATTCTACAAAGCTTAGTAATTGTGTACATACTATGGAGACAGGACCTGACAGATCCGAGTTTTTAACTTGGTCAGAATTTGCCAAGTTCATTCAGAAGCAAAGCTGCTTTACATGAGGGTGAAATTGGTCAGATGTCAGACAGGTCACCTTTAAGCTTTGGGTGACTTAGTGTTTAATTTGAGTCGTTGGTTGCAGGTTGGACCCACCAGCACTCAGTTTTGGGGACCGGTACATATTTTTCCTCATGTGACTTTGACCTTTTACACACACGGGTGAATGAAGGAGGAAGAGAAAGACAGAAAAGCAGTGACTTAGGAAGACAGCAGGAACCTAGAAGAGTGACAGAGGGGCAGGGTGGATTTGGTAGAGGATTAAATAGACAAGCGATAGAATCAAGACTACAGAGCCTGGTATTTGGCATGCCAAATTTCAACAGTGCCGTGGGCTTTCGGGCAAAACTTTGTTCCCCAGCACTTATTCTTTTACAAACTGAGCGTTGGGATGACTAGGTTCGGTTCGTACTGGAAACCTGGGAGCAATGCTGGTTGCATGGCTTCTCAATACGATGATTCTCCTCCCAGAAGCAAGGGAGAATAAAAGGCTACCAGTCTATAGTTAAGGCAGATGATAGCAGTACACCAAGGCTAAGAGATTGTCTGCACTGCACAAGGCGACTCACCTCCTGCCCGAAAACATCAACAATCTGTTATATTGTTGCAGTTTTCCTGTGTTTCTGTATCTATGGCTATACTTTCCACCCACTGACTCTATTCTCAGCCTCTACTCTGCAAATCCCTCCTAGATACATCCACCACCAACTGTTATTCTCTCATGTGGCTATATTGTAGAGCAAAATACTAAAGCTTTATTCTATTGTATATGAAAGAGCTTACAAAAATATGGTAGCCAAATGAGCTTTGCAAATCACCGCCTTTTTTGCTGGATCATCTATTGCTTACTGCTCCATGAAAAAGCACCTAAAACAAAAGGTGCTATCCTGTTGCAGACGAAGTACTGGGCCTTGCACGAGTAGCTGTAAGTTGTGCCACAGATAATTTGATTGACTTACAGTATCCAATCAGTATGCTCCTAACACAAGGCCACATTCTGAATGACTGATCAACGGTTACTCTGTGTGTGAAAAGAACAGCAATGTGATTGTGTCTTCCTTTCAATCAATCAGAACGTGTTTCAGTCATAAGACTACTCTAGTTCGCAAGAATTAATAATAGCTGTGTGTAGCCCGTGTATCTACAGACCTTGTTTTACAATCCAGAGAATCACAGGCAGTTCAAACACTGCATTTGTTTGCGTTCAGTCTTGAAATGTGGCCGTTTCTACAGCTTGCTCGTGGCTATGATTTTTCGAATCGAATTTTGGTTCATAGATTTAAAAAAAAAATGCATTTGACTTCAAATACATCCTTTGGAGTAAGAGCGACATATGAATCCCCCTCTATTTTCACTTTCCTTTATTTCATTTTCTCACTTACCACTTTCTTCATTTTGTTTGCGCCTTTGTGATGCATTGGTATTGTCATGCTGTCCTCGCCCCTAACAGTGTAAGGGGTTGGTGTCAGTCTTTTGAGCCTCACTGCTGTTCTCACCATGTGGTTGTTGTAGCTACTCAGTGATGCTTCATGTATCTCTTCATCATCTTCTGCCTGCTTTGTTCTCGGTCAGCTTTAGTTCATCTTTACAAAAACAGTTGCAAGAGGTAAAGGGCCATGGGGCAGATGTACCATTGTTCTGTTTGAAAAATCGGTAGCAATTTGTTAAGTCATTTTTCAAACAGAAACTTATTTAGCAAACCGACTTATGATCTAATAAGTGGGTTTGCAAAAATGAGTATTCAGAGAGAGTCGTAATCTGACTTACCTAAATCATTTTCTTTAGCTACATCGCAAAATGAGACACACTCCAACGTGTCAAAACCACAGGGATGGTGGCTTGCAAAGGTCAGCAGATTACCTTTTCTGTGGCCTATTTTGAAAAGAGTGAACTTTTTTTTTGTTTTTAAAGCACCCAATTCCCATAAAGAAAAGGTGTCTGCAATAAAAAAAACACCTCTTCTTTTTTTAAGTTTGAGAGAGAATTAGTAGTGGTCCCTGGAACACCGTCTACTGCCCTTGAAACTTTTACCCCAATTCACATAGGGGTGCCTTCCTTTTGTGAATAGGTTACACATTTCCAACTTGGAAGTCAGAACTTTTTAATGGTATGTAACTAGAATGCCACTCACAAACCATTCATACATAATATGGCACCGTTTTGCAATCTGAAAGGGACGCCGACTACACGCCCCTTCCAAATTGAGAATTTGTAACCTTTCATAGACCCATTTTAAGGGTCAGTATTAGTTCACTGACTTGTAAAACTGATGTTCCTACATAAGAAATACTTACTTTGCAGTGGCAAACACACATTTTGGAAACTGGACTGTTTACAACCGCCATATAGGCCCAAGTTCCTAGGTCAACTTCATGGGTACTCAAAACATTTACCCGGGGACCGCAAAGTTTGGTCTTTGGTGCGACCGAGGGCTGCACTGATGCCATCTGGGTGAGAGGGGTATAAAGTGGGTGTAGTGGAAGCAAAGCATGTATAGCTAGTGGCTGAACTCAATTGCGCAATGTGAAACAAAAAAACCTGGGATGAATCCCGGCTTTTCACTTGACCAAATTGGGTGATCCTGGGCAATTGCTTTATTTACATTTCCCTCCTTTTTCTTCATTATCCCATATAAGGGGACCTCAAAATACCTGACTTAAAGATGCGTGCTGTACAAAACCATCTCCTGTGCTTGGATGTAATCACTAATGGTATTGTTGTCAGGGTGGGGTGGGGAAGGATGAATGCTTCTAAATTCATGTTTGAAAAACATCACTTGAAAAGAAAATACTTCTGAATGTACTGCTATAATTTAATTTACTAAAGATTAAATGGCTCTACAGGTCAATGAAATACACTTTATGAATTTTGAAAAGACGATTGTATTTTTACTTGTTTGCCGTCCTTAAAAATAATGGCGGTCCAAAAGTTAAGGGCCTAGTACTTCCTTTCCCTAACTGCAATTAACCTTTAAATAAATGCTTGCTGTATATATTTACATTTTTTTAATGGTATTGCTGAATCGAGTAAACAGCAGCCCAGTGCTACTGCTACCCAGGGGCCGCAGGTAAAGGTCAGGAGATTGGCATATGGCCCCCCGGGTCGTACTGATAGCATCACTGGTCTACTTAGTTAACAGATGAGTTTTCATCTTTTTCATAATTTGTATAAAAGCATCCATTTTTTAAAATGCTTTTGTCAACCAATCAATCAATCAAAAAATCAATCAAAACATTTATAGAGCGCAATACTCACCCGTAAGGGTCTCAAGGCGCTGAAAGGGGGGGTGTCGGGGGGGGGGGGTGCCGCTACTGCTGGATAAGCCAGGTCTTGAGGTGTTTCCTGAAGGTGAGATGGTCCTGGGTCATTCGTAGGTGTGCGGGGAGGGAGTTCCATGTCTTGGCTGCCAGGTAGGAGAACGATCTTCCTCCGGCGGTGGTTCTGCGAATCCGTGGGACGGTGGCGAGGGCGAGGCTGGCGGAGCGGAGTTGGCGGGTGGGAGTGTGGAACGAGAGGCGGTTGTTGAGGTATTCGGGGCCCATGTCGTGGAGCGCTTTGTGTGCGTGGGTGAGGAGCCTGAATGTGATCCTCTTGTTGACGGGGAGCCAGTGCAGGTTTCTCAGGTGGGCAGATATGTGGCTGTGGCGAGGGATGTCTAGGAGGAGTCGTGCGGAGGCGTTCTGTATGCGTTGTAGTCGTTTCTGAAGTTTGGAGGTGGTTCCTGCGTATAGGGCGTTTTCGTAGTCCAGTCGGCTGGTGACGAGGGCCTGGGTGACCGTCTTTCTGGTTTCGGTTGGGATCCACCGGAAGATCTTTCGGAGCATGCGCAGGGTGTTGAAACATGATGACGAGATGGCGTTGACTTGCTTGGTCATCGTGAGGGAGGAGTCCAGGATGAATCCCAGGTTGCGTGCGTGGTCCGAGGGTGTCGGCGCAGAGCCCAGTGCTGAGGGCCACCAGGAGTCGTCCCAGGCGGAAGGGGATTGTCCGAGGATGAGGACTTCCGTCTTGTCTGAGTTCAGCTTCAGGCGGCTGAGCTTCATCCATTCTGCGACGTCTTTCATTCCTTACTGTAGGTTGGTTTTGGCTGTGGCTGGGTCTTTGGGGAGGGAGAGTATCAGCTGGGTGTCGTAGGAGATGATGTTGATGCTGTGTTTGCTTGCGATGGCGGCGAGGGGGCTCATGTAGATGTTGAAGAGTGTTGGGCTGAGAGAGGAGCCTTGGGGTACGCCGCAGATGATCTCAGTGACTTCTGAGCGGAAGGGAGGGAGGCAGACTCTCTGGGTTCTGTCGGAGAGGAACGAAGTGATCCAGTCCAGGGCCTTTCCTTGGATTCCTGTGTTGAACAGAGGAAATCTCACACGATTTCATATACACAAGTGCAACCAAAATAATTATACATTTGAAAAAAGCCTAAATCCCATAGCCCCAAAGGAGGGTACTCTGCAGCCAAATGGTCTGCAGAGACTTGTTTTAAAAACAAAAAAGCCCTAATCAATGAGAGAAGAAAGTGTTAAGAAAAGAACAATTAGACCATTAGCAGCCAGAGGATGATAAAGATAGGAGGCTAAATATAACCATAGTGAGCATTGCCTGTTGGCTAGTCACCATCCCTGTCCAAAACAGAGTACCCGCTGCACACGGAGCGTTTAAAAAGAGGCCGCACCTAAATTGAAAATGGCAACACCAATATGGAGCCTACCAAAAATTTTGAAAACCTCTAACAGGCAATGACTTCAAAAAAGGTGAAAAGATACAGCTATGAAAAGGTGATGTATTAGTTTTAAGAACCTAATTAGTTCTGGTGTAACATAAAGGAGAAAAATGCTTCAATACACTGGAAGTCCTTTTTCTTTGTGATGAAAATAGAAAAAAGTACTCTATATCCAGTACCACTAGTGACACTTCATTCTGGCAAGAGATATGCAAGGGGCACCAAAAATAATTACAGACCATTTCTGCATTTTGTTATGAAGTCATAATTGTAATGGGGAACAGTTCTGGTACGTATTTATGGAGAAAAATCTCAGAATACATCAGAGGTCTTTCTGCTTTTTCCTAAGGAAATAATACCTTGTCAAGGGTAGTAAGCATTATATAAATGTAATTTAAAATACCATGTGGCTAGAACCACTTATGACTGTCATTATTGCAATGGTGCTAAAATGCTTATGATGCGTAGATCCTAATTCCTACAAACATATAAGAGATTGTGTGTCAGTTGTGTGACCAACAAGTAAAAAGGCAGAAAGAATGGCTAGATGTCACTCCAGACAAAGACGGTTTAATTAAGAGCTAGTTCAACTGAGGAGAGGATGGCAAACCATTTACGTTTGGAAGGTGGGGCAGCGTACTTTTGATTCCATCCTCAGATACTGTAGGAGTTTGTTATAATCATGTGTAGTCACCATTTGAATATATTATGTGTGATTGAAGTGGAAGATGGGGTATGGTATACTTAAAGTACTTCTGGTTAAAACAAATGAGATTTACAAATTGTGTGTTTAGGATGTGATTAATGGAAAGGTATCCTACACTTACAAATTGATGTTTAACACCATGCGCGCTGCGGGTTTTCCCGCTGTGCGCTGACTTTTTAAAAAACCCGCAGTTCATGACGAGCTCAGCTCGTCATGAGCGTACGAGAGGCGTACCTCATGACAAGCTGAGCTCGTCATGAGCGTCGAAGGGGTTAAAGAGAAACACTTATAAATGTGTCTCATGTACAGCTACTTAATGGTGTGTTCAGGTAAACAATGTTATTAATTGTAGTAAGTGTATATAGTTATACTAATGTATCATGACATGATTTGTTAACAACATTTGCTATATGTTAGTAATGTGCACGTATTTGTAACCCAGTGCATTATTCAGTTGACGTGATTTTTCGACTTTCAGCATTACTTTGGTACAAGCTCCTTCAAAGTCTCACATTTAATTTGTGTTAAACCTTCAATGAAGAATGTATTTGCTTGTATTTTGGTTTCCACTGCAGGTATGGACAAAGCTTCATTATTTCTTAAAGGAGTGTTTTATTTTAGTTAGATAGCAAGGTATGAGAAGATGGATCTTGGCAAGGAGAAACGCGGTAACAAGTTCTCATGACAGAGGAGAAGAATGGTTAAGGACGAATGGAGTAACAATTATCGATGTGGGAAAGGTTGTGCCAGTACCCAATTTGTGCTGGAATCATGTAAAGTTACCAGAGTGATCTTGTAGTTTACCTTGATTTCAACTAATATATTATGCTGTAATGTAGTGAGGGACAGAGAGACCACTTAGGAATTCATGAGGTGCAAACCTCTACTTTCCTCTTAGTGACTTTATGCTACGTGGCCTTTGGTTAGAGTTGCTTTTACTGGAGACTCTGACAGCTGACACCTTTCTATTTCTTTTTCCGATTGACTTATGCTTTAGATTATGGTTGTCCCTTTAAGGTAGTGTAGTGAAAGAATATTGTGCTCATGCTTACCTTTGAATATCATTTTATGCAATGTAACATTCAATTCTTTTTCCTTATTACTTGTATTACATAACTGAATACGTTGTATGCTTTTTGTTATATAGGGTACATCTCTTTAGGATATTTGGGCTCAGTCTGTTTGTTCTGTATTTCTATACAATTATGCTGAGATTAATTTATATTAATTTGTTTTTGAATTTATAATTAAACCTTACTAATCTCAGATTTAGTTGTTGAGTGGGTTATTGTGTAACTAAATTGGTTACACTGTATGGAAATGTAATTGTGGTTGTTTCCTCCCTCTTACCTCGCAAGCAGCTAAAAAGACGATCTGGATTAGTAGGGATATTTAAGAGGGTCAGAGCGTTTTCAAAGGTTTAAACATAGATACATTGCCACCTTTTAACTGCAAGGTGATTTGTTCAATGGCATGTCAATGCACAGTTAGGGATATGTCCTGCATCCATAAAATGCTGAACAAAAAGTATATTGGATAGGAGATATCTATAAAGCAACCCTTTTTTATGTTTCATCAATTTTTTGGATGCTTTGATCGCTCCCTAGTGTATCAGGCAAGCTATCATTGACAAAGTCATTCATATAGCAAATCTAGTGTATTTGCCAATGCTTATTTATGAAAACTTTATTGAAAACGAAATACTGCAGTATATTTGAGCATGAAAAGAGTCACAAATGTCCAACTGGGGTGTTTTTCCTTAGTGCCAGCTCGCCCTGCGGCAGTTCTCCTGTTCAGCTTGCCCGCAGTCGGCTATCCTCTGCTGCCTGTCTACCTGCAGCCCTCTGTTTGTGCCTCCTCTGCTCGATTCTTGCTCTGTGTTGCCTCTTCTGCTTGCTTTTCTTTACCCTCTATTGTGGCCTTTGCTGCTAGTTTTCCCCTATTTTTTGCCTTCTTCAGTTCTACTCTGCCTTCTCTGCTAGTTTTTCTGCCCTCTGTTTTGCTTTTCCAGCTCACTTCTTTTTCTGCCCTCTGTTTTGCCTTTTTCTGCGAATTTCTTCCCTCTTCCCGCCATCTAGACCTGGCTTTTCGACGCAGACCTTGCAACCTAGCACCTAGATACCCCCAGAGGTGACAGTGCTGTGCTCTAAAAATGCTGATTGATTGATTAGTTAATATGAGGAACGCAAATCCATTACTTCTTGAAGCCCCAGGAGAGTGCTTGGCAATCCCTGTGATTGAAATATTTTTCAATTAGAAAACTAAAATGGTACAACATCGGGGTTAGAGGTCAAGTGATGTTAATCCATTTGGTAGCATCAAATGAGAGTGTGTTTGCTATCCCTATGATTCTGGTGAAATGCCACCACTAGAACATAAACTTACTAAAACTAGCAAATACGGCCAGCAATCAGATTGGCTGTTAATAGGAACGCTGGATGCATAATAAGATTTTGTGCGCCTCACTTCAGTTTCAGAGAGAACAAAACCCCAGGACTAATTTATTTAGTCTCTTTTCCCAAACCTTTAAAAAAAAAAAATCTTTATATTTCGTACACTTTTTATCTTCTACACTCTATGGGCTTTTTGTTTTTTTGCACTACGAAGGAAAGGGAAAGGGAAAGTAGGAGAATGGGTGATGTATATGAAAAAGGCACGGACACACAAAATAAGAACGATTTAAGAATTCGCTAAAAAATTTCCTGACACTATAAGCGTGGGAACATTTATAAATCGATTAAAAAAGAAAAAGGTCGGGGTAAGTTTGTTTACGTGTAGCGATAGAAAAGGAACAGTCCCAGAGCTTATGGATGTATCTAGGAAGGGCATTTTCATCCACGAAAATTAGGTTCTCTGTGGAGAAGTCATTACAGGCTGTTCACTTAGCTACCTCATTTTCATATAGATTAAGTGAGGTATATTATGTTATAAAGACAGCCATTTTCCATATGGCCGCCCTATGAAAATGTACACATCCTTGTGACCATTGCGGATATGATATACCAGCAATGGTTAAAAGGCGGAGGTAGCTAAGTCAACAGCCTACAATGAATTTTAGAAAGGGGGAATTAGAGACTACGCTAGGTTTAATTGAGCCACTTGTTGCCTGCCCACTAGAGTAATACAATTGCTTTTAATTCATCCAGAAATATGTGGATATTAGATACCTATCTTGATACATATACATGAAGGAGGAAGTTAGTCAATTGTTTGCACTGAATAAACCTATGAAATAGTGAGGGTATATGCTTGCAAGTAATTAGGTTTTTGTATTGTGTCCCCTACGATAAACTACTGTTTTTCATATGAAAAGATTTTTAAAGTAAATTTATCCTGAAGAAGGCAGGGATTTGATTCCATAAACCGCCGAAACACAGCGTCAACATAACCCATACAAAGAAAAGGACATTTCTTTAAATACTTTTAAAAAATGTTGTTATGTGATGAATAGTAATTGATTGTTCCTATAGGTATATATTGACAACGAATGGTTCCCAATTGCAGGGATTAAAATAGAGGAATGGTTAAGTATTGTAACTGCTATATAAATGAGTTTTGATATTGATTAAGAGCTTGAATATTTTTAGATTTGAAACTGAAGGGTATTTTTATTGAACCATATATATACTGTTTTGTAGACAATGTGTAGAATGAAATGAGCTTGAGTCATTGTAATAAATGCATACATATTGTTTAATATAAAACAAAGGAGACAATCATTTTTGATGGTGTAGCTTATGACTATTGACGGGGAACTTTACTCAGTGCACTCTGATTGGCTTAATGAGGAATGGTTGTTAATTGTGAGCACAAAATGGAAGCTTGTTTTTTTGTATTGGTTTTTGCTATCCTGTCCGTTTTGGCTTAAAAGGGTTACTCTCCGATTTATTTTAGAGATTCTCAAAATAAAACATGATGGTATGATTACTCTATTACGTTTTCATGTATTTGGGTTGATTATGTAGGGGGTCTCTTTTGATAATCACATACCTCTTTGCAACTATTGGATGTCTAATTTCAGATGATTTAATAAAAGTATATTTAACAAAAAAACTGGCTTACATTCAGACGTCCAAACATTGAGGACGGCACAGTAAAATCACTCATGCATCCAGGTTATGACAGCATGACAAAAAATATCATGGAACATGATCCGGGGCAAACTTGAGTATCAAGTGATCATGTCCATGGTGACAGTCATCTTTAAACACATGTTAACCTTTGCTCTACGTCCCACAGTCAAATGAAATTGTAATAATGTCGTACTGTACCTGGGAGCCCATGCATGAACAGTGATGGAATCCGGGACACGAACAAGAGTGGAATATTGGTAGAGATGCCAAGTAAGAGATAAAACAAGGATCCACATAAGAAGGACAGCGTTAAGGCAGCCCGTACACCAAACTGGTCTGAAAACCTAGATGGGGATAAAAATAAAGGATTTTAAGAACATGTGCATCACATTGAAGATAAATTGCATGCACCTCCTGTGCAAGGCCTGTTCTTCTTTTCCAATGTGCCTTTATTTTTTTTAAAATATATTTTATCAATGTCTGGAAGCCCAATTTAGCCTGTGCAAACATCATAAAGATACTTAAATGTTATAAACGTCCTAAAACAAGTGACATGGAAGTTGACTATCTATTAGGGGTGCCATCATTTCCTAACTTCCCAATGCAGCACTTATGTGAACTGATTGGCGGAAAGCAGCAGCACAAGGCCCTGATAACTCTACAATAAACATGTCAATAGCTTGAGCATTAACATGCACACAGCACTGCTTTGTAGAGATACGCCAGGTAATAAAGTCTTATGATGTAACAGTTTTTCAGTCCTTTGATTGTGAGGACAGTTGGCGAGCTCATAGAAATATGCGAGACAATACAGCAAGCTGATGGTGAGAGATACTCTTTCAGTGTTTGCCAAAATATTTCCTTACAATTTCCAATAACATATCTATCGAATACCATCATTGACTAAGGTCACTGTGGTTAACACGGACAATTTTTAAGACAGAATCTCAAAATTTCAAAATAATTTTAACATCTTCTTGTGTCCTCATCAAATATAGCCCTTTCATTTATGGTGAGTTTATGTGACTATATCTTCTCACACACAATGAACAAATGTGCTGTAGAGTTATCAGCTCTATGGAAACTATTTTTAAAATGTTATTATTTCCAATAGGGTCACATTACATACTAGAAGGACAGATCAAGAAGCAGAAAATAAAGAAGGAAATAATCAGATAGAATGTAGTACTGAAAGCAGCATGCCAAAGCAGAGTTACATTCTAAAGTGTCAACTGTAGAAACAGTATCGTGTCCTCAATATGAAGCACAAAAAAACAGAGAAGTTAAATTCATGTAGGTAAGGATAAATGTATTATTCCAAAACTCCACATCTATGTTCCTTAATAAAAAAAATATATCTGTATATGGTACAACGTGGTAGAGTTAAGTAGGATAAACCTATACTGACATTCACAATATTTAAGTCCTCAAGATTTTGGCCACAATATTCTGGAGTTGATATTAAGGAGGACTACAATAACGGTACCAACAGACTAAAACTCTGCGTTCACTGTTAATTCATTTTTTATAACAGTTTTTATAATGTTTAATGAGCATCATATTACAGGCATTTTGCACAATATTTCTTTACGTTCCACAAAGTAATGAAATAGCGAGTTTACGCCTCCCCATCGTACAGATTGTTCACATGTTGTCTGAACTACTCTATAGTCTCAAGGTTGCTCATGCTATACAAAATTAACTACTTTTTGAAACAATGCCCACTTAGTTTTGTTTATTGTGTGCCGTAGTTATTGTCCGCCAGACCCCGCTTACATTCTCCCCGTCTCTTTCTGGTGCCACATTTAGCGGCGGAAACACCTTATCTCACGGCTTAAAAATGATAATTGCGATACTAATTTATAAGGTCACAAGCATGGCTACAGGCTCTCTGTCTTCTTGTGGCACAATCTTTGGTTCCTCCCCCATAAATGATGCTATCACTTCAATGTATAAGTCTGCTATAGGCTAATTTGCGGACTACCCACTGCTCCTTTGTTTACATGGCAGCCCCCTCTGCTATGGCCGAGCTCTCCACTGCTTCCTTCCACCTGCCTTGCCGAGGTCCCTCCGGTGATCTCCAATGTAATGCTATGTCCCTACAAGATTCAACCAGGCCAGGTTAAAGAATCTGTTGCCCATTTTCTTTTCCGTCTTATGCAGGTATAATCCCATCAGAAACCCTTCTATTGTTATCAAGTCCCTTCTATTTAGTGTGCGTTCCATACCCACTGCAACCCTTGGACGGAACTTACCAACTTGAGACCTATTTCTCTCCTTCCCTTTATGGGTAAAGTGATAGAGAAATTTGTTAATAGGCATTTGTCTAGATACATCGAGGAGACAAATGGACTGGATCCATCCCAGTCGGGTTTCAGGCCGAGACATAGCACCGAGACCACCTTGCTGTCAGTCGCAGACGATCTACACATGTTCCAGGATAAAGGTCATTCTGTTATCCTGGTTCTGTTGGATCTGTCTGCGGCGTTTGACACCGTGTCATATGACATCATGACCACCGGGTTGTTAACATCGGCCTGGAAGGTGGGGCTCTAGTGTGGTTGAGGAGTTTCCTGACAGATCGCACCCAAACAGTCACCTTGGGTGCCTATCGGTCAGAGGAGTTGGGGATCTCGAAGGGGTGCCACAGGGCTCTTGTTTGAGCCCTACCCTTTTTAATATCTATGTGGCCCCCCTAGCGAACATCATGAGGTCCCATGGGTTTATCCCTGTGTCATATGCGGATGACACCCAACTCCTCTTTCCTTTTAAATACTTCACGGATGAGGTCAGGAACTCCTTCTCGCAGGGGATGAAGGCAGTGGCCCACTGGATGGCATCTAACTTCCTGCAATGCAATTTTGCAAAAACGGAGGTGATGCTGTTCGGTGAGGCCAAACTCCTGTGGTCCCCCGACTGGTGGCCGCAAGATCTTGGCCCAGTCCCAGAGCCCAAGCAGGTGGTTAAAAATCTCGGTGTGCGTCTGGACCAGGAGCTGTGCCTGAAGCAACATGGCAACCAAGTGGTGGGGTCCTGCTTCCAGGTCATCGGAATGCTGAGGAAAGTTTTTCCCTTGCTCCCTGACACAACCAGGAGGACGTTAGTGCAGGCCTTAGTGTTGAGTCGCTTGGACTATTGCAATGGGTTGCTTCTATCAGCAAATGAGGGAGTAACTGCCAGATTGCAGGTAGTCCAGAATACCGCGGCCCGTCTTGTTCTAAATCAGCCCTCTCGCACCCCCTCCAAACCCCTCTTGAACACCCTGCATTGGCTTCCCATTAAGCCAAGGGTGAAGTACAAGACTTGTTGCATTATATACAAGTGTCTCCAGAAGAAAGGCCCTGTGTATTTGTCTAACAGATTTTTTCCCTATAAACCTTTGAGATCCTTGAGATCTAGTGAACAAGCCCTGCTGCAGGTTCCGAGAGCAAAAAAGGCTAGACAGGGTGGTAGAGCCCTCTCAATTGCTGGCCCGACGCTGTGGAACAGCCTCCCACTTTCCTTGAGACTTTGCAAGGAGTATCTCCCGTTCAGAAAACAGTTAAAAACCTTTTTATTCCAAAACTAGTGTAAATTTTATATACTTACTGCTATGCGCTGGAAGGTTGCCAAAGGCGCGGAGATACTCCTTTGGGAGGTGATCCTAGCGCGTTATAAACCCGCAAATAAATAAATAAATGATAAAAAACCTAGTCCAGAAGAAGTGTATCGCCAGTGTTACTTGGCTAGAGGGTGAAGACCAGACACTGAAGTGAGGAGATTGGAAGCAGGGCTACAGTTTAGAAATTTGTTAGCAAGGAGCTGCTGACTAGTGGGGTATGAGCACTGCAGTTATGTAGAGATGAGGGAAGGGCCTGCAGTTTCTTTGTTTAAGGTACATTTGTAAGCCAGGCCTGGCCTTTTGTCTGTCACAGATTACTCAGGAAGCATGATGACAGTCATGTTATTTTGAGCAGATATGTAGAGTGCACTATCACCCAAGATGGCATACTAGTGCTGAGCAGGTAGAGTCTCGCCAAACCTAGGGTCTTATGGGAATGCTTGAAAAGCCAGGTCTTCAGCTTCTTGCGGAAATCACAAATTGAGAAGGAGGTTCTTATGTGTAGTGGCAGGTCATTCCACAAATTAGGAGAAATGTAAAAGGCTCGATCACCGGATCTGGTTTTCCTTATGTGTTGGAGGTGTGCAATTAGGAGTCCAGACGAGCTATGGTGTTTTGAAGGTTTGTGAAAGATTATCCCATTTTTGAGGTATGCTGGGACAGTGTTATGCCTTGAAAGTGTGGGTGAGGAGTTTAAATTGTGCTTGCTTGTGTATGAGGAGCCAGTGGTGTTCCTTCAGGTGTGGTGAGATGTGAGTGCAGTGTGGGAGGTCGACAGTGATTCTGGCCATCGAGTTCTGAATGGTCTGAAGCCTTCTAGTTATTATTTGTAGCATAGAGGGTGTTCCCGTAAGTCCAGCTTGCTTGTGATTAGGACGTGCGTGACAGTTTTCCAGATGCTGATTGGGAGCCATTTGAAAATCTTCCTATGCGTCTTAAGGGTATGGAAGCATGAGGCATTGACAGGGTTGACTAGGATGGTCATGTTGATTTTGCTGTTAAATAGAGTGGCATGGGTGGCGGGGTTGGGTGCCTGTCCTAGCTAGGTTGGCCATCAGGTGGAGTCCAACAGATGGAGTCCAACACTAAAGTTTTGTTCCCAAAGATCACAATGCCACTCAGTCTTGTTTCAGACCCAACCACAGTATGGAAATTTCCCTCATCACCGCTACAGATGATATATACATGACTCTGGAAAGAGGAGGCACAGCGACCCTCATCCTCCTAGACCTCTCTGCAGCGTGTGACACGGTCTCACACAGTATCCTCATCCAACATCTACACCTCATCGGAATCCAAGAACACGCACTCTGATGGATCTGCTCCCTCTTGTCTGGAAGGACCCATGTTGTGGATGGCATACTTGGTGCCAGCCCCAGCATCCTCTTCAATGAGAAACATCACTTTATACCGAGACTATGAAGGAGAGAAGCCTTAGAAGGATATTTGAATGAGAACCAACTGAGACTGATTCTGAAGCTTGAGAAAGTTGATCCACATCCCTTGTCGAGAAAATGTGTATTAAAGTGGGACCGCGGTCACCCCACATTGTTCCAGTTGCCAGTACTCAAAGCACTGTGGTGTAACCAGGGCCAGTGTCTGCCTAACAGCCAGTCTCCCATATGAGAGTATATCACCCGAAGCCAACACTTTCGGCTGCTGGAGCTGTGGGTCTGCCTAAAAAGCCTAGAAGCTTACCAGCTTGCTGAGAAAGGGAATCACAGTGCCTGGTCCTGCAAGAAGAGAGACTGATAAGGAGGAGGCACCAGACTGTCCAGGAGAAGACACTCCTGTGTTCCAAGAGATGTGATTTCTGTAAAAAGTGATGACCCCAGAAAGTGTGCCAGGAGACACGTGATGAAAAGGTCCCCCAGTCTCTCTGTGCAGTACATCAAATGAGCTGCACCAACTTTGTGCCAGACACTTGTTACTCGTTAGTCATGGGCTGTATATTTAAAGCAGTGAGCTAACTGCACCTGAGCCAAATCCTGCAAAATTATATAGAAGACTAAACAACAACAGGAGGAAACCCATATACCCAGTTGAGGCCTGGATGAGTATATTAGCATACAACAATGCCTCAACAGGTATCGATATTGAAATTATTTGCACAAAGTAAAATAATTACACTGAAAAAGAAGGGAAACATCCAAGGTTGACTATCGTGGTCTGTATTCATAGACAAGCATTAGGAATAAATTCGGATAGCAATAATATAATTACTGTATGTATGTGCAATCGATATATAGTGCACATATAGTGCTGGTGAAAAAAGTGAACAGCGCATGTGAGGCATGTGACCAAGTAAAGATAACAGCAATAGGGCGTTACTTCAAAATGGTAGATAACATGAATACTGGAGGGAATAATTGCCAGAAGTCGTAAATTCGCTGGATTGTGTCAATGGCATTTCGACCTGTATTATGTCAAGTTTTCACCAGGAGAGAGATTATACTAATCACTTTTTAATGCTGGGCGCAGTCTGTCAGCATGCGTGTAGTTTAGGTGCTGGAACGAGAGTTCCACCGGCCGGCGCATTCCTTGATTTCTAGTAGGCATGGGCGGTAAATTCCGCTCGTGGAATTTGCGGAATTTGGGTAATTTTGCGTTCCGCTGGGAACGCGGAATTGCCAAAAATTCTGCGGCTTCGTGGAATTTTTAGCTTGTTCGCGCATTCAAAATGTATGTCCGAGATATTTCTCCCCGAGCACGCCAACAGTGTTCGCGAACAGGAAAAAAGCATCACCAACCGGTGGAACAAGCAAAAGCGCGTGTTTGTGGAACTTTTGCATGCTCGCCTGGGCCTCTCAGTGACATACTGGTGGTGTAGACAGGTCGCAATGCACCACAGTGATCATTAAGCAAGGATATTGTGTAACAGTAAGGTGCGACATCCTGCAAAGGCCCACGGGTCTGCTCTGTCACTATCTGTCTAGACACAGGCCTGCAAATGTTACGGTGCAGTGCACACCACAAGGGCAGGATGAGCTCAGACTATTGTGAGGCATTAAGAACCCTATCTTCTAAGCTTAGTGCTTACAAAAGACAGGGGCAGTACTCCTGGGATGGGTGCACATCCGTTACATATCACTGATCCGTACACGCCACAGAGATGCAGGTGCTTCTGTTTGTCCAGCCCCTACGCTGGCAGTCTTTGCTTTACCTTGTTTAAAAAAATCTGCTCTCGGTCGGCTTTCCTGGCACGCTGCTGTGCTTACCGTTGTTATAGTTTATCCTGATATATATAAGGCAACAGTTTTGTCTCAGCTGTGTGTCATTTCAGGTTTCCTTATGCACAGCCAAAGCGCTTTGCTGATAACGCTACAACTTCTCAATAAATAAGTAAATGTTACAGGGTCACTGGCTTGCTGCCTTTGGAAGCAGAGTATGTTCTGAGAAGAAATGTGGCATGTTGTTACGTGGGGTAGCAGGGCTATCTATGGTGGTACGGGGGCGGTGACCAGAAGTCCGAGAGGCTCACAAGTACTTCACCGTTATTATGCATAATATGCCTGCCAAATGAGAGGTACAGGTACCCATATTTTGCCAGCATTTGGGCAAATGACACCACTCCGTAGAGGTAATTATCACTGATCTGTCATGATTAGAAGTTTGGCAGGGGTGGGAGAATGAACTAAGTACTGCATTGAAGGATTTAAATGAGGTGAATGAAAGAATACGATTTACCTATGATATCAGCGAATATATGACGTTACAACGAATTCCGTTGCAACGCATGCCTTTACCACGCATGCGTTACAACGGAATTCGTTTACCACGCATTACATTTACCACAATTACTAGCGTGGTGACGTCATACGTCGTTAAGAGAAAGCGGAAGTTTATTTTCCGTTTTCTCTTAAACGACGCTGATACCCGACGTGATTTCAGGTGAGTTTCTTTTTTGGGGGGGGGGAGACCCCCCCAAGCCCCCCTTTTTTTTCTTTTTACCTTTACCACATATACCTTTACTACAAACCTCGTAGTAAAGGTATGCGTGGTAAAGGCTTTCGTGTTAACCACGCATGCGTTGTACTGCATGCGTGGTTAACGATTTCGTTGTAAAGGCTTCGTTGTAATGGCCGTTTCCCATATCAGCTACACCAAGATAACTTTCTTTGATGTTCTTATTTCGAAAGTGATAACAAATTGGAAACAAACATACACAGAAAAGAAACTTATCGCAATACTTGCTGCATTACGAAGCTTTCACCAAAACTCATTGGAAAATTATTTACCTTATTCACAACTGTTAAGGGTGAAAAGGATTGTTTCTAACCCTGAGGTATTGGATGAACAAGTCAGAGATATAACCCAGAAATTTGAGAAGAGAGGTTGGCTTCAAAAGGTCCTAGAGGAAGCCAAAGAACGCTGCGTCTTGAAAACACTACAGCAGCTAATAGTCTCTGAACATAACAAAGACTCTAAAAAGAGAATGGTGTTCATTTCCAAATTTTCAACCATGAGTACGCAGTTTAAGAGAATCATCATAAAACATTGGCTGATGTTGCAAATTGAACCAGCTTTTAAAGGGATTTTTTCAGAACAACCTTTACTTATGAAAGAGGAAGGAATGTTCAGGAAATAATATCAAAACATTTCTCACAGACAACAACTCAGACATATAAATGTTCCATGTTACAACTGCAACAGCATTATACGTGGCGCATGGATTTGTCATCCTATGAAAGGCAATAAAACTGTCCTCAAAACCACAGCTAATTGTGACTCCATGAATGTGGTGTATTTTCTAAAATGCCCATGCGGATTGGCTTGCATAGGGAAAACAGAAAAAAAAAATTAAAGTAAGTTTCAATGAACATAAGAGTAACATACGGACAAAAAAATGTAAATCGGGGCTTGCGGCTCCCGTTTTAGAATTTGGTCATAACATCTGTCAACCCAAATTCATGGTTTTGGAAACAGTAGAAATAAAGGAAGGAAGAGACCATCACAAACACCTCCTCCACAGAGAGAACTACTGGATTAAAGGATTGGACACCTTGATGCTAAATGGTCTGAATGATAGGATGGAATTCAGTTGTTATCTGTAATCATATTACCTTCATTACGAACCCTCAGTCGTGGATATCTAACAATTATTTTGATGTACACTCAATAATGGCCTCCATTATTTCATTATAACGTGCACATGTTCCAACCTTTTGGTGATTTTGATTTACTTGCAAGATTGAACACTCCGACAAGGCCAAGAAAACTGTATTTTATTTTTATAATATTATCACAATTTTCTCATGTTTTATCTACTTATGGAATTTTTGATTTATTCGTTTCACAACACACATAGCATATTTAAAGATGGCTGCCGCGATTTCTGTCCCAATTCAAACTGGTAGCTTTAAGGCTTCTGGGTAACTTCTCGGACTACTGCTGACGGGAGAAAGCGTCCACATGCTCCTCACCAACTTAAGAGCTTTGTAAGTATTTTCTGGCTACTTTATCTTATTCGTTATTAGAACTGGGACATGGTTACAGTTTTGTGTTTCGTGTGTACACTGTGGGCCACATACTCATTTTCTGTAATCACCGCCACAAGAAGCGACTTCTAAGATTCAAAAGTTCAGTTATTTCCTCATCACCGATGGTGAGTTTACCAAGCCGTGAAGCGGATTATATTCACCAGGTTGCGTTTGAGTACCCACTGTCTCACAAGCCAGCATAACTTTCTTCACCTTGTCACACATTTTGAACTATCACTCTCAAAACGATTTTTTCAAAACCGGCACTGGCGATTTCACTAAAATACGAGGATTTGGTTTATTTCAGTTTATTCCAGTTTATGTTTTCCAATGCACTTGCATCACGGGGCATGATTGACTGGTGCTCTGTATAAAAACGGTTGGCTTGAATTTTTCATTTGACCCCGTTGAGTTCACCATCAGGATTCCTTGGGCAGCAGGACACAGTTTGTTGGGCTTATATTTTTGAAGAGGAGGTGAATCTGTCACATTCTAAACATATATTTTACATACATGATTTATGTCGATACAGCTAAGAAGCTGGCTATTGTTGTGACTCTTGTATATTACTGTTTTGCACATTTATGATACCCTGATGAAGGGCTAATCTGACCCAAAATGCATTGGGAAGGGACAGCTTTATTTTTGGTTTTGAACAAGCTCTCTGATTTGTGAAATTTGTATTGATTACTCAATATGGATATGAATTGGTAATTGATGAATACAAAATTGATTCAGAAAATGTAAGTCTTTAATCGTGATTAAAATTCACAAACTTTAAAAACAATCCTACTGGTTAGGGTTTCAAGCAGTGCAGAGAGGTGACGAACCCCAGTGGGGAACGCTTATGAATCATGATTAGAAGCAAAGCACAGCCTTCTTGTTATGTGCCAAAGGCAGAGACTTAATGTAGCTCAAGACTGCCCTACTCATGAATGTCACATCATTTGAATGCAAGCGGAGCATGACGGAACTAGTAGTAACTACTAAAAGTAACTACTAAAGGTGCTGCAGCACTTGTGTGTAACTGCAAGCTCACCAGCTGCTCATGTGTTGCCACCCTAGCTGAGGTGGTGTAGTGTGTGTGTACCATGTTTGTATCACAGGATCGTCAATATAGTAGTGCAATAGCGCTGCCAATGATGGCCCTGGCAAGATTTATTGCTCAGCCCCCTGCGGTGCTCTTTATAAAACCACGATGACGTGGCGCATCCGGGTGACTGGCGGAGTCGGGCTTCTCACTTGTGTCTTTAACTTGAGTGTGTGAGTGACCACCAGGTCCAATGACGACATGGTGGCTAGTGGCATTTAAAAGTGGTGAGGCAAATCAGCAACAACAGGTCTCAGGGCTCACAGCTAAAGCATACATGCCACTAGACCCGATTCGACCAGGAGACTATGGCCATGGTCACTGGAATAATGTCTGCAAGGCAGGGTCAACATATGCAGCAGGGTTTACAGAATTGCACAGCATGGCACCGATATCACATTTGCACAAACTTTTAAAACTATATCTCTTATTTGAGAAAAATACGATAAGCATTAATTTGAAGATCATACAAATGATGTGTAGCAATAATTAATGCTTTTGTCTTTCAGGAACATGTTTTAATACTCGTTTCATTCAATTGCCCCAGCGTCTGGTGCTCAATTTGTTAGCGTGAAGGTCTACAATGCTACTCAGTACAATATAAATAAAATCACTATTTGTCATATACAGACTGTGTTAAACGCGCTGCCTATTAACAGATGTGGTCATGACCGGTTTTCAGGTGGAGTCCCAACGATTTTGAAATTACAGGGAGCGAAAAACATGCAAAAACCTTGGTACAAACGTTTTGGAGCCAGGAATGGCCTTGTTAGTCAAGCTGAAGGTCTGGGGCTGGGCTACTGACCTCCACTGGCAGGGAATGGCCACAATACAAGGCTGGTATACTGTGCATCTCACTGCTGCCAGACACACATCAGCATGGCAGCCTAATTACTCCTCCTCTTGGGCTGTGATTTTTAGGTCAAGCCTGGGCAGCGCATGCGCTGCTGCGAGGCATGGGGTACTCTGGTGTGGCCTTGAAGCTCTGCCAACTCTCCGCTCATCTTTTCAATTGGCTCCTGTTGCTGTCGTTTCTAAATGGTTGCGTCTGATTTTTTTAAAGGCTTGTAAGTCCCTCCTTAGAAACGCCCTGTCTGCATTTATAACTCTTTGCTCACTTTATATAAAGAGCATTGGTGGGAAAGCAGATTTTTTAATGACGTCTGCTTTATTTATTTTTTCATTTATTTGCAGCGCGCCCGTTCTTATATTTTTATTAGGAATAGCGGCCAGTTCATAGTTACAAAATCCAAGGCTCACTCAACTTGCAGCTTTTCATCGACGTTATTTCTATTTTTTTGGCAGTGCGGTCCACTTTTACCATAGCGGCCGCACTCAGTTCTGTTTTCTCTGTGCCTGCACGGCTCGACAAATTCAGTTTGGCATTCTGTAACCGCCGCCCCACTCAAGAGAAAGGCGCAGTTTGCCAAACTAGTTTTTCAATATTATATTTTTACTAAAAGCATAAAATATTTAAAAACTAGAGTTTGATGAGCCGCACCTTTTTGTTTTCTTTGGCGCCACTCCAAACTGTGTTCATTCACCTCGCAACATCCCAATTATCTTGGGAGCGCAGTGAAGACTGTAGTCTGTATCTCCTTTGCTCCCACCCCCCTCTCGTGTCTATGTTGATCGCCTCCCTCCTCCTCCCCCTTTGCTAGGTCTGTGGTGTTTTTTTTGTTTGTTTACTGAATGCTACTTTTTTTCGGTAAGGCAGTATAGGATCGGGCATCCACTTCGAAAGATTGTTTTGTTTTTCAAAGCACCCATGCCGGGTTTCACTTTAATGTTGGACACCCTTTTCTTTAGATGCAGCTTGTCTAAAGAAAGGGGCGCAACCTTCATGAATGTGAAAGCGCTGCATGGACGCTAGTAATTTGCAATACAATAGTTCTCGCATTTGCAAGAGTTTAAGCTATTGCATGGCCAATAGATCAAACTCTCGTAAATGCAAGACCTATTGCCTTCAGCCGTGTACTAGTATAAAATCTTTATTTGGATAAAAGAAAAATATCCTTAAAAGCATTACAAATTGAATCCACAAATTGGTACTTGTAATTAAAAAACTTCAAAACATATTTTTTCACAGTTGAACAGTAAAAATCTATCGACGCCTGTTACTCGAGTTATATTACACCTTAAAAATTAAAACAATTGAGTATTAGACAGCGATAACACTTAGCAGAGAGCAGGGAGAATTGATGTGCAGGCGTTTAACAACTAGGACTCATAATTTTATACTTAAAACTAAAGGCTAAAATGCAGCTTGGTTTGGGTCACTGGGCGGGACAGCGCGGGGGATTGCTGCTCCTTGCGCCTTTGCTGTAAAGATGCGATAAGCATCCCGAATATCTGTTGTAATGGCGATATTCAGAGCTATGTTTTCTGGGCACAGAGAGGTGATAATTGCCTGTCTACAGGTCCGAACACCCAACCTGTTCCACTCTACTCTGAGTTTACGTCTGCGTTGGGACGTAAGTGCGGGGCATAAGCAAACCACGTGCTCTAGCTTTTCAGTTGTCATACCGCACCCTCTGCAAGTTAAATCTTCCGTGGTACGCTGACATGTGGGCAGATCTTTTAAAAAATGCCAAACCCCCAATCTAATGGCCAGAAAACTCCGCTTTAAATGCAATGAATAAGTACAGGAGAGGTAAGTAGCCGGAGATATGCGCCCATAAGAGTTCATGACTGACCATGCATGACTGCGTCTGCGGAGTAGCTCTTTGTCCATAATAAGTGAGCACATTCTGACGCTCTTTTTGATACATGTTTTAAATGCTGTCATGCTGGGGTTGAGAGCCCATAGATCACCCGCCGCCATTTCGCGGATAGAGTCTGTAAAAAGGCGGCCATACGAGCCCCCAGGGTTCTTCTGACTGATCTCCAACCAAACTAGAGACTCTAAAGTACCTATAGCTGCTTTTCTAAGTTTGTGACAAAAGTTTAGATATGTGCCGGTGTTGAAAGCCTCATGATTTAATAAGCCCAGTTCTAGCCTGATCTGGGCAGCAGAGGCAGATTTGGGCAAATGTAGCACTTTTTTGTAAATCTTGGTCACAAGTTGGTTCAGAGTTGTGTTTAGCTTACCCCTAAATATTTCATTACCATACGTAAGGGTGGGTCCGATTTTTGCTCTCAAAATTTCCAGTAGGAATGAGAGGGTTGGACCGGACAGCTCTTTAGCAAGCTTAGATAATTTGACCTGTAGGATCGTGGCTTTTACTGCAATTTCGTCACGCTGTTTGAAGAAGTTACCCCTGGAATCAAAGTGGACCCCTAAGTATTTATATGAGCGTCCTGTTGTTAGATTATTATTATATGACCACGCACCGCCTCCATTGCGTTTCCTTCCAAAGGACACAACTTGGGTTTTCTTTAAGTTTACCTCAAGTTGGTTCTTAGTTGTGTAACTGTGTAGCCTGTCCAAAAGCCTTTGAAGCCCGACCCGAGTAAGGCTAAAAAGAACCAGATCGTCGGCGTAAAGAAGATTGCTTATTGCTACGCCTCCAACCTTAGGGGGGTGACGGTTTATTTCATCAAGTGAGACCGGCAGGTCTGCAATGAACAGGTTAAAAAGGAGGGGGGCCAGCACGCACCCCTGTTTGACTCCTCTGGTTGTCATGATTTTCCGTGAGAGGTGCGTGCCGGACCCCAGCTTCACCTGAACCCAGGTGTGTGAGTGAAGTTGGATTATCGCATCCAGAAGTTTTTCAGGGATCCCCCATTTTTTCCAGTTTACCCCATAGAGCTGCCTTTGGGACCCGGTCAAACGCTGCTTTAAAATCAACAAAACAACAGTGCACGGATCTTGATGATGAAAGCGTTTTGTCGATAATTATAGACAATGTAAGCAAGTTAGTCTGGGTCCCTGAATTGGCAGTGAAGCCTGTTTGGTTCATTGGTAGCAAATCACGCTGTTCTGCCCATCCCTTCAGCTCCTTCAGAAGAATGCCTGCGTAATGCTTTGCCTCGATGTCAAGGAGGGCAATTAGTCTATAGTTGCTTGGAGTGACACGGGAGCCTGATTTATGGATTGGGTGAATTATAGCCCCACGCCAGGAATCTGGAACAGTTGAAGTCCTAAGCACAAAGTTAAACAAGGTGGTTAAGTGCCCCGACCAAAGAGCTTTGTTGGATTTGAACAGTCTCTGAGGCAAACCGTTTTGGCCCGGGGCCCCGTCCGATCTTGCTTTTGACACAGCGTTGACAACCATTTCTTCGTTGATCTTGATGTCGTCTGTACAATAGCCTTCACAGTTTGAGTTCTTGCGTCTGCAGATGCTTTGGGGTGCTTCTACCGCTTTAGAGGGGCTGGTTCCTGTTGTCACTGTGCTTTCCGGGGACCTAAAGTGGTCGGTCAGGAAGGCGGCCCAGTCTGATTCCTGTATGTTTGCCGACCCAACTTTTGATGCCCCCGAGTTGGAGCAGTTGATCAAGGCCCAAAATTTTCTCGCATTGCGGTTTTTGCTTTCCCAAAGGAGTTTGGCCCATAGCTGGTTTTGATATAGACGTTTGTCTTTTTGTGAGGCCATCCTGAATGATTTTTGCGCTAATTTGTACACATTACTGAGATCATTATTTCCTGGAGATTTTGTAAGTGCCCGCAAGACGTTGTTCCTGGCTTTCTTCAACGCCCTCGACTGGGTTGAGAGTGAGAACTGCCGGATTGTGCTGGCGTTGTGTTGGTGCTGTTTAACAGGAAAAAGCGTGACCAGTTGTACGCAGAGAGTCGTCCATACGGCAATCGGGGAAGCCGTCTGATTTGTGACCCCATTGATAAGAGCCAAACTTGTCTTCATGATGTTAGGGCTTATATCATCGCTCCATTTTAAGCGCCTCAGATTCTCGGTATAAATCCCAATACAAGTACTTAAGGCAGACGAATGGTACTCCGGCTTTATGTTAAGAGTAATGACCTGTGGACGGTGATCACTTTCCCGTCGTGGTAGGATGCTAAAGCTGGCCAGATGATGGAACAGGTCTGAGTTGCAGATAGAGAAGTCCAGAAAGGTTTTCTTGTGCCCGTTTGTCCAGGTCCAATTTGGGGGGGTGTTATCCGGTGTCCTTCCGTTCATTACCAGGTATCCAGCGCCGTAGAGTTGTAACACGAGGAGCTCACCCAGGGCACAATGGGCTTGATTTGGAGGCTTAGAATGGTCTGGCACCTCCAGTTGAGTAAGTGGAGAAAGTCTATCAAGGTCTGTAGGTTTGCCCTGGAAGAGATTTGTGTTGAAGTCCCCCGTTGCTATGCAGTCCGAATCGGGGTGGTCAGCGGCCAAATCGCTCATGATTGTGGATAAGCGTGCCAGATGTCCTTTTTTTGTCCACGTGCTTGGGTTGATATACACATTGAGGAGAAGGAGTGAGCGTTGCTTGGACCATGATTTAATTTTAACCCCAAGTAGCCAGTCTTCCTCAAAGTTTAGCGGAACAATCGGGCCTTTTAGTGTATTTGAAACATAGATTGACAGTCCCCCTTTTGGGTGGCCATAGCGGCAAACTCTGATTCCTGGCTTCCATAATTCAATAAACCCTGTGACTGGTGAGCTCTGAGTTGCCCATGTTTCTTGCAGGGCAATTAGTGCATGCCCGTATATGAAGGAATGTGTCTCTAGATTGGTTAGTTTGTGCTGGAGGCCACTGGTGTTTCATGAACACAATGTGAAAACGGAGTCTGTCTTTGTCACAGTTTTTTGAAGGTATGGTTGTACCGGTGCTTTGTGGTTTTGATCCACTGAAAGCACATCCTGTGGCCAGACTGTTTTCCCACATGACAGGACGGCCGGAAGCCATCCCCATCCCTGGATGTTGTCGGGGTCGTGTCCCCCCAGTAGAGAGGGGTGTCTGTGTATCTGCGATCCCCAGCGCGTTTTTTAGGATTGAATAAGGCTTAATTTTGTTGCCAGCTGGGAGACTTTCTGCTTTTGTTCCTACTCCTGGCCGATTTAAAAGCACTGAGGGGTAGCCAGGGGTGGAGTAAGGGTAAATTCTAATGCCCCAATCCCGGAAGGCGGCTTTGTGGTCCATGAACACTCCTGCCCAATAGGGTGATCTAAATGACACCAGGTTTGCCTCAGAAGGTTGGGAGCCCCTTGGGGGCAGGAATTCAATTGAGTCTATATCATCCGATAATAGTGCTTCAAACCCCGGGATGACGTTTACTAGTTTTAATATATTTGACCTGTTAAGGGTATCGTACCGCCCCTTGATTTATATTCGGGGACTAATAGGATCGTAGTATGTTTTAGGTCACTTTTGATCCCTGTGAGGCCGTGGGTATTGGTTGGGCTAGGGCCTTTTTCAAGGGGGACCCCTATGTCTACTCTTTCATGGGGAGGAGGCTGATGTTGAGATTCTGGCCACGTTACCTGCCTGGTTTGCAGATTAGTTAGTTTATGAATAAAGATTGTTTTTAAAGGAATAGTGTCTGTATTGAGTTTTTCTTGCTCTGCCAGAGGAGGTTGAAGGGCTGGTTGGGGATGTAAATCGATGCCTATGTGCCTCGAGATGGAGGGATCCTTGAGTGGTGCCCTTGTTTTTTCTGTATCGAACTGCGGATCAGGTCCCTCTATTTGTGCAGGAGCCCCTGGGGGGCCAGATGGAATACTTGGGGCACGACCGCTTGAGGAGGGATTTCGACTGGGACTTAGGGATAGGTCCCCTAGTGGATCATTGTGCGCTGCCTTTATAGGGGATGAAGGTGTTGATAAAATGTTTACACCTGCCTTCTTAGAAGTCGTTGTAAAAACAGGAAATAATTTCTGGGGGGCAGATGTTTCTTTGACTTTAAGTTTATTTCTATGTTTGCGTTGGCGTTTGCGCTCTCTCTTGGAAAGAGGAGGCATAGGGGCGGACTGTATTTCTGAGTTGAGGGATTCAGAGGTCACCAGGCTACCTTGGAGCTCTCCCCCGTTAGGGTTGATGTAGTTTACTAGCCCGAATGGGACCGGAGCTAGGGTCCGTGAGGGCATTCGGTGTAAAGGTGGTGATGTTTGGTTATTGCCTTCGCCTAGTTGGGGATTGTTGGACCCGGCCTCGTGGCGTGGTCCTTCTCTGTCCCTCCACACCCTGTGAGCGTAGGCCTGTACCCAGAGTCCCCTGCGCAGCCTCCCCGCTAGTGTAGCCTACACCCCGAGCCTGGTCGTCCTACTCTTCCCGCTCCACGTGGCATGCCCCACAAGGTTCGGACGCCATCTTCCCTTCCCGTCATCCCTGTCTCCCTGGGCCTAGCGTGACCCCGGCCCCAGCGAACCCCAGACTCCAAAGGCGCGCCAGTCCCGGCTGAGGGGTAAAGGGCTCCCCGAGTGAGATAAGCCAGGGAGTTTCGATGGCACCTCCAGCCTCCCCTGAGGGGCTGGTATCTGTCACACCTTTGGCCCTCCCCTGTGGGCCAGTTTCGATCACCCCTCTGGCCCCCCCGAGGGCTGGCTCCAGACCCGCTGGCGTCTGGGAATTCCCGGACCCATCTTTCAAAGGGATCAAAGAGCTGACCGCCGGACCCCGCCAACGACCAGCCCCCCGGGCAGGAGACCTCTGCCTGCGAGGGTCCGGAGATCAAAGAGCAAAAGGACTATAACTGGGCCCGCCCGACAACTAGCGGGCAGTTGTATCTTGGACCTGAAGCCCTGCTGATCTGATCGCGGCTGAACCTAAGAAGACTCATCCCGAACCTCTGAGCCCTGCTGACGCTGTCGCGGCTCAAGCTGAACTGTAACCATCGGAGCCCTGCTGACGCTGTCGCGGCTCACGCTGAACCTGCAACCATCGGAGCCCGGCTGACGCTGTCGCGGCTCAACCTCTAAGACCATCCGAGCCCTGCTGACGCTGTCGCGGCTCTCACAAACCTCTCCAGATCGAGCCCTGCTGACCTCGTCGCGGCTCGACGAGTACTCTGGTCCGGCTGGACCATCGAGACCACCATCACAACCGAGCCGACCCGACAGAGGTGAAGCAGTCGGTACGACTATCATCCCGTACCCCCCGGCTCGAGGATTGAGAGCTGTGCGCAGGGTACGCCTCGTACTGACCCGGAGACTAAAAGACTGTCCAGCTTCCCCCTTCCCGAATCCTCAAAGACTTTGTGGTCCCTCGATCACTGTGTGTATAAAAGTGCTTCCTCATTTATTGCTTATATAAAGAACTTGTTACTAGAATCCAACGGTGTGGTGTCTGTTCGTAGTGTGGTGTGAGCTCAGTGTGTACGATCCTAGACGTGAAGTCCTCCCCGGTGAGGACCTCACAATCAAGACTCGGCAAGTTCTGTGGAAGAGGTGGATCTTGGGGTGACCGGGTGAACATAACCTGGCCCTCTGGGATCGCCCCGTCTAACATTGGTGGCAGCGTCGCGATAAGAACCTACGTCTAGGGATCGTACAGCACTGACACACTACCCAAACGAAGAACAACAATGAGCATCACGAGCGACAAGACCACCTTCCAGATGGAGCTCCTGGGAGACTATTCACACCGTGAGCTCAAGCAAATCTGCAAAGATCTCCATATCCCGTCAACGGGATTAAACACCAAAGAGGACTTCCAACAAGCTCTAACAGCCTGGGTGGAGACCGGAGCCCAACCTCCAGCACCGACAGAAGCCGATGGAGGGGGAGCACCCCTGATCGAAACCCACGCCCCAGAGCAAGAAAGAGCAGAGTCCCCGACGCGGACTCACAGCACCGAGAGAGGTCTGTCTCGAGAAGAGATGACCGACCGAGAACGCAACCGAAACCACGAGCTAGAACTAGCCCGTTTGAAAATGGAAGGAGAACTCAAGCTGGCCGAGAAGAAGCTAGCCATCGAGCAGCTGCGGCTGCAAGGAGAACTGGAGGAGAAGAAACTCCAGCGAGAACATGACGGAAAGAAGCTCCAGCTGGAGCACGAGCGCAGCGTATTGGAAATAGAACTAAAGGCCCGGAACGAAGACAACCGAACAGCAGCTACCCCGGAGTCCGTTCCCCCGGTGGAACCCAAGGTCCACATCC
Organism: Lissotriton helveticus; assembly: GCF_964261635.1. Taxonomy (NCBI): domain Eukaryota; kingdom Metazoa; phylum Chordata; class Amphibia; order Caudata; family Salamandridae; genus Lissotriton; species Lissotriton helveticus. Next base: position 1,909,711,591 of record NC_136061.1, on the reverse strand, counting down.
CCAAGGATGTGGTCAAAGAATATTACAAAAACAATGACATCCAGCAATGGTTCAAGGCCTACGAGGTCGTCATGACCTCCCATCGAGTTCCGCAGAAAGATTGGGGAGCCGGGCTGTGGGGTCGATTCCTGAGTGAGGGGAGAGACACCCTACTCGACCTACCGCCTGCCGAACAGACCTCCTACAGCCACATGAAAGAGGCCCTCCTCACAAGGTACGGGCTCACCCCAGAAATGTACCGCCAACGCTTCCGAGAATGCAAGAAGATCCCTGGCACCACATGGGTAGAATATGTCAATTTCTACAGCCGGGCCCTGGAAGGGTGGATCAAGGGCAGCAAAGTATCCACCTTTGAGGGACTCATCGACCTCATTGCATATGAACATTTGTCCCTGAATTGCTTTGTGGAACTCCGACAGCACCTCCTGGACAGCAAGTTGGCTGACCCCCGGAAACTGGCCGTCGAGGCCGATCGCTGGGTGAGCACTAGAGTACCCCGGGGGCCCGGGGGAGACTCTGGCTGAAACGAACAAGGACCATCCCGCCAGAGGGGAGGGGGGAATCAGAATAGACAGAGGGGATCCCAGGTAGGGTCCCCGCGCAGTCCCCCCAGAAACCAGCCTGGCACCTCGCCTCCCACCGCACGCGCAGGGTTCCCCCCAGCTAAGCCAGGGCCCCGAGTCAGCCAAGCCTGCTATCATTGCCAGCAACCAGGGCACTATGCCAATGACCCCCGCTGCCCCTTGCTCAAGAAGCCCGCCGCTACAGGGCCCCCAGTGCGCCACATTACCTCAGTAGCCCTAGAAGAGGAGGGGGAGGAAGAGTTCGAGGGGGCTGATCCAGCAGCTATGATGCTAGTCTCCCTGGGTGATAGAGAGATGGTTCCAGGAGCCCCCCTACCCGACAACACCGAGAAGTACCGACAGCAGGTGACTGTCAATGGCCACCACATAGGGGCACTCCGAGACACTGGAGCCAGTATCACCGCCGTCAAACGGCACCTAGTCACCGAAGCCCAGATTGTTCCCCACATCTCCTGCAGGGTGATCACAGCTGATAACTCCGTCCGCACCTGCCGGATAGCTCAAGTCCCGTTCGAATGGGGGGGCGTCTCCGGAGAGTTACGAGTAGCGGTCCGCTCAGACATGCCCGTGGACTGCCTGGTCGGCAACGATCTGGAGAGCTCCCCATGGCAGCGGGTTGAGAAAAGGACCCACTTGGAGATGGTGGGCCTGCCCGAGTGGGCCTGTGTGAGTACCCGGTCGATGACCGCCCGAGAGGCCACCCCCGAAGGGGCGACCCTAGAGGCAGCACCGGCTACCCCCGAGGACCCCGAGGTCCCTGAATCCTCTGAGACCCCCGGCGCAGGGCCCCTCGGCCCCGGCGTCGAACCGACCCCGAGCCTGGACGACCTTCCTGAGCTGGCCCAGTGGCGCCAGGAAGGAGGACCGTCCCGAGAAGAATTCTGCCTAGAACAGACCTCCTGTCCATCCTTGGTTGGGCCGCGGCAGCAGGCCGCCGCCCAGGCCGCCGGTGACCAGTCCGGCTCCCACTTTGTCTACAGGGAAAACGGCCTCTTGTATAGCGAACAAAAATCCGCCGAGCTAGGGTCAGCCCGAGTGCTGGTGGTACCCCTACGCTTCCGCTGCTTTCTCCTGAACCTAGCCCACGATGTGCCCCTGGCGGGACACTTGGGCCAAGACAAAACGTATCACCGCCTAGTCACCCACTTCTACTGGCCGGGCATGCGCTCTGATGTGGAGGCCCACTGTGAGTCCTGCCCCACGTTTCAGTCCAGCGGAAAGAGCGGGGGGAAGCGCAAGGCTCCCCTCCAGCCCTTCCCCGTGGTCAGTATCCCCTTTGAAAGGGTGGGAATCGATATCGTGGGCCCCCTCGACCCCCGGACCTCCTTGGGTCACCGCTTTATCCTTGTCTTGGTGGACCATGCCATCCTATATCCCGAAGCCATTCCCCTCCGAACGGTGACCACCCCCGTGGTGGGGCGGGCCCTCATGGCCATCTTCTCTCGGGTGGGATTCCCCCGGGAGGTCGTCAGCGACCGAGGGACCAATTTCATCTCCAAGTACATGAAGTCCCTTTGGCAGCAATGTGGGGTGACGTACAAATTTACCACCCCATATCACCCCCAGGGTAACGGTCTGGTTGAGCGTTTCAACCGGACCCTCAAGGGGATGATCATGGGTCTCGAAGAGCCCCTGAGGCGTAAGTGGGACGTCCTCCTTCCCTGTCTCCTCTTCGCATACCGCGAAGTCCCCCAGAAGTCCCTGGGGTTCAGTTCCTTCGAGCTCCTCTACGGGCACCCCGTCAGGGGACCCCTCACCCTGGTCAAGGAAGTGTGGGAGACGGCGGCCCCAGAGCCCCCTCCCGCTGTGTTTCGATACATTCTGGCCCTCCGGAACCAGACGAGGAAGTTCAGAGAACTGGCCGAGGCCAACCTCGAGGCCAGTCAAGAAGAAATGAAACGGTGGTACGACCAGAATGCCACTCTGGTCGAGTTTCAGCCCGGACAACAGGTCTGGGTGATGGCCCCAGTGGAGCCCTGTGCCCTGCAAGACAAGTGGACAGGGCCCTTCAAGGTAGTGGAGCGCAAGAGTCAGGTGACCTACCTCATCGATGTAGAGTCCCCCAGGAACCCCTTGCGGGTCCTTCACGTGAACCGCCTCAAGCCCCACTTCGCCAAGTCCGAGTTGAGCTTGCTCCTCGCCACTGACGATGGAGAAGAAGAAGAAACGGAGCCTCTCCCCGATCTCCTGTGCGTGAAAGAAAGAGATGGCTCCGTAGAGGGGGTGAGTCTCTCCTCCTCCCTCTCTCCCGAGCAGCGCGAGGACTGTCGCCAGTTGTTGGGACAGTTCTCGGACCTCTTCTCCCTCACCCCCGGCGTCACCAACTGGTGTGTCCACGACGTGGACACCGGGGACAGCCCACCGGTACGACACAGAGCCTACCGCGTCCCTGACCGAGTCCGGGCCTGCATTAAGGCCGAGGTATCAAAGATGCTAGCCCTCGGGGTGGTCGAAGCCTCTGACAGCCCATGGGCTAGCCCCGTGGTCCTGGTTCCGAAGGCAGCCGCCCCCGGTGCTGTTCCCGAGCTGAGGTTCTGCGTTGACTACCGCGGGCTCAATGCAGTCACCAGAACTGATGCACATCCCATCCCCCGAGCCGACGAGCTCATCGATCGCCTCGGGGCTGATCGCTTCCTTAGCACGTTCGACCTGACCAGTGGCTACTGGCAGATCGCCCTCACCGAGGGAGCAAAGGAAAGATCCGCGTTTTCCGCCCCGGATGGTCACTACCATTTTCGGGTGATGCCCTTTGGGATGAAAAACGCCTCCGCCACCTTCCAGCGGCTGGTGAACCAGGTACTGGCAGGGTTGGAGGAGTTCAGCGCTGCGTATCTGGACGATATCGCAGTGTACAGTTCCCACTGGCCCGAGCACCTCCAGCACCTCTGGGCGGTACTGACGGCCCTGAGAAGGGCCGGTCTCACCATTAAGGCGAGCAAGTGCCAGATCGGACAAGGGTCCGTAGTCTACCTCGGGCACCATGTCGGAAGCGGCCTCGTAGCCCCCCTCCAGCCCAAGATCTATGCCATCGTGGCCTGGGAGGCCCCCACGACCCAGACGGAAGTGCGGGCGTTTCTAGGGCTCACGGGGTACTACCGACGGTTCATCAAGGGGTACGGCAGCATCGTAGCCCCCCTCACGGAGTTAACCTCCAAAAACCAGCCGAAGAAAGTCGGCTGGACCTCTGCCTGCCAAGAGGCGTTCGAAACTTTAAAAGACGCCATGTGCACTGCCCCCATCCTACAGGGCCCCGACTACTCCAGAACATGGCATCGGAGCCGTCCTGTCCCAGGTGAACGAGAGCGGCCTAGACCAACCCGTGGCCTTCATTAAACGGAGGCTACTCCCTCGAGAACAAAGGTGGAGCACCATCGAGCGGGAGGCCTTCGCGGTGGTTTGGGCCCTGAAGAAGCTAAGGCCCTACCTGTTCGGTACTCACTTCCGGGTCCAGACCGACCACCGACCTCTCCGGTGGCTAATGCAGATGAGAGGGGAAAATCCCAAATTGCTGCGCTGGTCCATCTCCCTCCAGGGGATGGACTTCACTGTTGAGCACCGGCCTGGTTCTGACCACGCCAACGCAGACGGCCTGTCCCGATTCTTCCGCCTCAGCGAAGAGAACCCCCAAGAGGATGGGTAGTTCTCCCCGCCTTCAGCTGGGGGGGACGCGTGTTGGACCCGGCCTCGTGGCGAGGTCCTTCTCTGTCCCTCCACACCCTGTGAGCATAGGCCTGTACCCCGAGTCCCCTGCGCAGCCTCCTCGCTAGTGTAGCCTACACCCCGAGCCTGGTCGTCCTACTCCAGTTAAGCCTAGATCCCCCTAGAACCTCGACCAGGCCTGCCCTTCCCGCTCCACGTCCGGCTCCGAGCGCCTAACATGGCATGCCCCACAAGGTTCGGACGCCATCTTCCCTTCCCGTCATCCCTGTCTCCCTGGGCCTAGCGTGACCCCGGCCCCAGCGAACCCCAGACTCCAAAGGCGCGCCAGTCCCGGCTGAGGGGTAAAGGGCTCCCCGAGTGAGATAAGCCAGGGAGTTTCGATGGCACCTCCGGCCTCCCCTGAGGGGCTGGTATCTGTCACACCTTTGGCCCTCCCCTGTGGGCCAGTTTCAATCACCCCTCTGATCTGCGGATCAGGTCCCTCTATTTGTGCAGGAGCCCCTGGGGGGCCAGATGGAATACTTGGGGCACGACCGCTTGAGGAGGGATTTCGACTGGGACTTAGGGATAGGCCCCCTAGTGGATCATTGTGCGCTGCCTTTATAGGGGATGAAGGTGTTGATAAAATGTTTACACCTGCCTTCTTAGAAGTCGTTGTAAAAACGGGAAATAATTTCTGGGGGGCAGATGTTTCTTTGACTTTAAGTTTATTTCTATGTTTGCGTTGGCGTTTGCGCTCTCTCTTGGAAAGAGGAGGCATAGGGGCGGACTGTATTTCTGAGTTGAGGGATTCAGAGGTCACCAGGCTACCTTGGAGCTCTCCCCCGTTAGGGTTGATGTAGTTTACTAGCCCGAATGGGACCGGAGCTAGGGTCCGTGAGGGCATTCGGTGTAAAGGTGGTGATGTTTGGTTATTGCCTTCGCCTAGTTGGGGATTGTTGGACCCGGCCTCGTGGCGTGGTCCTTCTCTGTCCCTCCACACCCTGTGAGCGTAGGCCTGTACCCAGAGTCCCCTGCGCAGCCTCCCCGCTAGTGTAGCCTACACCCCGAGCCTGGTCGTCCTACTCTTCCCGCTCCACGTGGCATGCCCCACAAGGTTCGGACGCCATCTTCCCTTCCCGTCATCCCTGTCTCCCTGGGCCTAGCGTGACCCCGGCCCCAGCGAACCCCAGACTCCAAAGGCGCGCCAGTCCCGGCTGAGGGGTAAAGGGCTCCCCGAGTGAGATAAGCCAGGGAGTTTCGATGGCACCTCCGGCCTCCCCTGAGGGGCTGGTATCTGTCACACCTTTGGCCCTCCCCTGTGGGCCAGTTTCGATCACCCCTCTGGCCCCCCCGAGGGCTGGCTCCAGACCCGCTGGCGTCTGGGAATTCCCGGACCCATCTTTCAAAGGGATCAAAGAGCTGACCGCCGGACCCCGCCAACGACCAGCCCCCCGGGCAGGAGACCTCTGCCTGCGAGGGTCAGGAGATCAAAGAGCAAAAGGACTATAACTGGGCCCACCCGACAACTAGCGGGCAGTTGTATCTTGGACCTGAAGCCCTGCTGATCTGATCGCGGCTGAACCTAAGAAGACTCATCCCGAACCTCTGAGCCCTGCTGACGCTGTCGCGGCTCAAGCTGAACTGTAACCATCGGAGCCCTGCTGACGCTGTCGCGGCTCAAGCTGAACCTGCAACCATCGGAGCCCGGCTGACGCTGTCGCGGCTCGACCTCTAAGACCATCCGAGCCCTGCTGACGCTGTCGCGGCTCAAGCTGAACTTGCCACCATCAGAGCCCTGCTGACGCTGTCGCGGCTCGACCTCTAAGACCATCCGAGCCCTGCTGATGCTGTCGCGGCTCTCACGAACCTCTCCAGATCGAGCCCTGCTGACCTCGTCGCGGCTCGAGGAGTACTCTGGTCCGGCTGGACCATCGAGACCACCATCACAATCGAGCCGACCCGACAGAGGTGAAGCAGTCGGTACGACTATCATCCCGTACCCCCCGGCTCGAGGATTGAGAGCTGTGCACAGGGTACGCCTCGTACTGACCCGGAGACTAAAAGACTGTCCCGCTTCCCCCTTCCCGAATCCTCAAAGACTTTGTGGTCCCTCGATCACTGTGTGTATAAAAGTGCTTCTTCATTTATTGCTTATATAAAGAACTTGTTACTAGAATCCAACGGTGTGGTGTCTGTTCGTAGTGTGGTGTGAGCTCAGTGTGTACGATCCTAGACGTGAAGTCCTCCCTGGTGAGGACCTCACAATCAAGACTCTGCAAGTTCTGTGGAAGAGGTGGGTCTTGGGGTGACCGGGTGAACATAACCTGGCCCTCTGGGATCGCCCCGTCTAACAGGGATCTTGATCCCCACTTGTCTGGGGAGCAGATGCAAGGGATGACTGGGTGTTATCAGATTCTAAACACGAGTTTGTAGAGGTTTGCGGTTTCTTGTGTAGATTTTTTTGCGAGCCGCCTTCTTTCAGCTGCTTAACCTTGTCTATAACGATGGAGAGGATGGCTGGCAGAGAGGAGAGTGAGTCAATAATTGGAGAACAACAGCAAACCGACTGTACTAGTTTTGAGGATGATTGTGCGTCGATGATTAAATTATTCAGTTTGTCTAGTTTATTGTCGATCCCTGCTGTAAATACTGCTAGCGTGTTCAATAAGTCAACCTGCGTGTCCAGTTTATCTGAATGGTAGTTTAATGCAATAACTGTCGATTGAAATGTTTCAAGTAGTTGGGGCCAAAGACTCTGTGTAGTAGGTGCTTCTTGCTGATTGATTATTTTCGGACTTGGAATAGGAGGGGATTGCAGATTTTTCAGAAAAAGGGACAAGTCCGCTGGGTTATAATCGTTTATATCAGGTTTATAGAATGAGTTAGGTGTAGTTATTTTTACTGTTAGGGGTGAGAGCAGGCATTGTTGTTGGTTGGGCAGGACCAGACTTCCCTTTGGAGGACTATTGGTGTCCAGCTGGAGTGAGTTTTCAACGACATTGTTAGATGCCTGGTTGAAGAACTTGTGAATTTGTGGGAAAATTAATTGGCGGTGAGACGCTGAAATCACCTCCTTTGGGATGTTGAAATGTTGAGATAACTGGGAATGTGAGGTCACTAGATGGCTTGCTTAGGGGAATGCGTCAGTGGTTGGCGGCCCAGCGGGCGGTGGGGTGCAACCTGCCTCTTGCTTGTTGGAGGCAAGTGGTCGTTGGGGCTGTGTCAATGGGGGCTGGTTGCCTGATGACAAATCTTCCGCCGTCCTCCCGCCACCATCTAGGGCTAGACTCTGGTCATTAAGTACAGACCCGAAGATGAATACTTCTTGGTCGGGGGCCGACGTTTTAGTAGTTGTTGAAAACAGCATTTGCGGAGAGAGCGTGTTTAATTTTACCGGTTTTGCCAGATGTCCTGTATGTCCTATGATGCAGGTGTTCGTCGCCTCCCCCAGTTGAGGGGGAGAAGTGGCCATTAGTGAGCCCGACGCTTTTTTAAAGTAGTCCAGTAGCGACTGGGGTTTTAGCCCGCTCAAGGCTTGTGTAGCTAGGTGGGTGCGAGGGGGGCGGTCCGCCCCAGCCGGCACCATTTTGGGGGCGTCGGCGGCCGCGAGGCACTGGCGGCCCGTTGCGGTGGCCTTTATAATTTATTTGGGGACACTACTACTTTACAGTAGTGTCCCCAAATAAATTATAAAGGCCACCGCAACGGGCCGCCAGTGCTGCACGCCTGGGCCGTTTAAAGTGCAAACGGTTTCCTGGCGCGTGCGTGCAGCGCACGTACGTACGTACGCACGCACGCCACGCCACGCCACCACCTAGAATAGGCCAGTCGCACGCAGAATTAACTTCTGCAAGGTTGATTGCGATGGGCGAGGCGGCTGCATGTACTGTAGCATGACTGGCATGATGGGTGCGGGGACGTCTACCAGCAGTGATGCAGACCTCTGGTTATTGAATTAAAAGAAAAAACGAAGTAAGTAAAACAAAGATTATCGATGATGATCTTAATACTTATTGCTGACGATTGTCAATTAATGATTCATAGCTGCCAAGGTTTCAAATTACGTATGTGTGACATTTTCAGAATTTCAATGTAATTATGAGTGACATTCAACGACTATGAGTGACAATTTCTTATTAGCAAAATCAAGCAACGGAGACGAGTGAAACACATTTATATCAGAAATTACACCCATTTGAGCAATGAGAAACTTTAAGATTATCTTAACACAGCTGCAAAGTACCGGAAATGGAAGGGCAGTGTTCCTCAACAGATGCCAAAAGCAATACCACATCCTTCTTCTGCTTTCTCCCATACACATACTGCTTAAAAACACGAACTCTCCTCTTCAAAAACGGTCTCATACACTTGCATAATCTCCTCTCACCTTACACCTGCTTGCACCGCTTCTCTGCAGTGTAAAATGGAAATTCCATGCTACAAAACCTTAACAAAGTGATCTTTAAATCCAAACTTCTTCCTGTAAACTATTGCTTTAACCAGGCAGATAATGTCCAGTACGGAGTACCTGCACTACTTTAATTTAGAATGTAGAGTATCTGAACGTCTTAGCAATGCAGTAATACATTTAATGGGAGAACAGTAGCACTTCTCTGTTTCCATTAAAGTGCTGCCTATAACATTTCATAGGTATACGTCACCCCTCCAACTGCATACATCATTCTATGAGCACTCATTGCTTGCCCTTCTGGACAGGCCACTTACCAACTTTCTGAACTACAAGGTTGTTTAGTTGGCAATAGCTGGTGTTGCGCCGATAGCAGCAGGCGCTGGGCCTCTCTGAATTAAGTGCGGCACTAAAGAGTTGACAGTTTGCAGAATACTCTCAGTCACAGCTGCCAGCTCAGGTAATTGACAGGTTACATGCTTTGGCCTGTGCCTTTTAAAGCTAGTGCAGCACAGAGCTTGGCTGGCCAGACACAAGTGCCCCACACATGGAGCCAGGGCAGGGTAAGAATGATTTACATCAAAAGCCCGCCCAGACGGATCTCTCCCCTGGGGCCGGGGCTGGTGAGACAGCAGGGGGGCACAGGAGGACTTAAAAACACTCCTGCCTTTGCCCGTGTGAGCGCAACCTCCTCCGCAGCAGAGCAGCTCTGACAAGTCGTGGACATGGACTAAAGGCCCTCAGTTAGGACCTGAATGGAGCCTACCCTGGGCGGCACCACCCGGACCATGGAGAGCTGTGAGCATAGCTACAGGGCCGGTGTTTGTCAGGCTGTTAAATTCAAAACGATTAATTCTTCAGTGAGCTAGGCAGCAGCCTCTCCGTGATGACAGTCTGTACTGCAACCTCTCTTCTCCGACCAAGTCCGATCGCAGAGCAGTGGCATGATGAGGCACAGGGACCAATTGGACACAGGCAGCGGTGCGAGCAGTGGCAGCAGCTCAAACTAAAGAAACAATTCATAACTGCCGGCTCCTCGCACCGCAGACCCACCCCCTCAGGAGCAACTTAACTTCCTGTCCCCGCGCTGTTAGCAGGACGTGACTTCAGGTCACCCTGTGGCGCTACGGGCAGTTTGAGACCGGTGCCGCGGAAATCACACTTTGGACACATTGTAGCAGCACTGACTGGTTACCACTATGAGACTGAGTGAGCTTGCTCGGCTGCTAAAAGTGACCCAAGCCTACGGAAGCAACCTGTGCAGGCACTGGAGCGTGCTGCCGCACGCTGTTGTTTACAGCATGCTTTCTGTGACAGCTGAGACTACTGCATCATGGGTGACAATGCATTTCAGTGCGGTGATGCGGAGCACCACACTGAAATGCGGTAGTGTCACGCCTGATGCGTGATACTTGGTAGGACTGATGATTGTGATCTCATAGAATACATGAGTTGGGGCAGTTGACGTTTATGATCAGGTAAATTCTCAGGCGTTTGGAGACTGGTTTTTGAATAGGTCTTACATTTGAATTGGCTAAAACCTGTATATGTAATGGAAGCTATTTCCTTTTTACCATTTAGCAGAGCCCACTATGACTGTTTTAGAAAAGGAATTATTTTGTAATACTCTGGCCAACATTAGTTTCTGGTTCTTATTTTTTGATTCAATGTTTTTCATATCTGCAAAGGAAACCGACGTGCGGACGTGATTTACATTACAAGCCCATATTCTTGGTTCTGGACTATCGTATTCAGACTCTTTTGTGCTTTGATTAATCTATTTTGGATGCAATATTTGACCCTTCTTTGCTTTTTCTAGAAGGTATTTATATATTTTTGTTTCTAATATTGCTCACTGGATTCATTGACTTGGGTATTCTTCTGGGCACTCTCACCGTATTCTTTCTCTCTCCATTCTTTTTTCTTTATCATTTTTTTTCACTTTCTTTTTTTACCAATTTTTTATTTGACACACTGTCCTTGATTATTTCACTTCTTGGTCTGAGTGGAGTCACATACTAATTTGTAAAAAGATTTCTCGTCTTGATTACTTCTTTTGCATGAACACTCTAACACGAGGGAGAAGAACTTTTTGATTAAGCACATTAGGGGTACTCTAAATTTTAAATTTTAAAAATGCAAATTCAGCATTCTCTCCATCTACCCTGATAAATTACAACAAATTAATATTCTATATGATCTTGTTAACAGCCTTGAAAAAGTCGCGAATGGCGACGAAACATGTGTCGGCTGTAGCAGAATTAATGTTGTAACCACAGAACAACTATCATGAAGATTGTTTGCTGAACAGAATTTACTCCATGAATTTTGTATTAAAATAATTTCGCTGGTTGGGATCAATCAGCTGTTTACTTAATTTTGTGTTGTGCTCTGTCTATGTTTCTAAGTTGATTAATATATACGGAGATCTCCGCTATGTATTAGGCGACTACTGTGGTTCATGGTCTCCGCTTTTCATATAAAAATAAAATCTGCTCTTAAGGTCCTCGTCAGCAGTCTTTTATTTTGCTGCAAGATTGGGAAACAAAATGGTCCAAGCAGTGACAAAGATAATGCCTGGCCAATTGTGCCGCTCTACATTAATATCAGGGCCGGACTGGGAAACAAAAACGGCCCCGGCAAAGTGCTCGGCAGCCCCCCCCCGGGAGTAGGGGGGGGGGGTGCCGCCGAGCTCTTTGCCGGTGCCGGTTTTCGGCTGTTTTTGGTACAGGGCCGAATTTGCAGCTAACGGCCCTGTAACAAAAACAGCCCCCAGGGGCCCAAAACCGGCCCCCACCCGTGCAGCGCACCGGGGAATTGCCCAGTGCCCGCTATGGCCAGTCCGGGCCTGATTAATATAACCCTGGTGTCAAACAAATTGAGTAGAGGACATTTATTTTAAACATTACACTACTACACTGGAAGCTAATTCATACTGTAGCCCTTATATAGTTTATTCAGCTGTGTAGCCTTGGACCGTGTCATGTATGTGCATGTAACTTGCATGATCGAGGTAACTATCAGCAGCGATACTACGTGTCTCTCTGACCTGTTTCAAGTGCTCGCCGTCCTTTTTCCCCAGCACCCCCCACCCACCCCGGGGGTGGCAATATCAGGGATAGCCCCGGGCGCCACAAGCTCTAGCTACGCCCCTTGCAAATGCTGGTTAGAAAACCTGTGAGTTTAAATTGTAGAGACAAATGCAGTTGAATTTTGTAGAGCAGGTAAGGTGTGTACCCCTTGGGTGAACTAACAACACGTATTCTGAGTAGGCTATGACAACCAGGGATGCAAAGAAAATTCTCTTGCGAGCTTCCCTTAAAATCGGGATTTTCGAACCCATATTAGAACGTGAGAAGAAATCACCAACATCCATCCTATTTCAAAGACAGGAGAAAAAACGTTTTTGGAACTTGCTAAGAAAAAAGCACAACTCTTTTGAGCACTAGTTATCACTTGTGAAGTTGCCAGTTAGAGAGGAAAACTATGGCAGCACATAAACATATCAAAAGAAGGAAACTCTGCAGACTACGAGGCTGCCAGTGATCAGTCTGAACGATTAGTAGATTGCTTCAAAAAAAAAAAAAATTGCACACCATTACTGATAGATGGCGAAACATATTTTAAATTAAAAAACGTACCTTATTCCTGCGTCTCTCCTTCATCGTCTCAACTCTCTCCCAGCCGTACAGGAAGCACCAAGGCTCCTCATACCAAATCACAATGCTACAATGTGGCGTTGTGATTGGTCTGAGATCTGTGGTTCGGCGCTCAGACAGGCAGTCGGGGCCTGGACATGTCTCCAAGGAGAATATGCAAAAAGCGCATGAATGTTATGACGGCCGGAGAAGGCCGGGCAAACATTCATGCACACACTTAGAGTGGGCAAACCACTCCTCCCCCTGCTCCTGTGTGAGCAGCCCAGCCCCGCCCTCCCTGCAAAGGTACAGCAGCAGGCAAACATAAAATGATAATAACATTGAGGTATTATCATTTTAAGTTTCATTATTTCACTGCTGCAAAGCAGTGGGGCAATGCTTCTCTTCTATCTTAGTTGAGGAGCCGCCACTGATGACCAATAACGGCAGCATGGACGACAATCTCTAGTGAGACACACCGACAGTAAAGTAATGGCCGATTGAGTCACTTAGACCTCAGACAGAGCGGGTTATGTGAGAGAGTGAGACAGACAGTAGACTGACAGACTGAGTTGTCGTCACTAATCTCTTGACTCTGTGACTCCCCTCTTGGTGCCGGCCTGATGGTTGTCGTGATTGCATGAACCGCGGGCCCCTGGCAAACCTCTACTGCTGTAAAGAAGTAAGCAGCAAGTAGACGTAAGTAGTAGGTACCTCGCCTTCTTTTAATTCCATACTCCATAAGTTCCAAGTTAGTCACAAGTGCATCATTATGATCGTCCCTCAGGGCAGTGGCCAGTGCATGGCCTGCAGTGTCTCCACTGTCTGCTAAGCGCCCGCCCCTGCCCTGACAACTGTCACAGGCTGACTCTAACAAGGCTGGCTAGGCCCTAATCAGTTTGATGGGGACAGCACACCCGGAGCAGAAATAAAATGTGGTATTTGTTAGTGAACTCCCTCTCGATTAAAGATTTGATCCTTCCCCTTGTGTAGCCAGGGTCCCACATGTATTATGCTGCACCGCGAGCACAGGGAAAACAGAAAAAGATGGCTGGACAGGAAAAATTCTCAAGGAACTTCTACAACCACGTAGTCAATATGTACCACGTGACCACTGGATTATTATTCCAAGCACATTTATTTTATCGTTTTTTTAAAGTTTCTTAAAGTTCCAAAAACAAGCACAAACAAAATGACCATCAAAACAGTGGGTTCATGTACACAGTATCTACACAAATACAATTTTACAAATGTACAATATTTACAACAATCGAGTCAAACGAAACAAATAATGACACACCCAAAACAGTAAAGCATATCATGTTTCAATTAAATTGCAGTTATGTACAGTGCAATAATGATGCATGAAACAAAAAAGGGGAGAACCAGTCCTTAGAATAATAAACCCAAGGGACAGGCGGGATTGAGATGGAAATAGGTGCCTGCCTGTCTACCAAAACCTGTGGTCAAATATTTCTTGAGGGTTACACTGCTAGGGTCCAGAATAATGAAATTAGTTGTATCCTAGCGGCACCCTTTGAGATTGCCACAGGGTGGGAATGTCGACGCGTTTCGAACCAGGATGTTGTAGGTTCTCTTCAGGACAGGGACTGGGGACAATAGATCTGTAAAAACATATGGAGTGGGTGTCAAATATATCTCATAGTACTATGACAATCTACTCTGGCTCCAAAGAAAAAGGGGGGAGTAGTTACGTAAACAAGGCCGCTAGAGATGCCGTAGTGTGGGTAGGTCGCAAAAAGGCATTCAAGGCTGAAAAAACATGTAAACAGTACTCAGCACGGTCAGTGACCCGTTGCATATGGGACAATTGGCATAGCGATGGATTGGCGCGGAGCCTAAACTAATGTGCATCATACCTGCAATTTACACACTGATGAGCTGCAAACGTGATGCCCGCGACGCGGTGCACACTCAGGGTTGGTGGGCCGCTCTCATTTTACAGTGAAGATAATAATATCTGAGGAAGTAGCCACAAGAAAAAATACGATATTAATTTAAAATCAGTGAGACTGCCGATTATGAAAAACCGAGTGCAGCCCACCAGTCATGGGCAAAAGGCCAGGGAAACCGTTCCTACCTGAACTTCCAACGAACAGCGAGCGGAGGGGGTGCCTCGGCACGTAACCCAATTCAAGCCAGCAGGCGGTGTCAATTTCACCGGATCCCGCTACAAGGGGAATGAGAATGGTTGCGTGTTAGTCCCAAACTCTGGTGGCCAGGGAAACTCGTGGCGCTTAAGGTTACTATCAAAATGCCCTAAACACTTACTCGTTCAAACGGAGTCAATCGATTGTGTCCACACGGAGTTCTGTCTATGGATAGAGCGCCGCTCCTAGCAAGGATATTTAAAACTGCCGGGTCAGAAGACTGGTGGGAGTGGCCAGTGAGGGCCCTATGGAATGATGGATGATGTAGTTTAAATGGACCGCACTCACAGGGGAACTTGAACGCACCGACGTTACAGTCTGAAAACCTCTCGCATTTTTCATACAGGCCAGAATTAACATAACACGTCACACATTAAGAAATACAGTCTACTTTCCCAAAAATTACAAAGCTGCGTATGTAAACGAGAGCGCATCGAGAGCATATTTACAACCCAAATTTTTAGCGTGAAACTGGCACAAATTCACAAATAGTAACAACAGCTCTGAAATCCCATACTGGCACAAATACACAAGCAATAAAGACAGCTCTGGAATCCCATACCCGGTTATATGATCGTGTAGGAAACTCCCTCAATAATGACAAACGTGGATTTCAAAATTAATAAAAAATAAAATGAAGAAAAAGGGGAAAATGCAGCACAGCCAACCTCAACTCCGTGGATCGAAAGGAATTCACAAACTGGCAGTCTCAGACATTTCATTCAGACCGGAGTTGGATGTATCGAATTTCAGTATGAGGTACGCCTCCTTCCGGGAAAGCCGAAGATCAGGATCACCAGTACCACCCCTGATAACGGCTAGAACAGTCCATCTGATGTCAAGACAGGAATGTTTTTGTTGCAGGAAATGAGAGACCAGAGGGGCTGTCATGTTTTTGTTGTTGATCCTTGACCGATGTTGAATAATTCTTTGGCGGACCTCCTGCGTGGTTTTACCAATGTACAGCTTCTTGCACGGACATTGTATGGCATACACAGTATACTTGGTCTTACAATTCGTATGTTCATTGTGACGCCAAAACTTGTTACCATCCGTGAACAACGAGCCTTCTATTGTGAGATCGCAGACGGAACATGTCCCGCATTTGCGGTGCCCTTTGACTGGATTGGTTCCAAAGATTGTGCTTTGAGAGTCCCTTTTTGGAGGTGGTCTAGTAGATGTAATCATTTCACCAATACTCCTGTTCTTTTTAAGAGCAAAGAGAGGGACACCTATGTCCGGGAGAATTTCCTGCACCAAATGCCAACTTTTTTTGATGATATTTTGCAGTTGGTTCGTGTGCGGGCCAAAGGTGGATACACATACCATCCTCTCAGTCGCTCGTCTTGGTCTCTTCTCAAGGAGATGTTCCCTGGGTGTCCATCTCGCTCTCTTCATAGAATGCTTCAAGAGTTTATGAGGGTAACCTCTTTCCTGTAACTTTGAGGTCAGGCCTTGTCCATGCAACTCAAACTGCTGGATAGTAGAACAATTCCGTCTTACCCGGAGGTACTGTCCATAGGGGAGATTATCCCTTAGGCTCCGCGGGTGGTAACTCTTATAATGCAGTGCATTGTTCTTGTCTGTTTTTTTCTGAAATAAAGAACATGAAAGCACATCATCTTTGACTGATATTTCGACATCCAAGAATGGGAGGGATCTTTCATGATAGCTCAAGCTGAATTTTATGTCTGGGCTTCTATCATTCAACCATACATGGAATTCTTCCAGTTGTCTCGAGGTTCCGTTCCACACACACCACACGTCATCAATATAACGTAGCCATTGTCCAATGTGGCCTCTATATGGGTTGTTGTTCAGAACATACTTCTCCTCATATTGGCCCATATATAAAATGGCCATTTCGGGGGCAAATGGACAGCCCATTGCTGAGCCTTTGATTTGTAAGAACATCTCGTCCTCAAAGGTGAAGAAATTCTTCTTTAGAGCCACAGTTGCAAACGAGATTATCAGTTCGGTGGGGACCCTGTGTGGACGTGGTCGTCTATCCAGATATAGTTCCATAACATCCAGGCCATCTTGCTGGGGGATCTGTGTGTATAAAGATGACACGTCCATAGAAGCTAGCAGTTGGTAAGATGGATCAAATGACAGGCCTTCAACCTTATTTATAAAATCCATAGTGTCCCTCAGGTAGGATGGCACCTGGACCACAAGGGGTTTCAAAAAGACGTCCACGAATTTAGAAATGGGCTCGAACACAGAGTCACAACCGGACACAATTGGACGTCCTGGTGGTATTTTGGGGTCTTTGTGCACTTTGGGGAGAAAGTACAAGTGCGGAGTCCGTGGATGTTGCTTAACGAGATATTCAGATTCTTTTGGTCCAAGTATCCCAGCTTCCTTGGCAGCATTAACAAGTCTTCCGACTTCATTTTGAATCTGGGCAGTAGGATCATGGGTGATGCGGCGGTACCACTCCTGATTGTACACATGATTCCGACCCTCAGTACGGTATAAGTCTTTGGACCAAAGGACAACCGCGCCCCCTTTATCTGCTTGCCTGATGACAGCTTCCTGTTGAGTCTTAAGCTCTTGAATTGCTTCTCTATGTTTTTTCGTGATGTTTCTAGGAACAAAGGGACGTTTCTTCTCCAACACATTCAAAGATGACATAACTGAGCGTTCAAAGGCTAAGATGTTTTTAGCGACATTGTGGTTGGGTGGACAAAAGGAGGATTTATTCCTCAGCCCAGAGGCCTCGGCAGACACTCGATCGGTCGCATCCTTGAAAAACCATCTCAAACAAACCTTTCGGAAGAATTCCATTACTTCCAACTTGATTTTGGTGAAATCCATGGCAACCCCGGGTACAAAAGAAAGGCCCATCTCTAGGACTTCTTGCTCGGCCCTTGACAAAATCTTTTCAGAGATGTTAATAATGGCAGACGGTTTCACGAGTTGTAATGTTTCTTGCGTGTGGTCATCTCCCATCGGGGTTTGAATCTTGTCCGCTTCTGCTGTTGGCCCTGGCCTAAAAAAGGCCTCTTTGGAGTGTTTCTGTTCTGTTGGTTCCTATTCGAGGTGCCTTCTCCTGCATCGGAGTCCTCCATCGACTCTGAGGAGGATGTCTCAGAGAATGTGGTAAATCTTCTCTTAGATCTCCCCTGGTTGGTATTCAGGTACCTAATGGAATCAGGTCTGCTGTAAAAATCATCCTTCAAGTAGGGATATACGATCTCAATATTGAAGTTTTTTTGGTCTTTTTCAAACTTTGAGGTCTTAAAATTGATGGTATTGTCTCTGAATGTGACCAGCTCCTTTTCGATCTTTTCTAAAAGAGCCTTTCAGAGCGGCCCACCAACCCTGAGTGTGCACCGCGTCGCGGGCATCACGTTTGCAGCTCATCAGTGTGTAAATTGCAGGTATGATGCACATTAGTTTAGGCTCCGCGCCAATCCATCGCTATGCCAATTGTCCCATATGCAACGGGTCACTGACCGTGCTGAGTACTGTTTACATGTTTTTTCAGCCTTGAATGCCTTTTTGCGACCTACCCACACTACGGCATCTCTAGCGGCCTTGTGCAGGTAACTACTCCCCCCTTTTTCTTTGGAGCCAGAGTAGATTGTCATAGTACTATGAGATATATTTGACACCGACTCCATATGTTTTTACAGATCTATTGTCCCCAGTCCCTGTCCTGAAGAGAACCTACAACATCCTGGTTCGAAACGCGTCGACATTCCCACCCTGTGGCAATCTCAAAGGGTGCCGCTAGGATACAACTAATTTTATTATTCTGGACCCTAGCAGTGTAACCCTCAAGAAATATTTGACCACAGGTTTTGGTAGACAGGCAGGCACCTATTTCCATCTCAATCCCGCCTGTCCCTTGGGTTTATTATTCTAAGGACTGGTTCTCCCCTTTTTTGTTTCATGCATCATTATTGCACTGTACATAACTGCAATTTAATTGAAACATGATATGCTTTACTGTTTTGGGTGTGTCATTATTTGTTTCGTTTGACTCGATTGTTGTAAATATTGTATATTTGTAAAATTGTATTTTTGTAGATACTGTGTACATGAACCCACTGTTTTGATGGTCATTTTGTTTGTGCTTGTTTTTGGAACTTTAAGAAACTTTAAAAAAATGATAAAATAAATGTGCTTGGAATAATAATCCAGTGGTCACGTGGTACATATTGACTACGTGGTTGTAGAAGTTCCTTGAGAATTTTTCCTGTCCAGCCATCTTTTTCTGTTTTCCCTGTTGTTGAGATCCGGGCTGGGTAGATGTAGGATCCAAAACCTTCATTGTTTCACTGCACCGCGAGCACAGCCAGGCCTCCGTCTTGCTTGACTATGGTTGGAACATGGGTCTGTACACTAATATGCCCCCCATGGTGTACAACAGTCTCCTAACTCCCACACTTTAGTCCTCAGAGTTCCCATTCCAGTGGGCCACTACACACCAGCTGTGTAATTCTGTACTCACAGTAGGGGTGGATGTCCGATGAATAGGTTCCTTTCAGTGATACGGCAACGCTTATCGACACCAAACCTCAGTTCCCTACTTTTCTGTATAAATTATTTTCTTCCACTCTAAGCCATGCAGCTTTACTCATAACACATTTCTAATGCGTATTTCTCTTTCAGTTACGAATATTTAACTTTTTTCTCCATGTCTCATCTGATTCCGCTCTGTCTACCTCCCAATAGCACCACTATGTGCCACTGCCTTTGTGTAATCAAAGTATATTTTAATGGCTGTGACTTGAAGCACTCATTGTCTTGCATCCCCTCTGATCATAATATGACATTTTCAACAAACATTAAAAACAAATATTGAACATGGCTGAATTAATTCTAAATCAGCATAATGCTCTGTATAACAAGGACAAGTCAGGTGTCAATGTATATTCATGTGAAAGACTCATGTTTGGAAAACATTGATCAATAGCACAATACGACGTTTATTACCATTCTGTCTGAAATATTTAATAGTAATGTGAAATTGTAGTTTAATGACATATATATTAGGCATGCAAGATTATTTGGAATGTTGAATTAAGCAAAGGTTAGACTTATTACAGCACTTAATAACGTCATATATTGTGCTAGGATTCAGGAGGTCTCATGTATACACCACATACGCATACCGTATACCACAGCCCCATTGACAAATGTGCTTTAAAATGGGTTTCTCCATGTCGCCTTTTCCCTCGTACATGTTTGTACGTGCTGTGTGCAATTAATTTAGATACACACACAGATGAGGACGCAAAAACAAAGAGTTGTAGCGACCACCCTAAGACACAATCTAGCAATGTTTATCAGCCAATAAATAAATACATTTCAACTGAAATGTGCCTTAAGGTAGTTCCTTATATCTTAGCACAAGGAAAAATAGGTGCAAGGGCACAACATCTGACGACTGTATAGACACGTTGCAATATTAGAAATGAGTACTCTACGGCTAGCTTAACTGCATTTCATTTTGGAAAACTGAGGTAATTTAATTTGCTTGTACTTTGATATTTCCAAAAGTATGTATGTATGGAATGGGGTTGCGCTTTTTGGCTATGTTTGGCTTCCTTAGTTACCTCCTAATTTGTTGCTTGTGTTTTACTAATGTCAGTGACTATCTTTTACTCCAGTTTAATAGTTTATAGGATTGAAAATACTCCACCCCCCTTCATTACTTAACTTCTGGTGGTTATAACTGGTCTGCTTGCATAACAGGAAAAAGCTAGGATTTGGTCCTGTGGTCACAAAAACCTGGGTATAGCATGTGAATTTCATATGAAATATAGCAGATTTTAATGAACCTCATAAAACCCTTCAAAAGGTGAAAACTTGATAAGAGCACAGCATCAGGATTACCCCCACTGGTGACACTTGCAGGGAAGCATCTGCTTTACTTCTTTAAGGCAGTGCACATCACAGTGAGATGCTTGCATTCGAAAGACATTGTCAGCGCACCCACTAGTGGGGTTATCCTATTGCTGCGTAAACCAGGGGTCTCCAATCTTGTCTGTAGTGAGAGCTACTTCTGAGCAGTGAAAATCATTGTGAGCTACGGAAAGCCAAGCCCCTTGTGCAGTGTTACTAGATAACCCCACACCCATATTCATTGACTTTATGCCTTATGTCCATAGAGCCAGATATTACAGGTTCAATAAAATACTTTGACTAGGGGAACTATGACAGGGCTGCCATGTGTGTCCATGAGCACGTGGTCTGTAGGGGTGTATGAACATGTATGTATGAACATGGATGTTTATAGGGTACTTCCTTGATATCTGTAAATCATTTCCCGCTTCTGTGTGTGATACAAGTAATCAAATGTTAGATGCCTCACTTCGTGTGGTAACTGCAAACACAACAATGATGGACAGAATGTGGATCAATGTCACACATTCACCCCAGTCCAAAGATGGCTTTTGTAGTTCGGACTGGACTGTTCCCATGGGGCACAGGGTCAGCGCTGATTTGCATATCGCCATTGTCTAACCCAGGGTGGTGTGGAGTGGAAAAACGATGGATTTGGGCCCAGATCTTTGGACTGGGGTGAATGTGTGACATTGATCCACATTCTGTCCATCATTGTTGTGTTTGCAATTACCGCTCTAAGTGTACTGGGGATGCTCAGACGTGAGTCCCAGGCACTCCACACCACTGGAATCAAGCTAGCCGGGCTGATGAGAGGTGTTACCTCGAAACCGGGCCGGTCCTCAGATGCTTGTTTCCGTTCTGGGAAGGACATGGCTTTTGTAGTTCGGACTGGACTGTTCCCATGGGGCACAGGGTCAGCGCTGATTTGCATATCGCCATTGTCTAACCCAGGGTGGTGTGGAGTGGAAAAACGATGGATTTGGGCCCAGATCTTTGGACTGGGGTGAATGTGTGACATTGATCCACATTCTGTCCATCATTGTTGTGTTTGCAATTACCGCTCTAAGTGTACTGGGGATGCTCAGACGTGAGTCCCAGGCACTCCACACCACTGGAATCAAGCTAGCCGGGCTGATGAGAGGTGTTACCTCGAAACCGGGCCGGTCCTCGGATGCTTGTTTCCGTTCTGGGAAGGACATGGCTTTTGTAGTTCGGACTGGACTGTTCCCATGGGGCACAGGGTCAGCGCTGATTTGCATATCGCCATTGTCTAATCCAGGGTGGTGTGGAGTGGAAAAACGATGGATTTGGGCCCAGATCTTTGGACTGGGGTGAATGTGTGACATTGATCCACATTCTGTCCATCATTGTTGTGTTTGCAATTACCGCTCTAAGTGTACTGGGGATGCTCAGACGTGAGTCCCAGGCACTCCACACCACTGGAATCAAGCTAGCCGGGCTGATGAGAGGTGTTACCTCGAAACCGGGCCGGTCCTCGGATGCTTGTTTCCGTTCTGGGAAGGACATGGCTTTTGTAGTTCGGACTGGACTGTTCCCATGGGGCACAGGGTCAGCGCTGATTTGCATATCGCCATTGTCTAACCCAGGGTGGTGTGGAGTGGAAAAACGATGGATTTGGGCCCAGATCTTTGGACTGGGGTGAATGTGTGACATTGATCCACATTCTGTCCATCATTGTTGTGTTTGCAATTATCACTTCGTGTGGTAGCACCAAGTCAAAGGTCATGCAGTGTCACTTCCTTTGATTTCATGGATGTCCAAATGGCAGGTGATGCCACTTCCTGTGATGTCACCAGGTCAAAGTTTGTGTGGTGTCATTTTGTGTGACATCATCAGGGTGGGTCAAAGGGCATGTGATGTCACTTCTGGTGATCTCATCAGGTAATATTTTGTGTGTTGACACTTCCTGTGCAATCAGGCGGGGGTCACATGGAATGTGATGTCACTTACGCTACCCCTGGCATTGTGATGAATCGACGTCCATGCACTCAAGCTGCTTTCAGTAGATTATTTAACAATACAAAGGGGATCTGAAATCTAGGGAACAATAACTGACTGTTTAGGCCTTGCTGTATTGCTTTAATGTGTTTTGAGAAAAACATTTCAGATTTTGAAATGTCAGATTTTGAAATGTTTTTCTTTTACATTTGTTGCACTGGTTTAAATCTGGAAATTCTACAAAACTCTGAAGTATGCTGAAAATACCTAACAACTACTTAGGTGCAACTGACGTCCCAGCCACGTAAGGCTTTGATCTCATTATTGGAAGGTCTGATCATCTGCTTTATGTAGCTGACACTGATATCGGCATGTTATGCCGCACCCCTTAGTGATCGATATGAGATTGATTTGTAATGCTCTTGTATTGGTGTAATGCAGCATTACAGTATAGGAAGCACAGGGTGCTTCTTAATGGAAGTTTTAGTGGCACTAATAATTCAATCTCTGGAGAGGCATTTACATAATCTACACGTGTCCTTCCCAACTTGCGGTGAGTACAGCATCATCGACCATTACAAGGCGTGCTTCTTCTCTTCCTCTTTTCACCTAAAAATATGGTAACAGCAAATATGAAACATTTTAAAAGGTGCACTGAATTTTGAAACCATTCTAGAAACAAATTATCCTAGACTCTGTTTAGGACCAGCTTTATAAGTCCGCACCCCACATTCGAAAACATAGGCTTCAGATGCAAAAAGACTTTTGGGCAATATACAAATATTTGTGTAGCGGACCATGAATCTTTGGACATGCCGTGCATCGTCTTAGGTTTCAATTGCTCAATCTGGTTATTTGATAACCAATTTTGTCTTTCACTTCAGTTTTCGAAAATAATTTTCGTGTCCCTCCTTGAGGAACACCTGTACATTTATATTTTGGTTACCTGCCAAATACAGGACCTCCAATGAGTTGAAGAACGCCAAATGTTGTCTGTAGACTGCCAAAACCAACGGAATCTAAACCAAGATTCTTCGCCAGGTACTAAAGACAAAAAAAACAGAGTTGCTGTCAAAGAATCCTCATATTATACAACTGGGCCCAGAACACCTAAATTTGCATCATTGAAAGGCATTTGCACCGATATTTGTAGGAAGCAATAATGGTAAATATGTAATATTTACTGTCCAACTGGCACAAAATAATTTCTTTTTTGCACTCGGCATTCTATGAGAATATAATTTTTGCAATGGGAAGTTAGTGTAATTGCTGTTCTTAAGTTGGCTCAGGCTGACCGGTGCAAATGTGTGTAATCAAGCCACAGTGCCTGTGCACTAAAAAATGTATACAGAATAGCGAGATTTAACCTAATAAATATTATTTTCAGCAAAAATAACTATTGACATTTCATCTAGGTGGAAATAGTATTTGAAAAAGTATTTTGTATAAGCCTCACAAAATTCAAAACAATTTGAAAACTATACCATGTGCACAAGAACCACGTGTGCACCAATCACCTTCACAATAGTGCTTTGCAAGGATCCTCTATTTTAATCAGCAAAGCCCTGATTAAGAAACGAGTGGAGCAAAATCTCCAGGTAGGAAACAGCTCCGCACTGATCACAACTGGCCCTGTGTTCCTGCTCCTGGATCTTCTGGGTGCAGGAACATCAGGCTGAGTCTGCCTCACACGATCCTGCTGTCCCTTTTTCAATTAAAAGTCCATCAAATATGAAATTCCCCACGGCTCTGCTTTTCAATCATATTGTTTAATCTATTTGTACAGTATTGGGGGAATTAATTGGGTCTTTCTGTTTTAAAGCTCTATCGAAATCTGACCACCACTTTTTGGACTCCATTGGACGGGTAGGAGAGTGCCTACTGCCATCCATGATTCCTATTGTGGGGGGTCTGCGACCACCCTGGTCCAACAGGCTTTGTCCTCATATCTTACATACACAGATGTCACAAAATAGTGGGTAATAGGGGGCACGAGGGTGAAAAATTGGAATCAGAAGCCAGTTCAACTAATCCCATTGCCAAGTGTCCAGAGGCCTGTGATGGGGGAAAGACCACTGATAAATAACATGTATGATAACACGTACAATTATGATGTTTGGTTACTGAATGGGAGTAGTATAACTTGCTCCTGCCTGGGATGGTAAGGAGTTGTTGAACCTACATCTGGTATTTGGGGGTAGAAAAAAGTTATTTCAGAACTAGTCTGCCTCCAGATTGGAGCTATGAAGCTACTCTAGGGGTACTACATTTACATATATGTAAGTTACTAATCCATTCTAATTAAACAAAGTGTAGAAAACAATAACGTTATTTTTGCCAGAAAGAGCAACTATAGACTAATATAAATCCCTGGCAAGTCATCCACCCCATCCCTTTTAAATCTATTCACGGTCATAATACTATGCGAATCTGTTTAGGTGCAGATTGTTAACAATGAAAAGTGGAATGTAGAAATGAGACAGTATTCTATATGAGTTTTGCAAAATGACAGACCAATGCATGTGATACCAATCGCTTTTTGGGGAATCTTTGAACAAAATACATTAGTGTGCCACCATTTTTTCCTAAATTGTCTTTAGTATGGTGAAGTGCCAGTGCTTCATTTGTACAGCAAATACGTTCAGGACCCAAACTTTTTGGTGCTACAGAAGCCTGGTGTTGCCAAGTACTAAAGTTGTCTAGTTTCAATATCACCTCATGAGGATTTCTCCCATCGGTATACACCTGTTACAACGCATTTTTTACTCCGCACTACCATTACAACGCGACCATTACTCCGCATACCATTACAACGCATTGCGCTGGGGGGCGCTCTAGGATAGGTAATAAGTATAATTTACTATCCAACACCTTCCCTAGGGTCCACGGGGACTGGAGTTAGAATAGTAAATTATACTTACCACTATCCAGCGCCCCAAGGTGCTATGCGTTGTAACGGTATGCGGAGTAAAAGTCGCGTTGTAATGGTCTGCGGAGTAAAAGTATGCGTTGTAACGTCATACATCCCTCCCATCACCCTACAACTCATTCGGGCATCTATGCTTTCTCTCCTTCTTAATGTTTCCTATCTCTTTCATTCTCTCTTTTCTGCTCTTTTCTTTCTTGCTCTGGGATTAAAGTCTGATGATATAAAATAATTCCACACCCACCTTCCAAAATACACATCATGACTATATTATAATATTTTAACAATACCCATACAAAACACTAAAGAGCCTTAGCCAAACCATGTAGAAAACTATGCTGTAAATACACCATTTGACAGTGAAAAATCCTTAGAGCAAAGGGCATACACAATACATGCAGATGAGCAGAGTATAATATTCTATGTATAGGCTATCTGGTTTTAGGTTTAAACCTATAATAACTGATAAAACCCCACTGAAAGGAAAATAGCCATCACCAGTGTAAACATATAAACACTGAAAAAACACCTTTGCAACCACAAACTAAGTGCCATTCGAAGAAATGTAAAGATGAGTGAAAGAGTCATTTTTATTTCTTCCTGAAGGGGCCAATACGCTGTAACTTTGTTATACAAGGCAGCAGCAAGAAAGAATGGGCTAACATTATTCTGCTTGAGTTTGTTTTGTTAAGGGATGTCACTAAAACATTCTCTCTTCTGTCTGCTTTTTCAATTTTGTGGACTTTGGTCTAAAGATGCAGTGTTTAGAAGCATGTTCTAGGTCTTATGAAGTTATTTTATAAACTGTAGAGAATCGGGAAATATCAAAATCATATTTGATATTTTGGCTGCATTTGATTTCACTGATAGGAAAAATGGCTGGTTTCATAATTATCTTTCCCAATATGTACCAACACATTTACTCACAGACAGAGAATGGTGCAATCCTCTGATACATAAGCTCCCTTTTCTAGCGAGTCAGTATTGATTGTGAGTGAATCGTCAAACACCCCAGGCTTTAAACACTCAATGCAAGGTGTAGTGACAGGTATATGTGAAAAGAATGTCATCACCAAGCATCTGAGATAGTGGTGAAAACATTACACCAGATGTTTGGTAAACATTGTACGTAGTGTCACTTGAAATGCTACTGAAAAAAATTCCTACCAAGTTCAATAAAGATTGGAGTGATATTGTTTGTATTTGCAGTAATTCAGCTACGTATATGAAAAAGTTGTATGATGGCCTGTCAAAATGGATACCTGATATATGTAAATTTAAAATGTAAATTGATACTTGTATAGCGCACTACTCACCCGCAAGGGTCTCAAGGCGCTTGTACGAATACCACTGTGGAACCCATCCTGGCTTTCCCTGTGAGGTGTCCACTCCTGGGCACCCCCAAGGTGGAGGCCAGGCATCCTTAGCGTTGTGGGGGCCGTTATGGAGATTAAGCAAGCTACTGCCCAGAGTTGCAGAGTGGGACTCCATGATTGGAATAGGCACCGAGGCGAGAATTATCAGGTCCGTGGAATTTTTGAGCCCAAGACCCGCCGAGGCGGGGAATTGAACCCTGATCCCGGGCTAGACCTCTGCATCAGGGTCTGCCGCTCTAACCATTGAGCCACACTTCTCCACTTCCCTATAAGAGATCCTTGTCACTTGCTAGATGGTATGCTGAAAGCATCATTACAATCTTAAGAGATAATGAAGAATGCTATTGACTTTCTAGTCCATTCTGGTGCACTGTTTCGTTAAGTCGGGGACTAAAATGCGAATATTTCTCATGTTGTGCTTTGTGTGGCATCAAACAAAGCGTCAGAAAAATGTGACTGCTGTAGTAGACGTAATCAAAATACTAGGTTCTGAAAATACCCTTGTCTACCAAGTGTTCAGTGTAACTGGTGTAGATCTGAAACATCTCCTTGAGAGTAAGCTGGATGACAATTTTAGTGACTTTGGCACTGCAACATGCTCCATGTTAGAATTCTTGCCACTTGGTAAGCAAAGAAATGTTGAGGAACAATTCAGGAAATTTTATTTTACAGTCTATGGGAAATGGATTGCAATGATGCATAGAAATGTTCCTTCACCAACCATGGCATTTGAAGTTAACCCCTTCAGCGCTGATGACGAGCTCAGCTCGTCATCAGTTGCGCCGCTCGCACGCTGATGACGAGCTGAGCTCGTCATGTAACGCGGCTTTTGGAAAAAAGCCGCGTAGCACAAAAATAGCCGCAGCGCGCATGCGGTTAATGAAGCCTCACTGAGGTACTCTTTACAAGTTCTAGATCCCTTCAGAATTTTCTCCAGACTTTGAAAAGTACTGCTTTATTTTTGACTTCTTCAATAACTGAGGGCATATGTGCCCAATTCAACACATATGTTGCAGAACATGTCCTAGAGAATCACAATCTTCAGGGGCGCCATTATTGGCATGGAAAGCTATGTCATTGCCAGAGTTAGTATTAGAATGGGGGTTGCCAGAGTTAGCAAATTGTGTACTGGCTGGTTTGGCTTTGCCTCTCTCAAGTGCCAATGTTGAGAGGGCCTTTTCACAGATAAACGTTTACATAGGAAGGAAAGAGTGTGCACGCATGACCAAAGACTCACTAAAGAAGTATTGTATGGTGTACTACAATAAGTTTGATTTGTAAAAAACTTATTTGGACCTCATATACCCTGTGCACATGCTATCTATACACATGCACTATCATTGCAGAAAACACACAATCATTAAAATTACATTTAAATTCCATTTACAGTGAAAAAAACACTGTTTCTGTTGTTTTTATTGGCACGAAAATGTGTAACCACTGATTACCACTGTTTTTTAAGGTATGGAAAAAAACGAGAAAAACCCCACCAGAATTTACCAAAAAATAGAAACTGAAAACAGGAAAAGCCTATCTATATATTACCATTGGTGGAGATGGGGAGAAGCATCATGACTCATGAGCTGCTCTGCCACTCCCTGCTCTGCACATCTGCATAGATACTAAATATTACATGTTTCGTGGCTTTGGTTGCAAAAGATACAGTGGTATAAAAACACATATTTCACAAGGAACTATAAGACATGGGAAATATCGTACAGTTTCATCATCATATTGATTGCTCCCAAAACACTTCGCACAGCTTTACTACCATTGTTAGGGCCACTAGGGTTATGTGGCAAAAGAGAGAAATTATGCAGATCATTCTCTGCCAATTTTATTTTCATCTTTCTGAGCTGGAAATAATATAAGTGATGTGGCAAATGCTGCAGCCACCAATCACATACATCGACAGGTCATCACTATTGTCCATTGTTTTATCAGACGTGTATTCAAGAAAGGGAAACCTAATGATTTTGATTCCAATCAGTTCCCATTGTTTGCTGCACTCTCAAGGAAACAGGTTTTTTAAACTAACTACCACAAAATAAACAAGCAATAGTAGGAGTACTTAATAGCTAATGTGTAACATGGTCCGATTTTGCCATCTCAAGGTTCCGGTGACATTAATAAATCACTGAGCCTTTGGCATCGTATTTTACGATCCCAGAACGCCTTCATGTACCGATATTACACATGGAACCTGTGATGCATCCTCTAAAAATATTTGATAAGCACTTAGGCTACCTTCTTATTTAAATATAAGACACCATATGCAAACGTTTTTTCCCATGACTAAGCATGATTTACAGATGAAAATTCAGGACTTAGTCGCACCTCTGTCCAGAGATAACATTTGCTCATAGAAAAAACGTTGTAAATTGAAACCTATAATTAAAGATGTTTTAGTTCGAGATTATGCCAGCACTTCTGCAGTTGAAACATTTTGCTATGCAATATGAGCCTGATTTAGAAAAGTGTGGTGATATCCAGCATGCTGAAATGTAACAACATTTCCTCAATTAATGCATTTTCCACTAGAGAGGAGGATGTGCAGCCAAGTGGTTCATAGGTTAACATTGGGACCTTTGGTACCAGGGTTTGAATCCCGCCCTGGCACTTGACTGAAAATCAATATCGTGTGACACTCCTTGTGCTTACTAAAAATGTACATAGGTGAAATCCAAAAAGTCAGGAACCCACTGTGATGGGTTCAGAGACCTAGTTTGTATGTATGGTCACTGCGTAATTCCGTCAGTGTCTGCCATAAGGAGAAAGAAAAATTTCTTTCTAGAGTCCCCTCACTCACCGGGGTTTCCCCACGGTGACATGCTTCATCATTGGGGCCATCCCAGTTCTCTACGAAAAGGGGCGTGCTGCGACTAGCGAACTACGCAGGAGCACTATATTTGTGAAAGGCTATGTGTGGTGTAAAGTGTTGTGGTGGTGGAGTGGTTGTGTGATTAAAAATACCGTGCTAGTGGGCCTCAACAATTTATTCTGCTCCTAGTTTGGTATGATAAAATGGGGTGACACTGTTATCTAGCCTTAAATTGGGCTAAATCAGTGTTCTGTGGTCGACATGTTTCAAGCTCCCCAAGCTTTTCATCAGGACCATACAGGGTCCAGCCCTGTATATACCACTCCTATATTTAAATAAATAGGATTGATTCTGATATTATTCTTTTGCGCTATTACTTATTAGACATGTGTGTTTATACATACGATTTGTATCTTACTGGCGTATCTGTAAAAGAGACTTGATTAGTGGCAAACATCCCCCCTAAAGAGCAAGGGGATCACATATGCAGCTCATATTGTCTAGGGCGTGGGTGTGCCTTGTGCACCTTATTGGTGCGTGCAGGCTCTCAAATCCGGTGCAAAGAATAAAAATAATGTGAAAAACCGTGGTATCGTGAATTCACACATATAAATAACACAGGACTTGATGTGACTATAGACTTGCTTTAAAAAACCTTACAGCAATGTTTCCACGAGGTGATCCCGCCCTCGCCTGAGACCATGAAGTGCAATTTAGCACCAATACATGTAAATATGCCCTTTGCCATGACGAAATTATGTGTATATATATGTTGTGTGTCAAGTCTATAGTCACATCAAGTCCTGTGTTATTTATATGTGTGAATTCACGATACCATGGTTTTTCACATTATTTTTATTCTTTGCACCGGATTTGAGAGCCTGCACGCACCAATAAGGTGCACAAGGCACACCCACGCCCTAGACAATGTGAGCTGCATGTGTGATCCCCTTGCTCTTTAGGGGGGATGTTTGCCACTAATCAAGTCTCATTCTCTTTTACAGATATGCCAGTAAGATACAAATCGTATGTATAAACACGCATGTCTAATGAGTAATAGCGCAAAAGAATAATATCAGAATCAATCCTATTTATTTAAATATAGGAGTGGTATATACAGGGCTGGACCCTGTATGGTCCTGATGAAAAGCTTGGGGAGCTTGAAACATGTCGACCACAGAACACTGATTTAGCCCAATTTAAGGCTAGATAACAGTGTCACCCCATTTTATCATACCAAACTAGGAGCAGAATAAATTGTTGAGGCCCACTAGCACGGTATTTTTAATCACACAACCACTCCACCACCACAACACTTTACACCACACATAGCCTTTCACAAATATAGTGCTCCTGCGTAGTTCGCTAGTCGCAGCACGCCCCTTTTCGTAGAGAACTGGGATGGCCCCAATGATGAAGCATGTCACCGTGGGGAAACCCCGGTGAGTGAGGGGACTCTAGAAAGAAATTTGTCTTTCTCCTTATGGCAGACACTGACGGAATTACGCAGTGACCATACATACAAACTAGGTCTCTGAACCCATCACAGTGGGTTCCTGACTTTTTGATATAGACTGGAGGCTGACCTAGTTTGTTTATCCTCCCTCTCCCCCCATTTCTTCTTTGCATAGGTGAAATCCAACAGTAAATTTGAGAAGTATAATTCAGTAATTACACATTAGGTGTACATTGTGCTGTATTGTAATTGCATTTTTATAGCGCTTACTACCCCTGACGAGGCGTCAAAGTGCTTTTTCGCCCAGTAGCACGCTACTCCGGAACCCATAAAGGATTAGTGTTGAATTAGTATAGTGAAATATGAAAGTAATTTGAGTGGTGGATAGGTTAGTCAGTCATTTGGATTCCGAAGGTTAGTGGAAGGATAGAAGAGAGACAAAAGGTTTGCATTTATATAGCGCTTGTTACCCCTAATGGGGTGCATGGTGGTGTATGGTCTCCAGCAGAGTGTACAGTGCCCTGGCGCTTATGAACTTGGTCGTGCTATGTAAATACCAATGTTTAACACAATATAATCATACCATTACAAGTGAAACATTCTAAAATGGCTCCCCAGCAAAAGAGACGGCAAAATAATGCATGCTGCCCCTCCAGGTTTTATTAAGACGTATTGGCTTGTAATGCTTCATAAACAATAACAATTCCTGAAAACCAAAGAATGGAGCAGCAAGAACGCTGACAATTATCTTCGTAGGAGCCTAAAATACGTTCTAATACCATACTTACAGGAACGGTTGAAAACTGCATAAATAAACAAGACATGTCCAGCGCTGCGAGCAGGTAGGCAGCCAGGATCACACGTTGCTTTTGGCTCCCACGTTCTGTCTCTCTTTCTTTCTCTTCATTTTTTTGGTTTCGCTCTTGATACTTTTTACTGTTTCGTAAACTTGCCCCTTCATTCATACTGTCGGCGAGGGTGTAGTCCGCTGCTAAAATGAAAAAGGAATATTTTTACTTTAGTCACGTCCTTTTTGCAGAGTGAAGGACAAAGGTCAACTAAGAGAGACACATTTCGCTGAGTCATGTTACAAAACCAAACAATGGCTCCGAGAAACACGTTACTTAACAGGTTTTGGCATGCTAGTCGTTTCGGGGTTTGTAGTAAAATGTATACTTATGATTCAGTAAATGACGCAAGGCCATAGCTATGGGAACCTAAATCCGATGCTCTTCTAGCTCAGATTGCATAGTCTTTTTTATTTTTTAATTGATGGTGAGACAACATATACTTCACGTAGTGGTGGGCTCTGGTGAATCAAAGTCTCCTACCTGCAGACATCCTCGGTGTATGGGCGGAGGGGATGTGTTGAGAAGCCCAAGGTGGCAGTTGGCAAGGGCCCCGGGCCCAGGACGCCAATCTTCAGATGGGCGCAGAAGTTGTCTGCATTAAATTCATGCAAAGGACATTGTCCCTCTCAATTGGCTCAAGTGAGTCACTTTAAAATGCTTTAAATAATTTACGTGCCACTGGCGATTTTTTTAATACCCATCATTCTCTTTCCTTGGCTTCTCATCTCCCACCCCCTGCTCAGTGGTGGCTGGTGACATTTGAAAGTGGTGAGGCGCAATTACTGTACTGTGGCGAGCGAGCGTAGCGAGCGAGCCCTAACCACCTACAAGGGGTTAGCCGAGAACATTTTGAAAAAAAGATTGGGCAAATGGTGCATTCTCAAGCAAATTTGAGAAAGAGGTGGCTTGGCAAACATCTCTGTGTGTAACCAGACAAGTCTCTTTGCACTTGCACAGATACATCACTCTCCCTGCATTCACATAGGCACACTACTCACCCTGCACTCATAGACCCATTGCTCACCCTTCCCTGACACATCACTAAGCCTGCATTCACCCATCTACATCACTCTCCCTGGACTCACACAGGCATACTGCTCAACCTGCACTCACACAGACATTACTCACCCTTCGCTGCACTGCACTCAATAGATTTCATTTATTATAGCCTGTTTAGGCCTGACATTGCAGGATGCACGCGGTCCCTGCAGGGGACCCCATAGGAGGGCAGACCCCGTAGTAGGGCGTGGGGAGCCGATCGCACAGTTCAGGGGAGGGAGGTGGGCGGGCCAACTCAGGGGAAGTCCGTCCCCCCTTGGGACAAGATATAGGTGCGCCCCTCCCTCCCCGTGACCACAGTATGGGAGATTGATACACAATGAGGCGAAGAAGTGGGGAGGCTTAGGTTGGTTGGATTACGACAGGGAATTCCGGAAGAAAATGTCCAGATCACCTAACATGTGTTGGGACCACAAAGAAGTTCAGCTGTGGATGGACCATATGGGGTCCAGGGCGCTCCAGGGCGTGACAACAAACAAAAAAGGTCAGGAAGCACAGGTAGTGGCAAGTGATAAGAGCAGCACAACAGTTCAGGCAGAGCAAAAAAATTCGCCCTTTCGGTGGGGCCAAAGGGGGAGGGGTCAAAGAAGGGGGGGCGGGAAGTCTCCGGCGGGGTCATGCAGATTGTTTAACAGCGGGCACTGCCACTGGGGGAGATCCTGCAAGTTTACACACACGTGCAGCAACTGTGGAGGGCAACACCAGGCAGGAACCTGCAGGACACCCAAAGGACATAAACAAAGTGGTCAGCAAGGGGGGAGGGGCGGTTCCTGGCAGAATAGATAACATGGGCTCGTCACTCCCCCCCCATCCGCCCCCCGCCTCTAACACCCCTCCTTTAACGCCACCTATCAAGTCATCACCACCGCCACACCGCATGAGCACTGCCCCCCCCCCCAGTCAGCTAGGCTCAAGGTTTGGCGCGGTGAAAGGGCCATCTCCGATAAAACTGGACAGACTAATTAGTTTGCTGCATAAATATCCCAATAGATTGGATGGGAGACTGCTCTTGGGAGGGTTTACAGAAGGTTTTGTCATACTATACATAGGGGTGCCTGTGGCACGTGACGCTGAAAACTTGAAATCAGCTAGGGACAACCCAGAGGTGGTAAGAGCAAAGGTTGTTAAGGAGCTGGGGAGGGTTGCTGGCCCATTTTCACAGCTACCGCTCGAAAACTTAATTGTATCCCCCCTAGGGATAGTACCCAAAAAAGAGCCCGGGGCATTCAGGCTTATACACCACTTGTCTTATCCCGAAGGAGAATCGGTAAATCACAACTTAGAAGAAGGGGTGTGCTCGGTCTCTTACTGCTCCTTCGATGTGGCACTGGACCTCGTACGCAGAGCGGGCAAGGGGGCCTGGCTGGCGAAAGCGGACATTGAGTCAGCTTTCCCCCTCCTGCCAGTGCATCCCAGCAGCCAAAACTTGCTGGGTTTTAGGCTGGGCAATGATTATTACTATGACAAGTGCATGCCCATGTGCTGCTCCATCTCGTGCGCATTCTTTGAGACTTTCAGCACCTTCCTACAATGGGTGCTACAGGAGGTGGAAGGGGTTGAAAGTGTGACGCATTATTTGGATGACTTCCTCTTTGTAGGTAGATCAGGAACACAAGACTGCGCGGAGGCGCTGGCGAAATGTCAAGAAATAACAAAGAACTTGGGAGTGCTCCGGGGAAGACTGTGGGCCCAGCGCAGGTTCTGGTTTTCCTAGGCGTAGAAATTGACACAGAAGCAGGTGAGGCCAGGCTTCCAGCGGACAAAGTCACCAAACTGGCAGCTCAGATCAAAACGGTATTGGTTCAAGATAAGGTGTCACTCGATGATATACAAAGCCTTCATGGAAGACTAAGCTTTGCCACAAAAGTGATTCCAGCGGGTAGAGCTTTTGCGCGCAGGTTAGCCAGGACAGCAGCAAAGATAAAGCGCAGACACCATCAAGTGAGGTTGAGTTTGGGGGTCAAAGAAGACCTGAAGCTGTGGGGGGAATTCCTTGAACAGTTTAATGGCTCTGTGATATGGAGGGACCCCTGGTCCAGCAGCCAGGAGATGACGTTGTTTACTGACGCGGCAGGCAAGGAATGTTTTGGCACGATTCTCGACAGGGAGTGGTGCGCAGCGGAGTGGCCAAATGCATGGAGAAAGAAAAAGATAACGGCCAACATAACGGTATTGGAACTCTTCCCAATTGTAGTGGCCTTCCACCTCTGGCCTTCCATGTTAACTACAAAAAGGGTGGTCCTCTGGTCCGACAACATGGCGGTGGTCCAGGCCATCAACACCCAGTCGGCCTCTTGCGCACTTGTGCTATGCTTACTTAGGGAACTTGTCAAAGTATGCCTGTACAATAACGTGGAATGCAGGGCTAGGCACATCCCAGGAATCCAGAATGCGGCTGCGGACGCACTTTCACGTTTTCATTGGCAGAGGTTCTGAGATGCCTGGCCGAGAGCGAGGGAAGAGATGACACCTTTCCCGGCTCAGCTCTGGCACCTGCTGCGGTGGCGCAGCGCATTAGAGAACTAGGCGAGATGTCCCTGGCACCCCGGACGATGAGAAGATATCAGACTTGTGGAAAGACATTTTGCGAAATCATGGGGCCTTGGGAGGGGGAAGCCACGAGACAGGTTGAGAGTGTGCAGGCATTCATGGTTTGGGCAAAAGATGAAGGGAAGAGCCATTCGTGGATAGCCGGTCATCTGTCGACTATCGGGCACCATGCCCGGCTGCTAGGTCAGAAGGACCCC
Source organism: Lissotriton helveticus (assembly GCF_964261635.1). Lineage (NCBI taxonomy): Eukaryota > Metazoa > Chordata > Amphibia > Caudata > Salamandridae > Lissotriton > Lissotriton helveticus. Next base: position 1,909,676,091 of record NC_136061.1, on the reverse strand, counting down.
ACCACATTATTCGCAACCAGGGCGGCACTCAAAGGCTGGGCAAGAGTGATGCCCAAACAAGCAGACCAAATGGCCCCCATAGACTACGAGACATTAAAGAACATGCTAGACGCTCTTCCAACGGTCACCCACTCTGCTGACGAAGCAGCCCTCTTCGCTGTGACATTCAGCCTAGCATTATTTGGAGTATTTAGGAAAGGTGAATTGGTAGCCCGCTCCAAAAAAGAGATGAACTCTAAGGCGCTGTTGATGAAGGACGTTCGATTGACAGCGGAATCAGTAGAGATTTTCTTACAATCATCAAAAACAGACCAGGCATGCAAGGGTAGGAGCGTTTCATTACAGCGCCTGGGCAATGACAGCTACTGCCCGGTGGCCTTGCTGGTCGCCTTCCTGCCTTGCCAGCCCCACACGGATGGGCTGCTACTGATACATCCAGACGGCTCCCCGGTCACGAAGTATCAGGTAGACCATGTGATGCAGGGGTGCCTATTCTTAGCGGGCTACACAGCGAATGGGGCCAAGTTCAGCTCCCACTCTTTCAGGTTAGGTGCAGCCACCACCGCCTTCAGGGAAGGTCTCCCAGCAGAGGCGATTAGGAAAGTAGGTCGGTGAGACTCCAACTGCTACAAAATATATGTGAGACCATTGAGTATAATACGCCCCGTTAGCAGAACTAGGGAGGACAACGTGTAAATAATAAAGGAATAAATATGTAGGCCATGCTTAGGTGGCAGTGTAAGATACAATGTGTAGGCCATGCTTAGGTGGCAGTGTAAGACACAATGTGTGTTACAATTTGAGTTGCCACATCTTGATGGTTGTATTACGTTGCAGTGCTTTGAAGTGTTTTAATAAACTATAATCTTGCAACCTATTGTGTCTCATTGCAGGAACAGAGGTATGGGTGTTGGGGCACTCTTATGTCACCAGATTGGCGAGATGGGTGAATGCTAACACCTGGAAGCATGGCTTCACCAACACTAACATATCTTGGTTCGGCTTCCCCGGGATGCATTGGGCGGCACTTTTAGCGACGCTGCGTAGGTTATGTAAAGAAAACAGGCGAACTCCAAACATCTTAGTGGTGAATCTAGGGGGAAACGACCTGGTAACGTTAGGCAAGAGGCGACTGTTAGACGCAATGAGGAAGGACTTGAGCATCATGAGCGGCGAACTGGGAAAATGCAACATAATATGGTCTGAAATAACTCCAAGACCTATCTGGCATGGGGTAGCATCGCAGGAGGCACTAGAGGTCACACGTAGGCACATACACACAGCGATGCGCAAGTTCAGTGTACAGCAAGGGGTGGGTTTCATCAGGCACGGCTTGCTTCACGCTAAATCTATTGGCTGCTGGGAATCTGACGGGGTTCATTTGTCTAAAGTAGGCATGGCAATATTCCTATTAGACTTAGGCGAAGTGTTAGAAACAGCCGGATGCAGATAGAGGAGGAATAAGGGCTAGGTAGTGGGGGCTCTGGGTGCAGCGGGTGCCACGCCCAGGGCTGTGGAGGAGTTACAAGGCGATCCCCATACAGGACAGGCGCAGGAACAGGACCTGAAACCCCAGTGCGAATCGCACCGTGCTGAGTCATACATAATCCAAGGGGCCCTTCTTGGGGACTTGGTTTTGACGGCGCCCCATTAGTCCTTAGGGCGGTTGTAAGCCTGAGCAACCGGGGGCTTGCCGATAACGCCCCGCCTGGATGGAGAAGGTGTGAGTCGACTCTCCCTTGCCCGGAGGGTGGGGTGGGTGGACGTTATGTCTGCCAGTGGGAGGATTTCCTCCCGAATACCACACCAGGCTATGGCCGCTGGTGTCCGCTTCTTTGGCTCAACTTCAGGCGCCCTGCAACAAGGGGTTGCGGGGTTTTAGGGGGTCGCCTGTCAGTTAACCCATCTGTTATTTGTACTACAAATAAACCTGCAACTTTTTCATCCCAACATGCTTGTCTGTGTATCATTTGGTTGGGGGAGGTTGTGGGCAGAGGCGTACCGATGTCACTACTATGCAGGATGCACGCGGTCCCTGCAGGGGACCCCATAGGAGGGCAGACCCCATAGAAGGGCGTGGGGAGCCGATCGCACAGTTCAGGGGAGGGAGGTGGGCGGGCTAACTCAGGGGAAGTCCGTCCCCCCTTGGGACAAGATATATGTGCACCCCTCCCTCCCCGTGACCTCTTTGCTGCTGCCCAACTCATCAGTCGGTCGTGCCAGGCTGCTCCTCGCCAGCCTAGGTCCTTTAGGCCCCCCCAGACCCCCTTCTTTCACCCCAATCCCCCTTCCGACGGACGCGAGGCCGGCGCTTTCCAGCTCCCCTCCCTGCCGCTCACCCGCTGAAAGGGGGGAAGTGGGGAGGGGGGAATTATTGACAATGTATTTTGTTTTCTAGGTTGCAGGAGGAGTTACAAGGCGATCCCCATACAGGACAGGCGCAGGAACAGGACCTGAAGCCCCAGTGCGAATCGCACCGTGCTGAGTCATACATAATCCAAGGGGCCCTTCTTGGGGACTTGGTTTCGAGTCCTTAGGGCGGTTGTAAGCCTGAGCAACCGGGGGCTTGCCGATAACGCCCCGCCTGGATGGAGAAGGTGTGAGTTGACTCTCCCTTCCCCGGAGGGTGGGGTGGGTGGACGTTATTTCTGCCGGTGGGAGGATTTCCTCCCGAATACCACACCAGGGTATGGCCGCTGGTGTCCGCTTCTTTGGCTCAACTTCAGGCGCCCTGCAACAAGGGGTTGCGGGGTTTTAGGGGGGTCGCCTGTCAGTTAACCCATCTGTTATTTGTACTACAAATAAACCTGCAACTTTTCATCCCAACATGCTTGTCTGTGTATCATTTGGTTGGGGGAGCTTGTGGGCAGAGGCGTACCGATGTCACTACTATGCCTGGTAACAGACTACAGTAAATACCATTAACTTAAAGTCCATCCATATCGTCACAGGTGCAGGTTTGATTCCTTTATATTAGTTTGGACTCAGAACGCCATTATGCTACTAATGTGGGTCTCTGTTTCTCTACCTGAAGTCACCCATGGGTCGGTACTCTCATCTTAACTCATTGTGTATTTTATTCCTTGCGCCTAGCTTACCTGATCCATGGGTCTTCGATTCCATACTTAGACCAATAACAAGCAAGTGGTTTTCCACCCATATAAGAGGCAAACTGTCATTGGCAGATAGTTTCAAAAATACCTTATGGAAAACCAAGGGATTGATGGACAAAACTGACTCCATCTTAACTGGTCTAAAGTAGCGACTTTGATGTTTGGCAGCAGCCAGAATTTATGGAGTAGTGATTACTGGCCTGATGCCATCGGCTCTAGTGCACACTTGGTACAGATGGTAAACAACCTCCGGATGCTGATCTGCAGCTAAAACATCAGGAAGTGACTTTTGCCCTGCGCAAGAGATTTATAAATTAACACAACTGCAGGAAGAAGAATGCTCCGGCAGAAGGCATTGCCATGCATATTTTCAACAAGTAATGCTCACCAGGGCTTCTTTGAAGAAGCTCGTGCAGTCATGCCGTGAGGTCCCTGAGGAGAATCTCTACTTTTAGCATTCTACTTTAAATCTCTCCTCGTCTAGCAAAGACCGACATTTCGTAAAGATGTTCAACAATCTGAGACAATGTTTGCCCTGTTCAGGACTCATCCGCCTTAGGCAGTTGAAATGCAACCCGGTTCACTATCCCTCCCGACCCACAGCGCAGCAAGCCCATCATGTCTGATAGCCTAGGTTGGACACACACAATCCCATTGCTACCGTAATTGCCCGGGCTGAAGCAAGAAGCGAGGCACTGCTAACAGGTCATTGGATGCAGTTACTTCTGAGCCACAACACGACAGTCGCATTATATTTCTAACATGGCAGCTCTAACGAACAATACTTCTCGCTCAAGGAGGTCCTCGCGCCTTCATCGCCGATTTGCCGCCCCTCAGTCCCGGGACCCTTCCGAGCCTAGTAGAGCAGCATCTTCAGTGAGTCATGTTCCAGCAAGAAAGCTGTAAATCTTTTGCTCTGATTAATCTACAGCAGTCGTGGCTCGCGGGAGGGGGAGGGGTGGGGGTGGAATTATATAAAACAAAACTTAAACAAAACTTACCTCACACAGCCGGTCCTTGGCGCCTAAGTTCACGTCACGATTCTGGTACTAGACTGGCAGCCCCTCAAAGCCAATCCTGGCGCTGCTGCAGCCCCAGGATTGGCTTGGGGCACAGGTTACTCTTCGCCCGTAGCATGCCCATTAGGAGCCCGGAGGGCTCCTAATGGGCATGCGCAAAAAAGCGCAAACACAAGTGCGCATGAGTGCGCACGGGTAAAAAATTCACCCTCCGTCCCCACTCATGCGCACTTGTGTGGCTGCCTGTTGCCCTGGTCACATCATGTCAATTAACATGACGCCAGATCGCCCACCCCCTTCAGACTCTGAAGGGGGTGGGCAGTCTGACGTCATGCTGACTGACATGATTGTCAGTTCTGCCTTTGAACTTAAGTAGTACAGAAATGCCAAGGGAGCTGCAGGCGGCTGCGGGCGGGCTACGCCCCCACGCCCCAATCGACGCACCGCGCCTGCGGCCCTGCTGCCCCACACCAACAGTCTTCTTTTTTTGCCAAAAAACACAACAACTTGGCACCGAGCTAAGCTGTGAGTGATGCAAGTTAGTTGGGGGAAGTGTGGAACGGTTTGTGTTCAGAGGCCAGTATCTGTTCTGGTACATGGACTAACCTGTTGTTGGCCCAGATATGCTCGGCGTGGTATTCCCCCAAACGTTTTGCCTTCACTACTCCTGTTTTGCTAAATTTGTTTTTGTTAATATTAGGATTCTGTCCACTTTACCTATGCTAACTAGTTCTTAATTGCTTGTTCTCTTTCATTCAAACCATTGTAAAATTGGCTTACACCTAATTGTACATTTAATTTACTTTGATATCCCTAATAAATGGTAATACACGTTCCCAGGGTCACTAAATTAAATGCTACTACTGGGCCTGAATCACTCATTGTGCCACCCTATAAAGTAGCCTTTTAAAACATGGTATGGGCCTGCAATTGCAGCCTGTAGTGGAGAGGATTTGGCGCAGTGACCAGCAGTGGCGGCTTCTCCTATAAGGTGAAGGAGAGTCACCTCACCACTATTGCAACAGTGAAAAAAAGAAATAGAAAATGATAATAATAAGACGTTATTATCATTTTCTTTTTCTTTCAGGAGTTGGATGCCAGAGCAGAGGAGGAGTGGTTTTCCTCTAGTGCTGGCCAAACCGTCATGCGCACTTGGCATGTTCTCCATTGGGCTGTGTTGCACAGCCCTGTGGAGAACATGCCCAGCCTCCCCAGGCACTGCCTGAGCGTCCAAACAGGACACTCAGGCCAATCACAATGCTGCTCCTGCAGCGTTGTGATTGGTTGGGGGGGCCCAGAACCCTGAGAGCTTCAAGTGCTTCCAGCAGAGGAGGAGAGGCGTGCGGGAGAGGCATGCTACAGAGAAGGTAAACTTTATTTTTGTTTAATCCATTTCCCCCACGTCACCTCCCCCATTGGAGCGAGCTGCCACCTCTGCTGCCTGCTCGGGAACTGGCGATCCGAGTTTGGGTCTCGGGGTCGGCCCAATATCCTGTAATTCTGGGCAAATCCCTCAATCCCCCCGAGCCCATGGACAACACCCGGATACTCTCACGGGTGATAAGCCATGCTATATAAATCTACAAACAAACTAGTGCAGTTTTAAAACTGCCAATTCGACCAGGCCAAATAAACCTGTTGCCAGGCCTACACTTTCATTTTTAATACAAATAAGTCAACCCTAAGGTAGGGCCTAAACACCCATGGGATAGGGTTCATGATATTTTAAAAGTAGGACAAGTAGGTTTACGCTTTACGTGTCCTGGTAGTGAAAAACTCCTAGAATTGTTCTCCGCTACAGTAAGGTCTATCTTTCCCATTGAATAATACTGGGTTACCTTATTATATTTAATACATGATAACCTTTGATTGGGAGCAGATAGAAATATGGTGTGGTATTTTATTTATTAAAATATATTACAAATATTTTCTAAATTGGTTTGGGATTTTCCCTGTGTTTTGTTTTCGCTGTATTACTTTTTGTGTACTGCATAAATACTTTACACCTTACCTTACCTATAGGGTAAGCCAGACTGCCTTGTGCCAAGCTACCAGAGGGTTAAGCACAGGTTAAATTCGTGACTTTTGTAGTTCACCCTGATAAGGATTGTGGTTGTTGCCTTTGTTGCATCCACCCTTCAACCAACAACATGATTTCTTACACCTGTGAACATATAAGGGGCCCTGCTGCCTCACTTTATTCACCAGCAAAAGAGAGGGCGCCAAATGCCTTCTCCTCCCTGTGAATTTTGTTACTTCTGACGGAGGCAAACACTGGTCCCAAACAACACCTTGCTGGGAGATTCTTTAAATCTTTTGCTGCACGTGGTCTATATTTAATGATAATGTTGTGACAAGAATGTCAATATGCACTGTAGTCTGCAAAGCCGAAGTACACTTGGGGGACAGCTGAAGAGTGCCACTCATGCTTCTCATCAAACAGCATCAGAACATATTCCAACGCCTGTAATTTAAAAGATGTCAAACACCTACCTGCTCCACACAGCATCCCGAGCTCCCATTAATTGATGTTTTTACTGAGCCCCTGCTGGCACTCTTAGGTGGAAAACCCAGCATTCAGAGAAGTCAGCATTCAGAGTTGTATGGCCAGACTGCCTTGTATGCGAAAATGTCAAATCACCTCTCACTTTACTCTGCAAATATGCGGACACTCGGCTGATGCTGCTTTTTGGGTAAACAACACTATCAAATGTAGTATACAGGAATTAATAATACTGCTCATAGTGGTTCTGGGCATAAAAATTCTCAATAGTGCAGGGATTCAGATGCAATGGAGTTTTCAGTTTTGTGGGGGTTTACGCAATGGGAAAATAGTTTAAATTGCTGTTATTCGGAAACAGTTTCTCAACTTCTAAATAAGGTGTTGGAACTGAGGGTCAACCAACAGGGGTTCATTTAGACTTGGCTAGTAACAGGTAATCAACCAAAGATCATTGGATGCCCTGTCTACTACCACTAAATAAAGCCCTAAATGTTTGATCTCAACATACTCTAATACCTGATCACTTCAATACTGATTTCTGTATGCATTTTTCAGGAAACTGTCTCCCATTAACTAACCCTCTAACTTACATCTTGAGAAAGGGAACTCAATCACAGAAACTACTTTTTCCTTGATGCTAAAGAAAGTTTCAAACTGCTGCTAACATCCACTGATTGCACTCAACCTAGATGCAGAGATCTTGGTAATACAATAGCAACCAGACAGGAACTCTACATATACAATATATGATATTGAACAAGTAGAGTTTAAAAGAGGAACGCAAACCTTTTACAAAAAATAATCAGGAGAGGGTTTCAACATTACTCAAAGGATTGCGGTGTCGAGGGGGCTTGGCCAGATGCTGAAGATGGCGGACGCGTCTCACTAACGCTCCGTGCTGCATCCCCTCTTTATCCTAGGCATCCTGGCTAGAAGGCAGTTTTCTCTGCCTTGACGCACACCCTCTATGCCTCTGCACATGTGCCAAGCCTGGTGAGGCTATTCTGGACTCTGAGGAAGTCTCGTGGCGGCCCTGGATGGCGTGGCCTGCTGTAGGGTACGAGCCTGGCCCCGGCCTCGTGGTTGACTGCCTCGAGGCAAACCGACCCCCGAGCGGTGGCTGTAACGTTCCCTGTGATCGCCTTGGGACTGCCGCTCACTGCTGCCAATCAAACCGGTGAAACTTCGACAAGTGCGGCGCCACTGGTGAATCTCCTGGGGGTGGTGGAGGCGGCCCCGGACGATCAGCAGGGGTGCCTGCCGCGCTGGGCCATTGTCTCTGCACATGCTGATGTCTGCTACCTGGGGACGCATGGAGTGGAACCCGCTGCCGTGGTATGCCCTATTGTTCTATTTGCGGTGTCCGTCTGGTGCTGGGGGCCACGGGGGTCGATCGGACCCAGGGACCCTGCCTGACTGCAGCGCGGTGTCAGCCACGCGACCAATGGGAATGAACTCCTGTGCGGCTGGGACGGTACCTGCTCACACGGTGGGTGGCCACGGGGGTCGCTCGGGCTTAGGGCCCCAACCAGAGTGTAACACGTGGGAGGGCTAGCCCGTCGGACCCATGGGCCGGATTGGCTAATCTGAGGTGGGGAGCCACGAGGGTCAGTCGGGCCTAGTGTCCCTACCGGAGTGTGTTGTGTGCCCTGATGGTTTGAGCGGGCCGGCGCACTAGACCGTCGTCCCCTTAGTACGGGGGCCTTGGGGTCAGTCGGGCCCAGGGCCTCGTACACACTGCTTTGGGGGATCGCGGCGGCTGCCCTGAGGAACATGGCCACGTGGGTCTGTCGGGTCTAGGGTCCCTCACCTGCAGCAGCCGCGAGAAGGCTCAGCTCTCTTCACATCGCCATTAAGGATATACTGTGGTCGCAGACTCCCTCCTACTGTGAGGTGGTTCGTCTGCTGCGCTGTCCACTATGGCCTTCTCTTGAGTCCTGGAACCTCGGAGTGAGGATGGGAATGCGCCCAAAACATCTAGCAGTTGAGATATATGCCAGGCGGCGAACTGGACGGCAGAGAGGCCAGGCGCATGTTCTCCCTACCAGAGCCTCATATTCTCCTGCTTCCATCTCTGACAGAGTGGCCACTGTGGCAAACGGTTGTGTGGTGCCAGTGGTGGGGCCCATATCATAGATGAGGGTCACGAGGGTTATGCCAAACCTAGGGCATCTCACCTGCATGCACTTTGCGGGCTCTCGACCGGGACGTCGCCCGGTAGACACGTGTATCCCACGTAGAACTGCCTTGGAAATTCCTCTGCTGAGACAGCCTCAGACAGCCCCTGGTGGTTTCATCTGAGTTTGTGCTGTACCACCTTGTATCTGTGTCGACGGGGTGCACTCTTTGCTTTCTCTGTCTGTTGCCTCCCCTGGGGCCCCTGCGGGGGAGGTCACTGGCCTTGGGGTGGGACACATTGTTAGTCAGAGCGAGACCACACTGTGGGTAGACCGGTCCTAGTCACAGCCGGGCCACTGCACTGGGGAGCCTGTGGGGGGGGCCTCGCCACTTATGAAAAGCGCTCAGCAGATCGTCATGGTATGCCTACACAACAACACCTCTCACGATGTGCCTCTTGGGGAGACCAGGACATTACTTACGACCCCCGGATCTACAGCTGAGACAAATCTCCCTGACATTGCCACCAAACTAGACTCTGTGGTGGCGGCTGTTGAACGCATCGGTAGTGCCCTGTACTTGACCCGCACTTCCTTGGGAGGCCGAATGGACACCATCACCTCAGACTTCACGCTCATCCGAGCTGATCAACACAAACTTTCAAACCGAGTTGGTGACGCAGAAGCTGCGCTGGCTGACCTCCAGCCCCGTTCCCGGAGTTGCTCCTCCACACTTCAAGATCTACTGGACCTAGTTTGCACCCTGGAGGAGAAGGTGGATGACACGGAGGGTCGTTCACGCCGGAATAATGTGCGTGTGGTCAATCTCCCAGAAGGGGCAGAAGGACAGGATCCGGAGACCTTCACGGAAACCTGAATGAAGGAGCTCATGCCTCCTGGATCACTCTCACCACAATTTGTGGTGGAGCGTGCCCACTGAATACCTGCTCGCAGGCCCCCTCCTGGGGCACGCCCTCGCCCCTTCCTATTTCGAGTCATGAACTTCAGAGACAGAGATGCCATTCTACAGGAGCTGGGCAAACATCCCGGCCCTAAGGTACAAAATTTCACCGTCTCTCTTTTTCCTGATTACACGGCTCAGGTACAAAGGAGTCGAGACACCTTCACCGCAGTAAAGCAACAGCTCCGTGATCAAGACCTCCACTACTCCCTACTCTTCCCGGCCCGCCTCCGAGTTATCAGAGACGGCAATAGGAAGTACTTTGACTCCCCCGCGGAGACATAGGACTGGCTCGAGGAACAGGGGTTGGCGATGGCATCCAGATCAGCTAATGAGTCCGGACCTGGTGAGCGCCCCCTCAGAGATCGACGCAGGAGGGGAAAGGCCAGGAGTGTGGGTCCTAATGCGGCCATCTGTAGTCCATACCAAATCAGGTTGGAACATCAGGGGGCCCTTCGAGCAACAGCGGCCCTCCAGGTCCCAGTCCCTGGATGCCTCTGCTGTCTCTCCATCCAATTCCGGAGCCTCGGAATCAACGCTGGAATGGTCCTTAGATGCGGACTTTCCCCCACTCCAAGGATTCACCCCACAAATGGTTGATGGCATTATTTGACATTTAATTTGTGTTTATATCAGACCATCACACTGCTTCAGGGCATATTTTTCTATTTAGTATTTTTTAGATGCTTTTTTTTCCTGAGGGTTCTGCTCTTTTCCTGTTGTCTGGTTCCCTACAATTCCATCTTAATATTTTTCTCCCCCTGTATGAGTTGCCACCCCTACAGACCAGCTGCCTCTACGTCCTACCCATCCAAGGGGGTCCACTGCAGATGGGGACCCACGGCTCACGGTGTGGTAAATAAATAAATAATACCCTATTTTTGACTAGACATATATCATAACAGATAGCTCAATAAAATAAGAGTCAAGATTCGAGGTAGTAGGAGTTTTGCAGGTTTAATACAGCATAAGGACAGGAACAGGACAACCTGCATAGGAATAGGATGACAGGGCCCAGCAGCTGCTGTGGCTGGATCTGGGATGAGCGCGCTGGCTTTTAATAACAATACATGAGCATATATACATAACGCAAACACATAGCATTACATTGCAGTAGGCGTAGCAGTGGGTGGAGCAAAAGGTGTGACGCGTAGCAGTCGCGAAAGATAAGGGCGAAAGTAGGTGTAACGGGGCGTATACATAGACATGTGGTGCAAACGTAACAGAATATGTCATGAATGGGGCGGAAACCATGGAGGGGGCTACCTAAGGAGCCGGGACCTCTAACTTGATGGTGCGCGCAAACTGGCAATGACGTATCACTAGGAGAAGCTGGGGGCTATGAACTCTGTGCTAGGAGCAGAGCCTGAAGTCAGGAGGGTCGGAGCGACATGTACCTAAACCCTATCTAGTATCTGATGTTTAGGGAACATGTTGATAGGAACTAGAAGTTAGGAGGGGAAAGACTAACTTGATTCTGAGACTGGACCATGCATTATTCTACATGTAGTGCGTGATGAAGAATATTAAATGACCATTAAATGCAGTATTTCTCTAACGTGGAGACGTGAAGGCTAGACAATGACGGAAACTATTGATGCAGTTCAGTAGCTTAGGAATGCAGAGAAGGAGGACTGAACTGATAACTGGACTCATAACATACTCTTGGCAGACTCAGAGACTGAGCCAGGCTGCACCGGGCACTGCGAGGCAGGAAGTAAGTGAAGGGTCGAGGATACAGGTGGGGGCTGTATCCCTCCTCAGCGAGGCTTCAGGAGACAGGAGCTGAATCTGGTGTCCGGGCCCTTTTGAGGCCTAGAAACGGGGACTTTATAATGGAATAACGTGCACACTGAGAAACGTGGCAACGTAGCTTTACATAGGCCTGATATTCGTATTATTCACGAGGACTGGAAACTGGCATACTAGAGGGGGACACAACTGTAATTGCGTCATTAATCAGACATGGGGAATGCATATGCATATTTAATCATGCACACATAACATATGATGGATGACACGTAGGGACACAGAACATGGCAAAATTTACTTTTCCACATTCCCTCCTTGTCACTACGTTTCCATCAGGAAACATCAATTTTCATGATACCATCTATCATTTCATACAGTATCATTTGCTCGTCTCGAATTATCCTGGAACGGGATTTAGAACGGGGCTTGGGACTAGGAATACAAGAGGTAGCACAAATGCCGCAAATCGCAGGGCCACATTGTATACAGAGGCAGCAGCTGAATATGATCGCTACTGCAATACCTAGAAAGGACAGTATTTTCCATCCCCATGCGGAAAATATATTCCAGAACCAACCGGACCATGTCCAGGTGCCTGGATCTTGGTGTATCAGATGGGCAATTTTATGGAGTCTGGTTATAGCTGAATAAACAGACGGCGCGTTATTTGGAATGAAAATGCAGCAACTAGATCCGATGACTCTACAGGCCCCGCCCCTATCGGCCAGTATGACGTCAAGGACGAGACGATTTTGTAAAACGACAAATCTCATAGCAGATTGCTCTTCAGTTAAGTTACCTAGAGCAGAGGCAGTCTCATTTATTACAGCTTCAAGGGTTCTGGTTAATCTACGGATTAACTTACTATTCTGGACAGGTCCTATAAAGAAGAAGAAACCTTTATTGAAATCGGTATATTGTTCTAGAGCAGTTTCAGTATAATCGACAATTGGGGACTCCCTTCTATGTCTAACGTGTACTAGATGTGTGTTTCTATGATAATCAGATGGGGCTAGGAAAACTGGTGGCAGTAGGAAGGCAATGTAACAGGTTCCCTCCCAATCGAGGGGCAGACGAACATATGCGGTTTGACCACAAATAAAATAAGAATGACGTGAAGCTTTGAAAATAGATTTCCCACTGTCACTATACTTGACAATAGTAGTACAATCACTATGTCCTACATGTACGGAACCATTATTTCGGACACATAATTCGCCTTTGACTGGTAGTACTGAAATAGCGGGTAAGTCTGGAGTAGTATCAGACTGAACATTCAAGACCATAAAATTCGACGAATAATTACCTAAATTATACACTTCATTTTCTAGATCTAAACCTGTTCGGTGAGGGAGACCTTGCTTGTCTGGGAAACATGTACTGTTAAGAAAAGACATATCTGTTGAGGATGACGTTAACGTGGACCATGCCCCACACGAACCATTATGTGAGAATGGATAAGGAAAAAGTGGCAGAACTCCCTTCGGGGTCTGGAAAGGGGGGAGTCGACCACACACCCAACAATTAGTGGCATTGCTGGTCTGGTGTGAATAATGTAACATACGGATAAATGAGTTATTACGCATAGCGAGGCGGTAGGACAGTTCATGAGGGGGCAGATCACTAAACGTGTGCTCTGCTGTAGCATTAGCAGACTTATTTACATGTGAAACTGGGAAACATAGGTAAAATGCATAACTGGTGCAGGAAATCATAATGCTGAGAAATAATATGAAACATAGAAAAACGATACATCGGATTGAGTTTTGACTAACTCTCTCACTATGGGGGTCTATTTTATACATGTCAGAAACAGTCTAACCGTTTCACCTAGGGGAGGACTTAGACAATCAAACTGGCTGACTTATTTTACTAGACCGTAGTTTCTGTTTATACTCCTGCTGCGGAGTTTTCTCTAACAGGGGAGGGGTTGTAACAATGTCATTTGCGGGACAGTCCTTGAGAGCAATATTCTGGCAATCCTTTGAATCCTGGGAAATGTTCTTTAAGGCGGGTTTCAGTCCATTAAAAAGTTTAATATGAGAAAGGTGTACCCAGCCTTTGCGTCCTTCCAACTTCACGGCTGTACGGGTAGTGAGAAGGACCTGTCGGGGCTCTTTCCATCGAGGCTCCAGCGGACTTGATCTGTCAAAGTTGCGGACCATCACCATGGATCCTGGAACGATTTCATGCGGTGCCACCTCGGTATTGTCTGGAAATGCGGCGGCAACCTGTGAACGACATGAGTTGAGGGCAGACATCAAGGAAGCTAGGTAATCTGTCAGCATATTACTTGAAACATCGGTAATACTTCGGGGTCTAGGAGTACCCCACATGTTAGGGGGGCGGCCGAAAACGACCTCATACGGGGACAGACCTGATCTGGAATGTGCGACCATGCGCATATAAAATAAAGCAACTGGCAGAGCTACTAGCCAGTCCACACCTTTTTCTTTACACACTTTGGCAATTCGGATTTTCAGAGTCTGGTTATGTCTCTCAACGAGACCGGCTGCTTCAGGATGGCGTACACAATGGAACTTCCACTGGTACCCTAGCAAAAGGGAAACATGCTTCATCAACTCAGATGAGAATGGCTGGCCGTTGTCAGAATATACGACCCTAGGGAGTCCATAACGAGGGAAGAACTCACGAACCAACTGCTTGGCAGTGGTCGCGGCTGTGTAATCTGGGACTGGATATGCTTCTGTCCACCTGGACAAAGCGCATACAACTACAAGGACATACTTGAAACCTCGACATCGCTCCATCTGAATATAATCCATCTGGAGGACTTCAAAAGGGTGGTCAGGGGGCTGGAAACCACCTTGTTCCACCGGGACACTTTTACCTGGATTAAACTGACAACATATCATACAGGTACGGACTTTCTGCTTGGCTGCAGCTCGTAAATGCTTGTTGAACCAAATGTTCTGGATACTATCTAACATAGCTTTTTCCCCTAGATGTGCTGGACTATGTGCGGTATTAATAATGACTTGAACCATAGAGTCGGGGAGAAACCATGTGGTTCTACCCTTCGTTACCCATCCTTGATCTGTCTGGACCCCTCCTTGTTCGGACCATTTCTTGATTTCATCGGGAGTAGCATGTAACTGGATATCTATGACATCTTGTGTAGGGTCCTTAACTGTCATACATGTAATCGGATCTGGAGTATGTGTCATGTTAACTGGAATGTCTGGAGTCTGTGCTGTAAGCTTGGCTGTGCGATCTGCTAGATCGTTACCCTGGGAAATAATGTCAGTGACCTTCGTATGTGCTTTGCACTTCATGATAGCGATTGATGTCGGTAAATGTATGGCATCTAACAGAGCTTGAATAAGGAGACCATGCTGAATCTTGGTTCCATGAGAAGTCATGAAACCTCTCTCCTGCCAGAGCACTCCGAAGTCGTGTACGACTCCAAATGTGTAACGTGAATCTGTGTAAACATTAACTTTCAGGTTCTTGGCGTGTATGCAGGCTTGTGTCAGAGCAACTAGCTCTGCTGCTTGAGCGGACAGAGTGTCAATACGGTGTGTCTCAATAACTTCGGTGTCAGTAGTCACTGCATACGCGGCTACTAGTTCTCCTGTACTAGTTCTCATACATGAACCATCCACATAAAGTGTCAGGTCGGGATCTGGTAACGGAGTATCTGTCAGATCTTGCCTTGGTTTTGTCGTAATGTTAACTACTTCCACACAATCATGTGTGGCTGGATTCGAAGTAACTGATGGTAATAATGTAGCAGGATTTAAAACGTTGCAGCGTCTGATTTCTATGTGTGGCTGGAACAGTGTCAATTCATAACCTGTTAAACGTGCAATTGTCAAGTGCTGAGTCTGTGTTCGATTCAGAAGAACTTCCACTGAGTGTGGAACTTGTACTGTCAAGGTATGTCCTAAGACTATGGAATCACTTTGTCTGATAGCTAGTGCTGTGGCTGCAACTGACTTGAGGCACGCAGGCAGAGCCTGGGCGACTGGATCTAATGTTCTAGAAAAATAAGCACATGGCTTGTATTGTCCTGCTTGATCTTGTGTGAGAACAGATAATGCTGTACCTTCGCGTTCTGTGACGAAAAGTGTAAAAGGCTTACTGTAGTTCGGTGTGGCTAGAACTGGAGCTTGGCATAAAGCTTTCTTTAACTCGTTGAAACTAAGTGTATGTTCAGATGTCCAAGGGAGAACAGTCGATGCGGCTGCCTCCTGTGTCGTTAACTGTATCAGTGGCTTGGCTAGAAATGCATACTGAGGAGTCCATTGTCTACAATAAGAAGTAAGGCCGATAAAGGCACGTACCTCCTTCTGGGTCTTGGGCTGAGGAAGACTCGCTATTAACTGGATACGGTCTGGTGTCAACTGCCTACCCCTCTTGGACAGCAAGTGTCCTAAGTATACCACTTGCTGGACACAGAATTGAAGCTTCGAAGGGGACACCTTGTGCCCCATCTCGGCCAGGAAATACAGAACCGTTAGTGACACTCGCTCGCAATCACGTTCAGAACGGGCTGTGATCAGTAGATCATCGACATACTGGAGCAGGGCAGTGTCAGTTGGCATGTGAACATTATCAAGTTGTCTCTTAAGTGCTTGACTGTAAATACTAGGACTTTCTGTGAAACCTTGAGGAGCGCGTGTGAACATATAGCTCCTTCCATTTAAACAGAATCCGAAAAGAAACTGGCTGTCTGGATGAATAGGAACACTAAAAAATGCGTTCTTGAGGTCTATGACAGTGAAGAACGTGGCTTCGGAATCAATGGCTGTTAATAGAGAAGAGATGTCTGGGACAACTGGGTACTGCGGAATAATACATTTATTAAGCTCTCGTAGGTCGATCACTAATCGATATACTGGGGGTGCTTTTGGATCAGTACGTTTCATGACTGGAATGATCGGAGAATTACATACATTGGAGTCAGTTTCTACAACTACTCCTTGAGCCATGAGCTCGTCAATAATTTTGGATAAGGCTGCTACAGCCTCGGGTGGCAATCTGTACTGTCTGATTCGTGGTAACACTACACCTGGTTTGAGAGTCACACGATAGGGTGTGATTTGCATATAACCTACATCAGTTGGACCTTGCGCCCATAAATGCTGTGGAACATTAGAAAGTCTTGAATCAAAATCTCGTAATACATAGTGACCCTTGAAGTCACGTAGGAACAATCGTATTCCCTCTGGGGAACAGCATATAACTGCACCTAACTCTTTCAGTGTCTTAATGCCTAATAGATTTTCTGGACATGATTTAGTAAGTAACAGATCAGTAGTGCGGGACAATGGACCTACTTCTAGAGTAACTGGCTTTGAAATCTCATTTACGATAGGTTTTCCTGAAAATCCAAGGGAAACATTTCTTGAGCCTGAGAGCGGAGCCCCTGGAACTTCGGCGTGACTAATTGTGGTCCTACTTGCCCCTGTATCAATCAAAAACTTTCTGTCTTTCCCTAATACTTGACTGTGAACATAGGGACCTTCTTGATCTACAGGTATCTCGATGAGAGGCAAGCCTACCTCCCTCTCTAGGCTGTTTCATGAATACTGCTGGTACTCTGGATACTCAGACTGTGCATACTGGTACATCTGCGATGTAACGTGCTGTGTTGCAGCAATAGGCTGCGGTACTGTAACTGTCTGTTGTGCATTCTGTGGCTGAGGAGTCTGTGAAACTTGCTCTTGTCTAGGCGGACGTGGTCTTTCTTTAGTCTTACCAGTAGCTATGTTGTGTTTCAGAACTGCACACTCATTTATAAAATGACCTGGCTGTTTACAATAATTGCAATTCCCTTTAACGGGAGCTGCAGGATGACTGGCTTGATTCGGACCCCTCTTCTGACTGTCTTGAGGAACAGATTGTGCAACTAGTACTTTCATTTTCGTGTCTTTCATACGTTTTCTCTCGTGTTCTTGCTCTTCCCTGATTCTATTCTGGTGGTACTGGAGCATCTGGAGCATTTGGGACGGGGTATTAGCTTGCCAGGTACTTTCGACTTTCAAAACTCGATTTTTAATTTGTGGGCTTGAATTCTCGACTAATTTAGTAACAAAAAGGTGAGGGTATGACTCACTACTTGTCTTGAGGCCACTATTGATGCTAAAGCATTTTTCAAACCTAGAATAAAAATCACTAATATCTTCCTCTTGTTTCTGTTTACAGGCTGAGATTGCATCCCAGTCTTCTTTTCTAGTTGTCAATAATCTGGGTAAAACTTGAATTAATAATTCTGGTAATTCTTTACATTTCTCTCCTAGACCAGTACCTGGTACTCGTGCCTTGTCTTCAGCTTCTAGAACTGCCCAATCGATCTTTTTCTCTCCCACCTCCCATTCTTTTTCCTTTAGCTTTTCATACACCCCTGCGGGCAACAGGACCTTTAACATTTTAATGATATCTGGGTAAGTGTATTCTCCCATACGGAGCATGTCTTTTAATTCTCTATGGAACCCTGCTGGATCTTTGTCATGACAGGGAATTAATTTCTTCATCTCGAGGAGTTCCATCTTTGTAATCGGGGTGTAAACAAACACTCGTTGCATTTCACCGTCCTCTGTCTTAACTGGATGCACTTCTCGTAACGGGTTCTGTCTTTCCATGTAAAATGGTTTACTTTCTGGGGGTGAGACATGAACAAAATGCGGGTTCAGAAACGTTCTATATTTGTGGCGCTGTTCTAGAATGACACTAATTAAATCGGTACCTAGACCTCTCCATCTATACTGGAGTAACTCGTTCAGGAGATCGTGTAACGGACCTGGATCAGAGTGCTGACCCTCATACAGAGTAATGAGGTGCTGGATCATATACATACCCACCAGTCGCTGCTCGGCAGGGGGCAATTTCAGAAACATTTGTGCCACTATTTCGTCTGGAAAAGTGGTAGCATCAGTAATCCATCGGACTGCTGATCGGGCTAGTTCTTGTTCATGCATGGTACTTAACTCACTGTAACCGATTCGTGATTTCAGAATGTGATCGGTAGCTTGGAATACTTGTTCTAGAGAACCTTGTTCTGGTGCTGAATGATGGAAAATTGACTTGTGTTCTAGGCGTAAATGGCGATCTGGAAATCTAGATTTTCCTACATACGCTATTCTGGCGGGATTCTCGTCCTCTACCTCTTCAGTATCAGAGTTACTTTCTTTCTCGCTTACTTGTGCTGCTTTACGTTGTTCGTGTATCTTTATTATTTCTCTACGGATTTTCTTGTACATACTCTCCATGGCATTAATGGTATTGTGCTTACCCTCGGCTATATTATCACTCCACTTTGTCAGGGTTTTCATTTCGGCCGGATCTTTAGACGGGTAATCTTGTTCTCTTATTAGACAGTTAATTAAAAACTTTAATATCATACGCTGGATCTCAGCTTTCCTTTGAGACATGGCATCACTAATACTTTCTGGATCATCCCCTGTACGGATGAAACGATATATTCTGTCTAGATCTTCTTTCATATTGGGTAGGGTGACTAAATACTCGGTCACCCTCCTTACGCGCACTGAATATAAAACCATATTATTCTCGCCTGGGACTGGGTCATAGGCACATTCGCCAAGGGCTTGCCTGATTTCTGCAACAGACTTATTACTCTTGGGAGTACGCTGTGATGCTTGAGCATGTAATTCGAGTGCTGATAAACGCTTGCGTGGTGGCGGGGTTTGAGGAGGACCTCCTCCTGCGGCCCCTAGACTAGAGTCGTCTACTGAGGCTCTTCGTCCTGGCAGAGTGGGAAATGGAAATGTAGGCTGGACTTGTATGGCGGGCTGGACCGGGGGTACCGTAACAGGTACTCCGGTGTCTGGAGAAGCGGGAAGTGCCTGATTTACAGGGACTGGCGGAGCGCGAACAGGATTTGCATATTCAGGGACTGTGTCGTCCAGATAGGACGAAATAAAAATATCAGCTGCGGTCGGTTTGTGACGTAGCTTGGTCGGAACTAGTGGTGGCGGGAAATTACTGGATGCCTCCGAGGTCGCTTTTGGCAAGCCCTCGGCAAGAAGAGGGTACATACCCTTAATAAGGGCATTCCTCTGTCTGTCTGACTGTTCGGCTTTGACTTGTTCACCTATCTTGATTAATTCTTTTTCTTGGGCTCGCTCTAAGGATTCTCTACTTAATTCTGACTTTCTGATTTCTTTTTCAGTTCTTTTATGAGCTTCTTTGCGCCATAACTCGATGGCATCTTTCTGTGACTGTCTGGCTTTCTTTTTCCATAATGCTTCTTCTACTCGCATGATGCATTCGGCATCCCATGTACCCGATACGGGCCATCTATACTTTTCTTCTAACTGTTTGGTATACTCTACCCATAAATCTAGATACAATATGGCACTTATGCCATGTTTCTGATACATAAAATGACCTGGACTGTCCCTGGGCGGGACGGGAACTGCTGCTTCCAGCAGACCCTTTCTAGTTTTTAACTGACGTAACTTGGAAAATATGGGCATGACTGAACTGTAATCTAGACACAATACAATACACAATAAACACGATACTTATTCCCCATTCATACCACGACATTAAAATACATGAAAAACATTTAAAAATAACAGTTCGAACAGAATACTACCTGGAAATACTGAGAACAGAACTCATAAATTTTCTCGAGAACAGAAACTGACTAGAACAGAAACTAGATGCACTGCTGAAACAGTACGAAACTTACCGGTCTCATGAAGAGACACGTCAGGACCCGCATCCACCGAAGTGGACACTTCGTTTGTGGGACTGTGTACCACCAACCCACAGACCAGAGTCAATTGAAATTGACCCTGTCTAGATACCACCCCAGTAACGGTACTCACCGGGCAGCAAGAACGGAAGGCCTCAGACTGGACTGGACTGCTACGACGACGGACGACGAACTTCGGACTTCGGACTTCAGTTACGGGTGGACCTCCGGATACCTCGGACCTTGGACTCTTGGCTTGGGCTCTGGTCGGGACTCGCCGCGTTCCTCCACCGTCTCGTCTGGATGCTGGACCGCCTCCTCCGTCTCCTCCGTGGGCCTGAGGGATACTTGAGCAGAAATATCTGCCACTGCGCAGAAGAGATGTTTAGGGAACATGTTGATAGGAACTAGAAGTTAGGAGGGGAAAGACTAACTTGATTCTGAGACTGGACCATGCATTATTCTACATGTAGTGCGTGATGAAGAATATTAAATGACCATTAAATGCAGTATTTCTCTAACGTGGAGACGTGAAGGCTAGACAATGACGGAAACTATTGATGCAGTTCAGTAGCTTAGGAATGCAGAGAAGGAGGACTGAACTGATAACTGGACTCATAACATACTCTTGGCAGACTCAGAGACTGAGCCAGGCTGCACCGGGCACTGCGAGGCAGGAAGTAAGTGAAGGGTCGAGGATACAGGTGGGGGCTGTATCCCTCCTCAGCGAGGCTTCAGGAGACAGGAGCTGAATCTGGTGTCCGGGCCCTTTTGAGGCCTAGAAACGGGGACTTTATAATGGAATAACGTGCACACTGAGAAACGTGGCAACGTAGCTTTACATAGGCCTGATATTCGTATTATTCACGAGGACTGGAAACTGGCATACTAGAGGGGGACACAACTGTAATTGCGTCATTAATCAGACATGGGGAATGCATATGCATATTTAATCATGCACACATAACATATGATGGATGACACGTAGGGACACAGAACATGGCAAAATTTACTTTTCCACAACGGGCTGGGCCCACTATTCTCACTTGTCCCGATGACAGACCTTAACGTCACCTTACGCCTATTTGCAGCGTCATAAGACGAGTGTTGCGCTCTTACAAGAGGTGCACCCGACAGCTGCTGAAGCTACCCACTTGCGCCGACAATGGCGTGGCCAGGTATACAGTAACAACTACTCATCCATGGCTAGAGGGGTGATGATATGGGTTAAAGCAGGGGTTCCCTGGGAGGAGAAGGACGTCCTGACAGACCCGATGGGGTGTTACGTTCTGATAAGTGGCAGCCTGAACGGACAGCTGGTTTTACTAGGTTCCCTATAAGCCCCCTACATAGCACAGGGTACCTTTCTGAATGAGCTTTCAGAGATACTTCTCCGGTGGAGGGATGTCCCGAGGCTCTTGGGTGGTGACTTTAACGCAGTTCTTGATG
The DNA here is from genome assembly GCF_964261635.1 of Lissotriton helveticus. Classification (NCBI taxonomy): domain Eukaryota; kingdom Metazoa; phylum Chordata; class Amphibia; order Caudata; family Salamandridae; genus Lissotriton; species Lissotriton helveticus. The sequence continues at coordinate 1,909,654,488 of NC_136061.1, read as the reverse complement.
TCTCCCTCGATCGCTAGTTCCCTCCTCTCACTATTGCTACAGCTTCCTCTAATGCTCACCTTTTAAAAACCTGGCTGGGTAACTGGGCTCTTTCGGACAATTGGAGGGAACGTCATCCTCACTCTCGAGTATACTCCTTGTATTACCCGGTCCATAAGCTACATGTACGCCTCGACCATATACTTACATCCGCAGCCCTCCTCCCCTTGATACAGACGACTGATTATCTTGGTCAGACGCTCTCGGATCATAATCCCTTGGTGATGCGCCTGGCCTGGGAGGCGCAACCCCCTCTGATTCCGGCCTGGCGCCTGCAGACCGCAGCTTTGGAGGACCCCCTCTTCCGAAGCTCTCTGGAAGCAGCGATAGCTAGCTATTTTGCACTTAATACCGTTTCCACTGACGTGATTCTCAATGAATGGGAGACTTTTAAGGTGGTGGTTAGGGGTCATTGTCTGGGACAAACTTGGAGTATTCGCAGACAATTGGACACCTCACTGGCTCACATTGAGGGATGGCTGCTCTTACTCGAGACGCTGGTTGCCACCAACCTGGCGCAACAACGGTGCCTTGAGCTGCACATGCCGAGCGAGAGCTACTTCTGCACCGTCTGAGGTGCCATAATTATTTAGCGATTTAATTCGCTCACACTCAACTGAGGACAAAGCCTGCAGACTGCTGGCTTGTCTGATCAGACAAGAACACCCCCAACGCCCCATACACTTCTTACTCGATGATCACCCAACGAGACATTCATGCCCTGATGACTGAACACTACACTCGTTTGTACGAGACACACCTGAAGGGCAACACCCATGATGTAGAATCCTTTCTAGACACGGTGGAGTTGCCCACTCTTACGACAGACCAATCCCTACAGCTGGACTCTCCTATTACTAAAGGCGGGTAAAACCCCAGGGGCCCGACGGCCTTCTTGCTCAGTTTTTTTTAAAGCCTACGCAGAATATTTGGTGCCGAACCTCCACTCCATGTACCTAGAGGCAATCTCAGAAGGAACTCCACCCCCAACCCTACGTACCGCCAACGTGGTGTCATTGTTAAAGCCTTGTAAAGACCCCGCATCTCCCGGCTCCGATCGACCGATCGCAATATTGAACTCGGACTATAAGATCCTGGCTAAGGTATTGGCCAAACAGCTGGCTCCACTGGTCCCTGCTCTAGTACACTCAGACTAGAATGGCTTTGTTCCACAGCAAAATATGGACCTGAACCTGCACCACTATTTTCGAGTGGCGGAGTATGCCCCGATCGACTGGCCACGCTCTGGTTGCATGGTATTGGACCTTGAGAAGGCCTTTGATTCGCTGGTCTGGAACTTCCTTTTTTCAGCCCTGGATCGTTTTGGGGTAGGCCCCTCCTTCCTCGGTTTGGTGCAACTACTATATCATAAACCATCGGTTCGGGTTCGGACAGGCCCATGTATTTCGTATCCGATTCGGGTGCGACGTGGAACCATACATACACAAAGGAGCACAGAGGGAAAATAGAACCCTGGTCGCCCTCCACTCAAAAAATCTTCTCAACATCAATGACCAGGTTCTTCTAGGCCAAAAAAATTTACATCTTATCAGACTTATTCTTTTATAAAAGAATAAGTCTGATAAGATGTACATTTTTTGAAAAAAATATAAAGACCTAGAAGGACCTGGTCATTGATGTTGAGAAGAGCGACGTGAAACCAGACAAGGATGCCCGTTGTCCCCGCTTCTGTTTGCGTTGGTGGTGGATCCGCTGGCGGCCCACATCCGCGCACATGTTGATATGGGGATTGCACTGGGTGATGGCATGCATACCACCTCGCTATACGCAGATGATCTGTTGTTTTATGCTCGGGACCTTCATGACATTCCCCCCTCCCTTGACCGAGCCCTTAACCATTTTGCGCGTGCCTCGGGGCTACGAGTTAACCCGACAAAGTCCATATTTTCTCTGGTCTTAGGAAATACACCTGACCCGGGCTACACACTTGGGGGTACACCTTTGGCCTGGTGCATCAACCCTTTTTGTTATTTGGAGGTCCGGGTACATTGCTCCAAAACAGACCTCTTTGACGGAATGTCACTCGGGCAGCCTTGACGATTCGGTCTCAGATGGGTTTCTGAAGGACTCTACCATTGGCGATATCTGGTAGGATCGCCCTGGTCAAAATGGTGGTTCTTCCTCACCTTCTCTACTATTTTGCCACTCTGCCCCTCGTTATCTCCCCTCCCTTCGTCAAGCAATGGGAGTGAGTGATACGAGATTTTATATAGGGGACGTCGCATCATAGAGTGTCCATGTGAAAGCTTTATCTACCTACTGAGCTGAGGGGGCCTTGCAGTACCCAATTTCAAGCACTTCTATCTGGCCTCCCAGCTGCAGTGGATCGCCAGGTGGATGTCCTCCCGTTACTTACCAGACACGGCCTCTCGGCTGCCTCTCGGCAGCCTTCGCTGCTGCTAAAACCCTCTTACAAGTTTTCCACCCTTGCTCCAAGCTTAGGCCTCCTCACTGTAGCAGACACATGCTTCCGCAGGTGTCTCTTCCTCACTAGAACCTCCGTCCCTTATGCACCCACTATCCCACTGTTGGGAACTCCAAGGGGGGGGTCGCCTACACGACGGCGGCTGAGTTACATCAATGGACATCAGAAGGGATACAGGATGTGGGAGACCTTTTCAGGAGGGTACTCTTATTCCGTTTCAAGGAACTCATGGCGGACGAGAACCTGCACCCTGGGCAGTTTTTATTGCACAGAACACTCATAACTTCACTAGCGTCCAAATGGGGCACACTCGCTCAGGAGCCTCCCACACATCACACTTTACAGTACCTTCATGTGATGGGGAACGGGAGACACCTCACGCGCTGGTTTGCATCTTCACTTCGACAACATACGGAGATAGATCTTACCCGACTTTGACTTTATTGGGAAGGGACCCTTGGGAGGCCATTTACAGAAACGGAGTGGTTGGCAGTCTGTGGAAGTCTGACCCGCATCCCTCGTAACCAGTGATTCAAACAAATACAGTTTTTCATATTGCATCAAGCCTACCTTAACCCGGCCCAAATCAACAGGTACTTCCTCTGCATAGATGAGGCCTGCACCCGTTGCCGGCAATTAGACGCCGACATGCTTCATATGATTTGGGGGTGCTCAGCTCTGACTGACTATTGGAGCACGGTGACGCCCACTCTCACAACCTGTACCTCACGCACCATTCCCCCGACTTGGGAGGCCCATGTACTACACCTCTTCAGTAGAAATAAGAAATACAGTGCTGCCACCCGTTTTATAGACGTGGGTCTCATATCAGCTAAACGCTTGATCACCAAGCGATGGAAATCTCGTCTGTCACCTCATCCGCTTGCTTGGCGTTGGTCCCTGCTTAACTGGGAAGATGCAGAGGGTGCGGCGCTCTGCAGGGAGGATCTACTGGGCATCCGAATGTTTCCCCTGGCACCTCAATGGGAGGCAATGTCCTCCAAACTCTTGGGGGTGGACACTGACACGGGGACCCCGACTACACTACAAAGCACTATAACACAAGATATCTCCCCCAATGGAGTGAATGCGGTCTAACGCCAGCACCTCTACCACCCCAACCCCTCAGTCTCAGAGAGCCATTTTCCTTCAGTTTTGATGGTTTTTTTACCCCCCCCCCCAGCTATGTTGGATGCGGCAGCAGGTCTTGAGCGACTCTCCCCTAACCTTCCTTCACTTCAGTTGTCCTCATTAGGTTGTGACCTATGTCCCCAGTTGAGTTTGAACTGCACTGTGCCTGCATTATTTGCATGCTACCTAGTACCGTTGTTTGGCAGCATTGCTCTGTTCTTTTTAGGTCGAGCCTAGAGCAGCACATGCACTGCTTGCTCGCTCGACTTTTAGTAAGGGGGTTTTCAAAGTGCTACCAGAGGCTTTTGCTGGCCTCAAGCTTGCGATCACGCGCGCGTACCCACGTGCAGCCACCATGTCGGTTTCTGTCAAGGTTCATTAAGCCTTGCGTGCCTCTCTACGCCTTGTAATTCCCCCCCCCCCACCACAGATCGCATCACTCTGCTGGCCTCCACTCCTCCCCCCGCCAATGCTTGTCTCTTGGGAGTTGTAAGCACATTCTTTCATCGTTCGCACAATGACGAGCAGAGGAGCCATCTGGCTTTCCTCTGTCGTCATGGTGCGCGTGCGATCACTTTCACTTTACTTTCACGGCCAATGCTTGTTGTTAGATTGGAGCCTGCACATCATGTTTAAATGTGACATTTGAAACAGCCCGCGTGGGGTGATTGGCGCAGCTAAGTGCTGCTGGAGAAGTCGCGAGGTATGTTTCTGTTGCCTGCATTTACTTTTAAAACGGTGAAGACTAGCTGCCGTTCTGCACGCGCAGGATCAGTACCTCATGCCGTTCTTCAAAGTCACTATCTCGTGTCTCAATCTTGACACAAGTGCATTCTCATTATCACTCTCCACAAGCCTCTTGTATGTAAAGGTTGCGTACCTCCATCTTGCTGCAAGGCACAACCTGCAACTTGTGCTTCGTTGTGATGTGCTCCTAGAAGCTTGGTAGTGTTCTGTTCATGCCATGCTCACATATTCCTGGAATCCTGCTTGCCTCTCTTAAATGTGCCCTATTGTGGCCTACACTGCCGTTCCGCTCTGCGATGCTGGTGTACAAAAGCCCCACTACTCCAACGTCATTCGTATAGTGATCTCTGGAACAACCCTCTCTTCTAGCTGGCAGCATAGAAAGGGAACTGACTACACTTCACTTTAACCATGAAAAGAGGACTTTATTTCAATCTTCTTTTCTCAACAGGTGGATGCTCAAGTACTTGGTTCTTGTGCCTACGTTTTTCTGCTCTATATTTTCCATAAAAATGTGTCTAAAGAATTCCTCATTTAGAGGTATTCCAACGATTGGTGACACGCACACCTATTGATAATTGTAATGTGCATGACTGTCACCTATGTCCGCATGGAGGAAATAGTTTTAAGGTACACTCTTGACTTATTAAGCACTATCTAGGTTGTGTTGTTGAGATTTACAAACGTAAATGTATTGCGTGAGAAACGGTTTTTAAAACCTAACATGCTGCCCTTTCATGTCTCCTATTTTCGATTCTGTAAGGATTGCAAAAGTATCAAATATTTGTGGGCTTTTGTACATCATGAAAAGCCCTTTTGAATTTGCAACCCCTGTGATTTTGCAAATCACAGGATTTGAAACCACAAAGGTGTTTTGTACATCGTGCCCTTGGTATCCAAAGCTGTTGTTCTTCCTTACGTTTTGAAATCTAGAAGCGGTTTAAGATCAGTATCTGCACATATGCTAGCCCTCCCACCAGCTCTAAATGCATACCTTTATTTTCTCTTCATGCCTCGCGGTTTGTTTCTACTAGTTTGAAGATTGAAAAATATCTTGCTACAAACTATGACTTTGGCAGAACATGACAGGCTTTGTTATTAATATCACATTCGTTTGTTGGGCTGCGTAATAATTTTTTCTGCAATTTGCTATTGGCCCAGCCTAGTGTGAAGAAGCCAATGAATTGCGAGAAGCATAATGTTGATGGTGATACATTGTACCCACGTGTGATATGTTGCCTTTGTAGTGTTCACTTGCAGGTATCCACCAAGTTGTTGGTATTTTGCTATTTGACCAGGTGTCACTTGTTTTATTTGCATGGTCATGATTTTACGTAATATGCAATTTTGCACATATTTGAATATGTATTTCCTAAATAGTAAGCAGTCTATTTGAAACTCCTTTGAGTCAGAGGACCGCATTTAAAAAACAAAACTAACCAAGATGCTGTTCTCAAAGCCATCAACCTTTGGAACTCACTCAGCGTTCTGATAAGGAGATTACAAAACTTCCTAGCCTTCTGGAATAAAATAAAAGCATGGCTCTTCAACATTTAGAGCTCGTTTTGAGCTTTAATTCTGTACAACATAATAAACAAGCATTGGCATAGCCAATAGGTCTCGCCTTTGTGACCTTATAAGTATTTAAGTATGCAGCACAATATCCTTGGTGCAACAACATCAAATGTTGCATGGCTAAACACTTATAAGGTCCCAAAGGCGAGACCTATTGGCTATGCCAATGCTTGTTGAGATATTGCCACACGATTTGATAATAGTTATTGTGTACTGTGCTACTGGCAATTAATTTTCTCCTTTTCCATGGACATCTTGAGCACTGTTCTGACTGTATTCTTTCTTGATAACATGCACTACAAACAGAAGGTTAATAAAGATGATTTAAACAAAGGATTACGGTGTCTTTCCAAATTACCAAAACCGAATGCTACTTTACTTAACTAGGATGACTCTGTGACACACTTCAAAATGTTTAGGAGCATGCGTATTTTAGTAATTAGGTTTGACGTTAACAACGACCTTTTGATTTAACTAAAATTATAGGTATAATAAACGTACTTAAAGGGGCTTTCGGTCAGCCCTATTCATCTGTTGGTCTGTTGTGTCATTCACATTTGTTCCGCCCACTACAGAATACAGCTTGGAGCAATGGATCAGCCCACTTCAGCCATTGGCTAACCTTATTGTGAGTGACAGTGCTGTGTCCTTTCACAAGGAGCACATCCACACACAAAGTAGCTCCATTGAGTGCCAGGAACTACTATGGAAATGTGTACTTTTTTGCAACCAAAAAATATTTTTACATTTTAGCCAAATTCTTTTTTTAGATTGATGAGGGCCTTGAAGCTTCTCCATCAATAAAGTTTTGCAACAACCAAGACAAAACAATCATTGACTAAGCCAAATTGCTGGCACGCAACGCCAGACCTACTGGCTTTGCTAATGCTTGTTTTTAGTTACAGAAAAACTTGAACTCTCTTATTTGTGGCCTAAAATAAGCATGGAAAAGCAAATACAAAAATATAGAGATAACCATCAAGTACTTAAAAAAAAAGACTGCTTTTTTCCAACCTACATTTAGGACTGTTTTTACATGAAATTCAGCTGAAGGTTTTTGAGTACAAGGATTTACTCCCTTCAAATTAAGTAAGCAGCAGGCAGACTAAAGAGTGTACATATCACTTATCAAGATCTCATCGAAAATTGTTGTCATTCAGTGGAACCCGTACTAAAAAGGATGTGGCCAAAGAAGCATATCCAGGAATCCGTTCTAAAAGGAGTAGCCTTTGTAGTTAATGCCATTTTTTAAAACATGTAAACAAAAATCCTGTGCTTTATTATTATTATTTAAGCTTCTAAAGCGCACAGCTACACCCAACGGAGGTGTCCCGACTGGCTTGTGTCTTTGTCCTTTGTAAAAGTTGGCTTCTGATTCGGTAATCGGCTTGTTAGTCCCTCGTTAGTACCGCCTTGTCTTCATGAGTAACCTCCCATGAGGATTGGCCCTTTTACTCCTCTTATTACACCGTCTGTGTTATTTAGTCTGGAAGCACTATTTTCTTTAGTGAGTTTTGCCTTACTTCCAACTCGACCGCGCGTTCTTTGACTTTCCAAGCAGCCAGGACAATGGCGGCAGCATTTTTGCAATGCCATAGATCTCGCATTTAGAAGAGTTTGAGCTATTGGCATTGTAAATGGCATTAGCTTAAACTATGGCAAATGCAAGACCTATTGCTTCACAAATATATTTTTGGGGTTGTTTTCAACCGCTCCATGCCGCGTTTTCACTTAATAGAGGCTACGCCACTTTCTTTAGATGCGGCTCTATTAAGTGGAGGCACGGCATAAGGTGCTTGGAAACAAACAATATTTGCAATTCAATAGGTCTCGCATTTGGGAAATTTAAGCTATAGACTTTTACAGTGCCAATAGATCATTCTTGTTAATGTAAGACCTATTGCATTGCAAATGCTTGTTTTTTTCAGGTATTGCAACAAGAAGTGCCACACCAGTAAAACCACACATACTTAAAACAAGCCAGATCTACCGGCGTTGCCACTGCTTCGTTGCTCTATCAGATACATGAATAACAAAAAGTTTTTCTTTGTGAATAATTAGAATTGAAAATGTTTCAATTCTGAAAATATGTAACTGTGAATTAAACATTACTAAGGTTTATGGATGTGGTAGTGGCCTTCATGGTGTTGCAGACACCCCCGTTCTCCTCTTCACTTCCGTCTGCAGTCCCTCGTTGCTAGACACCTCCACCCTTTCCAAGCTTTGTTTTTGAAATCCCTTATTTGCATATATACCTTACTTTCCCACACTTACCATTACCACATATATGATTATTTCCTACATGGGTTCTGCAAAGAGGTCAAGGATTGGATGTGCATGGAGTCTGCAGACCTCCATGGCCCACTGTGAGAAACTCCCACTGCCCTCTGCTTCAACTTCGGAGCTCTGGGCTGTGCAGCGTCATACACACCCAGCCACAACCCGAACTTAGACAACTAGTTCAATCAAGCACCATTCAAGAACTGAACGCTGCATGATAAAACTGAAACACAGCAACAGGGGAAAAAGCAAATACTCATTAGAATGAAGTAAACGCATTTAAAATGTGAACAGGGATTGTATCACTGATATGTAAAAGTGTTAGTGCTTTTACAATCATTATTGAGAAACCGATCAGCCTTTTGCCCGTTCTGTTTAAGGACATCAATACAGGTTCCGCATCCAAATCGGTCTGAGACCATGCGTGACCCGCCCACAATACACAGTTTTAATTTGCACATGTTATGGCATTTTAAAACTTTTGGCTAAGCTTTAAATCGTAGATATAGCTCTACCTGACAGATACATTACAGCAGGAGGATTGCAGTGATTTTCAAATACTTCTTGTGCACTCGGCAGCACCATTAAAAGACACCTTACCTTTCTCTGCCACTGCTCAGGTTTCAACATGCGCACTACATTCAGTGTCTGCCGAAAAACAGGACATGCTTACAGAGCAGGCTCTGTCTGACTCACCGCGCTTCACAAACAGAGATCCCGGCCGGGGTTCTCTTCCAGGGTGAGGTCGGAGCATGAAGTGTTACGGGACATCGTGTCTGGGAGCTGTAATCCTGCTACTTCCTGGTTTACAAGCATGGGAAACTTCAGGGAGGGAGTGAAAATTACCCTTACTCTGAAAGCCTGTAAAACCGCGTATTTGTGTCATGTCCTTTCACCAGGGCTTTAAGTGTGCCGGGTCTCACCGGGTCTGAGCACCGGCAGTTTTTTAAAGGGGGCCTCGAAACGGGTCTCTGTCGGGCTGTGTTTTGTGCCTGCTGTCATGTCACTGCAGTCCGTTTTTTTTTCCGGACTGCAGTAACAGCATACACATCATGTGCGCTGCTCACACTGCTCTCTTCTCAATAGAGGACAGTTACGTCATGCCAGGTGAGTGTTGGGAATTCATTTAAAGGGAGTCATTTTCCCTCTGGATTTCCCTTCACTTTTTGAAACTGGGAGCAGCAACATTGTCGTGGTGTCACCAGGGCTCTAAGTGACAGCTTTTTCAATATTATATACAATAAGCCATAGTTGCTGCTTAGTTATCTAATGCAACTAACAACCATTGACAAAGCCAATAGTCCTGATTTGTTGTAGGTATGTTGTTACTTGTTGTATTATATCTAGATGCAATGACAGAAACAGCAAAATACAAGTTGGGCTGCACACTATGCTATGCACAGATTTTTTAGTTTGTGTTTTAACCCACGCCCTTAATTACATTGGCCAGGCCCCTTTGAGAGACCCTCCAGTTTTTTCATCCCACTTAAAGCCCTGCCTTTCACAGCTAAAGGTGCGCACTTTTATGGGCGATTGTTGCAGAACTCACTTAAACTGAAGCGTAGTGTGTACGTTTGATGGGCATGGCATTGAAGAAATCGTTCATCCAGATAGAGCAAGGGCGAGGGAAGTATCTGTTTTATATGAAGTCATGCCTTTATTGCAGAATTTGTACAGTGCTTACTACTACTATGTGCGGCACTGAAGCGCTTCCCCCTGGGTAGCACGCTATATCATGCGAGGTGTGTGGTTAAGTGCAGGGCACAAGTCCTAAAAAAAGAAGAGCGGGTACTAACCTAATTAATCAATCAATCAGCAAATTTGTATAGCGCACTACTCACCCGCTAGGGTCTCAAGGCGCTGGGGGGAGGGGGGGGGTGCTACTGCTCGAACAGCCAGGTCTTGAGTTGTTTCCTGAAGGAGAGATGGTCCTGGGTCCGCCGTAGGTGGATGGGGAGGGAGTTCCATGTCTTGGCCGACAGGTAGGAGAAGGATCTTTCTCCGGCGGTTGTTCTGTGAATACGTGGGACGGTGACGAGGGCGAGGCTGGCGGAACGGAGCTGGCAGGTGGGTGTGTAGAATGTCAGGTGGCTGTTGAGGTATTTGGGGCCCATGTCGTGGAGAGCCTTGTGTGCGTGGGTGAGGAGTCTGAACGTGATCCTCTTGCTGACGGGGAGCCAGTGCAGGTCTCTCAGATGGGCAGAGATGTGGCTGTGACGGGGGATGTCCAGGATGAGTCGTGCAGAAGCGTTCTGTATCCGTTGGAGTCTTTTCTGGAGTTTGGCTGTGGTGCCAGCGTAGAGGGTGTTCCCGTAGTCCAGTCGGCTGGTGACGAGGGCCTGGGTGACCGTCTTCCTGGTTTCGGTGGGGATCCACCGGAAGATCTTTCGGAGCATGCGCAGGGTGTTGAAACAGGATGACGAGACGGCGTTGACCTGCTTGGTCATCAAGAGGGAGGAGTCCAGGATGAAGCCCTGGTTGCGTGCATGGTCCGTTGGCTTGGGGGCGGTGCCCAGGGCAGGGGGCCACCAGGAGTCATCCCAGGCCGAGGGGGATGGTCCCAGGATGAGGACTTCCGTCTTGTCCGAATTCAGTTTCAGACGGCTGAGATCCATCCATTCCGTGACGTCTTTCATTCCTTCCTGAAGGCTGGCTCTGGCGGGGTCGTTGGTGAGGGAGAGGATCAGCTGGGTGTCGTCAGCGTAGGAAATGATGTTTAGGTTGTGTTGGCATGCGATGGCTGCGAGGGGGCTCATGTAGACGTTGAAGAGGGTGGGGCTGAGCGAGGAACCTTGCAGAACGCCGCAGATGACTTCGGTGGCGGCGGAGCGGAACGGGGGAGGCGGACTCTCTGGGTTCTTCCGGTGAGGAACGAGATGATCCACTCCAGGGCTGTTCCTTGGATTCTGGTGTTGCTGAGGCGCTGTATTAGGGTGCGGTGGCATACGGTATCGAAGGCTGCTGAGAGGTCCAGGAGGATGAGGGCAGCTGTTTCCCGGTTGTCAAGCAGGGACCTGATGTCGCCGGTGGATGCGATGAGGGCGGTCTCAGTACTCTGGTGTGCTCGGAAGCCGGACTGCGAGGGGTCGAGGGATCCGTTTGTCTCGAGGAAGGCGGAGAGTTGTTTGTTGACGGTCTTCTCGATGACTTTGGCAGGAAAAGGGAGGAGAGAGATGGGGCGGAAGGACTTGAGGTCCGTGGGGTCCGCGGTGGGTTTCTTCAGGAGGGCTCTGAGCCCGGCATGTTTCCAGCTCTCCGGGAAGGTGGCGGATGCGAAGGAGCTGTTAATGATGTCCCGGAGTTGGGGTGCGATGATGGAGTCGGCTTTGTTAAAGATGTGGTGTGGACAGGGGTCAGTTGGGGAGCCGGAGTGGATGGTGTTCATCATGCGGGTGGTGTCTTCGGTGATGACCGGGGTCCAGGTGGAGAGGGTGGTGGAGGGGGGCGCTGGTTCGGTGGTTGGGTGCGTGGTCTGTGCGCCGAAGCTGTTGTGTATATCGGCGATCTTGCGGTGAAAGAACGAGGCGAGTGAGTCGCAGAGGTCTTGCGAGGGTGTGATGTCGTTGTTGCAGGCGCTGGGGTTGGAGAGCTCTTTAATGATGCAGAAGAGTGCCTTGCTGTTGTGGGTGTTGTTGTCCAGACGTTCTTTGAATGTTGTCCTTTTGGTGGTGCGGATCAGCTGGTGGTGTTTGCGGATGGCGTGCTTGAGGGCTGTCATGTTTTCTGTTGTTTGGTCGTGGCGCCAGGCTTTCTCGAGGGTGCGGCAGGTCTTCTTGGAGTTTTTGAGGTCGTTGGTGAACCACGAGGTTTTCTTGCTGCCGGGTCTGCTGAGAGGGTTCTTCAGTGGTGCAAGTTCATCGGCGCAGTTGGAGAGCCACTGAGTGAGGTTGCGGGCTGCTTTGTTGGGGTCCCTCGTGTTGTTGGGAGGGTGCTGGCTGAGGGAGGAGGTGAGTTGGTCGGTGGTGATCTTGGTCCAGCTTCTGCGGGGAGCCTGTTGCGGGTGGTGGTGGGTCGTGGTTCTCCTGAAGTTGAAGTGGATGCAGCTGTGATCTGTCCAGTGAAGTCCGGTGGAGTGGCTGAAGGAGATGTGCTTGCTGGAGGAGAAGACGGGGTCTAGCGTGTGGCCGGCGTAGTGGGTGGGAGTGTCCACCAGTTGCTTGAGTCCGAGGTTGGCGAGGTTGTCCAGAAGGGTGGTGGTGTTGCTGTCATTGTTGTTCTCCAGGTGGAAGTTGAGGTCCCCTAGGAGGATGTAGTATGAGGAGGTTAGGGCGTGCTGGCTGACGAAGTCTGCAATGGCTTCGCTGAATTGTGTGCGTGGTCCCGGGGGTCTGTAGATGAGAATGCCTCTGAGGGTGGTCTTGGGGTCAGTGTGTATCTGGAAATGAAGGTGCTCGGCGGCAGTGAGGGTGTCGTCAGAGTTGGTCGTAATTCGGATGGTGTTTTTGTGGACGATGGCGATGCCTCCTCCGGTCTGGTTGATGCGGTCCTTTCGGGTGATCTTGTAGCCATCCGGGATGGCTACGGCGATGGTGGGGGCTGAGGAGGCGTTCATCCAGGTTTCCGTGAGGAAGGCGACGTCCGGTGCTGTTGTGTCGAGGAGGTTCCAGAGTACGACAGCGTGTCTGTGGACGGAGCGGGTGTTGAGCAGGATGCACTTGAGGTGATTGTTGCTGGTGCCTGGCCTGGCGGGTGCGGTGCAGGTCCGGAGGCAGGTGAATTGGCAGGCTTGGCAGGTGAAGGGTCCGTGGGTGCCTTTTGGGTTGGCTTTGTAGCAGGCGGGGTTTCTGTCGGCGTTGAGTGCGTGGAGGGTGGATGCGTTGTAAGCCCGCCGTGTGGGCTGGCAACGTCGGGGGCCAGGGGTCCTGGTGCTGGGCGCGGTCCAGGCGCCGCCGGGCGTAGACGGGCTTGCCTTTGGCGCGCCTTTGGCACGCAATCGGCGCTCCCTCTGCGCGTACGCGTGGGCTCCGCCATAAATGGCCGGTGGGAGGGAGGATCAGCTGGGAGGCGGGAGCGGGGTGGCGAATGGGAAGGGTACAGAAGGAAGAAGGGGCGGGGCCGCAGGGGAGCAGCGGCAGGGAGGAGGGGTGAGATGAGCGGGAAAACGGTCCTAAGGGCGGCGGAAACAGTGGGAAAACAGGGCACAATACAGAATCAGTCACGAAATAAACAGCAAAATACAGTGAAAAAAACACCTCGAGAACAGGAGCCGCGGCGAACTTGCAGTGGCAGCGGGGGAGACCGGGCGCACTCAGAGGGAGACACTCGGTGTGAGGAGCGATCGGCCCTGGGGGCAGGGATTTTTCCAGGTAAATAATCAGTATGCAAGTCGCATCACGGCGCGTGACATCACGGCACTTGACATTGCAGCGTGTGACATCACAGCGTGCGACATCCCAGGAAGTGGCATCACAAGAAGTGACATCAGGTCTTAAGCCCTCACATATAAGTTTAGCAGGTCTATCATGAGTACATTTGAGCGCATACTTGCAAACTCTCCTGATTTAGGCAGAAGGTTCACACTTTTGTAAGCTTCACATAGACCAATGTTGCCTTTTGTCAGCGTAGAGTTTTCTCTTTAAAAGAAAAATAGTGATATTTAAATTATTACTACGTGTCCTCGGGCTTAGACTGCCCTATATAAATGCTATTTATTTTGTGCAAATACTGGGAAAGATCAACACATCTGATGTTCTTACAGTGCATGCAAATCTAAACAGAGCCTGAACAAAGAGAAAAGCTGCCTCTCAAGTATGTGTGAAGTGCTACCAAGGTGTGAGCCTTTGTTTCATCTCTGCTGCAGTTGCTTCTAGGTGTGAGGCTCCTGACTGCTGTGAGCCAGAGACTCAAACAAAAGGAGGCCTGATGACCCCTCAGACTCTTATTATGAGCCCAGCAGGAGTCAGAAATAAGAGAGCCCCATGATGCAATCGAAAACAGTTAACAACGTGCGGGCGCTGCTGAAAGTGTCCCGGTATTTGGAAGTTACACCGGGACGAATTCAGCATCTTTGTCAATGGGGCCCAACTTCTTGGCAGGGTGGACAGCGTTCACCCTGTGAAAAAAGGGGGTGGACGTCGTCCACCCGCATGTACCCTCGGCTCGTGCCCTGGTTATGTGTTGTGAGCCTATATGGGAAGTGTCTTATTGCTAGCCAAAGTGGGTAGTGTTTTAATGTCGTGCTTGAGTGACCAGAGGATTGTTGTTATTATCTTGCCCTGGGTCTCAGCTAGAGTGACCCGATGCCTCCATTTTATCTGAACTCCAATTTCTATTCTTCGACTTTGCATTTACACATCATTATTATTAGATGTGTTGATCCAATTGGCTCGATTAAAATGAAAAGATATGCTAAATCACACCCTGAGCTAGAAATGCTGTGTCCCAGTGACATTTTTTTTCCTGCAATATTTTTATATAGCGCAAACCTTGACCCAAAGGTATTGGAGCGCTTTACATGAGCAACAGTTACATCACACAAGGACACATTCCTTTTTGCTAGGCACAGGGAGATTAAGTGATTTGCCCAGAATCACAGGATGTTGAGCTGACCTCGAGACTCAAACTGGTTCCCCAGTATCAAAGTCGGCAGCTCTGGCCATTAGGCTACATCCTCTCCTTTGACATGGAGTCATCCATTCATCACATTCGCAGCGCTGAATAGTGTGGTGGTTGGAACAAGTGTGAGCGGATGCTTGTTACATTAGCACAGCCCTTCAATGCACTTTTAAAATATTCAGGGAATATATTCTCTGAGGCAACCATACAGAAGCAAACAACCACAGGGTTGCACTATTATGCAACTAGTGTTATAAACTTTTTTTGAGGGGTGGGGGTGTGGGGGGTTTGCTTTAGTGGGACTACAACATATAGGCAGCTATTTATGTATTTATTTTACTTACTTGAGTTTTATATAGCGCTGACTAGACACGGAGGTATCAGAGCGCTTTACATGAGGAGAGTTACATAGGTTACAAGTTACACATTGTTACAGATGGTACATCAATTACAAGTTACATCCGTTGGTTCATGGTGTGTAGAAGGGTAAGGGGGTAATGTAAAGGGGGGACGGGGAGGGGGATTAGGCGGAGAAAAGGCACAAGGATAAACAAAGCAGGCAGGGGGAGAGCGATTCAAGGGAGAGAGGAAAGGAATAGGCCAGGTAAGCAAAGAATGAAGGAGGGAAGAGGTGGGTAGGGGGTAGGAGACACAGCAAGGAGAGGAGGAAGTAACTATGTCTGGTGTCCGGCTGGGTGAGAGACGGCTCCCCGCGGTAAAGGATCATTCCTCGTCTTTCATTTTGTGTGATTCCCTTGTCTCGGTGGACTCTCTCAGCTGGGATACTGAGACTCCAGGGCATAGATGCTGGATCCCTCCTGAACAAGGGGAGAGGAGTGCTTTGGTCACGGGTACACTTAGAAGAATGAAGGAGGGAAGAGGAGGGGGAGGGGGTAGAAAACCCTGCGTGAACACAGTGTCTGACTTCTGGCAGGGTAGGAGACGGTTCCCAGTGGAAGGGGATCAATCCCAGTCCTCCACTCTCTGAGACTCCCTTGTCACTGTGGACTCTCTCAGAAGGGGCTCTGAGACTCCAGGGCAAAAATGCTGGATCCATCTCCAACAAGGGGAGAAGGAGTGCTTTGGACCAGGACATACTATAGGGGGCCATTTTAGGGAGTCAGTCTGGTAAGGTTACATCCGTTACAAGTTACACATTGTTACAGAAGGTACGTCAATTACGAGTTACATCTGTTGGTTCATGGCGTGTAGAAGGGTAAGTGGGTAATGTAAAAGGGCGACGGGGAGGGAGATTGAGCGGAGCATAGGCACAAGGATAAACAAAGCGGGCAGGTGAGAGATATTCAGGGGAGAGAAGAAAGGAATAGGCAAGGCCAGCAAAGAATGAAGGTGGTAAAATGGTAAATACAGCAGAGTAAGTTAAATCCAAATATACGTGAAAAGTTCTCTTTATTTCCTCTACCCGCACCTCAAAACCCAGCTTAACACACACAGTCAAAAATAATACTCCAAAATAGAGAATTCTTAATTGCACATTAAAGGCGCAAAGAATTCCTTACCTCCTTATTGCCATAATGAATGTTCCAATGTACCAGAGAATCCTCAATGCATTCCTAGATTCCTCATTGCTTTAGCGAGATACAATGTGATAGGCTGGGTGGCACACTAATGGAAGCAGTATTCGATGGAGGAGCGTGATGGGCTAAGCAGTTCAGGAACAGAAGCAGTAACCATGGTGCAAAGAAAGCAGTAGGAAAGCAAGACCTGCCTCTTCCACAGGATAACAATGGGATAACTTATTACATCTAATAAGTCATATCATTCAATAGGGAGCAGGTAGGAAAGTCTGCCCTTAGGAAGGAAGGAAAATACATTTTGATCGAAAAGTTGATACTGATTAGTTTTTGTCAGGATCTGGCGGGGTGCCCAGAGTTCTTTTTAAATCATGTGAGAACATCTGAGCCTCACAAATCGCTCAGCACCTGAATTCTGTAGCCCGTGGCCATATCCCTACATCATGGAAACAATCAATTATTGTACCTGTTTTCAAAAAGCGCAACCGAGAGGACCCAGCATGCTACCAGCTTATATCATTAATAGATGTTGAGGTATGGTTCTGGGAAGGATTCTCTTAAAAACATTGGCGACTGGTCTGATTGCAAAGAAATGTTGCACGATATCCAATCCAGCTTTAGGCCTGGCAGAGGGACAATTGAACAGAATCTTAATTTCTATTTGGTGATTAATAAATATACAACTGTTAAAAAGGGCAGCATACACCTGACCTTCGTGGACCTCAGCACAGCATTTGACACAGGGGATAGATCAAAACTGTGGGATGTGCTGCGGGACATGGGGGTGGATGAGGCCCTTGTAGCCTTCCTGCTCTATCTACACACAGGCCTAGAGGCTTCAGTGAGATTTGGCCCTCAGGAGAATGCACTACACACTTTCAGTTAGGGCGGGGGCAGGGGGACGTCAAGGCTGTATTTTGGCCACTATGCTCTTCATCCTGTATATTAATAGGCTAGGCCAGTGTTTAGGACAACGCTGCAGGACATGCCAAAGGTGGGACTTGAATGGACCCAGCATTATTGTTTGCGGATGACTCAGTTCTTATAGCATGGACATCAAATGGTTTACAGCTATTATTAAACCTCTTTAACAAATTTATGGAGGATATAGGACTGAAAATGAATCATCCCAAGTCTTATACCATGATAATAGGCCCAAAAAATGTTAAATCAAGAGCCCACTACATTAAGGACCATTGTCAAGGGAAAGAGGATCAGTTTTGTATTTTAGGGTTTTTGCTGGATAATCAATTAAATTAGGGAGCTCTGGTTAGAGCACATATACAATCTTTCAACAGGGCAGATCAAACACTCCTTGCTAAGCACCTTGGACATAGCCACATTAAATATATATTACATCTCTATAACGTGAAGTGCGTCCCTGGCATTGCTTTTTTTGCATATATACAAACCCTGTTGCCCAATACAAATCACTGACAACCCATTTTTTTAGGCGGTAACTACAAATTCCCTAGAGTGTTCCAGAGGTAATTGTGCACCAAGAGATGGGAGCAGCTTTTATTTCTGATTTTATTCAACTTCGCCCAATACTTCTTTGGTTCTCTATATGGCTTAAAAATTAGTTAGAATTTAATATTAATATTGTCATTGACTCTATGAATATGGATCTGAGCCACCACATACCATGGCTAAGCTATGTCAAAACAAATCTAGGGGCATTGGGCAAACTTCAGGTGTTCAGCACACCAGAGTTGGTCTGTAAATTTGAAATAGCTTGGGTCAAAGAGGTCTTTAAGCTAACAATGAGAGAGGTAAGGCTCCAAGCAGCCCAATATAAAGACAGGTACAAGCACTTTATGATGTTGAAATCCACAAATAAAATGGAAATGTATTTATCTCTGGACATGTCAGCCCAGCACAGAAGAATGTTAAAGTACTTTCAATTAAACCTTTTTCTACAGTTGTTGATGGGGTGGCACAAACCATCAGTTCCCCCCATTTTGAACATGTGACTTGACTACTGCATTAGACACTTTACACTTTGTTTTCATTTGTTCCAACTGGTCTGCCTTAAGACATAAGTATGTATGCACTCTCCTTGTGCCTTTGAATTTCAATCAAGTGAGACCAGCCTTATTGCACCTGCAATTATTAGACTTGCCTAAAGTCTGCTGCTTTTTATCTTGGTTTCTGGTAGGGCTGTATTTTCCTAATTTCTGGAACGAATAATTCTGTGTTCATGCGTTATTTTATTAACACATTTTCTTAACAATATGCTTTTTATGATTGTATAAGCAAATTCTGTAAAGATATTTAGGATATGATGATTAGATTAATGGTTTTAGGTGGCTCAATTATTTCCTTCTAAGATAGTGGACCCTAAAATTGAGTTTTTTGTATTTTAGGTTTTTATTAGGATGAGCCCTACGCTGTTCATTCACAACCGTTATTTCCTTATTCTTAAATGTCTCTCATTGTTTACCATTCAATTTTAAATAAGTGAGACAAGCATTACTGTATTTGCCGCTTTTAAATAATTGTAATGAATGCTGCACTTTATCTCGATTTTTATCAAGGCTGTTTTATGGTTATATATGAATTTGTAGTTTCTGGCTAGCTCATGTATTTACTGATGACTTTTAACAGTTTTAACTGTTTGTATTGTGCTTTTATGGTTGCTACTGCAAATCAACTAAACAAAATGTGATTGATTGATTGCTGTTGGCCATTGAATAATCCTGAACTGTTATATGTCTGGATTATGATTCATATGTGTCCACGTGACTAAGACTTATTGTACATAACTGTGCACTGTATTATTATTGTTCACTGTAGTGTGCTGTGTATTTACACCAGGAGTACCTATGTTTTCAACCTTTCAACCTACAGTTATTGTTTACATACAATCACGTGAAATCAGTTATTTTTGGTGTGTTATTATCCCATCAGGGATTTAGCTTTGCACTCATTTGAGGCTCCCTAAATTAATGAAAGCATCTTTGAAAGAATCCAAATGGAACATTGCGTGTACAAATACACAAACCTTCACATGTTCCTAGAAATACAGGGTTTACCCTGTTGTTGGCTACGTACAGTGGAAACGGATAAACCTATCAGGAATGCATCTCTTAAATATTTCATAGTTAGAGAATCCTCACATGAGATAGAAACCACCCCAGTTAAAATATCCAATGTCTCTCCTACCACTTGAGAGTACTGAGTCTTCTCGGATTCTGGATAGAGAGACAAGAGAACAACCTTAAGACTGTGACCTCTGCCTCTCAATCACCAAGCCATGAGGGAAAGGCAACTGAGAGTCTTCTCTGGAAGCACTAGGTAATTCAGAATGTAGTGTAGTTCCTATAGTCCCAATAGACTCTGCGCATTGGAATATTATACACTATAGATTTGACATAGTACTGAGGATTGTATGTTTCTATCGAGTATACTAAACTTAATTGTGTGTTTGCCAGTTAGCTCAGAGGTCACTAGAAACGTTCTCGAATAAACAGGAAGGGATTAGTTTCTGACAACCGCATAAACATGACAACTTTGTTTCCCCAAGAATCGAAACATATCCTCAGAGTTGTGAAAACAATAGATAACTATTTTACTCTGTCAATCGTGCATGCTTCGTTTCTACAGTTTTGCATAGAAATAGAGAGACAGGCGTTTCAATAAAAAGGGGTTTATAGAACAGTCTTCTTTCTCATGCAAGAGAGGTGAACTGCTACAATCGTTAGACAGAATGCAAAGTATAATGCGTACAGCGTAAACAGTAATATAAAATAATACTGTAATAGCATTGTTCGTTGCTATGACATGTAAAAATGCATACATAAATGACACAAGCTAAAATACTCAACTGGTGCTTCTAAAATATGCCTACCCCAGTTTACCTAACCTAGGTCTAGTACGAGGGCGAAGTAGGTGTTTGTCTTTAGCATAGGTTTAGTTTTTGCCAAGAATTGCCAAAGGTTTCGCTACGTTCTAATCAGCTCCATACATTAGAATGAGAGAGGTTGGTATGTTTTTCGGACTCGATTTCCCAAAACCTGCAAGGGAAGTCAGAAACACTGGAACTGGATTTCTCGGCAGAGGAGGACAGCTTCGGATCAGTGCATCAGCTGGAGAGTTGACTTCCTTCGGCACTTGCTGTAGTGAGCTGCGTCGGGCAAGTAGGTAGTTGAACTGCACCGAACCACACCGTGCTTTGCTATAGCAAGTGAAGGTATATTTATACCTTGAAGGTGTTTAGGAATGCCAGCATTGATGTAAAGTCGGGCATATGAATGTCATGAATGAACCCCTAAGAAATAGATGTTCAAGCATAATAATTGAGTTCTTTGAGAAATCAATATTCAAGCAAGGGGAAGTCCCTAACGGCTTAGAGTCTGGTTTTCCAAGAAATCCTTGTGACGTAGATGAACGGATGGAAGTAGCCATGCCTGTATGGGCTATGCCTAAATAAGGGCTTGATTTTGATGCCTATATATGGAAAATGTGAATTGTACCCATATAAGGGCATGAATCGGGAAATTCATACGGAATCTAAATCGACATACAACACCCACTCCACTTTCCTATGTACGACTCTTACTAAATACTAAGTTCTATATATGTATAAACATATCTAAAAACTTTCTATACAGCAAGTATCTTAAAACCCACCCAAAATACATAAAAATGCAATGGTACTGGTTGTACACAAAAGAGCATTGGTGATGTACGCATTCAAGCAATGTTTCATTCTAAGCATATAGTTGACATTTGTAATGCAAACTGAATGAATCACAAAAATATACATTTTTGAAATGGCTCGTAAATACAGAAGAAAAAGGTGCCAAAACCATTTCATGTCAGATTTACATAAAACTGTTTGTGTGTGGACAAGATCAAATATTGTCTCTGGAAGTATTCAAATAAATCTTGTTCTTTATGAATAGTTCTACTATAAGCAGATGACTTGTGCCAAAAAGGAAAAATACAAATTTGAAAAAAAAATTAATCATAGGAAAAAGAGTTCCAAAGCTAGTACCTTGTTTTGAAAAATGAAGGTCAAATTCAAAGTCTCTCAGAACACTGTGTGCCAAAATCAAAAGTCAGTGTTAGGGCTAGGAGAAAGCATGAAATCTTGTAAGTCTGTTGGCAAAAAATCATCTACCATCGTAGGTGAAAGTTGAATTACCTCGTTTAGAAGATTAACCGCACATAAATGTGAAGCATTAGCAATGTTCATAATGGATGGTACCTGCGCGCCTGTTTCCTCTCGTACCTCAGCAGTTGCATTTTGCGTCTGTGAGATCTCAATGGGGGACAACACAGAGCATGGGCCATTACCGGTTCAAGCAAAGTATCAACATCCGTTGGCATGACTGATGGGAGTGTGAGACATGTGTCTAACACGCATTCTTCTCCGCATAGCAGGCAGCATAGAACAGGTAAGATGCAATCTTGCCAAATTGGTCTGAATGACAGAAACCATGTGGTATTTAATTCCCGTAGACAAGGTAGTCCCAAAATTTGGAAAATGCGCTCACTACAATTCATCGCCAGTAGAGTTGTCTCCATGGAGAACTGGGTGTCGCTGGTGAATTGGCTTGCCATATCGCAGCAGTAAAAGCAAAAATAGTATCCTTGCAATGATTCCCAAAAGGAGGGGCAGTCCGCCAAACACAGAGTGCTCGAAGTTTGGAAATATTCCTAGGACTGCTTCAAAACATGTTAACAGTCCAGAAAATACGGTCTTAAATACATGTACAATACCGCTCGTGCCAGACATGTTTGAGATACGACTTAACATTTCTGAGAAATGTATAGGGCAGTTTGTAGTTAAGAGGGCATGTATCTCAGCAGAAGTCCTTGCGACTTGCAGATCAGAGGTCTCTTTGGCCGAGGTCAGTGGCACAGTATTTTGCAAAAGAATGGCTTGCATTCTGCTGAAAGTATCAATTCGTATAGAAGAGATGTTCAGTGAAGGCCATAAAGGCGATTCCCTGTCTGTCTTAGTTTTAGGAAACAATACTTGCATATAGCACGTGACCCTGGCTGACACAGTTACTAGATATGGTATGCCTGGCAACATGCCACAGCAGCCGTGATCATTCAAAACGAGGTAACCCCCATTTGAGAGCTGTCCAAAAATTGGATCAATCACTGCAGCTGGTGAACCTTGCAGGTGGCAGGATAAATTGTTAGAGGAACCATTGCAGGCCCTGTGTAAGTTTATACCCTGACAAAGGAGAGTACCGCTTCGTGCGTTTTCACAGTTTTTCCCGCTAAGAAACACTTCACGTCCCCCACTCCAGCATCTATGTGTGTACTGTAATTCCCAGGATGTCTTAATGTATTCTTTACCCAACCTTTCATATGTGCCTGCTGGTATAATTTTTTAGGCAATATTAAAAATGGAAAATTGTAACAGGCACAGTGATTGTTCCATGTATAATCCATTCAATAGCTGTTTTTTCTGCTACCGGTTTCCAGTTTTTCAATACTCAGCACCGTGTAGCCTGCTCCCCTTTGTGCCAATTTGACTGTTTATCAGTGAGATTGACTTCTGAAAAGAGTGACGTAGTATTGATTAAACGCCAAGGCACAGAGCCTGAACGAAGGCTTTGCAACGTCCAGCCTAATAGCACGAGAGAACGTAGTTGCGACTGTCCATGTTGCAGCATGACCAAGTCCTGTTCCATGATGTCTATGGCAGAAGACGCTATGGTGTCCAATGAATATATCCTGGACGACAGAGTCGTTGACCCATTGTCAACCACAGAGAGAGTTTTCTCTAAATTAATACTATCAATTTCTCGTATTCTTTCTGCAGTCTCTGCTTGTGTAACATTCTGTGCTTCATTATAAGCAGCATAGATACTGGCATATATAAAACGTTTATGCCGCGGTTTTCTTGGTCCTAGCAAGAATTCCCTAGGATCAGCACCATCTTTAAGTAAAGAGAAGTGTTGTTTCACATTCTTAAGTGTAGATCTGTGTAGCCAATCAATGTTGTTACTGTTGGACCCGGCCTCGTGGCGCGGTCCCGCCCCTCCCCGCATGGCGGGCCCAGGACAGCATTGACCCCTGTCCTCCCCGACGAAACTACCCTTCACGAGAGCCGCCACGCTGGCGACCCCCGGTTCTCCCCCCTCCGGAACACGGCGACCCCTGTTCGCCCCACTCTACTGGTCCAGACCCTACCCGGGCCACCCCCGCAGGCCCCGACTCCATCTTGGACCCTCCACGTCCTGACCACGTGGCCTCGGCCCGTCCCCGGCCGCAACCCCAGCGAAGCCCCGACATCGAGGCACCAAGATCCGACCAGGTGGTAAAGCGGCCACTTGACGGTTCACAGAGGAGGGGAGTTTCGATGGCCCTCCAGCCGTCCGCAGACGCCTGGTTTCGATCGCCCGCCAGCCTCCATGGGCGCTGGCTCCACCCCCCTGCTGGGTGTCTGGACGCTCTCATCCCGGCCCCTCTGATCCCCAGGCGCGAGGGTTCGGACATCAAAGGGCCCCAGACCTATATCTGGGGCAGCTCTGGAATGGGTCGGCAGTTGTATCCTGGAGTCGAGAGCCCTGCTGACGCTGTCGCGGCTGACCCCGAGAAGAACTCGCTGCCCTGAACCCTGAAACCATCTTGGAGTCCTGCTGGCGCTGCCGCGGCCCAACCTGGCTGAAACCATCTTGGTGTCCTGCTGGCGCTGCCGCGGCCCAATCTCGCTGAAACCATCTTGGAGTCCTGCTTGCGCTGCCGCGGCCCAACCTCGCTGAAACCATCTTGGAGTCCTGCTGGCACTGCCGCGGGCCAATCTCGCTGAAACCATCTTGGAGTCCTGCTGGCGCTGCCGCGGCCCAACCTCGCTGGAACCATCGTGGAGTCCTGCTGGCGCTGCCGCGGGCCAATCTCGCTGAAACTATCTTGGAGTCCTGCTGGCGCAGCCGCGGCCCAATCTCGCTGAAACTATCTTGGAGTCCTGCTGGCGCCGCCGCAGCCCGACCTTGCTGATCTCAAGACTGTCCCGCTACCCCTTTCCCTCCATCCCTCGATCCGTTTGTACATATCCCCGAGAGGACCAATCGATATTGCTGATAAAATTCCTAAGAAGTTATTCTTGTGTGGTGTCCCTTTGTAGTGGTGTGATTGCTCTGCTGTTACGATTCTAGGAGAGGAACCTCACCCAGGAGGTCTCTCGACGGTGCTCGGCCAACTCCCTACGGAAAGGTAGGTCCCGGGAGGGGGCAATCAGACCTCTTCTGCCCCTCCGAGGACCGCCTTTCTAACATTGGTGGCAGGCGGTGCGATCCGAACCGACGCAAATCATACAGAGAGTGACTCACCCACTACTGACAGAAACACACCGCGACCATGACGACCAAAGAAACCGGACCGACCAGGGAGTTCCAGAAGGAACAATTAGAGGACTACAATCATAAAGAATTGAAACAATTCTGCAAAGACCTGGGCATCGCTACCACTGGACTAAGCACCAAGGAGGATTTCAAGCAGGCCCTACAAGCATGGGTGGAGGCAGGAGCAACGCCACCCCAGAGCGAAGACAACACAGTTCAGAACATGCACCCGGAGACCGACGCAACCCCAGCGGGGGAAAGACCTACAAACATAGACACGGGCGTCTCCCACGAAGACGCCCTAGAACGAGAAAGGAGCCGGCTCCACGAATTGGAGCTCGCCCGACTCCGCCTGGACAGAGAACTAAAACTAGCTGAAAAAAAAATAGCCCTGGAGCAACTACGACTGCAAGGAGACCTCGAGGAGAAACGAAGGCAAAGAGACTGAGAGGAGAAGAAGATCACGTTCGAGCACGAGCGAGGCTTAAAAGAGTTTGAGATCAAGGCCAAAAATGGGGAGGCCAGCGCCTCCGAGAACCGGGGCCCGCCTCCCCCTACAGACAATAAGGTCCACATTCCCAAAGATGTCGTCAAAGAATATTACAAAAACGACGACATCCAACAATGGTTTAAGGCTTACGAAGTAGCCATGACCTCCCATCGAGTACCCGCCTAAGACTGAGGCGCCGGCTTGTGGGGGAAGTTCATCAACGAAGGGAGAGACGCCCTGCTCGAGCTCCCCGACGCCGAAATGACATCTTATGAACACATGAAAGCTGCCCTCCTTACCCGCTATGGACTCACCCCTGAGATGTACCGGCAGCGATTCCGGGACTGTAAGAAGCTCCCCGGTACTACATGGGTGGAGTACGTGAACTTCTATAGTAGAGCCCTAGAAGGGTGGATCAAGGGCAGCCAGGTCACCACATACGAGCAGCTGTTCGACCTCATTGTATGGGAGCACTTTTCCAACAACTGCTTTATCGAACACCGACAACATCTCCTCGACAGCAAACTGACCGAGCCACGGAAACTCGCCGTCGAGGCCGATCGATGGGTGAGCACCCGGGTCCCCCGGAGCCCGATGGGAGACTACGGTCGAGGTCCCCCGGGGAACCACTGCCGCGGGGCGGCGGAGGAGGTCAGAACCGGACCAGGGACTTCCCTGCGGGGCTGCCCCCGACCCCCACTTCACCGTCCCTGGCCGGAAGGGGGACCCCCCCCCGCACGGCCGGGGCCCCGCCCGAACAATACCTGTCACAGATGCCAGCGGCCTGGTCACTATTCTAATGACCCCCTCTGCCCAATGAACCAACGACCCGGCTCCACCGGCCCTCCAAACCACCAGATCGCAGCCGCCGCCCTGGGAGAAGAGAGGGGCGAAGAAGAGACCTACGACCCCGACCAGACCGAGTGGGAGCCCGTCGCGATGTCCCTAGTATGCCTAGGAGAAAGGGACATGATTCCCCGGGCCCAGATCCCGGGCAACACTCAGAAGTACCGCCAATGGGTCACCGTTAATGGACACCGGGCGGAAGCCCTCCGCGACACCGGAGCCAGCGTAACGGCCGTCCATTGCCACTTGGTGACCCCCGACCAAATCCTGCCCAATGTGTTGTGCCCAGTACGGTCGGCGGACAACTCCGAGAGCCTGTGCCAAATGGCCCGTATTCCCTTCGAGTGGGGAGGGGTGTCGGGCATGCTAAAAGTGACTATCCGGGATGATGCCCCCGTGGACTGCCTCCTCGGGAACAACCTAGAAAGTTCCCCCTGGGCCCACGTCGAGTGGAGAGAGCATCTGGGGATGCTAGGCCTTCCCGAATGGGTCTGTGCGACCACCTGCTCCATGTCCGCCCGAGCCTCCGCCCCGATGGAGGACGCCCCGACTGAGGAACCTGAGTGGCCCGCACCTCTGCCGCCCGCAGTAGCAGAGGACGCCGAGCCAGACCCCGAGTCCCTGGGGCCCCCCGGGGGAGAAATCGCTGAACTCGGCAACCTCCCGGAACTGGCCCAATGGCACCAAGAAGGTGGCCCCACCCGAGAACAGTTCCGGCAGGAGCAGAAGACCTGTCCCTCCCTCGAGGGAATCCGACAACAAGCCGCCACCCAAGCCGCCGGGGACCCATCGGGGGCCCACTGGGTCTATTGGGACCACGATCTCCTCTACAGCGAACAAAAGATTGCCGAATTAGGGGCCGGCCGGGTGCTGGTAGTTCCCCTCTGATTCAGAGACTTCCTCCTGAACCTGGCACACGATGTACCCCTCGCTGGGCACCTGGGGCAGGACAAGACATACAGCCGCCTGGTGACCCACTTCTACTGGCCAAAGATGAAGAACGATGTGAGCAATCACTGCCGGACTTGCCCCACCTGCCAAGCCAGCGGGAAGAGTGGAGGGAAACACAAGGCCCCCCTCCAACCCTTCCCAGTCATCAACACCCCCTTCGAGCGGGTGGGAATAGACATTGTGGGGCCTCTGGAGCCTCGCACCTCCCAAGGACACCGGTTTATTCTCGTCCTGGTGGACCATGCCACCCGCTATCCAGAAGCCATCCCTCTCCGAACTGTGACGGCCCCCGTGGTGGGTCGGGCGCTGATGGGGATCTTCTCCAGGGTGGGCTTCCCTCGAGAGGTCGTAAGTGACCGGGGTACGAACTTTATTTCTCGATACATGAAGTCCCTGTGGCAACAGTGCGGGGTCACATATAAGTTTACGACCCCCTACCACCCCCAAGGGAATGGATTGGTAGAACGCTTCAATAGAACTCCTAAGGGGATGATCATGGGCCTGGAAGAGCCCCTGCGACGCCAGTGGGACGTGCTGCTGCCCTGCCTCCTCTTCGCCTACCGGGAAGTCCCTCAGAAGTCCCTGGGGTTCAGCCCCTTTGAACTATTGTAAGGACACCCCGTCCGGGGTCCCCTCAGCCTGGTCAAGGAGGGCTGGGAGGCTGCGGTCCGAGATGCTCCCCCCGACGTCTACAGATACCTCCTTACCCTCCGAAATCAGACTCAGAAGTTCCGAGCATTGGCCGAAGCCAACCTCGAGGCCAGCCAGGAGGAGATGAAACGCTGGCATGACCAAAACGCCTCTTCCATTGAGTTCGAGCCGGGCCAACAGGTCTGGGTCATGTCCCCGGTCGAACCATGTGCCCTCCAGGACAAGTGGACGGAGCCCTTCAAGGTGGTGGGGCGCAAGAGCCCTGTGACTTACCTGGTGGACATGGAATCCCCCAGGAACCCCCTCCGGGTTCTCCACTCCAACCGGCTCAAGCCTCACTTTGTCCGCACGGAGCTTAGCCTGCTGATGGCTATGGATGGCGGGGCCGAAGACGACTCAGAGCCCCTACCAGACCTCCTGAGCACCTCCGAGAAAGACGGCTCCGTCGAGGGGGTCACCCTCTCCTCCACCCTGATCCCAGAACAGCGCCAGGACTGCCGCAACTTGTTGGGACAATTCGCAGACTTATTTTCCCTCACCCCCGGAGTCACCCAGTGGTGCGTACACGATGTCGACACCGGGGACAGCCCACCTGTGCGACACCGGGCCTACAGAGTTCCCGACCGAGTTCGGACCTGCATCCTATCTGAGGTCTTAAAGATGCTGGCCCTGGGGGTAGTCGAACCCTCTGACAGTCCGTGGGCCAGTCCTGTCGTCCTGGTCCCCAAGGCAGCCGCCCCTGGCGCCACCCCTGAACTGAGGTTTTGTGTCGACTACCGAGTATTGAACGCCGTCACCCGGACGGATGCCCATCCCATTCCCCGGGCCGATGAACTGATCGACCGCCTGGGGGCGGCCCGCTACCTGAGCACCTTCGACCTAACCGCCGGCTACTGGCAGATCGGGCTCACACCGGGCGCCCAGGTGCGCTCCGCCTTCTCGACCCCCGATGGCCACTACCACTTCAGAGTGATGCCCTTCGGGATGAAGAACGCCCCCGCAACGTTCCAGCGACTGGTGAATAAGGTGCTGGCAGGGCTAGAGAAGTTTAGCGCCGCCTACCTGGACGATATTGCGCTGTACAGCCTCCACTGGGCCGAACACCTCAAGCACCTCTGGGAGGTCCTGGCGGCCCTCCGACGGGCCGGACTGACAATAAAAGCCAGCAAGTGCCAGATCGGCCAAGGGTCCGTGACCTATCTGGGACACCAAGTGGGGAGCGGCCAGGTGGCTCCCCTCCAACCCAAGATCGACGCCATCATGGCCTGGGAGCCCCCGGCCACCCAGACAGCAGTCAGAGCCTTCCTGGGGCTCACTGGGTATTACCGGCGCTTCGTGAAAAACTATGGGAGCATTGTGGGCCCCCTCACCGAACTCACCTCAAAAAGACAGCCCCAGAAGGTGCACTGGACACCCGAGTGTCAGGCCGCATTTGAGACACTAAAGACAGCGATGTGTACCACCCCCATGATCCAAGCCCCCGACTACAGCCGGGAATTCATAGTACAGACAGATGCCTCGGAGCACGGTGTCGGGGCGGTCCTTTCCCAACTCAACGCCGATGGGGTTGATCAACCTGTGGCCTTTCTCAGTCGATGTCTGCTGGCCCGAGAACAACGCTGGAGCACCATTGAGCGTGAGGCCTTCGCCGTGGTGTGGGCCCTCAAGAAACTCCGGCCCTATCTCTTCGGCACCCACTTCCGGGTGCAGACTGACCACCGGCCCATGCGGTGGTTGATGCAGATGCGAGGAGAGAACCCCAAGTTGCTGCGATGGTCCATCTCCCTCCAAGGAATGGACTTCACTGTGGAGCATCGCCCCGGCAACGACCACGCCAACGCCGATGGCCTGTCCCGCTTCTTCCGCCTCAACGAGGAGAACCCCCAAGAAGATGGGTGACTCTCCCCGCCTTCAGCTGGGGGGGGACGCGTGTTGGACCCGGCCTCGTGGCGCGGTCCCGCCCCTCCCCGCATGGCGGGCCCAGGACAGCCATGACCCCTGTCCTCCCGACGAAACTACCCTTCACGAGAGCCGCCACGCCTGGCGACCCCCGGCTCTCCCCCCTCCGGAACACGGCGCTCTACTGGTCGAGACAGTACCCGGGCCACCCTCGCAGGCCCCGACTCCATCTTGGACCCTCCACGTCCTGACCACGTGGCCTCGGCCCGTCCCCGGCCGCAACCCCAGCGAAGCCCCGAAATCGAGGCACCAAGATCCGACCAGGTGGTAAAGCGGCCACTTGACGGTTCACAGAGGAGGGGAGTTTCAATGGCCCTCCAGCCGTCCCCAGACGCCTGGTTTTGATCGCCCGCCAGCCTCCATGGGCGCTGGCTCCACCCCCCTGCTGGGTGTCTGGACGCTCTCATCCCGGCCCCTCTGATCCCCAGGCGCGAGGGTCCGGACATCAAAGAGCCCCAGACCTATATCTGGGGAAGCTCTGGAATGGGTCGGCAGTTGTATCCTGGAGTCGAGAGCCCTGCTGACGCTGTCGCGGCTGACCCCGAGAAGATCTCGCTGCCTTGCACCCTGAAACCATCCTGGAGTCCTGCTGGCGCTGCCGCGGCCCAACCTCGCTGAAACCATCTTGGAGTCCTGCTGGCGCTGCCGCGGCCCAATCTCGCTGAAACCATCTTGGAGTCCTGCTGGCGCTGCCGCGGCCCAACCTCGCTGAAACCATCTTGGAGTCCTGCTGGTGCTGCCACGGCCCAACCTCGCTGGAACCATCGTGGAGTCCTGCTGGCGCTGCCGCGGCCCAATCTCGCTAAAACTATCTTGGAGTCCTGCTGGTGCTGCCGCGGCCCAATCTCGCTGAAACTATCTTGGAGTCCTGCTGGCGCCGCCGCAGCCCGACCATGCTGATCTCAAGACTGTCCCGCTACCCCTTTCCCTCCATTACCGAGACTTTAAGGATCCCTCGATCCGTTTGTACATATCCCCGAGAGGACCAATCGATATTGCTGATAAAATTCCTAAGAAGTTATCCTTGTGTGGTGTCCCTTTGTAGTGGTGTGATTTCTCTGCTGTTACGATTCCAGGAGAGGAACCTCACCCAGGAGGTCTCTCGACGGTGCTCGGCCAACTCCCTATGGAGAGGTAGGTCCCGGGAGGGGGCAGTCAGACCTCTTCTGCCTCTCCGAGGACCGCCTTTCCAACAGTTACTATTCCAGGATGCTGTCTTTGAACATATCTTGGGTCTGGCCTATTGAATGTGAAACCCTGTGTTTTGTTCTGGAATCTATCTTGACAATTGTTTGTGTCTGTAGGCCAGATCAACCATTTTTTCTAATCTGGATCTGTTCTGTTGTGAAACAAAATAGTATGTACGTCAACCTCCCCCTCTGAAGTTTTACTGCTATCAGGTGTAGGTGTAGGTATGGACGGACCCCAAGACAAGACGTTTGTTGGACAGTGTCATTCAAAAACATAATTTGCTCAGGGATGATACATGCTCTAAACATAGCTTCTATACTCTTGAGCTGCCAATCTTTTGTGCCCCAGACAGTTTTCATCTCAATGTTGTCTTTCCAAAAGTCGAAACCTAGTTTAGACAGTTGGGCATAAAAGGCTACAGAATAAATCTGTTTGGTATTTGTCAACATACTTTTCATGCCTGTTTTGTTTATATTTTTAAAGAAAAATGATTCAGCATTGGATACATTGAACCCTAAAAAGTACGGGAATTTCATAGCAAATGTTTTTGAGCTACCCTTTGGTGGCGTAGGACAATGTTCCCATTGGTTACACACTAATACATTTCTAGGGGATGTATGACGTTACAACGCATGCTTTTACAACGCATGCCATTACGATGCAGTTTTTACGACGCAAGTAGTTACAACACATTACGTTGGGGGGCGCTGGATAGTGAATAGTTTAATTTACTATTCCAACTCCAGTCCCCGTGGATAGTAGGGAAGGTGTTGGATAGTAATTAAACTATTCCCTATCCTAGAGCGCCCCCCACCGCAATGCGATGTAATGACTTGCGTTGTAAAAGTTGCGTCGTAATGGTAGTGCGTTGTAAAAGTTGCCTTGTAAAGGATGTTCCCCTTTCTAGGATTTGCAGATTTGTGCAAGAAATGATGACCATAATGATTATAACAATACATTTGTTCATAGTCTGATGAACCTTCTAAGTATTCATGATTTGTAAATACCGCCGACATTTCTAGGTCTGACATCATATTATTAACAGTCTTGAAGTCCCAATCATCAGAAAAGGTACTAGATGAAACAAAGTCACTTAATGAAATCTTGAATAAGCGTGTCAACAGCTCAGACGGGCCAAAAATGTCATAATCCCTTTTGTCCCATGCTATACCACCAGGTATAGGAACGGCTGTGATGTTCGCTGATGACAAGTCTCTTTGTTCATGATGGGATGATTTGTGTGGCTTGAGAAGTAAGTTGATGTTCTTACTTGCTGTGTCCATTTTGACATATCTTCCATTTATCAGCATTCCCAGAGTTATTACCAGAGTCAACCAAAATAGAAGAAAAAGTACACCCAACACAATCCAAAGTTTAATCCATGGTGAAACCAGATAAGTCTTTTCCAGGTAATGAAAAAGGTCTGTTGCTTGTTCTTTCAAAGGTCTTTTTACTGGCGTCATTTCAGGCTCGCTGAAATCCTCGGAAAAAGTATCAAAGTTAATGAAATAGCCAGAGGCAGTTCTGTCAATTGTTGGTATTGTATCAGGATTCGTTGAAATTGCTGGAACCTCAGGATCACTTGTTACATTTGTGTAGTCAGATGCTACTTCATTGTAGACAGGTGTTTCTTGATGAACTGTTATTTGGGTTTCACGAGATACAAGTTCCATAGCTTTGTTGCTTAGTCCTTCATTTCGCACTGCAGATTCTTCAAAGGTGATGAGTCTCTCAGTTTGAACCTCTTGGATAGTAGCTAGAGCTGGGCGTCTGATACTTTAGTGGAGTCCACTTGGCCTACTGCTTATTATCGGCCACATGATGTGGTTTGACCAGGTCGATGGACACACACCTTTTCTCCTTTTTACCAGCAAAGGGCGGCAGTAAAACTGTTCTCGATCCGTGGATTGCTAGGACAGGTACTGGTTGGCTGTAAGAAGGCCCAAATTCCTTCTTGTCCGCGATCTTTTCTCAGACTAGATCACCAAGCTTTGGATCCAGACAGGCCTTGCTGGGATGGTCAGTGTTTCCTCAGTGGTGGTGGGGTTCAGGAGCATGTTGCTCTGTTTTGTTCTTATTTCTTTTAAGTCCTGTAAAACAGCCAAACGATCTTTGATATCAAAATCTTTTTGGTCCACCACTGATGTCTGACAATCAAGGTCCGCAACCAGCATCCTAGTCCCAAAAAGGACCTCATATGGAGTGATACCCCCTAGAGAACTTCTTGGCAAGTAGTTAAGACTACGTCGGACACTTATTAAATGTTTGATCCATCCATCACCCGAACCTAATACCCTAGCTGTTATAGATTGCTTTATGTATCGTTTTTTTCTCCCCACAACCGAATTTCCCTCAGGATGGAATGGACTAGAGTACCGCAATGCAATGCCAAAATTTGGCCATGGCCTCCCTGTAAGCTCGAGAGCTAAGTGCAGGACCCTGGTCGGAATGTAGCTTGCCGACTGCGTATGTGCTGATAAAGACTCGCAAATCTTTTATGACAGTTTGAGTGTCAGCCGAGCGCTGAGGCCACATCCAAACGAAAATTGAACATGAATCCACTACGACCATGATATATTTATAGTTACCATCCCTTTGTAAGGGACCGCAGTGGTCCAGGTAAACACAAGCTAATGGTTTATCTGAAATTAACAGGGGCGTCTGCGCAGGACGTTTCACAGTAGTGACTTTCATCTTTTGGCATATTTCCCATTCCAAAACGTAGTTTCTGGCTTGTTTCCTCATGCGTGGCCACCAGTATCTCTGTTTTAATAATGATACTGTGGCGGAAACACCTGCATGAGCCGAGGCGAGCTCTTCATGTGCTGCTAGGATAAGTCCTAATCTATGTTCCTTGTTTGGAATTACCCTATCCCCCCACTCCAGGGATTTGAGCAAACTGAACATTGTTCGCATCAGTTATATACGAGTATTTGAGTGGAAACCCTTTAGGTAATGTTTTACCACTGTCTCTGCTTGAAGCATTGACAGCCATCATTATTTCACTGTCTATTTTTGTTTTTGAACAAATGGTTGCAGCTACGGAAGCCGTTTGCACAGCTGCTTTCGCGGCCAATGAATTCCCTTCAACGTGAACGCCATCACGTTGATGACTCAGCGTGTGTATCATGTGAGTGTTTTGTAGTCCTTGTCGTAACAGAACTACTTGTTCCCAAAGCGTTTCATGCTTAATTGTGCCACCTTTTGCATCTTTGATACCATTTTGAAGCCAGTTTTGCAAGTATTCATCGTAAGATTGAACACAATAATACGAATCGCACACTATGAGTGTGGGGAATTCGCTGTCCGTATTCACAAGTGCCATCTTGAATGCTTGCAGTTCAGCTCGCTGAGCTGTACAATCTCCTAAGGATTGAGTTTTAATGATCATTGGTCTAAATTTGCCGTCGCGCCAACGACCTTTAACGACCTTTAATGATCACGCATGCTGCACTATAGGCTTGTTTACCCTCTGTAGTGGGTTGAGCTGATCCGTCAGTATAAATTATACATTCATACTGTTCTAGAGGCAGAATTTCAGTAGGCAGAGGACATTCTTGTTCATATTGTAGAAATGCTTGTGTTTTCAAACAAGGGTCAAACGCATATTCAACATCAGTTGCAGCAAGAGAATTAACCCATTGTATCCATCTCGGATGTAAAGCTTTAGCATTTGGAATGCGTGCTTTTGTCACTGCCTCTAAGGCAGGTACAGGTGTTACGACCGTAATACGCTTACCCTGTGCGAGGGTTCTCTCTTTTGCTACAGCAGTTTGAACAGCTGTCAGAAGTGTTTGTGTAGAAGTGAATTTCATTTCTGCTTGTGTGTACAAATGTGATTTGTAAGCTATTGGTACTTTTTCACCTTCGTTAAAAGTTAAGTACGTGAATCCGCATTGTCCTGGAATGATTCGGATCACTAAGTTGCATACGTTTACGCGTGTTTGTAAATGTTTAGTTGCTAACATATCTGTTTGTAATGAACGCAAAATTTCAGTGTGTTTTTGTGTCCAATTTACTGTTTTAAATCAGGTTTGATTAATTCGTAGAGACGTTTAACCCTTTCTGCATAGTTTAGAATGTAAGTTATTCGGAAATTCAGGAAACCTAGAATCAACTGTAAGTTTTTCAGCATTTTTGGAGGTTGGAGCAGCACACGTTTCTCTAGAAAGTTTCCTGCCAGGCTTTTGCCTTCACTTGATAATTCATATCCTAGAAAAAGGACGTTGAGGTGGGCAATTCTTGATTTCTTAAAATTTAATTTGTCCCCTTCAGAGGCGAACCCCAGTATAATGGTGTTCACCCTGTTCAAGTGTCTATCCAAGTCATCGTCTGTCAGATAGATGTCATCGACATATGACAATGCCTCGTCATCATAAGTTTGTAGTAACTCTGTTACCCTTGCTGAGAAGAAGCCAGGACTATTCTTGAATCCTTGAGTCCCCATAATTGAGAAAGCGGTCAAATACCTACTTTCTGGTGCAATGTTTTGACAGAGGAACCCATTAGAAATATCTAATATGGTTTCATATTTTTTACGCACAATGTTATTCATTAATGCTGTACTGTGTGCATTAAACACTGCAAATGTTTTGCAACAAAACGATATGTATTGTCTGGTTTGGAGGCAGGAAACAAAGGATTGTTCATTGACGAGGTGCATGTTTCAATCACCCCCTGGTATTCAAGTTGATCTAAGATCTCCCTGACCTGTTTTTAGCTTCTTGCTTAACTGGATACTGCCTTTGTGCAGTTGGTTGATTTTTTAACTGGATTTTATGGTGAGGGGAATCCTCATCCCATCCTACATGATTTTTATATAATGCAGGAGCTTGGGCAGCTGCCCATTTCCTGGCATAAGTATACTTTAAATGAATTGGAATGTGGTTGGAGAAGGCTGGCGTAATGATGTCCTCACCATGTGGGCACTCCCTGACAAATTCTGGTGACCAGTCTTGTTCAGCTAGAAGAATGTCATAACCTTTAGAAAGTCGCTCCCAAGAGAGTGCTTTTATTTTTCTTGGTATGTCTTCCTCCATCCGGAGTGTTATTTCATATAACTTATGTGGAGAACTAACCCTGGTATCTGGAGTTTCAACTTGAATGTATTCATTCAAGTCCACTGTCTCCAGATGATCCTTCAGGTTCTGGCGAGCTATGTTGACTTCTGCTGCGCTGTCCAACATTGTCTGAGCCCATTCTCCATTCAGTTGTGTCCTCAAGATCCTCGGTATGTCTGATTTTTAGACCGGCTACCTTCTTTTTGGTGATTTGAGGTTTCCTGTTTTTCTGAACGTGTTGGTCGTCTTTGGACTTCACGCGTTCTGCCTTGTGTTCTGACCGTCCTCTTCATTTGGATTTCTGTGACGAAGTCTGAAAGGTATGAGAGGAATGTGTATCAGTATCTTGATATCTATCAGGTTTTTTCAAATTATCCCTGTTCCTGAGATTATCCCTCCTTTCAGATGGCTCCTTTTGAGGAGATCTACCTCTAGAATGAGAATGCTTCTCTTTAGAAGTTTATTTGCTATTTCCCACTTCTTTTTAAAAGGAGTAGGAGTGTTTTTAGTAAAGACCTTTTCAGGATTTTCAGACAGTTGGGGTTTCACTGGTTTCCCACCCAGACTGTCTCTGGATTTTTTAATTATTCTGACTAATTCTTGTGGTTGCTCAGTTACATCAAATTCCCTTAATTTTTGGCGGATCGCCACTGACGCTGCTTCACCTTTAATATTAGCTACTATTATTGCTGAGACCTGTTTGAAATCGTTCAGTAGTTTCATACCCAAATTTAAAGCAGGCTCTGCCCCGTATTCATTTTGAATCTGTTTCAGGACGTCTGGTATTACCTAACCCTGGGAGGGCAACTTCGCTACGCCCACGAAGTGGGCGTAGTGTTGCCTACTTCGCCCTTTGCGAAGTAGGTGAAACAGGCAACACTACGCCCACTTTGTGGGCGTAGCGAAGTTGCCCGCAACCCGCCTCCCTCCCTCCCGCCCTAAATGCTTACATAAATATATAAATGAATTATAAAACCCCTTACCTTGTCCGCCGCGTCCCCGGGGCTCCCGCTCGTCATCGTGCCGCCGTCTTAGATCCTAATGCGCATGCGCGGCCGCCCGCGCATGCGCATTCCTCACGAGAAATGGCCGCGCATTCGCATTAGGATCTAAGACGGCGGCGCGATGACGAGCGGGAGCCCCGGGGACGCGGCGGACAAGGTAAGTGGTTTTATAATTCATTTATATATTTATGTAAGCATTTAGGGCGGGAGGGAGGGAGGCGAGTGGCGCGTAGTGGGGCTACGCGAAGTGCGTGGGTGGGCGTAGTTTTTTGCCCACTTTGCGTAGCTTCGCGAAGCCCCACTACGCCCACTACGCCCAGGGTTAGTATTACCGCAATAGACGGAACACCATGTGTTTTAGTGTAGATAGCAGCGAAGACTGTACCCCAAGTGGTGCAGTCCTCCAGATGTGGTGTGATCCCCATTGGTAAACAGATAGTTAAAATTCTGTGTTTCTCATGAGGGCTAGTATTAGGAAATATTGCTTCGATCTGAGTAATTTTTTTAACAATCCAGAATGGAATTTGTTCCCATTTTGCAGGTAATTTACCAATGACTGAGTGTAGAGTCTGTGGTGTAATTTTTAGTGTATTCCCCTGGTAAGGGGTATGTTGTGGAATTACTATTGCAGGTTGAACTGTGAGAGTCTGCATGACATATTGAACCAATTGTCTATAGATTTTGATTAACTCTTTAAGTTGAGCAAGTAATGCCACATCTGTCATGTTGTTAATGTCAGGATGTGGTATATAGCTGGCTAAGACCGGCCATGTCGCTCCTGGTCTTCCTAGTGGACCGAGCCTGGTAATGTGATTTGAATGTTTTAGGGCGCCTTTAAACCAGAGCTCATGCTCCTGGTATGTGAGTGGAATTTCAAAATCCTCGAACGGTATGTATTCCTCTGGTGGATCATCTTCTTTGTAGAAGTGAAACACATGTGTTATTGGATTTGCTTCTGGGAAGACTATCCATGAATAGACTACCTCTGTCTGGTGATATTCATGTGCCTCTATTACAAAAACTATCCTATCACCTCTTGATGTTAGGCCATGTTTAATAAGTTTTATAGTGATGGCTTTCCTTAAGTTTAGAGGAATGAATATAGCATCCTCGTCGGTTTCTTGGAAACCTGTTATGTTAAAAGCTGCTGTATCAGCTGTTATTCGACATTGTTTAATGAAAATTGCAGAGCAGGTTTCAAGGAAACAAAGATAAGGTGGACAATATTTTGGAACAGTGTATCCTTCAACGTTGAACAAACCAAAAAGCTAATACATAGGATTTTTCATCCTACTCAGCTATGGCGGATATTATCCTTTTACCCACTTCAGACGTCTATTGGAGTATTACGGAAAATGGGGTCTCTGAGAAAACCACGACTGAGTTACTTTAGTATCTAGCGTTAAATTAGTGCCTTACCAAACCGTTGGGTGCCATGTAGTGTAGTTCCTATATTCCCAATAGGCTACGCGCATTGGAACAATATACACTATAGATTTGACATAGGACTGAGGTCAGTATGTATCTATCGAGTATACTAAACTTAATTGTGTGTGTGCCAGCTAGCTCAGAGGTCACTAGAAACCTTCTTGAATAAACAAGTAGGGATTAGTTTCTGACAACCGCATAAACATGACAACCTTGTTTCCCCAAGAATCGAAACATATCTTTAGAGTCGTGGAACCAATAGATAACTATTTCACTCAGTCAATCATGCATGCTTCGTTTCTACAGATTTGCATAGAGATAGAGAGACGGGCGTTTCAATAAAAAGGGGTTTATTGAACAGTCTTCTTTCTCATGCAAGAGAGGTGAACTGTTACAATCGTTAAACAGAATGTAAAGTATAATGCGTACAGTGTAAACAGTAATATATAATAATACTGTGATAGCATTGTTTGTTGCTATGACATGTAAAAATACATACATAAATAACACTAACTAAAATACTCAAATGGTGCTTCTAAAATACGCCTACCCCTGTGTACCTAACCTAGGTCTAGTACGAGGGAGAAGTAGGTGTTTATCTTTAGCATAGGTTTAGTTTTTGCCAGGAATTGCCAAGGGTTTCTCTAGGTTCTAATCAGGTTCATACCTTAGAATGAGAGAGTTTGGTATCTCTTTCACTGACTCGATTTCCCAACACCCTGCACTGGAGCTGGATTTCTCGGCAGAAGATGACAGCTTCTGATCAGTGCGTCAGCTGGAGAGTTGACTTCCTTCGGCACTTGCTGTAGCGAGCTGCGTCGGGCAAGTAGGTAGTCGAACTGCACCGAATCACACCGTGCTTTGCTATAGCAAGTGAAGGTATATTTATACCTTGAAGGTGTTTAGGAATGCCAGCTTTGACGTAAAGGCGGGTATATGAATGTCATGAATGAATCCCTAAGGAATAGATGTTCAAGCATAATAACTGAGTACTTGGGGAAATCAATATTCAAGCAAGGGGAAGTCCCTCACGGCTTAAGAGTCTGGTTTTCCAATAAATCATTGTGACGTAGATGAACGGATGGAAGTAGCCATGCCTGTATTTGGGCAGCATGGGCTATACCTAAATAAGGGCTTGATTTCGATGCCTATAAATTACAACGCAAATTGTACCCATATAAGGGCATGAATCCGGAAATTCATATGGAATCTAAATCGACATACAACAAGACGAGATGGAGAAATTGAGAGTGTTCAAGGTGGTCCCAACATCAGCTAGCAAAGAAGAGAAAACCAAGTACCATGGGACTACTGAGGAACCACAAGGAGTACTTCCACGCATTCCTCCCTGATCTAGACTTAAAGTTTGCTAAGTAAAGCAAACAGAGCAAATGCGAAAAGGGCCAACTGAAGCTCATTGCATCAACTACAGATGACTGCAGTTGTGGCTGAAGTCTCCAACATTTCAGAAGAAGAGCATCCTGAGGAGGGTAAATGAGTGATTTAACCTGACAGCGTAGACATTCTTCCTCCCTGGAAGATAAATTGCTGTTAGGGAAAGAACTGTCCCTTCTGCCCACATCCCTGTGAACTCCGCTAAATGGGCTAACTCTAGAACTCTTATGCTTCCTAAGTAGTTCACATATGCACAGGGGCACTGATTGTCTGTTTGGACTCTCAATGCCTGATCCTTTTGAAAGTGGGCAAATGGCAGAATAACTTTGTAAACAACTGATAGTTACTTACAATTGGAAGAGCTGCCCTGCTGTTCCTTGGACCAGAGTCCCTGAACTGAATGAACCTTCACTGTTGCACCCCAACTTATACGGCCAGAGTCTGTGGTCACTGTAACTGGTAAAGGAGAGGCTAACAAAACCACCTTGTTTAAGTTGGAAGGGTCCAGCTACCATTGCAACTTGTTCACTCTTTCCAGAGAGATCAGAACCATAATATTGTAATCATTTGACCCTGTTTTCCACTGTTCCAAAAAGTAATCCACCAGGTAATAGAGGTGAAGATGAGCCCACGGAACTAGCAACAGCGAGGCTTCCAAGTCTCAGTGAATTGCAAGCGAATGTCTCACCATAGCTTCTCTAAAGGTGAGGAGAAATCTCAAAGGACTGATCAGTTTTTCCTGTCTTGCTGGAGAAACAAACACCCTTCCCACCTCTGTCATGAATAGGTCTCTGACAACTTGCAGTCTCTGAACTGGCAGAAGTTATGACTTGTTTTTTTATCAGTAGAAAGCCATGGGATGATAGTACTTGTAAACCACTTGGACTGCTTCTGCCACCCTTTGAAAAAGGAAAAGGTAGAAATTAGCCAGTCATCAAGGTCGAGAAAGACTAACAAAGCATGCAGGTTAACCACCGTGGAACCAGAGTCTTTGTGAACACCTCTGGGTTGAGGCTAGTCTAAATGCAGTACAGAAAACTGAAAATGATTTCCAAAAAACACAGAACCTAAGTTACTCCTGAGAACTTCAATGAATCGGGATATGCAGTTATGCATCTTGGGGTCCTAGGAAGCATGAAACTTTGCAGGAGTCACCAATGGCAGGATGGCTTGTAAAGTCACCAATTTGAACTGCTAGTATGTTTTTCATTTGCTGACTCCTTTTAGGTCCAGCACAATATGGAATTCACTTGATGCTTTATGCACCAAGAACATCGAGGAGGAACAGCCCAGTCCTCTTCTATGATCCGGAACTGGGGTAGTAGTGCCTTTGTCGAAGAGGTTTTGAATTTCTTTCCTTAGGCCTGTAGGTTTTCAGGGCACAGAGAAG
The DNA here is from genome assembly GCF_964261635.1 of Lissotriton helveticus. Classification (NCBI taxonomy): domain Eukaryota; kingdom Metazoa; phylum Chordata; class Amphibia; order Caudata; family Salamandridae; genus Lissotriton; species Lissotriton helveticus. The sequence continues at coordinate 1,909,613,506 of NC_136061.1, read as the reverse complement.
TTGAAGTTTCCAGGAACAAATCATCTGGTTCTGTCTAAAACCCCATTCAATAACTCTACTGCACAACTTGAAGGACCATACATATGACATGTCTGCCTGCTACTCCTTTAGGAAATTCAGAATCCTTTTGCCCACCTCATTGACATAGGCATGTCTTTGTGACAGCTGAAGGGTTTACAGTAACTGGAGGCTGTTGTCAGGCTTTATTCAGGAGGGAACCACCCTGGTAATGTCCCCTGTCATGAAAAGGCTGACCGGTCCACCTAGAAGTGGACTGCTGACCAGAACGCTGGCAATAACCAAAACCTCTTCATATACCAAGAGGTCAGACTGGACCCAGAAACGTCTGGTCCTCTGCTGTTTTTTTTAGCAAGACCCACCACTTGAGGGACAAACACTTTGTTGCCTGGAAATGGTAGATGACTCAACAGAGATTTTTGGGTTTGTCCGCTGCCCATGACCTCATGCAAATGTGTCTCCTAACTGTCACCGCTGAACCTGAGGCAGAAGCAGTCATGCATAAACTGTCGAAAGAAATGTCAGGGAGGAACTGGAATTATTGCTCTCTTAATGTTAAACTGGCAGTTCCATCTTCTTCTTGCTGGAGCTTTCCAGCTAAAACATGAAGATAATGAAGGATCGACTGAACTACGTATGTCGCAAATGTTTCTGCTTTAGAGCAAAGTTGAAGGCAGAGTAAGCTCTTTTGATAGCTCCCTCCTCTCTTTTGTCAGTTGCACCAAGAGGGATCGCTTCTTATGAAATGATGGTACAACTCATAGCAAGCCCTGCCATCAGAGTCCCCATTGATATTCAAGGGGAATAGTGATTCTCAAAATAAAGTGCCAAGAAAATCTGAATTTCATTTAAGACATGGAGGCTAGCATTAAGCATTAATCCTTTAATGCTTCTCTATTCAGCATTCTAAAGAATAAATTACATCACAAAACATTAACAATCCAGAACCAGAACATTCCTCCACATATAAATAGCCCCTTCTTGGAATTCTCGTCCTCTTTTAAAGCAACATATTGTTTCTTCTATTCCTGTTCTTACTATCGTCCTCCTTGCATACCATTTTCTCCAAAATATTCATTCTACCCCCACTGATTTCTTATTGATTGTTTTCTGAAACAAAAATAAATTGCTGAAAAAACTCCTCTTCAAATACAAAAAAAACAAAGTCTTTCACAGAATACTTCTCTTTTCATTCCCCCTTTTTTTCAAACATATATTTACATCTGTTTCTCCAATAAACAACAGAGAGTGGTAGGTGGGATAATGCTAGCCTCTAAATGGAATTCTGATTCTCTAGGCACTTTCTTTGGAGAATCGTTTTTCACTACAAGACCGAAGGCTATCGTTATGCATGTTGATAGCCCTCTAATACACTATTTGCCATATGTTCAATTTGCTTAGAATACTGTTTTGCGAAAACAGAAGCATTTGACCAATCAGCCGCTCTCATAATGTCTTCTCACCTCCCATTTTTGCAAAAGTCTTGGCTTGCCATTGCCCCTTTCATTGAATGAGCTTTAAAGTTTTGTAAATCAACACCAGCTAGTTGCATACCACATTTCACCCATCTTGAAATCACAGCCTTAAATGGCTTCACAAAAGAAATCGTGAATTAAGTCACTCTATTAGGACAATATGCTTCCATTCTAGAAGCATACTTTTTCATAGAATATACTCGACACAGCTTCTTACAAGCCTTGAAGTTCAGATAGAAATTCGTATCTAACATTGTCTTATTTCTTTTTGGAATATCAAATGTCACTCCAAAAGGATCATAAAGTCTGGTACTCACCTCCAAGGCCATCACATCTTAAATTCTGTCACATGACTCTAAACATAGTAAAGATGCTATCTTCATAGTCAGTCTTTTCAACTTTAAATACCTAATACTAGACCATGAGTTCAACAGAGATAATACCATATTGACATCCCACAAAACCTCAAAACTTGCCCTAGGAGGTCTCTGTAATCTGACACTTTTTAACACCCAATAAATCACGGGGGGAAGGATCACTTGTCCTGCATAACCTGGGTATGCAGGTTGATGTGGGGTGTCTCCCAAATAAAAGACCCTCATGCACGTGTAATATTAGGTTCTCGTAGCGGTATATGTTGTCTCCCCGCTCCTATTGACACGTGTGTTCATAATCCTTGGGTCAGTATTTTATGCACCCTCCGCCAGGAGGTAAAAACCCTTGGTTAAAACAGTAGTGATCGTGAATAGTGGGTGATAAGTGCTCAAGGAAGATTCTTTAAAATACACGAATGAACAGACTGAATCTTTAATTGGTACGGGTTCGGGTATACTCGATGAGTAGGTTTTCTAGTGTGCAGCTATGGAATGTATTAGGAATTCAAGCGCACTGATTATGGTGAGGTTAAAACGGTCGACATGTTTCAGCCCTATTTGCCTATATAGGTCAGTGGGCTTTCTTCAGGACCAGAGAGAAAAAGTGAATAAAGTGAAAAAAGAAAAGGTTTTGACCTGTTTCTTCAGTTGGTGATAGGTCGCATTGTACCTGCAATTGAAAAACAATTAAATACACAACAAGGGGAGAGGGGTAAGGGGAAGACACACTTTGCGTACTCATAGTACAGTTATCAAAATCATTCAGATTATGTGAAAACACCTAAAAAATGGCAATACTTTATCCAGATTCGTACTTAAGTGGGGTGTCGACTCTCTCATTCTCATGCTTCTGTGGGTTGTTACATGCTGTATGCAAGAGACGAGTGAGTGCATTCTGATGCTAGTACATGAAAAATATCAGGTATGGCGCTGTGGTTTTTGTGAATTCTTGAGTTGCCGTATACATAATTGTGATATTCGCCCTTTATATTCACCTTTATTCAGAAATCTTTGTGGAAGAACAGAGTGTCACTTGCTTATCGTTACTGGTGCGCGCAGAGCGAATGCGTGTTCTTGTTACTCGTTTTTAACAATGTGGGAGCGAACCATGATGAAAGAGTGACATGCTGTGTTTATACGGGCTCATTTTGCTTGTATTTCTATCATATGCGCTCGAAGGTGGAGAGCGATTCTTTAAATGAATGCGGCGGAAGCGGCAATTATTAAAAACATACCTAAAGAAGTGATTGTTGACACTTCATCGGGTTGGTGGCAAAAGTAGGGAATGCCTCACTGCAAGGAACAATGAATAGGCAGTGAGGGGTGGTTTAATTATACTTGTGGTTCTGTTGGTGAAGAAACGCGGGAACCTGGAGTCAATACCTCGGGCTCTTCTCCTCCTGCGCAGCTTGTGCTGTCTCTGCCTCTCTCAACCCGGATATGCTCACGGGTTGTTTCCTAGGGGCTTTGTACACAGATAATAGAAAGCCAGGAGTTACTCGCCTCAGTGCATTGAGTTAGAAAGGGAGTTGGAAAGATTTAAGATAATAAAAGTGAATATTAGTTTTCTTATTATATTAATAAGACTGGCAACTCAATGTATTTGTAAAATTGTTTTTGTGGAGACAATTGATACTGAATGTTATGTTTTCAGAAGGTGGACGCCATATCTATAAGGTCAGGACAGCTAGGTTGCTGATTGTTGCGTTGCCGCATGCAACCTTGTATATTGTTATTTATTTAGGCTCAGCCAAGGAATTCCATCATTCAACCCTGTGGTGTCTGTATTAAGACGGTGTTCCCTAGCGCAGCTCTTTTTCAAAAAGGATCTTCGCCGCATTCTTGTCTATTACATCAAGGGTCTCCAGGACGACCCATTGTAGATCAGTGATGCAATGTCCCGATTCTAGATAGTGGGTGGACATTTTTGTGGTCATCTTTTTGCAGTTGATATTGCTTCGATGTTCACAAAGTCTTTGTTTTACTTTACGGCACGTCATGCCGATGTACCGCATTTGGCAAGGGCAAGTAATCATGTATATTACGTGACTAGTATTGTAGTTGGTATGCCGTCTCATCTTCCACTTAAAATCAGGTAGAAGCTGCAGTTCTTTAGTAGGTTTTGTCAGATTGCAGACTGAACAGGCCCCACATGGGTAATGGCCTGTTACTGGTTGGTTGTCCCACAGACCTGGTCGATCTTTTAGTTTTTTGGGGGGTGGTCTAGTGTGGACTAGTAGGTCCTTCAGGTTCCGACTTCTTTTGTTTGCAAACCTTGGTTTTGGCCAATTGAGGGAGTTGGATGTAAGGATCCTCCAGTTTTTGTTTATGATCTTTTTGATGTTATTGGTCACTGGGCTGTAGGTCGTAACACACGTGATCCTGTTATCTAGTGGTTTTTGTGTAGTTTCTAAAAGGGCTTCTCTGGGCTGATTCCGGGCTCGCTTCTTACATTTGTTGATGACTTGCTTTGGATATTCACGGATTGTCAATTTTTCACACAGATCGTTGGCCTGTTTTTTGTAATCTGAAGTTTTGCTGCAGTTTCTCCTCAATCGGAGGAACTGGCTGTAGGGGAGATTCTCCCTTAAGGGTCGAGGATGAAAGCTATTGAAGGAAAGCAAACTGTTCTTGGCAGTTGGTTTGAAAAAGGTGCGAGTATGTAAGGTGTTACTCTCTGCATAAATAGTAATGTCCAGAAAGTCCAGGCTGGTATTGTTGGCAGTGTATGTGAACTTAAGACATTCGTCTCGTAGGTTAATCCAAGAGTGAAAATCTTCAAGGCTGGCTATGTCTAAATTCCATATTAGTAAAATGTCGTCGATATACCTTTTCCAAAAAAAGGATTCGACTTAGGAAGGGGTTGTTCTCGTTCTGGATATGCATGCTCTCAAAGTTGCTGACATAGAGCCCTGCTACACTCGGGGCAAATGTACTGCCCATTGATGTTCCGTGGCTTTGTAGGTAGAGTGTATCTTTGTATTGGAAAAAGATTTCCGTTAATGCTAGTCTACAGCATTCTAAGACGAAGTGTCTGGGAGTTTTGTGTGGCCAGTCTGTGTTGAACAGTATTGTTTCAAGTGTCTCTAGGGTTTTTTGCTGTGGCAGGCTCGTATAGAGGCTCTCTACATCAAGACCTACTAACAGCATTGAGTCTTGTGAGTATTCGAAATCCTTGAGCTTATTCAGGAGGTCTCGCGTATCCTTCAGATATGTCGGTGTCTTTTGGACCAGAGGTCTCAAATATTGGTCCGCAAATTGCGAGAGGGGTTCCAGGACAGAGTCTATCCCCGAGACTATGGGTCTCCCCGGTGGTGGTATCTTGTTTTTATGAGTCTTAGGGAGAGAATAGAAGTAGGGGGTCCTGGGGGATTTTGTTTCCAAGTAGTCGGCCTCTTTTTTGGACACCCAATTGTTGGTCTCTGCTTCTTTGATCATCATTGAGATGGTTCTCTGTAGTCGTGCGGTTGGGTCTGTTGTGAGTACTTGGTAAAACTTTGAGTCTGCCAGGAGGTCCATACATTGCTTGTCATAGCCATCTGCAGTCAGTAGGACAATGCCTCTGCCCTTATCAGCCGGTTTGATGACGATTTCACCGTCATTCTTTAGGTCTGTCAATGCCTGTTGTTCTGCTTTTGTGATGTTCTGAAATGGCTTGTGTGATTGTTGACTTAATTGATCAACTTCCTTCATTATTGCTTGCTCAAAAGTACAAATTTCGATTGGTACTTGGGTGTTTAGAGGACAGAAAGTTGACTTATTCCTCAGAGTCGTGTCTCCCTCAGGTGTAGGTAACGGTTGATCTTTGAAAAAGGCTTTTAGTTTCAGGGTTCGACAGAAATGTAACACCCTACATACCAACACATTTGTACCCACCCTTCTACCATCAACCTGACTGTGTTCGGTGGACACTGTAGATCTGTAGCAATTTATAGTTCTATACCTAAGTCCTTTTTCAAATTGCTCCACCAGAAAATTAACCACTTCTACTATAGGTGCCTTCACGGGATCCAAACTCCTGGTGCCTAGGATTCCCCAAGTAATTCCTGTGCCTTTCCCAAACGTCCTGACACACCTGAAGATCGGCTGACACCTTCCAGTCGCGAAGGTTCAAAACACCTGTCTGAAATAAAGGATGTCTCTTTCCATCTATGTCTCTCAATAGGCCTACTTTCAAAGAAAGATAAAAAGGTATCTCGCCTGCAAGCTCCAAAAGCATTGGAAACCAGGTCTGAGACACTCAAAACAGAGTTACCAACACTAGAAGACATTTCTCTCTCCTCACGTTCTGCAGAACCCTCTGAATTATAGCAAAGGGGAGAACCACATAAGAGCTTACTCCCTTCCAACTATGAAGAAAAGCATCCACTGCTAAAGCACCTAATTCTGGCATCCAACTGTAATCCTTTGTCTCCTGAGAGCCCAAAGCCAGTCTATCCTCCTGAAACTTTCCTGATTCAACTTCCAATCGCTGAAACCCTTCAAAAACCTTGAATTTCAATATGCCGTTACATTTAACTTGACAGGCAAATATTCTGTTCTCAGACTGATCTTGTGCTCTAAACAAAATACCCAAAGCTCTTTCATCAATTCCATCAGTGCCTGGGACCTTGTGCCCCTTAATCGACTTATATATGCCACCACACCCTTAAGTAGCTTTTGAGTAATACAAAGTATTTCATTTTGGAGAATTATTATATGATCGTCCCCTCTGAAACACTGTCCGTTAGACAGTATTGTGTTCTGTCCAATCTCATTGTGCTAAGTGATCCTACCTGAGATCTGCATTCTCATACTGAAGGTACTGGCCCTTTCTATCCTTAGCATACAGCACTGGTATTATACTTAATATATGTGCTTTGAATGTTATGTTTTCAAGAGACTTAACCCTTTTTATTCCCTGAATCTATCAGTTTGTTTTGCCTGTGTTATTACTAAAAGTGTTGTGAAAACACAACCACTGTCTCGTTAGTCAAATTGGTGCTGGGATACCATGTTATACTTTACCTAAACTCACCCCAAATAATCTTGAATGAAGTCTTGTGCTGTGCATCTATGTGTGCTCAGGGAGTCAAAGACAGATAGGGCCTGATTTAGATCTAGGTGGATGGGTTACTCCATCACAACGATGACAGATATCCTGTCCGCCGAAATCTAAATCCCATTATATCCTATGAGATTTATATATCGGCGAACACGATATCCGTCACTGTTTTGACTCCCTCCCCATTAGTGAGCTCTGTATCCCTTATAATTACCCACTCTGTGAAAAATTACCTATTATGTAACTTGTAAGGAGGCAACTACATGCTGTATAAAAATGGACACACAGGGATTTGATTGTACAGAAATCATGATGTGACATCTGTGTTCTGCTTAATCTTACAGATTCTAGATGGTTGGGAGAACTTGGAGAATAGATTTGTATTATTTAAGGGAACTTTCACCACTACCCATTGGCCTATTTCCCATTTTCGTTCTTTCAACGTCCATTTTCTGTTATACCAGGATTTGTACTTATTCGGTGGACAAGAACAGATTCTACCATGATCTCTCTATCAACCCACATGGGATGACCACCATTCAGCCAGTTTGGAGTGAGTTTGGAACTTGGTTTCATGTATTTTGGGGCTGTGAAAGGAGATATTCCAGATATAGAATTGGGAGAAATGTGGTATGACTACAGAATATCACTCAGGTTCTTGCAAATGGACTTTCCTGAAGTGTGGGCTAATTGGATAGAATGCTTAATCATTTTGTTTATTCTTCAATCGATCCATTGGCTTTATGGCAGTACAGTGGTGTTTTATGTGAGTAATAGATAGTCTGACAAGGAAGGTAGGCATAACTTCAGATACAAATTGTACTCCTTTGTCAGTAACTATAGCGCATTAATGTCTGGGCTCCACTACCTGTGCCTGGGCCGACTCTTGGTGGGCCACAACACTCGGATCCTCACAACCTCAGACCACGCACAAAACCATCATCATGCTGGACTCCTCGGTCTCAATGAACCGCCAAATCAACGCCGTCACATCCTTCTGCTTCCACACGCACTACTAGCTTCATAAGCTCTTCAAGTGGATCCCCACTGAGTCGAAGAAAATGGTCACTCATGCGCTCATCAGCGGACTCGACTACAGCAATGCACTATATGCCAGTACCGCCCAAAAACTACTAAAGAAACAGCAGAATATCCAGAATGCCTCCGCCAGACTCATCCTAAACATCCCCCGTCACACTGCCACATCACCGGTCACCTGAGAGACCTTCACTGGCTACCTATCAACAAAAGAATTACCTTCAAGCTCCTCACGTACACCTGCAACCCCTCCACAACACCAGACCTACATACCTCAATCACAGACTCTCCTTCTAGACTCCCACCAGACATCTCTGCTCCGCCCAATTGACCCTGGTAACCATCCCACAAATCTGCAAGACTACGGCTGGAGAAAGATTCTTCTCCTACCTCACTGCGAAGACCTGGAACTCCCTGTCTCTAAACCTCCGGCAATCACTGTCACTGCCTTATTTCAGGAAGGACCTTAAGATCTGGCTCTTTGACTGAACAGCAGATCCACCCCCCACTACTCAGTGCCTTGTGACCCTAATAGATGAGTAGTTGTACTTTACAAAAACCCTGATTGATTGATTGATTGATGCCTTTTTGCACAGATATGTCATTTATGAATTCTATTAAGGATTCAGTGTTAGTGTTATTAGTGAATTTAATGGTGGCCCAGTGGGAGTGATACATCTATGAACTTGTGGTCAATTCCAGAAAATTTTCTGGAACCTATTATGTCTGGTCTCAACTTGCCCCCTGGTTTGGATGAATCATCAATGGGTGATAGTCGAGCTTTATGTGTTACTTTAGATCTATCACTGCTGCTACATGCATACCAGTCTCTTACTTTGCTTTCTAGTATTTTTTCCAGATTGGGGAACCTCTTTGTCAAGAGCTACTTGGTAGTATAAGGCAGACAGGTCGAGTACATGGAAATATTTGACACAATGAATCAAACTCAACATTTTGTTTATTCTAGGGAGTGGATGCCTGTCTACCCAAGTGTTTGTATTTAGATCACAAAGGTCAACACATAACCTAATGTCTTTGGAATTGCCGTTGTGGGCAATGACTGTAGATACTAGCCATAATGGGATAGGTGATGTTTTATGGGCCACGGTAGCAGCATTATTCTTTAATTGAATCTTATGAATGAAGTTATTTTAGCAGGCCTAGGCTATCAGTAAATACTTCTGGGAATTATTCACATACATACAAGCTCACAACTCATCTGTCAACCATGATCAACCATGAGCACTTGCTCTTCGTTGTTGGGGTCCAACTTGATGCCCAGTTCCTTCTGATGTGCTTCTCATTTGGTTAAATACAATTTCCCTTCTGTAATCCTATCCTTCAATGATATGCACACACTGTTCATTCCTACTAATGGAATGGGGTCTTTGTTATAACCCCGGGTTTAATATCTGCTGGTTCTATGTTCTACATTTCCTCATGAATTTTTCTTTAAATATATTACTGTCTATAAAAGTGGGAGGAGAACAGAAGTCAGCAAAGACATTGAAAACCACATCATCAAAAACAATATCACAAATAGGATACCTAAAAAAGTTTTTGTTGTTCAATGGAGTTAACTTGAAAAACAATTCCATTTTCCTCTGCACACTCGTCATCTAAAATCTTTACTAACTCAACTTATTTAGTCTCAATATCTCTACACTTCTTTTTAAACCGCCCTGTCTTCTTACATTTTCCACACATTGCCATTGTTGCTGAACATTTGGGGCTGTTTGCTAAATGATTGGTGTTGCTGCAACTGAAACATTTCAATCTTTCACTTTTGTTGAATTTTTCATTAGATTTTCGCAACTAGATATTTTTCACCTTGCATATTCCTTCTGTTTCACCTAAGTTGTTAACATCTGTGGAATCTTTACTTAATTCTTCTTTCATGTCAACCTTCATTTCTTTTATACATAATACAGTATGCTCTTTTCCCCTAGCTATATCCATGGCTTCTTTCAGGTTAGGGTTTTAAGCCAATCTTTTTCTTGAACTTTGGGGTTGTTCATGCAACTTACCAGCGGGTCTCTGGTAAGAGTCTGTACTGACCAAAATTGCAGGTGGCAGACAACCCTCTCAGTCCTGCAATACAATAGGCTACTTTCCCTTCTTTACTGTGTGCCCTGTGAAAGAATTTGTATTTCTCTGAGACTACATTAATTTTCTCCTTAAAAAAGTTCTCTAGTCTTTCCTATGTAACTTCATTGACATTATGTTGTGCTCCTTCCCCTTCGCCCTCCCCCTTTTAGTTTAGTCTGGGAGATCTTCAGGCATCTTTTTAGCATGGATACCTACGTTATATAATAGTACATGCTGGTTCCATATAAAGCTAAATCCCCCCCCCCCCCATGGCAATCAGGTAGGATTCAAAGATTTTTATCAATTTCTCCCAAGATAAATCTGATTCTCCTACTTCGTTCAGGAAGGATGGAGGTTGGTTCATACTAGCTGCTGCCATAATATGGAGATACGGCACACACACCTTTATAAATAAGTTCAACAAAGATATACACAAGACAGATCGACTGTTGAAGGTGCTTATGTAGATCAGATGTGTCAAATAAGACACCGGGATGTCACACAGAGAAATTTGTAGCCAAATAAATTAGAATTCCCATTCAGTTCGTAAAGTAAATACATTAATGTAGGAAGTACACCGGTTATACTCTACATTTCAGTAAAAGTAATTCATTATGACACTGGAGAGATATCAATGTATGCTGGATACCCTGAACAGAAACTGCCTCACTAAGCAGGCCGATCCTGTCTGAGTGTATACCCCAGTTCTTCCTCTGGAACATAAACCCCTAAGCGGATCTGCTCAGAGATAGTCTATTGTCATGCAGCAGAGTGCAGAAATGCAGCAATGAGGCGCTGAATTGGGAACTGTTACCAGTTTGCCTTGTGTCGGGCAGGAAGGTGTGGCTATGTATCAATGAAGCGTTGCGCCCACCTTCACTCAGGCGGGCTCCAATACTCACTATAGGTCGAGTGTGAGCAGACTTGACTGTTGAAGGCAAAAATGTGGTGACACCTACCTCCAATGCAGCTCCACTCGATTTGGAGGTGCGTCTAGGAAGGAACACAACATTTGCCTCAGGCGCGGCTTCCTTAGTTTCTCACTGAGTAGGCATTACCCACAAGCAAGGAGGTGTAACTGCACTCCCTCAAACCCGGCGTTTCTTTTGGTTCTTGCCCGCAGGGTAGGCATGACCTCAGCCTGGGCAGGGACGCCGCATAACCAGGGAAGTGATGCCCACTTTGAGCGCGACCTGCCTTGCCACTGGTCCTGGCTGAGAGGTGTGACCTTGGCTGGGTGGGTGGACCCTTGCCTTGCGTCCTGTAAGGCCAGCAGGTGAGACTCTGTCACGACAAGTGAGGAGGTGTGGATAGGATGTACACCCACCTCAGGCACTGCTTGTCGGATTGAAGCGCAATACCATCCTCAGGCCCAGATAGCCGTCAATCGTGTTTCCTCTCAGCCGCACAATGCAGCTTCCATCACCACATGTTGCTTTGCTGGGGCTCCAAACATCTCTTTACTCTTTCATGCTGCTGCTTCCACTGAGAAGCTTGTGGGGCAAAATGTGACATAGCCCAATATCAGAAAAAGAGCAGGAATACGATCAAAGAGACATCCACATAACAATGAGATGGAGAACTTTGAATCTCCAAGGAGGAATGAAGATGGTGAAAGATGGTGAAAAATATATCCACAGGGGTGGAGACACTTAGCTGTCCCTTGCACCGCATCCCATCCTTGTTGCCAATTTGAAGTAACAAAGTCAACTATAGAGGTAAGTACTCTATTTAAATCAAGCAGCTGTAAGATAACCTCTAAAAAGTGTTTCCAGGCTCACCATGCAAGGTAGTCTGAAAAACTTATCAACATTCTAAATCAACTCCATTGGAGTGTTCCAAGTGGACAATAAACAAGGAGGGAGGTCCCTGTGTAAGTCACAGCAGCTATGTACCTTATTCAGAATAGATCACATTCAGTACAGCATGGCTGAGTTGGTGGTGAGAATAGACCCCGCATTAGATGTTGCAAAGCAGATCGAATTTAGAATTGAGGAGGGAATGCAGTTCATGAGGGGGCTGGGCATGAACGTGATTTGGGGGTAATCAGGGGTCGCAGCTGCGACCTCTAGCTTGCTCCCTGCTACTCCTGGTACTTCCTTTGCGACCCCTGGCCTCAGAGGCAGTGTTTGCCTACTCTGAGGCCAGGGGTCGCAAAGAAAGTGCCAAGAGTAGCAGGAAACATGATAGATACCCCTGACTACCCCCAGATTATGTCCATGGGGCCGGGGTGCTACCCTTTTTTCAGAAGGTCTTCCAACTGGTCCGTGAGTGACTAGAAGCCTCTTTTCTTTGGCTATGTATAGAGCAAAAAAGACGCTGTTTTTATCAGTGAAACCCCGCTGACAGATCCTTACATTTTCTGCTGTATTGAATCTGTCACAAAGTCACTCCTACTTGAAAGGAGAATTTTGTTTGTAGCTTCAGAAGTATATTCATCTGTACAAGACTCCAATAAACAGTATGAATCCTGTTTTTACAAAACATAATCATAGGCAAGTACACTCTTTAATAAATTAGAAATTGATAACATAACTACCAAAGTGATGCTATATTTATTTCAGAAATGTTATGCCTTTGTTGCTACCTACTAAAAACAAAAGACCTTTATTCGGTTTCAGTTTTTAGAAAACCATAAAAGTTCATCAGAACAAATACAATAAAATAGATAAAAATACAACGATTGGATAACAATACATTAAAAACAGTGTGCTAATACAAATATGCAATGATATAAATATTCCAGTAAAAAGTTTTTTACCACAGTTGAATTGTCCCATTATGGGAATGAATTAATTATGAACACAGGATTGAAATTTAACTTAAATTTGCTCTATGCCTAAAGCAAAATTTGAGAAAGCAAGCAACCATTTTTGTGCATAATTCATCTTCTAAATATTGGAAAGCTAAAAAAGAGGGGCGACAAGTGTGTAAGCCCATCTTTTTTAGGATTGGAATTATCCATATTTTCCTTGGCTCAACGTAGAATTTACAAAACAAAACGATATGTATCACAGACTGGGAGGAGACGTCATTGTAAGGGCACGCCAAAAGGCTCCTACTCCAGTCATTAGTGTGGGGAAATGAAACCATTCTATGGAAAATATTGAGCCTAAATCGGGTCAACAACAGTTTCTCAAAGTTGCTCAAGTTAAATGTCAAGTACGGCTGAATAGCAAATGAAGTCTGAATAATTAAAATATGCTGGACTGAGCTTTTTGCGACTTGTGTCATTAATCTGAGATCTTCCAAGTGGGACATACAGATCTTTTTTAGGGAGCTTCTTGATAAATCGGAGATGGTCTCTGGAAATAGATAGTATTTTTCCAGGCCCAAATCATAAAGAAAGTTTTTTATATAAACAAGCCAGGTAATTTTATGCCTGTTTTCTAATTGTAGACAGTCTCTGAGAAGGTTTCGAGTTAACTCACCTTTTTCAGAGGTCCAAACCCGGTGCCACAAAAGAATGGGTTGGAGTTTGATGGTATCCGAAATGTATACCATACCCAATTCTACGTGGCAACAGTAGGACGAGGAGCTCTTTGGTAGTGCTAACAGATACCTCAAAAAGGTGTTCTCGATTTTCTGGAGAGCTTCAACTTTCCCATGGCCCCAAACCCCTGCTCCGTAACAGGCTACGCTAATTCATTTGGCTTGAAAAATTTTGATCAATTCTGAAGCTGGCCTTTTGCCCAACCTTTGCGCGAAAGCAATCAGGGCATTTGTTGCCCTAAGAAACAGTAGTTTTCTGGCCTCTATCGCCTGCTTCCATGAGGCCTTGTTATCTATTAAAATCCCCAAGTATGGATAAGTGGGCGTTCTTTCTAACTTTGTGTTGTCAATAAAGATGTCCATTGTTTTCTTTATGCCTGGACCTGAGTACATTACAAAAGTTTTCTTTATGTTAATTTTAAGGTCTAGTCCCTTCATAAAATTCTGATAACTTGCTAAGCTGCGCTGTAACTCCAGGGGGGTTCTGGCGATAATCACGGCGTCATCGGCATAAAGGAGTGCCGGTATTGGTCATGGTCCGATGCGAGGCAAATCTCTACTCCCCACCAGCATAGCCCCCTCCAGCCCGTTAGTATAGAGGGTGAACAAGAAGGGGGCCAGGATACAACCCTGCCTGACCCCCCTCTCCACCCGGAATGGCGCAGTGAGTTCGCCATTGAGCCCAAACCTTACTCTAGTGGTTGCATTGGAATAAAGTTCCCGAAGAAAGTTTACTAAGGGCAGTTCAACTCCCATTTCCAATAGAATCGCCCAGAGTTTCAGATGGCTTACACAGTCGAAAGCGGCTGTGAGATCGACATATGCCATATATAATTGGCTTCTTTTTGCGGCAATGTATTTACCCATCATTAAGGACAAGTTCAGTGCTTGTTCAACCGTCCCCAATCCCTCCCTGAAACCATACTGTAAATCGGAAATGATGTTGCCGTTTTCTGCCCAAAGTTGTAGTCTTTCCAAGAGGATTCGACCCACAACCTTGCCAGTGGAATCAAGGAGTGAAATGGGGCGGTAGCATGAGGGATTATTGCGATCACCTTTTTTTAAGATTGGAACTACAATTGAGGATGACCATGACTCAATTAGGCTGACTGCACAAACAGCTTCAAATACTCTAAACAGTATCGGTGACCATAGTTCCAAATTATATTTGAAAAGGTCTACCGGGACCTCATCCGGGCCTGGCGCCTTCCCTCCCTTACTTGCTTGTAGGGCATGTTCGACTTCCTTTAAGGTAAAGATAAGAGGGATTGGGAATGTCTTTAGAGGTAAACAAGATACCTCTTCCTCAGGTTCCAGTGGATCAATGCGATCGCTTGAAGCTAGCCCAAAGATCGCAGAGTAGTGATTTGTCCATGCGGTTGCTTCAACAGCAACCTCTAGCTTAGAATGATCTCTTTCGCCCGAGAGAAAAGGAGTTTTTACAACTTTCCAAAAACTAGCACTGTCCTTCAGGGTGCAGCTTTTATGCAGTTCCTCCCAAAGATCGTTTTTCAGTTCTAGTTTGCGGGTGTTAAGTGCCTTATTGTAGATCTTCCTAAGTCTAGTCATTTCCTCCTTATCTCTGGGTGATTTATGGAGTGCATTGTTTAGGCTACTATGGGCTTTCGAACAGGCCTTGTTGAACTCACTCTTTTCCCTTTGGGACCTGTTTTCCGGTACAAAGCTTCTTGGGCTATTGTTGTAATGTTAATAAAACTTGACAACATCTCAATGTGGGGAGTTTTAGGATTTAAACAATTCTCTATTAATGGCAGTGCTTTCATTACTACTTTGGATGTTATCTCAAAGGGATTAATTTTTGCCCATTTTAAAGAAAAACCATTTACCCTATCCAGGCTTAGAAGTTGTTGCCCCAAATTATTTAATGTAGTGAATTTATCATGCTTGGTAAAAATATGTAATGACAGGGAGTTTGGAAAATGATCGCTTGTAGCGTTGCTAACTGTTTCAAAATCACAGGCACTACGTGCCAAGTTACTAGTTATCAGGATGTAATCTATGACACTCAAGAGCCCCCTACCGGTAAAGGTTGAAGTGAATGGAATTGGCGGGGCCATGAGTTCATTTACAAACCCCAAGTCTAGGGTGAACATGATTTCATTCATACGACTGCCAATTGTGGTGTGTGGATAATGAGTTAATGAAGCATTGTGTTCATCCAGAATTCCGCAGTTCCTGTTGTTTTGATTTTTACATAGCGGAATGTTAAAATCACCACCCCAAATTACTTTAAAATCCTCTTGACGATACTTGTTTCTTAGATCCTGTAAGAAGTAGAAAATAGCGTTGAAGACTATTACGAGTTCAGCCTGTGGTAAATTATTATAAAAGTTAATCAAAAAATAGTTAACCGCTTTTCCTATTTTCAGCTTAAAGATTTGATAATTAGGTTCTATTTTTAGCGGTACTATTCCATCGATCAATAAAGTGTTAGAAAAGAACGTTGTCAACCCCCTCTTGGCCTGCCTGATTTTGAGGAGAGGGCATAAGAGGCAAATGTTTTATACCCTTCAATATGTATTTCTGTTGTTGCCCACGTTTCCTGGAGGCATATGATGTTATGTTTATGGGCTAGGGCTAGCCAAGCGTCATTAGTTAATTTTGATCTAAGGCCTGCCACGTTCCAAAAGATAAGATTACATTTAAAATTACCTAAATTATGGGGGGGGGTAAAGATATGTTGTCAGCTAAATTCCCTACGCCTTCGGTCGCAAATATTGGAGACGTTGGGCTCCCCGTTGTCAAATGATCTACTAGGGCACTGGCTCTAATACCTCTACTAGGCAGTCGTTCTGTCCTGCACCAGAAGGGAGATGAGATGGTAGTAAGAGTTCTGCTTGGTGGTAGTCTAAATTAGTTTGGGTAAAATCCAGTGCCAAGAGCTGAAGGGGGGTGTCGCTCAGTCAGTCGTTGTGCTCAAGGCCTGAAAGGGGATTAAATCTATTTGTTGTTGGAACCGGATACATCCTAGAGTGGTCAAGTTCAAAAGATGGTGGTTTAAAACAATTTTCGTAGGGGACCGAGGAGGGTAAAAGAACCCTAACGGTAGTATATTGATCCCTACCTCGTCCAGGAAATGGTTCCCACTCCCCCCCAGGATCTTACTCACCAAGCTTGGGGATGCAAATGTTAGAACTACACAGTCTCCTTCTAACATTTTGTCCTGGTACCCCACCCACTGAACCCTTCATGCCATCTTAAATTCATTAAACAGTTGTTCTGTCAGGCCTACCTTACTGCCTAGCCAGTGGATAGATTTATTTCTCAGGGATGCCCATGACTCATCTTCAGCATTTTCATTTTGTGGGACGTTGGCCAGAACAATGATGTATGGTGATGCGGCCGGCGGGAGACCAAAGTTGTCGCTAGCCCTCCGCTGGTCACATGTGGAATATGTTTTTATCCACTCATGGCGATTGGGAAGTGCGGCATGGGAAATAGGGTGGGTTAGAGCGGATAGTTCTGCCTGTGTAATTGCTGATATCTCAGGCCTCCTTTCGTTGCTCGTCATAGAGTGGGGATTGGGGTAGTTTGTAGTCCTACTGGACCGGCAGGTAATCAATGTGTTTTTACTTAAGATTGTTTCTTTTTTATTAGTCACCCTCTCTAGATTTTGATTTATGGTGGGACCTGGTAGAATATGCTTGTCCACCCCAGCCCCAGGAGTAAAGGTCCCTCCCAAGTTTGTTCTGGGCAGGTGAACCTTTATCTACCACTCCACCCAAAGTGCAATTTTTTGCGATAAGATCCTCAATGGTGGTAAGTCTGGTCGAAAGTTGATCTAGTCTAACTCTCAGGTAGAGGTCCAGTCTCTCAACCAGGACGAAAAGATTCTTAATGTCAGTGTGTGAGTCATTGTCATTGATTATCGTGGGATTGACCTTACTGTGGCTTTTACTAGGGGCACCACGTTTTTTCTTCAGGGGAGTTATTTTTACTAATTTAGGAGGATTCTCGAGTGCACCGATAGTTGAGGGAGGGTTGTTGGTAGGGTGGGTGCGGGGATTTTTGGGCCTTTTTTGAGGCGGTTGTGTGGGTGAATCCCCGTCTAGAGCTATAATCCCCTCTGGACTAAGCTGGATACAACCGTTGAAAGCACCTCTAGTTAGCCCGCCCTGACCCGGTGGTACGGGGTCTTCAGAGGATACTAAGTCAGAGCTCATCTTAGATGACCCAGCTTCTATGGATTCTTCAACGGACGATATTTGTTTGTCCAGAACCCCAACCGCCCCTGTCAAATAATTTAATAGCGTCTGCTGGGAATCTGATGCTGCTCTTGAGACTGAGGGATGTTTTGGGCTAGGAAACTTTCTTTTTCCCATTTCAAAGAGAGGGGTGCTATTGCTGAAACAGTTAACGGGGTAGGGTGCTTCTAAATATACGCCTTAATCAAACACTCTCCTCTCAGTTAAAAAGTGGCTATACCTAGAAACCGATCGAATGTTAATATCTTTAGAGAATAACAAGATTCAAGAGGGTAGGCCCAGCCCAGTCTCAGCCAGGCACAGACGGGCAAGGACGGGCTTGCCGAGCCCGCGCGCCTCCTGCGTCGCGGTAGCCCGCGCTAGAGTTAAAGGTCCCTGGGGCAGGGCTACTGCCGAGCACCTCACGCGAGACCGTGCTGCCCTATGGATGTTATAGTTGGGCAGCGCGCGGTCCGCGGTTGACAGGAGGCGCGTCAGGCAGCCTGGCTCACCTGCGAAGAGACGGTGGTACCCCCAACAAGCGGCGAGTTCACAAACCGCAGAAGAGGGCAGGTTCTATCCCAGTTCCAGCTGGCAGGTCAGATGCAAAAGAGTCCCGTGTCGCGGTAGCCCGCGCTAGATTTAAAGGTCCCTGGGGGGCGGGGCTACTGCCGGGCACCTCACGCGAGACCGCGCTGCCCTATGGATGTTATAGTTGGGCAGCGCGCGGTCCGCGGTTGACAGGAGGCGCGTCAGGCAGCCTGGCTCACCTGCGAAGAGACGGTGGTACCCCCAACAAGCGGCGAGTTCACAAACCGCAGAGGAGTGCAGGTTCTATCCCAGTTCCAGCTGGCAGGTCAGATGCAAAACAGTCCCGTGTCGCGGTAGCCCGCGCTAGATTTAAAGGTCCCTGGGGGGCGGGGCTACTGCCGGGCACCTCACGCGAGACCGCGCTGCCCTATGGATGTTATAGTTGGGCAGCGCGCGGTCCGCGGTTGACAGGAGGCGCGTCAGGCAGCCTGGCTCACCCGCGAAGAGACGGTGGTACCCCCAGCAAGCGGCGAGTTCACAAACAGTAGAGGAGTGCAGGTTCTATCCCAGTTCCAGCTGGCAGGTCAGATGCAAAAGAGTCCCTACTAAGAAATATGGCAGCATTTTTTTAAATGTGTTTACAAAACTTACAAATTAGATGTGGGTCACCATGTTACAGGAAAAACAGATTTCATGCCAGAGTCGTGAAAAAAAACAGGTAATTTTCCTAAAAAGATTTATGTCTAGTTGATGGTGCAGATATGCTTCTTTTTATTATTCACCAATATTCCCAATTGTACACCTGAAAATCTGTGCTGGGTCAGGTTATGATATCTAACTAAGGGGAATGATTCATTTAAGAAAACAGAGGCTGGAATCAAAAATGTAGTATTTCAACAAACATAATACCTCTGGCACCATAAATCACAATACAGTTTTTTTGTCACAGAAGTCCCCTTTGTTGACTCTGTGCTTATATTATTATTTTTTCTTTCTTAATGAACTTTTTGTCATTTAAGTATTCCTTCACCTTATACATACCAGAATGTCTTCAATATTTTCTGAATAGACTTAACATGTATACAAAAACACATAAATACAGTACATTACTCACTGGACATGCTTCTGCTTATTAAACGACAGTACGCATAAATGCATTCAGAAAATTCCTAAACATTACATACTCTTTCTTTTACTTCATGCATAGGAATGTATTTCACGCTCACATTAGCAGGAATTATCAACCCTGTATGGTTTCCTAAGTTTCGTCGTGCCCTACTAGTATCTATAGTGCTGGAACTAGGTCCAACTTGGTTCTCTGCACTTGTCTAATCTTCAGGTCCTTTTCAGTGGTCAGGGATCTTTTGACAGCTTTTTAAAGTGAGTTTGTATTAGTCCAACTCTACTGACTGAGGGAAGCAGCGTCTTCTAGTTTTCTGAATGTCTCTGAACCACTAAATGAGCCGACGCGTTTCGACCTTGTAGCTGTGGGACCAAAGGACGTTGTTTACACCAAGGTCTTCATTAGGGCTGATTTTAATTGAGGTAGGACAGCTTTGGACTCGTCTCTTGTTGTAGAAGTAGATTGAACAAATTAACCTTTGTGAATCAGGCCAATAATAATTTCTGTAAACTCTCAAAAGGTGATGGGAGGAATGCTTGCAATTTTTCTAACCACAGGCAATAATACTTTCCCTACAGCTGTTCATTAGAATTATTCAACCAGGTTTCAGTGAAAACATTGGAAAATGTAAATGAAGATTTAACATTAGTGCTGAAGCACTTTAGCATTTTACAGATCATTTTCTTGACGTATGTCACCATTCAATGTATGTACCACAGCTTACCTTTAACAAAATATTTATGAACACATCAGCAACATTATAACCATCTAGAGCCATATAGATAGTATTCTGTCCAAGAGATGACTCTCAGCTGAACAAGAAGACTCAAAGGTCTTACTCGACATTGCTAAGGGCAGGTATGGCTCTACAATAATTGTCTTTGTGTTTTAAAACAGCAATCACTACACATTTAATCTATACTATCTATCTAATCTACACGTTTAATCTATATCATATTCTTTAGAAGTGTTTTATACTGCCTTTCTCTCATCCTACAAACAGACAGAGGCTGTTATTATTCAGTCTCATCTCTTACTGTTTTGGTCACAGCCATTTACAGTACTACATATCCCATAATGCCGTGGTTCCCAAACTGTGTGCCGCAGCACCCCGGTGCGCCGTTATCAGTTGCCAGGGGCGCCGCGGCAAGATGTGTGAAATTGCAGTGGCAGCGCTAGCAATTTAGAAATGACACCTGCATAATTGTGTCAAATCCGCCGCTTTAAGGAAACAGGAATGGAAAGAAAGGGTGAGCTGCAGGGGCTCTTGGAAGGGGTGAAACAACAGCAAGGCCTCATTAACATGCAAATGGTCTTTTAAAGACCTGTGAAGTGCTGGGGTGCGGCTGTGTGCGCACTCTAACAAGAAGAACAGTGTGTTTGTGTGTGCGTGCACCGTTACCGGTGTGCACGAGGCATTCAGTCTCACACCAGGATGCATGCTCTTCAGAGTGCATGTCTAGTGCACTGTTACAGCACATTCCTTTCACCATCACAGTGGATAAATGTTACCTAGTTATACTCACTACTGCTGTCTGAGAAGATGTAGGCATGCGCATTTATCTGGCATGTGTTTGAAGAACGTGCCGCTCACAGTGAAGCGTGGTCTCCTGCCTCAGCTGTGCGCCGCCTGAAATCACAGGCCCGAGCGGACTGCTGTCTGTCTCCGGACAACCAGGACCCATTGTGCTGGTGGAGCACACGTCAGGCCCCATCACTGCTTCGCGAGCACAGACCTCTCTTGACGTGTAAGGAGCTATGGGGCTGCTGAGGGTCAGCTTTGTCCCCTTACTGGTCGCCACATCGGTGGCTGGCTGTGCTTGCAGCACCGGCTGTGAAAGGAACGAGGTCGGTCCTCAGAAGGAGATGCTGATGAAAACATCTGTCTGAATCACAGTTGCTTTGAAGAGTTGTATTCTGGGATATGTAGTGTGGTACAGCTGCTGTAGGGTGCGCAGCTCGTGTAATCAGATGCTTAACATGCTGTCCAGAGCGGATAGCAGCACATTATTGAAGCGGGTTTTCTCAAGTGATGTGTGTGCTAAACTTCTATAGTTCTTCGAATAGAACATCTCAGTGCCTATATTCAACCATAAATCCAAGCAGAGGCTTTTTGTCTTTCATGGACATGTCTACTTGATTATCTGAATAAGAAAAAATGGTTCTCCCCCACTGACAGCTGGAGTCTGCTTCCTGCTGTTCTCTCTACTCTAGTGTAATCTTGGTAATTCAGCTTCTCCTCCTGCTGTATTTCTAATAAGCGAGAAGGCATGGAGGGAAGGGGCAGTCTCAGGGCACAAAGGGAGAAGGCATGGAGGGAAGGGGCAGTCTCAGGGCATGAAGGGAGCAGGCATGGAGGGAAGGGGCAGTCTCAGAGCACAAAGGGAGCAGGCATGGAGGAAAGGGGCAGACTTAGAGCACGAAGGGAGAAGGCATGGAGGGAAGGGGCAGTCTCAGGGCACAAAGGGAGCAGGCATGGAGGAAAGGGGCAGACTTAGAGCATGAAGGGAGCAGGCATGGAGGAAAGGGGCAGTCTCAGTGCACGAAGGGAGCAGGCATGGAGGGAAGGGGCAGTCTCAGGGCACGAAGGGAGCAGGCATGGAGGGAAGGGGCAGTCTCAGGGCACGAAGGGAGCAGGCATGGAGGGAAGGGGCAGTCTCAGGGCACAAAGGCAGAAGGTATGGAGGGAAGGGGCAGTCTCAGGGCACAAAGGGAGCAGGCATGGAGGAAAGGAGAAGTCTCAGGGTACGAAGAGAGCAGGCATGGAGGGAAGGTGCAGTCTCAGGGCACAAAGGGAGAATGCATGGAGGGAAGGGGCAGTCTCAGGGCACGAAGGGAGCAGGCATGGAGGAAAGGGGCAGTCTCAGGGCACGAAGGGAGAAGGCATGGATAAAGGGGCAGTCTCAGGGCACAAAGGGAGAAGGCATGGAAGGAAGGGGCAGTCTCAGGGCACGAAGGGAGCAGGCATGGAGGAAAGGGGCATTCTCAGGGCACGAAGGGAGAAGGCGTGGAGGAAAGGGGCAGTCTCAGGGCACGAAGGGAGAAGGTATGGAGGAAAGGGGCAGTCTCAGGGCACAAAGGGAGGAGGCATGGAGGAAAGGGGCAGTCTCAGGGCACAAAGGGAGCAGGCATGGATAGAAGGGGGAGTCTCAGGGCACGAAGAAAGGAGGCATGCACAGAAGGGGCAGTCTGAGGGCGTGGGGGCAGGCATATACAGAGTGGGCAGTTAGAGTGCAACAGGAAGTACTCCCGAGGTCGGGCTTACATCCCCACCCACCCGCCACCGGTAAAAAAAATGGGGGGGAGCCACGGCCAACTGCCAATTAGGTCAAGGGAGCCACGGGTCAAAAAAGTTTGGGAACCACTGCCATAATGTATCTTTCTACAGGAAATGACAAAAATCAACCCAAATTAAGTCCATAGTATATAAGAACCATCAACCCTGTGCACCACCTCTTTTCTTCCTGCTAAAAGTTCCATGGCGGCTGGCATGGATCGGGGTTGGAGGGGGAGGGGGAGAAAAAAAGAATGACACTTACTTTTTCGCGGCCGCCGCCTCTCCTCTGTCTTCTCTCTTCTTCTCTTCCTGACAAGTCCTGGAGGCAGGAAGCACACAGGCGCCCCTAAGCCAATAACGACACTGCTGTCACCAGCATGACAGCAGCTTTGTGATTATTTTGAGTGCCATGGTTCGGTGCTCAGACAAGGAGTGGGAGCCTGTGCGTGTTCTCCACCCAGGCTGTGCAATACAGCCGCCTGGAGAGCATGCTAAGTGCGCATGACTTTTTGGCCAGTCACAGATGGCCGTCCAAACCATCATGCGCACTTAGAGAGTGCCATGACTCTTCCCCCTGGTCTGGACTGCCCAGCGCCGCACCTAGAACTTAGGCACTACGGAAAAATAAAATGGTATTAACATTCTGTTATTTTAATTTTCTTTTTCCTTTTTTGTACTGCTCCTCAAGGAGCCGCAGCTGTAAGTGTTTGGTGTGGATGAGGCTGCTTTGCCGAGTATTAATTGTCAAGCTGAAGAGAGGCTGTTTCTATTTGGGGACATTAGCTTTATGAATGGTGCGCTGAGACGCAATACTGGCTTTCATTGTGAAACGGTTCTGGGGCTGAAAAGGTAAATTGTAGCAGGTGGCACCTGCAGTCGGATGTGCCTGATTTGCTTGGCGAGCGAGAGGTTAAGTAATTGTTCCTCGGGCGGCGCGTGGGAAAAGCTAACTCGCTCCTCCATGGAGTATTTATTCAGCTGTAACTGTTTCTTTAGATGTATTACAAGGAGCGCGTGGGTTTAGCGCACTGGGAACATGAATGGGATTGCTTTGCATTTTGTTTTTCCTAACGTTTTGCTATTGAAGATTTCTATTTCATCGTAATTGGGTATTACCAAAAAAGGTAGCGTCATTATATAAATAATAGCCCATTGTATATGCACGAATTTCTGTTCAATATTTGTGTTTGATTTATAAACAGGGAGTCTCCTAGGTTTGGAGTTTGTTAACCCATACATGGGGGTTCCGTTTAAAAGCAGAATATTGGAAGTATTTGAGAAATAATGTATTTGGTAGAAGGCCTTTTCAAATGATTTCTCAAGGAGACGTACTGAAGTCACTGTAGAATAAGAAACCTGAAAGTGTAATCTCTGTTGCCTTTCTGATAACTCAGTAGGCCAATCAGTGGCATCTGCAATATCTAACACCCTCATTGTGCCTGGGGTGGAGGCACAAAGTGACGTGCAGGAGCATGGTGGTGTTGGCGGTTCTGAGCCGCATGATGGCTGGGATCTTGATCCCATACGGTATGGCAGTGATGAGTCCAAATGGGGGTCATTTTAAGGTACCATTTCAGTTAAACCGAAATGCACAGAAGGATGGGGGCAAAGGGGTGATAGGGCCTGATCTTGGTGCCAGGATAAAGTGTTGGGTGTTCTGGCACACCTAACTAAAATATTTTGTACTGCTGAAGAGGCAAGGAGTTTGGAGGAAATATTGAACCCAGAAGTGGTTTCTAATAGGGCCCAAAGAGCCATCTGCTTTATAGGAAATACCAATGGGGCTTCTCTTTGAGAGAATGAAAAGTTTGTTGTTAAGAATAGACCCCTAATGTGGAAGTATGGCAGAGTCAGAAGTGGAATGAACCATGCAGGGTCTATGTTTGCAGACCAGTACATCAAGGAATTTGGTAAATAAGTACAGGCTTATTCCTCCCTGGATAAGGTGCATACTTCACTAGTGCAAGCATTTGGTCGGGCTTCCCCTGGGCCAGTGGATTTAGGGGTCATTTCGCCAGCCAAGCAAACGTCTAAAGGCCCTTTTCAACAGTCAGTTTGAGTTCTCCAGACCTTTGTTCTTACCGCACAGAAGGAAGCAAGGCCATCTTGGATGGAGGACTGGCAAGGGGAGGGGAATCCTACTGTAAGAGTTCTTTTCCTACCCCTAGCAAGGGTTGGGGGCAGGTTAGCCCTTTTCGTGAAAGAGTGACATCTTATATCTCAGGATCCATGGGTGTTACATACAGTGAGTGGATTTCAAATAGTATTTTTTACTCCTCCCTTTCAGGACAAGGTTCCTTATTCAATGAAGTTCTTACATGGTGAAACAGAGTTGATTTCCATGGATGTATGGCATCTCCTTTCCAGAGGGGTAATCAATAGAATTTGCTGGCATCCAGGCAGGTTTGTCAGTAATATTTTCTTAAGACATGTTCTATTACAATGTTCCATTCAGGCACTTTAAATGGAAACAATAATTTGTACACTGGATATTCTCTTACCTAGCAGGGGATACCATGAGGTTAGACCAGAAAGATGCATATCTAACCGTTCCCAATTTTCAGGAACTTTACTTCTTTTGGCTGGGTCAGATGCAAAGGTTAAGGGCCCTGCCTTACAGACTCTCTTCAGCTCTATTTGTTTCACCAAGGTGTTGAGACCAGTGGCAGCTCATCTCAGATCCAGATGCAAAAGAATGGTGGTCTAGCTAGAAGATATCACATTTATGGGGCAAGAAAAGTAACTTCTGATATCAGAAGTTTAGGAGGCGGTGGATCTAATTCAAAACCTGGGGTTTGTTATAAATGTGGAGAAATCAAATTTGGTGCCATCAAGAAGGAATGATTTCTTAGATGTTTTAGTAGATTTAGAAAGAGGGGAGTTAAGGCTCCTGGAGTCAAAGTTAACAAGCATTGGCATAGCCAATAGGTCTCGCCTTCGGGACCTTATAAGTGTTTAGCCATGCAGTACATACATACACACACACACACACACACACACGCAAGGACACTGAAAAAAAAACATGTAAATATGCTGACAAAAAAATAAACATACACAGACATCCCTACTCGCAAAGACTAAAAAACCTACAGCCAAGAACACTACCTTACCACCTAATATGTAGGGGCTTTGTTACGGCTATTTGTTATTGTTGGTTGAGCATTTATCAGCCTTCATGTCAGTCTTCAAGAAAGTTTCATATAATAACTGTCTGGAATGCCCATAATAATAATAATAAAAACATTTATAGAGCGCAATGGTTACGCCATCTCGGCGTGTCCCCGCGCTGGGTGAGAAGGAAGCAACAAGAGACTCCTCAGTAAATCCACTACTCGCTGCTAGCGAATAAGAAGGTTTTCAGAGATTTCCTAAACGTGCTCGCAGAGCTTTCCAGCCTAAGGTATTGTGGGAGCCTGTTCCAATATGGGCGCCCCTCACCCTAAAGGAGCGGCCACCCATCCTGATTCTTCTAAAGTTGGGGATCACACACTAGCCCAGTTCCTTTAGACCTCAACGATCTCCTGGGCACGTATGCGGTAATCAGGTCACTCAAATATGAGGGACCAGAATTATTGAGGATGCGATGACACATGCATACGGACTTGAATACCACTCTTTGCTTAACTGGAAGCCAGTGCAATGTGCTGAGAGCCTTCTTAGAGGCTGCCCTCCTGGGCAGGTTCAAAATCAGCCGTGCTGCGGCATTCTGCAAAGTGCCAAACTGCATCATCTTCCTGATTGCAGGCAAGTCTTCAACGCTTTATCCAGAATAACAAAAATCATTCCAAGATGGCTTTGGGAAGCATGACAATCACACACATACATGTGCCATCTTAGAATGTTTTTTGTTATCCTCTATAAAAAAAAATTAAAAAAATTCCAACACATGTGCACACATGAAGGGCCATCATTTGCAAGTACGCATATGGTAGATATCTTGGGAAGCTTTTTGTCATACTTTATGGAGAAAGATCACTGTAGGTGTACCCTGCATGTGCACAGCGGCAATCTCGAAATGGTATTTCACAAAGGATGGGAAAAAACATTCTAAGATGGCCACTGTGTGAATAGAGAGATTAAGGAGAGAGGGAGACAAGAAAATAAAATAGTCCCTCAAGCACTACAATTAGGCTTTCCTGTTTTCAGTTTCTATTTTTGGTCAATTCTGGTGGTGTTTTTTCAGTGATTTCAGTACCTTAAAAAACAGTTGTTATCAGTGGTTACACATTTGCGCGCCACTAAAAACAACAAAAAAAGTGTTTTTCCGGTGTTTATGGAATGTTTTGCTTTTATTATTGCTTGCTTTCTGCACTGATAGAACATGTTATATAGACAGTGTACATATAGTGTTTATGAGGTCCAAATAGATTTTTGCTAATTAAACTTATTGTAGTACACCATACAATACTTCTTCAGTGAGTCTTTGGTCATGTGTGCTAGCTCTTTCCTTCCCATGTAAACTTCTGTGAAAAAGCCCTCTCAACATTGGCAATTGAGATGGGCAACGCCAAAACAGCCAGTACACAATTTGTTAACTCTGGCCACTGTCATAGCTTTCTATGCCAATACTGGTGCACTTGAACATTGCGATTCTCATGGCAGGTTCTGCAACATTTGCATTGAGCTGGCGCTTATGCCATCAGAGTTATTGAAGCAGTCAAAAATGAAGCAGCACTTTTGAAACTACGGCGGAAATTCCCCTTTACTGAAGGGATCTAGAACTTGTACAAAGTACCACAGTGGGGTTTCATTGACTTCAAATGCCATTTGTGTCAAGGGACATTTCTATGCATCATTGCAAGCCATTTCTCATACATTGTAAAATAAATGTTCCTGAACTGCTCTTCAACATTGCTTTGCTTACCAAGTGGCAAGCACTCTAACATGGAACATGTTGCAGTGCCAAAGTCACTAAAGGTGTCGCCCAGCCTACTCTCTAGGAGATGTTTCACATCTACACCAATTATGCTGAACACTTGGCAGACAAGGGTTTTTTCAGACTCTAGCTTTTTATCCTGTCCATTACAGCAGTTATGTTTTCCTGTAAAAACCTAATAATGAAGTAGAGTGTACTTTTTTTACATCACTATCAATATGCGACTAAAGATCCTCCCATTTCTTGCCTTTGGCATCATCACTCAGCAAAAATGTTGTCAACGGTTGCCACATGGATAATATAGCATTCATGGCTTTTTGAAATGATAACAATCAGCTAAAGGACACAGTTGGGATGATTCTTTCTTTGATGTCACACAAAGTAAGTAATGATAAATATTTGCGTTTTAGCTCCTGTGCATAAGAAAACAGTGTTCCAGAATGGACTAAAAAGTAAACAGCATCCCTCATTAACTCTGAAGAATGTAAAGATGCCTTCATCATACCACCTAACAAGTAGAAAGGATCTCCTACAGGGAATTAGTTCAGCTCGGGTATCAATTTTGACATGTCATCACACAACCTTACCATATACGTAGCTGAATCACTGCAAATATAAACAATATCACTCCAATCTTTGCTGAACTTGGAAAGAATCTTCTTTTGCAGAGCATTCCAAGTGACACAGTGTTCCATGTTTTCCAAAAGTCTAGTGTCATGTTTTCACCACTATCCCAGATGCTTTGTGATAGCGCTCTTTATACATATACTTGTCACTATACCTTGCATTGAATGTTTAAAGCCTGAGGTGTTGGCAATTCACCTACTATCAATACTGGCCCACTAGAAACTGTGGGCTGATGTTAAGGGTTTTTACCCATTCTCTGTGGGTAAATGTGATGAGACATATTAGGAAAGATTCTTATGAAACCAGCCATTTTACCTATCAGTGAAAGAATCAAACGCAGCCAAAATATGAAATATGATTTTGATATATCCAGATGCTCAACAGTTTATAAAATAATTAAACGAGACATAAAACATGCTTCTCAACCCTTTATCTTTAGACCAAAGACCACAAAAACTGAAACAAGCAAAAGCAACAAGAAACAATATTTTTGTGGCATCCGTAAACATCAAAACTCAAGCAGAATAATGTTAGCCCAGTCTTTCTTACTGCTAGCTTGTATAACAAAGTTACATTGTATTGGCCCCTTCAGGAAGAATAAAAATGCCTCTTTCATTCTCTTTTTCATTTCTTTGAATGGCATTTAGTTTGTGGTTGTGCAGGTGTTTTTTCAGTGTTTATATGTTTTCACTGGTGAGGGCTATTTCTCTTTCAGTGGGGTTTTATCAGTTATTATAGGTTTAAACCTAAAACCCCACAGCCTCACTACAATGTAAAGGCCTGATTTCTGGATTAGAATGATTCAGCTCATTCAAAGAAAGCACAGGGAGACTGAAATGCTCTTCGGGGAAGAACACATACAAGAATAGGGAAGAAAGATAGCAAATCAGGAAGTGGGGAACTGAGACAGACAAGAGATCAGTCGAATCACGAGCAAGGCGCCGACCCAAAACACAATCAAAGTATACGTCATACAATTGGTCTGTTCCTAACAGACAGCTAAAAAAACTACTAATTGACCAAATCGAAAAATATCAGATTTCTGTCAAGCTGTGGAATTTCATGCAGTACTGTGCTGAAAGGCACACTTTTCCAGGCTGAAATCACACCCAGCAGTTTACGAACAGGCAAGCTTGTGGGCTCACTTGATCAGATCATAACATGGGCAGGTAGCCCATATTTTGACCCCGAGGCAGAAAGGTCTTTCCCCGTGATACAAACTGGAATATAAACCTTACCATCGTTGCTGTTAACCCACTCACGAACAAACTGAATATGAAACGGTATTTACAGTGCCTTATATTAATTCATTAAAAACACAAGGCTCTATATTGTGGGCCTCCTGTCCTGTTTCCCCCATGCCAAAATACGTGCCTTGTTAAATTGCCAATTAATCCTTGTAACCCGGAAGGATGCAAAAGCAAAACACAACCTTAATATTACTACATGGAAGCAGCAGATCAGTGCTTGATAAATGCAACATAGAATGAAAATAATAAGCTACACATTTCGCTTTATTATGGCATACTGGGCACAATGAAAACGATTTAATGTTTTTCTAACTCCAGAGCAATGTTCTAATCTACACCCGTTGCCAGTCGCAAGGTTGGGTAATAATTGTTTCCAGATAGTTCTCAGTTCATAAAGGCTGCACAGAGCAACTACATGTTGGCGACATCAAAGGTGGCCGAGTGCACTTAGCAGCTATTCAAACATTGTGTATGCAAAGCAGGCGATTCAATGCAAAGAGTAGCATTGTTTCCTAAAGGTTTGTAAGTAATACATTCTAATTAAGAGTTAATGACGGCTATTTGTCATGTGGGTGAGTCTAGGGTGCATGTGTCTGCGCTCGCAAGTTTGAACAAGGACAGCGACGTTAATGAGCATGCGCAAAAATGAAACACTTTTCGCCCAGTTTATTAAGCGTCCTGTTAAAGCGCATGGATGCAATGAACAACCAGCACAAGCATGCGCCTCGTGCGGCAGTAGGGGAGGGGACTTGCGCGATTCCCTTGCGGGAGCGTGCGACGCGCACTCTCACAAGGAAATAGCCAAAATGTGCACGCGTTGCATTGCAAGTAATGAAACGCGTGCACGTTTCTGACCTCAAAGCTGTGGAGCTGCCTACAGGTCTCTCTCCTATGCAACGCATGCGCGCTGTGTAGGCGAGACCTAAAAAGTATCAAGGGAGAACTGAGGAAGCCTTTAGCACATACGCTAATCTTTCTCAGATATCTTGAAAGAGTGTTAAGACTGCTTTCATATTCAAATCAAGGAATATCACAGGTGCTGCGCTATTACAGGGCATTGAAAAGATTAACAAAATTACATTTACAAAAAGAACTGAATTATTCTCAGTAGATTCATCTAGAAAATAAGGCTAAAGAGTAGATAGAATGGTGATTAATCCACATAGAAGTCTGAGAGTGTGTGTCGTCTTCCCTAAGCACGCATATCTGCTATTAGAGTCAGATGGCAGTCAATGAAGATAGCGTGCAAAGTAAGGCACCTTCTGGACTGGGGAAGGATGGTGAGCGAGGGAGTCCTTAATGCACATACATTGTTTAGAGCTTCTTGCAAGCTCCTTTGCAATTCAAAGTCTAGCAAAAGGAAGGCTAAAATGTCAATACTCCTTTGCAAACATAATCTGATGACGGTGAGGTTTATCAACCAGTTGGAGGTTACCAGGTATCAACCTCTGCTGGAGATAGCGGAGGCATTATGGGAGTTCTGCTTCTAGCAAGGGATCTATTTAAGGACTGAATATCTTCCAGTGAAAGTCAATGTGGTGGCAAATTGGTACTTGTGAAGGCTTTACAACAGCAGCAAGGGGAGGTTAGATGCAAAGGTTTTTAGGTTTTTAAAAGTCGTTTGGTGACCTTACAGTATGAATCTCTTTCCCTCCAGGCTGACAGCACAGTTGAGGAAGTTCTTTAGCTGGAGACCGCATTTAGACGCTGTGGCAATGGATGAGTTTCTCTATGATTAGTGTAGAGGAATTCACTTTGCTTTTCCTCTTTTTCCAGTGGTTTCCAGAAATGTGGCCTAGTGAGGCAGTTTGGGAGGGTGGCAGTGATCACACCATTGGATGGGCTCACTGGAGTTGTCAATAGATTATCTAATGTTGCTTCTCACGTTCCCTCAGGGTTTGAAGAACCGCTATTGACAAAATCACATTCTGGTCATGCAGGGCAGGCTGAATCTGGTGCCATGGAAACTTTCAGATCATTTGCAGATATGCCAGGAATTTCAGAGGTGCCATTAGGACACCTCAGGGTCTCTGAGAACACTGCTACTTTCGAGGCATTTAAATTAGCATGGGGAGCATGAATTAGCTAGTGTGTGGAAAGACACACTAGTTAATTCACAAACACATTCACACGAATAGACACATTTCAGCGTATGTTGCAGGGGTTTTGAATTACATGGCATTGTTGGCAGCTGTGCAGAAGTCCTATAGAACCATTAATGGTTACAGGCTACTTATTTTCTCAGCGCATGAGAATGTAGTTGGTAAGCCAATAGAAGAACATCCCTTGGTATGCAGTCTAATAGAGGGAATATGGTGTGTTAATCTACCTAAATTTAGGTATACAGCTATATGGGATGTGAACATGGTTTCAATTTATTTGAGTCTTGAGGAGATAATGATAAGCTATCTTTTAAATTACTGTCTGCTACATTGATGATTCCATTGTGTCTAGTGTCAGAAGGGTGTCAGATGTTAGGTCTTGTGAACCTTTCAAATGAGAGCCAGATGGTGTACATTTCAATATTACAAAGCGAACAAAGTGTTCCTCAACTCATGTGCCCTTTCCGAACTTCCCTCTTCATCCAAAATTGTGTGTGGTAAGGTGCCTTAAGCAACTGGTGTAGGTAACTAAGGAGTTGAGGACAGAAGACCCTCAGATATTAATAGGTTTGCATAGACTTTTACTCCTGAAAAGGGCGCGGATACAAGTTACTTTGTTGCACATTCAGCTGGCGGAGCAATTGCTTCTAAAGCTTCCTGGGCAGGGGATGGGTTATCAGATATCCTAAAAGCAGCAGATTGTCTAGGCTATCAACTTTAAGACATGTAATTGTAAACTAGTGCAACGTGCAGTGATGACAGTTGTAATCATGGTTAAGCATTCATAATAAGAGCCACTGTATTGCAATAAAACTGCAGATTCTCCTAGCCAGTTGTGAAGAAGAGTCCTGATTATTTTAAAGACAAGGGGGCATATTAACAAGGGCTTTATCTCCGCTTTTTTGGCTGTAAAAGCCAAAGAAGCGGAGATAAAAATATTGCCCTATTAAAAACAAGGTGCTAACATACAAAATCGCATGTTAGCACCCTTTTTCACTACGCTTCCCTTTGCATCTCTAATGAGATGCAAAGTGGATTTCCAGAGCAAAATAATAGGAGAAATGTCACTAAGTGAAATTTCTCCTATTATCAAGCTTCACGCTAACCCTGTTATTGACAAAAAAAGCAGCACTAGCCACAGTTAACGCTGCTTTTTTACGTCTGCTAATTTTCAGCCATGTAATCCAATGGGAGGTGGATTACATGGCTAAGTCCACCATGGGCTATCAACAAGGTTATCCCTATCCTTGTAGTTTTATCGGGGCATTACCAGCGATAACCTCCCAAAATGCCGCTATCGCTGGATTTTTTATCGCCTAGGCGGTTAGCGTTGTTAATAACGCGATAACCAGGCGATATTATCCAGCGATAGCGGGCGTTAAAAAAATTAACGCTAAGCGCCCTTAGCGTTAATTTTCCCTGTTCCTTGTTAATATGCCCCAAGGCCTCGATTATTATCCCCCCCTGTATATGTTCCTCCCTGGAAATGCATTTAATCTGTATTTTTTTCTGCCTATTGCCACACACAGCTAGGCAAGCCATGGTATGAATTGTCAAAGCCTGATTTGAAAATTAGATGCTACTATTCAAATCTACAACAGACATTTCAGATGGTCAATGGACAGCGACAAAATGAGTTGATTTGGTTCGGTCTGGCATTTTTTCCACTGTTTTTGTTCCTCAGGATTACACATGGACTGTGAATGTTTGGAGGCACATCCAGGAAAGAGGTTGAGTGCCGGATTGAAGGTTCCTATGTTCTGTGGACTTAATAGGGGATGATTTTTGTATTTTCCCAAGGAGAAATGCATTATGGTATATGTAGTACTTTAAATGGATGTGAAATAAACAGTAAGAAAAGAGTTAGCATATTAATCAACTCTTTGTCATTAATAACATCGGGACTCTCCACTGATTAGGAGAATCTGCAATTGTATAAAGCCAAAAAAATGCCTACCAATCAATCGTAAGATACTAGAAAATGGAGTAACATTCTAAATCCAGAAAAACCTAGTGGGCAAGAGCTCACTACATAATTGACAATTTGGTTTCATATCTAGTTCATGAAATGGAAATGGTAGATGTGGTCGAACAACCGGAAGTGCAGGTTTTGGAACTAGGGACCATGTTTGTGTCCCAGGGTTATTGTTGTCTTAACGTCATGTGATTCTGGGCAAATAACTTATTCTCCACGTGCCTTACAAAAATTGATCTTCTGTAATGTAATCTGGTGCTCGTGTAAAGTACAGTCATACCTTTGGGCCACATTTGTGCTGTGTAAAATTGAAGAACAAAAAAACCCAATAATGATAGTCATTCACCAGTACAGATGGTCTTCCTAAGGGACCTGGACGTGCAACACTTCCTGGAGGAAAGACGTAATTGTTAAGATAGTTGATAGATCTTATTGTAATAGAAGCATTGTCTATTGCTTTTGATGTTTACCTAGTTTTCACCAATTGCTAGATTAATATTTGTATCTCTATCACCTCCATTTTCCCTACCAATTGTTAGTCAGGTTACGTTAATGCATGGAATATATGCTATTGTCAGGGGTCTTCTTTTAATTGAATCTTAATTGCATTGCTTGTTTGCATTCCTCAATTCATTTAAGCCAGAGACATCATAAGGATTTTGGCGGCCCTGGGCCAAAGATATTTTAGGAGCCCTGTTCAGAACAGTTTTGATTTTATTATCCAATTTCAGCTTTTTCATGCCCCCTTTGGCCGGTTACTGACACTTTAGAGGCAGACAGGTCCAAATTGTAAATGTGTTTCATTCTAACATTCAAGGACAGTGATGTGTGTTTTCAATATTGTAACATAGCAGCAGATCACTAATATTATTCCAAATAATCTCTGTGACCCACCATTATTTCTCATGTGTGAGGTCCTGTTTTGATCTAAAAGGAACGTTTTTAGGTCGAGCATCGAGACCTATTGCTGCCCGTATCTGGGAATGTAGACACGAGAGGGGCACGAGCGCAGATTTCACCTCGTGGGCGCGCACGGCGCCGTGCCCCTCTCGTGCCTCATATTCCCATGCGCAAACACACTCACACAGCCACACTCAAGCATGCGCACATACACAGCCACACGCATACACAGGCACACACACACACTGCATACACACACGCACCCCCCCTTAAACAGACCCACATGCACACAGACAGACTCACGCACAGACACACTCGAACACACACAGACACACGCGCGTACCCCCCCTCCTCTCCCTCCACTCACCGGGCTCTTTCCGCGTGTCCCTCGGCAGCCAGCATTCAGCGTGCAGGGTTCCAGGACGTTCTCCTGGCAGTTCCTTCCTGTGTCTTTGCAGGCCCCGCCCACGTCCCACCGAAGGCTGCCTGACTTCCGCTAGCTCTTTCGGTCACGAAGCAGACAATGCCGGACACGGGTGAGTGACGACAATGGTTCCCTACAGAGGTGTTTGGGTGCTGCTTGTGTTTCTTCGGGCTGATCTCAAGCGCCGTGCAGTTTACTGCTGACTTCTTAAAAAGGGTTTAGGTGTGTGTGTGTCTTCAGGTCACATAAGTGAGGAGGGGAGGGATTCCAAAATTCTGCTGCCGAATGAGATATTTTCAAGTCTGTTGATAAATAGGAATGCTTGAAACTAGAGAAGAGATACAGCTTGCAGGTAACAGCTAAAGCGGACAATGATTGTGACTGTCATGCCGACTGGTAAGCAGGCTTTTAAGGCTCTGTCCGACAGAGTGAAACAAATCTGATACTGGTAAGAGCCGAAAGTGTGAAAGGTAGGAGGCCGGGTGTGTCTGGCGGGCTGTGAGGCGAGACGTGATGACGCGATGTGACTGTGAGGCACTTTCTTCGTGGAGGTCTTGCCCTTGGCTTTGATATTCATACTTATGCGGTTTGTACTGCGCATTGTGCACATGTAAACAGAATTAAGATCACACAAAAGAAACTGGGCACGGCGTTTTGTTCTCCCGTACGCTGGCTCCCCGGAGCGCAGACAGGCGTTCATGAGAATTGAGTAACGCAGGAACGAAAGTCATGGCTGAGGCACGCGGAGCCCAGCGCGAGCGCTCCCCAGGGCTGACATCATCAGACGGTGAGTAGGTGTCTGGCAATATCAGTCTCCGTCGGGTCGCGCCCCGAGCATCTGGCTTCCATTTCCATTCTTCTGGAATCCGGCGCTTCCGAAAGGACTGCAGCCTCCTCGCCAGAAAGCAACCGCAGGGCAGACACATGCACACGCAGAACGCAGAAGCTGTCCCGGGATCCTGTTCATGGACTTAACTTACTTTCTTTCGGCTGTCGATCTCAAACAACTCTTTAGATGCTTTTGATTTAAACAGTGCAGTGTATTCTGATTCTTTAGACTAGGAAGGGTCTCCAGCAGTGGCAAAGCAAGGGTGTTACGTGCCCATATGCAAGCAGAAATTATGTCCCTGAGTCCAGTTGGACCCGTTCTGCCCCATTTATTTATTTTTTTAATTTCACAAGATTTTATTGGAATTTTGTTTTTTTACATATGCGGTACAGAGATAGTGAAGGCAATACTGGTCTTGTTTTAAAAAGCAGGTTCGATGTGCTGGCTATAAGACACT
Organism: Lissotriton helveticus; assembly: GCF_964261635.1. Taxonomy (NCBI): domain Eukaryota; kingdom Metazoa; phylum Chordata; class Amphibia; order Caudata; family Salamandridae; genus Lissotriton; species Lissotriton helveticus. The sequence continues at coordinate 1,909,577,401 of NC_136061.1, read as the reverse complement.
ATAGTAGAACGTTATTAGGTCATCAAAACAAGTTTCAAAAAGGCTGTCTGGTGCCTATGCACAGCTAAAGGCTCCTCCCTCATCAGTTACTTCCAGCTCCTGGCACCTTAGTCTTTGTCTTCTTTCTTCTCATCTTGACATTCTTCACAAGGCTTGTAGTTTGTACCGTCTGAAACTTCCTTTGGTCCTCCTCCTTGGGTTCGCAAGTTTTTGTTCTTCCATCGTGCTTATGGCATTAGTGGGCAGTTTCAAATGATACCACTTGTATCAACTGCTATTTTCTGAAGTAAACGCACTTTGTTTGTGCCTTCTGTGAGTGCAAGCTTAGCAGTGGCGGCTGGTGACATTTGAAAGTGGTAGTGCGTAAAGGAAGGGTCTGAATGTGTGTTGTGTCGCAAGCGAGCCTGATTAACTAAAGGGGAACTGCGGGACCCTCATGCCAAGGAAATTTTGAAGAACAACAAAAAAACAAAAACATAGCATTGTATAACAAAACAGCATAGCATAACAAAACAGAATAAAAGCCATTGTTATTTGTAATATCAATACATGGAAGTCACGTAAATACAACACCTATTGCATTACAAATGCTATAGGTGTCACATTCGCGAAAGTTATAACTATTAGCATTGTAAATAACAAAGCTATTAATTTAGCTACTTTCAAAAACAAAACATAAATAAAAAATCTGTCATTTACAATTCCAATAGCTCAAACTTTCCTAATGCGAGACCTATTGCATTGTAAATGCTTGTTCTAGATGTTGCTTGGTTTTGAAAAGTATAAACACAACATATCCGTGGCAAAACATCTGTAATAGACTCCCCCACACATTACACATAATAACAATAAATTAAAGGAAAATTGTATTTAAAACAATCTATGTTTAAAAATCATTCAAGGTTATCAGGGAAGGACTGTGCGGAGAACAGAGCCGGATCTATCTGGGGGACCCCTGAAAAGCTGGGGCCCTTGGCCAGAGCCCACTTTGCCCATGCCTTAAAACGTCTCTGATTCCAGCGGCGTTACACGTTGAACCCCTCCGCTAGGTAAAATAACTTTTGGCTCACTTCTGTCTGTGGGTAGCTGGAGTGAGAGTTTGTGGGGCCTGGCTAGAGTGCATTATGCCCTTAGTTCCTCTACCACAACTCCTTGGTCACTGGCTTGCTCACACGTGGTTTTGGTGGCAATTAGTATTCAGTAGAGCGAAGTGCAACATCAGGCTTTTTGAGTGTTGAGTTACTGGGGAGACATACATATACTACAGTTTCTATGAGGAGGAGCTAAAAATTCTCAGTAAGTTAACCCTTCAAGGAAAACCATACAATAAACAGTCTGAAGCTTTCAACACTTCACCCACCACCTTGTATAGGTCAACCACTCATTTCTACCACGTGCCTCTGTGACTAGGGGGCGGAAAACCTAACTGAATTAAATCATCAGAAGAGTTATGTTTTCCTTATCCAAGGTCTGCTGTCATTCTGCTTCAAAATCATTTTGGGTGCCAATATCAACAACAAGTAAATAGCAAGACAGCCACTACCAAAAAGCCAGTATGCACAAAGTATTTCTGAAGTGATTAGTTGCACTTCCACCGAACAGCACTTGAACAGTTCAAAGGTGTTGGCCCCTAATGCAGCCAATACATTCTGGTACACATAACTTTCAAATATACATTTTTACTTTCTCAGCACAGTTATTGTAGACAATCTGATTAGTTTCCTAACATATACTTCATTCACAGTCTTAATGGATCATCAGTGGTGCCAATATTTACCTTTTACAAGACAAGCTGCCATGGTGCTTCAAAATAATTTTGGTTCCAATACAACCAAAGATGGGGTCCAAATTCCCGAACATTCTCTGAAATACTCCTAGAAAGCTGTGCAAGGGAACAGTTCCATGTATACTTCTGGAAAATGTCATAAGTGCATTTTTCAAAAAGCTCCTATTCCCCCAGTGCAAATTTTTCATTAGCAGAAACGTATCACTATTTTCGTTTTAAACATAAATGGATTTACAATTAATCCAAAAATCGAACTGATGAATGCAAACATTTAATAAGCAAACATGTCCACTATATTTACTGAGTTTGCCGGACAGTCTAGCCCAAGTGGGCTTGCTTCATGAACACATTTCCTGATAATTTCATTTTCAACTTAAATTGGTGTAAAATTCATGAAAATTCGAACGAATAAATGCGAACAAAACTTGTAATTTAAAATATATTTTCACCGTGTTTTCCAGACAATCTAGACCCAGTGAGCCTACTTCTTGAACACATTTTTTCAACTTTATGATGAACAGCTAGAAAATACTTTTATATGTGCGCATTTTGGTGGGAGGAGCTACGTGCCGAGCATATGTGCGCATTTTCAGGTATTAATGTAGCCCAAGTGGGCAAACCTCAATTCCATATCAAAAATCAACAAATTCATCCCAACCATTAAACACTGCACATGTGTTTTTCGCTCAAGATTCATTACACTTAAAACAATGTAACACCTAATGCACATTTTCAGGGATCCCCTTTAAAACAGTTAAAGAAACGGGAAATCATTAACTTCATTATACAAGTTCTGTGGGAACAGTCATTTCGTTATAAACGCGTGTACTTTTCTTCCTCTATTTTAAGCCCCACAGGACATTTACTTGTGGAGTTTGTTCTAGTGGTGTTATGCACTAGGTTTTATTTACTCCATACTCAGGCGCCTTGCACTTACTGCACTTGCAGAATCCTTAATCTATGCTGAGTGGAGCTCTCTTGCAATGGAACCTTCCTGTCTCGCAGCACTAAACATATTTAAGAGATGAGGCAATAGTTTGCCAGCCATACTTTTGTAAACCTCAATCGGTAGGCCATTAGGCCCAGGGGCCTTACCGGCCAGCAGAATTTTTATAAATTCTTCTATTCCCTCAATTGTTATCTGCGAGTCCCGGGCACCCCTATCGGCTACATCAATACGTGGTATTGATATGTTTACCATAAAATTCCCCACTTTATCCTCCAAACACTAAAAGGCAGAGGCGTATAGGTTTCTATAATAGTCACTAAATGCCCAGCAATACTTAGATTCCTGGTAACCGTGGTACCTTCACGTGTCTGGATCTCACTCACTCAGTTCATCTCTTGCTCTCTCCTGCCCAGTCATGCAAGCAAAATTCTAGCTTTGTCACCCAATCAATCAATCAATCATAGCATTTGTAAAGCGCACTACATACCCATGAGGGTCTCAAGGAGCTGGGGGGGGGGGAGTGCTGCTACTGTTCGAAGATTAAGGTCTTGAGGCGTCTCCTGAAGGTGAGAAGGTCTTTGGTCTGGAATAGGCGGATGGGGAGGGTGTTCCACGTCTTGGTGGTGAGGTGGGAGAATGATCTGCCGCCGGCGGTCACTCTCCGGATGCGGGGGACGGTGGCAAGGGCGTGGTCTGCGAAGCGGAGCTGGCGAGCTGGGGTGTCGTGGAGTGCCCTGTGTGCGTGGGTGAGGAGCTTGAAGGTTATCCTCTTGTTGATGGGGAGCTAGTGCAGGTCTTTCAGGTGGGGTGTGATGTGGCTGCAGTGAGGGATGTCGAGGATCAGGCGTGCGGAGGTGTTCTGGATGCGTTGGAGTCGTTTCAGGAGTTTGGCCGGGGCTCCTGCGTAGAGTGCGTTGCCGTAGTGCAGTCTGCTGCTGACGAGGGCTTGGGTGACCATCCTTCTAGATTCGGTGGGGATCCACTTGAAGATCCTGCGAAGCATGCGGAGGGTGTTGAAGCAGGAGAAGGAGACGGGGTTGACCTGCTTTGTCATGGAGAGTGTGGAGTTGAGGATGACCCCTAGGTTTTGTGCATAGTTGGTGGGTGTAGGGGGTGCTCTTAGTGCCATCGGCCTCCCGGAGTCATCCCAGGCCGAGGGGGTGGAGCTGAGGATGAGGACCTCCGTCTTGTCCTAGTTCAGCTTCAGTTGGCTGTTCCTCATCCAGCCGGCGATGGCCTTCATTCCTTCATAGAGGTTGGTTTTGGCGGTGTGGGGGTCCTTGGTGAGCGAGAGGTTCAGCTGGGTGTCGTCGGCGTAGGAGATGATGTTTAGGTCGTGCTGTCGGGTGACGTGGGCGAGTGGTGCTATGTAGACGTTGAACAACGTTGGGCTGAGAGATGAGCCTTGGGGTACGCCGCAGATGATCTCGGTGGCTTCGGAGCGGAAGGGGGGAGGCGGATGCTCTGGGTTCTCCTGGAGAGGAAGGAGGTGGTCCAGTCCAGGGCCTTCTCTTGGATTCTGGCGTCATGGAGGTGTGCTCTTAGTGTGCGGTGGCAGACTGTGTCGAAAGCGGCTGACAGGTCCAGGAGGATGAGGGCCGCGGTTTCTCTGTTGTCGAGCATGTTCCGGATGTCGTCGGTGGTGGCAATGAGGGCAGTTTCAGTGCTGTGGTTGCTGCAACACCCTGACTGGGATGGGTCCATGATGTGGTTCTCTTCAAGGAAGCTGGTCAGTTGTTTGTTGATGGCCTTTTCGATGACCTTCGCCGGGAACGGGAGCAGGGAGATGGGTTGGAAGTTCTTGAGGTCCTTGGGGTCCGCCTTGGGTTTCTTTAGTAAGGCGTTGATCTCTGCGTGCTTCCAGCTTTACGGGAAGGTCGCTGTCTTGAAGGAGATGTTGATAGTTTTCCGAAGGTGGGGTGCAACGGTGCTGCTGGTTTTGTTGTAGATGTGGTGTGGGCAGGGGTCCTCCGGGGATCCGGAGTGGACAGTGTTCATGATCTTGATGGTGTCATTGTCGTTGATGTTGGTGCAGGCGCACAGGTGGTTGGTGCGGGTGGTGGTCATGGGAGCGGGTGTGTGGGCTGTTGCCGGGGTGGTGACGGCGTCGAAGGTGTCGTGGATGTCTGTGATCTTGCGATGGAAGAAAGTAGCCAGCGAGTCGCACAGATCCCAGAGGTGGGATGTCATTGGTGTTGGAGCTGGGGTTGGAGAGTTCCTTCAAGATGTTGAAGAGCTCTTTGCTGTTGTGTGCGTTGTTGTCTAGGCGGTTTCTGAAGGTGGTCCTTTTGGCAGATCTGATGAGTTGGTGGTGTCGGCGGGTGGCGTTTCTGTGGGCTGTGTAGCTTTCCGGTGTTCTTTCGCGGGTTCAGTTTTTGGTAGGTTCGCTTGGAGACCTGGAGGTCTTCGTTGAACCAGCTGGCTCTCTTGCTGGTGAGGGTGTTCGGGGGTTTCATTGAGCGGGGCGAGGGTGTGGGCGCAGTCGTTGATCCATTGTCTGAGGCTGCGGGCTGCGGCGTCTGGGTCGGTTGGGTCTACGGGTGGGTTCTGGGTGAGGGCGGCGGTTAGCTCGTCCTCGGTGATCTTGCCCCAGCTGCGGCGAGGCATCTGCTAGGTGCGGTGGTGTGTGGTGGGTTTCCAACACATCATAGAGCTTTGTTTTTAATTGTCAGTGTGAGAAATTGTGTTGTTGGTCCTTCTCAGACGATAGCCACAATCCTTGTCAAGATTAACCACAAAAAGTCTCTAAATTATTCTGTGAATAACCATCTGGTAGGGTGGCATAAAATCAGTCAGGCTTTACCAGGAGGCAAAGTGTAAAGTATTTATGCAGCACTCAAACAGCAATAAAATGACAACAGAACACAAGAAAAATCCCACATGAATTTAGAAAAATAGAGTAAACTTTAATAAAGGATTTGACACCAAAACAACAAAATTCCAATCAATAGAACCAGAGATATACAATTTCAAGGATTTACCCTAAGTATTGTGCCTTAAAAAAACAAAAAAACAATTGCAGTTATCTGGTCTTGCAAGACTGGTCAAAAGTCACTAGTTAAGACTGACCATAATGGAATGCAGGCTGGGGACCGAGACCAATTTAGTCTGACTATAAACGTTACCTTCTAAAAAGGGGTGGGTGGAACTCACGGAGTTTAAAAACTCTGCAAGATTCCATGGAGTTCCAGCCAGCCCTAGTCGTGTCGGTGAGACTGTGTATTGGCTGTTTGTGAGAGTGATACCAACGTCTTCACTATGTGAGAAGGAGACAGATTCTGGGTGTATGTCTGTGTTGTTCGTGCCAATGATACTTCCTCAGGCTCTCTGTGTAAATGTCTGTGAGAATAATACACTCAGGTTTCCCTGGGTGCCTGCTGCATGAGAACTGACTTTCTCATCTGGGTGTCAGAATCAGAATGACACACTCTCGGGCTCCTTGCCTGCATCGAAATGGCATGTGAGAACGCAACATTAAATCTGCACTCGTCTACCTGCTGGGTGAGAATGCAGGCTTTGCAGGCCACACTCCCTCACTGCTCTGAGCCATCTCTGTATGCTGGTGAAAGGATCAGACCACACGACTTCCTGGCAGGCAGAGGCTGTGAGAGCATGGTGTTCTTCGTCACGCATGCAGTGTAAGGTTAGCAGCTTGGTTGAGGTCAAAGCAGCGGGAGAGTTTAGGGAGGTTTTACTTGTTGCATTAGATTGGAGGAGTGTTTTAATAGGCATTCAAGCTCCAAGGTATAGGAGCCGTTTCCATTTTGCCCCCAACATACTAACAGTAAGGAATGACAACCAGCTGGCATAAAAATCATGGGCAACTTGGGACAGTGATGTAGGACTATTGCACAGGGTTATGAAGACAGAAGGTCAGCTAGTAGTCCTAACTATACTGCTGAAGTACTCTTCCTGTTGCTTGGAGCAGATAAGCGCCTTGTTCACCTCCCCTGGTCTCCTGTGATCAGAGCAGGTCTCAGACTAATTAACTGTATCTGCCACCTGTCTGCAGTGCCGCCTCAAGGAAGGCGCCAAAGACATGCGGGGTTGGCGGCTCTGTGGACTGATGTACCCCCTGCATAGTGCTGAATGATTGATTCTGCTGGAAGAATGAAGCAGCAGAATTTAATATTAATTCTGCATTACAAGAGTAAGGTGGAATTACTACATTTCTCCAATTCCACCTGCGGAATTAAAAATTGCTCCCACTCCTACTTCTAAAATCCCGCACTAAGACTTCCATTCACAGCGAAGGACAGTAACAGGACGTAAAGGGTCATCGTTGTAGCACGAAGGGCAGGCCGAGCGGCACGGACCGCAGTTGTTGAAGATTCACATTGGTGGCCACCATGGGCTGTTGATGTTGTAGAGCGAAATGCAGACCTCACGTTGCCTGTCATCACTGGTTGTTGATGTAACACGAAGAGTTAGGTTCGCCAGAGCTTTGCAGTGTCGCTTGGTTCAGTGGCAAGACCTTGGTATAAACTGACTCGTTCGCATTTGTGAAGAACCCAAAACTTCAGGATTTCTTGTGTTCTTCGAGGAAGAGCTCAATTGATGCCACACCAAGGGTCTGGGACCTGGGGGAAACCTCGTGGTGATCAGGAACTCACTACTGCAGAGTCCAACAGGGCTCAGGCACTCTCATTGCAAGTCCAATTTTAGGTCAATGTCGTAGGTCAGTTGGGAAGATGCAGGGAGGCTCTAGTGCTTGTTATGCCCAGTAGCTCAGAACAGGAAGTCAGTCAGCTGACCCTTGGAGTCAATTCAGCCTGGGTCAAGGGCGCAGGTCCAGTCTTCCTTCTCATCAAGCAGGGCAGGCATCAAACAGCAGGGCAGCAGGGTGTCTTTCTTCTGTGGTATCCACAGGTCCAGGAGTATCCAGAGGAGTGGATATGAGTGTCCCTCTTTATACCCGATGATCCCTTTGGAGTGGGAGAAACCTCTGGAGATTCCCCAAACCGAGGTGTCTGGAGTTTCCTGCATCCTGGCCTTGGAACCAGCCTGACTGGGGGACAAGATCATAGTGTGAGGTCCATTGTGTGTGAGCTGTGCTAGTACCTGTGAATTGCAAGTGTGGTAGGTGACAGCTCTTCCCCCATTCTGTCAGAGATGGTCTACCATGCCAACAACCAGACCCTCTATTGTGATGCAGTTTGAGAGAAATACACAATGGTCAACTTCCAACTACACCTAGTCATATGACCCTGGAACAGGCTACTGGCACCAAATGGTTGGGAGAAGAAAATGTCAACGTTGTAAAAGTGGCGTTTCAGAATTGTGACCTAAAATCTGACTTTACCAATAAAGAGTATTTGAAATTACAATTCCTTAGACACCAACGTGACTGTCTTACCTACTCCCATTCATAATGTAATGCAATTTTATCCTGTGGGAGAGGTAGGCCTTGCATTAGTGAAAAACAATTTTACTAGTTTTTCACTACCTGGACATGTAAAACTTAAAAGTGCATGTTCAACTTCTTAAATACAATGCACCCTGCCTTTAGGGCCTAGCCTAGGGGTGACATTTATTTAAAAGGATGTTTTAGGCCGAGCAAAGGGTTGAAATGGCTGTTCAAAACTGCACACAGAGGCTGCAATGGCATATCTGAGACATGTTTAAAGGGCTACTTAAGTTGGTGGCAAAATTAATGTTGCAGGCCCACGAGACTCCACTGTCCTCCTGAGGCGGAAAGCCGGAAGATCGCTTGTCTGTCTGACAGAGTTTTTAAATTGCATTTGTTAACTGTGCTTTGAATTTTGTTTTGTGCCTCTAAGATTTGTAATTTTAAACTTGTGCCCATACCTGCAGCAACCAGCACTGAGGTTGACAAATCAGATGCCCTTCACACAGCCGAGTTAGGCGCTGTGTGGAAGGAGAGGTCCGATCCAAAAACTGCGGCCATCTTAGGCGTACTACTAGCCCCAGCGCTCTAGCACTTCAGGCGCCAGCATAAAAGCAGATAGCTATGCATCCGCGCAGCGAACGCGATCAGCGAGCGTGCCGATGTCGCGCCAAAGTCAAGCCAAAGTCCAGCCCGTCTGCGCCCGTCCGCGCCGAGGACGGACCAAGGGCCATACATACTACTCAGGTAAACATTATGACCAGAGACGATATATTGTCCCTAAATAAAAACAATAGGCATTGTCATCACGCTCTTAATGTAGACACCTGGGTGTCACGGGTGCAAACTTCTACTGAAACCTTATCAAAGACCAAGAGGGAATGAGACACCCAAGAGCTTAAAGGGTGGTCTCATAAATGCACGGTCCATGTGTAAAAATGCACTACATATATATGATCTTATTATAGAAAAAGAGCTGGATTGTTTGTTTATTACCGAAACATGGCTGAGAGAGTGGTCCTACCCAGATATTGTACATGCCTTACCTCCTGGTTTCACTCTACAGAGGCAAGATAGACCAGTACAGCGGGGTGGTGGACTGGCAATTATTTACAGAGATTCCTTAAAGTGTACAATAATAGAGCTTACAGACATTAAAGGAGCCGAAAGCTTAAGCTTTTGCATTCAAGCGCGCGATACGTTCACTTTCGCTGGCGCATTGGTGTACCGCCCTCTGGGCTGACCCTCGCAGTTCTTGGAAAGCGTGGGGGAAGTCCTAGGTGACATGACCATGAAGTATGCAAACTTCACACTATTGGGAGACTTAAACCTCCACTTGGATAATTTAAACGATCACTATGCTTCCTGTTTTAGAGAAATTATACATGTTTTGGGGCTGATGATGCAAATTTCAGAACCCACCCGAATGGCAGGGCACACACTGGACTGTATTAGCTCCAATGTGGATACGATAAAGGTAGAGTCCCCTTTGACACAATCCTGGACAGACCATAAATTCATTGAGTTTAGTCTCAGGGTTGATAGCAACGAGATAAAGAAGAAGGGTGCTTTTAATAATGGCAAATCCACTCCGTGCTGGGGCAAAATTATAGAACACCCGGACCTCTGTAACAGGGTGAACGAGAGAAAACCCTTTTTCTCAGGGAACACCACCACGGATACCCAGAGATTTGAGGGATGAATGACTGCTATAGAGGATAGGATAAAACCCCCAGGTATAAGATCTAGACCTGGGAAAGGGAGGGCATCTGCACCCTGGTTCTCGAGTGCATTAAAAGAAATGCTAGGAGAAGTTAGGGTCTTAGAACGCAGGTGGCGACGCCATTATGGCAATAATGAACATGAGGCGTATAAAACAGCCAGGAGGCACTATCATGCCTCGATCAAACTTGCAAAAGCCAATCATTATACGTCATTAATTGAAGCTACTAGTAACAAACAGAAGGAAATCTTCAAAATTGTAAATAGCTTCAGAAATCCCAAGGTTTTATCTCAGGAGATCCCACCCTCCCAGACCCTATGTGACGAGATAGCAAACTACTTCGAACATAAAATAGAAAATCTCACTAAAGAATTCCCTCAGACTGAGCCAGTGGACTTAGAGGCAAGGGATAATATAGACACTCATAAGCCCTGTTGGGAGACCTTCATCCCGATTAGCTTGGAGGACACAGATCAGGCAATATCCTCCATTAAGTCAGAGTCTCCTTTTGATCCCTGCCCCCCAACGTTGCTAAAAGCTATAATAGAGGAGGCTAACCCCGAAATAAATTCCATTATCAGCTCATCCCTTCTATCAGGTGAGATTCCATCGCAATGGAAAGTTGCAGCAGTAAGACCTCTGCAGAAGAAGACACTGCAGGATCCCACGACCCTATCTAACTTACGCCCTATTTCGCTCCTTCCAGCCCTATGTAAATTGACGGAATCCTGCGTAAACAAACAGCTAATGGCATTCCTAGAAGGGAATGATATTTTTCATCCCAACCAAGCAGGCTTTAGGGCCCATCATTCAACGGAGTCTGCCTTGCTGTCCTCGACAGAGACCGTTCGAGCTGCATTGGATCAGGGCAAGAAGGCTGTCCTGATCCTGCTGGATCTTTCTGCAGCATTTGACACGGTGTCCCATGCTATCCTTTTACATCGCCTGGCAAATGCTGGCATAGCAGGCACCGTGTTAAAATGGTTCAGAAATTTCCTGACGCACAGGCGCCAGGTCATTACGCTGGGGCAATTTTGCTCGGAGGAGAAGGCTTTGAATTCAGGGGAACCGCAGGGCTCGAGTTTGAGCCCAACACTTTTTAATCTGTATATGGTCTCCCTGATCAAACTGATCTCTTCTTTTGGCATCAGCACGATTGCGTATGCCGATGATACACAGCTGGTACTTGTCCTTGACAAGGACTCGACCAATGCTGAACAGACTTTGCAAGAATGCCTGTCTGCGACATTGACTTGGATGACCAACAATCATCTAAAGTGTAATTCCGCTAAAACGGAAATTCTGCCATTCGGACCAAACAACTATTTCTCTCCTCAGTTATGGTGGCCAAAGGAGGCAGAGGCCCCGCCAAATACTATAAATGCAGCACGAAATTTGGGGATCATATTTAATGATACCTTGTCCTTCAAACAGCAAGCCAGGGAAGTGTCCGGTGCATGCTTCAACATCATTAAGGGCCTTAGAAAATTATTTGATCTGCTCCCTCTGAGTGCCAGTCGAACGGTTGCAGTTGCATTGATAACATCTAGACTGGACTACTGTAATAGCCTATATGCAGGATCCAATAAATCGGTCCTGCGCAGACTTCAGATGGTCCAGCATGCAGCCGCCAGACTGGTACTGAGATGGCCGAGAAAATCCTCGGCCTCTGCTGCATTGGATACCTTGCACTGGCTCCCGATTCATAAGCGCATCCTGTTTAAGGTCCTAACTATTACTTATAGGGCCTTTCATCATCAGGGTCCGCTGTATCTGCGCAAACACTTCACACGATACCAACCATCTCAGGAACTCAGGTCATCCACAGCCAACCTGCTCATTGTCCCCAAATTCAAGCTGGCGACAAAGGGAGGTAAATCTCTAGCAGTAATAGGCGCAAAAGCCTGGAACAAGCTACCCCACCAGCTTCGTGAGGTCACTACTGAGCAAAGCTTCAGAAAATTGCTAAAAACGTGGATTTGCACACTGTCAGACACAGGATGCAAAGCACTGATATGAATTTCATCGACAGCTAAGAACAGTCCAACTTTATTCATCTGCTGGCAGGCGGGTAGTCAAAGCGCCATGATGCTCCCTGGAGTGGTAGTGCGCTATATAAATATGTTCTCACATCACATCACATCACATCACGAGTAGCATTTAATTTTTTAGGCCCTGGGTACCTATAGTACCACTTTACTAGGGACTTATGAGTAAATTAAATGTGGCAATTGGGTGTAAGCCGATTTTATTATGGTGAAAGGAGAGCTCACAAGTATTTTGGCACTGGTTACCAGAGGTAAATGTGCGCTGTCCTGAAGCCAGGAAATACAAAATCAACAAAACAGGGGGAGCGAAAATGAAATGTTTGGGGAGTAGACCACCCTTAGGTTGACAGATTTCACAGCCAAGGAATGCATTGGAGGACAACTCTTGATATACAGCTTGTAAAATGTCTAACTGGTAGTACGTCAGTCTGCAGTTTTTAAGTATACTTGTCTTCCAGTCTTAATATATGCTCTTCTACCCTCCTTATCTTTTCCCATCGCAGTTTGTGTTTAGCCCAAACCATAGAGATCGTCTGCCTTGCAGTACCACTCTGTTTACTTCTTGCAAACCTGAGCTCCTCTGAAGATTCTTAAAAAATGTGGTGTGTACTTTTGGAGATTGCTTAACTGCACTTTGATACTGACATTAATTTGAGTAAAACTATGACAAAGTGTGATGGTAGGTAAAGATTGCAAGTATTCGAATACAGTAGGCTCTCAGTGGAGACCAACATCGTAATATTATAAATGCCAAATCTGTGCCTAAAATATTTGGCCGACTCAGTACCAACTCAAATTTAACACAGTTGTTGACAATGGACCACCAGTCAAATTTATAATCCTACATCTTGGATTTCCTTTTGACTCTGCTTCACCTTCAGCCCTTTCAGCAAGATATGTATCGGTCCTGTTTTATGCATTTAAAAAGACTTACAAAAGTGTTCCCACAACTCTCTAATATACCACCCATCAGACTCAAGGAGAAACCACGAGTCCTAATTCTTGTATTATGCGACCTGCTTATATCTTGGTTTGCATGCCTGTCTAATAAGAGGGCAACTGTAAGTCCAACATGCTGTTACTTTGCCTTTAACTACAACTTTTCAAAGGAGAGCATCTATTATATGTTAATTAATTTATTTGTGCATTGATATGTTTATCTATGAATGTAAGAGGTTTGCGGAGTGCTGTTTGTACTTTTTGTACTTGCTTCAGTGCACTGGAAGTCTTGAGGACAATGTCTGCTTTGATCAGTTTATTATTTGCGAGGTAAACCTTGTTCGGTATTCTTCAGTGATGATCCATTTCATACATGGACATAAGTTTTAGTCAACTTTGATTTCAACTGTTTTCTGAGCCTCCCATTGTTTGCTTTGTCTCTCAGGTTTGGATTTCAAGCATTCTATAATGAGGGGCCTTACATTTTCAGGGATCTGTAACTATGTTTCACCCATTTGTAGCTTCACTGGAGTATGCCGTCTGTGGTATTTGAGAAAGTATTACAGATTGGTGCATGGTGGAAGCCCACATAGAATAATCGTTCTTGTTCTTTCCACCAATTGTCTTTTCGGACAACACAGAGGAACTTAACCTTGATTATCACATTAGAAAGCCAATGCAGTGCTTTGGCGCTGGTTTGCTGTGGTAGCCTTTGAAGCACATTTTGGCTGGCTGGTTTTGTGGCATTGGAGCCTCTTAACCAGTTTCTCTGATAGACCTGTATGCTTGACATCAGCGGTGTTCCAACGGATGTGCCGGAACAACCTCCAGTGCAATACGAGTAAGACAGATGGGGTTGGGAGGTTTGGCCTAGCTCTGCATCATCTCCCTCGACTTCCACCGCAGAGGCTAATAAAGTGAAGTGAAGTTTGACAACAATTTGTCCTTCAAATTAAAGGTGGAGAGTGTAGTTTGGCCTCATTTTGACCTCCTCTGGTTTTTGAGGAAGTTTTTGTTCCTTCTTCCAGCTACTTTCCAGAAGATGGCAGCCCATACCTTTATAACAAATAGGCTGGACTATGTCAATGCACTATACTGGGGTCTCCCTTCCTCCCTACTTAACCCCTTCGACGCTGATGACGAGCCGGGCTCGTCATGAGGTAGCCTCCTGCTACGCTGATGACGAGCCCAGCTCGTCATGGAACATTTGTTTTTGCATTTTCCAGCACACAACGGGAAAATGCACCGCATCGATGCGGTTAAGAGACTCCATTTGGTGCAGGATGCTGCAGCCCGGCTCCTGCTGAACATCTTGTGGAACACCTCAATTCACCAAATGCAATGCAGTGCGTGCAACGAAATTCGTTTTATTTATTTATATGTTTACTTACCTGTTAAACTCCGTAATCCATACATTACAAACCCCACCCTGCCCCTCCCCCTCCCCACGTCACCGCCCTGCAGGAATTCCTATTGCCGATCGCGGCTGACATTGTGGAATAGAAACCGTAGGAGGGAGACTCGACGGACACACACGGATTATTGCAGAGACGTGAGCAGCCGCGGTCGGCAGTAGGAGTTCCTGCGGGCGGTGACATGGGGATGGGGAGGAGCAGGGTGGGGGGTTGTAATATATGAATTACGGAGTTTAACAGGTAAGTAAACATATAAATAAATAAAATGAATTTCGTTGCGCGCACTGCATCGCATTTGGTGATGCTGTGCGCGCAACGAAATTCGTTTTATTTATTTATATGTTTAATTACCTGTTAAACTCCGTAATCCATACATTACTAACCCCCAGCCTGCCCCTCCCCCTCCCCACATCACCGCCCTGCAGGAACTCCTACTGCCGACCGCAGCTGGACGTGAGCACACGAGATTTGTATATTGAAGCATTGGCTTAAGGGACTTCAAATTCAACCTGATACAGGTGAGATATGTGCACAGTAGTGTTGATTATATATTTTTTAAGACACAGATGAGGTTGAATTGTCAAAGCAGTGTTTTTATCTGTAAACAGAAAGATTGACAGGAAATGTATCTAGTGTAAGACCGGGACGGAAGTAAAACTAGTGTGAAGGTAGGCAACTCCTTGTGTTTTAAATAAACATATAACTGTCCGTCACCATCTGATAGTAATTTGGATATTGTATGAATTTTCAAACCATAGGATTGTCAATACAGATTGCAAGAATTGTAAAAGGTAGGTCTCAATGCAAGTGGTGAAACTCTTTATTGAGGTATGCTTCTGATTTTGACACTACACATTATATTGTAGATTCGTGCCACGTCCTATTTGATTCACAATGGCGTATTGATATCTTGAAAATGGCTGGCAGTGTTTAAATGGGGTGGTCCATTTGGCAATGACGATGTAAATTGTATAAGCATGTTGGCATGGGTTTCCACATGGCAGTAGGAATTGTTACTTGAAATTGCACAATGTCACAGGTGCAGTTGGGCTATGATCTGTAAGCCTACTGCAACCAGAATAGTGTTGTTCATTGCGTATTTTTTAGCCCTGAAGAAGTCGTGGGTTATTCCCTACTCGATGAAACACGTGCCGGCTGGGTAAGATAAGACAGAAAATAAAGGACACGGCGAATATTGTTTTGTATTACCTGCAATTGTGGTTGCGTTATTAGAGGGTGTGCTCAGGGATATGTTTTAAGTTTGGGTAGGATTCATGCTTTGATCCTATTGGGAGGGTGCAGGGTGAATCCCTCTTCCTTTAGGGCACTGCAACGGATCTAACAGGTGTATTACCCAAGCAGGATATAGGTTAGCGTCACTTTTCACTCCACATGCATTCACCCCTTATGATTTATGTTACACCTTTTGTTGATTGGAGAAAATACCACCGGGCCCACTACAATTGGCTCGACTGTGTACACCTCAGAGACCCCAATAATAAACTGTACAAAATGTAACCCAGTACAACTCTGCCTAATGGAAATGGAGCGCAGGCCCGGACTGGCCTTTGCGGGCACCGGGCAATCCCCAAATGGCCACTATACAGCTAGGGTGAAGGTGAGTCCAACTGCTGGAGGGGTGGGAGGGGGGGGAAGGGTGGGAGGTTACCAAAATAAATGGGTTTACACAATTATGGAAACCAGTGGGTTCCAGAGGCACAAAGCGTGAGAGGGGCAAAGGCAGATATCAGGAAATTGGATTGAACGTACTTGTGCAAATCAAGCAACCCCAGTTCCTGTAAAATCCCCCTCTAGAGTGCATGCCGAAATACCCGCTAAGAATATCATGACCAATATAAATATTTAAGGTGATGCGGACACCTAAAGTGGAACTGCGCCCAGTTTTCCTTCTCACCTACGAACATTGAAATGACCCAGCACAGCCTCTGCTCCTCCTGCTGTGACCTTGCTGTGAGACAGAACTTGTAAAAACGTGAGCATGTTTGTGTTGAAAAACAAAGAAAACCACTTAAACGGGAGCACCAATAAAGTCAACGGGGTAACACAGTATCCCTCAGAACCTGGGAATTAGCTAGAAGAACTACAATTGGTTCTGTCTGAAAGCACAACCAAATTCCTTTGATACCTGCAAGGCAATAGTACGCAACATTAAAGTCCATTAAATGCTTTAAAGACTTTTGAAAAATGGAACACAAAAGCGAGAGTTATTTCATTGTATCATATTTACTAATTCATTTACTGACTGTCATTTGTAAATAATTACATTTTTCATAAGCGTGACATAATAAGGTGACATATGTGAACAAAGTGAAATCAGTGAGAATGTGATATATTACATAATGTGTACATATAATATACAGGATGTGGGACTTAAATTAAAAGATCTGCCCCTTAACAGTTTTTCAGTATAGCTTAGTCCTTTTATTTCATGTTTTTCTTAGGGCTGGTGAGTTGTGGGGCATGAGCGGAGATAACTATTCACGTTTCGACCCTATCGTTTGTGCAGGTAAGGTGAGTCACGGCGGGTCTTCCTCAGGACAAAGTGCAGTAGACAGCCTAGTTAGTAAAGGATTTAAATATCAGGCTTGTTTGTTCTATGAGTAAAAATTGCACTATAATATGATGGTCACCAAGATTGAAAGACTCACCAAAGCAAATGTATTGTAATATAGCGAATTCACGTAAGTTGAAGGGGATAGGCTTAAGTACAGAAGCTGTGGGGTAAAAATTAACTTGGTGAGAATGCTACTCACCTATTGTGATAAAAATGGAGGAGAATAAAAAGCGTAAAAGAGAATTACACACTTACCACCCACCAGGTAAAAGGGTCTGTGGTGGTTTGAATAATGTTGAATGTAGGCGATCTCTCTTGAATTTAGTTGGGGTAGAGAGAAAAGACGAACAATCAGCCCACTAGGCTGTCTACTGCACTTTATAAATAAATTTATAAATGACCTGCAGCTAGATTCATCATAGTCCCGTTTTGCGAGTCCTTAATAGCAATTATTGAGGAATCGCTATTAAGGACTTGCAAAACGGGATTCATGTAGGAATAGCAAAAAATATTGCAATTCCTACATCTTCCTTATTTGCGATTAGCAATTTGCTAATCGCAAATAAGGATGCGATTTCATGGGTGCCAGGGGTGTCCAAAGGGCACCCTGTTGCACCCCTGAAATGGAAATGTAGCCTGATGTTGCGCACACACATGTCCAAAGGACATGTGTGTGTGTGTATCATACCACATAGAAAAATGCACTAAAGTGCATTTTTCTAAGTTTTCGCTATTTACCACGAAGTCAGACTTCGTGGTAAATAGCGGCAGGAAATTGCGAATTCGCATATTTTAAAAGTTTCATGAATTGCATTTAAGGAATCTCAAATAGAGATTCCTTAAATGCAATTCCTCGCAAATATGCGATTTCGCAAATAGCGATTTTTGCATTTGGGATGATGAAACCCAAATGCAAAAATTGCGCTCGCAAAGGGCCAGATTCTGAGAATCTGGCCCTTTGCGAGCCGATTTTTCGTTCATGAATCTAGCTGCTGGTCTCCTGCCACCCACCACCACTGAGCACTTCCAAAGCCTGGCAGCCCAAAGCCATGTTCCCTCCTCTCACACACAGAGCAGAGAGTCAGCACCACACTGACAGTGGCTCAGTGAGATAGCCTGTCAACTTTGCTTAATTTCTTCCCTTAGCGCAAGGCTGCAGCGATCTGCGCTGACAATGAAGAAGGCAGTTGCCGCGTGTACATGCCGTGTCAGAAGAGGAAAGTGGGAGATTTTTTTTTAAATGATCAGGCAAATTAATTTTCTCCATTCACTTTCTATTGAAGACGAGGCATTTTCAGGCGTGATACAGCCAAAAGAAAGCATTTTTTTGCTTCAAAAACCGATAGTCTGAATCATCTATTGGCATGCACTCTCCCATCTCGGATTTGGAAGACCCCAGAAGAGGTGGGAGAAGGCGGGTAAGACTACCAATGCCATTCCACCTACACTCGGGTCTCTGGAGACCTGGGTGATCTAGTCGACTAAAGGGGAAGCGAGCGCTTTCTCTTGTGACGTCACATAACATATTACGTCACCAATGTTCAGTAACTTACAAAAATTAATCAAAAGGAACTCTAAAGCATTTAAACCTTGATCTAATATTAAATGATGCCAACGTTTATTCGAGATTTTACGACTCTGCCTGTAGTTTGTTATTCGTCTGACTTTATTATTCTTACACGTAGGTTGAAACTACCGGTCAGTTCTATTTATTATTCATTAGTTTTATTGATATTCCACAAGATGGTGCCATTGGCCTATAAAAGGTTTGACTTTTAAACCTGCCTCGCGAACGTTTTACATTTCGCTTTCAATATTTAAATACTTTTGTGGAATAATGGATTGTTGCATTTAACAGAGCATGAACTGGCGTCAAAAAGCCAATGAATTGTTTCAGGAAAGCTGATATGCCTTTAGTGTGAGTCGTGAGATCATTACCTAGATGTTAATTATTTAATAAAGATTTAGCTGGAAACGGCTATGTGAAAGACATGTATGTCTAAGACGATAAAACTGAGGGGCATATTAGCAACAAATAGCGATATTTATCGCTAAATGCACTTAGCGCATTTTTTTTTATCTCTGTCTATCGCCGGATATTATTGCAGAGATAACATGCTATTAGCAATGTTTATCTCTAATGCGATAAAATATCAAGCGATAGCGGCTCAATGCGTGAAAATCGCTGGAAATCCAGCAATATTCATTAACGCTAATGGGGACTTATATCCACCTCCCATTGGATATACAGGTTAAGTCATGATCTGAGCAGTTGTTAGGTTCTGGCGATAATCGCGCTTAGCGCAACTTTTTTAATCGCACAACCTGCCTTGCTAATAGGCGATAGCTGTGTTAGCGACTGCTTTCAGTCGCTAACAGGTTGGGTACACCCACTTTGCATGTCATTAGCGATAAATATCGCTGACATGCAAAGTGGGCCACAAACCGGTCGCTATCGCCTAAAAGCTGTCGCTAACTGCTGTTAGCGACAGCTGGCTAATAGGGCGATGAAAACTATCGCCGCTTTAGCGGGAAAAAGTCCCGCTAGAGCAGCGATAGTGTCCTTGCTAATATGCCCCCCAGTGCTCTGTTTCACTCAGTTTCGTGCTCCAGTTAAACCCAGGAGAGTATTTCTCCTGAAACACAGTGTATTGGTACGGAGTGCTTTTATTTAGCGCTGGATATTTCTACTTTTATATGTCTGTGGTTGATTTTAAGTGGGTCAAATTAAGGTGTGGCTACATTTTAAATATGCTATAGAGGCAGACATGGGAGTTCGAGGAAAATATGATCCCAAGTTCCTTTTTTTGTTGTTGGTGTAGATGGAGGTATTCCCAGGTCTTGTACCAGGTGGAGAGCAGTGTTATCTGCACATTTTTAGGTTTCTCCTCCACAGTACTTGCATTTATAAAATCTATTGTATTAAATATGTCTTTAAAGGGGCTTACATCCATTTCCCTTGCTTTCCTTGCTTTTCATTGATTACTGTACTTGCCACTTTTTTTCTCCATTTCAATTGGCTGTTTCATATTGTTTCCTGCATTTACCAATGCTTGTTCCAGTGTTCCACGTGAGCTTCTCTTATCAGTTTCCCGTTGCGGAATTACTGTTTCCATCTGCTTTTTGGTATGTCGTAATGTGAGCGTGTGGGGGGCTCTGTGTGCACTAATGCCCTGTGCTTCTCATCTGCCCCTCAGCTGCAGCGCTCGTGGTCCTCACTATTTACTTAAGTCCCAAGTTCCGATTTTAGTATATGTGCTGCCAAAGCGAGCATAAACCTGAAGCTGATCTGCGCTGAACCACATAGCTCTTCATAAAACGGCCCCTTCTCTGAAATCAGGCCGCGCCCCTCCCTATTCACCCTCTCCTCGCCTCAACCTGGAAAAGGCCAGAGTGGTAAAATGGCCAATTAGGGTGTGACTAGTAAAAGATGAATGAAAAAGTAAAACAAAAAGTTGGATACAATTAACTGAGATTAACAAATTAATTTACATATATCGGCAATATAAATCAGCACAGGACTATATGATAATCAGATGTTTGTAAAATTACAAAAAAATGTGACATCTGCTGAAAAGCAAATTGAGCAACCTCAATGATTTATCTTCACATTTTAAAAGCAGCAAAATCAAAGGGTGTTTATCCTCTTGACAGTGCATGCGATCTCCTTCCAGCTAATCAGCGCTCTCTTGTGATAGTTCGCCGTGTATTCTCAAACATCCGCAAATTCCGCACATGCTTTCTAGATACCATTGTCATCATCAGTCTTCCTCTTTCTTTTTCTGTCTTCGTGAAAAATGCAATATGGTGATCAAACTGGTAATTTTATTTCAGCAGCTCTTCCCTCATTTCTTTGGAGATTTAAGAGCATTGCTCAAAAAGTTAATTTTCATTTGCAACTGGGCCATATTACGAAAAACACACTGCAAAAATATATGTGCTAAGGCCTACATTTCCATGTGCACATATTCAGAAGCTCTTCAGTGATGAGCAAGCCTAAACAGCAGTTTGGAGAAATCTCCTGTGATATGATTAGCACATATGTGCATATTATAATTGTTGTAACTTAGTGCACATTTTAAGAAGTAGTTTCTAACTGAGAACTATTTTCTAGTAGCTTAAATCAGTCCTCTTCAATCAAGTAAAATTATGAACATTACGGTGCCGTGGAGCATTTTTACAGTACAGAAGGTTCTAGGATATATGTTTTACATATCTGAAAAACATATCCTGAATGGAAATATTCATAATGTTATCTAAGGGAAAAGCATTGCTATAAATGAAGTTCTTGGTTAGGAACAATTTCATAGAAAGTGCACTGATAAAAAAGTACTATGCGCATACGCGCTGTTAACCAGACATGACTGGAGATGCACAGTGTAGTATCCTGATGTTATGGATTGCCTCTCCCATGCTTTCCTGTCCCTAGCTGCTCAGCCTGTGAGAGTGTTCTGAATGGAATGTTTGGTGTGTGGGCTATGAGTGGAATGCTTGGCTGACTGAATGAGAGATTACAGATGATAGATGGAGCTGAGCAGCTAGCAGGCTACTCCTGGTGGGGTTATCTATGACTTATACCTGGACTTGTTTACCTGTTTACTTGCCTACCTGCCTACTTGCCACTTTTTTTCTCCATTTCAATTGGCTGTTTCATATTGTTTCCTGCATTTACCAATGCTTGTTCCAGTGTTCCACATGAGCTTCTCTTATCAGTTTCCCGTTGCGGAATTACTGTTTCCATCCGCTTTTTGGTATGTCGTAATGTGAGCGTGTGGGGGGCTCTGTGTGCACTAATGCCCTGTGCTTCTCATCTGCCGCTCAGCTGCAGCGCTCGTGGTCCTCACTATTTACTTAAGTCCCAAGTTCCGATTTTAGTATATGTGCTGCCAAAGCGAGCATAAACCTGAAGCTGATCTGCGCTGAGCCACATAGCTCTTCATAAAACGGCCCCTTCTCTGAAATCAGGCCGCGCCCCTCCCTATTCACCCTCTCCTCGCCTCAACCTGGAAAAGGCCAGAGTGGTAAAATGGCCAATTAGGGTGTGACTAGTAAAAGATGAATGAAAAAGTAAAACAAAGTTGGATACAATTAACTGAGATTAACAAATTAATTTACATATATCGGCCATATAAATGAGCACAGGACTATATGATAATCAGATGTTTGTAAAATTACAAAAAAATACCGCTAATAAATGACATCTGCTGAAAAGCAAATTGAGCAACCTCAATTATTTATCTTCACGTTTTAAAAGCAGCAAAATCAAAGGGTGTTTATCCTCTTGACAGTGCATGCGATCTACTTCCAGCTAATCAGCGCTCTCTTGTGATAGTTCGCCGTGTATTCTCAAACATCCGCAAATTCCACACATGCTTTCTAGATACCATTGTCATCATCAGTCTTCCTCCTGCTTTTTCTGTCTTCGTGCAAAATGCAATGTGGTGATCAAACTGGTAATTTTATTTCAGCAGCTCTTCCCTCATTTCTTTGGAGATTTAAGAACATTGCTCAAAAAGTTATTTTTCAGTTGCAACTGGGCCATATTACGAAAAACACACTGCAAAAATATATGTGCTAAGGCCTACATTTCCATGTGCACATATTCAGAAGCTCTTCAGTGATGAGCAAGCCTAAACAGCAGTTTTCAGAAATCTCCTGTGTTATGATTAGCACATATGTGCATATTATAATTGTTGTAACTTAGTGCACATTTTAAGAAGTAGTTTCTAACTGAGAACTATTTTCTAGTAGCTTAAATCAGTCCTCTTCAATCAAGTAAAATTATGAACATTACGGTGTTTTGGAGCATTTTTACAGTACAGAAGGTTCTAGGATATATGTTTTACATATCTGAAAAACATATCCTGAATGGAAATATTCATAATTTTATCTAAGGGAAAAGCATTTCTATAAATGAAGTTCTTGGTTAGGAACAACTTCATAGAAAGTGCACTGATAAAAAAAAGTACTATGCGCATACGTGCTGTTAACCAGACATGACTGGAGATGCACAGTGTAGTATCCTGATGTTATGGATTGCCTCTCCCATGTTTCTCTGTCCCTAGCTGCTCAGCCTGTGTGAGTGTTCTGAATGGAATGTTTGGTGTGTGGGCTATGAGTGGAATGCTTGGGTGACTGAATGAGAGATTACAGATGATGGATGGGGCTGAGCAGCTAGCAGGCTGCTCTCGGTGGGGTTATCTATGACTTATACCTGGACTTGTTTACCTGTTTACTTGCCTATCTGCTTACTTGATACCTGAATAAACCTACGTTGACATCATCACTCAAGTGTGATCTCCTGATTACTATACACAGCCTATTGGTTAGCCATATACATCCTACCAACATGGCTGCATTTGTGCAGTGGTGCGCAGCCCAATTTTTTTTCACTGGCATGCTTCATTTATGATATGGGGCTCTGGTGTTTGCTCATCTCCAAAAAGTACAATTTAGGTACCTTTATTCCATTTCTTGATCCACTGAGAACTGTCTGATCCTCCCTATCGTTTTAGCTCCATTTTCAATTCTAATATCTTTTATACTTTGCACTGATTGCTGATAAAATATTCCTTTTTCATTTTCTCTGGCATTGCTTAACATATTGCTAGAAGTCTGTTAGTAATGGGAGCATTCTTCTCTGCGGGCCACAAAGAAGACTCAAACTCCACCTCTTCCTTAAACACATCTTTCTGAAAGTGACGCTCTTTCATTTTCAATGTGGCTTTGAATCCAAGGTAAGAAAACGTCTGATTTCCCTTTCCAGCCTCACTTCTCTATCTAAGCAGAACTATTGTCCAAATTGCCCAGCGCAGACATGCACAGGTCTAGGATAACTTTACTTTGGGTAATAAAGCAGAGCTATCTCCAAGTTTAGTTTACACAGGCCTCTGGCAGTAAAATATCCTCTCACCCTGAACTCAAACTCCTCATCCTGCACTTATACTATTGACATACCGCTCACCATATACTCACACACCTCTTACCTTGTACAGGGTAACATCTCTCACCCTCTACACTCACACAATTCTCACTGAAGTCATGTCAACCACTATGCACTGAGGCACTTTCACCCTGCACTCAGACACTTATCAATCTTCATTCATGCATCACTGCACAGAGAGCACTCACACCATTCTCCCTTCATTTATACACTGCTCCCACACCTCTTAACTTATTATTTACCAATGCTTGTTTTGTGGTTCTGAAAATCTGGATTCATATATTTATTCTGAACTCGAGAATTAAAACTTCGTCGAAACATGACGAATTTGGTATCAAAAGACCGAGAATGACGAGTACATCATGTACATGTATTTTCGGCGTGTTCGAGTGACGATTTCACCTCGAAATCGTCACTTACATTCTGAACCCTTGGCTCCCATTTATATGTTGCCCTTTACATAGGCCTTAATCCAGTTGAATTTGATTCCACAAGGACACATACTCCTTAATCGACTTTTCCCTGACCTCAGTACAAGTTAGAACCATTGCCCCAGGCCAAACTCGTTAGGTCAGTTCCCTCCCAGTGGCCGAGCAAGATAGCATCTAGGCTCAACCAGCCATAAAACCATTTCAGCGCGCACACCTGCCATATCTCGCTCACATATTTCTCCACTCCTTTGCTTCACTTACCTTATGGTGGGGAGGTGCCCGTTTTTATTAGGGGTCCAGTGATATCTGACGAAATGTTGGGCCTTGCCGAATGATTTGTTGTAGGCAGCACGAAGTGAAATATGGACATGTCATCATGACTCTGCTTTTTCTTTGTACTGGAAACATGTTAACAATTTACTTTACAACCAAGAATGTTTTGCCCAAGGCCCAAAACTGTGTATAAAAAGAGAAGCCTGACTTCATGAAAGTGTGCAGTCTCCTGAGAACATACCCGTATTGTACTTCTAGGACACCTGTTACCTTGGTTGCAGCCAATAAACTAATCTTTGACTTCACCTAGAAGACTCTGAAGTTTCTGTAGGTCTGGATCAGGAGAACCCGAGGTCTCTGGGTGTTGATTCCCTGGCACCGCTGGGTTACCGGTTCTGTGCCGGTTCTTAAAAACCCAGTACCTCAGTTGGCGCCCAACGTTTGGGGGGATTCCAGTGGTACCAGTCAGCCAGAAGATCGTGAGGAGCTTCGTGTGGAAATTCCGGAGGACGGCCAACCACCTCATCGACCCCTGCATGTCGACGTGGTCCGAAGGTCTTTGCTGCGAGGTTCCCCGCTTCCCGACGGCTACAAGGACTGCTGCCCTGGCTATCGCCCTGATTTGGACCCTTGAAGTTTTTGGTAGAGCGAAACACTGAGACGAGTCTTCTGGTGACGTCATCGAGATATTTTCAGTTAAGTATAAGCAGAGCGTCTCCCAGTCCTTAGTTGGACTTACTTTGTGGTATCTTTGGGATACAAAAGGTTTTGTATTGGTACTTGCAAGCACCATAACCGAAGGACTCGTGTATTCACGAGAAATATCGTAATCGATAATCCTTTGAAGTTTGGAACTAGACTAGAGAGCGAGGATGCCTAGTCTTAGACTTGGGAATTTATTTTGTCTTGGTGGTAATAATAGGGACTCATGTCCGGTTCCTCCAGTTGGAACTCCGACTTACGAGCTATACGTAAAACATGGGGTAGGCCCCATCACTTACAACGAAGTACGGATTAAATACACTAGGAAAGATGGTGTTCTAAAATGGCCCCAATATGGTAGTTTTGATTCTGAAATCTTAGACAACCTTGAAGTTAAACTCTTCAAAAAGAAAGCCCGGCCGGCAATGTTTGACTCTTTCCGCTTATGGCGCAAAGAAGCCAAACAAAAAGAAATTAAATTAGCTAAGAAAAATAAGAGAGAAGGGGGACTTTCAGTAATGCAAGCTGCTGTGCAGTTTAAAGATAATGAGGCAGAGCAGATGAATGAGCAGTTGCACAGGCAACGTAAAATGGCAATAGATAAGTGTTATCCAGTTTTGCCGTCTCTTCAGCAAGAGGCAGCAAAAGAGCGTGAAAAAGACCCATTAATGTCACATTTGCTAAATTCACCACCCCCCTATGCGCAGAATGCCACAGCACCCACGCAACCTTTTGTTGCACAAGCTGCGCCTCCTGCTCCTCCACAGCACTCACCAGCTGTTCTTCAGCTGGCTCCTACTTCTTCGGTGCAGCCTCCTCCAGGCCCACCGACCACTTCTGTTTCACCTGTGTTTTCTACGATTTTGCCTACTGTACTTTTTACATCTCCTAATGCTTCCTCTACGATTTTGCCTAGTGCCCCCTCTATTTTCCCTGATACCTCTTCTGCTATCTCTACCCCCGCCTTATCTCACCCCGTTTTTCCATCTGTTTGTCCTTCAGTTTCACCTTCCATTCGGCAGAAAATGGCCAGCACTGTTACTAATCTTCTTTTACCTCTTTTCGGGTCGCCTGCTACGACCCCTAACATAGGAAGAAGACAGTTGCGAAGTCAACTGCCTGATTATCAAGAGAGAGATTCACTGAATAGTTTAGCTCGGAAATGGGTCATGGACACTGCAAAATATGATGTACAGTCAGTCATGGAAGTCTTCCATCAATGGGAAGCAGCGACACAGAGATATGTTTTCGAACAGATGTGTGTTTTTCTTGGCGAGGATTTAGAAGACAATGATCAGGAATGCATCCCACAAGAAATGTGTCGTGTACGGTTTAAATTTGGAGAGGGTATGATTGTAGGTCCAGATGTGGAAAAAGCAGTTGAAATGTTGTTATCATATCGGAGTAAGGGAGGCAGTTCAGGGTCACCATCTGAATCTAATACATCCAGTAGGAAAAAGGCGCGACAATACCCTATGAGAGAAGTTCCCCCACAGTGGAGAGAGGGTGACACGACTGCTGTCCCACCTATTCTGCCACACTTCCAGCGTGTATGGGTACATGTCCCATGGAAGCGAGCTGAAGTTTTAGCACTCAAACAAACATTACCAGATCCACGTAAAAATCCTGCAGGGTACTATAAAGAATTGGCACAAACTGCTGGGTCATGTATAATTAATTTAGCCGATATCGATATGCTATTTGGGAATGTTGTTCCACAGCCTTTATGGGGTAAAATTCGTCATGTAGATCATGACCAGGAATTAGGTGATACATGGGCTAATATTACTGCTGCAGATGCCCGACAAGTTGGTGGTGCCAAGCCTGAGCCTTTGATAGCAGAACTCCCTGGTAGAATAGTAGATTACATGAAAACGATAATGCCTGCAATACGCGTAAATTGGGATAAGTTGTCTGCATGCAAGCAAAAGAAAGAAGAAACTGTTTCAGATTTCTTCACCAGATTTGAAGAAACATTCATTGACCACAGCGGTCAAGATATGACCACAGAAGGTGGTCAGAGATTGTTTGTCGATAAATTCGTGCACAATCTGCTTCCAGAATTGTGTAAAAAATTAAAAGATTCAGAAAGTTCTTGGGCAGTCTCATCTTCTGCCCAGATATTAGCTACTGCACAATACTACGAGAATAGAGACAAAGATGAGAAAGATAAAGTAGAAAAGAAAACTAGAGAACTCAAAACAAAGGTTTTGCTACAGCAAGCCTATCCGCCACGTGGTGGTGGTAATCAACATAATAATGGCCAGAATCACTACCAGAATACTTTTCAGCAGCCTCAACAGTATCAGAGAAACTCGCAAAGATTCGATTACACTCAACCCCGTGTAGGTCCCAACCAGTGTTTATATTGCAAACAAGAGGGTCATTACAATTATAATTGTCCTGCCCTATCACAACGTGCAAATGGAGTTTCTGGTGTTAGAGGTCGTGGCAGTCAGCAAGCACCTAGAGGTAGAGGGCGTGGAAACGCCCCTCAGGACACACGTCCCCTTCCACCACAAAACTCTATGAACAGGTTTGATCAGCAAAATAACGTATCTGACAGGACAGCTCAATACTATGTTGAAGATTATTACACAGAAAATGAGCAGTGGGAGAATGATGACTGCTAGGACAGCCATAGACAAAGAGAGGGAGTTGTTTCAGTTCCAGTATATCAGAGTGGACCTTACGTTGAGGTGATTACATCAGGTGTGTCAGAACCTTTTCTGATGGATACTGGTGCTACAAAGAGTTCTATTATGCACTCCAAACTCCCTGGCGCACCTTTGTCTGGCGAAATGAACGTTTCTGTAGGTTTTTCTGGCGCCCCAGTTAGAAATCCGATTTCTGACCCTTTATCTCTTTCTGTTGGTCCTTGTGAATTCGAAGCACCCCTTATTCTGACAACAGGTTGTGGTGAAAATTTGCTAGGATTAGATTTGCTAAAAAGATTGTATGCGACTTTGTATTGTTCTCCTTCAGGAGTACAACTCACTTTAGGTAAGAAAGTGGTTTCTCCCATGTATTTGTCGAGAGATGCACTTCCAGCAGAATTAGCACTTCTCCCAGATATTCTTTGGGCTACTGGTCCTAATGATGTAGGTCTTTTAGAAATTCCACCATATGTTGTAACATTGAAGTCGAATGTTAAAATGCCACGAATTCCCCAATACAGAATATCTAATGAGGTTGAAAAAGCTTTGCTAGCGATTGTCTACGAATTGATTGAAAAGAATGTGATTGAGGAAACGCGAGGCAATGTTTGCAATAGTCCTGTTCTGCCTGTTTTGAAACTAACCGACCCTTCTCAGCCACCTGTGTACAGATTTGTGATTGATCTTCGAGAAGTAAATAAGATAGTTGTGCCACAATTTCCAGTTGTGCCCGACATTACCACATTATTGACTATGATTCCAGCTTCTGCTTCATGGTTTTCAGTGATTGACCTAAAGAATGCTTTCTTCAGCATCCCAATTGCTGAGGAGAGCAGGGACATTTTTTCCTTTAGTTTAGGAGGTCGAAGCTTCCGCTTTAAACGCGCTCCTCAAGGCTACTGTGAAAGCCCCTCAATATACAGTCAAGCTCTGAAAACACAGCTTGACACGATTGTTTTGCCTAAAGGTACCACTCTTGTTCAGTATGTGGACGATTTGCTCATTGCTGCAGATACTGAGGAAATTTGTAAAAAGGCCACATTGACATTATTGCGTCATCTGTGTGATCTGCATCACAAGGTGTCACTTTCCAAGCTTCAATATTGCCGACAAGAAGTGACCTACTTAGGTCACCTCTTATCGAAGGAGGGAAGGAAACTGACCCCAGAAAGAATTCAGGCAATAGCGAAATTGAGTGTGCCAAGAACACAGAGAGAAGTACGTGCTTTCTTGGGCATTACATCGTACTGTAGACAGTGGATTTCAAATTTTTCGTTATTGGCCAAACCCTTGGTGGCACTAACGTGTAAAAATGCACCCAATCCCATTCCTTGGTCTGAAGAGTGTCAGAAAAGTTTTCTCGAATTACGCACAGCATTATGTTCGGCTCCTGTGTTAGGTACCCCCAACTACAGTAAGCCTTTCACATTGTATGTCCACGAGAAGGAGGGCTGTGCATTGTCTGTGCTGACTCAGTTATTCGGAGATAGACAGCGGCCATGCGCCTATTTTTCGTCAACTTTGGATCCGGTAGCACGAGCATTGCCAAGTTGTTTAAGGGCCACAGCAGCAGCAGCTGTTTCTATTCGACAGTCTGCTGGTCTAGTAATGAATAATACACTAATCGTGATGGTCCCGCATGCAGTAGACACATTGTTAAATAGGACCAAGACACAGCACTTAACTAGTGCTCGACTGTCCAGTTACGAATTGACGCTGCTAGCGAGCCATGTGCACATAAAAAGGTTCAGTACCCTGAATCTAGCCACGTTGTTACCAATTGCAGAAGAATCAGATGCTTTAGAACAGCACGATTGTTTCCTCACAACAGAGGAAGAGACAAAAGGGAGAGTGGATTTATTTGACACTCCTCTTGCTGAATGTGATGGTACCTTATGGGTAGATGGTTCATGCTTTAAGCTCCCAAATGGTAACGTGACTACAGCATATGCTGTCACAACTTTGCACACAGTCATTGAAACTGCGCGAATACCAAATGGTTCAGCCCAAGCCGCAGAACTAGTCGCACTTACGAGAGCATGTGTATTGTCTAGAGGAATGAGAGTGACTGTCTACACTGATAGTCAGTATGCGTTTGGAGTGGCTCACAGTTTTGGACGATTGTGGAGAGAACGTGGATTCCTGACTTCGCATGGAGCTAAGATTCAGCATGGTCAGTTGGTGAATGAGCTTCTTGAATCACTGACCTTGCCCCTGCAAATGGCGATTGTGAAATGTAGTGCTCACAAGAAGGTGACGGATGATGTTGGTCGTGGAAATGCATTTGCTGATGAGACCGCTAAGGAAACGGCAAGGAATGTGATGAGCGGAATGTATGTTGCAGGCCCTGAAAGATGGACTGGTGAGGTTGGAATATGTGAGGACACGATAGAAAGTGTGAAGTCCATCCAAGCTGAGGCCACAGAGAAAGAGTTAAGCACGTGGAGAGAGAGTACAGGAAGAATGGATGCAAATGGTTGTTGGGTTGAATTGACAGAGCATCAGAGATGGTTGTTACCCGATGCATATGTGCTTGCAGTGGTTGCAATGGCTCATGGAATGGCTCATATCAGCGTGAAAGGGATTTGCGAGTTGTTGGCCCCAGTGTGGAAGAATTCAGGGATTCCCAAGTGTGCAGAGAATGTTGTCAAGAATTGCATGGTATGTCTGAAGCACAATCCTGGTAGGGGAACCCCAACTCCAGCTGGTCATTTTGCACCTCCTACGTATCCGTTCGAGGTTTTGCAGCTAGATTTCATACACATGGAGAGGTGCAACAACTTAAAATACGTGCTCGTGGTTGTTTGTGCCTTCTCAAGATGGGTAGAAGCCTATCCCCTAAAAGACAATACTGCCTTGTCCGCAGCGAAAGCCCTTGTAAAAGAGTACTTCCCCAGGTATGGAATGCCTAGAATGGTCTGGTCTGACAACGGAAGTGAATTTGTGGGTCGTGTGATGAAAAGAGTGTGTGAAGGGCTAGGCATTAGGCAGAAGTTCCACGCTGCAAATCCCCCCCAATCAGCTGGATTAGTAGAATGTTACAATGGCACGCTAAAACTTAAATTGGCCAAAATCCAAGCGAGCACAGGTCTTAAATGGCCTGACGCTCTACCCTTAGCACTCCTATCCACCAGAATGACTGTGCATTCGCGAGTGAAACTTAGCCCCTACGAAATCGTCTTTGGCCGGCCAGCCAACATATGGGGAGTGCCTAGGCCCACGAAGTTCAGCGAGCTGCAACACCCTATTTTGCTTGATTACTTGTATGAATTGACGGCTAAATTGCGTGTTTTACATCAACAGGTCCACAACACCCTGCCTCCGGTCTCTGAGACTCCGGGCCACGCCATTGACCCCGGTTCCTGGGTTCTCGTCCGCAACTTTCAAAGAACAAGAAACGACCAGCCCAGGTGGACCGGGCCTCATCTCGTCCTTCTGTCTACAAGGTCAGCCGTTCGGGTGGAGGGGGAGGCCAACTTGGTCCACGGGATCCATTGTAAAAAGGTACCCTTCCCTCTGCCCTATGACCAGTGGATCCAGAAGGGTGTCACTGACTCAGAGCTCACGGCTGTGCCACGTATCATACCTGTCAGCGATGACCGTGTAAAAGAAACTAACCCTGATTGTGAAAGCGAAAACATTTTTCAAGAAACTGTGCCACCACCAGAACAATTGAACTCTTTGGAACCTGAACTCCTGTTTCAGGACCAGACAGTACCAGGAAAAAGACGCTACAATTTGCGACCGAGAAAAACAGACTAATAAAAGTGATTCCTTTTTATGATCTGAGACCAAGACCTATGGACTAATAAACGTATCTTTTTCCCCAAATCCTATTTTTGAAAGTGCAGATCTCCCATTTAGGAAACTTGCTTATTTTTGTTTTTCGAACCGCCATCCGGGTTCCGCTGCTAGGGCCGCGATTGGTTAAAGTCTTCGGAAGTGCAGCCAACGACGTTAGGTCGGTGGTTCTGGTCGGTCCAAGGGAGTTGCCCTAGACTGACAGAAGCACTCCTTAGCAGAATCAACCTCCTCGTCGCGGGCAGCACCTTAGAGAGGATGGAGTTTCCTGATGTGGAGAGACCTGCCAAACAAATGAACTTTAAGCAGAGACTTTGTAACACGATGACAAAGAAAAGTTTTATAATATTGTGTTTTTTTATGCTATCCAGCGTAATGATCTTTTTAATAAGTTATGTTTTACTCTCTTTCCATGTAACATTTGCGCCCACTGCATCACCCATACCTCCTCCTACTATTTCCTCTCATTCTTTCCACCCTCTGCCTGACCACGAATCAAAAAGGAGATTAGAGTTCATTAATAACTCCTTCGTTCAGTTATTACACCAACACCAACTTGTAATGAACACAACTAACTGTTGGGTGTGTGGTCTCATGCCTCACACAACGGATAAAGGTATCCCCTATTTGGTCCTGCCATTTAGTCACAATGGTTCAGTATGGGCATATAGGACAATGTTCATATATGCACGAGAAATCCAACCCCTACGTTCTGTAAAAGACAACCTCAAGACTAGCGCCCTAGTCAAAGGTATAGTTGACATGATCAAGGAAGTAACTTCCTATGAAGATACTCCGGATGATGAGATACTTGCATATGTAGGTTGGAA
Organism: Lissotriton helveticus; assembly: GCF_964261635.1. Taxonomy (NCBI): domain Eukaryota; kingdom Metazoa; phylum Chordata; class Amphibia; order Caudata; family Salamandridae; genus Lissotriton; species Lissotriton helveticus. Next base: position 1,909,544,982 of record NC_136061.1, on the reverse strand, counting down.
CGTGACCGGATATGGCACTACATTAAGTGAGAAACAGCAAGCCAAAAGATCGTCCCCTATCTGGATCGTACCCCATCAAGGTCACCTGTGTCTGCAAGGTATTGGCAAGAATCCCAGAGCTCAGCTAGGGAAGAGTATCTGTACAGAAACGTATGTTTTTGGATCTCAGACTTCCCCTGCGTTTTTAGCTGCTAAGGGTACTTATTTCATCTGCCATGATAGAGCCTATACATGGTTGCCCCCTGACTTCTCGGGCTCATGTTTTGTTTCATTCCTGTTACCTCCCACCTACACAGCAGCGGCGGATTACCATCGGACAAGGGTAGTTAGAGGTGTTTTGAGTAAAGAAGACACTGCAGGTCAAGAATTTGGGGACTTTGCAAAGGGTTTTCTGCCGTTCTGGGGATCCATGGCTAACAGCAGAAACATAAGGCAATTAACAAGGGTAGTTGAATCCACCGTGACTGAAACTGCTGGTGCCCTTAGTAACCTGACTGCTGAGCTCCAGTCGGATCGACTTATGACCCTTCAGAACCGGGTCGCTTTGGATGTTATACTTGCAGACCGAGGTGGAGTATGCAAATTGATCCAATCTAGTTGTTGCATTTTCATCCCAGATAATGCTCCAACAGTGTACAGGGCCATCTCCAAACTGCATAAGATTTCTGAATCCATTCATGTGGATAAAGGAGATTGGTCGTTAATGGGATGGTTCTGGGAACTGATATCTGCCTGGGGATGGAAAATTCTGATGGTCATTGGGATGGTCTTAGCCATTCTTTTCCTGTTCTGTCTGTGCATACAGTGTGCTCCTGCAATATGTGGCCTCTGCGTCACATCATGTGTAAGGAAGCCTGTGTCAAGAGATGAACTAAGTACTAGAATGATGTTACAGCAACATCTCAATGACTTTAGGAATATAGATCTGGACTCAGACTAACATGAGAATAGATTAATTGCCTATGTAAGGGCAAAAGGAGGGTTTGTGGTTCTGAAAATCTGGATTCATATAATTATTCTGAACTCGAGAATTAAAACTTCGTCGAAACATGACGAATTTGGTATCAAAAGACCGAGAATGACGAGTACATCATGTACATGTATTTTCGGCGTGTTCGAGTGACGATTTCACCTCGAAATCGTCACTTACATTCTGAACCCTTGGCTCCCATTTATATGTTGCCTTTACATAGGCCTTAATCCAGTTGAATTTGATTCCACAAGGACACATACTCCTTAATCGACTTTTCCCTGACATCTGTACAAGTTAGAACCATTGCCCCAGGCCGAACTCGTTAGGTCAGTTCCCTCCCAGTGGCCGAGCAAGATAGCATCTAGGCTCAACCAGCCATAAAACCATTTCAGCGCGCACACCTGCCATATCTCGCTCACATCTTTCTCCACTCCTTTGCTTCACTTACTTTATGGTGGGGAGGTGCCCGTTTTTATTAGGGGTCCAGTGATATCTGATGAAATGTTGGGCCTTGCCGAATGATTTGTTGTAGGCAGCACGAAGTGAAATATGGACATGTCATCATGACTCTGCTTTTTCTTTGTACTGGAAACATGTTAACAATTTACTTTACAACCAAGAATGTTTTGCCCAAGGCCCAAAACTGTGTATAAGAAGAGAAGCCTGACTTCATGAAAGTGTGCAGTCTCCTGAGAACATACCCGTATTGTACTTCTAGGACACCTGTTACCTTGGTTGCAGCCAATAAACTAATCTTTGACTTCACCTAGAAGACTCTGAAGTTTCTGTAGGTCTGGATCAGGAGAACCCGAGGTCTCTGGGTGTTGATTCCCTGGCACCGCTGGGTTACCGGTTCTGTGCCGGTTCTTAAAAACCCAGTACCTCAGTTTGTACTGCACTTTCTTCTTTTAGGCAAATAAATTATGTTTGAACCAGTGCTTTATATGGGCAGGTACTCTCCGGTACTGAGTACCTGGACTCAGTGGTGGCTGTCACGTACAAAAAGTGATGGGGCGGGTGGATGGGTGCAGGGGAAGCGCGGGAGGGAGAGCGCGGGGAAGTTGTATAATAATGTTTTTTTTAAATTACTTATATGAAGCTGTCGGCCACCTCCCACGTCATGCCTTGGTGGCCTTCTTCCTTCTTCTTTGTCCCAGTAGGCACTGGGGCAGCATCAGACTCCCTGTGCAATCCCTGCACTGCTCTCATGCTAGGAGAGCAATGCGGCGATTGGCCTGAGCAGACAGCTTTGTCGCTTTGTTCAGGACAGTCTGTGATGTTTCTCCAACCCAGCTGTTCAATACAGCTGGGTTGTAGAAACCTAAGTGTGCATGTGTGTTTGGCTGGCCTGAGATAGCCTGCCAAGCACACAAGCACACTGAAGTGTGCACATTGCTCGCCATCTCCCTCTCCCATGCCCCGGCACCTCCCTTCCCTACACAAGCTGGCTCAGCTAGCAGGCAAAAAATAAAACGATGATAGAACATTGTTTTATTTTTTACCTGCTTGCTCTGAGCCAGTCGGGCGACACTCCTCTGCCATAACGGAGTTGCAGGCCCTGCCTGCACTTCTTTAATTTGAAAGGGAGAGTACCTGCCCTTCTCAGCACTGTTGCAATGCAATTAATGGGAGTGTACCAGCACTTCTCAGAAGCAAACAGGTACTGTGTATAGTGAGTATCGGCACTTCTCAGTTTCCATTCAAAGCAGTGGTTTGAACTCTATGCAATGCAAATGTTACCAATCTGCAGGAAGGCCCCTTCTTTACATTAGCCATGTCTGGTGACTCATTTCCATTTTGAGGGTTATGGTTAGCAGTATAGTCCCTGTTATCAGTTCAAAAGAACAAGACAGACAGTATGCAAATAATGATGTGCATTCATGCGATAACACTGTAGAAAATAGGGTAACCACCTGGCATGAATGCAAATGCTTGACAGGGACTGTAAAAAGGCAGGACAAATGTTCAAAGTTCAGGACTGAAATTCAGCACAAAAGGTACGTGTTACTGACAAATATGTGTGGGGCAAGGAATAATATAAAATCAGTTAATACTATCTACTAAATAAGCAGCACAGACAGCTACAACTCACAACAGGTTTGTGTTCTTTAATTATTATTATACATACCAGTATTGAGCAAACATTGATATGTAACCAGGCTTATTTAAATATTAAAAATGTATTTACACACAAAGCACCATTTGGCCGCCAGCATAAGGGGCAGTTGTCTCATCATCGTACTACATTATTACAAATGATAGCACCAGAAGTAGTGTTCTTTTGAGTAACATTGATTTCAAGCTCATAGGCAGTATCACGACTATTGCTAGAGAAAGGGAGAGAGAGAAGAATGTTGAATAAATGGTTAGATTAAATTTGAGGGAGATGATATGTGTGTGTGCGTGCATGTGTGTTGTGTGTGTATTTTGCTGTTATTATTTCTGACAAAACTAGTGGAGGGTTTATTTATCCTCCCATCCATGCACGTTGCTGCCTCCACCAGCATAGACACATGCTCAGGTGGTAGCTTCACGGTCTTATATTAGAAGAAATGCCAGATTTCAGCCTGATAAAACATAAGCTAGCATTGGAAAAGCTAACAGGTTTGATACTTCAATCTGAGTGCTGACCAAAAAGTGTTCACTAATATTGAAAACCTAAATATTGTGATACACAAATATTGTGTTAAAAATATTGATCACAAAAATATTGTTTCCTATACTTATAATGTAATTGATAAAAATATCAAAAAATATATAAGTTCACACTAATATAGAAAAATATATACAAAAAGATTGTTTTTAAGATATATATAGTTACAAATAGTAAATATTAAATATATCCATATAACTGTAATATAATGTTAATTAAATATATTTAGATATATTTAAAATAAAGGGTATTTTTTTTACTTATACTGTGTGTTCCCTTGTGTCTGGACAAAGCTATACCTCTCTGTAGAGCTCTAATTAGAGGGAAACACTGTGTCAGGGGTTGCTTTTATTCATTTCAGGTTGGCTTGGTTGGTATTTTACCAATTCAAAGCTGTAATATTGTGCCTGGAGTGATAAATGGCTTTTGCCATTTTACAGCTCGGCAAGGACAGTACTGTGCTAGACCTATGCTTATAAAGTTTGCTGTAGAAATGGCAAAAGACTTTGTCCATTTCTATCTTGGCCTGGATAGCACTGTGCTAATCCTATGCTTAAAGACTTTGATAGAAAAGCAGACATTTGAGGTGAGCAGATCTAGAGTGTCGCTGGTGTTGAGAGTGCTCTATACAGGAGATGCTTTCCACCTAAACTTGAGAACTACCCAGAGTTCTCTGCTTTTTTTTTTTTGCATACTTTATTCGTCACTCTAGGTCTGAAAGGGTATTTTTCTGACTTATACTGGGTGCTCCCTTGTGTCTGGACAAAGCTATACCTCTCTGAAGAGCTCTAATTAGAGCGAAACACTGTGTCAGGGGTTGCTTTTATTCATTTCAGGTTGGCTTGGTTGGTATTTTACCAATTCAAAGCTGTAATATTGTGCCTAGAGAGATAAATGGCTTTTGTCAATGTACAGCTCGGCAAGGTCAACACTGTGCTAGTCATATGCTTAAAACCTTTGTTGTAGAAATGGCAAAAGACTTTGTCCTTTTTTTATCTCGTCGTGGATAGCACTGTGCTAATCCTATGCTTAAAGACTTTGATAGAAAAGCAGACATTTGAGGTGAGCAGATCTAGAGTGTCGCTGGTGCTGAGAGTGCTCTATACAGGAGCTGCTTTCCACCTAAACTTGAGAACTACCCTTGTTCTCTGCTTTTTTTTCATACTTTATTCATCACTCTAGGCCTGAAAGGGTATTTTTTTTACTTATACTGGGTGCTCCCTTGTGTCTGGACAAAGCTATACCTCCCTGAAGAGCTCTAATTAAAGTGAAACACTGTGTCAGGGGTTGCTTTTATTCATTTCAGGTTGGCTTGGTTGGTATTTTCTGCTACCATTGACAAAGGCAGTAGCCGAAACTCGTCTGGTGCTGAGAGGGTCTAAAATAAAATCGTGATCCTCCTCCCGAGAGTGCTGTTTCTTCTTTTGTAAAATTAGAAGTTGAAAGCTTGGATAAATTGCGGGGCACACCCTCCAAGAACAAGCACCCGTGCTGGAGTGCAGGGTTTGGCGTGAGAAGGAAGCGGAGATATATATATATATATATATATATATATATATATATATATATATATATATATATATATATATATATATATATATATATTCACTGACATCACTCATGACCTGGTTAGTGACATCACTCATGACATCACTCATGACATGTCAAATGACATCACTGATGACATCACTGATGACATCATCCAGTGAATGTGTGTCTTTCTGAAAAATATTTTTTTTTATATATGTATATCTAAAGGTCGATGGAAGAATAAATGGGTAAATAAGTGTCTAAATGGATGTGTTTCTTGTAAAATTGATTGTATAACTGAGTTATTAAGTATATCTTAGTGAATACATGTATTAACGAGTAATGCTTAAATATGTAAATATCTGTATCAGTGTCTCCCTTTGTGTATAAGTGGCTGCATGGGTTGGTGGGTAGCTACATGAGTGTCTATATGGGTTATTAGTTGTTTTTTTGAGTATCAGAATGAGTGTCTGTATGGTTTGGTGGGGGTTATTACTTAGCGCACAGATGCATGAATGACTGACTCACTGTTTGTATGTGTTTTGAAGACAGCATGTGTGCAGGACTGTATGGGTGGAGGAGTGTGTGTATGGGTGTGTTAGTGAGTGAATGACTGTGTCAATAGTATCTTTATGAGTAACTACATATGTTTTATGACCACTGCGCCTCTGGCCTGGTCGCCCCCTCAGCCTACCTGCTTACCTGCTGCCCGCTGCACCAGATCCTCGCTGCCCGCTGCACCAGATCCTCGCCGCTGACGCTGCCCCAGCCGCCGCAGGGCCGCCCTCCGAGCCTCGGCCTCCCGTTTTCCCGCCGCTGCCAGCCCGCGGCCCCGCCCCCCCGCCAGCCGATTGGTCGGCCCGCTCCCGCCTCCCCGCAGACCCTCCCTACCGGCTCCCTTCTTAAGGGGACCCAGACCCTTCCAAGGGAGCGACCACTGCGCCTCTGGCCTGGTCGCCCCCTCAGCCTACCTGCTTACCTGCTGCCCGCTGCACCAGATCCTCGCTGCCCGCTGCACCAGATCCTCGCCGCTGACGCTGCCCCAGCCGCCGCAGGGCCGCCCTCCGAGCCTCGGCCTCCCGTTTTCCCGCCGCTGCCAGCCCGCGGCCCCGCCCCCCCACCAACCGATTGGTCGGCCCGCTCCCGCCTCCCCGCAGACCCTCCCTACCGGCTCCCTTCTTAAGGGGACCCAGACCCTTCCAAGGGAGCGACCACTGCGCCTCTGGCCTGGTCGCCCCCTCAGCCTACCTGCTTACCTGCTGCCCGCTGCACCAGATCCTCGCTGCCCGCTGCACCAGATCCTCGCCGCTGACGCTGCCCCAGCCGCCGCAGGGCCGCCCTCCGAGCCTCGGCCTCCCGTTTTCCCGCCGCTGCCAGCCCGTGGCCCCGCCCCCCCGCCAGCCGATTGGTCGGCCCGCTCCCGCCTCCCCGCAGACCCTCCCTACCGGCTCCCTTCTTATGACGCCCCCGGAGCGACCGCGCAGCGGACGCGCGCAGCGGGAGCACCGAATGAGCGCCGAAGGTGCGCCAAAGGTAAGCCCGTCTACGCCCGTCCGCACATGGACCCCGCCCAGTGCCAGGACCCCTGGCCCCCACCGTCGGAAGCCGACCCGCCGGACCTACGACACCACCGAACTCAACGCACTCAACACCGGCCGAACCCCGGGCTGCTACCGAGCCACACCGAGACGCACCCACGGATCCTTCAGCTGCCACTCCTGTAAGTTCACCTGCAACCGGACCCACGCCACACCAGCACCCACCAAGCCGAACACCAGCACCACCCACCTGAAGTGCATCCTGATCAACACCCGCTCCGTCCACAGACACGCCGTCGAGCTCTGGAACCTGCTCGACACCACAGACCCAGACGTCGCCTTCCTCACGGAAACCTGGATGAACGACTCCTCAGCGCCCGACATCGCCATCGCCATCTCAGAGGGTTACAAGATCACCCGAAGAGACCGCGACAACCAGACTGGAGGAGGCCTCGCCATCATCTACAGGGACACCATCCGCATCAAGACCAACACCGACGACACCCTGACAACCGCCGAACACCTGCACTTCCAGATCCACACGGACCCCAAAACCACCCTCAGAGGCACCCTGATCTACCGACCCCCGGGACCACGCACACAATTCAGCGAGGACATCGCCGACTTCATCAGCCCGCACGCCCTCCCCTCCGCCGACTACATCCTCCTGGGGGACATCAACTTCCACCTGGAGAACAACAACGACCGCAACACCACCACCCTGCTCGACAACCTCGCCACCCTCGGTCTCAAGCAGCTGGTGTCCACCCCCACACACCTCGCCGGACACACACTCGACGCCGTCTTCTCATCCAGCAAAGACATCACCTTCAGCCACACCACCGGACTCCACTGGACGGACCACAGCTGCGTCCACTTCACCTTCAGAAGAACGACGATCCACCACCACCAGCAACAGGTTGCTCGAAGAAGCTGGAACAAGATCACAGCCGACCAGCTCGCCGCTTCCCTGAGCAAGCACCCTCCCGCCAGCTCAGCGAACCCCAGCCAGGCCGCCGACAACCTCACGAAGTGGATCAGCAACTGCGCGGACGAACTCGCCCCACTGAGGACCCCGCCCAACAGACCCGGCAGCAAGAAGGCCCCATGGTTCACCGACGAACTCATGAGCTCCAAGAAGAACTGCTGAGCCCTCGAGAAAGACTGGAGAAGGGAACCAACTCCGCACAACATGACCACCCTCAAGCTTGCCACCCGGAAGCACCACCAACTGATCCGCACCACCAAGAAAACTGCATTCAAGGACCGACTGGACAACAACGCACACAACTGCAAGGAACTCTTCAACATCGTGAAAGAGCTCTCCAACCCCAACGCCGGAAACAACGACATCACCCCTTCGCAAGACCTCTGCAATTCCCTCGCCTCCTACTTCCACAACAAGATCGCGGACATACACAACAGCTTCAGCACTCAACCGACGCACGCCACGACCGAACCACCGCCCCCCACCACCACCCTCCGCACCTGGACGCCGATCAGCACCGAAGACACCGTCCGCATGATGAACTCCATCCACTCCGGATCTCCAACCGACCCCTGCCCTCACCACGTCTTCAACAAGGCCGACGCTGTCATCGCACCCCACCTGCGGGACATCATCAACACCTCATTCGACACCGCCACCTTCCCGGAGAGCTGGAAGCACGCCGAACTCAGCGCCCTACTCAAGAAACCTACAGGGGACCCCACCGAACTCAAGAATTACCGCCCCATCTCGCTCCTCCCGTTTCCAGCCAAAGTCATCGAGAAGATCGTCAACAAACAGCTGGCCACCTTCCTCGAGACGAATGGATCCCTCGACCCCTCACAGTCTGGCTTCCGAGCCAACCACAGCACCGAGACCGCCCTCATCGCTGCCACCGATGACATCCGAGCCCTGATGGACAACGGAGAAACAGCGGCCCTCATCCTCCTAGACCTCTCCGCAGCTTTCGACACTGTCTGCCACCGCACCCTAGTGCAGCGCCTCAGCAACGTCGGAATCCACGAGAAGGCACTGGAATGGATCATCTCCTTCCTCGACGGAAGAACACAGAGAGTCCGCCTACCACCGTACAAGTCAGAGGCCACCGGAGTCATCTGCGGCGTCACTCAAGGATCCTCGCTGAGCCCCACCCTCTTCAACGTCTACATGAGCCCCCTCGCGGCCATCGCACGCCAACACAACCTCAACATCATCTCCTACGCCGACGACACCCAGCTGATTCTCTCCCTCACCAACGACCCCGCCACCGCCAGAGCCAACCTTCACGAAGGGATGAAAGACGTAGCCGAGTGGATGACAACCAGCCGCCTGAAACTGAACTCAGACAAGACGGAAGTCCTCATCCTGGGCTCATCGCCCTCCGCCTGGGACGACTCCTGGTGGCCCCCCGCCCTGGGCACCGCACCCAAACCGACAGACCACGCACGCAACCTGGGCTTCATCCTGGACTCCTCCCTCTCCATGACCAGACAAGTCAACGCCGTCTCCTCGTCCTGTTTCAACATCCTGCGCATGCTACGTAAGATCTTCCGGTGGATCCCCACCGAAACCAGGAAGACGGTCACCCAGGCACTCGTCACCAGCCGTCTGGACTACGGCAACGCCCTCTACGCCGGAACCACCGCCAAGCTCCAGAAGAGACTCCAGCGTATCCAGAACGCCTCGGCGAGACTCATCCTCGACGTCCCCAGACGAAGCCACATCTCCAGACACCTGAGAAACCTGCACTGGCTCCCGATCAACAAAAGAATCACCTTCCGGCTCCTCGCACACAAAGCCCTACTCAACCAAGGCCCAGGATACCTCAACAGCCGCCTCAACTTCTACGCTCCCAAACGCCACCTCCGATCGACCAACCACGCCCTCGCCGCCGTCCCCCGCATCCGAAGAGCGACAACAGGAGGAAGGTCCTTCTCCTACCTGGCCGCCAAGACCTGGAACTCCCTTCCGACCCACCTCCGCCTGACCCAGGACCACCTCTCCTTCAGGAAGAAGCTCAAGACCTGGCTGTTCGAGCAGTAGCAGCACCCCCCCCACGCCCCCCCTAGCGCCTTGAGACCCTCTGGGTGAGTAGTGCGCTCTATAAATGTCCTTGATTGATTGATTGATTGATTTTAAACTAGTATATGTGAGTATTGATGTATATAAGTGAGTATATGTGAGAGTGAGAAATTGGAAGAGTTCCTGTATAAATAAGTATGTGTTTCTATAAGTGATTGTTTAAGAGAGTAAGTATGTGTACGTTTCTGTAGAAGTAAGTGTAGTGGTGTGTGTATAGCTGTATATGCAAGTAAATGGGTGTTTGATAGTTTATTTGCATGTGTGAGTATGTGTGTGAGTAACTTTATGGATGAGTATCGGTGTGTAACAGGATGTATAGGTGTATGAGTACATATGATGAGTGAGTACATATATGAGTGACTATATAGAACTGTTGGTGAATGAGTGGATGTGTATGTAGATGTTGGGATTACTGAATAGGCTGTTGTAACTGGTATTGGTATCTCAATTTTTTTGAAAATTTTAGTTTCTATTTTTGAATGTGTGTATCAAATGTTATATTAGGGTGATAGGAGGTCTGCCACTCTTTCACAAGGATGATGTCATCGGTGATGTCGTCAGTGATGTCATTTGAGATGTCATCAGTGGTGTCATGAGTGATGTCACTGACCATGTCATGAGTGATGTAATATGTGACGTCATCAGCAGTGCATTGCAGGCGCTCTAGTTATAGTTAGCTGAACTAACTATAACGGGGGAATTTCAATGGTTCTGTATGAGTGAAATGTCCAGCTAACTATAACATGTGTGAAACCTATGGTTTTTTCAGTGAATTTCTAAGGTTTTTTTAAATGCTAATTCCTAACTATAACGTGGCTGAAACCTATGTTTTTTTCAGTGAATTTCTAAGTTTTTTTTAAATGCTAATTCCTAACTATAACGTTGCTGAAACCTATGGTTTTTTCAGTGAATTTCAAAGGTTTTGTAAATGATAATTTTTAAATGTATTAATTGTTATATTATTTTATACTGATTTACTACATTGTTTTAAAGTATTTCTTTTTAGATATTTTATTTTTTTAATTACATTACTTATTTTTAATATAAATTGAAAAACATATTTTTAAAAATATTGACATTTTAATATTTTTTATTTATATATATTTTATATAGCAGGCAATGATATCCTATGGAAGGAAATTCAAGTTACTGGTAAGTACGGTTAAAATTACTTTTCAGGAACAGTAGTGAGCTGAGAGATGCAGCACTGCGTTCTCTCCTGATAACAGGTGAGTAAATCGGAATTCGTAGTTTGGCTGGTTTTAGAGGATTTTTTTTAAAGTTCCAAAACTCCACACTAAGAAGAATTTCCAAGTGAAACCAGTCAATGTTAGAAAGGAGAAACGGAGAAACGGAGAATGCAGGGTTCGCTGGTGTGTTGACGTGGTGGGGGCGTGGCTGACCGCAGGTGGGTGAGTCGAGGCGAGCAGGCGAGGAGCGGAGGCTCTGTCGGAGCCACGTCCAAGCTTCTGGGTTCCAGATTGGGACTGCCGCGGGACTGCCGCGGATTCGGCGACCGGCGACCGAGGGCCCGAGGACGAAGCATAACGGGGCGGCGACAGTAGCCAAGTAAGTCGAGGGGTGGGGAGCAGCGGTGCTTCACAGCGGCGGTGCTATACAGCGTGGGTAGATAGAACCAAGCCCCGGCTGAGCTCTGTCTGACCGCTCTCCCCCCCTGGTTCGCATGGTGCTTTGTTTAGCTGCCCAGCACTAACCGTTATAGTCCTGTGTTTCCCCCCTGTGGGTCACCATCGTCGAGGGCATTCCCCAAGCCCCGGCTGGCGCAAAGGGTACCAGCTCTACCCCTAGCTCTGTTCAGCTCTACCAAGCTTCGCTCGGCGCGCTTGCCCCTCTCGCGGCAGCCTACTCCCCGCTTTGTTGGTCGCCCAGGGCACTCTTGGTGATTCTCTCCAGCTCCACAGTTTTGGCATTATCCCCCTTGCTCTCCTTATCTCCTCCCCATTGACTCCCTTCCCCAGTGGACACTTGGTCGGCGTTCTCACCCACCGGAGACCAGGCCGTGGGGGGTCACACGTGCCCCCCCCCCTTCGTTGTTGGAGCTTTCGCATCGGGAGGGGGCGCGCCTCTGTACCAAGCACGGTCCTTCGGCTTCTGGTGTGGGTGGTTTAGCTAACGGGTGGCTTCAGGCAGGTGGGCTTGGGGGGGGGAAAGCGAGGAGGGGGCCGCCATAACACTCGCCCGCCACAGTAACAGCAACAGCAGTAGCGCTTGATACCTGATATCTTGGAAATCCGAACACCCTGACACGAGATAGACAAGCAAAGACCAGAAAATTCGCCAGGGAGACACTAGGAGTCCCTGCATCCCTACTTCCTTCACGCACTCACGATCAAGCCAGGAGCCAGCAGAAACTTCCAAGGCAGGACCGGAGGTTCTGGAAGAAGGCCCCACTTCATTGGTCCCTCTACTAGTGGTCCCTTGTAATCTGACGATTCAACAGAAGCAATGAGATCGGTGAAAGTAAGAAAAAACACCACCGCAACAAAAAGGAAGAAGTCAAAACCGGAGGCAATCCACGAAGAACCCCCCCCAGACCACTCACACGAGTCCTCAGGACTCACTGAAGTGTCAAACTCGCCCTTCCACGGGAAGCAACACCCTAGCAACAGCAGCAAGTTCCTTTCCCAGGCATTAGCTTCAAATGGACTAAAACCCCAGTCCCTATTGGACTACTTTAAAAAAGCCCCGGACACGCTAAAGGTTACTTCTCTTCCTCAACCCGTGGAGGCCGCGAGTCCCCGCACCACAGGAAAACCGGTAAAACCGGTAAAGACAAGCATGCAATCATCACACATGCTGTTTACAACAACAACCAAAACGCCAGCTTCTGCTCCGGAAGTCTATATCTTCGGGTCGCATCTAACGACCAGAGATTAGCCCGGGAGGGCCGCGGGAGGATGTCGGAAGGTCTGTTACCAAGCAACCAACCCTCATCGAGTCAGCTTCATCGACCATACGTCTCCAACAAGCAAGTGGCAGGCTGTACCCAACCTCCCTCAGGGTCTCCAACCCACGACTCACACCCCCCAGCATGGCAGTCAGTGACCCCATCATTACCGTCACCTCAACACTCTGCTGTACTAAAGGAGGTCACTCCAGTACCACACCGTCAATTAATCTTCCCACAAATTCACTTGCAAAATCACCAGGTCTTTAACAATGACACAGTTAACCCCCCCCTTATCACACATCTCTAGTCCTCCAAAGGGAAGCCCGGTTCTGCCCAGTTACCAATAATGCCTACTCTCCCCACTAGCAGCAATAATAACCCCATCAAAATCTCCCCCAAAATCCGATTCAAATGATCAACTCCTTGCAGACCTGTCCTTTTTCTTTAAAAACCCGCTAAACACTCCTAATCTTACCTCGAAAGTTACCCAACATCAAGAAGCCCCCACAATATCGAGCATTTGGCCTCAACTACTACAAACATTCCAACTGACAGTTACAGCATTAAATTACCATTCTGACAAACTAGACACGCAGGTTGACCTACTGAACACTCTAGCAGTATTCATAGCAGGGATCGACAATAAACTGGATAAACTGAATAACTTAATTATAGGTGCACAATCATCCTCAAAACTAGTACAGTCGGTTTGTTGCTGCTCACCCATTATCGACTCACTCTCTTCACTGCCAGCTTTTCTATCCACTGTAATAAATGAGGTTAAGCTGTTGAAGGACGGCGGTCCACCTAAAATCCCTCACAAGCAACCGCAAATCCCCACAAATTTGTGCTCAGAATCAGACATCCCCCCGACACACTAATGTTCAGTAACTTACAAAAATTAATCAAAAGGAACTATAAAGCATTTAAACCTTGATCTAATATTAAATGATGCCAACGTTTATTCGAGATTTTACGACTCTGCCTGTAGTTTGTTATTTGTCTGACTTTATTATTCTTACACGTAGGTTCAACTACCTGGTCAGTTCTATTTATTATTCATTAGTTTTATTGATATTCCACAAGATGGTGCCATTGGCCTATAAAAGGTTTGACTTTTAAACCTGCCTCGCGAATGTTTTACATTTCGCTTTCAATATTTAAATACTTTTGTGGAATAATGGATTGTTGCATTTAACAGAGCATGAACTGGCGTCAAAAAGCCAATGAATTGTTTCAGGAAAGCTGATATGCCTTTAGTGTGAGTCGTGAGATCATTACCTAGCTGTTAATTATTTAATAAAGATTTAGCTGGAAACGGCTATGTGAAAGACATGTATGTCTAAGACGATAAAACTGAGGGGCATATTAGCAACAAATAGCGATATTTATCGCTAAATGCACTTAGCTCATTTTTTTTTATCTCTGTCTATCGCCGGATATTATTGCAGAGATAACATGCTATTAGCAATGTTTATCTCTAATGCGATAAAATATCAAGCGATAGCGGCTCAATGCGTGAAAATCGCTGGAAATCCAGCAATATTCATTAACGCTAATGGGGACTTAACCTGAATATCCACCTCCCATTGGATATACAGGTTAAGTCATGATCTGAGCAGTTGTTAGGTTCTGGCGATAATCGCGCTTAGCGCAACTTTTTTAATCGCACAACCTGCCTTGCTAATAGGCGATAGCTGTGTTAGCGACTGCTTTCAGTCGCTAACAGGTTGGGTACACCCACTTTGCATGTCATTAGCGATAAATATCGCTGACATGCAAAGTGGGCCACAAACCGGTCGCTATCGCCTAAAAGCTGTCGCTAACTGCTGTTAGCGACAGCTGGCTAATAGGGCGATGAAAACTATCGCCGCTTTAGCGGGAAAAAGTCCCGCTAGAGCAGCGATAGTGTCCTTGTTAATATGCCCCCCAGTGCTCTGTTTCACTCAGTTTTGTGCTCCAGTTAAACCCAGGAGAGTATTTCTCCTGAAACACAGTGTATTGGTACGGAGTGCTTTTATTTAGCGCTGGATATTTCTACTTTTATATGTCTGTGGTTGATTTTAAGTGGGTCAAATTAAGGTGTGGCTACATTTTGAATATGCTATAGAGGCAGACATGGGAGTCCGAGGAAAATATGATCCCCAAGTTCCTTTTTTTTTGTTGGTGTAGATGGAGGTATTCCCAGGTCTTGCACCAGGTGGAGAGCAGTGTTATCTGCACATTTTTAGGTTTCTCCTCCACAGTACTTGCATTTATAAAATCTATTGTATTAAATATGTCTTTAAAGGGGCTTACATCCCTTTCCCTTGCTTTCCTTGCTTTTCATTGATTACTGGACTTGCCACTTTTTTTCTCCATTTCAATTGGCTGTTTCATATTGTTTCCTGCATTTACCAATGCTTGTTCCAGTGTTCCACGTGAGCTTCTCTTATCAGTTTCCCGTTGCGGAATTACTGTTTCCATCTGCTTTTTGGTATGTCGTAATGTGAGCGTGTGGGGGGCTCTGTGTGCACTAATGCCCTGTGCTTCTCATCTGCCGCTCAGCTGCAGCGCTCGTGGTCCTCACTATTTACTTAAGTCCCAAGTTCCGATTTTAGTATATGTGCTGCCAAAGCGAGCATAAACCTGAAGCTGATCTGCGCTGAGCCACATAGCTCTTCATAAAACGGCCCCTTCTCTGAAATCAGGCCGCGCCCCTCCCTATTCACCCTCTCCTCGCCTCAACCTGGAAAAGGCCAGAGTGGTAAAATGGCCAATTAGGGTGTGACTAGTAAAAGATGAATGAAAAAGTAAAACAAAAAGTTGGATACAATTAACTGAGATTAACAAATTAATTTACATATATCGCCAATATAAATCAGCACAGGACTATATGATAATCAGATGTTTGTAAAATTACAAAAAAATACCGCTAATAAATGACATCTGCTGAAAAGCAAATTGAGCAACCTCAATTATTTATCTTCACGTTTTAAAAGCAGCAAAATCAAAGGGTGTTTATCCTCTTGACAGTGCATGCGATCTACTTCTAGCTAATCAGCGCTCTCTTGTGATAGTTCGCCGTGTATTCTCAAACATCCGCAAATTCCACACATGCTTTCTAGATACCATTGTCATCATCAGTCTTCCTCCTGCTTTTTCTGTCTTCGTGCAAAATGCAATGTGGTGATCAAACTGGTAATTTTATTTCAGCAGCTCTTCCCTCATTTCTTTGGAGATTTAAGAACATTGCTCAAAAAGTTATTTTTCAGTTGCAACTGGGCCATATTACGAAAAACACACTGCAAAAATATATGTGCTAAGGTCTACATTTCCATGTGCACATATTCAGAAGCTCTTCAGTGATGAGCAAGCCTAAACAGCAGTTTTCAGAAATCTCCTGTGTTATGATTAGCACATATGTGCATATTATAATTGTTGTAACTTAGTGCACATTTTAAGAAGTAGTTTCTAACTGAGAACTATTTTCTAGTAGCTTAAATCAGTCCTCTTCAATCAAGTAAAATTATGAACATTACGGTGCTCTGGAGCATTTTTACAGCACAGAAGGTTCTAGGATATATGTTTTACATATCTGAAAAACATATCCTGAATGGAAATATTCATAATTTTATCTAGGGGAAAAGCATTTCTATAAATGAAGTTCTTGGTTAGGAACAACTTCATAGAAAGTGCACAGATAAAAAAAAAGTACTATGCGCATACGTGCTGTTAACCAGACATGACTGGAGATGCACAGTGTAGTATTCTGATGTTATGGATTGCCTCTCCCATGTTTCTCTGTCCCTAGCTGCTCAGCCTGTGTGAGTGTTCTGAATGGAATGTTTGGTGTGTGGGCTATGAGTGGAATGCTTGGGTGACTGAATGAGAGATTACAGATGATGGATGGGGCTGAGCAGCTAGCAGGCTGCTCTCGGTGGGGTTATCTATGACTTATACCTGGACTTGTTTACCTGTTTACTTGCCTATCTGCTTACTTGATACCTGAATAAACCTACGTTGACATCATCACTCAAGTGTGGTCTCCTCATTACTATACACAGCCTATTGGTTAGCCATATACATCCTACCAACATGGCTGCATTTGTGCAGTGGTGCGCAGCCCAATTTTTTTTCACTGGCATGCTTCATTTATGATATGGGGCTCTGGTGTTTGCTCATCTCCAAAAAGTACAATTTAGGTACCTTTATTCCATTTCTTGATCCACTGAGAACTGTCTGATCCTCCCTATCGTTTTAGCTCCATTTTCAATTCTAATATCTTTTATACTTTGCACTGATTGCCGATAAAATATTCCTTTTTCATTTTCTCTGGCATTGCTTAACATATTGCTAGAAGTCTGTTAGTAATGGGAGCATTCTTCTCTGCGGGCCACAAAGAAGACTCGAACTCCACCTCTTCCTTGAACACATCTTTCTGAAAGTGACGCTCTTTCATTTTCAATGTGGCTTTGAATCCAAGGTAAGAAAACGTCTGATTTCCCTTTCCAGCCTCACTTCTCTATCTAAGCAGAACTATTGTCCAAATTGCCCAGCGCAGACATGCACATGTCTAGGATAACTTTACTTTGGGTAATAAAGCAGAGCTATCTCCAAGTTTAGTTTACACAGGCCTCTGCCAGTAAAATATCCTCTCACCCTGAACTCAAACTCCTCATCCTGCACTTATACTATTGACATACCGCTCACCATATACTCACACACCTCTTACCTTGTACAGGGTAACATCTCTCACCCTCTACACTCACACAATTCTCACTGAAGTCATGTCAACCACTATGCACTGAGGCACTTTCACCCTGCACTCAGACACTTATCAATCTTCATTCATGCATCACTGCACAGAGAGCACTCACACCATTCTCCCTTCATTTATACACTGCTCCCACACCTCTTAACTTATTATTTACCAATGCTTATTTTGTGGTTCTGAAAATCTGGATTCATATAATTATTCTGAACTCGAGAATTAAAACTTCGTCGAAACATGACGAATTTGGTATCAAAAGACCGAGAATGACGAGTACATCATGTACATGTATTTTCGCGTGTTCGAGTGACGATTTCACCTCGAAATCGTCACTTACATTCTGAACCCTTGGCTCCCATTTATATGTTGCCCTTTACATAGGCCTTAATCCAGTTGAATTTGATTCCACAAGGACACATACTCCTTAATCGACTTTTCCCTGACCTCAGTACAAGTTAGAACCATTGCCCCAGGCCGAACTCGTTAGGTCAGTTCCCTCCCAGTGGCCGAGCAAGATAGCATCTAGGCTCAACCAGCCATAAAACCATATCAGCGCGCACACCTGCCATATCTCGCTCACATATTTCTCCACTCCTTTGCTTCACTTACTTTATGGTGGGGAGGTGCCCGTTTTTATTAGGGGTCCAGTGATATCTGATGAAATGTTGGGCCTTGCCGAATGATTTGTTGTAGGCAGCACGAAGTGAAATATGGACATGTCATCATGACTCTGCTTTTTCTTTGTACTGGAAACATGTTAATAATTTACTTTACAACCAAGAATGTTTTGCCCAAGGCCCAAAAACTGTGTATAAGAAGAGAAGCCTGACTTCATGAAAGTGTGCAGTCTCCTGAGAACATACCCGTATTGTACTTCTAGGACACCTGTTACCTTGGTTGCAGCCAATAAACTAATCTTTGACTTCACCTAGAAGACTCTGAAGTTTCTGTAGGTCTGGATCAGGAGAACCCGAGGTCTCTGGGTGTTGATTCCCTGGCACCGCTGGGTTACCGGTTCTGTGCCGGTTCTTAAAAACCCAGTACCTCAGTTGGCGCCCAACGTTTGGGGGGATTCCAGTGGTACCAGTCAGCCAGAAGATCGTGAGGAGCTTCGTGTGGAATCGTGTGGAAATTCCGGAGGACGGCCAACCACCTCATCGACCCCTGCATGTCGACGTGGTCCGAAGGTCTTTGCTGCGAGGTTCCCCGCTTCCCGACGGCTACAAGGACTGCTGCCCTGGCTATCGCCCTGATTTGGACCCTTGAAGTTTTTGGTAGAGCGAAACACTGAGACGAGTCTTCTGGTGACGTCATCGAGATATTTTCAGTTAAGTATAAGTGGAGCGTCTCCCAGTCCTTAGTTGGACTTACTTTGTGGTATCTTTGGGATACAAAAGGTTTTGTATTGGTACTTGCAAGCACCATAACCGAAGGACTCGTGTATTCACGAGAAATATCGTAATCGATAATCCTTTGAAGTTTGGAACTAGACTAGAGAGCGAGGATGCCTAGTCTTAGACTTGGGAATTTATTTTGTCTTGGTGGTAATAATAGGGACTCCCGATTGGAGGACTCATGTCCGGTTCCTCCAGTTGGAACTCCGACTTACGAGCTATACGTAAAACATGGGGTAGCCCCCATCACTTACAACGAAGTATGGATTAAATACACTAGGAAAGATGGTGTTCTAAAATGGCCCCAATATGGTAGTTTTGATTCTGAAATCTTAGACAACCTTGAAGTTAAACTCTTCAAAAAGAAAGCCCGGCCGGCAATGTTTGACTCTTTCCGCTTATGGCGCAAAGAAGCCAAACAAAAAGAAATTAAATTAGCTAAGAAAAATAAGAGAGAAGGGGGACTTTCAGTAATGCAAGCTGCTGTGCAGTTTAAAGATAATGAGGAAGAGCAGATGAATGAGCAGTTGCACAGGCAACGTAAAATGGCAATAGATAAGTGTTATCCAGTTTTGCCGTCTCTTCAGCAAGAGGCAGCAAAAGAGCGTGAAAAAGACCCATTAATGTCACATTTGCTAAATTCACCACCCCCCTATGCGCAGAATGCCACAGCACCCACGCAACCTTTAGTTGCACAAGCTGCGCCTCCTGCTCCTCCACAGCACTCACCAGCTGTTCTTCAGCTGGCTCCTACGTCTTCGGTGCAGCCTCCTCCAGGCCCACCGACCACTTCTGTTTCACCTGTGTTTTCTACGATTTTGCCTACTGTACTTTTTACATCTCCTAATGCTTCCTCTACGATTTTGCCTAGTGCCCCCTCTATTTTCCCTGATACCTCTTCTGCTATCTCTACCCCCGCCTTATCTCACCCCGTTTTTCCATCTGTCTGTCCTTCAGTTTCACCTTCCATTCGGCAGAAAATGGCCAACACTGTTACTAATCTTCTTTTACCTCTTTTCGGGTCGCCTGCTACGACCCCTAACATAGGAAGAAGACAGTTGCGAAGTCAACTGCCTGATTATCAAGAGAGAGATTCACTGAATAGTTTAGCTCGGAAATGGGTCATGGACACTGCAAAATATGATGTACAGTCAGTCATGGAAGTCTTCCATCAATGGGAAGCAGCGACACAGAGATATGTTTTCGAACAGATGTGTGTTTTTCTTGGCGAGGATTTAGAAGACAATGATCAGGAATGCATCCCACAAGAAATGTGTCGTGTACGGTTTAAGTTTGGAGAGGGTATGATTGTAGGTCCAGATGTGGAAAAAGCAGTTGAAATGTTGTTATCATATCGGAGTAAGGGAGGCAGTTCAGGGTCACCATCTGAATCTAATACATCCAGTAGGAAAAAGGCGCGACAATACCCTATGAGAGAAGTTCCCCCACAGTGGAGAGAGGGTGACACGACTGCTGTCCCACCTATTCTGCCACACTTCCAGCGTGTATGGGTACATGTCCCATGGAAGGGAGCTGAAGTTTTAGCACTCATACAAACATTACCAGATCCACGTAAAAATCCTGCAGGGTACTATAAAGAATTGTCACAAACTGCTGGGTCATGTATAATGAATTTAGCCGATATCGATATGCTATTTGGGAATGTTGTTCCACAGCCTTTATGGGGTAAAATTCGTCATGTAGATCATGACCAGGAATTAGGTGATACATGGGCTAATATTACTGCTGCAGATGCCCGACAAGTTGGTGGTGCCAAGCCTGAGCCTTTGATAGCAGAACTCCCTGGTAGAATAGTAGATTACATGAAAACGATAATGCCTGCAATACGCGTAAATTGGGATAAGTTGTCTGCATGCAAGCAAAAGAAAGAAGAAACTGTTTCAGATTTCTTCACCAGATTTGAAGAAACATTCATTGACCACAGCGGTCAAGATATGACCACAGAAGGTGGTCAGAGATTGTTTGTCGATAAATTCGTGCACAATCTGCTTCCAGAATTGTGTAAAAAATTAAAAGATTCAGAAAGTTCTTGGGCAGTCTCATCTTCAGCCCAGATATTAGCTACTGCACAATACTACGAGAATAGAGACAAAGATGAGAAAGATAAAGTAGAAAAGAAAACTAGAGAACTCAAAACGAAGGTTTTGCTACAGCAAGCCTATCCGCCACGTGGTGGTGGTAATCAACATAATAATGGCCAGAATCACTACCAGAATACTTTTCAGCAGCCTCAACAGTATCAGAGAAACTCGCAAAGATTCGATTACACTCAACCCCGTGTAGGTCCCAACCAGTGTTTATATTGCAAACAAGAGGGTCATTACAAGTATAATTGTCCTGCCCTATCACAACGTGCAAATGGAGTTTCTGGTGTTAGAGGTTGTGGCAGTCAGCAAGCACCTAGAGGTAGAGGGCGTGGAAACGCCCCTCAGGACACACGTCCCCTTCCACCACAAAACTCTATGAACAGGTTTGATCAGCAAAATAACGTATCTGACAGGACAGCTCAATACTATGTTGAAGATTATTACACAGAAAATGAGCAGTAGGAGAATGATGACTGCTAGGACAGCCATAGACAAAGAGAGGGAGTTGTTTCAGTTCCAGTAGATCAGAGTGGACCTTACGTTGAGGTGATTACATCAGGTGTGTCAGAACCTTTTCTGTTGGATACTGGTGCTACAAAGAGTTCTATTATGCACTCCAAACTCCCTGGCGCACCTTTGTCTGGCGAAATGAACGTTTCTGTAGGTTTTTCTGGCGCCCCAGTTAGAAATCCGATTTCTGACCCTTTATCTCTTTCTGTTGGTCCTTGTGAATTCGAAGCACCCCTTATTCTGACAACAGGTTGTGGTGAAAATTTGCTAGGATTAGATTTGCTAAAAAGATTGTATGCGACTTTGTATTGTTCTCCTTCAGGAGTACAACTCACTTTAGGTAAGAAAGTGGTTTCTCCCATGTATTTGTCGAGAGATGCACTTCCAGCAGAATTAGCACTTCTCCCAGATATTCTTTGGGCTACTGGTCCTAATGATGTAGGTCTTTTAGAAATTCCACCATATGTTGTAACATTGAAGTCGAATGTTAAAATGCCACGAATTCCCCAATACAGAATATCTAATGAGGGTGAAAAAGCTTTGCTAGCGATTGTCTACGAATTGATTGAAAAGAATGTGATTGAGGAAACACGAGGCAATGTTTGCAATAGTCCTGTTCTGCCTGTTTTGAAATGAACCGACCCTTCTCAGCCACCTGTGTACAGATTCGTGATTGATCTTCGAGAAGTAAATAAGATAGTTGTGCCACAATTTCCAGTTGTGCCCGACATTACCACATTATTGACTATGATCCCAGCTTCTGCTTCATGGTTTTCAGTGATTGACCTAAAGAATGCTTTCTTCAGCATCCCAATTGCTGAGGAGAGCAGGGACATTTTTCCCTTTAGTTTAGGAGGCCGAAGCTTCCGCTTTAAACGCGCTCCTCAAGGCTACTGTGAAAGCCCCTCAATATACAGTCAAGCTCTGAAAACACAGCTTGACACGATTGTTTTGCCTAAAGGTGCCACTCTTGTACAGTATGTGGACGATTTGCTCATTGCTGCAGATACTGAGGAAATTTGTAAAAAGGCCACATTGACATTATTGCGTCATCTGTGTGATCTGCATCACAAGGTGTCACTTTCCAAGCTTCAATATTGCCCACAAGAAGTGACCTACTTAGGTCACCTCTTATCGAAGGAGGGAAGGAAACTGACCCCAGAAAGAATTCAGGCAATAGCGAAATTGAGTGTGCCAAGAACACAGAGAGAAGTACGTGCTTTCTTGGGCATTACATCGTACTGTAGACAGTGGATTCCAAATTTTTCGTTATTGGCCAAACCCTTGGTGGCACTAACGTGTAAAAATACACCCAATCCCATTCCTTGGTCTGAAGAGTGTCAGAAAAGTTTTCTCGAATTACGCACAGCATTATGTTCGGCTCCTGTGTTAGGTACCCCCAACTACAGTAAGCCTTTCACATTGTATGTCCACGAGAAGGAGGGCTGTGCATTGTCTGTGCTGACTCAGTTATTCGGAGATAGACAGCGGCCATGCGCCTATTTTTCGTCAACTTTGTATCCGGTAGCACGAGCATTGTCAAGTTGTTTAAGGGCCACAGCAGCAGCAGCTGTTTCTATTCGACAGTCTGCTGGTCTAGTAATGAATAATACACTAATCGTGATGGTCCCGCATGCAGTAGACACATTGTTAAATAGGACCAAGACACAGCACTTAACTAGTGCTCGACTGTCCAGTTACGAATTGACGCTGCTAGCGAGCCATGTGCACATAAAAAGGTTCAGTACCCTGAATCTAGCCACGTTGTTATCAATTGCAGAAGAATCAGATGCTTTAGAACAGCACGATTGTTTCCTCACAACAGAGGAAGAGACAAAAGGGAGAGTGGATTTATTTGACACTCCTCTTGCTGAATGTGATGGTACATTATGGGTAGATGGTTCATGCTTTAAGCTCCCAAATGGTAACGTGACTACAGCATATGCTGTCACAACTTTGCACACAGTCGTTGAAACTGCGCGAATACCACATGGTTCAGCCCAAGCCGCAGAACTAGTCGCACTTACGAGAGCATGTGTATTGTCTAGAGGAATGAGAGTGACTGTCTACACTGATAGTCAGTATGCGTTTGGAGTGGCTCACAGTTTTGGACGATTGTGGAGAGAACGTGGATTCCTGACTTCGCATGGAGCTAAGATTCAGCATGGTCAGTTGGTGAATGAGCTTCTTGAATCACTGACCTTGCCCCTGCAAATGGCGATTGTGAAATGTAGTGCTCACAAGAAGGTGACTGATGATGTTGGTCGTGGAAATGCATTTGCTGATGAGACCGCTAAGGAAACGGCAAGGAATGTGATGAGCCGAATGTATGTTGCAGGCCCTGAAAGATGGACTGGTGAGGTTGGAATATGTGAGGACACGATAGAAAGTGTGAAGTCCATCCAAGCTGAGGCCACAGAGAAAGAGTTAAGCACGTGAAGAGAGAGTACAGGAAGAATGGATGCAAATGGTTGTTGGGTTGAATTGACAGAGCATCAGAGATGGTTGTTACCCGATGCATATGTGCTTGCAGTGGTTACAATGGCTCATGGAATGGCTCATATCAGCGTGAAAGGGATTTGCGAGTTGTTGGCCCCAGTGTGGAAGAATTCAGGGATTCCCAAGTGTGCAGAGAATGTTGTCAAGAATTGCATGGTATGTCTGAAGCACAATCCTGGTAGGGGAACCCCAACTCCAGCTGGTCATTTTGCACCTCCTACGTATCCGTTCGAGGTTTTGCAGCTATATTTCATACACATGGAGAGGTGCAACAACTTAAAATACGTGCTCGTGGTTGTTTGTGCCTTCTCAAGATGGGTAGAAGCCTATCCCCTAAAAGACAATACTGCCTTGTCCGCAGCGAAAGCCCTTGTAAAAGAGTACTTCCCCAGGTTTGGAATGCCTAGAATGGTCTGGTCTGACAACGGAAGTGAATTTGTGGGTCGTGTGATGAAAAGAGTGTGTGAAGGGCTAGGCATTAGGCAGAAGTTCCACGCTGCAAATCACCCCCAATCAGCTGGATTAGTAGAATGTTACAATGGCACGCTAAAACGTAAATTGGCCAAAATCCAAGCGAGCACAGGTCTTAAATGGCCTGACGCTCTACCCTTAGCACTCCTATCCACCAGAATGACTGTGCATTCGCGAGTGAAACTCAGCCCCTACGAAATCGTCTTTGGCCGGCCAGCCAACATATGGGGAGTGCCTAGGCCCACGAAGTTCAGCGAGCTGCAACACCCTATTTTGCTTGATTACTTGTATGAATTGACGGCTAAATTGCGTGTTTTACATCAACAGGTCCACAACACCCTGCCTCCGGTCTCTGAGACTCCGGGTCACGCCATTGACCCCGGTTCCTGGGTTCTCGTCCGCAACTTTCAAAGAACAAGAAACGACCAGCCCAGGTGGACCGGGCCTCATCTCGTCCTTCTGTCTACAAGGTCAGCCGTTCGGGTGAAGGGGAAGGCCAACTGGGTCCACGGGATCCATTGTAAAAAGGTACCCTTCCCTCTGCCCTATGACCAGTGGATCCAGAAGGGTGTCACTGACTCAGAGCTCACGGCTGTGCCACGTATCATACCTGTCAGCGATGACAGTGTAAAAGAAACTAACCCTGATTGTGAAAGCGAAAACATTTTTCAAGAAACTGTGCCACCACCAGAACAATTGAACTCTTTGGAACCTGAACTCCTGTTTCAGGACCAGACAGTACCAGGAAAAAGACGCTACAATTTGCGACCGAGAAAAACAGACTAATAAAAGTGATTCCTTTTTATGATCTGAGACCAAGACCTATGGACTAATAAACGTATCTTTTTCCCCAAATCCTATTTTTGAAAGTGCAGATCTCCCATTTAGGAAACTTGCTTATTTTTGTTTTTCGAACCGCCATCCGTGTTCCGCTGCTAGGGCCGCGATTGGTTAAAGTCTTCGGAAGTGCAGCCAACGACGTTAGGTCGGTGGTTCTGGTCGGTCCAAGGGAGTTGCCCTAGACTGACAGAAGCACTCCTTAGCAGAATCAACCTCCTCGTCGCGGGCAGCACCTTAGAGAGGATGGAGTTTCCTGATGTGGAGAGACCTGCCAAACAAATGAACTTTAAGCAGAGACTTTGTAACACGATGACAAAGAAAAGTTTTATAATATTGTGTATTTTTATGCTATCCAGCGTAATGATCTTTTTGATAAGTTATGTTTTACTCTCTTTCCATGTAACATTTGCGCCCACTGCATCACCCATACCTCCTCCTACTATTTCCTCTCATTCTTTCCACCCTCTCTCTGACCACGAATCAAATAGGAGATTAGAGTTCATTAATAACTCCTTCGTTCAGTTATTACACCAACACCAACTTGTAATGAACACAACTAACTGTTGGGTGTGTGGTCTCATGCCTCACACAACGGATAAAGGTATCCCCTATTTGGTCCTGCCATTTAGTCACAATGGTTCAGTATGGGCATATAGGACAATGTTCATATATGCACGAGAAATCCAACCCCTACGTTCTGTAAAAGACAACCTCAAGACTAGCGCCCTAGTCAAAGGTATAGTTGACATGATCAAGGAAGTAACTTCCTATGAAGATACTCCGGATGATGAGATACTTGCATATGTAGGTTGGAACGTGACCGGATATGGCACTACATTAAGTGAGAAACAGCAAGCCAAAAGATCGTCCCCTATCTGGATCGTACCCCATCAAGGTCACCTGTGTCTGCAAGGTATTGGCAAGAATCCCAGAGCTCAGCTAGGGAAGAGTATCTGTACAGAAACTTATGTTTTTGGATCTCAGACTTCCCCTGCGTTTTTAGCTGCTAAGGGTACTTATTTCATCTGCCATGATAGAGCCTATACATGGTTGCCCCCTGACTTCTCGGGCTCATGTTTTGTTTCATTCCTGTTACCTCCCACCTACACAGCAGCGGCGGATTACCATCGGACAAGGGTAGTTAGAGGTGTTTTGAGTAAAGAAGACACTGCAGGTCAAGAATTTGGGGACTTTGCAAAGGGTTTTCTGCCGTTCTGGGGATCCATGGCTAACAGCAGAAACATAAGGCAATTAACAAGGGTAGTTGAATCCACCGTGACTGAAACTGCTGGTGCCCTTAGTAACCTGACTGCTGAGCTCCAGTCGGATCGACTTATGACCCTTCAGAACCGGGTCGCTTTGGATGTTATACTTGCAGACCGAGGTGGAGTATGCAAATTGATCCAATCTAGTTGTTGCATTTTCATCCCAGATAATGCTCAAACAGTGTACAGGGCCATCTCCAAACTGCATAAGATTTCTGAATCCATTCATGTGGATAAAGGAGATTGGTCGTTAATGGGATGGTTCTGGGAACTGATATCTGCCTGGGGATGGAAAATTCTGATGGTCATTGGGATGGTCTTAGCCATTCTTTTCCTGTTCTGTCTGTGCATACAGTGTGCTCCTGCAATATGTGGCCTCTGCGTCACATCATGTGTAAGGAAGCCTGTGTCAAGAGATGAACTAAGTACTAGAATGATGTTACAGCAACATCTCAATGACTTTAGGAATATAGATCTGGACTCAGACTAACATGAGAATAGATTAATTGCCTATGTAAGGGCAAAAGGAGGGTTTGTGGTTCTGAAAATCTGGATTCATATAATTATTCTGAACTCGAGAATTAAAACTTCGTCGAAACATGACGAATTTGGTATCAAAAGACCGAGAATGACGAGTACATCATGTACATGTATTTTCGGCGTGTTCGAGTGACGATTTCACCTCGAAATCGTCACTTACATTCTGAACCCTTGGCTCCCATTTATATGTTGCCCTTTACATAGGCCTTAATCCAGTTGAATTTGATTCCACAAGGACACATACTCCTTAATCGACTTTTCCCTGACCTCAGTACAAGTTAGAACCATTGCCCCAGGCCGAACTCGTTAGGTCAGTTCCCTCCCAGTGGCCGAGCAAGATAGCATCTAGGCTCAACCAGCCATAAAACCATTTCAGCGCGCACACCTGCCATATCTCGCTCACATCTTTCTCCACTCCTTTGCTTCACTTACTTTATGGTGGGGAGGGGCCCGTTTTTATTAGGGGTCCAGTGATATCTGATGAAATGTTGGGCCTTGCCGAATGATTTGTTGTAGGCAGCACGAAGTGAAATATGGACATGTCATCATGACTCTGCTTTTTCTTTGTACTGGAAACATGTTAACAATTTACTTTACAACCAAGAATGTTTTGCCCAAGGCCCAAAACTGTGTATAAGAAGAGAAGCCTGACTTCATGAAAGTGTGCAGTCTCCTGAGAACATACCCGTATTGTACTTCTAGGACACCTGTTACCTTGGTTGCAGCCAATAAACTAATCTTTGACTTCACCTAGAAGACTCTGAAGTTTCTGTAGGTCTGGATCAGGAGAACCCGAGGTCTCTGGGTGTTGATTCCCTGGCACCGCTGGGTTACCGGTTCTGTGCCGGTTCTTAAAAACCCAGTACCTCAGTTTGTACTGCACTTTCTTCTTTTAGGCAAATAAATTATGTTTGAACCAGTGCTTTATATGGGCAGGTACTCTCCGGTACTGAGTACCTGGACTCAGTGGTGGCTGTCACGTACAAAAAGTGATGGGGCGGGTGGATGGGTGCAGGGGAAGCGCGGGAGGGAGAGCGCGGGGAAGTTGTATAATAATGGTTTTTTTTAATTACTTATATGAAGCTGTCGACCACCTCCCACGTCATGCCTTGGTGGCCTTCTTCCTTCTTCTTTGTCCCAGTAGGCACTGGGGCAGCATCAGACTCCCTGTGCAATCCCTGCACTGCTCTCATGCTAGGAGAGCAATGCGGCGATTGGCCTGAGCAGACAGCTTTGTCGCTTTGTTCAGGACAGTCTGTGATGTTTCTCCAACCCAGCTGTTCAATACAGCTGGGTTGAAGAAACTTAAGTGTGCATGTGTGTTTGGCTGGCCTGAGATAGCCGGCCAAGCACACAAGCACACTGAAGTGTGCACATTGCACGCCATCTCCCTCTCCCATGCCCCGGCCCCTCCCTTCCCTACACAAGCTGGCTCAGCTAGCAGGCAAAAAATAAAACGATGATAGAACATCGTTTTATTTTTTACCTGCTTGCTCTGAGCCAGTCGGGCGACACTCCTCTGCCATAACGGAGTTGCAGGCCCTGCCTGCACTTCTTTAATTTGAAAGGGAGAGTACCTGCCCTTCTCAGCACTGTTGCAATGCATTTAATGAGAGTGTACCAGCACTTCTCAGAAGCAAACAGGTACTGTGTATAGTGAGTATCGGCACTTCTCAGTTTCCATTCAAAGCAGTGGTTTGAACTCTATGCAATGCAAATGTTACCAATCTGCAGGAAGGCCCCTTCTTTACATTAGCCATGTTTTGGTGACTCATTTCCATTTTGAGGGTTATGGTTAGCAGTATAGTCCCTGTTATCAGTTCAAAAGAACAAGACAGACAGTATGCAAATAATGATGTGCATTCATGCGATAACACTGTAGAAAATAGGGTAACCACCTGGCATGAATGCAAATGCTTGACAGGGACTGTAAAAAGGCAGGACAAATGTTCAAAGTTCAGGACTGAAATTCAGCACAAAAGGTACGTGTTACTGACAAATATGTGTGGGGCAAGGAATAATATAAAATCAGTTAATACTATCTACTAAATAAGCAGCACAGACAGCTACAACTCACAACAGGTTTGTGTTCTTTAATTATTATTATACATACCAGTATTGAGCAAACATTGATATGTAACCAGGCTTATTTAAATATTAAAAATGTATTTACACACAAAGCACCATTTGGCCGCCAGCATAAGGGGCAGTTGTCTCATCATCGTACTACATTATTACAAATGATAGCACCAGAAGTAGTGTTCTTTTGATTAACATTGATTTCAAGCTCATAGGCAGTATCACGACTATTGCTAGAGAAAGGGAGAGAGAGAAGAATGTTGAATAAATGGTTAGATTAAATTTGAGGGAGATGATATGTGTGTGTGCGTGCATGTGTGTTGTGTGTGTATTTTGCTGTTATTATTTCTGACAAAACTAGTGGAGGGTTTATTTATCCTCCCATCCATGCACGTTGCTGCCTCCACCAGCATAGACACATGCTCAGGTGGTAGCTTCACGGTCTTATATTAGAAGAAATGCCAGATTTCAGCCTGATAAAACATAAGCTAGCATTGGAAAAGCTAACAGGTTTGATACTTCAATTTGAGTGCTGACCAAAAAGTGTTCACTAATATTGAAAACCTAAATATTGTGATACACACATATTGTGTTAAAAATATTGATCACAAAAATATTGTTTTCCTATACTTATAATGTAATTGATAAAAATATCAAAAAATATATAAGTTCACACTAATATAGAAAAATATATACAAAAAGATTGTTTTTAAGATATATATAGTTACAAATAGTAAATATTAAATATATCCATATAACTGTAATATAATGTTAATTAAATATATTTAGATATATTTAATATAAAGGGTATTTTTTTTACTTATACTGGGTGTTCCCTTGTGTCTGGACAAAGCTATACCTCTCTGTAGAGCTCTAATTAGAGGGAAACACTGTGTCAGGGGTTGCTTTTATTCATTTCAGGTTGGCTTGGTTGGTATTTTACCAATTCAAAGCTGTAATATTGTGCCTGGAGTGATAAATGGCTTTTGCCATTTTACAGCTCGGCAAGGACAGTACTGTGCTAGTCCTATGCTTATAAAGTTTGCTGTAGAAATGACAAAAGACTTTGTCCATTTCTATCTTGGCGTGGATAGCACTGTGCTAATCCTATGCTTAAAGACTTTGATAGAAAAGCAGACATTTGAGGTGAGCAGATCTAGAGTGTCGCTGGTGTTGAGAGTGCTCTATACAGGAGATGCTTTCCACCTAAACTTGAGAACTACCCAGAGTTCTCTGCTTTTTTTTTTTGCATACTTTATTCGTCACTCTAGGTCTGAAAGGGTATTTTTCTGACTTATACTGGGTGCTCCCTTGTGTCTGGACAAAGCTATACCTCTCTGAAGAGCTCTAATTAGAGCGAAACACTGTGTCAGGGGTTGCTTTTATTCATTTCAGGTTGGCTTGGTTGGTATTTTACCAATTCAAAGCTGTAATATTGTGCCTACAGAGATAAATGGCTTTTGTCAATGTACAGCTCGGCAAGGACAACACTGTGCTAGTCATATGCTTAAAACCTTTGTTGTAGAAATGGCAAAAGACTTTGTCCTTTTTTTATCTCGTCGTGGATAGCACTGTGCTAATCCTATGCTTAAAGACTTTGATAGAAAAGCAGACATTTGAGGTGAGCAGATCTAGAGTGTCGCTGGTGCTGAGAGTGCTCTATACAGGAGCTGCTTTCCACCTAAACTTGAGAACTACCCTTGTTCTCTGCTTTTTTTTTCATACTTTATTCATCACTCTAGGCCTGAAAGGGTATTTTTTTTACTTATACTGGGTGCTCCCTTGTGTCTGGACAAAGCTATACCTCCCTGAAGAGCTCTAGTTAAAGTGAAACACTGTGTCAGGGGTTGCTTTTATTCATTTCAGGTTGGCTTGGTTGGTATTTTCTGCTACCATTGACAAAGGCAGTAGCCGAAACGCGTCTGGTGCTGAGAGGGTCTAAAATAAAATCGTGATCCTCCTCCCGAGAGTGCTGTTTCTTCTTTTGTAAAATTAGAAGTTGAAAGCTTGGATAAATTGCGGGGCACGCCCTCCAAGAACAAGCACCCGTGCTGGAGTGCAGGGTTTGGCGTGAGAAGGAAGCGGAGATATATATATATATATACATATATATATATATATATATATATTCACTGACATCACTCATGACCTGGTTAGTGACATCACTCATGACATCACTCATGACATGTCAAATGACATAACTGATGACATCACTGATGACATCATCCAGTGAATGTGTGTCTTTCTGAAAAATATTTTTTTTTTATATATGTATATCTAAAGGTCGATGGAAGAATAAATGGGTAAATAAGTGTCTAAATGGATGTGTTTCTTGTAAAATTGATTGTATAACTGAGTTATTAAGTATATCTTAGTGAATACATGTATTAACGAGTAATGCTTAAATATGTAAATATCTGTATCAGTGTCTCCCTTTGTGTATAAGTGGCTGCATGGGTTGGTGGGTAGCTACATGAGTGTCTATATGGGTTATTAGTTGTTTTTTTGAGTATCAGAATGAGTGTCTGTATGGTTTGGTGGGGGTTATTACTTAGCGCACAGATGCATGAATGACTGACTCACTGTTTGTATGTGTTTTGAAGACAGCATGTGTGCAGGACTGTATGGGTGGAGGAGTGTGTGTATGGGTGTGTTAGTGAGTGAATGACTGTGTCAATAGTATCTTTATGAGTAACTACGTATGTTTTAAACTAGTATATGTGAGTATTGATGTATATAAGTGAGTACATGTGAGAGTGAGAAATTGGAAGAGTTCCTGTATAAATAAGTATGTGTTTCTATAAGTGATTGTTTAAGAGAGTAAGTATGTGTACGTTTCTGTAGAAGTAAGTGTAGTGGTGTGTGTATAGCTGTATATGCAAGTAAATGGGTGTTTGATAGTTTATTTGCATGTGTGAGTATGTGTGTGAGTAACTTTATGGATGAGTATCGGTGTGTAACAGGATGTATAGGTGTATGAGTACATATGATGAGTGAGTACATATATGAGTGACTATATAGAACTGTTGGTGAATGAGTGGATGTGTATGTAGATGTTGGGATTACTGAATAGGCTGTTGTAACTGCTATTGGTATCTCAATTTTTTTGAAAATTTTAGTTTCTATTTTTGAATGTGTGTATCAAATGTTATATTAGGGTGATAGGAGGTCTGCCACTCTTTCACAAGGATGATGTCATCGGTGATGTCGTCAGTGATGTCATTTGAGATGTCATCAGTGGTGTCATGAGTGATGTCACTGACCATGTCATGAGTGATGTAATATGTGACGTCATCAGCAGTGCATTGCAGGCGCTCTAGTTATAGTTAGCTGAACTAACTATAACGGGGGAATTTCAATGGTTCTGTATGAGTGAAATGTCCAGCTAACTATAAAATGTGTGAAACCTATGGTTTTTTCAGTGAATTTCTAAGGTTTTTTTAAATGCTAATTCCTAACTATAACGTGGCTGAAACCTATGTTTTTTTCAGTGAATTTCTAAGTTTTTTTAAAATGCTAATTCCTAACTATAACGTTGCTGAAACCTATGGTTTTTTCAGTGAATTTCAAAGGTTTTGTAAATGATAATTTTTAAATGTATTAATTGTTATATTATTTTATACTGATTTACTACATTGTTTTAAAGTATTTCTTTTTAGATATTTTATTTTTTTAATTACAGTACTTATTTTTAATATAAATTGAAAAACATATTTTTAAAAATATTGACATTTTAATATTTTTTATTTTTATTTATATATATTTTATATAGCAGGCAATGATATCCTATGGAAGGAAATTCAAGTTACTGATAAGTACGGTTAAAATTACTTTTCAGGAACAGTAGTGAGCTGAGAGATGCAGCACTGCGTTCTCTCCTGATAACAGGTGAGTAAATCGGAATTCGTAGTTTGGCTGGTTTTAGAGGATTTTTTTTAAAGTTCCAAAACTCCACACTAAGAAGAATTTCCAAGTGAAACCAGTCAATGTTAGAAAGGAGAAACGGAGAAACGGAGAATGCAGGGTTCGCTGGTGTGTTGACGTGGTGGGGGCGTGGCTGACCGCAGGTGGGTGAGTCGAGGCGAGTAGGCGAGGAGCGGAGGCTCTGTCGGAGCCAAGTCCAAGCTTCTGGGTTCCAGATTGGGACTGCCGCGGGACTGCCGCGGATTCGGCGACCGAGGGCCCGAGGACGAAGCATAACGGGGCGGCGACAGTAGCCAAGTAAGTCGAGGGGTGGGGAGCGGCGGTGCTTCACAGCGGCGGTGCTATACAGCGTGGGTAGATAGAACCAAGCCCCGGCTGAGCTCTGTCTGACCGCTCTCCCCCCCTGGGTCGCATGGTGCTTTGTTTAGCTGCCCAGCACTAACCGTAATAGTCCTGTGTTTCCCCCCTGTGGGTCACCATCGTCGAGGGCATTCCCCAAGCCCCGGCTGGCGCAAAGGGTACCAGCTCTACCCCTAGCTCTGTTCAGCTCTACCAAGCTTCGCTCGGCGCACTTGCCCCTCTCGCGGCAGCCTACTCCCCGCTTTGTTGGTCGCCCAGGGCACTCTTGGTGATTCTCTCCAGCTCCACAGTTTTGGCATTATCCCCCTTGCTCTCCTTATCTCCTCCCCATTGACTCCCTTCCCCAGTGGACACTTGGTCGGCGTTCTCACCCACCGGAGACCAGGCCGTGGGGGGTCACACGTGCCCCCCCCCCCCTTCGTGGTTGGAGCTTTCGCATCGGGAGGGGGCGCGCCTCTGTACCAAGCACGGTCCTTCGGCTTCTGGTGTGGGTGGTTTAGCTAACGGGTGGCTTCAGGCAGGGGGGCTTGGGGGGGGGGAAGCGAGGAGGGGGCTGCCATAACACTCGCCCGCCACAGTAACAGCAACAGCAGTAGCGCTTGATATCTGATATCTTGGAAATCCGAACACCCTGACACGAGATAGACAAGCAAAGACCAGAAAATTCGTCAGGGAGACACTAGGAGTCCCTGCATCCCTACGTCCTTCACTCACTCACGATCAAGCCAGGAGCCAGCAGAAACTTCCAAGGCAGGACCGGAGGTTCCGGAAGAAGGCCCCACTTCATTGGTCCCTCTACTAGTGGTCCCTTGTAATCTGACGATTCAACAGAAGCAATGAGATCGGTGAAAGTAAGAAAAACCACCACCGCAACAAAAAGGAAGAAGTCAAAACCGGAGGCAATCCACGAAGACCCCCCCCAGACCACTCACACGAGTCCTCAGGACTCACTGAAGTGTCAAACTCGCCCTTCCACGGGAAGCAACACCCTAGCAACAGCAGCAAGTTCCATGCCCAGGCATTAGCTTCAAATGGACTAAAACCCCAGTCCCTATTGGACTACTTTAAAAAAGCCCCGGACACGCTAAAGGTTACTTCTCTTCCTCAACCCGTGGAGGCCGCGAGTCCCCGCACCACAGGAAAACCAGTAAAACCGGTAAAGACAAGCATGCAATCATCACAAATGCTGTTTACAACAACAACCAAAACGCCGGCTTCTGCTCCGGAAGTCTATATCTTCGGGTCGCATCTAACGACCAGAGATTAGCCCGGGAGGGCCGCGGGAGGATGTCGGAAAGGTCTGTTACCAAGCAACCAACCCTCATCGAGTCAGCTTCATCGACCATACGTCTCCAACAAGCAAGAGGCAGCCTGTACCCAACCTCCCTCAACCCACGACTCACACCCCCCAGCATGGCAGTCAGTGACCCCATCATTACCGTCACCTCAACACTCTGCTGTACTAAAGGAGGTCACTCCAGTACCACACTGTCAATTAATCTTCCCACAAATTCACTTGCAAAATCACCAGGTCTTTAACAATGACACAGTTAACCCCCCCTTATCACACATCTCTAGTCCTCCAAAGGGAAGCCCGGTTCTGCCCAGTTACCAATAATGCCTACTCTCCCCACTAGCAGCAATAATAACCCCATCAAAATCTCCCCCAAAATCCGATTCAAATGATCAACTCCTTGCGGACCTGTCCTTTTTCTTTAAAAACCCGCTAAACACTCCTAATCTTACCTCGAAAGTTACCCAACATCAAGAAGCCCCCACAATATCGAGCATTTGGCCTCAACTACTACAAACATTCCAACTGACAGTTACAGCATTAAATTATCATTCTGACAAACTAGACACGCAGGTTGACCTACTGAACACTCTAGCAGTATTCATAGCAGGGATCGACAATAAACTGGATAAACTGAATAACTTAATTATAGGTGCACAATCATCCTCAAAACTAGTACAGTCGGTTTGTTGCTGCTCACCCATTATCGACTCACTCTCTTCACTGCCAGCTTTTCTATCCACTGTAATAAATGAGGTTAAGCTGTTGAAGGACGGCGGTCCACCTAAAATCCCTCACAAGCAACCGCAAATCCCCACAAATTTGTGCTCAGAATCAGACATCCCCCCGACACTCTTTGCAACTGCGACCCAGGCAAGTGGGGAACAAGACCCCCAAATAGGCCAGAGTAACAAGCAAACAAAACCTCCCCAATCCCAAACGCCCCCAAGGACACCAGCGCCGGCCATAGCCTCGGCCCCAAAAGGGCAAATACACCACATCAGCCCCAATGCGGCAGGGCTGCCTGTCAGCCTGGCCGCTTCCGAACTTTCCAATTTAGAAACACTGCCTGCCCCCATGCCACCCTGCAGCAAGAGAGAGCGCAAAGGTCAGCGCAAACAAAGAAACAAATTAAAAGCAAATCAAACATCCGCCCCCTCGAAATTATTCCCTGTCTTTCTCATGGAATCCTAAAAGGAAGTCATAAGTGTTCCATCACCACTCCCAAACCCTACAAACGTCAGTCATAGTCATTCAAAAGGGGACTCGCCCCCAAGTCTCTGCCAAAAGCCTTCTAATTGTGGTTATGATTCAAATATGACATCTGCCCAAACAGTGGCTCCCGCTAAACAGCGGGATTTGAGCCACAGCTTGCCATAGAAAAACCAAGGCCCCCACCCAATGAACCCTCCACTCTGAGGTCTACAGGCATAGCATTACAACCCCAATCAGCCCTACAAACCCCCCTGTCTGAGCCGGAAAAACCCAACATTGATATAATCCTTTCAAAAACAATCTTCAATCACAAGCCAACCTTTCCATCAAGTAGGCAGACCATGAGGCCAGGGCAGCGACATCAGCCCCTACCCCTACGAGGTCTAGATTCAGGCTTTTCAGCCGATAAAGCCCCCCATCCAGATCAAAGCCCATGATCCAAGGGGATTAAAAGCGATACAAAATATACCTCTATCCTATTAGTCCCCGAATATAAATCAAAGGGGAGGCACGACACCCTCAACAGGTCAAATATAATAAAACTAGTAAATGGGATCCCGGTTTTTGATGCACTATCATCGGATGACATACACTCGATTGAATTCCTTCCCCCAAGAGGTACACAACCATCCGAGGTAACCCTGGTGTCATTCAGATCGCCCTCCTGGGCAGGAGTGTTTTTGGACCATAAGGTTACCTTCCGGGATTGGGGCATCAGAATCCACCCTTATTCTACCCCAGGTTACCCCACAGTGTTATCAAAACAGCCAGGCGCAGGAACAAAAGCAGAAAGTCTCTCAGCCAGGCCCAAAGTCAAGCCATACTCAATTCTAAAAAACGCGCTGGGAACTACAGAATCACAGACAATCTTCACAACTGGGGAACTTGGCCCTGACAAAATCCAAGGATGGGGATGGCTTCCGGCTGCCCTGTCCAGCAGAAAAACAGACTGACCACAGGAAGCTTTCCCAGCGGATCAAAACCACAAAGCACTTGTACAAGCAAGCCCCCAAATATCTCGACCTCCAACTGCCATAAGTACCTAGGCAGTCTCCACCTTCATATTGTGTTCATGGAACATCAGCGGCCTTCAGCAGAAATTAACCAACCCAGAGACACACTTCTTCATACACGGGCACGCCCTAATTGCCCTGCAAGAAACGTGGGCCACCCAAAGCTGTCCAATCGCTGGGTTTACTGAACTATGGAAACCAGGAATCAAAGACTGCCGCTATGGCCACTCAAAAGGGGGCCTGTCAATTTATGTTTCGAATAACCTAAAAGGTCCGATTGTCCCGCTAAACTTTGAGGAGGATTGGTTACTTGGGGTTAAAATCAAATCATGGTCCAAGCAACGCTCGCTCCTATTTCTCAATGTTTACATCAATCCAAGCACACGCACAAAAAAGGGTCATCTGGCACGTTTATCTATAATCATGAGCGATCTTGCTGGGGACCACCCCTATTCGGACTGCATTGTGTCAGGGGACTTCAGCACCAACTTCTTCCAAGGCAAACCTGCAGACTACGACGGGCTCTCCCCACCTGGAGGTGCCAGTTCAATCTAAGCCCCCAAACCAGGCCCACAGTGCCCTGGGAGACCTCTGCGTGCAGCAATTTTACAGCGCCGGAAACTTGGTAATGAACGGAAGATCATTGGATGACACCCCCCCAAAATGGACCTGGACAAATGGGTATAAGCAATCCTATCTGGATTATACCATCTGCAATTCAGCCTTGCTTCACCATCTGGCCAGCTTTAGCATCCAACCGCGATGGGAAAGTGATCACCGTCCACAGGTTATCACCCTTAACACAAAGCCAGAGTATCATATATCCGCTCTAACCACTTGCACTGGGATCTTCACTGAGAATCTGAAGCGCTTAAGGTGGAGCGACGACATAAGTCCCAACATCATGAAGGCAAGGGTGGCTCTCATCAAAGGCGATACTGATCAGATGGCCTCCCCAATTGTTGCATGGGCGATGCTTTGCTCACAACTGGTCACACTCTTACCCGCTAAACAGCACCAACACAATGCTAGTTCCATCTGGCAGTTTTCACTCTGAATTCATTCAAGGGTGCTGAAGAAAGCCAGGAACAACACCCTGCGGGCGCTTACTAAATCCCCAGGAAATAACGAACTCAGGCACGTGTACAAATCAGCACAAAAATCATTCAGAATGGCTGCACAAAAAGACAAACTACTACATCAAAATCAATTCTGGGCCAAACTACTTTGGGAAAGCAAAAAACGCAATACAAGAAAATTCTGGGCCTTAATCAACCGCTCTAATTCGGGGCCATCAAACGCCGGGTCGGCAAATATACAAGAATCAGACTGGGCCACCTTCCTGACCGACCACTTCAGGTCCCCGGAGAGCACAGCGCTACCAGGAAGCTGTTCCCCAAAGAGGCAGAAGCCTCCCCAAGCATCAGCATGCACAAGAACACAAATTGTGTAGACTCTCGCAGCGAAGATCTCCAGATCACTCAGGAAATGGTCACCAAGGCTGTGTCAAAAGCAAGATCAGACGGGGCCCCGGGCCCAAATGGCTTACCCCAGAGTCTGTTTAAATCCAACATAGTTCTTTGGTCGGGGCATATAACCAACCTTTTCAACTTTGCACTAAGAACTTCAACTGTTCCGGACTCCTGGCGAGGGGCAAAATCCACCTATTCCACAAATCTGGCTCCCGTTCCACTCCCAACAATTACAGATTAATTGCCCTCCTAGACATTGAGGCTAAGCATTATGCAGGAATTCTACTGAAGGAGCTGAGGGCATAGGCGGAGCTGCGTGAACTGATACCAATGAACCAAACTGGCTTTACTGCCAACTCTGGGACCATGACCAATTTATTCACATTGTCTATAATTATCGACAAATCGCTTTCATCATCTAGGCCTGTGTACTGTTGTTTTGTTGACTTCAAAGCCGCGTTTGATCGGGTCCCAAGGGCAGCTCTATGGGAAAAACTAAAAAAATGGGGGATTCCTGAAAAACTTCTGGATGCAATAATCCAACTGTACTCACACACATGGGTCCAGGTGAAGTTGGGGTCTGGCACGCATCTCTCACGGAAAATCATGACATCCAGAGGTGTCAAACAGGGGTGCGTGCTGGCCCCCCTTCTTTTTAACCTATTTATAGCAGACTTGTCAGCTACACTTGACGAAATAAACAGTCAGCCCCCTTAAGGTCGGAGGCTCAGCAATAAGTAACCTTCTTTATGCCGACGATCTGGTCCTTTTCAGCCTCACACGGGTCGGGCTTCAAAGGCTTTTGGAAAAGCTATACAGCTATACAACTAAGAACCAACTTGAGGTAAACTTAAAGAAAACCCAAGTCGTGACCTTCGGAAGGAAACGCAATGTAGTTGGTATGTGGTCATATAATAATAAAAGCTTAACAACAGGACGCACATATAAATACCTAGTGTGAGAAGTTGGCCTGGTATATGATGCTCACTAGTTCTAGTGATCACCTTGTATCAGTCCAAACAACCCTTATGGTGATTGGTTGTAAGTCAACCTTATAGACCAGCTATCCTAATGGTAGCATGGACAAAGCAGTCTTAGGCTAAACTCTTTTGGCATGTGAAGCCATCTGTTTTACCACAATATAACACCTTGAATACCAGATGAAAGGACACCACGCAGGTTGTTATGAAAATAAACAATATATTTATTAATAACAAACACCTCTGAACTCTTTATGAGGTCAGAGGGCTAAGCACATGACAATCTCTTGGAAAAATACGCCAAGTTGCACAAAATTACAATGGTGCCCTAGGGGCACGGCAAACCATATACTAAGTAAATGGAATGTGAGAGTCAATAGAAGAAATGGAGCTGTCCAGAGGCTGCAGGACCGCTGGGACTACGCTATCCTAACCTTAGGTAAGTAATAGGAGGCCCACGGGACGCGGGTGCAGAGTGTGAACTCACACGCGGGATGCGTAACAACATCTATGGACAGTACAGTTCAAATAAAAGCTAAGTACGGACAATCCTGACTAGTTAGGACTAAAACGACTGTGGAACTGGACACTAGGAGAGTCAAGCTACCCTTGAGCACCGAAATGCTCTCGTTACCTCACCCACGGGCTGCGGGTACATAGGTGCGAAGTCGTGTCGGGTTCTCGCGTTGAAGTCAATGGAGCCTGAAA
Source organism: Lissotriton helveticus (assembly GCF_964261635.1). Taxonomy (NCBI): domain Eukaryota; kingdom Metazoa; phylum Chordata; class Amphibia; order Caudata; family Salamandridae; genus Lissotriton; species Lissotriton helveticus. The sequence continues at coordinate 1,909,504,882 of NC_136061.1, read as the reverse complement.
GAAAAGATGCTGCAGGCGACCAGGAGGAAGATGTCCGGTGCGATCCAAGGGTGGATCGGTGAAGAAGAGGACCTGAAAGCAGAGGGGACAATGTTCACAGTCACTAGCCAGTGACTGGAGTGGAACCAGGAAGGAACCAGATGTCGTCGTCGCGATCAGGTGAAGAGTGGATGCTTGACTCTGCAGCCACGTGGACCAGGAGGTGTCTTCGACGACCAGGATGGAGGCACGAGCTGTCCCAGGCAGGCTCTCGCTGTCGGCGGTGTCTGTTCCGGAATCAGCATCAACAGGCCTTGGCAAAGGCAACCCACGCGGTGAGTGGAAAAAGCATCTGGTGCGGACTAGGAGAGTCCGGGGTGCCCCTCTTTTGGAAGGGAGCAAGGGCCAGTCTGGAGCAACCAGAACAGCAGCAAAGATTTCATGGTTCGTCATCTAGGAGGCCACTAGCCAGCCGGCAAGTGACCAGACAACGCGTCGAGCAGCAAACAAGCAGAAGGGCCCCACGCAGATCTCGTGGAAGCTGGAGGGCTGGTCTTCGGTGCAGGGGCTGCTCGGGGCTGGGGCTTCTCAGTCCCCAAAGCACTTGGTCGAGTTTACCTCGGGAGTCGTGCTGAAAGCGAAGTGCAGGTTTGTTCAAGATGGCCGGTCCCACGTGTCTCGTCGCACCCACGGATCTCAGCTGTGCTGCAGATGTAGGTTGAGGTCGGAGAGGTCTGGGAATCCGGGTCTCGTCGGGCTCTGAAGTCTGGATCCTCGAGGGAAGATGACAAAGTGAAGCCGCTGGACGCTTGATGGTGCCTGCAGTTGCAGGGTGGACACTCCTTGCCCACAAGGGAGATTTCTTCAGTCTTCTGTGGAGCAGAACATCGAAGTCCAGAGTTTCTTCTTGTAGAGTAGTTCAGGATTAATCTAATTTGGAATGGGACCAGCTCCTACCTTTATCCTGCTAAAGGGGGCTGTACTGCTGACTAGGTCCCTCCCCTGGGTGGGACCAGGAAGGGGGGTGGTTACACCCCCTATCCTTTGTTTGGTTTCGCGCCAGAGCTGGGGCAGGGATGCCCCAGCAACTGGTTTGAACCGGTGTATGCACAGGGCACCTTGTGTGCCCCAGGCATGTCTCATTCCTTTCAGGCCTATCCTACCCAATACACAAAATCCTGTCTGGGGTGGTGCTAGCACCTCCCAAGGCAGGAAACCCTTTGTCCAGCCTCCCTCGCTGGAAGGACTCCCAGCAGCAGGAGGTCAGACTTGTGTCTGTGGTGGCAGCATCCATTTTGTGATGCCAAGGCTCGAGTTAACTTTAACCGGGGTTCACAGTTACATACATGTTGTGTCCCTCTAGAAGGGTGGAATGCTACCCCCGTCGCCAGAATTGGCGAGGGGGTAGTAGTCCAATTCGTATGACACCTTACTCGACATGTTTTGATAATGTTATACCACAGTTAGCATTCAACCGCGAGGTCGATAATGCACTTAAGAGTATATGGTATAGCGTTATCATGGAACAGCTATTAGGACTTGGTTCCGCAAGCTGCAGACGGGCTCAGCTCATGCCAGAGCACCATCTCACATAATTCCAAGCACTCTGCCTTCAGGATTGTTAAGGCCTGCCATAGGAGTGACTGATAGGAGGATATGTGTCCATTTTAGGGTTAGATATAGGTATACTATATCTACAGCAAAGGGTGATTACACCACCTTGCCCCAGCTGTCGTGCAGCCAGTTGTGTCAGTTTTAGATGGCCAGCCAGGGGTGGCATAATACATGCTTCAGCCCCTGGTAGGCCCTGGGTACACCTATGCCCTGGATACCTAAGGTACACTGTACAGGGACTGATAAGGTGGCCCAGTACCAATTGGTAACTACACCTGGGGTACATGGAGTCCATTCTAACAGAGAGAGCAGGAAGCCTAGGGTCCTGAATAGCAGGATCCCAGGCCAACTAAATCAAAAACCAGCAAAACACTAGGCAAAAAGTTGGGGGCAACCATAGTCAGATATCCACCTTCCTACACCTAGGGGTCCACTTTGATTCTAGGGGTCACTTTTCCAAACAGCGCGACGAGATCGCAGTAAAAGCCACGACCCTACAGGTTACTTTATCTAAGCTCGCAAAATAGCTATCCGGTCCAACACTATCATTCCTACTGGAAATCTTGAGAGCAAAAAGTGGGCCTACCCTAGCGTATGGCATCGAGATATTCAGGGGTAAACTAAACACAACCTTAAACCAACTTGTGACCAAGATCTATAAAAAAGTCCTCCATCTGCCAAAATCTGCCTCTGCCGCCCAGATCAGGCTAGAACTGGGCTTATTAAATTATGAGGCCTCCAACACCGGCACATATCTAAATTTCTGTCATAAACTCCGAAAAGCAGATAAAGGTACTGTAGAGTCTTTAGTTTGGTCTGAGATCAGCCAGATAAACTCAGGGGGCTCATACGGCCTCCTTTTCACGGACTCTATTCGCGAAATGTCGGCGGGCATCCTATGGGCCCTCAATCCCAGCACGACTGCATTTAAAACCTGCGTTTAAAAAAAACGTCAGAATGTGCTCTCTCATTATTGATAAAGCGCACCTCTGTAATCGCAGCCACGCATGGTCAGTCATGAACTCCTATGGGCGGTTATTCCATGCTACCTACCTCTCCTGCACTTATTCACTGTACTTAAAACGCAGTTTTCTGCCCATCAGATTGGGGGTCAGGCGATTTGTAAAAGATATGCCCCCATGGCTACGCACCACGGAAGATTTAACATGCAGAGGGTGCGGCACGACAACCGAAACACTGGAGCACGTGGTTTGCTTATGTCCCACCCTCATGTCCCAACGTAGACGCAATCTCAAAGCAGAGTGGAATAGGCTGGGCATTCGGACCTGTAGACTGGCAATCATTACATCCATGTGCCCTGAAAATACAGCTCTAAATATTGCCTTCACAATCTACACACGGCACGCACACCGCATCTTCATGCTAAAGGCGGAAGGATCAGCAACCCCTGCTCTCCCCAGTCTAGCTGTCTAATTCAAGTTGCATTTTAACTTCAAGTTTTAATAAAATTGTTTATAACTAGTCGCATTTTATCATATCAGTTGTCACTGACCAGCGACCTATTCTATTTGGACTGCGTTTTTGCACAATTAGCTCAACCTCTTAAATCTGTTGGGTTTTTATGAGTTGTAGCCGGCAAATGTCAGTACATCAAATCTCTCTGCCCTATTGTTAAGTGTTATTGTTGTCTATCACATAATTGCTTAATTTTTAATGTACAACAGAAATTGAGCAACACGATTGGGATGATTCTTATTGATCAACTGTTGTAAAACATGCTCCGAAATTTCTTATAACAATGTGCTGACTTGTGGATTTACTGTGAAATGCATTTAAGGATATTTTTCTTTTATCCAAATAAAGATTTTCTTACCATCTTACCAGTCAATGTTAGCCTATGGAAGGAAATTCAAGTTACTGTAACTACGATTAAATTACTTTTCAGGATCAGTAGTGGGCTGAAAGATGCAGCACTGAGGTCTCTCCTGATAACAGGTGAGTAAATTGGAATTCATAGTTCGGCTGATTTTTGAGGAATTTTTTAAAGTTCCAAAAATTCCAAGTGAAACCAGTCAATGTTAGCCTATGGAAGGAAATTCAAGTTACTGTAAGTATGGTTAGAATTACTTTTCAGGATCAGTAGTGAGCTAAAAGATGCAGCATACTGGGGGTCCATGGGGGCCAACTAGCCCACCAGGAACCTTCAGTATGCGCCAGGGGGCTGCGTTGCAGAGAGGTGTAAAAAGGGGTGTGGCCTCATTACACCTCTCTGCAACGCAGTCCCCTGGCGCGTTTGTAGAGGGAAAACTAATTCCCCTTGCATACTGGGGGTCCCTGGGGGCCAACTAGCCCACCAGGAACCTCCAGTATGCGCCAGGGGGCTGCGTTGCAGAGAGGTGTAATGAGGCCATGCCCCTTTTTACACCTCTCTGCAATGCTGCCCCCTGGCGCATTTGCGGAGGGGGAACTAATTCCCCTTGCATACTGGGGCGGCGTTTGCAGAGAGGTGCAGGGAGGGGGTGTGGCCTCCTCCCGATCCCGTTTAAAAAAAAAAACTTTTAAGAAGGGGGCTGTGTAGCCCCCCTTCTTTTTTTTTCTACCGGGGTAGATGTTGAATGTAAAAGTTGAAAAAGTGGCAATTGATTATGAATTGATAATCGTGATGATCGATAAGAAAGAATACATTTTCATTTGAAATCAATACAAAACTTGGCATGAATTAATTATCGAAAGGATGAAAATGGGTTAAAGACCACACAGGTCTATGTATAAATGTGCACACCTCCACTTGCAAGCGGAATTTCCTCTTTCTCCATACTTCTAAATGAAAATTAGGAATTCAAATATGTTATAAACCTGGAAAAACGTTTTCTCTGTCCCTTATACGTATCATTTGTTATGATTGAATCTCTCATGGTGGGTTTTGGTACTTGTTGACTAATGGTGGTATTAAGATGTACCTTAAAATCTGAAACTTCTTCCCAAACTTTGTATAACTTTTAACAAAAATCCCTTTTTTTAAAAATTTATTTTATAAATGGAATTTTGATTAATGAATTGTTATCATGCACAATATTATTTTTTGCACACATAGGGTTAAAGTTTTCACGAGGGCAAACAATAAGAGTATATGAGTTCATATGAATTAGATGTACAAATATTTATCTGTAATATGATTTTGTTCCTTTGCATAAGATAACAGTGTCATTTTATATGTACAAGAGATTATATATGTTCTGTTGTTGACAAGATATCTATCATGAAGTTTACATAATTTGATATAATCCTTTTGGTCAACAAATTGCATATACATGTTACTAGCAGGAAATCATAATTTTTAGTAGGATTAAGATAATTTTCCTATGCACAGGCACATTGTCCTTCATTGTAAATAGTATGTATATAGAATAATAATAAATTGAATTTTATTCTTTTTACATATTTTTTTCAGTGTCATGTGTATATATATATATATATTTGTGTGTACATATTATCAAATTATATATGGATTATAAATTTAAGATTGCGAAATTTGCACAGTACATGTATTGCACAGAACAAAAACATCCTTGTGAAAATGATATATGGCACTATGCCAGAAACTGAGTTTTAAATGACACCAATCGCAGTGTATAAAGATGTGAACAGCAAAGGGTTAATTTGGTGAGGTTGGTTTTATTTAGTCCCACCCACCATCTTTTGAACTCCTTAAGTACCCTCGTTTATGTTTTAGCAACTGTATCATGTGATCAAGCCTCGAGTCAGAGGCGAAACGCGTCATGCGGTCTTGCTGGGTTTTATGGAAATAAAACACTAAATTGCACCAGAAAAGTGGGTCTGTCTTGTTCGCTTTTCCTGGAGAACTGTCTGGGCAGAAAGGACAGTGATGTGGCGGCTGCTACATCAAGCGGAGCACAAGAATATATATATATATATATATATATATATATATATATATATATATATATATATATATATATATATATATATATATATATATATCTCCGTGGATTCAGGGGGGTTAGATTTACTAATCCGACTCCAGTCAGTGCAACAGCAGGAAAAGCGTTGGACTGAGGAGGGGAAAAATTTACTATTCCCACTCCAAACTGTTGAACAGTAGGGAAAGCGTTCAACTCATGAGGGGTAACATTTACTATTCCCACTCCTGTCTGTGCAACAATAGTGAAAGTGTTAGACTCAGGAGGAGTAAAATGTACTATTCCCAATCCAGTCTGTTCACAGTAGGGAAAGCATTGGACTAAGGAGGGGTAAAATTGACTATTCCCTCTCCAGACTGTGCAACAGGAGGGAAAACATTGGACTCTGAAGGGGTAAAATGTACTATTACCACTCCACTTAGTGCAACAGTAGGGAAAGTGTTGGACTCAGAAGGGGTAAAATTTACTATTCTCACACCAGCCAGTGCAACAGTAGGGAAAATACTTCACATGAAACCATATTTTACTGCAAGTATTAGTTTTATAAAACTATAAACATAAAATTAAATATATACATAAAAACAATTAAACAATTTAAATAATTATACCTTTTTAAAATAAGTAATATAAAAAAGTAATAATTTTTTCATTAAATTCCCACATTATACTCCCACTTACCCAGCAGCCCACATTTAACTTATATGTAAATAAAAAAATTATAAGACAAATAATATATTAATAAACAAATGTACTTCCTAATACATCAATAATAAGTTGTTAATTAATTATTACTTAATTAACTTCCCACCCTACCCCCTAAAACTCCAACACACTCCTAAAATATAACTTAAAAAATATATTAAGTACACAATGACAATGAATTATCAATTAAAACAAATAATTATTTATTAAGAAAGTATTTCTTAATTATACCTACACCTCTAGAAACCCAACAACCCACACCTAAAATATAACCTAATAAATATTAATGACAGAATTTGAATAATTGAGAATCAAATAATAAAAAATAAATCAATAATTAATTACAGGAAAAGGAGTTAATTAACTTCCCATTCTATACCTGTACAAACCCAGCAACCCACCCCTAACAGATAGGGCAGCAATTAGAGGATGTAGTCAGCCACATGAATGGCTGTCAAAAAGTAGCATTTAAATTACTGACAAATGCCATCTGGTATGAGATCAATTATGGTCAATGGACAAGTCCGCCATTTAATATAATTGGACAGGCTCACAGTAGAAAAGTGGAACAGTGCTGAATAAACGGACAAATGCTGTCCTCTGTCAGATCAATAACAGACAATTTATGGACTGTCCATGTTATTAGTGGACAGGTGGTCACTTAACCTCAGGAAAGCATTCAAGAGAGCTACACTGGATGCCAGAATATTTGTAGCCTCATACAATCTATGAAAGGGTTTCAATCCCTCTTTGCTACTTTAATATTTTAATAAATGTTTTCTGGATTTAAAATACCAACAGGGTTTTAATTAAAATCTACCTTCTTATTCACAGCTGAGCATACTGCGTAACAGGGTACAGGAGCACGTTACTGGGAAGAGGATTGGCCTATTCATGTTGTGTCACACTAGGTGAACCACCCCTTGAACAATCAAGTTGCATTAAAGTATTACATTAACACTGTTGAGTGCTCATTTCGATAATGTCACAAGAAGCCTCGAGACCACAATGTGTGTCTGAAGGCCTCCAATGATTTGAAACTTCTGCTGGTGTTTCCTGGTAGTGAAATGGGTAGCAGCAGCTTCCTTGTATCAGTCCAAGTAAAAAAACTCTTGACCTTCTGCTGATTCAGCAAAGTACAGCTCTTGTAAATACAGAGATTCAGCAAACAAGTTAGAAATTGTTGGGGCAGGAATGCCCCCTGCCTTGTGTACAGGGGAGGTTCTATGCTCTGAGTGCCCGGCTGCATGCTTCTGGGATCCTTAGATATGATTTTTGGTTCTGACATCACACTAATCTAGAGTGTGTAGAGGCTTAGGCGTGTCACTGGCATGAATGGATCCTGAACTTATCCTGTGGCCTCTTTGACCAACAGCGAACCTCTGTCCCTGTCGTGGGTTTAGCACATATAGTAGTGGTGGTAGCTTACAATGTTTAGAGATTCCTCAGTGTGACCAGAACCTTTTTGACATGAGTCACTGGCATGTAGGACTCCTGACCACTTATGTAAAGTTCCCCTTCCATGTCCATTGCTCCAACATCCAGAGTGCTTGTTATGCGTGTTGATGTGTGTGGCCTGTGTGGGATATGCAGGCTGTGTGAGTGAACCAGGGTAATGGAGGCAAGTGGGATCTATCCTGCCTTTCCACTACATGTGGTGAAGGCAATGGAAGTGTTCTGCTCATTCTCCTGAATCTGGAAGGAGGTGAACTAGACTCTGAAGTGAAGGGGTGGTGACAGGCAGGCGGGCAACTAGAGCCAAATTTCAGGGGGTGCTGAATTTTTTTTGGGGGGGGGGGCTAATTCTTCCAGCCGTAACCAGAGTGGCTGTAAGAAGGGGTAACACACAACAAAAGCTTCACTTACAAGTAAACGGTCTTTTAAAGACCTGTGTAGTACTCGGGTGTGGGTGCAATTAGACGTCTCCAGCCGCGAAGCTGTGTCAGCCTGGGCTGACACACACGACGGGGGGTGGGGGGGCTGAAGCCCAGTGAGGCCAATGGGTGTTGTGTGCCTGGTGACAGGGCTCCTTTTAGATACTTGATTAGATCTTTTGCGTGATAAGAAGCTGGTGATTATTCTCCCTGCACACTGCCATTTTGTGGGAGGTAGGGATTAGGGGTGAGACTGCAGGCTCTATTGTGCAGGGGGGAACCTTTAGACATAACCTGTCCTTTTGTTTATCCCTGATAAACCCTTCAGTAAGGCTGATGACAGCCAGTGACAGAAACCTCACACACAAGCTGGAGACTGTCATGCTGCAAGAAGCAACACTATGCACAAAAGCTGTGTCGGGAGAGCAGCCTGGAAAGGCCACTTGCAGAGGAACCACCCTAAACCGCTGCTACAGTTTCAGACAGTGGAAACAAATCTCCTGTCTGCCACGTTATGAAAGTGGGACTCCACCACTGCACTTCTTTCATTTCCAAGTCTTCTATAGCCAGGGCCACTGGATTTATGTAACAAGAAAGGGACAAATTATGCTGCAATGTTGAGTAACTTATGGAAAAGAAAAAGCAAATTATGTGGCATGATGTGGCACATTTCGCTAATAGTATTACTTCATTATTTCGTCATTTTTAAACTTTGTAACACGGCGTCACTAGGAGGGTGCAGGGGGTGCGGACCGCGCCGGGTGACACAATCTTATGGGGTGACACCTTTCCCAAATGAGACTATTTTGGACGGTCCAAACCACGTGCAGGTGGTGATCGGCGTCCCAAACTCGCGCAGGTTTGGCCACTGTTCCAAGCTCCGTGGGAGAAGAGGTATAAAGGTCGACTACCGTGAAGAGGAAGTGAGCGGGCCGGGCCTGCTGCTCGATGTCCCCAGCCGGCCTCCACACAGGCACGGCCTGTGCAGGGCGTTATACCGGGGTGGTGACGTCAGGCGGGGGAGGGTCAGGGTGGGGGGTTGTAAAATGCGGGATATGGACCATTACAGGTAAGTACCGAAAAAAAAAAAATGAATTTCGTCTCCTGCGCTGCATCGCCAAATGTGATGCAGCGCGGGCAACAAAATTCGTTTTTTATTTTTTTTACGGTACTTACCTGTAATGGTCCATATCCCGCATTTTACAACCCCCCACGCTGACCCTCCCCCGCCTGACGTCACCGCCCCGGTATAACGCCCTGCACGGGCCGTGCCTGCCTCCACAGTGCACACTGCTGCAGCAAGAACCGAGCACGACATGTCCTGCCTGGGGTTTAAACCAAGCCCGTCGATCGATCCCTTTAAACACGAGGATGCTTCAGACGGGCCAGCGGAGTCAAAGCAGCAGGTCCAGCTCCCCCTTGAGCATGGGGGTAAGTCTGTCATTCGGGGGTGACTCCATGAGTTACCGCTTACCGCACTGGGTGACACCAACCCTAGTGACGCCGCTGTGTATGGCATTGGTTGCACCTTATTAGTATCAGTTTAACTCCTAAATATAGCATTAGGCAACAGTCAAGCTTTGCAAAGGGCCTTTCACTCCACAGCAACATGGTTTGCTGCATTTTTAGTAACTTTTGAACCGTTTTACCTAGAAACAATTATTTTGTTAAAATCTGCCGATTATGAAGCAGATGACGGGTTATATGGCAAATGTGGCAAATCTATAATTAGTTGAAAAGTGCCAGACAATCAAATACTTCCAGTGGTCTTGTCTATAGCCAGGTGCTCCATGGAGTACTCAGGGACTTCGTTCAATCAAGGGCAGTGTCTGCCTGACAGCCAGTCTGCCACAGATGAGATAACCTCTTGCTGAAAGAGCTGGATACCTATCCTGAAGCATCTAGAAGCCTGCCTGCCTGCTTTGAGAAGGAAGGAGCCTGCCAACCCTGCAGGAGGACTCTCTGTCCTTTATGGAGGGAGGTGCAGCATCCCCCCGGTGTCTGTTGGACACCCAGAAGAGAGGACTGCAGGAAGGAGGACTGTTGGCCCGGACATCAGCACACTTAGACTCCCTGTGCTGATTCTTGGTGAGAACTGAAACTCTGCAACAGCAATTGCCAATGCCTGGTTAGGTCAGTATTTGTGTGCTGTGATCGGCCAGTGCATGGTCTCAACTGCCAACTTCAAGGTCAGCTTGTGCATGGCTGTGCCTGCTCCAGCTGTGATTGGCTTGCATGGCTGCAACTGCTAAGATGAAGATCGACCTGTGTGTGGCTGCAACAGCCCAAAAGGTGCTAAGCCTATGCAAGACCGTATTTGGTAAGGGGTGAACAGCATGTTTCCCGGACTGCACTTCTCAAGTTATACTCAGCTCATGCAAGGTTGCAGCCACCGAAATAGTGACCATTCCAAGAGAGCTGAATCTGATTAAGTGTCGTGTGACCCAATTGGTGCCCCATCAAGGAGCTGCTAGCCTCGGCGAGGGCCATTACCAGGACATTGAGGCCTACGACTCACTGACGCTGTGAGGCTGGTACTGTGCTGCTTCTTACTCTGGGTTGCAGAAAGGATCGGGAGTGGGTGCATCGCCATATGTGGCCCCTCTGCCTGAGGAAGGATACACAACGAACTGCCAGGTGGTGTGCTGCCACGCCGCTAGAGTGTCTGGGAGTGCCCAAGTAGTGAGGCAGTCAAGGCCGGTCTAGGAGGACTAGATCTAAAGGGTGATAATATACTTGTTGTGCACACACTATATGGAGGTGAGTCTATCTGCACTTGAGCTATATTCAGACTACTTCTTTTGGTCCCTTGGCAAAGGGGAGGCTCACCTAGAACCAGAAGAGCAAAGAAGCCGGGCCATGGGGGAACAGTCAGATAGTTGGAGAGGTGTAGCTCTGACCCAGATAGTGCTCAGTGACCCTAAGCTATTTTCTGCCATTAGTAGTGTGTAGTACTGTGTTCTAATAAAGTATTTTTTTTAAAAGATAAGCACTGGGCTGGAAATTCACATATTTGGATGTTGATTGACTGTTGAGCTCATCCAACCTCACACTACGACCAGCAAAAGACGTGACCGCTCACCATTGCTACCAATGAGAACCAGGTGTGGAAGGTATTTTACTTGTCCCAGTTTGGAAAATCATAGTAGTATGGATCTCGAAACATCAACAACAAACATTCTCAACCACTGTGGTTGAGGTCCAGTAAATACTTCTGGACCGCCTCTTCGATATGGGAATCTCGGGAGAAGCCCTGGAGTGGTTCAGGTCTTTTCTATCAGACCGAACCTTCCAGGTCTTTGAAGGCACATCGGTCTCTTCAAAGAAGCCTTTGGAATGTGGGGTTCCGCAGGGCTCTTCATTGAGCCCTACGCTCTTTAATGCCTATATGAGACCGCTGGCTGGAATAGTACGTCCGCATGGTATTGACATCATCACCTATGCGGATGATACCCAGCTAGCGGTCTCTCTCGCACAAAGGAGTACCCCACTCCCGCAGTCTAATCTAGCAATATGTCTCGAGCATGTCAAGAGTTGGATGACTAAATCATGTCTGAAGCTCAACGATGATAAAACTGAGCTGATGCTCCTAGGCCCTCCAACTCTTTCCACCTTGGAGATGTCATGGCCTCTGAGCATGGGCACAGCTCCCACCCCCAGAGATAACATCAAAAGCCTGGGGGTGTGGTTAGATAAATCGTTGACCTTCGACACGCAGGCAACAAAAGTCTCTGCGACCTGTTTTGGCCTCCTAAGGATGGTAAAAAAAATCCTACCACTCCTTCCCTTCGAGGCAAGACGGATAGTCATTCAGGACTTAATTCAATCCCGCCTAGATTTTAACAATGCTCTGTACCTTGGGGCGCCGGAATATACCCTACAAAAACTACAACGTACCCAGAATTGTGCTGCTCGCACCCTACTTGGCACCCCTCGGAGAATCTCAATAAAAACTGGCTTAAGAACACTACACTGGCTCCCCATCAGGGAGAGAGTCAAGTTTAAATCTCTGTGCATTGCACATCAGGCGTTCTGGAAATTAGGCCCAGAGATCAATCACTCGCTGGTGTCGCCATATGAACCTTCCAAAGCTCTTTGATCCTCACATGCTTTTCTAGCCCAAATTCCAAGAATCTATAGAGCGAGGGCCGGAGGTCGATCCTTCGCATATAATGCCCCGAAAATTTGGAATACTCTGCCACTTCATCTTAGAGCAGAATCTAACCTCTTGAGTTTCCGCAAGAAACTTAAAACGTTTTTGTTTAAATAATAGTTGATCCACTTTCTTTCTCCTGTTTGAGCACTGATGGTAATTTTTTAGCGCCTGGACGCCTCAGGGCAGCTGCTAGGGCTTATAAATTTGCTTTTCATTTCATTTCATTTCCTGTTTGGTCTGGCCGCTCATATAAACAGTATGCATTAAGAGTTTGTTCACATCCAACCCCCAGGCACTCATCAATTCATCCAGTTTATCCACCCATCCAAGCACCCACCAGATACATTCATCCACCCAGGCACTTATCAGTCCTTTCAACCATCTACCTATCCATTCACTGACCAAAAACCATCCCTCCCCAGGGATCTATCCATCCTTCTAATCAAACACCCATTCATCCTCCCATCTATCTATACATGCATCTAGCAAGATCCATTCATCCATCCATCCATGAAGCCAAGATCCATTCCTTCATCCAGATCCACCCGCCCATCCAAGCACCCATTCGTGCTCCCCACCAATGCCACCATTTATTCAGTTGGTCGCCCATTTACACTCTCTTCTTTCATCAACACATTCTGGGCATCCATTAATCCAGTCACCACCCATCCGTTCATTCATCCACCCTCTCTCCACTCCAAGCAATAATAATAGAAACATCAACATGATCAGGTTAAATCAAAACCTGCTTTGCAAGTAAAAATCTGTGTGCAAACTTATATGAGAGGATTACAGTAAAACATGACAATAAATTGGAAACCATAATAATAAATGCAAGACAGCCAACAGGCTAGAGCTTTTGAAATGTTATTGTGTTCTGTGAGTGGTGGTCGTCCTAGTAGAACTGCCCCGTTATGGAACTTCTGAAGGCTGGAACTGAATAACTCTCTGCAGGGACCTCACATGGACAGGGATGTCGAATCTATGTAGGTCTCCTGCATTTTGGAGCCCAGATCCTCAACAGTTAGTTTGTCTTGTTCTTTTTTAATGCAGAACGCGAAGGGTACCACTAGATGGCGCAAATACCACGTTTTCACTTTCCTCAGAATACATCTTCCTACATACGAGCTGCTTCCTGGACAAGAAACCTGAGACAGTGACTGTGTCCACACGACGGTTTTGACTCCAAGCTGCACCAAAGCTTCTGACATGCCTACCTGCTCGTCCACGTTGTAAAAGGCCTCGCAGATCCTTGCATCCGCTTTATTTGATGCCTGGAATGGGACTATGACGGCGGATCGCCAGGAACTTGGGACGTTGTTTGCTTTGTGTTAACTGTTAGTCAGGTCTAATGACCAATCCTTGTAGTCAAGGAGAAACATATCAACTGGTTCAGAGTCAAAGCCGGGGGCTTTGTTATCCTTCTGGTCCAGGATTGCTCTTTCAACTTCTGGGCGCAAGATGATTAACTCCCCCTTTGGCGGGAGGCATTGCGTTTCTTCCAGGGCTGGTGTAAGGTCACCACTGGAATATACAGTTTTGTACTGATCTACTCAGATATGTGCTGGAATATGATAGTCCTGGGATCTTGGACCTTCTGTGAATATTTTGGCAATTTTCCTATAGGAGGATTTGCAGTTTTTTTCTTCTGCTGCCTTGAGCAGATCTTGCCACACTTCTTGCTGGTAATTCGGTTTCTTACGCCTTAGTAGGGGTTTGTATTCTCTCCTTATGGCCTTAAAGGTATGCTCTTTTCCTGAGGAGGCATGCCAGGCATGATACGCCCATTTGTGCACCTGCTTGGCACTCCACACTCTTTATCATACCAACCTTTGGCAGGTGTCCTGCTTTTGCTCCTTAATGTCCACAGTGCAGATCGGTGGCACGTGACTTCTCTTAAGAGTTTATTATAATTTATTAATATTGCCTCATGCTCGTCGCTATCCAGAATACTAGTCAGAAAGTGCTCCAGCCACCAGCCTTCAGTGAGGTCTGGTCATTCAAATAGTTCTCTCTGCTTCACTTTACAGCTCTTCTGCTGCTGGTTGAGACGAAACAGGCAACAAAGTGTGTGGACTTTCTCTGCTCAGTCAGGACTTTTGCACTTGAAGCAAAAAGGATCGTGGTTCCTCTGGGGTCCTTTGATTTGACCCAAGTCCAACACCAGATCCCAGTGTTCCTTTGGGAAGAGAATAAAGTCGATCAGGCTAGTTCTTCTACTATTCCGAAATGTGGGCACTGCCGGGCTGTCTGATATAGTTTGACCATTTAGAAAGGTTATTTGGAATTCGGTATGGAAATTGCTGAATAATTTCCCTTTCCTGTGCCTGCTAAGAGGAAGAGAAATTCCCAGTTCAGGTAACGGGATGCCCCAACTGTTCTCCTCTGTGCTTTTTCGGTCCTCTGGTGGATAGATGTTAAAGACTAGAAGGCCGTGCTTACCATTACTGAGAGCCTTGTTTCCTATGTCACAAACAATTGTTTTTAAGGCTGCAAGTTTGTCCTTCATTTTATTACATTAACTCGGATTCAGGATCGCTTTTAAAAGAACCAGTATAATGGAAGTCTTTTCCTGCACTTGGGTCAATCTGACCTGCAGCGTGTATGGTGGAGATACGGTTGAGGAGATTTTAACAGCTATACAGCTCAGTTTCATTGAAATTCGTGTGACTAATTCCCCTGGTGCTCTCATCCCTGCTTATCTTACTACCCTCAATAGCAATCTAATTCAATCGGAGGGCGTCAACGAGGCACTACTAGTATTGGCCACCCACGTCACCGGAAGCAACATCTCTCCTTTTTGCTTGCACATTCTATTCAGTCGGTGTCCTCAAAGTTTTGATTGCAGTCAAGCTACGTTCTATGGCAGGATAGTAATCCCATTTGCCCCACTTTGGGCATTATCCCTGCCCTTGGTTCTTATGGGAGTGCCCAGGAGATGGGGCCAGGCCGTTTCTAGGTGTTTTGCCGCCCTAGGCAAAAATTGAAATATGCCACCCCCTCCTTTTTACTACCATCACTCTCTCCCCCTGTCATCCAGGCTTTAAGTGAAACCCTGGCACTCGCTGTGCTTGGCTACTTGCAAACTGCTCATGCTTGCACCTAGCTGACTGCACTGGTGGTTGGTTGCTGTCGCAAAGGTGAGGCGCCGCTGTGGCTTTGCCTGATTTACAAACCCATCCCTTTATGCAAGTGCATGTACTGTAAGAATGTCAGATGTATTGGTCTGTCCCAGTATTTGCACACAATTTAAATAGCACTAGTTTATTTCTTTTAGAGCACTACTCAACCCAATGCAGGGTGTCAGAGTACTTTACATAACATACACATTGACAATAAATTGTGCTAGTGTGTAAATCAATGTACAAGATGTGTTGCATGACTTAGTGAGGGTTAAAAGATGTAGCAGTCACATATCCTATATAGCTCACTGCTGTATATTAGGCTTACTAATTATAAACTGCAAGTAACAAAAGGATCTGTATTCAAAGCAGTAGCCCACTTACCTAGCTACATTAAAAAAAAAAATCTGTCATCTGCACATTACATGATGTCCTTTGAAGGAGACACATTAATCTTCCATACTACTTTGATTCAGATCTGGGACTACACAAAACAGAGATCGCTCCAACAAATACTATAACCCCAAGAGTTATCTCACCAATTATTATTCCCTAATATTTACTGGGCGCATCTGCAGAAGATGTCTTAACCTGATAAAATATTAGAAAACGCAGACTTTGCAACCAATTAAGCATAACAGATGTACTACCATGCTTCTCCTTGTTGAGGCCCACATTTTGCGTCGGAAGTGTGCCACTTTTTGAGCAAACCCTAAAGCAAAATTTTTTTTAATCAAATAATGCGCTTAATGCATGCATGATATTCCAAATAAAAACCAATGCGTGGGATCTTATCTGATGTTACTTCTTGTGATGTCACTTACTGTAATGCCACACATTGTGACATCATGGGCTTTGATGGCATAAGACACCATGATGGCACTTGTATGCTGACTAACTAGGTTATTCCCCCACATGCTGAGGCTGCAAAAAACTCCATAGCGCCAAGTCCTTCCATTTCCAGTCCGACAGACACTGCGTGTGCATGCGTGACTAGCATTACTCCATTCCGTTGGTCCGTACAGAGAGTGAGACAGTTGGGTTTATTTCAAAGTTTGCACAATGGATTAGTATGGTAAGCGGACGCGTAGTTTATGTGGTGATGCACAGGTGCCTGTGCCTCAGTTCCAGTCTCTGGACATGGATTATGAGTGCCTAGAAGCAGAAATGCACCCAGCTTAAAGAGTTGCACTCAAAAAAGTACATCCACGTTTTTGTACCAAAGTGTGTCATGAGACGTCTGAGGTGCAATCATGGGGCGACAGATGAATGCGTCGTCACCGCTAGCTGTCCTGTGGAATTTGGAAACTAAATAAGCGAAAGCAAACAGCAAATGGAAACTCTAATGTATGAAAGGCCTCATTTTACACTCATTTCGGAAAGTGAGGTGATTGTCCGTCTATTCGCGCCAAGACGTCGAGCACCAGGACACAAATGGGCCTACCCAACCCGGACAGCATTTCCTGTCCTCGCGCTCATGCCCCCACGAAACACCACTCTAGTCCCGCACTGCTTGCTCTCTGCTTTCAGGTTCAGTTCCTCGAACAACAAGGTTCTGGAAATAAAATGGAGCCTTCTGCAGCAACAGGATGGATAAGGAGCATCCAGAAAAAGCAACACTGAGCCCCTCTTCGAAGCCTACATCAACAACCTGTGACGGCAGGTGGAGGGCCTGAACAACACCAAGGATTGCCTAGATGGGGAGCCGAAGGATACAAAAGTCCTGGTAGATGATTTTAAGAACAATTAAGTAGTAAAAAATATAGTATGAAATACCACACCGACAAGCATTTACCATAAAAAATATTTTTCCCCAAGTCTTTTGTATGTGGGTCAGATCTACTCCCCGGAAGCTGAATCACATGCTGGCAGAATGTGCCACAGATTAGCCCAAAGAAGGCGTATCTAGGCTCAGGCTCACTTTGAAATGGACTTTTAATTGGCAAAAGTGGTCAGTGTCCAACTGTAGCACATTCTTAAACAACATGCAGCAGATTTCAGGCACACTTATATACGTTAGTCAAACTTAAATATCAGCATTTCAGAAATACTCCTAAAATTTCAAATTACAGTTTACAGTAAGATATCCGAATTATACATAAAATTGCATAAATGGTCCTTACTCTGATGAAATTCAGATTATTCACATAATTTTCGGCAAGTGAAAAATGGGAATGTCACTCTAGTCAAAGACTATGGCTTCTCTATTGAATGGCCAGCACTGGACCTGTTTTTTTTAGCAACAGTAACAGCTGTGTTACCTAGCTTCTAGAAGTACTGTAGGAGTTGCCATTCGGCAGCCCTATGCCAGGGTGTGTTACTTGCTTACAACTCCACACATTCACATGTGCACGATGGTCTCCCAGTTTGCACTGCATGGCGTCCCTTTCTGAAAGGGATGGCTGGTGTCTAGATATCTACCAAAATGTATTCAGATATCCTACGTGGCACATATGATGTGCCCTTCGTAAACTAAACGGGTCTTGTACTCAAGCTTTGTTTGCGCAAGGGAGGAAGTTTGTCTACGTCATCTCAGACTCACCATGAAGCCCCCCAGGCCCGACTCCCACATACACCCCGTGGACAGGAGACCGTAAACGGAGATGCACAGGCACCTCAGCCCTGTGCACTCTATGGGCCCATCTAGCACCTAAGACGTCAGACTACTCTAATAAAGTGCACTTCGGGTGCTCAAGATGGCGATGCACAGCTAAATTTGGATCCGTGCTTTATAATCCGGAGGTGCGCCGTCCATGAAATAAACTCACAGGCCAGCACTCAGGTAAAGTGTACAGGCAGGCACATGATAGTTTTGCATTTCGTTTTTTTATACTGTCGCTTGTAGCACTGCACAACTTGCATTTAGTGTTAATAAACTGTACAAGCAAGCACTGCACTGCAAGCGAGTATCGACCTCACCTTCCAGCACTGAAAATGTGCACACGCACCCAATGAGTCTGACTCCAGTCGGTCTGGGGTCTCACGTCTCAAAGTGGGAGCCGGGAAGAGGACTCGGAGAAAATGACGGCACAGGACTGTGTCTGTGTGTAGCTCTGGCAGCACTAATCACCAGAGCAGCCAGCCGAAACACACAGTCCATCCCCTGCAGCCCGGCATGCAGAAAGAGAGAGAGGGTGGTGCCTGTCCGACGTGCGTGTACGCGAGTCACAGTCACTGGCTGGCAGCTACTGCATAAAAAAAAGCTCCGCTTGGGGACTGGCCAAAGCTGATGCAGGGGCCGTCATTGGTCGTGCATTCCCGCGCTACAACCTGCTGCCTTCAAATTAAAAAATGTTTCCCCCTTTTGCCGCCCTTGTCCTTTTGCCGCCCTAGGCGGCCGCCTAGTGTTGCCTAGTGGTAGAAACGGCCCTGGGGGCCATGCTTCCGTTAAAAACGTGTGGTCGATACTCAGCCAGCGTGATTGATTCCGAGCTACTGAGGACTGCTGGCAACCATTGCCAATTTGCTTCATCTATTCGGGGATCAGGCCTTTAGTCCTCTTTGATAGTGACTGTCCTGTCAGCAGTTGTACTTTGCTTTGTCCCTATCATGGTTCTTGCATTGTTTAACATGCCTGTCATGAGTTTTTAGCTGCCATCTGGCCTTTTTGGAGGACTCTGTGGCTCTTGTTGCTCATTTGCTGCAACGCACAATTCCTTTTGATCAAGTTGTGTGCCAGCTAGCTTTGCCCTTCTTTGTGGCGGCATATCCAAGCTCATCACAAGGAGGCAGTCTATGTTATCACTGATCAACTTTGGGGGGACTGATATATAAAACTCTACGTCGCTGTACGTGTCCTTTCTTATTGCCTCAGATGCTGCTGGTGCCAGCTACCCGGATGTACTAGTTTTATGACCGGTAATGACATCATGGCAGGTGCAGGAACAGCCCCGAACACCTTCCGCAGACTCGCACGATTTAACGGGCTTGGGCACTCAGGGACTGGAAAAAGGTTGACAAAGGTAAATTATGTTTGTACGTGGATGGCCTCTCTAATGAGGGAAATAGGTGATCCCTGGAATGTTGATTCGGAATCTCGGGCGGGTATTCACAAGACTGAGAACACTCTTGCAGAAGGGTTTAGTGACAGCAGGCCTGAAGGGAAGGCGCCCGGGGTTCCTCAATGGTGGAACCTGTGGTTCCTTGGGCCATAACACTCAAGGAGGTAGTTGCTTGCTCAGCAGTCCTGCCTGGACTTGTACCTGGTAGAAGAAAGGTCATTTCGCAACCTCTCTTCATTTTTGTTACACGTTTTTGGGCTATTTTGTTTTTTTGACTGCCTTTTTCTTTCTATTGGCCTCTTTCAGCTGCGGTGTGTTCTCTGCCTCTTTCTCCACCACTGCAGGGGGCTTGTAAGTATGTGCAGTTGACTTTCTATTTATTGGATTCAGCCGTTTTTCCTCACTGCCTTCTGTGGACTCTGCAAAAGGGTTGTTTAAATTGTAACTTCCCTCCTTGTCCATTATTCTGGCTTTTGTTTGTAATATTTTCCTCCTTTCTTTAAACTTTCCCTTCAATTGAGCTTCTTTATTGCCCTCTTATTTTGCATACCTCTTTTAGGCACTATGCTAGCTTACTGATTACAACTTTATGTATGGCGGACTTCAGCATCTGGCTTGCAGCTTTGATTGGCAGTTCTGTTACTGCATGGATGCTTGTGTTGCCTTTAGGGTCTGTGCAGCAGCTATCAGCGTTTCCTAATAGAGTGTGATTCAGTACTTCACCCGATGGAATGTCGCAACTTGGGTTTACTGCACAGCAAGAACCTGGGCTCGGATACACCTCATTCAATTGCCTCCTATCAGTAAACCCAGTCTCTGCCTCCCAGATCTCCCGCTGGTATGTTTAAGCCCCTGATGCTAGGATTTCTCCAGATATTAGAGATGGGGAAATGGGGTTGATGGCTCCTCCTGGTCTAGGAGGCGTAACGGATTAAGTACTTGCACTAACGCTTGTTTGCATTGAGCCTTCATTCTTAGATGGTTTCATGGCCATAGCTTCCAGTATGAGGGTAAATAAATTGGTGCTGTGGTCATTATCACAGACTATGCTCTCAAGTAATGTGAGTACTGAGTTCAGTACCCATTCCAATGAGAACAAGAACCTAGAGATTATATGGCCATGAGCCAGGGCAGCTGGGTGGGCTCTGTGCAATCAAGTTCTCCTCAAAGGAAGTGCCAGGGTCTAGAGGTAGGCACGCTGTAATACTGGCACCCAACATTTAATTCAAGGATGTATTACAATTTAGTGGGACTACCCGTCTTTACTGGCGAGATGCTTAGTTCCTGGTTGATTGTCCTTTTAGTCAATATATGGATAGGAACACCTGGCAGCGTGTAGTCATTCAGCAGTTGCAGATTAGTTGTGCTACTATCCAGAAAAGGGCCAGGGCAGCTTTGTAATGTTTCTCCATTTTCTTTTACTTCCCTCTGTGGGTAAATCACTCCCTCCCACATGAGTATTAGACGATTTAGAGCTCAGAGATCTCGTGTTTTTGTAGTGGTCATGTGGGTTGCAGATGGATCACGGGTCCACAAGGGCTACAAAATGCTTCACTTAGATAATTCACAAGATTCTTGGTTGTCTGAATTAAGGGGAGGATGTGGTGGTATGGTAGTTTTTGGTACCCATGAAACTGTTTGTAACCAAACTAAGACGCTAGATCTGAATTTAGTCTTTTTGATTACTAGCTTTTGGATGTCACATGGAAGCACACAACGAAACATGGAGAATGTGAATAGTTTTCTAATCACTTTGTACGTGGTCTTGGATTCT
This sequence comes from Lissotriton helveticus, assembly GCF_964261635.1. NCBI lineage: Eukaryota > Metazoa > Chordata > Amphibia > Caudata > Salamandridae > Lissotriton > Lissotriton helveticus. The sequence continues at coordinate 1,909,483,758 of NC_136061.1, read as the reverse complement.
AATACAAGAGTTTTGGTGGTAAGCGTCTCCATGGGATTATTGGTGGACACTTTATGAGTTACTCTGGGATTTTTATTGTACAGGTGGTGTTAATTGCTGCGGTGATGGCTTTTAAATTGTCTCTGAATGATTACGATCCCGCATTGGAAATACCACTATATTCACACCCATTTATTGGTCTTTACCTTTCTTTATAATTTCTTTTTCTTGTTTATAACTATTGTGTTTTGTCTCTATGTTATGGTATTCCATAGTAGAGGTGTTTCCAAACTATATATTCCTTAATATGTAAATGTCTGTGTCTTGTAAAGCGCACTGCTGCCCTGAGGCGTCGTGGCGCTGCAGACCACTGGGGAACCCGTCCTGGCTATCCCTGTGAGATGGTCCCTACTGGGTATCTCCAAGGTGAAACCAGGCATCCCCGGCGAATGTGGGGGGCCAATGTAGAGATGAGGCAAGCTAATGCCCAGAGTTGGCGAGTGTGATCCCTGGTTAGAGTAGGCACCGAGGCGAGAATTATGGAGTCCGCTGACCCTGGTCCACGACCCTGCCGCGTCGGGAATTGAACCCTGGTCCCGGGCCGCTCTCTGCTTCCGGGTCTGCTGCCTCTAACCAGTGAGCCACACCACTCCAATATGCTGTATGTGCTTTATAAAATAGGGTGTCCATTTAGATTGCTGAATTGGAAACCTGTAACAATGTTTGGCTTTTGTGGATACTTTAGTTTCTATCTGCCTTTTCAATCACTTTGTTGGGATTGGATGTTTTATCCCATACGTTACTCTGTTTGTTTCTGTGTATTTTTGTTTTATGTTAAATATACATATGCATGTTTTTTTGTATGTACTTGCAGCCCTGAAGAAGCCTTCGTGTTGGGGCAAAACATGTTGGGTGCTTCGTTTTACTATTGGATACTCAAGTGTGAAAATACAACTTGTCTAACAAAAATGGCAATCGTGGACTAACTTGCACATTAATGGAAATTGGACTGACATGTAAACACATTTGATTTGGAAGTGTGCTGCCTCTCATCCTTTTTGATTATTTGTATTTGATTTGTGGTCCTGTGGCAGCTGGTCATTTGAGGTGGGCAGGGCTGATAAAACGAAATTTGTGAATGACTAGTGTGAGTGGTGCCGTGAGTTATTTATCCTAGCTGCCACTATTCTCTCAGTACGATTAAAATATGTTTCAGGCTTAGTCCAAATAGAGAACCAGAGAAGAAGCAGGCAAATCTGAATATTGTCAGAGGCATAATCAAGCTAGAATGCAGCATGACAGCTGTAAGTAGCAGTGCTGTGGGGTAGAGCCAAAACGATTCTAAGACAACCCATTTTCGATTTTCGCTATAATTGGGTATAGCCTTGACACCCTAGGGCCCGGAGCCATAAGGTCCTGTTGACAGGCTTTTAGCTTTATATATCTCTAGTGATTCTCAGAGAGGCTTGGATCCCAGGATCCTTAAAAACTTAAAGAGTGCCACAGACTTCTAGCCAAGTTTGCTGCCATGTTGTAGCCTAGCTATTTCCAAGTACAGGTGTTGTCCAACAGAATCCCCAAATAGGGAAAGTTGGGAACAGGGGGAATTTTTGTCTCATTTAACACAAAAGATTTAAATTTGCCCTTGCTTGATTCATATACTATAATATGTGTCTTTAATTCATTAATTGTTAATTCAAGGTCTGTCGTAAAAAAATAAAACTTGTCAAGCAATCTCTGAAGCCCTAGGCCAGGGGCATCGTTGCAATGAGACCTGCATTGTCCGCATAAAGTAGCGCAGGGAATGGGACAGACCAAATTCTTAGCACATTCACATTCAGATTAATTAACTGCCTTTCCAATCCATTTATAAAGAAAATAAAACCGATGTCCACATGCAACCCTGCCACAATCCCTTTGGTAAAGTGAATGGTGCAGTTTCTTCCCCCATAGACCGTACTTTACGCTTGCAATTACACCACATTGCAATTGCCTTAAAAAACGAATAATATTAACTTCCAACCCCAAACCTGCCATATTGTCCCATAGCTTTGAGCGGTTAACAAGATAAAAAGATGATCGGGGATCCATAAAAGAAACATAGACTTTCCCCAGCGTGGCTACAGTATATTTATTAATTAAAATGTACAGATTCAAACACTGCTCCACTGTTCCTAATCCAGCACAAAATCCCAACTGCAAATCTGAAATAAAGTTATTTTCATGGCCCCAAGTTTGCAAAGGTTCTCAAATTCTGCACTTGATTTTGGCTGTTGAATTACCCAGTGAAATAGGGTAATGCCATTTTGAGTCACATCTATTTCCCATATCTAATATGGGTTCAAATGTTGAATATGACCATGATTAAGCCGTCCTTGAAAAAGACATTCAATATGTTTATCAAAAGGGGTGCCCATAAATCGATGGTGTCTTTGTAACAATCTGCAGGGACAAGGGCTGGGGCTGAAGCTTTGCTTGCTGGGCATCTGTCTACAGGGCTATGCCTCTTGCAACTTACCTTTCAAGCCAACAACCCTCCCCTCTGACTTTCTTCGTCTAATGCCGGGGAATCCAGTATTAGCGTAAAACAGCTGTGAAATGATCAACCCAGACATCAGGTCGATAACGGTATCAGTCCCAGACTCTGTGGGGTTGCTAAACAAGCATTTACAAGGCAATGGTCTCGGCAATATTAAAGGTAGAGCTATTGGCATTGCTCATGACATTTCTTTTTTTTTTTTAAATCATAAATAAATGGCATTGTTATTTACATTGCCAATGGCTTAATCGCTTGCATATGCGAGACCTATTGCATTAGCACCCACACACAGAGTAAGTAGTAGAGTAGTAGAGTGAGTAGTTGATAGTGAGTAGGAGAGAGTTATTAGTAAAGAGAGTATTAGAGAGCGAGTAGTAAAAAGTGAAAGAGTGACTATTAAATAGTGAGAGAGTGAGTAGTAAAGAGTCCTAGAGCCACACACATTTACATGCACAGCCACACCCTTACATATACAAAGTGTATTTTTAGTTTCAGTAGTAAAGAGTGAGTAGTATAGAGTGACTAATTATGAGTGAGTAATGTTGAGTAGTAGAGAGTGTAGCAGAGTGTGTAGTACAGTATTACAGTAAGTACTATACATTAGATGCTATTTAGTAGAGTGAGTAGAAGCGAGTAGTTGATATTGAGTATTACAGTGAGTAGAGAGTGTTTTGGAGTTGTATAGTAAGTATTCGAGTGAGTATTGATAATATTTGATAGTGAGTAGTATAGAGTGACTATTTGAGTGAGTATTTGTGAGTAGTAGAGAGTGTAGTAAAGGGTGTGTAGTAAAGTGTGTAATAGAGCATTATAGTGAGTACTGTAGAGTATTTATTTGTGTACTAAAGTGAGTAGGGAGTATTAGAGTTGTTGAATAAGTACTTTAGTAGTAGAGTGAGTAGTAGTGAGTAGTTGATATTGAGTAGTACAGTGAGTATAGAGTATTAGATATTTGTCGTGTAACTAGTAGAGTGAGTATTGAGAATATTAGAGAGTGAGTAGTAAAGAGTGAGTAGTAGTGTGTAGTAAGTTGTGTGTAGTATTAAAGTCAGTACCTCACAGCATTTTTCTCATTACTAAATCTATTAGGCAGTATTAGAGAGTTGTAGAGTAAGTAGTACAGTATTAGAGTGAGTAGTAGAGAGTGAGTAGTAGAGAGTATTAGTAGAGAGTTATGAGCGGTACTGCCAAGTGAATATAAACAATACGGTTAACCGATGCGACGGAGGCTAATGTGTATTAAACAGCCGAATAAAAAACCCAAAAGCAAAGATAATCAATTTGTTCCAGGGTATTGTTCTTAAAAATAAACAGCTCACACAGCTCTTACAGCCCTCACAGTTCTCATTCTTCACACAGCTCTCACAGCTTACACAGCTCGCGCATCTCAAATTTCTTACCCAGCTCACACAGCTCTCACAGCCCACACAGCTCTCACAGCCCACACAGCTCTCACAGCCCTCACAGCTCTCACAGCCCACACAGCCCACACAGCCCACACAGCCCACACAGCCCACACAGCTCTCACAGCCCACACAGCTCTCGCAGCCCACACAGCTCTCACAGCCCACACAGCCCACACAGCTCTCACAGCCCACACAGCTCTCACAGCCCTCACAGCCCTCACAGCCCTCACAGCCCACACAGCCCACACAGCCCACACAGCCCACACAGCCCTCACAGCCCACACAGCCCTCACAGCCCACACAGCCCACACAGCCCTCACAGCCCTCACAGCTCTCACAGCTCTCACAGCCCACACAGCTCACACAGCTCTCACAGCCCACACAGCTCTCACAGCCCACACAGCTCTCACAGCTCTCACAGCCCACACAGCTCTCACAGCCCACACAGCTCTCACAGCCCACACAGCTCTCACAGCCCACACAGCTCTCATAGCCCACACAGCCCACACAGCCCTCACAGCCCTCACAGCTCTCACAGCTCTCACAGCTCTCACAGCTCTCACAGCTCTCATAGCCCACACAGCTCTCACAGCCCACACAGCCCACACAGCCCACACAGCCCACACAGCCCACACAGCCCTCACAGCCCACACAGCCCACACAGCCCTCACAGCCCACACAGCCCACACAGCCCACACAGCTCTCACAGCCCACACAGCTCTCACAGCCCACACAGCTCTCACAGCCCACACAGCCCACACAGCCCTCACAGCTCTCACAGCTCTCACAGCCCTCACAGCCCACACAGCCCTCACAGCCCACACAGCCCTCACAGCCCACACAGCCCTCACAGCCCACACAGCCCACACAGCTCTCACAGCCCACACAGCTCTCACAGCCCACACAGCTCTCACAGCCCACACAGCTCTCACAGCCCACACAGCTCTCACAGCCCACACAGCTCTCACAGCCCACACAGCTCTCACAGCCCACACAGCCCACACAGCCCACACAGCCCACACAGCCCTCACAGCCCTCACAGCCCTCACAGCTCTCAGAGCTCTCAGAGCTCTCACAGCCCACACAGCCAACAGCTCTCACAGCCCACACAGTCCACACAGCCCACACAGCTCTCACAGCCCACACAGCCCACACAGCCCACACAGCTCACACAGCTCTCACAGCCCACACAGCTCTCACAGCCCACACAGCCCACACAGCTCTCGCAGCCCACACAGCTCTCACAGCCCACACAGCTCTCGCAGCCCACACAGCTCTCACAGCCCACACAGTTCTCACAGCCCACACAGCCCACACAGCTCTCACAGCCCACACAGCTCTCACAGCTCTCACAGCCCACACAGCCCACACAGCCCACACAGCCCACACAGCCCTCACAGCCCTCACAGCCCTCACAGCCCTCACAGCCCACACAGCTCTCACAGCTCTCACAGCTCTCACAGCCCACACAGCCCACACAGCCCACACAGCTCTCACAGCCCACACAGCTCTCACAGCCCACACAGCCCTCACAGCCCACACAGCTCTCACAGCCCACACAGCTCTCACAGCCCACACAGCTCTCACAGCCCACACAGCTCTCACAGCCCACACAGCTCTCATAGCCCACACAGCTCTCACAGCCCACACAGCTCTCACAGCCCTCACAGCCCTCACAGCTCTCACAGCTCTCACAGCTCTCATAGCCCACACAGCTCTCACAGCCCACACAGCCCACACAGCCCACACAGCTCTCACAGCTCTCACAGCCCTCACAGCCCACACAGCCCACACAGCCCACACAGCTCTCACAGCCCACACAGCTCTCACAGCCCACACAGCTCTCACAGCCCACACAGCTCTCACAGCCCACACAGCTCTCACAGCCCACACAGCTCTCACAGCCCACACAGCTCTCACAGCCCACACAGCTCTCACAGCCCACACAGCTCTCATAGCCCACACAGCTCTCACAGCCCACACAGCTTTCACAGCCCACACAGATCTCACAGTTCCCTTAAGCTTAAAGAAGTTCTACAAGAAAACCGTTCTGACGTTTCATGCGCAGGGTCCAACTCAACATTTATCCAGTGACTGAACGGAACAATATTTAATCAGGAAAACTGCACCCAAATCATAGCGTACTTTGTTTTTTTGGGGGGGAAGAAAGTGGCGACGAAATGAGTTAATTATAATGCTAAGAGCTAGAAACTTCAAAACGCCTGAGTGGAGATTTGGTTTTGTGACTTAACATTTCTAGCTGTGTCACCGGATTTACCACACTGTGCGATCCTCGGCGTACGGATTCACCCTTCTTCATTTCCTTTGTCTGATAAACTGGCCAAAATAAGAACGCCTGGAAACGGGTTTAACGCCACAGTTAAGCTATATATAGGTGGACATCTGCGTCTGAAAAGAGCATCTTCGTCTCCCGGGGAGGCACTTGGCGGCTGTGCGTTCAGTTATTTGACGGAATCAAAATGAGAATTGCCTTTTTGTTCGGGAGGCGGGCCCCGTCGCCATTTTAAAAGATTAGCAGCTGATAAAGCTGCCAGAAGGTACTTAGTATAAAGCAGACAGTGTGTGTCCTTTGATTTTATACCGCCTGCACAACTCTCGAGCCCCATTCCGGCTAACACACGTGCCAAGGCGGGTGTAATGCCAACGTAGGCACGGAGATGCCTGTCAGGGATGTCACGCACTGTTAAAGAGGTGCGCCAAGGGTGACAGAAGGAGCGAGAAGGCCTCGCTCTGCCCTGGCCCACTGGGCACACACCCATGTTTATAAGTGGCACACAGCGATTATGAATCACTATTTTGTGTAGCGCTTAAATGCAAGCGCAGCGATAATTTAACGATATTTAATCAACGACAGCAAAATAAAATGCTACACGTGGCCTCCTTGAACCAAGTCACAAGTTTCTTTGGAGCAGGCACACCAACCCAACATCTCATCAGTAGTGAAAATGAATCACTTGAAAGTATAGACTTACACAGATTCACACATTCTGTAAAATATTCTTCATTAGCTCAGTTTAAGGTGACGAACGGGCAGCTCCAAGGCCCGTCGGCCTCCGGCCCTGCTGCACAGGGCTTTACTCCAAGTATACAGAGAGATCTCTCGGGACAAAGTCACAGCCACAAGAGCGCTTTAAACGCGAGTATGGGTGCGCACTGTATACAGCATAAAGCACCCTGGGTCTGGCTGCCTACCTAATTCAAGCATTAGCAAGGGCAGGGACGCAAGCACAGCGAGAGGGGGCTCGACTGTCCACTTACTTATTGTTGACTGACCTGCCTGCTGCCCAGCCTGGAGCCACAATTGTGCAGCAGCACAGACACACTGCCTGCTGCCATGATACTGCCTGTGCCAGTGCTGTCTTCATCCACTCTGAGGCACTGAGCTCAGGTCAGCTGAGCTGCTGTCCAGTCTCCACAGTCCTCACCTCTACCGCGGCACAGCTCCCCTGCCGCAGCCGCGCTCGTCCTCCTGTGGGGGTTGGCCGCGCCAGCCCAGAGACATTCGCCGGCTCACCCTGACTTCAGCTGCGTGCCGCACATGATGCGGCCGGACGGTTGGGACCCTCCCCCCTGCGGCCGGCCCGGCCTGCCTGGTGCCATCATGATGAGGGAGAGTGAGCAACTGAGTGAGGCAGCCTGCACGCTCACTCAGATTCCCCCCGACTAACTTCCTGTCAGTTCCTGGTGGCCGGACGTGACGCAGGAGTACCCATACTCCGATACATTGGAGCGCCGGCTCTCAGAGAGCTGCGCGCTGCTGTTAACTGTTTGCTGGGACACAGGCGGCCAGCACCTCGAGCAACAGAGAGAGCCACACCGTGACGCGCACAGTCAGTGACAGGCGCCATTGGCAAAAGACGCTTGGCAGGACTGAGGCAGGTCGGTGCGGGCCACCAAGGAGTCCTAACACACACAATGTCATCCCTTCATATTTTCAAGCTGAACAGAATTTGATATAATGAAGAAAATGCTCACCATGCCTCCTCCATCATTGATTCAGTAGCTGCAAGTGGCTGACGCTTGGCAGGACTGAGGCAGGTCGGTGCGGGCGACGGTGCCCCCGAAGACCACAACAACAAAAACAAAATGGCGGCCGCAAGCATCCGAAAATTTTCGGATTCGGGGCGTGTATTTGTTGTTCTGAGTGATGGGTGACGTCACAGGGCGAAAAGAACACCAAAAACACGCCCCCGAATCCGAAAGAGACGGCCCTTGTTTCGAGTGACGCCTCTCTCCTCCAATGGCTGGCCTCAGTTTCGGAAGCCAGCCAATGGAGGAGAGGCAGAGGAGAGAGGCGGGTTAAACTGCCCTACTGAAGATTATTAAATCTCCGACTTCCGGCTGGCAAGCCAGCCTTCGGTCCGAGACCTAACAACGGGTGAATAATCACGTGCCACAATCCACGAGTCTTTCGAGGAGCTTGCCAGTAATAAGACTCACTGGCATCACGTCTATTTTAATTTTTCCTGCCAGCAATAGTGCTTTTATAAGCCCCTGCATTTGCATACTTGGTCAAAATCTAGTACCATTTTAATAGCTTTTAGCAAATCAGGGTGAGTGTCAAACCATCTATTGTGTTTCGACTTGTAAGAAGGAACAGATATGGTCAAAAGTCCCTAATAAAGCGATGCAAAGAACAATGGGCCATATGTATAAAAGGGCTTTACCCATTTTGTGTCTATGGGAAAAAATGTTCATACATCTGGCCCAATAGCACTTTGAGATCTCTGCTGAGCCCCTTCCTTCATCCAAACATGTGAACAACTAAATTATGATCACTAAAAACATTATTTAGGACCAAATAATCAGTGAACAAATCATATAAATAATTAGAAAACTGAATAAAATCAATGATGCTGTAATTCTCGCTTCCCGTATCAATTGATTTTAAAACTGGGGAATCTGTGAATGAATCAAAGGTAAACTGAAGGCTGTTTTTAGCAATGAGCAGGTTAAGAGCTCCCCCGTAAGGGCTATGAGAGAGTATGTTTGAGGTTCTCTTCGAGGGTGCATTATGCCGAAGGTCATCATTCATGACCACTCACAGCATTGATTGTTAAAATCGCCCATCTATAATAGTGACATGGACTCTTCCTGTTTAGTCAATCAATCAATCAATCAGGCGTTTGTTAAGTGCTCTACTCACCCGTAGGGGTCTCAAGGCGCTGGGGAGATGGAGGGGTGCAGCTTCCGGTCCATCAGGGAGGGGGTCCATCGAAGAGCCAGGTTTTGAGGTGTCTTGCGAAGATGGGAGGTGATGTTGTCTGTCTGAGGTGTTGTGGAAGGGCGTTTCAGGCTTTGGCCGTGAGGAAGGAGAAGGAGCGGCCTCCCGATCTGGTTTTCCTGGTCAGTGGGACCAAGGAGTAGGAGAGCTGGGCTGATCGAGGGTCCTTTAGGGTGCGTGGAATTTGAACCGGTTGTTCAGGTATGCCGGTCCGGTGTTGTGGAGAGCCTTGTGTGCGTGGGTGAGCATCTTGAAAGTGATTCTTGCCTCGATAGGGAGCCAGTGGAGTGTGCGCAGCTGCTGGGAGATGTGGCAGTGTCTTGGCAGGTTGAGGATCAGTCTGGCGGTGGGGTTCTGGATGTTTTATAGCTTGCGTGTTAGGTTTTTTGTTTATTCCGGCGTAGAGTGAGTTGCAGTCGTCGAGTCTGCTGCTGACCAGGGTGTGAGTGACAGTCTTTCTGTGTTCGAGGGGGATCCATTTGAAGGTCTTCCGTAGGAGGCGGAGGGTGTGGAAGCAGGAGGACGATACGGAGTTGATCTGGCGGTACATTTTGAGCTCGTAGTCCAGTATGATTCCCAGGTTGCATGTGTGGTCCATGGGGGTGGGCAGGTGTCTGAGGGCGGGGGGCCACCAGGTGTTGTTCCATGCGGCAGGGTTTGGGCCCATGAAGAGTACTTCTGTCTTGTTGGTGTTCAGTTGTAAGCAGCTGTTTCTCATCCAATTGGCGATGGCTTCCATGCCTTCACAAAAGTTGTGTCTGGTGTTGTTGGGTTAGTTGGATAGGGAGAGGATGAGTTGGGTGTCGTCCACGTATGACACAATTTTGGGTCCATAGGTTCTGACGATGGGTGTGAGTGGAGCCATGTAGATGTTGAAGAGTATAGGGCTGAGGGAGGACCCCTGAGGGACTCCGCAGGTGGTTGGTGTGGGGTCCGAGAGGAAGGGGGGAGTCTGACCAGCTGCATTCTGCCGGTGTGGAAGGAGCGGATCCAGTCGAGGGCATTGTCCTGGATCCCTGCGTCAGGGAGTCTGTGTATTAGGGTGCGGTGGGAGACTGTGTCGAACGCCGCTGAGAGGTCGAGGAGGATGAGGGCTACTGTTCAGTAGGATGCGGATGTCCTCTGTTGCGGCGAGGAGGGCGGTTTCCGTACTGTGTTTTTTCCTGAAGCCAGATTGGGAGGAGTCGAGGATGTTGTGTCCTACGATGAATGTGGCGAGTTGGCTTTTGGCGGCTTTCTCGATTACTTTCGCAGGGAAAGGGAGCAGGAAGATGGGTCTGTAGTTTTTTAAGTCGGTGGAGTCAGCCGAGGGTTTCTTCAGGAGGGGGTTGACCTCTGCGTGTTTCCAGTCATCGGGGAACGAGGCGGTTGCCAGGGAGAGGTTGATGGTGTGGCGGAGTATGGGTACTATGGTGTTGGTGGCTCTGTTGAAGATGTGGTGGGGGCAGGGGTCCGTGGGCGCCCCGGAGTGGATTGCCTTCATCGTCTTCAGTGTGTCTTCGGTGGAGAGGGCTGTCCAGTTGTTGATTGCTGGCTTTCGGGTGTTGGGGTGGTAGGTGGGGGCTCCGTGTGTAGGTTGTCTTAGTTGAAATTGTTTGTGGCTGAAGAACATGCTGAATTGGTTGCAAAGGTCTTGTGAGGGAGGAATGTCAGTTGACTCGCTGGGGGGGGGGGGTTGGGCGAACTCCTTGATGATGTTGAGGAGTTCTTCCTGTTGTGTGCATGTGTTGAGATCCTGTCTTCGATCACTTTTTTTCTTGTTTTTCTGATGAGTTAGTGGTGGGTGTTGGTGGTGGCTCTGAAGTTTTTGTGTGCTTCTGTGGACTTAACCCCTTCGATGCTCATGGCGAGCTCAGCTCGTCATGAGGTATACCTCTAGGGTGCTCATGACGAGCTGAGCTCGTCGGACCACACCCATTTACATTATGGCCCAGCACAGGAGAAGGATCTGTCAAGCAGCCAAGGTGTTAATGTAAGGGTGAGCGGCAGATACAAAGGGTCGGAAGGTGAACAAGAAAGTCAGTGGTTCAAGGGTGAACAGGAACTTCAGGGGCATGAAAGTGAAGGGAGGAGGAACTTCAGTAACTTGAGCATTATCAGGAGTCTCCGGCTTCTATTGTGAGCAGGAGCTTCAGGAACGTATATCCTTAACAGGAGCCTCCGGAGACCTGGGGTCGGCCAAGAGCCTCATGGAAACAAAAGTGAGCAGGACTCATGCATGCCTGAGGGTGATCAAGAGCTGGAGGGAACTTAGTTGAGTCCTGGGGACAAGCAGGTGCATCAGGGACATGAGTGAGCAACTGTGTCAAGAAAATGAAGGTAAACTCGAGCCTCACAGATCTGAACCAGTCAATACACTTGAAGCTCCTGCTCACCCATTTGCCCTCTGTGGAAACTGGGAGAGAACAGGAGCTTCATATCCTTAGGGCGAGCAGAACACTTGGTGATTTCGCCAGAGGGCAAACATAGGAATCAGAGCATCTCAGGTGAAAATGGTTCTCAGTAACCTGAGCGTGAGCTGGAGCTTCTAGGTAAGAGTGAACAAAAGCTACAGGGACCAAGGATCAACAAGGAAATCAGGTGGGCTGAATTCCATAGGCATATGAGAGTGAACAGGAGCCCATCTTTACACCAGTGTGAGCAGGAGCATTAGGGGACTGAGAACGGAAATGAGCTTAATGGTCTTGTTGGTGCATGAGGAGCTTTAGCACTAATTTATGATGAGCAGGTGTCTCGAGACCCGAGGATGAGAAGGGCCCCTGGTTCCTTGCAGGTGAACAGAAGCCTCCAGACAGGAAGGATGCGCATGGTTCTCTGACACATGGCCTGATGTCATACAGGACATTCAGGGATCTATGCGGGAGCACAGACTAAGGAACCAAAAGGTGACTAACACATTCAGGCACCCAAAGCAGACAAAATGTATAGGACTGAAGACCAGGGGAGACCTGTGGGCAAGTTGCAGTGGAATGAAGGTGTGTCTAGTGTTGGCCAAGGAGCCTACAAGCTTAGAAAGCTTAATTTATCAGAGATTTGTCCCAGAATTACTTCCCTGATACTTAGCATTGTTTTATGAATGGCCATTATCCACAAATGTGAGCCACTTTATCTTTGGGTGTCCCGACCTAGTTGTGGTCACAATGCGACCCTGTTGTCCACCCAATCACACCTCACCCTTACATTCTAACCCGGATATTAAACACACAAGCATTCCACCACTCGTCCATCACACACTAAACACATGCAGTTACAGCAGACCTCAGACCCCACGGAATCACCACTCCCACAACAGCTGTGTTGGTGCAATTTGAACCAGCACTTGTCATACTTTTAGGAGTTGGCATGACATAGTCTACAGCAAATCTGGGAAAAAGTACTCCTAAAAATAAAGGTCATGGTAGAAAATGTGAGAGCAGTAGTGAAGGGCCTGGTGTAAAACAAAAGGAGAGGAAGCAAATTCAGTGCGTCAGTTGTTAAAAACATGCTGCAAACCAGGAAGTACCGCAGCAGTACAGTGGATCAAGGCTAAAGCTGCAGGGTTTGTATGTTCGCGCCCATGCGGTCATTTTGATTGTATGTGTGACAGAAGCAGGGCTTTAAGTGGGCCGGGTCTCACCGGTGCTGAGTGCCGGCAGTTTTTTAAAGGGGGCCTCGAAACGGGTCTCTGTCGGGCTGTGTTTTGTGCCCTGGCAGTGGCACAGGGGGGCCGGTTTTTCCAGACTGCAGTGACAGCAGGCACATCAATGTGCGCGTGCTCACACTGCTCACATCTCACAAATGAGGGCATGAAGTCATGCCAGGTGAGCGTTTTAGGGCAAGGGAAATCCTTTAAGGGAAATCCTTTAAAGAGAGTCATTTCCTCTCTGGATTTCCCTTCTCTTTTTGAAACTCAGGAGCAGCAACTTTGTCGTGGTGTCACCAGGGCTGTAAGTGGAAGCTTTTTCAATATTATATACAAGCCATCGTTGCTGCTTATTTATCTTATGCAACTAACAACCATTGACAAAGTCAATAGCCCTGACTTATTGTAGGTGTGATGTTACTTGTTGTACCGTATATCTGGATGCAACGACAGAAGCAGCAAAATACAAGTCGGGTGGCACACTATGCTAAGCACAGAATTTTAGCTTACATGTTTTAAGCCACTCCCTAAATTACATTGGCCGCTCCCCTTTGAGAGACCCCCCAGTTTTTTCATCCCACTTAAAGCCCTGGAGAGAAGGGTGGTGAACACAATGGATCCAGTCACTTGTTCATATGCTTCATAGTCACAATATCTTGCTGAGTTTCCTTCTAGGTATGCAAATAAAAATAAAAATGAATTGAAATGGCATCTGTCAAATATTACATTAGTAAGAGTATAAGGAATTGGAAATTCGTAAAAGAAAGTATCAAACTCTGGGTTATGTCTTCTTAAATAATCACTAGGTGGTGCCCACGACCCAGTGAACATCAGACCTTTGGTTAATTTCTTCCTCTCCTGTGTTTGGTAAAAAGGGAATAGCCCTTTCTACTTCACTATTTAAAACGGTTGTACTCATACAGTCATATCAGTTAACAGGGGGTTGTGAAGCTAGATCATGCGCATGTATGTGTTTGCAAATCAACGTGCATTCCCGAAACCGTACAGGCATAGTAGATCAGAGTTAATGGCCGTTCAGCATGGGAACTTTGAGCTCAGTGCGGACTGTCATACATTGTTAGAGAGGGAAGGGCTACTCAAGACTGTGTCTGAGCAAAAAATTGTAAAGCGTAGGAAACTGGATAGGACGCTAAGATACGGCCTCTTAAATACCAGATCACTCCAGAAGCACAATTTAGAAATCTTTACGCTACTGCAAGATGGGGAGATCGATATTCTGGGGGCTACTGAAACGTGGCTGGAAGACTCATCCGTGCCAGACGCAGTGGCTTCTCTTCCCCCCAACTATTTGGCAATTTGCCAGAATCGCGCCAGCACCAAGAGAGGTGGGGGAGTCGCTTTTCTCTATAAGAACTGCTAGAAGGCTGAAAAAATCTGTGCCGAATGCTTGGGTGGCGCAGATATATTAGGGGTTAAATTAGAGGCGGATAGAGATTGCTTGGTCATCCTGTTGGTGTATCGTCCCCCCAGGGCTACCCCCGATTTTGTGGATGGCTTCGTGGAGCTGGTCCATGACCTTAGGTCGCGTTATAAGGACCTACTGGTCATGGGAGATTTTAATTTCCATTGGGAGGCTTCCCCTAAGGAGGGGCAAGCAAGTCACATAGAGGAAGCACTAATAACGCTCGGTCTGACTCAACTTGTAGCAGGTCCCACCCATGACAAGGGCCATACGTTAGATCTGGTATGGTCGACTGACCCTGGAGATGGGACGATATTTGGTCAACCTTGTGCTTGGTCTGACCACTATCTGGTTAGGGGACAGAAAGTAGCACCCAAATTTGAAGAGAAATCTAGGCCGGTGTGGAGAACGGTGAGGCGTTGGAACTCCATAAACGCAGAAGATCTGGTGAGAAACCTGTTAAACCCCGTCGCTCCAACTATTTGTGACGACAAACTTGAGGTTATCTGCCAGATGGTAGTGGACAAGCTAAAATCCACTATTGACACCGGCCAGAAGGGTGAAAATGGTGGACAAAGGAGCTGGAGCACCTTGGTACAACGATGAGTTGAGGTCAAGGAAACAGGCACTGCGTAAGGCAGAGAGAGCCTGGAGGCGGGATTACAGTTTGATGGCACGGAGTCTATATCAACATGAGCTGTCTATGTATAAAAAGGCTATCGTAGTGCGAAAATCCGAGTTCTTTGAGACCAGGATTGCCACAGCTCGCAACCCGCAAAAAGAAATTTTTAAGGTACTCTCTGAATTGAGGAAAAACAAGGAGCAGAGACTTAACTTCTCACAGGAGGATTGCCAAACTTTCCAGGACTTCTTCATCAAGAAGATTGAAGATCTTCTGTTGGATGTTTCGTGCACCCCTGTTCTGGAATGCTCGCTCCAAGTCGAGTCTACCATGCCCAAAGTTGATAACCCTCTAAATATCATCCCCTTGATTACGAAGGAGATGCTAGCCAGCTTGATAGGGAGGGTAAAATCAGGCTCCCAGGCGGATCCCTGTCCTCCAAGTGTTTTTAAACTAGCTATGCCAGGGATAGAGGAGGATATTCTCCACCTGCTTAACAAGTCCCTTGAAACTGGACAAGTTCCGGCTATGTTTAAGGAGGCCCGGCTGATTCCGCTGTTAAAAAAGCCAGGGGCGGACACAAATTTTTTTTTTTTAAACTTCAGACCCATTTCCCAACTTCCTTTCTTAGCAAAGGTCTTGGAACAACATGTGTTGTCACATCTCTCTAAGCATTTGGAGTTAAATGATCTGCTAGAGCAAAATCAGGCCGGCTTTCGGGTTCATCACAGCACGGAGTTGGTGATGGTGTCTATTTTAGACGAATTAAGGCGCAGAGCTGACAAGAGGATCCCTGGTGCCCTTGTGTTACTCGATCTCTCCGCGGCTTTTGACACGGTTTGTCACAGTCAACTGCTGTCGCGTTTGAGAGACATGGGCATCAGGGGGCACGCGCTAGGTTGGCTCTCCTCCTTTCTGCAGGATAGATCGCAGAGGGTGCAGTTGTCCGACCTAGTTTCAACATCAGCGGCCATCACCTGTGGAGTGCCTCAAGGCTCTGCCCTCTCACCACTCCTCTTCGAAATCTACCTGCAGCCACTAATTTCAGCTCTTAATCAGATGGACTGTCAGATTTTTAACTACGCTGACGATACGCAGATCATTATCCAAATAGAGGACTCTCTAGGTGCTCAAACCAGGTTGCATAACATCTTAAGGTTTACAGTAAACTGGATGACTGCCAACTCCCTGAAGATTAATCCGGACAAAACCGAGGTGCTGCCCATAGCCATCCAGGGCAGTCCGTGGAATGACGGTTTTTGGACCAGGGAGTTGGGCAAGTCACCGGAACCAGCAACCGTGGTGAAGAGCCTGGGAATTCACATCGACAGCACGTTGTCCATGAACAAACAGGTGTCGGTAGTCGTAGGAACATGCGTTGGTCTTCTGAGACAGATTCGTAAGATCTCCCAACTGCTGTCTTTCTCCACCTTAAGAAGCGTTGTGTCTGCCATGATTTTGGGACGCCTGGACTACGGCAATGCGCTGTACATAGGGCTACCCCAGCGATTACTCACGCGGCTGCAGACGGTCATGAACGACACAGCGAGATTGATTTTTAAAAAGCCTAGGACAACACGTGCGTCTCCGCTCCTGCATCAGTTACACTGGCTCCCTGTCAGACAGAGGGCATTGTTTAAAGGTCTGTGTATTTCACACAAGGCACTTTATGGTAATGCGCCCAGTTACATTAAAACCAGACTGGTTGGATATATTCCGGGTAGGGTACTTCGATCCTCTGAAGCCACTCTTCTGGCGAATCCACGTTTTCGCCTGTCCACTGTCGGTGGGCGTGCTTTCTCCATTCTGCTCCCTGCAGCATGGAATAAACTGCCAACTGACCTTCGGAAGGAGCCTAATCTTCTGCTCTTTCACCGAATGTTAAAAACAATGCTTTTCCGGGAAGCATGGGGTGTGGTATAGGTTTGACATCTGCTATATGTGGGACTGGTTTCTCTTTGTACAAGCGCTTAGAGACCCTGGGGTGATAACGCGCTATATAAATTGAAATAAATAAATAAATAAATGTAAGGCTCTGTCCTAGACTATCAGCGACTGGATCACAGAGGCTCTGACCTCACGATATCACGTACAACGCAAGTGGTGATATATTGTGCGGTGTCACCAGCATCATTTAGCGTGGTAGTTCGTTGGTTCTAGAGCTGCACCACCAAAAATATACCAAATTAAGAAACCTAATAGGAATACTGTTGAAACACTGTCTAATGTGGAAATGTCTAGCGAATTCGAATCTTAACATTTCCTAAAATCATACCTCAATATTTAAAAACATATTACACACCAATCCACCCTAATTGCAATTATATAAGTAAATACAATTATTTTTGTGAAGTCTTTAAAAACACACCTAACATCATAAAAAGTGTTCATCAAAACGATTCACCTGCGCAATTTAAAAAGAGAAATATTTTTCCAGAAGCAATAAATACTGTCAAAGAGCCTTTTACAAAAAACAATGAAGTAACCAAGTACCGTCAAGGCGGTGTTTTGGTGGTACTTGAGTTGGTTCATCTCACCTTCTTCTGAACATACTATTATAGAACATATATAATTTCTAAAAAACAAAGAAATCAGATTCAATGTCCCGTGTTGAAAACCTCATATTAGACAGGTTTACAAAAACGAGCTCCGTGTAGTGCATTAGTGCAAATCATTCCTCCTATCTCTTCATATCCACACACCACCATCACTCACGTCTTGCAAGTGTTACAGGAACTATGGTATCTCTTAATTCACCGCTCCCCTGTCGACCAATTGTGGCACTTCAAGTGCATCATGCCCTAAATACTAAGGGCCTCATTTATGAAAAGTGGCACATCACTGCGTGAAAACAGTGATGCGTCACTTTTCATTGCACCCTCCTTGCGACACCAATGATGTGTCGA
Organism: Lissotriton helveticus; assembly: GCF_964261635.1. Taxonomy (NCBI): domain Eukaryota; kingdom Metazoa; phylum Chordata; class Amphibia; order Caudata; family Salamandridae; genus Lissotriton; species Lissotriton helveticus. Next base: position 1,909,466,016 of record NC_136061.1, on the reverse strand, counting down.
ATTTACTGTATGACGCATCATGTCGCAAGGAGTTACAGATATGACAACATTTCTGACGTATCTGTAGGCGTAAAAATGACGCATTGCTGGAGTGTGTCACAAAAGTGATGCAACTCCAGCAATGGGTCATTACACATGGGCAAGGCCCATGTTTAATGTGCCTGCGTCAGTCTTACGCCTGCCATGAGACAGGCGTAAGATATTGACGCATTTGCCTCCTTGAAGTGGCGTAGTGAAATCTTATAGATTTCAATGCGTCACTTCTACGACCCTTTCTTGCGCCGGAACGCGCTCCCTGCATACATTATACCTGGCGGAGGTATAATGTGGTGCACGGGTTTACAAAGTGACGCATCTGACTAGATGCATCACTTTGTAAATATGGTGCAACAAGGTGCATTTTTACGCCGTTGCTGCGTCACAAAAAGTAATGCACCGGCGGCACAAAAGTTACGCAAGTGCTCATAAATAAACCCCTAAGGGTTCTGAAAGAATTCTTATATGTAATCTACTTCCTCCTGAACATACCCAATAGGTGCACCCTAACATTTCACCAATCTACCTTCATGCCAATGCTCTTAGTCTTCTTCCATAGACCGTTTGCTCGCTATATAGCCTCCATATGGTTTTCTTGAGGGTTGTGACCACTATCTGGGAGGATACATTTTAATGCACCTCGGCTATTTTACCACCGAAGACACAATTTGCAATTAGTCAGTCGATGTAGTCTAAATTATGACTTACTATTCTGTTGTAGGGATGATCTTCCCCTTACTGTCCCCAGAAACCTTTTCTATAATCAAGGTCCCGAATCTGGAATTTTAATAAAGTTCTGTTATTTGTGTTCACTGTCCTACTCATAAAATCACTCCACTCATTGGGAGATTGAATTTACACTTGCAGAGCTGTAATGTGCTTCTTCGCACCTTTATGCCCGCTATATACGTCGGGTCGCCACACTGCAGAGGGAAAACGGATATATGTGTGTTTTTTTACTTGGATTCCTTTTCTTCTACACAGAGTCGAGGGAGGTTAGAGGCACTAGGAGGTTACGTGATCTGCCCAGAATCACAGGAAGTTCATTCAGATCAGGTGAAGCTGACAGCTCTGTAAGTTAGGCGACATGTCGGTTCTGGCAGAGGCGTAGCTAGAGCTTCTGGCGCCCGGGGCTATCCCCCAGATTGCCGCCCATGGCAGGTAGCGGCGGGGACGGTGGATCTGGGGAAAAATTTCGGCGAGCAGCAGGGGTAGATTGGCAGGGTTTAAGTTACAACGCCACTCTCTACTCCACTGCATAAGAAAGGGTGTGAAACTGCGGCGTAAGCCTAGAGCAAACCTCGAAGGTCAAGTCTCAGTTGATGAAGGCCCACCAGCACTAAAATGGTAGCTAAATGCATAAGTAAATGTATCCCTTCCTTCCCTTCCTCCTCTTACATCTGTCCATACTGAACTGCTGCTACAAGATCACAGCAGTAAAACCACCCGCTAGACATCAAGCACAACACCAAAACAACTCCCACATAGGTCACACTCTACACCCACACTCTACAACACAACAACAGTATTTAGAAACATAAGCAAAGCTATAGCAATAGAACAGATTCATTATATCTTCCATCCAAGCATCTATCTATTCATTCTTTCACCCTTCCATCCACCTACTGGCATCCACTATTTCACCTTTAGATTCTGTCATCCATTCATTCTTTCATCCATCATTCAATATTTTCCCATTCTATCCATTTATCTATCTATCCATCCATCCAATTTGCCATCCATTTATTATGCCATCCATCTGCCCATCCATACAGTCTAAAAACCAACCATCCACTCTGCCACCCATTGATCTAGTCACTCTGCCATCCATTCTCTTTGCATCCATCCTCCACTCTTTTATCTTACCATCACCTCTGCCATTCATCGATCAACTGACATCCTTTCATCAATTCATTAACTCTTCCATTCATCCACTCAGCCATCCATCCGCCTACTCTGCCATCCATCCATCCTCCTATCCTCTCTTCCATCCATCCATCAATCCACTCTGTCATTCACCCTCTCTGCCATCCACTCTGCCATCCATTCACCATCCATCCACTCTGCCACCCATCCATTCATCAACTCTCCTATCTATTCATTCAACCACCCATCCACTCTGCCATTCATTCATCCATCAATCCACCCACTCTGCTATTCAACCGCCCATTCATCCACTCTGCCATGCATCAATCCCCTCCACCATCCATTCATTCTGCCATCCATCTGCTCATCCATCCATCCATTTATCCACTCTGCCATCCATCCTGCCATTCATTCATCAATCCATCCACTCTGCTATCCAATCATGCATTTAGTCACTTTGCCTTTAATCCATTCACGCTGCCACGCATCCATTCATTTACTTTGGCATCCATCCAATCTGCCATCCATCCATACATCCATTCACTTTGCCACCCATCTATTCACCCTGCCATCCATTCATCATCCATCCACTACGACTTCCATTCACAGATCTTTCGCCCACTCGTCCACCCCTTTACTCTATCCTCCTTTCAGCTGTCCCTCCACCTATTCATTCACTCAACTATTCATCCATTTGTACTGCCATCATTTCACATGTCTATCCACCTATCCATTCACGCACTCACCCATCCCTTTACTATACTTTCATGTGTCCATCCATCATCATTCACTTCTTCTTTCACCCACCCATTCATCCACATATCCATTCATCCTCCTACTCCATCATCCCTTCTTCCTTTTTTCACCATTTTCTTCCAACATTCCTTCTTTCTTTCCCTGTTCTATTTACCCAGCAGTCGGGTTTCCTCTATAGCTGTGGGAGTGCTTCCGGTTTCCACATGAGACATGTTTGGGGTCCTTCTTGCTAGTCCACAAAATGTAATGAACTGAATTTTTGCTTATTGCGGCGCTGGGAGTGAGCCTCGCATACCAGAGCACACGAGGATGGAGACGAGAGCAGAGAGACGGGCGGGCGAACATAGGAGAATATTTGACCTTTTTGGGAGCACTGCAGTCAACGTCGGGCATAGGAACGCTTAAGAGAAACTGAATGAACAAGTGCAGTCCTATCCTAACTTGCACAGTGCACCTACATACACGTGACGTGTGCAGTGTTGCTCGACTATGTGCCTAAGTAAATGCTGGGCTGGCCACCAGTACCACCTAGCTGCCGTCCCCAAAATAGTGCCGCCTGGGGCGGACCGCACCCCTAGCTACGCCAGTGGGTTCTGGGGAGAGTGGGGACCAATCGGATCCCGGTTCCTAAAACTATTTCAGATCCAGACTGGGATCTGTGGATTCTGTGTCAGTACCACTGAATGTACCGAACTGTGTCGCAGTGTTGTCCCGGGACACGTTCAGGGGTCTCGCCCACACTCACTGCTCTTTGCTGTGTTGAGCTGCAGGGGGCGGTGTTGTGGTTATTTCCCACCCGGTGCTGCTAGCATTAAACGGCTTGCTTTGCGGGGAATCACTGATTTCTTTTCTTCGAGTCCTGTGTCCTGCTGGGGGCTGCAGAAGATCAACAGAGCGTCACAGCGGGACCCCTGCTCCAGAGCCAGCAGCAAAGCAAGACCTTTCTAAGAGATCAAATACGATCTAAAAGTGTTTCAAGCTCAATACGTAAGATCAAAAGAATTGTAGAAGTATCAGGTATGTCTGTGTGGTTACAGCAACAACCACTTATCTAGCACACACGAACAAAGTTTACAGGAACTGTATTTACTAATCACACACGAACTATAGCTATTGACATAAAACAGTGTACTGCAACAGCAGTAGCAGGACCTTCAAGTAGAATCTAAAATCTTGTCAATCATTGCTACCCGGGAAGCAGAAGCGGTAAATAATGTATACACTAAAAACACGCTTCTTTTAAATCGTCATTGATTTCAACATAGATTGAGTACTTGATAAACAATCGTATTAGATTGAAGACGTAAGCACAATACTGCCCTGCATGTTGTCACTCTGCGCTCTTTGACAACATGTCGCAGAAAGATAGTTCTTAAAGTCTTTATGGCAAACCTTGAGGCCTTAACAAACTGAAATTAAGTGGCCGACAAACTCACACTTGAGACACTTGAGTCTCTATTTTTACCTAACTGAATGCATTTCATCAACTTTAATATGAACAAGTTGACTTAAAACTTGTGAAAATATGTGATGCAGTTCCAAGTAGACGTAATTTAACTTACTGAGCTATTTAACATGATTGTAACTCATGACCAGCAGGCGAAGTAAGGATCTCTGCAACAAAAACATGAACCAAGCGCACAGGTGTATTTGTAAGGCGCATGTCACTCAGAAGGGCATCTTGGCACTGGATAACATATGTTCATTGTTACCCAACTCAACACATGAACCCTTTAAGCTATCTAATGTTATACCACCTGTTATCTTACCAATGTTACACACTGTGTCAAAGATCCCTGCAGCAAGTGCATTAACCTCATAAGCTTTTTTGTATGGTACATATCTCTTCGGAGTCAGCGCTTGTGAAAAAGCTAATGCATTGGACTACTTCCAACAAGCAACTCCTTATGACTCCACCCTTCATTACGAAGTCCATTTCAGCCAAAATCCAGCGCATTCAATTTTGCGTTCATGGAGTGTTTTGTTTTTCCATTTCCAACAGTGCTTAATATTATGGTCAACGACGCTGGGACTGCAGCTTAACCACCAAGTTTCTTTAGGACGTGCAATGCAGAGCAAAGGCAAAAAGAGCATAGCAGCAGACTGACTGCCCACAATGGGCTATGTACAATCCTTAGGGCAGACATAAATATACTAGTCGACTACTCATGATTTCCCTGTCCCTCTCCTCACACATGTACCAATGATCTATGTACGATCCTTAGGGCCGACATACATATACCAGTAGACTACTTATAAGGCCCTGTCGTTCACCACACACATGTACCACTGATCTATGTACAAACCTTATAGGTGACATACATATACTAGTAGACTACTAATGATGCCCTGTCGCTCTCCACACACATGTACCAATGATCTATGTACATTCCTTAAAACTGACATACATATACCAGTAGACTACTTATGATGCCCTGTCGCTCTCCACACACATGTACCAATGATCTATGTACATTCCTTAAAACTGACATACATATACCAGTAGACTACTTATGATGCCCTGTCGCTCTCCACACACATGTACCACTGATCTATGTACAATCCTTAGGGCAGACATACATATACTAGTCGACTACTCATGATTTCCCTGTCCCTCTCCACACACATGTACCAATGATCTATGTACAATCCTTAGGGCCAACATACATATACCAGTAGACTATTTATGATGCCCTGTCGCTCTCCACACACATGTACCACTGATCTATGTACAAACCTTATAGGTGACATACATATACTAGTAGACTACTAATGATGCCCTGTCGCTCTCCACACACATGTACCACTGATCTATGCACAATCCTTAAAACTGACATACATATACCAGTAGACTACTTATGATGCCCTGTCACTCTCCACACACATGTATCACTGATCTATGTACAATTCTTAGGGCGCACATACATATACCAGTAGACTAGTCATGATGGCCCTGAACCTCTCCAACACACATGTACCACATAAATATACGATTCGACTACTCATGATTTCCCTGTCCCTCTCCACACACATGTACCACTGATCTATGTACAATCCTTAGGGTAGACATACATATACCAGTAGAGTACTTATGATGCCCTTTCGCTCTCCACACACATGAATCACTGATCTATGTACATTCCTTATAGCTGGCATACATATACCAGCAGACTACTTATGATGCCCTGTCGCTCTCCACACACATGTACCACTGATCTATGTACAATCCTTATAGCTGACATATATATACCAGTAGACTACTTATGATGCCCTGTCACTCTCCACCAACATGTACTACTGATCTATGTACAATCCTTATAGCTGACATACATATACTAGTGGACTACTCATGATGGCCCTGTGAATTTTTCATATACTGTATTGAATGTCCCCGAAGCCTAAAGCTATACATGAGGGAACCTTTGGTGGGAGTTTAAACAAGCACCGAAGCACATAAAAGCATTTAGGCCAATTCAGAGATCCTTCTTTATTCTGTGGTGGAGATACCAGGGCTGGAAGTAAAGATTCTGGTTGGTATTCCCCCAGTGCGTTATAGAGTTTCGAATGTTAAGCTCTCTGAAATCTGTGAAAATTCCTGTCCATGAGAGTTAAACACTAATATGTGTCACATGTTCTGAGCAGGTAGTAATTATCGGGGCGGTGGAGGGGCAAAGGGGATAGTGAGAGTCAGATGAGTAAGGGTCAGGGCTCTAGGGCCCCAGGCAGTTATAATAACCACGCAGACACAGTGGTATACTATCTGGAACTGGCCTAGAAAACGAACACCCAACCCTTTTATTAGCAGGGTCACACGACCTGTGACTCCTGTGATGGATGGGTGTGGGGTGAGTGTGGAAGACAGCCTTTTAGGAGTGGCTGGTGGAAACACATTACTTAGAAACACTAGAACATGACCTACTGGTTAGTACATCCCTCCCAAACTTGACTAAAAATGGGGCAACAAGTCCACCCTGTAGGAGAGAACAAAATGACAAACAAAAACTCCACTGAGTCTATTCAGGCTGCTTGCAGGAGAGGATAAGTGGACAGGTGCAGCGGGGAGGGCCAGACAACCTGGCACGCTTTTGTCATTTTATTCAGACTACCCTGGGCACAAATGGCAGGTTAAATGAGGTCCAGATTTCTCGCTCGCCAGTCAAAGTTGTCACAGTCTACCTGGGCACTGAGGATCCTGTCCCACCTGGTCTCACTGCGTGGAAGTCTATTTACAATGTTCGCTGTGAGGGTTCATTTGGAGCAGTAGTGAAGTCTGTTGCCGATATGTTATCAAAAGCGCCCTGGCTCCATGGATTGCAAGCCTCCAAAGACAGATGAAGTCCGGGTGATTGTTGACAAGTCTTCCTCAGATACCGAAGTGCTTCCATCTGCCCGATGGTGCCACATCTTCCGGCTTCCCTCTCTCACCAGGATTCCCCTCTTTTACCAGAATTCCTCTCTCATGGGAGTCCCCTGAGGTCCTCTTCACTAGACTTCCACAGGAATGTGTGGACTGCGCAGTATCTCTCCGATGCAATACCATAGGCCCATGGAGGAATCGCCACCAGTCCCACTTTCAAGTCAATCGCTCCGCCTCCAGGATAGTTGTTCCAAGGTCGGTGTACTCCTGACATCCAGACTCTTGTGCATAGGCATATACCGGACAGTCTTTGGGGCGACCCAGTCTCCATGCGTGCTTTGGTTGCTTCCTGATACCTGTTGTGGAGCGGCTGCAGACACATCTCTCTTGGGCGGACTCCCCTCACCCAGTAATGCCTTGAGGCCCTTCCCCCTAGATTGCCACTGGACTACGCAGGCTGTGCAGGCCTCTCCTAGGCATTGCTTATGGGTCACTGAAGAACTCCTAACAGGGTCACGTCCAAGCATCACGTGCAATCCCAAGTGTGAATGTTCCAGTGGTCAAGATTGTTCTCAGCAGCAGGCGTCAGGTACACCGGTGCACACATTGCTGGTTCCTGGCGGCCAGCCTTCCACCGCGCCAAATATGCCTCATTGACCTCTAGGTGTTTCATAGGCACAGGGCTCCACTCTAAGTATTCCGAACTATTTTGTCTGATGCCCGATGGAGCTACCTGGTTTAGCTATAGGGGAGATGGGCCGTGGATTCCCTCCTTGGTCGTCACCTACCCAGTCGGTCTTTAGACAGACTTCCTTTCGTCTCTACGGTTTTCTCTTCCCTTATCCTCACTTTCCCTCCTCCCCTACGCCCCACTACTTTCTCTCTCTTTTCTCTCCTCCCCTAATTGTATTGCTGATTGTTTGATTTAATGTTTACTTGTTGATCTTCTTCTAGTATATTGTTGAACCACATTGTTGCAATTCCTGTCGTCTCCTACTGCATCCTCCCTCTATTTATGTCTCTCCCTCCCTCCTCTCTCAATGTTTTGAGACTGAACTATTTTGTCTGATGCCCGATGGAGCTACTTAGTTTAGCTATAGGGGAGATGGGCCGTGGATTCCCTCCTTGGTCGTTACCTACCCAGTCGGTCTTTAGACAGACTTCTTTTCGTCTCTCCTTATTGTCTCTTCCCTAGCTCCTATCCTCTCTCCCGTGAATCTCTCCCCTTGCCTGCTACTCTGCCTACCCCCTGTCCTTTGTGCTCTTTGTCCAAGCACTCCTTCTCCCCTTGTTGGGGAAAGATCCAATATTTAAACTCTGGAGTCTCAGCGAACCTGCTGAGTGAGTCCACTGCGCCAAGGGAGCCACTCACACTTGAGGTATGGTATGGCACCCCTTGCCAAAGCACTCCCTCTCCCCTTTTTGGGGAAGGATCCAGTATGTAGGCCTTGATGTCTCAGAGACCCCTCTGAGAGAGTCAACTGCGTAAAGGGAACCTCTCGCAATAGAGTTAGGGAAGGGATACCACTTCCCCTGGGATCACAGCTTACTGGACTTTGGACATTGCCTTGACTCGTCTACCGGTTTGTGTCCCCGTCACCTTTCCCCTCCTCTCCCCATGCTGTGTCTCTCACCCTCCCCTCCTCTTTCCACCTTCATTATCTATATACTTCCCCTACTCCAACACCCTCCCCTGAATCTCTCTCACCTTGCCTTCTTTTCCCCTGACGTAGTTGTGCTTATTGTTTATCTCAACCTTACAAGTAACTATGTTGCCATGCTCTAAGAACTGTGTAACCTTTGTAACGATGTAACCTGTAACTATGATCTGATGCTCATGTAAAGCGCTCTGATACCTCCGCGTCTAGGCAGCGCTATACAAAACTTTTAAAATAAATAAATAAGTGTCCATTGCTTCCTGGATGTTCTTAGGCATGCACTTCATTACGATAACACTCAGAGTTCTTAATCTGTAATTTGTGGTGCATGCAAAGAAAAAGGGGTTTGACAGCACACCTCTTGTCAATTTCTAGTCATAACGATATGTATCACATTCATGGGTATGAGTAGCCCCATTTAACTCAAGTATAGAGACATTTACAACAACACTAGTCCAAAACATAAGGATCCAATACGTATAATGATCTTGATTGTCTTTATTCCTAAAATCACTTCAATAAAAGCTCCCAGCACATGACTTGCCGACACGTGTTTCTTCTTATCAAAAAGACCTTTTCAAGGCTGGAAATATTAAGATATACACCAATAAATATTCTGTACACATGAATATACATTAACACAGGACAACATGAATATTTACAATTTCACACATAGATTTGTTTTTTATACATACACTACTATTATAAATATATATACATATATAGTACACACAACTGCAGCTACAATTTCTCATCTTTGAAAAAAAGGAACATCAACATTGATAACAAGATACCGTCAAAGAAATGATCTTAATGAAGAGTAGTCTAGAACACAGTGCGTTTGTGCACACAACAGTACAAAATAGCATAGTCACTCTAGAAATTTGTGAGGGAGAAAAGTAGACTATGATGTGAATTGAATAGAAGAAGCAGACAAAGTAGAAGTGAACACCTGAATAGACCAACGATTAAAAGCAACCACGGAGTAGTATAGGATTGAAAAATGCATGTAACCCACCAAAGGTAATGTGTATGTCCTAGATATCCGGACGGTGTAGGGACCAAGCCTGGTCACAACCACAGTAAGAATTTCACAGAACGCCACCCTGTAACTGCGATCTCACAATGCTCCATAAAAGACACAGAAAAAGAAAATTCTGATATCAAAGCAGACCATCTTCTATAATAAGTAAACTCCTATAGTTTGGAGGGTACATACTAAGATTGGTACCATTGCCTACAAAATACCAACTATTAGGAGATTATACCAGTCACATCCTTTACAGTCAGCTCACTAAACTACAAATGACATGCAATAGTACCTGATTCAATCATTGTCACATGTCAAATCTGTAGGTATAATGGAATAACATCATAACCTACACCTCACATCCTCCTGTGTTGGTAGGTCCTCTACATCTACCGTCAATATGCGGAAATAGAATGAGGCCCGCCAACCATAACACAAATATCCCAATACAGTAATCTGTCCCTGAACAGGCATCTGGTGCTAGAAATTTAGGTGCAGTTATCTGGACGGTTGGAAAGTATTAAAGTCGGCTAAAACATGGGGATGTGAGCGTACACACATTTACCATGGATTAATAAACAGAATAATAAATATGTTTCAATCTGACGATCCAAGGTAGAAATAAACACTCCTTTTCCTAATATCAAAGTGGCGAAATCACCTGCACGAGTGAGTTAAAAATAAAGTAAAATTCGATGAGTATGTTGGCATGTTCAGTATCTGACAGACTGACTCACATCTCCCATATAGGGCAACTCACCAATATTGCTCACGGGCCAATATGTATTCGTTTTGTGCTCCCATGCGTTCCAAACAAAGTATCCTCCCAGCTCATAAAATGTTTCAAAACCCGGTCAATACCATGATAAGTCCCGACCTGAGGGAACAATTACAAAGGATATAACATGAGTCCTCAGAAAGTGTTATCAACACTCGTGACACTTTAACCACATGCGTGCGGCAGCTTTTTTCGCGCTGTGCGGCTTTTTTTAAAAAGCCGTGTTACATGACGAGCTCAGCTCGTCATCAGCGTGCGAGCGGCACAACTCATGACGAGCTGAGCTCGTCATGAGCGGGGAAGGGGTTAAGTCGTAGCAATAAACATAGTTAAACTACACAGGTCCCTAGTTCGCCCAGGAAGCAGTATAAGCACTCGTAACACTTAAAATGGTGTCAACAGGTAAAGTTTGGCTACCCAAATAACGCTCACCTTCTGGGCAGTAAAACCCACTGCGATTCCTCGTCCTTCTGAATCCGGGTACAGCCAATTGTCCAAAGGCACCCGTATAAATATAACTCGAACTCCCGCCATGCCGATCACGTGGGTAATTGGGCAGTGGAAATCGAGTGGGTCCGTGTAAGCCATCCATAGCGGCGGCCCTATTTAAGTTACTATTTCCATTGAGAAAAGGTGCCAAGTGTGGTGACATGCCGCACAAGTAACAATTTTGAGGACACTAATAAGTAGAGACAGAAAGGAAAGTTGAATCTCCCTTATAATAAAAATAAATAGTAACTAAATTGGAGTCGATATAACGATTTAAAAATAAAGCCAAATATAAAAATGGTATTAACTATTACATTTGAAGTAGAACAAGTGAAGCGTGCAGCACGGTCACAATCAATAAAGCAAAGCACCACTGCGGTTAGAACGAATTTTAACCAATCCAACCTCTTAAATATCACCCATCCGATCGCAAATAACGGGGCGGCCATTTTAAGATGTCTAAATCCAGAGCAAGTCATACGGCCTTAGAATAATAGGACCCATGACTCCTCCACAGCAACACACACACGGAAGCCAGTATAAGTGGAGAAAAACAAGAACAATTACTGGGCTATATTAGTCCAAAAGTGTTGACCCGATCTCATTTAATGGTTGTATCATCATACCGCCAACACCCTTGGGGTGTCACAAAATGCCCCAAAATGAGTAATTAAACAGTCAAATGATGTTGTTAAACCAGAAGGCATAATGTAATAAGATCACTCAATAATAATGAGGAACAGCCCAGCTAGGGTTGAGTATAACTTTATATAAGGTCTATAGAGTACCTGACTTTAGTGTATAGAAAGCTGAAGGACAGGCCTGAATGACAGGAGTCCGAGCATTTATGGAATAGCAATTAGCAGAATACATCTGTTATGTATGGATCAGAAAACATGGTGTAATAAAAACACTCAATAATGTTGGGAAAGAGCATTCAGATCAGTCGCACCAGAGCACGAACGCGGGACCACGAACAAAAGTCACTTGGTGGGGGGCACTTGGGGCTTAGTTCGCAATTCAGTCACCTTTGCCGGCTCCTGCGGTGATCTGTGCACACCCCGTGAGCAGTAGGGGCCTTTTTACCCCAGGAATGACATAGGGGGGGCAAGGCGGCACACTTGGGTCCTGTTTCATTGGGCACACTTGCACCAGGTCTCGACCCGCACAATCAGGAGGCCCCAGGTGATGAGCGTCAGGGCCTCGACCCCAGGTGTAGTTACAGGTGCGGAGCTGCAGGGTCGGGCACCGCTGCAGCTCTGGTGCGCAGAATTGACTCTCCGCTGGTGGGCGATTGAAGTTCTTGGTCCGAGCACCGGGACCAGGCTCCGTCACAGCAGGTCCAGTGTGGAGGTCTCAGGCAGCGGGGCAGAGCGCAGATGTGCGCTGTCTCGGAGCTCGGGACGTTGCTGGGTATCGGTGAGCCTCGCGTCAGTGATTTGCAGCCCCTCCGGCACACTCAGCATCCGCAATGGCAGGCACACCTATGCGAGTTACCGGCTTTTTTCATCGGGAGGCCTCAAACGCCGGTAGGAATATCTTCGGCTCCTGACGTTCGTTTGGTTTCAAAGTTGCAGCAATGAGCACCGCTACTGCTCTGGTGTGGTGTGTAGATCTAACAAAGGAGAATCGGATCAGCGTGGCGGATTGATGGGGCAGGATAGGGGGCCTCGGAGAAACCTCAACAGGCGGCCATGTTGTTTCGCTGTGAAGCCACGCCCCTCTTTTCTGCGCTTCTTGACCCTGTTGCAAGAGCCCTCTCAAGCTGTCTAAGAGCGGTTGCTCCTGTGGCCGTCTCTATAAGACAATCGACTGGGCTCATACTTGGTACTGACTTTACAGTCATGGTGCCCCAGGCTGTGTATACCCTTTTGAATAAGACTAAGACACAGCACCTCACCAGTGCATGCCTGACCGGTTATGAGTTAACTCTCTTCACCCCGCATGTCACGATCAAAAGATGTGCCACTCTGAACCCAGCCATGTTGCTAACCCTCCCTTCTGAAAGTGAGAAAATTGACATACATGATTGTATCTTCCGGCCAGAGGAAGAGATGAAAGGACGGGTAGACCTGACTGATGTTCCATTATCTGACGCCCCAAGAGGAACTATATGTCGATGGCTCTTGTTTTAAGTTACCAGATGGCACTACAACAGCTGCATGTGCAATCATGATGCTGCACACGATAGTTAAGATGTCACAAGTTCCCTATCAGTCGGCCTAAGCTGCAGAGCTCGTGGCCCTGATTCGAGATTTGTGAGTTGAGTGAGGGACTGGCTGTCAATATCTATACTGACAGTCAGTATGCCTTCGGAGTCGCCCCTAGTTTTTGGACGGCTCTGGGCAGTGAGAGGTTTTCTCACTTCCCATGGGATGAGGATCCAGCACGGCCCCCTGGTACATAGGCTCTTGTCGGCTTTGACACCCCCCAAGAAATTAGCGATAGTGAAGTGTAGCGCACACACGAAAATTACTTATTATGTAGGTAAGGGGAACGCCTTTTCAGACCAGACAGCTAAGGAGGCAGTCCAAACAAAGATGAAAAGGATGTTTGTAGCAAGACCCGATAGGTGGGTGTCCAAGGTCACCGTGTTTGAGGATACACTAGAAAATGTCAAGGAAATACAGAGTGAGGCAACTTTTGAGGAATTAGCAATATGGCAGGAAAGCACAGCACATTTGGATGAGAAGGGGAAACAGAGATGGATGTTACCAGATGCATATGTCCCCCCCCATAGTCACCATGGCGCACGGGCCAGCTCATATTAGTGCTATAGGTATTTGCAAGTTGTTAGACCCTGTATGGAAAAGTTATGAAATCCCAAAGATAGCTCCCCATTTGGTTAAATATTGTATGGAGTGTATGATGCACAATCCAGGAAAGGGTTCCCCTACCCCACCAGGTAATTCTGCACCTCCCACCTTCCCTTTTGAGGTCCTCCAGCCCCACTATATAGAAATGGACCAAGTCAACAATCTGAAGTATGTGTTAGTGGTTGTCTGTGCATTCAGTAAATGGGTTGAGGCTTACCGCACCAATGAGAATACAGCCATAGCAACTGCAAAAGTTTTCCTGTAGGAGTTCTTTCCTCATTTCGGCTTGCCCCGTTTGATTTGGAGTGATACCTGACGTCACTAACTGACGACGCAAAAGTTATCCAGTTCATTTGTGAGGGACTGCATATCAGACAAAAGTTTCATGCTACGAATCACCCCCAGACTGCGGGTTTGGTTGAGAAGTACAACGGTACTCTCAAACTGAAATTAGCAAAGATTCAGGAGAGATCAGGGTTGCAGTGGCCAGATGCTTGCCCTTTTGTCCACAAGAATGACAGCCCATTCTAAAACAGGACTGTCACCCAACGAGGTCGTGTTTGGGCACCCAGCAAATGTTTGGGGAGTTCTGCGACCTTGTTGGTTCTCAGAAATTGAATATCCTCTATTGGTGGACTATTTGTAAGAGTTAACTAAAAGTCTGCGCTCTATTCACCAGCAGATTCAGGACTGCCTTCCACCAGGCCAGGCCATGACATTCGACCTCGGGTCTATGTGTTAGACCGAAATTTCCAGAGAAAGAAGAGTCTGGAGCCGAAGTGGAAGGGGCCGGTCCAGGTGCTCCTTGCCACATGCACTGCCATCAAGGTCACCGGTCAAAAGAACTGGATACACTGCCAGCATTGCGGTAGAGTGCCTCTTCCCTTGCTCTATGATCAGTGGTTCAACAACGGGATTGGGGACTCGGAGTGGGAACAAGTCCCACGTTTTGTCCCTTTTTCTGATGTCAGGCTTACGTGGACCCAAACAGAGGCTGAGAATGATGAGGCATTGACTGCAGCAGTACCCGCATAGATTAGGGCAATTCCAGACCCCCCCTTCTACTGGTCCCTCTGTGTCTGAACCCCTCATTACTGACCCCTCTGTGCCTGGAGTAACTAGGTACATTTGCGCACTCGACAGAGGAACAGTGCACCTAAGGAGAAGTCAGACTAGTTGGGATGGACGGACGGTATCCTGGACGAAATAGGATTTCTTCAAGAGCTAGGATTGAACAGCTCCACCGCCGGTGCTCAAAACCGTCAATGTTGATGAATGATAGGAGTCTGCCAGTGCGGCTCTGATGAACACTGGAAACTCTTATCCTTTTGCTATTAGTCTTAGTGCATCCCTTTTCTCTGGTCACACAATGTATCCGTTTGGTCGGCCCATTACTGAGGAGGAACTGCCCTTTGCACCTTCGGCCCAGAGCGGGGTTGGTGCACAAAAAGTAAAATAGTTTTTGCATCCATAGTTGCCATTACATTGATATTTGTGTTAGGGATATTTTGGTTTTGGAGGAAAAGTATCCTACACGTTCCTAGATTGGGACAACACCCGTCCCCCCTGAATACATGTTTGTTACTTTGGCCCCTCACAAAGGAGATCATCGAAAAACTTATACAGACAATGTATTTTTACAGATGTTGCATCAGGCCCATGATACTTCCAATGTTATTAATTGCTGCATCTGTGGATTGCCTCCTTAAGTTACGGATAAGAGTAATGTTTTCCTATCTCGGACGTTGCGAGGGCTGGTTTGAACTGTTTACTATGGTACATTATCACTTTAGATCCTCTTCTATAAATATGACATCTGCTGACTCTCACACTGTGACAGAATATATACGTTTCCAACAAAGGTTTTACTCCTGCATGGTTAGGAGAACAAGGGAGCCCTGGTACATTGTCCCCAAAAGCTTGTGTGAATGTATATGAGCAGGTAAAGAATGCAACATGGCTTCGAAATGAAATGCTACATTTCCAGGGGTTCAATGTTACTGAATACTTCAGATCTTTTTAAACACACAATATTACTAAGGATAAAGCGATGCCAGTACCAGTAGTCAACACAACAGCTGGTTTCTGTGTTTGGGGAATTGGGAAGGTGAAAGTGGGAGTAATTGCAATTACACATATATGTTGAGCACGATTAGTAGCCCACCTTTGCTCCCACCATATTATCTCTAGTTTGTTTATGGATCCCAAGTTCATGTTTGGATTCCTACGGGGTGGTCAGGTATATGCTATCTCTCTTTCCTTCTTCCCCCAGTGTATATAGCACCGCCCAATTACCATAAGGACCACTGATTGCAGCGTAGGAGTGCATACCTGTCCCGCGTTAGAAGGGTTGTTAACACAGTAGATATAGATCAGACAGATGCCACTTTGCAACAGTTTACAGATGCCATGAAGGGTATCATACCCTTTGGGGCCCCATGTCTAACAGTCTCACTATTCGTCGGCTCACACGAGCTGTAGAAGGGGTCATTAATACGACAGCAGGGATTCTGACAAATATCACAGCTGAGCTCCAGGTTACGAGGCTTGTTGCTTTACAAAACCGGATGGTGTAAGACGTCATCCTTGCTGACCCGAGAGGGGCTTGTCGCGTCATTGGCAGTAGCTGTTGTGTATCCATCCCAGACCACGCCCCCAATGTATATGCTGCCATACAGAAGTTGCATAGGCTTTCATCCGACATACGCCAAGAAAATTGTACTTGGACCCTCTCCGGATGGTTCTGGGGCATATTCACATCCTGGGATTGGAAGATCCTTGCTTTTCTAGTGATAGTCGCTGGTATTTTCCTCACTCTGTAACCAATGCCTCCGAGCCTGTTGCTCTTATTGTATCACACTCCTTACCCCAAAGCAGAAGGCGCCCTTCCATGATACTAATGCTGTGATTATGATGCAGAAAGAGATAGATAGATTTATGTAGCTAGACAAGGGTATATTTGAAGACTTCTCTTCCTTTGATTCTGAATACATTGAGTGCTCTGAACTTTGAAGTTTATTGTTATGTACACGCTGTAGTGCACTCTATATTCTTTCCCCTTAAAATTGTTAGCTTCTCCTAAAAGGAGGGTCTGTTGAAAAGTACATGTCATGCATTCATTCTGCTAGTGCATTGCTCTGTGTAAAGTTAGCATTCGCTGCACCATTTTAAGTTGAGCCGCCATTTTGAGCCATGATCGAAACGAATTTCTGTCTCACTTTGTCTGCCTCAACAGAAAGCCAAGAACAAAAAGGGTTTGGCTTAAGCGCAGTAATGCTACGCCACAATCATAAACAACAAAACAGATGCCAATACTGCTCAATTCTTTTCTCTGAGACCACCCAAGATGAGAACCATGTCCTCAACTTGATAGACCACTCTTTCAGTCCTGTAATATATCTCAAATTTTTTTTTATTTGTTTTTGAAATTTAATTATTTGTGCAGATAAATACACAGAATCGGTTTTTAAGTCACAAATCAGAGTTTATATTTTTATTATTTGATAATGGCCCAGTTCAAATGATAACGCAATGTGTTTTATTTCTTTGTTTTTTTTGCACCAGACATTAATGTTTTACAATTCTCTATTAAAGTAAACACTACTTCCTTTAGATAATTACACCAGGAAGGAGGGGAGAGCTCCTACTACTAAAAACAATGTGTGAATATATACATAGGGGTGTTAGAAGGCATGTGCGTACAGTGCAAAGGCTGCCAAGCTACACAATTACACTCGGACTCATTCATCGGAATCATACAGCATCATATTTACCACATACAAACAGAACATGAAGCACAAAGTGGGGGATTTGTGAAAATTGTGTGTGAAAATGTCCCTGAGCTTATATCATTTCTTAAGCCAAGGTTCTAAGGATAATCAATAGAGGCTTTTTCTTTTAACCACAATAAGTAATTAGGCCACCATATACTCTATACATTCAAACTATTTACAACAATGATTGGCCTAAAGAGGACAAGAAAAGACATGAAAAACAAGGTCAACAGAAAGCAGCTGCGATATTTTCTTTTTGTATTTCTCCAAGGTTGAGCTTTGCTGTGCTTATGAATAGACTGTTTTGACATTGCATACCTTTCTCGCTAGATAGGCCTGCTCCCATCCTTAGAGCGGTGGGTGCAGGCCGAGTAACCTTGGCTCTGAGATAACATGTACCCGGTCCTGGGATTGCAACTCATCCTTCTGTATCTTCATTGTTCACTAGCTACCAACTGAAAATTTCCAGTCTGGGTGGGTCTTTATTGATCCTGAAAATGTACATTATACGTTGTCCTATTGGTAGAAGTCAGTCACTCTGCAGCAATATAAGGCGGCTGGTCAGACCGGACTCCACATGAGTGTACTTTCAATAAATATCTTTGATTTGTATTCTCTACTGTCTGACCGACTCTTCATTTGTGAGGAAGGCTGAGAGGTGGTTGCGAGTGACCCCGGTGACCCTAATCGGGTCACCTCCTGCAATCGTTTTAGGCATAGAATTAGCACAGTACTATCTATGCTGAGCTAGAGAGTGACAAAGCTTTTTGGCATTTTTACAGCAATGTTTTTAAAAACAGGATTAGCAAGTACCATCCACGCCACACTGAAAAATGACAAAAGCCTTTTACCACTCCAGGCACAGTATTACAGATTTAGACTGTTAAAATATCATTGAGGCCAACCTAGAAAGAATAAAAACAACTCCTGACTCATGTTGCGCTCTTGTGGGATACTCCATATGAAGAAGCTGCTTTCCACCTAAACCTGGAACTGCCCAGAGTTCCCTGCTTCCTCCTTTGAATAATTTATGTGAAACTCTAAGCATGGAAAGGTATTGTCTTTACTTATACTCGGTGCTCCTTTGTGCCTGGACAAAGTTATAACTCTTTGATGAGCTCTAAATTGAGCATTACTAATGGTAAATTGAAAAGCCAGTTCTTCAGCTTTTGCTGAATTCGGGAATCGAGTAAAAGGCTCTGATAAGGAATGGAAGGTACTTCTATGCTTTAAGAGTGATGTAAAAGAAAACCTGACCTCCTGATCTGGTACTGTGTATGCATGGGATGTAAGTAGGAGTCCTGCAGAGAGGAGGTGTCAGGGTGGTTTGTGTTAGGAGGTGCGACTGTTCAAGTATGTAGGGCCTAAGTTGTGTAGTGCCTTGAATACGTGTGTGAGGAGTTTGAAATTACCACATATATGTATTGGTTGGCAGTGGAGCTCCGCAGGTGTTTGGTGATGTTATTTCTGTGTGGAAGGTTGAAGATGAGTCTGGCTGCTGAGTTCTGGGTAGTTTGTAGTTCTTTAGTGAGGTGCGTGGTGATCCTGGTGTAGAGGGTGTTCCTGTACTCCATCTTGATGGTGACTAGGGAGTGACTGACAGTTTTTATGGTGTCACTTGGGAGGTAGTTGAAGATCTTGCTTAGCATCTCCAGGGTGTGGTAGCAGACTGTAGTTATAGTGTTGACTTATACAGCCATGTCCAGTTTGCTGTTGATGATGATTCCAAAGTTCCTTTTGTTGGTGCTGGGTGCTGTTTGTGGGCACGAGTTCTCCCAGCCACCAGTTGGAGTCCCATGGGGAGAAGTTCTTGCTGAACATCACTACTCCTGTCTTGTCAGTGTTGAGCTTGGCTTTTATCCAGTTAACAACATCGATCATCCAGGCTGTGAACTCATTTCTTGTGTTGACGGTCTTCTCCGAAAGGAAGAGTATGAGTTGTGTGTGATCAGCGTAGGAGAGGATGTTGATGTCATGTGCGCAGATTACATTGGCCAGAGTATGTATTTGTTGAAGAGGGCATGCTGAACAATGAACCTTGAGACACTCCACAGATGAGCTTGAGAGCTTCCGAGGAGTAAGGTGCGAGGCGGACATCTTTTGTTCTATCAGTTAAGAAGGAGAAGATACAGCAGAGAGCGGGTCCTCGGATGCCTATCTTGTGCAGGTGCCGAATGATAATGGGGTGTGAGATGGTATTAAATGCTGAAGAGATCCAGAGAAAGAGTGCTGTCATGTCTCTTCTGTCAAGGATCATGCGGATGTTGTCTGTGGCATTGATGAGTGCTATTTCTGTACTGTGGTTGGACCTGAATCCAGACTGAGTGGCGTCAAGAAGCTGGTGGTTGCTGAGGTGGTCAGTGAGATGTGGGTTGATTTGGTTCTGTATGACCTTGGACTGGTATGATGGGAGGGAGATGGGTCTGTTGTTGGAGAGCAAGGGTGGGTCAGTGGATTGTTTCTTGAGCAGATGCGTGATGGTGGCATGTCTCTGCCAAGATTGCTCCTAAACCTCCGAAAAATTGTGGGGATTGCTACAAGTCCACTGAATTTAGGGAAATTCCTGGCCTCTTTGCTAGTTGGGCTGGGTCTGCATACGGTTTGAGTCTGCATACACTGTGTTTTTGTTTTGATAAGTTTCAGTTCATTAGAACCATATTCCCTAAAACACAATCTGTCCCAGACCACTCCAAAACAAAAAAACAATTCATGTGGTATAATGCTTTTTAATATTTTAAATGGCACCCAAATGTGTTTATAGTTTGCGGGCTCTAAATCAAGCCCTCAAACTCACAACACACACAAATAGTGAGTTTCATCTTCAAACTCTATACAAGGTCCATAAAACATGACAGAGGCACAAGATTTCTCCACTTGTTTCATTGCTTACAAACTCTGTATGGAGTCGGCAGCCCGAAGTTTTATAGTTTGCAAACTCTGTACAGAATGAAAAGTAAAAAAAACTGAAAAGTCAAAAAAATTCCTTTTGGGACCTCAATCAATTACAACTCATTATCTTCAGCCATTCATTCTAGCCTTCCCCACCATAGTATCATATATCCTGCAATACTGACCGCAAAACTTAACAATGTAAATGTTGCAAACAATGCTACATTCTTTCAATCTTAATACCGATATATTACATCTCATGCAACAAGTAAAATATCCTTAACATTTCAAGTGTCACGTTGGGCTAAATCAGAGGAACACAAGGATACAATCATGTATCTTAATTGTTGAGTCATGTGGATTATCAAACTAGAAAGACTGATGTAATAGTCTTGTGCGTTCTCACCATTTTGGTAATCCTTTTTATTGTATATGAATTCTGGTGTATGTGTTTCTAAATGGAATATTATGTATATTTTACTTGTTGCCTGAGATGTAATATATCGGCATTAAAGATTATTCTTATTTTTTGCAACATTTAAATTGTTTAGATTTGAAGGCTATATAATATCATGGTGAATGCTAGAATGAATGGCTGAAGAAAATGAGTTGTGATTCATAGATTTCCCAAACGGAGGGGCATATTATCAAGGGTGTTCATCTCCGCTTTTTTGGCTTTAAAAGCCAAGGAAGCGGAGATAAAATGATCTCCCTATTACCTAGCTGTCGCTAACACCAGTTAGCGACAGCTAGTAGGAGATAGCGACCATCTTGGGCCCCACTTTGCATGTCAGTGATATTTATCACTAATGACATGCAAAGTGGGCGTGTCAAGATGTTAGCGACTAGAAACAGTCGCTAACATCGCTATCTCCTATTACCAACTTATGGAGATATTCGCGCTAAGCGCGAATATCTCCAAAAGCTAACACCTTCCCTGAGCAGTTCTTAGCCATTTTATCCAATGGGAGGTGGATAACATGGCCAAGAGCATTAGCCCGGTAATGCATGAATATCGCTGATTTTTCAGCGATATTCATGCATTGCGGCCGATTTTTATCGCATTTGTGATAAACCTTGGTAATACCAAGGTTTATTTGCGATAAAAATCGCCGTAGCTCAGTGGTAAATTTTTGTCTCTAACCAAGCAATAGCGATAATTATCGCTATTGCTTGGTAATATGCCCCGGAATTTTTTTTAAACTTTTCAGTCTTTTACGGAGCCCTGCCGTTTTGGTCGATAGGGCCCCGCTCATTCCTCTAAAATCTGTACAGAGGCCACATACTGCTACAGGTTGTAATATGGCTCCACAGATATCATAGTTCGTGGACTCATCTCAGAATCCTCAAACTTCAAGGTGAGTTAACAGGTGTTTTGGCCCTGCCGCTCATCTGTAGTACGCAACTGCTGAGCAGTGCTTGAGGACCCCGAACAATTAACTCATTTTTTCATTTCAAAATGATGGGAGTCCCTTAAGTTCCACCTCCCCCTCACCACATGAACCTGGAAGTCAAGGTGTTTTTTCCACCATTCCATCTTCTGGGGTGTTTTATTTTTATTCAGTTATGATGTGGAGATTATACTCCATGTTCTGCAATGGGGGACAGCAAGAGAAATACTCAGTTCACAAACTCAAAATGGCCGACAGGAATTTAATCTTCTTTGTCCAATGGAGTGCCTTTATGTTTTTTAATTTGTTTCCACAAACAGTTCTTGAACTTGGGTTTACAAGCTGTTTGTGGATTAATGTTCCAGATATCTCTATAATTCAACCCGTTGAAGTCCACATGACACATTTCTGTATCACTGATTTCTCAAAATCTATTGAACAGATTTACAGGTGACAAGGCTCAGGCACTCCTCTGAGTAAAGTTTTAGTTTCATGCATTGACCGCTGTTGGAATTTAAGAGTAGAGTTATGTAAGACCAACTAACGAATTTTGGCACACAAGCTTAGTGAGCGAGCTCGACATATCTTGTGTGTGGTTGTCGGAGGTGGGGTGTTTAAAATTTGGTGTATATTGGTGCAATGTCCAGCACTATTTCTGTGATAAATGGAACATAATCAAAGTTATTTTTGGCAAAGGAAATCCCTAAAATAGTTCATAGAGTTTATGGTTTGCCAAGGAAGACTGACCTCTGAATGGGCTCTTGACTGGGGGCTTTGGGTCTCCATCCTCCCAGTTTTGTGAGTTATGCTGATGTAATTACCAGCCACATGATATTTCTAATTTAAAAATATGTGCGCCTCAGTGCCCTGCTGTCTTGGTTTCTCTATCCTTGGCTGTCACAAGGGTCAGGCTGGCAGCCAGGCACTTTACAAAGGCACATGCACTAGTGCACTTGTGCCACCTGGCATTGTTTTTCTTTTTTCTTTGTCTGAGCAAGCTCAGAGCTGACCTAACACCAAAAAGGAAATCTTTTTTGTACAAAACATATACTGTACTCACTTATTTTAAGCCACTCTCATATGTGTTCATGGTTTGATTAGCACATGCATGTGCTACATCCTGACGTATATGTGCTAATGACTTCATTAGATCATCTAACAATGCCATGAAATACATGAGCTCCGGATGTGTGCTGTACAAAAAAAATATATTTTTTGACAATACACATCTGAGGACTCCAATGCCTGGCTTGCCTCACCAGACAGCATCAGATAGACTATGTACTCAGTTCGGAACAGTAATTAAAGGTAGTAGGGACGAGGCACGCAACACTGGCATTATGTGGGAAGTGGAGGTGGGACACCCACTGAAGGCTAAGGGCAAGCATGAGCCAGGTGCCTAGTTCTGGCTTAGCTCAAGGATCTCCTGAACCCTTGGTCCCAAAATGAGAAATGCCTTCATGTAGCGTGGCATGCTATGTAAAAAAAAGAAAGCTATTGTGAGAGAGTGTGTCCTGCCTGCAACAACAGGCAGGAGAAAAACATTAAACAAAATAGTGCTCAGAGTCTCTAATTAAAGCCCACCGAACAACACAAGTAAAAGTGGGTGTCTTCATGGGAGGTTACAAATGAAAACAAGGCCATACTAAGAAGGGACTAACAAGCCTATTTACAAATCAGAAGCTAGCATTTACGAAGGACAATGACACAAGCCAATTACAAATATGGTTTGAGAGTGTGCAGGGCTTCAAGTGCATACAGTCTGGAATTTTTACAGTTTTCAGAAATTGCCACAATGTATTTTTTGGACTGGCAATGTTATCCTATGGAGGAAAAACCTGTATTGCATTTGGGCACTTCTCTTTTTTTAAATTGTTTTTATTGTTTTTATTGCCAACGTTGGGTCAAAATAGCATAGTCAAAATAGCATAGTACATTCATAAAGTCCACATATATACATCCAAACAATTTCTTATACAGTTGATTGATTCCAGAAAAATTAAATTAAATTGATTCGTTACAAAATACCCAAATCAGGAGGCTATTCCTGTATATTCTTTAAGTGGCCACCATGTCAATAAGCCAATCTTTTTTTTCCTTATCCCTTTTAAAGCATATAGATTCCATTCTAGTTCATATACATTAAATAATTTTCTTCTCCAAAATTCAAACGCAGGTGCTTCAGGTTGTAACCATTCAGTAGCTATACATAACCGAGCTATAGTCATTGCCACAAACAGAAAATTCTTACATTTACACAAATCAGTATTTTCATTAATAGATTGGGTCCCCCCAATTAACATAAGTGCTGGGGATATTTTTATAGGAAAATGAATGACTTCGGTTATGAATCTTTCTATACTTAAAATAAAAGGCATCAATTTGGAGCAGTGATAAAAAAAATATGAGGTATATCTGCCTCCTCCCCTCCACACCTAAAACATTTTCCATCATATTGTGGACCCCATGTGGCCATTCGTTTAGGGGTATAATATAGTTCAAATAAAGTTTTATATACTTGTGCTTTCATGTTGGCTGACATACATATATCTTTAGCCATTACTATAGTGTCTACAATATTCAGGTCGGTTTCTTCCAGCTGATTCTCCCAATATATATTATATTTGTTCAGGTCATCAGGTTTATACTCCAACAATAAACGATATATCAGGCCAATCTTTTTCTTTGTTTGTATTGCCTCTATTAGTCTATTAGAGGTAAGATTGCTTAATTTCTTTAAACAGAAATCTCTAAGTTGGAGATACTTAAAAAAGTTGGAATTGGGTATTTGATATTTACTATTCATATCAGAAAAGGCTCTGAATGTTCCATCCGCCTGAAATAAATCTCCAATTCTAACCACCCCTTTCTTACTCCATTCCTTAGCCACGTGGTCCCAGAATATCGAGGGGAGTATCTTCTGCGCTGAAAGCGGGGTGTGATATATAATTTTCTCTAATTTCATTCTTTTCTTAACTTTTCTCCAAACTTTGTATGCTGAATCAATCACCTTAAATCGAGTATGTTTGTAGTAGTTCCCTTCCAGCTCTTTCAATAAATATCCCTTTGAATGTTCTCCCAATAATAAATAAAATTTTGAGGGAGACTCCGCTGGATCCTCTATTTGTTCTCCAGTCAGTAGAATTCGCATTCTTTGTAAAAAACATACATAATAATAAAACAAAAAATCCGGGATCCCCCGCCCTCCTTACTCCTTGCACCTCCTTTAATACTGGATCTATTCTTTTTTATTAATTCTATGCAGTCATTTGACCTCAACGTGGCATTTTCCCCCATTAACCCCCGTGGCCCCCTCCACCAACAACCCCTTTGCCCAGTGACCCCCCCTCCCCCCCCCTCCATTACCGAGGCTTTCGGACTCCTGGTCCTAGTGATGGTGCTGAGCTCCACCTCTCCCCCGTCCTGGCCCACAGGTTAACATTTCATCCATCATTGTATAAGTACTATTCCAATCTTTCAACCTTTCAAATATTCTCAAACATATACCAGTGGATACTACTGAAACAATGATCCTATTTTATGATTTTCATAGATATCTTTAGTTCATATATGAAGAAATTATATCCCTAAGCTATAACAGTGAATAATCCACAATCTAGGACTCTTTTATATCATGCAGATATCCTTTAGCAGCTGCCACATTGGTAAAAAATCGAGTGTTCTC
Source organism: Lissotriton helveticus (assembly GCF_964261635.1). Taxonomy (NCBI): domain Eukaryota; kingdom Metazoa; phylum Chordata; class Amphibia; order Caudata; family Salamandridae; genus Lissotriton; species Lissotriton helveticus. The sequence continues at coordinate 1,909,440,492 of NC_136061.1, read as the reverse complement.
TTTATAAATAATTTTCAGTTTAGCCGGATTCATAATATAGGCTTGTGCGCCTTTTTGTTGAAATTGATTCACCAATTGTCTTAACTGCCATTGGGTGTCCATTGTATATTTACTGTAGTCCGGAGTTGCAAAGAAGGTAAACCCTTCACCCCTGCCTTTACTGTTTGGTCGAGTATTCATATATACATCTTCTCTAGCCCGGAAGCTGTTAAAGGCAACCAGAATCGGCCTAGGTTTACTGGCGTTTTCGCCAGATCTAAGTTGATTGTTAAATGGATATCTATGGGCACGCTCAATCTCTCGGTCCCAATCCCATCTTTTCAGCTCCGGAAATGCCCTTTGAAACAATTCGACAGTAAATTTGCGTGGATCTTGTCCTTCTTTACCCTCGGGAATTTGCATTAGCCTTAGATTGTTACGCCGAGAGCGGTTTTCGAAATCGGCCATTTTCGAAAGTAAGTCCTCTTTATTAGCGTTTAAATTCTCAGTGACAGTTTTTTGTTTTGCTAGTTCATCTTCAATATTGGAGACTCTAGTCTCAACCTCGGTGAATCTTTCCCCAAAGTCAGAGTGTGACTTTGCCAGCCTACGAATGGAACTTTGCAGCTTCCGGCATGAGTTTTGAATTTTTTGGCTATCTCGCTCCGTTTTATCCATGTGGGTTAGGATTGTCTGATAAATCGTAGCTAAAGTAATATTGTCAGTTAGCTCTACTTGACAACCTCCTGTTGCCCCCTCAGTTATAGAGGCATCCCCTTCACCTCCCACTGTATTGGGGCTGTCTTCAATATATTCCTCGGCTTCGTCATCATCATCAATTTCGCTCTCACCTTCCTCCAAACGCATTTGTTTAGAGTATTGAACAGCCAGATCTTCACATGAGGAGGCTGAATTCTCAGAGACTGAATAAAAATCCAGTGATTCTGTCTCGTTAATTACATTTGTATCCAGATTTGGTCCTGTCATACTAAGCCCTTCCACAGACTCTGTGACAGTTCTCCCCGGTTGGCCGGAGCTGAGATCACCTCCTGAGGGAGTGGTAGCTGAGTTTTCATTCGCCGATGCAGCAACTACTGGCGTAACAACAATTTGAGGCACTGCAGTAGTTAGATGCTCACCTTGCAACCCTTCCTCCACTATCAGCAAGGTAGACTCTCCATTAACTATTTCTGATACTGTCTGGAGAGGGCTGCGCATCGCTTCCTTGCGTTTTTTCTCTTCTACCGCCATAAATAAGGTAGAAATCGTTTGTTTAACTAAGTTGGGATTTTCAGCTGGGATCACTCCCCCCATTTTTTTTTGTGCAACTCCACTCATGACTTTCTCTGCACCACTCGTACTCACAGTTGTACTGGCCTCTAGGTCTCGTTTTTTGCGTGTTCCTTTAGGCGCCATAGTAACTGATCCTTTTGCAGCTCCTTTTGCGGTTCCTTTCTCTTCCCTGAATGCCAGGACGCGGTGCTCGAAGCGTCGGAGACTCACGGCACCTGTGTGGGAAACCGCCCACCAGGCTCGACGAAGTCTCGTCAGGGCTGTCAATGCTGTGATCAGTTACCGCAGCAGCGTTCAGTGCTCAGCGTCTTAAAGCGAACGACGTCTTCAACATTCAGCGTCTTCAGCGTTTTCGGTGTTTTCGGCGTTTACAGCGTTTACAGCGTTGCAGGTATGAAAAAAAAAAAAAAGCCGCTCATACGCCACTTGATGGTTTTTTTTTTCAATCTCTGGGTCATTCACTATCGGCACTTGCAGCTTCAGATACCTTCCAGATTTGGCTATGGCAGCTTTCAAATACCTCCTGGTATCTCACTGGTAACTCGCATAAAGAAAACCTGTGAGTCAGTGAGTCAGTGGAGCGAAGGGCTCACACGTCCGATACGGCTCTGCGTACGGGCGCCATCTTGCCTCATTTGGGCACTTCTCAGCGAATTACGGGGTTGTTCTCCTGTACTTGAGGTGAGTATAGGGTATGGTCCAAGGCCACACCAACAGGTCACCGCAGGGGCCTTGGGGGGCATCTGGGTGTAGAGGTGTCACAGCGTTGGGTGCCCCATACACTTCAATGGGAGAACCATCTGGTTACAAAAAGGCTGCAAGCAGGGACTGGGAGGCCAGTCTCGGGTACCCACATGGGGGCTCAACCCTTAAGACCCAAGGGCACACAGGATTCACTTCTCGGGCTGCGGGACTCAGGTGCAGTGTCTTTTGGCATCGGGTCTGGTGCTGGAATCTCTCGCGGATGGACTGGGCCTGAAGAAAGAGGCTGCAGGTGGCGACTGGATATCTAGTCTGGGCACATCCGAGCGTGGGCTTTGCTCTGTGGACCATGTGGGCACCATCACCTCCTTTAGACTCTGGGTCTGGAACACGAGTGCATATGTGCTTTGAGACGTCTGATGGCAGCTGTCACAGAATCGCTTCTTTGTGTTTATTTCTGCCGAAGAGGCATACAGGACAGCTGGGCCACTCACAAAGTGGGTCTCACTGGCTCTGAAGTCTCACGGCGAGCAGGTCGGTCTTCCTCGGCGTTGGTGTCTGGTCTGGTCACAACAAGCCTTGGCTGCTGCAAGGGGTCAGTACCCCAGAAATTGGTATGTTCGAGGCATGTGAGCTGTAGATCACATGCTTATGCATAGATCGCCATCTAGTGTTGGGTCCGGATGTTTGCACTTTGTTTTTCTTAGAAGAAGTCTTCCTAGTCACGAGGTAGGTGACTCCTCCTTTTGGTGATAGTGCGCATGTTCATTGACTCCATCTTCAGATTGTTTTTTTCCGCCATGGGTTTCGGATGTGACTCGGTGCGCTCTGGTTCGACGCCAATCCTTCGGTTTCCCTCGGTGCGTACAACACTCAACCTCGACTGTATTGTTCTCGATCGCGTTATCCATTCTTCGCGGATCATGTTCTTACAAAACTCTTTTCAATAGGTAGAGCTCCTGGTAGGCTGTTGGGTCTAGCCCCGGTCCGACTCACAGTTGAAGAAACAAACTCCTTTTAAATTCTCTCCTCTGTGCCACGCGAAAAATATCCACGCACTGATTCACATGAGGTGTGCAACCTTTGTCTGTCACCGTAACACAGTGAACAGGACTGAGACGCGTGCCGAGCTTTCCGCTCCAAAAAGACTTTTCGTGACCGTCTAGCCAGACAACGCAACATGCAGAGCCAACACACAGGCTACATTCGGGACCTCTTCAGACCTGAATTGGATGAAGAGGTCGACAGCCCTATCGGAGGCAAAGAGAAGCAAGAAGAGATCTCCCTCTCAGACGATGGCTCCGAGAAGGATGAAGACATCCCACAGAGACAACGTACTGTAAGTACAGGCCCTACCTCGCCCCAACTCAACCAAAAAAGAAGGCTCCAGACTAACCCGTGCCCTCTGGCCCCGGTTGGCACCGAGACCAGGTTTCCGACGCCCCGCCTCCTGGCTCTGCACCAAAGCCTACCAAAAAACCTTCCGGCTCTGTAAAGCCCCATTCCAAATCAGGCACTGAGCCAAAGCCTTCGAGGTCGAAGACCAAGTCCGGCTCCGATCATCACAACTCGGCACTGAAAACCATATCAGATCCGAAAACAGTCCCAAAACCATTGGTGTAGATAAGTGGGTTTCTGTTGCAGTGACCACCCCCACTTTTTGCCAGACTATTGATGCACTTTTTCTTGGTCTGCCCTGGGTCCCTACCATCAGGTTCCCAGGGCCTGTGTTCTTTCCCCAAAACTAACCCAATTGACATCTCTGGCCACAGGTCAGCCCCTGGTAAATGTTACCACAGGTACCCATGGCACTGTGACAGGGGAAGACCTCTAAGGGCTGCAGCACTTATTGTGCCACCCTTAGATGCCCTGTGTGTGTGTGTGTGTGTGCACACGCACACCTCTTTTTTTTTTTTTACAGACTGCGTGTTATGGTGCAGAACAAAGTAAAGAGTCGACATGGCACACATCCCTGTGAAGTGCAATAAATTCATGTTTAATTCTATATTACAGTTTTGCCAAAAATGTATTTGTTGTAGTATTTTTACAGGCTGTCACAAGTCCAAAAAGCACTATCTCCTAGTGAGTGTTCAAATTGCATGCTGTTATCTATTTGAGGTTTCCTACATACATGGAATGTTTTTATTTAGGATGACATTTTAGGTGTGTTTTACGGTGGCTGTGCCATTAAATAATTACGGTGGGCAACCAATTCCTTTAGACCACATCTACGTCAACAGTAGATCCTAGGGACACTTCTGTTTTTCTGACACATCCCTGTGTGCCATGCCTAAAACCCAGTGCCCTGGCATAGATCAGTCACACCTCTAGCTGGGTGCCCTATGCCAGTGGTGAGGGTACATGTGCATGAGCCCTGTACCCCTACAGTGTCTACGCCCATTCTTAGGCATTGTAAGTGCAGAGCTGCCATTAAGAGTATATGGTGCTCACTCTCATTTATCCCAAACATCAAACCATTACTATGATCCCCAAATAACACTTTCTTGACTCTCTCCTACTCTACCCCTCCTTGTATCATCTGACACCTCTTTCTACTATACCTATCCCCCAAAACAAACATTTCTAAACTCTTCCCTCTGACTCCTCCCCTCCAAAACTCCTATTTACTCATCTAAAAGCCTCCTCCTACTGCTAAAACCTAAAACCAAAAAAAAAGAATATCCTTCACTTTTTTATCCCTCCACTATCCTTTTCAATCAAAATTACCAGACTAACATGTTCACTTCTCAAATTCCATATTCAACTATACTAATTCACCACTGTTCCTTTATGGGTTCCGGAGTGGCATGCTTCAACACCCCATCAGGGGTAACAAGTGCTATATGAATGCAAACCTTTCTTTCCCTTTTATCCCTCCGCTATCCTTCTCACTCCAAATAACTGACTAATATCCACCACTGAGATTACTTTCATATTTCACCATACTAATTCACCACTAATCCTTTATGGGCTTCCGGAGTAGCGTGCTTCAACACCCCATCAGGGGTAACAAGCGCTATATAAATACAAACCTTTTTTCCTCCTCTATCCTTCTGCGATCATTCCAAATCCAAATAACTGACTAGCCTATCCCCCACTTAAAATGTACTTGCATGTTTCTCTATACTAATTCAACACTAATCCTCTATAGGTACCGGAGTAGCGTGCTACTCACCGAAAAAGCGCTTCGACGCCTCGTCAGGGGTAGTAAGCGCTATATAAATGCAATAACAATACAATACAATACATTGTGTGACTGGAAGTGACTATATTTTCTGACCGAACCTCTTGTTTTGTATGATCACATAAGAGAACAGTTTCAAATGAGCAAGTTCAGATTGTACGCTGAAGAAAACCCTCTTGGTTGCTGGTGCACCATCTCTAATACGAATCGGGGCCAAATATGGGGTACACATGACAAGAAGCTTGCTTTTTAGTTCATTGATGGCAATTCATGTTTAAAAACTATCACGGCACCTCTTTTATTAGAAATGCTCTTTATCCAGTATGTAATCAGATGTATTAAAGGGGAACACTCCCACATGTCAAAGAGATACACTTTTTTGAACATTGAAGAGAGCGGAGGGAAGAGTTATCCTTCCATCGCCATTAGTGCACATCCCGAGCTCACGGGTTGAAGGTGCTGTCAAGTGTGCTAATGGCTTCATTGGCACATATCAGAGCCCCTCCAAATACCTCAATTCAGGATGTTCGCTGTACAAAAAGGTAACCTCTTGTGCACAGCGCACATCCTGAGCGCAGCTATTTCAAGGCGCTCAGCGCTAATGACTTCATTAATACATATGAGCGCGCCTTGAAATATGTCAGCTCAGGACGTGCCCTACACAAAAAAGGTTTCCTTCCTGTACAGATCATATTCTGAACTCATGTCCTTCAAGGCGCTCTCATGTGTGTTGATAAATTCATAAGCACATATGAGAGCGCCTTGAAATAATTGAGCTCAGGAGGTGCGCATGGAAAGTAGAGAAACTCCCGGCATGCTCTCCACCAGCCTTGAGAATGAAAGCAAGCTCGCGCTGGCTGGCACGAGGGCTCGGATCCCCGGCTTACCTTACAGAAGGTCCTCAAAAATGAAAGACTCGCACAGCAGTAGAGTGGCCCCGTCACGTTACAATGGCATCAAGGGCTGACCTTTCCTTGGCCTTCAGTGCTCCAGGAGTGCACTAGTGTAATGCTCTGAGGAGCGAGGAGACTGAGAAATGCTCTTAATAGATACACTGTGCACTCTAGAGCACGCGCAGTGTATCTGTTGCAGTATTCATGTGACCCGATGTCAAACAGTCACAAGTTGCAAGCCTCAGGGATCTATGCCCCCAGGTCACATTCTATTCATTCGCACATTGGCAGCATGCTGTAACCACACCCTTGCCAACTCACCCCAGGGTTGCTTTGGGTCAGTTATGCTTTCTGCCCCGAATCCAACTCACCCTGTGAAAACTTGGGAAAGGTGGGGTGGTGGGGAAATTTCACATAGCATCCTGTAATGATTGGCAAGGAGCACCAGGAAGTAGTGCACCTAGGGCTACTTTAAAAAGTGACGCGGCTGAGCTTCATCAGTGGGTGATCTCTTGAAACCCCAGAGAATTGCAGGCGGATGCTGGTACTAGGTCAGCTCCCAAGAGTTAAAAAAAAAAGAATAAAAATGACCTCTGGCACATGCACTTTTTGCGCATGTGCCTCTGGAGGAACATCCGCTGTTTACTTAGAAATGTCATGCGGATGGCAATTGCTCTTAGCAATTACTATTCACATAACTCACAAAACTGAGTTAGCAGAGTCCCAATGCCCTGAGTCAAGACCCGCCTCTTGTTTCATGCTCAGTTTGTTGTAATTCCATGTAGCATTTTTGTCTGTAGCAGACAGTGAATTTTAAAATGGGAATTAAAATAGGAAACACCTTTTTTTATCCCACCCCCCCTTCATTTACCTACCTCAGACAGATGTACGCAAAACATGATATGCTGGATCCTAAACCAAATGTACTCTTTTTTGTATAGATTCATGCAGGGTCGCCAACGACATAAGCATAATAAATTTGGTTTTCAATAGAAACTACAATGAAATATGGATTTCATCATATTATTGACAGCTTCTAAAATACAATGCAAAGCTTCACTATTGTTAGGATTACTAAAAATAAGCAGAATTGAAGACTGGATTAGGCAGCAAAAATGATATTTAAATGATGCAACAAAAAATGAAAAGTATGTGGTACATTCTCTGTAATAATAGTTTCATCCATTTGAGCAGGTAGCAACATTTATGGTGAAATCTTCAAAGTATGCAAATCATTTGGCAACTACATTAAATCAATACACTGTTCAGTTCAGTTCAGAATCTTTATTCGATTGTAGGTTTTACAATCATAAAAGTACAATTTATAAGCACACAATAAATAAAAAACATTACAAACAATTAAATTCAAATGACAGATAATGACACAGTTACAGTACAATATATCAAACAGTATGAGCATGGGCAATATATAGTTAAAAATATAAATAACTGTAATCTTAAAAATCACCTAAAATTTTTGCAGCATGGTTAGCCATCCATGCTTTTCCTAAAGCAGATGGCTTTTTTAAGAAAGTTACATACAAATAAAGTGCAATCGCTATTCAGTAGTTGTAAGTAATAAAGTGCAGGTTTAATTTGTGTAAAACTCAACTTTTTAAGGCACGGTTTAAGGTATAATTTCCGTGGGGTGGAGTAATAGGGGCAGATAAAAAGGAAGTGTGCCAGATCTTGAGGAGACTTTCCGTCGCAGCCACAAGCTGGCAACACTTCGCCCCGTTGAGCCCCACTTGGGACTGCCAGTAGAAGATGATAGAGGTCAAAGCGGAACCTTGTTAACAGAAATCGTTCATAGCTTGACATAGGCCATGTCAGGTAAGGTTCCATTTGCAAGCAAGTTTTTAATAATAGGTGTTTCCTAACACTGACCTTCTGTATCTCAACCTCTTCTCTGTCAGTACCTCTTAACAGTAGTATAGCATTCTTAACCGAGCTCACATCAGATTTTGTAATTAAGTTTGGGGCATAGAACAGATCCTGTCGATCGATTGCCGTTAGGCTGTCCTTTATGTACTTCACCCACGGTACTTTAAACCTCCCATCTAGCTGTAAGGCTTCTTTCAGTAGAGCATGTGTTAATGGAATGTCGTTGTTCAGCCAGCAATTCAACCAACATATAACAGGGCTTACTGCTATTCTGTCACCTAAGTAGGGGATCCCCAGCTCCTCGTGTACCGAGTAGTTCCCAATGCCCCTGGGGAGTCTCAGAATCTTTTTTAGGAAGTTATTTTCTGTGACCTCTAGGTCTTTAATCTTACGATAACCCCAGAGCTCACTCCCATAGCAGGCAACAGCCACGCTTTTTGCCTGGTACAGTTTAAGCGATGCGACCATCGGGCAATTGCCGATTTTTTTTGCAAAGCCAAGAATGGCCGCATTGACCCTTATTGTTTCTCCCTTCTTCTTGGAGACTGCTGGGCCCCATGATAATTTGTGATCTAGCAGGACCCCGAGGTAAGAGAAGGAGTTGGTTGATGGAATTTTCTCCCCATTTATACTGAAATGGTCAGTTTTCAAAACACCCTTACCTGCTTTCATAGCGTAGGACTTGGTATTATTTATGCTTAAGCCACGTGACTCCATGAATTTGTGGAAGGAGTTTAATAGTTTCTGCAGACCGATTGCTGTTCTAGAAATAAGAACAGCATCGTCTGCGTAGAGTAATACAGGTACCCCTTTGCGCTCAACTAAGGGGTAATCTGCTTCTACGTTAAGAAGAAATTCCTCCAGTTCATTAATATACAGGTTAAATAAAAATGGGGCCAAGATGCAGCCTTGTCGGACACCCCGATTTATTTTGAATTCGTCCGTTACATTAAGGTCTTGGGAGTAACGGACGTTCGCTCTGGTATCTGTATGCAGATCAGCGAGGAAGTTGACAAGGTTCCTCTCTACACCCATTCTCAACAAAGCAGCCCATAATAGGCTTCTGTCTACACAGTCAAATGCGGACGACAGGTCCATAAATGCCATGTAGACAGTACCTTGTCTCGCCAGTGTATACTTGCTTAGGATAAGGTATAGGTTCAGGCACTGCGTAATGGTCGAGTGGCCTGGTCTGAACCCGTATTGTATGGGTGAAAGGATGTTATTATCTTTAGCCCAAGTAGATAACCTGTTAAGAATTACACCCCCCACCACTTTAACTACTGAATTTATTAAAGAGATTGGCCTGTAACATAACGGGCTGCTGCGATCGCCCTTCTTAAAAATGGGGACTATAGTCGAGAGACCCCAAATACTTGGGCATCCTGTCACTGCTGCGTTTATTACAGCCGTGAGAACCGGAGCCCAGAAAGGGATGCTGGACTTAAACAGGTCCGGCGGCAATCCATCCGGACCTGGGGCCTTGTTGATAGTTAGACCCTGTATTCCCCTAGCAGTCTCTTGTACTGTGAAACACAGTGGAGTCGCAGTTGAAGATAAAACATCGTAGTCTACCCGGTGCTCATTACTCTTAAAAATTGTGCTGAAATGGGACACCCACTTCCCCTCTGGTATGTTTGTTCCAAGGGCTGTGTCGTTTGGGTTGTCAAACAAAGGTTTGTTAATTATTTGCCAGAACTTGCTGCTGTTCCCCAACACTGAAGGGTCTAAAAGGGATTCAATAACGTTAGCCTTAATTTCCTTTTTTCTGATAGCTATGGCTTTCCTATAGGCCATACGGAGATTTTTTATCAAGTCACAATCTCTGGGTTTGGTTTTTAGTGCGTGTTTCAAATCCCTACTTGCCTTTGAGCAGTTATAATCAAACCATTTGGAATTATTCTCACTATGTCCCTTTGTAGGCGCTGTGAGCATGGAGCCAATTTTGGTGACCAGCCCCTCGAACCTGGACAAGATGTTCGCGGGGGTTGATACAGACGATAAGCAAACAGACAGCTCCTCTTCACATGCGCTGGTTATGTTAGTATACAGGGTATCTTGATTTATCATTGACCATCTAATGCGACGCCTGCCATTTACGCACCTTAGCGTACCATGGTCGGTGCGTGGCTGTCGTTTTGCTAATAATGGTCCACCCAAGTTTAAGAGAAGGGGATTATGATCACTGTATACACTAGTGAGGATAGTAAAGTGCGAGACCCAATAAACAACATCTGGGGATATTAATATATGATCAATGAAGGATCCCTGCCCATGTCCTTTAAAGGTTGGGGTGTCAAAGATTTTTGTATCGGGGACCAACGACATGGCTACAGTCAAGTTGTATTCATTCACTAAGTCGTTTAAATTCTTACCGCCCCTACTATGGAAGAAGTGAAAACCTTCCTCAATATTACACCCTAAGGACCCCATTGGCGTACTAGCTGGATTACCACATGGTTGGACATTAAAGTCGCCTGCTATCAACAAATACCGTGATACAGTGTGAACATTTTTGCTCAATATATCAATTAGGGAGGCAATGTTACAAACTTCGTTACTACTATTAGCGTTATAAAAGTTAACCAGTGTCAACACATTCTTACCATTTTTTATGTCAATCTTCTGTATATTCAAATTAACATTGTGGCAGTTGCTTATATTGCAGCGCAGGCCTAGGTTAATGAAAATGGCCAAGCCACCCTTGGCTCTGCCCCTAGTCGAGGCAACCGCTGGGTTGATAAAGCTTAGAAAACCCTCGATATGGACGTTTTTATTCTCTATCCAAGTTTCTTGAAGGCACACTATGCTAAATTTTCTGATGAATGTTAGCCATACTGGGTCTCGTAACTTATTTGCCAAGCCTGCGATATTCCATGAGATTAAATTTACACAGTCTTCGGGTGCAGGGCAAATGACAGGCTCTCTAGTAAATGGGGTAGATGTTGGGGTAGGCAACACTGCGCCTGCTGCCGCCAAACCCGTGGTGCTCATAGCAATTGACTCCCTGTGCTCGGATATAGGGACAGATGCCCCGTGCTGGATATGAGAGTTCTCGATTTTGGATGGGGAATCCATAGTTAACAATAGTGTACTGGGGTGGTTTTCGTGGTTGCCTGCTGTGCTTTCTGTCTTGTCGGCACCACTTTCGGTGTCACCATTTACTGGCCTTGTGTCTTGTAGTAGTATTGAAGGCACCTCAGTTTCCCCAGAGAACACTGTAAAAGGTACTTTAGGGGAACTACTATTTTTATCAACAGTTTTTAAAGCAGTGTATGCATCTTTTTCACTGCGACGACGCCCCAGCTTCACAGGTAACCTTGTGGGACATGAAGCACTTTCCCCACCCCCCATAGCTTCTGCACTCCTTAAACATCAGTCACAATCCTCCAGGCCGCTAAAGGCCTCGAACCTGTTAGAGAGCTCTAAGGGCGTAAATGGTAACAAATTTGACATATTCCCATTTAGGCCTGTTTTATGATGAAAAGGTATAGTGTTCCACCCATGTATAACTGATGATGGAGCCGGTTGGTACATGTATGCAGGATTCAGAGCAGACTCAACGTTAAGGAGTTGGGAAGTGGTGAAGATATTGTTATTAAGATGTTGTGGGGGGAAGACAGTGGATCTGGGGTAAAAGTACGTCAGGGGGCGTGGTACTATACAATTCTTTTCATTGCCGTATGGCCAGTTCAAGATATGATATACAGCTTTTCTGTCTCTAAAGTTTATAACCACGACATCGCCGCCGATGTCCTTCGCTCTACCCCCCAACCAAGACAGGCGCCGGACATGGACTATCTCTCCATTTATCGCAATGGGTTTAGGTCTATAGAGAGAGAGCCAATGCGTTATTTTATTTTTTAATTGTGAGTATCCCTCTCGTTTACCATTAGGCAGTTCCGGGACCCCGGTAAGTATAACCACATACGGTAATGCTTCTGGAGGGAGTTCTGTAGGTGGTATCCTAGGCTGGCCCCCACTACCCCAATTATTCTCCTTCCCTTCAGGTCTAGGGAGTCTATCCGGGAGAGTACTAGGTTCCCTGGATGGAATAGTGGTTGTGTTACTGGGTGGTATTAAAGTAGTAGGTCTACCCCGAACAGCAGATGGGGCTGTTGATGAAGAGTTATTACAGGTATTGCCACCATGTGCTTTCGGGGCCACATTTAGGGGGTTAGAGGCAGCTGGGGTTGCTACAGCTGCCTGGCTAATGCTTGTACTGGGTTTAGAAAGTGTAAGACCCACAGTATTTTTTAGGAGGGATTGAGTTGTTGTAATGACTTGTTGGTGTTGTACTTTAGGTTGTCCTTGTGAACGTACAAAATTCCCTAACACAGTCAGGTCCCCCTCAATTTTACCTAGTCTTAGCTCCATCCCCTTAAATCTTTCTGCCAATGCAAGCATATAGCTACGTATAATCAATTCAATATTGTCCAGAAGTGACTTAGGGGTGGCGGATTGCGAATCCTCCTCCATCTGGATGTGGGTAGTGTCTAATTCTGTAGTTACTTGAGCTGGAGATGTCGGGGGAGTAGAACTGACTGTTATGGCTTGATTGGTGTCAGGAGCTCCCGTTGGTGTTATAATAACAGTGTTCATCTTTTTACCAAACTCGGTGTGACTTATTTTGGGCTTATTCACAGTTGTTGTTTTCCTTCTTCTTTTAGGTGGAGGGGGCCCATGCATTTTTTGTGTCACTAGCCTCGGGTTTTTGCCTCTTACAACTTTACCAGGCCTTATTGTAGGAGATATCAGGATCTTAGGAGTGTTAATAAGGGCATTGGTCACTGTTGGAGTGGTTAGTTGGGTTTGGGTGGGTGACACTGCCGGAGCTAAACATTCTTGAAGGAGCAAGGGTACACTGGGAGTCAGTGAGATGTTGTCTGCAGAGGGGCTAATCAGATCGTCGACCAAAGAAACAGACATTAAAGGTTCTGAGAAGGTTCTGTTTTTGATACGCTCAATAGAGCGACGGCGGTCTGCCCTCCTCTCAGCTAACATGAGCTCCTTGTTACCTTCTACGGCTGGTTTGAGAAAGTAATCGTCCAGTGTTCGATTAGTAATGTTTTTGACCAACCCCACTAGAGCAGGGCTTGTAGCCGCAGTTGCCATTCAGTGATGAGAGGTAATGGCAAAGTAGATACAAAACAGAAACAGTGACTTACGTAATCCTTATACCAGGACCACTGGCCCAGCCCAGCCTCTTCTGGCCGATGAGGGCCGTAGAGGGCCCGCCCTTTGCCCGGGCTTCGCCCTGGGCGTCCCGCTCGCGTCCCGCGTTGCGGGCGAGCCCCTCCTTAGTAGCGCCTCCTGGCGCTAGAGTGTGACGCGTTCCAGGTGCGCCGGTGTGGAGGCCCCTGGGAAAGCGAGTTTCTCCTCGCTCCGCCCGCAGTTGACATCAGCGCGGCGGCGGGAGAACTCGTCAGGCGGGACAGAGGCGACCAGTTCTTCTCCTCGGCAAGCGGTAAGGGTGACCGCCAACGTGCAGGCACACACAGTATCCCTCGGTCGATTGACAGCAGCCACAATTGGCCGGGCGAGCCCCTCCTTAGTAGCGCCTCCTGGCGCTAGAGTGTGACGCGTTCCAGGTGCGCCGGTGTGGAGGCCCCTGGGAAAGCGAGTTTCTCCTCGCTCCGCCCGCAGTTGACACCAGCGCGGCGGCGGGAGAACTCGTCAGGCGGGACAGAGGCGACCAGTTCTTCTCCTCGGCAAGCGGTAAGGGTGACCGCCAACGTGCAGGCACACACAGTATCCCTCGGTCGATTGACAACAGCCACAATTGGCCGGGCGAGCCCCTCCTTAGTAGCGCCTCCTGGCGCTAGAGTGTGACGCGTTCCAGGTGCGCCGGTGTGGAGGCCCCTGGGAAAGCGAGTTTCTCCTCGCTCCGCCCGCAGTTGACACCAGCGCGGCGGCGGGAGAACTCGTCAGGCGGGACAGAGGCGACCAGTTCTTCTCCTCGGCAAGCGGTAAGGGTGACCGCCAACGTGCAGGCACACACAGTATCCCTCGGTCGATTGACAGCACATGCACTTTTTGCGCATGTGCCTCTGGAGGAACATCCGCTGTTTACTTAGAAATGTCATGCGGATGGCAATTACTCTTAGCAATTACTATTCACATAACTCACAAAACTGAGTTAGCAGAGTCCCAATGCCCTGAGTCAAGACCCGCCTCTTGTTTCATGCTCAGTTTGTTGTAATTCCATGTAGCATTTTTGTCTGTAGCAGACAGTAAATTTTAAAATGGGAATTAAAATAGGAAACACCTTTTTTTTATCCCACCCCCCCTTCATTTACCTACCTCAGACAGATGTACGCAAAACATGATATGCTGGATCCTAAACCAAATGTACTCTTTTTTGTATAGATTCATGCAGGGTCGCCAACGACATAAGCATAATAAATTTGGTTTTCAATAGAAACTACAATGAAATATGGATTTCATCATATTATTGACAGCTTCTAAAATACAATGCAAAGCTTCACTATTGTTAGGATTACTAAAAATAAGCAGAATTGAAGACTGGATTAGGCAGCAAAAATGATATTTAAATGATGCAACAAAAAATGAAAAGTATGTGGTACATTCTCTGTAATAATAGTTTCATCCATTTGAGCAGGTAGCAACATTTATGGTGAAATCTTCAAAGTATGCAAATCATTTGGCAACTACATTAAATCAGTACACTGCAACTACAGAATCTCGTGAATGTGTGATTTGGTCCTATACTGCCATCTCGAGGTACTGGTGACATTTACAAACGTCTCAGCCTTTGGCATCCTGGTTCATGATGTCACCAGAACCCCTCAAATGCAATATTGAACTAAATTATATGGGCACCCGTTATGTTTTTTTTTATATTAGAGGGGAAGTTTTTTAAGACATGATACACTGAAGCGCACTAATCAACCTCAGCCATTTCGGGTACAAGACAGTCATTTTAATAACAGAGGGGTTTCAAACATCAACTGAAACATAATAATGGTCTATGTTGGACACGGCCTCGTGGCGTGGTCCGACCCCGTCCGCCTGGAGGGCCCCGGACGACATCGGCCCTCCATTTACCTACTATCGACCCCCCTGACACGCACATGCACGAACCCTCGGCGCGAGCAGCCTCCCCGGCCACCTACAGCTCTCCCCCTCCCGGGTACCCCGGCCGAACCTGCTCGCCAACGCTGCCAGCCTGGCACCCTGACCAGGCCACCCTTTCCGGGCTGACTCCATCTTGAGACCCTCACGCCCCGAACACGTGGCCACAGCCATCCCGGGCCCGGCCCCAACGAAGCCCAGACATTGAGGCACCAGGATCCTCCTAGGTGGTAAAGTGGCCACTCGACCAGATCCCGGAGGAGGAGAGTCTCGATGGGCCTCCCACCGCCCCCGGACGCCTGGTATCGATCGCTCTCCCGGCTCCCTGGGCGCTGGCTCCGCCCCCCTGCTGGGTGTCTGGACCCCTTCATCTCGGCCCCTCTGAACCCCAGGCGCGAGGGTCCGGACATCAAAGCCCTCCAGTCCTATATCTGGGCCAGCCCTGGATTAGGGCGGGAGTTGTATCTTGGAGACGAAGCCCTGCTGACCTCGTCGCGGCTGATCCTGATCCGAACTCTTGCACCTGGAACTATCTTCGAGGCCCTGCTGACGCTGTCGCGGCCTGACCAAGCTGAACCACCTTCGAGGCCCTGCTGACGCTGTCGCGGCCTGACCAAGCTGAACCACCTTCGAGGCCCTGCTGACGCTGTCGCGGCCTGACCAAGCTGAACCACCTTCGAGGCCCTGCTGACGCTGTCGCGGCCTGACCAAGCTGAACCACCTTCGAGGCCCTGCTGACGCTGTCGCGGCCTGACCAAGCTGAACCACCTTCAAGGCCCTGCTGACGCTGTCGCGGCCTGACCAAGCTGAACTATCTCCGAGGCCCTGCTGACGCGGTCGCGGCCTACACCCTTGAACTATCCACGCACCAGTGGGTGCCAAGACTGTCCCGCTACCCCCTTTCCCCGAGACCACGACATTACGGATCCCTCGATCCTTGCTGCTACCCTGCCAAGAACTTGCGTTGATTACTTATATAAAGATCCTTGTGAATATCCTTCCTGTGTGGTGTCTATCTGTAAGTAGTGGGATTACTCTGCTGGTACGATTGTAGGAGCGGAGCGGAGCCAAGGAGGCCTCCCTACGGCGCTCGGCCTATTCCATAGAGAGAGGTGGGACTCGGGCAGACAGTCAGACACCTTCTGTCTCCCCCGGGGGTCGCCTTTCCAACATTGGTGGCAAGCGACGGGATCCGAGCCCACGCAAATCGTACAGCAAGTAACACGTCACTACTGACAGAGACCCACAGCCACGATGACTACTAAGGAAGCCGGAACGACCGCAGAATTCCAGAAAAACCTGTTAGAGGAGTATACCCATAAAGAACTTAAACAATTTTGCAAAGACTTGGGTATCGCTACCACCGGACTAAGCACAAAGGACGATTTCAAAGAAGCGCTGCAAACCTGGGTGGAGACCAGAGAGACCCCACCCCAAACGGACGATGACATTGTCCGAGAAGTACCCGTGAGTACCGTCATAGCCCCCATAGAAGAAAGAACCACCAACGGGGACCCGGGCCTCTCCCACGAAGACGCCCGGGAGCGGGAGAGGAGTCGGCTCCATGAACTAGAGCTCGCCCGACTCCGGCTGGACGGAGAACTCCAATTAGCCGAAAAGAAAATGGCCCTCGAACAACTGCGATTAGAGGGAGATCTGGAAGAGAGGCGGCGGCAAAGAGAGTTAGAAGAAAAAAAACTCGCATACGAACACGAGCGTGGCCTCAAAGAACTCGAAATCAAAGCCAAACTCGAAGAGGCTGGCGCCACGGTAGCCCGGAACCCCCCACCTCCTGCCGACACAAAGGTCCACATCCCGAAGGATATCGTCAAGGAGTACTACAAGAATGACGATATCCAGCAATGGTTCAAGGCGTACGAGGTTGCCATGACCGCGCACCGCATTCCGCGAAGGGACTGGGGTGCCGGCTTATGGGGGAGATTCGTCAGCGAAGGAAGAGACACCCTGCTGGAGCTGGCCGATGACGTAATGTCCTCCTATGACCACATGAAGGACGCCCTGCTTGTCCGGTATGGCCTCACCCCCGAGATGTACCGGCAGAGATTCAGAGATTGCAAGAAAATCCCCGGTACCACGTGGGTCGAGTACGTGAACTTTTATAGCAGGGCCCTGGAAGGATGGATAAAGGGCAGCAAAGTGTCCACCTACGAGCAGCTGTTCGTCCTCATCGTTTGGGAACACCTCTCCAACAACTGCTTTGTCGAGCTCAGACAGCATCTACTCGACAGCAAGCTAACCGAGCCCCGGAAACTCGCCGTCGAGGCGGATCGATGGGTGAACACCCGGGTCCCCCGAACACCGATAGGAGAAACCGGTCCGGGCGGCCGGGGGCACCCCCGCCAGCGGGGAGGCGGAGGAGGACAGAACCAGAGTCGAAGCTTCCCGCCGGCCTCGAGCCGGGGCCCCCTTCCCGGGTCCCCCCCGAGTAACACGTTGCCGTCCCTGAAGAGGGACACCCCGGCCCGGCCGGGGCCCCACCCGAACATTACTTGCCACAGGTGCCAGCGGACCGGTCACTATGCCAGTGACCCCCTCTGCCCCATGAACCAGCGTCCCGGCACCACTGGGCCTCCGACCCGCCAGTTCGCTGCTGCAGCTCTGGGAGAAGAGGGAGAAGAAGACGTAGGGATCTACGAAGAAGATCAAACTGAGTATGAACCGGCCGCCATGGCCCTAGCCTGCCTGGGCAGTAGAGACCTGGTCCCCCAGGCCCCGCTACCGAGCAACACTCGTAAATACCGTCAGTGGGTCCACATCAATGGACGACGGACCGAGGCCCTCCGGGACACGGGAGCCAGTGTGACGGCCGTCCGCTGCCACTTGATGACCCCCGAACAGATCATCCCGAACATACGCTGCCCCGTGAGGGCCGCCGACAACTCCGAAACTCTATGCCAGATGGCCCGAATTCCCTTCGAATGGGGGGGAGTGTCGGGCACCCTCAAGGTAACCGTCCGGGACGACGCCCCCGTGGACTGCCTCCTTGGGAACGACCTCGAGAGCTCTCCCTGGGCCCAAGTCGAGCCGAGAGAGCACCTGGGAATGATGGGATTAGCAGAGTGGGTCTGTGCAACGACCCGATCTATGGCGGCCCGAGCCCCGGCAGCGACCGAGGCCGCCCCGACCGAAGAACCGGAGTGGCCCGAGCCACCACCCTCTGCCATCCATGAAGAAGGCGACTCCGAGACCAGGCCCTCGGAGCCCGGAAACCACCACGAGCTCAGCGACATCCCCGAACTCGCCCAATGGCGCCAAGAGGGTGGTCCCACCCGAGAACAGTTTCGGCAGCAACAGAAGACCTGCCCTTCCCTCGAGGGGACCCGCCAACAAGCCGCTGCCCAAGCTACCGGGGATACCTCAGGGTCCCACTGGGTCTACTGGGACCACGACCTCCTATATAGTGAACAGAAAATTGCCGAGCTGGGGCCAGCCGAGTGTTAGTGGTTCCCCTGCGATTCAGAGACTTCCTTTTGAACCTGGCGCACGATGTGCCCCTCGCCGGGCACCTGGGGCAGGACAAAACTTACAGTCGCCTGGTGACCCATTTCTACTGGCCGAAAATGCGCAACGATGTGCATAACCACTGCCGCACCTGCCCGACATGCCAAGCCAGCGGAAAGAGCAGGGGGAAGGTGAAGGCCCCGCTCCAACCTTTTCCCGTAGTGACCACCCCCTTCGAGCGAGTGGGAAAAGACATTGTGGGGCCCCTGGACCCTCAAACCTCGCAAGGGCATCGCTTCATACTTGTCCTGGTGGACCACGCCACCCGCTATCCTGAGGCCATCCCCCTCAGAACCATAACCGCTCCCGTGGTGGGGCGAGCCTTGATGGGGATCTTCTCCCGAGTAGGATTCCCCCGGGAGGTCGTGAGCGATCGGGGCACGAACTTTATATCTAAGTATATGCGGTCCCTGTGGCAACAGTGCGGGGTCACATACAAGTTCACCACCCCGTATCATCCCCAAGGGAATGGACTGGTGGAGCGGTTCAACCGGACACTCAAGGGGATGATCCAGGGTCTAGAAGAGCCACTACGACGCAAATGGGATGTCCTGCTGCCCTGCCTCCTGTTTGCCTATCGGGAGGTACCACAGAAATCCCTGGGGTTCAGCCCCTTTGAACTCTTGTACGGACACCCTGTCCGAGGTCCGCTCAGCCTAGTCAAAGAAGGCTGGGAAACGACCGTCCCAGGCGCACCACCGGATGTCTACCGGTACCTCCTGACCCTCCGAAACCAGACTCGGAAGTTCCGGGCCCTTGCAGAGGCCAACCTGGAGGCCAGTCAGGAGGACATGAAACGCTGGTACGACCAGCACTCCTCCTCCATCGAGTTCGAGCCGGGCCAGCGGGTCTGGGTCATGTCCCCGGTCGAACCATGTGCCCTCCAGGACAAATGGTCGGGGCCCTTCAAGGTGATCGAGCGCAAGAGCCCCGTCACTTACCTCGTGGATATGGAGTCTCCCCGGAACCCCCTCCGGGTTCTGCACGCCAACCGGCTCAAACCTCATTTTGCCCGCACCGAACTGAGCCTGCTACTCGCTACCGACGATGGGACCGAAGACGACTCCGAGCCCTTGCCCGACCTCCTAAAGTGCACTGAGAAGGACGGCTCTGTCGAAGGGATCTCGCTCTCCCCCGACCTGACCCTCGCCCAGCGCCGAGACTGTCAAGAACTGTTGGGACAATTCACAGATCTGTTCTCCCTCACCCCCGGGGTCACCCAATGGTGTGTCCACGATGTCGACACCGGGGACAGTCAGCCAGTACGACACCGGGCCTACCGGGTCCCCGACCGAGTTCGGGCCTGCATCCAGACGGAAGTAACCAAGATGCTGGCCCTGGGGGTAGTCGAACCCTCCGACAGTCCCAGGGCCAGCCCAGTGGTCCTGGTCCCCAAGGCCGCCGCGCCTGGCACCCCGCCAGAACTCCGGTTTTGCGTCGACTACCGGGGGCTGAATGCTGTTACGAGAACCGACGCACATCCCATCCCCCGGGCCGATGAACTGATCGACCGCCTGGGGGCCGCCAAGTACCTCAGTACCTTCGACCTCACCGCCGGGTATTGGCAGATCGGCCTCACCCCTGGCGCCCAGGAGCGCTCAGCCTTCTCCACGCCCGACGGCCACTTCCAGTTCAAGGTGATGCCCTTCGGCATGAAAAACGCCCCGGCCACCTTCCAGAGACTAGTAAACAAAGTACTGGCGGGGCTAGAAGAGTTCAGTGCCGCCTACCTAGACGACATTGTGGTCTACAGCCTCCACTGGGCTGAGCACCTGAAACACCTCTGGGAAGTCCTGACAGCCCTCCGCCGGGCCGGGCTAACTGTGAAGGCCAGCAAATGCCAGATAGGCCAAGGGTCCGTGACCTATCTGGGACACCAAGTGGGGAGCGGCCAAGTGGCTCCCCTCCAACCCAAGATCGACGCCATCCTAGCCTGGGAACCTCCTGTCAACCAGACCGCCGTCCGAGCCTTCCTGGGGCTCACGGGGTACTATCGGCGTTTTATCAAGGACTATGGGAGCATTGTGGGGCCCCTCACGGAACTGACCTCGAAGAACCGGCCACAGAAAGTGCAGTGGACACCCTCGTGTCAGGTGGCCTTCGAGACCTTGAAAGCAGCCATGTGTACCGCCCCTGTGCTCCAGGCCCCCGACTACAGCCGAGAGTTTGTGGTCCAGACCGACGCCTCAGAACACGGCATCGGGGCGGTCCTATCGCAATTGGACTCCGCGGGAACTGACCATCCTGTGGCCTTCATCAGCCGGCGGCTGCTGGCCCGAGAACAGCGATGGAGCACCATCGAGAGAGAAGCGTTCGCTGTCGTGTGGGCCCTCAAGAAACTCAGGCCCTACCTCTTCGGCACCCACTTCCGGGTGCAGACTGACCACCGGCCCCTCAGATGGCTGATGCACATGCGTGGCGAAAATCCCAAACTGCTGCGATGGTCCATCTCCCTCCAAGGCATGGATTTCACTGTGGAGCATCGCCCTGGCAGTGACCACGCCAACGCGGACGGCCTGTCCCGGTTTTTCCGCCTCGACGAAGAGAGCCCCCAGGAAGATGGGTGACTCTCCCCGCCTTCAGCTGGAGGGGACGTGTGTTGGACACGGCCTCGTCGCGTGGTCCGACCCCGTCCGCCTGGAGGGCCCCGGACGACATCGGCCCTCCATTTACCTACTATCGACCCCCCTGACACGCACATGCACGAACCCTCGGCGCGAGCAGCCTCCCCGGCCACCTACAGCTCTCCCCCTCCCGGGTACCCCGGCCGAACCTGCTCGCCAACGCTGCCAGCCTGGCACCCTGACCAGGCCACCCTTTCCGGGCCGACTCCATCTTGGGACCCTCACGCCCCGAACACGTGGCCACAGCCATCCCGGGCCCGGCCCCAACGAAGCCCAGACATTGAGGCACCAGGATCCTCCTAGGTGGTAAAGTGGCCACTCGACCAGATCCCGGAGGAGGAGAGTCTCGATGGGCCTCCCACCGCCCCCGGACGCCTGGTATCGATCGCTCTCCCGGCTCCCTGGGCGCTGGCTCCGCCCCCCTGCTGGGTGTCTGGACCCCTTCATCTCGGCCCCTCTGACCCCAGGCGCGAGGGTCCGGACATCAAAGCCCTCCAGTCCTATATCTGGGCCAGCCCTGGATTAGGGCGGGAGTTGTATCTTGGAGACGAAGCCCTGCTGACCTCGTCGCGGCTGATCCTGATCCGAACTCTTGCACCTGGAACTATCTTCGAGGCCCTGCTGACGCTGTCGCGGCCTGACCAAGCTGAACCACCTTCGAGGCCCTGCTGACGCTGTCGCGGCCTGACCAAGCTGAACCACCTTCGAGGCCCTGCTGACGCTGTCGCGGCCTGACCAAGCTGAACCACCTTCGAGGCCCTGCTGACGCTGTCGCGGCCTGACCAAGCTGAACCACCTTCGAGGCCCTGCTGACGCTGTCGCGGCCTGACCAAGCTGAACCACCTTCAAGGCCCTGCTGACGCTGTCGCGGCCTGACCAAGCTGAACTATCTCCGAGGCCCTGCTGACGCGGTCGCGGCCTACACCCTTGAACTATCCACGCACCAGTGGGTGCCAAGACTGTCCCGCTACCCCCTTTCCCCGAGACCACGACATTACGGATCCCTCGATCCTTGCTGCTACCCTGCCAAGAACTTGCGTTGATTACTTATATAAAGATCCTTGTGAATATCCTTCCTGTGTGGTGTCTATCTGTAAGTAGTGGGATTACTCTGCTGGTACGATTGTAGGAGCGGAGCCTCGCCAAGGAGGCCTCCCTACGGCGCTCGGCCTATTCCATAGAGAGAGGTGGGACTCGGGCAGACAGTCAGACACCTTCTGTCTCCCCCGGGGGTCGCCTTTCCAACAGTCTATCACACGGGATACATAACATTTTTTAGAGATTTGTAAAATACCAAAGCAACAATTCTAATTTTGATGTTCCAATCGGTTCTACAGATCCATTAAAGAAGATAAACGTTCCTATATGTTGGACTCCCCATGGTGGTAAGAATCCTGAATTTGAAACATATGTATGGTGGCAATACTGAGCATCTGTGTGACTGAAACAATAGGACTTTCTAAAATATTTCATGTGAGACTCACTGAGAATTTCACATATGTCCTTTTTGTTCAAAGATAGACTGCACACATGTATTTGTTACTTCACCATGTGTAGGTACTTATTTTATCTATAGTAAGATATTAATATACGGAGAGCTTCAGACCTTATATTCTTTCCTTAAAATGTAATTTTCAAATTCCCAAAATTGGGAATTGTTTTATTTGTTGCAGGTTAATCAAAGAATGACTTTGGATCTGCATAGATAGTTCACACAAACATTTTCTGGATCCCTTGAACAGTTCCCCTGATGTCTTGAAATCAGCAGCAGCACTGCTTGCATTGGCAGATCTCAGGAAGTAATTTTAGTCGCATTCGCTCGGAGCACACTTCAGTGCTCGGGGTGTCATTCAGGTCTGGATCCCGTGGCACCAATTGTAGTGCCCTCAGATAGGGCGGACTAACGCTCTCTGAAATAACAGATTGGAACCATCCCAATTCACTTAACCTCTATGGGATTGGAAAGTGACTCTATGCTTCATTTTTCATTTTTTGTGGACGTTGCTCTTTGGGACTTACTGGCCTTTACTATACATTGTCTATATTCTCGTGGTTATGAGTACAGATGCCATTGAGTGATTTTGTTGTAATTTCGCCCTGAAGAAGTCCATCTTATATTGGACGAAACACGTTGGCTGGTGCTATGAGTATGTTTTAAGAAACATTAATAAAAGAGGAAGACCATTTGGATTTGGGAATTGCTTTATGACTATTGTTAGACCTGGCATCATTGGCGTGAGTCTCCCTTCCATTTTGACGGATTGCCTCCTCTGTTTTGATATGTTTTTGCTGGTTATATGCTTTGGGCAATGTGCCACTGCTATTCAGTGCCACAGTGTAAGTGCTTCCTATGTTAAATTAATGTACTAATTGGTGATTCTATGATTGGGTTATTTGATTTACCTGTCAGCTCCTAGTACAGTGCACCATGTGTGCCCGGGGCTTGTAAATCTAATGCTGCTGGTGGGCTTGCAGCACTGGTTGTGCCACCCCCAGAAGCAGCTTGTAAAGTGTGTCTCAAGCCTGCCACTGCAAGGCCTGTGTGCAGTCTAGTACTGCCATGTCGACTTGGTAAGTGCACCCACTTGCCAGTCCCTAAACCTTCCCTTTGCTTCATATTAGATACCCCTATGGTAGGCCCAAGGGCAGGGTGCATCGTAAGTATACGGTAGGACATACTCTGATGTGTGTAGCATGTCCTAATAGTGAATTACAGCCCTTTTCGTTTTTCACTATTGCAAGGCTACCTGTTCTCCATAGGCTAGAATGGGCAGTTAGATTATTACATTCTTATATTCCTAACTGACTCAGGGAACATGGTAGAAATTCGAATTTAATATGCCTGAACTCAGAATGATAAAATACATCTTTTAGTAAAGTTGGTTTTAACATTCTGTGTTTGAAAATACCACTTTTAGAAAGTAGGTATTTTCTTGCCTAACTGTCCAGGCCTGCCTCTGCTAGGTTGTGTATTCCTTGTCTGGGTTTGTGAGTGACAGGGCTGGGGGATTCCAGGAGACAGGCCGGGGCAGCCCACTGGTGAATAGAGAGATCTGCATCTAGATGGGAGGGATAAGTTGCACCTGGGACCTGAATAGGGCTGGGCCTTCCCTCTACAATGCCAGCTCTACCTCCTGTGGATTGTCTGATGTCTCTGCTCTGCACTGTGAAAGGAGAGAAGGAATCTTGTCAACAAAGTGCTCCAGAGCTGTGCCTTCCCTCCCCTCTGCTGCTCTCCTGTGGGGCGTCTGATGTCTCTAACCTGCACAGTGAATGGAAGGAAGGAGTCATGTAAACAAAGTACTCAGGAACTGGTTTGGACTAGGCAGAGGCCTCTCTGCCTTCAGAGAACAAAGGATTTGGGGGTATAAATATTGGGGCCCAGTCCCAAGAACTTTAGATCACTTCTGGAACAAGAAACCTTTTGCCAAGGAGAAGAACCAAGGAAGCTGCAGGAGTTTTACTGCCCCTATGCCAGTGTGCTGTTTGCTGCGTTGGCCTGCAGTGGTTGCTTCATTGCCAAGGAAAGGAGAAGGAACTTTTAAGGACTTTCATCATTTGCAGAATATTCTCCAAGGGCTTGAACTGTGCTTGCCTCCTGCTGAAGTCTCAGGGACAAAACACTTCATCTCCAGCTCCCCTCCGAATTTCCTTGTTGGGAATTCTATCTACAGACATTTGTGTGTCGCTGGGAGCTGGAAGCGCGACGCATCGAGAAGAAGCATGTCCTCACCGCAGCTGAAATCGTCGCACTGCCAGAGAAGAGTGCTGCTCCCAGAAAGCGTGTCTTCGCGAAAGCTGCTTGCTGTCGCATCACCGGAGAAGCGTGACGCCATCGAGAGAGTCGCCATCGCATCACCGGAGAAGCGTGTCGCAGGGCCTGTCGCGGTTCCAAAGTACAGAGTCGTCGCACTGCTGCCAGGGCGTCTACGCATCATCATCGCATCGCTGTGTCAAGGGTGCCATCTTCTCACATCGCAACTGGATCGTCGCATCGCATCAAGGCGCCATCTTTTGCGCCGCAACGGGCCCGCAGGCCGAGAATCTACGCATCAACCCCGCACCGGTAAGGATCACGACACATCCTCTACTCTGCGCAAGCATTGAGGCACGACGCATCATCTCCCCGGATCACGGAACCGACGCATCTCCCCTTTTGCAAGCCTTTTGTTTACTTTGCGTTACGCATCCAGGTACTTTGTTGAGAACTGTGTCGCATTGATCGTCAACTTGAACTGAGCAACATTTTAGCATCTTTAAGCAATCTTCAGTATAGTATAGTATTGTGGATTTTTGTCGTTTGTGGTCTTGTGTTAAGTCTAAATAAAGAATACTTATTTTTATAAAACCTGTGTTGTGTCCATCTGTAGTGTTTTCACTGTATTACTGTGTATATTCACAAATGCTCAACACACTTCCTCTGAGATAAGCCTGTCTGCTCGTACCAAGCTACCAAGGGGGTGAGCAGGGTTATAAAGGAGTGTAATCCCCTTATCCTGACTTAGAAGTAAGGGTCCCTATTTGGACAAAGGTGAATACCATTGCCAACTAGAGACCCCCAGTTCTAACAACTATGTATCAATGAAGTTATTTGTTCTGAATGTGGAGCACCGCTCGTTGTAACATTGGTAAAGATTTCCCTATGTGATGGCAGCATCGTTTGGGGCAGAGGATGCATACAGAGTAGTGCACACGGTACAAAATACATCTATCCATTTGATTTAACTTAGGGTGCTTATGGTGTGGGTGCGACAATGTGTTGAGGTCCACTGCCCTCCTTTTGTTGCTTTTCATGGAGGCAATGGCATTAGCCCCCGATTTGCCCCCGGGTGGAAAATTGCCCACTAAGCACCAGAGATATGTTTATGGGCATGTCAGGGAGCAGCCTCTTTGGCAGGGGTTGCTCCCCTCTTTTTGTGAACACATTTGTGGCTGCCTTTGCCGCCCCTTCTCTCAAGGGGGGGCAGAAAACCACTAGACACTAGCGAGAGTTTCTGTGTGTGTGTGAAAACTGGAGTTCGGTTGATGGCCTGTGTTTACTGGCGTTAGGCTTGCTTTGTGTGAACCTGCATTTTTCTGGTGATGTGTGTGGATGTGTGCTTCGCAGGCAGGGTGTATGGACTGTTGCTTGGCTAGCAGTCTGTCTGGATGGCACATGTCTGGCGATGTGCATGGACTGTCGCTTGGAAGGCGATGTGTTTGAATGGTGCTTGGCAGACGGTTTGTGTGGATGGCGCTTGACTGGTGGTATCCATGGATGGAGCTTGGTTGGTGGTATGCATGGATGGCGCTTGGCTGGTGGTGTGGCTTGCGTGCATCCTCCAGTGTTTTATTACTCAGAATCCCCTCCAAACCTAAAATTTAGCTGGAAAATCTAATTTTCCTCACATTTCTGTATGGTAAAGTTGTGGGATCACCAGGCCAACACAAATTTCCTACCAGCCAGCCTTCAGAGAAGGGCCCAAAATGTATTGTGGAGACATATAAATTATGTATCACAAAACAACCTGATTTGCAAAGGGGCACCTGCATTTTTGGTCCCTGGCTAGGCGGCCATCTAGGGAAACCTACCAAACCCAGACATTTCTGAAAACTAGGCAGTCAGGGACGCAATGGTATAGAGCTTCACCTATGGACAAGAGCTTCTGCAATAACATCTCCATCTCCATTTCCATCAGGACGGTCCAACCCTGCTCCAAATTAGGAACAAGCTGAAAATGCACTTCTTTAAAGCACACTACAGTGTCCCGATGCAATGACTGTCCACTCTTGCTCTTATAAACTACTCACCACTCCTATCATATGTTAACTGTATGATTCTCGTATGGTTTCTGTACTGTATTGTAACATTTATGTAGTGCTGACTATCTTTATGTGGGTCACTGAAGAGACTGTACATTTTCTCAAGTTATAATGTGATTCCCATACTCATTTATAAGTGCACTACCATCCATTTTTTATTCTGTTCTACATTACTATAACTGAATGTCATAAGTCACTTGAATGGCATTGAAAACTATCCCTATTACTTAGCTGCTCAAGATGGAGTGCAGGATGGTTCATGCTATACAGCTACAACACAGATCACACCTCTTTTAAGGTATAAACAACCATTTTTTGCATTTTGTGAAATGTGCAGTAACAGACAGGTAGGGTAAAACAAGCTAAAAGAACGTCCACACATTTATTGAGGCTTACACACTTTACATGGATCAAGCTTTTACTTCACTGTTAACCCAGATTAAATTGTCAAAAACAGACTCAGCTTGTTTATAGGCAGCTGCTTAATTTTACAAAGAGAAAAGCACAAAAAGTGCTGGGTAGATTACTACAATTATTCTCAACCCCATGTAATTGCTCTGGGTCCTAACACAGTATAATGTTTATTTGTCCACCATGCCACCTCAAGCAGAAATCAGCCATATGTAAATCAGCCTTGGTCCTGCTCCAGCACGAGTAGTCCAGCAGGAGGACACGTCAGGTGCCCTCCAATCAAGCAAAAAACATCTCTGTGCCACGTTTTGAGGAGCCCGGAACAAGCTATCCTTTTCTCATTTCAGTTCATCTGCGTGTCTATCTGATTCTAGAGCAACAAATACAATCATTGCTTGTTTAAAACTCTCTTCAGTAAATAGAGCTTCACTACTTATGTATGCTTTCACTTTTCTTTTAATGTTTTGCAGAAAACTAACTTTTCATTTGTTCGTTTTTTCCATTTCTGCTTATGGTTGTCATTTAGGGCCCGATGTAGGTCGGTCGGTAACGGCCGAAAATACCGATTTTCGGCCGTTACCGAGCGAAATCGAACCATCGGGATGTAGGAGTCCGAAATCCGTCATAATCGGTAAATTACCGAATCGGTAATTAAACCGAATCGGTAAAATACCGATTCGGAAAAAACACAGATTCGGTAATTTTACCGAATCGCTAACATACAGAATCGGTAAATATACCGAATCAGTAATTATACCGAATCGGTAAAATACCGAATCGGAAAAAACACAGATTCGGTAATTTTACCGATTCGCCAACATACAGAATCGGTAAATATACCGATTCGGTAATTCTACCGAATCGGTAAAGTTACCGAATCGGTAAAATGCCGATTCTGTAAATAAGAAGTGTGAAAAATGAAGAGTGAGATGTAGGTAAGCTCAGAAATACCGAATTTGCCTAAAAATCGGTATTTAAGAGTCTGTATTTACCATGGATTGGAATCAGGTGGTAACCAGGTGCAACCTATAAAAACGGACCCAAAATGCAATTCTTCTTGCACTATGGCGGCATTTTATGTCATTGCAAGACGGCTACGGCTACAGGAGGAAGGAGAGAGGGAATGGCTGAGACAGGAGCAGGTCTACAGGCAGAGGGTGACCCTGTGCATGCTCACAGAAGCAGAGATCCTACAGAGATACAGGTTGGCCCCAGACACCATCACTGACCTCATCAGGGACCTCCAACCACTGTTGGACCACCCCACCCCAAGGGCATACGCAATCCCAACACAAGTACACCTGCTTGTGTCTGGCAGCTATCAAAGTGTAATTGCTGTGGCAGGAGGGGTGACCCAGAGCAGCCTGTCAAGGTTTTTCCACAGATTCCTTGACGCCATGATACAGAGGATGGACCAATACATTTCCTTCCCTGCAACCCATGCGGAACTGGTACAAACTAAAGCAGACTTTTACCAGATGGCAAGATTCCCCCACATCATTGGCTGCATTGATGGCACGCACATTCCGATTTGCCCCCCTGCTGACACAGAATACATATACCGTAACCGGAAGTGAAAGCACACCATAAATGTGCAGGTGATTTGTAATGCTAAGTGCGTCATCACAGACCTTGTTGCAAAATTCCCAGGGAGTACCCACGACTCCTACATCTTCCAAAGCAGCAGCATCCATGCACGGCTGACGGCAGGGGAATTTGGTGAAGGATACCTCCTAGGTGAGACACATTGTCAGACCCCCATAACAAAAATAGCAGTGTGAAGTACATGTATGCATGTGAGTAACGTTACCCCTTTTTCTTCTAGGCGACAGTGCATATGCCCTACGCTCATTCATACTCACCCCCTACCTCAACCCCTCAACACCCAGCCAAAGGAGGTATAACCTGGGCCCACAAAAGCACAAGGAATGTGGTAGAACGGACCTTTGGCATCTGGAAAAGCATGTTCAGATGCTTGCACAAGAGTGGGGGTGCAAGGCAGTATACCCCCATCACCTGCTGCAAGATGATTGCTGTCTGTGCAATGTTGCACAACCTTGCAGTCAAGAAGGGCACTGAGGTAGAGTTGTCAGACTACGTGGACCATGACGACGACATTGCTGTGCCACAAACCCAACCTGCTGGAGTGTCAACACCAAGTGATGGCAGATACAGACGGGAGGAAATAACAGACAACTATTTCTGAGTGAGTACAGATGAACACACAGGTTATGGATGTGAAAAAAAATTTTTTTAATGTTGGAAGAACGTTCAAGCACTGATGTGCAACAAGTGAAAATATGAAATTGTATGTGGGGACTGGAAATGCCCCGGGTTGCCTCACCCACACTGGCAGAGTCATTTTCTGAAGCGCTTCAAAGTGCCACTGGGATGCTGATCACCCCCTTCAGCATGGCCTGCTGCCTCTGCGGAGCGCCTGCTGCTCCTGCGTGGCTCTGACACAGCGCTAGCCGGGCTGCTGCGGCTGCTGCTGTCCCCAGCCTCGGCCACGTCCAGGGCAGGATTGACCACTGTATTAGATATGATGAGGGCCTCCATGGCACTGGTGATCTTGGCCATGCCCCTGGTCACCTCCGCAGTGTGTTGTGTCAGGCTCTCTTCCAAATTTACCCCTCGGTGACATAGCTGGGACGTTGCGGCGGCAAGCCGGTTAATTGCCCTGTTTTGGACACGGGCATCCCTGCGCCTTGTGTGCTCATTATGTTCCATCTTGGCACAAAGCTGTGTGATGGCGGTTGTCATGCGTCCCATTCCTGTGGCAATGTCTCTGTTTGTTTGTGCCACCTCCTTGTTGCTTGCCACCAACTCACCAAAGCCCTTTGCCATTTCTACCATTTGCAGGTTGTGTGCACGCAATTGGCGGTGGCATGCCAGGATGGATTTTGCCTGCAGGCGCTGGATTCGCACCATGCTCCCCTCAAGGCCTTGAACACTGTGCCCTCTCCTGATGGACATGCACTGCTGGGAGTGCGTGGGCGGCGATTGGTGCTGGCCTGCTGGGTGGGCTGCTGTGCTACAGGTGTCGCTGGTGTGGGTGCTGGTGCCTGACCCGCAACTCCCTCCATGATTGTCAATAGGGCCACAATACTCCTCCTGGCTGGTGATGTGGCAGGTGCTGGCTGGGACCGTGAGGGGGAGTTCTCAGCTGAGAACACCAATGGGGGGGATTGTGATAGTTGGGGGGAGTGGGGAAAAATGAGGGCATGTACAGGGTCGTCCTCATTGACCATGGCACTGCTGTCCTCCTCCTCCTGCGAGGCATCCATGGTGCTTGGCCCTGCCACCACACTCTGCGCCGTCGCAGGAGCTGTCGCTTGTGCAGCTGATGCTCCCCTGCTGCACTGCCTGATGTTGCCCCTAGGTATAAAGAAGCATTTGTGAACTGAGTGCAAATGTCTTACAGTCACTAAAATAAAAGCATTGCACATGTCACTTTCATTACTCTGATTCTTTTTTCAAGTGCCTTGCAGATTAATGTGCACTGACAAATGTTCCTACATTAGCTGACTACATTCCCCATTATGCATTGCTCATGTATGGTGCTAGCAGTACTGGACTGGGGTTTGACTGTACATTGAGGCTATAGGGGAGGTGTCTGGTTGGGTGTGTCATGCTGCGCATGCTTCTTACCTTTTGCTGTAGCTCTGGCTGAGCTGTCCATGTCCCCTACTCCCACCACACTCTCCGTCTCGATGGTCGT
Source organism: Lissotriton helveticus (assembly GCF_964261635.1). Taxonomy (NCBI): domain Eukaryota; kingdom Metazoa; phylum Chordata; class Amphibia; order Caudata; family Salamandridae; genus Lissotriton; species Lissotriton helveticus. The sequence goes on along the minus strand of NC_136061.1, from coordinate 1,909,409,382 downwards.
GGCCACCAGTTCCTCCAGGTCAGTCAGGGGGGGGGCGCGGGGTTCCTGCCTCCACCAGTCAGGCCTGCCTGCTTGTGGAGCTCTGACAATTTCCTCTTGGTGAGGCTCCGGATGTCATAAAACCTCTTCTTGAAGTCCTCCAGGCTCCTGGGGGTCACACCAACTGCATTGACCCTCTCACTTATGGCACTCCACAGTTTCCTCTTGGTAGACTCTGGGACTGTGAGGGACAGCCTCCCATAGAGCTGCCTGTGGACCCTCGCCACCTCCTCCACCAGTACTTGCAGCTCCATGCTGCTAAACTTCACTTTGCGCTTCCTCTCAGCCTTCTGGCTCTCTGAGCTGCTTGCCATTTCCACTGTCTGCAAAATCAGCTACCACTCTCTCTGCTGCTCCCTCTCACTGCTCAGCTCTGGCTGCCTCTCCAGAAAGTTCTGATGAGTTGCACCTGCCTGGGTAGCCACTCCCTGGTAGGGTGGGGGAGGGTGGTTCCACCTCATTGGCTGTTTGAATTGGTTTCACTTTTACTTGCTTGCCGATTCGGTATTTACCGATTCGGTATTTGCCGATTAGGTATTTACCGAATCGGTATTTGCTGGATCGGTATTTGCCGAATCGGTTTTTCCAATGCATTCCTATGGCCCTTTTGGCCCATAGGCTTGTATTGTCATTACCGATTCGGTATCTACCGATTCGGTAATTAGAGATTCGGTAAGTATCGAAACACGCTACCGATTTTTACCGAATCGGTATTACACCGATTTTTTTTTCTCTACATCTCATTTTCCGATTTCAGAATACCGATTCGGTAAAAATCGGTATTTTAAAATCGGTAAATGACTTTTACCTACATCGGGCCCTTAGTTTTTTGACTAACCTGTCTTTTTCATTTTCGTCATAGATTTCAGTAGATTATTTTTCTGCAACAAACACTTCTATTTTATATTCCTACAACAGTTCTCCCTGGGGAGCCGTCACACCTAGCCAGGGGAGCAGCGTACCAAGCACGTTAATGCATTTAATGTTGAAGGGTCTGATGGCTTAAGTTAAACTAATTAGACTGACACCCATGATCTAGATGATTTTTAAGTGACATGCCTAAAGCTCTGAACGTAGTGCTTAATTGATGACATGTCGAGGGACAGCAAAAATAAAGCTGTATATGGTTTAAAAATTGTGAGTTATCCTGCTGAGGTGGTTTTTTGGCACTTATGACATGGGTAGAAATGGAAGTGCATGCAAATATTCTTCAAGCGCACAAACACTTTAGCAACGGGGCCTACATGCATACGGGTGCTATCTAGCTCTTTAAGTGGGACAAAAAATTTGAGAGGGTACTCTAAAAAAGGCATGGGCAAAGAAGTGTATATTTTATTAGAGGCGCTGACTTAGTGATAAACACCTGTGTATATGATTATAATACCTTCATGAGCTTCATCCCAATTATATTCAGGGAGAAAAATGCAAGTATTCCAGAGGACAGGCGTACATCCAACCCACCCTCCAAAAAATACAAACAGTGGGGAGCTACAGGCAATGGACAATTGGTCAAGGGAGCCGCAGGTCGAAAAGGTTTGGGAACCACTATCCAACAAGAATGTCGATTTCATCTATATTTTTGGCACCTTATTTTCTCTTTGTTTTTCAGGTTATGCACCTCGTTTTGTGAACGTTTCTTTTTCATTGTCTTTCTCTGCTTCTTTCTGAGAATCACAATTCCTTCACAAACAACTCTCTCCGACCTATATGTTGGCATTGGCATCAGTCATTTTCTTCTCCTGTATTGTAGTCACTGTTTTACTCCAGGAGAGTTCCTGGAAAAAATCTCTACAAACTGTACTTTAATGGCATTTTCTCTGGTCTGCTTCTTCTCTATGAAACATTTAAATGTAATTTTTGAAGAAGAACTGTACTAAACCAAAACAGTTCTGGTTCGGAAAGAAATAAAACAATTCACATTAAAATCAGAGTCTTTGTTTTTATTTTACTTCTGCAGAGCGGTGACCAAAATAAAAAAATAGTTTTTGTTATGCATCATAGATGTTCAAAATCGTTATTGGATCTTTATTTTCAGTAGAGCAATTGGCAGGGTTTTGGACTTCAGGGTTACACATCAGCACAATACTTTGCTGTGAACCATTTTAGGACACTATTGTAAATTTCCCGATTCATACCCTCATATAGGTATAAATCACTATGTCCTTATATCGGCATAAGAATCATAACCATATTTAGTCATAGCTCATGTAGTCCAAATACGGCAGGGCTACTTCCACTAGTTCCGAAACTCTACAACGATTTCTTGGAAAACTCGGCTTCAGCAGCTAGGGATTTTCCCTTGCTCGAGAACTGACTTGTCCAAGAACTCATGGAGTTTTCAAAGAACTGAAAGTCTTTAATGACGTTATTATGTCCACCTTTACGTCAAACTCGGCAACTTCAAGATATAAATATGCCCACATTTGCCTTAGCAAACACACTGTAGTTTTGAGCAGTTCGACTATCTACTTGCCCGACGCGCCCTGCTACTGCAAGTGCGGAAGGAAGCCGACCCTCCAGCAGACGCACTGAGAGAGACCCTGTCTTTTCTCCTGCCGAGAAATCCAGCTCCAGTGTTTCCAAGCTACCCTTGCGAGTTGTTGATAAATCGAGTCCTGAGCCTCACCTTCTTCGTTGGGTCTAATCAGCTCCGTACAGGAGCTGATTAGACCCTAGGAGAAATCTTGGACAGATTCTTGGCAAAAGAATACTACATTTATGCTACACCTCACTTCCTTCTTCCCTCATACCAAGCTTAGGTTAGGTACATCGGGGTAGGCGTATTTTAGAAGCACCAGTTGAGTACTTTTAGCCTCTGTTGTTTATGTATGTATTTATCTATGGTTTAGGCACCATACAATGCTCTTACAGTATTATTTTATTCTATTTATTAGTTTTTGGTTTGTTCAATGTTGAAGGATACAGTGTTCCAAAATATTGTGCATCTTATCTTTATTTCATTGAAACTTGCTCTGCAAACTTTCATTAAACAATGTCGAATAACGACAACACCGAAGCCGGTGGATCTGGAAATCATCGACCAGGTCTTGACACCACAGGGTTTAATGAAGACGACATTGATGCTATAAACACCCCGGAAAATGTGCGGACAGCCATAGCTATAAAGCTTATAGAAAATGGCCTATCACCAAGAGGTGGTAGTCATATTTGTCATAGAGGCACATGAATATCGGCAGACAGAGGTATTCTATTGATGGATTATCTTTCCACAAGCAAATCCAACAACACATGTGTTCCACTTCTACAAGATGGAGGAACCTCCAGCGGAATATGCTTATTTTGAGGATGTTGAAATTCCACTCACTTACCAAGAGCATCAGCTCTGGTTTAAAGGCGCCCTACAACATCAAAATCACATTAGCAGGCTCGGTCCACTAGGTAGACCAGTAGCAACATGGCCGGTACTAGCCAGCTATACACCACATCCTGCCATAGAACAAATGACAGGTCCAGAACTATTAGCTCAGCTAAAACAATTAATTAAATACATAGACAATTGGTACAATACAGTCCAACCTGCTATAAGAATTCCACAGCACACCCCTCATCAGGGGAACACAAACAAAATCACACCACAGACTATACAGTCAGTCATCGGTAAGTTGCCCGCAAAAAGGGAACAAATTCCATTCTGGTTAGCCCAAAAAATTACTCAAATAGAGGCAGTATTTCCCGATAGTACACCTCATGAGAAACACAGGATTCTAACAATATGTTTACTAATGGGGATTGCACCACACGTGGATGACTGTGACACTTGGGGTACAGTCTTTGCTTCAATCTACACAAAAACACATAGGGGGTCATTAGGATAGCGTGCGGAAAACCACCCCGACCGCCATGGAGGCGGAAACCAACCACCCGCCTGCACCGCGGAAACACCGGCTGGCACATTAGGATCAACCGCCACGAAAGACCGACCGCGGCGGTAGTGGGCCAAGCAAAACCATCCGACGCGGTCGGTGACGGCTAAAAACTGACCGCGGCGTTCGGAAAAGCAGCGGAAAAGCAACAAGCCACCGCAAGGACATCGGACACACCGCACGGGAAATTAAGATATCCCCGAGGGTGTCGCGGTCGGAACCGCTGTTACCGACCGCCGCGGTCGCACACAGGAGTGAATAGGAAAAATAGCGGAAGAGCTGCAGCATAGACACCGCAGCGGACGGGACATGAAAAACATGGCAGACGATGCCAAAACACCGCAGTGATGCCAAACATTGCACAAAGAAAATCAGCCATGCCCCCCAAATACATAACACACAGACAAATAAAACAAATAAATTAAAAAAGCACAGGACAACTCCCACAACATACCTGACACCCAAAATCCACTTGGACACACCCACACAGCTGAGTATAAAGCCACCCCCTTCACTAACCACAATCCTTTGCAACACTTCAGAATAGAAGGCCATACCCCACAACTAACAGGAGAGGCAAAAGAGCACAGCACACACACACATCCACCACCACCACCATTACACCAGCACAAACAATCCCCCAGCACACAACACACCTCACACCTCACGACTATACCCCTGCACCCACAAACACCTCAACCACCACACACCATGACATCACAAAAAATGCCCAAATTCACCGAGAGTGAGTTGACAGTCATGGTCAATGAGATTGTGAGAGTAGAGCCACAACTGTTTGGTAGCCTTGTCCAACAGACACCATTAGCCACGAGGACACAAATGTGGGAAAGGATAGTCCAAAGGGTGAATGCAGTAGGGACCACCCCAAGATCCAAGAAGGAGATCTTGAAGCGGTGGCATGATCTCAAGAGGGTTGTCAAGGAGAGGAGGAGTAAGAACTGGACGCTGGCGAACGTGACTGGCAGTGGCCCTCCCATCCCACCGAAAACATTCACACCATGGGAGGAGAAGGTGCTTGCCATACTGCTTCCTGAGAGTCTCACAGGAGTAGCCGGGGGAGTGGAGGCTGGTAAGTACAAACAAATGCCAAACAACACACTGAGGAGTACTTCCTTGCAATACCTAAACACCATTACACTGTCCACCCTCACCCAACAGGTAGCTAGCCATCTTGCTTAGGAGGCCTGTATGGGGGAGGGAGGGAGGCCTGCACTACCACTCCCACCATTCCCCCTGGCCCACAGCTGAGCAGGATACAGGCCTCCCCCACCCAGGAGCATGTGTCAGCCATTGCACAGTTCAACAAACAGACTTACAGGTAGGTAACCATCTTGTATTGGAGCACTGTTTGTGGTTGGGAGGCCTGTATCACTACTCCCAGCATGTCCCCTGGCCCACACTCCAGCAGCATGGAGGCCTCCCCCACCCAGGAGCATGTGTCAGCCATTGCACAGTTCAACAAACAGACTTACAGGTAGGTAGCCATCTTGTATTGGAGCACTGTTTGTGGTTGGGAGGCCTGTATCACTCCTCCCAGCATGTCCCCTGGCCCACACTCCAGCAGCATGGAGGCCTCCCCCACCCAGGAGCATGTGTCAGCCATTGCACAGTTCAACAAACTGACTTACAGGTAAGTATCCATCTTGTATTGGAGCACTGTTTGTGGTTGGGAGGCCTGTATCACTACTCCCAGCATGTCCCCTGGCCCACACTCCAGCAGCATGGAGGCCTCCCCCACCCAGGAGCGAGTGTCAGCCATTGCACAGTTCACCCTCACCTAACAGGTAGGTAGCTATCCTAACTCTTCCTGATGTGTGTGTGTGGGAGACCTGCATTCCTAAACGCAGCAACAATTGCATGCAATGCATTGAGATCCAACATGTATGAGTAAATGATGTTCCTCTGCACTATGAAATTACACACAGTGTTGCCATGAATTGTACTACTGGTTACTTCATATTTGTGTAGTGTACAGACAGTCGATGATACGCAGATGACACAATACTTGCACAGTGCCCAACACTGAGCATTCCCCATCTAATACACAGGTGATGAAGAACTCGCTGCTGAGGACCACCCCAATGACCAGCAGAGCCAGTCTCCACCCCCGGCACATGGACTCTCAGATGTGGACTCCCAGGACAGTTTGGACGATGAGCTCCGGCCCCGCTGGTGTGCCACAGCCACAGAGGTCCCAGGCCCCCATCCTCCCCACCACCACGTCTGCTGCAACAACAGCGCAGCAGACCCCTGCTTCGCTGTTGTTGCCTCTGCCTCCACCGCAGCCACCACCACCGCCACCGCCACCGCCACTACCACTAGTACCACCAGTACCACCTGCAGCACCCTCCCTGTCCCAGGGGATGAGCAGCCCACAGCAACAACTGTGGAGGGCAGGGAGAGAGTGCGTGGACCCACAGTGGTGAGGCAAGAGTTCCTTGGCAGCAGAGCAGGTGGGAGGGCCAGGGTCACCACCAGACCTCAGGAGGAGTGGACACCATCCCTGGACCACTTCACCAGAGTAGTGGAGGCATACCAAGAGGTCCAGGGACAAAGTGGTGAGTCGGATGAACTTTTAAGGGAGCTCATCCTGCTGATGAGGTCCATCGACAACCGCCTTGGACAGATGGTGGACCTCATGGGCCAGCAAGTGGCGTTGCAGAGGGACAGGCCTGTGTCCCAACCACCACCTCCGTCCCCTCCTGTTGTGCCGCAGGATGACAGTGCACCATCCTCCCCTACGCCAACAGAGAGAGGCGAGTCCCCTCACGCCGCTGGCCATTCAGCAGGCCCCCCACCACCAAAAAGATCTAGGGGGCATCCAAAGAAGAGCCTGGGCGTCTCCGGAGGCAAAGCACCTGCCACACGCCAGTCACGGAGCCAGCCGTAATGACAACCCTCTTCCCTACTGCATTGACTGTTTGGACTGTCTTTCCCCACATTCCCTTGGCAATGGCACCTGTCTGTTGGACTGGGTCACCACATCCATGTGGACTCTACTCTTGCATCTCATCGAACAGGACTGTCAACTCACTGCTCATTCCCCACTGTCATGTAAATATTCCAGCTCAAATCACATGTCCACTGTCAAAATAAAATACCTGACGCACCAGATTTTGTGCAGTATCGTTTTTACTGCAATATTTACAATGTTGACAAGGTCCATGATGTGTCGAAATGATGTACAGTATGTAGTGCATGATTCGTCTGTAGCAGCTAGGGAGACACAACAGAACAACAGTCACTGGTCTCATTGTGGCATCACAGGCAGAACACTACACAAAACATACACAAGACACTACAGGCATACTAGACAATGGGCTGCAGGTGTGAACAAATAGGGTCCAGCATACGTTCCCATATGGAACGTCAATGTCACTTTTACTACACACAGGTGACTGAACGTGTGCCTGTCTGTTACATCCGCGCATAGCCCTTCACAACAGCAACCACACCAGACAATGTACACGTTGTACCTCGTCACCCACCTTCAAGTGAAGTAGACTTCAATGAGCTGCTGGCACAGGTCTACTCCTTCATCCTATCCACTTTCCTGATCACTGGACTCAGGTCCTTGAGCAGGTGGTAGCCTTGGTTCCTCACCATCGTCCAGGAGCAGGGGGACCCCCTTGTGGATGGCCAGGTTGTGCAGTATACAGCATGCCACAACGATCTTGCACACCTTCCCAGGTGAGTATGCCAGTGCGCCTCCTGTCCTGTCAAGGCAGCGGAATCTCGACTTCAGCAGGCCAAAAGTCAGTTCGATTACCTGTCGGGTACTGCCATGGGCGTCATTGTAGCGGATGTCAGCCGGGGTCCTGGGATTCCTGAGGGGGCTCAACAGCCATGGCCGACTGGGATATGCAGAGTCACCTGTGAATGACAAACACCCATTGCAATGTTGCACAGCCAGAGTGCAGCAGGTAACACACAGCACACCATATCAGTAGGCATACTCACCCACAATCCAAGCACGCTCGGGATGCAGATTCTCCATCATCTGTGGGACCATGCTGTTCCTCATGATGTACGAATCATGCGCCGAGCCAGGATACTTTGCACACACATGAGAAATGGTCATGTCCGCAAGGGTCACCACCTGCACATTGAAGGAATGATAATGTTTGCGGTTCCTATATATGTGCTCAGTCACCTGTGGTGCCACCAGACCTACATGGGTGCAATCGATGGCACCAATAAGCATGGGTGAATTTTACGAACTCGCGGTCCGCGAATTTGCGAACTCTCGATCCGCAAAATTCGCGAATTCGTGCGAATTTACGAATTTTCTGTTTTTGCCAGTTCGCGAGGGTTTTGTACAAGTTCGGGAACGCGAACTTACTTATGTGGTCGCAACGGTCGCAACCATGTTGTTTCTACGTGTCCAGCCTGTTAGCGACCCTGTGTTTCATCGCGGCCACCCTCCGGTTCATCACTGCCACCCTCTGGTTCTCCAATGCCACCCTCTGGATCCATCACTGTCCCCCTCTGGTTTATCACAGCACCCTCTGGTTCATCACTGCCACCCTCTGGTTCATCACTGCCACCCTTTGGTTTGCCACTGCCACCCTCTGGATCATCACTGTCCCCCTCTGGTTCATCACTGCCACCCTCTGGTTGATCACTGCCATCCTCTGGTTCATCCCTGCCACCCTCTGGTTCATCACTGCCACCTTCTCATTTGCCACTGCCACCCTCTGGATCATCACTGTCCCCCTCTGGTTTATCACAGCACCCTCTGGTTCATCCCTGCCACCCTCTGGTTCATCACTGCCACCCTCTGGTTTGCCACTGCCACCCTCTGGATCATCACTGTCCCCCTCTGGTTCAAGGCTGCCACCCTCTGGTTGATCACTGCCATCCTCTGGTTCATCCCTGCCACCCTCTGGTTCATCACTGCCACCCTCTTGTTTGCCACTGCCACCCTCTGGATCATCACTGTCCCCCTCTGGTTCAAGGCTGCCACCCTCTGGTTGATCACTGCCATCCTCTGATTCATCCCTGCCACCCTCTGGTTCATCACTGCCACCCTCTCGTTTGCCACTGCCACCCTCTGGATCATCACTGTCCCCCTCTGGTTTATCACAGCACCCTCTGGTTCATCACTTCCACCCTCTGGTTCATCACTGCCACCCTCTGGTTTGCCACTGCCACCCTCTGGATCATCACTGTCCCCCTCTGGTTCAAGGCTGCCACCCTCTGGTTGATCACTGCCATCCTCTGGTTCATCCCTGCCACCCTCTGGTTCATCACTGCCACCCTCTCGTTCATCACTGCCACCCTCTCGTTTGCCTCTGGTTCCTCCCTGCCACCCTTTGGTTCATCACTGCCACCCTCTGGTTTGCCACTGCCACCCTCTGGATCAGCACTGTCCCCCTCTGGTTCAAGGCTGCCACCCTCTGGTTCATCACTGCCACCCTCTGGTTTGCCACTGCCATCCTCTTGTTCACCACTGTAGATTATGGGGGGAAAGGAAAGCACACCTTCCCAGCCTCAACTGAGATGATTTAATTTGGGGCTGGTTAATGTGTCACTGAATTTGTGCTTCAAGTCTGGCACCTGCTTCCTTAGCTGTAAGACCTTCCTGTTGCAGTTATTTTTTTTACAGGAGCAATGTGCCATACTTGTAACTATTTTCTGACCCTGCTTTGAGGGTCAGAGCAGGGTCAGAGAATAGTTGAAAGTAGGCAACTGAACTCTGGAGGGGCCCCTCAGGAAGCACTACAGACAGGGAATGGTTACAAATTAGTTTGACCTTTTGCACCTGCTAAGTGCTTTCAGTTTTCCAAAATTTGTTTTTCTTCCATTTCGCGAGATTTGCGGGACGCGAAATCGAACTTGCAATCCGCAAATTTGTGCGAATTTGCTGATTTCTCTTTTTTTTTTGCATGTTTGGGCGGTTTTTCGTATTTTTTGCGTGTTCGCGCGGTTTTTTGCTTCTTCGCGGGCCGCTTGCAGCGCACCGACTCCGAGGTTGCCCATGAGGTCATGTACGGGCGCGGCCATCTTGTTTGCGTGACATGTTTCCGTTTCCGGCCGCTCGTTGCGAGTTCGCGTCGTATGCGGCGCGCGATTACGTATTCGTGAGCGTTTTTGCGTGCTCGCGGGGGAAATATCGCGCAAACTTAACCACGCGGTCCTCTATGGGCGCGGCCATCTTGTTTTTCATTCACTGCTATGGTTTTGGGCATGCTACCTCTCTATCCACCTTACATCTTTGCAATCCTATGTTTTCTGAACTTTTTTTGTTTTCTTTTGCTTATTATCTCTCTCTTCAATTTCCTACATCTATATATATTTTTTTTTTTACTTTTTGTTACTTTATTACCTACTTTATTTCCTTTGCTCTCTCTCTTATTTTTTTCACACCTATTCTTCTTTCCTTCTTCTTGTGCCCAGGACCATGGCTAAGGGAGGCAACAAGGGCAAGGGGAAGGGCCCAGCCCCACGTACCCGGCTCCCTTGCGGGCGTTGGAGGGGGGAGGAAGTGCAGCCCAGGGAGATCTTTTCTGCGGTGGAGGTGGCCGCCTTGCTGGTTTTTGTCCAGGTCCACCTCCCTAAGACCGTGGCAGCAGGTGGGCGGATTGCTTCCGGTTACGGCCTCCGGGAGCGTCGCCAGCTGTGGGACACGGTGTGCCGGCGCATGCATAAGGAGTCTGGGGTCCGGCGCACCTACCACCAAGTGACGCACCGGTGGAGTGACATCTTGGACCGGGAGCATGACCTCGTCGACCTGCTTGGTGTGGAGATCCCTGGGCTTGGTAAGTAGCTATTTAATAACTACTTTTTTTCCTTCTGCTCTGTTATATTGCTAATCTATTTTTTTCCTGAAGAGTACGAATGCTGCTGATTAGATTACATTGCAGGTAAATTAATGTTTAAATAGCTTCTGTTATTGCAGGTGCTCGCCTGGTTATTGGCGTTGATACTATGCTTACTTGTTTGCAACTTTTTAGTCATTTGAGAGCATTACTAAGTAATGCTAGAGACAGTAGACTCAAGTCTAGTCCTTCTTTGTACTCCTGCTGCTGCCACTTTGAAGAGATAGTGGTGGATTGATACGTTGAGTATACTATTTATTACTTGTTCTAGGAAATTTGTTAGTGGTCTGCAATCATGATGACAGACTGTGTCTGTCACGCGACGTCTTGTGCTGCTGAGTGATGGCAGTCGTAGTAGAACCTTTTTGTTGTTGATGTAGTTAGTGAATTACATAACTTTCCTATTAGACGGTCTGCGAATCCTGCAATACTGTACTACTATCCTCTTAGTTGACCAGATCAGATGCAATTGATGTTAATTTGTTTCCCCGACATAATTTTAGATTGAGTACAAAGAAATCAAATATTTCCCAAAAAACAATCATCCATGTTGTGTTTCTTTATTTCATGATCACCAGCAGAAACTCCCAGGGGCAAGGCGACGGCGACAGAGACTCCGGTGGCAGAAGTTGGACAGGAGCAGTCCCTTCCAGGCTCTTCTGCTGGCCCCAGTAAGTTGTCTTATTGTTATCTTAATACTTATACTTCCCTAACTTTTACAGCCCCTATTTATTATAAACTGGTTCCTAATATTTCTATGTTTTACAAAATAGTCTTGGATCTTCTTCTAATGTAGACTACTTTCTACATTCTTACCCTGCCTCTACCATCACTCTCTGTGCTACTACTATTTACAATTATGAGTCGGTCTGTGTAGGTAGCTAAGCTTGCCCATTCGGCAAACGGTGTGAAACAAAACTCTGATACAGCAATAGCTCTAGGCACTGAGTGTAGTCCTCTGGGTTGCCCTTGCTGTCTATTCCAGTCTTCTTAACGTAAGTGCTTTGACAATTTGCAACAACAAAATGTAATTGTTTACACCAACTAAACGGTAGCAGTGTCCTTTTTGATTTGAGAGGCGCACATCCCATACCGCTAGTGTTTCAGGGACTATTCTGCACACAAAGAAGTATGGACAAGATGATAGGTGCAGTTCATCTTTCGACATACCTCAGTCCGAACAGAAGTTGAACCCCCAATCCCCTGACAGACTATCTAGAATGTCTGACCAATGATTTTTACGACCCAGAAGAACAGAAGAAGAGAGACTACCTCCGAGTCCCGTCCTATCTGAGTCACTGAAACATGACTGCCAAGTGCAGTAGCTCAAACCTTTCCGCTCACTCACTCGTAAACAAAAACCACACAGTGTTTGTTAGTTTTAAAGTTTTATTCTCAATTAAGAAATGAAAACACAGTACTGCTGGTGATGACTTACTAGTAGTTGGAGAATTGTCTGGCAGAAGGGCAATGTAATCTTCTTTCTGTAATGAGAAAAATGGTGCCCGTTAAGCAAGCATTCATCAGTTGTCATAAAAACAAGTGTAGCATTTAATGGAATAAGCATATAAAAGGTTAACACCCTCCCCAAAACCGTTATTTTTTTTCAATCCCAGTTATAAAAAAAAATGTGTTATGTAACATTTTCTTCCGTTACGAGACAAAATAGGGGGTTGTGTATTGCATCTGAAAATATGACATGTTTTTCCTAGACGTCACAACATCTGACGCGGCACAGATGACAACCAGTGCCGGGGCCAGCAGTGCGGAGGGGTCCACTCAGGATGGGGCGGCGCCAACAGGAGGAGCTGGGGGGGAAGTCTCAGCGGCGGTGGACGGTGGTAAGTTATTATACTCCTTACTTATTGAAATATTTTTGAGTAGCCTCGCAAAGGAGTGTATGATGTACTGTACAGTAGTACACAGTACACTAGTATAAGTACACTGTACTGTCAAGAACATTTACTAATTTAGAACTACTTTTTGGACTATCACGTAGAAGACAGTCAACCTTGACTGTTAATAGCATTAGCTGCGGTACTTCTCTGGTAACCAATGGCCCCCTCTATTTCACTTCAACTCAGCTGGCCAATTTGTATTGTGATTTGTGAAGCCAAGTCATATCAGATGAAGTTTAGGGGTGTGAAGAGCGAAAAGTTAAAGAAGGGTGAAACGAAGGACGAGCGAGTCTTAATATTTATGACTATAAAGAATGGTTTTGTTGAATGCAATTCAACATAAGAAGACAGCGCTTTCCAAAATATAATAAAAAGGGTGTTAGTTGGTTTTTGAAAAAAATAAATGTTGGTACATTTGAGACATCAAGAAGAATCATAGACGTACTTTCGAAGCCTGGATTTTATCTTCTTTATCCTCCTCGTCGATAGCAGAGGTGTATGATGTAGTAGAGCAGACGCTGAGTGGAAGAAGTATGGCCAGTGGCAGTGCCACCCCTATAGAAAATTAAGACATTCAGATCCCCACTTGCATGTACTGCTTAAAGTACTGCGAGTCTGCATCATCATGGCCTGTGTCTGTATTTCTTGGGTGAAAGCAGAGTGAGCTGCCATTATGGCGGCGAGCACAAGTTCACGTACCAGTGATTTCTTTTGCAACCCAAAAGAATTTTTTTTTTTTTTAAAAAGGCCTTTTTTGAGTACTCTCTGACTATGTAAGTAGTAGTGAGTCCACCCATAGTGCTGCTAGTGGAATTCCTGAAACTCCCAGTAATGTCACAGGCTTACAAAGACGGCTGAAAAATACATGCCCAAATGTTATACTGTTACATCAGGTATCTGTGCACACGTCGCCTTTTACAGAGTAAATGCTGTAGGTAATCAAACACAACCAATAGACAAACAATGTGGAAGTAGTCTTGATAGAAGTGTTTCTTCAATTCAGATTTTATCCACCACGCCCAGCCAACAGGTGTTTCGTCAGGGCTAGTAGCCCGCGACTTTATCAGGGCTCCAGCGGGCAGCGGTTCCAAAGCTATTGCCACAATGGCTAGGTGCTCTCAACCGCTTCCAATTCCGACCCGGCTACCGGGTATTGTCGAGGTTCTCGCTGATTCGTCTCAGCAGTCTCAGCTTTACAGCGTCTCCGCCTGTAAACTGTAAATGACTTCCGCATTTACACGCGGAGATGCTGGAAAGCAGTACGTCTTCTTAACCTGCCGCTCACACGGATACTCCTATGGTGTGTCGCATCTTTGGTATTAACCATCACACGGACGGCTGAGACGAATCAGCTAAAACCTCGACACTACCCGGTAGAAGAAAAAGATCACTAAAGAGGCAAAATATCACAGAGACCTCAACCACACCTCAAAGTGAGCAACTGAAACGTGCAACCAAAATGTCACCCTAGTGCCAATACCACGAATCACCTTATATCCCAAATAAACAATGCATGTACGCGCCAAATACTATCAACACTCAACATGTGTTCCAATAAAAGTACCTATTCGTCAAGGCCCTTGCCGAACCTCAGATTGGAATCGCCGGCCTCCCACCACTACCACGGGAATGGGTGGGGTAGGAGCCACCGTCTCAACTCTATTCACGCGGACTCTACATAAAGGAGACATATCAAACCAACATTCAATCAATCAAGGAGGAGGAGTAGCACGGGGGAGAAAAAAGAAACATCACCACAACCCCACCACCACTCACAGCATGCTTAAAAGCACACAGCACGGAGCGCCTACCTTGAGTCTTAGTGATGTCCACCCAGGTAGAAAGTACTCACAACCATGGTTCAAGTCTCACAGTCTTCCTATAGTGACAGCACGAGCCCAAAATGGAAAGAAGGGAATAACATACCGTCAATCACTCAACCCTCTCTTCAAAACACACATACACCAATCTACTCATGAAACTACAAAGAAATCGTCCTGTCTGGTGGAAGGCACGTCCATGGCAGATCGTAAACCGGAAGTTATTGGCTACTTAAGGTACCAGTATCGTGCGTACCCGACAGGCTGAGAAGGTTAGTACACTAAAGGCTAAATATCGGCCTAATTCGAAAAACCAGCACGGCCTCTCGCGGTGGGGAAACAATCAGCGTAAAACCCATCAAACACTATACTGTCGAGGCCACTCTCCCCCCTCGGTAAATATGCTATACTTCAATTAAAACGAGACCTCGCTCCCCGTACTATGCCCTCTCAAAATTATCCGGGGAAGAACAACTCAATACCTTCAATTTATACACCAGGTCAGTGGCTCATTCACTCGATGTATGCTCCGACGCCTCTCCAGCCAAAACACCAAAGCATCCGGGCCGGCTGAAACCGCGCATTCTAAAATATGCGTGGCATACGTCAGACTATGCGTCCAACCCATTCGACAACACAAACAAAGGACTATCAATTCACAAAAATACCGGTGGGACTGACACCGCACATACAAGTTATGCGTGTCATACGTTCTACTGTGCATCCACCCCATAGAACACACCGAAAAAAACGGGTTACCAATCCAACACGTAAATGTAGCTTATCCACGGCGCTTAAGAACCACACACACCCACACTATTCACAAAAGGAGGCCAAGCTCACTATGGCCCTACCTAGAGGAAAAGGAATGAAATACACAAAAGGAGTCAAAGAAAGTCGGAACAAACCAAGAAGGCGAAGAAATAAAACAAAGAGCCCCAGATAACCCAAATTAACATCCACAAATAATCATACACCCATTGTCACTAGTGCACTTCCACAATCGGGTTCCCATTCTGGTTAGGGCATCAAACACTCTACATACCCGGGACAACCCACGAAGGAGGGGGCAGTATAAAAACAGGGGGGGGGGACAGGAGGGGGGAGAAAAAGGGAGAAATCTGGAAAGGAATAGGTCCCTCATAAAGGTGTCTGGAAAATCACAATAAATACACATAGTACACCTTAGCTAGATATATACAGTGTCTGTAACAGCAACATATGAACATATATTTCAATAATCAGTATCATACCTTGTCCCAGTACATACTCATTCCCCAAGGAACTCAGCAAAGGCGATATACAAAATACAGCAAACAATGAAGAAGATCAAGTCATTCAGATCAATGCCCAAATTTCTTCCCGCTCATTGAGTCCTTTATCAGAGGTATGGTATCTCTCTATTAATCTTGCTTCTGTGCGGTTGAGCTTGGTCTCTAATTGCGTTTTATTTTTAGCCGTGATGGTAACTAGAACTGCCCAAGTCAAATCGTCTTCATTATGGTTTGCCTCCAAGTAGTGCTGCACTAGAGGGGCCCCAATGTACTTACACCTTATGCGCGATTTGTGCTGTCCAATCCGCATTTTAACTGCCTGCGTAGTTTGCCCAATGTAGGACAGGTCACAGGGACATTTCACCACATAAATAACGTTCTTGGTGTTACAATTAGAGAAAGTGCGCATCGTATGTGTATGGCCATTGATTTGGATCTCTTTCAAATCCATAGTGTTAGGACACACAACACAGTTCATACACCGGTAGTGTCCTATCACTGGTGACAACCCTAACATGCTCCTGGTATCTTTTTAAGTTAAGAATAGTGGCAAACGCTTTCTTTCACTAGGCAAAATCCACCCTTTCCCACCATGGATTTTCTTCAAACCACTAGTTGCAACTAAGATTACACATTCCCACGAGTGCTGTTAGACCCCAGAACCCAGTTGCAAAAATCTAGAACACCCCCAAACACATGGAATACTGATGCTAGTGCTAACCTTAACAAACACTAAGTTACAAAAAATGCCAGTGCCACCATGGATTTTCTTCAAACAACTTGCAACCAAGATTACACATTCCCACGAGTGCTGTAAGACCCCAGAACCCAGTTGCAAAAATCTAGAACACCCCAAAACACATGGAATACTGCTGCTAGTGCTAACCCTAACGAACCCTAAGTTACAAAAAATGCAAAAGGCTTTTCAGCATGGATTTTGTCCAAACCACTTTTATCCGGTATTAGACCTTCCCAGCAATGCCCCAAGACCCGCCAACCCACCCGCAAAAAAGCACAACACCCCCAAACAGGCAAAAAGCAAAAATGGCAAATCTCATACTTACAATATTTTTGGGCCTTCTTTCAATTCTGTCCAAACGCGCTGTGCAGCTAGGCCACAACTTCCGTTTCCCACCATGGATTTCCTGAAAAACAAATGCAATCAAAATTAGACTGTGCCAGCAGTGCTCTCAGACCACAAAACCCACCAATAAACACCCGGAATGCCCCCAAAGAGCACCTCAAAGACAAGCAAGTCAGCAAAAACGCATAAAGGTTTTCGCCTCTGATTTTGTCCAAACCACTTTTATCCGGTATTAGAGCTTCCCAGCAATGGCCCCAGAGCCGTCAACCCAGGCGAAAACAAGTAGAAGACCCCCAAACAGCCAAAAAACAAAAGTACAAAAATGGGGACTGTCATTTTTGGGGAAATTTCCAAAATCACTCCGCGCGCTCTCTGCAGCTAGGCCCTAACTCCCCTCTGCCTCCATGGATTTACTTCAAACCTTTTGCTATCAAAACTATCCATACCCAGCAGTGCTCCCAGACCCCGAAACCCACCCACAAACACCAGGAAGCCCCCCAAACCGGCCCCCGAAAACGCTACATTGAGCAAAATGTCAGAAAAAGCAAAAACTTTTTCCTCATGGATTTTTTCCAAACCACTTTGTAGTAAATAGGTCCACGCTTGAAGGTAGTTTTCCAATAGTTTATTTGAGCAGATAAATTAATTCAGATACAAATTCAATTGGATACTTAAGGGACCTAGGGGAGACTTAGTAGAGACCCCACCAGGAGCTCCTATCCAGGTGCTCAGCCCATCCAAACTGTCACTCTCCAGTCAGAGTACTAACATTCTGACTGCTGCATTTATGAACATTCTAAAGATGGTAGAAATGCATCACATTAGGAATGACAGGATATTACATATCCCCCTTTCTTATATAAAATTTAAAAGTTAGAAACATCATATTAGAAACAGAGAAATGAAAACAAGAAAAGTGAGCACAAGAAGGAAAGAACTAGCGAAAGAGGAATATTCGTCAGGAGTAAAACAACAAGAGGAAAGCAATAAGAGAATAGAAGAAATATGTGAGAATAGGAATTGAACAAAGGAACTAATAAGAAATCTAGAAATAGGAATAGATTAATGGAATTAAAATTAGAAACCAAAGAATAGAATTAAATATACAAACCATCCTCCTTTCTTAAATAGCAGAAAAGAAAAGAATAGATTAAATATGAAAAGCAACTCCATGCACACTTACTGGCCAGAATAGGAATGAATGGAGATTGAAAATTTTTGAAATTATAGAATTCAGAAAAGAAGAATAAGTAGAAAAGAAGATGAGGAACAAAAGGAAGAAACCTCATCTAAACACCATTAACCTAAAACAAAATACAAATTAGTAATGTAGAGGTAATAGTGCAAGGAAATTTTTTCAAAATACGATAAAATAGAACATATTTAGCAATATGTGCATGGGAGCAGCTAAATAGAACTAAACTCAAGCTAAATATGATATTAATACAAAATCTCATTTGCACAGTGCTCGGGAATGAGAATAGAACTTACAAGTGTTGCAAGTATCAATACACAAAACTGTGAAAACACACAGTAGAAATGAATAGAATTTAAAACAAGAAAAGTAATAAAATTTAACTTTTCAATAAATTCTATCAAAATAAGCACTAATAAAATCATATGAGGTCCATGTGTGGACTAATGTAGTGCTGTTAGAAACTAAAGGATCATAATCCTTAGCAAAACATAGAGAAACACAATTTCGTAGTAATCTGTGTATAGACACTATATGTGTACAGTTATAAACTAAAGGGTGTATAACCCTATATAAATTACAGACAAACTAAATCCAGTGGAAACTGTGTATGGACTAATGATGAGTACACCCAAAAACTAAAGAGACTAAAACTCTACATAACACAGAAAGAGTCTGTATATCAAAAACTGTCATGCAGTACTGAAAATTAAGAGGGACTGATACCCTAAGTAAATATAGCTAAAATTGTAAAGAAAATATACAGCTGTAATAATATGAAGGTTGGATACTAATTTAAGTGTAATGAAAATTAAGTCACTGCAACAACAAATTAGTTGCTTAGAAAAAGAACACTCTGTGAAATGTATAATTAATAAATATCAGGCACGAAAATTTAGGAATCAGTGAAAGAGTGTGCGCATCACCTAACACCGAAGATAAACTAAGATAAGGAGACCAGCTCCCTCTTTTCACTAAATGTGCTTAAATAATATCAAAATAAGGCATATCACATACTTTTCACGAACTGGCAGTTAATAGCAGTGAAAAAATCAAAATACATTTTACCAACCAAAATAATAATAGATAAGAAATAAACTGTTGTCTTTAGCCACATTACTTTTGATAGGTACTCACTATAAATGGCCATAAACATTTAGTTGTCTCTTAGAAATGGAAATTAGAACCAGGAAGAAATTGGTTAATTTAAAATGTGTGCACATTAAATTTAAAACATGCCTGTAGTTAATTATGTTGTACAAATAAATAATCTCTTCTACTTCACGGATGTTCCGTGTATATTGTTCTTCGTGGATGTAGATGAGTACATAGAAGCTGACATGGAGCCTGATCAGCAAAGTGTAAAGTAATTGTAACTTTGTGTGAATACTTCTCCATTCCTTTGTCTTTCGAATAAATCATGGGAAATTTTATAGTTAGCACTCTTGAAGAAAATTCAGAGATTTAAATATACACTGGTGTGTATATCACCAAAGAAAAAACAAACGCTCTATGACTCATGTGTAGTTTGTAAACATTACGAGTAGCTGTTGTTGCTATGACGACCCAAACTAACACAAAATGGCTGTCACGTCGTTTGTAGTGGCGTGAGAAGCGTGAAGGACGTGTCTTCAAGGGTCGGTGTCACAGGCGTCAGGACTTGAGAAGAATGTGGCTTCACTAACTCCCTGGAGCATTCTACAGACGTCATCAAAAGGACGGCAGGAGGGAAGGAAGGAAGATCGCTTGTGACCAACCGTTGTTTAACCGACATTCAGGAAGGTGAGTAAACAAGCTACGAGTGGTGCTGGAATTTGAGACCATTCAGAGTTTAAACTCAGCTGTAATAGCGTAGTGCCTTCCATTCAGAGTTTAAACTCAGCTGTAATAGCGTAGCGCCTTCCTGAATGCGCTAGCAGGCACTCAAAACTCACTGTCAATGCATTTCCAGGTATTCATAATAAATGGTAAGTATTTCTAAATCTGTACCATATGTGCTAGGGCCGAAAACAAGACAAAACATCTGCGCGTAAGTCTCCACAATTTCTGCTGCCAATAAAATGTTTCCAGTAGATGGCAGTGACGCTGCTCTCACGACAATTAAACTGCCTGTGAAAATCGTAGCATGAACAACAAGGCAGAGAAACTGCACACAAAGGTCGAAGAAGTGTTGTATGAGTGGAGAAAATGTTGGCAGTTTAATAACACTTAAATGTTCACCAGCGAGTCACTCGACTGTCTATTCCATAAAAAATTTGAATTAAGCAGAGAAATGTCAAAGCACAATGACAAGCTATGTCCAAATCCTTGTAGTCTCATCTTTAAAATAGTCAGACAAAGCGTGATTAGCCCAACCCTTGCTAGAGGTCGTGTAGAGGCTTGACGCAGCACAGGATGAGACAAGGCTTGTAATTAAAAAGCAATTTGGTGGTTCCAGCTTGTTGAGAAAAAGACTACAGTCAGAGAAAAGACTCACCAGACACTTGTATAACTGGCAGGCTCTTGTGGGTGACCGATGGCAGGTCACTGGTGGGGTCTCTTTGCCAGTTGTGGTGCTTTGTTGAACTTCAGAAATTCTTGTGCTAAAAACTTGCTTGTAGTCCTTGTAGAGGTGAGGTGACAAAGAGGTAGGTTCGTAATTAGGATCGTCGCCAAAATAATGTAGTAAATAGGTCCACGCTTGAAGGTAGTTTTCCAGTAGTTTATTTGAGCAGATAAATTAATTCAGATACAAATTCAATTGGATACTTAAGGGACCTAGGGGAGACTTAGTAGAGACCCCACCAGGAGCTCCTATCCAGGTGCTCAGCCCATCCAAACTGTCACTCTCCAGTCAGAGTACTAACATTCTGACTGCTGCATTTATGAACATTCTAAAGATGGTAGAAATGCATCACATTAGGAATGACAGGATATTACACACTTTTATCCGGTATTAGAGCTTCCCAGCAATGGCCCCAGAGCCGTCAACCCAGGCGAAAACAAGTAGAAGACCCCCAAACAGCCAAAAAGCAAAAGTACAAAAATGGGGACAGTCATTTTTGGGGAAATTTTCAAAATCACTCCGCACGCGCTCTGCAGCTAGGCCCTAACTCCACTCTGCCTCCATGGATTTAATGGATTTAATTCAAACCTCTTGCTATCAAAACTATCCATACCCAGCAGTGCTCCCAGACCCCGAAACCCACCCACAAACACCAGGAAGCCCCCCAAACCGGCCCCCGAAAACGCTACATTGAGCGAAATGTCAGAAAAAGCAAAAACTTTTTCCTCATGGATTTTGTCCAAACCACTTTTATCCGGTATTAGAGCTTCCCAGCAATGGCCCCAGAGCCGTCAACCCAGGCGAAAACAAGTAGAAGACCCCCAAACAGCCAAAAAGCAAAAGTACAAAAATGGGGACTTAGTCATTTTTGGGGAAATTTTCAAAATCACTTCGCGCGCGCTCTGCAGCTAGGCCCTAACTCCCCTCTGCCTCCATGGATTTACTTCAAACCTCTTGCTATCAAAACTATCCATACCCATCAGTGCTCCCAGACCCCGAAACCCACCCACAAACACCAGGAAGCCCCCCAAACCGGCCCCCAAAAACGCTGTAGTGAGCGAAATGTCAGAAAATGCAAAAACGCTTTTCCTCATGGATTTTCTCCAAAACAATTTTTTATGGTATTACACCTTCCCAGCAATGCCCCAAGACCCGCCAACCCACCCGCAAAAAAGCACAACACCCCCAAAGAGGCAAAAAGCAAAAATGGAAAATCTTATACTTAGAATATTTTTCGGCCTTCTTTCAATGCTGTCCAAACGCGCTGTGCAACAAGGTCAAAACTCTACTTTTCCACCATGGATGTCCTGGAAAACAAATGCAATCAAAATCAAACTGTGCCAGCGTTGCTACCAGACCCCAAAACCCACCCACAAACACCAGAAACCCCCCCAAACAGGCCACCGAAAACATGGTAGTGAGCAAAAAGGCAAAAACGTTTTTTGCTCAGATTTTGTCCAAACCAGTTTTATCCGGTATTAGAGCTTCCCAGCAATGGCCCCAGAGCCGTCAACCCAGGCGAAAACAAGTAGAAGACCCCCAAACAGCCAAAAAGCAAAAGTACAAAAATGGGGACTGTCATTTTTGGGGAAATTTCCAAAATCACTCTGCGCGCGCTGTGCAGCTAGGCCCTAACTCCCCTCTGCCTCCATGGATTTACTTCAAACCTTTTGCTATCAAAACTATCCATACCCAGCAGTGCTCCCAGACCCCGAAACCCACCCACAAACACCAGGAAGCCCCCCAAACCGGCCCCCGAAAACGCTACATTGAGCGAAATGTCAGAAAAAGCAAAAACTTTTTCCTCATGGATTTTTTCCAAACCACTTTTATCCGGTATTAAAGCTTCCCAGCAATGGCCCCAGAGCCGTCAACGCAGGCGAAAACAAGTAGAAGACCCCCAAACAGCCAAAAAGCAAAAGTACAAAAATGGGGACAGTCATTTTTGGGGAAATTTTCAAAATCACTCCGCGCGCGCTCTGAAGCTAGGCCCTAACTCCACTCTGCCTCCATGGATTTACTTCAAACCTCTTGCTATCAAACCTATCCATACCCAGCAGTGCTCCCAGACCCCGAAACCCACCCACAAACACCAGGAAGCCCCACAAACCGGCCCCCGAAAACGCTACATTGAGCGAAATGTCAGAAAAAGCTAAAACTTTTTCCTCATGGATTTTGTCCAAACCACTTTTATCCGGTATTAGAGCTTCCCAGCAATGGCCCCAGAGCTGTCAACCCAGGCGAAAACAAGTAGAAGACCCCCAAACAGCCAAAAAGCAAAAGTACAAAAATGGGGACAGTCATTTTTGGGGAAATTTTCAAAATCACTTCGCGCGCGCTCTGCAGCTAGGCCCTAACTCCCCTCTGCCTCCATGGATTTACTTCAAACCTCTTGCTATCAAAACTATCCATACCCATCAGTGCTCCCAGACCCCGAAACCCACCCACAAACACCAGGAAGCCCCCCAAACCGGCCCCCAAAAACGCTGTAGTGAGCGAAATGTCGGAAAATGCAAAAACGCTTTTCCTCATGGATTTTCTCCAAAACAATTTTTTATGGTATTACACCTTCCCAGCAATGCCCCAAGACCCGCCAACCCACCCGCAAAAAAGCACAACACCCCCAAAGAGGCAAAAAGCAAAAATGGAAAATCAAATACTTAGAATATTTTTCGGCCTTCTTTCAATGCTGTCCAAACGCGCTGTGCAACAAGGTCAAAACTCTACTTTTCCACCATGGATGTCCTGGAAAACAAATGCAATCAAAATCAAACTGTGCCAGCGTTGCTACCAGACCCCAAAACCCACCCACAAACACCAGGAACCCCCCCAAACAGGCCACCGAAAACATGGTAGTGAGCAAAAAGGCAAAAACGTTTTTTGCTCAGATTTTGTCCAAACCAGTTTTATCCGGTATTAGAGCTTCCCAGCAATGGTCCCAGAGCCGTCAACCCAGGCGAAAACAAGTAGAAGACCCCCAAACAGCCAAAAAGCAAAAGTACAAAAATGGGGACTGTCATTTTTGGGGAAATTTCCAAAATCACTCTGCGCGCGCTGTGCAGCTAGGCCCTAACTCCCCTCTGCCTCCATGGATTTACTTCAAACCTTTTGCTATCAAAACTATCCATACCCAGCAGTGCTCCCAGACCCCGAAACCCACCCACAAACACCAGGAAGCCCCCCAAACCGGCCCCCGAAAATGCTACATTGAGCGAAATGTCAGAAAAAGCAAAAACTTTTTCCTCATGGATTTTTTCCAAACCACTTTTATCCGGTATTAAAGCTTCCCAGCAATGGCCCCAGAGCCGTCAACGCAGGCGAAAACAAGTAGAAGACCCCCAAACAGCCAAAAAGCAAAAGTACAAAAATGGGGACAGTCATTTTTGGGGAAATTTTCAAAATCACTCCGCGCGCGCTCTGAAGCTAGGCCCTAACTCCACTCTGCCTCCATGGATTTACTTCAAACCTCTTGCTATCAAACCTATCCATACCCAGCAGTGCTCCCAGACCCCGAAACCCACCCACAAACACCAGGAAGCCCCCCAAACCGGCCCCCGAAAACGCTACATTGAGCGAAATGTCAGAAAAAGCTAAAACTTTTTCCTCATGGATTTTGTCCAAACCACTTTTATCCGGTATTAGAGCTTCCCAGCAATGGCCCCAGAGCCGTCAACCCAGGCGAAAACAAGTAGAAGACCCCCAAACAGCCAAAAAGCAAAAGTACAAAAATGGGGACTTAGTCATTTTTGGGGAAATTTTCAAAATCACTTCGCGCGCGCTCTGCAGCTAGGCCCTAACTCCCCTCTGCCTCCATGGATTTACTTCAAACCTCTTGCTATCAAAACTATCCATACCCATCAGTGCTCCCAGACCCCGAAACCCACCCACATACACCAGGAAGCCCCCCAAACCGGCCCCCAAAAACGCTGTAGTGAGCGAAATGTCGGAAAATGCAAAAACGCTTTTCCT
This sequence comes from Lissotriton helveticus, assembly GCF_964261635.1. Taxonomy (NCBI): domain Eukaryota; kingdom Metazoa; phylum Chordata; class Amphibia; order Caudata; family Salamandridae; genus Lissotriton; species Lissotriton helveticus. Next base: position 1,909,384,832 of record NC_136061.1, on the reverse strand, counting down.
CATGGATTTTCTCCAAAACAATTTTTTATGGTATTACACCTTCCCAGCAATGCCCCAAGACCCGACAACCCACCCGCAAAAAAGAACAACACCCCCAAAGAGGCAAAAAGCAAAAATGGAAAATCTCATACTTAGAATATTTTTCGGCCTTCTTTCAATGCTGTCCAAACGCGCTGTGCAACAAGGCCATAACTCTACTTTTCCACCATGGATGTCCTGGAAAACAAATGCAATCAAAATCAAACTGTGCCAGCGTTGCTACCAGACCCCAAAACCCACCCACAAACACCAGGAACCCCCCCAAACAGGCCACCGAAAACATGGTAGTGAGCAAAAAGGCAAAAACGTTTTTTGCTCAGATTTTGTCCAAACCAGTTTTATCCGGTATTAGAGCTTCCCAGCAATGGCCCCAGAGCCGTCAACCCAGGCGAAAACAAGTAGAAGACCCCCAAACAGCCAAAAAGCAAAAGTACAAAAATGGGGACTGTCATTTTTGGGGAAATTTCCAAAATCACTCTGCGCGCGCTGTGCAGCTAGGCCCTAACTCCCCTCTGCCTCCATGGATTTACTTCAAACCTTTTGCTATCAAAACTATCCATACCCAGCAGTGCTCCCAGACCCCGAAACCCACCCACAAACACCGGGAAGCCCCCCAAACCGGCCCCCGAAAACGCTACATTGAGCGAAATGTCAGAAAAAGCAAAAACTTTTTCCTCATGGATTTTTTCCAAACCACTTTTATCCGGTATTAAAGCTTCCCAGCAATGGCCCCAGAGCCGTCAACGCAGGCGAAAACAAGTAGAAGACCCCCAAACAGCCAAAAAGCAAAAGTACAAAAATGGGGACAGTCATTTTTGGGGAAATTTTCAAAATCACTCCGCGCGCGCTCTGAAGCTAGGCCCTAACTCCACTCTGCCTCCATGGATTTACTTCAAACCTCTTGCTATCAAACCTATCCATACCCAGCAGTGCTCCCAGACCCCGAAACCCACCCACAAACACCAGGAAGCCCCCCAAACCGGCCCCCGAAAACGCTACATTGAGCGAAATGTCAGAAAAAGCAAAAACTTTTTCCTCATGGATTTTGTCCAAACCACTTTTTTCCGGTATTAGAGCTTCCCAGCAATGGCCCCAAAGCCGTCAACCCAGGCGAAAACAAGTAGAAGACCCCCAAACAGCCAAAAAGCAAAAGTACAAAAATGGGGACAGTCATTTTTGGGGAAATTTTCAAAATCACTCCGCGCGCGCTCTGCAGCTAGGCCCTAACTCCCCTCTGCCTCCATGGATTTACTTCAAACCTCTTGCTATCAAAACTATACATACCCAGCAGTGCTCCCAGACCCCAAAACCCACCCACAAACACCAGGAAGCCCCCCAAACCGGCCCCCAAAAACGCTGTAGTGAGCGAAATGTCGGGAAATGCAAAAACGCTTTTCCTCATGGATTTTCTCCAAAACAATTTTATCCGGTATTACACCTTCCCAGCAATGCCCCAAGACCCGCCAACCCACCCGCAAAAAAGCACAACACCCCCAAAGAGGCAAAAAGCAAAAATGGAAAATCTCATACTTAGAATATTTTTCGGCCTTCTTTCAATGCTGTCCAAACGCGCTGTGCAGCAAGGTCATAACTCTACTTTTCCACCATGGATGTCCTGGAAAACAAATGCAATCAAAATCAAACTGTGCCAGCGTTGCTACCAGACCCCAAAACCCACCCACAAACACCAGGAACCCCCCCAAACAGGCCACCGAAAACATGATAGTGAGCAAAAAGGCAAAAACTTTTTTTGCTCAGATTTTGTCCAAACCAGTTTTATCCGGTATTAGAGCTTCCCAGCAATGGCCCCAGAGCCGTCAACCCAGGTGAAAACAAGTAGAAGACCCCCAAACAGCCAAAAAGCAAAAGTACAAAAATGGGGACTTAGTCATTTTTGGGGAAATTTTCAAAATCACTCCGCGCGCGCTCTGCAGCTAGGCCCTAACTCCCCTCTGCCTCCATGGATTTACTTCAAACCTCTTGCTATCAAAACTATCCATACCCAGCAGTGCTCCCAGACCCCAAAACCCACTCACAAACACCAGGAACCCCCCCAAACAGGCCACCGAAAACATGATAGTGAGCAAAAAGGCAAAAACTTTTTTTGCTCAGATTTTGTCCAAACCACTTTTATCCGGTATTAGACCTTCCCAGCAATGGCCCCAGAGCCGTCAATTCACCTGCAAAGAAGTAGAACACCCCCACAAATGCAGAGTCTTTCTTCATTGGGCGTAATCCAGCCATCTGCTTTTGAGGGAAATAGGAGTCTGGAGGAGGAGGATAGAGGAGCATGTTCTTGTGAACTTGTGAACCTGAGGAATGCAGACAGCGGCACCTTCAAATCAATAAGCAAATAAGTGAAGACAGTTCTGCTGATGGGCTTCTTTTTGTGATTTATTAGGTGATTAATTTTTTTTAATTTATATTGACTTTGCAAAACAAAGAAAGACATACACACAGGAATAAAAGTGAATAAGGACGAAAAAGAAAGTTATTGATTCATTGGCTCATTTTCAGGGCTCGGTGTCAGGGAAGCAGAGTTTGTCCTCATACTCTGCGAATTCAGGCGGGAGTAGGTCACCTAACAGAGAAGAAATTCCCTCATCTAAGTTGGTGTCCTCCTCGTCTTCTTCCGGCAAGGTATTCTCGTACTTTGTAATTTGGTGGTATGAGGTGCTGATTCATCTTGATCATTGTTAACCTCTCCACATTTTTCGGCGAGAGGCGGGTCCTTTTGCAAGTTACAATGCCACCAGCAGCACTGAAAACACGTTCAGAAGACACGCTTGTGAGTGGGCAAGACAAGTAATTTATAGCCAGGTTGGTGATCTCTGGTCACAATTCTCTTTTCCCATGCCAATACGCCAATGGGTCATCATGAATATAGACCTCTGTTGGGTCACTCAGATAGTCCTGCACCATCGACTCAAGGTTCTGCAGGGTTCCTCCACTTTGCTTACTTTTTGCTGGGACCTTTTCAGAAGCAAACCCAAGCTGGGTTAGCCAATTGTCTTCTTCACACAATGTTCATGTTGTGTCTGGTGCAGATGATCCGGTTGCTGGTGTCTTTAACGGCTGAGAGGTCACTTCTGCCACAGGTGCAGGAGTGGATTCTTTGGGCTCCGGATGGCCTTCTGATGCTGATGTACTGCCTTTTCCTTCAATTTCCTGCCGTTCTCTTTCAAACCTCATGGCTGACAGACCTAGCCAACGTTTGTACTTTGAAACTTCTTCGTCACCAAAAGCAAACAATGCTCTGGCTGCCAGTGCCTTTTTGTAGCGTGGATACAGAATAGTAGCGCAAATGTAATGCTGTTCTGTGTTGATCTTTTGAAGACGTTCATCGCAAAGTAGGCGCTGTAATAATTTCTCCGCCAAATGAAAAGCTTCTTGCTTTTCTTCATCTTTTTGCAACGTAGAAGACACCTCCTTCAGTTGGTGCTCTAGCATGCGCAACAATGGGATAGCTTTTCCCAAACTACAGTCCTCCCTGCAGACTGCACGCGTGAAGATCTCAAAAGGACGAAGCATGTCTGTCAGGCTTTTAACTAGCTCCCATTGCTCCCCATGTAACCTCAGGTCCTTCGCAGCTGTACCCAGTGTAAGGAAATACTGATCGAGTACCATAAACTGCTCATACAGATGCTCAAGCATGTAGAAGGTTGAGTTCCAACGTGTTGCCACCTCCTGGATGAGTGCTTTCACTGGTAGTCGACGTTCATGTAGCAGGCCCCTCAGATGCTTCCGGGCCTTAAAAGAACGGCTGAAATGTGTGCACATTCTTCGGCAGGTGGTCAGTACCTTGCACACTGGACTTTCTTCACTCAAGAATTTTTTAACAACCAGATTTATACAGTGCGCCAAACACGGCACTCTGAAATAGTGACCCTTATCCATGGCCTTTACTACATTGGCGCCATTATCCGTGGAAACATACCCAATCCTGCATTTTTTGGGGGACAGCCATTTCAAGACCTTTGTGTTAAACTCCTGCAAAATGTTTTGTGCTGTATGAGTTGTCTCCATGCCAAACATGGCTAGTGTTGCATGTTTCCGAGCAGCTTTAAAAACGTTGTCCATGTCAACACCTGCCCTTAGCTTTGCTGTAACTCCTGAAAAAGAGACCCAGTGTCCAGTGATGCACATGTAATCAGTGCCTGCGCCACTGGTCCACATGTCTGTTGTCAGATGTATAGTGTGAACAGCACTCTTCTTCAAAGCTGCCCCAATCACCTCCAGCACATCTGCATGTAGTGCTGGAACCGCAACTCTGGCAAAATAGTACCGGCTAGGAACCTTCCATTTAGGGCAGAGCGTTGCCACTAATTCAAGAAAACCAACCCCTTCCACAAAAGAAAAAGGGAGAAGGTCCAGCGCTAGCATTTTAGCCAGCTTAGTGTTATACAGACGCACCATTGGGTGGTTGCGTTCAAATGGCGCATCTGAAAACAACATGCTTCTAATGGTGGGCTGGACCATTTTTTTAAGGGAAGATGATGACTTCTTCGACCCACTTACGCTCGGTGATGATGAAATTTTTCGCATTGGTGTCTCACTCTCTCCCACACTCTTAGTGTGGCGCACAGGGGGTGTGCTGCTGACAGGGGTACTGGGTGTAGGTGAAGAAATGTTTGACGCTTCTTCCTCCTCGTCATCATCAGATGAAACATCAACGGATACAGTTTGTTGACTTCCAATTCGGGCTGCCTTGATCTCCTTTAGGTGCGCAAGCAATTGGACAAGGTGCTGTCTGTTAAGATGACCTCTCTGGCCTCCGGTACCATAGTTGGTACCAAGCTTACCACGACTAACTGCAAGCTTACAAATGCTACAAATGGCTATGTTTTCCCTTTTTGGGCAAACACTAAAGAAGTCCTAAACTGCGGACTTCAAAAGTCTGTGGGGGGCGGAGGAGGCGATACTGCTGGTCATGCTGCTAATGCCAGATGAAGTGGAGGATGTGTGTTGCCGAACTTTACTATGTTGTGCACTTGCATCACCACTAATTGAGGTGGAGGTGGATGGAGGTACCTTCTGGCAAGAAAATATGGAAGCGGTAGGTGGTGCTGTACTAGTTAACTGCATTTGTGGTGGTCCCGTTGTCACGTCGCCATCATCATGCTCAGCAGCATTTCGGGATAAGGTAAAAATGTCTGTTTGCTGCATGCCCGCTGAGGCTGGAGTGACGCCTATGATGACTGCGTCGTCGTCAGGAGAGTCTTCATCAGCAGGAGTATACGCCACTTCTTCTTCAGCGTCATCATCACACTCCATAACGCTGAGACTTTCGGGGACCTTCCTTTTACGCTTAGCTACCTTTGTCAGATCATGGTGTGCCTCACTCTCAGGCAGCACTGGTGGTTCCCAATTTTCATCCATATCATCAGAAAGAAGGGGGCTTGAAGAAGAAGTAGACACCATCCTTGATCTTTTCCTTGTTGGGTATCTGGAAGACAATGAATCATCAGAAGGAGTGGCTTCCTCATGTGATACCTCGGCTTGAATGTCGATTTCCTGATGTGCCCCAACTTCGGGAGGAACAACTATTGTGGGCACTTGTGCCGCTCCATGCACCTCTGCTTGCGCATCTCCTTGTGCTGCCTCTCCTTCCACATGTACTTGGGCTTGTACTACTTACACAGGTGGTTGTTGTTGCGGCTGTGTTTGTTGAACACTCGTCAGATCAGTTACAACAACCTGTGTTGATTGAGGGACATTGCTGCTACTTTCTTGCGATGAGCCAACATCACTGGTCGATGGTGATTGAACAACTATACTGGCGGCCTCTAAAGCACTCAAGGGCTTGGACCTAAGTTGGCGTGGTGGTGGTGGCACAGAGCCCAATGGAGCGGGGGTGCTGCTCCCGGCAGCTTGGTCCCCAGCAGACCCTGCTGCTGCTGCAGGCGCACTTTTTTTTCCCACAAAATGTGGCGGTCGGCACACCAGTCTCCTTGGTATGTGGCGCCACTTGCTTCTTCTGCTCCTTACTGCCAACTTTCTTGCTAGAGGAGCTACGGGGAACTTTTTTTGGGGCCATCTTCTTCAGAGGTCAGAACAGCAGGCCGCAGTTGCACGAGTTGCAGAGTTGTCTTGTCTGTGGCCACACGTGACGTTGCATGACGTTATGCTGCACACACACCGCTGCAGGACTTCTTCCTGGCACTGGTGGTTCTCTTGTGCACCTAAAAGCAATGGAAGACAGAGGAACATCAGTTATACACCCCAAAAAGTCGAAAAACACATAAAAATCAGCACAATCCCATGCCATCCATGCCCTCAACAATGATGTTTAAATTCAAGAAGACACCCCACAGAAAGACTAGGCCCATGCACCACTCACTACCCCTGGGCACAATGGATGAAAGCTAGGCTAAATGGGTGCAGGCCTCAGAACACTGCCTGTCTTCAAAATGGCCCCTTGCACCCCAAGCACATGGCCAGGGCCTGCCTGTACCAGTCCAGCACTCAAAATGGCCACCACCCACATGGCCAGTCCCCATCAGCAGTACACCCCAAAAAAACGAAAAACACACAAAAATCACCACAATCCAATGCCATCCATGCCCTCCATGATGTTTACATTAAAGAGACCCCACAGACAGACTCAGTCAATGCACCACTCACTACCCCTGGGCAAAAGGCCTCAACAGCAGCCCCAAAAATCGAAAAACACACAAAAATCAGCACAATCCCATGCCATCCATGCCCTCAATGATGTTTAAATTGAAGAAGACACCCCACAGAAAGACTAGGCCCATGCACCACTTACTACCCCTGGGCATAATGGATGAAAGCTAGACAATATGGGTGCAGGCCTCAGAACACTGCCTGTCTTCAAAATGGCCCCTTGCACCCCAAACACATGGCCAGGGCCTGCCTGTACCAGCACTCAAAATGGCCACCACCCACATGTCCAGTCCCCATCAACAGTACACCCCAAAAAAACCGGGAAAAAAACAAAAATCACCACAATCCAATGCCATCCATGCCCTCCATGATGTTTACATTAAAGAGACCCCACAGACAGACTCAGTCCATGCACCACTCACTACCCCTGGGCAAAAGGCCTCAACAGCAGCCCCAAAAATCGAAAAACACACAAAATTCAGCACAATCCCAGGCCATCCATGCCCTCAATGATGTTTAAATTCAAGAAGACACCCCACAGAAAGACTAGGCCCATGCACCACTCACTACCCCTGGGCATAATGGATGAAAGCTAGGCAAAATGGGTGCAGGCCTCAGAACACTGCCTGTCTTCAAAATGGCCCCTTGCACCCCACACACATGGCCAGGGCCTGCCTGTACCAGCACTCAAAATGGCCACCACCCACATGGCCAGTCCCCATCAACAGTACACCCCAAAAAACCCGAAAAAAACACAAAAATCACCACAATCCAATGCCATCCATGCCCTCCATGATGTTTACATTAAAGAGACCCCACAGACAGACTCAGTCCATGCACCACTCACTATCCCTGGGCAAAAGGCCTCAACAGCAACCCCAAAAATCGAAAACCACACAAAAATCAGCACAATCCCAGGCCATCCATGCCCTCAATGATGTTTAAATTCAAGAAGACACCCCACATAAAGACTAGGCCCATGCACCACTCACTACCCTGGGCATAATGGATGAAAGCTAGACAAAATGGGTGCAGGCCTCATAACACTGCCTGTCTTCAAAATGGCCCCTTGCACCCCAAACACATGGCCAGGGCCTGCCTGTACCAGCACTCAAAATGGCCACCACCCACATGGCCAGTCCCCATCAACAGAACACCCCCAAAAAAATGAAAAAAACACAAAAAATCACCACAATCCAATGCCATCCATGCCCTCCATGATGTTTACATTAAAGAGACCCCACAGACAGACTCAGTCAATGCACCACTCACTACCCCTGGGCAAAAGGCCTCAACAGCAGCCCCAAAAATCGAAAAACACACAAAAATCAGCACAATCCCAGGCCATCCATGCCCTCAATGATGTTTAAATTCAAGAAGACACCCCACAGAAAGACTAGGCCCATCCACCACTCACTACCCCTGGGCATAATGGATGAAAGCTAGGCAAAATGGGTGCAGGCCTCAGAACACTGCCTGTCTTCAAAATGGCCCCTTGCACCCCAAACACATGGCCAGGGCCTGCCTGTACCAGCACTCAAAATGGCCACCACCCACATGGCCAGTCCCCATCAACAGTACACCCCAAAAAACCAGAAAAAAACACAAAAATCACCACAATCCAATGCCATCCATGCCCTCCATGATGTTTACATTAAAGAGACCCCACAGACAGACTCAGTCCATGCACCACTCACTACCCCTGGGCAAAAGGCCCCAACAGCAGCCAAAAAAAATAAAAAAAAACCCACAAAATTCAGCACAATCCCAGGCCATCCATGCCCTCAATGATGTTTAAATTCAACAAAACAGTTGTATCATGCACCCATAACTAACCCTGGTCCTACTGGATACTGTGGCTACCCACAATATATTTTATTTAATGTTCTGAAAAAGTTCCAAAATTGTAGTTGCAGCAACTGTAATGCCCCAAACAAACTTACTTGTGAAAGTTGATTTCTAATCCAAAAGTGATCCAAAGAAAGTCAAAAAGGCCTCAAATCCAAATATCCAGCAGCATCCACAAAAAGTAATCCTTCCAGGTCAAGATCCAAATGAAAGTGACCAGCACATGAAGAAAGCACTGGGAGGAGCCTGCTGGACAGGAACACGAAGTTGGAGACTGTGGGGCACTTCCTTCCTCCCACCCCCCCTACCCCCCCAAAATGGACTCCTTGCAAAAAAAAGTGCAGGCAAATGTCAACCTTAGGAGTTATTCTGATAAAAATCATCATTTTCAGAAGGTTTATGCTGCTTGCTGGTGGATTTCTTGTGCAGAATTGCAAATTTTGCAATTTCGCGAATGCGAGATTGTTGATGCCCGCCGCATCTACATGTTCGCAATTGTTTACTCCCGCGATGCGTGATCGCGAGCCTTTATGACGTTCTCGCGTTAACAAAATCTCGCTGTGCGAGGTGGCGGGCGCGATGACGTAATCGCGGTCGACAAACTCCCGCGGGATCACGCAGCAAGATCCAAAATGGCGCAGCACACGCAAACATGGAGAAAACCAACTTTTCAAACGCTGAATGACGATAAGTGAACGCCGCGGGCCGCAATATTGTATTTGTCAAGCGCGACCAAGCAAAAAAAATCCGCTGCGTGCGAATTTACGAATCTTTGGCAAATTCGCGAGAGTTCGCGGATCGCGAATTTACCAAAAATCCGCAAATTCCGCGAGCGGAACGGATTTTACGCCCATGCTTAGGCACCAACAACATGTGGGATGCGCCCGAGGGGATAGAAGTCCCCCTTCACGGCGGCCAATTCTCCTCCCCTAGGGAAATGGGTGTAGCGATTCCGATAGAGCATCATGGCTGCAAGAACATCCCTCAGCACCATGCTGAACATGGGATGTGACATCCCTCCAGCGCTAGCCACAGTCTCCTGGAAGGAACCTGTCGCAAAAAAGTGGAGTGCTGCCATCACCTTGTATGTGGGTGTAAATGCCGTTGGATAGTGACGGCGAGGCTGCAGGTGGGGCTTCAATAGATCACACAGGATCTTCAGTGTTTGTCTATCCAGGCGGAATTTCCGGATTATTGCCTCATTCTCCATGTCCTCAAGCACTGTCAGGTGACGTAGGAGATTCGGCCTCCTCCTAGTTGAGATGTAAATTAGAAAATGTCAGTGACAACTATCATGAGATGGCCACAGCACATACCATCAATGATGTCATGGAAAAACAAAAACTGCCTGAGAGACGCATGGCACACCAGGTTACATGGGTGGCCTTTTGATACACACAGAGGGCACACCTCTCCACTGACAATACACAAGTCCCACGAACACATTAGGGAATGTGAATGCACACATACTGGAGAACACAATTCACATGTGCAGGCAAGGTGCTGCAACATCCGCCAATGTTTTGTAAATTACCATGTCTGTATCATACCCATCTGCTATACCTGTCACACCTCAATGCATCATGTAAACTCTGCACACATCCATCTACACAATGATCACAGCAGCAGGAAAACGTTCAGTTGTGTGCATGAGCTGTTGTGAAAGCACCAGTCTGGTACGATACAATGCAGTGACACAAGCCTTGTCAAGGTCAGCACTGACCCACAACAAATTGATTTGTACTACTTCATTAACACCAGCTCAAGAGTGTCAAGCATCATCAGCCATCATATGCATAACTAACATGGCAGGGACCACAGACCAAAGTTTGTCACACTGAATGTGCGTACACCTGTGGATGACATGGAAGTATGGCATTGTGTGTACAATGATGTGCCCTTCACTATGTTGCTGCTGGTTACTGATACAGTGTTCTTGATTGACATCGCTATTATTGGTTACAAAAATAGTGGTACCTACCGCCCGGCCCCGGCGGCGTGACACCAGCACCACCCCCTTCACAAGTGCGTTAGCCATTGGCATATGGACATGTGTAGATGGCGGTGGGCATGCTCCGCCGCATGAATCGCGGTACCTACCGCCTGGCCCCGGCGGTGTGACACCAGCACCACCCCCTTGACAAGTGCGGTAGCCATTGGCATATGGACATGTGTAGATGGCGGCGGGCATGCTCCGCCGCATGAATCGCGGTACCTACCGCCTGGCCCTGGCGGTGTGACACCAGCACCACCCCCTTCACAAGTGCAGTAGCCATTGGCATATGGACATGTGTAGATGGCGGTGGGCATGCTCCGCCGCATGAATCGCGGTACCTACCGCCTGGCCACGGCGGTGTGACACCAGCACCACCCCTTCACAAGTGCGGTAGCCATTGGCATATGGACATGTGTAGATGGCTGTGGGCATGCTCCGCCAGCGCGTAGGCGGTCATTGGATGCATTTGAATGATGCACCATCGCAGTAGCGCACTCCGGGCACCCGCGGTGCATCACCGCCATTGATCATAGCCTACAGCCAATGGGAGCGATGATCGCGGTGGCATGATGCAGATTTGAAAAACGCAGAAGGTATGCTCCGCCAGCGCGTAGGTCGTCATTGGATGCATTGGAATGATGCACCATCGCGGTAGCGCACCCCGGGCACCCGCGGTGCATCACCGCCATGGAGCATAGCCTACAGCCAATGGGAGCGATGATCATGCTGCCTGGGACCCTCTCCTGCTGCTGCCTCCTGAGCCTGCTGCCTGGGACCCTCTCCTGCTGCTGCCTCCTGAGACTGCTGTCTGGGACCCTCTCCTGCCGCTGCCTCCTGAGCCTGCTGCCTGGGACCCTCTCCTGCTGCTGCCTCCTGAGACTGCTGCCTGGACCCTCTCCTGCCGCTGCCTCCTGAGACTGCTGCCTGGGACCCTCTCCTGCTGCTGCCTCCTGAGACTGCTGCCTGGGACCCTCTCCTGCTGCTGCCTCCTGAGACTGCTACCTGGGACCCCTCACCACTCACTTCCGCCACAGGTGTTCCATGTCCACAGGAATTGCAAGGACAAAGAAGATCCGTGCCAGTCCATTCACCAGTGAGGAGCTAGAGGTCCTTGTGGACGAGGTGCTGGCACAGTACCCAAGGCTGTTTGGTGGTCCCAATGTCGTGGTAAGTCACCATGAAGGTAGCTGCCGGGCAGGGGGGTGTCAGACGTGTAGTTGTGCTGCTGCAGTATATGCCTGAGGGTGTGGGGTTGTGTCAAACACTGACAGACAAGCTGTCTCCAGGGCGAGAGAGTGTGTGTGTCACAATGTCACCCTTTTCAATGCCTGCACCTGTATGTGTGAATGGGGAGTGTTACATTGTCAGCCATATAGAGCCACTGAATGTTTGCCATGTAGGTGCCAGGACAGTAATTGCTTGTGTGAATATTTCTGTGTGCTCCTGTTGTGTGACTCAGTGTGACCCAGAGAGTCGGACTAGTGGCTACCCACCCAAACAAAAAAACACCACCAGACTTACATGGTCCTTGCTCCAGTTCCTTCCCACTGAATAGTAGATATGCCCCATCTGTGCCCTGTGTAATTGCACACTTACACACTTCTGTCGATGCATATTATGTTGATGCATCCTGCATTTGTGAGATTATCCTGGACCCTCTACGCCCCAAAGTGTGCATGCAATCACATCTGTGTGGGCCATGCAAAGTGCCCTTGTGAGGTGTCCCCCAGTTTGGGATGGAGGGAGGTTACAATAGGTCCTGAGTCTGGGTCTTGCTACTGTACTGATAGATGTTGGTACCTGACATTGTGGAACTGGTCATTTACCCTTCTTTTCTCTCATACCTGCAGCTCAAGGTAAACCAGCGTAAGGCAGTGTGGAGGGCCATTGCGGCAAAGGTGCGAGCCCTGGGGGTATCCAACCGCCGACGCACACACTGCCACAAGAGGTGGGACGACATCAGTCGGCTTGCAAAAACCGTGGCTATGATGACATTGGGGATGCTACCACGCACAGGGCGTTTGGCATGGCGCAGCATGACTCCAGTGATGGGCCGCATCTTGGCAGTGACTCATCCAGGCCTGGATGCACGTCTGAAGGAGCATGGCAAGCAAGGCAGGGCTGGTGAGTATCTGGGGAGCGTGACTTTTGCTTGGAGTGGATGCATGTGTACAGGGCCTGTGGCAGCAGTGAGCCATGTGATGTGCGTGTGTTGCTGTGCTGTGCTGTGTCATGTGAGTGGCTGCTGTGATGTGTGCTTGTATCAGGTATTGTGCCACCCTGGCCTTACTGAGCAGATACTCCCTGCTGTACTTTCCCATTGCCAGATGTGTTGGGCTCCACATGGTCATTCAGCGTTGGGATGGTGTGGGTAATCTATTATGGGGTGAACAGCAGTGTCCACTTGCTGAGTGTGAATTCATGTATGCCTACTTTGCCTACGCCATGATCGTTGGTGCCCCAATATCTGCAAATAATGTGCCCCAGGATTACCACATGGTGCTTGCTATGGCCTACTTGGCATTGGGGACTGTGATGTTCAAAGAGGTGTGTGTGTCGTCTCCTCCTGTCCCCTGAAGGTCTGTTAGTAGTAACAAGTGTTGTACCCTCATCATGTCCCAAGGTGTGGGCAGGCTAAGTTGTGTGTGTGGTACACTTCATTTACAATCAGGGTGTAGTGCTGTGTGGCATCAACATGCCTCACTCATGGCAGATATTCAGCGTTACAGGCACTGTTGTGGTCTATGTTGTGTGTAGTTGCACAGTGATTGCAGGGTGTGGTGGTTACCATGTAGATTTGGGCCTCTCCTGTAGTGCATTGTTTTGAATTCGTGTGACCAGATGATGACACTTACACAACCCTGTATATCTCTCTCATGCAGATTCGCAAGAGACCACGGAGGAACATGAGCCCGAACCCAGTGGTGGCGAGAGTAGCACTACAGCTTCAGCGGAGGCCAGTGACACAGAGCCCACCAGTGCATCTGAGGGGGACAGACGTATGCAGGAGGAATCCGTGGCTGAGACACAGAGTACTACATCATCTGATGCCAGCGGGGATGCATCCATGTTGGCAGGCACAGGGGATGGGGAGTCTGCCTCATCATCTACCGCCCAGCGGCCAATGCCCAGCCTCCCATCCACTTCCTCTGGTGCTCACCGTATCCGTGTCACTAAGAGGGGACGAGTCACAGTCACACCTGGCACCGCTGCCCCAGCACCTGTCCCCCCTGCTGCCCTCAGTGCAGAGTGCGTAGAGCTCCTGCGCCAGCTCTGTGTGGGCCAGACCGCCCTGCTCAATGCCTTCAGTGACCATGACAATAAATTAGGCCAGGTGGTTGCATACATGGAGGGCATACACTCTGACTTGGGTGGGCTACACCATACAGACCAGGCGTTAGTATCCACATTGACATCAGCCCTTCAACAGGCACATGCTCCCATTGCAGCTCAGGTGCCTTTGTCCACCCCCCAGTCAGTGGCCACATCAGGTGACAGTGACCACGGTTCGCCTGCGTCACCAAAAAGATACAGCACAAGGAGCACACAACAGACGCAACCCAGGCACTCCCACCCACATACACCATCCCCACTGAAGACCAGGGCCACCCCACAATGCACAGACAAGAGCCAGCCAGGGAAGATCAAGGCCAGGAGATCAATGAGGCAGACATCAGGATCACATGCCGCAGAGGCATCACCAGCAAAAGACTCTCATGTCACTAAAACTTCACACAGACCTCCCCATGCAGGGTCTGTGTCCACTGAGGAGGTGTTGCATATCAGGGGTACACCTAGGAAGAGCACAGGGACACATCCACCCACCACATCTACCCCAATTCCGAGTCCATTGAAGCAGGTGGAGGAGGGCACTGTAGAGACCACCCCTGACAAAAAGGGAAAGGAGGGCACTGTAGACACCACCCCGGGCAAAACGGCAAATTAGGGCACTGTAGACACCACCCCTGGCACAAAGGCGAAGGAGGGCACTGTGGAGACCACCCCTGGCAAAAAGGCAAAGCAGGGCACTGTAGGGGGTACACCAGGCAAAGAGGGGAAGGAGGTCTAGAGGCGTAGCCAGACCAAGCGTTCCGCAGGATCCAGCACATCACCAGAGGTAGTGCCAGTGTCTGCACCTGATGTGGGACAGTTGGTGTGTGTGCCTGTTGTGTCATCAACACTTCCCATCAACCCCAAGACAGGGAAGCCAATTTATATTCCCAGAAAGTGGAAGGGCACCCCTCCAACCTCTCCCACCCACACTGTGTCAGAAGTCTGCATGACTCTACCTCCACGTGCCACTATGCCACCTGGTCCACACAGCCCTCCAGCTTGCCAAGCCACTGTTAGCCCCACACCACCTGGGGCTCTGTCACCCCAGTCAAGTGGGCCTGCTGTCCCTGACACACAGCCAGGTCCAAGTCTGCATGACTGCCAGGAGTGAGTTGACATCCCCCTGATGCGCCTGTGCCTCATACAGGTGTGCTAGTCCTGACCATTGTTTACAAGTATGGTCACTGGCCCTGTTGCTCTGCTGTGTCAGGCTCTCACCTGTGCCCTGGACACTGGCCCTGTTGCTCTGCTGTGTCGTGCTCTCACCTGTGCCCTGGACTCTGGCCCTGTTGCTCTGCTGTGCTGTACTGTCCCCTGTGCAGCCTCTCATGTCCTTGCTGTTAGACCTGCCTTGGACACTGGCCCTGTTGCTCTGCTGTGTCGTGCTCTCACCTGTGCCTTGGACACTGACCCTGTTGCTCTGCTGTGCTGTACTGTCCCCTGTGCAGCCTCTCATGTATTTGCTGTTTGACCTACCTTGGACACTTGCCCTGTTGCTCTGCTGTGCTGTACTGTCCCCTGTGCAGCCTCTCATGTACTTGCTGTTTGACCTGCCTTGGACACTGGCCCTGTTGCTCTGCTGGGTCGTGCTCTCACCTGTGCCTTGGACACTGACCCTGTAGCTCTGCTGTGTCGTGCTCTCACCTGTGCCTTGGACACTGGCCCTGTTGCTCTGCTGTGCTGTACTGTCCCCTGTGCAGCCTCTCATGTACTTGCTGTTTGTCCTGCCTTGGACACTGGCCCTGTTGCTCTGCTGTGCTGAACTGTCCCCTGTGCAGCCTCTCATGTACTTGCTGTTTGACCTGCCTTGGACACTGGCCCTGTTGCTCTGCTGTGTTGTGCACTCACCTGTGCCTTGGATACTGGCCCTGTTGCTCTGCTGTGTTGTGCTCTCATCTGTGCCTTGGACACTGACCCTGTAGCTCTGCTGTGTCGTGCTCTCACCTGTGCCTTGGACACTGGCCCTGTTGCTCTGCTGTGCTGTACTGTCCCCTGTGCAGCCTCTCATGTACTTGCTGTTTGTCCTGCCCTGGACACTGGCCCTGTTGCTCTGCTGTGCTGTACTGTCCCCTGTGTAGCCTCTCATGTACTTGCTGTTTGACCTGCCTTGGACACTGGCCCTGTTGCTCTGCTGTGTCGTGCACTCACCTGTGCCTTGGATACTGGCCCTGTTGCTCTGCTGTGCTGTTCTCTCCCCTGTGCCATGGGCACTGGCCTTCCTGTTTGTGTTTCACCTGTGCATGGTATATAGCATTTTTACATCATTTTGAGCCCTGCTGTTGTCTACTATTGTTGTACCACTGCATCTGTGCAATATGTGAATAAATACAGTTACTTCTGGTGTGTGTTTTGTCGGTGTCCTTGCTGAGTAAAGTTCTGTATCTGTTCGCATTTGATTGCCTGTGCACCATGCTCCATGTATCACTTCAACATTGCAAGGCTCTTTGCAGCCATCATATTTTTGGGCAGGAGTGACAGGGTCTTCAGTCCATTCTGAGCCTGCAAATTGTGTGATCTGTGATGGCTATTTTACCTGGCATGCAGTCATCATGTTAGTGATTTGCTGTTGTTGCCTACACTGTTCACATGTCTGGTTGGGGGTCACTGCCAGCGCAGGGTGTGATGCTGTGCAAATGTTTCGAAGCTGGCTGGGATATGTAATGAAGTATGTGTGTGGATTGCTTTCTGTTTGCCCAGCCTTGTATGTGTATGGTCATCTTGTGCTGGCCCTTGGTCCTGGTGCCATGGCCTACATGAGATGCGTGGTGTTTGGTGTAGCAGAGGTGTGCAGTGTGAAGGGTGTCAGTTTGTAGTGGATGTGTGTGTGTGCCCCTGTACTGTGTGAGACATACGTGTGTCACCCAGGAGTTGTATGCCTGTTGTTTGTTTTGTCTTGCCCTTGGTAGAGGATTGTATGCACTTGTGTGAGCTGTTTGTAGTGCACTGTGCTGTGTGTTGGTGTGTCCATGGTGTTGTGTGTGACTCCTCCTTGTTGTGTTTGTAAGTTTGAAGTGTACAAAGTGTGTGAGTTACACATCAGTTTGTGTTTGATTGATCCTCAATGTGTCTTGGGTGTTTTTGTGTGAACTGTGTGGCCCTGCTTCTCCACACTGGCATTGTGTTTGTGTTTGTCATGCATTGCAGGCACATGGTGGTTTTTCCACTCATGTGTGTGGTTTTAGGCCATCCCCTATGTGTGCCACTTGTGCCGGGCCATTGTGGATGTTCCGTCCCTCTATTTGTGTGTGGTACACCCCTTACATGTCTGCTACTGACATGCAGGCTGTTTAACTTTGATGTCAGCTTTCCCCTTGGTTTCCATGCGTGTGTGCCTCCCCATCACTTCATATGTGGGCTTGTGCTGTGTGGTGCAGTTCTTGGGCCATAAGTGTTGTTCCACTCTGGACATTGCCCCAATGATTTATGTGTGCTGTCCTTGTACTATTGGTCATTCTGTAGTGGTCATGTGCACTTCAGCTGTGTGTGATGGCCAGTGCTCTGGTGGAGGTGGCTGTGCTCTTGTATCCCAGAGTGGTGCATGTGTAGTTGCCGAGTTGGATGTGTGGATGTAGGGTGTGGTATTGCTTCAGTTCCTGGGTGTGGTGTTGTATTTGTGCTGTGCTGATTTGTGGTGTGTGTGATGCGGTTGTGTCAATCATGCCTGTTATGCAGACACTGCTTGTTGTGCATGCAGTGCTGTGTGTATGTGGCCTTAGCATTGCCTGATGTGCATCCCCTGATGTCTTGTGGTGTTTGTTGATTGAGGTTTCATGTGCATCTGTGATGGGTTTGATGTGGCAGTGTGTGTTTGTCCAGATGCACTTCTTGTATGATTTGTGTTATGGTATGTGTGTTTTGTTCCTGAGTGATGTTGTTGTGTACTCCTGTTGTGTCTGTGCTCCCATTGATTTTCCCCAGTTTGGCTGACAGGGTATGTGTGTTTCTGTTGGAGTTCAGTATGTGTTCCTGTAGTGTTTGTGTGTTGTTTTTGTGCAGGCATCGGTTGCGTTTGTGGCTACACCCAGGATGTGTGTTTGTTTGTGTGTGTGTATGTGCTGGCAAGGATTGTGAGCCTTGAGTGTGTGTGGCAGTGGTGTTGTGTGTTCCTTGTCAGCCACTCCTGCAGTGGCTGTCTCCCTGGTTGTGTGTTGTGTGGTGCAGGGAGTGTGTATTGTGCTTGTTGTTGCAGTGCTTGTTGGTGTGCATGGGGGTGCACGGGATGGGCACCTGGCCTGTGGGTTGATTGGGTGTGTTGCTATGTGGTTGGGGGTTGTGTGTCCCTGTGGTGTTTGTGCCCTGCCCATGCCTTGGAGTGGCCCTGCCTTCTGCATAGTGCGCATGTGTTGACCGCGGCGGTGACGTGACCGGGAACGGGACGTTGCTGCTGGTTGGCGGTCGATGTCTGTCCCGGATGCTGAGGGGTGCCTTGTTGTGAGGTGGGTGATGTGTGGGTGCCCGTGTGGATGTGTTGTGTCCCCCAGCAGGGTGTCTGTGTGGTGATTGGACCCTGTGACGGCCTGTGTGTTGTGTGTTGCATGTGTGTATTTGCGTACCTGCGGCGGCATCCGCGGCGGCCCATCTGACGATAGTGTTGTAGGAGGAACATCACCGGATGCATATGGAGGGCTGGGTTCATGGCGTTCAGGACCGGGTCTAAGCTATCTTGCTCTGCTGTCGAGTTTCCGCCTGCTCAGGCTGGGCAGTGTCTCCGCTGCGGTGCGTCTGCTTGTTGGGCCATCCTGATTTGTCGTGTGGGGCGGACGTCATTCGGCACGGCAGAGAGTCTCGATTGGCTACCACCGCTGCGGTGGCGGGCGCACTTTGATAGCGGTGCGCGGCGCTCCACAGCGGACAGGAATTGACCTATGTTTACCTATCCTAATGTGGCTAACGTGAGTTCTGCTGCTCGCGGGCGGAAAAAGCTGTTTTTCCGCCCAGCCACCACCGCGGTGGTGCCACCTCCCAACATCATAATGGACCCCATAGTGTCCCGTCTATGGCGGTGATACCAGACGTTCTGAGACAGATTCAAAATAAATACGGTCCAGAACCATCCTTGAATCTTGGTATGAAATTACTGAAAGATTTCAAACAAGTCTTAGCTATTTTATTAGCTAACATTAAAGGTGAAGCAGCATCTGTGGCAATCCGCCAAAAATTAAAAGAACTCGATACTACTGAGCAACCGTATGAACTTGCCAGAATTATTGAAAAATCCTATGAAGAACTAGGAAGAGATCGTTTGGGAGGGAAACCTGTAAAGCCTGAATTAACAGAAAATCCTGATTTTTTTTATCAAAAACAATCTAACTACTTCTAAAAAGAAATGGGAAAATAGTAGACAGTCACTTCTTAAAGAGAAGCGCTCTCAGTCCAGAGGTAGATCTCCTCAAAAAGAGCACTCTGAAAAGAGGTATAACCTTAGAAATAGGGATCATTTAAGAAAACCTGATAGATATCAAAATACTGATACATGATCATCTCGTACCTTTCAGACTACCTCGCAGAAATCCGAAAGAAGAGGACGATCAGAACACAAAGAAGAAAGCGTGAAGTCCAAAGACGATCAACACGTTCCAAAAAATAAGAAAACTCAATTTTCCAAAAAAAAGGTAGCAAGTATTAAAATCAGACATACCGAGGATCTTGAGGACATAACTCAAGAATGGGGAGTGGGCCCAGACAATGCTGGACAGCGCAGCAGAGGTCACCATAGCTCGCAGGATCCTGAAAGATCATCTGGAGACAATGGATTGAATGAATGCATTCAGGTTAAAACTTCCAACACCAGGGTTAGTGTACCACATAAGTTATATGAAGTCACACTCCGGATAGAGGGGGACATAACTAGAAAAATAAAAGCACTCTTTTGGGAAAAACTATCTAAGGGTTATGACATCCTTCTGGCTGAAAAAGAATGGCCACCTGAATTTGTCAGGGAGTGCCCACATGGCGAAGAGATCATTATGCCAGCCTTCTCAAACCATATTCCGATTCATAAAAAATTCACCTATGCCAGAAAATGGGCTGTGGCCCAGGCTCCAGCATTATATAAAAATCATGTGGGATGGGATGAGGACTCTCCTCACCATAAAATCCAGTTAAAAAATCAACCTACTGCTTAGAGGCACTACCCAGTAAATCAGGAAGCTAGTCAGGGAGATCTTAGATCAACTTGAATACCAGGGGGTGATTGAAACATGCACCTCGTCCATGAACAATCCTTTGTTTCATGTCTCTAAACCAGACGAATCATAGCGTCTAGTTTTGGATTACAGACATTTAAACTCTTGTTGCAAAACTTTTGCAGTGCAAAATGCACACAGTGCAGCACTGATGAATAACATCGTTCGCAAAAAATACAAAACGACATTAGACATTTCAAACGGTTTCTTCTGTTAAAATATCGCACCAGAAAGCAGGTATTTGACCGCTTTCTCAATAATGGGGACACAGCGTCAATTTTGCCGTCTCCCCCAAGAATTCAAGAATAGTCCAGGGTTATTTTCAGCCAGAGTAACAGAGTTACTACAAACGTATGATGATGAGGCATTATCTTATGTCGATGACATCTATCTTACAGATGATGATTTGGACAGGCACTTGAACAGGGTAAACACCATAATACTTGGATTCGTCTCTGAAGGGTATAAATTCCAAATCAAGAATTGCCCACCTCAACGTCCTATTCTTGGGATACGAACTTTCAAGTGAAGGCAAAAGCCTAGCAGCCAACTTTTTAGAAAAAATATGCGCTGCTCCAACCTCCAAAAACACTGAAAAAACTTACAGTCAATTCTAGGATTCATAAACTTCGGAAAATCTTACATTCTGAATTACGTAGAAAGGGTTAAACCTCTCTATGAACTAATCAAACCTGATTTCAAACATATAAATTGGACTCAAAAACACACAGAAATTTTGCGTTCAGTACAAACGGACACATTGGCAACAACACACTTACAAACATGCGACAATGTACGCAACCTTGTAATCCGAATCATCCCAGGGAGACGCGGATTCACATACCTAACCTTTAATGAAGGTGAAAAGGTACCAATAGCTTACAAATCACACTTGTTCACACAAGCTGAAATGAAATTCACTTCAACAGAAAAAATTCTGACAGCGGTTCAAACTGCAGTAGCGAAGGAGAGAGCCCTCGCACAGGGTAAACACATTAAAGTCGTTACACCTGTACCTGCCTTAGAGGCAGTGACAAAGGCAAGCATTCCAAATGCAAAAGCTCTACATCGGAGATGGATACAATGTGTTAATTCACTTGCTGCAACAGACGTTGAATACGTTTTTGACCCTTACTTGAAAACACAAGAATTTCTCCAATACGAACAAGAATGTCCTCTGCCTACTGAAATTCTACCACTAGAACATTACGGCTGTATAATATATACAGATGGATCAGCACAGCCCGCAATTGGGGGTAAACAAGCTTATAGTGCAGCGTACGCGATCGTTAAAGGTCGCTGGCGCGATGGTAAATTCATACCTATGGTCACAAAAACTCAATCTCTAGGAGACTGTACAGCTCAGCAAGCTGAACTACAGGCATTCAAGATGGCGCTTGAAAATACCGATCGCGAATTCCCCACACTTATAGTGTACGATTCGTATTACTGCGTCCAGTCTTACAATGAATATCTGCAGAACTTGGTTCAAATTGGTTTTAAAGACACAAAAGGTGGCACAATCAAGCACAAAATGCTTTGGGAACAAGTAGTTCTTTTGCAGAAAGAACTACAAAAGACTCATGTGATCCATACACTGAGTCATCAGCATGATGGCATTCACGTTGAAGGGAATTCATTGGCTGATGAAGCCGCGAAGGCAGCTGTGCAAACGGCTTCCGTAGCTATAATCACTCGCTCGAAAACTGAAATAGATAGTGAAACCATGCTCGCTGTCAATGACCCGAGCAAAGGCAGCGGAGCCGCGTTACCTCTAAATTATCCACTCAAATATACATACATATTTGATGCAAACTCTGTTCCTTTTGCTCGAATGCCTGGAGTGGGGGATAGGATAATTCCAAACAGGAACCGGAGAGGTGCTCTGATCCATGAAGCACATATGGGAGAGGGTCTGATACATCAAGGGATCTCTAAATCTCTATTAGGATTAGAAGAGATGTACTGGTGGCCAGGGATGAAAGCTCACGTATACGAATTCGGAATTAATTGCAATGACTGTTCCAAATACCACAGCTTTGAACACCACCAGATTCCTGACTACAGTGTAGCCAGCCCAGTACAGACACCATTGTTAGATAGCATTAGACTATCGACGCTCAAAAGTCCCAACGGACAAAAGCGGTCCCACAAATACTAGGACAAAATTCATTTGGATGTGGCCTCAGCGCTCGGCTGGCACCCAAACTGTTATAAAAGATTTGCGAGTCTTTATCGGCACATACGTAATCGGCACGCTACATTCTGACCAGGGTCCTGCTTTTAGCCCTAGGGCTTACAAGGATTTTCAAGTCCATTCCATCCTAAGGGAAATTCGGTTGTGGAGAGAGAAAACCGTGACATAAAGCAAGCTATAACAGCTAGGGTATTAGGTTCGGGTGATGGGTGGGTCAAACATCTAATAAATGTCCAACGTAGTCTTAATAACCTGCCAAGAAATTCTCTGGGTGGAATCATTCCATATGAAATCATTTTTGGTACTAAAATGTTGGTTGAAGATCTCGATCGTCACACTTCAGTGGTGGAACAAAAAACATTTCATATCAAAGATCGTTTGGCTGTTTTGCAGGACTTAATGAAACAAGAATAAGTCTAAGCAACACCAGTGAAAAGCCAACGACCACTGAAGAAAAACCACCTGTCCCAGCAAGACCTGTCTGGATTCCAAAGATTGGGGATCTGGTCAGGGATAAAATAGCGGACAAGAAGGAATTTGGGCCTTCTTACAGAAAACCAGTACCTGTACTAGCAATCCACGGATCAAGAACAGTGCTACTGCCGCCCCTTGCTGGAAGAAAGGAGAACCGGTCTGTATCAATTGACCTGGTAAAACCACACCATGTGGCCGATAATAAGTAGTAGGCCCAGTGGGCTCCTAAGATGTAGCAGACGATCAAATCTTGCTACTATCCAAGAGGTTCAAACTGAAAGACTCATCACCTTTGAAGATTCTAAAGTAAGAAAAGATGGACTATGCAACAAAGGCATGGAACTTGTGCCTCTTGAAACCCAAATACCAGTTCGTCAAGACACTCCCGTCTACAATGAAGTAGCATCTAACTATACAAACATGTCAAGGGAACAAGCAACTCCAGCGATTTCAAAGAATCCGGATGCAATACCAACTATTAACAGAACTGCCTCTGGCTATTTTATCAACTTTGATAACTTTTCTGAGGATCCCAGCGAACCTGAAACTACGCCAGCAAATAAAACCTTCAAGGAACAATTAACGGAACTTTGTCACCAGCTTGCAAAAACATATCTGGTTTCACCTTGGGTTGAATTTTGGATTGGATTAGGTGTATTTTATCTCCTGCTAAGGCTCATTCTTGTTTTAAGTTTGGGAAAGCTGATAGATGGAAAACACATTAAAATGGACACCGCAAGTAAGAACATCAACTTGCTTCTGAAGCCACACAAATCATCTCATCGTGAACAACGAGACCTGTCATCAGTGAATATCACAGCGGTTCCTCTACCTGGTGGAATAGCTTGGGATACAACTGATTATGACATTTATGGCCCTGTCGAGCTGCTGAAGATTCCACACCAATTTAAGGTTTCCTTGAGTAATTTTGTTTCACCAAGCACATTCTCTGATGATTGGGACTTTGAAACTGTTAATAACATGATGGCAGACTTAGAAATGTCAGCTAAATTTGCAAAACATGAATACTTAGAAGGTTCATCAAATTATGAAGAAATGTATTGTTTTAATCATTTTGGTCATCATTACTTGCATAAATCTGCAAACCCTAGAAATGTTTTAACTGATAATCAATGGAAACATTGCCCAACACCTCCAAAAGGTAGTTCTAAAAAATGTATTAGAAAATTTCCATATTTTACAGGTTTTAATGTTACAAACCCAAACAAATTTATTCTGCGGCCTTTTATGCTCAATTGCCCACCTTAGGCTTTGACTTTTGGAAAGACAACATTGAGACAGAAACTGTCTGGGGCACAAAAGACTGGCAGGTACAAGATTTAGAAGAATTGTTCAGAGCCTGCATCATCCCAGAACAAATACTGTTCTTAAATGAAACTGTTCAACAGACATCTTGTCTTGGCCTGGCTAAGATAAAAGATTTAAACAAACCGTCCATACCTAAACCCACACCTGATAGTAATTTAACTACAGATGAGGAGGTAGACATACATTACATTTGACTACAAAACAGAACACATCCTGATTGGAAAAAATCGTTAATCTGGCCCACAGACACGAATAACTGTCAAAATAGATTCCTGAACAAGACACAAGGGTTCACAGTAACTCGGCCAGATCCAAGATATATCCAAAGACAACATCCAGGGAAAATAACAACTTATAGTGTAGGAAAATTATGCCTTGAGTGGCGACAGAGATCCACACTTCCAGAAATAAAACAACACTTATCTTTACTTAAAGATGGCGTTGATTTACGAGAATTCTTACTGGGACCTCGTAATCCACGTCATAAACCTTTCATATACGCCGGTATATATGCTGCATACAATGAAGCACGGAAAGTCACGCAAATGGAAACAGCTGAAGGAATATGAGAAATTGATCGTATTAATTTAGAGAAAGCACTCTCCGTAGTTGACAATGGATTAACAACTCTGTCGTCCAGAATATATTCTTTGAACAGCATTGTATCCTCTGCCATTGACATAATGGAACAGCACTTGCTAATGTTACAACATGGCCAGTCTCAATTACGTTCTTTAATGCTGTTAGGCTGGACGTTGCAAAACCTTCGTTCTGGCTACGTGCCTTGGTGTTTAATCAACACTATGTCATTGTTTACTGTGTTTAACCTTACAGATAAACAAATCTCGTCGACACAGAGGGGAGCAGACTATACGGTGCTGAGCATAGAAAAACTGGAGAGATTACCTTTGACCGTTTCTGAGAAACCATCGGTTGAATGGATAATACATGGCACCATGACGATACCAGTGATTACTTTCCAGTTTCAGTATTGCTTAAAACACATACCAGCAGGTCTGTATGAAAGGTTGGGTAAAGAATACATTAAGTCGACCCGGGATTTACCATACACACACAAATGTTGGAGTGGGGGAAAGGAGGTATTTCTTAGTGGTAAAAATTGTAAAAACTCACTAAGCGGTACACTGTTATGTCAAGGTATTAATTTACACGGAGCCTGTGAGGGTTCTTCCAATAACCTTTCTTGCCACCTGCAAGCTTCGCCCACAGCAGTGATAGATCCAATTTTTAGTCAGCTTTTCAATGGTAGCTACATTATGTTAAATGATCACATCTGTTGTGGAATGATGCCAGGAATAGGCTATCTTGTTAGTGTGTCAGCCAGGGTCACTTGTTGTATGCAAGTATTATTTCCTAAAACCAAGACAGACGGGGAGTCACCACTATGCCTTCACTGAACATCTCTTCTATACGAATTGATACTTTGAGCAGAATGAAAGCCCTTCTTTTGCAAAAAACTGTGCCACTGACCTCGTCCAGAGAGACGTATGATCTGCAAGTTGCAAGGTCCTCTGCAGAGATACATGCATTATTATTAACAAACTGCCCAATACATTTCGCAGAAATGTTAGGTTGTATCTTTAACATGTCTGATACCAGCGGTACTACAAATGTATTCAAGACGATTTTCTCGGGACTGTTAGCACCCTTTGAATCAGTCCCGGGCATTTTTCCTAACTTCGTACACTCTGTGTTCGGCGGCCTGCCTCTCATTTTGGGACTCGTAGCAGGGATACTATTTTTATTCCTCCTGCTCCGTTATGGCAAATCCGGCCAACAGGGATACCCAAGTCAGCATGGAGAATGCGCTCCAGGCCATGAGGTATCGTGACAGAATAACAAAGATCCTTGGCTTGGCTCATTTGAGAGATCTGAATACCACATGGTTCATGTCATTTAGACCAATCTGGCAAAACTACATCTTCAAACACTACTATACAAGGGTCAAAGGGAGAATATTTATAGACCTACCAAATCTAAATCCCCAAATACCTAACAATAACTATACCCTCAAGAAATGGTGGTCTCACAAAGTCCGAAAGTATCAGTTGTATACTACTGTACTTGCCGTCTGTTTCTAAATCAGAGCAGTGAGAAGGTTATGGAAAGCAAAAGAAGAGAAGCCGCTATTCTCAATCTACATGTGAAAAAAGAAGGGATAGGTCATACTCATTCTAGGATGGCTTGGTATCCCCTCATTGCACACAGAAGAGTGCCCAGTGTCATCATCTGGGTTGTACCAAACAACTACGTTGAGCTCTCTCATCAATAATCGAGATAAACTTCAGCCACAGTTGTATCCTCTTATGATGAATCACAAGGGAAAGAAACAAAGATGGGAAAAAGATTTTTTCAAACTTAGAGTAAGAAAGCAGTGCATATAGTAAAAAAAAGTGCGTGCTTAAATCAGATATACTCCAATGGACTTATGTTCAATCTTGTGTTTCAACTGAGTATTCTAAATGAAAATCAAAAGTGCAGGTGAAGGACAGTCATAACATATTCACTGTCCATGTGGGCAACATGTTTCAGCCCCTAAGGACAATGTTCCCTGGCTTTCGTCAGGACCTAGAAGAATGTAATGTCACTGCAGTATAATAAAGGATATATACATACTTTGTATCCTGTTATGAACTCTTGGAACAGGTATTGGAATTAATCTAAAGAATTTTTTAAAAATTAAATTAATTTCGGCAATCAACTGTTGTTCCAGCCAAAAAGTCACTTTAATAAAGAAATAAAAATACAGTAATTGCTTACCAATACTTGTTCAGATCTGAGCTTCACCTCTCTCGGGTCCTGCTCGAGTGTAAATTTTATGAGGCCCCGCTCTGAAAAGTAAGAAAAGTCTTAAGTGCAGACTCTTTCTAATATATCTGGCTTGTAAATTCTGCCTTGTCTCCATTTTAAAAACCTTTCTCCTTCAACCTAAAACTCAATCAGAAGGCAGCAGTTAGTCTATGTATTTCTTTATAACTTTGTACGTGCAATGAAACTACTCATCCTAGTAACGCAAATGCTGCCTTCTGATTGAGTTTTAGGTAGAAGGAGAAAGGTTTTTAAAATGGAGACAAGGCAGAATTTACAAGCCAGACATATTAGAAAGAGTCTGAACTTAAGACTTTTCTTACTTTTCAGAGCGGGCCTCATAAAATATACACTCGAGCAGGACCCGAGAGAGGTTAGGCTCAGATCTGAACAAGTCTTGGTAAGCAATTACTGTATTTTTATTTCTTTATTAAAGTGACTTTTTGGCTGGAACAACAGTTGATTGCCGCCACTTAATTTAATTAAAACAAATTCTTTAGATTATTTCCAATACCTGTTCCAAGAGTTCATAACGGGATACAAAGTATGTATATATCCTTTATTATATTGCAGGGACATTACATTCTTCTAGGTCCTGACGAAAGCCCGAGAACATTGTCCTTAGGGCTGAAACATGTTGACCACATGGACAGTGAATATGTTATGACTGTCCTTCACCTGCACTTTTGATTTTCATTTAGAATACTCAGTTGAAACACAAGATTGAACATAAGTCCATTGGAGTATATCTAATTTTAGCACACACTTTTTCACTATATGCACTGCTTTCTTACTCTAAGTTTGAAAAAATCTTTTTCCCATCTTTGTTTCTTTCCCTTGTGATTCATCATAAGAGGATACAACTATGGCTGAAGTTTATCTCGATTATTATTGAGTGTGTGTGGCAGTGGTGTTGTGTGTTCCTTGTCAGCCACTCCTGCAGTGGCTGTCTCCCTGGTTGTGTGTTGTGTGGTGCAGGGAGTGTGTATTGTGCTTGTTGTTGCAGTGCTTGTTGGTGTGCATGGGGGTGCACGGGATGGGCACCTGGCCTGTGGGTTGATTGGGTGTGTTGCTATGTGGTTGGGGGTTGTGTGTCCCTGTGGTGTTTGTGCCCTGCCCATGCCTTGGAGTGGCCCTGCCTTCTGCATAGTGCGCATGTGTTGACCGCGGCGGTGACGTGACCGGGAACGGGACGTTGCTGCTGGTTGGCGGTCGATGTCTGTCCCGGATGCTGAGGGGTGCCTTGTTGTGAGGTGGGTGATGTGTGGGTGCCCGTGTGGATGTGTTGTGTCCCCCAGCAGGGTGTCTGTGTGGTGATTGGACCCTGTGACGGCCTGTGTGTTGTGTGTTGCATGTGTGTATTTGCGTACCTGCGGCGGCATCCGCGGCGGCCCATCTGACGATAGTGTTGTAGGAGGAACATCACCGGATGCATATGGAGGGCTGGGTTCATGGCGTTCAGGACCGGGTCTAAGCTATCTTGCTCTGCTGTCGAGTTTCCGCCTGCTCAGGCTGGGCAGTGTCTCCGCTGCGGTGCGTCTGCTTGTTGGGCCATCCTGATTTGTCGTGTGGGGCGGACGTCATTCGACACGGCAGAGAGTCTCGATTGGCTACCACCGCTGCGGTGGCGGGCGCACTTTGATGGCGGTGCGCGGCGCTCCACAGCGGACAGGAATTGACCTATGTTTACCTATCCTAATGTGGCGGACGTGAGTTCTGCTGCTCGCGGGCGGAAAAAGCTGTTTTTCCGCCCAGCCACCACCGCGGTGGTGCCACCTCCCAACATCATAATGGACCCCATAGTGTCCCGTCTATGGCGGTGATACCAGACGTTCTGAGACAGATTCAAAATAAATACGGTCCAGAACCATCCTTGAATCTTGGTATGAAATTACTGAAAGATTTCAAACAAGTCTTAGCTATTTTATTAGCTAACATTAAAGGTGAAGCAGCATCTGTGGCAATCCGCCAAAAATTAAAAGAACTCGATACTACTGAGCAACCGTATGAACTTGCCAGAATTATTGAAAAATCCTATGAAGAACTAGGAAGAGATCGTTTGGGAGGGAAACCTGTAAAGCCTGAATTAACAGAAAATCCTGATTTTTTTTATCAAAAACAATCTAACTACTTCTAAAAAGAAATGGGAAAATAGTAGACAGTCACTTCTTAAAGAGAAGCGCTCTCAGTCCAGAGGTAGATCTCCTCAAAAAGAGCACTCTGAAAAGAGGTATAACCTTAGAAATAGGGATCATTTAAGAAAACCTGATAGATATCAAAATACTGATACATGATCATCTCGTACCTTTCAGACTACCTCGCAGAAATCCGAAAGAAGAGGACGATCAGAACACAAAGAAGAAAGCGTGAAGTCCAAAGACGATCAACACGTTCCAAAAAATAAGAAAACTCAATTTTCCAAAAAAAAGGTAGCAAGTATTAAAATCAGACATACCGAGGATCTTGAGGACATAACTCAAGAATGGGGAGTGGGCCCAGACAATGCTGGACAGCGCAGCAGAGGTCACCATAGCTCGCAGGATCCTGAAAGATCATCTGGAGACAATGGATTGAATGAATGCATTCAGGTTAAAACTTCCAACACCAGGGTTAGTGTACCACATAAGTTATATGAAGTCACACTCCGGATAGAGGGGGACATAACTAGAAAAATAAAAGCACTCTTTTGGGAAAAACTATCTAAGGGTTATGACATCCTTCTGGCTGAAAAAGAATGGCCACCTGAATTTGTCAGGGAGTGCCCACATGGCGAAGAGATCATTATGCCAGCCTTCTCAAACCATATTCCGATTCATAAAAAATACACCTATGCCAGAAAATGGGCTGTGGCCCAGGCTCCAGCATTATATAAAAATCATGTGGGATGGGATGAGGACTCTCCTCACCATAAAATCCAGTTAAAAAATCAACCTACTGCTTAGAGGCACTACCCAGTAAATCAGGAAGCTAGTCAGGGAGATCTTAGATCAACTTGAATACCAGGGGGTGATTGAAACATGCACCTCGTCCATGAACAATCCTTTGTTTCATGTCTCTAAACCAGACGAATCATAGCGTCTAGTTTTGGATTACAGACATTTAAACTCTTGTTGCAAAACTTTTGCAGTGCAAAATGCACACAGTGCAGCACTGATGAATAACATCGTTCGCAAAAAATACAAAACGACATTAGACATTTCAAACGGTTTCTTCTGTTAAAATATCGCACCAGAAAGCAGGTATTTGACCGCTTTCTCAATAATGGGGACACAGCGTCAATTTTGCCGTCTCCCCCAAGAATTCAAGAATAGTCCAGGGTTATTTTCAGCCAGAGTAACAGAGTTACTACAAACGTATGATGATGAGGCATTATCTTATGTCGATGACATCTATCTTACAGATGATGATTTGGACAGGCACTTGAACAGGGTAAACACCATAATACTTGGATTCGTCTCTGAAGGGTATAAATTCCAAATCAAGAATTGCCCACCTCAACGTCCTATTCTTGGGATACGAACTTTCAAGTGAAGGCAAAAGCCTAGCAGCCAACTTTTTAGAAAAAATATGCGCTGCTCCAACCTCCAAAAACACTGAAAAAACTTACAGTCAATTCTAGGATTCATAAACTTCGGAAAATCTTACATTCTGAATTACGTAGAAAGGGTTAAACCTCTCTATGAACTAATCAAACCTGATTTCAAACATATAAATTGGACTCAAAAACACACAGAAATTTTGCGTTCAGTACAAACGGACACATTGGCAACAACACACTTACAAACATGCGACAATGTACGCAACCTTGTAATCCGAATCATCCCAGGGAGACGCGGATTCACATACCTAACCTTTAATGAAGGTGAAAAGGTACCAATAGCTTACAAATCACACTTGTTCACACAAGCTGAAATGAAATTCACTTCAACAGAAAAAATTCTGACAGCGGTTCAAACTGCAGTAGCGAAGGAGAGAGCCCTCGCACAGGGTAAACACATTAAAGTCGTTACACCTGTACCTGCCTTAGAGGCAGTGACAAAGGCAAGCATTCCAAATGCAAAAGCTCTACATCGGAGATGGATACAATGTGTTAATTCACTTGCTGCAACAGACGTTGAATACGTTTTTGACCCTTACTTGAAAACACAAGAATTTCTCCAATACGAACAAGAATGTCCTCTGCCTACTGAAATTCTACCACTAGAACATTACGGCTGTATAATATATACAGATGGATCAGCACAGCCCGCAATTGGGGGTAAACAAGCTTATAGTGCAGCGTACGCGATCGTTAAAGGTCGCTGGCGCGATGGTAAATTCATACCTATGGTCACAAAAACTCAATCTCTAGGAGACTGTACAGCTCAGCAAGCTGAACTACAGGCATTCAAGATGGCGCTTGAAAATACCGATCGCGAATTCCCCACACTTATAGTGTACGATTCGTATTACTGCGTCCAGTCTTACAATGAATATCTGCAGAACTTGGTTCAAATTGGTTTTAAAGACACAAAAGGTGGCACAATCAAGCACAAAATGCTTTGGGAACAAGTAGTTCTTTTGCAGAAAGAACTACAAAAGACTCATGTGATCCATACACTGAGTCATCAGCATGATGGCATTCACGTTGAAGGGAATTCATTGGCTGATGAAGCCGCGAAGGCAGCTGTGCAAACGGCTTCCGTAGCTATAATCACTCGCTCGAAAACTGAAATAGATAGTGAAACCATGCTCGCTGTCAATGACCCGAGCAAAGGCAGCGGAGCCGCGTTACCTCTAAATTATCCACTCAAATATACATACATATTTGATGCAAACTCTGTTCCTTTTGCTCGAATGCCTGGAGTGGGGGATAGGATAATTCCAAACAGGAACCGGAGAGGTGCTCTGATCCATGAAGCACATATGGGAGAGGGTCTGATACATCAAGGGATCTCTAAATCTCTATTAGGATTAGAAGAGATGTACTGGTGGCCAGGGATGAAAGCTCACGTATACGAATTCGGAATTAATTGCAATGACTGTTCCAAATACCACAGCTTTGAACACCACCAGATTCCTGACTACAGTGTAGCCAGCCCAGTACAGACACCATTGTTAGATAGCATTAGACTATCGATGCTCAAAAGTCCCAACGGACAAAAGCGGTCCCACAAATACTAGGACAAAATTCATTTGGATGTGGCCTCAGCGCTCGGCTGGCACCCAAACTGTTATAAAAGATTTGCGAGTCTTTATCGGCACATACGTAATCGGCACGCTACATTCTGACCAGGGTCCTGCTTTTAGCCCTAGGGCTTACAAGGATTTTCAAGTCCATTCCATCCTAAGGGAAATTCGGTTGTGGAGAGAGAAAACCGTGACATAAAGCAAGCTATAACAGCTAGGGTATTAGGTTCGGGTGATGGGTGGGTCAAACATCTAATAAATGTCCAACGTAGTCTTAATAACCTGCCAAGAAATTCTCTGGGTGGAATCATTCCATATGAAATCATTTTTGGTACTAAAATGTTGGTTGAAGATCTCGATCGTCACACTTCAGTGGTGGAACAAAAACCATTTCATATCAAAGATCGTTTGGCTGTTTTGCAGGACTTAATGAAACAAGAATAAGTCTAAGCAACACCAGTGAAAAGCCAACGACCACTGAAGAAAAACCACCTGTCCCAGCAAGACCTGTCTGGATTCCAAAGATTGGGGATCTGGTCAGGGATAAAATAGCGGACAAGAAGGAATTTGGGCCTTCTTACAGAAAACCAGTACCTGTACTAGCAATCCACGGATCAAGAACAGTGCTACTGCCGCCCCTTGCTGGAAGAAAGGAGAACCGGTCTGTATCAATTGACCTGGTAAAACCACACCATGTGGCCGATAATAAGTAGTAGGCCCAGTGGGCTCCTAAGATGTAGCAGACGATCAAATCTTGCTACTATCCAAGAGGTTCAAACTGAAAGACTCATCACCTTTGAAGATTCTAAAGTAAGAAAAGATGGACTATGCAACAAAGGCATGGAACTTGTGCCTCTTGAAACCCAAATACCAGTTCGTCAAGACACTCCCGTCTACAATGAAGTAGCATCTAACTATACAAACATGTCAAGGGAACAAGCAGCTCCAGCGATTTCAAAGAATCCGGATGCAATACCAACTATTAACAGAACTGCCTCTGGCTATTTTATCAACTTTGATAACTTTTCTGAGGATCCCAGCGAACCTGAAACTACGCCAGCAAATAAAACCTTCAAGGAACAATTAACGGAACTTTGTCACCAGCTTGCAAAAACATATCTGGTTTCACCTTGGGTTGAATTTTGGATTGGATTAGGTGTATTTTATCTCCTGCTAAGGCTCATTCTTGTTTTAAGTTTGGGAAAGCTGATAGATGGAAAACACATTAAAATGGACACCGCAAGTAAGAACATCAACTTGCTTCTGAAGCCACACAAATCATCTCATCGTGAACAACGAGACCTGTCATCAGTGAATATCACAGCGGTTCCTCTACCTGGTGGAATAGCTTGGGATACAACTGATTATGACATTTATGGCCCTGTCGAGCTGCTGAAGATTCCACACCAATTTAAGGTTTCCTTGAGTAATTTTGTTTCACCAAGCACATTCTCTGATGATTGGGACTTTGAAACTGTTAATAACATGATGGTAGACTTAGAAATGTCAGCTAAATTTGCAAAACATGAATACTTAGAAGGTTCATCAAATTATGAAGAAATGTATTGTTTTAATCATTTTGGTCATCATTACTTGCATAAATCTGCAAACCCTAGAAATGTTTTAACTGATAATCAATGGAAACATTGCCCAACACCTCCAAAAGGTAGTTCTAAAAAATGTATTAGAAAATTTCCATATTTTACAGGTTTTAATGTTACAAACCCAAACAAATTTATTCTGCGGCCTTTTATGCTCAATTGCCCACCTTAGGCTTTGACTTTT
Source organism: Lissotriton helveticus (assembly GCF_964261635.1). Classification (NCBI taxonomy): domain Eukaryota; kingdom Metazoa; phylum Chordata; class Amphibia; order Caudata; family Salamandridae; genus Lissotriton; species Lissotriton helveticus. Next base: position 1,909,351,021 of record NC_136061.1, on the reverse strand, counting down.
GGAAAGACAACATTGAGACAGAAACTGTCTGGGGCACAAAAGACTGGCAGGTACAAGATTTAGAAGAATTGTTCAGAGCCTGCATCATCCCAGAACAAATACTGTTCTTAAATGAAACTGTTCAACAGACATCTTGCCTTGGCCTGGCTAAGATAAAAGATTTAAACAAACCGTCCATACCTAAACCCACACCTGATAGTAATTTAACTACAGATGAGGAGGTAGACATACATTACATTTGACTACAAAACAGAACACATCCTGATTGGAAAAAATCGTTAATCTGGCCCACAGACACGAATAACTGTCAAAATAGATTCCTGAACAAGACACAAGGGTTCACAGTAACTCGGCCAGATCCAAGATATATCCAAAGACAACATCCAGGGAAAATAACAACTTATAGTGTAGGAAAATTATGCCTTGAGTGGCGACAGAGATCCACACTTCCAGAAATAAAACAACACTTATCTTTACTTAAAGATGGCGTTGATTTACGAGAATTCTTACTGGGACCTCGTAATCCACGTCATAAACCTTTCATATACGCCGGTATATATGCTGCATACAATGAAGCACGGAAAGTCACGCAAATGGAAACAGCTGAAGGAATATGAGAAATTGATCGTATTAATTTAGAGAAAGCACTCTCCGTAGTTGACAATGGATTAACAACTCTGTCGTCCAGAATATATTCTTTGAACAGCATTGTATCCTCTGCCATTGACATAATGGAACAGCACTTGCTAATGTTACAACATGGCCAGTCTCAATTACGTTCTTTAATGCTGTTAGGCTGGACGTTGCAAAACCTTCGTTCTGGCTACGTGCCTTGGTGTTTAATCAACACTATGTCATTGTTTACTGTGTTTAACCTTACAGATAAACAAATCTCGTCGACACAGAGGGGAGCAGACTATACGGTGCTGAGCATAGAAAAACTGGAGAGATTACCTTTGACCGTTTCTGAGAAACCATCGGTTGAATGGATAATACATGGCACCATGACGATACCAGTGATTACTTTCCAGTTTCAGTATTGCTTAAAACACATACCAGCAGGTCTGTATGAAAGGTTGGGTAAAGAATACATTAAGTCGACCCGGGATTTACCATACACACACAAATGTTGGAGTGGGGGAAAGGAGGTATTTCTTAGTGGTAAAAATTGTAAAAACTCACTAAGCGGTACACTGTTATGTCAAGGTATTAATTTACACGGAGCCTGTGAGGGTTCTTCCAATAACCTTTCTTGCCACCTGCAAGCTTCGCCCACAGCAGTGATAGATCCAATTTTTAGTCAGCTTTTCAATGGTAGCTACATTATGTTAAATGATCACATCTGTTGTGGAATGATGCCAGGAATAGGCTATCTTGTTAGTGTGTCAGCCAGGGTCACTTGTTGTATGCAAGTATTATTTCCTAAAACCAAGACAGACGGGGAGTCACCACTATGCCTTCACTGAACATCTCTTCTATACGAATTGATACTTTGAGCAGAATGAAAGCCATTCTTTTGCAAAAAACTGTGCCACTGACCTCGTCCAGAGAGACGTATGATCTGCAAGTTGCAAGGTCCTCTGCAGAGATACATGCATTATTATTAACAAACTGCCCAATACATTTCGCAGAAATGTTAGGTTGTATCTTTAACATGTCTGATACCAGCGGTACTACAAATGTATTCAAGACGATTTTCTCGGGACTGTTAGCACCCTTTGAATCAGTCCCGGGCATTTTTCCTAACTTCGTACACTCTGTGTTCGGCGGCCTGCCTCTCATTTTGGGACTCGTAGCAGGGATACTATTTTTATTCCTCCTGCTCCGTTATGGCAAATCCGGCCAACAGGGATACCCAAGTCAGCATGGAGAATGCGCTCCAGGCCATGAGGTATCGTGACAGAATAACAAAGATCCTTGGCTTGGCTCATTTGAGAGATCTGAATACCACATGGTTCATGTCATTTAGACCAATCTGGCAAAACTACATCTTCAAACACTACTATACAAGGGTCAAAGGGAGAATATTTATAGACCTACCAAATCTAAATCCCCAAATACCTAACAATAACTATACCCTCAAGAAATGGTGGTCTCACAAAGTCCGAAAGTATCAGTTGTATACTACTGTACTTGCCGTCTGTTTCTAAATCAGAGCAGTGAGAAGGTTATGGAAAGCAAAAGAAGAGAAGCCGCTATTCTCAATCTACATGTGAAAAAAGAAGGGATAGGTCATACTCATTCTAGGATGGCTTGGTATCCCCTCATTGCACACAGAAGAGTGCCCAGTGTCATCATCTGGGTTGTACCAAACAACTACGTTGAGCTCTCTCATCAATAATCGAGATAAACTTCAGCCACAGTTGTATCCTCTTATGATGAATCACAAAGGAAAGAAACAAAGATGGGAAAAAGATTTTTTCAAACTTAGAGTAAGAAAGCAGTGCATATAGTAAAAAAAAGTGCGTGCTTAAATCAGATATACTCCAATGGACTTATGTTCAATCTTGTGTTTCAACTGAGTATTCTAAATGAAAATCAAAAGTGCAGGTGAAGGACAGTCATAACATATTCACTGTCCATGTGGGCAACATGTTTCAGCCCCTAAGGACAATGTTCCCTGGCTTTCGTCAGGACCTAGAAGAATGTAATGTCACTGCAGTATAATAAAGGATATATACATACTTTGTATCCTGTTATGAACTCTTGGAACAGGTATTGGAATTAATCTAAAGAATTTTTTAAAAATTAAATTAATTTCGGCAATCAACTGTTGTTCCAGCCAAAAAGTCACTTTAATAAAGAAATAAAAATACAGTAATTGCTTACCAATACTTGTTCAGATCTGAGCTTCACCTCTCTCGGGTCCTGCTCGAGTGTAAATTTTATGAGGCCCCGCTCTGAAAAGTAAGAAAAGTCTTAAGTGCAGACTCTTTCTAATATATCTGGCTTGTAAATTCTGCCTTGTCTCCATTTTAAAAACCTTTCTCCTTCAACCTAAAACTCAATCAGAAGGCAGCAGTTAGTCTATGTATTTCTTTATAACTTTGTACGTGCAATGAAACTACTCATCCTAGTAACGCAAATGCTGCCTTCTGATTGAGTTTTAGGTAGAAGGAGAAAGGTTTTTAAAATGGAGACAAGGCAGAATTTACAAGCCAGACATATTAGAAAGAGTCTGAACTTAAGACTTTTCTTACTTTTCAGAGCGGGCCTCATAAAATATACACTCGAGCAGGACCCGAGAGAGGTTAGGCTCAGATCTGAACAAGTCTTGGTAAGCAATTACTGTATTTTTATTTCTTTATTAAAGTGACTTTTTGGCTGGAACAACAGTTGATTGCCGCCACTTAATTTAATTAAAACAAATTCTTTAGATTATTTCCAATACCTGTTCCAAGAGTTCATAACGGGATACAAAGTATGTATATATCCTTTATTATATTGCAGGGACATTACATTCTTCTAGGTCCTGACGAAAGCCCGAGAACATTGTCCTTAGGGCTGAAACATGTTGACCACATGGACAGTGAATATGTTATGACTGTCCTTCACCTGCACTTTTGATTTTCATTTAGAATACTCAGTTGAAACACAAGATTGAACATAAGTCCATTGGAGTATATCTAATTTTAGCACACACTTTTTCACTATATGCACTGCTTTCTTACTCTAAGTTTGAAAAAATCTTTTTCCCATCTTTGTTTCTTTCCCTTGTGATTCATCATAAGAGGATACAACTATGGCTGAAGTTTATCTCGATTATTGATGAGAGAGCTCAACGTAGTTGTTTGGTACAACCCAGATGATGACACTGGGCACTCTTCTGTGTGCAATGATGGGATACCAAGACATCATAGAATGAGTATTACCTATCCCTTCTTTTTTCACACGTAGATTGAGAATAGCGGCTTCTCTTCTTTTACTTTCCATAACCTTTTCACTGCTCTGATTTAGAAACAGACGACAAGTACTGTAGTATACAACTGATACTTTCGGACTATGTGAGACCACTATTTCTTGAGGGTATAGTTAAGATTACATCTTACCTGTTCTACGATGCCTGCTTTGTGGAGAGGAATGCATGTTAGATATCTGTCTAACACTACCATCGGCTATGCCAACGGATGTTGACGCATTACTGGGTCCGGTAACGGATCATGTGTTGTGTTGCCCCCAACGGCTACCAATCCTGATGACAGCATTCATTGAGATCTCACCGGCAAATCCAACTGGAGGTGAGAACGCAGACCGACAGGCACACAGGTACCATCTGCTATGAACATTGCTAATGCGGCTGACGCTGACGGCGATGCTTCACATTTGTGTACAATTGACCTTCTTAATGAAGTAGTTAAACTTTCATCTACTGTGGTAGACAATTTCTTTGCCAGCCTTGACGACTTAATATTTTCTCCTGACACCGAGAATAACTTTTGAAATTAGCACACAGCTTTCTTTCGAACTCTGAAATTCGACCTTCACTTTTTTTAAAACAAAAACTTCCAAGTTTGGAACTCTATTTCACTACAATTTAATTTGAATTTTTCCAAAACAGACTGAACTTTGGCACAAAGCAATCTGCTTAAAGTAAAACTATTCTTAGAGAACAAGAATTCTTTGACTACTTCCTAGAAACAATATTGACCTAATGCACAAATCGAATTAGCTTGTATATTCTGTTATGGGATGGTCTCAACCTTTTTTCTGTATATAGAGCCATTTCATAAATGTAAATTTTGTGATTCATTTCGTTAGCATTGCTAATATCCTATCATATGCTTAAAATGAAAACATTGCCTTTAGATGCATATTGTACAAATGCTCAATACGGCCATTTTTTTTAATACATTTCATGTATTTTTAGGGTGGGATAGTAAAAACACATACTCTAGCTTTGTATGTTTAGTACTTAATCTTAGATGAACATGATAACGTGAAGTGGGTGTTGTGAACCATTTTAGGACATTATTGTAAATTTCCCAATTCATGCCCTTATATAGGTATAAATCACTATGTCCTTATATAGGCATAAGAATCATAACCATATTTAGTCATAGCTCATGCAGTCCAAATACGGCAGGGCTACTTCCACTAGTTCTGATAATCTACAACTATTTCTTGGAAAACTCGGCTTCAGCAGCTAGGGATTTTCCCTTGCTCGAGAACTGACTTGTCCAAGAACTCATGGAGATGCACTGAGAGAGACGCTGTCTTTTCTCCTGACGAGAAATCCAGCTCCAGTGTTTCCAAGCTACCCTTGCGGGTTGTTGGGAAATCGAGTCCTTAGCCTGACCTTCTTCATTCCAAACTAAGGTACGGAGCTGATTAGACCCTAAGAGAAATCTTGGACAGATTCTTGGCAAAAGAATACTAAATTTATGCTACACCTCAATTACTTCTTCCCTCATACCAAGCTTAGGTTAGGTACATCGGGGTCGGCGTATTTTAGAAACACCAGTTGAATACTTTTACCCTCTGTTATTTATGTATGTATTTATCTATGGTTTAGGCACCATACAATGCTCTTACAGTATTATTTTATTCTACTCTTTATACTATATGCATTATATTTTGCAAACAGTTTTACGATTGTAGCAGTTCATTTCTTATGCTTGAGAAAGAAGACTGTTCAATAAATACTTTTAATTGAAAAACACCCGTCGCCCTATTTCTCTGCACCTCTGGTGAAACGAAGCATGCACGATTGACTGAGTGAAATATCTATCTATTGTTTCCACAACTCTGATGATCAGTTTTATCTTGGGGAAACAAAGTTGTCATGTTTATGCGTTTGTCAGAAACGAATCCCTTCTTGTGAATTCGAGAAAGTTTCTAGTGACCTCTGAGCTAGCTGGCACTCATAATTAAGTCTTATATATTCGATAGAGACCTAGTAGACCTCAGTCCTACGTCACATCTATAGGATATGTTATTCCAATGCGCAGAGCCTATTGGGAATATAGGAACTACACTACAACCTTACTTAGTGAATATTTCCGGTTTCTCATAGTTCCTCTACTATTGGAGGGAACAATTGCAGGCCAATATACCCCAATAGGGATAGCTGTCACATTGATTTAGAACCTAAAGCAAAGTTGGTCATGGTCACTTTCGAGGCATCAGGATTCATTGTTAAGTAATAAATAATCAATCACACTAGATTTTCTATTGCTCCTAAAAGCTGGTGTCGCAGGCTGTCTGAGATAGTGCTACAACTGAGGAAGCTGAAATGGCAGATAGCTAACAGAATTCCAAACACCTTCTCTTTTTTTGTGTTGGCCAACTTGGTATACCTGCTGAAGGAATAATGTGATCATCCCATAACACTACTGGGGGAGAGACATTAAAGTCTCTGCAAACTATCAGGACATATTTTGAAAGGGCATTAACACGTGAGTCGAGCGTATATATATATATATATATATATATAGATATAGATATATATATATATATATATATATATATATATATCTATATCTATATATATATATATATATATATATATATGTTCATGCCCTCTTAAATAAGTGGACAGTACAAAATTACCTGCCAGCAAATGAATCTTGCAACACATTAGAGCTATTTTAAACAGCGAGCCAACTTACCCAGTCGCCAGGCATTTTCGTGAAGTTCACAATAACAATCTGGAACACTTTACTTACTACGTGATAGACGCCATACCTAAAACTAAAAAAGATGGTGACAGAGAATACGTTCTTCGAAGACTAGAAACCAGATACATTTTAAATATGGACAGTAAGACCCTGGAGGTCCTAACAATACTGAAGATCTATATACCTGTTTATAAATTTAGTGACCATTCCTTAATGATCGCATGTCCTTTTTTATCGCTGAAGTTTGCACAACTAATCGGTATACAGTATGAATAATTAAAAAATATATATTTTTTCCTTTATTGTGTCCCACCCAGAATTAAATTGCAGTTTAAATTCCTTTATGGGACTAAACCTACGAACACAATACGAGGCTGCCCAAACCGCTAAACCAATTATTATATTGTTTTTTTACTTCACTTCACTTTTATGCACTTTATGGTTTAGTACTATTTTATGGATTTAATACAGGGTTGCTCCTTCTTTTCACAATTGTTCTTAATTGAAGAACGAAAACTTTTTAGACACCTTTTGATCTGCTCTTTTGCAACACCGTTTCATTTTTTAACATGGATAATATTATTAATTTTCTTAGGTAGAATATATGAACCGGGTTATTATATCAGAAAAACCTAGGATTTATCCTAATATTTTATACACCGTATTTATGCATTTATTAAACTGCTATCATATGTCAAGATATATAAACTTGTATATTTATGGATCAATATATTTATTAGTTTTTTTTAAACATTTAAAAACTTTTGTAGAATTGATCATCAACAAACCAATTTTAGGGGTTATTATCCGCATTGCGGTATGTGATTTTTTATATACATATTTATTACTATTTATTTTTTTAGTGATGAATGTATTTCTTGACTTTGTCACAACGAGACATTTAAAAAAAATTAAGTTTGATTAGCAGTGGTGGTAAATACAGATAAATTGTTGGTTGAAAATGATTGAACAATTATTTATTTTTTCAAAATATTATGTATATATATATGTTCCTTCCACCATTAACAAAGTGAAATATTTTTTCCATGTTTACTATCACGTGCATAAGTGCTACAGTATGATTGGTCTATTCATCTTACTGGCATTGTCATGTGATCAAGGTCCCTGGGGGACCGAAACGCGTAATGGTGGAAAATAAACCAGCATTCTAAGCACTGATTTCTGGGTACGTGTCTGCTTACTGCTTGGAGAACGAAGGAGGCGGTGAAAAGTGGCTATCTTTGATATATATATGTGATCAAGACCGGGTTGCCCTGGTCGAAACGCGTCATGCTGCCAGAGGAGGAATAAAGCACTTTATCACTTTTTTCTGCGCAAAGAGTGGTCTATCCCTGTTGTCCTTGGATGTTTTTATTGCTTCAGGATTTTGTAATATATATATATTACAATCCAAGAATTCCAGTGCGAAAAAGGAATTTAGGCGAGCCCACAGCAGTTTGCAGCAAGTAAGTCTTTATTTATGGCAAGAAAGACGACGCGTTTTGACCATATATATATATTCCGTACACTCACTCCCGGTTCTCTGTGGCTCCATAGATGCGGCGGTCCTGCGTGGTTACCGGATACCCATGTAAATCCATCAACGAAACTTCTCCTTCAAGAAATATAAGGTATTTTGCTTCACCGCGACCAAGCCGTAACTGGTGAAACGCATCGGTAGGAAGCTTTCACTTTGCCAATAAATTAAATTAAGCATCTTGAGGCGTCCTGCGCTGTTATTTCTTGAAGTAGAAGTTTCGTTGGTGGATATGTATATATATTTATATATATATATATATATATATCTATATATATATATATAGATATATAGATATATATATATATATATATATATATATATATATATATATATACATATATATTGGACATTAGACTCTCCAACAAGACGCAGTCAAGGAAATCATCCGGCACTCCAAGGTAGAGACAAGTCTTTACTTTATTTTAGACGAGATAAAAACATCAACGCGTTTCGGGAGTCAAGCTCCCTTGATCACGATGTTGAACCGTCATTTTGGCGAAGTTAAAATACACATTACAGCGGTAATTAACAGTGATGTAGGACACCGGAATACAAATTTTCAGATTCCATTGTGTCTAACACGGGGGCCATTTTGAAACATGTTATTTCTACCAATATTCATGTATCGTAGTGCACTGAGATAGTCTTATAACTTTTTTTCAGAAAACATTTTCAAAGAATACATCGGTAATTCTTATCTTTTTTCTACACAAAAATTCAAGTGCATATTTGAAAAAATATTTTTCCAGACAATTACTCAGTTTTCCTGGAAAATAAACATTTTTCGGCATGTGCCCATGTTAATTCGTGGTCCCACAACTTTTCTAAAGTGCAAGTGCAGATATTCAAAAGTTTCAACTCTTTTGCATGGAATCATCATTCATTTCAAATTCATATCGGAGAATACATATATATAGTCGATTACTTTCAATAACATAAGATACCTTAATTCATCAAGTACCTTTCTTTCCTTTCCTTTCCTCCCCATATTGCATTTTTCTCTGGATAAAGTGCCAGTGCTTTTGTAAACAATAATTTTTCTTATGTAAACAATTCACTCTTATATATTCAAATCAGGATAAAAGAGGGGATTTTTTTTATTAAAAAAAAACCCAAAATCAATAAATGTAAACAATAATCCTTCTTAATGTCAATAATCCACTCATCTTATTAATTACCTGAATTGAACACAGTACTAGTTAAGAATGATATACACACCAATATACATCGGATAAAAAATGTGTATACCATCGCCAATATAGTTAAAAAGAGACTTCAATGTAAACATTTCACTCCTTTAAGAACCAAACTAAATACAGTACTGCGATATCAGAAAAAGTGCAAATGCAAATATATGTTTTTACGTAGCTTTCCTAGAAAACATTCCATTTAGAGTCATTTAACTTCCACGAATAAAGTGCAAGTGCAAATTCGTAAACATCAATACCACTGTAGATTATAACAAACGGTTAAAAACACAATCAATTCATCATTCTTGTTGCAGTTATTTTTGAAGCTCACATTCTTTTATATATTTTTTCTTCATGTGATCAGGATAGGCATGTATAGAGACCTTCATCTATATTCAACCCATGCGGCTCTTTACAGTTGAATTCTAAGATGAAGTACGTATATATATATATATATATATATATTCATCTAAGTTACTCTCAATCTTTGGGGTGGCGCAAGACGACCGGTAAACAATATCCTTACGAAGCGAAATTCCACTTGCGCTCTCAGAGCTTCCACTGACGCAGTAAAGTACAGGTTTTGTTCAATAAAGTTGGGGGTTTATTCAAGTCATAAACCCACCGTTTCTTTTTATTTCTTTAATAAAGTTGGGGGTTTATTGAAAGTGATAAACCCGCTGTGACGCGTTTCGCCACCGAAGTGGCTTGTTCACACAGCGTTAGCAAACTCAGACTTGCCATTACATACATTTTCATGGACATAGTAAAGTGACTTCAGTAACTACAACCCACAGTTTGCGTCTGAACTTTGAGCGCCATTTTGTAATACAAATATTAACAAGTTGTCTCTGTATATTCAACCTGTAAATGTATATGCGTTCTTAGTGTGCGTTTTCCCTCGTGGTAAATTGGTTATCATGAACGCATCTTCATGAACTGTCCGACTGGTGAACGGACATTCCGAAGAGCTTCCCCAGTCGCACTGTGTTCCTATCTCTTGTGCGCAGGGGATTCTGGTCAATGTAGTTTTATCCCTCCCCCAGTAGCGCCGCGTGTGTTATGTGCGCTGGAGATTTAGCGCAAGGAATTGTATCCTTATTAATATTGGGGTGGGGTCCCAAATGAGTCCTTTACTGTGTATTACGGTGTAGGCACCTCTACTCCCTGTATTCCATAAGGGAAATGAGGGTTCAATGTGTCAATACGACCCTTGTTAGTGGGTGATTGCGGAGCATTGTGTACCTCCTTTTGCTGTACCCAAGTGGTAAATTAATTGTTCCTAACCCTTGTTAGTGGGTGATTGTGGAACATTCCCTGTCTGTTCTCTAATGTAGACAGCACAGGTGGTACCTAATACTTCGGTATCTCAGTTCGTGAATGTCCATGTCTTGTGTTCGTAAGTGACTACTGGTTTGCTCACCCCCTTGTGCCATACCCCTAGTGCTCTCAAAATATGATCAAAAAGGTGCAAGTTAAAATCTTATCTGCAACTCGGAGTGTGATTGAAGGATGGTCTGAAGAAAAGGGTAGGGATCCTGTTGCCACTGGCTTGAGACGTATTCCCTTCCTTTCCTCCTGTGGGAAAGAGATCACAAATTAGACAGACTGTATATACAAATTAAAACCTGTAGAGGTAAAATTTGTGATGACATTAAAAGTAGACATACATATCAAAATTGCTAATCATTATTCTTCCTGTAAGTGCACTGCCATTTCATCATCCAAATTATGTCCATTTGGGAAACGGGTACACATGCCTACAATGTGTCTGGATTCTCGCAGACTAAGTCTCAAAACTCGATTGCCTCTCCTGGCTTTTGGTAAGACTTGTATAACTGACTGATTAGGTGTATCTTAGTGAATACATGGGTTAGTGAGTAATGTTTAAATATATAAATATGTGTATCAGTCTCTCACTTTGTGTATAAGTGGCTGCATGGGTTGGTGAGTAGCTACATTAGTGTCTATATGGGTTACTACTTGGTCTCTCAAGTATCAGTATGAGTGTCCGAGTGTCTGTATTCATGCATGAATGAGTGAGTCACTATTTGTATGTTTTGAAGACAGTATGGGTGCAGCGTGTATGGGTGGATGAGTGTGTGTATGGGTGTGTTAGTGAGTGAATGACTGTCTCAATAGTGTGTTTATAAGTAACTACATATATTTGTGAGCATGGGTGTATATAAGTATATATGAGAGTGAGAGATGGAAGAGTTCCTGTATGAACAAGTAAGTGTTTCTATAAGTGATTGTTCAAAACAATAAGTATGTGTACGTTTTTGTATAAGTAAGTGTGGTGGTGTGTGTATAACTGTATATGCAAGTAAATGGATGTTTGATTCTTTATTAGCATGAGTGACTATGTGTGTGAGTAACTCTATGGATGAGTGGCGGTATGTAACAGGATGTATAGGTGTATGAGCACATATGATGAATGAGTACATGTATGAGTGACTATATAGGACTGTTGGTGAATGAGTGGATGTGTATGTAGGTCTTAGAATTACTGAATAGGTTGTTGCAACTGGTATTGGTATGTCCATTGTTTTGAAAGTTTTATTTTTTATTTTTATATTTGTCTATCAAAGGTTATATTAGGGTGAGAGGAGGTCTGCCACTCTATCACAAGGATGATGTAATCAGTGATGTCATGATTGATGTCATTTAGGATGTCATCAGTGATGTCATGAGTGATGTCACTGACCATGTCAGGAGTGATGTAATATGTGACGTCATCAGCAGTGCATTGCGGGAGCGCAAGTTATAGTTAGCTGAACTAACTATAACGGGGAATTTTAATGGTTTTGTACGAGTGAAATGTCCAGCTAACTATAACGCCCCTGAAACCTATGTTTTTTAGTGAATTTCTAAGGTTTTTTAAATGCTAATTCCTAACTATAACGTGCCTGAAACCTATGGTTGCTATAGTGAATTTCAAAGGTTTTTTAAATGATAATTTCTAAATATGTATACAGAGATAGGACATGTGAAGAAAGAAGAGAAAACGCACAGTAAGAAAAAAAAGAAATGCAGAAAGAAGCAACGGAAGTCCTCAAAGACGTAGAAAAGTGCAGGAAGAAGGAAAACGTGCAGAAAGAACAAACAGAAGTGCAGAAAGAATCCTTGTTGCAAAATCATCCTGTACCCTCAACCTTTTCAGACGGATACTGGTGGTAACGGAGCCTGACTAACCAGTCTTAGAGCCAGTGATATGTTAAAAGACACTTAGAATACAGTGGAAACACCTACATACACTAGGGAACACTATGTGTTGGGCGGCCCCCTGTGATTAGCATGAACTCCTCTGTAAGCCCCTAGTATATATTAGGGCGGGGGATTAAAACTACCTCTTAAAATGTGCCCCCAGGGCGTGTTTGTACACGTCACCTCAGGCCCTCTCCCCTACGTTCACCACTGTGCAAACACGTTCTGTGGCCATTTTAAATTGGGAGATTAAGTCCTCTTGAATCCTGAGGGTACCTAGGGTCCAACTAATCCACTAGGTACCTCCAGTAAGCGCCACAGAGCTGAGTTAGAGAGAGGTGTAAAAAGTGACACGGCCTGGACCACCTCTCTGCAACGCAGCGCAGTGGCACTTACTGGAAGCACCTGGGGGGCTAGTTGGCCCCCAGGGGCCCTCAGGTTTGAAGGGGAATTATTTCCCCAATTTAAAATACGCGACAGAGAGTGTTTGCACACGTCACCTCAGGCCCCGTCCCCTCCCTTCCCCACTGTGTAAACACGCCCTGTGGCTGTTTTAATTTGGGAGATTAGGTCCCCTTGAATCCTGAAGGTCCCTAGGGTCCAACTAGCCCACTAGGTACCTCCAGTAAGCGCCACATACCTGCGTTGCATAGAGGTGTAAAAAGTGTCACAGCCTGGACCACCTCACTGCAACGCAGCGCAGTGGCGCTTACTGGAAGCACCTGGTGTGCTAGTTAGCCCCCAGGGGTCCTCAGGATTCAAGGGGAATTATTTCTCCATCTTAAAACGTGCAACAGGGCGTGTTTGCACTCGTCACCTCGTCCCCTCCCTTCCCCACTGTTTAAACACGCCCTGTGGCCGTTTTAATTTGGGAGATTAGGTCCCCTTGAATCCCGAAGGGCCCTAGGGTCCAACTAGCCCACTAGGTACCTCCAGTAAGCACCTCATAGCTGCGTTGCATAGATGTGTAAAAAGTAGCACGGCCTGGACAACCTCTCTGCAACGCAGGGCAGTGGCGCTTACTGGAAGCACCTGGTGTGCTAGTTAGCCCCCAGGGGCCCTCAGGTTTCAAGGGGAATTATTTCCCCAACGTAAAACATGCCACAGGGCGTGTTTGCACTCGTCACCTCAGGCCCCGTCCCCTCCCTTCCCCACTGTTTAAACACACCCTGTGGCCGTTTTAAGTTGGGAAAATAAGTCCCCTTGAATCCTGAGGATCCCTAGGGGCAAATTACCCACTAGGTACCTCCAGTAAGCGCCATTGCAGAGAGGTGTAAAAAGGGGCACGGCCTGCACCACCTCTCTGCAATGCAGCGCAGTGGTACTTACTGGAAGCACCTCCTGGACTAGTTGGCCCCCAGGGTCGCTCAGGATTGAAGGGGAATTATTTCCCTAACTTAAAACACGCCACATGGCGTGTTTGCACACATCACATCACGCCCCGTCCCCTCCCTTCACCACTGTGAAAATGCGCCCTGTGGCCGTTCTAAGTTGAGAGATTAAGCCCCCTTGAATCCTAAGGGTCCCTAGGCTCAAACTAACCCAATAGGTACCTCCAGAAAATGCCACAGAGCTGCGTTGCAGAGAGCTGTAAAAAAGGGGCATGGCCTCTGAACACCTGTCTGCAACGCAGCTCCCTGGTGCATATTGGAGATACCTTTTGGGCTAGTTGGCCCTCTGGGACCCTCAGTATTGAAAGAGAATTAATTCCCCAACGTACAACTCGCCACGGGCGCGTTTGCAAAATGGTGAAGGAAGGGGGTGGGGCCTGAGGTGACAAGTGTGCAAGCACGCCCTGTGGCGCATTTTAAGTTGGGGAATTAATTCCTCTTCAGTCCTGAGGGTCCCTGGGGGCCAACTAGCCCACCAGGTACATCCAGTATGCACCAGGGAGCTGCTTGCACAGAGGTGTTCAGAAGCCATGCCCCTTTTTACAACACTCTGCAACGCAGCTCTGGGGTGCTTACTGGAGGTAACTGGTGGGCTAGTTGGCCCTGAGGCTGGGCTGGGCCCTGAGGCTGGGGGGGCCCTATGGGCCCCCCATTACAATATGCACATTGCCCCCGGGACTTGGCGCCCTGGGGGTTAATTAACAACGAATCGTGGGAGTCCGCGCTTCATTTTATTTCACATTTTGGCCGAAATTCGCGCTGGGTGCGCGAATCTCGCGGAACTTTTTTTTTTAAAAATGCTTTTTTGGGCCCTGAGCAGGCCTAGGGGGTCAGGGTTTTTCTACCCTTCCCCCTTTTTGCATTTTGCGCGTTTGTTTTACAGTTTTCTTGTACCTCGGTTCTACCGAGGCACAAGCATATAATTCCTTTAGGCACTTGTAAATGCATTCATTCTTCAATACACCTTGGCATATATATATAAAACATATTTAAACTTTACAGAAACACACATTCACTGGATGATGTCATGAGTGATGTCATGGGTGATGTCATTTGAGATGTCATCAGTGATGTCATCAGTGATGCCACTAACCATGTCATGAGTGATGTAATATGTAACATCATCAGTAGTGCATTGCGGGTGCGCGAGTTATAGTTAGCTCAACTAACTATAACAGGTGAATTTCTCTGGTTTTATATGAGTCAAATGTTTAACTAACTATAACATCCCTGAAACCTATGTTTTTTAGTGACTTTCTAAGGTTTTTTAAATGCTAATTCCTAACTATAACGTGCCTGAAACCTATGTTTTTTTCAGTGAATTTTGAAGGTTTTTTAAATGTTAATTTCATATATTAATGTTTCTAAAACCTATATTTTTTTATATTTTGGAACTCTATTATACTTCTTTTTTTTAACTTTAAAAATGTATGTAATGTTTTATATCTTCCCCCAAAAATATGTATATATATATATTTATTTTTTTTCCGGAGAAAACTGCACTCCATACCAGCAGCGTACCAAGCTCCATCACCACGCAAATCGTAATCCACCATATTACTAAACTCGTAAATGACGCGCATTTCATATCCGATGACTTTGTGGCACCGCATCCCGCGTAACATTATATACGCATGAAGTCACCCCAGCTGCTACTTTGGTATCCGACGGGTACACAGTACCAGGCCACGCGTTACATCATGTACGTATGGGGTCGCGCCCACTGCGCATTGCGTATGCGGCGAGTACACACTGTCAGGCTCTATGTTACGTCACAGACGTATAGTGTCGCGAAGGGTACGCCATTCCCTCGTTTTTTTTTTGTCCCAAAAGTATATCTAAATAACTTTAAACAGTATATTAGAGCAAGCGATAATCTAAAATATTTTAAACATTTATATATTTCTAACTGTAATAAGCTTATATTATCATAAATATATTTTGTCAAAATCGTGTCGGGTGCGGCCTCCTTGCGCGCTCGGTGTGTGATTGCCATGTAGAAAAAGCATTTAATTGCTTCATAACATTTCCCATTGTAACAGTTGGACGACTCCACCCATTTTACACATTCTCTCTACAGCGTTTGATGAGAGACATCTCTTTTGCTTAGAAAGCTTTTTTGAAAAGTGTTTTCCTGTATACACATATCTTATACTACATACAACATGCAACAATCATCTTGATCAATATTCATGGTCTGTACATTAGCCTTCCACGTGTGATTGCCATGCATCTCAAACGTTCCATCAAAAAACAAATATGTGTTACACGATGCCCCTGGTGTGTGTGTGTGCACCTATTGTGCTCCCTTTCAGCCTGAGTATTGGTGGTTCTAAGAAGTATCAGGAGCCACGGGCACATCCTAGATCACATGTGACAAACAGTAAACAGCAATGTGTAGATTTCTTTTGCTGTACGCTCTGTTGTCAGGCTTTGCCAATAAAGTAGTGTGTTATATGTGAGACTTTCAGATTCACATTTGGCATGCATTGCTTGACTGTAATGAGTGTTATAACTGTGTATGACGTAGCCTCACTGCTGATCCTCTCTCCATCCGAGCACATTCACATGTGTACGCGTCGCGATAGCAACACTTTCAATAATACCGCACACCATTGACATGCATATCTGCGCATATCCACAACCTTGACAACGACATGTGATGTTCGCCATTCAATCTTTTCAAACACCATCTCATTAGTGATAGTTGCCGCCCTCCCGACACATGCTACACTACTGTAAATTGCACACTCTGCGAGGTCAAAACTACAAAAGAAACATACATAAGTACACTTCCTGGCCAGGCAGGAACTGAACAACTCCCAAGTCCCCGGAATAATTATTCACACCCCTACGCTGGCCTGGCGTGCGCAAGCCCAGCCCACTTTGCGTACGTATAAATAGGATAACCACGGCGCCACACGTCCCTCTTCTTCCACACTGCCGCAGGTGATATGGCCGCATCCACCTCGCATATCACAATGCGCAAATAAAAAGGGATCAATGAGGTGTACACCATCTTGGCAATCAACACTGGCTCTAAATTGGCTAGCCCTACTGCCCGTCGTCTTCGAAAAGGTTCCATGAAGTGTACACCATCCTGAAATCATCACTCCAGCTGAATTCTGAGCACTGCTGCCCGTAGTGTTTGCTCACACAACAATGACAGCAGGTGAGCAGAGCGGCCTGGGTGCACAGGGCCTCCAATTAAGGGAAGTGCGGCGGGAGGGGTGTTGTGCATCAACCTGGCTGCCCGGGTGCGAACAAACGATGTTGCCGTGCATAATGATGTGATCTCTGACTTGATTCAGTCTCATCTCTGTCTCATTTTAAAGACCTGCTGGACCATACTGTAGGCCTGAGCCAGTGGGCAGTGCTGCCCTACAGACACGTGGCGTTGGCTTTTAGGGCACTGTACTGAGCTCGTTACTAAGTGTACATGCACACAGCCTTCCGCCACTGCATTACATGCACACATTATGCTTCTACCATGCGCTCTGTTCCTTTCTATCTGAACCTTCATATAACGTATTATTATTTAACCTAGTGAATTCCCGTGCACTCCAACTCCTCTTTGAACCACGATTACCACTTTCCAGTTGGTAGATCGTACTTCAAAAACAAAGGATGCACTCAACTCCTGTTTTCTATAATGCTTGAAATAAATCATCATTTACCACCAGACGTTTCCACCATTAAATTATTTCTCCCTTTTCAGACACTGAATTGATTGGCTCAAGATGGGCGGAGTGGGAGCACACCCCGCGATTATGCCCTGGGCATTCTAACGCTTTCCATTGTGGTATCAAGACACCGTTCCCGACCGGAGACCTGCTCTCCTACCGTACAAACGTACCCCGGACTCGCAGCTTGCACCAACATGTCGTGGGCCACACCGGTGGTGGCAGGTGAGCAGTGAAACCTCGGTGTGGAGGACCTACAATTGAACGCAGTGCGGGAGAAGGGACTGGGGTGCAGCACCCTGGGTGCACAGGTGCATGCGACTTTCCCGTAGCTAAAATTGTAGGACTATATTATCAAACAACGGCGATAACATTATCGCCACTTTAGAGGCAGGAAACTGCAGCTAAAGTGGCGATAAGGGGCTTGGTAATACGCCCTTGTGAATTCCCATAGAAGCCCTGGTTCACACCAGAACCTCGGCTTCTATGGGAATTCACAAGGGCATATTATCAAGCCTCTTATCACCGATTTAGCGGCAGTTTCCGGCTGCTAAATCAGCAATAATGTTATCGTCGTACCTTGATAATATGGCCCCTAATCTCTGGCCTCATATGTTTCATTTTAAGGACTTGCTGGACTACACTCTTTCTCGCGGACCCCAGCATCCTAGACAAATGGATGGAGGGTAAACACTAAGGGCTGGGTGCAGTAGGCCGTCGCTCTGTCTCCTCCTCCCTCTCTTCTTTTGACTCTCCCTCCCCTTCTTCCTTCCTCGCACTCTCACTCCCTCCCATTCTCACTATCGTCCTTTCATTCAGACTTCCTTTCTTTACCTCTTCCACATAGCACACATACTTATGTTTTATTTTTGTCTTGCAGGTTTTCTACGCTGCTTCCACTGGAATCCAACCCACATTTTTATATTATACTGTTTCTTCTATTAAACTTACATTTCTATTTATTTGTGTTTTAATAAAGGTTACTTTTTTTTCCAAATAAATAACTGAGTGTATAGGTCTTCTTTTTCTGACAACACTTGTCTATAGTTTATTTTGAAAATCATCTGTTTATAGGAGATTATGAGGGCAAACCTTTCTAATATTACAGTGCACCTGCCAAATATAATCTAACAGACTATTACACAAATGAAGCCTAGGTAATTCTACAACTGCAAGACTTCTATGAGTGTATCACTTTATAACACCATGAGTACTGCCCGTGTGATTACAGAACCAATAAGGCACTGCCTAGGACCACCGAGGCTTCAGGGACTGCAGAGGCCCACACTGCATATTTAACTCATTTACCGCGGCGGCAATTATGCCAGGGTGCTGCGGATTTAATGAGTGGGCGGGCCCACGGCGGCCAACGGACGTGTGCAGCACTATGAAGGTAGTGCGCGCGACGGCCGTTGGCCGACAGAAGCACGCAAGGGGTTAAGTAAAGCCCCGGAGTGTGGCGATCCCCGGACTTCAGTTGGCCTTGAACCTCCCGAACAATTGGTAAACAATACCCGGGAAGATGGTGGTCCCCTAGGCTGCGAAACGTCTCTGTGCCCTTCCTCGCCTAATTTACATGTGACATTAAGATCCCCAGTCCTATAGAGACCCGCAATATAATAATTGCATTGGCCACTGAACATTATCCACCAGGGGCCTCCTTTAATTGAACGGGTGAGACCCCGCTTTTTTATTTTTCTCTCTCCATTTTTACCATCCGCATCCCCTCTATTAAAGCGATACGAGGTTTTCCTCCTCTCGTTTCAACTAGTCAAACAAGTGTTGCTATCACAGGGTGGAAGCCATGCACCCGCCCTCTAATAGCAAACATAAATGTCCCGTGGATGCACACCCTGGGTCATTGTATGAGCGGCGCCTGGGAGGTCGTCCTCCCTAGGACCATGATGCATTTGTTAGTATAAACACATACTAACACTACTTACACACGTGTAGTATATCGACCAGAATGTAGTGAAGAAGCGCAAAATTTAAAAATATAAATCCTACCGGAAGTCGGAGGACATAGTTCAATGAGCCGACGACCCTGGCATGAGTAGAAACAGCTACACAAAGAAAACGGGTCTTCAGCACAATGCAAGCAATTTTGAAATACTGGTGAGTGCTGCCTTCTTTTAACCTTCTCCCGCTGGTTGCCAAATTTATGTAGTAAAGAGGCAGACAGCAGTGGATCCAATAAGTAGATTTATTACAGGAAAACAAGACACCTAAAACAGCCACCAACAGTGGCAGACAGCAAGAAAACCATCTTCTCCAGCACCGTGTACAAACTCCGCAAGGTTCTCCTCATGAAAAGCCCTACATTATAACATTACATACTTAGATTCTAGTAGAATTACATATTAACATTCTACTATCACTTACATTGGAATACTACACAGAGCACATGACTTTACAGCAATGAGCTCATGGTTTCATCCACGAGTCTTGACACCGGTAGGGGTGAGTAGTTCGTTTCCCACTCTCTGTATTGTATAAACACAAACTAACACTACCTCCACAGGTATGCTACAGTGCCCAGAGCACATCACTTTACATCAATGAGCTCACAATTTAGTCTCACGGTTTAATCCCGAGTCTTCACACCAGTAGGTGTAAGTAGTTTGCTTCCCACTCCCTACATACTATAAACGCATACTAACACTACTTACACGCTTATACTACAGCGGCTAGTATCCTACAGCGCCCAGAGCCCATCAATTTACACCAATCAGCTCGGTTTCATCCCCGACTCTTCACACCGGTAGGCGTGAGTACTTCGCTTCCCACTTACGGTATAGTATAAACGCACGGTAACGGTCAGTAGTTCACTTCCCACTCCCTGTATGGTATAAACGCCTACTAGCACTACTTGCACACGTAAACTACAGCGCCCAGAGCGCATCCCTTTACAGCAAGTACCTCGGTTTCATCCCCAACTCTTCACACCGGTAGGCGTGAGTACTTCGCTTCCCGCTTCCGCTATACTATAAACACACAGTAGAGGTCAGTAGTTCGCTTCCCACTCCCTGTATGGTATAATGCCTACTAACACTACTTGTACACGTATGCTACAAAGACCAGACCACATCACTTTACAGCAATGACCTCACGGTTTAGGCTCTCGGTATCATACCCAAGTGTAGCACCATATCATATCAGCACCATGTCACTCTGAACAACACCACACTTTCAGACCGGTAACAGTGGCTACTTCGCTTTGCACACCCCCACAGGGGTTACAGTGCTCCTACCCTCCTTTCCAACTTTTTTCGGCCTTTTTTCCCCTTACTCGCTTCAACAGAATCACAAGATGGCGGCCAACACTTCCTAGTTGCAACCGCTTGCACCGCTTGCAGACAATCAGCAGCAAGCTCCTGCTCGTAACGCCTCAGCCAATCAGATGGCAGTATTCCCAAATATCGATATCTGTAAATTTCGATATTTCTCACAAACTACTGAACGGATTTACACCACCAAACCCCTTCTCCCTGCCAAATTTGGGGTAATTCCGTTCACCCGTTCGACCTGTAGCCTTGTCTAAAGTTTCCTATGGAAATTAACATGGAGAAAACACGTTTTGGAACCCCCCTTTTATCTTGGCCCCCTTGATGAATCACCCCCAAACTTCCAACATAGGAGCTGATCTGAACAAAGAAATTGTTTTTAAATTTCATGAAGATTCATCAAACCAAAGTTATAAGCAAAACAAAAAATGCACTTCCTATGGAAACTCGGTCCTAACTCTGTAACTACCTACTGGCAACCGCCAGTAGGTAATAAAGAACAAATTAGAATAGTTTCTTGATTCTTTTAGCTTTCAAAACTTATCTCTATTACTGTCTTTCTAATTTTCCATATAAACAGTTTTTTTAATATTCAAGTACACATAGAAGTCAGAAATGCAACGTATTCTATCAACACACTTTCTGGAACATTCTACAACACGTGGAGGTTAAAAGTTCATCCATTTTTTTAAACCTAACGATATTGTTTGCAAAATTTTCTCGAACATTTAACGGCACGTGCAGGTTAAAAGTTCTTGATTGTTTTAAGTTCGAACACTGCATTCCAAATGCAAGTAGCAGGTGTGGTTGAGTTGATCAAATTTTATCCTATAATATGTACTCCACGTTCAAACTGCTTTTTCTTAACCAATCACAACGATGCTTTTACACAAAAGGAATGTGCAGCCTACTTTTAAAAAACAATGCTTTTCATCTCCAAATCAGGTACTGTTTTTTTATGTGAAAAGAAACTAGTTCCCCATCTTTAAACATATCTCTTAATCTACGAAGGAACTGCATGAGCTACAGACATCTTTCCATACCTTCCAGCCATACCTTCAAAATGCTAGTGTGGATCGTAGGACATAGCTATGTTTTCTGGTGCAAGAGGTATGCAGAACAGAAACGTATTGACTTAGACCTCGGTTTACAAAATATGGACATTAAATGGTTTGGACAGAGAGGATTGAAGTGGCACCAATTTTTGCCTTTGGTTAAAACCTGTTTGCATCTCCAACACCCTGACCTCGTGATTGTGCACTGTGGTGGAAACGACCTAGGAACATTGACTGGAGTAGGTTTGGAAATGCTTATGAAGGACACCTTTGAACAATTGATGTTACTTTTGCCTCAAACTGTCTTTGTATATTCCAATATATGCCAAAGACAGAAGTGGAAATGGTCCAAACAATTTTGTCCTCAGATTGAAAAATCTCAGAAGAAAGTCAACAAAGCTGTCTCTGCATACCTCAGAGACCACAAAATGGGCTCCATCTACAACAACAACAACATACGTTTTGATATGGTGGATATCTACAGAAGTGATGGAGTACACTTCACAGATCAGGGAAACCCAGTTTTCCTGAATACCTTAAAGCTGTGCATCTGCACTTACATGTAGCTCCAACTAATGAACACAAGGGCTCTTTTTACAGCCACCCTATAACGTACAACTTAGGCCCGCTTTTTTAGGGCCAGAAAACGGCAACTCCCAGACCCTTGACAAAATGTATTCTCCATACAGCTGTGGCGCAGCGGCCACACCATCTCACTTTGCAGCACAGAGCTCTCGCTTTGATCCCCGGCTCTACTCACCCATAGGGGTGAGTAGTTTGCTATTTACAAATACCGTATTCATTCACTTTCGAACTCCCTATACAACACCACCTAAGCACCATATACAAGTTGGACAGGTGTGGCACACCGCCCAGAGCACATGACTTCACAGCATAGTACACGCAGTTTAGACTCACGGTTTCTTCCCCAAGTCCAGAAGAAGCTCAATTTAACAGCATGACACTCTCTGAGGAGCCTCAGATTGTTCGAGGACTCGCGAAGCACTGACGGGTCCACACAGACGCCCTTCAGACCCCTGACGAAGGGTCCGATTCTTATGACCCGAAATGCATTGGGTGGATGTAAATAACTGCAAGCATGTCGCAACTTGGATTATAAGATGAACATTATGATCAGATGAAAAGAATTCATGAAATTTTCAAATAAGAATTGATTTTTGAAAAATCACAAAATTATGGTTGAATAAACTTTATTCAGTTGAAGAAACTTCAGTGTTTCAACATTTATTGAGCGCACAGACTGGTGGGTAGCCGCCGCTACTCACAACATTTCTCTCCACTCTAGACAATCCCTCACATATTTTCCGTACCCCAGGACTTTCAGACCAGTACGGGTCATTAGTTCGTCCTAGTAGGTATAAACACATGCTGACAATACTGCCACAGGTGTAGTGTAGGGGCCACGGCACATGACACACAGTTTGGGCTCACGCTTTAATCTCTGAGTCCCGCGCCACCTCACCACCTCACCTTACCAGCATCAGACTCTACGCAATACCTCACTTAATTTCCATAGCCCATTACTTTCACATCGCTAGGGGTGAATACTTTACTTCGCACCCCCTCTATAGCACACCCTAAACATCCCACAGAGGTTACAGTGCTCCTACCCTCCTCTTTCCCACATTTGTTGCCCTTTTTCCCCCTTACTTGATTCAACGGAATCACAAAATGGAAGCCAACACTTCCTATTGCAACCGCTCGCACCGCTCGCAGCCAATCAGCAGCAAGCTTGTGCTCATAACAGCTCAGCCAATCAAATGGCAAAATTCCCAAATATCGATATCTGTAAATTTCGATATTTCTCAAAAACTACTGAACGGATTTACCCCAAATAAACAAAAGTGTGCTTTCTAGACCAAGACCGTTCTCCCTGCCAAATTTGGGGTACTTCTGTTTACCCGTTTGACCTGTAGCCCTGTCTAAAACTTCCTATCGCAATAAACATGGAGAAAACACGTTTTGGGACCTCCCTTTTTTCTCGCCCCCTGTCGCATTGCGGCATTTTCGCCGTTCCGAACGGCCACTAAACACATGCAGGAATCGAGATCCTCACTTCCGGGCGGAAGTGAGGTCCTGGTCTAGTTCTTCTTGCAACGAAACACTTCTGGGGGAAACGCTTAAACGCTGCGCTTCCCGCCGGCTCTGTGCTTCTGATCCTGTCCTGAGCCTGTATGGAACCCAGAAGACGCTGCGGACTGCTCCCTGTCTTCTGCCCTCGCCATACCGAAGCACCTGCCTCGGAATCAGCCCACGGACTGTTCCGCGCAGGAGCGTTGCTGATAAGCTTCATTAGCCGCATGACAGAGCTTGCCGTGCAACTTTCTTCTAGTGAGTACCGCGCGTGAAGTGCTTCTGTATGAGCACCCTTCAGCGCAGGAGCGCTATTGAGTCTTTTGTTCTGGGCAGCGCTATAGCGCTTACCCTTGGAGTTTTCTTTTGGCCAGCATCGTGCAGGAGCGCTACCCTGGTTTGTTCAGTGCCGTGCACTGCGCTGGAGCGCTGTATTCTTGGTTATTCTTCACCGCGCAGAATCGCATTATTGTTTTGCCTTTGTGAGCGCAGGAGCGCTCGACAGTTTGTGGTTATACTTTGTTTTCATAATCTCCACGCAGGAGCCTCGTACTTTTCATTGTTGAACATTTACCGCGCAGGAGCGCTTGTACTTGGAGGTTATCCTTGTTTGCCCTGACTCTGCGCAGGAGCGCTTTCCCTTATTTGGTTATTGTAGCGCATGGACGCCTACCTTGGTTTGCTTTCCTTTTCCTGGTTTACTAAGTCCACATGAGCCATGGTGAGTCTATGGAGCAGGTTCTCATTCCTGCATGTGTTTAGTGTTCTACCCTGAAGTGGGAGGTGTGGCTTGTTCTAATCGGGTCCCTCTTGTTTCCCCAGTGATTGCACAATCCTTCTCTACTCTACAACCTGCAAGACCTCGTCATTTCTTGGTTTGGCTCCTTTCCCTGGTTCATCCTATCCCTGCTGGGTACCACTCTCTGCACGGGTCAGGTGGGCACAGGGACGGTGGCTCTTGTCGTCTCTGCGGAATCGCTTCACAAGCAAAGGTGGGTCTTGTGGTGCACCCGACACACCCCGCCGACGAATCACCCCCAAACTTTCAACATAGGAGCTGATATTGACAAAAAATTTGTTTCGAAAATTTCACGAAGAATCGTCAATCGGAGCCAAAGTTATTGAGAATAGAATGTTGCGATTTTCCTATGGTAACTAGGTCCTAGCTATAACTACCTACTGGTGACCGCCAGTGGAGAAGTGTGGCTTAATGGTTAGAGCGGCAGACCCTGATGCAGAGGTCTGGCCCGGGACCAGGGTTTAATTCCCGCCTCGGCGGGTCTTGGGCTCAATTTCCTCGGACCTGATAATTCTCGCCTCAGTGCCTATTCTAATCATGGGTCCCACTCTGCAACTCTAGGCAATAGCTTGCTTAATCTCCACAACGGCCCAACAGTGCTGGGATGCCTGGCTTCACCTTGGGAGTGCCCAGGAGTGGACATTTCACAGGGAAAAGCCAGGAAGGGTTCCACAGCGGTATGCGTACAGCGCCAGGACAGGTATAAGTGCGCTTTACAAGTACAACTTCTATATAAATACCTGCTTTGTGCGCTGTCCAATGGGTATCCTGAAGAAGTACTATCTGTGCATCCCTTCTCTTTACGTATGTATGGGCCTTTAACCGTTTGAGCGCAAAGTCCAGCCCCTTAACATTCCACTTCAGGAACATGTATTTTGAAAAAATCATCACAACATCGGTGTGTCAGTATCCACGGGACCATAGGATAACCTGTGTTCAAAGCTGGTATCCCCGCTGGGACTGTGGCACCCGCTCACTGCTGTTTAGGTCTTCCTGGTCAATCTTGTGAGTGGATGTAAAATCAGCAAATTGAAAACATTTCCCAAAATTCCCAATCCCCAGGACCAGTGGCAATAGCTTCCCATCCATAACAAATCTTTGTTGAAGGTGAAAAATGTGTGAGTCCTCTCCATTCTAAGAAGGGCAAGATATCAGGATATAGTTTGGGTTATCAAATGAATCTCCCACCCCCCCACCCAATCGACATCAGTCACTGCAGGTCTCAAACATTTCATGATACCCAGTGTCATCATGATCACACAAACGATAGGTGCCTTTCATGTTCCACAGCTCTCCTCATAGCACACATCGCCGTCCACAGTCACCTGTGGTCTTAAGGTCAGTTCACTTATCTCTTCAACCTGCTGCACCCACTGCTAATGTCACCGGTCATCAGCCAGACAAAGCATGAGGGTGGGCAATGCAGCACTCCAGAGTCTCCAGCCCATTAACAGAGTCATCATCTGAGGCCTCAGGGGTTGTAGAGTCTCCCCTCATACTTTTGATGTTCATCGCCAGCCCCACAGCCATGGCAGCCTCCTGTTCTTCGTCCCTCTGTTCCCTCATAGGGAGCTTGAAATTTGTCAGTCTTTTCAGTGGGGCCCATTGTCTTTTAGGTACAGGATTTGGGAAAATATGTACCCCACCCATCTCAGCTTGTTGGCCTCCAGCCAACCCCATGTAGCCAAGGCATCCGTAAAATAAATGTTCATCTATTAAACATGATTTTCAGAATGGCCGGGTATTATTGGATGTCTCACTGGTTTTGGTGGAGCAGCATGGAGGATGGCGGTGTGCTGGAACATGATAGGCCCTGACCAGGGCAAAGAACCTGGTAACTGCCTGGGGGACAACCTTCTCTGCCAACCATGTCTCTAGGTACAACACCATGTCTTGGCATTCTGCTGCTTTGGGTAGCCCCATGATCCTCATGTTGTTCCTGTGGTTGGGCCCTTCCGCATCATCTAGCCTTTATTCCAGGGTGCGTAGTTGTTATGACAGGCTTGTTAATGCAGTGTCCATATGGGACGTGCTGGGTTGTATGTCTGCAAAGTCCGTATTGTCTTGTTGCACCTTCTCGGACAAGTTCCTCTGATC
Organism: Lissotriton helveticus; assembly: GCF_964261635.1. Classification (NCBI taxonomy): domain Eukaryota; kingdom Metazoa; phylum Chordata; class Amphibia; order Caudata; family Salamandridae; genus Lissotriton; species Lissotriton helveticus. Next base: position 1,909,324,064 of record NC_136061.1, on the reverse strand, counting down.
TTTGGTGCAAGTGACCCAAATCCACTACCAAAGCATCTATTTTGCCACCAGGGTTTCTCTGGAGCTGTCAATGGCAGCAAATATTTTATCCAACTTGTTTGGCTGATACAGAGAGTCAGTTGTCAGTGGTTTGTGTGATTGGGGAATGTCCCAATTCTCATGCTGCGCTGGGCGGCATGAACTATGCCCGGCTCGGCTGGAGTGACCCCAAGAAACCTCCCCCTCTGCCTCGCACTCATTAGACTGAGCAACAAATACCCCGTGCGAGGGCCCTGCACCATGGTGGGGTGTGTGTGTCCGGTATGGTAGCACAGGCCGTGATTACAATTTTCTCCAGCATGGACCAGGCACACGCACTCCCATATATTAGGTTCCTAAGGTTCACTCTCTGATCCCGCGGCACCCCACTCCCGGGTGCTTCTTGTTGCTGGCCTGTATATCACAAATTTGAGCCTCTGTTCTCCCTGGGGGGCAGCACTCAGCGTCGGGAAGAGACGTCACACCCCGGGACTATTTTGATTGTGCATGCAGCCAAAGGTCTCACAGTGCTTCTCCATTTATCACGGCCCCACCACATCATGTTTTCCATTGCACGAGCTGATGCATCCCTCAATTCCTCTCCTCTTGGTGCTGGATCACTGGAGCGAAGGCGTTCCATGCTTCTCACTTCTGGGCAGGGCCGGACTGGGAACCACAACCGGCCCTGGCAAAGTGCTCGGCTATGCTGCAAAAACAGCCCTGTAACAAAAACGGCCCCCAGGGGCCCAAACCGGCCCCCACCTGTGCGGCGCACCGGGGGATTGCCCGGTGCCCGCTATGGCCAGTCCGGGCCTGTTTCTGGGGCCGCCGAGTCTCAAGCCAGGACTTTCACACAGGTGCCGGCGGGTCACTCGACTTGCTGACCGGCGCTCTGAGCTCTATCAGGTTCCAAATGGTGAGTCAGGAGCACCAAGGGCCAGTCAGCACCCCAGTCGTCAATCGTGGCAGTTGCCTCTCAATACCCAGTCTCGCACGACCCCCATTTTGAGCTCATTTGAGTGAACCACTGGACTCTTGTTTCAGCGAGTCACTGCTGCCTGCCGTCTCACTGGGCCACCAGCTTCCTGCGCATCAGCACCACCCCTCCGGGGCACCTGTGCCTCGCATTTTGGCATACCAAAATGCGAGGCCGGGTGCGAGCTCACAGGAGCCGTGACTTCACCGCATGGGTGCTAACCACACCCCCATTTTCTTTAATTTACTTATTGGGATAGTAACATTTGGGGAGCCTACTTCCCCTTGGGTCTTGAAACTGTCTTTATGGTTATTTGAGTACACATCTAAGGTGGTTCTGTCAGATTAGCTTTTAAATACAATTTTTTACTCAGAGGCAGTCCAGATAACTGATCCTCCCCACATTAATGCCTGCAACTTTCACATATACACATAGACCAAAAGAATATTTTCAAAAACAATATGTATTGTATTCACATATTTCATTGCAGCAAGAAACATATCATAATAGTGAGCCAAATCAGAGGAAGGGTGCTTGTTTGCGCAGTGCTTATAAAGTGCTTTAGCCAAAAAGTATGCGTGATACAACAAAATAAGTTTTTATGTGTGTTAGGAAATCTGTCAATAGTGCAATTTTTAGAACTTAGGACTTTATAGTCATTAATACATTCTTCAAGTTATAGCCCTTTTTAATGGTACAGTTGGATGTAATTGTTGAATGTTTCGATTCCAAAAATCAAACGTGACGTTATAAACAAGGATCTCCATCAGGATGACAGAGGAAAATTAATAGAGACACGCTAAAAATGAAAGTATGAATATAATGTTACTGCCATGTGTATACAAAGGTGACACCATGTATTCACAATAGTTTTTGCCGGTAAGACACTCACCTCAACTAAAAGATGTGAGTGCTCAAAGGTTCCCTCAATAAAGCTTTAATGTCTACTCAGGGGGCAATCTTAATTTGCTTAATATTTCTCAAGTGCATAAACAGCATATAAAAAAGATATCAGGCTTTAAAGAGCAGACTTAATCGCATTATGAGCTATGTATCAAACCAACCACATAAATATAAGGGACTGACCTTAGGAAGAAGGTCCAAAGCGTGAAATATAGTCAACTTGTGCTTCCAAGCATCAATCCCAAAAATTCTAAAATTCAACAATAAAGTATCAGTGTATAATATATTTATTTAAATCATATCCGTAAATAAAACAATTTTGGAGGAAAAAGACTGCTCACTGACCTCTCTTGTATAATGTAGGTGGTGCGTCTCAGTTAAAAGGGAAATTCTCAGTACTCTGTCTTAAAAGAAAATTTAGAAAAGCACATGATTGTGTAGCTGGGGCTAAAAATGCAAATAAATCCACAAACTACATGCCACAAGAGCCTAACGGCCCTCACCTCTACACATGCATTAGACAGGAAGAATACTCGAGAACGCGAATAGGATGAGCCGGCAGATAGTCATCAGTGTGCTTGTGGGAGATACAATGTAGAGTCAAAATGGCCACTGCATGATGTGCACTTGTGTTGGGTAACTTCAATTTTGTATCCAAATGAAAGGGATGTTAATGGAGCTGATTAATAATATGTAACAAATTCCCCGCTAAATCAGTCAAACAAAAAATTGTGATTACTAAAAATTCATCATGAGGACTCACAGAACAAAAACAAAAATGTAAATGGATTCCCCATGCACTTGGCCAGTTCAGAGCACTTCATTAAGATGGGAACGTTCTTATTATTTTTTTTCTTGTTCTATTTATCTCATATGAATTTTATTCTCCTTCTCATGTGTTTCATTTATTCTTTCTGTATCAATTTCATGCATTCGTGTATTTAAATTGTTTATATGACTTTTTCAAAAATTTCAATAAAGCTTATTTTGAACTTTAAAAACAACTATGTTACCAAAAGTCATATGTCATTGTAACATATTCCATTTCTATGCAAAATCAATAAAGAAACAGGGTCAAATTAAAAAAAAAAAAAAAAAAAAAAAAAAGATGGGAACGTTCTTGAAGTGTTCAACTAAATGGTGCTCCCTGTGTTTCACAGCACACCCTACTGCAATTTTGCAATATTCTAGTCTTCACTTACTGTCTAGTTTGTCTCACTTCGATCATGTCACAAGGACACCTCACCATATAAATCACATCAGTACTGTAACAATTCGAGAAATCATTGAGAACAATCCTTCTGCCTTTGTGTGTGAATTCCTTTACATCTTGTGTCAGGTTGCATGCTCTACAACTACCACATTTAATATGCCCAACAATGGAGATCAAATTCGAGTAAATATGTCAGGTAGTTTTGGAAATGGTTATAAAGATTTAACAACACGGTCTCTAATATTTCCCCTTCTTGAAAGCAAACAGTGTTTTTTCTGATGTGCACAGCTAATCTTGAACCAGGTTCCAATGGTGGTTAATCACTTTCGTGATTTCATTGCTACAAGTGTTCCTTTCCTTGGGTTCCAGAAGGCCCTCTGTAGGGCAATTCCACACCCTCTTTATAGGTCTTCTGAGCAGACCATTGGGTTATCCCCTTTTCAGGAGTTTATTAATTCAGAGGTCAGACTCATAAAAGTAATCTAACCTAATGGCATGTTCCTAAGGATACACAAAAAACTGCCCAAAAGGCAGATTAGCCTTCAAACCTCTAAGATGGTGGCTAGAGTATTGTAATGGTGTGTTTCATTCTGTTAGCTCATGATACATGTGTTTGACCCAGATCATAATATGTTGGAAGATTATTTCCTGACAGATCTTTAATAGCGAGCACAAGTGGCCGCTCAGGCACACTAAAGGTGCTTTTGGATTTGAATTCTTTTCTCAGTTTATTATTGGCATTTAGTGCTAAATGCAGCAGAATATAAATAGCGAGTGCGAGTGGCCACTCGTACTCGCTAGATGTGCTTTTGCATTAGAATTCCCACCCCTCCCAATTATTCTCAATTACACAAGGAGGAGTAATAGCATGATTATCGGTAATTCTGCAATGCAATGTTGTGATTGGTCTGAGTGCCGTGGTTCGGCACTCAAACGGGGACAGGGAGCCTTGGTATGTTCCTCACCAGGCTGTGTATTGCAGCCTGGTGGGGAACATTCAAAGTGCGCATGACTGTTTGGCCAGTCCAAGACGGCCTGCCAAACAGTCAAGCGTAATTACGTGCTCCCCACTACTCCCCCTGCTCTCTGAGCAGCCTAGCCACGCCCCACAAAACTGCCTCCGCAGGGAAAAATAAAATGATAACAGCGTGTTATCATTTTCTTTTTTGCACTGCTGAAAACAGTGGGGTGACGCTCCTCCGCCTTAGCTGAGGAGCTACCTCTGTGTCATACAGGATTTTAGGGATTACAATAATTAGATTTTGCTCCAATTGGAGGAGCAAGAAAATTGCCCAAATTCATGAAGTCGAGGTGGGAGTTCTAACTAAATCCATAACAAACATGGGTTTGTCTGATGGTTACCTCAGTGAATATGAGCATACATGTTTGTACAGGAAATTTGTACACGCACTAACCATTCACACATTGCCTAAAATACACAAACATCTGGAGAAACTACCCAGATGCCCCATAGTCTCTAGCTGTGGTTCACTGTTGGACCCCTTATTGAAAAAATATGCATATAGTCATAAAACCCATTTGTTGAAAAAAACAGGGACTTCATAATATACACAGCGGACATCATTAGATTGATAGAAGGTCACCCTTATGTGCCACAGAATCAGATATTAGGTGTTACGGATGTCACTTCACTTTACACAAACATTTCTGAGAGAGAAGCACTTGAGGTTATCAGGACAGTTTGGGAAAATAGGGAAAGGCCCTTTCAAGTACCTACTCGTTTTATTGTGGCACTCCTTGAAGTCTCTCTAAGTAAAAACGTCTTCATTTTTCAGAATACCTTTTACTATTAATCTTAAGGCATAATAATGGGAGCTGGCGTTGCACCTGATCTAGCTAACCTTTTCATGGATAAGTATGAGAAAACACATATACTCTATATCTAACTCTTTTATAGACATCATCCTTTGGAGAAGATACAGTGACAATGTTTTGCCTATATGGCAGGTGATGAAAATATACTGGAGTTCTTCTTTAATTAGCTTAATGACAGATGTAAGGACATTTAGTTTAGCATGACTCATAACAGACAGGAAAGAAACTTGCTGAATACTTACAATTTGTGTGAAAGACAATGAGTTGTACACAACCATGTATCATACACCAACAGAAAGAAGCACTCCATCATCCTAGAGGTTTGAGGGATAATCTGCCTTTTGGGCAGTTTCTGCGTATCTGCAGGAACTGTGCCGTTAGAGTTGAATACGTTTATGAGTGTGATCTATTGATTAACAAACTCCTGGAAAGGGGATACCCCAAAGGTCTGCTCAGAAAAGCTAGAAAGAGGGCAATTTGTTTCCCATGTTTACATCTGCTCCATTAACATACTTTTCATTTAAATACAAAGCTGAATTTACACAACACTAGTGCATATCATTCAGAGGCCATCTTGGGAGAGGACGATACATCGCATCTCCCGCATGCACGCTGATGTATATCTCTGGGCTCATCCTGACCGCACCCTTCAGTAATCTTCCTGTCAGACGTGGGTGTGGAGGCAGGAAGCGTTAGGCTCTCATGACGTGTGGTTGTAGGGATTTCTTCGCATTTTCAACGCTCGAAATACTTTTATTCTCTTTTCTAAATTTTCTTTCAGATAGGGTACTTAGTGGATGCAATCACCATTTTAACTGAGACACACCCCCTACTTTATACAAGAGAGGCCAGTGAACAGCTTTTTTCCTCCATAACTGATTTATTCACAGTTAAGATTTTTTTTATTTTAACGTGAATATATTTATGTTGCGTTTTAGAATTTTTGGGATTGGTGTGAGGAAGCACAAGTTGATTATATTTACTGCTTTGGACCTCCTTTATGAGGTCAGTCCCTTACGTTTCAATGTTCAGTTTGAGATACTTCTTGTAATACAATCAAATTTGCTCTTTTGAGCCTATTCTCTTTTATATACATTTTTTATGTCCATGTGAAATATTAAGGAAATTTGAATTTCCTCCTGAGTGGACATTAAAGCTTTATATGGGAAGCCTTTTAAAACTCACATATTTGAGTTGAGGTAAGTGTCTAATGGGCAAAAATAATTGTGAATGCATTATTTCACCTTCAAATACACCTGGCAGTAACATTATAATCTTACTTTAATTGTTAGGATGCCTCTCCTATTTGTTCTCTCTAATTATATGGATACTATACTCTGCACACCATCAGGAAGAACCTCAAGATCTGGATCTTCGACTGATCCGGAGCTGCACCCCCCAAGCGCCTTGAGACCCTCAAGGGTGAGTAGTGTGCTTTATAAACCCCTGATTGATTGACACAGATTGTTTTTGAAAATATTGTTCTGGTTTATGTGTATATTTGAAAGTTGCAGGCACTAATTTGAGAAAATTGGGTATAATTTAAAGTAAACAATTATATTTGAAAGCTGATCCTAGAGTACCACCTCATATGTGTACTGTATATCACTAGGGGTGGGCAAAAGTTTTAATTCTGCTTGCAGAATTTGAGGACTTATGTAAAGCTGAATTACGAATACATTTGCAGCTCCGCCAGGGGAATTAATCTAAACTGGTATCCTCCACACACATAATCACTGCTCGCTTGGCAAAGTCTTGTTGTATGTGTATTCCATTCAACACTCTGTCCAGCAACTAGCACTTCCTAGTTTTAAACGTTTCCACCCAACACTCTCTCGCCAGAGTCTGTGCTACCATGAGCACCTGACTCAACCCAGCCTATGCATAATCATCAACCAGCATTCTTTTGCCTACCACAAGCTTGTTTACTCACACACACCTCCAGTCATCACTCTTGCTTGTACAAGTAATCTAGATCTAGTGCTATCTAGCATACCCAATGACATGTGCACACAGACACACATACACACACACAAAGCTCTGTGCTGTTTCTTGTCCATGCATACAGTTCTGACTAGGCATGGTTGCTGCTTACACACGCACTCTCTTAACCCAACCTCGAGTCGTCCACACACCACCACCAAAATTAAAAGACAGATAACTAACTGTACTCTCTTCCTCGCACACGTACCTCAGCAGGACACAGCCTTAGCTCTCACATTCTACACAACTGTCTGGTGGACGGTGGCTTCTGTGTTACACACATCCAACCTGCCACTATCACCAGACTACAAACCACACAGCTGCTCCCTTACTCACAGAAATGCAGTTACTTCACTTGAAATGCACACATAGTTATACCTACTTGATATCATAAAGAATGGAGGGAGATCGAGCTGTGTGTTGATAGGCCAGCACACATTCCATGTGAAACTACAACAACAACTAAATCCCAAATTCTGGAAAAAGCGAAAACTGTGCTGTTCTAAAGTCGGAGTTCCTCTCACCTGACTAATCGGGCCTTAAGAAGGCAATAAAGGAGGTGAGTCTGCAGCAGCAATTACAGCGCTAAACAAATCACTTGAGACACTGCCTCCTTCCACTTCCTCGTCAATACCACCCCCTCTTGAATCAGTGAGCTTTCTTACACACGTATAAATGGTCACTCGCCCTGATGCGGAATTCTGTGGAATCTTGCAGGATTTTAATGTAAATCCCCCAGAATTCTGTGGAATCCAATTAAGTCAATTCTGCCCACACCTATATATAACCCAGGTTTGGAGGAACACATGGTGAACCTGTACTGTGTTGCGTATTTTGTTTTTAATTTACACAGATGTCCCAGAGATCAATTTTTTTGTGCCAACAAATTCTGGACTTTATGTTATTGATGTGGTTAGAATAGAAAAGATCTTGAATTTCACCAACACTTTCAGTGTTGGTCCCTGCTTTGACCTAAGCACTGTGAAGGAACTCCGAGCTATTGGTTCATCTGATTCATAAGATGGGCGAAGATGTAGACAGTCAGTAGCCTAAGTTGAGATGTCCATTCTGAAAGCCTTCTTAGCTAGGGTTTCAAATACTAGGGTCAGTAGAACTTTATTATGGACCCTGACCCATAATGTGTTATCCATCAGTGATAACACAGAGCTCAAAACCCTTTCACAGGTTTGCAGGGATCTTGAGATTACAATGTCCAGGTACACTTGATAGGGCGGGCGAAGAGTAAGTGGGCCAGGGCGGGCTAAGAGTAAGTGGACCACCTGACAAAAATCATGAATTTCGGTTGACGTATGGGAAGCAACTTCAGCCAGTAGCTCACTGTTCTTAGATGGTCTAAGAGTTGGAAACCTCTCAGATTTGTGTTAGAATCTACTGCGATGGTGTGCAATAATCCTATTATTCATCAATGAGACCGGTACACATGGGAGTATAAATTCAGTGAGCAAGTACAAATTTGCTGAAGGGGCAGAGCTTTGTAAAATGGGTAGACTCCCTGGAAGATCGAGGGCAGTCCTGTTAGACGGCAAATTAAGTAAATGAGAAGAGGAGACTAGACTATTTTAAACTTTAGGAGCCATCTCAAGATTAGTAACAGTTTCTGGTTCAGTAATATCTTCACAGGCTCATCAGCATTGTTCTAAGATCACATTCTTGCTATAAATAGTCCTATATCAGATGTTCACAAAGCTTGGCTATGTTCACTTGCTTCCACCCTATCTTTGCTGATTCACGATCATTACATTTTTTTAAATATCTTTTTATTGAATAAGAAACAAACAAAACAATAAAAAGGCATCAGGTGAGCAAATATGACATCATTGCAAGATTAGTACTGTCATTCGTATAGAATCATAAATACAGTATATAAAGTTTTCGGGATCACGGGGATTCCAGCGTCTCAACCTCTACCTGCCTCGTCGGGGGCATACACAAACCACCCTGGTGACTATTCCAGGCCCCCCAGATCCTCCCCCATTTCTCCGGACAACCCCTAGCCACATACACTGCCCTCTCCCTAAACGTACACCAGTCTAAGTCTTGGGTCCATTTGGCAGGTTGTGGTGACTAGCTAGCTCCCCATAATTGAGCAATGTTATGCTTTGCCACCATACATGCCAATGTCACCCACTGTTTCTGATATCCATTCAAATCCGTGGGTTCCCAGACATTCAATATACATCTGCGGGCCTCTGGTCGCATCTCCTCCTCCAGTACGTCTCTGATCACATCATGTATTTTCATCCAATAAATTTGTATCTCCTCACAGTGCCATAGAATGTGCATGAAAGTGCCCAATTCACCACAACCTCTCCTACAGTCTCCACTCGTCGCTCTCCCCATGTTCACCAGTCTAGGCCCTGTGACATATGATCTATGTAGAATTTTAAGTTGTATCAATCTAAGCCTCATCTGAACCGCAACCACTTTGGGGGATGAAACTGCCTCTACCCAATCCTCATCATCCATCTCCAATCCATCCGCTCCCCATGCTGTTCTAATGCTCCCAAGTGGATCTTCCATATTGTTAATTAGCTTCTTATAGATCAGGGAAATGTTTTTTTCGGGAAGGTGACCGTCAAGCACTCGGTCCTCAAGGGAGGAGGCCTCCGGAGGTTCTGTGCCCAAAGGTATGTGAGTAAGGAGGGCGTTTCTAATCTGCATATACCGGAAGGGCTCATTGTCATGTAGGCTGTATTGTTTTTGGAGAGATTCAAAAGTATGCACACAGCCCTTCCCCCATACGTCCTTGACCTGGCTAATTCCGATAAGGTCCCATTTTTCGAATCCCTTAGTTCTCCACAGGCTCCCAAGCCTCTCCGAGTTAAACAGAGGGGTGGCCATCGTCAACCTCTCCACCCATCCTAAACCCTTAGTAGCTGCGTGCCAGACGCGCACCTCATGTGCTGTCGGGCCCGACAACGTGAATCTTCCCGGTTTGGCATACAAAGCTCCAACAATGTCTCCACCTGGAGCCTGCCCACGATCCATGGCAAAGCCAGGGTCCCCCGGGGGACCATAGACTACATGGTTCACTGCAGCAAGATGGGCGGCCCAGTAGTATTTCTTCAGATCTGGGAGACCAATGCCACCACCATACCAAGGAAGAGTCAGCTTGACAAAGGCAATGCGGGACCTGCCATCCCAAAGAAACTGCCTCTGGAGTGTCTCAATCTCCCTAAAGTAAGTAGCTGGCACCGGATCCATGGTGTTTTGGAGTATGTAGAGAAACCGAGGCAAGGCCAACCTTGAATAACACCGCCCTCCCAAGAAATGACAGGGGGTGAGTCTTCCAACGTTCCACATCCCTTCTGACCCGGCTCAAGGGGGGCTCTAAATTATTTGCATACCTAGCCTTCGGATCCAGCGTTATGTACATGCCAACGTATTTAAATCCCACAAGCTCGATCTTTATAGGGCACAACTGTGGGACCACAGGTGGATCTCCTGATATAACAAACAATACTGACTGCGTCCAATTTATTGCGAACCCGGAGTATCTACTAAATATCGTAAGAACATCCAAGAAATGACTCAGAGATGCCCTGGGGTTAGTGAGATATAAACAGGATATCATCTGCGTAAAGCGAGATTTTATCCTCCCATTCCGGTGTCCACCACAATCCACGTATCGACCTGTCCCAACGGACCCATGCCACCAGTGACTCCAGCGCCAGTGCGAAAAGAAGTGGGGACAATGGACATCCCTGTCTCGTGTCCCTCCCAAGAGCGAAATCGGCTGACTTACAGTTATTTACAATCACTCTGGCCAAAGGAGCAGCATATAACAATCGAACCCAGCCAATAAATTCCGAGCCAAAGCCCATTTTAGTCAGGACCGCAAATAAGTAAGCCCATTCAACCCGATCAAATGCCATAGTGGCATCAAGGGAGACCTAGACCGCAGGTTCCAATATTTTCGGGGAGCCACTCAAAATCCCATGAAGTCTTCGCAGGTTCAGGGCTGTGTTACGACGCGGCATGAAGCCAGACTGATCAGGGTGTATCAGGGCTGTAATGACTTTGACCAGCCTAGTGGCGAGTAACTTCGCCAATATCTTGGGCACCGCATTGAGAAGTGAGATGGGCCGATACGAGGAAGGGGACGTCTTAGCCTTTCCTGCTTTATGAATAACCACTATGTTCGCTACCCATTGATCATATAGGAGTTGTCACGACTTTCTGCTTTCCAGGAACATGGCATGGATATGCGGAGCAATTTTATGAGCATTCAGTTTATATAACTCTATAGGCAGTCCATTAGGACCAGTCGCTTTCCAAGACTTGATGCTTCTAATTGCTTGCGCAATTTCATCATCTGTTATAGATGAATCTAAGTATTCCCTATTTTCTTGTGAGAGGCCCGGCATGGGTATATCTCTAATCATTTCACCATTCTCGATCTCTGTGAAACCATTCGCAGAGGTATATACTTCCTTGTAATACTCGGAGAATGCATCCGCTACTGCCTGTGGGTCCGTGATGTTATCGGGCCCCTCTAGCTCAGGCACCAGGCAAGAGGCACACTCCCCACGTTCCAACCAAGCAATTAACTTACCGGCCTTATCTCCATGCTCGTACACCTGACTTTGCACGTCGTTATTATGCAAGATTGCCCTTTCCCTAGTGAGGTCCTTATACTCATCTTGTTTCAACTTCAACAAGTGTAAGTCTCCCTGGGCAGCAGTATCCGCCACCCTCCTCTCCAATTCTACGACTTCCGCCTCTACCTTAACCACCTCGGCCTGGTGTATCTTCTCTTTACCTGCTATCAATGAGTGGACCGCACCCCGTAGTACCACTTTATATGCCTCCCACAGAGACTGTGTGGAATCGACAGTGCCCACATTTTCCAGAAAATAATGTTCCGATATTTGGCATATCTCCTTCCTTGTGGCTGGGTCCTTCAAGTGCCATGCATTAATAGGAGCGATTCTGCCAACCGCTAACTGCCCGATATCGACTTGCAACCACATCGGGGAATGGTCCGAAATACCTCTCCCCAGGTATCTTGCCTCTTTAATTGTGTGCGCCATGGCCGCAGGAACCAGTATGTAATCTAACCTGGACATACTATTGTGTGCAGCGGATATATGAGTGAAGTATCTCTGAGTCGGGTTACGTAATCTCCAGCTGTCTACCAACCCCAGTGACTCAAGGAACTCAGGGAGCCACCTCTGTACCGCAGTATGCGGACGTGGAGGGAATCTATCCACTCCCCCATCTAGTACAGCATTGAAGTCTCCTCCCAGCACCAGGAGACCCAGGGGCAGGGTTAGAAAAACAGCACTTAGATCTTTGAAGGTGTCAGACTGAATGCCCGGCGGCACATAGATAGACAAGAAGGTAACCGTCCTACCCTCCAGCTGCCCCGAGACACCCACATATCTGCCCCTCTGGTCCGACCATGTGGCCTGTTGAGCAAACGGGAAAGAATAAGTAGGATACCAACCCCCCCTAGACTCGGATGTAAACCCAGCGTGCGCTACTAATTTGTATCCCCTTCTATGCAGGGCCATGCACCTATTCCCAACAAGATGTGTCTCCTGTAGCAAGGCTACTTCCGGGGAGTGTCTTCTAATTAGCTGATTCACCATCCCTCTCTTGATTTTGTCACCCAGCCCATTGATGTTCCAGCTCAACACTTTTATCCCGGATCCCTGACTTGTACGAGACATTCACCCCACACTGCTAGCATTGAAATGCAATACTGACACCTGATGCGAACAAAAGATTTGTAAACAAAAGAAAACCTGAAACACAAGACACCTCACAAATCAGGACCTCCCTCCACCCACCCTGCACCCCTGCATGTAGCAAACGCTCATCCCCAACTAGCAGTGTGCCTGTCGCCCCAATCTAATCTATCGTTAACTAAAAGTAGAAAACAGGGGAGGGCCATTAGGCTGACCCGCTACCCCTTCCCCCCGACCCACCATCGCCACCCCTGCACTGATCAAGCCACCAAATTACTTTCAGAACTTAGATAGGCAGGGGAACAATGTATATGCCCCCCCAAACCTAACAGTAGCTCACAGCAATTCAAGCCATTCCAGTCCCCATAGTTACAAAATCATTGTTCATCCGCCTCTGCTTGGTCTTGATTCTCAGAACTCGGCATGTGGGTACTGTCCAACCAATCCACCGCCACCTCAGAATTGTCAAAAAACAAGGCCTTCCCGTTGAGCTCCACCCGGAGGCGGGCTGGAAACATCATAGCCTATTTAATGCCTTTGTCTCTCAGTTTCTTCTTCACCGCCAAGAAACCTTGTCGTTGCTTTTGTACTGCTTGGGTAAAATCCGGGAAGAAGAAGGTTGCGCCATTTTCGAATCGCAATGGAGCTCAGGTTTGGGCCGCCTGGAGGATTGCATCTCTGTCTCGAAAGTTCAAAACTTTAGCAGTCATATCCGTCAACGGGCTCCTCCTAATCTCACCCCACTCACTTCCGTCTGGTCACGTCCAGTCGCCCCGCTCGGGCCGCTCCTCTCAGACTATCGAACTCTCGGGGGGTGCTGCATGGTCCAGGGTTTTTTTCACCGCTTTTAATACTCCCCAACAGTCACAATATCACATAGCCCAACGCGATATATCCAGTCTCCAGGCAAGGTCCTCTAGCTAGCTCCCCCACTGGGATCTCCCCACCTTTACAGCTGGTGTCCACAAAGGCTCTCTTGGGCGGCTCCTTAACTTGTCTGAAATAATATCTGGCAACACCTCACAGCTCTCCCCGATAGTGTCCGCCAGTCCTTGGGCGTCTCATGCCGGGTGGACCCCTGGATTATCCTTCATGGCGTATTTCTGCCTCTGGCCACTTACAAGACTCAGCAGGGGTCTCCCCTCAGGGGTCAGTCACGCCAATATTCCCGGCTGAGCGGTCCTTTTTGCTGCCTCCGGCTGCTATGTGGCTCCTCTGGGTGTCTTCTCCATAACTGCTCCATAAGGCTGCGTCGCCGTCCAGGTCTCCAAGGCCGGGTCACTGCAACAGCCCACGCCCGGGCATCCAGGCGCCTCTTCAAAATTATGACCATGGGGAGAGAGCACCCCAGTGTCTCGGGGGGGGGGGATTTCCCCAACTCACACGTTGGCCAGATCCAATCAGCAGGATCACTTCATGCACCGGGCAGTCTCCAGGGGCTGCCAAGCTCTCCCGGGGCACTTCTTCACGAATAGCCAGGCAGGTGTAGCAGGTAATTCTGTGCCTGCGTCACTAATCTATTGCCCAGTCGGTGCTTCAGTGTTGTAAGACCTGCAGCAGAGCGCGGGCCGATCGCGGCATATAACAAAATTGGGCCAACCCCACCCGGCCCGCGACGGCCGATGGTATTGCATTAGCGGGCGGCCGTGCTGCCACTCGAGGCCCCGGCTTCAGGGAGGATGTAGGCCCCGATCTTAAAAACGGCTTTCCTTCGCCACCGGACCCCGGGGAAGCCCGAAACAGCAACCGCGGGCGTCGCTACAGCTCTCCTACCAGGGAGAGCGTGCGGGGCTCAGGATGATGGGCAGGATGTAGCGGTCGGAGAGGGAAGTCGGCGGAGCCGAGTCCCTAAGCGGCCATCTTGGTCACTGCCGTGGCTCCTACTTTGATCATTCAAATTTTTTAAACCAGGTATGTGTAGTACAGGCTGCACCAATGTTTTGACTCTGCTAATACATATGTATCACTCAACACATCCAAATGGGGTCTTCCTCAGGGCTATTCCACAACTTAGGACAATATAAGCCCACAAAAAGATCAACATGAGCCAAGTGCAACAAAAGTGTCGCTCTTCTGGAAAATTGTGCAAGGCTAAAACTCACTATGTAATTCTAATGCAACAACGCCCTGAAAGATTGAAAAATATTTTCAGATAACTGAAAATAAATCAAGAAGAAACAAACTTACTGGGGTAGCTCAGGGAACACCTGTGCTCTGTTCTATAAATCTATGCAAAATCACATACAGAATCCTTGAAACATATGGTGCTGATTCATGAATATTTAAGGTACGGACTTTGAGGTGGATCGGCCTACAAACCAAATGCACGTAAAAATCCATCAATTTTGTTATACTTTTTCAAGAGTGATTCAAACTGGCCACTTGTCAAGAAATAATCACTCACCCGATCAATAACAAAAACCATGCATCCTAGTTCAAACTCATCAACGAATTATAAATAAACGTAATACAGAGGCTCTGGGGGTCAGTCTAAAAATAAATAAAAGCTGTCACTGCTACTATCTTTTCAATAAATCAAGGGTGATAGGGTGACAGGTGATGGCTACTGCTCATGAAATATCCTAACTCACCCGAATTACTATTTGGCCTGCAGCACTCATTGCGCCACCCACTTAATTAGCTCTTTAAAGATGTCTCAGGCCTGCCATTGTGGCCTGTGTTTGCAGTTACTAACTGGTTTTTCGACTTGCCAAAATAAACCTTTTGCCAGGTCTACACCTTCATTTTTAGTACATATAAGTCACCCCTATGGTAGGTCCTTAACAGCGCATAGGTCAGGGTATTAAAAAGTTGAACATGTACTTTTAACTTTTACATGACCAGGCAGTGAAAAACTCTCAAATTCGTTTTTCACCACTGCAAGGCCTGCCTCTCACGTAGGATAACATTGGGTTAACTTATTGCATTTAATAAGTGTTAACTTTCAATTGGGAAAAGGGAGAAATGCCAAGTTTGGTGTCTAATCAAGGTTGTCCCCTATCCCCTCGTTTGTTTATTTTAGCCATGGACCCGTTGATTCGCCATTTTCAAGAACGCCATTTACATAGAGGCTTACAATTTAACACTGGTTCCTTACTGGTTTCACTATATGCGAATGACACTATCCTCTATGTCCGGGATCCCCAGGTCAACCTAGAGCCACTCATCCGAGAAATACTCAGATTTAGCCATTATTTTCTGGATTGGGCATTAATTGGTACAAGTCCGTGATTTTCCATTGACAACGAGCACGGTGCAATGGGATTGTGGTTTCCCTCTGGAATAGTGCACTGAATCTGTAAAATATTTGGGCGTACACATTCACCTAGACACAGCACAAAAACTTAGCTTGAATTATGGACATGCAATCAGCGATTTAGAAGCCCGGATAGAACACTGGCTCCGTCTGCCACTATTGATAGCCGTCAGGGTCGCGATTCTTAAAATGGCGGTTCTTCCTAATTTCTTGTATCTTTTTAATAATCCTCACTAACAGGGTTTTTTTTTTACATTACAAACACTCCTTTGGTATGAGGGCAAGAGGGCCCGTGTCCGCTGTCCGCTGGCAGGTACTTACCCTGCTATACGAAAGAGGGGGATATGGTGTCCCAGACCCACACCTTACTATTTGGTAGCACAATGCTGCTACGCATATGCATGGTTCCACCCCGACGCAAGAATACCTTTTCTGCGTCCTGAGGCGGATTTTTTATTGCCTGAAAAACTGGCCACCGTACTGCCAAAGGGCATGCCTAGGAAGCCACACGACATACAGATGGTTTCCACCACCAGCTGGGCATGGAATAAACTATGGAGATTAGTCAGCGCTACCACATTATATTCTGCCCTACTCCTCCCCAACCCTACTTGGCTGCCAATCAAAAGGGAAAAACTGGTGCAACGCACATTACACAAATTCAACATCACAAAACTGGGAGACCTTTACCCGGATGGGCACATTGTTTCGTGGACTGAAGATTTCCGATTCCAACCACACACCTTTATGGATGCCTTTGTGTTAGGACGCATGCACTCTGCTCAGCGCACCACACTGCCCACTTATCCAGTTGAGTCCGACTCTTTCACCCCACTAACATTGATCATTGAAAATGAGACAGGTACACATCTCATCTCCAAAGTATACAAAGTGTGTGCTGAAGCCCGACAGGTTAGGGATGAAGAGGTTCGAAGCACATGGGAACACGATCTGGGCCACACCATAACAGATGAACAATGGGCAAAATGCTGCGCAGTAACGAGAGAAGTCTCCCTTAATAGCAGGCATAAGCTGTTACATGTAAACATTTCACGCCGTATTTACTGCACCCCTGCAATGGCCCATAGAATAGATCCTTCCAGACCCCACACCTGTCAGAAATGCTCCGCACCATATGCAGACTTTGCACACCTCACATGGACCTGCCCCATATTACAACCATACTGGGTGCAGATACACACAATTCTGGGTAACATGATTTATTTAACGCTGATTTCCACTCCGGAACTGGCTCTACTAGGCTACATGGTTAATTTCCCCCCAAAAGTGAGAAGTTTTGCATTCATTGGGTTTTTGCCAGCCAAAAGGGAGATAGCCTTACGGTGGGGAGGTAAGCATGCCCCCACACTGCAGGGATGATTACGTAGCTTAGTGTATTGCAACGTGAACAGCGAGGTTTATGGCAGCATTGTGCCTAGTTCATCACGTCCTAAAGACATTTGGGACCCTTATAGGGCTTAGGTGATGGCACTGAGACAAGCTTCCAATTCACAAGTAAAAAACGGCATAGTCCCGGAAGGAGTAGGTTGACGGGGTATAGCCTACAGATCTGTGTAGTAACTCCAGGAGTCAGGAAATTAGATAGATTGAAGTTTATTCCAATTGATGCTACACAGCTTTTGATCTGCTTGTCATCTCCACCACCTTCAGTTAGCCTCAGTGTTAAAGCATAACATTCTCCAGCTGACTTGATACAATGACATCACAAGTGCAGTGACAGCAGAAGCAGGAATACATTAAAGAAACAGTACATACTTAACATGACTAGAATATAACATACCTCCCTTTCTTCAAATGAACAAAAAACAGACCAAGAGCAATAATACATATGCAACACTAAAAATAACTAAAGCTACAAAACATAGTGAGCAACATTGCTAAGTCAATCACGATAACTGCGTGGTAAAACAGAAATCCTAGAACTCTTCCTTCGAGATGAAACCAATTTACTGCCACATTCATTAAGTCTTTCAGAAACCAAGTTTACATTTTCACTTTTACTACTTTTGAAAAATTCCACCAAAATCCACCTTCAACTTGTACAGAATTATTACCAATTTTTGTAATTTTGATGGGTTCACTATATTTACACTTCCCTTTCTTGGTGAACACTGGACTCTTAATTTTTACAAAATCTCCCACTCCCACTGAACCCATCTTAACATTTTTCTTTTTGTCAAACCATTCCTTTTCTTTAACCTGTGTGATTTTTGAATTCTTTTTGACTGTTTCCATAATAGACTCAATATTACCCAAGAAGTGAGACCACTTGCACATCCAACCAGGTCGAAAACTGGTGGTAGCTTTTCTCCTTCTTAATACTTCAAACGGAGAAACGCTTGTGGAAGAATGTGGTGTTGTCCTGTAAAACCACAGCATGCTTTCAATAGATGCAAAAATATCCTGTTTGCTCTTAATTGCCCACTTGACACAATCTCCCATAACCCTATTCATTCTTTCCACAAGACCGTTCGTCTGTGGGTAGTACAGAGAACTCCTAAGGTGCTTTACTCCACTGGACTTTAAAAACATTTGGAATTCTTCACTTACAAATTGAGTCCCATTATCCGAAACAATAAACTGTGGAAAATCCTCTCTCAAAAATACTTCCTTAAGGAATATGATCACACTAGAAGAACTAGCTTCCTTAACCACCTTTATTTCTGTCCATTTCGAAATATAATCCATCAAAACAAAAATGTACTTCATCCCCAAAGGCAACACCTCATAAGGACCCATAATGTCTATTCCAACCTTGACCCACAGTCTAGACCGGCGGTACTCAAAGTACGGCCCGCGGGCCATTTGCGGCCCGCCAGACTACTCCTTGCGGCCCCCCATGGAAAACAACAACAGTCATGGACTTTGCGGCATTACTGCTGTTGTGATTCCTCGGGGGGCGCATTTGCCGAGAACAGGGCATGAGCAGACAATTAGTGTCTTGCATGCTGACCTGCGGCCCCCTGCTGTCACCTGCCGCTGTGCGTCGCGGCAGGTGAGGGTTTGTAAAGAAAGCACGCCTCGCCCACCTACCGTGGCAACAATTGCCTGCCGTATCTCTTCGCCTCGGAAAGAAGTAAGTGTTTGTAATTTCCATGAGTGTTATTGCTGGCCCCCATTTTTTTGGTTCTCTGTTTTAGACCTTGTTAATGAATCATCCAAATGTAAAGATATCCTGGGGTTTGAAACAAAATGTGCTGTTATCTTTCGGGATTTTCGAGGGGGCTATAATCTTTTATGCATGTTTATTGCTAAGTTTTGCATATTTATATATGTGCATGCGACACTAGATGGCGCTGTGCCGCATTCTATGGACAATTCTGTGTTAGTCCTCAGCTTAAATTCTTAATGCTCACAGCACCAAAAACCAGGGACTGTTGTGCCACTGCGTTACAACCCGCGATTCTCTAATAAGGAATACAAGGCAATGTTTATATGTTGAAAAGTGACTTTTTTTTCAAAGAGTTGTGACTTATTTGCCAAGCCTAACATTTCAAACGAGCCTGTTTTAAATGTAATTAATTATATGGATGTAAAAATGCACGCACGCTCTGGCGGTGTGAGGAGAAGGTGAAAGGAGAAACAATATTTGACACAAAAGAATGAGGGATAGGAGGGAAAATGAAGAAGGACAAATAAAGAACAGGGAAAGAGACAACAAGTGGTGGACGAAGTGCTAAGAGCGGTAGAAAGGGAGAGAGAAATTGAGGTATGAGAGTGAAAGAGCAGGTAACCTATGACGGGTGTATGGGCTGCCTGGCAACCCAAAATCTTTTTAGAATGTTTTATCGCTGCCCCTTCAAACCTCAGGCTATTAATCACAAAAAACTGTGTTGTTAAAAGCATCATTTACCCATGCCGGTGTCCAAAATTCAGCCCCCACGTCACCACCACCCGTTCACCATCAAGAAAACCAGTAAAAGAAGCCTGCGTCATTCAGTCCCATTCAAGGCAGATTTTTGAGAAGCACAACGTTGAAAGTTCGCCACTTGCCACTGGCTAATGGTTTAAATTCTGGTAGACACCAAACATCTATTATTCAGTGCCAAGGTGCCCCAAAAACTTTTAGTCATTTGTATCAGTAACTTGGACTTGCACATGCAAATGGGCTTGCAAATTGACCCGATACGGTTTTAAGACTTACAGATTCCTCAGAAACCACCTAAAAAATAATTAATCTAATGATTAACAATCAGAAGCCTTTTCTGCAAAAGTTCATACTTTTTTGAGACTGTGGTCATTTTCTGCTCAAAGGAAAGGTCTCTAAAGTTGTGTTTCACATTAGCCAACAGTGGGGCAACCAGCTTTTTATATTTTTATCAGGGGGAGACTGGCTTGTGCCGTGTTGCTTGATATCAGTGGTCTACTTGGTTGGCAATACCAAATTCTTGATTGACTGTGTCTTGAAAGCACAGCGGTAGATAAAGGCTGACATAAAATGTATTCATCTTTCTACTTGTTTCAGATGTGGAATGGTGTGTTCTAGTGTCTGTGATTGGAAATTGATTTAAGTTGAATTTATGAGGCCTCTAATGAGTATCTTCACGTCTGCAAATAGCCAGCATAGCCCACAGGCTAGAAAAGGGAGGGAGGGAAAGGGAGGCAGGCAGAGGGGGAGCGAGGGAGGGAAAGGGAGTGAGGGAGGGAAAGGGAGACAGAGAGAGGGAGACAGAGAAAGGGAGACAGACAGAGAAAGGGAGACAGACAGAGGGGGGGAGATGCTGACAGAGGGAGGAGCGCGACACTGTGAGGAGGGCAACAGAGTGAGGGAGATAGAGAGGGAGAAGGAAGGGGAGAGAGAGAGGGAGACAGAGAGGGGGAGGGAAGGAGAGAGAGGGAGACAGAGGGAGAGAGAGAGGGAGAAAGAGGGAGAGGGAAGGAGAGAGAGGGAGACAGAGGGAGAGGGAAGGAGAGAGAGGGGGAGGGAAGGAGAGAGAGAAGGAGAGAGAGAGGGAGAGACAAAGGGAGAAGGAAGGAGAGAGAGAGAGGGAGGGAGATATAGGGAGAGGGAAGGAGAGAGAGAGGGAGACAGAGGGAGAGGGAAGGGGAGAGAGAGAGAGGGAGACAGAGGGAGAGGGAAGGAGAGAGAGAGAGGGAGACAGAGGGAGAGGAGAGAGAGAGGGAGACAGAGGGAGAGGGAAGGAGAGAGAGAGAGAGACAGAGAGAGGGAGTGAGACAGTCTGAGTGAGACAGAGGGAGAAATAGGGAGAGATGGAGGGAGAGGGAGAGAGAGATGTGTGTATGCCGGGTCTGGTGGCTCAGTGGACGAGGGCGTCCGCTGCAGGGACCTGTGTTCAACCTCATGGTCACAGATTTTTGGGTGCTCTAGCCCCGCCCCCACAAACCCCGCCCCCACCGGTGCGGCCCTCGGACACAAACCACACTGTAAATTTGGCCCCCGAGAGAAAGTTTGTGAGTACCCATGGTCTAGACGGACATTCAATAGGAGTCAAAGGTGGAACAACCACTTTAAGTGACTTCTCTGAGCAAGCACAGACAGAACAGTTTTCAATAAACATCTTGATTTCACTGTACATACTTGGCCACCAAAAATCTTGCCGTACCCGGCGCATTGTTAGAGAAATACCTAAGTGTCCTTCATGAGCTTCTTTGATGATGAGGTGGAATCAGTTTGTCACATCTCAAAACCAAACCATCCTCAATAGAAATTTCTGACTCTATTTTCCAATATGGTTGTAAAACAGCAGACAAAGACTTCTCCTTTGGCCACCCATTCTTAACAAAATTGAAAACATCTTGTACTTCAACAAACACTCTCTCCAGTCTTCCTCAGACCCTACTGCTAAGACAGGCACATCTATTGATGCCACAAAACAATCTTCCTCATCTTCATCTTTTATATCTTGAAAACCAGTACCTTCACTCATATCACTACTCTGTGGATAACGTGAAAGAAAATCAGCCCGCGTATTTTTCCCACCAGAGATATGAGAAACATCAAATTGATATTGAAGTAACTTACTAAACATTCTAGTAATCCTGGGTGTACAGCATTCGTTAGGTCCAGCAGACAAAATAGAAACCAATGGCTTGTGATCAGTGACTAAACTGAAATGCCTACCCCAGACATAAGGTCGAAACTTGTCAATGGCCCATACACAAGCCAATAATTCTTTTTCTATTACAGAATACTGAATCTCAGCACACCTCAATACCCTGGAAGCAAACGCAACAGTATATCCGCGGTCACATGAGCGTTGGGTCAAAATCGCTCCTAGACCAACTTTGCTCGCATCCACGGTAATGATGCATGGCATATCAGGATCAAACGGTGTTAAAGCATCACTCTTAACCAAAACCTCTTTTACTTCCTCGAAAGCACGTTCACAGTCTCCTGTCCAGGAGAATTTTGTAGAGGATTTTAAAAGGTTACATATGGATCTAACCATAGATGCATAATTGGGAACAAATCTAGAATAATATTCTAACAAACCTAACAAAGATTTGACACCAGGCTTGTCTCTAGGTACAGGCGCTTTCATGATAGCATCAATCAACCCTTGCCTAGGCTTGATTCCTTCATTAGAAAGTAAGTGCCCCAAATACTCAATCTCACTGCATCCAAACTTGCACTTTTCAGTTTTCAGGACAACACCATTTTTCTTGAATATCTCCAGAACTTCCCTTATAATGTTGTCATGTGTCACATCATCTTTGGCATAGATCAACACATCATCCTGAAAGACAAGCACACCTTCCACACTCCTTAACAAATTCTGCATCACCCTCTGGAACACTGACGCCGCAGAGGCTAAACCGAACGGCATCCTCCTATAGCGAAAGGTTCCGAGTGGAGACACAAAAGATGTCAAAGAGCGTGAATCGGGGTGAAGCTCTACCTGATGATAAGCGTTGGCCAAGTCTAATTTTGAAAAAATCTTAGCCCCTTTGATGCTGGTAAATAAATCAGTTATCTTGGGTAAGGGATGGGAGTCGAGCCAAATCTCCTTGTTTAAAGACCTAAGGTCCACACATACTCTAAGTTTACCATCTCTCTTGCGTGCGACCACAAGAGGGGACAACCATAATGATGACTCAGTGGGTTCTATAATTCCTTTCTCGCACGACATTGTTAATTCTTTGTTAAGGTCTTCCTTGATGCTAAAAGGAACACTCCTGAGCTTGTGCTTGATAGGAGTCGCACCATCCTTCACTTTGATTTTATGTTTAAATCCAGTGATCCTCCCCAACTTATCACTGAAAACAGAAGGAAATTCATTTAACCACCTAGTGTTCTCCTCTTCGCAAGATACCAACAAAACTTGTTACTTGGTGCCTGGCCTAAGTTGCATTCCAAAAAGGCCCTGGTGGAACCACCCTAATATATTCAGTCCCTTTACGGCTACATAAACCTTACCCCTGATCTTTCTCCCTCTAAACTCTATGTAATCCTCAAGAAAACCCAATAACTCGATCTTACGTCCTTCGTAGGAGACAGGTGATCTGTCCGGAGGAAACAATTCCCTTTCCTTCCATGTTTCACGAAACAGCTTCTCAGTAATCATTGTGTTCCTAGCACCTGAATCTACTAGGAGATTAAGTTTCTTGTCACCAACAAGTATCTCGACAATGGGGTCAACACAAGTTGAAGGGTCACCTGTGAGAGGTATTGATGTATTGCTGGAATTAGTATGATCCATGACTACAGAGGTAGTTTCCGTGTCAGAATCATTATCTGATTCCACAACACAAGCTACTGTTTTCTTTTGGAACTCCCTTTTTAAACAAACATTAGCAAAGTGTCCTATTTTCTTACAATAGTTACACATGGCATTCAATGCTGGAGATTTCGCTCCTTTGCCATGAGTAGAACTACCACAGCGTAGACAAACGTTGCTAGGTATAGAATTAGAATCTTTGAACCTTGGAGAAGGATTGTTCCCATTGTTCCCACTTTTCATCGATTTGCTTTTCACCTTCTTTGAAAAGCCAACAAAGTTAACACTCTCAGTTGGTTTGACTTCCAACTCTTTTAGAGAAATATGAGATGTCTCAATGCTCTTTGCTACCTTAATGGTCTCATCCAGAGAAGGATTGTCCATGGAAAGTAACTTCTGTCTAATCTGTTTATCCTTGCAATGACCAACAAATTGATCGCGAATCAATTGCTCATTAACATTTTCAAAACGACAGAAGCCATTTTCCTGAGACTTGAAATATAAGCGCCGACATCCTCACTCTCAGATTGATTTCTCTTAAAAAACTTGTGTCTGAGCACAATGAGATTAGGTTGCTTATCAAATCTGCATTTAAGTTTAGCAACAGTAGTCTGATACTCATCAACAACCTCATTGTCTCCAGGAGGATCAGGTAAGTGCTTAAAGATAGATCTACCTTCGAAACCAAGAGAGTGCAATAAGAGACATTTTTTCCTTTCAGGACGATACCTTAAAGCTCCGATAGCACCCAAGTACGTCTCGAAGGCATCGAACCAAACATCTCACTTCACAGGAGGATCTCCTGGAGTAGCCAAGAAAGCAGGAGGAGCATTAATTGACTGCAAAGAAGACATCTTACTATATTAATTGGAGAAGCAATTCACCCCAAAAAAAAAAATTAGTAAAAGTAATAAAGTGTGTGCGAATCACAGAGTTAAACCTGGAAGAAAAGATAATGAAGACCTTGGAGGTTATTAGACTAAACTGAAATAACTTGATCAATAATGTTGAACAAAAGTAAAAATAAAGAATAAGGCTTGAACATCCACTTTTGGAATTTTGTCAAAAAGTCAGTGAGTTCTAATTATAAATAAAGTTCGATAATCCACTTGAAGACTGTTGTCTTTCTTTTTGTTTTAAGTGTTCACAGAAGATCCTTGTAGAAGAAAAATCAGGGCACTGTTAGATCATAGAAGGACAATTCACAAAAAGAATGTTGCGCCCAGAGGTGTGGAACACTAATGAGACAAAGCCAAAGACGTCATCCTTTCATGCCTTTAACAAAACACAGGGAACGTCACTGACACGTCGAATGCGCTCCGCGGTAGGCAGAATGAATTTCCAAGTGGTTGGCAGACTCAATGAGCATGCGCGTCAGATTCAGTGGACATGCGGATCGGAGACAAACGAGGTCTACGATGTAATCTCGCTCATCGAACACATCATACTCTCGTGACAGCTTAATCCTCACGCTACAGCGCACGACGGAACTCGGGAGAGTCAATCTGTCTATCAGCTTGAAAAATGCAGACTTTCACAGAAGGCGTAAGTTCATATAAAACAATGTTGAACAAGAAAAAAAAAGTAGATTACATTCATCAAGGGCAACAATAACCTTAAAACATCTGTATACCCAGTGAATGTTGGCTGTTTAGACCTGTCACACGATAGCGCTAAGTTAGAGAAGATGCTCCTTCTATGCCTCTCGATTCAGACACAGTCATCCAAAATGCACACTTCAGTAAGTGACAATTCCAGAGAAAATGTTAATGAGTTAAAACGTCGACAATAGAAAATAGAGAAATGAGAAAGCAGATCGTTTTGAATTGAGAATCCTTTCTGAAAGTACTTTGTGGTATTTTAAAATACATTTGAAATTTAAAAGTCACTTATCTGCTAGCGCTATTGATGAGATGTAGAAAACTTGAAGAAGTGAATATTGAAGAAATGACCAAATAGATTTTTGGCACGATTTAACCGGCTTGGGTTCTTCAATGTTGATAGAAGTGGCAGTTGTTGTGGATAACAATAAGTTGTTGAGTTTTAAGATCTTCTCTTCCCTTTAAAAGGAATGCATGGGTTCTGCTGTGTAGGTCCTCGTCGCCAAAAATATGTAGTAACTCCAGGAGTCAGGAAATTAGATAGATTGAAGTTTATTCCAATTGATGCTACACAGCTCCTGATCTGCTTGTCATCTCCACCACCTTCAGTCCGCCTCAATGTTAAAGCATAACATTCTACAGCTGACTTGATACAATGACATCACAAGTGCAGTGACAGCAGAAGCAGGAATGCATTAAAGAAACAGTACATACTTAACATGACTAGTATATAACAATCTGCTACTGCTCCTAGACATTAGTACACCCTACATTTGTTGGAATGTATGTGAAACCCTTCCGGTCCAGATAATGAAACTCAAATTCATTGTGATTGCTTAAACTAATGGGGCAACGTACCTTTGGGACTGTACAATGTTGATGTTTACATGTTTTCGCCACTAATCGCCTAGCCGCGCTGACCCTGCTCGATTTTGTTATCCATATAACGATGCGACCTATGACGGTGTACCATTAACCACTTCAGCGCTAATGACAAGGGTAACTCGTCATGGACTTTCCATTGATTTCAATGGAAAGTCAATGGAAGATCATCAGGTGCCTTAGCAGCCAAGTGGTTAAGTATATTTGGTTTATATATGTGAAATCTTTGAAAATAAGTTTAAAAAAAAAAGCTTGGTGTCTAAAGAATTGTAAATTTAAACCCTCTTTAATGGTAAAATCGGATTTTTAA
This sequence comes from Lissotriton helveticus, assembly GCF_964261635.1. Taxonomy (NCBI): domain Eukaryota; kingdom Metazoa; phylum Chordata; class Amphibia; order Caudata; family Salamandridae; genus Lissotriton; species Lissotriton helveticus. The sequence continues at coordinate 1,909,297,672 of NC_136061.1, read as the reverse complement.
GTCCCAATTCTGAAAATACTTCTTTTAGAAAGTTTGTGTTTTCTTGTTCCAACCATTTGATGCCTGCAGCCTGTATCCTGGGTCATACGAATAGCTGTAACTGGCCGTTGGTCTTTGTGTATTGCCAGGCACGGACTGAACAGGTAAGAGCAGTGGGGTGGGGGTGGGGAGGAGTCGACAGAAAACAGGATAGGTAAATTAAATAAATAAATAAAACCACTTACCTTGCGCTCGCCATGTCAGCAATGCAGCAAGCACAAGGTAAGTATTTTTTTTATTTAATTTTACCTATCCCATCATCTGTCAACTCACCCCTACCCCTGCCCCGCCCCTGTCCCATCCTACCTCTCTTACCTGTGCCATCCGCGCCTGTGTATTGCTCCCAGATGGTGAGACAAAGGGAGAATAGATGTTAGCACGATGGGCCATCTCTGACTCGAAGAGGGGGAGGAGCTGTCACCTACCACACTTGCACATCACAAAGGCTCTGCCCAGCACTCTCACAAAGGGCTTTGACATTAGCCTTTTGTGACCCCAGACAAGCTGGGGGCAGGGCAGAGAGGCAGGAAGTTTCAAACATCTCTGAGGGTAAAAACCTCCAGAACCTTCTCCTACTTCAAAGTTGGCATCAGGTATAAATAGAGGTGCCTCAGACCCACCTACTTTGTACACCTCAGGACATGTGGAAGACTCCGAAGGACTGCTGTGCTTCTCTGCAAGAAGAACTGTTACTTTGCTGCCCTTACTTCCTGAAAGAGAAGGACCTGCATCTTGAACCTAGGACCACCAGTGACTCAAGGGTCTAAGTCGCTGGCCTCCTGATGAGTGCCCCAGGGACAGAAATTGCTCCAATCACCTTGAATCCAGCAGCTGGACTCTACTTGCTGTGATTCTTGTCCCCTAAGTGGTGCCACTGCAGTCCTGGACCCTCAGAAGTGGACCTGAAGGTGTTCTGCCAGTCCAGTTGTCGTCTTGTGAGCAAAAAATGATGCAGCACAATGCATCTCCTCGCAGCATCTCACATTGCATCCTGCACCTTCCTCAGAACCACCGCTGCTCTATGCATCCTCGATGCAGGCTTTCACATCGTAAGCTCCTCATCGACGATGATGCAGGACTTACCACTGCCGCTTCTGCCAACCACTGCTGCGCGATGCATCCTCGATGGTGGATTTTGCTTCTACATCTCCTCATCTTTGGCATCCTCGATGATGAAACAGAACTCCACATCACAGTCCAGCTGATCCTTGGAACCAGCGCTGCGCCATACATCCTCGATGCAGGATCTTGCAACACTCTACAAACCGGGATTTAAGACACTTTGTATAGTGGGCCTAACTCAGTCTCTGTATCCTGCCCACTCTTCATCATTGTAGGCCTGACCTTGTGACTTTGTCCTAGTTCAGTGCAACCAGATAACCACAGTTAGCTCTTTGTGCTTTTAGGGCCTAGGCAGTATTTCCCTTAAAAATGCAAAATTGCATATCTCTGGTTCTACTGATTGTTTTTGTCATTTAGTTTGAAATAATTAATTACATTTTACTCTATTTTTCCAAATTGGTGTGTTATTTTTCTTGTGTTTTCTTTCCCCTTTTCACTGTTTGAAATGCTGCATAAATACTTTATACATTGCTTCTAGGTTAAGCCTGACTGCTTTTGTGCCAAGCTACTTAAAGGTTAAGCATAGGTTAATTTGAATGTGGGGTATGTTTGTGACTTCGCCCTGAAGGAAATTCACCCCCTCAACAAATAACCAATTTCCCAACAGTGGTACATTGATCATATCAACATATCTTATACATTCTCAAGATCATGTTACCTTAAGAAAACATAGTGCCTTTGTTGTTCTTGTGTAAATAACACAATGAGTTGAATATAGGATTCATCCCAATGGCAATTACAAGAAAAAGGAAAATGGAAATTATGAGTGGAATCAAAATATTCTATTGTCTGGCTGTATCAATATCATCAAAGATATATGCCCAAGCTCAGTTTGGTACAAATCACCATATTATCAACAGCTATATATTGCCACCTGCTTATTGATTTCCTCTAACGTATTCAATCCATTCGGAGCTGAGGAAAGTCAGCAACAGGTTCTTGGACCTTGCTCTCATCCTAGCCAAAAGGCAGACCGCAATGGCCTGGAAGTCCAGAACGGGCCCTGGGGCGAAGACGTGGAAGAAATACGTAACAATGTGGGCCAGGTCCGAGGAAAGGGTGTTACTCTGGGAGGACATCAAGGGAGTGCAAAGGAGCCTGATTGTGGGACTGTGGTCAGAGGTGCTGGAGGCATGGGAGAATCCTGTGTAAAAAGAGGATCCTGATCTTACGGAACAGGACGAACAAACAGGGACTTACGCATTGGATGAATAATTGACCTTAGACAAATTGGGCAACTGCCTGGCTGGACTGCCCTCCCATCTCTGTTGGATGCCGCCACCCTCTCCCGTCGCTGGTAGTACTGAAACTCACCCCGCTCGGACCATTAGGGACATGTCCAGAACATCACGCTACCCTAGACCCACATAGGCAGCCCTCAGCAGTTCCCCCGGTCCCCCGCCTGCGCACATTAGCTGCGACCCCTTAGAGACAGACGTTTTGGAGTTCTTCCACTTGTTTCATTTGTTTATTACCTTTTTCCTATTAGTTAACCAGCTGTTATACATATACACCACCAAAAACAGTACAGGCTGACTTGGCTCACGCATAGTTGAAGGTGAGATCTTGGAGAAGCTCGGCCCGAACCAAGTAGCTAGGCCACGCACTTGCAGATCTTCCACAGAACTGGTAATATGTGCACCCGTTGACCATCCAATGGGTTACTTACGGTACAACTAGCTCAATAAACCTGTATGATCCTCCACATACACACTGACAAGGCCAAATTGTTTCAAAACTACACATGATATGCCTGTAGAAAAACAGTACTCCTGTATATGATGCACTGACGCCAAAGTTACTTTTATGGAAATGTATTTACATGTCTAGAAAATGTATAATTGAAACACCAGTAAACACAGTTTAACCTCTTTGCTGCTCAGCCTTTTCCCCCCCAGTGCTAAGCCTTTTTTGGCTATTTGGGTTAGTTCACGCTCAGGTTTTAATGGAAAATTTGCATACTGTTCTTCCAACATCCTAAAGATTCTAAAGTTATCCAGGATTTGTGAATTCCCCTGGAGCGGACCGAGAAATCAGCCAAAATACAGCAAAATTAGTTTTTGGGGGGGGTGCGGGGGGGGGGGAATGGGAAAATGTGCTGCAGATAAAAGCATCTGATTTTTACCCTGAAAAAATGGTATCAACAAAGGGTTTGTGCTGCTAAAATCACCATCTTCCTAGGTTTCAAGGACAGGCAGACTTTTGTAAAAAAAACTCATTTTTTTACAAGGTTTTGGCATTTTACTGGGACATAACCTATTTTGCCTGTTTTTACAACCTCCTTCCAGTAAGTGGTAGAAATGGGTGTAAAAGCAATAATGTATCCCAGAAAACGATTAATTTCTAATAAGAAGATAACAGTCTGAATTCAGCAAGGTGTCATTTGTGTAGATCCTTCAAGGTTTTCCTATAGAAACTAACAGTTGAAATAGACAAATATTGAAATTGAGTTGAAAAAAACAGGAAATTGTGCGAATGTTTTCACGTGTAACTTCTTGTAAGTAAGATAGATTTTTGAAAGCAATACACAGTTATGTCTACTGGACCTGTCTGGTTGCAGGGATATAGAGGACGTGTAGGTTCAATAAGCACCCAAGGTACCCAGAGGCAATAACTGAGCTACGCCATGCAATGTTTTTTAATTGTTTTCCGGGTATAAAGCAATTAATTTGGTCAAATATAAAGAGTGAAAAATAGGTATGAAGGACACATATATTTCCTAAATGGAAACAAAATATAGAGTTTAGAAGCAGTGATTATTTGCACATCTTCAAAATTGTGGGCACACACACAACCATGTGAATTAGAGGAAATTTTTCAAAATGACTTCTTTTCTACACATTGTCCTACATTTGGAAGGCAGAAATCTATAGAACGTCAATTAGTAATAACACTTGTTCTTCTATTCTGTGTTCCCCAAGTCTTCCGATACAAATGGTACCACACTTGTGTGGGTAGGCCTAGTGCCCTCGACAGGAAACACCCCAAATTCCAACGTGGACCAATCATATTTTTACAGTGAAAACCTAGCTGTGAATTTTGGACCCGTGCTCAGCCGGCACCTAGGGAAACCTAGCAAACTTGTTAATTTATTTAACTAGACAACCAGGGGAATAATCCAGGATGTGTGGCTCTCACCAGGTTCTGTTACCCATAATCCATTGCAAACCTCAAACTTTGTCAAAATAATAATAATAATAATCCACATTTGTAAAGCGCACAATCACCCGTAAGGGTCTCTAGGCGCTGGGGGCCGTCGGGAAGATTAAGCGAGCTATTGCCCAGAGTCACATGGTGCTGGGCTAACCTGCCGCCGGAGCCGGGGATCGAACCCTGATCCCCAGATTCCAGCATCAGTCGCCCTGGCCGCGGCGCCACACCTCTCCCAGAATAAACACATTTTCCACACATTTCTGTGAAAAAAGTTCTGGAATCTGTGGGGAGCCACAAACTTCCATGCACCCAGCATTCCCCCAAGTCTCCCATTATTAAAATTGCATCTCACTTGTGTAGGGAGACCTAGTGCTTGAGACAGGAAACGGCTTAGAACGCAACTTTGGCACATCACATTTCTCCAGTGAAAATGTACCCTTATTTCACAATGTGCCTAGCTGTGGATTTGGGACGCTAGCTCAGATAGCACCTAGGGAAACCTAGCAAAACTCTACATTTTCTAAAACTAGACACCGAGGGGAATCTAGGATGGGGTGACTTGTGTGGCTCTCACCAGATTCTGTAACCCAGAATCCCTTGCAAACCTCAAACCTTGTCAAATAAAACACATTTTCTTCACATTTCTTTGATGGAAAATTCTGTAATCCATGGAGAGCCACAAACTTCCACCCACCCAGCATTCCCCTAAGTCTTCCAATAAAAATGGTACCTCACTTGTGTGGGTTGGCCTAGTGCCCGTGACAGGAAACAACCCAAAACTCAATGTGGGCACATCACATTTTTCCAGTGAAAACTGAAACTTTTTTCACAATGTGCTAGCTGTGGATTTTGGACTCTAGCTCAGCCGGCACCTAGGGAAACCTAGCAAACTTGTTAATTTTTTTAACTAGACAACCAGGGGAATAATCCAGGATGTGTGGCTCTCACCAGGTTCTGTTACCCATAATCCATTGCAAACCTCAAACTTTGTCAAAATAAAAACATTTTCCACACATTTCTGTGACAAAAGTTCTGGAATCTGTGGGGAGCCACAAACTTCCACGCACCCAGCATTCCCCCAAGTCTCCCATTAAAAATTGCATCTCACTTGTGTAGGGAGACCTAGTGCTTGAGACAGGAAACGGCTGAGAACGCAACTTTGGCACATCACATTTCTCCAGTGAAAATGTACCCTTATTTCACAATGTGCCTAGCTGTGGATTTGGGACGCTAGCTCAGATGGCACCTAGGGAAACCTAGCAAAACTCTACATTTTCTAAAACTAGACACCGAGGGGAATCTAGGATGGGGTGACTTGTGTGGCTCTCACCAGATTCCGTAACCCAGAATCCCTTGCAAACCTCAAACCTTTTTTTAAAAAAAACACATTTTCTTCACAATTCTTTGATGGAAAATTCTGTAATCCATGGAGAGCCACAAACTTCTACCCACCCAGCATTCCCCTAAGTCTTCCAATAAAAATGGTACCTCACTTGTGTGGGTTGGCCTAGTGCCCGTGACAGGAAACAACCCAAAACTCAATGTGGGCACATCACATTTTCCAGTGAAAACTGAAACTTTTTTCACAATGTGCTAGCTGTGGATTTTAGATCCTAGCTCAGCCGGCACCTACGGAACCCTAGCAAACCTGTACATTTTTAATACCAGATAATCAGGGGAATCCAGGGTGGGGTGACTTGTGTGGCTCTCACCAGGTTCTGCTACCCAGAATTCCTTGCAAACTTCATAATTTGTTAAAAACAAAAACCACACACATTTTCCTCATATTCATGTGATGGAAAATTCTGGATTCTATGGGGAGCCACAAACTTCCACACACCCAGCATTCCCCAAGCCTCCTGATAAAAATGGTACCTCACTTGTGTGGGTAGGCCTAGTGCACGCAACAGGAAACACCCCAAAAGTCTTGATTTTGCAAGGGAGACACCTGCATTTTTGGTCGCGGGTTTGGCGGCCATCTAAGGAAACTTACCAAACCCAGACATTTTTTAACAGTAGACACCCAGGGAAGTCCAGGGAGGTGTGGCTTGTGTGTATCTTCCAACATTTTCCTACCCAGAATCCCCTGCAAATCGCAAATTTAGTTAAAATAAAATCACATTTTCCTCACATTACTGTGTGGGAACTTTGCGGGATAACCAGGCTGACACAAATTTACTACCATCCAGCGCTTCCCTAGGAGTTTCGATAAAAATTAAACCTCACTAGTGTGGGTGCCCAATGTAGAGCCAGCCTAAAACATATATATAAATAATATAGGGCTTATAATTCGCTGTGCTGTCCCCTCAATCTATACATATTTCCCCTTTTCAGTCGCAGGCTCTTGGCCCACCCACACAAGCGAGATATCATTTTACTCAAGAGACAGGGGAAGACAGGGTGGTAGAACAGTTATACTGGTGCGTTGATCCTACAACTTTCGCACACAGAAATGTCAGGAAAATACAACTTTGTAGATCATTTTGAGATTTGCAAGGGATTCTGTGTAAAAAAAAACTGGGGGACCCACACCGCCAGTCCATGTACAACCAGGTGCGGCCGGTGGGCTGGACGAGCGGTGGGGTGGGCGGGGCTGACGGGGGACGTGGGTCAGGCACAAGTGTCACGGGTGGGAAAAAAAAAACTTTACCTGCAGCCGGCTGCTTCGTGCTCTTCTCCTCTTCTTCTCCAGGTGGCACAGGCTCCCAGAATGCCCTGCGGCCAATCCTGAAGCTGATCTCACGCATGAACGCAGCTTCAGGATTGGCCTGAGCGCCCTCCATTGTCTCCCCAGGACAGACTGCGAGTCTGTGCCTGCTCTCTCCAACCCAGGTGCCCTGATGGCTGGGAGAGAGCTTTCACTGCACATGACGATTTGGGTGGCCTGAGATGGCCAGCCAAACCCTCATGTGCAATGAAGGGAGTGCATACACCACTCCCCTCAGTCAACCCCGGCCCGCCCCCGACTGGGAAAGAAAGAACAAATAAAACAAGTGTTTATCATCGTTTTATTTTTTTCTTGCCCTTTATGGGGGGTCAACACTTCTCTGCCATAGCGGAGGAGCCACCGCTGTGTACACTGCCAGGCAAGCGCCATTCATGCACACTGCCAAGCTAACTCCAGTCTACACACACCGCCACCAAGCGCTAGTCCACCCACACACCACCAGCCAAGTGCGAGTCCGCACACATGGCAGAAAAACACCAGTACACACACAGCTAGTCAAACGTCAGTACATGCAGACTATCAGCAGAACTCCAGTTTATACACACACACAGAAACGTTTTCTGGTATCTAGTGGTTTTAAGCCCCCCTTGGAGGTCAGCTGAGCCTAACATATTGGAAACATCCAAAATGTGCCCCCAGAAAAAAGATGGAGGGACTCGTTGTTTAGGAGGCGCTCTCTGACATGCACATTAACATATCCCTGATGTCTAGTAGGATTTCTGCCCCCCTGTGGGGCAGACTGAGCGTAATAATCCCCAACTGGCACCCAAGGGGAGTAGAAAGACTGTCCAATGTGTGTTTAGGGGTGCTGGCATGTCCATTTTGGGCAGCCCCCACCCCTACATATAATAAAAAGAATACCTGGTGCCTAGTGGGCTTTCTGCCCCCCCACCCCCTGTGGCAAATTTTTTAAGGGATGGGGGCATGGGCATGCCCATTCTAGGAAGCTCCCACCACTGACCTACAATAACAAAATAGTCCCTGACTTCCTGGTGGGCTTTCTGCCAGATTGTGGGCTATTTCCCCCATCAGCCCCCAAGGGGAGGAGACAGATTGTCCCCTTGATTTTGGGGAGTGAGGGCAACCCAACATGGGCAAGCCAGTGCCACCACCCCTACGTATAAAAAACCATAATCCCTGGTGCTTAGTGGGCTTTCTGCCGCCCTCCGGGTGGGGGGAGGGAAGATGAGGGGCTATTGCCTTCATCTGCCTCCCAGGGGCAAAAAGACTGTGGCAATTTTATTAGGGGGGTGGGGGCACTGGCATGCCCATTTTGACCCGTCCCCACCCCTAAATGTACATAAATAAAACTCCCTGGTGCTTATTGTGAGTTCTGACCCCCTCCCCCCTTGGTACTGCTTGTTGCCCCACCCCATGCTTAACCTAACCCCCAAAAATTGGCCCCAGCACCCGATCTACTTACCTGCAAGCAGTGTGGCTACAGGCACTCCCAGTCGTCATTAAAAAGCATTGGGCCAAACTTTAATTGTGTGACCTCTGCACCCGGCTGCCCCTATGCCGCTGATGGTGCAGTTTTGGTACACACCTTACCATTGCCCCTTGCTGACTTTTAGTCCCGAAGACTGAAATTGCAAGTGCCTTACTTACCTGTTTGACCAGGATATTGTTTTCCCCATAGGATAACATTGAACATTGCTAAAACGTTTTTAAGTGTTGATTTTTCAAAATGAAAAGTATTTTTATTTTAAAACATACTTACCTTATTGCGCAGATCTTGGTCTTAAAATAAAATACAAACAAAGTATAATTTTATAAAATTGGTCTGGAACTCCTTCTTGAGTCGTGCGTCCATTATTTATCTCCGTTGTGCAATAAATGTCTCACACTCCTCTGTGCTAGGCCTAAGGCTGCTCTCCTACATTCCCACTAATAGAGCATTTTGGTTTTACATTGAGCCCTGTACACATCTGGAGAACCTCTAAGCACAGTATCACCACATAGTGGTAATACCATATACAGAGCCAGATTCCTACATTTCCTTAGATGCCAGCTGAGAGAGGGCCCAAAATCCACCGCTACCCCCTTGGATCAGTTTTGAGTGGAAAAATGTGAGGGATCCATGTTGTGTTTTGGGCCGTTTTCTGTTGTAGGGGCTAGGCCTATCCACGTAAGTAAGGTACCATTTTTATCGGGAGACTTGTGACATTGCTGGGTGGAAGGAAGCGTGTGGCTCCCAGCAGATTCCACAACATTCAATCACAAAACTATGGGGAAAATTAGCTTTTTTAGTCAAGGTTTGAAGTTTGCAAGGGATTCTGGGTAAAAAAAAATAGTAAGAGTCATGCAAGTCATCCCAGCCCAGATTCCCCGGTGTCTAGTCTTAAAAAATGTGCAGAACTAGGTTCAGGTTGCGTTTTAGGCCCTTTATTGTAAACGGCACTAGGCCTACCCACCAAGTGAGGTACTTGAGAGAATGCTGGGTAGGAGGAAGTATGTGGCTCCCTTAAATTCCGGAACTTTCCATTACAGAAATGTGAGGAAAAGGTGTTTTGTTTTAGTCAAGGTTTGAGGTTTGCAAGGGATTCAGAGTAAAAAGAAACCATGTGAGAGACACGCAAGTCACACAGCTACTCAAATTTGTAAAAATTGTCAAATTCCAGTAGGAAAATGTGATACATTCATGTTGTGTATTGGCTAATTTCCTGTCACGGGCACTAGGACTACACACACAAGTGGGGTACCATTTTTATCAGAAGACATGAGGGAGCATAAAACAGTAGGACATTTGTTATTAATAATTTGATTTCGCTGCATTTGTCCCTTCCAAATGTATAGTCAGTGTGTAAGAAAGAAGACATTATGAAAAATACAATCTAAATGATATGCTAGTATGGGTACCCGCAATTTCATAGATGTACAAATAACCACTGCTCCTAAACTCCTTTTCTTGAGCCCATTTAAGAAATACAGTGGTTTCCTTGATACCCATTTTTCACTCTACATATTTCCCCATATGAATGGGTCTGTACACAGTGAAAAAACATTGTACTGATGGGCAGCTCAGTTATTGGCTCTGGATACACCAGGTCCTTGGAGAACCTACAAACCCTACATTCCTGCAACCAGAGGAGCCTAGCGGACGTAAGGGTATATTTCATTTGTAAATTGGCCACTGTGAATAAATGTTACAGATAAAAAAGTTAATGAAAAAACGGAGTTTGGTCCTGGGACGGGGGGTAGCTGGACCAAATATAACATGCAGAAAAAAGAATTGCTGACCCTCCCAATTGTTCAGTCTCTCAATACTTTGAGACTACAAACAAAAAATAAATCGGTTTGTTTGTGTGGGTAATTTTATTTAACCCTTTGACTCTTATTTTGATAGTATTTATCTATATCATAGGCAAGAAGAACACTTTATAAACACCTCTACAAAATACAAAATACAATTATACATATTTACAACTACTATACAAATAACATATATACAAACATATATACAATAAAGCAAGCAATTATACACAAACTTCTTTTGTAAAAAATATAGCGAGTCTGTATCCACAAATAATTAATCTTTGCGAAATAATCAAACCACTATTATACCCATAAGGTGAGAAAAATGGCAACAGAAATTGAATTTGATTCACAATCAATTCTGAAATAATGAAAAAACCAATCAAGGGCAGTTATTTTGTAGTGTCTGTCTGCCGTTTGCCGACGCGTTTCGAATCTGTAACAAATCACAGATTCTCCTCAGGGCTCTTTCATTGTAGTTGATCTATACAAAAAACGAAGTTTGTTTTAGTGTTTGAAACTTGAATGCTTGACCCCCCTAAAGTTGCTAGAGTTAGCTGAACTAATTACCTTCACAAAAATGCGGTGTGCTCTCGTGGTCCGAATGTTAACGAAGGGCTATTAGCCGCAGAACATCAGTGTGCCAAAAGGTCTGTTCTGGAAGAAAATTAATTTCAATGCTTACTGAACCACCCGTGGCAGACCAGTGTGACTTATACCAGACCCGAAGGTACCGAAATCATACCTCTGTCTCATAAGGCAGTGGATGCTGTGATTAGGTCCTCTCTGTGCTCGATAAGTTTCCAGTGGGGCCTGCAAAGTACAAGTGTAGCGCTCAGTGTTGAAATTATTTTGGACATACTGAGCTACAGGAGTTTGGCGGGAGTGTGAGATGACATACCTGTTACTTTGGTAGAGAGCGCCGAGCATCGGTCGCCATGCCGTTTGCTCCGTCTCTTGCTCAAAATCACGTATCGATCAGTGGCGGGGACTCAGTTTCCTCCGGGTTGTTAACAACAGCGCGGTTCACTCGCGCTGTAAAACAGGAAACATATTCCTTAATTACGGGCTGTGATCGAATGCGTTAAAGCATGACGCATTGGGAGCCTCGCTGACACTCACCTATCTCCTCGGTAGACAAACCAGGAAATGCGAACCGTTCCCAGCCTTGTGGCTGTATGGGGCTCCTACATCACAGTGAGCCAGAAGCTAAGCATTGTGGATGTTGTAGTCCCTCTGAAGTGCATCACATGGATACATTACAAGCGTGAAATTTCTGAAAGTGTATTCATTCCTGTTTGCGTGCTATTAAATTTGAGTATCAAGTAGGCCTCCCTTTTCAGTAGAATCTGTTCAATATTTATTCCTGATTTTGGCTGATTAATGCTAAATAGCACAGTCCATTTAAAATCATTTTCCCCATGTTGTTTATCAGAGAAGTGTTGGACTAAGGGCGCAGTGAGAACTTTATTTTTAATGCGCGACCTGTGTTGTGTCATGCGCGTGTTTACCTGCTGATTGGTCTTTCCGATGTAAATTTTGGAGCAGGGGCAAATTATGGCGTAAACGACATTTTTCGTTCTACAGTTAGTGAAACATGTGTGTGACCATGTGATGTTAGAATGTTGAAAGCTATTCCCCTCAATTGTCGTGTCGCACGCGATGCAATTTCCACACCTATGGTGTCCTTCAATGGGTTTGAGACCCCATTTCGACAACAAGTCACTTTTGGGTTTGGCTATTCTTATGTCAGCCCGAACTATTTGCTGACCAATATTTTGATTTCTTTTAAAGGCAAATATTGGGCGGGGAATAGGTGTCTCTAATTCTTCCAGGAGATGCCAATGTTTTAGTACCATTTGGCGTATATTGTGGGTTTCTGCGCAGGATGTCGTCACACAAACTAGATTCTCAAGGTCACGTTTGATTTTTGTTTCAAGGAGACACTCTCTCGGTGTATATCGTGCTCTCTTAAAAGAATGTTTTAGTAATTTTTTGGGGTAACCCCGTTGTGCCAGTTCTTCACAAAAGTTTTGCCCATGTTGATCAAATTGTGACAGATCCGAACAATTTCTCCTAATTCGCAGGAGTTGTCCATATGGGAGATTCGCCCTCGAATTTCTAGGATGCGAACTTCCATAGTGGAGTATAGTGTTCCTATCTGTAGCCTTCTTAAATAAAGAAGACTTCAAGGAACCATCCTCATCTCTTAATTCCACGTCGAGGAATGTCATTTTCACATTGCTAGAGTCAACCGAGAATTGTATGTCCTGGTGCCTGCTATTGAGCCACTGGTGAAAGTCACTCAACTCGGTGTGGCTCCCCTGCCACAGGAGCCACACGTCGTCGATATAACGATACCAGTGCACAATATGATTTTTGAAGGGGTTATTCTCCTCCACAAATTTTTTCTCGTATTCCGCCATGTATAACACGGCCATTTCTGGGGCATAAGGGCACTCCATGGCGGTGCCCTTGATTTGCATAAAGAAATCGTCATTGAAACGGAAGTAGTTTCTTTTGAGGGTTATTTCGGCCAATCTCAAAATGAAAGAAGTTGGAACTCTATGTGGTCTTTCCCTTGAGTCTAGATAGAGTTCCAAGACCTCCAGTGCCTCGTCCTGTGGTATCTGGGTGTAGAGGGACGTGACGTCCATAGTTACCATAAGTTGTTATGTGTGGTCAAACAGGGTCCCTTCTACCTTCACTAGGAAGTCAGTCGTGTCCCTTAGGTAGGACCTAACATTTGCCACAAAGGGCTTTAGGAAGAAGTCTACATACTTAGACAGGGGCTCGAGACATGAGTCGCAACCCGACACGATCGGTCGTCCCGGGGGATTTGACAAATTTTTGTGAGTCTTCGGCAAGAAATATGCTACCGGAGTTCTTGGGCATTTCTTTACCAAAAAGTCACTTTCTTTCGGACCCAGGAAGCCACTCTCTCTACCTGTTTGTACTATCTCTCTGATCAAATCCTGGATCTGTTGTAACGGGTCTTCCTGCAGCTTTCTATACCATTCTAGATTGTTCACCTGCAAAGCGCCTTCTGCTAAATATTGCTCTCTTGGCCATATCACCACGGCACCACCCTTGTCGGCCTGCTTTATGATCAATGAGTGGTCTTCCTTGAGGTTTCTCAGAGCCGCTCGTTGTCCCTTAGAGATATTCTGTCTCACAAATTTTTGCTTGTTCTCTAATTTGTTAATTGAGGACAAAAGGATTTGTTCAAACGCATATACCTGTTTCGGAATATTCTGATTAGGTACAAAAGTGGATTTGTTCCTGAGGCCTGTTGTTTCCATGTTGGTGCTAGGAGGTTGGTTCGCAAAGAAAACCTTTAGTCTAATCTTGCGGCAAAATTCTATTGCTTCCAGTTTGATCTTTGTAAAATCTGTGTGTCTAGATGGGACGAATTTAAGTCCTAGATTAAGGACAGATTCTTCTTCTTTTGTCAAGGTTCGGGTAGATAGATTCACTATGGTGGAGGAGCCCTCTATGTTTTGTAGAAGTTTCTCCTGGTTCGCATTTCCCATGGCGGTTTGAATCTTACCTTTTGCTGTTGGCCTTTCTCTAAAAAAGGAGTTTGTTTTTTGTTATTATTCCCTCTGGCTTCAGAGCCCGAGGACTCTGAAGACGAAGTCTCCGAAAAAGTTTTAAATCTATTCCTAGATCTTCCTTGGAAATTGGAAAGTGCCCCTCGAGATTCTATTTGGGAGTAGTAGTCGTCTTTAAGGAAGGGATAAGCCCTTTCTAGTGTGAAGGATTTAGAATCCCTTTCGTACTGAGCTGTTTTACTGTTAATGGTGTTATCTTTAAAGGTCTGTATTTCTTTGTCTAATTTTTCTAAGAGAGCCTTAGAGTCTAGAATCACCTGACTGTCTCTGATGGCCTTGGTAAGTTCTTCAATCTCTTCCAACTCTTTTATGCACAATCTCTGCGCTGTTTCTATGGTGTGGACCATCAGGTCCCTGCTGCACTTAGTATTTATGCCGCTAAAGCCCTTCTTGTAGTCCGCATCATCAGTAAAAATCACAGGGACATTCTTAACCTGAAGCCCCCAAGGGATGGTGCCACCCCTTAGGTGCTTGAAGAGAAAATGCCCGTGTAGTTCCGTGCGAATATGCTTTTTGCGAAGTCTAGTTAGTTTATCCGTTTCATTCTGCTGTTGGGCAGAAGAACTTAGAGCAACGTCAGAAAAGGGGGAAGTAGCCAACAAGTTTTGAATGTGGCTCTCCGAAAATGATAAAGTGTCCTTCTCGCCCATTCCTTTGGAGGGACAAGATGTCTCTCCCAGTTATCAGTTCAAAGAACTTCTACCATGGGAAAAATCTTGTTGCCCTTGGAACTCTCGCGAGTATGCACCCGCTCTGAAATTAATGAAAAAACGGAGTTTGGTCCTGGGACAGGGGGTAGCTGGACCAAATATAACATGCAGAAAAAAGAATTGCTGACCCTCCCAATTGTTCAGTCTCTCAATACTTTGAGACTACAAACAAAAAATAAATCGGTTTGTTTGTGTGGGTAATTTTATTTAACCCTTTGACTCTTATTTTGATAGTATTTATCTATACCATAGGCAAGAAGAACACTTTATAAACACCTCTACAAAATACAAAATACAATTATACATATTTACAACTACTATACAAATAACATATATACAAACATATATACAATAAAGCAAGCAATTATACACAAACTTCTTTTGTAAAAAATATAGCGAGTCTGTATCCACAAATAATTAATCTTTGCGAAATAATCAAACCACTATTATACCCATAAGGTGAGAAAAATGGCAACAGAAATTGAATTTGATTCACAATCAATTCTGAAATAATGAAAAAACCAATCAAGGGCAGTTATTTTGTAGTGTCTGTCTGCCGTTTGCCGATGCGTTTCGGTACCTTCGGGTCTGGTATAAGTCACACTGGTCTGCCACGGGTGGTTCAGTAAGCATTGAAATTAATTTTCTTCCAGAACAGACCTTTTGGCACACTGATGTTCTGCGGCTAATAGCCCTTCGTTAACATTCGGACCACGAGAGCACACCGCATTTTTGTGAAGGTAATTAGTTCAGCTAACTCTAGCAACTTTAGGGGGGTCAAGCATTCAAGTTTCAAACACTAAAACAAACTTCGTTTTTTGTATAGATCAACTACAATGAAAGAGCCCTGAGGAGAATCTGTGATTTGTTACAGATTCGAAACGCGTCGGCAAACGGCAGACAGACACTACAAAATAACTGCCCTTGATTGGTTTTTTCATTATTTCAGAATTGATTGTGAATCAAATTCAATTTCTGTTGCCATTTTTCTCACCTTATGGGTATAATAGTGGTTTGATTATTTCGCAAAGATTAATTATTTGTGGATACAGACTCGCTATATTTTTTACAAAAGAAGTTTGTGTATAATTGCTTGCTTTATTGTATATATGTTTGTATATATGTTATTTGTATAGTAGTTGTAAATATGTATAATTGTATTTTGTATTTTGTAGAGGTGTTTATAAAGTGTTCTTCTTGCCTATGATATAGATAAATACTATCAAAATAAGAGTCAAAGGGTTAAATAAAATTACCCACACAAACAAACCGATTTATTTTTTGTTTGTAGTCTCAAAGTATTGAGAGACTGAACAATTGGGAGGGTCAGCAATTCTTTTTTCTGCATGTTATATTTGGTCCAGCTACCCCCCGTCCCAGGACCAAACTCCGTTTTTTCATTAATTTCAGAGCGGGTGCATACTCGCGAGAGTTCCAAGGGCAACAAGATTTTTCCCATGGTAGAAGTTCTTTGAACTGATAACTGGGAGAGACATCTTGTCCCTCCAAAGGAATGGGCGAGAGGGACACTTTATCATTTTCGGAGAGCCACATTCAAAACTTGTTGGCTACTTCCCCCTTTTCTGACGTTGCTCTAAGTTCTTCTGCCCAACAGCAGAATGAAACGGATAAACTAACTAGACTTCGCAAAAAGCATATTCGCACGGAACTACACGGGCATTTTCTCCTCAAGCACCTAAGGGGTGGCACCATCCATTGGGGGCTTCAGGTTAAGAATGTCCCTGTGATTTTTACTGATGATGCGGACTACAAGAAGGGCTTTAGCGGCATAAATACTAAGTGCAGCAGGTACCTGATGGTCCACACCATAGAAACAGCGCAGAGATTGTGCATAAAAGAGTTGGAAGAGATTGAAGAACTTACCAAGGCCATCAGAGACAGTCAGGTGATTCTAGACTCTAAGTCTCTCTTAGAAAAATTAGACAAAGAAATACAGACCTTTAAAGATAACACCATTAACAGTAAGACAGCTCAGTACGAAAGGGATTCTAAATCCTTCACACTAGAAAGGGCTTATCCCTTCCTTAAAGACGACTACTACTCCCAAATAGAATCTCGAGGGGCACTTTCCAATTTCCAAGGAAGATCTAGGAATAGATTTAAAACTTTTTCGGAGACTTCGTCTTCAGAGTCCTCGGGCTCTGAAGCCAGAGGGAATAATAACAAAAAACAAACTCCTTTTTTAGAGAAAGGCCAACAGCAAAAGGTAAGATTCAAACCGCCATGGGAAATGCGAACCAGGAGAAACTTCTACAAAACATAGAGGGCTCCTCCACCATAGTGAATCTATCTACCCGAACCTTGACAAAAGAAGAAGAATCTGTCCTTAATCTAGGACTTAAATTCGTCCCATCTAGACACACAGATTTTACAAAGATCAAACTGGAAGCAATAGAATTTTGCCGCAAGATTAGACTAAAGGTTTTCTTTGCGAACCAACCTCCTAGCACCAACATGGAAACAACAGGCCTCAGGAACAAATCCACTTTTGTACCTAATCAGAATATTCCGAAACAGGTATATGCGTTTGAACAAATCCTTTTGTCCTCAATAAACAAATTAGAGAACAAGCAAAAATTTGTGAGACAGAATATCTCTAAGGGACAACGAGCGGCTCTGAGAAACCTCATGGAAGACCACTCATTGATCATAAAGCAGGCCGACAAGGGTGGTGCCGTGGTGATATGCCCAAGAGAGCAATATTTAGCAGAAGGCGCTTTGCAGGTGAACAATCTAGAATGGTATAGAAAGCTGCAGGAAGACCCGTTACAACAGATCCAGGATTTGATCAGAGAGATAGTACAAACAGGTAGAGAGAGTGGCTTCCTGGGTCCGAAAGAAAGTGACTTTTTGGTAAAGAAATGCCCAAGAACTCCGGTAGCATATTTCTTGCCGAAGATTCACAAAAATTTGTCAAATCCCCCGGGACGACCGATCGTGTCGGGTTGCGACTCATGTCTCGAGCCCCTGTCTAAGTATGTAGACTTCTTCCTAAAGCCCTTTGTGGCAAATGTTAGGTCCTACCTAAGGGACACGACTGACTTCCTAGTGAAGGTAGAAGGGACCCTGTTTGACCACACATCACAACTTATGGTAACTATGGACGTCACGTCCCTCTACACCCAGATACCACAGGACGAGGCACTGGAGGTCTTGGAACTCTATCTAGACTCAAGGGAAAGACCACATAGAGTTCCAACTTCTTTCATTTTGAGATTGGCCGAAATAACCCTCAAAAGAAACTACTTCCGTTTCAATGACGATTTCTTTATGCAAATCAAGGGCACCGCCATGGGGTGCCCTTATGCCCCAGAAATGGCCGTGTTATACATGGCGGAATACGAGAAAAAATTTGTGGAGGAGAATAACCCTTCAAAAATCATATTGTGCACTGGTATCGTTATATCGACGACGTGTGGCTCCTGTGGCAGGGGAGCCACACCGAGTTGAGTGACTTTCACCAGTGGCGCAATAGCAGGCACCAGGACATACAATTCTCGGTTGACTCTAGCAATGTGAAAATGACATTCCTCGACGTGGAATTAAGAGATGAGGATGGTTCCTTGAAGTCTTCTTTATTTAAGAAGGCTACAGATAGGAACACTATACTCCACTATGGAAGTTCGCATCCTAGAAATTTGAGGGCGAATCTCCCATATGGACAACTCCTGCGAATTAGGAGAAATTGTTCGGATCTGTAACAATTTGATCAACATGGGCAAAACTTTTGTGAAGAACTGGCACAGCGGGGTTACCCCAAAAAATTACTAAAACATTCTTTTAAGAGAGCACGATATACACCGAGAGAGTGTCTCCTTGAAACAAAAATCAAACGTGACCTTGAGAATCTAGTTTGTGTGACGACATTCTGCGCAGAAACCCACAATATACGCCAAATGGTACTAAAACATTGGCATCTCCTGGAAGAATTAGAGACACCTATTCCCCGCCCAATATTTGCCTTTAAAAGAAATCAAAATATTGGTCAGCAAATAGTTCGGGCTGACATAAGAATAGCCAAACCCAAAAGTGACTTGTTGTCGAAATGGGGTCTCAAACCCATTGAAGGACACCATAGGTGTGGAAATTGCATCGCGTGCGACACGACAATTGAGGGGAATAGCTTTCAACATTCTAACATCACATGGTCACACACATGTTTCACTAACTGTAGAACGAAAAATGTCGTTTACGCCATAATTTGCCCCTGCTCCAAAATTTACATCGGAAAGACCAATCAGCAGGTAAACACGCGCATGACACAACACAGGTCGCGCATTAAAAATAAAGTTCTCACTGCGCCCTTAGTCCAACACTTCTCTGATAAACAACATGGGGAAAATGATTTTAAATGGACTGTGCTATTTAGCATTAATCAGCCAAAATCAGGAATAAATATTGAACAGATTCTACTGAAAAGGGAGGCCTACTTGATACTCAAATTTAATAGCACGCAAACAGAATTGAATACACTTTCAGAAATTTCACGCTTGTAATGTATCCATGTGATGCACTTCAGAGGGACTACAACATCCACAATGCTTAGCTTCTGGCTCACTGTGATGTAGGAGCCCCATACAGCCACAAGGCTGGTAACGGTTCGCATTTCCTGGTTTGTCTACCGAGGAGATAGGTGAGTGTCAGCAAGGCTCCCAATGCGTCATGCTTTAACGCATTCGATCACAGGCCGTAATTAAGGAATATGTTTCCTGTTTTACAGCGCGAGTGAACCGCGCTGTTGTTAACAACCGGGAGGAAACTGAGTCCCCGCCACTGATCGATACGTGATTTTGAGCAAGAGACTGTCAGGATTGAGAGCAGCGCAAGAACACGCAAGCGCCACTAACCTTACTCTGAGGGCCAGCAGAGACGATAGACGATATTCCTTCCGACTCCGCACTACACAAGCCCCAACACTGGAAATTAACCACTGTTTGAGCCTGTATGGATAGGGGCCGGGAGGTAGATGGACATCGGGGGATAGGTACTTCTAGTGACGGCTGGTCGCTACACCATGAGGTTACTGGTACTGGGACACTGCAGGTAGAGGAGGAGACAGAGAGTAAGAGGTTAGTACCGCAGAGGTAGCTATGTGAACCAAAATCCCCCCTTTCATTCAAATGCGGACTCACCAGTTTAACCACCCCATGTATCCCAGAAGGAAATCCAAACATGCGTAGGGCACACGAAAATAAGATTCACCAGAAGTATGGAGAAGTTAACTTCACTCCTCGACCTACCGCGAAGTAGGCACAAAGTACCTCTATAGAACTACAAAGTACAAGCGTGCTCCTCGCAGCGCTTCCAAGAACCACAATACCTCTTGCGGAACTGTGTAGGCCAAGTAAAATGATAAGTCAGCAACCACTGACAGAGAACACAGCGCTCCCCCACAATGTAAACAAGAAATGGCGGCAGTCTGGAGTCCGCTTGAAACGGAAAGAAAAAGGTACAAACAAAATAGGAGGCGAGCCCGCACTCCTCAGAAATACTTGCACGACGGGATAGGACTGGAAACAGAATTCTTCCGGGATCCTCTGACCACGCAGGCTCTTGTTCGGCGTCGTGCAGAACCGGGCAATACTGACCACGCAGGCTCTTGCTCGGCGTCGTGCAGAACCGGGCAATACTGACCACGCAGGCTCTTGTTCGGCGTCGTGCAGAACCGGGCAATACTCGAAGAGAGTTGGCTCATCCACTATGAGACATGACAGAACACAAATTGACAAGCACCGTTCTGTCCGGAGGTAGGGCTTATGTAAGGTCCTCCCATTGCGTCAGCCCCCAGCGCCGGATGGCCTTCTGGGACTTGTAGTTCATCCGCAAAGGATTCGCAATACGGAATCTTTTGCATTTGGCCTTATCGATGGTAGCGATCGCTACAGAGACGGAGCAAACGGCATGGCGACCGACGCTCTGCGCTCTCTACCAAAGTAACAGGTATGTCATCTCACACTCCCGCCAAACTCTTGTAGCTCAGTATGTCCAAAATAATTTCAACACTGAGCGCTACACTTGTACTTTGCAGGCCCCACTGGAAACTTATCGAGCACAGAGAGGACCTAATCACAGCATCCACTGCCTTATGAGACAGAGGTATGATTTCGGTACCTTCGGGTCTGGTATAAGTCACACTGGTCTGCCACGGGTGGTTCAGTAAGCATTGAAATTAATTTTCTTCCAGAACAGACCTTTTGGCACACTGATGTTCTGCGGCTAATAGCCCTTCGTTAACATTCGGACCACGAGAGCACACCGCATTTTTGTGAAGGTAATTAGTTCAGCTAACACTAGCAACTTTAGGGGGGTCAAGCATTCAAGTTTCAAACACTAAAACAAACTTCGTTTTTTGTATAGATCAACTACAATGAAAGAGCCCTGAGGAGAATCTGTGATTTGTTACAGATTCGAAACGCGTCGGCAAACGGCAGACAGACACTACAAAATAACTGCCCTTGATTGGTTTTTTCATTATTTCAGAATTGATTGTGAATCAAATTCAATTTCTGTTGCCATTTTTCTCACCTTATGGGTATAATAGTGGTTTGATTATTTCGCAAAGATTAATTATTTGTGGATACAGACTCGCTATATTTTTTACAAAAGATGTTTGTGTATAATTGCTTGCTTTATTGTATATATGTTTGTATATATGTTATTTGTATAGTAGTTGTAAATATGTATAATTGTATTTTGTAGAGGTGTTTATAAAGTGTTCTTCTTGCCTATGATATAGATAAATACTATCAAAATAAGAGTCAAAGGGTTAAATAAAATTACCCACACAAACAAACCGATTTATTTTTTGTTTGTAGTCTCAAAGTATTGAGAGACTGAACAATTGGGAGGGTCAGCAATTCTTTTTTCTGCACAGATAAAAAAGTTGTCACAAATGACAGTTGATTTCCTACTTGTTTTCAATGTTTTTTTTATTTAAACAGTTAGTTTCTTTAGGACAACCTTGAAGAATTTACAGATATGACCCCTCGCTGAATTTAGAATTTTATCCACGTTTCAGAAATCTATAGCTTTCCTGGATCACCCATGGGTTTCACATTTGTTTCCACCACAAACTGGAAGTAGGTTGAGAGCACAAAAAATAGGAATAATTGGGTTACATCTTTGAAAAATGCAAAAAGTGTGGCAGAAATTGTGTTTTTTGATTCAGCTGCAAACATGGTGACTTTAGCACACCAAATAGTTAATTGATGCCATTGAAGGGAAAAAACTGACCCTTTTATCTGGAGCACTTTGTCTTCTATTTTGCCCCAACAAAACTCAAAATGTAGCTATATTTTGCCTATTTTCTCGGTCCTCTCCAAGGAACACCACAAACGCTGGGTATCTTTCAAATTCCCAGGATGCTGGAAAAAAAGGACGGAATTTTGGCGTGAATGCCTTATATGGAGAAAAAGGTAGGGAGCCCTAAGTATGAACTTACCAAAATAGTTTTAAAAAACTAGTATCTAAGTCTTTATGTTTTCAGGTAACAAATGTCAATTCAATACTCTGTCTCCCAATGAAGTGACTGCTGGCACAAAACGTACTGAGCAAATACTAGAGGTTACTTCTGAATATACAATGTTGGAAAAAGGTCATTCAGTCTCTTTAAATTAAGACATATCTACCATTTATCTAGGGGTAGGCAGAACTCGTGGAGTTTCTCTCTGCTGAATTCTGCAGAGTTCCATAAAACCTCAGCGAGATTCTGTGGAGTATTGTCAATAGGCAGAAAATATGCACCACATGGTTCAATTTAACACCAGTAGATTGAGAAGTGCTGAAAAATCAGCGCAAAAGGCACCATACATTGTGCAAGAATGTGCAGGCATTTTAGGTGATTTTGTTGTCACGCAAGTCGAATATGGACTCCAGCGGCAGCAAATCTACTCGAACGCCAGCCCTCGGACCATGAGCACCCATGACAGCCCTTGACAACCTGCGTCAGAAAATCGCACTTCTCACTCACTCAAGCTCTCCAGCTCACATTTTCTGGAGCCTCGCTGGAGAAAAATTCTGCCACGTGGGCGATTTCCTGAATTTGTTCTAAACTCCAAGTTAAAGAGTAGCGTGGAGTGACCCATATTCCACCAATTCCGTGGTGGAACGAAATTCCGCCCAGCGCTACATTTTTCTGGTGCTCACTAAATCCTAAAGGTAGATATGCTTAGCAATATTTGATATATAGCACAAGTCAATTTCAATCTCTCATCTTTTATTAAACAATAAACTTAGCCAATATTGAGAAGTCTTGTGTGAAAAAGTGTACCCTCACAACCTCCATGTTAGTTAACAAACTAAATAGACTCAAGTGATCTTAAAGAGGTGCATATTATTTCCTAATCATCAATAAATACTTCCACCTACATATAAAATCCGAAACACAGTCAGTTTTGTCCAAAGTATTCAGCTTTTTGCTAATATATACATGTGACAATCTTAGAGAAATACTAGTTGCTGTTCATCAGTTGAGATGAGTCATAAAACCATTTCCAAACAATATGGAGTCTGTAGAAAATCCGCTTTATCTGTGTCCGCACCCTAGTGTCTTTTTTCCCATTTGCTGGACCATATAGTTTTGCTAGCTTTAGAACACTGTGCACTTTATATCTGCTAACCAGTACAATTGTACATAAGTTAAGTTTGTATATTTCTATAGTGCAGCGTATCACCCTTAAGGCTTTCCAGGCGCTGTCCATGGGCATATTAAGTGATTTGCCCAGAATCACATGATGTTTCTCCAATGCTGAAACTCGAACCCGGATCCCCAAATCCTGAGTTGACTGCTCTACCCCCTGCGCAGCATCCGCATGCCCGCCACATCCACTAGGACCTGGATGTTACATGATGCTAGTGCACTGCAGCACCCACTGTGCCATCCACTACAGTGGCAGCAAACAAGGCTTCAGACCTACCATTGTAGCCTATCTGTAGCAGTGTAAAAACTGCAATTAATACTTTCAAAATAAACACTTATGTCAGGTAAAAACCTTCATTTAAAATGTATAAATATTAAAAGTCACCCCAAGGAGGCCTTGTCACCCACAGGGCAGGGAGTGTGGTATTTAAAAGTAGGAAACACAGACATCTATTGTGAACATATCCATACAGTGACTAGAACCAAAAAGCTATTTTCATTGTGGCAGGCCTAGCTGTCCTATGCAAAAACTAGATACAGAATAAAATACTAATACTGTATGTCAGATATGGGACCACCTAGAAAAGTAATTAAACAACTATTTTAAATAGTCATAAAAAATACAACTGAATAGTGAAGTCAGATTTTTAATAAATATTAAGGAAAAGTGACTTTTGCTAAATTATCTTTTCCCTGCCTGAAGTTACTGGGGGCTAATTTGCATTGATTCTCTATCTTTCCCCAGACAGTAATAGTTGTGAATATGTGTAAAATGCCATAGAATATACAGGGTGGGGGGTTTGGGCATTCATCTCGACACTACAGTGTCAAATTCTGCTTGAGTGTCAAATCCTTCTTGACAGGACAGCTGGATTCACATATAACACTTTGGGCACAGGAATAGGATGCCCAGACAATTCTTGTGGACCAAATGGCTGATTGCTGAAGGAATTTGCATTTCTCCTACCATACATTTCTCTCCGGGGTAATTATAACCTTTGGGGTACACTTGAAAGTGGAGAGACCAGGATGTGAAGGCAATTCTTGTGGATCCACGGTCTGATTGCTGAAGGACTCTGCTTTTGTCCAACCAGACTTCTGTCTCTGCGTTTGTTGTGGGTACAGTGTTTGCCTCCAACTAGATTTTAGTGGTAGATATGAGAGGGAACTTAAATTACTATAGTGCACTCCACAGTTTCTGGAAATGAAGAAGATCAGAAGAGGACTAGACCTGCTATCCGTGACCTGAGAGGAGCCCTGAATGATTGGACCTGCCCTCTCTTGTACCCAGGATGAAAAAGTTGTAAGGAAATGCCGCTTTTTGCACATTCACCCCCAGAATTGTAGACTGATGCTGTTGGGAGTGCATTGAGGCCTGCTAACCGGACCCCAATACTTGTGTTCTAACCCTTATCAAAATGTATGTTGAATTGACAACCCCAATTGGCATAAGTGAACTTACTTATAAGTCCCTAATATACGGCACCAAGGTACCCAGGGCCTGTAAGTTAATGTGTCCACTGAGGGTTGCAACACAGTATGATAAAATACAAAATGGCTCCCAGCCTGCCACTGCAGCCTGGAAGAGCAGTTTTAAACTGCTAGTTCGACTTTTCCTTTTAAACAAATGGAAAAGCCCAAACTTCCCATAACAATATATGTCTCTTCCTTAAGAAAGGCCTTTCAAGCAGTAAGGCAGGGAGCTATATAGTAGGACATATATTTGTGTATGCTCTAACAGCAAACACTTTAAATTTTAGTGTTTAATTCGGTGGCCCCACTGGCTAGTACAGAGTTACACACTGACCCATCAGCTGTGCTAACTTCTGAATGGGACCACCAAAATGGGTACTTCAAGACATCAAATTAATTGTGGCACTAAACCGATTGATGCCCCAGTCAAATTTAATGTCACTATTAAGCAAAAGCAACTTTTAGAAAGTTGCCACAATGTTGCCCAGTTTTTCCAGTAGCCACTCGCAGTTGCTGGCCGCTAGACAGCCTTCTGCCCTCCTGGGGAGTCATGTGAAGGACTTCTCAGCCATAAAACAATAGAGGCCTATTAAAGAGGTAGGTGTTACCTCCCTCTCAAAGGAAGTTACACAAGGTGTTGGCCCAAAAGGCGATATTCAACGGAGAAGCCACCTTTGATGGGCAAATGGCAACCAACCTCAAGAGGGGCTGCCTTTTTGTTCAGATAGATGGGCTGGCATCAGAAACAGAGAGGGGAAACCAGTTGCCAAACTGCATTTTTATGTGGGTGTTTAGCCCACAGGTAGCCCCACCTTTTGGGTGGACTACCAAAATCCTCACATGAAACAAGGGGTTCAGACATCTTAAGAGTTGGCAGAACAATGCACTCTGGGATTGCTAAGATGCCTCACACCCTTCAGGGCAATTTCTGGACATAAATATGTCACATCTGGCACCTCACGCCACATCTGAAGAAAATACAGAAATAGTGGACTGGAGAAAGGACTAAAGATGGACTGCCCTGCTGACCCCTAGACATGGCAAGAGAGGCTGCACAAACCACTGGACTGCACCTTCTGTTCCTTGTGCTAGCAAAGAGCTGAAAGATCGGCGCAAACTGAACCATGCGTTGCTCAAGAAAGTGCGGGCATTTGAGGTGATTTTGCTGCCGCTCAAGTCAAATATCTACAAATAGCAAAGTGCCTGTGGTACCTGGCTAGTGGAAAAAATGCTCCTGAGCCCGAGACAGAAAAGGTGAACTTAAAGAGTCAACTGGCTGACTCCCTGTTCCAACACTGGGGTAATTTAAGCTGAAGTAGCCTGTTCTGGCTGGCTGGTAGCCACTTCCTTTGAATCTCCACTAACCACCGACGTGTAGCCAAGAGGACTGCACCTCTATGCTCAAAAGTTGCATCTGAGTTCGGCAGACCCAGGAGAGTCATCAGAGTGCAGATTGTTCACCCAAGATGGAAACTTGCCTTTGCCAAGGATGCCACCGGTTCTGCTGTAACCGGAGATCAGTAGCCCAGTTGTGAATGGAGTTATGCTGTCTCGAAGAGGACTTTGAGGGACTTTGATCCTGTGGTCAAAGTCACACCACCTAACTTGGGGACAGAGAAGTAACCCAGGGCCACCCCCATCTACCGCACAACACCCAGTGCATCTTTCAGCATTGTCAGCATCAGGACCACTATATTGAAGTCTACGGCAGTTCTTGAGTAAAGAGTGAAACTGGACTTGAGACCATTTTGGTGATCAGGTACTGTCCAAATACACCTTATTAGCCACCTAGACCTTTTTCATGTCATAATTGATTACCCAGGCTGGTCCAGAGAAGCTAAACACAACTCTTTAAAACTTATAAAAATTACTAATGCTTGTTTTTGTTCCAGACTAAAAAGCTTATATTTAAATGTTACCTAAAAATCTATATGTCCTGAACCCTCCAGTGGATTTTCCTCAACTTAGAGTCTAAAAATTCATAAAAATATAATCTATTTTTTTTAATTGATGTTGCATTTCTTTTGTGTTGTGTGACTTTCCTATTTTTTTTAATTGGTGTTGCATTTCTTTTGTGTTGTGTGACTTTCATATTCTGTTGTTTGGTACTTCTAAATGCTTTACAGTAGTTCCTTTCTTTAAGCTTTGCTGTTCAAAACCACAGCTACAAAGGATTGCGCAAGAGGCATTACAAACTAGCCTGAATGGACCCCAGATGGTTTTGTGAGTATCATGAGGCCTTCTTGGGCCCACTTTGGATCTCCTTTTTAGTTTTATATTTCACACGTTTTAGCAGACATCGTTTTAGCAATGTTACTTTTACATGATTTGCTTGCAAGATATTCTGAGAAGACGCTGTACATGTTCCTTGTTTTTAGAATGTCTCTCTTGCTATGTAATCAATGCACTCTGCTAAAGGCTAGGAACACAGAACAAGTCATCCTAGTTCTTGCGTTGCTTGTTCAGAGACAGCTTTTAACATCTAGACTCAAGCAACTGGTGACCTCCCCCACCCACTACGCCGGACACACACTCGACCCGGTCTTCTCTTCCAGCAAGGACATCGCCTTCAGCCACGCCACGGGACTCCACTGGACGGACCACAGCTGTGTCCACTTCAGCTTCAGAAGGACCACGCTCCACCATCACCAGCAACAGGTTCCCCGCAGAAGCTGGAACAAGATCACTGCAGACCAGCTCGCTACTTCCCTGAGCAAGAACCCTCCCACCAGCACAACGAACCCCAGCCAAGCGGCCACCAACCTCAAGAAATGGATCAGCGACTGCGCAGACGACCTCGCCCCTCTGAAGACCCCGCCGAGCAGACCCGGCAGCAAGAAAGCCCCATGGTTTAACGACGAACTCAAGAGCTCCAAGAAGAACTGCAGAGCACTCGAGAAAACCTGGCGCAGAGACCCAACACCGGACAAAATGACTGCCCTCAAGCTCGCCACCCGAAAACACCACCAACTGATCCACGCCACCAAGAAAACCGCATTCAAGGAACGACTGGAAAACAACGCACACAACAGCAAGGAACTCTTCAACATCGTGAAAGAGCTCTCCAACCCCAACGCCGGAAACAACGACATCACCCCCTCGCAAGACCTCTGCAACTCCCTCGCCTCCTACTTCCACAACAAGATCGCGGACATCCACAACAGCTTCAGCACTCAACCGACGCACGCCACGACCGAACCACCGCCCCCCACCACCACCCTCCGCGCCTGGACCCCGATCAGCACCGAAGACACCATCCGCACGATGAACTCCATCCACTCCGGATCTCCGACAGACCCCTGCCCTCACCACGTCTTCAACAAGGCCGACACTGTCATCGCACCCCACCTGCGGGACATCATCAACACCTCCTTCGACATCGCCACCTTCCCGGAGAGCTGGAAGCACGCCGAACTCAGCGCTCTACTCAAGAAACCATCAGCCGACCCCACCGACCTCAAGAACTACCGCCGCATCTCGCTGCTCCCGTTTCCGGCAAAAGTCATCGAGAAGACCGTCAACAAGCAACTGGCCACCTTCCTTGAGACGAACGGTTCCCTCGACCTCTCGCAGTCTGGCTTCCGGCCCAACCACAGCACCGAGACTGCCCTGATCGCAGCTACCGATGACATCCGAGCCCTGCTCGACAACGGAGAAACAGCGGCCCTCATCCTCCTGGACCTCTCCGCGGCCTTCGACACTGTCTGCCACCGTACCCTAGTACAGCGCCTCAGCAACGTCGGAATCCAGGAGAAGGCACTGGAGTGGATCATCTCCTTCCTCGCCGGAAGGACACAGAGAGTCCGCCTCCCCCCGTTCAGATCGGAGGCCACCGAAGTTATCTGCGGCGTTCCTCAAGGCTCCTCGCTCAGCCCAACACTCTTCAACGTCTACATGAGCCCCCTCGCAGCCATCGCACGCCAGCACAACCTCCACATCATCTCCTACGCCGACGACACCCAGCTGATCCTCTCCCTCACCAACGACCCCACCACCGCCAGAGCCAACCTGCACGAAGGGATGACAGACGTAGCCAAATGGATGTCGAACAGCCGCCTGAAACTGAACTCGGACAAGACGGAAGTCCTCATCCTAGGATCCTCACCCTCCGCCTGGGACGACTCCTGGTGGCCCCCCGCCCTGGGCAGCGCACCCAAACCAACAGACCACGCACGCAACCTGGGCTTCATCCTGGACTCCTCCCTCTCCATGACCAGACAAGTCAATGCCGTCTCCTCGTCATGCTTCAACATCCTGCGCATGCTACGCAAGATCTTCCGATGGATCCCCTCCGAGACCAGGAAGACGGTCACCCAGGCCCTCGTCACCAGCCGTCTGGACTACGGCAACTCCCTCTACGCCGGAACCACCGCCAAACTCCAGAAGAGACTCCAGCGGATCCAGAACACCTCAGCACGACTCATCCTGGACATCCCCCGCCGCAGCTACATCTCCGGACACCTGAGAGACCTGCACTGGCTCCCGGTCAACAAGAGAATCACCTTCCGGCTCCTCACCCACGCACACAAAGCCCTACACAAACAAGGCCCAGGATACCTCAACAGCCGCCTCAACTTCTACGCCCCCAAACGCCAGCTTCGATCGACCAGCCACGCCCTCGCCGCCGTCCCCCGCATCCGAAGAGCCACCACAGGAGGAAGGTCCTTCTCCTACCTGGCCGCCAAGACTTGGAACTCCCTTCCGACCCACCTCCGCCTGACCCAAGACCACCTAGCCTTCAGGAAGCAGCTCAAGACCTGGCTGTTCGAGCAGTAGCGGACCCCCTCCCCCCAGCGCCTTGAGACCCTCCGGGTGAGTAGTGCGCTATATAAATGCTTGATTGATTGATTGATTGAACATTGCATCAGAGCTGTACCTCTAACACAGTGGTTTTTATTATATAAATGATGCACTGCCTTTTAACAGGTCGGTGGAGCACTCGTGTCACGACTGTCCTGCAACAAATCTTGTGATCGACATGCAGCTCTGCAGACACTGATCTTCCATCCTGCAAAGAAGGACTGCCAATCCCACATCAGGCTGATTCCTTGGCCAAGTTATCCAGGTAGGGGGGTTCAAGCGGGGCTAATCTAAGAGATGGGGAAGAGGGTACACCCAATATGTTCTCAGAATAGGGGTAGTGATAGGTAGAAATATATATAGAAATGAGACTGCCATGGTTGGACTGATTAATCTTTTCACCATGTTCATCATACTTGTTATATTGCTTTGTTTTATCTGACTAATAATCGCAGCTCATTCTGTCTATGCAAGACTAGGATTGTTTCAATAAATGTATTGACAACTTTTTCTGAATCGTTCTTGTGTTTACTATGGGCATGCATAAGTATAGAATGAAAGGAGTAAGAGCTGTTTCCACGTTTCCCTTGGGATTCAAAGTGTAATGCTTGAGGTTGCCAAAATCACCTGTCACCCCAGAAAGATTAGTTCGGGTGAGGCACTGTAATCTAGCTTGGAATTGGGTCGACATTCTCGGACGGTGTAGATGGACTCAGTCCCTACATACTGAAGTTCTGTTGTCCTTATACACAGTCCTATCTTTTCTAGTGGGAACTGTATAACATGACGCCACCAACATTCATATGTCAGGTATTTATTTAACGGGTCTTCTGAGTAGTTCTTGTGTGTGCCCAAGTTCCCTAATTCACCTTTAAATGGAGATGTCTGTGGTGTTAAGGATGAATTCTCCTTAGCATTATACAGACCTCCCCAGTATACGGCGGCAAGTATTAGCATATTTTGCGGCACAAATACGGGAATTTTACAGCATTTTTGCAGCACTTTATTTTGCACTTTTTTCAACACCAACTCAGAGATCTTATTTTTATGAGGTATTTTACAACATGAAAGTTCATACCAAAGCACGCTGTGCAGTATGTATGCTGCCAGGTTTATCTACTTTATGTATCATGTAGTATTTATGTTCACATTACTTTCAGCATGAGCACTGTGCCATCATTACTTATGGATTTGTGTACATTTTAGGGAGAATATGATTGTAATTCTTTCCAATGGAAAGGCCTATGTATATTTTGTTTATTTACAATTAAGGCAATTTGTTTTGGGTCAAGGGCTACATATATGACATTAACCTGTTAATGAAGACTGCCCACAGAACCTGTATACTTGTCTGCTTAGGTTGTAATGTTGGCCATGTATTTGCAATTCTTCTTAGCAGTCCAATTCTAGCCCGATATTGTGCTACTGATTATAATGTAAAAAACAATAATGCCCAGATGGATTGCTCTGAGAGTCCGGCGTCTGACTGACAAAATAATTTTGTAAATGCTGTTGCTCCTTTCATAATCTACAGAACAGGTCACACAGTCCTTGTACACAGCTGTAAGCTGTGAAAGTACTGGAATGCGGTCAGCCAACCAACCCCAAACAAAGTCAGTATCAATCGTCCCTGAAACTGATGTCTGTATTGCTTCTGGGCCTAGATATTCAAAGTAGAGGCAAAGCTCCTGATCAGGAACTTTGCTCAAACCAGTGATGGCTGAATATTTGAAAAGGCGCACTTGTTTCAAGAATCCAATGCCTGGTTGGACCTCCCCCATGTACTTACTCACCATTTCAAGGAAATATTCAAATGCTTATTTAAGCTCGGCTGTTATCTTTTTCTTCTGTGCCAGAGTTAATTTAGCCCCTGCAGTGTTCTCTAGAAATGGTTGCATTGACTTCAGAGTGAAGACTGAATTTTATGTGAGGTTCATGTGGAGGTGCTTTAGATAATCATACACCTTCATTGTCACTGATGTCTGACTCTGGAATAAGTCATTCAGATTTAAAATGTTTTGGCATTTTCTGCCACTATGTCCAACTGAACTTTTAATACAATTTTTGGTCACTGTTCAGAATCCTTTTCAGATTTCCAATGGAATCTGGGGGAGACTTGACGAGTTGCATCCCAGACTCAACAAGCCCAGCATAGGCATCAAAGTGCTTACAGTGGTACTGGACAGCACAAACCCAGAATTCCAGGATGTACTGCAAGGGTGAGGTGCCATGTGTAGTTCTAAGCAAGGTGTTGCAGTTACCTTCGCTTTCTGCTACCAGTCATGTAAAAGATTCATGAGAAGTATAGAAGAAAAACATTTAGCTCCACAAAAGGCTTCCTAAATGACTCTCCAACAAGGTTCTTAATGTGTGCCAATGAGGTGCTATGTATGTAGTTACCATAAATATTTCTCAACACAGTGTTGCATGATTTGAGCATGTATGTCGCATTGTCTGTATTAAAGGAAATAACATTCAGAAAGGCTATATTGTACTCTGTGAGCATCCTCACAACTGTTTGCGCTACAGTCCCATGGTTGCACTGTGAGAGGGACATTTTGTCTGCTAGGTGGGTTTGAATTTGACGCCCATCCTGTGAAGAGAACACAGCAAATAAAACATTGAACACATATCACCCTTCACCATCAGGAGTTCCATCAAATATAACAATGATCTTGCAATTGTTCTTTCAGATCTTTCTTAGCTCCTACACATCTCTCTGGGAGATAACGTCTTGAAGTTGATGTCTACTAGGTATCGCTCCACCAGTCCAAACTCCCTTGTGGAGAAACTTGCACAACACAGGATGGCCAGTTTTGCTCCAGTGAAATGTTCAGGGCTGTGCAGACATTGGCCCACTCTCTTATTAGTTCCTGGTTTGAGGCACTATTAGCTGCATGAAAAGTGAGTTCACATTCATTTGACTGGCACGTTTCAGTGAAGAGTGATGGTCTGGAGCACCTGTCCAGCCTTTCAAGTGTTTTTAGGAACACACATGCATATCCGCGGTGTGTTTCCGGATGCGGTCCACTGCCACATTACACAAACCGCAAAACAGCACTCCACCATCAGCATGCATCATGTCACTGTACTCTCTGGCCTGAACTGCTGCTGTTATCTGGGTAGGTAGATGTGATCGGTGCTTCACAGCCTTCACAGACTGTATAAACTTCTCCACCCTGCTTTTGGTGTGGTGGTTCATTGCTCCCTTGGAATCAAAAAGATCTTTGGGCGTTGTGGCGTAGTCAGGTTACTCACCTACAAATACATTTAGTGTTATTTGATGTGTTCCAAAGAGGGTAAAAAGGCATCAAAATTGTTGAATGGAAAGTTAGGAACATGTAGGGAAGCAGCGATTAAAAAATGCACTTAACACTTGCAGAAATAAAACCACAGTGGAAAATGGCACACCCCAAATGGAGTAGAGCAAACAGTGTTAAAATAGCATGGTCAGTTGGAAAGAAACGGAAACGTGAAACCTTTTGAAGCAAAGCTGCATACATGGGGTGCAAATGCATAAAGGAAGGCAAAAAGCCCTTTGTAGGGATATGGCACACTTGTTGGTTCCTTTAGGCAAGTCTGAGTCGTCTTTGAGGGGGTGTGGTGCAGTCACTGGTCTGGCCTGAAAATATATTTGTTTTTGTTTGATGCATTCCAAAAAAAGGCATTGCATTTGTTGAACGGAAAGTTTAAAAATGTAGGGGAGGCAGTGATTAAAAAATGCAGTAAACTCTGAAGCATGTTCAAATCAAGGGGAAATGGAAAACTTGTTGAAACAAAACCACAATGGAAAACAGCAGTCCTCAAATGGAGTTGAGCACACACAGTGTCAGCATGGCCTGATGCAAACAAAGGAAAACATGAAACCTTTTGAAGCAAAGTTGCATACCTTTGCAGTGCGATGGCACACTTGCTTGGTCACACTAGGCAAGTTAAAGTCGTCTGTGGAGGATGGCGAGAGAGAGGTGGGTTTGGCCAACTTAAAAAATTATTTTAAAACACAACCAAGCGTACTTTGAATATAGGAGCACATAAGCCTGTCTTTTGCAGGGGGGGAGAATAAGAGCAGGCAACAGTGCTTAATGGGTGGGTACGTACGGAAAATGCAAAAGTTTATCCAAACCACCCCAACAGACCCCAAAAATAAACACTGAAACCCAGGCGCATTGCAACTCTGGTGGCTCCAAAGAATGAAAAACATGAGGAGAAAAGAAAAGGAAATGCAGTCAACGCATCCGAACTCAAGATGCAAAAAAGGATGGAACATAAATCCATGGGCTCAAAATCAAAACCCCTCTATCCCCCAAAACAATTACAAAACAAATTGTATATGAGATGCCTTTTGGCCAAAGGCTATACATCATGTGTACTCCAAAGCCCCCAAAGACTGCATTATGTTGTAAGGCATAAATAATTTAAACACACAAGAATACACAGAATTCCACCGCAAAACCATGAGTAGACGTTGGTCTACTCCAACGTCTACTCCTGTGAAAAGAAATTATGTAAACTGTGTGGGGCCACCCACATTCCTCCCACCCATTGCAAGTAGGACTTCACAAAAATTAATGGAAACCCGAAGGTTCTGCACTTTGCATATTCATTATTTATCTCCCCAGGAGTGTACAGAACTCAAAACGTACCTGCACTGTGAGCAGCAAGCTTATATTGTAGTTGCCAGACCAGCCAATGGCTCTTAAACCAGCAGATTGTTTCCTCTGAGACTCTCAAAAGAGTAGACTAGGTTACCCCGTTTCCTTGTCACCATACCCCACAACACTGCCACTTACCCTATCATACCACCCTTAAAACCCACAGCCCCCCAGACATGCCCTCCATGGGTCTGCTGAATACTCTGTGTGTAGTGGGCCCAAAACAATCATTTAAAAAAACTAAAGGCCCGCCTGGTCCAGTCAGGTGTCACATGTGCGGTGGGCCAAGTGCAAACATTTAAAAACAATAATTGCCCCACTGAGCCCGCCATGTGACCCGTGTGCAGTGGGCCAAAAAAAAAACATTCTAAAAAAACAATGGCCCCTGGGCCCGCTGCATGCCCCATGTCAGGCAGGCCCAAAACTAACATTCTAAAAATATAATGGCCCCCCTGGGCCCGCCGTGTGCCCCATGCGCCCCGATGGCCCACAACAAACATTTTAAACAAATAATCCACCTGACGGGCCATGTGCCAAGTGTGCGGTGCGCCCAACACAGCCATTTTAAAAATAAAATGCCCACCTGGGCCCACCGCGTTCCTTGTGTGTGGTCGGCCCAAAACAAACATTTAACTCGCTGCACACGGGGCACGCGGCATGCCCAAAACATTAAAAAATAAGAGAATGCAACCCTTTGCCTGCTGTGTGCGCCATTTGTGATGGGCCAGAATTAAACAACATGAACTGCCTCCCTAGGACCACTGCACAAGGGGCACATGGCAGGCCCAAAACATTCCCAAAAATAATGCGACCCTGGGCCAGCCGCATGCCCCGTGTGCAGCAGGCCCAGATTTCAAAAGTGAAATGCACCTTTCAGCGCACGGCAGCCCCTTAATACTTTAAAAAAGAATGCCACTCTGGGCCCACTGCATACTCAGTGTGTGACAGGCCCAAATAAAAAAAAAATTAAATGCACCCTCGGGCCATCCGCACCGGGGTCATGCGGCAGGCCCAAAACATTTACAAATGTAATGCCACCCTGGACCCTCTGCGTGTCTTGTCTGCGGCGGGCCCACATGAAAAAAAATCAATGCCCCTGAGCCCGCCGCACATGGGGCATGCGACAGTCTCAAATAAAAACAAGCATTTACAATGCAATAGGTCTCGCAGCATTAAAGTTTAAGTTATTGGCATTGTGTATGACAATGCGTTGCATAAATATTTTAGCAAACTTTGAATTGGTGAGCAGTGAGAGTGTGTGCAAGAGTATGCTGTTCTTGAAAGCAGTGTGGTAGTGAGTGCAGGAATTTGGATGACCTGAGCAATGTGGATGATGCACCTCACGCACGGGGCTGACGCAGTTATTATTCACACAGCTCTGATGATACACCTCAGGCATGGGCTCACAGCTGTTATTATTTACACAGCTCTGATGATGCACCTCAGGCACAGGCTCACAGCTGTTATTATTCACACAGCTCTGATGATGCACCTCATGCACGGGGCTGACGCAATTAATATTAACACAGCTCTGATGATGCACCTCAGGCACGGGCTCACAGTTGTTATTCACACAGCTCTGATGATGCACCTCACGCAAGGGGCTGACGCAGTTTTTATTTACACAGCTCTGATGATGCACCTCAGGCACGGGTTCACAGCTGTTATTATTCACACAGCTCTGATGATGCTCATGCACGGGCTCACAGCTGTTATTATTCACGCAGCTCTGATGATGCACCTCAGCACGGGGCTCACAGCTGTTATTATTCACACAGCTCTGATGATGCACCTCAGGCACGGGCTCACAGCTGTTATTATTCACACAGCTTTGATGATGCACCTCACGCACGGGGTCACAGCTGTTATTATTCACACAGCTCTGATGATGCACCTCACGTACGGAGCTGACGGAGTTATTATTCACACAGCTTTGATGATGCACTTCACGCACGGGATCACAGCTGTTATTCACACAGCTCTGATGATGCACCTCACGCACGGGGCTGACGGAGTTATTATTCACACAGCTTTGATGATGTACCTCACGCACGGGCTCACAGCTGTTATTATTCACACAGCTCTGATGATGCACCTCACGCACGGGGCTGACGCTGTTATTATTCACACAGCTCTGATGATGCACCACAGGCACGGGCTGACAGCTGTTATTATCATACAGCTCTGATGATGTACCTCAGGCACGGGCTCACAGCTGTTATTCACACAGCTCTGATGATGCACCTCACGCACGGGGCTGACGGAGTTATTATTCACACAGCTCTGATGATGCACCTCCCGCACGGACTCACAGCGGTTATTATTCACACAGCTCTGATGATGCACCTCACGCACGGGCTCACAGCTGTTATTGTTCACACAGCTTTGATGATGCACCTCACGCATGGGCTCACAGCTGTTATTATTCACACAGCTCTGATGATGCACCTCACGCACGGGGCTGACGCTGTTATTATTCCCACAGCTCTGATGATGCACCTCAGGCACGGGCTGACAGCTGTTATTATCATACAGCTCTGATGATGTACCTCAGGCACGGGCTCACAGCTGTTATTCACACAGCTCTGATGATGCACCTCACTCACGGGGCTGACGGAGTTATTATTCACACAGCTCTGATGATGCACCTCCTGCACGGACTCACAGCGGTTATTATTCACACAGCTCTGATGATGCACCTCACGCACGGGGCTGACGCAGTTATTATTCACACAGCTCTGATGATGCACCTTACGCACGGGGCTGACGCAGTTATTATTCACACAGCTCTGATGAAGCACCTCGTTCCCACCAGGAGGATGGGTTCCAACCACCCCCCACTGAACTAATCGTGGATGCTAAATAGTACAGATAGAAGTTAGCCATCCCTAGGCCCCCTTCATACAAATCATGCTGACAGATGTATACGGCTAAACAGGTTCTGAAATCATGCCACAAAAGGGAAATGGCCATGGAATAGCAAAATGATTAAACCACTGTAAGCATCAGATACACAAGTTGAAGGAGAGCAATTAAAATGCCTCACTGGAGAGGAAAAGGGTGGGTGCCTAGTGTGCAATGGTTACTAAACATTATATCTGTGTTACTCACAAACTGCACAACCCTTCTTCCAGCCAATCGAGTCTCCAAAAATGTACGTAAAGTACGCAACTTTAGAGGTTTTTTCAAAGCAGTTTAGAAACATCTGCTCTAAAATTGTCCTGACTTGATAATATTCTAAGCAATAGTGCATACTGCTGGGATAATTTATTACGTCACAACTTCATAAAGAGTAGTTCATTAAAAAGCGTGCAGCAGCAATCCAAATTAAAACAAATTGACAAACCTAGTCGGTCAGGCAAGTCCTATTGGCTTTATCAAGGCTTGCTCAGTAATTTCTTATTGCTGAAATTTGGCAAGAAAGCTATTTCATCACTAATCCCACCACACGAAGGTGTTCAATACAGATATTAGAGTGGCTGGTGGGGCGTGCAAAGCAATATGCTCGTTTTAAGTAGAATTTTAAAATAATTAACAATGTCACTAAGGCCGGGATGCTGCAAGGAAGGTAGCACAGGCTTCTGCTGGGCAGGAGAACTTTCTGTCTGCCTCCCTTGGCACTCTACCCTACCCTCCTCCCTTGGCACTCTACCCTACCCTCTCTCCGGCTTGTTTACTTCAGGTCAGTCCCCAAACACCTGCTCTCACATCCTCCATCAGGATTTGGAAGACTATTAGCTGCGTGTGCATAAGGATAAATAAAAAAGGTAAACATTTGAGATTCGTGTCCCCCTGGCAGCAGGAGGCTGTAACAGCCTCTCCTTATGATTATTATGTGTTTCCACCTTCACACCCCTCACCCAGCTAAGGGTTGTAATGTACATCATCTTGCTGGCAAAAAAATAAAATATTTCCTT
This sequence comes from Lissotriton helveticus, assembly GCF_964261635.1. Classification (NCBI taxonomy): domain Eukaryota; kingdom Metazoa; phylum Chordata; class Amphibia; order Caudata; family Salamandridae; genus Lissotriton; species Lissotriton helveticus. Next base: position 1,909,259,550 of record NC_136061.1, on the reverse strand, counting down.
GGGGGTTGGCATCAGGAGCGTAAACTAAGGTTTTTAAGGCATATATAATTTGTCAGTCAGTTCTTCGGGCTGGTTTTGCAGTATTTGGTGGCGCGTCATGAAAATGGTTGATATCGGTCTATTCTGCGCAGTCTTTTCCTCAAGTCACACACCTCTTTTTATCACATAACCTAACAGGCATATGTGTAGGACGCACACTCACCCGAGGGGTCTCTTTGCACTGTTTGCATATAACAGATGTTTCGCTTTTCCTAACACATTGGTTCTCGTGTTATCGACTTCAGAAGGATAAAAGGCTGAGTGGCCCATTGAAATTTTAGCACAACAATAAGGAATAGCCAGGGAGTCACTTTTTGACACTAGCAAGACTCATCAGTCCCAAGACTTTAAGAACTGCATTTTTCAAAAGTTAAGAAGGATTCTGTTTTCGCTGTTGTTGCACCAGTGTTTATGTCCATCATGGCTGGCAGGAGAACACGGAGCTCAGGCAGACGGCAGCGTTAAATAGTGCCGGTCCTTGCAGTGCTGCACACTGACAGTGAAGTTATGGTAAAAGACTAAGGGCCCGTTGTAGGTAATTTCGATTTACCTTCTCTGAAATACCGAATCATACCGATTAAATGAAGTAGGCAGATGTAGGTAAATTTTCTTTTTAAATTACCGAATCTGTATGATTCGGTATTTACCAATTCGGTAAATACCGAATCAGTATTTGCCATTGATTCCTATGGGCCTTGAAGCCCATTAGAAATCAATGGCAAATAACGATTCGGTAATTACCGAATCTGTAAATACCGAATCCTGCCAGGGGGAACGGGGTGTCACTTTGACACCCTGTAGCACCCCAATGTCAGGCTTGTGTGCCATGTGGCACACAGACATGCCCTAAGGGCATGTCTGTGTGTCACATGGCATAGGTGTACATGCACAGATGTGCATGTACACCTGAATTCGTTATTTACCATGCAATAGTATTACATGGTTGTTGTACTTGGCCTTTTCCCCCAAAATTTTTTGCTTTTGACCCCCCTTGTCTGAAATGTCTCCCCCATGGGATTAAACCTGTATAGGCCATGAGTGGTGTGAGACACCTTGTTAAAAATGTAATGTCAAGTAATGGTGTGAGCACTTGTAAATTTCCCCATTTTAAAAATGCACCTGACTAAAATGTACTGTTTTTAAAATGGATGCCATGGCCATGGGTTTTGCCACTGTACTGCCATAGGTCAGCGGTCTAGTTATTATTACCCAGTACCCCTAGCTTTTGGAGGGAAAGCCTGGCACCCAGGGTGCTCACCCCCTCCCCTTGAGCCAGTTTAGGCTAGTTCTGCCAACATTCTAGAAGGCTCTGGCACTGCCTGGGAGGAGGGTATAAATAAGAGGGATGTGCCACCAGAGAGTCAGTCAGCGCTGGGACAAGAAAGAGAGGGGACCTGCTGCGAGGAGCTACCGCCACATGGGCCTGTGAGCTGGGCCCTGCACCCCTAAAACCCCCTACTCTACTGTCCCCTGGGCCCCTGACAAGGGAGGGCCCCTACCCAGGTCACTGAAGCTGTTTGGACCGGGTACCACGTCAGCGCTGTGTGGAGAAGCACCTAGGAGGTGAGGAGTGTGCCCCTGAGGAACTGCTGTGGGACTGTCTGCCTCCTTTGAAGCACCATGGGGAAGATTGTGCCCCCAAAAGAATTGTTGCTGGCTGAGGTGCTGTGAGGCCCTGTGAAAGCGCTGGGTCCCTGGGACTGTTGTGGCCCCCTAGTGCTGAAAAGCCTGCCTAACAAGCGCTGTAATCGCGAAGCGCTGGAGAAGTGCTAAATTCCTGCCCCATCTGCGTGGTCTGAGGAAGGAGCTGAGGTAGTGGGCAGAGGGAGGAGCAGTGCGCTGTGAATTGCGCCGGTTGCTGAGAAGACTGTGAGGAGAAATAGCGCTGGAGGAGCCTACCCTCGTTTTGGCGCGCTGTCCGCTATATAATTAATTAATCAGAAAGGGAGCCTACCCCTTATTGCCGCCGAAATCACCGCCGCGGCCCGGCGCTGTCTTGGGAATCCCCGCTGAAGTGTGCATCGTTGCGGCGGCCCCCGGTGCCAGGAGAGGGCCGCCGATTTGAGGTGAAGGACGCGCTAGGCCTTGAAGCCGGCCCGACCAACATCACGTGACTGGGGCGCTGGTGACGTCTACCGCCACGCCCCCCAGCCACGCCGCGCAGGGATTGGTCGACGCGGCCGTGCCCCTGAAGGCCGCGTCGTGATTGGCTGCCGGCCGGCAGAGCCAGAGAAGCGGAGCCGACCGAAGCCCTGGGTCCCCGTGAGGGAGGGGGACCCAGGTGAAGTGCCGTTGCGGGGCCCCCGTGCAGAGGAGGGAGCCCCGGGAGAAGCGACCGGAGCGGGAGGCCACCCCGCCGGTCTGTGCCCCCGAGTGAGAGGCCGGTGAGTCAGGCGGGGCCGGGGCACACTGTCGGTGCCAGCCCCGCCTCCCGACCGGAGGCGGCCGGAGGAGCAAAGAGACTGCGGGGCTCCCCTGAGGAGGAGGGAGCCCCGATTGCGCCGCCCAGAGGCCTATCGAACCCCCCCCGGGCCCCCGTGTGGAAGAGGGGCCCGGGTGACGCCGCGGGAAGGGGAGGGGCCTCGAGGCACATTGCCGGTGCCTGCCCCCTCCCCCTCGAAGCTGAAGTGAGCCCTGGTTGCGGCCTGAAGCCTCGCGGAGGCTGCCTTTAAGCCCCGGGCCCCCCCGTGAGGAAGGAGGGGCCTGGCTGTCGTCCCAAGAGAGGAGAGGGCATCGAGGCACGTGGTCGGTGCCTGCCCCCCTCCTCGGAGAAGAGCCCTGCGTCCTGTGGTTGAGGGGCCCGGGCCCTTCAGAGAGGAGAGGAGCCCAAGGGAGGCCCAAAGCCAGTGGGAGGCGTTTTGCGGGGCCCCCGTAGTGGAGAGGGAGCCCCGGTTGTGCAGCAGAGGCCTGAGTGAGGCCTTGCAGGCCCGAGTGGCCTGCGCAGGATTGAGGAGCTGAATCCCACAGGGAGCATCAAGTAGCCCGGTGAGTGGGGCCCTATACAGACTGTGTGAGGGGGTAGAGAGGGCAACGGGGCACAGGGTCGGTGTCCGCCCCCCCCCTAGAACTTGGGAAATTAGAGACCCTGGATGGTAAACTTACCCTGAACTGGACAACAGCCTGAAAAATGTCAACTGGTGTAGGCTAGTGGTCATTGCTGTGCCCCTGGGTCCCCCAAGGAATTATTAAAGCCCCTGAGTCACGGCCACACCGTATGTCAATGCTGGGTGCTTAGGTTATTGCGCCCCTGCCTAGAGGATTTTATAACTAAGGCTTTTGTGCCCCCGGGCAGGTGAATGTGACTTTTCCTTTACAGGTGTGGTGCGCTTCTGTGCCTAGTTTTGATGGTAGGCTGATTTCCCTGCTAATGTGATTATGCTAATGTTATGCCTACACTAAGGTTATTGAGGCCCAGGTATACTGTTGTTTTACACATGATGGGTGATTGTATGCTTTGGTGCCCACAGGGCAAGTGAAGGTGCCTTTTCTTACAGGTTTGGGCCTGGTGAGCCCCATGCTGGCCTGACATGTTATTCCAGGCCCCGGTTTATGCCCACGTTAAATGCGTTTTAGGCTGATATCTGATACCCACAGGTTTATGGTGGAGGAAGCCTCGCTGATTAATTACAGGTGCTCCTGCCTGATATTATATGCTGTACTGCCATGAAGTTTTCCTCTACAGGGGTTGGGCTGGAGTTATAGTGCACGGTGTGTACCCTTGTTGATGGTATTTTCCATTACAGCCCATCACTAAGGATGAGAGCCTGAGTTGGCCCCAGGTTCAATGTTAATTGATTCTTCTTTATTTACAGATATGGACTTACAGACTCAGCCCTTACTTCCCATGTAAATAACCCCCCTTGATACACTGGGCTCTGGTGCCAGTAGGCGCCATGTGATGATACCACTGTTATGAATTTTTCCTTTGCAGGTTGGAGACACTAAACTTCTTAATTTTCCAACTCAGACTGGTGTCCTTCCTCTTTTGTGGTGTGCCTGGTGTGTCGTCTATGGGTACTGCGTAAGTGCTTCACATGTTCTCGAAGTTTGGCCTGCCCGCTTGGTCCGTGCTACCCCCCCCTTTGAGATTTGGGCAACACCATTTCTTACATTGGTGGCAAGCGGTGGGATAGGACTTGTGTTTGCGCAGTACCACAGCGGCCACGGGTTACACCACAAGTAGAGCTTTGAGAGTGATCATAGCCTTGTTGTGGGGATTATTGTTTGGCTGAACATTGTGACTTTGTATTGCTTCCTCCTGAAAAGTGTTGTTGTGGAATTGTGTCCCCTTGTTCCACTGGGAGGGTGTGTCCCGGGTGTACCTCGCCACGATGGGGTTGGTTTTGGACGAAATGGACCTGATGGAGTACACCGAGCAGGAAGTCATAGATTTCCTCAAGGAGAGAGGGATACCCCCAGTAGGAAACATTAGGAGAAAGTTGTTTCTCTATGAGGCCCTCAAGAGGGGAGAGCCCTTAGAGATTGGTGGGGACTTGTCTGACTACCCTCCCGAGTTTTTGAAGGGTCAGTGGGTTAGAGGCCAAAGAGAGGGCTCCCCATCCAGAACCCTGGGAAGTAGTTACCCCGATGAAGAGGAGGAAGAGTTTAACAGGGCAGAGACACCAGTAGCTGATGAGGACACCGTAGATAGGGAGTCTCGCACTGGGTCCTGTCCCGGGGGCACTGCCCCATCCCTTTCCCTGTCCCCAGAAGAGTGGGTAGATAGGAGGGAAGAAAGGGAGCATCAGCTGGCGCTGGCGAAGCTCAGGTTTGAGCAGGCCACAGAATTAGCGCAGCTGAGGATTCAGGAGCAGAGGCTAGAGACAGAAATGGTCCTAGCCCAGGAGAGGATGGTGGAGGCGGAGAGGGCTTTCGCCAGAGAGAGATCAGCTCAGGTGGGTAGGTTGTCCCCTGAGAGTGGGTTGTATTATATATTATATATATATTATATATATAAAATAACGAATTCTGAGGGGCCTGTGGCACTGTTTAAAGCGCCACCTACATCTGCATTTACAGATTCGGTATTTTTACCGAGTCTGTATTTACCAATTCGGTAATTTTACCGATTTCTGTAAATACAGATTCTGTAAAAATACCGAATCTGTAAATACATGCCCCCTACATTGGAAAAGGCATTTACCGGTCGGTAACGGCCGAATTCGGCCGTTACCGACCGGTAAATGACTAACTACATCGGGCCCTAACAGTGGCAGGTTCATCCTAATTAGTAATCGATCAATCCATAAATAAAGAAGTGGCGCAGGAATGCGGGGCTTTTCTCATGAGCCCATAAGCAGGGACCGCCGAACACCAAGGCTGCCTGATCTTGATGCCACATTGTGCCCCCCTTCACTTGCCATTCAACTCTCTCTTGTGCCGTGTTTTTCATCCCTGTTTTCTTCCTTCTTCATGGTTTTCCTTTATGTTTTTTACTCATCCTGTCTTACCTTTCTCACTCTGGCTGGGGGTCAAAGTCCGATCATGAAAAAAAAAGACCCGGGCTCCAAAGCGAAGTGTTAGTGCCCATCCAATTAACCACTGCAGAAATTAAGCCCCGGGCACCTTGCAGTGCTGAACACTGGCAGTGGAGTTATATAAAAGGACCATTATTCACTGGTCGGTCATTAGTCTTCTAAAGACTGCCAGTCACTGGCACCACCTCCATGCGGATGTAACACACATTCTAACAAAAGTCAAAGCGGACATGGAAAATGAAGTGCCTATATGCGCTGCTTGGAACCTCGAGGCACTGGGTAAAGTTTTTTTTCTATCAGTGATAATGCCTCGCCGAACTGCATCGAACGGCACTTCTTGCTCAGCTGAAGGCTAGCGCTGCGTCTACCTTCATTCCCCAGGGCCGCTCGGTACCATAACGGTGACACCAGCTTTTTCACAATCTGCAAGACTTGAATTATCGCTAGTTACAAAGACAAGACACCAGCTGCGCCGCTACTAATTCCAACAGGTTTCATCATTGCAGGGCCTTGCGGGCTGACGAGACAGCACAGAGAGGCTGCAGAAAAAGGCGAGCTCCCTCACACATCGAGCCCGGGAAGCAAATAAACAATAATAGACTGCTCGCCAAGACGTGATGGACCCTCAGGGCTGGCGGCTGCCCTGCATGGGGCAAAACAAGCCCGAGCACGTGAAGCTCACAAACCAAAGTGAAAGCTCATTTAAACCAGTTATAAGTATTTGCATTTGGCAAAAATAGTAACAGAAGATTTCATTTAAGGCCCAGTGGTGAAATAAGCTGGTGATGCTTGCACACCTTACCCGATTCACAGGCTCCCTTCTGTGTCTAGAGGATGGCGGGTAGCCCTTGTTGCAGCGCCTTGCAGGTCTCCACCTTCATTTGCTACACATTGTCATAGGCCCTTCCATCGCTGCCACACACCTTGGAAGTCAGCTTGCACTGGCAGTGGCACACGCCCTTGGCCATGCGCTTCCCTGCTGGGTGCTTGCACTCAAGACTGCCCCACACAGCGGGTCCTCTTTACGGCGCAGACGAGACAGCAGTTGCAGCGGTCGGGCACGTAACTGCGAGGGGCAGTTGGAACTTGGGCATCTGGAGACATCACATCACGAGGAGCACATGCTGAGGCCTAAAGGGTCCGCCGCACACTGCCCTGTGATCGCGGCCACAAGTAGGCACACTAACATGTTGGCATGTGCTGATTTCAGCATCAACATTTTTTAAAACTAAATAAATAACTAAACATAACATTTACAAGAATGATGAAAGATGTGCAGTTCGGCTCAACTAATAACCCTCTATTGTGTGGTTTAGTCAAAATAGTAAAAAGTGTACAGACAAGCTCACATGCACTCAGAGGCCTGCCACTCTCCCCTGCCTAGAAATACAAGACGTGCGCGCACTGAGAAAAACGAAACCTATCGTGGGGCGGGACTTCCGTCTTGTGAAGCCCGCGCCCACGGAGTGCCTGGCCAGAGGAGAAGCGGTGACGCGGGGCTCCCATGCCCGAGGGAGAGCCCCGCGGAGGCTGCTGATGTCCGGAGTGGCGGTAAGTGGGCCTTACTTGGGGGGGTGGCGGGTCTCGGTGCGCTTGTGTGTGTGTGCGAGTGTGTGTATGTGTGCGACAGCAGGGGGGGCTCGGTGCGCTCGTGTGTGTGTGTGTGTGCACGCGTGTGTGTATGTGTGCGGCGGCGGGGGGGTGTCTGTATGTGTGCGTGCGTGTATGTGCGCTCGTGTGTGTGTCTCTGTGTATGCGCATGCGTGCAGGAGGAGGTGTGGCTGTGTGTGTGTTGGAGCTTCCCAGGGGACAGGAGATGGCTATGGCGAGCGCGTTCTCGCGCGCACGGCCCGCTCCGATCGCCTTTTGGGAGATGCGCGTGGCCAGGTCCTGCCTCCTGGAAAGCTGAGTCAGTGACAATAGGTTTCTCGCTCGGTTAACGCCACGAGACCTAAAAACTATGAGATACACCCTGGGCCTGCTGCGTGCCCCATGTGTGCTGGGTCCAAATTTTAAAAACTTCTGATTTGAAACAATAGGACATAATTATAGCACTCCCGAGAGAGGAGGCAAATGTATTGCTGCACCTTTAAACAACACACGTAAATCAGCACTCCCTAAAGACGAGGCAATAAAACAGGACCCGGCACTCTCTTAAGGCGAAGCAAGAAAACAGATTCATGTGCATTTAAGATGAAACACGTGTATTTAATAATCCAATACTTTTAAAAGGACGGCAAAATATATTGGTTAATGCAGATTTCCAAATATCAAGTATCTTAGGCAAAAAAACAGAATAACATATGGCATATATACAAGAAGGAGACATACTTAGAGATTATATACATGAAGTAAGTAAAAAGAAATACATCACTGATCATTCACATTACATTCTTTCCAACTCGGCTGGAGGAGCCCTTGACATCCAGGCAGAAGTTTTGATTTTGACCATTAAACGTTCCCAGCGACAAGACATCTGTTCCATAGCGGGCACCCGCCTGGGTGCCAAGATTTCCCGCCTTTAAAACCTTTTACTCAACCTGAGGAGAAGGTTCTAGAAACCTCGCCCCTTTCTTCTGTTACGAAAAACCAAGCTGACCGTTCTGGTCTGTGTCCAGGCCAAGACAGAAAATGGCCAGGCCTCTATATTTTGACTCTGAGATAGAGCTGTACATTCTGTACATTTCTCTGGCAATAACAATCTCTGCCCTGAAAGGTACCAAGTGCGAAGCCCACAGAACATGTTCCAGCTTACTAAGCATGGTGAGGAGCGAAAACAAGTGAATAGTGAAAACATCTCCTCCCACCCTGCAACTGCGTGAGAGAACAGAAAATGGAGTCCGTTACACAAGATGGAGTCAGTTACACAAAATGGAGTCAATGGTTAATATATCATTCTTAATACCACTACAGACAAGCGGCAGGTCCAAAAAAAAAAAACATGAAAATCAGCCTGAGACCACCACATGCCACTTGTGCGGCGGGCCCAAAAAGTAAAATAAATAATGCCACCCCGGGCCTACAGCGTGCCCCTGGTGTGGCAGGCCCAAATTTAAAAAAAGTATATACTCTGTGGGCCTGCCGAACATGGGAGACGCAGCAGGCCCAAAAAAAACACACAAGAAAGATATACACCCTGGGTCGCTGAGAGCCCCGTATGTGGCGGGCCCAAACAGTAAAAAAAATATAATGTCAGGGCCCGCCCCGTGCCCCAGGTGCGACGGGCCCAAACTATAAACAAAACAAGAAATGTCTCTAGGTGCACGGGAGGTATCTACCTGGTGTCCCCCAGTCTCAGTCTGCAAGTCCAAGTCTCCAAGGTGAGGGTGAGATCATAGTCACAATCACCAGGGACAAAGGAATGAACAGCAGAGCTGGTCAGGAGTAAAGGAACACCACCTTGCCTGCCTGCTGTGAGGACCTTGCTTCTATTGGCTCTGTTACTAGCCAGAGCCACTGGACCAATACAAGGGAGGGTCTGCATTCCTTCAATTTCGCTGGCACTTTTGTAAAAAACACTCTCTTTTTATTAAAGTGCCATTTTATTGCAAATCGCAAAATCCTGGAGGGTCTGATTATAGGAAGAACCTATTTTAGTCTGTTTGTTATTTAAGCTTGAACATTTAAAAGGATACCTCACTACAAGCAATTCCCTCTCTGAATTCCATTCACTGCAATGGCAAATGTAATTAATATTCTTGCAAATTGCTGCCCTGCGCTTACTGCACATTTAACATTACATGGGCTACCCAATGGGGGTGGAGATGTTGACTTCGTGGTCGAGGCTCACAAAGGTTGGAGAACGGAAGTATTTTACTCATGTCTCACTTTTCCAGCAGTAGATGCTAATACAGAAACATTTTACATCCACATTAAAGCTGACTTACCAGGCCAATACATAGCATATAATGACTTAGAAATACAATTAACATTTTAGGAACACACAAATGGGTTCCAAGGTGCCCTACCACATGTATTACAACATTCGACTGGGCCCCTCATCAATGACAGGGCTACATGGCCAGCAATAGCCGGCTACAAATCGTACACAAATTTGGGACTGTTAAATGTGAGTGAATAACACACTCTCTATACTTCTCTAGTTAGACTATACAGACACTTAACACAGTTTGATTTGTGCACAATAACAACTACCTAAGCTGTCTAGCCACAGTTAACTATGCCTGCGATTAGTCCTGTAACTATCAATGCTATTGAGGGAAAGATTCTCACCAGCCAGGAGGAAATTCCGTTCTAGATTGCACAAAAAACAAATCAGCTTGAAGCAGTGGTTCCCCATATGGGACCCCAGGATAAACCTAGAATTCGCACTATGTGCTTGCCACTTGTGATGGTTCCCCTAGTCATTGACTGCGCCACTTGGAGTACAGTCTATGCTGTAACCTATACCATAACTCATGGTACACCATCACTTGCAGTTTTGCCTGAAGTGCTAAAACAGATTCAAAATGAATATGGGGCTGCCTCTGCCCTGGATTTGGGGATGAAATCAGTTGCAATTCAGAAGAAGAGTATCCTCGATCATATCAAACAATATTAAAGGGGAAGCAGCAGCACTGGCAATACGCCAATGCCTGGCGTAAGTCACTGTAGTAGACCAGGAGCGCCAATTACCAAAAATTATTGGGGACGCTTATACATTTATAGGTCCAGATAATTTGGGGGCCAAAGCAAAAAAAACACAGCTTAAAGTTAGTTCTGAAAAGGATAATACCAAACAAACACTGAAGTCTTCTAAAAATAGCTAGAACAAACGAAAAAAATAAGAAAAAGTCTAATCATGGGGTGGATGTCCACAACCAGAGCCTCTTTCTTGAGTCTACAACGAAAGAGGTAAGATCTATGTGCACCATTCCTTTGGGGATCAGAGTGTCATGTTCGATGTTGCCAAAATCACCTGTCACCCCAAAATTTATAGGGATTCAGGTGAGGCACTGTGAGCTGGCTAGAAAGTGGGCCGTCATTCTCATGACGGAGATGGACCCGTCCCTACACTCTGAAGTTCTGTTGTCCTAATACCCAGTCCAACCTTTTCTAGAGGGAACCGTATTACAAGTGTATTACACAGTAGGGCCTCACAACCACATCATAGAATACACCACTATCCTTTGGTGCCAGCGGTGGGATTCAGAACTTGTGTGTAGCTGCACCACACAATTAGTAAGTAACTACTGCATATCCGCCAAGCCTACACTGAAGAAAAAGTTTAACGGTTTTTGCCGAGTTCGGAGTATCCATGGCACAGTTTTCCAGCAGTTCACCAACTTGCAGTAAAGTTCACAAAAGTTTTTAAAGGATGGAAAACATGGATAAAGACTTCGCCACCCACCCCCACTCAAGACCAACAAATTGAGGGTGCTATGCAGGGACAGACACACCAGCTTTGGTTAAGTGCCAAAGAGGAAGACCTGGAGAAGACCCTCAGAGCCTGGGAGGCAGCCAGGAGAGCCCACGCTCAACTTGCAGAAGAGACTACTCCTTAGAGTAGGGATGAGGAGGATGGCGGAGGCTTTCCTTGATGTTGAGGTGCCAGCATCACCAAGGTTATGGATATATTGTTTCCACAGGGCTGATCATCCCTGATGAGGTGCACCAGATAGTAAACTCTAACAATGTTACGAAGTCGCAACCCATAGTTGTGGTAGACTTTGAGTGGGGAGGGGTTACTAGCCCAAAGAATGTAGCTGTGTCCCCTACTGTCTCAGTGAAGTGTCTGCTGGGCAATGACTTTGAAACTTCTGCCTATGTTTAGCTGGACAGAAGGACTCCTGTAGGAATGCCGGGTCTTCCTGGGTGGATATGTGTTTCTACTACAGCACAAAATGGCCTTAAGTGGAAGTCAAGGGCCCACAGTTGTAGTATCAAGAGGAAGGGCGGGGAGTCTCCAGTCCCCTAGGGAGCCTAGCCCTAAGGGGGAAGGTCTGGTGACTAAAGGGGCAACTGCGTCCCTGAAATAATTTCCTGACCTGGCATACCTCCAGGGAGCAGGAGGACACACCAAAGAGGACATGAACTAGGGACCAGGGGCAAAAGACTTGTCCCACTCTTGAGGGCCTGAGACAGCTGGCTGCCAACCTGCAGGAAGGAAATGTCACTGGAACTCATAGGGTGTACTTGGAGGAGGGAGTCTTGTAGCGTGAGACAAGGGACTCTAAACCAGGGGTAACCAGGAGAGTGGCGGTGTCCCAACAGTACAGAGAATTCCTCCTGAACCTGGCCCACAACATCTTCTCAGCTCGACACCTGGGCCAGAGCAAAACATGGAAAAGATTGGTCAATCACTTCTACTGGCCTGGGATGTCAGAAAAGGTGGAGGTGCTTTATCACTCCTGTGTCACCTGTCAAGTCAGTGGCAAGACAGGAGGCAAGCCAAAGGCTCCCCTTTTACCACTACCTGTGGTGGGGACTCACTTTGAGAGAGTGGGAATTCATGTTTGAGGTCTCCTAGACCCACCTACTGCCTCTAGCAAAAGGTTAATCCTGGTAGTAATGGAGCATGCCACCAGTTACCCAAAAGCCAGACCCCTTAAAACAGTTACTGCCCTACAGTAGCTAGAGGCTTGCCTGGTATTTTCCCCAGGGTTGGGTTCCCTAAGTAAGGAGATCATCTCAGATAGGGTTATGAACTTCATGTCTGGTTATCCGAAAGCCATTTGGAATGAGTGTGGTGTGACTTACAAATGACCAGCCCCTACCATTCCCAAGGAAATGGTCTTACGCAGAGATTCAGTAAGATCATGAAAGTCATGATCACAGGTTTACCAGAGAAACTCTGGAGGAAATGGGATATTCTCCTACCATGTCTACTGTTTGCATACAGGGAGATTCCTTACAAGTCCCTTTGAACTCCTCTTTGAACACCCTGTAAGAGGTCTTGAGTTTGGTGAGAGAAGGTTGGGAGAGACCTTTCAAAGAACCCAAACAAGAAATAATGGACTATGTACTAGGTCTTAAATCCAGGAGTACACAAAGGAAGCAAACAGAAACCTAAAGGCCAGGCGTTTGTGAAGTACTGGTATTACCCGAGATCCCCCATGGTTGAGTATCAACCTGGACAACTGGTGTGGGTCTTAGAGTGAGCCGGTGGCCCCCAGGGCCTTCCAAGACAAGAGGGATGGGCCTTACCTATTTTGGGAAAAAAGGGAGAAGTCGCATACCTGGCGGATTTAGGGGCACCCTCACAGGCTGCTCGATGGGAATATGCTCAACCTCCACTATGATGGTGCAGATATCACATTGCTCATGGTGACAGATGGAGGGGAAGAAGAGGAAAGTGAAACTCTTCCTGACCTCCTATTCATCAATGTCAAAGATGGCTCAGTAGAGGGAGTAGTTCTCTTTTTCACCTTAACAGAGCAACAGTAAACAGATTACTACAGCTTGATTTTCAGTCTACTGGTCTGTTTTCCTTGATCTGGGCAGAGTTGACAGCTTATTTGTCAAAAATAAAAATTTACGGATTGTCAGATCAGGCCAAAGCTAGCATCAAGACTGAGACTGCCAAAAAGCTAGAGTTGGTGGTGTAAGTAAGTACTCCATCAGCCAGGCCAGTGGTACTAGCGCCCAAGCCAAACTCAAGAGGAGAGAAAGGAAACATGAAATGAGATTTTGTGTGGTCTGGCTTGAATGCATCAATACAAAAGAAAGGGGGGGACCAAAAGCCAATTATGGTCCAGTGCCAGTGCTCCTAACATAAAATGTGTTTTCCATAGAGGGGCACTGTTCCGGCAGAATGGTACGGTATGTCGCCCACTCGCTAAGAGGGGTAAAAATGAGGGAGTAAGGAAGAGGGGGAGAGAGGAAACGTGAGGGGACTCCTAGGTGCTAGCACCCTCTTATGCGAGGGGAGAACTAGTCTTGCCTCTTGTTGCCCTCACAAACCACGATGGATGTCATGCTTCATCATCAGGCGTTTGCTCCTCGTCGGGCCGGTGCTGCAATGTCCTACAGGTCCCCCGAAGGGTCACTTTGGCGGAGATCGTTTTAGAGAGCAGCCGTTTGATATATGCCTGTGTGTGGGGTGAGTCCTCTTGGAGGGTGGTGCAGTGCGTGTAGCATGAGTTAAAACTGTCTAAGGGTTACCAGAAAATGTTGAATGTGGCGGTACCCTTTACCGAGTAAAACCCCATAGGTTGTGTGTTACCACCATAGGCTTAATGTGCCCAGGTAACTAGAATGGTAAAAAGGTTGACATGTTTCGCGCCTATATGGTCTCAAGGATCCATGGCGCTTCTTCAGGACCGAAACAAAACAATGTGAGGTGATGTGCACGTTAAAAGGTGAAGGGGTAAATACCCTCTAACGGTGTCAGGGTGGGCCAATGACCTCTGTTCCCTACAAAGTGGCTACAGACTAAATAGTCATGACCGCTCTTGAACAAACCCTAGGAGAAGAGACAACAAAAACAAACAGGACACACGTCAGAACAGCCTATGTGCATCATATTGTGTCCCAACATTGGATGGCTGTAATGTGCACATCCCATAGTAATAATGGTGCTAGTATGTGCACAACCTTATGTTTATTCTGATGTAATCAAGATGTCTCGTGCCTCCTTGGTATCACTCCCTGAACCCGAGTGCATCAAATGAAGACTGGCTGCATCCCCACTGACGTGGGGTATGTCCCCAGGGCACTGGTATAATATCCTCTAAATGAGGTTAATCCGTTCAATCCAAAGTATAAATCTGATCAAAAACAACTATTTCACTGAAATTAATGTATTTCTTTCTTCAGTGTCATTTCTTCTCAATATCAGTTCATTTGCGTAGGTAGTTTAAACACTACATATCCCAACATGCATTTCACTGGTCCCAGTACATTTCGGCCATCCAGGCTTTCGTCTGGGGACAATCTGAAAATGATAATAAGAGCCACTGCTCAATATACTGGGAGAAAACCACTTGTTATAAGGATGACAAGATCTGTTCTTTCTGTCGACCACAGTTTTGTCTCTTTCTTATTCGATCACTCTTGATCCTGATCAAGAGTCTTGCCGCGTTTCCATTGGAGTCTGGATTAAGAAGTCTTAATCCAGACTCCAGTGGAAACGCGGCAAGACTCTTGATCAGGATCCGCCGTACATGGGGACCTGCCTTGCAATATTGACCCTCTGAATTTAAAGCATCCTCGGAAAAGAAATTGCGGGCTACGAACCTCCGAATTGTCGCATTCTTGTACATCTCAGGACAAAGCTTGATAGATAGCAGTCTGAGGATCAATTAAAGGATCCATAACCTACAAGAGGCACTTGACGGAACGCATTGGGCATTTTAATCAAGGGGGTGACAAACTCTAGGCCGCCCTTCCCCTCGAGGCTGCACCCGTGGGTTTGGATGAATGCTACCACGTTGAAATTTACTGCATCCATGGACGCATACAAAGTCCGGGAACAGTAGATAATTTTAAACTTGATCGAATAAGAAAGAGACAAAACTGTGGTCTTGAAAAAGGTGTTCTTATGAGACAATACACCGAAACGCGTCGACGCATTAGTTATATATGTCAAATTCACGGAACCAGATCCTAGAACTGATCGATTGGATTATGGACATGTTGTGATTCCCTTGGATTGACACACCGATGATTATTGAATGAAATCACGGAACTTGGTTTCTGTTGGACTTGGCCCTTCTGGCAGGTTCACCCCTGAACTTTTTGCCTTGAATGATGGTGATTGCTGGTCTTTGCGCACTTTGACACTGTGGCGCAGTGTAAAGTGCGTGCGCTCCCTGAGTGCGTGTGTGAGATAGGCCTGCCCTCCCATAGGAATGCATGGGGAATGTATGTGTCCCTGGTAATGCCTGATGCGTGGGGTGTACAGGCTCGAGTCTGGTTTGTGCGGACTCGTGTGATTGAATGCTGCGAGATGATGTATGCGGCGTGTATGTGTCTGGTGGGGAAGTGCCACTTCTAGACATGGCTGTGTGGGTGCTGTAAAGGTGCTGGCGTGTGATTGGCTGGAGATGACTGGGATGCCAGGCTCCATGAGTCATGATGGGTCTGCCCGGTGGTGAGTGTGGAGATTAGCATGCTGATGTGAGGGAGGGGCTGCACCTGTGTCCTGAATAGGGCTGGGCTTTTCCCACACAATGCTGGCTCCGCCCCCTGTGGTGTGCCTGATGAACCTAGCCTGCCTGGTGAATGGAAAGGGTGGCTGAGGTAAACACAGTGCTCCAAAACCAGCTGCGACTGGTTCTCCCCCCAGCCTGCACCTGAAGACAAAGGGAAAAGGTGTATAAAAGAGGGGCTGTGACCCCATGAAAAGGTTCTTGTTCCCAACTTGAATCTTACCAGGGGCATGCTGCTGCTGGGGCCCGGGGGAAGGCTTGCCTCCCTGGGCCCTGCCCAGCCCCTGGACTGCTGGTTTCCTGGATGGCTGAAGAACTTTGTTGGGTCTGGACCTTGCAGCGAGCGCTGGGGAGCGCTTTCTCTGGACCCTCTTGACCCCCATAGCGCTGGGAGCGCTTTACTTTCCCCTCTAGCGCTGTACTTGGACTTTTGCTGGACTTGTGTTCCCCTGAAGCGCCTGGAAGCGCTTTATCTTGTCTGGTAGCGCTGGTAGCTTCTAGCACCTGGAAGCGCTTGTGTGCTGTCCCTAGCGCGTTGGAGCGCTTTATTTCCCATTAACGACTGAGGGCGCGCTTTATGCCCACAGCCGGTGCCCACCCGGCATTTGCCGCTTTGTTTTCTTATGTAATTAGCGAGGGAGCTCACCCCTCGTTAACCCGAGAAAATCACCGCCGCAGCCCGGAGGAAACACCGGAAGAAGATGTCCGGCCCGCCGCCTTATTGTGGGCGGGGCCGGGAGGACGTGTTTTCCGCTTCCCCCTGCCTGGGGGAAGCCATTGCCTGCTTTGCCGGTCTCCCGTGCCCAGAGCGAAACCGGAGATGCTGCCCGCTGGCGGGAGAAGAGAAGTCCGTATCCGGCACCTTCCACGGGGCTCCCGGGAGTGTGGGAGAGCCCCGTGGTGTCCGATGACGAGAAGCGACGGAAGGTGCAGGCGGGGCTCCGTGTCTGGAGGAGAGCCCTGCCGCCCGGGAGAGAGAGCCGCCACCGAGCGCCGCCAGACCCGGTGAGTGCACAGAAGGGGAGGGGGGCGTCGGGGCACATTGCCGGTGCCCGTCCCTCCCCTCCAGAGCGAGTGCCAGGGTGCAGAGAGGCCCGTGAGGCATCCAGTGATACCGAGTCCCCCGAGAAGGGACTCCACCTACCCCCTCCATTGTCTCACGAGCCTGAGAGGCTCCCCCGGTGCCCTAGCGATCTCGGGTCCCCCGGGAGGGACTCCGACGAAGGCCCCACATGGTTAAAGAGCCCACGAGAGGCTCAAGGCGCCCTATTTGTTTCCGGAGCCCCGAGAGGCTCAGAAGCGCCACATTTGTTTTGAGAGCCCAGAGAGGCTCGTGGGGCCATTTCTTTACTCAGAGCCCAGCGAGACTCCAAAAAGGGGACAAGTATATGTTCAGAGCCTGCGAGGCTCACAAGTTGGCCCCCCATTCTCTACAACAGCTGCCCAGCACTTCGTGGGCAGCTGCTACGTTTAGGTTTTGGCGCAGTGGCGCAACCTGGACCCTGGACTTTAGATGTAAGTTCTGTGTTGATGTGATTTCTGCAAAGTGTTCTTTGCTACACCTCTGAATGTGTGTTTATGCATCATGTGTTCTCCTGTGCTGCACCTCTGAATGTGTTGTAGATGCATCATGTGCCTTGTTCCTTACACCGCTGAATGTAGGTTCTGCATCATGTGTTTTCCTTCCCTGCACCTCTGAATGTGTTGTGATGCATCATGTGTAATGTGCCTATGCCCCTACTTGTATTGTGATACTTAGGTGGTTGTTCTTGCTAGTACAGGTGGTGCTAGTGAGGTCTGGTTCCCTGCGTGACCTGTTCCTAAGGTGGTTAGGATTGCGTAGGTGGTACTTACCGGTTACCAGTAGTTACTGGCTGTGTGCTACATGATTATTTGGTGTTTAACTATCTCCAAGGGCTTGATACTGAGCTCGCCCCCTGATCAGAGTCCCAGGACCAGTGGACTCTATTGTGCCTTCCCTGACAAATTGCTGGGACTTGTCTGATCTCCCTGGGACACTGGGGCCTCGCTGAAGTGTGCCTCGCTCACTCCCCTCGGCAGCTCGTGCCCGGCCACCCGTCCAAGCCTCGAGCCGCGCCGCTCTCCCCTGAGCCGCGCTGCTTCGCTGGGCCGCCCGCATCCTGCCTCCCCCTCCTCCTCTGAGCCGCACACATTGGTCGCCCCAGACAGACGCTTGTAGCTAGCCGGTCGCCCGCTCAAGCCTACTAAGGAGATCACTCGCATTATCCCGCACAACCAGGGCGGAAGGTACTGTCCGATAGGCTCTATGTTCTAAGTTCTAGGCCTACAAGTATTGTATTCTAAGTTCTAAAAGTGCCTATTCCTGACAGTGGTCAAGGTGGCCCTGTCTTGTACATATCGCCTGTAAATTCTGCCAGTGCCTGTTGGCACATTGTAAAGTGTGTGTTTTTATCTAATGAGTTTTGGTGTAATACAAAGGCTATTTTTATATATAACCTTGTGTGGAGTTTCCTTTGTGGTGGGCCTTGGGTATTGTTGCTGGGGTGCGTACGCAAATACTTAACTCACATCGCCTCCAAGTTTAGCCTTGCTGCTCGTGCTACGTTACCAAGGGGGTGAGCAGGGGTTATCTTGGCGTGTAACTCCCTTGCCCTGACTTAGGAGTGGTGGTCTCTGACTGACTTTGGCGCAAGCCCTGGCAAGCCAGGGATCCCATTTCTAACATTGGACGCAGCGGTAAGGATAAGGATTTGTGTTTGCGTTGTACCACAGTGGCAACTGGCCGCACTACAAAACTCTGCATTTTAGATAAATCACATTTTGGGGATTATTGTTTTAAGTTTGCTGAAAATGTCATTTCTGTGGAAATGTGTTTCTTGTGCACTGTGAGTTAGGTGTCCCTATCTCGGGAGGGTAGATCATCCCCCTAAGTGCAGTGTGTTGTCTGGATTCACCAGAAGGGTGGGATCCAGTGGTGGCAGCAACAATGTGTCCCCCGTCCCTGTCCTGGAGTAATGGTACCTGTGTCACGTGTGGTCAGGTTGAGAAATCAAGGGTGGTAGAAACTGCCTTACCAGTCTGGGGGCGTGTGTGGATGAATGGTGTGAGTTCTCTGGATGGGGAGATTGTTGAATACTTGTGTACTCTTGTTGTTTTGCTCAGATACCTAAGTCCCGTGTGTTGAACTTTTCCCAAGAACGTCTGCAGAAGTGGAGCCTGCTTTTTGATTTCTGTGATCTGTTTAGAGACAGAATTTTGGAGTAGGTAAGGTTCTGGGAGGAGAGAGGCATAGGGGATGGAGTGATTCCAAAAGGAGGGCTGAGGTGTCTTCCAGCCCAGTGTGGTGGAAGAGGTTCAGTGTAGCCCAGCTAGGTCTCGGTGTGGGGGCTCACGTCCTGTCTCAAGAGGAGAAGGAGTGGGTGGGACTGCATGTCTCCAGGTGCCCGAAACACAGTGTCAGGGCCTGGAATGTTTCTGAAGGGAACGTCAGGTTAGAGGCCTAGGCTGTACCAATAGGTCATTTGAGGAAGATCTCCCAGAGTGTTTGAAGAATGTGGAACATCAGTGAACAGGGTTTCAGTAGTTCTGGTGTGTGGCAGTACCGCTCCAGTTGGGAGGGTGCAGAAGTCCAGATGGAGGGGTGCGAGGGGGATAGGTTCCCCAGTGGAAGAACCAGTGGGCCAGGGGCCAGCCAGAAGGGTTGTGTCGCCAGGGAGTGACCATGGTGATGCCACTTCTGTCCTGAGTGTCAGGCAGACTTGTACACGCCACATTAGTTGTGTCACCCTCAAGGAAGTCCTGGTGCGCCAGGCATCTGACCAAAGGGGTACGTCCCTTGGTTGGGGAGCCAGTAGCCGGTATTTCCGGATCTGGACGTAAGGGGAACTGTGCGTAGTGTCCTGAAGTTACAAGAAGGAACTCCTGCCTGAAGAGAAGGAACCGGGTAAGCTGTATGGGGGATTGACCGGCAGTGGTTGCCTTGCTGCTGAAGAAGGAGAGAAAGTCTTAGATTTTTGTTTTCAACTTGTAGAAGTCCTGGTACGCCAGGCATCTAACCAAAGGGTAGCGTCCCTAGGTTAGGGAGCCAGGTTCAGGTGTTTGTCTGTCCTGGAAGGCAGGGCGACTGTAGCCAGTGTCCTGGCCGGTTTGTCTTCTAGGGGTACCCCTGTGAACACAGGTGGGGCTCATCTTAAGTGAAGAGACCCTGTGTTTCCCAAAAGGGGTGGTACAGGCCTAACAGGGATCTTTATGGTTCTTGGCTGAGTGTTGTGGTACTACCCTGAGAGCAGGTGGGGCCTACCTTAAGTGGAAGGACCCTGTTCTACAGTGGGAGGGTGCAGAACTCTGGAAGGGGGTCAGAGG
Source organism: Lissotriton helveticus (assembly GCF_964261635.1). Taxonomy (NCBI): domain Eukaryota; kingdom Metazoa; phylum Chordata; class Amphibia; order Caudata; family Salamandridae; genus Lissotriton; species Lissotriton helveticus. Next base: position 1,909,239,599 of record NC_136061.1, on the reverse strand, counting down.
GAGTCTGACCCCTGTGCATCCGGTGAATTTGAATCCCAGGTGGTAAACCAGTTAAGGGAGCTGTGACTCCGTCATGACCACCCTGGTGTCCTGTAGGCACCGCACTGAGCAACGTCCCCCTCGAGCAACGCCGCCTCTGCGCTCACCGACGTCGTCTCGACGCCGTCAACGAGCCATAGGCTGCACCGCAACTGGAGGGCACCGCAACGTGCAACGCCTCGCTACACCGTTCTTGTGGTGGTCTGACCGTGGACACTGCTGCTGAGGAAGTCAGGTCCTAAACTGGTGGGAGAGTTGTGTTCTGGAAGGTGCTTCAGAACTAGAGGTAGGGTGGGGCATTCTTGCCCGTGACTTCTGGTCAGCCTGAGGGTGCGGACCCTAGGTTGAAGGATCAGTGGTAGTTTGGAACTACACTGAGAAAGAGAGTGGAGAATGGCTATTGTAGACCAGGGGTTACTACCCCCCACTCTGTGGATTGGTAAGGACCAGTGGTATCTGGGTGGCCTAGGGCCTGGTCCTAGCCGTGGACAGCTAAGGGGTACCAGTGGGGTAGCCTAGTTGGGCCTGTTTTTTTTTTAAGTATGTGCTTGTCTTATGGATCAACGTGGCGTAGAACCGGAGGGTGTCCCTGCAGTGCAGGCCCGCGTCCGTGTTCTATCGCCCCTTGCAGGGAAGTCCATCACGGTGGTGATTGGTCTCCCCTGCGTTTTGGCTGGAAGGGGGTTGTGTTGGACTTGGCCCTTCTGGCAGGTTCACCCCTGAACTTTTTGCCTTGAATGATGGTGATTGCTGGTCTTTGCGCACTTTGACACTGTGGCGCAGTGTAAAGTGCGTGCGCTCCCTGAGTGCGTGTGTGAGATAGGCCTGCCCTCCCATAGGAATGCATGGGGAATGTATGTGTCCCTGGTAGTTCATGATGCGTGGGGTGTACAGGCTCGAGTCTGGTATGTGCGGACTCGTGTGATTGAATGCTGCGAGATGATGTATGCGGCGTGTATATGACTGGTGGGGAAGTGCCACTTCTAGACATGGCTGTGTGGGTGCTGTAAAGGTGCTGGCGTGTGATTGGCTGGAGCTGGCTGGGATGCCAGGCTCCATGAGTCATGATGGGTCTGCCCGGTGGTGAGTGTGGAGATTAGCATGCTGATGTGAGGGAGGGGCTGCACCTGTGTCCTGAATAGGGCTGGGCTTTTCCCACAAAATGCTGGCTCCGCCCCCTGTGGTGCGACTGATGACCCTAGCCTGCCTGGTGAATGGAAAGGGTGGCTGAGGTGAACAGTGCTCCAAAACCAGCTGCGACTGGTTCTCCCCTCACCCTGCACCTGAAGACAAAGGGAAAAAGTGTATAAAAGAGGGGCTGTGACCCCATGAAAAGGTTCTTGTTCCCAACTTGAATCTTGCCAGGGGCATGCTGCTGCTGGGGCCCGGGGGAAGGCTTGCCTCCTTGGGCCCTGCCCAGCCCCTGGACTGCTGGTTTCCTGGATGGCTGAAGAACTTTGTTGGGTCTGGACCTTGCAGCTAGAGCTGGGGAGCGCTTTCTCTGGACCCTCTTGACCCCCCTAGCGCTGGGAGCGCTTTACTTTCCCCTCTAGCGCTGTACTTGGACTTTTGCTGGACTTGTGTTCCCCTGAAGTGCCTGGAAGTGCTTTATCTTGTCTGGTAGCGCTGGGAGCGATTGACTGGTAGCTTCTAGCGCCTGGAAGCGCTTGTGTGCTGTCCCTAGCGCGTTGGAGCGCTTTATTTCCCATTAACGACCGAGGGCGCGCTTTATGCCCACAGCCGGTACCCACCCGGCATTTGCCGCTTTGTTTTATTATGTAATTAGCGAGGGAGCTCACCCCTCGTTAACCCGAGAAAATCACCGCCGCAGCCCGGAGGAAACACCGGAAGAAGATGTCCGGCCCGCCGCCTGGTTGTGGGCGGGGCCGGGAGGATGTGTTTTCCGCTTCCCCCTGCCTGGGGGAAGCCATTGCCTGCTTTGCCGGTCTCCCGTGCCCAGAGGGAAACCGGAGATGCTGCCCGCCTGGCGGGAGAAGAGAAGTCCGTATCCGGCGCCTTCCACGGGGCTCCCGGGAGTGTGGGAGAGCCCCGTGGTGTCCGATGACGAGAAGCGACGGAAGGTGCAGGCTGGGCTCCGTGTCTGGAGGAGAGCCCCGCCGCCCGGGAGAGAGAGCCACCGCGCGCCACCAGACCCGGTGAGTGTACAGAAGGGGAGGGGGGCGTCGGGGCACATTGCCGGTGCCCGCCCCTCCCCTCCAGAGCGAGTGCCGGGGTGCAGAGAGACCCGTGAGGCATCCAGTGATACCGAGTCCCCCGAGAAGGGACTCCACCTACCCCCTCCATTGTCTCATGACCCTGAGAGGCTCCCCCGGTGCCCTAGCGATCTCTGGTCCCCCGGGAGGGCCTCCGACGAAGGCCCCACATGGTTAAAGAGCCCATAAGAGGCTCAAGGCGCCCTATTTGTTTCCGGAGCCCCGAGAGGCTCAGAAGCGCCACATTTGTTTTGAGAGCCCAGAGAGGCTCGTGGGGCCATTTCTTTACTCAGAGCCCAGCGAGGCTCCAAAAAGGGGACAAGTATATGTTCAGAGCCTGCGAGACTCCCAAGTTGGCCCCCCTATTCTCTACAACAGCTGCCCAGCACTTCGTGGGCAGCTGCTACGTTTAGGTTTTGGCGCAGAGGCGCAACCTGGACCCTGGACTTTTGATGTAAGTTCTGTGTTGATGTGATTTCTGCAAAGTGTTCTTTGCTATACCTCTGAATGTGTGTTTATGCATCATGTGTTCTCCTGTGTTGCACCTCTGAATGTGTTGTAGATGCATCATGTGCCTTGTTCCTTACACCGCTGAATGTAGGTTCTGCATCATGTGTTTTCTTTCCCTGCACCTCTGAATGTGTTGTGATGCATCATGTGTAATGTGCCTATGCCCCTACTTGTATTGTGATACTTAGGTGGTTGTTCTTGCTAGTACAGGTGGTGCTAGGGAGGTCTGGTTCCCTGCATGACCTGTTCCTAAGGTGGTTAGGATTGCGTAGGTGGTACTTACCGGTTACCAGTAGTTACTGGCTGTGTGCTACATGATTATTTGGTGTTTAACTATCTCCAAGGGCTTGATACTGAGCTCACCCCCTGACCAGAGTCCCAGGACCAGTGGACTCTATTGTGCCTTCCCTGACAAATTTCTGGGACTTGTCTGATCTCCCTGGGCCACTGGGGCCTCGCTGAAGTGTGCCTCGCTCACTCCCCTCGGCAGCTCAGGCCTGGCCGCCCGTCCAAGCATCGAGCCGCGCCGCTCTCCCCTGAGCCGCGCCGCTTCGCTGGGCCGCCCGCATCCTGCCTCCCCCTCCTCCTCTGAGCCGCACACATTGGTCGCCCCAGACAGACGCTTGTAGTTAGCCGGTCGCACGCTCAAGCCTACTAAGGAGATCACTCGCATTATCCCGCGCAACCAGGGCGGAAGGTACTGTCCGATAGGCTCTATGTTCTAAGTTCTAGGCCTACAAGTATTGTATTCTAAGTTCTAAAAGTACTTATTCCTGACAGTGGTCAAGGTGGCCCTGTCTTGTACATATCCCCTGTAAATTCTGCCCGTGCCTGTTGGCACATTGTAAGGTGTGTGTTTTTATCTAATGTGTTTTGGTGTAATACAAAGGCTATTTTTATATATAACCTTGTGTGGAGTTTCCTTTGTGGTGGGCCTTGGGTGTTGTTGCTGGGGTGCGTGCGCAAATACTTAACTCACATCGCCTCCAAGTTTAGCCTTGCTGCTCGTGCTACGTTACCAAGGGGGTCTGCAGGGGTTATCTTGGCGTGTAACTCCCTTGCCCTGACTTAGGAGTGGTGGTCTCTGACTGACTTTGGCGCAAGCCCTGGCCAGCCAGGGATCCCATTTCTAACAGTTTCTCTTACTGTTTTTAAAATATCTTTTTCATTCTGATAATTTGTGATATCATTGTTTATGTACTTATGTCAATGTGATATTTTAATGTTTTTAATTAAATTGCTGATATCAATAAAACGTATAGATTGTAACGACATCTTACTTAGGTGCCTTTATAAGTCCCAAGATAGGGAGGTTGGTAATCCAATACTACGCACAGATTTAGATTGCACAGTAGTATTGTCAAAGTGAGTGGTGAACGCATGGATGGATGTATGAAATGAACCTTTGATCCCAAGGGATATTGTATTTTACTTGTTTCTTTGGTACCCTGTCCCTTGGATTGTCGGGCCATTCCCTTATATTTTTTAACATGCAAGTAATAGCCCATAACGCTGGGGCCCTCGTCCTTTGGTGTAACGTTCAGCGCAGGTGACTCCTTGGACACTAGTGGGCCATACACACAACAGCCATGCTTTCTGGCGCTGTGTGTGCCAGGGCCGCCAGGCTGTCGGGTTGAGACAATGTGTTGTGGTTTGTACGCCTTTGGCGTCATTCTGAGCACCTTGTCTCGTGTTTTCTTCATATTCTTCCACATGTTTCCTTCATGTTTTACTATGGAATGTGCAGATTATGGCCATCCAATGTTGGGACACAATATAATGCCACATAGGCTGTTCTGGCGTGTGTCCTGTTTGTTTTTGTTGTCTCTTCTCCTAGGGTTTATTCAGGAGCGGTCATGACTATTTAGTCTGTAGCCACACTGTAGGGAACACAGGTCGTTGGCCCGCCCTGACACCATTAGAGGGTATTTAACCCTTCACCTTTTAATGTGCGCATCACCTCACCTTGTTTTGTTTCTGTCCTGAAGAAGCGCAGTGGATTCTTGAGACCATATAGGCGCGAAACATGTCGACCTTCTTACCATTTTAGTTACCTGGGCACATTAAGCCTATGGTGGTAACATACAACCTACGGGCTTTTACTCTGTCAAGGGTACCGCCACATGAAACATTTTCTGGTAACCTGTAAACAGTTTTAAGTCACACTGCAAGCACTGCACCATCCTCCACGAGGACTCACCCCACACACCTGCATGCATCAAACGGCTGCTCTCCAAAGTGACCCTTCGGGGGACCCGTAGGACATTGCAGCGCTGCCCCAATGAGGAGCAAACCCCGATGATGAAGCATGACATCTTTTGGGGTGTGTGAGGGCAACAAGAGGCAAGACTAGTGCTCCCCTCTCATAAGTGGATGCTAACACATAGGAGTCCCCACACTTTTTTTCTCTCCCCCTCTTCCTTACTCCCTCATTTTTCCTCCTTATTGCGAGAGGGTGACATACAGTATCCCTCTGCTGTAACAGTGCCCCTCTTTTGACTATACTGGCTTAAATGCAGTCACCAAGACTGATGCCCTCCTCATACCAAGAGCTGATGAATGCATTAACAAGCGGAGCGGCTAAATATCTGAGCACATTTGACCTGACTTTTGGTTATTGGCCGTTAGGCCTCACACCAGGAGCCAAAGTGGGGTATGTTTTTTCTAACCCTGAAGGCCACTTTCAATTTCAAGAGATGTCCTTATGACTGAAAACTGGACCTATCACCTTCCAGATGCTGCTGAACAGAGTACTCTCAGGTTTGGAAGACTTTAGTGCAGCATATCTGGAGGATAATGCTGTAATTAATTCCACCTGAGAGGATCACCTGGTTCACCACAGGGAAGTGCTTCAAGCTCTTCAACAAACAGGGCTGAATTTCAAGGCAAGTGAGTGCCAGATAGGGCAAGGGTCAGTAGCATACCTAGTCCATCAAGTTGGAGGGGGTCAGGTAGAACCTCTCTAACCTAAAATCCAGATAATTCTTGTCTGGGAAGCTCCTAAGACATAGGCACAAGTCAGATCCTTTCTTGTGTACTACAGATGCTTTGTCAATGGGTATGGCTCCACAGTGGCCCCTTGGACAGAGCTAACCTCCAAGAAACAGTCCGGAAAAGTATTCTGGGCTGACCAATGTCAAAAGCCCTTTGAAACCCAAAAAGAAGCTTTGTGTTCAGCACCTCTCCTGAAGGGAATTGATTTCAGCAAAGAGATTGTTGTTTAAACTGATGCTTCTGAACATGGGATTGGAGAGTTTTAGACTGATACTGCTTTTTTTCAACTCTGAGGGTACCCTAAGGCCTTCTAATCAGACCTCATTGCCAGTGTTCTAGCCCTTTACAAAATGAATATTGAATTGGCTCCCCCCAATTGGCATTAGTTAACTTACATAGAAATTCTTAGTATATCGTACCAAGGTACTCAGGGCCTGTAAGTTAAAGTGTCCACTCAAGGCTGCAGAACACACTAATTGTGGCCCCCTGAGTGAGACAAACTACAAAATGGCCCCAGTCTGCCACTGCAGCATGGAAGAGCAGTTTTAAACTGCCAGTTCGACTTTGCCATTTTAACCAATGGCAAAGCCCATAGTTCCCTCTACAAAAAGCCTATTGAGCCTTAAGGCACAAGCTGTATATTCTTAAGTAGGACATATATTTTATATACCCTAAAAGAAGAAACCCTTAATTGTTGTTTTTACTGTGGCTAACCTGGTGGTCCTATTGGCTAGTACAGAGTTACACAGTGACCCCTCAGCTGTGCTAACTTCTGAATGTGACTGTTAGAAATGCGGTCTCTCGTTGGCAATGATTTACACATTTGTCCAAGTAGTGACCCTTCTTCCTAGCCAGGGTAAGGGGGATACACTTCTAAAATAACTCCTGCTCACCCCCTTGGTAGCTTGGCATGAGCAGACAGGCTTATCTCAGAGGCAGTGTATAAAGTGGGTGTTAATACACTACAAATGGACACCACACCAGTTTAGAAAAATAAGTAATCTTTATCTAAATCAAAGAAGACCACAACGATAAAACTCCAACATACTGTTATCAAGATATGAATTTTAAAAGGTAAATAACAACAACAAAAGAGTGACTAGTGGTGCAAACAAATGAAAATTACAACTTTGCAACCATCTATACAATAACACAAAATATAACAGAAAACACAGAAAGGTGTGATTCAGCTGAAAAGAAAAAAAAGTTTTTTCTTAAAAGAACCCTCACTCACCAACCTAGTTGGTGACATGCTTCATCACTGCGTTCCCACTGGGGAGACCGAATGTCCCCCCAGTGTGCTTCAACGCCTGATTTACAGCGGAGCTGGGTTTTTTCGTGATAGTGTGTTGAGGTAGTGCTCACGGTAAAACCAGTTCTGTCCATAGCAAATTAGTGATGCAACACTTTCAACACAATGTACCTTGGATGCGTCTAAATAATAAACAAAAACAGCCGCAGGGAAGGTGATGTGTCAGTTCCTTAGGCCCAGGAAAGGTGATGCGTTGGTTCCTTACTCCAGTGGAGGTGATGTGTTGATTCCTTACTGCCACGCAGGGTAGGTGATGCGTTGATTCCTTACTGAAGAGGAGGTGATGCGACTGTTTCTTACTGCGCAGGACGGTGATGTGTTGGTTTCTTAATGTGGCCCCAGCGTGGTTGTAGACTGGGAACCCCAATGCATTGCGTGGGCATTTGGGGATGCGTCAGTTCTCGATGTGGCAGCAATGGTGCACTGGTTCTTGCAGTCGCACAGCAGGGCCTGAGTCAGAATCAGTGTGGTGACTCAGACTTCAGAGATCAGTGCACGAGGTTTGGCTTGTGGGGATTTCTTCAACCGAGGGCAGGCGCTGCATCAGTTACTTCAGCAGCACAGCGGCGATGCATCGGAAAAGGGTGCAATGCATCACACTTCTTTAGTTGCTTCTCTTTTTATACTCGCAGCAGCAGGAACAGCCTCCAGAGGCCCAACACAGGAACAGGCACCTCTTGGCAGGTCAGAACTGCCAGCAAGGAAGTTCAGGGGAGCTGATGGTGAAGTATTTGTGTCCCTGAGTCTTCAGAACAGGAGGCAAGATCTACTTTAAGTCCTTCGAGATCTTCTTCTTTAAGCAGGGTACACAGCAAAGTCTATGTCCTCTGCTTTGCAGAAACAGCCACTGCAGCCCAACCCAAGGCAGCACACAGGAAAGGGGCAGTACTTTTCATTTTGTTTTCCCACTTCTTCTCCTTGGCAGAGGTTCCTCTTGAGTCCAGGAGTAATCTAAAGTTCTGGGCCACAATATTTATATTCCATTTCTCTTTGTTCTCTGGTGGCAGAGAGACTCTGTGCTCAGTCAAACCCAGTTCTTTCCTCTCTGGTCCAGCTTCCCGGCATGAGATTGAGACAGCAAGGGAAACCAGGCCTATTCAGGTGCAAGGGAATCTTCTTCTCCTACTCTAAATGCATCCCATGTCTATTGAGCCCAGTCCTGACTCATCCAGGATAGTCAGGAAACACATCAACCCCACCCAAGTGGCTGTCTACAGTGAATGCACATCCCAGGCCCCTGTCACTCCAAATCCAAACAGTCAATTCACAACCCAGCAGAGTCACACAGGATGTCTAAGCAAGAAAACACCTACTTTCTAAAAGTGGTATTTTCAAACCCATAATCAAAAATCATCTTTACTAAAAGATGCATTTTTATAATCTGAGTTCGGGCATGCTAAACTCCATCTTTCCATCTTCTGTCAATGGGAAGTTATATTATAAGATGTTATAAATAAACTCCCATTCTGTCCTATCAGACACATAGCATTTTCAATGTAGAAAAATGAAATACACTGTATTTCACTATCGGGACATGTCATACACATCAGTATATGTGCTACCTTGCGCATACACTGCCTACCTTAGAGGTAACTCACATGTAATAAAAGGGAAGGTTAGGGCCTGGCAAGTGGGTGCACTTACCAGGTCGACATGGCAGTAGAGACTGCACGCAGACACTGCAAGGGCAGGCCTGAGATCCCTTTGAAGGGCTACTTGTATGGCTGGCACAATCAGTGCTGCAGGCCCACTAGCAGCATTTGACGTGCAGGCCCTGGGCACACACAGTGCACTGTACTAGGGGCTTAGTAGTAAGGCAAACAAGCCAACCATTGAAACACTAATCCATATTCACAATTTACAGAGGGAGTACTTGCACTTTGACACTGATCAGCAGTGGCAAAGTGCCCAAAGCATAAAGACCAGTAAAAACAAAATCCAGCACACAGCAAAAATACAGGAGGCAGAGGCAAAAAGACAGGGGAACACCACATCAAGGATGCCAGGTCTAACAGTGGCCATAAAAATGAGTACTTCAAGGTATCAAATTATTCGTGGAATCAAACCCGACTTGATGTCCAAGTCGCATTTAATGTCACTATTAAGCAAAATTTACTTTTAGAAAGTTGCCTCACTGTTGCCCAGTCCTGACTCATCCAGGATAGTCAGGAAACACATCAACCCCACCCAAGTGGCTGTCTACAGTGAATGCACATCCCAGGCCCCTGTCACTCCAAATCCAAACAGTCAATTCACAACCCAGCATAGTCACACAGGATGTCTAAGCAAGAAAACACCTACTTTCTAAAAGTGGTATTTTCAAACCCATAAACAAAAATCATCTTTACTAAAAGATGCATTTTTATAATCTGAGTTCGGGCATGCTAAACTCCATCTTTCCATCTTCTGTCAATGGGAAGTTATATTATAAGATGTTATAAATAAACTCCCATTCTGTCCTATCAGACACATAGCATTTTCAATGTAGAAAAATGAAATACACTGTATTTCACTATCGGGACATGTCATACACATCAGTATATGTGCTACCTTGCGCATACACTGCCTACCTTAGAGGTAACTCACATGTAATAAAAGGGAAGGTTAGGGCCTGGCAAGTGGGTGCACTTACCAGGTCGACATGGCAGTAGAGACTGCACGCAGACACTGCAAGGGCAGGCCTGAGATCCCTTTGAAGGGCTACTTGTATGGCTGGCACAATCAGTGCTGCAGGCCCACTAGCAGCATTTGACGTGCAGGCCCTGGGCACACACAGTGCACTGTACTAGGGGCTTAGTAGTAAGCCAAACAAGCCAACCATTGAAACACTAATCCATATTCACAATTTACAGAGGGGGTACTTGCACTTTGACACTGATCAGCAGTGGCAAAGTGCCCAAAGCATAAAGACCAGTAAAAACAAAATCCAGCACACAGCAAAAATACAGGAGGCAGAGGCAAAAAGACAGGGGAACACCACATCAAGGATGCCAGGTCTAACAGTGGCCATAAAAATGAGTACTTCAAGGTATCAAATTATTCGTGGAATCAAACCCGACTTGATGTCCAAGTCGCATTTAATGTCACTATTAAGCAAAATTTACTTTTAGAAAGTTGCCTCACTGTTGCCCAGTTTTTCCATTTGCAGGCAGTTGCTGAACATCAGACAGCCTTCTGTCCTCCAGGGAAGTAGTGTGAATGACTCTCCAGCCCTACAACAATAGAGGTCTGCCACAGAGGGATTATACCACCCCCTTGCAGGAAGCCACACAGGGTGTTGGCCCAAAATGTGAGCTTCAAAGTAGGAGCGGCCTTTAATGTGCAAATGAAACCACACTCATAAGTGGGTGCTCTGCTGTTCAGGTAGGCGGGCTGAAGATGGGAACAGAGAGGGGAAACCATTTTCCGGACCATTTTTTCAGTGGGTGTGTAACCCACAGGTAGCCACATCTCTAGGGTGGGCTAACAAGCTTTTCACATCGAGCGAGGGGTTCAGACATCTTGAAAGTGAGCAGAATTGTGCACTCTAGTATTGCTAAGATGCCAGACATAGCCCCAAGCCATCAAAAGGCAGGAGAAGACTTGGTAGCCCATTGGCTAGTGGCCACTTTATCTCCCCAGGGCTCTTTTGGGGCATGCATATGGCACCCCTAGCACCCTAATACTCGGGGCACTTTGGGACTGGAGAAAGGACGGAGGACCCTGCTGACCCCTGGACCTAGCAAGAGAGGCTGCATCAACTCTGGACTGCACCTGCTGCTCCAGGGGGTAGCAAAGGTGTCTGTGGTGCATGGCTAGTGGAAACGATGCTCCTGAGCACCAGACAGAAAAGGTGATGTCCAAAAGTCAGTCAGCTGACTCTCTACCTGCTGTAACCAGAGACTAATAGCCCCTTCGTAAATGGACTTCTGCTGGCTGGAAGAACACATCAAGTGGTGCCAACCTGTGTCCAAAGTTGCACCACCTCACCTGTGGACAGAGGCGTAACCTCCGGAAAAGCCTTGTCGGATGCACATCACCCAAAGCATCTTTCAGCATCCTGTATTCTCAGCATCAGGATCACTACATTGAAGTCTATGGTGGTCCTTGTGTAAAGAGTGTAACTGTACTTTAGACTTCTTTGGTGACTAGGTAACTGTCCAAATACTTCACATTGGCTGCCCTAACCTTCTCCCTGTCAGAATTAGTCACCGGGAGGGCAGAGAAGACAAATAACTCTTCAAACCTTCTCAAGAAATGTTCAAATGTTACAGTTACCAATGCTTGTTTGAATTTTGGACTAAAAGGCTGAGATTTATGTTTTAGTTACAAGTCTATATTTCCTAAACCCTCCAGTAGATGTTGCTCATCTTGGTGTCTAAAAATAATCTATTTAATAACTGGTGTCTGAGTTGTTTTGTGTTGTGTGAGTTTCCTAGTCTGTTGTTTGGCACTTCTAAATGCTTTACAGTTGGTCCTTTGTTTAATCCTTGCTGCTCAAAGCCACAGCTACCCAGGGTAGAGCAAGAAGTTTTACAAACAACCCTGACTGGAACCAAGATGGTTTCATGAGTGTATTGCACATGAGGTCTCACAACCATACCATATAACACACAACACTCCAAGTTGACTCCAAGGGTCAGATGGCTGATGTTCTGTGTAACTACAGGGAAAAAAGCTGCAAGAAGCCTTTTTCTGAAAATACCCAGCTGATCAGTGGCAACAAGACCTGGACTAGTCCCTGTCGTTGCCCTCGGCCTTATACCCTGTGCAGTGGTGGCTGACAGGGAATGAGGGTGGAGAGGCGGGGGTACATAAAACCCAACAAACCAACAAAAAACATTTACCGCTTCAGCTGGCCGTGTCACTCCTCCGATTCCCTGTCGACATCCCAGAACGAAAGCAGGAACTGGAAGCATACATAGGCGCCCTCCCCTAAGCCAATAACAATGCTGCAATACAGCGTTGTGATTGGTCTGAGGGCAGTTGTTTGGCACTCAGATGGGGAATGGGAGCCTGGGCATTTTCCTCACCAAGCTATGTAAGGCAAGTGTGCATGACTATTTGGCCAATCCATGATGGCCGGCTAAATAGTCATGCACACTTAAGAGTGTGCCCACCACTCCTGCCGCTGTGAACCCAGCACCGCCACGCCCTAACTCAGCCCCGCAGCTACCCAAATTTTATGTTTTCACTCCTTTGAAAGCAGTGGGACGACGCTCATCCGTCCTACCGGAGGAGCCGCCCCCTGACCCTGTAAGTCTCTAAGTGCATCACGGAAGGTCCTGGGGGGCTTTAATAGTGTAGTCCTTTGGTGGATTCGGACTTTAAAGGTCAGAAGGTAAAAATTTTAACCAGAACGAACCTGGTTGATTTATCCAATTCACTATTGATCACGGTTCACCTCAAATTGAGCTTAGATCCCAGTCTACTGTGACCACTGACTATCATTGTGCTTTGTCGTTTTTTTGGCACTGTTTCTTCCTAAAACTTTTTTAAATGTCATCTCCAGTTCCCCTTGTTCGATTCTTGTCATTTTGGAGTCGTTATTTATTAAATTTGATTTTATTTCTCTTAATTCTTTTTAGGATTTTTGTTTTACATTTTTATTTTATTACTGTTTTGGTATTGCACAAACATTTTACACATTGCCCTATATTAAGCTTGTCGGCTCTGTGCCCTAGCTACCAGAGGGTTGAAATCAGGTTAATTTAAGGACTTGGAGGGTTTACTCTGACAAGATTGTGATTAGTCCTTGAAGTGGGCTATCGCCCACCCAAAATAATAATCCAAATACTTACAAAGTCCTTCAGTCCACAGACAGAAAGAATAATTAAAATTAAGTTAAAGCTGATTGTTAGTCCCCACACGAGATGGTTCCCCTAACAGATTCACCCCAAGATTAGACCATCTAAGGCTCCTGAAAATCACAAAGTACCCCAAAGTCGCCTCCAGGGATCTAAAGTCTCTTTTTCAATACAGTAAACATTAGAGTCAATTATTCTACCAATAGGAAGAGACCTAATAAAACTGAACAAGTATGGCTTTCGCGGAAGAGTAGCCAGGGGAATAGTTATATTCTCCAAGAAAGTGTATTGCTGTATGGTTCACATTTACAAAATAGCAACTGAACTAGCCACAGGACTTCAAGAACACAGCCTACTAGACAAATGAGACAAAGTGGATGTGTTTGGCTGTAATGCACAAGATTGCCTATAGTCACAAGAACCTCACATCAACGGTTAGGCACAGAGCAATGATGAGATAGTTCTGTGTTGCCACTGAGGGAGCTAGAAGAATGTCTCTTCTTGATACCAGCGCCTTCTACAGAAACATGTCAAATAGCAGCACCTTAGATGAAAGTGGAACATGCAGGAGGAAAAATATCCAAAGCACACCATTAAATCTGTAGCCGAAGCCTAAATAGGAGATAGTCAGGGTTTTGGAATAGCCAAGTCAAAGTCTGGCTCTCGATTCCATTGACAGAAAGAGCTATGCACAATTAAATGTCTTCAAACATTGTTAAACTTAGTTTTTTGTACGAATAATGCAGCGAAGGCTAATCCAGAGAGCATGACTGACACCCTCCAAATGAGGGCGAGTTAGGAGGTGTAGGAAATGTGATATGTAATGTATGGTGTGGGGGCCTCTGGTCCCCACAGATCGTTACCTCGGGTTCATTTGGTGCCCCCAAATCACTGCACACGCACTCGGTATATTGGTTTGGGCGGAAGACCCCCAGCGGTCTCCTCCCCTTTATTTAAAGCCTCGGGCCAGATGCGGTGGGCGTACATGCGGGTGAGAAACCCGATAGCAGGACTGACAACCTGCTACAACTGTCACTGCAATTAAGCAATGACTGATAAAAGTAGGCTTGCCACTATAATGTGATCAATACACACTACAACCGGTGGCTGACCACTGACTTTTAATTGCAATTTGATACCTGTACTCAGCTAAATACGATAAAAAAACTGAAGTGTTCGAGTGCTGTAACTGTTATGATACACAGTGCTCCGTAACACGTCGGTCTAGACTGCTACATAAAAGAGCAAATAAATAAATTGTAAACCTAAAATGAGGCACATTTCGGAGATGACAATGAAAAAATACTAACCTTTCTGGTTTAACACTATGAAAGGACAGGAAAACAACAGAAGAAAACCTGAACACCCGTAATAAAAAGACACCAACAAAAACTTAGATTTTAGTGTTGGAATTTCAGGGCATCGATAATAATTGAACCGATATTCGCCTGGTCTACGTGTCTAACTCATTAAATGAAATCAGCATGTGTAAACCAGGTTTCTTAAACCATAAATGTTATTGCACTAAAAACGCATGATTACATTACATTGCTTCGGATGCGGCAACTGCTCATAATAGTAGCCTTCGTCCAAAACATTTGAAGCTCCCCGCATATATCTGGTTTAACCGTTTCAGCAGAAATCTACAACGAAAGTGCGCGAAGCTGACTGGGGGTTGTGTGGACATAACAAAAGTGACTTTAGGACTAGGCTGGGCGAGCAGCCTTCCGGCAGTGGTGCGCCGTTTCCACAGGGAACACAAAGAGAGACAAAGGACAGCCGGGAGCGGCAGGCAGGGCGGGCGGGCGTCAGGCGGGGCCCGGGCAGGGTGGGGCAGGCACAGGCACGGCCAGGAGCGGTGCGCAGCCAGGGGGAGGGGCGCGGTCTGCAGGGAGGAGCCGGCCAATGGTGGCTGTGTTGTCTTGTCGGCGGTAGGGGTTTTAAAAGAGGACAGCGAGGGGCGCAGGGTCCATCTAAGGAAAGGGGGAGCCGGAAGCGTCATCTGTTAGTGCTCCGCGGCAGGGAACCCCCGTCCACCGCGCCGGCAGGTGAGCGCCGCGGAACTCCCGTTCATCGGAAATAACGATCTTCCTGCCGGGGAGCGCAGCTTGGCTTTTACTGCTTCTCCACCCTTCCCTGGATCATCGGATCGCCCAGCCGCTACCACCGGGACCTGCAGCCAGGGGTCCCCGGCTTGACACGCCGCTGCTTCGGTTACTGCTCCCGAAGGAGTCCTACCATGTCCGAGGTAGCGCTGTCCCCGGCCGCAGCGGCGCTGCAGACCCTAGCGGGGCTCCCGCGGGCGGCCTCCGGGGTCCGCCGGAGCCTCTTCGGGCCCCTGGATCACGGGGAGCTCCGGCGGGAGCTTCAGAGCCGGCTGCAGGGGATGGCGGAGGAGGCCCGAGACCGCTGGGGCTTCGACTTCCAGGCCGGGCGCCCGGTCCCAGGCTCGGGCCTGCTCTGGGAGCCTGTGTGCGGCAGCGTCGTGCCCGCCTTCTACCGAGAGAAGAGCCAGGGGTCCTGCAGGCCGGGGCAGGGAGCGGAGGCACCGGCGGAGGGGACCTCTGTGTGCGCGGCCGGGCCGGGCCCCGCGGCGGCTTCTGACTGCGCCGGGGAGGAGTCCAATCGAGAGAACCGAGACCTTGGCCCCTGCGCCCGGGGCGGCGTCAGGAGACCCGCGGAGGGTCCATGTCGCATCACAGGTGAGCGAGGGTCTCTGCCCGAGGGTGGGGTGTGAGTGATAACCCTCGGGTGTGTACGTGCGTAGCGCCCCATCCTCCACAGACTCCCTGGTTCAGGGCTGAGTCTTCTATATACAGGCCGTTTACATTGCCAACTGACAGTCCTTTGTTTACACTGTCCTTTGTCCCTTGTGTGCACACACCGGCTCCTCTTTGGACTCGTCCCGAGCCCACCCCCCTTCCTGTTAGTCTCATTGAAGCATATAGTGAAAGATGTGCCACGCACACGAGTTGTGTAAATAACGCGCATTGTCACCAACTGAAAAAATGCTTGCTTTGTCTTAGACGACAGTGGCTCTGTGCGTTCTCTCTCGTTCACCGCTTTGCTGATTGGGACACTCCGTGGTCACCCGGCGTGCCATTTCAAACTGCGCCCGCCTCTCCTGTGAAACAATAAGCTGTGTCCCATTAAGCTATTAATGTCTGTAATGCTTGAAGGCACTTTTCACTCAAAACCCCTGTGGTATCCCCACCAGTCTCGTTCCCATGATTAACCATTGATTTCTGGTGCTGTAGTGGTAGTCCGAATGTCTCCTGATGTCGCAGAAATATTATTCATACTCCCAGCGCAGTCCCATCCTTACAAAGGGCTTGGAACCCGTAGTTATGCGTCAGAGAATGTTTCAAGGTTAGAATTGTTACTTGCTCATGTCTCCTATCAAAGGATTAATTTTCACTTGCTGTTTTGGATGTGGGCTATTTACTTTGCTCCCGATGTTAACACTGGCCCGATATCTCAACGTTGTAGTTAAAGTGCGGCCTTTTAAAAAAGCACGCTGTTTAAAAGGTCGTGTACCTTCTTCCGAAGGATGCTGTTGCGTTTTGCTGTGCGCTTGTTTATTTATGCTAAGCATTCTTTTTGCCTTTACAGATTTCTTTCCGAAGAGGAAGAGGTCGGTGGACACCAAAGCGCCTTGTGATCTATTGCCCTCATCGGGGTTCACAATTCCCGTCGAGCAGACCCCGCGCAAGAGGCTCCGGTGATAAAAGGTAAATACGGCGCTGTGAATTAACTTCCCTGAAAGCACAGGGGTGGTCGATTCACTGGTGTGGTGAGGGTAAGGATCGCTGCCCTTAACACCATCCCGCGTCCCTTCCACTCACTCGCTCCCATTCTGAAGAACAGTTAACGTTTCTAGAAGTGCTTTGTGGGGACTGCCTCGAAGAGCAGCTTCCACTCTACAGTGAGCACCAAAGATGCGCATGCCGTCTGACAGTAAATCGTCATGGCACCTCTTATTATTTGGTAGAGCCTCCATATCCGCCCCCCCCCCCCCCCATGCAAGTCCTTCTGTTTTGCCGGTTCACAGTCGGAGTTTTGGGGAAAGATGCAGCGCTGGGCACGACCTTGCATTTCAGGACATGGTACATAACCGAGCCAGTGGGCTGCTCAGATGGGCCTTTGTTGCGCACCTCATGTGTTGAGAGCGTCGTACCCGTCAGTTGGTCATGCAAGGCAGTGCCGGCTAGCGTGGCATGACCTCCGTAACAAAGTGATACCGGTCCTCTTGTGGAGGAAGAGGCTCTGCATAATGAGAGGGACTTGATATAATCGAAAAATGCTTGCATCACACCTTGCCCATTTTACCACCTCCATTCTGGCGGGGACAGCTGGATACTGTTATGCTGTTACGGTTGGCTGCAAATGCACACATGCACTGCTTTTTTTTGCGGGGTAGTCGTGAACGCCTGTAGGCCTGGTGGAAAGTGAGCTGGGGAGGCATGAATGCGCTCTGTTTAGTTAACTTGATATTATGCATCGCATAGTTTTACTGCACACGATCTGTCCTGGCTTTGCCTCATTCACTCATTAATTAACCCGTCCATTCTTACGCCCACAGATTTGCACTAAACCTTGAATGGACTTTTGTGTCTGGTGACATTGGCTTGTCATAAACGGCGGTGGGGCTTTCCACAGAAGAAATCTAAAGGCAACAGAACACCTCCGGATAGAAAGCAAGCAACTTGTATGCCCTTGATGTAGCAAAGCAGTGGCCATACAGTCCACAGAGCAGTGTTAAAACGTATAACCGTGCAATGTTTTATTTTATTCGAAGACGTGTAAATATGTGCGTACACTGACTGGAGTGCTGTCAAGTCATGCATATTTAAATATTTATTCGAACTTGTAAATCTGCCTAAACTGACTGGAGTGTGTGCAGGTCTTGCATATTTAAATATCGTGTAATCTTTGCTTGTGTTTCAAAGCAGGAGAATTGTATATTTGTACACTTATTTTTAAGATTATACTAACTTATATTTGCTATTTATGTTTGGAAAGTGGTTAACTTTGATGAAACCCAATTGTTTTCTTTGTGTGTTTTGTGAAATGTTTTTGGTTGAGCCAAAAGGCACTATTTCATTTATTTTCGACCTGTTTGAGCCAAACGGCACTATCTTTACTTTATTTACGAAATCTAAACTATATTTTTATAGTATTTGAAAACCTTTTGCTTTGTTGTAGCAACAATTTAGTGTACTTGAAGACAAATGGTATGTGCGCTGAGCGTGGCACTTCAGTTATGCCGTGAAAGTAAAAACAAATAAACCAACATGCCAATGTTAAGTTTCCACGTTTCCGAGTGCTCTTTCGGCTTTGGTCATCATGTATGTTGGGTTAGTTAGTTATAGTGCTTTTGGTTTGTACATAAAGCCACAACGTATGCCTGTAGAGGAGGGGGAGTGGATGCAAGGAGACGACATCGTTTCCTTCCTCCCTGTTAGTGCCACACCATGCTTCCTTTCAGCATGTGCCTGCTACCTTGGGTTGGTGTTCATGCCGCTATTGTCATGGTTGTGGGCAGTGCCCATCGCTCCACACTCACTCGTACCTATGCGTCTTTGAGAAGTGGAGCTTGCTGTCAGCCATCCGCTGTGGCGGGTCTCATCCAGTGTGAACCAATTAAAAAAAAAAAACGATGGCCTGCTCCTGCCCGGGTGGCGTTCTCGTCACCCTTCTTTTCCTCCCTCCTACATTGAAGTGGCTGCCCTGCTCTCGAGCGGGTCAAACAGTGGCTGTACTGTGCCGTTCCAACACAAAATATTCATGGCCCTATTCACGGCTTAAAGCTTAATTGCTACCCTGCCCCACCCCTCCCAAAACACACTTTGTTGCTACTCTTGTTTGTCTCTTTGATTATTGTTGTGAATATACAAGGATTTGCTCGTAAGTAAAGTTCTGCACCAGAGCACGTAAGATTATAATTTTTTCCCATGGTGTACATAATAATAAAACCTAAAAATGCATCTTAATCAAATCTGAATACAATTGAGGCAAAATCATGTTTGCTTATGTTAACTGCATTCCACAGATCGGAGGCGATGGATCCTTTTACTCTTATCAACCAAGCTGGATTTTCTAATTACTTTTTATTCATTATTAGTTTTTTTAAGTTTGGCGGCTGAAGTTCAACTCCTGAAACCTGAGGAAGTGCATCTCTCAAAAGAAAGGTCATCGATTAGAAAATTCATGATCTGTTAAACACACAACTTTAACATGTGCTAAGCCACCAGAAGTCAGTGAGGAGTTATTCTCAGAGCTAACCGTAACCAAGCTGCTGCGCATTCTACTTTCTTAAATTGGAATTTAGAGCAGATCAGATAGGCACAATCCACACAAAAGAGAACCGTGTAAGGGTTACAACAGCATGAATGTATGGGCCTAACCTGCAATGGGACCCACCCATTGTGATACAGGCCTGCTGTTGCCACTGCAGAAAATACAAGGTGCTTAATGAGATTTGATTGAACAAGGTACCTACATTCCACATGTGTGTCGATGTAGAGCACTGGTAGAGTTAGTGGGGTCTAGCTCATCCAATTGTTCTGATTCATCCTACTTTCAGCTGTCTGTGTGTTGAGTACCAGGGGCATAGTTGAGTGCTGAAAGATAACTCCTGCTCAATCTTTTGATGTCCTTCTGCTTCCTTCCATTTATAGAAGTCACTGAGGTTCTGCACTCTTTCTTGAGCAACCAGCCCCTGACCCACGTATGCCACAGGATGCAAACTTTGGAAAGACCTGAGATTTATGATACATCTACAGTTAAAGACAATCATTGGTCGGCACCACCAAATTATTTCTATTTGTAGGGTGTGCATATCACATGAACGGATAGACTGGTGCCTGTGACTGGGGGAGTGCTGGCATATCTGGGGGCCTATTGGATGGGCCAGATGTCTTTGGGGATTGATTTCTGTTGGTGAGGGGCGTTCAGGATGTTGGCAGTGGAGAAGTGTGGCTCAGGGGTTAGAGGCAGCAGACCCGGAAGCTGAGATCGGTCCTGGACCAGGGTTCAATTCCCCGCCTCGGCGGGGTCTTGGGCTAAAAATTCCACGGACTCAATAATTCTCGCCCCGGTGCCTCCTCGACTCACGGGTTCACACTCTGCGACTCTGGGCAATAGCTTGCTTAATCTCCACAACAGCCCCTCGCGGCGGGATGCCTGACTTTCACCTTGTGGATACCCTGCTATCTCACAGGGGAATACCAGGAAGGGTTCCCTAAGCAAGCGCCGGGAAACCCACTGCGGGTAGCTGTTCGCTATATAAGCTCAACTACATTTACATTTGGCTGGTTGGGCAAGTGAAAGCCAAAGCAAATACGGGAGTGGTCAGTCCAGGTGGGCTTTTCTACCATGATGTTTCGGAAATTGGTGGAAGATAGAGGTTGAGGAAGTGTACGGTGGCGTGGGTGTGGTCGTTCACCCTTGGGTGAGTCCTAAGATGCTGATGACTACCTGGCGAGTTGGGGTTGATCTGGTCCCCTAGGCGGTAGTTGAGGTCACTGAGCAGAATGGAGTTGGATGTGAGGGACAATGAGTCCTGCTAGAGTGGGGTGGAAACTGATTCTGGGTGCAGTGGTAGTGTAGAGCTCCTCCAATTGTTGTGGTGCTGAATATGTGCATTGAGGTGATGGTGAAACCCGAAGGTGGACTAGCGGTATATGCTTGAGAGTCTGCCTCCGGGTTTGTTGGTTGTGTCTTGTCTTGTGATTTTGTACCCGAAGTGGTGGCCACTGCCAAGTCTGGAGGGGATACTGGGTTAAAGCCATGCTTTGGTGAGAAGTAGGAGGAACTCTGAGAGGTCGTGCAGGAGGTACCCGACTTTTGTGGGATTCTTGGCAATTGAGCAGGTGTTTGGGAGTAAGCAGGTGAGGGCAGGGTGTGTCTTGTGCTTGGTGGTGAGAGGCTTGGTGTAGTGGTGTGTGTGCGTGCTGTGGTGGGGGCAGGGAACAGGTGAAGCGGCATGTGGGGGGCAGGAGAATGCAACTGCTGTTCATGAGGGTGAGGCCTTGGCACAGTGTGGGAACAGGCGTCTGGAGTTGAGGGTGCAGATGGTTTCGGCCGGATAGCATTTAGTACTGCAGTTTGTGGCGGGCCAACCTAGGGTCCTGGACGTGGTGAGGGTGCGGATGGGCTTGCCTTCATAGCTATATATGGACAGGGGATTCCCTTACAAAAGAACTTGGAAAATAATGTTCCCATGTGGTAGAACTTTAAAAGATTCACAACGAATTCACAATAAATCGATCAGTTGCAATCATTTTGAATTATTGGAAACAAATAAATGTAAACCCAACACCCGTTACAAGAGTACAACAAATGTACTGTTTTAAGAACACTGAGCACTTAATTATCAAAGGGTGGAGTATTTATTGCTCCTCTTGCCAGGTCTTATCTGCCCCTTCCATCCTCTACTCCCTACACCTCTTTCCTCCACCACAACTTACACAGAGGCCCCTCAATATATTTACTTGCTTCTCAGAACAAGTGGTAAATAAATGTGTTCATTCACATTGAACTTGGAATACCGTGTGGTTTTATAACCAATAAATGTCGGTTTAACATGGAAATGCCCCATCACAGAGTGTCAAATCATAATTGCATGATACTAGTGTTGTGGTGCTGCATAGTAATGCACGTTTTTCATGCTGATTTACTATCCCACCAGTACTGTGAAATACGTAATCTGCACACTATCGGGTCTGGCTGCTGCTCAATAGTACCAAATTGAAAATAATGCAATCAAATATCGTTTTCTTAGAAGGCGTGCACATTCCAAAGCAAATCACTTTTTTGACTGGGCTCCTAAAAATTCCTCCGTTATTCTGTCGTATATTATATAAAGTAAACAGCTAAGAGTTTGTTGGGTAGTATTTTGCAGCTAACGGGTTACTTCTATCACATTTAATGGCACTGAGGGGCATATTTACTAGAAAATGACGCAGCGCTCTACTGCAAGTCATTTTAGCTGCGTCATTAGGAAAGTGCATGGATGCATCATATTTATAGCAATATGACGCATCCCTGTGCTTTCCTCTGTTATTACACCATTTGCTGCTTAGTGCCAATGCAGGCACCCATGCACCCTGCTGAAAGGATGCCTGCATCGCAGGGATGATTGTTTTTGTGCAGGAATTGACACTTTCCTGCATAAAACAATCCTTGATTGTGTTTTCCTCCTGCACACATAGAAAGAGCAAACAACGAGGAGAAATAAAGGTATTTCGTTTGTTTTAGGACATGAACTATATGAAGGGAAGGTTGAGACCCTAAAAATAGTCATCTGCCAAGCAGCCAGACAGGCTGTGTGAGGAGAGGAAGCTCTGCAAGACGTATACCTGTGAACAGGACATTGGGCAAGGTCTGCTAGTCTGCCTGCTGGGTGAAGGGACATCACCCAGGGAATCCAAGACCACCTACCCTAGAGCACCAGCGCACGCCTGCTTGCCAAGACAATGGGTGTGCCCTATGAGAACGAGTAGAGCATTGGAGGTATCGAGATCCAGAGGGGAGCCCTGTTAAGTTGACTCCCTCTGCGAGGAAGTTGCTGCTGCACAGATCAAGTCATTCCTCATTTATTTGTTTACCATTCGTAAAGCGCCTGGTTACAACCAGAAGCACTAAAGGAAGACCGCTCGATATTCCCAGTTTTTAGGGCGAAACAGCCATGTTTTTAGGTCTCGGCCTGCGAAAGACTGCGCACATGCGCAGTTGAGCTGGCGAGATTTAATGAGATTCAGTAAGTTTCACTGGCGAGGTTAAGCCCCTCCTCTTTTCCATTGGCTGGTGTTACTGTTCATGCTAAATGGTGGCCAGCCATTGGAGAAGAGGTCCTAGAGACCTTCTTCTTTCTCTTTTCGCCCCGTCTCTTTCAGACTGGGTTCCTTGACTTACTGTTGTGGTAAAAGCTTTCTTATCTTCTTTATGGGGCCATCTGTTTTGCCCCATAAAGAAGATAAGGAAGCTTTTACCACAAACGTAAGTCAGGCGAAGCCAGTCTCAAAGGGACGGCAGAAAGAGAGGAAACTGTCTGTTATGGCGAGCGCTTGTTTAGGACCTGTGCCCTGGGAGTTAGTAAAACGCTTTTAGCCTGCACCGGTTTCCTCCCCACCACCCGCTTCTATCTTCTACGCTCTTGTTCTCTCTCTCCTACGCTATTGCTTTCTTACCCTTATGCCCTCACCCACACTGAGTGCTCACCAGCCCTCGTGCTGGTAACGGTGCCCCGAGCTCTCACCCGTCCCTTCTCTCGTGTTTATAATAGCGCTCCCGCTGCCCTCCCTTCCCCAACTGTTGTGTGATCTCTACCCCCTTGTTTACTTCCCAATAGAACCAACCTGACCGAGCAGCTGCCTGCAAGAAGGTGCCCTCCCCTTGACGTCACATCCGGTCAGCCCCTGGCAACCGGAAAGGCGTCTTTAGCAACTGGGCACCTTGTCCGTGTGCCTAACCCTGCCCGCCCACCCTCTGTTGTCCATGTGCCTAACCCCGCCCGCCCTCTGTTGTCCATGTGCCTAACCCTGCCCGCCCACCGTCTGTTGTCCATATGCCTAAACCTGCCCGCCCACCCTCTTGTCCGTGTGCCTTACCCCGCCCGCCCTCTTGTCTGTGTGCCTAACCCCGCCCACCCTCTGTTGTCCGTCTGCCTTACCCCGCCCGCCCTCTGTTGTCCGTGTGCCTAACCCCACCCACCCTCTGTTGTCTGTGTGCCTAACTCCGCCTGCCCACCCTCTGTTGTCCGTGTGCATAAGCCTCTGTTATTCTCCGTGTGCGTCACCACACCTGCCCACCCATCGTTGTCTGTGTGCATGACCCCACCCGCCATTGTCTATGTGCATAACCTACCCACTGTTGTCTGTATGCATTATCTCGCCTGCCCACCGTTATCCATGTGCCTAATCCTGCCAGCCTGCTTTTGTTGCTGTGCACAAAGCCATTGTTCGTTTGCATAACACCACCCGCCATTCTCTGTGTACATTACTGTGCATGTTGTTATCCCCGCCCATCCTCCGATGTCTGTGTGCCTATCTCCATCCGGCCGTTGTTCGGGTGCATAATCCCACCCACCTGCCAATCTGTGTGCATAACCCAACCTATCCAATGTTTTTCATGTGCATAACCCTGCCTGCCTTCCTGCTGCTGTCCTTGTGCAGAATCTCAACTGACCACCCTCCATTGTTTGTGTGCGTATCCCCATCTTCACCCTCTGTTGTCCGTGTGCATATCCCTATCTGCCAGGGTCAGCAACCGGAAAGGCGTCTGTAGCAATCGTGCACCTTGTCCGTGTGCCTAACCCTGCCCGCCCACCCTCTGTTGTCCGTGTGCCTAACCCCGCCCGCCCTCTGTTGTCCGTGTGCCTAACCCCACCCGCACACCCTCTGTTGTCCGTGTGCCTAACCCGCCCGCCCACCCTCTATTTTCTGTGTGCCTAACCCTGCCCGCCCACCCTCTGTTGTCCGTGTGCTTAACCCCGCCCGCTCACCCTCTGTTGTCCGTGTGCTTAACCCCACCCACCCTCTGTTGTCAATGTGCATATCCCTCTGTCATTCTCCATGTGCAAAACCACACCTGCCCACCCGTCATTGTCTGTGTGCTTAACCCAACCCGCCATTGTCCGTGTGCATAACCCCGCCTTTCAACCCTTCGTTGTCAATGTGCATATTCCTCTGTCTTTCTCGTGTGCATAACCACACCTGCCCACCCATCTTTGTTCGTGTGCATGACCGTTCCGCCATTGTCAATGTGCATAACCTACCCACTGTTGTCTGTATGCATTATCTCGCCTGCTCGCCGTTGTCCATGTGCCTAACCCTGCCCACTGTTGTCCATGTGCCTAACCCTGCCATCCTGCTTTTGTTGCTGTGCATAAAGCCATTGTTTGTTTGCATAACACCACCCGCCATTCTCTGTGTACATTACTGTGCAACCAAAGAATACAGCGGTTTGCATATCTAAAATGTCTCTAGGAGAGCGCATAGTGGTCACATTTAAGCATCTGCGCCTCCTTTAGAATGGCATATATCCCAGAGAGCCCAGAAACGGATAACTGCACAATTACCCCCAACCCACTCCCGTGGAGGATACCCGCCCCTCTTCCCCCTCACACTTAGTGAAGGCAAACCCTAGCACTATTGCTTTTCTTGTTAGAGGAATATGCATGCATCCTGTTGTATCTTGTCCTGCAACCCCCACTTTTTTTGCACAGGCAGCGAAACGCAATGCAATAGGTCTCACGTTTGCGAGAGATTAAGTTATTGGAATTGTAAATGACAATGCATTTATTTATCTGTTTTCAAAACCAACACATAAATAAAAAGTTTGACATTTACAATGCCAATAGCTCTAACTTTTGGGAAGGCGAGACCGTTGCATTGTAAATGCTTGTTAGTCTCTTGCAGAAAGTCCTTTCCATAGTTTCAGATCTCAAATTCTTTGGCAAAGTGTTCCACCTTTTGGCTGCAAGATAACTGAAGAGCCGGGCTCCCATCCTTGCCCTTTGCACGCTTGGCATCCTGACCAAGTGAGCCTCTACAGATCTTAGATTACGTGCAGGTATGTAGGGTGTTATCATTGATCGCAGGTAGCTCGGGCATTTGTTCCACAAAATTCTGTGGCAGTAGCACATGGCCTTGTAGGTAATCCTCTTCTCCCCTGGCAACCAGTGAAGAGCAGACAGAGCTTTAGAGGTAGATGCTCTTCTCTGGAGATTAAGGACCATATGTTTGTGCTGTAGTTTGATGAAACTTCCTTTAGAAACTCCAAAATGGAATATATTACCATAATCTTTTTGAGACGTAACCAGGGCAAGAACAATAGTTTTTCTGGGCGCAATGGGTAGTAGGTCTAGGAGTTTCCTTAGGACTTTGAGAGACTCGAAGCATTTGCTAACTACCCTCCTAATTTGACTCAAATGAGAGTGTAGGATAAAACCACACTCCAGATTTTTAGTTTCTGCTTTTGGAACAGGGGTTTGTCCCCGGGCCTCAGGCCACCAGACCGATGACCAGATAGAAGTGCTTTTCCCAACTATCATACTTTCCGTTTTATTCCCATTAAGTTTTAGGCAGTTGTTGCCCATGTGCAGGACAGTGTTGGTGACCCCTGTATGTAAGGAGAGGGCTGACAAGAAATTAGCCATGTGTCATGCTGCGCTGATCGGGCTGCAGCCCATGTGTGGTAGCAAGTTGGAGTCCCTGTATTTCTGAAGATGATGCTGTGGAAAAGAGTGCTGTGTGGTAAGGGCCGAAGCCATGTGAGGTTGCGTGGCGGCAAGCCCATATGCCAGCAGGGGCCACAGTGGAAAAGATTACTGTGCGGTAAGGGCGTACGGCGACCCTGAATGCTGAGGGAACCATGGGTTGCTAGGGCTATAAAACCCAGAGTGTCAAGTGTAGAAGGGGTACTTGGCACAGTTGCTTAGAATCCATAGTAGGTCTGGCCTCGGACATCAGAGTAAAAGGCCCCAATCCCCACAGTTGGGCCCAGTAACCCCTGCGTGCTCCGTGGCCCTCTGATAGGGGTTTTGACATTCACATAAAAAAAAAAGGTAAAGGGATGCTATTGGTTAGGTAAAAGTGTCAGTTAAAACATATTGTTTTTAAACTAACAAAACCACTGAAATTCTCAACCCGCCAGTTGTCGAAGGAAATTGACTCTGTAGAGGAACTTTTTGGATCAGATGCCATGCTCTTGCAATATGCCCGATAAAGATTATGGTTTTAAATAGGGTGATGACGCGCACGTTGAGAACATCCTCCCCTCTTAGAATATAGTTGCTTGCCTATACCTAAATTTACAAAAGGCAAGTGGTCTTGATATATCTCTTGAAGGACATTCCTATCTCCTATCACTTCTGGAAATCCTCCAGAAGAAGCCTCTGCATTCACTTCAGTGGTATAAAAACCAGCAGAAGAGTTGAGATTAATTGTGCCCACCACTGTGGCCAAATCTAAAATTTTGACAGAAATGTTGCAATCCACTTCAGTTTCAATGCATCTGCCAATTCTACCCACCTACAAGTGCTACATGAGGATCCCTTTAGAATCTCCCCACTATCATTTCATGGTTCTGCTGTTTGGACTGATGACTGTTCGACACATTTTCACCAAGGTACTGGCTGTACTGCAGAAGTCATGAGATTGTGACCTGTACTTGCATGACTGACTTGTGAAGGCAGGGTCTTCGGCACTGGTCACGGCACATCGGCAGTACACCACAACCCTTCTCCATGACTTGGACGGTGCTGGATGCATCCTGTATGAAGTCATTTATTCCTTGTCAGATGATTGCAAACATTCTAGATATGACTTTGGTTCAGATAGCAGTCCTAATTCTAGAAGCCCTATACGTTTTAGACCTGATGGGCTCATGCTTCTTGTTAATGTTGCACGCCAGTTGGTGACTGAGACTCTTTCATTGGTGCCCAAGGAAACAATGACTCCTCCATCAGGGGGTCTCTGCTTGGGTGCAGTTCTATGATTCTGTCCTGCCATATCTGCACTGATGAATGTGTTTCTCCAATCTGCTTGTGGGTCATACCTTGAGTCTTCCTTAGTTGCAAGATTCTGTGGTTATGGGTCCCATCTTGTTGGGCTGAGGCACTAATCTGAAGGGGTGTCTTCGAGTTCAGTTGGGCACAGCACCTGCATTAGAGAAGGTGTAGCAGGCATAGGCAAAGCTGATCCTGATCACACTGAAATGGACAGGAGGATTTAGCACATTGATCTGTTGGAACTGATATGTTGAAACTCGTCTCTTAGCCCCACTTCCTCACTCACACATGGTGGAACTGCTCTTGCAGGAGTGGCCACTCCCTTCATTCAAATATCCAAACTCCATGGCTGCACACCTCAGAATTGAGCAGTTACAAACATTCTGCTTACAGTCTTAGGTTGCTGATACAGTCTTGGCTGCCAGATAACCTGCCACAAAATCCATTTGTACAGGCTGCTTGAATAAGTTTGTCGAGTGGGTTAAGTGGGAAGGTCTGACCTCCTAAGAGTCCCAGCATTCCGATGTTCTATGCTTTGCACTATCTTTTGCCCAGAAGGGTGTGGTGCGGCTACTGTAAAGGTTATTACCCTACCCAGCTTAATGTGTATGCCTCACCAGCCTTCTTTATTTTTTTTTTTTTTTTTTTTTATATGCTTATAAAGCGCCAGACTAGACCCCCGAAGGGGTATCTCCGTGCTATAACTGCAGATGGAAGTGAGAATAAAGAATGTAGCCGGATGTAATATGACCATTAGTTGCTAGGAAACAAGTAAGTTTTTAGATTTCTTCTAAACATCATGTGGTTGGTTATAGACCTTAGTTCCGGCGGCAGTGTGTTCCATAGTGTGGGTCCGGTGTGAGCCAGTGCACGGCCACCTTGCCTGGTTTTCCTAACTCTAGGTACCTTCAGTAGTTGCTGATTGCTGGAACGCAAAGAGCGTCCTGGGATATAGGGCTGAAAGATGTCAGTAAAATACTTGGGGCCCATCCCTGTTAGGCTCTTGTGTATAGTACACAGGGTCTTGAACTGAACTCGCTTCTTCACAGGGAGCCAGTGTAGATGAGTCAGTAGGGGGCAGGATGGTGTCCTTGGTGGGACATTCATGACAATCCTTGCTGCAGTATTTTGAATAACCTGCAATTTCTTGATTTGCTCCTCGTTGGCTCCAAGGAGCAAACCATTGCAGTAGTCTACCCTACTGATAACAATTGTCACTAGTGGCACTTTTCCTGAATGGTTTACTTTGCTTCTTTCCTCCCTCTCAGTTTATTGCTTCTCATCGTGATTTAAATCATATGGTAACATTCCTTATGATATACTAGTCCTCTGGCGAGGGGACCGGGAGAGTTGTGACGCCTTCTGTGCATGGATCAACCATCAAAATCCATTTCTGAGATTCACAGGCACTATCTCAGACACCACAATACCATTCTTGGATCCAGGAAGGATTGAGCACCTCCCTGTTTCGTAAGGAGACAGATAGAAACAGTCTTCTCCTTTACAATAGTCATCACCCCAGGGCCCTGAGGGATAACTTACCCTTTGGTCAGTTTCTAAGGATCCGCAGAAACTGTACCACTAGCTCCGACTACAAGAAGGAATCTGTCCTGCTGCAACACAAACTACAGGATAGAGGGCATCCAACCAGATTGATTCATGATTCATGCAAAAGGGCCCTTAATAACCCCAGAGATGCACTACTGGAGACACACCCGAAAGAACCTGATAACCTGATTACCTGTGTGACTTGTTTCACAAAAAACTGCGTTCATAAAACAAACTGTGAATAAACATTGGGGGTTATTGAACACAGGGGACTTCGATATCCCACGCCCCCGCTCGCTTTGCCTTTAAGCGTACACCCAATCTTAAAGATGCCCTTATTCACACACGCCCCAAAAAACAAACTACTGACAGCCAAATTACATTGTGGAGGCTTCCACCAGTAGTTGGCCACTACCAGTGTGGAGGCTGCGTTGTTTGTCCACAGACAGTACAATGTAAAGAAATTAAACTGTCTGATACATTCAAATGGCATTTAAATAAACATACGAATTGCAACAGCCTCAGATGCATCTACATGCTGATCTGCCCATGCGGAAAAAACTACATCGGCATGACAATGAGGCAGGTAAAGTCAAGGATAATGGAGCATAAGAGCAACATCCGATGCTCCAGAACACACACACGCCTCTATGAACACTACATTCAACACGGCCACCAGGCGGATAGCATCAAGTGGCTAGTACTTGAGTCCCACCCATCAATCACACAACAAGCTCTGTTCAGGATTGAACAGGGGTTCATCGCCTCCAATTGGACACTCTAGGCCTTAATGATTCTGTCCCTTGGTCATCTTTGTCCAGATAAAAAATCTTTAACAACCCCCCCCCCGTGGGCAAACAAGCACCCAACCACCACCTGCCCGGATAATTAACTGTATTCATTACACTTGCCTCCATCCCCAAGGGGGGTATATGTTTGCATATTCCGCTATCTGTGACTATCATATGGTCACCGATTTGACTACTTCTGTAAATAACAAGCAGTGTGCTCTGATATGTATATAAGTATTGCTCTATATATATACTTCGTAGTTGCACAGAGCATTAGGGTGACATGACCACACGGATGTTGTCACATTATATACCGTCACCTTATTACATTTTTACAGAGGAACCGGGGTTTTACCAACACTTGAGAGACTCCACTGTAAGATGGTCGCTTCGTTTCCACGGTATGACACTAGCAGCTTTACACAGAAACAGCAGGCCCCTCTGACGCACGCGCAGGACATGTTTTGCTTGAGGCTACGCCTACTCGCCGGGTCCTTGACGCAGAGACACGGACAGCTTTTAAACACGGTTGCACCGGGAAATCGGCACCAGCTGTTCCGCGCTACCGTAGGAGCGCCATGCGTGTGGGTAGGTTGACAAGCCTTGGCTGGACGCACTAGAGGTAAGGATTGTGTCCGTGTTCTGTGTGCCGGGTCGTATTGATACTACAGGCTCTTGCTGCGTTATTGCTGGCGGTACGCGACCACTATGTTCAAATGGCCCACTCGAGTCAGTTACATGGCCTCGCCGGACCTCACTACGATGGGGGGTTGTGTATGTGACCTCCCCTGGGCTGTGTTATTCGGGCTCAGTGTACCCGTTGACGAACCCTGCTGGCGGCTTCACCTCCTTTCGCCAGCCTGCAGGGACGTGGACAACATGGCATATGCCTGACTTTGCGCTGAGCATGCCTTGTGGGATACACTTAGTGTCCGCTTGCCGGCATCATGGGGCTTTACTTCACGCTAGCCAGACGTGGGGCACTGGGGGCCGGTTCCGGCTCGCAGTGATCCGGATATCGGGTACTAGTGCTACTACGATCATGCCTAGATACCTGATAACATGGCATCTATTCGCCCTTACCTTTGAGTTACCTTTGAGTGGACCCAAAACTCACCCCCCTCATCATTTTTATAAATTTGGCACCCGGTGCGTTTGTACATTTCTGTTTTCCAGGGACCATACCTTACTGTGCTGCCCCACGGGAACAGACTGCGGGGCCCATTAGGGACACCCTTAGGGTAAGAATGAGCCTTAATCTTCACCCATTTTTCTGTCTTTTAATCGTTGCTATGTACTAGTGTGTTCACGGGCTTACACTGCTGAGATGCCCGTGTTTTAGTGATTCCTTGTGTGTGTGAAAGTATATTGGAGAGCGGTGGTGACCGTTTTCTTATTGATGAGATAATGCCAGTATAAATGTTTGGCTTATTTGCATACATTTCTTCTAGGTCACCCCACTACTGCAGGACCCCTTGGCCTGCCCCCTTACAGACCCAGAGAGGTTGTATTTTTCTTTTCTTTATTGTTCTTTTATCACTGTGTAGTACTGAGCACTTGAGGTCCTGAGGAATTGCCATTAGGGCAAGAAACATGTCGACCTGACCAGAGGGTCCGAGGTAGTCAGCTGTGCCCCTCACAGTCTCTATCTCCCCTCCCACCTTTTAATCAAGGGAGTCAGCCACACGAATAAATGTCCTTGTGAACTGACTTACCTTTTTTAATTCACAATCCCCTCACGACTACACCTTCACTAGACCCCTCACACGCACTCAACCATTGGCTGGAACAAAAGAACTCCGACAAAGAGCGCCTATTAGGCGCCCGTCAGACATTGTAGCGCCAGTCTGACGAGGAGCAGGAGGCCAATGATGAAGCATGACATCTAGCTCGCAGGGTGTGTGAGGCCTCTTAGTTCCAACAAGGGAACTCCTTGTTCCCTGTCTTTGCTCTCCTCTTATACATACATACACACTTTCTTTTCCATTCTCCGGGGAACTTTGTACCTTCTGCTGTCTAACATTCCTTATGACACTGACTTTTCAAAACTGTTTCCTTAGTGGCAATAACTTCAGCCTGCAAAGTGGGTGACTTTCAGGCCCTCTTGGTTCCACCACCATTTATTTTTTTCTATCAGGATGAACTGACTCTTTACGCCTGCCCATCTTTCCTACCATGCTTTTGAAATACATGCTTCTTCCCTCCTTCTCATCACACAAAGAGGTGTAGCAACTGTATAGACTGGACTCCAGGCATGCCGATCTTATATCAAGCGCACAAGGCAGGACAGAATGGATGATCAGTTCTTTGTTAGGCCTGGTTGAAATTTTAATTATGCAGGCGTAATACATGCAGTTTTTAAACTTTATTGTTCTGTGGATTGCTTGAAATTATGCCATTATGCTTCAGACAGACTGCATTTAAAATTGACACGCACATTTTGGTTCAAGTTAAAACTCCTGGCACATGAAAAATATGAAAGTGAGGCCTAGTCAGTCTGAAATGCTTTTGCTGAATTAACATGTGTTTTTGCAGTGTAGAGAAAAACTTGTGATTTAAGTGGCCTTTTTAGCTCTGAAGATTAATAGAATGTGTTCTCTTTTTCCAGCCCTTTTCCTTATAATGTACACCCCTGTCCCTGTCTTAAAGGACTTTGGCTTGTTGCATATTTGAAAAATATATATTTATATATATTTATAGTTTTTTTGCATGAAAAGCTATCTAAAACATTAAAGCACGTATGTATTAACTGTGTGCGCTTTTAAAATTTACACTAAAGCATAAAAATGCTATGTTGTACAGTGCATATTTGTTTGCATGTTATACATAACCAATAATAAAAGCTGCTTTAAACTAATAGCATGGCTAAGTAAAAATAATACAAGAGTATTAGTATGGAGTTGGAAAACATAATGGGCTGATTTACATGAAATTAATACTCTCTTTTGTTTGTTTAATTTTTTGGGCCTAAATTAACATGGATGCCGTGAATCCATCAAGGCTGTTACTTGCATTAAAGAGAAGAGAGCATGCACAGACTGTGCCAGCTTGCCTCATGACAAGAAGGAGTCAAGGCCACTGTGAACTGTGCATTCTTGTGATTGTGCCAATGTACCAGTGTTAGTTAAAAGTATCCTTCCAGCCTGCGATGTGACAGGAAGGTAGAAATTAGAATGAATTTTTTTTCCTAGTAAATGTTGCAAAACACATAAATGTATTTAATCATTTGCACTTCTTTTGTTAAAACTGGTATGCTCTAGAATTTAGAATGAGATCAGGATGATGAAACCTCTTGCCATCGTGGCTGACCAATCAGGTACAAGCTTTCCTGAAAATGCCACATTTTGTGTAGTCTGCCAAGAATTGGAGTATAAATAATGACCTCTTGGGGGGGGGGGCGTGGGGTCTCTTCTCTTTAAGCCAGGGGGTCTCTGTCAGAGAGGGAGGAGAGAGAAAAGGCAGCAGATTAGATCAGACATTCTATGGGTTAGGTACGAGGTTGTCACGGGTGCAGTCTGGGAGTTTGCGTCTGAGGAGAGTCAGGTGGGGGGTTCCCTTGCTCATATTTTTTTCAGAGAGTCCTTGCACGTCATATTTTTGGCACCAGGCCACATTCCTCTAAGGTCTGGTGAAGGAGGGGGCGTTTTCAAGGAGCAGCTCTCATCAGAGAGAGACAGATTGAGCATCACCAGAGCAGAGAGTGCAGCTGATTAGGTTCGAATTCGATGTTAAACTTTAATTTTATGCTTTGACTAATTAGTTAGGTCTGAAAGGATTTATTTGCCTTATGCATTTATTTCTCTTTATGGGAGATTTTTACCAATTATTAGCCTTGCAAACCCACTGTTTTACTTAGAAACTCTTTAAGATTTTTGACTAATATTCTGCGCCACATTTTCTTTTTCTACATGTGATGCTTATATGCAGACTGTAATATGTTCTGTATTAATGCTATTTTTCCTCTTTTCCAAATTCTGTAACCTGATTGATATTTTACTAATGAATAAAGGGTCAGAGAAAAACTTAACTTTGGCTAGAAAATAAAACCCTTTAAAATACTCAACAACTCTCTTCATTGGCTTAAATAATAATTGCATTTTTGACTGTTCATGTTTATTTAAAGTCTTCTGAAGGTAGTACATGGTGTCAAGGGCCCAACACCTTTTCAGCGGTAAATAGAGGTAGCATGAGGGTTTTGCATTGAGAAATTACCAGATGAAATTACTGCTGCATTCGTTTCTGGTAATCAGAGGATGGTCATTATTGATTAGTTTGGTGATTAATGAATATTGATTTCACCATCAACTACTCAACTAATGGATCATTGACCTTAGGAGGGAAGTAAAATAATTGCCCAAGTTAGATAGATGTCCAAGTCCTGATTCCTGACTCCAATGCTCAGAACCTGAAGACTGGCAAAGCAGTACTGGACGGTGATGCAAGAAGGTGATTGCTGGAGTGGTGTGAGTATCAATAGGGTTGTGAAATGTTGTTTATGTGCTAGGATGTATTTTTTGAAGTGTTGAAAATATTAAGGGTTTTTTGACTGTTGGTGAAATTTTGCTCATTTTGAATTGATGGTGGTGTTATTGATTATATTGGTAATTTAATAGGACAGAATGTTATTGATTACATGTTTTAACTTCATGTTAAAAGTTAGTGTCTTGTTCTATGTTGTCTGGACACGCAGGTATGCACACCTGTAGAATCCTGGGAAGGAATAGTGGGTGGTAAATGGAAGCCACAATGCTCTGAGGTTACTCGTTTGTTGGAATAACACTGAGAAGCTAGGTAGGGCTGACAGTGTTAAATTAGGGACCATTTTCTGTGTAAAAGTGTGAGTGATTGATAGCAAAGAGTTTGCTGGTGAAATTGGTGTGATATCATCTAGAAAGGGTTACACTGAAGGAGTAGCAGGTTCTTCTGAGCTTGATTGACAGCAAAAGAGTTCGCCGGTGAAACTTTGGTGTTATATCACCTAGAAAGGGTAACACTGAAGGAGTGGCAGGTTCTTCTGAGCTTGATTGAAAGGTAAGCGGAAGGGATCTACCTGTAGTGTTTGAAGAGTAAACGGAAGTTCTTACTTTGTGAAGAGTAAGCGGAAGGTGTTACTCGCAGTGAAAATAAATCTATCCTTTATTTAGTACAACAGACAGAGTAGTGAATGTTTTTATGTTGTTACTAACAGACTTATTGATTAAGAAAAAACTCAGAAAATATTGCAGTAAGATTTTGTGGAGGGTCAGTGGGAGGAGTAAAACTGACTGAAATTGAGATTGACAGCTTTGGAGAAAAGAAATTGCATTGAACTATTGCAAAAATGAAAATGTTTGAAGGTTTAAAGAAACTGTTGGGAGGTAAAGTGAAAAATTCGTGTTTTATTGGTGATGCTCCTGAAGGAACACCTGTGCATGTTATGTCTACCAATTTGGGACAACATTCATGTATGTGGGTTCACCAATGGTGCAAGATTACTGAAAACGAGGGTGCTTTGAGGTTTTCAAAAGATGGTACTTTTAAATTGCAAATTATTGACAAAATAAGGGAAGTGTTATGTGAAATAAAGACACCATCTAAAGCTGCACAATTTGAGGTCTTAAGCATGTGGGGAAAAGATAGCAAGAGAGAAAGCAAGTGAGGATAAAAAGATAAAGCACCAGATGCAGGAGAAGGGAATTAATGATGATAAAGAGCTTCAAATAAATAATGATTCAGTGATCAAATAATGGATGCATTGTTAACTGAGTGTCCACCACTTTATGTGGTTCTCATTAAAAATACTGAAAATAGTGCACCAGTAGGTATTACAGTGGCTACTGCTTCTGTTGTACAGAGAGAAACACAGATTGAGAGAACTGTGCAGACATTTTATATTGATCTCTTGATTCAGCACCGACAGTGATACCTCCAGGTGTTACGACTTCAAACATGCCTAATTAAGTCCAAGAATTGCAAACTGCAGATGCACAGATAATGCCTAGAAAAATGATGACTGTCCCAATTAATATGGTCCCTACTGAAAAGGTTCAAAGAGCTGCAGAAGGAGTGATTATGGCAGAGTTTATTTCAGAAACTCAGAATTCAGAGATTATTGAACATAAATTACCCCAAGCACTGAAAGGTGAGGGGAAAATTGTACTTACAACATCTGCAGCCCAGGATAAAATGAATGTGATTGAAAATGGGATTTCTCAAACCTGCTTTGAGGAAGCAACACTGATTATTTATTTATTTATTTACGGGTTTATACCGCGCTAGGATCACCTCCCGAAGGAGTATCTCCGCGCCTTTGAAAACCTTTCAACTTGTGGCAGTAGGTACACAGGTATCACTAGTTGGGAAATAGGAAGGTTTTTAACTGTTTTCTGAACGGGAGATATTCCTGGCAGAGTCTCAGAGAGAGAGGGAGGCTGTTCCACAGCCTTGGTCCGGCTATGGATAGCGCCCTTCCACCTTGCCTGGTCTTTCTAGCTCTTGGAACCTGTAGTAGAGCTTGGTCACTGGATCTCAGGGACCGTACAGGTTTATAGAGGGAGAATCTGCTGTTTAGATACTCAGGACCTCTATTCTGGAGGCTTTTATGTATAGTACATCCAATCTTGTACTTCACCCTTTGTTTAATGGGTAGCCAATGTAAGATGTGCAAGAGAGGCTTCGATGGTGTGCGGGGGGGCTGATTTAGTACAAGACGGGCCGCAGTGTTAAAAGGATAGAGAGCACAGGGGAACATATTAACCCAGACAATGAAAAAGAGAGACAGCTTAATATTTTAAATTCAACATGTGAACATGAAGAAATTAACAGCCCCTGCTGTTTAAATCATGAAAATGTGAACCGGTGTCAGGAAAAAGAATGAATTTCCCTGGGTATGGAAACAGCTGCATGTGCATTAACTACTTATAATGGACTGACAGATTTGGCTCAAAATTATGAAATTGATGTTTCAGGAAACTTTCCATTTCAGAATAGTTTCATGGTACATATGGATGATGAAGCACATGAGAAAATGTGTTCTTCAGGAATGCAATTGCACATTGCAGACATAAAATATATTTTTTAATGCAATGGGTTTGAGAAATTAGGAGACAAGTGGACAAGAAAACCTGAGAAGAAAAAGAAACCACCAAACCTAGCAAGGAAACTGGATAAGTAAAATAAGCCACCAGTTCTAGTTGAGAAAAATAATAAGCAGAATGAGGGAGAAGTGTTTGCTTACTCATTGATAGAAAAGGTGGGAGAAATGTATGTGCATATGCCACAGAATAAAAATGAACTTGCAGCATTTCTTAACATAATCCCCCAATTGAGAGACAAATTTATGCTGTAGTACCCACAAGCTGATGGATTTGTTGAAATTTTAAAAGAGTTGTGCATTAATTTGGAAATGTTCTTTTACATTGCCATGCAGACTAAATTGTGGTTGATATCTAAAGTTGTTGTACAAAGGCCAGGTGAAGAGACAATGAAAAGGGTTTGCATGAATGCACCATCATTTTCTGTTGTTATGGAGAAAAACATAGCACTGATTGCTTTCCTAAAGGGCACAGTGCCAGCAAAGGATGTTGATTGGGTACAGATTAAAAGAACACAGAATGGAAGTAAATGTGTTTTGGTTTGTGCAAATTCAGGTATGGATGTTGTACTGCTGGAAAATGTGTCCTTTTTTGAGCATTAGAAGAAGAAATATAAATTTAAACATGATGCACAAAAACTTGAAGAAATGCAGATGCAAAATATGCCAGTTAAGCAAATGCAAATGTCAGTTCAGAAACAGGCACCAATGGCAGGAATTTGTCAAGCACAGATGGTCCCACAAAATATGGAAAATGCTCAAATTAATTTAAATAGGTTGTCCAGAGTGTTGGACTTGGCCCTTTTTGGAGGGTCATCCCTGAGCTTTTTGCCTTCCTCCTATATTTTTTCTGACCTGTTGTTGGCTATTTTCTGACTCTGGGCACTTTACCACTGCTGATCAGTGCTAAAGTGCATATGCTCTCCCTATTGTAAATTAATGTATTAATTGGTGATTCCATGATTGGCTATTTGGTTTACTTGTCAGACCCTAGTACAGTGCACTGAGTATGCCCAGTGCGTGTTAATCCAAATGCTGCTAGTGGGCTTGCAGCACTGGTTGTGCCACCCACAGAAGTGGCCTTGTAAAATGTGTCTAAAGTCTGCCATTGCAGAGCCTGCGTGCAGTCTAGTACTGTCATGCTGACTGGGCCAGTGCACCCACTTGCCGGTCCCTAAACCTTCCTTTGACTTCATAGTAGTCACCCCTATGGTAGGCCCACGGGCTGGGTGCATTGTAAGTATAAGGTAGGACAAGCCCTGATGTGTGTGGCATGTCCTAATAGTGAATTACAGCCATTTTCGTTTTTCACTATTGCAAGGCTACCTGTTCTCCATAGGCCAGAATGGGCTGCTAGATTATTACATGTTATAATCCTAGCAGACTCAGAGAACATGGTAGAAATTCGAGTTTAGTGTGCCTGGACTCAGAATAATAAAATACATCTTTTAGTGAAGTTTATTTTAATATTCTGTCTTTGCAAATACTACTTTTAGAAAGTAGGTATTTGCTTGCCTAACCATTTAAGCCTGCCTGTGCGAGGTTGTGTATTCCTTGTCTGGAGTTTTCCAGGAGACAGAATGAGTCAGCCCAGTGGTGAATAGAGAGATCTGCATCCAGATGGGAGGGAGGAGTTGCACCTGGGACCTGAATAGGGCTGGGCCTTCCCTCTACAATGCTGTCTCCACCCCCTATGGTGCGTCTGATGTCTCTGCCCTGTACACTGAAAGAAGAGGAGGAAGACTGTCAACAAAGTGCTCCAGGACTGTACTTGACTTCCACAATGATGGCTCCACCTCCTGTGGGGCGTCTGATGTGCCTGCCCTGTGCTGTGAAAGGGAAGGAGAAGTCTGGTAAACAGAGTGCTTCAGAACTGGCTTGAACTGGGCACAGGCCCCTCTCCCCTCAGAGAACAAAGGATTTTGGGGTATAAGTATTGGGACCCTGTTCCAATGAAATTAGATCACTTCTGGACTTGCAAGACGAAACCTCTGCTGAGGAGAAGAAACCTGAAGAAACTGAGGAGAGACTATTCCCAAGCTGAAATGCTGCTTGGGGGATTGGCCTGCAGTGGTTGCCTGACTGCCAAAGAAAGGAGAAAGAACTTTGTGGACTTTTCTTTCAACTTGTGCAAAGATCTCCAAGGGCTTGGAAGAGAGCTTGCCCCCTGACCGAAGTCCCGGGACCAGTGTACTTCACCAGCCTTTGTGAATTGCTGCTGAAAAACAAGTGGCTACAAAGGCAGGGAGCTGTGACCGACTCTCACGACCAGCCCGGTGTCCTGTAGGCACCGCATCAAGCAACGTCGTCCTCGAACAACGCAAGCTCCGCGCTCACCCACTCCGTCCTGACGCCGTCACCGAGCAGTTGCCTGCACCGCGACTGGTAGACACCGCGACGTGCAACGCCTCGCTACACCGAATCGAACTGGTTTGACCGACGCTGTGAGTGCTGCTGACTTCGAGTCCTGTGACCGCACCGGAGTTGGGCACCGCCTCGCACGCTTTGCGAAGCACCGCCCGACTTGCACCGCTGTCCGGACTGATCGACGTCAGCTCCCGAACTCCAGCTCGTTCGCCGCACCGCAAGCTGCAAGCACCGATTCGAAGCACCGACTCGCCCCGCAATGCAAGCCTTGGATCCACCGACTCTGTCAACGGGCCGCTGCGTGCACCGCATCGAGGGACAACGCGTCCTGCAAAGCTTCCTTTCTGCACCGCGACGATCACCGGAACAGGCTCTCACGTCCAGCCTGGCGCCCCAAGTAAAAGGGACTGGGACTGAGTCTGTCGACCATTGAATGGGCCCGTACTGATGCGGCCTGCTGATTTGCTAGACTCTGTTATTTTTAACAATGCTGTAGCACGTTTGGGCTACCGACTCGCACAGAACTTTGATTTAAGCCTTTTAACCAGAACTCTTGAAATCTAATAGTACTGTGGATTCTTTTTGTCGTTTATTGGTCTTGTGGTAACTCTATATAAAGTATAACTTATTTTTTATATAAAACCTTGTGTGGTGTCCATTTGTAGTGTTGTCACTGGGTTACTATATGTGGTCACAAATGCTTAACTTACAACGCCTCAGAATTAAGCCTTGACTGCTCGCACCACGCCGCCTAGAGGGTGAGCAGGGGTGTAATCCCCCTTACTCTGATTAGAGGAGAGGGTCCCTATTTGTCACAAGTACCTACCTGTGCCAACTAGAAACCCCCAATTCTAACACAGAGCAAATGTAAATTATTTCCAGAGACAAAATCAGAACCCAGTCCAACAGGTTGCTGTGGTTGAAAATGAGATTTTTAACCCTCACAATTCAGAATTTACAAAGTCCATTGTGTAGGCAGTGGAAAGTCCAGATTTAATTGCAGGAGTTTTAAACAAACAAATTACAAACCCAGTTTTAGAAAAATGTGCACCAAAAATAGGCCCATTTGAGGATAATTGCCAAGTTGTTGTTTGTGACTCAGGCCTGGCAGGAAAACAATTGTTTTGCAAATTAAAATGCACAGATTACTGTACACCAGATTACGTTCATTTTCAGATTTCTGATGAGGATGTACATTTTAAAATGGCTCAACAAGAGACAGCTGTAGCATTATTTTCAGAAAAGACAGTTGAAAAATTACCTTCTGATTTGGGAAAAATAATAAATACAGAAGTAAGAGAGTTCACAGAGAAGGATGCCAGATTAATAAAATGTGCAGAACATGTTTTACTAAAATTAGAACCAAATGACACGTATTCAGGAGTCCCGTGTCAATTGTACTATGTAGGGATGACGACCAGAAAGGTTAAAACCAGGATGATAGAACATAAGAGTTCTATCAAACGTAAAAAAACTAACACCAAGTTAACTAGACACTTCCTGGACATGGGACATATGGAAGGAGACCTGAAATGGGTGGCATTAGACAAACCCCACTACCACAGAGATATGGGACCCCTTGAATCTGTACTATTCCGTAGAGAGCAAAGATGGGTGTTTAGATTGGGGAGCCATCAGAAGGGACTTAATGATGACATACCATGATGTGCTGTGAGCTCTCATTAAGGTCGTTCTCTCAGAGTTACACTATAATGAAACCTGCAATCGAGATCCTTTTGTTAACTCTGCCCCTGGGTGGTACTTAGCTTTATTGATAGCTTAGTCCACTATTTAAACTGAGTGCGAACTAATTTCTATGTATGCTGACATATTCAATGTCTCCTAGAATACAGCATTCTTCTACTACCCCCCCACCCCTTTTTTCGTGCTGAGATCGATAGATTGACATCTATCGATCAGATATGAACATAATACAGGGCGTATTTTTGGCCTCTGCAGTTCCTCTTTGTTCCTCTTGTTTCTTGTATTGGAGTATTAATGCCGTGATGACACTAGGGCATCTGATATACATTCTAGTATATACACAAATAGAGCAATCGGAATGCAGGCTTCTTTCCCGGTTCTAGTGAGACGGTTACTCAGAGCCACGTGATCTAAATATCTGGATCACATGGTTTAGCATCTGAGCACATTCCACATACAGACGTTTATATTCCATTACTAGTTATTCACAAGACCCTTCAGTGCGCGTAAATATTAGCAACATGAATTTTAAACCCGGGCAACCTCCTGTTATGAACAGGAACTAGACTGGTTTGTAAACGGAGTGAACTGTTTACATGTCTCCATAGCAACGAATGGCCTGGAACACGTGATACACACCGTGCGTCGCCACGTACTTCCGCCTCTCAATCTTCACAATAGATGGCGGATGGAACGCGGACGGCTGCTCCCACTCGAGGTGTTGGTTTATTGACCTGGCGTTGCAATGAGGTAAGCACATTTCTCTAGAAGTTTCCTAGATTTAGTGAGATCCTATACAATATAGCGAGAAATGTAATCTTTCTTCGTTGGTACGGAAGATTTAAGTTGCTGATTTGGGCACTAGCAAAGATAAGTGGGGCTGGAGACGATGTGAGAACTAAAATTCTGGATTAATTAATAACCAGCAACATTTAAATCTGAGCAGTGTTGAGGTGACACGTATTTTAATTCTGTCATAACCTTAAAATTACAGTGCCACAGATGAGCAAACTAGGTGATAAGGCATTGTTATGCTTGGGTGTCTGCAGTAAGCTTTGATGTAAGCAAGTGCTTATTGAAGTATTTTAATTCCCATCAGATCAACGACTGAGTACGACACTCGATAGATGGTTGAGTTGATATTTACAAGTCAACTTAGGTAAGAATAATTAAAATATCCACCATGCCTAAGTTTTTAGAGATTGGGCGTTTGCTTACATTTGGGTGCAACAACTGTTAAGTTGTGGTGTTGTTGTTTTTGTTTTACAGAGCCCCCTGACTGATCTTGTTGTCCAATTTAAATGTGTGACAGTCAAGGAATAGAGGCCTAACTATCATTTTATATATGTATGATTTTTCACTTAATAGCAGAGTGACTATGTTCTGATCCTGATGAATGTCCTGAACTTCTTGACGATATGGCAGAAACATGTTGATCTATAGAAAGGGTATACATCCATAACCCTACATTCACTCTATTTTTAATCACTGCCATTTAGTAAGGAAGAATAAAGTTAGTACCACTAAACAGGTAGTTTTTATCACACACACTTTTTGATTGGATTCCATGTGATTTATTTATTTTGCACTCTGCCCCTCCTTACCACTACAAGTTGGTAGTACCAACAAGTGCTTCGCACTCCAGCTCTTTCCCTCTTGGGTAAAGTCGTAGCCCACACAGGGTACCTTGCGGTCCCTGTGTGTTGGAGAAACCCAATGATGAAGCATGTCACCCTCAGGT
Source organism: Lissotriton helveticus (assembly GCF_964261635.1). Classification (NCBI taxonomy): domain Eukaryota; kingdom Metazoa; phylum Chordata; class Amphibia; order Caudata; family Salamandridae; genus Lissotriton; species Lissotriton helveticus. The sequence continues at coordinate 1,909,197,007 of NC_136061.1, read as the reverse complement.
GAGTGAGGGTTTTCGTCCACAACAATGTTGTGCCCCAACTTGCTCTACCCACTACTACTCACTACTTATTTTTGCTTTCAGCTTCTGTATACACTATTTGTAGCTACCCTATAATTTGTGTGAGATTGATGTATTCAGGAACACCATCAGTTGCAGAAATGTTACCAAGAAAAGGATTTTTTATGAAATTGATTGGAAGTTTGTGTAACTTTCTGATCACAGGTTCACAGGAAATATATGAAAAGAACAGAATAGTGCAGGATATTAAAAGCATATTTTTTCCATGTTGTCCTGTGGTACCAAATCCATTATATTTTCACATTCCATGTACTGAAGAATGGCTTACTCCTATTAATTTTTGCCAAGTTCATGTCACAGTGCCATTGCAAGAGAATAGTCAGGAGTACTGTCAAAAAGAAGATGAATACCTGGGACACAAAATTGGAAAGGGAAATAGAAAAGTGTCACCAGAGAGAGTGGAAATAATTCACAAGAAGAATCCACCTCAAATTCAGGAAGAAGTCAGAACATGTGGCTAAGCCTTTACTGAGGCTGACACTCAAGGATGTGTCTGATCCGCTTCCATTGGACAACAATTGCACAAAAGCATTCCTAGAGTTGAAAGAGAAAAAATGTTGCGTCCTAGCACTAGGAATGAACGTTTATTTGAAAGAAAATACACCAATTTGCAGTGAGAGGGAGGGCTTCGCACTCTCATTGCCTATTCAAAAAGATGAATGTTTTTAAGGGTCTTTAATGTATTTCCCAATGACCTTTGACCCTAACTTCACAGAAATATTAGCAAATGAATTGGTTTGTGATGAAACTGAATATGAGTGTCTAAATATCATGAAAATATGCATAAAGCCAAATTCAGACTTTAAGGATGAACGTCTGAGTCAGCCCAGCAATGTCCATTTTGTAGATGGCCCATATTTGAAAGGTAACAATGACACATTGAAGCAGCACATGCTGTGCTCCTTATGCATTATGTTGTCAAAGTTTCATGGCTTTCAGTAGTTACCCCAGCCCAAAAATCGAAATTGATTGCCCTTACCATAACATGCAGTATATCTGCTCAATTTGGAGTCACTGTTGTCATGGGAGAGAGACATGCTAATTCAGTTGCACAAAATGGTGTTCTGTTAGCATGTACATTCAATGGAATCTTCATAGTTGAATTAAAAGAGGCTCAAGAAAATGTTCCAGAACAACAGGGTTGTATCAGAACTGTTTGTGAGAAAAATGACAACCGCATAGTGGCAAATGTGTTATTGCAAAAACTGATGCCCAGGTATATATTGCCAGTTTCGCTGAAATCAGATCATAATGAGGTCTCAAAGATAATGAGTGCAGAACAACAGATTGGACAAGAAATGGATTGCAGCTATCTGCCTGAAGTTTCAAGCATAATAAAGCAACACAAAGGCAGCACAGAGTTACACTTTGCACAAGACTGTGTTTCAGCATCACCAAAGTGGCTTGAAAATGCACATGCAAATGCACTTGTGGAAAACACTGATGAGAACACTAGCCATTGCTGTGTAGATCTGGTTGATGTACAGTGTGCAGTTTTTCACCAGATTCCAGCTGCTACACAAGATCTGCATAATGGATGGTGCAACAACCTTGATCTGAGAGATGCTGTGGTGAAACATCTGAATCTGATCAAAGTGAAAATAAGAGTGAAAGGCCTACGTTGAAAAAGTGCAAAGGATTGATGGTGCTCTGACAGAGTTTCTCAGCATCTAAGTAGTCCAATTTGCATGGAAAAAGGTTCAGAATGCCACTCTATGAGCCATACTGATGGCAAGCGGATGATAAAGAGCAAAGAAATGCGGATACTGTCCTGTTGAATTCTCCTTTTATTATTTTAGTTACTTATTTTAGACAAGACTAACTGTTCCAAGAAGCAACTTACAGAACTCTGCACTAAATATTTGAGCTTGGCTATATATGATCTGATTACAGATAAGACTTGTGTTTGCCTTAGAAATAGAAGTAAAATTGTTATATGCACAGCTTTTGCAATAAAAATGTCACCTGTAAAATTAAATGTGTGATGAATTATAAATAATTTGATTATGATTTGATATCATCAGAAAGGGTGGATTGGTGGAGCAGATTCCATCTGGTGTCAGGCATTGTTTATTTTTGTGCTTCAGACAGGCTGCATTTAAAATTGACACACATATTTTGGTGCAAGTTAAAACTCATGGCACATGAAAAATATGAAAGTGAGGCCTAGTCAGTCTGAAATGCTTTTGCTGAATTAACATGTGTTTTTGCAGTGTAGAGAAAAAACTTGTGGTTTAAGTGGGCCTTTTAGCTTTGAAGATTAATAGAATGTGTTCTTTTTTCCCAGCCTTTTTCCTTATAATATACACCCCTGTCTTAAAGGACTTGGCTTGTTGCATATTTGAAAGAAAAAACAAAATAAATATATATATATATATATATATATATATATTTATAGTTTATAACACCTCTTTTATAATGTGTGTGAATTAATAATGCACCAAACACTACACATGGGGGTAAACACTTTTTTGCATGAAAAGCTATCTAAAACATTAAAGCATGTATGTATTAACTGTGTGCGCTTTTAAAATGTACACTAAAGCATAAATATGCTATGTTGTATATTGCCCATTTTTTTGCATGTTGTACATAACCAATAATAAAAGCTGCTTTAAACCAATAGCTTGGCTAGGTAAAAATAATACAAGGGTATTAGTATGGAGTTGGAAAACATAATGGGCTGATTTACATGAAATTAATACTCTCTTTTGTTTGTTATACTTTTTGGGCCTAAATTAACATGGATGCCATGAATCCATCAAGGCTGTGACTTGCATTAAAGAGAAGAGAGCATGCGCAGATTGTGCCTGCTTGCCTCATGACAAGAAGGAGTCAAGGCCACCGTGAACTGTGCATTCTTGTGATTGTGCCAATGTACCAGTGTTAGTTAAAAGTATCCTTCCAGCCTGCGATGTGACAGGAAGGAGGAAATTATAATGAAACATTTTTCCTAGTAAATGTTGCAAAACACATAAATGTATTTAATCATTTGCATTTCTTTTGTTAAAACTGGTATGCTCTAGAATTTAGAATGAGATCAGGACGATGAAACCTCTTGCCATCGTGGCTGACCAATCAGGTACAAGCTTTCCTGAAAATGCCACATTTTGTGTAGTCTGCCAAGAATTGGATTATAAATAATGACCTCTTAGGGGGCAGGGGGTCTCTTCTCTTTAAGCCAGGGGGCCTCTGTCAGAGAGGAAAGGCAGCAGATTAGATCAGACATTCTATGGATTAGGTACGAGATCATCACGGGTGCAGCCTAGGAGTTTGCATCCGAGGAAAGTCAGGTGTGGGGGGGTTCCCTTGCTCATATTTTTTTCGGAGTCCTTGCATGTCATATTGTTGGCACCAGGTCACATTCCTTTAAGGTCTGGTGAAGGAGGGGGCGCTTTCAAGGAGCAGCTCCTATCAGAGAGAGACAAATTGAGCATCACCAGAGCAGAGAGTGCAGCTGATTAGGATAGAATAAGATGCTAAACTTTAAGTTTATGCTTTGACTATATTATAGATCAACATGATCTATTTAGTCTACACAGGGATCAACGGGTCCAAAAAATAGCTAGGGAAGACCAACTAAGATCTACTATGGAACATATTTCAGCCCCATATTATCCTCAGTCACTTCTTAATGATTGTAGTCAAGAAAAGGTAGAACATGCCACCCTTTGTGAGCTGGGAGAACAGAGGATCCGAGAGCCGGGTCCCTATATTAGCACTCGGGACACTAAGACAAATAGTGGAAGCGAACACTCTAGGGTGCAAAATAAGGAACTTAAGATTATAAGCTGGAATGTTGCTGGACTTAGCAAAGGGTCTCCGATCTGGAATGGCTAAAAGTTATCTCAGATAAGGATATAATATTATTCCAGGAAACCTGGGCGTTAACAGCTGTACACATAGAGGGCTTCCATTGCTACTGTATTAAGGCAGAAAAGCCTGTTTGTGGCCGCCCGATGGGAGGTTTATTAATAGGGTTTAAAATAAACATAGGGGGGGTCCATAAAATTGATCCCCTCAAAAAATCCGAATATTCAGATAATTGAGTATACTCGCAGGCTTCCATACTACCTAATCAATTTTTATAACAATGATTTTAGCTCAACTCCGAATAAGAATTATATAGATCTTTTCGGAGAATTAGCTAAAATAGCGGGAAAATCACATCATCAGGTGAGCACTAGGATAATCCTAGCAGGAGATTTTAATGCAAAGCTTACAACATCTAATATGGATAATGTACAAATAGATAGGGCTTATAAACGGGGCGAAGAATTAGAACGCTTCCTTAACGAACATATCTTAACAGACATAATGGATGTTAATAAGAATGAGCCACTTACCTACATCCCAACCTTTAGAGGACGAGAATTCTCTAGTACAGTGGACTATATTTTTATGTCTTCTAACCTAATAGATAGAGTCAAGAAGGCTGGTGTCCTTGAAGCTGCCTTTGGGGATCATAATGCCCTGGAGGTTAACATTGGCTTAGGTCCTCCCAGTGCCTTTGCTCGCTTTCTGGGAGCAAGGGACATTGTGGTCTCAACTAACAATCTAAGACTAAAATGGCGCGGGGTAGATAGTGGCCAAGTAACAAACACAATTATAAGTAACCATGGTCTGTTAATTGAATCTTGCGCCTCGGATGATGGGAATTACCACAGAATAGTAAAAGGCTTCTCAAAACTTTGTAATATTATAAAATCCCTTCTAAGTGTCCCTATTAAACCGACTATCCCTGAGCCAAGGTGGTTCGATTCCCATTGCACAGCAGCAAATAAGGCTCTCCGTAGAGCCTTAAACTGCAAACCTAGAAACATAAGGGATGTGAGGGCCGCTAGACAAAATTATAAAACAGCCATAGGCTTAAGGAAGGCTGGTTTATTAGTTGAGCAATGGGAGGCACTAACAACTGCTGCTGCATTAGGGAGCAGTATGACTTTTTGGCCTGCTGTTAAAAAGATGCGGGATATGGGTAAGCAATTAACCCCAACTAGCTGCACCATAGCAAGTGAGCAATGGGAATTGCATTTTTCCAAAATATATGCTAGCCCTGGAGTTGTTACAGAAGATTATGCCCAAGGAAAATTGGATCCCTTAGAAATTACCGTGGGGGAGGTCACCGAGGCCATTAATCAGAGCCTTGGTAACAAGGCACCGGGGCCCGATGGCCTGCCAATAGATATAATCAAGTATAAGCCGGAATTCTGGGGGGACATTTTTGTAAACCTTTTTAATAGCCTACCGTTTGTCCAAATACCTACAACCTGGTCCACGAGCATAATAGTGCCCATTTATAAAAAGGGCGAAAAATCTGACCCTGTAAATTATAGGCCTATTTCACTCTTGGACAACACACTGAAGATCTTGGGAAGGGTACTGTACAACAGAGTCAATGACTGGGCTGAGGAAATGGGGGTACTAGACCGTTGCCAAATGGGTTTCAGACGCAGGGTTGGGACCATTGAACAATGCCTAAACTTAAATCTTTTAATCAGTAAATATAATATAGTTAAGGCATCACCCATTTATCTTGCATTTATGGATTTATCGTCCGCATTTGACCTAGTAAATAGGTCAAAATTGTGGTCGATTCTTTTGTCATACGGCCTGGATCCTCCCTTGGTACACTTCCTCGCATACCTGCACAAAGATACAAAGGCGCAGGTACGGATTGACATGGAGGGTACAGTTTCCGGGCCAATTAATGTAGAAAGAGGTGTGAGACAGGGGTGCGTTTTAGCACCCCTGTTATTCATCATCTACATAAATGGCCTGAGTAACTCTCTTAAGAAGGCTACCTCAGATGTCCCCAAAATTAAAGGAGGCCCATTACCATGTCTCTTGTATGCGGATGACGCCGTGCTCATGGGATTAACACCCAATGCATTACGTGCCCTAGTCAGGGATTTTTCATCACATATGGGGAATCTGGATCTTAAAGTAAATTTAAAAAAATCATTTATCATGTCTTGTGGGCCGGGTGCTAGCCAATTAAAATCCATTACGATTGGAACTGATAAGTTGCTCCCAACTAAAACTTTCCCTTACTTAGGCATAGTCTTTGCTGCGAACGGCCTGTGGAGTGGGCATATTGCCCACGCCACAGGCAAGTTCTCAAAGGCTATAAACTCAATTTTATCTTTACCCAGACCAAGGAAAATTGGAGCAACTAAAGCCATATTAAAGATATATAGGCTTCAATGTACACCAGTGGCAACCTACGGCGCTGAAATTTGGGGATCAGTAAAAAACCCCATATTACAAAGATAAGAGAATCGGCTCTGCAGGAAACTACTGGGGGTTCCCATTTCATCATCAGGGTACATTTGCCACTCAGAGCTGAATATACCTTATATTAGTGATTTTATTGCTGCCAGGCCCGTATTATTTTGGCTGGCTATTTGGGCAAATGACTATGCTAGCTTAACACATGACATCCTAAGGGAATGTTTAGCTTGTGATAAATGGAATAAGATCCCATGGCTTCGAGGTATACAAGAAAGTTTGTCTAGCATAGATAAAGGTGACCTCTTTGATAATCCATCCCACATTAAGAGGACCGATAAAAAGGAAGTCCAACTTGAATTATATGCTATTTACAAGGGAAACAGATTGTTAGAAGAGTTGCGGAAACAAACTGTTGTGTCTTATATTAATAATGACTTACCAATCCAACAACTACCATTGTATTTGATATTACCAATGTGTAATTGGGAAAGATCGCTACTCTTCAGAATGAGAGCAGGAACAATAAGGTTTTCACTCTGTTTTCCGTTGGGACACAGCCCATACAGACATAATCCGTGCCCTTGTGACGGAATCAGTAAACAAAATGATTTACATTTCTTTTTTATGTGTAAGTTTTATATGAAATATATCAAGTGGTTTTTAGCCCCATATTTTAAAAAACGCAGACCTCTCTCCTTGAACCAGTCGTACCTAATGCTCCTAAAACTAGAGGACGACGAACTTATATTCCGCACAAGCACTTTTTTAAAAGTTATTTTTAACGTTCGTAGAAGTATGGAATGCCCTTGATTAATTTGTACTCTTTATGATTATTAACCTCCTGTGCACTTTAGATAACGGAAATATATGTTTTTGCTATTGTACTAATATGTATTTTACAAACATTTATTGCACGGTGTGTTACTGTAATCTTAAATATGTTGCATTTATTTTAAAATTGTGCTTTTATGGATTTTTTGGTAATCCGAATAAAGATTTTGAATCGAATCGAATCGACTAATTAGTTGGGTCTGAAAGGATTTATTTGTCTTATGCATTTATTTCTCTTTCTGGGAGATTTTAACCAAATATTAGCCTTGCAAACCCACTGTTTTACTTAGAAACTCTTTAAGAGTTTTGACTGATATTTTGCGCCATATTTTCTTTTTCTACATGTGATGCTTATATGCAGACTGTAATATGTTCTGTATCAATGCTATTTTTCCTGTTTTCAAAATTCTGTAAACTGATTGATATTTTCCTAATGAATAAAGGGTCAGAGAAAAACTTAACTTTTGAATAGAAAATAAAACCCTTTAAAATACTCAACAACTCTCTTCATTGGCTTAAATAATAATTGCTTTTTTGACTGTTTATGTTTATTTAAAGTCTCCTGAAGTAATACATAGTGTCAAGGGCCCAACACCTTTTCAGCGGTAAATAGAGGTAGCATGAGGGTTTTGCATTGAGAAATAACTAGATGAAATTAGAGCTGCATCATTACTTTTGCTAAATATTATTGCCTCACTTTCAGGAATGCTATAGTGGACACTTTGAAACATCTGTGCTGCATGACTTCCTATTAATATTTGAGGGAAACTATTAATAGTTGAGGGAAACTATGTGATATGTATGGTAAGAATTAATTGCACAATGTATTTTTACTTTTTAGGTCTCGCGCCTAGCGGTGCAGTGCACAGCACTGCTCGCGCCGCGCAAGACTCTTTGTAGGGGGTTTGAAAACGACCCTAGGAATCGAACACGCTCGTGTGTGAGCTTTTCCTTTTGGGCCACGCTATTGGCCTTCGCACGCGTCTTTTTATAAAAGACATCACACAATTGGCCAAAGGCTGGCACATTGCTCCGCCCATGGCCTATTGGTGTCTATTACGCGCTCAAGCCGCCATGTGGTTTCAATTATCGTGCCCAGACACAGGCGCGATAATTGAAACCACATGGTTCGCTGTGGTGAGCGCGCGCACCACTCGCGGGCTTGTACTTTTTTGGATCCATTTCACCGGGATGCAACTAAATGAAAGAAGGAAAGAGAGGTGGGCTGCTCGTGCGCACCACTCTAACGATGGCCGTGTCTATGATCCCCAAGGAGCGATAGGGCGAGGTAACGTAAGTGTCTATGATGTAGCAATAACTTGTAGAGTTGAACACAAAATTAACAACAGTAAAAATATACTTTTGATAGTAAAATATGTCTGTAATAATAGTTTTCCCAAAATAATACAGGTATAAAATGTGTTGTAAGAGTGGCGTTTTTTCCAATAAAACCCTCTTCTCTTTCAAACCGATGTTAGTACCTGAAAATAATTCAAGCCTTTTAGATGTACAAACAAAACGAGTATAGCTCAAGGTGTAACTAAGAAATTCTTTTTGTTGAGATGAACGAAAACCGGTCAAGAGCGGGCACTTCGGCGGAGGTGTCCTTTGGCACCAGCAGAGTTCCTTATAACTTGGTGAAGTGCCCGCCTTCGAAGGCTGGGGCTCTTCTGCCCCAGCTCACTCTCCTTGCCACCCCCTCTGTTCCCTCCCCCGTCCCTTTAAGGTTGCACTATGACGCCAGAGCAGGACGCTTCCCCCTTTCATCTTCACTCTCCCTGACTTCTCCGTGTCAGGGCACAGCTCTTCTCATGTATGGGTTCTGTTAGCCCCCAACGCCCTTCTGGCTGCCCGGGTCTTACCAGGCGCTTCGAGAGGGAGAGCAGAGGATGTCTCAAGAAAACGACATGGACAGGTTGATGATCAAGGTAAGAGGCTTGGGAGGAACAGTCTAATGGGCACTCTAACCCTGCGAGAGGTAGGTGCGCTCGTGGGAAGGCAGGGGTGAGCACAAACTGGGGTTTTGCTTGTCAGCGATGTTCCCACTTTAAAGATTTGGGGGGGTTAGGCGATGGGTATACGGTGGATGTGCGAGTGATAAGTATACATTGGCTTCGGCAGATTGAGAGAGGTAGTCAAAGGTGGTTCTGGGTGGCCCATTCTTATAGTATGGTTCGTGGTGACATTAGAAGTTAACAGTTGTGGATGCATTATTGTTGGGGCGGAATTAGTAGACACATTGGCGTGGATTGCAGTTGTGGACTACTGCAAGGCACAATTCAATGTGTCCCGCTTGGACCAGGGCTGGCAGAAGAAGCTGGTGGCCAAGCTTATGGTTTGGTTAGGAGGCTGTGGTAAGGGGTTGGGCACGTTAAGATCGAGACGGGTGGCTGTGGTTGGGATGAGCTACCCTACCTGGCACACAATGTGATGGGGCCGTTTTGTAGTCTCTGACTCGGAGTGAGTTTGAGAGGGACAATGGTAGGACACCTGGCAGTTTTTGAGGTAGAGCACGAGATCTGCAGGAAACCGACTGGGTTTTGCAGTTCATTCTATATTTTCAGCAGTGATGTCTTTATTCTAACCGTCAGCTACATTTAATGACAGAACGTGCAGACTGTTGTCGAGTGAGAGAGATCTCTGTAAATGTGCCATGGAGAAGTTGGAAAGATGTTCACAGAACCAAGAATATTTTAAACGTGATAGTGCTATTTCGGTTTCACTAAGACCGATAGTTTGTGTGTGTGTGTGTGTGTGTGTAAATAGCTTTTGTCTTTATGCTTGTTGTGCAGAGGTTCCATCTACTGTGCGCCAGCTACCACAGCTGTAGCACCAGTCATTGTGTAGTATATGTGTGCGCCTGTTTAACATTGTATTGTCTGTTTTGTGTTTGCTTGTTTAAACAAACATTTGCAATGCAATAGGTCTCGCATTACTAAAAGTTTGAGTTATTGGTGTTGCATTATTATGTGCAAAGCCAATAGCTAAAACTTGTAGTAATGCGAGACCTATTGCATTGCAATTGCTTGTGATTAGTTCCTGATGTTCGACTTAACATATGAGGACAAACGGGGGTGTGACTCGACTCAAACATCAGGGTGGGGACTAGCATGGCAACCACTGGAAATTAGGTTAGCAAATCAACACTTGGGAAGCGCTATCCTTAGAGGCAATACAAGAAAATAGAGTGATAAATTGTGCATTGTAGCCATATTGGGCAAATCTGATACAATTAAAAGAAATGGGATTTAGGAAATTTTACAATGTTTATAGGCTACTGCCAGATCTTTAAAAGAAGAAATGAGTGATATGATAACTAACAAACATTGGCAATGCCAAAAGGTCTTGCTTATGAATGAAAGTGCCTTTCATGGCTTTGCTGAGCCTGCACAGTTATTAAGTCATCATACATGCTCTGTTTCACTAATCTTTGCACTCATGCATCTATTCTTCCATCCAGTGACTGCTAAATGGTAAAACAATGATAGACTATGGACAACATCATTCCATAATGGTCTCCCGGTTATGAGGATGTGGCCACACGAACAAGCTACCTATAAATGCACATTGACTTTAACATATGCTTTTCTCAGGCCTACTGCCTTCACTGTAACCTCATTATAAACAAACAGGTATATAACTTTTATCATTGGCTTATCCCATAACATACTCAGAGCTACTGTGTTGGTCATAAGCCATCACACAAGACAACAATCAAGAATACCATAATAAAATTACAAATATGGACCGAATACAGATTTCAAAACAATATACATTCCATACTAATTAAGCCTGATAAAGATGACCATAGTGCAAATCTTCCATCCCCATGGTTTGTACTAGTGGGTCACAAACCATAATCTGCAAGAATCCATTTAGTCAAGTCAAGTCAAAATACTTTATTCAGCTTTATGAATAAAGCCATAAAAGTTGCACAGCATCATAAAACAATTTTTAAAATACAATTCATATCATTAAAAGTAATCATTGATCCAATAGAATACAGTAGGGTTAGAATATCTACATCTGACACATGATAAACAGGGCTCAAGCAAACATTATAAAAAATACAAAAGGAGAAAATAGAGATATCATGCCGTAAAGTGACTATCAGTTCTCCATACAGATTCTGTATCACAAGGCAGACTTTAAAAAGCCTACTACAAATGGTATACAATCTGGTTTCAACAATTGTAGGTAAAATAGGGCAGGGCGGACCTGCATAAAATTCAACTTCTTCAAAAGTGGGATTAAAAAGTATCCATGAGGAACAATGTAAAAATTACAAAAAAAATATGAAGTGCAGCAAATCCTGTGGAGTCACTCCGTCGCAGCCACAGGGTGCTAGCACCTGTCCCCTGCAGCTCCCCTTTGGGACAGCTAAAAGCAAATGAAAATAACCCAAACGAAACCTGACCAATAAAAACCGCTCATGTGTAGACAGAGGCCATAAAAGATACGGTTCCATATCGGGAATGGTTTTGAGTATCACATATTTACGAACACTGTGTTTTCCCAGTTCAATGTGATCTCTATCCAGTTTTTTTATTGTCATAAAAGTAAGCATGGGCTGAAAATTCGTTCCGCTCGCGGAATTTGCGGATTTTTGCGATTTCGCGATCCGCGAATATCGCGAAATCGCGGTAAAATCCACGAATCAGCGGGGACGAATTTTCAGGCAAGCACTTACAGGGTTACAGCAGCAGGTGCAAAAGTTGAAGCTAATTTATTATAACCTTTTACAAAAGGGTTACAAAGAAATTAACTTCAACTTGGGCACCTGCTGCTGTAAGCCTGTAAGTGCTTCCTGGCGCCTCGTTGCTTACTTGCAACTATTCTCTGACCCTGCTCTGACCCTTGAAGCAGGGTCAGAGAATAGTTACAAGTAGGCAATGAGGCGCCTGTCACGAAAATTAAACCTCAACAGGAAGCACTGACAGATATAAAAACAAGCATTTGCAATGCAATAGGTCTTGCATTAGGAACGTTTGAGCTATTGGTCTTGTAAATAACAATTTTTTTTATTTATATGTTGGTTTTGAAAATAGCTAAATTAATAGCTTTGTCATTTACAATGCCAATAGTTATAACTTTCGCAAATGTGACACCTATAGCATTTGTAATGCAACATGTTTTGTATTTACGTGACTTAGCTGTATTGATATTACAAATTACAATGGCTTTTAATTTTTTTAAAATAATACTTAAATAAAAGTGATTTTAATTTATAATGGCAATAGCTTAAACTTTTGTAAATAACTTTTGTGAAGATTATGTTCAGTGTATTTTATTGTGACAAAAATCCAAGAACAGAAGTGAAATATTAACATCTTTTTGTGACATTTGTAATAAAGTTTGAAACATTGAGAGAACATATTTGAACCAGTTGTTGTTGAATGGTTGCGCAGATTGATGCTGGGGTGGCGCTGAGTGATGCTGTGGTGGTGCTGAGTGGTGCTGTGGTGATGCTGAGTGGTGCTTTGGTGGTGCTGAGTGATACTGGGATGGTGCTGAGTGATGCTGGGGTGGTGCTGTGGTGGTGCTGAGTGATGCTGGGGTGGTGCTGAGTGGTGCTGAGTGATAATGTAGTGGTGCTGAGTGATGCTGTGGTGGTGCTGAGTGATGCTGTGGTGGCGCTGAGTGGTGCTGAATGATACTGGGATGGTGCTGAGTGATGCTGGGGTGGTGCTGAGTGGTGCTGTGGTGGTGCTGAGTGATGCTGTGGTGGTGCTGAGTGATGCTGTGGTGGTGCTGAGTGATGCTATGGTGGTGCTGAGTGATGCTGTGGTGGTGCTGAGTGGTGCTGAGTGATAATGCGGTGGTGCTGAGTGATGCTGTGGTGGTGCTGAGTGATGCTGTGGTGGCGCTGAGTGGTGCTGTGGTGGTGCTGATTGGTGCTGTGGTGGTGCTGAGTGATGCTGTGGTGGTGCTGAGTGGTGCTGTAGTGGTGCTGAGAGATAATGTGGCGGCGCTGAGTGATGCTGTAGTGGCGCTGAGTGATGCTGTGGTGGCGCTGAGTGGTGCTGTGGTGGTGCTGAGTGATGCTGTGGTGGTGCTGAGTGGTGTTGTGGTGGTGCTGAGTGATGCTGTGGTGGTGCTGGGTGATGCTGTGGTCGTGCTGTGTGGTGCTGTGGTGGTGCTGAGTGATAATGTGGTGGTGCTGAGTGATGCTGTGGTGGTGCTGAGTGATGCTGTGGTACAAAAGGGGGTGGTGATGGACGGAGCATCTGAACCAATCAAACACTCACACCCAGTCAAAAGATCTGGGTTTGATCCATCACCGTTCTTTAGCCCACTCTGCCACCCCAGTTCAGACATGGCTATATGCAAATCAGTCTAACCCTGTGCCTCATGGGAACAGTCCAGCCCGAACTGCTAAGCCATGCCTTCTATGGACCGGAAACAAGCTTCCGAGGACCGGTTTCTGGCATTACAGCCGTCTTCAGCCCGGCTTGCTTGAATCCAGTGGCAAAGTGAGCAAGGGACTCATGTCTGAGCATACCCTGCCACACTTATGGCGGCCAAAGCAGTACAAAAGGGGGTGGTGATGGACGGAGCATCTGAACCAATCAAACACTCACACCCAGTCAAAAGATCTGGGTTTGATCCATCACCGTTCTTTAGCCCACTCTGCCACCCTAGTTCAGACATGGCTATATGCAAATCAGTCTGACCCTGTGCCTCATGGGAACAGTCCAGCCCGAACTGCTAAGCCATGCCTTCCATGGACCGGAAACAAGCTTCCGAGGACCGGTTTCTGGCATTACAGCCGTCTTCAGCCCGGCTTGCTTGAATACAATGGCAAAGTGAGCAAGGGACTCACGTCTGAGCATACCCTGCCACACTAATGGCGGCCAAAGCGGTACAAAAGGGGGTGGTGATGGACGGAGCATCTGAACCAATCAAACACTCACACCCGGTGAAATGATCTGGGTTTGATCCATCACCGTTCTTTATCCCACTCTGCCACCCCAGTTCAGACATGGCTATATGCAAATCAGTCTGACCCTGTGCCTCATGGGAACAGTCCAGCCCGAACTGCTAAGCCATGCCTTCCATGGACCGGAAACAAGCTTCCGAGGACCGGTTTCTGGCATTACAGCCGTCTTCAGCCCGGCTTGCTTGAATCCAGTGGCAAAGTGAGCAAGGGACTCACGTCTGAGCATACCCTGCCACATTTATGGCAGCCAAAGCGGTACAAAAGGGGGTGGTGATGGACGGAGATTCTGAACCAATCAAACACTCACACCCAGTCAAAAGATCTGGGTTTGATCCATCACCGTTCTTTAGCCCACTCTGCCACCCCAGTTCAGACATGGCTATATGCAAATCAGTCTGACCCTGTGCCTCATGGGAACAGTCCAGCTCGAACTGCTAAGCCTTGCCTTCCATGGACCGGAAACAAGCTTCCGAGGACCGGTTTCTGGCATTACAGCCGTCTTCAGCCCGGCTTGCTTGAATCCAGTGGCAAAGTGAGCAAGGGACTCACGTCTGAGCATACCCTGCCACACTTATGGCGGCCAAAGCGGTACAAAAGGGGGTGGTGATGGACGGAGCATCTGAACCAATCAAACACTCACACCCAGTCAAAAGATCTGGGTTTGATCCATCACCGTTCTTTAGCCCACTCTGCCACCCCAGTTCAGACATGGCTATATGCAAATCAGTCTGACCCTGTGCCTCATGGGAACAGTCCAGCCCAAACTGCTAAGCCATGCCTTCCATAGACCGGAAACAAGCTTCCGATGACCGGTTTCTGGCATTACAGCCGTCTTCAGCCCGGCTTGCTTGAATCCAGTGGCAAAGTGAGCAAGGGACTCACGTCTGAGCATACCCTGCCACACTTATGGCGGCCAAAGCGGTACAAAAGGGGGTGGTGATGGACGGAGCATCTGGACCAATCAAACACTCACACCCAGTCAAAAGATCTGGGTTTGATCCATCACCGTTCTTTAGCCCACTCTGCCACCCCAGTTGAGACATGGCTGTATGCAAATCAGTCTGACCCTGTGCCTCATGGGAACAGTCTAGCCCAAACTACTAAGCCATGCTGAGTGGTGCTGTGGTGGTGCTGAGTGATAATGTGGTGGTGCTGAGTGATGCTGTGGTGGCGCTGAGTGATGCTGTGGTGGCGCTGAGTGGTGCTGTGGTGGTGCTGAGTGATAATGTGGTGGTGCGGAGTGATAATGTGGTGGTGCTGAGTGATGATGTGGTGATGCAGAGAGCAGAAGGGCACAAAAAGCAGTCTAACAAAGGGCAGAAGGGCAGAAAAACAAGGGAAAAACGAGTCTAACAGAGGGCAGAAGGGCACAAAAAAACAGTCTAACAGAGGACAGAAGGACAGAAAAACAAGGGAAAAACGAGTCTAACAGAGGGCAGAAGGGCACAAAAAACGAGTCTAACGGGGCAGAAAGGCACAAAACGAGTCTAACAGAGGGCAGAAGGGCACAAAAAACGAGTCTAACAGAGGGCAGAAGGGCACAAAAACAAGGGAATAACAGAAGGCAGAAGGGCACAAAAAACGAGTTTAACAGAAGGCAGAAGGGCAGAAAAACAAGGGAAAAACGAGTCTAACAGAGGGCACAAGGGCACAAAAAACGAGTCTAACAGGGGGCAGAAGGGCAGGAAAACAAGGGAAAAACGAGTCTAACAGAGAGCAGAAGGGCAGAAAAACAAGGGAAAAACGAGTCTAACAGAGGGCAGAAGGGCACAAAAAACGAGTCTTTGAAGGCAGAAGGCGTGGCGCACGATTAATTTAAGAAGAAATTCTGTGAATAGTTCTAATAATGTTGTTGAGTTATGGGTGCTCCAACAAGTGGCGTAACCGTCCATGTACGTCAAAGTGGATTACTGGTTGAGTACGTTACAAGAAATGTAAATGTATCCTTGAATTTGGGCACTCCAATATGGTTCGTCAAAAGAAGACAGACTCCTTAGAAGGATAATCAATTGTTTATTCCAAGATATTCTTTTTCTTATGAGCCCACCAGTCACTTCGTTGCTGTGTTCTCGAACCTACTAACGAAAAGCTCAACTACGTTCCATGATTATGGAATAGCTCCTTGACAAAGGGCACCCTATTGCCCGAAATGCATCGGAGCACACTTTTGAAACTCACCAGTAATGACCTCTATGTGGTCTAATGAAGCGTATTTGAATACTTGATTTACTTGAACCTCTTGTCAACCAAGAAAAAGAATATCTTGGAATAAACAATTGATTATCCTTCTAAGGAGTCTGTCTTCTTTTGACGAACCATATTGGAGTGCCCAAATTCAAGGATACGTTTACATTTCTTGTAACGTACTCAACCAGTAATCCACAAAAAACGAGTCTAACAGGGGGCAGAATGAATCCCGCCCTGCGTGTTTGTTCACGAAGATGCCACCTTTTTGTGCAATACCTCTACTCAACTGGAGTACTTTCTACTGTCTAATCAGTAAGTGCTCCCTCGTTGGCTAAATGTATAGGGGCAGATTTACAATAACTGGTGCATCCCCAGGGATGCGCCAGTTATTGTGCGCCGCAGCTCCGCCACCCATGGTGCGCCGCATTTACAATGCGGCGCACCATGTGGCAAAAACGGCACAGATGCGTCACGCATCTGTGCCGTAAAAGCAGCGCATTGCTGGAGCTGCGTCGCGCTTGCGACGCAGCTCCAGCAATGCTCTGGGGGGCCCTATCTCCCCAATGCTGCATCAAACCTTGCGCCTGCTTCAAGCAGGCGCAGGGGTTTGACGCAGCATTGGCCTAAAAGTGACTAAGTGAAATCTTGTAGATTTCACTCAGCCACTTTTAGGAGGCGTTCCTGCGCAGGATGAACCAGAGGGTGGCTGTCATGAACCAGAGGGTGGCAGTCATGAACCAGAGGGTGGCAGTGGTGAACCAGAGGGTGGCAGTGGTGAACCAGAGGGTGCTGTGATGAACCAGAGGGTGGCAGTGGTGAACCAGAGGGTGGCAGGGGTGAACCAGAGGGTGGCAGGGGTGAACCAGAGGGTGGCAGTGGCGAACCAAAGGGTGGCAGTGCTGAACCAGAGGGTGACAGTAGTTAACCAGAGGGTGGCAGTGGTGAACCAGAGGTGCTGTGATGAACCAGAGGGTGGCAGTCATGAACCAGAGGGTGGCGATGGTGAACCAGAGGGTGACAGTGCTGAACCAGAGGTTGGCAGGGGTGAACCAGAGAGTGGCAGTGCTGAACCAGAGGGTGGCAGTGCTGAACCAGAGGGTGGCAGGGGTGAACCAGAGGGTGGCAGGGGTGAACCAGAGGGTGGCAGTGATGAACCAGAGGGTGGCAGTGGTGAACCAGAGGGTGCTGTGCCCATACACGACCGCATGGGTAACTTCGCCACGCAAGCGGCCCACGAACACGCAAAAAGCCCTGCGAACACGCAAAAAACCCCACGAACACGCAAAAAACCCCGCGAACATGCAAAAAACCAAAAATTGCAAATTCGCACAAATTCGCGGATTTTCCGGATTGCGAATTCGATTTAGCACGAATTCGCGGAAGGCGAATTCGCAAATTTCGCCCATACTTACATAAAAGTCTTCTTGACATAACCCACATCCTCCATGGTAATAAGATCAGGTTTTAAAAATAAATAAGGCCGCCCCAACTCTTCAAAACATCCCTTAATATATTTTAACCACGGAATTAGTAGCATGAAATCCAGACTTAAAATAGCCCTTAGAATCTGATGGTTAAGAGCTAGATCATCATTCAACCAGCAATTAAGCCAGAGCATAGCCAGATTTTCACTAATGTAAGGCAACCCCACTTCTTCGTGGACCACCAGGTTGGATGTACCCCTTGGCCCTCCAAGGAGGCATTTTAAAAAATTGTTCCCCACCACCTCTAGGGCATCAGTTGTAGCATAGCCCCATAGTCCACTCCCATAGCTCGCAATGGCGACCCTTTTCGACTGGTATAACTTCATCATTGACGCCACTGTGCACTTACCCATTTTGGTGGCAAAGTTGAAGATTGCTTATTGGCCCTTATATCCTCCCGCTTAGTCCGCTGGATAAGAGGCCCACAATTCAATTTATCGTCCAACAAGACACCCAAATAAGAAAATGTCGTTGTCAGGGGCACCTTTTCATTGCCCACTTTAAATGGGTACTCCTTCTTCGGACGGATCCCGACCTGCATAATGTAAGATTTAGAGTTATTAATTGCTAGGTCGCGATTCTCCATAAAACTCCGAAAGGTGTCGAGGAGGGTCTGCAAGCCCTTTGCTGTTCTAGCAATGAAGACAGCGTCCTCCGCATACAGCAGGATGGGCAAACCCCGACAACCCACATAAGGAAAGTCAGCCCCTGTTTTTACTAGCGTCTTGTGTAGGTTGTTTATATATAGATTAAATAAAAACGGGGCCAAAATGCATCCCTGCCGTACACCCCTCTTGATGTTAAAATCCCTAGAAACACGGAGATCCTCAACATATCTGATGTTAGCCTTAGTAACCCTATGCAGATCCTCGAGGAATCCAACCAAGTTATCCTCCACCCTCATGGATTGCCACAATTTCCCCCGATTGACACAGTCAAAAGCGGAGGATAAATCCATGAAGGCCATGTAGAGCGTACCCTGACGGGCGATTGTATACTTCCCCAGGATCAAGTATAAATTAAGGCATTGGGCTAAAGTAGACTGCCCCGGGTAGAACCCATATTGAATATCTGCGATTATCGCATTCTCCTCTGCCCAGGAGGCTAATCTTTTCAAGATTACCCCACCAGCGACCTTGACCACAGACTCAAGGAGGGAGATCGGTCTGTAGCACAAAGTGCTATTACGGTCCCTCTTCTTGAAAACCGGTACAATTGTTGAAATGCCCCAGGACTCCGGACAACCGACCGTGGCCGCCGCGTTGATCACGGCAGCCAGGACCGGTGACCAAAAATGAGGATTAGATTTAAAAAGGTCTGGAGGGATACCATCAGGGCCTGGGGCTTTATTACCAGATAGCCCTATGATGCCCAACTCCACCTTCTTCTGTTAAGATATTATCGGGACATACATATTAACCCTAGCTCGGGGTTGTTCAGGTACCATCACACCCTTAAAAATAGTTGTAAAATGTGCCACCCATTCATCCTCGGTTATATTTGTGCCCATTTCTCTGTCCCTTGGCATCTTGAATAGGGGCGGTTAATAATCTAGAACTACTTGCTAAAGTACTAGGCTCAAGTAGTTCTCGCCAGGTTTCCTCCTTCAATTCTCTCTTCCTAAAAGCCAGTGCCTGCTTATATGTGAGACGTTGGGCACTGATCAAAGGTTGGTCGCTCGGTATAATTTTTAAGGCTTCCTTTAAAAGTCTTGCAGCCTTAGAACAGGAGGCGTCAAACCATCTAGGTTCAGAAGGCGATGGACTGTGGGAAGGGACACTTAACAAAATCCCTACCTTGGAGATAATACCATCAAAAGCGTTAAGGACTCCCCAGGACAGGTATCGGGAGACACACAAGATGCAATCTCGACTGCGCATTTAGCTCTCACCTCACTATAAAATAAATCCAGGGCGACCTGTGACCACTTTATTCTATGCCTTCCATCTGTAGATCTCATCCCCTACCCTTCACCGGAACCCTGTCTTGGCTCGACAACAGCCCCCCCCCCCCCCCCCCCCCCCCCCAACGAAGTGCACAGATGGGATTATGATCACTATATGCACTGTCTAGAATTGCTAACCTTTGTAAGTTACTCTGTAAACCAGCTGAAATCGAAATATGGTCAATAAAAGAGCCCTTATACCGACCTTTAAATGAGGGTACAAGCTGTTTACTAAGCGGAGCAGACAATGCCATTAAGGGAAGCAAGTCAAAAAGGTTAAGCAAACTGCTAAGGGCATCCCCCTGTGCAGAGTACTCAAAATGAAAGCCCCGCATCCTTGCACACCCCAGCTCTTTCCAACATGTGGTTGCCGGGTCACCACAAGGGTGGATGTTAAAGACTCCCATTACCATAAGGCTGTTTGTAACAGAACCTTAAAAGGGTGCTTAACTGGGCAATTTTACTCTCCCCCTGTAAAGCAATGGAATTATAGAAATTAATGATTCCCAGGCTATTCTTTCCTCTTTTCAGAAAGATTTGCTTGGATATCTTTATTGAAACAAGGGAGTTGCTGGATCTTGCAGGTCACTGCCAGTCTTATGAATATGGCCAAGCCACCACTAGGTCTACCCTGCGCTGACTGTAATGCAGGGACAAAAAAAGGCTTCATAACCCTCCAACGATAGGTTGCAGTCAACCAGCCATGTCTCCTGTAGACAAATCACTGAAAACTGCCTGATGAACTGCAACCACATAGGGTCCTGGATTTTCCCTGCTAGACCTGCAATGTTCCACAACAGAACATTATATGTTTCCAGGTTAGGCTGCTTTACAGGGGCTCCCACCAATAGTGATGCCTGCTGCTGGGAGCTATACCGCCCTAACTCCTCCAAACCACCAAACACAGTATCTTGGGTGGTTGGGCAAAGGTCCTCCTGCCATTGGGATAATTCTCCTGCTGCCTCAGGCCTCAAATGTAGTCAGTCACACTCTTCCAGTCTAGAGACGGGTGAAAATCTATTTGAGAGCTCTAGCTGGGGGACCGACTGGTGCCCATCAGGTCGCCCTACACCTCCAAGTTGTAAAGAAGGACCCGCCATCAATACCACAGAAGATCTTTGAGCCGGTCCATTAAAAAGCAAATTTGAATTCAACCGACTTCTGGGGTCGACCTTATAGAAGAAACCCAGAGGGAGAGCCTTTATACCATAATTTCTATGAGTGGAATTAAGGTAAACATCCCAGAGGATTCTATCCACAAGGTAACTGCTATCAAAATTCACAATGATACAGTCGCCCCCTTCGTGTTTCCTCGAGCTCCCTATCCATCCCACTCGATGCGCCATAATGATGTTATGTTCCACCATTGGTCCCATGGAGGTATTACTTGATAGCCAGTGGGTTACCTTGTTTCTAAGTTGTGTCAAATTTTCCTGTGATCCACGGGGGAGTGGCGGGACATTTGTCAGAATCACTACCAAGGGCGTAGATTGTGGTGGAAAATCGACAACTGCTAAGTTCTGATTGGCAGAAATGGGAGTCCCTGGTGATAAGCCAAGGTTCTACCTGTCCTCTGAAGAGCCTGTCCCTGCCCAGTAGTTGGTCGATCCCCAATGGTATCTCATCTAACACTTACACAGTCCGCTAACCTACCTAAGTCATTTGCAACCACATTGGCGCTACATTGTTGAGTACTATTGGGAGGGTGGCAGACTGCTGCTTCTACAGGTGGAGGAATAGGGCATGGCGTCATAGTGACTATATTCAAATTTGAAGGCACTGAATTGGGACTATGAGAGGACTCTAAATGCTTATTTTATTCTACCAAGATCTTCTCGATGCGATTCAATTTGTCTACAATGGGACTCACCCTATCATTCAACATTCAGCTCATGGTGGATTTAAAAGCCTCCAACATATCCTGAGTAACTGTAATATCGAATAATTTAGCACCTGCCTTGTTTTTGTGGACCGGTTTAGAGGGTGCATTTAATGAGATTTTTTTCGCCTGCCTGTCTATTGGCTTAGACTTCCTTTTAGCTCTGCCGCTATACCTGAGGGTCCCCTTAATATTTCCTATGGGGCCAGCATTACCAGGTGCTTCCCGAGGCACATGGTTCAATGTGCCATTAGGCCCCTCAGACCCCAACGTGGGGGTTGATGCACCACTCTCCTTGTTTGCAATAATTACAGAGGGAGGAAGTACTCTACGGGGTGCCAAACGGGGAGAACCCTGCGTATGTGATGGGACTTCAATTATCTAGAAGTTGTCGCTCAACACAGGGGATGATAGGGTACTCAGGGAATCAATGGCGGTTTCCCTTGATGAAGTAATGCCCCCTCCCCCCATAAGAGACAATACAACTTTGGAGGGCGATCTAGACAAACGCCTATTTACTAATTCAATTTCCCTATCAATGACAGAAGCAGCTCTTATCAAGAAGTCATCCATAGTTGTAACATTAGCCCTAGTGGCAACCCTTGCTCCCTTGGCATACTTGAGTCTTCCTTCTCCTCATAATGCACACTCGGGGTATACCTCCCTGCACCTGCTGAAGATGAAAGCCCAAACACTAGTACAAAATCAAGCTCCCTAAAATATAAGGCTAACTCCACTAGATAGGCTACAACACACCTCTGCAACCCACTTAACAAGTCGCCCAATCAAAAGTCTATACCACAAAAAGCTCTCACCACAGGTTGTTATAAGTGGGAACCAAGAGAGTGGGCCCGGCCCGGCCTTATCTGGCCCTTGACGGGCAGGTTGGGTCCGCCTTTGGCCCGGGCTTTGCCGGGGTGTGGCCTGGGCTCACCTGCGCGCGTCCCATGCTGTGGGAGCCCTGGCCCCCTTTTGAGCGCCTAGCGCTCAATGGTGCGGTGCATGGTATGTGCGCCGCACGGGATGCTGGAAAAGGTAGTTCCTATGCGGGCAGGCAGGCAATGGTGTCCCCATTCGCCTCGCGTCGGTCAGCAGTGGTGTCCCCGCAATTGATGGCAACAGCAGGCTTTTGTCGGTGAGGCAGGTCCTTTCAGCAACGCACGGCAGGCAAATCAGAATAGGCTCCCACGTTGCGGGAGCCCTGGCCCCCTTTTGAGCGCCTCCTGGTGCTCAACGGTGGGGTGCGTGGTATGCGTGCCACACGGGATGCTGGGAAAGGTAGTTCCTATGCGGGCAGGCAGGCAATGGCGTCCCCAGGCGGCTTGCGCCGGTCAGCAGTGGAGTCCCCGCAATTAATGGCAACAGCAGACTTTTGTCGGTGAGGCAGGTCCTTCCAGCAACGCAACGGCAGGTAAATCAGAATAGGCTCCCGTGCTGCGGGAGCCCTGGCCCCCTTTTCAGCGCCTCCTGGCATTCAACGGTGTGGTGCGCGGTATGCGCGCCACATGGGATGCTGGGAAAGGTAGTTCCTATGCGGGCAGGTAGGCAATGGCGTCCCCAGGCGCCTTGCGCTGGTCAGCAGTGGTGTCCCTGCAATTGATAGCAACAGCAGGTTTTTGTCGGTGAGGCAGGTCCTTCCAGCAACGCACAGCAGGTAACTCAGAATGGGCTCCCGCGCTGCGGGAGCCCTTTTGAGAGCCTCCTGGTGCTCAACGGTGTGGTGCACGGGATGCGCGCCGCACGGGATGCTGGGAAAGGTAGTTCCTATGTGGGCAGACAGGCAATGGCGTCCCCAGGTGCCTCGCCCAGGTCAGCAGTGGTGTCCCCGCAATTGATGGCACCAGCAGACTTTTGTCGGTGAGGCAGGTCCTTCCAGCAACGCACGTCAGGTAAATCAGAATAGGCTCCCGTGCTGCGGGAGCCCTGGCCCCCTGGCACTCAACGGTGCGGTGTGCGGTATGCCGCCGCACGGGATGCTGGGAAAGGTAGTTCCTATGCGGGCAGGCAGTCAATGGCGTCCCCAGACGCCTCGCGCTGGTCAGCAGTGGTGTCTCCGCAATTGATGGCAACAGCAGGCTTTTGTCGGTGAGGCAGGTCCTTCCAGCAACGCACGGCAGGCAAATCAGAATAGGCTCCCACACTGCGGGAGCCCTGGCCCCCTTTTGAGCGCCTCCTGGTGCTCAACGGTGCGGTGCGTGGTATGCGTGCCGCACGGGATGCTGGGAAAGGTAGTTCCTATGCGGGCAGGCAGGCAATGGCGTCCCCAGGCGCCTTGCGCCGGTCAGCAGTGGAGTCCCGGAATTAATAGCAACAGCAGACATTTGTCAGTGAGGCAGGTCCTTCCAGCAACACACGGCAGGTAAATCAGAATAGGCTCCCATGCTGCGGGAGCCCTGGCCCCCTTTTCAGCGCCTCCTGGCACTTAACGATGCGTGTGCGGTATGCGCGCCGCACGGGATGCTGGGAAAGGTAGTTCCTATGCGGGCAGGCAGGCAATGGCGTCCCCAGGCACCTCGCGCTGGTCAGCAGTGGTGTCCCCGCAACTGATGGCAACAGCAGGCTTTTGTCGGTGAGGCAGGTCCTTCCAGCAACGCACTGCTGGTGAATCAGAATAGGCTCCCGCGCTGCTGGAGCCCTTTTGAGCGCCTCCTGATGCTCAATGGTGTGGTGCGCGGTATGCGTGCCGCACGGGATGCTGGGAAAGGTAGTTCCTATGTGGGAGGGCAGGCAATGGCGTCCCCAGGTGCCTCGCGCCGGTCAGCAGTGGTGTCCCAGCAATTGATGGCAACAGCAGACTTTTGTCGGTGAGGCAGGTCCTTCCAGCAACGCACGTCAGGTAAATCAGAATAGGCTCCCGCGCTGCGGGAGCCCTGGCCCCCTGGCACTCAACGGTGCGGTGCGCGGTATGCGCGCCGCACGGGATGCTGGGAAAGGTAGCTCCTATGCAGGCAGCAGTCAATGGCGTCCCAAGACGCCTCGCGCTGGTCAGCAATGGTGTCTCCGCAATTGATGGCAACAGCAGGCTTTTGTTGGTGAGGCAGGTCCTTCCAGCAACGCACAACAGGTAAATCAGAATGGGCTCCCACGCTGCAGCACTGGCCTTTTGAGCACCTCCTGACGCTCAATGGTCCGGTGCGCAGTATGGGCACCGCACGGGATGCTGGGAAAGGTAGTTTCTCTGCGGGCAGGCAGGCAATGGCGTCCCCAGGCGCCTCGCGCCGGTCAGCAGTGGTGTCCCCGCAATTGATGGCAACAGCAGGCTTTTGTCGGTGAGGCAGGTCCTTCCAGCAACGCACGGCAGGTGAATCAGAATGGGCTCCATTTAACTAAATACCTGCCTACCTGCCTACGGGCTTTACCATGGTGTAATAACAACCCACCTTTAAAAGCCTATTGCCTTTAACGTATGCGTTTCTTATTTGCTTTGTCATAAATTTTGATTATATACAGATCGCACCTAGGAATCAGAAAGAACATTAGCCAGTGAACTGATAAGTCCTTTAGCCTTTACCAATGGCTTGCCACTATATACAATACAAACCTACAGAATTGCAAATAAGTTGGCATTTATAAGATTGCAAATATATATAAAATTAAAGTTGGCAAAACATTATACAAACCCTCTCAACAGGGTCCAACAAGAATCATCACAGTGAAATTCTTCTTTCATGGTGCATCAGCAGTGTTGTGATTGGCTGGGAGAGGCAGGGTACTACCAGGTCTGCGACAGAGGAGAGGTGGCTGAGGCTGCGACGTCGACATGTATGTTTATTTTTTATTGTTTTTTAATCCCCCTGCCTTACCACCCCGGTTCCGAGGCAGCCGCCACTGGTAATATGTAAGATTACTTGTAACCAAATATCTTTTATGGCCTGTGACATAATGTGGTAAAAATTCACTGTTAGTCGTTACCTTATGCTTTTTACAATTAACAATCAGGCCTACTGCCTTTGTAATAAAATCAGGCCAGGCCTATGGCATCTTGCATAGCATTTCCTTGCACATCAATCAAACTTACATTTGTTATTACTGGTTTGTCAACCTAACCAACTCAGGCCTAGTGTATTGAGCTCAAGCTTTCTCACAAGGCAACCATACAGTCATACATTTGCAAATGTTACAAAATTAAAGTTGGCAAAGCAAAATATTATCTCTCCCAATAGGGCTTGTCAAGGATTCTCATAGTTCTATACCCATGGTTTGTCAGAGAAGGCAAACAACAGCAAAATCCTTGCCTACTAAAGTAATCTGTGAGATTATGTGTAAACATATCTATTTATTTATTTGTAGTCTTTAATATGTAGTAATACCGTACCACACATCAAATGGCAATTGAAATTACCATATGCTTTTCACAACAAATATGTTTGGCTTAGTGTAGCGCCTTTACATTTCACACTGAAAAAATCAGGCCTATAGCCATGCCGATTGGCTTGACACCATAACTATCTCAGTCCTACTGTATCGAGTATAAGCGTTACCACAAGCCAAAATGTGCAATTCAGCAGTCTTTATAGTTGAAGCGCACACATTATGTCCAATGAGATCCTGTTCTCAAGGGAACGAATCTGTGAGATTTCATGTAACAAAAAAAACTATCTGTAGGTTTTAATTGAAAGTAATACCAAACCACCCTTAATTGTCTACGGACATGATTTTCACAGTCAATATTCTAGACCGACTGCCTTTTTCATAACTTTTCATAATATACAATCAGGCTTATAGCCCTTATCATTGGTTTGTTAACGTAATTAACTCAAGCCTACTGTACTGAGCGTACATTTTCCACAAGACAAACAGCCAGTATGCAGTCATAAAAGTACAAATGTATACAAAATTACAGTTGGTAAAGCAAAGTACTATCTCTCCTGTGAAAACCTAACAAGGATTTTGTAGGGCATATCTTTTATTCTGGTGGTTTGTGTTGTATCTTATGACAGATAACCAGGTAGAGTTTTGTAGGGTTCTTTATAGGCACCAAGATGCAGGCAGTAAATATATACAACAGTCCTTAGTCAGGTCTACCAATTGCGCCAGCTCTTACTCCAGCCCCACCAGGGGCAGCCTCCCTGCTGCTCACCCCATCTCCAACTGTCACCACTCATCCACACAGGCACCCTAGCATTCCATTCATCACAGTCACACCAACATTCCGATACCATCTCTCACTCTGTCTTCTGAGCAGCTAGGAGACAGCTAGGCAGGGTAACGTGCAATAACACTATGAGGGTATAACAGTTTGTTTGGGTGGAAGACCAACACTAAAAGCTTTGCCTACTAAGATAGTTGTGAATTTTCATGTTACAAAATGTTGCCTGCAGATGCTAGCACACTGCAATAACGATCCATCCTTAAATGCCTAGTGTCTTCAGCACGTTTTTTACAACAAGTAGGTCTACTGGATAACAGATGGCACCTACAAAATATGGCATGACTTTTCCCAATGAACCGGTGAAGCCTTTAGCATTTACCATTGGCTTTGCTCCTTACCCAACACTGGCCAATTAAACTGCACATACATTAGCAGTCTTCACACATACATTTATAAAATTACAAATATGTAGCAAAATACAGCTTGCAAAACAATATACAACACCTTTCAACAGAGCATAACAAGAATCATCGCAGTAAAAATCCCTACGGTTTGTCAAAGTGGGTGACCAATGCCAAAACCCCTGCGAACTATGGCACTCTGTGAGATTTCCTACAACAAATTACCTATAGACTGTTACACAATGTGATAACAACCAATTGTGAAAGATTTACTAAATGCTTTTCACTACTAATAAGCTACACCAACTGCCTTTGTTGTAGTGTTTTATAATAAGCAGACCAGGTGTTTGGCATCGGACATAGCATTTCCCAGTGCACTAATCACCTATAGTTTGTCACCATAACCCACTCAGTCCTAAAGCTTTGAGCATATGTTTTTCCACATGGCAATTATCAGACAAAAGTCAGAAAATTAAATAGGTGTACAAAATTACAGTTAGCTAAGCAATATACTATCTTTCCTAAGTGGGCCTAACAAGGATTGTCGTAAATTAAAGAGGTGTGGCGCAGCGACCAGGGTGCCTGACTCCGGACTACGGGATTCATTGTCCAATCCCCGGTGCCGGCGGGGGTTATCCTAGCACTGTGTGACTCTGGCCAGTAGCTCGCTTTATCTTCCCGAGGGCCCCCAGCGCCGGGACACCACTTCGGAGGTAGCTGTGCGCTTTACAAATACTGGTATTTCATTTCTATCCACAGTCTTTAAAAAAAATAACCACCACTAAAAACTGTTGGCTACTACAATGAACTGTGAAATTAAATGTAACAAAATACCTATCTGGAGGTTTTCATATAGAGTAATAATAATCCAGACTTTAATGCCTATTGACTTTCACATATGCTTTTCACAATAAATATGTCAGGCCTAGTAAAAATTGCACATTAAACAGGTCAGACCTAGATCCATGATCATTGGCTTTCCACCATAACAAACGTAGCTCTGCTGTACCAAGTATAAGCTTTACCAAAAAGTGCAATACAAGCAGTCTTTAGTGGAAACACACAAATTCAGGCCAATCAAATCATGTACTCAGAAAAACAAACATTTCAATGAATCAATCATGGCTTTTTAGAGCCCACTACTCACCTGTGAGGATCTCAGGGGAGGGTGCGAGCAGCCCCTAGGTCATCCGAAGAGCCAGGTCTTGAGATCTTTTCTGAAAAGGTGCAGTGTTGGGCTTCGTCTAATGTGGAGAGGTAGTTAGTTCCAGGTCTTGGCAGTGATGTAGGAGAAGGATCTGCCACCCGTTGTGGCCCTGTGGATACAGAGGACCGTGGCTAGAGGAAAGTCAGCAAAGCAGATGTTTCTCTTGGGTGTGTGGAAGGAGATTCTTATGTTCAGGTATTGGGTTCCGGTGTTATGGAGGGACTTGTAGGCATGTGTGAGTAGTTTGAAGGTTATTATTTTTCGACGGGGAGTCGGTGGATGTTGCGGAGGTGTTGGGTGATGTGGTCATGCCATAGGATGCTGGGGACGAGTCTGGCTGCGGCGTTCTGGACGTCTGGAGCTTGCAAAGGAGTGTTTTATTGATTCCTGCAAAGAGTGCTTTTCCCTAGTCCAGTCTGCTGGTGATGAGTGTGTGGGTGACGGTCTTCCTGGAGTCGGGGATCCATTTGAAGGTCTTGCAGAGTATGTGGAGGGTGTTGAAGGATGAGGAGGACACAGCGTTGATCTGGCGGTTCATGGCGAGTAAGGAATCGAGTATGATGCTGAGGTTACGGGCCTGGTCTGTAGGGGTGGGAGGGTTTCCGAGGGCAGGTGGCCACCAGGTGTTGGGGGTGGAGCCGAGGATGAGGACTTCTGTTTTCTCAGAGTTGAGCTTCAGGCAGCTGCTTCTCATCCAGGATGCAACGTCCTTCACCCCTTCTTGGAAACTGTGCCTGGTTATGTTGGGTTCCTTGGTGAGGGAGAGGATGAGCTGGGTGTCGTCGGCATATGAGATTATGTTGAGTCTTTGTATTCTGACGATGATTGTGAGGGGGGCCATGTAGACCTTGAAGAGCGTGGGGCTGAGGGAGGTTCTTGGGGATACGCCACATCTGATCTCTGTGGGTTCGATGAGGAAGGGCAGGAGTCTTATTCTTTGTGTTCTGCCTAAGAGAAAATCAAAAAGTCCAGTCTAGGGCAGTTCCTTGGATGCTGGCGTCGTGGAATCTGCCGGCTAGTGTGTGGTGGGAGACGGAATTGAGGATGTTGTTGGTTTCTATGAAGTTAGTTAGCAGGGTTTTGATGACTGTCTTGATGATTTTGGCGGCGAAGGGGAGATGGGAGATGGGCCTGTAGTTCTTGAGGTCTGTCGGATCTGCAAAGGGCTTCTTGAGCTACTTCTGATTGGAGGCTTGGCTATACCTCTGCCTGGTTTTTGGTCTTTTTCCCTTCATGAGGCGCTTATTGCTCTGCTGAGCAGGCTTTTAGATCATGGCTGAACACTATTAAGAGGGATATTACTATGATGACCATGAAGGGTCTTTGGAGCAAGACCTTGGGGACGAGGTGCAGCATTCTGTGAACAAGGCCCTGGCCCTGGTGAGAGCCATCGAACCCCTAAAGTGACACCTTTGTGAATACACTGAGCAGCAAGGTTGGCTGCCAACTCCCCCTTTGCGCATTGCGGATGGTCAGAAGACTTCCCAGGCTAAGACCAGTGCAAGAACCCCTAAGGAACCTCACAGTGCTGACTGAGAGGTTAGCCAGTTCTTTGGAGAAGGATCATGAATATAGCGCTCCACCTACCTACCCAGCACCTGACCTAAGGCAGAATGATTCCAGTTCTACTTCATCCCTGAATTCAGACCAGGGTGATGAGCCTGGCCCTAGTAAGCGAAAAAGCAAATCATGTCACACTGACGTCTCTCCACAAGCTACAGTACTTACCTTTGAACTGACTGAGATTGTCCCCCCGAAATCTAAGAGGTGGCGGATTATGTTCAATTGCCTATCCATCATGGACTTGACAAGGACGTTATGGCATGGCTACAATACGAAAGCCCCAGACCTGACTTTCTGGGCAAAGTCCCTGACACCCCTGAGGTGGAACCTACCTACCCTCTTTAGTTAACTCAAAAAATAGTTTAAGGATCCAAAAAAAAGGTATCGCTAAAGATTGGCGATCTTGCCAGGATAAGCTTTCAGACATGTCAGGGCCCCTAAACAAAATTCTGGAGCTAGGATACCAAGCTAAAGAGTCTGCGACCCCCATTGATCAGGATGACTTAGTTGGGTGGCCCAGAGGGCTAGTTTCCAATTGGGCAACGCAAACTGTGCCTTATCCAGCGAACAGCGCAGGCCCATCTTCCTTAAGCTTGACCCGAAACTCACTGAACACCATCGTCTTAGTCAGGACCCATAGCTCAGGGTCTGCTGTTTGGTAAGTCCTTACTGAAAGTACTATCGAAGTTTGTGGTGCCTTTTAGTAACTTAGATAAGGCTCAGAGATGAATTAAGAAACTCTTCTACCCACTTTACCAAGGCCCACAGCGAGGTTTCAATCAACAAAATAGAGGAGGCTACCAAGATTCCTCCAATAATTCCACCTTCTACTTCTCTCGCCCCCAAGCTAACAGGAACCATTCCAGAAGGGATGATATGGAGTGTCGCAGGGATCTGCCCAGGAGTCTGGTGCCACTAGTGAGCATAATTCAGCTTTCAGATGTGTTTCTGGGCAGCAGGACCAGGTTTTTCCTACGCAATTGGCAGACTATTAGACAGGATTTGTGGGTTCTAGAGACATTAGACAGGATTTGTGGGTTTAGGGTTACAGGCTAGAGTTCTACAGCAAGATTTTATCTCTTCTGAGGTACAGGCTTTCCTCTCCTGCAGAAGGGTGCCATAGAGGTGTCTTTTCTGCATCCATACGGGTTTCTCAGTTGCATCTTCGTGGTGTGGAAGAAGGGAGGCGGTTCTCTCTTGGTGTTAAATATGAAGAATTTCAATGGTTGAATTGCTTACTGCTATTTAAAGATGGAGGGAATCCATCTCCTAAGGGATATTCTTCAAGAGGGGGGCTGAATGGTTCGGTTAGATTTAAAGGACGCCTACCTCACTGTTCCCATTTTTCTGCCTCACAAGCGTTTTCTTCAATTCCTCTGGGAAGGCTGTTGTTACGAATAGAAAGTCCTCCCCTTTGGCCTCTCATCCACCCCTTGGTGCTTAACGAAGCTTATGAGAACAGCGGTGGAAGCCCTGACAGCTGAAGGTGTAAGTCTAAATATTTACTTTCATAACATCATGGCCCAAGTCCCCAGCTAGCGCTCACGCACTTGGAGTGGACAATAATCCTTCTCCAGGATCTCAGATTCATCATAAACATTCAGAGGTCAGTCCTGAATCCCTCCCAGTGATTAGAGTTCCTAGGTTTTCAAGTGTAGTCTCTCCTCTCTCAACTAATTCTCAATCCCCAAAAGGTCTGGGGCATCAAGAAAGAATCCAGATCTATTCTGAGCAGGCAGGCTGTGTCCTTGACGTTGATAGTTTGTGTTATAGGCTTGTTTTCCTCATTGATCTAAGCCATATTTCCCAGTGCCCTCCATTATCATGCCCTTCAGCGATTCTAGATTCAGCATCTCTGGTAGGGCCTTAGTTACTCAGAGCTGATCCTCCTTTTCGAATAAGCAAGGTCGGAGATGTCATGGTGGTTAGATCACATGGAAGCCTGGATTGGCAGGGTGATTTTGGGCTCAACTCCAGGGATCATAATCGATTCAGATGCCAGCTGGTGGGGTTTTGGAGCTCATTGATCCAAACAGGAGCTAGATCTCCACATCAACTGCTAGGAACTCCTGATGGGTTTGTTTGCGATTCGTAGCCTCTCTCCGGTGAGGTCAGATTGCTGCATCCTTCTTCGCATGGGCAATATTTTAGCAGTCTGTTATGTGAACAAGTAGGACGGATGAGATCCCGACTTCTGGCGGAGATAGCCAAAGATTTTTGACATTTTTAGGTTTCGACTGCAAAAAGCTGCGCAAGCAGCTTTTGCGCAGGAGAAATCTAATGAGAACTGTAGTGTGGGTTTGGGTCGGCCCTCGTCATTCATTGGCTGGCTCCATAAATGGAGCATAGCCATTGGACGAGGGGCCTGTCCGTCAATGCCGGACCAGATTCGGGGGCGTTCCCGAGATTCTTTGGCTTTTGCCGACGTCACGCGACGTCAGCCGAAAGCCGGGAACGCCCCCGAATCTGGTCCGGCATTGCCGGCACCTGATTTTCGAGTATTTTGTCCGCTGGCAGGTGCCCACCCTGCCAGGGACCTTGCCGCTGTTGTGGTACCCCGAGCGAGTGCCCACCTCGCTTAATATTTAGATTTAAGGCCGGTGCCCACCCGGCATTGCTCCGTGTATTCACCGCCGCGGCCCCGAGTGAGAGGAGGAAGCAGCGCCCGCCTTCAAGCCCGGGCCGCGCTGGGATTGGCCCAGCCGGTCGAGCCCCCTTCCGCGTCATCGCAGGAGGAGGAGGAGAGAGCCGGAAGGAGGAAGCAGCCTGCATCGACCGTCCCGAGGCTCCCGAGCACAGGAGGAGCCCCGGGGAAAGAGAACGTCCCTCCGCGGCCCCGGAGAGTCCCGAGGAGCGGGAGCTCTCCTCCAGCAGCCGCCGGACCCGGTGAGTGCCTGCAAGGGGAGAGGGGCGTACCATGAGCCTCGTGCTAAAATCCTTTAAAACAATTCCCTGGGTTTCCAGGATGCCTGTCATTTTCAACGGGGTCTACCCAAGACCCATCAGCCTGGTGGTGAAATCATCAAAGCGCCCACCAGTCACTCGCCTCTTATGGCCGCTCACGGCTTGTACCTATCTGCTATGGCAGAGTGAAGAATGTATGCAGTATGCAATCCTTGTGAATGCAGTGGGCTCAGGCGATGTCCCCAAGAGCCCCCTGCTAAGAATTATTCCTTTGGACACATGCCACTGTGTGTGGCCCTGCTATCTCACCTCACTTGCAATATGAGAGACTTTGTCCGCCGACAGTGCACAATTCTGCTGCTGCCTGCGTGTGATCTGCAGCCCAAAATGGCTGCTGCGGCAGGCTGTGACCACAGGTTGCAAGTAACGAAGAGATGTGCATTCTAATGAGGTTATGATAGTCCAGTGTGATCACGCAAGGCCCCGGTCACTGCCAGATTTGTTGTGCTAGGGCAGACAGCTGTAGGGAGCAGGTGCCCCTAGTTTATTATGAGGCACATGGTTGGCATGTTGTCCATCCTAAGAAGGAATGGACTACCTTGTCGCAGACAAGCCAGTAGGCGGCTTTGATGGCTAGGTGAATAGCCATGAGCTCTACATAGTTGATGTGCCTGCCTTGGTGAAGAGGAGACCATGGGCCTTGGACAGTCATGTGCGCCCCATCCAATGTTCTATGCATCAGTGGAAAAGATCACCTACGAAAGTGTTTCCAAGAAAGGCCTGCCTAGCAACAGGTTGTTGCTGTTCCACCTCCGAAAGAGTCGGGTGCTGGGCTTTATCCATACTAGATCTTCCCACCGACCCTCTTCCTGCAATCATGGCTCGCAAAGTACTGTTGGAGTGGGCACTTGTATAATCTGGCGTGCAGGACAATTGCTACTCAAGATTCCATTATACCCAAAAGCTTCATTACAGTTCTTAAAGTTAATGAACAAAAAGATTGAAAAAGACAAAAAAACTGTTCAATGCCACTATCTTCTGCTGGTTGGGGTGTGCTTTCCCAGTTCTAGCTTTAAAGAATAAGGCTAGGAACGATTGGATCTGTTGAGGTAGGAGGTGGGACTTTACTTTGACCCCTAAGCTGTGAAGCATGGCTAGCACTGAGTGTATGCTGGATACTGCTGTCTGCTGCTCTAGATCAACTAGTCGTAGAGATATGGTAAGGCATGGATGCCCATTCTCCGTAGATGAGCAGCAATCACTGCCAGAGTCTTGGTAAAGAACCATGGAGCTGTGGTGACTACAAAGGGAAGTATTGTGAATTGGTAGAGCTGTTCACCTACCACAAACTAAAGGTACTTATAATGGGAAGGGTGGATGGTTAAGAGGAAGTAAGCAGACTCAAGGTATAATGCTGTCATGAAGTCCCCATGTTGGAGCAACAGATGATGTCCTGCAAGGTTGTAATTTTGAAGTGCTCCGACAGGATTTATCAAGTCTGCTGTCTAAGATCCAAGATGGGCTGGAAGGTACCGTCCTCCTTTGAGATAAGGAAGTACACTGAGTAAACGTCTTTTCCCTGCTTAGGCATCCCCTGCAGGTGTTGTAAGATGGGGAGGAAGCCAGCATTTGGGAGTGGAGGCTCCTGTCCTTGAGCCACCTTTGCCCCTGCCTTTGTTGCCCCTGTAACTCCCTTAAGTACCCCCTACCTGACTAGGAGTCATGAAACTCACGCCTGTAGTTGGCAGAAGTAGGTTTAGGAATGTCTAGTGGGTGACACATTTGCAGACCTTGGGAGGGTTCAGGTAACGTTTATGGGATGGGTGGGTGTGTAAGAGGTCAGAGGGTTTGGTGAATAGGAGCTATAGGAAGAAGAGACTCGCTGATCCTAGTGGTGAACGCCATCAATATGCCAGAGATAGTGGTGGGTGCAGTTAAGGTTGTCAAGAATACAGAAGTGGGTGTTGTAGAAGATGCCAGAGGTCGGGTTTGATGATCGACCTTATTGCGGTGTACAAAATTACATGAGAGGGAGTGCCAAGAGTGGAAAGGTTTTACCTCTATTTCTACTACACTTTACCTCTTATTTTTCTTATCAATGGTACTCACCCAGTCTTCGTCCATGGCATTTGTCCCCAAAAATCTACTGGGCGGGCAAATAAAAGATCCAAAATGACATGAGTGAGGATGGATTATCCTGATTGTTTTAGCGAAAGATGTCCAGAACGAGTGGATTGGTGTGCAAAAGGACAGGAGGAAAATGTATAATTGGTGTACATAGGATTGAGATGTGTGGCCTATAGGAACTTGAGGGCTGCGCCGGGACAGTGGGGTGTCAGAATGGATTAGCAACCAATTTGTTATGACACAAGGTCCATGGTGTTGATCTTTAGGTGTATTGCTGAGGTAACTTTACACCTTAGTGGGTCATTTTCCTAAATAGGAAGTTGGGAAGCAGGCTGACAAAATCTTTTGTGGTTCCAAAGTAGCAGTGAACAGACAATCAGGTAGCGTACATTAGACCATAGCTTATTAATGCAAACAACTGCATTTGGTAACATGGGTATATGAAAGGAATCCCTGAGAAGTGTAGACGGCAAGAGATTGGCGTATCTAGAGTAGGCAAAGTCTAAATGCTCTTTGTTAGGTTTAGCAAGTCAAACAGATGTAGATAGTAAAGTGACCATATTGGTCTATTGCTTGGTCAGTCGACCAAGTGTAGCTGCTTAGAAATCATGATGTATGAATAATTGTTATGTGGAAGTCCCTTGTCTGGGTGGCCCCTCCGTCTCCCCCCGCCTGGTGCTTCTTCCTTGCTCTGCCCAGGGCAGCTCTCCTGGGCTCCCGCTGTGTGAGCTAGCAGGGCTGCCCGGACCGTCCCCTCACAGCTCCTCTTACTGGTGTACACACAGAGCACGGGCAGAGGGAGGATATTTCATTTACAATGCCAACAGCTCTAACTTTGGCAAAGGCGAAACCGTTGCATTGTAAATGCTTGTTGTTTCTAACAACGGATATCGATAGTATAGCTCCCGGGTCAGAGCAATACCATTGCGACTGGCAGGCCCGTCACCTTCGGGATTTCATCGATTGGAGGCTCCATACATGATTGTTCCATGTGCTTTATCAATTTTGGAGCCCCTGTTTAGTGGATCTTTTTGCGTCCTGCCTGAACTGCCAGTGACCAAGGTTTTTCAGCTGGCTTCCGAACCCGGAAACCCAAACCACAGATGCTTTACTTCAGGACTGGGGTCCCGGTCTGTGCTATGCTTTTCCCCAATTCATCATGATCCCCAGGGTTTTGACTCAGTTGTGATGCCAAAGAGTGGAGCTGATCTTTGTGGTATGGCTTTGGAGAGCGCAAGCGTGATTTCCGGTCATTCTGGAGAGGGCTTGTGCGAGTCCAATTCTGAATTCTTTCTGTTAGAACCTCCTTCTGGATCTGGGGGGTCTTCCACACCAGTGACCCTGTCTAAACACCTCTCTCTAAAGGAAAGTAGAATTTCAGGGACAGATAGAGTCTCCTGGACCTTTCGCAGGAGGCTAAGTCTTTCATCAGACAAGCTTGGTCCTCAAGCACTCACAAACGGTCCGCTTGGATACGTGAATGTGGCATTGGGCCATGAGCGGAGTGCAGATCCCGTTTTAGTTTGGTCATAAATTTCTTGTCCTCTTTCATCTCTGCAGGCATGGCATATTGGTTGGTCAACAATTTTAGGTCTGGTTGATGGTAAGCTAGTGGGCGAACACCTAAGAGTGTAAATTGTTGAGAGGTATCCGTAAGGTAAAAGCATCTCTTCCAAAGTATTCTGTTGTTTGGGATGTTACAATAGTCTTAAGATTTTTAGACTCTTGGCCGGATAATAAATATCTATGTTGTAATCAACTGTCGGCCAAATTGACCATGACCTTATGTTTAGTTTCTTATAAATGTATTTCTGATGTGCGAGCCCTAGATTTGGCGGGGAGAATTTTTGCTCCTGAGTGTGTTACCTTCTTGATTTCTCACCGAACCAAATGTATTTAAAGATCGTTTTTTTCAGGATTATTCTACTCTTTGCGTGGTGCAATGTCTGAAGTCTTATGAGGTGAGTACTGCTGTGTTTCGTAATGACATGGGGGGACAAATTTTAATTGCCTTGCAAAAGCCGTGCTGCCCAGTTGCATCAGCCAGTCTTGCCAAATGAATGCGATGGCTTATGAGTGAGGCAGGTATTGATACCTCAGTGTTTGGCGCCCACTCCACTTGAGGGACAATGGCTTCCAAATCTGTTGCTTTGGGTACTAGTTTAGCTGATATCCTCAAGGCGGCCGATTGGTCAGCGGAATCTACATATATCTTTTTATTATAAACCTATTGTTGATGTTGCTTCTGTGGTGGTGGCTCAGCTTTAAACAACCTTAATTGGAGCTTCTGGTCCTGATATAGAATGACAAAATTCTAGCATTCGCAGCAAGTATTTTCAATTCTATTAAGGAGACGGAGGCAAGGATTATCCCACCCATTTATTTGTCTTTACCTGCATAAAGTTGTTTGCATGTTTATCTATTTTGATGAATTGCTGTATATGCGTTTATGTCTTCTCTCCCTGATGACATTGTACTGGCTATAATATGTCTTTGGTGAGGCCAGTGCTCACCGCTTTGCTGTTTACTTCCTTGCTAGGAACTGGAGATAAGTGTTTATCAGCCGTAACATTCCTAAAATGTGGAAGTTGCCTGGTTGTTCTGGAGTTCGTTTTCGGAGGAGAATTTGCTGAAGTTTCAGAAGAAGGACATCGGGTCCCATTGGGCCAGGATCTCTGTGGTGTACTCTCGTTGCGACTGCCTGTGATGTTCTACGTTGGTTGAACCCCTATTGTTACAGGGTATCAAACTATTGGTTGTAGGTACTTTCATTACAGGG
This sequence comes from Lissotriton helveticus, assembly GCF_964261635.1. Classification (NCBI taxonomy): domain Eukaryota; kingdom Metazoa; phylum Chordata; class Amphibia; order Caudata; family Salamandridae; genus Lissotriton; species Lissotriton helveticus. Next base: position 1,909,159,356 of record NC_136061.1, on the reverse strand, counting down.
TCTTGGACTGTTTCATTGTTTTTTTCCTTGGACTGGAGCAAAGAAAGAGGAAGTTGTGTTACTGCAAGAGGGTTATATAGGGTTGGGTCTCTATGGTTGGTCTGGTTGATCAGGTGATTGTGATGGGGTCACGAGAAGTGTAGTATTTTAAAGGATTTAATTTGATTGACTGCTGTGTTTTGAAAAGTAAAGCAAGAGAACCGAAAATTCTTGTTGTAAATGCAAGAAAAAAATAGATTCTACTTCATCAAGGATTCTCACACACACAGTGGATAAGAGAGCATAGACTATGATGAGAAAATTAATCCCAGCTCAATTGAGAACGCACATTGGGAACAGGCTACAATACACTTGACTGACTGATGCTTTGCTTTTGTTGAACTACCTTTTTAGTTTACATCTAAATCGAGCAAGATAACACGATAAGCTTTGGTATTGGCAGCCAGTAGCGACACACCTGTGCCGTCCCAGGCAAGGATCAATGCAGTACTTCAGAACTTGGCCACGCTTCATATCAGTGTCATGAGGGATGCCCTGTCTCTTCTGTAGGCAGGGCTGCCACTCAAAATTATGCTCTGAGTTCGCAATGCCTTCTTTCGCCGTAGTTACTCTATGCCTTCACATATGCAGAGGTGCTGCATAAACTGGACTTGACATGGAGGCATTAAATGGATTCCAGAAGGCTTAGAACATTCTGCTCACTAGTTAGAACATGCATCTCCGTTACCACTGCACCCTCACAGCTTCACACTAATGAACCTGCTTTTTGGTTGGTGTAAAAATATAGCAGAATTCCCCAGCCTGGATCCACAGAGTGGAAAAACATTGAAATCATACACAATGTCTACTAAGATGGAGGAAGCTGAAATCAACTCTTTCAATATCATATGTATGTATATCCTCCTAATCTTTCCAAAACCTCAGGAAAATGATTTAAATAGAACACCCTGGAAGATTTTCCAGACACCCTCTTTGCTGATTAATATTACAGTGACTGATTTGGGAAGCTTAAAATAGACCGCAAGATCACTGACTCTTTGTCAGTAAAATTGCTCTCCCACCCTCGCAGCTCCATCATTGAGTGAGGCCTCCCCCAAGCCCCTGCACTCTTGAGTGTTGGTGTCCAAGGCCCTCCTCCACCTACATGTTTACCTGCGCCTCATCCCCGGTGGTCCAGTGGGTCTCCGTCTCCCTTCTCCGCTTTCTGCTCCGTTTTTCACTCGTTTTGACCCTCTTTTTAAATCTATTTTCTGTACTTTTCTGCTTTCTTAGCTTTTTCTGCTTTCTGTCCTATTCCACTTTTTATTCTCCTTTTCCCTCCTTATTCCTCCTTCCCGCCCCTTTTTCCCTGCTGCTGCTGCTCCGCGGCCCCTCCCCCCAGCACGACCAGCGTGACCGGCCCAATCCAGCTCCCCTCCCCACTCCTGCCTCCCAGCTGACCAGCCCTCCCCGACCCCTACTTAATGGCTGCTGCCGTACAGCCGTGCCAAAGGCAAGCCTGTCTGCGCCCATCCATGACCTGACCGCGACCAGCGCCAGGAACCCTGACCTCCACCCCGCCAACACTACGACCCAGCGGCACTCTACGCACTCAACCCTGGACACAACAACAACTGCAAGCTAGCATCACCAGCCGATACCCACTGACCCTTCAGCTGTCACCGCTGCCGGCACACCTACAGCACCGCCAGGAACACTGACCCAGCACAACCCGACCACAAGAACATTCCCGAGCCGAAGACCCTGCAATGCATCCTCCTCAACGTCAGATCACTCCACAAACACGCCACCGAAATCTGGGACTTGCTCAACAGCACCGCCCCGGACGTAGCATTACCCACCGAAACCTGGACCAACACCACCTCGGGACCAGACATCACCATCTCCATTCCCCAAGGATACAATATCTCCAGGAAAGACCGCCCCACCCGCCCAGGAGGAGGAATCTCCATCGTGCACAAATCCACCCTCCGCCTGAGCACACGCCCGACGAGCCAACGGATCTGATGAAACACCTTCACTTCAAGATACTGGCTATCCCTACCACCACCGCCCGAGGAACCCTCACCTACCGACCCCCTGAACCCCACGGACCATTCACCAACTCCATCACGGGCATCATCTCCCCGCATGCCATTGCATCCCCCAACTAAACCCTGCTGGGAGACCTCAACTTCCACCTCGACAACCAACTGGACCCCAACACTACATCCCTCCTGGACAACCTCCACAACATTGGACTCCACCAAACCGTGACTGAACCCACGCACTCAGCAGGACACACCCTCAATCCCCTCTTCACAACAGGAAACTCCATCACCTTCAGCCACACCACCGAACTCCCATGACTGACCATCGATGTGTCCACTTCACCTTCAGAACACCCACATCCACAGACATCAGCACTTGCTCCCACAAACAAACTGGACCAAAATAACCGACGACCAGTTCACCTCCTTACTCAGCAACTCCACCCCCCATCGCGGAATACGACGAACCCAACACCGCAGCCCAAACCCTGCACAGATGGATTTCCGACAGCACCAACACCGTAGCCCCCCTCAAGAAAAACAACAACACCCACGCCAAGAAAGCCAGGTAGCTTCCCACTGAACTTCGAGAGTCCAGATGCACTTGCTGCCGCATCAAAAGACATGGAGGATCACCAAATCCACAGAAACCCACAACAACTTCAGAGCCGCTACCAATGCCCACCACCAACTTATCAGAAAAATGAGGAAAATTGAAGACAGAATCTCCACACACGCACACAACAGCAAAAAACTCTTCAACATCATCAAGGGTTTCGCCTAACCCACCAGCGAGTCTACTGACATCCCTCTCTCCCAAGACCTCTGGGACAAACTCAGCACCTTTTTCCACCACAAAATCAAGAGAATCTACGACAACTTCGATGAAGACAACCAACACACTGAACCCTCACTAACCACCCCCGACACCCAGAAGCCAGGGATTGACAACTAGACAGCTCTCACCACCGAAGACACACTGAAGACAATGAAGTCAATCCACTCCGGGGCCCCCACAGACCCCTGCCCACACCACATCTTCAATAGAGCCGCCGACACCAAAGGACCCATGCCACACCATCAACCGTTCCCTGGCGACCGCCTCGTTCCCCGACAACTGACCTCAAAAACTACAGACCCATCTCCCTGCTCCCGTTCCCAGCGAAAGTCATTGAGAAAGCCATCAACAGCCAACTCGCCACATTCATCGAAGAGCACAATATCCTCGACTCCTCCCATTCCGGCTTCAGAAAAAAACACAGTACGGAAATCGCCATCGTCGCAACAACATGTGACATCCGCACCCTACTGGACAGAGGAGAAACAGTAGCCCTCTTCCTCCTCAACCTCTCTGAGGCGTTGGACACAGTCTCTCACCTCACCCTAATACGCAGACTCCACGAAGCAGAAATCCAGGACAAGGCCCTTGACTGGATCTGCTCCTTCCTTTCTGGCAGAACACAGTGGGTAAGACTCCCCCCTTTACTCTAGGACTCTCCACCAACCACCTGCGGAGTCCCCCAGGGTTCCTCCCTCAGCCCTACGCACTTCAACGTCTACATGGCTCCGCTCGCCCCCATCGTCAGAACCAAGGACTTAACATTGTGTCATACGCAGATGACACCCAACTCATCCTCTCCCTATCCAACGAACCCAATACCGCCAGACACAACTTTCGAGAAGGCATGGAAACCGTCGCCAAATGGATGAAAAGCAGCTGCCTACAACTAAATATCAACAAAACAGAAGTACTCATCCTGGGTCCGAACCCCGATGCCTGGAACGAGAGCTGGTGGCCCCACGCCCTCGGAAGCCAGCCCACCTCCACGGACCACGCGCGCAACCTGGTAATCATCCTGGACTCCGAGCTCAAAATGGATCACCAGATCAACTCCGTCTCGTCCTCCTGCTTCCACACCCTCTGCCTCCTGGGCAAGACCTTCAAATGGATCACCCTCGAACACAGAAATACCGTCACTCACGTCCTGGTCACCAGCAGACTCGACTACGGCATTGCACTCTACGCCTGAATAAACAAAAACCTCACCCGCAAGCTACAGAACATCCAGAACGCCGCCGCAAGACTGGTCCTCAACCTGCCAGGAAACTGCCACATCTCCCAGCACCTACACACACTCCACTGGCACCCCATTGAGGCTAGAGTCACCTTCAAGATGCTCACCCACGCACACAAGGCCCTCAACAAAACCAGACCAGCATACCTAAACAGCCAACTCAAATTCCACGCACCCCAAAGGACCTATGTTCAGCCCAGCTCTCCTACGCCGTGGTCCCCCGCACCAGAAAGACCAGATCGGGAGGCTGTTCCTTCTCCTTCCTCGCGGCCAGAGCCTGGAACGCCCTTCTGCTCCACCTCAGACAGACTACATCTCTCCCCATCTTTGCAAGAAAACTCAAAACCTGGCTCTTCGATAGACTGCCTCCTTGATGGACTGGAACCTGCAACCCCCCACCCTCCCCCAGTGCCTTGATACCCTTATGGATGAGTAGTCACGCTTAACAAACGCTTGATTGATTAATTGACTCATTGATTGATTGATTTTCTTTCCATGTAACACTAAACTCAATGTTACATCTACTACTATTCCTCATGGCTGCAAGTTTTACATTTCTCCCTTGTCACTAGTCAATGGAACTATCACTATCTCCATTTCCAATAATGGTAGCATTCTGAGTCAGACCACAGATTTGCACCTATTACTGTTTGACCACATTTTCCCAGTCCTCCTCAATGCCCTATTGCAAGCTTCCTCCAAATCACCATTCAACTTCTCCAACTCGTCATTTTTACACCACATCGCTTAACTCAAATCCCACTTCACACCCCGTCCACAGACACCTACCCCAACTCTTACCCTCCAAACCATAGCTCCCAATGTCCACTACACACCCTCAAAATTCCCCCTATGCCCTACTCCCTTCTCTTTCCCCAACGATTTTCCTCCCCTCAACTCGTCACAAAAGAAGACTTTTCAACATGAATACGTGATTCTGTGTGATACCAATTGGGGCACAACATAGGCCAAGACCGGGAGCGTGTGCATGCTTATCTTTGGCTGGGTTTAGTCTCTCTCTCACTGCGCTAAGAGACCTGTAGGTGAACACGTGTCTATAAATTCCAGTTTAACAATAACAAATGTTACCATGACATTGGGTTTGATTTAGTGATATTGTTTGGCATATGGTTCTATGTAATAATCTAAAAATAGGAGGGATATATCACTAGAGCACATATTACTCCTCGTTCCGCTTTCTAAAATAAATCATGTTTATATAACGATTTCTTAGCAGTGGCATCATGTACAGTTAAGCGTTGAGATCTGTTTCGAATGTTTATCTTCATACTAGTGCGGCCATAGAGTAGCCCACACTGCTTGGTTCTTTTTGTTGCTAGTCTACTTCCCTATACTCTGACTCCCAACACCCACCATCTAGAGCACAAACTAGATCTCCTCAGCTCAAAACTTTCTCAGCTTGATGAGACTATATTTCAGTTAAACTCCAGACTATCTTCTCTCTTAGACTTTTCCACCACCCCAGCTGAAGATACAATATCATTGGAGCTCAATACCTAGGAGTAGTCATTTACCACCTCGCCACACCAGATTCAAATCAACTCTCTAACAAGCTGACATTGTAGATTGACTTACAAGCTACAGCACTCAGTTCCCCCAACCCCCTCTGCTTTCTCTACTTCTATAACCACCCAACCCTAGACAGTTCCAACCAGCACAGAATCCCAACTATCTCCTCCACCAGATCCAAACACAAATCACTTCCAAATTAGCCACCTGCTATCAGAAACAATATCCCTATAATAACTTAAACCCCTGATATAACTTACACCAAATCACTGACCACATCTCTATGCATGATGCTTCACAACTGTAGATCTGCTATGAAGCACAAACTGGAAATATCTGACACCATCTCTCAATATAATCTTGACCTCTTAATCCTCAGAAAGACCTGGATCAGTGACACATCCCACAACACTTTTGATCTCCTACTTCCTCTAACCTACTCCATCATCAGAAAGGACTGAGTAGGCAGAGTTGGGGATGGCATTGCAGCCATTTACAGAGATTCACTGCAATGCAATGTGCTCCCAAATGGTCCCTTCTCCACGTTTTAATGTCTCACTCTGGTCCTCCACACTCAACACAAGTCTCCCTTCAGAATAAATGCAATCTATCGCCCGCCAGGTGGTAACATGGCCATTGTGGAGGAATGCACTGACCTCATTTCTGACCAATCTACCCAAAGCGACAAAGTGATCTTTCAGGGAAACTTCAATCTTCACCACAGAAGACTGCAGTGAACCACTTCCCTCCATTCTCCTCAGCAATGATTTGATCCAACATAACCTTAAACCAAAACACACTAAAGGCTCCATACTTGACCTAATAATCTCCAAAGAAGACATGCCCTCAGTGACTATTTCATCTAGGTAAACTGGTCTTACCACTCCCTTATTCCCTTCACCCCACAACTCTGTCATTCTGTGATAATGGGTTAACAGAAGAGCAACTACTCAGTTTCAAGACACCAGAAACATAGACATCAATAATCTTAGTAACAATGCTCTGAAGATACTACCCTCCATTAGCCCCACCACGAATGTGAATGACATGACCTCCCACAGTTTCAAATACTTCTCTGATGTTTTAATGTTGTAGCTTCACTCCAAAGCAAAAAGAAACAACCTAAATGATCAGCACCTTGGTTCAACAAGGCCCTTCATGAGTAAAGGAAAGCCTTAAGAATCTTAGAGAAGAAATAGAGATGGTTGCCCTCTACCGATAACCTCACTTGCCTCAAAAATGCTAGGTCCCTATACAGAAAACACATCTTTTGGGAGAAATCCAACCACTTTAGATTCCTGCTGGACTCAGGCAAGAACTGACTGACGCAACTCTTCTATTTGGTCAAAACCACCAACATCCATCAAATTTGGACACCCACCATCAAAAGAAGAAGAGTTTCTACAGTTCTGTGACTCCAACTGTTTCGACATCATGACATCCATTCTACCTCTCCCCCGGCATGCAAAACCAAAAAGACTTGGCAACTTTTTAATACCATTACAGAGGCAGAGTGTCTCAACATTATCATGAAAACAAAAACCTCTAACTTCTTTAAGAACCAATCACCAGGCGATATTGCCAAAGACCTTTATATTAATGTGCTTCCCCACTGGACAAAACTGGTGAATCTCTCTCTCAGCCAATGAACATTTCCTGACTGCCTCAAAACTGGACAAAAACCCTCTGTAGATGTTAATGACCTCAACAACTATTGCCCGATCTCCAACCTGCCTTTCCTCTCTAAAATCATTGAAAGATGTGGAGCTCACCCAACACATCAAAAACAACGACCTCCTAGAATAATTCCAATGTGGTTTTAATCAAGGCTTTAGCACAGAAACCGCTCTAACACAGGTGGTTGATTATGCTCTTCAAATTCTAAACTCAGACAACCCCTGCCTCCTGATTCTTCTGAACATATCATCAGCCTTTGACATGGTCAGCCACCACACACTCCTAGACACACTCAAAAATGGAATGGATATTGATAGCATAGTACTTATCTGGTTTGCTTCATTCCTCATGGACAGGTCGCAGAGAGTACTAATTGATGACTATCTCTCTTCACCGATTGTGGTTGGACAAAGTGTCCACCAGAGGTCCATCCTTGCTCCGACCAAAATTAACCCAACACATTGAGCCGCTTTGAGTCCCTAAGAAGGCAGGGACATTCTATCATCAATACACAGACAACACACTTCTGTATCTAAAGATCTCCTCACAAAACAATATCTCACATCTCACCACCACCTTAAACTCTGTTCAGGACTGGATGACCTCTCATCACCTACAGCTAAACACTTCTACAACTTAATTTCTCTTTATTTCCCGTTTGAAATCAATGATTTTCTGCAATCCTGATAGACACACAGAACATTTTTAGCAGTAATCCCATCATTGTTAACAGTCCAAAAGCTCTAGGAGTCCTGCTACCTAGACAAAAGCTCAACCTACATCCTCAAGTTAGCTCGATGGCCAAAAACGCACGCCATCAACTACGTCTTCTGTGGGGAATCCACTGCTACATTCCGGAGTAAGATCTAAAACCTATTGCTCATTCATTGGTGCTCTCCAGAATAGACTATTGTAATGCTCTGGACTGGTCTCCCCAAAACCCATCTCACCGCCCGAAATTGAATCCTACACTCAGCAGCACAGTTTGTCTATTAGGCCAATTGACCACATTATACCTAGGCTGATCACTCTCCGATGGTTGCCAATAGAAGCCAGGACTATTTACAAGACGTCCTGCATCACCTATAAAGCTCTGAATGAATGAATTATATTTATTGTATGATTACTTAAAATCTTTTACAAGAGCAATAGCATACAAGAAATACACTAAGTATAAAAATACAAAAGACAATGTAAATTGTACCATAAAATGATGCCACAGAAAAATTTGAGGAGTCGTAGCGTTTATTGCAAAGCGTGGTTAGCAGCCGCCCGAGATGTGGGATCTTGGGGGCATATTATCAAGGGGGTTTATCTCCGCTTTTTTGGCTTTAAAAGCCAAGAAAGCGGAGATAAAATTATCTCCCTATTACCTAGCTGTCGCTAACACCAGTTAGCGACAGCTAGTAGGAGATAGCGACCATCTTGGGCCCCACTTTGCATGTCAGTGATATTTATCACTAATGACATGCAAAGTGGGCGTGCCAAGATGTTAGCGACTGGAAACAGTCGCTAACATCGCTATCTCCTATTACCAACTTTTGGAGATATTCGCGCTAAGCGCGAATATCTCCAAAAGCTAACACCTGCCCTGAGCAGTTCTTAGCCATGTTATCCAATGGGAGGTGGATAACATGGCTAAGAGCATTAGCTCGGTAATGCATGAATATCGCTGACTTTTCAGCGATATTCATGCATTGCGGCCGTTTTTTATCGCATTTGCGATAAACCTTGGTAATACCAAGGTTTATCTGCGATAAAATTCGCCGCAGCTCAGCGGTAACATTTTGTCTCTAACCAAGCAATAGCGATAATTATCGCTATTGCTTGGTAATATGCCCCCAAGTGATTAGCGAGTACGGGGAAGCGACACTTCGCAAGGCCTAAGCTATAGAGTGCTCGGGCGTGCAATATTGTGGCGTGCAGGCATGCATAGGGTTAAATTATGCATGGTGCGAGTGTTAAGGTTAATGCGACAGATAGGAAACGATACTCTGCCAGATCGATAAAGCTCTGCACAGGTCGACTTCCCGTTATCTGCCGGACAAAGTAAAACTACCAGGCAGCTCTAGACCACTATGAAACACCAAAGCAATGCTGCTTGAACCACTGTCCTTTAAAAAGGAACGACTAATGACACAATCCTTCTCGGGTAGTGCAACCAGAATCTGGAACTCATTGTCTCCAAATCTACCTGCACAACTACCTCACTGATGACTAAAAATAGATCTAAAAGCCCTTTTCCTCCAACAATATTTTAGCTAAGACGCTGCAATCAACTATTGACACAGACATCTACACTACCTCAAAACTTTTATGGATGTATATTTCTCTTGTTATCTTTCATTCTAGACACATTGCCACCTGATCAGCGTCCGATAGAGCTGGTAGGCAAATCAGTAAAACTCCAGTCTTGTGGTCATTCATTTGCCTTTCTTCACAACACCTATAGGCAAAAAATGAAACGCACAATCTCTCAGAGCACAGTGCATTTCAATTTACATAGTCAGATGACAAGTATCCCAGCGCACAGTCCAAGCACCTTTACTCAAGGATCAGCGAGCCTCCCAAGAGCACTTTAAAGGCAGAAGGCCATTCGCCTTTGAGCCAGGCAGAACACATATACATACCTATTGCAAAATAAACGGCAGCGATTGTACTCGTTTGGGAACGCGGCATTAAATATTTACAGAAAGCAAACATCTGTATTGTGTGTGGGCCCAACTTTTCATTTTACAAGGTCATAAAAAATGCTGTGCTCCATTAAAATCACTCAATGCCACAATAACACAACAATTACATACTCAAATATAGGTATAAATGGATACCATAACATGAGGTATCCCAGTGAACTTCACCCACGCATTTAGTGCAGCACTAAATGGGGCTAAAAGGGTCATTTGTAAGTAGCAACATACGTACGGGTTAAACAACACTGATCCTGCTCATATTGTCCTTTCATCTCACAACACGGTAATTCAACAAGCACTGGTAAAGCCAATATCTTTTAGTCACGTTGTAGAGCAGCGTGCCTGCTGTGTGTGCAGCATGGTAAATAAAGTGTTTAAAAAGGTGCTATGACATAGCCACTGCTGGCTGCGTCAAATCGCTTTTTTTTAACACTTTGGGCCCGATGTAGGTAGGCAAATACCGGTCGGAAACAGCCGAAAATACCGATTTTCGTCCGTTTCCGACCGGTATGTGGACATTGAGATGTAGGGGCATGTAAAATTACAGAATCGGTAATTTTACCGAATCTGTAATTTTACCGATTCGGAAAAATACCGAATTGGTAAAATTACCGATTCTGTAATTACCGAATTTTACCGATTCTGTAAATGAAATTGGTAAAATTACCTAAATCCAGATTGCCAGTTCTTAAATAGGAATCGGTAATCTGGGATTACCTACATCGGACCCTTTGTTTTATTTCTTCCCCTCCCATCGCCACCCTCCTCTTGTCCGTGTTGATGCCTTCCTTCCCATGCTTCCTTTGTCTATGCTGCCCCCACACCTTCATAAGGAAGAAAAAAACGCTGTGATGCAGCCTGCGCTGACCGCTTCTTAGCATGTATTTTTTAAGTTGTGTTGCCTCCCACCCTCCCTTCTCTTGTTGCCCGTACACTCCACTACCCTCTTGTTGTCCCCTTTGCCCACCCCACTCGCCATACGAAAAAAGCGGTATGACGCAGCCAGGACTGGTCGCGTCTTAGCGATTTTGTTTTATACTTCCAGCTAGGCGGCACAGCAGACGTGCTACATTCCCCACAACATGGCTCAAAGACACGGGCATATTTTTTATTTTTATTTTTATTTAATGCGATTTTATATAGAGCGAACTTTACCCGAAGGTATCAGAGCGCTTTACATAAGAACCAGTTTCAATACTTAAAGATTTAGGATTACGTGCGTTACATAAAAGATACAAGCAGAAAAAATTGCAAATGTACAAGTTGTAAAGTCACACAAGGAAGAGAGTCACTCAAGGAAGCGATAGAAATGGATAAACTCTAAGCGTCACATAGGAATAGTAGGGAGTACAATGGTCTACAGCATATACTAGTGATTAGAGTTATCTCTATATACATATATATATTCAAATAGTAGATTTGGGTGGGAGAAGGGAGGGTGGGAGGGATACAGGGGCATGGAGAAAAGGCAAATCAGAAACATTTGAGGATCGTCAAGGGGGAAACGAGGGAGAAGGGTAAAGGCCGAGGGAACGGACAATATGGCGGGCCAGGGTCCGGAGAAAAGCGGCCGAGAGCAGCAGCAAAATGGCGGCCAGGACAAAAAAAAAAGTAAAGAAGTCCATGAGAGTAACCCAGTGAGAATGACCCAAAGTGCCAGGAGAAGTCCGGGGGGGGTACATAGTTAAAGCAAATCAAAGTCAGGAAGGGAGAGGAGGCGTGTGGGCTCGGGTCCACTGGAGCAACGCCGAGACCATCAACCGGTCGTGGCTCCCGCGCCCCTAAACCTGGGAGAAGTTCACTGTCCACGATCCGCAAGAAGAAGGTCCGGGGAAGTGCCCTGGGGCCGGTCAGTCGCTCAATCTTTAGCTTGCAATGTGTACATTCTTTTTAATAATATCTGTATTTTCTAACCTATATCAATCACTCTGTGTAACTGCAGTATTTATACGTCCTTGCTCAAGCTATGTCTCCATCGTTAGTTTGCAGTGTGTCTTTTTGAGTGAATCTCTGTAAACATGTGACCCTCGCTCTGCGTTACTGCAGCGTCACACGTCTGGTTACCTCTATCGTCTCACCCATGATGTCTTTTCTGATGCACTCCGCTCTCTTGTAAAGCGCTCTGAGGCCTCTGGGTGAAGTGCACGCGTTGTACAAGCGCATAAATAAATAAATAAATATGCTCTGTCGGTCTGTCTCTGGTGAGTAGTGTCTCCCTGGGGAGTGTCCTGTGCTGTCTCCAGTGAGCAGTGTCTCCCCTGTGAGGGCTCTGTGATCCTACCTCTTGTGAGTAGTGTCCATCCTGAGTGAGCTCCCTTTATTTATTTATTTATTTAATTATGCATTTTTATATAGCGCGGACTTTACCCGAAGGCGTCAGAGCGCTTCACAATAGGAACAGTAATGATACATGAGGGGAAAATTACAAGTGAGCAAATTACAAAAGCAAACGTTAAGTTACATTAGCAAAAGTGACAATTGTGAGCAAACAAAATACATGAGGTAGCAAACGGTGCAATACAGGAGGAAAAAGTGACATGTGTGCAGGTTACAAGAGAAAACAAAGTACAATTAGAGGTATAATACTGCAATATATGGCAGACACTCAAGCACAAGAACAAACGCTACGTAGGCAATGGTGGCACTTGTGCAAGTATCGAAAGCAAACAAAAAACAAGAGATAGCAAACAGTGTGTTACTGGAGAAAAGTGGCGTGTGCATGTTACGAAAGAGTACCAAACACAAGTACTGGGATAATACTGCAATAAATGGCAAACACTCCAACCACAAGAACACACAGGGAAGGCACTTCCAGAGTCATGGAGAATAGGATTTCCATTAATGAAAGATCTTCCTTCAGATACTAGAGAAGGCATGAATTAAATTTGGAGGTGTCTTTGGAGGAGGAGAGCTTTGAGGTCCGTTTTGAAGGCCTGGGAGGAGGTGGTGGTCCGGAGCTGAGGCGGAAGTGAGTTGCAGATTCTCACTGCGTTGCCTGAAAAGGATTGGGCCATCGATCTTTCTTTCTTGAAAGTGTGAGGTTCAAGCAGTAAATTTTCCGCATTACGTGATGGTCTAGAGCCTCCAGAGAGTTTGAGTTTATTCTCCAGGTAGCGAGGAGAGGAGGAGTGCATGGCTTTGTGGATGATACAGGCAGTCTTGTAGAGAGCTCTAGCCTCGATGAGAAGCCAGCAGAGGGTGGATAACATCGGTATGATGTGGTCGCTTCTTTTGGCCCCATAAATGAAACGAGCTGCTGAATGGAGAACAGATTTAAGGGGAGACAGATGGGATTTGGGGAGGCCAGTAAGAAGAGAATTGCAGTAGTCCAGTCTGGAGAGGACCAGCGATCGCACCAGGTTTTTAAGGTCTTGCTCCGGGCAAAAGCGACAAATTCCCCAAAGAAGGCGCAGTTGGTATCGAGCAGACTTTGCAATGGAATTGATGTGGGAGATTAGATTGAGTTTTTTGTTGAGTATGACACCAAGGGATTTTGCGCTGTAGACAATGATGGGTTTATTGTTAAGCAGATTCATCTGATCCATCCATGATTGAACCGGGGGAGGAGATTGTGAGGAGGAGGAATTCAGTTTTGGAGGGATTCAGAATCAGTTGATGAGTTGACATCCAGTTTTGAATGGAGTCGAGAGTAGAGGTTAGGATGGCGAGATCGTGAGTGGAGGCAACCTTAGGTAGATTGAGTGTCATCTGCATAGAGATGATAGTGGATCCCGGATTTACTTAGGAGATTTCCCAGTGGTTCTAAATAGAGATTGAACAATGTGGGTGCAAGTATAGAGCCTTGGGGAACACCTTGACCTACCGCCATCGAGATGAAAGACTGTACGCTATTTTGATCATTTGGGATCTATCAGAGAGGAAGGAAGCAAACCATTTAAGCACAGTGTCCTCCATGCCCATTCTCTGTTGCCATCCTAGCTTTTGCCTAGGCAGACCTTTTGACTTTGCCATTGTTTTGTTTTACACACTTGAACCTTGGGGTGAAATGCAAAATATTTTGGTAGAGGCTGCTACTCGGCCCCATCTCCAGCGAAGCCCAGCACACATCAGCTGGAAGCTGCAGCTGCAGCTGCCTGGTCTAAGACGCATGGCTGAGGGAGCAGTGGAAAGGAGGGGGGCGGCGTTGGGAAGGCGGAAGCCCTTTTAGCCCAATGGTCGTTGTGCAAGAAAATAAATGCTCCGTAAGCTGTGTGAAAGCTGTTTCTGTTTACACGATTTTTATATCACACGTAATGGGTCTTTTTTTAGTATAATTTTGGCTGTAAAGTAAAATTATCATAATTTTTTTATTAATCCGGTGCGAGCATTTATTTCTTTTTGTTTTATTTAGGTCATTTATGTTTATGTTTTTTAAACCTAAATTAACCCCCCACAAATTGATTCTACCACTTTTTCCCTGATGCATAGGTTGTTATTTACTGTGGACTGAGGCTAAACATGTTTGGTTCTTTCCCTGTTAAGAAGGAAACAAGCGGATGAAAAAAATATGTTTGCTAGTTTCAGACCAGCGCAAATATTTTATAATTGTGTTCGGTGTTCTGTGTTCTTTTCGTGCTCCCTTTGGTCCAGGAAGAAACTCAAATGTGCCGTTTCATTTTGGCGTTTCCAAAATGAGTTCAGCTGCTTCACCCACCACCTGTGGAAAGAGTAATCAACACCCGCGTCTAGCACGTGCAACTTTAACGGCGTTGCAGGGGCTCGAGCTCGCTGCTCAGGCCCGGGGAACCGGAAACCTGTCTCCGAGGAGAGGAGGGACCGCAACCTCCACACAGGCCACACGACACCATTCATTGTTTCATTTTGCCACCACTAAGAATAATGCCTTGAGGTGCAAGTGTGAAGTAAACCTCAGTAGTCTGCGCGCGGGGTGTGCCCGCCAAATGTTCTTATTAAAGGCCCTTTGTAGCCTCCGCTCGCTCCACCCACAGACCACACACACACACACAGGGTGGCAGGTGGCGCACAGCCCACAGAAAAGCTATGTTTCCACTGCTGTGTGTGCGGAAAACCCGCACTTGAAAGGATTAGGAAACCCTTTGCTGAGATGAAGGAAACGCCACATGCAAGAAAAAAAGTCCTTTCTGACACCACGTGTAACAGAATAGGCCCCTTTGTGACTTTCCCCCATGTATAGATAATAAAGCAAGAGAGACAACCCAACTCTCAAATGACCTCTAAAGCACCCTTCAGATGTAAGTCACAAAGGCAGAGTCCGAGGAACCGGGTAGAGCACAGAATTTAGATACATTTAAACCGACACAACAAACCCGCAGTGACAGAAGTGGTGACATGCTTCCTAAAACATTTGCACGCCCTGTCCGAAAGACTGCTTGCAAAATGTTTCTATTTTGAGAGCCCCAGCCAAGGGGATTATACAAACTGGGAACGTTTGGGTAAATAACTAAACCGTGCGATTTTTTCAGGTTCACAAGTCAGGGAGTTAATGTGCGCTCCTAGTTTGCGTTTAAAAAGGGCTCGAAATATAATTCAGATTGCGTTGCTTTTATTTTTGTAATTAGAGGCAGAACACCGAGCACACATGCAACATAGCTCAGGTATTTTATACAGTTGTGTATCATTAACTCACAAGGGCATCAACCACAATGATAAGCAATGACAAAATCCATCAGAACACATTAGTCTGATCAACCCATATGTAACACACTAAAGACAATGGGTAGCAAACGGTGATTAGGCACACATGGAACTCATATAAAACTATTTTCTTGTGCTACCAGTTGGAATACATACTGGACATAAGTAAGATACTCGCCATCATGTAGACTCCAAAATGGGACATAACTATACCCCAAAGTCAATCAAATAGTATGTCAGCACGCAAGTGAGTTTTTACAAAGATTGTCCATCAACAAAGAATCTTTCCAGTCCCAGTTTTCTTCAATTCAATGTATGTTTTTTGAAGTCAACATTACAGATCAACCTGTATGTCTCAATTTCAGTCAAAAAGGCGATACAAACTCACCCAAAAATTACCGCTTAATAAACCTTTTGGATATAGGTGAAAAGGTCTTTTCCAAGGTAATCCTAGGGATACTAAAGGAGTGGGTGGAAGACAAACAGATAATACCCCCAGAACACGGGGGGTTTAAAGAAGGCCACTCAACGATTGACCATTGTTTTGCTCTGTGGTCCATCGCACGGAAGTCAATTGATCAGAGGGGTAATTTATTCTGCTGTTTCGTTGACTTCCGTGCAGCCTTTGATCTTGTCGACAGGGAACAGCTGTGGTCAACACTAGTAGGGTATGAACTACAGGATGACCTGCTGGTCCTTATCCAAGCATTACATACAGAAAATTGGGCACAGATAATATTGGACACGGATGGAGGACTGACCGGGAGAATTCCTATTGGGAACGGCTTAAGGCAGGGGTGCGTCCTAGCCCCCCTGCTGTTCGCCCTGTTTTTAGCTGACCTACCCCAAGTATTAACAGATGTCAGAGGGGCGAATCCGAAATTGGGAGGGAAGCACATATCGTGCCTCCTTTATGCCGATGACCTAGTCATTATGGATCAAACGGAGATAGGCCTCCAGAGAAAACTAAATAGGTTTAAAGAATATTGTACGAGTAAAAAATTAGTGGTAAATATGGATAAGACGAAAATTGTATGTTTTGGGAGTAGGAAAGTGAAGTTCTCGTGGTATCTTGGCACAATTTTGATTGAGAGGGTGACTAATTACAGATATTTGGGAATGTGGTTCTCAGGTAACTTGAAATGGCATACACACCTGCAAGCATTAAAAATAAGGGCATTGCGTCGGTCAAAGGCCTAAAAAGATTTAATAATACCTATGGTGAAAGGTCAGATAGGCCGGTCTTAAAAGCCTATCAAGCAATGGTTCCCCCACAATTTTTGTATGGAGCCGAGGTTATTTATCTCAGTGGTAAGACCTCCTGGGATAGAGAGGAGGGAAATATATTAAAAAGCTTATTCACACTGCCAAAATCCTCTATGGTGCAGGCAGCACGACTGGAGCTGGGAATAACCTCCTGGGCTATAACAGCTTGTATGAGCCTTGTACGCTTCTGGCAGCGGTTGGGGGTAGGGGAAATTGCTAAAATCTCCCAATGGGCTAAGGAGGAAATCGCCACTAGTGAGCTTCCCTGGGCAAAAGAGGTGAGAGCCTCAGTAAGCAAGGCTTATGGGGTGTTAGATTTGAAGGTATGCTTGCCGCAAGACCCCATAATAATTGGGAAAAAAGAATTAAAGATTCAAGGGGTCAATATGTCCCGTAGTTATGATCGGGACTACCTTGCTCAGAAGTCCTCGGTAGCACACATGAAATTGGCGTGGGAGAGTAGCCAACACTTCCCCTACGTGGATCGGCTACCCAGCCACAATCTGAGGCGAGAAGTCTTGAAAATGCGAATTGGCATAAACCCAGGTTATGCGAATAACGGGGTTCGAAACCTAATGATAGGATGTAATGGGAAATGCACCTGCACTTTAGGAACCACCTGCGATATTTTACACATTTTATTAGATTGTACGAGATTTTTAGACTTTCGAAAGGAGTTTTTATGTCCGATTTTTAAAAAATATAAGATTACGCACAGAATGCAAGCTGCTACTCTGTTGGTGGAAATGGAGAATTTAGATATAGCCTGTGCGTTGGGGAAATATATGAATAAAGTAAAGTTGTTCCTCAAATGCGCAGAAGAACATGTATAGTGCAGCCCTTATCTTTGAATAAAGGTAGAGACACCAAGGTATAACAGTAGTAAAAATTGCATTCTGAAGAAGTCATGTATAGGCAAAAAAAAGAAAATATATATATATATATTTTTATTTCTTTTTAGCGATTTTAATAAATAAATGTTATAATACTCCATTTTAAAAGGAACAAGAGAAGTTAAACTACATGTATCTCGAGGTGGAATTGTGGTTTTAAAATTATCATGTTATGCTGCTGCTCTTTCTCTTGCTGAATATTGTCATGTTTTGTTGCTGTTCTTTCTCTTATCACGGAATGTGGGAAGTGTACTTTTAAGATTTTAACAAATCAATAAAGTTTTGTTTGACTGACTGACTGACTGACTGACAATTTCAGTCTGATCCAGCCATTAGTGTTTCGTCTGGTGGGGAAATAATCCTTAGGCTACAACAGGGCTCGAAAACATACATACATAATGAAACTATGAATAATATTCTCATTAATTGCTCATCAAAAATGTATGTCTTACTAGGATATAATTCAATTAATCACAGCGTATTCTGCCACTTTCAAAATCAGGTACGGCTATGCATTATTAAGGAACTATCAGCTCTATTTGAAGCCAGTTCTTTTTACTAGCAGGTAGCAGATGTCCAGGGACAAACTGAAGACCATTGGGGAAGACTCACAGCAATGGAGCAGAACATATGTTCATATTATTCAAGGAGGATGGTTCAAGTTAGGGGATTTTCTCTGAAAACTTAAATTGTGGCTTCTGTAAGGGACTTGTTAACTGGCAATGTGGTTAGAGTAGGCCCATGCATGTACAAATACCTGAACATATGAACCTGTGCATTGAAGGTAAAACGTTTGTGCATCTGATATTACAGTGGGAGTGTGGCCAATAGGAGCTGTGCACTTCTGAGTACTGGATTGTCAGTGAAAGCATGACATAACATGTGTAATGTCCTGGGAGAGTGGCGCAATCGACAAGGAAGAGTCTGAGTGGGCAAATGGGAAAGAAGAGGTGTTGAAGGGCATTGAGGTAAAAGTTGTTCAAGGATGGTGAAAGAGACATTTGCTGTCAGAGGGTGTGAAAGAGGTTTGGTTTGTAAAAGATGAAATGAACATAGAGGCCGGTAAAGTGTGGAGAGGAGACATGCTGGTGTCTAGTAACACTATTTGTGATTACATTGCAGATATGCCACATTAATGTCACCCGTGACGAGGTATCACCAAATCTAGGTTGCATCAGACCTAGTGATGGGCAAAAATAAATGCACAAGTGAAGGACCAGAGGATCACTTAGTTACAATGTGCCTTTCAGCGACAAAGTGAAGTATTTTCAGAGGCTACACTTGTTGACAGTGGAAGTTCCAGTTAAGCTGTGGGCGAAGCAGATATGAACATCAGGGACCCAGTGGGTTCATTGCTTCCAGGAAAGCGTTTTGTGTCGGTGATGGTCCATTACTGTACATGGTGGTTAGTGATGGCGTTAGGCAGAGCAGTTACTTCCACTGTTGTTACTGAACTTTTAAAAGAGGTTCTCTGTGAATCAAGGAGTGCCTGAAGCAGTGGGCCTACCAAACGACATTCAGTTCTGGTCTGTGGAGATGAGGAGTTTCTTAGCTAGTATGCTGATGGAGCATCAACATACAACGTTGTACTCTTCTCAGGTAAATGGTGTGTGGAGGAAGTACACTGTGTGGTAACCGAATGCTTGAACTAGTCAGGGAGCTCTGGTTAAAGACTTTGTGGACTTATTGTGCCGTTCCCAATATGGTAACTAAGGCTTTTGTCTTCGTGTCCCCAAGGAAAATAGTGGGTGGTATCAAATTGTTGCCTTTGTGGTTGTGTGGAAGTACGTCATGTGAACTGAGAAAGGATGCAGGCATGCAACTGTTCATAAATAACAGAGTAGGTACACAGTGAGTGCAGGCAATGTTTCAGAAGCATGGCGTGGACATGCCTCGAGTGTGAGGTGGTGAAATGCTAAGAGACAATGGGGCAGATTTATGATAACAATGCGGCGCACCATGGGGCAAAAACGGCACAGATGCGTGACGCATCTGTGCCGTAAAGGTGACGCATTGCTGGAGTTGCGTCGCAAGCGCGACGCAGCTCCAGCAAGGCTCGGGGGTGACCCATCTATACAATGCTGCGTCAAGACCTACGCCTGCTTCAAGCAGGCGCAGGGTTTTGACGCAGCATTGGCCTGAAAGTGACTGAATGACATCTTATAGATTTCACTCAGCCACTTTTGCGAGGCGCACCTGCCCCGGAACGCCCACCCTGCGCCGGAACCCCCACAAGTGGCGCAGGGCTTTACAACGTGACGCATCTGCCTAGATGCGTCACATTGTAAATGGGTCATAGGGATGCACCACGTTTACGCCGCAGTTGCGTGACGCAAACGTGGCGCATTCCCATCATAAATCTGCCCCATAAAGTTGAAGGGGGTTAGAAGCACACTGCCTCACATCTCATCATAGTTCACCCCCTTGCATTATGGTAAATGCAGTTGACAATTAGCCCTTATTTCAATATTAACAGTAGTTTTTCCACCAAAGGTGGTGGAGATAGTGATGTACGTCTCTTAACACATTTGTTTCTGAGCCTCTGCTGGCTTATCCACAAAAGCCTCTTCTAGCTTTTCAAAAAGTGGAATCAGATTGATTCTCACATTATCTGGAGCAATAACAGTCTATAATGCTGACCAGAATCCAATGATCCAATGACCCCTTTCACTTTACCCTTCGTATGTCTGATGTCCCCAATCTTTGATGAGTGCTTGAGATGACCATGTCTCAACTATGTTACTCAGAAAAAGATCATTCATCTTTCCTTTGATGGAACTGTCATTTTCAGACATTCCACAGAAAAAGTTGACGAGAACAGACACAGAAGGTGTGATAACAACCATATCTGGACAGTCATTTCCAAGCTCACTCTTTACACATCTAGACCAGCACCTATATTCTGTTCTATCACACAATTACGTTGTCTTTAAACTAGTGCATGTCAATGGTCCTGTAAAAAGACATACCTGATTCTTTGGCTAGTCCTGGCACTGCAGTCTCCTCTACTCCAGCCTTGCTAAAGGCCCATAAACTGGTAGGTCCTACACTTGATGGCTAGCAGACACACTGAAGAAGCAAAGGAGCAAAATGGAAGGTCTCTCATTGCATTGTCTAGAATGGAGTTTAATTCCAACATTCTTACTTTCAAATAATAGCCACTCAGATCCAGCAACCGACTGAGACCACTAGTAGAGAAGTGGCAAAATGTACTTCTACCTGATAAACTGTGTTTACACTACTCCTTACCTTTACATCTCTACCTCAGACTTGGTCTTTTTCTCAAGAAACTGAATCAAAAATAAATTTGCCCCTAGACACTAAGGAATAGGTGGAGAAAAGAAACTATGGAGTTGTATTCCCTGGCGTTACTGGCTTTTTCTGACTCACCACGTCTCTCAAGAGTAGAAAAGGCATTTTACTCACTGATCTTCCCACTAGGTACAAATGAAAGCAGTAGTGTATGTCAGGAAATGTGTTTCTTTTAAAAGAAAATCCAGGAAAGGGTAAACCCACCATTCGCAAGCCATGATCCGCATGTTCATATCACGCCCTCCAACAACCCACCGTTCCTGGACAGCTTAAAGTCCATGCAGACTCCAGTTGATTTTCTGTATACGTGTGGGGCTATTCACAAAGTTAACTTACACTTGAGAGTAATTTGCACATGTAATTTACTCTTACACTTTTAAATAACTCTACTACTTTGGGTCAGTCACAAAATCTAAGTATAGGGTACTTTTAAGTGTATACTTACATGTCTCGACCCCCCGAAAAAAAGTGGGTGGAGCCAAGTTGACTAGTGTACGTTACTACTGACAATAAAGAAACAATAGTTAGTCTAGCACCATACATGGCCAGTCACTGATACTGTAACATCCACCCATAGATATCAGGGGAGGTAAGGACTTAAAACCACATAGGAAATAATGTTGAATTAATTTAAATTATTAGTGCATACTAAAAGAACAACTGTAAGTGGGAATTTATTTTTTAATTTAGGCTTGACAAAATAATTTTCATTTAATATATTTCAATTCCTGTATTTTTTAATTCAAAATTACTCTAATAGTGCTGTAGCATTTCTTTCTTTTGTTCTACATTTAAAATTAATGTATACAGTTAATTTACATTAATATTTAGCATATAAATACTTTTACATATTTTCCAAGTTTAATACACTTTTTACACTGTTCCTCTACATTACCATACTGGGGATTTCTACCCGCAGGTGGACTTGACATCTCCATATGGTACAGTATGGGGAATCTCTCATCTGAGAGGATTTGCCACCCCAACCTCCAGATCCCAGCTCTGTGGGAAAGTTCAGGAATATTCAACTGCCTGCATTCAGGTTAAACAAAGGACCTGGATGTTTTGACCTGAGCCCTTTATTTTGATTAGCCATTTACACAAATGGAATCCCAAGATGGATTTCTGTGACCAGCCATCCAAGCACACCTTTAAATTGATGTACTGAGTGGGATAATTGTAGTAAGCCTATATTTAATGTGGAAACACACACAGGATCGAGCAGTGATCATTAACCCAAGAATTGAGTTCCCAGCTGGCCAACACTATTCAAACTAAGACAATGGCCTACATTGAAAGCCGGCGCAGGTATGGTGACTCACAACGAGGACACTTGTGGACAGAGCCACGAGACACAAAGCAAACAGTAAGATGAAACATACATGCCACACCTCTCCTTTTCACACAAAACAAAACAAAACACACTACAACAGATCATGACCAATACACGAAAACATCCAACAGGAGCCAAAACACATTTTGCTCTCAGTTGAAGCCAAACAAACTTTACAAATTACAGAACAGAAATTCATGGTAAGTTCCTACTCAGGAGAAGACTACTCAAACTAGATTTGGTAGAAAAGAAAAAAAAATTCAGAGTCCACTTTGTGACAAGAAAAAAAAATCAATTCAATTGTTGATCCAACTGGTACCTGTTCTTAAATTCTTTCCTCAGCAGACCAGTGCTCCAAAATTATTTGCCTGTTTGCGATATGGGCTCAAACCATACATGCCATGCCACTGTTCTGCTTCCCAACAAATACATGCACATCAACATGTGTTCCAAACAACAGAATGAGCCACAGCCAATTTGGTCCACCATTTGCCTCCTTCTACACACACCACAGAATCAGAGGCCTTAATTACACTCAACACAGGACCAAACTTAAGATCCCCTTTCTAATTCCATGGGGCAAATTTGATTCTGACTGTGTCATCCACTTGAAATTCAAGAAATTGTAACAAGCTTGTGACTTCTCCTGCTTTGCCATAACCCTGCCCCACACTTCTTTTTCTTTATGTTTTTAACAACCATAATGGGGTGTTAAAACGCTTTATTGGCGATTAGCTTGCTACTCTGGAACCCATAAAGGATTAGTGGTGAATTAGTATAGTGGAATATGGAATTTGAGAAGTGAACATGTTTGTCTGTTATTTTGATTGAAAAGGATAGTGAAGGGATAGAAGAGTGGAGGATTTGGATTTTTTTAGGTCATAGCAGTAGGAGGAGGCTTATGGGTGCGTAAAAAGGGGTTTTGGAGGGGAGGAGGTTAGAAAGGTTTGTTTTGGGGGATCGGTATAGTAAAAAGAGGTGTCATATGATGCAAGGAGGGCTACATAAATGAAAACGTATTTCCCTTTTCTACCCCTCCCCAACCCTTCTCAATTCAAATAACTGACTAACATATCCACTACTCTAATTACTTTCATGTTTCACCATACTAACTCAACACTAATCCTCATGGGTTCCAGAGTAGTGTGCTACTCGCCCAAAAAAACAAGCATTTGCAATGCTATATGTCTCGCATTAGGAAAGTTTGAGCTATTGGTAATGTAAATGACACATTTTTTACTTATGTGTTGGTTTTGAAAATAGCTAAATTAATAGCTTTGTCATTTACAATGCCAATAGTTATAACTTTCCCAAATGTGACACCTATAGCATTTGTAATGCAATATGTGTTGTATTTACGTGACTTAGATGTATTGATATTACAAATAACAATGGCTTTTAATTTTTTTAAATAATTAATGCTTAAATAAAAGTTATTGTAATTTATAATGGCAATAGCTTAAACTTTTGTAAATAACTTTTGTGAAGATTATGTTCAGTGTTTTTTATAGTGACGAAAATCCAAGAACAGAAGTGAAATATTAACATCTTTTTGTGACATTTGTAATAAAGCTTGAAACATTCATAGAACATATGTGAACCAGTTGTTGTTGAATGGTTGCGGAGATTGATGCTGTGGTGCCCCTGAGTGATGCTGTCGTGCCCCTGAGTGATGCTGTGGTGCCCCTGAATGATGCTGTGGTGGTGCTGAGTGATGCTGTGGTGGTGCGATAGATAGATAGAGTGAGGGCAATAGATAGAGTGAGGGTTTAATTATGTGGCACTGAGTGGTATTGTGTGGAGTGTGTGTTGCATTCAGTAGAGTGTAGTTATGTGGCGTGTAATTATGTGGCACTGAGTGGTATTTGGAGTGTATGTTGCATTGAGTGCAGTGTAATTATGTGGCGTGTAATTATGTGGCACTGAGTGGTATTTGGAGTGTATGTTGCATTGAGCGCAGTGTAATTATGTAGCATATAATTATGTGGCACTGAGTGGTATTGTCTGGAGTGTATGTTGTATTCAGTAGAGTGTAATTATGTGGCGTGTAATTATGTGGCACTGAGTGGTATTGTAAATGACACATTTTTTATTTATGTGTTGGTTTTGAAAATAGCAAAATTAATAGCTTTGTCATTTACAATGCCAATAGTTTTAACTTTCGCAAATGTGACACCTATAGCATTTGTAATGCAATATGTGTTGTATTTACGTGACTTAGATGTATTGATATTACAAACAACAATGGCTTTTATTTATTTTTTTAATAATTAATTCTTAAATAAAAGCTACTGTAATTTATAATGGCAATAACTTAAACCTTTGTAAATAATTTTTCTGAAGATTATGTTCCGTGTATTTTATTGTGACGAAAATCCAAGAACAGAAGTGAAATATTAACATCTTTTTGTGACATTTGTAATAAAGCTTGAAACATTGAGAGAATAATTGTTCTTGAATGGTTGCACAGATTGATGCTGTGGTGGCGCTGAGTGATGCGATAGATAGATAGATAGAGTGAGTGCGATAGATAGATAGAGTGAAGGCGATAGATAGAGGGAGTGCGATCGATAGAGTGAGAGCGATAGATAAATAGATAGAGTGATGGCGATAGAGTGAGTGCGATAGATAGACAGATAGAGTGAGGGCGATAGATAGATAGACAGATAGAGTGAGGGCGATAGATAGAGTGAGGGCAATAGATAGAGTGAGGGGCGATAGATAGATAGATAGAGTGAGGGGCGATAGATAGATAGAGTGAGGGCAATAGATAGATAGAGTGAGGGCAAAATATAGATAGAGTGAGGGCGATAGATAGATGGATTGAGGGCGATAGATAGATAGAGTGAGGGCGATAGATAGATAGAGTGAGGGCAATAGATAGAGTGAGTGCGATAGATAGAGCGAGGGTGATAGATAGAGTGAGGGCGATAGATAGATAGAGTGAGGGCAATAGATGGATAGAGTGAGGGCGATATATAGATAGAGTGAGGGCGATAGATAGATAGAGTGAGGGCTATAGCTAGATAGATAGATAGAGTGAGGGCGATAGATAGATGAGTGAGGGCGATAGATAGATGAGTGAGGGCAATAGATAGATAGAGTGAGGGCAATAGATAGATAGAGTGAGGGTGATAGACAGATAGAGTGAGGGCAATAGCTAGATAGATAGATAGATAGATAGATAGATAGATAGAGTGAAGGCGATAGATAGATCAGTGAGGGCGATAGATAGATGAGTGAGGGCAATAGATAGATAGAGTGAGGGCAATAGATAGATAGAGTGAGGGCGATAGATAGATAGATAGATAGATAGATAGATAGATAGATAGATAGATAGACAGACAGATAGATAGATAGATAGATAGATAGATAGATAGATAGATAGATAGATAGAGTAAGGGCGATAGATAGATGAGTGAGGGCAATAAATAGATAGAGTGAGGGCAATAGATAGATAGAATGAGGGGCGATAGATAGAGTGAGGGCGATAGATAGAGTGAGGTCGACAGATAGATAGAGTGAGGGTGACAGATAGATAGAGTGAGGGCGACAGATAGAGTGAGGGCAACAGATAGATAGAGTGATGGCGACAGATAGATAGAGTGAGGGCGACAGATAGAGTGAGGGCGACAGATAGATAGAGTGAGGTGGCCTTGTGGTGGATGTGGTGGTGGCTGTGGTGCTGGTGGTGGACATGGTGGTGGCGGATGTGGTGGTGGACGTGGTGGTGGTGGATGTGGTGGTGGACGTGGTGGTGGTGGAGGTGGTGGTGGTGGAGGTGGGTGTGGTGGACATAGTGATGGTGGATGTGGTGGTGTTGGACGTGGTGGTGGACGTGGTGGTGGATGTGGTGGTGTTGGACATGGTGGTGGATGTGGTGGTGGTGGACGTGGTGGTGGATGTGGTGGTGGTGGACGCGGTGGTGGATGTGGTGGTGGTGGACGTGGTGGTGGATGTGGTGGTGGACATGGTGGTAGTGGTGGTGGACATGGTGGTGGTGGTGGATGTGGTGGTGGTGGATGTACTGGTGTACTTGGTGGTGGTAGTGGATGTGGTGGTGGTGGTGGTAGACGTGGTGGTGGTGGTGGACGTGGACATGGTAGTGGCCTCGTGGTGGACGTGGTGGTGGCTGTGGTGGTGGACATGTTGGTGGACATGGTGGTGGTGGATATGGTGGTGGTCGTGGTGGTGGTGAAGGTGGGTGTGGTGGTGGTGGTGGACGTGATTGTCATGGACGTGGTGGTGGTGGATGTAGTGGTGGTGAAAATAGTGGTGGTGGTGGAGGTGGTGGCTGTGGAGGTGGTGGATATGGAGGTGGTGGCTGTGGACGTGGTGGTGGTGGTTGTGGATGTGGTGGTGGTGGATGTGGTGTTGGTGGTGGACATGGTGGTGGTGGTGGATGTGGTGGTGTTGGTGGTGGACATGGCGGTGGTGGTGGATGTGGTGGTGTTGGTGGTGGATGTGGTGGTGGTGGATGTGATGGTGGACATGGTGGTGGTGGTGGACATGGTGGTGGTGGATGTGGTGGTGGTGGATGTGGTGGTGGTGGATGTGGTGGTGGTGGACGTGGTGGACATGGTAGTGGTGGTGGACATGGTGGTGGTGGTGGATGTAGTGGTGGATGTGGTGGTGGTGGATGTAGTGGTGGACTTGGTGGTGGACTTGGTGGTGGACTTGGTGGAGGTCTTGGTGGTGGACGTGGTGATGGTGGGTGTGGTGGTGGTGGACGTGGTGGTGGTGGACGTAGTGGTGGTGGATGCAGTGGTGGTGGACATAGTGGTGCTGGAGGTGGTGGATGTGGTAGTGGTGGACGTGGTGGTGGTGGACGTGGTAGTGGTGGACGTGGTTATGGTGGTGGTGGACGTGGTTGTGGAGGTGGTGGACATGGTGGTGGTGGACATGCTGGTGGTGGACATGGTGGTGGTGGTGGACATGGTGTTGGTGGATGTGGTGGTGGGAGTTGTGGTGGACGTGGTGGTGGTAGACGTGGTGGTGGTGGACGTGGTGGTGGTGGACGTGGTGGTGGAGGATGTGGTGGACGTGGTGGATGTGGTGCCAGATGTGGTGGTGGACGTGGTGGTGGTGGACATTGTGGTTGTGGACGTGGTGGTGATGGACGTGGTGGAGATGGATGTGATGGTGGTGGTCGTGCTGGTGGTATATACCCACAACTCATCTGTGATAAGAAAATGGCATAGCTACTTTACTGTAATAATGTATTACACTGGTGATGCCGCATTGCCAGCAGACAGATTGAAAGGCAAGGTTAGCAAGCCAGGCCGTTGTTTAAATATTTAAAAGTGTAATTAGCATTCCAGCTTTGTTCTGGTCTCTTTTTTAAAACTAGATATTTGTGTGATCGCTTGAGGGACAGCAAAGCGAACGCCATAAATGCCAAACTCCAAGAAACGCCGCCAGCCATAGTGCAGGTTATTGGGATTTTGGTGCCGCATCCTCAGAGGGATACAAACCATGAGCAGGAGCGCTATCCTAGTATGAAATAAAACAAGTCTGTTTTCAAAGGGTTTTCAAAGGGTTAATATGCCTCAGGATTTATTACCTTCCTTCAGTAACAGGAAACACCACAAATTAATTTTAACAGGCTGCATAAAGCGATGTTTTGGTGTTTGTTGGGAGGCTCCAAATTGGATCTGTTTTCGTAAAGACATACATTATTTAAGAGTATCATGTAGCATTGCAATAGGATTTCACAGACTTGAACTGCAAGATAGAGAAAAAGAAACCATGTATTTTGCGGGTTATGTGAACAAACTTGTGTTTTTTCTTCTTTTGGCAAAAAAACGTAAAAAAAAAAAAGACTGAGCGAAGATGTCCATGGTTGAGTTACTTTGCTTGACTGTCATGACCATTTGCAAAAAGTGGTTAGTAAATTGAATATTTAATAGATAATTGCGTTCTCTGCAGCTTTCACGCAGTGGACGAATTTGCAGACCATGTAACCAGTGATTAATATCAAACTCTCTAAGGGGTCTTTTGTTACTTTAACAGTACTTTGTCATGAAGCACCAGAGTTAATCTTCAGCCAGCTGCCTATTACATTACCTGTCCAAAGTATCGTCCCTAGTTTATAAATTAGTACATTTGAGACTTAACTTGCTGTGATGAGGCATCATTAATATAATCCATCGGTGAAGTGGTTGCAAATGTTCACACACGCACTGTCTCGTCTGCTTTTAATGTAAGTCAAAAACCTTATATATGACTTGCTTACATAGGAAAGAAGCATGTTTTAAAATGGTAAACTGTTTAATGCGCTCTTAAAACAACTCTTTGAATTAGCCATTTACCCCAGAAGATAACATATTTCCAAAGTCCATAGTCTCAGCACCTGGCATTTTGTCCAAAAAACAAGACGCAAACATAGTTTTATCAAGATGGCCAGCGCTGCTTTGGAACACATAATTTAAATGCATTGTAATTGTGCGTTCCAAAGGAGTGCCAGCTATCTTATATCTGTGTCTCTCTGTAATGCAACTTGTGTTTGTGTAAAGCGCCGCTATACCTTTGAGTGGAATTCACACTATGTCAAATAGAAAGAAAGAAAGAAAAAAACAGCAGGAGGGATGTGGTAAACAAAGGGAGCACAAACGTAACGTAACATATGGAGTGCGGATAATAGATTTCACATGGCTAAGTTAAAGCGATATGAAGTGTACTCATGTACACGAAAACACTTCACGGTAAAGCAGCAGGGAGTGTGTGCGGTAGGAGTGTGGTAAACACAGGGAGCAGGAACTGGACGTTTGGAGTGCAAGTAATAGATTTCGCAAGGCTAAGTTAAAACGCTATGAAGCATACTCACATACATGGATGCGCTTCACTGTAAAGCAGCAGGGAGTCTGCGCCCTGATGTCGCCTCTGTTATCAAGCTGGCCATGAGCCAGAAGGTGGTCAACATGGACAACGGAAGGGGGGCAGGGAATTTACAACTTGACCAGCGTGAGGAGGGGAGGGAGGGGCTAAAGGCAACACAGTCACTGAATGAATAAAAAAGCTCTCGGCATTGCTTGATGGGGGCGGGGGAGCGGCATTGGGTGGTGGGGGCGGGGGAGCGGTTTCCTTTGAAGTCTAAGTCTGATGCCGATAGTGTGCGATGTGCACGCGCCCGGCTCCCATGAACTGTACCTAATCTGTAGTTTGGGTACACTTTTTGAAAGCCTTACTATAACCTCGCTAGCATTCCTAACGGGATTGCTTAGGCAAGACCTAAAAAAGAGAAAAAGCGCTTCAAAACCCTATCAAGGGTAGCTAGCACTATATAAATAAATTCCCTCTTCTATCCCGCCACTACCCTTCTCTATCCAAATAATTGAATAACATATCCACCACTCAAATTACTTCATATTTCACTGTACTAAATTTCTACACTATTCCTTTACTGGTTCCGGAGTAGCGTGCTACTCGCCAGAAAAGCGCTTCAACACCCATCAGGGGTAACAGGTGCTATATGAATGCAAACCTTTCTTCCCTTTTTATCCCTCCGCTATCCTTCTCACTCCAAATAACTGACTAATATCCACCATCCAAATTACTTTCATATTTCACCATACTTATTCACCACTAATCCTTTATTGGTTTACGGAGTAGCATGCTTCAACACCCCATCAGGGGTAACAAGCGCTATATAAATACAAACCTTTTTTTCCTCTTCTATCCTTCTGCTATATTTCTGAATCCAAATAACTGACTAACCTATCCACCACTTAAAAGTTACTTGCATGTTTCACTATACTAATTCAACACTAATCCTCTATGGGTCCCAGAGTAGCGTGCTACTCATGGAAAAAAGCACTTCGACGCCTCGTCAGGGGTAGTGAGCGCTATATAAATTCAATTACAATACAATACAATTTACCTTGAATGGGTGCATAATCTATTGAAGCTCTACTAATGTGAATTCCTTGTGCGCCCCGATTGCTTGTAAATAAGCACCTCCTGTGCTTGAGTGCGTGGTTGAAGGATAAGATTCCAACATCTCCGGCTTGACCTACTCTATTGGCAAATCTCCTGAATACATTCTGCTACTAGTCCATTCCCTTGTGCATGATCTAAACTTCTTCTAACATGTTCAATAACAGTTTCATTTAAACTTTCTCCATATTACTGGAGCTGAAGGGAGCACAATTATCTGTTACAAGAGTTCTTGGCAACCCCTCCCAAGTGAAAACTTCTATCAAAGTTCCACACAATATCCTGTGTCTGGCTGCTTGACACATTTTACATACATGCACTTGAATCTGCAATGTTTCAGAAAAAGAGCAACCTTGTTTCCACATTCAGCAAAAAGCCCCAAGAAATCGAGAGCCACCTTCTTACACACTTGTTCAGCTAGTTCAAAAACCACCATAGTGGTATACAAACCATTCTACCTGGACAACTCTGGAGATACCTTGGCAACTTTCATTTGGCCAGCCTTGAGTTACATAAGGCACAGCCCAAGTCTAGGTTTCAAAATCAACTAAGAAAATCAGGCATTCATCATCTCACCGTCACTTAAGTTTTGATCCTTGATCGAAAAGGGTAACAAAATACCTCCTCTTTTGTTACTTTACCCTGTAACATATGCAATAGAAAAACCAAATTCTAGCAACTTGGTCCTGAATCTTGCCAATCTGGACCTAGGCATTTGAGAGCATGCAGATGATTTGCCCAGAATTAATACTAAGTGCTTCTGATCAGTTCTAATGGTGAACTGTGTAACTCACAAGTAATTTCCGAACTTTTTTCACAGTTCAAGTCCAGACTAGCATTAACTCTTCTATAACCAAGTAACATTTTCTGTATCCCTCAACATGCAAGAGGCAAAAGCTACGGTGCATTTTCACGTACTGCTTTTTGGGTATTGCCCACTCCTAATCCACAGTTACTGGCGGCAACTGTCACATAAACTGGAAGGCCAGAAACATAAGGCTGCAACATTTAACAAATCTATCTTAATGTGTCCAAAAGCTTTTTCTTGCACTTTACTCCACATAAAATCAGTCATCTTCTTGATTTATCTAGTAATGGGGTTGGCACTGGTGGCAAAATTGGGTGGCAAGATTTTAGCATAAAATTCACAAAGCCCCCAAAAATATTATTACCTTTTCCCTATCGTTCATGGTGGGGCCTCTTCAATGGCTTGAATTAACTCTGCTCTGGGACTGACACCCCTTGCACTGATATGTCAAACATATTCCAGCTGCTCCTGTCCAAAAACACATTCGTCCAATTAAAGGCAAAATCTACTGGCTATTACCTTACTCAACACAATGTCAATTCTGTGATTATGTGCCGCTCGGCTTCTTGCTGCAAGCAGGATATCATCCTGGAATGTCAACTCTCCCTTCACTCCAAGCAAAGCAAACTAAGTAGAAAAAAGCAACAGTAGATGCCAGTCCGTAAGTGATTCTCTTGTACTGTAAGGCGCTGTCCAGAGTGACAAATGCCATGAGATGATATGACTTTGGTACCAGGACAATTTGTTGGTAGAACAAATGAAAGTCCAAGCTATTGAAAATAGTGGCATACTTCAACTTACTCATGAGGTCATCAATGGAAGGAAGGAGCTCAATTTAAGAGCTTTCAGGTCAACAAGGATTCTTCCCACTTTTCTTTTTTTTTCTTCTTGTTACCACTATTGGGGAAAACCAGGTTGACCTGTCTACTGATTTAATAACGGATGTATGATGGTACAACGCGATCATTTTGATTGCGGTACTTTACATAGCGGATTTTAAAAACGCAAGTCGTTACAACGACTTGCGTTGGAGGGCGCGGATTGAGGATTATTACAATTTTCTATTCCAACACCAGCCCACGTAACAGTAGGGAAGGTGTTGGAATATAAAATTACAATATTCCTTAACCAACAGCGCCATCCAGCGCAAGTCGTAGTAACGACTTGCGTTGTAATGGCAGCGTGGTAAAGGTTGTGCGGTGTAAACACCGCGTAGTAAACGACGTTTACCTTTAATAACACCATCAAAGCAAATCAAGTGTTTGTTTGGTTGAAATCTTGGACCTCTGACAGATCCCAACAAATCCAATTTCAGTCCAACTCCATCCCTCTATGCTGGGGTTTTCCAAAGGTTCAATTCTCCTTCCTCTCTTGTTTAATCTTTACTTCCAACCACTAGCCATTCTTAAACAGTTCAACATGAAAGTCTATTTTTATTTGGGCAACACACAAATAGACAGCAACATAAAATATGACCCCGCATATTCCATTTCTGCCCTTCCACCAATACTTACATCTATTGCATTCTGGATGAACTTGAACTTCCTTAACTGAACGCTACAAAAACTGAACTACTGCCCATTTTCAATAACATTAATCTCTGGGAATCTTCTCTCTGTTCAACGGACCAGGGCAATTGCCAATTTCTCCCAGGACAGCTCAAAACTTGGGAGTTTATTTGGAAACCTAAGTGACTCTAGAGAAACAAATTTTCACTATCGCCAGCACCTGTGTTTGGCAAATTCGTACCACATGCCGCATCATACCTTTCCTTTCCCCACAAAGTCATTATTGCCAATGTATTTGTCAAAGACAATTTGGACTATGGAAATTCAGACTACTTAAGCCTTCCTCAAAAAACTCTGAACTGTCTGCAAGAAGTTCAAAATGTAATAGCCAGAGTGAACTTCAATCTAAAGAAATTTAAATCTGTCTTAGAATATCTACAACAGCTGTTGTATTCCTGTGAGGAAGCACATCCTCTTAAAATCAGAATATCTAATGTTTAAAATTTTTGATGAGTCTGCAAGTTTAAAAAACACACTCCCGTAACAATCCCTGCAGGGCTTTCAGATCATAAATAACTAATCTGTAGTACCAGATTCCACTGGAAATCAGAGGCTTCTCACATACTCAGCTACGATAGCTCAGAAACTCCTTACAAATATGGCTGTTTACATAGTAAAATACGCTCAGTTTCATCACTTTCATCTTACTCCATAACCCCATTGGAAATATCATGGAAGCCTTCCTCGCTCTCTTATATGTTTCTGAAAACAAGCTCCTTGCCATTTTTGTGTTCTAAAGAATAAATCTTATCTTATTTGGTAATAGATTTTCTTAAATGCAACTGCAACCTTTTGAATCTTACAACTATCGAAATTGTGTACACTTTGTTTAAATCTTAAACATGTAAGATGTAGAAACTACGTGTTAGAGAATGTTTATGTACTCAATCAAGATTTATTCTGGAACAACATTGTGATCAAAGAATACTCAATACACCCTGTAAAAAAATTAAGATGCTCCTTTGGGGTGATAATTGTGCTACACAAGCAACCATAAATAAATAAAAACAAATTAATCTTACCTTTCGGGAGCTTGCAGAAATTCTTGTATTACACGTAAAGGTACATTCCTCATCTTATGTTTAAATGGCAGGACACCAAAAATACTCTTGTAATTTTTAATAATGTTAGGAATCCCATTTGAATCTAAAATAGTACTGGTTTTACAAACATCTGCACTCACCAACTCCAGAGCAAATTCTCTGCATGTACCAAACTTTTGATTTTCCATCTCTTTAACTAACTCATTAAAAGTCATGATTGGATTATTTTTCCCTGGTAGTAAGACAATGTCTGGTAATCTCTGTGAAACCACCCTAGTTTGTTCTTGTATCCTATGTGTAATTTGCCTGATATGCTTTTAATTTGGAGCATAGCTGGCAATTCAAGATATCTTGTGAGCTCAATTTTAGAACCTTTAAAAAACTCTGTCTTTATGTCTGGAGCAGTAAACCATATGTCAAAGCTCCAAGTAACAATTGTGAGTGACAATAGTCATTCTTGTGTCTAAATCTATGAGTAGGTCACAGGGTAACATTACCTAGCTCAACAAGTGCCATGGGATCGTTACCCTGCAAAATTCCACACCCATCAACATTTAATACCAGACCTTTAACCCTGCCTTAAAATTCTTGCTCATCCTGTGTTTCACTCAGTTTATTCATGCTGGATTTCATATTCATGCATACTTTGGGAAAATGGCTATTAGTGTCACATTAACATGTTTTTACTGCAGAGAATAAATTGAATGAAGCCAAATGGTGTACATTAAAATCCACCACCTACTTGGCAGGAGACAGTAGCTCGGCTACAGCGGCAGAGGTTGGAGGCCATCCAGCATGAGTACCGTAGGCTGGTGGCTCAGGAGGAGGCTGATGCGGCCGCATCTGCCTCTGCCTCTGCCCAGGGGCCCAGTTCCTCCAGCCAGCCACCAGAGCCTCCATCTTCCCAGCAACACCATTGCCAGCATTGCCGACAGCTTGCAGCCCCCCAAAACACCACTGCTGCACACCCTTCCACCAAGACTGCCAGTTCCAATACCACAGACTGTGCCAGTTGGCTGAGCTCAACCATCAGGGGGCACAACTCCATGAAGAACAGCAGGAACTTCAGATCCGCATAAAGAAGGCACTTTTTTATTTTTTGTTTTGGTGAGAGGGACTTCTGTTGTGGGTGGAGAGGGTAGTAATTCGGATGGGAGTTGTGACAGTGAGTTTGGACTTTGTTGGACAGTTTTCTTTGGACGTTGTTTGGGGATTGGGCAATTTGTTTGGGGAGAGGAATGGGCCTGTTGTGTATGGAGAGGGTAGGTTTTATTTATATTGTTTGTTGAAAGTGAAGGCAAACATTCTTCTTCTACTTGATGCCTGAGTTAGTTTTTCTTTTTTTGTCTTTTACTTTTACTTTGCACTGCTACCTTTTCGTGCAGCCTGAAATCTGCTTATCAAAGTGTATAACAGTTAGTGATAGTTAGTTATAATATACCCAAGTCCTACTACCCTCTGTAACTATATATTGACCATATGCTGTCTTTGTCTATATCGTCTACAACAACCTAGATAAAAAAGGAAAATAAAAGTACTTATCTGCCATAGAAGTTACTTACGAACTAAACTAGTTCACTTGACTTCATAGTTCTCTAACCTGATGAAGAGATGGCTTCTGCCACTCTCAATCTTCCAAACATTATTGGAGGGTTTCTGAAGGTGCCTTCCTAATGGTGGTGGTAGTAGTAGCAGGTCCCGCTCCCAACTAGGTGAGCTCAAACTCTATGATTAATCAAAAGGATTATCCATTACAGGCAACCTAATTGAAAGAAAAACAGAGTTAGTCGGTCATATTTATATCATAGCTTTACAAAGACCAGGACCAGACTTTTACCATTATTACACAACAAAGAATACCTAATATTGTAACAAAAAGTAGCAATAGTAACTTCTACTGGGCAATGGGTAGGAAGTATTTAATTAAAAGTAGAGTTCGGAAATCCTCAAGTTAGGAGAAGTGGACTCAGAGTCAGTAATGGAGTCGACAAGATTTAGTGTTTTTGCTGCACAAGGCCTGCATGATAATGTTGATGAATGATGTTCTATATCTAAAATATGGATCTTTTTTACGCATGGGTGGGGAAGTGGGGCTGGTGTGGGATATTGCTCAGGTAATAGAAGATCCTGCAGTGAGTTGGTGATGCTTTCACCACATCCGCCCAACAAGTGTGTGATCCATTTATGTTACATCTAAATAAATCAGACAGCACAGGTGAAGAGGGTTAGGGGTTTGATGAATGGATGGGAAAGGGGAATTGGGGAAAGGTGTGACGAAGACAAATACTACACAACAACAATTTTCAACAGGGTGATGAGCAGCATATCATCATCAATCTGTTGTGGAAGGAAATGAAGGAATGAGTATGACACAGTTAAATACATTGCAAACAGTCCTTCTGCCACAGAGACCCAAGTTATTTTTTATCTAAATGTTCTGTCATCTAAGTTTAAAAAATAGAAACTATAGAGGAGTGAAAATAAGTGTAGTCTGGGTGTGCTGAGAAAGGCTGTACAGAGGGGGAAGTGCCTGGATATCAGAGCAGAATCTGGCCACTTGAGACTGAACAGGGATAGAAGCACCTGGGTTACTAAGAGAATGCAAATGGAGGGCAAATAGGAAGGGTGATTGTGGTCACTCAAAGGCTTGAAAATGGGTTGGTACACTGCCAAAGTTGGGTACCAAGAGATAACATTTGAGGGGCGATGAAATGGGGGTATTGAGCGGTAAAAAAAAGTATCAAAGGTATGGGGATCCTGGTTCCACAGTGAGGGGCTCAAAAGTTCCTGTTAAAGTTTACTGTACAACCTTGACCAAATTTTGTGTGACCTGGCTCCCTCTGTTTAAGTTTAAGTTTATTTTCATTTGCATAGTTACTGAAAACCATTGCAATACAAAAAAACGTCCTTTGAAACCGTAAGAATACATAATAAAAATACAGTGCTGTACGCGAGTATCTAGTAGTGGAACCTTGCAGAAATCATTGTAAAAACATTTAGTAGTTGCTTAAATGTATTGAAAAGAGCAGCATTGTCATTTAAAAGCCAGAGTCTTTACAATGGGGCTAGTGCCAAGTTTGTTGCAGGTACATACTGTGTAAAAAGAGCATTCAGGAGTATTTAAGGTGTTAGTCTCAGGTTATCTACCCAGCGCTACCTTAACGGTTGCAGCATCTTCTTACTTATATGGTAGTAGATACTAAGTTATAAAGTATGTGTGGCTGCCATTGGGCATTGGATTCAGTGCTCGGGTAGGTATGGTTTCTAATGTGCCAGGCATTGATTCCTAGTGTGTCTTCAGCTAGTGACCTGGGTTCATCTTGGGTCAGAGGCCAGTGGCAATCTTTTGTTCAACTAGCTTAAGAAATCTTACCAGTCTGCATTTAAGTTGTGGGTCCCCTGGATCAAAGCAGGCCAGCTCTGCTTGCCCCCACGAGTCAATTAGCTTCTGATTGAAGGTGGCCTTTAGCAACTGTCTCCTTTCCTGTAGCAGCTCCATGTAGGTGCAGATGAAGGTGAAAAATGTCTTCTATTCCATTGTCACACAAGCAGCAATAAGTTAGGGTCGGCGCACTCATCCAGGGTGGAAGGTTCTGGGCGCATGGAAGTAGACCCACACGATGCCTCAAGAATTTTGTTTTTATTGATTTGGGGTAGCCTGATTGAAGTATTTTTGAGGTGCAGGTGTTTTATAATTATTCAGAGTCATCCAGGCGTGACCCCTGGCTGAGAAGGTGGCTTTGTCCTCCATCAGTGAGAGTGGTTTTAGAGATTTGCAAACACATTTCTTAAAGGTTGAATGGTGGATCTGTGTGTTTCAGAGATCAGAGAGCCCGATGGTTGCCAGAGATTCCTGAAGATAGCTTCTTGCAGGAGTTATGTCCCACTGCTGAAGTTCTTGCCATAAGAGTTGGTTTAAGGTGTTTGGGGTGGAGGATCTGATCTTGTTGCAGCAGATGATGTAGATGCCGTGCTTGGTCAAGAATTGTTTTAAAAGGCAGAACTCCAGCCTTATTTGAGCTGGTGAGGTATAATTTGGGAGACTGAACATGATTCTGTACGCTTTAACTAGGATGCTCTCCAATAGTTTGGCCACACATTGATTCGCTGCATTAGGTTATTGTTGGGAGAAGTTTGGCCTGTGCTACCTTCAGGAGAGGACTTAGTGGGGCCCTGTCAGTTTGAATGAGATGTTTTTCTGTGTTATTGCTAATGTCAGCCCTTTTCTTTTAATTTCTTGTTTCTGTCAAGTGCAAGATCCTTCTTTGTCTATGCTGATGCCTAGATACTTGTAGTCCACTGCTGGTTCTATTTGTGTGCCGCCCAAGTGCCAGAGCCTCTGCCGTTTCCTCTTGTTGTAAATGGGCATTGTCCTTGTTTTACTGAAGTTGATTCTTAGGCTGTTCTCTGTAGAGCAGTTTTGCACTTTTTTGAGGAGATTTTGCAGGCCATCCTGGGTGTGATTAAGCACGACTACATTGTCAGTGTGCAGAAGATTGGTTAGTAATTTGTCTCTCAACCTGGATGCATGGGAGTTACAGGTGTTAAGTTCTTGTGGTAAGTCTGTCATGAATAGATTAAACCGGGTAGGCATGAGCACGCAGCCCTGCTTCAGGCTTTTGAGGGTTAGCACTCTTCTGGAGAGGTAAGTACCTGCCCCCAATTTCACCTGGACCCAAGTGTCTGTGTGGAGTAGTGTCAACATATTTAGAAGAGCTTATGGAATATCCCTATCGGTCCAGCTTCCCCCACAGTCTTGCTCTGTCAAAAGTGTTGAAAGCAGCACTGACATCAATAAAGCAAAGGTGTAATGGAATGTTTGTGGTCGTTGATGCATCAATGAGTAGAGAAATTGCCAGGATGTTTGTTGTTGTGCCTGACGTTTTGCAAAATCCTGTCTGGTTTAGTGGTATTATCCCATTTGCGTCTGCCCAAGCTCGTCAAGCATGTTGCCCGTAAAATATTTTGCCTCATTGTCGATCGGTGCCACCAGACGGTAGTTTCCCAGTAAGGCCTTACCTCTGCATTTGTGGATCGGTACAATCATAGAGCTTGTACATGATTCTGGAATCCTACCCAGTATTCTAAAATAGAGTTTGCAGGGCACTTGCCCATTTCGCTGCCCTCTGTTTGAACAGTACTGGTTTGCTGCCGTTCGGGTCCGGGGTACTTCCCTTGTCCTTTTGTGATCTGTTGCCTTATTAAGAGTGTCCTTGAGGTGCTGGACTCAGGCTCAGGTGCGTAATCTGTGTCTGGCATATTTGGAGTGATCACCTCCTTTAATAGGGCTCCTGAGGAGCATTCCCCTGGTGCCGCCCTGTTGTTCTGAGTTGTCCGATATGTCATAGATTGCTGGTTAAAGTGCTCGCTTAAAAAGCTTGCCCAAGTTTCCTCTGAGATATGGGAAGCAATTCTCCCTTGCTGCATGTTCACCGGTTTCCAAAAGCGAGCACTATCATTGTGAATTATATCATGGAGGAGCTTTGCCCAGGTCTCCTCTTAATGATCTTTATTGGCTCCCCATTTCAAACTTTGGTGCGTGTTTTTTTGTTGTTGCACAAGAATACAGAGACTTGGATTCCCTTAATGGTATCGCAGAGATCTTAAGGTGCTGTTTTGTAATTTTTTTTAATCCTTAACTCGATCCTTTCGCATTTTTGTGATCCTGTTTCCCTGCCTGGTATGAAGTTCTGATCGTGTAACAGTACAGTATTCCCAGTTGGTTATATAGCTCTTTGTTGCTGTTGAATGTAGGAGATCAATTGCTGTTGCTGGCAGAGACTCAATATTTGCTGCCACAAATTCAATTCTTGTAAAGTTTTTCGTGTAAAGGGAGCATAAGGCCTTTTCTGGTTGGTGCACGTGGTCCCTCTTGTCCCCCATTCTGAACCTGACTATGCAGGGAAACAGCGAGAGACTGACAAACGTGTAATCTAATAAGGAGCATGTTGAAGGAGAGTAAGGGGTAGCCACAGGGGGAAAATCTCCAGGGAATCTTCCATTTAGAACCCTGAAATTGAGATGTTGTAGATTCTCTAGGAGGCATCTACTTTTACTATTCTTCTTCCCGCGTAAGGATCCACATTGAGTCGGTATGTCAAGTCAAGAATAAATTTATTTGGTTCAACAAAAATAACCATAAAACTATAACATTCATATATACAATTATTAAAATGTACGTGTTAGTTATAGTCAACAATATATCATTTGACTCATATGTTCTAAAATGTTTTCTAATTCAAAGAGTTGAAAATCAACTTGCTAAAAAGGTCGAACAGCCATTTCAATTACAATTCATACCGTTTCCTTATTAAAAGTGCAATTCTGATAAAATGTAATAGTGCAAATAACTTCCGAGGACAATGAACACAGGAGGTTGAAGCCCTCCTGATAATTGCTGGTGCAAGCTTTTCTTAAGAAAGGGGTAAGGAACCGTGACCGTGGCTCTTTGTATACTGCACAGAAGAGAGTAAAGTGCAGAGTGCTTTGGTGTGCTGAACTATCACAGGGGCAAGGAGTGAGGTTATTGCACCAGCCGGCCTGTTTGGTGAAGGTTACCAAAAAGTGCAATGTGCAAAGCCGAAACTTAGTCAATAAAAATCTATAGTGCGAGTTCATGGTAAAGGACAAGTAAAATTGTTGTTGATGTGAAAGGTGCCAATCTGTGTAGGGGTGCGCACCTGGATGCTGACCACGATTATCAAGCTCAACAAAATAAGCATTTTTTATGATCGATTTCATGTTTATGTCGATGCTACAAGGATTATCATAATAGTGTCCTAGGCCTATTTAGTTAAATTTGTCTTTCACATAGCTAAGCCAGGGAAAGGCCATAGCATTATCCAGGGCCATACAATCCTTGAAAATCGCCTTTGTGAGTTGTATGCCTTCTGACTGCCAGACTTTGGCCCAGAGGATCAACGGGGCGATATGGATCAGATCTACAATAAAGCCCATCCCTACCTCAGAATGAAAAAATGCTGTGGAGGCGCTTTTTGGGAACATCAACAGTAGGTATGTTACAAAGTAGGGATTGTATGGGCACTTCGTTCTCCCCCAACATGCCTAGGAGGTACTGGTTCAAGTCCTCAGAGAGAATAAAGTTTGAGGCTTCTGTCTTATATAGCTTGTTAGTTATAGCCTATTAGGTATTCAAAGTCTTTTGGGTGGATGTATGCGTTGACTATCACTGCCTCATCTTGTGCTCCTAGAATAGAAAGGGTGATCTTGACTGCTGTAGTGGCTGCTGAGGAAGGGCCGACTGTCGCTGCTGACATTATGCTGGACGTGGATACATAGGTTGCCAACCCTTCTGAGAAAAGTCCAAATTTCCCGCCTTTTACGGCCGATGTTGCGAAGCACACGAAACCTTGTAGATGGAACGGGTCTGCGAGCCATGTTTCCTGCAGCAGAATTATGTAAAATGAATTGAAATACTGCAGGAATTCCGGGTGCGAGATTTTTGTTGCCATGCCATTAACGTTCCATGGCTCCCTCTGTAATTTTTGAATCCTCAAAGTTCTAAAACTTATGATTTGTCAAAAGAAAAATGATACTGTATTGCCAAATTGACTGGCAAATCTGCATTCTGCATTTTCCTCTGAATGTCTGTCTTGGGTGCCTGGCTGAACTAGTCTAGTAATGTAAGCAGGAGTGTTGTGGAGCGTTTGCCTTTCATGCTGGAGGCGTGTGGATTGTAAAACAGAAACAATATTGTAAAGTCAAGGAGAAGGACAAAAGGTAAGCTGAATGAGGGGTGTACCAACTTACAAGATTCAGAGGCAGAGCAAGAGCATAGGCTGCTGCAATCATTCATTGTATCACTCATGACAGATTGATTAACTGAGAAATTATCAAAATTTACAAACAATCACAGACAAGTAGCTGCATGTACCGGGCTGATCAAGCTCACAGCTGTCATCATAACATTTAGCCGAGTGCATGCATTATGTGATGATGATGATGTGGCATCACAAGTTGGTCTTCAGTTACAAGCAACAGATCCCCCTCCAGACCACAACCACATAAGAGGAGTTTCACATTTGAACCAGCAAACACACTCAGCAGCATTCCCCAAATTAACCCGCATCTCTCCAGTCTGCAGAGCTGAGCAGGCCTCGGAGTTATCAACATGTTCGGTTCCCTTTGAAGTCAATAGACTCAATACCTTCCCTTTCCTGGCTGTTGAGGTTGTCATGCCTGAGTCCTTCAATCATTCTGCTGCCTCTGAGTAATGAGCGAGATAGACCTGTAAACATTAGAAATCATCAAAATCAAGTTCAACAATTATTAGTTGAACACCATCTCTCACAGTGTGCCACCACATGAATCATCATTCATCATTCACAATCATTTATTAATATATCACTCATTGGTATAAACATTTGTCACCTGTTCTGTTTGACCTAACCCTTTTTGGCTATAGTTCCCTAAACTTTTTGCCTCCCCCTAGACCCTTTTTCTGACATGGTGTTGCCAACTTAGATGCTTTGGGCACTTTTCCGCTGCTGATCAGTGTCAAAGTGCAAGCGATCCCTGTGTAAAGTGTAATGGTAATTGGTTGTCCATGATTGGTATGTTTGCCTTACTAGTAAATTCCCTAGTAAAGTGCACTATGCGTGCCTGGGCAGTTGATGAAAATGCTACTAGTGGGCCTGCAGCACTGATTGTGCCACCCACACAAGTAGCCCTAAAGAGAGAACTCAGGCCTGCCACTGCAGTGCCTGCCTGCATTTTGTTAAACTACCTTGGTGTCCTGACAAGTGCACCCACTTGCCAGACCTTACCCTTCCCTTTTTATGCACATCAGACACCACTATGGGAGGCCCAAGGTACCCCCCTGGGCAGGGTGCAGTGTATGTGAAAGGTATGACATGTACTAAGGTGTGTACCATGTCCTGACAGTGAAAAACTGCCAAATTCATTTTTCACTGTTGCAAGGCCATCTTGCCCATAGGACATAATAGGGGAGGCTGTGTAATATGTTTCCAGCCTTTCTCCCCATAGGCTTAAGATGGAAAGGTGAAGTTTAGTGTGCCTGAACTCACAATTTAATAACACATCTTTTTGTGAATGTAGTTTTTGCATTGTGTGTTTAGAAACCACGCTTTTAGAAGTGGCTGTTTTTTTTGTTCTAACAAACTGCCTGGTTGTGGATTGACTGTCTGGATTTGAATGTGATAGGATCTGAGAAATGTCTTGACCCAGGGGAGGAGGTGAGATAGCAACAGGCTGACATGCATCTGGAGTGTAGGGGGGAGGAATAGACCCTGGAGGTGAAGAGGCCTGGGC
This sequence comes from Lissotriton helveticus, assembly GCF_964261635.1. Taxonomy (NCBI): domain Eukaryota; kingdom Metazoa; phylum Chordata; class Amphibia; order Caudata; family Salamandridae; genus Lissotriton; species Lissotriton helveticus. The sequence goes on along the minus strand of NC_136061.1, from coordinate 1,909,116,289 downwards.
TGCTGCCATAAAACAATGGCTCCATATCCTGCTGAGTGATTGAGGATCTAGACCCCCACAAATCAAAGGAAGATGGTGTCACTGGCAGGGAGACACCCAGAATTGGTTTGGACAGGGGTCAGTGCCCCCCTGTACACAAACACTTCAAAGACATTTAGGGGTATAACGATGAGAGCTGAAACCCCTGAACGTTGGATTGATCAAGACTGAAAAGGATTGAAACTACTTTGTGGTCAAGAGGAACCTCTGCCAAGGAAGAAACAGCTGAAGAGACTGAAGGAAAGGACTGACCCTTGCTGTGTGTTCTGGGGCTGGCCTACAGTTTGCTGATTTAACCAAGGAGAGGCTAAGGGACTTTGATGTGTGCTGTGTCCCCCTGCTTGATAGGCTTTGCTGTGTTCAGAAGTAACTTATCCCCAAGGGCCCGAGGAGAGCTGGCTCCCTGTTGTGGAAAGTCAGGAACATAAAAGTTTCCAAGTGTGTCTCAGAGACGCTGTGTGCGTGTGCTTTTTGCAGCCTGAGACCTCTGTAAGGATTGTCCTGTGATTGTGTGCATCTGGAGACCAAGGGAGTCTCATCGATGCTGTGTGTGTGTGCTTTTTGCCGCCTCAGACCTTCATAAGGATTGTCCTGTGATCGCATGCACCCGGAGTCCAAGGGAGTCTCATCGAATCTGTGTGCGTGTGCTTCATGCAGCCTCAGACCTTTGTGAGGATTGCCATGTGATCGTGTGCACCCGGAGTCCAAGTGAGTCTCAGCGACACTGTGTGCGTGTGCTTTGTGCAGCCTGAGAACTTCGTGAGAATTTCCCTGTGATCGTGTTCACCCAGAGTCCAAGTGAGTCTCAGCGATGCTGTGTGCGTGTGCTTTGTGCAGCCTGACACCTTCGTGAGGATTGCCCTGTGATCGTGTGTACCTGGAGCTCAAGTGAGTCTCAGCAACGCTGTGTGGATGTGCCCTGTTGTAGCCTGAGACCTACGGGAGAAATTGCCCCGTGACTAAGTGTCCCGGAGCAGCCGTGTTCTCTGCTTCGATCGATAGCGTGACCAGAAGAGCTTCAATCATTATTGCCATCGGCCCGGACAGGCATCCCCAGAGGAGCTGTGGGAATTCACCGCTGCCTGACCGAGCCTGCTTTTGCTAAGGAGAGACGTCAACCAACACCACAGGGGGTCCATGTTCCACTGCCCACTGATCAACTAAGCCGCATCGGAGGCCCATCCGCGAGGAGAGGAGAGTGAGAGCGTACCCCCCAGGTAACGCTCAGCGAGCGTGCATGTTTTGCCGCCTGGGGCGGGTTACAGGCTACGAGAGAAATGCTCTCGGCCTTTCCCATCTTTGCAGCGCGAGCCTCCGCTCAAGTCCATATTGCGGCCCGTACTTGCAGAGGAGTGGCAGTATTGGGCGTGGAGTGTGGAGCTGCTCTTTGTTTTACACCATACCTGTGTTGGAGGCATATTTTGATAGTAGTTGACCGTGAGTCAGTAAGAGTGGCATAGAGACTGTCCGGAGCACCGCGATCGGTGCCGGAGCACATTATTTTGGCGTTACAAACTGCCTGACTGTTGCATTAGGAATTGCATTTTTTTTGCATTACGAACTGCCTGATTGTTGCAGTACGAATTGCATTTTTTTTGCATTACGAACTGCCTGATAGTTGCATTATTTTTGCATTGCAAACTGCCTGATTGTTGCATTATAGATTGCATTATTTTTGCATTACGAACTGCCTGATTCTTGCATTACGAATTGCGTAGCATTGCATTAGGACTGCATTGGAGCATTGAGAATTGCGCATTAATACCACAAGAACCTACAAGGGCTTGCTGGCCTAATAACCAGCAACTTGAAATATTACAAATACGCATATGTTGGATTTTTATCGTGTCGTCTCATCATATATCTTTTTTTTATAAACATATAATTGTTTTTTTATTAAACTTGTGTGGAGTCCATTTGTGGTGTCGTCATTGGGTTTCTGAGAGAGTGGTTGCAAATACTTTAAACATTTGCCTTGGAGATAAGCCTGGCTGCTCGTGCCAAGCTACCAAGGGGGTGAGCAGGGGCTATCTGAGAAGGTGTCCTTCCTTTCCCTGACTTGGAAGCAAGGGTCTCTATTTGGACTAAGGTTCCTACCTCAGCCAACTAGACACCCCCAGTTCTAACATTGGTGGTGAGTGGTTGGGGATTTGAACGTGTATTTGCAAATTCACTCACAGTAATTGGTGTACATCACTAGTTTTAGCACAGACCACAACGCAACCACATATTGTGTTTTTTTATTTTTGGTTCTATTTTTGAGCGACCTTTAAGCCACACATAATGTCTCAGAGTAGTCAAGTAGCCAGTGAGTCTGCAGAATTGGAGTTCGACATTGAGGCATTGCTTACCTACAAAGTTGATCAATTGAGGAAATTCTGCAAAGCTTTAGGATGTCCCATAAAAAGTAGCACCAAGAAGGAGGAGCTGCAAATGGCCTTGAGGGCCTGGTGGAAAGACAAACAGGCTCAGGAGACAGGTGATGCTGAGGTGGATGAGGATGACCCAGTTCCTTTTGATCATGGTTGAGTTCCAACTTGTTAGCACATTCTGTATGAGGGCTTTATCAGGTACTCTACTAGCATGGTGCATGATCCTCAACTGCTTCTGGACTTTGAACATGACTGAAATTAATGCAGATTCTTCTGTAGATGTTCAGTAAGTTGCAGACTAGGTATCAATTTTTGGAAAAATAATGTTTAAAAAATTGCTTTTAATAAAACATTTAAAAGAGGTTGATGCAATGTGACAAACGCAGCACCCTGAAAATAGCCACCATTTCCCATGGCCTGAACTATATAAGATTTTACATATTGCTGCCACGCGCTGCTTGCGTTCAGATAGACCGTGAATTTTAGAACTCTGCTGGTGATGCTGCTATGTTTTATTGGCACTGACTGAAATTGCGTATTTGCACGATCATAATTACTTGTAACTGTGCTTTTATGTAAAATATAATAAAACGTTTTTTTAAATTTGTTTCCAGGGCACATTGTTAGCGGTCCACTTACCCGCACTCTAAATGATCTTTATCCTGCGGTTTTGCAGGCACTAGTGCGAGACAATTTGCTCCTTCATCACCATATTTTGGGGGTAGGTTGGGACATTACTGGGCGCCATTTTCAGGGACGCTCTAGTGGCCAGACAGCACGTCGGACTGCCTATTTAGCCCGCATTATGCAAGCGCGCAGCTGATAAGATTTTACATATTGCTGCCACGTGCTGCTTGCGTTCAGATAGACCGTGAATTTTAGAACTCTGCTGGTGATGCTGCTATGTTCTATTGGCACTGACTGAAATTGCTTATTTGCACGATTATAATTACTTTTAACTGTGCTTTTATGTAAAAATATAATAAAAAGTTTTTAAAATTTGTTTCCAGGGCACATTGTTAGTGGTCCACTTACCCGCACTCTAAATTATCTTTATCCTGCGGTTTTGCAGGCACTAGGGCGAGACAATCTGCTCCTTCATCGCCATATTGGGGGTAGGTTGGGACATTACTGGGCGACATATTCAGGGACGCTCTAGTGGCCAGACAGCACGTCGAACTGCCTTTTTAGCCCGCATTATGCAAGTGCGAAGCATGCGCGCGCAGCGGGCGTGCTGATGGCGCGCCAGAGGCAAGCCCGTCTGCGCCCGTCGGCGCACCGGCCGCGCACAGCGACAGCCATGCTGTGGATTTATCCCAGAGTCTTACAGGCGCGTCTTTTCGAGGGAGCAACTGTGGGATATTGGTAGGAGTAGAAATGTGGCTTCCTGTCCTAACTCGGTGCAGACTCACTGTATAGAAAATTTAGAGAAGGTTGATGCAAAGTGTGGCTTGATTAATAGTAGATCTATGGTAAAACACCACCAGAAGGTGGCCAGTCTGCTGGAGTACACGAAATTGGACTTCCTCTTTTTACCAGAGACGTGGACAAATACATATTCTACTGTAGATATAGGCTTTGCCTGTCCAGAGGGATACAAAATAATACAGAAGCCCAGGAGTAAAGGAAGAGGAGGGGGACTTGGGGTAATATACAAAGATAATTGGAACCTCAGCCACCTGCAGGTTGAGGAGGTGGCAGGAATTGAACTAAATGGTGTTTCAGCTCATGAGCCTAAAGGTACCCTTTTTTCGGGTTTACTATGCTATAGGCCCCCAGGTTCAGACACTCAATATCAGGAGTTATTGGATACCATTACCAACCTGACCCTATCCCACTCCAGAGTACTGATTCTGGGAGATTTCAATTTCTGGGATAATGGATGTTTTGGTAATCATTTGAGAGACCTTACCCAATTGTGCGATAGTCTCAATTTGAAACAATTAGTGCAATCTCCTACTCATCAGGGGGGTCATATTGTTGACCTCATATTTGCTAATCATGTTGAAACAAGAGTGATAGAGGTTCTACCACAACATTGGACATATCACATACTCATACTTTTTCACACTGTGGTCTCTAGATCCAGTATGAATTCTAGCCAGTTGTCAACATGTCGCAAGGACAGAGATTGGACTAAATTAAAACAAAATAAGATAACCCAGATATTTTCTAAGGTCAATCTTTTTAATCCCTCTGCCTCAGTAGAGGATAATTACCAACGATATCAGGAGTCCATAATTGAGTCGCTAGACTTTCTAGCACCAGAGAAACAACGTAAATGTAAGAAGAGACCCTCAGCTCCATGGTACAGTGAGGATTTGAGACTGCTACATTTAAAATGTAGGAGAGCCAAAAGGATCTGGAGGAAGATCTATTCCGACACAGATAAAACCATTTTAAAATCAGTACAGGCGGAATATAAAAGAGCTATCGCAAAGGCCAAAGCAGAGTTTTATACTGCTTCTATCTTACAAGCTCCAAATAGCACGAAGGCTCTCTTTAACATTGTCAAGAATCTCTCTAATCCAAACTGTATGAGTATTAAGGTGATTGCCTCGCAGAAGCTCTGTGACGAGATAGCTGAATATTTTGAAGAGAAAATTGCCACAATCATAGGCAACCTTCAACATTCGACACCTAATAACATGGAGACCAAACTCCCTGAGCCTAAGGAAGAGCTGGGGGATAAACCTTCCCTTAATAAATTTAATGAATTGACAGAGGAAGCTTCCTTAGTCTGGTACATAAGGTTTCTTCTGGTTCCCCACTAGACCCCTTTCCTCCAAGATTATGGAAGGAAGTGGGGCAAGAAACTCTACCTTGGCTTCATCAGATATGTAATCAATCATTGGAGGTTGGTTTAGTGCCTGTTGCATGGAAGCAGGCAATAGTTACCCCTCTACTTAAAAAACCTTCGCTGGATCCATCTGTCCCGGCCAAATTCAGGCCAATATCTCTTTTACCCTACCCAGTAAAGGTCCTGGAAAAATTGGTAAGCAGGGCTCTTTCAGATTTTCTTGAGGTTAATTCTTTGCTGGACGAGGACCAATTTGGCTTTCGTGCAAGACATGGCATGGAGACAGCATCAATAACTGTTATGGATGGCCTTCGAAGGCGTGCTGACAATGGATACGGTTAACCATCGTATCCTGCTGGATAGGCTAACAGAAATTGGGGTGAATGTGAGGGCTTTTCGATGGATACAATCATACTTGTCTGACAGACAACAGACAGTATCCCTAACACCATTTACATCCAAAAAATCCCCAGTTTTCCATGGAGTGCCGCAGGGTTCGTCTATCAGCCCCATTCTTTTTAATATATACTTTCGTCCTCTATTCCCCCTGATTAAAGCGTTTGGGATTGAGTTGGTTAACTATGCCTATGACACCCAATTGGTGTTTTCCTTGGAGGGGAAGCAAGCAGTGTCGATGAATACACTTCAGGATTGCATCCGCCACACTTCTAATTGGCTTAGGAATAATTACCTCCAATTTAACGGAGGTAAAACGGAAGTAATGTTCAGCCCTAGGAGTACCTTACCTTGTCAACTACCACTGGAGTTTAGACTTACCCCTGAGGAAGAACCCCTGACCCTGGTCAGGGTGGTACGAAATTTAGGGGTTATGGTGGAAGATAATCTCCAGATGGAGGCTCAAGCCAATAAGACAATTAGCGTCTGTATGGTCCTCCTTCGAATGCTATGGCAGGTTCTACCATTCCTTCCAAATGAGACTCGTCCCTTGGTGGTCAGAAGCTTGATACTTAGCAGACTGGACTATTGTAATGCCCTGTATTTGGGAGCTCCGCAATACATCATTCAAAGCTTAGAAAGAGTCCAGTCTACAGCAGCTAAAATGGCCCTGAATAGGGAGAGTCGATCTTCCACTTCTTTGGCCTTGAAAGAGTTACATTGATTGCCAATTCGGGAAAGAGTCCATTTTAAATCTTTGTGCACTGTGTTCAATGGACTACACGATTTGGGTCCAACACCGTTATCAAACAGGTTTAACTGGTACAAGCCTAAGAGGATGCTCCGCTCCTCCTCTCTAAATTTAGCTGCAACATCCAGATTTAAACGATCTAGGATGGGAGGTCGGGCTTTCAGTGTGGTGGCAGCGTGCCTCTGGAACGAGCTGCCTCTTCGAATCAGACAATCCAACACCCTGACTATCTTCAGGAAAAGCCTAAAAACTTGGCTGTTTCCTAGAGGTTGTTAATCTAATTCTCCACCTCTGACCTTGCTGCTGCAACGGGGGCTATTTGTACAAATCTGAGCGCCAAGATACCCGTAGGGTGAAAGGTTTGCGCTATATAAGAAATAAATACATACATACATACATACATATATTACTGTCATTGTCTGTGGCAGTAAATCTAGTTCTGAGACTTCTGGGGTACAGCTATTCAAAAACTTTGTTGTCAAAGTATTCCATGATGTTTGCAGCTGTATGGGATTTCTCCATGGCGAACAAGGCTACTGTTGCATACCGCCAAATGCCCTTTAAAGTTGCTTCATCACCGAGACATGTAGATAGCTGTTGCCTAACCCCCACAAAAGAGATCCAGTGTGCAATGAAACATAATCAGTGGTTTGACAACAGGTCTACATGTATGTTATAAATAATAATAATAAGGGAGTTTTATAAAGCGCCTGGTTACGCTCAGATGGCGTGTCCCCGCGCTAAGACAGATTCACTAATGCCGGCCGGCCGCAGGGTCTGCTCGATTACCGTGTATAGAGGTGTGTTTTCAACTTCCTCCTGAAGCCGAGCTCAGATGGCTCCAGGCGAAGGTCCAGAGGTAAGGCATTCCAGCTCTTCGCCGCCAGGTAGCGAAAAGATCTACCTCCCATGCGAGCCCTTTTTATCCTAGGGACCTTTAATAGGCCTCCATAGGAAGAGCGAAGGGCGCGCGTGGGCGCATATCTAGAGACCAGACTCTGGAGCTGTGCTGGTGCCTTCCCAGTAAGGATTCGATGGCAAGTACAAAGGGCCTTAAACTCAACCCTGCTCTTCACTGGGAGCCAGTGAAGGGTCTGAAGGGCAGCTTTGGAAGCCGATCTTTTGGGGAATTTCAGAATGAGGCGGGCTGCCGCATTCTGCAACACCTGGAGGCGATTTATTGCCTTACTGGTTGCTCCCAAATACAGCAAATTGCCGTAGTCCAGGCGCGATGTGATGAGGGCGTGCACCAGCGTCCTATGGGCTGACATAGGAAGGAGATCTAAAACCTTCCGCAGACTTTTTAGGACGCTGAAGCAGACACCCACCACACGGCTTATCTGAGGTGCAAAAGACAGGTCAGCGTCAAGCCAAACTCCAAGGTTCCTAGCTTCTTGACAAGGTGTTGGAACTTCGCCTAAGCATGAAGGCCACCACGCCGACGACCAGACAGATGGGTTCCCCCCCACCAGGAGCACCTCGGTCTTACTGCCATTTAATTTGAGGCAGTTGGTGGACATCCTGGCTGCAAATTCTTGCATGCAGGCTCTGAATCTGTCCATCGCAAAACCGGGCGCACGTGAAAGGGATATGACCAACTGCCTGTCGTCGGCGTAGGACACTATGTGCAGACCATGGCCTTCAACAATAGGGGCCACTGGGGAGACATATAGATTAAAAAGGGTGGGGCTCAGGGATGAGCCCTGGGGCCCGCCCTGGCCCAAAAAGCCTCTCCCCGTCAGGAAGGACTGTATCTATTCGAGTGCAGCTCCAGATATCCCTCCACTATTCAGACACTGTAGCAAGGTGGTATGAGCTACAGTGTCGAATGCTGCACTAAGGTCCAATAGGATGAGGGCCATGGTCTGCCCCTCGTCCACCCCCTGACGTAGGGTCTCCACCGCCATCAAAAGCGCTGATTCAGTTGAGTGGCGGGGGCGGAAACCAAACTGGGTGTCGTGCAGGAGGGCAGCCTCTTCCACGAAATCCATCAGTTGTATGTTTACCGTTTTTTCCGCTACTTTGGCCAGGTAGGGCAGAAGGGAGATAGGTCGGAGGTTCGCCAGCTTTTCGAAGCTGATGTTAGGTTTCTTCCTAAGAGGTAGAACCACCGCCTGTTTCCATTCTCTGGGCACGGTCTTAGTCCTAAATGATACATCCAGTAGGTGTCTGATGTATGGTTCCAGCACTGGCAAGCTATCAGCTAGTCGTTTCGGCGTGGTGGGGTCCCGTGGGGAACCCGACTTGACGGATCTGCAGATTTTTAGAAGATCCTCCGGGGACGGGGTGACAAAATTGGTCAGTATATGTCTGTCCCCCCATTTCCTCGGGCTTTCCACAAATTCCGTCCCTGCGATGGTGTGACTAGGAAATGCCGAGTAAATTTGAGCTACTTTCTCAGCAAAAAAGTCCGCGATCCTATCACAGGATTCCACCGAACAATCATCTGGGGCAATGGCTGGTTTCCCACTCGAGAGAGTTTTATAGAGTAAAAAAAGCTCCTTCGTAGGTTTTCCTGCTTCACTAATTCTGGTGGTATAGTGTGCTGCTTTGGACTTCCTAACTAGTCCATGATAGGCTTGCCTCTCCATTAGGTAGATCTCCCTAGTTTCCGTAGAAAAAGTCCTTCGCCACTGCCTTTCAACTCGCTTCAATGCTGCTTTCGCAGCACGTAGCTCATCACTGTACCACGGGGCTGTTTTTTGAGTGCGACCACCCGATTTGGCGCGGGAGAGTGGGGCCGTGCAATCAAGCGCCTTGTTGATACGTTTACATAGGTTGGTGTTAGCAGTATCCGCATCATCCCCCCAGGGCTCCCTCCTCTGGTAAGTGCCGCACAGAATTTAGCCTGGGAAAAGGCGGCCCATCTCCGCCTGGGGTGGTACAGCGGTGCTGGCTCTGGAGATCTTGCCCCAGGAATGCGTACGGAGAATAGTACCATATGGTGATCCGACCAGGGGATAGGAATGGGAGTCATGGCTTCTACTTCCCCCCAGTTGACGAATATGGGGTCTAGCAAGTGTCCCAGCTGGTGGATCAGGTGGATAGTGTGAACAACACTCTGCTGCAAAGTTTGTCCAGCCAATTGCAGCACCTTGTGATAAAGTACTGGAACAGCAACTCTGCCAAAATAGGTCCAGCTGGGAACCTTCTATTTAGGGCAGATGGCTGCCACAAATTCTAAAAGAAGCACTCCTTCAACCAAAGAAATCGGGAGGAGGTCCAGCGCTAACACTTTAGCCAGGTTCCCATTGTAAAAATTTGCTATTGGGTGGTTGCCTTTGTACGACCCCTTGTGCCTAAATATGCCCATAATAGTAGCCAGTTTTTTTTTCTTTTCTGGTGTCACCCACACAGGTGACTTCCTCAGAAAACCAAAACCAGTAGGTTGCAGACTCAATGTGCGTCTTTTTGGGACAGTCAGTGTATGCTGCTATATTGTCTCCATCTGACTCTTGCACCATTGCGAGGTTGCGGAGGTGGGCGACACTGGTGCAGTGCTGGAGACAGGGCTGCTTTGTGCTTCCTCATTACCTCCACCTCCCACTGTGATTAGAACTGGTTCCCCTCTCTCATCGCCACCACCACCTCCTGAAGAATCTTTTTTTAAGGTGTGCTTCCCACCTGATTGGGTGGTGTTTTTTCATTTGGGTCAGTTGGCCTCCAGTACCATAGTGTGAGCCAGACTTACCTCGATGAACACCCGTGCGGCAAATGTAGCATATTGTAATGTTATTGTCCTGCTTGCTAATTGTACAGAAGTCCCAAACTGGGAAGATGAACTTTTCCGTTGGCCAGTGGTGCCACTGCCAATGCCCAAAGAACTGGAGTTAGGCGGATGCGTCGACGATTGCCTCTCTTCAGTGCATACTTCTACTGAGGTAGTGAGGCATTCAGGTCTCAGTAGGGACTTACAAATATGGAAGCTAGTGCTGGTGCTGGCAGTGGTATTAGTGGCACATCCCTCAGAGTCATTTGAATAGGAGGATTGGTAATATCGGTCTCTTCTGGGCCAGCTTTCATGACCATGACTGGCTCATCATCCGCATCCCCTTCCATAATTGTAAGGCCTTCTGAAACGTTCCTTTTCCCTTGCCTCTCCTGCATGTCTCAGACTCAGCCAGGGTCCAGTCCATGTCCGGATCATCAGAAGGGGGGCTTGGAGAAGATGATGGAGTACCCTTCCTCTTTCGTGCTGGAGATCTGGAAGCCAATGGTTCCAAAAGAGGAGGTTCTTGCTCAGCAGGAAGTGCAACCTATAGTTCTGCTCCTACTTCAGGAAGTTCTACTATTGTTGGCTTTGGCTGTTCTCCACTTTGCTCAGTATCCTGCAACAATTAGGCACTACTTTGTGAGAGAGTCGCCATGATTGCAGCAGGTAGTTAAAGATTCTTTACAGTTGGCTAAGCAGCAGAACCTTAACTGGAGGATGTGTGTCAAGAGAATGGTGTAGATGTATCGCACTTTGCCCACAGTGACTTGATATTGCCATTTTACGATTATGAGAGGGAGAGTTCTCTTCACCAAGGATGGTTGCTTAATTCTAGGCTGAATCAGTAGTCCCCCACTGAGGTAAAGTGGGATATTATGGAATCTCAGGAGAAATACAAGATGTACGGGAATACAAAGTTTGGGGCTAAAAATTATTTTCTTTAAAAGGGTGATGTGGTTCATGTTAAGTTACCATTTAAAGTAAGGAAAGGTGAAAGCAAATATTCAAGTCTATTAGAAATATTGGAGATTTTCACCAATTGAGAAAAGTTGAGTGATGGACGTGAGTGGCATTCAAGTAGTTTTGAGAAATATAAGGATGGTTGGGAAGAGTTCTTGAATGATTCAGATAAGAAAGATTACAATTGGTTGAAGTCACAAACAGATGTGACTGGGACACAATTGTCATAAACAGGGGAAGAGATGTGTTGTAATGAAGATTCACAAGGAAGTTGTCAGAGGGAGGAGCTTCCAGCAATTCCGAAAACATCTACCAACAGTAAATATGGAAGAGTTAGAACGTCCTACGTATTTGCAGGATTTTGAGGTGTAAGTTTGAAAAATAGTACAATTGTATTTTATTATGTTGTCATATACATTTATTAGCTTATTTTTGTATTACTAAAATGTTGTATTATTATTACTTAATTGCTGTTGTGTAAAGGAAGGAAATGTCATGTGTATGCTTAAGTATTAGTAGAATGTTTAGTATGTCATATTCTGGGGAATTTTTATGATGTCATGCAGGGGAGGCCGATGAAGGTAAGAGCAGTGGTGCTGGGTTGGGGGTTATTCGACAGACGACCACGAGGGAAAATTAAATAAATAATTAATTTCCCCTCATTGTCTGTCCTTCAAATAATGTCCCCCTGTTAGTAGGAGGCATCTGGTGCCCCAACAAGTGAGTTGGGACTCCGATATTTTATATCTTCATTTTCTCTCTCAACGACTACTGGCACAAACAAAATGGACCCTTTACCTTCATCCTCTAGCAGGTATTCAAATAACACAAACCTGCGATTGGATTAAAGAGAGTAGTGTTTCCACTCTACACTTTTCCTTCAACACTAATTTCCTACCATCCTTGTTAGCACGCCTTCAAAATGACATGTATACCTTGGTTTACCCCTCTCTGTGTTAGCTTACCATGAAGTGACGAAATTAATAAGTCACTGGGCAGGGTCGGATTGAGAACAAAATTAGTCCTGGGCACCGAAAGAAAAAGAGGCCATTGCTTAGTATCGGGAATCATTTTGGGAGAACTTTCTGATAAATTAAGTGTTCTAAACTGTTAGGGTCAGTAGCATTGGCCAAGACTTGACACACCACTAGACACACCTTTATTCCACTGCAACTCACCCACAGGTCTTCTTACCTGATCTTCAGGCCTATACATTTTGTCTACTTTGGGTGAGTGAATGTGTTATTTACTTATAGGTCCCTTAGTCTGTGCCCCCCCTCCCCCACCCCACAAAGAGCCCTGAATATCCTGTTTGACATCAGGTCATGTTTCAGAGAACCATGTGCATCTTTCCTGTCTGGAGGCTTCTGTAAACCCCCAAGGAACCTGGGGTCTTCCTCTTTTACTTGTCACACAGGCGCCTCTCTGCAAGTGCTGTCTTTGGAGATTTCCTTACAACTTTGTACTTGATGTATTCTGTACTTTAGGTAGAGACTTGATTTGAATCTAGAAAAACTGCAGAAATTCACTCCAAATGCCTTTCTTCCTCTCTGTCTCTATACCCCTTCTTATTTGCTGTGTGCACCTCTCATTCTCCCTATCACTTTTTGCCCCTCTCTATAGTTCTTTCTTTTTATCTCATACTCTATGTCTTTACCTATTCTTGGTGTCTCTCATTCCACCTATATGCATCATTCTGTCTCTCACATTTCCCCTCTCGCTTTTCCTATCTCTGCGTACAAATCCCCCCCTCTCTCTCCCACTCCTGTCTCACCCTGTGGGCTCTCTCTTCAGTTATTTGTATATCTCTCATACCCTTATTCCTCCTGTCATTTTGTATTTCTCCTTGAAGTTTTATTACATTTCTCTATCTTGCAAACCTTCTGTTTTTCTTCTGTCATGTTGTCTCCTGTAAGCCGCTTTCACATCCATCTGCCCCATGAATTTCTTTGTACTACACCTAGATTTATATTCTTATGTGTACCCTTTATTTCCTTGGTGCAGACAGTAATGAAAAGTCCTCCTGTGCCTGGAGGCAGCATTAAAGTCAAAGGATATTCCACAGGTGGAATTTCCTTTACCATTCTATCCCTTTGATGAAGGAAATTTCACTGATGTATTGTAATCTATATTTAGCAATAACTTCTGGAATTCCAACAACCTCTAAACTAACCCCTAGACTGAGGAAGAGAATTAGGATAGTGCATGTGAGGTAATAACCATCCTTCCGTTTTTCTCATAGACCAGGAAATGTTTGACACCCTCTTCTCTCTTCCTCTCCATCATTTCCTTCATCATTCCCTTGTTTTTAGTTTTATATAGTGCAAACTACCCAAAGGAATTGGAGCGCTTTACATAGGCACATACATTTTTTTTTAGGCACAGGGAGATTAGTTAATTTGCATAGAATCACAGGATGTTGCGCTAACGCTGAGACTCAAACCTGGTTCCCAATTTCCAAAGTCGGCAGCTCAGGCCATTACGTCACATCTTCTACCACTTTCCTGTCTCCGTCTTCTCCACTTTCGCTTTCCAGCTTTCTCTCTATCTTTAAAAATGTCTGCCCTTCTCTCCACTGTCTTCCATCACTTCTTCTCCCGAATCTCTTCCCCCTCGCTCCCTCCATTTGTCTACATCTCTAGCACTCTTATCCTCTCTCCTCTACCTTTCCTTTCTTCTGCACTTGATTTTCTTTACCTTTCCCATATTTTTGTCATTCTTCTGCACTTTGCTGTCTCACTTCTCCTTTTGTCTCTCTCCACATTGCTCACCCCGCTCAATCCATTTTGTTACTGTCCTGCCATGTCTACTCTCCCTTCCATTTGTCAGTTCGGCCTGAATAAACGTTTTATCACAGTAATGTTTAAAAATAAAAAAATGTTTTTATGTTGTCAATTTTTTTAATCTTTTTGTTCATTTTGGTTCGATGCGTTATTTTTCATTTTTGATCACTGGCGAACCAGAGTCCCCTCCCAGTTTTTAAGATGACAAGGTGGCAGTGGGCACCTGTAGCTGTCTGTCTGCTACGGGTGATGGAGTGTGCCGGATTACCAGCTCAGTTTTACCATACTCACCTGGGCCCATAAAAACATTCACACCTTGAACCAGTAATCCTGGTTTAACTTCCTGCCTATCAGGATTGTAATTCACTTCAGGACCTTTATACCTGTACACTACGACTTACCAATCCTTGTCAGCTGTGTTTAAGGTCCTAAGGGATCAAAGGGAGTTAGCATAATAGGTAGCAAATAACATTTACCTTCATGAAATAACCACTGACTCGGGGAAAAGTTTTAAACTCTTTATCTATGCAATATTGTGTGAATTTTAAAGCATACAAATAAGAGTGAAATGCTTCCAATTATGAAAATAATTATTAAAGCAATAGTTCTGCAAGACTTTAAAGATGAACCGTAGACATTGGTACCTGGGAAGGGTGAGAAAGGGAAACAGCACAAGGACATACCCACACAGATTATATTTACCTAGAGTGGTGCTTTACCAACCCTGGCCACGGGCTGATACAAAAGAGAAATAGGGCTCCCCACGGATCAGTTGCAATCAGGACAGGACAGGTGCAGATCAGGACAGGTGCATGTCAGGACAGGTGCATGTCAGGACAGGTGCAGGTCAGGACAGGACAGGTAACCTAAGCTAAGTGCAACGCCAGCGTCACACCCATCTCTGCGGCTAACAGTTGGACCCCGACTGAGTCATCGAATCTTCTTCCTCAGCAAAACTCCTGATTCTTCTGACAGAGTGCTCGACTAGCACCTTGCTTTCGATTCTCCTTCAGCATACGTTGGGTCAGTGACAGATCTGTGACAAGTCGGACAATCTAACTGACTAGGCCTACCTTAGTTATACTATTTTCCAGGGCAATGTACCACCCCCCCGTGTTGCAAATTCGTGTATTCCCTCCATTTGATTGGTCAGAAAGGCGAGGAGCGGTCATCGCACCATACCAGTATGAAATAATTTTTCCTTCAATAACGTTGATCAATGTTCCCGCCCATAATCTATTTTCCCATTCATTTTTATTCCACCCAGCAATAATTGTTTCAATATTATACAAATTATTTAGGCTCTTCCTCTTGACAGTTCATGGGGTCGAGTTCCCAAGCACATCGCAGGCAAGACTGTCATTGACATTAGTTCAATGCCACTGCTCGAGGTTTCTCATCCCCTTGGCTCATGCCCAATGCAGTGTTTCAATATGGCGTTACAAGTCACTCTCCAGACCCAAATACGAGTTATCAGCAAAGTCAAAAGAAACATATTAGTATACAGAAATAAATGAATGTACTGTATACCACTTATTTCAATCTATCCCAATTACTTTATTTTAACTAAAGCATTAATAATTAAGCAGAACGAACAAGGTTTCGTTTAAGCAGCAGGTGCATTAGCGTGTGAGACATGAAGCGGCCATTTTGGCACTAGTGCGCAGCTGCAAAGAATTCCCTCCAAAGTAGAAAGACGTCACATCATGTGGATGTGACAGACGCATGCGCAGAAAAGTTCCGACGTTTTCGGCGGCCATATTAAGTCTCTCGGGTTACTGTTAGTAAAAGCACATTGACAAGCTTCCCCTAGATGCTATAAATGTAGTGTGGTGCAATAATTAGTAAAACAAGACATGTTGATTAATACATTACATGTTATATCGAGAGGGCTGAATCCGAGCAAGTTTCTTTACGTATGAAACCTTGCTCCATCAATCCCCTCTTTAATGGTATTCTATACCATCACTAATTAAAGACCCTGATGCCAACTTCAACACTCTCCCAATTTAATTTCTTCTATTACTTTAGAATTTCTTCTTTCCCTATTCTTCTGAAAACCCCTCATTCTTTTGTATATGTCCCCTATCATCTCTTCAAGTTGAATTTCATCATAATTTCTTTTCTTTATTTTCTCATTTACTGCATACCATGTTTTGTTTCTGCAGCATTTGCACCAAATCATTATCACTAAAATCAGTAGGGCTATTCCCATTATTGGCAAAAGTATTCTACCTACAATATTTTTTCCTATGTTAGAAAACCAACTACCCACAGAGGAGAGACCATCAGTTAGTCTCGTCCATGCACTATTAACTTCCAGTGGTTTCAATTCTTCCTCCAAATGAGTAATATTCCTGACATACTTTCCAATTTCAGTACTTTTGTCAGGAGTATAAGTGCAACAATGTTGCGCCTTCAACATTCTACAGACTCCACCCTCTTTTGCCAATAATATGTCAAGAGCAAGTCAATTTCGTAAAACCAAAGATCTGATTGCAACTAATTCTGTATTGATCAGTAAGAATCCTCCAGCAGTATCAGTTGATAAGCGATCAACCACTGTGGACAATTTACAAATTCTTTGAGTATTCAGAATTACTCCCACTGAAGGTATCAATGCAATAAATATGTCACCTACAATTTCTGAAAAACTAGCTCTTTTATATCTTCTTAGTTCATTACTGTCTTCATTGCTTCCAGTGATTCTTTTTACATGGTATACGTTTGGGAATACTATTCCGAAATAGCAACTCCCATACTAATGATCAAGCAGCTTAAAGTAAGTTTTGTTCTCACAAATGAAATGCAATCCAGGAAAAACTGGAACAGTTCCGCCTTTTAGTCCCCAACCCCCAAGTATTAGGAAATTGTGTTCATATTCACTGGAACCGATGAATACATTGTTATACTCTGTTTTTACCCCATGGAGACAGATTTTCCCCTTCCTTTCAAAGTCCAGAGACATAGCAGCATGAGTCCTGCCAGTTGGCATACATTCTTCCCTTTCAGCCCACTTGGGTATCTTGGGTTTCGGTGCATTGTCCTTTCTAAGGAAATCCTGTCTCATTTTCTCTACTAAATTCAAAAACACCTTTTCTTGTTCATATAACTTGCATGTTCGATTTTCGTTATGTGCTTCAGCTATATCTATTGCTTTCATTGTTAAGAAAAAATATCCAGTAAACTGTGCATCTTTACTACTAAGGACAGGGTTCATAGTTCTACTTATAGGAATTTCAGAAAATACTACGTCTACGTTAGAATAATAATACAGTAATTTTCCAGTTCTATCAAATAAACTAGCTAAAATACTACATGAAATACCATAGGTCAAGGGTATGTGGTGATAGGTCACCCCTTCTGCTACTGACGTGGGCAATTTCATGCACAGGTAGCATTCACTGATTTCCATTGTTTCTACATAGGGGCCGATTCCGATTTGGTAAATACGGAGCGTATTTCCCATAAAAAACGTACACCTTCAACGTCCCCGTAGGTACGATCAAGTACGATCCCATCCCAAAGCAGATCTTCGTACCAATCGTACCAAGCACCGTACGACAAAAGAATACACGCAGTACGCTACGTCCGTACGTAAACAAGCAGCTTTTCCCGGCCCAGCAAGTGGGATTCGTGTTGACGACACTCCGTACGACCCTTTTTCTACGGCAGCTGAAAACGTCCGTAAAAGCAGAGTCCGGCCCGAACAGCACCCCGGTACGCAACGTACACGCCATGAACCCCATCGTCAGTGTCATCCCAGTCCTGTAGGCCTACGACCTGGTGCACAGAAACCGACGACGGCGCAGACGGTGAGTACAACGTACTGCAGCAACGGAAGTGTATTTGTACGGTGTGTCTTACACGCTCGCCTATACCACCATTGCAGTAGTGATGCGAGACGCACACACGTCATGAATGTTGGGGTACGGTGCGTCACACGCTCGCGTATGGCACCAGTGCAATAGTGATACGAGCCGCACACACGTCATGAATCTTGGGGCACGGTGCGTCACACGCTCGCGTATGGCACCAGTGCAATAATGATATGAGCCGCACACACGTCATGAATCATGGGGTACGGTGCGTCACACGCTCGCGTATGGCACGATTGCAATAGTGAGACGATGCACACACACGCACAGAATGTAAGGGTACGGTTCGCTCGCGTAAGGCACTACCACAATAGTGAGACGATGAGCACGCACGCACAGAATGTAGGGGTACGGTTCGCTTGCGCATGCCACCATTACAATAGTGAGACAATGCGCACACACGCACGGAATGTAAGGGTACGATTCGCTCGCGTATGGTACTATTACAATAGTGAGACGATGCGCACACATGCTCGGAATGTAGGGGTACGGTTCGGTCCCGTATGGCACCATTACAATAGTAAGACGATGCACACACACGCATATAATGTAGGGGTACGGTGTGCTCACGTATGGCACGATTGCAATAGTGAGACGATGCGCACACACGCACGGAATGTAGGGGTACGGTTCGCTCGCGTATGGCACCATTACAATAGTGAGACGATGCACACACACGCACGAAATGTAGGGGTACGGTGCACTCGCGTATGGCACGATTGCAATAGTGAGACGATAAGCACACACGCACGGAATGTAGGGGTACGGTTGGCTTGCGTATGGCACCATTACAGTATGTATGGGGACCGTGCGTTTCACACGCAGATGCCAATGCAGGGGTACGGTGCGTTTCACACGCTCACGTATGGCACCATTACAATAGTGATATGAGGCGCACACATGGCAGGGATGTAGTGGTACGGTTCAAACAAGGATGTCTATCAAGTTCTTGTCATTGCATACTTAAATGAGCAGGCCCTAGGTGTGGCAGGCAGTGATATAGCACAGGGCATCTGATCTTGTTGCACAATCGATGTGTGATGACCTGTTGACACATGTCATGTGTGATGGGGCACTATGTGGCACACATCACCTTTACACTTGTCCCATATGTATCATTATGCACCTGTTGTCATGCACAACAACACTGGGATGACACAGTCATCACTACAGGGACCTGTCTCATGATGCCAGGGACCGGAGCACTTTGTCACTTGACATTTCACGCTCAGCATGACCCTATGTGGCAATGTCATGTGTGTGTCATGTTAAACATTGAGCTTGCTGTTTGTGTTCCGTAAACTGCATTTGACATTTCATGTGACCTGTGCGTGTGCCTTGCAGTCAACTGTCTGGATGGGAAGACAACCTTCCACTGCATGTCTGGTGACGTGTGTCACTCCAGTGATATCTCGGGCTGTTCATTCAGACCAGCCCAGCATCTCATTTGAGGGCATGTTATGTTTATTTGTCAATCCACAGGTGTATCTGGGTTTTCATTGGAGTGCCAGCAAGCTGGCATATGTGTCCTGGATGTATTGCACACACCAGACTCCATAGTGACCTGATGTCTAGTAACAGTTTTGCATGTGCTATGTACATTGACATCGATGTTGGCTGACAGTTATTCTCTATTCTTCCAAAATATGTCCTGCAGGGCACCAACTCTACCAAGGCCATTTCTAGACTTGGCTACCATGAGGGAACGTGCCTGCATCCAACGTTACAGATTCACTCGACAGTTGATTCAGGACTTGACGAACAGGCTGGAACCACATCTCCAACCGCAACACAGGTATCCTACTGCGCTGACCCCCAAGCTAAAGGTGATGGCAGCCCTCCATTTTTTTGCTACAGGTACGTTTCAATTAACCATAGCTGATGTCGGTGGCCACACTCTACCGGACGTGAAGCGGGCGCACCGACGGCGCGCCAAAGGCAAGCCCGTCTGCGCCTGGCCGCAGACCACAAACCGTGGTCCTCACTCTGCAGGCCCCATAAAGTATAGCTCACTTAGTCTACATGGGCTGAGACCAGAAAGTAAAGCGGAATGTAGCCACACATTAAATCCTGCTTAGCTCCCTCTATACTGCCGTCACTGTCAATGGCATTATAAGTCATTGGACCATTTAGATCGAGACCCTGCTACCACCACATTGCGAAATATGGCTCTCCTGAATTGTAGGTCCCTGCCTAAACATTGCACTGAAACAGCAATATTAATTGAGGAACATAAATTAGACGCCCTGTTCCTAACCGAAACTTGGCTGCAGACTGGGAATGACCCCGACATTATTCAAGCCCTGCCCTCGGGATATGGAATATGTAGAACTGATCTTGTGACAGGCAGAGGCGGAGACCTAGCAATTATTTATAAGGACACCTACAAATGCCGACTTCTACCGTCTTCAATCGATGACTGTGAAAGCATGGCTTTCTCAATTGAATTTTCACCTACTGATACCCTTTCTGGCCTTCTGATTTACCGTCCTCCAGAAGCGTTAAAACAATTTATCCGTAAATTTATTGATGCAGTTGCAGAATCAGCTCTGGCAAATTTTACAGCATTGGGGGACCTCAATATACATTTAGATGACCAATCAGACCCCATAATAATTACAAAAAGGGGGGTGGTGATGGACAGAGTATCTGAGTTAATCAGAACACTCCTACCCAGTCAACAGATCAGGGCTTGATCCATCACCGTTTTTTAGCTCACTGCACCATCCCAGTTCAGAACCCCATAGCCAATAACCTTCTATCGAGCCTCCAGGCGATAGATCTTCATCAAAAGTGTTTTCTGCCAACACATGACAAAGGTCATCTCCTGGACCCAGTCTTCTGCAATTTAGACAATCTGAGTTCTGGGAATCCTATCCCCCTCCCTTGGTCGGACCACTTTCTAATCCCGTTATTCTGGGTTACGAGGTCTGCCCCATGTGCTCAGAATCTTACAGTAGCCGGGGGCAGGAAATGGTCCAGACTCCCTTTGGCGGAATGGAAGTCGGTCCTAGAGGCCTCACAACCCCCAAAGGGAACTAACACTGATGAGGCAAATAACAACTTTAATAACTGAATCCAGGATTCTCTTGATAGAACTCTTCCTAAAACCGTTATTCAAAAACAAATTAGGCAAAATGCAGCCCCTTGGTTCTGTTCCAAACTCAGGGTTTTAAAACAATCTTGCCGGAAACTAGAGAGGGTCTGGAGACAGGACTCCCCGCAGCATAGGAAGGAAGCCTATAGGAAGGCCATTAGGTTATATAAAACTGAAATCAAAACTGCACAAGCCCATTTCTATGGAATTAAAATCAGCACGGCCGCTAACTCTCCCAAGGAGATTTTTCGGATAGCGAAATCCCTGATCACCCCGCCTCAAATTCCTCCATCGAGGGAAGGGGCTCTGACCCGCTGCAACAAACTAGCGGTGTTCTTTCAACAAAAGATCCAAGCCATCTATACAGGTTTCTCCCTTAATCAGCCTGAGCCAGAGGAAACCGAGGCAACGGGTTCAGTCCCGGTCCCCATGTTGGAACAATTTTGCCTCCTAGACACAGATACATTAGATCACTTCATTGGGAAGGTGTCTTCAGGCTCCCCGTTGGACCCTGCTCCACCTCAATACCTCATGGCGGCTGTCGACTCCGTCCGTTCAACAATCATCGAGGTTTTGAACTTCTCTATTACAAGTAGTTCAGTCCCCTCCCAGTGGAAGTGCGCGATGGTCAAGGCCCTATTGAAAAAGCCTAGTCTGGATCAATTAAACCTCTCCAACTATCGCCCAATCTCGCTCCTGCCCTGGTTGAGTAAGCTGTTGGAGAAACATATTAATAATAAGCTTTTAAAAACACACCCGTTTAGAATGCTCCCTTAGCGGTGTAGACTGATGTTATTCTGCCTCCTTTTCTTAAGCGCTACGACGCCTCCGGGTAGTTAGGCGCTATAGAAATACTCTTCATACTTCATGTCCCAATGTTCAGCCGTGTCCTGCGTGATCTTTTAGCAGCCATGTTGGAGCACATTGATGAATTGATCAAATGTCCTACTCTGAAGAGTTGACAGATGTCAAGGGTGAATTCTATGCCCTGGGAGGGATGCCACATGTCATTGGATCAATTGATGCGACACATGTGGCTTTGGTGCCACCACAGGCTCAGGAGCAGGCTTACCGCAACAGGAAACATTATCATTCAATAAATGCCCTGGTGGTGTGTCTTGCTAACATGCTGATTTCCCACGTTTGTGCACGTTTTCCAGGATCGGCACACGGTGCATTCATCATGAGGCATAGCAGGGTGCCACGTATGATGCGGCAGCTGCGCAACGATAGGGCATGTCTTGTTGGTGGGTAAACTCTGTTTGTCCAGTGTGTTTCAGTATCTTTTGCTTTGACGGCATCTCCTGACCCACTTACTTACATGATGTATCTTTGTAGGTCACTCGGGATATCCCAACATGCCATGGCTAATGACACCTCTACGCAACCCAAGGACAGCTGCAGATCAGCGGTACAATAATGCACATGGGCAGATCAGGAGAGTGATTGAGCGGACGTTTGGCCTCCTGAAGAGCCGATTCCGGTGCCTCCATAAGACCGGCGGATCCCTCCCATATGCCCCGGCCAAGGTCTGTAATATCTTCATTGTGTGCTGCATGCTGCACAACATGGCAGTTGAGAAGGCAGTGCCACTCATCCTGGATCCTGAGGAGCAGGAACATCTACCCGTTGAGGATGAAGGGATTGGTCACAATGCAAGTGATGAGGAGGAGGAGGAGGATGATATCTGGAGTCAGCTCATACGCAACTTCTTCTCATAATTGTGAGTCACTGAGAATGAATGTGCAAGCTTGTAGCATTGAGTGGCATGTGTTGCAAAGTGTGTGTCAGGCTGACTGTATGCAAATTAACTTTGATGTGTGTTGTGATGTGTCACGCAAGTGCTGATGTGATGCCACACAGAAATGCGCAATGACTTAGTTTGAAATTTACATGTGTACTACATTGTTCCTGTTTTGTACATACCCATGTCTGTAGCAAGGATTTTTAATGGCGAGCCCTTGTGTGTCTGTCATTCCCAGGTTGCTGTGCCTGTTGTCTGTTTGTGTCATCTTAGTCCTCCTGCCATTCCTCATGTTGATTGCAACGTGGGCCAAATCAGCGTTCCATGCATGGACATGTGTAAATGTCTGTTCGGGTAAGAGATCCAAACAGGCTGTTTGGGGTTGGTATGGTTTGGGAATGTGTGGGAACTGTTTCTGTGCATGTTGTAGAACCATCCATACATGTCTCATCACCATGGATCAAATTACATGTTGCACCACTCCCATGACTGGACAGTCACCCTTCTTGACAGTCATCTGTTGTGGGGTTTTGACTCTGGTGAAGGCATCAATGCGTGTAAACCTTGACCCTGACACATTGCGGATACCACGGCTTGACATTGTGTGGGACATCACAACCACAGGCTCTATG
Organism: Lissotriton helveticus; assembly: GCF_964261635.1. Classification (NCBI taxonomy): domain Eukaryota; kingdom Metazoa; phylum Chordata; class Amphibia; order Caudata; family Salamandridae; genus Lissotriton; species Lissotriton helveticus. The sequence continues at coordinate 1,909,093,125 of NC_136061.1, read as the reverse complement.
GGGAATTGCAGCCTCACTGTGTGCAGCCGGATGTGTTTGGCTCATCCACTTAATCTTGTGTGCCAGTACAGTTTGATTTACAATCAACCATGTTGTGAAGGTGTGGGCCAGCGTATGGCCCACATGTTCTGTCAAATGTCCTGAGAGTCTATTCGTATGGATGCATTGCCCCTTGTGCCAGTATGTCATGTCACTGTCAAGTCGCTTCCTCAGGGCCGGTGGAGAACACTACTTTGCAAGCCTTCATGGTAAGTTGATGTTAACTTTCTATTCCCATGATGCCAGGAATGTTGCGCTGATGACGTCACAATGTTGTGCTGTAGTAAATGTCAACGCTTCCGTGGCACCAGTCGGGTGACGTTAATCCCAGGATTCTATAATGGCGTGCTGCATATTCTGGTCAAGGTAGGGGTGGTTTTTGTGCCATTGCTCCTCATTACTCTCTGTTGAGTTCCAGCCCCGCAGCTTGTTATGTTAGGCATTTCAAAGACCAGTTGGACGAGCCAATGACTGGCTCTTGCGGAGCTTACTTGTGTTTACCTGATTCCCTCCCTCGTTGGATGAGCTTCTTAATGCTCTTGCGGGTAAAGTGTAATTTCCCTTCTTGACCCTCACTGATTCCCAGGGGTAACTACGAATTAGTGACTTTGTGTGAGTAGCACTTGAGCGCATTGGAATGTCTGTTTATTGGAGCCTTATTCATACACTGTGATTTCATTGATAACCGCATGGCTCTAATTGCATAGAAGCAGCCTACAGAGCGTTATACCCCCTTCATTTACCTGCCTAACTCTACTACCTTTTATGTGTCCGTGTTCAATCCTCAGATCTAGTATCATTTTCATTACTGTGATCCCAACTACGATACAGTGGCTGTTGTTTTCGTTTACAGGTGTAACTGTTACAGTATAGGTCCTGAGGTATTCTGTGATTCAGTGACAAGAAGTGTTGAATCCTTATGCTTGTTTACCTTTGTTTCAGATCTCCCTCCCTGCTGTTCCCTTCCTTTCCTTCCCTCGCCTGATCACCCTTTTGAGTCTGTCATTTCTACTCAGACCAAGGGGCTATCGGGAGATTTACCACATTGAGCATCGCACGTTTCCGAGGATTCAAGGAACTGACAGTCCCAGGCAGTCGTGTGCAGATTGTTTCACCAGCATTACAGGTAAACTCATTGCATGACTGTTATTTTCTTCAGAGCAATGGCACTGGCCATGGACATTGGCTAAAGCAGCATGGCCTCAACACAAACTTGATCCATTTGTGTAGGGAAAGTGTTCCCCACAGTACAATGTGCCTCATTACTGTCACCGCAGATCTCTTGCCAGTTTGCATGTGTCATCTATGGCATAATTTACAAAGACTGTGCATATGGAAGAATGTGTACTGTGGCAACATGCATGCAGTTTATCATGGATAATGAACCATATTGTGCATGAGGTACATGGTTGTGTATGTATTGTTGCAGGTTGCTACCCACAACGGGCATGCAACACCTGCTGACGCTGTGTGTCCTGTGCGCAGCTTGGCCTTTTGGTGCCTGATCCTGTGCCCGTCATATGTGGTGATTGTTCTTCCATTTTCTTTCAGTGACCCATGAGTATCCAGACACTCCTTCATTTCCATACACCTGTTACATTGTGCCTTTCAGACCACCTTGTCTTTGTGTGCTAGTATTTGCATGGTGTCTCACCCCTTCCGCCGTCATGTGTTCACTCATTCCTGCTGCCACCTCCCCTGCGGCCCTGCACCACCGAGTGCCCTGATTCTGCAACACACACGCCTCACAGATGCTCCTCCCTCCCTCCACCCATTCTTAATGCAGGCAGCAGCTTGACAGTTGCACTGTTGCACCACCTCCGTGCCAAAGGCAGGACCGTCAGCACCTGCAACGTGCACAGTGCAAGACCCTCTGATCCTTATATGATGCAGGTAACACAACAGACTCATGCTCCAGCCACCATCCAAACAGTGAACACCAGACAATCATCCACCTGATATCAGGCAACCCCTAGGCGCACCCATGACAGCTTCGCAGGCTGTGTGTGCAACTCCTACTGCCAACACCGCACTGCCCCGCATAACAGATCATGTCTGTACAAACAGGTCATGTGCCTCCTAATGCACACCAGCTACATCAAGCAGCACGCTATTGGACTCTGTTACCTCCTCAACACAACAGCCCCACACATCGCCTTCATTACAGTAACCTGGTTGAACGCATCCTCAGCACACTACTTCAACATTGCCATCACAGACCGATACGAGATCACCCGCAGGGATCGCACCAACAATCCAGGAGGATGAATTACAATTCTTTCTGAAGTAAATGTAAATGTAAATGTATGTGTCTTGTAAAGCGCACTGCTGCCCTGAGGCGTCGTGGCGCTGTAGACCGCTGGGGAACCCGTCCTGGCTATCCCTGTGAGATGGTCCCTACTGGGTAATCTCCAAGGTGAAACCAGGCATCCCCGGCGAATGTGGGGGGCCGTTGTAGAGATGAGGCAAGCTAATGCCCAGAGTTGCCGAGTGTGATCCCTGGTTAGAGTAGGCACCGAGGCGAGAATTATCGAGTCCGCTGACCCTGGTCCACGACCCTGCCGCGTTGGGAATTGAACCCTGGTCCCGGGCCGTTCTCTGCTTCCGGGTCTGCCGCCTCTAACCAGTGAGCCACACCACTACACCCTCAGAGTCACATACAACACCAAGGACACACTCAGCATTGGCTAACATCTGCACTTCAGGTTTCACATCAACCCCCTGGCCACCTTCAGTCTAACTATCATCTACAGATCTCCAGGCCTACACCCACAATTCTGCAAAGCCATCGATAATTATATTAATAGTCATTTATTGAACGCACATCTAACCCAACGAGGTGTCCCAGCGCTGTAGTGTGCCGAAAATGAGGCAGCATACAGAAGAGCAACTAATCAAGCAGACTAAATAGCCAGGTGTTAAGGGCTTTGCAAGACTCACATTCAGACAGATTCATACGCAGCGGAAGAGGTAGCTTAGGCCAGCATTGGGTGGTTCCTACCTGGAAGGTTTCACCTCCTGATCTAGGTTTTGCAAACCAAGGACCAATGAGCAAGTGCTTGTCATTGGAACGTAGAGATCGTGTTTGACAATATGGATGGAGGGTCCTCCTAAGGTAGACCGGACCATGGCCTTGTCCTGCCCTGAAGACGAGTGTCAGCGCATTGAAATCTATTTGTGTAGCCATGAGCAGCCAATGGAGTAGTCTAAGATACGGGGAGATATGTTGCCAAATTGGGACTCAACATACCAGGCGGGCAGCAGCGTTTTGGACCGTCTGCAGTATATGGAGCAAGCCTAATGTGAGACCCACGTATGAGCCTTTCGCATAGTTGAAATGGGAGGTGATCAGTGCGGGAACCACCTTTTTCCGGATTACATTATGCAGATAGTTAATACATCTCTTGATGATTTAGATCTTGCCAAAACAAGCGGCACATGCCTCTTGTACCTGTGTGGCAAGGGATAGCTGATTGTCACATCTAAGTCCCAGATTACTCACCAAGTCCTTGTGTGCCAGAGCAAAGGCCAGTTCCTCTGGCCACCACAGATTGGAAGGGAGGGGAGAAGGTTGGTTAATAAAATAGGAACTAGGCGTCATCTGGATTAAGTTTCAAGAAATTGTGGTCCATCCAGGCCGCAAAAATGTAGAGACAATTTTTGCGTGGCTCAAAATTTGACACACACACACAGCATTTAAGGTGAATAGAAGCAGAAGATCATCAGCATATGATATGATTTAGACTTCAGACATGGCAATTGATTCAGCCAACGGGGTTAAGTAAATATTGAAAGTCAGAGGGCTCACAGCAGAGCCCTGCGGCACGCCCCACTTCAGTGGTTATTTATTTATTTATTTTATTCACTTATAAAGCACAGGCGAATCATCCCCAGGGGAATCTCTTGGACTGGGAGGATGAATGGATAGGTCCCGACATGCTGTGTGCGGTCAGATAGTAAGGTCGATATCCAGCTCAGCACTGAGCCCCCCACGCCTCTCGTCTTAAGGCGGTTCAGAAGAATGGGATGGTCGACGGTGTCAAATGCTGTAGACCAGTCTGACAGCACCAACACCGCCTTGGAACCTCCGTCGACCGCCCAGCGTATAGAGTCTGACATTTCAATGAGGGCAAACTCTGTACTATAGCCAGGATGGAAGCTGGATTGTGAGTCATGAAGGAGGCTATTATCTTCAGCAAAGGCCATCAGTTGCTGCCAGAATACATTCACTGAAATCATGGCTAGAGCTGGTAAAAGAGAGTTAGATCTATGATTGCAAGGAGATTCATGATCTGCGTTGTCTTTCTTTAAGATGGGCAGGAGGAACGTGTGTTTCCACGCATCTGGATTAGGCACAATCTGAGGGAAAGGGACAACATGGCGTTTAAATGGTGATTGTGAACCTTAGCAAGGATGTTGTATTGCTTGGCAGGCAAGGGGTCAGTAGGGGAACCGGATTTACACATCTGCAATTCGAGCAGAGAGGCTTCCTATGAAAATGTTGCTAAATCTGAGACCACAGAGCTGGGAAACGACTTTACTGATTGGTCCTCAGACATTGGACAACTACATCAGCATGCAGGCCCTCACCTACACAGACTACATGGGTCAGGGGGACAGCAACTCCAGGCTGGAGGACAACCACACCACCATCCTGCATTGGTACATCAACATTTGCATCCAGTTGTCCAAAAACAACACACTGCACCACACTCCGCTACAGATCCATCAAAAACAGCTTGACCTGAGTCCACACAAACGAGCTGTGTGGCACCCTCACACAGGACACTCCAACCAACGCCACCGCCATACCCTGCAACCGCACACACTGGATCAGCGACTGATCCAACACTCTTGCCACATTGGCGGACTTTCCTGTGAAGCACAACAACAGTTAAGCCACCAGGAAGAAGGCAGACCTACTAGACTCATACAGGTCTAGCCAGACTCATGTGCAAACCTTGTAAAACAAACAACCATCAGTTACCTTTCAGCCCTGAAATCCACAACACACAGACATCACCATATTATCAGCACGGACAAGAGGACAACTTTCAGGTATGGCCTGGAAACCAACACACACAACATGAATGACCTCATCGGCATTGTGAGTGAACCATCTAACCCCAGCTCTCCATCCAATAGACATCCCACCCTTGCAAGGCCAAGGTGATCCATTGCAACTTACTACCACTCCAAGCATCTGGATGTACACAAAAGCCTCACCACACAGAGACAGACAGTGCTATTTTCCACAGGACATACCCCCCTCAGGTCCTAGACTCCCGTCAGCAGCAAAGACACCACCCGGATCATGTACACCATCCACTCCAGCTCTCCATCAGGAGCCTTCCCACACAACATCTCAATCACAGCATACACCATCCGTGAAGCCCACATCCGGCACGTCATGAATGTTTCCTTTGAGTATGCGACTTTCCATGGGAGCTGGAGGCATGCAGAAACCCAGGCCCTTCTTTGACAACGGACATCAGTACCTCAGGATGTCCTGGAGCATCACCCTGCTTGCCTACCCGGCAAATGTCATCAAGAAGACAGTCAAGGAGCAACTGACCATCTCCCTCCAAGCAAACATCTCCAGGCAACCCGCCCCAGACCATCTTCCACAGTAATCACCCCAAGGTGAAACAGCCCTCATTGCCACCACCAACAACATCTTGGAACCTGCTCAACAATGGTGACACCACCACCCTCACCTCATCGACTGCTCAACGGCATTTAACACCATGTGCTGCCACACTGTCAGATCACACATCTCCAACACTGGGATCTAGAGGAAGACCCAGGATGAAATCGCCAAGTACCTCCCCAGCAAGGCCCAGGGAGTCTGCATCCCCCCTTTGTCGATTCGATTCGATTCAAAATCTTTATTCGGATTACAAGAAAAATCCATAAAAGTGCAGTCTTAAAATACAGTTCAACATATTCAAGATTACAGTACCTAAATGCAAATAAGTATTTAAACAGTACATATGATTACATATAACAAGTCATGTATTTCCAATCTGGAGTAAGAAAAAGAAAAAATCGATAATCATAAAGAGTACAATAGTTTAAGGACATTCCATACTTCTACGAACATTAAAAATAACTTTTAAAAAAGTACTTGTGCGGAATATGAGTTCATCATTTTCTAATTTTAGGAGCATAAGGTAGGACTGATTCAAAGAAAGAGGTCTATATTTTTTAAAATATGGGGCTAAAAACCATTTAATATATTTCATATAAAATTTACACATAAAAAGGAAATATAGATCACTTTGTTTACTAATTCCGTCACAAGGACACGGAATATTTCCATGTGGGCTGTGTCCCAAAGGAAAGCAGAGGGAAAACTTTATCGTTCCTGCTCTCATTCTAAAAAGTAACGGTCTTTCCCAACCGCACATTGGTAATATCAGATACAATGGCAGTTGTTGAGTTGATAAGTCATTATTAATATAGGACACAACAGTTTCTTTCCGCATCTCTTCTAACAGTCTATTTCCATTATAGATAGCATATAGTTCAAGTTGAACTTCCTTTTTGTCGGAACTCTTAATATGAGATGGATTATCAAAGAGGTCTCCTCTATCTATGCTAGACAAACTTTCTTTTATGCCTCGGAGCCATGGGATCTTATTCCATTTGTCACAAGCTAGACATTCCCTTAAAATGTCCTGTGTTAGGCTAGCATAATCATTTACCCAGATAGCCAGCCAAAATAATACAGGCCTGGCAGCAATAAAATCGCTAATATAAGGTATATTCAGCTCTGAGTGGCAAATGTACCCTGATGATGAAATGGGAACCCCCAATAATTTCCTACACAGCCGATTCTCTTCTTTTTGTAAAGTCGGGGTTTTTGAAGAACCCCATATTTCGGCGCCGTAGGTTGCCACTGGTGTGCATTGGAGCCTATATATCTTTAAAATGGCTTTAGTTGCTCCAATTTTCCTTGGTTTGGGAAGGGATAAAACTGAATTTATAGCCTTTGAGAACTTGCCTGTGGCGTGGGCAATGTGCCCACCCCACAGGCCGCTCGCAGCAAAGACTATACCTAAATAAGGGAAAGTTTTAGTTGAGAGCAGCTTATCAGCTCCTATTGCAATAGAGTTTAGTTGCCTAGCGCCAGGCCCACAGGACATGATAAATGATTTTTTTAAATTTACTTTAAGATCCAAATTCCCCATATAAAATGAAAAATCCCTGACTAGTGCACGTAGGGCATTTGGTGTTAATCCCATGAGCACAGCGTCATCCGCATACAAAAGACAAGGTAATAGGCCTCCTTTGATTTTAGGTACATCTGAGGTAGCCATCTTGAGAGAATTGCTCAGGCCATTTATATAGATGATGAATAACAGGGGTGCTAAAACGCACCCCTGTCTCACACCTCTTTCTACTCTAATTGGCCCAGAAACTGTGCCCTCCATATCAATCCGAACCTGCGCCTTTGTATCTTTATGCAGATATGCAAGGAAATGTACCAGGGGGGGGTCCAGGCCGTATGACAAAAGAATCGACCACAATTTTGACCTATTTACTAGGTCAAATGCGGACGATAAGTCCATGAATGCAAGGTAAATGGGAGATGCCTTAGCTATATTATATTTACTAATTAAAAGATTTAAATTTAGGCATTGTTCAATAGTCCCGACCCTGCATCTAAAACCCATTTGACAACGGTCTAGTACCCCCATTTCCTCAGCCCAATCGTTAACTCTATTGTACAGAACCCTGCCCATGATCTTCAATGTGTTGTCCAAAAGCGAAATAGGCCTATAATTTACAGGATCAGATCGTTCTCCCTTTTTGTAAATCGGCACTATTATACTTGTGGACCAGGATGCGGGTATTGGGACATAAGGTAAACTATTAAAAAGGTTCACAAAGATTTTCCCCCAGAGTTCCGGTTTATACTTAATTATATCTATTGGGAAGCCATCAGGCCCAGGTGCCTTGTTACCAAGGCTCTGATTAATGGCCATGGTGACTTCCCCCATGGGGATTTCTAAAGGTTCCAGCGTTCCTTGGGCATAGTCTTCTGTATTAACTCCAGAACTAGCATATATTTTGGAAAAATGCAATTCCCATTGCTCACTTGCTATAATACAGCTAGTTGGAGTTAGTTGCTTACCAATTTCACGCATCTTTTTAACAGCAGGCCAAAAGGTTGTACTGCTCCCTAGTGCAGCAGCAGTTGTTAATGCCTCCCATTGCTCAACTAATAGACCAGCCTTCCTTGAACCTATAGCTATTTTATAATTTTGTCTGGCGGCCCTCACATCCTTTAAACTTCTGGGTTTGCAGTTTAAAGCTCTACGAAGAGCTTTATTAGCTGCTGAGCAATGGGAATAGAACCACTGTGGCTCAGGGGTAGTCAATTTTATAGGTACACTTGAAAGGGATTTTATAATGTTACACAGTTTAGAGAAGTCTTTTACTATTCTTTGATAGTTCTCGTCATCCAAGGAGCAGGATTCAATTAACAGACCATGGTTGCTTATGATTGTATTTGTTACTTGGCCACTATCTATCCCTCGCCATTTTAGTCTTAAATTATTAGTTGAGGTCACAATGTCCCTTGCTCCCAGGAAGCGTGCAAAAGCACTAGGGGGACCTAAGCCAATGTTAACCTCCAGGGCATTGTGATCCCCAAAGGCAGTTTCCAGAACACCAGCCTTCTTGACTCTATCTATTAGGTCAGAAGACATAAAGATATAGTCCACTGTACTAGAGAATTCTCGTCCTCTGAAGGTTGGAATATAAGTAGATGGCTCATTTTTATTAACATCCATTATGTCTGTTAAGATATGTTCTTTAAGAAAATATTCTAATTCTTTGCCCCGTTTGTAGGCCCTATCTGTTTGTACATTATCCCTTTTAGATGTTATAAACTTTGCATTAAAATCTCCTGCTAAGATTGTCCTAATGCTCACCTGATTATGTGATTTTTCCGCTATTTTTGATAATTCCCCGAAAAGATCTATATAATTCTTATTCGGAGTTGAGCTAAAATCATTGTTATAGAAATTAATTAAATAGTATGGAAGCCTACAAGTATACTCAATTATCTGAATGTTTGGGTTTTTAGAGGGGATCAATTTTATGGACCCTCCTATATTTGTCTTAAACCCTATTAATAATCCTCCTATCGGGCGGCCAAAAACAGGCATTTCGGCCTTAATACAATAACAATGGAAGCCTTCTATGTGTACAGATGTCAGCGCCCAGGTTTCCTGCAGTAATATTATATCTTTGTCTGAGATAACCTTTAACCATTCTAAATCGGTGACCCTTTGTTTGAGTCCTGCAACATTCCAGCTTATAATCCTAAATTCCTTATTTTGCACCCTTAAATATTCCCTACCACTCTTTGACCTATCATCCCGAGCGCTAATATAGCAACCCGGCTCTTGAATCCTTTGTTCCCCCAACTCACAGATGGTAACATGTTCTTCCTTTTCTTGGCTACAATCATTAGGGGGTAACTGAGGATAATGTGGGGCTGAGATATTTTCTATAGTAAGTCTCAGTTGATCTTCCCTACATATTTTTTGGACCTGTTGGTCCCCGGGGACAATAGATGAATCAATTTGATCCAAAATAAGGCCCCTCCTCGAGTGCCCATCATAGGTCTCTTTCGTGTTATATGACATATTAAGCCATTCATTCTCATCCATTCGAGAGAAAGGATGGAATAAATTAGACAAAGGTATATGCCAAGTGTCCTTGGGATCATAGATCTGGTAAGGATCCCTCGGTTTGTTGGCATAGAAATTATGACTATTATAAGCCTGTGGATAGTTTGGGTATGACAGTGGAATACAAGGATCAAAATTCCTATTATAAAGATTATTGGCCACCGGATTCATAGGGAAGTCTAATCCATATGGTACTTTGGGTCTATTGCTCCTAGGATGGTGAGGAGTGAGCATAGGTTGGGGGAAGGGGGGATCATTCCCATTATAATACCTTTGAGCTTGGTTTAGCGGTAGGCTAGATCTAAGTAAACCTTCTGGTCTCCAGTTGATCCGAATGCTATGATTTCTATTCTCCCTTGATGGATTACGAGTGGGTGGGGGCTTCATAAGAGCTTCCGGATAGAAATAGCTCAGGTTATGGGTAGCAATTCCCCCCTCCCCGTCCCCAGGGTACCAATCGCTGATATGCGTGACCAATCTATGATCTTTGAAATTTATAATAATGACATCTCCTTCAATTTCCTTTGGTCTCACTCCTACCCACTTGCATCGCCTTACCGACACTATATCACCATTTAGGTGTGGTGGTAATGGTCTATTTTTCCTTAGCCAATGAATGACCTTATTTTTTAAACTTGAATGATGTTCATGGCTATCATTTGATATAGGTGGAACTCCTGTAAGGACAATAACAAAGTTTAGGGAATCCGGGGGTAAGTCAACTACATTTCTTGTTCTCATAGTTGTCGCAGGGATCGTACCATTTGAAATATCTACTATATGGTGACTTCTTTTTTGTGTCCCTATATTAGGAGGAAGAGTATCCTTGTTTATCTTGTCGGATTTTGTTGACAATTTATTAGATGGTTTAATACCTGCCACTGGATTAGATCTCCCCACAGCAGGCTTATTAATTACTGTAGGAGGACCAATATGTTGCTTAACTAATTCAGTGGGAGGTAATTTAGCAGCTTGATTTTTATTTGTTTGTTCATCAAAATTACAATCGGAGGCTGTCTTTTGTCCATCAAGGATCTGATCAATTTTTTCCACTAGTATTTTAACCCTTTCGGTAAGTGGGAGTATCAGAGCCTTAATAAGGTCATCAATATCATTAAGTAAGCCTTCATAGCTTGGGACAGATATTGATTTGACGGACGCATTCCCTCCTAGGTCCCTTTTTTCCACATCTTTCAACATCGTATGTATAGGGAACACAAAATAACTATTTCCTTTTTTAGGTGCACCCTTCCTTCTTCTCTTTCTCGGGGGTGAGCCCGTAACTCTGTTAAAACCCTTGTTACTTTTCTTGGTAAAAGATTTCTTTGGGTTTTCAGGGTTACTGGGTAAGTGAGATAGCTCATTTAAACCCAAGGGTGTGAATAAAGGGGAGGGTACGTTTATATCATGGAGAGGGGCTAAATCATTCAATGGGGGAGGGGGGGAGTGCTTAGGTCAATTAGCTGATTATCAATGGACTCTACGGTGGTAGGATCAGGAATGACTATAATGTCATTTTGGACAGAGTGATTTGTCTGAAAAATAAGTGGGATACCCTCAGTGCTGAGAGACTCACTGTCAGAATCATTACATTTGGTAAGATCTGTAGGGCTAGCTGAATAAACATTCTCGGCAAGGAGTGGTCTTAGTTTTAACAACTCAATTGATAGGCGTCGACCTGCTCGCTTCTCAGCGAGCGTGAGTTCCCTATCAGTGTCAGTCTTTATTTTAGCAAAGAATTTATCTAAAGGACCCAAAATGAAAGATCCAGCCGAAGTCGGCCGTGGGGTCACTTCGAGTGAAGACATTTTAGCTTACACAAAATTTTAAATAACAATGTATTAACGAGCCTAAAAACTATAAAGCAGCAAAGTCCACGTCAACACCTGAATATGTTTGGCTGTAGAGATAATTATCAGTAATCAATCAATAGTCACCAAGGGATGCCAAATCCATAGGCCTGATTCCACAAGTGAAAGGGGGGGTGGCCCAGCCCGGCCTCCAGCGGCCCCGGACGGCCACAGACGGTCCCGCCCTTGTCCCGGGCTTCTCCCGCGCGCTCCCGCGCAGCGGAGTGTTGATCCACTTAAATGGTAATTTAGACGAATAGAGGTGAGGCTTTCAATCCCCCGGTGCTCAGGGGGGCGGGGCTAGCAGGGAGAGCGGGCCAGGTGTGTTCTATCGGCCGGCAGGGACTCCTGGAACACCGAGTCCCTGCGCGCTCGCAGCCCTGCTCGGCCCTTTCTGCACCCTGATGAATCCTTTCCAGACCTCGGGGTCTTGTGGCGAAGCGGGTCCCGCGGAGCGGGAGCCGCGAGGCGTGGGTGTTAATCCGGCCTTGAGCTGATTCCAAAGTTGGTGCAACAAAACGCACAAAACAGCCCCAGGACAGCAAACCAGCACTAACAGCAGAGAGTCCCGTAAAGCAAAGATTGAGGTGAGGCTTTCAATCCCCCGGTGCTCAGGGGGGCGGGGCTAGCAGGGAGAGCGGGCCAGGTGTGTTCTATCGGCCGGCAGGGACTCCTGGAACACCGAGTCCCTGCGCGCTCGCAGCCCTGCTCGGCCCTTTCTGCACCCTGATGAATCCTTTCCAGACCTCGGGGTCTTGTAGCGAAGCGGGTCCCGCGGAGCGGGAGCCGCGAGGCGTGGGTGTTAATCCGGCCTTGAGCTGATTCCAAAGTTGGTGCAACAAAACGCACAAAACAGCCCCAGGACAGCAAACCAGCACTAACAGCAGAGAGTCCCGTAAAGCAAAGATTTAGGTGAGGCTTTCAATCCCCCGGTGCTCAGGGGGGCGGGGCTAGCAGGGAGAGCGGGCCAGGTGTGTTCTATCGGCCGGCAGGGACTCCTGGAACACCGAGTCCCTGCGTGCTCTCAGCCCTGCTCGGCCCTTTCTGCACCCTGATGAATCCTTTCCAGACCTCGGGGTCTTGTGGCGAAGCGGGTCCCGCGGAGCGGGAGCCGCGAGGCGTGGGTGTTAATCCAGCCTTGAGCTGATTCCAAAGTTGGTGCAACAAAACGCACAAAACAGCCCCAGGACAGCAAACCAGCACTAACAGCAGAGAGTCCTTAACTCAATAAACAAATGTGCATTTTCCTCATGCAGTTCCAAAGTCTTGGCAAGTTGACAAGTGCAAGAATAGATTGTTCCGTAATTGTCTTAGGATTTCGTTATATCTTGCTTTTGATAAAAAAAAGGAAGTCTCTTGTGGAAAATAAGTCCATTAACTAATTTTTAAGGTACGTACCTTTAGATGTCCTGAGTTTAATTACTGTTCTTTTCCTTTGCTTTTTCAGGAGTCACGAAGGATTGTTGGGAGTTCGGTGAAAACCGGAGGCCGATGTCAAGCAGAAGACGGGAGAAAGGATTGCTGGAGGATGCGGAGAATCGGAGGGCACTAGGAACCGAAGCCGCCTCAGCCGAGGGGCTCTGCAGACTCTGAATCAGGTAAGTGAAAACCGGAGCTTCTCTGGAGCGCAGGTGAACAGGACAAACGCCGACGCACACAACCCCCCCCCCCTTTGTCACGTAGTACACTGGGGTCATCGGGCCCATGTCCCAGGCCTCATCTCTCAGCATGAAAATATACAATGTCTCCATGACCCCCTCTCCACCATCACATGCCCACACAACCTCATCATGATGTCCTGCCATTGACACCCAGCTGCTCCTCACCCGCACCAAAGACCCAGCCACTCCCAGATCTAACCTTCAAGAAGGCATGAGGTGCGTTGACAAATGGATGAACATCAGCCACATGAGGCTGGACTTGGACACGACTGAGCTCATCAACTGAGGAATGTCCCCTTACGACTGGGACAACTCCTGGTGTCACACTGGCCTGGGCAGCGCACAACCACACAGTGGCCACGCACGCAAGCAGGTGCTCATCGTACACTCCTCGCTCACAATGACCATGCAAGTCGACACCATCACTACCTCATGCTGCAAGTCCCTCCGCATGCTGCAAATGATCTTCAGATAGATCCACTCCTAGTCAAGACAGACAGTCACCCAGGACCACGACTCCAGCCGGCTGAACTACGGCAACGCCCTCTACGCAGGAACAAGAGCCAGGCTCCAGGTGGACTTATGCACTTCCAGGGTGCATGCGCACACCTCATCCTCAACATCCCCTGCCATAGCCACATGACCGTCCACCTGAGATACCTACAATAGTCTCACTGTCAACTGCAGGATCACCTTCATACTCCACAGCCACACTCAGTAGGCACTCCACAACCCCAGCCCCAAAGACGAACATGGACATCTCCCAACCAACACTCCGTTGCCACAACTCCGTCACATCCACAGTACAACTGCATACGGGCGATAGTTCTCCCACATCACCAAACAGACCTGGTACTCCCTCCCTGGGCACCTCCACATGACCAATGACCTCTACACCTTCATGAAACTCTTCCAAAAATGTCTGTCAGAGCAGTATGGCAAGCCCCCCCCCTCCCTCAGCAGATTGAAACCATGACGGGTGACTATTGCGCTCCATGTATGTTTTGGATGATACATTGTGACCTATGTGTGTCCTCAACTGGGCTCAGATCCCAGGGTATGAATGGCTTGAGTTTGTTCAACACTCTAGCACACTTTGACATATCCCCACACGTATGTTGTTGACTCATGTAAAAAGACTGCAACATCAAATTCTATTGTGTTTGTTTTGTTTATTTATCGATCTTGTGCGGGAAACGTGGGTAAGTGCTAGGTGCTGTACAAAAATGCTGAGAATCCAAAGTTCACAGAGGGAGATGTGATGCCTTGCAGTTTGAGTCAACAGAGTCCAGATCACAGTGCTTGGCATCATTGTTCAGACTGCAACCAGCAAGTCCATGTGGGAGAGTAGGACAGTCAATTATGTGATGCTGTTGCACACAGAGGCAAGATGCCAGACCAGGTGACCTGGGAGATGTGCATGGCCCACTGCCTCTCACCGTCTTTTCCGTGGACGACCCACCTTCCTTGGGGGACCCTCATGTGCAGGCCTTGACGATGCATGGGACGCTCCGTCGGATGATTCCTCCTCCCTCCCTGTGCCTGTTGGCGGTCTTCGTCTCGATGTTTCTTGTCTGGTGACACAGGGAGGGTGCTGCATGTTGTCAGAGATCCGACGGAGTGAATGGCTTATGTCCCTCTGCACCGCCAAGAGCTCATCCAGTCCTGCCTCCATCTGTCCTTGGTGTTCTCGTTGACTGGCGTGTTGCTCGGCCTGCAGGTTTTTTATTTCTGTGAGGGCCCCCACTACCTAGCTGAACTCCCTGGTGTCCCGCCGGTATGTCTCCATGATGTTTCGTAGTTCAGACATACCGGGCCCTGCAGCTGGCTGGTCAGGTTCTCGCCTCTGCCTGGTGCCACTCCCACCACCCATGCCCACACAAGCCTGGCCTGCCGTTGTGGACACATCGGGTCGACGGGACCCCTGAGGGATGGCAGTGGTGGTGTTGTCTTCCACCTCCTGGGTGCCCGGCGAACCTTGTCCCACATTGTCAGACTGGCTCAGTTGTGGATTGTGTTCAGGGCTCTGAGATGTCTGTTGGGAGGTGGCAGGAATGGGTGTGGTGGTTGGCGCAGATGTCCCTGATCCAGCTGCTGCACGGGTTTGGGATCCAGAGGTGCCAGGTTGGTCGGGGTCATCCATGGAGTGGTGAGAGGCGTCGCTGTTGGTGGGATCAGGGTCCTGCATAGCCTGGGACTGTGAATCATCTCCGCCCTCATTGGGGGTAGATTCAGCACGTTGCCCTGTGGGTGTGAGAGACAGACAATGTTAATGCCATTTAATGCAACATCCAATTTTCATATACATTGTCGTTGGCACTGTTCCACTTGGTAGTTGTCTATGCTTTGGATTATTCTCAATGTTCACTTGTGGATGTGTATGTTGTGGGGTCAGATTGATCTGTGCTCAGGAGTCATTGACATGTGAGTGACTATTTACAATGACTGGCACAGCCATGCATGTCAGCAGGGATTTGCCAGTCATTGTGCACCACAGCTATGCCAGCATGGATGCAACACATTTACACTGCGGATCATCATGGTGGAAAAATGGCACAGCTGCGTCACACATCTGTGCCGTAGCAGTGGCACATTGCTGGAGTTGTGTCGCCGGTGCAACGCAGCTCCAGCAATGCTCTCTGTAGCCCTATCTGCACACTGTTGCGTCAATCCTTATGCATGCTTCCAGCATGCACATGGTTTTGAGGCAGCATGTGCATTAAAGTGACTGAGTGAAATCTTTGAGATTTCACTCAGAAACTTTTGGTAGGTGTTGCTGCGTCGTGATGGCCGCCCCCCTCCCCCTCCCGGACCAGTACACCTACTTCTGGCGCAGGACTTTAGAACGTGGCACATCTCCCAAATGCATCACCTTGTCAATACCCAGAACAATGGCGCAACTTTCGTGCGTCGGCTGCGTCACAAAGGTGAAGCATCGGCGTTGTGCAAGAAGCGCAAGGGACTTGTGAATCAGCACCGTGCATTTTTTGCTTCGATGCTTCATCAGATCTGTATTTGTTTTCTTTTGTGACAGTGGGGTACTCCATTGCCTGTCCCAGGAGGGTATGTTTATGTAATGGGTGTGTGTGACAGGCCGTGCTGGTAGTTGGAGTCTCATTTGGAACTGGGCGTCCCTCTTGGTGTGGCTGTCCACCCATGGAGCATGCTGCCATGACAGTGGTTGTGAGTTCCTGTCCAAGATATCTGACCTTGTTGTCCTGGTGTTAGTGTTTGCACTGGTCACAGGAGGGCCTTGTGCTGCCTACACCAGGGCCCAGTGTCAGCTATCTTGTCAGTACTTTCCCACTCCCTGTGCATTGAGCATGGTGCATGGGTGTGTACCTAGGCCATATGGGATGAGTGCAATTGGTCATGGGCGTACACAGAAATGTTGATAGCGGTGGCCACATTTTTGGCTTTATCGCCATACCCATTGTACCCTCCTCCCCTCCCCCTTGCACCCTTCTCACCCTCTGCCTTGCACCCTTCTCAACCTCTCCCTTGCACCCTCCTCCCCTCTGCCTTGCACACTTCTGGCACTCCCCCTTGTACCCTTCTCACCCTCCCCCTTGCAGCCTTCTGGCCCTCCCCCTTGCACCCTCCTCCCCTCCCCATTGCACCCTTCTCACCCTCTGCCTTGCACCCTTCTCACCCTCTCCCTTGCACCCTCCTCCCCTCTGCCTTGCACCCTTCTGGCCCTCTCCATTGCGCCCTTCTTGCCCTCCCCCTTGCAGCCTTCTGGCCCTCTGCCTTGCACCCTCCTCCCCTCTGCCTTGCACCCTTCTGGCCCTCCCCCTTGCACCCTCATCCCCTCTGCCTTGCACCCTTTTCGCCCTCTGCCTTGCACCCTCCTCCCCTCTGCCTTGCACCCTTCTCGCCCTCTGCCTTGCACCCTCCTCCCCTCTGCCTTGCACAATTCTCAGCAAGCCCCTTGCACCCTTCCCACACAATGGAGGGTGCTGCCACCTGGAACAATAGCACCATTTCAGAAGCATGATGGACTAGGGCCGGCCCTGACTGGGCCCACACCAGACACACTGGCGACCCAAGGGGGGCCAAGAGCCACCCTTGCCCCCTCCTGCGGACGCCCATGCAATTGGGTCTGATTTGGAATCCCACGATGCATTTTGTGACACCCACCCTCCAAGCATACCAGACGTCCATTCTTGGGTCTGTGCTTCTTGTAGCATGGGACATAGCAAGGCCTTGGTTTGTCAATGGGGCATACACATGTAAGTGGCATTCGCGTTGTTTTTGCCTGTAGTTGTGGGCGACGGGCACTTGGGAGTTGTTGTGGGCATTTTTTGTACTTGGGGTGTGGATGCTATTACCCCCATGTTACATGAGTTGTTTGTATACTCACCAGGCTCCACGACTCCTTCAATTCCATGTACTCCCACCGGTGGTAGCAGGGCCATGACCTTCTCCTCCCAGGGATGGTACTGTACTGGTCTTCGGAGACCACCACCTCCAGTGAGCTGGCTATTGGCGTAGTCCACGTCCATCTTCCGCTTCACCATCCTACGCAGATCGTACCACCTGGCCTGGCAATCCTTCCTGGTGCGCCTGATGGGTGCAACAGCATTGACCCTATTGACGATCCTCTCCCACAGGCGTGTTTTCTCAGCTATGCTGGTCCGTCTGACCAATGGCCCAAACAGCTGTGGCTCGACTCTGATGACTTGATCTACAAGGATCTCCATCTCCTCCTTTGTGAACTTTGGATTCTTCTGTGCGGACATCGTGTGGGGTGAATGTGTTTTGGGGGGGTGACAGTGTGTATGGATGTGGGTGTGTGGGTCTGAATGTGAAGGGGGGTGTGGGTCTGACTGTGATTGGGGGTATGTGTGAAGGTGGATGTGTGCAGTTGTTGGTGTGTTGTCAGTCTCTGTAGCTCAATGGGTATGTTGCAAAGGATGATGGTGTGTGTGGGCCCTTGTTATTGGTCCATTTGTGGGTGGGGCTTAGTTTGAATTTTTGGTGGGTGTGTTATAAGGGGTGGTTCTAAGTTAGGACCTCTGTTTGCCTGTTCGGATCTGGCCAGGACATTCATTTCCAATGGTTTGTGCACAGGAGACATGTTTTGTGGTGTTGTGTGAGTCGTGTGCACCCTCCTTGTGCTGTTTTTAGGGGTTCACGTGCGCTTCGTTCAGGGGGTTCGTTTCGTATTTGATTGTGTGGCTCGCTCATACGCGATGTTTTTACGGGGTACTCGTGCGCTTCGTTCAGGGGGTTCATTTCGTATTTGTTTGTGTGGCTCACCCATACGTGATGTTTTTACGGGGTACCCGCGCGCTTCGTTCGGGGGTTTGTTTCGTATTTGATTGTGTGGCTCGCTCATACACGACGTTTTTACGGGGTACGCGTGCGCTTCGTTCAGGGGGGTTTGTTTCATATTTGATTGTGTGGCTCGCTCATACGCGACGTTTTTACGGGGTACGCGTGTGCTTCGTTCAGGGGGTTTGTTTCGTTTTTGATTGTGTGGCTCGCTCATACGCGATGTTTTCCGTACAAATCGCAGTTCATACGCGATGATGTTTTCCCGTACGTATCGCGTTCTAGGTCCCCGGTCTGGATCATACTTGTCGGGTCGTACAGCATGTCTACGAATTGTACGGTTTACTTTCCGAGTCCGTATCGTAAGGATCTTCGCTTGTTTTTCGTACGGTTCGCAAACATTCAGACGTATTTTTTGACAACGGATCGTACTATACGATTCGGACGGATTTGTATGATTTGTACAGAAACGGCTACGAATACGAATCGTCGGACGGTTTTCTTTCCTGAATCGGTATCGACCCCATGGTGTACTAACAGGTTAGCAAATACATTCAAATCTGTCTCATTTCTATTTCTATTATGGTGTAATTCTATTTCATCTGGCATTTCTAAATCTACTCTGTCCTGCTTTAGGTTAGCTACTCTTCCATGTGTAGTAGTGTCATTCTGTTTATTAGCAGCCATCAAGTAAGGTATTGCTATTGTCAGTCCTAACCATGCTATGCTATCAGTATACTACATATGCATATCCTATAACATGTCTTTATACAAGTTCTTTTCGAGTTTCCAGTTTCCAGTAACTCTATTGTCAGCCATTTTGACTCAGGAGACGTATCCCCTCTTTGAGCCTTTTACACAGAACACAAACTGTGAAACTTTTCAAGTTGGTCTCACTTCTTCGATAATTTGATCAGCAATTAGTTCTTCATCCCTTTCATCACTGATTTCCAGATTTTCAAAGTCTTCAAGTATCACATAGGTCCATTTGGGACCTTTGAATTTATTATTCAGTCTTTTCAAGCATGGACGACTCGCTCTGGTTTTCTCTGTGGATGGTCCAGACTACCTTGTTATTTCATCTACTTGGTCAGGTTCTTCATGTATTGTCTTAAGGCGATATTTTATTCTTTTGACAAATCTGGGCCAAGCACCACCTTTTCTGAGTCTCTTAGCTGGCAATGTGCTTTGTTTTTCTTCAGATAACCTTTTGTTTTCGTTCAGTTGTGGCACAATTTGTTTATTTTCGTCTTCTCTTTTCCTCTCTATATGACCTTGTCCAGGGCTTATTACCTCTTTTGTTTCTGCCTGGCTGGGTTCTTCTTTACTAATCTGACCTTGTTTATGAGTTTGCTGGATTTGGCTTTAACTTTTGCTTTGTTCGCCTTCTTCTTCCTGAACACTTTTTCCTATACATGTCTGGTCCTGCTCAGGTCTTGAAATTTCTTGATTGTCTTCTGCCTGAACGTTTGCTCTAATACCTGTCTGTCCCTCCTCAGACTCAGGAGTGCTGTTGCTGTTTTCTTCTGTCTGAGTGTACTGTTCTTTCCTTATCTGGCCCTCCTCAGATTTAATGTTGTCTTTGATTTCTATAATCTGAGTGTATTCTTCTATTTCTGTCTCATCCTCACTACCACTCTGACTATCTAGATATGTTTGACTTCTTGTACTTATTGTCACTTTTGGTATTTCGACTACTGGAATCCATTCATCCTAACTACTTTATGATCAACTGCTTAAGACCCTTCAGCTGTACAACCTTCAGCCCCTACTCCATCAGGTTCAGTCACTCTTTTGGTATGACTGGCATGAATCCAGTTTGGAATTCATTTGCACTTTACAGCTGTGGTGTTAACCAATATTACTTGATGTGGTTTTCCCCACCTTGGCGCTAGGCACGACTCTCGGGTGTGCTCCTTTATCACTACCTAATCTCCTGGATTTTAAGTCATGTGCTGGAGTTGATTGTCTGGCTATGGCGTCTTCTCTGGTGAGAGATAGAACGCACTTGGTCAGCCAACTCTTTGCAGTACTCCAATACCAAGTTATCAGATATATTTAATAGCTTGTGACCTGGCACACAAGCTTGCCTCATTGCCCTTCCCATGAGTATTTCATGGGGACTCAAGCATGTTTTCTTGTCTGGAATGCTTCTGAGTCCCATCAGAACAAGAGGTAAAGCATCGGGCCACTCCAAACGAGCTGAATCACACCTTTTTCCCAACCTTGCTTTTATTGTGCCATTCGGTTGTTCTACCACTCCATAAGCCTCTGGGCGGTGTGCACAGTGCAGGTTTTGCTCAATTTTGAATGCTTCACAAATTATACAAATGATTTCATTATTAAAATGAGACCCTCGGTGTGATTCAATTGTTACTGGAAAACCGAAATGAGGAATGAGTTCTCTTAGCAAGAGTTGGCTACAGTTAAGCTATCATTTCTCATGGTTGGGTATGCTTCCACCCATTTAGAGAACAAGCAAACAATGACAAGGACATATTTCAATCTTCGAAAGGCAGGTAACTGAATTAAATCAAGTTGGAGTCTTATGAATGGGCCTTCTGCTGTTCCAATTTTCCCGGGGCAAACTACAGTTTTCCTACCAGTTTGACAAGTTAAGCACCTCTGGCAAAGGCTCTCTGCTGCATTCCGGAAATTCACATTAAACGAATCCTGTCTAAACAATCATATAATTGCATCTCTGCCTATGTGTGTATCCCTGTGGTACAACCTAGCCATAGGAGCAAGCATACAGTCTGGTAACACAGGTCCCCCATCCAAGTAAAAAATGACACTATCTTCAGCCCTTCTCTGAAAACCTATTTTCTCCCATTCTTCCTTTTCTTTTTACTCTGCTTCATTTTGTAAGTCTCTCACTTCTTCCCATGTTCTCACACCTTCTAGCAACATAAGTTGGCAGCTGATTCCAAGTGCACCGATTTTCTTGTTTACCGCCATTTTGTATTTGGCACAATGTTCGGCCACTAGGTCAGCATAACGATTACCAGCTGTCACGTTGTCATTTCCAGATTGGTGAGCAGCACACTTGACCACGGCCAATTCCTTTGTAATTGAATTGCTTCAATTAATTCTTTAACACATTTTTAATAGGAGTTCCTGAAGAAGTCATGAACTCCTTTTGCATCCAGAGTGTGCCAAAGCCATGCACAACCCCATAACCATACTGACTATCAGTGTAAATGGTTACTTTCCAGTTTTTCCCAAATCTGCAAGCTTTTATTAAAGCAATGAATTCAGCTACTTGTGCATACTTGACTCTTGGTAAATAGGCCAATGTGCATACAGCATAAGCAGCACTCAATCCTCCTTCCTCATGTCTCATGCATGAACCGTCTACAAATAGCTCATATTTTGAATGTTTTAATGGGTTTTCTTGTATGTCTGGACGTGGTTTAGTATTGTACTTTGTAAGGTCGATACAATCATGCTCGACTTCTTCCTTTACTTTTTCAAAATGTGAATTCGGCACCAAGGTTGCTGGATTCAAGACAGTACATCTGGTTATTGTCACATTTTCTGCATCTAAAATGACTCGCTCATACTTAGTCTGCCGACTAGGAGTTAGGTACTGTGTGCGAGTTTGTGTCAACAGAATCACAACAGTATGTGGGACATTTACAGTTACAGGATGTCCCATCACAATGAACTCACTCTGTTCTAGACTCATGCAAGTTGCAGCTACTGCTTTTAAACATCCTGGCAATACGGATGCCACTGGGTCGAAAGTGGCAGAAAAATATGCCACAGGATGTCGCATCAAACCATGGGTCTGGGTTAGGACAGAAAGTGCACATTTGTCTCGTGCATCACAGAACAGTGCAGATTCCTTGGAGTAATCTGGCATTCCTAATGCTGGGGCTTCACACAAGCAATTGCGTAATTTCAGAAAAGCAGTCATGCTTTCATCATCCCATTCTACCGGATCATTTGCCCGTTTCTTTGTCATTCGAATCAATGGCTTAGCTGGTACTGCAAATCCCACAATCCACTGCCTATAGTATCCTACTACTCCAAGAATCATTCTGATATCTTTTTGCCTCTGGGGTAATTTCATGTTTTTAATTATTTTGATTCTTTCTGAAGTCACTCTCCTGACTCCCCTCTCTATCTGATGTCCCAGATATTTCACTGATGTGGTACAAAATTGCAACTTTTCAGGTGACACTTTATGTCCCCTTCAGCCAGATAATTTAATAACACAATTGTATCAACAACTCAGTCATTTCGGGCTTTAGAAGCCACAAATAGATCATCTATATATTGCACCAGAACAGACTGTTCGGACAGTACCAAAGATTCAAGAAATGTTTTCAAAATCAGGTTAGAAATCGATGGACTTTCTGTGTACCCTTGAGGAACTTGATTCCAAATGTAAACATGCTCGTCGAATTTAAACGAGAATAAAAATTTGCTGTCTGGATGCAATGGAATTGAGAAAAAGGCATGGCATAGATCAATTACAGTAAACCATCCAGCACTCCACGGTATTTGATACAAAATTACTGCTGGATTCGGAACCACTGGACAACATGGGACAACAATTTTATTAATTTTGCGTAGGTCTTGTACGACCCTATATTTCCCACTTGGTTTCTTTTATGCCAATTATAGGTGAATTACATGGACTGCTCATTAATTCTTTTAAAATGCCTTGCTCAACCAAACGGTCTATTTCTGCTGCAACGCCTGCTTTTATTTCTGGGCTCATTTTGTACTGACGAGTATTTGGGTAAACTGCACCTTCCTTTACTGTCACTTTTATCGGGTCGACATTTGCCATTAATCCTACTTCTTTTCCAGTAATATCCCATACATCAGGGTTTACGGTATTTTGAAGCTCTTCTGGTAAATCTTTCAAAGTCATCTTTTTAATTTCAGTTTCTTGCTTAGCTAACATGATTTTATAAATTCCATCTTCATCTGGAGTCTGAATTTCCACTCCACTTGGTATACAGTAAATTGTGCAATTCATTTTGCACAGTAAATCTCTTCCTAACAAGTTTGCAGGACTAGAGTCACATATCACGAACTTATGCATTTTTTTAAAGTTGCCAATACACACCTCCATTGGCTCTGTAACAGGGGTCCTAATTTGTTTATTAGAAATGCCCACTACTTGGATCGTTTCTCCTGAGAGGGGTAGGTTTGGGATGTCTGAAGTTCTCACAGTAGAACGAGTAGCACCAGTGTCCAACAAGAAGGTAATGTCATTTCCCTCGACCTTTCCTTCAAAGTAAGGTCCTGACTGGTCTACCAGTAAGGATGCGCCAAGTACGCATTCCTCTTCCCCCCCACCTCAGGCACCGTCAGAAGCTGTTTTCCTAAAAAAATGTGGCTTGCAAAAGAAACTGTGATGTCACTGTATTTTTCCTACCCTTTCCTTCCCAATTTGGAGTATCTACACTGTATTTGGCTTGACTCATAAAATCTGGCATAAGGGCACAGGGCAACTGGGTTTGTATTACCTGCTGTGGCTGCTTCTGTGATACTTCATTCTGCCTCTGTGGGTTGAAGTTTTGGGTTTGAACATTATTATTCTGTATTAATTTACACTTGTTTTCCCAATGCCCCAATTTTCCGCACCCGTGATATGGAAACTTTTTCTTTGCATCTTCTCTTCTCATTCTGTTTCTAGGCTTGCCCCCACTACCTTCACCTTGTTCTTCCCCTCTTCCGTGATTTTTTGCCTTCTGACTCAGCTGGAATTCTTGCTGTACTGCCAAAGGTACTTGTGCCCACATTACCTTTTCTTCCAAATTCTTTCGTTTATTATCAATTTCATCCCCACAATATTTTGAATATATAAGGATTTCATCAACAGGCTTCCCTTGCCAACACATTTTATGGTCTTTAATCATTTGCGAAATCTCTGGTTTTAAACCTGACACAAAACGATAAATAAAATGTGTCATGTCCTTGTTATCAATGGTTTCCAACCCACTGTACTGTTTAAATACTTGTAAAAGGCGTTCATAGTACGCATGCATTGATTCATCCTTATTTTGGATTGTTCTATCTATTTTTGTCCAATCAGTCTCCTTTGGGGGTACCTATCGTTTCAAATAGGTTATTACCTGATGGTATTTTTTCATAACATCATCTGATGGGGCTCCTGTCTTTGGATCTCTAGAGTACTCATCATTAGGCCAATCGACTGTAATTTTGCATTCAGTCCACAAGTCTGCAAGAAAAACTATGTCAAATAAACCATCTAAATCTTTTAGCAGTACTTTTGAAACTTTCACAAACCTCTTGACTTGCTTATACCATTCCACAGGTTTTTCTCTGAGTTTTGGGAAATCATTTGAAAATGACAAAATATCCTGTCGGGACCATGGGACATGCACATACCGGTACACAGTCTAAATATTGAGTTTGTAATATCGACCTACAGAAATATCGAGTCTTAAATATCGAAGGTAAAGAATATTGAGGTCAAGAATATTGTTGGACAGAATATCGACCCTAAGGTAAGTAATATCGAATGTTTTTATATCGATGTAAGTAATATTGAAGTCAGTAATATCGATGTTACTAATTTCGATGTTACTAATATCGATATTTGTATTATTATTATGTATTTTATATGTATTTGATAATTATGTGTTATACGTTTTTTGTTAAGTATTTTACTTGTTTTAAATTATATGTGTACTATTTTTATATAATAATAATCTTATTTTTAAGTCAATTTTATGTTTTAGTACTGGACCGGGTTGTGGGTTTATAGGGGAATAGGGTGGGAAGTAATTTAAATATATTAAATTAATTATTATTTTTTAGGAATTACAAATTGATTTTAATTAATTTCTGCATTTAAGTTTTGTAGCGGGTAGTGGGTTTATAGGGGAATTGGGTGTGAAGTATTTTAACTAATGATTAATTTGAATTTATTAGTATTGATAATTAATTCATTTATAATTAATTATTAATTGACAATTAATTATTTTAATGGTTAATTTATTTTTTAAATTGGTAATTAATGTTTGTAATTGGTAATTAATTATTTTAATTGGTAAATAATGTTTGTAATTGGTAAATAATATTTGTAATTGGTAAATAATGTTTGTAATTGGTAATTAATTTTTTAATTGGTAATTAATTTTTTAATTGGTAATTATTATTTTTGAATTGGTGATTAATTTTTTGAATTGGTAATTCATTTTTTGAATTGGTAAGTATCTTTTTTATTGAAAAATATTTTTTAATAATTGGTGATTCATGTTTTATAAAAAGGTTTTTGGTATAAAAATAATTTTATTGTTTAAAGTCTTTTAATTGCTTATCAATTTTTTATAATAAATATGTTTTTTGTTTCAAAAATATTTTATTGTTCAAAATTGAGTGTTTGGTAACTAATATTAATTAATTAATATTTATTGGTATTTATTGTTAATTAATTATTCAATTGTAATTATGGGTATTTGTAAATTATGTTGAGTTATTTAACATTTAAATTATTAATTATTAATTATTTTTATTTCTATGCTATCCAACGCTTTCCCTACTGTCGCACTCACTGGAGTGGCAATAGTAATTTTTACCCACCCGCTATCCAACGCTTTCCATACTGTTGCACTCACTGGAGTGGGATAGTAATTTTTACCCACCCACTATCCACCGCTTTCCCTACTGTTGCACTCACTTGAATGGGAATAGTAATTTTTACCCCTACGCTATCCAATGCTTTCCCTACTGTTGCACTCTCTGGAGTGGGAATAGTCATTTTTACCCCTACATTATCAAATGCTTTACCAACTGTTGCACTCTCTGGAGTGGGAATAGTAATTTTTACCCCTACGCTATCCGACGCTTTCCCTACTGTTGCACTCACTGGAGTGGGAATAGTAATTTTTACCCCTACGCTATCCAACGCTTTCCCTACTGTTGCACTCTTTGGAGTGGGAATACGAATTTTTACCCCTATGCTATCCAACTCTTTCCCTACTGTTGCACTCACTGGAGTGGGAATAGTAATTTTTACCCAGCCGCTACCAACACTGTTCTTACTGTTGCACTGTCTGGAGTGACAATAGTAATTTTTACCACTACACTATCCAAAACGTTCCCTACTGTTTCACTCTCTGGAGTTGGAATAGTAATTTTTACCCCTACGCTATCCAACGCTTTCCCTACTGTTGCACTCTCCGGAGTGGGAATAGTAATTTTTACCTTCCCGCTATCCAACGCTTTCCCTACTTTTGCACTCTTTGGAGTGGGAATAGTTATTTTTACCCCTACGCTATTCAACGCTTTCCCTACTGTTATATTTTCTGGAGTGGGAATAGTAATTTTACGTTCTACGATGTCCAATGTTTTCATTACCGTAGTTTTTTTGGGACTATAATTAGTAGTTTATTTATTTATCTATTTAATATTTTTTGTATTATTTTAGATAATGTAGTATTTAATACATTTTAAATATTTTGAAAGTATATTTCATTTTTTTAATTTATTTAATAATTATTTACTTTTTTTATGGTATTACTTTAGGGGGTCGATTCCGATTCGGGAAAACTAACGTCCGTACGATTTGTATCCGGAGCCCTCTCCGTACGAATCGTACCCGTCTGTCCGAGTCGCGAAGTACGATCCGTATTCCGTGAATCCGTACGAATCGTCGCAATCCGTACGTATTGCAAGGCTGAAACCGTGAACCGTACAACAAGTACACATACCGTACGACTTGTACACATGCCGTACGACCCGACGAGTACGATCCGGACCGGGGTATGAGGACGCGATTCGTACGGTCCACGTCAGGTAAGGGCGAGTCATACCGAAAAGCACACAAACACATACACACCGTACGGTCCGTACCCCCCATGATCGCAGGGGTACGCACCGTACCCCTGCGATCATAGGGTGTACGAGCCGTACCACCATTGTACGATGGGTGTACGAGCCGTACCTCCATTGTACGATGGGTGTACGAGCCGTACCTCAATTGTACGATGGGTGTACGAGCCATACCCCCATTGTACGATGGGTGTACGAGCCGTACCCATGTACGATGGGTGTACGAGCCGTACCCCCATTGTACGATCAGTGTACGAGCCGCACCCCATTGTACGATGGGTGTACGAGCCGTACCCCATGTACGATGGGTGTACGAGCCGTACCCCCATTGTACGATCGGTGTACGAGCCGTACCCCCATTGTACGATGGGTGTACGAGCCGTACCCCATGTACGATGGGTGTACGAGCCGTACCCCCATCGTACAATGGGGGTACGGTTCGTACACCGATCGTACAATGGGGATACGGCTCGTACACTGATTGTACAAAGGGGGTACGGCTCGTACACCCATCGTACAATGGAGGTACGGCTCGTACACCCCATGATCACAGGGGTACAGTGTGTACCCCTGCGATCATGGGGGGTACTCACCGTACCCGGAGGGGGCCGTTCCGTACCTCTTTCGGCGCGAACTCTGTTTTTATGGCTGTTTTCAGCTCCCGTAGAAAAAGGGTCGTAGGTGCGTACCCGACGAGTATCATACTTGCTGGGTCATAAAAACCAGCCACGAACCGTACAGATGTCGCGTACAGCGGGTTCCGAGGGAGAATCGTACGGAGATTAGAGTCGTACGGTGTCTTGTACGACTCGTACGGAGTACGGCTCTTGGTACGAATCGTACTTCATCGTACGTACGGGGGACGTTGCAGGATACGATTCGTATGGGAAAAACGCTCCGAACGGCTATTCGAAACAGTTTTTCCCGAATCGGAATCGACCCCAAGGTGTGTAGATGTATTTGTAATTTATAGTATTTATAAATAATTTATAAGTAATTAAAATTAAAAGGTATTATTAAGTAAGTATATATTATATATGGTATGTATATGTTTAATTAATGTTTTATTATTATATATGTCTTATTTATTAATGTTAAGCATTTTAAAATATTTTTAACTATCTTTATTTTATTTATTAGTATTATTTACTTTATTTTACGCATTTATTTTGAACAGAAAAAAACAATATTTTTAATTACGATATTTTTAACATCAATATTTTTGTTTCGATATTTATGTACTTACTTTGTTGTAGATAGGATGTCGATATACTTGCCTTCGATATTCCAGCGTCGATGTTTCTGTAGGTCGATATTCTGTGAGTTGATATTCTGTCAGTGATTCGCACATACAGTCCTCCAGGCACTTCTCTCATCGGACACAATCTTTCAATCTTTTTCAGTTTCTTTCAGTAAATATTCTGATGCGGTTCGATTTGCCTGAGCTGCCTCCTTTTCCTCAGTCCATCTAGCTTTCCATCTATCTAGATCTCCCCATTTTTGTAACAACAATAACAATTACTTTATTTGCAATTTTCGTCCTGACACATTCATGTTTTCTAAATCTTTGTCAGAAAATTCAGCTCTGTCTGGTTTCTGCAATACTTTAGATTACCTATGTTAATTCCCATGTCAGAAGCCAAATTCATTAACTTTTCATGAAATATTTTGGTATTTCAGGTGATGCTTCTACATATGAATAACAACTCTTCTTCACTGAAAGTATTTAGTCTTTCATTCCTACATTACCAGATATAATTTCTTCCAGTTCTACTCTTAATTTAAAAATGTCTAATAATTTTGGCTGTGATTTGTACTTTTCTATGTCTCGGGACCATCTCTCTATTTCTTCTGGGCTCACCACGTAGTAATTTTAGTTCCGGTGGACATCTCATTCTGTACTTCTCTTGAACATCCAGGAGTTATTTTCCTGATCGAGTCACCCACTGGTTCTCTTATAGGCAAATCCATCAGGACAATCACTGAGCTGCATTCACTTGCTTGGTCATCAACTATTCTGTTTTCTCTTCTGGGTTGTACTACAGGTTTGGTCAGAACGGGAGTTTTAGGACTAGGTTGCTTATCTCCATATAAGGGAACAACAGGACCTATAGTTACTGGTATCGTTAGGGCTTCAGGACTCATATTCAATTGAGTTATTTTCTGAATTAGTTCATTACGTTATTTATTTATGGCTTCCCTTTCCTTTTCTTGTAATACTTTTTCTATACTGGTCTCTTGTACAATTTGTGGAATCAAAGGTGATTTTAAGAAAGGAGCACTAGGGTTAACTCTATTGATTTCCTCCTGATAAGGTGGTGGATTTTTCATTAATAACTCCTCAAGATAATCATCTTCTGAATCTCCACTAGTCATTAAATTCTTTGTTTTCTCTGTACTGTTACTCCCAGTTTGTTCTTCTGAGGTTAACACAGGATATAATCCGTCCACTAACATAGACTGTCTCCATTGTTTGATTTGCTTGTCTCTCATTTCTTTAGGATATCTTAGATAAAAATCTACTAAAACTTCTATCTCCCCATGATCTTTCTCGTTCAAAAGCCTCAGTCTCCCACTCTTCTAAAGCTTCGTACTGCATTAATCTTGGTCTGGGGTCTAATTCATTCATGCGAGTTAGCAGATTGTGCAAAATTCTACCATTCATGGTACAATTTTCTGTAAATGCTAATATGCCATTGTCCTTGGTATACTCTATCCAATTTTCTAACCACACACAAGTGTGGTAGCCCCTTTCTATCATCATGTATGATGTGGACGTTTTAGGTGGTGGAATAATAATACCTTCTCTTGTTTTTACGGGTTTATCTTTTTTGAAATAAGTCTTAACTTTCTGCATAAATGACATTTTTCTTCTCTCTCCGTTCATGTTATGGGATGTTCCTCTAATTTGCTGCTCTCTAGCAAACCCTAAATATTTTCTATCAGGGTGATTTCCTATAATTACTGGGCCTAGATGCCACATATAAATTTACCGCTGTTCTGAATTTCACAAAAATTTTATTTTAATCAATTGTTTAGTTCTCTTGAATGCCTTTCCAATACTAGCGCGTCTCTTATTTTTCAACAACCAATCAACATTTAATTTCTAAATCACTCCAACCAATGGTTGCGCTGCTTTTCTATGAGATGAGTTTCTCACGCTCTCTGCACTCACCCCTCCTTTACAATTTTACCTCAGCTACACACCCGCTGCCTCAACCAATCCCAGCACAGCTCTTTGTGACATTAGTGCAGCACCCGCGACTGACTCCCTCCTTTGCAAGGTAATACAATCACTTAATTTCTTTTCAATTTAAATACACATTTCATTACTTAACAACAATGAAACATTTGCTACTGTGTCTGATTGACTAAATTCAAAGAAAAGACAGTTTCTTTCACTGCGAGTAAACCTTCCGCTTACTCTTCACACACTACGAGTAAAACTTCTTCCGCTTACTCTTCATTCAAGCATCAGAGAACCTGTTACTCCTTCAGACTTACCCTTTCTAGGTGAATTAAGGCCAAAGTTTCACTAGCAAACCTTTTTGCTATCACTTACTCTCACTTTTATACCAGAAAAATAATCCCTACCCAGTGCTTCAAGTTCTACCTAAATATCTGCACTTACTTCATCAGACAAGTAACCTCACTGCAGTGTGGTTTCCATTTACCACCCGCTATTCAATATCCCCGGGGCTTCCAGACAACACGAAACAACACAAACGGGTTTTGGTTAATACATATATCAATACAAAATCAATATAATCAGTACACAATTTAACTTCCTATTTTAACTAAACACTAAACCATCCTCTGCTACCAAAGAAATACTGATGGCGCGTGCAGGATTACCAGCTCAGTTTTACCATACTTACCTGGCCCCATAAAAACATTCACACCTTGAACCGGTAATCCTGGTTTAACGTCCTCCCTATCAGGATTTTAATTCACTTCAGGACCTTTATACCTGTACACTACGACTTACCAATCCTTGTCAGCTGTGTTTAAGGTCTTAAGGGATAAAAGGGAGTTAGCATAATAGGTAGCAAATAACATTTACTTCATGGAATAACCACTGACTCGGGGAAAAGTTTTAAACTCTTTATCTATGCAATATTGCGTGAATTGTAAACCATGCAAATAAGATTGAAATACTTTCAATTATGAAAATAATTATTAAAGCAATAGTTCTGCAAGACTTTAAAGAGGAACCTTTAGACATTGGTACCTGGGAAGGGTGAGAAAGGGAAACAGCACAAGGACATACCCACACAGATTATGTTTGCCTAGAATGGTGCAAGGACCAACCCTGGCCACGGGCTGATACAAAAGAGAAATAGGGCTCCCCACGGATCAGAAGCAATCAGGACAGGACAGGTGCAGATCAGGACAGGTGCAGTTAAGGACAGGACAGATAACCTCAGCTAAGTGCAATGCCAGTATCACACCCATCTCTGCGGCTAACAGTCGGACCCCGACTGGGTCATCGAATCTTCTCCCTCAGCAAAACTTCTGATTCTTCTGACAGAGTGCTCGACTAGCACCCTGCTCTCGACTCTCCTTCAGCATATGTTGGGTCAGTGACAGGTCAGTGACAAGTCGGACAATCTAACTGACTAAGCCTACCTTAGTTATACTATTTTCCAGGGCAATGTACCATCTTCCAGTGTTGCAAATGAGTGTATTCCCTCTATTTGATTGGTCAGAAAGGCGAGGAGAGGTCATCACACCATAACATTGATCAGTGTTCCCGCCCATAATTTATTTTCCCATGAATTTTTATTCCTCCCAGCAATAATTGTTTCAATATTATACAAAGTATAACAAATTATTTAGTTTCTTTCTCTTCACAGATCATGGGGTCGAGTTCCCAGGCAAATCGCAGGCAAGACTGTCATTGGCATTAGTTCAATACCACTGCTCGAGGTTTCTTATCCCCTTTCATCATGCGCAATGCAGTGTTTCAATATGGCGTTACGAGTCACTCTCCAGGCCCAAATACGAGCTATCAGCAAAGTCAAAAGAAACATATTAGAATACAGAAATAAATTAATGTACTGTATGCCACTTATTTCTATTCTATCCCCATTACTTTATTTTAATGAAAGCATTAATAGTTAAGCATAAAGAACAAGGTTTAGTTTAAGCACCAGCAGGTGCATTAGTGTGTGAGACATGAAGTGGTCATCTTGGCACTAGTGCCCAGCTGCAAAGAATTCCCTCCAAAGTAGAAAGACGTCAAAAAGGTTCCCGCGTTTTCGGCGGCCATAGTAAGTCACTCGGGTTACTGTTAGTAAAAGCACATTGACAAGCTTCCCATAGATTCTATAAATGTGTGGTGCAATTATTAGTAAAACAAGACATGTTGATTAATACATTACATGTTATTTCGAGGGGGCTGAATCTGAGCAAGTTTCTTTATGTATGAAACCTTGCTCCATCACTAGAGACAAAAGTAGAGCCCTCCACATCTAATCTTTCTCCCTGCACAGCCCCCTTTCACCCTAACACTAGGTAACATTAGTCCTGGCTGTGAAGCTCAAAAAGAGCACAGCCACCCCCATTGGCCTCGCTGTCACGCTGAGAGACTTGTGACAGGAGGAGACCCACCACATACTGTGCCTGCTCAGTTTTGCCCATTGTCCTACTGCACAAGACAATGAGCCAGTAACTCTCTGTACTTGGTTAGACTGAGCTCCGATCTTTGCTCTAAGGCTGCCGCAGGTGTGATCATAAACCCTTTTTAAAGACGTCTACAGAACTCAACTTTCCCCACACATGCGAAGTACACATGCATTACCCTTTCATGTCATAGAAAGAGTCTGGCTGAATATGACCTTTTAGCAGGAGGGCCCAGTGGACATCTCTCTCCTATAGACGTCCGGGGAAAAAAATCAGGGCTATCACCGCTGGGAGCCTCTTTTAGCCTAGTGAGTGGACAATATCCAGTCTTTCTGTGAGCGGGGCAGTGTGGGTGCTCTGGGTCTCAATCCAAGTTGTATCAAACAACCAGGGAACCCCAATATACTAATAGGAGCATGGGGAATTCTAGGCATGTGCAACAATAGTTCATCAAGGTTTCATGTAGTACACATGTATAAATGATTTTTGAGCAAAACATGATTTAACTCAACATAATTCATGTGATGTAATGGTGTGCATATTGTTCCTATTAATAATGCAAAGTGGCCAACCTACAAATTCTGGGTGTGATTCACATATATAACTTACATTTTTGAATAATTTCACACTTTTGAGTAAGTTCACTACTTTTCAGTATTCACAAATTTTGGGCCTGATTCACGAATGTAAACCCACACTTTTGTAGGACATTGTTTATGTGCAGAGTTCTCCCTGAATGCGGAGTTTCTGCAGCCCATAAACATACTATTAACCCATAGTTTGTGAATACCAAAAAAATTTCAACTTACATACAAGTGTAGGTTCAGCTTTGTGAGTCAGGTCCCCTGAGTGAAAGTTACTATTATATAAAAAAAAACATGGTAAGTCCAGCACTACACATGGCCAGCCACTTGTACTGCAACACCTTCCCATAGACAATAATGGCCATAATTTAAATAAACCCCATAGGAAATAATTTTGAATTAAAATACATTATTTTAAATAATTCAAAATACAAATAAATATAAATTATTGCTGGAAACTATTTATAAAAATTGCACATATTTACTAATTAATTATAAAATATTTAACTAAGTTAAATATTTAAAAATAATTACATTCATTTTAATTAATTGCATCACTTTTAATGAATGCTTGTTTAATGAGCACTCACTCTGCGGCGCAGAGTGCTCTTGAAGGATGCCAGTGAAGACACTGCAAAACTAAAAAAGGGGACATTTCCGCATTCCTACTGCATTGACTTTCAGACTGGGGTGCCTACTAGAAGTTTGACAGCAACAGAAAAAGGTTTGAATGTCTTCAGTTTAAAAAACATTAAATACAAGATTTAAACAAAGATGACATTTGAGAAACTTGTAGGGTAAGATAAAAGAGATACATATGAAGAAATCAAGGGACAAATTTAAGAGTGGAATCATGGGGTGAAGTATACAAAGGGCAGAAAGAGAGAGACATGAGAACAAAGTCAATAAAATAGAGTGAGATGGGCTACGCCAGCATATTTAGTGCATTACCATGATGCATCGTGGGTGGGCTCAGATACTGGTTGGTAAAGACTATCAGGTAGAGGTGAATCTTCATTGGCTTTACACAATAATACAGGTTCATATTGAACTATTAGTAACCTGCATTGACCACGAAACACAAACCAGTAATTATTGAAACAAGAACTGGAAAAACCTTTAGATCTGGCTTTAATGTACCAAGGGGTGTTAACACAGTCATAAACAAAGGCTTTTCACCTGAGTTGCATGCACAAATCACATTAAAACCTGCCTCATTAGCTTTGGCAATGCAGGGAAATATGTAGCAACAAATGGTTGCTTTCTGGTTCAAATGAATATAGGAGATATGGAACTGAACATTACAACCTGCGTGGTGATTGCAGTACTTGTCAGATCTAAAAGAGTCCCTTATGCATTGTAATGAAAGCACTGCCATGAAGGTGGAATAATAATCCAAACAGCCAATAACATGAGGTAAGAGAGTAATACTTTGCTGAGTAAAGCCAAAGCCCATTCCATGTATATTTTGAAGAGTTGGTAACAACATGCCTTTTGTATCACTGTGCTGTCTAGCCAAACCGAATAATAATACTTAAACTGGATAATTTAGATCACTTTTGGCAGAGCAGAACAGTGGGATGTAGACAGAGTATATAATCTCACAAGATTCTTTAACTAAGATCTTGATTTGGCAGTGTATCAGTAAAGGTGATCCGTGCTGCTTTTCCAAAGTAGGTTTGACCTGTTGGAATCTCTTTGCATGGATCATCTAGTGCATTGCTTTGTTCTGGAAAATCTACAGCATTTGTACCAGTGCTGGATGGTCCTCATACAGAGTGCTATGCTAGCCCAATTTGCATAAAAAAAATAATCTAAGTGACTCCTATGATATAAGACATGAATACACGTATTTCATCCTTCTGAGCCTTATTACAATAATTTAATTGGTAATGGAACTCGGAATTTTGTTTGGGTGAAAAAATTCTCGCTTATTCTGAGTTTTGTCCTACAATTGGCCTAACATACAGATTTTGGTGTTTGCCACATCAACATCTGCGTATCCCAGTATTTTTTAGGCATTTTATACCTGTCAAATTCCACCAGATTTGACCAGCTGAAAGATAATTGAGAGGGGCTGGTAATTACTCCTTCCAAGCTCTTGGATTTAAGAGTCCCAGTGGCAATGTGTCTTAGAGTCATTAATACCCCACAGCTCTGATTGAGCTTGAGCTTGATAGAAGGAGAACTAAGAGTGAGAAACTTAATTTTTGTGACATTCAACAGAGTCTGTTTACATTTGCACATCTCCAAATCTGGATGTCATGAGTAGCCTATTTGAGATCCAACTCCCACTGAGAGCTCCATAAACAACTGAACATTATCCATGTAGTTGATTGTTGACATTCTGAGGATGTCACAGAGACACCTCAAGTAAGTGTTAAAAATAACCAGAGACAGGCTTGCACCTTTTAGACACCCAACAGGACCAAATAAGAATGAATCATTCCAAATAGCACCTTCTTAAAGAATTGCGTAAACTGTTCCAAGGTCTTGATCAACACGTTGGTCACAATACATATAGAGAGAGTAGTATCTTGCTGTCCACAATACTGAACACTGTTGAAAGCTGTGTTGATACTAGTAGCACTGAGCAATCTTTATCACGAGGTTCCAAAAAACTATTGCTCATTTGTGGTGGTTGATGTGCCAAAAGAGGCCAAAAGCCTAACTTTAGGCCAACTAATGTCTTGTAACTGTGAAATTGTGATAACTCCAGCATTACTTATGAGACAATGGAAAGGTTTACCTTGCCAGTTGGCCAGATGATATGGATCAGTGTTTTTTGTAAAATACGGGGCACCAAAGCACCCTTCAATTGCTGTGGAAATATACTAACAGGAAAGGAGGAGCTGGATAGGTGCAAATATGAGAAGTCTAGGCTCCTTGGAGAACTTTTGGAGGGCAATGATCTGCAGTCAAGTTTGAGGGATTTGCTCTAATAATCAGTCTATGTTTGTGACTTCAAAGGTACATTTTATTGATTGATCACTATTTTCAAATACTTGATCAGGGCATTTTTCATGAGTGAAGTAGTCTCAAATTTTCATAATTACCTGGATGGCAAAGGTTTGTATCTGTGTGTAGTCTTGCACAACTGTGGGCTGTAGCTGGTTCACAGTAGAAGGATTTCTCCATTCAGATACCATGCTAAAAAATTGAATTTGGATACAGAGTAGCCACCGCAGTCCGTGTCATCACTGACATTGTTCCAGCTGTTCCTGTGACAACTTAATGAATTCTGGGTGTTGTAGTTTTCCTTTGCTTCCATTGTACTAATTAGACTATATTGTAATGACATAAAGGGAGAGGGGCACTCTGATTGGCTAGTGGTGTTTTCTATTTTATCGTTAATTAATTGATAGCTCTACATATAAAGGACAACAATTTTGAATTGAATATTACCCTGCGCTGATTTAGATATCCTGTATGCCTTCTTCATCTTATTTTTCTTTTCTTAAGTTCATTCCTGGGAAAATTATGTTTTATAGTTCGTATAATGCGTTATGATGAGCTTGCAAGGCACTGAGATTATCAAAAGAACTTCAAGCCCAAACAGGTGTCTACAAAGGTTTTTCGATTCCCGCTGTCCCACTTCACAGATGGCAAAAAAGCACCACTAGAATCCTGGGAAATGTAGTCCATTCTGCAAAGGAAAAGAGTGGTTCAAGATGAGAGTCTTGAGTCTCACTATGATAGTAAGTGTGTGCTCATATTACCACATCTAAGCAGAAAGCCCCCACTTCCCACAGGCTTAGGTTGACTGTAAAAGCCAACTTCAATTGAATTATGACTATCTGTTATTCTACAACTGGAGTGTTGTGGTGTGAGGCATGCACGTATTGCCTTGCAGGGTGAAATGTTGATATCAAACACTCTTGTGTGTGAGTCATACACTCATTGCTAAACCGGATATGGTGTTGCTGCCTGGTACTCTTCTTCCGCACTGCTGTGTGTGTATGAGTCATGCACTCATTGCTGAACCGGGTAAAGTGTTGCAGCCTGGTACTCTTCTTCCGCACTGCTGTGTGTGCGAGGCATACAATCCTTGCTGAACCAGGTACGGTGTTGCTGCTCAGTACTCTTCTTCCGCACTGCTGTGTGTGTGAGCCATACACTCATTGCTGAACCGGGTAAAGTGTTGCTGCCTGGTACTCTTCTTCCGCACTGCTGTGTGAGTGAGTCATACACTCATTGCTGAACCGGGTAAAGTGTTGCTGCCTGGTACTCTTCTTCTGCACTGCTGTGTGTAAGACATACACTCATTGCTGAACCAGGTAAAGTGTTGCTGCCTGGAACTCTTCTTCCGCAATGCTGGGTGTGTGAGTCATACACTCATTGCTGAACCGGGTAAAGTGTTGCTGCCTGGTACTCTTCTTCTGCACTGCTGTGTGTAAGTCATACACTCATTGCTGAACCAGGTAAAGTGTTGCTGCCTGGAACTCTTCTTCCGCAATGCTGTGTGTGTTAGTCATACACTCATTGCTGAACCGGGTAAAAAGTTCACTCTTCTTCTGCACTTCAGTGTGTATGAGTCATACACTCATTGCTGAACTGGATAAAGTGTTGCTGTCCGGTACTCTACTTCTACACTGCTATGTGTGTGAGTCATACACTCATTGCTGAACCGGGTAAAGTGTTGCTGCCCGGTACTCTTCTTTTGCACTGCTGTGGTTTGAGTCGTATACTCATTGCAGAACCGGGTAAAGTGTTGCTGCCTGGTGCTCTTCTTCCGCACTGCAGTGTGTATGAATCCTACACTCATTGCTGAACTGGGTAAAGTGTTGATGTCCGGTACTCTACTTCCACACTGCTATGTGTGTGAGTCATACACTCATTGCTGAACCGGGTAAAGTGTTGCTGCCTGGTACTCTTCTTCTGCACTGCAGTGTGTGTGAGTCATACACTCATTGCTGAACCGGGTAAAGTGTTGCTGCTTGGTACTCTTCATCCACACTGCTGTGTGTGTGAGTTACACACTCTGCTGAACAAGGTAAAGTGTTGCTGCCTGGTACTCTTTTTCCAAACTGCTGTGTGTGAGTCATACACTCATTGTTGAGCCAGGTAAAGAGTTGCTGCCTGGTACTCTTCTTCCGCACTGCAGTGTGTGTGAGTTACACACTCTGCTGAACCAGGTAAAGTGTTGCTGCCTGGTACTCTTCTTCCAAACTGCTGCGTGCGAGTCATACACTCATTGTTGAGCCAGGTAAAGTGTTGCTGCCTGGTACTCTTCTTCCGCACTTCTGTGTGTGTGTGAGTCATACACTCATTGCTGAACTGGGTAAAGTGTTGCTGCCTGGTACTCTTCTTCTGTACTACTGTGTGAGTGAGTTTTACACTCCTTGCTGAACCAGGTAAGGTGTTGCTGCCCGGTACTCTTCTTCTGCACTGCTTTGTATGTGAGTCATACACTCATTGCTGAACCAGGTAACTTGTTGGTGCCCGGTACTCTTCTTCTGCACTGCTGTGTGTGTGAGTCATACACTCATTGCTGAACCGGGTAAAGTGTTGCTGTCCGGTACTCTTCTTCCACACTGCTGTGTTTGTGAAGCATACTCTCATTGCAGAACCGGGTAAAGTGTTGCTGCCTGGTACTCTTCTTCCACACTGCAGTGTGTGTGAGTTACACACTCTGCTGAACCAGGTAAAGTGTTGCTGCCTGGTACTCTTCTTCCAAACTGCTGCGTGCGAGTCATACACTCATTGTTGAGCCAGGTAAAGTGTTGCTGCCTGGTACTCTTCTTCTGCACTGCTGTGTGTGTGTGAGTCATACACTCATTGCTGAACTGGGTAAAGTGTTGCTGCCTGGTACTCTTCTTCTGTACTACTGTGTGAGTGAGTTTTACACTCATTGCTGAACCAGGTATGTTGTTGCTGCCCGGTACTCTTCTTCTGCACTGCTTTGTATGTGAGTCATACAATCACTGCTGAACCAGGTAAAGTGTTGCTGTCCGGTACTCTACTTCCACACTGCTATGTGTGTGAGTCATACACTCATTGCTGAACCGGGTAAAGTGTTGCTGCCGGGTACTCTTCTTTTGCACTGCTGTGGTTTGAGTCGTACACTCATTGCAGAACCGGGTAAAGTGTTGCTGTCTGGTACTCTTCTTCCGCACTGCAGTGTGTATGAGTCATACACTCATTGCTGAACTGGGTAAAGTGTTGCTGTCCGGTTCTCTACTTCCACACTGCTGTGTGTGTGAGTCATACACTCATTGCTGAACCGTGTAAAGTGTTGCTGCCCGGTACTCTTCTTCCGCACTGCAGTGTGTGTGAGTCATACACTAATTGCTGAACCGGGTAAAGTGTTAACTCTTCTTCCGCACTTCAGTGTGTATGAGTCATACACTCATTGCTGAACTGGGTAAAGTGATGCTGTCCGGTACTCTACTTCCACACTGCTATGTGTGTGAGTCATACATTCATTGCTGAACCGGGTAAAGTGTTGCTGCCCGGTACTCTTCTTTTGCACTGCTGTGGTTTGAGTCGGACACTCATTGCAGAACCGGGTAAAGTGTTGCTGCCAGGTACTCTTCTTCCGCACTGCAGTGTGTGTGAATCATACACTCATTGCTGAACCGGGTAAAGTATTGCTGCCTGGTAATCTTCTTCCACACTGCTGTGTGTGTGAGTTACACACTCTGCTGAACCAGGTAAAGTGTTGCTGCCTGGTTCTCTTCTTCCAAACTGCTGCGTGTGAGTCATACACTCATTGTTGAGCCAGGTAAAGTGTTGCTGCTTGGTACTCTTCTTCTGCACTGCTGTGTGTGTGAGTCATACACTCATTGCTGAACTGGGTAAAGTGTTGCTGCCTGGTACTCTTCTTCTGTACTACTGTGTGAGTGAGTTTTACACTCATTGCTGAACCGGGTAAGGTGTTGCCGCCCGGTACTCTTCTTCTGTACTGCTTTGTATGTGAGTCACACAATCACTGCTGAACCAGGTAAAGTGTTGCTGCCTGGTACTCTCCTTCCGCACTGCTGTGTGTGTGAGTCATGCACTCATTGCTGAACTGGATGAAGTGTTGCTGCCCGGTACTCTTCTTCCGCACTGCTGTGTGAATGAGTCATACACTCATTGCTGAACCAGGTAACTTGTTGGTGCCCGGAACTCTTCTTCTGCACTGCTATGTGTGTGAGTCATACACTCATTGCTGAACCGGGTAAAGTGTTGCTGCCTGGTACTCTTCTTTTGCACTGCTGTGGTTTGAGTAGTACACTCATTGCAGAACCGGGTAAAGTGTTGCTGCCTGGTACTCTTCTTCCGCACTGCAGTGTGTGTGAATCATACACTCATTGCTGAACCGGGTAAAGTATTGCTGCCTGGTAATCTTTTTCCGCACTGCTGTGTGTGTGAGTTACACACTCTGCTGAACCAGGTAAAGTGTTGCTGCCTGGTTCTCTTCTTCCAAACTGCTGCGTGTGAGTCATACACTCATTGTTGAGCCAGGTAAAGTGTTGCTGCCTGGTACTCTTCTTCTGCACTGCTGTGTGTGTGTGAGTCATACACTCATTGCTGAACTGGGTAAAGTGTTGCTGCCTGGTACTCTTCTTCTGTACTATTGTGTGAGTGAGTTTTACACTCCTTGCTGAACCAGGTAAGGTGTTGCTGCCCGGTACTCTTCTTCTGCACTGCTTTGTATGTGAGTCATACAATCACTGCTGAACCAGGTAAAGTGTTGCTGCCTGGTACTATCCTTCCACACTGCTGCGTGTGTGAGTCATACACTCATTGCTGAACTGGGTGAAGTGTTGCTGCCAGGTACTCTTCTTCCGCACTGCTGTGTGAGTGAGTCATACACTCATTGCTGAACCAGGTAACTTGCTGGTGCCCGGTACTCTTCTTCTGCACTGCTGTGTGTGTGAGTCATACACTCATTGCTGAACCGGGTAAAGTGTTGCTGTCCGGTACTCTTCTTCCACACTGCTGTGTTTGTGAAGCATACACTCATTGCTGAACCGGGTAAAGTGTTGCTGCCTGGTACTCTTCTTCTGCACTGCAGTGTGTGTGAGTCATACACTCATTGCTGAACCGGGTAAAGTGTTGCTGCTTGGTACTCTTCATCCACACTGCTGTGTGTGTGAGTTACACACTCTGCTGAACAAGGTAAAGTGTTGCTGCCTGGTACTCTTTTTCCAAACTGCTGTGTGTGAGTCATACACTCATTGTTGAGCCAGGTAAAGAGTTGCTGCCTGGTACTCTTCTTCCGCACTGCAGTGTGTGTGAGTTACACACTCTGCTGAACCAGGTAAAGTGTTGCTGCCTGGTACTCTTCTTCCAAACTGCTGCGTGCGAGTCATACACTCATTGTTGAGCCAGGTAAAGTGTTGCTGCCTGGTACTCTTCTTCCGCACTTCTGTGTGTGTGTGAGTCATACACTCATTGCTGAACTGGGTAAAGTGTTGCTGCCTGGTACTCTTCTTCTGTACTACTGTGTGAGTGAGTTTTACACTCCTTGCTGAACCAGGTAAGGTGTTGCTGCCCGGTACTCTTCTTCTGCACTGCTTTGTATGTGAGTCATACACTCATTGCTGAACCAGGTAACTTGTTGGTGCCCGGTACTCTTCTTCTGCACTGCTGTGTGTGTGAGTCATACACTCATTGCTGAACCGGGTAAAGTGTTGCTGTCCGGTACTCTTCTTCCACACTGCTGTGTTTGTGAAGCATACTCTCATTGCAGAACCGGGTAAAGTGTTGCTGCCTGGTACTCTTCTTCCACACTGCAGTGTGTGTGAGTTACACACTCTGCTGAACCAGGTAAAGTGTTGCTGCCTGGTACTCTTCTTCCAAACTGCTGCGTGCGAGTCATACACTCATTGTTGAGCCAGGTAAAGTGTTGCTGCCTGGTACTCTTCTTCTGCACTGCTGTGTGTGTGTGAGTCATACACTCATTGCTGAACTGGGTAAAGTGTTGCTGCCTGGTACTCTTCTTCTGTACTACTGTGTGAGTGAGTTTTACACTCATTGCTGAACCAGGTATGTTGTTGCTGCCCGGTACTCTTCTTCTGCACTGCTTTGTATGTGAGTCATACAATCACTGCTGAACCAGGTAAAGTGTTGCTGTCCGGTACTCTACTTCCACACTGCTATGTGTGTGAGTCATACACTCATTGCTGAACCGGGTAAAGTGTTGCTGCCGGGTACTCTTCTTTTGCACTGCTGTGGTTTGAGTCGTACACTCATTGCAGAACCGGGTAAAGTGTTGCTGTCTGGTACTCTTCTTCCGCACTGCAGTGTGTATGAGTCATACACTCATTGCTGAACTGGGTAAAGTGTTGCTGTCCGGTTCTCTACTTCCACACTGCTGTGTGTGTGAGTCATACACTCATTGCTGAACCGTGTAAAGTGTTGCTGCCCGGTACTCTTCTTCCGCACTGCAGTGTGTGTGAGTCATACACTAATTGCTGAACCGGGTAAAGTGTTAACTCTTCTTCCGCACTTCAGTGTGTATGAGTCATACACTCATTGCTGAACTGGGTAAAGTGATGCTGTCCGGTACTCTACTTCCACACTGCTATGTGTGTGAGTCATACATTTATTGCTGAACCGGGTAAAGTGTTGCTGCCCGGTACTCTTCTTTTGCACTGCTGTGGTTTGAGTCGGACACTCATTGCAGAACCGGGTAAAGTGTTGCTGCCAGGTACTCTTCTTCCGCACTGCAGTGTGTGTGAATCATACACTCATTGCTGAACCGGGTAAAGTATTGTTGCCTGGTAATCTTCTTCCACACTGCTGTGTGTGTGAGTTACACACTCTGCTGAACCAGGTAAAGTGTTGCTGCCTGGTTCTCTTCTTCCAAACTGCTGCGTGTGAGTCATACACTCATTGTTGAGCCAGGTAAAGTGTTGCTGCTTGGTACTCTTCTTCTGCACTGCTGTGTGTGTGAGTCATACACTCATTGCTGAACTGGGTAAAGTGTTGCTGCCTGGTACTCTTCTTCTGTACTACTGTGTGAGTGAGTTTTACACTCATTGCTGAACCGGGTAAGGTGTTGCCGCCCGGTACTCTTCTTCTGTACTGCTTTGTATGTGAGTCACACAATCACTGCTGAACCAGGTAAAGTGTTGCTGCCTGGTACTCTCCTTCCGCACTGCTGTGTGTGTGAGTCATGCACTCATTGCTGAACTGGATGAAGTGTTGCTGCCCGGTACTCTTCTTCCGCACTGCTGTGTGAATGAGTCATACACTCATTGCTGAACCAGGTAACTTGTTGGTGCCCGGAACTCTTCTTCTGCACTGCTATGTGTGTGAGTCATACACTCATTGCTGAACCGGGTAAAGTGTTGCTGCCTGGTACTCTTCTTTTGCACTGCTGTGGTTTGAGTAGTACACTCATTGCAGAACCGGGTAAAGTGTTGCTGCCTGGTACTCTTCTTCCGCACTGCAGTGTGTGTGAATCATACACTCATTGCTGAACCGGGTAAAGTATTGCTGCCTGGTAATCTTTTTCCGCACTGCTGTGTGTGTGAGTTACACACTCTGCTGAACCAGGTAAAGTGTTGCTGCCTGGTTCTCTTCTTCCAAACTGCTGCGTGTGAGTCATACACTCATTGTTGAGCCAGGTAAAGTGTTGCTGCCTGGTACTCTTCTTCTGCACTGCTGTGTGTGTGTGAGTCATACACTCATTGCTGAACTGGGTAAAGTGTTGCTGCCTGGTACTCTTCTTCTGTACTATTGTGTGAGTGAGTTTTACACTCATTGCTGAACCGGGTAAGGTGTTGCCGCCCGGTACTCTTCTTCTGCACTGCTTTGTATGTGAGTCATACAATCACTGCTGAACCAGGTAAAGTGTTGCTGCCTGGTACTCTTTTTCCAAACTGCTGTGTGTGTGTGAGTCATACACTCATTGCTGAACTGGGTAAAGTGTTGCTGCCTGGTACTCTTCTTCTGTACTACTGTGTGAGTGAGTTTTACACTCCTTGCTGAACCAGGTAAGGTGTTGCTGCCCGGTACTCTTCTTCTGCACTGCTTTGTATGTGAGTCATACAATCACTGCTGAACCAGGTAAAGTGTTGCTGCCTGGTACTATCCTTCCACACTGCTGCGTGTGTGAGTCATACACTCATTGCTGAACTGGGTGAAGTGTTGCTGCCAGGTACTCTTCTTCCGCACTGCTGTGTGAGTGAGTCATACACTCATTGCTGAACCAGGTAACTTGCTGGTGCCCGGTACTCTTCTTCTGCACTGCTGTGTGTGTGAGTCATACACTCATTGCTGAACCGGGTAAAGTGTTGCTGTCCGGTACTCTTCTTCCACACTGCTGTGTTTGTGAAGCATACACTCATTGCAGAACCGGGTA
The DNA here is from genome assembly GCF_964261635.1 of Lissotriton helveticus. Classification (NCBI taxonomy): domain Eukaryota; kingdom Metazoa; phylum Chordata; class Amphibia; order Caudata; family Salamandridae; genus Lissotriton; species Lissotriton helveticus. Next base: position 1,909,048,263 of record NC_136061.1, on the reverse strand, counting down.
AAGTGTTGCTGCCTGGTACTCTTCTTCCACACTGCAGTGTGTGTGAGTTACACACTCTGCTGAACCAGGTAAAGTGTTGCTGCCTGGTACTCTTCTTCCAAACTGCTGCGTGCGAGTCATACACTCATTGTTGAGCCAGGTAAAGTGTTGCTGCCTGGTACTCTTCTTCCGCACTGCTGTGTGTGTGTGAGTCATACACTCATTGCTGAACTGGGTAAAGTGTTGCTGCCTGGTACTCTTCTTCTGTACTACTGTGTGAGTGAGTTTTACACTCATTGCTGAACCAGGTATGTTGTTGCTGCCCGGTACTCTTCTTCTGCACTGCTTTGTATGTGAGTCATACAATCACTGCTGAACCAGGTAAAGTGTTGCTGTCCGGTACTCTACTTCCACACTGCTATGTGTGTGAGTCATACACTCATTGCTGAACTGGGTAAAGTGTTGCTGCCGGGTACTCTTCTTCCGCACTGCAGTGTGTATGAGTCATACACTCATTGCTGAACTGGGTAAAGTGTTGCTGTCCGGTTTTCTACTTCCACACTGCTGTGTGTGTGAGTCATACACTCATTGCTGAACCGTGTAAAGTGTTGCTGCCCGGTACTCTTCTTCCGCACTGCAGTGTGTGTGAGTCATACACTAATTGCTGAACCGGGTAAAGTGTTAACTCTTCTTCCGCACTTCAGTGTGTATGAGTCATACACTCATTGCTGAACTGAGTAAAGTGTTGCTGTCCGGTACTCTACTTCCACACTGCTATGTGTGTGAGTCATACATTCATTGCTAACCGGGTAAAGTGTTGCTGCCCGGTACTCTTCTTTTGCACTGCTGTGGTTTGATTCGGACACTCATTGCAGAACCGGGTAAAGTGTTGCTGCCTGGTACTCTTCTTCCGCACTGCAGTGTGTGTGAATCATACACTCATTGCTGAACCGGGTAAAGTATTGCTGCCTGGTAATCTTCTTCCGCACTGCTGTGTGTGTGAGTTACACACTCTGCTGAACCAGGTAAAGTGTTGCTGCCTGGTTCCCTTCTTCCAAACTGCTGCGTGTGAGTCATACACTCATTGTTGAGCCAGGTAAAGTGTTGCTGCTTGGTACTCTTCTTCTGCACTGCTGTGTGGGCTGTGTGTGTGTGAGTCATACACTCATTGCTGAACTGGGTAAAGTGTTGCTGCCTGGTACTCTTCTTCTGTACTACTGTGTGAGTGAGTTTTACACTCATTGCTGAACCGGGTAAGGTGTTGCCGCCCGGTACTCTTCTTCTGTACTGCTTTGTATGTGAGTCACACAATCACTGCTGAACCAGGTAAAGTGTTGCTGCCTGGTATTCTCCTTCCGCACTGCTGTGTGTGTGAGTCATGCACTCATTGCTGAACTGGATGAAGTGTTGCTGCCCGGTACTCTTCTTCCGCACTGATGTGTGAATGAGTCATACACTCATTGCTGAACCAGGTAACTTGTTGGTGCCCGGAACTCTTCTTCTGCACTGCTATGTGTGTGAGTCATACACTCATTGCTGAACCAGGTAAAGTGTTGCTGCCTGGTACTCTTCTTTTGCACTGCTGTGGTTTGAGTCGTACACTCATTGCAGAACCGGGTAAAGTGTTGCTGCCTGGTACTCTTCTTCCGCACTGCAGTGTGTGTGAATCATACACTCATTGCTGAACCGGGTAAAGTATTGCTGCCTGGTAATCTTTTTCCGCACTGCTGTGTGTGTGAATTACACACTCTGCTGAACCAGGTAAAGTGTTGCTGCCTGGTTCTCATCTTCCAAACTGCTGCGTGTGAGTCATACACTCATTGTTGAGCCAGGTAAAGTGTTGCTGCCTGGTACTCTTCTTCTGTACTACTGTGTGAGTGAGTTTTACACTCATTGCTGAACCGGGTAAGGTGTTGCCGCCCGGTACTCTTCTTCTGCACTGCTTTGTATGTGAGTCATACAATCACTGCTGAACCAGGTAAAGTGTTGCTGCCTGGTACTCTCCTTCCGCACTGCTGTGTGTGTGAGTCATACACTCATTGCTGAACTGGATGAAGTGTTGCTGCCCGGTACTCTTCTTCCGCACTGCTGTGTGAGTGAGTTATACACTCAGTTCAGTTCAGTTCATGAGGCTTTTATTCGGTACAAATGAATGACCATGAAAGCACAAATAAAACAGTAAATACATCATGATTAAAAAGGATAAAAATACAAGAGGTATAAAAAGGCAAAATCCATGATTATGGTACATTAAAAAATCATATTTTTCCTGGTATAAATGCATTTGTTTAAAAACGTTGCAGTATAAAAACAAATATCTGCTGATTGTAAATTTAAAATTAGGCCCATGGCTTCCTTAACTGTACGTACACCATATTTATTAAACATGGGTTTCAAAAACATGGTACGCTGTTCCCTGTACAGTTCACAGAACAAGAGAAAGTGCTGAGTGCTTTGTGTAGATATAGAGTCACACATACATGGCCCTATCGGATGTTTCTTAATCTGGGGATGGGCCACTAAATAATGTGCCATCCCGAACCGTAACCTTGTAAGTACAAACTTGTGTGACTGTCTAGTTACCATCAGAAGATATAATGGAAACGCTTCGCCTGTAACAAATGAATTGTAAAACAGTACAGTAGATAATGATCCAGAGGCCAATTTACGCTTTCTAACTGCAAATCCAAGAAAGGTATTTTTCATATCAGACTTAGTAATGTTGGATGCTGCAGATGGGTCATTAACAATATTAACACCATAAATTTCCGAAAAACAGACAACAACATATTTGATCCATGGGATCGCCAGAAATTTGTCCATTAAAAGGCAATCCTCGATGACAGATTTGTTAAAGGCCTTCTCTTCCTTGAGCCAGATGGAGCGCCAAACCATCAAAGGCCTCAAAGATAACAAATCACCTAAAAAGTGGATATTAAGCTCTTGGTGGGTCAATTCATTAGAGGTTGAAACAGGTAGGCATAGAAGCTTTTTAAAAAAATAATTTTCTTCGATTTGCAAGCTATCATGCCGGCTATAGCCCTATATGCCTGCACCATATAATGCGATAGACACACACCTAGCCTGATAAATTTTAAGCATGTCTAAGGTGCGCCTCTCCCCCACTTTCGAGGCAAATCTAAAAACACCGTTGGCATTCCTGGCCATTTTATTCCGGATATTGGTGAATTCACTGGACCATTTCCTGTCATTTGCAAAGGTGATTCCCAAATAGCAAAATTTGTCCACATGTTGGACTTTTTCCTTGTCAATAAAAAAGGCATTTGGACACTTCTTTTTTTTCCCACAGGTCATTATTACAGTTTTCCCTTTATTAATCACCAGTTTACTTTCTTTAATAAAGGCTGAAAAACTATCCATTAGGCGCTGTAATCCTATAGGCGTTCTTGATAGTAAAACAGCGTCATCAGCATATAATAACACTGGGGTAGGGTCGCCATGGATCTGAGGGGCATCAGCCACAACCTTCTTTAAAACATTATCAATCCCATTAATAAATAAAATGAAAAGAAGTGGGGCCAAGACACAGCCCTGTCTAATTCCCCGCTTAACCTCAAAGTTCGGGGTACATTCCCCCCCTTTACCAAAACGAACACAGGTCTGTAGGTTGTCGTATAATCTAGCCAAAAAGAATACTATACCCTCAGGGGCACCTAGATTGAGCAGGGTGGTCCATAGGGTGGGATGGTCCACCAGATCGAAAGCGCTGCTCAGATCTGCAAAGCAGAGGTATAGGGAGCCCTGTTTTGCCTCGGTGTACTTCCCGATCAGCAGATCCAAATTGATGCACTGATCGAGAGTACCCCTACCCCTTCTGAAGCCATATTGGCTATTAGCCAGAATACCCTCCTGCTCAGCCCATTCCTCCAATCTTACTAGCATGACCCGACTCATAATTTTGACCGACGAGTCAAGGAGGGATATAGGGCGATAATTTTTGGCCTCAGACCTACTACCTTTTTTATAAATGGGGACAATAATTGATTGTCCCCAGGTAACAGGTACATCACTACAGACAGCAGCGTTAAAAACAGATGCTAACAGGGGTCCCCACATTTTAGGTTCAGTCTTATAAACATCGATGGGTACCCCATCGGGGCCCTGGGCTTTGCCTCCTTTACTAAGTGTAATACAATATTCTACTTCCTTGGGGGTGATGTCAAGAGGCACCACATCCCACTCCTTGGGCTCCACCACCACTGTTCTATTTGTGTCAAAAATGTTAGAAAAGTGAGTTATCCACCCCTACTGTGTGAGTGAGTTTTACACTCCTTGCTGAACCAGGTAAGGTGTTGCTGCCCGGTACTCTTCTTCTGCACTGCTTTGTATGTGAGTTATACACTCATTGCTGAACCAGGTAACTTGTTGGTGCCCGGAACTCTTCTTCTGCACTGCTGTGCATGTGAGTCATACACTCATTGCTGAACCGGGTAAAGTGTTGCTGTCCGGTACTCTTCTTCCACACTGCTGTGTTTGTGAAGGATACACTCATTGCAGAACCGGGTAAAGTGTTGCTGCCTGGTACTCTTCTTCCACACTGCAGTGTGTGTGAGCAGCCGCGGCCTGTGGAGGGAGTTCATGGGGCAGGCAGGCGGGGTGGGGGAGGGGCAGGGTGGGGGATGGTAAACACCGGAATATGGATGATTGCAGGTAAGTAAACAATTAAATTAAATAAACACATTTTGTTGCGCACCCTGCATTGCAAAATGCGATGCAGGGCACACTACGAAATTTGTTTTATTAATTTAGTTGTTTACTTAACTGCAATCATCCATATTCCGGTGTTTACCAACCCCACCCTGCCACTCCCCTGCCCCGCCTGTCTGCCCCACCGGAACTCCCTCCACGGGCCGCGGCTGTGTGTGAGTCATACACTAATTGCTGAACTGGGTAAAGTGTTAACTCTTCTTCTGCGTTGCTATGTGTATGAGTCATACACTTATTGCTGAACTGGGTAAAGTGTTGCTGTCCTGTACTCTACTTCCACACTGCTGTGTGTGTGAGTCATACACTCATTGCTGAACCGGGTAAAGTGTTGCTGCACGGTACTCTTCTTTTGCACTGCAGTGTGTGTGAGTCATACACTCATTGTTGAACCGGGTAAAGTGTTGCTGCTTGGTACTCTTCTTCCGCACTGCTGTGTGTGTGAGTCATACACTCATTGCAGAATTGGGTAAATTGTTGCTGCCTGGTACTCTTCCTCCGCATTGCTGCGTGTGAGTCATACACTCATTGCTGAATCAGGTTAGTGTTGCTGCCTAGTACTCTTCTTCTGCACTGCTGTGCGTGTGAGTCATACACTCATTGCTGAACCAGGTAAAGTGTTGCTGTCCGGTACACTTCTTCCGCATTGCTGTGTATGTGAGTCATACACTCATTGCGGAACCGGGTAAAGTGTTGCTGCCCGGTACTCTTCATTTGCACTGCTGTGGTTTGAGTCAAACACCAATTGCTGAACCGGGTAAAGTGTTGCTGCCTGGTACTCTTCTTCCGCACTGCAGTGTGTGTGAGTCATACACTCATTTGTGAACCAGGTGGATAGTTGCTATATAGCCCTCTTCCCTGTGTCGGTTAGGGCTGTGCGACCAGTGCAGCCGCATCTAGCGCTGACCTTGTGGTGGGGGGCGCTGTGTATAAAGGTAACTATGGGTTTTCAAGCACTTGCTGCAGATTTTCCTGTGTGTCCCACAGATTTCAGGCAACAATAAAAATGTGAAGACAACTCTGGTGAATAATCTTCCTGCTGGAATGATCGGAGTTTTGTCTAGTGATAATTTGACTCATCATAAAGTACCAGAGAAAGAACGTATACTATTTTATTTTTTATGTTAGCTATTTATTTTTATTGTTTTCTATAGTGGCAACATGACCCAATCCTGGGTGTCAGAACGCTTTACAATTCAGCAGCAATCTGTTTTGTTGACAGTTTATAAATTTGGGACTAATAAACATATTAAGTCTTACTAGGCAAACCCTAGTGTTATAGTATTACATGTCATACTATGCAGATCACAGAACTGTGTTTTATGTGGCTAGCTCAGTGGGTTACTGATTTTGTCACAGAGATCATTTTGCTTTGTGCAGTTCATAAGTTACAATCCTAATATAGTACAGTGACTTATGAACGGTCATCAAAGAGCTGCATGAAAACGGTATAGTATAAGTTAGGACGTTATGGTTTTTTCCCGGTCTTTCATTATCTATTACTAATGTTGCTGAAAAGGGCTATTTTGGGTAGAAATACATCCTTTTTAACAAAGCCAATCCCTACCAGTACTTTGAAACAAATTAAATGCATGGGAGACAGGGGCTACGGAGAGATGAGGGGCATTGGTGGAAGGTGATAGTTAGTGAGGGAATCCATGAAGAAGGAGGTGTGGGGGAGGGGCTTCAGAGGACCCAAAAAAAAATGTCACCCTGACTCTTCCCTTATGCTATCGTGGGTGAGATATACTCTTGATGCCTTAGCAGGTGAAGTGTTGCTATCTGGCACCGTTCTTTATGCCTCTGTGGTGGGATGTATTCTCTCATTACCTTAGCATGTGAACTGTTTCTATCTAGCACCGTTCCTTTATGCTGCTGTGGTGTGACTTATGCTCTGGTCGCCTTAGCAGGTCAACTGTTTTTATCTAGCACTCTTCTTTAAGCCGCTGTGGTGGGAGTTATGCTCTGGTTGCCTTAGCAGTTTAAAGGTTTCTATCTAGCACTGTTCCTTAATGCCTCTGTGGGGTCACTTAGTTACCAGGTGAACTGTTGCTATCCAGCACTCTTCTTTATGCCGCTGTGGTGTGACTTATGCTCTGGTTGCCTTAGCAGGTGAACTGTTTCTATCTAGCACTCTTCTTTATGCCACTGTGGTAGATGATATGCTCTGGTTGCCTTAGCAGGTGAAAGGTTTCTATCTAACACCGTTCCTTCATAACTCTGTGATGTCACTTATGCTCTGGTTCCCTTAGCAGGTGAACTGTTGCTATCTAGCACTCTACTTTATGCCGCTGTGGTGTGACTTATGCTCTGGTTGCTTTAGCAGGTGAACTGTTTCTATCTAGCACTCTTCTTTATGCCGCTGTGGAGGGAGTTATGCTCTGGTTGCCCTAGCAGATGAATTGTTGCTATCTAGCACTGTTCTTTATGCCTCTGTGATGTGAGTTATACTCTTGTTGCCTTAGCATGTGAACTGTTTCTATCTAGCACTGTTCCTTTATGCGGCTGTGGTGTAACTCATGCTCGGCTTGCCTTAGGAGGTAAACTGTTGCTATCTAGCATTCTTCTTTATGCCGCTGTGGTGGGAGTTATGCTCTGGTTGCCTTAGCATGTGAAAGGTTTCTATCTAGCACTGTTCCTTCATGCCTCTGTGGTGTCACTTATGCTCTAGTTGCCTTAGCAGGTGTACTGTTGCTATCTAGCACTCTTCTTTGTGCCGATGTGGTGGGAGTTAAGCTCTGGTTGCCTTAGCAGGTGAATTGTTGCTATCTAGCACTGTTCTTTATGCCTCTGTTGTGTGAGTTAAACGTGTGATGTCTTAGCATGTGAACGGTTTCTATCTAGCACTGTTCCTTTATGTGGCTGTGGTGTGACTTATGCTCTGGTTGCCTTAGGAGGTGAACTGTTGCTATCTAGCACTCTTCTTTATGCCGCTGTGGTGTGACTTATGGTCTAGTTGCCTTAAGAGGTGAACTGTTGCTATCTAGCACTCGCCTTTATGCCGCTGTGATGTGATTGTGCTCTTGTTTCATTATCAGGTGAATTTTTGCTATCTAGCACTGTTCCTTTATGCGGCTGTGGTGTGACTTATGCTCTGGTTGCCTTAGGAGGTGAACTGTTGCTATCTAGCACTCTTCTTTATGCCACTGTGGTGTGACGTATGCTCTAGTTGCCTTAAGAGGTGAACTGTTGCTATCTAGCACTTGTCTTTATGCCGCTGTGATGTGATTATGCTCTTGTTTCCTTATCAGGTGAATTTTTGCTATCTAGCACTCTTCTTTATGCCGCTGTGGTGTGACTTATGCTTTGGTTGCCCTAAGTGGTGAACTGTTGCTATCTAGCACTCTTCTTTATGCCGCTGTGGTGTGACTTATGCTCTAGTTGCCTTAAGAGGTGAACTGTTGCTATCCTGCACTCGTCTTTATGCTGCTGTGAAGTGATTATGCTCTTGTTTCCTTATCAGGTGATTTTTTGCTATCTAGCACTGTTCCTTTATGCCGCTGTGGTGTGAGTTATGCTTTTATTGCCTATATACCAAGGGAATTATTTCTTTCTAACGCTCTTTTTGTGTTAGTGTGGTGTGTGTCTGGCAGTCGTTGCCTTACAAGGCTAACTGTTGCTATCTGCCACTAAAACGCCACTTCTTAAATGAGCAAAAGAGGCATGTGGGAGAATCACGGGCCAGGGAGAGATATACAAGAGAGGCTTCCATTTTGCAGGTTCAGTACCACCCTTTGAGGAGTCCAATAATGTCAAAATGGTTTACGATCAAACTCGCAGTTTCAAACCTTGATACATTTCGTTTCACAGACCCCTCTTATTCTCAGTTCATACATAGTGCGTCACAAAGGCAGTTGGGACTCTTGGTACCTCTTGTACTTTGAGCCTTAAGGTTTTGCAGTGGCAAAGTCTGTGATTTGGGGGACCGAATGCTTCGTGGTTGCAAACCCCTTCGGTACGTCAGCTCCATGGACTTGGGAACGGAGCGGATACACAAAGAATGACAGCCGGAGCCGTGCGTGAGTAGGGACATTGTATGTGTGGCGTGCGTGGATGCATGGTTCTGCCTGTTGTGTATGTGTGCCTATGAGTGGGTTGTTTGTGCTGCTGTGTGTGTCTGTAAATGTGGCAACAGAGAAAGGCGGGGAAAGAGAGACAGACAGTGACCGCTAGTTAAATAGATAGAGAGAAAAAAGGAGAAATAAGTCAAAATTGCTTGGGGGTTGCTCGAGAGAGACCGACTGAGTCAGAACAAACGAAAGACAAAGTGGGGGTGAAATATATTGTTAATCAATCGATTCGGTTAGTAGGTAGGTGAGGTAAACGGACACACACTTGATCCGTTATCAGACTAACCCCTCTCAATCGAATGTTATTGGAAACAATAAAATGCTGAAGAGCGGACGAATGGCTGAACGTCAGCGGCCGGCCAAGCGCTGCGCTGCAGAAGCGTGTCTTCAGTGCGCGCTCACCGGGACGGCGCACTGATCCCCAGCCCTTGAGGCGCGCCTGGCCACTCGTTTAAAGGGCCTCTCGGAGCACTGGACGCCCATTTATTCGGCTGCGCGGCTGACAATGGAGCCGGGGGAGCAGCTGGGTCCGGCGGGGTGTATGGGCTTTTCTCTGCCTTCAATGGGGCAGGTGCCGAGGGGATTCCCATTGTATTGTGCGCCCCTCCGAACCCTGGTTCCTGGCCAGGCTTGGCAGGCAGAGACGAGGAGAGGGGGAGGGGTGGAGGCCTGGCTCAGACAAGGAGGGGGGGGGCGGAGGGGGAGCTGTACTTGAGGGGGTGCAGGGGCTACAAGCGAGGCGATACTTCTAAGAAGTGGAGGAGAGGAAGGAGGCAAAGAGGAGTGAAGGAAATACCGGGGTAGAAGTGAGTAGTGCTTTAAATGGGCCATTACTATCCGGTATGGAGTACCGGCATTTTTTTTATTTGGAGAGGGAATTCTCAAGAGAAATGCTATACTATTAATTGGAGAGTACCAGCACTTCTCAGAAACAAGCAGGTACTCTGGTTACAGAGTACCTGCACTTCTATTTTTCCATTTCAAGCACTATAAGTAAGGAGATACGTCGCGTAATGTGTGTGTATAAGGCGGATAGAAGAAGTGCACACAGAGCCGGGTCTGCTCTCGCGGCCTTGTCTTGGCAGAGTGTGTAGAATAAAGCGCTGTGCCTGGCCCCTGAGATATGTGCATGTCTCACGAGAGCTCTCCCTGTGCGTGCACTCCCTGCCCCTCGTGCCCTCCGAGTGGTACACTAATGCACTGAAGAGCTTTCTCGTCTCGAGGTGGGTTCTGCGGGGTGAATACCTCTAACCCTAGCCTGCTGGTGTACCTAACGCGTCCTCCCTCCCTACACAAGAACCCAAGGCCCCCCTCCTCGTCCTCTCCCTCCCCCCAATCCGTGCGTAGCCATATGGCCCGTCCGCGCAGACACGGCCGACATCCACTTATCCAGGCGCACAATGTCCCGCAATGGGGAACAATTGGGGCTCTGTCTGCCCCCATTATTGATGCGAGGGGGGCAAAGAAAAATCATTTAACTACCCGGCCCATCCAGCCAATTATGGGCCATATGCGCCTTTAGTTTCAGTAGGGCCGATGAAGTCCCATTCAAATGGGCGACACTTTATTGGATTGCGCAGACAGATGTCCGGGCTGCGCCTACGTCCCCCGGACACCCCCGATACAGTTCGGGGAGCATTTAAGAATGCTCCGTCTTGTTAAATGAACTCTACTCGGCACCGCCCAATGCGCCAGGGCTTCACAAAATAATATTTGTATTTTTTGGTTGCGTTGCGCGTGTTACTGGTGTTAGTGAACCATTATAGCGGTCCCCGTATCACGTGATTCGTATATAAATAAAGAGGGGCACATTTTAACTACAGCACAAACCTAAGAAAACGAACTCTTATGAAATAAAATGTCTACTTTTTCAAAACGAGACCGACGTGTGTACAAGAGAAAAACACAACGGTGCACCTTAGCAAAGACAGTGTGTTTTCGAGGCATACACAGTACGAGCCACACAACAAGACACAGCTAGTGAAACCGTTGTTTAGGTCTCATGGCGTCTCCGTGAATGCTTGCGACTGTTTACTGAAGCTGCACATTTTTAAATAACATAAACACATGGCGCCCCTCCCCCACGCGCAGCTGAACACAGGGCTGCACTCTGCACCTGTTGGGCAGAGGCCGAGACATAAACATGCTCGCACTGGCACACGTCTGCGACCTGGGATCTGCGAACTCCCACTAAATCCTCAGCTGTGAGTTCAACAAAAGAAACTAAAAAACAACAAAAAACTGGTATTTTTGACTCCGAACTACAGTTCGCTTTAACAGTATAAAAAATAAAACAAAGATGTGAATGTATATGGATGGAGAAATGTTCCCCTGCCTTGCTTGAATTCATTATGTCATTTTGTCGTTCTTGATTCTAAACATGACACTTCTATCACAAGCTGCCCGATCCCGCAACATTCTAAGACACCTGAAGCCACAGCGAGGTTAGGCCGGCCCCAACCTGTACACGGCAATTCGATGAACCACCCTTCTACGCATTTTTCTTTTTACTTTATTTCGTGGTTACACCGTGTAAGGTCTCTCTATCGCTCTAGAAATTTTTTAAACAAAAATGCATTTCTCCTGTTCCCACACAGGAGTGGCCGACAAGTCAACAGGAGAAGTAAAACATGCAGTTTATATTCAAAGCGCTTTACAATCTACACAAAGGCCCGATCACTCCACCTGGTCACACAGCAAGCTCCCAGTCCGGGCTTTCGTTTTGCGCAGTAACCTGACAGTAACCTTCGTCCGAGCGGTTCATTCCAAGCACAGGCCGCCTCCAGGTCCCAGAAGGCACTGGTATGTGCAGTGAAAACAACGGATTGAAAGCATGGACGGGTTTTTCGAATTGTTGATTCACATACAGTCACACACTGCGAACTAAATTCAGTTTCGTTCCTGCGAGTATGAAACCACAAACGCGAATGCTTTATTATTTTTTATTTGACCTAACGTTCATTTTTGATTCATAATCCTTGATTGGTGGGAATGCTTTATGCGGACAAATCACGCATGACTTTGTGATTGAATTAATTAATTAGCACGCGTTTCGTTATTTCACCTTCTTGTGGTCTTTAGCAGATGTTATAACCAATTGCACTGTCATTTTTTCTTTGGCCTGCCGGTGGAGGGGACTATTATTTATTTTTTTTGCATAGAAGCGATATTTCCACTTTTTCATAAATCCAACCCTACCTTAACTCGATTCCAGCCAAGTTTGTCGTTTTTTTGCTGTTACAAATTTCCTGTGTAGTCGACCTCTCGTTCTCTGTCCTTCTCCCTGTCTGTTCGTCACCCCTGTTTATGCATGATTGTAGTTAACACGTACTCTTACAGACCCCCCTTTTTTCTAAATGAGACAGAAAGAAACCCGCACTTTTATTTCTATATTTGTAAAATTAGGTATGTGATAAACGGTGGTACCACCAGCTGCGGTATTTACCGGGTGAAGATTCGGTGGCACCGCTGTGCGTGTCACACACCGGGGTAGGAGCTATCACGAGAACCGTCTGAGGGCGGCTTCCCCTGTTCGGAAATGCATGGACTCAAGATGTATATATAGGCACGATGTGCACCCAGTTATACCAGGAACAAATCACTTGGGTTACAAACAAAAAGCTCTGTTTGCACAACAGAGGCCAGCCATCTGATTCAGACAAAATGGGGAGTTTGCGTCCGAATCAGGGTTTTAGCTGTGGTAGGAATGACCGCCTCGGTGACTGTTAGTCTAATCACACGAGTAGAATGGAACTATGAAACTGACACAGGATTCCAGTCTCTGTCCTGTAGGCTGCCACCACAGAAGGAACCGTAGGATTACCGTCAATTACAATTAAATAGGATACAACATGTGTACATGGTATTTGCACGTGGATTTCTGATTTTGTTTTGGTGCACGGGGTGGAAATCAGGTTGAATTTTGTTTTGCTTTTTTTTCTGTAACTGATGGGCACAGTATGCGCATGCGGTAAAGAGGGGTTTCCACTTTTTTGGATTTGGTAATTTAACTTTTCTCCAAATATAGCAATCGTTCTAAATGGAAGACGACCACTTTCTACCCCTCACCATGCTAAACGCAGGCCTCTTCGTACAAGCCTGGCAGTATTGCTCAGTTCTTTAACGCAAATACCTTTGTACAATCTGCCAGTCACAGGATTTGTATAGTCATAAAATATCGAAGAGGGTAAATGGCTTGCTGCAGGACATAGCGAGTAAGCGGCCGCTCACGTGTTTGTGTCCTCGTAAAATACCAAAGGGTGGTGGTCCCAGGATTTATGCAGAGAAACTAGTGTATTTTGCTGCTCCCAAGTTTTTTTCCTCGTAAGTAAATCAGTAGATTGTGTGCCTGCTACAAACAGTCATTAGCCAGCAGGGCATCTGTATGAATTCATGCACGGCTCACGCGAGACATTTTCTTCTCCTGTCAATGAAAACAGTAGCGTTGAGGTGTAAAGATGTTAAGACACAATACTGCCTACCAGGGTTGGATTGGGCTTAGAAATCGACCCGGGCACGCTAGAAAAAAGTGGTCCACATTTGCATATTGCCTTTCCGAAATGCACGTGTTAGTTTACACTGGCTAAACACAGCTGAAAATACGTGAGGCCACTTTTGCTAAGGCCCCCCTGCCCCTGCTCAATATGTATAAATGAATGGGCTGGCCCAGTGAGAGGAAGGGAGTGACACCTCTGCCAGTTAATAAAAGGGAGGTACTGGGCACCCATCTGTATCCAGAAAGACCACGCAGGTACCCACTGGGCCGCTGGCGGCATCCTAAAACAATGCATAAACCACCCACATCGGCCCCCAAGATACCAAAAAAAGCAGGCCACAGCTGGAACTTCGATACCAGCCCCTCGGCCATTGCCCTAGGGCCCGCATTACCAATCCGACCCTGCTGCCTACCAAAAGTTATCCGTGACCGGTTTGAATTAAACACACCACCTGCCCGAGGAGCGCATGAGGGAAGCATGAATGCTCCCACTGCCAGGCAACACTCCTTACCTCCCCAGCACTGGAACCCCAACCCTGCCCGAGCTGCCTGGCAGACATTTACTACCTGCATAGCCCCTCTCTTGACAGCCACTCACACATCCAGCAGCTAACACTTCGCATGATGGGAATGCAGTGTAGGCTCTAAGGTTCTTACAACCAGCCACTTATCCCAGTACAGCTGCAGGGCACATGTGTAATATATGTTTTTCTGGTAAAAAAAAAAGTCCCTGGTAAGTATCAAACAAGGCTATAGGAATACAAATGGAATAAATAAGGTATCATATTATCAACCAATGCACCAGTGCCTTGTGGAGTAAAAAACTGCATGCGTATTCACTACAAAAACAGACTGTGCTATTTTAAACCAACTAAGTGATGCAAAGTAAAATATAATTGTTTCTGATTTAGGACCTGATGCAGAGTTTGGTAGATGGAGTATTGTCTGTTGGCATGGCGGAGTCCATTACCTCCCAGATCCTGAGGGTGCTTCTATATAGAAATGACCCACCAGCCTTGTGGTCCTCTCTGTACATTGAAAGGATGTTTTTCATACAAATAGTCTGCAACACGCAGTGGAAGTGTGTGTGCACACGGCACACATGTGTGTGTTTGTAAATATGTTTAATGTCTTGAAGATGGTTTCCACCTCCTTAATGTGGGCTGTGACGAGGAAGAGTAGGGCAACGAGCAATGCTGTTTACTGGTAAATAATCAGAACATAATGAATCTTGTTTGTGATTAGTAGCGATCTAGCCATGAAAGCCCTGATTGGCTCTGGTCTCTGCTTGCTTTTTCCACCTGCGCAGAATCCCGAAGATCAGTAGATTCTTGACCACTGATGTTTGACTTTGGTTGTCTTAGCCTTGGTAAACATGCATATTGATTACGCCAACTCATTATATGTTGGTATCCTAGCATTATCAACTACACCGTTTGCAGTTGGTGCAAAACCACACGGCCTGGTTAATTGCCTGTCAGCCCAGCCGACACCACGTCAAGCCTCTGATGAAGAGCCTACATTAGCTTCCAGTGGCCAAACGCTGCGCCTTTAAGATGGGATGTATCATCTTTAATGCCCTTGCCGGGAATGGCCCAGCTTTTATTTCTTCCAGGATTCAGTGTTATATCCGTTCCCGAGAATTGCGTTCTTCCAATCTAAACCTATTATCCACTCTGCCATTTAAACGCAAAAAGCGTGGAGGGCCCAGATTTGCCGTCCTGGCCCCACAATTTTGGAACTCGCTTCCCGTGGAAGTGAAGTTGGCGACCCCCTATGCTCAGTTCAGGAAAAAGCTTAAAACCTGGTTGTTTTCCCAAGAATATCAGTAAGGTAATTGTCCCGTCAATGCAGCGTCCCATTTGATCTCAACGCCATGAAACTGCTCGGTGTACGTGCACTTAATAAATTCTATTAACATAACATAAAATAACAATCTATCAGTGCCAGGGGGCCTTCATGTCCAATGACCTTCTCTAGGGAATGTCCTACCTCTGCATTCAAGACTAGAATGGGACTTTCCCAGATTCAGAAGATTGCTAAAAACTCACTTATTCAGGCTTTCATATGGATACCCATCCTATGATGCCTACTCTGTCTCCATCATTGACCTACATCTACTGGTTAGCCATCTATTAACAGCTCTGGCTTTATCTCGGAGTCAGGTCTCTGACCATTACAGATCTTTCCAAGGTTTTACCATCAGATACCAGCTTATATGGCTACTGGTACTTATTAACCATACGGTCTGCTGATGGACTTTCTAGCTGGTACGTCTGTCCCAAAGCACTCTGAGATAATCTAGGGTCAGCTTGTAGCACTCTACAAAAATAAAATAAAATAAAGAAAAATAAGGACCAAGTCATTAAGATGCACAAGTTTCAACCTGGATTTGGGACTTCTCCCAAAATTCTTTAATGGATTTAGTTAAAAAAGCTGCCTACAAACTGTTTCCTGCTGGGGGAGAGCCATGCCGTGCTGTGCCGCTGCCTGCCACCGTTGGGGAGACTCCAACTACCATTGCCCCAGCGACAAGGACTTGCTCTTAAAAGCGCGCCATGGGAGCAAGGCGCGCAACGCACACGGGGACGCGCCCGGACCAAGGAAGGGCCCGTCCACGCCTGTCCACGCCCTTTCATGCCCAGAAGAGGCTGGGCCCCCCTCTAACATTTTGTGGAATGGAAGCCTGAAGACGGGGAAAAGACCGCCAAAAGGATGGGTGGGAGAAGACACCTCACATGCCAGCAGAAGAGGAAACCCTTACATCGTTAGATACTTTTTTAGCAAAAGCCTCATCAGCCATAGCTATAGAGATTTCCCGTGTGGAGAGGAAACTATCGATGGGCATGACTGACGACATAATTAGGGACACGACATGTGTGATGCTTAATGAGGGTCAGACACCAAGCATACAAATGGGCGTAACAAGCCCCCCCACTTCTACCAGGGCTGCCACCGTCAACCTTATGCAGGAGGGGACAACACCTCCTGTAGTAATATCTGCCCACAAAAGAAAGAGGGGTCCTTCCAAAGCAGTTTGCATCAGTAACTTTAAGAGACCCAGAAAATGTAAGCTACCTCCAGTAAATCTGTCAGTTGGCATAACAGAGAACCCGCAACCCCAGCTTAATGCCATGTCAACAAAGGTTTTGAACCTGGATGATCTTCTTGAAAAAATCATTGGCCTCCTATCTCCAATATGCCAACGCTTAGAATCCATCAAAAAGCAATCAAGGAGCTAGAGGTAACGAGACATGTGCCACCCCGAGAAGTTGGGGTCAGAGGTAGTTCCATAGGGCCAAAGCAACATACTCCAGAGGGTAATAATAACGTAACGCATCATAATGCCCCAAGTCTCCTACCCCTGGCAAACTGACAACCCTACATTATCACCTCATTAACACAAGCTGCACCTCTGTTTACTGATGACAATTTCCTGTCGCGAGCCAAGTAGCAGAGTCGGTAATGGCCGTTCAATTCCTACCTCACCCACGGAATGCAGATCAGGGTATATCGGCCACAAGGATAGGGGGCCCACGCCTCACTCAAAGGACGGACGAGGGGCCGAGGCTAGGCCTTCCACCAGCTGCATGTCCCTATGTGGTTATTTTGGCGAATACCCCTGTACTATAAAGTGATCAAATAGAAACTACCACCCAATTAATCCACAAAGCCAGACACTGGATACATAAATCTACCAACCTCAGACAGAGGTTTAACATCTTTTTTTTATATTGGCACGCAGAGTTTCCTGGCTGAACAATCAAGACAAAAATATCATGGGGGACTGTGTCGTTTTAACTTTTAAGACTCCGGCCATGGCAGAAAAACTATTACACTTATTACCTAATGTGCTGACAGCATCAACACAAATATTTGCCCTACCGCTCAGCTTTTTTTTACAAATCGATGCCGCATCAGCCACATACTAAGGGATACAGGTCCCATAACCCCATTCCACCTACATCGGATGCCCAATCGCGTACATGGTGCAGAGCTAACACTGCACCACCCTTATCAACTTCCAACCGATTCTTGGTGTTGTCGGACCTCGATGCCTGCGATTAATGGAGAACTAAAGAGGGGGTCACAAAATATGGTAGTTATCGGTGCCCCCAGAATGCATGGATTCCCAAGTTTCTGGCCAAAGGATATAGAAAAACTTACAGCCATTACATGGAATATTGCAGGCCTGGGACACAAATCGATGGATCCAGATTGGCTTAAGTATATTTCCAACTTTGATGTAGTTTGCCTGCAAGAGACTTGGGCAGTGGAACCTATTTTCATAGACAGTTACAAATCGTATTATACCCCCGCAATTGCTCCAAAGTCTGGTTGTGATATTTTTATAGAATACCATGAGATTTGAAGTACTTTCTTCCCATAATGATTCCCAATATTTTAATATGCTGCATCTTAAAGGTCCCGATGGTAACACTATTCTATAAATCAATTTTTATAATAACTTATCTGGGGGCGAGATGCATAGGGTCGCAACCATAGTGGAGGAAAAAGTGAATGGGTTAATTAGCTCTTGCAAAAAAGATCCACAAGTGTTGTGGATGGGCGACTTTAATGTACATTCTTGCCTCTTTGCATTATCTTCAATATGTGGACTAACAGACAAGGACGGAGGGGGTAGTGTGCACTTCCGCTGCAACCAATATGGAAAGTATTCAATAAGCTTATTATCACAAAAGATCTGGAGATAATGAACCCTTTGTCAGAATCCACTGGCCATCCGTTAAAAACCTTCCGTTCTAGTCTAAATAGCTCCACTTTTGATTTTACAATAGCCTCAGCTTCCCTGAGAGGGGTTCTTAGTAATACAATGGCTAATTTCTCAGGCTTCAGCGACCATGCAGGCGTATCTTGTCAAATGTATTGGGTAGGAATCCATGGTTCCAACATCTCACATATAAAAACGTATGTGGCAAGGAAGAATGGGATAACACTTAAATGGGAGAGAATTGACAGGGCCGCTTTTATCCACCGGGTAGTATCTAGCAGGCTTAATGAAATAGCAATTTGCCTTGATCTAAACCCGGATCCATCGTGTACGATCGTGGACTTTGAATCTATCCTGTCAGAAGTAAAAACAAATTTATCGAAGAGATCTGGGTCCCTAAAAAGTAAGGGCCAGAAATGGTTGACTGGCATTGCACTAAAGCTCTTTCTCACTTACACCAAACACTTAAGTGTGTGCTAAGAAACCCAATCCTGGTCAAACATGCTGGACTAATATACACCACAGCCAGGAAGAACAGGCTAAAGATACTGAAGGAAGAAGCCTGGAAAAACTGCTCCAAGCATCTGCCACAAATTACTCAAGGGACTTCTGGGCAGTGGTTAATGCCCCATTCTTAAAATCACTTATAGACCCCAACATTAACAATCATGTGGATGAGGACTCCTGGGTGGAGCACTTTAGTAACATTTTTAATTGTAAGAGGGAGGGTACAATAAAAAAAAGAAAAGTAAGGACCAACTTTTTGGAGATAGGCGAAGTCCTAGCACAATGTACTCGTAACAAAGACCCTGGTCTAGACGGCACCCACATAGATTTTTTTACTGACTCCCGATCTGGGACCCATGCTCACTAATGTGTTCAACGCAATAGCCAAAGAGTTTCTTGGTACAAAGCAATTTTAATACCTATCAATAAAAAAGGAGATACATCTGATCCTAGAAACTAAAGGACAATCTCCCTCCTAGATAGCACGGCAAAACCTATGGGCTGAGTGTTATTAAACAGATTGGAGGCCTGGGCAGCGACAAATAACGTCCTGATCCCGGCCCAATATGGCTTTAAAAAAGGTAGAGGCACACAAGACCAATGTCTTAACTTGAGTCTGCTTATAACAAAATATACCGATGCCATGCAAGGTAATCTATACATGACCTTCATTGACCTAAGCGCAGCATTCAACTTTGTTGCACATTCCCATCTCTGCAGGATCATGAAGGAAATGTAGGTAGACCAAGAAATAATTACTTTCATAAGACAGTTGTACTCGAAGGCGAAGCCTGCATACGCTATGGGCAACAGGGGGAGTGTACCAGATGGGTCCCAGTTTCCAGGGGGGTCCGCCAAGGGTGCGTTCTTGACCCCTTTCTGTTCTCCTTAGATACAAATGAAGTAGAGTATCAACTGCTAGAATCAACCATAGAAGTACCTATAATAAATAAGACACATATTCAAATTGTATTATATGCAAACAATGCAGTTTTATTTG
This sequence comes from Lissotriton helveticus, assembly GCF_964261635.1. NCBI lineage: Eukaryota > Metazoa > Chordata > Amphibia > Caudata > Salamandridae > Lissotriton > Lissotriton helveticus. Next base: position 1,909,028,755 of record NC_136061.1, on the reverse strand, counting down.
CACATAAGGGAAGGGCCCTCCAGTAACTGCTAGACCCTTATGTAAACTTCATGCAAAGTCTGTACTTACAAACAAATGAGACCAAGTACTTTATTTTAGTTGCAGGTCGAAAGGTGAAGAACCTCACTTCCTTTTATATTTCTGACCGTAAAGTGGTGCAGACAGAGTTGTTTTCATACTTAGGGGTGACCTTTAAACATGGATTATCTTGACCAATATGGTGGCAAACCGAGGAATTGTGCTAGAAACGAGCACTAACGCCATCCACTCGTTTACTAAAAAGCTGGGCTCAAGCCTTTTAGATATGGTTAAAAAAATATACGGGGCTAAAACAAGTTCAGTAGCTTCCTATGGTGCTGGAATATGGTGTTATGCTAATGTAGAGGTGATACAAACAATTGAAGACTCTTTTTGGAAAACAATGTTGAGCCTTCCTATCAGTTGCTCTAACTTTAACTTATGTTAGGAGCACTGTTCCCTTTAACGTGCGCGTGCGTGCCCCCGCGCACTGAAGTCACTCCGAGCGCGCAGTGCCCAATATTTTGCGCGTACACAGCACATCCCAGGAGCGGCAAGTGTCTGTGGGGTTCGGGAGATCTCCAGTTCACCAGCAAGTGGAATTGGTACTTTCTCAATTTCTTTCCTTAATAGTGCGTAGCTGATTGCGGGCCTTTGTGAAAGTATTCGTGTTAATCGCAGCGCCGGTATGCACTGCAATTAACATAAATACTAACTCAAAGGCCCTCAATCAGCCCATTAGAGATGCACTATTAAGAAAAGCAATACAGCAAATCTAAAGCAGCACGTTTGCTTTCAGACTCTGAAAGCACACGTCCTGTTGGAGACTCTGCAGTTCTTTTATTAATAGATTACATCTGCGGGGCTGATTGTGGGCCTTTGAAATAGTATTCATGTTAATTGCAGCGCACACAGGCACTACAATTAACATGAATTCTATCTCCAGGAGATAAGGGCACTTTTGTGCTTTTCGCACTTCCAGCCTGGCTCTTTGGAGCTTTTGCGTCTGGTTTCTGTGCGAGCTGTGGGTGCAATCTCTGATGTTTGCTAGTTTCAGTTACATTTACAGGCAGGGAGATCTGTAGCTGATCCAGGGAAGCCACCCGCTCTCTGGGAGATCTGGTAGTTGCTGTGCGCTGCAGGAGTTTGGAGAGGGGGGGAGCAGTGCAGCCTGGTGCTCTTTATTTTTGAACTTCAACTAAGGGGGGATGGGGGCAAGGTATCTTTAAAGTAGCACCTGCCTGTTTGTGCAGTGTGCCGGGGTATGCCTGCTATATGTACAGTCTGCGGGGAGGCAGACATCTGAAGGCAGCCACTGAGCCAGGGGTATCCCCCCCCCAACGGGCCAGCGCTGCTGCCAGGTCTGAATTACCCAGGGGGCGGGACCCCTCCACGAAATGTGATGGGGCAGCATGCTCTCGAGGCATGTTTCAGACAAGCCTGTTCAGGCTTAGGGAAATGCATTTATCACGAGAACAGGGAAAGGACTGGCCTCAGTGTATATTATGTGAATGGGTGTGCATGTGAAAGTGTGTAAATGTGTGTGCCTGTGTACATGTGTCTGAGTGTGCCTCTGTATGTCTGTGTTTGCCGGTGTGTGTGTGCACGTGCTTGTGAGTGCTTAAATGTGTGCTTGTGTCAGCATGTCTGTGTGCATTTCTAATATGTACATGCCTTTCTCCCCCTCTTCCAGGATGCGCTGTTTCCTCTCCCTTTTCAAGATACATTTTTATTCAGTGTCCCATTAATCTGCGCGTGCTTACTGCCTGCAATGAATACCTGCTTTCTCTCATCCTTGCTATAGCCCTCCTCTCCTTTGCTCCGCTCTCTCTCTTAACTATCCTTCTTCCCATGCATGCCTCCCATGCCTCTTTCCCCACACCATCGTCCCTGTCCTTCTCCCACAAACTCCCTTCTTATTCCTCCCTCTTGTTTCTTCAGCCTCCGAGTGAGGCTCGCAGTGGAAGACTAATAGTGCCACATTTTAGGGGCTGGGCTCATATTACACCTCAATTTTATGCCTTGCACACAACCCCCCGTTCCACTTGCTCCATCATCCCCCTCCAGTGCACCGCACCCATCTGCTCTTGGGACCCCACCCCTCTCGGAAGAGGTGCTTCCTAGCCCGCAGTGAAGGGGCAGCCTGACACCTAGCACTCTCTGAACAGGACTGGCAACAGAGCTGGTTCGTGCCCTTGGACACCGAATCGGCCTCAGCCTCTGGGTGGGCATGTGTGAGGGGCATGGGAGTGATTTGTGGCACTCTGTTCTTTCTACCAAGTTTATGTAGCACCAAGCTAACCCTAAATGATCAATCCCTAATGTGCACTACATGCACCCAAATGTCTCAGAAGCCCTAATGGGGAAAGAAAGCCTTCATTCTACGCGGGGTAAACAGGGGTGAGGGTGCCCTACTTCGATGTTTCACCCTAGGCTACAGGTGTTGTACCTATGGCAATGACACAAATTATTACACTTAAACACTCACCCCTTCTTTTCAGCGAGAGGAATTCTGACTCACCCACCTATTACTTGATTTACCGCCAGCTCATTAACTCAAGCGGTTCCTGGACCCCTGGACCCCCCCCCCCCCCCCTCCCCCCCGGACCCTCCAAGGTGCAAACAAGTCATGTGTCCATGTGAGGGGTGGCGAGGAGCTCCGCTCCTTCATGATAGGATGTTCCATCCAGGGTGGGGTTTTTGGGGGGGTCTAGTCTGGGCACAGACAGGAAGTCCGCCCTCTCCTTCCTCCGCTGTTTCATGACGAGCCACTGCCCATTCTGTGCCACCATCAGATCAAATTATGTATCTCCTTCACGTGCCGGCCAGGGCGGGGTGGAGGGTAACTGTCTGAACTGTCTGGTGGCGATCCTTCCTGGTCCACTCAACATCCCATTCTGGGACACAATAACAATTTCTGTCACATGAAAAGGGTGATGTTGTTTTGCTTTGTAATAACACCATCATTGACAAAAATCGACACTCTGCTAGCCGGGTGCCTTCGTTATGCTTTAACCCCCACCCCTCCACCCTACCCCCCAATACTCCTCCAATGTTATAAAACTCTGTGGTTATACTGAATAAGCAGCTACCTATGTTATATGACATCTCTTCATTAATGTAATAACTGGACTTTCACAATTGCTTTATTAACCTTCTTGTTTTCTTAAATTTACTTGAAAATGTACCATTTGCCCACTCTTTTCTCAAAATGTTCTCGCCATCAAAAAAGGCAAGTAGTTACCATTGCAAAACCTTCTTGCTGTTTTAGTCTTTAAAAGTAATTCCAAATGAAAGGCAAATGGAGCCTACCTGAAAACTATAGAGGAGTTACTTTAATAAAGGTGGTATTAACAGCTGCTTAAGGTGGGGGGGGGAGAGGATCCACACAGATCCCGCTCAAGTCCTGTGATGATATTTGCGCAATGTGTGCCCTGCTTGTCCTGCACAGCCCCTTCCTTCACCAGAGAAGAATAACTCTGTGATAACTCGGAGTCCCTGTCAGCTCTGGACAGGGAATTATCAGACAGAGGCTGGTCTTATCTATCAGAGAAGGATAGCTCCTCGAAGCACAGGCGGTGCATAGGTGTCCCGGAAATGGGAACAGTTACTGTATTTATGTCGGGGTGGAGCTACCAGAGGTGAAGCAGGTGCAGTGACACCAGCACACAGGGCTGGGAAGGGGATAATCGCCAGCTATGGGTGTTATTTTACTCTTTACATTGGGACCCCGGCGCAGTTCCTTGTGCAGATCTCGGTGTCACCTGTTACTGTGCACCCTGGCGAGACAAGGTAATGAAGAATGCCCGGCCAAAAGGGGATGGGGAGGATGCATAGCACTGAGACTGACAGACACATACACAACACAAGTGCAGTGGAGTGGCAGGCTGATAGCGCCTTTTCTGGGATCTGTGGGTGGGAGCATGAGACATCAGACCTCACCCTCAGCTCCTCTGCTTTAATCTTATAAATTCCTATTGTCTCACTGCCACCACTCCGGTGTTGCTAACGGCCTCGGCCATAGTGAGAAGTCACATGCAGCATTGCTGAGCAGGGCAGTTCTGGGCCTTCAGCATAAAGAAGATACACAGCAACAAACTAGCTGCTCACTTGAAATGCTTCATTTCTGCTGTGTATCCCCTTCCCCGGTCTGCTATGGCATTATACTGTGCATAGACGAAACCCGACATTCAAACGTTCCTATGGAAGGTGCTAAAAATGCGTGATTGATGCATTTTAGTGTGGTGTTGCGGACCACGTCTAATGCGTGCTACTTGGCAGGGCTGGAGTAATCAAGTTAATTGCAGTGCACACGCACAGTCTGGTTCCCGGTGCACATAGCTTTGGTTGCAACGCACAGAGACCTTACATAGAGGAAAAAAATTTGAGGGAACATTAGTTATGAGCTGAACATATCCTACATTACTGACCAAATAAATGCACTATCATTCTCCTCTGGCACTCAATATGGAGAAGACATACAGTTATCCTCACTCAACAGATCATTGTAGACTGTTTGTCACTGGAACACACTGTACTGTGGTTAGAGTATGCCAAAAATACACTTTACGCTTTAAATCTAGGGGGTCTGTTCAAAACCTGAGAGAAATGCTCGTCTATCTAGAAAAAAGCCATAAAATCACACTTTTTAGGTTTCGCCTCCACTGGCTGCGCACATGCTCAGTCTCGCTGGCGAGATTTAATGATATTGAGGAGCTTTCAGAAACGGGCTTTAAGCCCCGCCCTCTTTCCCATTGGCTGGCGTCACCGTTTATGCTTAACGGTGGCCAGCCATTGGGAAAGAGGTTTTGATGACGTATTCTTTTCTCTTTGTCAGACGGGCTCGTCTGACTTCCTTCTGCCGCAAAAGGTTTGTTATCTTTATGGAGCCATGTGTTTCAAACACATGGTCACATAAAGACAAGCTCCGGCGCGATCTTCTATTTTTTTTTTCGTTTTCGGTACGCACTTGTTTTGGGAAGCTATTGAACGTGCATTACTATCTTGACTCAGTGCACTGAGGTCACACGTCTTGAACAAAGATCTTTTTTATCTGGCTTTATCCGGGTAACATCTGTCTGATTGCAGCTGTGCTATAAAAACCACATAGCGAGAACTTCCCTGCCTGTTCTGTCACATGAGCGGCCGTAAACGTGTTGTTTATTCTGCATTGCATTGAGAGCGTGGGTTGTTTATGTGAGCCAGTAATGGCCATGTGGTACTGTGCTCATGTGGCTGCGATTCTTGTTGGCGCATATTACTCGTCTGTTTCCGAAGTCCTGGGGTTAAGACCGGTCAGCGGAGTTGGCACAGGGCAGCTGAATCGGCGGGACTGGCAACAAACAGTAGGTAATACTTTTGTTAAGGCAGGGCTTTAAGTGGGATGAAAAAACTGGGGTGGTCTCTCAAAGGGTTGTGGCCAATGTAATTAAGGCTGTCGATTGAAACACATAAACTAACAATCTGTATTTAGTGCACTGCCCGACCCGTATTTTGCTGCCTCTGTCATTGCAACCAGATATGTAATACAACAAGTAATATAGCACTTACAAGCCAGGACTATTGGCTTTATCAATGGGTGTTAGTTGTATAAGCAAAAAAAAGAAACAACTATGGCTTCATTATTTATTACACTGAAAATGCTTCAGTTCTGAAATGATGAGACTGTGAACAAACTAAAACTAGTCTCTTTGAAGTTACCTCAAAGGCAGTGAAGGGTGTCACTGCTGCAGAGTTAAGATTTATTTTCACACTGAGCACGAGGACACAAATGGAGACCCTGGTAGAGACCCGTCTCAGCAACTGCTGTTTTGAACTGCCGATGCTAAGCACCGGAGGACCCAGCCCACTTAAAGCCCTGAATTAAGGAAGCAAGATAAACTGCTAATACTGTTGAATGGGACCACAATAAAGATGGCACTGGCTTAGGATTTTTCAGTTACTCCATAAAGCAGAAGTCACTCCAGTACTGTGAAGTTAGTTAAAAAAGAGAATATACACATGAGGAGCCTAGTGCGCACCTAAGATGGCCGCGTAGGTTAGCTGCTCCGCCGGAACGAAATCCTCGCCCCCATATCCTGACCCACCCCTGAGACGCAGTGATGCCTGATATCTGGCGGAGATCCCACGCAACCCCCTGAAGCAACTCCAGGCCCCGCTGTGAGGTCGGGGGCCGAAGTTGTGTGCGTAGACATTTACGCCCCTCTGTATTGCTGAGCCTGGAGCCCGTGTGGGAGACGTGGCCGGCGGCGAGTCAAACAAAAGACGCGGCCGCAAACCGGAAGTGCCGGCCGGAACAGAGAATCGCGGGGATTGGCCCGAGAGTGGAGCGGCATGTACACAGATACCTGGTGTGGGCCCTTTCTCCCCCCCCCGGTCATGCTCCCCGCTGATTGCGCCGGGGGAGGCTGTGAGAGCCCTTTGAGGTGCCGAGTGCGGCTAACTTGGCTCTGTGACTGGAGCTGTGGGCAGCGACGTGACGCACACAGTGGAGATCCTGCGCACTACCCCCTGATATACCTCTGGTCCCGCCGTGGGATCGGGGACCGAAGCGAAGAGCATTCCCATCTGAGGCCCTGAGGAGTGCTGAGCCTGGGGCGCGGCTGGTGGAGCCCAGATGAGAGGCTGTGTCTGAAGCCGGTGGGGCCGGTCGGATCCTGGAAACGCTGAATTTGGGCCAGCAGCGTGAGATTGACCCGCGTACTTTGTGCTGAGTACCCCCCCCCCCGGTTGCGCCAAGCTCTGTGGCAGTCAGGGTGCCCCTGGTGCACCGGCTCCAGTTCCATGGCGGAAACGTAAGCAGGAGTGGTAGACTGTGAGACGCAGGCCCCGGAGAAGAGAGAGTTAGGAGGCTTCCGGGGTCGTTGCCGGGGGTTGAGCCTGCTGTGGCTGGTAACTGCTCCGACGGGCCCAGGGGGCGGAAGAAGTGAGGGTCACTGCCCTTCCAGAGGTGTGTGCAATCTACTGCTTCTGTGGCAGTGCAAGACAGTTGGCCGTCCTGCCCCGCTCTGAGCCCCCCTTCCCTGGCAGCCTGCAAAACGAGGGGAGGGTTTGAGAGGGCACTGTGGAGACCTGGACTCCCCGGCCTGCTGGTGTTAGTAACGAGTGTTACCCGGAGGCGGCCGGTGCAGGACGAGCGGTGTGGCTTGAGGATCGGTCCAACGCCCTGAGGTAAATGTAGACACTGAGACTCTGTGAGGCGGTGGGCCGGTGTGTTGAGGTAGCAGGCCTACTTGTTATACACTGTGGTGTGTGTCTCTGACGTTTGGCAAGCTGTTGAGAGCCCTGCCTGAAGCTCCAAGATGGCATCTAAATCTGACTCTGAGAAATCCCAGTCTTCGTCCTCCCGGGGATCTCGATATGTTCAGTCCAATAAATTAGAACACTACACGACATCCAGGGGATCCCCACAGGACCTTAAGAAGTCACAGGATTCGGGAAAGGAACTGCCCGGCCCTCCACTGGAACCCACGCTCATCGATGTTATGGCAGCGATAGACGGGGTGAAAACATCGTTGGGACATAGAATGGAGTCTCTTGATCACAAGCTCGATACAGTAACTATTGAAGTCAATCTTATTCGTGCAGATCTCACTAAAACTAGCGAGAAGGTCAAATCCTTGGATATTAAAACAGAGAGCTTGATGGATGATGTGGCAGTGTTACAGCAGGAGGTGCGGGAGCTCAGGAGGGCCGGGGAACTCACGTGTCGGAAGCTTGATGATTGTGAAGGGAGGGCCTGAAGAAACAATCTCAGGATAGTTGGTGTTCCCGAGAAGGCTGAGGGCCTGGCCCCAGACTTAGTAATTTCTTTACTGTCGAAAGCCTAGGGGTCCGCCACGTCCACTAATTGCGAGAATTCTTAATTTCAGGGATCGAGATGCTATCCTGCAGGCCTCCAGGTCTGGAGGCCCTCTGAAATTCGAGAACGCTAACCTTTCCTTTTTCCTCGATTTCACGCAAGCGGTGCAAAGGCAGCGCCAGGGGTTCCTGGAGATCAAAAGGAGGCATAGAGACAGGGGTGTGAAATATGCCATGATGTTTCCTTCCAGATTGCGGATTGAGCTTAATGGGAAAACGTGGTTTTTTGATAATCCTGACATTGCCTCGGTTTGGTTAGATGCGCAGCCTGGGCCAGAGTCCGAGATGCCTGGAATTGTAGAAGTCGCAGACGAGTTAAAGCAGGAATAGAGGGTGCCGCTTTTGGAAATTAATGTTGGGGTGTTCGGCAAGCGCGCTTCTTTAGAATGTCATAAGCATCGCTATTTACGTGGGGCCTGGGGGCTGGGGGGGTCCTTAGGAGCTGTTGTTCTCCTCATTTCTATCTTTAGTTAGTCGGTTAGTTAGAGAGTGGGGCGACAGGCACACTGCAAGTTGGGTCAGGCGTAAGCCAGAAGCAGGGGTGCAGGGTGGGGGGAGGAGGGCTGGGAATGTTTTTTCCTTATTTGTTGTTTCATTTGTTGATGTGTGATTGTGGGGTTTTTTGTTGTTATTATTTGAACTCAGATGATACCATTGTTGCGCTTTGTCTGTTGCATGGGTCCGGTGACACAGAATAGCCGAGGGTCGGGGGTAAGAGTGTTGAGTTGGAATCTAAACGGCTTGGGTGAAAAGATCAAGAGGGGGATGGTCAGTCAACTTGTTAGGCAGCATTCCCCAGATGTGATTCTATTGCAAGAGACGCATTTAGTCGGTAATAGGTGCATGGCCCTCCATAAGGGAGGGTATAAATTGGTGGTGCATGCTGGATTTACTACCGGCTCTAGAGGTGTTGGTATCCTGGTCAAGAACTCGTTTCCACTGTCGGTGCAGGCCACATGGATTGACCAAAGGGGCAGATATGCCGGGGTTTCCGGACAGGTTGGAGACCGGACGATCACCTTTCTATCTATTTATGTGCCGCCTGGCCTTCAGACCGACACCTTTCGGGATTTGAGTACTATATTTCTTACGTTGGCTCTCGGAGGTCTAGTCTTAGGAAGTGACTTTAACTCAGTAATTGATGGGGAGATTGATCGAAGTCCACCCCGGGCACTCAGGCAGACACAGAAATGTCTCTTGGAATTTCTTGACATGCTGGGGCTGGTTGACAGCTGGCGGGTACGTAATCCGACATTGACGCATTACACCCATGTCTCGGCTGCTCACGGCAGCCTGTCTAGGCTGGACTACTTGCTACTTCCTGCGGCGATGGCATCCATGATCCAAGAAGTGAGATTTCTTGGTTGGGGAATTTCCGACCACTCCCCGTTATGGCTTTCCCTCGCTCTAGAAATACCGACAGTCGGTAGAGTGGCTCCCATTGGCGCCTGGCAGTTGAAAAGCCCTGCTATAAAGAAGGAGATTCTCCGTATGTCAGACCGTTATTTTCTGGAAAACACGGGGTTGGTAGACTCTGCACAGTCCCTCTGGGAAGCATACAAAACGGTTGCTAGAGGTGAAGTACTGTCCTTGCAGAAGTGGCGCAGAAAGAGGCGGAAGTCATTCTTCTGGAAGGGGAGGTGGTTAGGTCACACACGCAGGCGGGGCTCCATCTGTTGCGACTCCGCGAGGAGGAGTATAAAAACCTGGTTAGGAACAGAGCTGTGGCTCAGCATAATGCCGCCCAGAGCCGTATTTACGAGCACGGCGGCAAACCTGGCAAACTGATCGCATCGCTCGAACACGGAGAACGTGCGTTTAGATTAATACCTGAACTGGAAGGACCAGAGTCGCGCAGGATCACAGAGCCACAGTCTGTGGCAGAGGAGTTCTCCGATTATTACCGGCAGGTTTATACGGCCTGTAGGGACTACACAGAAATGGATAATGCCGGGATGATTAAGGATATAGTCCTGCCACGTCTGTCGGAGGAGGACAGTAGATATCTTGATTCCGCATTGTCAGACGATGAGATTGCCCAAGCAATTAGGCAGATACGATCGGGTAAAGCTACGGGCCCCAATGGGATACCTATCGAACTGTATAAATTAAACGCCAATAAGCTTGCCCCCACATCCGTGCCATGTTTGTGAAATGTAAAGAGAAGGGGGAGCTCCCCTATGATCAGCGGGTGGCCAATATAGTGATCAGGTAAGCCTCCAACAAAATGTTCCTCCTATAGGCCCATATCGCTTCTTAATGCGGAACCTAAGATACTTGCGAGACTCTTTGCCACTAGGTTGATAAAAGTGATCACAACCCTGATCCACCCTGATCAATCCGGGTTAATGCCTCGCCGTAGCACGGCGCTAAATCTGCAACGGCTACACGGAGTCCGAGGAGGCTCCTCAAAAATCCACGAGCCGGCGGTGCTGGTATCCGTCGATGCCGAAATGGCCTTTGATAGGGTGGAGTGGGGATATCTGTTTGCAGTGTTGGCTAAGCTGGGCTTCGGAGATGAGTTTATCGGCTGGATACGCTTGCTATATGCAAACCCCCTGGCTAGAGTGGTAGTCAAAAACTGTAAGTCCATTGATTTCCCGTTGGGGAGGGGAACCAGACTGGGGTGCCCATTGTCTCCGCTGCTCTTCACCCTCGCTATGGAGCCATTGGCAGCCTGGGTCAGATGGGATAGATTAATACGAGGTTTGCGGTGGACACCTGAATGGGAGGACAAAATCTCCCTATATGCAGATGACGTTCTGCTTTATCTTACTAGCCCTAGGGATTCCTTCCGCAACTTCCTGGATGTACTTGTTGTTTTTGGCGGGTATTCTGGATTGGCGATTAATTGGGCAAAGTCGGTACTCTTTGTTTTGGTGGGAGACCCGCCCGCGATCCCCGCGACGTGCCCTATCCATATTGAGACAATAGGGTTCAAATATCTTCGTATATTTATCACACTTGATCTGAAATTGCGATACGATAATAATCTTTCTTCCCCACTGAGTAGGTGCAGGAAAGATGTGGAGTGCTGGAAGACTCTTCCACTCTCCCTGCTTGGGAGAGCCGTCCTTTTTAAGATGATGGCTTTGCCTCGGTTCTTATACGCCTTACAAAACTCAATGGACCCGGTGCCGGCCGCACACTTCAGAGAGATAGAGGCTCTTCAGAGACGGCTCCTCTGGGACGGTGGGGCCCGAATCGCCTTCAATAAGCTGACCCTCCCGTGGTATGATGGCAGGATTGGACTTCCGGAATGGCGGAAGTACTACTGGGCCTCATAGCTGGCCACGGTGAACCATATTGTCTACGGACTCCCCGGGGATCCGGAATATGCTATGGACCGGGGTCAGGCCCCGGACCGGGGTGTTTGATCGAGCATTGTACGCCAGGCCCGGGAAGTTTCCTTTGACAGGCCTGACTGCACACGCGATATGAGTGAGGCACACAACAGGTGTCTGGGGTGGGAGGGCAGATTGACACTCGCCACCCCCCTCTTAAATTCCGAAAGTTTGGGCAGCTTATGGAGGACTAAGGGATTCGACAGATGGGACCTCATTGGGTTCACCCAGATTAAAGATGTGTGGGGGAAAGATTTGGTACTCACATTTGATTCCCTTGCGAAGCAGTATGGTTTACATCAAAACAAGTATTTCCGCTATCTGCAGGTTAGACACACCCTTACCATCATGTTCCCAAGGATGCGTGGCTTCCGGAGGTATCTCCTCTTGAGGACCGTGTGTTGGATGATCATATTCCCGAGAAGACCATCTCTTTGATCTATCGGAAGCTAGTTAACAGCTCCGGGGACCCATTGACGCAGCCTAGGGCTCAGTGTGCAGATGGGTTAGAGCTTGATGATGAGGACTGGACAGAGGCAGTGTCGTCCCCTAAAGTAGTTGCTGTCCAGATGCGGCTCCGGTTGGTTCAATTAAAGATACTGCATAGATCTTACATAACGGGGCCTCATCTGGTGCGAATGTGGAGAGCTGAGAGTGAAGTCTCTAGAAGAGGTTGCGGTGAAGTCGGTACATTGATGCATATCCTCTGGCATTGTGATGCGATTCAGATGTATTGGACAAAAATCCACAAGGAGTTGAGAGACGTTCTGGGTGAGGAGTTGCGACCGGAGGCCCGGAGATGTTTGCTGAATGTGTGGGAGCCGACTGACTTAGCTGCGTACCAGAAACAATAGGTGACCCTGGCCTATATGGTGGCCAAACGTAATATCGTACAACTTTGGGGGGGCTAGTCAACCGCCCCGTATTAATAAATGGGCGGAAGATCTTGATTGGTGCATGTTTAGGGAGAGGTCGGTGTATGAGGCTAGGGGCTGCCCGCAGAAGTAGGGGAAAGTATGGGGAGCGTGGAACAGCCATTGTGGAGAAATTTGTGAGTCACCCGAGACGAGATTAGGCAGAGGAGAACAGGACTCACCGTGACCCTGTTCTTTATCGTTGCTATTGGATCCTGTATTGTGTCGATTCGAACCATGCTTTGAAACTGAATGTACTCACCTGAGAGTTGAGTTCTTTTTGTATTGTCTTTTGTTTTCCTTTTTGCTTAATAAAAATAAATTAAAAAAAACAGAGAATATTACAAGAGTTAACTATGTAGCTCTTACTCAGAAACCCTCATACATAGATGCTGAGATAATTCGAGAACTTGCTGGTATCAAAATGTGATGGACTCCTTGACCAAGAACTCGGCATGTTTTAGCACACACCCTTCATAGGAAATGGCAGTTGCCTTATCCATTGTTGAGGAGTCGCAAACTATCGAATGTGACATGATGGCAGTGTGCTTGTGGCAGGCCCCGCGTTTGCTGTACATATATGGCAGATAATTCTGAAAGCTTACAGAGCAATTAAAAAATGTCTAGGAATTTGTTTTATAATTTGTTTGTCTCTGTTTTGGCCTGTGTTAACCAATTTGCTACTGCATTGGGACATCAGATCTGTATTTAATAGATTTATGTCTTCATCCAAATTGGGTGGATTTTTGCTGGTTGCCCACCTGCAACTCACTAATAACCCTCCCCACAGAGTAACTTATACCAGGTTGCATATGGATATGAGTTTTTAAAGAGTTGTTTTCCTTAAACGATTCGAAAAATGTTTTGCCCGGTAGTTCAACTGGATATTCTAGTTGCCTTCAGGAGCTTAGATGTCTGGGACAAATGCTACATCTTGTAACTCCGATTTGGCAAGACACACCTCTTGAAGGCCCTCAGAATTAAGGGCCTTAGTAATGGACATTTACTTACCTCAAGCTATCGGGTCTGCTAGCAAAAGGATGATTGGCATAACTCGATGCTGCCTCATTCCACTAACAACTAAAATAGGGTCAATAATAAAATAGCATTGTTGAGATATCAAATATAGCTGCCTATCAGTCTTTTGAAGAAATTATAGTCTTTATTCTGCCTTATACACACTAAGGAGATGCTGTCATAACTTCCACTTATAAAGAATGTTGAACACTACATACAAAGCTTTTACTCTATTTTGCTTTCTTTCAAAGAATTTCAACAATTAAATGCATGTTGGTCTGTTTTTTGCTCTGAGTTTGAAAAGATTGACATTCCAGATATTAAATCTGCTTGATACTTGAAGTTCTCTAAATAATCTACAGTGACCCCAGCCAGATTGAGTTGAATATATTACACTTATTTTGATAGTAAATCTATATTGGATGAGAGTCATGTAGATTATCTTTGCATCAAGTGTGGTAAGGACTAGTTACAAATATTTTATTACAACTTGCAATGTCCGCCTTACAAAGTGAGAAGATTCTCGTTAAATGTCTTAACATAATAGATTATAACTTTTCAACTTTTAAAAGTTTAAACAAGGCTGCAAATTGTTATATTTTAGAATGTAGTTAAATTCAATTGTATTATTTTGGACTTGGCAAATCTTTATTTAAGCATTAAAGAAATAAGGACATCACTTCCTTTCCCCTAAGTAAATGCTTTTGTATGTGTGTCTGTATATACGTGTGTGTGCTTGTGTGTCTGCAGCAGCCCTGCAAAGACAAATTAGGCCTGCTTTGGCATTGCTAGTCCAGAATTTATAAAGATCATTCATATAATGTGCTTCTCTCTACAAGACTGAAACCTGCCTAATGCCTTCAGTCTTTGAAAATGTTCATGCTTGACTTACTATGTGGCAGGGGACAGACCTATAAAGGCCAGCTAAAATATATAAATTAATTTATAATAATCTGGCATAGGTTCTAGGATGCTGTCATGTGTTTGATACATGGCCCATTGCAGTTTTCCCTAGGTTAGCCTAACTGCGCATGATACACGCCTCATTTGCTTTGCTCACGTTACTATATATACATGTTTATCTCTGTGCCACATTGTATTTTCACACAGAACTTGCAACTGTTTTTGCGTTCTATTCTTTCCTGGGATTTAGTCTGAACACAGCAGACAAGGTCAAAGAACAGTGTCCCTTGTTATTTTGTTCTGATCAGTAATTAGCATCTAAACACAACACAAGTGCAGCTGTTGTTGGTGAACATTTGTGCCTTGTCATATAGGTATGCACCGTAATGTGACATACATATAGAAAGACAGAGGCTTTTCAGTTGGAAGATCACAGCTGTATGTGAGATGTAGACTGTCCACCTGTGTATGCTAAGGTACGGTGCCTGCTATAATCGCAGAGTTATTTGTTGTATAATCATTCCGCTTCTGTAGAAGGGGAGGGGGGCTAGGCTTATCTGTCTTATAATATGGCAAGGCTAATACACGATTTACTGACCATGCTAATGGTATTTTTGTTAAGCATTTGTTTTCTGATTGTGTCACGAAGACTTCATTATAGAGCACAATAGTTTAAATAAACATTACAAACTTCCTTTGTGTCTCTGTTATATCTTATTGTAGACGAGTGTGAGAGCGAAAGGGGGTGTCCTGTTACCACGATCCCTGAGAAGGTCGGTAGTGTTGTGTTCTAGGATGTCAATTTACTAGTCTCTCAGGGGATGGTTAGGAAGGCAAGTGAGACACGATAGTTAGCTGGACTCGGGCTTATAGGAACTGAAGTGGTATGGTGACTCAATCCCTATTTATTAACATTATGTGGTCCCAAGCATAGTTCTGTTCTTGAGCAGAATACCTGCAACAGAAAATGCAATAGGTCTCGCCTTTTATTAAGTTAAAGGTATTTGCTTTACTAATGGTATTGTATAGCAAAGCAAATGGGTTTAACTTAATAAAAGGCGAGACCTATTGCATTTTTAATGCTTGTTAAAATTTGCAAATGATGCCAGATTTACTGCTCACATCAATAAATCTACGGTCAGATTGTATCTTGAGGGCCCAATGCAGGGTGAGGGGGTACAATCCTATTTGGAATTTGTAACAAACCCTCATCACAGATTTATCTTGTTAAGGGTTCACCTTAACCTCATTACGTGCATGTTGGGCTTTTCTACTGGCACTTACTCCACAAATGATCTCTCATGTTGCTCATGCAATGGCTCCTCGTCCCAATCGGATCTGAACGTTTTCTCTTTTTGTAAATTTTATTGTGAACATTATAAGAGATTTTTAATCCCAATTACGCGCAAGTACAATTTGAGTCAATGTCACCCGGCCCTATATTTTTTACGAATGCTGCCTGACCCTTTAACCTGTTTCTGTGATGCCTCATTTCTACATCTGTCACTGAAAACCAGAAAACTGCACATTTGCTGAGATGAATTGCTTTCTTTCTTACATTTTTAAATTGTTTTTTAACAGTTTTTACTGGTGTTCTTGCTGTACATATTTGTGATGTATATTTGAACTTTTATGATTAATATTGTATTAATCGAATATAGTAATTTGACTGCCTAGTTGAAAAAGCAATTCATATATTTATGAATGGTTAGCTTTTCCTCCCTCCTCTGAAAACAACATTTGATCACTTTGCCGTTGCTGCATTCCTGAAGTCAGAATGCACCAGGAGATGCATGAGTATGACTAGTTACAACACCAGTAACAATTGAATCAGCACCAGCCAGAGCATGGAAAGCAGCAGTTTTACAAGAATATGGATTTCACTGCCCTCCCATGAGCATCATACCACTGGAGTGGATACCCACCTAATTCTTGTGAGCCAAAATTATATAGTAATTCCTCCCCCTTCTCGTCATAATAACTTTTGATTTTGCGACTGAGTAGGCCATACTATCTTCATAGGCTAATCTTGAGCTACGGAGAGGTGTGTGATGCATCCAGTAAGAACAACTTGCAGGAGTCAAGAATACTTAAATGGCAAGCAGAGAAGTTTGTATGGAGAGTGGTCATGGGACACTGTGAATTTAGGAATCAGCCACATCTTAAGAGCTGGAGTAAAAATAAACGCTGATGGAAAAGGAAAGTAAGAGGTGACTACTAAATTCAGGCCTAGAAGAAAGTACGGACCTACCGGCACTATTGCACTGCTGGAAAGTCACTTTTTTGGCGTTCCGATGGTGCAATGTGCCACTGGCATGTTTATACGGCCAGGTAAAGCCAGGGTATGTGTCTTTTTATGGCCTTATAAATATGTGTCCCTTTCACATAGAAAACTGCGTGAATGGGGTGTTCCCTGGGTGTTGCAGGGGGAGTTCTCAGCAACATCCATGTCTTTTTGACACTCTCCCAGATTTACGAGAAACCGTAAGTCTGAGGGAGCGCCAAAAACTTTAAGGGAGGCACAACGAGGAGAAATATCTTTCTTTTTCCTCGTTTTTCCTCTTTCTATGTTATTGTTTTTGTGCAGAAAGGTTTACCTTCCTTCACAAAAATAATCATCCCCACAACACAGGCAGCCTTGCACCATGGTGCAATAGATACAGTGCACTCCTGCCCTTTTCTTTTGCCGTAGGGCAGCACAGCAGCAAGGCCTGCTTCGCTGCCCTATGGCAAAAAAAACATAAATTAGGCCCTACATTTCTACCCTGAAATTGCCAAACAAATCTGTTGCTTTCTTATGTGAAGTAGAAAAGTTGGTACCAGTCATCCTCTCATCTACCCTGGGTAGAGAATTAGACACTGCACAGGGCCATGCAAGATGATTACTTTTGTTGCATGAAGAAGACGCACTGTTGTTGCTGCTTTTCATGCTGAAGTAAAGAAGCAGAAATCTGGAATTCAGCTATCCCCTGACACACCTTGGACTATAATAGCTAGGACATGGAACAGAAAAATAAAGGTGCAGTTATTTGTTGAATAGGATGAGTAGAGTCCTAGACTTAAAAAGATGCTGTTGTTTTATGGTCTGCAGCAGACCAGCAAATACTTAGAGTCAAAGAAATATAATTTTCTTTATGGCTTAAAGTAGACTGCCAGGATGCCGCTCATCAACGATGGATTTTACATGGATGAGGTACCAGAACAAAAGAATGCTCAAGCTGTTTTGGCATGAAGTAGACAAAAGATGGTAGGTGCCTCAACAAATGCTTCTGCCACAGGTATACCTGATAAAATGTGCCGTTTTAATGCAGATCTCTCTCACTACCCACATTTTGATATGTACAAGTGAGGGTACAAACTCCACCACATCCATTAAAATGACATGCCATTGTTGCATGAAATCAGTATATTGTTGTAAAAACCCACATTTTAAACTTGTTAGTTTAGAGTGGCACATGCATATCAACTTCCTATGATGCTGAACGTTCAACCCAATGTAGGCTGCTTATTTCCTCCAGAGTCTGCACAATGCTCAATGGATTTAGAGCTGAAATCTCACATTCATCAGTTATATTTGGCTGTAAAGGTCTCAATAATAATTCGCAAGGCCATCCTCTTTGAAGCCACTATCTTGGTAAAGACTGAAGGTGCTGATTTTAGGCCATGTGTACTTTAAACTAGAAACAATTCCCCTAAACACAGAACAGGACATGCAGGTAACTGGTTGCCTTTTAATGTGAAAATGTGCGCCTAGTAAGTCTTGTCACCATGAAGACCCACAGGGATATTAAAAGAATTATCCTCTGAGGTTTCCACCATGAAGACTGTTCTGAATTCTCCCGTCACTTTGGGGACTAGAGATATGATGGAAAAATCCCCAAATCCCTTCTCCATCTCGGGAACTTGGCTTATTGACTTCTTCTGGAGCAGGGTTTTTAGTGTGTAGTTCATTGGATAGTGCTTCACTCTTGATGGGACCTGCCATGGAATTATTCTGACTCTTGGGTCTGGAAGGAGAGAAGAGAATTCTCTTGAGTAACCCTTCTTGATTACGTAGAGAACCCAGGCATCTGAAGGAGATTCCTTCCAAGCAGAGTTGTAGCTGACCTCTTACCTGTTTGCTGTTTTCCTGGAGTTCCCTGCTGTGTTTCCAAGGAAAGTCAGCAACATATCCTTTCTATTGTATCTGCAGGATTGGGTTGATAATTGCTGTCTTCTGGAATGCCAGTGAAATGATTTTTGCTGTCTCGGTGATGTAGAAGCAGAAGATTACTGGCTGAGGGATGAAGAATATTTATTTTCTTTAAAGCAGTCTGCACCTTCCAACTCAGCTGCAAACAAACAAATAACTCCAAATGGCAGGAGGAGTGGTGATGCCTTGTGAGATGACTCTGTAGGCCAGTCTTTTAGCAGGAGGTCCATTCTTGCAGCTATTAAGGCTTCACTGGCCAAACAGATGCATTTATCACACTGAAGATACAACAGAAAGAAACTCAATCTCATGTTCCATCCCTTCAAGAAGAGCAGAACTTTCTGTCCCATAAAGTTTCAGGGATTTAGCATTAACGGCTACATGAATCCCCATTTGTAGGCTAGATGGGAACCAGCATAATCCCTTTAAGAGAAGAATCAACTTCTTGTCTGTGGTACTCTTTAAAATAGCTTCTTTAGCCATAAATTTGCATCCCATCAAAATGGTTAGCAACAAATCAACAGGAAGTGTGTCTGGCAGTTTATCTTCCATACCTGCGAGGGCGCACAGGAGAGAAATGAAGCAATGCATTTTTATTTTATCTGGATCCTTCCATTATCTGTGAATCATGTCTAATACATGACCATAAATAGGAAGATACAACTGGGAAGACATCTGAAGCTAGTGGAGATCAGTATTAGCTTTATTAGCATTAGTGGTCGGAGTATCAGTAGATGGTAAACCCTTATCCTCACAGTTATGGGATAAGATAGTCAGCAGAAGATCCTTTCCTGTATATTTTCTCCTCTCTTCTTCAGGCATCATCTCTAGCTCACCTTTATCTGGGTCGAATACTTCCGAAGCAGACCATTTCTCTGAAACATCCCTATGATTATGAGGAACCTCCTGACTGAATCTTCCCTTAAGAGAGGCAATAGTTTCCAAAACAACCCTTTTAAACCACTTTAATCAGTATTTTCTTTAGATATGTGTTTAGATCTCTTCCTAAGAGAGGAAGGAGATCTCAATGTCTAGGAAGAAGTATCTATATGGTGATGCTTTCTAGAGTGTTTCCCCAGATTGCACTTATGATCACTATGAAGGAAGGACAATATCTCACTCTACTCAGCACAGTGATTTGCTAATATACTCTGCTCGAAGCAGATACAAATCACCAAAGATCACAATCTGAACACTTTTCTGTTAGTAGATCATGATATTTAACCGTTCCAACCCATCAGGTTGAAAATGAAACTGCACATTTACGTAAGTGGAATCCTACATTCTCTCTGAGCACAAGAGAAAGAGACTTATAGCAAGTACGTCAACCACAGCTAACAGCAGCATTTTTCTCTCCTATAAGCTACTGAGAAAATCAGCCGAGAAACTAGTGCATCCTGCATCTACGATCATACATAATGAAGCATTGTAATCACATACCATGCTCACTGTACCAGTAGGCAATTTAACTATTCTTCATAAAAAAAAAGAGATCAATTCGTAAGCTTACTCTGCACAGTACTTAGCCACGTCCTTCAAAGGGAAATTCACAATCCTCATTGGAGACTCAAGAAACTGTAGAAAATATGCATTTTTTGCTTGGTCACCCCTAATGCTTCTCCTTTTGCTGGACCCTATTTTGTGCTGGCTTTGGAACTCTGTTTACTTTACCCCTGCTACCCAAGACTGGAGTTCCTGTGTTCCTCCTTAAAACGTGGTTAAATTGGCTTATTCCTAATCAGCACATTTAACTTGCATTTAAGTCCCTAGTAAATGGTGTAGAAAGTGCACTCACAGCCTGGAAGTTAAATGCTACTTAAAGACTGCAGCTCCTACTGTACCATCTACTATAGTGGAAGTACAAACATGGCTTCAGGCCTAGAGGTGGGTGAGTTACTGAACGCTCGAGCCTAGCTTGAGCCTGAAGCATGGCTCAGCTCGCGTTCCTACTGGAACCTAAAGTCCATAATGAGCCAAGCTTACATGTGGCTTCAGCCTGCATCCCTCCTTGGACTCTGCTTGTGGCGTTACAGCCAGAGGTGCTGACTTGGGGCCTTGGGATAAAGGTTTGTGTCTCGGTGTTGGGTCAACATCCAGTCATTCTGGACAAATCATTTAATCTTCCCACCCCTATAAACAATGAATGGTGACCTTGTGTAATGTAACTGGTGCTCATGTAAAGTACCCCAATATCTTTGGGTTGAGTTTGCTGTATATAAAAACTGAAGTATAATGCACAATAAGGTATAAACAAGGCCTTAACACAAGGAAAGACAAATGGGTACCGATTTAGTGGCTGATTTGTGCAAGTGAAACTAGAATCCCTGAATAAATTGTGGCTTCCCCGCTTAAGTTGAGCCATGTTAGGCAAATAATTTATTTCAACCAAACTCTTTTTTCACGTATGAAAGCACATTCAAACTTGTGAGTTTAGAATACCAGTTATACAAAAATCTACTGTGTTTGGAGTAATAGACTATAATGTTGCTGTATAATAATCTGTTTCAAGTACAGGGTTTACATGACAATTGTCTGCCTATTTGCTCACTGATTCATGTTTACAAACTATCACTTTTAAGTTCAGTGCTATAATGTGACATATTAATGTAAAAGTTTCCACATGTTAAAGACAAACACTTTTTAAATTTTTCAAGAGACTTTATCATATTTTACATGTTGTTTGTTGTTTGATTTACACAGCAAACATTTTCGGGGCTCGGCTCGTGTACAGGCTCTAAGATCCGAGCCAGACCCATGGCTCGGCTCTGGCACGACTCTCCCTGTTAATTTGTTGGCTCCCTCACCTCTATTCAGGTCTACCTTGGGTAGCCTGACTGCTTAAGTGAAACCTGCAGTACGAGTGTTTAAATAACAATTTTTGATTATAATAACCATTTTTGACAGATATGAATCTCCCTTTTAAATATTAGTAAGTCACCCCTATATAAGCCTTGTAGTGCACTGGGTAGGGTGCATGGTATATATAAGTAGGACATGTGTACATTTGTTGTTACCATGCCCCTACAATGACAATGACCTTGCAACTATTTTCACTGTTGCAGACCTAGCTGTTCCATGTAGAAAACCCGTGTACAGATTAAAATACTAATACCTTTTCTCTGAAATGGGACCAGCTAGAAAAATAATTAAACAATTGGTTTCAATAGTTATTAAAATACGATTTAATGATGAAGCCAGATGTTTAAATAAGTATTATGGAAAAATAGCATTTGGAAATTTACCCTGCACCTGCCTGAAGTTTCAGAAGTCTAATTAAACTAAGCCTCAGCAAGCATTGAGCCTGTTCCCAGCCTTGAATACGTGTGAAATAGGAGTGAAGGGCCTCTTGGGAGCAAACCACAGGCTGACCTGAATGGGCAGAGATAATTCCCCTAAACTCTATAAATTATTCAGAGTAGAGGCCGTAGCATCCTGTGACACCAAACTGTCAAATCCTGCTTGACAGGTCTGTTAAGCCACATGTAACACTTGGGACACACTTGAAAGGAAAATAACAGATTGCCAAGGCATTTCTTGTGAATCCCCTGCTAGGTTGCTGGAGGACCCTGCTTTTGTCCTACCAGACTTCTGTCTCTGGGTTTGCTGTGGGTACAGTGCCTGCCTCAAACTGGAGTTTAGAGTTAGATCTGGGCAGAAACTAAGATTATCATTGTACACTCCCCCACACATATTCCCAGTCCGTAGAGCCTAGGTTTAGTGTGGCTGAAGACTTTTGCCAGCTATAATGTGACACATGGCACTTTGGGTCTGTTTACAGTAAGGCAAAAAGGAACTACTGAAAAAGTGGGATGGGTTTGCGCTGGGAACGTTTACCCCATTGTTTAGGGCATGCCCACAAATTTCTCCTACCTACCCGCTAGTGCAAGGCATGAAAGTGGCGCCTCCAGGCAGCCACATTAGAACACATTCTGGATCTGCAGTAGATCAGAAGAGGATTGGACCTACTATCTGTCACCTGAGAGGAGCTCAGAAATGCAGGACCTGCTTTCTCTTGTATTCACAACAAAGATTTGGACGCCAAGGGTAAGTTGACTGACCTCCTTTGTGGCTACAGAGAGACAACAAGCTGCAAAAGGCCCTTTCCTGTAGGTACCAAGCTAACCAGTGGCAACTGGACCTGGACTGGATACTGCTATTGGCCACTGCTTGACACCTTGTAAGTCTCTAAATGCCCACTCTGAGGTCCTTGGCCCCTTAGAAATTTTATTATGTGGTTAATTGGAACTTAAAAGACCGAGGGGGCGATTTATATATTGGCATGGCAGGTTACACCATTGTAACAGTGATAGAGTTCCCTCTCTGCCAACACACTGGTCCACCTGCCTGGTTTATAGCCAGACGTCTCTGACGGTGTAAGTGCAATCAGAGAGTTGGCTATTTGTCCATCCACCTGTTGGAAGCTGGAGTCCCCGTCCCGCACCACTGTCACCAAATGCGAGACCCGGGACTCCTCACTCAACGTTAGGCCAAATAAGGACACTATTTGAGATAGCCCTGCTCACCCCCTTAGTAGCTTGGCACGAGCAGCCAGGCCTATCTCCAAAGTTTGTGTAACCACGCCCACAGCAACCCCCTGGTGAAACCACAAATGGACTCCACACGAGTTTCATAAAAACGAGTATAAACTTTATATAAAAGAATATACGATCAGACCACACAATACAAAAGCCAACATATAATAAAGGGTAATATTTGTTCCGGCTGGCTGGTAGGTTGAAATCCCAACCACTGCTTTCAAAATGCTATGCTGTTCACAATGCTAGAATTCCACATGTTGCAATGGACAAACAATACTGCACTGCGTAATGATACAATCCTGTGCTGGGCAAAGGAGAAATAATACAATGCGTAACAATACACCCCGGTACCTTGCAATGGGAGAAATAATGCAATGCGTACCGCTACAATCATGTACTGCAAAATGAAGGAATAATGCAATGCGTCACACCCCAATCACGTACTTTGCAATGAAGAAATAATGCAATGCGGGCCGCTATAATCATGTACTGTGCAATTAAGGAATAATGCAATGCGTAACTACAATCATGTACTTTGCAATGAAGCAATAATGCAATGTGGGCCGCTACAATCCTGTACTTTGCAATGGAGGAATAATGCAATGTGTACGCTATAATCGTGTACTTTGTTAAGCAGAAATAATGTCAGGTGTCATAAGACAGTTCGGCAGTTTGTTAGCAGCAATATAGGCAATGTGTATTATGACAATCAGCCTCTTTGATAACAGTTGCCCCCCTCATTTATCAATGATGACATAAACTACAGCTTCTTTCTCTGGCCCCAGTAATGCCACTCTTTTCATCAGTACGGGCCCCAATCTGAGCCGAAGCAAAGGCTCATATCGTCAGAAGGACTGGGAGGCCGAGAGAGTTTCCCTCTGAGCCCCCACCCCACCCAGGTAGTGATCCACGTTACCTGGGGGCGCAACCCCACTCTCCTCTCTTCCTTCAGCGAACTGGCCCTTTCGTGCAGAACATTCTCAATGGGCCTCAACCGCTCGGCCTGGCAGCTCAGCCCCTCTGGGGCTGCCGGTCCGGTTCGCCACTGTTAGGAAGATCTCAGGCAGCTAAGATTACTTTACTCCGGGTGCACGTTCACCACAGCACCCTTTGGGCCTCCTCGGGCACGAAGCCACACACACAACGCTGATGGGACTTCACGTCGACTCTGAGTGCACATTCACCAGGCACTCCTTCCTGTGGTCTCAGTTGGCACCAAGACACGCACACCACACTGCAGAGACTCACTTTCTTCTGGTGCACACGATGATCAGCCGATCCCCTCTACGTTCCCGGGCACCAAGCACGCACACTGCTTCACTGAGACTTACTCCAACTCCAGTGCCCTGATATCCAGGCGTTCTTCACCAATGCCTTTGGCCACACCATGACACGCTCACCGTGTCCGAGCCTCACTTCTCCTCCGGTGCACTTGATGACCAGATGCTCTTCACCAGCGCCTCCGATGCACCCCGACATGCACCATGCACATTTGAGACTCACTCCACTTCCGATGCACACATTGATCAGGCGATCTTCACCAATGCCTCCTGCGCACCACAACATGCACCCTGCGCGTCCGAGACTCACTCCACCTCCAATGAACACGCCGACCAGGCACTCTTCACCAGCGCCTGCGGTGCACCATGACATGCACCCTGCGCATCCGAGTCTCACTTCAGCTTCGGTGCACACGTTGACCAGGCGCTCTTCACCAACGCCTCCTGTGCACCATGATACACACCCAGCGCATCCGATTCTCACTTCTCCTCCATGTGTACAAGATCACAGGGAACACCTTCTGAGGGTCTCAAGCTGCCACAACACGCACCCACCGCGTCGCTTGAAACTTCTCCGGAAACTTTTATGTTCCTGTGTTTCCAAACAGGGAGCCAGCTCACCTATGGCCCTTGGGGTAACAAGACACAGAACAAAGCACAGTCTTTGTCAAGCAGGGGGACCCAGCGCACCAAGCACAGTCCCAACAGCCTCTTCCCTGGTTAAAACAGCAAACTGCAGGGGCGTTGCTAAGGCACCAGACAAGATGGCCGCCTAAGGGATCCGTTACTCTGCATCGAGATGTACTTTGAACTCGCCGGTGCGCTTCCCGTCCAGCCTTCGATAGGAATTTGCCCGCATCCTAAACCGGAATGTGTGGGGACTCCGGTGAGCCAATTCTTGGATTTTAGCGCGTCGCGCTTACTCTTCTTTTCACTGCCGCATTCTTTACCTCAGGGCGCCTGCTATTTTAGGTGCACGCCTCGGCAAAATTGATTCCCGCGTACTGGCAGGAAAGCTGTCTTCGCCCTGGTCTCATCGACAGTCCCATAACATTTAACTGGACTAATTAATTATGCGCGCCATCTTCTTCAAGTGAGGATATTGTTTGTTATATGCAGCGCAACGCTTCGCTATGAATCTCTGCTTCAATATGCTTCCTCGGATGTCTATCATTGTTTATGGCCATCGCATTTCTTCACTTGCCTGAATTTTTGCCTTTTCAAAAGAACACCTGGTTTTCTTGATATAATTGGAGCATTTATTGTCTTCTTTAAATAGGACAACCACATTTTAGTTTTTTTATCACAAGGTCAGCACATTAATTCTTCTAACACCTGTTATCTTATAATCTGCTGGTGCCACACACGTTTTTGTGACTCTTTTCCTCTCAAGACTGTCAGTCAAATTAATTGGTACTTTTCTTGATGAGTTTCTGATTTCCCTGCCTCCAATAAGTTTGTGCATCGTTTATTCTACTCACTGATTGACAGACATATATGGGAAGGCTGTGCAAACCGAAGTTTGTTTTTGTACCGTCGCAACATATTCCTTTGGGAACACCTTCACCTTCCTCAGCATCAGGCTCCTCCTCTAATACAGGTCAAATGGCTGGAGTAGCTTCTAACCGCAATTCCTCAACGCAATTTACTTCAAGCAAATCCTCTCCACCTACCTCCTCATCTAAACGCTTGAAACATGATCCTTCATCTCCTGACAAAACATCAGCTCCCAATTCTATGGAGTTGCTTTTAGAGGAGATACGTGCTTTGTGCCCGTTTGTGGAGGAAACCAACAGCAAAAATGCTATTTCTTGAGGAAAAAGGGTCTACAATGTATAACAGAGTGGATTCAATGGAGCAGCAAGTTTCAGAGATACAGGTTAATTCTCAACGAATTTCATCTTTAGAAATATTGGTTCTCAGCCCTCAACAACACACTGAGGATTTAGAAAATAGAAATAGGAGGAATCACCTACGTATATATGGTTTACCGGAATCTTCAGAGGGTGACGACCCTGTATCGTTCTTCTCTTCCTTTCTTCCGAAACTCCTAGATATGCCATCTACAACCTCTCTCAGCATCCAAAGAGCCCACAGGCTCGGTCCTCGTTCATCTCTTTCAACAGCTGCAGTTAAACCATGAGGCATCATTATTCTCTTTTTGAAGTTTACGCATCTACTCTCAGTCCTCTCTGCAGTTAGATCTAAGCGTCAAATATCCGGGCTGGGTCAGAAGGTGTTTTTGTCTCAAGATGTCTCTAATGCTACTGCGTCTAGAAGAAAAGAATTCCTGAATCTTCATGCTCCTCTTCGAACCCTTGGTGCTAGATATGGTTTATTTCACCCATGTATCTTCAAAGTGACATACCAAAACCAAACATGGACTTTTCAAGATCCTGCGGAACTTAAAAACTTTATCCATATCCATACTACCAAAGGCATGGATAATACTAATTCTCCAAGTGGATGACCATTTAACCTTTTCTCCTTACAGGGTTGCTGTTGATATCTCCAAATTTGTAGGTCTCGCTGAAGCAATGCGTAAGCATTGTTTTCGGCGAGATTCTAGTAAGCTGCTTTCAAAAGTCTACCCACTGCGGATCGCATACAGTTCATGTGAGACAGGCTCGTGCACAGGAACTCGCTCCCCTACCCCTTCCACAAAGCAAGACAAGACAAGAACATCAAAGCGACCGCGGCCGCTTTGATTCCATTTGCCAGCAGCCACTTCACGCACTCCGCAGGTCATAAACAGGACCATCTGCTCATGAATCGGAATGCTGGCATGGTTGCCCAGCCCCCCTCCCAGCGCTGCCTTTCCTCTGCTCAGCTTCAACCGGTGCCCGTGCACTGCTCCCCATCGTTCGCTCTACACACCGCGCCCCTTTTCACTCCCTATGCAGCACAACCATCACTCAGTCACATTTGCCCGACTGGACCCTTCCTCAGCATCCCCACCGAGCCCCAGGTGTCTTTTTTCCATACAAACTCCACCCACTGCTTCGCTGCACTCTGTACCCTTTTTTTACACTGCTCCACCTCAATATTCATACATCCTACTTATTTTAAATGACAGTGCCTCAATTGCAGGCAAATATTTTCGCCCCTTTTGTTTCCCCACATTCATGGAGACCTGTTTCTGTTTCTAAAATATCCGTTATCAGTTTTTGAGGCCTGTTTAATGAATTCTGTGTACAAGGTATTCGGTTTCCAGCTTGTATGTATACTGCTAAGAGCATGGATCAGTAGGATGTTTGCAGTGCTCCTTAATTTTCAGTTCTACAAAAGTCAAGTATAAACCATTCTCTTCCTCCACAAACGAGTGTATAGTTAGAGTATAGTGATAGGTGCTATGTATATGTATTTGTGCAGGGTTTCTGTTTCCTTGTGTTTACCTTTCAGAAATTCACAAGCACCTTTCAGACCATACATCATTGCTCACCCTCACACACCCTCTCACCCTCACACCCCCTCACACCCCCTCACATACCCTCAATCTCACACCCCCTCACCCTCACCCTCACACACCCTCACACTCACACACCCTCTCACCCTCACACCCCCTCACCCTCACAAACCCTCACACCTCCTCACCCTCACACCCTCACACACCCTCACCCTCACACCCCCTCACCCTCACCCCCTCACCTTCACACACCTTCACCCTCACCCTCACCCTCACACCCACACCCCCTCACCCTCACAACCCCACGCCCTCACCCTCACACACCCTTACCCTCACACCCCCACACCCTCACACCCCCTCACCTCTCACACCCCCTCACCCACACTCCCCCTCAAACCCCCTCCCCCTCACACCCCCTCCACCTCACACCCCCTCACACACCCTCACCCTCACACCCCCTCACCCTCACAACCCCACGCCCTCACCCTCACACACCCTCACCCTCACACCCCCACACCCTCACACCCCCTCACCTCACACACACCCTCACGCTCACACCCCCTCACCCACACTCCCCCTCAAACCCCCACCCCCTCACACCCCCTCCCCCTCACACCCCCTCCCCCTCACACCCCCTCACACAC
The DNA here is from genome assembly GCF_964261635.1 of Lissotriton helveticus. Classification (NCBI taxonomy): domain Eukaryota; kingdom Metazoa; phylum Chordata; class Amphibia; order Caudata; family Salamandridae; genus Lissotriton; species Lissotriton helveticus. Next base: position 1,909,000,639 of record NC_136061.1, on the reverse strand, counting down.
CCTCACCCTCACCCTCACACCCCCTCATTCTCATACCCCCTCGCCCTCACACCCCTTCACCCTCACACCCACTCACCCTCACACACCCTTACCCTCACACACCCCCTCACACCCCCTCCCCCTCACACCCCCTCACACCCCCTCACACACCCTCACCCTCACCCTCACACCCCCTCATTCTCACACCCCCTCGCCCTCACACCCCTTCACCCTCACACCCACTCACCCTCACACACCCTTACCCTCACACACCCTCACACACCCTCACTCACCCTCACACCCCCTCACACACCCTCACACTCCCTCACCCTCACACACCCTCACACCCTCTCACCCTCACACACCCTCACTCACCCTCACATCCTCACCCTCACCCCCCCTCACCCTCACACCCTCATACACCCTCACACCCCATCACCCTCACCCTCACACCCCCTCACCCTCACACCCTCACACCCCCTCACCCTCACACCCTCACCCTCACACACCCTCACCCTCACACACCCTCACCCTCACACACCCTCACCCTCACAATCCTCTCACCCTCACACACCCCCACCCTCACTCACCCTCACCAGCATAGCATAACAAAACATAGCATAGCATAACAAAACACAACATAGCATAGCATAACAAAACTAAGCATAGGATAGCAAAACAAAACGTAGCATAACAAAACAAAACATAGCATAACAAAACAAAGCATAACATAACATAACAAAGCATAGCAAAACAAAACATAGCATAGAATAAGAAAACATAGCATAACAAAACACAACAAAACATAGCAGAACAAAACATAGCATAAGATAACAAAACTTTGCATAACATAACAAAACAAAGCATAGCATAACAAAACAGCATAACAAAACATAGCAAAACACAACAAAACATAGCATAGAATAACAAAACACAACAAAACATAGCATACATAACAGAACATAGCATAGCAAAGCATAGCAAAACATAGCATAGCATAACAAAACACAACAAAACATAGCATAGCATAACAAAACACAACATAGCATAGCATAACAAAACAAAGCTTAGCATAACATAGCATAGCATAACAAAACAAAGCATAACATAGCATAACAAAACATAGCATAACAAAACATAGCATAGCAAAACAAAGCATAGCATAATAAAACACAACAAAACATAGCATAGCATAACAAAACATAGCATAGCATAACATAACAAAGCATAGCATAGCAAAACACAACAAAACATAGCATAGCATAACAAAATACAACAAAACATAGCATAGCATAACAAAACAAAGCATAGGATAGCAAAACTAAACATAGCATAGCATAACAAAACAAAGCATAGGATAGCAAAACAAAACATAGCATAGCATAACAAAACATAGAATAACATAACAAAACATAGCATAACAAAACACAATAACACATAGCATAAAAAAAGCAAAACACAACAAAACATAGCATAGCTTAACAAAACACAACAAAACATAGCATAGCAAAACAAAACATATAATAGCATAGCAAAACATAGCATAGCATGCCAAACACAACAAAACATAGCATAGCATAGCATAGCATGCCAAACACAACAACACATAGCATAGCATAGCATAGCATAACAAAACATAGCATAGCAAAACAAAGCATGCCATAATAAAACACAACAAAACATAGCAAAGCATAACAAAGCATAGCATAGCAAATCATAGCATAGCATAACACAGCATAGCATAACAAATCAAACATAGGATAGCAAAACATAGCATAGCATAACAAAACAAACCATAGGATAGCATACAGCATCACTCAGCACCACCACAGCATCACTCAGGGGCACCACAACATCACAATGCGCTACCACAGCATCACTGAACGCCACAGCATCACTCGTTCGCCATCACAACATCACTCAGCGCCACCACAGCATCAATCTGTGCAACCATTCAACAACAACTGGTTCAAATATGTTCTCTCAATGTTTCAAGCTTTATTACAAATGTAACAAAAAGATGTTAATATTTCACTTCTGTTCTTGGATTTTCGTCACAATAAAATACACTGAACATAATCTTCACAAAAGTTATTTACAAAAGTTTAAGCTATTGCCATTATAAATTACAATAACTTTTATTTAAGTTTTCATTATTTTAAAACATTAAAAGCCATTGTTATTTGTAATATCAATACATCTAAGTCACGTAAATACAAAACATGTTGCATTACAAATGCTATAGGTGTCACATTTGCAAAAGTTAAAAGTATTGGCATTGTAAATGACAAAGCTATTAATTTCTCTATTTTCAAAACCAAGACATAAATACAAAATGTGTCATTTACAAGACCAATAGCTCAAACGTTTCTAATGCGAGACCTATTGCATTGCAAATGCTTGTTTCTTTTCTGTCTGTTTTAAAGCAGTTTTGCTTTTTGATGTTTCTTCTATAGATTGAGCAATGCTCTCTTTATTGTTTACTTCTTCTTGTAATTGCTCATTTAAAGCAGCAAAAGGTCCTCATGTTTATCATATCTCTTGTTACACATTAGATGGTCATATATTTCCTTATGTATTATCCTAATGTTAATCGTCTCTTTTGTTTATTCATACAGATTTGTTTATGTTCCTTCAATCCATATGGTTCTCTTCCTATTTCCATCTCGTCCTGACTCCCAGTTTCGTGTGGTTCGTCTTGTCGTGTGTCGTCACTGCCCCATTGTCTTTTCTTTGTTCCCCTCAGGTATGTTATTCTCAGTCATCTTTTTTGGATATGTACTGTCTCTTCTAGTACTTTTCCTCTCTTTCCCTCTCCTCTTTTCCTTATTTCTCCCTTTTTCCTAATGGACCCATTCTTCTACTCTATTCTTCTCATGTCTGATTCTTCTTTTTCTACTTATAAAGTTGTAATCTCTTTTTCCTCATTCTTCTTTCTCTCCGTCTCTCTGCTCCTCCTTCTTCATTATTCTCTTATTCTTGTATTCATTGGCATTCTCTTTTATCTCTTTATCATTGTAGCTTCTGTTTCCTTTAAATTTTTATTGTTTTTACATTCAGAGTTATTTCCTGGAATGTAAAGGGTTTTTTCAATCCTATTAAAGAACAGAGAATCCTTTCCCACCTTGCTTCGTATAACCCTGACATAATTATTTTACAAGAGACCCATCTTACAGAATCTGAATCACTTAAGTTAAAAAGAACTGGATGGGTACGGTTTTATTCTCGCCATCTACTAGTAAAACAAATGGAGTTGTCATTCTATGTCATAAGAAATTGAAATGTAAAGTCATATCTCAAGACAATGACACAGAAGTTAGATGGATATTAGCCAAGTTGTCAATTAATTCTGTGCCTTTAACAGTTTTTAATATTTATGGTCCTACACAACCTGATTGTTCTTTTTGGCATTTGATTACACAAAAAGGTATTCAATTTCGAGATTATTTGTTTATTCTAGGTGGTGACTGCAGCCAGATTGTAAACTCGTTTCTTGATCGCAAGTCTACAGTCAGTTTTATTCCCCATAAGACTCACAAACAATTCCTTGATACTATATCTCAAACACATCTCATTGACTCTTGGAGACTCTCTCACCCTGATACTCTTGACTATTC